>NC_067246.2:94897600-99897600 GCF_019359855.2 Lolium perenne
TCAAGGATAAGTTCTCTTATGGGAAAAGTAACGCACCTCTGCAGAGGGTATCAAATTGTGGCTGTCACTCCCTGTTCTGGGAAGGTAACTACGAACGCGGCAGGAAAGGAACTCCGTGAAGTTCCGTTCAACCTGTGAAGACTGGCAGACATAGTTTTCAGAATAAAATCAATCTTTTGAAGAAATGTTTTCAAAACATGCATTGACCTGAGATTTTCTGATCAATGGTCTTAGTTAGTGCATCAAACACATTTTCTCTTTTGAACTTGCTGAGTACCTCTGTACTCACTTTCTTTCGACACCCTTGCTAGACTGTGAAAATGAAGTGGAGGCCACTGACGGAGCACCAGAAGGAGATTACGAGCTGGTCTACGAGGAACCTGATCTGTCTGGAGGAGTTGAAGGCATGTACTATGGGATAGTCTATGGACCTGACAACAATGAGGCGGAGGAGTAGTGTCTTACCCTAGTTATCATAGAGCCGAGCAGTGTGGTAGCTTACGTAAATAAGTTGTTGACCTCAGTTTATTCTTTATGTTGGATTGTAATAAGACTTCAGTAGTATCTTAAGGTGTTCTCATCGGATCTGTGAGAATACCAACTTGTTAAGATCATGATTGTAATATAATCTCGAGTGTTATGACCTGCAAATTTCTGTTGTACCACTCTGAGGGATGTGATATTTGTGAAGAAGTCCCTTCATGAAGATCATATCAATGACTTGTATACTACCAAGGATGGCAATGGGCAGGGTAGAGCAATACCATACCCATACCCATATAGTTGATGGGTACAAACTTCTACCCATACCTGTGACCATGGGTATAAAAGTTTACCCATACCCATACCCGGCGGGCACCCGTACCCATTGGGTAGGTTAAATCTTACACAAGTCACTCGTAATTTTATATTTATCAATAACAAATTTGATTAAAAAAATGAATTTTCTCAACTCGATAACAAGTAGTTTAGTACATAAAAATTAAAAATTATGAAAATCCCATTCTCATATAGTAACTCATAAGTAAAAAAATGTAGACGTGTCACGTAAGAAATTGACAATAAACGGGCAGGGTATGGGTATACCCGCGGGTACAAAGCTATACCCGTGCCCTACCTATGACTTAACAGGTAGGGTATGGGTACTACCCATGGGCATGAAAGTGTACCCATACCCTGCCCATGCGGGTACGGTACCCACTGATACCCGTACCCGTCGGTAAAATTATCATCCTTATATACTACAACATGTAGTGGTATGCTGGGTCACCGCACCAGGGCTACAAGCTAAGGTGCAAGTTATACCACTTGATGATGGTGGTCGACGATGATCACGAACTTGCTATGGTGGTGGGAGGTGTCAAATGAACCGCTTGGATCCTCGGGGTGCCGTCGTCGTTGTCGATGTTGCAGAAGCTTTTGGTAGCTGAAATGACACTCAAAACCGAAGACCAAACACAAATGGGAAGTGCCAAAACGAAAACGAAGTGAGCTGTGAAAATTTCGGGCCACCGGTAGTGCCGGCCTGTGGAGGGCGGCAGTGTCGGCCCTGGCGGGTTTTGGGGGATGTGGGGATCAAATCTGTGGCAACCAAGGAGCTCTGATACCATATGATAAGGGCTGAGTGTAAGAGTATATTGCCCCTATGTGTGGTTTTGGTAATTAATGACAACCCCTATGGACTAATGTTTTCATTGAGTTTATATGAAGGAATATTCCATAGGTACTTCTTGTATTCCATGTGTTGGATTCAAGTATGGATGCCATGAAGATAAAGATACACCTTGTGTATTGGCATCAAGATCATCGATTTGAAGATACATATGTGATATGATCAAGAAGAAGAAATGAAGATGGGTTCTTATATGGAACCCAATATTAGCCATGCTCTATCTTATGTGAGTACGAGAAGATACAAGGTTGAGTTGGACAAGTTCAAGATGAGCATCTTGAGTGGATCACATGCTTGAAGCTTGTCGTCCATTTGGTGATAATGGACATGTGAAGATGTGCATCAATGGAGCTTTCCCATCATAGTGTATGGGGGAGCATTTGTGAGTCTTCACGGAGCAACTATGATCAAGTGAGGCATTTCGGCTTGAGTGGAGCTTGAAGAGTTATCATCAAGATCAAGCGGGATGCGCAAGGCAAAGTTATGGCCTTGCTAGGTTTTCCTTTTACCGGTCTCAAGGTGGTTGTTGGGAGACCGGATTATAGGATAGATAGCCGCACTATCAAGAGGGGCTTTCGGTTGGGTAACTTGATCGCATCGTCTTAGGGAGCTCAATCCTTTGCATACTTTGCATATCCCTATTGCTTCTTGGTGTTTCTCTGTGAAAGGTTCTTGAGCTTGTTGCTAGCTTTACAACAAGCCCAAGTTCATCGAAAACGGAATCCGCATGCATCTTCTATTGCGTTTTCGAGTTTGGACGTCTTCACCATTTCTTGACGGTGGGAGACTCCATCTCTAAAATCATCTAAAATTTTCTGTGAGGAGTCTCCATATTTGTCGTTATCTTTCCAACAAAATTGGTTTCGTGTCAATCGAGGTCCGGACACAAAAGTTATCACAGTTTTTGTATAACATGCTTTCCTGCTGGCCCGGTTTCTAGCCCGGCTTGACCGGCCGTCTGACCGGATGGCCCGGTCCAGTAAGCTTTTCTGCTTGGTCCGGTTGCCGCCCGGTCGGTGGCCCGGTTTAGACCGGCCGTTCCGGTCACTGGCCCGGTCTGACCGGGCCCTGCGCCGGACCGCCCGGTCCCAGGGCCGGTTGACCGGATTCCTCGAAGCCCAACTTTTCCCCAACGGTTATATTTGCTCTTGGGCTATAAATAGCCCTTCTTCCACCTTGGGCTGTGTAGTTCTTCCCATTCTCTCTCCTCCATTGTTGCATTTGAAGAACTTGCTCTCCCCTTTGATTCCTCCAACCATTCTTGCTCATTCTTGAGGATTTGGGAGAGGAGATCTAGATCTACACTTCCACCGATCCATTTCTTCTCTAAGTGAGGGGAACTCTTGGGATCTAGATCTTGAAGTCTTTGGTTGACTTTTCCCCTTGTTCTTCCTCTCCAATCTCATCCTAGCATTCGTTGCTTTGGTGGGATTTGAGTGTGAAGGACTTGAACACCTCTAGTGTTCTTGCTTTGCATCGTTGCGTAGTGTTGAGCTCTCCACCACGATTAGTTCGAGTGAGAGACCGTGAGCTTGTTACTATTGGAGGGAGACCTCCTAGTTGGCTTGGCGGTTGGTGCTCCGGTGATCTCTTCAAGAAGATTGTGAAGAGGCACGGGCTTCTCCTTCGTGGAGCTTGTGAAGTGGTTGTGGAGCTTGCCATCTCCGGAGCGGAGGAAAAGCTAACCATAAGGAAAGGGCCATTATCCTTCGTGGGTGTGGTTCGGAGAATAGGGTGACCTTCGTGGCGCGGGGAATCCTTCGTGGGACCTCCACTCCTCCAAACGTGATGTACCTTCTTGCAAAGGAAGGGAACACGGGAATACATCCTCGTCTCCGCGTGCCTCGGTTATTTCTATACCCGAGCTCTCTTTCCTTGTGATAGACTTCGTGCTTGAAGTACATATATCTTGCTATCACTTGTGCTACATATATCTTGTGCCTATCTTGCTTAGCTCTAGTTGCTATTGTTACACTTAGTTGAGCTTAGCATATTTAGGGTTTGTGCTTGTAAACTAAACGATAGTTTAATTCCGCATTCTTACAAGACAAATCCGCAAGAGTTTTTAATTGCCTATTCACCCCCCCTCTAGGCGACATCTCGATCTTTCACTGAGCCCTAGGGGAGGCCCGATCTTCACGGATTCGATGGCGGTGGTGAATAACACGAAGAACCCGGGTGGAAAGCGGAGGGGATCGGAGATACAAACGCAACACACACACAACCAGTTGTTCTTCGTTGACCCGTTACACCAACCCAATAGAATTGCAAGGCAAAGACCTACAAGGAGTAGAATCCCTCACAAAAGATTGGCAAGCAATTGGTAGAGTTCCAAAGAGGGAAAGAGTGCAAATAGATAGAATTGCAAGAGCAAAAGATCCACAAACACTAGAATCCCTAGAATGGAATAGACCAATCACTCAGAAGATCCTTGATACACTTCATAGATTCATCTCTAGAAGGGTTTCCCATGGGGGAGGAGCTAAGCTCATATCAATCTCAAAACAAGTCTAACCCTAATTCGTGGCTGGGGAAGCCCTATATATAGGTCAGATCCAAAACATGGGTAACTTAGTCATTTGCGAAATAAACACAGCCACATGATTAAAATCAACGGTTCAGATGAAGTCAACTCGGGTGGGCTCGTTAGTGTCGGGGTGCGCCCAGCGGCAGTGCTGGCCACTTGCTGCTGCTGCATCTTCGGGTGGCAGTGCCGATGCGTGGAGGCCGGCAGTGCCGGGGTGCGTCGGCCGGCAGTGCTGGGGTGCGTCCACCGGCACTGCCGACCTATGGAGGGCGACAGTGCCGACCTTGAGCTGATGCCACCGGCTGAAGTGGTTCTCCCTTCTTCTCTTCTTCTTCCTTGACCAATGGTGCTTCTTCTTCTTCTTCTTCTTCTTCAGATCCTTGGTGAGACTTGTACCTAATGACACATAGAGCTTCGGCATGAGGTAGCTTCCATCCAATGAGGTATCAAACGTATACGTGGAAAGGAGCGAATTCACCTCTTGGTGTATGGCTTTGGCCCGAGCTCGGGTCATTGGGCCACGAGGAGGGCTTGTCGGTCTTGAGGAGGACGTGTCCAAGACCCACCCCATATCATCCTCTCTCTCTTCCTATTCCATCCTCCCTCTCTTGTCCCGTCTCTTCCTTTCCTCTTGCCCTAGGCCATGGTCCTCGTTTTATAGTTCAGGGGGATACCACAATGGCCTAAGATTCTCTTCCGCCTTGCTCCAGCTTCCTCCTCACTGCTTGGGCATCGGTGTGGGAAGACGTGGGTGTGGGACCATGCCATATTGCTCCTTATCTTGTAAGAGGGCATGTATCATCGTTCCCGCGTTACCGTATGGCCTCCCGGGTTTTTGGCCCCATTACCTTGTCAGCTGGCTATGGGCTACCTCCTGCACCGTCCTAGCTATGACCTTCCCCATTGCAGCTAACTCTTCATTTCCTTTCGTCTGCGCCCTTCTCTGCTTTATACATGGAAGAGGGCAGCCTTGTGAAGGAGTCCATCGGTGATACCCACGCCGTTACCAGCCCGGGCCTAGACTATCCCACCGGGCAACGCCTGGTCCAAGCGGTCAGGGCCGAGTCACGACTAACGCTGCCATTCCCCAGACATTGCGGTTATGTCAGAGCTGATGATTCCCTCTCGAAAAATGACCAAACGAGTGCTCTCCTAGGTATCTTGAGTCGATTCACGGGACCCTGGTCCCTCCGGTGTCGACACGTGACACCAAAAGTATGGGAACCCGCCGGTGGCTAAGCAGCCAGCCACAGGGGAGGTGGACATCGTTCCACTCCACAACGCAGCCGTTCGGTTGCAGTAGAGGCCTCGACCACGTCGACTGTGACGCGGACGCGGGTGTGCGGCTTCTTCTTCTTCGCCGACAACGAACCGACCTCTTTGTCGTGCTTTGTCTTCCTGAAAGGCCATCCCTTGCCCATGTCCATGGTGGCGATGCTTGTTCTCTAGAAAACACGGAGGGATATGGTGGAGGAGAGTTGGGCGAGATGGTGGCAATGGCGGGGAAAACTTCATTGTCTTTATAAAGGACAGGGGCGCAACTGCTATGAATACCGAGGATAGGTTCTAGGCGCATGTCATTGTTGGGTGCGCAGAAGCCCTAATTTCGCCACTGAAGCCAAAGCGTGCCATTAATGGTGCCGCAGCGACTAGATACACATAGAAGTGTAGCAATGCAGTCGTGCAGGAGGCGACGCGGTGCAACCCGCTCACCTACCGCTAGGCGGGCCCTACTTAGATGGACACGGACACTCGATGCGTCTGCGCTTTGTGTGAGACCGCTGGGCTAGGTTTTTACCCATTTCTATCCACGTGGATCAAATCGGATATGTTTGATTTCACTTAAACGAGCTCCGCGCGAGCGTGTATATATGCGCCGGCGTCCTCTCCTCCTCACCGTACTCCCACCGGCCACTATCCCCTCTGTCATCGCGCCTAGGTGTCTTCCCGGGAGAAGAAAAGGCGCCCGTGCCGGTGCCGCTTTGTCCGTTGCCGCGGCGCGAGGTGGCCGCGCCCGCCCGTGCATGCCGCGGCGGACACCCCAAGCCCAAGGTGCGTGCGCCCACGCCCAGTGGGCTCCGGCCTCGTGGCCATGCCTCCTCCGACCTGTTCTTGTCTCTTGCGCTGTACTGTTCTTTTCTGGAGCTCCTGTCTTCGATTCACGCCATTTCGTTCCTGTTGCTGCCTCGAACAAGAGAAAACCGCTGGATCTTTGTCTCTCGCTTGAACCAATTTGGCAAACAGGTCTTGCAAGTTGTTCTACCCCGCGCGCGTAGCGAGAAGCACGCTACCTTGTGGCTGCTGTTCTCAACTGTTCCCTCCTCTGAATTTTGGTGTTTTGTTCCATCGAAGAAAAGTCCTGCTCTTAGTTTTTGTCCCGTTTGAGGCTTTTTTTTTTATCCGAAAGAGGGCTGTTCGATGCAGAATCTCATCGCTGGCGTTCGTCCTCAAGAGCTGAACCACCACCACTCCCATGTTCTTGACTTGACTTGGTGCCACTTGTTGCTATTGCAGCTTCTTGCATCCCGACCGGGGCAGAGCTAGCGCCACTGCATCAGGAGTGATCATCCTGTAAGAAGAAGCAGCAGCAAGATGTTGGAGAAGAAGGGCGGGAATTTCAGCGGGGAGAAGGTGATCGCCGAGTTCGACCGGCTCACGCGCGACGCCGCCAATGTGCAGCGGGAGACGCTCAGGCGGATCCTCGCCGAGAACGGCGCCGCCGAGTACCTGCAGGGGCTGGGCCTCGCCGGCCGCACCGACCCCGCCAGCTTCCGGGCCTGCGTGCCGCTCGCCACGCACGCCGACTTCGAGCCCTACATTAACCGCATCGTCGACGGCGACGCCACGCCCGTCCTCACCGGCAAGCCCGTCACGTCTATCTCCCTAAGGTTTGTCATTAGTTACCAAGTCCACTAGCTCTGGCTTTAGCTCCTCTGTTAGCTCCCGAATACTGATCATGGTGATTTGCAGCTCCGGCACGACGCAGGGGAAGCGCAAATACCTGCTGTTCAACGAGGAGCTCGTCAAGTCCACGATGCAGATATACCGCACCTCCTACGCTTTCAGGAACAGGTGCGTACGTACACAGCAAATCTCCTTCAGATTTCGTTCGAGTTCTGGTGCCAGGCCTCGGTCCGTGGAGTCCTTCTCTCCCATGATTCTGCTGTTCCCAATTCATACACCACGTGAAGCAACAGTGTTGATCGATCAGTGAGTTGAAATGGAGTAATCAAATTATAACCTGTGTGGATTAAATCTTTGATCCGCGCCTAATAACGCACGAGCACGATTGTCGTACAGTCAGTCAGTCATTCTCGTTATAGTTCTACTACTTAGTGAGATCTCCATTAATGAGCTCAATTCTTGGACGACGTGTGTGCTAACTTGTTGATGCAACGACTGCTTAACGACGACGGCAGGGAGTTCCCCGTGGAGAACGGCAAGGCGCTGCAGTTCATCTACAGCAGCCGGCAGTTCACGACCAAGGGCGGGCTGACGGCGACGACGGCCACCACCAACGTGTACCGCAGCGAGGCGTTCAAGGCGACGATGCGCGACGTGCAGTCGCAGTGCTGCAGCCCCGACGAGGTCATCTTCGGCGCCGACTTCGCGCAGTCGCTCTACTGCCACCTCCTCTGCGGCCTGCTCCGCGCCGGCGAGGTGCAGATGGTGTCGGCCACGTTCGCGCACAGCGTCGTGCTCGCCTTCCAGACCTTCGAGCGGGTGTGGGAGGAGCTCTGCGCCGACATCCGCCGCGGCGAACTGTCTCCGATCCGCGTCACCTCGCCGGCCGTCCAGCAGGCCGTGTCGGCGCTCCTGGCCGGGCCGAACCCGGAGCTCGCGGACGCCGTGGCGCGGAAGTGCGCCGGCCTGAGCAACTGGTACGGGGTGATCCCGGCGCTGTGGCCCAACGCCAAGTACGTGTACGGCATTATGACGGGGTCCATGGAGCACTACGTGAAGAAGCTCCGGCACTACGCCGGCGGGCTGCCGCTGATCGCCGCCGAGTACGGCGCGTCCGAGGGGTGGATCGGCGCCAACGTCGAGCCGGCGGTGCCCCCGGAGTGCGCCACCTTCACCGTGCTCCCCGACATCGGCTACTTCGAGTTCATCCCTCTCAGGCGGTCCAGCCCCGACGACGCGTGCTGCTGCCACGGCGAGGCGGAGCCCGTCGGCCTGACGGACGTCGCTGTCGGCGAGCACTACGAGGTCGTCATGACCACCTTCGCAGGTACGCATGAACCACTGCGCTAGTACTTTAATTACTGTCCATACATCAACATTGAACCCAGAAGCTAGGGCGACTTTGGTATCTAGGCCGATTTTTATGCTTCTTGGGGTGGGGCTCCCTGGGGTCGGTTGGCAGAATCACAACGAGCAGGTGTTTAGGGAACTGGATCCTCTAACTTCTAGAAGGAAAGTTAGACAACCCTAACTTTGCTTGTTTAAAATCATGGTTTCTGGATACAACCACCTTCGAATGGTTGATCAGGATATTTTCTACCAGATTATTTGGCGGCCTATTAAGAGATTACATGATGTCTAGTTTGCTTAGCAATCTCCTCTTTTTTCGGTGGTTGATTTTTATATCGACCCTCGTTGATCCCTGAATTGTAAACTTTTAATATTTAGTTTATTAATAAAAGATTGTGTGCATCAACCGATGCATAGGCCGGGGCTCACCCCATTTCGAAAAAAAGAAAAAAACTTTGCTTGTTCAAAACCATTTAGTTAAGGCCAAAATAACCGAAAAACATGTCATAATAATTTGGCCATGTATTTAGATTAATTACAGACATACAAAACTTATGGTCTAATAAAACTTAGTTTAACTTTTTATGACCACAATAATTACCCATAGTAATTAATTAGTGTATACAACAGGGTACTAATGTTGCAATTCCCTCTCTTCGCTCTGTTGTTTTTCCTAACTTGCCTTCTGAAACGTTAAAGGAGCCGGTGTTTAGGTGTTTAGTTCCTCCTTGATCTTGAACTTGGCCAACAACATCTAGAGAATACTTTATTTACAATGATCAAACCCTAACCCATTTGGAAGGGGGGGGGGGGGGGGGGTTCAAATCTGCCATTGGATGGAGGGAGACTGGTCCCATCTAAGGAGGCATCCTCGGAGCTCTTGTATGTGCTAGATGTGCTAGAGTTGGTGCCGATGGTCCCGGTGCACCTGCGGGAGCCAGTCAAGCCGCCATGGTAGCTAGAAAAGGAGGAAATGCGGGCGGGATCCGCGGTAATGGCTAGCGTGCCACGGAAAAGGGACGAAGCCTGGTGGGACCTCTATCTACCGGCTAGACCCGGTTTCCCGCGCTGCTCTGCTCGATGCGTACCCGTTTCTGGGGGGGAAATGTCCCCATCGGTAGCCCCGTCCTCCCCATTGAATCCTCGTGGCCGCCCTGGCTGCCACGGCCGCCCTCGTGCTCGCCATAAGCCCATGTGCAAAGGGGACGACTGATTTAACACTTGCACCACGATCGGGTCAATTGGCGTCACTGCGTAGTGGAGCCCACCGTCTTCGAACTCGCGGAACTTCCCCTTGCTCCTTGCGGCCCACCAGGGAGAAAGCTTCGGCGGGTGCGGTAGAGGGGGCAGAGGTGGCGACGAATACATGGAGGCGGGGAGTTGGTTGATGGGAAGAGAGAGGAGAGGGGCCGGTGACTGGAGTGGAGTGCGTGCAGGCGAGCACATGTTCCGCCTCCCGCGCTTCTCCACGCTTGCAGCCATTGCACGCGGCACTATGATATTCCCCTCGAATGGGTCATGTTCCACGGAATTTGCAGATTTGGACATTCCTCCCGAAACAAGCCGGAGGGTGCTATAATACTCGTGATGGGCACGGCGTGGGGAGAGCCAAGAAAACCAAACTGGCTAAATTCTTCATCCTAGGACTTGGTTAGAGTGGCTGCGAACTATCAAACGCGCCCCTAGCAAATCCAGAACCTGGTTAGAGTGGCAGCGGGCTATCAAACGCACCCTTAGTAAATCGAGTTCGTGGTTTGCAGAGACATTACAGTACAGTAAAGACAATAGATTTTTTCTTCAGTCCATAGGCTATCCTAGTTGTTGGCATCACGCCTGACTTGGCAAGGGGGGCATTGACTTTGCCTGTCGCCTTCGAGTTCCAAACCCTTGTGCTCGGTGATCACTCCTTCACTGCGCTTCCATAAAACAAGTGGAGCATCCACTTTTCAGACAAATAAATGTCCAGAATTCCAAATGGCCATTGCGCAGATAAAGGCGGTCACCGGTCGATGGAATCCTGCTGAAACGCACAGGGATTTGAAGTGGACGTTATACTGGCGTTTATCTGTTGGGTTATCTAGTCCAGAGTTTAGTGGGTCAATTTGGTCACAACTAAGCCGGCCATCTGATGAACTAGAGACTTTATTTTGTTGCGACATATATTGGGGGAGTGGGTACTTTTTGAGGGGATACAGAAGAGCAAAGTCGCAGTGCTACAGTAGCTTCTCACATTGCTTCACGAAACAGAACATAGATAGTAGCCTGGTACGGTATAAAGACCATTTGTATCCGGTTTGTGCGCGTACTGCATTAGATGTGGTGTTACTGTCAGTCTGTCGATCACAAGGTAGCTTGCGCTGAATGATCTGTATGAAAGTTACACAGTCGAGTGTACATTAACTTTGCTGACTACTGGACACGGGTGATGCGGGCGCAACTCCTTTTCTTCAGCAAAAAAACAAGGTGATGCAAGTCCAAGGACTTTTTCGGCACTATCTGAAGTGAACATAATCATTTCATAAGTGGATAGACATCTCAGCTCTCACTTGTCTCTAAAAATGCTCATTGTTTTGCCCAAAACCACAAGAAAAATCTTGGTTGGTACTACATGACTTCCACTTGGGAGCTAATTGGCTAGCATCCATCGGCTATCAAACAGTACGCCTATGTGTAAATAATCCACGGATTAGGTGTTGAACCGGTGGAGCAACAACAACAACAACAGTATGTTAGGACAAAAGGGTGACTCCTATGGCTGTCTGTCGCTTTGCGTTTGTTCATCGTTCTTGGCCAGGAGCAGTTTGCTTGGAACTCGCACTGTTCCATTCCCGGAGCAGGTCGCATGCCATGCATTCACACTTCTGAATGCAACACCTGCAACTGTCAAGCAAAACAAAACAAAAATAAGAACGAAGACCAATACCAGCTAGAAAAACTCTACCTCGCTACCATGATCTTATCCTGCTCTTGTTTAGTCTTCAGTACGTCAGTTAATCCGTCGGATCTGTCGTAGCATTCGGACTTTGATCACTCCTAGCTGCATATATAGCTCCATGCATTAGTTGAGTATGGGTGCCACATAAAGGACCCTGTACAGGAGATGTTGTGTCCCGTGGCCCTGGCAGATAATTAATCGGATAAGAACGGCACAATATGAAAGTGGTCAGGTACAGGTGCATGTCCAATCTGTCAACACAGAGTGGTCACCGGATCACATCTGCTATTGCTATCTTGGAGGGACCGAACTAGAAATATTGAAATGTTAGTTTGGATGTTTGTCTTGTGTTGGCCTATCATCCTACATGCTGTATTAGGCCTTTTAGCATTATACTTAATTTTTTGGGGGAAAGCATGCATGTATGATTTGATATTACTAGAGGTTTTTTCACGAGCGTTCCATTAGTGTTGTGTTTTGGGAAAGTTTGTAGGGCTGCATGTGTTGAAAATCTATCAAAAAACTATGATATTCTACAAATACCACATGAAAAATATATAGCATCATGTATCTGATGATATTGATTTTGTATTTTGCATCTAAATGATTTTTAGTAAGAACTTGGTCAGACATTACATGATTTGATTTTAAAAAAAAATAGTGTGATCATTATTATTGAAACGGAGGTACTCCTATGGATGAAAATTTATTGTCATCCACTCTATAACTTGCTTCTATCAAATTGTTATATAATCATGTATGATTATACTTTTTCTTACTTCTTCTAGACACGCTATAAATGTCTTTAACATAGAGACATTGATATATTATTGCTATGGGTATTAAATAGGCGCCTAGAGGCATTCTATAAGGCAATTAATAAACTCCCACACATTTTATATGAACACAAATTGTTCAGCACTATTCATAAACTGACTTTATGTTGTAGCTACTGACACAATTTTAGACACTATTTACATTTGTGGATACATTTTTTCATACTTGAATGTTGCCGGTGTGAGGATTGATTCCATCACTTTCTTTAATTTTTTTTTCTCTATGCTAGAGTACAGAAACAATATACAGTGTCTTTAATAATGTCTTGTAGAATGCATATCTTTTGTCATAGCGACAGTTTTTATAGTGACACTTAACCAAACGTCTATAAGCTTATATAGAGACAAAACTCTAATGTCACAAACAGCGGCCAATATGTTGTCTCTACATGCTATTCCTATGTTAGTGATAGTGTTGATCCTCCCGAACAGCCCTAACTGGACAATTCTCATCTTAGAAGTGACGCATTTCTACTACTGATTAAGAAAATTGTGATGCCTAATGAACTTCTTGGTTTACTAATCGATTTATTTACTAGTGATTATTGATTCTGGGATGAATTTGGCAGGATTGTACCGATACCGGCTGGGCGACGTGGTGCAGGTGGCCGGGTTCCACAACGCGACGCCGAAGCTCAAGTTCGTGTGCCGGCGGAACCTGATGCTGTCCATCAACATCGACAAGAACAGCGAGCAGGATCTGCAGCTCGCCGTGGACACCGCGGCCGCCAAGTTCCTGGCGGTGGAGAAGCTGGAGGTGGTGGACTACACGAGCCACGCGGACATGTCGTCGGACCCGGCCCACTACGTCATCTTCTTCGAGCTCAACGCCGCCGCCACGGATGTGGCCGCCGACGTGCTGCAGGGGTGCTGCGACGAGCTGGACCTGTCCTTCGCCGACCCCGGGTACGTGGGGTCTAGGAGGTCCGGCGCCATTAGCCCGCTGGAGCTGCGGGTGCTGCAGAGGGGCACGTTCCAGAAGGTACTGCGGCATTATCTGGCGATGGGCTCCCCTGTGAGCCAGTTCAAGTCGCCGCGGTGCGTCGCGCGGTCCAACGCCGGCGTGCTCCAGATACTCGCCGGCAACACCGCCAAGGTCTTCTTCAGCGCCGCCTACGACTGACGCCAGGATCGCTCGTCGAGTCACATGAGAAGACAACGTGTGATCGAACCACCTCTGTAAGATATCTGAACCATAGGTGCAGCGAAGTGAAGATGTAACAGCGATGTGTCAGTAGTCTCTACCTTGTGCGGTGTTGCCGAGTGTGGCCACTAGCCAACGTGTACCGGCGAATGTACCTACCAGTTCGGTCTGCTCAACCTCCACACCTTTCAAATCTTAATGGAACACACTGCGTCAGGTATCCATATTGCCGGCACAAAAAAGTGCCGGCAAAGGTACCAAAAGTGCCGGCAAAGGTTTTTTGTGGCACAAAAAAAAGTGCTGCGTTTATTCCAATCGTTGTTGGTCTTTGCCGGCACTTTTCATGAAATGCCGCGGTATATATGTCAAGGCACAGGAACAGGTGCCAGTAATAGCTATTTCAGGCAGATCTGTTTGTGCCTGTTCAGAGTTTTGCCGGCACTTTTCATCTGTGCCGTGGAAGGTTTTTGCCGGCACAATCTGGAGATGCCGCGGAATCTTTTCCTGGCACAAGCTGGAAACGTCGCAGAAACCATTTCCTGGCACGCTACAGAGATGCCATTAATAGTTTTTGCCGGCATTTCATAGCAGGACTGCCAGCAGACATCAAGCAATTCATCAGTATCATTCAGTCATAACTTACAAGCAAGCATTCAGTCAACATTTTAAAACATCCAGTCATAAAACGCATTCAGTCATAACTTACAAGCAAGCATTCAGTCATATAGTTTCAAGCAAGCATCCAGTCATAACTTACAAGCATCCAGTATCCGCTTGGCAGGGTTACAAGCAAGCAACACATTGTATAACTTACAAGCAAGCAAGCATAGGCCTGGTCACACATCATCAGCCTTGTTTCCATCACCTATGGAGGCTTTTGATTTGAAGGTGAAGGTTCTCCTCCTCTTAGTTGTCTGGCTGTCAGGGTTTTCTGCCCTCCTCCTCATTTCCCGATTTGCTGCTTGTTCCTCCAATGTCAGCACCTTACCATCTGATCTGGAATGAATGCGCAAGTTCTTGTCCATGCAGCTCATAATTGATGCATGAGTCATGTCCATGTCCACTTCTTCAGTGCTGATCTGCAAGCATGTTTTGTGTCACATGGTTGATTCATGACAGTAAACTTACATTGTCAAGAGGCTGATGGAAACAAGGCTGATCATGTGGAGAACAAGTGATAATTGACATTCTCAAGAGGCAAGAGGCTAGTGGAACTTACATTTTTTCTTGGCCACTGGACTGAGCGTGCCTCAGCATGACCTAGTAGTGTCATTCTCCCCTTTGCTTGTGGTAACCTTTTGGTTCTCTTGAAGACCATGTTGATCATAACTTCGATGAATTCATCTCGTATGCATTCTCGAATCGTCCCAAGAGCAACCAGCTTTCATCGTATGGTGAAGTCAATGCTACATCCATCCCTTTTGTCACCTTGACTGGCCCTTTGTTCTTTCTCTTCTTCACCTCACTGTTTTTCATCCTATTCTCATGTGCCTTCTCCATTTTAACAGTTTTAATGATTTTGTTCACACTTGCTGTCTACACATTTTATTATATCACCCTATAAGCCTCAGTTATTGCATCAATCATTTAGTAAGTACAACTGCTGGAATAATTTCTAACCTTTGCCTCTAGTTGCTTGTAAGTAGTCTTTGAGTGATTCCCTTCTACTTCCTGGTTATACATTGTTTCCTGGCTGTATACATCTTCCTGGCTATAAATTGCTTCCTGGGTATAAATTGCTTCCTGTCTTGGTACCTTCAATTACCAATAATATGATAACATTATTATAACCATTTCTACTATCACCAGTTAAAAATATACCAATGTTACCAGCTCATACCTTTGGTACAGAACTATTAGGTTCCTTCACACTCTTTCTCTCCTTTATTTTTCTGGCTCTTCTATCTTCATGAGTTGAGGTGGCCTACATTTAAACAATCAGTACACACAATTAACATGACCATCTAGTAGCCAAGTGGACATGAAAGTGTCGATACTTTACCTTAGCTTGAGATCCTCCAACTTCTGAGGTATGACTAGGTTTTTGGCTTCTTCCCACAAGTGTTTCTTCAGTTGATCTAGTTTCCTACATTTCAACAATCAGTGCACACAATTAACATGACCATCTAGTAGCCAAGTGGACATGAAAGTGTCGATACTTTACCTTAGCTTGAGATCCTCCATCTTCTGAGGTATGACTAGGTTTTTGGCTTCTTCTCACAAGTGTTTCTTCAGTTGATCTAGTTTCCTGCATTTCAACAATCAGTGCACACAATTAACATGACCATCTAGTAGCCAAGTGGACATGAAAGTGTCGATACTTTACCTTAGCTTGAGATCCTCCAACTTCTGAGGTATGACTAGGTTTTTGGCTTCTTCTCACAAGTGTTTCTTCAGTTGATCTAGTTTCCTGCATTTAAACAAAATTATCAAATACTTAGCTGCACCATCTGGATAGTATGATTACAATACAGATCATGCAAGAAGAAGTTGCGTCTTACAATTGCTTTGCAACCTGTAACCTCACTGCTAGTGACTTTCTCAACATTTGGCTTGGTAACCTACATTAGGCCAATCATATCACAAATTTAGATATGACCAGTATGTAGGAAGATACTGTTGACCATGTAATTACTCTTGAATGAAGAAGTTGTAGTCTACCTGGATTGTAGGAATACCTTCCATTCCCTCTTCACCTGTCTGTTGTTGCTGTTGTTGGTTGTCTTGTATTTTCTGGCTAGCTTGGTACACTAGCATTAGTTGACTCAATTGACTTTCTATGATATCAGTCTTTCGCGCCATGTTCTCGACCACACGCTTGAGGTCTCTGGTCTCTTTCCTACTCTCTTCAAGAGCTGCTAGTGCTTCAGCTAGATTTTCTGATCCTTTCCCACCAACTACCATGCCTAGACCATACCTTGTTGATTTCTTTGCTTTCGGAAACAATGTTGAATACAGGTCATTGGGATTTGGTTCCTCCCCATGCAGTTCAGGATTGGCATTAAGTTTGGCATTAATTTCATTCTACAAGGAAATCAGTGTCATGGCAGGTATTGTTGCAAGAACAAGTATGTGTGCTAGCAGTAGTGACTTGAAGGTGAAACTTACAATTTTTCCAGCAGCAAAATCGTCAACTGGCAGTCCTTTGCTATTAGTGTGAGTTATCCTGTACAGCTTAGCCCTCCCAATTTTTTTTACCTTCTTGGATCTCCTGCAAATCACATGGATTATGCCCTCATGAACTTGTAAAAATATTTCAAATGGTAAGGTTGTACACAAAGTAAAATGCAGAAAATTTAAGTCTGAATTGATTAGTTTGGATTATTACTGTTTGATCTTGTACAACTGCGAAGCTCCTTGACCCAGTGGTGTGTGTACTATTTGGCTGGTTTTTCCTTGCAGTTTTGTTCTTCCTTGACAATCTCTGCAATTTAAGTATAATAATTCAGTTCATGGTAAGTTCAGGAAGCATACATTTTCAAATTGAAAGTTAGAAAATTTAATGATGCACCTTTGACTTTTTTTGCTTCCAACGCCTCACCAGCCAATCCCATTGAGCTTCAGGAAGTCTTTGGCCACACCCGTTCGCAACGTTCTCTTCTATTGATAACTTCGACTTGTAATGTTTCTTCTTTAGGTAGCACTTGAAATCTTTCCATTTTTTACCTGCAGACTTTAGTACCCAGTACCTATGTCTTTCTTCAACATTAAAGAATGCCTGCAATACATAAGTAGCAACAGTTAGACAAAAAAAAACCTTTCCACTGTTGCTGCCATTGAAATAAATGTAATGCAGTTTAAATACCTTAACAGTTTCCCACAAGTGCATTTTGTTACATCTGGGTACTTTGCTCCAGCTTGTTGCTGCCATTGAAATTTCTTTTCCTTTAACTAAACTTCCAATAAAATTAGTGAACTGGCTGGTGTTTGGACCACAAGGCTGTCCATTGTCATTGAATTCCACATCTATTTTACAGTTTGGATTAACATGTTTCCAGAACCCCTTCATTATTGTTGGACCTCTATGGGATTTCTCTTCTTCTGTGCCTAAAACCATAATTGTTATCACGGATTAGTGATACGTCTCCGACGTATCGATAATTTCTTATGTTCCATGCCACATTATTGATGATATCTACATGTTTTATGCACACTTTATGTCATATTCGTGCATTTTCTGGAACTAACCTATTAACAAGATGCCGAAGTGCCGATTCTTTGTTTTTGCTGTTCTTGGTTTCAGAAATCCTAGTAACGAAATATTCTCGGAATTGGACGAAATCAACGCCCAGGGTCCTATTTTGCCACGAAGCTTCCAGAAGACCGAAGAGGAGACGAAGTGGGGCCATGAGGTGGCGACACCCTAGGGCGGCGCGGCCCCCCCCTTGGCCGCGTGGCCCTGTGGTGTGGGCCCCTCATGCCGCCTCCTGACCTGCCCTTCCGCCTACTTAAAGCCTCCGTCGCGAAACCCCCAGTACCGAGAGCCACGATACAGAAAACCTTCCAGAGACGCCGCCGCCGCCAATCCCATCTCGGGGGATTCAGGAGATCGCCTCCGGCACCCTACCGGAGAGGGGAATCATCTCCCGGAGGACTCTACGCCGCCATGGTCGCCTCCGGAGTGATGTGTGAGTAGTCTACCCCTGGACTATGGGTCCATAGCAGTAGCTAGATGGTTGTCTTCTCCCCATTGTGCTTCATTGTCGGATCTTGTGAGCTGCCTAACATGATCAAGATCATCTATCTGTAATTCTATATGTTGCGTTTGTTGGGATCCGATGAATAGAGAATACTTGTTATGTTGATTATCAAAGTTATGTCTATGTGTTGTTTATGATCTTGCATGCTCTCCGTTACTCGTAGATGCTCTGGCCAAGTAGATGCTTGTAACTCCAAGAGGGAGTATTTATGCTCGATAGTGGGTTCATGTCTCCGTGAATGCGGGAAGTGACAGAAATCTCTAAGATTATGGATGTGCTGTTGCCACTAGGGATAAAACATTAGTGCTATGTTCGAGGATATAGTCACTGATTACATTACGCGCAATACTTAATGCAATTGTCTGTTGTTAGCAACTTAATACTGGAGGGGGTTCGGATGATAACCTGAAGGTGGACTTTTTAGGCATAGATGCATGCTGGATAGCGGTCTATGTACTTTGTCGTAATGCCCAATTAAATCTCACAATACTCATCATAATATGTATGTGCATGGTCATGCCCTCTTTATTTGTCAATTGCCCAACTGTAATTTGTTCACCCAACATGCTGTTTATCTTATGGGAGAGACACCTCTAGTGAACTGTGGACCCCGGTCCAATTCTCTATCTTGAAATACAATCTGCAATATTTTTCTACTGTTTTCTGCAAACAATCATCATCCACAATATACATCTAATCCTTTTTTACAGCAAGCCGGTGAGATTGACAACCTCACTATTTCGTTGGGGCAAAGTACTTTGGTTGTGTTGTGCAGGTTCCACGTTGGCGCCGGAATCCACGGTGTTGCGCCGCACTACATCCCGCCGCCATCAACCTTCAACGTGCTTCTTGGCTCCTACTGGTTCGATAAACCTTGGTTTCATACTGAGGGAAAACTTGCCGCTGTACGCATCACACCTTCCTCTTGGGGTTCCCAACGGACGCGTGCTGTACGCGTATCAAGCTCTTTTTCTGGCGCCGTTGCCGGGGAGATCAAGACACGCTGCAAGGGAGTCTCCACATCCCAATCTCTTTACTTTGTTTTTGTCTTGCTTAGTTTTATTTACTACTTTGTTTGCTGCACTAAATCAAAATACATTAAATATTAGTTGATAGTTTTACTTTATTTGCTATCTTGTCTGCTATATCAAAAAACACAAAAAAATTAGTTACTTGCATTTACTTTATCTAGTTTGCTTCATTTATTGTTGCTAAAATGGCTACCCCTGAAAATACTAAGTTGTGTGACTTCACAACCACAAATAATAATGATTTCTTATGCACACCTATTGCTCCACCTGCTACTACAGCAGAATTCTTTGAAATTAAACCTGCTTTACTAAATCTTGTTATGCGAGAGCAATTTTCTGGTGTTAGTTCTGATGATGCTGCTGCCCATCTTAATAATTTTGTTGAACTATGTGAAATGCAAAAGTATAAGGATGTAGATGGTGACATTATAAAATTAAAATTGTTCCCTTTCTCATTAAGAGGAAGAGCTAAAGATTGGTTGCTATCTCTGCCTAAGAATAGTATTGATTCATGGACTAAATGCAAGGATGCTTTTATTGGTAGATATTATCCCCCTGCTAAAATTATATCTTTGAGGAGTAGCATAATGAATTTTAAACAATTAGATACTGAACATGTTGCACAAGCATGGGAAAGAATGAAATCTCTGGTTAAAAATTGCCCAACCCATGGACTGACTACTTGGATGATCATCCAAACCTTCTATGCAGGACTAAATTTTTCTTCGCAGAATTTATTGGATTCAGCTGCTGGAGGTACCTTTATGTCCATCACTCTTGGTGAAGCAACAAAGCTTCTTGATAATATGATGATCAATTACTCTGAATGGCACACGGAAAGAGCTCCACAAGGTAAGAAGGTAAATTAAATCGAAGAAACCTCTTCCTTGAGTGATAAGATTGATGCTATTATGTCTATGCTTGTGAATGATAGGACTAATGTTGATCATAATAATGTTCCGTTAGCTTCATTGGTTGCCCAAGAAGAACATGTTGATGTAAACTTCATTAAAAATAATAATTTCAACAACAATGCTTACCGGAACAATTCTAGTAATAACTATAGGCCATATCCTTATAATAATGGTAATGGTTATGCTAATTCTTATGGGAATTCTTACAATAATAATAGGAACACACCCCCTGGACTTGAAGCCATGCTTAAAGAATTTATTAGTACACAAACTGCTTTTAACAAATCTGTTGAAGAAAAGCTTGGGAAAATTGATATACTTGCTTCTAAAGTCGATAGTCTTGCTGCTGATGTAGATCTTTTGAAATCGAAAGTTATGCCTAATAGGGATATTGAAAATAAAATTGTTACTACAGCAAATGCCATCCAAGTTAGAATTAATGAGAATATAAGATTGATGGCTGAACTGCGTGCTAGGTGGGATAGAGAAGAAAATGAAAAACTAGCTAAAGAAAAGAATGTAGCTAAAGTTTGGACTATTACCACCACTAGTAATGCTAATGCTACACATGTTGCTGCACCTCCTACTATTAATAATAAAAGAATTGGTGTTGGCAATGTTTCCACTTCTAATGCAAAGCGCGAGAAACTGCCTGAAACTGCTAAAACTGCTGAAAGCACTCGTGATAAAGCTGCTGAAATTTTTTCCAATATTGGGGATGATGATCCCATTGCTTTAGATTATAATGGTTTGAATTTTGATGATTGCCACATCTCTGAAGTTATAAAGTTCTTGCAAAAACTTGCTAAAAGTCCTAATGCTAGTGCTATAAATTTGGCTTTCACGCAACATATTACAAATGCTCTCATAAAAGCTAGAGAAGAGAAACTAGAGCGTGAAGCCTCTATTCCTAGAAAGCTAGAGGATGGTTGGGAGCCCATCATTAAGATGAAGGTTAAAGATTTTGATTGTAATGCTTTATGTGATCTTGTTGCAAGTATTTCTGTTATGCCTAAGAAAATTTATAATATGCTTGACTTGCCACCGCTGAAAAATTGTTATTTGGATGTTAATCTTGCTGATCATTCTACAAAGAAACCTTTGGGGAAAGTTGATAATGTTCGCATTACCGTTAACAATAACCTTGTCCCCGTTGATTTTGTTGTCTTGGATATTGAATGCAATGCATCTTGTCCCATTATATTGGGAAGACCTTTTCTTGAATCGTTGGTGCTATCATTGATATGAAGGAAGGTAATATAAAATATCAATTTCCTCTCAAGAAAGGTATGGAACACTTCCCTAGAAAGAGAATGAAGTTACCTTTTGATTCTATTATTAGAACAAATTATGATGTTGACACTTCGTCTCTTGATAATACTTGATACACACTTTCTGCGCCTAGCTGAAAGGCGTTAAAGAAAAGCGCTTATGGGAGACAACCCATGGTTTTTACTACAGTACTTTGTTTTTATTTTGTGTCTTGGAAGTTGTTTACTACTGTAGCAACCTCTCCTTATCTTAGTTTAGTGTTTTGTTGTGCCAAGTAAAATCGTTGATAGAAAAGTTCATACTAGATTTGGATTACTGCGCAGAAACAGATTTCTTTGCTGTCACGAATCTGGGCTGTTTTCTCTGTAGGTAACTCAGAAAATTATGCAAATTTACGTGAGTGATCCTCAGATATGTACGCAACTTTCATTCAATTTGAGGATTTTCATTTGAGCAAGTCTGGTGCCTCGATAAAATTCGTCAATACGAACTGTTCTGTTTTGACAGATTCTGCCTTTTATTTCGCATTGCCTCTTTTGCTATGTTGGATGAATTTCTTTGATCCATTAATGTCCAGTAGCTTTATGCAATGTCCAGAAGTGTTAAGAATGATTATGTCACCTCTGAACATGTTAATTTTTATTGTCCACTAACCCTCTAATGAGTTGTTCTAAGTTTGGTGTGGAGGAAGTTTTCAAGGATCAAGAGAGGAGTATGATGCAACATGATCAAGGAGAGTGAAAGCTCTAAGCTTGGGGATGCCCCGGTGGTTCACCCCTGCATATATCAAGAAGACTCAAGCGTCTAAGCTTGGGGATGCCCAAGGCATCCCCTTCTTCATCGACAACATTATCAGGTTCCTCCCCTGAAACTATATTTTTATTCCATCACATCTTATGTGCTTTGATTGGAGCGTCGGTTTGTTTTTGTTTTTTGTTTTGTTTGAATAAAATGGATCCTAGCATTCACTTTGTGGGAGAGAGACACGCTCCGCTGTAGCATATGGACAAGTATGTCCTTAGGCTTTACTCATAGTATTCATGGCGAAGTTTCTTCTTCGTTAAATTGTTATATGGTTGGAATTGGAAAATGATACATGTAGTAAATTGCTATAATGTCTTGGATAATGTGATACTTGGCAATTGTTGTGCTCATGTTTAAGCTCTTGCATCATATACTTTGCACCCATTAATGAAGAAATACATAGAGCATGCTAAAATTTGGTTTGCATATTTGGTTTCTCTAAGGTCTAGATAATTTCTAGTATTGAGTTTGAACAACAAGGAAGACGGTGTAGAGTCTTATAATGTTTACAATATGTCTTTTATGTGAGTTTTGCTGCACCGGTTCATCCTTGTGTTTGTTTCAAATAAGCCTTGCTAGCCTAAACCTTGTATCGAGAGGGAACACCTCTCATGCATCCAAAATACTTGAGCCAACCACTATGCCATTTGTGTCCACCATACCTACCTACCACATGGTATTTTCCGCCATTCCAAAGTAAATTGCTTGAGTGCTACCTTTAAAATTCCATCATTCACCTTTGCAATATATAGCTCATGGGACAAATAGCTTAAAAACTATTGTGGTATTGAATATGTACTTACGCACTTTATCTCTTATTAAGTTGCTTGTTGTGCGATAACCATGTTCACTGGGGACGCCATCAACTACTCTTTGTTGAATTTCATGTGAGTTGCTATGCATGTTCGTCTTGTCTGAAGTAAGAGAGATCTACCACCTTATGGTTAAGCATGCATATTGTTAGAGAAGAACATTGGGCCGCTAACTAAAGCCATGATCCATGGTGGAAGTTTCAGTTTTGGACATATATCCTCAATCTCATATGAGAAAATTATTAATTGTTGTTACATGCTTATGCATAAAAGAGGAGTCCATTATCTGTTGTCTATGTTGTCCCGGTATGGATGTCTAAGTTGAGAATAATAAATAGCGAGAAATCCAATGTGGGCTTTCTCCTTAGACCTTTGTACAGGCGGCATAGAGGTACCCCTTTGTGACACTTGGTTAAAACATGTGCATTGTGATGATCCGGTAGTCCAAGCTAATTAGGACAAGGTGCGGGCACTATTAGTATACTATGCATGAGGCTTGCAACTTGTAAGATATAATTTACATGATACATATGCTTTATTACTACCGTTGACAAAATTGTTTCATGTTTTCAAAATCAAAGCTCTAGCACAAATATAGCAATCGATGCTTTTCCTCTATGGAGGACCATTCTTTTACTTTCATTGTTGAGTCAGTTCACCTATTTCTCTCCACCTCAAGAAGCAAACACTTGTGTGAACTGTGCATTGATTCCTACATACTTGCATATTGCACTTATTATATTACTCTATGTTGACAATATCCATGAGATATACATGTTATAAGTTGAAAGCAACCGCTGAAACTTAATCTTCCTTTGTGTTGCTTCAATGCTTTTACTATGAATTATTGCTTTATGAGTTAACTCTTATGCAAGACTTATTGATGCTTGTCTTGAAGTACTATTCATGAAAAGTCTTTGCTATATGATTCACTTGTTTACTCATGTCATATACATTGTTTTGATCGCTGCATTCACTACATATGCTTTACAAATAGTATGATCAAGGTTATGATGGCATGTCACTCCAGAAATTATCTTTGTTATCATTTTACCTGCTCGGGACGAGCAGAACTAAGCTTGGGGATGCTGATACGTCTCCGACGTATCGATAATTTCTTATGTTCCATGCCACATTATTGATGATATCTACATGTTTTATGCACACTTTATGTCATATTCGTTCATTTTCTGGAACTAACCTATTAACAAGATGCCGAAGTGCCGATTCTGTCAAGTTGCTGTTTTTGGTTTCAGAAATCCTAGTAACGAAATATTCTCGGAATTGGACGAAATCAACGCCCAGGGTCCTATTTTGCCACGAAGCTTCCAGAAGACCGAAGAGGAGACGAAGTGGGGCCACGAGGTGGCGACACCCTAGGGCGGCGCGGCCCCCCCCCTTGGCCGCGCGGCCCTGTGGTGTGGGCCCCTCGTGCCGTCTCCTGACCTGCCCTTCCGCCTACTTAAAGCCTCCGTCGCGAAACCCCCAGTACCGAGAGCCACGATACGGAAAACCTTCCAGAGACGCCGCAGCCGCCAATCCCATCTCGGGGGATTCAGGAGATCGCCTCCGGCACCCTGCCGGAGAGGGGAATCATCTCCCGGAGGACTCTACGCCGCCATGGTCGCCACCGGAGTGATGTGTGAGTAGTCTACCCCTGGACTATGGGTCCATAGCAGTAGCTAGATGGTTGTCTTCTCCCCATTGTGCTTCATTGTCGGATCTTGTGAGCTGCCTAACATGATCAAGATCATCTATCTGTAATTCTATATGTTGCGTTTGTTGGGATCCGATGAATAGAGAATACTTGTTATGTTGATTATCAAAGTTATGTCTATGTGTTGTTTATGATCTTGCATGCTCTCCGTTACTCGTAGATGCTCTGGCCAAGTAGATGCTTGTAACTCCAAGAGGGAGTATTTATGCTCGATAGTGGGTTCATGTCTCCGTGAATTTGGGGAAGTGACATAAATCTCTAAGATTATGGATGTGTTGTTGCCACTAGGGATAAAACATTAGTGCTATGTTCGAGGATATAGTCACTGATTACATTACGTGCAATACTTAATGCAATTGTCTGTTGTTAGCAACTTAATACTGGAGGGGGTTCGGATGATAACCTGAAGGTGGACTTTTTAGGCATAGATGCATGCTGGATAGCGGTCTATGTACTTTGTCGTAATGCCCAATTAAATCTCACAATACTCATCATAATATGTATGTGCATGGTCATGCCCTCTTTATTTGTCAATTGCCCAACTGTAATTTGTTCACCCAACATGCTGTTTATCTTATGGGAGAGACACCTCTAGTGAACTGTGGACCCCGATCCAATTCTCTATACTGAAATACAATCTACTGCAATACTGTTCTACTGTTTTCTGCAAACAATCATCATCCACACTATACATCTAATCCTTTGTTACAGCAAGCCGGTGAGATTGACAACCTCACTATTTCGTTGGGGCAAAGTACTTTGGTTGTGTTGTGCAGGTTCCACGTTGGCGCCGGAATCCCTGGTGTTGCGCCGCACTACATCCCGCCGCCATCAACCTTCAACGTGCTTCTTGGCTCCTACTGGTTCGATAAACCTTGGTTTCATACTGAGGGAAAACTTGCCGCTGTACGCATCACACCTTCCTCTTGGGGTTCCCAACGGACGCGTGCTGTACGCGTATCAATTAGATATACTATATTTCTTTCCATTGACAAGATAGAACATTATAGATCAAGAATCTAGCCTGGAGTGTTGTTAATTTTAATTGATCCATCTTCATATTCATCACCAGGATCAGTAGTTGCATCACTGTCATAGTCTTCACCATCATTTACTCTCTGCCCATCCTCAGCACCATCTTCTTCCTCATCATCCTCTTCATCACTGTCATCTTCATCATCATCATCATCTTCATCTTCCTCTAGTTGTTCATATATAGTTTCATTCTCAACAATCTGAACAAAGGAAATTTAAAAGTAATAGTTAGACAAATATATTGGAATCCTGCAAAACTGGTTGTGTACAAAGGTGTTGAGATGTAGAATTCATTACTTACTTGCTGGTTCCCTGGCAAGTATCTAGTAGCTTTTGCTATGTGTATGAACCTTTCATAAATATTAGCACCATTACTTTCAGCTGTTACAGCTCCACCTAATTGGATTATCTTTTCCTTCCAATCTTGAGTATCTGACTTATTTGTTCCTGCACATATATTAACTGAATTATTTGTTCCTGCACATATAGTAACTTCAAAGAAAAGGAAGAACATGTCAAACAGGACTGTCATACCCAAACTAAGTGTCTATTCTAGGCTCCATGTCAAAGTAATCTCTAATTGAAGGGCAGACAACAGAGTACCAATCATCATCTACAACATCTTTCACATAGTATATCTGCTTAGCTTGACTTGCAAATATAAATGATTCTGATCCAAATTCTAACTGCTTCAGGTTAACTTGTGTTACCCCAAAGTTGGTAATGTTTTTAACTCCAGCAGGTTTTGACCATTCACATTTGAACAGTACAACACTTCCTTGGTTGGAATAATTTAACTCAACAATCTCTACTATTCTACCATAGTATTCTACTTCTCCTTTCACTGGGTTCTTATCTTTAGAACTAGAATAACTGGAAGTCATAGCTGAGTTTGACACTCCATCACATTGGGTGCTTTTGCCTGCTGCAAACTCCTTTGTGTGGAATACACAACCATTAATGCTGTAGCTGTTGTACTTCTTCACCATCATGTAAGGCTTGTTTGCTAGCAAAACAATTTCTGCTGGCAATTTAGTGCCTTTAAGAAGCAAAGACTGCACATGGTCAATGAACCAAAGATGGAATGTTCTGTGATGTTCTGCTTCTACCTGTCTTTTATTTTTTTTCTTTTTCCCAGCAGCTAAAGTTTTCATATGCTTCTCTGTGTAGTAATTGATGTGCTCATAATTGAAGAGTACATACTTCTGTGCTTGTGTCCATGACAGGTGATCTAGTTCAGAAGTACTGCAAGCTGATAATGGTCTTCCAAAAATCTTCAGGTACTTGCTGCAATTTTTTTTTGCACTACTTGTCATGTTATCATCATGTCTTGGAGCTTTGTTGAACTTGGTGTTACAATCATCCACATATCTAGAGCAGAATGTCAAACACTCATCGAACAAATATGACTCTGCAATAGATCCTTCAGGGTGGCTTCTATTGTGTACCCAATTTTTCATGTTGCCAATAAACATCTCAGTGGACCACATGTTCCTGAATTGAACAGGCCCAGCAAGTCTCACTTCAGCTGGGAGATGTATAACTAGGTGCTCCATTATGTCGAAGAACGTTGGAGGAAAAATCTTCTCAAGTTCACATAATATCTCTGGCAACTGTTCTTCAACAATTGCTATCTCTTTATTACTGACGATCTTCGAAGTAATGACTTTGAAGCACTTGGCAAGCTTCACTAAGGGCAATGCAACTTCTTCAGGCAATGTCTTCATTACAGCCAGAGGTAAGATTTCTTCAAACAAAATGTGGCAATCATGAGTTTTCAGCCCAACAAACTTGTTTTCCTCTAACCTTACCTTGTTGTACATGGAGGAAGCATGGTTGCCTGGAAATCTCACATTTTTCACCAGTCCACAGAACAGCTTCTTCTTTGATGACTCCATATAGTACACTGCCTCTGGCAAGTCAGGTTTTTCTTGTGTTTCATCAATATGCAAATGTTCTCTAATCTTCATTCTCTTCATATCCATCCTAGCTTTTGCATTATCTTTTGACCTTTTATCCACATCAAGCAAAGTGTTGACTACATTTTCAAACACATTCTTCTCAATGTGCATTGAATCCAAGTTGTGCCTCACAAGCAAAAATTTCCAATACTCTAGTTGAAAAAAAATGCTTCTCTTCTTGAAAGTTGATTCAATAGTATGTACTTCCTCCATATTCTCCAAATCCTCATCCACTTCACCTCTATTCCTTTTCTTCCTTACAATCCTCTTTTGCTTCTGCAGTTTTCCATATGCAGTTTGGATATCCATTGTCATAGCAGAAATTTCTTCACCTGTAGGCTGCACTGGAGGTTCCCTGAAATCAGTTGTCCCATCAAAAGATTCCTCATCACTTCTGAATGGATGATTCATTGACAAGAACCTTCTGTGACCTAGAAAACATGCTTTGTGTCCATGCTTCAACCTTCTAGAACAAGTTCCTAAGAGGCAATGAGAACAGACAACAATGCTTTCACCACTCAATATTCCACGGCCCAGCCAATCACTGATGGTCCAGAGCAGTGCAGCATAGACTCTAAACTTTTTACCAAAATGAGAATCATATACCAGAACTCCATGGTGCCACAACTCCTGTAGCTCATCAATTACTAGTTGCAGGTATACATCAATGTATTTCCCTGGTGATCTCCTTCCTGGTACAATGACAGACAAGATAAAGTTGGTCTCCTTCATGCAAATCCAAGGAGGGAAGTTGTATGGGATCATAATTATAGGCCAGATGCTCTAAGACAAGTTCATATTCCTGAAAGGGTTGAATCCATCTGTAGCTAATCCAAATCTGATGTTCCTTGGTTCTTTGCTGAACGACCTGTACCTGCTGTCAAAGTTCTTCCAAGCAGGTGAATCAGCTGGATGCCTCATTACTTCATCTTTGGTTCTCCCATCATTGTGCCAACTCATCAGAGATGTTGTTTTGTTAGATATAAACAACCTCCTGACTCTTTTGTTCAATGGGAAATGCCTGATAACTTTCATTGCCACCCTACTGATTCTCTTCCCACCTACTACACTTCTTACAGTCTTCCACCTGCTTGTTTTGCAAACTGGGCAGACATTGGCCTTGGCATGGATGCCTCTGAAAATTATGCAGTCATTCAAACAGGCATCATAAGTATCATATGCAAGACCAACTCCTCTGATGTACTGCTTTGCTTCATGCAATTTCTTAGGCAGAAAATGTCCTTCAGGTAGTGCTTCCCTGAACAGTGTCAGCATATCTTCAAATGCAGCATTTGTCATTCCCCTGACATTTTTAATATTGAGCAATCTTACTAGAAACTGCAGTTTAGAAAACTTCTTGCATCCTGGGTACAACTGCTGGCCACCATCATTGACTAACCTCCTGTATGATTCGACATCTTCATCTTCACTATCATCTTCACTCCCTTCTTCTTTTTCTGAATGCAATGAACTTCTATTGAACATGTCAAACCCATCTAACAGTAGCTGGTCAATCTCATCTCTAGCATTACTATCATCTTCTGGAGAGCTAGATTGTGTGTCAAGATCATTGTTAACAGCTTGTTCCCCATGAAACAACCAGGTTTTATATCCAGGCATAAAACCAGTACAGATTAGATGATCATTTACAGTTTCTACATCATACCAGAACCTGTTCCCACAGTTTTTACATGGACACAGTATCTTACTGTCTTTCTCTTCATTTCTTAGAGCAAATTTTAAGAATAAGGAGACTCCAGCTGCATACTCATCTGAAGACCTTGAAGCTTCCATCCAATTCTTATCCATTTTTACTGTTTTTTAGTAAAACTTAGAGTTTAAACAGAATCCAGTAATGAACTAAGCCATCTTATATTAATTGATACATTTGAAGAAACTAGAGCAATACAAGTATTCAAGCAAACCAGCAAACCAGGAAGGTTAGCATGCAATCCAGCAACTACAATCCAGTAATCAAGCAAGCAATCAATTAACCAAGTAATACAGGAAGGTTAGCATGCAATCCAGCAACTACAATCCAGTACTAGAGCAATCCAAGTATTCAAGCAAACCAGCAAATCATAGTCAATTTATAGCAAACCAGTGATACAGGAATTTGGAGTTGGAGGTTCGATTCACCACGTACCAGACGAACTCGCCTCAGTGTTGTTTGAGCTCCTGAATCGACGGAGAAACGATCGCCGCAGATCAACCTTAGCTTGGTCTCCACTTGGATTCACCATGGCTTGAACTCCAGTAGGATTCAGCATGGCTTGAACTCCACTAGGATCCACCATGGCTTCAACTCCACTAGGATCCACCATGGCTTCTGGAGGGTCGCCGTCAGCAGAATCGGTGGAGGAGGGCCGAGGTGGAGGAGGGCCGAGGTGGAGGAGATCTAGATCGGTGGAGGAGATCTAGATCGGTGGAGGAGGGCGGCGGCGAAGGAGGACGGCGGCGGAGGAGGGCGGTGGCGAAGGAGGAAGGCCGAGGTGGAGGAGATCTAGATCGGTGGAGGAGGGCGGAGGTGGCGGAGAAGGGCGGCGGCGAAGGAGATCGGCGGCGAAGGAGATCGGCGGTGAAGGAGGGCGAGATCGGCGGCGGATGAGATCGGCGGCGGTGGAAAACGAGAGAGGAAAAATGACGAAGGAAAACGAGCGAGTGAAAACGACGAAGGAAACCCTAAACGAGAGAGTGGAAGGACCATTTGGTAAAAATTAGTTCGGTGGAAGGACCATTTGGTAAAAATGAGTTCGGTGGAAGGAAACCCTAATCATTTTGGTAAAAGCAATGCTGCTTTTAAACAAAATAATCATTTGGTAAAAAATCCATGTTTAAAAGCAATACTTCATTTAAACTCATTGGAATCCATGCTTAAATCCATGCTATCCATGTTTATAAACATATCAAGGGAATCACTACTGCATAAGCAGTTCATCCATTTATCTATGAATTTTTTTAACCAAATAGACAATGTAAAAAATGACTTGCTTCTACTGCTAAGGACCAAGTAAACCAAACTAGCAGTAGAAGCAACAAGTACAAGATCAATTGTACATCTTGTGCAAAAATGCAGCAGCTATTGTTGCAAGAAAAATTCAATGCAAATGTGATGAAAGCACAAGTGCATTAGGAATTCTTGCATTGACATACATAGTAATACAAATTCAGTTAACTTCCTAACACATAGTAATAACACACATATTTGATCATGCCATCATCAGGTCTTACATAAGCAGCACATAAACAAAAGTAAACACCAACAAGATGTGTTCCATAGCATCACATCAACATTAGGCAACAACAGGATGTGTGCCATAGCAGCACATCAACAAAAGTAACCACCAACAATATGTCTTCCACAAACTAACAGTAATTACATATTGCACAAACTACAGTCAAAAGCACCAACATAAACTAAAGCATCTTCAGTCAGCAACCATCTTCAATCAGCATAGCATTAGATGTCTTCTATCTTGTGGACAGAGACACCAATGTAGTCTTGCATCATATCAAGCCTGATCAGAAGAAGAGAGCCTTGAACTATGGAGTTGGCCTCACAGAAATTGTCCATGTCTTCTCCATTCATCCAGACGACCAGCCTGCCCAAGACCCCAGTTTGAATGAAGTAATGCCCAGCAATGTCTTCACTCATAGTCCTGCTAGAAAACCTTGCAATTCCCCTCTCTGGGTAATTGTAACCATGGACAAGGTTCTCTGGCAGTGCCTGCAATAGAAACCACATGAATAGAGCAATAAGCAATACTGAATGTGAAATATCTGAACTGTATGAACTGCAGGAACTGTATGAACAAGGTTTTTGAGCAGGGAGATTACCAATTGCTTTGCTGTAGCATCAACTGCATCAACTTTGTGAACAATGTACTGAAGCTCATCAATTGAGTCCACATCTTTTGATGCATCCTTGTACATTTCCCAGACTATCTCAGTCATGTCTGCTTCACCAACAGCATGCATGTTTGAGAAAGCTGTCTTGTAAAGTGTGCCTCTGATCACTTCAGGTACATAAATTGGTCCTGCAAAAATTTATAAAACAGTGAACACAAATTAATAAACAAACTAATTGTCTGAACAAGTTTCCAAAGGAGTCATGTACATACCATTCATAAGATAGAAGGGTTTCTGGTTTCCATCAGGATCTGCAACAGTTACTTGGAAGATGCCATCACCAGCCTCTTCTTCATACTCCATGCCTTCTGCATCTTCATCAGAAGATGCATCTTCACTGTCATCTTCAGTAGGTAACTTGAAGGTGACAACATCGTTGACATCAACAAGGTGTGCCATCAGGAGAAAAGACCACCAGGGGCCACACATGGTTGTGGAGTTTGTTGTCTTCTCTAAGTATAAATCGAGCCTGTGGCCAGCAGCAAGAGCATGCAACCACTTGTCATTGTACTTGTTCAGTTTTTCCTTGAAGTAACAAGGAACAGTCTGTTCAAGCATGAAACGCAATGTGAGATTAGTCTTGCAGATAAATAGAAATTAAACAGTCTGTACAAGGAATTGCATACCGCAAAGTGATCATAGTCCTTTTGCATGATGATCTTGAATGATGTAGCACGCCTGTTAGAATACTTGCAGTTGTCCATAGGCTGGTGGCAGAACTGACAGTTGCCTTGATCCATTTGAACCTATCAGAAAATAGAAGACGATATGAACCCTACAAAAGTATTTACAGTGGTGGAAACATATATAATCAAGCAAACAAACGCATGCAAGGACGAAAAAGGATAAACAGATTGGACTAATGCAGTCAAATCAAGAAAACAAACGCATGCAAAGATGAAAAGGATGAACCAGTACAGTAAAATCAAGCAAACAAACGCATGCAAGGATGAAAAAGGATAAACAGATTGGACTAATGCGAACAGATCTAAGAAGATTAGATAGAGGGAATGAAGAATGTTCAATAGATTGAAACCATGCAGAGACATCAATCAAGAAGAAGTGGCACAAAAAATCACCTTATAGAAAAGACGGCAAGAACTGGAAGCAAGGAGAAGGGGTTTTTTTTGTTTCCAACTAAACTTGCAGAAGAGAGGGTTTTTTTTTTTGTTTTGAACAAACCTTGCAGAAGAAGCGACTGCAAGATCTTGATGAACTTGAAGAAGAACCATCGACGAACTCACCTTGCAGGAGATAACCGCTTCCAGTCGTCACCGTCGAGGAACTGCTACAGGAGAAGTGGAAGAAGTGGAGCGATAGAGGAGATGAAGTGACGGAGAGAGAGATGAAGTGGTTAATATAGTAGGGGGACGGTATGACTTCCAACAACCCAGCCCAGGATGAATTATATTTTGGGCTGGCGACCGGCCCAAAAAGAAAATGAAGGCCCATGCAAGAAAAAATCAACTACTGTTGCAAGAAAAAATCCATGCAAATGTGGTAAAAATCAAATACTGTTGCAAGAAAAAATCAACTACTGTTGCAAGAAAAAATCCATCCAAATGTGGTAAAAACACAAGTGCCTTAGGAATTCTTGCATCGTAAAACTTAAAAATCCTGGATTTTTTGGAAATCTCCTTTAGAAATGTCAAAAAGAACATCAGCTGTTGCAAGAAAAAATCCAAGCAAATGTGATAAAAACACAAGTGCCTTAGGAATTCTTGCTTTCACATATACAGTAGTAATCACAGTTGATTACAGTAGTCTTATAATTGAATCTTAGCAAATCCAAAACACATTTAATACTATGAAGCAAATCACAGTAGATTACAAAACACAGAGATTTAAACATTACACACTTCATCCATTCAAATAATAATCACAGACATTAAACAGCAAGTCACACATGACCACTTAACAACTAGACCCTATACTTCATGGGTTGATGATCTCCACAAAGTCCAGATCAATTGCTTCAACCCTTGGTGTTGCAATCATTAGAAGGAGAGTTCCTTCAACAATTTGTGCCTGCTCCCTAAATTGATCCCACCCAATGGTAAATGCAATGTGATCATCTCCTTCAATGTGGTAAAAGGCTACAACAGGCTCTTCAAGGTCCCTCTTCCACAAGTGTGCAAATCCATTGACAGGGGAGCCGACATGGTTAAATGGTTTTGGATTCAGGTACTGAAAGAGAGAAAAAAAAACTCTTGTTAGTACAGACTTGTATTTACAGTTCCACAAGTGTCCTGCACATGTCTTATTAGATGTACAACTTACCAGGGCATCAAAGTGCACATTTTCCTCATTGTAAATGTGAGCAAATAACTGCAACTCCTTTGTACTCTCATAGAACTCATTTTCATCAAGTTCCTGGTTTGGTGCAGCCAACACAACTTTGGTCAGGCCAAAGGTAATGGCAGCCATATGCTCCTCAGTGATGGCTCTGATGTTTGTAAATATTGTCTTGTGGAGTTGCACTCTGATTCTTGGGATGACATCATAAACAACTGATGCAGAACAAAGAAACAAGTCAGTACAGATTATTATTTAGAAGCTGTAATGATAACCTCATGTCAGGCAAAAAATACATGAACACATGAGTAATGTATCATACCTTGTTGTCCAACATAAGGTTTTTCTTCCTTGACACTGTTCACAATTTGGTACACATTGACATGGAATCTGTTCTCTTCTTCCATGTAGGTGAAAGAAAGTACATCACCAAGTTGGATATTATATAACCTGACAAGGGACCTCCAGTATGGACCACAAATAGTTGTATTGGTACAATCTTTCACAAGGTACATGTCATAAACCCTCATTGGGCATTTTGCCACCATCCAGTTCTCTGAACATGCAAGCTTACTAACTTGCTCCTTGAATTTGCAAGGCACAATCTGAAATAAATTAGAAGAGCAGGGAGGAATGAAAAACTGCATGACACTTGTGAAAGGAGGAATTTGCAAGGCACAATCTGAAATAAATTAGCATTGCAAGGCACATCAAGAAATAATTTGGTAGAGCAGGGAGGCACATCAAGAATTATTAATGCAAGGGAAAAATGCAACTTATTAGAGCAGGGAGGCACATACTAACCATTCCATTTTCAAATCCCTGCATCATCTGAACTTCAAAAGAAACTGCACGCCTGTTAGAACGGCGACCACAAATTTCCAGTGGTTGACGACAGAAATGACAACCAACCACATCCATCCCTGATAAGAACATGATTATGACCATAGAAGAATTGGACATGAAAATTGATGCAGAAGCAAGGAAGTATGTGTACCTACCGAAAGTGCAACGCAGAAGAAGGAAAACAAATTGTCGAAACTGATCCTCCCTAGGGTTTTGGCGCTGCATGAATCAACAATGAAGAAAGAAGAGGTACAAAGTCATGATCAATGAAGAAGCAATGAAGAAAAAGGAGAAGTGGAAAATACAGGAACTCACCAGGAACTGCTTCTGTGTATTCTCTTGGATGGTTGGCCTTCTTATATAAACGGAACTACCACTTTCCCACGTTCCCACGATAGGAAGGGCAACACCCTCATGTCGTTTCAAAAAAAGGCCCACAGGCCCATTATGCAAATAACTAATTCAAGTGTAGGCCCAATGGAACAGAAATACATTGAATGGACATTTTTAAAATTGCCAAATGTTGGCTACCTTCCTTGTTCTGAATATAGATTAATTCAGAACATTGATGTCAGGATAGTCATTTTGTTCAAAAGGAAAAAAATCATCATCAATACAGGCAGGCAAATTCAAAAGATCCATGCATTGCAGAACAATACAGGCAGGATAATCAGACGTCAAAAGATCCATGCATAACTTATAATAGTCTTGACCAGTATTACAGCAAGACTATGAGACTTAATTCATAAGATCCATGCATAACTTATAATAGTCTTGACCAGTATTGCAACAAGAACCAATAACACTTAACTTATAACTACTGAACCATCTAACACTGGACTTCTACACTGAACCATCTTCAAGTTTTGTGATAACCATCCTTAGCCAGGCAAACTGATCCCTCCTAGCCCACGGAATATCCCTCTCATCTTTGAAGGTTATCTTGCAAACCTCTCCTTCCTTGAGTTTGAATGATTCAACAGTTTTTGTCCATCCAACGCTGATCTTGGCCTTTCGATCACCATCATACCTCATCCTGCAGTACTTGCTTAGAGAGCTTGTACTACAGTTGACAACTACAACGACATCATGAGCTCCACCAGAAATGCCATACTTAATGTGTTGTTGTGACATGAGAAATTTAACAAGGTACGCACTGGTGTACTCTTGTGAAAAATCCTGAAACAATGAATTTACAATGTTATGAAACCATGCATCATCCTCCAAACCAACCAAAGTCAATCAAGCCAGAGACATAGGAACTAAAGCAAGATCATCCAGGAGCAAGAAGGATAAGGGCAAGTAAATCAAGCCAGAGACATAGGAACTAAAGCAAGATCATCCAGGAGCAATAAGGATAAGGGCAAGTAAATCAAGCCAGAGACATAGGAATTAAAGCAAGATCATCCAGGAGCAATAAGGATAAGGGCAAGTAAATCAAGCCAGAGACATAGGAACTAAAGCAAGATCATCCAGGAGCAATAAGGATAAGGGCAAGTAAATTAAAACAACAATCAAACATGACCATTTAGGTAACATCACTTGGTTTTGACCAAGAGTTGCTGGCAGAATGTGAGCAACTAGATACAGATACTATTTAGAAGCTACTCTTGTGCAAATATATAAAAATAGATGGAAAGCAACAACATTCAAAAGACAGTGACTTCATCAGTTGCTATTTAAAATAATGCAAAGAAAGCAGTATCACTTACCATTTTACCTTCTCCTGGTATTACATTGTTTTTCATCAATGTGCAGACATAATGCTTCATTTCTGGCATTGGTAGCTCCTCCACAATGGTACATAGCTGATTCCTTTGATTGCAAGTCAGCTGCACTTCATTTCCAAAAATGCAGCACTTGTCAAATGATTCGTCACAACCGAAACCTGGCCCTATTTGACAAAATATTGTGGTGTTAAAATAATAGTAAGGTAATGCAGCACTTGTCATCTTTGAAACATAACTTTGATTAAGAAACAAACCTCGAAGAATGGTCCATGTGTTCCAATCATCCTCGTCAGCACTGTAGTAATCATCGTCTTCACTGTAATGATCATCGTCTTCACTGTAATGATCGTCGTCTTCACTGTAGTAATCATCCTCTTCAGTCTCATAGTCTGGCTCCTTGTTTTTCTCACTGTGATGGCAAACAGTATATTTGAATGTGGTGAGGAGAAACTGTTGCCAGGGTGCCCAAAATGGCAATCAAACACATGTGTTGTGGCTGAACAGAGATGAATTGTTGTATGCAGGCATCCAAAGAATGTGCAGTTATGTTCGGACAGGTGCATTGCAAGCTATCAAACGATGAATTAAACATAATGGCACACACTTGTGCTCTTCCTCTCATAAGGTGCATTACCTGCTGGCGAGGGTGCTGCTGCTGCTGGCGAGGGTGCTGCTGCTGCTGGCGAAGGAGTGTCCGGTGGTTGCAGATCGTAAAACGGAGATGTTGTGAATCTGTCTCGGTGGCAGGGACTCCAGAGAGGGAAATGTTGAGGAAGTTGGTGAGAGCGGAATGGTGACGGTCCTGAAGAGGGGAGCCTGTGGTGCCTGCGCCAGAGATGATGAAATGTACAGTCAGTACCTTGTCTCAAACATTCACCAACTAAGGACATAAACAGAGCTTCCTAATCGAGAGTGAGAATTGATGTCAGTACCTACGAACGAGATGGTGAAGGAGATGGGGCATGGAAGGGCCTGCGACAGGGACCTGCTCCGGTAGATCCTGCTCCGGTAGATCCTACTCCGGGGTTCCTGCGCCGATGAGCTTGCGGTGGCTGCACAGGTGGCAGCGACGGAGACGGACGCCCAAGATTGCTGATCTTGCGGCGTGATGCTGGTGGCTGCACCGGTGGTGATGGCTCTCCATACTTGTGACGGAGAGAAAGACCAGAGGAGAACGGCCATTGCGGATAAGAAGGATCCATGGCGGTCGGCGAGGGAGAACGGCGGTGGCGAAGGAGGAAGAACGGCGGCAGCGGCAGGAGGAAGAAAGCTAGGGTTTTTTATGTCGAAAGGAGAGCACGAATGGAAGAGAGAGTTATTTAAGGCAACGCCGCGGTGGGAGGACGAAAGTGTTTAAGTGAGAAATCACGAATGGCTTTTTTGCAAAATAAACGTCGACGTGGGAGGACGAAAGTGTGTAAGTGAGAAAGCACGCAGGGACCTCTCCGCAAAATAAGAAGTGCATATATTGCCTCTTCCTCTCTGCCCGGACAAGATCTAGGTTTCATTTCCCCCACTCCGCTAGGGTTTTCTTGGACACTCCGAAGGAGGAGACGGAGCTGAGGAGCCGGAAGGAGGAGACCACGCCGGCGAACACGTCGGAGGCAACACCGGCGAACACATCCAAGGCAACACCGGCGAGGAAAGGTACAACCAAATCTTGGACTCTCCATTCCAAATCTTGATCCTTGATCCCCATTCCAAGATCTTGATCCTTGATCCCCATCCCCAAAATCTTGTCAACCATTCCTCGTGTAGATCCACCTATGAAACAAGTAATCGTTTAGGCTTCTGTTGTTGGTGTCCAAAATCAGGGATGGTCTGTCGTTTAATCATGTGTGTAAATCTTCTAAAAAGATAAACAATTGAGTTACAGATGATTAATTTAGGTAACATCACTTGGTTTTGACCAAGAGTTGCTGGCAGAATGTGAGCAACTAGATACAGATACTATTTAGATACTATTTGTTGGGCTGTGCATATACTGGTCTTAGTGGTTGATGAGGAGCATTTCTATCATTTTGCATTGATTGCATGTACTGGCTTGTGCATACCATGCTACTACATCCTGGATTGCATGTACTGGCTTATTTATGCTATCCTATACTTCTTGGCTTGATCCTACGCTTATATGGATGAATTGCTAGCTGTTGTCTTCACTGATGCATGCTACTGATGCTACTTATGCATCTGAATATGTGTTCCTGTTGCTTTACAGTGATACCTTGGCATAATTCATGCATGGATTTGTTATGTAATCCATCCTGGATGAATGGATTACTGATGAACTGCATATGCAGTGATGCTTAAGTGTTTTGCTTTGCATGATTTGATGTTTCCATGGATACTTTGGAAATAAATAAAGTCTGAATCCATTACTGGATGGATGCTTAAGTGTTTTGCTTTACTGATGAACTGCATATGCAGTGATGCTTAAGTTTTGATGCCTACTGATAGTGATGGTTATCTGTTGTTGGTAAATCCATTACCTTAGTTGCCTTGCTACTAACTGGTTGCTCACACACTTGGCTTAATCTTGTTGGCTGCCTATCTCTGCTTGCATAATAGGGAATCATAGTTCATATGAAAGCCATTATGCTTGCTTATGAAGAATTTCTAGGATTTCTGATGGTTTAATTATCTAGGGTTTCATTGGGTGGTCTTTGATTGCATGTACTGGCATGTGCATCCAGTGGTGCTGGTGGTAGATGGAACTGTCAAGTCTTTTTGGCTATTGTCAACTGCCAAGTCTTTTTGGCTATTCAGACAAATGAAACGCAAGAGATAAATTTGTTTTGTGCTTGGTGATAATGACTTGTTTAACATGGCATTTGCTTTTGTTGGATGAGTTACAAGGCAATAGAAACTGTCTCTGTTTACCAATTGTCTGGTGATAATGTCTGGTGATAATTGTATTGAGATATGCAGATACATAAGCAGTAGCATAGGACAAATAAGTATAAAAACATATGCAACTGTTTGAAGTGGTTTAATTATGTCTGGATCAGTTCCTCCTACTGTCTTGTTGGTTTAGCTCCTAGCCTTAGAAAATAGTACATGCAAATGAAGCCCAACCATCTAGTTGCTCTACTGTCTTCAGTTAATATGCATTACTGTCTGTCTGTCTTCATATTGTTTTGATATTAATTTGAGTTGTCTATTAATATTATAACTTCAACCTTCTAGATGGGATCCACAAAAGACAATCCAATTGAAATTGACAGTGATCCAAGCTTGTACTCCGGTTCTTCAAGCTCAGACGCTACCATGTGTGACAAGTCTGACTGTGACTGTCAATCCCTTGGGGTCTTCAGAGGTATGAAATTGCAGTTGATTCCTTCTTCTTCCTGTTGGTTAACATCATCTCTAGTCTAATGTGGGTTAACATCAATGTTGGTTAACATCAATGTGGTTATTTATTTATTTTTACTAATGTAGGCTTCCATTACTTAACAATGACATATCTCTTTGTTACAACTAGGGCCACTGGTAAGTGGGAGCCATGACTTTGATGAGCACTGCATGTTTGGAAATGACATGTACTTGACAAAAGGTCAAGTCGATTTCCTTAATGAGCACTGCAACCACTTTCCAACAGAGGAATTTGAGTACTATGTCTACAAGATGACCAAGTCAGCAGTGATAAAGAATAAATGCAAGCTGGTAAAAATACAAAACCTAACCTTCATTACTGTTGAGTACTATAAGAATGCTATTACTGTTGCTGATTGGAACTGATTGTATACATTGTATGGTTGACAGGATATTGGAAAGAAGTTCACTGCCAAGTACCTGAAAAGGTTCATTGACAATGCTCCTGGCAATGCTGTTACTCTTTCTCTAGAGTACACCGACAGCAATGCACGCTTTAAAGTGACCATGAAGATGGCAAAGGGGAAGGCCAAGAATGCAATCATAGCAACTGGTTGGTCAAAGGCTATGAATACTTATGAGATCAAAGAAGGAGCCATCTGCATCTTTGAATTCTACGTTGACATGAAAGGTAAGCTTGCTCTGATGATCCATAGTCTACCTGATGACTGTGATGACTCTGATTCATCTGAGTCATCAGAGTAAGTGCTCAACTTCCCTGAGTCATCCAGTTAGTTATGGAGTATTAGTTGTCTTAGTTGCTATGGACTGTTAGTTGTCTAAGTTGCTGAAGTAAGTGCTGAACTGCTGAACTACTTTTGATGCCTACCAGTGGGCATGCTACTTAAGATGCCTGTGATGCTTTTGTATGTAATGCCTGACATGCTTTTGTATGTAATGCCTGACATGCTATGCCTGTGATGCCTGTGATGCATCTTACTGCTATATCTGTGATGCCTGTGATGCATATTTACTGCTATATCTGTGATGTCTGTGATGCTTTTGTATGTCTGTGATGCATTGCCGGCACTTTTGAAGATTTGCCAGCGAAAGAAATTGCTGGCAATTACCTGTATGCCTGTAATGAGCATTGCCGACACTTTTGAAGATTTGCCACGAAAACATCTGGAGGCATATCGATAAAGTGCCGGTAATACTGAGCATTGCCGGCACTTTTGAAGATTTGCCACGAAAACATCTGGAGGCATATCGATAAAGTGCCGGTAATACTGAGCATTGCCGGCACTTTTGAAAATTTGCCACGAAAACGACTGGAGGCACTCGATAAAGTGCCGGTAATACTGAGCATTGCCGGCACTTTTGAAAATTTGCCGAGAAATCGATGAGAATTACTGGCACAGACCCAAAAAATGCCGGCAAAGATTACAAATGCAGGCACATTTGAGAAGTGCCGGCAAGAAAGTGCCGGCAATTCTAGCACCTGACGTAGTGACAACTTGTACTCGCCTACCCTGTAAGAAGAAGGCGATGTCCTCCGTCATAATGCTCGTGTCTTGGGAAATTTTGTGTGACCACAATGCGAGAGTTTTTACCAACATGAGAACCTTTCCTGACCCTGTTTGCTATCAAGTGACGACCCCCCCCCTCCTCCGTCGCTCTTGCCAAGGGTGCCTCGGGGGTGATCTCCTTCCCTACCACCGCCAAGTGCGCTTCCTCCCTGCACCGTGCGTCTCCTCGCGACTTCTTCAGATTCCTTGTTGGCGGATCTGGGCGGGGTGCGGTGATGCGCCGGCGTGCGTGCGGGCCTCCGGCCTTGGGCGGGCGGCGTCGCGACCCAACGGCTGGTGGTGGTTGCCTCTGGCGGCGCCATGCCGGCGGCGGAGGTGCAGATTGGGACGAGCCGATTGGGTGCAAACCCTCGGCCGGTTTCTCCGTGCCCTCTCCACGGTGTCGGCTGTCGGCGGTGGAGGGCCGACTATTGGGCTGCTGTGTTGCCCAAGCGTGGGCTTGTCTCCGGACTTGATCTATGCTTGGTGTTGTCAGCATTGCCTCCGACAACCCAGGATGATCGGCGGCGTTGGGGTCCAACTTGAATAAAGGTGGCGGTCCTTGGGTTTCTCTTGTGAGAAGATAAAGACCTGCACCTGTCCTTCTTGATCTGGCCGAAGTGTTGAGTTCCAGAAGGCTCTGCCGGCAAATATAACAGTGCACCTATTTCCTAGTATTTGCTGGATCGGGTGGTATTTGGTCGTGCGCACCCATGTTTTTATTCCGACCATTTGGTTCTGGAAGGAGCGGCGCTAAGCTCTGTTCTGTCGTTTCACCAGGCGGAGAATGTCATGAAGGCACGGATTGAAGAAGTAGCAATCGAGGTTTAAGTTTATGCGTCGTTGAGACACTTTCTTGGTATTCCAGGCTTCACAACATCAGTATGCAAGTGGGGGCGGCATCACAGATGAAGTTCAGAGTCTTACCTTTCAGTATGAAAATTCAAGGTCTGGCATTAATTGGTTGTGCCTGGCAATGTTCTTGTTGAAGGCATTGTTTGAAAGGGGACTATCTTCATGGTGAAAACCTAATATGTTTGATCGAGCGATGATGCGCTTGTGCACTGTTTCCTTCTCGGAGACGTCGCTTTTAGAGAGTCTGAAATTCCGGTGTGTTTCTTTTTTGCGGGTCAAGTGTGTTGTCTTGGTGGTAGATGTATTATTGTTGCTATGGTTGAAATTCTGTAGCGGGACTTTTATTTCTTAGATTCTTTTTCTTTTTTTTTAATTGTGTACATTCATACTACCATTAGGATATTGCGTTATTGCAGAGACTAGGATATCTTCAAATATTAATATATTCTCTTTTATTGGAAAAAAAAGTGACGACGGCCCTTGTTGAATTCGAAGCATGGGGTCTCCCTGTTTTTATTTGCTGCAACCTGCAAGTCAAGCGTTGACAGGAAGTCCCGAGAGAAACGCAGCTGGAGACATCCTTTGTGCCTGCGGTTGGGAGAGCAGAGCACTCGGCCTCTCCCCAGGCACGTCACATGGCTGGGCACACCAGCAACTACAAAGCAGCAGCAGTCCACATGTACGATAGCTGGAGGCCGGGGCCAAGAGCAGAGCACTGCGGATATGTATGATCGTCGTCCGTCGCGGTCCGGGGCCATGGGCCGGCACAAAGGGTACGCGTGGTTGTGAGTGGCCTACGTGCCGGCCGCCGGCCGGTGTGCTTGGGGCCAGCCACGCCGCACGCCGCCGGGGAGCCGTTGGGTCCGAGCGACGACGGCAGTGCCACATGTTGATGCTGATGCATGAGACCCTTGACGTGAGGGTTCCCGGTTGGATATTCGCGGATAATCTCTTGTCAATTGTCATGGAGAGGCATGTAATTGTGATGGGCCCTGAAATATTGGTGGCGCATCTTTTTTTTTCGAGGTTTAGGGGGGGGGGGGGGGGGGGGGGAACCCCACCGGTTGGTCCATGTTCTTACAAATAGCTTGAAGGAAATACAGGAAGATACAGGAGAGGAGAAGACAAACAAAATACAGAAAAAATCAAAAACTAGAAAAAGAAAACATAAAGGGAAGGGAAGGTTGGCATCCAAAGCCAACCGAACCCCAGGGAGGCCAGCACCTCAAAGGAATACCCCTACGACTTGGCATGGGGAGCGACGGGCAATGACGAAGGACCTGCAGAAACTGAGATCAAAGCTCAGTCGAAGGGTGTCGGATAGCCGAGATTGGGGCGACGACACCGGTGTGCCGACCCCATGTTCGAAGGGCGATGCAGAAACAAGCCATGCCACTAGCACGAACCGAGCAAAGCCACAACTAGGGGCCATCCCGAGGACCTCAAGCCAACCACCAGACAAGGAACTCCGACGAGAACCACACCGCAAGCAGGCAAACCAAGAGAGCAGGTAGTGGAATACTTCGACACCTACAGAAGCACGCCAAGAGGTGTCCCAGCATAGTCGAAAGGTGTCGGATAGCCGAGACCGTGCGGCGACACCGGTGTGCCGCCGGCGAGGCCCAAGGGAGATGTGCCGCCGAGACCAAGCACAGTCGAAGGGCGTCGGATCGCCGAGACTGGGGCGACGACACCGGTGTGCCGCCCCCGTGGTCAAAGGGCGACACATGCCACCCCAGAACATCTAGGCGGCTCTATCGAAGCCACCATGACAACAACCTGATCCCACAGGAAAGCTAGCCGGCGGTCAGCGGGAAGCAAGAGGTAGACGCCGCCCCAAGCGTGCACGGGAGGATCACAGAGCCAAGAGGACGCCTCCAGCGAGGAGCACGACGCCCACGGCGTCGTCCGCAGGCTTTCGCCCAGATGTGCACCTACACCACCACATCGGGACGAGCCAACCTCCCCCACTCAGCAAGAACCGCGACCTGGAGGTGGACACGGGCCACCGGGGCGGCCGAACTGCAGAGGGCCCAGGGGCGCCATGGGCCTAGCCGAGCCACGCCACAAGTGCCGGGATCAACGGCCGAACAGCCAAGGACGAGGGCTCGGGGGCGAAAACGCAGGAGAAGGGCCCTGGCCGAGCACAGGAGACGGCGGCGGAGAGCAACAGAGGCGCAATAGGGACAGGAAGCCGTCGGCTGGCGCGAGGTCCAGCAGGCCAAGCCGCCTCCCACGACGTCGGGGCGGGGAGGAGGTGTGCGCGCCCAGCAGCGCGACGACTGTCGATGCTAAGGCGAGCGGAGGGGGCAGGCCCCGCGCATGCACCTGCGCATCCACCTGGGCGAGGACGGCGCCGGCTGCGTGTCGTCGAGGAGCGGCATGCCGGGGCGTCGAGGACGCCGACGGGACGCGGCATGGTGAGATTGAGACCTCACGCCGGGAAAGTGGGGGGCAGTTTTCGGGGGGTATTTTGGATTTGAGGGAGGAGGGAGACCTCCCGCCGCCGCCGTCCGCCGTGGGACGACCTCCTCCGATGGCAGCGGGGGTAGAGGGACGTGGGGAGGGAGGGGTTTGGTGGCGGTGGCGCGGTCACCCCGGGGTCGCCTCGGGAGCGGCTAGGGTTTCTCCGTCTCGAATTTCAGTTTTTTTGGTGGCGCATCTGAATTCTAATTGTTTTTGACGGTGAATTCTAATTGTTCACCATCTAGCAAAGCAGTGGCATGTTCCGATAAGTACGTGGTAAATAAACTACAGAACATTTTGCCCATAACTTACATCTTCAACAAACAACGACAACACGTACGCACCACTACACATAAACCCGCCGCACATAAACTGCTAGACGCCTACATCACGTGGCAGAAGAACGCAGACGACACAGCACGGTGCACGGTGGCGCTGGCCGAGCGACGGTGCTCAGTGCTCACGGTTCTGTGGCCGGCGCGTCGTGCGGCTGCTCGTTGCGGTGACCGGCCTGGTGCGACGGGAAGGGGTTGGAGCCCTTCACGGCCCAGCCGGCGGCGAAGACCGCGGCCCCGGCGAGGCCGGCGGCGCCCCAGGCTCGCGAGTACCAGCGGCTGTACCGGCGACTGACGTAGAGCCACTGCTCCCGCAGCGTCGCCGGATCAGGGTTGATCGGGTCCGGCGGGTGCGGGTACTGCGGGCGCTTCAGCCACCCCTTCTCCGGCGGGTTGGGGTACTCCTGCCCTCGCGACCACGCGCTGCTCCGGGCATCGGTGGGTGCAGCCACTGGTGGAAAAACAGGCTTCGGGTGAGCCCCATAAGTCGCGATGCTGCAGGAACCGCGACTAATGGTACCTTTAGTCGCGGTTCGGGAGGAGAACCGCGACCAAAGGCCTGGGCCCAGGCGCTCGGTGGCCAGCCGGTGCACGTGGGGGGTCTTTAGTCGCGGTTGGCCAGGCCAACCGCGACTAAAGGTGCCCGAAGGCCTTTAGTCGCGGTTGGCCAGGCCAACCGGGACTAAAGCCCCTCCCCTATATATACCCATCCAGCAGCCAACACTTAGCCATTTGGTGCCATTCTCTTCACAAGCTTCACAAGTGGGTGTTAGGTTTGCTTTTGGTTCCTCTTATGCACATAAGGTGTTTGATGAAATGCCCCAAGAGCATGAAACAAACATGATATGAAGTGTTGGAGCCACACTTGAGCTTTCTCATTTATTTTTTCCTCCTCGATCGCGGTTAGCAACTTGAACCTTTGATGTGTCGTTGATAAAATGTGCATGTGTGTGTAGTTCATTGTTTAATTTATATTGTTTGTAGCTAGTTAGTTTAACAAATGCATGATGGTTAATTATATATTTTATATTATAATAATGCAGATGAATCGACAATGGATGTACGGTAACCGACTCTCCGGCGAGTTCAGTGCGGGTTTGAAAGATTTCCTCGTAGTGGCTAATGCGAACAAGCAGGGGGTTTTGTTATCTGTCCATGTGTTAAATGTAAGAATCAGAAGGGTTACTCTTCCTCAAGAGATGTTCACATGCACCTGCTTCGGCACGGTTTCATGCCAAGCTATAATTGTTGGACCAAGCATGGAGAAAGAGGGGTTATAATGGAAGAAGATGAAGAAGGGGATGATTTCACTGATGAAAGCTATCTGGCTCAGTTCGGTGAGACTTTCATGGAGGAGGCTGAAGGTGAAGGGGAAGGTGAAGGGGAAGGTGAAGAAGAGGCACGTGATGATCCCGTTGATGATCTTGGTCGGACCATTGCTGATGCGCGGAGACGCTGCGAAACTGAAAAAGAGAGGGAGAATTTGGATCGCATGTTAGAGGATCACAGGAAGGCGCTGTACCCCGGATGCGATGATGGTCTGAAAAAGCTGGGCTGCACACTGGATTTGCCGAGATGGAAGGCACAGGCAGGTGTAGCTGACTCGGCATTTGAAAACTTGCTGAAAATGTTGAAGAATATGTTTCCAAAGAATAACGAGTTGCCCGCCACTACGTACGAAGCAAAGAAGGTTGTCTCGCCCTCTAGGTTTAGAGGTTACGAAGATACATGCATGCATCAACGATCGCATCCTCTACCGCGGTGAATACGAGAATTTGAATGAATGCCCGGTATGCACCGCATTGCGTTATAAGATCGAGGCGATGACCCTGGTGACGATGTTGAGGGCCGAAACCCGGGAAGAGGGTTCCCGCCAAGGTGATGTGGTATGCTCCTATAATACCACGGTTGAAACGTCTGTTCGGGAACAAAGAGCATGCCAAGTTGTTGCGATGGCACAAAGAGGACCGTAAGTCGGACGGGGAGTTGAGACACCCCGCAGATGGAACGCAATGGAGAAAGATCGACGAGAGAGTTCAAAGATTTTGCAGCCGACGCAAGGAACATAAGATTTGGTCTAAGTACGGATGGCATGAATCCTTTTGGCGAGCAGAGCTCCAGCCATAGCACTGGCCCGTGACTCTATGCATCTACAACCTTCCTCCTTGGTTGTGCATGAAGCGGAAGTTCATTATGATGCCGTGCTCATCCAAGGTCCGAAGCAACCCGGCAACGACATCGATGTGTACCTAAGGCCATTAGTTGATGAACTTTTACAGCTGTGGGGCAGACCTGGTGTCCGTGTGTGGGATGAGCACAAAGAAGAGGAATTTGACCTACGAGCGTTGCTTTTCGTAACCATCAACGATTGGCCTGCTCTTAGTAACCTTTCGGGACTGTCAAATAAGGGATACAATGCATGCACGCACCGCTTACATGAGACTGAAAGTGTACATTTGCCAAATTGTAAGAAGAACGTGTACCTTGGGCATCGTCGATTTCTTCCGAAAGGTCATCCGAAGAAAGAAAGGCAAGCATTACAACGGCAAGGCGGATCACCGGCCGAAGCTCGCGAACACACCGGTGCCGAGGTATTTGATATGGTCAAGGGTTTGAAAGTCATCTTTGGAAAGGGTCCTGGCGGACAATCAGTTCCGAAGGGAGCTGACGGGCACGTAGCCATGTGGAAGAAGAAATCTATATTCGGGAGCTAGAATATTGGAAAGTCCTAGAAGTCCGCTCTGCAATCGACGTGATGCACGTTACGAAGAATATTTGCGTGAACATCCTAAGCTTCTTGGGCGTGTATGGGAAGTCAAATGATACAAAGGAAGCACGGCAGGACCAGCAAAGTTTGAAAGACCCCGATGACCAGCATCCGGAACGGTTTCAAGGTCGTGCCGCCTACGCTCTGACCAAAGAAGAGAAGGTCATCTTTTTTGAATGCCTGAGCAGTATGAAGGTCCCGTCAGGATTCTCGTCCAATATAAAGGGAATAATAAACATGGCGGAGAAAAAGTTCCAAAACCTGAAGTCTCACGACTGCCACGTGATTATGACGCAATTGCTTCCGATTGCTTTGAGGGGGCTCCTGCCGGAAAATGTTCGAGTAGCCATTGTGAAGCTATGTGCATTCCTCAATGCAATCTCTCAGAAGGTAATCAATCCAGAAGTTCTACCACGGTTACAGAACGATGTGATCCAATGTCTTGTCGCTTTCGAGTTGGTGTTCCCGCCATCCTTCTTCAATATTATGACGCACCTCCTGGTTCACCTAGTCGATGAGATTTCCATTCTCGGTCCCGTATTTCTACACAATATGTTCCCCTTCGAGAGGTTCGTGGGAGTATTAAAGAAATATGTTCGTAACCGTGCTAGGCCAGAAGGAAGCATCGCCAAGGGCTATGGAAATGAGGAGGTAATTGAGTTTTGTGTTGACTTTGTTCCCGACCTTAAGCCGATTGGTCTTCCTCGATCGCGGCACGAGGGGAGACTAAGTGGAAAAGGCACGATCGGAAGGAAATCAATGATATGTATGGACGGCCATTCTCCGATCGAAGCACACCACACGGTTCGACCAATTCCAGCTTGGTGGCTCCGTACTTTGAGAAACACAAGAATATTTTACGCTCGGACAACCCTGGGAAGCCTGAATCCTGGATTAGGAAGGCCCACATGGAGACTTTCGGTAGTTGGTTGAGAAAACATTTAATGAGTGACAATAAGGTTGTAGATCAGCTGTACATGTTGGCCAAGACACCATCTTCGACTATAACGACTTTCCAAGGGTACGAGATAAATGGGAATACATTTTACACGATCGCCCAAGATAAAAAGAGCACCAACCAAAACAGTGGTGTCCGCTTTGATGCAGCAACCGAGAATGGGCAAAAGGTCACATATTATGGTTACATAGAGGAGATATGGGAACTTGACTATGGACCCTCCTTTAGGGTCCCTTTGTTCCGGTGCAAATGGTTCAAGCTAACAGGAGGTGGGGTAAAGGTGGACCAGCAATACGGAATGACAATGGTGGATTTCAACAATCTTGGTTACCTTGACGAGCCATTCGTCCTAGCGAAAGATGTCGCTCAGGTTTTCTATGTGAAGGACATGAGTAGCAAACCGAGGAAACGGAAAGATAAGAAAACGATCGCACACATCATGCGATGATCCAAAGCGCCACATTGTTCTTTCAGGGAAAAGAAACATCGTGGGAGTGGAGGACAAGACAGACATGTCAGAAGATTATAATATGTTTGCTGAAATTCCGCCCTTCAAAGTGAACACCGACCCAAGCATTAAGTTAAATGATGAGGATGCTCCATGGATACGGCACAATCGTAAGCAAGCAGGGACACAAGGGAAGAAATGATGTGTAATAATTTATTGTACCAAACTTTGTTGAATGAATCATGTGAATTATATTACCCGTGATGTGTTTGGTGTCCATTTTCGAATGATTCAATTGACTCGAGATAGCACTGATGATACATGAAATTTGGAGTGACTAAGTCATACTCCTGCATACATGAAATTTGGAGTGACTAAGTCATACTCCTGCATATAGGAAATTTGGAGTGACTAAGTCATACTCCTACATACATGAAATTTGGAGTGATTTAGTCATACTCCTGCCTAGGCGTATAATATGCATACTCGTAGTCTTCATAGCCACCGCCATTGTACTGGTAGTCGTCGCCTTCTAAGTTGCCGGCGTCATCGTCGCTGCTGTCGTCGCTGTCGTCGGGCGGCGCTCGTGGCTCGAACTGAGGGTAGCGCAGGCGGGGGATATCGCCGGCCGTGATGTAGTCCATGACGCTCTGCAGAGTCCGGCCGTACCACCATAGCCGACGGCCGGCCTCGTGGAAGTTTCCAGGAGGCAGACCGTCCTCCTCATACCTGGCGAGCGCCCTCTCACGCCGATTGATGAAGAAGGCGTCCCAAGTATGCTGGTTATCGGGATGCCAGCGAGGATTCATCCGCTGCTCCGGCGTGAGGTCGAGGTAGTAGTGGTTCGTGATGGCCGCCCGGCGCGCAGTACCCGGAGGGACGGGAGGGACCGGCACGCCGCCGGCGCTTAGGCTCCAGCCGGCAGGGACGCGGTAGCCCGGAGGGCAAGGGTAGTTCGAGGCGCAAAGCTCCTCCACCTGCTGGTAGGTTAGAGTGGGTGCGGTGGAAGCCATGAGAGAGTGATGAGAGATTGCAGAGATGTGATGCTGGCCAAGCCGGGCTACCTATATGTAGTGACAAATGGCGGGAAAAATGGGAGCGGGAAGACAGGAGGCGGGAAGAAAGAGGCGGGGAGAAAGTGGCGGGAAGAAATTGGCGGGAAAAAATTGGCGGGAAGAAAGAGGCCGGAAGAAATTGGCGGGAAACAATTGGCGGGAAGAAAGAGGCGGGAAGACAGGGAAGAAATGGCGGGAAGACGAGGAGGGAAGAGGGGGTCGGCGGAAAGAGGCGGGAAGAGGGGGCCAACGAACTTTTGAATTGAATTAGTTTTATTTTTATGAATTTTTTGATAATTTGTATTTTTAAATTTTTGAATTGAATTAGTTTTATTTTTCTAAATTTTTTGATATATTATTTGTATTTTTAAGATTTTGAATTGAATTAGTTTTATTTTTATGAATTTTTTGATATATTATTTGTATTTTTAAGATTTTGTATTGAATTAGTTTTATTTTTATGATTTTTTTATATATTATTTGTATTTTTAAGATTTTGAATTGAATTAGTTTTATTTTTATGAATTTTTTGATATATTATATGTATTTTAAACATTTTGAATTGAATTAGTTTTATTTTTCTTAGTTTTTTGATATATTATTTGTATTTTTAAGATTTTGAATTGCATTAGTTTTTTTTTTCTGATTTTTTGATATATTATTTGTATTTTTAAAATTTTGAAATGAATTAGTTTTATTTTTCTGATTTTTTTGATATATTATTTGTATTTTTAAGATTTTGAAAAAGAAAAGTATTTTAAAAATACCTTTAGTCGCGGTTGGCCAGGCGAAAAAATCCTTTAGTCGCGGTTGGTCTGGCCAACCACGACTAAAGGGTACCCTTTAGTCGCGGGTCGCCTCCCCAACCGCGACTAAAGGTGTGGGTTATAAATACGCGCGCGACACGCCTGAGCGGCCAGTTCCTCTTCTTCTCCGCGCGAACGAATCTGCAGCGAAGCCCTGCCCCGATCCACCGCCGCCGACCGTCGCCGCGCCCGAGCCGCCGACCGTCGCCGCGCCGAGCCGCCGACGCCAACGACGCCGCCGCCCCGCCGTTGTTGCGCGCATCCCCGTACGTCGACGATTTCTCGCCGCGCCCTTTCGACGAGCGCCCCCAACTCATCGGCTGCATGCGCCGCCGGCCGCACTCCGCGCCCGCCCCGCAGATTTCGACGCCGCCGCACTCCACACGCGTCGCGCCTGCACGCGCTGCCGCCCCTCTCGATCTCGGCCGCCGGCGATCACATACGCGCTGCGCGCTCTCGGCGGCGCTGCACAGAGAGAGCAAGGAGAGAGAAGGGCCAGGGGCGCCTGGCCCACTTTTTTTTTTTGTTTTTTTTTGTTTTTTTTGTTTTTTTTAACTAATTAAATTTGTAACTTAATTAAATTGTAACTTAACAAATAAATAATTAACTTAACAAATAAATAATTAACTTAAGAAAAAATTAACTTAACAAATAAATAATTAACTTAACAAAAAAATAACTTAACATGAATTAGTTATTTTACGGAACCGTACCGCGCGTCAAACGGAACCGGTACGTACCCCGCGTCAAACTTAATAACGACGTCAAACCCGGTACTCGCGCGTATACGGAGGGCGGGGCGGCGCTTTTTTTGTTTTTTTAGAGATGGAGAGAGAGACATGCATGCACACACCGACCCCGCGCGTATACGGAGGGGGTGTGGTGAGGGCCACCGTCCTTTCGCCATCGCCGCCCCCCTTTCGCCACCGCCCTTTCGCCACAGCCACCGCCCTTTTACCACCGCCACCGCCCCCCTTTCGCCACCGCCAGGATTAATTAGTTTTAATTTTAACTATACACTTAACAAAAAAAACTTAAAACTTTGTAACTTATAACAAAAAACTTAAAACTTTGTAACTTATAACCGCCACCTCCGCCCGGCCGCCGCCGTAAGTCGTCGCCGCCCGTGCACGCACAACGAGACGCTGGCCGCGCGCCGCCGCGCGCGCACGAGACCGCGCCGTCTCTGTTTGCCCAACCGGTTCACGTCGCCCTTCCCCCCCTCGCCACGGCACTTGTCCGATGAATCCGCCGCGACACCCTCTCCCACCCCTTCCTCGCCCTCTCCTTTTGCCACCGCCCTTTCGCCACCGCCACCGCCCTTGTTCACTTAATTAATTTGTTTTGACTACATGTTTTCAGATCGACATATGGCGGACGATAGAGCTGACCCGATTCTGGACAACTATGATCCGGACGCTGAAGACCATATGTTCGGCATCATAAATGGTGATATTCCATTTGTGCCGACCGGAGAAGAAGAAGATGATATCTCTTCTTATCTGAACCTTGAGGGTGAAGATGAAGGGCGCCGTCAGCAAGATGATGCCGAAGAAACGTCGATAAACGACGATCTTCAATTGGAAGTAGCAACCACCTCCGGCGCCGAGGTATATATATATACATATTGAGCGTCTGGTGATACAAACTAACTGATTTGAATAAATGTGTGTGTACTAACGCGCGCGACTCTCTTTCTTATTTTAGCCCTCGGCCGGATCGTCGAAAAAATCGAGTACGTCGTCAAAGCGTGGCGCAACCAAGACGATGAAAGCAGGAGAAACATGCACCATCGATGTTGTCGACGAAGCAACCGGCAGGCCGCTGGAGCCCAAAGAAGAACGCCACCAAGTTTGTCGGCCAATGCGGAGCCGTTGTTAGAGACAACGTCTCGATCACCCGCGGGAGTGGAATGAGCCAAAGAAGGCACGTGTTGGTTTCACTTTTGTCGATAAGAGAGAAAAAAAAGATTGCTTCAACAAGCTTATGGAACATTTCGTTCTACCTCCGGAATACCGCAAATACGATGAGGAGGGTAACAAGATTGCGGAAAACAAGGAGAGGCGCAAGCTAGTCAAACGATTCGCTCTTTCTAGGATGGCCAACGCATTCGGAAATACAAGCAAAATCTAGCCCATGACTTTGTCAACCAGGGCAAGACTCCGGATTTCAAAGGACAATATGAGAAACTGCAACATGATTGGCCAGAATTTGTGAAGCAAAAGAAATCGGAGCAGTTCCTTGAACTATCGAAAAAAAATAAGGAAAATACGGCCAAGAAGGAGTACAATCATAAAATGGGGCCAGGAGGGTATTGCTTTTGGCAGCCTAAGTGGGAGAAGATGGAGAACGAGCTGAGGGCGCGAGGAATCCGTCCAGGTACGGAGGGATGGGACCCAAGGGCCAAAAGCTGGTGGTACGGGCATGGGGGATCGCTGAACCCGGAGACAGGGGAGTGTGTTTACCAGGGCAAAATAATTACACCCACCAAAAAGCTTATTGAGGCAATGAGGGAGGCTCAAGAGGGAGGATCAGGTTCAACGAGAGAGAACGACGCCCGACAAAAGCCCTCGGGAACCCCGAACACGGAGGACGTATACGAGGCATGGGGCCCATTCCGTGGAAAATAGGGTTCCCCAGAACGATGACCCGTACGGTTCTGAAGCCGTAAGAGAAAGATGGATCGGGATGCAGATGTTGTGGCGAAGTTGGTAACGGAAATGGATGTGATGAAGAAAACCGTGAGTGTACTAGTCGCCGAAAGAGATGCAGCTCGGGCGCAGCATGCTGAAGATCATCCAATGGATCTCGGAAGCCAGCAGCGGAGAAGAAGCAGCGTGGCTTCCACGGAGGCCTCACCGGCTGGTGCACCGACGATCGAAATTATCGCACCGGAGCCTGCGGTGGTCGAAATTACTGCACCGGAGCCTCCTCGCTACCCCGTGGACGATATAAAGGAGATGAAAGCATGTCATCTGTATTATCCTATCGGGAACATGTCCATGAAGGTAGCCATCGGCGATGCTTTACCACTGGAGCACTCCACCACAACAACCCCATTCAAGATGGCTATGCTCGTGTCACGGTGGAGGAGATAGTCCAAGGGTTTGAGGACCTGGACATTGACATTGCTACACCTGAAGGGGTGAAAAGACTTGGAGATGTCAAGCGCCAGTTCATTCTATGGCAGAAGAAATTTATCAAGTTTCCAGGCGAGGCGCCAACAAGTCCACCCCCGTACGGTGGTGGTGGTGGCGGTGGCGGTGACGGTGGCGGTGGCGGTGGCGGTGACGGTGGCGGTGGCGGTGACGGTGGCGGTGGTGCTTCACCTAATACACCTCATTCACGTCAGCCGACGCCGCCCCCCAGTCCTCGTCCGGCGGGTGATCAGACACCGGTACCGCCCCCCAATCCACCTCCGGCGAAGAAGCGAACGATCTGGGTTATTAACCCGGACCCTTACATACCTAAGAAAACAAAGGTACCGGAGGTATCATCAAGCCTCTCCCCAGGAGGTCTTGGGAAAGTAGTGCCGAGGAAGTCGAGGCGGGCGCGGCTGCTGATTTAGAGAAATGGAAGGCGAGCGTCAAGAAGAAAATAGAGGGCGAGCCCAAGCCAGTATATTCTGACAAGGAAAAGCAGTGGGCTAAGTCATTTTTGAACACACCGTCCCAAGCCGCGAAGAATCGCTCGACGACTATTTACGTGAACTTCGTAGGCAAGCACTCGCGTTCAAGAACAGGAAAGAGTTGGCGGAGAAGAAAGCCTTGAAGGACGAGGCCGAGTCAAAATTAGAAAGGGGGAAAGAAGTTGCCCAGCTCGGGGAACAAAGTAAACAATCGATCGCCCCGCTCATAGTGCAAGCCGCCGATCCGGATGCCCCGATATCATAGCAGCTGCGGCAAGACATGGATTGACCGTAACGAGTGCCGGAGAACAAGCGGCCGAGTTAGGTATCACTCTTCGTGCACTCGCTAGGCCTTGATGAGGCGCCAATGAAGGACGTAGTATTTACATATGTGAAGAATGGCCCTCTCGTCGAGCCTCGCGCAGAAGAGGATCTACCTCGACAAATGCTAGGTCTGCTAAATTGGTACAAGGGTTACATAAAACATAAAAACGCCAAAGAGTATATCTATGCGGAAGTTAGATATGAGCATCACTTCAAACATTCTGGGTACAAATTCCTCTGAGTGAATTGTTCCAGCTGTTCAATCTGCGCGACCTCGACAAATCTATCATCAGTTGCTACGTTCTGTAAGTGATTTATTAATTTCTACCCCATCTCGTTCATTGCCGGCCTGCACTATATATATATATATATATATTGTCCTAACTATCTTGTTGTGTACGCTATATATTATGCAGAATGAAGAAGCGGGAAATGCGAATAAGGAACATCCATGATGTTGGGTTCATTGACCCACACATCGTTAATTCATATGTGTTAGAACACCACCCCGCCGACGTGGAGGATGACCTGTGGCGGTTTATTAGAAAACAGCAACAGAAAAGTGATATTCTATTTCCTTACCATTTTGGGTGAGTGTTTCTGTCTTGAGCACATTCTCTTTTGTTTATGGTATGTGGCTAATCGATGAGTTATGCATGACTGTGCATGTATCGTGTCCGCAGGTTCCACTCGGATTCTTATGGTAATTAAAGTTCAGACCTCCTCAGTTCTCGTCCACGACTCTCTGAATATGGATCCGGCGATTTGGGGCGACATGAGAAAAATGATGCAAAAGTAATTATTTTCATTCATTTGCGCTCTATATCGATCGGCCTATTTCTTTCATCATTTCCTAATATCAAGTAACTAATTAATAACTCTCTTGTTTATTTAATTTTCTTTGCCTCGTAGGGTTTGGAGACGGTTCGTAGATACCAAGGTCGGTGAATTCAAAAAGGAGCTACATTTTAAAATGGCAGTGCGGACGACTGGGGCTATTCAGCCACCGGGGACCAAGCTATGTGGATACTATGTTTGTGAGAGGATCCGGAGATACTGCAATGAGCGGGACCAGACGTGTGAGAACAACATCCTGAGGAATAACCTCCGGAAGACGCTTAGTCCAGAAGCTCGCTTCCGACCACTTCAAGAGGAACTAGCTGGATGGTTGGCGAGGGAAGTCATCGATCCTAGAGGAGAACACTATTACGATGACGTAGAACTTTATATGCACCAGAATTTGTAACTAACTTGTTCAAAATTGTATATGGTCATCCGATATTGAATATATATTGTATATGGTCATCCGATATTGAATATATATTGTATATTCCTCTTGAATTCTTTTTGGTTCTAATTTCAAATTTGTTTGAAATTGTACATTCATATGCATGTATGTATACAGTACCGTAGAATATGTGAAACTCCTTCAAAATTAAAACCCAAAAGAAATAAAACAATACAAATTAAAAAGAAACCAGATTTAGGGGGAGGGGGGCTAAAACCCTAAACCCTGCGGAGGCCTTTAGTCGCGGTTGGCCAGAAGAACCGCGACTAAAGGTCCTCCGCCCTGGCGCTCCCCTGCGGCCCACGTGGACGGGCCTTTAGTCGCGGTTCGTAAGGAACCGCGACTAAAGGGGGGGGGGGGCCTTTAGTCGCGCTGCTTTGGTCGCGGTTGGGCCACCGCGACTAATGGCAGTTGCCAACCGCGACCAAAGCCTGTTTTTCCACCAGTGAGCGCTGTTCTCTGCTTCCTCGATGCCCGGCGTTGCACGGTGCGGCGGCCGTTGATCGGTTGGTGCCTGCTCTGCCATGCTCGCCAGTCGCCACCTACAGGTTCTTTGGCACCTTGGGTTTCCTTTCCTATCAAGGTTTTTGCTGCATTCCTTGCGTGTTGGGACTTGGGAGGTGACAACGTGTTCGTGCCACAAAGGATATCTGAAAGCGGTGCTCTTCCAGGCAAATGCAGAAGGTGCCAGAAAACTCACAATGCGGTCCAACATTTCTTTTTTCAACACAAGCAGACCAACGCAGGTAGTGGTACAAGAAACACTCACAACAGTCCAGCACAGGCAGGGCTGCCTGGTTTGTGGGCTCAAATTGACTCGTCAATTGCTTGCCAACGTAATGTTTGGGCTTACAAGTTGGTGTACCAAAATCTGCCGGGCTAGCCTAGCTTTTGATGAGCTAGCCCCGTTAGAACATCTACTATTATAATCGGAAATTTACTTTCGATCTTTGGTGTATATATGCTCTTGCTACTGGAAAAAAACATTTTAACATGTAAAAATCTGGACATTTCATACGTACATACCGATGTTCTATGTACGCACGCTACATGTAAAAAAAGATAAAGATTGGCGTGAAGAGCTTTTCTGTAGCACCGAATGCTTTTTTTGTACACGAACTTTTTTTACATAGACACAATAATATCGGTTTTCCGTGATACAGTTTTGCGAGCACATAGAACGTCGAGATGTACGGGCATCATATTTCGCGGAATTTTTAACCTTTTAAATTTTGTTCAAAACTCTTTTTAAAAACAAGAAACATTAGCTCCTTAGATGGTCTCTCCTTCATAGTTGAGGCACATTGGAAGGTCAAGAGCGCCGGAGTTAGAGTAGAGTACCAAGTGATAATGAAAACACTACCAGGAGGCAAAGAAAAGGATGGTGTGATGGGCCATGTTGAAAGTTGGGTTTAAATTTATGTCTTGTCGTTGATAAAACCACTCATCATTGAGACCTATCTAGATGGAGTAAGGATCAAAGTTGCCTTGTTCGAGGAACCAAAAGTATATGTGAGAATGTTAAAAGGGATTGCAGGAATTTGAATACACCGTAGTTGGAAAAACACATGATAAAGATTGCCATGTTTGGTGAATTCCTATAAAATTTCAAAACAGAAGAATCTCGCGAGATGATGTGTCTTTCAATGGTGCACAAGAAGCAATCATGGTGATTTCATAGGATTAGGAGAGAGAGTAGACAGAGATCAAGTGTAAGTGCTTTTGAGTTCTCAGAGGAAACAAGTGAGCTTAGTGTTCGTGTTGACATTTTTTTACATAAAAGAGGACACCAATAAATTCCATAATAATTTGGTACCCAAAGGGCTCCCATAGAAAAATTCCTATGCTTTTTTTACTTGAAAAATTCCTATGGGTTGAAAACCTCCGAACTTTCCAACTTGCTCTAATCCAAAGAGGCTTGCGTGAGCTTTACAAACCGCTAAGACCGAAATAGTAGTTAAAAAAAAGACCGAAATAATAGTTAAAAAAAGACCAAAATAATAGTGGTGCTTATACATCTGTACAGCAAACAAAGCATATATGTACATGTATAGAAATAAACGTATGAAAGACGCAAATAACTTGCCAAAACACACCTTTCCTCTGTTCACCACCTACGACCTCGCATTGCTAGACCCCCTTTTTTCTTGCAGTATTTCTCTTGCCGATATCAATCGACTTGTTATTATCGATACACGGGTTTTTTGTTGGTCTTTACCGTGTCGAAGATGGCCTCGAGGACCCTGACGCGCTCGTCCTTGGCCTTGAGCTCCATGATCAGCGCAGGGAGCTCCTGGTCGTTCTTCTCCTTGGTCACCATGAGGACCCTCCGCTGGGCCACGGCCTCCCGCTGGAGCGTCTCCGCGTGCAGCGTGGCCGCCTCGTCCGCCGCCGTGTGGCGCACCACCTCGTCGTGCCTGCGCCGCAGCGCGTCGGCGCGCTCCCTCAGGCGCTCCTCCCGCGCCAGCAGCTGCTCCCGCTGCGACGATGAACTGGTGCTCGCCGGCGACAGAGCCGACGTGAGCGACTCCCAGCACGACGCCATCGCGACTCGCGTGCGCCGTTACTGGATCGGTCGATCGAGGAGATCGACGAGCCGCGTGATTTTGGTTTTCTCGCGTTAGGAGTTAACTTATTAATCATTAACTGTTCGCGGCAGACGTGTGATATGTTGAAAGGAGTTCCTGCCGACGCCGGCTCCAACTTTTTACCCCAACACTAGCTAGGACGGTGTCCGTGCGTTCTACTACTACCTGTGTTCGGCGCGGGGGATCAAACTTGTTCTGCACGAGCACGATTCTCCGTAGGAGTACATGAATCTATAATCGTTTTGTTGGTAAAAAAAGGTTGCCAGCACGCGAGGGACTCACCACAGGTGAGCTAGCAGCGCTCTCCATTGTCCGTGCCTGGACCTTGATCTCCCCGGCTCGGATGGGCTGCGGCAATTAGCCTTAATTTGCCTTAATTTTGTCATTACGGTGACAACAACATTAACCGATCATGACTAGAGCACCGAATAAAATTAAAATTATAGACAGAGAGTACTATGAGATGTTATCGAACCTCCCTACCTATGCATAGTGCATCATTCTATCAAATACTCCCTCCGTTCCAATAAATAAAACGTCCTAGTTTTTCATGTTTTTTGATAAAAAAAAAATACTTCAAATATATAAAAATTGTTGGTATTGCATTAGCATCATTAGAAAGTTATTTCCGCAATGAATCCAACGATACTAATAACGTATACAATATAATCAACATCTTAATGTTGACCTTGAGCGCACCTCCCGGGCATCAAGTCCAACCAGTCCAGCACTTCAATTCTCTCCAGTCCTCGTCTTCTTGGCGGGTCCCTAGATCTACTCAAACACACTTGATTAGTGTATCATACTCAGACTCAAGAATATTGGGTAAAAAAATTAATTCAGTAATTCTGTATAACTCCTATACCTTTTCCAGCTTGTCCGGGGAGTAGTTGGGAATGATAGCATCTATCATGAATGACCCAAACACCACCGCCTTCAGTAGACCGAAGAGCTTCTTTATCGGCTCGTTCACCCTGGGCATGAGATAAAACATGCTACAAAACTGCTATCAGACGGAGGGAGCGAAGCGAGGATGATATCAGTTATGTATTTCATAGACGTAGAGAAAACCCTAGTCTTTCACCTGGTTCAACAGGGAGACACGATTGATATCATGCTTGAGCATACAACCTCCTTCCCCGAGTTTGCAATTCAGAATTGCTTTGGTCAACTTGTACTCTTCAAGTCCTATATGATTGTGGAACCTTATCTTCAAATCACCATGTTAAACATTGTAATACAAGTATTTATACTACTATAGAGACCTCTTGGCTTGCTCGAGATCAAGCAGTGATGAGTTACTTGGTAAAGTCACTAGATCAAGACCTCTTGGCTGGCTCAGATGATCGTACTAGAGCATGCTCGACGATTCAGAGTCTTTTTGCATCGCAGTCTCGAGCCCCTGTGAATTTTTTGCGCAGTGCACTGATCAATACCAAGAAGCAAGACACGACAGCTCGGCAGTTCATTGCCACCATGCAGGATTTTGTACAAGAGCCAGCTGCTGCCGGCAAAACCGTGGATCAGGATGAACTCAAGGGATATATTCTTGGCGGTCTGGATGATGATGGCTATACACCGTTTGTTACTTCTATTAATGCAAATCCTGCTACTACATGTGTTGACATGTGCTCGCAGCTTCAGGCTTTTGATGATCACCAGACCTCTCTGTCTCAGTCTGGCCAGAGCAACACTATTTTTTAGAGCAGTGCCAATACCGCTGCACTTGGTGGTGGTGGTGTACTTCAACTCTGAGATGACAGTGCTCCTCCTCGGCGTGATGACTGCCCTCAACATGATGATCGTGGTTACAAGTTTGATGATCGTGATGGCTACAATCGGCGTGATGATAGACATGGCGGCGGTGGTGGCTACCGTCGAGATGATAGAGATGGCTATAACATGCGAGATGATAGGCAGTATCGTGATCGCCGTGATGCTCGGGGGTACAATCGACGTGCTGACAGAGATATGCAGCGTCGTGATGGAGGTGACCGTGGACGCACACCTAGTCGTTTTGGTTATACTAGCTGGCAGATTTGCACAAAGTATGGGCACCCTGCACGTGATTGTTGGTGGCGCTATTCTGATCGTGATGATGAGGATGAGTACCGCACTCGCAATGAGAAGGGTGCATATGGAATTGATACCAACTGGTACATGGACACTGGTGCCACGGATCACATCACATGACAACTAAACAAGTTGCATACTCATCAAAACTATAAGGGTCGTGATCAAGTCCACAATGCCAGTGGGACAGGTATGGCAATACAACATATTGGTCATTCAACATTACATACCCCTCATAGTTCCTTGCATCTGAATAATATTCTTCATGTTCCTTGTGCCACCAAAAACTTGTTATCAGCTCATAGATTACCCTAGACAATAATGCTTTTGCTGAAATTCACCCATTTTTATTTTTGATAAAGGAACATGCCACCAAGAAAATTCTCTTTAAGGGTCCCTGTCATGACGGCCTCTACCTCCTTGTGCCCATCACCAGTGTTGCCGATCCCCACAAGCACACCTTCATCACCATCAAGCCGTCTTCATCCACATGGCATCATCGTCTAGGACATCCATCTTCTTTTATTGTTCAACAAGTTCTTAGGAAAAAAATTTAGCCTACGCTCCTGAAATAAATCCATATGTATGTGATTTTTGTGAGCAAGCAAAGATTCACCAATTACCATATCCTGTTTCCACTAGTGTTTCTACTGTTCCTTTGGAACAAGTTTTTTCTGATGTATGGAGTCCTGCCCCAGCCTCTCTTGGAAAACATCAGTATTATGTAAGCTTTATTGATGACTATAGTAAGTTTACATGCATCTATTTGCTAAAAAGGAGATGTGATGTTTATCAAGTTTTTCTTAATTTTTAGCAGCTTGTTGAACGTAAATTTAAAAGAAAAATAATCACTATGCAAACCAACAGGGGTTGTGAATATGAAAAACTCCACGGTTTCTTTCAAAAAGTGGGAATTACTCATCATGTTTCTTGCCCACATGCTCACCAACAAAATGGCTCTGCTGAGCGCAAGCATAGACATATTGTAGAGGTTGGTCTTGCTCTTATAGCCAATGCCTTTATGCCCCTTAAGTTCTGGGATGTAGCTTTCCTTACTGTCATCTTCCTCATCAATTTACTACCAACCAAAGTTCTTGATCTTGTGTCTCCAGCTGAAAAATTACTTCATGTCAAGCCAAACTATGATGCTCTCCGTATCTTTGGTTGTGCCTGTTGGCCCAATCTCCGCCCATACAATAGACACAAGCTTTCTTTCCAGTCAAAAAAGTGCATTTTTCTTGGCTATAGTCCTCTTCACAAGGGTGTTAAGTGTGTTGATGTCTCCACCGGTCGTATTTATATATCTCGTGATGTAGTGTTTGATGATAATATTTTTCCTTTTCAGTCTCTGCATCCAAATGCCGGTGCACAACTTAGAGCTAAAATTCTTTTACTATCTGACACTTTTTCATCATCACATGCAAATGAGGGAGTAAATGTTAATGATTATATGCATATTGTCCCTGTTAATGATGCTCTACATGTTTCTGGTGATATTATAGAAAATGCAGATTTTAATTCTGGAGATTATGGTGAAAATTTGGCTCAAAATGGTGCACAAACAAGAAATCTGGATGCAAGTCAAAACAGCACAAGTTCCAATGCTGATTCACCTACCAGCCATCCCCCTTGGATCTGCAGCCCAGATCCCCCTCGTCCGCAATGCCTATCTCTGGCCGCTCCTCGTCCGCCACGTCTCAGTCAGGTGGCGCTGTGGCCGACCGCGCTGGGGCCCGCCCACATGCGCCTGCGGCGGGAAACGGAGAAAGCGTGTCGTCGCCCGCGCGCCATGATGACCCTGCAGATAGCACGTGGGCCATGGAATCTCCGCCAGGCTCTCCCAGCTCGCCACCTGCACAAAATGACAACACAGAAGATGCTGATGTTGAAAACGATGCTGACACTGATTCTAATGTAGATAACATATCTCCTGCTGGTTCTGCTGCTTCAAGTACAGATTCTGATGGGGATTCTTCACCCGAACCATTGTGACCTCGTACTAGGCTTCAAAGAGGTATCCGTAAACCTCGTCAATATTCTGACGATACTATTTGGTGTGGCATGTTCTCTTCCACAGGTGAACCTGGTAATCTGGCGGAGGCACTTGGAGATGAAAAATCACGACAAGCAATGAATGAAGAACACACAACGTTAATGCAAAACAAAACCTGGCAGTTAGTACCCCCAAATTCCACTAACAATCTTATTGATTGCAAGTGGGTTTATAGAGTCAAGAAACATGCAGATAGCACAGTTGAACGGTACAAGGCTCGCTTGGTTGCAAAAGGGTTCAAACAAAGATATGGTCTTGATTATGCCCCATTGTTAAATCAGCAAATGTTCGTCTTGTTTTTTCTGTTGCAGTGTCTAGAGGATGGAGCCTCAGACAGTTAGATGTCAAAAACGTGTTTCTCCATGGCGTTTTGGAGGAGGAAGTATATATGAAGCAACCACCTGGGTATGAAGATCCTCGCTTTCCACATTATATTTGAAAATTAGATAAATCTCTTTATGGCCTAAACTACAAGAACTTGATTTCACAGCATCCAAAGCAAACACCTCATTATTTCTGTTTAGCAGGTCGGATGTTACTATGTTCATTCTTGTTTATGTTGATCATATCATTGTTGCAATTTCATCTGATGCGGCAACCACTGCTCTTTTACGGAAGTTGAATCATGATTTTGCACTTAAGGATCATGGTGATTTGCACTTCTTCCTGGGCATTGAGGTAAAAAAGAATTCAAACGGTGTTGTCTTAACACAAGAGAAATATGCAATGGATTTGCTTAAGAAGTTTGGCATCTTACAATGTACCACTTGTCCTACACATTTGTCAATCACAGAAAAGTTATCCTTGATAGATAGAGAACCCCTTGACGCTGAGGATAGCACAAATTACATGAGTATAGTTGGAGCATTGAAGTATTTGACACTATCACGGCCTGATTTGGCTCTTTCAGCGAATAAAGTATGTCAGTACCTTCATGCTCCTACCACTGTGTAGTAGACAGCAGTAAAACGCATATTAAGGTATATTCGAGGTACAGTGAAAGTTGGACTTACTTTTCAGAGATCTAGATCCGCTCTTCTTAGTGCTTTTTCAGATGCTGACTGGACAGGATGCCTTGATGATAGACGGTCTATGATACGCGTACATCACGCGTCCGTTGGGAACCCCAAGAGGAAGGTGTGATGCGTATAGCGGCAAGTTTTCCCTCAGTAAGAAACCAAGGTTTATCGAACCAGTAGGAGCCAAGAAGCACGTTGAATGTTGATGGCGGCGAGATGTAGTGCGGCGCAACACCAGGGATTTCGGCGCTAACGTGGAACCTGCACAACACAACCAAAGTACTTTGCCCCAACGAAACAGTGAAGTTGTCAATCTCACCGGCTTGCTGTAACAAAGGATTAGATGTATAGTGTGGATGATGATTGTTTGCAGAAAACAGTAGAACAAGTATTGCAGTAGATTGTATTCGATTAAAAGAATGGACCGGGGTCCACAGTTCACTAGTGGTGTCTCTCCCATAAGAATAAGCATGTTGGGTGAACAAATTACAGTTGGGCAATTGACAAATAGAGAGGACATGACAATGCACATACATGATATGATGAATATTGTGAGATTTAATTGGGCATTACGACAAAGTACATAGACCGCTATCCAGCATGCATCTATGCCTAAAAAGTCCACCTTCAGGTTATCATCCGAACCCCTTCCAGTATTAAGTTGAAAACAACAGACAATTGCATTAAGTATGGTGCGTAATGTAATCAATAACTACATCCTCGGACATAGCATCGATGTTTTATCCCTAGTGGCAACAGCACATCCACAACCTTATAACTTTCTGTCACTGTCCCAGATTTAATGGAGGCATGAACCCACTATCGAGCATAAATACTCCCTCTTGGAGTTAAGAGTAAAAACTTGGCCAGAGCCTCTACTGTTGGAGATATGCCCAAGAGGCAATAATAAAATGGTTATTATAATATATCTTTGTGTTTATGATAATGTTTACATACCATGCTATAATTGTATTAACCGAAACATTGATACATGTGTGTTATGTGAACAACAAAGAGTCCCTAGTATGCCTCTTAACTAGCTTGTTGATTAATGGATGATTAGTTTCATAATCATGAACATTGGATGTTATTAATAACAAGGTTATATCATTGTATGAATGATGTAATGGACACACCCAATTAAGCGTAGCATAAGATCACGTCATTAAGTTATTTGCTGTAAGCTTTCGATACATAGTTACCTAGTCCTTATGACCATGAGATCATGTAAATCACTTATACCGGAAAGGTACTTTGATTACATCAAACGTCACTGCGTAAATGGGTGGTTATAAAGGTGGGATTAAGTATCCGGAAAGTATGAGTTGAGGCATATGGATCAACAGTGGGATTTGTCCATCCCGATGACGGATAGATATACTCTGGGCCCTCTCGGTGGAATGTCGTCTAATGTCTTGCAAGCATATGAATAAGTTCATAAGAGACCACATACCACGGTACGAGTAAAGAGTACTTGTCAGGAGATGAGGTTGAACAAGGTATAGAGTGATACCGATGATCAAACCTCGGACAAGTAAAATATCGTGTGACAAAGGGAATTGGTATCGTATGTGAATGGTTCATTCAATCACTAAAGTCATTGTTGAATATGTGGGAGCCATTATGGATCTCCAGATCCCGCTATTGGTTATTGGTCGGAAAGAGTTCTCACCCATGTCCACATAGTTCGCGAACCGTAGGGTGACACACTTAAGGTTTGATGTTGAAATGGTAGAACTTGAATATGGAATGGAGTTCGAAGTATTGTTCGAAGTCTCGGATGGGATCCTGGACATCATGAGGAGTTCCGGAATGGTCCGGAGAATAAGATTCATATATAGGAAGTCATTTTATAAGTTTGAAAATGATCCGGTGATTTTACGGAAGGTTCTAGAAGGTTCTAGAAAAGTCCGGAAGGAATCACTAAGGAAGGAGGAGTCCCGGAGGGACTCCACCTCCCCATGGCCGGCCAACCCTAGTGGGGGAGTCCAAGGTGGACTCCACCTAAGGGGGCCGGCCACCCCCCCACATGGAAGGGGGGAATCCCACCTCAAGTGGGAGTCCCACCTTGGGTAGGTTTCCCTACTACATGGAAGGTTCTTGTGTTGGGGTCTTATTCGAAGACTTGTAGTCCAACACTTGGGGATCCACCTATATAATGAGGGGCATAGGGGAGGGGGGCGGCCACCACAAAGCCATAGCTTGGCCGCACCCCTTAGTGGCCGGCCACCCCTCTCCCAAACCCTAGCCACCCCCCTCTCCTCCACCTCTCCCGCACGCTTAGCGAAGCTCCGCCGGAGTTCTCCATCGCCACCGCCACCACGCCGTCGTGCTGCCGGATTCAAGGAGGAGCTACTACTTCCGCTGCCCGCTGGAACGGGGAGAAGGACGTCATCTTCATCAACACCGAACGTGTGACCGAGTACGGAGGTGTTGCCCGATTGTGGCACCGTGATCAAGATCTTCTACGCGCTTTTGCAAGCGGCAAGTGATCGTCTACCGCAGCAACAAGAGCCTACTCTTGTAGGCTTTGGAAATCTTCAAGGGTGAGTCTCGATCATCCCCTCGTTGCTCCCGTCTTCTAGATTGCATCTTAGCTTGGATTGCGTTCTCGCGGTAGGAAATTTTTTGTTTTCTATGCAACGAATCCCTACATCTACTAATAACGGAGAGCATGCAAGATCATAAACAACACATAGGTAATAGATTGATAATCAACATAGCATAGTATTCTCTATCCATCGGATCCCAACAAACACAACATATAGCATTACAGATAGATGATCTTGATCATGTTAGGCAGCTCACAAGATCCGACAATGAACCATAATTAGGAGAAGACGACCATCTAGCTACTGCTATGGACCCATAGTCCAGGGGTGAACTACTCACTCATCACTCCGGAGGCGACCATGGCGGTGAAGAGTCCTCCGGGAGATGATTCCCCTCTCCGGCAGGGTGCCGAAGGCGATCTCCTGAATCCCCCGAGATGGGATTGGCGGCGGCGGCGTCTCTGGAAGGTTTTCCGTATCGTGGCTCTCGATACTGGGGGTTTCGCGACGAAGGCTTTAAGTAGGCGGAGGAGATAGGTCAGGGGGCCACACGAGGGCCCCACACGCTAGGTCGGCGCGGCCAAGGGCTGGGCCGCGCCGCCCTATTGTGTCGCCAGCTCGTGGCCCCACTTCGTATCATCTTCGGTCTTCTGGAAGCTTTGTGTGAAAATAGGCCCCGGGGCGTTGATTTCGTCCAATTCCGAGAATATTTCCTTACTAGGATTTCTGAAACCAAAAACAGCAGAAAACAGCAACTGGCTCTTCGGCATCTCGTTAATAGGTTAGTGCCGGAAAATGCATAAATATGACATAAAGTATGTATAAAACATGTAGATATCATCAATAATGTGGCATGGAACATAAGAAATTATCGATACGTCGGAGACGTATCAGCATCCCCAAGCTTAGTTTCTGCTCGTCCCGAGCAGGTAAACGATAACAAAGATAATTTCTGGAGTGACATGCCATCATAACCTTGATCATACTATTGTTAGCATATGTAATGAATGCAGCGATCCAAACAATGGTAAATGACATGAGTAAACAAATGAATCATATAGCAAAGACTTTTCATGAATAGTACTTCAAGACAAGCATCAATAAGTCTTGCATAAGAGTTAACTCATAAAGCAATAATTCAAAGTAAAGGTATTGAAGTAACACAAAGGAAGATTAAGTTTCAGCGGTTGCTTTCAACTTATAACATGTATATCTCATGGATATTGTCAATGCAAAGTAATATAACAAGTGCAATATGCAAGTATGTAGGAATCAATGCACAGTTCACACAAGTGTTTGCTTCTTGAGATGGAGATAAATAGGTGAACCGACTCAACATAAAAGTAAAAGAATGGCCCTTCGCAGAGGGAAGCATCGATTGCTATATTTGTGCTAGAGCTTTGATTTTGAAAACAAGAAACAGTTTTGTCAACGGTAGTAATAAAGCATATGTCTTATGTAAATTATATCCTACAAGTTGCAAGCCTCATGCATAGTATTCTAATAGTGCCCGCAACTTGTCCTAATTAGCTCGGATTACCTGGATTATCATTGCAATGCATATGTTTTAACCAAGTGTCACAAAGGGGTACCTCTATGCCGCCTGTACAAAGGTCTAAGGAGAAAGCTCGCATCGGATTTCTCGCTATTGATTATTCTCAACTTAGACATCCATACCGGGACAACATAGACAACAGATAATGGACTCCTCTTTTATGCATAAGCATTCAACAATTATTAATTTTCTCATATGATATTGAGGATATTTGTCCAAAACTGAAACTTCCACCATGGATCATGGCTTTAGTTAGCGGCCCAATGTTCTTCTCTAACATTATGCATGCTCTAACCATTCTAGCGGTAAATCTCCCTTACTTCAGACAAGACGGACATGCATAGCAACTCACATGATATTCTACAAAGAGTAGTTGATGGCGTCCCCAGGAACATGGTTATCGCACAACAAGCAACTTAATAAGAAATAAAGTGCATAAGTACATATTCAATACCACAATAGTTTTTATGCTATTTGTCCCATGAGATATATATTGCAAAGGTAGAGGATAGAAATTTAAAGGTAGCACTCAAGCAATTTACTTTGGAATGGCGGAGAAATACCATGTAGTAGGTAGGTATGGTGGACACAAATGGCATAGTGGTTGGCTCAAGGATTTGGATGCATGAGAAGTATTCCCTCTCGATACAAGGCTAGGCTAGCAAGGTTTATTTGAAACAAACACAAGGATGAACCGGTGCAGCAAAACTCACATAAAATACATAGTGTAGACATTATAAGACTCTACACCGTCTTCCTTGTTGTTCAAACTCAATACTAGAAATTATCTAGACCTTAGAGAGACCAATTATGCAAACCAAATTTTAGCAAGCTCTATGTATTTCTTCATTAATAGGTGCAAAGTATATGATGCAAGAGCTTAAACATGAGCACAACAATTTCCAAGTATCACATTATTCAAGACATTATAGCAATTACTACATGTAGCATTTCCTGATTCCAACCATATAACAATTTAATGAAGAAGATTCAACCTTCGCCATGAACACTATGAGTAAAGCCTAAGGACATATTTGTCCATATGCAACAACGGAGCGTGTCTCTCTCCCACACAATGAATGCTAGGATCCATTTTATTCAGACAAAACAAAAACAAAAACAAACCGACGCTCCAAGCAAAGTACATAAGATGTGATGGAATAAAAATATAGTTTCACTAGAGGAACCTGATAATGTTGTCGATGAAGAAGGGGATGCCTTGGGCATCCCCAAGCTTAGATGCTTGAGTCTTCTTGAAATATGCAGGGGGTGAACCACCGGGGCATCCCCAAGCTTAGAGCTTTCACTCTCCTTGATCATATTGTATCATCCTCCTCTCTTGATCCTTGAAAACTTCCTCCACACCAAACTCAAGACAACTCATTAGAGGGTTAGTGCACAATCAAAATTTACTTATTCAGAGGTGACACAATCATTCTTAACACTTCTGGACATTGCACAAAGCTACTGAAAGTTAATGGAATCGAAAAATCCATCAAGCATAGCAAAACAGGCAATGCGAAATAAAAGGCAGAATCTGTCAAAACAGAACAGTTCGTAAAGACGAATTTCTAAGAGGCACCAGACTTACTCAAATGAAAATGCTCAAATTGAATGAAAGTTGCATACATATCTGGGGATCACTCACGTAAATTGGCATAATTTTCTGAGTTACCTACAGATAATTAGACCCATATTCGTGACAGCAAAGAAATCTGTTTCTGCGCAGTAATCCAAATCTAGTATGAACCTTACTATCAACGACTTTACTTGGCACAACAATGCACAAAACTAAGATAAGGAGAGGTTGCTACAGTAGTAACAACTTCCAAGACTCAAATATAAAATAAAGGTGCGGAAGTAAAAACATGGGTTGTCTCCCATAAGCGCTTTTCTTTAACGCCTTTCAGCTAGGCGCAGAAAGTGTGTATCAAGTATTATCAAGAGACGAAGCATCAAAATATAATTTGTTCTAATGATATAATCAAAAGGTAACTTCATTCTCTTTCTAGGGAAGTGTTCCATACCTTTCTTGAGAGGAAATTGATATTTAATATTACCTTCCTTCATATCAATGATAGCACCAACAGTTCGAAGAAAAGGTCTTCCCAATATAATGGGACAATATGCATTGCATTCATTATCCAAGACAACAAAATCAACGGGGACAAGGTTATTGTTAACGGTAATGCGAACATTATCAACTCTCCCCAAAGGTTTCTTTGTAGAGTTATCAGCAAGATTAACATCCAAATAACAATTTTTCAATGGTGGCAAGTCAAGCATATTATAGATTTTCTTAGGCATAACGGAAATACTTGCACCAAGATCACATAAAGCATTACAATCAAAGTCATTGACCTTCATCTTAATGATGGGCTCCCAACCATCCTCTAGCTTCCTAGGAATAGAAGCTTCACGATTTAATTTCTCTTCTCTAGCTTTTATGAGAGCATTTGTAATATGTTTCGTGAAAGCCAAATTTATAGCACTAGCATTAGGACTCTTAGCAAGTTTTTGTAAGAACTTTATAACTTCAGAGATGTGGCAATCATCAAAATCTAAACCATTATAATCTAAAGCAATGGGATCATCATCCCCAATGTTGGAAAAAATTTCAGCAGTTTTATCACAGGCAATTTCAGCAGTTTTAGCAGTTTCAGGCAGTTTTTCGAGCTTTGCATTAGAAGTGGAAACATTGCCAACACCAATTATTTTACCATTAATAGTAGGAGGTGCAGCAACATGTAGAGCATTAGCATTACTAGTGGTGGTAATAGTCCAAACTTTAGCTATATTATCTTCTTTTTCATTTTCTTCTTTTTCCCACCTAGCACGCAATTCGGCCATCAATCTTATATTCTCATTAATTCTAACTTGGATGGCATTTGCTGTAGTAAAAATTTTATTATTATGATTTTCATTAGGCATAACTTTCGATTTCAAGAGATCAACATCAGCAGCAAGACTATCGACTTTAGAAGCAAGTATATCAATTTTCTCATGCTTTTCTTCAACAGATTTGTTAAAAGCAGTTTGTGTACTAATAAATTCTTTAAGCATGGCTTCAAGTCCAGGGGGTGTGTTCCTATTATTGTTGTAAGAATTTCCATAAGAATTACCATAGCCGTTGCCATTATTATAAGGATATGGCCTATAGTTGTTACTAGGATTGTTCCGGTAAGCATTGTTGTTGAAATTTTTATTTTTAATGTAGTTTACATCAACATGTTCTTCTTGAGCAACCAATGAAGCTAACGGAATATTATTAGGATCAACATTAGTCCTATCATTCACAAGCATAGACATAATAGCATCAATCTTATCACTCAAGGAAGAGGTTTCTTCGATAGAATTTACCTTCTTACCTTGTGGAGCTCTTTTCGTGTGCCATTCAGAGTAATTAATCATCATATTATCAAGGAGCTTTGTTGCTTCGCCAAGAGGATGGACATAAAGGTACCTCCAGCAGCTGAATCCAATAGGTTTCGCGAAGAAAAATTTAGTCCTGCATAAAAGGTTTGGATGATCATCCAAGTAGTCAGTCCATGGGTTGGGCAATTTTTAACCAAAGATTTCATTCTTTCCCATGCTTGTGCAACATGCTCATTATCCAATTGTTTAAAATTCATTATGCTACTCCTCAAAGATATAATTTTAGCAGGAGGATAATATCTACCAATAAAAGCATCCTTGCATTTAGTCCATGAATCAATACTATTCTTAGGCAGAGATAGCAACCAATCTTTAGCTCTTCCTCTTAATGAATAAGGAAACAATTTTAATTTTATTATATCACCATCTACATCCTTATACTTTTGCATTTCACATAATTCAACAAAGTTATTGAGATGGGCAGCAGCATCATCAGAACTAACACCAGAAAATTGCTCTCGCATACCAAGATTCTGCTGTAGAATTTTGCTGTAGTAGCAGGTGGAGCAATAGGTGTGCATAAGAAATCATTATTATTTGTGGTTGTGAAGTCACACAACTTAGTATTTTCAGGAGTACTCATTTTAGCAACAGTAAATAAAGAAAACTAGATAAAGTAAATGCAAATAACTAATTTTTTTGTGTTTTTGATATAGCAAACAAGATAGCAAATAAAGTAAAACTAGCAACTAATTTTTTTGTATTTTGATATAATGCAGCAAACCAAGTAGTAAATAAAATAAAGCAAGACAAAAACAAAGTAAAGAGATTGGATGTGGAGACTCCCCTTGCAGCGTGTCTTGATCTCCCCGGCAACAGCGCCAGAAAACAGTCTTGATATGCGTACAGCACGCGTCCGTTGGGAACCCCAAGAGGAAGGTGTGATGCGTACAGCGGCAAGTTTTCCCTCAGTAAGAAACCAAGGTTTATCGAACCAGTAGGAGCCAAGAAGCACGTTGAAGGTTGATGGCGGCGAGATGTAGTGCGGCGCAACACCAGGGATTTCGGCGCCAACGTGGAACCTGCACAACACAACCAAAGTACTTTGCCCCAACGAAACAGTGAGGTTGTCAATCTCACCGGCTTGCTGTAACAAAGGATTAGATGTATAGTGTGGATGATGATTGTTTGCAGAAAACAGTAGAACGAGTATTGCAGTAGATTGTATTCGATTAAAAGAATGGACCGGGGTCCACAGTTCACTAGTGGTGGCTCTCCCATAAGAATAAGCATGTTGGGTGAACAAATTATAGTTGGGCAATTGACAAATAGAGAGGGCATGACAATGCACATACATGATATGATGAATATTGTGAGATTTAATTGGGCATTACGACAAAGTACATAGACCGCTATCCAGCATGCATCTATGCCTAAAAAGTCCACCTTCAGGTTATCATCCGAACCCCTTCCAGTATTAAGTTGAAAACAACAGACAATTGCATGAAGTCGGGTGCGTAAGGGAATCAATAACTACATCCTCGGACATAGCATCGATGTTTTATCCCTAGTGGCAACAGCACATCCACAACCTTAGAACTTTCTGTCACTGTCCCAGATTTAATGGAGGCATGAACCCACTATCGAGCATAAATACTCCCTCTTGGAGTTAAGAGTAAAAACTTGGCCAGAGCCTCTACTAATAACGGAGAGCATGCAAGATCATAAACAACACATAGGTAATAGATTGATAATCAACATAGCATAGTATTCTCTATCCATCGGATCCCAACAAACACAACATATAGCATTACAGATAGATGATCTTGATCATGTTAGGCAGCTCACAAGATCCGACAATGAAGCATAATTAGGAGAAGACGACCATCTAGCTACTGCTATGGACCCATAGTCCAGGGGTGAACTACTCACTCATCACTCCGGAGGCGACCATGGCGGTGAAGAGTCCTCCGAGAGATGATTCCCCTCTCTGGCAGGGTGCCGGAGGCGATCTCCTGAATCCCCCGAGATGGGATTGGTGGCGGCGGCGTCTCTGGAAGGTTTTCCGTATCGTGGCTCTCGGTACTGGGGGTTTCGCGACGAAGGCTTTAAGTAGGTGGAGGAGATAGGTCAGGGGGCCACACGAGGGCCCCACACGCTAGGTCGGCGCGGCCAAGGGCTGGGCTGCGCCGCCCTATTGTGTCGCCAGCTCGTGACCCCACTTCGTATCATCTTCGGTCTTCTGGAAGCTTCGTGTGAAAATAGGCCCCTGGGCGTTGATTTCGTCCAATTCCGAGAATATTTCCTTACTAGGATTTCTGAAACCAAAAACAGCAGAAAACAGCAACTGGCTCTTCGGCATCTCGTTAATAGGTTAGTGCCGGAAAATGCATAAATATGACATAAAGTATGTATAAAACATGTATATATCATCAATTATGTGGCATGGAACATAAGAAATTATCGATACGTCGGAGACGTATCAGTCTACTGGTGGTTTTGCCATATTCTTTGGTCCAAATTTGCTATCATGGAGTGCCAGGAAACAAGCTACTGTGTCAAGAGCAAGTACTGAAGCAGAATACAAAGTTGTGGCAAATGCAATAGCTAAATTGATTTGGGTGGAAGCTCTGGCTCGTGAGTTAGGAGTCATGCTCCACCAGAGACCAATTCTTTGGTGTGACAATCTTGGTGCCACATATTTAGCTGCTAATCCAATATTTCATGCCAAGACCAAACATATAGAGATTGATTATCACTTTATTCGTGAGAGAGTTAGTGATAAACTTCTTAACATCAAATTCATTTCAACTAAGGGTCAAGTAGCTGATGGATTTACCAAAGTCTTAGGTGTTAAGGATCTAGATGAGTTTAAACGTAATCTCAACCTCTCTAGAGGTTTAGATTAAGGGAGGATGTTAGACATTGTAATACAAGTATTTATACTAGTATAGAGTAGTACTCTACCTAGTATAATATGGTCTTTGTATACACCACGTGTGGGGCTATTCCACACCGATATTAACACGTAGCCCGACCCAGGGAGAGGGTACAATTCCAACCCTAGAACTTTGACACAACCATCACCTAGAAGGGACGGGCATTCTTAAATTGAATATAGATCTTCTTCTCCATGATGTCTAACTCTATGAGATCCATGACAGTGGACTCAACCTGGAAATCCTTTAGAGGTTTCTGATCCTTCTTAAAGTAGGGTATTGGGTCAGCATGAGGTGCTTCAAGCACATGCTACCATCATTGATTCTGAAGAACCATACACAACGTATTTGCCTACACAACAAAGTTGTGTCCGTGTGCAGAAAGCAGCTCCTGATCAAGCAACTCTTTAGCATTGAAAATCTAAAAACCAGACATGGGATCTACAACAAATTAAATACAAGTTCATGGTGTCTACGCCCCCTCCTTTTCCTGTAGACAGTGTTGGGCCTCCAAGAGCAGAGGTTTGTAGAACAGCAGCAAGTTTCCCTTAAGTGGATCACCCAAGGTTTATCGAACTCAGGGAGGAAGAGGTCAAAGATATCCCTCTCATGCAACCCTGCAACCACAAAGCAAGAAGTCTCTTGTGTCCCCAACACACCTAATAGGTGCACTAGTTCGGCGAAGAGACAGTGAAATACAGGTGGTATGAATAAGTATGAGTAGTAGTAACAGCACCAGAAAAGTGCTTTGCCCAGGACAGTAAACAAGCAGTAGTAACGCAGCAGTAGTAACGCAAAGAAACAAGAAACAAGCAGCGATAGCAGTATTTAGGAACAAGGCCTAGGGATTAGACTTTCACTAGTGGACACTCTCAACTTTGATCACATAACAGAATAGATAAATGCATACTCTACACCCTCTTGTTGGATGATGAACACCACTAACTGTGTAGGATTACACGAACCCTCAATGCCGGAGTTAACAAGCTCCACAATATTCAATGTTCATGTTTAAATAACCTTAGAGTGCATGACAGATCAACACATCTAAACCAAGTACTAACGTAGCATGCACACTATCAGCTTCACGCTACGAAAGGAGGCATAGATCACATCAATACCATCATAGCAATAGTTAACTTCATAATCTACAAGAGATCATAATCATAGCCTACGCCAAGTACTAACACGGATGCACACACTGTCACCATTACACCGTGCAGGAGGAATAAAACTACTTTAATAACATCACTAGAGTAGCACATAGATAAATTGTGATACAAAACACATTGCAATCATAAAGAGATATAAATAAGCACTTCACTATGCTCTTCATAACAGTGAATAAGTATTCTGTGAAATATAGCCTAAGAGACCCACACGGTGCACACACTGTCACCTTTACACACGTGGGACAAGGAGTCTCCGGAGATCACATAAGTAAAATTCACTTGACTAGCATAACGACATCTAGATTACAAGCATCATCATATGAATCTCAATCATGTAAGGCAGCTCATGAGATTATTGTATTGAAGTACATAGGAGAGAGATGAACCACATAGCTACCGGTACAGCCCCGAGCCTCGATGGAGAACTACTCCCTCCTCATGGGAGATAGCAGCGTTGATGGAGATGGCGGTGGTGTCAATGGAGAAGCCTTCCGGGGGCACTTCCCCGTCCCGACGGCGTGCCGGAACAGAGACTCCTGTCCCCCAGATCTTGGCTTCACGATGGCGGCGGCTCTGGAAGGTTTCTCGTACCGTGGCTTTTCCGTCTCGAGGTTTTAGGTCTGGGACCTTTATATAGGCGAAGAGGCGGCGTTGATGCGTGTGGTTGACACGTCCGTTGGGAACCCCAAGAGGAAGGTGTGATGCGCACAGCGGCAAGTTTCCCTCAGTAAGAAACCAAGGTTTAATTGAACCAGTAGGAGTCAAGAAGCACGTTGAAGGTTGATGGCGGCGGGATGTAGTGCGGCGCAACACCAGAGATTCCGGCGCCAACGTGGAACCTGCACAACACAACCAAAGTACTTTGCCCCAACGAAACAGTGAGGTTGTCAATCTCACCGGCTTGCTGTAACAAAGGATTAACCGTATTGTGTGGAAGATGATTGTTTGCAGAAAACAGTAGAACAAGTATTGCAGTAGATTGTATTTCAGTATAGAGAATTGGACCGGGGTCCACAGTTCACTAGAGGTGTCTCTCCCATAAGATAAACAGCATGTTGGGTGAACAAATTACAGTTGGGCAATTGACAAATAAAGAGGGCATGACCATGCACATACATATTATGATGAGTATAGTGAGATTTAATTGGGCATTACGACAAAGTACATAGACCGCCATCCAGCATGCATCTATGCCTAAAAAGTCCACCTTCAGGTTATCATCCGAACCCCCTCCAGTATTAAGTTGCAAAGCAACAGACAATTGCATTAAGTATGGTGCGTAATGTAATCAACAACTACATCCTTAGACATAGCATCAATGTTTTATCCCTAGTGCCAACAGCACAACACAACCTTAGAACTTTCTATCACTGTCCCAGGTGTCAATGTAGGCATGAACCCACTGTCGAGCATAAATACTCCCTCTTGGAGTTACAAGCATCTACTTGGCCAGAGCATCTACTAGTAACGGCGGCGTCTCTGGAAGGTTTTCCGTATCGTGGCTCTCGGTACTGGGGGTTTCGCAACGGAGGCTTTAAGTAGGCGGAAGGGCAGGTCAGGAGGCGGCACGAGGGCCCCACACCACAGGGCCGCGCGACCAAGGGGGGGGGGCCGCGCCGCCCTAGGGTCTGGCCCCCTCGTGGCCCCACTTCGTCTCCTCTTCGGACTTCTGGAAGCTTCGTGGCAAAATAGGACCCTGGGCGTTGATTTCGTCCAATTCCGAGAATATTTCGTTACTAGGATTTCTGAAACCAAAAACAGCAGAAAACAGAATCGGCACTTCGGCATCTTGTTAATAGGTTAGTTCCAGAAAATGCACAAATATGACATAAAGTGTGCATAAAACATGTAGATAACATCAATAATGTGGCATGGAACATAAGAAATTATCGATACGTCGGAGACGTATCAGCATCCCCAAGCTTAGTTCTGCTCATCCCGAGCAGGTAAAACGATAACACAGATAATTTCTGGAGTGACATGCCATCATAACCTTGATCATACTATTTGTAAAGCATATGTAGTGAATGCAGCGATCAAAACAATGTATATGACATGAGTAAACAAGTGAATCATAAAGCAAAGACTTTTCATGAATAGCACTTCAAGACAAGCATCAATAAGTCTTGCATAAGAGTTAACTCATAAAGCAATAATTCAAAGTAAAGGCATTGAAGCAACACAAAGGAAAATTAAGTTTCAACGGTTGCTTTCAACTTGTAACATGTATATCTCATGGATATTGTCAACATAGAGTAATATAATAAGTGCAATATGCAAGTATGTAGGAATCAATGCACAGTTCACACAAGTGTTTGCTTCTTGAGGTGGAGAGAAATAGGTGAACTGACTCAACATTGAAAGTAAAAGAATGGTCCTCCATAGAGGAAAAGCATCGATTGCTATATTTGTGCTAGAGCTTTGATTTTGAAAACATGAAACAATTTTGTCAACGGTAGTAATAAAGCATATGTATCATGTAAATTATATCTTACAAGTTGCAAGCCTCATGCATAGTGTACTAATAGTGCCCGCACCTTGTCCTAATTAGCTTGGACTACCGGATCATCGCAATGCACATGTTTTAACCAAGTGTCACAAAGGGGTACCTCTATGCCGCCTGTACAAAGGTCTAAGGAGAAAGCTCGCATTAGATTTCTCGCTATTGATTATTCTCAACTTAGACATCCATACCGGGACAACATAGACAACAGATAATGGACTCCTCTTTTATGCATAAGCATGTAACAACAATTAATAATTTTCTCATATGAGATTGAGGATATTTGTCCAAAACTGAAACTTCCACCATGGATCATGGCTTTAGTTAGCGGCCCAATGTTCTTCTCTAACAATATGCATGCTTAACCATAAGGTGGTAGATCTCTCTTACTTCAGACAAGACGTACATGCATAGCAACTCACATGAAATTCAACAAAGAGTAGTTGATGGCGTCCCCAGTGAACATGGTTATCGCACAACAAGCAACTTAATAAGAGATAAAGTGCATAAGTACATATTCAATACCACAATAGTTTTTAAGCTATTTGTCCCATGAGCTATATATTGCAAAGGTGAATGATGGAATTTTAAAGGTAGCACTCAAGCAATTTACTTTGGAATGGCGGAAAATACCATGTGGTAGGTAGGTATGGTGGACACAAATGGCATAGTGGTTGGCTCAAGTATTTTGGATGCATGAGAAGTATTCCCTCTCGATACAAGGTTTAGGCTAGCAAGGCTTATTTGAAACAAACACAAGGATGAACCGGTGCAGCAAAACTCATATAAAAGACATATTGAAAACATTATAAGACTCTACACCGTCTTCCTTGTTGTTCAAACTCAATACTAGAAATTATCTAGACCTTAGAGAAACCAAATATGCAAACCAAATTTTAGCATGCTCTATGTATTTCTTCATTAATGGGTGCAAAGCATATGATGCAAGAGCTTAAACATGAGCACTACAATTGCCAAGTATCACATTACCCAAGACATTAATAGCAATTACTACATGTATCATTTTCCAATTCCAACCATATAACAATTTAACGAAGAAGAAACTTCGCCATGAATACTATGAGTAGAAACTAAGGACATACTTGTCCATATGCTACAGCGGAGCGTGTCTCTCTCCCACAAAGTGAATGCTAGGATCCATTTATTCAAACAAAACAAAAAACAAAAACAAACTGACGCTCCAAGAAAAGCACATAAGATGTGATGGAATAAAAATATAGTTTCAGGGGAGGAACCTGATAATGTTGTCGATGAAGAAGGGGATGCCTTGGGCATCCCCAAGCTTAGACGCTTGAGTCTTCTTGATATATGCAGGGGTGAACCACCGGGGCATCCCCAAGCTTAGAGCTTTCACTCTCCTTGATCATGTTGCATCATACTCCTCTCTTGATCCTTGAAAACTTCCTCCACACCAAACTTAGAACAACTCATTAGAGGGTTAGCGACAATAAAAATTAACATATTCAGAGGTGACACAATCATTCTTAACACTTCTGGACATTGCATAAAGCTACTGGACATTAATGGATCAAAGAAATTCATCCAACATAGCAAAAGAGGCAATGCGAAATAAAAGGCAGAATCTGTCAAAACAGAACAGTTCGTATTGACGAATTTTATCGAGGCACCAGACTTGCTCAAATGAAAATCCTCAAATTGAATGAAAGTTGCGTACATATCTGAGGATCACTCACGTAAATTGGCATAATTGTCTGAGTTACCTACAGGGAAAACAGCCCAGATTCGTGACAGCAAAGAAATCTGTTTCTGCGCAGTAATCCAAATCTAGTATGAACTTTTCTATCAACGACTTTACTTGGCACAACAAAACACTAAACTAAGATAAGGAGAGGTTGCTACAGTAGTAAACAACTTCCAAGACACAAAATAAAAACAAAGTACTGTAGGTAAAAACATGGGTTGTCTCCCATAAGCGCTTTTCTTTAACGCCTTTCAGCTAGGCGCAGAAAGTGTATATCAAGTATTATCAAAGGGTGGTGCATTCTCAGCGGGGTGTGGAGTTTTCTCAACCAGGCATAGTATATTAGATACATAAGTTTTAGCATCTCCCTTTTCATTAGTCTTAGGCGTGCTACTCTCATCAAACAAATTTTCAGGAACAAGCCAAGCATAGTTATTTTCTAGTGCATCATTCATAGCTAAGAGTTTACATGGTATTGGTGCTTTGATCTCCCCTCTATCATTAATATTATTAGTGTACTTTATTCTATCCATATCCATCTTTTCAAAGAGACTAACAAAATTGGTGTAAGAACCAAGCATATTAAATTTAGCAAAGACCTTTCTAGCCTCTCTCGCTATACCACCAAATTCTCTAAGAAGGGTTTCTAAAACAAAATCTTTCTTTCCCCTTCTTCCATATCACCAAGTGTGAGAAACATGTGTTGGATTATAGGATTGAGATTAACAAATTTAGTTTCCAACATGCGAACTAAAGCAGCAGCAGCAATTTCATAGGTAGGGGCAAGGTCTACCAAGTGTCTATCCTCAAAATCGTCAACGGTACTGACATGGTTGAAAAATTCCTCTATATTATTTCTCCCAATTATAGACCCACGTCCTACCGGTATGTATTTCGTGGTAAAATTAAAAGGAAACATGATGAATCAAGTAAAGTAAATGCAAGTAACTAATTTTTTTATGTTTTTGATACAGCAAACAAGATAGCAAATAAAGTAAAACTAGCAACTAATTTTTTTGTATTTTGATTTAGTGCAGCAAACAAAGTAGTAAATAAAACTAAGCAAGACAAAAACAAAGTAAAGAGATTGAGAAGTGGAGACTCCCCTTGCAGCGTGTCTTGATCTCCCCGGCAACGGCGCCAGAAATTTGCTTGATGCGTGTGGTTGACACGTCCGTTGGGAACCCCAAGAGGAAGGTGTGATGCGCACAGCGGCAAGTTTCCCTCAGTAAGAAACCAAGGTTTAATCGAACCAGTAGGAGTCAAGAAGCACGTTGAAGGTTGATGGCGGCGGGATGTAGTGCGGCGCAACACCAGAGATTCCGGCGCCAACGTGGAACCTGCACAACACAACCAAAGTACTTTGCCCCAACGAAACAGTGAGGTTGTCAATCTCACCGGCTTGCTGTAACAAAGGATTAACCGTATTGTGTGGAAGATGATTGTTTGCAGAAAACAGTAGAACAAGTATTGCAGTAGATTGTATTTCAGTATAGAGAATTGGACCGGGGTCCACAGTTCACTAGAGGTGTCTCTCCCATAAGATAAACAGCATGTTGGGTGAACAAATTACAGTTGGGCAATTGACAAATAAAGAGGGCATGACCATGCACATACATATTATGATGAGTATAGTGAGATTTAATTGGGCATTACGACAAAGTACATAGACCGCCATCCAGCATGCATCTATGCCTAAAAAGTCCACCTTCAGGTTATCATCCGAACCCCCTCCAGTATTAAGTTGCAAAGCAATAGACAATTGCATTAAGTATGGTGCGTAATGTAATCAACAACTACATCCTTAGACATAGCATCAATGTTTTATCCCTAGTGGCAACAGCACAACACAACCTTAGAACTTTCTGTCACTGTCCCAGGTGTCAATGTAGGCATGAACCCACTATCGAGCATAAATACTCCCTCTTGGAGTTACAAGCATCTACTTGGCCAGAGCATCTACTAGTAACGGAGAGCATGCAAGATCATAAACAACACATAGACATAACTTTGATAATCAACATAACAAGTATTCTCTATTCATCGGATCCCAACAAACGCAACATATAGAATTACAGATAGATGATCTTGATCATGTTAGGCAGCTCACAAGATCCGACAATGAAGCACAATGGGGAGAAGACAACCATCTAGCTACTGCTATGGACCCATAGTCCAGGGGTAGACTACTCACACATCACTTCGGAGGCGACCATGGCGGCGTAGAGTCCTCCGGGAGATGATTCCCCTCTCCGGCAGGGTGCCGGAGGCGATCTCCTGGATCCCCCGAGATGGGATCGGCGGCGGCGGCGTCTCTGGAAGGTTTTCCGTATCGTGGCTCTCGGTACTGGGGGTTTCGCAACGGAGGCTTTAAGTAGGCGGAAGGGCAGGTCAGGAGGCGGCACGAGGGCCCCACACCATAGGGCCGCGCGGCCAAGGGGGGGGGGGCCGCGCCGCCCTAGGGTGTGGCCCCCTCGTGGCCCCACTTCGTCTCCTCTTCGGACTTCTGGAAGCTTCGTGGCAAAATAGGACCCTAGGCGTTGATTTCGTCCAATTCCGAGAATATTTCGTTACTAGGATTTCTGAAACCAAAAACAGCAGAAACAAAGAATCGGCACTTCGGCATCTTGTTAATAGGTTAGTTCCAGAAAATGCACGAATATGACATAAAGTGTGCATAAAACATGTAGATAACATCAATAATGTGGCATGGAACATAAGAAATTATCGATACGTCAGAGACGTATCAGGCGTCAGAAGGTCAAAGGGGCGACGACACTATAGGGGGGCGCGGCCCCCCCTTGGCCGCGCCGGCCTAGGGTTTGGTGGGCCTGTGCCCCCTCTCTGGCGGTTCTCGGGTGTTCTGGATGCTTCCGGGCAAAATAGGAACCTGGGCGTTGATTTCGTCCGATTCCGAGAATATTTCTTTACTAGGATTTCTGAAACCAAAAACAGCAGAAAACAGCAACTGGCCCTTCGGCATCTCGTCAATAGGTTAGTTCCAGAAAACGCATAAATCTGACATAAAATGTGCATATAACATGTAGATATCATCAATAATGTGGCATGGAACATAAGAAATTATCGATACGTCGGAGACGTATCAGCATCCCCAAGCTTAGTTTCTGCTCGTCCCGAGCAGGTAAACGATAACAAAGATAATTTCTGGAGTGACATGCCATCATAACCTTGATCATACTATTGTAAGCACATGTAATGAATGCAGCGATCAAAGCAATGGTAAATGACATGAGTAAACAAATCAATCGTATAGCAAAGACTTTTCATGAATAGTACTTTCAAGACAAGCATCAATAAGTCTTGCATAAGAGTTAACTCATAAAGCAATAATTCAAAGTAAAGGTATTGAAGCAACACAAAGGAAGATTAAGTTTCAGTGGTTGCTTTCAACTTGTAACATGTATATCTCATGGATATTGTCAACATAGAGTAATATAACAAGTGCAATATGCAAGTATGTAGGAATCAATGCGCAGTTCACACAAGTGTTTGCTTCTTGAGGTGGAGAGAAATAGGTGAACTGACTCAACAATAAAAGTAAAAGAATGGTCCTTCAAAGAGGAAAGCATCGATTGCTATATTTGTGCTAGAGCTTTGGTTTTGAAAACATAAAGAGAGCATAAAAGTAAAGTTTTGAGAGGTGTTTGTTGTTGTCAACGAATGGTAGCGGGCACTCTAACCCCCTTGCCAGACAAACCTTCAAAGAGCGGCTCCCATTTTATTTTTATTTTTGGGTGGCACTCCTTCCAACCTTTCTTTCACAAACCATGGCTAACCGAATCCTCGGGTGCCTGCCAACAATCTCATACCATGAAGGAGTGCCTTTTTATTTTAGTTTTATTATGATGACACTCCTCCCCACCTTTGCTTTCTCAAGCCATGGCTAACCGAATCCTTCGGGTGCCGTCCAACAATCACATACCATGGAGGAGTGTCTATTTTTGTTAATTAATTTGGGACTGGGAATCCCATTGCCAGCTCTTTTTGCAAAATTATTGGATAAGCGGATGAAGCCACTAGTCCATTGGTGAAAGTTGCCCAACAAGATTGAAAGATAAACACCACATACTTCCTCATGAGCTATAAAACATTGACACAAATCCGAGGTAATAAATTTTGAATTGTTTAAAGGTAGCACTCAAGCAATTTACTTTGGAATGGCGGAGAAATACCATGTAGTAGGTAGGTATGGTGGACACAAATGGCATAGTGGTTGGCTCAAGGATTTGGATGCATGAGAAGTATTCCCTCTCAATACAAGGCTTAGGCTAGCAAGGCTATTTGAAACAAACACAAGGATGAACCGGTGCAGCAAAACTCACATAAAAGACATATTGTAAACATTATAAGACTCTACACCGTCTTCCTTGTTGTTCAAACTCAATACTAGAAATTATCTAGACTTTAGAGAGACCAAATATGCAAACCAAATTTTAGCATGCTCTATGTATTTCTTCATTAATAGGTGCAAAGTATATGATGCAAGAGCTTAAACATGAGCACAACAATTGCCAAGTATCACATTATCCAAGACATTTTAGCAATTACTACATGTATCATTTTCCAATTCCAACCATATAACAATTTAACGAAGAAGAAACTTCGCCATGAATACTATGAGTAGAGCCTAAGGACATACTTGTCCATATGCTACAGCGGAGCATGTCTCTCTCCCACACAAAGAATGCTAGGATCCATTTTATTCAAACAAAACAAAAAACAAAAACAAACCGACGCTCCAAACAAAGCACATAAGATGTGATGGAATAAAAATATAGTTTCAGGGGAGGAACCTGATAATGTTGTCGATGAAGAAGGGGATGCCTTGGGCATCCCCAAGCTTAGACGCTTGAGTCTTCTTGAAATATGCAGGGGTGAACCACCGGGGCATCCCCAAGCTTAGACTTTTCACTCTTCTTGGTCGTAGTATATCATCCTCCTCTCTTGACCCTTGAAAACTTCCTCCACACCAAACTCGAAACAAACTCATTAGAGGGTTAGTGCATAATAAAAAACTCACATGTTCAGAGGTGACACAATCATTCTTAACACTTCTGGACATTGCCCAAAGCTACTGGAAGTTAATGGAATCGAAATATCCATCGAACATAACAAAACAGGCAATGCGAAATAAAAGGCAGAATCTGTCAAAACAGAACAGTTCGTATTGACGAATTTTATTGAGGCACCAGACTTGCTCAAATGAAAATTCTCAAATTGAATGAAAGTTGCGTACATATCTGAGGATCACTCACGTAAATTGGCATAATTTTATGAGTTACCTACAGAGAATTTTGCCCAGATTCGTGACAGCAAAGAAATCTGTTTCTGCGCAGTAATCCAAATCTAGTATGAACCTTACTATCAACGACTTTACTTGGCACAACAAAACACAAAACTAAGATAAGGAGATGTTGCTACAGTAGTAAACAACTTCCAAGACACAAAATAAAATAAAGGTACTGTAGCAAAATAAACACATGGGTTATTTCCCAAAAAGTTCTTTCTTTATAGCCATTAAGATGGGCTCAGCAGTTTTAATGATGCACTCGCAAGAAATAAGAGTTGGAGCAAAAGAGAGCATCAAGAGGCAAATTGAAAACAAATTTAAGCCTAACATGTTTCCTATGAAAAGGAATCTTGTAAATAAACAAGTTCAAGAAGCATAATGCAACAAGTATAGAAAGATAAAACAAGTGCAGCTTCAAGATTTTCAGCAAATAGAGAGGTGTTTTAGTAACATGAAAATTTCTACAACCATATTTTCCTCTCTCATAATAACTTTCAGTAGCATCATGAGCAAACTCAACAATATAACTATCACATAAAGCATTCTTATCATGAGTCTCATGCATAAAATTATTACTCTCCACATAAGCATAATCAATTTTATTAGTTGTAGTGGGAGCAAATTCAACAAAGTAGCTATCATTATTATTCTCATCATCAAATATAGGAGGCATATTGTAATCATAATCAAATTTATCCTCCATAACAGGCGGTACCAAAAGACTACTATCATTATAATCATCATAAATAGGAGGCAAAGTATCATCAAAGTAAATTTTCTCCTCCATGCCCGGGGGACTAAAAAGATCATGCTCATCAAAACCAGCTTCCCCAAACTTAGAATTTTCCATAGCATTAGCAACAATAGTGTTCAAAGCATTCATATTAATAACATTCCCATTAGCATGCATATAAAGTTCCATGGGTTTTTTAATTCTCTCTTCAAACACATCATGTCCTAATTCAAGATAAAGTTCATAAAGATCTCTCATATTTTTGTTGTTTTCCATTATGCCTAACTAGTGTAAACAAGAAACAAAAAGATGCAATTGCAGGATCTAAAGGAAATAGCTTCGAGTACTTACAACGGCGGAAAATAGAGTAGTAGCCGAGATCCGGAGTGTGAGTACCTTTTACCTTTCCTCCCCGGCAACGGCGCCAGAAAATAGCTTGGTGTCTACGCCCCCTCCTTTTCCTGTAGACAGTGTTGGGCCTCCAAGAGCAGAGGTTTGTAGAACAGCAGCAAGTTTCCCTTAAGTGGATCACCCAAGGTTTATCGAACTCAGGGAGGAAGAGGTCAAAGATATCCCTCTCATGCAACCCTGCAACCACAAAGCAAGAAGTCTCTTGTGTCCCCAACACACCTAATAGGTGCACTAGTTCGGCGAAGAGATAGTGAAATACAGGTGGTATGAATAAGTATGAGTAGTAGTAACAGCACCAGAAAAGTGCTTTGCCCAGGACAGTAAACAAGCAGTAGTAACGCAGCAGTAGTAACGCAGTAAAACAGTAAACAAGCAGCGATAGCAGTATTTAGGAACAAGGCCTAGGGATTAGACTTTCACTAGTGGACACTCTCAACTTTGATCACATAACAGAATAGATAAATGCATACTCTACACCCTCTTGTTGGATGATGAACACCACTAACTGTGTAGGATTACACGAACTCTCAATGCCGGAGTTAACAAGCTCCACAATATTCAATGTTCATGTTTAAATAACCTTAGAGTGCATGACAGATCAACACAACTAAACCAAGTACTAACGTAGCATGCACACTGTCACCTTCACGCTACGAAAGGAGGCATAGATCACATCAATACCATCATAGCAATAGTTAACTTCATAATCTACAAGAGATCATAATCATAGCCTACGCCAAGTACTAACACGGATGCACACACTGTCACCATTACACCGTGCAGGAGGAATAAAACTACTTTAATAACATCACTAGAGTAGCACATAGATAAATTGTGATACAAAACACATTGCAATCATAAAGAGATATAAATAAGCACTTCACTATGCTCTTCATAACAGTGAATAAGTATTCTGTGAAATATAGCATAAGAGACCCACACGGTGCACACACTGTCACCTTTACACACGTGGGACAAGGAGTCTCCGGAGATCACATAAGTAAAATTCACTTGACTAGCATAACAACATCTAGATTACAAGCATCATCATATGAATCTCAATCATGTAAGGCAGCTCATGAGATTATTGTATTGAAGTACATAGGAGAGAGATGAACCACATAGCTACCGGTACAGCCCCGAGCCTCGATGGAGAACTACTCCCTCCTCATGGGAGACAGCAGCGTTGATAGAGATGGCGGTGGTGTCGATGGAGAAGCCTTCCGGGGGCACTTCCCCGTCCCGGCGGCGTGCCGGAATAGAGACTCCTGTCCCCCAGATCTTGGCTTCGCGATGGCGGCGGCTCTGGAAGGTTTCTCGTACCGTGGCTTTTCCGTCTCGAGGTTTTAGGTCTGGGACCTTTATATAGGCAAAGAGGCGGCGTCAGAAGGTCGAAGGGGCGACGACACTATAGGGGGGCGCGTGACATAGGCATCCCAAATAGGCCTGCCGAAGATAGTACCTGGGGTTTATTGAAGGCCCACTACCCGAAGAATAAGAAGATTCGGGAGCCCAAGATATATTAAGGAAAGTTAGAGTTGTAATAGGAAGTGTTATTTGTAATCTGGCGGGATGAGTTAGAAACCGTCCCGGACTCTGTAACTTGTACAAAACGAAACCCTCGGCTCCGCCTCCTATATAAAGGGGGAGTCGAGGGACGATGAGATCATCGAATCATTGTTACAAACCCTAGTTCTCATAATCGTCGAGTACTTTTCGGCTGAAACCTTCGAGATCTACTTGCCCTCTACTTTCAACTAAACCCTAGCCTACAATTCATAGGCATTGACAAGTTGATACCTTGTCAATTGGCGCCGTCTGTGGGAACTAGAGGCGTAAGGATCTGATCTCGATGGCACGTTCAAGATCTTCGACATCGTCAACCGCAAGCAACGCAATGGATCGAGGTAAACAGATCGCTGCTGGTCCTATCGATTTTGTTCCTCACCCACCCTCCCGTTTGGATGCATATGCGTATCTGGCGGAGCCCATGGAGATGACGTTCGGAAGGTTTCACTTTCGCGTCGAGAAGGAAGGATCGTATCGTGTCGAAATTCCGATTTCGTCGGGATCGTCGGCGGTCGATTCCGATTTTTCAAGCTATACATCGTCAACCGAGTTAGGAGAAGAAGAAACTTCATCGACACGCTACGTCAGCACCAGAGCAAGAGAGAAACTCGCCAAGATCTTCAACGACATGTCGTTTGAGTCATCTGCGGACTCATATATAAGCGATGGCTCAAGCGATGTCGACAGTTACGACTTCATCGACAAATCTACCACAGTGGGCAAGGTCTTCATCAATCTCAACGATGATGTCACCAAACCCAACATAGATCTGAGTACAAAGTATCATCAGATTTATGCCATTGAAGATCAAGAGGAAACATCTGAGGCTTTCGACGATCTGGGAAATCCATACGTCGATCCCTCCAATCTGCGACAAGGCCTGGGCAATAAATACGTCGGGCCGCAGCCGCGAGACAGAGTTCAGCTTTCGCAAGCAGCGTGGGATAGAGCCGCGAGAGCTATGAACGGTTCAGAACCAATGGCCACCACAGCCATGATACGTCTCCGACGTATCGATAATTTCTTATGTTCCATGCCACATTATTGATGTTATCTACATGTTTTATGCACACTTTATGTCATATTCGTGCATTTTCTGGAACTAACCTATTAACAAGATGCCGAAGTGCCGATTCTTTGTTTTCTGCTGTTTTTGGTTTCAGAAATCCTAGTAAGGAAATATTCTCGGAATTGGACGAAATCAAAGCCCAGGGGCCTATTTTTCCACGGAGCTTCCAGAAGACCGAAGAACACACGAAGTGGGGCCACGAGGTGGCGACACCACGTGGCGGTGCGGCCCGAGGGGGCCGCGCCGCCCTATGGTGTGGCCCCCTCGTCGGCCCCCGACTCTGCCCTTCCGCCTACAAATAGCCTCCGTGACGAAAACCCCGGTCGAGAACCACGATACGGAAAACCTTCCGAGACGCCGCCGCCGCCGATCCCATCTCGGGGGTTGCCGGAGATCGCCTCCGGCACCCCTGGAGAGGGGAATCATCTCCCCGGAGGACTCTACGCCGCCATGGTCGCCTCCGGTGTGATGTGTGAGTAGTCTACCCCTGGACTATGGGTCCATAGCAGTAGCTAGATGGTTGTCTTCTCCCCATTGTGCTATCATTGTCGGATCTTGTGAGCTGCCTAACATGATCAAGATCATCTATCTGTAATCCTATATGTTGCGTTTGTTGGGATCCGATGAATAGAGAATACTTGTTATGTTGATTATCAAAGTTATGCTTATGTGTTGTTTATGATCTTGCATGCTCTCCGTTACTAGTAGATGCTCTGGCCAAGTAGATGCTTGTAACTCCAAGAGGAGTACTTATGCTCGATAGTGGGTTCATGCCTGCATTGACACAGGACGATGTGAGAAAGTTCTAAGGTTGTGTTGTCTTGTTGCCACTAGGGATAAAACATTGATGCTATGTCTAAGGATGTAGTTGTTGATTACATTACGCACCATACTTAATGCAATTGTCTGTTGCTTGCAACTTAATGTTTGGAGGGGTTCGGATGATAACTTTGAAGGTGGACTTTTTAGGCATAGATGCGAGTTGGATGGCGGTCTATGTACTTTGTCGTAATGCCCAATTAAATCTCACTATACTCATCATGATATGTATGTGCATTGTCATGCTCTCTTTATTTGTCAATTGCCCAACTGTAATTTGTTCACCCAACATGCTGTTCGTCTTATGGGAGAGACACCTCTAGTGAACTGTGGACCCCGGTCCAATTCTCTTTCTTGAAATACAATCTCTTGCAATCTTTGTTCTCTTGTTTTCTGCAAACAATCATCTTCCACACAATACGGTTAACTCTTTGTTACAGCAAGCCGGTGAGATTGACAACCTCACTTGTTTCGTTGGGGCAAAGTACTTTGGTTGTGTTGTGCGGGTTCCACGTTGGCGCCGGAATCCCTGGTGTTGCGCCGCACTACATCTCGCCGCCATCAACCTTCAACGTGCTTCTTGGCTCCTCCTGGTTCGATAAACCTTGGTTTCTTTTACGAGGAAAACTTGCTGCTGTGCGCATCATACCTTCCTCTTGGGGTTGCCCAACGAACGTGTGAAATACACGCCATCAAGCTCTTTTAAAGGCGCCGTTGCAGTGAGATCAAGACACGCTGCAAGGGGAATCTCCACTTCTCAATCTCTTTACTTTGTTTTTGTCTTGCTTAGTTTTATTTACTACTTTGTTTGCTGCACTAAATCAAAATACAAAAAAATTAGTTGCTAGTTTTACTTTATTTGCTATCTTGTTTGCTATATTGAAAACACAAAAAAATTAGTTTACTTGCATTTACTTTATCTAGTTTGCTTTATTTACTTGTTGCTAAAATGGCCAACGCTGAAAATACTAAGTTGTGTGACTTCACAACCACAAATAATAATGATTTCTTATGCACACCTATTGCTCCACCTGCTACTACAGCAGAATTCTTTGAAATTAAACGCTGCTTTCTTGAATCTTGTCATGAAAGATCAATTTTCTGGAATTAGTTCTGATGATGCTGCTGCCCATCTTAATAATTTTGTTGAACTATGTGAAATGCAAAAATATAAAGATGTAGATGGTGATATTATTAAACTAAAATTGTTCCCTTTCTCATTAAGAGGAAGAGCTAAAGATTGGTTGCTATCTCTGCCTAAGAATAGTATTGATTCATGGACTAAATGCAAGGATGCTTTTATTGGTAGATATTATCCCCCTGCTAAAATTATATCTTTGAGGAGTAGCATAATGAATTTTAAACAATTAGATACTGAACATGTTGCTCAAGCTTGGGAAAGAATGAAATCTCTGGTTAAAAATTGCCCAACCCATGGACTGACTACTTGGATGATCATCCAAGCCTTCTATGCGGACTAAATTTTTCTTCACGGAATTTATTGGATTCAGCTGCTGGAGGTACCTTTATGTCCATCACTCTTGGTGAAGCAACAAAGCTTCTTGATAATATGATGATCAACTACTCTGAATGGCACACGGAGAGAGCTCCACAAGGTAAGAAGGTAAATTACGTCGAAGAAACCTCTTCCTTGAGTGATAAGATTGATGCTATTATGTCTATGCTTGTGAATGATAGGACTAATATTGATCCTAATAATGTTCCATTAGCTTCATTGGTTGCACAAGAAGAACATGTTGATGTAAACTTCATTAAAAATAATAATTTCAACAACAATGCTTACCGGAACAATTCTAGTAACAACTATAGGCCATATCCTTATAATAATGGCAACGGCTATGGTAATTCTTATGGAAATTCTTACAACAATAATAGGAGTTCACCCCTGGACTTGAAGCCATGCTTAAAGAATTTATTAGTACACAAACTGCTTTTAACAAATCTGTTGAAGAAAAGCTTGGGAAAATTGATATACTTGCTTCTAAAGTCGATAGTCTTGTTGCTGATGTTGATCTTTTGAAATCAAAAGTTTTGCCTAATGAGAATCATCATAATAAAATTGTTACTACAGCAAATGCCATTCAAGTTAGAATTAATGAGAATATAAGATTAATGGCTGAGCTGCGTGCTAGGTGGGATAGAGAAGAAAATGAAAAACTAGCTAAAGAGAAGAATATAGCTAAAGTTTGGACTATTACCACCACTAGTAATGCTAATGCTACACATGTTGCTGCACCTTCTACTCATACTAATAAAAGAATTGGTGTTAGCAATGTTTCCACTTCTAATGCAAAGCGCGAAAAACTGCTGAAAGCGCTAAAGCTACTGAAACTGCACGTGATAAAGCTGCTGAAATTTTTTCCAACATTGGGGATGATGATCCCATTGCTTTAGATTATAATGGTTTGAATTTTGATGATTGCCACATCTCTGAAGTTATAAAGTTCTTGCAAAAACTTGCTAAAAGTCCTAATGCTAGTGCTATAAATTTGGTTTTCACGCATCATATTACAAATGCCCTCATAAAAGCTAGAGAAGAGAAACTAGAGCGCGAAGCCTCTATTCCTAAAAAGCTAGAGGATGGTTGGGAACCCATCATTAAGATGAAAGTTAAAGATTTTGATTGTAATGCTTTATGTGATCTTGGTGCAAGTATTTCTGTTATGCCTAAGAAAATTTATAATATGCTTGACTTGCCACCGCTGAAAAATTGTTATTTGGATGTTAATCTTGCTGATCATTCTACAAAGAAACCTTTGGGTAAAGTTGATAATGTTCGCATTACCGTTAACAATAACCTTGTTCCCGTTGATTTTGTTGTCTTGGATATTGAATGCAATGCATCTTGTCCCATTATATTGGGAAGACCTTTTCTTGAACTGTTGGTGCTACCATTGATATGAAGGAAGGTAATATAAAATATCAATTTCCTCTCAAGAAAGGTATGGAACACTTCCCTAGAAAGAGAATGAAGGTACCTTTTGATTCTATTATGAGAACAAATTATGATGTTGACACTTCATCTCTTGATAATACTTGATGCACACTTTCTGCGCCTAGCTGAAAGGCGTTAAAGAAAAGCGCTTATGGGAGACAACCCATGTTTTTACCTACAGTACTTTGTTTTTATTTTATGTCTTGGAAGTTGTTTACTACTGTAGCAACCTCTCCTTATCTTAGTTTTGTGTTTTGTTGTGCCAAGTTAAGCCGTTGATGGAAAAGTAAGTACTAGATTTGGATTACTGCACAGTTCCAGATTTCTTTGCTGTCACGAATCTGGGTCCACCTCCCTGTAGGTAGCTCAGAAAATTAAGCCAATTTACGTGCATGATCCTCAGATATGTATTCAACTTTCATTCAATTTGAGCATTTTCATTTGAGCAAGTCTGGTGCCATTTTAAAATTCGTCAATACGAACTGTTCTGTTTTGACAGATTCTGCCTTTTATTTCGCATTGCCTCTTTCGCTATGTTGGATGAATTTCTTTGATCCACTAATGTCCAGTAGCATTATGCAATATCCAGAAGTGTTAAGAATGATTGTGTCACCTCTGAATATGTCAATTTATATTGTGCACTAACCCTCTAATGAGTTGTTTCGAGTTTGGTGTGGAGGAAGTTTTCAAGGATCAAGAGAGGAGTATGATGCAACATGATCAAGGAGAGTGAAAGCTCTAAGCTTGGGGATGCACCCGGTGGTTCACCCCTGCATATATCAAGAAGACTCAAGCGTCTAAGCTTGGGGATGCCCAAGGCATCCCCTTCTTCATCGACAACATTATCAGGTTCCTCCCTGAAACTATATTTTTATTCCATCACATCTTATGTGCTTTTTCTTGGAGCGTCGGTTTGTTTTTGTTTTTGTTTTGTTTGAATAAAATGGATCCTAGCATTCACTTTATGGGAGAGAGACACGCTCCGCTGTAGCATATGGACAAGTATGTCCTTGGTTTCTACTCATAGTATTCATGGCGAAGTTTCTCCTTCGTTAAATTGTTATATGGTTGGAATTGGAAAATGATACATGTAGTAATTGCTATAAATGTTTTGGGTAATGTGATACTTGGCAATTGTTGTGCTCATGTTTAAGCTCTTGCATCATATGCTTTGCACCCATTAATGAAGAAATACATAGAGCATGCTAAAATTTGGTTTGCATATTTGGTTTCTCTAAGGTCTAGATAATTTCTAGTATTGAGTTTGAACAACAAGGAAGATGGTGTAGAGTCTTATAATGTTTTCAATATGTCTTTTATGTGAGTTTTGCTGCACCGGTTCATCCTTGTGTTTGTTTCAAATAAGCCTTGCTAGCCTAAACCTTGTATCGAGAGGGAATACTTCTCATGCATCCAAAATACTTGAGCCAACCACTATGCCATTTGTGTCCACCATACCTACCTATGCTACATGGTATTTTCCGCCATTCCAAAGTAAATTGCTTGAGTGCTACCTTTAAAATTCCATCATTCACCTTTGCAATATATAGCTCATGGGACAAATAGCTTAAAAACTATTGTGGTATTGAATATGTAATTATGCACTTTATCTCTTATTAAGTTGCTTGTTGTGCGATAACCATGTTTACTGGGGAACGCCATCAACTCATTGTTGAATTTCATGTGAGTTTCTATGCATGTTCGTCTTGTCTGAAGTAAGGGCGATCTACTCTGAGTTGAATGGTTTGAGCATGCATATTGTGAGAGAAGAACATTGGGCCGCTAACCGAAGCCATGTTCCATGGTGGAAGTTTCAGTTTTGGACAAACATCCTCAAATCTCTAATGAGAAAAGAATTAATTGTTGTTGAATGCTTAAAGCATTAAAAGAGGAGTCCATTATCTGTTGTCTATGTTGTCCCGGTATGGATGTCTAAGTTGAGAATAATCAAAAGCGAGAAATCCAAATGCGAGCTTTCTCCTTAGACCTTTGTACAGGCGGCATAGAGGTACCTTTGTGATACTTGGTTAAAGCATATGTATTGCGGTGATAATCCAGGTAGTCCAAGCTAATTAGGACAAGGTGCGGGCACTATTAGTACACTATGCATGAGGCTTGCAACTTATAAGATATAATTTACATGATGCATATGCTTTATTACTACCGTTGACAAAATTGTTTCATGTTTTCAAAATCAAAGCTCTAGCACAAATATAGCAATCGATGCTTTTTCCTCTATGGAGGACCATTCTTTTACTTTCAATGTTGAGTCAGTTCACCTATTTCTCTCCACCTCAAGAAGCAAACACTTGTGAGAACTGTGCATTGATTCCTACATACTTGCTTATTGCACTTATTATATTACTCTATGTTGACAATATCCATGAGATATACATGTTACAAGTTGAAAGCAACCGCTGAAACTTAATCTTCTTTTGTGTTGCTTCAATGCCTTTACTTTGAATTATTGCTTTATGAGTTAACTCTTATGCAAGACTTATTGATGCTTGTCTTGAAGTGCTATTCATGAAAAGTCTTTGCTATATGATTCACTTGTTTACTCATGTCATATACATTGTTTTGATCGCTGCATTCACTACATATGCTTTACAAATAGTATGATCAAGATTATGATGGCATGTCACTCCAGAAATTATACGTATTTATCGTTTTACCTGCTCGGGACGAGCAGAACTAAGCTTGGGGATGCTGATACGTCTCCGACGTATTGATAATTTCTTATGTTCCATGCCACATTATTGATGTTATCTACATGTTTTATGCACACTTTATGTCATATTCGTGCATTTTCTGGAACTAACCTATTAACAAGATGCCGAAGTGCCGATTCTTTGTTTTACTGCTGTTTTTGGTTTCAGAAATCCTAGTAAGGAAATATTCTCGGAATTGGACGAAATCAAAGCCCGGGGGCCTATTTTTCCACGGAGCTTCAGAAGACCGAAGAACACACGAAGTGGGGCCACGAGGTGGCGACACCACGTGGCGGCGCGGCCCGGGGGGGCCCGCGCCGCCTATGGTGTGGCCCCCTCGCTCGGCCCCCGACTCTGCCCTTCCGCCTACAAATAGCCTCCGTGGCGAAAACCCCGATGCCGAGAACCACGATACGGAAAACCTTCCGGAGACGCCGCCGCCGCCGATCCCATCTCGGGGGATCCAGGAGATCGCCTCCGGCACCACTGCCGGAGAGGGGAATCATCTCCCGGAGGACTCTACGCCGCCATGGTCGCCTCCGGTGTGATGTGTGAGTAGTCTACCCCTGGACTATGGGTCCATAGCAGTAGCTAGATGGTTGTCTTCTCCCCATTGTGCTATCATTGTCGGATCTTGTGAGCTGCCTAACATGATCAAGATCATCTATACGTAATCCTATATGTTGCGTTTGTTGGGATCCGATGAATAGAGAATACTTGTTATGTTGATTATCAAAGTTATGCTTATGTGTTGTTTATGATCTTGCATGCTCTCCGTTACTAGTAGATGCTCGGCCAAGTAGATGCTTGTAACTCCAAGAGGGAGTACTTATGCTCGATAGTGGGTTCATGCTGCATTGACACCGGGGACAAAGGGATGTAAAGTTCTAAAGGTTGTGTTGTGCTTTGTTGCCACTAGGGATAAAACATTGATGCTATGTCTAAGGATGTAGTTGTTGATTACATTACGCACCATACTTAATGCAATTGTCTGTTGCTTGCAACTTAATACTGGAGGGGGTTCGGATGATAACCTGAAGGTGGACTTTTTAGGCATAGATGCAGTTGGATGGCGGTCTATGTACTTTGTCGTAATGCCCAATTAAATCTCACTATACTCATCATGATATGTATGTGCATTGTCATGCTCTCTTTATTTGTCAATTGCCCAACTGTAATTTGTTCACCCAACATGCTGTTCGTCTTATGGGAGAGACACCTCTAGTGAACTGTGGACCCCGGTCCAATTCTCTTTACTGAAATACAATCTCTGCAATCTTGTTCTCTTGTTTTTACGCAAACAATCATCTTCCACACAATACGGTTAACTCTTTGTTACAGCAAGCCGGTGAGATTGACAACCTCACTGTTTCGTTGGGGCAAAGTACTTTGGTTGTGTTGTGCAGGTTCCACGTTGGCGCCGGAATCCCTGGTGTTGCGCCGCACTACATCTCGCCGCCATCAACCTTCAACGTGCTTCTTGGCTCCTCCTGGTTCGATAAACCTTGGTTTCTTTCTGAGGGAAAACTTGCTGCTGTGCGCATCATACCTTCCTCTTGGGGTTGCCCAACGAACGTGTGAAATACACGCCATCAAGCCACACCAGAGGAATTGCAAGCATATCAATATAGGCTCGCACGAGCTGCAAGAGAATTGGAAAAACAGACAGCTGAGTTAAACAGAAGAAAGGAGGCAGCTTCTGCATCTAGCAGGAGGAGGGCAGATCTAAGTCGACAATCTAGAACTTCGGGTGATAGCCACAGGGAGGCGCGGAACAGAGCAAGATCAAGGTTGCAACATATACCCGAAGCAGAAAGAGAGCACTTGGTCCAAAACCTCGACATGTCCTTCATGTCGATAGATACAAGAGGAAACATCATCCCTAAGACACCAGAGGCTGGGTATATGGCGACACATGCTTTTATCCTTGCATCTAAACCACCTCCAGGTGATCCAAGGGAAACACTATACAATATGGCGGTAGCAGGAGTTGGAGCTATGGGGACAGCGTTTGTATCAACGCCTCCCGAAGGAGCGGTGATGGCGTGTATTTCACACGTTCGTTGGGCAACCCCAAGAGGAAGGTATGATGCGCACAGCAGCAAGTTTTCCCTCAGAAAGAAACCAAGGTTTATCGAACCAGGAGGAGCTAAGAAGCACGTTGAAGGTTGATGGCGGCGAGATGTAGTGCGGCGCAACACCAGGGATTCCGGCGCCAACGTGGAACCTGCACAACACAACCAAAGTACTTTGCCCCAACGAAACAGTGAGGTTGTCAATCTCACCGGCTTGCTGTAACAAAGAGTTAACCGTATTGTGTGGAAGATGATTGTTTGCAGAAAACAGTAGAACAAGTATTGCGATGAGATTGTATTTCAGTAAAGAGAATTGGACCGGGGTCCACAGTTCACTAGAGGTGTCTCTCCCATAAGACGAACAGCATGTTGGGTGAACAAATTACAGTTGGGCAATTGACAAATAAAGAGAGCATGACAATGCACATACATATCATGATGAGTATAGTGAGATTTAATTGGGCATTACGACAAAGTACATAGACCGCCATCCAACTGCATCTATGCCTAAAAAGTCCACCTTCAGGTTATCATCCGAACCCCCTCCTGTATTAAGTTGCAAGCAACAGACAATTGCATTAAGTATGGTGCGTAATGTAATCAACAACTACATCCTTAGACATAGCATCAATGTTTTATCCCTAGTGGCAACAGCACAACACAACCTTAGAACTTTCTCACATCGTCCTGTGTCAATGCGAGGCATGAACCCACTATCGAGCATAAGTACTCCCGCTGGGAGTAACAAGCATCTACTTGGCCAGAGAATCTACTAGTAACGGAGAGCATGCAAGATCATAAACAACACATAAGCATAACTTTCATAATCAACATAACAAGTATTCTCTATTCATCGGATCCCAACAAACGCAACATATAGAATTACAGATAGATGATCTTGATCATGTTAGGCAGCTCACAAGATCCGACAATGATAGCACAATGGGGAGAAGACAACCATCTAGCTACTGCTATGGACCCATAGTCCAGGGGTAGACTACTCACACATCACACCGGAGGCGACCATGGCGGCGTAGAGTCCTCCGGGAGATGATTCCCCTCTCCGGCAGGGTGCCGGAGGCGATCTCTGGATCCCCGAGATGGGATCGGCGGCGGCGGCGTCTCCGGGAAGGTTTTCCGTATCGTGGTTCTCGATCGGGGTTTTCGCCACGGAGGCTATTTGTAGGCGGAAGGGCAGAGTCGGGGCCGACGAGGGGCCACACCTTTGGGCGGGGGGGGCCCCCCCGGGGCCGCGCCGCCACGTGGTGTCGCCACCTCGTGGCCCCACTTCGTGTGTTCTTCGGTCTTCTGGAAGCTCCGTGGAAAAATAGGCCCCTGGGCTTTGATTTCGTCCAATTCCGAGAATATTTCCTTACTAGGATTTCTGAAACCAAAACAGCAGAAAAAGAAGCGGCACTTCGGCATCTTGTTAATAGGTTAGTTCCGTAAAATGCACGAATATGACATAAAGTGTGCATAAAACATGTAGATAACATCAATAATGTGGCATGGAACATAAGAAATTATCGATACGTCGGAGACGTATCAGCATCCCTGCTTAGTTCTCGCTCGTCCCAGCAGGTAAAACGATAACATGATAATTTCGGAGTGACATGCCATCATAATCTTGATCATACTATTTGTAAAGCATATGTAGTGAATGCAGCGATCAAAACAATGTGTATGACATGAGTAAACAAGTGAATCATATAGCAAAGACTTTTCATGAATAGCACTTCAAGACAAGCATCAATAAGTCTTGCATAAGAGTTAACTCATAAAGCAATAATTCAAAGTAAAGGCATTGAAGCAACACAAAAGAAGATTAAGTTTCAGCGGTTGCTTTCAACTTGTAACATGTATATCTCATGGATATTGTCAACATAGAGTAATATAATAAGTGCAATAAGCAATGCACAGTTCACACAAGTGTTTGCTTCTTGAGGTGGAGAGAAATAGGTGAACTGACTCAACATTGAAAGTAAAAGAATGGTCCTCATAGAGGAAAAGCATCGATTGCTATATTTGTGCTAGAGCTTTGATTTTGAAAACATGAAACAATTTTGTCAACGGTAGTAATAAAGCATATGCATCATGTAAATTATATCTTATAAGTTGCAAGCCTCATGCATAGTGTACTAATAGTGCCCGCACCTTGTCCTAATTAGCTTGGACTACCTGGATTATCACCGCAATACATATGCTTTAACCAAGTATCACAAAGGGGTACCTCTATGCCGCCTGTACAAAGGTCTAAGGAGAAAGCTCGCATTTGGATTTCTCGCTTTTGATTATTCTCAACTTAGACATCCATACCGGGACAACATAGACAACAGATAATGGACTCCTCTTTTAATGCTTAAAGCATTCAACAACAATTAATTCTTTTCTCATTAGAGATTTGAGGATGTTTGTCCAAAACTGAAACTTCCACCATGGAACATGGCTTCGGTTAGCGGCCCAATGTTCTTCTCTCACAATATGCATGCTCAAACCATTCAACTCAGAGTAGATCGCCCTTACTTCAGACAAGACGAACATGCATAGCAACTCACATGAAATTCAACAATGAGTTGATGGCGTTCCCCAGTAAACATGGTTATCGCACAACAAGCAACTTAATAAGAGATAAAGTGCATAATTACATATTCAATACCACAATAGTTTTTAAGCTATTTGTCCCATGAGCTATATATTGCAAAGGTGAATGATGGAATTTTAAAGGTAGCACTCAAGCAATTTACTTTGGAATGGCGGAAAATACCATGTAGCATAGGTAGGTATGGTGGACACAAATGGCATAGTGGTTGGCTCAAGTATTTTGGATGCATGAGAAGTATTCCCTCTCGATACAAGGTTTAGGCTAGCAAGGCTTATTTGAAACAAACACAAGGATGAACCGGTGCAGCAAAACTCACATAAAAGACATATTGAAAACATTATAAGACTCTACACCGTCTTCCTTGTTGTTCAAACTCAATACTAGAAATTATCTAGACCTTAGAGAAACCAAATATGCAAACCAAATTTTAGCATGCTCTATGTATTTCTTCATTAATGGGTGCAAAGCATATGATGCAAGAGCTTAATCATGAGCACAACAATTGCCAAGTATCACGTTACCCAAGACATTTATAGCAATTACTACATGTATCATTTTCCAATTCCAACCATATAACAATTTAACGAAGGAGAAACTTCGCCATGAATACTATGAGTAGAAACCAAGGACATACTTGTCCATATGCTACAGCGGAGCGTGTCTCTCTCCCATAAAGTGAATGCTAGGATCCATTTTATTCAAACAAAACAAAAACAAAAACAAACCGACGCTCCAAGAAAAAGCACATAAGATGTGATGGAATAAAAATATAGTTTCAGGGGAGGAACCTGATAATGTTGTCGATGAAGAAGGGGATGCCTTGGGCATCCCCAAGCTTAGACGCTTGAGTCTTCTTGATATATGCAGGGGTGAACCACCGGGTGCATCCCCAAGCTTAGAGCTTTCACTCTCCTTGATCATGTTGCATCATACTCCTCTCTTGATCCTTGAAAACTTCCTCCACACCAAACTCGAAACAACTCATTGGAGGGTTAGTGCACATTATAAATTGACATATTCAGAGGTGACACAATCATTCTTAACACTTCTGGACATTGCATAATGCTACTGGACATTAGTGGATCAAAGAAATTCATCCAACATAGCGAAAGAGGCAATGCGAAATAAAAGGCAGAATCTGTCAAAACAGAACAGTTCGTATTGACGAATTTTAAAATGGCACCAGACTTGCTCAAATGAAAATGCTCAAATTGAATGAAAGTTGCATACATATCTGAGGATCATGCACGTAAATTGGCTTAATTTTCTGAGTTACCTACAGGGAGGTGGACCCAGATTCGTGACAGCAAAGAAATCTGGAACTGTGCAGTAATCCAAATCTAGTACTTACTTTTCTATCAACGGCTTAACTTGGCACAACAAAACACAAAACTAAGATAAGGAGAGGTTGCTACAGTAGTAAACAACTTCCAAGACACAAAATAAAAACAAAGTACTGTAGGTAAAAACATGGGTTGTCTCCCATAAGCGCTTTTCTTTAACGCCTTTCCAGCTAGGCGCAGAAAGTGTGTATCAAGTATTATCAAGAGATGAAGTGTCAACATCATAATTTGTTCTCATAATAGAATCAAAAGGTACCTTCATTCTCTTTCTAGGGAAGTGTTCCATACCTTTCTTGAGAGGAAATTGATATTTTATATTACCTTCCTTCATATCAATGGTAGCACCAACAGTTCGAAGAAAAGGTCTTCCCAATATAATGGGACAAGATGCATTGCATTCAATATCCAAGACAACAAAATCAACGGGAACCAGGTTATTGTTAACGGTAATGCGAACATTATCAACTTTACCCAAAGGTTTCTTTGTAGAATGATCAGCAAGATTAACATCCAAATAACAATTTTTCAGCGGTGACAAGTCAAGCATATTATAAATTTTCTTAGGCATAACAGAAATACTTGCACCAAGATCACATAAAGCATTACAATCAAAATCTTTAACTTTCATCTTAATGATGGGCTCCCAACCATCCTCTAGCTTTTTAGGAATAGAGGCTTCACGCTCTAGTTTCTCTTCTCTAGCTTTTATGAGGGCATTTGTAATATGATGCGTGAAAGCCAAATTTATAGCACTAGCATTAGGACTTTTAGCAAGTTTTTGCAAGAACTTTATAACTTCAGAGATGTGGCAATCATAAAAATTCAAACCATTATAATCTAAAGCAATGGGATCATCATCCCCAATGTTGGAAAAAATTTCAGCAGCTTTATCACAGGCAGTTTCAGCAGTTTTAGCAATTTCAGGCAGTTTTTCGCGCTTTGCATTAGAAGTGGAAACATTGCTAACACCAATTCTTTTATTAGTATGAGTAGAAGGTGCAGCAACATGTGTAGCATTAGCATTACTAGTGGTGGTAATAGTCCAAACTTTAGCTATATTCTTCTCTTTAGCTAGTTTTTCATTTTCTTCTCTATCCCACCTAGCACGCAGCTTCAGCCATTAATCTTATATTCTCATTAATTCTAACTTGAATGGCATTTGCTGTAGTAACAATTTTATTATGATGATTCTCATTAGGCAAATCTTTTGATTTCAAAAGATCAACTTCAACATCAAGTCTATCGACTTTAGAAGCAAGTATATCAATTTTCCCAAGCTTTTCTTCAACAGATTTGTTAAAAGCAGTTTGTGTACTAATAAATTCTTTAAGCATGGCTTCAAGTCCAGGGGTGAATTCCTATTATTGTTGTAAGAATTTCCATAAGAATTACCATAGCCGTTGCCATTATTATAAGGATATGGCCTATAGTTGTTACTAGAATTGTTCCGGTAAGCATTGTTGTTGAAATTATTATTTTTAATGAAGTTTACATCAACATGTTCTTCTTGTGCAACCAATGAAGCTAATGGAACATTATTAGGATCAATATTAGTCCTATCATTCACAAGCATAGACATAATAGCATCAATCTTATCACTCAAGGAAGAGGTTTCTTCGACAGAATTTACCTTCTTACCTTGTGGAGCTCTCTCCGTGTGCCATTCAGAGTAGTTGATCATCATATTATCAAGAAGCTTTGTTGCTTCACCAAGAGTGATGGACATAAAGGTACCTCCAGCAGCTGAATCCAATAAATTCCGTGAAGAAAAATTGAGCCCCGCATAGAAGGATGTGCTGATCATCCAAGTAGTCAGTCCATGGGTTGGGCAATTTTTAACCAGAGATTTCATTCTTTCCCAAGCTTGAGCAACATGTTCAGTATCTAATTGTTTAAAATTCATTATGCTACTCCTCAAAGATATAATTTTAGCAGGGGGATAATATCTACCAATAAAAGCATCCTTGCATTTAGTCCATGAATCAATACTATTCTTAGGCAGAGATAGCAACCAATCTTTAGCTCTTCCTCTTAATGAGAAAGGGAACAATTTTAGTTTAATAATATCACCATCTACATCTTTATATTTTTGCATTTCACATAGTTCAACAAAATTATTAAGATGGGCAGCAGCATCATCAGAACTAATTCCAGAAAATTGATCTTTCATGACAAGATTCTGTAAAGCAGGTTTAATTTCAAAGAATTCTGCTGTAGTAGCAGGTGGAGCAATAGGTGTGCATAAGAAATCATTATTATTTGTGGTTGTGAAGTCACACAACTTAGTATTTTCAGCGTTGGCCATTTTAGCAACAGTAAATAAAGCGAACTAGATAAAGTAAATGCAAGTAAACTAATTTTTTTGTGTTTTCGATATAGCAAACAAGATAGCAAATAAAGTAAAACTAGCAACTAATTTTTTTGTATTTTGATTTAGTGCAGCAAACAAAGTAGTAAATAAAACTAAGCAAGACAAAAACAAAGTAAAGAGATTGAGAAGTGGAGACTCCCCTTGCAGCGTGTCTTGATCTCCCGACAGCAACGGCGCGAGAAAAAGAGCTTGATGGCGTGTATTTCACACGTTCGTTGGGCAACCCCAAGAGGAAGGTATGATGCGCACAGCAGCAAGTTTTCCCTCGAAAGAAACCAAGGTTTATCGAACCAGGAGGAGCCAAGAAGCACGTTGAAGGTTGATGGCGGCGAGATGTAGTGCGGCGCAACACCAGGGATTCCGGCGCCAACGTGGAACCTGCACAACACAACCAAAGTACTTTGCCCCAACGAAACAGTGAGGTTGTCAATCTCACCGGCTTGCTGTAACAAAGAGTTAACCGTATTGTGTGGAAGATGATTGTTTGCAGAAAACAGTAGAACAAGTATTGCAGTAGATGGGTGTATTTCAAGAAAGAGACTTGGACCGGGGTCCACAGTTCACTAGAGGTGTCTCTCCCATAAGACGAACAGCATGTTGGGTGAACAAATTACAGTTGGGCAATTGACAAATAAAGAGAGCATGACAATGCACATACATATCATGATGAGTATAGTGAGATTTAATTGGGCATTACGACAAAGTACATAGACCGCCATCCAACTGCATCTATGCCTAAAAAGTCCACCTTCGGGTTATCATCCGAACCCCCTCCAGTATTAAGTTGCAAGCAACAGACAATTGCATTAAGTATGGTGCGTAATGTAATCAACAACTACATCCTTAGACATAGCATCAATGTTTTATCCCTAGTGGCAACAAAGCACAACACAACCTTAGAACTTTCATCACCGTCCTGTGTCAATGCAGGCATGAACCCACTATCGAGCATAAGTACTCCCTCTTGGAGTTACAAGCATCTACTTGGCCAGAGCATCTACTAGTAACGGAGAGCATGCAAGATCATAAACAACACATAAGCATAACTTTGATAATCAACATAACAAGTATTCTCTATTCATCGGATCCCAACAAACGCAACATATAGAATTACAGATAGATGATCTTGATCATGTTAGGCAGCTCACAAGATCCGACAATGATAGCACAATGGGGAGAAGACAACCATCTAGCTACTGCTATGGACCCATAGTCCAGGGGTAGACTACTCACACATCACACCGGAGGCGACCATGGCGGCGTAGAGTCCTCCGGGAGATGATTCCCCTCTCCGGCAGGGTGCCGGAGGCGATCTCCTGGATCCCCCGAGATGGGATCGGCGGCGGCGGCGTCTCTGGAAGGTTTTCCGTATCGTGGTTCTCGGTACTGGGGTTTTCGCCACGGAGGCTATTTGTAGGCGGAAGGGCAGAGTCGGGGGCCAGACGAGGGGGCCACACCATAGGGCGGCGCGGGCCCCCCCTGGGCCGCGCTGCCACGTGGTGTCACCACCTCGTGGCCCCACTTCGTGTGTTCTTCGGTCTTCTGGAAGCTCCGTGGAAAAATAGGCCCCTGGGCTTTGATTTCGTCCAATTCCGAGAATATTTCCTTACTAGGATTTCTGAAACCAAAAACAGCAGAAAACAAAGAATCGGCACTTCGGCATCTTGTTAATAGGTTAGTTCCAGAAAATGCACGAATATGACATAAAGTGTGCATAAAACATGTAGATAACATCAATAATGTGGCATGGAACATAAGAAATTATCGATACGTCGGAGACGTATCAAGCGGCAAGGCAAAATAGTCCACGACCTGCAGCAGCAACAGCGGCAGCACCTGAAGGACCAAGTGGAGCAAGAGACACAGCAGCACAAGCAAGGGTCGACAGAGCGCGGCAAAGCAGACGGGATCATCGGCAATCTCCGGAGCTTAATGACGAAGATATGTGCGGCTTCCCATGCTTCACGAGGAGAGTCCGAAAAACTCGAGTCCCCTCAGGATTCAAGTTACCCGACAACTTCAAGAAGTTCGACGCCTTCAAGATCCAGAGGATTGGCTAGTTGATTATCTCGAGACAGTGAAGCTCACAGGAGGAACCAGGGCAACAGCTATGCAAAGCATCCAGGTGCATTTGAGTGGAGCCGCACGATCTTGGATAAAGAAACTCACTCCAGGATCTATCGACAGCTGGGAAAGTTTCGAGGACGTGTTCGTCAAGAACTTCAGGTCCACGTGCAAAAAACCTGCGTCGTTAGAGGAGTTGAGAGCATGTCGACAAAAGCCAGATGAGCCAATGAGAAAGTACATCCAAAGGTGGAATATCATCAAAAACTCGGCAGAAAATATATCTGACGAGAGAGCAATAGATGCGTTTGTCGCAGGAATCAGGCGTGGAGATTTTGTCGAAGACTTGGGAAGGACCAATCCAAAGACAGTATCCTCGTTAATGGAGATAGCAAACAGATGGGCAGATGGAGAAGACGCTGTCCACAACAAACGGCACAGGTCGCCAGAGGAGGACCGTGGTCGAAACTATCAACCGAGGCGACGATTTCCTCGGCAGTACCCGAAAAATTACCACAGTCGACGTTTGCGGCCAAGATCCTTTCAGGTGGGAGACCTAGTTCTTCGGCTCACGCAAAAAAGTCATGAAAAACTCGAGTCACCATGGCTAGGCCCCTACATTGTCACAGAAGTAATTGGAGGAGGAGCATACAGGATAAAGGACAAGAAGACAGGGGTGGAGGAGCAAAACCCCTGGAACATGGCGCAACTCAGGCGGTTCTATGCCTAGAGTTGAAATATAGTCCTTGTAAAACTTCAATGTACTGAAACGCCCGCGAGTTTTCAGACGCACTCTTTTCCTTTTTCGGGGCACCGAGTGGGGCCGGGAAAGGTTTTTAATGAGGCGGGCTCGCGGTGCTGCAATATAATAAAGATAGTGTCAATATAACTTTTCTTTATCGACATGCTCAAAGTCTCCGACCCGACGAATTTCAATATAGTTCCTCGAAAAAAGAAAAGCCTTGCCTTGGTATTAAAATACCTCGTGAGTCAATAAAAATACAAAATAGTACTCAACAAAGAAGCTCGGGGGCTGATATTCGCCAAAACTACATATTAAATAAATGCCTTGGTTCAAAACCTCGCAATACACAAATACAGTAAATAGCCACCGAAACACTCGGGGGCTAGACAAATATAGAAATATGATGATTGCTTCACAATATAATCACAATCATGGGTTACAAAGAAGAGTTATCTACCAAAGGAAAATAATTAGTCATGATTCAATATGTCATCAAGGGTAATTCTGTTTTCTTCAGGAGCAGCGCCAAGAAAATCAGCATAATGACCATCTACAAAAAAGTCGGCATCCATCCGAAGAAGGTCTTCAATCATTTCTTCGGCTATAGGCGAAACCTCCGTTATTAATTCGGTCGACACCAACTCTTCGGCGCCTTACCTTCTCATGAACTTTCGCAACAACTTGGGTCAGGTCAAGATTTGAGTGGCAGATCTGAAGCATGATAAGAGCAAATCTGGCGCCAGCTACCAGTTGAGCTCTGACAAAATCATGGATCTTGTGGGCATCCTTAAATTTCTCCATTAACTCGGGAAGAGTTTTTGGTTGAACGTTCCGAGGAAACATGGAGTTATAAACCATAGACAGGGTCCTGGTACAGAAGTCAAGGAAGTCGCGAGTTTGAGAGGTGCGATCCTGAAATCTGACAATCTGGCGGGTCCTCTCTGGAGTAGCCCAAAACAGAGAACCATGGTCAAGGGAAAGGTTAACAAGGAGGTTCGTCCTAGTATTTACCCTCTCTTCTTCGGCAACAGCATCAGTAAAGGAACCTATTAAAACAACGAAGCAGAAAATTTTAAGAGACGTAGCATGAAGACGGAAGATATCGGAGGATGAAACAAGCATACCCGACATATCCGCACTGGCTTCATTCATTAACTCGAGCATGAAATTTTCTCGACTAGTCGCCTTTTCAGCCTCGGAAGCAGCGATTTCCTTAGCAGCCACGGCCTCGCGAGCTTGCTGAAGTGCAATTTTTTCGGCTTCAGATGACTTACGGGACTTTTCCATCATCACAAGTGTTTGCTTCTTTGCATACTGAAGTTGCTGCCGAAGTTCATCCAATTCTCGCGGCAAGGAATCTTCGACAGGTGTAGCATCAGCAAGAGTTCTCCTTGAGCGAGAAGAAGAAGGCGAAACATTGGAAGGAGCGGAAGATGGAGTATAGTTATCAAATACCAACTGAAATTTAATAAAACAAGACAACATCAATCAACAAGCAAAGATAGAGTTTTCATTAATCTTTCGGAATAATTACAAAGGCCTTACAGTGGAGCTAATGAAGTACGTGTCGCCAAATAACTACTTTGGCGACAAGGGCAAAAGAAACAGAGAAAAAAAAACAAAGAGGCATGCAACTAGACCTCCGGCCTTGATGAGCTAGGAGTCGAAGCTGGTTTGATCCCGAGATAGGCCAAGATTTTCTTCGTGTTGGGCTTGGCTGCCTTAATCAGCGACCTCCATCTTGATTGCTCTATCTGATCGGTGTCGCCAACTTTCATCCAATCAACAGTCTGTTGGCTGTCAGCAACTGTGGCAACAGTGCTTTCGACAAAGAATCTTCATGTTTTCCTGACGCATCTTCAGTCCAAGGTCCTCTGATGAATTGAAGCTCTTGGCAAGGGCAAGGAAAGTCGGGGGCTCCTCTTTCTTCGGGAAGAAGTAGGGGAACAGCGTCGACAATCCTGCATTAGCATTTGCCACGCCTTCACGAATTTCGGACCCATGAAGCTCCAGATAAGAAAGTGCGTCAAGGAGAGGGTCATTGACGGGATTCTCCAGATCAAAATCTTGGTTTGTTTGGTCTGCCACAGGAAACAAAACATTGGTCAACAACAAGAAACAGCGGTTCTCATAAAAATAGAAGGGATCAATAATATTACTGTGAGTGCGTCGACTTTGTGATTTCAGGCGCTTGAGGATCCCCTGTTCACGAGCAGCTTGTGCAGCTTTATGCTCGTTTAAAGCAGATTCAGCATCTTCAAGTCTTTTCTGCAGTTCCTCGACACTAGCAGCTTTTGCTTTGGCTTCATCAGCCTCGGCTTTGGCTTCGCTAGCAACAAGTTCGGCTTTCTTGCGAGCCGCCTCACTTTGCTCCAGTTTTTGAGCAAGTGCGTCGGCACGTTTGTTGGCCTCTGCAAGTTTCTCTGTCGAGATAAAAAAAAAGAAGAAAGATCAAAAATCGCGACAAACAACAGGAGCAAAAAGTCAGAAAGAACGGCAAGTATAAAAGTTGTTACCTTCAGTTCTGCTAGCATACTCACGGTACCCAATGAATTGGGATCCGATGCGGATAAGATCTTTGATCATGGGCTGCCAAAGAAGAACACAGCAAGAGAAACATCGGCATGAAAAAAGAGTGAAGGCGTGAAAAAGCAAAATAGAGGAAATATAGATATCGACAAACTTACATCATCCAAGAGCAGGGTCGAAGAGCTGCCCAATTGAGGGGCAGGTTCAAGAATTGTTTCAATCCTTGTCCTTTTTGGTGAAGGAGCAAGGGGGCTTGCTGGCGGAGTTGTGGTGACGACGTTTTGTTGAGGAGGCGAGGATTCTTCTCCTTCAACTAGCGTGTCTGAGGCAAGTAAAGTATGTGACGTGCTTGTCCGAGGAGCCACGTCAACAGTTGGTACTCCTTCCTCGTCATCACTGTTGATTAAAAATCGACAGCATAAAAAGCAAGACAAGATGAACATTTCGAGTAAAGAAATAAGGAGAAATAAAAATGACTTACGAGCTGACGAGGGATTCAATATAAGGATCATAAGCTGCCTTCGGATGAGAAGGAACAACTTTTTCGGCTTTAGAAGTGCCAGAATCCTCGGCGTCATTCCTTTTCCTTTTGTTCCTTGGGGAAACAGCAGGAGGAAGGGATTGCGTCGACTCGCTGGCGTCAGATTCAACTTCTTTTTCATGGGAAGCCGCAGATTTGTGAGAACCTGCGACTTCACTTTCAGGAAGAGAAGAACTTTGGTTGTCTTCGGCAACGATAGCTTGTTCTTCGACTTCTCCATCCTCAGGAAGAGGAGGAAGGGAAGCCATAGTAGGATGGTTCTGCAGGAAAATAGCGACAAAAGAAAAATTAGAGAAATATCAATACAATGAGATGCAGGGAAAGTTCGGAACAAGACAAAAATTCGAGAAGACAAAATACCTCAGGGAGAGGATTGGCGGAGCTGTATGGTTCCACGCGGCAAGAGGAGGGAATAGGATCCTTCTTGTTCAGCGAGGAAATTCTTCGAATCAGCTTCTCCAAGTCCTTTACAGAAAGATCATTGGAGAGCCTATTGGCGTCATTTTCACCAGCATACGTCCAAAGGGGATTTTTGCGAGCCTGAAGAGGCTGCACTCTAATCCTAAGAAAGTAGGCAGTGATTTGAACACCAGACAGCTCTTTGCCTCGAGTATTTTGAAGCTGATGAATACGAGACATAAGTGCTTCTATCGCCTTTTTCACTTCTTCGGAAGCTTCAGCATCCCAGGAGCGGCGGCGCTGAATTTTGGCACTTCCGTCGAAAGGGACTATGTTGTGCTCAATAGAATTGGCACTTTCTTCGTGTATGTAGAGCCACCTTTTGCGCCACCCTTGGACAGAATCAGGAAATTTGACGTCGAAGTAATCAACGTCAGTTCGGACACAGATAACAACGCCGCCTATGTTATAGGTGGCGTTGTGGGAGCCATTGCGGCGGAGGCAGAAAATGCGTTTCCACAGAGCCCAGTTAGGAGGGATTCCAAGGAAGCATTCGCACAGCGTGATAAAAATGGAGACATGGAGGATGGAATTGGGGGTCAACTGGTGTAGCTAAATCCCATAAACAAAAAGAAGGCCGCGAAGGAAATCGTGAATTGGGGCAGAAAGGCCGCGGATGAGGTGATCAACGAAACTAACCCGGTACTCCATTGGAGGGTTTGGGTAGCTTTCTTCGCTGGGAAAGCGGATGGCGTCCTCTTTCTTCATCAGGCCAAGCCTCTTCAGCATGTTGACGTCTTGGTTGGAGATTTTAGATCTCTCCCACTCAAGATCTTCAGCGGCCATCTTGGACTCTGGAGTACTGTGGCGAGTGAGTCGCGTGCGCGGTGGCATCAACGGCACTGGAAAAGCAGAGTTCGTGCGTGGGTAGGATCAAAGAGAGTTGGGCGCAGTGGAAGTTTTTGCAAAGAGGAACAGATGTGCGGCGCAAACGAAGGTGCGAACGGAGGTTGAAGAAAGGTTTATATAGGAATTGGGCGAAGCAATGAACCGTTGGATGAAGAAATCGTGTGGTGAAAAAAGATCTTGTAGATAAAGGGTAAAAAGGTATTTTTACTGAGATGGAATAGAACAGGCGTTACAGTACGTGCGCCAGGAAAAGCGGAGGACGTGTGTCCCCCACTTGCACGACGTGTCAATGTGGTGGAAACAATGGACCCACAAGGCAGAAAAATCACGACTATTAACAGAGATGAAGTAAATTTGACTAAGGGAAGCATGCCGACAAGAAAAATAAAAGAAGATTGGCGACAGGAGAAGTCATTGAATACTTCGGGAGCCTTTGATCAAATACAAGTTTTTGCCCAAATGCTCGGGGGCTACTTCGACAAAAGTAAAATTTCGAGTATGGCAGTATAGAAATTGTGGGAGCCTACAACCAAGCACAAGTCCTTGGCTGTAGCCTCGGGGGCTACTCCCATCGGGAGCGCTGTTCGCGCACCCGAGAGATGAAAAGAAGATCATATCGGGAAATAATGACAATATAGCGACAAGGTGGACTAAAATGTTGAGCCTACAACCAAGCACAAGTCCTTGGCTGTAGCCTCGGGGGCTACTCCCATCGGGAACGCTGTTCGCGTGCCCGATGAAATTAAAAAAGAAAGATAGAAAAGCAAAAAGAGTATATTTCGAGTTATAATTAACTCTACATATACTCCCATCGGGAGAGCAATATAAGTCATATTTGACTCGATAAAATGTGCCATTCCAACAGCCGGAAAAGCACTCGACAATATATTCTCAGAACGCCAAAGTTGCGATCAATTTCTGAATGCCGCAAATTTGCGAAGGTAAGACCCCAGATCCGATCTGCTGGGCGTGGCATCGCCGAAGACTGCGCTCTGCTACTTTTATCCGTATCAACAGATACGAAGAAAAATCCTAACGGACGCGTTAGGTACTCGATAAATTTGACTGGGACTCGACAGAATGGTAAGACCTTAAGCGGCACCTGTCGAAGTTTACACCAGTATCCCGAGGTCATGTCCAGGGACGTGATCTTGAAGTAGGTTTTTGCGGATTGCCACTAGAGCAGTTAACTAGTACCTGATCCGTCAGATGAACTAGTCCCAACTACCATTATCCCTATACAATATAGAATTTTATGAAGAATTATAAAAAAGTTGAAGCTGTTGAATAAAAATAAACAGTGGAGATTTTCCCTGACTCTACGATTCAAGCAAAATCTCGGGGGCTACTGACATAGGCATCCCAAATGGGCCTGCCGAAGATAGTACCCGGGGTTTATTGAAGGCCCACTACCCGAAGAATAAGAAGATTCGGGAGCCCAAGATATATTAAGGAAAGTTAGAGTTGTAATAGGAAGTGTTATTTGTAATCTGGCGGGATGAGTTAGAAACCGTCCCGGACTCTATAACTTGTACAAAACGAAACCCTCGGCTCCGCCTCCTATATAAAGGGGGAGTCGAGGGACGAAGAGATCATCGAATCATTGTTACAAACCCTAGTTCTCATAATCGTCGAGTACTTTTCGGCTGAAACCTTCGAGATCTACTTGCCCTCTACTTTCAACTAAACCCTAGCCTACAATCCATAGGCATTGACAAGTTGATACCTTGTCAGCGCGGGCCCCCCCTTGGCCGCGCCGGCCTAGGGTTTGGTGGGCCTGTGCCCCCTCTCTGGCGGTTCTCGGGTGTTCTGGATGCTTCCGGGCAAAATAGGAACCTGGGTGTTGATTTCGTCCGATTCCGAGAATATTTCTTTACTAGGATTTCTGAAACCAAAAACAGCAGAAAACAGTAACTGGCCCTTCGGCATCTCGTCAATAGGTTAGTTCCAGAAAACGCATAAATATGACATAAAATGTGCATATAACGTGTAGATATCATCAATAATGTGGCATGGAACATAAGAAATTATCGATACGTCAGAGACGTATCAGTTTATTAAGACATTTTGTTCATTACTCCCTCCGTCCCGGTTTAACAGGCACACACATAGTTTAAGAAACTGATTTGACCATTATTTTGGTTAATAAAATATAAAATATACGCCATAAAATTATATCATTGGAAAGCATTTTTTTGCATACGCTTCTAATGATATAGATTTTGTAGACATAAAATTTATATTTTATCAAATAAATTAATGGGTACGGCGTGCCTGTTAAACCGGGACAGAGAGAGTATTAAAAAACCCAATTGGATTTAAAACATGGGCGTTATTTGCACTTAAGCTCATTAACCCTCATAAATGAAACTAAGTAATTCAATACTCGTGAAGCGGCTGATGGTGCTTATCGTAACGCCGACTTCACACTGTTGGGAAACCCCAAGAGGAAGGTATGATAAGCACAGTAGCAATTTTTCCTCAGTAAGAAACCAATGTTTAATCAACTAGTAGGAGAAATGTGTGACTTCTGAAGGTGTTGCCAGCTGACTCGTGGCAGGGCACACTACCGACGTCAGCAACAACATGGAACTTGTACACAACACAACCAAAGTACTTTGCCCCAACTTTACAGTGAGGTTGTCAATCTCACCGGTTTGCTGAACACAAAGGATTAGCCGTATCGAGTGAAAAGAGATGTTTGCAGTAATTAAAGAGAAAAGAGCTTTGCAGTAAGTAACATAACATGATTGCAATAGATGAATTTATTAGTGTAAAGGAAAGGACCGGGATCCACAGTTCACTAGAGGTGTCTCTCGATAAAGAAAAATAGCATGTTGGGTGAACAAATTACAACTGGGTAATTGACAGAATATCGACCATACATGACAAGATGATTACTATGAGATTCGTTTGGGTATTACAACATAATACATAGATCGTAATCCAACTGCGTCTATGACTAATAATCCACCTTCCGGTCATCGTCTGAACCCCTTTCAGTGTGAAGTTGCAAGCAACAGATTGTCGCATTAAGCAATGTGTGTAAAGTAAAGAATAGAATTACCCTTGCAGAAAATATTGTTGTTTTCTCCCTATTAGCAATAGCACATCTACAATCTTAGAAGTTATTGTCACTCTTCTAGAAAACTAGAGGCATGAACCTATTATCGAGCATAAATACCCCCTCTTGGAGTCACAAGCATCTACTTGGCCAGAGTATCTACTAGCAACAGAGAGCACTGATACGTCTCCAACGTATCGATAATTTCTTATGTTCCATGCCACATTATTGATGATATCTACATGTTTTATGCATACTTTCTGTCATATTTATGCATTTTCCGGCACTAACCTATTAACAAGATGCCGAAGAGCCAGTTGCTGTTTTCTGCTGTTTTTGGTTTCAGAAATCCTAGTAAGGAAATATTCTCGGAATTGGACGAAATCAACGCACAGGGGCCTATTTTCACACGAAGCTTCCAGAAGTCCGAGGGAGAGACAAAGTGGGGCCACGGGGCGCCGCACACTAGGGCGGTGTGGCCCAGGGGGGCCCGCGTGGCCCTAGCGTGTGGGGCCCCCGTGACGCCTCCTGACCTGCCCTTCCGCCTACTTAAGGTCTTCATCGCGAAACCCCCAGTACCGAGAGCCATGATACGGAAAACTTTCCAGAGACGCCGCCGCCGCCAATCCCATCTCGGGGGATTCAGGAGATCGCCTCCGGCACCCTGCCGGAGAAGGGAATCATCTCCCGGAGGACTCTTCACCGCCATGGTCGCCTCCGGAGTGATGAGTGAGTAGTTCACCCCTGGACTATGGGTCCATAGCAGTAGCTAGATGGTCTTCTTCTCCTAATTGTGCTTCATTGTCGGGTCTTGTGAGCTGCCTAACATGATCAAGATCATCTATCTGTAATGCTACATGTTGTGTTTGTTGGGATCCGATGGATAGAGAATACTATGCTATGTTGATTATCAATCTATCATCTATGTGTTGTTTATGATCTTGCATGCTCTCCGTTATTAGTACAGGCTATGGCCAAGTTTTTGCTAGTAACTCCAAGAGGGAGTATTTATGCTTGATAGTGGGTTCATGCCTCCATTAAATCTGGGACAGTGACAAAAAGTTCTAAGGTTGTGGATGTGCTGTTGCCACCAGGGATAAAACATCGATGCTATGTCTAAGGATGTAGTTGTTGATTACATTACGCACCATACTTAATGCAATTGTCTGTTGTTTGCAACTTAATACTGAAAGGGGTTCGGATGATAACCTGAAGGTGGACATTTTAGGCATAGATGCATGCTGGATAGCGGTCTATGTACTTTGTCGTAATTCCCAATTAAATCTCACAATACTCATCATATCATGTATGTGCATGGTCATGCCCTCTTTATTTGTCAATTGCCCAACTGTAATTTGTTCACCCAACATGCTTATTTTTATCGGAGAGACGCCTCTAGTGAACTGTGGACCCCGGTCCATTCTTTTAATCGAATACAATCTACTGCAATACTTGTTCTACTGTTTTCTGCAAACAATCATCATCCACACTATACATCTAATCCTTTGTTACAGCAAGCCGGTGAGATTGACAACCCCACTGTTACGTTGGGACAAAGTACTTTGGTTGTGTTGTGCAGGTTCCACGTTGGCGCCGGAATCCCTGGTGTTGCGCCGCACTACACTTCGCCGCCATCAACCTTCAACGTGCTTCTTGGCTCCTACTGGTTCGATAAACCTTGGTTTCTTACTGAGGGAATACTTGCCGCTGTACGCATCACACCTTCCTCTTGGGGTTCCCAACGGTCGCGTGTTGTACGCGTATCAAGACTGTTTTCTGGCGCCGTTGCCGGGGAGATCAAGATACGCTGCAAGGGGAGTCTCCACCTCCAATCTCTTTACTTTGTTTTTGTCTTGCTTTATTTTATTTACTATTTTGTTTGCTGCACTAAATCAAAATACAAAAAAAACTAGTTGCTAGTTTTTCTTTATTTGCTATCTTGTTTGCTATATTAAAAACACAAAAAATTAGTTACTTGCATTTACTTTATCTAGTTTGCTTTATTTACTTTTACTAAAATGAGTAATCCTGAAGTTGAAGTTCGTTCGTTTAAGCAACAAGGGGGAGAATGTTTAAAAGATGCTTGGTATAGAATTAGTGATGCTCATAATAGGTGCACTAAGAAACACTCCACCACTATCCTACTCAGGAATTTTTATGTTGGTATCTCTAGCTGGAATAGGTATGTTCTTGATTGTCTTACGGGAGGTAACTTCCTAGGTACTCCTTCCTTAGAAGCTAGTTGCATTATTGAGAGTCTATTTGGAATACCACCTGTTAATGAAGTTAAAATTGAAACCTCTCTTGAAGACGTCATGAAAAAGTTGGAAACCATAGAGCAAAACCTTCCAAGTATTGAGACTAATTTGGGAGCATTACTTGATAGCACTGATAAACTTGATAAATCTCTAGGTGGAATTAATGAGAGAATTGCCATCTTAGAAGCTTGTGCTATTCATGATAATCAAACCCAAAGGATTAGTGAACTTGAAGAGGCTATGGGAACATTGGGTTCAACCTTTTCATCTATAAAGTTTAGAGAGAAAGCTTATGTGGGTAAAGAGCAAAAGTTCATGTATGTCTCTAAGGTGCCTAAACCAAAAAACTATTATAGGCCTAAAATTGATAAAGCTCTTAAAACCACTGTAGATAAGGGAGCATCTAAGATACCTAATGGGACAAATTGTGAAAATTATGATGTTGATGCTTCGTCTCTTGATAATACTTGATACACACTTTCTGCGCCTAGCTGAAAGGCGTTAAAGAAAAGCGCTTATGGGAGACAACCCATGATTTTACTACTGGACTTTTATTTTATATTTGAGTGTTGGAAGTTGTTACTACTGTAGCAACCTCTCCTTATCTTATTTTTGTTGCATTGTTGTGCCAAGTAAAGTCTTTGATAGTAAGGTTCATACTAGATTTGGATTACTGCGCAGAAACAGATTTCTTTGCTGTCACGAATCTGGTCCTAATTCTCTGTAGGTAACTCAGAAAATTATGCCAATTTACGTGAGTGATCCTCAGATATGTACGCAACTTTCATTCAATTTGAGCATTTTCATTTGAGTAAGTCTGGTGCCTCTTAGAAATTCGTCTTTACGGACTGTTCTGTTTTGACAGATTCTACCTTTTATTTCGCATTGCCTGTTTTGCTATGCTTGATGGATTTTTCGATTCCATTAACTTTCAGTAGCTTTGTACAATGTCCAGAAGTGTTAAGAATTATTATGTCACCTCTGAACATGTGAATTTTGATGGTGCACTAACCCTCTAATGAGTTATTTTGAGTTTGGTGTGGAGGAAGTTTTCAAGGATCAAGAGAGGGACATGATACAATATGATCAAGGAGAGTGAAAGCTCTAAGCTTGGGGATGCCCCGGTGGTTCACCCCTGCATATTTCAAGAAGACTCAAGCGTCTAAGCTTGGGGATGCCCAAGGCATACCCTTCTTCATCGACAACATTATCAGGTTCCTCTAGTGAAACTATATTTTTATTCCATCACATCTTATGTACTTTGCTTGGAGCGTCGGTTTGTTTTTGTTTTTGTTTTGTTTGAATAAAATGGATCTTAGCATTCATTGTGTGGGAGAGAGACACGCTCCGCTGTTGCATATGGACAAATATGTCCTTAGGCTTTACTCATAGTATTCATGGCGAAGGTTGAATCTTCTTCGTTAAATTGTTGTATGGTTGGAAACGGGAAATGTTGCATGTGGTAGTGTATAATAAAATACTTGTAGAACATTGAGATTTGATAACTTGATTCTTTGCAAATGTTTTGAGGTATTTAGATGGTAAGGCTTGCTGGATAAATAAGTTAAAATTAGTAGTGGATTGTTGTCTTTAAGCTTGTGCCGTACTACAAACTCTATTTAAATAGTTGAAGGCGTAGTTGGACTTGATAGCTTTCCATGTCTGAGAGTTCATCGTAATAACTAAGTTGTGCTGAAGGTCGAGGGAGCTAGCGGGGTACTTGTGCCACCGTGAACGGCCCTCCTTGGAGTAAATTTTAATCATGCTCTTAATGATGAACCTGCTAGTTGTTTGCAATAAGCTTGTGAGTTCTTTTTGACTAATGTTAAGCTACGGTTTTTGGCACTTCCACCATCCAAATTTGCTAGCCTCTTCGGTACTGTGCATTGCCTTTTGCTTACATTGAGAATTGTGCATACTTCGCCAGTACATCCAAACTCGTGGGAGGACTTTCTCTTGTTCTCCTACACATAAGCCCATACATCTCCTCAAAACAGCCACCATACCTACCTACCACAGCATTTCCATAGCTGTTCCGAGATATATTGCCATGCAACATCCATTTTACATTACATGCCATGTTGTCATTTATTATTTATATATTTCTTTGCATGATCATATACAGCTGATGTGTGGTTTACCCATGTTACGCTAGATCATTGCACATCCTGCTACATTGGCAGAGGCATACATTTTCATACATCATGTTTCATTCATTATGAGTTATTTGTACCAAAAAAGTGTGTTGTCATATTAGGATGTTGCCCCTAAAAATGAAAAGAGCCATGGAGGCCATCAAAAAGAAAAAAAAAAGAGAAAAGAAAAGAAAGAAAAAAATGAAATGAAAAGAAAGAAAAAGAAAAAAAGAAAAAAAAGAGAATAAAGAAAAAGGGGGCAGAATTACTATATTTTATCCACACTTGTGCTCATGTTTTAGCACCCGCATTATTCATAGTCATCATTTGTGCTCATGTTTAGCACCTACATTTCATATGAGAGAGTTTTCATGTTTTACTAGTATAACTATGTGGGGAATTTACACTATAGAACTTGGGTTGTATATTCTAATGATGAGCCTCCTCAAAAGTGCTCTAGGTCTTCGTGAGCAACCAAGTTGGATGCACCCCCACTAGTTCCATTGGAGAGCTTTCATACACATATAGCTCTATGTGCATCCGTTGCATGGCAATCACTACTCCTTGCATAGCTTCGATCATAAGGCTTCCTCTTGTCTAATGGTCATTTACAGCTTTGCAAGCCTTTCTTCCATTTGGCCTTCCAAACCCCCATTAACGTTCTTTATGCCATAACATCTTGGTGCTAATACCAAATGCTTGCGCTCACCGGTTGAGTAGACTTCGAAACAGTTGATTCATGACGTTCATGTTTATGTTTACTTGACTGAATCCTTCTTATGTTGTGAAAATTTACTTGATGCTTGGAATGAAGGATAGAACTTCTATGCTGAATACTTAACACATCCTTAATGAACTTTGTACGGTTGCATGTCTTTAAAGCAATAGTTCATGAAAACTTCTAGCTTGTCTAACTCTTGCATTATCATCTCTTATATCAATATAGATACTTTCTTTGAATGATTTGATCTCAGCTCATGTGCTTACAATAGTATGATCAAGGTTATGATGGCATGTCACTCCAGAAATTATCTTTGTTATCGTTTACCTGCTCGGGACGAGCAGGAACTAAGCTTGGGGATGCTGATACGTCTCCGACGTATCGATAATTTCTTATGTTCCATGCCACATTATTGATGATATCTACATGTTTTATGCATACTTTATGTCATATTTATGCATTTTCCGGCACTAACCTATTAACAAGATGCCGAAGAGCGATTCTTTGTCATTGCTGTTTTTGGTTTCAGAAATCCTAGCAAGGAAATATTCTCGGAATTGGACGAAATCAACGCCCAGGGGCCTATTTTCACACGAAGCTTCCAGAAGTCCGAGGGAGAGACAAAGTGGGGCCACGGGGCGCCGCCACACTAGGGCGGCGCGGCCCAGCGGGGCCCGCGCCGCCCTAGCGTGTGGGGCCCCCGTAACGCCTCCTGACCTGCCCTTCCGCCTACTTAAGGTCTTCATCGCGAAACCCCCAGTATCGAGAGCCACGATACGAAAACCTTCCAGAGACACCGCCGCCGCCAATCCCATCTCGGGGGATTCAGGAGATCGCCTCCGGCACCCTGCCGGAGAAGGGAATCATCTCCCGGAGGACTCTTCACCGCCATGGTCGCCTCCAGAGTGATGAGTGAGTAGTTCACCCCTGGACTATGAGTCCATAGCAGTAGCTAGATGGTCGTCTTCTCCTAATTGTGCTTCATTGTCGGGTCTTGTGAGCTGCCTAACATGATCAAGATCATCTATCTGTAATGCTACATGTTGTGTTTGTTGGGATCCGATGGATAGAGAATACTATGCTATGTTGATTATCAATCTATCATCTATGTGTTGTTTATGATCTTGCATGCTCTCCGTTATTAGTAGAGGCTCTGGCCAAGTTTTTGCTAGTAACTCCAAGAGGGAGTATTTATGCTCGATAGTGGGTTCATGCATCCATTAAATCTGGGACAGTGACAGAAAGTTCTAAGGTTGTGGATGTGTTGTTGCCACTAGGGATAAAACATCGATGCTATGTCTAAGGATGTAGTTGTTGATTACATTACGCACCATACTTAATGCAATTGTCTGTTGTTTGCAACTTAATACTGGAAGGGGTTCGGATGATAACCTGAAGGTGGACTTTTTAGGCATAGATGCATGCTGGATAGCGGTCTATGTACTTTGTCGTAATGCCCAATTAAATCTCACAATACTCATCATATCATGTATGTGCATGGTCATGCCCTCTTTATTTGTCAATTGCTCAACTGTAATTTGTTCACCCAACATGCTTATTTTTATCGGAGAGACGCCTCTAGTGAACTGTGGACCCCGGTCCATTCTTTTAATCGAATACAATCTACTGAAATACTTGTTCTACTGTTTTCTGCAAACAATCATCATCCACACTATACATCTAATCCTTTGTTACAGCAAGCCGGTGAGATTGACAACCCCACTGTTACGTTGGGACAAAGTACTTTGGTTGTGTTGTGCAGGTTCCACATTGGCGCCGGAATCCCTGGTGTTGCGCCGCACTACACTTCGCCGCCATCAACCTTCAACGTGCTTCTTGGCTCCTACTGGTTCGATAAACCTTGGTTTCTTACTGAGGGAAAACTTGCCGCTGTACGCATCACACCTTCCTCTTGGGGTTCCCAACGGTCGCGTGTTGTACGCGTATCAAGCACGCAAGATCACAAATAACATATGACATGAATATATAATCGATCTCAACATAGTATACAATATTCATCTAATCCTAGCAAACATAACATGTAGTATTACATAAGAATGATCTTGATCATGTAGGGCAGCTCACAAGATCTAAACATAAGTCACAAATTGGAGAAGACAACCATCTAGCTACTGCTATGGACCCATAGTCTAGGGATGAACTAATCACGCATCACTTCGGAGGCGGGCATGGCGATGTAGATGCCTCCGGCGATGATTTCCCCCTCCGGCAGGGTGTCCGAAAGAGCTCAGAACCCCCCGAGATGGGTTCTGCGAAGGCGGCCGCGATGGAACTTTTCGTGGATGGAGGGTCGGGTCTTCAGGGTTTTTCCGAGATTGTGAATAAATAGGCGGAGGGGCGATGTCGGTGGAGGCCAGGGGGGCCACCCCACCCCTAAGCGCGGGCTAGGGCCAGGCCACGCCTAGGGCAGGTGTGGCCGCCCTGCTGCCCCCCTTCTACTCCCCAATGGACTTTGTCTTCGTTACGGTAAAATATTGACTTCGGCTTTTATTTCGTTCAATTTTGAGAATATTTTATGTGCAACTTTTCTGAAATACAAAAACAACAGAAAACATGAAGCTGGCATTGTGGCATCTTGTTAATAGGTTAGTGCCGAAAAATGTATAAAAGTGTAACGAAGTATGAGCAAAACATATATAAATTGATCTAAAACAAGCATGGATCATAAAAAAATTATAGGTATGTTTGAGACGTATCAGCGGCACATCACCATTGATGTTACATCACTGATGGTGGGGCGTCCACGACCTCCATAGTGGGTACTATCATATGTGTAGTAACATAGAATGCTATATTTATTACTTTGTAGAGTCATTTTTTCTTGAAATGTGTGATGTGATGGTAACATAACTAGTTATCAGTATCCTCTCTTTCCTCAATTAATGATATGTCATGTCATCAAAATACTTAGTTAGCATTGCATGTTATTGATGTTACTACCTATGTTACTCCTCACTATGAGTAGTCTGAACTCAAGACCATCATGCTAGGACATCAAGACAACAGTGTGAGTTTTGCTATGAGAACCTTTCATCATATACGCCTTACAAATGAACACACGTTTTTACTCATGTTACATGGCGCACTCCGTGAGGTCAATTTCCGTGACACTGCTACACATGGATGAACACTACTACTCTATATTGCATATGAGGGTTCACCCTAATAAACACTAATGTGCAATCATGGTACTAAGAAAAAGGATTGACATTATAGGCAGTTCATAAAAGTGTGATGTGGTATAGTCCTTGATCTTCATTTGTTCGTCACCATGAAAAACTTCCTCCTCTATCATCATGGCACCATGAACACCTTCATGGCGGCATGGATCACCTCCTCTTCCACATGCGGCAGCACCTCCATGTTCCGGGTGCCCCGGCGTGTGGTTGACATTCCGTCGACCGAGTAGAAGAAGATTAGCAGTTCTAACTCGCATGACATATTTAAAATATAATTATATGGCTCCAGCCATCATGTTGTACCATGATACACAGATTTTGCATTACATCATATAGCATGACATCTCATACAATCACATTAAAATCTTGAAACTATACCACATCTAATGTACTAGATACAAAAGGAGGGTTAGACGGCTCTAGACGCACTATTGCAAATTTTAACCAAATTGATCAATTTTATCAGACAAATTCTACATCACTATCATCAAGTATTGGTTGCTAGTTTCTATGCATCCTATTTACCTGACAACTAGCATACTCATGAGCAGCATAGAAGAACCACGGAGCGTTAGAAGTTTGTAATAAATTGCATTTATACGGAGTTCGACAAGATGCATACTGATGAGAAGCAACAAAAGATGGTACTACCATCACACATGTGCTTGCTTGCTAGATCAAAATAAAGCAACTAAACATCGATCAGCTCTGATATCCCTGAAGGGGATTGTGCATGTATTTCAGAAAATTATAACTACATGAACACCGAAGATCTATTCTATGTAGTTCCAATAACGGAATTCAATCGATATCAACTCACCAAGTAAAATAGAAGAGCTAGATGGACATAATGATTCGGACGATCCCTGCAGCTAGGTAAATCATCCTAGCCGCAAGGATATCTCCTCATTGCTTCAAGAATCAAACGGACGATTTTCTCTTGCGTAGTCCACGCGTCCAGAGGTATAATCCGCGAGAGCTTCGCCATCCAAGGCTAGGCGATCACGGCGAGAGTGAAATTTCAGAACACAAAATTTTCTTCAGAACAAAAATGATGCCGCTGTGTATTTAAAACACAATAGTCGGTGGCAAATGGCCTACTGCCGGCAGAACATGACAAGCAAAAACTCAAGACGAGCCTTGTGGGTATACTTGGACAGTGCACAGATCTGCGCCGGTGGCACATACTACCAAGATCGACTGCAGTAGACAATAAGATAATTAAGTTTTTCAACAGAAGATTTTATTGAGCTGTTGGAACCACAGCGGCATCATCGCCGGCCGGGCCGGATACGAAGCCGATCGGCCGCCGGCCAAAGCGGGGCAGACACATCAGCAGCACAGCGGACTTCTTGCGTTGTGAAATAATGCGTCTATAGACTGTACCGTAGTGATGTACTGTAGTGCAGTGTTAGTATATCACCTACAGACAGCTCCGTCCCGGGCATGTGGTCTTGGTTGGGTCTTTAGAGTAACCTGATGTCTGAAGATCCCGACTCCTCGACCCCAAATCTCAGTACAGTGCCGTTCTTGCAACCAACGAGACAAATAATTGCAGCTGGAGAGAACAGCGGCAATTAGTTACATGAGTGTTGAGCTATGATTGAGACATTTAGCTCAAAACCGCTGGACAGATATTAATGTATGGCCTAAGCGAAGAGGAGTAATGCAGATTAAGGTAGTGAGTAGATGGAAGCTGCTCAGTGCAGCCGGGCGTCGTGAACGACCAGTTTGAAGTACCAACAAGTGCTCACAACAAACCTGAAATTGGAATCGACCTGGCAAATTTCTAGTCAATTAAATCAGTCTCATCCTTCCATGCATTGCCGTAGAAAAAATCGTTCCGAAAAGGTTCACTGAATAATAAGCTTGCAGTTAATAATGCATTGATCACACCTCCATTGGCAGGCGAGAAGGCATGATGACATCCAGACTACATGAACAATGCAATCAAACAACACAGAATAGATGGACAAGTACACCTTGGTAACTTCTCCAGGATAAATGGGGCATATGTACAATGCAGGGGTATTACAGGCAGTCAGCACCAGCACTACAGCTAAACAACATTGACACAGTCAGCCGCGCACTTTGCGTAACAGCGGGTATCTTACTGGTAGGAACATCAAGATAGCTGCATTCTCCAAAACTAACTTCAGAATGCCCTCAGTGTACAGACTACCTGGAAGAAACAAAAGTACACCTATATATACAAAAAGAGTGAGCCTGACAGGGTCACAGAAAGGTCAGCATATGGAGTTGGTGATTACTTAAACCAGAGCTATGGAAAGTAGGGGTCCTCCTTGTTCTGACATATTGCAGATAACTGAGGAACGGAAATCAATATTGCGACAGAACTCGAGAGCACATTTATCATACTTTCCTAATCATGTACGGCCTTCTTAAGCGGTCCAAAAGCATCAACGTCCAGAAGAAACTCCGTCATGCCAGAACCCCTAAACAAAGAAAAAAAGTTTCAGAATGAGACAAAGAGAAAATCCAAGTTCAATGCTAGTTCTTGATCTCTTGCCTAGGATTGGATTAATGTATTTGAAAACATAAATGACAATAAAATATCGCATATGCTTGTATTGCGTGTTATTATTTATCAATAGACAAAGAGAAAACTACATTATGAGGACGTCTCATAACGAGCATACCATCTGCAGAACAAATTGCTCCATATACTTCTTTCAGAAAATATAAATGCCGTGATTATCAGGATCCATGGAGTCAGCAAGATAGCTGGATTTTGATACCAAAAAATAGTGTGTCATGTTGATTGTTCACCGTACGAAAGTGTAGTCTGAGAAATCCTACAGTTTACATGGAAAAGGAAGATACTTAATATGACTTGAGAATCAAATTCAGCATAGGCATGGTCAACAGAAGATCTCTGTTAATCCACACACAGAAAATCCTTTCTTAAAACAAATGAGTGTCTAGATGAGATTGCTTTCTACAAATAAGGACATGTTTCCCTAAGCGTGCAGATGGGCCTATGATCATATATCTGCGTCAAATTTGGCAAGGATACTTGGTGCGGATCGAACCAGGTGGAGACACGCAATTATGCCAAGTTGCCTCAATCACAATTTTTTGCAGATAATGAGCAGCACAAAAGAAATTATGGTTATAAGAAAATGAAGTTAAAGACAGAACCAAAAAAGCAAATGTGGCATTCAGATGGAGATCACAATATGCAACAACTAAAGTGCAGTGTCCGCACTCTCCAGTCCTCTTCCTCGCGATCTCCATGCGCCCATTTTTCTCTTGCATATGTTGCTGTTATTTAGTTGCCTATATCACTTGTAGTTCTGGTACTTGTGGCCATGTGCCCAACCGATGGTTATTTGCTTAAGAACTGGCACCGAGACGGTTAGTGGGATGAGGACGAGAAGAATTTTGTGGCACGGGAATGGTTATGATTGGGCAATAACTCTGTTGCCAAATGAGTCGTGCCTCTTTATCGAAAAAAAATGAGTCGTGCCTGATCTTACAAGCAAAGCAAAGTTATGGTAGTTGCCAGGTCGGCATCCAACTTTCTCTTATCTTGCCATTTGCAGAGCAACTATAGTTCTTGCAGTTGAAATAGTCTTCCTCCACCTAGCTAACGACATGCGGACAAACGCGTAGGCCGGCTTTCACCTGCAAAATAAATCACTAGCGGAGTGAGCTGTGAGCAAGAGCAAGCACAACAATCGAACGACGATCAGTTCCGATCGATGGAAGTCACCAAGCCGCGGAACCTGGGCGGCTCGCTGCCCGTGCCCAACGTGCAGGACCTCTCCGGCCGGCATCAAGACCTCACTGTCACGCCCACCCTCCTCCACCGTTACCTGCGGCCTCAGCCCAACACGGTGGACCTGCAACTCGACGGCCCTGCTCACGAACAGGAGCATGTCCCCGTCATCGACCTCGGCCGGCTCCTCGGTCAGGACGACCGGGCCGAGGAGGCCGCCAGGCTGCGCTTGGCCTGCGAGAACTGGGGCTTCTTCCAGGTCGTGAACCACGGGATTCCTGAGGAGACCATGGAGGAGATAAAGAGGAACGTCATGGGGTTCTTCGCGCTGCCGCTGGAGGAGAAGGCATCCCTCGCCCAGGAGCCCGGAGGGATCGAGGGGTACGGGCAGGCTTTCGTCGTCTCGGAGAAGCAGAAGCTGGACTGGGCCGACATGTTCTTCCTTCTCACGCAGCCGCCTAGCTACCGCGACCTCCACCTTTGGCCGTCCAACCCTTCCACGTTCAAGTAAGTAAAAAAACATCAATTCTTCAGCTGACTGGTCATACTTAATTGCAGCTAACATGACGTATTGCCGGGAGCATTCGATGTCTCAGTTGTGATGCCGTCAATTTGTTTGTTGTCATTGCAGGAAGTGCTTGGAGAGCTACTCTGCGGAGGTACAGAGCGTGGCCAGCGAGCTGCTCCGGGCCATGGCGGAGAACCTGGGCGCGCGAGACCACTCGGACATGACAAGGCTCGCCGCAACGCAGGGCATGAGGATGAACTACTACCCGCCGTGCCCGGAGGCGCACGTTGACAGAGTGTTGGGCCTGTCACCGCACTCAGACGCCGTCGGGCTCACGCTGCTGCTGCAGGTCAGCTCCGTTCCCGGGTTGCAGATCAGGAGGAACGGTGGCTGGGTCCCCGTCATGCCGCTCCCTGGGGCCCTCGTCGCCAACGTCGGTGACGTCGTCGAGGTGCTCACCAACGGGAAGTACAAGAGCGTCGAGCACAGAGCGGTGGTCAACGCGCGAGAGGAGCGGATGTCCATCGCGGCGTTCCACAGCGGAAAGTTCGGCACCACCTACGGGCCGCTGGAGGAGGTCGTCGGAGATGAGGAAGTGCGGTACAGGAGCATCAGCGTCGAGGATTATGTGAAGCTCGTCCTCTCCAGCAAACTGGAAGGCAAAAACATAATGGACGCCATGAAGATCACTTGATGTCTTTTTCACAAGTCATTGTTAAAACTATATATCTACTATTCCCTCTGTTCCATAATTCTTGTCCTGATTGTAGTTCAAATCTAAACCAAGAACCACGACAAGAATATAGAATGGAAGGAGTACTATAAAAGAAGTTAATATTTTGACAGTTTTTTAGATGTAGAGTTGCAAACAGAGGGCAGCATAACGCACCAATAAATCCCTCCAACCTATAATAAAATTAAAGGATGGATTCAATCACCTAATTGCTGCGAAAATAACATAACTACAAGCATAAGTGTCACTATATCCACACGGAAATTCCTCTTTGTCATTGTCAATCTCTATCTACAATGAGTCCTTGTTTTCAACAGTTTTTATTCGATATGTCAAGCTTCATGCACAAGCCAACGCAACCAAAAGTCTGAACTGATGGAAAGGACTAGGCAATCCACTTATACATATCAACACCCCTCCTTACGTGTGACTGGGAGAAAAGAAGGGAAGGTCAACACGTGGAAAGAAAAATAGCACACGTATGAATGATCGTATACGCGGCGGACATAGGGGTGGGCAAATATTGCGAAAGCCAGGACTCGAATTTGAGACCCTGGACTCTGATACCATGTCAAGCTTTATGCACAAGCCAACGCAACCAAAAGTACGAACTAATGGAAAAGGCTAGGCAATCCACTTATACATATCAACATGATGTACTGAAGAGAACAAACAGAAAAAGTTGGATCCATGGCTGACGTCTCGGCAGAACGATAAACTATATCACCATATACATGTATGCTATATTTTGAGAAAAATAAATAGTACATTGAAAAAAGCTAAATACTCTTTAACATGCTGAATAAAAAAATGTAGGTTCTTAATACTTCACCAGAGTCATGGAAAGTAGGGATCCTCCTTATTCTGATATATTGCAAACAGCTGTTTGAGTAACGTGTAGCCATCTTCTCGCAGAACTCAAGAGCATCTGGATCTTATTTTTCCAAGTCATGTACTGTCTTCTTAGGAGTTCCAAAAGCATCACCATCCAGAAGAAACTCCGCTAAGCGAGATACCCTGAACAACAAAAACGATTTGCATAATGAAATAAACAAAGACAGTTAGTTCAATTCTAGTTCTTGATCTTGATCTTTTCTTTACGACTAGAATGATATATTGAAACATAAAAAGTAAAAAATAAGAGAAAATACATCACATATGCTTGATGTGTGCTAATTAGTCAATCGTGAGAAGCAAAATTAAGTGAGATATTTATTATAAGACGTTAAAGCATATAGACAAAATGATAACGTGAGAACCTGAAATCAATCATTTTAGCAGAATACACCATCATCTTATGAGTACAATCCTTATTGTACTTATTTTATAGGTTCTAGCCGCATGATCGCTATTTAATACTGTAGGACACCAGAATATGAGATCCTTAAATTTGGTCAAGCTAGCTTAACTTTGACACCAAAATAAAGTTTGCCATGTTGATAGTCCAACCTACAACAACGTAGTCAGAGAAGCCCGAACAATATACATGGAAAAGAAAGGTATTTATTTTTTAAACTGAAAACTACAGGGGGTGACCTCAAACACAACGGGGACATCAAAATTAGTATCAGACTGTAAGGCATGGTCAACACATCAACCATCACCGATGTTATGACCGGCCTGGTCTACCGCCGGAGGGGGCCCATTGGCCCAACCGGCCAAGCTTAGTTAGGGGCTTAGCCCAGTTAGCAGATTAGGGTTTCGCTAGTTCTCTTATATATACAAGTTGTAATAGACTAAATCAATCAAGCAATAATCAGATATCATTATTGCCGACTCCCAGAGGAGTCGGCCTTCTCCCGTCCGCGCCGCCCAAGCCCTAGCCGCCGCCATCACAGAGCTCGCGACGGCGCCCTGCCGCCGGCGCCGCCTTCCTCCCTCTCGCTCTCCGCACTTCCACCCCTACAATCTACGCCCTCGCCTCGGTAGAACCCTAGTTTCTACCAATTTGGTATCAGAGACATCTACGATCATGTCTTCGGGCCAGACCACCGCCACCTCCGCCGCCGCCTCCGAGACGCCGCCGGCCTCCTCCGCCGCCGCAAGCTGCCGCCGCCCTCCACGGGCGCCGCGGCGCCACAGCAGATGTCGCCGCGCCGCCGCCCCTCCTCTCGCAGCAAGAGGCGTCGACGGCCATCCGCGACCTCGCCACCGCCGTCCGGGGCATCCGCTTTGTACCTCATCGGTGCGCGAGGGGATGACTACGCCGATCTGTCGCCACCCTCGCCGCATACCCGGCCGCGCCGACAGCCCTCCCCGGCCAGGAGCGCCCACTCCGCCCCGGCCTCACCGCCGCCGCCACCATGGGCGTCCCGGCCGCCGGCCCCCAGCCCGGGCCCCGCCTCGCTGCCCCGGGGGTGCCCATCCAGCGGGTCGATTCCCGCCATCGCCCTCCCGACTCCCGGCGTGGGTGACCGCGACGGAGCCCCGCCGATCCACTCGGCCGCACCGGCGCCATCCCCCGTCTACACCACCGCCGGGGACCCTCCGCGCCCGTCCTTCCCAGACCCGCCGCCCGCCCGCTTCGCCGAGCCGTCCGCTGGTCGCGCGGAGTACCCCGCCCAGGGCGCCACCGGCCTCGCTCCCCCATGCTACGCCAAGCTGGAATTCGCCACATACGACGGCGTCGAGGACCCCCTCAACTGGCTCAACCAGTGCGAGCAGTTCTTCCGGGGACAGCGTACCCTGGCGTCGGTCCGGACGTGGCTCGCCTCGTACCACCTCCGCGGCGCCGCCCAGACGTGGTACTACTCCCTGGAGCAGGACGAGGGTGGCATGCCTCCATGGGACCGGTTCCGTGAGCTCTGCCTTCTCCGCTTCGGCCCTCCAGTCCGCGGCAGCCGCTTGGCGGAACTTGGGCGTTTGGCGTTCACCACCACGGTGCAGGACTTCGCCGACCGCTTCCAGGCCCTCGCATGCCATGCGCCCGGCGTGACGGGCCAACAGCGCGCCGAGCTCTTCATTGGCGGCCTCCCGGACCATATTCGCGTGGATGTCGAGCTACAGGCCCCGCGGGACCTCCAGACGGCGATGCACTACGCGCGCGCTTATGAGCGTCGCGCCCAGGCGGTTCAGCAGACGCCCCTGGCCCGCGGCACCCGCGCCGCCCGACCTCCTCCTCCGGCCGCGGCCGCCACCCGCCCCGCCCCACCTAGACCGACTGGCCCGGCCCCCGCAGCTACACGCACGTTCCGCCGCCTCACCCCGGCGGAGCAGCTCGAACGCCGCCGTCTGGGACTCTGCTTCAACTGCGACGACCCATACACGCCCGGACACGTGTGCCCTCGCCTCTTCTACCTGGAGACCGTCGACGTAGAGGAGGGCGACCCGATGGCCGGGCCGGTTGCCGCGGCATCCGAGATGGCCGGGCCGACCGACGCAGCTGCCACAGCCTTCGTCGTGTCCCTCCACGCGCTCGCCGGCATCCGCCACGAGCGGACGATGTTGCTTCCGGTCACTATCCAGGGCGAGCCTCTGGTGGCGCTACTGGACACGGGGTCTACGCATAATTTCCTCCCCGCCGCCACTATGCGCCGCCTCGCGCTACAGCCGACAGGTGGGGATACCCTCCGCGTGACCGTGGCCAACGGTGACCGCCTCCACTGCCATGGGGTGGTCCAGCACGTCCCCCTTACCATCGGCGACGAGCACTTCGTCATCACGTGCGCCGGCATCGACTTGGGCTGCTTCGACTTCATCCTTGGCGTCGACTTTCTGCGGACGCTCGGACCCATCCTCTGGGACTTCGACGCCCTGACGATGACCTTCTGGCGCCAGGGACGCCACATTCGCTGGGAGGGTCTCGGAGGCACATCTCCCGCGCCGCAGCTCCAGCTAGTCTCTGGGGCCGACGACGCCGACCACCCCCTCCTGACGCACCTCCTGCAGCAGCACGGCGACATCTTCGAGGAGCCGCAGGGCCTGCCGCCCCCACGAGCATGTGACCATCGCATACACTTGCTCCCGGGGTCGGCGCCAGTGGCGGTGCGCCCATACTGCTACCCCCAGCTGCAGAAGGACGAGCTGGAGCGCCAGTGCGCGCTCATGTTGGCGGCGGGCATCATCAGGATCTCCACGTCCCCGTTCTCCGCGCCGGTGCTCTTGGTGCGCAAGTCGGATGGCACGTGGCGATTCTGCATCGACTACCGCGCCCTCAACGCCCTCACGCTCAAGGACAAGTTCCCGATCCCGGTGGTTGACGAGCTGTTTGACGAGCTCCACGGCGCGAGGTTCTTCACCAAGCTCGACCTCCGCTCAGGCTATCATCAGGTGCGCATGCACCCGGAGGACATCACCAAGACGGCGTTCCGGACACACCATGGCCACTTCGAGTTCGTGGTGATGCCTTTCGGCCTCACCAACACGCCCGCGACCTTCCAGGCCCTGATGAATGATGTCCTTCGCCCATAGTTACGTCGTTTTGTGTTGGTTTTTTTTGATGATATCTTGATCTACAGCGCATCATGGGCGGAGCACCTGCAGCATGTCGCCATCGTCTTCAACGAGCTTCGAGCGCATCGACTTCACCTCAAGCGCTCGAAGTGCTCGTTTGCGACGACCTCGGTGGCCTATCTCGGTCACGTCATCTCCGCCGACGGGGTGGCGATGGATGCGGACAAGGTGGCAGCGGTCGCCGCCTGGCCGACGCCGCGTTCACCACGCGCCCTCCGCGGGTTCCTGGGCCTCGCCGGCTACTACCGGAAGTTCATCCGGGATTTCGGCCTCATCGCCTCGCCGCTCACGCGCCTGCTGCGGCACGAGGCCTTCGCTTGGGACGACGAGGCTACCGCTGCCTTCGAGGCCCTCAAGGGGGCCCTGACGACGGGCCCCGTTCTCCAGATGCCGGACTTCGACAAGCCGTTCATCGTCGACTGTGACGCCTCCGGGGCGGGGTTCGGTGCCGTCCTTCACCAGGGTGACGGGCCGCTCGCCTACTTCAGCCGACCGTTTGCTGCACGCCACCTCAAGCTTGCGGCGTACGAGCAGGAACTCATTGGCTTGGTCCAGGCCGTCCGCCACTGGCGCCCCTACCTATGGGGGCGCTCGTTCCGCGTACGTACGGACCACTACAGCCTTAAGTTCCTCTTGGACCAGCGGCTGTCGACGGTGCCCCAGCACCAGTGGATCAGCAAGCTGTTTGGCTTCGACTTCACGGTGGAGTATCGTCCGGGGCGCCTCAACACGGTGGCCGACGCCCTGTCCCGCCGCGACGCCGATCCCGACGCCACTGAGGGAGACTCGGACGGACGCCTGCTCTGCATCCGCTCGGGTCCCTCCTTCATCCTCTTCGACCGCATTCGCCAGGCGACGGTGTCCGCGCCGGATGCCCAGCTTCTGCGTCAGCAGCTCGACGCGGGTGAGCTGGACGACCCTTGGCGCATCACCGACGGCCTTCTCCTCCACGGGCGCCGCGTGTTCGTCCCCGACCATGATGACCTTCGCCATCAGGTGCTGCTCTTGGCGCACTCCGCCGGTCATGAGGGTGTCCAGAAGACCCTCCATCGTCTTCGCGCGGACTTCTACATCCCTGGCGATAGGGCCATGGTCCAGGATTGGGTGCGTTCGTGTGAGACGTGTCAGCGCAACAAGACGGAGACTTTGCGTCCAGCTGGTGTCTTGCAGCCGCTTGACGTTCCTTCGCAGGTGTGGGCCGACATCTCCATGGACTTCATCGAGGGCCTTCCGAGGGTGGGCGGCAAGTCTGTCATCCTTACGGTGGTTGACCGCTTCTCCAAGTACGCCCACTTCATCGCGCTTGGCCATCCCTACACGGCGGCGTCTGTGGCCCACGCCTTCTTCGACGGTATCGTCCGCCTACACGGGTTTCCCTCGTCCATCGTATGTGATCGAGATCCGGTGTTCACGGGGCACGTGTGGCGGGACCTCTTCCGCATGGCTGGGGTCCAACTCCGGTTCAGCACGGCGTTCCATCCTCAGACGGACGGCCAGTCCGAGGTGGTCAATAAGGTGATCGCCATGTATTTGCGCTGTGTTACAGGTGATCGTCCTCGCGCTTGGGTGGATTGGCTTGCATGGGCGGAGTACTGCTACAACACCTCCTACCATTCCGCCCTGCGTGCCACGCCATTCGAGGTGGTCTACGGTCGACCTCCACCACCTATCCTACCGGTGGATCCAGCGACAGCGCGGACGGAGGCAGCTGGCGAGCTCATCCGCGCTCGCGACGAGATGCTGGCCGAGGTGCGGCAGCGTCTTGTCCAAGCTCAACAGGTCGCCAAGCACTACTATGACGGGCGACATCGGGAGGTTGAGTACGCGGTGGGTGACTGGGTGTGGCTTCGCCTGTTGCACCGCTCTCATCAGTCCCTCGACCCGCGTGCCAAGCGTAAACTTGGTCCGCGCTATGCGGGGCCCTTCATCATCGTCGAGCGGATTGGGACCATGGCGTACAGGCTTCAGTTGCCGGAGGGGGCTCGCATTCACGACGTATTCCACGTGGGCCTGCTGAAGCCCTATCGCGGTGCCCCGCCGGTGGCCACTCCACCACTTCCGCCGACGGCCGAGGGTCGTCTGCTGCCCAGTCCGGCCAAGGTGCTCCGCGCTCAACTACGTCGTGATGTTTGGCACTTGTTGGTGCAGTGGGAGGGCCTTTCCGAGGAAGAGGCGACTTGGGAGCCCCGCGAGGAGTTCCAGCAGCATTACCCAGACTACCAGCTCGAGGACGAGCTGTTTGCGCAGGCGGGGAGAGATGTTATGACCGGCCTGGTCTACCGCCGGAGGGGGCCCATTGGCCCAACCGGCCAAGCTTAGTTAGGGGCTTAGCCCAGTTAGCAGATTAGGGTTTCGCTAGTTCTCTTATATATACAAGTTGTAATAGACTAAATCAATCAAGCAATAATCAGATATCATTATTGCCGACTCCCAGAGGAGTCGGCCTTCTCCCGTCCGCGCCGCCCAAGCCCTAGCCGCCGCCACCGCGTGCTCGCGACTGCGCCCTGCCGCCGGCGCCGCCTTCCTCCCTCTCGCTCTCCGCACTTCCACCCCTACAATCTACGCCCTCGCCTCGGTAGAACCCTAGTTTCTACCAACCGAAATCTGATAATCCACTCAAAATCTCTTCTTACTTAGAGACTAGATATTTGCAGTAGATAACTGCATAGGTGCAGGTTCTTGTAAGTTGTAACAACCAAGACCAAGTTTCCTTCTGAAACCTTAATTTTGCAGGCGATGAACGGCACGGATAATGTGGAGGCTTAGCTAAATGGCAAATGCAGCATGTAAAATTGTAAATGGAGATAGAAGAGTAAAGTACAGACTATACTTGCACTGCATACACACAACATACCTACCAGCATCAACTAGTTAAATCTTTGTCCATTATGCACCATGCCTGCTTTCTCAGACTCTTCTTCCTCAGTTTGCTTCCGATAGAGAGCACATACAGCTTTGAAGCAAAGTTCAGGTTGTTCAACAAATGCTGACAGCATCTCTGCTTCGTATTCCCAGTCGTTAGTGATAGCATTGCTTCTACATCCTATGCAAGCCATAACTTCTTTATAGTTCACCTCACTGACATGCCCTTCTGGTTTAGCAGGTTCAGATTCATCTGAAGAATTTTCTGAACAATCCTCATCATTTATAAATCCATCCACATACTGCCAGCTTCTTCTAAATTATCCTGACTGTGCAAGTACTCGTTGGGTTCAACAAGTCAAGCCCACATTATGCAACTCGCACTCTCTTGTTAGTTTCCACTAACTGAGCTGAACACTTTGTCATGAAACTAGAAGACCCATTAATGTCACCTAATTCACCTCCCCCTCTTGATCTTCATCGTCTGAATAACTTCATGATTGAAAGAACTATCATCCTCCTCATTTTCAGTCCCCGTCTCCGCTGCATAGGACAGGACACATGCTTCAGACAGACCCCATGAACATCCTCAGCGGCATCTTCATTGTCACTACCACTGGCGCTGAGTCCACGTAACAGACGCTTTCTAGTGGTGGGTGTAACACCCAACTCCTCCTGCACCTTACCATCCTTGTCATTCATGTCCTTGTCCTCGTCCTCGCTATCGCTGGTAATCATCCTCCTGCTATAGGCTTCCACGATCGTTTCCACTGCCTCCCCCTGCGTCCCCAATATCGCCATCACTGCAGTTCTCGGCAATCCCCATCGGCACTCTGCGCTCGCAGGGAGTCGGGACAGCAAGATGGCTCCTCCCATTGGTGGCATCGACATACAGTCCCCCTTCCTCGCCGTCACTGTCCTCTGTAACATCATTCACCACATGCCCACCCAAAATGTCGCCTTGCTTTTGCTTGATTCAGCCGAAATCCTCCTCCAATCGACCGAAAGTTGGACGCTTCCTGTCTATACGATGCATCGCCTGGCCGTTGGGCGTGGCCTTCCTCAAGCGCGCGCGTTCTCGGCTTTGAGAAGGGAGACCCTAGCGTCCAGATCGGTGATGCGGGAGCCCTTGGCAACGAGGTCCGGCCTCGAGGGCGTCAATCCTCTTCACAATCTCCGCGGCGTCCATCTCCGGCGGCCGCGGCGCCGGCCCGCCGGTGACCTGGTGGCAGAACCCTAGTGTCAAAGAAAAAGGCAGTGAAGGATCGTCAGGTGTGCCTCGGACCCTCCGTTGTGCCTCCATATGGCAACGGGCACACTAAGGCCTTGTTTAGTTCTAGGGTATTTATGGGGATGGGAGGGGATTATTTCGTATCCCGGAAAATCCCCACTAGTCCGTTTACTTCTCCGGTTTTGAACGACATAATCCCGAGATATCCCCTTCCATCCCCACATTTTTTGCCTAAATCAAAAACTCTCCATCATACTAGTGTATTTTTGGGGAAGGGTATTTGGGGGGATTGGGTGAACACCAAATCCCCTCCCATCCCCATACCTATTGGGAAGAAAAATACGAGAGAAGTAAACAAGGCCTAACAAACGCGGATTTTCTAACGGATCCGGTATCTACCGGTGTCCAATCGATCGTTGGCTCTTTCGTTGAGATTCGGGCAGCTTTCCGCAGTTCCGCATTGATTAATTCGTATTGGCTGGGAGATACCTTTCCCCTGGGCGGATACATACTATACGGACACCGTGGGTCCTGGCCGTAGTAATGGAGGTACGGCGGAGCTGCTCCTTTTGACCTAGATCTGAGGGGTGCCGACAATGAATCGGATCTGATTCGTCTTCAACGCCGTGCGACTATCCCTTCCTCCTAGCGGCGGCTTGGACTCGCGTGGGAGTACCTTCCATTCGTTTCGAAGTGGTAAAGGTATGCTTCAATCCTAGCAACTACCATTCGATTCTGAATATCAAATCCCTTTCAATTCGCGGGGCAGCCCCTTTGATTCGAGCTGCTGCGACTAACATGCTACAAAACTTTGTTGCCTCAATAATTATGATTATGCCGATAATTTTAGGAAATGGATAAATTTCCTGCTCACCGGCCGCTATCAACCTCTTTTTTGGTGTAGCTCAGTAGCTCAGTACATATGGATTTTGGGGGATGGAAGCAGTAAGAAATCCTTCAACTCAATGGACTCAATCGGCAATGATGTTTCTTTCATGGATCTGCTCAGTATGGTTGCTGCCAATGCCGCGAACAACGATGTCAAGTTAGTGTTTTCTGGCAGTTCAGTGCATATTTCCTTACTACAATCATGAGATCTTAAAATGGTCAGCAGTGGTTGATTTAATGGTTCTGTTCATTTGATGGTCCTAGTGTTTTTTCTCCATTATTTAGTTGAATGGATGCAAAATCAATAAATTATATTTACTTGGTACGAAATTTTCCAAATCTACAGGGTTCATCACGCCGTCCAATTACATGAAGACCTGGTGATTGGAACTGAAGAACAAGTCTTGGCAAAACAGCAAATCACCCACAATAATAAACGGTATATGATCCATCCAATGCCATTTAAGATCATGTGCCGGTATTTGTTTTCCATATAAGTTTATGTGGAGATTGTAGACCAGTATGATGCACTTTACATATTTTGGAGGCTACTTGCAGGAGCTCAGCTAGCATGGATGGTGGGATTTCGAATGGTAATACGGACTGTCGCATGGAATCTGTGGTGCATCCAGTTCCCGTACTTTCTGAAAGGTTTGGTGTCCAATAATTAGTTCAGTACCATCTATATAGGTATTCATACTAAAGAAAACTGTATTTTATTTGTAAAGGATCAGTCTGTTCGGATCGGGTCTGCCTGACGAATCTATAGGAACCAGTTTATTCGTTGATAGTTCGCTTAAATGCGGGTCTAGTTTTTGCTCTGATGGTATTTCAAAAGCTTCTGCATCAAGAAGTTTTTCCAATTTCCTTTTGGAGGAAGAATGTGTTGCAATGGATGTGACATCTGAAGTCAGGTTGGACTCACGGTTATTTAGATGTAGATGCCATATTTACTCTGGTTCGCAGGCTGTTCACTTAACTGACTTAGTTTTCGTACTGCCTGCAGGGAATACCACGGTGGTACAATAGAAGAGTCCATGAGGAAATATTGTGAGGACAAGAAAAGGGTGATGTTCGAACCTGAGATTGGGATGGAGTTCTCTTCGACAGAAGAAGCATTCCAGTACTATAACATGTACTCATGGGTGACTGGCTTCAGCATTAGATTAGGCGATAACTACACAACGAAGACTAAGCAGAGGACAATGCAGGAATACCTTTGCCAGCGACAGGTAACAGTTAACCAAGATTATCTTCCGTGTCATGATCTCTGAATGAACATCGATGTCCCTGAATTTGACTATACTTTGGTCATACTGCAGGGCAATGGGGACGAGACAAAACATTCAACAACCAGATGCGGATGCAAAGCTATGATGAGGGTCTCAACAAACGGAAGTTGCAAGTGGTATGTTAAAAAAGTTAATTGCCGAACACAACCATGATATGGTCGAGAGCTGCGGAGAAAAGAAACATTTGGCTTCACATAGACAGATAGACAAGCACAGTAGCACACAAATGACATGATCAGGCATCTAAGAGAGAACAATGTTAGCCTCACAAGAGTTAATTTAGTTATGGGTAGCTTGTTTGGCTCAATGGACAATGTACCATTCAGCAAGAAGACACTTCGAACGGTTTGTTCGAACATAGCAAAAGAAGCTCTAGCTGATGATGTGCAGAAAACTTTGCAGTCATTTAGGGAAAAAATATCTAGAGATCCTAGGTTTGTGTTCACAGCCCAACTCGATGAGGACAACAGACTTAATTCACTGATGTGGACAAGTGGAAGGAGCAGGTCATTATACAAGCATTTCGGAGATGTGATAACTTTTGACACGACTTACGAGACTAATATATATAAGATGCCATTTGGCATGTTTGTGGGTGTAAACAATCACTTCCAAAGTGTCATATTCGCGGGGGTTTTGTTGACTAATGTTGCGGCAGAAAATTTCAAATGGGCATTTGAAGAATTCGTAGCAATGATGGGTGGGAAGGCACCACAGACAATTCTTACAGGTGATTAGCTGTAACTATATTAGCTCGAAATATTGTTTGATACGCTTGTTTATGCTTTGTACTTTGCTGACATAGGATCTTTACATGCAGATCAGAGCTTGGCCATGACAATCGCAATAAAGGAAAATCTGCCGAGCACTAATCACAGGTGGTGCAAGTGGCACATATTAAGGAAGGCACAAGAGGCATTAGGACATGTTCGCAAGCTACACAGCACATTTAGTGATGACTTCAACAAGGTTGTTAACCACATGTTAACTCCTGAAGAGTTTGAAAATGGCTGGGAATACTTAACCAGGAAGTATGACCTAGCAAGCTAGGGCCGTCGCCCCCCCCCCCCCCCCCATGCTGAAATATTTTACGAGACCCCCCTTATAGATTTTGTGGAGTAGAGCTCTATAGTGTTCTCTGTGGCCCCCTCTATTGCTTTACATGTGTACTAAACCAGAAAAATATGACCACAGAAGATCTAGTTGGACTCCCAAGGAGGCATGGAGCAGCAATTGTTGACAGTGCATGCGTGCGTTTGTATGTGTGTATTCATAACTCCACCGTATCATCTCCTCCTCATTCCCCAAAAGCAAAGACCAAACTGAGCTCTTTCTTCTCGGTTCTTCTCCCCTGCTCACTTCTCACCTACCTTTTCTTCCCCCTCTCTCTCCTCAACACAACGCTGGACATGGAAATGGATGGCAAAATTCAGATCAAGAAGCTTGCGATGGATTGAGAAGCTAGCAGATCGGTCGAGCCGAATCCCCTCTACAGCAATCCTGCTTGCCTAGGTAAAATACATTACCATCTTCATCATTTTTTACTGCTAAATTTCGAAAATAATTTGGTACTTATATGATCAGTATTTTTTTCTCTCTAGGACAGTCATGGTTATGAGCAAGAAAATCGATTCTTTTTTCACCAAAAAAGACCAAGCTGTTGTTGTTGATGCATCTGCAGCATCTCAGTTGATTGTGCTGAATCCAGTGTGTATATCTCAAGATGAACCAGAATTGGCCGACCCAATTCCCACAGATCATGTAGAAAATGCAGACCAAATAGAAGATGCATCTGTTGTTTCTGCAGTTAAAGATTTTGTAAAGGTTGATCCAGCTTTAAGGTGTCAAATTTGGGCTTGTCCTGCTGATAAACAAGATGAAATTAGAAAAGCTTATATGCAGCTCGGACCATATCAGCCGAAAAAAGATGTTTATCGTTCTTCCGGGGAAGGGAGTCGCAAGCGCAGGTTTCAGTATCATTCGTTTGCGGCTTTTTCATGGCTAGAATATTCACCTACAAAAGATGCTGCATTTTGTTTCCCATGCTTCTTGTTTTTAAAGAAACCAACAGGAAAATGTGGATCTAATACATTTACAGTGAAAGGATTTCAGAAATGGAAAAGGGTGAATGATGGAAAACAGTGTGCCTTCATATGTCACATGGGGAAGGGTTCTAATTCTGCTCACAATTATTCTGTTCAGTGCTATGATAATTTGAAGAATGGATTTTGCCAGATTGCACGGGTTATGCAGAAGGTATCTAAAGAGGAGATTCTCAAAAATAGGTTGCGGCTCAAGATGTCAACTGATGTTGTGAAATGGTTAGCACTACAAGCTTGTTCTTTCCGTGGAAATAAGGAGGGTCCTACTTCAAATAACCAAGGGAATTTTCTTGAAATGGTTAAAGTCTTGTCCTCATATAACGCGGAGGTTGCTGCATTAGTTGGCAATGCTCCAGGTAATGCTAAGTACAATTCACCAGAAATTCAAAAGGAGATACTGAATATCATTGCTACTGATGTGCAAGCTTCAATTAGGGAAGAAATTGGTGAAGCAAAGTTTTGCTTGCTTGTTGATGAAGCACGAGATGAATCAAAAAGAGAACAAATGGCACTAGTTCTTCGCTTTGTTGACACGCGTGGATTTATTCGAGAGCGTTTCTTTGACCTTGTGCATGTAAGTGATACTACTGCTGCAACACTGAAGAAAGAACTTTGTGCTGTTTTGGATTATCACAAATTGGATGTTCAAAATATCCGTGGACAAGGATACGATGGTGCTAGTAATATGCGTGGGGAATGGAATGGACTGCAGCAGAAGTTTAAATAAGAATGTCCCTATGCATACTATGTTCATTGTTTTGCACATCAGCTATAATTATCCCTTGTTACTGCATCTAAGGAAGTTACTGAAGTTCATAATTTTTTTGAACATCTTGCTGTTGTTGTTAACACGGTTGCTTCTTCCTGTAAGAGAAATGATGAATTGCGAGCCCATCAAGTTGCTGAAATTCTGAATTTGGTCGAGCTTGACGAGCTTGAAACAGGAAGTGGAGCTAACCAAATTGGAGCTTAGACCATCTGATACTAGATGGAGCTCTCATTTCAGCTCTGTATGCAGTCTTCTCAGGCTGTATAAGCCTGCATTTTTAGTCCTCAAAGCTATTGCTTCAAGTAAAGGTGCTTCTCCTTCTGCACGAGGAAAGGCTGCAGGTTCAGTCAAACTTATGATGTCATTTGATTTTGTGTTCATTCTTCATGTCATGAAAGAGCTCATGGGAATAACTGATTTGCTTTGCAAGAAGTTACAACAGAAATCGCAAGATATTGTGAATGCTATGCATGACGTTGCTACTACAAAAGAATTGATTCAGAAACTAAGGGATGATGGTTGGACTAATCTTTTATGTGATGTGGTGTTGTTTTGCAAGAAGCATGGTATTTTAGTTCCGGATATGGATGGTTTCTATGTGGATTTTATTCGGTCTCGTAAAGAGGATGAGACTTCAGCTAAGCATCACTATAAATATGATGTGTTCATCCAGGCGGAATCGTTGCTGGGAGATAGTTGCTGGGTGGAGAGGATTCATCCAGGCACGCGCTCCCGGGCCGACATGGCCGTCTTTCGGCTCACCGCCCGCACCCACGACCCCTCCGCCATCCGTCGGCAAGCCATCCTCGAGGTCGTCGAGATCATTCCCGCGCGCAGCCCGACGGCGCCGCCAATCATAAGGACTCTCACGTACCCCATAACGATCAGGATCACGCCGGATGACATTGACGCTCCGCGGCCTGGTGCCGCCGATGACCCGCCGGGCGACAACAACGACGCTGACAAGGACGCCGAGGGCCCCGAGCGGGCCGCGCGGCGTGGCCCTCACCGCCGCTGCCGCAAACGCCGCCGCCCCGATGCCGACGCTGCCCCTCCTGCTGGACGCGCAGATGGCATGGCACTGGACGAGCCTGCCTGGTCCATGGACTGCACCCAGACACGTGTTGACGGCGTCTGCATGGACCGCCGATGGGCTGATGCTCGCCGGCCTATTCCGCCGCCGCGCCGGCGCTGGCGCCGCGCGGCCGCCGTCGCGCAGTGGCGCACCATGGATGCATGGCCCGGTCAGGAAAGGCGGCGCCGGCCACGTCATCCTCGTCGCCTAGCACAAAGCGGAAGGCTGGAATGGCGCAGGAAGGACCAGCCGCAGGGGCCCACCACGACCCGCGCTGACGTTGCGACCACGGTTGCCACGACCGCAGCGGATCCGAGGCCGGTAGAACATCCTGGAACCCCAGCTGGCACGCGCCCATTAGCCGATCCCCCTCTCACGCAGCCCAACCCAGCACAAGAGGGCGGGACGGTGGATCCGCACGCGACCGGGTCGCCGACCGCTGCGAATCCTGCTTCGCCAGCTGCGCCTCCCGACAGCCAGGAGTGGGCCACCCCTGACAATACCAACGCCTGTTCACGCAGGGACCCCTCCTTCTCTTTGGACAGCTTGGTACCTGACTCGCTGCTGGTTGATCCTGCTCCCAATGCTGATTCCATGTCGGGGCAAAGCGAGGCTGCTACCTACCAAGAACCTGCCAACGATCCCATGCCCAATTCTTGCATGGAAATTTCAAAGGAGATCCAGGTGGCAGCGACCGTGCACCAGGACACTACTCCTGCAGATGCGACTCCTGTTGAAGCTGCCTCGTCTGGGCCGTCCTCGTCTGGGCCATCCTCTCCAGCTCGGGATGCGGAAGCCCAGCAAGCCCACCAGTCCCAAACTCAGCTGCCCCAAAGGCCCACTACGCCAACTCCACCAACTGACGACCGTGCTGCGCTGCGATCTGCGCCAAGCCGTTTCGCGTCGCCACCGATCACGCTGCGCCGCTCCAGGAACAATGTCGCAGCGCCGCCACAGCAGTGGACCCTGGGAGACTTCCTCAAAGCTGCAACCAAACACCTTGATGCTGCCATGCCAACCCCCGGGAGGAAATCACGCCGGCAGCCCCTGAACTTTACCCCTCGTCGTGGAAGATCGGCTACCGCCGCATACAATGGTGCACCGCCCACGGCTGAGCGCAGGGCCCAGACCCAGGTCCTACGAACCTTGGGCATCGTTGGAGTGGATCAGGCCATTTCTGCCGCAGAGATGGCCGCATACGATCATGTGTTCGCTGCGCCTATCCCTCTTGCGGTCCTAACGGCTATCGCAACACTGGTTGATCAACAGATCCCAGCCACCACCGCCCCTTCGCCAATGTCCATGGCTGTCGACGTTGCATGCGAGTGATCGGTTCTGGCATGTACTTTGCCGTCGACCACTCTTTTGATGGATCACGGCTTACGTATCGCTATCTGGAATGTTAGGGGGCTCAACGCGCGTGCTAGACGCCTAGCCATTAGGTCGCTGATCGACACTGCTAATGCATTCATTGTATGCCTTCAAGAAACAAAGATGAACTTGATCTACTCCTCCATTGTCTTAGAAACTCTTGGCTCCGAATTCGATGACTACACATACTTGCCGGCGCAAGGCACTAGAGGGGGTATTCTCCTTGCATGGAAGAGCAGGGACGTGTCCATCACAGACCCAATGTTCACCATGAATGCCATTACCGCCAAGGTCTCCGTGGGTGCCAGCACCCCCTGGTGGATCTCGGTGGTTTACGGCCCGCAAGAGGAGGACGACAAGATCCATTTCCTCCAGGAGCTGCGTGACGTTAGGGCTGATTGCCAAGGGCCATGGATGCTTTGTGGAGATTTCAATCTCATCTATCGTGCGGAAGATAAAAACAACGGCAACCTGAATCGGAGAATGATGGGCAAATTTCGACGCCTCCTCAATGACCTGCTGCTCAAGGAGGTGTACTTGAACGGGCGCCGCTACACTTGGTCGAACGAGCAGTTCCCTCCGACGCTTGTTCACCTTGACCGTGTGCTCTGCACCGCTGACTGGGAGGAGCTGCAGAGGGAATGCCACCTCAGATGCCTCGCATCGGTCGTTTCTGACCATAGCCCCTTGCTGTTGGACTGCTCCCCCATGCCCACTGCCCACAGGCGATTCCACTTCGAGGACTTCTGGCTGCGTCTTGATGGCTTCCAGGAAGTTGTGGCTGAGGCGTGGAACTCAGTTTGGGACGTGGACCCTTTCCAACGGCTGCGACTACGGATGCAGGCCACCGCGCGCAGACTCACGAGCTGGAGCGCACGCTCTGTTGGAAATGTCCGGGATAAGATGGCTATCTCGCGCGAGCTATTGCTGCGTTTTGACAAAGCTCAGGAGGACAGAGCACTCACGGCCCACGAAGAGCAGTTTCGCAAACAGCTCAAGGTTGCCTACCTAGGCCTTGCTTCCCTAGACCGCACAATCGCCCGGCAACGTGCCCGCCTGGCCTACCTCAGGGAAGGAGACGCCAACACCTCCTTCTACCACCGGCAGTGCACATTTAGGAGGCAGAAGAACAGGATTTTCAGCATCACCACGGATGATCAGGTGCTCACCTCGCACGAGGACATGGCGGAGGCATTTTTTGCGCACTTTGACGCACTCCTTGGCACGGCTGTTCACCGGGAGCACACGCTGGACCTCTCAAACCTGATCGAGCCCCAGGACCTGAGACACATCGATGAACCTTTTGGTGCCGAAGAAATCTGGGGCGCGGTGAAGCGGCTGCCGGCGCGCAAGACACCGGGGCCGGATGGCTTCACTGCGGAGTTTCTCCGGGCTTGCTGGCCCACGGTCAAGCAAGACTTCGTTGACGTGTTTCAGCAGCTATTCGATTTGCGCGGCCGTGGCTTCAGCAAGCTGAATCAGGCCCTCCTCACTCTGCTGCCTAAACGTGCTGACGCAAGCCAGGTCGCCGATTATCGCCCAATCAGCCTAATTCACCTCGTCGCCAAGATCTTTGCCAAAGTTCTGTCCCTGAGGCTTGCTCCCAGGCTTGACAATCTCGTCAGCAACAACCAGAACGCGTTCATTGCGGGAAGAAGCCTCCACGACAACTTTGTCCTAGTGAGGAAATCTGCGAGGCTGCTACATCAGTTGGGCGCGCCAAGGATCCTGCTCAAGCTGGACATGGCAAAGGCTTTTGACTCCCTCTCATGGCCATTCTTATTCGAGGCCTTGAAGCAGTATGGGTTTGGGGACAGATTCCTAGAGTGGCTCTCCATCCTCCTATCTTCTGCGAGCACGCGCATCCTCCTAAACGGGGAGCCAGGGCCGCCGGTGTGGCACCGACGTGGGCTGCGCCAGGGAGACCCTCTATCGCCCCAACTGTTCGTCCTCGCTATTGACATCCTAAGCAGGCTCTTCAAGCGCGCGGTCGAGCTGGGAATCTTGCAGAGATTGCACCCCAGGAAGTGGATACCGCCCATATCCCTGTACGCCGATGACGTTGTGCTCTTTTGCCACCCATCAGTTGCAGACGCCACGGCTGTCAGGGAGATCCTCAACCTGTTCGGTCGCTCATCTGGCCTCCGCGTCAACTTCACCAAGAGCTCGGCCACGCCGCTGCGCTGCACCCCGGAGGAAACCACGCTGACCGCTGACCGCTGAGCGCCTCGGCTGCCCGGTGGCACCCCTTCCCATCACCTACCTTGGCATCCCGCTGACAATCAGACGGCCGACTGCTGCCCAGCTCCAACCTATCGTCGACAGCATTGCCGGCCGCTTGCCAACGTGGAAGGCTGGGCTCATGAACAAGGCAGGGCGCCTAGCAATGGTCAAGTCCGTTCTCTGCGCCATCCCCATCCACCAGCTGCTGGTCTACGCGCCGCCAAAGAAATCGCTGAAAATGATTGAGAAGATCTAGCGTGGCTTCCTCTGGGCTGGACGTGCCGCGGCCAATGGCGGCCACTGCCACGTCAATTGGAGCCGTGTGTGCCGGCTCTTGTCCTTTGGCGGCCTTGGCGTCCAGGACATAGGGCGTGCCGGGCTTGCCCTTAGACTCCGATGGCTATGGCTATCCCGCACGGATGACGGCAGAGCTTAGAGTGGCCTAGACCTGCAGTTCTCTGAGGAGGAACGCGCACTCTTCTTTGCGTCGACGACCATGTGCATCGGCAATGGGCAGAAGGCCCTGTTCTGGGAGGATCGGTGGGTCAATGGCAGGGCCATCAAGGAGATTGCGCCCTTGCTCTACATGTGCATCCCCAAGAGGCGACGCAAAATCAGGACGGTGGCTGATGGGCTACACGGAAATAGCTGGGCAAGAGACATCCAAGGCGTGCTTGGAGTGCATGAGATTGGACAGTATCTTCAGCTGTGGCACCTGATCCATGCCACCCCCCTCACCGACTATCCGGATAGGCTGGTATGGAAATGGACAACTTCTGGCACCTACTCCGCTAGCTCATGCTACCTAGCTACCTTCCATGGATCAATGACTTGTTACTCCTGGAAGCTCATCTGGAAAACATGGGCGCCGCCGAAAGTGAAGTTCTTCCATTGGCTCGCTAACCTGGACAGATGCTGGACTGCGGAGCGCCTTGCCAGACACGGACTTCCACACCATGCCAGATGCTTACTATGCGACCAGGTGCCGGAGTCCATGAGACACCTGATGCTCGAATGCCCCTTCACCCGGCAGGTTTGGCATGAGATCCTCACTTGGCTCAGGATGACCGCGGTTGCACCTGACCACGAGCCATCCATCATGGACTGGTGGCGGCGCGCTAAGGGAGACACCCCCAAGCCGATGCACAAGGGCCTGGCCTCTGCCACCCTCCTCATCCCTTGGATGGTATGGAAGCATCGTAACTCATGCGTTTTTGAGGGCGCCCGGCCATCAATCCCACTCCTACTCTCCACGATTAAGGATGAGATTAGCTCATGGGCAAAGGCTGGTGCTAGGGGACTACGTGTAGTTCTGCCATCCACCTGGGATGTGCACTGATGTATCACCTGTATCGTGTAAACCTGCCTCTTAGGAGGTTGTAAACCTATTCTATCTTTTCAATGAAATGAAGCGCAAAGGTCCTTTGCGTTTTCTCAAAAAAAAAATATGATGTGTTCATGGTTGCAGTTGATCAACAACTACAGGAGTTAAATAGCAGGTTCAGTGTACAGAGCTCCTTATTTTGTGCACCTCTCTCGATCCAAGGAACTCATTCAGATCATTCAACCTTGAAAATATATGTCTTCTAGCTGCAAAGTTTTAGCCTTCTGATTTTTCAGAGCAAGAAAGGGACAATTTGAGGTGTCAATTGCGCCATTATGAGCTTGATGTTCTAAGAAATCAGGAGTTTTCGAACTTATCCACTATAGCTGAACTTTGCCAGAAACTTTTTGAGACCGAGAAGTTGACGGATTATCACTTGATTGACAGGTTAATTCGACTTGTTCTAACTTTACCAGTCTCAACAGCAACAACAGAGCGAGCTTTCTCCGCCATGAAATTTGTGAAGACAAGACTCCGAAATAAAATGGAGGATGAGTTTCTAAGAGATTGTCTGATAATCTACATCGAGAGGGATATTGTTTTCAAGTTCTCAACCGACACACTTATAGATGAGTTTGATGCAAGGAAAAAGCGTCGACTAGACTTCAACTAAATTCCACCTCTTTTATTTCTTCTCGTCCACATTTTGTCTATCTAATGTAACCAGTATATCTCAGACCAATATAATGTTATTTTAGCAAGTTATTATGTGAAAATGGTGATCTTTTGACATTTTTCTTCGGTGTTTTTTTTACATGATCATACTCGTTGTCAAGGGTAGGAGACGTGTGACAAAATTTGGTTCTACTGTGTGGCCAGAATAGAAACATGTCTCCATGTCTCGACAGTGTGGTTGACATGCACTCTCCGAAATTGTGAAGTGCAGCAAAAATACTTTATCCATACATAATTAACATGCAAGTTTTTTGTACTTCCTCCGTATATATATAAGTGAAGTTAATAAAGTAATTCTGATGAACTCAATAATTAATGTTCGAAAATATAATACTACCTCTGTCCATAAATAGATGCCAAAAGTTTGTCTAAATTTGAATGTATCTAGTCACGATTTAGTGTATAGATACATCCGAATTTGAATAAATCTTTGGCATCTATTTATGGACGGAGGGAGTATAAAAGTAAGATCTGACGATCAATAAAAGGACATTATTTAATTCTAATTTATTACATCGTAGGACAAACGACGATTGCCCGAGGTAGTCAAATCTACTCCCTAATCCTCCTCCTTTTAAATGATCTACCCACAACTCCAACCCTCTGAATTCTTCGGTTGCTAACTACTTCTTCTGCTTCGTCGTTGTCGGAGTTTGAATTGGTAGAATTTGCATCACCATCAATAATTTCATTTGTTACTTCTGGTGAGTTATCTTCCGTATCACCAACTTCAGCAATTCCGGTCACTGGATTAGCACTCTGCATATGAATCAATGAAGTGAGTCATCCAGATAAGACTATTTACATTGCAATGGATTAGGAATAACATTTAACTTTGAGTCACCATGTAAAGAACGTGTAATACTGAAAACAAGTGAGCATCTGCATGATCTGCAGCAGACCTTTGCTGATTTGAATCAGTGTCATCGTCGCATGATGAAGCGGATGAAGAAACTGACATCTTAGCCTGACCAAGGAAAAATAGGAAGGACATATCACAATCTGTAAGAAACCAATGAGTTAAGAGTGTAGTTAATAAAGACTTAATTGAACCGAAGATAGTGTTTGAGATGCTGATAGAGGAGTTAATGGCATCCGCGGTCACACAACTTGTCCCACATGTGCACTTAAGTCACACATGTTGCAAAACGAACTAACCGGTCACACAACTTGTGAAACGTGTGCACCCTAGGTCACAAAACGGTTTGATTTCCGGCTTTTGGCAAAAACCGGTAACGCGCTGACCACATGAGGTGCTTGGTTCAATCAATTTTTTTTCACAGAACCAGTCGCGCGCTATTTCGAAACATGTTTATTCGAAACACAATTATTCCAGGGTGTTAAATGACTCTTTTTGCTGTCAAATATGACCAAACTGAATCGCGTTCAACAAAGAGAAAAAATTAGGGGGGGTTTGTGTAAATTGTGACTACCCAATCTACCTCATGTGGTCAACGCGTGACCGGTTTTTGCCAAAAGCCGGAGATCAAACCGTTTTGTGACCTTGGGTGCACACGTTTCACAAGTTGTGTGACCGGTTAGTTCGTTTTGCAACATGTGTGACTTAAGTGCACATGTGAAACAAGTTGTGTGACTGCGGGTGCCATTAACTCCTGATAGAGGCATTGCAGCATTATCTGCTACCAGACTTTTGTCTATAAGTTCTGGAAAACGGGCAGACATCTTTGTATTATTTCGGAAATATGACTACTTTACCTTCCTAGCACTGCATATATCAGATGTGAAGCTGGCTCCAAGGTGAGAGTGATATATATATAACAGGTGCAGCCAAGCGTGTAGGTTTCAAATTTTCCCTCCAATCTGGAATTTCGAAAAAATTGGGCCCCACATATTAAAGAAAGTTCACTGGGACACCGAAAGTTTTTGCTGCGCAATTGCAGCAACAAAACTGTGTGCTGTATAGAAAATCTAGGTGCAAGTATAGTGTCTTTGTCAACATCGACCCATAGTGGGCAGCATTATGTTCGGCGGTATGCAAACATGTAGTGAAGTCCAGCAATGATATTTCCTACTGGACCTTTCTGTAAATGTACCTCATAACTATACACAGTGGGTCCATTCAAGCTGCACATCACAGCTACATTTCACAACTGAACCTAGGTTTCTTAGCCAAAAAATGTCGCCAAAAGAGTAGACTGGATTTCTTAGCCAATACTTTCTGCCCCAAAGAGTAGCAAGAATCAGATTCTCATGAAATAACTTGTTGGATTTGGTGGAATTACTTCACTCCCACTGAAACATACAAGTCCCGTAAAATTAACATGTATGTGTCAGTAATGTATATACCTTATTGATTTGCTTCAACATATGTATTCCGGTAACATGGTAGGTTGACTTGGTTTCGAATAAGAAGTGGAATAAAAAATTTAAGGATAGTCGCGAACCACTAGGATGCATGTTTTTTTTAAGTGCAACCAATGTCTCAAATGTATGGCTATTTGTAGCTTCTAGGGAAAGCGTGACAGAAAATGCATGCTGTGATCCCAGATTGGACTATATTTCGTGTTCATATGAGTCAGATATGGGCATAATACTAAATTTATTAATACTTGTCATTTCTTGTATTCAGTCCACAAGCTCGATACAAGAAATGACGAGTAGTAGCTATATTTACTAACTTGTTCATAATGTATTTATTTGAGGTGACATGCATATGTGTGCCATCATATCCTTCTGCATCTTCATTGCGACTAAAGTATAGAGAATTTCCAGATTTGCATAATGTGGCCCATTTTCAACTGACACATCCCCGTATTAGAAAAATTGATGTTCCACTTAAAACTAGGAGGAATTCAATTAGAATGGGAATTGTTTCAATTAATAAAGTGTGTATCATTACGAATGGAAAAAGCTTACAATCAGAATTAGTGGTAACATTTTTCCTTGTCATGTCAACATTTGTAATGCGGCATTTGTTTTAATTTTATATTGCTTACATATATTTTACGAAGTGTGTACTGTTTTTTTCATTCAGTGCCTATTAAATAATAAGAGATATGCCCTAAATTTTGGTTTTATTCATACATATTATGGGTATTTTTTTTATAAAAATATGTTTAGTTCATTTCATTTTTTTAATAAAATATATTCGAATATGGTTCCCACATATTACAGTAATAGTTTTATAAAAAAGGTTTAGTTTGTTTCGGATAAAATATCACATAAGTATGGAACGTATCACATATTTTACCGAATTTTGTGTCATACCTAGTAAATCTAAGCTTGTTTCAGGAATAAAATATATGTGAGCAACTCAAATAGAACAAACAAGATTTGGTCTAAGTATGGATTCAATAACATTTTGGCATCACAGAAGTATGGCACATGTCACATATATCGAATTTCGTGTCATACCTACTAAATCTAATTAAGTATCATAAATCAAATATTTCGATTATGGACACCATTGTTATATATTTATTTTAAATTTATGAGGACAAAATAATATCCAATTATGTTTTACAAATCAATCAAATTTTTAGGCAGGAACCAGTAGGAAATCAAGAAGTTTTCACATTTATTTCAGATTTGTCACACATGAGAATGAAGGATGAAACAATGCACAAAATAGATCATAACATTTCATACAATTTTCATTTGTGTTATTTTAAGTTTCACATATCGTACATAAATTTCAATATCATTTCAAAAGTGATTTGACACATATTCTTGTTTAATCCTCACTATGTTGAAAAAGGCAGTTCGTAGACAATAACTAAAATCCATAACATTTTTGGTTGTATTCACACATATACTGGTTATTTTTTATATAAAAATAGGTTTAGTTCGTTCCAGTTTTTTAATAAAATATATTCAAATATGGTTCACACATAATCTAGTAATTGTTTTATAAAATAGGTTTAGTTTGATTCAGATAAAATATCATATAAGTATGGAACGTATCACATATTTTACTGAATTTTCTGTCATACCTAGTAAATCTAAGCTTGTTTCGGGAATTAAATATATGTGACCAACTCAAATCATCATACGTGAAGTATAAATCATCATACAAAGAATGTAGCACAAACAAGTTGTGACATCCTTTGGACTTGGAGCAAGGTATTGCTCTTTAATCCAAATTCAGAAAGAATATATTCCATGAAACAAGGTGTGACCCCCTATGCTAGATTTTTTTGTTATTATACTTTTTCCCATTGGAGCATGCATATTGACTTATTACTCCGAAAACAAGCCCATGTGTAAAATGTAGGAGGTACGAGTTCTACTATATTTTTGCAGATGATAAACTATAATTAAGTGGAGTAAACCATGCCGAGCTTCATGTTTGATCACAGGTCAAGCCCAAACTGGCTAATAAACAACATGCACAAATCAAAAATCAAACTGGACCGGTTCAGGAAAAACGTGCAGTACGAAACCAATCCACAATTAGGGACAACAGAGCAAGAAGAGCATCCAACTTGTGCATCCTGTGGCAAAAAACAAAACTACCATGGTCGTGATCCACAAACTCCATGGAAGGTGTTAGGGTTGTACTATGGATCAGTGGAATTGAACCATGCTAACCTATGTTTCCTGCAAAGGCGTTTTTTATATTAAAAACACTACTAATTACTGCTGCATCAAAGAAGGATGGGTGTGGCAGGTTGTGCTACTTAAGTAATCATCCATTCGAGTTTAAATGTTAGTGCTAAAATCTTTGTTATTTTCTACTTTCCAGTTGGAGCATGCATAACGTCATGTTATACGAATGAGTTCAAGATATGTAGCTGCGAAAATTCAATAATAAGGGGGAAATAAAATCCAACGGCCTTTGAATAATAAAAAATTACCTGCTTAATCTTTGCATCTCTGTTCTGGGCCATCTTGGTGATGGTTTTCCTTTTCTTCAGCGGCCTCTTGTCTGTGCAGCAGTGATTATGTAAGTCCTCCTCCGGTTTATTCTTTCCTGTGTTCCTGGATCCAACCGGGGGACATGTTCGTGCTGGTAACTCAAAATCGTCGTCATCGAGATCCATTCTGAGAATGCTTCCTACCCTAAGTTATTAAAGAGTATACAGCATATGTGATATCTCAAGTAATTGAATAACTGTAAGGTGAAATGAAAATTAACTGCTGCAAAACCTGACACATAATTGCTGAATATATTTACTCTTCTGCAAACAACAAGTAAGCCCCATTGGGGAAAGATCTTTCGGGCAACAAATGGTCAAGAATGATATTTGGTTCCTCTGCTACGAAACAAATATGTGTTCAATACATTTTCCCTACTCATTTTACACATAGTACATATGGCTATAAACACATACTAATTCTGCTACCTCACGAAATTACTAAAAGTACATGCCTGTACAATGAAATAAACTATCTTCCCTCAGAATCTGGATGTCGATTCCAGCAGACCATATATGGAATATAATGTCAAAATTGCTATAACCACACATTACTTGCTGAAAGGGCCCAAAATATACATGTTCGGAAAAATTACTAGCATGCCTGATGGTACATAAAAGAATAACTGCTGCAAACTGAATAACTAAATGGTGATGGTATTCAGATAAATCAATGAAACGAAGACGGGGTGGGAGAGTTCCAGGGGAGGGAGGAGGCTGGGATCCATTAATAGAAGCCCCTAGATCTGACAGGGAAATAAATCCTATACGACCCAAACTCATGCGACCTAGTGTGTAGACCACATCTGGCACCTCTCATCTGAAAAAAGCCCGCACTCCGGTAACAATTCGCCACATGCTTTGCTACGTGTACGATGCAAGAGGTGGTCTACGGCTGGGTCGTACAAGGTAAGGTCGTATAGGATTTTTTTCCATCTGACAGCGCCATGCCAAGAGTATAACCCTAACCATGGCGGCAGATTTCGCATTGATGCAACTATATTATTCAAGATTTAAACAGCAAGCTCACTACAGCTCATACACATGTTGAAACTAGGGTTAGTCACGCGTACCTTCGACTAATTCCAGAACCACGACCGCGCCGGCGACGAATCAGTCAGGGGGGAACGAGGAAGATGCAGAGGACGACGACGTCCTTGGACGCCGTTCACCTTCTTGGAGGCGTGGCCACGACACACAACTTGTCGCCGGTTGCTTGCCCCTGGGCTCTGTCTGCTACCCTAGTTACTAGTGATCCATCCGAGCTCCTCCTCGAAACCCCTTTCGTTGAGGCCATGCGTCAGGCAGTACCCGGCTCCATATAGACGGTGTGTCTCCCCTTTGCGCGACCATTCCCGAGCCTAGGGTGGCTGTCTGGGGTGCGTCGTGGCTGGAGGCACCCCGGTGTTCTTCAACAGCTGGTGGTGTGTCGTGATTGGCATGCGTTGAGACTTAGGCGTTCTCTTGGGGTGGGTGCCGAAGCCTCCGCGAAAGCATTGCACAGCTGGTCTGTGCCGACAACGATGACGCTAGCGAGCGCCATTTTCCTTCCTGGAGGCGCTGTCATGAAGCTTCCCCCTTTGAGCTCTGGAGTTTCGCCGGCTTCACTAGCGTACTTAGCCAGATCTCGGGGTGTTGGTGGTCCTCTGTTTGACAGGATGTTCAGTGTGCTAGTCCTGCATGGTTCAGATCCGCGGAGTGGCGGCTCGGGGCTGGGTCTCAAGCTGAGCCGCCGGTGTTTTGCTGAAGTCTTGGGCGCTCTTGGAGATCCTGTAGTTTAGGGCTTAGCCCTGGTCTGCTTGTTCCTTTGTAGTAGGCTTTAGCTCTTCACCACCTGGGCTTGTATCTAGAGCTGGTATCCCCAGTTTTTCTTTTCTTTTCTTTTTTCTTTGTCGCATGCTACCTTGTACTCCTGGCCGGTTGATGGCTTTGTTAATTCAAAGCTGGGCTCGTCGGAAGATGCAGAGGATGAAGATGAAGTTCGGAGAGAGAAAGGGGAATCGACTGGGAGCAGGCAAGGGAGTAAAGGATGCGGGATGATACAGACCGGTGGGCCACCTACTTACTTATTGTACAAATACAGCAAGCAGACCTCCCCAATACGGAAATAACTATGTCCATATACTACTTCGTGCTGACGTGTTAGCACGAATCTCAAAGTACACGGACGACGACGGGGCATCCGGTAGTTACCGGTTCCGCTAGAATTGACTATTCGGCACACTAACCACTCGTTATTGCTCAACCATAACCATCCACTCGTTATTGCTCAACCATAACCATTCTCGTGCTGGAATTTTTTTCCATTCCCATCCCCACTAACTCTCATGGGACCAGTCTTTTACCATCTTCATCCCCATCGGGTAAACAAATAACCATCGATTAACCAGCCCTGCTTTAGCTAGTAACTATGAGCCCAAAATAAAATAACAACATGGTAGGATGATAGAAAAGGCGAGCGTTTGGGAGTTGGGATTTGGGGACTACGACGGTTGGGGACGGGAGGGGAAATGTGAGTACAATAGGATTAGGGTTTTTTTGATATCTATACATACCTATCTTGTACCATAGCGCCACATGTCATGTGCCTAACGGGGATTTCATGGTTATCGGGTATGGATAGTGGTAACATAGACTCATCCCCACCTTACCTAATGGGGAGAGTTTGCCTCCAATAAAACCCCCACGGGGATGAAGTATTAACCAAAACCATCCCCTAATAGGTGAATTAACCACCGGGGATCGGGGACGGGGCCCCATTGCCAAATTGAGTTGTGTGTGTGTCTCTGCGAGAGTGAGGCGAAGAGAAGGATTCCGCTTTTGGGGCTAATTAGTTGAGAAATAATGGGCCATAAGATTAAGGACCAAGGGTTGGGCCTGGCCGCCTGGGCCGAATAGATATGCGTGCAACAATACCACCTACACTTGTAACCAGGAAAACCATCTTGAAACTACCCGTGTCGCCTAACCCTAGGCGACTCGGGGGGTGATCCCCGCCGGCCGCCTGCCACCTCCCTCCTCGCCCCCTCCTCCTCGCCGCCGCCAAAAGACCCGCAGGGCAAAGCCCTGGCGGCGACGGCGGGGGCTTCGTCCCTCGCGCGATGGTGGCTTCCCTGGCGGCGGCGGCGTGCGTCTCCGACGGCTCCGACATTAAGGTGTCGCGGGTCTGCGGCGGCGTTGACGTCTCCACGGTGATGGACCGGCTTCCTGCGCGATGGGATCGCCCTACTAGCGGTGGATCTTCGGATCGCTGTTGGTGAGGGCCCCTAGGGTTTCGGGAGGCGCTGCCGAGATGGTGGAGGCGGTGTCGCGTCAGAATAAAGGTGCTGGAGCTCGGTCCCCATCTCGGCAAGGCCACGTGTGGCGGCGCCGACGAGCTGCTGGCCTGGTTTCCTCTCAGATCGGTGGATCTGGAGAGGATGGTCTCTCCGGGCACGGGTTTCTGTCGACTCTGCCATGGAGCTTTGGCAGTCAGAGGGCTGTTGTTGCTGCTGTCTTCCCCTCGGCCTGCCGTGGTGGCAAGGGAGTGGAAGGGACGGTACAATCGCCTTCCTCGTTAGGGTTTTTAGGGTCTTTTTTTAGATGCGCCCGTCGCGTCGTGAAGCTTCCCCCGACCAGCCATGGTCGCGAGGGGAGGAAGTGGCTTGACGTGGCGTCAATGGTTGGGACCTACTGCTCGGGGTCCGTGGATTGGAGATTCTGCTTGGTCTCCACTAGCTCCCGCCTGCCCGATGGTCTGGAAAAGATTATTAACTCTCACCCCTCGGGATGGGCACTCCTGTGGTGTTCAAAGCCCAATGCGGCGAAGGTGGCGGCAGTGACTCGATGGTGTCTGAAGACGGGCGGCTTCCGGATTCGATCTCTGTACTTGGGTGGTGACGATGAGGACGATGGGCTTGATTGCGATTTGGGGGTACGGTGTGTGGTCTTCTGGGTCCATATTGTATTTTGTTATCTCAAAAAAAAGGAAAACCATCTTGTAACGTTCAAAAAAAAGGAAATCCATCTTGTTTACTAAAAAAGAATGAAATCCATGAAAAACCACAAACGTAGCTCGTTTTTTTAAAAAAAATCTAAAATAATATTTTAAAGTTTTTAAAAAAATCTGAAAATAAATCTTGATGCAGACAATCTTGTGTTCTACCAGCATGCAAATTTGCAACTCGAAATACCTTATATTCAAGGCTATGCAAAAAATGACAAATTCTGAAATCTATAATAATGAATAGTACAAACTATCACAATCTCAAAATCTGTTAGATTTTGTCAGTTTTCTGGTGCCTCGAATATATGGTATTTGGGGTTCAAATTTTACACAACGATAGAACTCAATATTACCTACATCTAGATTTTTTGTCAGATTTTTTTTGAAGCTTAGAATGCCATTTTGATTTTTTTTTTTAAGCTACGTGTAGCCCGTCCTACAAAGTCCACACTCTGAAATCCATCTTGTTTGCTAAAAAAATGAAATCCATCTTGCAAATGTGCGATTTGAGAAACATTTGGTTTTCCAAGGATACATTTGAGAAACATTCATGAATTCAATTTCCTGTCCCTAGCGGAAAACTACTAATTTTGTGTTGGAAACCGCATGAAAACAAGGTTATGTTGATTAATAGTAATTACAAAACGCGTCGGATATTTGAGCTCCATGGCGCCATAAGCAAACGCAAGTTCCGTACCATTTCGTGTCATTTCTGAACACATTTCCCCCCGCTTAATTCATCGCATTCTCTATAAGCCTCAAACTCGCATCGACCTGGCAAATTTATAAATCAATGTCATTCTTCAGTTTAAGCCTCAAACTCGCATCGACCTGGCAAATTTACAGATAAATCAATGTCATTCTTCAGTTTTTCATTGATCGTAGACAATCGAACAGCATGGCCAAAGTATTAATTGCCAATTTACCTACAACCAAGTTTGTATCACAAAATGTTCCAAAAGGTTGTATGAATTTGGAGGTAGAGTAGTGAATTAGCCACACCTCCATCGGTACGAGAGGAAGAATAACAACCTTACTTCTGAACACAGAAGATGTACTATATATTAGACAGGCATATATTACAGCACGGCCATTACAGATACAGTAGTACTAGTACCCACAAGGCCACAGCACAAACTTCATCAGACATTCACCTTTCTTAACAGCGTGCATCGTAGTTATATTTACATAGGATGAAGGTTGCATCTTCCAAAGCTGACTTTAACATGCCCTACCTCCAAAAGAAACGACGACTAAACCTATAAAACAGGACTGAGATGGGCTCCCTGAGAAGGCAAAATTTACGTGTGTCACAGAGAGGCCAGCATATGGAGCTAGTAATAGCAAACTCATGGAAAGTATGGGTCCTCCTTCTTCTGATAAATTTCAAAGAGCTGATCTGAGTAACGATGAGCCATCTTCAGACAGAACTCAACACCAGATGGGTTGTACTTTTCCAAGTCCTGTGGGGTCTTCTTAAGCGGCCCAGAAGCATCACCATCCAGAAGAAACTGTGCTATGTAAGAACCCCTAAACAAAGAAACAACTTGCAGAAGTGATATGCTGAAAACTGGAAGCAAATAATATCACGTGTGCTTGTGTTGTGTACTTACTAGGTTAGTAGTCACAAACAATGTCTGAAACCAAATAGAACAAAAACCAAACTGGAGCATCAGAAAGTAAATATCCGTATACACATTTTTTTCAACGCTAGGTAAGACCACCAGTAAGAATGTAAGAAAATGGTGATCCCTAGTCCATAGAATCATCAAAGTATCCCAATTTTGCAATCTAAGAACTCAGTTTGGCATGTTGATAGTTCACCCTACACCCATGTGGCCTACATTCTACACCGGAATATGTACTTCCCAAATAGAACTGAAATCATGCAGGGAATCCCCACGTTCTACATGGAAAAGTTGAAAAGAGAGGCACTATACATTTAGAACTGAACATCAAGATCAATAAACACATAGTCAACTCAACCCATTAGATCCAGACCCCTTCTTACCTAAATATAACATATCTCCCACTAAAAAAATATCTAGAATGAAGTTGTTACGTACAAGGCCAAGCTGTCTTTCAAAGAGTGTGATATGCACACAATGAGCAGCTCAAACAATGTCAGGAAAAGACCAAATGGTGATACAACTGCGTGCAGAACTGTTCGTTAAAGTGTAAGTGAATAAAGAGGATACTTGCACTGAATATAAAAAATAATAACTACCATTATAAGTTAAGAATACCTTGGTGCATCTATCTGGCTAAATCCCCTTTTGTTATGCACAATAGTCGCCTTTTCTGCCTGTTCTTCCTCAGTTTGCCGTCGATACATGGCACAGACAGCTTTTAAGGTAAGTTCAGGTTGCTGATCAAATGCTGATAGCATTTCTTGCGCATTCTTCCAATCGTTGTTATTGGTATTCATTTTACCCCGTATCCAATCTAGAATTTTTCCAAAGTTTATCTCACTATCACACTCTTCTAGTTCAGCAGAGTATTCTTCAGCAGGATCGGATGGATTTTCAGAACAATCTGCATCATCTATAAATTCATCTGTATTATAACCTTCTTCTGAACCATCCCCAGTCTCTTCATGATCCCTGGGTTCCTCAAACTCAAGCTCCCGACGTGCAGGTCGTATTATCTTTGATTGACTTTTAACTAACCGAGCCGAGCGCCTTGATGCGGGAGTAGAACACCCTTCCACCTCATAAGGTTCACCATCCTCCTCCTCCTCCTCCTCACTCTCACTGGCTGTGACACAACGCAAAGCACGCTTCCTACTACTTGCAACACCCACCTCCTGATTTCCATGCCCTCCATCATTCTCATCCTCCTCCCCGCTCTCGCTGTCACCCTCCTCGCCACCACTTTCGCTGTCACTGATAACCTGTGCAGCAGCACGCTTCTTGCCTCGGGGCATGATTGACACATCGTCATCCTCTAGACCCACATTGGCATCAGAGCGAAAGTTCACATGGTCACCTCCACCACCATCATCATCCTCCTCACTTTCAGTGTCAGTGACTCCACGCAACGCACGCTTCCTACTACTTGCAACACCCAGTTCTTGATTTCCATGCCCTCCATCATTCTCATCCTCCTCCCCACTCTCGCTGTCACCGTCATCCCCACTTTCGCTGTCACTGATAACCTGTGCAGCAGCACGCTTCTTGCCTCGGGGCGTGATTGACACATCATCATCCTCTAGACCCACATTGGCATCAGAGTGAACGCTTCCATGGTCACCTCCACCACCACCATCATCATCCTCACTCTCACTGTCAGTGACTCCACACAAAGCACCCTTCCTACTACTTGCAACACCAACCTCCTGATTTCCATGCTCCTCCCCACTCTCGATGTCACTGATAACCCGTGCAGCAGCACGCTTCTTGCCTTGGGGCGTGATTGACACATCGTCATCCTCTAGACCCACATTGGCATCACAACGAACGCTCCCATGGTCGCCTCTATCACCTTCATCTGCGTCAACAATCTCGACTTCATCATCACTCTCTCCCTCGCCGTCGCCGACCTCCATAGCATCATTCACCACATGATCACCTGCAATGTCGACTGGCTTTTGCTTGTTTCCTCCGAAACCCTCCTCCAATCGACCAAAGGTTGGATCATTTTTACCTGTATGGTACATTGGGTCTCCCTTGCGCATGGCCTTCCTCAATCGCGTGTTCTCGGCCTCGAGGAGAGAGACCCTAGCCTCCAGGTCGGCGATGCGGGAGGACTTGGGACTTGGCGTCAAGCTCGGCCTCGAGGGCGTCGACCTTCTTCGCAATCTCCGTGAGGTCCGGCCCTGCCGACGATGTGGCGGCTGAAACCCTAGCGTCGGAGAAGTCGGCCACTCGGCGCCGCCGCTTGTGCTTCCGGTTGTGTCGGGGTGAAGTGAGTAGAGGATTCGAGTGGGTCAACGAAACAGGCCGCAGGTAAAGAAATAGACCGACCAGCCAGCTTGTCGGTGTTGAGTGGGCCTTTGGGCTGACAGAATTACCTATACAATGAAGATACATGTCTGGCCACACTGCCACCGCCTTAGAGCAACTCCAGTCGCATAACCTGATTCCTATTCATTTACCGGTAAAAGAAGAAATTCTTATCTATTTATCGAGGCAATTATACTCAAATCGACAATATGAACTGCCGGTGCTTAGGCAGACACCCCATTGTTCTTGGGGGAAGCCCACCAAAGCAGGATTTCTTTTTGAAAGGGCAGTAGTGGGGGTGGGGAAAGTTTGGATTTTTGAAATGAGAAATTTTTGCATTCTACCCCAAAGCGTCCCCAAACCGCGTCAGATTGACCGTTTGTGGGACGTGTTTTGTTCGTGTCGCGTTTGGGGGACGTCGCTCTCCAGCCGCGTCCCCAAACGCCTCCCCCAAATGAATATTGGTGCACGAAAATAAATGTTTTCATTCAATTTTGATTATATATTACAAAGTTTGAATGAAAATGCCTAGCTTTCATCTAAACCTAGCCTACTGACCGCCCGGCGGTGCGTTCGACGGCCCCACCCCAGCGTCGCCTGCCCTCCGCCGCAGCTCTTGCTGCGCGCGCCGGCTCTCCGTGCGTAGGGCGGTGGGCAGATGCCGCTCCTCCAGCACCGCATCCACGTCCGCCCTCCCCTGCTGCACCGCCTGGAGGGAGAGCTCGACGGCGCGACGAATCTGCGCCTCTTCGCGGGCACAGGCGTCGTCCTGGAGCTTCTTCTCCGACTCGACGAGCGCGCGCTGCTGATCGGCCGTCTCGTCCGGGTGTGGCCCATCGTCGTCGGACCACTCGAACTCGTCGTCGTCCTCCTCCTCCTCCACCTTGGTCTCCTCCACCTCCGCCTCGGCCTCCTCCTCCTCCACATCAGTTGGCGCCTCCATCATCGCCGCCGCCAACGCGTCGGCCTCCGCCGCCAACTCGTCCGCCCGCCTCGCCCAGGCCGCCTCCGTTGCCGCCAGCGCCGCCTCCCGCTGCTGACGCTCCTCCGCCGCCAGCTGCTGCTGGCGCTCGATCGAGTCCCGCCGCCGGAGCTCGATCGCCTCCCACCGTTCACGGTACAGTGTGTCCCGCTCCTCCTGCTGGCGGCGGAGCTCATCAACCCACCGCTGCTCCATCTCCTCCGTCCGGCGCCTTCACGCCTCTTCTGCCGTCGAGGCGTCGAACACCGCATTGGTGTCCGCCGTCGCCTGCTCGTGTCATGCTGCTGCCGCCGCGGCCTCGTCAGCTGCGGGGGCAGGGGCGTAGAATGCCGCTAGATCCACCGCGTGCGCCGCCTCATGATGTCTACTCACGCTTCTTTTCCTGTAGACAGTGTTGGGCCTCCAAGAGCAGAGGTTTGTAGAACAGCAGCAAGTTTTCCCTTAAGTGGATCACCCAAGGTTTATCGAACTCAGGGAGGAAGAGGTCAAAGATATCCCTCTCAAGCAACCCTGCGATCACAATGCAAGAAGTCTCTTGTGTCCCCAACACACCTAATACACTTGTCAAATGTATAGGTGCACTAGTTCGGCGAAGAGATAGTGAGATACAGGTGGTATGAATGTATATGAGCAGTAGTAACGGCGCCAGAAAATACTTGCTGGCGTGCAGTTGACGTGGGAGATATTGCAGGAAGTAGAGATGCAGTAAAACAGTAAACAAGCAGTGATTGCAGTATTTGGAAACAAGGCCTAGGGATCATACTTTCACTAGTGGACACTCTCAACATTGATCACATAATAAAACCACTCTACACTCTCTTGTTGAATGATGAATACCATTAATTGTGTAGGGCTACAAGAGCACCTCAATTCCGGAGTTAACAAGCTCCACAACATTCAATGTTCATATTTAAATAACCTTAGAGTGCATGATAGACCAACGCAATTATACCAAGTACTAACATAGCATGCACACTGTCACCGACACACTATGAAAGGAGGAATAGATCACATCAATACCATCATAATAATAGTTAACTTCATAATCTACAAGAGATCACAATCATAAACTACGCCAAGTACTACATGATGCACACAATGTCACCATTACATCATGAAGGAGGAATAGAGTACTTTAATAACATCACTAGAGTAGCACATAGATTAATAGTGATACAAAGCTCATCATATGAATCTCAATCATGTAAGGCAGCTCATGAGATCATTGTATTGAAGTACATGGGAGAGAGATTAACCACATAGCTACCGGTACAGCCCTTAGCCTCGAGGGAGAACTACTCCCTCCTCATGGGAGACATCAGCGGTGATGAAGATGGCGGTGGTGTCGATGGAGATGCCTTCCAGGGGCACTTCCCCGTCCCGACGGCGTGCCAGAACAGAGACTCCTGTCCCCCAGATCTTGGCTTCGCGATGGCGGTGGCTCTGGAAGGTTTTTCGTACCGTGGCTTATTCGTCTCGAAGATTTAGGTCAGGGGGCTTCTTATAGGCGAAGAGTCGGAGTCGGAAGGGCTCGGTGGCTCCACACAATAGGGCCCCCCCCTTGGGCCGCGCCGCCACCCTGTGTGGTGGCCCTGTGGCTCTCCCTCCCGGGTGTTCTGGAAGCTTCGTGGAATTATAAGATGCTGGGCGTTGATTTCGTCCAATTCCGAGAATATTTCCTTACTAGGATTTCTGAAACCAAAAACAGCAGAAAACAGGAACTGGCACTTCGGCATCTCGTTAATAGGTTAGTTCCGGAAAACGCATCAAAACGATGTAAAGTGTGAACAAAACATGTAGGTATTGTCATAAAACAAGCATGGAACATAAGAAATTATCGATACATTGGAGACGTATCAGCATCCCCAAGCTTAGTTCCTACTCGTCCTCGAGTAGGTAAACGATAAAAGAATAATTTCTGAGGTGACATGCTACCAACATAATCTTTATCATACTATTGTAAAGCATATGAGATGAATGAAGTGATTCAAAGCAATGGTAAAGACAATGATTAAACAACTGAATCATATAGCAAAGACTTTTCATGAATAGTACTTTCAAGACAAGCATCAATAAGTCTTGCATAAGAGTTAACTCATAAAGCAATAAATTCAAAGTAAAGGCATTGGAGTAACACAAAGGAAGATTAAGTTTCAGCGGTTGCTTTCGACTTTCAACATGCATATCTCATGGATAATTGTCAAAAGTAAAATAATAAGTGCAATAAGTAAGCATGTAAGAATCAATGCACAGTTGACACAAGTGTTTGCCTCTAAGATGGAAAGAAGTAAGTAAACTGACTCAACATTAAAGTCATTAAAGTAAAAGAATGGCCCTTCGAAGAGGGAACATGGATTGCTATATTTGTGCTAGAGCTTTTATTTCGAAAACAAGAAACAATTTTGTCAACGGTAGTAATAAAGCATATGCATTATGTAAATTATATCCTACAAGTTGCAAGCCTCATGCATAGATTACCAATAGTGCCCGCACCTTGTCCTAATTAGCTCGGATTTACATGGATTATCATCGCAATACATATGTTTTAACCAAGTATCACAAAGGGGTACCTCTATGCCGCCTGTACAAAGGTCTAAGGAGAAAGCTCGCATTGGATTTCTCGCTTTTGATTATTCTCAACTTAGACATCCATACCGGGACAACATAGACAACAGATAATGGACTCCTCTTTAATGCATAAGCATTCAACAACAAATAATATTCTCATAAGAGATTGAGGATTGTTGTCCAAAACTGAAACTTCCACCATGGATCATGGCTTTAGTTAGCGGCCCAATGTTCTTCTCTAACAATATGCATACTCAAACCATTCAACTCATGATAAATCACCCTTACTTCAGACAAGACGAACATGCATAGCAACTCACATGATATTCAACAAAGGATAGTTGATGGCGTCCCCAGGAACATGGTTATCGCTCAACAAGCAACTTATAAGAAATAAGATACATAAGTACATATTCAATACCACAATAGTTTTTAAGCTATTTGTCCCATGAGCTATATATTGCAAAGACAAAGAATGGAATTTTAAAGGTAGCACTCAAGCAATTTACTTTGATATGGCGGAGAAATACCATGTAGTAGGTAGGTATGGTGGACACAAGTGGCATAGTTTTTGGCTCAAGGATTTTGGATGCATGAGAAGTAATCCATCTAAATACAAGACTTAGGCTAGCAAGGTTGTTTGAAGAAAACACAAGTATGAACTAGTACAGCAAAACTCACATAAGAACATATTGCAAGCATTATAAGACTCTACACTATCTTCCTTGTTGTTCAAACCTTTACTAGAAAATATCTAGACCTTAGAGAGACCAATCATGCAAACCAAATTTTAGCAAGCTCTATGTATTGCTTCACTAATAGGTGCAAAGTATATGATGCAAGAGCTTAAACATGATCCTTATGAGCACAACAATTGCCAAGTATCAAGTTATTCAAGACATCATACCAATTACCACATGTAGCATTTTCTGTTTCCAACCATATAACAATTAACGAAGCAGTTTCAACCTTCGCCATGAACATTAAAAGCTAAGAACACTTGTGTTCATATGAACCAGCGGAGCGTGTCTCTCTCCCACACAAGCATTTATTCAGAGAATGAAAATAACAAAAACGAAAATAAAAGCACACAGACGCTCCATGTAAAGTACATAAGATGTGACGGAATAAAAATATAGTTTCAATAGAAGAAATCTGATAAATTGTTGATGAAGAAGGGGATGCCTTGGGCATCCCCAAGATTAGATGTTTGAGTCTTCTTGAAATATGCTGGGATGAACCACGGGGGCATCCCCAAGCTTAGACTTTTCACTCTTCTTGATCATATATCATCCTCCTCTCCTGACCCTTGAAAACTTCCTCCACACCAAACTCAAAACAATCTCATTAGAGGGTTAGTGCATAATCAAAATTCACATGTTCAGAGGTGACATAATCATTATTAACACTTCTGGACATTGCACAAAGCTACTGAAAGTTAATGGAATAAAGAAATCCATCAAGCATAGCAAAACAGGCAATGCGAAATAAAAGGCAGAATCTGTCAAAACAGAACAGTCCATAAAGACGAATTTTTTAGGTGCACCAGACTTGCTCAGATGAAAATGCTCAAATTGAATGAAAGTTGCGTACATATCTGAGGATCAGGCACGTAAATTGGCAGATTTTTCTGAGTTACCTACAGAGAACCCTGCCCAAATTTGTGACAGACAGAAATCTGTTTCTGCGCAGTAATCCAAATCTAGTATCAACCTTTCTATCAAAGACTTTACTTGGCACATCAATGCAATAAAATAAAGATAAGGAGAGGTTGCTACAGTAGTAACAACTTCCAAGACTCAAATATAAAACAAAATTGCTATAGTAAAATAAAAACATGGATTATCTCTCAAGAAGTGCTTTCTTTATAGCCATTAAGATGGGCTCAGCAATTTCAATGATGCACTCCCAAGAAATAAGAGTTGAAGCAAAAGAGAGCATCAAGAAGCAAATTCAAAACACATTTAAGCCTAACCCACTTCCTATGGAAAGGAATCTTGTAAATAAAAAAATTCATGAAGCATAATGCAACAAGCATAGAAAGATAAAACAAGTGCAACTTCAAGATTTTAAGCATATAGAGAGGTGTTTTAGTAACATGAAAATTTCTACAACCATATTTTCCTCTCTCATAAAGATTTTCAGTAGCATCATGAGCAAACTCAACAATATAAATATCACATAAAGCATTCTTATCATGAGTCTCATGCATAAAATTATTACTCTCCACATAACCATAGTCATTCTTATTAATTGTAGTGGGAGCAAATTCAACAAAGTAGCTATCATCAAATATAGGAGGCATATTGTAATCATAATCAAATTTATCCTCCATAGTAGGCGGCACCAAAAGGCTACTATCATTATAATCATCATAAATAGGAGAAAAAGTATCATCAAAGAAAATTTTCTCCTCAATGCTTGGGGGACTAAAAATATCATGCTCATCAAAACCAGCTTCCCCAAGCTTAGAACTTTCTATATCATTAGCAACAATGGTATTCAAAGTGTTCATACTAATATGTTCCCTGGGTTTTTAAATTTTCGCATCAAACCATCCATGTCTTAACTCAGGAAAAAGATTAAAAAGCTCCATGTTGCTTTCCATTATGCCAAACTAGTGATAAACAAGAAACAAAAAGATGCAATTGCAGGATCTAAAGGAAATAGCTTCGAGCACTTACAACGGTACAAAAAAATAACTTAGTTACCTGGGACCAGAGTGTGAATGCCTTTTACCTTTCCTCCCCGGCAACGGCGCCAGAAAATAGCTTGATGTCTACTCACTCTTCTTTTCCTGTAGACAGTGTTGAGCCTCCAAGAGCAGAGGTTTGTAGAACAGCAGCAAGTTTTCCCTTAAGTGGATCACCTAAGGTTTATCGAACTCAGGGAGGAAGAGGTCAAAGATATCCCTCTCAAGCAACCCTGCGATCACAATGCAAGAAGTCTCTTGTGTCCCCAACACACCTAATACACTTGTCAGATGTATAGGTGCACTAGTTCAGGCGAAGAGATAGTGAGATACAGGTGGTATGAATGTATATGAGCAGTAGTAACGGCGCCAGAAAATACTTGCTGGCGTGCAGTTGATGTGGGAGATATTGCAGGAAGTAGAGATGCAGTAAAACAGTAAACAAGCAGTGATTGCAGTATTTGGAAACAAGGCCTAGGGATCATACTTTCACTAGTGGACACTCTCAACATTGATCACATAATAAAACCACTCTACACTCTCTTGTTGAATGATGAACACCATTAATTGTGTAGGGCTACAAGAGCACCTCAATGCCGGAGTTAACAAGCTCCACAACATTCAATGTTCATATTTAAATAACCTTAGAGTGCATGATAGACCAACGCAATTATACCAAGTACTAACATAGCATGCACACTGTCACCGACACACTATGAAAGGAGGAATAGATCACATCAATACCATCATAATAATAGTTAACTTCATAATCTACAAGAGATCACAATCATAAACTACGCCAAGTACTACATGATGCACACACTGTCACCATTACATCATGAAGGAGGAATAGAGTATAATAACATCACTAGAGTAGCACATAGATTAATAGTGATACAAAGCTCATCATATGAATCTCAATCATGTAAGGCAACTCAAGAGATCATTGTATTGAAGTACATGGGAGAGAGATTAACCACATAGCTACCGGTACAGCCCTTAGCCTCGAGGAAGAACTACTCCCTCCTCATGGGAGACAGCAGCGGTGATGAAGATGGCGGTGGTGTCGATGGAGATGCCTTCCAGGGGCACTTCCCCGTCCCGGCGGCGTGCCGGAACAGAGACTCCTGTCCCCCAGATCTTGGCTTCGCGATGGCGGTGGCTCTGGAAGGTTTCTTGTACCGTGGCTTATTCGTCTCGAAGATTTAGGTCAGGGGGCTTCTTATAGGCGAAGAGTCGGAGTCGGAAGGGCTCGGTGGCTCCACACAATAGGCCCCCCTTGGGCCGCGCCGCCACCCTGTGCGGTGGCCCTGTGGCTCTCCCTCCCGGGTGTTCTGGAAGCTTCGTGGAATTATAAGATGCTGGGCGTTGATTTCGTCCAATTCCGAGAATATTTCCTTACTAGGATTTCTGAAACCAAAAACAGCAGAAAACAGGAACTGGCACTTCGGCATCTCGTTAATAGGTTAGTTCCGGAAAACGCATCAAAACGATGTAAAGTGTGAACAAAACATGTAGGTATTGTCATAAAACAAGCATGGAACATAAGAAATTATCGATACGTTGGAGACGTATCAGCATCCCCAAGCTTAGTTCCTACTCGTCCTCGAGTAGGTAAACGATAAAAGAATAATTTCTGAGGTGACATGCTACCAACATAATCTTTATCATACTATTGTAAAGCATATGAGATGAATGAAGTGATTCAAAGCAATGGTAAAGACAATGATTAAACAACTGAATCATATAGCAAAGACTTTTCATGAATAGTACTTTCAAGACAAGCATCAATAAGTCTTGCATAAGAGTTAACTCATAAAGCAATAAATTCAAAGTAAAGGCATTGGAGCAACACAAAGGAAGATTAAGTTTCAGCGGTTGCTTTCGACTTTCAACATGCATATCTCATGGATAATTGTCAACATAAAGTAAAATAATAAGTGCAATAAGTAAGCATGTAAGAATCAATGCACAGTTGACACAAGTGTTTACCTCTAAGATGGAAAGAAGTAGGTAAACTGACTCAACATTAAAGTCATTAAAGTAAAAGAATGGCCCTTCGAAGAGGGAACATGGATTGCTATATTTGTGCTAGAGCTTTTATTTCGAAAACAAGAAACAATTTTGTCAACGGTAGTAATAAAGCATATGCATTATGTAAATTATATCCTACAAGTTGCAAGCCTCATGCATAGATTACCAATAGTGCCCGCACCTTGTCCTAATTAGCTCGGATTTACATGGATTATCATCGCAATACATATGTTTTAACCAAGTATCACAAAGGGGTACCTCTATGCCGCCTGTACAAAGGTCTAAGGAGAAAGCTCGCATTGGATTTCTCGCTTTTGATTATTCTCAACTTAGATATCCATACCGGGACAACATAGACAACAGATAATGGACTCCTCTTTAATGCATAAGCACTCAACAACAAATAATATTCTCATAAGAGATTGAGGATTGTTGTCCAAAACTGAAACTTCCACCATGGATCATGGCTTTAGTTAGCGGCCCAATGTTCTTCTCTAACAATATGCATACTCAAACCATTCAACTCATGATAAATCATCCTTACTTCAGACAAGACGAACATGCATAGCAACTCACATGATATTCAACAAAGGATAGTTGATGGCGTCCCCAGGAACATGGTTATCGCTCAACAAGCAACTTATAAGAAATAAGATACATAAGTACATATTCAATACCACAATAGTTTTTAAGCTATTTGTCCCATGAGCTATATATTGCAAAGACAAAGAATGGAATTTTAAAGGTAGCACTCAAGCAATTTACTTTGGAATGGCGGAGAAATACCATGTAGTAGGTAGGTATGGTGGACACAAGTGGCATAGTTTTTGGCTCAAGGATTTTGGATGCATGAGAAGTAATCCATCTAAATACAAGGCTTAGGCTAGCAAGGTTGTTTGAAGCAAACACAAGTATGAACTAGTACAGCAAAACTCACATAAGAACATATTGCAAGCATTATAAGACTCTACACTATCTTCCTTGTTGTTCAAACCTTTACTAGAAAATATCTAGACCTTAGAGAGACCAATCATGCAAACCAAATTTTAGCAAGCTCTATGTATTTCTTCACTAATAGGTGCAAAGTATATGATGCAAGAGCTTAAACATGATCCTTATGAGCACAACAATTGCCAAGTATCAAGTTATTCAAGACATCATACCAATTACCACATGTAGCATTTTCTGTTTCCAACCATATAACAATTAACGAAGCAGTTTCAACCTTCGCCATGAACATTAAAAGGTAAGAACACTTGTGTTCATATGAACCAGCGGAGCATGTCTCTCTCCCACACAAGCATTTATTCAGAGAATGAAAATAACAAAAATGAAAATAAAAGCACACAGACGCTCCAAGTAAATTACATAAGATGTGACGGAATAAAAATATAGTTTCAATAGAAGAAACCTGATAAATTGTTGATGAAGAAGGGGATGCCTTGGGCATCCCCAAGATTAGATGTTTGAGTCTTCTTGAAATATGCTGGGATGAACCACGGGGGCATCCCCAAGCTTAGACTTTTCACTCTTCTTGATCATATATCATCCTCCTCTCCTGACCCTTGAAAACTTCCTCCACACCAAACTCAAAACAATCTCATTAGAGGGTTAGTGCATAATCAAAATTCACATGTTCAGAGGTGAGATAATCATTCTTAACACTTCTGGACATTGCACAAAGCTACTGAAAGTTAATGGAATAAAGAAATCCATCAAGCATAGCAAAACAGGCAATGCGAAATAAAAGGCAGAATCTGTCAAAACAGAACAGTCCATAAAGACGAATTTTTTAGGTGCACCAGACTTGCTCAGATGAAAATGCTCAAATTGAATGAAAGTTGCGTACATATCTGAGGATCAGGCACGTAAATTGGCAGATTTTTCTGAGTTACCTACAGAGAACCCTGCCCAAATTCGTGACAGACAGAAATCTGTTTCTGCGCAGTAATCCAAATCTAGTATCAACCTTTCTATCAAAGACTTTACTTGGCACAACAATGCAATAAAATAAAGATAAGGAGAGGTTGCTACAGTAGTAACAACTTCCAAGACTCAAATATAAAACAAAATTGTTGTAGTAAAATAAAAACATGGATTATCTCCCAAGAAGTGCTTTCTTTATAGCCATTAAGATGGGCTCAGCAATTTCAATGATGCACTCCCAAGAAATAAGAGTTGAAGCAAAAGAGAGCATCAAGAAGCAAATTCAAAACACATTTAAGCCTAACCCACTTCCTATGGAAAGGAATCTTGTAAATAAACAAATTCATGAAGCATAATGCAACAAGCATAGAAAGATAAAACAAGTGCAACTTCAAGATTTTAAGCATATAGAGAGGTGTTTTAGTAACATGAAAATTTCTACAACCATATTTTCCTCTCTCATAAAGATTTTCAGTAGCATCATGAGCAAACTCAACAATATAAATATCACATAAAGCATTCTTATCATGAGTCTCATGCATAAAATTATTACTCTCCACATAACCATAGTCATTCTTATTAATTGTAGTGGGAGCAAATTCAACAAAGTAGCTATCATCAAATATAGGAGGCATATTGTAATCATAATCAAATTTATCCTCCATAGTAGGCGGCACCAAAAGGCTACTATCATTATAATCATCATAAATAGGAGACAAAGTATCATCAAAGAAAATTTTCTACTCAATGCTTGGGGGACTAAAAATATCATGCTCATCAAAACCAGCTTCCCCAAGCTTAGAACTTTCTATATCATTAGCAACAATGGTATTCAAAGTGTTCATACTAATATGTTCCCTAGGTTTTTAAATTTTCGCATCAAACCATCCATGTCTTAACTCAGGAAAAAGATTAAAAAGCTCCATGTTGCTTTCCATTATGCCAAACTAGTGATAAACAAGAAACAAAAAGATGCAATTGCAGGATCTAAAGGAAATAGCTTCAAGCACTTACAACGGTACCAAAAAATAACTTAGTTACCTGGGTCCAGAGTGTGAATGCCTTTTACCTTTCCTCCCCGGCAACGGTGCCAGAAAATAGCTTGATGTCTACTCACGCTTATTTTCCTGTAGACAGTGTTGACCCTCCAAGAGCAGAGGTTTGTAGAACAGCAGCAAGTTTTCCCTTAAGTGGATCACCCAAGGTTTATCGAACTCAGGGAGGAAGAGGTCAAAGATATCCCTCTCAAGCAACCCTGCGATCACAATGCAAGAAGTCTCTTGTGTCCCCAACACACCTAATACACTTGTCAGATGTATAGGTGCACTAGTTCAGGCGAAGAGATAGTGAGATACAGGTGGTATGAATGTATATGAGCAGTAGTAATGGCGCCAGAAAATACTTGCTAGCGTGCAGTTGACGTGGGAGATATTGCAGGAAGTAGAGATGCAGTAAAACAGTAAACAAGCAGTGATTGCAGTATTTGGAAACAAGGCCTAGGGATCATACTTTCACTAGTGGACACTCTCAACATTGATCACATAATAAAACCACTCTACACTCTCTTGTTGAATGATGAACACCATTAATTGTGTAGGACTACAAGAGCACCTCAATTCCGGAGTTAACAAGCTCCACAACATTCAATGTTCATATTTAAATAACCTTAGAGTGCATGATAGACCAACGCAATTATACCAAGTACTAACATAGCATGCACACTGTCACTGACACACTATGAAAGGAGGAATAGATCACATCAATACCATCATAATAATAGTTAACTTCATAATCTACAAGAGATCACAATCATAAACTACGCCAAGTACTACATGATGCACACACTGTCACCATTACATCATGAAGGAGGAATAGAGTACTTTAATAACATCACTAGAGTAGCACATAGATTAATAGTGATACAAAGCTCATCATATGAATCTCAATCATGTAAGGCAGCTCATGAGATCATTGTATTGAAGTACATGGGAGAGAGATTAACCACATAGCTACCGGTACAGCCCTTAGCCTCGAGGGAGAACTACTCCCTCCTCATGGGAGACAGCAGCGGTGATGAAGATGGCGGTGGTGTCGATGGAGATGCCTTCCGGGGGCACTTCCCCGTCCCGGCGGCGTGCCGGAATAGAGACTCATGTCCCCTAGATCTTGGCTTCGCGATGGCGGTGGCTCTGGAAGGTTTCTCGTACCGTGGCTTATTCGTCTCGAAGATTTAGGTCAGGGGGCTTCTTATAGGCGAAGAGTCGGAGTCGGAAGGGCTGCGTTGGCTCCACACAATAGGGGGGAGCGCCCCCCCTTGGGCCGCGCCGCCACCCTGTGTGGTGGCCCTGTGGCTCTCCCTCCCGGGTGTTCTGGAAGCTTCGTGGAATTATAAGATGCTGGGCGTTGATTTCGTACAATTTCAAGAATATTTCCTTACTAGGATTTCTGAAACCAAAAACAGCAGAAAACAGGAACTGGCACTTCGGCATCTCGTTAATAGGTTAGTTCCGGAAAATGCATCAAAACGATGTAAAGTGTGAACAAAACATGTGGGTATTGTCATAAAACAAGCATGGAACATAAGAAATTATCAATACGTTGGAGACGTATCACCTCACGCCGCTGGCGGGCCTCCTCCTCGAGTACCTCCCGCCGCTGATGACGAGAGCCAGGCCAAAGCGGCGTCCCTCGCCGCCACCGCTCATCCCGGGCGGCGGGGTCGATGTCGACCTGTGAATCCGGGACTGGAAGTGGAGGAGACGGCGGTGGAGGGAACTGGCCAGCGCCGGGGCGGTTCGCCATTGCCACTGGTGGTGGAGGAGACGGCGGTGGAGCGACGAGGGTTGTGTTTGTTGCCGGCGGCTGTGGTGGCTACTAGTTACGCCTGGAGGCCTTTTATAGACGCCGGCGTCGGGAAGAAAGCGCGGGAAGAGGCGAGAAGAGGCGGGAAGATCGCGCGGGAACGGGCGGTGGCGTGCGAACGCCGGCGACGCGTGGAGGCTGCGCAGCACCGACGGGACGTCTCGCCTGCCCCTCCGTCGCCATTAAGGCAAAGATGTCGTCGCGCGATTAACTTCCGCCGCGAGGTAGGCGACGGTTAGGTCCAAACTTGAACGAGTCGCTGATTGGTCGGCCCCGCCACTCCCCGCCTCGCTTTTCGTTGTGTCCGGCGTGCCCGGAGCGTCCCCCGTGGGACAGGGATGGGCTCGGGGCGCCGGACACCGTATCGGGCCGCGCCGGACAAAAATGGGCTTTGGGAACGCAGCTGAAACGGATTTTTGGTCCGACGCGCCCCAAATTACTTTGGGGGATGTTTTGGGGGACGCGACTGCAGATGCTCTTAGTCAACCCAATAAAGGACCCTAAGAAAACTCGAGCCATGCAGAAAGAAAATCAAGTACCAGTAGCAAATACGCGATGTCAGACAGAAGTAATACTTCCTCCGTCTCACAACAGCATATACATCCAAATTTTAATAAAATCAAGACACTGTTGGTGGGATGGAGTACAACAAGTACGGTCTAGGAAAAATACAAAGTTCTAGAAAACACATTTTTTCTTGAAAACGCAAAAACATTGAGTTTCGATGTATTGATAAAAAAAGTTGATTACAAGCTAAAGACTAGGCCAAAGAACCGATCACTCAAGACGAGAACACGAAAAAAAAACAACATTACACCTTACAGACAAACACTACCCAACTATCCTAGGCCTAGGCGCCAACCAAACAGAGACTCAAGAAACCAAAACCCACAAAGAACCCTTGAATTCATGTTCTTTACCTAGCCTTATGTATCTGACTTCCAAAATAGTGTCAAAGGTTCACTCAGGTGAGCACAAATATATGACAAAGACAATAGTTTTTTAAACTTAAATAAATATTTTTGAAATGTTAAACGAATAATTGGCATGTACTCTGAATAACATGAGTGATCAAAGGGGACATAAGTAGTTCCGAGTAACATTTTACTCTCTCTATCTCATGAAAGTTGTCTTCGATTTGTCAAAATTTGGATGCATCTAACAAAATTTGGATGCATCTACAGATTCATTAGCAGTATAAGTTTGTTGAGCCACGCATTGGTGTGTTGTAGATCTAACAAAATCATGTTGTAGACCGCAGGGTTTGAAATCTTGAGGCATTTGACCACACCACGGTGCATAACATAAGTGGCAAAAGCGATAGCCTCATTGGAGGCCTTCCCTATATTGCTATATTGACGATGGAAGAGAGATACATCTAAATTTAAATAAATCTAAGACGAGTTTCATGAGTCAGAGGGATTATATGAAATTTGACTTGTTCCATACACATATATTTCGAACATTTTACAAAATGGCGGAACAGTCCGTTGCCAGGCATCATCACAGATTCGATAGCATTACAATTTTGTTGGGCCACGCATTGGTGTGTTGTAGACCTACCAAAATCATGTTGTAGATGGCCGAGGTTGACATGTTAGTTTGGCAGAAGTGATAGCCTCATTGGAGGTCTCCGCTGCGTGTTACATTGACGATGGAAGAGCCACATCCGTAGCCAATACATATGTGTATACATATAGGAGTAGAGTATTACTCCATATCTTATGCATACAATATATAGGCAGAAATACGTATATTATAACTTCAGGAACCCCCTAATTAATCACGGTCTTGTGAAAAGGTTGAGATCACGCCTAAATTCCTCGAAAGCCTTTACTGCCCAAGCCTTTGTGAAACCGCCTATAACTTTATCTTTGCTTGATATAAATTTGATGTCAACTAGTTTGTTTACAACTCTTTCTCGAACAAAATAATAGTCAATCTTAATATGTTTTGCTTTTGCATGGAAGAAACGATCAGCAAACAAATAGGTAGCGTCTTAACTTAGAAATAAACGTCTGATATTAGATACTGATACAATCAAAGTGGAAATTGACCTTCAGTCAAGGTGGAAGAGAAGTTGGCATTTTTTGTATATACGGTCACATAATGCATCATATGAAGATCTGCAACTGCTGTTTCAGCATAGTGCGTCCACTTTTTATCATTATCTCAACGAATTCTTTGAGATTATACTTATCCTAACAAGTTAATTTTCGAGGCCTCGATACATTGATGGACCACATCCCAAAATAGCTATGGGCGATCGCTTTTTCCATACTTGGAGTTTATCTTTTTGTTTGACACTTGTTGACATAGACCCAAGCGCTAAACTTATTGTAATTTATAATGAACTTTTATACTTAGTGTTTTGTATTCTGCGATATATATAGTTTTTATTATTATTTAGTTAACATAGTTAACCACATACCAAATGTTAGGTCCGGTGTTCCTTATTATACCTGCGTAACGTGTACCTTCACATAAACTTGCATTGTGCAAAATGTGAACTATCTTCTTATAACAAAAGTTTAGTTTGAATATCTTTTAACAATTACATAAAACTTGTAGCTTAAATGCAGTTGTGGTAAAGATCTCTACATCATAAGACCTATTAATCAAATATCTTACTAACAGAGATTTCCATTTTCTAGTGGGTTCTAAGTTACAAAGACAATCTTATACGGGGTATTCTTTTTCCTCTCCTTAGCGGAAAATTACTTTCCTTTTTGAGGAAAATCTTTTAAGGCAACTGTAAGAAACCTACTCCCTCGGTCCGACAATATAAGACATTTCCGCAAGCTGTTTTAGCTAGTCAAAATGTGGGACTGAGGAAGTAGTACTAATTAAAAGTGCATCCTTGCTATGTAATTAGGTTCTGACTAGGTTTCGACGATTGATTTCATAGAACTTTGGGCTTCATAGCGCCGTACATCACACCAGGTTCTGTGGCATCAGCTCTGTTTTCAGCACTTCATCAGCATATGCAACTTGTTCATCACGTTTTATATTTTGCAGGTTGATTTATCACGTTCTCCATAAGCCTAAAACTGGCATTGACCTGGCTAAGACACATAAATAACTGCCATCATTCCATTTATTATTGATCAAAAACACCGCACAACACTGCTGAAGTATTAATCTTAGTTACCTACAACCAAGTTTATACTACTAAATGTTCCAAAAAAGGTTCTGCAAGTATAAATTTGGAAGTATTGATTAGCCACGCCTCCATTGGTAGAAGAGGAGGACTAACAACCTTACTTATGAAGAGAGCGGAAATACTAAACAGTACTATACAAGCATATATTACAGCACTACCATTTTAGATACAGTTGTACCCACAACACACACCCTATCAGACATTCGCTTTTCCTAAGCGCGTGCATCCTAGTGATATTTACGTAGCATAAAGGTTGCATCTTCGAGAGCTAACTTTAACATGCCCTATCTCCAACAGAAACAATGACTAAACCTACTATATAACATGACTGAAATAAGCTCCGTGAGAAGGCAAAATATTACAAGTGTCAGAGAGAGGTCAGCATATGTATCTAAGTAACAGGGGTCATCCTTGCTCTGATATATTGCAAACAGCTGCTTTGAGTAACGAAAAGCCATCTTGTGACAGAACTCAAGACCATATCGGTCAAACTTTTTTAGGTCCTGTGCAGCCTTCTTAAGCGGCACAGAAGCATCACCATCCAAAAAAAAACTGAGCTATGCGAGAACCCCTAAAAAACAAAACAACTTGCATGACGAGATAAATAGAAACCCGAAATTCAACACTAGTTCTTGGTCTCTTCCTTGCGGCGAAGTGATATACTGGAAACTGGAAGCAAAGAAATATAATGTGTGCTTGTGTACTATACTTATTAGGTTAGTAGTCACAAATTTTTTTTGTAGGCGTCTATTAAGCTAAAACCAAATAGAACAAAAGCCAAACTGGAGCATCAGAAAGTAAATATCCATATACATGTTTTGTTCAACACTAGGTAAGACCTCCTTGCGAAGACTCCGGACGAGGGCGAGAGGCAACAGCTGATCTCGTCGGATGCGTGTGTGTGTGGATCATCTTGTATGGTTGGCTTGTAGCCGGTGTGGGTTCTTGAACGTTTGTTAGATCCTGTTTAGTGCTGTGGTGGTGTTGTGGGTGGGCTCAGAGCCCGTGGTCAAACTATGTTGTCGGATGCTGCTTGCTTTATTTATAAAGCTGGGCCTGTTGGCCTTATGTTTAAAAAGGTAAGACCTCCTATAAGAGTATAATACAATAATACAATGGTGATCCCGAGTCCGTAGAGTCATCCGGGTATCCCAATTTTTCTATCTAAGAACTCAATTTAGCATGTTGACAGTTCAACCTACACCCAAGTGGCTTACATTCTACACGGGAAAAGTGAAAACATGGAGCCTGGGTTCTACAGATAGAACTGAACATCAAGATCAATAAACACATGGTCAACTTAACCCATTAAATCTCTGTCAATACACTGATAGAAGACCCCTTCTTATCTAAATACAACAGATGTCCCAATGCAAAAATATCTAGACTGAAGTTGTTATGAACAAGGGTAATCTGTCTTTCGTACAGTACGCTATGCAGACAATTAGCAGTTCAAACTATGTCAGGAGAAGACTAAATGGTGATACAACTGTCTACGGCACTGTCAATTAAAGTGTAAGTGAATAAAGAGGGCATTGGCACTGCATATGAACATATTAACTACAGTTAGCAGTTAGGAATACCTTAGTGTATCTATCTGGCTAAATTCCCTTTTGTTATGCACAATAGTCGCCTTTTCTGCTCGTTCTTCCTCAGTTTGCTGTCGATAGATTGCACATAAAGCTTTCAAGGTAAGTTCACGGTGCTCATCAAATGCTGACAGCATCTCTTGCTCAATCTTCCAATCGTTATTATTGGCATTCCTTTTACCCCGAATCCTATCTATAATTTCTACATAGCTTGCCTCGTCGTCAGACTCTTCTAGCTCAGCAGAGGACTCTCAAGCAGAATCGGAAGAATTTTCATAACAACCGTAATCATCTATAAATTCATCCATGCTATCCTCTTCTTCTGAGCCATCCTCACTCTCTTCATGATCTTTGGGTTCAACAAGCTCAAGCACTCGCCGTGCAGGTCATCTTCTCTTTGATTGACTGTTACTTAACCGAGCCGAACACCCTGTTGCCGGAGTAGAACACCCTTCCATCTCATATAGTAGTTCACAATCCTCCTAATTCACCAGCATCCCTACTCCTCCTCTTGCCCTTCATCGTCTGAATAACTTCACGGTTGAAAGAACTGTCATCCTCCTCATTTTCAGTCCCTGTCTCTTTTCCTCAACGTCATCTTCATTGCCACGCCAACATTGGTAGAAGAGGAGGACTAACAACCAACCATTGGTAGAATAGGAGGACTAAAAACCTCACAGTACTAAATGAATTTGGAGGTACTAGTGAATTAGCCACACCAACATTGGTAGAAGAGGAGGACTAAAAACCTCACAGTACTTATGAAGACAGCGGAAATATTGTACAGTGCTACACAAGCAGATATTACATCACTACCATTTCAGATACAGTAGTACCCACAACACACACAACATCAAACATTCGCATTTCTTAACAGAAGACATCTTAGTGATATTTACATAGCATGAAGGTTGCATCTTCGAGATCAAACTTTAACATGCCTTCCGAAAGAAACAATGACTAAAGCTATATAACAGGACTGAGATAGGCTACCTGAGAAGGCAAAATATTACAAGTGTCACAGAGAAGTCAGCATATGGATCTAAGTAATACCAGACTCATGGAAAGTAGGGATCCTCCTTGCTCTGATATATTGCGAACAACTGCTTTGAGTAACGAAAAGCCATCTTGTGACAGAACTGAAGACCGTATCGGTCATACTTTTTTAGGTCCTGTGCAGTCTTCTTAAGAGGCCCAAAAGCATCGCCATCCAGAAGAAACTGCGCTACGCGAGAACCCCTAAACAAAGAAAACAATTTGCAGGATGAGACAAAAAGAAACCCCAAGTTCAACTCTAGTTCTTGGTCTCTTCTTATGGCGAAGATATGCTGAAAACTGGAAGCAAAGAAAATACCACATGTGCCTGTGCTGTGTACTTATTATTATTAGGTTGGTAGTCACAAACAAATTGTGTTGGTGTCCATTAAGCCAAAACCAAACAGAATAAAAGCAAAACTGGAGCATCAGAATGTATTTTTTTCAGCACTAGGTAAGACCTCCAATAAGACAATGGTGATCCCGAGTCCGTAGAGTCATCAGGGTATCCCAATTTTGCTATCTAAGAACTCACTTTGGCATGTTGACAGTTCAACCTAGACCCATGTGGCTTACATTCTACATAGGAAAGAGATACTTTACAAATAAATGGTGATACAACCATTAGTACCTCAAACTATGTCAGGACAAGACTAAATGGTGATACAACTGTCCGCGTCATTGTCAATTAAAGTGTAACTGAATAAAGAGGGCATTGGTACTGCATATGAACATATTAACTACCATTGTAAGTTAGGAATACCTTGGCGCATCAATCTGGCTAAATCCCCTTTTGTTATGCACAATAGTGGCCTTTTCTGCCTGTTCTTCCTCAGTTTGCTGCCGGTACAGGGCACATACAGCTTTCAAGGTGAGTTCACGGTGCTCATCAAATGCTGATAGCATCTCTGCCTTGGTCTCCCAGTCCTTATTCTTGGCGTTCTTCTTACCGCGTATCCTATCCATAATTTCTCCATAGTTTTCCTCGTTGTCGGACAGTTCTATTTCTGCAGAGGATTCTCCAGCACAATCAGAAGAATTTTCAGAACAATCCGAATCATCTACTATAAATTCATCCATACTGTCATCTTCATCTGAACCATCCTCGCTCTGTGCATGATCCTTGGGTTCAACAAGCTCAAGCACTCGACGTGCGGGTCGGCTTCTCTTTGCTTGGCTCTTAACAAAGCGAGCCGAGCGCCCTGTTTTTGGTGGAGTAGAACACCCTTCCATCTCATAGAGTAGTTCACAATCCTCCTCCTCCTCACTCTCACTGTCACTGACTCCACGCAATGCACGCTTCCTACTTCTTGCGACGCCCACCTCCTGATTTCCATGACCTCCATGACTCTCATCTTTATCGTCATCCTCACTGTCACTGATCACCCGTGCTCCTGCATTACGATTTTTACCTCCGGGCGTGATTGACACATCATCATCCTCCAGACCCACATGGACATCACAGGGAATACTCCCATGGTCGCCTGCACCACCTCCCTCTGCTTCCACAATCTCGACTTTGTCATCAGTCTGGCCAGTCGCCACCCGCACGGCAAATTTCACAGGAGCTGGGACCGCAGGAACGCCGCCCTCTTCCACGCTCTCCCCCTTGCTGAGATCAACATCAATCCACTCTTCCAGGCGGTCACTGAACAGGACCTTCCTCAAGCGCGCGTTCCCGGCCTCGAGGAAGGAGACCCTAGCCTCCAGGTCGGCGATGCGGGAGGACTTGGCGGCGAGCTCCGCCTCGAGCGCGGCGACCTTCTTCGCCATCTCTGCGATTTCCATCTCCAGCCACCGGCGGCCGCAACCCCGGCCCTGCCGACGATGTGGCGGCTGAACTGAACCCTTGTTGGAGTGGCAGTGGACTAGTCGGCGACTCGGCGGCGCCGCTTGCGTTTCCGTTGTGTGGGGGAGAAGTGAGTAGAGGATTCGAGTGGGCTAAAGAAACAGGCTTCTCGCTGCTGACTGGGCCTTTGGACCGAGCAGATCACCAAGACGTACTGCCACCGGATTACTCAACCGAACCCAAAAAGGACCCTACAAAAACTCAAGACAAAAAGGAAAAAACGACCCACAAAGGCCTAAGTTTGGCACAGTTCCTAGGTGGGAATAAGATTATCATTCAGTCTGATAATGTGCAGGTCATTGAAACTTTGATGAATGGATGCTTCTCGGCCATGTCTTTTTCAGCTATTTTTGATGATTGCAGGATGCTATCTGTTGGTTATAGGAAAATTCAGTTTGAGCATTGTAATAGGGAGGCGAATCAGGTTGCTCATGAGCTAGCTAGGCATAGTGTCATTAATCATGTTGATGAGTTTTGGGATAATGATCCCCCTAACTTTATTATACCAGCAATGGTGAATGATGTAACTACTACCTGATCCAAGGGCAGCAAGTTTTTTACGCACTATTTTCCTTACCAGGTGTTGAGGACATCCCTACTACACCACTACCTCCGTCATTGATAAATGAAGATGAACCTGCTGTAGAGCTCAAGTCCAATGAAGTTCGGATTGGACCAATTACAAGGGCTCGTGCGAAGCTACTTAAACAACAGGTGAACTTGTTTCTAAATGGTACTTTGATTGATGAGAACTTTATACTGCCTAAGTCCTATTACTTATGTATCATCAGGTATCAAGAGGAGACGAGCATCGCACGAGAAGGAGAGGAGCAGCTGGACATGAAGACGGACGTCAAGATGGACGTGAAGCTGGACATGGAGCTGGACATGAAGATATCTCATGGACGCGCGAGGGAGGAGCGGGAGGCATGCGCGAGAGGAGAAAAAGACGTCCAGGCCGGTCCAGCACCCGGTCCGACCGGCCGCCAGACCGGCCAACCCGGTCATCGACACAGTCGATCGGCGCCAACCGGACGCGATTTATCGTACCGGATGAAAACCGGAAAACCTCGCAACTATCCGGTTGCCGCCCGGTTGACCGGACCCCAGACCGGCCGACCCGGTTGCCGCCGGTTGACCGGACCCCAGACCGGCCGATCCGGTCCCTGGCCCGGTTGACCGGATTCCAGACCAGATTCGTCTGAGTCTGTCTCGACCAGATCTATTATGGGTCAGTTATTTTTGTATCTTTTCGACCAGAACTCGTCCCGGACGCCTATATAAGTGCCCAGGACGCCCCCCTAGCTGCTTTAGACCACGTTAAAGATAAACCCTAGTTCTTAGTTGTTTGCTCTAGCAAAACTATTGAATCCCTACACCATATTGCTTGAATATTGTGTAGATCCTGAAAAAGTCTTGTGTGATCTGCTGTTCCATTGGGAATTAGACGGTTGCAACTTACCGCTTCGTGGTCGGCGGCTACGTGCGCAAGTGTGTGGAGTTGTGAATATCTTGCAGGGTTGAGAGCTGTTGCATTGGCGACACGGACCAATCGAGAGATCTCGTTGCATCATACAAGTTATCATCCACTTCATCGTCGTGTATCTCCGTTGCCATCACCCCGTGATCATCATCACCACCATTGCTTACTGAGAAGATCGGGCCACCCCTTATCATCTTGGTATCAGATTTCCAGTTTTCCTCGGTAAGCCATCCACATTCCACCCCATAGTTGAGTTGTGAGTGTTTCCTATCCAGAAAAAGCCAAAAAAAAAATTAGGGTTAGAGTTTGCCATAGCCTTAGATTGCACTAATTTCAAGTTTTAGTTGCTTTTCGTAGTTGTTTTTGCGTATCTTTTCTTTCCATCTAGTCTTTTAGGGTTTGAGTTTACTCTATCATCTTGTGTTACTTTATCTTGTGGTGTCGGTTTTTGTTGCTCCGAGTCCACATAGCGTACAGTGTGCTTGTTCCCAACCATAGACACAGCCTTTCGATATAACGTGACTAGGAACTTCCCCAGAAGAGACTAGTTTTACCGCTCGACAGGCTGCTCATTAGGGTATCGGTGCTTTGCATATTTCTGTTGGCTGTGTTATCAAGGAGTTGTGTCAGAAAAAAAATATAGAAAATTGAAAAGAAGCAAAAAGAGCTACATAGCTGCGTGTGTTATATAAAAGAAAATTCCAAAAAGAAAAGTGAAGTGCTAGTTGAATCAAGTGAAGACCTAAGTTTACTTTACTGCACCTGTAGTTGAGCAATCTTGTACCTGTCTCGTTGAGCTTTGCTAGCGTCTCTCGTGAGCATTGCAACCTTTTCCCACATATAGTTGCTTTGCCCCATTATATCGCCTTGTGTGAGTATCATTGGTTATCTACGGTCAGCGCTAGAGCTTGTTATTGGTGCAAATAGGTAGCCTACCTACAGCCCCACATATACCCTGCTTTGTCGTGTGATTTGTTCTTATACCCTTGATATTCGCTTCGCTACATCCGTGCACTAGTTGTTACTACAAGTGGTAAGAAACACTAATTTACTTTGGAACGGTAAGATCTCCTTTTCTTATCAGTTTTGAGTGAGTTGTGAGAGTACCACCATATATTTTTGATTTAGTGCACTAATCTACTAACGATGTCTGCTAGTGATCATAGAATTGTTAACCAGGAAAACAAGAGTGCTGCAGATATTATCACATGGAGGGAGTATGAGGCTCTTCGTAATGAGATGCGACGTGAATTCCGCGCTCAGGACGATGTGCTTAATGGGAAGATTGATGAGATTTCCCAAAAGCTGGATGCTACTCATGCGACCGTCAGTACAATGCAAGATCAAATGACGGATGTACAACGCAATCTTGCTGATTTGCGCTTAGCTGTTGAGAATTTGACCGCGCAACAACAACAAGAAGATGACGATGATCCTGAGCTTCAAGATGACGCACACAATGCTCGTGATGCGCCACATGGTAATCGTCCTCGCGGTTGGGTTCCACTTGGCCGTAATGGTCGTGGACAAGATGAAGAAGATGGTTTGGGTAAGCCCAAATTTTCTATACCCAAGTTTGAAGGAGGAGCTGATGTTGAAGAATACCTCACTTGGGAGCTCAAGATTGAGAAGTTGTGGAGCTTACATCCGTATTATACTGAAGACCGGAAGATCAAGCTTGCTTCTTCCGAATTTGATGGCTATGCTTTGCGTTGGTGGGATGCTTTTGTTCGTAACCGTGAAGAGGATCGTGAGCAGCCTATACGCACATGGCGTGCCATGAAGGAGGCGATGACTTCTCGCTTTGTGCCTACAAATTACTTGCGGAATATATATGATAAGCTGACTCTTTTGAGACAAGGTGTGAAGACTGTGGATGAATACTACATGGAGATGGAGATGCTTATGCAGCGTGGCCGTGTCCGTGAGTCTCTTGAGATGACAATGCAGCGTTTCCTCAATGGATTGAAGTATGACATCAAAGGCATTGTTCGTCACTACAGCTACACAAATATGAATCAATTGTTACATCATGCAAGAGAAGCTGAATCACAGTTGGCTGACGAAGCAAAGATCAAAGGTCGAGCTACAGGAGCTGGGCGTTTCACACCCCGCGAGGCCCCATCTATGGCGCCGGCGCCTTCGACGCGCTCCGCCCCTCCGCCTAGTAAGTCGGTCTCCAATGTGTCTAACACAAAGAAGTCCGAATCTGCTGCAAGTACGAGTGGCTCTAATGTGTCTACTGCGCGTAACCGTGATATGGTTTGTCATACATGTGGTGGCAAGGGTCACTTCAAGAGAGATTGTCCTAAACCGCAAAGTCATGGTTATCAATGAGGACAATGAGTATGAGACTGGAGATGATGTTGATCCTAATGCTCCAGAAGATGATGACTATGACACTGATGGTGAAGATGCATATCCGTCTAATGCTCGCACCATTGTTGTGTCGCAGCGTGCTCTTAATGTGTTGCCGAGTGCATCTACTCAGCGCTGCAATTTGTTCTAAACAAAGGCTTTAGTCGGTCCTGACAAGGCTTGCAAGGTCATTATTGATGGCGGGAGTTGCCGCAATTTAGCAAGCAAGGAGTTGTGTACCAAGCTGAAGTTGAAGTATCTACCGCACCCGCATCCATACTATATTCAGTGGTTAGCGACAATGGTGAGATGAAGGTAAACCACATGGTGCGTGTTGAGTTTGCTATTGGACCGTATAAGGATTGCATTGATTTTGATGTCGTTCCTATGACGGTGTGTCACCTACTATTGGGTCGGCCTTGGCTCTATGACCGTTCTGTGCAACACAATGGTCGTGCCAATACATATCACTTGGAGTTCAAGGGCAAGAAAATCAATTTACAGCCTATGACACCACAGCAAATTGTCAATGAGTCTCGTCAGAAAGTTGAAGTCAATTTGGAGGATGCTTCTTTAGATAGGCGAGAGAATTGTACTATTGTGAGTGATATAAAGAAAAGTGAGAGAGTGAATTCCTTAGTCTCATTAGCCACCAAAGAAGACATGAGAGAATTTAGTGAGGATCCTACAGCCATGCCTCTTGTGCTCTTGTACAGGGGTACGGTTTTGGTTTCTAACGACATGACCCCTCTTCCTCTTGGTGTTTCTAATGTTTTGCAGGAATTTGGCGACGTGTTTCCGGATGAGGTACCCGCAGGACTTCCACCATTGCGAGGTATTGAGCATCAAATCGACTTGATTCCCGGAGCTTCGCTACCCAATCGGGCACCATATAGAACGAACCCCGAAGAGACGAAGGAGATACAGAAGCAAGTACAAGCGCTACTCGATAAAGGTTATATCCGCATAAGCCTTAGTCCTTGTGCTGTTCCTGTTATTCTTGTTCCTAAGAAAGATGGTACATGGCGTATGTGCGTAGATTGTAGAGCTATAAAAAATATCACTATTCGATATCGTCACCCTATTCCCCGTTTAGAGGATATGCTAGATGAATTGAGTGGTGCTGCTGTGTTCTCTAAAATTGATTTGCGTAGTGGTTATCATCAAATTAGGATGAAAGAAGGGGATGAGTGGAAAACCGCCTTTAAAACAAAATTTGGTTTATATGAGTGGTTAGTAATGCCTTTTGGTTTGACTAATGCACCTAGCACTTTCATGAGACTGATGAACCATGTTTTGCGTGAATTTATTGGCAAGTTTGTGGTTGTGTATTTTGATGATATATTAATTTACAGCCGCAATGAATCTGATCATATCATACATATTCGATATGTTTTGCAAGTGTTGCGTGATAGTAAACTCTATGGTAATCTTGAGAAGTGCACATTTTGCAAAGATAAGGTCATATTTCTGGGTTATGTTGTCTCTAAGCATGGAGTAGAAGTAGATGTGTCTAAAATTGAAGCTATTCAAAATTGGCCTACTCCCATGAATGTGAGTCAAGTTAGAAGTTTTCATGGTCTGGCTGGATTTTATCGCCGTTTTGTGCCCAATTTTTCTACTATTGCTGCACCTTTGAATGACTTGACTAAAAAGGTTGTTGCATTTGAGTGGGGCGTTGCCCAAGATCATGCTTTTGATGAACTGAAACGATTGTTAACTTCTGCACCGTTGCTTGCACTTCCTGATTTCAATAAGCAATTTGAGATTGAATGTGATGCTAGTGGTATTGGAATTGGTGGTGTGTTGATGCAAGAGGGTCGCCCAATTGCATATTTTTCTGAGAAACTTTCTGGTGCTAAGTTGAACTATCCAATATATGATAAAGAATTGTATGCTTTGATTAGAGTTCTTGAGGTTTGGCAACATTATTTGTGGCCAAAGGAATTTATCATACATTATGATCATGAAGCTTTGAAATATCTGAAAGCACAATCTACTTTGCATAGGCATCTTGCTAAGTGGGTTGAGTTCATTGAGTCTTTTCCATACATTATTAAGCATAAGAAGGGAAAAGATAACATTGTTGTTGATGCTCTATCTAGGAAGAATATGCTATTAACTCAACTTGATGTTAAAATTCCTGGTTTAGAGGTGTTATGTGATTTATATGCTACTGATCATGATTTTGCTGAACCATATCGCTTATGTGCTCTTGGTAAAGCATGGGAAAAATATCACATACATGATGGGTTCTTGTTTCGAGCTAACAAACTATGTGTTCCAGAATCGTCTGTGCGTTTGCTCTTATTGCAGGAATCACATGCTGGAGGTTTAATGGGTCACTTTGGGCGTGAGAAGACGCTACTCATGCTCGCTGATCACTTTTATTGGCCAAAGATGAGGCAGGATGTGGACAGGTATGTGAAGAGGTGCATTACTTGCAACAAGTCCAAGTCCAAGCTGAAGCCTCACGGTTTGTATACTCCATTACCGGCACCTACTACACCTTGTGAAGATATTAGTATGGATTTTGTGTTGGGTTTGCCGCGTACTAAAAGAGGCCATGATTCTATATTTGTGGTAGTGGATAGATTTTCTAAAATGTCACACTTTATTGCCTGCCACAAAAGCGAGGATGCGTCGCATATTGCTAACCTGTTTTTTAGGGAGATTGTTCGACTACATGGAGTCCCGAAGACTATTGTTTCTGATCGTGATGTGAAGTTCATGAGCTACTTCTGGAAGACACTTTGGGGAAAGCTAGGGACAAAGCTGCTATTCAGTACTACTTGTCATCCCCAAACTGATGGTCAAACTGAGGTGGTGAATCGAACCTTGTCACAACTGTTGAGATCCATGATCAAGAAGAACCTGAAGGAGTGGGAAGAGTGTTTGCCGCATGTCGAGTTTGCTTACAACATGGCGGTACATTCTACCACGGAGCTATGTCCTTTTGAGGTGGTGTATGGTTTTAAACTCATTACTCCACTTGACTTGTTGCCTTTGCCTATACATGAGAGAGTTAATATGGAGGCATCCAAGAGGGCAGATTTTGTGCGAAAGATCCATGTGAAGACTAAAGAGTTGATAGAGAAGAAAGGCAAGAGCAATGCTGCAAAGATGAATAAGAAGCGCAAAGAGATGTTGTTCAAGCCTGGTGATATGGTCTGGGTACATTTTCGCAAGGATAGGTTCCCGAAGCTGTGGAAGTCTAAGTTGAAGCCTCGTGGTGCTGGTCCTTACAAAGTGCTTGCCAAGATCAATGATAATGCATACTCAATAGATCTTCCAGTTGATGAGTTTGGTGTCAGTAATTCTTTCAATGTTGCTGATTTGACACCATATGACGGAGAAGACCTTGGAGCGTCGGGGTCAACGCCTTTTGAAGGGGGGGAGATGATGAGGACATCCCTACTACACCACTACCTCCGTCATTGATAAATGAAGATGAACCTGCTGTAGAGCTCAAGTCCAATGAAATTCGGATTGGACCAACTACAAGGGCTCGTGCGAAGCTACTTAAACAACAGGTGAACTTGTTTCTAAACGGTACTTTGATTGATGAGAACTTTATACTGCCTAAGTCCTATTACTTATGTATCATCAGGTATCAAGAGACGAGCATCGCACGAGGAGAAGAGGAGCAGCTGGACATGAAGACGGACGTCAAGATGGACGTGAAGCTGGACATGGAGCTGGACATGAAGATATCTCATGGACGCGCGAGGGAGGAGCGGGAGGCATGCGCGAGAGGAGAAAAAGACGTCCAGGCCGGTCCAGCACCCGGTCCGACCGGCCGCCAGACCGGCCAACCCGGTCACTGACCCGGTCGACCGGGCGCCAACCGGACGCGATTTATCGTACCGGATGAAAACCGGAAAACCTCGCAACTATCCGGTTGCCGCCCGGTTGACCGGACCCCAGACCGGCCGACCCGGTTGCCGCCCGGTAGACCGGACCCCAGACCGGCCGATCCGGTCCCTGGCCCGGTTGACCGGATTCCAGACCGGATTCGTCCGAGTCTGTCTCGACCAGATCTATTCTGGATCGGTTATTTTTGTATCTTTTCGACCAGAACTCGTCCCGGACGCCTATATAAGTGCCCAGGACGCCCCCCTAGCTGCTTTAGACCACGTTTAAGATAAACCCTAGTTCTTAGTTGTTTGCTCTAGCAAAACTATTGAATCCCTACACCATATTGCTTGAATATTGTGTAGATCCTGAAAAAGTCTTGTGTGTTCTGCTGTTCCATTGGGAATTAGACGGTTGCAACTTACCGCTTCGTGGTCGGCGGCTACGTGCGCAAGTGTGTGGAGTTGTGAATATCTTGCAGGGTTGAGAGCTGTTGCATTGGCGACAGGGACCAATCGAGAGATCTCGTTGCGTCATACAAGTTATCATCCACTTCATCGTCGTGTATCTCCGCTGACATCACCCCGTGATCATCATCACCATCGTTGCTTACTGAGAAGATCGGGCCACCCCTTATCACCAGTGTACCGAAGGAGGCTGGAAGGTTTTTAATGAGGCGGCTTGCTTACCTGATATAATATATTTGTGTTCAAAAAAATACGCAATGTTGAAAACAAAAAAGAATTTAACTAGTGCGACCTAGCAACTAATATTTCATCTTTATAATATTTCTTGCTAATTAAAATTTAAATAGTAATTAAATATGTTACCATGAAACAACACCTAGTACGATGGTGAAAAACCATCACGTAAGTGTTAGGAATTCATCTCTTCAATAAACAAACACAAATCATTGGCTCTTCTTTGTCTAGGAAAAAATCCTAGTACATGACATCTCTAAAACAATACATGCCCTTGTAGTTGCTTCTACCGGCAAAGGTTTGGGGGCAGCGATGGAGCTTGTACCGAGTACATGCCAATTCTGTTCTTTAAACATAACTATAATATTCTTTGACATATATTTGTGTTTACGCGGGTGAAACTTCGACACCATTTCGAAAAAAAACTCAGAAGTCATAAAACATGAATTCAGGGATGTTTTCTGAAACTTTGAAAACTATATATATATATATTTGCTAGTTTTTCTAGAGATAACAAGGAGATAATCCATTGTTGTGTACATATTCCTGTTATCTCTAGTTGACGTTAAAAACTAAGGAAGGGGACTATATTTTCAATCATTCTAGATCACTTACGAAACCACCCGTGGAAGGACATCACTTTCATTGTTGTTGTGCTGGTCCTCTATTATTCCCAAGTGGGAGCTAATGTTATATTTATCTACACTTGCCATGCCTCTTCCTAGAAAAAGTTCTGCAGCTCTGTTTTCTCATGAATTATCCAATATGTTTTATTTATTTTTCATTGTTATTCTCGGTTCGTCTCACCAAGACAACAATGGTGACGCTGACGCCCACACAAAAGAATCGACATGGAGAGTTATGTATAAATAAATAACCTCTGTAGCTACTAGTCTAGGTTACTTAGACTAGTAACATATGTCATGTTACTAGTCTAGGTTCCTTCATAGTGGGTAGTAACTTATATGTGGTGTCATGCATTATATCATTTATTATGTTGTAGACTCATCATGCCTTGAGGTGTGTGATGTTATGGTAACATAACTAGTTACCACCTCACTCTCTTTCTTCATTTATTAGCATGCCATGTCACCAAAATGCCTTAAGATGTGTGATGTTACTAGCTATATTACTCCCACTATGAGCAGTCTTAGTGAGCTGTAGGTCCTATGACTCGATGGAGAGATCTTATGTACATTATCATTATTATTAACATTCAACACACGGTTGCAAGATACATACTATTTAAATTTATCGACAAGGACAAAGGTAAGAAAGTCAACGACATTTATCGACTCATGTAATTAATGAGTATCTTGTTTTCCACCTTTAGTTTCATGTAAATTTTTGTTGCTTTGTTTTTTCCATACATTGGAATGTCACGCATAAGTTAGAAGATATTTATTTGCAAGAAAAGGTAAGATGCAATGCGCCGCAATTTGTTTTAGACAGAAATAGTGACACAAATCCAAAAGATGCACACAGTTTTTTATGCCCTTAGATATAGCTATGATTTGGATTGCGGTGAATTATTACAATCTTGTTGGCTGTGATTAGTTTTTTCATATAGTTTTCTTTGGTTACTTGCTTTTGGTACAATCTGCAAAACCTTACCTATAAAGATTTTGTTTGTTTAACTGGTGTTTTGCCTAGCGAAATTAAAAGTAGAAGAGACCTGTCTAACTATGAAGACAGTGCAGTATTTCTTGTGTTGGTTTATGTTAGGAGTTAATTAGTACCCCCTCCGTTCCATAATTTTTGTCGTAAATTCAGATGTATCTAGACATTTTTGTGAATAGATACATCCGAATCCACGACAAGAATTATGAAACACATGGTGTACATCACTTTATTTTCTCATGACCTGATTATAACTTTGCAAGTCTTTCACCCCGCGATGGAAGACGCAGTTGGCTATTCACGGCCCCTACTATACGGGTTTAACTACGGCTTTTACTTATAGCATGGAAGTACAACAATATTAATTTCTACATGCCCAGTCCATATACTTTCGCTATTTGTTGTCAAAGTTATTAAACACATCATCTATACCAATGTGCCTTACATTTTCTGAAGGAGGGAGTAGATCTTCATAAGAATCTCGTGTTTCTGACCACTCTCCAGCAGTTCCTAAAATAACGCTGGTCTGTTTCAGGTTTGATTATCAAGCAACTTTAGTTTGGTCTTTTGGCATATTCCCAGTGCCTCGGCATCTCGTGTGCCTTCTCCCGTGAGCGCGCGCTTCTAGTTGAGAAACCATCGGCGAAGAGGGCTTCAGACTTTTGAGACAGCTAGCGCTGCTCTCGTTGATGGTTCACATTCTTGTTCTTGTTTGTTTGCATTGGCGTCTATACACCGGTACCGGTGAATTCCTTTCTGCGTGGCGCCTGAACAGCCGTCGCTTGTCGTCCAAAGTGCAGGTGCGTCACGGGGCGTCGCACCCGCACGCACCATGTCGCTGGCGGCGCCGGCTGGCGCCTTCTCTGCCGTGGAGGACCAACCGATTTGGTTGGCCGGCCAGCCGGCCGGCCGGCGGGCACGCTGCACGCAGCTTTTATTTGGTGCCGTTCGTTCAACTGCATGCGTGCGCAGTTTCAGTCACGTTTTTTTTTTTTACAGATATCGTTCATCAGCGGATGCTAGTTTCCTTACGAAATTCAAAGGAGGAAGCTTTCATCGTGTATATAAATGAACCAGTGATTGTACTTGAAATGACTAGTTTCCTTTGAAATTTATTTTGGACAAATAAGAACCATGACAGATAAGAACCCGTTCGAAACCTCTTCGCGCTTCAACTGACAACCATGACAGATGACAGATGAGGGCACGTACATTGATTTAGACAGCTGCGTAATACTACTTCATGTCATATATAGAAAATGATACAATGGTCTGTTTGTCTATTTCAGACGCCTTTTATACAACAATAAAAATGTTGTGTGTAACATGTCTGTAAAAAGCATATATACTATCTAGAATTTTACAGACAGCTTCCCTCTCTCTTCTCGTTCTCTTTTCTCCACATCACCAAGATTATCTATAACTATCCCATACAGACACCGTTTGATAATTATCTATAACTATCCCATACAGACAGCCATCACCATTGTACATGCTCTAAGAACCCGTTTGGAACCTCTTCGCTCCTCAGCTGCCGCTCCCGCATCGGAGGGCATTTTTTCAATAAAAAAGTATATATTAATATCGCAAAATAGTAATTACACCTAACCTCCGCAACAACGTCATATCCTAATGGTAGTATGGATGCACACGGATAAAAAGAGGATAAAAAGGAAAAGTTCCGCTATAATCTTCTAGTTTCAAAAGCGATGAGCGATATCTGAAGTCCAAGTTCTCCAATGGTGGTGTTTGCTCACGTAAGCACAAACACCGCCATTGCAACACCTGAAGTCCAAGTTCTCCAAAAACGATGCTTTTAGGAAGAAAACAGTGCACAAACATCGTCATCATCTGATCAAAGATTTCAAGTTTTCACCTTGAAGAAAGTCCACGTTATCAAAACAATGTCTACAACAAGATTATTGTCGGGTGCAACCAGTTAAGAATAGATCTTAGTTTTTCACCCTAAAACATAGGACATTGAACTTCTCCTGTGATGGGGCCCTCACTCATTATGCCCCTGCTATGGAGCCCGAAACACCAACCAATTTCACCATCAACGCAAAGCCCCGAACCACCATCACTAGTCCTCAAAACTCGCCTTCCATCTCGTTCTCCGCCTCTGACTTCACCATCGAACCAAAAAGACGTGTCCCATGATGGCAACAAATAGAAAAGCTTCGCGCCGCTACTTCTGAAACCAAACGGTCGGAAATAAACATGGGAACGCTGAAGGGAGTTCGCCGACAAAGCCTTTCAGAACTCGACACTCCGGCCAGATCAAGGAGACAAGCATCCAGTAGACCTTTGTCTTGATACGAGAGGAGCCCTGGGACTGTCACCTTTATTCTTCGATGCGAACGAACATGCCCCCACTCCACCATCTGCCGCCGCCTAACGGTGACGAATGAGGTTCAGAACCTCCATCGCAGTAAGAAACGTCATGCTCACTAGCGACATATGAGCAATGAGCAACGCGATGCCCACCGTCGTCGCTTAGCTAGCCATCACCCCTAGGGCCGACACGAGATACGTGCAGCAGCCACGACCCACGTGTGTCCCAGATCGGGCTAGCGCGACCCAGATCAAACTAGCACGCTGCCCATTTCGGGCCCGCCCGGCTGGTCGCCGGTGATCCCGTCGCTAACGCATCGCCGTGTCCATCGCCGAGAGCGACACCACCGTGCACCCACCAAAGTTTCACCTCCGCGCGGAGAGGATGCACCCAATGCGCCTCCTAGCCCTCCGCCTTAGGCTACCGGGCGCTGCCACCACTACCGGCGGTGGCAGCGGCTAGGAGAACCATGTGAGGGAGGTCTGATACTGGGGTTATTGCCCTCCGAAGCCGCCGCCGTGCGGGCCCGAGAGGAGGGAGGGGATGGCCCGGGAGGAGCTCATTTACACGGAGCGGGGGAATCCGAGATTTACGTGACTTCGCGGATTTGATGGAGTGGTGACATTCCGAAAGGGCAGTGAATCTTCTGGAAAATTACACTTGCTCAAAATTTTCGCCTAAGCGCTCACGGATCTGGAGTTGCATTGCTATGTCTGCAAAGCAAATGTGTTGCATTGATCGTCGTCGACGCCGCGCCGGTCGGTAGCAATGCCGAACACTAAAAAAGCACCGCCTGCTCCACCTGCAGACGCCAAAATCATGGACGCTCCTCCTAGTCCACCAGAGCGCGGCGCACGGCCCTCGCGCGCGCGAACGACGTGACGAGCAAGGTACATCGACCACCCTCGTAGCTCCCGTCAAATCTGGCGATGAGCTCGAGCCATGCCGATGCCAGCCAGTCCAAGAAAAGCGTCTCCTCGTTTACAATCAGAAAAGAAAAAAAGCGCCTCCTTTCCGGCCGTCTCTCGGCCGCTTTTTCCAGGGCGGCTCGAGGTTTGTTTAAGGGCAACAATGGCCGCAAGAGGATGACTCGCGCACACGGGGATTTCTCGCGAACAGACGGCGCCCGATTGAGTAGCAACTCGCCATCACTGCCACGGCACGGGCGTGAGCCGTCCGCCGTCCACGCCGGCCCGCCCACCCGTGCGGGCGCGCGCACCGCGCCTGCCAACTGCTCGACCGAACCGGGTCCTAATTTCGTCCTCATGCCACAGGCCACAGCACGCCCGCCGATCGGTGGCTGGCTGAGCTTCGCCCCTCGTGATTAACTTACCGAACTCTCCGCCTGATATTTCCTATGGCCAATGGCGCCACTGCCCAGGACAGCACTATAAAAGGCGAGCGGCTCGACCATTTCGTTACCTAGCTAGCTCAGATCGAACTATCGATTCGATCCAAGGCAGCAAGGCACCACAGTCCACTAGCCGCGTACAAGGCTTCCTGTCTAGCTAGACCCCAATCGAGGTGGCTGCCATGGAGATGATGGCGGCGAACGGCGGCGTGGAGCGGGAGCAGCAGGGAGTGGGGCGCCGCTTCCAGATGCCGCTGCACTACCCGAGGTACACCAGGGAGAACTACGAGGTCATGCCCGAGTGGCAGCTCGACCGCCTCCTCTCCAACTACGGCCTCCCCGTCCAAGGCACCCTCCACCACAAGCGCAGCTTCGCCATTGGATCCTTCCTGTGGGGCGCTGGCGGCAACTGATCTCGTCTACCTTCGAACAGCTACCGCACCTACGGGTGACCCTGAGAAAGAGAGAGCGAGATGATGCACTGTATCCGTATATAGAGAAATCTGCTGCTCTGTACGTAGTAGAAGCTAGCTTGGATCTAGTAATTTCTTTTTCAGAGAAATGTAATCTGGTAATTCCTATATTTATCTACTACAACGTACTACGTGTGAGTAACATGTGTATGCTGATTTTAGACGAGATTTTTTTTCGAACTTTTTTCGCTGGTTGATTTTTGTATCAACTTTAAGCGAACCTTGAGATGTAATAAGTACTTCTGAACAAAATATGCTGGTTTTTAATAAAAGGCTGTGTGCATCATCACGATGCAGAAGCCGGGTTTATCCCTTTTCAAAAAAAAAAAAACGTAGCTAGTGGTGAGTGCCGTAGAACTGATGATGGAGTTGATTAACTTTGAGATATGTTTGTATTTGTATAACCATATTTAGACTTTAGGCTTGTATCGTTCAGCAACAGGCACTACGAACATAAAAGGATTTGCACCAGAGTCGCGTGACTGAGTTGTGAGGTTTGTTCAGGGTGGGAATGTGAGAATTAGAGTTAATGATGGAATTGACACAATACGAGGCACTGAAAGGTCTGAGAGAAGGGAATCCCCCATCACCCATGTTGATTAACATGATAGCTGATGTGCTGACAATATATCCTCGTCGCGTGCTAAAGAGGATGGCCATGTCTTACGAGTTCTCGTACCCTACCTCATGGAAGAGGGGCATCTGTTCTTAAGTACTCCCCTGTTTAAGATTTAAAGTCATGAGGGCTAATTTGACAGGATCAAGAAAATCCGTAACTCACCTAGTTAATTACTGCATGCAATAATAGTTTCGCATACATGAGAAAAGAGAGAGCAAAAGGAGGATATATATTGCGGGGAGAGAGGATAATAAATGATATATGTATGATGGTTCCTAACAATTTAAAAAGCTCTCTGACCTTAGAATCCCGAAAAAGGGAGTACGCGGATGACGCTATACTTTAGATGGAACATAGTGAGAGGATATGTTACCCCAATTAGAAACAAAAAAGTACTCCATCGATGCAGACATTGCAGCAAATTGGTATGAGCTCATTGCAATTGGATTAAAAAGTCTAAAGAAATATCGGATTGAAGAGAGTTCTAAAATATCAAAACAATATATACAACATCCTTCCAAAAAATGGATGATGTTGCAGTGAACTTGCGGTCAAAGTTCTCTAATTTGATTATCAATATATAAATATATAATTTATTACTAAAAATATATTAAATTAATAAATTTATAATTTATTAACAAAAGTCTAAGTAAATACTTCTTAATTATAATTAAAGTAAGAACCTTTTCAGTTAATTTTTAGTAATTTACAAACAAAATCAAAGTAGAATTTTGGAAACTATGCATGTTTAAATTGTCATGTATTAGAAAGCAAAGAAAGTAAATGAAAGGAACAAATATCAAGGCAAAGGAAAACCAACCTAATACTAAGGATTGACTTACATGTTATAATAAGGACACTTTGTTTTTTTCTCTACGGTGATTTTTTTCAATTGGTAGGATCATGTAAACATTAGTTTGCCTTCAACCAAAGTGTACATATGTTTGGAATGTACATACGTTATCAAGGACAAACAAGCTAAACGCACACCTCACATATTGATCTGAAATAATACAAAGGCTAAGGACTAGTTCACGGCCATAACTTTAATTGATATACCAATATGGAAACATGCACAAACTACAAGATCATTCATACCATGTTTTTGTAAAAATGTATGACTTTCCCATTAATTAAAAGATAATTAAAATGTACCATGCTTGTTAGTTATTATATTAATCATAACATTTTTTGCGAAATTTTCTGCTAATATATCCATATTTTTTTGTATTGTATAATGTGAAGATTTGTGAAACTATAAATTTAATTATCATACACTTTTGACACACCAATATGATACCGTGTATTGCGAGGGCCACCATGCTAGTTTCCTATCAAAAAATGCTACATATATTTTTCATGATTTTTTTTCAAAATCTAGAGATTAGATCCATGTTGGAATCAACTAGCAATGATAGGCGCGGCGGCACGCCGCGCCATATAGTGGGGGACGATTGATGGTAATTTTTAGCGGTGGTAACTATTTGTGGGTTCTAGTAGATGTTTTGTCCACTGAGATTAGAGAATTTCATGTGTTCTGATTTTTGTGGGGCTTAGCTTCTGTGTTATTTTGTTTTTGTATGGTAATTGTATACTCGACTATTAGTTTTATGTGCTTAGATATGATTTTGTACAAATTGTCATTTGGTTGTTGGCTAATCTTGAATCTGTCTCTCTCTGTAGTCTCTCTATAGTGCAGCTCTCTTGCACGATACTTTTCAGAAAAGAAAATCCAAGTTTATGATGCCTCACATAGTCTAGTATCCCCTAAATCCTACTCAAGGTGATTAAGAAGCAATGCATTCCATTGTAAGAAATTAAGATCATGGTGACTACAAACCCAAAGTTGAAAAAAAAGAAGAGGTAATTTTCATGTCTCACCTCAGGAGTAGAAACCAAATGGTGGCGTTAGTATTTTATTCATGAGTGTCCTGTCCTGATGAAATAGTGGTATTTCATTTGCTTTTGGAATCCATTGTTAGTCTAGTTAAGTCAACGAACAAAAAAAATGATAATGTTACATGATACACATCCAAACACATGGAATCAATTTTGGAATAGACCATTTTTAAGAAAAAATTGACATAGGCAAACCTTTCTCGGTGTAGTATGTTGCACAAAGATCGAACACAAGTGACTACACCGTAGCCTACCATAAACCTAGCCAAACCTACAAGATAGGAGGTGCTCGGTAAGGGTCCAATCCACATTCGAATACTACTATTATGCTTAGATAGTTGTGTGCCTCTCTTTCTCTCCGAGGCATCAATGCTGGCGTGGGACGTCCATGTCTTTGGCAGAGAGGATGATGGTTTCATTTCCTTTGATGGGGGGGGGGGGGGGGGGGGGACCCAACGACTGGAGGGAGTAATTGGTTCCCACGTAAATAACTTAGAAGTGTTGGATTTATGGAAGTTCAAATAAATTAATAAAATGCAGTTAACTGTAACCTTCTCAATCACATAGGCGACGCGCACAAGGGATTTTCCATTTATGACCTCGCTGCGAGACATCTTTGACTAAAGCGGTCTGAATTTTTTATTTAACCTGCACACAGTTATTTGTCCTTGGTACAAAAGACGATTCATGTTAATGTAGCAGATCTGTAGATCTGCTCCAGGAGTAAAATTATGTTTAGCGCAATCATATACAAAACATACAGGGCATGTTAAGCATTATGGGCACATCCCAGACTCTTAGTATCCTTGGGGATGTGTGCAGCTCTTTTCCTGTTTTAATCTTTATATCACAGAAGCCTTTGGATGGCATTCGAAATTTGACCACTGAGCTGAAACATAAAAAAAGATAAAAGGGAGACATAAATTATCAGAGGCATAAGTAATCATAACATGAAGCCTCATTCAAGCACATGTTCTGTAACTTCGCAAATCTGGACAACCAACACGGCAAGAAAGAAAAAATATAAATAATAAAGGTACAAAAGTCCAATCCAAACCTTAACTACGACATGAGTCCCATGCAATTTAGAAAAATAAATCGCTAGAAAGACAACCAGTAAAACAGTATCTTTTATTTTTCATATGTCATAGGCATCCAAACAACTGAAGTGAGATTCATAGTTCCTTTGAAACTTGGTCTTTATCCTCTTATCGAAGCCACAATTCATCCATAGAATAGAGATAGAGATGACAGGAAGAAATAAATCTTATCAGATGTAAATAGATGTCAAAGCGAGAGAACTGACCCTCATGGAGTGGAGATAGGAATGAATATTTGAATCTTCAGATACTTCCATGAATCTTCATACTACCCATACTCCTCAACATGCATAGTGCTCCTGCTCTACTCTTCCACTAAATATTCACTATTTAATCACTTGGAAAAATTATCATCAAATGCGGCCAGGAACTAATGAAGTAATAAATCATGGCACACACCTATGTTGCAAAAACTGACTATGCATTGTGCATGCTCTTCCTTTTATATTTACTAACTGGAATAGTATATGATCTTGTCAAGCCTGCTGAATTCATACGGTGCAGGTACTATCATCTCAAATAGCAGATTGTACATGTAGTTTCAGTTATTATCATAACAGATCTATACAACAATGCTACGCCACATCCATGAAGTGTATTTCTAGAAGCACTCAGACTCAACTCATGCCAAGGAAGAAGAAATAACAAAGGAGTGCTTAAGAGATTCCGATCAAGGATGAAAACTGAATTGAATTTGTACTGCAAACAAAATCATAGAAGAAATAGTACCTTTGGGGCATTCCATCATACATGTGAGGATCTGTAGCACCACCATCATCGCTGCTTCTTGTGCGGCCTGGACAAAAAATAGAAATAAGTAGACAGAGAGCAGGAGGATCTGCGAGATCAACGCACCAGCGCCTCCAGCACTCCACGCAGATGTAGAGATCCACCGCCGTAGAAAAAGAGGATTGGCGAGAATGGAGGAAGAAGAAAAAAAGTCGGGGGAGAGACCAACCCACAACTCCCCATGACCCGCCTCTTCAGAGCTCAACGAAGTCGTCCTGGCGGAGCCCCTTGCGGAGGGCCTCATCGCGTCTGCCTCATGCCGGTGATCAAGCCGAGAGAGTTTCGCGGGCGTGCGCGTAGGGACACGGTCGAGCACCACGGTGGTGCGGAAACGGAAGAGAAGGAGGCAGCAGCGCCGGGCGTGGCCATGGAGGGAGAGGAAGGCGGCGGCCCTGGGCCAAGGATGCCGCTGGCGACTGTGGGGAGGAGTTCGGGGCGGTGGAGATGATGGGAGAGAGAGGAAGCGTGGGGAGGAAATCGAGGGATGGCCGTATGGGCCTAGTGGGGCAAAACGAACAGTTGGTCAAAGCGGTTCACTGAAAATGCTACATTCACTCACGCTAAAAAAAGAAGCTTGCCAAACACCAAAGAAAAGGAACAACCAAAAATCCAAGATGACACCGGAACTGCACACAAGGAAAAATATCCTGGAAATCAACTTTAAAAAGCAGACGTGTTAAAACGTTGTGAACTCAGAAAAAAATTCAAAATTTTGAGGAAAAAGAAGTTTGTTACCATTTAATATAGTAGTTATGTTCTAACTTAATTATTAAGGCATGGCTCACAAAAAAATCGAGAAACATGTAGAGTTAGATATTTGTAGCATTTTTCCCTATAGTTAAGATATCTTCTGTTGCGGAATTTCGATGGATATCCCTTGACACTAACTTAACGGTGTTGTGTATATGTATAAATAGCGCTGTCAACCTCTCCTTGTATACTAAGGGAGCTATTAATCATGAGAGTTACGTCCATGTGAAGATCATAGGTAGAGTGACATAGGTACAATGAGAGTGAATTTTGTTACAACTAGGTGAATCCCCTTTTCATTAGTTGTTCAACGGAGATACAAAGTCATTATGAGTGGGTTCAGAAAGAAGATAACAAGTTAGCACACTAAAATAAACATGTGTTGTTATGTTCACCCATGAACATTCACTACGGGGAAAAACCTAGCTATTAGCACTATAACTCAAATGAAGAGGTCAAGTAACACAATTGTTACATACAAGTAGTGTGATTGTCTTGTTAATGATAATTAAAAGCGGTCTCATGTGTGTAAGCGTGGTTCCTCTAGTCTAGTAATAAATCATGTATGTATAGTGCTTAATAATTCAAGTGTATATGCAATAACTCATTATCTTTCACATAAGATAAAAAAAAGCATAAGGAAAATGAAAAAATAATCAAGTCTTGACCATATAATACAAAAAACAAGCAAAATTAGAATTTAAGTTTGATTTTACTAATACCTAGGATAATATACATTTGTACTCGTAGTTGGAGCATGCTTTCTTAAATGTCACTGAAGCCAACAACGAACTGGTTATGAAATTAGCATGCAAGAAGTGAAGAGCGTTCAAATGTTTTGTGAATTCCAAATTTTAGGATGCAGAGTTGTCAATGGATAAGAGACATGCTAATGATTGTGGGCAAAAAAATCCATGAAAATCAGTGGAGAGCATTGTGCAAGGTCTGGAGAAGTAACACATCAATATTCAGTGCTCATCTTTCATATAAAAAACTATTCACCTCATGTTTGGTTACTCAGTCAAGAAGGAATGTTCGTATTTAATGGCATCTAGGAGTGGAACAACAAGATTAAAGCAAGCAAACTATATACATATTGTTGGAACATGAAGTTTTGCTATTGTACCTTTTCAGGAGATATGTTTCAATGCATGTTACACTATTGATAAGATCTGCATGTACATTCGTATATGATATAATGATATATGCACAACTACAGGAACTTAGGTTAGGTCAGAATTGTTCCTCATAGTTCATACAAAAAAGTGGAGTGCCAATGAATGATTAATGTGGTAATAAAATTGTACATCATAGTTCTAAAAATTGTTATAATGAAACTCATAAATTACTATAGCATCTCCTAAATGTGTTGTTTAAATTTGCAAGCTGGTTGCGATAAATAAATCATTTCAACAAAACCCTGCACTAATTGGCGAGGGACACACAGACGTAGATTTGTACTCACAGCTATTAACATCACCAACAAATTCAGGAATGCATCGGTTTGGACCACTAGTAGGAGGCAAACCATAAAAGCTATTGGATCAAGCTATAGTAGCATCGAGGGATTTTAAGGAATAGAACATGGAGGTTAGAGGCTATCTGGAAACACTAACGGTAAAGAGTCAACAACTGGAAGAGAAGTTTAATTACTTGATGGCATGTTGAGGGAACAAACAAAGCCAAGGAGATGAACATACAAATGAAATGCATCAAAATCCGGATGTATCAACATCCAAGTGATCAAAAATAGATGAAATAACAACATTAGACAAAAAAGTCAAGGCAACATCTAGACAAACATCAGTCAAGACAAGACCAATGCAAACAACATCAAGCCAAGCCTCGGTAGCAGCTTCAGCAGTCAAGGAAATATCTTTCCTTGGTGTTAGGCAAATGTTCACACCAAAATCAACAACACTAACAACCAAATAAGCAATAACTTCAACACAATCCTAATAAATTTAAGAAGTCATATCAAAACAAGCAGTCAGGAAATCAAAAAACCGAGACAAAGTAAAAGAAGAAATGCTAAATCAACAGAGTCACAAGAAACTGAACCGGTCCAAGAAACACAAGCCAAGACGAAAGCCAAGCAGCAACAACAACAACAACAACAACAAATAACAAAACACAAAATAAAAGGAAGGTCAATGAACTTGGTGATGATGTAGAGATTACTTCAGTAACTCAGAAACCAACATGCTCTTACAGAAATCTGCGATCAGACAATACAAAATTAGTTAAGGTAAAAGAGAGAAGTTGGAAGAGAACATTGCATCTAAGGAGGGTGAGTTTCACACTAGAAGGCGATACACAGATGAACAAAATGATTGGTTAAAGAGCAAAGAATCAACTAAAGGTTAGTTTTCTACATCAATAGATGAAGTTACATGGTAATTCATATCCTTAGTACTACATATTTTTTGTTTAACCTCCTAGTGACATAGGCATCCCAAATGGGCCTGCCGAAGATGGTACCCAGGGTTTACTGGAGGCCCAATACCCGAAGAATAAGAAGATTCGGGAGCCCAAGATTTATTAAGGAAAGATAGAGTTGTAATAGGAAGTGTTGTTTGTAATCTGGCGGGATGAGTTAGGAACCGTCCCGGACTCTGTAAACTTGTATAGCACGAATCCCTCGGCTCCACCTCCTATATAAAGGGGGAGTCGAGGGACGAAGAATCAATCGAATCATTGTCTGCAAACCCTAGTTTTCATATTCGTCGAGTATTTTCCGGCTGAAACCTTCGAGATCTACTTACCCTCTACTTTCAACTAAACCCTAGCCTACAATCCATAGGCATTGACAAGTTGATACCTTGTCAATTGGCGCCGTCTGTGGGAACTAGAGGCGTAAGGAGCTGATCTCGATGGCACGCTCAAGATCTTCGACATCGTCAACCGCAAGCAACACAATGGATCGAGGTAAACAGATCGCTGCTGGTCTTGTCGATTTTGTTCCTCACCCACCCTCCCGTTTGGATGCATATGCGTATCTGGCGGAGCCCATGGAGATGACGTTCGGAAGGTTTCACTTTCGCGTCGAGAAGGAAGGATCGTATCGTGTCGAGATTCCGATTTCGTCGGGATCGTCGGTGGTTGATTCCGATTTTTCAAACTATGCATCGTCAACCGAGTCAGGAGAAGAAGAAACCTCGGCGACACGCTACGTCAGCACCAGAGCAAGAGAGAAACTCGCCAAGATCTTCAACGACATGTCGTTTGAGTCATCTGCGGACTCATATATAAGCGATGGCTCAAGCGATGTCGACAGTTACGACTTCATCGACAAATCTCTCACAGTGGGCAAGGTCTTCATCAATCTCAACAATGATGTCACCAAACCCAACGTAGATCTGAGTACAAAGTATCATCAGATTTACGCCATTGAAGATCAAGAGGAGACATCTGAGGCTTTCGACAGTTTGGGAAATCCATACGTCGATCCCTCCAATCTGCGACAAGGCCTGGGCAACAAATACGTCGGGCCAGAGCCGCGAGATAGAGTTCAACTTTCACAAGCAGCGTGGGACAGAGCCGCGAGAGCTATGAACGGCACAGAACCAATGGCTACCACAGCCACACCAGAAGAATTGCAAGCATATCAATATAGGCTCGCACGAGCTGCCAGGGAATTGGAAAAACAGACAATTGAGTTGAACAGAGAAAGGAGGCAGCTTCTCGCATCCAGCAGGAGAAGGGCAGATCTAAGTCGACAATCCAGGAACTACGGGTGATAGCCACCGGGAGGCGCGGAACAGAGCAAGATCAAGGCTGCAACACATACCCGAAGCGTAAAGAGAGCACTTGGTCCAGTAACCTCGACATGTCCTTCATGTCGATAGATACAAGAGGAAACATCATCCCTAAGACACCGAGGCTGGGTATATGGCGACACATGCTTTTATCCTTGCGTCTAAACCACCTCCAGGTGATCCAAGGGAAACATTGTACAATATGGCGGTAGCAGAGTTGGAGCTATGGGGACAGCGTTTGTATCAACGCCTCCCGAAGGAGTGGCAAGGCAAAATAGTCCACGACCCGCAGCAGAACAGCGGCAAAGACTCGAAGGGCCAAGTGGAGCAAGAGACACAAGAAAGACAGCAAGAGTCGACAGAGCGCGGCAAAGCAGAAGGGATCATCGGCAATCTCCAGAATTGACCGATGAAGATATGTGTGGCTTGCCATGCTTTACGAGGAGAGTCCGGAAAACTCGAGTCCCCTCAGGATTCAAGTTACCCGATAATTTCAAGAAGTTCGACGGCCTTCAAGATCCAGAGGATTGGCTAGTCGACTATCTGGAGACGGTGAAGCTCACAGGAGGAACTAGGGCAACAGCCATGCAAAGTATCCAGGTGCATTTGAGTGGAGCCGCACGATCTTGGATAAAGAAACTCGCTCCAGGATCCATCGACAGTGGGAAAGTTTTGAGGATGTGTTCGTCAAGAACTTTAGATCCACGTGCAAAAAACCCGTCGTTAGAGGAGTTGAGAGCGTGTCGACGAAGCCGGATGAGCCAATGAGGAAGTACATCCAGAGGTGGAATATCATTAAAAACTCAGCGAAAACATATCTGACGAGAGAGCAATAGATGCGTTTGTCGCAGGAGTCAGGCGTGGAGATTTCGTCGAAGATTTGGGAAGGACCAATCCAAAGACAGTATCCGCGTTAATGGAGATAGCAAATAAATGGGCAGACGGAGAAGACGCCGTCCACAACAAACGACACAGTCGCCGAGAGGAGGACCGCGGTCGAAACTATCAACCGAGGCGAAGATTTCCTCGGACGTACTCGAACTACGACGCTCCAGGACAAATTTCGGCAGGTTTTCGGACAAACACAGGAGGAAGCAACAGAGATGATTACCAGAGAAGCGTTGAGCAGCGAGGTGATAACAGGGATGATTTACGCAACAGGCAAAATAGCGGGCCTAGGTTCCCAAGACCTTTCGTGTCCCCCGAAGAGATGATGAACGGACCGTGCCGGATGCATTTTTTCCTCGACAAAGAACGGAAAAAGACAAATGTGGCACTTGCGGAAGGATTGTCGAAATTTTCAAGCAATGTTGCGGTATGCAGAGAACGCTAATGCGCGGGCAGCACAGAGAAATCCTCGAGAACCCGTAAGCGAGATTCACTTGCCGCCTCCTCCCGCGGGACATACAGACGACAATCGGCATCAGCTCGGAATAGCGGCAGCACTGCACCACCACCTTATGTTGATCCTAATTCCAATGGAGCAAAGGTTGATGATTCAGAAGGGAAGGCCGTCCAATAGAGCTCAGAAAGTAATCTCACGACAGTGTTTATGGCAGAGAAAATGCCTCCACCAACAGCTTGAGTACCTTAATTGGTCGGGACAAGATATCGGCTTCACAATAGCAGATCATCCGCAGCAAGTTCCTCGACCAGGGCAGTCAAGACTTATTCTGCCAGCGATTATCGCGGGATTTGATGTCTCTCGAGTGTTCATAGACGGCGGCAGCAGCTTAAACCTTATGTATGCAGATACATTGAGGAAGATGAACATATCCTTAGCAAACTTGAAACCAATGTACACAAGGTTCCACGGCATCACACCGGAGAAACCAAGTTATCCATTGGGAAAGATCAATCTCGACGTTCAGTTTGGAACCCGAGAAAATTATAGAATCGAGAGGCTCGAGTTTGAAGTCGTGGATTTTCCATCGCAATATCACGCTCTGTTGGGACGACCAGCATATGCTAGATTTATGGCAGTACCACACTATACATACTTGTTGTGGAGATTTCCTGGACCAAAGGGACCAATCACAGTTAAAGGAAGCTTTGCCTTAGCAGATAAGTGCGACAAGGATTTCCACCGGTTGTCAGAAACCTTCGGGATGCAAGCTGAGTACTTGGCGTCAAAAAGCATGACTGATTACGACGTATTGCCAGACGTTGGAAGGCCAAACAAAGAATCAACTTTCGATCCGAGAAAAATTCAAAAGAGGTGCAGATTCACCCGACAGACCCAAAAAAGACGACATCTATCGCAAACGACATGGATATCGCATAGGAAAGCGCGCTCGTCGAGTTCCTCCGTGAGCACTGGAAAATCTTCGCATGGTGTCCAGCTGACATGCCAGGAGTACCCAGGGAACTTGCCGAGCACCACCTAAACTTGGATCCACTAGCGAGACCAATCAAACAACCTTTGCGACGTTTTTCGGAACCAAACCGCAAAGCCATGCTGTCAGAAATTAATCGACTACAAGAAGCTGGTTTTATCAAAGAGATATTCACAGAAGCCACATGGGTAGCAAATCCTGTGCTGGTGCCGAAGAAAAACACTAAGGTCCTTCGCATGTGCATCGACTTTACGTGTGTCAATAAACATTGTCCAAAGGATCACTTTCCCCTCCCGAGGATCGATCAAATTATCGACTCCACGGCTGGATGTGAACGTCTTTCCTTCCTGGATGCATATTCTGGTTATAACCAGATCAGATTGAAAGAAGATGACGAAGTAAAGACCGCGTTTATTACACCTTACGGCGTGTTTTGCTACAGAACAATGCCCTTTGGTCTAAAAAATGCGGGAGCAACATATCAAAGGATGATGCAGAAGTGTTTGGCGACACAGATTGGGAAGAACGTGCAAGTATACATTGATGATGTCGTCATAACATCAAAAAAGGGGGCAACGCTGATCGAGGATCTCAAGGAAACCTTCGACAACCTTGATAAGTTCTGCCTCAAACTGAACCCGACGAAATGTTCCTTTGGCGTCCCAGCAGGAGAACTTTTGGGTTTTCTAGTATCAGCAAGAGGGATTGAAGCAAATCCCGACAAAATACAGGCTATCGTAACAATGAGGAAGCCAACAAAGTTGAAGGAGATACAACAGCTAACGGGGCGAGTCGCAGCTTTGAGTAGATTCGTCGCTAGGCTGGGAGAAAAGGCACTGCCGTTCTACGCTTTGATAAAACAAGGAGATAAATTTCAGTGGAACGAAGAAGCCGACAGAGCTTTCGAGGATTTGAAGCGCACAATTTCGACACCGCCAATTCTGGTGGCACCAAAAGAAAGGGAACCCCTCCTGCTATATATCGCAGCCACACCACAAGTGGTGAGCACGGTGCTAGTTGTCGAAAGGGAAGAAGAAGGAAAACTCCACGGCGTGCAGAGGCCAGTATACTTCGTCAGCGAGGTTCTATCACCATCTAAACAAAGGTATCCGCAGTACCAAAAGATAGCATATGGAGTATTCACGACAAAGACGAAAATTGCGCCACTATTTTTCGGCACATCCGATCATAGTGGTCAATGAAGCTCCCTTGTCAAATATCTTGAACAACCCGAAGTTACGGGTCGTGTCTCCCTTTGGGGAATAGAACTTTCCCCTCGGGACATCACGTATGAAAAAAGAAAAGCAATAAAATCGCAAATACTGCCGGACTTCATCGCAGAGTGGATGGAGTTGCAAAATATAGGACCTCCAGATTTATCGAGAACTTGGACAATGAACTTCGACGGGTCCAAAAGATCGAAGGAGTCAAGCGCAGAGTAGTACTCATATCACCCGAAGGCGACAAGTTGAAGTACATCCTCCGGATGACGTTCCCTAACGCATCTAACAATGAAGCAGAATACGAGGCTCTCATACATGGAATGAAGATGGCGAAAGATCATGGAGCAACTCGATTAAAAATCTTTGGCGACTCACGGTGGTGGCACAAGCAAGTTATGAACCAATGCGATGCAGTCAATGATAGCATGATGGCATACAAGGAGGTATACAACGAACTCGAGAAGTTGTTCGATGGATGCGAAGTAAACCATATTAGCAGATTGAGCAACGACGAAGCCGATGTTCTTGCAAACATCGGGTCGCAATGCCTTGCGATCCCGCTGTGTATTCTGGGAAGAAATAACAGAGAGATCCACTAAGTCGACAAAATCAAAAAAGAAGGAGAAGAAACCCTCGGGGGCTGCCAAGGAAAAGCAAGAGGACGAAGAAGAAGATCAGGACCTGGTCATGGTGATACAGATACCGTGGATGCAGCCGTACATATCGTACATCCTGAGGAAAGAAATACCCGACGATCCAGTTGAGGCAAGGCGAGTAATTCGACGCTCCAAAGCTTTCACGGTGGTCAAGGGAGAATTGTATAAACGAAGTATTTCAGGAGTCTTGCAAAGGTGCGTCACACCAGAGGAAGGAAGAATAATTCTGAAGGATGTACACGAGGGAATATGTGGCCACCACGCAAGTAGTCGAGCTATCGCAGCCAAAGTTTTTCGAGCAGGATTCTACTGGTTGACAGCAATCGAGGACGCCAAGGACATAGTAAGAACTTGCGACGCGTGTCAAAGGTTTGCCGCAAAACCTCACTCTCCAGCAGCAGAGCTAGCACCAATACCATTGTCATGGCCCTTTGCTCAATGGGGACTTGATATGGTGGGTAAGTTACACAAATCCTGGCCAGGAGGAAAGGAGTACATGCTAGTAGCTGTCGACAAGTTTACAAAATGGATAGAAGCGAAGCCGATAAATTCACCAGATGGAGCATCCGCAGTAAAATTCGTAAAAGGCCTCGTCTTCAGATTTGGAGTGCCCCATAGCATCGTCACAGACAACGGCAGTAACTTCACATCCCATGAATTCAAAGATTATTGCGAAGAGGTGGGTATCAAGCTGAACTTTGCGTCGCTTGCACATCCTCAAACCAATGGGCAAGTCGAGAAAGCCAATGGTATCATCTGCAATGGCATTAAGAAGCGCTTGTTAGGACCATCGGAAAAAGCTCGACATACCTGGCCGGAAGAACTACCAAGCGTGTTGTGGAGCATCCGAACAACACCAAACACAAAGAACGCAGGAAACTCCGTTTTTTCTGGTTCATGGAGCAGAAGCAGTACTACCAATCGAGATAGAGCACAACTCTCCACGTGTCGCTGAATATGGTGAAGAAACATCGAGAAGAGCGCTAGAGGACGACGTCGACGCACTTGATGAAGCTCGAGATGAAGTATTATCTCGGGTAACCAAATATCAACAGGACTTGAAGAATTACCACAGTCGGCGTTTGCGGCCAAGATCTTTTCAGGTGGGCGACCTAGTTCTTCGGCTCACGCAAAAAAGTCATGAAAAACTCGAGTCACCATGGCTTGGCCCTTACATCGTCACGGAAGTAATCGGAGGAGGAGCATATAGGATAAAGGACAAGAAGACAGGGGGTGGAGGAGCCAAACCCCCGGAACGTGGCGCAACTTAGGCGGTTCTACGCCTAGAGTCGAAATATAGTCCTTGTAAAACTTCAATGTACTGAAACGCCCGCGAGTTTTCAGACGCACTCTTTTCCTTTTTCGGGGCACCGAGTGGGGCCGGAGAAGGTTTTTAATGAGGCGGGCTCGCGGTGCTGCAATATAATAAAGATAGTGACAATATAACTTTTCTTCTTTATCGACACGACCAAAATCTTTGCTCCGACGAATTTCAATATAGTTCATCGACAAAAGAAAAACCTTGCCTTGGTATTCAAATACCTCGTGAGTCAATAAAAATACAAAACAAGTACTCGATAAAAGCTCGGGGGCTCATATTCACCTTAAGTATATATATGCCTTGGTCTAAAAAACCTCGCAAATATACAAATATAATAAAGAGTCACCGAAACACTCGGGGGCTAGACAAACAGAGAAATATAATGATTGCTTTACAATATAGTCATGGATTACAAAGAAGAAATATCGACAAGAAGAAAATAACTAGTCTTGATTCAGTATGTCATCAAGAGTAACTCTGTTTTCCTCAGGAGCAGCACCAAGAAAATCGGCATAATGGCCATCGGCAAAAAAGTCGGCATCCATCCGAAGTGTGTCCTCAATCATTTCTTCGGCTATGGGCGTAACCTTCGTATTAATCCTGTCAACACCAACTCTCCGACGTTTTACCTTTTGGTGAACCTTCTCGACAACCTGGGTAAGGTCAAGTTTCGAGTGGCAGATCTGGAGCATGATAAGAGCAAATCTGGCGCCAGCTACTAGTTGAGCTCTGACAAAGTCATGGATACTGCGAGCATCCTTAAACCTTTCCATCAATTCAGGAAGAGTTTTTGGTTGGACGTTCCGAGGAAACATGGAGTTGTAAACCATGGACAAGGTCTTGGTGCAGAAGTCAAGGAAATCGCGAGTTTGAGAGGTGCGATCTTGAAATCTGACAATTTGGCGGGTCCTCTCCGGGGTAGCCCAAAACAAAGAACCATGATCCAGGGAAAGATTAACAAGGAGGTTTGTCCTAGCACTTACTCTCTCTTCCTCGGCAGCAGCATCAGTAAAGGCACCTATCAGAACAAAGACGTGGAAACCTTTAAGAGACAATAGCATGAAGATGAAAGATATCAGAGGATGAAACAGGCATACCCGACATATCTCGTGATCAAGCTTCATTCATTAATTCGAGCATGAAATTTTCTCGAATAGTCGCCTTTTCAGCCTCGGAAGCAGCAAACTCCTTGGCAGCCACGGCCTCGCGAGCTTGCTGGAGAGCAACTTTTTCGGCTTCAGAGGACTTGCGAGATTGTTCCATCATCACAAGTGTTTGCTTCTTTGCATACTGAAGCTGCTGTCGAAGTTCGTCCAGTTCTTGCGACAAGGTATCATCGACAGTGCGAGATCGCAAAGGTTCTCCTCGCGTGAGAAGAAGAAGGCGACACATTGGAAGGAGCGGAAGTTGGAGTATAGTTATCAAATATCAACTGAAATATAAACAGGATAAAATCAAACGACAAGCAAAGATAGAATTTTTCATTAATCTCTTGGAATAATTACAAGGGCATTACAGTGGAGCTAAAGAAATACGTGTCGCTAAACGACTACTTTGGCGACAAAAGCAAAAGAAACAAAGAAAAACAGAGGCATGCAACTAGACCTCCGGCCTTGACGAGCTAGGAGTCGACGCTGGCTTAATCCCGAGATAGGCCAAGATCTTCTTCGTGTTGGGCTTGGCTGCCTTGATCAGCGACTTCCACCTTGATTGTTCTATTTGCTCGGTGTCGCCAACTTTCATCCGGGCCGATAGTCCTGTCGATCGTCAAGAACCAAGGCGACAGTGTTTTCAACGGCAACCTTCATATTCTCTTGGCGCATCTTCAGTCCAAGGTCTTCCGGTGTATTGAACATCTTGGCAAGGTTGAGGAAAGTCGCAGGCTCCTCCTTCTTCGGGAAGAAGTAGGGGAACAATGCCGACAATACTGCATTAGCATTCGATACACCTTCCCGAATCTCGGACCCATGAAGCTCCAGATAGGAAAGTGCGTCAAGGACCGGATCATCGACAGGATTCGTCAGGTCAAAGTCCTGGTTTGTTTGGACTGTCAAGGAAACAGAGTATTAGTGAAAAGACAAAGAAACAAAGATTTTCCTAAAAATAGAAGGGAGCAGTAAAACTACCGAAAGTACGGCGACTCTGAGTCTTCAGGCGCTTGAGGATTCCTTCTTCACGAGAAGCTTGCGCAGCTTTGTGCTCATCTAAAGCAGCTGTAGCATCCTTAAGCTTTTTCTGCAGTTCCTCGACACCAGCAGCTTTCGCCTTGGCTTCATCAGCTTCGGCCTTGGCTTTGCTAGCAGCGAGGTCCGCTTTCTTGCGAGCCGCCTCACTTTGCTCAAGTTTTCGAGAAAGTGCGTCGGCGCGTTCGTTAGCCTCTGCAAGTTTCTCTGTCGAGATATGAAAAAAGAGAGGAGAAAGATCAAAAATCACGACAAGCACCAAGAGTAAAAAATCAAGGAAAAACAGCAAGTCCAAAGTCGTTACCTTCGGCTCTATTAGCATATTCACGGTACCCAACAAATTGGGAACCGATGCGGAGAAGATCCTTGATCATAGGCTGTTCAACGTGAACACAGAAAGAAAAACATCGGCATAAAAAAGAGAAAAGGTGTGAAAAAACAAAATAAGGAAAATATAAATGTCGACAAGCTTACATCATCTAGGAGCAGAGTCGACGAACTGCCCAACTGAGGGGCAGGTTCAATAATCTTTTCAACCCTTGTCCTTTTTGGCGAAGGAGCAAGGGGGCTTGATGGCGGAGTAGTGGTGACGACGTTTTGTTGAGGAGGCGAGGTTTCTTCTCCTTCAACTAGCGTGTCTGAGGCAAGTACAATACGTGACGTGCTTGTCCGAGGAGCCACGTCAGTAGTTGGAACTTCTTCCTCGTCATCGCTAATAATCAAAAAATCGGCAGCATAAAAAGCAAGACAAGCTAAATATTTCGAGTACAAAAACAGAGAGAAATAAAGACGACTTACGAGCTGATGAGGGATTCAGCATAAAGATCGTAAGTTGCCTTCGGATGAGAAGGAACAACTTCTTCAGCCTTAGAGGTGCCAGAATCTTCAACATTAGTCCTCTTCCTTTTGTTCTTGGGAGAAACAGCAGGAGGAAGGGATTGCGTCGATTCACTGGCTTCAGACTCAACTTCTTTTTCATGAGAAGCCGCAGATTTGTGAGAACCCGCGACTTCACTTTCACGAATAGAAGAAGCTTGAGTATCTTCGGCAACGATGGCCTGTTCTTCGACTTCTCCACCCTCCGGAAGAGGAGGAAGGGAAATCATGGTAGGATGGTTCTGTAAAAATTAGTGACCAGAAGGAAAATTAAAAGAGATGACAATATAATGAGGTGCAGAGAAAGTGCAAAATAAGGTAAAAACTCGGCAAGACAAAATACCTCGGGAAGTGGATTGGCGGCGCTGTACGGTTCCACGCGACAAGAGGAAGGAATTGGGTCTTTACCCAGACGAGAAAGTCTTCGAATCAACTTCTCCAAGTCCTTGGTAGAAAGATCACCGGAGATTCTGTTGGCGTCATTTTTACCACAATACGTCCAAAGGGGATTTTTGCGAGCCTGAAGAGGCTGCACTCTAATCCTAAGGAAGTAGGCTGTGATTTGAACACCAGACAGCTCTTGGCCTCGAGTGTTTTGAAGTTGGCGAATACGGGACATGAGTGCCTCTGTCGCCTTTTTCTCTTCCTCGGAAGCTTCGGCATCCCAGGAGCGGCGGCGCTGGATTCTGGCACTTCCGTCAAAAGGAACTATGTTGTGCTCAACAGAGTTGGCGCTTTCTTCGTGAATATAGAGCCACTTTTTGCGCCATCCTTGGACAGAATCAGGAAATTTGACGTCGAAATAGTCGACGTCAGTACGAACACAGATAACAACGCCACCTATGTTATAAGTGACGTTGTGGGAGCCATTGCGGCGGAGGCAGAAAATACGTTTCCACAGAGCCCAATTGGGAGGGATTCCGAGGAAACATTCGCAAAGAGTGATGAAGATGGAAATGTGAAGGATGGAATTGGGGGTCAACTGGTGCAGTTGAATCCCATAAACAAAAAGAAGACCGCGGAGGAAATCGTGGATTGGGGTCGAGAGGCCGCGGATGAGATGATCAACAAAACTAACCCGATACTCCATTGGAGGCTTGGGGTAGCTTTCTTCGCTAGGAAAGCGGATGGCGTCCTCCTTCTTCATGAGGCCAAGCCTCTTCAGCATATTGGTGTCTTGGTTGGAGATTTTGGATCTCTCCCACTCAAGATCCTCGGCGGCCATCTTGGATTCCGGAGTGCTGTGGCGAGTCAGACGCGTGCGCGGTGGCATCAACGGCAATGGCAGAGTAATGTGTGTGCGTGTGGAAGATCAGAGAAAGATTGGGCGCAGGAGAGGTTTTGCGAAGAGGAACAGGTGAGCGGCGCAAGCAAGGGGATGAACGGAGGTTGAAGAAAGGTTTATATAAGAATCGGGTGAAGCAGTGTGCCGTTGGATGAAGAGATCGTGTGGTGAGAATAGATCTTCTAGATACAAGGGTAAAAAGGTATTTTTACTGAGATAGGCGTTACTGTACGTGCGCCAGAAAAAGCGGAGGACGTGTGTCCCCCACTTGTACGACGTGTCAACATGGTGGAAGCAATGGACCCACAGGGCAGAAAAATCACGACTATTCGAGAAGGATGAAGTAAATTTGGTTAAGGGAAGCATGTCGACAAAAAAAAAAAGTTAAAAAAGATTGGTGACAGGAAGAATTATTCAATACTTCGGGAGCCTTTGGTCAAAAACAAGTTTTTCCCCAAATGCTCGGGGGCTACTTCGACAAAAAGTAAAATTTCGACTATGGCAATATAGAAATTGCGGGAGCCTACAACCAAGCACAAGTTCTTGGCTGTAGCCTCGGGGGCTACTCCCATCGGGAGCGCTGTTCGCGCACCCGAGAGATAAAAAAAGAGAGAGAAGAAGAAAGAGATCATATTGGGAAGTAATGAAAATATAGCGACAAGGTGGATTAAAATGTTGAGCCTACAACCAAGCACAAGTTCTTGGTTGTAGCCTCGGGGGCTACTCCCATCGGGAACGCTGTTCGCGTGCCCGATGAAATTAACAAAGGAAAAATAGAAAAAGCAAGAGAGTATATTTCGAGTTATAGTTAACTCTACATATACTCCCATCGGGATAGCAATATAAGTCATATTTGACTCGATAAAATGTGCCATTCCAGCAGCCGGAAAAGCACTCGACAATATATTCTCAGAACGCCGAAGTTGCGATCAATTTCTGAATGCCGCAAAATTGCGAAGGTAAGACCCCAGATCCGTTCTGCTGGGCGTGGCATCGCCAAAGACTGCGCTCTGCTACTTTTATCCGTATCAACAGATACGAAGAAAATCCTAACGGACGCGTTAGGTACCCGATAAATTCGACTGGGACTCGACAGAATGGTAAGACCTTAAGCGGCACCTGTCGAAGTTTACACCAGTATCCCGAGATCATGTCCAGGGACGTGATTTTGAAGTAGGTTTTTGCGGATTGCCACTAGAGCAGTTAACTAGTACCTGATCCGTCAGATGAACTAGCCCCAACTACCATTATCCCTGTACAATATAGAATTTTATGTGAAGAAGTATAAAAAAGTTAAAGCTTCCGAATAAAAATAAACAGTGGAGATTTTCCCTGATTCTACGATTCAAGCAAAATCTCGGGGGCTACTGACATAGGCATCCCAAATGGGCCTGCCGAAGATGGTACCCAGGGTTTACTGGAGGCCCAATACCCGAAGAATAAGAAGATTCGGGAGCCCAAGATTTATTAAGGAAAGATAGAGTTGTAATAGGAAGTGTTGTTTGTAATCTGGCGGGATGAGTTAGGAACCGTCCCGGACTCTGTAAACTTGTATAGCACGAATCCCTCGGCTCCACCTCCTATATAAAGGGGGAGTCGAGGGACGAAGAATCAATCGAATCATTGTCTGCAAACCCTAGTTTTCATATTCGTCGAGTATTTTCCGGCTGAAACCTTCGAGATCTACTTACCCTCTACTTTCAACTAAACCCTAGCCTACAATCCATAGGCATTGACAAGTTGATACCTTGTCACCTAGGAGATGATATGAAGAAACATACTACATAATATTGATTATCAATTAAGCATAACGACGTCACTTCTTCATAATGTAGGGAAATAAATCATAACTGGTATGGTAGTGGGTTTGACTTTACAAAACTTACAATTGGTAGCATTGGGAACAATACAGGAAATTGAAAATGAGGATTTTTCCAAAATGCTAGTAAGCATTGTCTTCAAGAAAACAACGGCCCTGCTAAGACCTAAAGGAAGAATGGTTCAAATAGGAGACAATGAGACATAATGCATCGCCTGCCCAGGAAAAAATGTTGGTCACATTGTTTCTTTCATGTATTTTTCATTGTTGCCTCTACTATGTTTCCTCTACACTACCTGCAAAATATTGAATCAAATCAGACTTTTGTAGTTTCCTATACATATGGCTATCTACAGGATTTTCCTGTATTTTTTCGTGTAAAGAAACATAAATAAGAAAGCATTATCCTTGAGTGAGATGTGTTCATGTTAGTTGAATTATTTGTTTTCCAGATGATCATTAGCATCTTGGATAATAATACTGTCATTTTATACTTGATAGTGTTGTTATGTTACTACATTTCTGATGATGGATACTATAATGTGTACCTACTGTGGTTATTTGTTGTAATGAATATTGTAATGATGCATCTGTTGATTTTTTGAGGGATTCAAATTAGTTACATGTAATTGTATTTTTTGGAATTCAAAAATGTTGCATGTAATTGTATTTAGGGGCATTTATGTGAGTTTCCTCTAAAAGGGTTTTGGGGCATCTTATAAAATTTCCTCTAAAGAGATTTTGGGGCATTTGTTGAGTTGCCTCTAAATGGATTTTAGGGCATCTTATGAAACTGGCTCTAAAAGGATTTTGGGGCATTTTATTGAGTTGCCTCTAATTGTGTCACTAGTAGAAAACATGCCTTTAGTCCCGGTTGATAAGGGCATTTAGTCCCGGTTTTGCAACCGGGACTACGGAATCGGAACTAAAGCTCCACTCTTTAGTCCCGATTGCATTACGAACTCGGACTAAAGGCGCTCCACGTGGGCTACGGATGCGCGCCGGAGTGGAGGACCTTTAGTACCGGTTTGTAACACTAACCGGGACTAAAGGCCATGACGTATATTTTTTATTCTATTTTTTTCTAATTTCTTTTCACTTCCTTTTTTTCTATTTTTTTTAGAATTTCTAGTATTTTAGTTATTTGACTAGTTTAGTCTCTAACTACATTTAATCTCTAGTCAAATCACTTACACGTGGTCAAACTTCTCAATCGGTCACCTACCCTCAAACTAGCATGCTTAACTTGTGAGTTCCTTCCGCCTCGCTTCCAAGTGCTTTGCGCGCACGTTATTGTATTACTATCATATCAATCCTAAACCTGTTGGTCACGATGTCACACTTCTTTGTTGTTTCAATTCCAAAAAATTCTTTTCATAAACAAAAGTAATGATGTAATAATAATAATCTTGAATAAATAAATAAAAATACATTTTTTTTGCAAAACCTAAAATCTGAATTTTTTCATATTTCCCTTTGGCAGTTTGAGAATCTAAATATTGGCTAACCGGGCATAGCCGGTGAAATCGGATGTAAATTTTCGCGTAGATACATTTTCATATATTAAACATTTTTCCCGAGTTCGTATGCAAAAGATATTACCATTTTACCAAAAATATAGTTTTTTTTCAAAAAAGTCAAAATTCATGTTTGTTATTAATAATAACTAGGTCACCTAACCTACCTACATCTAAAAGGATTTTAATTTCTAATTTTCTATCATTTTCTTGTTTCTTTTACAAAGCTACAAAAGGAGATCCGGGTGGAGCAAAAAATCCCCAGAAAACCTTTAGTCTGGGTTGGTGTCTTCAACCGGGACTAATTAAAGGGTAGACTTTAGTCCCAGTTGCTTGCACCGGTGGGGCCTGCTATAACCCCTTAATTTAGTCCTGGTTGGTGTCTCCAACCGGGACTAAAGGTCCTGTTTGAACCGGGAATAAAACCGTGCGGCGTCCTAGCCATTTGAACCGAGACTAATGCTCACATTAGTCCGGGTTCGTAACGCGACCGAGACTAATGCTCCGGACTGCTCCAAACAAAAGACCTGTTTTCTACTAGTGTATTTAGAGACTCATCTCAAAGTGCCTCTAAAAACCTTTAAAGGCACATCCTAAAGTGCTCCTAAATATCGTTTGGGGCATATCTCAAAGTATTTCTAATATCTTTAGAGGTGCATATTCAGGCGCATCTCAAATTTCCTCTAAATACCTTTAGAGGCACATCTCAAAGCGCCACTAAATACATTTTAGGGTGCATCTCAAATTGTCCTTAAAATCCTTTTGCGCAATCTCAAAGTTCCCTTAAATCGGTTTCGGAGCATTCCATCAAAATACCCCTATTTAACTTAAACACATAAATATTTGGGGCTGTTTTTTAGTGCCACAAAAGGTAATTAGAGACACTTTAGCCACATTTTGGAGCAATTTGAAGTGCCCTAAAATTCCTACCGCTTACTAGAGCAAGTTCAATAATAGAGTCAAATGTTAGCTATAAGACATGTCTATGTGGGAGTGGTGAGCCAAAACACCACTCCCGGACAAAGAAATTCAATTCAGCTCCTGACTGCATATATTATGGAGACGTACATGTAGAATTTTTTGTCAAAAAAATTCGACACTTCGAAATATGATTTTGTGATAGAGTGAGCATATGCACCCGGGAGCCAAATTGAATTTCCGTGTCCATGTCATCTATAGTCAACTATATAGCCAACACGTACAATACTAGGCTACAAAAATGTACTACTTTATTGATAGATGGCACACCTCTCACTCTCATAAAGTGTCTAAAAGCACGTGCTAGACCTAGCTTTTGCATTAGAGCAAGTACAATAAGGTCCAGTCAGCTGACTATAAAAGATAAAATAATATAAATTTGCTTAGTTGGAGGAGAGAGTACGAGAGAGAAGGAATGTGAGCTTGATGTCTACGCACGCTTCTATTCCTGTAGACAGTGTTGGGCCTCCAAGAGCAGAGGTTTGTATAACAGCAGCAAGTTTCCCTTAAGTGAATCACCCAAGGTTTATCGAACTCAGGGAGGTAGAGGTCAAAGATATTCTTCTCAGGCAACCCTACAATTAAGATACAAGAAGTCTCTTGTGTCCCCAACACACCTAATACACTTGTCAGATGTATAGGTGCACTAGTTCGGCGAAGAGATAGTAAAATACAAGTAATATGGATGATTGTAAGTGGTAATTGCAATCTGAAATAAAAATGGCAGCAAGCAAACATGTAGCAGAACTTGTTGGAAACGGTGTTTCAATGCTTAGAAACAAGGCCTAGGAATCCTACTTTCACTAGTGGACACTCTCAACAATGATCACATGATAAATAAATAACTTCTCCTCACTCGTGCTACTCTCGAACACTCTCTTGTTGGATAAGAAACACCATTCATTGTGTAGGGCTACAAGAGCACACCTCAAGCCAGAGTAAACAAGCTCCACAACATCCAGAGTTCATATTAAAGTAACCTCTAGAGTGCATAATAGACCGTTGCAATTTAGACCGAGTACTAACATAGCATACACACTGTCAACAATAGCTATGAAAGGGGGAATAGATCGCATCAATACTATCGTAGTAATAGTTAACTTCATAATCTACAAGAGATTACAATCATAACCTACGCCAAGTACTACATGATGCACACACTATCAACATTACATCATGGAGGAGGAATAGACTACTTTAATAACATCACTAGAGTAGCACATAGATTAATAGTGATACAAAGCTCATCATCACATAAAGATCACACCATGGGAGAGAGAGATGAACCACATAGCTACCGGTAGAGCCCTCAGCCTCGGGGGAGAACTACTCCCTCCTCATCATAGGAGACATCAACGGCGATGAAGATGGCGGTGGTGTCGATGGAGATGACTCCGGGAGCAATTCCCCATCCCGGCGGCATGCCGGAACAGAGACTTCTGTCCCCCGAAACGGAGTTTCGCGATGGCGGCGGCGTCCCTGGAGTCTTTCTGGAGTTTCGTCAATTGTTGTAGGGTTTTCACGTCACGAGAGATTATATAGGCGAAGAGGCGGCGCAAGGAGGTGCCTGGGGGGCCCACCCCATAGGGCGGCGCGCCCCCCTCCTAGGCCGCGCCCCAGTGTGGTGTGGGGGCCCTGGGCCTCCTCTTCGGCTCCCCTTCGGTGTTCTGGTCCGTCTCGGTGAAATAAGATGTTTGGCTTTTGTTTCGTCGAATTCCGAGAATATTGCCCGAACAGCCTTTCTGGAACCAAAAACAGCAGAAAACAGGAACTGGCACCTCAGCATCTTGTTAATAGGTTAGTTCCGGAAAATGCATAAAATCATTATAAAGTGTGAGCAAAACATGTAGGTATTGTCATAAAACTAGCATGGAACATCAGAAATTATAGATACGTTGGAGACGTATCAAGCATCCCCAAGCTTAGTTCCTACTCGCCCTCGAGTAGGTAAACTATAACAAGGATAATTTCTGAAGTGACATGCTACTATCATAATCTTGATCAATACTATTGTAAAGCATATGAGATGAATGAAGTGATTCGAAGCAATGGTAAAGACAATGACTAAACAACTGAATCATATAGCAAAGACTTTTCATGAATAGTACTTTCAAGACAAGCATCAACAAGACTTGCATAGGAGTTAACTCATAAAGCAATAAATTCTTAGTAGAAAGTTTTGAAGCAACACAAAGGAAGATATAAGTTTCAGCAGTTGCTTTCAACTTCAACATGTATATCTCATGGATAATTGTCAACACAAAGTAATATGATGAGTGCAAATAAGCAAGTATGTAGGAATCAATGCACACAGTTGACACAAGTGTTTGCTTCTAAAATAGAAGGAAGTAGGTAAACTGACTCAACATAAAGTAAAAGAAAGGCCCTTCGCAGAGGGAAGCATGGATTACTATTTTTGTGCTAGAGCTTTTATTTTGAAAACATAGAAACAATTTTGTCAACGGTAGTAATAATTCATATGTAATAATTCACAAAGGGGTACCTCTATGCCGCCTGTACAAAGGTCCAAGGAGATAGATCGCATTTGATTTCTTGTTTTTGATAGATCTCAACTAAGGACATCCATACCGGGACAACATAGAAAACAGATAATGGACTCCTCTTTAATGCATAAGCATTCAACAACAGATAATATTCTCATAAGAGATTGAGGATTAATGTCCAAACTGAAACTTCCACCATGATATATGGCTTCGGTTAGCGGCCCAATGTTCTTCTCTAACAATATGCATACTCAAACCATTTGATCATGATAAATCACCCTTACTTCAGACAAGACGAACATGCATAGCAACTCACATGATATTCAACAAAAGTGTAATAGTTGATGGCGTCCCCAGAAACATGGTTACCGCTCAACAAGCAACTTATAAGAAATAAGATACATAAGCTACATATTCTTTACCACAATAGTTTTTAAGGCTATTTTCCCATGAGCTATATATTGCAAAGACAAGGAATGAAATTTTAAAGGTAGCACTCAAGCAATTTACTTTGGAATGGCAGAGAAATACCACATAGTAGGTAGGTATGGTGGACACAAATGGCATAGGTTTTGGCTCAAGGTTTTGGATGCACGAGAAGAATTCCCTCTCAGTACAAGGCTTTGGCTAGCAAGGTTGTTTGAAGCAAACACAAGTATGAACCGGTACAGCAAAACTTACATAAGAAAATATTGCAAGCATTATAAGACTCTACACTGTCTTCCTTGTTGTTCAAACACTTCACCAGAAAATATCTAGACTTTTAGAGAGACCAATCATGCAAACCAAATTTCAACAAGCTCTATGGTAGTTCTTCATTAATAGGTGCAAAGTACATGATGCAAGAGCTTAAACATGATCTATTGAGCAAAACAATTGCCAAGTATCGAATTATTCAAGACCATATACCAATTACCACATGAAGCATTTCCTGTTTCCAACCAAATAGCAATAAATGCAGCAGCTTTTAACTTTCGCCATGAACATTAAAAGTAAAACTAAGAACAGAAGTGTTCAAATGAAAAAGCGGAGCGTGTCTCTCTCCCACATAAGCATGAATTTATTCAGAGAATGAAAATAACAAAACGAAAATAAAAGCACACAGACGCTCCAAGTAAAGTACATAAGATGTGACGGAATAAAAATATAGTTTCACTAGAGGTGACTGATGTCTACGTTCCCCCTCCTTTCCTGTAGACAGTGTTGGGCCTCCAAGAGCAGAGGTTTGTAGAACAGCAGCAAGTTTTCCCTTAAGTGGATCACCCAAGGTTTATCGAACTCAGGGAGGAAGAGGTCAAAGATATCTCTCTCATGCAACCCTGCAACCACAAAGCAAGAAGTCTCTTGTGTCCCCAACACACCAAATAGGTGCACTAGTTCGGCGAAGAGATAGTGAAATACAGGTGGTATGAATAAGTATGAGCAGTAGCAACGGTGCCAGAAAATAGCTTGCTGGCGTGTAGTTGATGGTGGTAGTATTGCAGCAAAGAGTAACACAAGAAACAAAGAAACAAGCAGCGATAGCAAAGATTTAGGAACAAGGCCTAGGGATTACACTTTCACTAGTGGACACTCTCAACATTGATCACATAACAGAATAGATAAATGCATACTCTACACTTTTGTTGGATGATGAACGCATTGCGTAGGATTACACGAACCCTCAATGCCGGAGTTAACAAGCTCCACAATTTGTTCATATTTTAGTAACCTTTAGTGTAAGATAGATCAAAAGACTAAACCAAGTACTAGCATAGCATGCACACTGTCACCTTCATGCATATGTAGGAGGAATAGATCACATCAATATTATCATAGCAATAGTTAACTTCGCAATCTACAAGAGATCATGATCATAGCATAAACCAAGTACTAACACGGTGCACACACTGTCACCTTTACACACGTGCAGGAGGAATAAAACTACTTTAATAACATTGCTAGAGTAGCACATAGATAAATTGTGATAAAAACTCATATGAATCTCAATCATGTAAAGCAGCTCATGAGATTATTGTATTGAGGTACATGGGAGAGATGAACCACATAGCTACCGGTACAGCCCCGAGCCTCGATGGAGAACTACTCCCTCCTCATGGGAGCAGCAGCGGTGATGAAGATGGCGATGGAGATGGCAGCGGTGTCGATGGAGAAGCCTTCCGGGGGCACTTCCCCGCTCCGGCAGCGTGCCGGAACAGAGACTCCTGTCCCCCAGATCTTGGCCTCGCGATGGCGGCGGCTCTGGAAGGTTTCTGTGGTTTTCGCCGAACGCCTCAGGGTTTTCGATCCAGGGGCTTTAAATAGGCGAAGAGGCGGCGCAGGAGGGTCGAAGGGGCGACGACACCATAGGGCGGCGCGGCCAGGGCCTGGGCCGCGCCGGCCTATGGTCTGGGGGCCCAGTGCCCCCCCTCTGGTCCTTCCCGGGTGTTCTGGATGCTTCCGGTGAAAATAGGAACTTGGGCGTTGATTTCGTCCGATTCCGAGAATATTTCGTTACTAGGATTTCTGAAACCAAAAACAGCAGAAAACAGGAACTGGCACTTCGGCATCTTGTTAATAGGTTAGTTCCAGAAAATGCACGAATATGACATAAAGTGTGCATAAAACATGTAGATAACATCAATAATGTGGCATGGAACATAAGAGATTATCGATACGTCGTAGACGTATCAGCATCCCCAAGCTTAGTTCTGCTCGTCCCGAGCAGGTAAAACGATAACACAGATAATTTCTGGAGTGACATGCCATCATAACCTTAATCATACTATTTGTAAAGCATATGTAGTGAATGCAGCGATCAAAACAATGTATATGACATGAGTAAACAAGTGAATCATAAAGAAAAGACTTTTCATGAATAGCACTTCAAGACAAGCATCAATAAGTCTTGCATAAGAGTTAACTCATAAAGCAATAATTTAAAGTAAAGGCATTGAAGCAACACAAAAGAAGATTAAGTTTCAGCGGTTGCTTTCAACTCATAACATGTATATCTCATGGATATTGTCAACATAGAGTAATATAATAAGTGCAATAAGCAAATATGTAGGAATCAATGCACAGTTCACACAAGTGTTTGCTTCTTGAGGTGGAGAGAAATAGGTGAACTGACTCATCATTGAAAGTAAAAGAATGGTCCTCCATAGAGGAAAAGCATCGATTGCTATATTTGTGCTAGAGCTTTGATTTTGAAAACATGAAACAATTTTGTCAACGGTAGTAATAAAGCATATGTATCATGTAAATTATATCTTACAAGTTGCAAGCCTCATGCATAGTGTACTAATAGTGCCTGCACCTTGTCCTAATTAGCTTGGACTACCGGATCATCACAATGCACATGTTTTTACCAAGTGTCACAAAGGGGTACCTCTATGCCGCATGTACAAAGGTCTAAGGAGAAAGCTCGCATTGGATTTCTCGCTATTGATTATTCTTCAACTTAGACATCCATACCGGGACAACATAGACAACAGATAATGGACTCCTCTTTTATGCATAAGCATGTAACAACAATTAATAATTTTCTCATTTGAGATTTGAGGATATATGTCCAAAACTGAAACTTCCACCATGGATCATGGCTTTAGTTAGCGGCCCAATGTTCTTCTCTAACAATATGCATGCTTAACCATAAGGTGGTAGATCGCTCTTACTTCAAACAAGACGGACATGCATAGCAACTCACATGATATTCAACAAAGAATAGTTGATGGCGTCCCCAGAAACATGGTTATCGCACAACAAGCAACTTAATAAGAGATAAAGTGCATAATTACATATTCAATACCACAATAGTTTTTAAGCTATTTGTCCCATGAGCTATATATTGCAAAGGTGAATGATGGAATTTTAAAGGTAGCACTCAAGCAATTTACTTTGGAATGGCGGAAAATACCATGTAGTAGGTAGGTATGGTGGACACAAATGGCATAGTGGTTGGCTCAAGTATTTTGGATGCATGAGAAGTATTCCCTCTCGATACAAGGTTTAGGCTAGCAAGGTTTATTTGAAACAAACACAAGGATGAACCGGTGCAGCAAAACTCACATAAAAGACATATTGTAAACATTATAAGAATCTACATCGTCTTCCTTGTTGTTCAAACTCAATACTAGAAATTATCTAGACCTTCGAGAAACCAAATATGCAAACCAAATTTTAGCATGCTCTATGTATTTCTTCATTAATGGGTGCAAAGCATATGATGCAAGAGCTTAATCATGAGCACAACAATTGCCAAGTATCACATTACCCAAGACATTTATAGCAATTACTACATGTATCATTTTCCAATTCCAACCATATAACAATTTAACGAAGAAGAAACTTCGCCATGAATATTATGAGCTAAGAACACATGTGTTCATATGAACCAGCGGAGCGTGTCTCTCTCCCACACAAGCATTTATTCAAACAAAAACAAAAACAAAAGCAAACAGACGCTCCAAGTAAAGTACATAAGATGTGACTGAATAAAAATATAGTTTCAAGAGAAGGAACCTGATAATTTGTCGATGAAGAAGGGGATGCCTTGGGCATCCCCAAGCTTAGACGCTTGAGTCTTCTTGATATATGCAGGGGTGAACCACCGGGGCATCCCCAAGCTTAGAGCTTTCACTCTTCTTGATCATAGTATATCATCCTCCTCTCTTGACCCTTGAAAACTTCCTTCACACCAAACTCGAAACAAACTCATTAGAGGGTTAGTGCATAATCAAAAACTCACATGTTCAGAGGTGACACACTCATTCTTAACACTTCTGGACATTGCTCAAAGCTACTGGAAGGTAATGGAACAAAGAAATTCACCCAACACAGCGAAAGAAGCAATGCGAAATAAAAGGCAGAATCTGTCAAAACAGAACAGTCCGTAAAGACGAATTTTAAAATGGCACCAGACTTGCTCAGATGAAAATGCTCAAATTGAATGAAAGTTGCGTACATATCTGAGGATCACTCACGTAAATTGGCATAATTTTCTGAGTTACCTACAGAGAATTAGGCCCAGATTCGTGACAGCAAGAAAACAGTTTCTGCGCAGTAATCCAAATCTAGTATTGACTTTACTATCAAAGACTTTACTTGGCACAACAAAACACAAAACTAAGATAAGGAGAGGTTGCTACAGTAGTAAACAACTTCCAAGACACAAATATAAAACAAAGTACTGTAGCAAAATAACACATGGGTTATCTCCCAAGAAGTTCTTTCTTTATAGCCATTAAGATGGGCTCAAATGAGCTTTTAATGATGCACTCGCAAGAAATAGTATTTGAAGCAAAAGAGAGCATCAAGAGGCAAATTCAAAACACATTTAAGTCTAACATGCTTCCTATGCATAGGAATCTTGTAAATAAATAAGTTCATGAAGAGCAAAGTAACAAGCATAGGAAGATAAAACAAGCATAGCTTCAAGAATTTCAGCACATAGAGAGGTATTTTAGTAACATGAAAATTTCTACAACCATATTTTCCTCTCTCATAATAACTTTCAGTAGTGTCATGAGCAAACTCAACAATATAACTATCACATAAAGCATTCTTATCATGAGTCTCATGCGTAAAATTATTACTCTCCACATAAGCATAATCAATTTTATTAGTTGTTATGGGAGCAAATTCAACAAAGTAGCTATCATTATTATTCTCATCAAGTGTAGGAGGCATAGTATTATCATCATAAAAATTACTCTCCATAGTAGGCGGCACTAAAAGACCAATATCATTATAATCATCATAAATAGGAGGCAAAGTATCATCAAAGAAAATTTTCTCCTCAATGCTTGGGGGACTAAAAAGATCATGCTCATCAAAACTAGCTTCCCCAAGCTTAGAATTTTCCATATCATTAGCAACAATGGTGTTCAAAGCGTTCATACTAATATCATTGCTACTAGCATGCAAATAAGATTCCATGGGTTTTTTAATTTTCGCATTAAACCATTCATGTCTTGACTCAGGAAATAGAATAAAAAGCTCACAGATGTTGTCCATTATGCCTTACTAGTGTAAACAAGAAACAAAAAGTTGCAATTGCAGGATCTAAAGGAAATAGCTTCGAGTACTTACAACGCCGGAAAATAGCTTAGTAGCCGAGATACGGAGTGTGAGTACCTTTTACCTTTCCTCCCTGCAAGAACGGCGCTAAAAGTGCTTGATGTCTACGTTCCCCCTCCTTTCCTGTAGACAGTGTTGGGCCTCCAAGAGCAGAGGTTTGTAGAACAGCAGCAAGTTTTCCCTTAAGTGGATCACCCAAGGTTTATCGAACTCAGGGAGGAAGAGGTCAAAGATATCCCTCTCATGCAACCCTGCAACCACAAAGCAAGAAGTCTCTTGTGTCCCCAACACACCAAATAGGTGCACTAGTTCGGCGAAGAGATAGTGAAATACAGGTGGTATGAATAAGTATGAGCAAGAGCAACGGTGCGTAAAATAGCTTGCTGGCGTGTACTTGAGGGTGGTAGTATTGCAGCAGTAGTAACACAAAGAAACAAAGAAACAAGCAGCGATAGCAGTATTTAGGAACAAGGCCTAGGGATTACACTTTCACTAATGGACACTCTCAACATTGATCACATAACAGAATAGATAAATGCATACTCTACACTTTTGTTGGATGATGAATGCATTGCGTAGGATTACACGAACCCTCAATACCGGAGTTAACAAGCTCCACAATTTGTTCATATTTTAGTAACCTTTAGTGTAAGATAGATCAAAAGACTAAACCAAGTACTAGCATAGCATGCACACTGTCACCTTCATGCATATGTAGGAGGAATAGATCACATCAATATTATCATAGCAATAGTTAACTTCGCAATCTACAAGAGATCATGATCATAGCATAAACCAAGTACTAACACGGTGCACACACTGTCACCTTTACACACGTGCAGGAGGAATAAAACTACTTTAATAACATTGCTAGAGTAGCACATAGATAAATTGTGATAAAAACTCATATGAATCTCAATCATGTAAAGCAGCTCATGAGATTATTGTATTGAGGTACATGGGAGAGATGAACCACATAGCTACCGGTACAGCCCCGAGCCTCGATGGAGAACTACTCCCTCCTCATGGGAGCAGCAGCGGTGATGAAGATGGCGATGGAGATGGCAGCGGTGTCGATGGAGAAGCCTTCCGGGGGCACTTCCCCGCTCCGGCAGCGTGCTGGAACAGAGACTCCTGTCCCCCAGATCTTGGCCTCGCGATGGCGGCGGCTCTGGAAGGTTTCTGTGGTTTTCGCCGAACGCCTCAGGGTTTTCGATCCAGGGGCTTTCAATAGGCGAAGAGGCGGCGCAGGAGGGTCGAAGGGGCGACGACACCATAGGGCGGCGCGGCCAGGGCCTGGGCCACGCCGGCCTATGGTCTGGGGGCCCAGTGCCCCCCCTCTGGTCCTTCCCGAGTGTTCTGGATGCTTCCGGTGAAAATAGGAACTTGGGCGTTGATTTCGTCCGATTCCGAGAATATTTCGTTACTAGGATTTCTGAAACCAAAAACAGCAGAAAACAGGAACTGGCACTTCGGCATCTTGTTAATAGGTTAGTTCCAGAAAATGCACGAATATGACATAAAGTGTGCATAAAACATGTAGATAACATCAATAATGTGGCATGGAACATAAGAGATTATCGATACGTCGGAGACGTATCAGTGACCTGATAAGTTGTCGATGAAGAAGGGGATGCCTTGGGCATCCCCAAGCTTAGATGCTTGAGTCTTCTTGAAATATGCAGGGATGAACCACGGGGGCATCCCCAAGCTTAGACTTTTCACTCTTCTTGATCATAGTATATCATCCTCCTCTCTTGACCCTTGAAAACTTCCGCCACACCAAACTTCTCATAAACTTCATTAGAGGGTTAGTGCATAATCAAAAATTCACATGTTCAGCAAGGACACAATCATTCTTAACACTTCTGGACATTACCCAAAGCTACTGAAAGTTAATGGAACAAAGAAATCCACTCAACAAAGTAAAAGAGGCAATGCGAAATAAAAGGCAGAATCTGTCAAAACAGAACAGTCCGTAAAGACGAATTTTTTAGAGGCACTTAACAGGCTCAGATGAAAAAACTCAAAACTAATGAAAGTTGCGTACATATCTGGGGATCACGCATGAAAATTTGCAGTATTTTACGAGTTTCCTACAGAGAGATCTACTCAAATTCGTGACAGGTAGAAATCTGTTTCTGCGCAGAAATCCAAATCTAGTATCAACTTTCTATTAGAGACTTTACTTGACACAACAATGCAATAAAATAAAGATAAGGAGAGGTTGCTACAGTAGTAACAACTTCCAAGACACAACAAAACAGTAGCAAAATAAAAACATGGGTTATCTCCCAAGAAGTGCTTTCTTTATAGCCATTAAGATGGGCTCAGTAATTTTAATGATGTTCGCGCAAGAAATAAGAGTTGAAGCAAAAGAGAGCATCAAGAAGCAAATTCAAAACACATTTAAGTCTAACCCACTTCCTATGAAAATGAATCTTGTAAATAAACAAGTTATTGAAGCATGAAGCTACTATCATAGAAAGACAAAGCAAGTGCAACTTCAAAATTTTCAACAAAAAGAGGGGAAACTTAATATTATTAAGATGCATATAACCATGTTTCCCTCTCTCATAATAACTTTCAGTAGCATCATGAACAAACTCAACAATATAACTATCACATGAAACATTCTTATTCACATGCATAAAAGTATCATTACTCTCCACATAAGCATAATCAGTTTTATTAGTAATAGTGGGAGTAAAACTATCACAGCCATCATTGTAATTATCATAAATTGCAGGCATGGTATAATCATAATAAACTTTATCCTCTATAGTAGGTGGCACCAAAATACCACTATCATTATAATCATCATAAATGGGAGGCAAAGTATCATCAAAGAAAATTTTCTCCTCAAAACTTGGGGGACTAAAAATATCACAACCAGCTTCCCCAAGCTTAAATTCTTCCATAGCATTAGCAATAATAGTATTCAAAGAGTTCATGCTAATAACATTGCTACAACTATTTTGCAAACAAAGTTCCATGGGTTTTTTAATTCTCTCTTCAAACACATCATGTCCTAATTCAATATAAAGTTCATAAAGATCTCTAATTTTGTTGTTGTTTTCCATTAAGCCTAACTAGTGAAAATAAAAACAAGAAACAAAAAGATATAATTGCAGGATCTAAAGGAAATAGCTTCGAGCACTCACACACCGGCAACAGTGCTAGGAAATAGCTTAGTAGTCGGAGGATGTGAATACCTTTTACCTTACCTGCAAGAACGGCGCCGTAAAAATAGCTTGATGTCTACGCACGCTTCTATTCCTGTAGACAGTGTTGGGCCTCCAAGAGCAGAGGTTTGTAGAACAGCAGCAAGTTTCCCTTAAGTGAATCACCCAAGGTTTATCGAACTCAGGGATGTAGAGGTCAGAGATATTCCTCTCAAGCAACCCTGCAATTAAGATACAAGAAGTCTCTTGTGTCCCCAACACACCTAATACACTTGTCAGATGTATAGGTGCACTAGTTCGGCGAAGAGATAGTGAAATACAAGTAATATGGATGATTGTAAGTGGTAATTGCAATCTGAAATAAAAATGGCAGCAAGCAAACATGTAGCAGAACTTGTTGGAAACGGTGTTTCAATGCTTAGAAACAAGACCTAGGGATCCTACTTTCACTAGTGGACACTCTCAACAATGATCACATGATAAATAAATAACTTCTCCTCACTCGTGCTACTCTCAAACACTCTCTTGTTGGATAACAAACACCATTCATTGTATAGGGCTACAAGAGCACACCTCAAGCCAGAGTAAACAAGCTCCACAACATCCGGAGTTCATATTAAAGTAACCTCTAGAGTGCATAATAGACCGTTGCAATTTAGACCGAGTACTAACATAGCATACACACTGTCAACAATAGCTATGAAAGGGGGAATAGATCGCATCAATACTATCATAGTAATAGTTCACTTCATAATCTACAAGAGATTACAATCATAACCTACGCCAAGTACTACATGATGCACACACTGTCAACATTACATCATGAAGGAGGAATAGAATACTTTAATAACATCACTAGAGTAGCACATAGATTAATAGTGATACAAAGCTCGTGATCACATAAAGATCACACCATGGGAGAGAGAGATGAACCACATAGCTACCGGTAGAGCCCTCAGCCTCGGGGGAGAACTACTCCCTCCTCATCATAGGAGACATCAACGGCGATGAAGATGGCGGTGGTGTCGATGGAGATGACTCCGGGGGCAATTCCCCGTCCCGGCGGCATGCCGGAACAGAGACTTCTGTCCCCCGAAACGGAGTTTCGCGATGGCGGCGGCGTCGCTGGAGTCTTTCTAGAGTTTCGTCAATTGTTGTAGGGTTTTCACGTCACGAGAGATTATATAGGCGAAGAGGCGACGCAAGGGGGTGCCTGGGGGCCCACCCCATAGGGCGGCGCGCCCCCCTCCTAGGCCGCGCCCCAGTGTGGTGTGGGGGCCCTGGGCCTCCTCTCCGGCTCCCCTTCGGTGTTCTGGTCCGTCTCGGTGAAATAAGATGTTTGGCTTTTGTTTCGTCGAATTCCGAGAATATTGCCCGAACAACCTTTCTGGAACCAAAAATAGCAGAAAACAGGAACTGGCAGCTCGGCATCTTGTTAATAGGTTAGTTCCAGAAAATGCATAAAATCATTATAAAGTGTGAGAAAAACATGTAGGTATTGTCATAAAACTAGCATGGAACATCAGAAATTATAGATACGTTGGAGACGTATCAAGCATCCCCAAGCTTAGTTCCTACTCGCCCTCGAGTAGGTAAACGATAACAAGGATAATTTCTGAAGTGACATGCTACTATCATAATCTTGATCAATACTATTGTAAAACATATGAGATGAATGAAGTGATTCGAAGCAATAGTAAAGACAATGACTAAACAACTGAATCATATAGCAAAGACTTTTCATGAATAGTACTTTCAAGACAAGCATCAATAAGACTTGCATAGGAGTTAACTCATAAAGCAATAAATTCTTAGTAGAAAGTTTTGAAGCAACACAAAGGAAGATATAAGTTTCAGCAGTTGCTTTCAACTTCAACATGTATATCTCATGGATAATTATCAACACAAAGTAATATGATGAGTGCAAATAAGCAAGTATGTAGGAATCAATGCACATAGTTGACACAAGTGTTTGCTTCTAAGATAGAAGGAAGTAGGTAAACTGACTCAACATAAAGTAAAAGAAAGGCCCTTCGCAGAGGGAAGCATGGATTACTAGTTTTGTGCTAGAGCTTTTATTTTGAAAACAAAGAAACAATTTTGTCAACGGTAGTAATAATTCATATGTGTTATGCATAAGACATCCTATAAGTTGCAAGCCTCATGCATAGAATACCAATAGTGCTCGCACCTTGTCCTAATTAGATTGGATTTCCATGGATTATCATTGCATTACATATGTTTCAACCAAGTGTCACAAAGGGGTACCTCTATGCCGCCTGTACAAAGGTCCAAGGAGATAGATCGCATTTGATTTCTTGTTTTTGATAGATCTCAACTAAGGACATCCATACTGGGACAACATAGAAAACAGATAATGGACTCCTCTTTAATGCATAAGCATTCAACAACAGATAATATTCTCATAAGAGATTGAGGATTAATGTTCAAACTGAAACTTCCACCATGATACATGGCTTCGGTTAGCGTCCCAATGTTCTTCTCTAACAATATGCATACTCAAACCATTTGATCATGATAAATCACCCTTACTTCAGACAAGACGAACATGCATAGCAACTCACATGATATTCAACAAAAGTGTAATAGTTGATGGCGTCCCCAGAAACATGGTTACCGCTCAACAAGCAACTTATAAGAAATAAGATACATAAGCTACATATTCTTTACCACAATAGTTTTTAAGGCTATTTTCCCATAAGCTATATATTGCAAAGACAAGGAATGAAATTTTAAAGGTAGCACTCAAGCAATTTACTTTGGAATGGCAGAGAAATACCACATAGTAGGTAGGTATGGTGGACACAAATGGCATAGGTTTTGGCTCAAGGTTTTGGATGCACGAGAAGAATTCCCTCTCAGTACAAGGCTTTGGCTAGCAAGGTTGTTTGAAGCAAACGCAAGTATGAACCGGTACAGCAAAACTTACATAAGAACATATTGCAAGCATTATAAGACTCTACACTGTCTTCCTTGTTGTTCAAACACTTCACCAGAAAATATCTAGACTTTTAGAGAGACCAATCATGCAAACCAAATTTCAACAAGCTCTATGGTAGTTCTTCATTAATAGGTGCAAAGCACATGATGCAAGAGCTTAAACATGATCTATTGAGCAAAACAATTGCCAAGTATCGAATTATTCAAGACCATATACCAATTACCACATGAAGCATTTCCTGTTTCCAACCAAATAGCAATAAATGCAGCAGCTTTTAACTTTCGCCATGAACATTAAAAGTAAAACTAAGAACACAAGTGTTCAAATGAAAAAGCGGAGCGTGTCTCTCTCCCACATAAGCATGAATTTATTCAGAGAATGAAAATAACAAAACGAAAATAAAAGCACACAGACGCTCCAAGTAAAGTACATAAGATGTGACGGAATAAAAATATAGTTTCACTAGAGGTGACCTGATAAGTTGTCGATGAAGAAGGGGATGCCTTGGGCATCCCCAAGCTTAGATGCTTGAGTCTTCTTGAAATATGCAGGGATGAACCACGGGGGCATCCCCAAGCTTAGACTTTTCACTCTTCTTGATCATAGTATATCATCCTCCTCTCTTGACCCTTGAAAACTTCCGCCACACCAAACTTCTCATAAACTTCATTAGAGGGTTAGTGCATAATCAAAAATTCGCATGTTCAGCAAGGACACAATCATTCTTAACACTTCTGGACATTACCCAAAGCTACTGAAAGTTAATGGAACAAAGAAATCCACTCAACAAAGCAAAAGGGGCAATGTGAAATAAAAGGCAGAATCTGTCAAAACAGAACAGTCCGTAAAGACGAATTTTTTAGAGGCACTTAACAGGCTCAGATGAAAAAACTCAAAACTAATGAAAGTTGCGTACATATCTGGGGATCACGCATGAAAATTTGCAGCTTTTTACGAGTTTCCTACAGAGAGATCTACTCAAATTCGTGACAGGTAGAAATCTGTTTCTGCGCAGAAATCCAAATCTAGTATCAACTTTCTATTAGAGACTTTACTTGGCACACCAATGCAATAAAATAAAGATAAGGAGAGGTTGCTACAGTAGTAACAACTTCCAAGACACAACAAAACAGTAGAAAAATAAAAACATGGGTTATCTCCCAAGAAGTGCTTTCTTTATAGCCATTAAGATGGGCTCAGTAATTTTAATGATGCTCGCGCAAGAAATAAGAGTTGAAGCAAAAGAGAGCATCAAGAAGCAAATTCAAAACACATTTAAGCCTAACCCACTTCCTATGAAAAGAAATCTTGTAAATAAACAAGTTATTGAAGCATGAAGCTACTATCATAGAAAGACAAAGTAAGTGCAACTTCAAAATTTTCAACAAAAAAAAGGGGAAACTTAATATTATTAAGATGCATATAACCATGTTTCTCTCTCTCATAATAACTTTCAGTAGCATCATGAACAAACTCAACAATATAACTATCACATGAAACATTCTTATTCACATGCATAAAAGTATCATTACTCTCCACATAAGCATAATCAATTTTATTAGTAATAGTGGGAGTAAAACTATCACAACCATCATTGTAATTATCATAAATTGCAGGCATGGTATAATCATAATAAACTTTATCCTCCATAGTAGGTGGCACCAAAATACCACTATCATTATAATCATCATAAATGGGAGGCAAAGTATCATCAAAGAAAATTTTCTCCTCAAAACTTGGGGGACTAAAAATATCACAACCAGCTTCCCCAAGCTTAAATTCTTCCATAGCATTAGCAATAATAGTATTCAAAGAGTTCATGCTAATAACATTGCTACAACTATTTTGCAAACAAAGTTCCATGGGTTTTTTAATTCTCTCTTCAAACACATCATGTCCTAATTCAATATAAAGTTCATAAAGATCTCTAATTTTGTTGTTGTTTTCCATTAAGCCTAACTAGTGAAAATAAAAATAAGAAACAAAAAGATATAATTGCAGGATCTAAAGGAAATAGCTTCGAGCACTCACACACCGGCAACAGTGCTAGGAACTGATACGTCTCCGACGTATCGATAATTTCTTATGATCCATGCCACATTATTGATGTTATCTACATGTTTTATGCACACTTTATGTCATATTCGTGCATTTTCTGGAACTAACCTATTAACAAGATGCCGAAGTGCCAGTTGCTGTTTTCTGCTGTTTTTGGTTTCAGAAATCCTAGTAACGAAATATTCTCGGAATTGGACGAAATCAAAGCCCAGGGGCCTATTTTTCCACGAAGCTTCCAGAAGTCCGAAGGAGAGACGAAGAGGGGCCACGAGGGAGCCAAACCCTAGGGCGGCGCGGCCCCCCCTTGGCCGCGCGGCCCTATGGTGTGGGCCCCCCGTGCCGCCTCTTGACCTGCCCTTCCGCCTACAAATAGCCTCCGTGACGAAACCCCCAGTACCGAGAGCCACGATACGGAAAACATTACTGAGACGCCGCCACCGCCGATCCCATCTCGGGGGATCCAGGAGATCGCCTCCGGCACCCTGCTGGAGAGGGGAATCATCTCCCGGAGGACTCTACACCGCCATGGTCGCCTCCGGTGTGATGAGTGAGTAGTCTACCCCTGGACTATGGGTCCATAGCAGTAGCTAGATGGTTGTCTTCTCCCCATTGTGCTATCATTGTCGGATCTTGTGAGCTGCCTAACATGATCAAGATCATCTATCTGTAATTCTATATGTTGCGTTTGTTGGGATCCGATGAATAGAGAATACTTGTTATGTTGATTATCAAAGTTATATCTACGTGTTGTTTATGATCTTGCATGCTTTCCGTTACTAGTAGATGCTCTGGCCAAGTAGATGCTTGTAACTCCAAGAGGGAGTACTTATGCTCGATAGTGGGTTCATGCCTGCATTGACACTGGGACAAAGGACAGAAAGTTCTAAGGTTGTGTTGTGCTGTTGCCACTAGGGATAAAACATTGATGCTATGTCTAAGGATGTAGTTGTTGATTACATTACGCACCATACTTAATGCAATTGTCTGTTGCTTTGCAACTTAATACTGGAGGGGGTTCGGATGATAACCTGAAGGTGGACTTTTTAGGCATAGATGCAGTTGGATGGCGGTCTATGTACTTTGTCGTAATGCCCAATTAAATCTCACTATACTCATCATGATATGTATGTGCATGGTCATGCTCTCTTTATTTGTCAATTGCCCAACTGTAATTTGTTCACCCAACATGCTGTTTATCTTATGGGAGAGACACCTCTAGTGAACTGTGGACCCCGGTCCAATTCTCTTTACTGAAATACAATCTACTGCAATACTTGTTCTACTGTTTTCTGCAAACAATCATCTTCCACACAATACGGTTAATCCTTTGTTACAGCAAGCCGGTGAGATTGACAACCTCACTGTTTCGTTGGGGCAAAGTACTTTGGTTGTGTTGTGCAGGTTCCACGTTGGCACCGGAATCCCTGGTGTTGCGCCGCACTACATCCCGCCGCCATCAACCTTCAACGTGCTTCTTGGCTCCTCCTGGTTCGATAAACCTTGGTTTCTTTCTGAGGGAAAACTTGCTGCTATGCGCATCATACCTTCCTCTTGGGGTTCCCAACGAACGTGTGAGTTACACGCCATCAAGCACTTTTTCTGGCGCCGTTGCCGGGGAGATCAAGACACGCTGCAAGGGGAGTCTCCACTTCTCAATCTCTTTACTTTGTTTTTGTCTTGCTTAGTTTTATTTACTACTTTGTTTGCTGCACTAAATCAAAATACAAAAAAATTAGTTGCTAGTTTTACTTTATTTGCTATCTTGTTTGCTATATCAAAAACACAAAAAAATTAGTTACTTGCATTTACTTTATCTAGTTTGCTTAATTTACTACTGCTAAAATGGCCAACCCTGAAAATACTAAGTTGTGTGACTTCACAACCACAAATAATAATGATTTCCTATGCACACCTGTTGCTCCACCTGCTACTACAACAGAATTCTTTGAAATTAAACCTGCTTTGCTGAATCTTGTTATGCGAGAGCAATTTTCTGGTGTTAGTTCTGATGATGCTGCTGCCCATCTTAATAATTTTGTTGAATTATGTGAAATGCAAAAGTATAAGGATGTAGATGGTGACATTATAAAATTAAAATTGTTCCCTTTCTCATTAAGAGGAAGAGCTAAAGATTGGTTGCTATCTCTGCCTAAGAATAGTATTGATTCATGGACTAAATGCAAGGATGCTTTTATTGGTAGATATTATCCCCCTGCTAAAATTATATCTTTGAGGAGTAGCATAATGAATTTTAAACAATTAGATACTGAACATGTTGCTCAAGCTTGGGAAAGAATGAAATCTCTGGTTAAAAATTGCCCAACCCATGGACTGACTACTTGGATGATCATCCAAACCTTCTATGCAGGACTAAATTTTTCTTCACGGAATCTATTGGATTCAGCTACTGGAGGTACCTTTATGTCCATCACTCTTGGTGAAGCAACAAAGCTTCTTGATAATATGATGATCAACTACTCTGAATGGCACACGGAAAGAGCTCCACAAGGTAAGAAGGTAAATTCTGTCGAAGAAACCTCTTCCTTGAGTGATAAGATTGATGCTATTATGTCTATGCTTGTGAATGATAGGACTAATATTGATCCTAATAATGTTCCATTAGCTTCATTGGTTGCACAAGAAGAACATGTTGATGTAAACTTCATTAAAAATAATAATTTCAACAACAATGCTTACCGGAACAATTCTAGTAACAACTATAGGCCATATCCTTATAATAATGGCAACGGCTATGGTAATTCTTATGGGAATTCTTACAACAATAATAGGAGTTCACCCCCTGTACTTGAAGCCATGCTTAAAGAATTTATTAGTACACAAACTGCTTTTAACAAATCTGTTGAAGAAAAGCTTGGGAAAATTGATATACTTGCTTCTAAAGTCGATAGTCTTGCTGCTGATGTTGATCTTTTGAAATCAAAAGTTTTGCCTAATGAGAATCATCATAATAAGATTGTTACTACAGCAAATGCCATTCAAGTTAGAATTAATGAGAATATAAGATTAATGGCTGAACTGCGTGCTAGGTGGGATAGAGAAGAAAATGAAAAACTAGCTAAAGAGAAGAATGTAGCTAAAGTTTGGACTATTACCACCACTAGTAATGTTAATGCTACACATGTTGCTGCACCTCCTACTAATACTAATAAAAGAATTGGTGTTAGCAATGTTTCCACTTCTAATGCAAAGCGCGAGAAACTGCCTGAAACTGCTAAAACTGTTGAAACTGCCTGTGATAAAGCTGCTGAAATTTTTTCCAACATTGGGGATGATGATCCCATTGCTTTAGATTATAATGGTTTGAATTTTGATGATTGCCACATCTCTGAAGTTATAAATTTCTTGCAAAAACTTGCTAAAAGTCCCAATGCTAGTGCTATAAATTTGGCTTTCACACATCATATTACAAATGCTCTCATAAAAGCTAGAGAAGAGAAATTAGAGCGCGAAGCCTCTATTCCTAAAAAGCTAGAGGATGGTTGGGAGCCCATCATTAAGATGAAGGTTAAAGATTTTGATTGTAATGCTTTATGTGATCTTGGTGCAAGTATTTCTGTTATGCCTAAGAAAATTTATGATATGCTTGACTTGCCACCGCTGAAAAATTGTTATTTGGATGTTAATCTTGCTGATTATTCTACAAAGAAACCTTTGGGTAAAGTTGATAATGTTCGCATTACCGTTAATAATAACCTTGTTCCCGTTGATTTTGTTGTCTTGGATATTGAATGCAATGCATCTTGTCCCATTATATTGGGAAGACCTTTTCTTCGAACTGTTGGTGCTATTATTGATATGAAGGAAGGTAATATAAAATATCAATTTCCTCTCAAGAAAGGTATGGAACACTTCCCTAGAAAGAGAATGAAGTTACCTTTTGATTCTATTATGAGAACAAATTATGATGTTGATGCTTCATCTCTTGATAATACTTGATACACACTTTCTGCGCCTAGCTGAAAGGCGTTAAAGAAAAGCGCTTATGGGAGACAACCCATGTTTTTACCTACAGTACTTTGTTTTTATTTTGTGTCTTGGAAGTTGTTTACTACTGTAGCAACCTCTTCTTATCTTAGTTTTGTGTTTTGTTGTGCCAAATTAAGCCGTTGATAGAAAAGTAAGTACTAGATTTGGATTACTGCACAGTTCCAGATTTCTTTGCTGTACCGAATCTGGGCAAAATCCCTCTGTAGGTAACTCAGAAAATTATGCCAATTTATGTAAGTGATCCTCAGATATGTACGCAACTTTCATTCAATTTGAGCATTTTCATTTGAGCAAGTCTACTGCCATTTTAAAATTCGTTAATACGAACTGTTCTGTTTTGACAGATTCTGCCTTTTATTTCGCATTGCCTCTTTTGCTATGTTGGATGAATTTCTTTGATCCACTAATATCCAGTAGCATTATGCAATGTCCAGAAGTGTTAAGAATGATTGTGTCACCTCTGAATATGTCAATTTATATTGTGCACTAACCCTCTAATGAGTTGTTTCGAGTTTGGTGTGGAGGAAGTTTTCAAGGATCAAGAGAGGAGTATGATGCAACATGATTGACAAGGTATCAACTTGTCAATGCCTATGGATTGTAGGCTAGGGTTTAGTTAGAAGTAGAGGGCAAGTAGATCTCGAAGGTTTCAGCCGAAAAGTACTCGACGATTATGAAAACTAGGGTTTGTAGACAATGATTTGATGATCTCCTCGTCCCTCGACTCCCCCTTTATATAGGAGGCGGAGCCGAGGGATTTGTGTAGTATAAGTTACAAAGTTCGGGACGGTTTCTAACTCATCCCGCCAGATTACAAATAACACTTCATATTACAACTCTATCTTTCCTAAAATACATCTTGGGCTCTCGAATCTTCTTATTCTTCAAGTAGTGGGCCTTCAGTAAACCCCGGGTACTCTCTTCAGCAGGCCCATTTGGGGTGCCTATGTCAGTAGCCCCCGAGATTTTGCTTGAATCGTAGAGTCAGGGAAAATCTCCACTGTTTATTTTTACTCGAGAGCTTTAACTTTTTTATATTTGTTCACATAAAATTCTATATTGTACAGGGATAGTGGTAGTTGGGGCTAGTTCATCTGACGGATCAGGTACTAGTTAACTGCTCTAGTGGCAATCCGCAAAAACCTACTTCAAGATCACGTCCCTGGACATGATCTCGGAATACTGGTGTAAACGTCGACAGGTGCCGCTTAAGGTCTTACCATTCTGTCGAGTCCCAGTCAAATTTATCGGGTACCTAACGCGTCCGTTAGGATTTTTCTTCGTATCTGTTGATACGGATAAAAATAGCAGAGCGCAGTCTTTGGCGATGCTACGCCCAGCAGAACGGATCTGGGGTCTTACCTTCGCAAATTTGCGGCATTCAGAAATTGATCGCAACTTTGGCGTTCTGAGAATATATTGTCGAGTGCTTTTCCGGCTGTTGGAATGGCACATTTTATCGAGTCAAATATGACTTATATTGCTCTCCCGATGGGAGTATATGTAGAGTTAATTATAACTCGAAATATACTCTCTTGCTTTTCTATCTTTTATTTTTTTGAACTTCATCGGGTACGCGAACAGCGTTCCCGATGGGAGTAGCCCCCGAGGCTACAGCCAAGGACTTGTGCTTGGTTGTAGGCTCAACATTTTCTATATTGCCATACTCGAAATTTTACTTTTTGTCGAAGTAGCCCCCGAGCATTTGGGCAAAAACTTGTATTTGATCAAAGGCTCCCGAAGTATTCAAATAACTCCTCCTGTCGCCAATCTTCTCGAATTTTTGTCGGCATGCTTCCCTTAACCAAATTTACTTCATCTCTGTTTAATAGTCGTGATTTTTCTGCCCTGTGGGTCCATTGCTTCTTCTATGTTGACACGTCGTGCAAGTGGGGGACACACGTCCTCCGCTTTTTCTGGCGCACGTACGGTAACGCTTATCCCAGTAAAAATACCTTTTTACCCTTTTATCTAGAAGATTTGCTGTCACCACACGATTTCTTCATCCAACGGTTCATTGCTTCACCCGATTCTTATATAAACCTTTCTTCAACCTCTGTGCACTCCCTCGCTTGCGCCGCACATCTGTTTCTCTTCGCAAAAGCTTCCCCTGCGCCCAACTCTCTCTGTTCTTCCGCACTCACGATCACTGCTTCGCCCATTGCCGTTGATGCCACCGCGCACGCGACTTACTCGCCACAGCACGCCGGAGTCCAAGATGGCCGCCGAAGATCTTGAGTGGGAGAGATCCAAAATCTCCAACCAGGATGTCAATACGCTGAAGAGGCTTGGCCTCATGAAGAAGGAGGACGCCATCCGCTTTCCTAGCGAAGAAAGCTACCCCAACCCTCCAATGGAGTACCGGGTTAGTTTCGTTGATCACCTCATCCGCGGCCTTTCGGCCCCAATTCACGATTTCCTCCGCGGCCTTCTTTTTGTTTACGGGATTCAACTGCACCAGTTGACCCCCAATTCCATCCTTCACATTTCCATTTTTATCACACTTTGCGAATGCTTCCTCGGAATTCCTCCTAATTGGGTTCTGTGGAAGCGCATTTTCTGTCTCCGCCGTAATGGCTCTCACAACGCCACCTATAACATAGGCGGTGTTGTTATCTGTGTCCGAACTGATGTCGATTATTTCGACGTCAAATTTCCTGATTCTGTCCAAGGATGGCGCAAAAGGTGGCTCTACATTCACGAAGAAAGCGCCAATTCTGTGGAACACAACATAATCCCTTTCGAAGGAAGTGCCAAAATTCAACGCCGCCGTTCCTGGGACGCTGAAGCTTCCGAAGAAGAGAAAAAGGCGACAGAAGCTCTTATGTCTCGTATTCATCAGCTCTAAAATACTTGAGGCAAAGAGCTATCTGGTGTTCAAATCACTGCCTACTTCCTTAGGATTAGAGTGCAACCTCTTCAGGCTCGCAAAAATCCCCTTTGGACGTATTCTGGTGAAAACGACACCAACAGAATCTCCCGTGATCTTTCTGCAAAGGACTTGGAGAAATTAATTCGAAGAGTTTCTCGACTAGCCAAGAAGGATCCTATTCCCTCCTCTTGTCGAGTGGAACCATACAGTGCTACCAATCCTCTTCCCGAGGTATTTTGTCTTCTCGAGTTTCTGTCTTGTTCCGAACTTTCCTTGTGTCTCACTGTATTGTTATCTCGCTAATTTTCTTTTGTCGCTATTTCTTGCAGAACCATCCTACTATGGCTTCCCTTCCTCCCCTTCCTGAGGATGGAGAAGTCGAAGAACAAACTATCGTTGCTGAAGACACTCAAGGTTCTTCTATTCCTGAGAGTGAAGTCGCAGGTTCTCACAAATCTGCGGCTTCTCATGAAAAAGAAGTTGAATCTGAAACCAGCGAGTCGACACAATCCCTTCCTCCTGCTGTTTCCCCAAGGAACAAGAGGAAAAGGAATGATGCCGAGGATTCTGGCACGTCTAAGGCTGAAGAAGTTGTTCCTTCTCATCCGAAGGCAACTTATGATCCTTATATTGAATCCCTCGTCAGTTCGTAAGTCCTTTTTACTTCTCTTCTTAGTTTTGTACTTGAAATGACTATCTTGTCTTTCTTTTTAAGCTATCGACTTTTGATCAACAGTGATGATGAGGAAGAAGTACCAATTGTTGACGTAGCTCCTCGAACAAGCACGTCACATACTGTGCTTGCCTCAGACACGCTAGTTGAAGGAGAAGAATCCTCGCCTCCTCAACAAGATGTCGTCACCACAACTCCGCCAGCAAGCCCCCTTGCTCCTTCACCAAAAAGGACAAGGATTGAAAAGATTGTTGAGCCTGCCCTTCAATTGGGCAGTTCGTCAACTCTGCTCTTGGATGATGTAAGTTTGTCGATATCTGTATTTCCCCTATGTTGCTTTTTCACGTCTTCACTCTCTTTTTTATGCCGATGCTTCTTTTGCTGTGTTCTTCTTTAACAGCCTATGATCAAAGAGCTTCTCCGCATTGGGTCCCAATTTATTGGGTACCGTGAGTATGCTAGCAGAGCCGAAGGTAACAACTTTTATACTTGCCGTTTTTCCTTGACTTTTTGCTCCTGTTGCTTGTCGCGGTTTTTTGATCTTTCTTCTCTCTCTTTTTTATATCTTGACAGAGAAACTTGCAGAGGCCAATAAACGTGCCGACGCACTTGCTCAAAAACTTGAGCAGAGTGAGGCGGCTCGTAAAAAAGCCGAGCTTGTTGCTAGCGAAGCCAAAGCCGAGGCTGATGACGCTAGAGCAAAGGCTGCTAGTGTCGAGGAATTGCAGAAAAAATTTGAGGATGCTGTAACTGCTTTAGACGAGCACAAAGCTGCACAAGCTTCTCGTGAACAAGGAATCCTCAAGCGCTTGAAAACTCAAAGTCGACGCACTTTCAGTAATATTATTGATTCCTTCTATTTTTATGAGAGCCGCTGTTTCTTGTTGTTTGACCAACGTTTTATTTCCTTGGCAGACCAAACAAACCAAGATTTTGACTTGGCGAATCCTGTCGACGACCCTCTCATTGACGCACTTTCCTATCTGGAGCTGCATGGGTCCGAAATTCGTGAAGGCGTGGCCAATGCTAATGCAGGATTGTCGGCGTTGTTCCCCTACTTCTTCCCGAAGAAAGAGGAGCCCTCGACTTTCCTTAATCTTGCCAAGATGTTTAATCCACCAGAAGACCTTGGACTGAAGATGCGCCAAGAAAATGTGAAAATTGATGTCGAAAGCACTGTCGCTTTGGTTGCTGACAGTCAACAGGCTGTTGATTGGACGAAAGTTGGCGACACCGAGCAGATAGAGCAATCAAGATGGAGGTCGCTGATTAAGGCAGCCAAGCCCAACACGAAGAAGATCTTGGCCTATCTCGGGATTAAACCAGCGTCGACTCCTAGCTCATCAAGGCCGGAGGTCTAGTTGCATGCCTCTTTATTTTTCTTTCTATGTTTCTTTTGCTCTTGTCGCCAAAATAGTCATTTGGCGACATGTATTTCCTTAGCTCCACTGTAATGCCTTTGTAATTGTTCCAAGAATTTAATGAAAATTCTATCTTTGCTTGTTGTTTGATGTTGTCTTGTCTAACTTTCAGTTGATATTTGATAACTATACTCCGTCTGCCGCTCCTTCCAATATTTTGCCTTCTTCTTCTTGCTCGAGGAGAGCTTTTGCTGATACTGCACCTGTCGAAGATACCTTGTCACAAGAACTGGACGAACTTCGACAGCAACTTCAGTATGCGAAGAAGCAAACACTTGTGATGATGGAAAAGTCTCATAAATCATCTGAAGCCGAAAAAATTGCACTTCAGCAAGCTTGCGAGGCCGTGGCTGCTAAGGAAATTGCTGCTTCCGAGGCTGAAAAGGCGACTACTCGAGAAAATTTCATGCTCGAGTTAATGAGTGAAGCTACTGCAGATATGTCGGGTACGCTTGTTTCATCCTCCAATATCTTCCATCTTCATGCTATGTTTCTTCAAGTTTTCTAGTTCGTTTCTTGAATAGGTTCCTTTGCTGATATTGTTGCCGAAGAAGAGAGGGTAAACACTAGGACAAACTTCCTTGTTAACCTTTCTCTTGACCATGGTTCCCTGTTTTGGGCTACCCCAGAGGGGACTCGCCAGATTGTCAGATTTCAGGATCGCGTCTCTCAAACTCGCGACTTTCTTGACTTCTGTACCAAGACCCTTTTTATGGTTTACAATTCCATGTTTCCTCGGAACATTCAGCCAAAAACTCTTCCCGAGTTAATGGAGAAATTCAAGGATACCCAGAGGATCCATGATTTTGTCAGAGCTCAACTTGTAGCTGGCGCCAGATTTGCCCTTATCATGCTTCAGATTTGCCACTCGAAGCTTGACCTGACCGAAGTTGTTGCGAAAGTTCATGAGAAGGTAAAGCGCCGAAGAGTTGGTGTTGACCGAATTAACACGAAGGTTTCGCCTATAGCCGAAGAAATGATTGAAGACCTTCTTCGGATGGATGCCGACTTTTTTGCCGACGGTCATTATGCTGACTTTCTTGGCGCTGCTCCTGAAGAAAACAGAATTACCCTTGATGACATACTGAATCATGAGTAATTATTTTTCTTTTGTAGATACTCTTCTTTGTTACCCATGACTTTGATTATATTGTGAAGCGATCGTCATATTTCTATATTTGTCTAGCCCCCGAGTATTTCGGTGGCTGTTTACTGTATTTGTATATTGCGGGGTTTTGAACCAAGGCATTTATTTCATATGGATATCAGCCCCCGAGCTTCTCTATTGAGTACTATTTTGTATTTTGATTAGCTCACGAGGTATTTTAATACCAAGGCGAGGCTTTTCTTTTTCGATGAACTATATTGAAATTCGTCGGGTTGGAGACTGTGAGTATGTCGATAAAGAAAAGGTTATATTGACACTATCTTTATTATATTGCAGCACCGCGAGCCCGCCTCATTAAAAACCTTTCCCGGCCCCACTCGGTGCCCCGAAAAAGGAAAAGAGTGCGTCTGAAAACTCGTGGGCGTTTCAGTACATTGAGGTTTTACAAGGACTATATTTCAGTTCTAGGCATAGAAACGCCTGAGTTGCGCCACGTTCCAGGGGTTTTGCTCCTCCACCCCTGTCTTCTTGTCCTTTATTCTGTATGCTCCTCCTCCGATTACTTCTGTGACGATGTAAGGACCAAGCCATGGTGACTCGAGTTTTTCATGACTTTTTTGCGTGAGCCGAAGAACTAGGTCTCCCACCTGAAAAGACCTCGGCCGCAAACGTCGACTGTGGTAATTTTTCAAGTCCTGTTGGTATTTGGTTACCCGAGATAATACCTCATCTCTAGCTTCATCAAGTGCATCGACGTCGTCTTCTAGTGCTTTTTGTGACACCTCTTCGTCATATTCTGCGACTCGTGGAGAGTCATGCTCTATCTCGATTGGCAATACTGCTTCTGCTCCATGAACCAAGAAGAACGGAGTTTCTTGTGTTGCTGTATTTGGTGTTGTTCGTATGCTCCATAGTACACTGGGCAACTCCTCTGGCCAGGTGTGTCGAGCTTTTTCCAATGGTCCTAACAAGCGTTTCTTAATGCCGTTGCAGATAATTCCATTAGCTTTCTCGACTTGTCCGTTGGTTTGCGGATGCGCAACCGACGCAAAGTGCAGCTTGATACCCACTTCCTTGCAATAATCTTTGAATTCGTTGGATGTGAAGTTACTGCCATTGTCTGTGACGATGCTGTGGGGTACTCCAAATCTGAAGACGAGGCCTTTTACGAATTTTACTGCAGATGCTCCGTCTGGTGAATTTATCGGCTTCGCTTCTATCCACTTTGTAAATTTGTCGACAGCTACTAGCATATACTCCTTTCCTCCTGGCCAAGATTTGTGTAACTTGCCTACCATATCAAGTCCCCATTGGGCAAAGGGCCATGACAATGGTATTGGTGCTAGCTCTGCTGCTGGAGAGTGGGGTTTTGCGGCAAACCTTTGACACGCGTCGCAAGTTCTTACTATTTCCTTAGCGTCCTCGATTGCTGTCAACCAGTAGAATCCTGCCCGAAAAACCTTGGCTGCAATAGCTCGACTACTTGCGTGGTGGCCACAGATTCCTTCGTGTACATCCTTCAGAATTATTCTTCCTTCTTCGGGTGTGACACACCTTTGCAGGACGCCTGAAATACTCCGCTTGTATAATTCCCCTTTGACTACCGTGAAAGCTTTGGAGCGTCGAATTACTCGCCTTGCCTCAACTGGATCATCGGGTATTTCTTTCGTGAGGATGTATGATATGAACGTCTGCATCCATGGTATCTGTATCATCATGACCAGGTCTTGTTCTTCTTCTTCTTCTTCTTGCTCTTCCTTGGCAGCCCCCGAGGGTTTCTTCTCCTTCTTTTTTGATTTTGTTGATTTGGTGGATCTCTCTGTTATCTCTTCCCAGAATACACCTGGCGGGACCGCAAGGCATTGCGACCCGATGTTTGCAAGAACGTCGGCTTCGTCGTTGCTCAATCTACTAATATGATTTACTTCGCATCCATCGAACAATTTCTCGAGCTCGTTGTACACCTCCTTGTATGCCACCATGCTATCATTGACTGCGTCACATTGGTTCATAACTTGCTGAGCCACCAATTGTGAGTCGCCAAAGATTTTTAGTCGAGTTGCACCGCAGGCTTTTGCCATCTTCATCCCGTGTATGAGAGCCTCATATTCTGCTTCATTGTTAGATGCGTTAGGGAACGTCATCCGAAGGATGTACTTCAACTTGTCGCCTTCAGGTGATATGAGTACTACTCCTACGCCAGCCCCTTCTAGTCTTTTGGACCCATCAAAGTTCATGGTCCAGGTTCTCGACAAGTCTGGAAGTCCTGTGTTTTGCAACTCCATCCACTCTGCGATGAAATCTGGCAAAACTTGCGACTTGATTGCTTTTCTTTTTTCATACGTGATGTCCCGAGGGGAAAGTTCTATTCCCCAAAGGGAGACACGACCCGTAGCTTCTGGATTGTTTAGTATATTTGACAAGGGAGCTTCATTGACCACTATGATCGGATGTGCCGAAAAATAGTGGCGCAATTTTCGTGCTGTTGTGAACACTCCATATGCTAGCTTTTGGTACTGAGGGTACCTTTGTTTTGAGGGCGACAGAACTTCGCTCACGAAGTATACTGGCCTCTGTACTCCATGGATTTTGCCTTCTTCTTCTCTTTCGACTACTAGCACCGTGCTAATCACTTGAGGTGTGGCTGCAATATACAGCAGGAGAGGTTCCTTTTCTTTTGGCGCCACCAAAATTGGTGGTGTCGAAATTTTGCGTTTCAAATCCTCGAAAGCTCTATCGGCCTCTTCGTTCCATTGGAATTTATCTCCTTGCTTTATCAAAGCGTAAAATGGTAATGCTTTTTCTCCTAGCCTGGCGACGAATCTGCTTAATGCTGCGACTCGCCCAGTTAGCTGCTGTATTTCTTTCAACTTTGTTGGCTTCCTCATTGTTACTATAGCTTGTATTTTGTCGGGATTTGCTTCAATCCCTCTTGCTGAAACTAGGAAACCCAGAAGTTCTCCTGCTGGGACGCCGAAAGAACACTTCGTCGGGTTCAACTTCAGGCAGAATTTGTCGAGGTTGTCAAAAGTTTCTTTGAGATCCTCGATCAGTGTTGCCCCCTTTTTTGACGTTATGACGACATCATCTATGTATACTTGCACGTTTTTCCCGATCTGTGTTGCTAGACACTTTTGCATCATCCTCTGATATGTTGCTCCCGCATTTTTTAGACCAAAGGGCATTGTCTTGTAACAGAACACGCCGTAAGGTGTAATAAACGCTGTTTTGGCTTCATCATCTTCTTTTAATCTGATCTGGTTATAACCAGAGTATGCATCCAAAAAGGAAAGACGTTCACAGCCTGCCGTGGAGTCGATGATTTGATCGATCCTTGGGAGGGGAAAGTGATCCTTAGGACAATGTTTATTGAGACACGTAAAGTCGACGCACATGCGAAGGACTGTCGTGTGTTTTTTCGGCACCATCACTGGGTTGGCTACCCATGTGGCTTCTGTAGATATCTCTTTGATAAAACCAGCCTCCTCAAGTCGATTTATTTCTGATAGCATGGCTTTGCGGTTTGGTTCCGAAAAACGCCGCAAAGGTTGTTTGATTGGTCTCGCTATTGGATCCAAGTTTAGGTGGTGCTCGGCAAGTTCCCTGGGTACTCCTGGCATATCAGCTGGACACCATGCAAAGATTTTCCAGTTCTCACGGAGGAACTTGACGAGCGCGCTTTCCTATGCGATATCCATATTTGTTGCAATGGATGTCGTCTTTTTCGGGTCTGTCGGGTGAATCTGCACCTCCTTAGAAATTTTCTCGGTGTTGAAAGTTGACTCTTTATTTGGCCTTCCAACGTCTGGCAGTACGTCATAATCGGTCATACTTTTTGATGCTAAATACTCAGCTTGCATCCCGAAAGTTTCCGACAGTCGATGAAAATCCTTGTCGCATTTGTCGGCTAGGGCGAAACTACCTTTGACTGTGATTGGCCCCTTTGGTCCAGGCAGTCTCCACAACAAATATGTGTAATGTGGCACTGCCATAAATCTAGCGTATGCTGGTCGTCCCAACAAAGCGTGGTACTGCGACGGAAAATCTACGACTTCAAATTCCAGCCTCTCGATTCTATAATTCTCTCGGGTTCCAAACTGAACGTCGAGGTTGATTTTTCCCAATGGATAATTTGGCTTCTCTGGTGTGATACCGTGGAACCTTGTGTCTGTTGGCTTCAGGTTTGCTAAGGATATGTTCATCTTCCTCAATGTATCTGCATACATGAGGTTTAAGCTGCTGCCGCCGTCTATGAACACTCGAGAGACGTCAAATCCCGCGATGACTGCTGGCAGGATAAGTGCTGACTGCCCTGGTCGAGGAACTTGTTGCGGATGATCTGCTATTGTGAAGCCAATATCTTGCCCTGACCAATTAAGATACTCGACAGTTGGTGGAGGCATTTTTTCGGCCATAAACACTTGTCGTGAGATTACTTTCTGAGCTCTATTTGACGGCCTTGCCTTCTGAATCATTGACACCGCCCCGTGAGAGTTGGGATCGACATAAGGTGGTGGTGGAGGTGCTGCCGCTATTCTAAGCTGGTGTCGATTGTCGTCTGTAATCGCGGGAGGTGGTGGCAGGTGAATCTCGCTCCTGGGTTCTCGAGGATTTCTCTGTGCTGCCCGCGCTGTAGCGTGCTCTGCATATCTTAACATTGCCTGAAAATTTCGACAATCTTTCTGCAGGTGCCCTGATTGTCTTTTACCATTGCTGTCGAGGAAGAAGTGCATCTGACACGGCCCGTTCATCATCTCTTCAGGGGACACGAAAGGTCTCGGGAACCTGGGCCCGCTATTTTGTCTGTTGTTGCGAGAGTCGTCTCTATTGTCGCTTCGCTGCTCACTGCTTCTCTGATAGTCATCTCTATTGTTTCCTCCTGTATTTGTCCGAAAACCTGCCGAAATTTGTCCTGGAGCGTCATAATTCTGGTACTGCCGAGGGAATCGTCGCCTTGGTTGATAGTTTCGACCCCGGTCCTCTTCTGGCGACCTGTGTCGTTTGTTATAGACAGCATCTTCTCCGTCTGCCCATTTGTTTGCTATCTCCATTAACGCAGATACTGTTCTTGGATTGGTCCTTCCCAAATCCTCGACAAAATCTCCACGCCTGATTCCTGCGACAAACGCATCTATTGCTCTCTCGTCAGATATATTTTCTGCCGAGTTTTTGATGATATTCCACCTTTGGATGTATTTTCTCATTGACTCATCTGGCTTTTGTCGACATGCTCTCAACTCCTCTAGCGACGCAGGTTTTTTGCACGTGGATCTGAAGTTCTTGACGAACACGTACTCGAAACTTTCCTAGCTGTCAATAGAACCTGGAGTGAGTTTCTTTATCCACGATCGTGCGGCTCCACTCAGATGCACCTGAATGCTTTGCATAGCTGTTGCCCTGGTTCCTCCCGTGAGCTTCACTGTCTCCAGATAGTCGACTAGCCAATCCTCTGGATCTTGAAGGCCGTCGAACTTCTTGAAATTATCGGGTAACTTGAATCCTGAGGGGACTCGAGTTTTTCGGACTCTCCTCGTGAAGCATGGTAAGCCGCACATATCTTCGTCGTTAAGCTCTGGAGATTGCCGATGATCTCTTCTGCTTTGCCGCGCTCTGTCGACCCTTGCTTGTGCTGCTGTGTCTCTTGCTCCACTTGTTCCTTCAGGTGCTGCCGTTGCTGCTGCTGCAGGTCGTGGACTATTTTGCCTTGCCGCTCCTTCGGGAGGCGTTGATACAAACGCTGTCCCCATAGCTCCAACTCCTGCTATCGCCATATTGTATAGTGTTTCCCTTGGATCACCTGGAGGTGGTTTAGATGCGAGGATAAAAGCTTGTGTCGCCATATACCCAGCTTCTGGTGTTTTAGGGATAATGTTTCCTCTTGTGTCTATCGACATAAAGGACATGTCGAGGTTTTGAACCAAGTGCTCTCTTTCTGCTTCGGGTATGTGTTGTAACCTTGATCTTCCTCTGTTCCGAGCCTCCCTGTGGCTATCACCCGAAGTTCTAGATTGTCGACTTAGATCTGCCCTTCTTCTGCTGGATGCAGAAGCTGCCTCCTTTCTCCTGTTCAACTCAGCTGTCTGTTTTTCCAATTCCCTGGCAGCTCGTGCGAGCCTATATTGATATGCTTGCAATTCCTCTGGTGTGGCCGTGGTAGCCATTGGTTCTGTACCGTTCATAGCTCTCGCGGCTCTGTCCCACGCTGCTTGTGAAAGTTGAACTCTATCTCGCGGCTCTGGCCCAACGTATTTGTTGCCCAGGCCTTGGCGCAGATTGGAGGGATCGACGTATGGATTTCCCAGACTGTCGAAAGCCTCAGATGTTTCCTCTTGATCTTCAATGGCATAAATCTGATGATACTTTGTACTCAGATCTATGTTTGGTTTGGTGACATCATCGGTTAGATTGATGAAGCCCTTGCCCACTGTGATAGATTTGTCGATGAAGTCATAGCTGTCGACATCGCTTGAGCCATCGCTTATATATGAGTCCGCAGATGACTCAAACGACATGTTGTTGAAGATCTTGGCGAGTTTCTCTCTTGTTCTGGTGCTGATGTAGCGTGTCGCCGAAGTTTCTTCTTCTCCTGACTCGGTTGATGATATATAGCTTGAAAAATCGGAATCGACGTCCGACGATCCCGACGAAATCGGAACCTCGACACGATACGATCCTTCCTTCTCGACGTGAAAGTGGAACTTCCCGAACGTCATCTCCATGGGCTCCGCCAGATACGCATATGCATCCAAACGGGAGGGTGGGTGAGGAACAAAATCGACAAGACCAGCAGCGATCTGTTTACCTCGATCCATTGCGTTGCTTGCGGTTGACGATGTCGAAGATCTTGAACGTGCCATCGAGATCAGATCCTTACGCCTCTAGTTCCCACAGACGGCGCCAATTGACAAGGTATCAACTTGTCAATGCCTATGGATTGTAGGCTAGGGTTTAGTTAGAAGTAGAGGGCAAGTAGATCTCGAAGGTTTCAGCCGAAAAGTACTCGACGATTATGAAAACTAGGGTTTGTAGACAATGATTTGATGATCTCCTCGTCCCTCGACTCCCCCTTTATATAGGAGGCGGAGCCGAGGGATCTGTGTAGTATAAGTTACAAAGTCCGGGACGGTTTCTAACTCATCCCGCCAGATTACAAATAACACTTCATATTACAACTCTATCTTTCCTAAAATACATCTTGGGCTCTCGAATCTTCTTATTCTTCAAGTAGTGGGCCTTCAGTAAACCCCGGGTACTCTCTTCAGCAGGCCCATTTGGGGTGCCTATGTCAATGATCAAGGAGAGTGAAAGCTCTAAGCTTGGGGATGCCCCGGTGGTTCACCCCTGCATATATCAAGAAGACTCAAGCGTCTAAGCTTGGGGATGCCCAAGGCATCCCCTTCTTCATCGACAACATTATCAGGTTCCTCCCCTGAAACTATATTTTTATTCCATCACATCTTATGTGCTTTGCTTGGAGCGTCGGTTTGTTTTTGTTTTTGTTTTGTTTGAATAAAATGGATCCTAGCATTCACTATATGGGAGAGAGACACGCTCCGCTGTAGCATATGGACAAGTATGTCCTTGGTTTCTACTCATAGTATTCATGGCGAAGTTTCTCCTTCGTTAAATTGTTATATGGTTGGAATTTGAAAATGATACATGTAGTAATTGCTATAAATGTCTTGGGTAATGTGATACTTGGCAATTGTTGTGCTCATGATTAAGCTCTTGCATCATATGCTTTGCACCCATTAATGAAGAAATACATAGAGCATGCTTAAATTTGGTTTGCATATTTGGTTTCTCTAAGGTCTAGATAATTTCTAGTATTGAGTTTGAACAACAAGGAAGACGGTGTAGAGTCTTATAATGTTTTCAATATGTCTTTTATGTGAGTTTTGCTGCACCGGTTCATCCTTGTGTTTGTTTCAAATAAACCTTGCTAGCCTAAACCTTGTATCGAGAGGGAATACTTCTCATGCATCCAAAATACTTGAGCCAACTACTATGCCATTTGTGTCCACCATACCTACCTACTACATGGTATTTTCCGCCATTCCAAAGTATATTGCTTGAGTGCTACCTTTAAAATTCCATCATTCACCTTTGCAATATATAGCTCATGGGACAAATAGCTTAAAAACTATTGTGGTATTGAATATGTAATTATGCACTTTATCTCTTATTAAGTTGCTTGTTGTGCGATAACCATGTTCACTGGGGACGCCATCAACTATTCATTGTTGAATTTCATGTGAGTTGCTATGCATGTCCGTCTTGTCTGAAGTAAGAGAGATCTACCACCTTATGGTTAAGCATGCATATGTTAGAGAAGAACATTGGGCCGCTAACTAAAGCCATGATCCATGGTGGAAGTTTCAGATTTGGACATATATCCTCAATCTCAAATGAGAAAATTATTAATTGTTGTTACATGCTTATGCATAAAAGAGGAGTCCATTATCTGTTGTCTATGTTGTCCCGGTATGGATGTCTAAGTTGAAGAATAATCAATAGCGAGAAATCCAATGCGAGCTTTCTCCTTAGACCTTTGTACATGCGGCATAGAGGTACCCCTTTGTGACACTGGGTAAAAACAAAGGCATTGTGATGATCCGGTAGTCCAAGCTAATTAGGACAAGGTGCGGGCACTATTAGTACACTATGCATGAGGCTTGCAACTTATAAGATATAATTTACATGATGCATATGCTTTATTACTACCGTTGACAAAATTGTTTCATGTTTTCAAAATCAAAGCTCTAGCACAAATATAGCAATCGATGCTTTTCCTCTATGAGGACCATTCTTCTACTTTTCAATGTTGAGTCAGTTCACCTATTTCTCTCCACCTCAAGAAGCAAACACTTGTGTGAACTATGCATTGATTCCTACATATTTGCTTATTGCACTTATTATATTACTCTATGTTGACAATATCCATGAGATATACATGTTACAAGTTGAAAGCAACCGCTGAAACTTAATCTTCTTTTGTGTTGCTTCAATACCTTTACTTTGAATTATTGCTTTATGAGTTAACTCTTATGCAAGACTTATTGATGCTTGTCTTGAAGTGCTATTCATGAAAAGTCTTTGCTTTATGTTTACTCATGTCATATACATTGTTTTGATCGCTGCATTCACTACATATGCTTTACAAATAGTATGATCAAGATTATGATGGCATGTCACTCCAGAAATTATCTGTGTTATCGTTTTACCTCGCTTCGGGACGAGCAGTAACTAAGCTTGGGGATGCTGATACGTCTCCGACGTATCGATAATTTCTTATGATCCATGCCACATTATTGATGTTATCTACATGTTTTATGCACACTTTATGTCATATTCGTGCATTTTCTGGAACTAACCTATTAACAAGATGCCGAAGTGCCGATTCTTTGTTCTGCTGTTTTTTGGTTTCAGTAAATCCTAGTAACGAAATATTCTCGGAATTGGACGAAATCAAAGCCTGTGGGCCTATTTTTCCACGAAGCTTCCGGAAGTCCGAAGGAGAGACGAAGAGGGGCCACGAGGGAGCCAAACCCTAGGGCGGCGCGGCCCCCCCTTGGCCGCGCGGCCCTATGGTGTGGGCCCCCCGTGCCGCCTCTTGACCTGCCCTTCCGCCTACAAATAGCCTCCGTGACGAAACCCCCAGTACCGAGAGCCACGATACGGAAAACATTACTGAGACGCCGCCACCGCCGATCCCATCTCGGGGATCCAGAGATCGCCTCCGCACTGCCGGGAGAGGGGAATCATCTCCCGGAGGACTCTACACCGCCATGGTCGCCTCCGGTGTGATGAGTGAGTAGTCTACCCCTGGACTATGGGTCCATAGCAGTAGCTAGATGGTTGTCTTCTCCCCATTGTGCTATCATTGTCGGATCTTGTGAGCTGCCTAACATGATCAAGATCATCTATCTGTAATTCTATATGTTGCGTTTGTTGGGATCCAATGAATAGAGAATACTTGTTATGTTGATTATCAAAGTTATATCTACGTGTTGTTTATGATCTTGCATGCTTTCCGTTACTAGTAGATGCTCTGGCCAAGTAGATGCTTGTAACTCCAAGAGGGAGTACTTATGCTCGATAGTGGGTTCATGCCTCGCATTGACACCGGGACAAAGGATGAAAGTTCTAAGGTTGTGTTGTCTTGTTGCCACTAGGGATAAAACATTGATGCTATGTCTAAGGATGTAGTTGTTGATTACATTACGCACCATACTTAATGCAATTGTCTGTTGCTTTGCAACTTAATACTGGAGGGGGTTCGGATGATAACCTGAAGGTGGACTTTTTAGGCATAGATGCAGTTGGATGGCGGTCTATGTACTTTGTCGTAATGCCCAATTAAATCTCACTATACTCATCATGATATGTATGTGCATGGTCATGCTCTCTTTATTTGTCAATTGCCCAACTGTAATTTGTTCACCCAACATGCTGTTTATCTTATGGGAGAGACACCTCTAGTGAACTGTGGACCCCGGTCCAATTCTCTTTACTGAAATACAATCTACTGCAATACTTGTTCTATTGTTTTCTGCAAACAATCATCTTCCACACAATACGGTTAATCCTTTGTTACAGCAAGCCGGTGAGATTGACAACCTCACTGTTTCGTTGGGGCAAAGTACTTTGGTTGTGTTGTGCAGGTTCCACGTTGGCGCCGGAATCCCTGGTGTTGCGCCGCACTACATCCCGCCGCCATCAACCTTCAACGTGCTTCTTGGCTCCTCCTGGTTCGATAAACCTTGGTTTCTTTCTGAGGGAAAACTTGCTGCTGTGCGCATCATACCTTCCTCTTGGGGTTCCCAACGAACGTGTGAGTTACACGCCATCAGGAACTAGCTTAGTAGTCGGAGGATGTGAATACCTTTTACCTTACCTCCCCGGCAACGACGCCAGAAAGTAGCTTGATGTCTACGCACGCTTCTATTCCTGTAGACAGTGTTGGGCCTCCAAGAGCAGAGGTTTGTAGAACAGCAGCAAGTTTCTCTTAAGTGAATCACCCAAGGTTTATCGAACTCAGGGAGGTAGAGGTCAAAGATATTCCTCTCAACCAACCCTGCAATTAAGATACAAGAAGTCTCTTGTGTCCCCAACACACCTAATACACTTGTCAGATGTATAGGTGCACTAGTTCGGCGAAGAGATAGTGAAATACAAGTAATATGGATGATTGTAAGTGGTAATTGCAATCTGAAATAAAAATAGCAGCAAGCAAACATGTAGCAGAACTTATTGGAAACGGTGTATCAATGCTTAGAAACAAGGCCTAGGGATCCTACTTTCACTAGTGGACACTCTCAACAATGATCACATGATAAATAAATAACTTCTCCTCACTCGTGCTACTCTCAAACACTCTCTTGTTGGATAACAAACACCATTCATTGTGTAGGGCTACAAGAGCACACCTCAAGCCGGAGTAAACAAGCTCCACAACATCCGGAGTTCATATTAAAGTAACCTCTAGAGTGCATAATAGACCGTTGCAATTTAGACCGAGTACTAACATAGCATACACACTGTCAACAATAGCTATGAAAGGGGGAATAGATCGCATCAATTCTATCATAGTAATAGTTAACTTCATAATCTACAAGAGATTACAATCATAACCTACGCCAAGTACTACATGATGCACACACTGTCAACATTACATCATGAAGGAGGAATAGACTACTTTAATAACATCACTAGAGTAGAACATAGATTAATAGTGATACAAAGCTCATGATCACATAAAGATCACACCATGGAAGAGAGAGATGAACCACATAGCTATCGGTAGAGCCCTCAGCTTCGGGGGAGAACTACTCCCTCCTCATCATAGGAGACAGCAACAGCGATGTGGTGTCGATGGAGATGACTCCGGGGGCAATTCCCCGTCCCGGCGGCGTGCCGGAACAGACTTCTGTCCCCCGAAACGGAGTTTCACGATGGCGGCGGCGTCCCTGGAGTCTTTCTGGAGTTTCGTCAATTGTTGTAGGGTTTTCACGTCACGAGAGATTATATAGGCGAAGAGGCGGCGCAAGGGGGTGCCTGGGGGGCCCACCCCATAGGGCGGCGCGCCCCCCTCGTAGGCCGCGCCCCAGTGTGGTGTGGGGGCCCTGGGCCTCCTCTCCGGCTTCCCTTCGGTGTTCTGGTCCGTCTCGGTGAAATAAGATGTTTGGCTTTTGTTTCGTCGAATTCCGAGAATATTGCCCGAACAGCCTTTCTGGAACCAAAAACATCAGAAAACAGGAACTGACACCTCAGCATCTTGTTAATAGGTTAGTTCCGGAAAATGCATAAAATCATTATAAAGTGTGAGCAAAACATGTAGGTATTGTCATAAAACTAGCATGGAACATCAGAAATTATAGATACGTTGGGGACGTATCAGAGCTCTTATGCAATAGTCAGCTCTAGCACGTGCTCCTAGTCACTATGTGAGATAAAAATGTGAACCATGTATTGTAAAAGTACCATACTTTTATAGCTTACTATTGTACATGCTAGCTATATATTGACTATAAATGATGTGGCAAAACTCTTATAGCCGATCGGCTACACTATTGTTCTTGCTCTTATAGCCCACTTACCTTCTATCGTCTATCTCTTCTCCAACTAAATAATAATATACTATTTTAATTCTTATTGCAGATGAGTAGGTCATACTTGTTCTTAGTTTTTTTTCTAGGACAGCTCGAGGTTGTTTTAAGAGCAATAGCCGCAACCCGCAAGAGGTTGACTCGCGCACGGGGATTGTTCGCGAACGGACGGCGCCCGAGCGTGCAGCCGCGTTGACAGGCCCGCGCTGCGGGTGCCAACTGCAAACAGCAGCTCGCCATCGCTGCCACGGCACGGGCGTCAGCCGCCCGCCGTCCACGCCCGCGCGCCCGCCCGTGCGCGCACCGCGCCGGCCAACTGCTCGACCGAACCGGGTCCTAATTTCGTCCCACAGCCAGCACGCCGGCCGATCGGTGGATGGCTGAGCTGCATCCCTCGTGATTAACTTACCGAACTCTCCGTCTGATATTTCCTATGGCCAATGGCAACTGCCTAAGACAGCTCTCTATAAAAGGCGATCGCCTCGTCCATTTTGTTACCTAGCTAGCTCACATCGAACTATCGATTCGATCCAAGGCAGCTAGGCACCACAGTCCACCGCCGGTCACAACTCACAAGGCTTCCCAGGTAGTGGCGATGGAGATGATGTCGGCGAACGGCGGCGTGGAGCGGGAGCAGCAGGGCGTGGGGCGGCGCTTCCAGATGCCGCTGCACTACCCGAGGTACACCAGGGAGAACTACGAGGCCATGCCCGAGTGGCAGCTCGACCGCCTCCTCTCCGACTACGGCCTCCCCGTCCACGGCACCCTCCACCACAAGCGCAACTTCGCCATCGGCTCCTTCCTCTGGGGCGCCGGCGGCAACTGATCGACCTCTACTCTTCCTACCCGCCGTCTATGGACCTTCAAGCCGCTAGCGCACCTACGAGAAACCTGAGAATCGACGTCGGAAAACGTCCAACGACGCCCAGCGTACAGTCGGGTGGGCGCGCGCTGGTCGGGTAACGGTGAAAACCATGGCGATGATGCACTGTATCCGTATATAGAGTAGTACTACGTAGTAGAAACTAGCTTGGATCTGGTAATTTGTTTTTTAGAGAAATGTAATGGGCCTTGCTACACAGTGCCCTAGCACTAATTAGTCTTAGGGAGTGCTCTACCCAAATACGGAATAAAAAAGGGTCCGACATCGTGCACCATCCAAAAATAGAAACTTCTTCACCCGCGTCTACTCTCTCTTTCCCGTGGAGAAAAAATACATCCACATCCGTGGATTACAAATTCAGACTACAAAAATCTGAAAAGTAAAAATTGTATGTAACCACCTTTTTCTGTAAAAAAAAGCATCTGCGGGTGTAGAAAAAGTAAAATAATTACATCTAGATCTTGGGACGAAGCTACTGTTATTACATCCAAATCTGGAGAAGCATACTATTTTCAACATCCTAGATGTAGAAAAGGAAAAGAAAAAAGGAGATGGTAGATGTAGAAAATGAAAAAAAAAATACATCCACATCTGGAGAAAACATACTATTTTCAACATCTCAAATGTAGAAAAAGAGAACCTAGATGTAGATAATGAAAAAATATACATCCAATCCACCGCTGCCATTATTCTGGATGTATAAAGAGAACAAAAAATACATCTGAGCTCCAAAAATTACCAGCAGAATAGATCATCAGGAATTGGAAGAGCAAAGAAGGTGCGGGAGTTGAGACGAAAATCAGCATCAACGGTAATCAGGTCGGCCGCTGAGTTCGTCGGAACTCAGGCCGGAGATGTTGAACGGCGACGGCGCAGCACCGTGGCCAGGGAAAGGGACTCTGGGTATAGGGGAGGCTCGGGGCTGCACGCGTGGCTCGACTCCGTGCCCGGCCACACGGCCATGACGGGGCTTTGGGCGGACGTTGCCGACGCCGTCCACGACGCCTGGTCATGGGGAGGCCCTTCCCGGCGGCGTGGAGGTGGTACAAGGCGGCGGAGAGCGTGAGTAGATCATAGGGGCGGAGGTGGGCGGATATGAGGATGAGGATGTCGCCGGGAACCACGGCGTGGTGGCGGAGGTGGTGGCCGGCGGCGGCAATCGTGGAGGTGGCACTCGGCGGTGGCGGTGCGCTCGCGGAGGTGGCGACCGGCGGCGGCCGAGCGGACCACGACCATCTCTGTTGTGTGCGAGATGGAAGGGAAAATTTTCCGTGAAGAAGATAAGACTCGGTCGTGGGGACCAACCCCTGCTGTGTCCCATCTACAGAGCCACGCCACGGCCGAAATAGAGCTTGTATCATGTGTTGGATTTGATCTGACAGAGGAAAAACGTGGGCACCGGCTAAGACCGGATCGTGCCCAGGCACGTAATAGAAAACGGGAAATGTAATCTGGTAATTTCTATATCTATTTGCTACGACATACGATATGACTTGTGAGTAACATGTGTGTGCTGATTTTAGACCAGATAATATTATGATGCACTAGTAGAAAACATGGTTTTCCTTCGGGGCTGTCCGAAGCATTAGTCCCGGTCACATCCGGGATTAATATGAACATTAATCCCGGTTCTAACGGCTATGACGCCGCACGGTTTTAGTCTCGGTTTAAACTAGAGGTTTAGCTTTGGTTGGAGACACCAACCAAAACTAAGCAGGTTGCGGCAGGCCCCATCGATGCAAAGTCTCATTAGTCTTGGTTGGTGTCTCCAACCGGGATTAAATGTCTACTCTTAGTCTCGGTTGGAGACACCAAACTAGAAAGGTTTACTGGATTTTTTTTTTGGCTCCACCCCCACCCTGTGGATCGTCTTTTTTTAGCTTTGTGAAATACCAAATAAAATGATAGAAAATTCAAAATTCAAAATCCTTTTAGATGTAGATAGGTTAGGTGATCTTGTTATTATGAAAAATAACAAACATGAATTTTAACTTTTTTTTTGCAAAAAACTGTATTTTTGGGTAAAATGGCAATATCTTTTGCACACGAACTTGAAAAAATATTTAATGTATGAAAATCTATCTACATCCGATTTCACCAATTTTTAGATTCTCAAACCGCCGAAGGGAAATATGGAAAATTTCAGATTTTAGATTTTGCCAAAAAAATTGTTATTTACTTATTCAAGATCATTATTACTTCACTACTTTTTTTATTATAGTAATTATTTGGAATTCAAACAATAAATAAGTGTGACATCATGACCAAGAGGTTAATAGGATTGATATGATACTAATATCAATAACGTACGCGCAAAATACTTGAAAGTGTGCTAGTCTGGAGCAGTTTGAGGATGGGTAACCGATCGGTAAATTTGACCACGAGTAATTTGACTAGATATTAAGTGTAGTTAGAGACTAAACTGGTCAAATAACTTAAATAGTAGAAATTATGAAAAGAAAAAGAAAAAAATTGAATGGAAAAAAATTGAAGGAAAAATAAACACCATGGCCTTTAGTCCCGGTTGGTGTTACAAACTGGGACTAAAGGTCCCCACCCAGTGCGTGCTGGCAGCCTACGTGGAGGTCCTTTAGTTCCGGTTTGTAATGCATTCGGGACTAAAAAAGAGGGCTTTAATCTCGATTTCGTAGTCCCGGTTGGAAAACCGGAACTAAAGACCTGTTTTCTACTAGTGATGTGCTGACAATATATTCTCATTGTTATTTTAACATCATAGCTGATGTGTTGACAATATATTCTCATTGCACGCGGTAAAGAGGATGGACATGCCTAGTTATCGTACCCCACCTCATGGAAGGAGGGCTATATATCTATTCTGAACAACGCGGATGACACTATCATCTTGATGGAACATGACATAATGAGAGGATATGTTGCCTCGATTAGAAAATAAAATAATATCCCATCCATGTTGACATAGTCATGTTACATAATGCGGCAAATTAATATGGACGAGAGTTCATTGCAATTGGATTGAAAAGTCTATAGAAATATTGGATTGAAGAGAGTTCTATAATATCAAAACAATATATACAATATCCTTTATGAATGATGTTGCATAAAACTTGTGGTCAAAGTTCAATACATAAATATATAATTTATTAGTAAAATATATGAAAGCATTAAATTTATGCAAGTAAATACTTCTAAATTTTAATTGATTTTAGCAACCTTTTCATTTTTTTAATAATTTACAAACAAAATCAAAATTGCACTTTCAAAACGATCCACGTTTAAATTGTCATGTATTAGAAAGCAAAGAAAGTAAGACTAGCCACAATGAGAGTATTATAAGTAGTATCATGCATGCCATGTTGGCAAAAATCTGATGTGGCGCACTAATTAATGAGGTGAGAGATGGATGTGGTATCATAATATGATACTGTATCATAGCACGTAAAACTAGAAAACTTAATAGCAAATACATTATGTACACAAATTTGCATTGAGATTCTACAAAACATTAAATACGATGATACTATGATACTATCTTATGATACTATGCATTGTGGAGATAATATCATAAACTAGTATCATGCATATGATACTAGTGTATGATACTTCCCATTGTGACTAGTCAGTATTGACTTACATGTTATAACGAGGATACTTTATTTTCTGTCTACATTGAAACTTTTTGTTCCATTCGTAGGATCATGTAAACATAGTTTGCATTGAACCAAATTGTACATATGTTTGGAATGTACATACATTACCAAGGACATGCAAGCTAAACCTACACCTCACTTGTTGATCTGAAATAATACAAAGGCTAAGGGCTACTTGATGGCCATAACTTTAATTGATTTACCAATTAATATAGAAATATGCACAAACTACAAGATCATTCATACTATGTTTTTTGTAAAAAATGTATGTCTTTCCCATTAATTAAAAGATAAACAAAATTTTCCCCGCTTGTAATTAAGTTATTATCTTAATCATGACATTTTTACGAAAATGTGTGCTAATATACCCATATTATTTTGTATCGTATAATGTGAAGATTTGAGACACTATAAATTTAACTATCATACACTTTTGACACAAGAAGATGATATTGTGTATTGCGAGGGCCACCATGCTAGTTTTCTGTAAGAAATGCTACATATGTTTTTCATGACAAATTTTCAAAATCTCGAGATTAGATGATGTTGGCATCAATGTTCTAACTAAATTATTTAGGCATGGCTCACCAAAATCTAGAAACATGAAGAGTTAGATATTTGTAGTAGTATTTACTATCGTTAAGATATCTTGAGTTGCGGAGTTTAGATGGTTATCCCTACACTAACTTAACGGGGTTGTGTATGTATGAATAGCGATGCCAAACTATCCTTGTATAGTAAGGAAGCTATTAAGCATGAAAGTTATGTCAATGGGAAGACCATAAGTAGAGTGATAGACTAGGTGCAATGAGTGTGGATTTTGTTAGAACTAGGTGATTCCCCTTTTCATTAATTGATCAAAAGAGATACCAAATCATTACAAGTCAATATAGGGGTTTAGAAAGAAGATAACAAGTTGGCACACTAAAAGAAACATGTGTTGTTATGTTCACTCTTGAACATCCACTACAGGGGAAAAAACCTATTAGCAGTAGAACTCGCGCGAAGAAGTACAGTAAGATAATTGCTACATACAAAAAGTGTGATTGTCGTGTTAATGGTAATTAAAAGCGGCATCATGTGTGTAAGCGTGGTTCCTCTAGACTAGTAATAAACCATGTATTTATAGTCCTTAATAATTCAAGTGTATATGCAAAAACTCATTATATTTCCCATAAGAGAAAAAAGCATAAGGAAGATGAAAGAATAATCAAGTATTGACCAAATAATACAAAACAAATGAAGTAAGAATTTAAGTTTGATTTTAGTAATACATTGGGTAATATACGTCGTATTAAACACTGAAAGTATGATTCATGTCCGGAGTTACATTCTAAGTCCAAAAGGCATACATGATAGCAAGAACTTAGTAGCTATAATATTGCACTATCATACACAATCCAATAGTGTAGGAAAAGCAACACAATGTGATGGTGTATCACATGTTGCAAAAATACCTTGTTATGAAAGTGCTAAGGGCAAGAATCCTAGTGTAGGGTATGTTACCTACTATGGTAATAACTGAAATTATTGAGTTAAATTACTCAAACGAAGGTCATGTAGTTTTATTCAAATTTGACTGGGTCAAAAGTAATGTAGTTAGGGAGTTAGAAGGTTTTGGAACATCTGAAGTCAATTTCAATCATATTTACCGTGAACAAGATAAGCAGAACGAACCTTTTATTCTTGCAAGCCAAGCAAAACAGGTTTATCATGTGCAAGACCCAGTCAATGTTGAATGGAATGCAGTAACTACTCCTACAATAAGAGATTTATTTGATATGGATTGTGTGGATATTGAACAATGTGAGTGTTTTTTCCTAGACTGTTTGCATCAATAATGAAATGTGTGATATACACTAACAATATCATTTATTTTTGTTATAGAATATGCTGGAAAGCAAAGAAAGGAGAGGATGCACGTGGTTAACCAAAAACTTAAGAAATTAAATTAGCCTACAAGAGATGTACATGCATCTAAACTGATCTCAAAGGAAATTGAAAGAATATGTGTTATAAAGGAAACAAGGGCAAAGGGGATTAAGTATGATATGCTGTAAGTAAGTTTTCATTCGTGCATCACGTTTACCTACATATGAACAAGGATTACAAGTCGATGAGTATAAACGAGTAGCTAGGGTACCGACACATGGACTAGTTGATCGGCTGTTAACATTATATGAATTATACTTACTAGTGATTCACAAGAAGGTGAGAAAAAAGGAAATGACAGTGATGATACCAATATCGATAAATCTACTAGATATAGTAGTAGAAGCTAGCTTGGATCTTTTTTTTTTAGACAAATGTAATCTAGTAATTCCTATATCTATTTACTATGACATCCGTGTGAGTAACATGTTTATGCTGATTTTAGACGAGATAATATTATGATTTTTGATATATACTATGTAGCTAGTGTTGAGTGATGAGTGCCATGGAACTGATGATGGGGTCCGGGGGAGGTGCATATCTGCCACAAATGGTGGATGGCCAAGCCGCCGTTGATTTCTTGGTGTCGCCGAGTACGCTCCCGACCCCTTCGTCCTCCCGGATTTCTCCTAGACGAAATGGCGGCAGCCGCCGCTCGATGAATTGTCCGAGAGGAACCGGCGGCAGCTTCTGCTGGGTCTCGGCCACCTCGTCCGTTTATTCCAATGGCTTCGTCGACAAGCCGGCCGTACCAGAAAATTGACCGAAAGAGACCTACCTACGAACTTGATTCTGATGGAAAGGAAAAAAAAAGACACGAATTTGACGTACCGTACACCAATCGCCAAATCAGATGTTTGACTCAGCTCAACCGGAATACCATATATTCAAGGTTATGCAAAACTAATAAATTCTGACATCTATAATATTAAACAGTACAAAGTTGATTTTATTATTTTCTGCGAATCAGATTTTACACTATGATTTAACTCAACATTGCCCACATCTAGATTTCTTTTCAGTTTCTTCTAAAACTTCAATTTTTTTTTAAAAAAGCTATGTGTAACTCGTCTTACGAAAATCCACACTCTTTTACACTGGCAAAGAAAGCTAACCAGACTCACTGACTCAGCAGGCATTCTTCTTCTTCTGTGGGTCGGGTAGGAGCCTCTGTTTTGGAAGGGAAGAAGCAGGAGTATTATCAGAAAGGAAAAAACAGAATTTTCGGAGATAACAATTAAGCTGTGTTTTCCATATCCAAAAACAATTTAAAAGAAGGACAAAATCGAGTTTGTAGCTTGTTGATCATCCAGAACAGTCTAGCGGGTCCCTTGCCTCGTCACATAGACCCCAGCCGACAGAGACACCGGCAAAACGAACCGGCCCGACTCACCAGATATTCTTCTCCTCTCCTACAGCTCTGCTCGTGTCCCTCTCCGGCAGCGACGCGTATGCCGCCGGCAGTATGCGGCTGTACAGACAAGAGCGCCATTCGACGCCACGCCCGACGAATATCCAAACCGGAGCTGGAAACGACCGAAAAATGTCTTCTTTAACTCGCACAGCGAAGTCAAATGACCATTCTCTCCTCCGCCCGCTCTCTCACGCAGTTCACACACTCCTCCGGTCCTCCCCCTCCACATCCAAGAAAACCTAAGCAAGAACAGACAGGCGAGAGCAAATTCATGGCGAACCTCCTGCAGCTGCCGGACCTGGCGGCGGCCCGGCCGCCGGCGTCCGGCGTCGCGCGGGGGAGGCGCGCGAGGGTCGTGGCGGCGGCGGCGCCCGGGGGCCGCGTGAAGCAGCAGGAGGCCGGGACGGGCAGCAGGGGGCGGGTGATCGGGGTCGCCGACCCCGTGCGGGACGGGAGGCTGCCTGTGCCTCTGCTGCCGCCGCCGCCGCTCTTCTCCGTGCCGGTCACGCCCGCGTCGGGGTCGCCCGCGGCCACCAAGCGCCGGGACGACGACGAGGAGGAGCGGCGGAGGTACTACCTTAATCTGGGGTACGCGATCCGGACGCTCAGGGAGGACATCCCCGACGTCTTCACCAAGGAGCCCTGCTTCGATATCTACAGGTTCGTGCGGTCGTCTCATTGCTTTGTTTTTTTAATCCTTTCGAGTCAATTAAGCAGCTTTTACATAGAAAATCAGATGAACTAGGGGTTAAATTTTGATCATTATCAGATTGTTTTATAGTTGCAGACAGAAAATAGTTTCTAATTAGGACATCTTGCATGCCTACACGCTTATATATTCGTCATACTGGATACCAAATACTAGCTTACAAAGCCTCTTATCTCGGTTAAGTAGTTCTTTTCTTTGAGTATATTCTTGCAATACTGCATCTCTTCTACCTCGAAATTCTAGTCTAACTCCTAAGCCTTGCGCTGGTCTTCACAATCGTGAATTTGCTAGTCTAGGAGTTCTCTTTTTTGTGTGTCTTGGATGGATCAATTAGGCAACGCAGCTAGTTATTGAGCCGTCTAGCGTTTACTAATGTGCTATCCAATACGTCGGACAACCATATTTCAGAGATGGAGCTCAATCATCTATCCCTGTATAATGTTATATAGGATATAGATTGTCTTGCGGATGTGAATTGACCTCATGTTTGTAGACTTGCTCAATGCATCCTTTAGTTGTTACAGTTCTGGATATTCATCTCGAGGTGATGACATTGACCTGTAGTATTGATTTTGAGTGGAACATTGGTTCAGTAAACTCAAACATGGACTGGAGAAGAGGGGTTATGTGCTATATTTACAAGGGACGGTCTATTTTCTTCTATCGTCTTATTGTTGTGGTTAGCCTTATAATTTATACGTGCCTCCTTATTTTTTCTTCTTATTGCCAGAGTTTTGGTCCTTTATCAGGAACTCTTTAAGTTAATCACTGTAATAGAAATATTAAATATGACCTTAGTTTGTAAAAAAACAGATTTAATACAACTAAGGTGAGCAATAAAGGAGGAAGGCCACCAGTGGTAGGGTGAAATGGATCGTTGATCAAGATTTAAATGTATAGGTTCCTCCCGGTAGGGTCGATCATCATTAATCTATGGCGATAGCTTAGCGCTTAGTTATCTTTTGGCATTTTACTTTCTTTGTTCTGATCTGGTCTGCACTCCATAGTGACGTTCGTGCTCATCGCAGTTCCTACCTTGTTTCAGATGCTTTTTTTTTTACTACGGTTATAGCAGTGTTTATCTTTTTTTTTTTTTTAAACAAGCTTATGTTGGTCCTTGTGTGTTCAGCTGTTTGTTTGGGCCAGAGAAAATGCTACCATTTTGTTTTATACGCATCAATCAACAGTTTATTTTACTCCCTCTGATTCATATTACTTGCCACTAGTATAAATGTATCTAAAACTAAAATATGTCTAGATACATCTATATTAGTGGCAACTAATATGGATCCGAGGGAGTACCTTTTTCTTTTCTGTAGTATTGTTATCTTGACATATCTCAACTTACTGACCATCCATGAGTTGCTTGCATTCATGTTTTCTAAACATACGGTATCTCAGTTGTCAGCTAGTGTTTACTATCTTTTATTGTTGTTCAAATATCGAGCTCATGAGGTTGGCCCTTAACGAAGTGTACAATACCCTTGCATCATGAACCATATTTGGCTAAATCATGAATTAAGAGAAACAGTAGAACCCGATATGATGTATATGAATTATCAGGTCATACTAATCAGTGGTTAAGGTTAGGGTGAAAATGGACTTATTTCTTTATAGTTACCTTGATCTTGGCAAAGTTCGACGCATATGTCTTGTTTAATGCTTGACAAAGTTGCTGCAGTGAGTCAATTAACTTGACTCTGCAACTTCAGATATTATTCTGTCTCCCATTCTAATTCGTTTGTGATCTGCACTCTGCAGACTGTACTGTTGAGTATTGTGATTGATCTTTCTAACTCCTTTTGTTACTGTTTGCCAGAGATGATATTGTCTTCAGAAACCCTTTCAATAAATTTGAGGGCATTGACAATTATAGAAGTTTATTCTGGGGATTGCGCTTTACTGGACGTATCTTCTTCAAAGCATTATGGGTTGATATAGTTAGCATATGGCAGCCTGCGGATAATGTTATTATGATTCGCTGGATTGCCCACGGCATTCCTCGAGTCCCATGGGATGGCCATGCCCGCTTTGACGGTGCCTCCGTGTACAAACTTGATAGGAATGGGAAAATTTATGAGCATAAGGTACATAACATCGCTACGAACCCACCAACGAAAGTCAAGGGCATGTCTGTTCAAGAGCTAATCAGAGCTGTCACCTGTCCATCCACTCCAAAACCAACTTATTTTGAGGCTTCGTCTCAATCTTTGAGCATGGCTCCGTTTTGTTCGAGATTGGCATCGATCAGACACCATGTTTCGCTGTCAAATCTTGGAGAAGGATAGTGTAGGTTCAGTATGATGCTTACAAGTTTTGCCTTTTTTGTTGTATTGTAGTGTACCATTTTCACTAATGAGTAGTACTGGATCATAACTGTTGTATATATGTACAGTGATAAACTTATATAGAATAAAGTCGCTCTTGATTGGGTTGTATAAACTGCAGTGTCGCATATGTTCGTGTCTGTTAAATTTGTTTATCAGCAAGCGAGTTTGACAATGCTTTGTGGCAAACTGATTGGGGCAGTCAATCCGGTTACCCAAAAGCTGTGGATTTGGACATTGGCATGGTCTCTAATTTTTTTTTACCCCTATCACATCACAATATATTTACAGTATAACAAAGCTTCAAGCCTGCAATACTCCCTTCTCCGACTAGATAATCTCATTAAATCATGTGCCAAGTGAATGCAGCATTACACCAATAGCTGTGTATAAGACTTTCTGCATTATCAGCCTATCAGGTGTGATGTCAATCAGAAATGAACCATCAAGGGCGAACTTATTTATCGGCGATCTTAAATGTGTGCACATAGATCAGTGTTAAAGCTGGAACACCATGTTTCAAATATTCATGGCCATTAATCTGTCCGATCATTAACAAAGCAGAAACAATGTTCCACGTCAATGTCTCAGTATGTTACATACTTTTTGACACCAACGGTGATAATCTGAAGAAAACCTACTAAGTTTCATATTCTTCGTGACCAGGCCCACGACCATAGGCCACTATATGCAGTTGCGAACAAATGATTTCAGATGTCTAGCATCAAGCAAGCGGTCCACAAAATTCTGCTTGATTTGGAAATGGGAACATTTTGCATTTTGTAGAAGCTTACTCGGCTTGACAAACGATAAGCCACACATTGCTGGCCCAAAATGCTCAAACTTAACAAGATAAGCAAAAATAGTCACACTGAATAATCCTACCTGAACAGGAACCACGTATATTTTCATATGGAACTTCGGTTGTGTCCACTCCCTCTTGCATGCCACAGGACAAGATAAAGTGGGTCCTCACAAAGCCTTCACGTTTCTCATACCCCGCTTGTTCTTTGTTTCTCCATAGCAGAGCACATGCTCCTAATGTCGATGCTGGAGGAATAATGCTTTCACTCTTAATAATAATACGGTCTTCCAATAATTTACAGTGAGAAGTAGGACAAGCAATTTCTGAGGAACCTTCCAGCTGCCATCGACTCCACAAGTTGACCCATATGCTTTCTGTAACCTTATACACATATATCTAAGAAGAATTGCTCATGAACAAGTTGTGAATATGCCAAGATTTCCCATTGTGAGATGCCTAATTCTTCCAGCACAGCCAGCTGCTGAACTCAGCAACCATAATCAGGATCTAACTTCTTTTTCCTTGTGGCTGAGCGGCCTCGTGTATCTACAAACAGAAGAAATCGTAGAGTTTATGAGGCCAAGTCTCTGTCAATGTTATAATGCTCATGGGCCATGCAAACATCAGCCAATTGCTAGTTGATTACACAGAAGAAACACGATGTAGGCTATACAGGGGAAGACACCAACAGGACCAGGAATAGAGCATATTTGTATGCTGACGTTTTTCATCAACAGGCATAAAACAAAAGTTTGAGCTCTGAATGGCACCTACCCTAGTTAAAGTTCCTCAGCAAACGCCTGATGTTATTCACTTGCTATTGTCCACGCTTTCCATCCAACTAGGAAAACATGATACTGCATTATACACCTCCAGACTTTCTTGCATTTTAGTAAGGACCATCTGATGACCAAAATAAAACTTGGATATTGTGTAAATGTCTCTGTGAAGATGCAACATCATGTACACCCTCTGTTATTCTATCTTGAGGTTTAAACTCCTCTGGTCAAATATTTACGATTTTGAGCAGACAATTATGTATAAGTATACACATTGGAGAATCATCGAAAATCATTTCATACCGTATTTACACTAATGTAGAGTTATTGTAATGGTAGTAAAAGTATCACCTTGCAGATCAGAAGAAGACAATGTCATCCATAAATTATAGGTATATATATCATTGTGTAAATCTGTAAAGGGACGTACCCAGTGCTGAGAGCTCCCGCACTGTGCGGGGTCTGGGGAAGGTGTTAGTGGCAAGCCTTACCCTCACGAAGTGCAATGTGAGGAGACCGCGACTCGAACCTGGGACCTCTCGGTCACAGGCGGTGAGGCTCTACCGCTGCACCAGGCCCGCCCTTCTGTGTAAATCTGTAAAGATTGCTATTAAATCAGTATAAATTTGTGCAATAAGTATATGGAGATGACAAGCAGGGAAGGGGAGATGGCTACTATAACACAAGCAAAGTTGGCAATGGCAACTAGAGGTAGTGGAGTAAGTGGCAAGGCTGTAGTGGTGGTGACAGGGAAGAGCTGGCAAGTTTGGCTGCTTGTCCATTATCGTATTAAACAGACCTTCTTTTGGAGCTGACATTCAGAACAGAATCAGATACGAGATTAAGCTGTTTCTTTAGACAAGATTAGAAGTTTTTATTTTGAGAGTGTGGTACGGAAGCCCTCCATTTATTCCTTCTAATCATTTTGTTTATTGGTCCAACATCCCCTAATTTCAAATATCGCTGTTTTGGCTGCACAAAAACATAAAGGGCATTTCCCAGTGAAGTTAAATATGATCACTTTTTAACGTAAAGAAAATTTTCTGACATATGGTTAGAAGCAAAGAACTGATAAATTAAAGAAAATTCATTGAAAATTATTCCCAGTGATGCTTTTGGATGGAATAGGATGCCACACCTTTATCTGACGTGTCTATAGACAGTTGGCCCAACGAAGATTTCGTGATCCATCATTAATCCATATGTTAGGATCACTAACAGCACCACTCCATGCAACCTCTAATTCCAACATCGTTCCATACGCGGGCAGGCCATGTGGAATCTGATACCATGCAGCATGGGATCACAAGCTTTGCAGAATCTTATCTCTACATGTTTTCAGTCGCTCAAATGTCCAGGCCTCCTAATCCTGCCAAAACACAGAGGTACAAAAAGAATCAAACCATACTTGAGCATACTCGCACACACAAACACAAATATTTGCATTACATAAGCGTGAGTAAATCATAGATCATGGATTAGTCAAGCATGGGATATGAGTATATGACATATACAATTTTGCAGCTTAGAAGATTCCAGTGACCGTTGCAAAATAAGTCAAATTTTAGCAAATGGCACACAGATCAGAGAAGATCATACAGTTACCAGTATAGACCCTATTAAGTGGTATAATAACTCCACTGTCTACCATATGAACGTTTTCAAAGAGTAGTTAAGTAGTAACATGCAAAAATGCAAAGTCTTACCCTTCTGGCATGCAGGTTTTGCTGCACTTTACTTTAAAGCTAGTGAGAATGCTGGAGATATGGCACACATCATTAAAATAACTGTAAGTTTGAACTTTGGAAGGAACATGTTAATTTATCTTCAAACCTGAACTTCAATATATATGTTGTAAATGTATGTTCTTGGTAAAACTTCAGCTATTTGGTACCAAAGGGCTTTGAAACATAAGCTGATGATTATGTAGTATTATCAGACGCCGAGAACCATATTGGGAACCAAAACTAGTAGAAATTCTTCAACTTCTGAGGTTTCCAGTTTATGTCCTTGAACTAGTTCAGATTCTCTTATCAGACAAAAAATCATCTTTGAGAGTCATGAATTTGGTCTCACGGATCTAAGAAACCAAGTAGTTTACTTCACAAATGCAGTTATAATATATGCATATGGTGGATTCTATAACTATTGTAGTGCTGATGTTTTGTGGTAATATCCATCCAAAATAAAGACGTCGTGCCGTTATTAATGATCTGGTCCAAACACGTCCACTCTCATGCAACGTGAAGCTGCAAACCTGGCATACAATACACCGTAAACTGCAAATCAGTACTGGAAAGGTAACATTATTTCAGATGATAGATTCCAATTCTCTATCAATACATACATTATTGAGTGAGAGCATCTCGATAATCACCTGTAGTAATATTACCACCAACTATTTTCAGAAGCTAGTCTCCTTACATGACGCTATGCTGGCTACACCACCACTTTATCTACTTGCAGGTTAACCTCCCATGGAAGCTATATATACCATGTGCCATACATAAGGTTCTACACTTCAACATCCCAACTGAAGCCTAAATACAACTGCTACGTGCAGTCCCTATAGCTACTGTGTAAAAGATATCCTCAGTTGGAGAATGAATGGCAAGAAGGGTAGTATAAGGATTGATATTCGCCTGCCATCAAAAATCGTGGAGGAAGAAAGTGTAAGGAAGCATGAAGGCCTGTCCCCAAGGAAATGGCTACGTGTTGTCTGGGACTTTGCTAGGCAGGACACAAATAGGGTCACCTTTGCGCTCAAAGTTGGCCTTGCCTGCCTCCTTGTGTCACTTCTCATACTCTTCCGTGCACCCTATGACATCTTCGGGACTAATATTATATGGTCCATCCTCACTGTTGCTATTATGTTTGAGTACACTGTTGGTAAGTAAGATCCCTATGCATGAGTACCTAGTTAAAAGCAGCTTCTCAAAAAAAAATTGAACAATATTTGGACATGCTATGTTTGTTGAGATGAGCATTGATGAAAAATATAATATTTATGACCAGAAAACCTAATAGTTTTAGCTATTGCAGGTGCAACATTCAATCGTGGATTCAATCGAGCTCTTGGAAGTGTACTTGCTGGAGTATTCGCGATAGTCGTTATTCAAGTGGCCATGTCTAGTGGCCACATTGCAGAGCCATACATCATTGGTTTCAGCATCTTTCTTATCGGTAAGTCTAACAATTGATCAGTACTGAACATATATGAAATCCATCTAAGCCATGACTGTTCATTGTATTGACAAGAGATCCAAGTCAGAACTTTTTTTTTGTATTAATTGGTATTTCAGTTCAACATTTTTACTGTGCAAGAATATGATATGCAGGAGCCGTAACATCCTTTATGAAGCTATGGCCATCACTGGTTCCTTACGAGTATGGTTTTCGAGTTATCCTATTTACCTACTGTTTGATCATTGTATCGGGCTACCGCATGGGAAACCCTACCAGGACTGCAATGGATAGACTCTACTCAATAGCAATTGGAGCCTTCATAGCTGTTCTTGTAAATGTCACCATTTGCCCAATCTGGGCAGGGGAACAACTACATAAGGAGCTAGTTAACAACTTCAACTCTTTGGCAGACTCCTTAGAAGGTTTTGCTCTAGTCCCCAAGACATTTTTCAAAGTCAATCATGGATGAGGTCGTATAACATAATCCTCTGTTTTCTGTTGCTAGAGTGTGTCAAAAAGTATCTAAGCGATGATGGTTCTGAACATCCTGATTTCTCAAAGACAGTCATGAATGACTTCCCTGACGAACCAGCATTCAAGAAGTGCCGAGCTACCTTAAATTCATCAGCAAAAATTGACTCGCTGGTAATTAGTCAACCTTAATTTGTATGCTTGTATTATTATAAATCAACAGCATACCAGATAACACTTCTCTGTTCATATGGTGAATATTGTGCAGGCAAACTCTGCTAAGTGGGAGCCACCACATGGGAGATTCAAGCACTTCTTCTACCCTTGGGCAGAGTATGTGAAGGTTGGCAATGTTCTTCGGCACTGTGCCTATGAGGTGATGGCTTTACATGGCTGCCTGCACTCAGAGATTCAGGTACCATACTGATACTCCTAGCATCACGAGTCCATGTGCTGCAGATGCTCTGATCCTGCCCCTACCTAGCTGTCATAGGTCATACGGATCAAAGGTTTCACCCCGCTTAGAATCTAGCTTAAAATTCTTTATAGTTCAGTTCCAGTAGGGAACTTTCTACTAGTTTCTTGCATATGCAAGAGAAACACCATCGGAGCTATGTAATCAGTTAACCAGGTAACTAAACGCCAAATACTTTGCCTAGTAAAAGTAGCTTGTTACCTGAGACGGTTAACTCGACTTAAGAGAACTATATCATACCCAGTTTGTGAACAGCATAGGTAAATGCAAGCTTTACCAATTTAGAAATGCAGATATGATTGATTAACAAATAACAAATGCTATATGCTGTAAGACTGCAAGTCAACTAAGTACTGATGCCACAGGTGGTGAGTATGATCAAAACTAAACAATGCTCATCTTATCTAAAACAATGCAGAAAATATTTTGTTGAAAGCGCACATTTCCTCATGATGTAGATGTACTATTGTACCGAGTGCATCTGATTTTCTTGTTCGCATACTTTCTGCTGAGTTTGCATATCATCCTACAAAATTGTATAACAAATAAGCAGTTCAGGAAAATCTTTACCTTAATTTGCATATAAAACTAGTCATTGCATTCTGCAGGCGCCATACAACCTAAGATGCGCCTTCCACTCTGAGATCTTAGATGCCACAAACCAAGCTGCAGAGCTGTTGCGCAGTTTGGCAAAGGATGTAAACAACATGAAGTGGAGCCTCCAAAGTAGCCTACTGAATCATGTGCATGTCTCAACTGAGCGTCTGCAACAATCAATCGACTTGCACTCCTACCTCTTCACCTCATGTCATGAAGACAACTCTGCCAAATCACAGTTAAAAACCTCCAGGGCTGTCACTTTCAACCTCAACACCAAACAATCTGATGACCAAGAAAGTAAGATTGAAGAAAATACAGCAACACAGGTAGCTGTGCCACTGCAACCTGAATCCTACCACGAGATGATGAAAAGGCAGCAGAGGAGGCTGCACTCATGGCCTTCTCGGGAGGTGGATGATTTTGATGATGACGACAACGTCGTCTCTGATATGATTCCGAGGATGCGTGCACTTGAAAGTACCGCATCTCTGTCCCTTGCGACTTTCACATCGCTACTGATTGAATTTGTTGCTAGGCTTGATCATCTGGTTGAAGCTGCTGAGAAGCTCTCGCAGTTGGCCAGGTTCAAGCAGCAGATTGGGACCTAACCATTCAATGACACTGACAAACTGTTGATTAGCAAACCGACAGGTTATAAAACTAAGTTCCTATTATCTACCCAGCGAATCGACTGATCTAGAAATACTTTTACTCTTTCGTACTACTAGAAAGGGGCATGTGTGTTGTGTCAGTGGATCTAGCAAATGTAATAGAGAATATACTTGTAATCATTTCCCATGTAATGATATCCGGTACTGAATTAATCTCGTAAGAACAATCAGTATCATTTGTTTCTCTTGAGCCACTTGTAGCAAAATGAGGTTGTCAGCATTACTATAAGAAGAATGAGCATCGTCAAATCAAGAACAGCTAACAAGGCAGATATCATCATCGCAAAAAAAAGGGCATCAGTTTGGAACAATATCACATCCACGCACGTCAGTGCGCGAACCAAACAATATCAGGGCACACTGGCACAGCCTAAGCAAGAAGAATTAAGAGAATCAACACAAGCATAACATCGAGCACCTGGTGCGCGTTCTGGGTATGGCGGCCAGCATAGGCAGAATGCCTCCCACTTCCAGAGAATTACGAGGGTCGAATCTTGGCTTCTTGGGATCGACCGACGGTCTATGCAGTGATATAACCGCCGTCTGTGAGAATGTGACGATGGATGCTTACTTGCTCGTCGCTTCCGTGGAGCTCGAACCGATACTGACGATCAGCACTAGCTTTTGCGAAACGCACCATAAAAATAGGCCGGCTGAAAGTAGTGTGCCAGGCCTTTTGAGGGAAATCACACCCATTTGAGCCCATTTACCAACAACCCGTTCGAACTCTATCCACTCCCAACGGCCGAGAGGAAGCGGCCGGTAACCGCCCAGTCCGCCCCGCCCCGCCAACCAGGAGAAGCCACCACCGCGGCGCCATGGCCTCCGTCGCCGCCTGCTCTTCCACCGTCTTCGCCTCCTCCTTCTCCTCCATACCCTACCGAACAAGTACGACCCGTCCATCTCTCCGGCCGCCGCCGCCGCGCCGCGCCAGCCTGCCCGCCCGACCGGTACGGCGCACCCGATCTTTAAACGGAGGAAAGAGATAGCCCAGCGCTATATAACTGACGTGAAATTGCCTCCGCTTCAGGTGTTGAGGTGCCTCCGGAAATCCGACTCGGGCGAGCCGCCGCTGCCTGCGGCTCCTGAGCCGGCCGGTGAGGAACGGGGTGGACCCGCGCCGTTCGATGCGTCGTGGGGGTACGCGTTCGCGGTGGCGGCGGGGGTGCTCATGCTCCAGGGGTCGCAGCAGGCGCTGGCCGGCACGCAGTTCATGGGCCTGCAGCCGCCGGCCGATGCGCTGGGGGATCTCGGGGACATCAGTACAGGTTTTGCTTCAGTTAGGAGAACCGCCTCTGCCCTTAATTTTTGACGCCCCTTCGTTTCCTTTATACTAGCTCCGTCTCTCTGCTAACTGATACTATCTGTAATCAATCAAGTGCAAGTTGTATGCCTTTCTGATGCCGTCTTCTCGTGCCCAAAATTCAATTGCAGGCTTTTCTGCTCATCTTCTTTTCTGAGCTAGGAGACAGGACATTTTTCATTGCGGTGAGTCTGTCATGATTATTTTGTCACGTTTCATAGAGACTTCGTCTATACTATGTTTACCTACATGGCTACATGTTCAATTATGCAAACTACGTGGGTTTTCGGGTTTCGGGTGCTGTTCATTGTGGACTTCTGAAACCTGTTCAATCTGGCACTTGCAACGAAATGTTCCATGCATGCTTACATTCAGTTCAAAATCGGATTTGACCAAATTGACAAAACTGACAATGAACACCCCCCACTGCGAGTGAATTCTATCAAGTGTTTTACAAGTTTTGTGGCTTCATATTTACTCCTGACTCTCTGATACAAAATATTTAAAGTAATGTATGCTAAAATGAGTCATTGATAAATGCTGCAGTTTCATGTGTTTCAATAGGCACTTTTAGCAGCTAGAAATTCTGGAGGAGTCATTTTTCTTGGCACATTCGGAGCTCTTGCGTAAGTACTAGAAATGTATTTTCATGCTTTCCTCTATAGGCAACATATCCTATGCACCCGGTGGACTTGTGTGTCCATGCATCCGCTCCATCTGAACCATCTAATCCCCATCGAGCGTGCAGCATCAAGACCATAATTAATTTGCATTTACACGCCCGCCTAGACAGTTAAGTTAATGAAATCTAGCAGTAACCCCCTTTTGTGTGTTCCAGCTTTATAGATCTAAGTCATCACGATCCATTTCTACGCCAATGGTGAATACAAAACGCGGTGGCCGGCGTGCGATCACAGAAGTGCAGACCCTGCAGGTTTCGACGGCCGGCGGCCGGCGGCGATGGCAGGCACCGGCGGCGACCACACAGCGGCGGCAGATTAGCACACAGCGTCTTCGAATCTAACTTGCCACAATCATCTTAGAAACCATCTAGTATATTCAATTGATAGACCAGAGGGTCTTCATCCATCTCTGGTTCCGAGAGAAAGCCAGACAACGAATTAAGCCTCTCATATACAAGAGCACCGTGCTGACTACTGCGCAGACGGGCAATGGAACTCGTACAGAACATGCATGACCGTCTCCCGATGGACTGAGTAAAAAATTGGAATCACACTTTAATTTATGATGTGGGCTAATAAGCTCTATGTAGCACACGCAGTTGCATGCATGTTACGAATCTTCTTCTGGAAGTGTTGCTGGCTGCGGCGTTGTGTGATCAGTGATCACCGCCGCCACTGTGTGGGTGCTTGCCGCCCTGCCACCATTCATGGCTGTGTGATCACCGGCGGCAGCTGCCGTTGTGCGGGTTCCCGCCCTCGGCTACTACTATGTGAGGTCCGGCCCGCCGCCAGCCGTCGTCGCCGTGTTGTGCGATGGTCGCCACCGCCGGCTGCTGCATTGCGCCGATCTGTAACTTCTCTATCAACGAAGACTAAACATAGAAGGGGGTTACTGCAAGACTCCATTAACTTAACTGTCTAGGCGGGCGTGTAAATGCAAATTGATTATGGTCTTGATGTTGCCCGCTGGATGGGGATCAGATGGTTCAGAAGGAGCGGATGCATGGATACACAAATTCGCCGGATGCATAGGATATGTAGCCTTCCTCTATATGCTAAGTTGCTTCTCTATACCATTACATCTTTTATTGTTATATGCTTCTAATTAAAAAAAAAGGTTACAAAAATACAACTTTTTCCATGGACAATGAATTCATAAAGTTACATTTTTAGTTGAACATATCTGACTTATATAATGGTATCTTTGGTCTTCGCAGAGTAATGACAGTTATATCTGTAGTTCTCGGTCGAGCATTTCATTATGTTGATGGCGTCATTCCATTCAGGTAACTGTACTTGTTTTTGCAGTGCAGAAGAGGTCATTCTATTTTCTACCCTTAGTTGAGGACCTTCTGTTTGCTGCTCTAAGAAATGAACCTTCTAATTACTGCTTTTATCTAATGTACCTCTTGGCATATGCAGTTTTGGAGGTACAGATTTTCCAATTGACGACATTCTTGCCGTGTGTCTCTTGGTAAGTGAATCATCACGTACTATTATTGTTGCATGTACAAACCGATCACATATTAAAATCATTATCTGTAAGATACTGAAATATGTACTCAGAAATATTATCTTAAATGAAAATTCAAGGGTGTGCATGGTTATTAATATTGCATTACTAATTAAGGTTTAAAGAACAGTAGCATTCCTAACGAACGTTGCTGTATTTTAGGTTTATTATGGAGTTACTACATTACTTGATGCTGCTTCGGGTGATGGAGAAAAGATGAATGAGGAGCAAGAGGAGGTAGAATTTCAAATTTCGAATTTTAGTTTTAGTCGAGAATATTCTCAAGTTCTAAGTTTAAAAAATCATGATATGGATCTAAGAAGAAACACTTGCATAACTTTTAATCAAGGATTTAATGATGAATATCATACTCTCTAAAAGTTATTCATTGAACTTTTTTTTTGGAAGATCCAGCAACTGATGGCTTCCGGATTTCATTAGTAGGTAGAATATTTACAGGATCACCCGAAGGAAAACGACGAAAACAAAAAAAATTCTGAGAAAACTAAAACCCTGGAAGAAGAGAACTTGCTTTATGTATAATATATACTGCCTCTGATCCTTTTTAACTTATGCTAGCGATCTTCACAACTGCGCGTCGATTTAATCGGATCAGAGGGAGTACTTAGAAGTTAAAATAGTAATATACATAGTAATTCATTCTTCTTAACGTTGTTATTTTCATATAGTGAAAACCTTCTAAGAGTATGCCAAATACCTGTTACATCTTACATGGTTGCCTGATGCCCTTGATGATCTTTTGTTCAGCCCTTTTTCTATTTGATAGTGAAATTCCTTCATAACACTATACTGAACAATGGCAGGCTGAGCTAGCAGTTTCAAAGTTTTCTGGAAATGGTGCAGGAATAGTGTCTGTCGCCAGTACTCTTGCAAGCACATTTGTTTTGGTTTTTGTTGCTGAATGGGGTGATAAATCATTTTTCTCAACTATTGGTACATTTCTTACTACCATTCCATACAAGGGTGAAATTTCTATTTTTAACAACCAACACTGACACTGGGTTTCATGTACCTTTACAGCACTTGCTGCAGCTTCATCCCCTCCAGGTGTCATTGCAGGGTCGCTGGCTGGCCATGGTGTTGCAACATTGGTAAGAAACAGCAGTAGAAAAAAATTCACACCAAATGGTCCTAATAGTAATATGCATAAGCATTGTCATGATAAATTATTTTTACCAGATATTTAAGCATTGTAACATTGCAATTAATGGATTACTGAAATCGTTTAGTACTTTGATTGATCATTAATCCAGGTCCCAAGAATCATGAATTGGTTAATTAATATGTTGTTGCGCCAGCTTTTGTATTTTGCAACTACCTTCTCTGGTTGCTCAAGTATTGCATGTGTGAACCTTTACACCTTCGGTGATTATCGGGTCGCGAGGTTTATTTTAGTTACACTGTAGAGAGCATTGGTTGTTAAAATATGGAGAGAGAAAAAATCTGTTTTTCGCACATGAACACTATGAGTATAACTATACATACTGACCAGCTGTTGTTCATTTCCATATTGTTGGCTCTGGTTTTTATGGAATTTTCATACTAACCATATGTTCCTCCCACAGATTGCAGTTCTTGGTGGCTCTTTACTGGGGACATTCCTGTCAGAAAAGGTACAACAGTACTACCAAGGGAACCTGAATTCCCACGTGACTGAATTTGACTTAGTAGTTTCACTCCCATGTTAAAACTGCTAAAGATTTTTACTTGGATTCAATTTTTGTTTCACTCAATCAGCCACTTGACATATAAGTTTCTATATAGTATCAATTAAGTGTTTTTCCTAAAAATTCTGTTCAATTTCACACACTAATGAGCTCATCCAAAATTTTAGGCAATTGGGAGAATGTGCTGAACTCGACTCATACTTAACAATGCTTAACACTGACTGAAGCTTCCATTTTTTATAGTGTATAATTTCCACTTTAGGGACTTTTTTTGATCTGTGAAAATCGTTACCTATATCTTTGAAAAATAAAAAACACCCGCCTTGCACCATTTTTTTTGTTTTTGAACAAGGCCTTGCACCATTCACCTTCAACAGTTCTGCCTGCACTGTCCTCATTCTTGCAGATAATAGCATACATTGGAGGGAGCCTCTTCCTAGCATTTGCTGCCGTGACAATAGTTGAAATCGTGACTTGAGGGTGGTTTCAAGGTTCGACAACGTACCACATGATAGTTAAGCATCAGATACATCATTCTGACAAGGTGCTGCTACAAAAAAAAATTCTAAAACCATTTTTTTATCACAGTGCAGAAAAATCAACATTATTTTCATCTGTAATAGTGATACATTGATATGTTCAAAGTCTTGATTATCTACAGGGAGTTCACCGTTCATAACACATCATAGCATACATGGGATGATTTTGCTGCCGCTGACAAGAATTTCTGCCATCTTCTCCATGACACCGCTTCATCGGTGTGACTTGATATTCTGAATGAGAACAGGTAGTAAATTCAAGTGGCCTGGAGCTTTCTTCTTTACCCCGCAATCAAAGAATTGTTAAGAGGAAAACACACGATTTGTGCAACATTCACAACACTGAGTAGTCATTCCAGACAGTCTAACGCACTGTATTGAACAGTTTCAGTCAAGTACAGTCCTGTATTACATCATTTCGTCGTCGCCGCCTCCCTGTTGTTGTATAATTTGGGTTGGTGATTAAGCAATGTATACGTGTTGCAAGATCCGGCTAATGCACCTGATTTATGATTTCTTTTGGTGTGCTACTTACTGTACCGGCTCTATGTATGGAAAATTAGAAGATTGATTTGTGGTCAATCTGGAATACGTATATAACTTGCTAAATCCTGCACCGCATGTAAATGGAGTACTTGTTTGTGACAGATGAAACTGCAGTGCCAATTCAATCAATGTTGAGATTGACAGTAAGAACCACAAGGCCACAGTGCATGACTGAGTAGCAAAACATGACAATTCTAGCTAGCTAGATTGCTGCGAAGAACAGCAGCAGCAGAGCTGCAGGTGAAGCCATGGAGGTGATCAGCCGTCTGCCGGAGCTGCAGGAGAGGGTGTTGTCCGGATCGCTGAAGCAGCCTTGCGTCTGCGCGATGCCCCTGCCGGCGGCCTCGAGCCGGAAGGTGGAGCTGGGGCTTCCGCTGCTGAAGAGGAGGCACCAGAGGTACGGCCCGTGCCGGCGCTGCCGGAGGAAGCCCGCGCCCACCTGGGTGTGCTCCTTGCCGCGGACCACCGCCGCCGTCGCGCTGGCGTTGGCTCCGAGGAGCAGGAGGTCGTCGTCGGAGGAGCAGCCGAGGAGGCGGCCGGAGATGAGGTCGACGGTGGGCAGCTCGACGCCGCAGTTGGCGGCGTACACCTCGGTGAGGTCCGTCTCCGGCGGGTGGCACGACGCTGCCAGTGCCCCCGTGTCGTCGCAGGCGTCGTGGGTGGCGGCGGTGATGCAGTGGGAGACGTACTGCAGCGCCATGCAGCCGAGGCCTTTGCTGTTGCGCAGCGGTGGCAGCCTGGCCGCCGTCCGGTTCGCGTTCACCAGCGCCACCAGTGAGTTTGCTGGGTTCCTTGCTATTTCTGCTCCTCCTTCTGCACAGACACATGTTCATAGTCTGAATGTAGTCATGGATCCACTTCGAGACAAGAAATCAAGTCAAGAAGATGGCAACCAACCATGGTGTATGATGTTTGCACTTGCAGCAGCAGCAGGAGCAGGGGAGGAAACAGCAGGATGAGGTAGCGGCATGGAGAGGCAGGCAACCATGGCGGCGAGCACTACCAGACGCATGGAGCAAGGGGTGCTGCTACAGATTCTTCCCCACATTGTGCGTATACTACGAGAAAGGAAGATCGCAGGAACTAATCCTTACTCTATCTATCCAAGGTAGAAGAAGAGGAGATGCCGAGATGGGGAAAAGTGAGTGCGCTGGCTGCTGTTCCTCTCTTGTTCATCACTCGCTCATCGCTAGGCAGTGCACGGAAAGGCGCAAATAATCACTGCTACTGTACTGTACTACACCACCAGGCAGGCACCAGTGGCATCGCATCAGAGAGTGCAGTGAAGTGACTGGGGTGGCCCATTCCAGCACTGTGAACACGGCACGACGTTTTACTGCACCTATCTACCTACCTACTTCGTTCCATAAAACAATGCAGTTTTTAAAATTAAACTGTGCAAGGTTTGATCAAACTTTAAAATAACTACTAGCAAAAGTGCCCGTGCGTTGCACCGGGAGAAAAAAACTTGAACACTCCAGTGAATCAATGATGAAACATGTTAATTCGATGAAAATTAACTTGCGATGCTCTCGCTGCACCGACTTGCAATACCGCAAACTTGTAGTGACTATTTTTGAACGATAAAAGGTGCCAAATTGTATTAAAAAGGTGAATGATACAATTTTATAGAATGACCCTAAGCGAATCACGAATATGTGCACGCATGTCCTTGGTTTTTAAGAATTGCACACCACAAGAAATTGCGTCGGCCCGCGAAAAACGATCAAGTTCTTGTGCTATGCCGCTAGGTGCAGTCGTTCCAAACACCGCGAGGGACGAAACCACTTCGGGCATCGGAGATAGAGGACTCCAACGTGCCGGTGCTGAAGAAGAACCTTGCATGGCGGACGAACCAACTTGAGATGACCATACTTGAGCGTAGCTGGGCCAACCCGTGGCCTAAGTTAGCGGCGGCCACTCGCCGACGGTTGGGATTCGCTGCTGAAGTCGCAACTTTCGTGGACTCTCGGATCCCTCGACGCCATTCGTAAGATCCAGACGCCCCATACCAACAACGTCCTCACGGCTGACCAAGAGGAGAAAGACAACATGTAGGCGACCAAAAGGTCGATGGCCAAGCTTTGACAAGGGGATTGGCAACCAAAGCCAACTCCATCTCCTTCCACCATGGAAGCAGAAAAAGCTTCTCATTAACCACCGGGTAGTAACTCGCTCACGTTCGAGAGCAGGATCTAATCCCCAGCCACATCCAAATCAACACATGGCCGTGCTACCTTTCTCCTCCCCCTCGCCTCCACGACCGGTCAAAAGAAGGAAAAGCAACATAGCTGCAACGCTGAAGGATGGGTAGCCAACGACCTTAACTCCATCCTCCGAGTTTATTGAACCGGGGCATTGTCGAGATGCTATTTTTAAAAATAATTTAAACAATTTGGATTTTAATGTAATATTATTTTCTACCTTGAATTTTTATTTATATCTTTAATTAATCTAATCATTTATTATTAACTTAGATTTATTTATATTTGATCTACTATTTTTATACAACAAAGTAGTAGGACCAGAAAAACCCAACCGGCAAAGCCAGTCCAAGCCCAGGGCGAGCTCCCCCAATCCCCGAACCATCTCATCTCCTCTATCTCAGCTTTGCCTAGATACGCCGCCAAACGCGCACACACAAGCAGCACGCACGGGACCGGATTCGTCGATTCGATCCCCTGCCCGCAAGTACTCCGACAGAAGCCGGCCGCACAAGCCGCCTCCCCCGACGCCGGGTTCTCTTATCTCCCCCATTCTTCTCCTGCTACCAGGCTCGCGCCGGGATCTCCGGGCAGAAACTTCTTTTCCCAAATTCGTCCTCGTACCATCTGCGTGCAATTTCCTCCTTTAATTTCGTCCTTTCGCAAATTTTCCGGATGGGATCCCTTTAATCCGCTTTTCTTTAATTTCCTCCTTTCTCAAATTTTCCGGATGGGATCCTCCTTTCTCAAATTTTCCGGATGGGATCCTCCTTTCCGGTCCCCCAGGCAGCGTTCAGTTCTTGCGCTCAATATTTGCTGATGTTTTCTTTGTTCCAAATCAGCTTGTTATAACCAAAAAAAATTAGGCATATAAACCGGTGGAAATCGGTATATGCTAGCGAGGTGGGACTATTGACACAAATTATCTGTGGGACTGTTTACACAAATTATCTGTGGGACAAGCGCCGCAATATTTTAAGCAAAAAGCCCAACAGTGGCCCTGTTTGGAGCGCTGAACCACAGCCACCGGTCGAGTTCGCCTGATTTGGAACGAGGCGGGAGCGCTCCGGGCGGACGTGGATGCAGAGGATCGAGCGGGATCCGGACGCAGCGAGCGGAATGGGGCGGCGGCGGCAGCGGCTGCAGAGAAAAGAATAACCGAACCGGTATAATGGCAAATGTAGTATTATGTATTTTGGTGGGAGGGCAAAACGGTCCCAAAAAAAGCGTTGACGAAAGTTTTGGCAGAAACCTTAGCTCCTTTATTAAAGCGACGGACGAAACCAAGAAAACGTTAGTTCCTTTATTATTAGGTATAGATATAGATGTAGATATAGATATAGATATAGATAAAGCGAGAGTGGAAAAATAGAGGCCGGGCTACATATAGCCTTTATTTTTAAAAATTCAGAAATTATATTTTTAAATAAATAAAAAACTGAAAAAAAACCTGGATAAAATCTACAAACGTCCAAAATCTTATAGTGAAATTATTTGTATTTTGGGCTACACAAAAATGACATATGTGTTGATCTGAGTATAGTGAATAGTGTACATTTGAAAACTATAAAACTTGTCACATTATGCTATTTTTTAGCCTACAATTTAAAGAATTTTACATTGAGATTTTGCAGGTTTGTAGCATAAATCATTGGCTACATCTAGGATTCTTTTTAAGATTTTTTTAAAACTTCAAATTATAAATTTCAATTTTTTAAAAAAAATAAAAAAGGTACATGTAGCTTGGCCTCCATTTATAGTTTTTGTTATAAAGCTCTCTAATATCAACCTAGCCTTAGCCTTATTAGGTACATTCTGAATTATATTTCCATACTATGAGGAAACGCCAACACTTAGTTTTAATTTAAATTTAAACTAAAACCCTGACACATATTATGGATGGGAGGGAGTATCATTTTTTGATAGTATTTTCATGTAAACTTGATCAAACTTTGCACTATTTATGTTTTGATAAAATTTACGTCTTATTTTATAAAAGAGATGCATTTCCTCTGGCCCTAAATACTTGTTGTAGATTCAATGAATTTTGACACAATTGAGCCTATATTTCTTCTAAATATGTGACAAGTATTTAGTTTTTTCGATAAAGGGAATATATTAATATCAAAAAGATATCAATTACACCCAGCCTCTGCAACAACGCATCACCCTAATGGCACTACGGATGCACACAGCCAAAAAAAGGAAAAGAAAACTAAGAAACAAAAGTCCCGCTACAGTATCTCGTGCCTAACAATAGCGATACATCCACCGCCAAGACAACACCTGAAATACAGACTCTCCAAAAACGACGCCTCCAACAAGGGAATAGTGCTCTAACACCGTCGTCGCCCGATCAAAGATCTTAGGTTTTTACCTGAAGATAGTCCCCGCTTGCAAAACAATGTCTCCAACAAGGTCATTGCCAGGCAACCAGTTAAGGCCAGACCTTGGGTTTTAACCTTGAAAGGTAGGACTCTGAACTCCACCCGTGTTGTGGCCCCCACTTTCATACCGCTATTGTGAAGCCCGAAACACCAAGCAAGCCTCTCAATAGTGCGGAGACTTGAACCTCCCTTAGCTAGTCCTCCCCTCCGGTCTTCATGAAATTATCTTCTTCCGACTTTCATCATGGATCCATAGTCACTTGATGTCAACACAGAAAAAGACCTTCGCGCCGCTCCCTCCAGAACCAATCGGTCGGAATAAAAGCATGGGTGCGCACGACCGAATACCATCGATCTAGCAAACTCCAGGCAAAAAACACTATTACATTCGCCGGTGGAGCCTTCCGGAACTCGACACACCGGCCAGATCACAAGTCCAGGCCTCCGGTAGGTCTTCCTCTTCACGCAAGAGAGGCCCTAGTGTCGTTGCCTAATCGACGGTACCCCGGAGGAGGGATCCTCACGAGGGGGAGAAGAAGTAGGGGCCATAGGGCGGAGTGCACACGGGACGGTGGTACGCGAGTTACCCAGCTTTGGAACACCTGCACGATGACAGGGCCTACTGCTGCTTGTCTGGAATTATCTGGGCGCTTTCGCGTTGTTACAATGAGTTGTGGTTGTGCCTCTAGGGCTCCCGGGATCCGGCTTATAAAGGCGCACGGATCTAGGGTTTACACGGAGAGTCCTAGCCGGATTACAGATAGCCTAACTACGGTACAATATCTTGCCGTGCACGTCACGGATCCGCCTTCCATATACGTCGTACTGGATCCGGGTTCCTCATGGGCCTCCGTGGATTCGGGTTACTCCTGATGTCGGTACGGATCCGGCTTACTGATCCTGGGCTGGACTTCTTCCTTCATGATCAACAGCAACTGGGCCGCCCGATGGGCCACATGCCTCATCACCATCTGTGGGCCACCCGGGCTTGCCGGATCTAGGCACTGTCGATGGTACACCCATGAAGTATACCCACAACAGTAGCCCCCAGAGTTCTCCGAGTTTCACCTGCAGTTTCCGCCATGCTTGTAACTTTAGTTTCCGGCATCGTTGGCAACGCGGAGAAACTTGAAGAACTCCAACTTCGCATTTTCTTCTTTTTCCAACTTACAGCCGGAAAATGCTCTCATCCTGCGGGACTTCATCCATCGACGTTCCAAAGAACATTTCCGGGTTACTCCCCGCTCGCGAGCGAGAGCCAACTTATCTTCACGCAATTACCCGGAATCTTAAAAGACTCAAACGGTTCCGCCAATTCTGGCGCCATTTTCGCGCGATTTGCGCGGTAACTTATCCCTAGCCATTTTTACCGCTAGGGTTTGGGACACGTGTCACGCATCCAACGGCGCGACGCTTGCGTTCCGACCACAGGATGCGGAGCACGAATCTTATCCCCTCAGCCTATAAATATCAGCCGTCGAGACCCCTTACCCTCATTCACCCCCTTCTCACCTTCCTGCCGAGCGCCGCCCGTGAGCCCTTCCTCCGCCGTGCCGGAACCTGCCGGAGTAATCGCCGGAGCATCGCCGGAGCGAACCCACCACCGTAGTGTTCTTCGTGTTCTTAACTCCGGCGAGCCACCGCACGGAAAACTCGTCGCCGGCGACTCCGACCACCGCACACGCCATTACGGTAAATCTTCGAGCTTCATCTTCGCGCCGCAGTTGGTAGGGGTGAACCTGGGGAAGACGATGTGGGATCCGACTAAGGAAAATTTCCGCCAAACTCTTTTTCTTCAGATGTCTTCAACGACTCCACCTCCGAGCTCGGAACCAATCATGGCGACGCCAATCTCCTCCGCCCCTCCTCCCTTCGCTCCAGTCAGGCTGGATCCTTCAAAGGATTCCGGCAAGGAGGCTGAGGGGACCTCTGCTCACCCGGAGAAAACCTCCGGGGCGGGTCAAACGGAGCAGCAGGCGGAAGAGGCTGCCAAGAAATCGAAAGCTCGGAAGCGCGACTCCGAAGCTAAGGGGAAGTGGTGGCCCTGCACCACCACTGAGATGGAATTGAAGAATCTCGAGGCGGAGGGCTTCCTCGCAACCCGGAAGGCGGAGGTCGGTTCCAAATGAACCAGCTCCGGCTCCTAGGGACGACGAGATGGTGCTGACAAAGGCACTGGTGGAGCGCGGATTTTCATTTCCGCCTTCGGACTTCTTTCGGGAGATTCTGAAGACGTATGGACTCCAACCCCACAACATATCTCCGAATAGCGTGCTCGCCATCAGCAACCACGTCGCTCTCTGCGAAGGCCACCTCCGGGTTACTCCAGAGCTTTCCCTCTTCCAATACTATTTTTCTGTCAAGAAGGAGAAGATCCGCCAGACTTCCGAATTGGCGACTTGCGGTTCCGTCACCTTCATAATCCGCCCGGGCCGCGTCTACCCCCCCACCAACCGCCACGAATCCGCGAGGTACTGGTCCGGGGGTTTCTTCTATTTGAAGGACGTCTCCGACCCCGCGAGCGACAGGAAGCTGCCGCCTTTCAAGAACTGCCCCGCCACGGAGCTTCCATCATGGACGCACTGCCCCCACTTCTCCGACTCACCACAGCTGACCCGCGCTGTCAGGCGGATCTGCAAGCTCACGGAGGAGGGGCTGACGGGGAAGGACTTAACCCTTTCTGGTTCACGAAGCGGATCCGGCCAGTCGCAACACAGGGATCGCCTGATGTTTGAATACACAGGGCGCGACGATCCAATGCGCGCCACCAAGGACAATCTCTCCGTCGACGCCATCGACAAAAGGATCCGGGTCCTCATCAAAATCCCACGTGAACTCCACGTTCACGTATGCAACAAAGACATCCACACGGAGGGATCCGGAACCGCGGTACGTCGTCTTGACTGGTTTATTGTTTTTCTTCAAACTTTTTTGTCTAAGTGTTAACTTTGCATTTAGCTCGAGGCGCTTGAGGAAAGCGAACTCGGAACTCTCCTCCGAGTCCCATCCACCGGCAACGCAGATCCGGAAGCCGCATCAGAGGCGGAAGCTCCTGAAGCTCCACGTCCTGCGAAGAGGAAGAAGCCAACCCCTTCCAGCCCTCATGCGAAACGCCCCCGCGAAGCACTCAGCATTGCGGCCACCCGGAAAGCGGAGGCGGAAAAGAAGGGCCTCTCGCTGATTAATACCAGCAACAAGGGGCAGCCTGCCATCCAGCATTTCTTCAAGCCTTCCGGGTAAGCGTCTATTTCCAAGATCCAAGTTCTGGTTTTATGCTAAAACTCATACTTATGCTTTTATGTCATTTCTGAAGCTCCGGAAGCCAGCCCCCCAAGGCCCCAAGGGTCCTCAAGAAGAAAGCCAAGCCATCTCCGGCTTCATTTCCCATTACTCCTGAGGTTGAAGTTCCGCCCAAGGCTTCCTCCGCCACCAAGCCGGATCCAAAGGATATCATCGACATTGATGACCTTCCTGAAGATCCCGTTCATCATGGCGATTCCGCCAAGGGGACCTCGTCACCAATTCCTCCGCCAGATCAGCCAAGCTCCGCTTTCGCGGGGCCCACTGAAGGAGAACAGGAGCAAAAGGCTAAGCTCCTCCAAGTTACCAATGCGATCCGAGTCAACCTCCAACCAACTCCGTCCCTCCAAAAACTTACCCTTGCAGAACGTCACGCGGAAGTTTCCGCCATGCTGAACAAGGTATGGGGAAAACCGGACGAGGAGGTGCGTGAACTCGCCGAACTGGAGAGCGACTTGAAGGATTTTTTCGCCAAGCACAAGGAAGTGCGGCAGGTAATACTAGCCCCCAAGCATTGGGTGATATAGTTCCGTGCAACGTGTATTATCCGATGCTTTCCCAGAATGTACTTTAGACGGAATTTTAAAAAAAAATTATACCTACTGAATTCCTCGCTAGCCCCCAGGATTTTTAAATATCCGGCTAACTCCCTGCTGCTTCACAGACCACGCGGAAATTGTGAAAGATCGAGATGTCGCCTAGAGGGGGGGGGTGAATAGGCAATTACAAACTCTTGCGGATTTGTCTTGTATGAATGCGGAATTAAACTATCGTTTAGTTTACAAGCACAAACCCTAAATATGCTAAGCTCAACTAAGTGTAACAATAGCAACTAGAGCTAAGCAAGATAGGCACAAGATATATGTAGCACAAGTGATAGCAAGATATATGTACTTCAAGCACGATGGCTATCACAAGGAAAGAGAGCTCGGGTATAGAAATAACCGAGTCACGCGGAGACGAGGATGTATTCCCGTGTTCCCTTGCTTTGCAACAAGGTACGTCACGTTTGGAGGAGTGGAGGTCCCACGAAGGATTCCCCGCGCCACGAAGGCTCACCCTATTCTCCGAACCACACCCACGAAGGATAATTGCCCTTTCCTTATGGTTAGCTTTTCCTCCGCTCCGGAGATGGCAAGCTCCACAACCACTTCACAAGCTCCACGAAGGAGAAGCCCGGGCCTCTTCACAATCTTCTTGAAGAGATCACCGGAGCACCAATCACCAAGCCAACTAGGAGGTCACCCTCCAAGAGTAACAAGCTCACGGTCTCTCACTCGAACAAATCGTGGTGGAGAGCTCAACACTATGCAATGATGCAAAGCAAGAACACCGGAGGTGTTCAAGTTCTTCACACTCAAATCCCACCAAAGCAACGAATGCTAGGATGAGATTGGAGAGGATGAACAAGGGGGAAAGTCAACCAAAGACTCCAAGATCTAGATCCCAAGAGATTCCCTCACTTAGAGAAGAATTGGTTTGGTGAAAGTGTAGATCTAGATCTCCTCTCTCAAATCCTCAAATATGAGCAAGAATCATGGGGGGGAACAAGAGAGAGAGCAACTTCTTCAAATGCAACAATGGAGGTGAGAGAAAGGGAAGAAGTACTGAGCCCAAGGTGGAAGAAGGGCTATTTATAGCCCAAGAGCAAATATAACCGTTGGGGAAAAGTTGGGCTGAGTCAGCCGTCGAGGAGGCCGGTCAACCGGGCCTGGGACCGGGCCGTCCGGTTCAGAGACCAGTCGGCAAGACCGGCCACAGACCGGACATCCGGTCCATGAACCCGGTCGACCGGGCTAGTGACCGGACCAAGCTGAAAAGCTTATCGGATAGTGCCCGGATGGCACCGGTCCAGGGGCCGGTTTGAACCGGGCCATCCGGTCGCACGGCCGGTCACACCGGCTAGAAACCGGCCGCAGAAATCATGTTATACAAAAACTGTGATAACTTTTGTGTCCGGACCCCGATTGACATGAAACCAATTTTGTTGGAAAGATAACGACGAATAGAACCCCAACAAAAACTGGAAATATGGAGACTCCTCACAGAACATTTTAGATGATTTTAGAGAGGGAGTCTCCCACCGTCAAGAAACGGTAAAGACGTCCAAACTCGAAAACGCAATAGAAGACGCATGCGGATTCCGTTTTCGATGAACTTGGGCTTGTTGTAAAGCTAGCAACAAGCTCAAGAACCTCACACAGAGAAACACCAAGAAGCAATAGGGATATGCAAAGTATGCAAAGGATTGAGCTCTCTAAGACGATGCGATCAAGTTACCCAACCGAAAGCCCCTCTTGATAGTGCGGCTATTTATCCTATAATCCGGTCTCCCAACAACCACCTTGAGACCGGTAAAAGGAAAACCTAGCAAGGCCATACCTTTGCCTTGCGCATCCCGCTTGATCTTGATGATAGCTCTTCAAGCTCCACTCAAGCCGGAATGCCTCACTTGATCATCATCGCTTCGTGAAGACTCACAAATGCTCCCCCATACACCATGATGGGAAAGCTCTATTGATGCACATCTTCACATGTCCATTATCACCAAATGGACGGAAAGCTTCAAGCATGTGATCCACTTGAGATGCTCATCTTGAACTTGCCCGACTTAACCTTGTACCTTCTCATACTCTCATAAGATAGAGCATGGCTAATATTGAGTTCCACATAAGAACTCCATCTTCATTTCTTCTTCTTGATCATATCACATATGTATCTTCAAACCGATGATCTTGATGCCAATACACAAGGTATACCTTTATCTTCATGGCATCCATACTTGAATCCAACACATGGAGAACAAGTAGTACCTATGGAATATTCCTTCATATAAACTCAATGAAAACATTAGTCCATAGGGGTTGTCATTAATTACCAAAACCACACATAGGGGCAATGTACCCTTACAAATTGCACGAAGATCTGCGCATTCACGTGCTAGAGCAGATCACGGAGATCGAGGGGCTGCGCCAGAACGCGGAAAACAGCCAAAAGGCTATCCAGCTGCTTGAGACCCACCTTAAAGGTACGATATCCGGGTCTTCACTTTTTGTACTGTCATAGTTCAGGATGCATAATGTGTGCAACTTTCTGCTTTCAGAAGAATCTGCCAAGCACTCCTCGTTTGATGAGCTTTCCGCCAAAGTCAAGGTGCTTGAGGCGGAGAACGAGTCCCTCAAAACCTTCATCCAAGAATCCTCAAGCAAGGAGACTGAGGCGAGGAAGGAGCTCTCCGAGAAGCATGCCCGCGACCTGGCGGAGCTGAATGAAAAACTGGAGAGAAGCCAGGGCCGCGTGATTTCCACAATTGCCAAGAACAAAGTTCTGGAAGCGGAGGCGGAAGCCATTGACAAACTTATCTTCCGTAAGCATTTTTCCGTATCGTTGCTCCAACTAACTTGTATGAGTCCTCGCTAGCGGAACTGAATCTCTTTCTTCCACAGCAAGCCTTGGCTTTGAATGGTCAAAAGAGTCAAACCTTACGAGGGCGGAGGCATACGATGAAGCGCGGATATCAATTGACGCGTTATTTGAAGCCTGTCGCGGAATCGCCACAGCTCTGTCTCTGAAGAAGGCCAAAACCACAGTCATCGATACGATGACCAAACTTATGAAGCTGGTGCCGGATTTCATCAAGGACTGGCAGGAGTCTTCAGCACGCGGAGTCGCTTCCCTAATCCTGGCCACCTGCAAGGCTCACTTCCCCTCGCTCAACCTGGCGAATGTTGCACGCGGAGCCCCCAAGGGTTCCAATATGGATGCCCTCCTCGCGGAAACCGAAGGCTATGAACAGCTGTTTGTCAGGCGAGTGGATCACTCGTTCTGGTATAACAAGCACGATCTGCCCGAAGGATTTTCCGATGCAGAGGAAGAAGCGGGTGAGCCGGAGTATTACGGGGAAGGATCCGGGTCAAGCGGCGAGCATTCCGGAGGAAACTCTGGTGACGACTCCGAAGCCGGATCTGGTGACAGCGACGACGGCTCCTCCTACCAGCAATCAGAAGAGGAGGACTCCGAGTAGAGTTCCTGTTTTAAACAATGAAACAAGTTGCATCATTTTGGCCCCAGAGTGGGTTTGTAATGAGACTTAAATTATTAAGTAGCTAGGAACGAAACGATTATGCATGGGGCGGAAACACTTATCCTGCTATCCGTTAATGTTATGTGCATGTTTCGTTTTATGTCGGAAAGCAAGTGCTGACTTCATTGTTTTCCGGCTTGCCCGCTTGACCTTCCGCGAGCCGGAAGACCTTAGCCGGAAACGCTCGCCGGCGGCGACGAAGCCCAATGGCAATCCGTCAATAACCGCGGAAACAAGCCCCCAGGCGTAGGTGCCGGAAATTGCTACTAGGAATCCACGAGTTCGCAACAGACAACAACTTAATCAGAAAACTTAAGCTTACGTCCTGAAGGACGATTTTTGAAAATCACAACCTTTGTACACGCCTAGGCGGAAAAATCCAGCTCTGCGGTTTTAGTCGGAAAACATACACGATCTAAAATGAACAAGTAAAGGAGGTAAAAGACTCAAAGAGTGAACCATAAGCTTTATTTCATTGATCATGTATAACTATTACAGAGTTTGTAACTCGGAAAGTATATGCTAAGTGTAGAAAGGACGTAGCTGTGCGATGTTCCAAGGGCGATCTGTTTCATCGTAAATGTCATCCGGATCTTCACGCTTGCGTTTCCGGTGCCAGTTAGCAGGTCTATCCCGCAGCTCGCGGAAATCAACAAGGTAGTACGACCCGTTATGGAGCACTTTGCTAACGACGAAGGGTCCTTCCCATGGAGTCTGCAGCTTATGGTCTTTCACCTGTCGAAGGCGGAGGACCAGGTCTCCTGCCATAAAGGAGCGATTCCGAACTCGACGGCTGTGATAGCGTCGGAGCTTCTGCTGGTAGATGGCGGAGCGCTGGTCAGCCAGGTTCCGAGCTTCCTCAATCAGGTCCACAGATAGCTGTCTGGCCTCATCAGCTGTTTCTTCATTGTAGGCGGAAACTCGCGGTGAATCGTGGATGATGTCGGAGGGGAGCACGGCTTCGGACCCGTATACCAGGAAAAAAGGGGTAAACCCTGTTGATCTGTTAGGGGTAGTTCGTAAACTCCACAAAACAGCTTCCAGCTCGTCAGCCCAAGCTCCAGCTGCTCGTCGCAGTGGTTCTTCAAGGCGCGGCTTAATTCCTGATAATATTAGACCGTTAGCCCTTTCAACCTGACCGTTAGATTGTGGATGAGCCACAGATGCAAGGTCCAGTCGAATCCCCATTGTGTCACAATAATCCCTCAACTCTCCTTGGGCGAAGTTTGTGACATTATCTGTGATTATGCTGTGCGGGATGCCGAATCTCATCACGAGGCTGCAGACGAATTTTAGTGCCGTGGCACCATCGGCTTTTCTCACTGGCTTTGCCTCGATCCACTTGCTGAATTTGTCAACAGCGACCAGAAGGTATTCAAAACCGCCAGGAGATGATCTTTTTAACTTACCAACCATATCGAGCCCCCAAACCGCAAATGGCCAGGTGATAGGTATGGTCTTCAGCTCTTGGGCTGGAGCGTTTGGTTGAGTAGCGTAGTACTGACAACCTCGGCAGGTTTTTACCAGCTTGTCAGCATCTTCTTTAGCTGTGAGCCAGTAGAATCCTAGCCGGAAAGCTTTGGCAACGAGGGATCTGGGAGCGGCGTGATGCCCGCAATCCCCTGCGTGGATCTCTCTGAGGATTTCAATGCCATCTTGATTGGAGACGCATTTGAGAAACACCCCTGCTGCACTTCGTTTGTAGAGCTGTCCATCAACGATTGTGTAGGTTCTCGCTCGTCTGACGATCTGTCGTGCGAGGACCTCGTCCTCTGGCAACTTCTGATCGATGAGGTAGTCCAGGAAAGGCTGTGTCCAAGCCGGAATGATAGCCATCACCTCCCTAGCCGGAGATACTGCCACCTCTGGATTTTCCGGGTTAGCGCCCTTAACTGAGGGTATCCGGAGATGCTCCAGGAAAATGCCGGGCGGAATTCGCTTCCTGCCGGATCCGAGCTTGGATAGCATGTCTGCCGCTGTGTTATCGTCTCTCCTGACGTACTTGACTTCGTATCCGAGGAAGCACTTGGCGATCTCGTCAACTTCGTCTCTGTAGGCCGCCATGACGGAGTTTCTGGCGTTCCAGGTTCCGGCTACTTGTTGTGCCACCAGGTCGGAATCTCCACAGCATATGATGTGCTTGATCCCAATTTCCTTAGCGATGCGTAGACCGTGTAGTAGAGCCTCGTATTCCGCCATGTTATTTGTAGCTTCGAAGTGAATCTGCAGAACGTACTGCAGTTCTTCTCCGGTAGGGGACTTCAGGGTGACTCCGGCTCCTGAGCCTTGATGCTGCTTGGATCCATCGAAGTGCATGACCCATGTTTCTGGTTCCGGCTCCAGACTTGCATCCGGAGCTTCTGTCCAATCTGCGACAAAGTCTGCCAAGACTTGGGATTTAACCGCAGTCCTAGGCTTGTAAGCGATGTCGAAGGCGGATAGTTCAATGCCCCATTTAGCCGTACGTCCTGTTGCGTCAGCGTTGTTGAGAATTGTTGACAGCGGAGCCTTGCTCACGACTGTTACTGGATGCTCTTGGAAGTAATGCCTCAGCTTCCGGCTGCCCAGGAATACTCCATAGGCTAGCTTCTGAAAGTGAGGGTATCGTTGTTTTGACTCCGTCAGCACCTCGCTAATGTAGTAGACAGGTCTTTGGACGTCATATTCATGACCTTCTTCCTTTCGCTCCACCACGATGACGAGGCTGATGACTTTGTTGGTAGCTGCCAGGTAAAGGAGCATTGGCTCTGACTCTGCTGGAGCTGCCAAGATAGGTGGGGAGGTAAGTATTTCCTTCAACCCTCGAAGAGCTGCGTCAGCTGCGTCGTCCCAGACAAATTTGTCTGTTTTCTTCAGCAGCTTGTACAGAGGTAGTGCCTTCTCGCCAAGACGGCTAACAAACCTACTGATTGCTGCAACACAACCAGTTAGTCGTTGCACATCTTTGAGACAAGTTGGCCTTTTGATACACAGGATTGCCTTGATCTTTTCCGGGTTAACTTCAATGCCTCTGTGAGAGACTATGAAGCCAAGGAGTTTTCCGGCTGGCACGCCAAAAACGCACTTCAGCGGATTCAACATCATCTTGTACCTGCGGAGGTTGTCGAAGGTTTCTGTGAGGTCGCTGATCAATTCGGATCCTTTCCGGGTCATGACCGCGATGTCGTCGACGTAAGCTTGCACGTTCCGGCCAATTTGGTCCTTCAGGCACCGCTGCATCGTTCGTTGGTAAGTAGCACCTGCATTTTTCAAACCAAAGGGCATAGTAACATAGCAGTAAGTACCAAACGGGGTAATGAATGAAGTCTCCTTTTGATCGGATTCCTTCATCCGGATCTGATGATACCCGGAATACGCATCAAGAAAACACAGAAGTTCCGCCCCCGCCGTCGAATCAATGACCTGGTCAATGCGCGGCAAGGGGAACGGATCCTTCGGGCAATGCTTGTTCAAGCCAGAGTAATCGATGCACATTCTTAGCATTTCAGTGTCTTTTTTGGGTACAAGGACGGGATTTGCGACCCAATCGGTGTGGATAACTTCTATTACAAAACCTGCTTCTAGTAACTTTGCTAGTTCCATTCCTATGGCGCGGCGCTTCTTGTCTCCAAAGCGGCGCATAGCTTGCTTCACCGGTTTGGCCCCCGGATTTATGTTGAGGTAGTGCTCGGCGAGTTCCCTAGGTACTCCGGACATGTCAGAAGGTTGCCATGCGAAGATATCCATGTTAGCGCGGAGGAACTCGACGAGCGCGTCTTCCTATTTGGGGTCCATGTTGGCTCCGACCGAAACCTGCTTGGAAGAGTCGCCTGGGATGAGGTCGTGCTTCTTGGTTTCTATCGCGGCCTTGAAGGAGTTTTTCTGCTCGGAGATCTGCTTCTTGGTGGTCTGCATCTCAGTCGGATCCACCGCGGCTCTGTAGCCTTTCAGCTCTTCTCCAGATATCACAGACTCTGCGAAGGCGGCTTCGCCTAACTCGCACTCATGAGCCTTTTTGTAGTCTCCGGATACGGTAATCATACCTTTAGGACCCGGAATCTTGAGCTTGTTGTAGATGTAGCACGCTCTTGCGTGGAACTTGTGGTAGGTGGGCCTGCCGAAGATGACGTGGTAGGAGCTCTTGAAGGGCACAACTTCAAACGTGATCTTCTCTTGGCGGAAATTATGAACATCGCCAAAAGCCACGGGAAGTGTTATGCTGCCGAGGGAATTCGCCTTCTTACCCGGAACCACGCCATGAAACTCAATGTTGCTGTGTTTGAGCTGTTCCTTGGTGAGGTTCATCCGCTCTAGAGTCTCCAGGTACATGATGTTCAGACTGGCCCCCCCCATCCATGAGGCACTTGGAGAAGTCATACCCGTCTATGCGGGGACTTACAACCAAGGCGTAGCATTCTTTTGGCACAACGGCAGGGTGATCCTCCCTGTCAAATGTGCACGGGACTTCCGACCACCTGACATACTGCGGCACAGCAGGAACTGTGGCGTTCAGGATCCGGGTAGCTGACTTGGTAGCGCGGACTGTTGGGGTTCCGAGGAAAGTGTGGTAAGCCCCCACGCTCTTTTTATCAAATGGGTTGGATTTTCCTGCGGATCCTGCCTTGGGATCCGGCGAGTTATCATCCTCATCCATCGCCTCGGAACTATCATCTTCTTTGTCCTTGTTCTTTCCCTTGCCACCTTTGCCGCGTGGGCGGTGCTTCCGGGCGCGCTTGTATCCTGCCTCCGGGTCGTTCTTTAGATCGTTGACCCACTTGCAGTTGCGGTTGGTGTGAGTGGACTTCCCCGTAGCCGGATCCAGATGGGCCAGGCAGGGCATGTCTCTGTATTCCTCATAGGTTTGCGGGGCGCGGGATCCGCCAGCTGTGACCTCGGAGGTATGCTGCTGACCCCTGCCGGCTCCGCCTCCGCGTCCGCGTCCTCTGCCGCCTCCTGAACCTCCGCGTTGAAACGCCATGGCGATCATCTCGGATCCGCCACTTTTCTGGTCATCAGGGTTCTTGCGCTTATGGCTGCTGCTGCTACCGTTGTCACGGTTCTTCTTTTGCTGATGCAGGGGGATTGCTGTGGCTGCGAGATCACCGCCCGCGTCGTCATCGGCGGCAGTGTGATCGCTGGCAATGGTGATCATGTCGTCCAACGTCAGTTGATTTGCATTGACCATGCAAGTTAGCTTGTGCCGTAGCAATCCTCCTCGCTGCAGGCCCCCAATGAAGGCGTGCATTGCTGTGCGGTTGTCAACGTTCTCGCACTCGTTTCTGCATGCCAACCATCGGGTGAGGAAATTCCTTGATGTTTCGCCCTTCTTCTGGATACATGCCTGTAGGTCGCTAGTTGTGGCAGGTCTCTTGTAGGTGCCCCTGAAGTGTTTCTCGAAAGCGTTCTTCAGGTCGAACCAGCAAAAGATGGAATTCTTCTCGAGGTCGCTTAGCCAGATCCGAGCTGGACCTACAAGGTACAACTGAAGCATGCGGCAGGCGATGTTAGGGGTTCCTCCGGCAAAGGTTACAGCATTGTAGTAATCCTCAATCCAGGTATCCGGCCTTTCGGTGCCATCATAGTGCTTCAGGTTTCCGGGTAGCTTGAGGTTCATCCTTGGCTTTGGTTCCTCTCGAATCATCCTGCCAAAGCATTTCGGACCAATGTAGTCGGTTCTGTATTTGTTGAGGCGATCCCGTGCGTCGCGTGAGCCGTGGCGAGGAGACTTTGAGCGAGAGCGAGATCTTCGACCGTTGCCTCCGCCTCCACCTCCGCCTCCACCGCTAGGTGGTGGTGAGGGAGACCTGCGAGGTGGGCGGTGCGATTTCTTGCTTCCGCCTTCTGACTCTCCTCGGCCTTCCTGGTGCTGGCTCCGGCTCCTGTAGCTGCCTTCGTCGTGGCGCTGGCTGCCCTGGTCATTCCGGCGAGGCTCCGGGTTGCGGCTCCAGCGAGGCTCTGGGTCCCGCTCCTCGTTCCGACTCCTCCTAGGCTCGGTCTCACGAACATTGTTCTGGTTCCGGCGAGGTTCCGGCGAGCGCTCCCTGCTCCTGTTTCTTGGCAGCACGTTGTCGCGGATAACAATCCCACCATGCCCTGGGGGCCTGGTGTTTCCGGCTGGACTACGGCGGCGAGGGGGTCGCGGGTAACCGTTGGGCGGAGGAGAGGGGTTGCGGTGCTTGTCCCGTCCAGAGTACATTGCATCCTTTCCCTTTCTTGGATCTGACGGTGGCGTCTTTGATGGTACGGGGATCGGATTTGGATGTTCCCTGGCTTTCCTTCTGCGCTCCGAGGATCCGGTGTGTGATTCGTCATCGGGTCGCCGATCAGCACGGGCGTCCTTCTGCGCGGTAGATACACAGTTATCCGGATTGGATTCCAGCCTGCGCGAAGTATCCGCCTTGCTTTGCTGCTGCATTGCTGAAGCGACAAGTGTGCGTAGATAGTTGATATCAACCTCTTCGTCCTTCTTCTTCAGCAATTCCGCAGCTTTTTGCATGTTGTCCTTTGGGGTTTCCAGCGGCTGGTGCTCTGCGGGCGTGTTGAAGGGTATCCTGCGAGGCGGAATTGCTTCTCTAACAATTCGATCGGCCTCCGCCTGCGCATAGATCATCTTTACCTCCCACTCAGCCCTCATGCTCTTGACCTGCTCGAGTGTGGCAGCAATCTCGCGGTCTTGTCTATCGAAGTTTTCCGCCCAGGCTGCATGATCTGCCCTTCCTACCTTTAACGCAGCTTCGGTATCGGCGAGCTTCTTGGCTGTGGCCAGCATTTCCTTTCTGGTGGTTTCTAGAGCCTCCAGATCTGCGGCGTCGCCCGGGGTTATAGGTGTGTTAAGAACTGCTCGCGCGGCCACCTCCTCTGCTGACAGGATTTCCTCCGAGGAAGAATCCCTTTGGGGTCGCACCCGAGACATTGGAGATCCTTGTTGGGATGGTTGAGGGTCAGATTGGCTGGTTGGTTCTTCAGATCCAGTTTGTCCCTGCGCTGCTATCGTTGCGAGAACCTGCTTAGGCTGGGCGGAGTCGACTTCAGGCTGATCACTGTATCCGTATTCCCTTATGAAGGAGATATGCCCTAGAGGCAATAATAAAGTGGTTATTATTTATATCTTTATGTTTATGATAAATGTTTATATATCATGCTATAATTGTATTAACCGAAACATTAGTACATGTGTGATATGTAGACAAACAAGAAGTCCCTAGTATGCCTCTTAAACTAGCTTGTTGATTAATGGATGATTAGTTTCATAATCATGAACATTGGATGTTATTAATAACAAGGTTATGTCATTGTGTGAATGATGTAATGGACACACCCAATTAAGCGTAGCATAAGATCTCGTCATTAAGTTATTTGCTATAAGCTTTCGATACATAGTTACCTAGTCCTTATGACCATGAGATCATGTAAATCACTTATACCGGAAAGATACTTTGATTACATCAAACGCCACTGCGTAAATGGGTGGTTATAAAGGTGGGATTAAGTATCCGGAAAGTATGAGTTGAGGCATATGGATCAACAGTGGGATTTGTCCATCCCGATGACGGATAGATATGCTCTGGGCCCTCTCGGTGGAATGTCGTCTAATGTCTTGCAAGCATATGAATGAGTTCATAAGAGACCACATACCACGGTACGAGTAAAGAGTACTTGTCAGGAGACGAGGTTGAACAAGGTATAGAGTGATACCGAAGATCAAACCTCGGACAAGTAAAATATCGCGAGACAAAGGGAATTGGTAATGTATGTGAATGGTTCATTCGATCACTAAAGTCATCGTTGAATATGTGGGAGCCATTATGGATCTCCAGATCCCGCTATTGGTTATTGGTCGGAGTGAGTACTCAACCATGTCCGCATAGTTCTCGAACCGTAGGGTGACACACTTAAAGTTGGATGTTGAAATGGTAGTACTTGAATATGGAATGGAGTTCGAATATTTGTTCGGAGTCCCGGATGAGATCCCGGACATCACGAGGAGTTCCTGAATGGTCCGGAGAATAAGATTCATATATAGGATGTCATTTTATGTGAAATAAAATGTCGCGGAAGGTTCTATGGAAGGTTCTAGAAGGTTCTAGAAAAGTCCGGAAGAAACCACCAAGGAAGGTGGAGTCCACATGGGACTCCACCTCCATGGCCGGCCAGCCCTAGGTGGGGAGGAGTCCCAAGTGGACTCCCCCATAGGGGGCCGGCCAACCCCCACATGGGAGGTGGAAATCCCACCTTTGGGTGGGAGTCCTAGTTGGGCTAGGTTTCCCCCTCTTATGGAAGGTTTTTTGTTCGGGTCTTATTCGAAGACTTGGACACCAACACTTGGGGATCCACCTATATAATGAGGGGCCAAGGGAGGGGGCCGGCCACCCCAAGACCACAAGCTGGCCGCCCCCCATAGAGTGGCCGGCCACCCTCCCAAACCCTAGCCGCCCCCCTCTCCTCCATATAGCCCGCGTAGCTTAGCGAAGCTCCGCCGGACTTCTTCACCGCCACCGACACCACGCCGTCGTGCTGTCGGATTCAAGAGGAGCTACTACTTCCGCTGCCCGCTGGAACGGGGAGGTGGACGTCGTCTTCATCAACAACCGAACGTGTGACCGAGTACGGAGGTGCTGCCCGTTCGTGGCGCCGGAACCGATCGTGATCAAGATCTTCTACGCGCTTTTGCAAGCGGCAAGTGATCGTCTACCGCAGCAACAAGAGCCTCATCTTGTAGGCTTTGGAATCTCTTCAAGGGTGAGACTCGATACCCCCTCGTTGCTACCGTCTTCTAGATTGCATCTTGGCTTGGATTGCGTGTTCGCCGTAGGAAAATTTTTGTTTTCTATGCAACGTTATCCTACAGTGGTATCAGAGCCGTGTCTATGCATAGATGGTTGCACGAGTAGAACACAATGGTTTGTGGGCGTTGATGCTTATGTTATCTTTAGTTTGAGTACTTTGCATCTTTGTGGCATAGTGGGATGAAGCGGCTCGGGCTAACTTTACATGACCGCGTTCATGAGATTTGTTCCACGCTCGACATGCAACTTGTATTGCATAAGTGGCTTTGCGGGTGTCTGTCTCTCCTACTATAGTGAAGATTCAATTTACTCTTCTATTGACAACACTAGTATCACCGTTGTGGTTCATGTTCGTAGGTAGATTAGATCTTACTCGAAAACCCTAAACCACGTAAAATATGCAAACCAAATTAGAGACGTCTAACTTGTTTTTGCAGGGTTTGGTGATGTGATATGGCCATAATATGATGATGAATATGTATGAGATGATCATTATTGTATTGTGGCAACCGGCAGGAGCCTTATGGTTGTCTTTAAATTTTCATGTTGAGTAGTATTTCAAAGTAGTTGTAATAGTCGCTACATGAGGTGAACAACCATGAAGACGGCGCCATGAACCTTGACGCTATGCCGACGATGATGGAGATCATGCCCATTGATGATGGAGATCATGTCCGTGCTTTGGAGATGAAGATCGAAGGCGCAAAGACAAAAGGGCCATATCATATCACATATGAATTGCATGTGATGTTAATCCTTTATGCATCTTATTTTGCTTAGATCGCGACGGTAGCATTATAAGATGATCCCTCACATTAATATCAAGATAATAAAGTGTTCTCCTCGTATGCACCGTTGTACAGTTAAATCGTTTGAAGCATCTCGTGATGATCGGATGTGATAGACTCAACGTTCACATACAACGGGTGTAAGCAATGTTGCACACGCGGAATACTTGGGTTTGCTTGACGAGCCTAGCATGTACAGACATGGCCTCGGGACAACGGAAACCGAAAGGTTGAACACGAGTCATATGGATGATATGATCAACATGTTGATGTTCACCATTGAAGCTACATCATCTCACGTGATGATCGGTTTTGGTGTAGTGGATTTGGATCGTGTACCACTTAACAACTATGAGGGATGTTGTATTAAGTGGGAGTTCATTAGTAATTAGATTAAAACATGAACTAATTATCATAAACATAGTCTGAGTAGTATTTTGTATTAATTTTGTAGTATTGGCATCCGTTTACTACTATGCGCTAGTCTTGTTATTGAGATAGAAATACTGTTAAATCTGATAAGAAACTTTACGGATTAGTACCGTATTGTTAAAGAATCAAGAATTGATTAAGTCCTATTGCAAACTTTTAGTAAACCTCACATTGTTGATTCAAAGAGCTATGGTTTCAATTAGTACCCAAAGTTATCTTGTCTCCGTGAAACTTGAAGTTCAAATCTGTTTGAAAAGTAAGGAGCTGAAAATTTAGTTTTCAGAAATAATCAAGGTATGAGATATATGTGATATCTAAGACCTTATTGCAAGATGATAGAATATAAATTTGGTGAGACTACATAAACTCATAAGTTTTATGGGAATGTATGAAGGTTGAAGACGCCAGGCGTCACAATCCTCCAACTATTGGGGCACTATTAATATTCGCATATCCATGAAGTTATCATCCTTAGTATGCACCGTTGCTAAGACTCGTCGTTTCGAAGCATCACGTGATGATCGGGTGTGATAGATTCTACGTGTGCATACAACGGGTGCAAGCCAGATTTGTACATGCGAATACTAAGGTTAAACTTTATGAGCCTAGCATGTACAGACATGGTCTCAAAAAGTTGTCATGAATTGACGGATAAAATTATGAGTGAAATTGTTCATCATAGTTACTAATAAGTGAAATCTAGAACACTTGTCATATGATGATCAACTTCAAAGTAAGAACCTCAAGGTTATTGGTATTTGACCAACAAACCTAGAAGTTATTGATGTTGAAGTGTTTTTTCTGAATAATGAGGAAAGCTAAAAGAGAAACTGCAAAAGATATTCTGGCAGAAAGAAAAGAAAAGACTAGAAAGTCTAGCTCAGGTGTATATCAATGATATACATGTTACGGATGTATTCCTCGTTTGGTCACACAATGAAATTCTTGGGTATTTGTACCATATTGGTTGATATGAAGTGTCATACAAAACAACGCAATACAAGAATACAATGGCCTAAGTGACTGACAAGGAATATGATAGGAATGCACGTCTGGAACAAAAAATAAAGTGTTATTATGTTCATCGTTGGCATTCTATCTAGCCCTTAGAATTTATAATAAAGAACTTAATAATTGTTATTTTGCTCTTGTCAAATAAAAACAATGAGTTGTTCAAATTATGACATTACTCCATGAACAATGGATAAGTTATTATAAATGGTGAAACACACATACATAACACTGATGCTAAAAATGCCATAAGGCAAATGATTTGAATTCCACTTATTTGTGGAACCGCCATTTAGGTCATGTTAGAAAGGAACGCATGAAGGAACTCTATGCAAATGGATTTTTGGAGTCATTTGATTTTTGAATCATTTGGCGCTTGCAAATCTTTTCTAAAGAGAATGATTAAAATACCGTTCATAGGCCAAAAGTTGAACGGGCAACTAACTTAGTGGAAAAATACATGATGATGTATGTGGTTCACTGGGCATAGTTGTGTGCGGGGGATTCTTCTACTTCATGAAAACTTTCAACAATGAATTGAGTATATATATGTGGATATATTCAATAAGGAAGAAGTTTGAAACATTTGAATGGATTCAAATAAATTTCAGCATGAAGTGGAAATCATCGTAATAGAAAAGTCAAATATCTATGATTGGATCATGGTGGAAATATTTGAATTACGAGTTTTAGCGAACATCTAAGAGAGTTATGAAATTGTTCTACAACTCACATTTCTTGGAGTATCATAATGATGATATAGTATCCAAGATATGTATCCAAACCTTGTTGGATTAATGATGAGATAAAAATATTATGATGCCATTATATTTTTGTGGATTATGCTTTAGTGACTACCGCTTTTACACTAAATAGAGCATCATCATGATCCGTTGAAATGACACCATACGAGTTATGGCATAGGTAAGAAACCTGATAGTCTTTTCTTAAATTTTGGTATGCATAGCATAAGTAAATAAGTTTACAACCAAAATCGGATGAATGTCTTTATTGGTTATCCCAGAGATTTGATTGGGAATTCTTCCCACGAGACAAAGACAAAAATGTTTGTCAATGTTTCTTATTTCCAAGAAATTTTTTCTAGTGAAGTATTTGAGTGGGAGGACAATATAATTTGATAAGGTTTATGAACCTGAGCATAATGATCAGAGTAGCGCAGCATCGGAATTGGTTTCGAAAGCGGCCACGACGATCATGGCTCCCATGACTACAAAGTGTTTTAGCCATGGAGATCGAAGCACATATTAAACCTTGTAGGTATGGTTTACTTTGTGATCAAATAAATGATTTGTGGACAAAGGATTGATTTTGAACAATGATAAACCAACTACAAACAAAGAAGTTATGATAGGCCCTGACTCCGTTAAATTAGCTATACACCATGAAATCCAAGATAGATGAATACTTTTTGAAAGTAAAAGGATCTATGAAAAGATATGGACTTGGATAAAATATCCTTGAAGAAGCTCAACTTGTCGAAAAGTTGTTTACGACAGAAGAGTTGACTACGATAAGATTAGATCTTCCGTAGCAATGCTTATAGTCTATGTGGATTATTCTAGTAATCACTACATATTTCTTTTATGAGATATGATAGTAGGATGGCAAAATACACTACTTAACAGAAGTATGTATACAAGATACAACCAATTGTTTTGCCAGTCCGTAGAATACTAGATAGGTATACGAACTTCAATTGGATGAAGTGAGTATTACGGAGTTGGAATCTTCACCAGATGAAATAGTCAAAGAGTTTTTGATTTCATCAGAGACGATGAAGAGGCTTGCGTTTGCAAGAAATTAAGTGGGAGCGCTGAGATATATTTATAATACTTATGTAGATGACATATAGTTGTTTATAAATGATGTAATTATATACTTGATTAAAATGTTTTCATTGAGAAATTAACTTCAATGAAAAGATAATGACTGAAACAAATTTAGTGTCAAGATCTATGAAGATAGATTGAAACACAAAATAAGTTTAAGTCAAAGTACATAGAATGGATATTGAAATAGTTCAATATAGAAATATTAAGAAGATGTTCTTGTCATGTAAAGTTTTAACAAGACTTGAGTGTATCTGACACTCAAAGAGTAAAAACACATGAGTGATTATAGATCACGAATAATATGTACACAATCAGATATCATGTGCTATAAAGTGTTATGAGCATTTACCATAATGATTCATATGATGATCATTGGACGACAGTAAGAATATCCTTGAGTACTTTAGAAGAACTAAGGATATATATATATATATTTTTGTATGAAGAAATGACAAACAAATCGCTGTAAGGTGTTACACCAATATTGTTTTTGTCACATATAAAATATAATTTCAATCTCAAATTAGACTAAGTGTTGTTTAAAAGGTAGCACGATGAGCTAGAAGTTGTCTATGCTAGATTTAGAAGAGTTCTAAATATTGTGACGGATTCTACAAAAGAAGGCAGAGTATGTCATTGTTTTGACAATGACAAAGGATATTAAGTCAAGAAGTTCTTTGAGAACTTGGTGTAGTTCCGATAGTGTCAGAACTTTGAAGCTATATTGTGTGTGACAATATTAGTGACATATTTCAGACCGCGGAATTAAGGTTCCACCAGAAGACCAAACATATTTAATGCCGACTCATTTGGAAATGAGTGATGCGTTGAGACGCAAATGAATTACAAAATACATACGTTTCTGAACGTGTCAGATCCGTTGACTAAAACCTCTCCCGTAAGCAAAACATGATAAAGCACCGGAAGGCCAAGGTGTTATATCTTTACAAATGTAAAACTAGATTATTGACTCTAGTGCAAGTGGGAGACTGAAGGAGATATGCCCTAGAGGCAATAATAAAGTGGTTATTATTTATATCTTTATGTTTATGATAAATGTTTATATATCATGCTATAATTGTATTAACCGAAACATTAGTACATGTGTGATATGTAGACAAACAAGAAGTCCCTAGTATGCCTCTTAAACTAGCTTGTTGATTAATGGATGATTAGTTTCATAATCATGAACATTGGATGTTATTAATAACAAGGTTATGTCATTGTGTGAATGATGTAATGGACACACCCAATTAAGCGTAGCATAAGATCTCGTCATTAAGTTATTTGCTATAAGCTTTCGATACATAGTTACCTAGTCCTTATGACCATGAGATCATGTAAATCACTTATACCGGAAAGATACTTTGATTACATCAAACGCCACTGCGTAAATGGGTGGTTATAAAGGTGGGATTAAGTATCCGGAAAGTATGAGTTGAGGCATATGGATCAACAGTGGGATTTGTCCATCCCGATGACGGATAGATATGCTCTGGGCCCTCTCGGTGGAATGTCGTCTAATGTCTTGCAAGCATATGAATGAGTTCATAAGAGACCACATACCACGGTACGAGTAAAGAGTACTTGTCAGGAGACGAGGTTGAACAAGGTATAGAGTGATACCGAAGATCAAACCTCGGACAAGTAAAATATCGCGAGACAAAGGGAATTGGTAATGTATGTGAATGGTTCATTCGATCACTAAAGTCATCGTTGAATATGTGGGAGCCATTATGGATCTCCAGATCCCGCTATTGGTTATTGGTCGGAGTGAGTACTCAACCATGTCCGCATAGTTCTCGAACCGTAGGGTGACACACTTAAAGTTGGATGTTGAAATGGTAGTACTTGAATATGGAATGGAGTTCGAATATTTGTTCGGAGTCCCGGATGAGATCCCGGACATCACGAGGAGTTAGGAATGGTGGGAGAATAAGATTCATATATAGGATGTCATTTTATGTGAAATAAAATGTCGCAGAAGGTTCTATGGAAGGTTCTAGAAGGTTCTAGAAAAGTCCGGAAGAAACCACCAAGGAAGGTGGAGTCCACATGGGACTCCACCTCCATGGCCGGCCAGCCCTAGGTGGGGAGGAGTCCCAAGTGGACTCCCCCATAGGGGGCCGGCCACCCCCCACATGGGAGGTGGAAATCCCACCTTTGGGTGGGAGTCCTAGTTGGGCTAGGTTTCCCCCTCTTATGGAAGGTTTTTTGTTCGGGTCTTATTCGAAGACTTGGACACCAACACTTGGGGATCCACCTATATAATGAGGGGCCAAGGGAGGGGGCCGGCCACCCCAAGACCACAAGCTGGCCGCCCCCCTTGAGTGGCCGGCCACCCCCTCCCAAACCCTAGCCGCCCCCCTCTCCTCCATATAGCCCGCGTAGCTTAGCGAAGCTCCGCCGGACTTCTTCACCGCCACCGACACCACGCCGTCGTGCTGTCGGATTCAAGAGGAGCTACTACTTCCGCTGCCCGCTGGAACGGGGAGGTGGACGTCGTCTTCATCAACAACCGAACGTGTGACCGAGTACGGAGGTGCTGCCCGTTCGTGGCGCCGGAACCGATCGTGATCAAGATCTTCTACGCGCTTTTGCAAGCGGCAAGTGATCGTCTACCGCAGCAACAAGAGCCTCATCTTGTAGGCTTTGGAATCTCTTCAAGGGTGAGACTCGATACCCCCTCGTTGCTACCGTCTTCTAGATTGCATCTTGGCTTGGATTGCGTGTTCGCCGTAGGAAATTTTTTGTTTTCTATGCAACGTTATCCTACACCTTATCTTGCAAACGAAGTCATCAGACTCCATGGAGGGGGTATCTCCCGAAATTGGGCTCAGATTGCCTAAAATCGACTCTTCAACCGGAGTTTCGCTCTCTCCGACAAGCTCAGCCTGATCCGGATCCGCGTCGCTTTCCGGTACCTCTACCTGCTCAGGACCAACTCCGACTTCTTGAGGGGCGGTTCCGGCGGTGTGGGCCAAGAAGTGTACGAAGTGGCACCTCTGCTTTTCTAACACCTGGGAGACCCAGGCGGATCTGCATTGGTCTTCCACCGTTGTTTCCTGCTCAGGGGCGGATTGGGTGGGCTTTGAAATTTCCAGATCCGAGGCGGAATCTTCCTTGGGAAGTTCCTGCATCTCAGATCGGATCTTCGCGATAGCGTCCAGCTCTGCGGCGGTCGCGTCTGCGTTACTTACCAGTGGGTTTCCGTCGGAATCGACGGTTTCCCCGATGAAGATGTGTATGCCGCCAATTGGGACGATGGAGAGCTTGACGGGGTTTGTCCTAGCCGGAATCCAGCACTCATCCGGAGGGACGATCGGCAGATTCCCGGCGTAAAGGACGCGCCCCAGCCGATGGTGTCGTCGTAGCTTCCCATGGCGGAACCCTCCCGGTTCCGGCCTCCGTACGCCACAGCCCCACGGTGGGCGCCAACAGTCGGTGCCGAAGCGACGGGACCCCGGAGGAGGGAACCTCACGAGGGGGAGAAGAAGTAGGGGCCATAGGGCGGAGTGCACACGGGACGGTGGTACGCGAGTTACCCAGCTTCGGAACACCTGCACGATGACGGGGCCTCGTCGCTGTATGCCGGAATTATCTGGGCGCTTTCGCGTTGTTACAATGAGTTGTGGTTGTGCCTCTAGGGCTCCCGGGATCCGGCTTATAAAGGCGCACGGATCTAGGGTTTACACGGAGAGTCCTAGCCGGATTACAGATAGCCTAACTACGGTACAATATCTTACCGTGCACGTCACGGATCCGCCTTCCATATATCGTAAATGTCTTTTGGATCGGGTTCCTCGCATGGGCCTCTAGTGGATCCGGGTTACTCCTGATGTCGGTACGGATCCGGCTTACTGATCCTGGGCTGGACTTCTTCCTTCATGATCAACAGCAACTGGGCCGCCCGATGGGCCACATGCCTCATCACCATCTGTGGGCCACCCGGGCTTGCCGGATCTAGGCACTGTCGATGGTACACCCATGAAGTATACCCACAACACCTAGGACCACCGCCTTTATACAGGTCGGACCCCCACGTCGGCGACCATCCCGGGCTGGCCACTCCAACCCTCCATCGACGACACTGTCGCCGGCTTCCATGCTTCTCCATCACGCCACCGGAACGCGGTGATAGATCGATAGATCCACCACCGCCAACCGCAGGCCGACCCTCTCTGACGAAGAAGAGGGCCACCTCCACCGTCGTACCCAAGGCTGCTGCTTCGGGCGACCTCGTGTCGCGGAAGAAGCCCGAGATCGCCTCCACTCACTGGCGAGAGGCGGGGGGGGGGGGGGAGATGGCACAGGCCATGGGCCTGGCCGCCGCCCACCACCAGCCCCTGTCGGTGTGCTGCGGGGGAGAGCCTACGGGATGAGGGGGTCCGCAGTGCAGAGCCGCCGCCGCCCATCACCCGCGCCGGCCGATCCGCCGTATGCGTCGAGGAGGAGATCCCGTCCGCCGTCCCCCACGTCAATGAGGAAGGGCCCCGCCGCCGCCACGCCCCGTGGGTCTTTGCCCCGGCGGCGATATCGGCGGCGGCGGCGGTTAGGGTTGGGGTGGGGGTCGGGAGAGGAGAGCTGACAAGTATTTAGTGGAGGAGGGGTTCCATTTTCTTTACACGGCAGCACATATACCTTGGGTGGTCTGGCTGATTCTTGGCCAACCAGGCAGGGGAAGGCCTGTGGGGTATTGGTTGGAACGCTTGTGGGGGTGGCTCATATTTGGCCAACCAAGCAAAGCAGGCAGATTTCATTTCATCGAGCACACACGGGACTTCAGCAATGCGCTCGACTGAACCCAACTCCTTATCCAAACTTAAGGTGGGCAGAGGCAGAGCAGAGCAGGGGCGCCATGGCCACCATCCGCCCCTTCCCCTCCTCCTTCAACTCCCTGACGGCCGGGACGACGAGCAGGAGGACCAGGCTCGTATTCTGCTGCTCCTGCAGCGCCACCGGCGATGAGGCGCTGACGGTGGCCATCACCGGAGCCACCGGGTTCGTCGGACGTAGATTGGTGCAGAAGCTCCTCTCCGGTACATACATACAGACGCTCACCTCCCCAATCCATTTGATTTTGCTAGTAGCTTTGACTACTGTCTCCGGCATTGCTTAATAACTGACAGATGATCACAAGGTCTGCGTCTTGACACGCTCTGCCACCAAGGCCGCCTCTGTTTTCCCCTGTAAGCTAAGCTAAGCTAGCTCCCATCTTGATTTTCTTTCTAAGCAAATACTAAGTACTTCTTATTGCATCATATATGAATGTATACACTCAATTTTACTGAATCGGCATGCATCAGACCCTCTTTAGATTGTAGGATTTTTATAGGATTCTTCGAGGATTTGAATCCTATGGAATTTTTTCTATGGAAGCCCTTTGGATCATAGGATTGGGGCAACCAAATTCCTATGAAACCCTTTGGACCATAGGATTCTTCAAGGATTTGAATCCTATGGAATTTTTTCTATGGAAGCCCTTTGGATCATAGGATTGGGGCAACCAAATTCCTATGAAATCCATTCCTTTGCTTCCCATTCCATAGGAATCTCAACATGAGCTCAAACGTCATTTTAATTTTCCTTTGAGAAGTCCAATGCACTTTCACTCTATCTCACTCTACTCTAGCTCATCAATCCTCTGAAATTTAAAACTAAAAAAAATCCTTTGAAATTCATGTGTTAATTTCATGTTCCAAAGACATATGTTGCAGAATTCTTGTATTTTGAAACTCTGTAGAAATCCATTCACATGACATTTCAATCCTGTAATTTTTCCTATTCCTATATTTCCAAAATCGTGTAATCCAAAGAATCCCTAGCTCCCTGAAATTAATTAACGAGATCGTTGTGTTGTGTTGTGTTGCATTGCTGCTGTCACTGCAGCTTCGGCGTATCCAGGAGTTACCGTCGCCGAACAGGGAGACTGGGAGCAGTGTATAAAGAGCTCCAACGCTGTTGTGAACCTGGCAGGAATGCCCATTAGCACCAGGTGGTCACCCGAGGTACTACCTACGATTTCATACCACCACATCCATCAATCTTGCAATGCAGCCATCTCCTTGCACACATGATTGGCTGGACCTAATTCTTTTGCAGGTTAAGAAGGAGATTATGCAGAGCCGAGTCAATGTCACGTCAAAGGTACTAGCAAGTATTACCCTGCCAGCCTGCCTCGCTTCACTATGCATGTACACATTGCACAGAACTAACTAAACGTAATTTGCTGCATATGAATTTGATTGAAGCTAGGTTGTGGATCACATCAACAATGCCAGCGCTGACGCCAGGCCCTCTGTTTTTGTCAGTGCAACAGCTGTCGGTTATTACGGTACCATACTAGCCCTTTTATTTCTCTCTTTGATTAATAATAATATGGAGTACAAGAAAGCAACAGTCGGGGGTATGCTGTTTCATAGAACACAAATCTCTTTTTAAGACATTTGGCAGCGCTTTCGACATAATTGGTCCCATCAATCAGAGGACTAGTGGCAAAACATCCGGTTCACTCCGGAAGGGTTTTCCTTGGAGCGGGTATTTGATCCGTTGTTTTTTCAGTTTTTATTCGAAAGTTTGGAAGAAGAAATTGGCCAACAGTTATAAATACTGCAAAAAAAAAAACGAAAAATGTGCTCAACTCGGTTAACCTAGTTTGAACTACTGGCTTTTTTAGCTTTACAGAAAGTTGACCTTTTCTTGATTTTTTTACGGAGAGTTATAAAAATTGGAAACCTTTCAGATAGGTGGGTAAATTGAGCTTTAACATCTAAGGTAGTTTGAACTACTAGATTTTTTTTCATATTTATGTTTTCCATATTTTATCAAGGCTAGGACGGCTCTGATCCGAGTGGAAAAAATCAGGAGGGAACCTGCTTCTTTGACATGTGACCTAAATCATGAGATGTGATTTTTGTGAATTTCATTGCCACGAAGTTGTGAATCTGTGATATATTCTTTTCAGTTGTGGTTTTGTGAAACCATACCTACTGGTTTTTGTTTTCTGGTACAATTTAGTATTCTTAATCTTATGTTCTACACTGATGAGTCAAATTGGACAATTGAACTGACAACATATGAACTGCATGCAGGTACAAGCGAAACCGATAGCTTCGACGAATCGAGCCCATCAGGCAAAGACTACCTAGCAGAGGTGTGCCGAGAGTGGGAAGGCAGGGCACGTCAGGTAAATGAGGACGACGTCCGGCTCGTGCTAATTCGGATCGGCGTTGTTCTTGGTAAGGATGGCGGCGCTCTAGCCAAGATGATTCCCCTTTTCATGATGTTCGCCGGTGGACCCTTAGGCAGCGGAAGGCAATGGTATGTAAACATTTTGTTAATTAGCCAAGACTTGAGGCATCACATTTCCAGAAACTATATCATATATATTTAATTTTAAATTTCTGTAGAACCTCCCTTCTAAATCAGACTGAGAAAGTCAAGTTCTTTGTTTTCAAATAGCTACTACTCTTGCATGTACCTACTCGTGAAGTGTGTATACTATACTCATCAATCAATGTGCATACATATTCCACATTGTAGGTTTTCTTGGATCCATCTGGATGACCTGGTGGACCTGATATACGAGTCCATCAAGAACCCGGCATACAGGGGCGTGATCAATGGCACAGCGCCCAACCCGGTGCGGCTCGCAGAGATGTGCGACCGGCTGGGCCAGGTGGTGGGACGCCCATCCTGGCTGCCCGTCCCGGAGCTCGCGCTCAAGGCCGTGCTCGGAGAAGGCGCCACGGTGGTGCTGGATGGACAAAAGGTCCTCCCCGTCAGGGCCAATCAGCTCGGCTTCTCGTACCGGTACCCCTACATTCGAGACGCGCTCAAGGCCATCGCCAAGGAGCTCTAGCTAGCTAGCTATGGTCACTCATGTCTTTTGGGTTTCTTGAGAAACTGGCTCATGGATTACGGTGGAGATAAGCGAAGCTAATGAACAAAAGAGTTTTACTATTTTATCGGCTTATAGAATGATGTAACCTTGGATTAAAGAAACTCGTGCAAAGTATAGAATTTGAATTGCGACTTGGTTAATGGATATCATGATTCCCATTCTATATGGAATCGAAAGCTTTTTCCACATCGAGCTTAAGCCTTAAGCAGCTGAGCTGGGGTTTTGGATTGTCTGAATTTCTTTGCTTGTCCCTTGACAAACACAAAACTGTCTTGAATCGAGCACTTTTTGATGAATTAATGTTGTTTGGTAGGAGCTGACCAATTCATGGATACGAGGGATGAGCCATCTCGGCAGAGTTTTGGTGAATAACTTTGCAAATAAACTAACAAGATTAATTGGTCTGAAATCATTCGGGTTGGCTGCTTCAGGTGTTTTTGGCAGCAGTTATCATGGTTGCGGAGTTCAGGAGTTGAAGGTTCCTTGTTGATCTCGATTCCATTGCTCCAATATCATGCATCATATCAGTGCATATGATCAACCATCAATTTTGAAGAAAAGGGCGGACAAACCATCAGTTCCGGGCGCCTTGTCAGGTGGCATGTCCATTGATTGCAGCGCACACTTCTTCCGGCGTGATAGGAAGCTCCTGATCAGATAGGTCCACATGAGAAAAACCCTGTCTCTGGAACTAAATGGAATGGAGCCTGACGTCGGGAGATGCCAAGCAGGTTCTGGAGGTATGACCAAATGGTTTCGCATTGTCTTCTTGCTTGGTCGTCACTGAATTTCCGTCCACCTCAACACGATGTCACGATGGATGTAGCTTTTGCGGCGCCTAGCAGAAGCTTTTCAGTGGAATCGAAATCTCTTTCTCAAATAAAAGCACATGCTTCTTTATGGGGATAAACCAAAAACATCTCGTAGGATGAGGCGTTCAGATTCAGACTCCCAGCTTGACATGGAAAAAGGTTACGCAACAATATTAAGTTTCACTTTGACTAAAGTTTGAGCATCTTCAGCAGACGCCTCAAATAGGCCTACGCTAAAAAACTTCGCTTGATTTACATTTTTTGTGCATCGCTTAAAATATCGCGCGCCATAAAGGAGCGCTTCACCAGATGCGTTAAAATACATCGCCGCAAACAAGATTCGGTGCAAACTTTGATCAAACATAGATCAAACGGATACAAATATGATAAACTAAAACAGTGAAACACGATAATCGAAATAAAACATCCAGTTGTCAAACTCGATGTCAGAGTATGACGAACTCGACGTGATGGAAGAAAATGGATCCAACCACCGAGGATCGTCGTCGTCAATGGTGCCCGCCGGCTAGCCGGGTGCGCACGCCACGGAAGCCGGACGAGCTACGGCACGGAGGCATGTCAGCGTGGAGAGGAAAACTCGCCAGATCACTCTGCAAACTCGGTGTTGCAGGCGAAGGTGGCGGTGCCGCTTCGGTACAGGATGGTGCCTGATAAGTACTGTCCAGTGACGAAGAAGAATATTATGACATACCCACCTGCTATGTCCACGGTCGTTCTAAACAGGATGTGTGACCTCACCAAGAAAGAGGTTAGAGTGGACCTTAGAGCATCTCCAGCCGCGTCCCCCAAAGCGTCCCCCAAAGGGATTTGGGGCGCGCCGGATAAAAAAAGCGTTCCAGCCGCGTCCCCCAAAGCCCATTTTTGTCCGGCGCGGCCCGATACGGTGTCCGGCGCCCCGAGCCCGTCCCCGTCCCACAGGGGACGCACCGGGGACGCCGGACACAACGAAAAGCGAGGCGGGCTCCCACATGTCGGCGACTATTTGCATAAACCGTTGGTTCGCGCCTCTTTTCTCGTCGCTCCTTCCTTCCCTTGCCTCCCACCCCACCGCCGCCGCTGGATTTCCCGGCCGTTTGGGCGTCTGATCTCTGCTGAGAGTCGGCACCGTTGTCGCGGCTGGGGCTCCCGCCGGTCGTGCCGCCGCCGCCGCGTCGCCAGTGCGTCCCAGAACGCGCCGTCAAATCCGCCCCACCTCCGCGCACAGAAGGTGCTCGACGACTTGCCAGGTAGGCGCGATTGGCCGATGTTTGTTGCGTCGTCTGCCTCGGCGCAATTTTAACCATTGATTTTGCTTTAGCCGTGGACAGCGACGATGAGATGGTTGCCCTGCTGCTGGAGGACGAGCAAGACTTCGACGACGACCTGCGGGAGCATTTGCTGATCATCGCGTCCCTCCAGGACATGCTTGACGCTGAGGCGGAGAAGAGGAAGAGGCCGCGCCGTGGAGGATCAAGGCCGGGAAGAAGGAAGTCGAAGCCCCGGCAGAGGATGGAGGGGCATGCCATGCTGCACAACGACTACTTCGCCGACGAGGCAACACATGCCGACAATTTTCGGCGCCGGTACATGATGAGCAAGGGGCTGTTCATGAATATCCTCCACGGCGTTCGAGAGTTCGACCCCTACTTCAAGCTCAAGCTCGACGCTGTAGGCGTTCTCGGGTTCTCGTCGATTCAGAAGTGCACCGCCGCCATGAGGATGCTTGCATACGGAGCACCTGCCGATACACAGGACGACTACCTTCGCATGAGTGAGTCTACTGCCATTGAGTGCATGTACAAGTTTTGCCGAGCTGTGGTGAGAAAGTTTGGCAAATACTATTTGAGAGGGCCAACTGAGGAAGAGACTGCAAGGATCATGACACAAAATGCTGCCAGAGGATTTCCTGGAATGCTTGGAAGCATCGATTGCATGCACTGGGCATGGAAGAACTGCCCGTTTGCTTGGCAAGGTATATACAAAGGCCATCATGGATATTGCAGTGTGGTGCTTGAAGCTGTGGCAGATTATGACATGTGGATTTGGCATTCTTTCTTTGGCATGGCGGGATCACACAATGACATCAACGTGTTGCAGCAGTCTCTGGTGTTCAGCAGACTAGTGGAAGGGCATGCTCCACCATGCAAATATGAGATCAATGGCCACGAATATACCAAAGGCTATTATCTAGCCGATGGTATATATCCAAAACGGGCCACTTTTGTCAAAACAATCTCGAATTCATCAGGTCTGAAGAATTCTCACTTTGCTACGCGACAGGAGGCTTGCAGGAAGGATGTCGAGCGGGCATTTGGTGTGCTTCAAGCACAATTTGCCATTGTCCGGTACCCTGCTCTAAGCTGGTCTCACGACCAAATGTGGGAGGTGATGTAGGCTTGTGTGACAACATGATCATCGAGGATGACCGCAAGAATCATGCTAGGTCACATGTTGGTCCCTATGAGTGTGAAGGCCCTCTTGCGGAGGTTGATCATGAGTTGCCTGCAGATTTTGCTGATTTTCTCGCCATGCACGCAGAGATCCGTGACAGCAATGTGCATGAGCAACTTCAAGCTGATCTCGTTGAGCATTTGTGGAGGATCAAAGGAAATACCGTGGCACCTTGATGTAGCATCTACCCCTATTTATTATATTTGTTTACTTGTTTTATTGATTGTTGTAATTTAATTTGAAAACAATCCTCGCAAACATTTTTATTCATATGCTATATTTGATAAATGGTTCTGTGTTAAAAAGAAGTATTTTAAATGTTTGGGGGCGGCGTTTGGGGGACGCGGCTGGGGAGCGACGTCCCCCAAAGGCGGCACGAACAAAACACGTCCCCCAAACGCTCAATCCGGCGCGGTTTGGGGGACGCTTTGGGGGACGCGGCTGGAGATGCTCTTAGATTCAGGATGAAGTACCTCAAGGATGTTGTTGAGCATGTTATCAAGTATTGTGGTCGTGTTGCTGCCCCGGAGCATATCTACAACCATCTTACACACTAGAGAGCACGTTGGGTTCATGTGAGCAGGGTCAAAAGGCTTGAGGACGTGTGCTGGGTGGAAGAGACAACATCAATCATGATGGACCATGATGTCTACTTTGCGCACATCATGGTTCGATAAATGCACCTTTTTTTGCTTATGTGGACTTAATCGTAAGCAATGACAAGACGATGAACTAAGTATCTTCTTGTTTGCAGGCACACCCGAGGGACAATAATCTCCTCAGCAAGCCCATAGCAAACTATGCTCGGATGAAGATGATCTACGGTGGGCGTGTTTCACAACCACCCATCTCTCCCACTGCAATCGACGGTGATATTAGCTACCTCATAGATCACAAGGCACAGGCCACCGGGTACCTTGCGATTAGCCCAGAGTGCAGGATGTAGTTTACTATCTTCCTGAAGAAGTGTTGCCTTTGGGGAGCCCGAGTATTGAGTTCTTGTTGTGATGTTCGTTCTCGTGTTGATGATAGTGATTGATACGTTGCAAACGTATCTATAAGTTTTTATGCTCCATGCTTGTTTTACACCAATTTCTATATGATTAATTTACACTTCGTTGCACTTTTATGTATTTTCTGAAACTAACCTATTGACAAGATGTCACAGTATCAGTTCCTTGTTTTCTGTTGTTTTGTATTTCGGAAAAGTTGTACAGGAAATATTCTCGGAATTGGACGAAACAAAAGCCGAAATTCGTATATTACTGTAACGAAGACGGAGTCTAGAGGATAGATGAAGATGTGCCAGGAGGCGGCCACGCCATGCCTAGGTACGGGCCACCCCTTTGGCCGCGCCTAGGGGTGGTGTAGGCCCCTCGGGTGCCCACCGACCTCGCCCTTCCACCTATTTATTTATCTGATCGGGAAAAACCTAAATACCCGAGCCTCCATCCACGAAAAGTTCCGTCGCGGCCGCCATCACCGACCCTAGCTCGGGAGGGTTCTGAAGGTCTTCCCGGCACCCTGCCGGAGAGGGAGATCATCACCGGAGGCCTCTACATCGCAATGCCCGCCTCCGAAGTGATGCGTGAGTAGTTCATCTCTGGACTACGGGTCCATAGCAGTAGCTAGATGGTTGTCTTCTCCACTTTATGCTTCTTGTTTAGATCTTGTGGGCTGCCTATCATGATCAAGATCATCTTTATATAATGCTACATGTTGTGTTTGCTGGGATCTGATGAATATTGAATACTATGATTGAGATTGATTATATACTCCCTCCATCCCAAAATATAAGGCGTCTAAGGATTAGTCAAAAGTCAACGTTTTTTTAAGTTTGACCAAGTTTATACACAAAAATATAAACATTTACAGTACTGAGTCAACATGAATAGATTCACCATAAAATATATTTTCTTAATATGTCCATTCGATATTGTAGATGTAAATATATTTTTCTAAATATTTGGTCAAAGTTAGTAAAGTTTGACTTTTGACCAGTCCTTAGACGCCTTATATTTTGGGACGGAGGGAGTACTTATCATATGTTATTTGTGATCTTGCATGCTAGTAGATACTCTGGCCAAGTATGTGCTTCTGACTCCAAGAGGGAGTATTTATGCTCGATAGTGGGTTCATGCCTCTAGTAATCTGGGAGAGTGACAATAACTTCTAAGGTTGTAGATGTGTTGTTGCTACTAGGGAGAAAACAACAATGCTTTGTCTAACGATAATTATATTATTTACCGTACACATTTTGCTTAATGCAATAACCTGTTGCTTGCAACTTAATACTGAAAGGGGTGTGGACCTTAACCAGAAGGTGGATTATTAGTCATAGACGCAGTTGGATTACGGTCTATGTATCATGTTGTAATACCCAAATGAATGTCATAGTAATCATCTTGTCATGTATGATCTTTATTCTGTCAATTTCCCAGCTGTAATTTGTTTACCCAGCATGTTATTTATCTTTATAGAGAGACACCTCTAGTGAACTGTGAACCCCGGTACTTTCTTTTACACTGATAAAACCATCTACTGCAAACACCTATTCCGTTTACTTACTGCAAGCATTGTTCTCTTTATTTCACCGCAAACAAATATCTCTTTCCACACTATACGGTTAATCCTTTGTTTTCAGCAAAACCGGTGAGATTGATAACATCATTGTAAGTTGGGGCAAAGTATTTTGGTTGTGTTGCGTGCAGATTCCATGTTGTTGCTGACGCCGGTAGTGCGCCCTGCCAAAATTCAGCTAGCAACACCTTCAGAAGTGATTTCTTTCTCCTACTGGTCGATTAAACCTTGTTTCTTACTGAGGGAAAACTTGCTACTATGCTCATCATACCTTCCTCTTGGGGTTTCCTAACTGCGTGCTCTGCACAACATCAGTGATGAACATCATGAAGATGGTGTATATTTTGGAAGTATCTAGGTTTGAGGAACATTGATGTCAAGTCTGTATATTTTTGGTGGGAGCTAGGTATGATGAGGAGGTGTGTACTAACCCCTTGGTTGATGAACTCCTGTTGCGTCACGAGCAGTTGTTCGTGGACTCATAATGTAACAATCTAATTTACTGCTAGAACTATCTTTGTGTTGTTATTTATGTACTATATATTAGCCCTGCCTCAAATGCTATTTTGTCGAACACCTTCTATGTAAGCTCACCACAAAGTAGATGTGGTAACTGTATGCGGGAAAGGAGCCTGAAAATGCGAAACGAAAAAAGAGCCTAACCAAATGACGGGGCATGGTCAAAACGATTTGTTGGCAACCAATATACTTGCACAACGTGACTTTTAGGTCGCATGACCTCCTAAAGCTTCTACGGAGCCAAGTTCTCCAGATGCAGCAAAAATCTACGAGCAAACAAACTCACCCTTCATTTCTTTCCTCAGGCATTGGCAAAACTTGGGACAACTCTATGGGGGAGGGGATGAGCATGAAGACCGAAATTAGAGAGTGCTTTTGTCAAATCTAAAGCCCAAGTGGTCCTCGACTCCAACTTGAATCTTTTTCTTTGTTCAAAAAAGAACATACGCAACAAATATGTAAGTTCGTTGTCACATATCTATCACCATATATACTTGGAAGACGCCGTCCATGCATGTTCCACATCTAGGTTATCAAGATTCCCTAATCAAGTTGTCCCAAGGATCACACATCAACCTTGAGTGTCTAAGATAATATGTTTAGCGGTTCTGAAATGCCCTCAACATTTGTGACCTCAAAGCGACACATCTCCAAAACCGCAAGTTCACTTGGGAGTGCTTTTGTCAAATCTAAAGCCGAAGTGGTCCTCGACTCCAACTTGAATCTTTTTCTTTGTTCTAGAAAGAACATACTATGAAACTATTTTTTTTACATATGCAACAAATATGTAAGTTCGTTGTCGCATATCTATCACCATATATACTTGGAAAGCGCCGTCCATGCATGTTTCACGTCTAGGTTATCAAGATTCCCTAAGCAAGTTGTCCCAAGGATCACGCCTCAACCTTGAATGTCTAAGCTAATATGTTAGCGTATTCGAAATGCCTTCAACATTTGTGACCTCAAAGCAACACATTTCCAAAACTGCAAGTTCACTTGGGAGTGCTTTTGTCAAATCTAAAGTCGAAGTGGTCCTCAACTCCAACTTGAATCTTTTTCTTTGTTCGAGAAAGAACATAATATGAAACTATTTTTTTTACATATGCAACAAATATGTAAGTTCGTTGTCGCATATCTATCACCATATATACTTGGAAAGCGTCGTCCATGCATGCTCCACATCTAGGTTATCAAGATTCCCTAAGCAAGTTGTCCCAAGGATCACACATCAGCCTTGAATGTCTAAGCTAATATGTTTAACGGTTCTGAAATGCCCTCAATATTTGTGACCTCAAAGCAACACATCTCCAAAATCGCAATTTCACTTGGAGCAACGAACAATACGATCCAGCCTTGAGCAAGCTTGACACTTTCTTTTGCAACGAGGTTTGGGAAGTTTCTTCTCAAACCACATCCTCAGCGCCCTCTTGTTGTCCTTGTCCGACCACTCTTCTTCTTGCAAATGATAGTGGGTCGAAGAATCCCAAGTCCTTTCGCTTTGAGAACTTTTGGACAGAAATGTCGGGCTTCACCGATGTTGTGAATTAAGCTTGGACCGGAGACATATATCATGTTGAGCCTTGCCAACTCCTTTTTCACAAGCTCAAGAAAACGGGTGAAAAGTTGAGTCCTTGGATCAAGAGCCTCTTCGCCAAGATAAATAAGCTCTATATGGCTTTGGAAATTATTTACGGTTAGATGTGGCACAAGAAAATATAGCTCTTAGCAATGATGAAAGGGATCTTAGAGCGAGATTGAAGAGGAGAATTATCGGGTTGGTGGCTCTAGAGAGAACAAGGAAGCAGAAAGCTTCAAGAGTTACCAATCTAAAGGAGGTTGATACGAACACAAGGTATTTTCACCTTCGTGTGAATGCCCGTAGAAGATAAAATCACATCAAACGTCTAAAAATAATAATGGTTGGGTCACACAGAGCATGAGAAGAAGACAATCATCCATAATCACTTCAAAAAGATCATCAAGAGAGGTCCCCCATGTTATGCTATCATCAATTGGTCAACAATTCCAACCCTGCAATGCGATCTTAGTGGGCTTGCTGATCATTTTATGGAGGAAGAGGTTAAAGCCGCGGTTCAGAACAACGCTATTGACAAAGCATAGGGACCGGATGGCTCATGATCCTTCTTCAAATCTTGTTGGAACACAATCCATATAGATGTCATGGCAGTTACTACTCAATTCTCGAATCTCCACACCAACAATCTTCATTGGCTCAACTCCGCCAACATTGCCCTCATCCAAAAAAAAAGAGCCGAGAATGTCACCGATTTCCACCCCATTAGTCTCATGCATTCTATTACCAAGCTAATATCCAATAAGATGGCTGCTAGGCTCGAGCCCCATATGAACAAGATCTTTTTAAATTCCCAAAGCGCATTTATGGAAAAATAAGCATTCACGATAACTTATTGTATGTGATGAACTTCGCAAGAAAGCTGCTGAAAGGATCGTATGCCGCACCTAGAGGGGGGGGTGAATAGGTGCTAACCAATTTTTAGTTCTTTTTCAATTTAGGCTTGACACAAAAGGTAAATTCTCTAGATATGCAACTAAGTGAATTTACCTATATGACAAGGTTATCAACTAGGCAAGATATAGCTACGCAATATATAAGAGATAGAGTGGGATAGAGGTAACCGAGAGTGGAGCACGCGATGACACGGAGATGATTCCCGTAGTTCCCTTCCTTTGCAAGAAGGTACGTCTACGTTTGGAGGAGTGTGGTTGCTACGAAAGCCAAACCAACAGCCACGAAGGCTTCACTCAGATCTCCGGTGAGCAACGCCACGAAGGCCTAGCCCACTTCCACTAAGGGATTTCCTCGAGGCGGAAACCGGGCCTTTACAAGGTTCTTGGGGCACACATCCACAACCAAATTGGAGGCTCCCAAATCTGTTACAACACAACAAATCAACAAGCATACATCAACAACAATCACTAGGGATCCAAAGAGGAACACTAGCAAGGGGGCCCTCAAGCATAAGAGGGGGAAATGAAAAACGCTTCGGTGAGGATGTAGATCGGGGTCTTCTCCGTCGATTCTCCAAAGCACAAGGGATTTGGATGGTTGAGGAAGGAGATCCGATGGATTTGATGTTCTTGGTGGCTCAACAATGGTGTATCTCTTTTTTAGAAGGGGAATGAGCCACCCTAGCTCAATGGAGAAGAAACCCTTAAAAAGGGGCCATCTGATCTGGCCGTTGGAGACTTGGGGAAGGGTGGCCGGTAGTACCGGCGAGTTTGGGCCGGTACTACCGGACTTAGGCGCGCGAGCCGAGCGGGGGCGGCCACGTGGCCAGGAGGGCCCGGACCGGGGGGGAGGCCGGAGCCTCCGGCCCGGGGTACCGGCCGTGGTACCGCCGGGTGCCCCAACCCCCCTGCAAACATCCAGTGTTGCCCGCCGCTCCGCCGGTACCATGGGCGGTACCGAGGCCGGAGCCTCCGGCCACGGCCAGGCCGGCGGTACCCGCCTCAGACCCCGCTCCTTCTTCTCTCCTTTGCTTTTCTCTTTCTCTTCTCCTTCTCTTTTCTTTCTTTCTTCTTCTCTTTCCTTTTTCTTCCAATATCTTGTATACTCTTCACTCTTTAAGCATCTAGAGAATGTAATAACCTACAAATCTTATAAACCGAAATGTTCATAAATTATTATTGTCATCAACACCAAAACACATATAAAATGAGATATGATCTTTCAATCTCCCCCTTTTTGGTTTCTTGATGACAATATAAGATTTGCAAAAGATGAGAGTATTTGAGCAGAGAGAATATAAGATTTGCATAAAAGGCTCCCCCTAGACATGTGCATCTAATAGAATTAACATATGAATGATAGGCACATAATCTAGGATCAAAATACTCAAGAAAATATGAATCACCAACAAGTGCAAAGATGCTTAGTAAGCAAATAAATTCATCACTTGTATAGAGGAGAGACAACCATATGTGAGTAAAGACAAGTGTTGAGTTTAGAGATCATACCACATGAAGTTCACTTAGTCTTTACCATAGATAGATAGATAGATAATGTCTCATACATAAATAGATAGCCCCTATGTCTCACACACATAGATAAGGTGCATAAAACAAGATAAGTAGTTCTCAACAATAGATAACCATAAGTCACAAGCATAAAAAGTCAAAGAAAACGCAAGCTTGTGACTTCCCATGCAAATCCCGAACCTAATAGAACTCTTCTCCCCCTTTGACATCAAGATGCCAAAAAGGTGGAAGAGCGATGCTACCGTCCCTAGCCATCAAGGAAGTCCCCGGCAACATCGGAGTCGACATCATAGGAGGGACCATCCTCGCCATCAGACCACTGGCTATGAGCAGAAATCCACTGAGGCTTCGGAAGGATATTCTCTTCAGATCCTGGAGGAGACACTTCCACACCAAGCTTTGCCATGATGCTCTTCTGACGGCGTCGAGCTTTCTTCTCTGCCACATAGGCGTCATACATGCGCTCTGAATATCCAGTGGCAGAAGGTCTTCTTTACCTTGATCTTGAGTTTGGTGTACCAAGAGGGCTCGAGCATGGGATCATATGCGGAGTGAGCCGGAGGCCCCCCAAGGGCCATATGAGGAGTAAAACCATCAATGAGTCTAGTGTGAGCAAACCGGCGATCAGCCCGAGGGTCTCAGGGACCACTGGAGGAGGTCTTGAGGCGGAAGGTCTTCTTTGAGGCAGAAGGAGAGCTGCTGGGGCTGAGGTAGAAGCTAGGAGCTCATGATCTTTGATAAGAAGGTTCTTGCGTTTATGGACAGTGAGAGTAGAAAATGGTTCCAGAATGGCACCCTCAAACTTCTGACGCCACACCTCAGAAATAAGCTTCATGATGAAGGGACCAAAGGCAGGAGACCTCTTCTCAACCATACGCAGGAAGATCTGGTTCCACAGGCAATCCATGACATCCATCTTCACACCCTTGCCCTTTCGGAGATGAGTTTGGAGCATCAAGTCAATGACAAAAGAATGGATCTCATCAACATTACCCACTTTGACGGCAACAGTCTCACGGTAGATGCGAAGCATAATATCATAGACGGGTTGGAGACCGGAAGTGAATCCAAGCTTGCATCGACCGGGCATATAGAGCGGCTCAAGAACATCCTTGGTGCTTGCATTAGTCTGCCCATGAAACCTCCAACCACTATCAGTGTCATGTTCACAATCTTCCGGAATAGGATAGCCAAGAATCTGTCCAAATGTGCTCCAAGTGGTAGTGAGTACCACATCACGAGTCATCCAAGTGATGGAGCGAGCATCATCCTCATGAAAATAAAGCGTGGCAAAGAAGCGAGTCACAAGGTAAGGATCATAGTTGCATTGGAAAGTCATAATGGGAAGCAACCCAAACTCCTCGCAAATACCAAGAGCTTCATGAAAGTAGGCATCCTTCTGCAAATGGTCAATGTTGATATACCGTTGATCAACCACCTTCACCTTGTTGGGAGGATAGACTTCATTGAATATGCGTTCTTGCACCTCGGTGTAGAAGTGGCGGTTGTGGGTGCGAGAAGACCGAGGCCCCAAATAGGGATTAGCGGTGCGAATAGCCATGTATGCATGAAGGCGGACGCTGCCATAGGACACAATAGCCTTCTTCCCTTTCTTTTTATTTGCCAAAGAAACACCACGCGCAGTAGTGGCACGGGGTAGCACTTCATCTTGTTCAACAAAATCATCCTCAAGGGGCGGATCCCCTCTCCTCTTCCGACTAGAACCTGTGAAATAGACGAACAGAGCCGAGGGACATATGGGATAAGGGCACAAGCTCATCTCAACTTAACAAAATTTTGACCCAAAAAAAAACATGCATGAATAAGAAAAAAAATAAGGCCACACACAATGAGTAGAAAAAAATGCTACAAAGTAGAGGTTAACGGTGCTACATACTAGAGGGCATAGATCAGCAATAGATACAACCTCTAAGAGTAAGATTTAGCCAAAAATCTAAGCATGTAGTACCACTAACCAATACACATGTGAGCCAAAAATGCGAGCAAAATACATGGGGGGAGAGGCTAATACCGGGAGCCATGGCGGAGGAGGGGTGGGGGAAGGCTCCCACGGAGCCGATCCGGCCGGAGATGGCCGGAGAGTGGCCGGGGGAGCAAGGAGCCGGCAGGGGCGGCCGGGCGGCTGAGCAGTTTGGAGAGGAGGGGCGATTGGGGAAGTGGAGATGGGGAGCCAGGGGCTCGACTCGCCCTCCCTTGGGGGCACCGGCCCGAGGCCGGCGGTAGTACCGGCCAGGCCCCAGGCGGTACTACCGGCCTGGTCAGGCCCGGGTCGGCCAGCCCCCGCCCCTTTTTTTTTTTTTTTTTTTTTTTTTTATAGGCTGTTTTAAACAAAATCCTCCCCTTTTTTTTTAGGCTGTTTTAAACAAAATCCCCCCTCCCTTTTTTTATAAAGACACTCTCTTTAAAACAAACAATTTTGATATGCAATTTTTTGAGACGAGCTTGTGCAAGATATAGAATGTTTAGAGGTGAGAGAATGGCTTAGGATGGACTCAAAGAGAGGATGGTAATATGAACTCAAGTTTGCAAGGAGCAAATCAATAGAAGCCAAACATTGAGCCAATTCCCATAAAAACAAAAGATAGGCAAATGAAGTCCAATGAAGATCCAAATTACTCCAACTCTTCATAGAGAAGAGTGTGGTGGCCTAGGCCACCATATATGAGTGTTATGGCATGGCACCGCGAAGATATGTCTTGGGCCCAAAAACCACTACTCATCATTGAAGCTCACATATCATCATATGATATAAAGAGAATGATTTCTTAATGTTGGCATTATGGGGGGAGGGATAGCTCAATAATTTAAACCGCACTCCCCCTATTTCCATGCCCACATCTAAACCAAATAAAGTTTTGAGACGAAGGTGTGTTTGCAAGATGGTCAAGCTATACTCCTTGAATCGATGATATTTAGCTCATTCCTCAAATAAGTGAACCTTGCTTCATCAAGAGGCTTCGTGAATATATCGGCAAGTTGATCCTTGGTAGGAACATAGATAAGCTCAATATCACCCCGGGCAACATGATCCCTAATGAAATGATTCCGGATCTCAATATGCTTCGTTCTTGAATGTTGCACCGGATTATAGGCAATCTTGATAGCACTTTCATTGTCACATAATAGAGGCACTTTGTCACAAATGACACCGTATTCCTTTAAAGTTTGCCTCATCCATAACAATTGAGTGCATCCACTTGCGGCGGCAACATATTCGGCTTCGGCGGTGGAGAGAGATATGCAATTTTGCTTCTTAGAAGACCAACACACCAAGGACCTACCAAGGAATTGGCAAGCCCCGGAAGTTGATTTCCTATCATCCTTGTCACCCGCCCAATCCGCATCGGTATATCCATTGAGAATAAAACTTGAGCCTTTGGGGTACCAAATACCATATCTTGGGGTATCAACCAAATATCGAAAGATTCTTTTGAGAGCCATCATGTGGCTCTCCTTAGGAGAAGCTTGATACCTTGCACACACACCAACACTCAACACTATGTCCGGTCTAGATGCGCAAAGGTAAAGCAAGGATCCAATCATGGAGCGATATACCTTTTGATCCACTTCTTTACCATTGGGATCAAGTGCAAGATGACATTTGGTAACCATAGGAGTGGCCACACCCTTCAACTCGGTCATCTTGAACCTCTTGAGCATGTCTTGGAGATATTTTGCTTGGTTGATGAAGGTTCCTTCTCTCAATTGCTTGATCTCAAAACCAAGGAAAAACTTCATCTCTCCCATCATAGACATCTCGAACCTATCGGTCATAAGCTTTGAGAATTCATCATTGAAAGCTTTGTTAGTAGAGCCAAATATAATATCATCAACATATAATTGGCAAACGAAAAGCTCCCCATTGACCCTCTTAGTAAAAAGAGTGGGGTCGATTAGCCCAACATCAAACCCACGGTCTACCAACAATTCCTTAAGGTGCTCATACCAAGCTCTAGGAGCTTGCTTGAGACCATAAAGTGCTTTATCAAGCTTGTAGACATGGTTAGGAAAGTTGAGATCCTCGAACCCCGGGGGTTGCTTAACATACACCTCTTCATGCAAAGGACCATTAAGAAAAGCACTTTTCACATCCATTTGTTGAAGCTTAAAGTTATGATGCGATGCATAAGCAAGAAGGATACGGATGGACTCAAGACGAGCCACGGGAGCATAGGTCTCTCCAAAGTCAATTCCTTCAACTTGAGAGAAACCTTGAGCCACCAATCTTGCCTTGTTCCTCACAATATTTCCAAACTCATCTTGCTTGTTCTTGAATATCCATTTAGTGCCTATAACATTGCGGCACTCCTTTGGCTTCTCTACTAAGGTCCACACTTTGTTGCGCTTGAAGTTGTTGAGTTCCTCATGCATAGCTTCCACCCAATCCGAATCTTCAAGAGCTTCAAATACTTTCTTGGGTTCCACTACGGAGATATAGGCATGATGATTGCTAAAGTTAGCCAATTGCCTTCTTGTGGAGACTTTTGCTCGAACATCACCGAGGACCTTATCATGAGTGTGTCCACGAATTTCAAGGGTTCTATCTCTTCTTGCTAAACGACGGGCCTCGATCTCCTCCTTGGTTCTTCTTGGCCTTGGAGGTGTCACTTGATCATCTTGACCATTTGGGTCCCCGTCTTGACCTTCAACTTGAGCAACTACAATCTCTTGTGGGTGCTCAACATCATGTGCTTGATTTTGGACATCATTTGGTGCGGAGCAAATATCAAATGGATACTCGTCGGAACCATCATGAATTCTTGGTTGATCATGACCTTGATCTTGTTCTTGATCTTGTCCTTGATCTTGTCCTTGATCTTGTCCTTGATCTTGCACACTAGAGGAAGGGTTTTGTTCTTGTTCTTGGGTTGGTGCATCATTTGCTTCACTTGATGGGGTTTGTTGATGTTGAGAAGATGAGGGCTCCACCGTGGTAGAGCATAGTCCTTCCCGAGACGCCACACCGTGTCCCTCAATGGGGCGGAAAAATCCCACACCCATTCTTACTATGGCATCTTGAGGTATTTCATCACCTGCACAAACATCAACTTGCCCCACTTGGGAGCCATCATTTTCTTCGAACTTCACACTACAAGATTCAATGATAATCCCGGAGGATACATCAAAGATTCTATAAGTGTGAGATTCGGCACCGTAACCAACAAATATACCCTCCAAAGCTTTAGGAGCAAATTTAGACAAACGAACTCCTTTGATTTTGTAGAAACACTTACAACCGAACACCTTGAAGTATGAGATGTTGGGCTTGTTGCCGGTGAGTATTTCATATGGAGTCTTGTTCAAGCCCTTGCGGAGATAGAGCCGGTTGGAGGAGTGACATGCGGTGGAGATGGCTTCGGCCCAAAAGTTATAGCGGGATTTATACTCCGCCATCATAGACCTTGCCATATCCATAAGAGTCCGGTTCTTCCTCTCCGCAACACCATTTTGTTGAGGGGTGTAAGCAGCGGAATATTGATGACGAATCCCCTCATCACTAAGAAAATCATTGAGTGTATAGTTCTTGAACTCGGAGCCGTTGTCACTTCTTATTGCCATAATGAGGAGGTTGTGTTGGCGTTGCACCTCGGTAGCAAAGTCAATGAATATTTGTTGAGTCTCATCTTTCGTCTTGAGAAAGTAGACCCAAGTGTATCTTGAGTAATCATCAACAATCACCAAGCAATGTTTCTTCGCACCAAGACTTGCATGAGTAACGGGACCAAAGAGATCCACATGAAGGAGCTCCAAGATCCTCTTGGAAGAGATGATGGTCTTGCTTGGATGCGGAGAGTCATGCATTTTGCCTTCAACACAAGCCCTACAAACACGATCTTTGGCAAAAGACACATTTTCCATTAGTCCCACAATATGGTTCCCCTTGTGAAGACTTTGCAAAGTTCTCATGTTGACATGGGCTAGGCGGCGATGCCACAACCAACCCACGTCCGCCTTTCCGAATAGGCACATCGCACTTGACGTGGTGGTCCCGAAAAGTCCACCACATACAAGTTGTGTTCGCGATACCCAACGAATGCGACTTTTAGAGTCTTGCTCCACAAGAGGACCACAATATCATTATCAATAAAGACGGCGAAACCCATCTTGCCAAGGGCGGAAACGGAAAGCAAATTGTAACCAAGGGTTTTGACAAGCATGACATCCACAAGAGTAATGTTGTGTGCAACCACAACCTTGCCAAAACCCAATACCTCGGATGTAGAATTATCGCCAAAGGAGACGGTGATATCATTTACATTAGGCCTCAACTCCTTGACGAGGTTCTTGCCGCCGGTCATATGACTTGTACATCCACTATCAAGTACCCATTTTGAACCTCCGGCGGCATAGTCCTACATGAGATCAATTCTTGGATTTAGGTACCCATTTTTCAATGGGTCCTCTTTTGTTAGCAACAAGGGTCTTTGGGACCCAAATAGACCAAGCAACATAACCATCATATGGACCAACATACTTAGCATAAACATCACCATAATAATCTTTAAAGAGAACATAGTGAGGATTGTCTATTCCCGCACCATCATCATTAATGGTGTTGCCCTTTCGGGGTTCACCATTAGCTTTCTCATGTGCGGGCTTGGTCTTTTTCTTGTTTGCCTTTTTAGCCTTGGAATTAAAACCAAGTCCCTCCTTCCCATTGTTTGATCTTTGCTTACTCAAAAGATCATCCAACGAAAGTTTACTTTGGGGGGAGGAGGTCCTAGCAAGTTCATCTTTCAACCTAGCATTTTCCTCAATAACATTTGCATGATCACATGAAGGAGTAGAGGAGCTAGGCACATCATATGAGGCAAGCCTAATTTGAAGTTGCTCATAAGACTTGGATAAGAGAGTGTATTCACTCTTCAAAGCTTTGTGAGCTTTGTCTAGTTCATCTAGATCTTTCACAAGTTTCTCATGATCAACCTCAAATTGGGCCTTTTCCTTTTTAAGCACTTTAAACTTAGCCCTAGCAAGATCTCTAGCTTTAGTGAGCTTGTTAATTTTATCTTGAGGCTCTTCAAGAGTTTCTAGCCTCTCCTCAAGAGAAGCTATAGTTTCTTGACTTTCCTCAAGAGCATTTTTAAGAGCATGGATTTCAAGAGAGTCTTCTCTCTCTATTTGACCCTTTTTCTCAAGCATATCACTTTGTTGAGCTAAACGAACCATGAGGCTAGAAACATGCTTCTTAGTGTTACCTTGTAGGTTAAGAATGAAATCATCAAAATCTAGCATTTCTTGTTTCACTTTTAGACTAGCATCATCAACCCCTAGATCGCTAGATAAGTTAGGCATAGAGGGGTTAGGGGATGATACCTCGGAGGATTTAGCCATAAGGCAACTTTCTTCCTCCACATGAATGACCTCATTGGGGGATTCACTTGGTGATGAAGAGTTGGTGGAAAGGGAGGCAAGAGCGACCAATCCATTAGAGGTGGCATCTTCTTCATCATCAACATCATCATCTCCGGAGGTATACTCTTCTTGAGTTGATAGCACAATAGGTGTGTCCAAGGAGGACCTTGCCATGAAGCAATGTGCATTCTTGATTTGAGGGTTCTCATTGGGAGATTCAAAGAGAGATGAAGAGGGTGTGTTGGTGGTGGCGATGGCGGCCAATTCCTTTGAGCTTTCTTCATCTTCATCGCCACTAGAACTTTCAACTTCATCGGTAGAATATTCTTCCCTTGTTACTAGCACAACTCTTGAGGGCCTCTTGCCCTTCTTGGTCTTGTTGTTGTAGAACTTCTTGTTGGGTGGCTTTGAATATTTGCCCTTTGAGTCTTTGCTCTTGTCCTTGGGAATGAGCCTCCCATTGTGAAGCTCTCTATTCTCATAGGGGCATTCGGCAATGAAGTGGCGCTTGTCATCACAATTGTAGCATGATCTTGTCTTTGGACCAAAGCTTGTGAACCCATTTTTGTTGTTCCTCTTGATGTTGTCTTCCTTGGCCTTGGAGGGATCAACCCAAAAGGATTTTGCATGGAAGGCCATGTGATCATGGAAGTGGCATTGCAAATCTTCCGGATAAGTCATACTCCAAGATGCTCTATAAGATTCTTGAGGAACCACTTCTTCAACGGAGTTGACCACCAAGGCAAGGTTGGAACCTTTTGCCATCCCAATAGCACGATTGCGAGAATCATGAGAGGTTTCCTCAAGCACCTTGAGAGCTTGCAATTCGTGCACAACTTGTTGAGAGGTGAGAGAGGAATAGCATTCCCTTCCCACAAGAGTCTTGACATCAATGGGTACAAATGGCATCATGCATTCAATGTACTTCTCCTTGATCCAAGAATCATTGATGTGGGTGGCACCAACGAGCCGGAAGGCATCGGCAACGGTGAGAAGTCTTCCATACATATCTTCATGATCTTCATCCGGAAGCCTCATGAACCCTTCGGCTTTATTCTTGAGAGCATTATACTTGTTCCTCCTTGTGCTCTCACTTCCAATGCAACTCGCGGTCAAACCCTCCCAAGCTTCCTTGGCGGTGGTGTAGTTCCGGACACGATGCAATTCCTTTGTCCCTACACTTGATTGAATCATGTGCAAGGCGGTGTTGTTGAGTTGACTCTCAATGGCTTCTCTTCTAGTCAAATTGTCGGGGTTGTATGGCTTGAAGCCCACCTTGATGATTCTCCATAATTCATTGGAGGCACTACAAACATGAGAGCGGAACTCAAATTGCCAAGTACCGAAATCCTCAATAGAAAACTTAGGTGGGTCGCCCCTAATGTTCAAATGAGGCATGGGAACCGGTATATCGGGTGATTGGAAAGGTGGAGGTACTCGATTGTAGCTCTCCCTTTCACTAGTTCCCTTGGGAGATGCAATGGGGGATTTGATAGTGTTTAAGTTATCACCTTCCACGGGTTTGGTAGATGAGGGTAAGTCCGAAGCCTCTCCCTCATGTAACACACCCGTGTCTTTAACCTCTACACTAGGAGCCTTGGGAAGTGCCGGAGCCAAAAGCTCGGCAATCATCTTTTTCATGCTTTCCATTTGGGCTTCCACGGAGGACTTCAACGAATTGAAGTCTTCCACGGAGACCATCTTGGCGGCCCCTTCCGAGGACTCCTCGTCCGGCATACTCTTAGGCGGTTAAGCCCGAAATAAGAGCCGAGGCTCTGATACCAATTGAAAGGATCGTATGCCGCACCTAGAGGGGGGGGTGAATAGGTGCTAACCAATTTTTAGTTCTTTTTCAATTTAGGCTTGACACAAAAGGTAAATTCTCTAGATATGCAACTAAGTGAATTTACCTATATGACAAGGTTATCAACTAGGCAAGATATAGCTACGCAATATATAAGAGATAGAGTGGGATAGAGGTAACCGAGAGTGGAGCACGCGATGACACGGAGATGATTCCCGTAGTTCCCTTCCTTTGCAAGAAGGTACGTCTACGTTTGGAGGAGTGTGGTTGCTACGAAAGCCAAACCAACAGCCACGAAGGCTTCACTCAGATCTCCGGTGAGCAACGCCACGAAGGCCTAGCCCACTTCCACTAAGGGATTTCCTCGAGGCGGAAACCGGGCCTTTACAAGGTTCTTGGGGCACACATCCACAACCAAATTGGAGGCTCCCAAATCTGTTACAACACAACAAATCAACAAGCATACATCAACAACAATCACTAGGGATCCAAAGAGGAACACTAGCAAGGGGGCCCTCAAGCATAAGAGGGGGAAATGAAAAACGCTTCGGTGAGGATGTAGATCGGGGTCTTCTCCGTCGATTCTCCAAAGCACAAGGGATTTGGATGGTTGAGGAAGGAGATCCGATGGATTTGATGTTCTTGGTGGCTCAACAATGGTGTATCTCTTTTTTAGAAGGGGAATGAGCCACCCTAGCTCAATGGAGAAGAAACCCTTAAAAAGGGGCCATCTGATCTGGCCGTTGGAGACTTGGGGAAGGGTGGCCGGTAGTACCGGCGAGTTTGGGCCGGTACTACCGGACTTAGGCGCGCGCGCGAGCCAGCCGGGGGCGGCCACGTGGCCAGGAGGGCCCGGACCGGGGGGGAGGCCGGAGCCTCCGGCCCGGGGTACCGGCCGTGGTACCGCCGGGTGCCCCAACCCCCCTGCAAACATCCAGTGTTGCCCGCCGCTCCGCCGGTACCATGGGCGGTACCGAGGCCGGAGCCTCCGGCCACGGCCAGGCCGGCGGTACCGCCCAGGACCCCCGCTCCTTCTTCTCTCCTTTGCTTTTCTCTTTCTCTTCTCCTTCTCTTTTCTTTCTTTCTTCTTCTCTTTCCTTTTTCTTCCAATATCTTGTATACTCTTCACTCTTTAAGCATCTAGAGAATGTAATAACCTACAAATCTTATAAACCGAAATGTTCATAAATTATTATTGTCATCAACACCAAAACACATATAAAATGAGATATGATCTTTCAGCTGCAGAAGACGAAAACGCCAACTCTTATCTTCAATCTTGACATCAAGAAAGGCTTGATTCGGTTAGATAGGACCACTTGGCGAAATGCTCCAACACATGGGCTTCCGAAGCAAATTTTGTGATTTGATTGTGACTCTTCTCACTACTTCCACTTTGAGGGTGCTTCTCAATGGCATAGCATGTGACCCATTTAAGCATGGTAGAGGGTTAAGACAAGGGATCCTCTCTCATATCTTATCTTTGTGTTGGCCATTGACCCTTTACACCACATACTCCAAAGACCACCGAGGAAGGGCATCTCAAGAGGTTGCATGGGAGAGCTCCAATACTCTGAATGTCTCTCTATGTCGATGATGTCGACATCTTTATGGTGCCCAACAAGGATGATATCAACTTTCTTGCCTACACTCTTCAACAATTAGATGTGCCAATATTGACCTCGTAGACATCCTCCATGAAATTCCGGCTACTCGCACAACCTTTCCAATGAAATACCTTGGGCTGCCTCTGTCGGTCACAAGGCTAAAGATAATCCACTTCCAATCTTTGAAAGATAAAGTGGCTGCCAAGCTTGTTCCTTGTCTCGGGAAGCAGGTTACCATGGCCGAACGCACTAGACTTATGAACTCGGTTCTCACAAGCATTCATGTCTACTACATCACTGTGTTAAATATCTCGGTGGAGGTCCTCATGAATATTTTTAGCATCCAGAGAGATTTTCTTTGGGCGGCTTGTGACAAGGTTACCAGAGGAAAATGCAAATTGAATTGGGAAGCAATTTGCAAGGCGAAAGAGTATGGGGGAATTGGGATCCTCAACCCTATGAAATTTGCTTTGGATCTTCAAATGGGATGTCTTTGGCATGAATGGAACGACGAGTCTAAACCTTGGATCAGACTTTTCAACCCTTGCACACCACACAAGACCATGAGCTATTTGCGGCAGCCACTAAGGTCTCTATTCCAAATTGAAAGAGAGCGCTAATATGAGAGGTTGCTTGGCTAGATGGAAGGCGTCCCAAAGATATTGCTCCCCTTATTTTCAATTTTCAAATCCTCCAAGCGGAAAAATTTCACCTTCAACAAAGCTTTGGATAACAACTTTTTGGGTCTCCCAAGTCAACACACAAGAGGGCCTATCCATTGAGCATATTGTGAAATTTACCACCTTTGGAAGATGTTACACGCGATTCATTTGGACCCGAATTTGCCAGATTCCATTTCATGGAAGCTCACCAACGATGGATCATGCTCCTCTAAAATGGCCCACAATATGCAATTCTTAGGCCAACTGACATCTCCTTTGCCCTTCGTGGTTTGGAAGCCTTGGGCACCGCCGAAATGCAAATTCTTCACTCGGTTAATTATCTAGAATAGGGTGTGGATGGTGGATAGGCTCTAGAAAAGAGGATGGAAAAATTCTGGGACGTGCAAGCTTTGTAATCAAGTGCAAGAAACCGCCTCTCACCTTCTCTTCAAATATCGTTTCACCATTTGGATATGGTTCAAAATAAAATATGGCTTGGGTTAAATAATGATGACACGAATAATTGGCACGCAATGCGCTCCATCAAAGAGTGGTGGATTGATGGAGTTCCCAAGCATGGACAATCAAAGAAGGCCATGGCCTCTCTTTCAATGTTAGTCTCATGAGAAATTTGAAAGAAAAGGAATGTTCGCGCCTTCCAGAATGAAGCATGTACTTCAAATATGTTGGTTAACAAAATTAAAGAAGAGGCGGCGATGTGGAGCCTCACTGGGGCTAAGGCTTTGAGTAATGTGACATGTCACGAGAGTAGGCTTGTACATTGTGCTTGACTGTTGGTCAAGTGTCGTTTGGTTTGTAAGATCTCTTTTAACTTCTCCTTAATTAATAAAAATGACAAATGTTATGCCCTATTTCAAAAAAATGACATGTTTAGCGGTTCACAACATAGGAAGAACTACTCGAACGACATTTGTGTTCTTTGGATTCCCCCTGTAAATGGCCATCGTCTCCTCATCAAGATCGACCATGACGGTGCATAGAGTGTACAATGTCGGACCTGAAAAAAGGTCACCGGCGAAAACAGATCATGTTTTTTGTTGCAAACTTTGACACTTAATCAGTACCTACATAAAGATGTTACGCACATACTACATGGTTACCAGTCGATGTGAAAGAAAAAAAATACTAGATGGTTACCAGTCATAAAGATCGGGTACTTCTCATCGGCTGTGTCTCCGAGCACAGACAGCGCGTTCTCCTTGGAGTCCATGGCGCACTGCGCCGCTCTCTTCTCCCTGCTCATGGAGTTCTCGTCGTACACCTTTGGAAATCCACACGACACAATGGAGTTTATGAAACAGTTCGATTTCGGATAATTTGTTGACCTGTGTAGTACTAGTACCTGCTCCACTTGGAGATGGCGGTACATGTTTGCGTGGAAGGAGGGGGCCGGGCCGGCCTCGTGGACGGCGAACCGGTTCCGGGAGGCGGTCTCGACGGTGACGATGCGCCGGGCTCTGACGTCCATGAGGTTGTAGCAGTGCCCGACGGAGACGGCCGGCGAGCACACCCTATGCATCGCGTCGTCGATGTCTCTCGCCTCAAGCAGGTCGCGTGACACGAAGTTCACGGCGATGCCTCCCGCGGCGACCTCGCATTTCGCCGGCGGAACCGAGTCGAGTGTGAAGGCCTGAAATCGAGCGTTGGTACTGGAACTTCAGCATGGTCGTGAATTCGTGATGTATGTAACAGTTGTTCTACTGCGTTTTGCTTGCTTCTCTGACGAGAAGGGACGTACTACTCCGTTGCTGTTGAAGCCGAAGGCGCAGGTCGGGAGCTCGCCGGCGTAGGTGTAGGCGGTGAAGGAGGACGCGCGGTCCGGCGACGTCGCCTTCACAATGTAGCTGAAATGCAGAGGCCTCGATCGGTACTAACTGTACATCGAATGGGCAAAGCAATTGGTATAGGTACGTACGTGTGGCCGAGCAGCGCGACGTTGGCGTCCTCGTTGTGCGCCGCGATCGCCGTCGACTCGCTGACCATCAGGATGTCGGAGCAGTCGTCGTCGGGCTCCTCTTTCGGTTCTTGATCATCCTCCCTTTTTGGGATGAACGGCCGAATCTCCTTCCTGAAGTTGACCAGAATTATCTGCTCAAGAAACTTCTGGAATGAGCCATTGTACTGCACTTGTGTGCAAGTTCTGCTGGAACCTGAATGCAGGTTTCTTTCTCTAAGAAGCATCAAGTACATTTGCCGGCAAAGCACAGGCACAGAGCCATAAAAATTCCCACGTTTCAGACGGGGAATTTAAGCAAGCAACGGGATGGAGTAAAATTACGTGCAGGAGTGGGACGCCGCTGCCGGCGGCCGTGCCCACCAGCTCGTCCCAGTACCGGGGGTACCTCTCCCTGTTGGAGGCCTGGAGCGCGGCGAGGAGAGGCTTGCCCGCCGCCGTGGACGCGAACGGCAGCAGCTGCTCGTGCAGGAAGAGGTCCCCGCGCATTCTACTTCTGATCGTCTCGCCGAACCGCTGGCCCACGGCGAGGCCCAGCTGGTACCCGTCGGCGCAACGGCCGGCGTCGAAGACATGGAGCTCGCCGGCGTCCATGGCCGATCGAGCATACGTAATGGAGGTGTACGGCGAAGAGGATGTAATCATTGCATTGCTGGTGCCTTATCTCCAAATCACAGGGTAATTCCTATACATCGCCCAGCAGGGAATAAGCCCCACCCACTAACTGAAAGACTCCAGCCGCGGCCCATTAGCGCGATTTTTCTCGTATTTTTTTAGTTTTTTTGTTACTTCGGTTCGATCGGTTTTTCGTTTTATGTTCTTCTTTTCTGATTGGTTTTTTTGCTTTCAAAAAACGAATATTTTTTGAAATATGGACATGTTTTAATTCTAAACTATTTTTGTGAATAACAAAAAAAATTGAACATTTTTTTGGTTTTGAACAAAAAAAATATAAACAAATGTTTTTTAGCAAAAACCTTTCTGAGCACAATTTTTTTGAACAAAAAGTAATTTAGCAAATACAGTTGAACAATATTTGCTTAAACATTTTTCATATCTAAATAACTTTCTTGCTAAAAACATAAGTTTTTCAAATTTGAAATTTCCCAAATAAAAAGGAAAAGCAAAATCTAGGGAAGTGGGTTACCTAGGCCATCCCAACAGGGGAAGCTCCTACTGCGTGCGATGTTCCCGCACGCACTGGAGCGATCGGTAGGCGTGCCCAAATAACAGTGGGTTAGTGGTACGGTGACTGTCGGACGATTACAAAATAAAACAAAGAAGATGATCTGAGTACATAGCTCGTGCCCAGATTTGTCCCAGTCGAGGCCCACTATACCGTCTAAACAAATACAAAATTCGCAGTAAATTGAGAAACCACAGGTTGACATGTTTAGCCCAAGCTACATGTAACTCGTTTTAAAATAAAATAAAATAATATTTTAGTTTTCAAAAAAATTAAAATAAATCTAGATGTTGACAATGTTGTGCCCTATCAACATGAAAAATTCAAACTCAAAATGCAACGTCCATCAAATGGAACACTAGCAAAGGTCTCAAGCAAATGAAGGAAAATGTAAATCGCTTCGGTAATCGAGGTCTTCTCTTTCGATTCTCCAAAGATCAAGAGTTTTGGATATGTTGGAGGAGGGGACCAAGTGATTCTTGTGTTTCTCTTGGCTCAACAATGGTGGATGAACTTTGAGGGAGTGAGCTTATACCCCCCCCCCCCCCTCCCCACATACACAAAATCGAGCCGTTGCAGAAAATAGGGGCGGAAATTTCGGTGTAAGTTGGGGCCGGAATATCCGACTTAAATTTCCGGCCAAATTTCCCGGGGGGGGGGGGGGGGGGGGGTATACTGCAAGCCCAGACCTTAAGTCCTTAGCCGAATTTTAGGGGCCGGAAATTCTGAGAATTTATGGCCTAGAATTTCCGTCCTGGTTAATTCCTATTTTCTCTCTTTCATCTTCCTTTTTAACAATTGACTCTTCCCTTTTTCTCATTACAAAACTAATATAGATCATATATGCACACTAAGCCACATTAGCTTATTACACATGTTGTCATCAAACACACAAAAACCATAATTGTGTTTAGAGATGTCCTTTCAATATCTCTCTTTTTGGTGTTTGATGATAACATATGGATTTGCAATAAAATCACTAGAAAGAAACAACATGTTGACAGAAAGATAGAGGCACTCCCCCTAGATGTGTGCATATAAGTAATTTGCATTTGAATACAAATGCACCACACATAGGTTCGAGTGACCTCGAAACATAAGCTAGGCAACATGAAACAACAATATGAGCAAGAGACATAATCACATATAGTTGAGACTTTGAGATAGAGATCATACCAATATAGTGATGCATAGTCTCCACATATAATACCAAAATCCATGTCTCACATAATAAACCATACTACAAGCCCAAATAAGATAGTTCAACAAATAAAAGGGACGCAAGCTCTCAAAGAGTGGTAAAAGCATATGCTTGTATCCTCCCATGCAAATCCCGGAGAAACCCTACATAGAACTACTTCTCCCCCTTTGGCATCGAAACGCCAAAAAGGGAAAAAAGCGATGCAACACGCCCCAAGGGAATCACTCCGAGCCTGACTCATACTCGTCTTCATTGTCCTCTGCGGCTGGTGGAGAAGCGCGAGAGATGACTCTCCTCATAAGACTCTACTCAATCTCGGACAAGTGAACCAGACAAGAGTGCCAGTTGTTGTAGGTAGGATGGACAGGAGGCCGAGGAGGAGAACCTTGCTCACCATTGATCTTGTGAAGAATGGCCGCCTGAGTATGCTGGATGTCGGCGCGCTCACGAATGGCCTGGAAGTTTTCCGTGTGGATCTCAACGTTCATGCACAGAACATGCCTCTCGAACCAGTTCAGCTTCTTCACCTGCTGCTAAATAAGAGGAGAAGCAGCTGCACGGCCGAGTGCGGTATCGCTAGCACGAGCATTTCCCATAAACTAACCAGTAGTGGGGGCAAAAGTCTTCCTCTTCACATAGGTTTTCTTAACCTTATGATCCACTCGAGGATACTCACTCAAGTCCTCAGTCACAATGGTATGATCAATGAGGAGCTGAATATATGGAGAATATGGCATAGAAGTCATGTTCACCATCGCATCATGTATCTCGTGGAAGATATAATCCATAACATCAACAGTGTAATCCTTGTTCTCCTCATCTTCAGCACACTCACCAGCAAGAGCAAGAAGGCTCACCAGTGCACCACGAATAGCATCACGGTCCCCTCCACTTGGAGCAATGTTGTCCCGGAAGAGACGAATAAGCTGATCATAAAGTGAAAGGAGACCGGTAGTAGTGCCAACAACACCCTTCTCTGTATAGAGATCATAGAGTAAATCCTTATCGGGGCGGGTTGGATGATGGAGACGATGACCACCACTGAAGGGATGCCCAAGAAGCTCAGCAATCCTGTGGAAGTTGGATTCACATGGAGTAGAGCCAGTCATCCACATCATAGTGTGTTCTTCATCCTTCTTGAAGGCAAGAGTGGCATAAAACTGATGAATGAATGGAATACTGTTGATGTGGGCATAACCCTTCGGGTACTCGACATTGCCATACCCGGTGCAGATTATCAAGATGGACCAGCACAAGGACTCGACAAGCTGGACCTGCAAGCGTTAACAACTTGGACTACAAGGAAAGAAGACTCCAATACGAATCCTACTAGGACTCTTGTAAACCCTAGCTTGGCTGATATATAAAGCCACGCAGGGGCACCCTTTAGGGGGCATATTCAGAAACATAAATCATAGATGCGAGACGCCTAGACAACGCAACCCGCAGATTAGAACTTGACTAGATCCAACAACTCCGCCTATGGCGGCCCCCTGTACACATATATTCATATAGTGGATTGCTAGCAGGACGTAGCGATCCTCCACCGCGGGGACGTGAACCTGGGTACGTCGTGTACCGCCTCGCTCCCGGAATTTCCATCGTCGCCTTTCTCTAAACCCAAGCCCCTCATGATGGGCATTGCCGAGGAACCGCCTCGTCAATTGACGCCGTCTGTGGGAAGTGCGATGACTAGATTTCGTTATCCGGGCGAGATCCATGAACATCATCATCAAGCTCATCATTAACATTAGCTGGGCGCGCATCTTCGAGATCAATCGGGACCTGAAAAACTATTAGCGGCGGCGTGCTGGGTCACTCGATACTTTTGGTGGTCAATAAACAAGGCAAGCAGCAGCTTCGTAAAATCAAATCAGACCTGAAGAAGCAAAGGAAAAAAGTAGCGACATACGATTATGCGCAGCAGAAGGAAAATATATTACGTACTACTTCAACCAGCCGTATCAAGTCCCGAGAGAAAAGAAGGTTGGGGAGAACATGTTCCGTTACCAGACCGAAAACCTCCAATTAACCAAGGCAGCAGTGCTCCTCCACGCAATGAAAGTTGGTGCGTATTACAAAGGAATCAATCAAGGCGCGTATTACAAAGGAATTAACCAAGGCAGAAGTGCTCTTCCACACGTGAAAGCCGGCGCATATTACAAAGACGTGAAAGATGGTATATTTGATTGGGAGCAATCAAGAGTTCAAGATGAACAGATCCTAATAGTGCTGATGATTTCATCGCCTGGCATTATGAAAAGAATGGCGTCTTTAGCGTCCGCAGCGCTTACAGGCTTGCTCTCCTTAATAGTGCTGAAAGCAATACGATAGGACAAATGAGCGAGAGGCCAGATGGTGATCGGCCGTTGTGGGATGTTATCTGGAAGGCAAATGTTTCTCAAAAAGTAAAAAATCTTTAATTGGCGGCTAGCAACAAATTCATTGGCTGTTCAACAGAATAGATGCAGAAGAAAGATGATAACAGATCCTACATGTACAGTCTGTGGAATGGAGGAGGAGGATGGGTACCATGCCATTATGCGTGCACTAAGGCTGTAGCGCTTCGATCAAGGCTAAGAGAAATCTGGGAACTACCAAAGGAAGAGGATATGGCTAACAAAGGTAAGGAATGGGCTCTCATTACTCTGAGTAATCTCACATCTAGTATGAGGACGAAAGTCATGTTAATGTGGTGGAGAGCTTGGCATTTGAGGAACAACATAATTTTCGGGGATGGTAAGTGTGAAATTAAACAGTCAGCTGAATTCCTTGATAATTATTTGACGACCTTAACTAATATTAGGGAAGGACGAGAGGAAGGGGACATAAAAGGAAAGAAACCGATCTAAGAACAGAATTTAATTCAGGCAAAGAAACAATTTACTGCAAAACATACTGCTTGGAAACCTCCTGACACAGGCTGGCAATGTCTGAATATTGACGCTAGCTATATCCAGGATTCAGGTGCAGCTTCTTGGGGAGCTGTGATTCGAGATGACCATGGTAAGGTAGTCTCTACTGCTTGGGCTTTGATCCAAAATTGTGCTAATGCTGAAACTGCAGAAGCTATTGCCTGCTGGGAGGGTATAAAGCATGCCATCTCAGTGAATAATTCTAAACTGGTGGTGGAGTGTGACTGCTCCAATTTAGTGGCAAAATTATGGAGGGAGGTAATCGATCGCTCTCAGGTGGCAAGTATTATATTAGATATACGAAGACTCTGCACTTTGTTCGATGAAATCAAATTTATGAAGATCGGAAGGGAGGACAACAGAGTGGCTCATGAGTTAGCTAGGTTCAGTCGTGTTGAGAATTGTAATGGGGTGATGATAGGATCAGCTCCTTCCTGCGCGTTGGATCTGATTCTGAAAGATTGTAATCACAACTTTATTCCAAATTAATATATTCACCCATTTTCAAAAAAAAAGAGTTCAAGATGAACACGAATCACGCCAGCGTGAGCTCGCAGAGAGGCGGAGCGGCACGACACTGGCTCGCGCAAACACGCTAGTACACACCATCAGACATCTGTCACGTTCAAGGACCCGACAACATATTTGTGACTCAAGTCGCCGCTTCGATTTCATCCGATACAATTATCAACAGGTGCTATGTTTTTAGTTAACTACTTTTCGCAAATTTATTTTAGGCCAGATATTTTTGGCTCGTGCTATTATTTGCGCCGTGTTTTTGCGCCATAATATACCTGCAGATTGAAAGAAAGCTTTGACTGCTCTGCTCGGTTGACCGCGCCCGCCATCGCGTACTGGTTGCACTCGGGGCTTACCTGTCTTGGACCCGACATTGCGGACTCGATATAGTCGGGTGCTCGCCCGTGGAGGATTGGACATATCAACCGCGTCCCCGTCGTCGGCCATGTCATCTAGCAGCCGCATGGACTATTTTGGATGGCGCAATTATTTCGGCTGCGCCCGCCGCGTGGACTATCTTTGGTGGCGCAATTATTTCAGCTGCGCCCGCCGCATGAATTATCTTGGATGGCGCAATTATTTCGGCTGCGCTCGCTGCATGGATTATCTTAGATGGCGCAATTATTTCGACTGCGCCTGCCGCATGAATTATCTTGGATGGCGCAATTATTTCGGCTGCGCTCGCTGCATGGATTATCTTGGATGACGCAATTATTTCGGCTGCGCCCGCTGCATGGACTTTCTTTAGTGACGCAACTATTTCGACTGCCTCGCTATAGCAGAACTAAGTGTTCCCCTTCCTTTCTCCACACCAGATGATTAGGGAGGTGCCATTACATCGCTACCTCCAGTACTTTTGATTACTCGGTGAATTTATTTTCCCCGAATCAGTGGATTTATTTTCTTCATCATCTATGATTACTCGATGGACTTATCCTCTTCGGCTCTGGATATATCTTCTCCCGATACACTCTCGGGTTGGTGGATTCATCATCTGGAATATTCAATGGATATCATATTATATATTATTGACCCGATGCGCTCCTGTCGGGAGCGCTGCAATTACTCGGGGGCTCTTGGAGCATCTTCAAACTATTGCGTTTACTCCCATCGGGTGCGCTGGAATTTAAGAAGACATGAAGACTCCTTACTCCCATCGGGAACGCCGGTTCACTGGAATTCAAGAAGATATGAAGACTCCTTACTCCCAACGGGAGCGCCGGAATTCAAGAAGATATGAAGACTCAAGTTTTGTTTCTTTGAAGAATTGCAGTAATTCGGGACACCCGAACTACATCATCAGGAACTTTGTTCGTATATTACAACGAACATCGGTTCGATGGAAAGTACGCCCAGAGATTGCATTCTAAAAAAGCCTCTGAAATTACGAGTGCTACAATGCAAAATCAACGGGGACCTTGCTCTTTTCCTTTGCTATAGATGCCTCAAAGAGTGCCGCAGATAGCAAAGATCATGAAAAAGCCTCTGAAATTACGAGTGCTATGATGCAAAATCAACGGGGACCTTGCTCTTTTCCTTTGCTATAGATGCCTTAAAGAGTGCCGCAGATAGCAAGGATCATGAAAAAGCCTCTGAAATTACGAGTGCTATGATGCGAAATCAACGGAGACCTTGCTCTTTTCCTTTGCTATAGATGCCTCAAAGAGTGCCGCAGATATCAAGGATCATTAAACACGTATGAAAACGACCCACGCTCGATACTTTAAACTACAGTAGTATCAAAGAGCGACGGAGTCATCGGCAGATCTAGTGCCACTGATCTATTCGGGAGCTACTGTCAAGTCATGCATCGGTTGAAAGCAAAGTTGCACATACAACAGGTTTAGCAAAACCTGCAACACGAGCTGATCACTCAAATAATTTGCTGCCGATAAACTTACAAACAATGACATCAACGATGCTCAAGGTGCATTAAGAATTGCCCCTTGAAATAAACAACAATGTGTCAACGGCACCTGAAGAAAACTAGAAACATCGGGTTGCTCGACTTGAGTCTACTCGCGGTTGCAAGCATCAGTGCCCAGACTCGGGGGCTACTTCCATCGGGAGCGCTGGACGCGCACCCGATAAAATTATCGGCTCCTCTGGGATATCACCCCAATCATCGGCTCCTCTGGGACCTCATCCAAATCATCGGCTCCTCTAGGATATCATCCAAATCATCGGCTCTTCTAGGATATCATCTAAATCATCGGCTCCTCCGGGATATCATCTAGATCATCGACTCCTCCGAGACATCTACGGTATTTGACTTAGCATTTTTTACACCCTATACATAACTATTTCATATTAATCTACAGGCTCGGGGGCTACTCCCATCGGGAGCGCTAGTTGCGCACCCGATAAAAAAATGGAAGCCTCGTTGATGACCCACAAGTATAGAGGATCGCAGCAGTCTTCGCGGGTAGTAAAACCCAATTTATTGATTGGACACAAGGGGAGACAAAGAATACTTGAAAGCCTTAACAGCGGAGTTGTCAATTCAGTTGCACCTGGAAACAGACTTGCTCGCAAGAGTTTATCAGTAGTAACAATTTTATAGCAGTAGCAGTAGTGAAATAACAGCAGCAGAGTAACAAAGACATCAGCAGTGATTATAGTAAACAACAGGATTAAAATACTGTAGGCACGGGGACGGATAAACGAGCGTTGCATGGATGAGAGAAACTCATGTAACAATCAAGCAGGGGCATTTGCAGATAATAATAAAACGGTATCCAAGTACTAATCAATCAATAGGCATGTGTTCCATATATAGTCGTACGTGCTCGCAATGAGAAACTTGCACAACATCTTTTGTCCTACCAGCCGGTGGCAGCCGGGCCTCAAGGGAATCTACTGGATATTAAGGTACTCCTTTTAATAGAGTACCGGAGCAAAGCATTAACACTCCGTGAACACATGTGATCCTCACATCACTACAATTCCCTCCGGTTGTCCCGATTTACATCACTGGGGCCATTGGTTCCGGACAGCGACATGTGTATACAACTTGCAGGTAAGATCATAAGCAACGAATATCTTCATGAATCAATAACATGTTCAGATCTGAGATCATGGCACTCGGGCCCTAGTGACAAGCATTCAGCATAACAAGTTGCAACAATATCATAAAAGTAACATTGTAACACCCCAAATTTCAATGAAAAAGAAAGTTAGAGAATTCCAGAAATACAAAATTTCAAACCAACAAAAACTTTTCTTTTGCATATAGTACCATGCATAGGACTTGTGCATTTGAGTGATATGCCATGATGATTGTTATTACTTGTATTTGTTATGCTCTAAAACCCTAGAGTGATCATGTGAAGATCACCAACCAAATAAATCAAAGTGGAAGAAATTCCCATAATTGAAAAACCCTAAAAACCCTCACATATGCCCTATGGCATTTTTATAAATTTTGACCCTAGACCTATTTTGTCTTCACCATTAGTGGAATAATGTTACTAAACACTTATCCCAACTTTTGGAAGCAAGGGTTCACAATTCAATTGATTTTCCAACACTTTTCCCACTCACATGTGATGATGACCAAATCTGCCAATTATAGTCTGGTCACCACTTTGAGCCCCTGCAATTCAATTTTCCCAAACCATTCTTTGCTAACTCCTTGCACCATTTCAAAGTCAACATCAAGGTGAACAACTTTGATGAAGACCACCCTGCCAAATTCATCTTTGATCACTAGCTATGCTCATCCAAAGTTGCAACTTTATAATAAGTTCAACAATCTTCACTTAGCCATTTTGGGCCATTTTTGAAATCCAATTTTTCCACCACCACCTCAACTCATCTCTGGTCAAATACAACTTATCTCAACTTTCACTTTTCAAAAACATTCACCATTTGAATTATTTCCATTTTTGATATTTTTGTATTTTCCAAATTTGAACCCTATTCATACACTATAGCAAATAGTGATCTACTCAAACTAACCTACTCTAACCAACCCCAAATGGTCCCCTGGTCCCCTCTCTCACTAACCCCAGCATAGAAACCCTAGGGAGAGAGAGAGAACATGCATGGCATGGCCATGCCGGCCACATGCCGGCCATGCCGCACCTCCCCCTCTCTCCTTCATCGCCGACCCTGGCCACCATGTCCCTGCACTCCACCTCACTCTACTGAGTCGCCTAGCATCGGCCGTTGTCGAGGAGGAGCCCTGCATTGGCCAGACCAGCACGCGTCCATGGCGCCCTGGACGCCGCTCACGTCGCGCGCGTGCACGCCGCGGACACACCCTGGCCACGCGCCACGCCATGACCTCGAGCACCCCCTGGACCCCCGGCGAACACGTTGAGCCTCACCGTGACACCGCAGCGCGCCCAGACATGATCTCGACCACGACCCGTGCCCGCCGTCACCGGAGAAGAGAACCCCGATCCGCCGCAGACGCGCCCGTCGCGGAAGCAACGCGACCAACCAAGCCACCGCCCGACCCCGCTGTCGCCGCCAATAGCATCGCCAGGAGCCGTAGAACACTGCCACCACCTCGCCTAGCTCGACCGCTCGCCGTAGACGCCGTGCCCTGGTCGACTTCTTCACGGCCAAGCCGCACCCTTGGCCATCTATAAATACCGCGTTCCCTGGACGAAGCTGAGCACACCACCACGTTCACCACCCTCCACTGCTTCTCCTCCACCCAACCACTCGCTCGATTCTTGCCGGAGTTGCTCCAATTTGAAGCCCGGAGCCCGCCAGTACCGCACCTCGCCGCCGTCGATTGGAGCCGATCCAGGAGACGCCGCCGGCGCCAGGAGCTTCGCCGTCGTCCACATCGACATCACGCACACTGCCAGCCACCGCGGGAGCCCTGGTTAGCTCTCCCACCCCCTACCCGAGCCGCCGGCGAACCTCTCTCTCGCCGGCGAGACGATGCACCTCAGCCGTTAGATCCCTCTCTAATCCTACGCTCCACGTCGCCCCGGACCGCTTCGGCGTTTAAACGCCGCTGACATGCGGGACCCCCTGTCAGGCAGCCCACGCGGGCACAGACGCGTGGTGGGCTGGCCTTGGGCCTGTTTAAACCATTTCAGCCCGTTAGCTTTTCCCGCCGGCCTGTTTAATTCAAATTCGTTTTAAACATTTTCCAAACATTTTCAATACTGCCCAAACTTTGAAATTAAATAGTTTCCAATTGGCTAAACCAAATTTAGTGAATTTGACATTGTTGGAAAGCCACTGAAATTCTCTATCCAATGCCACTGGCCTCTTGGTCAAATTCTTTGTAGAATTAATGTGACAAAAATAACAAGCCAGGGACTTTTCCCTATTCAAATAAATCTTAAAAATCAACCAAAATAGATATTAAGTTAATTCCAACTCTAATAGCTCACTTTTGACTTACACTAATTGTTTATGCAATAAAATGGTGTGGTCACTTTGCATGATCATGCCATGGTTTAATGAATGGATATTTTGACTAGTTTAACTAGTTGATATTATCCAAAACTATTAAAGTTAAATTGTGTGAAGTCTTACACTTCATTTAAACTTGTCTCACATGAATTCATGGGATGTTTGGACCCCTGGTTCCAAACTCTCTTATATGAATGTCTTGAGATTTAAATCAAGTATAGTGTTATTTAAATGGCATGAGGTGTTCCACCTCATTTAAATCATTCTCCCAAATGATGATGATGATGAACATTTGATCTAGGTCAAGATGAGTTCATCCATGATTGTTGGAGAAATTAAATCTTAAGAAGATTTCAATGAGAGGAAATTATTTCTCAAGAACCCTATGGAAACTATCATTTACATATAGAATACAAATCCTATTTTAATCCCACCACCCATGCACCCTAGTTTATTTATGTGTGTGCCTAGAGTAGTGGTGTGTTGATTTGTGATGTGTGGAATAGCCCTGGAATTAGTGAGTAATTATACTCGTATTTCAAATTTAGACGGTAGCACCGGAGAGTACGCCGAAGAAGAAGGTTGCTACCAGGAGGAGGAAGAGGAACAGTTTGAGAACTACCAAGGCAAGCTAATTTACTATGCAAGCTTTTATTCTTGCCAAGTGCAAAGCCCCTTGGGGCAAGGCACCATGTCTTACCTTTTCTTATGTGAACCCATCCCAAGTTTTTACTTGTTTTTCCAAATGATTTTCCTTTTATAGTTAACTTTGGTCAAAATACAAGTTGGATACTAGAGTAGTGAGTTAGTCCCTTCCCAAAGAAAGCAAGGTAGCACCCCTCATGAATTAGAGCTAGTGCTAATGAACTAAACTACTCTAGATGGGAACTTTGTGATTTTGAAAGGAATTTGAAACCTTGGAATGAAGATGCATTCCATTGAATGATTTTTGAAGGTGAATATGACCAAGAGAAGATGGTGATTTTTGATAAAACATGATGTTGGTTTGAATGCGATACCTTTCCAATTCTCAAGTACCCCCACAATACCTGATTATGGGTAGGGCTTAACTGGAAGTTTATGCGTCTTAGTATGGGTTCCCTCTAAACAAGCGTCATCGGGGTTATACCGAAAGCTGCCTCTACCACAAAAGAAACGATACGATATGACGCGAAATGAGGTGAATGTCCGGCCCAAGCCCTGTGCAGTTCCCAGGTTGACAGTTGGTCTTCACTGGGAGGCCAAGCTCATGGGGAGAGGTGCTCATACTAGGATTCGTAAGTGAAAGGTTATGGTTGATGATCCGCGTGCGTGTTACGATTATTCGGGGAAATCCCGACGGATGAAATCAAATGTTGTGGCACAAGTGTGCAACCTCTGCAGAGTGTAAACCTATTCGAATAGCCGCGTCCACGGTTACGGACGGTTGGAAAGGCCATACAGTTTCCGATGTCATATCTTTGAAAATGATGTTGAAAGGTGATGGTGAAATGACTTGTGGTGGATTGAATTGAAATCACCACTTGAATGGTGGGAATGACACTAATGTTCCCACTTGGGTTAGTTAGCACTTGAGTAGGCTTTTCTCAAAGCTTTGTGAACTAAAACTAGCTTTATGCAAATAAACTAGAGCTTAGCAAACCCTACTAGAATGTCTAGCACTTACATTAGTATTAGTTTGCGAGTACTCAACGTACTCACGGCTTTGTCCCTGGCTATTCAAATGGCCGAGTATGAAGATGAACAAGGAGATGACCAGCAGGACGCCTACGACAACTAAGCGCCTTCCGACGTCAAGCGTTGGCCTGTGGACTAGAGAGTCCTTGTATCTTACGCTTCCGCTATGTTGAACTATGAACTTGTGTTGTCCGTTGATCAATAGATCAACTATTCGTGTAATATGGATCATGTGATTCCAATTTGTAAGACTTATGGTTTGTAATGAATGATGATCGTGATACTTAACTATTATGCCTCGCAACAACAATATTCCTGGGATTGCGATGTATGACATAATAGGCATTCGGACTTAAAAATCCGGGTGTTGACAAGTTGGTATCAGAGCCATTGTTTGACCTTAGAAGACCTTAGTTAGAATGGGCGTTCTGAAAAATTTAACTTTGAAATCAAATGAAAGGACTTATTTGTGAAAATTTACTACACTCTTGTCTTTGAGACTTTGCCAAAATTTGATCATGTTCTATCTTATTTAAATCAACTTAAAACCTTGCCACACTTTGCACTCTCTAACTTACTCATCCAATTCTCTTTCAGATGGAGCCGAATGAACCCCTCAACACCAAGTTTTATCAGCTTGGAAACGGAGGAAGCTTGATCTTCGAGCATGACCTCGACTCCCTGTCGGATCACCTTGGCCGCCCACACCCCGAGTTTCACGGGATTCAGGTGGACGACCAGCCGGGAGGGGAACTGCAGTGGATTATCACTGCCGACTTGAGGGGCAAGCTGGAGCCTCCCACCTCGGAGAGGATCCTTTTCTCTTTCAGGGAAAGCAACTGGCTCGACGGGCTTGCACGTGCTCTTCAGGAAGCACTTGCTCGTCTGTGCGGACAGAATACCGAAGCCCTTCGTGAGGAACGCTTTGCGCATCTCGCACGGCGTAACTCTGACGGAAGACCCACGGATGTGCCACTCCACCCCGGTTGAGGCACCATGTGGATCACTTGGACTTCATGCTCTACCCAGGACTCAGAGGGACCTCGACGCCTCTCGCGCTTACGCGAACCAGACCCATGCTCACATCATCGAGCAGGGTGAGGCGATCAAGCTACTCAACAACGACCGCAGGAACCTTCGCTAGCAGCGTGCCAAGAAGGACGCTACGATTCGCCGCCTTCGCGACCGGATCGCGTCACTTGAGGCCACTGTCACGGCCCAGGAGGATCAGATTCGTCACATGGAGGAGGACGATGAAGGCATCGATATTCAGGGAGGAGACGCCTTTCTGAGCGATGACGATGACTTTGAGGAGGACGAGAACACCGAGGAGGAGGACTACGAGTTCCTGGAGGCCGGACAGGATGACTACGTCCCGATTGATATCGACGATGAGGAGTAGTTGCACTAGTTTCACTTATAGTAGGTGTGAGTTGTATCCCGTCCTTCGTATCGTAGCATGAGAATGGTTCTTAAAACCATTGGAGTATGTGTGTAGTTTGTACTATGTGTTGCATGAATGAATGAATGTTATGTTTGTCATGAAAAGATTACAAGTTTTCAAATGTTTTTCAAACTTAAATGAACCATAGAATGTTCCCTCTTATCTCATGATCTTCTATACCTTCAGATGGCCCCTCCGAATCGCACCAACGACGCGATGATGCAGCTTACGCAAACCCCGCTTGCACCGGGAAACCGAGAGAGCCGAGCGCCAAGCCAACATCATCGCCTTGCAGAACATCGCCCAAGGCCATGGAAATCATGACCACCCCGGATCCAAGCTCAAGAACTTCCGAACACCAACCCTCCGGTGTTTAGCAAGACCGAGGAGCCCCTCGACGCCGACGATTGGCTCCAGACTATGGAGAACAATCTGGAAGTAGCTGGAGTGGAAGCCAACGAGAAGGTGTTGTTCGCCACTCACTACCTCGCTGGACCAGCTCGCGCTTGGTGGACAAGTACCCGTGCCATGAACGGAGGTCAATTCATGACTTGGGAGGATTTCAAACTCAAGTTCAGCAAGTACCATGTACCCCGGGTCTTATCAAGAAGATGAGGGATGAGTTCCGTGAACTGAAACAAGGTCGCATGACGGTGGTTGAGTACCGCGACAAGTTTCTCACCTTGTCAAGGTATGCCCCGATGAGACGGACACCGTTGAAAAGAGGAAGGAGAGATTCCTGAACGGGCTGCATGATGAGATGCAGATCGTCCTCGTCAACATCCCCTTCGCCGACCTCGAAGCCCTTGTTGACTCCGCCATCCGGATGGAGGGCAAGTTGAACCAAGCCAATGAGAACCGCAAGCGCCGCATGGCAAATCGAGTGGATCAAGCCACCCCCAAAAGTTTCGCCCTAGCTCAAGCGGAGGTTTCAATCCGAGACATAACAAACCCCCGATACAGAACTCTCGCCCGGTTATCAGAACCGAAGTGGAGGAAACTCCAAGCCAGGAGGCTACAACCCCAACTACAACAACAACAACTACAACCGCGCTCCACCTCGAGCCCCGAACACCAACAACACCAACACCAACACCAACCCCAGAACCGGGAGCAATGCCATTCCCGTTGCGAACAAGCAGGACAAGAGCACTATCACTTGTTATGAGTGTGGTGTAGTGGGGCACTACTCTAACGAGTGTCCCAAGCGTCTTGCCAAGCTCGCCGGCAACACCGCTGCTCCTGCTCAGCAGCAACGCCGTGTCTCCACCGGCAAGAAGTTCGCCCCCAACAACCCCAACAACCGCACCGGCCGCCTCTACCACATGAACGCCGAAGAAGCCCGTGAAGCCCTGCATGTGGTACTGGGTATGTTTTCTGTCAACCACACCCCTGCTAGAGTGTTGTTTGATTCCGAGCATCGCATTCCTTTGTCATCGAAGATTTTGCATCAACAAGTAAAATTCAACCCCTCAGTTTGAAGCATGTTATGGTAGTTCAAATCCCCGGATCAACCACCAAAGCCAGAAAATTTTGTAAAAATGTGCCAATCAAAATCCATGATGTTGATTTCTTTGCAAATCTCATCATACTTGGAACCAAAGGTTTGGAAGTTGTCCTAGGAATGGACTGGATGTCCAAACACAATGGATTGATAGACTGCGCCAAGAAAGCCATAACCATGACTAGCAAGATCGGAATCGTAGTTGAGCACGTCTACGAAAAACTACCCGTAAAATTTACCCGCAACCAAAGTGTATCCAAGCCTACTCTGGATCAAATCAGGGTCGTTTGTCGCTACCCCGATGTGTTTCCGGATGATCTACCCGTATGCCCCCGGACCGGGATATCGAGTTTATCATCGAGTTAATCCCGGAACTGGACCCATCGCCCGAGAGCCTACAGCATGAACGCAGCCGAGCTTGTGGAGCTGAAGAAGCAAATAGATGACATGTTAGCCAAAGGTTTGATCAGACCAAGTGCATCCCCCTGGAGATCCCCCGTCTTGTTTGTCGACAAAAAGGATGGTGCAAATCGTTTATGCACCGACTATCGTAAGCTTAACGATGTCACCATCAAAAACAAATACCCCTTACCCAAGATCGAAGACTTGTTCGACCAACTCACCGGATCCCGAGTTTTCTCGAAAATTGATCTTAGAACTGGATACCACCAACCGAAAATCCGAGCCACCGATATTCCAAAAGCGCCTTTACCACCAGATATGGGTTGTATGAGTACAACGTCATGTCATTTGGATCGACCAATGCTCCCGCTTATTTCATGAATCTCATGAATAAGATCTTCATGAACTTCTTGGACAAATTTGTCGTTGTTTTCATCGACGACATTTTGGTCTACTCCAAGTCCGAAGAAGAACATGAACAAAGATCCTGGAGATTGTTCTAGAAACCCCGAGACAGCACCAGTTGTACGCCAAGTTTAGCAAGTGTGAGTTTTGGCTGGAAGAAGTTGGATTCCTCGGACACATCTTGTCTGCAGGGAGGAATTGCCGTAGATCCCGCCAAGATCAAAACTGTTATGGAATGGAAAGCTCCGACCACACAAACCGAGGTCCGTGCTTTTCTTGGATTAGCCGGATATTACCGCAGATTTGTAGAAGGTTTTTCGAGCATCGCTCGACCAATGACCCAACTGCTGAAAAAGGACAGAAAGTTTGAGTGGACCGACAAGTGTGAAGAGAGCTTTCAACAGCTCAAGAGTAGACTGACAACAGCCCCAATCCCGATCATGCCGATATCGCAAAGCCCTTTGACGTATATTGCGACGCCTCCAAGATCGGACTTGGATGCGTGCTTATGCAAGAAGGAAAGGTTGTATCCTACCTTTCTAGACAACTCAAGCAACATGAGCAGAACTACCCAACCCACGACCTCGAGCTTGCAGCCGTGGTCTTAGCCTTGAAAGTTTGGCGTCATTACCTCATGGGTAATCGATGCGAGATTTATTCCGACCACAAAAGCCTCAAATACATTTTCACCCAGAAGGAGTTAAACATGAGACAACGCCGATGGATCGAATTGATCAAGGATTACGACATGGAGATTCACTACCACCCCGGCAAGGCCAATGTGGTAGCGGATGCTTTGAGTCGATCGCCGTGCCGCTTGAACTCCATGCTCGCAACCGAACAGCCTAGTTTGCACCAAGAGTTTGAACAGTTCAGACTTGAACTTGTAAGTGAAGGATTCCTAGCGGCATCGAATCGCAACCTACCTTGATTGGTCGATCAAGGAAGCCCGAAGGACAACGCTAGCATTGATGGAATCAAGAAACAGATAGTCGCAGAAAAGCCCCGGATTCACCATTGACGGCCGGAGTGCTTTGGTACAAAGAACGCCTCTGCGTACCATCGGACTACGACCTGAAACAAGTCATCCTGCAAGAAGCCCATGACACCCTTTACTCAATCCACCCCGGAGGTACCAAGATGTACCAGGACACGAAAGAACAATTTTGGTGGCACGGAATGAAGAGAGAGATCGGTAGCTATATCGCTAAGTGTGACATCCGCCGGCGAGTTAAGGCAGAACACCGAGACCCGCCGGACTGTTGCAACCCCTTCGATTCCGTAATGGAAATGGGACTCCGTAGGAATGGACTTTATCACCGGACTGCCCAAATCCAGCAAAGGCAATGATTCCATATGGGTAGTGGTCGATAGATTGACCAAAGTCGCCCATTTCATCGCCGTCAAAACCACCTATCAAGGCCCCAAGTTAGCTGAACTCTACATCTCCAGAATAGTCGCTTTGCATGGAACCCCCAAATCGATAGTGTCAGATAGAGGATCACAGTTCACCTCAAGGTTACGGCAGAAAGTGCATGAAGGACTAGGCACTCGCCTAAATTTCAGCACCGCCTATCACCCTCGACCGACGGACAGATCGAGAGAGTAAACCAGATATCGGAAGACATGCTTAGAGCATGCGTATCGGAATACGGATCCAAGTGGGAAGACCGCCTACCTTACGCAGAATTCTCATCCAACAATAGTTATCAAGCCAGCCGACAGATGGCCCCCTGTGAAGCCTTGTACGGAAGGGCGTGCCGTACCCCCCTGACGTGGTCCGAAGTCGGAGCGAGTCAAGTTTTCGGGCGAGCCGTTGGTCGTGCAGCCGAAGAGAAGGTTCACACGAGCCGTGAGTACCTCAAGACCGCGCAATCCAGGCAGAAGAGCTACGCCGACAAGAGACGTCGGGAGATGACCTTTGAGATCGGAGATTTTGTCTATCTCAAAGTATCCCCCTTGAAAGGGATGCAAAGGTTTCAGCTGAAAGGAAAGCTTGCACCTCGCTACGTGGGACCTTTCCAAGTCCTCACCGCCGAGGTGAAGTATCTTATCAACTGGAGTTGCTCGAAGAAATGTCGGCCGTTTGTGCACGACGTTTTTCACATCTCACTTCTCAGGAAATGTCTTGAAGTCCCCGAGAAGACCGAAGTGTTCAAGAACATCGATCACCGATCGGTGGATATCAACAAGGATCTGACTTACCGCGAAGTGCCGATTCGCATCCTAGAAGAAGCTTACGTAACCACCCGCACCCGAAGCATCAAGTTTCTAAAGATCCAATGGAGCAATCATACCGAGGATGAAGCCACCTGGGAACGCGAAGACTTCATGAAGAAGGAGTACCCAGATCTCTTTAGTACCTAACTTTCTTTTTGATCTCGGGACGAGATCTTTTGTAAGGGGGAAGGGTTTGTAACACCCCAAATTTCAATGAAAAAGAAAGTTAGAGAATTCGAAATACAAAATTTCAAACCAACAAAAACTTTTCTTTTGCATATAGTACCATGCATAGGACTTGTGCATTTGAGTGATATGCCATGATGATTGTTATTACTTGTATTTGTTATGCTCTAAAACCCTAGAGTGATCATGTGAAGATCACCAACCAAATAAATCAAAGTGGAAGAAATTCCCATAATTGAAAAACCCTAAAAACCCTCACATATGCCCTATGGCATTTTTATAAATTTTGACCCTAGACCTATTTTGTCTTCACCATTAGTGGAATAATGTTACTAAACACTTATCCCAACTTTTGGAAGCAAGGGTTCACAATTCAATTGATTTTCCAACACTTTTCCCACTCACATGTGATGATGACCAAATCTGCCAATTATAGTCTGGTCACCACTTTGAGCCCCTGCAATTCAATTTTCCCAAACCATTCTTTGCTAACTCCTTGCACCATTTCAAAGTCAACATCAAGGTGAACAACTTTGATGAAGACCACCCTGCCAAATTCATCTTTGATCACTAGCTATGCTCATCCAAAGTTGCAACTTTATAATAAGTTCAACAATCTTCACTTAGCCATTTTGGGCCATTTTTGAAATCCAATTTTTCCACCACCACCTCAACTCATCTCTGGTCAAATACAACTTATCTCAACTTTCACTTTTCAAAAACATTCACCATTTGAATTATTTCCATTTTTGATATTTTTGTATTTTCCAAATTTGAACCCTATTCATACACTATAGCAAATAGTGATCTACTCAAACTAACCTACTCTAACCAACCCCAAATGGTCCCCTGGTCCCCTCTCTCACTAACCCCAGCATAGAAACCCTAGGGAGAGAGAGAGAACATGCATGGCATGGCCATGCCGGCCACATGCCGGCCATGCCGCACCTCCCCCTCTCTCCTTCATCGCCGACCCTGGCCACCATGTCCCTGCACTCCACCTCACTCTACTGAGTCGCCTAGCATCGGCCGTTGTCGAGGAGGAGCCCTGCATTGGCCAGACCAGCACGCGTCCATGGCGCCCTGGACGCCGCTCACGTCGCGCGCGGGCACGCCGCGCGGACACACCCTGGCCACGCGCCACGCCATGACCTCGAGCACCCCCTGGACCCCCGGCGAACACGTTGAGCCTCACCGTGACACCGCAGCGCGCCCAGACATGATCTCGACCACGACCCGTGCCCGCCGTCACCGGAGAAGAGAACCCCGATCCGCCGCAGACGCGCCCGTCGCGGAAGCAACGCGACCAACCAAGCCACCGCCCGACCCCGCTGTCGCCGCCAATAGCATCGCCAGGAGCCGTAGAACACTGCCACCACCTCGCCTAGCTCGACCGCTCGCCGTAGACGCCGTGCCCTGGTCGACTTCTTCACGGCCAAGCCGCACCCTTGGCCATCTATAAATACCGCGTTCCCTGGACGAAGCTGAGCACACCACCACGTTCACCACCCTCCACTGCTTCTCCTCCACCCAACCACTCGCTCGATTCTTGCCGGAGTTGCTCCAATTTGAAGCCCGGAGCCCGCCGCACCGCACCTCGCCGCCGTCGATGGGAGCCGATCGTGGTGACGCCGCCGGCGCCAGGAGCTTCGCCGTCGTCCACATCGACATCACGCACACTGCCAGCCACCGCGGGAGCCCTGGTTAGCTCTCCCACCCCCTACCCGAGCCGCCGGCGAACCTCTCTCTCGCCGGCGAGACGATGCACCTCAGCCGTTAGATCCCTCTCTAATCCTACGCTCCACGTCGCCCCGTACCGCTTCGGCGTTTAAACGCCGCTGACATGCGGGACCCCCTGTCAGGCAGCCCACGCGGGCACAGACGCGTGGTGGGCTGGCCTTGGGCCTGTTTAAACCATTTCAGCCCGTTAGCTTTTCCCGCCGGCCTGTTTAATTCAAATTCGTTTTAAACATTTTCCAAACATTTTCAATACTGCCCAAACTTTGAAATTAAATAGTTTCCAATTGGCTAAACCAAATTTAGTGAATTTGACATTGTTGGAAAGCCACTGAAATTCTCTATCCAATGCCACTGGCCTCTTGGTCAAATTCTTTGTAGAATTAATGTGACAAAAATAACAAGCCAGGGACTTTTCCCTATTCAAATAAATCTTAAAAATCAACCAAAATAGATATTAAGTTAATTCCAACTCTAATAGCTCACTTTTGACTTACACTAATTGTTTATGCAATAAAATGGTGTGGTCACTTTGCATGATCATGCCATGGTTTAATGAATGGATATTTTGACTAGTTTAACTAGTTGATATTATCCAAAACTATTAAAGTTAAATTGTGTGAAGTCTTACACTTCATTTAAACTTGTCTCACATGAATTCATGGGATGTTTGGACCCCTGGTTCCAAACTCTCTTATATGAATGTCTTGAGATTTAAATCAAGTATAGTGTTATTTAAATGGCATGAGGTGTTCCACCTCATTTAAATCATTCTCCCAAATGATGATGATGATGAACATTTGATCTAGGTCAAGATGAGTTCATCCATGATTGTTGGAGAAATTAAATCTTAAGAAGATTTCAATGAGAGGAAATTATTTCTCAAGAACCCTATGGAAACTATCATTTACATATAGAATACAAATCCTATTTTAATCCCACCACCCATGCACCCTAGTTTATTTATGTGTGTGCCTAGAGTAGTGGTGTGTTGATTTGTGATGTGTGGAATAGCCCTGGAATTAGTGAGTAATTATACTCGTATTTCAAATTTAGACGGTAGCACCGGAGAGTACGCCGAAGAAGAAGGTTGCTACCAGGAGGAGGAAGAGGAACAGTTTGAGAACTACCAAGGCAAGCTAATTTACTATGCAAGCTTTTATTCTTGCCAAGTGCAAAGCCCCTTGGGGCAAGGCACCATGTCTTACCTTTTCTTATGTGAACCCATCCCAAGTTTTTACTTGTTTTTCCAAATGATTTTCCTTTTATAGTTAACTTTGGTCAAAATACAAGTTGGATACTAGAGTAGTGAGTTAGTCCCTTCCCAGCAAAGCAAGGTAGCACCCCTCATGAATTAGAGCTAGTGCTAATGAACTAAACTACTCTAGATGGGAACTTTGTGATTTTGAAAGGAATTTGAAACCTTGGAATGAAGATGCATTCCATTGAATGATTTTTGAAGGTGAATATGACCAAGAGAAGATGGTGATTTTTGATAAAACATGATGTTGGTTTGAATGCGATACCTTTCCAATTCTCAAGTACCCCCACAATACCTGATTATGGGTAGGGCTTAACTGGAAGTTTATGCGTCTTAGTATGGGTTCCCTCTAAACAAGCGTCATCGGGGTTATGCCGAAAGCTGCCTCTACCACAAAAGAAACGATACGATATGACGCGAAATGAGGTGAATGTCCGGCCCAAGCCCTGTGCAGTTCCCAGGTTGACAGTTGGTCTTCACTGGGAGGCCAAGCTCATGGGGAGAGGTGCTCATACTAGGATTCGTAAGTGAAAGGTTATGGTTGATGATCCGCGTACTGTGTTACGATTATTCGGGGAAATCCCGACGGATGAAATCAAATGTTGTGGCACAAGTGTGCAACCTCTGCAGAGTGTAAACCTATTCGAATAGCCGCGTCCACGGTTACGGACGGTTGGAAAGGCCATACAGTTTCCGATGTCATATCTTTGAAAATGATGTTGAAAGGTGATGGTGAAATGACTTGTGGTGGATTGAATTGAAATCACCACTTGAATGGTGGGAATGACACTAATGTTCCCACTTGGGTTAGTTAGCACTTGAGTAGGCTTTTCTCAAAGCTTTGTGAACTAAAACTAGCTTTATGCAAATAAACTAGAGCTTAGCAAACCCTACTAGAATGTCTAGCACTTACATTAGTATTAGTTTGCGAGTACTCAACGTACTCACGGCTTTGTCCCTGGCTATTCAAATGGCCAGAGTATGAAGATGAACAAGGAGATGACCAGCAGGACGCCTACGACAACTAAGCGCCTTCCGACGTCAAGCGTTGGCCTGTGGACTAGAGAGTCCTTGTATCTTACGCTTCCGCTATGTTGAACTATGAACTTGTGTTGTCCGTTGATCAATAGATCAACTATTCGTGTAATATGGATCATGTGATTCCAATTTGTAAGACTTATGGTTTGTAATGAATGATGACTGTGATACTTAACTATTATGCCTCGCAACAACAATATTCCTGGGATTGCGATGTATGACATAATAGGCATTCGGACTTAAAAATCCGGGTGTTGACAAACATCTACGGATACTAGGCACCATGCCCTAACAATCTTATGACTATTACATGACCAATCTCATCCAATCCCTACCATCCCCTTCAGCCTACAGCGGGGGAATTACTCACACATGGATGGGGAAAACATGGCTGGTCGATGGAGAGGCGTCGGTGATGATGATGGCGATGATCTCCTCCAATTCCCCGTCCCGGCGAGGTGCCAGAACGGAGACTTTTGGTCCCCGAGACGGAGTTTCGCGATGTGGCGGCGTACTGGATGGTTTCTAGCGACTTCGACTTCCTCCCGTGCGTTTTTAGGTCGAAGGCAATAAGTAGTCCGAAGGAGGGCGTCGGGGGCCAGCCGAGGCCACCACACACTAGGGCCGCGCGGGCCCCTCCTGGGCCGCGCCGTCCTAGTGTGTGGAGCCCTCGTTCCCCCACCTGGCTTGCCCTTCTGGCTCCGCCAATATTCTGGGAAAATAGGACCTTCTGCATAAATTCCGAGGATTTTCCTGAAAGTTGGATTTCTGCACAAAAACGAGACACCAGAACAGTTCTGCTGAAAACAGCGTTAGTCCGTGTTAGTTGCATCCAAAATACACAAATTAGAGGCAAAACAATAGCAAAAGTGTTCGGGAAAGTAGATACGTTTTGGACGTATCAACTCCCCCCAAGCTTAGCTTATTGCTTGTCCTCAAGCAATTCAGTTAACAACTGAGGGATAAAAGAACTTTCACGAACACATTTGTTCATATGATGTAAATATTCTCATGCTATGGCTAACACTTAGGCAGTTCATAATAAGATACATGCAAATAAGATCATCCAATAGCTATGTCAATCATGGAAAAGTACCAACAATTAATAATAAGCATCATGAATCATGTATATAAGCAGGATTGCAATGTTCATAAAAGAGTATGATAGAGTGGTATCTCGCTTGCCCATATTTGATCAGCAAAACATAAATGCTCAGGCACCTCTGAAGTTCATAGAAAGACTAGAAATAGTGATTGTCAAAGATAAAAGCATCAAAGTTATACCACAATCAATCATATTTTGAGACAAGCATATTACACTAAGAATGACAGTTGTGCTCTCAAGAAAGTACTCAAAGAAAGGATGGAGACTCAATGTAAAAGTAAAAAAGATTGACCCTTCGCAGAGGGAAGCAGGGATTAACATGTGCTAGAGCTTTTCATTTTTATAAAGACAGAAGTAAAATGGTTTTGAGAGGTGTTTGTTGTTGTCAACGAATGGTAATGGGCACTCTAACTACCTCATCAACCAGACTTTCAAGAGCGGCTCCCATGAAATTTTATTTTTGGGTGGCACTCCTTCCAACCTTGCTTTCACAAACCATGGCTAACCGAATCTTCGGGTGCCTGCCAATAATCTCATACCATGAAGGAGTGCCTTTTTATTTTAGTTTTATTTAGATGACACTCCTCCCCACCTTTGCTTTCTCAAGCCATGGCTAACCGAATCCTCGGGTGCCAACCAACAATCACATACCGTGGAGGAGTGTCTATTTATAAATTTATGAAAGTTAGTTAATTGGGGCTGGGAACCCCGTTGCCAGCTCTTTTTGCAAATTTATTGGATAAGTGGATGTGCCACTAGTCCATTGGTGAAAGTCCGTCCGGAGTAAATGACAAGATCGAAAGATAAACACCACATACTTCCTCATGAGCTATAAAACATTAACACAAATTGAGGAGCATTTTGAAGGTTTACAGGTAGCACATGAAAATTTACTTAGAATGGTTTGAAATGCCATGCATAGGTATTTATGGTGGACACTTTGGAACAACTTGGTTTTCATGTGTTTGGAGGCACGAGCAGCGTTCCCGCTCAGTACAAGTGAAGGCTAGCAAAAGACTAGGGAGCGACAAATCAAGAGAGCAGTAGCTGTCATAATCATGCTTGCGGTAAAATAAATTAACTGAGGCATAAGAGTGATACAAGAACTCTGAAGCAATGTAAATCATTGAGGCTTAATTGACTTTTGTTCAGTCATATGCATACGTGAGCATGTGCCAAGTTAATTCAAACGAATTATTCAGAGGAGGATACCACAATATCATACCTATTTATGAATAAAACAATGCAAGCAAACATCCATGACATGCTACTCATATTAATAAATTGGAGCTTAACATGAGAGATCATGAACTACTAGACTTTCTTAAGTGACATATACCTCACATGAACCAACCAAGCATGCTCACATGGATGAGTATATGTACAAAAATGAAAACAAATAGAGTTCATACCAGCCTCTCACCACAATCAGATTGTCGTAGATCGTCATTATTGCCTTTTCACTTGTGTAGCTTGAATAATATGGAATGAAAACCACGCTCCAGCCACCGAAGACCATTGAACTCATAAAGAACTTTACAAAACCAAAGAAGAACAGCAAATATTTTTGGTGTTTTCGAATTTGAAACAAGAACAAAAGGAAACAAGCAAACAAAGCAAAATCTTTTTGGATTTTCTTATAGCAAACCAACGATAGCAAATAAAGCAAAATGAAAGCAAGAAACCAAAATAACAAATGGTAAAGAGAAACAACAGAAATATTTTTGGTCTTTTTGTGTTTTAGGAAAGAAACAAAATAAAAACAAGAGAATGAAGACTAGAAGAAACACATAAAAGCAGGATGACAGAAATCTGCCAAAACCTGACAGCAGTACAGAAATCGATTTTTACAAAAATCTTCCGTTGCTCAGATCGAAAAGGGTTCAACTAATGAAAGTTAGATAACAACCTGGGGAACATGCACAAAAATTGGCAGCTCAAAATAACGTTCTGGCTGTGCGCACGAATTTTTCTAGTAACAGTCCAGAATCTGTTTTCAGGCAGCACATCCCCAAATATCATCTTCCTCTCATTAGAAAACCACTCAAAGAAACTAAACAAGTATGTACAAGTATCCAGCAACCATAATATGCAAAGAATGAGTGATGCCGGTATACCTCCCCCCAAGCTTAGGCTTTTGGCCTAAGTGGAGATCAACCCCAACGAGGGTCTGGGTTCCATGCCGGTGGATCATACATGGCGTAGTCATAATAAAGTCCCGATGCAGAAGAAAATCGTGGAGGCTCCTCATGCCCAGCTTGTGGATGCGAAGAACTTGCTGCATCGGATGACGAGTCGAGGTGTTCCTCGTCCTCCTCCGTGTTGTCTCTTGCACGATGGCCTCCTCCCTCTATGTGTGCATTAACTGCACTTTCCGTGACTGACCAATCCTCCCTGGAATCAAGGTTAAACAGAGCAGGTGCAGGCAATCCTACTAATTTTTCAGTTTTCTTAGTTATTCTCCAAGCTTTCTTGTAAAATGTTATTCTATAAGACAGGTTGCTCAAATTAGATGAATCAGAAACAAATTCATGTTTAATCATGGAGACTATATCAAGTTTCTCTATGGGAAGTTGAATATCAAGGTGGTGAGGTTCCACACCATGCATAGCTAATAAACGAGAGGCGATGAGACCTCCACAAATTCCTCCCTTCTCACGGTTAGTAGCAAGTCTGTTGGCTATCAAAGCACCCAAGTTATAAGTCTTATCACCTTGTAATGCAGCAGCTAGAAAGGCTAAATCCTGGATAGATATTTTACTTCCATTCTTTCTTGCTAGAACGCACTTGGTGATGAAATAAGCAAAGTAGCGAATAGCTGGGAGTTGAATGCTACTGATTTTACCACCATCCTCTGAGAAGCTTCTTCCATGACAAATCATCTTGAAAAGGTCCAAGAACTCTTGCGGCGATCCTCTTATCTTCTCGCATGATCCCCATTGCGGCACTCGATTCTTTGCACAAAAATCATTGAATGGCAAGTTGACAGTTTTATTATAAATTTTGTACTGAACCATGGGGTTAGATCGCGACCAATTGATTTTAAAATCCTGCACTACAGACATAGTCAGTTTTGCATATTGGCATGGTTCACCATCAACAAAATCATCCAACCCTGCACGAGAGATTAGACTTTGAACATCTTGCAAGATTCCTGCACTTCTCATAAAATCCACGCACGGGTAGTAAGCGGGGTATACTCCTTCTTCGCGGTGAACTCTCATAACCTGTTGCACCTCCAATTCTTGTTGGTTGAGTTGGTGCCTACTCCCTTCCATTTTCTGAAATTTTTCAACAAACAATATAAAATCTGATTTGGTGACATATAATTGAGGGAAACTACCATAGGAACTTGCTAGAGTACTAATCATGCATCAAAACTAGTTTCTATCATTTAGAACAAGCATGCAAGCTCACTAAACATGTTACCTATAGCAGCAAAATATTCAAGATATACTCCACCAAATAAAATTCTACTTGGATAATTGAAGGAGTCACATACCGGAGAGCAAATGTGCCAAATTTCAGACAGAAATCTGGGCTGAGCAAAGAGATCGAGAAATCTGGAGCTCTTGAGCAAAAACGCGAGTGAGAGGAACCTGGTGCGAGTTTTTTCGGGAGAGAGAAGAAAGTGGGAGGAAGGGATGATGAAGTGGGGCAAAGGGGGACCCACACACCAGGGTGGCGCGCCCCCCTTGCTGGCCGCGCCGGCCTGTGGGGTGCCACCCTGGGGTGCCCCACTGGTCATCCCAGTGCTCCTGTGTGCCTCGTCAAAAAATAGGATCAACAAGATAATTTTTGTGAATTTTTGAAAACTTTGAAAAATGCACATTTCGGGTATTAAGTTTATTATTACGGCTAGGAATTTTTTGAAATCTCTAACTAACTAAGGAACTTTACAAAACAAGAGTGCTACAGCAAGTAGAACAAGTGGAGGAAGAAAGAGATGTTGTTTACCTCCTCTATGCATATAAAAAGTATTTGTTAACAAGGTTGATCAAGTCTTGCCACCAAATAAATTTTACATAGCATAAGAAGAAATAAACCTCAAATCAATCATGTTACCTTGAATTGTATTGATATGGATCCAATCACAAGAGTTTGATATTCTTCTTTAGGCTCATATATAGGACAATCGATAGTTCCAACTTTGATAGTTCTCACATTTGAAATTGTATTAACTCCACATGCTTTCTCAATCCTCTTGGGAAAATAAACGGTATGCTCCTTGTCATCAACATTGAAAGTAACTTTTCCTTTATTGCAATCAATAACAGCCCCTGCGGTGTTAAGAAAAGGTCTCCCAAGAACAATAGACATATTATCATCTTCAGGCATTTCCAACACAACAAAATCAGTTAATATCAAGCAGTTATTAGTAACTTGAACAGGAACATCCTCACATATACCAACAGGAATAGCAGTAGATTTATCAGTCATTTGCAAAGATATATCAGTAGGTATCAACTTATCTAAGTAAAGTCTCTTATAAAGAGAAAAAGGCGTAACACTAACACCGGCTCCCAAGTCACATAGAGCAGTTTTAACATAATTATTCTTAATAGAACAAGGAATAGTCGGAATACCTGGGTCGCCAAGCTTCTTTGGAACCTTACCATTGAAAGAGTAATTAGCAAGCATAGTGGAAATCTCCTCATTAGGAATTTTCCTTTTGTTAGTGACAATATCTTTCATATACTTTGAATAAGGAGGCAATTTAATAGCATCAGTCAAAGGGATTTGCAAGAATAAAGGTTTCATCCAATCACAAAATTTATTATAGTGTTCCTCTTCCTTTGATTTTAGTTTCTTAGCAGGAAAAGGCATTTGCTTTTGAACCCAAGGTTCCCTTTCATTACCATGTTTCTTAGCAATAAAATTTTCTTTAGTATACTTTTTATTTTTAGCATGCTTTTCAGGTTCTTCTTCAACCTCTTCTTTATCAGGAGTATCATTCTTATCATTATCTTTATCATGTTCATTACCACTTTCAGTTTCAGCATCAGAAATAGAAATACTATTAGGATCATTAACAGGTTCAGAGGATTCTACAACATTCTTATGTTTCTTTTTCTTTTTCTTAGATGGAGCACTAGTTTTAGTTCGTTGAGAATCTTGTTCAACTCTTTTGGAATGTCCTTCAGGATATAGTGGATCCTGGGTAGAAACACCACCTCTAGTTGTTACTTCATAAGCATGTTTTTCTTTAGAACTATTTCCCAACAAGTCATTTTGCACTTTAGTGAGTTGATCAATTTGAGTTTGAACCATATGAAAATGTTTAACAAGCATCTTAACATCATTGGAGGTTCTCTCCACAATACCATGCAATTCACTAATAGCTCGAGAATTTTCCATTAAATGATTCTCTACTCTCATATTAAAATTTTCTTGCTTAACAATATAATTATCAAACTCATCTAAGCATTGAGCAGGAGGTTTCGAATACGGAATATCTTCCCTAGTAAAGCGTTGAAGAGAGTGTACCTCAATCATTGATGAAGGGGGAGTTATCTTACATAAATCTTCTATAGGAGGTAAATTCTTCATGTCTTCAGGTTTAATACCCTTCTCCTTAAGAGACTTCTTGGCTTCCCTCATATCTTCATCATTTAATTTAATCATACCCCTCTTCTTCAATATCGGTGTCGGGGTTGGTTCAGGTGTAGACCAATCATCATGATTAGGCCTATTTTAGCCAATAATTCTTCAAAGATCGTCTGGAGTTCTTTTCCTGAAAACACAACCAGCACAACTATCCAGGTATGCCCTAGACTCAATGGTTAGTCCACTATAAAATATATCAAGTAAATCATGCTTTTCCAAATCATGTTCAGGCCGAGCTCTAATAAGAGAGAAAAATCTCGCCCAAGCCTCAGGCAATTTCTCTCCATCTTCCTGGTCAAAATTATAAATTCTCTGCAAAGCAATATGTTGAGCACTAGCAGGAAAGTATTTCCGGAAGAAAACATCAAGCAATTCTTTTGGACTTTTAATAGAATCAGGTGGCAAACTATTATACCAAGTTTTAGCGTCATCCTTTAATGAGAATGGAAAGATTTTAGCAACAAAGTAAGTACGCTTCTTTACATCATCAGAAAACAAGCTACTCAGAGTAGATAACTCAATCATGTGTTCAACAACACTTTCTTTTTCAGTACCACAAAAGGGTGTTTTCTCAACAATAGCTATATGAGATAGATCAAGAGAAAAATCATAATCCTTACCCTTAATGTTTATAGGAGATGTGGCAAATTTAGGATCAGGAGACAGTTTATATCTAATAGCATGTTCTGCAAGCAACTTTTTAATTTTTCTTGCATCAGTAGTAGCATTGCATTTTTCAATAAAATCATCATCAAGTTCCACATAATCTTCATCAAGATCATCACTAGAATATTCAACAGACTCAGGTGAATTAACAGGTGTAGCAGCATTTTCATTAGGAGTTTCAGTATTTTCAATTTGTCTAGACTTAGCAATTGTAGCATCTAGAAAAGATCCTAACGAACCATCATTATCAAGCACAGCAGAAGCATCATCAAAATTATAAGAGGAATTTTCAGATTCAGCAAAAGTATCAGCATTTGAAGCATGTGGTGGTGAAACAAGTTTACTTATCACAGATGGTGAATCAAGAGCAGCAGAGGTACTCAGAGTTGTACCTTTTCTTGTAGTGGATGGTAATATGGCGACTTTAGTATCGCGAGGTTTACCCATGATGGAGAATTTGCAGCGAACAATATCAATCCAAGTGAACTTCCAAATAAAGCTATGCTCCCCGGCAACGGCGCCAGAAAACAGTCTTTATGACCCACAAGTATAGGGGATCGCAGCAGTCTTCGCGGGTAGTAAAACCCAATTTATTGATTCGACACAAGGGGAGACAAAGAATACTTGAAAGCCTTAACAGCGGAGTTGTCAATTCAGCTGCACCTGGAAACAGACTTGCTCGCAAGAGTTTATCAAGAGTAACAGTTTTATAGCAAGAGTGTAGTGAAATAATGACAGAGTAACAAAGACAGCAGCAGTGATTATAGTAAACAGCAGGATTAAAATACTGTAGGCACGGGGATGGATGAACCGGCTTTGCATGGATGAGAGAAACTCATGTAACAATCAAGCACGGGCATTTACAGATAATAATAAAATGGTATCCAAGTACTAATCAATCAATAGGCATGTGTTCCATATATAGTCGTACGTGCTCGCAATGAGAAACTTGCACAACATCTTTTGTCCTACCAGCCGGTGGCAGCCGGGCCTCAAGGGAATCTACTGGATATTAAGGTACTCCTTTTAATAGAGTACCGGAGCAAAGCATTAACACTCCATGAACACATGTGATCCTCACATCACTACCATTCCCTCCGGTTGTCCCGATTTCTGTCACTTCGGGGCCATTGGTTCCGGACAGCGACATGTGTATACAACTTGCAGGTAAGATCATAAGCAACGAATATCTTCATGAATCAATAACATGTTCAGATCTGAGATCATGGCACTCGGGCCCTAGTGACAAGCATTAAGCATAACAAGTTGCAACAATATCATAAAAGTAACATCTACGGATACTAGGCACCATGCCCTAACAATCTTATGACTATTACATGACCAATCTCATCCAATCCCTACCATCCCCTGCAGCCTACAGCGGGGGAATTACTCACACATGGATGGGGGAAACATGGCTGGTCGATGGAGAGGCGTCGGTGATGATGATGGCGATGATCTCCTCCAATTCCCCGTCCCGGCGAGGTGCCAGAACGGAGACTTCTGGTCCCCGAGACGGAGTTTCGCGATGTGGCGGCGTACTGGATGGTTTCTGGCGACTTCGACTTCCTCCCGTGCGTTTCGGCCTAGTGTGTGGGGCCCTCGTGCCCCCACCTGGCTTGCCCTTCTGGCTCCGCCAATATTCTGGGAAAATAGGACCTTCTTCATAAATTCCGAGGATTTTCCTGAAAGTTGGATTTCTGCACAAAAACGAGACACCAGAACAGTTCTGCTGAAAACAGCGTTAGTCCGTGTTAGTTGCATCCAAAATACACAAATTAGAGGCAAAACAATAGCAAAAGTGTTCGGGAAAGTAGATACGTTTTGGACGTATCACTCGTCGACAATGAAGAATAAACCCGAAGACATCAACATCAAGATCTTCGAGTAGTACAACTTGAGTCTATGCGTGGCTGCAAGCACCCACCCATAGACTCGGGGGCTACTCCCATCGGGAGCGCTTCGCGCACCCGACAAAAAGAAACTTCGACTCTGCATCAAGCACAAGATTCAAGACTCAGCAGATGATCAAGACATTCGGACGATGGCAACTTTAGTCCCTGCCCGAAGCTTCACTTCGGCCAGACACTCGGGGGCTACTGATGTGGGCATAACCCTTCGGGTACTCGATATTGCCATACCCGGTGCAGATTATCAAGATGGACCAGCACAAGGACTCGACAAGCTGGACCTGCAAGCGTTAACAACTTGGACTACAAGGAAAGAAGACTCCAATACGAATCCTACTAGGACTCTTGTAAACCCTAGCTTGGCTGATATATAAAGCCAGGCAGGAGCACCCTTTAGGGGGCATATTCAGAAACGTAAATCAAGAGGCGACATGCCTAGACAACGCAACCCGCAGATTAGAACTAGACTAGATCCAACAACTCCGCCTATGGCGGCCTCCTGTAGACATATATTCATATAGTGGATTGCTAGCAGGACGTAGAGATCCTCCACCGTGGGGACGTGAAACTGGGTACGTCGTGTACCGCCTCGCTCCCGGAACTTCCATCGTCGCCTTTCTCTAAAACCCAAGCCCCTCATGATGGGCATTGCCGAGGAACCGCCTCGTCAACTGTAGTCTTGCTTGAGCCGCATAAGCCTATGCAGCCCCATCTTGTCAGTCACCCACACAACATCCTCGAAATGATCTTTCTCAACAAGAGTATCCAAATCAATGGGATTCACCGGTTGCACTTTGTCCATCTTCTCATAAATGCCCTTGTAGATGAACAGTTGTTCCATACACCAGAAACGGGTGTCCTCAATGTCCAAATCCCACTCTCCATCCACATACTAGTTCTTCGGCCTGAGAGCTACATAATCAATAAGATCCATATGCTTATAGTTGATCCTCATCTCCTTCCCTTTCCGCCTCATGGTGGCTGACTTTCTCGGAGCAGACTGGCAAACATCCTCACTAGAGCAGTCTTTGCGAGGACGACGTCTCTGGTGCCATCTACATGTGATATGGGATATATGGATAGCATAGGACGAATAAGCACACAAGTCAAAAACAAAGAAAAATGCAGTATAGAGTAATACCAATATAGGTTCGAGACTATTGTGGACAAAGATGTTCAAAAAGGGTGTAGCAGACAGATTCCCAGGCTGGAAATTGCGGTGTTGTCCAGGGGTGGAAATTCCGCCCAGGCCAAAAATTCTGGTCCGCGTTGGGGCAGGAAATTCTGCCATGGCGACAGCACACGCACTAGTAGGAAAAGCCTTATAGGTGAAATCTTAGTTTTGTGGCGCACCAGCCAAATATGCGCCACAGAAAGCTTTTTTGTGGCGCACCAGGTAGGGTGCGCCACAAAAATAGCTTATTTTTGTGGCGCACTACTAAACCATGCGCCACAGAAATGAGGTGGGGCCCACATCCTGCCACCACCAATAATTAGTGTAGTTATTTCTGTGGCGCATAGGATAGGGTGCGCCACAGAAATGTTCTGGTGCGCCACAGAAATAGTGCCTCTTATATCACTGTCGTGCCCCTCCCTCGCCCGTACCCCCTCTCTCCCCTCTCGATCCCAACCGCGCGTCGCCGCCTTCCATGGTGAGTGTCGCCGTCACCATCGCCGTCCTCCGAGATGGCCGCATGCCGCCACGCTCCACCCATCCCCGCCACCAGCAGCACATGCCGCTGCGGCGTGGAGGAGGAGGGGCCGCGGCGTGTAGGAGGAGGGTCCGGCTCCGCATCAAGGAGGAGGAGCCGCCGCGTCCTCCTCCTCCTCCACCCCTGCTGTCGTCGTGAACCACCTCCTCCACCCCTCTTTTGTCGGTGAGCTCCACCTCTGTCGTCCCCTCCCTCTTCCTCTCCCGCGCGAGCACAAAGTGCTCGATGAAATGCTCTGGATGCTGTTGCGCTACTGTTGTGCTCTGGATGTTGATGCTGCTGTGTTGCTAGTTGCTAGCACGATGTTGGAACGATTTAGCTTGACATTGTTGGAGGTGCCTTTGGTTATAGAATGCCCAACACTAACATTGTTGGACTCCCATGCATGATTGTTGCTCCAGTCCCCCTTTTCTTATTTTGTATAACTTGGCTAATTACAGAGAGGGGGGAGAAGGTTGGTGTTAATTGAGGCCATTTATCTGGTATGTGCACATGGATTGAATTATGATCCCATTGCTTGCAGTTGTTGCCTGTCAAGCACTGCATGAAAGCCTTGATTAATTGCTTTACTGAAGCTTTGGCTTTTGTAAAGTGTCATGTGCAGGTCATGCTGCTATTGCTTGATTAATTGGTGCTATGCTTGTTACGGTAGAGCTATAGTTGATTAATTGGTTCTATGCTTTTTACTGATGCTGCTATATTGCTTGATTAATTGGTGCTATGCTTGTTACTGATGCTGCTATATTGCTTGATTAATTGGTGCTATGCTTGTCACTTCTTATTAATGAACCATGTTTTGGTGATGATTCAGTTAAACTAAATGGATTTGATTTGTTTTCCAACCTTTGTTGGAAACAAATCCAAAGTCTGAACCTGTATAAGGTGATGAGGACTTGTTTACTAGTGTGGATTGCTTATGCTGTGTTGTGACCTCATTAGCTCTTGCTACTGCCACTGGTTGCATCTCATGGTTGGATAATTGGTTCGTTTTGGTGAAAATAGAGATATTCACAATAGGGAATCATGTAAGTGAATGCCACTGTGGTATCCTTTGAAGAAAATGGGAAGTTTCTGATGGTTTAAAAGACTAGGTGATGCTAGGTTATTAAGTTGGCTGTCAAGGTTGGTTTTATCTAGTTAACTTGGATAGGCTATGTGTTCTTGCTTACTTATGCATATCCATCTCTACTGGATTTACTAGCTCAGGCTTGGCCTCTCTCTTGCAGCATCACTTGGTTACTACCAAGTGATGATTAATCCCTTATGGTACCCCAGCTTTGTTTTTAACTCAACTGAGTAATGATAAACTTCTATTTCTTGTTGGCTTTGATAAAAAATAGAGATATCCACAGTAGGGGATCATGTAAATGAATGCCACTGTGGTATCCTTTGAAGAAAATGGACTGTTTCTGATGGTTTTAAAAGGCTAGGTGGTGCTAGGTGATTCAGTTGGCTACCAAGACTTGTCTCATCTGGTTAGCTGGGATATGCTATGTGTTCTTGCTTGTTTAGGCATATCTATCACTTACTGGATTTACTGGTTCTTGCTTGGCCTCTCCTTCGCCAGCATCACTTGATCTATACCAAGTGATGAATAATCCCTACGGAGCATCTGCATCATGCTAAATGGTTCTCTTTATAAATAATTTGGTCTTTAATTTTATTTGTACTTGCCGATGATTAGAATGTTTGGTCACCTATACACTCCGGGAAGGCGCTAGTGAGCCTGGTGCGATGGCACAAATATCAATCTCTTGTGCATCCTACCTGGCCTCACTAACGCCTTCCCGAAATGTTAATATTTGTTTCGACCAACAAAGTATGAGGCATTCCATTTAGTTCATACTAGCTACTTTTCTCTTATTTGAGTTGGCACTTCTTAATTGCGTTGGCCGATGATTAGAATGTTTTGTCACTTGTACACTCTGGGGTGGGGCCAGTGAACCTGGTGTGATGGCACAAATATCAATCTCTTGTGCATCCTACTTGGCTTCGCTGACCCCATCCCTGAATGTTAATATTTGTTTCGACCAACAAAGTATGAGGCATATGCTATCTAGTTGATACCACTTGGCTCTTTCTTCCTTTTTAGTGCCGATGATTAGAATGTTTGGTCACTCGTACACTCGGGGGTGGAGCAAGTGAGCCTGGTGTGATGGCACAAATATCAATCTCTTGTGCATCCTACCTGGCCTCGCTTACTCCATCCCTGAATGTTAATATTTGTTTGGACCAACAAAGTATGAGGCATATGCTATCTAGTTGATACCACTTAGCTCTTTCTTCCATTTTAGTGCCGATGATTAGAATGTTTGGTCACTCGTACACTCGAGGGTGGAGCAAGTGAGCCTGGTGTGATGGCACAAATACCAATCTCTTGTGCATCCTACCTGGCCTCACTTACTCCATCCCTGAATGTTAATATTTGTTTCGACCAACAAAGTATGAGGCATATGATATCTAGTTGAGATACCACTTGGCTCTTTCTTCCATTTTAGTGCCGATGATTAGAATGTTTGGTCACCTATACGCCGCAATATACTTTGTAGAAGGCCCCCTTTCCCCGGCCGCCGTTCCGTGAACGAGTCCTTGACGAGACAACAACTCCGACCTGCCTCTCCAGCGCAGAACCACGGCAATCCTAGCCGCCTCCCTTGTGGCCGCGTCTCCTGCGCTCTTCTCCATGGCCGGATCACGATTGGACTCACCGGGGGAATCATGATAATCTCCATCACCACTATGGTCAGACTCCACAGGTGTTGAGTACTTTGCAGCAGATCCCACTTTTCTTCCCTCGTTGTCCAGTGAACGAGTCCTTGATGCAAAGACCGTGTCGGCCTGCCAAGCATCATGCCGGCCTGCCCAGCATCATGCCGGCCCCTGTTGCCCCGCTTCAGGTCGTGCCTCCCGCGCCCTGCACTCTTCGCCTTCTTGCCCGGTGAACCAATAGACTGGTCGTTGGAATAAGGAAACCGATGATGGATTGATCGCAATCGGCTGTCATCGGTTTCCTTATTCGAACGATCAGTCTATTGGTTCACCGGGCAAGAAGGCGAAGAGTGCAGGGCGTGGGAGACACAGACTGAAGCGCGGCAACAGGGGCCGGCATGATGCTGGGCAGAACGGCACGGTCTTTGCATCAAAGACTCGTTCACTGGACGGCGAGGGAAGAAAAGTGGCATCTGCTACAAAGTACTCTGCACCTGTGGAGTCTGACGATAGTCGTGATGGCGATTATCATTATGCCCCCGGTGAGTCCAATCGTGGTCCGGCCATGGAAAAGAGCGTAGGAGACGCGGCCACAAGGGAGGCGGCCGGACCGCCTGTGGTTCTCGCGCCGAGGCAGGTCGGCGTTGTTGTCTCGTCAAGGACCCGTTCACGGAACGACGGCTGGGGAAAGGGGGGCCCTTCTACAAAGTATACTGCGGCGTATACTGCAACTATGGTTTCTGACCATAGTATTTGTGTTGACCAACAATGTATGAGGCATTTATTCCATTTTGTCTTGTGCATCGGATTTGTTGGTCTCACTTGGTCTCACTTTCTTCCATTTTAATCATAGTAGGAATCAGATGAAGACCCCGATGCAAGCGAGCCTGGTGGGTAGAGAGGAGGGGGCAAAGGAGGAACCGGATGAAGACCACTTTATATCTCGATATTGTGAAATTTGTATGAATTAAGAGTTGTATGTAAAACATTTGACACTTGCCACTATATATGTATCTCGATCGGGCTGTAAGTAATGTGATGATGATGTCTACATTATATGTGTGCAATGTACATGCTATTTATATTATATCTGAATATTTTTGTATGTTGTTGTATATAACCTGTATATTGCTGTCTATAAACTGCATGTGTATAGCAGGCAGTACAAAATCGTGTATAATACAAGCAAATTATGTGGCGCACTGAAAACCAATTCTGTGGCGCACGCTTTTCTGTGGCGCACCTAAGCACACGTGCGCCACAGAAACCTTAATTCTGTGGCGCATGGGCCGGTGCTCCATAGAAACCTTATTTTTGTGGCGAAGTTTCTGTGGCGCACCTCCCATGCACCACAGAATCCATTTTTGGTGCGCCACTGATGAGGCTTTTCCTACTAGTGACGATTTGAGCAAAATCTTTGTTTAATCAATAGATTGGAACACTAGATTGATTTTACTATCTACTAAAAGAGTTTTCAACCACTAGGGATCATTTTCTCCAAGCACAATGACAAAAAATTGCAACACCAAAAAGATTGATAGCAAGAGTTACTAGAGTCCATGTGCAAAAATGCTTGGAGGGAATCGGTCAGGATGAGGATGATCCCCGGCCAAGAACCGCGGAAGGGATGGCTGGAGACGCTTCGGTGAGGTAGGGAGGCGCCGGCGGCTAGAGAGGTAAGGAGGGGCACGGGGGTGAGGAACTGGTTGCTATGCAACTGCCCACCCTACGTGCCCTAAGTTATCTCTAGGAATTTCCGGCCTCGTTAATTCCTGTTTTCTCTCTTTCTTCTTCCTTTTCAACAATTGACTCTTCCCTTCTAATTATTCTCATTACAAAACTAATATAGATCATATCTGCACACTAAGCCACATTAGATTATCACACATGTTGTCATCAAACACACAAAACCATAATTGTGGAGAGATGTTCTTTCAGGAGGATCCTCAATCCAAACAATCAATTGGGTTCCCTCTAAACAACTAACTAAAACATGTGTTGGCATATTGGCATCCCTAGAACAATAATAGATATACACTTTTGGGAAATTGCGATAAAGAAAACTACACTCCTCGTATATCTGGGCCAAAAGAGTTCATTCTTCATAACGTCAATCAAGTCTATGCAATCAGAGTAAAAAAAAACTGCACACATTAATTTGCATAACAAAATTGCCACAAAAACAAAAACAAAAACAAAACGTGTTAAATCAGATGATAGATAACTTGGTTAATAAAATGTCGTGCGACTGCTAGTTCCGTCTATTTACCGAAAAGAATCATTAAGAAACTACTAAAAGGATGGAAAGAAAATTCCTCTCAACAAGGAAATCTATTATATACTAAAAGCAACATACATATGTCTAAAATAGAAACACCATGTTAATCCACGTCATCTCAATCATGTTAGTTGTTAGATCTAACTTATAAAATAGTCCTAGATCTATTGAGCCTCTCTCTATTCTGCACAAGTTATGGATGCCTCAGCGTTGAGTAATCTACATCATATGATCCGAAAGGTAGATGACGATATCATCATCACCGCACATCTGCACGACATCTTGCGCACACCTAAACTGACAAACTCGATGCGGATCTGAAAGAGGAACACAGATGATTAATAACAAGACGGAAGAACAACCATACAGATTGAGATGAGCAAGTCGATGAGAAGAGGTTTACCGGTCAACATGTCGCACAAAACAATATTGCAAATATTCCAGGCCTACAATGTCAAAGTGGTTGGTCATACCAGTCAGTGAGAAGAGGTTTACAAGTCAACACGTCGCACACGATTCACGACGTGCTACAAAGTGCCTCCTTTAATTAATCTTCTGTGGCATTATGTGGTGCCGGGCTTGTGTCCAGAAGACCACGCCGTCATTTTCTGCCGGGATGGCATCTAGCACGGCAAAATTCTGTGCATCAGCCTTGCTGGGCGCTCATTGGTAGTATGCCAACTAACTCTCTTTTTTTGTTCCTGGAGACATACGATTCTATTCATTTAATAGTTAGTCGAACAAACTTGATTGTCATATAATCAAGTTGTGCATAGCAATCCTTCGTATCATATCACCTGAGAGGCCCACAAAATATCTCTCCAAGTCGGAGGGGCAAATTCCGCCTTGGTGTGTCCATTCACGCACCTTGCTTCGAAATCGGCCTTTGAGTCTATCAATTTACGGACAGTGTTGGGCGATTTCAAAGTCTGGTATTCCACAATCCAGATCGTCTGAACACCTTAGATCTAAGTATTCCATTGTCCTAGCAAGAGCACATGATGACTTGCTCGTGCGAGCTTGTCTAACTATTTTGAAAGGACACGGATGTCGCCTAGAGGGGGGTGAATAGGCGGTTTAAAACTTTTACGAGATGGGCTTAACAAATGCGGAATAAAACTAGCGTTTACTTTGTCAAGCCCAAAGCCTATATACTATGGTTCACCTACGTGCACCAACAACTTATTCTAAGCAATGGTTCACCTATGTGCACCAACAAATTATGCTAAGCAATACAAGCAACTTATGTGATAGCAAGATATATATGACTTCAAGCACGATGACTATCACAAGGTAAAGTGCATAAGTAAAGAGTTCGGGTATAGAGATAACCGAGGCACGCGGGAGACAATGATTTATCCCGAAGTTCACACTCTTGCGAGTGCTAATCTCCGTTGGAGAGGTGCGGTGGCTTAGTGCTCCCGAACGCCACAAGAGGCTCACCTTGAGGTGTGGTTGCTCGATGCACACCAACGCCACAAAGGCCTCACCCCAAGATGCGGTACTCACACCACACACCGAACGCCACGAAGGCTCCTCACCTTATTCTCCGGTGACCCTCGCCACAAAGGCCTAGGTCACGGTTCCACTAAGGGATTTCCTTCGAGGCAAAAACCGGGCCTTACACAAAGGTTGGGGCACACATCCACAACTTAATTTGAGGCTCCCAATAAACCGCCACAAAGGCCTAGAATCCGTCTAGGGTTCCAAGAACCCAAGAGTAACAACCTTCTTCACTACAAGAAAAGTTCTGATAGACAACGTCCCAAAATCGTCCGCTAAGGGGTATTTTTCGTCGCCTATGGGCCTAACCCGACGATATGGGTTCTGTTGTCGAAACTACGTCAGGCAAAGTCCTACGACGATTTTTTAGGTCCGTCGCGCTTGGGCGCCCTTCCGCCACGGAAAATCGGACCGTTGCAGAAGTGTTTCCGGGAGCCCGTTGACTGCTGACGTCATGCAAACTGACACGTGGCAGACGCCGTTAACTGGCAGTTAACGGCGTTAACCGGCTGAAACCCCGTGGTAGATGGTAGGCCCACACGAGGCCTGCCACGTCTTAAGCGGGCCGGCCCATTAAGTTTGCGGGCCGGGCCAGCTGACTTAGTTTGACCGGTCAACTATATAGCTGGGCTGGTCCATTAGTTACGTGGGCCGGGCCTAACCTCTAAGGTTGACTGGTCAAAACTTTAATGGGCCGGCCCACTAAGCATGTGGGCCAGGCCGAATGCACTCGTTTGACCGGTCAACAGGCAAAAGGGCCGGCCCACAAGACATGTGGGACCCACTTTCCTGTTATCGGGCCGACCCATTTAACAAGTGGGGTCCACCTTAAAGCAAGTGGGCCGGCCCAAGAAGTTATTGGGCCGGCCCAATTAGCCTGTGGGTCCCACTTTCCTGCTATCGGGCCGGCCCATTTAGTACGTGGGGTCCATAATAGATCAAATGTGCTGGCCCAACAAGAAAGTGGGCCGGGCCAAAAACACATGTGGGTCCCACTTTCCTGTAAAAGGGCCGGCCCATTTAGTATGTGGGGTCCACCATATAGCAAGTGGGCCGGCCCAACAAGATAGTGGGCCGGTGACATAGGCATCCCAAATGGGCCTGCAGAAGATGGTACCCGGGGTTTACTGGAAGTCCAATACCCGAAGAATAAGAAGATTCGGGAGCCCAAGATTTACTAAAGAAAGATAGAGTTGTAATAGGAAGTGTTGTTTGTAATCTGGCGGGATGAGTTAGAAACCGTCCCGGACTCTGTAAACTTGTATAGCACGAATCCCTCGGCTTCACCTCATATATAAGGGGGAGTCGAGGGACAAGGAATCAATCGAAACATTGTCTGCAAACCCTAGTTTTCATAGTCGTCGAGTACTTTTCGGCTGAAACCTTCGAGATCTACTTGCCCTCTACTTCTAACTAAACCCTAGCCTACAATCCATAGGCATTGACAAGTTAATCCCTTGTCAATTGGCGCCGTCTGTGGGAATTAGAGGCGTAAGGAGCTGATCTCGATGGCACGCTCAAGATCTTCGACATCGTCAACCGCAAGCAACACAATGGATCGAGGTAAACAGATCGCTACTGGTCTTGTCGATTTTGTTCCTCACCCACCCTCCCGTTTGGATGCATATGCGTATCTGGCGGAGCCCATGGAGATGACGTTCGGAAGGTTCCACTTTCGCGTCGAGAAGGAAGGATCGTATCGTGTCGAGATTCCGATTTCGTCGGGATCATCAGTGGCCGATTCCGATTTTTCAAGCTATGCATCGTCAAACGAGTCAGGAGAAGAAGAAACCTCGGCGACACGCTACGTCAGCATCAGAGCAAGAGAGAAACTCGCCAAGATCTTCAACGACATATCGTTTGAGTCATCTGCGGACTCGTATATAAGCGATGGCTCAAGCGATGTCGACAGTCATGACTTCATCGACAAATCTCTCACGGTGGGCAAGGTCTTCATCAATCTCAACGATGATGTCACCAAACCCAACGTAGATCCGAGTACAAAGTATCATCAGATTTACGCCATTGAAGATCAAGAAGAGACATCCGAGGCTTTCGACAGCTTGGGAAATCCATACGTCGATCCCTCCAATCTGCGACAAGGCTTGGGCAACAAATACGTCGGGCCAGAGCCGCGAGATAGAGTTCAACTTTCACAAGCAGCGTGGGACAGAGCTGCGAGAGCTATGAACGGCACAGAACCAATGGCTACCACAGCCACACTGTAAGAATTGCAAGCATATCAATATAGGCTCGCACGAGCCGCCAGGGAATTGGAAAAACAGATACCTGAGTTGAACAGAGAAAGGAGGCAGCTTACGCATCCGAGCAGAGAAGGGCAGATCTAAGTCGACAATCTAGAACTACGGGTGATAGCCATCGGGAGGCGCGGAACGAGCAAGGTCAAGATCGCAACACATACCCGAAGCGGAAAGAGAACACTTGGTTCAAAACCTCGACATGTCCTTTATGTCGATAGATACAAGAGGAAACATCATCCCTAAGACACCAGAGGCTGGGTATATGGCGACACATGCTTTTATCCTTGCATCTAAACCACCTCCGGGTGACCCAAGGGAAACACTGTACAATATGGCGGTAGCAGGAGTTGGAGCTATGGGGACAGCGTTTATATCAACGCCTCCCGAAGGAGTGGCAAGGCAAAATAGTCCGCGACCCAAAGAAGAAGCAGCGAGCAAAGACTCGAAGGGCCAAGTGGAGCAAGAGACACAAAGAGCACAAGCAAGAGTCGACAGAGCGCGGCAAAGCGAAGGGATCATCGGCAATCCCCGTAACTTAACGACGAAGATATGTGCGGCTTACCATGCTTCACGAGAAGAGTCCGAAAACGCGAGTCCCCTCGGGATTCAAGTTACCCGATAATTTCAAGAAATTCGACGGCCTTCAAGATCCAGAGGATTGGCTAGTCGACTATCCGGAGACGGTGAAGCCGACAGGAGGAACTAGGGCAACAGCCATGCAAAGCATCCAGTGCACCCGAGTGGTGCCGCACGATCATGGATAAAGAAACTCGCTCCGGGATCCATCGACACTGGAAAGTTTCGAGGACGTGTTCGTCAAGAACTTCAGATCCACGTGCAAAAACCCGCATCGTTAGAGGAGTTGAGAGCGTGTCGACAAAAGCCGATGAGCCAATGAGAAAGTACATCCAGAGGTGGAATATCATCAAAAACTCGGCAGAAAACATATCCGACGAGAGAGCAATAGATGCGTTTGTCGCAGAGTCGGCGTGGAGACTTTGTCGAGGATTTGGGAAGGACCAATCCAAGGACAGTATCCGCGTTAATGGAGATAGCAAATAAATGGGCAGATGGAGAAGACGCTGTCCACAACAAACGACACAGGTCGCCAGAGGAGGACCGTGCTCGAAACTATCAACCGAGGCGAAGATTTCCTCGGACGTACCAGAACTACGACGCTCCAGGACAAATTTCGGCAGGTTTTCGGACAAATACAGGAGGCAACAGAGATGATTACCAGAGAAGCAGTGAACAGCGAGGTGATAATAGGGATGATTCACGCAACAGGCAAAATAGTGGGCCGAGGTTTCCAAGACCTTTCGTGTCCCCCGAGGAAATGCTGAACGGACCGTGCCGATGCACTTCTTCCTCGACAAGAACGGGAAAAGACAACAGGGCACCTGCAGAAAGACTGTCGAAATTTTCAGGCAATGTTCAGATACGCAGAAAATGCTCACGCTCGAGCAGCACAGAGAAACCCTCGGGAGCCTAGGAGCGAGGTTCATCTACCGCCACCTCCCGCGATTACAGAGGACAATCGACACCAGCTAAGAATCGCGGCAGCACTGCACCACCACCCTATGTTGATCCTAACTCCAACGGAGCAGGTGTTGATGATTCGAAGGGAAGGCCGTCCAATAGAGCTCAAAAGTAATCTCACGACAGGTGTTTATGGCAGAGAAAATGCCTCCACCAACAGCTTGAGTACCTTAATTGGTCGGGACAAGATATCGGCTTCACAATAGCAGATCATCCGCAGCAAGTTCCTCGACCAGGGCGGCAAGCACTTATTCTCGCAAAGAAGCATTATCGCAGGATTTGATGTCTCTCGAGTGTTCATAGACGGCGGCAAGAGCTTGAACCTCATGTATGCAGATACATTGAGGAAGATGAACATATCCTTAGCAAACTTGAAACCAACAGACACAAGGTTCCACGGCATCACACCAGAGAAACCAAGTTATCCATTGGGAAAAATCAATCTCGATGTGCAATTTGGGACCCGAGAAAATTATAGAATCGAGAAGCTCGAATTTGAAGTCGTGGATTTTCCATCACAATACCACGCTCTGTTGGGACGACCAGCATATGCTAGATTTATGGCGTACCACACTATACATACCTGTTGTGGAGGTTGCCCGGACCAAGAGGACCAATCACAGTCAAGGGAAGCTTTGCCTTAGCCGATAAGTGCGACAAGGATTTTCACGGGTTGGCGAAACTTTCGGGATGCAAGCCGAGTACTTGGCGTCAAAAAGCATGACTGATTACGACGTCTTGCGTACGTTGGAAGGACAAATAAAGAATCAACTTTCAACACAGAGAAAAATTCTAAGGAGGTGCAGATTCACCCGACAGATCCAAAAAAAGACGACATCTATCGCAAACGATATGGATATCGCATAGGAAAGCGCGCTCGTCAAGTTCCTCCGTGAGAACTGGAAAATCTTTGCATGGTGTCCAGCTGACATGCCAGGAGTACCCAGAGAACTTGCCGAGCACCATCTAAATTTGGATCCAACAAATAAAACCAATCAGACAACCTTTGCGGCGTTTTTCGGAACCAAACCGCAAAGCCATGCTTTCAGAAATAAATCGACTCGAAGAAGCTGGTTTTATCAGAGAAATATCTACGTAAGCCACATGGGTAGCTAACCCAGTGATGGTGCCGAAGAAAAACACGACAGTCCTTCGCATGTGCGTCGACTTTACGTGTCTCAATAAACATTGTCCTAAGGATCACTTTCCCCTCCCAAGGATCGATCAAATTATCGACTCCACGGCAGGTTGCGAACGTCTTTCCTTTTTGGATGCATACTACGGTTATAACCAGATCAGATTAAAAGAAGATGATGAAGCCAAGACAGCGTTTATTACACCTTACGGCGTGTTTTGCTACAAGACAATGCCCTTTGGTCTAAAAATGCGGGAGCAACATATCAGAGGATGATGCAGAAGTGTTTAGCAACACAGATCGGGAAAAACGTGCAAGTATACATCGATGATGTCGTCATAACATCTAAAAAGGGGACAACGTTGATCGAGGATCTCAAAGAAACTTTTGACAACCTCGACAAATTCTGCCTCAAACTGAACCCGACGAAGTGTTCTTTTGGCGTCCCAAATAGAGAACTTCTCGGGGTTTCTAGTTTCGGCAAGAGGGATTGAAGCAAATCCCGACAAAATACAAGCCATAGTAACAATGAGAAAGCCAACAAAGTTGAAAGAAATACAAAGCTAATCGGGCGAGTCGCAGCTTTGAGCAAAGTTCGTCGCTGTGTTAGGAGAAAAAGCGTTACCATTTTATGCGCCGATAAAACAAGGAGATAAATTCCGGTGGAACGAAGAGGCCGACAGAGCTTTCGAGGATCCGAAGCGAAAAATCTCGACACCACCAATCCCGGTGGCTCCAAAGGAAAAGGAACCTCTCCCCGTCGTATATTGCAGCCACGCCCCAAGTGGTTAGCACAAAGGTATTAGTTGTCGAAAGAGAGGAAGAAGGGAAAATCCATGGAGTGCGGCGCAAGGTATACTTCGTGAGCGAAGTCTTGTCACCTTCAAAACAAAGGTACCCTCGGTACCAAAAGCTAGCATATGGAGTGTTCACGACAAAGACGAAAATTGCGCCACTATTTTTCGGCACACCCGATCATAGTGGTCAATGAAGCTCCCTTGTCGAATATACCGAATAACCTGGAAGCTACGGGTCGTGTCTCCCTTTGGGGAATAGAACTTTCCCCTCGGGACATCACGTATGAAAAAGAAAAGCAATAAAGTCGCAAATACGCGCGGACTTCATCGCAGAATGGATGGAGTTGCAAAATACAGGACCTCCAGATTTATCGAGAACTTGGACCATGAACTTTGATGGGTCCAAGAGACTAGAAGGAGGCTGGCGCAGGAGTAGTACTCATATCACCTGAAGGCGACAAATTGAAGTACATCCTCCGGATGACGTTCCTTAACGCATCTAACAATGAAGCGAGAATATGAGGCTCTCATACACGGGATGAAGATGGCGAAAGATCATGTGAGCAACTCGATTAAAAATCTTTGGCGACTCACGCTTGGTGGCTCGGCAAGTTATGAACCAATGTGATGCAATCAATGATAGCATGATGGCATACAAGGAGGTGTACAACGAGCTTGAGAAGTTATTCGATGGATGCGAAGTAAATCATATTAGCAAAGTTGAGCAATGACGAAGCCGACGTTCTTGCAAACATCGGGTCACAAAGTGCCTTCCAAATTCCCCGCTGTGTATTCTGGGAAGAGATAAGAGAGAGATCCACTAAGCCAACAAAGTCAAAAAGAAGGAGAAGAAACCCTCGGGGCTGCCAAGGAAAAGCAAGAGGACGAAGAAGAGGATCAGGACTTGGTCATGGTGATACAGATACCGTGGATGCAGCCGTACATATCATACATCATGAGGAAAGAAATACCCGATGATCCAGTTGAAGCAAGGCGAGTAATTCGACGCTCCAAAGCTTTTACGGTGGTCAAGGGAGAATTGTATAAGCGAAGCATTTCAGGCGTCTTGCAAAGGTGCGTTACACCCGAAGAAGGAAGAATAATCCTGAAGGATGTACACGAAGGAATATGTGGCCACCACGCAAGTAGTCGAGCTATCGCAGCCAAGGTTTTTCGGGCAGGATTCTACTGGTTGACAGCAATCGAGGACGCCAAGGACATAGTAAGAACTTGCGACGCATGTCAAAGGTTCGCCGCAAAACCTCACTCTCCAAAGAAGAGAGCTAGCACCAATACCATTGTCTTGGCCCTTTGCTCAATGGGGACTTGATATGGTGGGTAAGTTACACAAATCCTGGCCAGGAGGAAAGGAGTACATGCTAGTAGCCGTCGATAAGTTTACAAAGTGGATAGAAGCGAAGCCGATAAATTCACCAGATGGAGCATCCGCAGTAAAATTCGTAAAAGGCCTCGTCTTCAGATTTGGAGTGCCCCATAGCATCGTCACAGACAACGGCAGTAACTTCACATCCCATGAATTCAAAGATTATTGCGAAGAGGTGGGTATTAAGCTGAACTTTGCGTCAGTCGCACATCCTCAAACCAATGGGCAAGTCGAGAAAGCCAATGGCATCATCTGCAATGGTATCAAGAAGCGCTTGTTAGGACCACTGGAAAAAGCTCGACATACCTGGCCGTAAGAACTACCAAGCGTGTTGTGGAGCATCCGAACAACACCAAACACAGCAACGCAGGAAACTCCGTTTTTCCTGGTTCATGGAGCAGAGGCAGTACTACCAATCGAGATAGAGCACAACTCTCCACGTGTCGCTGAATATGATGAAGAAACGTCGAGAAGAGCGCTAGAAAATGACGTCGATGCACTTGATGAAGCTCGAGATGAAGTATTATCTCGGGTAACTAAATATCAGCAGGACTTGAAAAATTACCACGGCCCGACGATTGCGGCCAAGATCTTTTCGTGGGAGACCTAGTCCTTCGACTCACGCAAAAAGTCATGAAAAACTCGAGTCACCGTGGCTTGGCCCTTACATCGTCACGGAAGTAATCGGAGGAGGAGCATACAGAATAAAGGACAAGAAGACAGGGGTGGAGGAGCCAAACCCCTGGAACGTGGCGCAACTTAGGCGTTTTTACGCCTAGAGTCAAAATATAGTCTTTGTAAAGCTTCAATGTACTGAAACGCCCGCGAGTTTTCAGACGCACTCTTTTCCTTTTTCGGGGCACCGAGTGGGGCCGGAGAAGGTTTTTAATGAGGCGGGCTCGCGGTGCTGCAATATAATAAAGATAGTGACAATATAACTTTTCTTCTTTATCGACATGACCAAAGTATTCGCTCCGACGAATTTCAATATAGTTCATCGACAAAAGAAAAACCTTGCCTTGGTATTCAGATACCTCGTGAGTAAACAAAAATACAAAATAGTACTCAATAAAAAGCTCGGGGGATCATATTCGCCTTAAAAATATAAATGCCTTGGTTCAAAACCTCGCAAACATACAAATATAGTAAAGAGTCACCGAAACACTCGGGGCTAAACAAACAGAGAAATATAATGATTGCTTTACAATATAGTCATGGATTACAAAGAAGAAATATCTACAAGAAGAAAATAACTAGTCTTGATTCAATATGTCATCAAGAGTAATTCTGTTTTCCTCAGGAGCGGCACCAAGGAAATCGGCATAATGGCCATCGGCAAAAAAGTCGGCATCCATCCGAAGCAGGTCCTCAATCATTTCTTCGGCTATAGGCGTAACCTTTGTGTTAATCCTGTCAATACCAACTCTCCGACGTTTTACCTTTTGATGAACCCTCTCGACAACCTGGGTAAGGTCAAGCTTCGAGTGGCAGATCTGGAGCATGATAAGAGCAAATCTGGCGCCAGCTACCAGTTGGGCTTTGACAAAATCATGGATACTGCGCGCATCCTTGAACCTTTCCATCAATTCAGGAAGAGTTTTTGGTTGGACGTTCCGAGGAAACATGGAGTTGTAAACCATGGACAAGGACTTGGTACAGAAGTCAAGGAAATCGCGAGTTTGAGAGGCGCGATCTTGAAATCTGACAATTTGGCGGGTCCTCTCCGGGGTAGCCCAAAACAAAGAACCATGGTCCAGGGAAAGATTAACAAGGAGGGTTGTCCTAGCATTTACCCTCTCTTCTTCGGCAAGAAAGCATCGCAAAGGCACCTATCAAAACAAAGAAGTGGAAACCTTTAAAAGACAGTAGCATGAAGATGGAAGATATCAGAGGATGAAACAGGCATACCCGACATATCTACACTGGCTTCATTCATTAATTCGAGCATGAAATTCTCTCGAGTAGTCGCCTTTTCAGCTTCAGAAGCAGCAATTTCTTTGGCAGCCACGGCTTCGTGAGCTTGCTGAAGCGCAGCTTTTTCGGCTTCAGATGACTTACGAGATTGCTCCATCATCACAAGTGTTTGTTTCTTCGCATACTGAAGTTGCTGCCGAAGTTCATCCAGTTCTTGCGACAAGGTATCGTCGACAGGAGCGGTATCAACAAAAGCCCTCCTCGCGTGGGAAGAAGAAGGCGAAACATTCGAAGGAGCGGAAGATGGAGTATAATTATCAAATATCAACTGAAATTTAAACAAGACAACATCAAACAACAAGCAAGGATAGAAGTTTTCATTAATTTCTTGGAGTAATTACAAGGGCATTACAGTGGAGCTAAGGAAGTACGTGTCGCCAAAATGACTACTTTGGCGACAAGATCAAAAGAAACAGAAAGAAAAACAGAGGCATGCAACTAGACCTCCGGCCTTGACGAGCTAGGAGTCGAAGCTGGCTTGATCCCCAGATAGGCCAAGATCTTCTTTGTGTTGGGCTTGGCTGCCTTAATCAGCGACCTCCACCGTGATTGTTCTATCTGCTCGGTGTCGCCAACTTTCATCCAGTCAATAGATTGTTGATCGTCGCAACCAATGCGACAAGGTGCTCTCAACGGCAACCTTCATATTCTCTTGGCGCACCTTTAGTCCAAGGTCTTCCGACGTATTGAACATCTTGGCAAGATTAAGGAAAGTCGCGGGTTCTTCTTTCTTCGGGAAGAAGTAAGGGAACAACGCTGACAATCCTGCATTAGCATTCGCCACGCCTTCACGAATTTCGCGCCCGTGAAACTCCAGAAGAGAAAGTGCGTCAAGGAGAGGATCGTTGACAGGATTATCCAGATCAAAATCCTGGTTTGTTTGGGCTGCCACACGAGACAAGACATCACCAACAACCAAGAAACAGGAAGTGCAAAGAAATAAAAGGGATTGATAATATTACTCGTAGTACGTCGACTTTGCGACTTCAAACGCTTGAGGATTCCTTCGTCACGAGAAGCTTGTGCAGCTTTGTGCTCATCCAAGGCAGCTGTCGCATCCTCAAGTTTCTTCTGCAGTTCCTCGACACTGCAGCCTTTCGCCTTAGCTTCATCGCCTTCGACCTTGGCTTTGCTAGCAGCGAGTTCGGCTTTCTTGCGAGCCGCCTCACTTTGCTCAAGTTTTTGAGCCAAAGGCCGGCGCGTTCGTTAGCCTCTCGCAAGTTTCTCTGTCGACATATGGAAAAAGAGAGAAGAAAGATCAAAAAATCGCGGCAAGTAACAGGAGTGACAAATTAAGGAAAAACGACAAGTATGAAAGTCGTTACCTTCGGCTCTATTAGCATATTCACGGTACCCAATAAATTGGGAACCGATGCGGAGAAGATCCTTGATCATAGGCTGTTCAACGTCAAAAAAGTAATATAAAAATCGGCATAAAAAAAAAAAAAAAAAAAAAAAAAAGAGATGTGAAGAAACAAAATAAAGAAAATATAGATGTCGACAAACTTACATCATCTAGGAGCTGGAGCATTTAACCGCCCAACCGAGGGGCAGGATCAACAATATTTTCAACCCGTGCCCTTTTTGGTGAAGGGGCACGGGGGCTCGAAGGAGTAGATGTATCAACATTTTGTTGAGGAGGCGACGATTCCTCCCCTTCAACCGGTTTTTCCGAAATAACTAAAGTATGTGACGTGCTCGTTCGAGCAGCCACATCTAAAGTTGGTGTTTCTTCATCATCACCGTGACAAAATAGTGGCAGCATAAAAGCAAGGCAAAATAAAATTCTTCAAATAAAAAAGGAAAAGAGCAAGGAACCTACGAGCTGATGATACTCTCGATGTATGGATCATAAGTCGCTTTTCGAGGTGCAGAGCAGCTTTCTTCGGGTTTCGAGGTCCCTAATCTTCGGCATTGCTCCTTTTCCTTTTGCTCTTTCGGAGAAACAGCAGGAGGAGGAGATTGCGCTGATGTTGTATCTTCGCAGGCAGCATCCTTCTCGAGATCCCGCAGATTTTCGAGAATCATGGGTTCATTCACAAAAGAGGGGTCTCTCGGTCGACATCATCGACAACGGCTCTTTCTTCGACCTCTCCATCCTCGTGAAGAGGAGGAAGGGAAGCCATAGTAGGATGATTCTACAAGGAAATAGTGACAAAAGAGAATAAGTGAGATACCACCGCAATAAGATACGAGGAACAGCTTCGTAACAAGATAGAACTTCGAGAAGAGAAATTACCTCGGGAAGAGGATTGGAAGCACCGAATGGTTCCACTCGACAGAGGAGGGAATAGGATCCTTCTTGCCTAGTCGAGAAATTCTTCGAACCAATTTTTCCAAGTCCTTTACGTAAAGATCACCGGAGATTACGTTGGCGTCATTTTCACCGAATACGTCCAAAGGGGATTTTTGCGAGTTCGAAGAGGCTGCACTCTAATCCTAAGGAAGTAGGCGATAATTTGAACACCGAGATAGCTCTTTGCCTCGAGTGTTTTGAAGATGACGGATACGAGCCATGAGCGCCTCTCGTCGCCTTTTTCTCTTCTTCGTAAACTTCGGCATCCCAGAACGGCGACGCTCGAATCCCGGCACTTCCGTCAAAAGGAACTATGTTGTGCTCCACGAATTGGCGCTTTCTTCGTGGATGTAGAGCCACTTTTGCGCCATCCTTGGACGTAATCGGGAAACTTGACGTCGAAATAATCGACATCAGTCCGAACACAGATAACAACGCCACCTATGTTATAAGTGACGTTGTGGGAGCCATTACGGCGGAGGCAGAAAATGCGCTTCCACGTAGCCCAATTGGGAGGGATTGAGGAAGCATTCGCAAAGTGTGATAAAAATAGAAATGTGAAGGATGGAATTGGGAGTCAACCGGTGCGGTTGAATCCCATAAACGAAAAGAAGGCCGCGGAGGAAATCGTGGATTGGGGTTGAAAGGCCGCGGATCGTGGTGATCAACAAAACTAACCCGATACTCCATTGGAGGCTTGGGGTAGCTTTCTTCGCTAGGAAAGCGGATGGCGTCCTCCTTCGTCATGAGGCCAAGCCTCTTCAGCGTGTTGATGTCTTGATTGGAGATTTTGGATCTCTCCCACTCAAGATCCTCGGCGGCCATCTTGGATTCCGGCGTGTCGTGGCGAGTCGACGTGTGCGCGGTGGCATCAACGGCAGTGGGCGAGCAATGTATGTGCGTACGGAAGATTGGAGAGAGTTGGGCGCAGGGAAGTTTTGCGAAGAGGAATGTAAGCGGCGCAAGCAAGGGGATGAACGGAGGTTGAAGAAGGGTTTATATAAGAATCGGGTGAAGGTGTGCCGTTGGATGAAGAAATCGTGTGGTGAGAATGGATCTTCTAGACACAAGGGCAAACAAGATTTTTATTGAGATAGGCGTTACCGTACGTGCGCCAGGAAAAGCGGAGGACGTGTGTCCCCCACTTGCACGACGTGTCAACATGGTCGAAGCAATGGACCCACAGGGCAGAGAACTCACGACTAGTCGAGAAGGATGAAGTAAATTTGATTAAGGGAAGTATGTCGACAAGAAAAATAAAAGAAAAGTGGCGACAGAAAGAATTATTCAATACTTCGGGAGCCTTTGATCAAATACAAGTTTTTGCCCAAATGCTCGGGGGCTACTTCAGAAAAAGTAAATTTTCGAGTATGACAAATATAGAAATTATGGGAGCCTACAACCAAGCACAAGTCCTTGGCTGTAGCCTCGGGCTACTCCCATCGGGAGCGTGCTCGCGCACCCGAGAGATAAAAAAAGAGAGAAGAAGAAAGAGATCATATTGGGAAGTAATGAAAATATAGCGACAAGGTGGACTAAAATGTTGAGCCTACAACCAAGCACAAGTTCTTGGTTGTAGCCTCTGGTTACTCCCATCGGGAACGCTGTTCGCGTGCCCGATGAAATTAACAAAAATAGAAAAACAAGAGAGTATATTTCGAGTTATAATTAACTCTACATATACTCCCATCGGGAGAACAATATAAGTCATATATGACTCGATAAAATGTGCCATTCCAACAGCCGGAAAAGCACTCGACAATATATTCTCAGAACGCCGGAGTTGCGATCAATTTCTGAATGCCGCAAATTTGCGAAGGTAAGACCCCAGATCCGTTCTGCTGGGCGTGGCATCGCCAAAGACTGCGCGTCGCTACATTTTTATCCGTATCAACAGATACGAAGAAAAATCCTAACGGACGCGTTAGGTACCCGATAAAATTGACTGGGACTCGACAGAATGGTAAGACCTTAAGCGGCACCTGTCGACGTTTACACCAGTATCCCGAGATCATGTCCGGGGACGTGATTTTGAAGTAGGTTTTTGCGGATTGCCACTAGAGCAGTTAACTAGTACCTGAGCCGTCCGATGTACTAGCCCCAATTACCAGTATCCCTGTACAATATAGAATTTTATGTGAAGAAATATAAAAGGTTAAAGCTTTCGAGTAAAAATAAACAATGGAGATTTTCCCTGACTCTACGATTCAAGCAAAATCTCGGGGGCTACTGACATAGGCATCCCAAATGGGCCTGCAGAAGATGGTACCCGGGGTTTACTGGAAGTCCAATACCCGAAGAATAAGAAGATTCGGGAGCCCAAGATTTACTAAAGAAAGATAGAGTTGTAATAGGAAGTGTTGTTTGTAATCTGGCGGGATGAGTTAGAAACCGTCCCGGACTCTGTAAACTTGTATAGCACGAATCCCTCGGCTTCACCTCATATATAAGGGGGAGTCGAGGGACAAGGAATCAATCGAAACATTGTCTGCAAACCCTAGTTTTCATAGTCGTCGAGTACTTTTCGGCTGAAACCTTCGAGATCTACTTGCCCTCTACTTCTAACTAAACCCTAGCCTACAATCCATAGGCATTGACAAGTTAATCCCTTGTCAGCCGGGCCAAAACCACAGGTGGGTCCCACTTTCCTGTTAAAGGGCCGGCCCATTTAGTATGTGGGGTCCACCATATAGCAAGTGGGCTGGCCCAACAAGATAATGGGCCGACCCAATAAGCAGGTGGGGCCCACTATCGTGTTAAAGGGCTGGCCCATTTAGTATGTGGGGTCCACCATATAGCAAGTGGGCCGGCCCAACAAGATAGTGGGCCGGGCCAAAAACACAGGTGGGTCCCACTTTCCTGTTAAAGGGCCGGCCCATTTAGTATGTGGGGTCCACCATATAGCAAGTGGGCTGGCCCAACAAGATAGTGGGCCGGCCCAATAAGCAGGTGGGGCCCAATATCGTGTTAACGGGCCGGCCCAATAAGTAAGTGGGCCGACCCAAAATGAAAGTGGGTCCCACACTACTGTAAGTGGGCAGGCCCAATCTGTTGTAGGGCCCTAGTTGTTTGACTAGTCAACTTGCATTAAATTTCATGAGCCTAAAATCTGATATCAATGATACACACAATTACATACACAAATAAAATAACTAGGAAAATTACAAGGCAATTAATGTGCCCAAATAAAAAAATACATAGAATCATTGAGGACTTCTATTAGCATCATCAATAACACGTTGACATTTGGCAATCGCCTTGATTGAATCTTGTGTACTCTTGGTCAACATATCGCTCTGCATCTTAAAGCAAAGAATACCATGTCTTTTATAAAGTACAGCCTTGAGATATTTACTGTTTGATGAAAGGAATGGTTTAGGTTGACGGCTATGAGAGGATGCATTAGAAGAAAGATCAGAACTTTTTGTGGGCCTCTCTTCTGATGAAGATTGCTTCATCACAACTGCATTCTGATAATAATGCAACAAGAGTTAAACGATGAACTATGCAAACGTGTATTAAGCATTGTCGATATGAGATAGTCACAAGTACTAAGCACAGACTTACATTATATCGTTGCATAGGCTCACCTCGGAACCTTTTTTGCGCTCTATCTTCTACTAAGGACTTCTTCATTACAACTGCATTCTAGTAATATTGCAAACATAGTTACAACAGTGAACTATTCAAACATTTATTATGCAATGCAGATATAAGATAATAACAAGTTCCATAAATAAGACAATGTATGGAACTTGTACTAAGCACAGACTTACATCATAATGTTGCACAGGGTCGCTTTGGCGACTATCTTCTAATGATGACTGCTTCATTAAAACTGCATTCTGGTAATATTGCAAACATAGTTACAACAATTAACTATTCAAACATGTATTACGCAATGTAGAGATCAGATAACAGCATGTAGCAGAAATAAGCACAAGATAAGATAAGATGCATGTACTAAGCACATACTGGCTCGCTGCAGGTCCTTCTCTTGCATGCACTAGTCGTGGTCGACATGCCTATCATTTTAGGTTCAGCCATCAAGTGAAATGCTAATCCTCCTGCTCCATTGTCCTCAATCTGTGTTTAGATATCACATTTAAGACCAAGTCAGCTGGTTTCAAATAACAAAAAACTTGAGCTGCCAAATGAATAAGCCAATATTTACCAGATACCAGATTAAAACCAACTACGTAGTAGATGTTGCTTTGCATGAGATATGAATTTCAGACATTCAGATTTAGAGTAGGGTAATGCCAAGGTTTTCCACATAAAGTAAACTGGCATTAAGAATGACCAAATGTCAGGTTCAAATCACCTTCGCAGTTGCTCCAAGACAAGCATATCAAATAGGCAGAAACATAGTAAAGCATGAATGGCATTGCTATGGCAGGGTTCCAAGTGTTAATCTCTTGCATAAGGAACAATGCATATAGGTTATAGATAATAACGGAAGTAAACTGCCAAAATTACCAACCAAGAACTCAGATTCCAACCTTCCCTAGCGTCCCCGCTGTTAATGTTGGATATTCTAATAAGTGGTTCGCATGATCAATCCCTAGGAAAAATATCATTGACAAGTTAGTCTACGGTAATACAAAGACCAGACATGCACGCAGCAATAACTATACAAGCTGTGCGACAGGAGCATTCATGGAAAAAAATAGCTATAAGCTAAAGACGAGGTATAAGAGCAAGCAGATTGGAAATGCACATAGCATGATTATAAATGCAGTGTGAGAATAGCAGGCACGAGAAAACAGCTAGCGGCTAGTGGTGAGGTAATGACGTGGTATAAGAACAACCAGATTGGAAATGCCCATAGCATGACTATAAAAGGAATAGCATGCAGTACAAAAACAGTTGGCAGCAAATGAATGAGTATAAGGCTATAAATATGTGGATGCACACAGGTGTCAGTAGAATGAACAGGATGGTAGCGACCGGATAATGCTTTTGTACTGTACAATATTTAAACGAACTTCATGCGGAGTAACACATCAAGAAAATTAATGGCATATGAGATCTGCAAATAACTACACAAAACATGGCTAAAGAAACACCGCGATCTAACGGGCCAGCGTACTAACCAAGCTGCGGCGGGTTGGACGGGGGCGGCAACTTGCATTCCAGCGGCGGCGAACGCGGGAGACGATGAGTCGACCCTGTTTCAGTAGAAGCGGGCGTTAGTGAAGCAGATATGGTTGGCTGGCAAGGGATTCGGTGAAGTTGATACAGCCGCTGCGCCGAGGTAGTCGGTGGAATAGATCGGCTTCTGTGGAGGGGGGCCGCGGTGAAGTAGACCCGGTTCCGTTGGAGAGGATCCGGTGCGTCGACAGGAAAGGCGTTGATTGCTACGCTGTGGATGAGGTCGGCGGTGAAGCAGATCCGTCGGTGGCGAGGTCAGCGGTGAAGTAGATCCGTCGGTGGCGAGGTCGGCGATGAAGCAGATCCATCGGTGGCGAGGTCGGCGGTGAAGCAGATCCGTCGGTGGCAAGGTCGGCGGTGAAGCAGATCCGTCGGTGGCGAGGGCGGTGGGGGAGCGGATCAGGTGGGTGGACAACCAACACGATAAGGCTACGCTGTGGAGGAGTATGCCGGTGGCGAAGCAGATCTAGTACTGTAGAGAGTCAGAGCTTTGGCGTGTGAGAGTATTTTTTGAGCTAATGGGGCGAATGGTTGGTGGGTGGGTGTGGGCCTGTGGGGAGGGTTCGGGATCTAGGCAAGATATTTCATTGTTTCCGAATGAGCCCTCCATGGTCGGTGGGTTGTAGCTTCCGGACCAGGGTTAAAAGGGTAAAACTGGTCACGGGATTTTCGAATGGATGCGGCGGGATGATTTGGCGCGTGGTCGAAATTTTCAGTTTCAAGCTACGAGCAGGACGACAAAAATAATGTTCTTCCCCAGGGAGCTCTCATTTCTTCCTCTTCTCTTTCTCTCTCGAGTCTCTCCCACTCCCCCGGCTCCTCTCCCCCTTCTCTCTAAGGCCTCGCCGGCCGGAGACGAGGCCGACTTCTCTCTGTATATCGTACACCCTCCGAACTAAATTAATTGATTCAACTTTCCTTAGACGTGTATGTATCTAGAGTAAAAACATGTGTGGATACATCCATATTTAGATAAGCAAAGTTGAGTCAGCTAATTTGGATCCGAGGGAGTTAGTGTTGTTGTAAGCTTTGATCTAGTGTTTCCCATGAGCAGAATGGCGCAATGGAGTCGGGGATCTCGTCATCGGCTTCAGATCTGGCCTATGGTGAATCTGGCGGATCTTGCCGGCCAAACCCCGATCTGGTGCCATCAAGGTGATGGCGCTAACGGTGAGGCTTGCTTTGGTCAGTGCTTCAGATCTGGCCAACGGGGAAGTCAAGCTGCTAACGTTCAAAAGCTCGGGGCATACGACGGTGTCATCCGTCTTGCCCATGAACATCTTGGCCTTTCAGCGGCCTTTCTCAGAGCCAATATGCCGTTGCTGAGGCCATTCTTCTCCTTCGTCATGGTGACTACCGGCGACACCGTCCCAAGTGGTGCGTCCCCGGCGACGGAGTTGCTGGAAAGGATGCGGAGCAGAGATCTGATGTGCGGTCCAGAAGGACTCAATTGATTTTCTTCTATATGTTTTGGGGTCCTTTTTGTAAAGTTGCAGGTCCTATTAGTTATTGTCTAGTTCTTTTGGACCTCTATGTAATTTTTTGGACTAGTTTCCATTTGCACTGATAAACTTGAATTTTGACAAGTTCACGGGAAAAAAATCCTTTACACATATCGCCTATCATGTATGAACATTCTTGAGATTTAAACTATATGTAATGGCCAGCACTTGCGCAAGGGGCTCGTCTAGTGCGCACTAGTTTCCATTAGCACCGATAAATTTGAATCTTGACAAGTTCTTGGAAGAAAAAATTGATTCACATATAGCCTATCATGTATGAACATTATTGGGATTCAAACTATACATAGATGGCCAACACGTGTGCAAGGGGGTCCTCTAATACGCACTAGTTTCCATTAGCACTGATAAATTTGAATCTTTACAAGTTCTCGGAAAAAAATTGCTTCACACATATGCCCTATCATGTATGAACATTATTGGGATTCATATTATATATAGATGGCCAACACTTGTGCAAGGGGGTCCTCTAATTCTTGGGGATTTCAATCTCTCTCTCTCGATCTATCGTTGGTGGCCAGAACAACACACAATGCATGCACTTTATGCGCAAAGGCGCGGGTGCCTCTAATAATTCATGTGTGTGCGTATATTTGAACATATTCTTGGGGATTTCAATCTCTATCTCTCGATCTATATATCGTTGGTGGCCAAAAAACACACATATATACGCATGCACTTTATGCGCAAAGGCGCGGGTGCCTCTAATAATGTGTGTGCGCACTCGATCGATGATCCCTAAACCTTAAACCATAAAACCCTAAAACCCTAATCTCCCTAATCCCTAAACACCCTTAACACCCTAAACACTAAACCCTAAACCATGAACCCTAAACCCTAAACCCTAAACACTAAACCCTAAACACTAAACCCTAAACCTTTGGCCTAGACCCTAAACCCTGATTAACCCTGACCCTAACCCTAACCCCTAGGTAGCTAATTAACCCTAAACCCTAAACCCTAATTAAACCCTACATATATATAGGCCAACGACACTTAATTGCCCATCAAGCAGGCGACCAACTAATTAGCGTTGATAAATTAATTAACTTGATTTTTGACAAGTTCTCTCGAATGAAAACACATTTGATTAAGTTGCCTCATAATATATATACAATTAGTGTGCATGCGCGCATGACATACCTTGCACATATCATTCGTGCATATATTTCAATATATATTTGAACATATTCTTGGGGATATATATATATTTCAATCTCTCTCTCGATCTATGTATCGTGGGTGGCCAAGACACACACTTATATACGCATGCACTTTATGCGCAAAGGTGCGGGTGCCTCTAATAATGTGTGTGTGCACTCGATCGATGATCCCTAAACCTTAAACACTAAACCCCTAATCCCTAATCCATAATTAAACCCTAAACACCCTAAACACTAAACCCTAAACCCTAGACCCTAAACCCTAAACCCTAAACCCTAAACACTAAACGTACACTAAACCCTAGACCCTAAACCCTAATTAACCCTAACCCTAACCCTACCCTAGGTGTAGCTAACCCTAAACCCTGAACCCTAATTAAACCCTACATATATATATAGGCCAACGATACTTAATTGCGCATCAAGCAGGCGACCAACTAATTAGCGCTGGTAAATTAATTAACTTGAATTTTGACAAGTTCTCGAATGAAAAACACGTACATTTGATTAAGTTGCCTCACAATATATATATAATTAGTGTGCATGCGTGCATGGCATACCTTGCATATCATTCGTGCATATATTTCAATATATATTTGAACATATTCTTGGGGATATATATATATTTCAATCTCTCTCTCTCGATCTATATATCGTTGGTGGCCAAGAAACACACTTATATATATATGCATGCACTTTATGCGCAAAGGCGCGGGTGCCTCTAGCAATGTGTGTGTGCACTCGATCGATGATCCCTAAACCTTAAAACCCTAAAACCTAATCCCTAATTATACCCTAAACGTACACCCTAAACACCCTAAACACTAAACCCTAGACCCTAAACCCTAAACACTACAACCTAAGCCCTAAACCCTAAACACTAAACCCTAAACCCTAACCCTAGACCCTAAACCCTAAATATATTTCAATCTCTCTCTCTAGATCAATATATCGTTGGTGGCCAAGAAACACACTTATATATACGCATGCACTTTATGCGCAAAGGCGCGGGTGCCTCTAATAATTAATGTGTGTGCACTCGATCGATGATCCCTAAACCTTAAACCCTAAAACCCTAATCCCTAATCCCTAATTATACCCTAAATGTACACCGGCCCTAAACACCCTAAACACTAAACCCTAAACCCTAGACCCTAAACCCTAAACCCTAAATCCTAAACACTAAACCCTAAACCCTAACCCTAGACCCTAAACCCTAATTAACCCTAACCCTAACCCTAAAACCCTAGCTAGATAACCCTAAACCCTAATTAAACCCTACATATATATATATATAGGCCAACGATACTTAATTGCGCATCAAGCAGGCGACCAACTAATTAGCGCTGATAAATTAATTAACTTGAATTTCGACAACTTCTCTCGAATGAAAACACATTTGATTAAGTTGCCTCATAATATATATACAATTAGTGTGCATGCGCGCATGGCATACCTTGCACATATCATTCGTGCATATATTTCAATATATATCTGAACATATTCTTGGGGATATATATATATAATTCAATCTCTCTCTCTCGATCTATATATCGTTGGTGGCCAAAAAACACAGTTATATACGCATGCACTTTTATGTGCAAAGGCGCGGGTGCCTCTAATAATGTGTGTGTGCACTCGATCGATGATCCCTAAACCTTAAACCCTAAAACCCTAATCCCTGATCCCTAATTAAACCCTAAACACTAAACCCTAAACCCTAGCTAGACCCTAAACCCTAAACGTACACTAAACCCTAGACCCTAAACCCTAATTAACCCTAACCCTACCCTAGGTGTAGCTAACCCTAAACCCTAAACCCTAATTAAACCCTACATATATATATAGGCCAACGACACTTAATTGCGCATCAAGTAGGCGACCAACTAATTAGCGCTGATAAATTAATTAACTTGAATTTTGACAAGTTCTCGAATGAAAAACACGTACATTTGATTAAGTTGCCTCACAATATATATATATATATATATATATAATTAGTGTGCATGCATGGCCTACCATGCATGCATTCATGCATATATATTTTTTAATATATATTTGAACATATTCTTGGGGATTTGAATCTCTCTCTCTCTCGATCTATATATCGTTTGTGGCCAAAAACACAGACATATATACGCATGCACTTTATGTGCAAAAGGCGCGGGTGCCTCTAATATATAATGTGTGTGCACACTCGATCGATATATGATCCCTAAACCTTAAACCCTAAAACCCTAATTCCCTAAACCCTAGCTAAACACCCTAATTAAACACCCTAGACCCTAAACCCTAACCCTAACCCATGCCATACTTAAAACACATAACCCCTAGACCCTAAACACTAAACCCTAAACCATAACCCCTAGCTAACCCTAATTGCTAACAATCCTAAGCCTAATGACCCTAGATCCTAGACCCTAATACCTAAATGTAGCACCCTACCTTTTAATAAAGGCAAGATACCTGTGTATAGTGCTATTCCCAGGATCATTGATAGCACACACATTACAAAATATAGTAATCATTGCAATAGTATCAAATTACTACATCATTGATCCAGAGGGTAAAGTAAAACCTTACAAATTTCATAGTCACTTGGACTAGCTCACATAATAGAGTTCGAGCAAACACAACGGAAACTGTAAACTTCAATGAGCCTCCATTATCTTCATGCGCCACAGGCAGACATGTTGGAATGTAGACTCGAGATCCTAATAGTACTCATCTTCCGAAGAACCTGCACGTTTGAATATGCAGCCCCACGAATGGAGGTCAGTACAATGATGTACTGACAAATGACACTTATTTGGTGGCAGTTTTAGACATGACTATCTACATGATATTTGGCTAGTGGAGTTTAGGCTAATTTGCATATAGCCAATTTTATCCTATATTTTATTTAAAACAAAACATTTTGAAATCCTTGAATGACATTATGAAATCACACCATGGTTAAATATTCCATGGGTTTTTGAATAATCACATGGTTACATCTCCCATGAGTTTTCAAAGGTTGATACACAAATTTTTAAATACATTCAGAAAAGGTGATGAGATTCTTCCGTACATTCCTTGCCTAGGAGCTCAAATTGTCCATAACCGGGGACACGGCTAAGATCTTAGGTTTACCTCTCGAGAGGTTATGCACTTTTACCTTACGACCCACCCTTCCTAAGAGAAGAATGAGACAAGATCTTTCAGAAGAAGAATTCAACCATACAAACTAGACTCGTTCCCTTGGCCGTCGCCTCCACCCACTGTCTAGCCACAAGTTGAATCCTCACAACTTAATTAATCTTGGCAGAGCCCATAATACCATAAGGCTGCACTGGAAGCTATCTAAAACATGGACGACATAATAATCTCTTTTAATCCTGGGTGGCCAACCACAAGCGGAACTCACAAGCTTAAAACCCATCCCAGGTAATAAACCCCCACACGATCCCTTGGTGAAAACCAGGTGTGCAGTCAAAAGCGACCACTCTACAAATGCGAACTCTCAGAGATTCACCACTTTAGCCCACTAGCTACGACTAAGAGCGTGGACCTGAGCAGCCGCCCACCAATCAACCAATCCACCCAGGTGTTTCATTAGGGTTGTTACTTTTAAATTTTCAAACATTCTCATCCAATAACAAAACAACACTTGGCATTTGATGTTGCAAGCAAAAGTGAAGCATCCTAGCAATGGGTTCAGGAGTAGCTATACACTACTAGGTTTTGCTAAGCATAGCATGATACTTTACTTTTGAAATCAAAATCCTAACATGCATACTAGTTTTAAAAACACTAATGCATAAATAAAATAGATAGGATTTGAATGTCACTTGCCTTTTTGGTAAATCGAGGCCTTTCAACTCTCACAGCAACCACGTGTCTCTCCGTTCAAGCTAAAAAGACAAGAATAATAACGCAACATAAACACACATTCCAAGGCAACAAAATCAAGCATAACAAACAATGCAAGTTTTGGTTATTCAACGTGTTTTACCCATTATTGATTTTATAGATCATCAGGATAGAAGATGTGGCATGAGGCAAGGCTTGCAAGGTTTGGCTTTGATAAGTGGGATTTTAATATATTAAAGATTCAAGGATTTAGGGATTTGGGTATTGGATTTTTGTGGCAGAAAGAATACTCAGGTTAGGGCAAGATAAGACTTACCCAATTTACCATTTTTAAATTGAATAAATATTTTCAAGGTAGGGAGGAATATAAGGTTTGTAGAATTATCATAACATGATAGATATGGATGATAGGGGTAAATAGTGCTAAGGATCATTTTGATTTAAGATCTTACCGAAGTACTATTATTTTAAGTTATGATCTTGGAGACAAGTGAAAAATTAAGATGAAGTGATTTACAGGTGTAGTATTTACTTTATTTTAAACTTCATCTATCACATAGATGAACAGTATAGTAGATATGATATGAAACATGGCTATGTCAAGGTTGGTATTGATGAAGTGATCAAGAGATGAAATGGGTATTCACTTGTTTGAGCATATGATCATTTGTGGGGACTAACTCATCACAGCAAATACACAAATGAAAATGGGAACATAGTTCCACTTGGATAACTCAAATAAAGTGTGATCTAGGCTATCATGGTTTGGGTAGATATGATATTGGAGAAAGAATTAAATGACCAAGTGGTTCTGATGGATGGGTATGATTATAGGGATTATTTTGGCTAAATGAACTATGTCGAAGCCAGTCATAGGACTACACTTTTCGCGAAAAGTCATTAGATGAAGTTTTCCGGATGGAAGACCTTTCTACACGGAAGTTGTAGAGAATTCTATTACAAGCGTATCGCCAAAAGAATCTCTAGGAAAAAGTTTGTAGGATTTATTTTATAGACGATATTGCGGATCAAAGGGATTCCGCGAAAACAAAGCGTACGAATCCGACAAGCAAAATGTCCAGAATGATCTAGGCATTTTACTGATTCCAACGGTATAAAGTTTGTCGAAATCCAACGTATAGAACTCAAGATATGAATTTTACAAAACTAGATAAAAGTGGTTAAAGTTCTAAATGGTGTACGAAAAGTTGTCCAAACAAGTTGCTCGAATGGAAAAACTTTCTACACGAAATTTGTAGAGAATCTAATTATAAACTTAACGGAAGAACAACTATTCGAAACGGAGCTCTAGATCAAACGATACACAATTTTAAAATTCGTGTACGTGAAGTAGCTGGCACAATCTGATCGATCGGAATAGGATGCTTCAACCGGTTTAGTTGAGTGGGCTAAGCTGGACACTTAGATTTAGATCTAATGGTCTAAGATGGATCACACGATCTGAATTGGTTGGATCAAAGATTAGTATCATGATGCTTGCTGAAACTAAAAAGGGATGGCCAGATGTGTTTATACGATATAAATTCATCGGAATAAATCAGGTACAAAGAACAAGAAAAGAATGTGGCCAGGTGGGAATGACCATACCAGCGATCTGTGCATGTACGTGCTCGCTTCGACTGCGGTCGTCGGCGTCGGGCGTCCTGATGGAGTCAGTCTCGGCTGTAGATTGAACCGACCGGGCGCTTTAGATGGTGCTATAGGGAGATTCAACGAAGGAGGAAGAAACAAGGACATGCCTACGTATGTCAGCAAACGAATGGAAGAAAGATAGGGACTTGGGACTGCTTGTACCTACTTTATTCATCAACAGCGTCATGGCGGTCGGCGAGCGGAGGGAACGACGGCTGCGTGTCAAACATCAACGAGAGACTGCAGCATGATGTCCTGGAGGTAGGCGACGGTGAGAGGAGTTCACGAAAAAAATGGAATAGAGCTAGTGACCAACGTACCGACGTACCGTCGAGATGAACTCCGACGACGCCGCGGTCAGCAGCGACAACATGATGCATGTCCATGTCCTGGAGGTAGCCCTTCATGAGTATAGAAATCTGGCTGAAGGAATCAGCGAAGTGATCACCGAGGGCGTCGTCATCTAGCGATGAACTCGATCTTGGGGGTGGTGTTGGCATGGTTGGCAGGGGTTGTATAGAGCTCCTCTAGGAAAAGTTTGAGAATGAAAGTGAGGGATAAAACAGAGGGACACGCGGTGCTCCTCTTATTTTGCATCAATATGGACTGAGGTGGGAGATCGGGAGGGCCATGCCAATCGGGGGCATTCGGGACGCCGGTTTGGTTTGAGCAATTAACACAATAAAATGGAGAGATAATACCCTGAATGGATTCCCCACTAAATTTTTAATAATTTTCGTGTTAAACTCAACAAGAAACGCTTGATAGAATTTATGGGAGAGCCGGAGAGGCATAAGAAGAGCTACAGCCATTAACGTCTAACGTTCCATCTCCTGTACGTGCTCATGCACGAGGAAGACGAGTGCTCGCTCGGGCTGGTCGGTCTGGGCCGGATCTGCCTAGTTGGGCCAGGAAAAAAAAAGGCTGGGGCGGCCTTGGCTGGTCAGGGGCGGGGGCGAGCTGGGCCGTTCGGCCTGGCTAGTTTTTTTATCCAGAAACTTAAAATACACTTTTGGAGGATTAAAAATAATCAGAAAAAAGGTAAATAAAGTATCGTTGGATTCGTCATGAAAAATCCTTTAATATGAGACCAAATTTGGGACAAAAATATAAACTTTATAAAACCAAAATTTGACATACATGTCTATGTGGCTATAGTGCCTTTTTAGGATTTAACTATTTTCTCAAATAAAAATCTATTAAGGATTTGAAAACATTGAAAACCAAGATATGTTTAGTTTTAAAAATACTTTGAAACCAAAAGTATTTGGAAACCAACATTTTTTAAAAATACTTTTAATAAACTTCAAAAAGTTTCAAATCTTTGCAAATTTTCAATCAAGTTTAAACAATCAAGCATTTAATTTATTTTATTTTACATTTCGAAATTTAGAAAATTTCGGGATGTGACACTAAACCCGAACCCTAATCCTAAACCCCAAACCCTATAAACACTAAACCCTAGCTCTAGCTATATATATATATATATAGGCCCCAAACGACACTTAATTGCACATCACGCTGGCCAGGGGGGCTTCGCGGTCCTCTAAATTAAGTGTGACATTAACCCTAACTAAACCATATATATATAACTAACCCATCCTAGCTAATCAAACCTGGCTACTTAATTAAAACACATAACCCCAAACTATACTAGCTATAACCCGATCTAATAAAAACCTGCTCTCTATATATATAGCTAGCTAGCAAATCCTATATTAACCCCAATTAATATATACTAGTCATCAACCCGTGCACCGCACGGGCTATATTGATTTGCTATTTTTAATTATTTCAAACTCAAGTATTTACACTTTGTTTTGGTAAGTTAATAATGTGAGGCTGTGTGTATCAAGGCAATGATATAATTGGTATCATGACTTGATTTTCAAAACAATGCAATGATAATATAGAGATAAAGAAAGAATTTCATATTATCAAATTGGAATTCAGTGCATAAGACAATATTACAAATGAAGACAAAGCTAAGTTTTTTGTTCCTATTTGTTCGTTTATTGATTTGAAAATATAATTTGACAAATGTTTAAGTAACTATTGGAAACAAATAGTTGATTTTTCCTAAAAAGCCATAACATATACTGTAATTGATTGTAATGCAACCGTATAGGAAAATAAGGTGTAGTGTATGATAAATGATGCTATTTTATTTAGATTACCGTACAAAAGTTCAGTATAATCAGTGCAGCGTATTAATTATATTCAATAAAACTGCAATGCATTGCAAGATGAAGCGTGCAATAAAATATCAAACATTTAAGTGCAAGTGAAGTTAATTAGTTAACTTGACAGTATTATAGGCACCATCCATGCACACCATGTATCATGAATACATTTTCACTAAAGATAAACACAACGTGGAAAATATGATGGCCGTTGAAAAGGATATTTTTAATGTCTCAAAGTCAAGTAATCATATATAAGGTCAAAAGTTCTCCAATTCAAAAGAGCTACTCGAATGTGACAGGATATATTCTATCACACATGTTGTAACTAAAGGTATACGTGACTCCGATATACTATAGCAATATTATACTCCCATGTTATTCAGGCCCATTCAATGACACCTTGCTGAGAGCAGTTCTGGAATGGAAAATGCAGTACAGAATGGGTTGACACTGGAGAAATTATCTTATTTCTCTGACAGCTACAATAGAGAAATCAGCAACATTTTCCAGCTCACCAATTCAAATATAAGATATTAAGATTATCATAGTGAAACTAATTATAAAAGAAAATTTTCAAAGGGCATAAAGTAGGAATTTTTTGTTTAAGAAAAAAAATGACAACAAAATAGTTATTCAGATTCCATCAGACACATGGTTGCCGATTTCCATTACATATAACATGTGAATAACCTGTTTTACAGTTTGAGAAAAATATAATAAGTCTTTTTGTAAAACAAAACTGCACATGATAATTATCTACATTGTCAGCAGTTTGATGTGTTACACAATCCATGGACTCAATATCTAGCATTCTATCTCCATCAACCTATATTTATCAGTCTCTTTTATATTGAATATCTCTAGCAAGGTTATGCATGTTTTTTTGTAGTAAATTAATATAATACATTCAGATACATTTTTTGTCCTATTAAATTGGTCGCAAGACCCAAAGAGTTATTATTGTAAGCAGGCAATATTTTTAATCTTCTGTTTCTCTAAGGTTCCAAATATTTTGAGCGTCATATATTGCACCTATGAATATATTGTAGAAAGAAATCCAACCTTCTATTTAAAAATTGAAAGTCGATCATGTAGGTTAACTGAAGATAGTATTCTTCCTATAAATGTTGAAAGACTACCCAGCCATCCAGGGGGTCTGAGAGGGGCAAATCGATCTGATCCGTCCGTTTTACTCTGCTCAGTCCCACTTTTCACCACAGCCGTTCGATGCGTAAAAGATTTCCTCACCTGTTAGTTTTCTTAGACAGTCCATGACGCGTGGGACCAGACCTGTGCAGGACCGACAGACAGAGGCAGCAACGATAGCTTGTTTGGGTCGCACTCTTTTCCTACGCGCGTGGGGCACGGTGAAACCCTAGATCGATCAACCACTTCCCCAGTTCAATCGGCTGGCCAACCAAAAGCCTCATCCTCTCCCCAATCCCGTGCCTCCCGTCCTCCCCCAATCCCTGCCTCCTCCTCCTCTAGAGACGGCGGCGGCTCGGCCTGGCCATGGAGATGGAGCTCAGCGTGGTTGGAGGTGACAGCGGGTGCAGGCGCTGGACGAGCGTATCCTAGAGGAGGGTGGCGGCGACCGGACGGAGCTAGATCGGATGTCCACGGTGGCGCGCCGCCTCTTCCCCGGGTCGCCAGACGGCCGAACGCTGCGACGACTAGACGCGGCGGAGGCTCGCCAGACGGCCGGATGCGGCGGCGCAGCGGCTGGACGCTGCAGCGGTGGAGGCTCACCGGAGGTGGATGGCCGGAAGGCCGGCATGCTTAGGAGGCGCGGGTCAAGCGGCGGCATGGCTGATGTGGGGACCATGGACGCCTTCACCGTTGTGCTGCTCGGGAGAAGCCTCTGCAACCCCGTCGGACAGTAGCGGCCGCCGGAATTGAAGGGGGCGGCGGCGGCGGCGGCCAGAAATGGACGTGGTGGCGGTGAGCAGAGCGGGAACGGGGCGGCGGCGCCTCGTCTCGGTGGCCCTGGGCGCTCAGGAGGAGCCCTCGATCTGAGGTAGGTTGCTGCCTCTTCTTTTCCTGTGCGCCGCTCCTCCTCTTCTCCCCACAAAAACAGCAAGCGAGGAAGGCTCCTCCGTGCTGTCCATGGCCTTTGCCAGGACAAATCATTTCCTTCTCCTTCCTCCCGCTTGAGCTCCAGATTGATTCCATTATCTGAAACTAATTTCTGCTTTTCAGCTAGGAGGGACAAGAGCGGATGAGGTGAAGTTGTAGGAGTAGCTCGGATGGGGTGGGACTCAGCGTCGAAGCTTTCCTGGCTTCTTGCCGTTGTTGAACATCTAGCGATCCATGTGTGCGTCGTCGCGTCCCTGAGCTGCTCACGGTGAAATTTCTAGCGATCCGTGTGTGCGCCGTCGGCCGCGTCCCTTAGCTGCTCACCGTGAAATATCCATGGGAGAATTCCCTGTGAAGGTAATGTTCAGCCTACACTCTACTGCTCTAGCGACAACCCACGTTCTTGTACTGTTTCTTCTGAAATAATGTCCGCAATCGTTTGGTTGGGCATGCTGTGGAGGTAGCCTTTAATTACACTCACTGGTACTCGCTCAAATGTCCTTTTGCGTCATTCTCATGTGTCCAAGAACACCGTCTGATCTTAGAAGGTAAATAAATATGAAACTATATTTACTCTGTACCAAGATACTTGAACCGAATCTGATATTTTTTCAATAATAAGCCACTTGAGGACAGATTATAGTACAAAGCCACTTGAAGGGATTTCTGTCATTTTTCCATTGCATTTCCCTTGCTTGTGTACTCATGAAATTGTTCCTTTTGTTATCTGTTGAACCTTTGGCTACTGATTAGGTTTACATTCAATTGCAATGCTGTGAAGTGCTGTCTATTATCTGAAAATTGTGTCTTTTGTTATTTGTTGGACCTTTGGCTGCTGATTAGGTTTACATTCAATTGCAAATGCTGGGAAGTGCCGTCTATTATCTGACTCTTAAGTATATATGGATGTATTTTGATACATATGAAGATTTGTTTACACCTTTCTACAAGTTGCAATAGTTACATGGGGATATTACTGGTGGTACATTTGAACTTGGATGCTCACAACAGATCTATTTGGTTATTGTATCTTGGCTGATTATTACCTCTTGCACTGCAGCTATTTGTCGGCATTGATTACGCAATCCTTCTTGGATATAGGATTGGTGGCTAGGATACTAGACAGTATAATGAAGCTCTGCCTGCGATTCTGTTAGAGTATCGAGCAATATGTAACAGGCGCAAACATGTTTGAGATTGATCACATAACTGAGGTAAGGTCACACCTGACACTATCAGCCTTCTCTAAACAAATAATTATGTGCCAGTGCTTAGCACATCACTCAAGAAAGTATTATCTCTTCGCTTAGTTTTATTAGTATATGTACCATGAACTTACATATACTTGGTGATATTCAGGAGTTCAACAAGAAATCAAATTCGATGTACACTATTCTAAGGAGTAGTCGACTTATGGGAAGTCAGAGAGCACCTTCCCTAAGGCAGTTCTGATGAGACTAAACTTCAACTGTTTCTTTGAGGTGAAGTGCCCTCTCCAGTTTTGAACGAGTAAGCTGTCCATAGACATTTTTCTTTTACTTGGGAAGGCTCCGGCCAAACACGGCAGGCTAGCAGCTATAACCTGTTTTTGCGAAGGTTTACACAAAAAGCCTGCTGCTTGCGGGCAATGGCGCTCACGCGTCACACAAGAATGGGAGGAAGAAACTGTAGCCTCTGTAAATTATCTGTAGTCTGAAGTTGTTTGCCCTGAAAAGTGAACGCTAGGTAAAGTTCGCTTGTGCCAATGGTTATGTTTATGGCTCCTCGTGCTTGTTCTTGATCCTAGGTTTTGATAGCGCGAGTTGTTTGCCCAGGAAAGCGCACAAGGCGATGTTTGTTTCCGCTGAGCGCTGATGATGTGATGTGCCCTGATTGCCGACATTTCCCATGTTTTTTTTAAGCTGCACTGTGGGGTAATCCATCATCATGATATAAGTACTCCCACCATTTCAGTTTGCTGAATTTGGGGCTAGCTTAAATAAGCTGATGATATATACCCTTGTTTTTTCTTCCAAGAGAAAGCCATTGTATTTATATAAACTATTGCCGTGCCTAGAGTCTTGACATTAGTTAAAAATATAACTCGGGCGTGAATGAAAAACCATAGTATACAGCTTATTGCTACAACTCGGTGAAAAATTATTTATGTTTGTTTTATATTAACTGTTTGTAGAATATTTTTTTTCCACCTATACAATAATGTAGCTGCTGTGCCAGAGTCCCTGGACCTTGAGGTTACAAACATATACCATGAAAATCAATTGGTGGTTTGTTGTCATTCCTCTGCTGAAATTAACATGTAACAGAGTAGTTCTCGTTTCTCTGCTGAAATTAGTCTTGAATATAATTATAAAGGTATCAACAAACTTTATATATGTTACTGTTGCATTGGAAAATTTATTTTGGGTGAAAACAAAATGTTGTTTTGTTTTATTTCCTATGTAGTTGCAATTATCGGTAAATGTTCATGAATTTGCCAACGCAATTTGGTCCAATTTGGTCTGAAGTCAGTGTTGCAAGAAATAGCTCTTCCACTGTTACATACCAGTCAAGTTGGATGATTTTATATTATACAACACAATTTTTATTTTCTATTGTGATCTCTTTTTCGATTTGAAAAATTGAGGAGTATCATGGTTACTTTTTACATTGCTTTTGGGATTGGAACCTTTCACCCTGTGTAGAGCTATCAGTGAAGGCATGTAACTACAGATATTCCTCTAGGAATTTCTTTTCAAACTGCATAATATTTCCATGTTCCCCTTCATTGGGTGACCTATCTAGGTGAGCATCACTTGATAGTGTTGATGAACTTTTGTTACTTTACTCTATAGTGGTGTTTCATACTGCTCTTTCGATATGTTTCCTTTATACTCATATATGAGCTTTATGATGTGATATACACATGTTTCTTCTCTGTTTCAGCGGTCCTTCACTGATTACTTTGTTTTATGATTACCCGTGTTTTTTTGCGTGCAGATGTGGTTGGTATTTAGGGCACATCAACATGAAAATATAAGATATGATAGATTAGTGTAATGCAATTTTAGTGTGGTTCACCCTGGACAATGAAGGAAATTGATAGACAAATATATCCATAAAGATGCTTGTGGTTCACAATTTATTTCAGTGTACAAGAGGCGATTTCTCTATTCGGCAAACATTATTTATTTTGTGTACTGTGAATGCAACAAATAGATAGCTATTGCCTTAGTTATTAGAATACCATCTACTGTAGCACCATGGGCCTTTGGTATCTCCAGTTCACCTCTGCAGTGCAGTACCTCAGAAAGTAAAGGATATTTTCTAAAATTCTCCTGAGATCGTGTCTTGCATTTCTATCTACTTTCAGTTTCATGAAATGATGTGCGCTGAAAAGAACACTTGTGCAGCAGCTCCGGCACTAGAACCATGCTATTATGGTGGTTCATCTTCGTCTTCCCTTTATATGTTTGTATTCATTTCTTGTATGCACTGGCTTTGCGGTGAACTTTTTAATCAAAAGGATCACATGCAACAGTTTTTCTATCGTGCGATCTTTTCAGCTTAAGCTCTTACCAAATTAACATCTTTATGCTATAGATATTGTCTACTGACCGTATGTGAAGATAGTGAGGATTGCTATTGGAGCATGGAGACTGGTTAATTACTTCATATAAATGTTGAAACACTACCCGGCCAACCAGGCCATCTGAGAGGGGCAAACGAATCTGGATCGCACGTTCAGCAGCCACAGTAAATTCCAATCCCGCTTTTCTTCACAGCCGTCGGATGTGGTAATTTTTTTTCCACCGGCCTCTGCTTGTTCTGAGTGCATGACCACTCTTGGGACCGTGCGTGCGTGGGACCATTTATTTGAGAGAGTGCGGGTACGTGCTCGTGTCGCTTGAAAAATGAAAACCATGAAAACCCTAACTTTACCGAGAGCTTCCTCTCCCCAATCCCGTGCCTCCCTCTCCTCGATTTGTACTCTATTTCGATTTGAGATGAAGATTTTTATCGGTGCTGCTGCTTCCGGGTTTGTGCAGGATTGGATACAACATGGTCATTTATGTGGTGGAGAGGGAGTCTTGGAGGTCATCGTCAACCAGAGATTTCTAATGGTATTGCTGTAATTTTTGCCTATCTCTATATTTCTCTTTATTTTTCATATCCATCATGTTGTGTTAAAATTAGTGCCACATTTGCGTTGCAACTAAGTTACAACTGAGAAAGAGCATTTGTGTCACATTTGCCTACAGAGGAAGCGACCCTGACAAAAATAAGTAGTGTCTTTCTGGGCATTCTTGAATTTATTGGTATCTATACCAACATGCTAATTATTATTCCAATGAATTTTTACCTTGAAATAGCAAGAAATCATATGCTATGGTAATATTTGTATAATATACTACCAAGTGATTTAAGTAGGTGTACTCGTATTCAAGTTTCTACTAACTGGATTCTTTACTGTCAACATGTTTCAGTTCTTTCCTGAGGCAAATGAGGTTACTATTGCAAGACATACAACCTTTGAGGATGTTCATGAAGGGGATTATCTAACAAAACCATCCTTATTCAAAGATTCCGGTGTTACAACAAAGGTCAAAATGCGGCCCACCTACAATGTCAATGGTGTGCTTTTCTGGTCTTTAGAGTTTAATCTATCCTCCCCTTATTACGTTTTTCAGTCACAATTCAGTTTGTTGCTATATTATTGTGCCATTGTTTATATTTGTAAGTGGATGTATCCCTTTGTTAGAGCTCATGCTCCATTGATTACCTTTAATGGGGAGCTAGAAACTCTTATCTTGTAATTCCATGTTTGTAGATTTGACAATTGATTAGACTTCTATATTTGGACGTTGCAAGAGGGATTATTTTCCTTTCGTAGTATTGTTCGACTCATATCTTTTTATTTTACAAGTTTCAGCATTTTCTGCTTAATCTTTGTCATTTTTGGATCTTGGTAAGGTTTGGAGCGTATCAAACCTTTGCATTTATGGTAACCCTTTTAATTACTAAAAATAATGGAGTTTTCCATTCTGTGAGTTTCTATTTTTATTTCCCCGGATGTTGAGTTAGTTTTGGTGAGGCCGGTTCATGCCCGATCCATTGCCTCCTTCATGCTCCAGACCAAGCTCTCCATCAAGGTATATAAAATATCCCTCTTGAGAATACTATAGTGAGTTTGGGATTGGTTAGTAATGTATTGAAATACAGCCAACCTGTTTTTATTATGGTGGCTTTACTATTTCACACTGTAATATTTATCCCTCATTTTTGTCGTGCTGCAATGTTTTTAAAATCTTCATTATGCGTGATCACAAGTGATCATATTTCTTATAAATTAAACTATTGCCAGGCGTGTCCTACATCCTGATACTTATGCATATAATGGGAAGTTCATTGCTGCTGGGCTGTGATGTCTTTATAATTCCTGAACTGTGCCCTATTTTTCTCACCCACAGCCAAGTGGCGGGTGAAGCTGGAGCCAGAGCGCGCGCCAAGTGACGGCGACAGCCGGATGCGGCAGCGGTGGTAGGCAGCATGCGCCAAGTGACGGTGCAGGTGGATGCCGCAGCAGCGGCTCCCCCTCCCCCTTCTCTTCATCTCTCTAATGGGTAAGTCGATCCCTCCTATTGTCCATATTGGAAATGCCATATATACACTTTGCAGGAAGCTGCTGCACCACATATTGTCTACCTTGTGTGTTAATGCTCAAGGTTTTCCATGCTACCCAGTGCTAGAGTAGTTCTTGCTTGTGTATTGTTCTTTTTATGCATCTCAAAGCAATGTGAAACTGGTATCTTTTGCTGATATACATCTTCCTTAAACATAAAACATTAATTTTAAAGTTCAACAAGTGGCTATCTAAGCTTTTCTTCAGTTCTGAATGTTGTGGATAAATATAGAGCAGCGATGGTATTATCTAGGTGGTCCAAGCACTTCATATTCATCCAGTCAGATGGATCGGTTTCTATTTTCAGCAGAGCAATAATCTCTATAAGAAAAACTGAAGTGCAGATCACCTACCACAGCCTTTTAATTACCTTACTACATGGCTAACTATCATATTTGTTAAATGGGCAATCTGCGACTTCTAGCTAATCTTTTATGCAGAGCACAATATAGGCTTCTTTGGTTATTCAAAGTTTAATGCTTGGCCTTTTAACAGGGTTAAAATGATAGGCCACTCACTCTGCACTAATTCTGTGACCTGTCACTTCCACTTAGATCAAAGCATCCATACAAAATCACTTAGAGGTTAAGCAATGCAATCTCTACATAATACGCAGTACACAAAAAATTAGTTGATCCGTTTTTGTTTCTATGATGACCTTCTGAATGTATTATACATTTTTTCATAAACCAGTTACCAGTCCTAACTAGAGTCAAATGTTGAACTTTTGAATGGTTCAAAAGGTATTATAAAAAGCACCAGGTCCAGAGCAAAATGGAGATTTTAGGCTTGAAGATGTTGCTGCGTTCAGTAGTTCATAGGTAAATGAATGTGTCTCTTTTTCCAGTTCTGATTGAACCGTTGGGTACAGTACCATCCTTCTGGTTGCATCTCCTTGCGTGAGCTCTTTCCTCCCAAACTTTGCCGCTAATTTTGGGCTCAGCTTTTGAGCAGTTCTCGCATGAGGCAATAAATACAGTATTTTCAGTGGTCCTCTGGAATACCTTTTTAAATTCCTCTGCTAGAGTGTTTTGTTATGGCTTTTGGTTCTCTAACATATTTTAAAGTTTGTCATATTTCAGAAATATCAGAGCTTATACCTGGATAAAGGTATGAAGAATCTGATGGCAATTGATCCCCCGTTGGTAAGTAGGTCTACAGAAACATCAAATTTACTGTGTGCTATTTTTAGCTTTGCCTACAATACAATGCTCAAATAGTGATCATGTATATACATCCCGAGCAAAGACTGGATTGTGTTCTTGTTACCAAAATTTAACGGTACCTGTTGTGTTTATCAACATAATTGAAGCATGGAAGAAAAATACATATCATATACTCATCGTTTCCTAGAACCACTGGCCTGGCAAAGGACCTGCATAAAAAGTAGTATTGTTGCTTGATTTTCTGTACTAGAGAGTTTAATGCTCATCGTTTCCTAGAGCCACTGGCGTTCCCTCTAATATGGTTACGTGTTTAATGCTCATTTGTTACTAAATGTATGATCATCAGTTCAGCACTACCAATCTTCCCCAGATAAATTATTTACTTCATGATGTCCCTAAATCAAATTATCTGAGCCTATCCAAATATATAGTTTAGAAAATGAGTATGAGAGTTGGAATACTTCTCTTCTTCCACTGCAGCCACAGTTTATATGTATAAGTGATATTTACTAGCTGAATTTATCATCACATGATCGATCCTCACATGTCAAATGCAATTTCTTTACTTTTTCCATACAAGTAGTAGACTAAAATTTGACGAGTCTTGCTCCAAGCATTTGCTGCAGTATGGTTTTTTATATGGTTTAAGTTAAACGATGTGACAGTTTACAAACAGTTGGTGAGCACTGCTGGTTGTTAAGATTATTTGAGAGTTGGAGGATATGCTTCTTCAGGTAACCTAATTGTTTTAGTTTGGTTGTCGATTCAGCTTCAGTAATGCTTGTTCATTATTCAGATCCAGCTTGGCTCTCGACAGAAAAAAACAGATCGAGGATGTTGTTTCTCTTTCCATGTGTAACAATAATGCATTAGAGCAGAATGATTTGCGCACTTTGCTAAATAAAGCAAATATAATGAGAAGTTTGGGCAGTCGCTTAAACACTGATCAAATTTGAAAAATCATTTAGAATCTGGAAAACTGCTCTAATATTGCTTTAGTTTTGAGAAGAAATAAATGTTGATATGTGCTGCTACTTTGCTAAAATATAATGATATGAACTTACTTATTGTATTTAGACTGCATGTATCCAAAAATGCAAGATACGCTCGCTTGTTATCTTCTCTTGTTAGTTCAATAATACTAGGTTTAGGTGTTGTTGTTTTTATCAGTGCTCTGGATTTCTCATTGCAAGTCGCATTGATGTTGTCCGATATGTGTAAATCCTTGGTCTGCCATGATCGTTCATTGACTGAATCCACACTCACTAAAGTCGACGAGGTTTTTGTCCTGCCGTGCAACGGTGGCTCTAGAAATTGAAACAGTGAGGGTGCTAAACTCCTCTCTTGTTTTTACCATCACGTCTATTCACTGCAAGATTTTCGATTTAGCTCTACAATTTGCATATGACACAACGTGCAGCCTCTATGCCAAACTATTTTAGGTTATCTGGAATGGATTTATAGAACCAGACGAAATAGAGAACCTGCTATTTTTAGTGTGTATACAATGTTCGAGCAGTATTCCAGAAATTGCCGCTATGCGCCTGCTGGGCCAATTTAGGTGCCACTTTATGTTAAACCAGCAATACTCGTCTGGCTTAGTTATTGCATTCCCAGTCAGTTTTATTTAAAACACCAGCTGAGCATGTGAGCTAAATGAATTGGTTTGGCCAACACTGAGTATTAGAAACAACATTATAGGATGAACATAGTTTCGCCATTTCCCTTGCTGATCTACTTGAGTTACTACACTTGTTGCACTTTTAGCCTCTTCTATGAACGGTTCAGTTCATTTCCAGGTTGTGATATAGTAGATTGTTAACTTCAAATGGTCAGTTGGTGTAAGTAGGACTTCTACTTAGTCTGGAGTTATATGTTTGGTTATCTGTGGTGTCAGATGCTTGCCATTTGTGCATATGTTTTAAATTAGCAAAATTCATTAGTACAACCAAATGCCAATGGTCTTAAAGATATATACTACGAATATTTACTTTCTTGCCCACCAGGTCACTAAGTATGTTATGAATGCAGCTTCTTTAATCCTTCACTTTCTAATTATTCAGGTTACTGAAGCCAAATCAATCATGTAGTTGCCCAGTTCGATGGAGGATGAGCTAGAAACAGAAAACACTGTAAGACTGATGCCTCTGGTCTGTGCCTGCTGCTAATGTAATAACACGGGAAAATCTGCAGAAGGTTAGCTAACCTCAAACCTGAATATGGAACTAATTGCAACTGAATTTCTTTCCTCGCTTCCATTTAACAACTTATATACCTATTTTGCTCAATGAAACCTAACTAGGAAACTCCAGACATGTCTTCATCCTTAAAAGGTGTCCATAAGGTAAAATTTCTGATCTATTCACAGATTTGTTATCCGGTTCTCATATGCAAATGACCACCTTCTAAAACAGTGGGAAAATTCAGAATTCTATTGAGAATGCATGTAGCGCTATTTGTGCAACTGCAACCTATGCAAATACCATTCAAGGTCCCTACAGCTTTACTAAAGAAGATGACACGAAAGAGTATGTCTTTTTATACCATTCAACATTTATTTTGGCTAGCTCTTTTGGTCACTATTTTATATACCATTCACTGCTACCTTTTTTTCAAAAGGAAATCTTTCGGTTCCATCACCTAGCCGAGAACATGCCGCGATTAGCCGTTAAAAACGCAGGCTGATCGTTGATTCGGAAAGTTCTTGATGTACAGGTTCAGATTTCATTTGCTTTGGTTTATTCTTTGGTGGCCTAGGTGACCTGACGATGTTTCATATTTTTGCCATTTTAGTTTCTTCCTCTCTTTGAATACTTGATATTTTTGCACAAAGTATTTTCTGAATTTTGGAAGCCAACACATCCTATATCCTATATGTGTTTCTTTTGTCCTATGTTGAAGATTGTACCACTCAAACTTTTCTTCAGTTTTCCTGTTAAAGTTTTATTATTAATATGTCGAGGCAAAAATTGTTAGTCCATATATCATGCATTCTTCCTTGGTAACATATTTTCTTATGTTCGTAGCATAATTTGTTGAAGAACGGGTGCAACTTATGTCTATAATCAGTAGAAATATAGTGCCAGCTAAGACTTCAGTGGTAGAATTGTAGTTCTAATATCTTGGGTGAGCAAATGTGAATTCCTTCTAATATTTTCCCGAATTGAGAAGTGAACCTTGTTAATAAATTTCATGTACATATGCTTTCTGTGTGTGTCATGTGTACATATGCTTTGTGTGTAGAATTGCATGTCTAATATATTGACATATTTCCATGCCCTCTCATCCTCCAAATCAACAGGTCTTATCAGGTGATAATTAGGTGTGTAAGGATGTCTCAGCATATCTCTTGTCCTCCTCTTTGAGTAAGAAAACATCTTCATTCTGCAGTTAGTACCTCTGCACCATTTTTAATTCCATACAGAAGTATAATTCTGCTGTGACACTTTTCCTGATAGTTCAATATCCATTATCTTGCCAGTTTTATTATGAAATGAATTAGCAGTATCCTTCTCTAATCTTCCCATACTCAGGATTCCTGTTTCGCATTCATGCAAATCAGAGATCATATATACATGTTAATAACATTACCGATCACTGCTAATACTATCTTTGGTAATAGCATGTGCTAGAATTTATATGGTCTTGTGTTTTTAATTATTTTATAACATAATTAATGCTCACTCGAGTTGCATGCAGCCTTGGGTGAGCTCAGCCTTGGCCGAGCTGATACTGTCACCAGCACAGGGTGGCGTGTGCTTGAGATTCCACTCGAGATCGACCGGATTTTGTAGTCAGTCGAGTTGTAGTGTTCAGTAATCAGAACTTGTCAGGTCGTTAAATTTCAGAGATGTAAACTGGTATGAGTTTCAGAATTATATGGCCATATCCACTGTAAATTTATCCCAAAGCTGCTAATGTATGAGTTTCAGCGCTGCAAATGTATGAGTTTTGTGCACTATCCAGTCATCTACTACAATGCCCAAGCTTGTACATTGTAGTTTGAAGTTTTTGTGTATTTCTTAATCGACTTGCTAGATGGAATGGTGTTCAGTTAGAGAAGATGGATGCTTGCTTGGTAGCCTATCATATGTACTGTCCCTTTCGATTTTGCTTGTAGATCTTCAGATAGTATTTTTGCTGGCAAACCTTCTATAAACAAGATGGTATATGCCCTTGCCATGCTCTATAAAGAAAAGGGATTCCATGTGTTTGTGCATGTGGTATTCTCCAAACTGTATTTCTCTCTTATTAGCACAGATTTAACTATCTCCTGATGTTTCAGGCATTGTCTTCTATGGTTTACCACATTAGTAAAAAATATTGTTTGCAGAATATAACTGTCACAGTTTTCCCTGTGTGGAAAATTAACGACTACAGGTCCATTTTTGGCTGAGATTTTGGTTTTGAAAGTGGGATGTACCTAGCTTGGCATGTACATCTTGACATGGCTGTTTATCCCAGGCTCCAGGTGACACAATAGGGATTTGTGCCAATTATCATCGGTCATCATAGTGTGATGCAAACTTGTGTCTCTACACCACTAACCTAATCAGGCTACGACCATGATTTCAAAAATTAGTTTGCTGGCTGACTAAAAATAATGTTTGTTGTGTGGTAGTACTTGATTGCCACTTGACTAACATCTTGTGTATATATCTTGAAGGAACTGAGCTCGGCAATCGCCTCCAAGCGAGTGGCAAGAGAAAACGATGACTTGTGCTATATTACTAGAGCTAGAATCGTTTGCTGGTTTTAGGCCTTAGATTAATCTTTGTAGATTGCATGACACTGACATTAAATTAAAATTCAGTATAAACCATCATGTTTACAAATAGTGAGAGTTTTGTTGAGGACATCTAACTGAAAGAGGTTTATTTTTGACATCAAATTCTTCATGAAATATGTCAGCATCCACGGCCAGCTTGGAGCATGTCCGTGCGCCATCGGCATGTGATCCTGTTGGAGTAGATGACTGGCAGAGCCTCATTGCAAAGGTACATGTTACTGTAATTGTGTCTGATAAAGGCACTCAATTTCGAATGGTATGATTTTCAAAAAAATAAATAAATTCGAATGGTATGTTTGGAACCTGGTTACATAATGTATGCAAGTATTGCAGGCGTTGTATATGCGGTCAACTACAGTTTGTGTGTCCGTTTAAATAGCTGCAGCAGCTGAACATCACATGTATCTATTTTTTTAGAAACTCAATTCGGCTCCCGGGTGCGTATGATCCCTCTACCATAAAAATATATTTCCAAGTATAAAAAAATTTGACAAAAAAATATACATGTACATCTTCATAATATATGTGTGTTCGTTAAGTTTCATGAAAAAATGATATTTTTTGTAGTCTACGTGAAAAATAGAAAATTTATCTCGTGACAAGTCTTTATTTTGGTACTGAATTTTATCATTTTTACACACGGCACAGGACAAGTTGATTTTTCATGAAACGACTTTGTGAGCGCGTAGCACATGAAGATGTACGTGCGAATTTTTTTTCTTCAAATTTTTTGATATTTCAAAATATGACTAACATGCATTTCAAAATAAAGGGAGCACGCGCTCCCATGTGCCAAAACATCACTCCCTTTTAAAAACTATATAATTGTAAGTGTCATCGGATGTAATGCACATATGATATATGCACACTCTGGTAGTTCTGTTTATTGCGTTCGATCTCCTTTTTAGGAACTTGGTTCTCCTATTTTATAGCTTCATCTTGCATAGTACGTTGGCATGTTAGCATACTCACTAGGCTGGAGTGTATTGGTTCCAAATTTTGGGATATTATAGGCTAATATTTCTTTTTTGTTCTTGCTTTGTTCACACGATCATGTGATTATTTAGTTTAGGTCTGCAGTTACAAACATGTCAAAGGCGCTATTTAGGATCTTCACTAAACAAGATTTCTAATGCTGAGTTTTGTGCTCTTGCCAATGAATATTTCCCTGCCTGATTTGAGGAAGATGCACGGTTTTCAGACTACGGAAATTTATTGTTTATTTTAGTTTGGTCATTGTTTATTTCGGTTTATTTCTAATCCTGGATTATATGAATGGATCATATCAAAAGTTCATAACAGATGCATCTACTTCCAGCAAGTGTTTCGGTTCACTTGTGCAAACATCCACGCGATATATTTATGATTTAGTTATATACCATATGGTGCTTACCAATGTGGTTCCGGTAAAGCGTGATAAGTTATAGAAATTGTGAAATATTTAGTATCAATGGACAATAGCATAAAATGGGAAAACAAAATCTCATGGCAAAAATGGAAGGCGAATCTAATAGAACCGTGGATACTCTCCGCATTAACTTTGAATGACCAATACATGAAAGATCGTCTTACAACTATTTTGGTATGAAACATTCTGTATAATTCTGTAAAATTTAGAGGAACAAGAAATAAACGCCATATTTGATGCGTATATAGCAACTCAAGACATGAACCATCACCAAAAATATAGATTTAAGCACCGAAATAAATTATTTATTAAATTACCATCCTATATATCAGCATTCATTGGCATATTAATACGCTTTCATTTGCACTTGCGCGATAGCGCAACGGGTCATCTAGTCTATATTAACGGAAGCAGAAGGCAGAGGTTGTTCTTCACCTCACTAACAATTATTGCAACTTTAAGATGAATGGTAGGTGGGAGAACTCATAAATAATTGTAGAGTGTAGAATAGAGCCCTTTTCATTAAAATAGAAATAAGTTCAACAATCCATGAGCAGATCCTACACCCATCCAATGACTTATTTTCGTATTGGCTTGGGGCATCTCGATTCATAATAAAGGAAGCACACACTTACAAAGTAAATCTGGAACATTCAATGGTACACACATCCATAATGGTTAAACGACATGCATACCTGACTGGTGTTGTACATATGAAAAAAGTGTCCAGTAGAAAGTTTTACATAGGTTATGTTTCATTCAAGTTGCAGGTCAGAAATTGATACATATCATTTTTTTTTGCAGTGATATTTTCATCCTGAAACACTGCATATTGTAAATAAGAGACAATGACGCGTTATTGTCGGAATGCACAGCCAAGAGAATGAGGTATGAACATGAAAACAATTTATTCAGTTAGGGATATATTGTTTTAGTTTATCAAAAGATGGACCGACCAACTAACTATGAAAAATAATCAAATCGGTAACATCAGGTGCAAACAAATTAAGTTCATATGTGGATTTTTCGTAATATAGACAGCTAATTCCAATAAATATGAGAATCACAAAAATTGGAATTTTTTTAGTCTTATTAGTCATTATACAGATGAAAATACTTTATTACATTTATATAGGTCACAGTTTTAAAATTCAATGTTCGAATTGAAAAAAAATTGAAAATACTATAAGAAACAAACTGCTATATTTTTGACCATTTTATACTAAAATATGTTAATCTGAAGACCTGTCCACATATAACAAAGAGAACATGTAAATAAAAACCTGTGTAACTGAAGTACTCCATGAACCTAGCTCAACGTTTGCATCGCCCATGGTTTTCTAGTCTGCGACATATCTTCGAAAGAGAGATTTAAACTCTGTTAGACATGATATATTCTCAAACGTATATAGAATTTTCAAGTCTAGGCCACATACTCTGCTTACCGATAGAAGGCAATATATACATCGTGTAGATAATAAAGATTTAGGATGTACACATAAGAAATAATATATGAGGTCCAACTCCTATTCGTAGAAAATATGAACTAATTCCTCTGACTATGAACTTCAAACTGAACTGGCTTGCCGGCCCGGTGCATCATTTAACCATAAATGCTACCACATTTATAACGAAGTGCCGCAGGAACAGATGCAGACCACCCTAGCTAGCTGGTTCTCCTCCGCTTCATTTGGTGTGTAATCGGCCATGAGTAGTGTTCACAAATGGATACTTGCAATATTGTCTTTTCCTGCGCAAACATTCAGGATTAGTCTGATTTACTGGGGTACTTCTATGATGAACTGAACATGTTGTAAAATAGATCAAGGCTTAAGGATGTTGTGTTAATCACAGGACCGCATCATGAGGATATACGAACTCCAGCCGTGTAGAAGAGGTGCACTGCTGCATCATTACTCTGTAGTAGTTCATCCACTCCCCAGATCCGATTTAAACACCCAATGATTCACCTCTTCGTAATCCATTGTGAATTGCACTGTGGCTTGGACATGAAGCTGAGGAGATCTAAAGGACCTCTACTGATCTGCATCAACCATTACGGATTATACCAAGTGCATGCACGAAATTTAAACTTCCTAGTCATACCATGGCTTGAGGGATCTGGTTACGGAACTAACCATTAGCGATTGAGAACCTCCCAAACCTGATCGGCAATAGGACGCCCAAGAACATTGCTTACCAATAATAAACGACCCCGATCGATCAAAGTCGGTTTGCATTACGATTGGCCGCTGCCGCCGAACGTGCACATGGCGAGACACGAATTAATCTCAGTCGAATTAATCTCAGTCGTAAGGCATGCATGGCTGCCGGATCGAACACCAGATCGATCAGGGTTTACTGGTATCAGAATTGGCACCTTCCGCTGGAGGCGCGCACCTGAGACACAGATCAATCTCAGTCGAGAATACATAGCTACCGGATCAAACGCCAGATCAGTGTTCGTTTGCGTCGTAATTCGCTGCCGCCACCAGAGGCGCATGGCCAGACATGAATCGGTGGGCATACATTGGTCTAAGAGAGGAAGGGATCAGGGAAGCCTGGTCCTCTATGTTGCATTGTCGATGGATTGAAGGAGGCTGTGAGGGAAGTCTATTTTGGCATCCCGTGGAAGATTTGATAAAACGTGTGCGCGTGGGATGGTAGGGTAGGACTCTTTTGAGCAATTCCATCTAACGGCTGTAGATGACTAATAGCCAGATGGGATGGACAATTTAGATTAGTTTTTGAGGATTAACGTGGTGCTTTGATGGGAGTCTCCAATTAGTAAATATAAGATATAAGATGGCCTATATCGATCATGTATGATCGAACATCCCTGAGATTCATTCATTAATTAATTATATAATTAGCGCTGATAAATTAATTAACTTGAATATATTGACAAGTTCTCGAATGAAAACACACACTTTGATTAAGTTGCCTCGCAATATATATATATAATTAGTGTGCATGCATGCATGGCCTACCATGCATGCATATTTTTATATATATATATTTGAACCTTCTTGGTGATTTCAATAATCTCTCATCTCTATCTCTCTCTTTATCGATTGGTGTGGCCAGCGCAACGACATACATTATGCTTGCACTTTACGCGCAAAGGCGGGTGCCTCTAATAGTGCATGTCTGTGCACACTCGATCGATCTAGCTAGAGTTTTGATTAATTGTGTAGCACACTAATAAAAAAGTTGTAATTTAATTCACAACAAGTTATAATTAACCCTAACACATAAACCCTCTAAATAAACCATAAAACCCTATATAGCTAGCTATAGGCCAACGACGATCCTTAATTGCGCATCAAGCAGGCCAGGGGTCCTCGCGGTCCTCTAATTAAATATATGTGCCATTAACCCTAAACCCTAAACCGTATATATATAGAAAACTAACCTTAGCTAATCAAACCCTCGTTAAAACACATAAACCCAAGCTAATTAATAACCCAATAATCTAATAAAACCTTGTTATATATATAGCTAGTAAACCCTAGATTATATAACCCCAATTAATATATGGCCTATATCGATCATATATATATATAGACATTATTGGGATTCATTAATTATATAATAAGTACTGATAATTCAATTAATTAACTTGAATTTTGACAAGGTCTGAAATGAAAACACACTTTAATTAATTTGCCTCACAATATATATAATTAATATGCATGCATGGCCTAACCATGCATGCTTATATATGTGTTTAATTTGGGGATTTCAATCGCTTTCTCGCCGCTCTCTCGTTGGTGGCCAACAACACACACATGCACTTTGTGCGCAAAGGCATGTGCCTCTAATAATGTGTGCGCAGTCGATCGATCAAGTTTTGATTAATCATAGCACACAAATAAAGAAGTTGTATTTGAATTCACACAACCCTAATCTAAAACACATAGCCCCTAACATGGCCTAATTAATAGACCCCTTCTCTCTAGCTAATTAGTGGAAATTGCACAAAATCAAAAGGGGTCCCTCACTAATTATACATATATATCTAGATTGTGATAAACTTTTGCCCCATATTTGGTGGATGGGTGCATCTTGGCATGTAAAACAGTTAATGTTTGCAAATGGCGTTGTCAAAATTTATGTACAAATGATTTCTTTCCATCCAAAGTGCATAAAATGGGAGTTTTAATGAAGAAAGTACAAATAAAATAGCTCAACATGCCTCCACACCCCGATTTTCACACGAAGTAGAGCCTATTTAAAGGATAATTCTAGAGTTTTACTATTTTTCAAGCAACTTTGCTAATTTCCACCCACTCACATGACTTTATGTCGATTTATCAAAAATAGGGCGAATTTAAACAACATGGGCGGGATAGTTTGAATTGTGCGCGCGGCAAAGGGAACCACCTATTCCTCAACCTTGTGCATGGCAAATTACACACGCAACTCCATTAAACACCACCTACCGGGCGGCCCAGCCGCATGACCCCCCACCCACCCCTACACAACTTATCCCCGTCCGTGCGAAGAGCTTCCCCTCCCCGTCCCGTCCGTGCGAAGAAGAAGCTTCCCCTCCCCGTCGTTCTTCTCGAGACGCACCGGCGGTCAAGTTGATCCACGGTAGGGCTGCTATCTCTAGCTCAATCATGCGTCGGGCAAGACGGCCAAACGATTTATATTTTCTTGATGCTGCTAAAAAAACCGTCAGTATGCTCGAACGAATTGGCACTTTATAGTTTTCCACTCGATTTGTCCTCGATCAATTTGTTCATTTGCGTGGGCATATAGAGTCAGTTCTGCACTCGATCCGTTAATTTGCTGAAATGCCATGGCAGAGTTTTGTACACGATCTGTTTGCTAAAATGTCGATGGGCATTTTTTTGTTTTGTACTCGAGTTTTGTACTCGATGGATATACATTTCCTACTTCGCCTTAAATTAATCACCAACCATTGTATCTCATAATTAAATAGATGGACAGAACATGGATACTGCATGGACACTTATGTTCCCCTTCATATATAAATGGTGTTCAACCCTTTATGGGGTTCATTAGAGCTCATGAAGGTCACAACCTGGACGTGTATTGCCCGCGCTGCACATGTATGAATGGTAAGAAGAGGCCTCACCATGTAGTGGAAGATCATTTACACATTTTTTGGGATGGACCACACATATGTTAGGTGGGTTTATCATGGTGAACCATATAATGATCCTTCAGCGGGAGAAGCAGATCTTGCTCACACTGTATGTGTGCTAGCATATGTAGTTAATTATTTATATTGATATTGCCGCTGTTTCGATCAATAGTTTGCATTGTTGTGCAAGGTTCTGTACTCAAATTTAACTTGTTGCAGATGGATGGACGGGAAGGAGAGAAAAATAGCTTGCTTTAGGAAACGGGTTTCAGCTCTGGGACATGTGCTGTGCCAGATGAGAAGGTAAATATGTAAAACGATATTTGTTCAGGTTGCATCCCTTAGATGCTTGTCTAATCTGTTGATGTACTAATTGCAGAAGCATAGAGTTGAAGAGGTCTCTCAGTTTGATGGGAGATTTGAAGATGAATCTCAGTTTGATGCACCTGTGGATGGTACTGATGACGAGCCTTTCATAGACAAAGGTCCTGCACCTGAGATTATCCAGCCTACAGAAGGAGGCCGTGGACCAAGTACACAGCTTTGCGTTGAAGTGGATGCACGCCTAGAGATCATCAGGGGCGTCCGGGTAGTCTCAAGACCACCCAGCCCTGATGCACCTGTGGATGGTACTGATGACGAGCCTTTCATAGACGAATGTCCTGCACCTGAGATTATCCAGCCTATAGAAGGAGGCCATGGACCGAGTACACAGCTTTGCGTTGAAGTGGATGCACGTTCGGAGATCATCAGGGGCGTCCCGGTAGTTTCAGGACCACCCAGCCCTGATGCAAAATGTTGAGCTAGTTTATGATTCGTACTCTTATGTTCTGGTGCTGTAGTATGTACTATCTTTGTTATGATTTGTACGCCTTTGGCACTAGAACTATAATTAAGCATTCAGTGGATGATCGCGTTGCAAAATTTGACACCCACACAATCAGTTCATCGTATGAGTAGTAGCACAATTACTTCTACAGCCAGTCCTGCCAGCGCATTAATTGGTAGCATGAAACACTTTCATGCACTCCCCTCTGATTCATATTAATTGACTCAATTTTGTCTAGATATGGATGTATCTAGATGCATTTGTTAACTAGACTAACAAACTTGAGTCAGTTAATATGAATCGGTGTAAACCGCCCAAGTCCTCGAGCAGCTAGTTTATTGACTCTGGACTCCAAGCCTCTCGCGGTAAGCCATCGACGAAGCTTTGACCAGATCTTGGCCCGCTTTTTTTTTGCGAATAGCAAAGCTTTGACCAGTTCCTCTCGGGATACAGCACGCCGGTGAGCTTGCACGGTTGCCATGAGAACTTTCCAGCGGAACTTCCTCTGCAGCGCCCTCAAGCCGCCATTGCCGGGCAGCACGCCGGTGCCTCGAGGTGGACGGAACGGACAAACTTCGGGATCTCGGGGCGGGGGTCCTCCTCGTCCGGGAACGATCTCCAGCGGGTTAACGAGGACATGCATGGCAGCCAGGGGATTTGGTTTTTTTTGTTGTTGTTTGAGCTTGGGATTTTGGGTTTTTTCGGATAGGGGAGGAGGAACCGAGGAAGAGGAAGGAACAGCCCGCGTGCTTGGCGCGTGGCAGTGTGCTTGAATTTCGAATTTTTGTGAAATGTTTCATTTCCCCGCTACAATCCGGGGGTTTTCTTGACGCGCCAATGCGTCCCGCCGGGCAGGTTCAAGTGAATTTGGGGTGCCACACTATGGGCCCCAGTTTCAGTGAGACATGTAATGACTAGTCACATCAGTAAGTTCACTATGTAATAAAATATGTTACCCCTCCCCTTTATGTAGCCCACCTTGTCTCTCCCGATCGAGTGCCGACAGCCGACGGATGCAAGCCGCTAGCTCGATCCCCTCCTTTCGCCTCCATCGTCCAGGCATCCAGCTTGGAGGGGCAAGCTGCATCTAGACCAAGCGGATAGGTAGTACTAGCAATGTTCTTTCCTTTCTCGAGATCGGTTCTTTTTTCCTCACCTCGATATCTTGCGCATCTATTTCCTATTCTGGGCGAAGGGGTGTCTTTCTGGTCACCCTCGCGCTGGGAGTGATTGATGGGGGTGGGGGGCGGGGGCTACCTTTGCTTGGATTGGGGTGTTCTTCCTTTATTTGTCGATATTTGCAACCTTTGTAGTTTCTGTGTGATCCTCACTTGTATCTTTTGTCGGCTTGTACATGAAAGGAAAGACCTCGGTGGTGGTGGGGGGCAATGGAGCGTAAGGCCACCACGCATGTGGGCGGTTAGGCTGAGCTTTGAGCTGCGTCCCCAGCCCCGGCAAAGCGGGTACTCCATTTGCTTATCCACTCTGTCTGTCTGCATCCTCAATCTGTTCTGATTGGAAAATGCTTAAAGTAGCACATGTCTTCACTGTTTGTGCGTAAAGCCTCTGTGACACCATGCTCTATATTCTCTGTATCAGGTTGGTACCTCCGGGTTCCGTCTTTGAGGCTATGGGGAACGATAGCGCCCCACCTGCTTTGCGGGAGCATGGCCAGATCTGCGGCACAAGAAGCGAAATGCCAGCTTTGCCGAGCTGGGCAGGGACCGCCCAGGGGTAAATTTTTTTTAACCAACTTACCATGATGTAGTCTGAATCTGATACTCCCTCAGATCCAAATTAATTTACTCAACTATCTGTAGATACGGATGTATCTAGATGTGTTTTAGCTCTAGATACTACTACCTCCATCCCAAAGCTTAGGGCTTATATTATTTTTAGAAAGTCAAACTATACCATGTTTGACTAAGCTTTTACCAAAAATCATTAACATGCAAAATACAAAATTAATATCATTAAATAGGTTGTGAAATATATTTTCCTACGCTATCTACACAATATTATATTTGTTCATAGAATGTTCTAAAATTTTGGTCAAACTTTACTTGTTTTGATTTCTCAAAAATAAATAAGCCTTAAGCTTTGGGATGGAGGTATCTAGATAAAGCTGAGTCAACTAGTTTTTTTTGTCTGTCCATAGCTAGTGTTCATGGTGCAAAAGGCTAAGAGAATCCACTATATGCATCAGTCTATCTCATATAGTAATTCAATATCACTGCTGAGGTCTGCCTTTTGTTTTGCTATTCATATGCAGACTGAAACTTTAGGGCCTTTACTCAAAAGGAAGATCAAAACTGCGGCTGATCAGGCTGCCAGTATGTTGATGCCGCCCCCATCTTCTAAATGCCTCTACAAGCACAAGGCCACGCGCCAGCTGGGTGGTGATCTTTTAATGAATATGGAATATTTTTTTAATCCACAAAACATGCCTTGATTTTTGTCTGTTTATTGTCGGTTTTTTCTAATGCTTGCCAAAAGTTTACAACAACAACCAAACCTTTCAGTCCCAAACAAGTTGGGGTAGGCTAGAGTTGAAGCCCATAAGATCTCGAAGTCAAAAGTTTAGAAACACCAAATTCGTTTGCTTACAATCATCATACAGTAATGTTCATCTACTCTCCAGTTCCCCTAACCCAACAAAAAATGATGTTAATTACGATTTTTAGATTAAAAGACCACCATTAGGCGCTATTAATTACGACTTTGAGATTAAAATGTCATTTGCAATTGCTAATTACAATTTTGAGACAAATTATTAGTTTAACCTCGATCTGTTCTGCTCTCCATTTTTCCCAACCGAACAAAAATGTAACCATTCCATTCCTCTGAAATGGAACCATTCCATTCCATTCCACGCTGTTTCAGAACCAAACACACCCTTGCATTGTTGTGAACTGTTGTCCATACACATACATACCCTTCCACTTACATCCAGCACTATATGCATCAGTTTGTCCCAGAGTCATTCAATATCACTGCTGAGATCTGTTCCCATTCTTATGCAGGCTGAAACTGCTGTGCCTTTACTCAAGTGGATGCAAAATGAGGCTGATGATGCTGCTGTGAGGACGATGGTGCCGGCACCATCATCCGAAAACCTCTACAAGCACGAGGCCATGGGCCAGCTGGGTGGTGACCTTTTAATGAATCTGGTATATTTTCTTAATTCACATACATGATTTTATTATTATCTGTTTAATTACTGTTGGTTTTGCCTAATGCTTACCAAAAGTTCAGAAACACTACGTTTGCTTACAATCATCATACACTAGTTTTTCACTTTTCAGTCTGTCTCATCCAGTATATAAACTGTTGACTTCCGTTGGCTTCTTTTGTAATCATTTGCATTATTGTCAACTGTTGTCTATGCACAACCCTATTCTTCCACTTACATCCCGCACTATTTGCATCAGTCTATCTCATAGATTTATTAAATATCAATGATGAGTTATGTTGCTATTCATATGCAGGATGAAGCTTCTGTGCCTCTACTCAAATGGAAAAAAATGATCCTGATGAGGCTGCTGTGAAGACGATGGTGCCGCCACCATCTTCTGAAAACCTCCTCAAGCACAAGGCCACGGGCCAGCTGGGTGGTATCCTTTTCAGTAAGCACGTATATTTTCTTAATCCACATACATGATTTGATTTGTCTGTTTATTGTCGGCTTTGTCTAATGCTTACCAATAGTTCAGAAACACACACAACCCTATTCTTCCACTTACATCCAGCACTATATGCATCAGTGTCTCATAGATTCATTTTATATATCACTGCTGATGTCTGTTGCTCTTCAATTTTCATATGCATACTGAAAATGCTAAGCCTTCATTGGTCAAAAGGATTGCAACTGCTGCTGATGAGGCATCTGCAGAGGCTGCCACTGATGTCTACGCACGCTTCTATTCCTGTAGACAGTGTTGGGCCTCCAAGAGCAGAGGTTTGTAGAACAGCAGCAAGTTTCCCTTAAGTGAATCACCCAAGGTTTATCGAACTCGGGGAGGTAGAGGTCAGAGATATCCCTCTCAAGCAACCCTGCAATTAAGATATAAGAAGTCTCTTGTGTCCCCAACACACCTAATACACTTGTCAGATGTATATGTGCACTATTTCGTCGAAGAGATAATAAACACAGGTGGTATAGATGGTGGTAATATTGCAGGAAGTAAAGATGCAGTAAAACAGTAAACAAGCGATGTCTGCAGTATTTGGAAACAAGGCCTATGGATCATACTTTCACTAGTGGACACTCTCAACATTGATCACATAACAAATAAATAACTTCTCCTCACTTGTGCTACATACACTCTCTTGTTTGATAACAAACACCATTCATTGTGTAGGGCTACAAGAGCTCCCTCAAGCCGGAGTTAACAAGCTCCACAACATTCGGAGTTCATATTTAAGTAACCTCTAGAGCATAATAGATCATTGCAATTTAGACCGAGTACTAACATAGCATACACACTGTCACCTTTAAGCTATGAAAGGGGGAATAGATCACATCAATACTATCATAGTAATAGTTAACTTCATAATCTACAAGAGATTACAATCATAACCTACGCCAAGTACTACATGATGCACACACCGTCACCTTTACACCATGAAGGAGGAATAGACTACTTTAATAACATCACTAGAGTAGCACATAGATTAATAGTGATACAAAGCTCATGATCACATAAAGATCACATGGGAGAGAGAGATGAACCACATAGCTACGGGTACAGCCCTTAGCCTCGAGGGAGAACTACTCCCTCCTCATCATAGGAGACAACAGCGTTGATGAAGATGGCGATGGTGTCGATGGAGATGCCTTCCGGGGGCACTTCCCCGTCCCGGCGGCGTGCCAGAACAGAGACTTCTGTCCCCCGAACTTGGCTTCGCGATGGCGGCGGTTGCGTAACTTTTCTCGTCCCGTGGCTTATTCTTTTAGGGTTTTCGCGACGGAGGCTTTAAGTAGGCGGAAGGGCAGCCTCGGAGGAGTCCTGGTGGGGCCACACCATAGGGGGCTCCCCCCTTTGGCCGCGCCGCCTTGTGGGGTGGGGCCCCCCTGGCTCCCCTCTGGCCCCTCTTCGGTGCTCTGGAAGCTTCCGGGAAAAATAAGATACTAGGCGTTGATTTCGTCCAATTCCGAGAATATTTCCTTTGTAGGATTTCTGAAACCAAAAACAGCACAAAACAGGAACTGGCACTTTGGCATCTCGTTAATAGGTTAGTTCCGGAAAATGCATCAAAACGATATAAAGTGTGAACAAAACATGTAGGTAATGTCATAAAACTAGCATGGAACATAAGAAATTATAGATACGTTGGAGACGTATCAAACATCCCCAAGCTTAGTTCCTACTCACCCTCGAGTAGGTAAACGATAACAAGGATAATTTCTTAAGTGACATGCTACCAACATGATCTTGATCAATACTATTGTAAAGCATATGAGATGAATGAAGTGATTCAAAGCAATGGTAAAGATAATGATTAAACAACTGAATCATATGGCAAAGACTTTTCATGAATAGTACTTTCAAGACAAGCATCAATAAGTCTTGCATAAGAGTTAACTCATAAAGCAATAGATTCTTAGTAGAAGGTTTTGAAGCAACACAAAGAATGATTAAGTTTCAGCAATTGCTTTCAACTTCAACATGTTTATCTCATGGATAGTTGTCAACATAAAGCAATATAACAAGTGCAATAGGTAAACATGTAAGAATCAATGCACACAGTTGACACAAGTGTTTGCTTCTAAGATAGAAAGAAGTAGGTAAACTGACTCAACATAAAGTAAAAGAAAGGCCCTTCGCAGAGGGAAGCATATATTACTATTTTTGTGCTAGAGCTTTTCATTTTGAAAACACGGAAACAATTTTGTCAACGGTAGTAATAAATCATATGTGTTATGTATAAGACATCCTATAAGTTGCAAGCCTCATGCATAGAATACCAATAGTGCTCGCACCTTGTCCTAATTAGCTTTGATTAACACGGATTATCATTGCATAACATATGTTTCAACCAAGTGTCACAAAGGGGTACCTCTATGATGCATGTACAAAGGTCTAAGGAGAAAGTTCGCATTGGATTTCTCGCTTTAGATTATTCTCAACTTAGACATCCATACCGGGACAACATAGACAACAGATAATGGACTCCTCTTTTAATGCTTAAGCATTTCAACAACAGATAATATTCTCATAAGAGATTGAGGATTAGTGTCCAAACTGAAACTTCCACCATGATTCATGGTTTTAGTTAGCGGCCCAATGTTCTTCTCTAACAATATGCATACTCAAACCATTTGATCATGAAAATTGCCCTTACTTCAGACAAGACGAACATGCATAGCAACTCACATGATATTCAACAAGGGTGTAAAAGTTGATGGCGTCCCCAGAAACATGGTTACCGCTCAACAAGCAACTTATAAGAAATAAGATACATAAGCTACATATTCAATACCACTATAGTTTTTAAAGCTATTTTCCCATGAGCTATATATTGCAAAGACAAGGAATGAATTTTAAAGGTAGCACTCAAGTAATGTACTTTGGAATGGCAGAGAAATACCATGTAGTAGGTAGGTATGGTGGACACAAATGGCATAGTTTTTTTTTGGCTCAAGTTTTTGGATGCACGAGAAGTATTCCCTCTCAGTACAAGGCTTAGGCTAGCAAGGTTGTTTGAAGCAAACTCAAATATAAACCTGTACAGCAAAACTTACTTAAGAACATATTGCAAGCATTATAAGACTCTACACTGTCTTCCTTGTTGTTCAAACACCTTAACCAGAAAATATCTAGACTCAGAGAGACCAATCATGCAAACCAAATTTTAACAAGCTCTATGTAGTTTTTCATTAATAGGTGCAAAGTACATGATGCAAGAGCTTAAACATGATCTATATGAGCACAACAATTGCCAAGTATCAAATTATTCAAGACATTATACCAATTACCACATGAAGCATTTTCTGTTTACAACCATATAACGATGAACGAAGCAGTTTCAACCTTCGCCACGAACATTAAAAGTAAAAGCGAAGAACACTAGTGTTCATATGAAAAAGCGGAGCGTGTCTCTCTCCCACACAAGCATGAATTTATTCAGAGAATGAAAATAACAAAACGAAAATAAAAACACACAGACGCTCCAAGTAAAGTACATAAGATGTGACTGAATAAAAATATAGTTTCACTAGAGGTGACCTGATAATTTGTCGATGAAGAAGGGGATGCCTTGGGCATCCCCAAGCTTAGATGCTTGGGTATTTTTGAAATATGCAGGGATGAACCATGGGGGAATCCCCAAGCTAAGACTTTTCACTCTTCTTGATCATAGTATATCATCCTCCTCTCTTGACCCTTGAAAACTTCCTCCACACCAAACTCAAAACAAACTCATTAGAGGGTTAGTGCATAATTGAAAATTCATATATTCAGAGGTGACATAATCATTCTTAACACTTCTGGACATTGCACAAAGCTACTGAAAGTTAATGGAACAAAGAAATCCATCAAACATAGCAAAATAGGCAATGCGAAATAAAAGGCAGAATCTGTCAAATCAGAACAGTCCGTAAAGATGAATTTTTCTAGGACACTTAACTTGCTCAGATGAAAAAGCTCAAATTGAATGAAAGTTGCATACATATCTGAGGATCACGCACGTAAATTGGCAGATTTTTCTGAGTTACCTACAGACGGGGCTGCTCAATTTCGTGACAGTAAGAAATCTGTTTCTGCGCAGTAATCCAAATCTAGTATCAACCTTACTATCAAAGACTTTACTTGGCACAACAATGCAATAAAATAAAGATAAGGAGAGATTTCTACAGTAGTAACAACTTCCAAGGCACAACAAAACAGTAGCAAAATAAAAACATGAGTTTTCTCCCAAGAAGTGCTTTCTTTATAGCCATTAAGATGGGCTCAGTAATTTTAATGATGCTCGCGCAAGAAATAAGAGTTGAAGCAAAAAAGAGCATCAAAAGCAAATAAGAAACACTTTTAAGTCTAACCCACTTCCTATGAAAAGGAATCTTGTAAATAAACAAGTCATGTAAGCACAATGCAACAAGCATAAAAAGGCAACACAAGCGCAACTTCAAGATTCTCAACATAAAGAGGGAAACTTAATATTATTAAGATGCATATAACCATGTTTCCCTCTCTCATAATAACTTTCAGTAGCATTATGAACAAACTCAACAATATAACTATCACATAAAACATTCTTATCATGAGCTACATGCATAAAATTATTACTCTCCACATAAGCATAATCATCACTATTAATTGTAGTGGGAGCAAATTCAATAAGATAGCCATCATTATTATTCTCATCACCATAATTATCATATATAGGAGGCATATTGTAATCATAATTAATTTTCTCCTCAATAGTAGGTGGACTGAAAATATCATCATAAATTGCAGGCATGGTATAATCATAATAACCTTTATCCTCCATAGTAGGTGGCACCAAAATACCACTATCATTATAATCATCATAAATGGGAGGCAAAGTATCATCAAAGAAAATTTTCTCCTCAAAACTTGGGGGACTAAAAATATCATGCTCATCAAAACCAGCTTCCCCAAGCTTAGAATTTTCCATAGCATTAGCAACAATGGTGTTCAAAGCATTCATACTAATAACATTCCCATTAGCATGCATATAAAGTTCCATGGGTTTTTTAATTCTCTCTTCAAACACATCATGTCCTAATTCAAGATAAAGTTCATAAAGATCTCTCATTTTTTGGTTGTTTTCCATTAAGCCTAACTAGTGAAAACAAGAAACAAAAAGATATAATTGCAGGATCTAAAGGAAATATCTTCGAGCACTCACACACCGACAACAGTGCTAGGAAATAGCTTAGTAGTCGGAGGATGTGAATACCTTTTACCTTACCTCCCCGGAAACGGCGCCAGAAAATAGCTTGATGTCTACGCACGCTTCTATTCCTGTAGACAGTGTTGGGCCTCCAAGAGCAGAGGTTTGTAGAACAGCAGCAAGTTTCCCTTAAGTGAATCACCCAAGGTTTATCAAACTCAGGGAGGTAGAGGTCAGAGATATCCCTCTCAAGCAACCCTGTAAATAAGATACAAGAAGTCTCTTGTGTCCCCAACACACCTAATACACTTGTCAGATGTATAGGTGCACTAGTTCGGCGAAGAGATAGTAAAACACAGGTGGTATAGATGGTGGTAATATTGCAGGAAGTAAAGATGCAGTAAAACAGTAAACAAGCGATGTTTGCAGTATTTGGAAACAAGGCCTAGGGATCATACTTTCACTAGTGGACACTATCAACATTGATCACATAACAAATAAATAACTTCTCCTCACTTGTGCTACATACACTCTCTTGTTTGATAACAAACACCATTCATTGTGTAGGGCTACAAGAGCTCCCTCAAGCCGGAGTTAACAAGCTCCACAACATTCGGAGTTCATATTTAAGTAACCTCTAGAGCATAATAGATCATTGCAATTTAGACCGAGTACTAACATAGCATACACACTGTCACCTTTAAGCTATGAAAGGGGGAATAGATCACATCAATACTATCATAGTAATAGTTAACTTCATAATCTACAAGAGATTACAATCATAACCTACTCCAAGTACTACATGATGCACACACCGTCACCTTTACATCATGAAGGAGGAATAGACTACTTTAATAACATCACTAGAGTAGCACATAGATTAATAGTGATACAAAGCTCATGATCACATAAAGATCACATGGGAGAGAGAGATGAACCACATAGCTACGGGTACAGCCCTTAGCCTCGAGGGAGAACTACTCCCTCCTCATCATAGGAGACAACAGCGTTGATGAAGATGATGATGGTGTCGATGGAGATGCCTTCCGGGGGCACTTCCCCGTCCCGGCAGCATGCCGGAATAGAGACTTCTGTCCCCCGAACTTGGCTTCGCGATGGCGGCGGCTGCGTAACTTTTCTCGTCCCGTGGCTTATTCTTTTAGGGTTTTCGCGACGAAGGCTTTAAGTAGGCGGAAGGGCAGCCTCGGAGGAGTCCTGGTGGGGCCACACCATAGGGGGGCGCGCCCCCCCTTTGGCCGTGCCGCCTTGTGGGGTGGGGCCCCCTTGGCTCCCCTCTGGCCCCTCTTCGGCGCTCTGGAAGCTTCCGGGAAAAATAAGATACTGAGCGTTGATTTCGTCCAATTCCGAGAATATTTCCTTTGTAGGATTTCTAAAACCAAAAATGGCACAAAACAGGAACTGGCACTTCGACATCTCGTTAATAGGTTAGTTTCGGAAATGCATCAAAACGATATAAAGTGTGAGCAAAACATGTAGGTAATGTCATAAAACTAGCATGTAACATAAGAAATTATAGATACGTTGGAGACGTATCAGCCACCAAGTTACTGTCAACCCTACCTTCTGGATGCTTATATAAGCTCAAGTCCAAGGACCAGCTGGGCCGTAACCATCCAAGGGTTCGGGTATATTTTCTTAAGCCACATATACATGCCATGAGTTATGTCTGATATTATCACCAGCTCTGTCTAATGCTTTTTGGAATTCGGAAATGCCAAATTAGCATGCTTATATTCATCATACACTAAATTTTGACTGTTCAGTTTGTAACATAGTGTTATGCACTCGCTTGTCAACATTTTCATTGCTCTGAACTATGCAATTTACACAACCTAATTCTTCCACTTACATTCAGCGCTACGCACCAGTAGTACCTCCCATGTTTCCTTCACCATCCCGATGCCGAGCTTGCGGGAATATGGCGGGCCAATGTACATACCCCGCATATAACACCTCCTATGGCTCTATCTACCTTTCTAATAACTCCTTCACAGAGTTACAGGTATGTATTCTCAGTGGTTTAGCATGAATTGGCATATAGTAAAGTCTTGTTTTTAGTCTTCCTGCTTCTTACATTAGTATCAATTTTCACCTGCAGACTGTACCTTCTGAACTTCGTCCAATGATTAACCAGATGTGTCCGCATGAAGGGTCTTTCACTATGCATGGCAATGGCAAATTGATGAACACCTACAAGGTCTATGAGGTGTATGTCTACAAGACGCAGGCCATCACATATTTGTATGGACATGATTGGAGAAAGTTTGCTTTTGACTACGGTCTGAAGAAGGGCGACGAGCTGAGGATCAGAAACTCAAACGGGCAGATATACGTAACTGCTTACAGAGTTGGAGACACTTCCAAATATATAATATGTAACTTTTTTGTACTCATATCCTTTGATTACTGCATTCTGAGCAGTTGTTCTAAATCATTCCCTCTGTTCTAGCTTGCTGGGTTTAACATGATCAAAGCTGCAGATCCCCTGATGGAACAGGAGCGGATGTCACAAAGGGCACCCACACCAGCACCGGCACCGGATTCCCACTCTCCTGCATCAGCACCGGTTCCTGTACCAACTCCGTTTACTGCATCTACCCAGCAGGCCCCTACACCAGCATTGGTTCCTGTAGAGGCCCCATATACTACACCTGCCCAGCAGCTCCTGCATCAGCACTGGTTCCTCTAGCTGCACCATTTACTGCACCTGCCCAACAGTCTCCTGCATCAGCACTGGTTCCTCTAGAGGCACCGTTTATTGCACCTGCCCAGCAGTCTCCTGCATCAGCACCAGCTCGTGTACCAGCCCAGGCTCCTGCACCTACCCCAGCCAGATCACCGAGGTCTCAGCTCATTGTTGTGGCCACCCGTGTGGTGACCAGGACGCATCTGAAGGCTATGTTCGTGAGTATGTGACAACATAACTGCTCTTATCTTGATGTCTTCTCTGCTCAAAGTCTCACATAGTTCAGTCTTCAGTGCATTGGTGCCATTGACTAATTTTTGGTGGTATCTCTTGCTTTGAATCAGAAATTGCCTAAAAGTATCTCCAAGGATCTCAATGCTGGCCGAAGGGGCAAGATTTCCCTCGTCATGGAGAGTGAAGGTCTCACCGTGGAGGGACGGTACTCCGTCAGTCCCACAGATGGCCGCTTGGCTGTTACTTCCAGGTGGAAAAAGTTCATTGACGGTGCCAAACTTTGCATTGGATCAAAGTTGAAGGTCAAGATCTTTCGATGCCGCTGTGACATGCTGGTCATAAAGTTTGCGGTTGTCTAGTTCTGTTGTCCCATGAGCCCTTAACAAATGCATTTGTAGTTATACTTATATAAGGTTATCTTATCTGAACTGCTAATTAATTGTATGGGTGGTAAAACTCTGGCAAGCTTTTGCTCTTAGCAAGTATGTATGTATGATCAACTATTATGATAACTAATGTTTGTGTTCATCTTAATTTGCATTTCCGTTTTAAAAAAAACTTAATTTCTATTTTGGCTGACCTGTTAGAGAACTATCAGATTGAATCCACAACATGATTCAAATAGATTCATTACACCGAGCCACATGTCTTGACCTTGCTATACACTAGTTCCATTAATCAGTGCAAGAAGGCTTACCTGAGCTGCCTGAACCACGGCAGATTCGAATCCACCTTAGCTATCTAGCTAGAAATACAACCTTTGCAGAAAGAGGATTTGCAGTACGGGGAGGCTGACATTGGGGACCCATGAGCCAGCAGCGTGGTCAACGTTTTAAAGGCGGCAGGAGATCGAAACAAAAAAAATAAGCCAAAAATCAGTTGGTAAACAAAATCCAAGAAATGAAACATTTACCTTTCTGAGAGGATGACATGCGGGACCCGTGAGGCAGCAGCATCCTCAACTATTCCAAGGCGGCAGGGGATCAAAATAAAATAAGGAAATAGCCAGAAATTTATTAGGGTCAAAAATAAATCTATCAAAGGAAACCTTTATTGTTCATAGAGGATGACATGCGGGACCGACCTGCCAGCTGCGTCGTCATCGTTTCAAAGGGGGCAGGGGATCAAAAGAAAAAGGCAAATAGCCAGAAATTAGGCGTAAAAAATAAATCCAACAAAGGAAACTTTTATTGTTCATAGAGGATGACATGCGGGACCCATGAGCCAGCAGCTTCCTCAACGTTTCAAAGTCGGCATGAGATTGAAAGAAAAAGGCAAGTGACCAAATATCAGGAGCCAAAAATAATCCAAGAAAAGAAATTTTATTGTACATAGAGGATGACATGCGGGTCCCATTTTGCAGCAGCGGTCTCAACGTTTCTAAGGCGGCACAGGACCAAAAGAAAAATGAAGTAGCCAAAAATCAGGGGGTGAAAAAATCCAAGAAAAGAAAGATTTCAATTGGGCTGCATCTGGACATCTGGGCCTTCAAACTATCCTGCTGGGTCTTTTGACTCGTACAATTTCAGCCCACTCCAAAATAGGAAAGTTCGGATTTTTCTAAAAAAAAACAGGAAAGTCCCATGCTTCGCAAAAACACAAAACAAGGAGATTCAACATATAAGTTTGTTTATGTAAAAATAAAGATTTAATTTATCTGTTTGCAATAGCTCAGAGCGAAATACACTGTTTATTGTCTGCAAAATAATCAAGATATCACATGTTTCTTGTACGGGGAGGCTGACATCGGGGACCCATGAGCCAGCAGCGTCGTCAACGTTTTAAAGGCGCCAGGGGATGGAAAGAAAAAATAAACCAAAAATCTGTTGGTAAAAAATCCAAGAAAAGAAACATTTTCGTTCTGAGAGGATGACATGCGGGACCCATGAGGCAGCAGCATCCTCAGCGTTTATTGTTCATAGAGGTGATGATACACGTAAAGCACACGCCCGTTGGGAACCCCAAGTGGAAGGTGTGATGCGTGTAGCAGCAAGTTTCCCTCAGTAAGAAACCAAGGTCTATCGAACCAGTAGGAGTCAAGGATCACGTGAAGGTCATTGGTGACGGAGTGTAGTGCGGCGCAACACCAGGGATTCCGGCGCCAACGTGGAACCTGCACAACACAATCAAAGTACTTTGCCCCAACGTAACAGTGAGGTTGTCAATCTCACCGGCTTGCTGTAAACAAAGGATTAACCGTATAGTGTGGAAGATGATGTTTGTTTGCGAAGAACAGTAAAGAACAAGTATTGCAGTAGATTGTATTTCAGATGTAAAGAATGGACCGGGGTCCACAGTTCACTAGTGGTGTCTCTCCCATAAGATAAATAGCATGTTGGGTGAACAAATTACAGTTGGGCAATTCACAAATAAAGAAGGCATAATAATGCACATACATATATCATGATGAGTACTATGAGATTTAATCAGGGCATTACGACAAAGTACATAGACCGCTATCCATCATGCATCTATGCCTAAAAAGTCCACTTTCAGGTTATCATCCGAACCCCTTCCAGTATTAAGTTGCAAACAACAGACAATTGCATTAAGTATGGTGCGTAATGTAATCAACACAAATATCCTTAGACAAAGCATCGATGTTTTATCCCTAGTGGCAATGGCACATCCACAATCTTAGAACTTTCTGTCACCGTCCCAGATTCAATGGAGGCATGTACCCACTATCGAGCATAAATACTCCCTCTTGGAGTTACAAGTATCAACTTGGTCAGAGCCTCTACTAGCAACGGAGAGCATGCAAGAACATAAACAACATATATGATAGATTGATAATCAACTTGACATAGTATTCAATATTCATCGGATCCCAACAAACACAACATGTAGCATTACAAATAGATGATCTTGATCATGATAGGCAGCTCACAAGATCTAACATGATAGCACAATGAGGAGAAGACAACCATCTAGCTACTGCTATGGACCCATAGTCCAGGGGTGAACTACTCACACATCGATCCGGAGGCGATCATGGCGATGAAGAGACCTCCGGGAGATGATTCCCCTATCCGGCAGGGTGCTGGAGGCGATCTCCTGAATCCCCCGAGATGGGATTGGCGGCGGCGTCTCTGGAAGGTTTTTCGTATCGTGGCTCTCGGTAGTGGGGGTTTCGCGACGAAGGCTTTAAGTAGGCGGAAGGGTAGGTTTAGGGGCGACGCGAGGGCCCCACACGCCAGGGCCGCGCGGCCAAGGCCTGGGCCGCGCCGCCCTGTTGTGTCGGCGCCTCATCGCCCCACTTCGTTTCCCTTTCGGTCTTCTGGAAGCTTCGTGGAAAAATAAGACCCTGGGCGTTGATTTCGTCCAATTCCGAGAATATTTCCTTTATAGGATTTCTGAAACCAAAAATGTTATAAGAAACAGCAACTGGCTCTTCGGCATCTCGTCAATAGGTTAGTGCCGGAAAATGCATAATAATGACATATAATGTGTATAAAACATGTGAGTATCATCATAAAAGTAGCATGGAACATAAGAAATTATAGATACGTTTGAGACGTATCAAGCATCCCAAGCTTAGTTCCTACTCGCCCTCGAGTAGGTAAACGATAACAAGGATAATTTCTGAAGTGACATGCTATCATAATCTTGATCAATACTATTGTAAAGCACATGAGATGAATGCAGCGATTCGAAGCAATGGTGAAGACAATGAGTAAACAACTGAATCATATAGCAAAGAATTTTCATGAATAGTACTTTCAAGACAAGCATCAATAAGACTTGCATAAGAGTTACTCATAAAGCAATAAATTCTTAGTAGAAAGCTTTGAAACAACACAAAGGAAGATATAAGTTTCAGCGGTTGCTTTCAACTTCAACATATATATCTCATGGATAAATGTCAACACAAAGTAATATAACAAGTGCAATAGGTAAACATGTAAGAATCAATGCACATAGTTTACACAAGTGTTTGCTTATAAGATAGAAAGAATAGGTAAACTGACTCAACAATAAAGTAGAAGAATGGCCCTTCGCAGAGGGAAGCATGGATTACTATTTTTGTGCTAGAGCTTTTTATTTTGAAAACATAGAAACAATTTTGTCAATGGTAGTAATAAATCATATGTGTTATGTATAAGACATCCTATAAGTTGCAAGCCTCATGCATAGAATACTAATAGTGCCCGCACCTTGTCCTAATTAGCTTGGATTAACACGGATTATCATTGCATAACATATGTTTCAACCAAGTGTCACAAAGGGGTACCTCTATGCCGCCTGTACAGAGGTCTAAGGAGAAAGTTCGCATTGGATTTCTCGCTTTTGATTATTCTCAACTTAGACATCCATACCGGGACAACATAGACAACAGATAATGGAATCCTCTTTAATGCTTAAGCATTTAACAACAGATAAAATTCTCATAAGAGATTGAGGATTTGTGTCCAAACTGAAACTTCCACCATGGATCATGGGTTTAGTTAGCGGCCCAATGTTCTTCTCTAACAATATGCATACTCAAACCATTTGATCATGAAAATTGCCCTTACTTCAGACAAGACGAACATGCATAGCAACTCACATGATATTCAACAAAGGTGTAAGAGTTGATGGCGTCCCCAGAAACATGGTTACCGCTCAACAAGCAACTTATTAAGAAATAAGATACATAAGTACATATTCTTCACCACAATAGTTTTTAAGGCTATTTTCCCATGAGCTATGTATTGTAAAGGCAAAGAATAGAATTTTAAAGGTAGCACTCAAGTAATTTACTTTGGAATGGCAGAGAAATACCATGTAGTAGGTAGGTATGGTGGACACAAATGGCATAGTTTTTGGCTCAAGGATTTGGATGCACGAGAAGAATCCCTGTCAATACAAGGCTAGGCTAGCAAGGTTGTTTGAAGCAAACTCAAGTATAAAATGGTGCAGCAAGACTCACATATGAACATATTGTAAGCATTATAAGACTTTACATTGTCTTCTTGTTGTTCAAACACCTTAACCAGAAAATATCTAGACTCTAGAGACCAATCATGCAAACCAAATTTTAACAAGCTCTATGTAGTTCTTCATTAATAGGTGCAAGGTACATGATGAAAGAGCTTAAACATGATCTATATGAGCACAACAATTGCCAAGTATCAAATTATTCAAGACATTATACCAATTACCACATGCAGCATTTTCCGTTTCCAACCATATATCAATGAACAAAGTAGTTCAACCTTCGCTATGAACATTAAAAGTAGCACTAAGAACACATGTGTTCATATGCAACAGCGGAGCATGTCTCTCTCCCATACAAAGAATGCTAGGATCCGATTTTATTCAAACAAAAACAAAAATAAAAACAAACAGACGCTCCAAGTAAAGCACATAAGATGTAACTGAATAAAAATATAGTTTCACTAGAGGTGACCTGATAAGTTGTTAATGAAGAAGGGGATGCCTTGGGCATCCCCAAGCTTAGATGCTTGAGTATTCTTGAAATATGCAGGGATGAACTACGGGGGCATCCCAAGCTTAGACTTTTCACTCTTCTTGATCATATTGTATCATCCTCCTCTCTTGACCCTTGAAAACTTCCTCCACACCAAACTCGAAACAAACTCATTAGAGGGTTAGTGCATAATTGAAAATTCATATATTCAGAGGTGACATAATCATTCTTAACACTTCTGGACATTGCACAAAGCTACTGAAAGTTAACGGAACAAACAAATCCATCAAACATAGCAAAACAGGCAATGCGAAATAAAAGGCAGAATCTGTCAAAACAGAACAGTCCGTAAAGACGAATTTTTCTGGGGCACTTAACTTGCTTAGATGAAAATTCTCAAATTGAATGAAAGTTGCGTACATATCTGAGGATCACGCACGTAAATTGGCATATTTTTCTGAGTTACCTACAGAGAATTCTACTCAAATTCGTGACAGCAAGAAATCTGTTTCTGCGCAGTAATCCAAATCTAGTATTGACTTTACTATCAAAGACTTTACTTGGCACAACAATGCAATAAAATAAAGATAAGGAGAGGTTGCTACAGTAGTAACAACTTCCAAGACTCAAATATAAAACAAAAGTGCTGTAGTAAAATAATAGGTTGTCTCCCATAAGCGTTTTTCTTTAACGCCTTTCAGCTAGGCGCAGAAAGTGTGAATCAAGTATTATCAAGAGATGAAGCATCGACATCATAATTTGTTCTATAATAGAATCATAAGGCAACTTCATTCTCTTTCTAGGGAAGTGTTCCATACCTTTCTTGAGAGGAAATTGATATTTAATATTACCTTCCTTCATATCAATAGTAGCACCAACAGTTCGAAGAAAAGGTCTTCCCAATATAATGGGACAAGATGCATTGCATTCAATATCCAAGACAACAAAATCAACGGGGACAAGGTTATTGTTAACCGTAATGCGAACATTATCAATCCTCCCCAAAGGTTTCTTTATAGCATTATCAGCAAGATTAACATCCAAATAACAATTTTTCAATGGTGGCAAGTCAAGCATATCATAGATTTTCTTAGGCATAACAGAAATACTTGCACCAAGATCACATAAAGCATTACAATCAAAATCATTGACCCTCATCTTAATGATGGGCTCCCAACCATCTTATAACTTCCTAGGAATAGAAGTTTCAAGTTTTAGTTTATCTTCTCTAGCTTTTATGAGAGTATTTGTGATATGTTTTGTAAAGGCCAAATTTATAGCACTAGCATTGGGACTTTTAGCAAGTTTTTGTAAGAACTTTATAACTTCAGAGATATGACAATCATCAAAATCTAAACCATTATGATCTACAGCAATGGGATCATTGTCCCCTGATGTCTACGTTCCCCCTCCTTTCCTGTAGACAGTGTTGGGCCTCCAAGAGCAGAGGTTTGTAGAACAGCAGCAAGTTTTCCCTTAAGTGGATCACCCAAGGTTTATCGAACTCAGGGAGGAAGAGGTCAAAGATATCCCTCTCATGCAACCCTGCAACCACAAAGCAAGAAGTCTCTTGTGTCCCCAACACACCTAATAGGTGCACTAGTTCGGCGAAGAGATAGTGAAATACAGGTGGTATGAATATATATGAGCAGTAGCAACAGTGCCAGAAAATAGCTTGCTGGCGTGTAGTTGATGGTGGTAGTATTGCAGCAGTAGTAACGCAGTAAAATAGTAAACAAGCAGTAGTAACGCAGCAGTATTTAGGAACAAGGCCTAGGGATTAGACTTTCACTAGTGGACACTCTCAACATTGATCACATAACAGAATAGATAAATGCATACTCTACACTTTTGTTGGATGATGAACGCATTGCGTAGGATTACACGAACCCTCAATGCCGGAGTTAACAAGCTCCACAATTTGTTCATATTTAAGTAACCTTATAGTGTAAGATAGATCAAAAGACTAAACCAAGTACTAACATAGCATGCACACTGTCACCTTCATGCATATGTAGGAGGAATAGATCACATCAATATTATCATAGCAATAGTTAACTTCGCAATCTACAAGAGATCATGATCATAGCATAAACCAAGTACTAACACGGTGCACACACTGTCACCTTTACACACGTGCAGGAGGAATAGAACTACTTTAATAACTTTGCTAGAGTAGCACATAGATAGTAGTGATACAAAACTCATATGAATCTCAATCATGTAAAGCAGCTCATGAGATTATGTTATCACCAGAATTTGACCGAGTCGGAGGTGGGCCACGATTGAGAAAGACTTGAAGATATACATGGAAGGAAAAACAAGAATTGGCCTTATACACGAAGTTGGGCTGAATTGCCCATTGTATCTGTAATTTAGTGGATCGTATCTTTAGATTAAAAGTTAGAGTTTTACTCGTGCACGGTTAGGTGCACGTCCGAATTAGAAAGTCCGCCGGACTATAAATATGTATCTAGGGTTTATGGAATAAACAACAACACAACGTTCACCCCAAAACAAACCAATCTCGGCGCATCGCCAACTCCTTCGTCTCGAGGGTTTCAATCAGGTAAGCGACATGCTGCCTAGATCGCATCTTGCGATCTAGGCAGCACAAGCTCCACGTTGTTCATGCGTTGCCCGTACTGAAGCGTCTTTGATGGCGGGCAACGTAGTTATCATAGATGTGTTAGGGTTAGCATAGCTCTTCGTATAAACATGCTTACGTAGTGCAACCCTTGCATGTCTAGCCGCCCTCACGCCTATCTCAGGCGTGGGGGCGGCACCCTGCTTGTTCATCATATAGTAGATCTGATCCGTTACGATTGCTCCTTGCTCTGCAAGGATTAGTTTAATATCTGCAATAGTTAGGCCTTACGAAGGGGGGGAGGATCCAGCGGCACGTAGGGTGGCGTTCGCAAGTCCTAAACAGGATGTTCCGATGATCAACGTCACGTTGGTTGTGTGGCCTTGTTTAGGATCGGCTTACGAGCACCGTGCGTGGCCGCGAGGCCCAACCTGGAGTAGGATGATCCGATTATGCGGTGAAAACCCTAAATCGTCGTAGATCTCATTAGCTTTATCTTGATCAAGCAGGATCACCAAGTATTCGTGCACCCCGTACGGATCATGGGTGGATCGGCTCTTTGAGCCGATTCACAGGATAACCTGAGAGCCGATCGAGGCTCTTATTTAATGTTTACGTGTATGCCATGCAGGAACTAAGCGAGGCATCCCCATCACCTTCCTGACCAGGTATAGGTCAGGTGGCACGCCCTTGCACTTCGCATCGCCGCGTGTGACCCGAAGAGCATTGCGGGCCGTCGCTCGGAGGGGTCTCAGCCAGCCGCAGCTCTAGGCTCTTCCCGGCTCTACCGTGTTGACAGGCCGCTGCCCGCCGGTGGGTTTTGGCGATCAACACATTCTGGCACGCCCGGTGGGACCATCATCTACATCAACCACATCGCCATCTACATCTGCCATGGCGGCGGACGGCACGCCAGATCACCTACGAGGAGCTGCTCGCTGAGCTCAAGAAGAAACATGACGAGATCAAGGCCACCCTCGAAGCCGACCTCATCGGCTCTTTTCAGAGAACCCGTACCCATGGCATCAGATGGAAGGGGTTCTCACCACAAGGTGCACTCGATGGGATAGATCTCTCTGCCCCGTCGGAGGAACGCACCAGGGCCCTACGGCAGGAGATCAACTACTTGGTGGCTCACTCGCTACACCGCCACTCTGAAAACTTGGTCAACGTGTTGGAGCATCTCGCTCTGCGCGTGATCCAGGAGATCATGAGCCACCAGTACTCGCCGTCAGGACCAGCTCTCGGGACGCACCAAGGAGAGTTGCCACTCCAGTCCCGTCCACCGCTGCCATATGCGTTGGCAGCACCAGCTGAAGTGCCGGCTACACCGGCATTCGTCGTTTACAAGATCGGTGGTGACCCTAGTGACTACCAGTTCTTGGCTGAGGCGCCCAAGGAGATCCCTCAAGGATACGCGTGCACGTATGTGCCAGATTGTGGCAACTGGCCACTCTCAAACCAGGCCACAACGTCAGGGACTCCGGCGCAAACAGGAGGAACGTCGCAACGAGCTTGAGAAGCGTACGTGGCTAACTAAGTACGCCACCCCGACGAAACTCCGCAGCCCAGCTCCTGCAGTTGGCTCAGAGCTGGAAAAGCAAACATGGCTGGCTAAGTACGCCACCCCGGCGAATCTTCGTAGTGCAACTCCTGCAGCCAAAGACAGCGGATCAGATCGCACCATATTGAGAGACCAGTTCGGCATGGTGCCGAAAAGAAGGGCAATCGGCTATTCCAAGCCGTACCCCGACGAGTACGAGATGATCCCGCTGCCACCTAAATATCGGCTCCCTGACTTCTCCAAATTCAGTGGATCGGATGGCTCCAGCTCCATCGAGCACATCGGCCGATATTTGGCGCAACTAGGACCGGCTTCAGTGTCGGATCAGCTACGCGTGAGGCTCTTTTCACAGTCCCTCACAGGATCGGCTTTTGGATGGTATACCTCTTTGCCAAAGAACTCCATCCAGTCTTGGAAGCAATTGGAAGAACAGTTCCATACGCAATACCATTCAGAAGCTTCCGAGTCTAGCATTGCCGATCTAGCACAATTCACGTCGAAGCGCGGAGAAACGGTGACAGAGTACATCCAGCGCTTCAGAATCTTAGGAACCGATGTTATTCGGTTCGTATAACTGAAAAGGAAGCGATCGAATTGGCGTAGCTGGCCTTGCAACACAGCTCAAGGACATGGCCTCCCAAGCAGATTATCCTCGCCGGCGCACATGGTTCAGAAACTATCAGCATATGAACAGCGCCACCCAGACCTGTACCAAGACAAGTTCAAGCGTGCAGTAGTCATGGTCGATGCAGAGGAAGGTGAAGTGCCTGCGGGAGACCAAGAAGTAGCAGTGGCTGAGTGGGCTCGGGGAGGAACCCCCGTATCCTGCAAATGGGTAAAGCCACCAGGGCCGCCCAGGGGATTTGATTTTGACGTGACCAAGACTGAACAAATCTTCGACCTCCTGCTTAAGGAGAAACAGTTGACGATTCCTGAAGGTCTCAAGTTCCCTACGGCGCAAGAGCTAAACGGAAAGCCGTACTGCAAATTCCACAACTCGCTTTCCCATGCCACCAACGACTGCAGGGTGTGGCGTCAGCACATCCAAGCGGCGATAGAGAAGGGGCGTTTAATTTTCAACCAATACGCCATGAAGGTAGACACCCAGCCCTTCCCCGCCGTTAACATGGTAGAAGTCATCTACCCCGAGGGCTGCCAGCCAGGTCCTACGTTCAGCATCAACATGGTAGGGCCTGGGAACCACTCTGGCAAAGATGGAGATGAGGGCAGCTGCTCTCATAGTAAGGACACAGAAGAGGCCGCTCCACGCGATCGGCTCCATCATGATGGCAAGCGCTACGTCACAGAGGGAGCAGTGAAGAACATAAGATATCAGCGACCTCTCTCTGATCACCTCCTCAACAAATATGTGAGTCAGCATGACCAACGCCGACGGTCCAACTATGATGATGAAGGAGATCGTCTGGCTAGAGAAGCCAGAAGACATCGTCGGCAGGATCGCGATGAGGAGGAGCACGAGCGCCGTGCCACGGACAGGCCAAGGGGGCAAGATGACAACGCCAGACACTGGGACTGCCCTTTCTTCAGACACTGCTGGGATTCAGGAATGAGCCGATTGCCCACAATCGGCAATTGCCCAGAATGCAACAAGAAGAAGAAGGAGGCAGCCAACGTGTCTGTGTTTGAGCGCTTAGGGCCTCTCCCACCACCAAGCAAACGCGCTGAGTCACCTCGTTGGGCAGATCTTGAAGATTCCGAAGACGAGGGACTAGAAGAAGAAGAAGACAGGTACCACCGTCCAAGGTGGTGCCCTGACGGACTCAGCCGTTCACAGAAATGCAGGGTTCAGCGGTTGCGCGGCCTGGAGGAAGCCGAAAGGTTATACCTGCATACGCTAAGAAAGGCACGGCCTGATCTGGCTGCAAAGGTTCAGCGAGCCCTGAATGAAGAGGGTCGTCCACGGAGAATGGAGTGGCGCCCCAAACAAAGGAGAGCCGATGATGAAACATCGGCTGGCACGAACATGGTGTTCATCCTCCCTTCAGAGTTCAGTGCTCCAGGGTTAGATGAGACATCCGTGGCACAACTTGACTGCGGCCCACGGCCGGTTATCTTTGAGGAGCCACAAGATAAGAGCTACAGGCATCTGAAGGCCCTATATTTGCGAGGATATATCGATGGGAGGCCTGTGAACAAGATGCTGGTAGACACCGGAGCGGCAGTTAACATCATGCCGTATTCTATGTTACGTCGGCTGGGACGCTCTAGCTCGGATTTAATCAAGACCAATGTAACATTGAGCGATTTCAACGGCCAAGCGTCTGAGGCACAGGGAGTTCTGAACGTGGATTTGACCGTAGGAAGGAAAACTATCCTTACAACGTTCTTCATCGTCGATAGCACGAGCAGTTATGCTGTGCTGCTGGGAAGAGATTGGATCCACGCCAACTGTTGTATTCCCTCCACGATGCACCAATGCATAATACAGTGGGATGGAGATGAGGTAGAGGTCGTCCAGGCCGATGATTCAGTTGAAGTTTCAACGACTGGCATGAACGCATGGGAAGCGGCAGGCCAAGAACCCCTCTCAGGCATCAACTTAGACGACTGCGAACGCATCGATGTGGCAAAGGGAAGGGTTAAGCTGGTTTTATCCACCGGCCTGACCATGTAGTCGAAGCAGAGCGACGTGTAACTTGGCGAGGCTGATCCTTGTGATCGGCCCCAAAGGTCTATGAAGGGACATTACGGAACCTTCAGTCAGCGCTCCAATCATTATGGAGGCCGATCCCAGCAATCGGCCAAAATTATCCTCACCACATGTTCTGCTTGTGTTCACCTTTGACCCTATCAGGAGCCGACGTGCGAATTACAGAGCCGATATCTGCCATTCTTTAACAGATTCGGCTCGGGGGGCACCTAAATACTGGAACAGATGCAGGGGTACATGTGTGCAATGAATACTGGGGGCTGATAGGAGAAAATCGGCCAGTAAAAAAAAAAAACAAAAATTTACAGCCGATGCAAGGGCATCGACTTTAGAATTGAAGGGCAGCCGATGTGCAACCATCGACTTTAGTGGAATTATGCAATGTCTATCGAGTCTCCACCAGATCCAGGCCAACGGTGGTACCTTCTGTTGCCTCGAGTGAGTAAAACAATGGAAACTTCTTCAGCTACTTCGAGCCGATCCGGGTTCCTGAACCCCGTTGTCAAGGATTTCCAATCTTTGGGGCTAGTTCAGCTGAGACGGAAGATTATCGGCTGATTGGAGGAAGAAAGAGGATCGGCTGTGGCGCATTCTCTTTGACATTCTCGCCCCGAGTAAGGCTCGGGGGGCAGTAGGCGCGAGTAAGACTCGGGGGGCAACAGGCCTAGTGGATACTCTGTAAGAGCCGATGGGGATGCCATCGGCTGATTTTTCATTGCAGCCTCCTTCACAGGTGATGAGTATTGAAAAGGACCATTGGTTTTGGTCGGAAGAATTCCAAGGTTTTCCTGAAGATTCTGCATTATCCGCCAGAATTAAGAAATCATCAGTTGAAGAAGGAAAGGGCGAATTTCGAAGGTCCGATGCGGTGCTATCGGCTCATTACGCATTGGCAAAGGGGACGAATCGGCAAGGTCAGTAGAAGGAGGAATCGGCTAAATTAAACTCAAAGGAAATCGGCAAGATCAAATTGGGGAAAGTTCTTCATTGATTAGATTTCTTACATAAAGAGCTGATTGCTCTCAAAAGGAAGTACTAGGGGATACATTGCCCCATCTACTACTACTGGCCCTATTCTAGAGGTCCTATCTACGGGCCATCACTGCCCTCGTCGTCGCCGTCGTCGCCGCTGTCGGCGCTGCTCCCGGCGGGCTCGTCGTCGCTCCAATTGCCGCCGACCGGGTCCTCGTTGTCTTCATCCTCTTCGTCAGCGTCGTCCTCGTCGCTGTCGAAGTCGCTAAGATTGCCCGGCCAAGGGCAGAACCGCTTGGCCGGCGGCTCGTCGGAGGAGCTCTCGTCGTCGTCCTCCTCCTCCTCTTCCTGCTCCTCCTCCTCCCCGGAAGAGGTGAAGTCGCAGGAGAAGCTGTCGTCGTCGCTCTCCTCCTCCGTTGCCCCAACGGCGAGGAAGCGGAGGTCGCTCTCCCCGTCCGTCGAGGACTGGTCGTCCTCGGACCAGATGGAGAAGTCGTGGTCTGACTCCTCCCCGGCCGCAATGGCGCGGCGGATGTTCGCTGCATGGACCTCTGCCGGATTGTACTCCGGCGTCGGCTCACGGGATGCGGAGGACTGGCTGGAAGGACCCGATGGAGCAGAGGAGGAAGAAGACATGGTGGCAGGAGGGCTTTTGGAGTGCTAGTGCGATGGAGATACGGAGGAGAACTGTGCGTAGCGGTTAAATAAAAGGAGATATAGTGGAAATTCAATGCCACAGCAGTTTCCGAGGACGTGGTGCCTAAGAAAAAAAAAACTGCCAGATCACGCGGAGAAGTTGAGGAGGCAGGGCATCATGATGAAGGATACTGCGACGGTTCTGCCACGACATGACCCGACGAAGGAAAACAGAGTGATTTTGGAATTACCAATTCCAAAACCAGGGGGGCATGTGTTATCACCAGAATTTGACCGAGTCGGAGGTGGGCCACGATTGAGAAAGACTTGAAGATATACATGGAAGGAAAAACAAGAATTGGCCTTATACACGAAGTTGGGCTGAATTGCCCATTGTATCTGTAATTTAGTGGATCGTATCTTTAGATTAAAAGTTAGAGTTTTACTCGTGCACGGTTAGGTGCACGTCCGAATTAGAAAGTCCGCCGGACTATAAATATGTATCTAGGGTTTATGGAATAAACAACAACACAACGTTCACCCCAAAACAAACCAATCTCGGCGCATCGCCAACTCCTTCGTCTCGAGGGTTTCAATGGGGTACGCGACATGCTGCCTAGATCGCATCTTGCGATCTAGGCGGCACAAGCTCCACGTTGTTCATGCGTTGCCTGCATCAAGCGTCTTTGATGGCGGGCAACGTAGTTATCATAGATGTGTTAGGGTTAGCATAGCTCTTCGTATAAACATGCTTACGTAGTGCAACCCTTGCATGTCTAGCCGCCCTCACGCCTATCTCAGGCGTGGGGGCGACACCCTGCTTGTTCATCATATAGTAGATCTGATCCGTTACGATTGCTCCTTGCTCTGCAAGGATTAGTTTAATATCTGCAATAGTTAGGCCTTACGAAGGGGGGGAGGATCCAGCGGCACGTAGGGTGGCGTTCGCAAGTCCTAAACAGGATGTTCCGATGATCAACGTCACGTTGGTTGTGTGGCCTTGTTTAGGATCGGCTTACGAGCACCGTGCGTGGCCGCGAGGCCCAACCTGGAGTAGGATGATCCGATTATGCGGTGAAAACCCTAAATCGTCGTAGATCTCATTAGCTTTATCTTGATCAAGCAGGATCACCAAGTATTCGTGCACCCCGTACGGATCATGGGTGGATCGGCTCTTTGAGCCGATTCACAGGATAACCTGAGAGCCGATCGAGGCTCTTATTTAATGTTTACGTGTATGCCATGCAGGAACTAAGCGAGGCATCCCCATCACCTTCCTGACCAGGTATAGGTCAGGTGGCACGCCCTTGCACTTCGCATCGCCGCGTGTGACCAGAAGAGCATTGCGGGCCGTCGCTCGGAGGGGTCTCAGCCAGCCGCAGCTCTAGGCTCTTCCCGGCTCTACCGTGTTGACAGGCCGCTGCCCGCCGGTGGGTTTTGGCGATCAACAGATTATTGTATTGAGGTACATAGGAGAGAGATGAACCACATAGCTACCGGTACAGCCCCGAGCCTCGATGGAGAACTACTCCCTCCTCATGGGAGCAACAGCGGTGATGAAGATGGCGGTGGAGATGGCAGCGGTGTCGATGGAGAAGCCTTCCGGGGGCACTTCCCCGTTCCGGCAGCGTGCCGGAACAGAGACTCCTGTCCCCCAGATCTTGGCCTCGCGATGGCGGCGGCTCTGGAAGGTTTCTGTGGTTTTCGTCGAACGCATCAGGGTTTTCGATCCAGGGGCTTTAAATAGGCGAAGAGGCAGCGCAGGAGGGCTTCTGGGGGGCCCACACCATAGGGCGGCGCGGCCCCCCCCTCTGGCCGCGCCAGGGTGTGGTGTGGGGCCCTGTGGCTCCCCTCTGGCGGCTCTCGGGTGTTCTGGATGGTTCCGGGAAAAATAGGAACCTGGGCGTTGATTTCGTCCGATTCCGAGAATATTTCGTTACTAGGATTTCTGAAACCAAAAACAGCAGAAAACAGGAACTGGCACTTCGGCATCTTGTTAATAGGTTAGTTCCAGAAAATGCACGAATATGACATAAAGTGTGCATATAACATGTAGAAATCATCAATAATGTGGCATGGAACATAAGAAATTATCGATACGTCGGAGACGTATCAGCATCCCCAAGCTTAGTTCTGCTCGTCCCGAGCAGGTAAAACGATAACACAGATAATTTCTGGAGTGACATGCCATCATAAACTTGATCATACTATTTGTAAAGCATATGTAGTGAATGCAGCGATTCGAAACAATGTAAATGCAATGAGTAAACAAGTGAATCATATAGCAAAGACTTTTCATGAATAGTACTTTCGAGACAAGCATCAATAAGTCTTGCATAAGAGTTACTCATAAAGCAATAAATTCATAGTAGAGACATTGAAGCAACACAATGGAAGATTAAGTTTCAGCGGTTGCTTTCAACTTGTAACATGTATATCTCATGGATAGTTGTCAATGCAAAGCAATATAACAAATGCAATAAGCAAGTATATAAGAATCAATGCACAGTTCACACAAATGTTTGCTTCTTGAGGTGGAGAAAGATAGGTGAACTGACTCAACAATAAAAGTAAAAGAATGGTCCTCCATAGAGGAAAAGCATCGATTGCTATATTTGTGCTAGAGCTTTGATTTTGAAAACATGAAACAATTTTGTCAACGGTAGTAATAAAGCATATGTATCATGTAAATTATATCTTACAAGTTGCAAGCCTCATGCATAGTGTACTAATAGTGCCCGCACCTTGTCCTAATTAGCTTGGACTACCGGATCATCACAATTCACATGTTTTAACCAAGTGTCACAATGGGGTACCTCTATGCCGCCTGTACAAAGGTCTAAGGAGAAAGCTCGCATTGGATTTCTCGCTATTGATTATTCTCAACTTAGACATCCATACCGGGACAACATAGACAACAGATAATGGACTCCTCTTTTATGCATAAGCATGTAACAACAATTAATAATTTTCTCATTTGAGATTGAGGATATATGTCCAAAACTGAAACTTCCACCATGGATCATGGCTTTAGTTAGCGGCCCAATGTTCTTCTCTAACATATGCATGCTTAACCATAAGGTGGTAGATCGCTCTTACTTCAGACAAGACGAACATGCATAGCAACTCACATGATATTCAACAAAGAGTAGTTGATAGCGTCCCCAGTAAACATGGTTATCGCACAACAAGCAACTTAATAAGAGATAAAGTGCATAATTACATATTCAATACCACAATAGTTTTTAAGCTATTTGTCCCATGAGCTATATATTGCAAAGGTGAATGATGGAATTTTAAAGGTAGCACTCAAGTAATTTACTTTGGAATGGCGGAAAATACCATGTAGTAGGTAGGTATGGTGGACACAAATGGCATAGTGTTGTTTGGCTCAAGGATTTTGGATGCATGAGAAGTATTCCCTCTCGATACAAGGTTTAGGCTAGCAAGGTTTATTTGAAACAAACACAAGGATGAACCGGTGCAGCAAAACTCACATAAAAGACATATTGAAAACATTATAAGACTCTACACCGTCTTCCTTGTTGTTCAAACTCAATACTAGAAATTATCTAGACCTTAGAGAAACCAAATATGCAAACCAAATTTTAGCATGCTCTATGTATTTCTTCATTAATGGGTGCAAAGCATATGATGCAAGAGCTTAATCATGAGCACAACAATTGCCAAGTATCACATTACCCAAGACATTTATAGCAATTACTACATGTATCATTTTCCAATTCCAACCATATAACAATTTAACGAAGAAGAAACTTCGCCATGAATACTATGAGCTAAGAACACATGTGTTCATACGAACCAGCGGAGCGTGTCTCTCTCCCACACAAGCATTTATTCAAACACAAACAAAAACAAAAGCATACAGACGCTCCAAGTAAAGCACATAAGATGTGACCGAATAAAAATATAGTTTCAAGAGAAGGAACCTGATAATTTGTCGATGAAGAAGGGGATGCCTTGGGCATCCCCAAGCTTAGACGCTTGAGTCTTCTTGAAATATGCAGGGATGAACCACCGGGGCATCCCCAAGCTTAGAGCTTTCACTCTTCTTGATCATAGTATATCATCCTCCTTTCTTGACCCTTGAAAACTTCCTCCACACCAAACTCGAAACAACTCATTAGAGGGTTAGTGCACAATAAAAATTAACATATTCAGAGGTGACACAATCATTCTTAACACTTCTGGACATTGCATAATGCTACTGGACATTAGTGGATCAAAGAAATTCATCCAACATAGCAAAAGAGGCAATGCGAAATAAAAGGCAGAATCTGTCAAAACAGAACAGTTCGTATTGACGAATTTTAAAATGGCACCAGACTTGCTCAAACGAAAATGCTCAAATTGAATGAAAGTTGCGTACATATCTGAGGATCATGCACGTAAATTGGCTTAATTTTCTGAGCTACCTACAGGGAGGTGGACCCAGATTCGTGACAGCAAAGAAATCTGGAACTGTGCAGTAATCCAAATCTAGTACTTACTTTACTATCAAAGACTTTACTTGGCACAACAAAACACAAAACTAAGATAAGGAGAGTTTGCTGCAGTAGTAAACAACTTCCAAGACACAAATATAAAACAAAGTACTGTAGCAAAATAACACATGGGTTATCTCCCAAGAAGTTCTTTCTTTATAGCCATTAAGATGGGCTCAGCAGTTTTAATGATGCACTCATAAGAAATAGTATTTGAAGCAAAAGAGAGCATCAAGAGGCAAATTCAAAACACATTTAAGTCTAACATGCTTCCTATGCATAGGAATCTTGTAAATAAACAAGTTCATGAAGAGCAAAGTAACAAGCATAGGAAGATAAAACAAGTGTAGCTTTAAAAATTTCAGCACATAGAGAGGCATTTTAGTAACATGAAAATTTCTACAACCATATTTTCCTCTCTCATAATAACTTTCAGTAGTATCATGAGCAAACTCAACAATATAACTATCACATAAAGCATTCTTATCATGAGTCTCATGCATAAAATTATTACTCTCCACATAAGCATAATCAATTTTATTAGTAGCAGTGGGAGCAAATTCAACAAAGTAGCTATCATCAAATATAGGAGGCATATTGTAATCATAATCAAATTTATCCTCCATAACAGGCGGTAACAAAAGACTACTATCATTATAATCATCATAAATAGGAGGCAAAGTATCATCAAAGTAAATTTTCTCCTCAATGCCCGGGGGACTAAAAAGATCATGCTCATCAAAACCAGTTTCCCCAAGCTTAGAATTTTCAATAGCATTAGCAACAATAGTGTTCAAAGCATTCATATTAATAACATTCCCATTAGCATGCATATAAAGTTCCATGGGTTTTTTAATTCTCTCTTCAAACACATCATGTCCTAATTCAAGATAAAGTTCATAAAGATCTCTCATATTTTTGTTGTTTTCCATTATGCCTAACTAGTGTAAACAAGAAACAAAAAGTTGCAATTGCAGGATCTAAAGGAAATAGCTTCGAGCACAAACACAATGGCGCCAGAAAAGTACTTTACCTGGAACCGAAGTATGAGTGCCTTTTACCTTTCCTCCCCGGCAACGGCGCCAGAAAAGTGCTTGGCGCGTAGTTGACGAGGGAGGAAAAGTGCTTTGTTGCCGGGCTTGCCAATGTGTGAGTGCCGTTTACCTTCCCTCCCCGGCAACGGCGCCAGAAAAGTGCTTGATGTCTACGTTCCCCCTCCTTTCCTGTAGACAGTGTTGGGCCTCCAAGAGCAGAGGTTTGTAGAACAGCAGCAAGTTTTCCCTTAAGTGGATCACCCAAGGTTTATCGAACTCAGGGAGGAAGAGGTCAAAGATATCCCTCTCATGCAACCCTGCAACCACAAAGCAAGAAGTCTCTTGTGTCCCCAACACACCTAATAGGTGCACTAGTTCGGCGAAGAGATAGTGAAATACAGGTGGTATGAATATATATGAGCAGTAGCAACGGTGCCAGTAAAGAGCTTTAGGGCGTGTAGTTGATGGTGGTAGTATTGCAACGAGTAACGCAAGAAAAAGCAAGAAACAAGCAGTAGTAACGCAGCAGTATTTAGGAACAAGGCCTAGGGATTAGACTTTCACTAGTGGACACTCTCAACATTGATCACATAACAGAATAGATAAATGCATACTCTACACTTTTGTTGGATGATGAACGCATTGCGTAGGATTACACGAACCCTCAATGCCGGAGTTAACAAGCTCCACAATTTGTTCATATTTAAGTAACCTTATAGTGTAAGATAGATCAAAAGACTAAACCAAGTACTAACATAGCATGCACACTGTCACCTTCATGCATATGTAGGAGGAATAGATCACATCAATATTATCATAGCAATAGTTAACTTCGCAATCTACAAGAGATCATGATCATAGCATAAACCAAGTACTAACACGGTGCACACACTGTCACCTTTACACACGTGCAGGAGGAATAGAACTACTTTAATAACTTTGCTAGAGTAGCACATAGATAGTAGTGATACAAAACTCATATGAATCTCAATCATGTAAAGCAGCTTATGAGATTATTGTATTGAGGTACATAGGAGAGAGATGAACCACATAGCTACCGGTACAGCCCCGAGCCTCGATGGAGAACTACTCCCTCCTCATGGGAGCAACAGCGGTGATGAAGATGGCGGTGGAGATGGCAGCGGTGTCGATGGAGAAGCCTTCCGGGGGCACTTCCCCGTTCCGGCAGCGTGCCGGAACAGAGACTCCTGTCCCCCAGATCTTGGCCTCGCGATGGCGGCGGCTCTGGAAGGTTTCTGTGGTTTTCGTCGAACGCATCAGGGTTTTCGATCCAGGGGCTTTAAATAGGCGAAGAGGCGGCGCAGGAGGGCTTCTGGGGGGCCCACACCATAGGGCGGTGCGGCCCCCCCTCTGGCCGCGCCAGGGTGTGGTGTGGGGCCCCCAGGGCTCCCCTCTGGCGGCTCTCGGGTGTTCTGGATGGTTCCGGGAAAAATAGGAACCTGGGCGTTGATTTCGTCCGATTCCGAGAATATTTCGTTACTAGGATTTCTGAAACCAAAAACAGCAGAAAACAGGAACTGGCACTTCGGCATCTTGTTAATAGGTTAGTTCCAGAAAATGCACGAATATGACATAAAGTGTGCATATAACATGTAGAAATCATCAATAATGTGGCATGGAACATAAGAAATTATCGATACGTCGGAGACGTATCATCCCCAATATTTTGAAAAATTTCAGCAGTTTTATCACAAACAGTTGCAGCAGTTTCAGCAGTTTCAGGCAGTTTTGCATGCTTTGCACTAGGAGTAGAAACATTGCCAACACCAATTATTTTACCATTGATAGTAGGAGGTTTAGCAACATGTGAATCATTATCATTACTAGTGGTGGTAATAGTCCAAACTTTAGCTACATTATTCTTTTTAGCAAGTTTTTCGTTTTCTTCTCTTTCCCACCTAGCATGCAATTCAGCCATCAATCTAATATTCTCATTAATTCGAACTTGGATGGCGTTTGCTGTAGTAACAATCTTATTATCATTATCCTTATTAGGCACTGATGGCGTGTAATACACACGTTCGTTGGGAACCCCAAGAGGAAGGTATGATGCGCACAGCAGCAAGTTTTCCCTCAGTAAGAAACCAAGGTTTATCGAACCAGTAGGAGCCAAGAAGCACGTTGAAGGTTGTTGGTGTTGGAGATATGCCCAAGAGGCAATAATAAAATGTTTATTATAATATATCTTTGTGTTTATGATAATGTTTACATATCATGCTATAATTGTATTAACCGAAACATTGATACATGTGTGTTATGTGAACAACAAGGAGTCCCTAGTAAGCCTCTTGTATAACTAGCTTGTTGATTAATAGATGATCATCGTTTCATGATCATGAACATTGGATGTTATTAATAACAAGGTTATGTCATTATGTGAATGATATAATGGACACACCCAATTAAGCGTAGCATAAGATCATGTCATTAAGTTATTTGCTATAAGCTTTCGATACATAGTTACCTAGTCCTTATGACCATGAGATCATGTAAATCACTTATACCGGAAAGTTACTTTGATTACATCAAATGCCACTGCGTAAATGGGTGGTTATAAAGGTGGGATTAAGTATCCGGAAAGTATGAGTTGAGGCATATGGATCAACAGTGGGATTTGTCCATCCCGATGACGGATAGATATACTCTGGGCCCTCTCGGTGGAATGTCGTCTAATAGCTTGCAAGCATATGAATGGTTCGTAAGAGACCACATACCACGGTACGAGTAAAGAGTACTTGTCATGAGACGAGGTTGAACGAGGTATAGAGATACCGATGATCAAACCTCGGACAAGTAAAATATCGCGTGACAAAGGGAATTGGTATCGTATGTGAATGGTTCATTCGATCACTAAAGTCATCGTTGAATATGTGGGAGCCATTATGGATCTCCAGATCCCGCTATTGGTTATTGGTCGGAGAGAAGTCTCAACCATGTCTACATAGTTCGCGAACCGTAGGGTGACACACTTAAGGTTTGATGTCGTTTAAGTAGATATGGAATATGGAATGGAGTTCGAAGTTTTTTTTGGAGTCTCGGATGGGATCCAGGACATCACGAGGAGTTCCGGAATGGTCCGGAGAATAAGATTCATATATAGGAAGTCACTTTCCAAGTTTGGAAATGATCCGGTGAATTTATGGAAGGTGGTTTCTAGAATTATCCGGAAATAAATCACTATGGAAGGAGGAGTCCCGGAGGGACTCCACAAACCCTAACCAGCCAACCAAGTGGGAGGGTGGAGTCCATGGTGGACTCCACCTCCTTGGCCGGCCAAGAAAAGGGGAAAGGGGAGAGTCCCTATCCCTCTAGGTTTCGTCCATAAGGCAGTTTTTCTGTTGGGGTCTTATTCGAAGACTTTGGGCAAACCCTTGGGGTTCCACCTATATAATGAGGAGGAGAGGGAGGGGGCAGCCCATGGCTTGGCTGCACCACCCCTGCCCACTTGAGGCCGGCGCCCATGGCACCCCCTCTCCCAAACCCTAGCCTCCCCTCCTCCACATACAAACTCCCGCAGCGCATAGGCGAATCCCTGCCGGAGTTCTCCACCACCACCGCCACCACGCCGTCGTGCTGCCGGGATTCCGAGGAGGATCTACTACTTCCGCTGCCCGCTGGAACGGGGAGAAGGACGTCGTCATCAACACCGAACGTGTGACCGAGTACGGAGGTGCTGCCCGATCGTGGCACCATGATCAAGATCTTCTATGCGCTTTTGCAAGCGGCAAGTGATCGTCTACCGCAGCAATAAGAGCCTACTCTTATAGGCTTTGGAAATCTTCAAAGGTGAGTCTTGATCATCCCCTCGTTGCTCCCGTCTTCTAGATTGCATCTTGGCTTGGATTGCGTTCTCGCGGTAGGAAATTTTTTGTTTTCTATGCAACGAATCCCTACAGTGGTATCAGAGCCGTGTCTATGCATAGATGGTTGCACGAGTAGAACACAATGGATTTGTGGGCGTTGATGTTTTTGTTGTCTTTAGTTTGAGTACTTTGCATCTTTGTGGCATAGTGGGATGAAGCGGCTCGGGCTAACTTTACATGACCGCGTTCATGAGACTTGCTCCTCGTTCGACATGCAACTTGTATTGCATAAGAGGCTTTGCGGGTGTCTGTCTCTCCTACTATAGTGAAGATTCAATTTACTCTTCTATTGACAACACTAGTATCACCGTTGTGGTTCATGTTCGTAGGTAGACTAGATCTCACTCGAAAACCCTAAACCACGTAAAATATGCAAACCAAATTAGAGACGTCTAACTTGTTTTTGCAGGGTTTGGTGATGTGATATGGCCATGATGTGATGATGAATATGTATGAGATGATCATTATTGTATTGTGGCAACCGGCAGGAGCCTTATGGTTGTCTTTAAATTTCATGTTGAGTAGTATTTCAAAGTAGTTGTAATAGTTGCTACATGAGGTGAACAACCATGAAGACGGCGCCATGGACCTTGACGCTACGCCGACGATGATGGAGATCATGCCCGTTGATGATGGAGATCATGTCCGTGCTTTGGAGATGAAGATCGAAGGCGCAAAGACTAAAGGGCCATATCGTATCACATATGAATTGCATGTGATGTTAATCCTTTTTGCATCTTATTTTGCTTAGAACGCGGCGGTAGCATTATAAGATGATCCCTCACATTAATATCAAGATAATAAAGTGTTCTCCCCTCGTATGCACCGTTGCCAAAGTTCGTCGTTTCAAAGCATCTCGTGATGATCGGATGTGATAGATTCAACGTTCATATACAACGGGTGTAAGCCATGTTGCACACGCGGAATACTTGGGTTTGCTTGACGAGCCTAGCATGTACAGACATGGCCTAGGGACAACGGAAACCGAAAGGTTGAACACGAGTCATATGGATGATATGATCAACATGTTGATGTTCACCATTGAAGCTACATCATCTCACGTGATGATCGGTTTTGGTATAGTGGATTTGGATCGTGTACCACTTAACAACTATGAGGGATGTTGTATTAAGTGGGAGTTCATTAGTAATTAGATTAAAACATGAACTAATTATCATAAACATAGTCTGGGTAGTATTTTGAATTAATTTTGTAGTGTTGGCATCCGTTTTCTACCATGCGCTAGTCTTGTTATTGAGATAGAAATACTGTTAAAATCTGACAAGAAACTTTACGGATTGGTACCGTATTGTTAAAGAATCAAGAATTGATTAAGTCATATTGCAAACTTTTAGTAAACCTCACATTGTTGATTCAAAGAGCTATGGTTTCAATTAGTACCTAAAGTTATCTTGTCTCCGTGAAACTTGAAGTTCAAATCTGTTTGAAAAGTAAGGAGCTGAAAATTTAGTTTTCAGAAATAATCAAGGTATGAGATATATATGATATCTAAGACCTTATTGCAAGATGATAGAATATAATTTGGTGAGACTACATAAACTCATAAGTTTTATGGGAATGTACGAAGGTTGAAGACGCAAGGCGTCCCAATCCTCCAACTTTTGGGGCACTAACGATATTCACATATCCATGAAGTGATCGTCCTTAGTATGCACCGTTGCTAAGACTCGTCGTTTCGAAGCATCTCGTGATGATCGGGTGTTATAGATTCTACGTGTGCATACAACGGGTGCAAGCCAGATTTGCACATGCGAATACTGAGGTTAAACTTTACGAGCCTAGCATGTACAGACATGGTCTCGGAAAAGTCGTCATGATATGATGGATAAAATTATGAGTGAAATTGTTCATCATATTACAAAGTTACTAATAGTGAAATCTGAAACACTTGTCATATGATGATCAACTTCAAAGTAAGAACCTCAAGGTTATTGGTATTTGACCAACAAACCTAGAAGTTATTGAAGGTGAAGTATTTTCTGAGAATGAAGAAGGCTAAAAGAGAAACTACAAAAGATATTTTGGCAGAAAGAAAGAAAAGACTAGAAAGTCTAGCTCAGGTGTATATAAATGATATACATGTTATGGATGTATTCCTTGTTTGGTCACATAATGAAATTCTTGGGTATTTGTACCAGATTGGTTGGCATGAGATGTCATACAATATAACACAATACAAGAATATGATGGCCTAAGTGACTAATAAGGAATATGGTAATAATGCACATCTGGAACATAATAAAGTGTTATTATGCTTGTCATTGGCATTCTACCTAGCCCTTATAATTTATAATAAAGAACTTAATAAATTGTTATTTTGCTCTGGTCAAATGAAAACAATGAGTTGTTCAAATTATGACATTACTCCATGTACGATGGATAAGTTATTATAAATCTTAATGGTGAAACACACATACATAACACTGACGCTAAAATGCCATAAGGCAAATGATTTGAATTCCACTTATTTGTGGAACCACCATTTAGGTCATGTTAGAAAGGAACGCATGAAGGAACTCCATGAAAATGGAATTTTGGAGTCATTCGATTTTTGAATCGTTTGGCGCTTGCAAATCTTTTCTAAAGAGAATGACTGAAATACCGTTCATAGGCCAAGAGTTGAACGGGAAACTAACTTAGTGGAAACATACGTGATGATATATGTGGTTCACTGGGCATAGTTGTGTGCGGGATATTCTTCTACTTCATGAAAACTTCCAACAATGAATTGAGTATATATGTGGATATATTCGATAAGGAAGAAGTTTGAAACATTTGAATGGATTCAAATAAATTTCAGCATGAAGTGGAAATCATTGTAATAGAAAAGTCAAATATCTATGATTGGATCATGGGGGAAATATTTGAATTACGAGTTTTAGCGAACATCTAAGAGAGTTATGAAATTGTTCTACAACTCAGGTTTCTTGGAGTATCATAATGATGATGGAGTATCCGAGAGATGTATCCAAACCTTGTTGGATCAATGGTGAGATAAAATATTGATGCCATTATATTTTTTTTGTGGATTATGCTTTAGAGACTACCGCTTTTACACTGAATAGAGCATCATCATGATCCGTTGAAATGACACCATACGAGTTATGGCATGGGTATGAACCCTAATAGTCCTTTCTTAAATTTTGGAATGCATAGCATAAAGTAAATAAGTTTACAACCAAAATTGGATGAATGTCTTTGTTGGTTATCCCACAGAATTGATTGGGAATTCTTTCCACTATGGAGACAAAGAAAAAAGTGTTTGTCAATGTTTCTTACTTATTTCCAAGAAATTGTTTTTAGCGAAGTATTTGAGTGGGAGGACAATAGAACTTGATAAGGTTTATGAACCTGAGCATAATGATCAGAGTAGCGCAGCATCGGAATTGGTTCCGGAAGCGGCCACGACGATCATGGCTCCCATGTCTACAAAATGTTATAGTCATGGAGATCGAAGTACTTATTGAACCTTGTAGGTATGGTTTACTTTGTGATCAAATAAATGATTTGTGAACAAAGGATTGTTTTTGAACAATGATAAACCAACTACATACAAAGAAGTTATGATGGGCCCTGACTCCGTTAAAATGGCTATACGCCATGAAATCCAAGATAGATGAATACTTTTTGAAAGTAAATGGATCTATAAAATTGGTGAACTTGGATGGAATATCCTTGAATAAGCTCGACTTGTCGAAAAATTGTTTACGACAAAGTTCAAAGAGTTGACTACGATAAGATTAGATCTTCCGTAGCAATGCTTATAGTCTATGTGGATTATTCTAGTAATCACTACATATTTCTTTCATGAGATATGATAGTAGGATGGCAAAATACATTACTTAACAGAAGTGTGTATTAAAGGTGTATACAAGATACAACCAATTGTTTTGCTAGTCCGTGGAATACTAGATAGGTATACGAACTTCAACTGGATGAAGTGAGTATCACGGAGTTGGAATCTTCACCGGATGAAATAGTCAAAGAGTTTTGGATTTCATCAGAAACGATGAAGATGCTTGCATTTGCAAGAAATTAAGTGGGAGTGCTGAGACATATTTATAATACTTTATGTAGATGACATATAGTTGGTTATAAATGATGTAATTATATACTTGATTATAAAAGGTTTCATTGAGAATTAACTTCAATGAAAGAATATGGATAGAAACATATTTAGTGTCAAGATCTATGAAAATAGATTGAAACACATAATAAGTTTAAGTCAAAGTACATAGAATGGATATTGAAGTAGTTCAATATAGAAATATTAAGAAGGTGTTCTTTTCATGTGAAGTTTTAACAAGACTTGAGTGTATCTGACACTCAATGAGTAAAAACACATGAGTGATTATGGATCACGAATAATATGTACACAATCAGATGTCCTGTGCTCTAAAATGTTATGAGCATATACCAGAATGATTCATGTGATGATCATTGGACGACAGTAAGAATATCCTTGAGTATTTTAGAAGAACCAAGGATATATATATGGGGTAATGTCAAACAAATCGCTGTAAGGTGTTGCACTGATATTTGTTTGGTCACATATAAAAATGAAATTCAAATCTCAATTAGGCTAAGTATTGTTTAAAAGGTAACACAATGCTAGATTTAGAAGAGTTCTAAATATTGTGACGGATTCTACAAACAAAGGCAGAGTATGTCATTGTTTTGACAATGACTGAGGATGTTAAGTCAAGAGGTTCTTTGAGAACTTGGTGTAGTTCCGATAGTGTCAGAACTTTGAAGCTATATTGTGTGTGACAATATTAGTGACATATTTCAGACCGTGGAATTAAGGTTCCACCAGAAGACCAAACATATTTAATGCCGACTCATTTGGAAAATGAGTGATGCGTTAAGACGCAAATGAATTGCAAAATACATACGTTTCTGAGCGTGTCAGATCCGTTGACTAAAACCTCTCCCGTGAGAAAAACATGATAAAGCACCAGAAGGCCAAGGTGTTATATCTTTACATATGTAAACTAGATTATTGACTCTAGTGCAAGTGGGAGACTGTTGGAGATATGCCCAAGAGGCAATAATAAAATGGTTATTATAATATATCTTTTTTTTATGATAATGTTTACATATCATGCTATAATTGTATTAACCGAAATATTGATACATGTGTGTTATGTGAACAACAAGGAGTCCCTAGTAAGCCTCTTGTATAACTAGCTTGTTGATTAATAGATGATCATCGTTTCATGATCATGAACATTGGATGTTATTAATAACAAGGTTATGTCATTATGTGAATGATATAATGGACACACCCAATTAAGCGTAGCATAAGATCACGTCATTAAGTTATTTGCTATAAGCTTTCGATACATAGTTACCTAGTCCTTATGACCATGAGATCATGTAAATCACTTATACCGGAAAGGTACTTTGATTACATCAAACGCCACTGCGTAAATGGGTGGTTATAAAGGTGGGATTAAGTATCCGGAAAGTATGAGTTGAGGCATATGGATCAACAGTGGGATTTGTCCATCCCGATGACGGATAGATATACTCTGGGCCCTCTCGGTGGAATGTCGTCTAATAGCTTGCAAGCATATGAATGGTTCATAAGAGACCACATACCACGGTACGAGTAAAGAGTACTTGTCATGAGACGAGGTTGAACGAGGTATAGAGATACCGATGATCAAACCTCGGACAAGTAAAATATCGCGTGACAAAGGGAATTGGTATCGTATGTGAATGGTTCATTCGATCACTAAAGTCATCATTGAATATGTGGGAGCCATTATGGATCTCCAGATCCCGCTATTGGTTATTGGTCGGAGAGAAGTCTCAACCATGTCTACATAGTTCGCGAACCGTAGGGTGATACACTTAAGGTTTGATGTCGTTTAAGTAGATATGGAATATGGAATGGAGTTCGAAGTTTTGTTCGGAGTCTCGGATGGGATCCAGGACATCACGAGGAGTTCCGGAATGGTCCGGAGAATAAGATTCATATATAGGAAGTCACTTTCCAAGTTTGGAAATGATCCGGTGAATTTATGGAAGGTGGTTTCTAGAATTATCCGGAAATAAATCACTATGGAAGGAGGAGTCCCAGAGGGACTCCACAAACCCTAACCAGCCAACCAAGTGGGAGGGTGGAGTCCATGGTGGACTCCACCTCCTTGGCCGGCCAAGAAAAGGGGAAAGGGGAGAGTCCCTATCCCTCTAGGTTTCGTCCATAAGGCAGTTTTTCTGTTGGGGTCTTATTCGAAGACTTTGGGCAAACCCTTGGGGTTCCACCTATATAATGAGGAGGAGAGGGAGGGGGCAGCCCATGGCTTGGCCGCACCACCCCTACCCCCTTGAGGCCGGCGCCCATGGCACCCCCTCTCCCAAACCCTAGCCTCCCCTCCTCCACATACAAACTCCCGCAGCGCATAGGCGAAGCCCTGCCGGAGTTCTCCACCACCACCGCCACCACGCCGTCGTGCTGCCGGGATTCCGAGGAGGATCTACTACTTCCGCTGCCCGCTGGAATGGGGAGAAGGACGTCGTCATCAACATCGAACGTGTGACCGAGTATGGAGGTGCTGCCCGATCGTGGCACCGTGATCAAGATCTTCTACGCGCTTTTGCAAGCGGCAAGTGATCGTCTACCGCAGCAATAAGAGCCTACTCTTATAGGCTTTGGAAATCTTCAAAGGTGAGTCTTGATCATCCCCTCGTTGCTCCCGTCTTCTTGATTGCATCTTGGCTTGGATTGCGTTCTCGCGGTAGGAAATTTTTTGTTTTCTATGCAACGAATCCCTACAGTTGGTGGAGGAGTGTAGTGCGGCGCAACACCAGGGATTCCGGCGCCAACGTGGAACCTGCAGAACACAACCAAAGTACTTTGCCCCAACGAAACAGTGAGGTTGTCAATCTCACCGGCTTGCTGTAACAAAGGATTAGATGTATAGTGTGGATGATGATTGTTTGCGAAGAATAGTAAAGAACAAGTATTGCAGTAGATTGTATTTCAGATGTAAAAGAATAGGACCGGGGTCCACAGTTCACTAGAGGTGTCTCTCCCATAAGATAAATAGCATGTTGGGTGAACAAATTACAGTCGGGCAATTGACAAATAGAGAGGGCATGACCATGCACATACATGATATGATGAGTATAGTGAGATTTAATTGGGCATTACAACAAAGTACATAGACCGCTATCCAGCATGCATCTATGCCTAAAAAGTCCACCTTCAGGTTATCATCCGACCCCCTTCCAGTATTAAGTTGCAAACAACAGACAATTGCATTAAGTATGGTGCGTAATGTAATCAATAACTACATCCTCGGACATAGCATCAATGTTTTATCCCTAGTGGCAACAGCACATCCACAACCTTAGAACTTTCTGTCACTGTCCCAGATTTAATGGAGGCATGAACCCACTATCGAGCATAAATACTCCCTCTTGGAGTTAAGAGTAAAAACTTGGCCAGAGCCTCTACTAATAACGGAGAGCATGCAAGATCATAAACAACACATAGGTAATAGATTGATAATCAACATAACATAGTATTCTCTATCCATCGGATCCCGACAAACACAACATATAGCATTACAGATAGATGATCTTGATCATGTTAGTCAGCTCACAAGATCCGACAATGAAGCACATCAGGAGAAGACGACCATCTAGCTACTGCTATGGACCCATAGTCCAGGGGTGAGCTACTCACTCATCACTCCGGAGGCGATCATGGCGGTGAAGAGTCCTCCGGGAGATGATTCCCCTCTCCGGCAGGGTGCCAGAGGCGATCTCCTGAATCCCCCGAGATGGGATTGGCGGCGGCGGCGTCTCAGTAAGGTTTTCCGTATCGTGGCTCTCGGTGATCGGGGGTTTCGCGACGAAGACTATATGTAGGCGGAAGGGCAGGTCAGGGGGCCACACGAGGGCCCCACACAACAGGCCGGCGCGGCCAAGGCTTGGGCCGCGCCGCCCTAGTGTGGCGCCACCTCGTGGCCCCACTTCGTAAGTCCTCCGGTCTTCTGGAAGCTTCGTGGAAAAATAGGCCCCTGGGCGTTGATTTCGTCCAATTCCGAGAATATTTCCTTACTAGGATTTCTGAAACCAAAAACAGCAGAAAACAGCAACTGGCTCTTCGGCATCTCGTTAATAGGTTAGTGCCGGAAAATGCATAAATATGACATAAAGTATGCATAAAACATGTTGATATCATCAATAATGTGGCATGGAACATAAGAAATTATCGATACGTCGGAGACGTATCAGCATCCCCAAGCTTAGTTCCTGCTCGTCCCGAGCAGGTAAACGATAACAAAGATAATTTCTGGAGTGACATGCCATCATAACCTTGATCATACTATTGTAAGCATATGTAATGAATGCAGCGATCAAAACAATGGTAATGACATGAGTAAACAAATGAATCACAAAGCAAAGACTTTTCATGAATAGTACTTTCAAGACAAGCATCAATAAGTCTTGCATAAGAGTTAACTCATAAAGCAATAAATCAAAGTAAAGGTATTGAAGCAACACAAAGGAAGATTGAGTTTCAGCGGTTGCTTTCAACTTATAACATGTATATCTCATGGATATTGTCAATGTAAAGTAATATAACAAGTGCAATATGCAAGTATGTAGGAATCAATGCACAGTTCACACAAGTATTTGCTTCTTGAGGTGGAAAGAGATAGGTGAACTGACTCAACATAAAAGTAAAAGAAAGGCCCTTCGCAGAGGGAAGCATTGATTGCTATATTTGTGCTAGAGCTTTGGTTTTGAAAACAAGAAACAATTTTGTCAGCGGTAGTAATAAAGCATATGTGTTATGTAAATTATATCTTACAAGTTGCAAGCCTCATGCATAGTGTACTAATAGTGCCCGCACCTTGTCCTAATTAGCTTGGATTACCGGGATTATCATCGCAATACACATGTTTTAACCAAGTGTCACAAAGGGGTACCTCTATGCCGCCTGTACAAAGGTCTAAGGAGAAAGCTCGCATTTGGATTTCTCGCTTTTGATTATTCTCAACTTAGACATCCATACCGGGACAACATAGACAACAGATAATGGACTCCTCTTTAATGCATAAGCATGTAGCAACAATTAATGTTCTCATATGAGATTGAGGATGTATGTCCAAAACTGAAACTTCCACCATGATTCATGGCTTTAGTTAGCGGCCCAATGTTCTTCTCTAACATTATGCATGCTCTAACCATTAAATGAGTGGTAAATCTCCCTTACTTCAGACAAGACAGACATGCATAGCAACTCACATGATATTCAACAAAGAGTAGTTGATGGCGTCCCCAGGAACATGGTTATCGCACAACAAACAACTTAATAAGAGATAAAGTGCATACGTACATATTCAATACCACAATAGTTTTTAAGCTATTTGTCCCATGAGCTATATATTGCAAAGGTAAAGAATGGAAATTTTAAAGGTAGCACTCAAGCAATTTACTTTGGAATGGCGGAGAAATACCATGTAGTAGGTAGGTATGGTGGACACAAATGACATAGTGGTTGGCTCAAGGATTTTGGATGCATGAGAAGTATTCCCTCTCGATACAAGGTTTAGGCTAGCAAAGTTATTTGAAACAAACACAAGGATGAACCGGTGCAGCAAAACTTACATAAAAGACATATTGTAAACATTATAAGACTCTACACCATCTTCCTTGTTGTTCAAAACTCAATACTAGAAATTATCTAGACTTTAGAGAGACCAATTATGCAAACCAAATTTTAGCAAGCTCTATGTATTTCTTCATTAATAGGTGCAAAGTATATGATGCAAGAGCTTAAACATGAGCACAACAATTGCCGAGTATCAAATTATTCAAGACATTTTAGAATTACTACATGTAGCATTTCCCGATTCCAACCATATAACAATTTAATGAAGAAGATTCAACCTTCGCCATGAATACTATGAGTAAAGCCTAAGGACATATTTGTCCATATGCAACAGCGGAGCGTGTCTCTCTCCCACACAATGAATGCTAGGATCCATTTTATTCAAACAAAAACAAAAACAAAAACAAACCGACACTCCAAGCAAAGCACATAAGATGTGATGGAATAAAAATATAGTTTTAGGGGAGGAACCTGATAATGTTGTCGATGAAGAAGGGGATGCCTTGGGCATCCCCAAGCTTAGACGCTTGAGTCTTCTTAAAATATGCAGGGGTGAACCACCGGGGCATCCCCAAGCTTAGAGCTTTCACTCTCCTTGATCATATTGTATCATCTCCCTCTCTTGATCCTTGAAAACTTCCTCCACACCAAACTCGAAACAACTCATTAGAGGGTTAGTGCACAGTAAAAATTTACATGTTCAGAGGTGACATAATCATTCTTAACACTTCTGGACATTGCACAAAGCTACTGGACATTAATGGAACAAATAAATTCATCCAACATAGCAAAAGAGGCAATGCGAAATAAAAGGCAGAATCTGTCAAAACAGAACAGTTCGTAAAGATGAATTTTAAAGTGGCACCAGACTTGCTCAAATGAAAATGCCCAAATTGAATGAAAGTTGCGTACATATCTTAGGATCACTCACATAAATTGGCATAATTTTATGAGTTACCTACAGAGAATTAGGCCCAGATTCGTGACAGCAAAGAAATCTGTTTCTGCACAGTAATCCAAATCTAGTATGAACCTTACTATCAACGACTTTACTTGGCACAACAATGCACAAAACTAAGATAAGGAGAGGTTGCTACAGTAGTAACAACTTCCAAGACTCAAATATAAAATAAAGTACTGTAGTAAAAACATGGATTGTCTCCCATAAGCGCTTTTCTTTAACGCCTTTCAGCTAGGCGCAGAAAGTGTGTATCAAGTATTATCGAGAGATGAAGCATCAACATAGGTGTTGGGAGTTTTCTCAACTATGCATTTTATCTTATCTATGTGAGTTTTAGAGGCTCCCTTTTCATTATTCTTAGGTTTGCTATCCTCGTCAAACAAATTTTCAGGAACAAGCCAACCATAGTTATTTTCTAGAGCGTCATTCATTCCCAGGAGCTTACAAGGTATTGTTGTCTTAATCTCCCCACCATCATTAATATTATTAGTGTACCTTACTCTCTCCATATCCATCTTTTCAAGGATACTAACAAAATTGGTATAAGAGCCAAGCATATTGTATTTGATAAAGACCTTTCTAGCCTCTCTTGCTACACCACCAAATTCTTTAAGAAGGGTTTCTAAAACAAAATCTTTCTTTTCCCCTTCTTCCATATCACCAAGTGTGAGAAACATGTGTTGGGTTATAGGATTAAGATTAACAAATTTAGTTTCCAACATGTGAACTAAAGAAGCAGCAGCAATTTCATAAGTAGGAGCAAGTTCTACCAAGTGTCTATCTTCAAAATCTTCAGTGGTACTAACATGAGTGAAAAAATCCTCTATATTATCTCTCCCAATTATAGACCCACGTCCTACCGGTATGTCTTTTAGAGTGTACTTAGGAGGAAACATGATGAAATAAACAAAAAGTAAATAAAGTAAATGCAAGTAACTAATTTTTTTTTGTGTTTTTGATATAGAGAACAAGACAGTAAATAAAGTAAAACTAGCAACTATTTTTTTTGTGTTTTGATATAATGCAGCAAACAAGAAAGTAAATAAAATAAAGCAAGACAAAAACAAAGTAAAGAGATTGGATTGTGGAGACTCCCCTTGCAGCGTGTCTTGATCTCCCCGGCAAGGGCGCCAGAAAAAAATGAGCTTGATGGCGTGTAATACACACGTTCGTTGGGAACCCCAAGAGGAAGGTATGATGCGCACAGCAGCAAGTTTTCCCTCAGTAAGAAACCAAGGTTTATCGAACCAGTAGGAGCCAAGAAGCACGTTGAAGGTTGTTGGTGGCGGAGTGTAGTGCGGCGCAACACCAGGGATTCCGGCGCCAACGTGGAACCTGCACAACACAACCAAAGTACTTTGCCCCAACGAAACAGTGAGGTTGTCAATCTCACCGGCTTGCTGTAACAAAGGATTAGATGTATAGTGTGGATGATGATTGTTTGCGAAGAATAGTAAAGAACAAGTATTGCAGTAGATTGTATTTCAGATGTAAAAGAATAGGACCGGGGTCCACAGTTCACTAGAGGTGTCTCTCCCATAAGATAAATAGCATGTTGGGTGAACAAATTACAGTCGGGAAATTGACAAATAGAGAGGGCATGACCATGCACATACATGATATGATGAGTATAGTGAGATTTAATTGGGCATTACGACAAAGTACATAGACCGCTATCCAGCATGCATCTATGCCTAAAAAGTCCACCTCCAGGTTATCATCTGAACCCCTTCCAGTATTAAGTTGCAAACAACGGACAATTGCATTAAGTATGGTGCGTAATGTAATCAATAACTACATCCTCGGACATAGCATCAATGTTTTATCCCTAGTGGCAACAGCACATCCACAACCTTAGAACTTTCTATCACTGTCCCAGATTTAATGGAGGCATGAACCCACTATCGAGCATAAATACTCCCTCTTGGAGTTAAGAGTAAAAACTTGGCCAGAGCCTCTAGTAATAACGGAGAGCATGCAAGATCATAAGCAACACATAGGTAATAGATTGATAATCAACATAACATAGTATTCTCTATCCATCGGATCCCGACAAACACAACATATAGCATTACAGATAGATGATCTTGATCATGTTAGGCAGTTCACAAGATCCGACAATGAAGCACATAAGGAGAAGACGACCATCTAGCTACTGCTATGGACCCATAGTCCAGGGGTGAACTACTCACTCATCACTCCGGAGGCAATCATGGCGGTGAAGAGTCCTCCGGGAGATGATTCCCCTCTCCGGCAGGGTGCCGGAGGCGATCTCCTGAATCCCCCGAGATGGGATTGGCGGCGGCGGCGTCTCAGTAAGGTTTTCCGTATCGTGGCTCTCGGTACTGGGGGTTTCGCGACGAAGACTATATGTAGGCGGAAGGGCAGGTCAGGGGGCCACACGAGGGCCCCACACAACAGGCCGGTGCGGCCAAGGCTAGGGCCGCGCCGCTCTAGTGTGGCGCCACCTCGTGGCCCCACTTCGTAAGTCCTCCGGTCTTCTGGAAGCTTCGTGGAAAAATAGGCCCCTGGGCGTTGATTTCGTCCAATTCCGAGAATATTTCCTTACTAGGATTTCTGAAACCAAAAACAGCAGAAAACAAAGAATCGGCTCTTCGGCATCTCGTTAATAGGTTAGTGCCGGAAAATGCATAAATATGACATAAAGTATGCATAAAACATGTAGATATCATCAATAATGTGGCATGGAACATAAGAAATTATCGATACGTCGGAGACGTATCAGGCATAACTTTCAATTTTAAAAGATCAACATCAGAGGCAAGTCTATCAACCTTAGAAGCAAGAATATCAATTTTACCAAGTTTTTCTTCAACAGATTTGTTAAAAGCAGTTTGTGTACTAATAAATTCTTTAAGCATGGCTTCAAGACCAGGGGGTACACTCCTATTATTGTTGTAAGAATTCCCATAAGAATTACCATAACCATTACTATTAGCAGAAAGATATGGCCTATAGTTATTACCAGAATTATTCCTATAAGCATTGTTGTTGAAATTATTACTTTTAATGAAATTCACATCAACATGTTCTTCTTGGGCAACCAATGAAGCTAAAGGAACATTATTAGGATCAACATTAGATCTACCATTCACAAGCATAGACATAATAGCATCAATCTTATCATTCAAGGAAGAGGTTTCTTCAACAGAATTTACCTTCTTACCTTGTGGAGCCCTTTCAGTGTGCCATTCAGAGTAATTTATCATCATATCATCAAGAAGCTTTGTTGCCGCCCCCAAAGTGATGGACATAAAGGTTCCTCCAGCAGCTGAATCCAACAGGTTCCGCGAAGAAAAATTAAATCCTGCATAGAAGGTTTGGATGATCATCCAAGTAGTTAGTCCATGGGTTGGGCAATTCTTTACCAAAGATTTCATTCTTTCCCATGCTTGAGCAACATGTTCATTATCCAATTGCTTAAAATTCATTATTCTACTTCTCAAAGATATAATTTTAGCAGGAGGATAATATCTACCAATGAAAGCATCTTTACATTTAGTCCATGAATCAATACTATTCTTAGGCAAAGATAGCAACCAATCTTTAGCTCTTCCTCTTAAAGAGAAAGGAAACAATTTTAATTTTATAATATCACCATCTACATCCTTATACTTTTGCATTTCACAAAGTTCAACAAAATTATTAAGATGGGCAGCAGCATCATCAGAACTAACACCAGAAAATTGCTCTCTCATAACAAGATTTAGTAAAGCAGGTTTAATTTCAAAGAATTCTGCTGCAGTAGCAGGTGGAGCAATAGGTGTGCATAGGAAATCATTATTATTTGTGCTAGTGAAGTCACACAACTTAGTGTTTTCAGGAGTATTCATTTTAACAGTAGTAAATAAAGCAAACTAAATAAAGTAAATGCAAGTAACTAATTTTTTTGTATTTTTAATATGGAGAACGCAAACAAGACAGTAAATAAAGTAAAGCTAGCAACTAAATTTTTTTTTTGTGTTTTTGATATAAGAGCAAACAAAGCAGTAAATAAAGTAAAGTAAAGCAAGACAAAAAATAAAGTAAAGAGATTGGATGTGAGAGACTCCCCTTGCAGCGTGTCTTGATCTCCCCGGCAACGGCGCCAGAAATTTAGCTTGATACGCGTAAAGCACACGCCCGTTGGGAACCCCAAGTGGAAGGTGTGATGCGTGTAGCAACAAGTTTCCCTCAGTAAGAAACCAAGGTTTATCGAACCAGTAGGAGTCAAGGATCACGTGAAGGTCGTTGGTGACGGAGTGTAGTGCGGCGCAACACCAGGGATTCCGGCGCCAACGTGGAACCTGCACAACACAATCAAAGTACTTTGCCCCAACGTAACAGTGAGGTTGTTAATCTCACCGGCTTGCTGTAAACAAATGATTAACCGTATAGTGTGGAAGATGATGTTTGTTTGCGAAGAACAGTAAAAACAAGTATTGCAGTAGATTGTATTTCAGACGTAAAGAATGGACCGGGGTCCACAGTTCACTAGTGGTGTCTCTCCCATAAGATAAATAGCATGTTGGGTGAACAAATTACAGTTGGGCAATTGACAAATAAAGAAGGCATAACAATGCACATACATATATCATGATGAGTACTATGAGATTTAATCAGGGCATTACGACAAAGTACATAGACCGCTATCCAGCATGCATCTATGCCTAAAAAGTCCACTTTCAGGTTATCATCCGAACCCCTTCCAGTATTAAGTTGCAAACAACAGACAATTGCATTAAGTATGGTGCGTAATGTAATCAACACAAATATCCTTAGACAAAGCATCGATGTTTTATCCCTAGTGGCAACAGCACATCCACAACCTTAGAACTTTCTCACATCGTCCTGCATTCAATGGAGGCATGAACCCACTATCGAGCATAAATACTCCCTCTTGGAGTTACAAGTATCAACTTGGCCAGAGCCTCTACTAGCAACAGAGAGCATGCAAGAACATAAACAACATATATGATAGATTGATAATCAACTTGACATAGTATTCAATATTCATCGGATCCCAACAAACACAACATGTAGCATTACAAATAGATGATCTTGATCATGATAGGCAGCTCACAAGATCTAACATGATAGCACAATGAGGAGAAGACAACCATCTAGCTCCTGTTATGGACCCATAGTCCAGGGGTGAACTACTCACACATCGATCCGGAGGCGATCATGGCGATGAAGAGCCCTCCGGGAGATGATTCCCCTCTCCGGCAGGGTGCCAGAGGCGATCTCCTGAATCTCCCGAGATGGGATTGGCGGCGGCGGCGTCTCTGGAAGGTTTTCCGTATCGTGGCTCTCGGTACTGGGGGTTTCGCGACGAAGGCTTTAAGTAGGTGGAAGGGTAGGTTTAGGGGCGACTCGAGGGCCCCACACGCTAGGGCCGCGCGGCCAAGGCCTGGGCCGCGCCGCCCTGTTGTGGCGGCGCCTCGTCGCCCCACTTCGTTTCCCTTTCAGTCTTCTGGAAGCTTCGTGGAAAAATAAGACCCTGGGCGTTGATTTCGTCCAATTCCGAGAATATTTCCTTTGTAGGATTTCTGAAACCAAAAACAGCAGAAAACAACAACTGGCTCTTCGGCATCTCATAAATAGGTTAGTGCCGGAAAATGCATAATAATGACATATAATGTGTATAAAACATGTGAGTATCATCATAAAAGTAGCATGGAACATAAGAAATTATAGATACGTTTGAGACGTATCAGTTGACATGTGGGACCCGTGAGCCAGCAGCGTCCTCAACGTTTTAAAGGCTGCAGGAGATCGAAAGAAAAAATAAGCCAAAAATCGTTTGGTCAACAAAATCCAAGAAAAGAAACATTTACCGTTCTGAGAGGATGACATGCGGGACCCATGAGGTAGCAGCATCCTCAACGATTCCAAGGCGGCAGGGGATCAAAAGAAAAAAAAGGAAATATCCAGAAATTAATTAGGGGATCAAAATAAATCCATCAAAGGAAACTTTTAATGTTCATAGAGGATGACATGTGGGACCGACCTGCCAACAGCGTCCTCATCATTTCAGAGTGGGCAGGAGATCAAAAGAAAAAGGCAAATAGCTAGAAATTAGGGGTCAAAAATAACTCCAAGAAAGAAAACTTTTATTGTCGTAGAGGATGACATGCGGGACCCATGAGCCAGCAACTTAGTCAACGTTTCAAAGGCGGCATGAGATCAAAATAAAAAGGCAAGTGACCAAATATCAGGTGCCAAAAAAATCCAAGAAAAGAAAGTTTTATTGTACATAGAGAATGACATGCAGGTCCCATGAGCCAGCAGGTTCCTCAATGTTTCAAACGTGGCATGAGATCGAAAGAAAAAGGCAAGTGACCAAATATCAGGATCCTAAAATAATTCAAGAAAAGAAACTTGATTGTACATAGAGGCTGACATGTGGGACCTATGAGCCAGCAGAGTCCTCAACGTTTCAAAGGCGGCAGGGGATCAAAAGAAAAAGGAAATAGCCAAAAATCAGAGGGTGAAAAAAAAACCAAGAAAATGAACTTTTATAGTACATAGAGGATGACATGCGGGTCCCATGAGCCAGCAGGTTCCTCAACGTTTCAAACGTGGCATGAGATCGAAAGAAAAAGGTGTGGTGACCCTGCATACCACTGCATGTTGTAGTATGCTAGTCGTTGATATAACATTCACGAAGTACCAATCCGCAAATATTACATCCCTCAGAGTAGTACAACAGAACATAGCAGGTCCATAACTCATTCACTTATTATTACAAGCAACATGTACATATCATCTCGGAGCTCCTCTTGGGTCCTAAGAGGGATACTCCTGGGTTCGAGGCGAACCCAACTTAACTTACAACATAGAAGTCTAACTAGGTTATACATTTTATTCTCTTCGAGCAGTTAAGTACCAAGAGTTCGTACTGCTCGGATACTACTACTACTCGATAGGTCTAAGCTTGTTCTCCTCCGGAACCCTCCCCGGTTCCGTAGACTATAAGGTAGTCTATACCTTCGACACCTCCAGAGAGGTCTGGTTCTTCATAGCCGATGATGTCAGCTCCTTCAGGGTTGTCGTTGTCCTCCTCCAGATGGTTCAGACAATCTAAGAAGGGGATTTAAGAGTGGTATGAGTACGAGCGTACTCAACAAGTTCATTATAGGAAAGAGGCGTTTAATGCACTAGCTACGGTATTAGACCAGAAAGTCTAATACCAATGCAAGTTTTGATAAACATTTCTTCAAGAGGTTGCTTTTATTTCAAAGAACTATGTCCGTCAGCCTTCACCGGTTTACTAGAACTTCATGGAGTTCCTTTCCGGCAGCGTTCGCAGTTCCAAATCCCGGAACAAGGAGTGACTGGTCACGATTCATTACACTCTGCATAGGTGTGTTGCTTTACCCATAAGAGATCTTAACCTTGGTGCCAACCGGGCAGCTTTCCCGTTCACACTTCCTTCGGTGTGAGGCCCGGTATAAGGTCTAGCCAATCATGTTCCTCCGCTACCTCGAACACCCACCCTTTGTTGCAATTCCGACCTTGGGTCCTCGCCGGTCAGCGTATCCAAAGGATACCTTCCGACCTCGACTATTACCAGGTCGCAACCATGGTCCTTCGCCGGTCGTTGCAACCCCTCATAGACCGCATTACCGTGGGGAATTAGAATGGGATCCCCACCCTCCGGTTGTTCTCGCAAGATACAACTGCTACGGTAAGCGCATCCATTGATGATCGAGAGGTGGAAACACTTTTGACTACTCCGTCCCACTCTAGATCTTATGGTTAACACGGGTATTACGGCACAAGAATCACTGGACGACATTTGTTGTTTAATCCTAGATGGATATAAACCCTTGCAATGGAACCTCCACCATATCAACACAATCCATGGTTCCATTGCCCACCACTTAGTCATATTCATAGTTATGAAAATAGTGGTTTTGCTTTTTATGCAATAGTGATAAACATAGTATTTTGCAAGTAATTTGGTAAAAATACTCAAATGACATGAGCAAGCGATGAACTTGCCTGAACACTGCAAAGTGTTGCAGTTGGATGGTGTGGACTGACCCTTGTCCTCTGTTGCTGAAAAAATAGCATCATTGTCCGATAAGGGCAATGGTTAAAGAAGCAATTATGCATGCTTTCCATTTTTAGGGTTTGTTTCCCCCCTTTCAGTGTTTTATCATTTTATGTGAGGGTTAATACTAAGAATAATTTAGAGATACTCTGTTTAGGGTAAAATATAACCTTGAATTGTTGTCAAGGTGTTTTTTAATGTCCAACAATATTTATGGACTAATTTTAAATATTGAAAACATAAAGTGTGATTTAAATGATTAATTTAATCATCAAATTTGGATTTAATCTGATTTGTCTCCAAAAATTCCTTTTTATATTTTATTATGATAGAGAATTTTATTCTGAGTGGTTTTCATATTTTTAATTATTTTTTTAGAGTTATTAATAATTTGTTATGTATTTTCAAAGTTTCTGCCTTATTTGGAATTTGTGAAATACCAAAAATGCCCCTGGGCCCACCTGTCAGGGTGGCCCAGCGGTTAACCCTAACCCGAGCCACACTTGGGCTCGGTCAGTCGCCCCGACCCCTTCTCCTCCACTCGCTCACGAACCCTAACCTCCCCAGCTCCTGCGACTCCCGCGTCGCCGCCACCTTCGCCGAATTACTCCGGCCATCTCCGGCCGTCTCCGCCGGCGAGATATGGCGCATCTGATCCGCCGTTCAACGGCGCTTCAGATCCACTGCGGCGATTTGTGCTGCACCGCCTGCTCGTCTCGCCCCCCTTCGCCTCTGGTCGCCAGGCGTGGGGTGCCGTGGCGATCTCGTTGCCGCCGACGCTCCTGGCGCCGTGGCGCCGCCGTGGTGTTGCAGGCGTTGCGGCGAGGTGGTGCCTGGCTTGGCTTGGCCTGGTGCCGCCGTTCGCCCGGCGTGTGCCGCCGTGCCACCATGGCCGTGCTTCTATCCGCTTCACCGGTAAGTCCTCCCCTCCTCCTTCTTCCTCTGTTCTGCCTCCTTGCTGAGCTATGGCTGGTCCTCCTCATGTGAAGGCCAAGCCGTGTTGCTGCTACTGCTCTGATGGCCGCTGCTATTGTGCTTGCTCTTGCTTTGTGCGTGTTGCTGGTTCCCTATTGCCGCCATGGTTGCTAGCTACTGCTGAGGCTCTATTTGCCCTTGTATTGTTGCTATACTCCTTATGCTCTAGCCTATGCTACGATGGTGTGATTCTCCTACTGATTATGGATATGTGCTTACCTTCTGTGTTGTTGTGGTTCATGAGCTCTTGCTCATGGGCATTTTAGGATGCTCTTGCTAAGCTAGCTTTGTCCTGGGCTTGCTACTAGTACTGTGCTCTTGTTGTGTAACCATCTAACTACCCCTGGCTTGATTTCTGTGATGAATCCTTGCATTATTGCAAGTGCCAGTGCCTCTGTGTGTTATACATGGAGCTTTAGCTCATGGTAGAGCTATACTAGGCTTATCTGTTATCTAGCTACTTCATTTCTTTGCTGATGTGCTACTGGATACAATTATAAACTTGTTTATATGATTATCTGTGAAGCAATTCATTATGAGATGTGGCTGTTTAATTCATATTGTCCTTGGATTGATGCTAGAGTTGGTTCTAGCATGCTGTAGCATGCTCTAGCAAGCTTCTGATGATCCAGTGATCATCAGTTGCTTGTTCAAGCTGCTGTGCTTATTACTGTGCCTTACTGCTGCTCAATTTGTGATGTGTGTGGGTCACAGACATGTGCTGGTGTGTGCTCTTGCTTACCCCAGCACCTGCTGTTGCTTGCAGTGGTCATGTGGATCATATGCAAGACTCCAGTGCTTGGTTACCTTGTGTATGTCATTTATCTGTGTAGCTTGTCATGATTTAATAGATAAATGAGATGAACTACTTGCAGTGATGAATCTTATGATTAATTTACTTGGGCTAGAGGGATGCCAACAATTGTTGGGGACCCTAGCCCACTCTGAACCCACCTGGGTGATGATGTATGTGCTGGGCTTGGTGGTTTCATTGTTTTGGTGGTAGAGGTGGCCTCAACAGCCATTCCTGGCTGTTCAGGAAGCTCCCACACTTGTTGGCTTGAGTTGTATGGACAGTTGCTCTCTGGCCTGACCAAATTTGGTTGCCAGATGCTTTTGATGTTGACAAATACTTGCAGTAGACCAATATCTCTGCATTTCTGATGGTCTTAAAAGGGCTAGTGTAGTCTGGTTATACTTGGATAAGTCTCTGGGATGGTTTTCTTTCCTGTTTCCATTTGGAAGATGCTACCTCTATTCTGGTTGGCATAACCATGGGTATAGGCTTGATTGATCCCTGGTCCTTGCCATTTCTACCAGGTTACACTTGGTCTCTGACCAAATGATGATCAAAACAGGGTTACCCCACCCTTTGTGTGCTTGTGATCATGCCTGTGCAATTTATGAACAAAACCATCTGGTTTGTTCATGATGATGTGTATACCTCACTCCAGCTCCTAGTATGAGTTGTTGGTGTAGAGGATTGCTTCTGGTGGTTTTGGTTTGCTTGCCCTGCTCCTCCTTGCAAGCTTGTGAATCTTGGTTAGTTTCTGGTGGTGACTGGAATAGGTGGAGCAGCTCTAGCTGTTCACCTGTTCTTGCTGTTCTTGCTGTGTTCTTACCCTGGTACTCCTTGTCGATGGAATGGCTAGGGTTTGCTGGTGAAAAGCTTATATTTGGTCCTCTACTTGCTCTCCTGGTCGACAGTACTGCCTGGCTGTTTTGGTGACTCTCCCTGGCTTTGTGTGTTGTTACACATGCAGCAGTCCTTGTGTGCTGCCTGTGTGTGTGTGGCTTGGGACTTGGGCTGGAATGGATCAGCTCGGCTGATCCCTGGTCATATCCTCTTCATTTCAATTGTTTGCTAACCTGCCAAGTGGCTTTGCCACTTGGCATAACTAGTTCTTTGTTGTGTTTGTGTGCAGGTTTCAAGATGATGATCAAATGAAGATGAAGATCATCAAGCTCAAGCTTAAATGAAGATTAACTTGTAGTTTTAGGATAGATCAATACATTGTACTTTTCTTTTCTTTTCTTTTTCTATTTTGCCAATTCTTGTAATGTGTTGTAATATTCCTTTATTTCAATTGTGAATATTGTAAAGACAATGTATATTGTGTGATAATCAATAAAGCTCAAGGTTTTTTCTAATGAGCTTTACTTATTATTTGTATTGCTCATAATGTGTATTATTTATTATTTACTTAATGAATTTCCTCATAATTGAAATATAGGATATTTATTTAATGTTTAAATTTGAAATTCAAATTCAACTTAGGTTTGAATTCAATCATGCAACTTATATTTGAATTCAATCATGCACTTAAGTTTGTGATGCAATTTCCCTTCTCTCTTCTCAAAACCCTAGTTTAGTTGAATAAGGAACAAGTTTGTCGCACTCTCGAAACCCTAACCCTGTAAGGTGTCGAGAGAGAAACTTGTCCCCCTTCGATGCAGTTTTTGTTTAAAAGTGCGAAATTTCCCCAGAATTTACCATGCAATGCACATCCCTTTCTAAATTCTACCCCTCGATCGCCTCAAAACCTGGGACATTACAAAAGGCAAGTGACCAAATATAAGGATCCAAAAAATAATTCAAGAAAAGAAACTTGATTGTACATAGAGGATGACATGCGGGTCCCATTTAGCAGCAAAGGTATCACCGTTTGAGAGGCGGCATGGGATCGAAAGAAAAAGGCAAGTGACCAAATATCAGGAGCCAAAAATAATTCAAGAAAAGAAAGTTTTATAGTACATAGAGGATGACATGTGGGTCCCATTTAGCAGCAGCGGTCTCAACGTTTGAGAGGCGGCACGGGATTGAAAGAAAAAGGCAAGTGACCAAATATGAGGTGCCAAAAAAAAACTCCAAGAAAAGAAAGTTGATTGCTCATAGAGGATGACATGCGGGTCCCATTTAGCAGCAGAGGTCTCAACGTTTCCAAGGCGGCAAGGAATCAAAAGAAAAAGGAAGTAGCCAGAAATCAGGGGGTCAAAAAAATCCAAGAATAGAAAGAATTTTGGTTCATAGAGGATGACATGCGGGACCCATGATCCTGCATCGTAAATGGCTCGATCGGAGAGCGTTGAACGAGATGGCGCGATCGAGAAAAAAAAACAATGCCAGAGAGGCTGCCATCTGGGCCCTACATCCCTGGGCGGTGCGGATTTGCGTTGACTCGGCCGGCGAACCCGAGATTTCGAGATGCACCACGTCCCGGGCCACCATACGCGACGTTTTGGCCGTTTTCGTCGGGCTAGGTGGCCTCAAAAACGAGAGAAAAAACGTTTTGACATGCACAACGGAGAGACCAAAAATCGTCGGCCATAGTACACCAGCAACCAGGGCGCGACTTCAACTTCGTCGGCCATGGCAACTTTTCTTGTAGTGCTTGCTTTCACCACCACGAATTACCGTGGAGAACTCAAGCCTATGCACCAAATGCAATGGCAAGAACACCACAAGGATGCTCAAGTCCTTCTCTCTCAAATTCCAACAAAGCTACAAAATCTATTGGGGGAATAAGAGAGGAAGAACAAAGAGGAGAACACAAAATTCTCCAAGATCTAGATCCCAAAGATTCACTCACAAAGAGATGATATGGTTTGGTCAAAGTGTGGATCTAGATCTCCTCTCTCTTTTCCCTCAAAAGGGGGCAAGAATCATGGAGGGATAGAGAGAAAGGGAAAACTTCTCAAGATCAACAATGGAGGAGAGAGAGAGAGTATAAGAAGCACTAGCCCAAGGAGGAAGAAGGGGGGTATATTACCCCCCAAGAAAATCAAGCCGTTGCAGGATATTTGGGGGCGGATAATCCGGCCTAAGTGAGGGGCGGATAATCCGCCCCCCCCCCCCCCCAGAAAATCCGGGTCCTGGAAAAATCCGGGCAAATGTCCGGCCCATGATCCAGTAAGCTCGGCCGAAAAGTCCTTAGCCATTTTTCGGGCCCCGGATATTTTGCAAATATCCGGCCCGGATTATCCGGCCTAGCAAACTTGTAAAATCAATATCTGAAGTTTGGTAGCTCCGAATAGAGTGAAACCAATTTTGTTGGAAAGAGGACGACAAGAGGTTACCCAACAAAAATATGGAAACCAGTGGGGGTGATTTTCTATTATTTTTAGAGGTGCAACACCTCAATAAGAGAAACCGAGAAAATCACCAAACTCGAAAACGCAACAAGTGATCTATGCGATCCGTTTTCGATGAACTAGAGCTTGTCATGAGAATAAGCACAAGCTCTAAAACATCACATGGATAAGATCCAAATAACAACCAAGAAAGATGATGCAAGGATGCAAAGGTTTGAGCTCTCCGAAGGATACGATCGTGTTACTCACTCGAGAGCCCTCTTGATAGTACGACAACTAAACTATATGCCGGTCTCCAACTACACCATGAGACCGGTAAGAAAAAAACCTTATCAAGAGCAAACCTTAACATTGCACATTTCTCTTGAGCTCGATGATGACGATCTTGACCGCAACAAGATGGGCCACCTTTCTTGATAGTGCTTGCTTGACGAAGTCTTGTGGATTGCTCCCCCATAATCCATCATGGGAGAGCTTCTTCTTAGGCGCATCTTCACATATCCATGATCACCATATGGATGGCAAGCTTCAAGCATATGATCTCTTCGAGTTTGGCTACGCCTTTCTTGATTGTGCTTGCTTGATGAAGTCATGCGAAATGCTCCCCCATACTCCACTATGGGAGAGCTTCTTCTTCGGCATAGCCATGATCACCATATGAATGGCAAGCTTCAAGCATATGATCTCTTCGAGTTTGCCTCATCTTGAACTTGCGCTTCATTTCTTCATTCTTCTTCACGTTGATGTCTTGAAGTAACTTGAGGGCTCACTTCATCTTCATCTTCGAGACATACTTGACACTTGATATCCTCCATCAATTTCTTCTTATTGCAACCTTGAAGCCAACATATGGTTCAAGCATTGCCTATGGACAACCCCTACAAATATAACTCAATGCAAACATTAGTCCATAGGGATTGTCATTAATTACCAAAACCACACATGGGGGCCCCATGCACTTTCATATTTGACATAGCTAGCGCTAGTCGGTTCAGCATCCCCATGCTCTACGATAGGGGGAACCTAGTTATCTCACCGACTCACACACTAGTCTCGGTAGTGTGTGTCCAGCACGAACTCAAGCTATTGAGGATAAACGTAGTATAAATCAATTAAGCCCAGCTTCCACACCTGGGTCATATCCGGGTATAATGCAATACATCATACATTGCACGGCTTAAGTTACTGACGGTTTGCATTATAGATACCGACTAGTAAATGGAGCATTTGGGGCAGCAATCCTAAAACATGGTGCAACGAAGAGAGTTCGTCAAATAATTATACGTAGGAGCCCAAAAATAAATAAACTAATTATACAAAACCCTAGTTAGCTAGGGTCTGGGTCGTCGGTGCCCTACGTGGTGCCATCCTCCTCGTCGTTATCGATGGCGATCACCTCTAGGGGCGACTATGGCCATGGTGCTGCCATTAGCGCGGGAGCAAGAGGGCAAGGGGAAGGTGTTGGTATCGGCCACTAAGATGCATGCCCAGATGCTCCACGGCGACCACAACTGTATTGGAGCCGGTTGGCGCGATGGTATCACCCGAGGTTTCACCGGCCCAACGCCAACTCGAGCAGTGTTGGCATCAGCTCGGGCCACATAGCCAGTTCGTCTAGGTTCGAGACCCCAATGGCTAGGTGGAGGCCGCATCATCGCCCGACTGCTGGGGGTTGTCTTCCTACTTGATGGTACCGGGTGCCAGTGAGACATGTTGGGATATACCAAATAGGTATACCAACCACATGGAGATATTTTATCAAACCAGAATGGCCCATTGGTGGTATAGCCATCAAGCATACCATGGGACCCGGTTGCTAAGACCAAAAAGGAAGCATGCCGAATTAAGGAAGGCCCAAGCCATAGTCCTCCTAAGGCCAATAAGCTATAAGCCTTGGAGTACAAGACAACAATCGCAGAATTTTGTGTGAAGAAATACATGGATGTATTGAAATAAAAGGAAAATTTCCACGATGTTAGACATAAGAAAATATTACTATGAAACATCTTATAAAATAGTTCATAGAAAAAGATTCATATGGCTAACAATCCAATGAAGCCAACAAACAGAAAAAAAAAATCTAACTCCAATGAAATTCTTGGAACGAAAATAATTCGGACTCGACTTCAGTGACTTCGAGAAGCAATGCCACTGGGGCAAAGTCATCATCCTGAGCCCATCATTTCAGATCCAACGTACTAGACTGATCTGCGTTTGTAGCTAAAAGTAAAATATTTAGATTTTAAAAAATTCATTAAATCGTAAATATTTTGTTATATACTTCGAGAAAGTTTCAATCCATTTCGGTGAGTAGTTTGTGAGTATATATTTTTTATGTTTCAGTTCATAAAAAAATTTACTCATAAACTAATCATCTAAATGGATTGATTTTTTCTCATAATATACAACAAAACATTTACATTACTGAAATGTTTTCAAAATTTTCCGAACTCTTTGAAATTTCGAGTTCAAATCTAAGTCAATCTAATACGTTAGATCTTTAGAGCATCTCCAGTCGCGTCCCCTAAACCATCCCCCAAAGCTATTTGGGGCGCGCCGGACCAAAAAACCGTTCCAGCCGCGTCCCTCAAAGCCGATTTTTGTCCGGCGCGGCCCGATACGGTGTTCGGCGCCCCGAGCCCGTCCACGTCCCACAGTGGACGCACCGGGCACGCCGGACACAATGAAAAGCGATAAGAAAGCGACGCGAGCCCGACGCGTCAGTGACTCATTCAAGTTTGGACCTAACTGTCGCCTACCTCGCGGCGAAAGTAATTCGCGCGCAGTGACACACGACGACATCTTTGCCTTAATCGTGACGGAGGGGCAGGCGAGACGTCTCGTCGGTGCTGCCGAGCCTCCACGCGTCGCCGGCGTTCGCACTCCACCGCCCGTTCCCGCGCTTTCTTCCCGCCTCTTCTCGCCTCTTCTCGCGCTTTCTTCCCGACGCCGGCGTCTATAAAAGGCCCTCTCGGCTCAATGGCAGCCACCACAGCCGCCGGCACCCCTTTCTCCGCCACAAACACAACCCTCGTCGCTCCACCACCGTCTCCTCCACCACCAGTGCGCAATGACGAGCCGCTCCGGCGATGGCCAGTTCCCACCACCGTCGTCTCCTCCAGCACCACCTCCACCACCGGACTCGCAGTTCGGCATCGACGTCGCCTCCCGGGAAGAGCGGCGGCGGCGAGGGATGGAGAACTGGCGTGCACATCGTCGGCAGCAGCGGGAGGCACTCGAGCAGCAGGCCTGCCAGCAGCGTGAGGCGGCGCACGCGACAGATGTAGCGGCGTTCAACGCCCCTAGACCCGCAGCTGACGAGGCTATGGCGGTGGCAGCGTGGCACGAGGATGCGCTGGCGGACACCGTTGCGGCGTTCGACGCCTCGACGGTAGAAGAGGCGCGGCGGCGCCAGACGGAGGAGATGAGCCGGCGGTGGGTTGATAAGCGCCGGCGCCAGCGCGAGGAGCGGGAGGCGCTGTACCGTGAACGGCGGGAGGCGATCGAGCGTCGGCGGCGGGACTCGATCGGGCGCCAGCAGCAACTGGCGGCGGAGGAGCTTCAGCAATGGGAGGCGGCACTGGCGGCGATCTGGGGGAGGCGGGCGGATGAGTTGGCGGTGGAGGCCGACGCGTTGGCGGCGGCGATGATGGAGGCGCCAACGGATGTGGAGGAGGGGGCCGAGGCGGAGGAGGAGGAGGCCGATGCGGAGGAGGAGGAGACCGAGGTGGAGGACGACGACGAGGATGACAAGTTCGAGTGGTCCGACGACGACGGGCCGCAACTGACGAGACGGCCGAGCAGCAACGCGCGCTCGTCGAGTCCTTCAAGTCGGAGAAGAAGCTCCAGGACGCCGCCCGTGCCCGCGAAGAGGCGCAGATTCGTCGCGCCGTCGAGCTCTCCCTCCAGGCGGCGCAGCAGGGTAGGGCAGACGACGACGCGCTGCTGGAGCAGCGGCGTCTGGGCACCGCCCTACGCACGGAGAGGCGGCGCGCGCAGCAAGAGCTGCGGCGGAGGGCAGGCGACGACGGGGCGGGGCTGTCGAACGCACCGCCGGGCGGTCAGTAGCCGTTTTCATTCAAACTTTGTAATATATAATCAAATTTGAATGAAAACATTTATTTTCGTGCACCAATATTCATTTGGGGGCGGCGTTTGGGGGACGCGGTTGGGGAGCGACGTCCCCCAAACGCGGCACGAACAAAACACATCCCCCAAACGCTCGATCCGGCGCGCTTTGGGAACGGTTTGGGGGACGCGACTAGAGATGCTCTTAGATCTGAAGTAAACCGCTCAGAATAGTGACTTTGATCCAGCGACTTCGCTTTTCAAATTTACTGAAGCTGAGTTCCTAAGGGCATCTCCAACGGGCGACGTGAGCGCCCGTTTGCGTCCGCCGAGACCAAAAATGCGTTTAGTCGACGCGACGCAAAGTGATCGGGCCGTCCGCGGCGACGCAAACCTGGCCCAAATATGCGCCAGGTTTGCGTCTCCTCGGACGGCTCCGCGGTCGCGCTGAGATCCGCCGAAATTTATGTAGGACCCGCGCGTCAGTGGTAGGGAGGCCGCCGATGTCCATTCCCCGCGCGAAAAATCAAAGTAGACCGGTGCCAGCAGTTTAGAAGCGATGGACGTTCTCGCCGCCACAGCCACCACCATGGATTCCGAGGGAACCCTTGCACCGGTCGCCGCTCCAAACTCTCCCATAGCCACAATGGAGGCCGCAGCTCCGGCGGAAGCAAAGCGTGCCGCCACCGACGGCCGAGATTCTAAGCCGAAGGCGGCAAAGAAGGTGCGGTCCAAGGAGGAGAAAGGCGTCGAGGCCGCGAAACATCGCGGTCGGCGCATGAACAAGAAGGAGAGGAATGTAGTGGCCGCCGCCCTGGAGGCCACCTAGCAGGTGTGGCAGAAGCACCTGAAAGCCGGCGCCGCGCAAGTAGGCCTCCATCCGAGCATAGCGGAGGCCTACAATCGTCAAGCGAGAGGGGATCACTGGCGTCACTTTTCCAGCCTCGTCGGTGAGCTCGGTAAGTTCCCAGCTACGTCCTGGAACGCTCGCTCCCTTGCAGGTCCACGCGGCGTCGTGGTTCGCCTCTGGCGTGGCGCCGGTGCAATTCAACGGGGCGCCGGTTCCCGACCTCAACCGGACGCCGAGAAGCGGTGACTCGTGCCCGGGCGCGACACACAAGACTACCGTGTGTCATGCGTCTGACGTCCGGTGATTCGTAGGCCTAATGAAAGGGAAGGCATCGACATCGATGCCATGATCTACTGCGGCGGCTTCATTGGCGACGCCGGGGCCGGGATAGGGCCGCATGATTAGTGGGAACCGATGCAAGATGCAGAAGACATTGATGCCGCACGACTGTTCTCCACCCAGCACACGCACGCAACAACCGTGTGCATCGACGACTATGAGGACGCGCCAACAGGGCATGTCCTCACCATGGACGATGCTAGCAAGAAGAAGGGGAGAGCCACATGACAAAAAGATTCAACGACGACGAGGACAAGTGTTTGTGCGACACGCGGCTGGTGACCAGCCATGACTGTATTAATGGCGCCCAAAAAAAGGGCGAGGTGTACTGGGCTAAGGTGATGCAGGAGTACAATGAGAGAAAGCTTCACGAGCCTACGAGATGCCAAGCCCTCGCACGGAAGATTCCATCGGAAAAAGATGGAACTACATCAAACAAGAGACAAGCAAGTTCTGCTCCGCCGTCAAACATTGCATCAACAACCCCGTTAGCGGCGCTGGCATCATGTCAGTGGTAAACAAACAAGCATGATCATTCTATTCTATGTACATCATTCGCAAACTATGATCCGGGCGCCAAACCAGTTGCAGGTATCCCGGGCCTTGGAAAGGTTCAAGGCAGTGCATAAGAAGGGCTTCCATATGGTCCATTGCTGGGACAAGCAGAAGAGCGCGCAAAAGTGGCAGACAAGCTTTGCGGTCTACAATGAAGTTTTGAAGATGGGACATCGGTTAACGTCGATGGAGAAGACGACGATCATGGACGTCATGCCCTTACACCTCGTCCCCGAGGCCACAAGGCTACGAAGGCCGATCTAGCCCGGGAGGCAGCTGCCATTGCGTTCACCTAGAGCTTGGAGAAGTTGATGACTGAGAATCAAGCCGCCATGGCGAAAAGGGACGACAAGAAGCGTCTGGAAAAAGAGGCCGCAGCTGCCATCTATCTTAACCTCACCAAAGAGGTCATTGAGGTCCAAAGGATGGACGTCAAGGTCAAAAAGGTAGACGCCGATACCAAATTGCGTGACGCCGAGTCCAGGAGGATGGACGCCGAGGCCAAGACCCGTGCAGAGGACACAAGGATCATGCTAGCCGACTTGAGCAGCGTCGATGACGACACCAGGGCCTGGTTCATGAAGAGGCGTGCCGAATCTGATCTGTGGCCCAATGTCTAGCACCATGGCCTCCTTTGACTTCATATGATGTTTTGGCCTTGTTGTGCCCCTTTTGCACTCCATTTTGCGCCGTACCATGTGTAAAGTGTGATAAACTTATTTCAGACCTCAATTTGAGCTAATTTGAGGCTATAATTTCGTGCAAATTTGAGCTAATTTTAGGCTACAACCTCTTTTCTGAATTTTCTAAACCTAAACTGGCCCACGCCGAAAATGCGTCGGCGCTGAAGTCACCTCCTGACGCATAACCATTTTCGCGTCGAAGGACCGATACAAACGGACGCATGTGGACATTTTAACGATTCGAAATGTGTCGACCCGCTGGAGATACCCTAAAATTCTAGACACCTATGCGTCCTTCCCCTTGCAAGAAAATACGAGAGGAACCCCTCCTGTGCAAATAGAATAGACACCATAGTCCTCCTAGTGAAACGGAACGGGTTGCACTTGCAACTTTGCAAAGACCGAAGTACAAAAGCCATAATTAAAAATTGAGGATATGCTGGCCATACATCGGGAAAGGGAGCCTCTCTCCCTCGGAGTTTGGAGGCGCCCACATCTGAAGGCAATTTTTAAGTGCATCCAATGGGGGGTTTGGAGTGGTTAAGATATGAGGTTTCGAGGTCGCAAGCACGAGGCGGGGTGAGTGATGGGGTCAGGCCTGGCCTCCACATGCACAGCCAGCGAGTTCCAAGTTCCAAGCCACCCTGCTCGATCTCTAGCTTTGGTAATTTTAGGGTTAGGGTTTCACACCATGACAGGTGCCGCAAGACTATCTCCCTCCCAGGAGTCTCTCTCATCTCTTCTTTGACAAGTCGTGGTCCTGCAGATATGCCATGAACAGCGGCAACTGAACGAAGGCAGCCTTGCTTGACTTGCAGCGAATCGCTGCGTGTGGAAGCATGGCACACGAACGGCTAATTGCAGGGTTCTCAGGTTCCAGGGGTTCTGCATATGTGGTCTGCATCTACGGACCAATCTGATTTGGTAGTTCCACTGCTCTACACTTCCAGTGTTCTGCAGTTTTTCCCTTGAATGCCAGGTGAACAGAACAGTTCCATAGTTGTTCGTTAGATTTTCTTGAGATAGATGTTTGAGGTTTATCTTGTGATCAATTCGTAGCCATGGTTTACTTCTATGCATTTCCCAATTTGTCAATTTATCTTTAAGGTTTACTTCTATGTTTAAGGTTTATCTTGTGACCAATATATTGATATTTGAGGTTTATACTTGTTCGGTGGCAAGCTTGGAAAAACATTGCGAAGTAACAAGCTTGGAACCTGCTGTCAAAAGACCAAAGAATTTCTCTGGACAACGCAAGCTCACACCTCAGTTAAGACCAAAGAGAAGCACATGCAGGTAAGGCCTTACATGCAGGCATGTGAACAAAAACAGCATCAGTGGTAGACAATCTAACGTGGGCATTTGTAGAAACCACGTTTAGCTCACAACAAACATCTACAATCAGTTCGCGCATTCAACCTGACTACCGATTCAGATCCAAGCTTGATCACAATTCTGAAATAGGATGACCAGTGCTGCTGTCAGTACTAGTTTAGTATTTTTCCACTCAACAGCAAATTCTCAGATCCATACATTAGCTATCCCTAGCTGCAACATTAATTACTCGTATGTTCCTAAGCACCATACATTTCTGCAAATTCAGTAATGCTACATCTACGGGCACATTGTTTACAAAATGGACTTACGGGATGACGTGCTAAGTAGTTGTGTGCTGTGATTTGCTACAAAATTAACCAACCCCAAACCAGGCCCAACCGTAGCAGGCCACGTCTTGCCCGTAATCATAGTCCGTAAGGAGAGCCCGTAGGTATAGGATTATTGCTGCAAATTCATCATCAATTCACTCACCCAAATTTGGTGATGAAAAGGAGAACATGGCGAAGAAACTTAGGCACTGTGTAGTTGGAGCGCTAAATTGCACAATGACATAGAACTTCAGGCCCAGCAGTCCATGGATCCCTCTTTATCTGTAGACGCTCGGCAACCAGATAGCCATCGGCAACTGCAATTGCAAGGGTTAAGGAAAAAATGGAAAACTAAAGACGAACAAGCAAAATCAAGGAAAAGGCAAGGAAAAAACAACGCCCAAAAAACTTGAGATGGATAAATTACTTCAAAGTTTGATTCCTATCTGAGGAATGACCGGTTGTTGCACCAAATCTAGGATTTTATCTAGCCAGAACAAAACAACATAATTGAGATACAGATTGAATGTGGAGTATACACTATACAACAATAGTAGTACTATGTTAGGACATGATTTGCTGTATGACATTATGCAATGGCCTACTCAGCATATATATTGATGATGGGCTAAGACTAGTCACAATGGGGAGTATCATATAGTTGTATCATGCATATGGTACTATTGTGTGATATTATCTTCACAATGCATAGTATCATGTAGTAGTTTCATAGGTTAATTATATTTAGTGATTTTTAGAATCTCAATGCAAAAGTGTGTACAAGATTGGTTTGACATTAATTTTTCTAGTTCTACGTGCTATGATACAGTATCTACCTATGATACTACTACCATCTCTTTCTTCATTTATTGATATGACACATCAGCTTTTTGCATGCATGTAATGCATGATACTAGCTATGATACTCCTATTGTGGGTAGTCTAAATATTAGATCGAGTATGCTAGGTGTACATGGACCTATTGCCTGAAAAAGTATATTTCAAAACGTCAAAAAATTCTACCAAAATTTTCCCATGTACACCCAAAACGTTCTAAGTTCGTACACACAGTTTTCGGGACTTTTTGTGTGTCTTATGTAAAAACTGTAATTTTCAATGTTCCACATGATGACCAGTCATGAGACATTTTTTTACCATTTTTATACAAGCCACAGAAAATTCCTTTATCCCAAAACTTTTGTGTGTAAACATAACATGTGTGGATTGTACTTTTTTCAGAATCTTTTGACATTTTAAAATTTATTTTTTAGACATTCTTTTATAATAGGTTCCTATAAACCTAGGAGCCAAAACACCACCTCCTATATACATATTGATTGATTGGTTAGAATGTACAAGATGATAACCAGCTTACAAACAAACACAAGAAGCAATATACTATCTTCTTAAATCACATCAGCCGACATGCATGCTCACATGTTTCCATGTAATTTACCAAATCTTTCGGAGAACATGTGAGAGGAGAGAATCTATTATCTGATGCAAAGGATAGCTAGATCACAAACACCTCCCAAATCTCGAACCATCATGCTACTTACCACCCTTAAGAACCCTCGGGGAAGCTAATCTCCCTTTCGATCGAATCCAAGATGTGGCCATGCTCCAAAAAGCATAGACTAGCACTAGGGTCACGTCCAATCACACTGGTTGCGTGCCAAGTTCCAAAGCAAACAGGGAGATCGAAAGACGTCTTCACTGTTGCACCAGACGAAGGATGAGATGATGTGTGATGTGATCGATCCGGCGGTTCCCCCACACGAGAAAAGTAAGCAGGCACCGTATTTTTGTCCTAGTGCTCAACAGTAAAACACACCTACATGGTCGACAGATCACGCATCACGGAGAGCGAAAAACTCAAAAGGACGAGATGGAGTTTTTAGCCGCAAGAACAAGAGCCGCGCATCAAGTCCACAAGTAAAGCAGATATACTTTCGAAAAACAAGGTTTACTGAGTAGATCAAGGATTTAGTACAAAAGGGGCTGGTTAAACAATTACAAAAACTAACTTGCACATAGATTCGTTACTGGAAGTAAAGAACAACCAGAGGAACTGTAAACAGCACGGATGCAAGAATTAATAATGGCGTTATCATTTCATGCCCAAGATCCTGGAAACAAACAGATCAAGAGTTCAAGACATAGCACACACGGGGCTGATAGCACATGTGTGCTAGCTGAAGAAACAAACGAACAAATCAAGAAGGCGTTCGATGGGTACAGGAGGAGGGAGCACCCTTCAGTCCAAGCAGTGACGGTGCGAGATCAAAGACTTTACCTCCCGCTTCATTCACTCACCTGCTAAGCTCTTTCGCAAAATAACTTTGCTCGGCAAGTGGATGAATGAGTCGGCAGCTAATTCGATCCTAGCACCGCCCGTGAGTGGACTGAAGGACGCTCTCTTCCGTCCACAACTCCAATCAGTATGAAAAAAGGAGCCAGCTAGCCAAGAAACACGAACACCAGAAGAGAGAAGACCACGAACAAACCATAAACACATCAAGGAATTCCAGAGCTTTTCATGGAGATAAGGGGTCTTTTTTCATGTGGATCTTGTGGAGAGGGCGTTCTGATGGGTAGTGGCACCAGATGGGTTTAGAGAGGGAGGAATACGGCATGGCGCAGGGAAGAAGATGGAGAAAGCCATTAAATAGAGTAGACCCACGGTGTGATGACATCGCGAGCACGATGAGAGACGTATAAAAATATCGAGGAGGGTGGCTCAAGGACCGGGCCTTGTGTCATATCCATGGCTTTCTTCTCCCTTTGCTTGTAAGCAAAGACCACGAGCCTCACGAGGGCCGACCAAAGGGGTCCAAAGGCCAAACCCTAACAGGAACCATGCCATTATGCTAACTAAGAATATTGTGGTGGTAGCTAGATCACAATCTCTAGTGGTGTTTTTTTTCGGGTATCTGAAGGTGTGGCTAAGTGGTTGGGTAATTTGTTCCCGGTGGTTACTTAATAAGAGACTAAGCTAGCTAATGCTGGCTCATTTAACAAAATAGAATTGAGATTTTGTGCCCAAATTGATACAAGGAATTCTATGAATTTTCATTAGTACATCCACAAGTTCTTGATTTTACTATTTTATGATCCTATGAATTTTCAACCATACCAAAACAGAATTTAGATCAATCAAAAATCGTGATCCTGACTACCTTGCATTGATATCACACTGCATGGATATTACACATTTATTTGTTTCGGGTGATACTGCAAATTCTTTAATGTTTAATGTATTTCTTTAAAATCAATAAATACTACGCCCAAAGAAGATTATAGATTTTTTTTACCGCATGTATCGATAGTAAGGATAATAAACACAAATAAAAATACACTGCAATTTAAGGAGAACAGAAGTGCACAAATTACTGCGAAAACAAGAATGTTTTGTAAGAGTAGTTGTTTCGACAGAACAATGACACACACCAAACATATAATAGCCTCTTAGCCCTATGTTGATAAACTGAAAAAAATGGTTCGAGTAGATATAGAAATTTGCATACATTCTTTACAAAATGTATAGTTTCTTTATAGAAGAAAAAACACATAAAATGCATGATAAATGGTCTCCTCGGATCACCACAATTGTAAGCATAGGATTTTTTTACAAAAAGAATACTAGTTCGAGTATGAATTCAATGAGGATCTCGCGACATTTTAATTTTGGAGGTGATTTCTTTTGATGGAGCACACATGAACCGGAATTTTGGAGGAATGAAGTGGTAAAAAATAAGTGCATTGAACTTTTGAAATTGAAAAAATAAGATTTGAGCTCATGTTGATAGTTTCATTTAAGGTTTTGAATTATTCGTTAGAATTTAGAAACATGGTCTTACTACTTGAATGACCCATATTGAAAATAGATCTTAAAATTTGAAATACTCTAGAACTTTGATGAAAAATAACGATAAAAAAATTAAAGCCAAAACACATGTACAATTAAAATGGTGCATTTGCCTTGCATACACGGATCTTACCCAACAATTACAAACAGTTGAACTACTAATGGAGAACGAGTAGACACGTCCATGTGTTAAATTTGGTAAAGGTATAAAATAACATTTTTATGCCAAGTTAGGTGCTTATCCAATTATGATATATCTTTAGCTGGCAAATGATCTATGTAGCACTTTTAGTGATAGCTTCCTAATAAATGAAGGCCAGAAAAAAGAAACATAATTCACTTAGGCTAGCCACAATGGGAAGTATCATACACTAGTATCATGTACATGATACTAGTTTGTGATACCACCCCCACAATGCATAGTACCATAATATGGTATCATACTTATGTCATATTTAATGTTTTTTAGAATCTCAATGCAAATGTGTGTACATGATGTATTTGTCATGAAGTTTTCTTGGTTTATGTGTCATGATACGGTATCATATTATGGTACTACTCTCATCTCTCAACATGGCATGCATGATACTACCTATGATACTCCTACTGGGGCTAGTCTTAGGCATGTACATGTGTGCTTGTTTGTTTTGAACAAAAGTATATTTTCACATTTTGATAAAAACAATATTTTCAAAAATGGAAAATATGCCTTGGCATCTGCACCAACCGGTGCACACGGCCATTTTAATTGGAAACTTATCATCCGAAATATTCCAATTCATGGAACATAGAGGGTAGTTATTTAAATCAGCCAGCCAAATAGAAAGAGATAGGAATTCCTATGCCAAAAAGTTGGGAGGACTGAAATTTTGCCCTATTCAGTACTTTAGATGTCAGAGTTTCTCTTTTTTGTGTAGTCCAAAATACCGTGTATTTTGAGTTGTGATTTTCTTTCCTTTTTGTAGAGTACATTACTTTCTACATCAAGATTTTTTCTGGAAAATTTTAAAAACTACAAAACACCCTTTTAAATTGGTAAAAAAGTGGGATCTATGTCATCCGAGAGCCAAATATCCGCACTCCCTATGCATCATGAATTCTATAAATAAACCATCATCCACGCATGTAGAAAAATGGCCTTTAGTCGCGGTTCGCAACTGCCATTAGTCGTGGTTGCGCAACCTCGATCAATTAAGCGCGACTAAAGGCCCCCCTTTAGTCGCGGTTGCTTACGAACCGCGACTAAAGGCCCGTCCACGTGGGCGGCTAGCGTGCGCCTGGGCGAAGGACCTTTAGTCGCGGTTGGTGTCCCCAACCGGGACTAAAGGCTATTTCGTTAATTTTTTTAATTCATTTGGGTTTCTAATTTTTTTTCACTCCGTTTTTTTTTCTATTTTTTTTCAGAATTTCTATTATTTCAGTTATTTGCATAGCTTAGTCTCTATCTCTAACTACACTTATCTCTAGTTAAATTACTTACTCGTGGTCAAACTTCCCGCTCGATCACCCATCCTCCCACTACTCCACCTCTAGCACGCTTAACTTCCGAGTTCCATTCCGTCCCGCATCCAAGTGCTACGCGCACATGTATGTGATACTAGTATCATATCAATCCTATTAACATGTTGGTCGATGTCACATTTTTTTATTGTTTGAATTCAAATATTTTTTTCATAAACAAAAATAATGATGTAATAATAATCGTGAATAAATAAATAAACATTAACTTTTTAATTTTTATTTTTAATTTTTTTTTTGCCAAAACCTAAAAATTCGAAAATCCGTCCAGCCGGGTAAAAGTAATAGTAATCTTTATGCTGGATGCAATTATTAATTTTATTTTTTTGAAAAATTTAAAAAATATAAAATCCATAATTTATAGCAAAAACTAAAATCTTCCTGCTTTCGTATTTCCATTTGGAATTTTGAGAATCTAAAAATTGGCTAACCGGGTAAACATTTTATTAATTTGCAAAAAAAGTGAAAATTCGAATTTCTTAATTTCTCCGAATAGTAGGTTGCATAACATACAAGAATCTGAAAACATTTTATTTTTTGAATTTTCTATCATTTTCGTTTCTATTTTACAGTGTCAAAAAAGGCGATCCACGGGGGGGGGGGGGGGGGGGTGTGAAGGGTGCATGGGGAGGCAAAAACCTGGAAATACCTTTAGTCCCGGTTGGGGACACCAACCGCGACTAAAGGGGTACCCTTTAGTCGCGGGTGGTGTCCCCAACCGCGACTAAAGGTTTTTCCGCCGGCCGCATCCCTCCATAGCCCTTTAGTCCCGGTTGGTGTTACCAACCGTGACTAAAGGGGTACCCTTTCGTCTCGAATGGATCATTAGTCGCGGGTCGCCTCCCGAACCGCGACTAAAGCCCCCTTTAGTCGCGGTTCGAATATTTCCGGGACTAATGGGGGTGGACGGAAGCCTATTTTTCTACTAGTAAATATCTCATACAGCCATATTTAGACGGCTGTTTAGCCATTGTTTTCTTGCTAACCCAGTTCCACTAATCTCAGAATATAGTTGTTTTGTTGGTTGGAAGAGGTAAGTTAAAGTTATGCGGACTCCCGAAATAGCCATGCCTCTTTATGAAGTTTTTTAAAGCCCGGGCTACATCTGAATTATTTCCTGTTAAGTGCCTCTGTAGATAGTAGGATATTTATAGGAACTTTTGAGGATTTGAACCCTAAGTAATGTTTATTAGGGCTTGTTTGATTCGTATGATAGGAAAACCCATACGATTGCAATGTCACCCACACTCTAATCCTCCAAAAATAAATATAAAGCAAAGCTTGTTTGATTCTATCACATGAAAATCAAAGGTTTCTGAAAAAATGATATCAGTGGAATTCAGACTTCCTACGAAATCTAGTGCAAAGGATTTCTTGGAAAAATTCTATGAAAATCGATCCTACAAACCAAACAACCACCCCAAGAAATTTTCTATACGATCATTATAGAAATATTCTAAGCATATCCTTTTTAGCTTCTTTTTTTGTCGTGTGCCGTACTGCCACTAGCTTATTACTTTGTTGCAAAGACTATGTGTAATTAGTATCTTTCCGATATTAATATATTTTCTTTATAAAAAAAACCTTATGGAATGCATTTGGATCATAGAATTGGTGCTACCAAATTGCTACGGAATACTTTCATATGCCTCCTGTTCCATAGGAATCCCAACATGAGCTCAAACCTCATTTTATTATCCTTTTGAAAAGTACAATAAGACTTAGACCCTATCTCTCTCTACTCAATCATGTGAAACCATGTGTTTGATTCATGTTTACAATCCAAAGACACATATCAGGATATTCAAGTGTGTTCAAATCATGAAGAATTCATCATTCGTGGAATCATTAATCCAATGTTTTCTATTCTTACATTTCTTAATTCCTGTAACTCAAAGGGGCCTAAAAAATAAGGGTTTAGTGTCTGATCCGAGTAAATTATAAGGAATTACCACATTTGGGGTGAAGTCGGCGGGTCAGTACCACTCTTGGCAAAAAAAATTAGTTCAATACCATTTCTGGGACATGCAACAACGAATCGCACAAAACTTTAACAAACGGTGGATTAACTATTAAGGCACCACTATCAGTGCCCTCGTGTCAACCGAGCCGCTCCGAGTGGTCAGAACCATTTCTAGATCACTCGAGTATCGTCTGTTCTTCCCCATTTGTTCCCGCTCGATTAGGCGGCGATGGACGAGCCTTCCAATCCGGGAGGCGGCGACGCTCACGGTGGTGGAAGAAGTGTGGTCAGCGCTGGCACTGGACGCGTCGCAAGTTTTGGAGGCGAGTGCGTCGATTTGTGGCCGTCGCGGCCATCGTCAGAATTTGCGCTGCTAGCGCATATATGGGTGGACCATCCGGCGAGTTCAGAATGCTTCACCCACGGCGTTGGTGTCGTTGTTTAAGTACTTCTATCTGGCGGTTTAGGCTTAGGGTTCTATGATTTCTGCAGCTGGGAGATTTAGGGTTAGGTTTCTGCAGTATCGGGGTTTACAGAAATCTTGCATTTTTTACTTTCTGTGTGTAGTTTCGATCCTGGAATCTGGGAGGTGAGAATACTTTTGGATGGGCTAGATAATTTGGAAAGGAATATTGTGCTTGTGATGACATAACCTATATGAGCATTGTTGGTGTTATTGAGAACCGCATGGATATAGCATCAGAGAGTTTATTTACTGTAGACATTCAGATGGGAAGGATGGGTTGCTTTAGAACAATGCAATAATTTATGATATGCTCCATATGTTTGAATCAAGTAAAGTTTTAAATTTGAAGGTAAAGAGGAGAGATGGTGTAGCTAAGAAGCAAAGTTATGCAAGCCAGAGTAGTGGAACCAATGCAGTATGTCATGTTGCTAAGTATGTTGCTCCATTCGTGTATGATTTTAGTTCGTGTGTTGTTTATGTTGTTGACATTGAGGGCCAAGTTTTTACAAGTAAAACAAGCAGTACTGCAGGCTTTGGAAATCCTTATCAATGCACCCAAGAAAGCAAAATTCTTCAGAAGGGGAAGGCAATATAGATTCCAGATAATGTTGATGATGTAATTTTTGGAGAGGAGGATGAGGGTGATGGCAGTAAGTTTTTTGACATGGGAGAGGCAGATTTGCTGCAACGGAAGAAGGTAGAAGGAAAGTAGATATGGAGATAGCTGAGAAGATTGAGGAGATGAGAAGGAAGAGAGAGGACCCAATGCTTCACTGTGAAGGTGACACTGACATAGAAGATATCTACTACCTCCATCCAAAAGCTTCAGGCTTATATTATTTTTAGAAAGTCAAACTTAACCAAGCTTCAGGCTTATATTATTTTTAGAAAGTCAAACTAGGTTAAGTTTGACTAAGTTTTTACCAAAATCATTAACATGTAAAATACAAAATCAATATCATTAGATAGATAATGAAATATATTTTCATATGGTATCTACAAAATATAAAATTTGTTGATAGATTCTTCTAAAAGTTTTGTCAAACTTTAGTTGGTTTTACTTTTCGAAAAAAATATAAGCCTTAAGCTTTGGGATGGAGGCATGTGACAGCTGATGACAATGAACATGAATTCCTAGCAGCTCCTGAACCTGTGAAGAAAACGAGGAAGGAAGTTAAAAGAGGACCAGACTCCACATGAAGATGCCATTCATCGTGTAGATAGATGGTATATATATATAGTAGACTACATAACATCATCAGATGAAGATCAGTGCCCTAGTTTTTTTAAGGAAGAAGAAGTTGATGGGTTTGAACCACTCTCCATGGTGCCACCAAAGGGAAGGAAGAGTAGAAGAAAGAAAATGCCCTAGAGGAAATTGTATGATGAGAAGAGGTTGCATGCACACTTGTGCTTGAAAATGTGCTTTACCAGTGTGCACCAATTAAAAAATGCTCTGATTGATTTGTACATTGCACAAGTAGAAACTACTACTATCACAGAAACTCCAACATAAGGATCATTGTGGAATGCATTAAGAAAAAATGTCCTTTCCATATGACAGCCTCTGAGATCAAAGGTGAGAATACATTTGTGATTAGAAAGATGATGATGAAGCATACATGTGAGACAAACACTAATACTACAAGGATCTCTACAAGATGGTTAGCACCAAAATATGAAAGCTTGTTCAAATCAGATCAAACCACAACAATTCAGATAGTCCCAGATAGTGTCGGGCAACATTTTTATGTGGAAGTGCCTAAGATCATGTCCTACAGCTCAATTGGGATTGCTATTGATATTTTTCTTGGTGATCACCAGCAATAATATGTTATACTCAGAGATTTTGCACAAACTGTCGTTGATAATAACCCTAGAAGTAGGGTAATTGTAACTACAGTGACTCCAAATCCTTCTTTAGAGAACCCTCATCATGGACCCACTATCATGGATTATTCTTCTCCATCAATGGAGATGGAGAGGGGTTTCTAAAAGGTTGCCAACCATTCAAAGGTTAGCACATGATCACTCTAGTTTTCCCTTGTCAAAGACCTAATAGTTACTGATGCATGTAAAATGCGTACATGAACTTTATCCTTTATTAGCATGAATTCTCACATATTTGCAACATATATGATGATAATACCATGTTTTACATTGATTTATCGGGATTTACCAATGATCCTCTTTATTTGGTTTACAACTCTACAGAACAGGAATTCCATGTTTTGTGTATTTTTCACTTTCAGAGACCTATACGGAGTCAAATTGAGCTAGAATTTCTGGAGGGTCATTTTTTCATCGGGAGAAGCAGCATGTGCCTTTGAATCACACCTGGAGGGGCCTAAGGCCCAAAAGAGCACATGTGACGCTCCTAGGCAAGGAGGTCACGCCACCTCCTCTCTTTTGACCGTCGATCGTCCAAATCACTTGATTCTTTCACGAACCAACGTATTTTGGCCTAAAAACCACTATATATATGACCCCCGAAGGTTCTTCGGAGGAGAGCACCGCAGAAACATAGAAACACGAAAATGGAGGCTGGAGCAGAATAGATTGGAGGGGCAAACTCCGCCGAAGCCGCCGCCAGAGGGATCTCCACCTTCTCCAACGTCTTTCTCATCATCACCATGATCAAGGGGGAGTAGTCCACATCTAGACTACGGGTTTCGTGGCAATAGCTTGATATATTTCTCTCATGGTTTTCATAGTTCTTAGTACCATATGAGCTACCCAACATGATTATGGTGATATATGTAATACCTACGTGGTGGATCTTTATTCTATGGTATGATGCTATGAGAATTGACTATACTTTGTGTAAGATGTATTGATAGATGCATATTATGTACCCTGTTCTTAAGTATTTGTTTTGATCCAACTTGTATGCAAGAACGTGTGTGGGGTGATGTGTGTGTTAGATGGAATAACATGGTTTTAGTGATTAAATAGTGACAACAAATTCATGATCTTTAGAGCATCTCCAGCTGCATCCCCCAAACGGCGCCAGATCGAGCGTTTGGGGGACGTGTTTTATTCATGTTGTGTTTGGGGGACATCGCTCCCCAGCCGCGTCCCCCAGACGCTGCTCCCAAACAGAAATTCAAATAGTTCACATTAAAAAGAGATCGTTCCCGCCGAAGTCGTCGCGATCGGAGTAACCGCGATCAAAGTACTGGACGCGCGATCATATTACAGACTGGTAGTGTAGGCTAAGACGTAAATTACAAGAAGGGGTTCAGCAACGCCGACGACGCATCCTGACTCGGCGTAGGCCCATCAATCACGACAACCTCGTCGTGCTCTGCCCGATGTGCCTGCTCCGTCGCCGACGTTGAGGCAAACACCGATGCAGATGCCGATGCCGCTGACGCAGGTGTACTAGCAAACATTGCCGTAGACGCGTCAGCTGGTTCCGGCTCTTGCTCTGCGGGTGGGGTTGCTACCGCTGCCTCGGTCGCCGCCATTTTGACTTCGATGTCATCGAGGATCATGCCTTTGTAGAAGTTGTGCGCCACCCGCATCCGGGGAGACATTCCAGCTATCGACGCGGTCAACAGGGACTTGTCCTACTTGCGTTTCTTGAGCTCCATATTCTCCTCTTGCTTCTTGAGCAGTGCCGCCCACCTTTCGCCAGCCTTTTTGTCGCGGGAGAGCAGGGCCGAGGAGACCTTGGCGAGGCACTGTGTGATCGAAGCCTACGTCTTCTCGATCGACGCTGCGTCGGCCAAGGCGGCATTGGAAGCCTTGTTGCCGATAGGACGCCCTGCCGACGTTGTGACCGGCGCATCCAGATCAATGGCATCTTTTCCCTTCGACAATGAATGACGCATATATAAAATATATGGTTGATGATATCCCTCATTGAAGAAGCCATATGTCGACGGGGACAACACTCCTGGAATGTACGCTGGACTAGACGTACTCCATGGGCTCGGGTTGGTGGTCGTGATACACGCGGCCAACGCCTCTGGTGCGCACCGGCCGTCGTCCCCTCCACTCCGCCATCGACAGCTTGCGCGCAGGCAGTCTTGGTCCCACCTTTCATTGGTCCAGCCTTTCAGCTTCTTCTTCGCAGCCGGTGCCTTCCGCGGCTTCGCGAAGGGTGCCTTCGGCCCTTTCATCTAATTGCCCGGTGGCTTGGTGCCCGCTTTCTTGGCCATTTTTTTGGGGCCCGTCGACGGCTCCATGGATGAGAGAGGGTAGCGGCGGCGGGAGGGACAGAGTAGCGATGGCGGGAGGGAGAAATGAATTGGTGAGATAGGCGGTGAAATTTGTTGGGAGGGCAGAAATGCACGGTAGGAGAGGCGCGATGTGGCGGGAGAGGGGGTCGAATATTATGTTACGCTGACGCGTCGGGCCACGTCTCCTCGCCTCGCTTTTCATTGTGTCTGGCGCACCCGGAGTGTCGCTGTGGAGCGGGGATGGGCTCGAGGCACCGGACACCGTATTGGGCCGCGCCGGACAGAAAGAGGCTTTGGGGCGCGCGGCTGGGAATGAAATTTTTTCCAGCGCCCCAAATCCCTTTGGTGGCCACTTTGGGGGACGCGGCTGGAGATGCTCTTAGGGATTTGCCTTTCCTTTTCCTATATCACTAGGGATAAAGTGAGTGCATGTGTCACGTGACAAAAGTGATGATCTTGTTTGTTCAAGGTAGCATATTTGATATTCAAACAGCATGTCAAAGTAGTTATGGCTATACTCTGTTAATTCTTAATAAAGATTGCATGAAGTTTTTTCCTGTCTTGTGGAGTATAAGAGAGATGTGTTATACACATGTTGAAGTTATTTTCTTTATATCTCATTGATGAATTGTTATTGTCCAATTTTAATCACGATCCCTGGTCAAATGAACCCATCAACCCTGGTCCAATTTTAATTATAAGACACACCTTTTCGTTGCTTTTATCTTACCTTTTATTTACAACATTATTTTCATCCGAAAATACAAAAATATTTATCTTTCTTATTTGCGTAGAGAACCCCAAAACAAACAAATCTTTGCCGATTTTACTTACTTTACTTTACTTATTTAGTTTCCTTTACTCTAGTTACTACTTTACTTTACTTTTACTTACACGAAACCTTGTGGTTGATAACCACAGGGTGGAGTTGAGGACACAAGGCTTTATTTATTTTGCAGGGTTGTGATGTCTACGAGTGCTTCTATTCTTGTAGACAGTGTTGGGCCTCCAAGAGCAGAGGTTTGTAGAACAGCAGCAAGTTTCCCTTAAGTGGATCACCCAAGGTTTATCGAACTCAGGGAGGAAGAGGTCAAAGATATCCCTCTCAAGCAACCCTGCAATCACGATACAAGAAGTCTCTTGTGTCCCCAACACACCTAATACACTTGTCAGATGTATAGGTGCACTAGTTCGGCGAAGAGATAGTAAAATACAAGTGGTATGAATGAATATGAGCAGTAGTAACGGCGCCAGAAAAGTGCTTGCTGGCGTGCAGTTGATGGTAGTAATATTGCAGGAAGTAAAGATGCAATAAAACAGTAAACAAGCGATGATTGCAGTATTTGGAAACAAGGCCTAGGGATCATACTTTCACTAGTGGACACTCTCAACATTGATCACATAAATAAATAAGTTCTCTTCCTTTGTGCTACATATACTCTTGTTTGATAATGAACACCATTCGTTGTGTAGGGCTACAAGAGCACCTCAATGCCGGAGTTAACAAGCTCCACAACATTCGGCATTCATATTTAAGTAACCTTTAGAGCATAATAGATCTTTGCAATTTAAACCGAGCACTAACATAGCATACACACTGTCACCTTTACACTATGAAGGGGGAATAAATCACATCAATACTATCATAGTAATAATTAACTCCATAACCTACAAGAGATTATGATCATAACCTACGCCAAGTACTTACATGATGCACACACTGTCACCATTACACCGTGAAGGAGGAATAGACTACTTTAATAACATCACAAGAGTAGCACATAGACTAATAGTGATACAATGCTCATCATATGGATCTCAATTATGCAAGGCAATTCATGAGATCATTGTATTGGGTACATAGGAGAGAGATTAACCACATAGCTACCGGTACAGCCCTTAGCCTCGATGGAGAACTACTCCCTCCTCATGGGAGACAGCAGCGTTGATGAAGATGGCGGTGGTGTCGATGGAGAAGCCTTCCGGGGGCACTTCCCCGTCCCGGCGGCGTGCCGGAACAGAGACTCCTGTCCCCCAGATCTTGGCTTCGCGATGGCGGCGGGTCTGGAAGGTTTCTCGTACCGTGGCTTTTTCGTCTATTGGTCTCGATGTTTTAGGTCAGGACGGCTTAAATAGGCGAAGAGTCGGAGTCGGAGGGGCCACGGGGCCTCCTCACACTAGGGTGGCGCGCCCCCCTCCTAGGCCGCGCCGCCACCACGTGTGGGGCCCCCAGGGCACCCCTCTGGTCCCCCTCTGACTTTCTGGAAAGTTCCGGGAAAAATAAGGTTCTGGGCGTTGATTTCGTCGAATTCCAAGAATATTGCCCGAACAGCCTTTCTGGAACCAAAAACAACAGAAAACAGCAACTGGCCCTTCGGCATCTCGTTAATAGGTTAGTTCCGGAAAATGCATAAAAACATTATAAAGTGCAAGCAAAACATGTAAGTATTGTCATAAAACAAGCATGGAACATCAGAAATTATAGGTACGTTGGAGACGTATCAACATCCCCAAGCTTAGTTCCTGCTCGCCCTCGAGTAGGTAAACGATAAAAAGAGTAATTTCTGAAGTGACATGCTATCATAATCTTGATCAATACTATTGTAAAGCACATGAGATGAATGCAGCGATTCGAAGCAATGATGAAGACAATGAGTAAACAACTGAATCATATAGCAAAGACTTTTCATGAATAGTACTTTCAAGACAAGCATCAATAAGACTTGCATAACAGTTAACTCATAAGCAATAAGTTCTTAGTAGAAAGCTTTGAAACAACACAAAGGAAGATATAAGTTTCAGCGGTTGCTTTCAACTTCAACATATATATCTCATGGATAATAGTCAACACAAAGTAATATAACAAGTGCAATAGGTAAACATGTAAGAATCAATGCACACAGTTGATACAAGTGTTTGCTTCTAAGATAGAAAGAAGTAGGTAAACTGACTCAACAACAAAGTAGAAGAATGGCCCTTCGCAGAGGGAAGCATGGATTACTATTTTTGTGCTAGAGCTTTTCATTTTGAAAACATAGAAACAATTTTGTCAACGGTAGTAATAAAGCATATGTGTTATGTATAAGATATCCTATAAGTTGCAAGCCTCATGCATAGTATACTAATAGTGCTCGCACCTTGTTCTAATTAGCTTGGATTAACACGGATTATCATTGCATGGCATATGTTTTAACCAAGTGTCACAAAGGGGTACCTCTATGCCGCCTGTACAAGGGTCTAAGGAGAAGGTTTGCATTGGATTTCTCGCTTTTGATCATTCTCAACTTAGACACCCATACCGGGACAACATAGACAACAGATAATGGACTCCTCTTTTAATGCTTAAGCATTCAACAACAGTTAATATTTCTCATAAGAGATTGAGGTTTTTGTGTCCAAACTGAAACTTCCACCATGATTCATGGCTTTAGTTAGCGGCCCAATGTTCTTCTCTAACAATATGCATACTCAAACCATTTGATCATGAAAATCTCCCTTACTTTAGACAAGACGAACATGCATAGCAACTCACATGATATTCAACAAAGGTAAAAATTGATGGCGTCCCCAGAAACATGGTTACCGCTCAACAAGCAACTTATTAAGAAATAAGATACATAAGTACATATTCTTCACCACAATAGTTTTTAAGGCTATTTTCCCATGAGCTATGTATTGTAAAGGCAAAGAATAGAAGTTTAAAGGTAGCACTCAAGTAATGTACTTTGGAATGGCAGAGAAATACCATGTGGTAGGTAGGTATGGTGGACACAAATGGCATAGTTTTTGGCTCAAGGATTTGGATGCACGAGAAGAACTCCTCTCAATACAAGGCTAGGCTAGCAAGGTTGTTTGAAGCAAACTCAAGTATAAAATGGTGCAGCAAGACTCACATATGAACATATTGTAAGCATTATAAGACTTTACATCGTCTTCCTTGTTGTTCAAACACCTTAACCAGAAAATATCTAGACTCTAGAGACCAATCATGCAAACCAAATTTTAACAAGCTCTATGTAGTTCTTCATTAATGGATGCAAAGTACATGATGCAAGAGCTTAAACATGATCTATATGAGCACAACAATTGCCAAGTATCAAATTATTCAAGACATTATACCAATTACCCAATGAAGCATTTCCTGTTTCCAACCATATAACAATGAACGAAGCAGTTTCAACCTTCGCCATGAACATTAAAGATAAAGCTAAGAACACATGTGTTCATACGCAACAGCGGAGCGTGTCTCTCTCCCACACAAGCATGAATTTATTCAAACAAAACAAAAACAAACATACGCTCCAAGTAAAGTACATAAAATGTGACCGAATAAAAATATAGTTTCAAGAGAAGAAACCTGATAAATTGTCGATGAAGAAGGGGATGCCTTGGGCATCCCCAAGCTTAGACGCTTGAGTCTTCTTGAAATATGCAGGGATGAACCACGGGGGCATCCCCAAGCTTAGACTCTTCACTCTTCTTGATCATAGTATATCATCCTCCTCTCTTGACCCTTGGAAACTTCCTCCACACCAAACTTAAAACAAACTCATTAGAGGGTTAGTGCATAATCAAAAATTTCACATGTTCAGAGGTGACACAATCATTCTTAACACTTCTGGACATTGCACAAAGCTACTGGAAGTCAATGGAACAAAGAAATCCATCCAACACAGCAAAAGAGGCAATGCGAAATAAAAGGCAGAATCTGTCAAAACAGAACAGTCCGTAAAGACGAATTTTTCAGAGGCACTGGACTTGCTCAGATGAAAATGCTCAAATTGAATAAAAGTTGCGTGCATATCTGAGAATCACGCACGTAAATTGGCAGATTTTTCTGAGTTACCTACAGAGAACCCTGCCCAAATTCGTGACAGCAAGAAATCTGTTTCTGCGCAGTAATCCAAATCTAGTATTGACTTTACTATCAAAGACTTTACTTGGCACAACAATGCAATAAAACTAGCAGGGTGGCCCGTGCATACTGCACGGCTAGACTTTTTTCACTGGCCTTAATGATTTCAAATCCACTTAGCATAAAACTACTACGATGTCATAATATTTTGTTTACATATATAATATAAGTGTACTACTATACAAATGTATACGATTCACGTATAATGGAAAATGAAATAGTAGATCCTATCATAAGACCTTAATGATTTCAGATTCAGTTAACATAAGACAACATGGAGCAATTGTGAATCCTATATATTTTCTTGCATTTCAAAATGGCAATGCTACGATGGGACATTTGATGTCAATATGAGATAAACACCTTACCTAAAATGATGATAATCCAATTGGTAGGATAGAAGCTTTGAACTACTCTAAAATTTCCCATGGTCTTGCACCTTTGTGATCTATATATGAAGGCGTATAAAATGGGTACCGTATTGATTCAGATTTTTTAAAAAAAATATATTTTATTCTACCACTACCATTGTCCGTACGCATTTTATGCCTCCCGAATGCCTACAATTTTACCATCCCAACAAAATATATCTGCTTGGTAAATTTGTCTATCATCTAAAATATTAGCTACAGGCTCCGACTAAATGTTCCATTGGTCTATATAATTGTATTTGAATTTGATTTCAGATCAGTATGTCAGTAGTGATAGATGTTGACAATAATGTAGAATTAGCATACACGTTATTTTTCTCTTTGAGATTCAGAACTGGTGATATTTCAATCTAGAGTACTTTACATAGCTTATATATACCAATATGCTCCACCATGAATCACTAAAGATCGATTGATATTATCCAACTATAAATAAAATATATCCAACTGCGCCATAGTATTAAAAAGAAAGCTATATGAAGAAACCTGAAACAAATTAAATATGTTAACATACTTTTATGTATCAATTTTTTTATCCCTGATTGCCAATTTAGTTTATGTAAAATAGTGCCCGAAAGAAGATAGAAAGACATACCGGCCTAAGGTTTTAGCATCTATTTTTTCTCCCCATCGTATTGAGATTTGACTATGGAAGCATTTGCATGATGAGCTGCTGCGGAGGGGCCGGTAAGATCCCGTTAGAGCACTTGTCGATGAATTATGGACTTCGGCAATCAGTAGGAGCCATCGACGCCGGGCTTACAGACTGTTCACGAAGATGCTTAATCAGATTCTAAACCCGACCTAACTTACTCGAATTAATCCTTGTAAAAGAAGAGGTTCAGTGGCACTCCCGGCCGTTATCTTCAATTCCCTGCCTCGCTCGCGACATAGCGTCCTCCACCTAGAACTACCCATGCAGTTGATCTTGGATTTCCTATCAAAGTAGTTCCTCAAACAAAGACTGAAATATACTAAAAATGTATTCATTATCTGTAAATACATGCTAGGAAACAAAATTTAGTTAGCGCTGACCATTAGCATTCACTAACCCAGGAAAAACTTATGTTACTGCAGCAAGTAAATGTAGTTGGTAAGATCATTTTACCCAAATCTTAAACTGACATATATTTGGAACAAAACTAATACATGGGTGACAATAATATTTTCAGAGCCAACCCTTTTGCCTTTGATGTTTAGTTCAAAGGAAGAGTTGAAGATTAAAAAAAGACATACGGCTATCCTTTTCTTTGATGTCCAAATCTTATCTCTCGTGACCACTCCACTAATTCCTGCAATAATGGTCAGTGTTTAAATTTAATCTCATACGACGCAACAATCTAAGTTAGAACGCACTTGCAAAACAAATATGTACAATTTCAATGCTTCACCGAAACGACAAACCAACCCTGTTGCAAAGTACCACCATCTGTGAATAGATCGCAAGAGCCGCTGCAGTTGTGACCACCGCACGCTTCCCATGCAGCTATCTCGGATGCCTTCCATGGCGTGGTCTGCTCCTGGCCGAAGACCTCCTGTTCGATGCTTGTCGCGGGCCTACGACCGGACCTAGATCATCCAATAGTTGGCCATGAGAAATATGTTAACGGGAAAAATAAATATATCAGATATATTATATTTTGCTTTCTCTTATATCATTAACTTTTTCTATAAGTGGCCATTATGTCTATATGAAAAAATATACAAAAACTCGATCATAGCCAAATTGCAGTATGCAGAGAATTTAATTTAAGCCCTTCCCCTATCCGTGTAAGTAACTATTGTATGTATGATGGTTGCATTTTATTGGTCATTTTTATTCATTCCAATATACCCTTATTTTTATTTCTGCTCGGTAATATATGATAATGTAAGTACAAAATTATATTCATTAAGATGCTTGCCAATTAAATCTTTTGGCCGAATGCAAAGCACACCTCAATTACACTTTTTTGTACGTTGATTAACTCAAAAAGCATCAAAATTTGCCAATGCCGACTATATATAGATTATGCATTTATCCAGCTGATTTTATCCATTTTTTGAATTGATGATTTTATCCATTTTAGCATTTGGTTAACCAATATGTTTTTCTGCAGAAGCTATAAAGTAATGTACGTATGTGATTAATTATGTCACGAATAATTTAGGCATACGTGATTCATTTTTTAGAGGTCCTTACCTTCTATAGTATTAGTAGTACTTCGGTTTGTTTTAACTGCTCCGCGTAGACCTGATGTTCTTCAAAGAATCTCCTTGTTTGTTGTCACGTAAGAGAGAAGCTGATGTTCACTGCATGTGCGTAAGTATCCTGTGTAGTTAGTAGTCGATTGTACACAGAATATTAATGTATCAAATTGGTACGTGATCACACTTACCTGGCCGCTCCTTATTATCTCCTCTGCTGCAACCGGCCGAAACTTTGATGCATCACAGCTCATGAATGCCTCCAGCGATTGGCCATGTCGACGGATCTGTCATGCATCATATTGGCTGCCCGATGCTGAAACCGGCTGGTCATGCATGTTAAGGAATCGCGACCCCGCGCATTGCTTCCAGGAACTTGGCGACATGTTGTGGATTCTGGCATGACAGTAGATAAAAGATTTGAACCCTCATCTCACAGGTTGTAGCTTCCCGTCAGATTGATATAGCCAATTCTCGCCATACGGACTCGTCGAAGACCTTGATGTGGACTCAGGGAACCTTGTGTTCTTCCACTTTGTTTGCCCGAGGTTGCCATATATCGTCCCCTTGAGCTAGCTTGTGTCGGAGCAAGATCGACGCGTTGTTGCTTCGAGCTGATCACAAGCTCTATGCTGGGCCGAAGGGCTGGTGCTGCAAGGTGTCATCTCCATCGCTGCCATGTTTGATCTGAGCAAATCAGCAACAATCACGACCATGGGACTATGGGAGAAAGAGAAAAGATGCTAGTTTTCATCTCCATCGCCGCGGTGTCGATCTATGAATCTGGCCTACATGCGACAATCAGAAACGTATATTTAATTGTATAGAGATAGTTAGAGATAAGAGGTTTGTTGAGATAACGGTGGATCAAATTACTACACCGTATACATTTCGTTTGGACTTCCTATTCCACACGGCATAGTCAATTTTTCTCAATGTTGCACGTGCAACTGTTTACGTGCCCAGGTTTATTAATCTCAGCCATTGGAATTTTATGACTTTAAGTTGGCAAATCTCCACCATTGGTTGGTTGTTGTTTTAATTATATAATAGATAGATAGATAAAGATAAGGAGAGGTTGCTACAGTAGTAACAACTTCCAAGACACAAATATAAAACAAAAGTACTGTAGTAAAATAAACACATGGGTTATCTTCCAAGAAGTGCTTTCTTTATAGCCATTAAGATGGGCTCAGCAGTTTTAATGATGCACTCCCAAGAAATAAGAGTTGAAGCAAAAGAGAGCATCAAGAAGCAAATAAGAAACACTTTTAAGTCTAACCCACTTCCTATGCATAGGAATCTTGTACATAAACAAATTCATGAAGCATAATACAACAAGCATAGAAAGATAAAACAAGTGTAACTTCAAGATTTTCAGCAAAAAGAGAGGAAACTTAATATTATTAAGATGCATATAACCGTGTTTCCCTCTCTCATAATAACTTTCAGTAGCATCATGAACAAACTCAACAATATAACTATCACATAAAGCATTCTTATCATGAGTCTCATGCATAAAATTATTACTCTCCACATAAGCATAGTCATTCTTATTAATTGTAGTGGGAGCAAATTCAACAAAGTAGCTATCATTATTATTCTCATCATCAAATATAGGAGGTATAATATCATGATAATAAACTTTATCCTCCATAGTAGGCGGCACCAGAAGACCACTATCATTATAATCATCATATATGGGAGGCATATCATAATCAACATAAACTTTCTCCTCAATACCCGGAGGACTAAAGAGATCATTTTCATCAAAACCGACCTCCCCAAGCTTAGAATTTTCTATATCATTATCAACAATGGTGTTCAAAGCGTTCATACTAATATTACTACTAGCATGCAAATAAGGTTCCATAGGTTTTTTAATTTTCGCATTAAAGAATTCTAACTCAGGAAAAAGATTAAAAAGCTCACTGTTATTTTCCATTATGCCTTACTAGTGTAAAACAAGAAACAAAAAGATGCAATTGCAGGATCTAAAGGAAATAGCTTCGAACACTCACACAACGGCAACAGAAAAGTACTTAGTTACCTGGGACCGGAGTATGAGTGCCTTTTACCTTTCCTCCCCGGCAACGGCGCCAGAAAAGTGCTTGATGTCTACGGGTGCTTCTATTCTTGTAGACAGTGTTGGGCCTCCAAGAGCAGAGGTTTGTAGAACAGCAGCAAGTTTCCCTTAAGTGGATCACCCAAGGTTTATCGAACTCAGGGAGGAAGAGGTCAAAGATATCCCTCTCAAGCAACCCTGCAATCACGATACAAGAAGTCTCTTGTGTCCCCAACACACCTAATACACTTGTCAGATGTATAGGTGCACTAGTTCGGCGAAGAGATAGTAAAATACAAGTGGTATGAATGAATATGAGCAGTAGTAACGGCGCCAGAAAAGTGCTTGCTGGCGTGCAGTTGATGGTAGTAATATTGCGGGAAGTAAAGATGCAGTAAAACAGTAAACAAGCGATGATTGCAGTATTTGGAAACAAGGCCTAGGGATCATACTTTCACTAGTGGACACTCTCAACATTGATCACATAAATAAATAAGTTCTCTTCCTTTGTGCTACATATACTCTTGTTTGATAATGAACACCATTCGTTGTGTAGGGCTACAAGAGCACCTCAATGCCGGAGTTAACAAGCTCCACAACATTCGGCATTCATATTTAAGTAACCTTTAGAGCATAATAGATCTTTTCAATTTAAACCGAGTACTAACATAGCATACACACTGTCACCTTTACACTATGAAGGGGGAATAAATCACATCAATACTATCATAGTAATAATTAACTCCATAACCTACAAGAGATTATGATCATAACCTACGCCAAGTACTTACATGATGCACACACTGTCACCATTACACCGTGAAGGAGGAATAGACTACTTTAATAACATCACAAGAGTAGCACATAGACTAATAGTGATACAATGCTCATCATATGGATCTCAATTATGCAAGGCAATTCATGAGATCATTGTATTGGGGTACATAGGAGAGAGATTAACCACATAGCTACCGGTACAACCCTTAGCCTCGATGGAGAACTACTCCCTCCTCATGGGAGACAGCAGCGTTGATGAAGATGGCGGTGGTGTCGATGGAGAAGCCTTCCGGGGGCACTTCCCCGTCCCGGCGGCGTGCCGGAACAGAGACTCCTGTCCCCCAGATCTTGGCTTCGCGATGGCGGCGGCTCTGGAAGGTTTCTCGTACCGTGGCTTTTTCGTCTATTGGTCTCGATGTTTTAGGTCAGGGCGGCTTAAATAGGCGAAGAGTCGGAGTCGGAGGGGCCACGGGGCCTCCTCACACTAGGGTGGCGCGCCCCCCTCCTGGGCCGCGCCGCCACCACGTGTGGGGCCCCCAGGGCACCCCTCTGGCCCCCCTCTGACTTTCTGGAAGGTTCCGGAAAAAATAAGGTTCTGGGCGTTGATTTCGTCGAATTCCGAGAATATTGCCCGAACAGCCTTTCTGGAACCAAAAACAACAGAAAACAACAACTGGCCCTTCGGCATCTCGTTAATAGGTTAGTTCTGGAAAATACATAAAAACATTATAAAGTGCAAGCAAAACATGTAAGTATTGTCATAAAACAAGCATGGAACATCAGAAATTATAGGTACGTTGGAGACGTATCAGGTTGCTAGGAGAAGAGAGGGAGTGATAACTCTTTACTCAATTCCCCGAGAGTTCGATATAACCCTCGAGTCACCCTTGTGGGGGAAATACTCTGCTCACACAATACTCTGCACTTGGAGTCCCAACCTCATCAAGACTATTTTCTGGTGCCGTTGCCGAAGAGTGGGAAGAGCATCTCACATTTGCATCTTCATCTTCATCAAGCTAGGAGCACAACAATTTCCAAGGTGACTGCAAAGGTGTTTTCCGGCACAGTCATCTTCATAATCAACTTAGTGCAAACACCGAAGCTTGGGGAGGTTGCACAACTGTGAGCTCTCTTTTCTCTTTTAGATTTTGCAAAGAACTTTACTTTTCTTGTGTTTAGTCTTTAATTTTTAGTTACTTCTTTTAAAATACAAAAACACATAAAAATTAGTAGTAACTATCTTCTAAAAATCATGGGGGAAAGAAATACTAAATTTTGTGATTATAGAAACACTCCTAATGATCATTTTATTGCTAAGCCTATCACAACACCTGAAATAAATGCTGAAAGCTTTAAAGTAAGTCCTGGTTTATTAAATCTAATAACTAGGGAACAATTTGGTGGTAGTGCTAGTGAAGATGCCTCTATGCATTTGCATGATTTGTGTGAAATATGTGATATGCAAAAGTTTAAAATGTGGAAAACAATATTGTCAAGCTTAATTTTTTCCATTTTCACTTAGAGGAAAAGATAAATAATGGCTATTGTCATTACATACTGCTAGTATTAATTCTTGGTATGATCTTAAGGAAGCTTGGGGAGGTTGCACAACTGTGAGCTCTCTTTTCTCTTTTAGATTTTGCAAAGTACTTTATTTTCTTGTTTTAAGTCTTTAATTTTTAGTTCCTTCTTTTAAAATACAAAAACACATGAAAATTAGTAGTAAATATCTTCTAAAAATCGTGGGGGAAAGAAATAATAAATTATGTGATTACACAAACACTTCTAATGATCACTTTATTGCTAAGCCTATCACAACACCTGAAATAACTGCTGAAAGCTTTGAAGTAAGTCTTGGGTTATTAAATCTAATAACTAGGGAACAATTTGGTGGTAGTGCTAGTGAAAATGCCTCTATGCATTTGCATGATTTGTGTGAAATATGTGATATGCAAAATTTTAAAATGTGAAAAACAATATTGTCAAGCTTAAATTATTCTCATTTTCACTTAGAGGAAAAGCTAAATAACGGCTATTTTCCTACCTACTGCTAGCATTAATTCTTGGGATGATCTTAAAGAAGCATTCATCAAAAAGTACTACCCACCTGTTAAGATCCTACAAAATAGAAATAGCATCCTATTATTTAGACAAAATCATAATGAACATGTAGCAACAACTTGGGAAAGAATTAAAAACATTCTTAGAACTTGTCCATCACATGGAGTAAATGAATGGACCATCCTACACTCTTTTTATAATGGGTCGAATGTAATATCAAGAAGCATGATAGACTCTGTTGCGGGGTGGGGGGTGCATTCATGAGTAAAATTGTGCCTGAAGTTAAAGCTATATTAGATACCATGCTGCATAATCATAGTCAATGGCACACTGAAAGAGCACCTAATCCCACCAAGAAAGTACACTCCATTGAAGAAGAAAATCCTTTATCCAATAAAATTGATACCATATTAGCTTACATAGCAAAGAAAAACAATGATAATATTCGTGTATAAGAATTAGTTGGGAACACCAATGAAAATATAGATGTCAACTATGTAAGAAACTTTAGTAATAATGGATATGGGAACAACTATAATAATAACTATGGCCAGCCACCATATGTGCCAAATAAATATACTAGTGATAATAACAACTCCAATGAATTAGAAAATACCATTAGGTCTTTTATCTCCACATAAAAAGAATTGAACAAAGAATTCATAGCAAAGCTTGAAAGACAAGATGCTTTAAATGAGAAGTTGGATCTTTTAACTCAAGAAGTTTTGTCTTGTAAGAATCTCCTACAAAAAAAGAACCATGAGGAAACCATCAAATATGTGCAAGAAGCAATAGAAAAATATTGGGATACTCTTAATGCTATGTAAGAAGAAGAAACACTTATGCTTGCAAATGATAAACAAATAAAATAAGTGAAAAATGCTTAGTGAAATAAGCGAACCATTATTAGATATTGATAAGTGGAGCTTGCATGGATTAATTGCTATTCTTGAAAAAATCTCTAAGAATCCTACTATCAGTGTTAATAAAGCTGGTTTTGGTTCTTATATTGGTAATTATGTCATTAAGGAAAAAATACAAATGTATAACAATGAAGCTATGATACCACCTAAGCTTGGGGATGCTTGGATCCCCAATATTTTAATTTCTATAGACAAAGAGACACACTGATGCGTGCAGTTAACACACGTCCGTTGGGAACCCCAAGAGGAAGGTGTGATGCAGACAGTAGCAAGTTTTCCCTCAGAAAGAAACCAAGGTTTATCGAACCAGGAGGAGCCAAGAAGCACGTTGAAGGTTGATGGTGGCGGAATGTAGTGCGGCGCAACACCAGGGATTCCGGCGCCAACGTGGAACCTGCACAACACAACCAAAGTACTTTGCCCCAACGTAACAGTGAGGTTGTCAATCTCACCGGCTTGCTGTGAACAAAGGATTAACCGTATTGTGTGGAAGATGATTGTTTGCGAAGAACAGTAAAGAACAAGTATTGCAGTAGATTGTATTTCAGATGTAAAGAATAGACCGGGGTCCATAGTTCACTAGCGGTGTCTCTCCCATAAGATAAGTAGATGTTGGGTGAACAAATTACAGTTGGGCAATTGACAAATAAAGAAGGCATAACAATGCACATACATATATCATGATGAGTACTATGAGATTTAATCAGGGCATTACGATAAAGTACATAGACCGCCATCCAGCATGCATCTATGCCTAAAAAGTCCACTTTCACGTTATCATCCGAACCCCTTCCGGTATTAAGTTGCAAGCAACAGACAATTGCATTAAGTGTGGTGCGTAATGTAATCAACACAAATATCCTTAGACAAAGCATCGATGTTTTATCCCTAGTGGCAACAGCACATCCACAACCTTAGAACTTTCTGTCACTGTCCCAGATTTAATGGAGGCATGAACCCACTATCGAGCATAAATACTCCCTCTTGGAGTCACAAGTATCAACTTGGCCAGAGCCTCTACTAGCAATGGAGAGCATGCAAGAACATAAACAACATATATGATAGATTGATAATCAACTTGACATAGTATTCAATATCCATCGGATCCCAACAAACACAACATGTAGGATTACAAAGAAACGATCTTGATCATGATAGGCAGCTCACAAGATCGAGCATGATAGCACAATTAGGAGAAGACGACCATCTAGCTACTGCTATGGACCCATGGTCCAGGGGTGAACTACTCACACATCAATCCGGAGGCGATCATGGCGATGAAGAGACCTCCGGGAGATGATTCCCCTCTCTGGCAGGGTGCCGGAGGCGATCTCCTGAATCCCCCGAGATGGGATTGGCGGCGGCTGCGTCTCTGGAAGGTTTTCCGTATCGTGGCTCTCGGTACTGGGGGTTTCGCGACGGAGGCTTTAAGTAGGCGGAAGGGCAGGTCAGGGGGCCACACGAGGGCCCCACACGCTAGGGCCGCGTGGCCAGCACCTGGGCCGCGCCGCCCTGTTGTGTGGCCGCCTCGTGGCCCCACTTCTTATCCTCTTCGGTCTTCTGGAAGCTTCGTGTGAAAATAGGACCCTGGGCGTTGATTTCGTCCAATTCCGAGAATATTTCCTTACTAGGATTTCTGAAACCAAAAACAGCAAAAAACAGCAACTGGCTCTTCGGCATCTCGTCAATAGGTTAGTGCCGGAAAATGCATAATAATGACATATAATGTGTATAAAACATGTGAGTATCATCATAAAAGTAGCATGGAACATAAGAAATTATAGATACGTTTGGGACGTATCAAGCATCCCCAAGCTTAGTTCCTACTCGCCCTCGAGTAGGTAAACGATAACAAAGATAATTTCTGAAGTGACATGCTATCATAATCTTGATCAATACTATTGTAAAGCACATGAGATGAATGCAGCGATTCGAAGCAATGATGAAGATAATGTGTAAACAAATGAATCATATAACAAAGACTTTTCATGAATAATACTTTCAAGACAAGCATCAATAAGACTTGCATAAGAGTTAACTCATAAGCAATAAGTTCTTAGTAGAAAGCTTTGAAACAACACAAAGGAAGATATAAGTTTCAGCGGTTGCTTTCAACTTCAACATGTATATCTCATGGATAATTGTCAACACAAAGTAATATAACAAGTGCAATAGGTAAACATGTAAGAATCAATGCACACAGTTTACACAAGTGTTTGCTTCTAAGATAGAAAGAATAGATAGACTGACACAACAATAAAGTAAAGGATAGACCCTTCGCAGAGGGAAGCATTGATTACTATTTTTGTGCTAGAGCTTTTCATTTTGAAAACAAGAAACAATTTTGTCAACGGTAGTAATGAAGCATATGAGTTATGTATAAGACATCTTATAAGTTGCAGGCCTCATGCATAGTATACTAATAGTGCCCGCACCTTGTTCTAATTAGCTTGGGTTAACACGGATTTGTAGGATAACGTTGCATAGAAAACAAAAATTTTCCTACCGCGAACACGCAATCCAAGCCAAGATGCAATCTAGAAGACGGTAGCAACGAGGGGGTATCGAGTCTCACCCTTGAAGAGATTCCAAAGCCTACAAGAGGAGGCTCTTGTTGCTGCGGTAGACGATCACTTGCCGCTTGCAAAAGCGCGTAGAAGATCTTGATCACGATCGGTTCCGGCGCCACGAACGGGCAGCACCTCCGTACTCGGTCACACGTTCAGTTGTTGATGAAGACGACGTCCACCTCCCCGTTCCAGCGGGCAGCGGAAGTAGTAGCTCCTCTTGAATCCGACAGCACGACGGCGTGGTGTCGGTGGCGGTGTAGAAGTCCGGCGGAGCTTCGCTAAGCTACGCGGGCAATATGGAGTGGAGGAGCAAAGCTAGGGTTTGGGAGGGGGTGGCCGGCCACTCAAGGGGGGCGGCCAGCTTATGGTCTTGGGGGTGGCCGGCCCCCTCCCTTGGCCCCTCATTATATAGGTGGTTCACAAGTGTTTGTGTCCAAGTCTTAGAATAAGACCCGAATCCAAAACCTTCCATAGGAGGGGGGAAACCTAGCCCAACTAGGACTCCCACCCAAAGGTGGGATTCCCACCTCCCATGTGGGGGGTGGCCGGCCCCCTATGGTGGAGTCCACTTGGGACTCCACCCCCACTAGGGCTGGCCGGCCATGGAGGTGGAGTCCCTTGTGGACTCCACCTTCCTTGGTGGTTTCTTCCGGACTTTTCTAGAACCTTCTAGAACCTTCCATAGAACCTTCCGCGACATTTTATTTCACATAAAATGACATCCTATATATGAATCTTATTCTCAGGACCATTAAGGAACTCCGCGTGATGTCCGGGATCTCATCCGGGACTCCGAACAAATATTCGAACTCCATTCCATAATTCAAGTACTACCATTTCAACATCCAACTTTAAGTGTGTCACCCTACGGTTCGAGAACTATGTGGACATGGTTGAGTACTCACTCCGACCAATAACCAATAGCGGGATCTGGAGATCCATAATGGCTCCCACATATTCAACGATGACTTTAGTGATCGAATGAACCATTCACAAACATTACCAATTCCCTTTGTCTCACGATATTTTACTTGTCCGAGGTTTGATCTTCGGTATCACTCTATACCTTGTTCAACCTCGTCTCCTGACAAGTACTCTTTACTCGTACCGTGGTATGTGGTCTCTTATGAACTCATTCATATGATTGCAAGACATTAGACGACATTCCACCGAGAGGGCCCCAGTATATCTATCCGTCATCGGGATGGACAAATCCCACTTGTTGATCCATATGCCTCAACTCATACTTTCCGGATACTTAATCCCACCTTTATAGCCACCCATTTACGCAGTGGTGTTTGGTGTAATCAAAGTACCTTTCCGGTATAAGTGATTTACATGATCTCATGGTCATAAGGACTAGGTAACTATGTATCAAAAGCTTATAGCAAATAACTTAATGACGAGATCTTATGCTACGCTTAATTGGGTGTGTCCATTACATCATTCACACAATGACATAACCTTGTTATTAATAACATCCAATGTTCATGATTATGAAACTAATCATCCATTAATCAACAAGCTAGTTTAAGAGGCATACTAGGGACTTCTTGTTTGTCTACATATCACACATGTACTAATGTTTCGGTTAATACAATTCTAGCATGATATATAAACATTTATCATAAACATAAAGATATAAATAATAACCACTTTATTATTGCCTCTAGGGCATATCTCCTTCAGTCTCCCACTTGCACTAGAGTCAATAATCTAGATTACATTGTAATATACCTAACACCCATGGCATTTTGGTGTTGGTCATGCTTTGCCCTAGGGAGAGCTTTAGTCAACGGATCTGCTACATTCAGATCAGTGTGTACTTTGCAAATCTTTACTTCTCCATCTTCGATGTACTCGCGAATCGAGTGGTAACGCAGCTTGATATGCTTCAGCCTCTTGTGTGACCTTGGCTCTTGTGCATTGGCGATGGCACCCATGTTATCACAGTAAATGATTAATGGGTCCAATGCACTAGGAACCACACCGAGCTCTACAATGAACCTCTTCATCCATACCGCTTCTGATGAAGCCTCACGGAAGCCGCTTATGTACTCGATTCTGTTGAAGACTTCGCCACCGTGCATCGCTTCGAGCTTGCCCAGCTTACTGCAGCACCATTCAATATAAACACGTACCCAGATTGTGACTTAGAGTCATCAGGATCAGTGTTCCAACTTGCATCGGTGTAACTTGTTACAACGAGCTCTTGGTCACCTCCATAACAAAGAAACATATCCTTAGTTCTTTTCAAGTACTTCAGGATATTCTTGACCGCTGTCCAGTGTTCCATTCCTGGATCACTTTGATATCTGCTAGTCAAACTAACAGCATGTGCTATATCCGGTCTTGTACATAGCATGGCATACATAATAGAGCCTACTGCCGAAGCATAGAGGATGTTACTCATCCTTTCTCTTTCTTCTGCCGTAGCCGGTCCTTGAGTTTTACTCAATACCTTGCCTGGTAACATAGGTAAGAACCCTTTCTTACTTTCGTCCATTCTAAACTTCTTTAGAATCTTGTCCAGATATGTACTCTGTGATAGCCCTATTAGGCGTCTTGATCTATCTCTATAAATCTTGATGCCTAATATATATGATGCTTCACCAAGGTCTTTCATTGAAAAACTATTATTCAAATATCCCTTAACACTGCTTAATAGTTCTATATCATTCCCTGATCAATAATATGTCATCTACATATAATATCAGGAATGCTACAGAGCTCCCACTCACTTTCTTGTAAATACAGGCCTCTCCATGAAACTGTATAAACCCGAAGTCTTTGATCACCTTATCAAAGCGTCGGTTCCAACTTCTTGATGCTTGCTTCAGTCCATAGATTGAACGCTGAAGTTTGCATACCTTGTCAGCATTTTTAGGATCGACAAAACCTTTGGGTTGTACCATATACAACTCTTCCTCAATGTCTCCATTAAGGAACGCCGTTTTGACATCCATCTGCCAAATCTCATAATCGAAAAATGCAGCTATTGCTAACAAAATCCTCACAGATTTTAGCTTCGCTACAGGTGAGAAAGTCTCATCGTAGTCAACTCCTTGAATTTGTCGGAAACCCTTTGCGACAAGTCGAGCTTTATAGACAGTAATATTACCATCAGCATCTGTTTTTCTCTTGAAGATCCATTTATTCTCGACAGCCTTTCGGCTATCAGGTAAGTCTACCAAAGTCCATACTTTGTTATCATACATGGATCCCATTTCGGATTTCATGGCTTCTTGCCATTTGTTGGAATCTGGGCTCATCATCGCTTCTTCATACGTCGCAGGGTCCTCATCATTGTTATCTACAATCATGACATTTAGACAAGGATCATACCAATCAGGAGTGGCACGTTCCCTTGTCGATCTGCGAGGTTCAGTAGTTTCCTCGTTCGAAGTTTCATGATCATTATCATTAGCTTCCTCTGTTGCCGGTGTAGGCGGTACAGGTACAACTTCCGGTGTTGCGCTACTCTGATCAACGAGTATAGATTCATCAATCTCATCGAGTTCTACTTTTCTTCCAGTCACTTCTTTAGTGAGAAATTCTTTCTCAAGAAAGGTTCCGTTCTTAGCAACAAAGATTTTGCCTTCGGATCTGTGATAGAAAGTGTACCCTATAGTTTCCTTAGGGTAACCTATGAAGACGCATTTCTCCGCTTTGGGTTCTAGCTTGTCCGGTTGTAACTTCTTTACATAGGCTTCGCAACCCCAAACTTTCAGGAACGACAGCTTAGGTTTCTTATTAAACCATAATTCATACGGTGTCGTTTCTACGGATTTTGATGGTGCTCTATTTAAAGTGAATGCGGCTGTCTCTAATGCATAACTCCAAAATGATAACGGCAAATCAGTAAGAGACATCATACTACGAACCATATCTAAGAGAGTTCGATTACGACGTTCGGACACACCATTTCGTTGAGGTGTTCCCGGCGGTGTCAATTGTGAAAGTATTCCGCATTTCTTTAAATGCATGCCAAACTCATAACTCAGATATTCACCTCCACGATCAGATCGTAGAAATTTGATTTTCTTGTTACGTTGATTTTCTACTTCACTTTGAAATTCCTTAAACTTCTCGAAAGTTTCGGATTTATGTTTCATGAAATAGATATACCCATATCTACTCAGATCATCTGTGAAGGTTAGAACATAACGATAACCACCGCGCGATGCTACGCTCATTGGTCCATATACATCGGTATGTATGATTTCCAATAAGTCAGTAGCTCGCTCCATCATACCAGAAAATGGAGTCTTTGTCATTTTTCCCATTAGACATGCTTCGCATCTATCAAGTGACTCAAAGTCAAGTGATTCAAGTAATCCATCAGTATGGAGTTTCTTCATGCGTTTCACTCCAATATGACCAAGGCAGCGAGTGCCACATATAAGTAGAATTATCATTAAGTTTAATTCGCTTAGCATCAATGTTATGTATGTGCGTATCACTACTATCGAGATCTAATAGAAATAAGCCATTCTTTTGTGGTGCTCGACCATAAAAGATATTATTCATAAAAATAGAACAACCATTATTCTCAGACTTGAATGAATAACCGTCTTGCATTAAACAAGATCCAGATATAATGTTCATGCTCAACGCAGGTACATAATAGCAATTATTTAGGCTTAAAACTAATCCCGAAGGTAGATGTAGAGGAAGTGTGCATTGCGATCACATTGACCTTGGATCTGTTTCCAACCCGCATCTTCACTTCCCCTCTCAGCAGGTGTCGTTTATTCTTGAGTTCCTGTTTCGAGTTACAAATATGAGCAACCGAACCAGTATCAAATACCAGTACTAGAACGAGAACCAGTGAAATGAACATCTATAACATGTATATCAAATATACCTTCTTTCTTCTTCTTGACAAGGCCGCTCTTGAGATCAGCGAGATACTTGGAGCAATTACGCTTCCGGTGTCCCTTCTCCTTGCGATAATAGCACTTCGGCATCAGGCTTAGGGCCGTTCTTAGGTTTCATAGGAGGCGTGGCAGCTTTCTTGCCACCCTTCTTGAATTTTCCCTTAGACTTGCCCTGTTTCTTGAAACTGGTGGTCTTGTTGACCATCAACACTTGGTGCTCTTTCTTGATCTCAATCTCAGCAGCTTTTAGCATGCCAAAGAGTTCAGGTAACTCCTTGTTCATGTTACGCATATTGTAGTTCATCACAAAGTTCTTGTAACTTGGTGGCAGTGATTGAAGGACACGATTAATCCCGATCTGTTAGGAATCACTATTCCCAAGTCACTGAGTTTCTTCGCATGCCCGGTCATGGCGAGCATGTGCTCACTAACGGAGCTGCCTTCTTCCATCATACAGCTGAAGAAATGTTTCGATGCTTCATAGCATTCCACGGCCGCATGAGTCTCGAATATAGCTTTCAGCTCATTCATCAACTCATGAGGATCATGGTGCTCAAAACGTTTTTGAAGATCGGATTCCAGACTGCACAGGATGGCACACTGAACTTGAGAGTACCGAGTTTTCCGAGTTGCGTAAACAACTTTTACTTCATCGGATTCATCTTCTGCAGGAGGGTCACCTAGCGGTGCATCAAGCACAAATTGCAGATTTCCGCCAGAGAGGAAGATCCTCACATGACGGAACCAGTCGGTGAAGTTGCTACCGTTGCTCTTAAGTTTCTCTTTTTCTAGGAACTGATTAAAATTGATTGGGGACGCCATCTCTACAACATATATTTGCAATAGTTTAGACTAAGTTTATGACAAATTGAGTTCAAATTTTAATTCACATAATTAAAAACCTAAGTGAACTCCCACTCAAAACAATATCCCTCGCATTGTCTTAGTGATCACACGAACCAAATCCACCGCACCTAAACCCGATCATCACGAGAAAAGGTGTGATTTCAATGGCGAACACTCAAAGTGTTCATCATATCAACCATATGATTCATGCTCTACCTTTCGGTATCACGTGTTCCGAGACCATGTCTATACATGCTAGGCTCGTCAAGGCCACCTTAGTATCCGCATGTGCAAAACTGTCTTGCACCCGTCATATGTACTTATTGAATCTATCACACCCGATCATCACGAGGTGCTTCAAACGACAAGACTTGGCAACGGTGCTACTAAGGATGAACACTTTATTATCTTGAGATTTTAGTGAGGGATCATCTTATAATGCTACCGTCGCGATCTAAGCAAAATAAGATGCATAAAAAGGATTAACATCACATGCAGTTCATATGTGATATGATATGGCCCTTTAGTTCTTGCGCCTTTGATCTTCATCTCCAAAGCACGGATATGATCTCCATCATCTTCGGGCATGATCTCCATCATCGTCGGCGTAGCGTCAAGGTCAATGGCGCCGTCTTCATGATTGTCCTCCATGTAGCAACTATTACAACTACTTTGAAATACTACTCAACATGAAATTTAAAGACAACCATAAGGCTCTGCCGGTTGCCACAATACAATAATGATCATCTCATACATATTCATCATCACATTATGGCCATATCACATCACCAAACCCTGCAAAAACAAGTTAGACGTCTCTAATTTGGTTTGCATATTTTACGTGGTTTAGGGTTTTCGAGAGAGATCTAATCTACCTACGAACATGAACCACAACGTTGATACTAATGTTTTCAATAGAAGAGTAAATTGAATCTTTACTATAGTAGGAGAGACAGACACCCGCAAAGCCTCTTATGCAATACAAGTTGCATGTCGAACGAGGAACAAGTCTCATGAACGCGGTCATGTAAAGTTAGTCCGAGCCGCTTCATCCCACTATGCCATAAAGATGCAAAGTACTCAAACTAAAGATAACAAGAGCATCAACGCCCACAAACCATTGTGTTCTACTCGTGCAACCATCTATGCATAGACACGGCTCGATACCACTTGTAGGATAACGTTGCATAGAAAACAAAAATTTTCCTACCGCGAACACGCAATCCAAGCCAAGATGCAATCTAGAAGACGGTAGCAACGAGGGTATCGAGTCTCACCCTTGAAGAGATTCCAAAGCCGACAAGTGGTGGCTCTTGGGGCTGCAGTAGCCGAAGTTGCCGCTTGCAAAAGCGCGTAGAAGATCTTGATCACGATCGGTTCCGGCGCCACGAACGGGCAGCACCTCCGTACTCGGTCACACGTTCAGTTGTTGATGAAGACGACGTCCACCTCCCCGTTCCAGCGGGCAGCGGAAGTAGTAGCTCCTCTTGAATCCGACAGCACGACGGCGTGGTGTCGGTGGCGGTGTAGAAGTCCGGCGGAGCTTCGCTAAGCTACGCGGGCAATATGGAGTGGAGGAGCAAAGCTAGGGTTTGGGAGGGGGTGGCCGGCCACTCAAGGGGGGCGGCCAGCTTATGGTCTTGGGGGTGGCCGGCCCCCTCCCTTGGCCCCTCATTATATAGGTGGATCCCAAGTGTTGGTGTCCAAGTCTTCGAATAAGACCCGAAACCAAAACCTTCCATAGGAGGGGGGAAACCTAGCCCAACTAGGACTCCCACCCAAAGGTGGGATTCCCACCTCCCATGTGGGGGGTGGCCGGCCCCCTATGGTGGAGTCCACTTGGGACTCCACCCCCACTAGGGCTGGCCGGCCATGGAGGTGGAGTCCCTTGTGGACTCCACCTTCCTTGGTGGTTTCTTCCGGACTTTTCTAGAACCTTCTAGAACCTTCCATAGAACCTTCCGCGACATTTTATTTCACATAAAATGACATCCTATATATGAATCTTATTCTCCGGACCATTCCGGAACTCCTCGTGATGTCCGGGATCTCATCCGGGACTCCGAACAAATATTCGAACTCCATTCCATAATTCAAGTACTACCATTTCAACATCCAACTTTAAGTGTGTCACCCTACGGTTCGAGAACTATGTGGACATGGTTGAGTACTCACTCCGACCAATAACCAATAGCGGGATCTGGAGATCCATAATGGCTCCCACATATTCAACGATGACTTTAGTGATCGAATGAACCATTCACAAACATTACCAATTCCCTTTGTCTCACGATATTTTACTTGTCCGAGGTTTGATCTTCGGTATCACTCTATACCTTGTTCAACCTCGTCTCCTGACAAGTACTCTTTACTCGTACCGTGGTATGTGGTCTCTTATGAACTCATTCATATGCTTGCAAGACATTAGACGACATTCCACCGAGAGGGCCCAGAGTATATCTATCCGTCATCGGGATGGATAAATCCCACTGTTGATCCATATGCCTCAACTCATACTTTCCGGATACTTAATCCCACCTTTATAGCCACCCATTTACGCAGTGGTGTTTGGTGTAATCAAAGTACCTTTCCGGTATAAGTGATTTACATGATCTCATGGTCATAAGGACTAGGTAACTATGTATCAAAAGCTTATAGCAAATAACTTAATGACGAGATCTTATGCTACGCTTAATTGGGTGTGTCCATTACATCATTCACACAATGACATAACCTTGTTATTAATAACATCCAATGTTCATGATTATGAAACTAATCATCCATTAATCAACAAGCTAGTTTAAGAGGCATACTAGGGACTTCTTGTTTGTCTACATATCACACATGTACTAATGTTTCGGTTAATACAATTCTAGCATGATATATAAACATTTATCATAAACATAAAGATATAAATAATAACCACTTTATTATTGCCTCTAGGGCATATCTCCTTCAGGATTATCATTGCATAACATATGTTTCAACCAAGTGTCACAAAGGGGTACCTCTATGCCGCCTGTACAAGGGTCTAAGGAGAAGGTTCGCATTGGATTTCTCACTTTTGATCATTCTCAACTTAGACACTCATACCGGGACAACATAGACAACAGATAATGGACTCCTCTTTTAATGCTTAAGCATTCAACAACAGTTAATATTCTCATAAGAGATTGAGGTTTTATGTCCAAACTGAAACTTCCACCATGATTCATGGCTTTAGTTAGCGGCCCAATGTTCTTCTCTAACAGTATGCATACTCAAACCATTTGATTGTGAAAACCGCCCTTACTTCAGACAAGACGAACATGCATAGCAACTCACATGATATTCAACAAAGGTAAAAGAGTTGATGGCGTCCCCAGAAAACATGGTTACCGCTCAACAAGCAACTTACTAAGAAATAAGACACATAAGTACATATTCTTCACCACAATAGTTTTTAAGGCTATTTTGTCCCATGAGCTATATATTGCAAAGGTAAAGAATAGAAATTTTAAAGGTAGCACTCAAGTAATGTACTTTGGAATGGCGGAGAAATACCATGTGGTAGGTAGGTATGGTGGACACAAATGGCATAGTTATTGGCTCAGGGATTTGGATGCACGAGAAGAATTCCTCTCAATACAAGGCTAGGCTAGCAAGGTTGTTTGAAGCAAACTCAAGTATGAAATGGTGCAGCAAAGCTCACATATGAACATATTGTAGCTATTATAAGACTTTACATTGTCTCCTTGTTGTTCAAACACCTCAACCATAAAATATCTAGACTCTAGAGATCAATCATGCAAACCAAATTTTAACAAGCTCTATGTAGTTATTCATTAATGAGTACAAGGTACATGATGCAAGAGCTTAAACAAGATCTATATGAGCACAACAATTGCCAAGTATCACATTATTCAAGACATTATACCAATTACCACATGCGGTATTTTCCGTTTCCAACCATATATCAATGAATGAGGTAGTTCAACTTTCGCAATGAACATTAAAGATAAAGCTAAGAACACATGTGTTCATACGAAACAGCGGAGCGTAATATCTCCAATATAAAGGATTGTGGGATCCGACTTTATTCAAACAAAACAAAAACTAAAACAAACAGACGCTCCAAGCAAAGCACATAAGATGTGACTGAATAAAAATATAGTTTCACTAGAGGAACTTGATAATGTTGTCGATGAAGAAGGGGATGCCTTGGGCATCCCCAAGCTTAGACGCTTGGGTCTTCTTAAAATATGCAGGGATGAACCACGGGGGCATCCCCAAGCTTAGACTTTTCACTCTTCTTGATCATATTGTATCATCCTCCTCTCTTGACCCTTGAAAACTTCCTCCACACAAAACTCGAAACAAACTCATTAGAGGGTCAGTGCATAATTCATATATTCAGAGGTGACATAATCATTCTTAATACTTCTGGACATTGCACAAAGCTACTGAAAGTTAATGGAACAAAGAAATCCATCAAACATAGTAAAACAGGCAATGCGAAATAAAAGGCAGAATCTATCAAAACAGAACAGTCCGTAAAGACGAATTTTAAAATGGCACCAGACTTGCTCAGATGAAAATGCCCAAATTGAATGAAAGTTGCGTACATATCTTAGGATCACGCACGTAAATAGGCAGATTTTTCTGAGTTACCTACAGAGAATTCTGCCCAGATTCGTGACAGCAAGAAATCTGTTCCTGCGCAGTAATCCAAATCTAGTATTGACTTTACTATCAAAGACTTTACTTGGCACAACAATGCAATAAAATAAAGATAAGGAGAGGTTGCTACAGTAGTAACAACTTCCAAGACTCAAATATAAAACAAAGTACTGTAGTAAAAACATGGGTTGTCTCCCATAAGCGCTTTTCTTTAACGCCTTTCAGCTAGGCGCAGAAAGTGTGAATCAAGTGTTATCAAGAGATGAAGCATCAACATTACCTCGGGCTTTATGCATACCCTTCTTGTTCTTTTTCTTACTCTTTGGTTTAGGGAATACATGTCTACCTCCCGGCGTAGAAGTGAATTTTAGGGTGCCTTCTCCCACATTTATGACTGCTCCCAATAGTTTCAGTAGGGATCTTCCAAGTGTGATTTGTCCTGTTCCTACACATTCAATAACAAGATAATCAGTGGATACCGTTCTTCCAAGAATGGTTGTATGCACACCCTCGGCTATTCCCTTAGGAATTATAACAGAGTTATCAACAAGAGTTATTCCTTCTCCTCCTTCAACGAGTCCCCAAAGTGTCAAAGATTCATAAATACTCTTAGGCATAAGGCAAAATTCAGACATAATATCACAATAGGCATGAAAAGTTTCACCACCAATAATAACTTTAATAGTAGGGTCCCACATTGAAGGTTCAGAGTTCACTAAAACTTGATCAAGACGGTTACGAACATAACTATAATTTTCTTTCAAGCGAGATGCACTTATCTCAAGAGTGTTTAATCTATTATAAATGCTAATAAGAGTTGAATCAAAGTTATTAGCTGAACTATGTGATGCAACCAATTTTTTTATGGCATTAAAAGCTTGATCACCATTGCAATGAAGGAAATCTCCTCCTACTACAGCATCCAAGGCATATCTATAGCGAATCATAAGCCCAAAATAAAAATTACTAAGGAGCAGACTTAGTGTCATTTGAGGTTCAACTTTACGATAAGAATCAAAAATTCTAGACCAAGCATCTTTAAAACTCTCCTCATTCCCTTGTTTAAAAGTAAAAACTAATTCCTCAGGTGAAGAAGTAACAGGTACAGAGCTAGACATGATAACAAAAGTAAACTAAATGCTAGTAACTAATTTTTTTGTGTTTTTGATATAGAGAGCAAGACAGTAAATAAAGTAAAACTAGCAACTAATTTTTGTGTGTTTTGTTTAAGTGCAGCAAACAAAGTAGTAAATAAAATAAAGCAAGACAAAAACAAAGTAAAGAGATTGGAAGTGGAGACTCCCCTTGCAGCGTGTCTTGATCTCCCCGGCAACGGCGTCAGAAAAAGGGCTGCTGGCGTGCAGTTGACGTGGGAGATAGAAATCTTTGTGGTGTAACTTTTCTTCAAGTCCCCAGCAACGGCGCCAGAAAAAGAGCTTGATGCGTGCAGTTAACACACGTCCGTTGGGAACCCCCAGAGGAAGGTGTGATGCAGACAGTAGCAAGTTTTCCCTCAGAAAGAAACCAAGGTTTATCGAACCAGGAGGAGCCAAGAAGCACGTTGAAGGTTGATGGTGGCGGAATGTAGTGCGGCGCAACACCAGGGATTCCGGCGCCAACGTGGAACCTGCACAACACAACCAAAGTACTTTGCCCCAACGTAACAGTGAGGTTGTCAATCTCACCGGCTTGCTGTGAACAAAGGATTAACCGTATTGTGTGGAAGATGATTGTTTGCGAAGAACAGTAAAAAACAAGTATTGTAGTAGATTGTATTTCAGATGTAAAGAATAGACCGGGGTCCACAGTTCACTAGCGGTGTCTCTGCCATAAGATAAATAGATGTTGGGTGAACAAATTACAGTTGGGCAATTGACAAACAAAGAAGGCATAACAATGCACATACATATATCATGATGAGTACTATGAGATTTAATCAGGGCATTACGACAAAGTACATAGACCGCCATCCAGCATGCATCTATGCCTAAAAAGTCCACTTTCAGGTTATTATCCGAACCCCTTCCGGTATTAAGTTGCAAGCAACAGACAATTGCATTAAGTATGGTGCGTAATGTAATCAACACAAATATCCTTAGACAAAGCATCGATGTTTTATCCCTAGTGGCAACATCACATCCACAACCTTAGAACTTTCTGTCACTGTCCCAGATTTAATGGAGGCATGAACCCACTATCGAGCATAAATACTCCCTCTTGGAGTCACAAGTATCAACTTGGCCAGAGCCTCTACTAGCAACGGAGAGCATGCAAGAACATAAACAACATATATGATAGATTGATAATCAACTTGACATAGTATTCAATATCCATCGGTTCCCAACAAACACAACATGTAGGATTACAAAGAAATGATCTTGATCATGATAGGCAGCTCACAAGATCGAGCATGATAGCACAATTAGGAGAAGACGACCATCTAGCTACTGCTATGGACCCATGGTCCAGGGGTGAACTAATCACACATCAATTCGGAGGCGATCATGGCGATGAAGAGACCTCCGGGAGGTGATTCCCCTCTCCGGCAGGGTGCCGGAGGCGATCTCCTGAATCCCCCGAGATGGGATTGGCGGCGGCTGCGTCTCTGGAAGGTTTTCCGTATCGTGGCTCTCGGTACTGGGGGTTTCGCGACGGAGGCTTTAAGTAGGCGGAAGGGCAGGTTAGGGGGCCACACGAGGGCCCCACACGCTAGGGCCGCGCGGCCAGCACCTGGGCCGCGCCGCCCTGTTGTGTGGCCGCCTCGTGGCCCCACTTCTTATCCTCTTCGGTCTTCTGGAAGCTTCGTGTGAAAATAGGACCCTGGGCGTTGATTTCGTCCAATTCCGAGAATATTTCCTTACTAGGATTTCTGAAACCAAAAACAGCAGAAAACAACAACTGGCTCTTCGGTATCTCGTCAATAGGTTAGTGCTGGAAAATGCATAATAATGACATATAATGTGTATAAAACATGTGAGTATCATCATAAAAGTAGCATGAAACATAAGAAATTATAGATACGTTTGGGACGTATCACAAACCATGCATGCTATTCTAGATTTAGGATCTAGTGTCTCAGTTATATCTAAGGAGCTATTTGATTTGCTTAATCTTAAAAACATGAAAAATTCTCTATTGATCTTTTACTTGTTGATGATTCAACTAAAAAAGCATTAGGAAGAGGTAATGATGCTATGGTTGAATTGCATATGACATATGTACATGTGGATTTTATTGTCATGGACATGGGTAGCAATACCTCTAGTCCTGTAATTCTTGGGAGACCATTTTTTGAGAACAACAGGAGGTATTATTGATTCAAAAGAAGGAAATGTCAAATTCCAATTCCCACATAAGAAGTATATGAAGCAATTCCCAAGGGAGAAGGGGGTAGCACCAAGATTCAAGCGACCACATGATCTTCATACCACTTGAACCAAGTAAGTAAGTCTAGTTATATGGATATAAAGAAAACGCTTTACACGAGGCAACCCGAGATGTTTTTTACATTTGTTTTTTCTTTTGAAATCTTGCTGATGAGGGCATCCCTACCTCACTACTACCTCCGTCATTACAAGAAGATGATCCTGCTGTGAAGCTCAAGTCCAATGAAGTCAGGATTGGACCAATGACACGAGCTCGTGCGAAGCTACTTAAACAACATGTGAATTTGTTCCTAAATGATACTTTGATCAATGAGAACTTTATACTTCCTAAGTCGTATTACTTATGTATGATCAGGTATAAAGAGGAACCAAGCATCGCACGAGGAGGAGAGGAGCAGCTGGACCAGAAGATGGACGTGAAGCTGGACATGAAGACATCCCATGGACGCGCGAGGGAGGAGCGGGAGGCATGCACGAGAGGAGAAGATGTTGTCCAGGCCGGTGCCAGATCCGGTCCGACCGGCCGTGCCGCCGGACCATCTGGTCCCAGGCCCGGTCCGACCGAATCCCGCGCCGGGTCCGTCCGGTCCAAACCGGCCGTGGCGCTTGTGCCAACCGGGCACTATCCAGTAAGCCCGGAGGCCTCGTCCGGTCACCACCCGGCGCCAGGCCCGGTTTGAACCGGACCGGCCGGTCCCAGACTTGGTCGACCGGCCCCCAGGCCGGCCACGTCCGAGTCTGTCTCGACCAGATCTATTCTTGGTCGGTTATTTTCGTACTTTTTCAACCTGAGGTCGTCCTGAACCCCTATATAAGTGCCCAGGATGCCCCAAAGTTGATTTAGACCACGTTTAAGATAAACCCTAGTTCTTAGTTGTTTGCTCTGCAAAACTATTGAATTCCCTACACCATATTGCTTGATTTGGTGTAGATCTGTTGTTCCATTGGGAATTAGTAGATTGCAACTTACCGCTTCGTGGTCGGCGGCTACGTGCGCAAGTGTGTGGAGTTGCGAATATCTTGTAGGGTTGAGAGCTGTTGCATTGGCGATAGGGACCAATCGAGAGATCTCGTTGCATCATACAAGTTATCATCCACTTCATCGAGTTACCTCCGCTGCTATCACCCCGTGATCATCATCACCCCCGTTGCTTACTGAGAAGATCGGGCCACCCCTTATCATCTTGGTATCAGATTCTCGGGTTTCCTCGGTAAGCCATCCACAATCCACCCCATAGTTGCGTTGTGAGTGTTTCCTATCGAGGAAAAAAGCAAAAAAAAATTAGGGTTAGGGTTTGCCATAGCTTTAGATTGCACTAATTTCAAGTTTTAGTTGCTTTTCGTATTTGTTTTTGCGTATCTTTTTCTTCCATCTAGTATTGTTGGGGTTTGTGTTTTGGCTTTCATCTAGAGTCAGTTTTTGTTGCTCCGAGTCCACATAGCATACAGTGTGTTTGTCCAAACCATAGCGACAGCCTTTCGATATAAGTGACTAGGAACTTCCCCAGAAGAGACTAGTTTTACCGCTCGACAGGCTGCTCATTAGGGTTTTGGTGCTTTTATCTGTTGGCCGTGTTATTAAGGAGTTGAGTCATACAATAAAAAAACAGAAAATAGAAAAGAAGCAAAAATAGCTACATAACTGTGTGTGTTACAAAAAGAAAATCCAAAAAGAAAAAGTGTGAAGTGCTAGTAAGATCAAGTGAAGGCCTAGTTTACTTTTCTGCACCTGTAGTTGAGCAATCTTGTGCCTGTTTTATTGAGCTTTGCTAGTGTCTCTCGAGTGCATTGCAACCTTTCATCCATATAGTTGCATTCCCACATTTATCGCCTTGTGTGAGTATCATTGGTTGTCTACGGTCAGCGCTAGAGCTTGTTATTGGTGCAAATATGAAGCCTACCTACGGCCCCACATATATCCTGCTTTGCCGTGTGATTGTTCTTATACCCTTGATATTCGCTTCACTACATCCGTGCACTAGTTGTTACTACAAGTGGTAAGCAACACTAATTTACTTTGGAACGGTAAGATCTCTTTTTTTTATCAGTTTTTGAGTGAGTTGTGAGAGTACCACCATATATTTTTGATTTAGTGCACTAATCTACTAACCATGTCTGCTAGTGGTACTAAACTTGTTAACCAGGAAAACAAGGATTCAGCTGATATCATCACATGGAGGGAGTATAAGGCTCTTCGTAATGAGATGCGACGTGAATTCCGCACTCAGGATGATGAGCTTAGGGGAACGGTCCAAGGGATCTCCCAGAAGCTGGATGCTACTAGTGAGACCGTCAATACAATGAAAGATCAAATGACGGATATCCAGCGCAGTCTTCAAGTTTTGCAAATGTCTGTTGAGAATCTTACAAATCAACAGCAACAAGAGGATGAAGACCCTGATTTTCAGGATGAAGCACCCGGTGTTGGGCGTGGTGCAGGTCGTGGTAACCGCGGGCGTGGTTTTGCTGAACTTGGACGCCATGGTCGCGGATTTGAGGAAGAAGATGGATTGGGTAAGCCCAAGTTCTCCATACCCAAGTTTGAAGGAGGAGCTGATGTTGAAGAATACCTCTCTTGGGAGCTGAAGATTGAGAAGTTATGGCGCTTACATAATTACACTGAAGATAGGAAGATCAATCTTGCTTCTTCCGAATTTGATGGTTATGCATTGCGTTGGTGGGATGCACTTGTTCGTAATCGACAGGAGGATGGTGAGCCACCTATTACACATGGTGTGCTATGAAGGAGGCGATGAATTCTCATTTTGTGCCCACTAATTATTTGCGTACAATATATGATAGAGATTTCTATTTTCGTGCCCTCGGGTTCTTAGTTGTACTCAGTTTTCCCCATCCCCTTAGTTTTTCCTCAGTTTTCCCCAAGCCTTTGTCTAAAACCCGCAGAAGGAGCTCGGACGGAAGGAATCCGTTTATTTGAACGTTTCGTGCTGATGTGTGGGGCCGCGTCGTGTGGGGTTGGTAGGAAGGGACGGAGTGGGACAGCACGAGACCGTGTTTGGTTGTACGTGAGAGCTGGGTTTTGTCTCTCTCGGCCCAAATTGGCATTTTTAACAACACCTTTCCCCCTCTTTCTCTCTCTGTCTTTTTCACCAAATTAGTATCAAATCTAGAGAAGCTTCTATTTCTGTCTTTCTTCAATTATTTATGCCTTTTGGCCCTCGTTTTTTGCCCAATATGGCAACAAATCTAGTAGCAAATCTAGAAGCTAGTATATGATAAATTCACAGCAGCATAATCAGAAAACTAAGTATAATACATAAACTGCATACAGCAGCCAAAAGCAGCCAATAACGTTGTTCATGTTCACGACAAACTAAGCTGAAAAAAATACAAGACGCACGCAATGTATGGCCAACAAGAAGATTAGGATACCCCAAGATGAATGAATTTGTTCTTCATTCCTCATATATTTCTTCGTCGCTCCATTCGTGCATTATCCCAAGGAAATATTCATTGAACTCCTTCCGTCTACAGTGTGCGGCCAATACATCCTCCAAACGGTATGGCCTGTGTTCATTTCTCAGACTGTAGTTTCCTATTCTATCCACATATCGTGGCCACTCATCCCAGGCCTTTGTATCATGAAAGTACTCTCTGATATAACCCAAATCCGCGTAGTAGATATAGCCAGGTCGAAGTGTCGGGTGCACTCTGGTGTCAACGGAGATACACCGGATATAATGCACGAAGAAGGCATGACTGCCAAGGTTACTGACCGGATGGAGAGAGCGGCTCTGAGTGTCCACACGGTACACCAATGGTTGGTCCTCCAAAAGCATGTTGTCCAACAACACAAGCAGCAGATCACCATCCGACTTCACAAGGTAGAACTTGTCATTTCCAAGTTCTGGAAATGAAATTAGTGTCTCCATCTTGACAGTGCTCGCGCGCTGCTGCAACTGTACATTGGTGCACACTAATCTTCCGGACTCAAAATTATCCACAGCTATTGCATACAATTCACCATTGAACGGGGTAATGCAACGCAGACTATGGTTCTCGATCGAAAATCTTCCTACTCCCCAATCTTCATATATACCCTTAGTTGGAGTGCTCTCATCGACCCAACCAAGTTCCTTCGGGTAATGTGCGGAAACGAAGACCATAGTCGGGGATGTGATTACAGCGACTGAATCCAGAAAAACAGATGGCATCTGCGCCTCAAACATAGTGTTCGATGTCTTTGTGAGTGGGTTCAGAAGCCGTATCTTGTGCAGCGGGTTCTTCTGGGCAAGCACGATGACGCCACGGCAAAAGCCGACGAAGTAGTATCTAAAATATATTGATGAAGATAATATTCAGCACTAAGATTGAAAATAAGAATAGATTAACTCTATAGATATGGAGGAATTTGAACCTTGCACGAACTTCAGATAGATCTATGGTGACGTAGCGGGATGTGCCGAGTTGGAGGAAGGTGAACTCAGCAGCGCGTGGAAGGGCGTGCTCTACCATGATCCATTCGTGCAGGTGCACGTCAGGCTCAGGTAAACCTGAGCGCCAATTTCTACAGACTTGCCTCATAGCAGAGTAGGTGTCCACGTACTCCTCATTCGCCAGTAAGCATTCGCCGATCCTGTGAAGTGGTCCGTCAGCCATGAGAGAGGCCCAGTTCACGGAGGCACCGCGCTTGGATGCGCCGCCCTCGGAGGCGACGGGCTCGGATGCGACGGGCTCGGAGGCGACGGGCTCGGGGGCAATGGCCGCCGGCGCATTCTTCTTCTCCATCGCCGGCAGGGGAGCGCTCGTACGGTGGTTGGGGTTTTTTCCTTCGATTTGGAGAAGTTGATGGGACGTGAGAGGCGTGGTTTCGTGCGTGAGCGAGAATGAGACGTACTGTGTGCAGAGGGAGGGAGAGAGGGGCTTACGCGTCCTAAATGCGACCCGCGTCCTACGCGTCCACTATTGCACGTCTGCACCGCGACATGCGTCAACAATGGCACGTCTTCCACTTCTGCACCGCAACACGCGTCCTCGATTCTAACCCTGGAAATTTAGATATACTCAGGTATACCCTCGACTCATATACTAGCATTTTTGTGTGCTCAGTTTTCCCCTTGAGTGCTAATACTGGCTAGTGCAATATACTCAGTTTTACCCTCAAGTGGCTGGTCAACAGAGAGTCAACAAATGAGATTATCTAGTTAAATGAGTTATTTAATGTGCAAAAAATTCCGAAAAAGAGTGGCACTTACTCATGGAGTCTTTACCACAAATTTCCACTTCTCAAATGATAGATAAATCATAGATAAATCAAGTTTTACCACAAATTGCCACTTCTCAAATCACCTAGTAGCTATGAAGGTGCATGGTTTTTCACAATAAGCCCTACCTAAAACAGCTTTCCCCAAAACATACTTTGTCTGAATGAGGCCATAATTTTCACACTCATATATATTTGTATTGCAAATAGTTTGAGGTAGGCCAAGATGGGTTTCATTGTACAAAACACGCATTTTCCATTTCTTAAATCTCATACCCTACCTAAAATAGCTTTCCCCAAAACATACTTTGTCTGAATGAGGCCATAATTTTCACACTCATGTATATTTGTATTACAAATAGTTTGAGGTAGGCCAAGATGGGTTCCATTGTACAAAACACGCATTTTCCATTTTTTAAATCTCATATTTGAATCCCTTAGTCTGTTTACTACTCACTTGCCATTGGTTTCTTGATACTACTCAGTTTTGCCCTCTCCCTTCACAAATTCTCACAGACGCCCAACATTGCCCTGATTGGTTTAGCCCATGTCATGCGGATCGTGCCCGCCGACCGTTGATCGTATGATTTAACGGGCAGGATAACCCCTATCTCCCTCTCTGGTCGGGGCCACCACCCTCTCTCTCTGTCGGTGGTTAGCTTCCACCCTCTATGTATGCTAAAGGGCGGTTACCCAGTACGCTAAAGTTTGGTTTTCTGCATTATTTTTCATGAGCTAAATTATAAACTCTTTTAGGCATTATTTATCACGCAAAAAATGTTAAACCATCACCGATTTGTTGTAGCCATTACTTTTCACGCAAAAAATGATACACCATCACCCATTTCTTGTAGCCATTACTTTGCATGCAAAAAATGATAAACCATCACCAATTTGTTGTAGCCATTACTTTTCACGCAAAAAATGATACACCATCACCCATTTCTTGTAGCCATTACTTTCCACGCAAAAAATGATAAACCATCACCGATTTCTTGTAGCCATTATTTTTCACGCAAAAAATGATACACCATCACCCATTTCTTGTAGCCATTACATTCCACGCAAAAATGATAAACCATCACCGATTTGTTGTAGCCATTACTTTTCACGCAAAAAATGATGAACAATCACCGATTTCTTGTAGCCATTACGGTAAAATGATAAACTATCACGAATTACCATTTCTTTTAGGCAATACTTTTCACGGTAAAATGATAAACTAAATCACGAAGTTCCATTTCTGTCAAGATAGTCCGCATTACTTTTTTGTTGAGATATATACCCCCACAACGGTCATCTCCTCCTTAATTTATTGTGTAAACCCCCACAACGGTCACCCCCTCCTTAATTTATTGTGTAAACCCCTACAACGGTCATCTCTCCCTTATAAACACCCACAACGGCCATCCCTTGTGTCAATAGGTTCTGCCTCTCTCTTCTTTGTTCACATACACTTGATCCATTGCCAAGGCTTCCACGTCTCGGACGCGGACCGGAAGGGGAAGGGGAAGGGGCGACCGGGGTGGTGGATCATCATCATTGCCACCACCACCGTCAACACTACCATTGATCATAGAGGAGTTCTTCATCGTTGTCTATGAAGACCCTTTGGTCAAGAAGGTACGTACGCGTTCCCACATATATGATGCATGTGATTAATTATGGGCATGTTCTAAAAAACCTTTAATTTCAAACGATCGGCGCTCAATCTCTTTGCAGACACTCCCAAAAAAGTTTGCGGACTATCTTGACGGCCAGGAGCCAGCTAAGGTGTATCTGCGAGCAGCTGACTACGGTCCTCGTCTCTGGACCGTGGAGGTCCTATTTGACGGACAAGGCCGGATGTACCTCGACAAGGGCTGGGAGAATTTCGCCATCGCGCATGGTGTGGATTTCGGCTGCTACGTACACTTCAAATATGAAGGCTATGATGTGCTCACAGTGAAGGTGTTCGACGGAACAATGTGCAGGAAGTACTACTACTCAGACGACGAAGATACTGACGATTAAAGCGACGACGACGTGAAGCCATGCATCCATCCCCTTTAGATAAGGGGATTATGACCAAGAATATATATGTAGCTTCATATGCATCGATTTAGAGATCTAGCTATTTTCTATATATTATGCATGTAAAAAATAATATCGCATTTCCACCATGATTCGAGCACCACAGCCTCCAAACGATGTCGATGTCGATGCCGATATCGGCATGGTCAGAACGGCTATGCTCGCCGCCACTGCTAGGTCACTGTCGGGATGCACACTGTTTAGCATAAGAGTCACTTTAGATTAAGCTGCGAAAATAGTAACCTGCCATGGGCTGAGGCGGCCCCACAGAGCGGCTCTATAATATATTCTCTAAATAAATAGACGACCCAACGGTCATTGGCTGCAGAGTGCCCACAGAGCGGCAATATATGATTTTCTATAAATAAATAGACGACCCCACTGGTCATTGGCTGCGGCAGCCCCACAGAGCGGCAAATATATGTCTTTTCCTGAAAAATAGACGACCCCACTGGTCATTGGCTGCGGCAGCCCCACAGAGCGGCAATATATGATTTTTCCTGAAAAATAGACGACCCCACTGGTCATTGGCTGCGGCAGCCCTATAGAGCGGCCCCATTTGTCATTGGCAGCACCGCGTATACAATCAGGAAATAAAACAGCCCACGCGATGGTCAGAGAGGAACTGCCCTCTGTGTAGCCCCACCCGTCAGATTAACGGTAACGGTAAGGCCTCTGACCTGACGGCAACCCTCCTGTCCGAGTGTCTGCGAGGGGTTTCAAACTAGAGGCAGGGGAAAACTGAGGAAAAACTAACGAGCTGGGGAAAACTGAGCACAACTAAGGACCCGAGGGCACGGAAATAGAAATCCCTATATGATAAGTTGACCCTGTTGAGACAAGGTGTGAAGACTGTTGATGAATACTACATGGAGATGGAGATGCTTATGCAGCGTGGCCGTGTCTGTGAGTCTCTGGAGATGACAATGCAGCGTTTTCTCAATGGATTGAAGTATGATATCAAAGGCATTGTTCGTCATTACAGCTACACCAATATGAATCAATTGCTACATCATGCAAGAGAAGCTGAATCACAGTTGGCTGAGGAAGCAAAGGTTAAAGGTCGTGTGATACGTCTCCGACGTATCGATAATTTCTTATGTTCCATGCCACATTATTGATGATATCTAGATGTTTTATACACATTATATGTCGTATTTATGCATTTTCCGGCACTAACCTATTAACAAGATGCCGAAAAGCCAGTTGTTGTTTTCTGCTGCTTTTGGTTTCAGAAATCCTAGTAAGGAAATATTCTCGGAATTGGACGAAATCAACGCCCAGGGTCCTATTTTTGCACGAAGCTTCCAGAAGACCGAGGGGGAAAGGAAGTGGGGCCACGAGGCGCCGCCACACTAGGGCGGCGTGGCCCAGGCCTTGGTCGCGTGGCCCTAGCGTGTGGGGCCCTCGTGTGGCCCCCTGCGTTGCCCTTCCGCCTACTTAAAGCCTTCGTCGCGAAACCCCCCCGTACCGAGAGCCACGATACGGAAAACCTTACTGAGACGCCGCCACCGCCAATCCCATCTCGGGGGATTTTGGAGATCACCTCCGGCACCCTGCCGGAGAGGGGAATCATCTCCCGGAGGACTCTTCATCGCCATGATCGCCTCCGGAGTGATGAGTGAGTAGTTCACCCCTGGACTATGGGTCCATAGCAGTAGCTAGATGGTCGTCTTCTCCTTATGTGCTTCATTGTTGGATCTTGTGAGCTGCCTAACATGATCAAGATCATCTATCTGTAATGCTATATGTTGTGTTTGTCGGGATCCGATGGATAGAGAATACTATGTTATGGTGATTATCAATCTATTACCTATGTGTTGTTTATGATCTTGCATGCTCTCCGTTATTAGTAGAGGCTCTGGCCAAGTTTTTACTCTTAACTCCAAGAGGGAGTATTTATGCTCGATAGTGGGTTCATGCCTCCATTAAATCTGGGACAGTGACAGAAAGTTCTAAGGTTGTGGATGTGCTGTTGCCACTAGGGATAAAACATTGATGCTATGTCCGAGGATGTAGTTATTGATTACATTACGCACCATACTTAATGCAATTGTCTGTTGTTTGCAACTTAATACTGGAAGGGGTTCGGATGATAACCTGAAGGTGGACTTTTTAGGCATAGATGCATGCTGGATAGCGGTCTATGTACTTTGTCGTAATGCCCAATTAAATCTCACAATATTTATCATATCATGTATGTGCATTGTCATGCCCTCTCTATTTGTCAATTGCCCGACTGTAATTTGTTCACCCAACATGCTATTTATCTTATGGGAGAGACACCTCTAGTGAACTGTGGACCCCGGTCCTATTCTTTACATCGAATACAATCTACTGCAATACTTGCATTACTGTTTTCTGCAAACAATCATCATCCACACTATACATCTAATCCTTTGTTACAGCAAGCCGGTGAGATTGACAACCTCACTGTTTCGTTGGGGCAAAGTACTTTGGTTGTGTTGTGCAGGTTTCACGTTGGCGCCGGAATCCCTGATGTTGCGCCGCACTACATCCCGCCACCAACAACCTTCAACGTGCTTCTTGGCTCCTCCTGGTTCGATAAACCTTGGTTTCTTTCTGAGGGAAAACTTGCCGCTGTGCGCATCATACCTTCCTCTTGGGGTTCCCAACGGACGTGTGCTGTACACGCCATCAAGCATTTTTTCTGGCGCCGTTGCCGGGGAGATCAAGACACGCTGCAAGGGGAGTCTCCACTTCCTAATCTCTTTACTTTGTTTTTGTCTTGCTTTATTTTATTTACTACTTTGTTTGCTGCACTTAAACAAAACACACACAAAATTAGTTGCTAGCTTTACTTTATTTACTGTCTTGCTCTCTATATCAAAAACACAAAAAAATTAGTTACTTGCATTAGTTTATCTAGTTTGCTTTATTTACTACTGCTAAAATGAATACTCCTGAAAACACTAAGTTGTGTGACTTCACAACCACAAATAATAATGATTTCCTATGCACACCTATTGCTCCACCTGCTACTACAGCAGAATTCTTTGAAATTAAACCTGCTTTACTGAATCTTGTTATGAGAGAGCAATTTTCTGGTGTTAGTTCTGATGATGCTGCTGCCCATCTTAATAATTTTGTTGAATTGTGTGAAATGCAAAAGTATAAAGATGTAGATGGTGATATTATAAAATTGAAATTGTTTCCTTTCTCATTAAGAGGAAGAGCTAAAGATTGGTTGCTATCTCTGCCTAGAAATAGTATTGATTCATGGACTAAATGCAAGGATGCTTTTATTGGTAGATATTATCCCCCTGCTAAAATTATATCTTTGAGGAGTAGCATAATGAATTTTAAACAATTGGATAATGAGCATGTTGCACAAGCTTGGGAAAGAATGAAATCTTTGGTTAAAAATTGTCCTACCCATGGACTGACTACTTGGATGATCATTCAAACCTTCTATGCAGGACTAAATTTTTCTTCGCGAAACCTATTGGATTCAGCCGCTGGAGGTACCTTTATGTCCATCACTTTGGGGGCGGCTACAAAGCTTCTTGATGATATGATGATAAATTACTCTGAATGGCACACTGAAAGGGCTCCACAAGGTAAGAAGGTAAATTCTGTCGAAGAAACCTCCTCCTTGAGTGATAAGATTGATGTGATTATGTCTATGCTTGTGAATGGTAGATCTAATGTTGATCCTAATAATGTTCCTTTAGCTTCATTGGTTGCTCAAGAAGAAAATGTTGATGTGAATTTCATTAAAAATAATAATTTCAACAACAATGCTTATAGGAACAATTCTGGTAATAACTATAGGCCATATCCTTCTGCTAATGGTAATGGTTATGGTAATTCTTATGGGAATTCTTACAACAATAATAGGAGTGTACCCCCTGGTCTTGAAGCCATGCTTAAAGAATTTATTAGTACACAAACTGCTTTTAACAAATCTGTTGAGGAAAAGCTTGATAAAATTGATATTCTTGCTTCTAAGGTTGATAGACTTGCCTCTGATGTTGATCTTTTAAAATTGAAAGTTATGCCTAATAAGGACATTGATAATAAGATTACTACTACAGCAAATGCCATCCAAGTTAGAATTAATGAGAATATAAGATTAATGGCTGAATTGCGTGCTAGGTGGGATAGAGAAGAAAATGAAAAACTAGCTAAAGAGAATAATATAGCTAAAGTTTGGACTATTACCACCACTAGTAATGATAATGATTCACATGTTGCTACACCTCCTACTATCAATGGTAAAATAATTGGTGTTGGCAATGTTTCTACTCCTAGTGCAAAGCGTACAAAACTGCCTGAAATTGCTAAAACTGCTGAAACTGCTTGTGATAAAACTGCTGAAATTTTTTCCAACATTGGGGATGATGATCCCATTGCTGTAGATCATAATGGTTTGGATTTTGATGATTGCCACATCTCTGAAGTTATAAAGTTCTTACAAAAACTTGCTAAGAGTCCCAATGCTAGTGCTATAAATTTGGCCTTTACAAAACATATTACAAATGCTCTCATCAAAGCTAGAGAAGAGAAACTAAAACTTGAAACTTCTATTCCTAGGAAGTTAGAAGATGGTTGGGAGCCCATCATTAAGATGAGGGTCAATGATTTTGATTGTAATGCTTTATGTGATCTTGGTGCAAGTATTTCTGTTATGCCTAAGAAAGTCTATGATATGCTTGACTTGCCACCATTGAAAAATTGTTATTTGGATGTTAATCTCGCTGATAATGCTAAAAAGAAACCGTTGGGGAGAGTTGATAATGTTCGCATTACCGTTAACAATAACCTTGTCCCCGTTGATTTTGTTGTCTTGGATATTGATTGCAATGCATCTTGTCCCATTATATTGGGAAGACCTTTTCTTCGAACTGTTGGAGCTATCATTGATATGAAGGAAGGTAATATTAAATATCAATTTCCTCTCAAGAAAGGTATGGAACACTTCCCTAGAAAGAGAATGAAGTTACCTTTTGATTCTATTATTAGAACAAGTTATGATGTCGATGCTTCGTCTCTTGATAACACTTGATATACACTTTCTGCGCCTAGCTGAAAGGCGTTAAAGAAAAGCGCTTATGGGAGACAACCCATATTTTTACTACAGTACTTTGTTTTATATTTGAGTCATGGAAGTTGTTTACTACTGTAGCAACCTCTCCTTATCATGTTTTTGTGCCAAGTAAAGTCTCTATGGTAAAGTTGATGCTAGATTTGGATTGCTGCACAGAAACAGCATTGCTGTCTGTCACGAATTCGCGCAGAAGTCTCTGTAAAAAAATCAAAAAAATCTGCAAATTTACGTGCGTGATCCCCAGATATGTACGCAACTTTCATTAGTTTTGAGTTTTTCCGTTTGAGCAAGTTAAGTGCCCCTTCCAGGTTCGTCTTTACGGACTGTTCTGTTTTTGACAGATTCTGCCTTTTATTTCGCATTGCCTCTTTTGCTATGTTGGATGAATTCCTTTGATCCATTAATGTCCAGTAGCTTTGTGCAATGTCCAGAAGTGTTAAGAATGATTGTGTCATCTCTGAACATGTGAATTTTTGATTGTGCACTAACCCTCTAATGAGTTTGCTTGAAGTTTGGTGTGAAGGAAGTTTTCAAGGGTCAAGAGAGGAGTATGATATACTATGATCAAGAGGAGTGAAAGCTCTAAGCTTGGGGATGCCCCGGTGGTTCACCCCTGCATATTTTAAGAAGACTCAAGTGTCTAAGCTTGGGGATGCCCAAGGCATCCCCTTCCTCATCGACAACATCATCAGGTTCCTCCCCTGAAACTATATTTTTATTCAGTCACATCTTATGTACTTTACTTGGAGCGTCTGTGTGCTTTTGTTTGTATTTTTGTTTGAATAAATACTTGTGTGGAAGAGAGACACGCTCCGCTGGTTCATATGAACACATGTGTTCTTAGCTTTACTCTTAATATTCATGGCAAAGGTTGAAACTGCTTCGTTCATTGTTATATGGTTGGAAACGGAAAATGCTACATGTAGTAATTGGTAAAATGTCTTGGATAATTTGATACTTGGCAATTGTTGTGCTCATGTTTAAGCTCTTGCATCATATACTTTGCACCCATTAATGAAGAAATACATAAAGCTTGCTAAAATTTGGTTTGCATAATTGGTCTCTCTAAAGTCTAGATAATTTCTAGTATTGAGTTTTGAACAACAAGGAAGACGTTGTAGAGTCTTATAATGTTTACAATATGTCTTTTATGTGAGTTTTGCTGCACCGGTTCATCCTTGTGTTTGTTTCAAATAAACCTTGCTAGCCTAAACCTTGTATCGAGAGGGAATACTTCTCATGCATCCAAAATCCTTGAGCCAACCACTATGCCATTTGTGTCCACCATACCTACCTACTACATGGTATTTCTCCGCCATTCCAAAGTAAATTGCTTGAGTGCTACCTTTAAATTTCCATCATTTGCCTTTGCAATATATAGCTCATGGGACAAAATAGCCTTAAAAACTATTGTGGTATTTAATATGTACTTATGCACTTTATCTCTTATTAAGTTGTTTGTTGTGCAATAACCATGTTCCTGGGGATGCCATCAACTCTTTGTTGAATATCATGTGAGTTGCTATGCATGTTCGTCTTGTCTGAAGTAAGGGCGGTTTTCACAATCAAATGGTTTGAGTATGCATACTGTTAGAGAAGAACATTGGGCCGCTAACTAAAGCCATGAATCATGGTGGAAGTTTCAGTTTGGACATAAAACCTCAATCTCTTATGAGAATATTAACTGTTGTTGAATGCTTAAGCATTAAAAGAGGAGTCCATTATCTGTTGTCTATGTTGTCCCGGTATGGGTGTCTAAGTTGAAGAATGGTCAAAAGCGAGAAATCCAATGCGAACTTTCTCCTTAGACCCTTGTACAGGCGGCATAGAGGTACCCCTTTGTGACACTTGGTTGAAACATATGGTATGCAATGATGATCAGTGTTAACCCAAGCTAATTAGGACAAGGTGCGAGCACTATTAGTACACTATGCATGAGGCTTGCAACTTGTAAGATATAATTTACATGATACATATGCTTTATTACTACCGTTGACAAAATTGTTTCATGTTTTCAAAATAAAAGCTCTAGCACAAATATAGCAATCGATGCTTTCCTCTTTGAAGGACCTTTCTTTTACTTTTATGTTGAGTCAGTTCACCTATTTCTCTCCACCTCAAGAAGCAAACACTTGTGTGAACTGTGCATTGATTCCTACATACTTGCATATTGCACTTGTTATATTACTTTACATTGACAATATCCATGAGATATACATGTTATAAGTTGAAAGCAACCGCTGAAACTCAATCTTCCTTTTGTTGCTTCAATACCTTTACTTTGATTTATTGCTTTATGAGTTAACTCTTATGCAAGACTTATTGATGCTTGTCTTGAAGTACTATTCATGAAAAGTCTTTGCTTTATGATTCAGTTGTTTACTCATGTCATTACCATTGTTTTGATCGCTGCATTCATTACATATGCTTACAATAGTATGATCAAGGTTATGATGGCATGTCACTCCAGAAATTATCTTTGTTATCGTTTACCTGCTTGGGACGAGCAGAACTAAGCTTTGGGATGCTGATACGTCTCCGACGTATCGATAATTTCTTATGTTCCATGCCACATTATTGATGATATCTACATGTTTTATACACATTATATGTCGTATTTATGCATTTTCCGGCACTAACCTATTAACAAGATGCCGAAGAGCCAGTTGCTGTTTTCTGCTGTTTTTGGTTTCAGAAATCCTAGTAAGGAAATATTCTCGGAATTGGACGAAATCAACGCCCAGGGTCCTATTTTTGCACGAAGCTTCCAGAAGACCGAGGGGGAAAGGAAGTGGGGCCACGAGGCGCCGCCACACTAGGGCGGCGCGGCCCAGGCCTTGGCCGCGCGGCCCTAGCGTGTGGGGCCCTCGTGTGGCCCCCCGCGTTGCCCTTCCGCCTACTTAAAGCCTTCGTCGCGAAACCCCCAGTACCGAGAGCCACGATACGGAAAACCTTACTGAGACGCCGCCGCCGCCAATCCCATCTCGGGGGATTCTGGAGATCACCTCCGGCACCCTGCCGGAGAGGGGAATCATCTCCCGGAGGACTCTTCATCGCCATGATCGCCTCCGGAGTGATGAGTGAGTAGTTCACCCCTGGACTATGGGTCCATAGCAGTAGCTAGATGGTCGTCTTCTCCTTATGTGCTTCATTGTTGGATCTTGTGAGCTGCCTAACATGATCAAGATCATCTATCTGTAATGCTATATGTTGTGTTTGTCGGGATCCGATGGATAGAGAATACTATGTTATGGTGATTATCAATCTATTACCTATGTGTTGTTTATGATCTTGCATGCTCTCCGTTATTAGTAGAGGCTCTGGCCAAGTTTTTACTCTTAACTCCAAGAGGGAGTATTTATGCTCGATAGTGGGTTCATGCCTCCATTAAATCTGGGACAGTGACAGAAAGTTCTAAGGTTGTGGATGTGCTGTTGCCACTAGGGATAAAACATTGATGCTATGTCCGAGGATGTAGTTATTGATTACATTACGCACCATACTTAATGCAATTGTCTGTTGTTTGCAACTTAATACTGGAAGGGGTTCGGATGATAACCTGAAGGTGGACTTTTTAGGCATAGATGCATGCTGGATAGCGGTCTATGTACTTTGTCGTAAGCCCAATTAAATCTCACAATATTTATCATATCATGTATGTGCATTGTCATGCCCTCTCTATTTGTCAATTGCCCGACTGTAATTTGTTCACCCAACATGCTATTTATCTTATGGGAGAGACACCTCTAGTGAACTGTGGACCCCGGTCCTATTCTTTACATCGAATACAATCTACTGCAATACTTGCTTTACTGTTTTCTGCAAACAATCATCATCCACACTATACATCTAATCCTTTGTTACAGCAAGCCGGTGAGATTGACAACCTCACTGTTTCGTTGGGGCAAAGTACTTTGGTTGTGTTGTGCAGGTTCCACGTTGGCGCCGGAATCCCTGGTGTTGCGCCGCACTACATCCCGCCACCAACAACCTTCAACGTGCTTCTTGGCTCCTCCTGGTTCGATAAACCTTGGTTTCTTTCTGAGGGAAAACTTGCCGCTGTGCGCATCATACCTTCCTCTTGGGGTTCCCAACGGACGTGTGATGTACACGCCATCATCATGCTACGGGAGCTGGGCGCTTCACGCCTCGCGCGCCCCCATCTACGGCGCCGGCTCCATCGACGTGCTCCGCACCTTACTCTACTATATCTAGTAAGCTGGTCTCCAATGTGTCCAACACAAAGAAGCCCGAACCTGCTGCAAGTACGAGTGGTTCTAGCATGTCTACTGCGCGCAACCGCGATATGAATTGCCATACATGTGGTGGCAAGGGTCACTTCAAGAGAGATTGTCCTAACCGCAAAGTTATGATAGTTAATGAGGACAATGAATATGAGACTGGAGATTATGTTGATCCATATGCTCCAGAAGATGATGACTATGACACTGATGGTGAAGATGCATATCTGTCTGATGCTCGCACTATTGTTGTGTCGCAGCGTGCTCTTAATGTGTTGCCTAGTGCATCGACCCAGCGCTGCAATTTGTTCCAAACAAAGGATTTAGTTGGTCCTGACAAGGCTTGCAAGGTCATTATTGATGGCGGGAGTTGCCGCAATTTAGCAACCAAGGAGTTGTGTACCAAGCGGAAGCTGAAGTATCTACCGCACCCACATCCATACTATATTCAGTGGTTAAGCGACAATGGTGAGATGAAGGTAAACCACATGGTGTGTATTGAGTTTGAGATTGGACCGTATAAGGATTGCATTGATTTTGATGTGGTTCCTATGACGGTGTGTCACCTACTATTGGGTCGGCCTTGGCTCTATGACCATTCTGTACAACACAATGACCGTGCCAATACATATCACTTGGAGTACAAGGGCAAGAAAATCAACTTACAGCCTATGTCACCACACCAGATTGTCAATGAATCTCGTCAGAAAGTTGAAGTAAACTTGGAGGATGCACCTTTAGATAGGCGAGAGAATTGTAATATTGTGAGTGATATAACGAAAAGTGAGCGAGTGAATTCCTTAGTGCTTTTAGCCACCAAAGAAGACATGAGAGAATTTAGTGAGGATCCTACATCCATGCCTCTAGTGCTTATGTACAGGGGTACGGTTTTGGTTTCTAACGACATGACCATGATACGTCTCCAACGTATCGATAATTTCTTATGTTCCATGCCACATTATTGATGTTATCTACATGTTTTATGCACACTTTATGTCATATTCGTGCATTTTCTGGAACTAACCTATTAACAAGATGCCAAAGTGCCGATTCTTTGTTTCTGCTGTTTTTGGTTTCAGAAATCCTAGTAAGGAAATATTCTCGGAATTGGACGAAATCAACGCCCAGGGGCCTATTTTGCCACGAAGCTTCCAGAAGTCCGAAGACGAAACGAAGTGGGGCCACGGGGTGCCCAAACCCTAGGGCGGCGCGGCCCCCCCCTTGGCCGCGCCGGCCTGTGGTGTGGGGCCCCCGTGCCCCCTCCTGACTTGCCCTTCCGCCTGCTTAAAGCCTCCGTGACGAAACCCCCAGTACCGAGAGCCACGATACGGAAAACCTTCCAGAGACGCCGCCAACGCCGATCCCATCTCGGGGGATCCAGGAGATCGACTCCGGCACCCTGCCGGAGAGGGGAATCATCTCCCGGAGGACTCTACGCCGCCATGGTCGCCTCCGGTGTGATGTGTGAGTAGTCTACCCCTGGACTATGGGTCCATAGCAGTAGCTAGATGGTTGTCTTCTCCCCATTGTGCTATCATTGTCGGATCTTGTGAGCTGCCTAACATGATCAAGATCATCTATCTGTAATTCTATATGTTGCGTTTGTTGGGATCCGATGAATAGAGAATACTTGTTATGTTGATTATCAAAGTTATATCTATGTGTTGTTTATGATCTTGCATGCTCTCCGTTACTAATAGATGCTCTGGCCAAGTAGATGCTTGTAACTCCAAGAGGGAGTATTTATGCTCGATAGTGGGTTCATGCCTGCATTGACACCTGGGACAGTGACAGAAAGTTCTAAGGTTGTGTTGTGCTGTTGCCACTCGGGATAAAACATTGATGCTATGTCTAAGGATGTAGTTGTTGATTACATTACGCACCATACTTAATGCAATTGTCTGTTGCTTTGCAACTTAATACTGGAGGGGGTTCGGATGATAACCTGAAGGTGGACTTTTTAGGCATAGATGCAGTTGGATGGCGGTCTATGTACTTTGTCGTAATGCCCAATTAAATCTCACTATACTCATCATGATATGTATGTGCATGGTCATGCTCTCTTTATTTGTCAATTGCCCAACTGTAATTTGTTCACCCAACATGCTGTTTGTCTTATGGGAGAGACACCTCTAGTGAACTGTGGACCCCGGTCCAATTCTCTTTACTGAAATACAATCTACTGCAATACTTGTTCTACTATTTTCTGCAAACAATCATCTTCCACACAATACGGTTAATCCTTTGTTACAGTAAGCCGGTGAGATTGACAACCTCACTGTTTCGTTGGGGCAAAGTACTTTGGTTGTGTTGTGCAGGTTCCACGTTGGCGCCGGAATCCCTGGTGTTGCGCCGTACTACATCCCGCCGCCATCAACCTTCAACGTGCTTCTTGGCTCCTCCTGGTTCGATAAACCTTGGTTTCTTTCTGAGGGAAAACTTGCTGCTGTGCGCATCATACCTTCCTCTTGGGGTTCCCAACGAACGTGTGAGTTACACGCCATCAAGCTCTTTTTCTGACGCCGTTGCCGGGGAGATCAAGACACGCTGCAAGGGGAGTCTCCACTTCCCAATCTCTTTACTTTGTTTTTGCCTTGCTTAGTTTTATTTACTACTTTGTTTGCTGCACTAAATCAAAATACAAAAAAATTAGTTGCTAGTTTTACTTTATTTGCTATCTTGTTTGCTATATTAAAAACACAAAAAAATTAGTTACTTGCATTTACTTTATCTAGTTTGTTTTATTTACTGTTGCTAAAATGGCCAACCCTGAAAATACTAAGTTGTGTGACTTCACAACCACAAATAATAATGATTTCTTATGCACACCTATTGCTCCACCTGCTACTACAGCAGAATTCTTTGAAATTAAACCTGCTTTACTGAATCTTGTTATGCGAGAGCAATTTTCTGGTGTTAGTTCTGATGATGCTGCTGCCCATCTTAATAATTTTGTTGAACTATGTGAAATGCAAAAATATAAAGATGTAGATGGTGATATTATTAAATTAAAATTGTTCCCTTTCTCATTAAGAGGAAGAGCTAAAGATTGGTTGCTATCTCTGCCTAAGAAAATTTATAATATGCTTGACTTGCCACCGCTGAAAAATTGTTATTTGGATGTTAATCTTGCTAATCATTCTACAAAGAAACCTTTGGGTAAAGTTGATAATGTTCGCATTACCGTTAACAATAACCTTGTTCCCGTTGATTTTGTTGTCTTGGATATTGAATGCAATGCATCTTGTCCCATTATATTGGGAAGACCTTTTCTCCGAACTGTTGGTGCTACTATTGATATGAAGGAAGGTAATATAAAATATCAATTTCCTCTCAAGAAAGGTATGGAACACTTCCCTAGAAAGAGAATGAAGGTACCTTTTGATTCTATTATGAGAACAAATTATGATGTTGACACTTCGTCTCTTGATAATACTTGATACACACTTTCTGCGCCTAGCTGAAAGGCGTTAAAGAAAAGCGCTTATGGGAGACAACCCATGTTTTTACCTACAGTACTTTGTTTTTATTTTGTGTCTTCGAAGTTGTTTACTACTGTAGCAACCTCTCCTTATCTTAGTTTAGTGTTTTATTGTGCCAAGTTAAGCCGTTGATAGAAAAGTTCATACTAGATTTGGATTACTGCGCAGAAACAGATTTCTTTGCTGTCACAAATCTGGGCTAAATTCTCTGTAGGTAACTCAGAAAATTAAGCCAATTTACGTGAGTGATCCACAGATATGTACGCAACTTTCATTCAATTTGAGCATTTTCATTTGAGCAAGTCTGGTGCCATTTTAAAATTCGTCAATACGAACTGTTCTGTTTTGACAGATTCTGCCTTTTATTTCGCATTGCCTCTTTTGCTATGTTGGATGAATTTCTTTGATCCACTAATGTCCAGTAGCTTTATGCAATGTCCAGAAGTGTTAAGAATGATTGTGTCACCTCTGAATATGTTAATTTTTATTGTGCACTAACCCTCTAATGAGTTGTTCTAAGTTTGGTGTGGAGGAAGTTTTCAAGGATCAAGAGAGGAGTATGATGCAACATGATCAAGGAGAGTGAAAGCTCTAAGCTTGGGGATGCCCCGGTGGTTCACCCCTGCATATTCTAAGAAGACTCAAGCGTCTAAGCTTGGGGATGCCCAAGGCATCCCCTTCTTCATCGACAACATTATCAGGTTCCTCCCCTGAAACTATATTTTTATTCCATCACATCTTATGTGCTTTTCTTGGAGCGTCGGTTTGTTTTTGTTTTTTGTTTTTCTTGAATAAAATGGATCCTAGCATTCACTTTATGGGAGAGAGACACGCTCCGCTGTAGCATATGGACAAGTATGTCCTTGGTTTCTACTCATAGTATTCATGGCGAAGTTTCTTCTTCGTTAAATTGTTATATGGTTGGAATTGGAAAATGATACATGTAGTAATTGCTATTAATGTCTTGGGTAATGTGATACTTGGCAATTGTTGTGCTCATGATTAAGCTCTTGCATCATATACTTTGCACCCATTAATGAAGAAATACATAGAGCATGCTAAAATTTGGTTTGCATATTTGGTTTCTCTAAGGTCTAGATAATTTCTAGTATTGAGTTTGAACAACAAGGAAGACGGTGTAGAGTCTTATAATGTTTTCAATATGTCTTTTATGTGAGTTTTGCTGCACCGGTTCATCCTTGTGTTTGTTTCAAATAAGCCTTGCTAGCCTAAACCTTGTATCGAGAGGGAATACTTCTCATGCATCCAAAATACTTGAGCCAACCACTATGCCATTTGTGTCCACCATACCTACCTACTACATGGTATTTTCCGCCATTCCAAAGTAAATTGCTTGAGTGCTACCTTTAAAATTCCATCATTCACCTTTGCAATATATAGCTCATGGGACAAATAGCTTAAAAACTATTGTGGTATTGAATATGTAATTATGCACTTTATCTCTTAATAAGTTGCTTGTTGTGCGATAACCATGTTCACTGGGGACGCCATCAACTATTCATTGTTGAATTTCATGTGAGTTGCTATGCATGTCCGTCTTGTCTGAAGTAAGAGCGATCTACCACCTTATGGTTAAGCATGCATATTGTTAGAGAAGAACATTGGGCCGCTAACTAAAGCCATGATCCATGGTGGAAGTTTCAGTTTTGGACATATATCCTCAATCTCAAATGAGAAAATTATTAATTGTTGTTACATGCTTATGCATAAAAGAGGAGTCCATTATCTGTTGTCTATGTTGTCCCGGTATGGATGTCTAAGTTGAAGAATAATCAATAGCGAGAAATCCAATGCGAGCTTTCTCCTTAGACCTTTGTACAGGCGGCATAGAGGTACCCCTTTGTGACACTTGGTCAAAACATGTGCATTGTGATGATCCGGTAGTCCAAGCTAATTAGGACAAGGTGCGGGCACTATTAGTACACTATGCATGAGGCTTGCAACTTGTAAGATATAATTTACATGATACATATGCCTTATTACTACCGTTGACAAAATTGTTTCATGTTTTCAAAATCAAAGCTCTAGCACAAATATAGCAATCGATGCTTTTCCTCTATGGAGGACCATTCTTTTACTTTCAATGTTGAGTCAGTTCACCCATTTCTCTCCACCTCAAGAAGCAAACACTTGTGTGAACTGTGCATTGATTCCTGCATATTTGCATATTGCACTTATTATATTACTCTATGTTGACAATATCCATGAGATATACATGTTACAAGTTGAAAGCAACCGCTGAAACTTAATCTTCTTTTGTGTTGCTTCAATGCCTTTACTTTGAATTATTGCTTTATGAGTTAACTCTTATGCAAGACTCATTAATGCTTGTCTTAAAGTGCTATTCATGAAAAGTCTTTGCTATATGATTCACTTGTTTACTCATGTCATATACATTGTTTTGATCGCTGCATTCACTACATATGCTTTACAAATAGTATGATCAAGATTATGATGGCATGTCACTCCAGAAATTATCTGTGTTATCGTTTTACCTGCTCGGGACGAGCAGAACTAAGCTTGGGGATGCTGATACGTCTCCAACGTATCGATAATTTCTTATGTTCCATGCCACATTATTGATGTTATCTACATGTTTTATGCACACTTTATGTCATATTCGTGCATTTTCTGGAACTAACCTATTAACAAGATGCCGAAGTGCCGATTCTTGTTTTCTGCTGTTTTTGGTTTCAGAAATCCTAGTAAGGAAATATTCTCGGAATTGGACGAAATCAACGCCCAGGGGCCTATTTTGCCACGAAGCTTCCAGAAGTCCGAAGACGAAACGAAGTGGGGCCACGGGGTGCCCAAACCCTAGGGCGGCGCGGCCCCCCCCTTGGCCACGCCGGCCTGTGGTGTGGGGCCCCCGTGCCCCCTCCTGACTTGCCCTTCCGCCTACTTAAAGCCTCCGTGACGAAACCCCCAGTACCGAGAGCCACGATACGGAAAACCTTCCAGAGACGCCGCCAACGCCGATCCCATCTCGGGGGATCCAGGAGATCGCCTCCGGCACCCTGCCGGAGAGGGGAATCATCTCCCGGAGGACTCTACGCCAACATGGTCGCCTCCGGTGTCATGTGTGAGTAGTCTACCCCTGGACTATGGGTCCATAGCAGTAGCTAGATGGTTGTCTTCTCCCCATTGTGCTATCATTGTCGGATCTTGTGAGCTGCCTAACATGATCAAGATCATCTATCTGTAATTCTATATGTTGCGTTTGTTGGGATCCGATGAATAGAGAATACTTGTTATGTTGATTATCAAAGTTATATCTATGTGTTGTTTATGATCTTGCATGCTCTCCGTTACTAGTAGATGCTCTGGCCAAGTAGATGCTTGTAACTCCAAGAGGGAGTATTTATGCTCGATAGTGGGTTCATGCCTGCATTGACACCTGGGACAGTGACAGAAAGTTCTAAGGTTGTGTTGTGCTGTTGCCACTAGGGATAAAACATTGATGCTATGTCTAAGGATGTAGTTGTTGATTACATTACGCACCATACTTAATGCAATTGTCTGTTGCTTTGCAACTTAATACTGGAGGGGGTTCGGATGATAACCTGAAGGTGGACTTTTTAGGCATAGATGCAGTTGGATGGCGGTCTATGTACTTTGTCGTAATGCCCAATTAAATCTCACTATACTCATCATGATATGTATGTGCATGGTCATGCTCTCTTTATTTGTCAATTGCCCAACTGTAATTTGTTCACCCAACATGCTGTTTGTCTTATGGGAGAGACACCTCTAGTGAACTGTGGACCCCGGTCCAATTCTCTTTACTGAAATACAATCTACTGCAATACTTGTTCTACTGTTTTCTGCAAACAATCATCTTCCACACAATACGGTTAATCCTTTGTTACAGCAAGCCGGTGAGATTGACAACCTCACTGTTTCGTTGGGGCAAAGTACTTTGGTTGTGTTGTGCAGGTTCCACGTTGGCGCCGGAATCCCTGGTGTTGCGCCGCACTACATCCCGCCGCCATCAACCTTCAACGTGCTTCTTGGCTCCTCCTGGTTCGATAAACCTTGGTTTCTTTCTGAGGGAAAACTTGCTGCTGTGCGCATCATACCTTCCTCTTGGGGTTCCCAACGAACGTGTGAGTTACACGCCATCAGACCCCTCTCCCTCTTGGTGTTTCTAATGTTTTGCAGGAATTTGGCGACGTGTTTCCGGAGGAGGTACCCGCAGGCCTACCACCATTGCGAGGTATTGAGCATCAAATTGACTTGATTCCCGGAGCTTCGCTGCCCAATAGGGCGCCATATAGAACGAATCTCGAAGAGACGAAGGAAATACAGAAGAAAGTACAAGCGCTACTCGACAAAGGTTATATCCGCATAAGCCTTAGTCCTTGTGTTGTTCCTGTTATTTTAGTTCCTAAGAAAGATGGTACATGGCGTATGTGCGTCGATTGTCGAGCTATAAACAACATTACTATTCGATATCGTCATCCTATTCCCCGTTTAGAGGATATGCTAGATGAATTGAGTGGTGCTGATGTGTTCTCTAAAATTGATTTGCGTAGTGGTTATCATCAAATTAGGATGAAAGAAGGGGATGAATGGAAAACAGCCTTTAAAACGAAATTTGGTTTATATGAGTGGTTAGTAATGCCTTTTGGTTTAACTAATGTACCTAGCACTTTCATGAGATTGATGAACCATGTTTTGCGTAATTTTATTGGCAAGTTTGTGGTTGTGTACTTTGATGACATATTAATCTACAGCCGCAATGAATCTGATCATACTATACATATTCGACATGTTTTGCAAGTGTTGTGTGATAATAAACTCTATGGTAATCTTGAGAAGTGCACATTTTGCAAAGATAAGGTCATATTTCTGGGTTATGTTGTCTGTAAGCATGGAGTAGAAGTAGATGTCTCTAAAATTGAAGCAATTCAAAATTGGCCTACTCCCATGAATGTGAGTCAAGTAAGAAGTTTTCATGGTCTAGCTGCGTTTTATAGAAGATTTGTGCCCAACTTTAGTACTATTGTTGCACCTTTGAATGACTTAACTAAAAAGGGTGTTGTTTTTGAGTGGGGCGCGGCCCAAGATCATGCATTTGATGAACTGAAAAGATTGTTAACTTCTACACCGTTGCTTGCACTTCCTGATTTCAATAAGCAATTTGAGATTGAATGTGATGCTAGTGGTATTGGAATTGGTGGTGTGTTGATGCAAGAGGGTCGCCCAATTGCATATTTTTCTGAGAAACTTTCTAGTGCTAAGTTGAACTATCCTATATATGATAAAGAATTGTATGCTTTAATTAGAGTTCTTGAGGTTTGGCAACATTACTTGTGGCCAAAAGAATTTATCATACATTCTGATCATGAAGCATTGAAATATCTGAAAGCCCAATCTACTTTTCATAAGAGTCTTGCTAAGTGGGTTGAGTTCATTGAGTCTTTTCCATACATTATTAAGCATAAGAAGGGAAAAGATAATATTGTTGCTGATGCTCTATCTAGGAAGAATATGCTATTAACTCAACTTGATGTTAAAATTCCTGGTTTAGAGGTCCTATGTGATTTATATTCTACTGATCATGATTTTGCTGAACCATATCGTGTGTGTGCTATTGGTAAAGCATGGGAAAAATATCACATACATGATGGATTCTTGTTTAGAGCTAACAAACTATGTGTTCCAGAATCGTCTGTGCATTTGCTCTTATTGCAGGAATCACATGCTGGAGGTTTGATGGGTCACTTTGGGAGTGAGAAGACGCTACTCATGCTAGCTGACCACTTTTATTGGCCAAAGATGAGGCGGGATGTGGACAGGTATGTGAAGAGGTGCATTACTTGCAACAAGTCCAAGTCCAAGCTGAAGCCTCACGGTTTGTATACTCCTTTACCGGCACCTACTACACATTGGGAAGACATTAGTATGGATTTTGTGTTGGGTTTGCCGCGTACTAAAAGAGGCCATGATTCTATATTTGTGGTAGTGGATAGATTCTCTAAGATGTCACACTTTATTGCCTGCCACAAGAGCGACGATGCGTCGCATATTGCTAACCTGTTTTTCAGGGAGATTGTACGTCTACATGGAGTCTCGAAGACTATTGTTTCTGATCGTGACGTGAAGTTTATGAGCTACTTCTGGAAGACGCTTGTGGATAAAGCTGGGGACGAAGCTACTTTTCAGTACTACTTGTCATCCCCAAACTGATGGTCAAACTGAAGTGGTGAATAGAACATTGTCGCAATTGTTGAGATCCATGATAAAGAAGAACCTGAAGTAGTGGGAAGATTGTTTGCCGCATGTGGAGTTTGCTTACAATAGGGCGGTACACTCTACCACAGAGCTGTGTCCTTTTGAGGTGGTGTATGGTTTCAAACCCATTACTCCACTTGATTTGTTGCCTTTGCCCATACATGAGAGAGTCAATATGGAGGCATCAAAGAGGGCAGATTTTATACGGAAGATACATGTGAATACTAAAGAGTTGATAGAGACGAAAGGCAAGAGCAATGTTGCAAGGATGAACAAGAAGCGCAGGGAAATATTGTTCAAGCCCGGTGATATGGTCTGGGTACATTTTCGCAAGGATAGGTTTCCGAAGCTGCGGAAATCCAAGTTGCTTCCTCGTGGTGCTGGTCCTTACAAAGTGCTTGCCAAGATCAATGATAATGCATACTCGATAGATCTTCCAGTTGATGAGTTTGGTGTCAATAATTCTTTCAATGTTGCTGATTTGACACCATATGATGGAGAAGACCTTGGAGCGTCGAGGTCGACGCCTTTTGAAGGGGGGGGGGGGAGATGATGAGGACATCCCTACCTCACTACTACCTCCGTCATTACAAGAAGATGATCCTGCTGTGAAGCTCAAGTCCAATGAAGTCAGGATTGGACCAATGACACGAGCTCATGCGAAGCTACTTAAACAACAGGTGAACTTGTTCCTAAATGATACTTTGATCAATGAGAACTTTATACTGCCTAAGTCGTATTACTTATGTATGATCAGGTATGAAGAGGAACCAAGCATCGCACGAGGAGGAGAGGAGCAGCTGGACCAGAAGATGGACGTGAAGCTGGACATGGAGCTGGACATGAAGACATCCCATGGACGCGGGAGGGAGGAGCGGGAGGCATGCGCGAGAGGAGAAAATGTTGTCCAGGCCGGTGCCCGATCCGGTCCGACCGCCCGTGCCGCCGGACCATCCGGTCCCAGTGACGAGGGATCACCTCGGCAATGCCTACGTATTGTAGACTAGGGTTTCGGGAGAGAGCGACGATGGAGATTCCGGGGGCGAGATTAGGCACACGACGTACCCAGCCTCGGGTCCCCTCGGTGGAGGATCCCTACGTGTTGCTAGCAATCTACTATATGATCATAAGTATCTTTACAGGGTGCCGCCGTAGGCGGAGCTATGTTGTCTATCTGTTGGCCTATCCGTCCTCTCCTATTTCGGGTGCCCTGGCTAGCTTTATATATGCAACCAGCCTAGGGTTTTACAAGAGTCCTAGTCGACTACTTCTTTGGGTTGCCTTGTTGGGCCTTCTCCATATTGGGTCTTCTCCATATTGAGTCGAGCCAGGTATACTAATAATGGGTACCCGAAGGGTATACCCATGTCACCCAGGCCCGATCCGATCGGATCCCGCACCGGGTTCGTCCGGTCCAATCCGGCTGTGGCGCTTGTGCCAACCGGGCGCTATCCAGTAAGCCCGGAGGCCTCGTCTGGTCACCACCCAGTGCCAGGCCTGGTTTGAACCGGACTGGCCGGTCCCAGACCCGGTGGACCGGCCCCCAGGCCGACCGCGTCCGAGTCTGTCTCGACCAGATCTATTCTGGGTCGGTTATTTTTGTATTTTTTCGACCTGAGGTCGTCCTGAACCCCTATATAAGTGCCCAGGACGCCCCCAAAGTTGCTTTAGACCACGTTTAAGATAAACCCTAGTTCTTAGTTGTTTGCTCTACAAAACTATTGAATTCCCTACACCATATTGCTTGATTTGGTGTAGATCTGAAAGTCTTGTGTGATCTGTTGTTCCATTGAGAATTAGTAGATTGCAACTTACCTCTTCGTGGTCGGCGGCTACGTGCGCAAGTGTGTGGAGTTGCGAATATCTTGCAGGGTTGAGAGCTGTTGCATTGGCGACAGGGACCAATCGAGAGATCTCGTTGCGTCATACAAGTTATTATCCACTTCATCGAGTTACCTCCGCTGCTATCACCCCGTGATCATCATCACCCCCGTTGCTTACTGAGAAGATCGGGCCACCCCTTATCACTTGCTGTAGAATGTTAGTTATCTTTTTGTTTAATTACTCCCTGGTTTTTAAATAAAGTACCAACTTTTTACCCATTTGGATGTTATAAAGTTTCAAAACAAAATAAGAGTTGCTGATTTCCGCGCTGCACTTTTTAGTGCACAATTTTTATGATTTTTTTGGTCACTCCTAAAATCTTGATAAATTCACAGTAGTTGTAACTTTTTATCCTCTATATTCAATAAAATTGGAAAAAATTCCTGACATGTTTAAGTGGTCAAAAAACTTGTGCTTGACAACCACACGGTGGAGTTGGGGACACAAAGCTTTATTTTATTTTGCAGAGTTGTTAGAAGAAGAGAGGGAGACATAACTCTTTACTTCATTCCACGATAGTTCGATATAACTCTCCAATCACCCTTGTGGGGAAAATAGTATGCTCGCACAACACTCTGCACCTGGAGTCGCAACGTCATGAGTTACAAATGCGTTTATACTGCATTGTCTTGAAATGATAAACTCATGATCTATGTAGGGTTGGATGAGTGCTTTGTAAAACTATGCACTAGGGATCAAATCTTGGTTGCAACTGGCAGGGATGGAAATAATAACATGTATTGTGGTGCCTAAAGAGGATACAACCAATTGGTGTTGTTTTTTTAACGAGCTTAAATATGCTTTAGGTGGGAAATCATGGGAGTCCAGCTACTACACGATCATGTCTGACAGACAAAAGATTTGTGCTTATAGTTCTCTGCATTATTTCTTTACTTGTCTCTGAGTAGTTTTGCTTGGCTAGTTATGGACGAATCGTTGACGTCTACTAGTACTCCTAGGGTGCTTGTACTTAAATAGTTTTCGTTGACTAGTTTTGTTTAGCTATTCGTGGACGACTCGTAATGTCGACTAGTACTTCTAGGCTGCTTATACTTAAGTAGTTGTGATCGACTAGTTGTGATCGACTAGTTTTGTTTGGCTAGTCGTGGGCGACTATTTGACGTCGACTAGTCCAAGGGCACTAGGTCTTTTCTTCAATATTTATTTATATTGTGAAATACATTGTCACTAGCTTTTATGAACTAGTTATTATATTATTTTATATTGTCAAATACATTGTCACTTGCTTATGTTCTGTTTCCAGAGGGCCTTATTAAAGCAGTCAATACAATTTTTTCATATTCTTCTCAAAGATACTGCCTAAGGCACGTATATGTCAACTTCCAAACTGTTGGACTTAGGGGTGAAGATCTAAAAAAAATGCATGGATGCAGCTGCCTATGCTTACCATAAGGATCACTTTGATGTTGCCATGGAAAAATTGAAGGCAGAGAGTGAGGAAGCTTGGGCTTGGCTGAGTAAAATCCTAGTGCACACATGGGCCATATATGCTTTTGACACCAATTGCAAGACAGACTTGGTGGTGAACAAATTGAGTGAAGCTTTTAATAGATATATCCTAGATGTAAGGAAGAAACCAATAAGAACCATGATTGAAGGGATAAATAACAATATGATGACTAGAAACCATGACAAGAGGGTAGGCGCAGCTAATGCAAGATGGGAACTCACTCCTCAGTTTACAGAGATTCTAGAACTGTCAAAGAAATACTCCAGGTTTTGCACGCCAAGGGTTGCAGATATTGGATTGTGGCTAGTGACTAATAGAAAGGGTGATACACATGTTGTTAACCTAGAGGCAATGGGCACATGGTTGTAGGAGATGTGATGTTACAGGGATGCCTTCGAACCAGGCATGCAGTGTTATCATCAGAGCCAGGTAAGTTCCAGAGCACTATGTAAGCAATTTTTTCAAGAAACAAATGTATGTTTAAGTATTCAAGATAACCATTTACCCAATGCCTAGGTAACATGACTGGATGAAGATAGACACTCCTGACATCATACCACCCCACTTCTAAATTAACAAAGACAAAACGTAAGAGAATAGAAGGAAGGGAAAATTTGAAGTGCCAAAGCCCAAAGAAACATCTAGAATGAGAACCATTACTTGCTCTAATTGCAAGCTGCATGGCCAAAAGTATACCAGCTGCACAAAAGGTTTGAGGCCAGATCTACGATCAGAAAGAACAAGCATGTGGTATAAATATTATATCTTTTTATCTCCAATTATTTACCTATTTTACTGAGTTAATTTGTATAACGAATTAATTGCCTCTTCTTAACTGTCTCTTGTCAAATAGGCTGCACCAGAAACGGCTCCACCACAAGTTGTAGGGCAAACTGCTCCATTAGAAGCTCCTCCAAGACAACCTGTTGCAAGACAAGCTCCAGCTGAAGCTGCTCCAAGAGAACCTGCTGCAAGACAAGCTCCACCATAAGCTGCTCCAAGGCAAACCTTTGTTCCACCAAGAACAACTCCACATGATCATGGAGAAGAAGGAGAAAGAGGTCTAGCTTACACCAAGGGCAGGACATGGGGATGCTTCAACTGTGGCTATGTTGGAGAGCATGGAGAAGAAGGATCTTCAAACAACTAAATGAGTTGTCTGCTTATACATCTTTGTTGTAATGGACATGTTCTATGCATTAACTAATTTGATGCACCTTTTGTCTAGTTGTTGTGTAATGGACATGGTGTATGCCTTACTGCAACAGTTGTTGAACTAGTTGGGGGGGGGGGGGGTACTCCACTAGTTCTCCTTTTGGTGATGTAAATAGTAGAGGAGATTTACTATTTTAACTAATAGAAGAAGACATTTATGGGAAATGTATTCTACTATAACTGTAGGAAGAAGAATAGTTGATTGGTCTATTTTAATTCTGTTTGTTTTAATTATGTCTATGTCATACTGGAACTTACCATGTATGGGCGGCGTTGTCGTGCAAGTGATGCCCATCGCGACCATATATGGGAGGCTCCGCCCTGCATTTGGTAACCTAGCTTGTATTGATGTCAACCTGTTAAAGCACAACCACATTGCTTTTCAACCTGGATAACCACAACAACATTTCTTTCAATATGTTAAACCACATCAACATTGTTGCTCAACCTGATAAAGCACATGATGACGCTCGCGTATATCGTCAATGCGTTGGGACTCCAAGTGTAGAGTGTCATAGCAACAGAAGCTTTTCTCCACAAGGGTGACTCGAGGGTTTATATCGAACTCTCAGGGAATTGGCTTAGAGTAATCTCCTCTTTCTCTTCTTCTAGCAATCCTGCAAAGAATTTTTTTGCCTTGTGTCCCCAACTCCACCATGTGGTTGTCAAGCATAAGGTTTTGTATTAGTGATTGTAGATAAAAGAGGTAATGAAAGTAAAGCAAAGCAAAACTATGTAAACTAAATAAAAGCAGTAAAGATATAGTTGTTTTTGTGTTTTGTGTGATTAAGTAATTTTTGTATTTTTAGATTAAAATAGTGCTGCAAGTAAAAGGTATGATAAAGGTAATGGAAAGGTGTTCCTTGTGATTAAAATTGGACCGGGCTTCATGGGTTCACTTGTCTATTGTATTTTTAAGTTGTAGCGGGAATTAACAATTCATAAATGAGATAATTTTGGTGGAACTTCAATATTTGTTTGATAAGAATTCATATGGGCATCACGTTCTAACATAGAGATGATGCAAACACATATCTCTCACTACAAGAAAAGTTGCCATGGCCGACGAAGTTGAAGTCGCGCCGTGGTTGCTGGTGCACCATGGCCGACGATTTTTGGTCTCTCCGTTGTGCATGTCAAAAAAAAAATTCTCGTTTTTGAGGCCACCTAGCCCGACGAAAACGGCCAAAACGTCTCCTATGGTGGCCCGGGACGTGGTGCATCTCGAATTCTCGGGTTCGCCGGCCGAGTCAACGCAAATCCGCACCGCCCAGGGATGCAGGGCCCAGATGGCAGCCTCTCTGGCATTGTTTTTTTTCTCGATAGCGCCATCTCGTTCAACGCTCTCCGATCGAGCCGTTTACGATGCAGGATCATGGGTCCCGCATGTCATCCTCTATGAACCAAAATTCTTTCTATTCTTGGATTTTTTTGACCCCCTGATTTCTGGCTACTTCCTTTTTCTTTTGATCCCTTGCCTCCTTGGAAACGTTGAGACCGCAGCTGCTAAATGGGACCCGCATGTCATCCTCTATGAGCAATCAAGTTTCTTTTCTTGGAGTTATTTTTGGCACCTCATATTTGGTCACTTGCCTTTTTCTTTCGATCCCCTGCCGCCTCTCAAACGGTGATACCTCTGCTGCTAAATGGGACCCGCATGTCATCCTCTATGTACTATAAAACTTTCTTTTCTTGGATTTTTTTGGCACCTCATATTTGGTCACTTAACTTTTTCTTTCGATCCCCTGCCGCCTCTCAAACGGTGATATCGATGCTGCTAAATGGGACCCGCATGTCATCCTCTATGTACTATAAAACTTTCTTTTCTTGGATTTTTTTGGCACCTGATATTTGGTCACTTCCCTTTTTCTTTCGATCCCGTGCCGCCTCTCAAACGGTGATACCGCAGCTGCTAAATGGGACCCGCATGTCATCCTCTATGTACAATCAAGTTTCTTGTTTTGAATTATTTTTTGCTCCTGATATTTGGTCACTTGCCTTTTTATTTCGCTCTCATGCCACGTTTGAAACGTTGAGGAACCTGCTGGCTCATGGGACCCGCATGTCATCCTCTATGTGCTATAGAAGTTTATTTTCTTGGATTTTTTTCACCCTCTGATTTTTGGCTATTTCCTTTTTATTTTGATCCCCTGCCGCCTTGGAAACGTTGAGTAAGCTGCTGACTCATGGGACCCGCATGTCATCCTCTATGTACAATCAACTTTCTTTTTCTTTTGATCTCAAGCCGCATTTGAAACGTTGAGACCGCTGCTGCTAAATGGGACCCGCATGTCATCCTCTATGTACAATAAAGTTTCTTTTCTTGGATTATCTTTGGCTCCTGATATTTTGTCACTTGCCTTTTTCTTTCAATCTCATGCCGCCTTTAAAACGTTGAGTAAGCTGCTGGCTCATGGGTCCTGCATGTCATCATCTACGAACAATAAAAGTTTTCTTTCTTGGAGTTATTTTTTACACCTAATTTCTAATTATTTGCCTTTTTCTTTTGATCTCCTACCCCCTTTGAAACGATGAGGACGCTGTTGGAAGGTCGGTCCCACATGTCATCCTCTATGAACAATAAAAGTTTCCTTTGATGGATTTATTTTGAACCCCTAATTAATTTCTGGATATTTCCTTTTTTCTTTTGATCCCCTGCCGCCTTGGAATCGTTGAAGATGCTGCTGCCTCATGGGTCCCGCATGTCATCCTCTCAGAATGGTAAATGTTTCTTTTCTTGGATTTTGTTTACCAAACGATTTTTGGCTTATTTTTTCTTTCTATCTCCTGCCGCCTTTGAAACGTTGAGGACGCTGCTGGCTCACGGGTCCCACATGTCAGCCTCTATGAACAATAAACGCTGAGGATGCTGCTGCCTCATGGGTCCCGCATGTCATCCTCTCAGAACGAAAATGTTTCTTTTCTTGGATTTTTTACCAACAGATTTTTGGTTTATTTTTTTTTTCCATCCCCTGCCGCCTTTAAAACGTTGACGACGCTGCTGGCTCATGGGTCCCCGATGTCAGCCTCCCCGTACAAGAAACTTGTGATATCTTGATTATTTTGTAGACAATAAAAGTGTATTTCGCTCTGAGCTATAGCAAACGGATAAATTAAATCTTTATTTTTACATAAACAAACTTATATGTTGAATCTCCTTATTTTTTGTTTTTGCGAAGCATAGGACTTTCCTGTTTTTTTTAGAAAAATCCGAACTTTCCTGTTTTGGAGTGGGCTGAAATTGTACGAGTCAAAAGGCCCAACAGGATAGTTCGAAGGCCCAGATGCCCAGATGCAGCCCAATTGAAATCTTTCTTTTCTTGGATATTTTTCACCCCCTGATTTCTGGCTACTTCATTTTTCTTTTGGTCCTGTGCCGCCTTGGAAACGTTGAGACCGCTGCTGCAAAATGGGACCCGCATGTCATCCTCTATGTACAATAAAATTTCTTTTCTTGGATTATTTTTGGCTCCTGATATTTGGTCACTTCCCTTTTTCTTTCGATCTCATGCCGACTTTGAAACGTTGAGGAAGCTGCTGGCTCATCGGTCCCGCATGTCATCCTCTATGAACAATAAAAGTTTCCTTTGTTGGATTTATTTTTTACCCCTAATTTTTGGCTGTTTGCCTTTTTCTTTTGATCCCCCGCCCCCTTTGAAACAATGATGATGCAGCTGGCAGGTCGGTCCCACATGTCATCCTCTATGAACAATAAAGGTTTCCTTTGATAGATTTATTTTTGACCCTAATTAATTTCTGGCTATTTCCTTTTTTTATTTTGATCCCCTGCCGCCTTGGAATAGTTGAGGATGCTGCTGCCTCATGGGTCCCGCATGTCATCCTCTCAGAAAGGTAAATGTTTCATTTCTTGGATTTTGTTTACCAACTGATTTTTGGCTTATTTTTTCTTTCGATCTCCTGCCGCCTTTAAAACGTTGACGACGCTGCTGGCTCATGGGTCCCCAATGTCAGCCTCCTCGTACTGCAAATCCTCTTTCTGCAAATGTTGTATTTCTAGATAGCTAAGGTGGATTCGAATCTGCCGTGGTTCAGGCAGCTCAGGTAAGCTCTTCTTGCACTGATTAATTCAAGTAGTCTATAGCAAGGTCAAGACATGTGGCTCGGTGTAATGAATCTATTTGAATCATGTTGTGGATTCAATCTGATAGTTCTCTAACAAGTCAGCCAAAATAGAAATTAAGTTTTTTTCTACAACGAAAATGCAAATTAAGATGAACATAAACATTAGTTATCATAATAGCTGATCATACATACATACTTGCTAAGAGCAAAAGCTTGCCAGAGTTTTACCACCCATACAATTAAATAGCAGTTCAGATAAGATAACCTTATATAAGTATAACTACAAATGTTTTTGCTAAGGGCTCATGGGACAATAGAACTAGACAACCGCAAACTTTATGACCAGCATGTCACAGCGGCATCGAAAGATCTTGACCTTCAACTTTGATCCAATGCGAAGTTTGGCACCGTCAATGAACTTTTTCCACCTGGAAGTAACAGCCAAGCGGCCATCTGTGGGACTGATGGAGTACCATCCCTCCACGGTGAGACCTTCACTCTCCATGACGAGGGATATCTTGCCCCTTCGGCCAGCATTGAGATCCTTGGAGATACTTTTAGGCAATTTCTGATTCAAAGCAAGAGATACCACCAAAAATTAGTCTATGTGCATTTCCAATCTGCTAGCTGTTTTCTCGTGCCTGCTATTCTCACACTGCTTTTATAATCAGGCTTTATGCATTTCCAATCTGCTTGCTCTTATACCTCGTCTTTAGCTTATAGCTATTTTTTTCCATGAATGCTGCTGTCGCACAGCTTGTATAGTTATTCCTGCGTGCATGTCTGGTCTTTGTATTATCGTAGACTAACTTGTCAATGTTATTTTTCCTAGGGATTGATCATGCGAACAACTTATTAGAACATCCAACATTAACAACGGGGACGCTAGGGAAGGTTGGAATATGAGTTCTTGGTTGGTAATTTTGGCAGTTTACTTCCGTTATTATCTATAACCTATATGCATTGTTCCTTATGCAAGAGATTAACACTTGGAACCCTGCCATTGCAATGCCATTCATGCTTTACTATGTTTCTGCCTATTTGATATGCTTGTCTTGGAGCAACTGCGAAGGTGATTTGAACCTGACATTTGGTCATTCTTAATGCCAGTTTACTTTATGTGGAAAACCTTGGCATTACTCTACTCTAAATCTGAATGTCTGAAATTCGTATCTCATGCAAAGCAACATCTAGGTTGTTTTAATCTGATATCTGGTAAATATTGGCTTATTCATTTGGCAGCTCAAGTTTTTTGTTATTTGAAACCAGCTGACTTGGTCTTAAATGTGATATCTAAACACAGATTAAGGACAATGGAGCAGGAGGATTAGCATTTCACTTGATGGCTGAACCTAAAATGACAGGCATGTCGACCACGACTAGTGCACGCAAGAGAAGGACCTGCAGCGAGCCAGTATGTGCTTAGTACATGCATCATATCTTATCTTGTGCTTATTTCTGCTACATGTTGTTATCTGATCTCTACATTGCGTAATACATGTTTGAATAGTTAATTGTTGTAACTATGTTTGCAATATTACCAGAATGCAGTTTTAGTGAAGCAGTCATCATTAGAAGATAGTCGCCAAAAAAGGATCTGTGCGACCCTGTGCAACATTATGATGTAAGTCTGTGCTTAGTACAAGTTCCATACATTGTCTTATGTATGCAACTTGTTATTATCTTATATCTACATTGCATAATAAATGTTTGAATAGTTCACTGTTGTAACTATGTTTGCAATATTACTAGAATGCAGTTGTAATGAAGAAGTCCTTAGTAGAAGATAGAGGGCAAAAAAGATACCGGGGTGAGCCTATGCAACGATATAATGTAAGTCTATGCTTAGTACTTGTGACTATCTCATATCGACAATGCTTAATACATGTTTGCATAGTTCATCGTTTAACTCTTTTTGTATTATTATCAGAATGCAGTTGTGATGAAGCAATCTTCATCAGAAGAGAGGCCCACAAAAAGTTCTGATCTTTCTTCTGATGCATCCTCTCATAGCCGTCAACCTAGACCATTCCTTTCATCAAACAGTAAATATCTCAAGGCTGTACTTTATGAAAGACATGGTATTGCTGCTTTAAGATCTGTATCTGATATGTTGACAAAGAGCACACAAGATTCAATCAAGGTGATTGCCAAATGTCAACGTGTTATTGATGATGCTAATAGAAGTCCTCCATGATTATATGTAATTTTTTTATTTGGGCACATTAATTGCCTTGTAATTTTCCTAGTTATTTTATTTGTGTATGTAATTGTGTGTATCATTGATATCAGATTTTAGGCTCATGAAATTTAATGCAAGTTGACTAGTCAAACAACCAGGGCCCTACAACAGATTGGGCCGGCCCACTTACAGTAGTGTGGGATCCACTTTCATTTTGGGCCGGCCCACTTAGTTATTGGGCTAGCCCAATTAATTTAAGTGGACCCCACTCACTAGCTGGGCCGGCCCGGTAATAGGAAAGTGGGACCCACCTACTTATTGGGCCAACCCGATGGGTCCCACAGGCTAATTGGGCCAGCCCGTTAACACGATAGTGGGCCCCACTTTTATTATTGGGCCGACCCACTTGCGTTATGGTGGACCAGCCCAGCTATATAGTTGACCGGTCAAACTAAGTCAGCTGGCCCAGCCCGCAAACTTAATGGGCCGGCCCGCTTAAGACGTGGCAGGCCACATGTGGGCCTACCATCTACCACGGGGTTTCAGCCGGTTAACACCGTTAACTGCCAGTTAACGGCGTCTGCCACGTGTCAGTTTGCATGACGTCAGCAGTCAACGGGCTCCCGGAAACACTTCTGCAACGATCCGATTTTCCATGGCGGAAGGGCGCCCGAGCGCGACGGACCGAAAAAAACGTCGTAGGACTTTGTCTGACGCAGTTTCGACAACAGAACCCATATCGTCGGGTTAGGCCCATAGGCGACGAAAAATGGCCCTTAGTGGACGATTTTGGGACGTTGTCTATCAGAACTTTTCTTATAGTGTCTTATACTCCACAAGAAAGGGAAAGCTCCAAGAAATCTTATATTAAGAATTAACAAAGCATATCCTTAAGTACTTTGACATGATGTTTGAATATCAAATATTCTACCTTGAGCAAACAAGATTATCACTATTTTCACATAACAAACATAACACATGCATTCACTTTATCCCTAGTGAGGCAACAAAGGAAAAGGTAAAACCTTAATATATCATAAATTTGTTGTCACTATTCAGTCACAAAAACCATGCTACTCCATCTAATATACACTTCTCCCCACACATGTTCTTGCATAAAAGTTGGATCAGAACAAGCACTTGAGAACGGGGTACATGATATGGATCTATCAATACATCTTACACATAATAGATTCCAATCTCATATCTCAATATCATAGAATAAAGATCCACCACATAGGAATTACGGGTGTGTTCGGTAGGTTGGGTCATCCCAACAAGTGTTTCCCACCTTAGGCATGTTGACCTCAGCTATGCTGAGTTGAGATTTTTTGCTTGTTTGGTAGCCCGTATTTGATGAGAGTTGCTAAGTTGAGATGTTGTTTGGTGGCTTGTATGAATTGAGATGATGATGAGCCAAAATTTTACACAAAGATCCCTGACTAGAAAAAGAAAATTCAATCGGATCCTTAACTCATTCAACCACCGCATCCATGGTGGCGCGTGGATGTCTGCTAGGGCGGAGCTTGGTGTCGGCCATGGCAGCCATGGCGGCACGTCGAGGCGGTCTAGTCGCGGCCATGGAGGCGGCGCGTCTTGGCGGCCGCAGTGGCGCGTCGAGGCGGCTCATGGAGGTGGCTCTGGCCGCGGCCATGGATGCGTGTGGAGGCGGCGCGTCTTGGCGACTGAAGGAGCTCGTCGTGGCGGCTCGTATTGGTGGCGCATGGCCACGAGGAGGCCGGCCATCGGTCGCGAGCGCATTTGGCAGAGAGGGCGTGCAGGGGAGGGGGATGACTCTCTCGAGCCATGCGGGGCCATGACCCCTACGAGCGCTGGGAAGTTTTTGGGCCGACTCAGGTCGGTCGAGTGGAGAAGCTTGATTTGAGGTTCTCTATCTGGTAGGGCTGAGGACCCTTTTCATATGAGGTGGGCACTGCCCAGATGAGAAACCCGACCTACCAAACACTCAAATTATCAAAACTCTCGGTTCAGATGGGAATTTCTCAGTTGGGCCTGTCTACCAAACACGCCCTACATGTATGACCATAATCATGTTGGGAAGCTCATATGATACTAAGATCTATGAAGAACAAGAGAGAAATAGATTGAGCTACTACCACAAATCCATAGTACAGAGGTGCACTACTCCCTCTTCATCATGGTGTTGATGTTGAAGACATTGGATAAGGTGGAGATCCCTCCGGAGACGGCTTCGGCGGAGTTCCCCCCTCCAATCTTCGCTGTTGCAGCCTATGTTTTGATGTTTCTGTATCTCTACGGCTCTCCCTTTGAGGAAACCTTGAGGGGTCATATATATAGTGGTTTTTAGGTCAAACAAAGTTCGTGGGTGAAAGAACCAGGCGAAATGGATAGTCGATGGCGAAAAGTGGTAGGGTGGGCGCGCCCACCCTTATTTAGGCCCCGGGCCCTCCCTCGTGAGGTCCAAATGATGGACGTCCCTAAAATCCTAGCTTAATTTGACTCCGTATAGATCCCTGAAAGTGAAAAATACACAAAGTAGAGTTATCATGTTCTGCAGACTTATAACCCAAATAAAGGGGATCATTGGTAAATCCCCATAAATCAATATAAAGTATGGATATAACATTTATATGTAATATGTGAGAATATGTGTCAATAAAGTACAAAGTTCATGTATGCATTTTAAATGCATCAGCACACCAACCTTGATGTTAACCTAATACATTACTCGAGGACCTCGACTAGTCGAGAAAAACTTCTAACTATTGAAAGATACGTAGTCGACGATGACTAGTCGAGGAAAAATAGTAAAAGACATATACTCAAAGAAGAATTTTTGAGGACGACTAGTCGACGACACCTAATTCAACCACATATCATCAAGTGCTCCACAAGACAACAAGATTTGCTCCTAGATTATACCCAAACTAATTAGTTCAAAAACATCAAGTGGTTGCTATCAAGCTCAACATCTCATGACACCAAATTCTTCAACAACATAGCAACTACTAATCTATTACAAGCACACATATCATTCTTTGACTATTTCAACTGTCTTCTTCAACTTATCCTTCCGAACATGTTTAGCCTTGAAAAGATCAGATACATAAAAGTCCAACTTCCTCTTTTTCTTCCTTCAAAATCCACACTTGTTGCTCTGTCGTCTGCCGCCTTCCCAATATCCAATGCATGGTTACTAAGCTTTGCAACATGCTCCAAAGTGTTACCCAATTGTTTATGCCGCTCCAGGTTCCTATTCTCTAATTTCCTTTTTTCTAACACAAGCTGGCAATTCTTCATTGCATACTCCACATTTTCATGGATTCTTGTGTCTCTCTCATCCTCATACATATGCCAAAGCTTCGGCAAACACTGCTTCAGTGAATATGGCCATTCACCATCTACCCAATGAACTTTTTCACAGATCTAATCAAGACCCCAAGTAGTAGAAGAAGGTGCTCGCGGAAAAAGACAGCCGCCACCTCTCCAAAATCCTAGCCGCCTCCACTTCATCCTCCTCCATAGATCGGTTCCCCTCCTTCGGTCGTCTTCGCCGGCGTCGGGAGGAGTGGGGAACCCGATCTACGCGTGGAGTTTGCAATAAAAGTAGTGTTTTCAGTTGATTATGTTAGGATTTTGGTAGTCATCTTCTTGTTGGTTTCCCCTCAATGGAGATGGCGTCGTCAGCAATAAGTGATCTTCGGGCGTTCGTTCGACGACGAGATCTCCTTCCCGACGTCAATGGTGGTGTTGAAAGATTACAATCCTCTAGGTATGGGCCTTCAGATCTTGCTTCGCCAGATCGATTTTGGATCTACTGTCGTTGTTGCCGCGAGGAGGATTATCCTCGCAGTTTTTATCCCGGGTGCTACGTCCTCGACAATGGTGATTCGTATTCTCGGCTCTCCATCGACATCGACAAGGCTAGTCAGTTGTTATGCCCTGACATACTGGTGTTGGTACTCTTGCCGATGTTGAATGCTTTAATGGTTGCGCGTGTGCACGTAGCCTTGGCATTGCGGCTCAAATTTAAATTATGGTAGAACCTTCGTCGGTATTTACAGGTCTATAGTTTGTTATCTATCTTTGGCTGCCTTCAGAAGAGTACAAGATTATGTTCTGGAAGAAGGAAAAATTTGAAGACCTCGAAGAATTGTTAGTATCTTTTAGACTTTATTTTGTAATCGTTGGAGTCAGCTCGTGTATCTCTATAATGTACTATTTGTTACTATAAATATATATGGTACTGATTGTCAAAAAAAAAACTTTGTCACAGATCCCATCCTCCTACACACTGGGCAAAATTATATAGGCATTACTTAGTGGCAATATCAAAATTATAACCAAGTAGCTATATTTGGGCAATACCTAAATTATCTAGATAACAATGGCATTGCAGCAATGCTAAAGTTATAAGCAAGGCAGTAACTACAGTAAAATAGGCAATGCTATCTATTTGGGAGTAGCTAAATTATGTAGACAAGGCAGTCAAATAGGCAAATAACTAAAATAATTAAGCAATGCTATCTAAAATAATTAATCAATGTTATCTAAATTATTTGGCATGTACCTAAAGTTTCTACACAATGCTATCAAACTGCAATAAATGATTAAGCAAATGAATGTCTAGCAAAATTATTTGGCGAATACCTAAATTATCTACACAATGCAATCAACCTACCTTAAATCCACATCCCGGTGTTTGCGCTTTCGAAGCACACATACTTATACATGGGCATGTCATACAAATTGTAATCATCATAGCCGGTGTAGCCTGGACGTAGCATGCTTTCTGGTATCTAAATTAAGGCAGATGAAACAGATATTAAATAGACATTCGACGAATCGAAGTTTCAATGCAAGAAATCCCAAATCAGAGAAAACCCTAACCCTAATCCTATACATACCTGCGGATGAGGACTGATGTCATGCCTCTCGGTGAAACCCAAGAGCAGGCTATCGTTGCCGGACTCGGGGGCGCGGAGGCTCGCCGGCGAGGCGATGAAGGAAGACCAAGAGCGATCAGATGTGTGGACGCAGAGCGATTGGTCGATGCGTTCCGACCCGTCGGAACGACAAGTCCTTAACAGGCTCAAGAATCTGACGGCCGCTTGCCACCTGAGCCTCAACGGTTAATCCACTATATGTTGAAGTTTCGTCCGATTCGTTGTTGTTGGTACTGAACTGAATTTTTTTTATCAAGAGCGATGCTGATCCCTGGATTTCGTCCAAATGTGATAGTTGCTTGTAATTTACTCTTCTAAATCCGAGTAGACAAAATTCACTCTCGTAAACATGGGGATGGGGTGAGACGCCGACATGGACAAATCAAGGAGCGTAAAATCAAGGCCAAAGGTACCAACGACCCACTCTTTCAGGCCACAGTAGCAGCCACGTCCAATCGAACAGCGGCTGAATTAATAAAGCCATCTTCTCCGACGCCGTTTGCTGTATGGGAAGGGAAATGCACCAGCCGAAGCAAAACACAACACACACATCACGTGCATGAGCAGGCGTTTCCTGGCCCGGCCGAGTCGACGCGCTGTGTACTTGAGTACTTCGCTGTTGTGTGATCGGAGATGATAAGGTGCTGCTGGCTTTGGTGGTGAGCAGACGGTTAGAATGACGGGCGACGTGAGGGCTCGGAACAGGCGGGGGCAGGGCAACAGTGCGCGAATATACGGTGCCTGCGCTCTGCTTGCCCGCCGCCCCGGAAAGCAAACCCCTAGCCCGAAGACAGCTCAAATCAAAGTACCATCAAGCCGCGTCGGTAACCTGGGTCTAAATTTACCGGCCAACGGGAATGAGATAAGAGCATCCCAGCCGTTTGGGCTCCCCAGGCCGAAATCCGGCGTTAGTTATCGCCGGATGGATGTATTTTGTGGCCTGGGGAGGCCCATTTTCCCAGCCGCGAGCCCATGGTCGCGCACCCACCGCGTGCATAGCGACGGCGCAGTCACCGGGAAGGGCAATCGTCGGAGTGCCCTCGACGCATTGAACCGTCGCAAAGTGGTCTGGAGAGCCCAAACGACTCGTCGGGAACGGCCGAAGTGGCCTCGATGCGAGAACCGCCGTAATGGAGCACGAACTCCGTGGAAGAGCAACCGCCGCTCTCTTCGTCGAGAGACCTATATATACGGTTTACGACGGCCGACGCCATTCATCTGTTCTCTCCTCACCATCCTCCGTCAACCATGAGCGATCTCTCTTGGCCATCGGACACCGACAGCGAGGGGAAGCCGCCTGGATGGCGCCATTGGTAGGATAAAGCTGCATCGTCCAGCAGCGACGATTCCCCCCCGCCGGCCAGCGAGGACGACGAGGAGGACGAGGAGGAGGACGAGGAGAAGGACGAAGGGGCCAAGGAGCAGGCCGAGGAAGAGGCCGAGGAAAAGGAGGAGGAGGACGAGGAGGACGACGAAGAGGCTGAGGACACTGACGAGGAGGAGGACCCAACTTCCTCCGACGAGGAGGTGACGAGCCGGAAGCATCGCCGCCCCGACGATTAGGCGGGGCCATCTAGGAAGAAGAAGAAGTAGTTTAAGTTTGTTTTCAAGTTTTTATATGTAATTTTTATGTTCATTCGAATTATATTCGAAATATATATAATCTATCTATGTTGCACCACTTGAGAGTTCAAAGCTTTCGTTCGACGAGGGTATTGCCGTAGATCGGGAAGACGAGGGTATTGCCGTAGATCGGGAAGACGAGGGTATTGCCGTACAAACTCAGGCCATTGTCGCCGACAAGTTGGGGCCACGCGCGCTTTCGTTTCGTCCGGACTCCCCGAGCGCTCCCCGGGGGGCCGGGGATGGCGTGGGATCGCCGGATGGATTTAGGCCCAAATCCGGACGAAAACGAGGAACCGGGGGCGCGACTGGGCCGAATTACGCCGTCCGGATGGAAAAAACGCTCGCCGGAGGCCTGTTCGGGGGGACAAGTGGAGATGCTCTAACCGTTGGGAGCACAGTAGTACTCTACCCGTGATTGGAGCTATAGAATTGTTCCTAGTCGAATACCTCTGCGATTGGACCGATATCTATAAAAAAAATATCTTCTGTCTTCTGCTTTTATAGATTTCTAAGACTCAAAATAGTGTAAGAGCATCCCCACCGGCGCTCCGCCGATAGGGGTGCCGACATTGTTGTATGGAAGCGTCGGCACTGCATCCTCTATTTGGAGATGTTGTCCCACACTGGCGCCCCCCAATACAGCGGCCGCAAAAACTTTTCTTTTCTTTTTACAATATTTTGAAACAACATATCAATCACATAAATTATTCATACTATATTTTAATTATTCATACAATCATAAAAATAGAAATTAAATTATTTATACAATCAAATAAATAGAAATTAAATTATTCATACAATCAAACAAATAGAAATTAAATTATTCATACAATCATGCATTGTTGGCGGCTCCTCTTCTCGCCCACCAATGCGCAGCTAGATCCGTGTGAAGTTGAGCATGAACACCCGCATCTCGAATTTCGTGATGCATGTGAAGGAAAGCGTCAAATTCTTGGGGTACATGCTCAGCATCTGAGACTACCAATGAGAGCAGGGTACCTGACAACGGCAAAATGCTGTTGAAGCACCCTAAAAGAACGCTCAACATCCTTGCGAGTTGCTTCCTAGCATGTTGCAAAATAAGCATCCATCTCCGAAACTGGAGACGGGATTGTCTTCACAAATGTAGCATACGTCGGCTTGATACCATCAGCTAGATAGTACCCCTTGTTGTATGGGTGGCCGTTTACCTCAAAGTTCACGGCATGAGCTTGTCCCTCAGCTGGCCTGAAACATACCGAAGAGCGTTGCAGCACATTGATATCATTGTTTGTTCCTGTCATGCCAAAAAACACCATGCCAAATCCAGAGGTCATGGTCTACCACCGCCTCTAGAATGACACTGCACTCACCAGTATGCCACTTGTAGATCCCCTGCAAAGAAAAAGGGCAATTTTCTAGCCCCAATGCATACAGTCAATGTTTCCGAGCATCCCATGAAACCGTCGTGCTGCATTATTTTCCAGGATGTGAGCTGTATCATCTGCCCTTGGTGCTCTCAAATAGTCTTTACCAAACACCACTATGACGGCTCGGCAAAACCTGTAGAGAGTCTGTGAACATGTCGACTCCGCCATCCATAGGTAGTCAATGGCTATATCTGGAGGAGCTCCGTATGCAAGACAGCGCATTGCAGCAGTGCACTTCTGGATTGAGGTGAAGCCCATAAACCTGTGCAATCTTGCTTGATCATGAAATAGTCGTCGTACTCCCTAACACCATAGACAATCTTCATGAACAGATCCTTGTTCATCCTAAACCGGCGCCAAAATTCCTTCGGTGAATGAGTCGCATCATCGGCGAAGTAGTCGTCGTCAAGCAGCATTGCGCCGGCTTGACGATGCCGGTTGATGTTCCTCCTCTTGCCTGGCTTTGAGCCGCCGCGCCGAGGCACGATGAACAAAGGCTGGCGAACGCGGAGCAAGCTCGTCAGAATCAGCTGGTACTGTTGCAGCCGGACAGCCTCAACGTTCCGCTCCTCCGTGAACAGCTTCACCATCATCTCGTCGTCGCTGTCCATCGCAGCAATCCGACGAACGCCTTGCGGGCTGGGCGGTTTTGCGGCGGTGGCGGCGACCTCTGTTCCAATCGAAACAGCAGCCGTCGGTCGAGGGGGTGCCGGCCGTGTCGATGGACGGCGGTTCCTGGACAGGCGGCGGAGTCTATTGGAAGAAGGGGGCGCGATGGCGACGGTGGCGATCTAGAGGGGTGGGAATCGGCTCGGGTGTGGGTGGGAGGTGGGGAAAGCGGTGCGTCTGGCTGCCATGCGGAGCCCACGCACGGTTTCTAACGTGTCGTGAGGCGCCGGCGCGCTCGATCTGCGCCCTCTACGAAGTGACCGACACGGGGTTGCCGACGCTTCTATTGGGCTTGAAAACTAGCCGGTGCCTTTTGGAGCGCACCGGTGCGAGCTCAAAAACCATGCCGACCCCCAAAACGCTATTGAGGCCGCTATGGGGCGTACCGGTGAAGATTCTCTAAATCTCCGAAGGGTTACTGTGGTCTTTAGCCGGCAGGAGTGGTTACGGCCAGGGTAGCCCGTCGATGCTCAGATCCAAGCAAAGACCCATGCATTTCTAGAAGGGGTATGCGATGTATTGACGTACCGGCGATTCAGACCCACATCCCCGATCTCCATGGCCATTGACGCGGTGATGCGTGGTGGTAACGTAAGAAGCAAGGGATACATGAACCCCGCATCCAAACGGGCCAAGCGGGCCGCGCACTGGGTTTTGATTGGGTTTGAACTACCCAGAAGAGGCCGAAAATTACCATCATATCCCTAATTTTGAACATGTATCATTTAATCTCAACCATATTTGTGTTTCACTCAGGAAAACGTTTTAGCGTTGGGGATCTAAGGAGACACAAGGCTAATATGAAAGTAGGTTGTATGATGATAAGGTTGGTTTAGGTCACGACAAGAGAAAAGGAGCTAGGTGATCAGGCGGTAGCTAGGGTTCATTTTCCCTCCGCCGGTGATGTTGTCTGTCCGCCTCACCTCCGATGGCCTCTCGTACATTGGAGCGGCAGCGAATCCTAGCCTCTCATAGGTGGGAGGGTTTCCATTTCTTATTTTAGCAAGTTTGTTTTGTATCTTCATCGGGATGGTAGGCAATGGCGACATCCTAATGTCAAAATAAGGTTTTCCTGACATATATTCACTCTCATGTTGCGCCTAGCATCGATGGAGGGCGCATGGAGTTGTGTGTCTAGCGGAACTTCTAGGACCTCATCGTTTTCGTCTTCGTTGGTGTGGTTGTGGCCAGACTCTTCCAATTTACAGTTTTCATCTTTGGTGATGGTTGTTGCTCTGGTCTACTGGTTTTTTGAGACCTTAGCACAATAACTTCTCGTTATGTCTACTTAACAAGTTTTGCTACGACAAGTTTTGCCTGAGTTCGGTGGGGCAGGGCGAGGACGGCAGTGCGACTTCGGCTAGATCTAGTGGTTGTAGACGTTGCTACGTGGTCCAATGACCCACTCCCTCTGTCATAAGAGGTGGCGTATAAACTTAGTAAAACCGTTGATGTTTTCAAACGTTAGTTTAGGTCAGGTAACTTCCAATTATGGATCTATTTGGCACTAGCAAATCAAGAGAGGTGGATTTTTGCAATCTATCATTCACATTCCGTTATTACTCTTTTTTTGGCAAAATAAATGTTCTCATCCGGGTTTTTTTCAAAGTAATGAGTCCCATCTCCCCCATTTAATTAAAATGAGAAGTCCAGGTTTCACAGAAATATCAACCAATCATCAAGTTAATGCATAACCTAAACATAACCCTTCTCGTTATTGGAGCTAAATAGTTCCAATAATATAAAATGTTATTACAATCAATATATGAGATTACAACCAATATTGGAGCGGAAAACAATTAAAAGTTTGTTGAGCCAAATTTAATTTTGGTTCACAACTCTAACATTCTACTTATAACTTTTATAATCTAGCCAGCTCAAATAATGTTTCTCCTTGACGCACATCCTTGGCGAGTATTGAAGACTCCATAAGACCATAAGCCACCTTCGATAGCAAATGCGCTAAGTTAAGATTGTCAAATGGATAGATTTTATCAAAAACAGCTGCAAGAATCAATTAGATATCCAAGATTAAAGGTTGCACACAATACTACAAGAATCAAATTGATAAATTCTATATAAAAAACAGATGTGCTCCTAGTCTTTCAAACTTGTCAGATTAAGGCCTTGAGTGGAGATTTTTGTCTCCAGACCTAGGCGTGTAAATCGTACGGATAATTTTCGTTCGAGATCTGCATCCATTTTTGAGGATATAGTATGTACTTTTAGGAATCTGCCGGATATGGATGCAGGTGTGGATATTGGCCATGCGGATATCCAACGGATACAATAACATATATGGTATTGATAATATCCGACGGATATGGATTATCCGTCAATTGTGTGGATTATCCGAGGTCCTTAAGGAGTATTATCCAATGAAATTAGCTCAATGCAAAATACCCAGGAAAACTACTTAGTTCATCGGGCCAATTATGCATCTTACTTCCTCTTAATGTGTCACGCTATTATCAGTATTGCACATTTGCGCTATTATTATTGCTAATCGTTAATGTGTTGGGCTACCTTTTGATTATTGTGATGTTGTATGAGCATGCAAGACATTGTGTTGTACAAACAAGTGTGCAGATTTGGCTATAGTGTAGATTTATTCGTATTTTTCACATTTTTAAATATAAAAAGGAAAATTATGTGTTTGTTTGTTCAACTATCCGCCTCTGATCCGAGTCCGCACCGAATCTGCTCCATATCCGCGATCCGCTATAATCATCTTTCGAATCCACATCCGACCATTATCTGCTGAAATCCGAATCCGCCAAAAAGATATGGTAAAGGATATGAATAGAGCAATATCTGATCCGTTTACACCCCTATCCCGACTTCTAGTGATCATGTTGTTGTTTAAAAAAAATTACATTTATGAGTTTTAAAAAATGGAAGTAAATTCAGATGTAGATAATGGCGTGTCCCATAAACATGCAAAATATCAATTCCTAATACTTTGTGTTCTAAGCTACACAAAAATGAAAAAATGTGGATCTGAATATGCATCTTTTCAAGTGTCCAAATTTATGAGGTTTTGACATTTTTGTGTACCACACAACACAAACAATTTCTTATTGAGATTTTACATGCTTGTTGGTTACCTCATTGTCTATGAACTGATATGTTTTCAGAAGTTGTAAACTTATAAATATAAAGGGATCACTGGTGCTGGGGAACAAAGACATTCCTTTAACTATGTTTTGTAAAAGATAGATTTCAAGGGACAGAGATTTGGTGCACATGGGCACCAGTGATCTCATTTTTGTAAAAAAATCAAAAAACATAATTTTGAATTTTAAAAAAATTTGAAAAAAATCCACACATAGTCAATGATGTATCCCACAAACGTGCAAAAAATCAATTTCAAATACTTAATATTTTGAACTACACAAAAATGACAAAATTGTAGATCTGAGTAGTCATTTTCAAATCTCAAAAACATATCAGATTTTGTCATTTTTCTCTAGCTCAAAATAAAAAGAATTTCGGATTGGGATTTTGCATGATTGTGGGATGTATCAATGACATTCTTCAGAATTATTTTAATGATTTCTGTAACTTGTAAAAATATTTTTAATTATTTTTTAACATAGCGAGAGCACTGAAACTCGGGAGCTAAAAGCACTTTTCGGATTTCGAGGTCCTATTTCACCGAGTTGGGCCTATGAGACTAAAATGAAATGAGCCCATGAAAGTCTATCAAAACTCGTTATCTACCTTCATGCAGTTGCGTGTGTTGATTGTTGAAGGGTTGGCACTGGCCAAAGATCTTCACGGCTTGTTCAAAAAAAAAAGATCTTCACGGGGTTGTCCTTAGAAGCTGTCAAGAAGTGGTGAAAGACCTAGGCCAAGGAAATTCGTGTCGGTCGAGCAACATTCCAGCCATGTATGTTTCAAGCATGAATATCTTGATCGAACGGTGAAGCCTGCTCTAGCCGGCTAATCCTATACACCGATGAGGGTATTAGGTCTGGTCTATTTTCACTTTTTTCCTTTTTTCGTTTTCTGTATCTATTTCTATTTTTATTTTCTTTTTATTTGTTTTTCTGTTTTCTTGTTTGTTTCCTTTTATTTTTCGTTTATTTTTAATTCAAAATCAAAAGTTTAAATTTTAAAAACGTCTAAAATTAAAAATTATTTATATTCGAAAAATATTCAAATTTAAAATATGTCCATTTTCAAACATGTAAGATCACAAAAGGTGTTCAAATTTTCAAAAAAAAATCCACAAAAAAATTATTTTATGATGTTTAAAAAATACTAAAAAAATAGAACTTCTAGATTTAAAAAACGGATTTTCAATATTTCTTCTGCTAAAAACCGATTTTGTTTAAAAAATAAACTTCCGATTTTTGAAAAAGCAAATTTTGAATAACGTTCAGATTCAAAATATCAATTTTACAAATAGGCAACTTTTGAAAAAAGTAAAAATAAAAAACATAAAAACAAAAGGAAAAAGGAAAAAGGAATAAAGAAAAGAGAGTAGGCACTATGGGCTGGCCCATAAGGGGAGGAGCGGGTGCGCCGCACCGCTCGGTGAATAGCACCACCCGCTCTAGCCAGGAAAAATCTATTTCCCGCCCAGCTGCGGGGCAGATTAACACCCGCCCGCGTGCGGGCGTGAGCGGGCCGCGGCCCATCTGAGTTGGTTTTCTGTCTTTTGCGTTTTTTCGGTTCTTTTCTCTTTTGGTTAGTTTTCTGTCGGTTTCGTTTTTTTCTTTTATTTGGTTTTTTTTTCTTCCTTCGTTTTTTCTGCTTTTTTCTTTTCCTGTTTTGAATATATTTTTCAAATTCGAGCAAATTTTCAATTTAAGTAAATTTTAAGTTGGAGTAACTTTCGAATTTGAGCAAATTTAAACTGGAACAATTTTTAAATTTTTGTTCAGTTTTGAAATTTGCTTAGATTTATGTTTTTGACCAGTTTCAAAATTTTCTAAGATTTAATTTTTGCTAGTTCTTGGAATTTGCTTAAATTTTAAATATTGCCTGGTTTCGGAATTCGCTTAGATTTAAATTTTGCTTCGTTTCAATATTTGTTTATGTTCAAAAAAAGTACGGAGATTTGATCCCTGGTCTCCAGGAGCAGTAAAGGAGCTGACACCACTACGGTATATCTAATTTTTTGTACAAAAACGAAAGAATATAGTACCTACTTTGTTCACCGAACGTATCTCAAAAAATATACTTTGTTCACCGAACGAACTAATGGGCCAGCCCATCCGGCTTCCACTTCAGGCGATGCATGTTCCGGCGCGCTAACGAGCGGGAAATAGGGAAACCCGGGGGGTGCTGTACGCCGACCTGGTCGGTGCGGAGCAGGCGCCGCACACCCCCCAGGGCCCAGGCGGGTTGTTGGGCCGGCCCAACATTCCCACTCTTTCTTTTTTTTTTCTTTTGCTTTTTTGTTTTTTCTGTTCAATTTTCTTTTTACGTTTTTTAAAAGCTGATTCTTTTTAGACCCGATTTTAAAAATTATTTTAGTTTTTCTGAAATTTAAATATTTTTAAAATTTGAACATTTTTTAGATTGGAACAAATTTTAAAATTGAACAAAAAAATTCAAACTTAATTATTTTTTATATATGAACAAATTTCGAATTTGAACAATTTTTTTATTTGAACAATTTTTTTATTTGAACAATTTTCGTATTTGAACAATTTTTTATTTGAACAATTTTCGAATTTAAATTTTCTCGAATATTTGAGATAAAACATTTTACATTTAAATATATATTTTAATTTAAAAAATTAAATCTTAAGAACGAAAAAAACAGAAAAGAAAAATAAACAGAAAATAAAAAGAAACAAAAAAGAAAAAACAGGAATGAAAAAGAAAACAGAAATGAAAAAGAAAAGAACAGAAAAAGAAAAGAACAGAAAATGATCTCAAAAAAAGAAAACGGCCAAGTGGCCCAACACCCGAACTGGGCCGGCCCGTACCGCGCGCGGGGGTGTGCGGCGCGCGGTACGCGCCGACCTGGTCGGTGTATAGGAAATCCGGGGAAACCCCTCTAGCCAGGGCTGCGACATCAATTCAGTCGGGCCGTTATCTGTGGATCTTATCTTGGCCGAAATTTCTTTGTAAGCAGCCAGGCCTTTATCCGTGGCCCATATCACAGCAAAAATGCATGTGAACATTGTTAATCAGTAAAGTGTCGAGAGTTAGTTAAATAATCTGTTCTGCGAAATAGTAAAATAATATTGTCATCCTCACCAAGGTGAACTCCTCTGTGTTATAATATAAACCAGCAAAGTGACAAAATTCTCGAACTATATTTTCTCCTCTGGTATGAAAATACTACAATTATACCATACGGCAACCAACAAACTCGGCGAGATAGCTCAACTACGTCTTGTTCAAGAGAAACCGAACATAGCACCACTAGTAATTATTTGAGTTTTCCTTGCATTTTTTTAGTGACAAGATGCCACCATTTCTGTAGTCGCTACAACGAATAAAAGAAGATGCTTCGGCATCTTCCTGCTGATACGGTGAGCAGCACACATGATGCTAGAATTAAGTAAGATAAATGTTTTGTTAAATTATATTAACATTAGTATGAAATTGATACATTTCCAAGACAAGCATCAGAGAGTTTGTATTATATATATACTTATGTTCACAACAGGGTACAGGAGGAATCCTATCTGGGTTGGAACAAAGTTGTTAAAGCTGAATTGGAACCATTGGAATAAAGCATACAAGAATAAAATTGATGCTTGAGCTAGTAAGATAATGGTTGCAACAAGCCATATAGGCTTACTTAAGCAGAGTTGTAGCTCATTTAAACAAATAGTGATATAGCTTCGAAGTCATGTGAAAATATATTATGGCCTATTTAGTTTGTAGGATTGCAACGACGAAGGAACATGAAAACACAAAAATATTACAAAAAAGGACGAAGGAGCATTATTTTCTTAAGCATGGGAATTGTGTAAACTTGATTTTGTTTCAAGAAATAGGACCATCTTAGAAAATCCTAATAAACATAGACAAGAAAAGGCACATGAAAAATGTATAATTTTGATATAAGTGTAAAATGCACTGCAGGTCCTAAAACTATTCGAGGGTTACAAGTTAGTCCTACTTATAGGGAAGTGCATACTCGAGTCCTACAAGTTTGTTAAATGTCTTGCATCAGCTTTGACCTGCACAAGTGGCAGGTTGACCATTGCCATGTGGAATTTTTTGCAGCAAATCCCTCTAAAAAATTCTCTCTTCTAATTTATTAGTCCTTCCCAACCCTCATGTTGGGATTGAAGTAGAGCCTGGGCTAGAAGACTGCACAGAAGTGAAGAACGGTTGGGTTCACCTCGCCGTGTCCAAATTAGAGAATTGTGCTAAGGGAAAGGTGTCGTTGAGAAGTTTGCATCATGGTGATGTGCGCGCACTATGGCAAGGGCGTGGTGGCCAGTGGCGGACCTAAGGCTTACATCTGGCAAGGCATTGTGCGACCTAGATGTCGTGGAGCGTGGGAGGTAGTCGTCGAGACCGACGACGCAATGACCCAGTGAGCGTTGGAGGACCCCATGTTCTGTGGCAAGGTAGTATGCCGGAGCTACTGTGCCATCGAGTGATGCCTCATGGACGTGTCCATCATCATCGTGTTCGTAATAACTGGAGCAACTATGCGTGATAACCGTCCGCGACAATCACAACATAAAGGGAAGTATCATCTTCACATGATGGTGCTCGGAGTGTGTATCCATCCACCGTAATCTGGCGACAATTATAAGATAAAATAGAAGTATCATCCTCACGGGGAAGGGCCTAGGAACTAGAAGAGGGAATTTTCTAGGGGGTTTTGTGCAAGCGACTTCCACATGGCAGTGGTAACATGCCACTTGTGCAAGTCAAACTTGATGCGAGGTCAGTATGACCTGAGGTGTCACACTAAACAAACATGTAGGGCTCAAATCTGCATTTCCATACATGTGTGAGTAACTTCGCACCTCTAGAATAGTTTTAGGACATGCGGTGTATTTCACTGCCACTAAAGACCTTGGTCTCTTTCGTGTCTAAAATTTCAAAAGTAAAAAAGAGGTCTGGAGAGAGTAAAAATTCCTAATTTTGGCATTAAAAATTAGATAAAATAATTTCCCTCCAATAAATATGTGTGTGCATCAATTTGTGCACAGGACAGATATATTACCTTTTTTCGTTTTGTTTTTCTTTTCTCCATGACTTTTAAGTTTTAAACATATGAGTTGTGCAACTAAAAGAAAATTTAATATTATTATATTTTTCTCCACTTTTATACTAACTGAATAGACTCTAAGTTTCTATATCGTTTACCAAATTTTAGAAAAATACACATATGAATTCTAAAAAAGTCTCAGGAGACAGTCTAAGTGTCTCACATCTTTCAGAGATCTGTCATTTTCCTTCACAAACATGAATCGGTTAGCTACTTAAATTTATAGTAATGTCAAATGTTAAACGGGATCTCCTAACTTGTCAAGGAATGTTTAGCTGTTGTGGTCGTATTCATAAAATTTTAAAAATCACTAGCCCATTTTCACTACAACGCACACACAACACAATTATTAAGTAAGGTTATGTATGAACATACAAGTTTGGCAGCAGGTGAAACTTTTGACACTTTGTTCTACCGGAGTCCAGATGCTTTCAAAAGAACTTGGTTAAAGTTAAAGTTAATTTGCACTTGTGCCAAGTGTAAGCGACACACCTAAGGATGCACCTAGCCTTTCCTTGGTGTTAGATACATCGATTGTATTAATTAGAAGAACAGTTGAACTGAAAACATACTATTACTAACATGTAAGCAAATGGCTCGAAACATGGCCTCCAACCTATAAACGGAAAGATATGGACTCGAGGACAGTCAAGTCATCCCAGCGTACGCAGTGCATTGCACTAGCAAAACATCTCGCGACACTTTGTCGTATCAAATCATAGAAATTGCTACTTCTGCTGTAAAGCTAGACAAAGTTGCCAACATCCTGACCTAATTAGATGCCGTTTAAGACATGGACTGCTTTTCAGGAACACTTTTCACTTCAAGTAATACTATTTCATGCCAAGTTAAAATATTGATCTTGTTGGGAACACTAAATTTATTTAGCCTGTTTCTAGTTTTATGGGACCTATTCTTAGACAGATCGACGGCCACCACTCATCGCAAGCAATGAATAGTTGGCCATCGGTTCTCCTTCTTGGCTTGCTCCCTAGCTAGACGACATTTTTCCATTTACAGTTCAACTAAGGGCCCTTCTGGATTCAGTGATTTTCAAATAAATTTTGGAGATATATAATTTATAGGATTTTTTTGCCTGGGGAAGTCCTTTGGATCGGAAGAATCGAAGCATTTTTCCTATACTTCCTGTGTTCCATCCAAATGATTATTTCCATAGATTTTCTCTATTTCGCAATCCCTTATTTTTTTTAGAAACACAGTACAAACGTAGACGCTCACATACATGCGCATACACTCACCCTATGAACGCACACACGCACACCCTACCCCTATGAGCACCTCCGGAAGACTGAGCTAGCGGATTGGATCTTGAAATTGACGAAGTCACCACAGGCGCCTCGCTGTCGACGGGAACGTCGCCTCCCACTGAATGAATATTCCGCCTTTATGAGACACACAGATGTCAAACCTGGGGTTTGAACTCTAGTGGGCTGGGGGTACAACCACCCTCCTAACCACCCAACCTCAAGTTGGTTCTCCGCAATCCCTTATTTTGTACCTGCAATGCTATCAAATTATTGTGTTTTTCATATTCCCTTGTTTTCCTAATCATGCGATCAAAGAGCCCGTGAAAGCCTATTTCCACTAAACCCAACGGAAATAACTTGTTCATCACCAAAATAAGAAGAAAACGGGAAAGACGCAGGTAGCAGAGTGGGAGAACTATCTCTACTATTCGACCTCGCTACGGGACGACAACTTTCAGTGCGTGGTATTAACTTGCAACACTACATGCTCAGTCAAAGTTCTCTAAGGCTGGTGCCAATGCATCACTGCATATAGCCTCGCCACGTCAGTTTTTACTCTCACTCTCACCCCACTCTCACCCCACGGTGCCAGTGCACGGGCTATAGTGCCAGCTCTCACTTCTCTCTCCTCCACATCACCATTTCTTTTTCAGATTAAGTTTTTTCACTCAACTTTTTTTAGACATTCAAAATAATGCAAGAAAATTATTTTATTCAACTCAAAATGTTACCGATTACCTAATAATTAATAAAATTGCATAATAAATTTTAAAAATTACATAATAAATAAAAAATAAATTCTAATCCTCTTCCTCCTCCTCCTCCTCGTCGTCATCATCTTCCAAACCAAGCTCTTTTTCCACCATCTGGATGGCCTTCGCATGTTTGCGCTTTTCTGCTTCTTCCAGACCAAGATCCGTGAACGATGTCATATCTGGAGTCCAACCAAACATGGTGGAGAAGATTTGAGAGAGTGAAGGAGATGAATGAGATGAAATGGGTGTGGAGTGAGTGAAACCATATGGGGGTATTTATAGGGGGTGGGGATGAAATTTTGGGGTGTTTTTGGCTTTTTTTCAAAAAAATTGAGCCAGCAACGGCTACCCCAACGACTAGCTGACGTGGACGAATCAGATCACGCCACATCAGCTAGCCGTTACCCCCTCCCTCTCGCCCGCGCTCTCGCCCCGTCCTACCAACGCTGCCGCCCCCCTCTCGCCCCCCTCTCGCCCCTAGCGCGGGCGGCAGTCGGGCGGTAGCGGGCGCTACCGCCGGGCGGTGGATCCACCGCCCCGCGCTGCCGTCTCGCCCGCCTCTCGCCTCCCTCTCGCCCCGACGCGGGCGGTACCGCCCCTCCTCCAGCTCGCGTTGGCACCAGCCTAAGGACATCTACAATGCATACGTTAAGGGTGGGCGTCAGGATCGCTATCCTGGTAGTTACGCTCGTTTCCCGGCCCATCTCAGGAATCCATCTTGCGTCGACGCTCCAAGATGCACCGGGGGCTCTGCTTTTTCCTCCTCTAGCGGCTCAATAGCGATTTCTATATATACATCAGAAAACAAATTATTTAGCGCTTTGGTTTAGCGGCTGCGGCTTTAGGACGGAGCGCCCCTATGGTTTTCCTTTTCCTAAGCATTTCTTTTGATCGCTTAAGGGTCTTCAGTTGTACATGCCCTAACATGCACTCACGTTGTTTACTTCAAAATGAAATCACTAGATGGAAATTCCACGGTTTTCACTATCATATTCATATGAAATATGATTCACAATTCTGAATGAAAAATAATTGTGCACTTCTAAGCGCACTATCTCTACCTCTGCCGCAATAAAATCATTAGATTGATCTGGACATGTTTCTCTAGTTGCAACATAACGGAAATTCAATTCGGCTCCCGGGTGTGTATGCTCGCTCTACAAAAAAAATCATATTTCAAAGAGTCGAAAATATTTGATAAAAAATTCTACATGTACATCTCCATAATATATGTGGGCTCCTCAAGTTTCACAAAAAACTAACATTTTTTGTGGTCTATTTAAAAAAGAGAAAATTTATCTTGTGGAAAGCATTATTTTTTGCACTGAAATTTGTCTTTTTTACACACATCACATAATAAGTCAATTTTTTATGAAACGACTTTGTGAGCGTGTAGCACATGAAGATGTACGTACAAATTTTTCGTTTCAATTTTTCTGAAATTCAAAATCCATGTAAGATGCATTTCAAAATAGTGGGAGCATATGCACCCATGTTCCGAAACACCACTCCCCCAACATAAGCCCTTCTCACGAATTTTTGGCACATTGATAGTATGCACCCGATAAACCACCAAATTCGTTCTAATTTCAAATATTGGAAAAAACCTTCCTGGAAACAAAAGATGGCCAAGAGTATTGTACGCGTATGAGAAAATTTGGACTCGAAATGATTCCCATGGTATCCTGAGCAGAAAAGACAAATATATGACGAATAAAATGAATACTACATGTACATGAGGCTTTTCGATTCTGTCTTTTTACCCAGAATGTAATGAGATAGTAATTCCCTCGCGATTTTTTTTGTATACAAGTGTAATAGTTGATCATCATTGGTTCCCCAACAAAATTAGATCTTGTAACTTTTTTGAATTACCGTTTTTTGTGGATGTATGGGGTGCTTGGCACCCATGAGCATGTATTTTCCCTCGGTTCCCTCGCTATTGTGTTTCTCCACCTCCGCAACCAAGGTCTGCCCGCCCATCTTGAGCCCAGAAAGATTAACCTCACACACTCGCATTGTGCTCATTCGGTTCCCCTTCCTTGGTATGAGTTGTTGGAGAATTTTCCATTTATATTATTGAAGTGACTTTTCGCGTCTGTTTCACATAGTGTTTACGGTTTTTGCGGTGCATCATCCCAAATGATACTCCGGATTACATTTTTGTTGCAGCCTAGTTAATTTCACTTGTCAGACAATCAACAACATGATCGCACCATAATTTTAACCCAAATACAATTTGTTTCATTGCACATGAATGTATTTATAAGTCTTTACTCAATATGCATAACTAGGAATTAGCTTATAGCCGCACTTCTTACCGTCGACGAGTCTGATTTGAAGATGCCAGCGGTAAGATCTTCCAAAGTCGCCTCACCTTATCGCCAACGAACTCGCACCGAAGGCGCTGGGGATACATGTATTATCACTAGCAGGTCGAGCACGTAGGCGCCGACGATGTGTTGGGCCACGAGGCCACCGATGGGCCTCGCATTACCGCTGGCGAATAGAGCCCGTAGGCGCCGGGGGTAAGCGGCCTTACCGATGGCGAGTCGAGCACGTAGGCGATGGGGGTAAGGTGAGGCACGGTGGGCCACCCGGTCTGGATTTACCGCCGGCGCACACGGATAGGTTTCGACGGGGGTAAAGTGGCCGGGCTGAATTTTTCCTCCCATGCCTCCCCCCCCCCCCCCCCCCCCGAAAATACATCTAAAAATGATAAAAACTTCAAATTTCAAAATCCTTTGACATGCATGTACATGATGCAACCAACTTATAGTGAAAAGTTGAAAATTGAATTCCAAATAGAAATATGAAAGCAGTAAGATTTTAGATTTTGTCAAAAAATAAGAAATTGTTTTTATTTTTGAATTTCTTTTGTTGTCAGTTTTTAATTATTTTGAATGTTTCACATTATTTTGGAATTTTTAATTTTCTAAATTTTTTCTAATTTTCAAGTATTTTGAATTTTTTAATTTATAGAATTTTTTATTGTTTTTTAGTTAATAATTGAATTATGCTTAAAGATTATTTGAAATTCATTGTTGCTTAATATTACTTAATCATTGTTGCTTATTTTTAAAATTTATTTGAAATTTAAAATATAAAATCATGTGTTATCAAAGTCTATTATCAAGGATTAATACAATTCATAGCATACTATTATCAAGGAGTTGTGAGGGTAGTCTTGGAAGCGTGTACGAAAGGAACGAAGAAGTTAAGCGTGCTAAGAGCATCTCCAGTCGCATCCCCAAACCGTTCCCCCAAAGGGATTTGGGGTGCGTCGGACAAAAAAACGTTCCCAACCGCGTCCCCTAAATCCGATTTTTGTTCGGCGCGCACCGATACGGGTTCCGGAGCCCCGAGCCCGTCCCTGTCCCACAGGGGACGCTCCGGGCACGCCGGACACAACGAAAAGAGAGGCGAAGCGACGCAGGCCCGACCCGTCAGCGGCTCAGAAGCCTAAAACCCCGTCGCCTACCTTTGGTCAAGCGACGTTAATGGCGTCCCAGTTTTCCCAGGCGACGCAGGGACGCGTCTCGTCGTGCATAGCCGCGTGGCCATCTGCGCTGGCGTTATTGCGTGCAACCACCCGCTGCCGCCGCTGTACATTAAGAGGTCCTGCGGTTCGTCCCAATCTCTCACCGCTCCCAAACCTTCTCGTCGCCGCCCCCTAGATCTTTTCCTCGCCGCTCCAAGCAATGTCGTCCTCGTACTCCCGCAAGATCGCCGTGGCGAACGGCTTCGGCCGCGGCAGCCTAACCGTGAAGGAGGCGTGTGCGCTGTACCACGCGGGATATCCTGTCCCGCTGGACATGCGCCTGCCAAGCAGCGGCGGCTGGAAGATGGCCATGAATGGCATTGGCATCCCGCCGCCGCCGAAGCGTGCACGGAGCAATCGATGGACGACATCAGGGCCCGGTGGGCTGAACTAAGCACCGAGGAGCGGGCGGATCCGACCTGGGCGCCCAAGAAAAACGACGAGTGGTGGGCCACGTACTTCAAGGCCAAGTACGACGAGGAGATGCGCAGCACCGCCGGCCTCATCGGCGGTCCGAACAGCTGGAACAGGAACGGGCGCGCCCGGTTCTGGGGCGTTCCGGGACGCACCCTCGAGAGCGTCATCCGCGGAATCCGCAACGGTGCTCCAAGGTTGGAGGTGCTGCCCTCACCGCCACCGTATCCCGCAGCGCAATGGCAGCCGAGGAGGACCACATACTCGTCCTCCTTGAACTCTTCTTCCTCAGGACCGGCCCGATCGACGCCGTCCTCGCCGTACCGCTCGGCGCCCTACACCGTCCCCAATCACGTGAAGGAGGAGCCGGCGACGCCCGTCAATCCAAGGCGCGGCGGCAGCAGCAACAGCAGCGGCAGCCGGCGCCAGCAAGATAGGCGGGGCGGCGCCCTCCTCATCCCGAAGCCGGAGGTGAAGGAGAAGCCGGAGGAAGCATCGCAGGCGGCGCTGCTGGCGGAGTACGAGCAGCAGCAGCGACTCATCGCCAGCAGCGACGACCCCGAGGACTGCCCAGGGCTGCGAGCGGCGTACTTGGCGTCGCTGAGCGACAAGGACGCCTGGAGGGGCGACCTCGACACGGCGATCATCATGTCCATCCGCGACACCGACAAGCCGCTCGTGGACCTCACCGACGACGGCCAGGCAGGACCAAGCGGCCTGGTGAAGGACGAGCCCGTCGAAGAGCCCGACGAGCGCGTCAAGTAGGAGGTCGTCACCGACGACATGTACAACTTCCACCAGTACTACGACTCCTCCGGCCGCCGCAAGTACTTCTAGATTAGGTTTAGTTTAAATTTATTCGAGTCTCGTTCGAATCTATGTAATATATACCAAGTTTGGATGAATTTAATCGAATCTTGCTTAAGTTCAAAATTTCCAAAATTTTGTTTGGGGGACGCGACTGGGGAGCGACGTCCCCCAAACGCGGCACGAACAAAACACGTCCCCAAAACGCTCAATCCGGCGCCGTTTGGGGGACGGTTTGGGGGACGCGACTGAAGATGCTCTAAGGGTGGAGCAGTGTGAGGATGGGTGACCTACCGGGAAATTTGACCATGAATATGTACTTTGACATGAGAATAGGGGTGTGATTAGATATTAGAGTGAAAAGTGTCAAACAATTCAAATATCCGAGAATAAAGAAATTTTAAAATTTCGAAAAAAATTTCAAAAATTCAAAAAAAATATTTTCAAAATACCTCGCGTTACCTGATACGTCTCAAACGTATCTATAATTTCTTATGTTCCATGCTAGTTATATGACAATACTCACATGTTTTATATACACTTTATATCATTTTTTATGTATTTTCCGGCACTAACCGATTAACAAGATGCCAAAGCGCCAGTTCCTGTTTTCAGCTGTTTTTGGTTTCAGAAATCCTACACATGAAATATTCTCGGAATTGGACGAAACAAAAGCCGAACTTCCTATTTTCCTCGGAGGGTTCGAGAACACCGAAGGAGAGACGGAGAGGGCCCACGAGGTGGCCACACCACGTGGCGGCGCGACCAAGAGGGGGGTGCGCCGCCCTATGGGGTGGGCCCCTCGGGCGTCTCCCGACTCTGCCCCTTCGCCTATAAATTCCCTCCGTCGCGAAAACCCTATTACCGAGAGCCACGATACGGAAAAAGTTCCAGAGACGCCGCCGCCGCCAATCCCATCTCGGGGGATTCAGGAGATCACCTCCGGCACCCTGCCAGAGAGGGGAATCATCACCGGAGGGCTCTACATCACCATGCCCGCCTCCGGACTGATGCGTGAGTAGTTCATTCTTGGACTATGGGTCCATACCAGTAGCTAGATGGTTGTCTTCTCCTCTTGTGTTATCATGTTTAGATCTTGTGAGCTGCCTATCATGATCAAGATCGTCTATTTGTAATGCTACATGTTGCGTTTGTTGGGATCCGATGAATATTGAATACTATGTGATGACCCACAAGTATAGGGGGTGTATCGTAGTACTTTCGATAAATAAGAGTGTCGAACCCAACGAGGAGCAGAAGGTGTTGACAAGCAGTTTCGATGAAGGATTCACTGTAAATGCTCACAGACAAGTATTCAGGGGGTTTTGATATAGCAGATGAATAAAGTACGAGTCAGTAAAATGCGAGAGAAATAATTGCAGCGAGTGGCCCAATCCTTTTTAGCACAAAGGACAAGCCGGTTTTTTACTTATGATGACCAAACGTTCTTGAGGACACACGGGAATTTAGTCTAGTGCTTTCGCTTCATACAGCTAATTAATCTTCATTGTTTTGATAAGTGTTGTGTGGGTGAACCTATGCTAGTGCACCGCCGTTCCTAGGACTAATACATACTTGTGATTATACCCCTTGCAAGCATCCGCAAATACAAGAAAGTAATTAAGATAAATCTAACCACAGCCTTAAACTCTGAGATCCTGCTATCCCTCCTGCATCGATATACCAACGGGGGTTTAGGTTTCTGTCACTCCGGCAACCCCGCAATTGGCAAACGAGTACAAGATGTACTCCCCTAGGCCCATAAAGGTGAAGTATCATGTAGTCGACGTTCACATGACACCACTAGAAGAATAACACCACAACTTAAATATCATAACATTGAATATTACTCAACCATAGTTCACTACTAACATTTAGACTTCACCCATGTCCTCAAGAACTAAACGAACTACTCACGAGATATCATATGGAACATGATCAGAGGTGATATGATGATGAATAACAATCTGAACATAAACCTTGGTTCAATGGTTTCACTCAATAGCATCAATAACAAGTAGAAATCAACACCGGGAGAGTTTCCCCTATCAAACAATCAAGATCCAACCCAAATCGTTACAGCGGTGACGAGGTGCAGCGGTGGAGATGGCGGTGATGATGATGGAGATGATGATGATGGTGATGGAGATGATGTCCAGCTCGATGACGGTGACGATGGCGTCGATTTCCCCCTCCGGGAGGGAATTTCCCCGGCGGATTCCTGCCCGCCGGAGAGCTCTTTTCTCTCTGGTGTTTTCCGCCCCGCAGAGGCAGCTGTGACTATTCGCGACTATCCTCTGAAGTTTAGGTTTTCGGGGCGAAGAAGTACGCGAAGGAGAGGAGGCTAGAGGGGGTCGTGGGCCCCTCCTCACAAGGCGGCGCGGCCAGGTGATACGTCTCCGACGTATCGATAATTTCTTATGTTCCATACCACATTATTGATGATATCTACATATTTTATGCACACTTTATGTCATATTCGTGCATTTTCTGGAACTAACCTATTAACAAGATGCCGAAGTGCCAGTTGCTGTTTTCTGTTGTTTTTGGTTTCAGAAATCCTAGTAACGAAATATTCTCGGAATCGGACGAAATCAACGCCCAGGTTCCTATTTTGCCCGGAAGCATCCAGAACACACGAGAACCGCCAGAGAGGGGGCACAGGGCCACCAAACCCTAGGCCGGCGCGGCCAGAGGGGGGGCCACGCCCCCCTATAGTGTGGCCCCCCCAGAAGTCCACCGACCTTGCCATTCCGCCTATTTAAAGCCTCCGTCGCGAAAACCCTGATACGTTCGACGAAACCCACAGAAACCTTCCAGAGCCGCCGCCATCGCGAAGCCAAGATCTGGGGGACAGGAGTCTCTGTTCCGGCACGCCGCCGGGACGGGGAAGTGCCCCCAGAAGGCTTCTCCATCGACACCGCTGCCATCTCCATCGCCATCTTCATCACCGCTGCTGCTCCCATGAGGAGGGAGTAGTTCTCCATCAAGGCTCGGGGCTGTACCGGTAGCTATGTGGTTAATCTCTCTCCTATGTACTTCAATACAATGATCTCATGAGCTGCTTTACATGATTGAGATTCATATGAGCTTTGTATCGCTACTAGTTGTGTGCTACTCATGTGATGTTATTAAAGTAGTCTATTCCTCCTGCATGGTGTAAAGGTGACTAGTGTGTGCACCATGTGGTTCTTGTCGTAGGCTATGATCATGATCTCTTGTAGATTGTGGAGTTAATTATCATTATGATAGTATTGATGTGATCTATTCCTCCTTCATAGTGTAATGTGGACAGTGCGTGCACTATGTTAGTTCTTGGTTTATTTTGCAATGATCTATTATGCTCTAAGGTTATTTAAATATGAACATTATTGTGGAGCTTGTTAACTCCGGCATTGAGGGTTCGTGTAATCCTACGCAATGTGTTCATCATCCAACAAAAGAGTGTATGTAGCACATATGAGAAAGAGTTATTTATTATGCGATCAATGTTGAGAGTGTCCACTAGTGAAAGTATGATCCCTAGGCCTTGTTCCTAAATACTGCTATCGCTGCTTGTTTACTGTTTTACTGCGTTACTACTGCTGCAATACTACCACCATCAACTACACGCCAGCAAGCTATTTTCTGGTGCCGTTGCTACTGCTTATATATATTCATACCACCTGTATTTCACTATCTCTTCGCCGAACTAGTGCACCTATTAGGTGTGTTGGGGACACAAGAGACTTCTTGCTTTGTGGTTGCAGGGTTGCATGAGAGGGATATCTTTGACCTCTTCCTCCCTGAGTTCGATAAACCCTGGGTGATCCACTTAAGGGAAAACCTGCTGCTGTTCTACAAACCTCTGCTCTTGGAGGCCCAACACTGTCTACAGGAAAAGGAGGGGGGCATAGACATCACCAGGGCAGGGCCCGCGCCGGCCTATGAGGTGGGCCCATGGCGGCCCTCCTCGGCTCCCCTTTCTGGCTCCCTTCGTCTTCTGGAAAAATAGGATTTTTCGTATAATTTCCGTCAATTGTTAATCTTCCGAAATATTGCATTCTGACGGCGCTTTTTCCAGCAGAATCCTGACTCCGGTGCGCGATCCTCCAATAATCATAAAACATGCAAAATAGATGAAATAACATAAGTATTATCTCTAAATATGAAATATATGAATGAATAACAGTAAATTATGATATAAAATAGTGATGCAAAATGGACGTATCAACTCCCCCCAAGCTTAGACTTCGCTTGTCCCCAAGCGAAACTGAGCTCAGTAAACAAGACCACATGTTTATGGAGTGAAGAGTCAATAAATAAAATACGGACAAGAAGCATCATATTAATTCACACAAGGCATTCTAGTGAACAACTTCCCAATATGATTCAACTTGAAACAAGTAAAAGGAGATCACAAATAAAGGTGCATGGGAAATCATAATTGGTGATGGCAAACTTCATTCTTGGTCAAAGAACATTTAACAGATTGTACTTATTTATCGAGCAGCGCTCTTATATTAAGGCTTATACCAAAATTTGCATACTCAATCATAATAATCTTCTCATAATCATTGATAATCTTCAAAGCTATATTCATCAGATAAAACTTGTACTAAACAAGGAAGAATAAAATGCATGACTAAATAGATCACAATATAGATGGTTGGATCACAACAACTCAATTGCTTGCTCAAGATGGAGGGAAATAGGTTTACTGACTCAATCATAAAGTAAAAGATAGGCCCTTCACAGAGGGAAGCAGGGATTAAATCATGTGCTAGAGCTTTTCAAGTTTTGAAATCATATAAAGAGCATAAAAGTAAAGTTTTGAGAGGTGTTTGTTGTTGTCAACGACTGGTAGCGGGTACTCTAACCCCCTTGCCAGACAAACTCTCAAAGAGCGGCTCCCATAAAGTTTTCTTTTTGGTAGACACTCCTTCCAACCTTTGCTTTCACAAACCATGACTAACCGAATCCTCGGGTGCCTGCCGGCAATCTCATACCATGAAGGAGTGTCTTTTTATTTTAGTTTTATTTAGATGACACTCCTCCCCTCCTTTGCTTTCTCAAGCCATGGCTAACCGAATCCTCGGGTGCCATCCAACAATCACATACCATGGAGGAGTGTCTATTTGTAAAATTACAAAAGTTAATTAATTTGGGACTGGGAACCCCATTGCCAGCTCTTTTTGCAAAGTTATTGGATAAGTGGATGAAGCCACTAGTCCATTGGTGAAAGTTGCCCAACAAGATTGAAAGATAAAACACCACATACTTCCTCATGAGCTATAAAACATTGACACAAATAAGGAGTAATAAAGTTTTGAATTGTTTAAAGGTAGCACATGAAGTATTTAATTGGAGTGGCAGGAAATACCACATAATAGGTAGTTATGGTGGACACTCATGACATGGGTTTTGGTTTAAAGGTTTGGATGCACGAGAAGCATTCCCTCTCAGTACAGGTCTTTGGCTAGCAAGGTTGATTAGCAAGCATAAGAGTTGAGGGAAACAAACAAATATACATGTGATAGAAACAATCATGCATCTTACTTGTAAGCACAAACGATTTTAACTTCAGAATACTAAGCTCATGATTAATCAAGAAAGAAGTATAATGAACTAACATATCTACAGGTATTTCTTCTCTACTTAAACTCAAAGTGTTGTTGCTATTGACCAATGCTAAGTTTGCCAAAACCAAATAGATTTACTCAATGCTCCCAAAGTGATACCAATACTAACAACAAGATCAACCACATAATAGAGATTGCAAACTAAAATAAGATGTGCAATATGTAAATGATAAAACTTCGCATTAATATTCCATAACGATAACTCACACCAAGGGATACATAGATAACCACTAAAAGAGAGATACTTCCATACCGCAACACATCTTATATGATAACTTCCCTACTCATGATATGACACTACTTGATAATAAAAAGGTAAAAGATAGTGATGATGTGATACCGCGGCACTCCCCCAAGCTTGGAACAAACCAAGGGGATGCCAATACCGATGATGAATTACTCCTTTGGTGATGATGGTGGTGGTCCGTTCCTGTGATCCTTAAAAATCTCCTTCAGCTTCAGCTTCTCAGTTTGGCAATTCTGCACTAAGACTCGAAGAGATTCATTGTTATCTGAAAGTGGCGGTGGCCTTGTGATAGGAATTGAGTAATACTCCAGCATTCTGCGAAGTCGGTTGTTTTCCTCAAGAAGTATCTCCACTTCCATTCTCAGCGCACGGTATTGATCACAAAACTCATCGGTAACCCGTAGTGCTTCTTCCACACAAGGGAAAGAGTCGAGGCTAAGAGCAGGCGGTAGATTTCCCTGCAAGTTATGAGAAAAAGAACGTCCAGTGTTAACCGATCCCACCAATATTGGCTTACTCCCCACAGTTTGCCGCTTCCTTTTCATTGATGACGTCTCCTTCACTTCCTCCTTGAATTCTTCTTTCAGCTCGAAATCTTGAATATCTTCCTCCATAGGCTCCTTGTCTTTGTTGTTGGAGACGATGCTGCTTCTAGATTGAAAATAGATCCTGGCAGAAACAGCTCGAAACAAAACACGTCGAGAAAACGATATACGGACCTCCAGGAGTCCGGGGGATTATATAGCAGAAATTTTCACGACAGAAGGAAAGTACCAGGTCGAACAAGAGTCGGAGAGGGACACCATGGCGATGTCCTCATAGGGCGGCGCGGCCAGGCTGGGGCCCACGCCGGCCTATGGGGGCACGCCCTCGTGCGTCTCCTCCACTCCGTTTCGATCTCGTAATTTTTCATATTTTCCAAAAATAGCAAAAACATAGTTCGGAAAGTTAAACGCGGACTTTTTCTTACCAGAACTGTCACCTATTCAAAGTCGAACTCTGCAGAACTGTCAGTTTGACCTTTGATGAAAGCTTCCGGAGTTACCACTTGAATAACATCAACATCTTCATTATAAGAATCTCCAGAGATATAATCCTTGAGTCTTTGTCCATTCACTACTTGTGTGGCATCGCCTTGCAGAGAACTAATTTTAATTGCCCCTGAACGATACACCTCCACAATGACATATGGTCCTTCCCACTTTGAGAGTAATTTCCCTGCAAAGAATCTGAGACGAGACCGATACAATAGGACTTTATCTCCAACATAAAATTCTCTTTTGATAATTCTTCTATCATGCCATTTCTTAACTTTCTCTTTAAAGAGTTTAGCATTTTCATAAGCTTCACTTCTCCATTCATCTAGAGAACTCAATTGTAGCAATCTCTTCTTACCGGCAAGTTTGAAATCTTTATTAAGTTCTCTCACAGCCCAATAAGCTTTGTGCTCTAGTTCTAAAGGTAAATGGCATGTTTTTCCATAAACCATTTTATAAGGTGACATACCCATGGGATTTTTATAAGCAGTTCTATAAGCCCATAATGCGTCCTTCAATTTAATAGCCCAGTTCTTTCTAGATTTATTAACAGTCTTTCCCAAAATAGATTTAATCTCTCTACTTGATAATTCTACTTGCCCACTAGTTTGAGGATGATAAGCGGAAGCAATTCTATGATTAATACCATACTTAGCAAGAGTTTTTCTAAAACCTCCATGAATAAAATGAGAACCTCCATCAGTCATAATATATCTAGGTACTCCAAATCTAGGAAAAATAATATCTAAAGCATTTTTAAAGAAGTCTCACCATCAGCACTTTTTGTGGGTATAGCTTCTACCCATTTAGTAACATAATCAACAGCGACGAGTATATGAGTGTTACCTTCTGAAGAAGGGAAAGGACCCATGAAGTCAAATCCCCAACAATCGAATGGTTCAATAACAAGAGTATAATTCATAGGCATTTCATTACGTCTGGAGATATTACCAACCCTTTGACATTCATCACAAGATAAAATAAACTTCCTTGCATCTTTGAAAAGAGTTGGCCAATAAAAACCTGATTGTAGAACCTTTTGTGCAGTTCTATCTCCGGCGTGATGTCCTCTGATACGTCTCCGACGTATCGATAATTTCTTATGTTCCATGCCACATTATTGATGTTATCTACATGTTTTATGCACACTTTATGTCATATTCGTGCATTTTCTGGAACTAACCTATTAACAAGATGCCGAAGTGCCAGTTGCTGTTTTCTGCTGTTTTTGGTTTCAGAAATCCTAGTAAGGAAATATTCTCGGAATTGGACGAAATCAACGCCCAGGGGCCTATTTTTCCACGAAGCTTCCAGAAGTCCGAAGACGAAACGAAGTGGGGCCACAGGGAGCCCAAACCCTAGGGCGGCGCGGCCCCCCCCCTTGGCCGCGCCGCCCTGTCATCTGGGGCCCCTGTGCCCCCTCCTGACTTGCCCTTCCGCCTACTTAAAGCCTCCGTGACGAAACCCCCAGTACCGAGAGCCACGATACGGAAAACCTTCCAGAGACGCCGCCAACGCCGATCCCATCTCGGGGGATCCAGGAGATCGCCTCCGGCACCCTGCCGGAGAGGGGAATCATCTCCCGGAGGACTCTACGCCGCCATGGTCGCCTCCGGTGTGATGTGTGAGTAGTCTACCCCTGGACTATGGGTCCATAGCAGTAGCTAGATGGTTGTCTTCTCCCCATTGTGCTATCATTGTCGGATCTTGTGAGCTGCCTAACATGATCAAGATCATCTATCTGTAATTCTATATGTTGCGTTTGTTGGGATCCGATGAATAGAGAATACTTGTTATGTTGATTATCAAAGTTATATCTATGTGTTGTTTATGATCTTGCATGCTCTCCGTTATTAGTAGATGCTCTGGCCAAGTTGATGCTAGTAACTCCAAGAGGGAGTATTTATGCTCGATAGTGGGTTCATGTCTCCGTGAATCTGGAGGGGTGACAAGAACCTCTAAGGTTATGGATGTGCTGTTGCCACTAGGGATAAAACATTAGTGCTATGTTCAAGGATGTAGTCACTAGTTACATTACGCGCAATACTTAATGCAATTGTCTGTTGTTAGCAACTTAATACTGGAGGGGGTTCGGATGATAACCTGAAGGTGGACTTTTTAGGCATAGATGCAGTTGGATGGCGGTCTATGTACTTTGTCGTAATGCCCAATTAAATCTCACTATACTCATCATGATATGTATGTGCATGGTCATGCTCTCTTTATTTGTCAATTGCCCAACTGTAATTTGTTCACCCAACATGCTGTTCGTCTTATGGGAGAGACACCTCTAGTGAACTGTGGACCCCGGTCCAATTCTCTTACTGAAATACAATCTACTGCAATACTTGTTCTACTGTTTTCTGCAAACAATCATCTTCCACACAATACGGTTAATCCTTTGTTACAGCAAGCCGGTGAGATTGACAACCTCACTGTTTCGTTGGGGCAAAGTACTTTGGTTGTGTTGTGCAGGTTCCACGTTGGCGCCGGAATCCCTGGTGTTGCGCCGCACTACATCCCGCCGCCATCAACCTTCAACGTGTTTCTTGACTCCTACTGGTTCGATAAACCTTGGTTTCTTACTGAGGGAAACTTGCTGCTGTACGCATCACACCTTCCACTTGGGGTTCCCAACGAGCGTGTGCTTTACGCGTCATCAAGCTAAATTTCTGGCGCCGTTGCCGGGGAGATCAAGACACGCTGCAAGGGGAGTCTCCACTTCTCAATCTCTTTACTTTGTTTTTGTCTTGCTTAGTTTTATTTACTACTTTGTTTGCTGCACTAAATCAAAATACAAAAAAATTAGTTGCTAGTTTTACTTTATTTGCTATCTTGTTTGTTATATCAAAAACACACAAAAATTAGTTTACTTGCATTTACTTTATCTAGTTTGCTTTATTTACTGTTGCTAAAATGGCCAACGCTGAAAATACTAAGTTGTGTGACTTCACAACCACAAATAATAATGATTTCTTATGCACACCTATTGCTCCACCTGCTACTACAGCAGAATTCTTTGAAATTAAACCTGCTTTACTGAATCTTGTTATGCGAGAGCAATTTTATGGTGTTAGTTCTGATGATGCTGCTGCCCATCTTAATAATTTTGTTGAACTATGTGAAATGCAAAAATATAAAGATGTAGATGGTGATATTATTAAACTAAAATTGTTCCCTTTCTCATTAAGAGGAAGAGCTAAAGATTGGTTGCTATCTCTGCCTAAGAATAGTATTGATTCATGGACTAAATGCAAGGATGCTTTTATTGGTAGATATTATCCCCCTGCTAAAATTATATCTTTGAGGAGTAGCATAATGAATTTTAAACAATTAGATACTGAACATGTTGCTCAAGCTTGGGAAAGAATGAAATCTCTGGTTAAAAATTGCCCAACCCATGGACTGACTACTTGGATGATCATCCAAACCTTCTATGCAGGACTAAATTTTTCTTCGCGGAATTTATTGGATTCAGCTGCTGGAGGTACCTTTATGTCCATCACTCTTGGTGAAGCAACAAAGCTTCTTGATAATATGATGATCAACTACTCTGAATGGCACACGGAAAGAGCTCCACAAGGTAAGAAGGTAAATTCTGTCGAAGAAACCTCTTCCTTGAGTGATAAGATTGATGCTATTATGTCTATGCTTGTGAATGGTAGGCCTAATGTTAATTCTAATAATGTTCCGTTAGCGTCATTAGTTGCTCAAAAAGAATATGTTGATGTGAATTTCATTAAAAATAACAATCACAATGATTCTAGGCCATACCCTGCTAATGGTAATTCTTATGGTAGATATGCTTCATCTAATGAAGAAAAGATGCTAGAAATTGAAAGATCCACTAAGAGCTTTATGCAATCACAATATGAGCAAAATAAATTGTTTACTAAAACAATGAATGAGCAATCTACCTTGTTGAAGAATATAGGGAGTCAACTTGAAAATCTGAATAGGGAGATCTCGGGGTTGCAAACTAAACTTGCTAATGCTGAAACCCGAATCTCATACATGTCTGCATCACAATCTTCTTTAATTAATAAAATGGCTGCTAAACCTGAGGATTTAGATGATAAAATTACTACTACAGCAAATGCCATTCAAGTTAGAATTAATGAGAATATAAGATTAATGGCTGAACTGCGTGCTAGGTGGGATAGAGAAGAAAATGAAACACTAGCTAAAGAGAAGAATGTAGCTAAAGTTTGGACTATTACCACCACTAGTAATGCTAATGCTACACATGTTGCTGCACCTCCTACTAATACTAATAAAAGAATTGGTGTTAGCAATGTTTCCACTTCTAATGCAAAGCGCGAGAAACTGCCTGAAACTGCTAAAGCTAGCTGAAACTGCACGTGATAAAGCTGCTGAAATTTTTTCCAACATTGGGGATGATGATCCCATTGCTTTAGATTATAATGGTTTGAATTTTGATGATTGCCACATCTCTGAAGTTATAAAGTTCTTGCAAAAACTTGCTAAAAGTCCTAATGCTAGTGCTATAAATTTGGCCTTTACACATCATATTACAAATGCTCTCATAAAAGCTAGAGAAGAGAAACTAGAGCGCAAAGCCTCTATTCCTAAAAAGCTAGAGGATGGTTGGGAGCCCATCATTAAGATGAAGGTTAAAGATTTTGATTGTAATGCTTTATGTGATCTTGGTGCAAGTATTTCTGTTATGCCTAAGAAAATTTATGATATGCTTGACTTGCCACCGCTGAAAAATTGTTATTTGGATATTAATCTTGCTGATCATTCTACAAAGAAACCTTTGGGTAAAGTTGATAATGTTCGCATTACCGTTAACAATAACCTTGTCCCCGTTGATTTTGTTGTCTTGGATATTGAATGCAATGCATCTTGTCCCATTATATTGGGAAGACCTTTTCTTCGAACTGTTGGTGCTATCATTGATATGAAGGAAGGTAATATAAAATATCAATTTCCTCTCAAGAAAGGTATGGAACACTTCCCTAGAAAGAGAATGAAGTTACCTTTTGATTCTATTATTAGAACAAATTATGATGTTGACACTTCGTCTCTTGATAATACTTGATACACACTTTCTGCGCCTAGCTGAAAGGCGTTAAAGAAAAGCGCTTATGGGAGACAACCCATGTTTTTACCTACAGTACTTTGTTTTTATTTTGTGTCTTGGAAGTTGTTTACTACTGTAGCAACCTCTCCTTATCTTAGTTTTGTGTTTTGTTGTGTCAAGTTAAGCCGTTGATAGAAAAGTAAGTACTAGATTTGGATTACTGCGCAGTTAGTGATTTCTTTGCTGTCACGAATCTGGGTCCACCTCCCTGTAGGTAGCTCATAAAATTAAGCCAATTTACGTGCATGATCCTCAGATATGTACGCAACTTTCATTCAATTTGAGCATTTTCATTTGAGCAAGTCTGGTGCCATTTTAAAATTCGTCAATACGAACTGTTCTGTTTTGACAGATTCTGCCTTTTATTTCGCATTGCCTCTTTTGCTATGTTGGATGAATTTCTTTGATCCACTAATGTCCAGTAGCATTATGCAATGTCCAGAAGTGTCAATAATGATTGTGTCACCTCTGAATATGTTAATTTATATTGTGCACTAACCCTCTAATGAGTTGTTCTAAGTTTGGTGTGGAGGAAGTTTTCAAGGATCAAGAGAGGAGTATGATGCAACATGATCAAGGAGAGTGAAAGCTCTAAGCTTGGGGATGCCCCGGTGGTTCACCCCTGCATATATTAAGAAGACTCAAGCGTCTAAGCTTGGGGATGCCCAAGGCATCCCCTTCTTCATCGACAACATTATCAGGTTCCTCCCCTGAAACTATATTTTTATTCCATCACATCTTATGTGCTTTTTCTTGGAGCGTCGGTTTGTTTTTGTTTTTGTTTTGTTTGAATAAAATGGATCCTAGCATTCACTTTATGGGAGAGAGACACGCTCCGCTGTAGCATATGGACAAGTATGTCCTTAGGCTCTACTCATAGTATTCATGGCGAAGTTTCTCCTTCGTTAAATTGTTATATGGTTGGAATTTGAAAATGATACATGTAGTAATTGCTATAAATGTCTTGGGTAATGTGATACTTGGCAATTGTTGTGCTCATGATTAAGCTCTTGCATCATATGCTTTGCACCCATTAATGAAGAAATACATAGAGCATGCTAAAATTTGGTTTGCATATTTGGTTTCTCTAAGGTCTAGATAATTTCTAGTATTGAGTTTGAAACAACAAGGAAGACGGTGTAGAGTCTTATAATGTTTTCAATATGTCTTTTATGTGAGTTTTGCTGCACCGGTTCATCCTTGTGTTAGTTTCAAATAAGCCTTGCTAGCCTAAACCTTGTATCGAGAGGGAATACTTCTCATGCATCCAAAATACTTGAGCCAACCACTATGCCATTTGTGTCCACCATACCTACCTACTACATGGTATTTTCCGCCATTCCAAAGTAAATTGCTTGAGTGCTACCTTTAAAATTCCATCATTCACCTTTGCAATATATAGCTCATGGGACAAATAGCTTAAAAACTATTGTGGTATTGAATATGTAATTATGCACTTTATCTCTTATTAAGTTGCTTGTTGTGCGATAACCATGTTTACTTTTGACGCCATCAACTACTCTTTGTTGAATTTCATGTGAGTTGCTATGCATGTTCGTCTTGTCTGAAGTAAGAGAGATCTACCACCTTATGATTAAGCATGCATATTGTTAGAGAAGAACATTGGGCCGCTAACTAAAGCCATGATCCATGGTGGAAGTTTCAGTTTTGGACATATATCCTCAATCTCAAATGAGAAAATTATTAATTGTTGTTACATGCTTATGCATAAAAGAGGAGTCCATTATCTGTTGTCTATGTTGTCCCGGTATGGATGTCTAAGTTGAAGAATAATCAATAGCGAGAAATCCAATGCGAGCTTTCTCCTTAGACCTTTGTACAGGCGGCATAGAGGTACCCCTTTGTGACACTTGGTAAAAACATGTGCATTGTGATGATCCGGTAGTCCAAGCTAATTAGGACTTGGTGCGGGCACTATTAGTACACTATGCATGAGGCTTGCAACTTATAAGATATAATTTACATGATGCATATGCTTTATTACTACCGTTGACAAAATTGTTTCATGTTTTCAAAATCAAAGCTCTAGCACAAATATAGCAATCGATGCTTTTCCTCTATGGAGGACCATTCTTTTACTTTCAATGTTGAGTTAGTTCACCTATTTCTCTCCACCTCAAGAAGCAAACACTTGTGTGAACTGTGCATTGATTCCTACATACTTGCTTATTGCACTTATTATATTACTCTATGTTGACAATATCCATGAGATATATATGTTACAAGTTGAAAGCAACCGTTGAAACTTAATCTTCTTTTGTGTTGCTTCAATGCCTTTACTTTGAATTATTGCTTTATGAGTTAACTCTTATGCAAGACTTATTGATGCTTGTCTTGAAGTGCTATTCATGAAAAGTCTTTGCTTTATGATTCACTTGTTTACTCATGTCATATACATTGTTTTGATCGCTGCATTCACTACATATGCTTTACAAATAGTATGATCAAGGTTATGATGGCATGTCACTCCAGAAATTATCTGTGTTATCATTTTACCTGCTCGGGACGAGCAGAACTAAGCTTGGGGATGTGATACGTCTCCAACGTATCTATAATTTCCGATGTTCCATGCTTGTTTTATGACAATACCAACATGTTTTGTTCACACTTTATATCATTTTTATGCGTTTTCCGGAACTAACCTATTGACGAGATGCCGAGAGGCCAGTTGCTGTTTTTGGTTTCAGAAATCCTAGTAACGAAATATTCTCGGAATCGGACGAAATCAACGCCCAAGTTCCTATTTTCATCGGAAGCATCCAGAACACCCGGGAAGGACCAGAGGGGAGCCATGGGGGCCCCACACCACACCCCGGCGCGGCCAGGGGGGGGGCGCGCCCCCCTATAGTGTGGCCCCCCCCAGAGACCCTCCGACTCCGATTCTTCGCCTATTTAAGCCGTCGTGACCTAAAACTTCGATACCAATTGACGAAACTCCAGAAAGACTCCAGGGGCGCCGCCACCGTCGCGAAACTCCAATTCGGGGGACAGAACTCTGTTCCGGCACCCTGCCGGGACGGGGAAGTGCCCCCGGAAGGCTTCTCCATCGACACCGCTGCCATCTCCACCGCCATCTTCATCACCGCTGCTACTCCCATGAGGAGGGAGTAGTTCTCCATCGAGGCTCGGGGCTGTACCGGTAGCTATGTGGTTAATCTCTCTCCATGTACTTCAATACAATGATCTCATGAGCTGCTTTACATGATTGAGATTCATATGAGTTTTGTATCACAATTCATCTATGTGCTACTCTAGTGATGTTATTAAAGTAGTTCTATTCCTCCTGCACGTGTGTAAAGGTGACTAGTGTGTGCACCGTGTGGTTCTTGTCGTAGGCTATGATCATGATCTCTTGTAGATTATGGAGTTAATTATCATTATGATGGTATTGATGTGATCTATCTGGTTATGTTGATCTATCTTACACTATAAGGTTACTTAAATATGAACAAATTGTGGAGCTTGTTAACTCCGGCATTGAGGGTTCGTGTAATCCTACGCAATGCGTTCATCATCCAACAAAAGTGTAGAGTATGCATTTATCTATTCTGTTATGTGATCAATGTTGAGAGTGTCCACTAGTGAAAGTGTAATCCCTAGGCCTTGTTCCTAAATACTGCTGAGTTACTACTGCTTGTTTACTGTTTTACTGTGTTACTACTGCTGCAATACTACCACCATCAACTACACACCATCAAGCTATTTCCTGGCACCGTTGCTACTGCTCATATATATTCATACCACCTGTATTTCACTATCTCTTCGCCGAACTAGTGCACCTATTAGGTGTGTTGGGGACACAAGAGACTTCTTGCTTTGTGGTTGCAGGGTTGCATAAGAGGGATATCTTTGACCTCTTCCTCCCTGAGTTCGATAAACCTTGGGTGATTCACTTAAGGGAAAACTTGCTGCTGTTCTACAAACCTCTGCTCTTGGAGGCCCAACACTGTCTACAGGAAAGGAGGGGGAACGTAGACATCAAGCACTTTTCTGGCGCCGTTGCCGGGGAGGAAAGGTAAAAGGCACTCATACTCCGGTTCCAGGTAACAGTACTTTTCTGGCGCCATTGTGTTTGTGCTCGAAGCTATTTCCTTTAGATCGTGCAATTGCAACTTTTTGTTTCTTGTTTACACTAGTTAGGCATAATGGAAAACAACAAAAAATTTGGTGAGCTTTTTAGTCTTTTTCCTGATTTAGAATTGTTTGATGCGAAAATTAAAAAACCTATGGAACCTTATTTGCATGCTAGTAGTGATGTTATTAGTATGAATGCAATTACTGCTAATGCTATGGAGAAGTCTAAGCTTGGGGAAGCTAGTTTTTGTGATCTTTTTAGCTTCCCATCTTTAGGGGAGAAAATTTGTTCTGATAATGCTTTATCTCCCATATGCGATAACTCTAATGATGCTTCTGATATTTTGAATCCACCTGCTGAAAGTATTCAGTATAAAATACCTATGAAAATTATTGAACGTGTTATGGACAACCACTATAAAGGGGATGGAACTGTCCATCCTAGAGATCATTTACTGTTTTTGCACGAATTATGCGGGTTATTCAAGTGTGCAGGTATCTCTATGGATGAAGTGAAGAAGAAGCTATTCTCCGTTTCGCTGTCTGGTAAAGCGGCGCATTGGTATAAATTGTTGGAGAATAGGCATTCTCTTGGTTGGGAGGAAATTGCATCTCTCTTTTATTCTAAATTTTATCCTCCGCATGAAGTGCATATTGATAGGAATTATATTTATAACTTTTATCCTCGTGATGGAGAGAGTATTTCTCAAGCGTGGGGGAGATTGAAATCTCTAATGCTCAAATGTCCCATTCATGAGCTCCCCCGTAATGTTATTGTTAATAATTTTTATGCGAGGCTTTCAGGACAACACAAAGACTATCTAGACGCGTGTTCGGAAGGATCTTTCACAAGCAAAGAGGTTGAAGCTAGGTGGGATCTTCTTGATCGGATTGAGGACAACGCTGAAGGATGGGAGAACGATAAAGGTAAAGAGTCAGGTATAAATTATGATTATGAATGCATTGAAGCTTTTATGGATACCGATAAATTTCAAAATATGAGTGCTACTTATGGTCTTGACTCTCAAGTTGCTGCAAATCTTTATAAAGCCTTTGCTTCTCATTTTGAATTGCCTAAAAATAATTTTGATAAGTATCATGAACCTTTTAAAGAGGCTTGCATGAAGAATGAAATTGTTGTTAATTATTGCAATAAGCATGCTCAAACTCCTAAAAATGCTATTTCTTATAAGCATGTTAATTTTTGTGGAATACATAGACCTTGTGGAATTAATCAAATCAAAGATGAATATTGTATCCATCATGCTAATGAAAAAACTAGAAAGTGGTTTAGGGCTCTAGATGATCTTGGTAAAAAAGTTTGTGCCCTCTATCCTTTTATTTGTGAAGTTTGCCATGAAGTGGGTCATTTTAATTTTCAATGCTCCTCCAATGATAATTTGAACCCAATGAGTGCTGCAAATTTGTATTGTGATGATGAAATTTCTCCTAATCAGCATGATGAACTTACTTTATTTTTGGGGTGTGAAGAACTATCGAGAAAAATCTCCTTGTTACATATGAGTGATCTTGATATTGATGATGTCCTGCATGGGTGTTTTTCTTATTGCATTGATAATAGCCATACAAATACTTACATACAAAATATTTTAGAAGATGACACCTTGCCAAAATATGATAGGACCGCTGTGTGTTTTCAACTAATTAATGAAAAGGAGGGATCCTCCCAAGTTTCTTCTATTGTTTCTGAAAGTAAATCAGGTTATGCGGACAAGCCACCCTTCAAGCCTCTTCCTCCTGAAGAAGGGAACGAGGAGAAGGAAGAGAAGAAGAAGAAGAAGGGAAAGAAGAAGAAGAAGAAGAAGAAGAAGAAAAAGGAGAATAAAAAGAAAGAGGTAACGGCATATCCCCGCGTGAATGAGATAACAATAGGTAACCGTAAGTATGTTGCTCCTAATGATTATTGTGATAATGAATCTGAATATGATGATCTTCCTATGCCCTTTACATACATTAGCAATCATGATTTGAATGAGCACACTACTTTTGATATTGCAAATCTCTGGGAAACTAATTCTGAAAATGATGATGATAATAATTGCCATAGTGTCAGTACTATCCATGCTTCCTCCCATAATGATATAGAAAGCTCTAAGCTTGGGGAAGAGGTGTTTGCAAATCCTTTAGCTACTGGTCATTATGTTCTTGATACATCTCCTTCTAATAACAATAATGGTGTGGACACAGATAAACCGATTGTGAAGGATAACTATTCTATTTCTTATGATGACACTATGCCTCCGATCTCTAATGATTATTATAAAGAATGCTATGATATAGGTTCTAACTATCCTTATGAAACTTGTCATAGTCATGATTGGATTACCAAAAACAATTCCCTTAATAGGCAACTTGTTTACCATGTTCAAATTCTTGATAATAATCTTGCTCCAATTACTATTAATGAGAATAACTCTTCTTATGCCAAATTTAATGATACTTCTATGCATATGAACCATGATAAGAATGTTTTAAGTGATGGGTATATTGTGGATTTCATCAATGATGCTACTGAAAGTTATTATGAGAGAGGGAAATATGGTCGTATGCATCTTAATAATATTAAGTTTCCCCTCTTTATGTTGAGAATCTTGAAGTTACTCGTGTTTTATCCTCTTATGCTTGTCACTTTGTTCTTCATGAATTCATTTGTGTACAAGATTCCTTTTCATAGGAAGCATGTTAGACTTAAATTTGTTTTGAATTTGCCTCTTGAAGCTCTCTTTTGCTTCAAATACTATTTCCCGCGAATGGATTATTAAAACTGCTGAGCCCATCTTAATGGCTATAAAGAAAGAACTTCTTGGGAGATAACCCATGTGTTATTTTGCTACAGTACTTTGTTTTATATTTGTGTCTTGGAAGTTGTTTACTACTGTAGCAACCTCTCCTTATCTTAGTTTTGTGTTTTGTTGTGCCAAGTGAAGCCTCTAATCGAAGGTTGATACTAGATTTGGATTCCTGCGCAGAAACAGATTTCTATCTGTCACGAATCTGGGATTTTCTCTCTGTAGAAAAAATCAGAAAAATATGCCAATTTACGTGCGTGTTCCTCAGATATGTACGCAACTTTCATTAGTTTTGAGTTTTCTGATCTGAGCAACGGAAGTATTTATTAGAAATTCGTCTTTACGGACTGTTCTGTTTTGACAGATTCTGCCTTTTATTTCGCATTGCCTCTTTTGCTATGTGGGATGGATTTCTTTGTCCCATTAAACTCCAGTAGCTTTGGGCAATGTCCAGAAGTGTTAAGAATGATTGTGTCATCTCTGAACATGTGAGTTTTTGATTATGTACTAACCCCTCTAATGAAGTTTATGAGAAGTTTGGTGTGAAGGAAGTTTTCAAGGGTCAAGAGAGGAGGATGATATACTATGATCAAGAAGAGTGAAAGCTGTAAGCTTGGGGATGCCCCGGTGGTTCACCCCTGCATATATCAAGAAGACTCAAGCGTCTAAGCTTGGGGATGCCCAAGGCATCCCCTTCTTCATCGACAACATTATCAGGTTCCTTCTCTTGAAACTATATTTTTATTCAGTCACATCTTATGTGCTTTACTTGGAGCGTCTATATGCTTTTATTTTTGTTTATGTTTGAATAAATTGGATTACATCATGCTTGTATGGGAGAGAGACACGCTCCGCTGGTTCGTATGAACACATGTGTTCTTAGCTCATAATATTCATGGCGAAGGTTGAAACTGCTTCGTTAAATTATTATATGGTTGGAATTGGAAAATGCTACATTTAGAAATTGGTGTGATGTCTTGAATAATGTGATACTTGGCAATTGTTGTGCTCTTGTTTAAGCTCTTGCATCATATACCTTGCACCCATTAGTGAGGAAATACATAGAGCTTGTTAAAATTTGGGTTTGCATGAGTGGTTTCTCTAGAGTCTAGATATTTTCTAGTAAGATGTTTGAACAACAAGGAAGACGATGTATAGTTTTATAATGCTTGTAATATGTCTTTTATGTGAGTTTTGCTGTACTAGTTCGTGCTTGTGTTTGCTTCAAACAACCTTGCTAGCCTAAACCTTGTATCGAGAGGGAATACTTCTCATGCATCCAAATCCTTGAGCCAAACAACACTATGCCATTTGTGTCCACCATACCTACCTACTACATGGTATTTTCCGCCATTCCAAAGTAAATTGCTTGAGTGCTACCTTTAAAATTCCATCATTCACCTTTGCAATATATAGCTCATGGGACAAATAGCTTAAAAACTATTGTGGTATTGAATATGTAATTATGCACTTTATCTCTTATTAAGTTGCTTGTTGTGCGATAACCATGTTCACTGGGGACGCCATCAACTACTCTTTGTTGAATTTCATGTGAGTAACTATGCATGTTCGTCTTGTCTGAAGTAAGAGCGATCTACCACCTTATGGTTAAGCATGCATATTGTTAGAGAAGAACATTGGGCCGCTAACTAAAGCCATGATCCATGGTGGAAGTTTCAGTTTTGGACATATATCCTCAATCTCAAATGAGAAAATTATTAATTGTTGTTACATGCTTATGCATAAAAGAGGAGTCCATTATCTGTTGTCTATGTTGTCCCGGTATGGATGTCTAAGTTGAGAATAATCAATAGCGAGAAATCCAATGCGAGCTTTCTCCTTAGACCTTTGTACAGGCGGCATAGAGGTACCCCTTTGTGACACTTGGTTAAAACATGTGCATTGTGATGATCAGGTAGTCCAAGCTAATTAGGACAAGGTGCGGGCACTATTAGTATACTATGCATGAGGCTTGCAACTTGTAAGATATAATTTACATGATACATATGCTTTATTACTACCGTTGACAAAATTGTTTCATGTTTTCAAAATAAAAGCTCTAGCACAAATATAGCAATCGATGCTTTCCTCTTTGAAGGACCATTCTTTTACTTTTATTGTTGAGTCAGTTCACCTATCTTTCTCCACCTCAAGAAGCAAACATTTGTGTGAACTGTGCATTGATTCTTATATACTTGCTTATTGCATTTGTTATATTGCTTTGCATTGACAACTATCCATGAGATATACATGTTACAAGTTGAAAGCAACCGCTGAAACTTAATCTTCCATAGTGTTGCTTCAATGTCTCTACTATGAATTTATTGCTTTATGAGTAACTCTTATGCAAGACTTATTGATGCTTGTCTCGAAAGTACTATTCATGAAAAGTCTTTGTTATATGATTCAATTGTTTACTCATTGCATTTACATTGTTTCGAATCGCTGCATTCATCTCATATGCTTTACAATGGTATGATTAAGATTATGTTGGTAGCATGTCACCTCAGAAATTATCTTTTATCGTTTACCTACTCGAGGACGAGTAGGAACTAAGCTTGGGGATGCTGATACGTCTCCAACGTATCTATAATTTCCGATGTTCCATGCTTGTTTTATGACAATACCAACATGTTTTGTTCACACTTTATATCATTTTTATGCGTTTTCCGGAACTAACCTATTGACGAGATGCCGAGAGGCCGATTCTGTTTTCTGCTGTTTTTGGTTTCAGAAATCCTAGTAACGAAATATTCTCGGAATCGGACGAAATCAACGCCCAAGTTCCTATTTTCATCGGAAGCATCCAGAACACCCGGGAAGGACCAGAGGGGAGCCCTGGGGGCCCCACACCACACCCCGGCGCGGCCAGGGGGGCCGCGCCCCCCTATAGTGTGGGCCCCCCAGAGACCCTCCGACTCCGATTCTTCGCCTATTTAAGCCGTCGTGACCTAAAACTTCGATACCAATTGACGAAACTCCAGAAAGACTCCAGGGGCGCCGCCACCGTCGCGAAACTCCAATTCGGGGGACAGAACTCTGTTCCGGCACCCTGCCGGGACGGGGAAGTGCCCCCGGAAGGCTTCTCCATCGACACCGCTGCCATCTCCACCGCCATCTTCATCACCGCTGCTACTCCCATGAGGAGGGAGTAGTTCTCCATCGAGGCTCGGGGCTGTACCGGTAGCTATGTGGTTAATCTCTCTCCATGTACTTCAATACAATGATCTCATGAGCTGCTTTACATGATTGAGATTCATATGAGTTTTGTATCACAATTCATCTATGTGCTACTCTAGTGATGTTATTAAAGTAGTTCTATTCCTCCTGCACGTGTGTAAAGGTGACTAGTGTGTGCACCGTGTGGTTCTTGTCGTAGGCTATGATCATGATCTCTTGTAGATTATGGAGTTAATTATCATTATGATGGTATTGATGTGATCTATCTGGTTATGTTGATCTATCTTACACTATAAGGTTACTTAAATATGAACAAATTGTGGAGCTTGTTAACTCCGGCATTGAGGGTTCGTGTAATCCTACGCAATGCGTTCATCATCCAACAAAAGTGTAGAGTATGCATTTATCTATTCTGTTATGTGATCAATGTTGAGAGTGTCCACTAGTGAAAGTGTAATCCCTAGGCCTTGTTCCTAAATACTGCTGAGTTACAACTGCTTGTTTACTGTTTTACTGTGTTACTACTGCTGCAATACTACCACCATCAACTACACACCATCAAGCTATTTCCTGGCACCGTTGCTACTGCTCATATATATTCATACCACCTGTATTTCACTATCTCTTCGCCGAACTAGTGCACCTATTAGGTGTGTTGGGGACACAAGAGACTTCTTGCTTTGTGGTTGCAGGGTTGCATAAGAGGGATATCTTTGACCTCTTCCTCCCTGAGTTCGATAAACCTTGGGTGATTCACTTAAGGGAAAACTTGCTGCTGTTCTACAAACCTCTGCTCTTGGAGGCCCAACACTGTCTACAGGAAAGGAGGGGGAACGTAGACATCAGGATGCTGATACGTCTCCGACGTATCGATAATTTCTTATGTTCCATGCCACATTATTGATGTTATCTACATGTTTTATGCACACTTTATGTCATATTCGTGCATTTTCTGGAACTAACCTATTAACAAGATGCCGAAGTGCCGATTCTTTGTTTTCTGCTGTTTTTGGTTTCAGAAATCCTAGTAAGGAAATATTCTCGGAATTGGATGAAATCAACGCCCAGGGGCCTATTTTTCCACGAAGCTTCTAGAAGTCCGAAGACGAAACGAAGTGGGGCCACAGGGAGCCCAAACCCTAGGGCGGCGCGCCCCCCCCCCCTTGGCCGCGCCGCCCTGTCATCTGGGGCCCCTGTGCCCCCTCCTGACTTGCCCTTCCACCTACTTAAAGCCTCCGTGACGAAACCCCCAGTACCGAGAGCCACGATACGGAAAACCTTCCAGAGACGCCGCCAACGCCGATCCCATCTCGGGGGATCCAGGAGATCGCCTCCGGCACCCTGCCGGAGAGGGGAATCATCTCCCGGAGGACTCTACGCCGCCATGGTCGCCTCCGGTGTGATGTGTGAGTAGTCTACCCCTGGACTATGGGTCCATAGCAGTAGCTAGATGGTTGTCTTCTCCCCATTGTGCTATCATTGTCGGATCTTGTGAGCTGCCTAACATGATCAAGATCATCTATCTGTAATTCTATATGTTGCGTTTGTTGGGATCCGATGAATAGAGAATATTTGTTATGTTGATTATCAAAGTTATATCTATGTGTTGTTTATGATCTTGCATGCTCTCCGTTATTAGTAGATGCTCTGGCCAAGTTGATGCTAGTAACTCCAAGAGGGAGTATTTATGCTCGATAGTGGGTTCATGTCTCCGTGAATCTGGAGGGGTGACAAGAACCTCTAAGGTTATGGATGTGCTGTTGCCACTAGGGATAAAACATTAGTGCTATGTTCAAGGATGTAGTCACTAGTTACATTACGCGCAATACTTAATGCAATTGTCTCATTGTTAGCAACTTAATACCGGAGGGTTCGGATGATAACCTGAAGGTGGACTTTTTAGGCATAGATGCAGTTGGATGGCGGTCTATGTACTTTGTCGTAATGCCCAATTAAATCTCACTATACTCATCATGATATGTATGTGCATGGTCATGCTCTCTTTATTTGTCAATTGCCCAACTGTAATTTGTTCACCCAACATGCTGTTCGTCTTATGGGAGAGACACCTCTAGTGAACTGTGGACCCCGGTCCAATTCTCTTACTGAAATACAATCTACTGCAATACTTGTTCTACTGTTTTCTGCAAACAATCATCTTCCACACAATACGGTTAATCCTTTGTTACAGCAAGCCGGTGAGATTGACAACCTCACTGTTTCGTTGGGGCAAAGTACTTTGGTTGTGTTGTGCAGGTTCCACGTTGGCGCCGGAATCCCTGGTGTTGCGCCGCACTACATCCCGCCGCCATCAACCTTCAACGTGTTTCTTGACTCCTACTGGTTCGATAAACCTTGGTTTCTTACTGAGGGAAACTTGCTGCTGTACGCATCACACCTTCCACTTGGGGTTCCCAACGAGCGTGTGCTTTACGCGTCATCATCTTCCATAAGCACCACCATGGCATTTACTCAATATCTCTTGTTGTTCATATTCGGGAACACATCTTCGCATAATACCATCCACTCCTTCTTTATATAAGTGTGGGTCATCCCAAAAATAATGCCTCAAGTCATAAAAGAATTTCCTCCTTTGCTGAGCTGAAAAGGTTGGAGGCAAGTACTTGGAAACAATAAAGTTAGCATAATCAGCATACCAAGGACTATCTCGCGAATTCACCTTTATTAAAGCCAATTGCTCATTTGGAAAACTATCATTAACAGGAACAGGATCATAAGTAATATTTTCCAATCTAGACAAATTGTCAGCAACAGGATTATCAGCACCTTTCCTATCTATAATATGTAAATCAAATTCTTGCAAAAGAAGTACCCATCTAATAAGCCTTGGCTTAGCATCTTTCTTCGTCATAAGGTATCTAATTGCAGCATGATCAGTATGAATCGTGACTTTTGAATCGACAATATAGGATCTAAACTTGTCACAAGCAAAGACTACAGCTAACAATTCTTTTTCAGTTGTAGCATAATTTCTTTGAGCAGCATCAAGAGTTTTGCTAGCATAATGAATAACATTTAATTTTTTATCTACTCGCTGTCCAAGAACAGCGCCTACAGCAAAATCACTATCATCACACATAATTTCAAAAGGTAAGTTCCAATCAGGAGGTTCAACTACAGGAGCAGTTGTTAAGGCTTTCTTTAGAGTTTCAAAAGCTTCCTTACAATCATCATCAAAAACAAAAGGTACATCTTTTTGAAGAAGATTAATAAGAGGCTTTGAAATCTTGGAGAAATCTTTAATAAATCTCCTATAAAACCCAGCATGACCAAGAATACTACGAATACCTTTAACATCCCTCGGATAGGGCATCTTCTCAATTGCTTCAACTTTAGCTCTATCAACTTCAATACCTCTCTCGGAAATTTTATGTCCCAATACAATTCCTTCATTAACCATAAAGTGGCATTTCTCCCAATTAAGAACAAGGTTAGTTTCTTCACATCTCTACAGAACTTTATCGAGGTTTCGCAAGCAATTATCAAAAGAATTCTCATAGACAGAAAAATCATCCATGAATACCTCTACAATACTCTCACAAAAGCCATGAAAAATAGCAGACATGCATCTTTGAAAAGTAGCAGGAGCATTACATAAACCAAAAGGCATACGTCTATAAGCATAAGTTCCATAGGGACAAGTGAAAGTGGTTTTCTCTTGATCTTTAGTTTTAACAGCAATTTGTGAAAACCCAGAATAACCATCAAGAAAGCAAAAATGAGTATTTTTAGACAACCTCTCTAACATTTGATCAATAAAGGGTAAAGGGTAATGATCTTTCTTAGTAACTTTATTAACTTTTCGATAATCAATGCACATTCTATACCCTACAACTACTCTTTGAGGGATGAGCTCATCATTATCATTAGGCACAACAGTCATTCCTCCTTTCTTAGGAACACAATGCATAGGACTAACCCATCTACTATCAGCAATAGGATATATAATACCAGCTTCAAGAAGTTTTAATACCTCATTCCTTACCACATCCTTCATCTTAGGAATTAGACGACGTTGATGTTCAACAACAGGCTTTGCATCATCTTCCATATTGATGGCATGTTGGCAAATAGAGGGAGAAATCCCCTTCAAATCATCAAGAGTGTAGCCAATAGCTCCTCGGTGTTTCTTCAATATTTCTAATAACCTTTCTTCCTCAATCTCTAAAAGCTTAGAACTAATAATAACAGGATATATTTTCTTATCATCAATATGAGCATATTTAAGATTATCAGGTAATGGTTTTAAATCGAAAACAGGATCTTCCTTTGGTGGTGGTGTTGTACCTAGATCTTCTACCGGTAAATCATGCTTAAGAATAGGTTGACGAAGGAAAATTTCATCAAGCTCATTTCTTTCTTCCCTAAAGACTTCACTCTCACTATCCTCCAAATGTTGCTACAAAGGATTATTAGGAGCAAGAGCAATAGACGCACACTGTTCAACTCTAAAATCATTATTAGGCGAATCAGCTTTATAAGGGGTTTTGGCAAATTTAGAGAAATTAAACTCATAAGATTCACCAGCAAATTTAGTCAAAATTTTCTCCTTCTTGCAATCTATAATAGCTCCACAAGTATTTAGAAAAGGTCTACCAAAAATGATAGGACAATACTTACTAGCAGCAGAACCAAGTACCAAAAAGTCAGCAGGATATTTATTCTTACCACATAGAACTTCCACATCTCGAACAATACCAATTGGAGAGATAGTTTCTCTATTAGCTAGCCGAATAACCACATCAATATCTTCAAGTTCACAAGAACCAATTTCGTGCATAATCTCCTTGTAAAGCTCATAAGGAATAGCACTAATACTTGCACCAATATCACATAAACCATAATAACAATGATCACCAATTCTAACAGATAGCATAGGAACACTAGTTTTTCTAGACTTATTAGGATGCGAAACAATATTAGAAGCATCTTCACAGAAAATAATATGACCATCTTCCACATTTTCGGTCACAAGATCTTTAACTATTGCAATAGCAGGTTCAACTTTTATTTGCTCTTCAGGTTCTATAGGTTTCTTTTCACTTTTATTAACCGCACTATTTATAAGAGAGTACTCCTTCATTTTAGCAGGGAAAGGAGTTTTTTCAATATAAGCTTCAGGAATAACATGATCAACAGTTTCAATTACAACACATTTATTTATAGATGAATCAATTTTATCTTTATACAGTTCATGATACTTATCAAAATTCTTCTTAGGCAATTCATAATGAGAGGCAAAAGCTCTATAAAGATTTGCAACAACTTGAGAATCAAGACCATAAGTAGCACTCATATTACGAAATTTATCAGTATCCATAAAAGCTTCAATGCATTTATAATCATAATTTATACCTGACTCTCTATCTTTGTCGTTCTCCCATCCTTCAGTATTCTCCTGAATCCGATTAAGAAGGTCCCTTTTAAACTCTTCTTTGTTGTGTGTAAATGATCCAGAACAAGAAGTATCCAGCAAGGTCTTGTCTTGAAAAGATAGTCTTGCATAGAAATTATCAATAATAACATTACCAGGAAGCTCATGAATGGGGCATTTGAGCATTAAAGACTTCAATCTCCCCCATGCTTGGGCAATACTCTCTCCATCATGAGGCCAGAAATTATATATGCGGTTCCGATCTCTGTGAATTTCACTTGGAGGATAGAATTTAGAATAAAATAAGGGCACAATGTCCTCCCAATCAAGAGAATCACCATTCTTCAGCAATTTATACCAATGCGCCGCTTTACCAGACAGCGATATAGAGAATAGTTTCTTTCTAACTTCATCCATAGCAATACCTGCACATTTGAATAACCCGCATAAATCATGTAAAAACAGTAAATGATCACCAGGATGGACAGTTCCATCCCCTTCATAGCGGTTATCCATAACACGTTCAATAATTTTCATAGGTATTTTGTATGGGACTTCTTTCTCACCTGGCGCCTCATCCACTACCTTTGCAGTAGGAGTAGATTTTCCAAACAGGAATTCAAGAGAAGATCTCTCCATAATGAATTATAGCAGCAGGCAGAAATAAAATCAGCACAAACAGTAAAGGTTTTCCTTACCAATTCCACTTACCAATAGCGCTTCACTCCCCGGCAACGGCGCCAGAAAATAGTCTTGATGACCCACAAGTATAGGGGGTGTATCGTAGTACTTTCGATAAATAAGAGTGTCGAACCCAACGAGGAGCAGAAGGTGTTGACAAGCAGTTTCGATGAAGGATTCACTGTAAATGCTCACAGACAAGTATTCATGGGGTTTTGATATAGCAGATGAATAAAGTACGAGTAAGTAAAATGCGAGAGAAATAATTGCAGCGAGTGGCTCAATCCTTTTTAGCACAAAGGACAAGCCGGTTTGTTTACTTATGATGACCAAACGTTCTTGAGGACACACGGGAATTTAGTCTAGTGCTTTCGCTTCATACAGCTAATTAATCTTCATTGTTTTGATAAGTGTTGTGTGGGTGAACCTATGCTAATGCACCGCCCTTCCTAGGACTAATGAAAGTAATTAAGATAAATCTAACCACAGCCTTAAACTCTGAGATCCTGCTATCCCTCCTGCATCGATATACCAACGGGGGTTTAGGTTTCTGTCACTCCGGCAACCCCGTAATTGGCAAACGAGTACAAGATGTACTCCCCTAGGCCCATAAAGGTGAAGTATCATGTAGTCGACGTTCACATGACACCACTAGAAGAATAACACCACAACTTAAATATCATAACATTGAATATTACTCAACCATAGTTCACTACTAACATTTAGACTTCACCCATGTCCTCAAGAACTAAACGAACTACTCACGAGACATCATATGGAACATGATCAGAGGTGATATGATGATGAATAACAATCTGAACATAAACCTTGGTTCAATGGTTTCACTCAATAGCATCAATAACAAGTAGAAATCAACACCGGGAGAGTTTCCCCTATCAAACAATCAAGATCCAACCCAAATCGTTACAGCGGTGACGAGGTGCAGCGGTGGAGATGGCGGTGATGATGATGGAGATGATGACGATGGTGATGGAGATGATGTCCAGCTCGATGACGGTGACGATGGCGTCGATTTCCCCCTCCGGGAGGGAATTTCCCCGGCGGATTCCTGCCCGCCGGAGAGCTCTTTTCTCTCTGGTGTTTTCCGCCCCGCAGAGGCGGCTGTGACTATTCGCGACTATCCTCTGAAGCTTAGGTTTTCGGGGCGAGGAAGTACGTGAAGGAGAGGAGGCCAGAGGGGGTCGTGGGCCCCCTCCTCACAAGGCGGCGCGGCCAGGGCAGGGCCCGCGCCGGCCTATGAGGTGGGCCCATGGCGGCCCTCCTCGGCTCCCCTTTCTGGCTCCCTTCGTCTTCTGGAAAAATAGGATTTTTCGTATAATTTCCGTCAATTGTTAATCTTCCGAAATATTGCATTCTGACGGCGCTTTTTCCAGCAGAATCCTGACTCCGGTGCGCGATCCTCCAATAATCATAAAACATGCAAAATAGATGAAATAACATAAGTATTATCTCTAAATATGAAATATATCAATGAATAACAGTAAATTATGATATAAAATAGTGATGCAAAATGGACGTATTACTATGTCAAGTTGATTATCAATCTATCATATATGTGTTGTTTATGTTCTTGCATGCTCTCCGTTGCTAGTAGAGGCTCTGGCCAAGTTGATACTTGTGACTCCAAGAGGGAGTATTTATGCTCGATAGTGGGTTCATGCCTCCATTGAATCTGGGACAGTGACAGAAAGTTCTAAGGTTGTGGATGTGTTGTTGCCACTAGGGATAAAACATCAATGCTTTGTCTAAGGATATTTGTGTTGATTACATTACGCACCATACTTAATGCAATTGTCTGTTGTTTGCAACTTAATACTGGAAGGGGTGCGGATGCTAACCCGAAGGTGGACTTTTTAGGCATAGATGCATGCTGGATAGCGGTCTATGTTCTTTGTCGTAATGCCCTGATTAAATACCATAGTAGTCATCATGATATATGTATGTGCATCTCTATTTGTCAATTGCCCAACTGTAATTTGTTCACCCAACATGCTATGTATCTTATTGGAGAGACACCACTAGTGAACTGTGGACCCCGGTCCATTCTTTTACATCTGAAATACAATCTACTGCAAACTCTGTTCTCTGTTGTTCTTTGCAAACAAACATCATTCTCCACACCATACGTTTAATCCTTTGTTTTCAGCAAGCCGGTGAGATTGACAACCTCACTGTTAAGTTGGGGCAAAGTATTGTGATTGTGTTGTGCAGGTTCCACGTTGGCGCCGGAATCCCTGGTGTTGCGCCGCACTACACTCCTCCACCAACAACCTTCACGTGGCCTTCATATCCTACTGGTTCGATAACCTTGGTTTCTTACTGAGGGAAAACTTGCTGTTGTACGCATCACACCTTCCTCTTGGGGTTCCCAACAGACGTGTGCTTCACGCGCCATCAAGCAATTTTTCCGGCGCCGTTGCCGGGGAGATCAAAACACGCTGCAAGGGGATTCTCTCACATCCAATCTCTTTACTTTGTTTATTGTCTTGCTTTATTTTCTGTTTTGTTTGCTTTCTTATATCAAAAACAAAAAAAAATAGTTACTTGCTTTATTTTATTTTCTGTCTTGTTTGCTTCTTATATCAAAAACACAAAAAAATTAGTTACTTGTTTTACTTTACTTTATTTAGTTTGCTTTACTTGTCTTTATTACTGTTAAAATGAATACTCCTGAGAACACTAAGTTGTGTGACTTCACTAGCACCAATAATAATGATTTTATATGCACTCCTATTGCTCCACCTGCTACTACAGCAGAATTTTAAGAAATTAAACCTGCTTTACTAAATCTTGTTATGAGAGAGCAATTTTCTGGTGTTAGTACTGATGATGCTGCTGCCCATCTTAATAATTTTGTTGAACTTTGTGAAATGCAAAAGTATAAGGATGTAGATGGGGATATTATAAAACTGAAATTGTTTCCTTTCTCCTTAAGAGGAAGAGCTAAAGATTGGTTGCTATCTTTGCCTAAGAATAGTATTGATTCATGGACTAAATGTAAAGATGCTTTCATTGGTAGATATTATCCTCCTGCTAAAATTATATCTTTGAGAAGTAGCATTATGAATTTTAAGCAATTGGATAGTGAACATGTTGCCCAAGCATGGGAAAGAATGAAATTTTTGGTAAAGAATTGCCCAACCCATGGACTAACTACTTGGATGATCATCCAAACCTTCTATGCAGGATTAAATTTTTCTTCGAGGAACCTATTGGATTCAGCTGTGGGAGGTACTTTTATGTCCATCACTTTGGGTGCTGCAACAAAGCTTCTTGATGATATGATGATCAACTACTTTGAATGGCACACCGAAAGGACTCCGCATGGTAAGAAGGTAAATTCTGTTGAAGAAACCTCTTCTTTGAGTGATAAGATTGATGTGATTATGTCTATGCTTGTTAATGGTAGATCTAATGTTGATCATAATAATGTTCCTTTAGCTTCATTGGTTGCTCAAGAAGAGCATGTTGATGTGAACTTCATTAAAAATAATAATTTCAACAACAATGCTTATAGGAATAATTTTGGTAACAACTATAGGCCATATCCTTCCAATAATGGTAATTCTTATGGTAATTCTTACAACAATAGTAGGAGTGCACCCTCTGGTCTTGAAGCCATGCTTAAAGAATTTATTAGTACACAAACTGCTTTTAATAAATCTGTTGAAGAAAAACTTGGTAAAATTGATATTCTTGCTTATAAGGTTGATAGTCTTGCTGCTGATGTTGATCTTTTAAAATTGAAAGTTATGCCTAATGAAGATAAAGATATTAAGTCATTTGCTACAGCAAATGCCATACAAGTTCGAATTAATGACAATATTAGATTGATGGCTGAATTGCATGCTAGGTGGGAAAGAGAAGAAAAAGAAGAAAAACTTGCTAAAGAAAATAATGTAGCTAAAGTTTGGACTATTACCACCACTAGTAATGTTGATGCTTTACATGTTGCTAAACCTCCTACTATCAATGGTAAAATAATTGGTGTTGACAATGTTTCTACTCCTAGTACAAAGCGTGCAAAATAGCCTGAAACTGCTGAAACTGTTTGTGATAAAAGTGCTGAAATTTTTCAGAATGCTGTAGATCATAATGGTTTAGATTTTGATAGTTGTCATATCTCTGAAGTTATTAAGTTCTTGCAAAAACTTGCTAGAAGTCCTAATGCTGGTGCTATAAATTTAGCCTTTACAAAACATATTACAAATGCTCTCATTAAAGCTAGAGAAGATAAATTAAAACTTGAAGCTTCTATTCCTAGGAAGTTGGAAGATGGTTGGGAGCCCATCATTAAGATGAAAGTCAATGATTTTGATTGTAATGCTTTATGTGATCTTGGTGCAAGTATTTCTGTTATGCCTAAGAAACTCTATGATATGCTTGACTTGCCACCATTGAAAAAATGTTATCTGGATGTTAATCTTGCTGATAATTCTATAAAGAAACCTTTGGGGAGGATTGATAATGTTCACATTACGGTTAACAATAACCTTGTCCCCGTTGATTTTGTTGTCTTGGATATCGAATGCAATGCATCTTGTCCTATTATTTTGGGAAGACCCTTTCTTCGAACTGTTGGTGCTATTATTGATATGAAGGAAGGAAATATTAAGTATCAATTCCCTCTCAAGAAAGGTATGGAACACTTCCCTAGAAAGAGAATGAAGTTGCCTTTTGATTCTATTATTAGAACAAATTATGATGTTGATGCTTCTTCTCTTGATAATACTTGATTTGCACTTTCTGCGCCTAGCTGAAAGGCGTTAAAGAAAAGCACTTCTTGGGAGATAACCCATGTATGTTTTTATTACTGTTTTGTGGAGTCTTGGAAGTTGTTACTACTGTAGAAACCTCTCCTTATCATGTTGTTGTGCCAAGTAAAGTCTCTAATAGTAAAGTTGATACTAGATTTGGATTGCTGCGCAGAAACAGATTTCTACCTGTCACGAATTTGAGTAGATCTCTCTGTAGAAGAATCAAAAAAATCTGCCAATTTTCATGCGTGATCCTCAGATATTTACGCAACTTTCATTAGTTTTTAGATTTTTCATCTGAGCCTGTTAAGTGCCTCTAAAAAATTCATCTTTACGGACTGTTCTGTTTTAACAGATTCTGCCTTTTATTTCGCATTGCCTCTTTTACTGTGTTGAGTGGATCTCTTTGTTCCATTAACTTTCAGTAGCTTTGGGTAATGTCCAAAAGTGTTAAGAATGATTGTGTCCCCTCTGAACATGTGAATTTTTGATTATGCACTGACCCTCTAATGAGTTTGTTTTGAGTTTGGTGTGGAGGAAGTTTTCAAGGGTCAAGAGAGGAGGATGATATACTATGATCAAGAAGAGTGAAAAGTCTAAGCTTGGGGATGCCCCCGTGGATCATCTCTGCATATTTCAAGAAGACTCAAACATCTAAGCTTGGGGATGCCCAAGGCATCCCCTTCTTCATCGACAACTTATCAGGTCACCTTTAGTGAAACTATATTTTTATTCCGTCACATCTTATGTGCTTTACTTGGAGCGTCTGTTTGTTTTTGTTTTTGTTTTTGTTTGAATAAAATCGGATCCTAGCATTCATTGTGTGGGAGAAAGACACGCTCCGCTTTTTCATATGAACACTGGTGTTCTTAGCTCTATCTTTAATGTTCATGGCGGAGTTGAAACCCGTTTCGTTGATTGCTATTTGGTTGGAAACAGAAAATGCTTCATGTGGTAAATGGTATATGGTCTTGAATAAATTGATACATGGCAATTGTTTTGAGCTCTCATAGATCATGTTTAAGCTTTTGCATCATGTAGTTTAAACCTATTAGTGGAGAACTACTGTAGAGCTTGTTGAAATTTGGATTGCATGATTGATCTCTCTAAGGTCTAGATATTTTCTTGTAAAAGTGTTTGAGCAACAAGAAGACAGTGTAGAGTCTTATAATGCTTGCAATATGTTCTTATGTAAGTTTTGCTGTACCGGTTCATACTTGTGTTTGCTTCAAACAACCTTGCTAGCCAAAGCCTTGTACTGAGAGGAAATGCTTCTCGTGCATCCAAAAACCTTGAGCCAAAACTCATGCCATTTGTGTCCACCATAACTACCTACTATGTGGTATTTCTCTGCCATTCCAAAGTAAATTGCTTGTGTGCTACCTTTAAAATTTCATTCCTTGTCTTTGCAATACATAGCTCATGGGAAAATAGCTTAAAAACTATTGTAGTATTGAATATGTTGCTTATGTATCTTATTACTTATAAGTTGCTTGTTGAGCGGTAACCATGTTTCTGGGGACGCCATCAACTTTTTACACCTTTGTTGAATATCATATGAGTTGCTATGCATGTTCGTCTTGTCTGAAGTAAGGGTGATTTATCATGATTAAATGGTTTGAGTATGCATATTGTTAGAGAAGAACATTGGGCCGCCAACCAAAGCCATGTATCATGGTGGAAGTTTCAGTTTGTACATTAAACCTCATTCTCTTATGAGAATATTATCTATTGTTGAATGCTTAAGCATTAAAGAGGAGTCCATTATCTGTTTTCTATGTTGTCCCGGTATGGATGTCCTCGAGTTGAGATCTATCAAAACTGAGAAATCAAATGCGATCTATCTCCTTGGACCTTTGTACAGGCGGCATAGAGGTACCCCTTTGTGACACTTGGTAGAAACATATGTAATGCAATGATAATCCATGGAAATCCGAGCTAATTAGGACAAGGTGCGGGCACTATTGGTATTCGATGCATGAGGCTTGCAACTTATAAGAGGTTTTATGCATAACACATATGAATTATTACTACCGTTGACAAAATTGTTTCCATGTTTTCGAAATAAAAAGCTCTAGCACATGAGTAATCCATGCTTCCCTCTGCGAAGGGCCCTTCTTTTACTTTATGTTGATTCAGTTTACCTACTTCTTTCTATCTTAGAAGCAAACACTTGTGTCAACTGTGTGCATTGATTCTTACATGTTTACCTATTGCACTTGTTATATTGTTTTATGTTGACAATTATCCATGAGATATACATGTTACAAGTTGAAAGCAATTGCTGAAACTTAATCATCCTTTGTGTTGCTTCAAAACCTTCTATTAAGAATCTATTGCTTTATGAGTTAACTCTTATGCAAGACTTATTGATGCTTGTCTTGAAAGTACTATTCATGAAAAGTCTTTTCTATATGATTCAGTTGTTTAGTCATTATCTTTACTATTGCTTCGAATCACTTCATTCACTTCATATGCTTTACAATAGTATTGATCAAGATTATGATAGTAGCATGTCACTTCAGAAATTATCCTTATCATCGTTTACCTACTCGAGGGCGAGTAGGAACTAAGCTTGGGGATGCTTGATACGTCTCAAACGTATCTATAATTTCTTATGTTCCATGCTAGTTATATAACAATACTCACATGATTTATATACACTTTATATCATTTTTATGCATTTTCCGGCACTAACCTAATAACAAGATGCCGAAGCGCCAGTTCCTGTTTTCTGCTGTTTTTGGTTTCAGAAATCCTACACAGAAAATATTCTCGGAATTGGACGAAACAAAAGCCGAACTTCCTATTTTCCTCGGAGGGTTCCAGAACACCGAAGGAGAGACGGAGAGGTCCCACAAGGTGGCCACACCACGTGGCGGCGCGGCCAAGAGGGGGGCGCGCCGCCCTATGGGGTGGGCCCCTCGGGCGTCTCCCGACTCTGCCCCTTCGCCTATAAATTCCCTCCGTCGCGAAAACCCTATTACCGAGAGCCACGATACGGAAAAAGTTCCAGAGACGCCGCCGCCGCCAATCCCATCTCGGGGGATTCAGGAGATCGCCTCCGGCACCCTGCCGGAGAGGGGAATCATCACCGGAGGGCTCTACATCACCATGCCCGCCTCCGGACTGATGGGTGAGTAGTTCATCCTTGGACTATGGGTCCATAGCAGTAGCTAGATGGTTGTCTTCTCCTCTTGTGCTATCATGTTTAGATCTTGTGAGCTGCCTATCATGATTAAGATCGTCTATTTGTAATGCTACATGTTGCGTTTGTTGGGATCCGATGAATATTGAATACTATGTCAAGTTGATTATCAATCTATCATATATGTGTTGTTTATGTTCTTGCATGCTCTCCGTTGCTAGTAGAGGCTCTGGCCAAGTTGATACTTGTGACTCCAAGAGGGAGTATTTATGCTCGATAGTGGGTTCATGCCTCCATTGAATCTGGGACAGTGACAGAAAGTTCTAAGGTTGTGGATGTGCCGTTGCCACTAGGGATAAAACATCAATGCTTTGTCTAAGGATATTTGTGTTGATTACATTACGCACCATACATAATGTAATTGTCTGTTGTTTGCAACTTAATACTGGAAGGGGTGCGGATGCTAACCCGAAGATGGACTTTTTAGGCATAGATGCATGCTGGATAGCGGTCTATGTTCTTTGTCGTAATGCCCTGATTAAATCTCATAGTAGTCATCATGATATATGTATGTGCATCTCTATTTGTCAATTGCCCAACTGTAATTTGTTCACCCAACATGCTATGTATCTTATTGGAGAGACACCACTAGTGAACTGTGGACCCCGGTCCATTCTTTTACATCTGAAATACAGTCTACTGCAAACTCTGTTCTCTGTTGTTCTTTGCAAACAAACATCATTCTCCACACCATACGTTTAATCCTTTGTTTTCAGCAAGCCGGTGAGATTGACAACCTCACTGTTAAGTTGGGGCAAAGTATTGTGATTGTGTTGTGCAGGTTCCACGTTGGCGCCGGAATCCCTGGTGTTGCGCCGCACTACACTCCTCCACCAACAACCTTCACGTGGCCTTCATCTCCTACTGGTTCGATAACCTTGGTTTCTTACTGAGGGAAAACTTGCTGTTGTACGCATCACACCTTCCTCTTGGGGTTCCCAACAGACGTGTGCTTCACGCGCCATCATTACCCTCGGCGAATAGGATTGGCACCGACGGTAACAAAAAAAGCGCCGGCAGTACAAATACCACTGGTGAATTGGAGAAGGCGCATGCTTCAAAATATATTGGAGAAGGCGCCGGCGATAAGTGCCAGTTACCGCCGGCGAATTAGAAGGCGCCGGGAAAAAATTGGAGAAGGCGCCGGTGATAAGTGCCAGTTACCGCCGGTGAATTAGAAGGTACCGGGATAAGGCCTTACCGCCAGCGAGGTGGTCGTCGGCGAATAAGTATTTCCAAAATTGTTAGACGCGGTGCTCTTTTTGGGCATATCTCTAAGCTTAAATCGGATACCGGACTTATATATACAGCCTTCCCCATTAAGTATATATATATCACAGAAGTTTAAGGCATTGTTAGCATCCAAAACACATCATGTAATTTTGAATATATAAGCTTTGTTTAGGTAGTTATTAAATATATAATCTTAGTATTGAACCCATGATTTGGTTGATTATCGTGCACTAATGAGCTAGTCATTCAAGTGGTATATATCAAACATGATTTTTTGATAAAATGTACTCCCTCCGTTCCAAAATATAAGACGCCTAAGGATTAGTCACTAGGACATCCTCCTTTATTCGCAAGACACACAGGCCCCCATGACGCCGGTCATCTCCCTGCAAGACTAGCCCACGAGAAGACAGCCTAGCCCTTAGGCCTAGATTGGGGCCCTCGAACCAGATCGCAGCCATGTAGGCCAGATCGGCCACCATGCCTCCTGAAGGCTGTACCGGCGACGCACCACCCCCTCCCCATCGTTGCCCTACCGGACAAACTCAAGTGATGGCTGATCCAGTTGCGTCGCCCTTCACCCCTTAGCCAACGCCTCACCCCCTCCCGTGAAATGCCATCGTGGAACACCTCTCCCGCCCACGTTTTTTACGGGTTGGGCACCGCCGCCGATGACAGCAGCGGCGGCGGCTAGAGGCTCGGAGGAACGATGGAAATCTCATGAATTTTTACTACTCCATAAAAGGAAGAAATCAGTTTACCTGGCAGGATTCAGAGTGAATTAATGTAGAAGCATCACATACCGATTTTTCATCTAATTATATGCTGCTACCAATTATATAATGATATATCTTTCCCATTATTGCACAGATCTGATTGATTTCCATCATCAAGACCTTCCATTTTACTGCAATTGCTTGAGCAGGAGGGTTCCGGAAGGAGAGAGATGCCTTTCTAAAGGTCGAATCCGGCCGTTAGATTGCTTTCTCCAGCACTATGAGATTCCAAAAAATATTTTAAGCACGAGGCACTTCATGAACAAATGCCAAACTAAAACAGATTGCATCCTCACTTGCCATGCATGCATGATGCATGCGGGAATCTGACAATGGAAAGAAAAAAGGGAAAAATTTCTGTCCATATATGAGAGGGCCCCAAGACCAATCCAACGGCCCAGATTTTCCATTTGGCTCTATATAATGCCTACCAACCCCAGGCCATCCTTGCATTCAACTCACCCTGCTTATAATCCAAGAAACCCGTAGCAACGAAGATAGATATTTGTTTAGTTTTTCTTTCATATATTCATATACTCTGTGTAGCCTTCCATGGCAATATTTTCTTGTGGGACTCGGTGGTTTGACTTGCATGTGATTGGGAGGTAGGAGATGAAGAGGGCGTGGTATAAAGGAGGGAAAAAGAAGAGCTCCCTTCGATCCAAACCAGGAGGGGAAGTGGTCGGATGCAGCTGCCGGTTCATGGATACCTCTCTGGTGCATGCAGCGTTGTAAGCCTGCGCACCTGCATGGGTTTGCATGACCCGGGAGATGAGCCTACCATCATCTTCCCCTCGTGCTTGGATTGAAGGGAGCTCTCTCTCTCTCTCTCTGAACTCTCTCCCTCTCTGTGATTTCGACCTGGATTATGGTTTTGTTTGCAGCTAACTTATTCTCGTTTCATCTTATTCCTTGCAGCCGTAGATACACTAAAAAGATACATGCTGCGCCGGCGGGCAGCATGCAGGCAGATCTCAGCATGAAGATTAACAGAAGGCCCTGGCTGGTCTTCATGTTTGTATAAGTAACCAGCGTGTACTGTATCATATCATGTATAGTACTCCCCCTCTCACACTTGTTATGGATCGAGGGGAGTAGTGTTTGCCTTCTTTTTTTGCTCTACCCTCTGGAAGAACGTCCATGTGTAACAACAATCTCCAGGTGTTACGAGAGTTTTCTCGTTGCTGGAGTTTATTTTCCGCCACAGTGTTGTTGAAATTGTTGGGGTCGTTCCACTTTGGCATATGCTTTTCTTCATCTTGAGAACATGAGAATATAAATTTAGTTCGTATATTCTGTCCTTATACGTCAGCTCTCACGTGTAGCTTTTTTAAGGATGGTGCTCATTTACGTATTCCTCAATTTATATATATGTTTTGACGAAAGTGTATTCCTCTCTGATCTGGATCGATTTCCATGCGATAAGCAAATTACCGAGTACACCTTACACGCAAGGTGGAGTCGGTTTCGATCATCACGAGCTAGCAATCTTGTTCAGATGCCCCGGATTGATCTTGTAAAGTTTTGTGGTTTCGGCCTCTAATTGTCGAATAACATGATGGCGTATGCTACACTCGATAAAGACGACACGTTACGTCGAGGTTGGACAAGTTTACTACACACGGCAGCGGCGGCAGCCTTCACCGGCCCGCCCTTAATTTGCTCGCATGCGTCAATGTCAAGGTGTTATCGTGGGCAGGCTCACGTCACGCCCGGCTAACCCTTTTGAGGACAGGCTCCTTCACCTGGTCAGCATTCATCGTGTCAATCCATAGCGCGTCAAATCAGGCAATGACAGAGCTGGCGATAGGTATATGGCCTTTTCTTTTACAGCTTGGAGGGGTCGGTTTGTTTGCTTGAGGTTGAGGTCACAACACATTGTTAACGAAATATATGCAGTACTTTTCTTTTAAAAAGTATTTACCAGATAGCCTCATAGGTCATCCATTACATTATGGTGTGCATGATGATGCCTATGAGGCTATAAACAAAAAGTATATACACCGAGGTAGGGATGAAAGCTGCGCGGACACGGATGGAAAGCGCTGTCATATTTGTTTTCATAATATTTTTGTGCAAAAAAGAGTAAATACAAAGTCCTAGAAACAAATATGGAAACATCTACATAGCGAATACATGATAAACACGGAACGAAGAAACCCCTTGCATCATGCAGAAACCTTCGAGCAAACCACTAAACTTGTGTTTATTCCTATGATGAAATCAAATATGATAATATGCTACTATTATATAATATACTCCCTCTGTTCCTTTCTATAATGCCTATAGATTTTTGGCATTTGTTTCAGAATATAAGGTTGTACCTTGGCTCTTTTTCAATTACCCCCACTACCGGTCAGCTTCCACACGGCATGTGTGAAAAAAATCCATACAAAATGTAACAATTAATTGAGATTCCTAATGCATAACCCCAATGATTCCTTAAATTTTGGAAGCAGTGTTTTTATTTCCTTAATATAATGCGGCTGCACATATATGGAGAGTCAACCAGAGAGATTTGTGGGATTTGTTATGTTAATTTAGGAAGTTACCGGTTTTTCTCATTTTACTCTGATCTCAAATCGTTAATCTAGGGGGTCTTGTGTAAAGAACACTCTTGTGCTAATTTCCGTGCCAAAAAACTATAGGCACTATATAATGGAACAGAGGGAGTAATATTTTAAATTATCACAGATTAACTACGGAATATGGGAATATCAGAATTATCGAACTGTTAAAAGCCTTCTCGAACACAGGAAGGGATTATTTGGTCGATATCCGCTAATTTCAGGATGGACTACTTTGGGTATTTTGATTTATCTCAGACCAGGCTTCGGAGTCGCCGGCCCTAGGCCAGAGGAAATGCCAACGAGGGGAGCGGATGCAGCGGGCGACGGGGCCAGAGCTATCGTCTTCGAGCTCTTCGTCAACTTCCCTTGAATCGCTCCGCCGCTCCCCGCAGACATGGGCTCGCCTTGTCCTCAGCACTGCCATAGCCCATAGGTCTGTGATGGCGGCTGCTCCTCCTACCGGTCCTTGCCCTCCCGACGGGCTAATCTTTGATCTTGTCGTGTTGGTCGAATTGCTAGGGTCCTTGTCGGTACCGCTGGTTGCCTCGGGTGGCCATGCCGGGGTGCCCGGCCCTTTGTGTCGGAGATGCACTGTCGGCCCCGAGCTTGCTTTGGGTTGCTTCTTTGAGCTCTGATAGTGACGATGGTGGCGATGAAGAGTTGGCTCTGCAACCGTCGTTGACCTCCAACAAAGGCGTTGTTTCCGGCTCAGTTCTTGGCATTGCTGATGTGCGTCGCGTCATGATGAGGAGGCGCCAGCGCAACCGTGTGACAGCCTCCCCTGCTGCTGCTGACGCTCTTGGAGATGGGGAAAGCTGGGTACAGGTGGGTCGTCGGGGCAGCCACCCCGACCGCGGGCCGTCATCTTTGCTTTGGGAGCAAGGCATGAGTGTAGTCTCGCCTTCAAGCTTTGTACTCGTGGGAGATGCTTTTGCTGCCTCTAGCGTGACCACCACGTCAGCACATGACGTGAACCCTTTAGATGCATCTGATGTCATCAATTCTAATTAGTAGTGGTTACAGATTTTTATCAGGTCTAATAAGTAGTGGTTACATATTTTATTTTTTAGCTCGACAAGCAAATAACGAAGAACGATAAAATAAAACGCAGCGGAGACACAAGATTTAACGTGGAAAACCCTTCCAACACAGAAGGGAAAAAACCACGGGCGCCAGCCAACAAATACTTCACTATAACAGGGAGTGTTTACAAAGGCCGTGGGTTATATTATAATCTAATAAGCCCTAGCCAGTGGCTTACAAGATATATATATATATATAGGTGGTGGCATCGGCCCAAGCCTACCGGCGACGGGCCTCGCTCCGCTCGACAGAAGTTAGCCTCCCTTTAGTATATGAATTTGGATCACAATATAACAGCTCTCAGTGAGAAGATGACGCCGAAGTACCGTGGTGTGAGGTTGATGCTGATGGGGTTCGTAGCATAGAAAACAAAAAATTTCCTACCGCAAGACGAATAAATCCAAGATCTAATCTATGGAACACCCAAGATCTAATCTACAAGATCGAAGCAACGAGATTGATGTGAGACTAACCCTCGAAGATTTCCAAAGCCTACGAGATTAGATCTCGTTGTTGGTGTAGACGATCATCCCCAGTGCTGCAATCCGGCAGCACTTCCGTACTCGGTCGCGCGTACGGTGTCGATGAAGCCCGTCCTCTCCCCGTTCCAGCGGGCAGCGGAGGTGTGGTAGATCTCCACGGAATCCCAGCAGCACGACGGCGTGGTGGTGGTGGTGGAGGAGAAAAAACTGCAGGGCTTCGCCAAGCCGGTACAGCACTATGGAGGAGAGAGGGGGGCGGCCAGAGCTAGGTCTGAAGGGGTGAACGCCCCCCCTGCCCCCTCCCCTCTTTATATAGGGGGGGAGGTCGGTTTGGGTGGCCCCCCAAAGCCCCAAACCCATCTAGGGCCGGCGGCCAAAGGGGGGAGGGGGAATTCTTCCCCCCCAAGTTGATCCCCCCTAGGGTTTTGGGGAAAACCCTAGGGTTGGCCGGCCTGGGCCTTGAGGGGCAGGTGCCCCTGGCCCATTAGGCCAGGGAGCATCCCCTCAGCCCATGCTAGGCCTCCTAGGGTCGTGGGCCCACTGGTGGGACCCCCGGAACCTTCTAGAACCTTCCCGGTCTTTCACCGGAAAAATCCCGAACTTTTCCGAAACCTAGAAATCAACTTTCCTTATATGAATCTTATTCTCCGGACCATTCCGGACCTCCTCGTGATGTCCTGGATCCCATCCGAGACTCCGAAAAAACTTCGTCTCCATACCATATTCCAAATCTACTTATGCGACATCGAACCTTAAGCGCGTCACCCTACGGTTCGCAAACTATGCAGACATGGTCGAGACTCCTCTCCGAGCAATAACCAATAGCGGGATCTGGAGATCCATAATGGCTCCCACATATTCAACGATGACTTAGTGATCGATTGAACCATTTACATACGATGCCGATTCCCTTTGTCACGCGATATTTTACTTGTCCGAGGTTCGATCATCGGTATCTCCATACCTTGTTCAACCTCGTTACCGACAAGTACTCTTTACTCGTACCGTGGTATGTCATCTCTTATGATCCAATCATATGCTTGCAAGCTAATCAGATGACATTCCACCGAGAGGGCCCAGAGTATATCTATCCGTCATCAGGATGGACAAATCCCACTATTGATCCATATGCCTCAACTCACACTTTCCAAATACTTAATCCCATCTTTATAACCACCCATTTACGCAATGGCGTTTGATGTAATCAAAGTACCCTTCCGGTGTAAGTGATTTACATGATCTCATGGTCGAAGGACTTAGGCAACTATGTATCGAAAGCTTATAGCAAATTGAACTTAATGACTTGATCTTATGCTATGCTTATTTGGGTGTGTGTCCATTATATCATTCACCTAATGACATAACCTTGTTATTAATAACATCCAATGTTCATGATCACGAAACCATGATCATCTATTAATCAACAAGCTAGTTATACAAGAGGCTTACTAGGGACTCCTTGTTGTTTACATAACACACATGTATCAATGTTTCGGTTAATACAATTATAGCATGGTATGCAAACATTATCATAAACACAAAGATATACTATAATAACCATTTTATTATTGCCTCTTGGGCATATCTCCAACAGTCTCCCACTTGCACTAGAGTCAATAATCTAGTTTACATTTGTAAAGATATAACACCTTGGCCTTCTGGTGCTTTATCATGTTTTGCTCACGGGAGAGGTTTTAGTCAACGGATCTAACTGTTCAGAAATGTATGTATTTTGCAATTCATTTGCGTCTCAACGCATCACTCATTTTCCAAATGAGTCGGCATTAATTGTATATGCTTAGTCCTCTGGTGGAACCTTAATTCCGCGGTCTGAAAATAAGTCACTAATATTGTCATACACAATATAGCTTCAAAGTTCTGACACTATCGGAACTACACCAAGTTCTCAAAGAACTTTTCGACTTAACATCCTCAGTCATTGTCAAAACAATGACATACTTTGCCTTCATTTGTAGAATCCGTCACAATATTTAGAACTCATCTAAATCTGGCATAGACATATTCTAGCTCATTGTGATACCCTTTTAAATAACACTTAGCCTAATTGAGATTGAAATTTTATTTTATATGTGACCAAACTAATATCGGTGCAACACTTTACAGCGATTTGTTTGTCATTACCCATATAAAACTATATATATCCTTGGTTCTTCTAAAGCACTCAGGGATATTGTTACTGTTGTCCAATGATCATTACATGAATCATTCTGGTATATGCTCGTAACACTTTAGAGCACATGATATCTGACTTTGTACATATTACTCGTGATCTAAAATCACTCATGTGTTTTTACTCATCGAGTGTCAAATACACTCAAGTCTTGTTAAACCTTTACATGAAAAGAACACCTTCTTAATATTGAACCACTTCAATATTCATTCTATGTACTTTGACTTAAACTTATTATGTGTTTCAATCTATCTTCATAGATCTTGACACTAAATATGTTTCAGTCCATATCTTTTCATTGAAGTTAATTCTCAATGAAACCTTTTTAATCAATTATATAATTACATTATTTATAATCAACGATATGTCATCTACATAAAGTGTTACAAATATGTCTCAGCGCTCCCACTTAATTTCTTGCAAATGCAAGCATCTTCATCGTTTCTTGTGAAATCAAAAACTCTTTGACTATTTCATCCGGTAAAGATTCCAACTCCGCGATACTCACTTCATCCAATTGAAGTTCGTATACCTATCTAGTATTCCACGGACTAGCAAAAACTCTTGGTTGTATCTAGTATACATCCTTCATACACACTTCTGGTAAGGAATGTATTTCTGCCATCCTTCTATCATATCTCATAAAAGAAATATGTAGCGATTACTAGAATAATCCACATAGACTACAAGCATTGCCACGGAAGATCTAATCTTATCGTAGTCAACTCTTTGAACTTTGTCGTAAACAACTTTTCGATAAGTCAAGCTTTTTTAAGGATATTCCATCCAAGTCCATCTATTTTATAGATCCATTTACTTTCAAAAAGTATTCATCTATCTTGGATTTCATGGCGCATAGCCATTTTAACGGAGTCAGGGCCCATCATAACTTCTTTGTTTGCAGTTGGTTTATCATTGTTCAAAATCAATCCTTTGTCCACAAATCATTTATTTGATCACAAAGTAAACCATACCTACAAGGTTCAATATGTACTTCGATCTCCATGGCTAAAACACTTTGTAGTCATGGGAGCCATGATTGTCGTAGCTGCTTCCGGAACCATTTCCGATGCTGCGCTACTCTGATCATTATGCTCAGGTTCATAAACCTTATCAAGTTCTATTGTCCTCCCACTCAAATACTTCGCTAGAAAACAATTTCTTGGAAATAAGCAAGTAACATTAACAAACACTTTTGTATTTTACTTCATAGTGGGAAGAATTCCCTAATCCATTCTCTTGGGATAACCAACAAAGATATTCATCCGGTTTTGGTTGTAAACTCATTTACTTATACCAAAATTTTAAGAAAGGACTATTAGGGTTTATACCCATGCCATAACTTGTATGGTGTCATTTCAACGGATCATGATGATGCTCTATTCAGTGTAAAAGCGGTAGTCTCTAAAGCATAATCCACAAAAATATAATGGCTTCATATTATTTTATCTCATCATTGATCCAACAAGGTTTGGATACGTCTCTCGGACACTTTATCATCAGTATGATACTCCAAGAAACGTGAGTTGTAGAACAACTTCATAACTCTCTTAGATGTTCGCTAAAACTCGTAATTCAAATATTTCCACTATGATCCAATCATAGATATTTGACTTTTCTATTACGATGATTTCCACTTCATGCTGAAATTTATTTGAATCCATTCAAATGTTTCAAACCTCTTCCTTATCGAATATATCCACATATATATACTCAATTCATTGTTGGAAGTTTTCATGAAGTACAAGAATCTCCCGCACACAACTATGCCCAGTGAACCACATATATCATCATGTATGTTTCCACTAAGTTAGTTGCCCGTTCAACTCTTGGCCTATGAACGGTATTTAAGTCATTTCCTTTTAGAAGAGATTTGCAAGCGCCAAATGATTCAAAAATCATATGACTCCAAAAACTCCATTCAAATGGAGTTCCTTCATGCGTTCCTTTCTAACATGACCTAAATGGCGGTTCCACTAATGAGTGGAATTCAAATCGTTTGCCTTATGGCATTTTAGCGTCAGTGTTATGTATGTGTGTTTCACCATTAAGATTTATAATAACTTATCCATCGTACATGGAGCAATGTCATAATTTGAACAACTCGTTGTTTTCATTTGACCAGCAAAATAACAATTTATTAAGTTCTTTATTATAAAATCTAAGGGCTAGGTAGAATGCCAACGACAAACATAATAACACTTTATTATGTTCCAGACGTGCATTATTACCATATTCCTTATCAGTCACTTAGGCCATCGTATTCTTGTATTGCGTAGTATTGTATGACATCTCATACCAACCAATCTGGTACAAATACCCAAGAATTTTATTATGTGACCAAGCAAGGAATACATCCATAACATGTATATCATCTATATACACCTGAGCTAGACTTTCTAGTCTTTTCCTTTCTTTCTGCCAAAATATCTTTGTGGTTTCTCTTTTAGCTTTCCCCATTCTCAGAAAACACTTCACCTTCAATAACTTCTAGGTCCATTGGTCAAATACCAATAACCTTGAGGTTCTTACCTTGAAGTTGATCATCATATGACAAGTGTTCCAGACTTCACTATTAGTAACTTTGTAATATGATGAACAATTTCAGTCATAATTTTATCCATCATATCATGACGACTTTCCGAGACCATGTCTGCACATGCTAGGCTCGTAAAGTTTAACCTCAGTATTCACATGTGCAAATCTGGCTTGCACCCGTTGTATGCACACGTAGAATCTATCACACCCGATCATCACGTGATGCTTCGAAACGACGAGTCTTAGCAACGGTGCATACTAAGGACGATCATTTCATGGATATGCGAATATCGTTAGTGCCCAACTTAGTTGGAGGATTGGGACGCCTGGCGTCTTCAACCTTCGTACATTCCCATAAAACTTATGAGTTTATGTAGTCTCACTAGATTATATTCTATCATCTTGCAATAAGGTCTTAGATATCACATATATCTCATACCTCGCTTATTTCTGAAAACAAAATTTTCAGCTCCTTACTTTTCAAACGGATTTCAAGTTTCACGGAGACAAGATGATTGGGTACTAATTGAAACCATTGCTCTTTGAATCATCAATGTGAGGTTCACTAAAAATTTGCATTAGGACTTAATCATATCTTGATTCTTTAACAATACGGTACCAGTCCGTAAAGTTACTTGTCAGACTTAACAATATTTCTATCTCAATTACAAGACTAGCGCATGGTGGAAAACGGATGCCAATTCTACAAACTTTAATTCAAAATACTATTCAGACTATGTTCATGATAATTAGTTCATGTTTTAATCTAATTACTAATGAACTCCCACTTAATACAACATCCCTCATGGTTGTTAAGTGGCACACGATCCATATCCACTACACCAAAACCGATCATCACGTGAGATGATGTAGCTTCAATGGTGAACATCAACATGTTGATCATATCATCCATATGACTCGTGTTCAACCTTTCGGTTTCCTATGTCCCAAGGCCATGTCTGTACATGCTAGGCTCGCCAAGCAAACCCAAGTATTCTGCGTGTGCAAACATGGCTTACACCCGTTGTATGTGAACGTAGAATCTATCACATCCGATCATCACGAGATGCTTCAAAACGACGAACTGTAGCAACGGTGCATACGAGGGGAGAACACTTTATTATCTTGATATTAATGTGAGGGATCATCTTATAATGCTACCGTCTCGATCTAAGCAAGATAAGATGCATAAAGGATTAACATCACATGCAATTCATAATATGTGATATGATATGGCCTTTCTTCTTGTGCTTTTGATCTCCATCTCCAAAGCACACGAGCATGATCTCCATCATCACCAGCATTGCACCAAGGTTCATGGCACCGCTTCATGGTTGTCCATCACTTATAGCTACTATAACAACTACTTGAAATAAAGCTATTACATGATGAATAGACACGCAGGTCTTAACAAATTTAAAGACAACCATTAGGCTCCTGCCGGTTGCCATAATACAATAATGAACATCTCATACATCAAATATAATCATCATCACATCATGGCCATATCACATCACCAAACCCTGCAAAAACAAGTTAGACGCCTCTAATTTGGTTTGCATATTTTACGTGGTTTAGGGTTTTCGAGTAAGATCCAATCTACCTACGAACATGAACCACAACGGTGATACTAGTGTTGTCAATAGAAAGAGTAAATTGCAATCTTCACTATGGTGGGAGAGACAGACACCCGCAAAGCCACTTATGCAATACAAGTTGCATGTCAAGCGTGGAGCAAGTCTCATGAGACGCGGTCATGTAAAGTTAGCCCGGGCCGCTTCATCCCACCATCCCGCAAGATGCAAAGTACACAAACTAAAGCAACAAGAGCATCACCGCCCACAAAACCATTGTGTTCTACTCGTGCAACAGATCTATGCATAGACATGGCTCGATACCAGCGATGGGGTTCGTAGCATAGAAAACAAAAAATTTCCTACCGCAAGACGAATAAATCCAAGATCTAATCTATGGAACACCCAAGATCTAATCTACAAGATCGAAGCAACGAGATTGATGTGAGACTAACCCTCGAAGATTTCCAAAGCCTACGAGATTAGATCTCGTTGTTGGTGTAGACGATCATCCCAGTCTGCAATCCGGCAAGACTTCCGTACTCGGTCGCGCGTACGGTGTCGATGAAGCCCGTCCTCTCCCCGTTCCAGCGGGCAGCGGAGGTGTGGTAGATCTCCACGGAATCCCAGCAGCACGACGGCGTGGTGGTGGTGGTGGAGGAGAAAAAACTGTAGGGCTTCGCCAAGCCGGTACAACACTATGGAGGAGAGAGGGGGGCGGCCAGAGCTAGGTCTGAAGGGGTGAACGCCCACCCTGCCCCCTCCCCTCTTTATATAGGGGGGGAGGTCGGTTTGGGTGGCCCCCCAAAGCCCCAAACCCATCTAGGGCCGGCGGCCAAAGGGGGGAGGGGGAATTCTCCCCCCCCCCAAGTTGATCCCCCCTAGGGTTTTGGGGAAAACCCTAGGGTTGGCCGGCCTGGGCCTTGAGGGGCAGGTGCCCCTGGCCCATTAGGCCAGGGAGCATCCCCTCAGCCCATGCTAGGACTCCTAGGGTCGTGGGCCCACTGGTGGGACCCCCGGAACCTTCTAGAACCTTTCCGGTCTTTCACCGGAAAAATCCCGAACTTTTCCGAAACCTAGAAATCAACTTTCCTTATATGAATCTTATTCTCCGGACCATTCCGGACCTCCTCGTGATGTCCTGGATCCCATCCGAGACTCCGAACAAACTTCGTCTCCATACCATATTCCAAATCTACTTATGCGACATCGAACCTTAAGCGCGTCACCCTACGGTTCGCGAACTATGCAGACATGGTCGAGACTCCTCTCCGAGCAATAACCAATAGCGGGATCTGGAGATCCATAATGGCTCCCACATATTCAACGATGACTTAGTGATCGATTGAACCATTTACATACGATGCCGATTCCCTTTGTCACGTGATATTTTACTTGTCCGAGGTTCGATCATCGGTATCTCCATACCTTGTTCAACCTCGTTACCGACAAGTACTCTTTACTCGTACCGTGGTATGTCATCTCTTATGATCCAATCATATGCTTGCAAGCTAATCAGATGACATTCCACCGAGAGGGCCCAGAGTATATCTATCCGTCATCAGGATGGACAAATCCCACTATTGATCCATATGCCTCAACTCACACTTTCCAAATACTTAATCCCATCTTTATAACCACCCATTTACGCAATGGCGTTTGATGTAATCAAAGTACCCTTCCGGTGTAAGTGATTTACATGATCTCATGGTCGAAGGACTTAGGCAACTATGTATCGAAAGCTTATAGCAAATTGAACTTAATGACTTGATCTTATGCTATGCTTATTTGGGTGTGTGTCCATTATATCATTCACCTAATGACATAACCTTGTTATTAATAACATCCAATGTTCATGATCACGAAACCATGATCATCTATTAATCAACAAGCTAGTTATACAAGAGGCTTACTAGGGACTCCTTGTTGTTTACATAACACACATGTATCAATGTTTCGGTTAATACAATTATAGCATGGTATGCAAACATTATCATAAACACAAAGATATACTATAATAACCATTTTATTATTGCCTCTTGGGCATATCTCCAACAGATGCATGTAAAATGCATGCATGAACTTTGTAGTTTGTTGACACATATTTGCAACATATATGATGTTAATCCATGTTTTATATTAATTTTTTTGATTCACCAATGATCCCCTTTATTTTGGTTATAACTCAGTAGGACACAAAAACCATGTTTTGTATATTTTTAACTTTTAGGAACCTAAACGAAGTCAATTGAAGCTAGAACTCTGGGAATGTCAATATTTCATCAAGAGAAGCATGTGGAGCACTATTACCTCATGAGATGGGCCAGGAGGGCCAAAAGAGGCCATGTGGCGCGCCTAGTAATTGGGCGCGCGACACTACCTCTTTCCCTCCTCGGCCGTCCAATTCTCTTGATTCTTTCGCTCACGGACTCCGTCTAACCTAAAAATCTCTATATAATGGACTTCATGAGGCTTCCTCGAGGAGAGCGTCGGAGAAACACCAAAACAGAGCCAAAACTAGCGAACATTGGAGGAGGAAACTCTGCCATAGCTGCCACCAGAGGGATCTCAGCCTTCTCCAACGTCTCCACCATCATCACCATGATGAAGAGGGAGTAGTCGAGCTCTGGATCTTTATTATATGATTTGATATATGATATTGGGACTTATTATTTGTAATATGTATTGATAGATGCATATCATGTACCCCGTTCTTAAGTACTTCTTCTGATTCAACTTGTATGCAAGAGCGTGTGTGGGGAGAAGCGTGTATTAGATGGAGTAGCACGGTGGTAGTGATTGAATAGTGACAAAAAATTCAAGATCTAATATGATATTTACCTTTGTTTTGCCGCCTCACTAGGGATAATGTGAATTCATCTGCTATATATTATCATGTGACAACTTAATAATATTGTTTGTTCAAGGTAGCATATTTGCGTTTCAAATATCATGTCAAATTACTTAAGGCTATACTCTGTTGATTATTTATTCAACATTGCTTGAAGTTTTCCTTTTCTTGAGGAGTATAAGAGAGATGTGTTGCATCATCTCTATGTTAGGACGTGATGTCCATATGAATTCTTATCAAACACATGTTGAAGTTTCACCAATATTATGTCTTTGATGAATTTTTTTACCCACGACAACTTAAAAAGAGAGTAGACAAGTGAACTCATGAACCTTGGTCCATTTTAAACCATTAGAAACACCTTTCCAACGCAATTACCACACTTTATATTTTATGCAGTTTATTAATCCGAAAATACAAAAATACTTTATTCGCTTGAAAATACACAAAACCCAAAATTAACTATCTCTTTATTGCTTTCATCTTGCTTGCATAGTTTATTTGTTTTATTTTACTTTATTTTTCATATTAATAATATGAAACCTTGTGTTTGACAACCATACGGTGGAGTTGGGAATACAAGACAATTTTTTTGCTTTGCAGGTTGCTAATTAAGAGGAGAAGAATTCAGCCTCTAGCCAATTCCCCGAGATTTCGATATAAACCCTCGAGTCATCCTTGTGGGGAAAAGACGCTTGCTACAACACTCTACACTTGGAGTCCTAACGAGTTGGTACACACAGATTTGTTCCCATCAAAGAACATTATTCTCTGGCGCCGTTGTCGGGGAGCTGCAAGAGAGCTACATCATAGTAGTTGTTGGGTGGTGAAACATAAGTCAATTACCAAGGCAACTGCTAGAGCATTCTCTGGCATCGTGGAATTGCAAGAGGGACATCACAACTAGATATTCATCAAGTTTGAGTGAGCTCATCTTCTGGCATCATCAACACCAATCTTGTGCAAACACTTAAGCTTGGGGAGGTTGCACCACTGTGAGCTTTTCTTTCTCCGTTAGATTTTCAAAGTAATTTTTTTGTCTTGTTTTGTTTTATTTTTAATTTTATCTTTAAAACATGAAAACACATAAAAATTAGTATCAACCTTGCCTTTGTTTTGAAAAACCTAAAATTCATAAAAATCTTTACTTCGCAATATTCTAGCCTCAAAGAAGGAATCTGTTCCAATGGAAATAAACAAGTTTAGTCAATATCCAGAAGAATCTTTGATGGAAGCATGGTTTAGAATATTAGATATGAAGGAAATATGTCATGGCCTACACACCCAAGCTATTATACTTAGAAAATTTTATGGTGGGCTAAACCCTTGGGCAAAATGTTTCCTAGACTCTTTAACTAATTTTAGATTTGCCACATGAAACCGAGCTCAAACTAAAAAAAATCTGAAAAATCTATTTGGGAACTCTAGAAAAACTAAGAAAGAACTTGAAGTTCAGAAATAAAGGGGATCCTTGGAAGAAACTATATCTGGCTTAGAAAAATACATTAAGGAGATGCCCAATAAGAATGATATAAACCAGATTTGCCATCATATGAGAACTGAACTTAAGACCTTCCCTAATAGTCTCAATACCCTTGATAGAAAAATGAAAAATATTAAATATCATGTCAAAAACTAAAGATTATTTCATCGAGAAAGTGAAGAAGAAAATTATAAAAGAAGAAAGATAGAAGATATTATAAAACAAAAAGAAACCACCATGCTTGAGCCACCAGTGATCACAAATGATATACAAATTGAAGAAGTTAAAATGCTAATTGAAAAAAAGAACCTCTACTTGACCTTGAAAAATGTAGCTTGAATGAACTTATTAATATCCTACAAATGTTTCCTAATTGACATAGGCATCCCCGATGGGCCTGCCGAAGATGGTACCCGGGGCTTACTGGAGGCCCACGAGTCAAAGAATACGAAGCTCGGAAGCCCAATTAGTTGTTGATAAGGAAAGATAAAATTGTATTAGGAATAAGGACATTTGTAACTTTACGGGTCGAACTCAAAGAGTCTCCCGGAACCTGTAAACTTGTGTAATATGAAACCCTCGGCTCCGCCTCCTATATAAGGGGGAGTCGAGGGACAAAGAAAGCATCGAATCATTGTCAACACAACCCTAGTTTTCATAGTTGTCGAGTACTTTTCCGGCTGAAACCCTCGAGATCTACTTGCCCTCTACTTCCAGCAAAACCCTAGTCTACAACTTGTAGGCATTGACAAGTCGATCCCTTGTCAATTGGCGCCGTCTGTGGGGATTAGAGGCGACAAGGATCTGATCTCGACGGCACGCTCAACATCGTCGACGTCTTCGGTGGGAAGCAACGCAATGGACAGAGGTAAACGGATCGAAAATTATCTAGTCGATTTTGTTCCTCACCCGCCCTTCCGTGTGGATGCATATGCATATCTGGAGGAGCCTATGGAGATGACGTTCGGGAGGGTCGCATCGTCTCGAGGTTCCGGTTTCGTCGGGATCATCGGCGGCCGATTCCGATTTTTTGGGATCATCGTCATCGTTCAAGATCGACGCCGAGGAAATCTCGTCTCCGCGCTTCGACAAGTCATCAACGAGAGGAGAACTCATCAAGATCTTCGGCGGCATGTCCTTCGAGTCATTTGCAGACTCCAATATAAGCAGCGACTCAGACAGCGTCGACAGCTACAACTTCATCGACAGATCTACTTCTGTTCGGGTGATCTTCACCGATCTATACGATGGTGTCACCAATCCCAGCAAAGATATAGCTTCAAAATATCATCAAGTTTATGTAATTGGAGAAGCAAGTCGCCCGGAGGAGACGTCAGAGGCTTTCGATGATGTGGGAAATGAAGGGGTTCGTTGCATAGAAAACAAAAAATTTCCTACCGCAAGACGAATAAAACCAACAGATCTAATCTATGGAACACCCAAGATCTAATCTACAAGATCAAAGCAACGAGATGGACATGAGACTAACCCTCGAAGATTCCAAAGCCTACGAGATTGATCTCGTTGTTGGTGTAGACGATCGTCCCCGGTGCTGCAATCCGGCAGCACTTCCGTACTCGGTCGCGCGTACGGTGTCGATGAAGCTCCTTCCTCTCCCGCTCCAGCGGGCAGCGGAGGTGTGGTAGATCTCCACGGAATCCCAGCAGCACAACGGCGTGGTGGTGGTGGTGGAGAAGAGTTGCTGCAGGGCTTCGCCTAAGCCTGCACAGCGTATGGAGGTGGAAGAGAGAGGGGGGCGGCTAGGGTTGTGGATGGGGAGCCTTGGCCGGCCACCCCCTCCCCTCTTTATATAGGTGGGGGGTCGACCTAGGGTTTCCCCTAGGGCCCACCTGCCCCCTTGGCCGGCGCATGGGGAGGGGACAACTCCTCCCCCAAGTCTTCCCCTTTATCTCCTAATTTAAACGCTTTATTTTAGGAGATAGATCTTATCTCTAAATTTAAACCATTTAAATTAGAGATAGATCTTATCTCTAAGGGGGGCCGGCCTGGGCCCACATGTCATGGTGGGCAGGACCCACTATGCCATGTGGCGCCTATGTGGCCTCTCCCGGGGTGGTGGGCCCACTGGTGGCCCTCTAGAACCTTCTAGAAGCTCCGGTCAAAACACCAGACTTTTTCCCGAACCCCGGAAATTGACTTCCCATATATGAATCTTATTCTCCGGACAATTCCAGACCTCCTCGTGATGTCCTGGATCCCATCTGAGACTCCGAACAAAAACTTCGGACTCCAACTCATATTCCGAATCTACTTATGCGACATCGAACCTTAAGCGCGTCACCCTACGGTTCGCGAACTATGCAGACATGGTCGAGACTCCTCTCCGAGCAATAACCAATAGCGGGATCTGGAGATCCATAATGGCTCCCACATATTCAACGATGACTTAGTGATCGATTGAACCATTTACATACGATGCCAATTCCCTTTGTCACACGATATTCTACTTGTCCGAGGTTTGATCATCGGTATCTCCATACCTTGTTCAACCTCGTTACCGACAAGTACTCTTTACTCGTACCGTGGTATGTCATCTCTTATGATCCAATCATATGCTTGCAAGCTAATTAGACAACATTCCACCGAGAGGGCCCAGAGTATATCTATCCTCAACAGGATGGACAAATCCCACTATTGATCCATATGCCTCAACTTACACTTTCCAAATACTTAATCCCATATTTATAACCACCCATTTACGCAATGGTGTTTGATGTAATCAAAGTACTCTTCCGGTGTAAGTGATTTACATGATCTCATGGTCGAAGGACTAAGGCAACTATGTATCGAAAGCTTATAGCAATTTGAACTTAATGACTTGATCTTATGCTACGCTCATTTGGGTGTATGTCCATTATATCATTCAACCAATGACATAACCTTGTTATTAATAACATCCAATGTTCATGATCACGAAACCATGATCATCTATTAATCAACAAGCTAGTTCTGTAAGAGGCTTACTAGGGACTCCTTGTTGTTTACATAACACACATGTATCAATGTTTCGGTTAATACAATTATAGCATGGTATGCAAACTTTTATCATAAACACAAAGATATTATAATAACCACTTTATTATTGCCTCTTGGGCATATCTCCAACAGTCTCCCACTTGCACTAGAGTCAATAATCTAGATTACATTGTAAGGTACCTAACACTCATGGCATTCTGGTGTTGGTCATGCTTTGCCCTAGGGAGAGCTTTAGTCAACGGATCGGCAACATTCAGATCTGTGTGTACTTTGCAAATCTCTACTTCACCATCTTCGATGTACTCGCGAATCGAATGAAAACGCAGCTTGATATGCTTCAGCTTCTTGTGTGACCTTGGTTCCTTTGCATTGGCGATGGCACCCGTGTTGTCACAATAAATGACTAACGGGTCCAATGCACTAGGAACCACACCAAGCTCAACAATGAACCTCTTCATCCATACCGCCTCCGATGAAACCTCTGAAGCCGCTATATATTCAGATTATGTTGAAGATTTCACCACCGTGCACTGCTTGGAACTGCTCCAGCTTACTGCCGCACCATTCAATATAAACACGTACCCAGACTGAGACTTAGAGTCATCAGGATCGGTGTTCCAACTTGCATCGGTGTAACTTGTTAAAACGAGCTCTTGGTCACCGCCATAACAAAGAAACATATCCTTAGTCCTTTTCAAGTACTTCAGGATATTCTTGACCGCTGTCCAGTGTTCCATCCCTGGATCACTTTGATATCTGCTGGTCAAACTAACAGCATGTGCGATATCCGGTCTAGTACACAGCATGGCATACATGAGAGAGCCTACTGCCGAAGCATAGGGGATCTTGCTCATCCTCTCTCTTTCATCTGCCGTAGCCGGACCTTGAGTCTTACTCAAGACCTTACCTGGCAACATAGGCAAGAACCCTTTCTTGCTTTCATCCATTCTAAACTTCTTTAGAATCTTGTCCAGGTATGTACTTTGTGATAGGCCTATTAGGCGTCCTTATCTATCTCTATAAATCTTGATGCCTAAAATGTACGCTGCTTCACCAAGGTCTTTCATTGAAAAAGACTTATTCAAATAACCTTTAATGCTTCTTAATAGTTCTATATCATTCCCAATAGATAATATGTCATCTACATATAATATCAGGAACGCTACAGAACTCCCACTCACTTTCTTGTAAATACAGGCCTCACCATGAGTCCGTATAAAACCGAAGTCTTTGATCACTCTATCAAAGCATAGGTTCCAACTCCGGGATGCTTGCTTCAGTCCATAAATGGAACGCTGAAGTTTGCATACCTTGTCAGCATTTTTAGGATCAACAAAACCTTTGGGTTGTACCATATACAACTCTTCCTCAATATCACCATTAAGGAATGCCGTTTTGACATCCATCTGCCAAATCTCATAATCAAAAAATGCAGCTATTGCTAACAAAATCCTCACAGACTTTAGCTTCGCTACAGGTGAGAAAGTCTCATCGTAGTCAACTCCTTGAATTTGTCGGAACCCCTTCGCGACAAGTCGAGCTTTATAGACAGTAATATTACCATCAGCATCTGTTTTTCTTTTGAAGATCCATTTATTCTCGACAGCCTTGCGGCTATCAGGTAAGTCTACCAAAGTCCATACTTTGTTATCATACATGGATCCCATTTCGGATTTCATGGCTTCTTGCCATTTGTTGGAATCTGGGCTCATCATTGCTTCTTCATACGTCGCAGGGTCCTCATCATTGTTGTCCACAATCATGACATTTAGACAGGGATCATACCAATTAGGAGTGGTATGTTCCCTCGTCGATCTACGAGGTTCAGCAGCTTCCTCGTTCGAAGTTTCATGATCATCATCATTTGCTTCCTCTCCTATCGGTGTAGGCTGTGCAGAAACTTCTTCCGGCGCTGCGCTACTCTGATCTATGAGAGAAGGTTCATTAACCTCGTCGAGTTCTACTTTCCTTCCAGTCACTTCTTTAGTGAGAAACTCCTTCTCAAGAAAGGATCCGTTCTTGGCAACAAAGATTTTGCCTTCAGATCTGTGATAGAAAGTGTACCCAATTGTTTCTTTAGGGTATCCTATGAAGACGCATTTCTCCTCTTTGGGTTCTAGCTTGTCAGGTTGTAACTTCTTTACATAAGCTTCGCAACCCCAAACTTTAAGGAACGAAAGCTTAGGTTTCTTCCCAAACCATAATTCATACGGTGTCGTTTCAACGGATTTAGATGGTGCCCTATTTAAAGTGAATGCGGCTGTCTCTAATGCATAACCCCAAAATGATAACAGCAAATCGGTAAGAGACATCATAGATCGAACCATATCTAAGAGAGTTCGATTACGACGTTCGTACACACCATTGCGCTGTGGTGTTCCCGGCGGTGTCAACTGTGAAAGTATTCCGCATTTCTTCAAATGCATGCCAAACTCATAACTCATATATTCACCTCCGCGATCAGAACGCAAAAACTTAATCTTCTTGTTACGTTGATTTTCTACTTCACTTTGGAATTCCTTGAACTTCTCAAAAGTCTCGGACTTATGTTTCATAAAGTAAATATATCCATATCTACTCAGATCATCCGTGAAGGTTAGAACATAACGATAACCACCGCGCGATGCTACACTCATTGGTCCACACACATCGGTACGTATGATTTCCAATAAGTCTGTAGCTCGCTCCATTGTACCAGAAAATGGAGTCTTAGTCATTTTTCCCATTAGACATGCTTCGCATCTGTCAAGTGACTCAAAGTCAAGTGACTCAAGAAGTCCATTGGAATGGAGTTTCTTCATGCGCTTCACTCCAATATGACCAATACGACAGTGCCACATATAAGTAGAATTATCATTCAATTTAATTCGCTTAGCATCAATGTTATGAACATGTGTATCACTACTATCGATATTCAACAAGAATAAACCATTCATCTCAGGTGCATGGCCATAAAAGACATTACTCATATAAATCGAACAACCATTATTCTCAGACTTAAACGAATAACCGTCTTGCATCAAACAAGATCCAGATATAATGTTCATGCTCAACGCAGATACCAAATAACAATTATTAAGGTTTAAAACTAATCCCGAAGGTAGATGTAGAGGGAGCGTGCCGACGGCGATCACATCGACTTTGGATCCATTTCCAACGTGCATCATCACCTCGTCCCTTGCCAGGCTTCGTCTATTCCGCAGTTCCTGTTTCGAGTTACAAATGTGAGCAACCGAACCAGTATCAAATACCCAGGAACTACTACGAGAACCAGTAAGATAGACATCAATAACATGTATATCAAATATACCTTTCTTTTTTACGTGGCCGCTCTTCAGATCGGCCAAGTATTTGGAGCAATTGCGCTTCCAGTGCCCCTTCCCCTGGCAATAATAGCACACAGTCTCAGGTTTAGGACCAGCCTTAGGCTTCTCAGGATGCGCTGCAACTTTCTTGCCGCCCTTCTTGAAGTTACCCTTGTTAGGCTTGCCCTGCTTTTTGAAACTGGTGGTCTTGTTGACCATCAACACTTGGTTCTCCTTCTTAATCTCTACTTCAGCATATTTCAGCATGGAAAAGAGTTCAGGTAAATCTTTGTTCATGTTCTTCATGTTGTAGTTCATCACGAAGTTCTTGTAACTTGGTGGCAGTGATTGAAGGACACGGTGAATACCCAGCTGGTTAGGGATCATCATCCCCATGTCACTGAGCTTCTTCGCATGTTCGGACATGGCGAACATGTGCTCACTAACGGAGCTGCCCTCTTCCATCATGCAGCTAAAGAACTGTTTCGAGGCCTCCTAGCTCTCCACGATCGCATGAGTTTCAAAGATAAGTTTGAGCTCACGCATCATCTCACAGGGGTCGTGGTGCTCAAAACGCTTTTGGAGCTCTGCCTCTAAGCTGCACAAGATGGCACACTGAACTTTGGAATACCGAGTTGCCCGAGTCTCATAAACATTCTTTATGTCCTCGGACACTCCAGGAGGTGGTGGGGGACCTAGCGGTGCATCGAGCACATATTGCAGGCTTCCACCAGTGAGGAAAATCCTCACATGATGGAACCAGTCAGTGAAGTTGCTACCATTGCCCTTAAGCTTTTCTTTCTCTAGGAACTGGTTAAAATTGATGGAGGGGGCGCCATGATCTACAACATATTTGCAAAGAGTTTAGACTAAGTTTATGATAAAATGAGTTCAATTTTAATTCTTAAATTAACTAGGTGAACTCCCACTCAACACAACATCCCTCGCATTGTCTTAGTGATTACACGAACCAAATCCACTACACCAAGTCCGATCTTCACGAGAAAAGATGTAGCTTCAAAGGCAAACACTCAAAGTGTTCATCATATCATTCATATGACTCATGTTCTACCTTTCGGTATCCCGTGTTCCGAGACAATGTCTGTACATGCTAGGCTCGTCAAGGCAACATTAGTATCCGCGTGTGCAAATCTGGCTTGCACCCGTTGTATGCACATGTAGAGTCTATCACACCCGATCATCACGAGATGCTTCGAAATGACAAGTCTTAGCAACGGTGCATACTAAGGATGAACACTTTATTATCTTGATATTTAGTGAGAGGGATCATCTTATAATGCTACCGTCGCGATCTAAGCAAAATAAGATGCATAAAAAGAATTAACATCACATGCAATTCATAATGTGTGATATGATATGGCCTTTCTTCTTGTGCTTTTGATCTCCATCTCCAAAGCACCGACATGATCTCCATCATCACCAGCATGGCGTCAAGGTCAGTGGCGCCGCTTCATGGTTGTCCATCACTTATAGCTACTATAACAACTACTTGAAATAAAGCTATTACATGATGAATAGACACGTAGGTCTTTAATCAAAAATTAAAGACAACCATTAGGCTCCTGCCGGTTGCCATAATACAATAATGAACATCTCATACATCAAATATAATCATCATCATATCATGGCCATATCACATCACCAAACCCTGCAAAAAAAAGTTAGACGCCTCTAATTTGGTTTGCATATTTTACGTGGTTTAGGGTTTTCGAGTAAGATCCAATCTACCTACGAACATGAACCACAACGGTGATACTAGTGTTGACAATAGAAGTGCAAATTACAATCTTCACTATGGTGGGAGAGACAGACACCCGCAAAGCCACTTATGCAATACAAGTTGCATGTCAAGCGTGGAGCAAGTCTCATGAGACGCGGTCATGTAAAGTTAGCCCGGGCCGCTTCATCCCACCATCCCGCAAGAAGCAAAGTACACAAACTAAAGCAACAAAATCATCACCGCCCACAAAACCATTGTGTTCTACTCGTAGAACAGATCTATGCATAGACATGGCTCTGATACCACTGAAGGGGTTCGTTGCATAGAAAACAAAAAATTTCCTACCGCAAGATGAATAAAACCAACAGATCTAATCTATGGAACACCCAAGATCTAATCTACAAGATCGAAGCAACGAGATGGAGATGAGACTAACCCTCGAAGATTCCAAATCCTACGAGATTGATCTCATTGTTGGTGTAGACAATCGTCCCCGGTGCTGCAATCCGGTAGCACTTCCGTACTCGGTCGCGCGTACGGTGTCGATGAAGCTCCTTCCTCTCCCGTTCCAGCGGGCAGCGGAGGTGTGGTAGATCTCCACGGAATCCCAGCAGCACGACGGCATGGTGGTGGTGGTGGAGAAGAGTTGCTGCAGGGCTTCGCCTAAGCCTGCACAGCGTATGGAGGTGGAAGAGAGAGGGGCGGCTAGGGTTGTGGATGGGGAGCCTTGGCCGGCCACCCCCTCCCCTCTTTATATAGGTGGGGGGTCGGCCTAGGGTTTCCCCTAGGGCCCACCTGCCCCTTGGCCGGCGCATGGGGAGGGGACAACTCCTCCCCCAAGTCTTCCCCTTTATCTCCTAATTTAAACACTTTATTTTAGGAGATAGATCTTATCTCTAAATTTAAACCATTTAAATTAGAGATAGATCTTATCTCTAAGGGGGGGCCGGCATGGGCCCACATGTCATGGTGGGCAGGACCCACTATGCCATGTGGCGCCTATGTGGCCTCTCCCGGGGTGGTGGGCCCACTGGTGGCCCTCTAGAACCTTCTAGAAGCTTCGGTCAAAACACCAGACTTTTTCCTGAACCCCGGAAATTGACTTCCCATATATGAGTCTTATTCTCCGGACAATTCCAGACCTCCTCGTGATGTCCTGGATCCCATCCGAGACTCCGAACAAAAACTTCGGACTCCAACTCATATTCCGAATCTACTTATGCGACATCGAACCTTAAGCGCGTCACCCTACGGTTCGCGAACTATGCAGACATGGTCGAGACTCCTCTCCGAGCAATAACCAATAGCGGGATCTGGAGATCCATAATGGCTCCCACATATTCAACGATGACTTAGTGATCGATTGAACCATTTACATACGATGCCAATTCCCTTTGTCACACGATATTCTACTTGTCCGAGGTTTGATCATGGGTATCTCCATACCTTGTTCAACCTCGTTACCGACAAGTACTCTTTACTCGTACCGTGGTATGTCATCTCTTATGATCCAATCATATGCTTGCAAGCTAATTAGACAACATTCCACCGAGAGGGCCCAGAGTATATCTATCCTCAACAGGATGGACAAATCCCACTATTGATCCATATGCCTCAACTTACACTTTCCAAATACTTAATCCCATCTTTATAACCACCCATTTACGCAATGGCGTTTGATGTAATCAAAGTACTCTTCCGGTGTAAGTGATTTACATGATCTCATGGTCGAAGGACTAAGGCAACTATGTATCGAAAGCTTATAGCAATTTGAACTTAATGACTTGATCTTATGCTACGCTCATTTGGGTGTATATCCATTATATCATTCAACCAATGACATAACCTTGTTATTAATAATATCCAATGTTCATGATCACGAAACCATGATCATCTATTAATCAACAAGCTAGTTCTACAAGAGGCTTACTAGGGACTCCTTGTTGTTTACATAACACACATGTATCAATGTTTCGGTTAATACAATTATAGCATGGTATGCAAACTTTTATCATAAACACAAAGATATTATAATAACCACTTTATTATTGCCTCTTGGGCATATCTCCAACAGGAAATCCATACGTCGATCCCGCTGATCTCATGTGAGGTTTGGGCACCAAGTATGTCGGGCCTACACCGCGACTAAAGGTGCAACTCCCGCAGGAAGCTTGGGACAGAGCGGCAAGAGCTATGGATGGCACAGAGCCGATGAGTACGACTGCAACAGCCGAAGAACTGCAAGCGTACCAATATAAACTTGCCCGTGCTGGTCGAGAACTTGAAAAACAGAGAATTGAGCTCGAGAGAAGGAAAGCCGCTGCTTCCGCGTCAAGTTGGCGACGAGCTGAGTTGAGTCGGCAGTCAGGAACTTCGGGAGATAACCACAGAGACGCTCGAAATAGGGGAAGATCGCGGCTGCAGAACATACCTGAAGCCGAGAGGGAGAATCTGATCCAGAATCTCGACATGTCTTTTATGTCAATAGACACAAGAGGAAACATTATTCCTAAAACACCGGAAGCTGGATATATGGCGACACAGGCCTTCATACTGGCCCCCAAGAGATCCAAGAGAGGCATTGTATAACATGGCCATGGCAGGAGTTGGAGTCATGGGGACAGCGTTTGCAGGAACAAGCACACCTCCCGAAGGTGCTGCAAGACAAAATAGTCCACGACCTACAAGGGTGGTACAGGATCCCCCGAGAACATCGGCAAGAGATACAACGACACAGGCGCGGGTCGACAGGGCGCGTCAAGAAAGGAGGGAACGTCGGCAGTCACCAGAGGTTGACAAGGAGGAGATGTGCGGACTCCCCTGTTTTACTCGACGAGTTCACAAAACGCGGGTACCGCCTGGTTTCAAATTACCCGACAACTACAAAACGTTCGATGGTTTGCAAGATCCGGAGGATTGGCTAGTCGACTACTTGGAAACAGTGAAGTTGACAGGTGGAACAAAAGCAACTGCCATGCAGAGCATCCAGGTGTATTTGAGTGGTGCAGCACGATCATGGATCAAGAAGCTACCACCTGGATCCATCGACAATTGGGAGACCTTTGAGGATATGTTCGTGAAGAATTTTCTATCAACATGCAAGAAACCTGCGTCAATAGAACAATTGAGAGCTTGTCGACAGAAGTATGATGAGTCGATGAGGATGTACATCCAGAGGTGGAACATCATCAAAAACTCGGCAGAAAATATATCTGACGAGAGGGCGATAGATACTTTTGTCGCTGGGATCCGAAGAAAAGATTTCATCGAGGACTTAAGAAGGACTAACCCAAAAAACCATAGCAGCATTGATGGAAATAGCGAATCGCTGGGCTGATGGAGAAGACGCTGTTCATAATAAGCGGCATAGGTCGCCTGAGGAGAATAATCGAAACATTCAAAATAGACGATGATTCTCTCGACAATATTCCGACTATGACGGTCCCGGCCAAATATCGGCTGGCTTCCGAGGAAATAGTGGCAATAATAATCGAGATGATTATCAAAAGAGTGGAGAACAGTGTAGCGACTACAGGGATAGTCGCGCCCTAACAGGAAAAATAATGGTCCAAGGTTCCAGAGGCCATATATATCTCCCGAAGATATGATAAACGGACCATGTCAGATGCACTTCTATCTCGACAGCAATGGGAAAAGGCTGTCAGGACATTTGCAGAAGGATTGCCGAACTTTCCAGGCGCTGAACAGATTTGCGGGGCATGCCAACGCACAGGCAGCAAACCCTCAGTGGCCAAGGAGTGAGATCCACCTTCCACCTCCTCCCGCGATCACGGACGAAAATCGACACCAGTTACAAATAGCGGCAGCACCACACCCACCTCCTTATATTAACACCAACGGCGCGGTGTCGATGATTCAGAAGGCCAGGCCATCCAACAGAGCTCAAAAAGTAATTTCGCGATAGGTCTTTATGGCAGAGAAGATGCCTCCACCAACAATTGAGTACCTGAATTGGTCGGGACAGGATATTGGCTTCACCATAGCTGACCACCCGTAGCAAGTCCCTCGACCAGGGCAATCAGCTTTGATCTTATCAGCGGTGATCGCAGGATTCGACGTTTCGCGAGTATTCATAGATGGAGGCAGTAGTTTAAACCTCATGTACGCAGATACATTGAGGAAGATGAACATATCCCTGGCGAACTTAAAACCAACCGACACACGTTTCCATGGCATCACACCAGACAAGCCAAGTTATCCGCTAGGGAAGATCAATCTCGACGTTCAGTTTGGAACTCGAGAAAATTACAGGATAGAAAGGTTGGAGTTTGAAGTCGTAGATTTCCCATCACAGTACCATGCTCTACTGGGACGACCCGCGTATGTCAGGTTTATGGCGGTACCACATTACACATACTTGTTATGGAGACTCCCTGGACCCAGAGGCCCAATTACAGTGAAGGGCAGTTTTGCGCTAGCGGATAAATGCGACAAGGATTTTCATCGGTTGTCAGAAACTTTCGGGATGCAGGCAGAGTACATGGCGTCAAGGCTCACAACTGATTATGATGTGTTGCCAGATGGAGGGAGGCCGCTAAGGGAGCCAAACTTTTATACAACCAAAAACTCAAAGGAAGTCCAGATTCATCCGACGGATCCCAAGAAGACGATAGCTATCGCAACAAACATGAACCATTCATTAATGTTTATCAAGCAAGTTTTGGCTCCTACATAGAAAACTATGTAATCAAAGAAAATATAGAAAGATATAATAATGAAGCCATGATACCACCAAGCTTGGGGATGCTTGGCTCCCCAAAATATTAATCGCTATTTGCAAAGAGATCCATCATGCTATTTTAGATCTTGGATCTAGTGTCTCTGTGTTATCAAAATAATTATATGATCTACTAGAACTCAAAAATATGGGAAAATGTTCAATAGATCTTTTGCTTGCTAATGAAACACACATGCTTTAGAAAAATTAAATGATATAATGGTTGAGTTACACATGAATTTTGTGCCCGTTGACTTTATTATCATGGACAAGGGGAGTAAAACCTCTAGTCCAATAATTCTTGGACAACCTTTTTTTTAGAACTACAGGTAAAATTATTGACTCAAGGTAAGAGAATGTGAAGTTTCAGTTCCCACACAAGCAATATATGAAACACTTTCAAAGGGAGAAGGAGGTAGCACCAAGATACAAGCTACCACATGATCTCTATATCACTTGAATTAAATAAGTAAGGGCTTTAAGGGAGGCAACCCGAGTTGTTTTTATTTTTTGTTTTTCTTTTGCACTCTTGTTGTTGCAAGATATTCACTTTTTGGTTTTCTCTCCAGATTTTCTAATAAATTACCAAGTTTTACGCATTTGGATGTTTTAAAATTGTAATACATAAGAGGAGTTGATGGATTCTGCACGTTGTTGTTTAGTCGGGATTTTTCTAATTTTTTGGCAGCTCCTAAAATGACGAATAAATTACTGAAGCTGCAACTTTTCATCCTCTATACGCAAAAAAAAATTGGAGAAAAAATCCTGACATGCCTAGATGGTCAAAAAAATCGTTTTCAGGCTGCTGAAAAATTGGACAGATTGTGCCCACTTGTGTTTGAGCCATTTCTTTGGGTTTCACTAAGGATTTTTTTTTTGTCTTTGATGATATATGACAACTACTATAATATTTTTGTACCACTAATGTCACCCCATAGAAAAGAAATGAGAGAAAGTTTTGTGTTGAAGTTTTTTAGCAGTGAATGGAGGAACACCACACCAAAAGCTACCCAAGAATGATGAAGACCATAAGCTTAGGGATGCCCAAGGCACCTCACTAGACCTATTTAAACTCTCGATTTGCAAACTTCTAAACATTGTTTTTTTATCAACATAGAATGATCGTACAAACTTGGAGCATCTTTATCTAGTGTTATGTCTAGTTTTTCTTGGATATAAATGAGAGCACTACGATAGATATTCTGCATGCTTAGGAAAAAGCTACTGAAACAAACTATCCCATGATTTATTGTCTTGATTGAAATGAGTTGTATGCTATGAAAAGAAAATGAATAAAAGCAAGAAGCTGAAATTCAAAGTTATGCTTAGTGTTGCTAGTTTGAAATAATTTGATGAATGATAATTTTATACTACCTTATTTGGTGCTACCTTTTGCTCATATACATGGATGTTTAATACTAAGGATCCTAATTTGATAATAAATGATTAGCACTATGAACAGTATGGCATGCTTTTAGATCTTTTTGCTAGCCCAAAATTCCCAAAACAAGCTAAAAGACTTGTATCCAAACACGTCAAACCAAACACCCACCATACATACCTATGTGGCACTTGCTACTCCAAGTATAATATGTGTGTTATGCCTCCAAGTACTTCAAAGTATCTCTTTTGTGTAGTTTAAAGCTCATGAGAAAGTAGGGCGTGGGATGACACCACTATGTAAGCTATGTGCTTGACAAATTATGAGTAGGTTGTTAAGTAGGAACCATGCTGACATGTGGAACACTTTCAACATTGCACTTATTTAAGTTGTTGTCATGTTTAAACTTTTGGTTATGGGTAACCATCTTGTGCGAAATAAAGGGGGTTATCATGTTAAAAGACTAGAGTATGCATATATGTTAGAGAAGAACATTGAGCCACAAATGAAAGTCATGCAAAATAATCATGGTGGAAGTTTCAACATGGGCATCCTCAATCACCTTTCAAAAAAAGGAAAAGAAAAAAATGCTAGTATTACAAGAGGGTGTCCAATATCTGTTATCCTGTCTTTTCGGTATATATGGCCCCAAAAAAGTTGAGATTCTCCAATCTTCTTGGGCACTTTGTATAACAGGCCTGGAGGTATCCCTTTGTGATACTTGGTTGAAACAATATGCATATGAAGAACATCTATGGTAATCTAAAGTTGAGTAGCATTGAGGCATGGAGGTATCCCTTTGTGATTCCCCAATATCCTTGTGCACTTTGTATAAACTCTTTTAGGGCATCTTTAGCGGCCCGCAAACGGACATAAAGTGACTATTTGCATCCGCACGGCCAAAAAATGGGTCTGCACCTCAGCTACCTGACGCAAACTGATCGGGCTTCCCGTGGGACGCAAATGTGGCACAAATTTGTGTCGTGAATGCATGCGCCATGTTAATACGGGGCCACCTGGCAGCGAGCGCGAGGCCACAATGCTTTCGTTGCATCGCTTCGTCCTCTTCGCTTCCACCGTGTCGTGGTCTTCTGTAGCCGCCATCAATGGCACATTTTGTCTTCAGCTACCACACAGGGTCTGGCAGGCGGCGGCTGGTCTTCTGTGTCCCTGATACGTTGCAAACGTATCTATAATTTTTATGATCCATGCTTATTTTACACCAACTTCTATATGTTTTGTTTACACTTCGTTGCACTTTTATACATTTTTCCGCACTAACTTATTGATAAGATGCCACAGTGCTAGTTCCCTGTTTTCTGCTGTTTTGTACTTCAGAAAAGTTGTACAGGAAATATTCTTGGAATTGGACGAAACAAAAGCTAAAGATCTTATTTTTCTGTAACGAAGACAAGTCCACAGGGGGGATGAAGAGGCGCCACAGGGTGGCCAGACCAGCCTAGGCGCGGCCCAGGCCCTGGCCACGCCAAGGGGTGGTGTGGGACCCCCTGGCCTCCACTGACCTCGCCCTTCCGCCTATAAGAAGCCTCCCGACGCGTGAACCCTAAATCAATCGGCCTCCACCCACGAAAAGTTCCGTAGCTCCGTCGCCGCCGAAGACAAGATTCGGGGGGACAGAAGTCTCTGTTCCGGCACCCTGCCGGGACGGGGAATTGCCCCCGGAGCCATCTCCATCGACCCTACCGCCATCTCCATCGTCGTAGCTGACTCCCATGATGAGGAGGGAGTAGTGCTCCCCCGAGGCTGAGGGCTTTACCGGTAGCTATGTGGTTAATCTTTCTCTTCCATGGTGTGATCTTTATGTGATCATGAGCTTTGTAATCTAGTTGAATAAGTAGATGTTATTCTTCAACTATTGTGCTACTCAGGTGGTTTTATTATGTGATCTCCGGGGACACCTTGTCCAGCGGTGTGAAGGTGACGGTGTGCACACCGTGTTTGTTTCTTAAGATTAATTTACAGAAATACTTATGAATTGTGGTGTCTAGTTAGTACCATCTTTGTATGCTCAAAGTGATAGCGTGGGGCATTCATAGATTGGGAATGTGAACTTTCGGGAATGCTTATGCAGCCCTACGCAGTGAATTTGTGTTTGTTATCAAACCGGAGAGTGGTTCAGAGTAGGGTAGTGAAGAGATAATATCTATGTATTCAATTATGGTATCATTGTTGAGAGTGTCCACTAGTGAAAGTATGATTCCTAGGCCTTGTTACCAAGCATTGAAATACTGTTTACAACCAGTTCTGTTACATGTTTGTTTGCTGCCATTTTTATTTCAGATTGCAATTACCACTCATAATCATCCATATTACTTGTATTTCACTATCTCTTCGCCGAACTAGTGCACCTATACACCTGACAAGTGTATTGGGTGTGTTGGGGACACAGGAGACTTCTTGTATCGTAATTGCAGGGTTGCTTGAGAGGGATATCTTTGACCTCTACCTCCGTGAGTTCGATAAACCTTGGGTGATCCACTTAAGGGAAACTTGCTGTTGTTCTACAAATCTCTGCACTTGGAGGCCCAACACTGTCTACAAGAATAGAAACATGCGTAGACATCAGTCGCTATCAATGGCACGCGGCTTCGAGTCCCGCGCTCGTCCTTAAAAGGCACCTGCAACATCCTGCCATCGCCCACACCTCCCTCGCCCCCATTGCCCTATTTCCAGCCACGCTTGCTCCCACCACACCGACAACCACATCACTTTGCTGCCTCACCATGGGGAAGAATAAGAATGACCACGATGTGTCATCGTCGTAGGTGAAGAAGTAGGAGAACCCTCGGATAAGGGGCCCCTCCTTGTTAGCATCGTCTGGCTGCTCTACGACAATTGGTAGCCTTGTGATGGCTAGAACGACGTGCACCTGCCGGGCAAGTGGCGCCTAGGCTTCGCGTGCGTGCCCATCCTACCGGTGCCATGATCCGGCCCGGTGCGGCTCGAAGAGATCCGGCGCTGGCGAGCAGTTCTCTCCATGGACCTCCACGATGACCCCGTGTACGCCATCGGCTCCCTCAAGTGGGACGACTACCGCCGGCACGAAATCGAAAAGAGGCAAAAGGCAGGGTTCCTCCGCGACCAGACTACAAATTCGGCCCACCTCCATGGCCTCGTCGGCCGCTGCCGCGTACGCCGTCACCTCTGCCGCCTCCCATGCCCGAGAAAATGTGGGGTGAAGACATCACTGGTAGGGTGGTGCGGGACAATCCCAGACCTCGTCGACCTAACACAGGTGCCTAGCGACGACGAGATGTAGGCTAGGGTTAGGGTTTTAGCAGGCCATGGCCTCTTTATATTTTTATGTTTTTATTTTTCACATAATGTAAATTATTTTATGAATGAAATCTTTTTGGGCGAAACAAATGCGTCGGGCTGCTGGAACACCCCAGATGCAAACGGTCATCCGATCCTTTTCAGCCGATTTCGCATCCGCGGTCCGACGTAAACAGATATAGGCGATCACTTTTAGTGACCAAAATGCGTCGGGCCGCTGAAGATACCCTTACGTCATGGCCTTTTTCGTCGTATGGAGATGAACAGAAGAGCCACTATCAGGAGAAAAACGAACCAAATGTTGTCTCCAAGGGAGAAGCGACGGTCCTATTTTTGCTCAGCAAGATTTTATAGAGGGAGGGTGAAGTTCAGAAGTGGAAGACGAGTGCAAAGCTCATCGCCCAAATAGACAAGACACCGGAGCGGCATAGTGAAGTACTCTTCAGGTTTTTTTCTAATTGACTTGAATTTAGTATAACTTTATTTTAAATTTAATTCAATTAAAAAAGACCAGAGAGAGTAACATGGAGTGGCACGGGCCGCCGACGCCACAAACATGTGCCAAAGTTCAATAAGAGAATGAATAGTCGGCCCGGCCCACCACCACAATCAGGACACATTATACTGCGAAGAAGTGAAAGCTTCATTCGAACTCCGGGACTGCCATGATTCAGGAAAAAGAAATCGTAAGTGCAGGACGAGGCAATCCGTCGAGAGAGTTCTCCTATAGTACTATGCTTTGTCTGAGTTCTTTAGTTTACACGCTGCTCGAGCTGCTTATCTCTGTGTCGTCGTCGAACAAGGTCTTGGACACGGACCCGAACGACATCATCTCGTCTCCCTCCTGGGACTCCCACCTGGCCTGCTCGTGCTGCTGCTTCTTCGCGGCCATCATGGGCGTCTCGCAGACCATGTCGGTGCACGCCACACGCCGCTTCCTCCGCTTGGAGTGCTGCCTGGAACGGGGCACTGCCGCCTGTGGAGGCTCCTTCCCCGGGTGCTTGAGCGCCCACACACGGCGCAGGTCAGGCACCCAGCTGGTCAAGGAGGAGAACCTCCGCTCCCTGTCCCGCCGCTCCTGCGCTCGCGCCAGCTGCGCCTCGTGCCTGTCGTGGCGGCTGCTCCTCGTGTGGAGTGTGGGAGCGCTTGCACTGCCAGCGCAGTTCCCGTGGCTTCTCCTGCTCCTGTCAGCCCTGGCATCGTCCTGGTTGCTGCTGCTGGGCACAGAGTCTGAACATGGCACATCGTCTTCATCGAACAGATCGAACTCCATCTCCGTGTATATCTTCTTGATCACATCCTCCAAGGACTCCATGTACCTGAAAATATTGGACAGTCGGATTATACATTTCAGCCTTCTGAAGAATAATGTGCAGCATTGTAGTGATGTAGATGTAATACTTTCAAGAACTGCCATGAAAAGGAAGCAAATGTTGGACAGGAACCCAAATTTCCACTTAAAAGTTCTAGTAGCAAATGTTCTGCTAGAAATTATTACCAAAGTCGCATTTGAACATACATTTATGTCATCTTGTTCAGCTTAATCTTACATTACCTTCCTAAGGAATAAGCTTTACTTTGTTTCTACGCATATACACAACTGAACACCCCAGGAAAAATGAAAGCTAAACGAACACATGTGTCATGCACTCATATTTATGAACATCCAGTAGCAAGATATTATCTTGTTTCAACTGTCCTTGGAAGTGAGGAGATAGGACACTGCTCTCCGATGTCAACACTCATCAAAGGATAAAGGAAAGTGAGCACCACTTTTTTTTAAGGGAAGTGAGCACCGCTTCACGTGATTGGAACTGAATTAACGTGTACAGAAGCATGAGAAAGGTAGTTATAGGCTTACAGCAGAAAAAAAAAAACAAATACATAAACAGGATGAGTTATCAGCCTGTAGTTTAGGAGTATTAAGAGAGATATAAGTATCTCATGTTAGTTTGTCCATCAATTCTTTAGCCGTACTAGTGATAAAACCAAAGATTTGTGTTGAAGCACAGTTTTCATCTGGCAAAGAAAGCGGTTCTGAGCATGCACATACTTTGATATTTTCTACCAAGAGGTATTATGTTTGGTTACACTGATGCAATACTAGTTTTTCTAAGCAAGTGCTTGATCAAACTCTGGATACTCTGCTTAGTATATATTATTTCTCAAGTAACCTAGCATCCTCTAATGGTATGGTAGCAAGAAGTGCAACCTTTATGCTTATTCTGAGACATACCTGGACTTGATGGTCTTCTCAGCAAACTTGACAATACTGTCAGACTGAAATGAATCCCCTTGGATGTTTATATCAATGAACTGCAAAAGAGAGCAGATCTCTTTTATCATCTTCTGCTTTGAACCTTCCTCAAATTCAGGTCCAAGTTTAGACCTAATTATTTCCATCCTAAGCAATATCTGCAGTTCATGTCTGATACATGCTTGTTAAGGTGTACAAAACCACAACATTTAATATGAACAGTTCACAATTGCAGTCGGTATTAGCATAGAAAATAATTTCAGGGCTGGATTTAAAATAACTGAGGATTTAAAAGGATACTCTCGGATTTTGTAATCTGTGCTGTATTTTGATGGTTGTTCCGATGCGGCAGATGCTGACTTGTTGTCTTTGTACTTCAACAGAAGCTCTTTGGGTTTCCTCAGCAGAATACTTGAAGCTTCGTAAGTAATAATTGCATCAGAAACACCACATACTTCATTGTGTTCAAAATACTTCACCGCGATCTTTCCATTCTTAATCAGCAGTGCGTGGACAGACAAGCCAACCAAACGTTCAGCTAAATTCCCCAAATCAGTATCTTCAGAACAAAGACCTTGCTCAATCTTCTGAGGAATACTCCCAAGAAATGCTTCTAACTCTTCCATAGAAGAGAACCCTGAACCATTTTCGTCCACTTGTTGCTCCACTTTGTTGCAATCTGCTTCATCCACTGGTTTGTCCATTTTGTTACAATCTGCTTCATCCACCGAAGAATTGACATGAGGAGCTGAGGCATCCTCCTCTGAAACTTGAAGCTTCGCCTCTCCTTCATCCTTTGAGGAAGGACACGTCTCTCCTTCTGTTTGAAGGCTAGGTGAAGTACCAAGACATGACAATTTCAATTGTTTCAACCAACATTTCAAGAACCGCAACTTTTTCGATGCAGTGCCATACCTGCTGAAATACAGGTCTTCCAAGTCCACCACTGGCATACTGCCATCGGCATGTTTGAGGAACACATCGCAGAAGGCGCTCCAACTTGTTGCCTCGAGTAGCTTATTGACCAGCCTGCTTCTCTTCTTCCTCGCACTCTGCTCCTTTGATGGATCAGGCACGGAACTATCCAGTGTTTCGGGACATTTTGCAACCACCTGACCCAGACCAGTGCCATTCTTCTCGACATGCAGTACTGCACAGTTCATCGAGAAAGGTACAAGAACACCATCTACAGACTTCCCATCTCCATCAGAAACCGACACCATTGCACAGTAGTTTTTCCTGTGAAGGAAAACCAGAATGAGCTGCCAAATAGGCATTCCAGCCCCAAGGCAATTCTTTATCGAAAAAGCCCCAAGGCAATTGTTCTCACCGGCGAGAACCAATTCAAGAAGCCGATGTGGAAAGAACTCCTTGTCCACTGCCGCTTCGCCGTCACCCTTGCCCCTATCCTGTGGCAACCCACGTACCAGAACAACCTCGCACTCTCTGCCCATCAACTGCTCGCAGTTCCCCACCTCAGACACTCCCTTCACATGTATCTTGGACACACCATGGCTGCTCACCTGACCCGATGTGGAGCTAACCATCTCGACCTCGCAGCCCTTGCAGACCAGCGGCTTCCCCTTCACATCAGTAATCTCCAGCACAAGCTCACCTCGCCCTCCACCTCCTCCACACCCAAATCCAACGCCTCCCCAGACGAGCGCTGGCGGAGCAACCGCCGACCCCAGCGTTACTGCATCTGCAGTCGTAAACCTCCATCCTAGCTCCGTCACCGCCCTCCGGATCCCCTCGCCAGCGGAACCCACGGCAACCCAGCACACCTGTACGCCTCTCGACGAGAGCCGGTCCCTCGCCGGCTCGAAAACCGCCCGAAACCTCTTCCCAAAGCTGGTGTCCTCGCCGAATTCCTGGAAATTGGAGGCGGCCGTGAAGAGGACCACCAAATTGGGCGGGCGGTCGGTGACGCGGCGGCGGCGGCCGTGCTGGGGCTCGGCGTCCCAGGGGTAGTCGTGCTCGAGCTGGAGGAGCGACTTGGCGATAGAGGAGGAGGCGGTGACGCGGGCGTGCGGGGAGGCCGGTGGGAGGGCGAGGCGGCGGAGCGGGGCGAGGGAGGCGATGGTGGCCGGGTGGAGGTCGAAGGAGAGCGGGGTAGGGGCGGAGGGGAGGTGCTTGGGGAGGAGGGAAGAGGAGAGGATCGGTGAGAGGGAGGAGAAGAAGAGGCGCGCGGCGGAGAGGGAGGTGGAGGCGGGGGAGGCGGCGAGGAGGGAGGTGGCGGCTGGGAGGGCGGCGGCGAGGTAGGAGGAGGCGGGCTGGGCGGTGGGGGTAGTAGGGCTTGGGGAAGGGAGGAGGGGGTCGAGATCGACGAGGAGGACTACGCGGTGGGGCTCGCCGGCGCTGGCCGTCATGGGTGGACGGCGGCGGCGGAGGGGAATGGAATTTGGTTGGGGCAGTAGATCTGTGTGCGGGGCTTGGCTCGAGATTTTCATTCTTTTTCTAGAGTGGGCCTGCAGAAAGGGATTCCAAAAAATTGGCGGGAAGATTGGATGAGCCAGCGAGGAAGATAGGAGGGGCTCGCGGGCAAATCTTCTGGTGGGGCCGTCTCGACAGTGTAAGTTCCTTTCTTAGCCAAGAACTCTCAAAGAACTTGTTCAAAAAAAAAAAAACTCAAAGAAGTTCACTTTTCATCCAAAAAAAACTTTTTTATTTGGCCCAAAATGAATCTCCGACTCATAAAAAAGTTCACACCACATCTAACGTGACAAAATCGATGGGTCGGACTACCTTTGGGTCGTCCCCTCGAAACTGATCACATAGTTACACCTTCCAAACTGATCGAAGGAAGAAGAATGGCGGCATGAATTAGCCATGAGATTCCTCTGGCGATCGCAATGACAACGTGATACCACCAAGGAGCACAATGTGTGGATAGTAAGCTTGGCATTGGCTCGCACTAGCAGGGAAGATGTGGAGGAGCTAGAGGTGATTGTGATTGTGATTGTGGACGGGTCAAACTAGCTCTAGGGTGATGAGGAAAAGTGGGGCGGCGTGATGAACTATCTAGAAGATGATAGTGTGGGTCCGGTCTACCCATTTTGTGTGCCATATGTTTTCCACATAAGTGTTTATCTATCTCCGGTTAGATGGGATATGTAATTTTCAAAGAGTTCATAGTTTGTTAATTAAAAGTCTTAGGACAAAAAGTGAACTTTCTTGAGCGTTTAGAGATTTTTTCAACAAAGAGTATATATTAATATCGCAGGGATATCAGTTACACTCATTCTCTGTAACAATGCATTGTCCTAGTGGCAATATTGATGCACACGGCCAAAAAAGAAGAAGAATTGCAACTAAAAGTTTCGCTACAGTGATCCATTTCTTGAAACAACGGTATTAACTCCACCAAGACAGCACCATATATTTAAGTTCTTCATAAGCGACGCCTTCAAGAAGGAAACAGTGTACAAACGTCGTTGTCGTTCGATGATAGATTTAAGGTTTTCACCCTGAAGAAAAGTCTATACTCTCAAAACAATATCTTCAACAAGAACATTGGCAGACACAGCTAATTAAGGCTAGATCTTGAATTTTCATCCTTAGAGTTTAGAGATGAATAATGAACTTTCTTCATGGGGGGTGGTGAGGTGAGTAAGCTTTGAACATCACGCTCTAGTTCTGCACCTCACCGGTTGTCAAAGCTGAATTTGTGCGAACCAGTTGGTTCCTTCTCTCTTGCATCTAGCTACCAACCAACATTGCCATCATCCTCATCTCTTTTCTAAGATCATCTCCAGTGGATAGTCCACATAGACTATGGTCTAAAAATTCAACCATATGTATCTCTTTTATCAAGTCTAAAATTGATCCTCGATGTATCTGTTTCTAATGGCTATTTTGCGGATGCAATAGGCCTGCCTACAAACCTGAACAAGACGGTGATCATTCCATTCGCTCGGAACATATTGAACTGGATTGTGGATTCCCTCGCCGTCTTCTTTTCCCATGAATATACCTGGGGTTGCAACTTCACCTCCAAAGTTTAATGAAATCGACTTCAAGCCCCTTATTGACAAAGCATCTAAACGGCTACATGGATGCAAAAGAAAGAACGGCACGCGTGCTGGGAGAGACGGAGAGTGGTACTACCAAGCTAAGAGGCCTAGGGGTGACTGATCTTGATCGTTTCAGCAAGGCCTTGTGAATCCGTTGGTTGTCGTGGTATCGACCCAGACCACCCCGGAGCTTCCATGCACCTAGACTGACATATGGCCCTCTTTTGCGCATCCACAACAATTTCCATCGGTGATGGCACAAAAACAAGTTTATGGAATGATATGTGTATTGGGATATGCCCTTTATGTGACAGGCCCCCAGGCTATTTGTGACGTCCCGGAACCGGTACCATGAAGATTCCAGCGAACCCGCCGAAATCCACACGATATCGATTCTGAGACGCCCTCCGACACGACGTGCGCGACGAGTCACACACGTGATGCCAGAGGAATTAACACGAGCGGTAACATTACAACAGGATTACAATAGAGCCCACAAGAAACATATATTGCAACAACGACTTCATCGAGTCAAGATACAAATATACAATACAAAGATCCAACTCATACAGAAGATCGAATACGTCCGAGTACGGACAAGATACAAATTGGACTAAGAGTCCTGAAGATAACCAGTGGCGTCCATAACCTTGCCCAGGCCAAGCCGGAAGGGTAACCTTGCTAACATCGTCATCTTGTACCTGTCGAAGTCGGGCCATCGGTTGCCGACAAGAGGGAGGAAACAGAAGAGAAAGAGAAAAGACGAGAGTAAGTACCAAGGAACGAACTCCGGCACGTACTTAGCGAGACTAGAAATGGCTATGCTCGCCGGGCGAGTATATATATATATATATATCGCCTGGGGCTATATGGTAGGTTTAGCGGCAGCAAAACTATAACCAATAGAGACACGCTACAACATCCGTCTAATCAGAGAAGGTAAGAGAGCGCATAAGGTAACAGATAAATACTACACAAACATAACCCAGCCGATTACACATATCCCATTCAACAATTGCGAAGAGGCAATGTAAAAGGCACTCAACGGTGGACAAGTTTTATTAGGTATCGGTTGTAGTAATGCTATATTACTACGCAAGTTATTAGCAGATTATTAGCAACAAGATAACGGTGTAAGTTGTTCTATGATCAAGCTATACAATTCCAAGTCGTCCATAACCGCGGACACGGCTTATCGATAAGATTGTAACCCTGCAGGGGTGCCCAAATTTAACCATATGCATGCTCGACCCACTTACGACAGGTGGATGTCTCACAACAAGACCGTTCCCAGTTCAACAAGAAAGTCTAGGGGGGCCACCCGACTAAGCTACCCGTAACGAAGTCCAACCGTACTCCGAAGCGGACTCAGGGTTTGCATTAACGGCTAGGCGTGCAAACCACACGCTTCGCTAAACGTTCCGCGGGGTACAGTACAGAATATAAACACCCGAAGGCAACAGGAAGTAAACACCCGAAGGCAACAGTATATAAACATGCATGCGCCAAATAAAACCAAGGTTGTGGCCCCCTTTTCAACTGACTTGAGAAAAGGTAATGGGTGAGGGGGGGTCCCAATAATCGTCCCCACGCATGGGTAGAGCGCTCAATCTCGGAACAGATAACAAGAACTCGGGTCCTAGGGAACATTAGCAAGTCAAAGTTCCGATGCTTTCGCAAAGGGGCTCACAGATGCCTCTGCTTACAATTTTAGTTGTTAACAATTAAGTAAAGCATGTGTATCTCCAACAAACTAATATAGCATGTGATAACCTCCCAACAACCCAACATATCCCGATAACAGATCGAGATAAACAACAGATCCTAAACACGCCCACGACTCGCAAGGCTCAAACATCAAGCAACGGCTATGGGTAAGGAATGATGCATATAGGAGTATTATGGTAAACAAGTGGAATAGGACACCTGACTCAATAAAGAATCGCAACATAGGGATAGCAATGCGAGGGAGAGAGTAAAATAGGTGAAGAGAGAGGGCTCGCCTGTGGAAAGCTGCAGAAGAACTTGTCGGAAAACTCGGCGTATCTCACATCAACACTTCGCGATCCTATCCGGGAAGAAGCAAATGCTGGAACACACAACGTATGCAATCTTACTACTACGGATAAAGAACCAGCATGCTCAAGATGATATGCATGACATGGCAAGGATGATGCGGTGCAACTTATCAATATTAATCGGAGTCGGAACCCCGGACAAGCAAATTAGAGTTGGAGTTGCATTTTCTACTGGCAAAGTTAAGCGGTTGTTAGCATGGCATAGCATGGCAAGGGTGCGCTACTTCAAATTTAAGCGGAGCAGGGAAAACCCTAGTCGGTGTCTAAAATACTCCGCATATATGTAAGGTGGACATGCATAACTATCAACGCGTGACATTATGTGAGATGCAAACAGATGAATGGATGGCATATTAATGTTCCTCACATTTTTCTGATCAAAATTCATATATAACACATTTTAATTGGAATTGCAGATTAAAAGTTATTAACATATTAGGGTTTTGTTATTTTAAAATAGATAAATAGATTTTATTTAATTAGAAAGGACCTGAAAACTAAATCTAGCCAGGGGGAGGGACCCCGAGTTAGATTACAAAACTGGCAGGGGGTTATCGTGTAACAGATAGAGATAGGGGCGCCGGGTTGAGGGAACAAAACATGCAGGGGGCTAAATGCAAAATAGGAATTGGATCTGGATCTGAGACGTTTTCGTACCCATGCGAGAGCTAGCCGCTGCGGCTGATGCGTGGGGCCCGGGGCTGACGAGGCGATGACGGGGATGAGCGGGCCCGGCGCACGCTGACTGGATCGGGAGGTTGCAGCGTCCACCTGACGAAACTGAAGATGTTTAGCGTCTACGCGCCGGCGGGGAAAAATTGTGGCCGTGACCGTCTCCTGGTGGCGCACCCTTGGCAGAAAAGAGAGGGAAGCGGACAGTGGCTCACAGCAGGGGAGTTCGACGGCGTAGAGGAGGGCTCGAGGAGGAGGAAGGTCGCAGGGAGGAAGACGGACGCGGCGATGCCGTGGCGTGCGTGCGGCCGGCCGTTGCAGACGAGGACAGCCTCGTCGAAGGAGAGCACCCCCGGAAGAGGTAAGGGGCTCGGCGGATGTGCGTTGTTACGGGGAGTCGAGGAGGGGCGACGCCTGGACCAGGGGAGCACCAAGCCGTGCTGGCGACGGCGACCTGCGGGAAAACGGCGAGGTTCACGAATGGGAGAGAGAGCAGGGAAGGATGGAGGATGAGGAGGGGGTCCAGAAGATGCGCCAACTCACCAGGAACGCGTAGACGTGGTCAGGGAGGACGGAGGAGGTCGGACGGCACCACCATCGTCGGATTATTCCGGCGGCCTGAGTTGGGTATTGGCGATTTTGCAGACGATTCGAAGGTCTCCTGCTCGATTCCTTGCACCAGTAGCTGAGCGACGGAGAGGCGCGTCGAACGGTGGCGTTGGCTTGGCGAGGGGCGGGCCGAGGAGGTGGCGCCATGGCGAGGTGGGGCGTCGGTGGCGATGGGGATTTTTCCTCCCCTCCCGTTTGCTTGCAGAGGAAGAAGGAGGGTGGGAGAGAGGCGTGAGGGAGGAGGAGAGAAGAGATGGCGTGGTCCAGAAGAGATAAAGCGAGGGAGGAGGAAAGGTGAGCACGGCGCCGTGGTGGAGGACCACTGCGGGTCACACCATGTACGTGCTCTCCTCCAGGGCGAAGACGACAACGTGGAAAAGATACTGATTCGGTGCGAGCCAAGAAAAGGGAATGAAAAGAGATGGGCTGCTGCCGGGCTAGCTGGAGGGAAAGCGAAAAGGCCACTGGGGGAGAAGGGAAAAGGGCCAGAGGGGGGGTTGCAGCCTGTTAGAGGGGTTAGAGTTTAATTTTGAAAATCCTTTTCTTTTCTCTCTTATTTTCAAAACTGTTTTGGTATTTGAAAACAAAACCAAACAAAATCAAACCATTTTTAAAACTGTGAAACATTTGAAATAGTTTTATTTATTAATATAGTTTTGATTGTTAGGGTTCTGTTAAAAGAAATAGAGGAGGGAGGTTTATTATAAAACCATATGAGAGGGAAACACAAATAGTTTTTATTGGAGAAATAATTTTTATTTAATAAAATCTTGTGAATGATAGGATGCATGATGCATGATGATGCATAAAGGAAGGCACAAACAAATCTAATATAGGGTACTACCCGGGGCCGTTACAATCGACACCACTAACAAGGAACCTCGCCCCGAGGTTCCACCTCAAGGTACGGGGGGGAGAGGTGAACTATCGGATCTTCTGGCGACGTGTCGATCTCCTCGACACCACTAACAAGAAGCCTTGCTCCATGTAGAAGGGTCGACACCACTAACAAGAAGTCGTTGTTCCGATGACGAGGATGACTCCGGATAAACCAAGGAAGGAGTAACAGTCACACGGATCCACCAATTCATCGTAACAAGAGAGAATAATAAGAGTAGTCGATATGGTCATGACTCCATCCCGCACTCGAAGTATTACTCTACACAGGAATAAGAGAATCGTGCAACCAACTCCAGGAATACAGATTGACGATATCGACAAGCATTGTCAGCAAGGAGTCGATTGGGTCAAAACACAAGGAATTGAAGAGGAATCGCAAAATAAGGATGACATCAATCGGAGAAGACAAGGTTGCCGTCCGTGATGTTCTTCTGCCGGAAGGTCTTCAGAGATCGGTCCTATTAGGCGAAGGCATAGATCATCCAACCCACGTCGGAACCTAAGACTCAGAGAAACTCGGATAAGAGAGAAGACTCAAAACGCGGAAAAGTAAGAGGAGAAAGAATATAGGTAAGGAGAAAAATCAGAGCTAATCAGATCTATCCAACGAATTTTTCGAAAATAGTTTTGACACTAGACACATCGTCCGTTGGCAAGGTTATCCTACAGGCTGGACTAGTGGGGTACCGTCAACCAGAGCTCTGATACCAACTTGTGACGCCTCGGAACCGGTACCATGAGGATTCCAGCGAACCCGCCGAAATCCACACGATATCGATTCTGAGACGCCCTCCGACACGACGTGCGCGACGAGTCACACACGTGATGCCAGAGGAATTAACACGAGAGGTAACATTACAACTGGATTACAATAGAGCCCACAAGAAACATATATTACAACAACGACTCCATTGAGTCAAGATACAAATAAACAATACAAAGATCCAACTCATACAGAAGATCGAATACGTCCGAGTACGGACAAGATACAAATTGGACTAAGAGCCCTGAAGATAACCAGTGGCGTCCATAACCCTGCCCAGGCCAAGCCGGAAGGGTATCCTTGCTAACGTCGTCATCGTGTACCTGTCGAAGTCGGGCCATCGGTTGCCAACAAGAGGGAGGAAACAGAAGAGAAAGAGAAAAGGCGAGAGTAAGTACCAAGGAACGAACTCCGGCACATACTTAGCGAGACTAGAAATGGCTATGCTCGCCGGGCGAGTATATAATATATCGTCTGGGGCTATATGGTAGGTTTAGCGGCAGCAAAACTATAACCAATAGAGACACGCTACAACATCCGTCTAATCAGAGAAGGTAAGAGAGCGCATAAGGTAACAGATAAATACTACACAAACATAACCCAGCCGATTACACATATCCCCTTCAACAATTGCGAAGAGGCAATGTAAAAGGCACTCAACGGTGGACAAGTTTTATTAGGTATCGGTTGTACTAATGCTATATTACTACGCAAGTTATTAGCAGATTATTAGCAACAAGATAACGGTGTAAGTTGTTCTATGATCAAGCTATACAATTCCAAGTCGTCCATAACTGCGGACACGGCTTATCGATAAGATTGTAACCCTACAGGGGTGCCCAAATGTAACCATACGCATGCTCGACCCACTTACGACAGGTGGATGTCTCACAACAAGACCGTTCCCAGTTCAACAAGAAAGTCTAGGGGGGCCACCCGACTAAGCTACCCGTAACGAAGTCCGGCCGTACTCCGAAGCGGACTCAGGGTTTGCATTAACGGCTAGGCGTGCAAACCACACGCTTCGCTAAACGTTCCGCGGGGTACAGTACAGAATATAAACACCCGAAGGCAACAGGAAGTAAACACCCGAAGGCAACAGTATATAAACATGCATGCGCCAAATAAAACCAAGGTTGTGGCCCCCTTTTCAACTGACTTGAGAAAAGGTAATGGGTGAGGGGGGGTCCCAATAATCGTCCCCACGCATGGGTAGAGAGCTCAATCTCGGAACAGATAACAAGAACTCGGTCCTAGGGGACATTAGCAAGTCAAAGTTCCGATGCTTTCGCAAAGGGGCTCACAGATGCCTCTGCTTACAATTTTAGTTGTTAACAATTAAGTAAATCATGTGTATCTCCAACAAACTAATATAGCATGTGATAACCTCCCAACAACCCAACATATCCCGATAACAGATCGAGATAAACAACAGATCCTAAACACGCCTACGACTCGCAAGGCTCAAACATCAAGCAACGGCTATGGGTAAGGAATGATACATATAGGAGTATTATGGTAAACAAGTGGAATAGGACACGTGACTCGATAAAGAATCGCAACATAGGGATAGCAATGCGAGGGAGAGAGTAAAATAGGTGAAGAGAGAGGGCTCGCCTGTGGAAAGCTGCAGAAGAACTTGTCGGAAAACTCGTCGTATCTCACATCAACACTTCGCGATCCTATCCGGGAAGAAGCAAATGCTGGAACACACAACGTATGCAATCTTACTACTACGGATAAAGAACCAGCATGCTCAAGATGATATGCATGACATGGCAAGGATGATGCGGTGCAACTTATCCATATTAATCGGAGTCGGAACCCCGGACAAGCAAATTAGAGTTGGAGTTGCATTTTCTACCGGCAAAGTTAAGCGATTGTTAGCATGGCATAGCATGGCAAGGGTGCGCTGTTGGAGATATGCCCAAGAGGCAATAATAAATGGTTATTATAATATATCTTTGTGTTTATGATAATGTTTACATACCATGCTATAATTGTATTAACCGAAACATTGATACATGTGTGTTATGTAAACAACAAGGAGTCCCTAGTAAGCCTCTTGTATAACTAGCTTGTTGATTAATAGATGATCATAGTTTCATGATCATGAACATTGGGTGTTATTTTTAACAAGGTTATGTCATTATGTGACTGATGTAATGGACACACCCAATTAAGCGTAGCATAAGATCACGTCATTAAGTTATTTGCTATAAGCTTTCGATACATAGTTACCTAGTCCTTTCGACCATGAGATCATGTAAATCACTTATACCGGAAAGGTACTTTGATTACATCAAACGCCACTGCGTAAATGGGTGGTTATAAAGGTGGTATTGAGTATCCGGAAAGTATGAGTTGAGGCATATGGATCAACAGTGGGATTTGTCCATCCTGATGACGGATAGATATACTCTGGGCCCTCTCGGTGGAATGTCGTCTAATTAGCTTGCAAGCATATGAATGGTTCATAAGAGACCACATACCACGGTACGAGTAAAGAGTACTTGTCAGGAAACGAGGTTGAACAAGGTATAGAGATACCGATGATCAAATCTCGGACAAGTAAAATATCGCGTGACAAAGGGAATCGGTATCGTATGTGAATGGTTCAATCGATCACTAAGTTATCGTTGAATATGTGGGAGCCATTATGGATCTCCAGATCCCGCTATTGGTTATTGGTTGGAGAGAATTCTCAACCATGTCTGCATAGTTCGCGAACCGTAGGGTGACACACTTAAAGTTTGATATCGTTTAAGTAGATATGGAATATGGAATGGAGTTCGAAGTTTTGTTCGGAGTCTCGGATGGGATCCAGGACATCACGAGGAGGTCCGGAATGGTCCGGAGAATAAGATTCATATATAGGAAGTCATATTCCAAGTTTGGAAATGATCCGGTGCATTTATGGCAGGTTCTAGAAGGTTCTAGAAAAGTCCGGAAGAAATCACCATGGAAAGTGGAGTCCCGGAGGGACTCCACCTTGCATGGCCAGCCAAACCCTAAGGGGTGGAGTCCCAGGTGGACTCCACCATAGGTGGCCGGCCACCCCACCTAAAGGAAAGGTGGGAGTCCCACCTTGGGTAGGACTCACCCCTTGAGTAGGTTTCCCACCTATGGGAGGTCTTGTTGTTGGGGTCTTATTCGAAGACTTGGACTACAACTCTTGGGGATTTCCACCTATATAATGAGGTGGAGAGGGAGGGGGCATCCACTCTTGGCCGCACCACCTAGGGCTGCCCATGGCCGGCGCCCTAGCCACCCCCTCTCCCCAAACCCTAGCCTCTCCTCCTCCACATATATACTCCCGCAACGCATAGGCGAAGCCCTGCCGGAGTTCTCCACCACCACCGCCACCATGCCGAAATGCTGCCGGGATTCCGAGGAGGATCTACTACTTCCGCTGCCCGCTGGAACGGGGAGAAGGACGTCGTCATCAACACCGAACGTGTGACCGAGTACGGAGGTGCTGCCCGATTGTGGCACCGTCAAGATCTTCTACGCGCTTTTGAAAGCGGCAAGTGAACATCTTCAGCAACAACGAGAGCCTCCTCTCGTAGGCTTTGGAAATCTTCAAGGGTTAGTCTCGTTCATCCCCTCGTTGCTACCATCTTCTAGATTGCATCTTGGCTTGGATTGCGTTCTCGCGGTAGGAATTTTTTTGTTTTCTATGCTACGAATCCCATCAGTGGTATCAGAGCCGTGTCTATGCATAGATTGGTTGCACGAGTAGAACACAATGGTTTTGTGGGCGTTGATGCTTTGTTCTCTTTAGTTCGTGTACTTTGCATCTTGCGGCATGGTGGGATGAAGCGGCTCGGGCTAACTTTACATGACCACGTTCACGAGACTTGCTCCACGTTCGACATGCAACTTGTATTGCATAAGTGGCTTTGCGGGTGTCTGTCTCTCCCACCATAGTGAAGATTCAATTTACTCTTTCTATTGACAACACTAGTATCACCGTTGTGGTTCATGTTCGTAGGTAGATTGGATCTTACTCGAAAACCCTAAACCACGTAAAATATGCAAACCAAATTAGAGACGTCTAACTTGTTTTTGCAGGGTTTGGTGATGTGATATGGCCATGATGTGATGATGAATATGTATGAGATGATCATTATTGTATTGTGGCAACCGCCAGGAGCCTTATGGTTGTTTTTAAATTTCATGTTGAGTAGTATTTTCAAAGTAGTTGTAATAGTTGCTACATGAGGTGAACAACCATGAAGACGGCGCCATGGACCTTGACGCTACGCCGACGATGATGGAGATCATGCCCGTTGATGATGGAGATCATGTCCGTGCTTTGGAAATGAAGATCGAAGGCGCAAAGACTAAAGGGCCATATCATATCACATATGAATTGCATGTGATGTTAATCCTTTATGCATCTTATTTTGCTTAGAACATGGCGGTAGCATTATAAGATGATCCCTGCTGACGTGGAAGTTGGATTGCAACGTCGCCAGAAAGTAGCTTCCTTGTGACGGTAAAGCACACGTCCGTTGGGAACCCCAAGAGGAAGGTGTGATGCGTACAGCGGCAAGTTTTCCCTCAGTAAGAAACCAAGGTTTATCGAACCAGTAGGAGTCAAGAAGCACGTAGAAGGTTGATGGCGGCGGAGTGTAGTGCGGCACAACACCACGGATTCTGGCGCCAACGTGGAACCTGCACAACACAACCCAATTACTTTGCCCCAACTTGACAGTGAGGTTGTCAATCTCACCGGCTTGCTGTAACAAGGATTAGATGTATAGTGTGGAAGATGATGTTTGCAGAAAACAGTAAAACGAGTATTGCAGTAGATTGTATTCGATGTAAAAGAATGGACCGGGGTCCACAGTTCACTAGAGGTGTCTCTCCCATAAGAAATAGCATATTGGGTGAACAAATTACAGTTGGGCAATTGACAAATAAAGAGAGCATAACAATGCACATACATGTTATGATGAGTAGTGTGAGATTTAATTGGGCATTACGACAAAATACATAGACCGCTATCCAGCATGCATCTATGCCTAAAAAGTCCACCTTCAGGTTATCATCCGAACCCTCCGCATTAAGTTGCAAACAACAGACAATTGTATTAAGTATGGTGCGTAATGTAATCAACAAATACATCCTTAGATATAGAATTGATGTTTTATCCCTAGTGGCAACAGCACATCCACAACCTTAGAGGTTGCTGTCACTCCCCCAGATTTAATGGAGGCATGAACCCACTATCGAGCATAATTACTCCCTCTTGGAGTTACAAGCAATGACTTGGCCAGAGCCTCTACTAGCAACGGAGAGCATGCAAGATCATAAACAACACATAGATAGATTGATAATCAACATAGCATAGTATTCATTATTCATCGGATCCCAACAAACGCACATGTAGCATTACAGATAGATGATCTTGATCATGTTAGGCAGCTCACAAGATCTAACAATGATAGCACAATGAGGAGAAGACAACCATCTAGCTACTGCTATGGACCCATGTCCAGGGGTGAACTACTCACACATCAATCTGGAGGCGACCATGGCAGTGTAGAGTCCTCCGGGAGATGATTCCCCTCTCCGGCAGGGTGCCGGAGGCGATCTCCTGAATCCCCCGAGATGGGATTGGCGGCGGCGGCGTCTCTGGAAGGTTTTTCGTATCGTGGCTCTCGGTACTGGGGCTATTATCGACGAAGGCTTAAGTAGGCGGAAGGGTAGGTCAGGGGGCCTCACGGGGGCCCCACACCACAGGCCGGCGCGGCCAGGGCCAGGGCCACGCCGCCCTGGTGTCTGGCCACCTCGTGGCCCCACTTCGTCTCTCCCCCGGTCTTCTGGAAGCTTCGTGGAAAAATAGGACCCTGGACGTTGATTTCGTCCGATTCCGAGAATATTTCCTTACTAGGATTTCTGAAACCAAAAGCAGCAGAAAACAGCAACTGGCTCTTCGGCATCTCGTTAATAGGTTAGTGCCGGAAAATGCATAATAATGACATATAATGTGTATAAAACATGTGAGTATCATCATAAAAGTAGCATGGAACATAAGAAATTATAGATACGTTTGAGACGTATCAAGCATCCCAAAGCTTAGTTCCTACTCGTCCCGAGTAGGTAAACGATAACAAAGATAATTTCTTAAGTGACATGCTATCATAATCTTGATCAATACTATTGTAAGCACATGTAATGAATGCAGCGATTCGAAGCAATGGTTAATGTAATGAGTAAACAACTGCATCATATAGCAAAGACTTTTCATGAATAGTACTTTCAAGACAAGCATCAATAAGTCTTGCATAAGAGTTAACTCATAAAGCAATAGATTCATAGTAAAAGCATTGAAGCAACACAAAGGAACATTAAGTTTCAGCGGTTGCTTTCAACTTGTAACATGTATATCTCATGGATATTGTCAACATAAAGTAATACTAGTAGAAATGCCCGTGCGTTGCACCGGGACAAACAAATACGCATATGCTCCAACCAATCCTCCGTGATGACACTTTTCCTTTGTGACACAATCGACAAAGGTGATCACACTTTATCTTCCATGTTAAACAAGATTAACTCTAACATGACCGTGTGAGCTCTTCGCTTCACTGACTTGTAATACCGTAAACTTGGAATGGTTGTGAGCGCCACCGCTTAATTAAAAAATATCATCACTATTTTAATTTTGGTTTAAAATTGATTGACTCGCCTTACCCCATACTTAGTATACTACCTAGTAAACATCCTCACTTTTCAAATTTTGGCTCAAAGTCTATTCAACCCCTAACCCGTACTTGATAGTATTTTTTTATGTAATTTTCTCTCTATACTCAAACCCAAACCCTCTGCTCCAAATCTTTCGGCTATTTCATGCATGCTGCAAATACTGCCAAACAAAATAATCTCGCAGCTTTGCTCAATCATATCATGTTGTTAGCTCTCACATGTCTCAAAATTCAAAATGTAATAGGACGCAAGCAAAGTAGCTTCAGCTGTAACTATCTATCTCAAAGAAGCAGTAGCATATTCACTCCTCTCTCAGCCTCTGAAAATACAAGCGCCTCCTCTTCGCTCTCTTTAGGCCACCGTGCAGAGGGAAAAAATATGAAGCTCGCATCTAAATCTGGATATGTACCTCAAATAACTTACCACTTCATCGTAAGTTACCACTTCATCGATGGAATATATCCCGATTTATCCGAGGAACTCTTCAGATCAGCTGACTATCTGAGAAAGATCAAGCAACACCGGCAATGACAGCACGAGCACCAAAGGCCATTTTAGCTCAACAGCACATCACTATTAAGATTTCCGATATACATACAACCAGGGTAATGGCATCATATCATTGTTTAAGATTCTACGGAACCAGATCGAGCAACGATGGAAGTTTTCAGTGCATGTTGCATCTAATTCCAAACGATGGGACACCTCTGATGCGTACAAATATGTGGATGAAGAAGCTGCAGTGCGAGGGGAAGACGTCAGCGGCGTAACGTAGGAGGACGCAAGCAAAGTAGCTTCAGCTGTAATTATCTGTCTCAAAGAAGCAGTAGCATATTCACTCCTCTCTCAACATCTGAAAATACAAGCGCATCCTCTTCGCTCTCTTTAGGCCACCGCGCAGAGGGAAAAAATATGAAACTCGCAGGGATGGGGTACGCGAGTCAGATAGCGCCCACGACGGACTGATTCCGATTCCCTTCTTCCTCCCGTCCGCTAAGCTCCGGCTAATCACCACCTCATGCCGGCCTTCCTGCCCTCCAGCAGTGCGCCATCTCGTCCACGATGCTCACGCATGCTCGGGGCCGTTGTACATATGTAGTCCGACAGGTAGTCAAGAGAACGACGATGGCCAACTGCGGACCTCGTAAGATCCCGGTTCCGGCTCAGAAATCAGAATCTTTGGCCCCATAATCGCTGGACTCCGTGCGCCATCAAATCGAGCCCTACTCAAAGGCCCGCCTAGTCGCGTTCAGCCGAACGCAGCAGCAGTGTCCGCCTCCACCGACCCCGCTATGTCCGCACGCGTCCCCGACGCCGCAGACGTCTTCATCCTAACATCAGTTCATCCTTTCATCTGATCTATTATCTTATATACTTCATTTCTAATTTCTAATAATTCTAAAATAAAAAGACCAACACATAATCCATGATACTGTACACTCTTTGCCAAACAATCATGATCATGAATGCCTCCTCGGACTTGGATGGCTGTTGCTGCTCGACCTTGTCTCTCATCTGCCAAAGTCGTCTGTCGAGCCACTTCCGGACCATGGCGCGCAGCTGCTGGCACTCGCCTCCCAGCAACGCGATCTTGTTCAAGATCTCCACTTGCAGCACCACGGGCGGCGTCCAAAGGAGATTACTGATTTCCATTTTTGTAACTTTCTTACTGCAGCTATCCGGCGAGTTGATGGCGATTTGCCGAACGGGGCTAGTGGGCGATGACTTAATGAACAAACACCGTTGTCGCATGTCAATCCAACAAGACATGGAAGAGGCAAATCGAATTAGAAAAACTTAACCGAACAAGCAAATCAGCTTCTCCTCAAGCTTCGACTAGAGCAATATTGTAGTGCTTCTATATCCAACAGAATCAAGATACAAACATCGATTGTATGCAACATAGCCAGCAACGTAACACGCTAGCACTCACGAGTTAGTTGCTCCTCGTTCTTCTAAAAAAAGAAGGCTAACTCCATGTTCTGCACCCACGAGCTGCTGCGCGCGGAGGTTACACGTCGGGCAAGGATCGGCCACTCCAGTGGTTGCTGAATACGGAGACGACGCGTCGGAGTCGTTTCTACCAGTCATGCGCGTGGAAGCAACGCGTCAGGCCAGAGCTTGAGTCACTAAGATGCTCCTCACGAAATCGACGCTCCCAAAGAGATTCTCACAGCGTGGTCGATACGGCTTCTGGCTGGGGTCTGTGATGACCAGGTAGATCCGGCAAAACCAGAAGTATCAGCATTGGTTCACCCACCGGTTCATGGTCACCACCTTCGTAGAGGAAGGTTACGTCCCCGACGCGGCGACGCCATGGTCCGGTTTGTGCATAGCCACCGCAGCGCAGCACGCGGGCACAACCTCTTCTGGGATGACCCGAGCACGCAGATGTGGGCGCGAGGGCACTCAACCGAGCATGGGCGCGATCTCCGTTGCTGGCTGTTCCTGCTCCAGCGCAAAGTATTCGACGTCGCTCTTTGTTGCCGATCCGGGGACAGCTGCGGTCCACATGGCAGCGTCCTTGTGCTCCATATCACCCATCCTCGTTGCCGGCCGGCACTCCGACAGCGATCAACCATGGCAGCGCTGCCCCACGATTGTAGCGCAACCTTGTTTTCGCGATGCGCCTTGTTCATGTGAGTCACGTCGCCGCCTCGTCGTCAGTATTGAATCGATATCACCCATCCTCGTTGCCGGCACTCCAACAGCGATCAACCATGGCAGCGTCGCCCCACGATTGTAGCGCAACCTTGTTTTCGCGATGCGCCTTGTTCATGTGAGTCAAGTCGCCGCCTCGTCGTCAGTATTGAATCGATTCTTGGAGGCTCGGTCGAGCCGCGTATATATACGAGCTTTCATATAGGGGTACAGTGGACATGGACTCTTTTTCTTAGCAAGGCCGGAGACCAGATCCGAGAGAGAAAAGAGTGCTAAGGCAGAAGCATCAGATCACCACGGTGCTGTCACCATGGTTTCTCGGTCGCTGCTTCCGATCAACGGCCGCCTAGCCCATGGGTCTGACGGTGAGCCTGGTCGCTGGAGTACACAGGGCGTTCGACCTAGGAAGGTGGGCATCAGATCTGGACGGTGCCGCCATCATGCTTTCCCGGCTGCCACTTCCGATCCGACGAAACGGCACGACCGTATTAATTCCCTCGACGAAATCAATTGTTGCACGATTTCTTGTTAGCTAGCTTGGAGACTTGATGCACGGCAGTCGATTGCCCCCTTATTTGAAGGCTCGATCAGGGAAGGCTAGAAAGAAGAGAACGAGTCGGGTTTGAACCGGTCTCTTCTCACGTATACCAAAGAGACACGTTTCAACGATCAATGATCGATCTCTCCTTGCGAACGAAGACGGACGACAGAAACCAGCGGTACAGAACGGACCAAACCAAGGAAACGTTAGCTCCTTTATTATTAGGTATAGATAATAAGTGCAATATGCAAGTATGTAAGAATCAATGCACAGTTAACACAAGTGTTTGCTTCTTGAGATAGAAGGAAATGGGTGAACTGACTCAACAATAAAAGTAGAAGAAAGGCCCTTCGCAGAGGGAAGCATGGGTTGCTATATTTGTGCTAGAGCTTTTATTTTGAAAACAAGAAACAATTTTGTCAACGGTAGTAATAAAGCATATGTATCATGTAAATTATATCCTACAAGTTGCAAGCCTCATGCATAGTATACCAATAGTGCCCGCACCTTGTCCTAATTAGCTCGGATTACCTGGATTATCATCGCAATACATATGTTTTAACCAAGTGTCACAATGGGGTACCTCTATGCCGCCTGTACAAAGGTCTAAGGAGAAAGCTCGCATTGGATTTCTCGCTTTTGATTATTCTCAACTTAGACATCCATACCGGGACAACATAGACAACAGATAATGGACTCCTCTTTAATGCATAAGCATTTAGCAACAAATAATATTCTCATATGAGGTTGAGGATATTTGTCCAAAACTGAAACTTCCACCATGAATCATGGCTTTAGTTAGCGGCCCAATGTTCTTCTCTAACAATATGCATACTCAAACCATTCAACTCATGGTAAATCGCCCTTACTTCAGACAAGACGAACATGCATAGCAACTCACATGATATTCAACAAAGAAATAGTTGATGGCGTCCCCAGGAGCATGGTTATCGCTCAACAGGCAACTTAATAAGAAATAAGATACATAAGTACATATTCAATACCACAATAGTTTTTAGGCTATTTGTCCCATGAGCTATATATTGCAAAGATAAAGAATGGAAATTTTAAAGGTAGCACTCAAGCAATTTACTTTGGAATGGCGGAGAAATACCATGCAGTAGGTAGGTATGGTGGACACAAGTGGCATAGTGTTTGGCTCAAGGATTTTGGATGCATGAGAAGTATTCCCTCTCGATACAAGGTTTAGGCTAGCAAGGTTGTTTAAAGCAAACACAAGTATGAACCGGTACAACAAAACTCACATAAAAGACATATTGTAAGCATTATAAGACTCTATACCGTCTTCCTTGTTGTTCGACCTTTACTAGAAAATATCTAGACCTTAGAGAGACCAATTATGCAAACCAAATTTTAGCATGCTCTATGTATTTCTTCATTAATAGGTGCAAAGTATATGATGCAAGAGCTTAAACATGAGCACAACAATTGCCAAGTATCACATTATTCAAGATGTTATACCAATTACCACATGTAGCATTTCCCGTTTCCAACCATATAACAATTTAACGAAGCAGTTCAACCTTCGCCATGAATATTATGAGTAAAGCCTAAAGACATATTTGTCCATATGCAACAGCGGAGCGTGTCTCTCTCCCACACAATGAATGCTAGGATCCAACTTTATTCAAACAAAACAAAAACAAAAACATAAAGACGCTCCAAGTAAAGCACATAAGATGTGATGGAATAAAAATATAGTTTCACTAGAGAAATCTGATAATATTGTCGATGAAGAAGGGGATGCCTTGGGCATCCCCAAGCTTAGACGCTTGAGTCTTCTTGAAATATGCAGGGATGAACCATCGGGGCATCCCCAAGTTTAGAGCTTTCACTCTCCTTGATCATATTGTATCATCCTCCTCTCTTGATCCTTGAAAACTTCCTCCACACCAAACTCGAAACAAACTCATTAGAGGGTTAGTGCATAACCAAAAATTCACATGTTCAGAGGTGACACAATCATTCTTAACACTTCTGGACATTGCACAAAGCTACTGAAAGTTAATGGAACAAAGAAATCCATCAAACATAGCAAAACAGGCAATGCGAAATAAAAGGCAGAATCTGTCAAAACAGAACAGTCCGTAAAGACGTATTTTTCTGGGGCACCAGACTTGCTCAAATGAGAAAATTCAAAACTAATGAAAGTTGCGTACATATCTGAGGATCACGCTCGTAAATTGGCATAATTTTCTGAGTTACCTACAGATACTACTGTTCAAATTTGTGACAGCAAGAAATCTGTTACTGCGCAGTAATCCAAATCTAGTATCAACTTTATCATTAAAGACTTTATTTGGCACAACAATGCAATAAAACTAAGATAAGGAGAGGTTGCTACAGTAGTAACAATTTCCAAGACTCAAATATAAAACAAAAGTACTGTAGTAAAATAATGGGTTGTCTCCCATAAGCGCTTTTCTTTAACGCCTTTCAGCTAGGCGCAGAAAGTGTGTATCAAGTGTTACCAAGAGATGAAGCATTAGCATTCTTACCAGGGGCTTTGCACCTACCCTTCTTACTCTTTGGTTTAGGAAATATATGATGGCATCCAGGTATGGAGGAACTTAGAGTGCCTTTTTCCACATCTATGATTGCTCCGAAGAGCTTTAGCAGGGATCTTCCAAGTGTGATTTGTCCTGTACCTACACATTCAATAACGAGATAATCAGTGGATACCATTTTTCCAAGAAGGTTTGTGAACACTCCTTCAGCTATTCCCTTGGGAATTATAACAGTGTTATCAGTGAGAGTTATTCCTTCTCCTCCTTCGGTAAGTCCCAGAGTGTCAAAGATTTATAAATACTTTCAGGCATAAGGCAAAATTCAGTCATAATATCACAACGAGCATCAAAAATTTTACCATCAATAGTAACTTTAATAGTGGGGTCCCACATTGATGGTTCAGAGTTTATTGGAACATAATCAAAGTGCTCACGAATCCGACCATACCCTTCTTTCAAGCAAGATACATGTGTCTCAAGAGTATTCAATCTATTATAGATACTTACAAGGGATGGATCATAATTATTAGTGGAACTAGATGATGCAACCAATTTCTTCATGGCATTAAAAGCTTGATCCCCATCACAGTGAAGGAAATCTCCTCCCACTACAGCATCTAAAGCATATCTATAATGAAGAATAAGCCCAAAATAAAAATTACTAAGAAGCAAACTTAGCGTCATTTTAGGTTCAGTTTTACTATAAGAATCAAAAATTCTAGACCAAGCTTCTTTAAAACTCTCTTCACCTCCTTGTTTAAAAGTGAAAATCGATTCCTCAGGTGATAGAGTAACAACTACAGGACTAGTCATGATAATAAAAATAAGGTAAATGAAAGTAACTAATTTTTTGTGTTTTTAATATAGCAAACAAGACAGTAAAAAAGTAAAACTAGCAACTAATTTTTTGTGTTTTTAATAGAGAACGCAAACAAGATAGTAAATAAAGTAAAACTAGCAACTGAATTTTTTTTTGTGTTTTGTTTTAGTGCAGCAAACAAAGTAGTAAATAAAAGTAAAGCAAGACAAAAACAAAATAAAGAGATTGGAAGTGGAGACTCCCCTTGCAGCGTGTCTTGATCTCCCCGGCAACGGCGCCAGAAAATATGCTGCTGACGTGGGAGTTGGATTGCAACGTCGCCAGAAAGTAGCTTCCTTGTGATGGTAAAGCACACGTCCGTTGGGAACCCCAAGAGGAAGGTGTGATGCGTACAGCAGCAAGTTTTCCCTCAGTAAGAAACCAAGGTTTATCGAACCAGTAGGAGTCAAGAAGCACGTTGAAGGTTGATGGCGGCGGAGTGTAGTGCGGCGCAACACCAGGGATTCCGCCGCCAACGTGGAACCTGCACAACACAATCCAATTACTTTGCCCCAACTTGACAGTGAGGTTGTCAATCTCACCGGCTTGCTGTAACAAAGGATTAGATGTATAGTGTGGAAGATGATATTTGCAGAAAACAGTAAAACGAGTATTGCAGTAGATTGTATTCGATGTAAAAGAATGGACCGGGGTCCACAGTTCACTAGAGGTGTCTCTCCCATAAGAAATAGCATATTGGGTGAACAAATTACAGTTGGGCAATTGACAAATAAAGAGAGCATAACAATGCACATACATGTTATGATGAGTAGTGTGAGATTTAATTGGGCATTACGACAAAGTACATATACCGCTATCCAGCATGCATCTATGCCTAAAAAGTCCACCTTCAGGTTATCATCCGAACCCCCTCCAGTATTAAGTTGCAAACAACAGACAATTGCATTAAGTATGGTGCGTGTGTAATCAACAAATACATCCTTAGATATAGAATTGATGTTTTATCCCTAGTGGCAACAGCACATCCACAACCTTAGAGGTTGCTGTCACTCCCCCAGATTTAATGGAGGCATGAACCCACTATCGAGCATAATTACTCCCTCTTGGAGTTACAAGCAATGACTTGGCCAGAGCCTCTACTAGCAACGGAGAGCATGCAAGATCATAAACAACACATAGATAGATTGATAATCAACATAGCATAGTATTCATTATTCATCGGATCCCAACAAACGCACATGTAGCATTACAGATAGATGATCTTGATCATGTTAGGCAGCTCACAAGATCTAACAATGATAGCACAATGAGGAGAAGACAACCATCTAGCTACTGCTATGGACCCATAGTCTAGGGGTGAACTACTCACACATCAATCCGGAGGCGTCCATGGCGGTGTAGAGTCCTCCGGGAGATGATTCCCCTCTCCGGCAGGGTGCCGGAGGCGATCTCCTGAATCCCCCGAGATGGGATTGGCGGCGGCGTCTCTGGAAGGTTTTCCGTATCGTGGCTCTCGGTACTGGGGCTATTATCGACGAAGGCTTAAGTAGGCGGAAGGGTAGGTCAGGGGGCCTCACGGGGCCCCACACCACAGGCCGGCGCGGCCAGGGCCTGGGCCGCGCCGCCCTGGTGTCTGGCCACCTCGTGGCCCCACTTCGTCTCTCCCCCGGTCTTCTGGAAGCTTCGTGGAAAAATAGGACCCTGGACGTTGATTTCGTCCAATTCCGAGAATATTTCCTTACTAGGATTTCTGAAACCAAAAGCAGCAGAAAACAGCAACTGGCTCTTCGGCATCTCGTTAATAGGTTAGTGCCGGAAAATGCATAATAATGACATATAATGTGTATAAAACATGTGAGTATCATCATAAAAGTAGCATGGAACATAAGAAATTATAGATACGTTTGAGACGTATCAATCCCTCACATTAATATCAAGATAATAAAGTGTTCTCCCCTCGTATGCACCGTTGATATAGTTCGTCGTTTCGAAGCATCTCGTGATGATCGGATGTGTTAGACTCAACGATTACATACAACGGGTGTAAGCCATGTTGCACACGCGGAATACTTGGGTTTGCTTGACGAGCCTAGCATGTACAGACATGGCCTCGGAACACAGGAAACCGAAAGGTTGAACACGAGTCATATGGATGATATGATCAACATGTTGATGTTCACCATTGAAGCTACATCATCTCACGTGATGATCGGTTTTGGTGTAGTGGATTTGGATCGTGAACCACTTAACAACTATGAGGGATGTTGTATTAAGTGGGAGTTCATTAGTAATTAGATTAAAACATGAACTAATTATCATAAACATAGTTTGAGTAGTATTTTGAATTAATTTGTAGTATTGGTATCCGTTTTCTACCAAGCGGTAGTCTTGTTATTGAGATAGATATACTGTTAAAATCTGACAATAAATTTAACGGACTGGTACCGTATTGTTAAAGAATCAAGAAATGATTAAGTCCTATTGCAAACTTTTAGTAAACCTCGCATTGTTGATTCAAAGAACTATGGTTTCAATTAGTACCTAAAGTCATCTTGTCTCCGTGAAACTTGAAGTTCAAATCTGTTTGAAAAGTAAGGAGCTGAAAATTTAGTTTCCAGAAATAATCAAGGTATGAGATATATGTGATATCTAAGACCTTATTGCAAGATGATAAAATATAATTTGGTGAGACTACATAAACTCATAAGTTTTATGGGAATGTACGAAGGTTGAAGACGCAAGGCGTCACAATCCTCCAACTATTGGGGCACTAACGATATTCACATATCTATGAAGTGATCGTCCTTAGTATGCACCGTTGCTAATACTCGTCGTTTCGAATACTGAGGTATAGATTCTACGTGTGCATACAACGGGTGCAAGACAGATTTGCACATGCAATACTGAGGTTAAACTTTACGATCCTAGCATGTACAAACATGGTCTCTGAAAGTCGTCACGAAATGATGGATAAAATTATGAGTGAAACTGTTCATCATATTACAAAGTTACTAATAGTGAAATCTGAAACACTTGTCATATGATGATCAACTTCAAAGTAAGGACCTCAAGGTTATTGGTATTTGACCAACAAACCTAGAAGTTATTGAAGGTGAAGTGTTTTCTGAGAATGAGGAACGCTAAAAGAGAAACTACAAAAGATATTTTGGCAGAAAGAAAGAAAAGACTAGAAACTCTAGCTCGGGTGTATATAAATTATATACATGTTATGTATGTATTCCGTGTTTGGTCACATAAAGAAATTCTTGGGTATTTATCCCAGGTTGGTTGGTATGAGATGTCATACAATATAACGCAATACAAGAATACGATGGCCTAAGTGACTAATAAGGAATATGGTAATAATGCACGTCTGGAACATAATAAAGTGTTATCATGTTTGTCGTTGGTATTCTACCTAGCCCTTAGAATTTATAATAAAGAACTTAATAATTGTTATTTTGCTCTGGTCAAATGAAAACGATGAGTTGTTCAAATTATGACATTACTCCATGTACGATGGATAAGTTATTATAAATCTTAATGGTGAAATACACATACATAAACACTGACACTAAAATGCCATAAGGCAAATGATTTGAATTCCACTTATCTGTGGAACCGCCATTTAGGTTATGTTAGAAAGGAACGCATGAAGGAACTCCATGCAAATGGATTTTTGGAGTCATTTGATTTTTGAATCGTTTGGCGCTTGCAAATCTTTCCTAAAAGAGAATGACTAAAATACCGTTCATAGGCCAAGAGCAGAACGGGCAACTAACTTAGTGAAAACATACATGATGATGTATGTGGTTCACTGGACATAGTTGTGTGCGGGAGATTCTTCTACTTCATAAAAACTTCTAACAATGAATTGAGTATATATATATGGATATATTCGATAAGGAAGAAGTTTGAAACATTTGAATAGATTCAAATAAATTTCAGCATGAAGTGGAAATCATCGTAATAGAAAAGTCAAATATCTATGATTGGATCATAGTGGAAATATTTGAATTACTAGTTTTAGCAAACATCTAAGAGAGTTATGAAATTATTCTACAACTCACATTTCTTGGAGTATCATAGTGATGATATAGTATCCGAGAGATGTATCCAAACCTTGTTGGGTTAATGATGAGATAAAAATAAAATGATGCCATTATATTTTTGTGGATTATGCTTTAGAGACTACCGCTTTTACACTAAATAGAGCATCATCATGATCCGTTGAAATGACACCATACGAGTTATGGCATGGGTATAAACCTAATAGTCCTTTCTTTAAATTTTGGTCTAAGAGTTTACAACCAAAATCGGATGAATGTCTTTGTTGGTTATCCCAAAGTATTAATTGGGAATTCTTTTCACTATGGATACAAATACAAAAGTGTTTGTCGATGTTTCTTATTTATTTCCAAGAAATTGTTTCTAGCGAAGTATTTGAGTGGCAGGACAATAGAATTTGATAAGGTTTATGAACCTGAGCATAATGATCAGAGTAGCGCAGCATCAGGATTTGGTTCCGGAAGCGGCCACGACGATCATGGCTCCCATGACTACAAAGTGTTTTAGCCATGGTGATCGAAGTACATATTGAACCTTGTAGGTATGGTTTACTTTGTGATCAAATAAATGATTTGTGGACAAAGGATTGATTTTGAATAATGATAAACCAACTACAAACAAAGAAGTTATGATGGGCCCTGACTCCGTTAAAATGGCTATACGCCATGAAATCCAAGATAGATGAATACTTTTTTGAAAGAAAATGGATCTATGAAATTGATGGACTTGGATGTAATATCCTTGAAGAAGCTCGACTTATCGGAAAGTTGTTTACGACAAAGTTCAAAGAGTTGACTGCGATAAGATTAGATCTTCTGTAGCAATGCTTATAGTCTATGTGGATTATTCTAGTAATCACTACATATTTCTTTTATGAGATATGCTAGTAGGATGGCAAAATACATTACTTAACAGAAGTGTGTATTAAAGGTGTATACAAGATACAACCAAGAGTTTTGCTAGTCCATGGAATACTAGATAGGCATACGAACTTCAATTGGATGAAGTAAGTATCACGGAGTAGGAATCTTCACCGGATGAAATAGTCAAAGAGTTTTTGATTTCATCAGAAACGATGAAGATGCTTGCATTTGCAAGAAATTAAGTGGGAGCGCTGAGACATATTTATAATACTTATGTAGATGACATATAGTTGATTATAAATGATGCAATTATATACTTGATTAAAAGGTTTCATTGAGAAATTAACTTCAATGAAAGGATATGGACTGAAACAAAATTAGTGTCAAGATCTATGAAGATAGATTGAAACACATAATAAGTTTAAGTCAAAGTACATAGAATGGATATTGAAGTAGTTCAATATAGAAATATTAAGAAAATGTTCTTGTTATATGAAGGTTTAACAAGACTTGAGTGTATCTGACACTCAATGAGTAAAAACACATGAGTGATTTTAGATCACGAATAATATGTACAAAATCAGATGTCCTGTGCTCTAAAATATTATGAGCATGTACCAGAATGATTCATGTGATGATCATTGAAAAACAGTAAAAATATTCTTGAGTACTTAAGAAGAACCAAGGATATATAAAGTTTTGTATGGAGAAATGACAAACAAATCTCTGTAAGATGTTGCACCGATATTGGTTTTGTCACATATAAAATTTCAATCTCAAATTAGGCTAAGTGTTGTTTTTTAAAAGGTAGCACAATGAGCTAGAAGTTGTCTATGCTAGATTTAGAAGAATTCTAAATATTGTGACGGATTCTACAAATGAAGGCAGAGTATGTCATTGTTTTGACAATGAATGAGGATGTTAAGTCAAGAGGTTCTTTGAGAACTTGGTGTAGTTCCGACAGTGTCAGAACTTTGAAGCTATATTGTGTATGACAATATTAGTGACATATTTCAGACCGCGAAATTAAGGTTCCACCAGAAGACCAAACATATTTAATGCCGACTCATTTGGAAAATGAGTGATGCGTTGAGACACAAATGAATTGCAAAATACATACGTTTCTGAGCATGTCAGATCCGTTGACTAAAACTTCTCCCGTGAGCAAAACATGATAAAGCACCGGAAGGCCAAGGTGTTATATCTTTACATATGTAAACTAGATTATTGACTCTAGTGCAAGTGGGAGATCATGGAGATATGCCCAAGAGGCAATAATAAATGGTTATTATAATATATCTTTGTGTTTATGATAATGTTTACATACCATGCTATAATTGTATTAACCGAAACATTGATACATGTGTGTTATGTAAACAACAAGGAGTCCCTGGTAAGCCTCTTGTATAACTAGCTTGTTAATTAATAGATGATCATAGTTTCATGATCATGAACATTGGATGTTATTATTAACAAGGTTATGTCATTATGTGAATGATGTAATGGACACACCCAATTAAGCGTAGCATAAGATCACGTCATTAAGTTATTTGCTCTAAGCTTTCGATACATAGTTACCTAGTCCTTTCGACCATGAGATCATGTAAATCACTTATACCAGAAAGGTACTTTGATTACATCAAACGCCACTGCGTAAATGGGTGGTTATAAAGGTGGGATTGAGTATCCGGAAAGTATGAGTTGAGGCATATGGATCAACAGTGGGATTTGTCCATCCTGATGACGGATAGATATACTCTGGGCCCTCTCGGTGGAATGTTGTATAATTAGCTTGCAAGCATATGAATGGTTCATAAGAGACCACATACCACGGTACGAGTAAAGAGTACTTGTCAGGAAACGAGGTTGAACAAGGTATAGAGATACCGATGATCAAATCTCGGACAAGTAAAATATCGCGTGACAAAGGGAATCGGTATCGTATGTGAATGGTTCAATCGATCACTAAGTTATCGTTGAATATGTGGGAGCCATTATGGATCTCCAGATCCCGCTATTGGTTATTGGTTGGAGAGAAGTCTCAACCATGTCTGCATAGTTCGCGAACCGTAGGGTGACACACTTAAAGTAGATATGGAATATGGAATGGAGTTCGAAGTTTTGTTCGGAGTCTCGGATGGGATCCAGGACATCACGAGGAGGTCCGCAATGGTCCGGAGAATAAGATTCATATATAGGAAGTCATATTCCAAGTTTGGAAATGATCTGGTGCATTTATGGCAGGTTCTAGAACGTTCTAGAAAAGTCCGGAAGAAATCACCATGGAAAGTGGAGTCCCGGAGGGACTCCACCTTGCATGGCCAGCCAAACCCTAAGGGGTGGAGTCCCAAGTGGACTCCACCATAGGTGGCCGGCAACCCCACCTAAAGGAAAGGTGGGAGTCCCACCTTGGGTAGGACTCCCCCCTTGAGTAGGTTTCCCACCTATGGGAGGTCTTGTTGTTGGGGTCTTATTCGAAGACTTGGACTACAACTCTTGGGGATTTCCACCTATATAATGAGGAGGAGAGGGAGGGGGCAGCCACTCTTGGCCGCACCACCTAGGGCTGCCCATGGCCGGCGCCCTAGCCACCCCCGCTCCCCAAACCCTAGCCTCTCCTCCTCCACATATATACTCCTGCAGCGCATAGGCGAAGCCCTACCGGAGTTCTCCACCACCACCGCCACCACGCCATCGTGCTGCCGGGATTCCGAGGAGGATCTACTACTTCTGCTGCTGTAATAACCCAGAACATAGGAACAACGAAGGGTAGATTTAGAAATGGGATGTGCATTTCATCGCAAAACGGGGGAAATTTTCGCGCCTTATTGCAACTAAACCTAAGAGGGATCGAGGTTCTCTCTCATTTTGCACTTAGGATTAGGCAATGTGAGTTAGGGCAATTTCGACATGATCTCTTTTGTATCTTATTGATTTGGGGAATTATTGCATTTGACAAGTGTTAACACACTTAACAATAAGCATCACACAATAAAGAATGAATTCATAATTCAAACACAACTTATAAATTCAAATGACTTTGAATTTCAAATTGAATCTCAAATACAATATTTAATCAAGAATATAAACATTACATAATACAAAAGCTCATAAACAAAACTTGAGCTTTATTGATATACAACACGAATTACAAAGTCTTTACAATATTCTTGATGCAAGAATTGAGAAATAATGAACAGAAATAAAAAGAGAAAATTACAAGTTTGTTCTAAACTAAAACCTAGACTAAATGACTTGAAGATGATCTTCTGGCCATATTCCACTTCAAACCTGCAAAACAAATAACAAGTGCTAGACCAGAATGTAAGTATTAGCAAATTCAGTTTGGACAGTTAGCACAAATCACAGAAATTCAGTTTGGACAGTGAAACTGTCACTGCACACTTGTGCTTGTCCAAATTCCTGGACATCACAAGATAAGACCAAGGCAGACCAAAACTGAGCAGCCACAGGGGCTCAAGTTTTAGCATATGAGGGCTATTGCTAACCAAGCAACAGCAAGGCAATGCAAGGGATGAGTCACAAAGTAACCAGGCCTTGTGTGTCATGGCCAGAGTAGAAGTAGGGACCATATAAATAGCACACAAACCCTAGAACCATGACAGTCGACCAGAGAGATAATTCACCAGGTAAGGGTGAAGCTAGAGCCAACACAAGTTCATCCAGTTCATACTCAAGAACAACACCAACACACAACCACTTAGCCATCAGGAATCATGGTGACCTAAGAAGATCAACCAGAGCCTGGAGGTGAAGGGCTGTGCACAAAACCACAAGTCTGCAACAACCAAATATTTCAATCTAGGAGCTGGAACAAGGTATACCAAGTTCCTGGACAGATCCAATGGATCTGATCCATACAATATGCATGACATAATCATGGGATTGAGCAGATGCTCAAGTGGGTAGATCATCGCTTGGTTTTCACCAAGGATTACTGCCTGTCTAAAAGCCACTAAAAATGGAAATCATCTAGATACAGATCTTGTACACAGAAGCTAGCAACCATGCACAGATGCACACACTAGCCAGATCATATGCACAGATAGCACCAGTAGATGTGTTGCAAGGAATAGCAGCTAATACAGACTACACAGTAAATCCTAAGCTAGTAACCATCAGTAAACCCTAGATTTCATCAGGCAAGCATATTGGCATTCATATCTAGTATGATCCCCAAATATGCAAGCAAAGGTTGAGTAGCCACAAGATCCAATCAAATAGGTGAGCAACCAATTAGTAGCAAGGCTACTGAGGTCACATCACACTTAGCACCATTTAAAAGAAAGCCAACTATAACACATCATTATCCAGAAATGGATTCAGATTCATTTGCTTGCTAAACAATCATGAATAACCAATTCATATACAAGCCAGACATTTAAATCATCACTGCATAAGCAGTTCATTATGAATCAATTTAACTCAAGCATGAATTTATCACAGCTCCATAATAATTATTGACAGTAGCACACTGTAGAGCAACATGGCACCAATCACTGCATCACAGCCACTGGATCTAGTCCAGTAAGCTAGAGCAAGCAATAGCACAAGTAAGCAGTAGCATAGTGATGCTTGAGCATCAGCATCAACAAGGAAAATGAATCACTTAGCCACAGAATTAATCAGTAAGCCATCACTGACATTTAATTGATCAAATGGATCAATTGAATCAAGTCAAGCCACACAGATAAGCTAGCCAACAAGCAATGGATGATCCAATGGATCATTAGCTTGCACAGGAAGCACAGAAGCATTTCACAAACACCACTGGTACTCACAAGTGTCACTGATGCACCACAGTACACCTAGACAAGCAAGCATAACATGCCAGTAAGCACACGCAAGCCCATAAGCAAGTACAGCATGGCATAGCAAGCTCTTAAGCAAGCACAGCAGAGCATAGCAAGATTAGAGCAGGCTAGGAGCAACAGATAAGCAAACAAAGCATGTACAGCAAGCAAGGCAACACTGGCCAGTACTAGAAATTGGTGCTTTGGCCATGAGCTTGCAGCAAATGGAAGTATAGGCAGATTAAGCAGTCATGGCAGAGCTCTGGGTGATCACAGGATCACCAGAGAGCCACAGAACATGAGGATGAAGAAGTACAGTAACAAGGGAGGCGCACAGATATGGAGAAGAGAAGGAGGAGATGAAGCAACTTACACGCGCCTGGAAGCAGAAGCTAGGGCATGGCGAGGCAGTGCTCGCGCGGCCATAGCAGCTGCAAAGCCAGGGTAGGCGCCGACGTTACGCCGGCGAACACGAACACACCACCGCAGCAGAGCACCAGAGACGACGGCACGAGTACTGCGAGCAGCACCCGCGCCAGGTCAATCTCTGGGGCGCACGCGTCGACGGCGAGGACGAGAGGTCGTCGAAGATCGTCAATCGCCAGAGGCGATTCTCCACGGGATCCAGAGAGGGGCGATTCGCCAGGAGAGGAAGAGATGGGGGAAACCACGCAGATAGATCAGTAGATCTTCTCGCGGCGGTCCCGATTTGGTAAGTGGCTATGGCAGAGGAGCACGGAGCTGGCCGGAGAGTGGCGGCGGCCATGGCGGCGACGCCATCGCCACATGCGTCGCGAGGGAGTTAGGGTTAGAGACGAGCGCGTGAGAGAGACAGTGAGGGAGCGAGGTGGGCCGCTTCGGCGCCACCGACCCATAAGGGGACAAGCCTTAATGGGCTGTCCCTGGGCCTTAGTTAAGTGGGCTGGCTGCTGGCGTGTAACTCACACGTTCGTTGGGAACCCCAAGAGGAAGGTATGATGCGCACAGCAGCAAGTTTTCCCTCAGAAAGAAACCAAGGTTTATCGAACCAGGAGGAGCCAAGAAGCACGTTGAAGGTTGATGGCGGCGGGATATAGTGCGGCGCAACACCAGGGATTCCGGCGCCAACGTGGAACCTGCACAACACAACCAAAGTACTTTGCCCCAACGAAACAGTGAGGTTGTCAATCTCACCGGCTTGCTGTAACAAAGGATTAACCGTATTGTGTGGAAGATGATTGTTTGCAGAAAACAGTAGAACAAGTATTGCAGTAGATTGTATTTCAGTAAAGAGAATTGGACCGGGGTCCACAGTTCACTAGAGGTGTCTCTCCCATAAGACGAACAGCATGTTGGGTGAACAAATTACAGTTGGGCAATTGACAAATAAAGAAGGCATGACCATGCACATACATATTATGATGAGTATAGTGAGATTTAATTGGGCATTACGACAAAGTACATAGACCGCCATCCAGCATGCATCTATGCCTAAAAAGTCCACCTTCAAAGTTATCATCCGAACCCCCTCCAGTATTAAGTTGCAAAGCAACAGACAATTGCATTAAGTATGGTGCGTAATGTAATCAACAACTACATCCTTAGACATAGCATCAATGTTTTATCCCTAGTGGCAACAGCACATCCGTAATCTTAGTGGTTCTTGTCACTCCTCCAGATTCACGGAGACATGAACCCACTATCGAGCATAAATACTCCCTCTTGGAGTTACTAGCATCAACTTGGCCAGAGCATCTACTAATAACGGAGAGCATGCAAGATCATAAACAACACATAGACATAGCTTTGATAATCAACATAACAAGTATTCTCTATTCATCGGATCCCAACAAACGCAACATATAAAATTACAGATAGATGATCTTGATCATGTTAGGCAGCTCACAAGATCCGACAATGATAGCACAATGGGGAGAAGACAACCATCTAGCTACTGCTATGGACCCATAGTCCAGGGGTAGACTACTCACTCATCACTCCGGAGGCGACCATGGCGGCGTAGAGTCCTCCGGGAGATGATTCCCCTCTCCGGCAGGGTGCCGGAGGCGATCTCCTAGATCCCCCGAGATGGGATCAGCGTTGGCGGCGTCTCTGGAAGGTTTTCCGTATCGTGGCTCTCGGTACTGGGGGTTTCGTCACGGAGGCTTTAAGTAGGCGGAAGGGTAGGTCAAGAGGCGGCGCGAGGAGCCCAGACCATAGGGCCGCGCGGCCAGGGCAGGGGCCGCGCCGCCCTATGCTCTGGCTGCCTCGTGGCCCCTCTTCGTTTCGTCTTCGGACTTCCGGAAGCTTCGTGGAAAAATAGGCCCCTGGGCTTTGATTTCGTCTAATTCCGAGAATATTTCCTTACTAGGATTTCTGAAACCAAAAACAAGAAAAACAAAGAATCGGCACTTCGGCATCTTGTTAATAGGTTAGTTCCAGAAAATGCACGAATATGACATAAAGTGTGCATAAAACATGTAGATAACATCAATAATGTGGCATGGAACATAAGAAATTATCGATACGTTGGAGACGTATCAGCATCCCCAAGCTTAGTTCTGCTCGTCCCGAGCAGGTAAAACGATAACACAGATAATTTCTGGAGTGACATGCCATCATAATCTTGATCATACTATTTGTAAAGCATATGTAGTGAATGCAGCGATCAAAACAATGTATATGACATGAGTAAACAAGTGAATCATAAAGCAAAGACTTTTCATGAATAGCACTTCAAGACAAGCATCAATAAGTCTTGCATAAGAGTTAACTCATAAAGCAATAATTCAAAGTAAAGGCATTGAAGCAACACAAAAGAAGATTAAGTTTCAGCGGTTGCTTTCAACTTGTAACATGTATATCTCATGGATATTGTCAACATAGAGTAATATAATAAGTGCAATAAGCAAGTATGTAGGAATCAATGCACAGTTCACACAAGTGTTCGCTTCTTGAGGTGGAGAGAAATAGGTGAACTGACTCAACATTGAAAGTAAAAGAATGGTCCTCCATAGAGGAAAAGCATCGATTGCTATATTTGTGCTAGAGCTTTGATTTTGAAAACATGAAACAATTTTGTCAACGGTAGTAATAAAGCATATGCATCATGTAAATTATATCTTATAAGTTGCAAGCCTCATGCATAGTGTACTAATAGTGCCCGCACCTTGTCCTAATTAGCTTGGACTACCGGATCATCACAATGCACATGTTTTGACCAAGTGTCACAAAGGGGTACCTCTATGCCACTTTGTACAAAGGTCTAAGGAGAAAGCTCGCATTGGATTTCTCGCTATTGATTATTCTTCAACTTAGACATCCATACCGGGACAACATAGACAACAGATAATGGACTCCTCTTTTATGCATAAGCATGTAGCAACAATTAATAATTTTCTCATTTGAGATTTGAGGATATATGTCCAAAACTGAAACTTCCACCATGGATCATGGCTTTAGTTAGCGGCCCAATGTTCTTCTCTAACATTATGCATGCTTAACCATAAGGTGGTAGATCTCTCTTACTTGACAAGACGAACATGCATAGCAACTCACATGAAATTCAACAATGAATAGTTGATGGCGTCCCCAGTGAACATGGTTATCGCACAACAAGCAACTTAATAAGAGATAAAGTGCATAATTACATATTCAATACCACAATAGTTTTTAAGCTATTTTCCCATGAGCTATATATTGCAAAGGTGAATGATGGAATTTTAAAGGTAGCACTCAAGCAATTTACTTTGGAATGGCGGAAAATACCATGTAGTAGGTAGGTATGGTGGACACAAATGGCATAGTGGTTGGCTCAAGTATTTTGGATGCATGAGAAGTATTCCCTCTCGATACAAGGTTTAGGCTAGCAAGGCTTATTTGAAACAAACACAAGGATGAACCGGTGCAGCAAAACTCACATAAAAGACATATTGAAAACATTATAAGACTCTACACCGTCTTCCTTGTTGTTCAAACTCAATACTAGAAATTATCTAGACCTTAGAGAAACCAAATATGCAAACCAAATTTTAGCATGCTCTATGTATTTCTTCATTAATGGGTGCAAAGCATATGATGCAAGAGCTTAATCATGAGCACAACAATTGCCAAGTATCACATTACCCAAGACATTAATAGCAATTACTACATGTATCATTTTCCAATTCCAACCATATAACAATTTAACGAAGGAGAAACTTCGCCATGAATACTATGAGTAGAAACCAAGGACATACTTGTCCATATGCTACAGCGGAGCGTGTCTCTCTCCCATAAAGTGAATGCTAGGATCCATTTTATTCAAACAAAACAAAAACAAAAACAAACCGACGCTCCAAGAAAAAGCACATAAGATGTGATGGAATAAAAATATAGTTTCAGGGGAGGAACCTGATAATGTTGTCGATGAAGAAGGGGATGCCTTGGGCATCCCCAAGCTTAGACGCTTGAGTCTTCTTGATATATGCAGGGGTGAACCACCGGGGCATCCCCAAGCTTAGAGCTTTCACTATCCTTGATCATGTTGCATCATACTCCTCTCTTGATCCTTGAAAACTTCCTCCACACCAAACTCGAAACAACTCATTAGAGGGTTAGTGCACAATAAAAATTAACATATTCAGAGGTGACACAATCATTCTTAACACTTCTGGACATTGCATAATGCTACTGGACATTAGTGGATCAAAGAAATTCATCCAACATAGCAAAAGAGGCAATGCGAAATAAAAGGCAGAATCTGTCAAAACAGAACAGTTCGTATTGACGAATTTTAAAATGGCACCAGACTTGCTCAAATGAAAATGCTCAAATTGAATGAAAGTTGCGTACATATCTGAGGATCATGCACGTAAATTGGCTTAATTTTCTGAGCTACCTACAGGGAGGTGGACCCAGATTCGTGACAGCAAAGAAATCTGGAACTGCGCAGTAATCCAAATCTAGTACTTACTTCTCTATCAACGGCTTTACTTGGCACAACAAAACACTAAACTAAGATAAGGAGAGGTTGCTACAGTAGTAAACAACTTCCAAGACACAAAATAAAAACAAAGTACTGTAGGTAAAAACATGGGTTGTCTCCCATAAGCGCTTTTCTTTAACGCCTTTCAGCTAGGCGCAGAAAGTGTGTATCAAGTATTATCAAAGGATGATGCATTCTCAGCGGGGTGTGGAGTTTTCTCAACTATGCATATTATCTTTTCTATGTGAGTTTCAGAGGCTCCCTTTTCATTAGTCTTGGGCTTGCTACTCTCATCAAATAAATCTTCAGGAACAATCCAATCAAAATTCTTTTCTAGTGCCTCACACATTCCCAAGAGCTTGCAAGGTATTGATGTTTTAATGTCCCCCTCATAATTAACTTTATTAGTGTACTTTTGTCTATCCTTTTCCATCTTCTCAAGGGTACTGGCAAAATTGGTATAAGAACCTAGCATATTATATTTAGTGAAAACTTTTCTAGCTTCTCTCGCTATTCCCCCAAATTCTTTAAGAAGGGTTTCTAATACAAAATCTTTCTTTTCTCCTTCTTCCATATCACTGAGTGTAAGAAACATATGTTGAATCACAGGATTAAGATTAACAAATCTAGCTTCTAATGCGTGTACTAAAGAAGCAACAGCAATTTCATAAGTGGGGGCAAGTTCTACCAAGTGTCTATCTTCAAAATCTTCGACCGTACTAATATGAGTGAAAAAATCTTCTATATTGTCTTTCCCAAGGATAGACCCTCGACCTACTGGTACATCTTTAAGAACAAACTTAGGAGGAAACATGATGAAATAAGTAAAGTAAATGCAAGTAACTAATTTTTTTTGTGTTTTTGATATAGCAAACAAGATAGCAAATAAAGTAAAACTAGCAACTAATTTTTTTTTGTATTTTGATTTAGTGCAGCAAACAAAGTAGTAAATAAAACTAAGCAAGACAAAAACAAAGTAAAGAGATTGAGAAGTGGAGACTCCCCTTGCAGCGTGTCTTGATCTCCCCGGCAACGGCACCAGAAAAAGAGCTTGATGGCGTGTAACTCACACGTTCGTTGGGAACCCCAAGAGGAAGGTATGATGCGCACAGCAGCAAGTTTTCCCTCAGAAAGAAACCAAGGTTTATCGAACCAGGAGGAGCCAAGAAGCACGTTGAAGGTTGATGGCGGCGGGATGTAGTGCGGCGCAACACCAGGGATTCCGGCGCCAACGTGGAACCTGCACAACACAACCAAAGTACTTTGCCCCAACGAAACAGTGAGGTTGTCAATCTCATCGGCTTGCTGTAACAAAGGATTAACCGTATTGTATGGAAGATGATTGTTTGCAGAAAACAGTAGAACAAGTATTGCAGTAGATTGTATTTCAGTAAAGAGAATTGGACCGGGGTCCACAGTTCACTAGAGGTGTCTCTCCCATAAGATGAACAGCATGTTGGGTGAACAAATTACAGTTGGGCAATTGACAAATAAAGAAGGCATGACCATGCACATACATATTATGATGAGTATAGTGAGATTTAATTGGGCATTACGACAAAGTACATAGACCGCCATCCAGCATGCATCTATGCCTAAAAAGTCCACCTTCAGGTTATCATCCGAACCCCCTCCAGTATTAAGTTGCAAAGCAACAGACAATTGCATTAAGTATGGTGCGTAATGTAATCAACAACTACATCCTTAGACATAGCATCAATGTTTTATCCCTAGTGGCAACAGCACATCCGTAATCTTAGTGGTTCTTGTCACTCCTCCAGATTCACGGAGACATGAACCCACTATCGAGCATAAATACTCCCTCTTGGAGTTACTAGCATCAACTTGGCCAGAGCATCTACTAATAACGGAGAGCATGCAAGATCATAAACAACACATAGACATAGCTTTGATAATCAACATAACAAGTATTCTCTATTCATCGGATCCCAACAAACGCAACATATAGAATTACAGATAGATGATCTTGATCATGTTAGGCAGCTCACAAGATCCGACAATGATAGCACAATGGGGAGAAGACAACCATCTAGCTACTGCTATGGACCCATAGTCCAGGGGTAGACTACTCACTCATCACTCCGGAGGCGACCATGGCGGCGTAGAGTCCTCCGGGAGATGATTCCCCTCTCCGGCAGGGTGCCGGAGGCGATCTCCTAGATCCCCCGAGATGGGATCAGCGTTGGCGGCGTCTCTGGAAGGTTTTCCATATCGTGGCTCTCGGTACTGGGGGTTTCGTCACGGAGGCTTTAAGTAGGCGGAAGGGTAGGTCAAGAGGCGGCGCGAGGAGCCCAGACCATAGGGCCGCGCGGCCAGGGCAGGGGCCGCGCCGCCCTATGCTCTGGCTGCCTCGTGGCCCCTCTTCGTTTCGTCTTCGGACTTCTGGAAGCTTCGTGGAAAAATAGGCCCCTGGGCTTTGATTTCGTCTAATTCCGAGAATATTTCCTTACTAGGATTTCTGAAACCAAAAACAGCAGAAACAAAGAATCGGCACTTCGGCATCTTGTTAATAGGTTAGTTCCAGAAAATGCACGAATATGACATAAAGTGTGCATAAAACATGTAGATAACATCAATAATGTGGCATGGAACATAAGAAATTATCGATAAGTTGGAGACGTATCACTGGCCCAATAGGGGCCAGAGGGCATTTTGGTCTTTTAATAATTTAGAAAAGGCCAGAATTTCACCAATTTTTAGTAAATACAATACAACTCTAAAAATCCATTAAAAATTGGATTAATGAATGAAAAATAAATCTTAACCAGAATAAAATATGAAATAGAATTTAAGAAACAAATTCAAAATTATGAATTTTAAGAATTTAAATAATAACTTGGAATTTTAAACTATTATTTCCTTGTATTTAAAATTCAAGGAAAAATCTCAAATAAGTTCAAATACTTATTTTCAAACATTTAAAAATAAAATTCTACTATTCCAAGTCATTTCTATTGAAAAGGGTATTTTTCCAAGAAAAATACCATATTCCTTTTTATTCCAAAAACTATAGAGGTAACTCTATGATTTCGAATTATTTTTGGAATGAGTAAAGGAATCACCAAGTAAAGTAGTTTTACTTTGAAGTATGTTACTTTATGTGAATTAAAATGGTTTACACTTTTAAATCAATTGCAAGTTACTGCCAAAGGCATAAATCTTAACTCAACCCTGAATTGCTACAACTCAGCGGGGTAAAGGGATTCAACATAAAATAAGACATCCATGATTGCATTATTTGGATTTTATAACATTGTCCTTACCGGACAATGATGCTTCTTACAGAACCCGAGGACCAGGTTCCATCAACTGCATTAAACTGCACTATCTCGCAGTCCACAGGCAAGTTCACCCTTGCTCATGTCAACTTGATTATTTTCTACTACTTTAATGCAAAGCTATATACTTATCATTCGTGCATCGCAAATAAAATGTTACTTTCCAACTATGAATATGACTATGTGGCTGGCAATGGAACCATGGTATGTGTTGATATGGTGGAGGTTCCATCGCATGGGTTATATCACTGATACGTCCAAAACGTATCTACTTTCCTGAACACTTTTGCTATTGTTTTGCCTCTAATTTGTGTGTTTTGGATACAACTAACACGGACTAACGCTGTTTTCAGCAGAACTGTTCTGGTGTCTCGTTTTTGTGCAGAAATCCAGCTTTCAGGAAAATCCTCGGAATTTATGCAGAAGGCCCTATTTTCCCAGAATACTGACGGAGCCAGAAGGACAAGTCAGGTGGAGGCCCGAGGGCCCCACACCATAGGGCGGCGCGGCCCAGGGGGGCCCGCGTGGCCATGTGGTGTGGCCCCCTCGGCTGGCCTCCAACGCCCTCCTTCGGACTACTTATCGCCCTCGACCTAAAAACGCACGGGGAGAAGTCGAAGTCGCTAGAAAGCCTCCAGAACGCCGCCACATCGCGAAACTCCGTCTCGAGAGCCAGAAGTCTCCGTTCTGGCACTCCGCCGGGACGGGGAATTGGAGGAGATCATCGCCGCCATCACCACCGACGCCTCTCCATCAACCAGCAATGTTTCCCCCATCCATGTGTGAGTAATTTCCCCGCTGTAGGCTGAAGGGGATGGTAGGGATTGGATGAGATTGGTCATGTAATAGCATTAGATTGTTAGGGCATAGTGCCTAGTGTCCGTAATTGGTACTTTGATGATATTGTTGCAACTTGCTATGCTTAATGCTTGTCACTAGGGCCCGAGTGCCATGATCTCAGATCTGAACATGTTATTGTTTCATCGTGATATTTATTGTTTATGATCTTACCTGCAAGTTGTATACACATGTCGCTGTCCGGAACCAATGGCCCCGAAGTGACAGAAATCGGGACAACCGGAGGGGATGGTAGTGATGTGAGGATCACATGTGTTCACGGAGTGTTAATGCTTTGCTCCGGTACTCTATTAAAAGGAGTACCTTAATATCCAGTAGATTCCCTTGAGGCCCGGCTGCCACCGGCTGGTAGGACAAAAGATGTTGTGCAAGTTTCTCATTGCGAGCACGTACGACTATAATTGGAACACATGCCTATTGATTGCTTTGTACTTCGACACCGTTTTATTATTATCTGCAAATGCCCTGCTATGATTGTTACATGAGTTTCTCTCATCCATGCAACGCCCGTTATCCGTCCCCGTGCCTACAGTATTTTAATCCTGCTGTTTACTATAATTACTACTGCTGTCTTTGTTACTCTGCTGCTATTATTCTACTACTGCTACTGTTATAAAACTGTTACTACTGACAAACTCCTGCGAGCAAGTCTGCTTCCAGGTGCAGCTGAACTGACAACTCCGCTGTTAAGGCTTCCAAGTATTCTTTGTCTCCCCTTGTGTCGAATCAATAAATTGGGTTATACTACCCGCGAAGACTGCTGCGATCCCCTATACTTGTGGGTTATCAAGACTGTTTTCTGGCGCCGTTGCCGGGGAGCATAGCTTTATTTGGAAGTTCACTTGGATTGATATTGTTCGCTGCAAATTCTCCATCATGGGTAAAACTCGCGATCCTAAAGTCGCCATATTACCATCCACTACAAGAAAAGGTACAACTCTGAGTACCTCTGCTACACTTGATTCACCATCTGTGATAAGTCAACTTGTTTCACCACCGCAAGCTTCACTTGCTGGTACTTCTGCTGAATCTGAAAACTCTCATAATATTGATAATGTTTCTGCTGTGTTTGATGATAGTGGTTCATTGGGATCTTTTCTAGATGCTACAATTGCTAGGTCTAGACAAATTGAAAATACTGAAACTCCTGATGTTACTACACCTGTTAATTCACCTGAACTTGATTATTCTAGTGATGATCCTGATGAGGATTATGTGGAGCTTAATGATGATTTTATTAATAGATGCAATGCTACTACTGATGCAAGAAAAATTAAAAAGTTTCTCGCACAATATACTGTTAGACATAAGTTATCTCCTGATCCTGAATTTGCCACATCTCCTATATGCATTAAGGATAAAGATTATGATTTTTCTCTTGATCTATCTCATATAGCTATTGTAGAGAAAACACCCTTTTGTGGTACTGAAAAAGAAAGTGCTGTAGAACACATGATTGAACTTTCTTCTATGAGTAGCTTGTTTTCTGATGATGTCAAGATGCGTACTTACTTTGTCGCTAAATTTTTTCCTTTCTCATTAAAGGATGATGCTAAAACTTGGTATAATAATTTGCCTCCTGGTTCTATTAAAAGTCCAACTGAGCTGCGTGATGTTTTCTTTCGAAAATACTTTCCTGCTAGTGCTCAACATATTGCTTTACAGAAAATTTATAGGTTTGACCAGGGAGATGAAGAGAAATTGCCTGAGGCTTGGACAAGATTTTGTTCTCTTATCAGAGCTCGACCTGGACATGATTTAGAAAAGAATGATCTACTTGATATATTTTATAGTGGACTAACCATTGAATCTAGAGCATATTTGGATAGTTGTGCTGATTGTGTTTTCAGGAAAGAACTCCAGATTTAAGTGAAGAATTATTGGCTAGAATAAGCCGGAATTATGATGATTGGAATATACCTGAACCAACTCCAACGCCAATATTGAAGAAGAGGGGTTTAATTGAATTGAATGATGAAGATATGAGGGAAGCTAAGAAGTCTCTCAAGGAAAAAGGTATTAAATCCGAAGATGTGAAGAATCTACCTCCCATAGAAGATATATGTGAGATAATTCCCCCTTCATCCATGATCGAGGTAAACTCCCTTCAACGCTTTACTAGGGAAGATATTCCGTATTCAAAACCTCCTGCTCAATGCTTAGATGAGTTTGATAATTATATTGTTAAGCAAGAAAATTTTAATATGAGAGTAGAGAATCATCTAATGGAAAATTCTCAAGCTATTAGCAATTTGCATGATATTGTGGAGAGAACCTCCAATGATGTTAAGATGCTTGTTAAACATTTTCAAATGGTTCAAACTCAAATTGATCAACTCACTAAAGTGCAAAATGATTTACTAAAAAATAATTCTAAAGAGAAACATGCTTATGAAGTAACAACTAGAGGCGGTGTCTCTACCCAGGATCCTCTATATCCTGAAGGGCATCCCAAAAGAATTGAACAAGATTCTCAACGAATTGAACCTAGTGCTCCTTCTAAGAAAAAGAAAAAGAAACATAAAAATGTTGTAGAATCCTCTGAACCTGTTAATGATCCTAATAGTATTTCTATTTCCGATGCTGAAACTGAAAGTGGTAATGAACATGATAATAGTAATGATAATGATAAGAATGACGCTTCTGATAAAGAACAAGTTGAAGATGAACCTGAAAAGCATGCTAAAAATAAAAAGTATACTAAAGAAGATTTTATTGCTAAGAAACATGGTAATGAAAGAGAACCTTGGGTGCAAAAGCAAATGCCTTTTCCTGCTAAGAAACTAAAATCAAAGGAAGAAGAACACTATAATAAATTCTGTGATTGGATGAAACCTTTATTCTTGCAAATCCTTTTGACTGATGCTATTAAATTGCCTCCTTATTCAAAGTATATGAAAGATATTGTTACTAACAAAAGGAAAATCCCCAATGAGGAAATTTCCACCATGCTTGCTAATTACTCTTTCAATGGCAAAGTTCCAAAGAAGTTGGGCGACCCAAGTATACCTACTATTCCTTGTTCTATTAAGAATAATTATGTTAAAACTGCTCTATGTGACTTGGGAGCCGGTGTTAGTGTTATGCCTTTTTCGCTTTACAAGAGACTTTATTTAGATAAGTTGATACCTACTGATATATCTTTGCAAATGGCTGATAAATCTACTGCTATTCCTGTTGGTATATGTGAGGATGTTCCTGTTCAAGTTACTACTAACTGCTTGATATTAACTGATTTTGTTGTGTTGGAAATGCCTGAAGATGATAATATGTCTATTATTCTTGGGAGACCTTTTCTTAACACCGCAGGAGCTGTTATTGATTGCAACAAAGGGAAGGTTACTTTCAATGTTGATGATAAGGAACATACCGTTTATTTTCCCAAGAGGATTGAGAAAGCATGTGGAGTTAATACTATCTCTAATGTGAGAACTATCAAAGTTGGAACTATTGATTGTCCTATATATGAGCCTAAAGAAGAATATCAAACTCTTATGATTGGGTCCATATCAATACAATTCAAGGTAACATGATTGATTTGAGGTTTATTTCCTCATATGTTATGTAAAATTTATTTGGTGGCAAGACTTGATCAACCTTGTTAACAAATACTTTTTATATGCATAGAGGGGGTAAACAACATCTCTTTCTTCCTCCACTTGTTTTACTTGCTGTAGCACTTTTTGATTTGCAAGGTTCCTTAGTTAATTAGAGTTTTCAAAAAATTTCCTGTCCAGTAATAATAAACTTAATACCCAGAAATGTGCATTTTTCAAAGTTTTCAAAAATTTACAAAAATTATACCGTTGGTCCTATTTTTCGAAGAGGCACCTGGGAGCACCTGGGGATGACCAGTGGGGCACCACAGGGGGCCACCCCACCAGCCGGCGCGGCCAAGGAGGGGGCCGCGCCACCCTGTTGTGTGGGCCCCCCTTTGCCCCACTTTGCCATTTTTTCCTCCCACTCTCTTCTCTCTCCCGAAAAAATCGACACCAGCTTCCTCTCACTCGTGTTTCTGCTCAAGAACACCAGATTTTTCGATATCTTTGCTCAGCCCAGATTTCTTGCTGAAATTTGGCACATTTGCTCCTTGGTATGTGACTCCTCCAATGATCCAAGTAGAATTTTGTTTGGTTGAGTATATCTTGAATATTTTGCTGCTGTAGGTAACATGTTAAGTGAGCTTGCATGCTTGTTCTATGATGTATAAACTAGTTTTGATGCATGATTAGTACTCTAGCAAGTTCCTATAGTAGTTTCCCTTGATTATATGTCACCAAATCAAATTTTATAATGATTGTTGAAAAATTTCAGAAAATGGAGTGGAATAGATATCAACTGAACCAACAAGAATTGGAGGTGCAACAAGTCATGAGAGTGAACCGCGAAGAGGGAGTATACCCCTCTTACTACCCGTGCACAGATTTCATGAGAAGTGCGGGAATACTGGAAAATGTTCAGAATCTGATTTCTCGTGCAGGGTTGGGTAATTTTGTTGATGATGAACCATGCCAATATGCCAAACTGACTATGTCTGTAGTGCAGGACTTTGAATTCAATGGGTCTCAATCTAACCCCATGGTTCGGTACAAAATCTATAACAAAATTGTCAACTTGCCTTTCAATGATTTTTGTGCAGCCATTAGAGTGCCGCAATGGGGATCATGCGAAAAGATGAGGGGATCGCCGCAAGAGTTCTTGAATCTCTACAAGATGATTTGTCATGGAAGGAGCTTCTCAGAGGATAGTGGTAAAATCAGTAGTATTCAACTCCCAGCTATTCGTTACTTTGCTTATTTCATCACCAAGTGCGTTCTTGCCAGAAAGAATGGAAGTAAGTTATCTATCCCGGATTTAGCCTTCTTAGCTGCTGCATTACAAGGTGATAGGACTTATAACTTGGGAGCTTTGATAGCCTATAGACTTGCTACTAACCGTGAGAAGGGAGGAATTTGTGGAGGTCTCATCGCCTCTCGTTTATTAGCTATGCATGGTGTAGAACCTCACCATCTTGATATTCCGCTCTCCATAGAGAAGCTTGACATAGCCTCCATTATTAAGCATGAATTTGTTTCTGATTCATCTAATTTGAGTAACCTGTCTTACAAGATAACATTTTACAAGAAAACTTGGAGTACAACTAAGAAAACTAAAAAACTAGTAGGATTGCCTGCACCGGCTCTGTTTAACTTTGATTCCAGGAAGGATTGGTCGGTCACAGAAGGTGAACTGAATGTATACTTGGAGGGAGATGGCCAGCATGCAAGAGGCGGCACGGAGGAGGCCGAGGAACACCTCGACTCATCATCCGATGCAGCAAGTTCCTCGCATCAACATATTGGGCATGTGGAGCCTCCACGCTTTTCTTCTGCACAGAAACCTTACTATGACTACGCCATGCATTATCCACCGGCAAGGAACAACGACCCTCGCTGGGGTTGAACTCCACTTAGGCCAAAAGCCTAAGCTTGGGGGGAGGTATACCGGCATCACTCATTCTTTGCATATTATGATTGCTGGATACTTGTACATACTTGTTTAGTTTGTTTGAGTGGTTTTCTAATGAGAGGGAGATGATATTTGGGGAAGTGCTGATTGAAAACAGATTCTGGGCTGTCACCATAAAAATTCTCAAAAACAGCCAGAACGTTATTTTGCGAAGCCAATTTTTGAGCATGTTCCCCAGGTTGATATCTAACTTTCATTAGTTGAACACTTTTCGATTTGAGCAGTGGAAGAATTTCTTAAAAATCGAGTACTGTACTGCTGTCAAGTTTGACAAATTTCTGCTGCTTTGTGTTTATGTGGCTCTTCTAGTTTGCCATTTCATGTTTTCGCTTTGTTTCTTTCCTAAAACACAAAAAGACCAAAAATATTTCTGTTGTTTCTCTTCACCATTTGTTTATTTTGGTTTCTTGCTATTACTTTGCTTTATTTGCTATCGTTGGTTTGCTATAAGAAAATCCAAAAAGATTTTGCTTTGTTCGCTTGTTTCCTTTTGTTCTTGTTTCTAATTCGAAAACACCAAAAATATTTGTTGTTCTTCTTTGGTTTGTAAAGTTCATTTTGAGTTCAATAGTCTTCGGTGGCTGGAGCGTGGTTTTCATTTCATATTATCCAAGCTACACAAGTGAAAGGCAATAATGACGATCTACGATAATTGGATTGTGGTGAGAGGCTGGTATGAACTCTATTTGTTTTCATTTTTGTACATATACTCATCCATGTGAGCATGCTTAATTGGTTCATGTGAGGTATATGTCATTTGAGAAAGTCTAGTAGTTCATGATCTCTCATGTTTAGCTCCAATTTATTAATATGAGTAGCATGTCATGGATGTTTGCTTGCATTGTTTTATTCATAAGTAGGTATGGCATTGTGGTATCCTCCTCTGAATAATTCATTTATATCGACTTGGCACATGCTCACGCATGCATATGACTGAACAAAAGTCAATTAAGCCTCGATGATTTACATTGCTTCAGAGTTCTTGTATCAATTTTATGCCTCCGTTAATTTATTTTGCCGCAAGCATGATTATGACAGTTACTGCTCTCTTGATTTGTCGCTCCCTAGTCTATTGCTAGCTTTCATTTGTACTGAGCGGGAACGCTGCTCGTGCTTCCAAACACCTGAAAACCAAGTTGTTCCAAAGTGTCCACCATAAATACCTATGCATGGCATTTCAAACCATTCCAAGTAAATTCTCATGCGCTACCTTTAAAACTTTCAAAATGCTTCTCAATTTGTGTTAATATTTCATAGCTCATGAGGAAGTATGTGGTGTTTAACTTTCAACCTTGTCATTTACTCTTGACGGACTTTCATTATGGACTAGTGGCACATCCGCTTATCCAATAATTTTGCAAAAAGAGCTGGCAATGGGGTTCCCAGCCCCGATTAATCAAACTTCATTAATAATTCTCTTCACATGTTTTGCTCTGATTCATCAGTAAGCAACTTAATTTTGCAAATAGACACTCCTCCATGGTATGTGATTGATGGAAGGCACCCGAGGATTCGGTTAGCCATGGCTTGTGTAAGCAAAGGTTGGGGGGAGTGTCACCCATAATAAAACTAAAATACGTGTGTAAACAAAAGAGAAGAGGGATGATCTACCTTGCTGGTAGAGATAACATCCTTCATGGGAGCCGCTCTTGAAAGTCTGGTTGGCGAGGTAGTTGGTGTACCCATTACCATTCGTTGACAACAACAAACACCTCTCAAAATAATTTTACTCCTGCTTTAAAAATGAAAAGCTCTAGCGCATGTTAATCCCTGCTTCCCTCTGCGAAGGGTCAATCTTTTACTTTTATGTTGTGTCTCCATCCTTTCTTTGAGCACTTTCTTGAGAGCACAGCTGTCATTCTTAGTACAATATGCTTGTCTCAAAATATTATTGATTGTGGTATAACTTTGATGCTTTTATCTTTGACAATCTCTATTTCTAGTCTTTCTATGAACTTCAGAGGTGCCTAAGCATTTATGTTTTGCTGTTAAAATACAGGCAAGCGAGATACCACTTTATCATACCCTTTTATGAACATTGCAATCCTGCTTACAGACATGATTCATGATGCTTATTATTAATTGTTGGTACCTCTCCATGATTGACATAGCTGTTAGATGATCTTATTTGCATGTATCTTATTATGAACTATCTAAGTGTTAGCCATAGCATGAGAATATTTACATCATATGAACAAATGTGTTCGTGAAAGTTCTTTTATCGCTCAGTTGTTAACTGAATTGCTTGAGGACAAGCAATAAGCTAAGCTTGGGGGGAGTTGATACGTCCAAAACGTATCTACTTTCCCGAACACTTTTGCTATTGTTTTGCCTCTAATTTGTGTATTTTGGATACAACTAACACGGACTAACGCTGTTTTCAGCAGAACTGTTCTGGTGTCTCGTTTTTGTGCAGAAATCCAACTTTCAGGAAAATCCTCGGAATTTATGCAGAAGGCCCTATTTTCCCAGAATACTGACGGAGCCAGAAGGACAAGTCAGGTGGAGGCCCGAGGGCCCCACACCATAGGGCGGCACGGCCCAGGGGCGCCCGCGCGGCTATGTGGTGTGGCCCCCTCGGCTGGCCTCCGACGCCCTCCTTCGGACTACTTATCGCCCTCGACCTAAAAACGCATGGGGAGAAGTCGAAGTCGCCAGAAAGCCTCCAGAACGCCGCCACATCGCGAAACTCCGTCTCGGGAGCCAGAAGTCTCCGTTCTGGCACTCCGCCGGGACGGGGAATTGGAGGAGATCATCGCCGCCATCACCACCGACGCCTCTCCATCAACCAGCAATGTTTCCCCCATCCATGTGTGAGTAATTCCCCCGCTGTAGGCTGAAGGGGATGGTAGGGATTGGATGAGATTGGTCATGTAATAGCATTAGATTGTTAGGGCATAGTGCCTAGTGTCCGTAATTGGTACTTTGATGATATTGTTGCAACTTGCTATGCTTAATGCTTGTCACTAGGGCCCGAGTGCCATGATCTCAGATCTGAACATGTTATTGTTTCATCGTGATATTTATTGTTTATGATCTTACCTGCAAGTTGTATACACATGTCGCTGTCCGGAACCAATGGCCCTGAAGTGACAGAAATCGGGACAACCAGAGGGGATGGTAGTGATGTGAGGATCACATGTGTTCACGGAGTGTTAATGCTTTGCTCCGGTACTCTATTAAAAGGAGTACCTTAATATCCAGTAGATTCCCTTGAGGCCCGGCTGCCACCGGCTGGTAGGACAAAAGATGTTGTGCAAGTTTCTCATTGCGAGCACGTACGACTATAATTGGAACACATGCCTATTGATTGCTTTGTACTTCGACACCGTTTTATTATTATCTGCAAATACCCTGCTATGATTGTTACATGAGTTTCTCTCATCCATGCAACGCCCGTTATCCGTCCCCGTGCCTACAGTATTTTAATCCTGCTGTTTACTATAATTACTACTGCTGTCTTTGTTACTCTGCTGCTGTTATTCTACTACTGCTACTGTTATAAAACTGTTACTACTGATAAACTCTTGCGAGCAAGTCTGCTTCCAGGTGCAGCTAAACTGACAACTCCGCTGTTAAGGCTTCCAAGTATTCTTTGTCTCCCCTTGTGTCGAATCAATAAATTGGGTTATACTACCCGCGAAGACTGCTGCGATCCCCTATACTTGTGGGTTATCAATCACCCTAGGATTAATTACCAATGCCGTCCAGTGATTCTAGCGCCGTACAAACCGCGCTGACCATGAGATCTATAATGGCTCTGGGGAAGCCAGCCGTATCTTTTCCCTTCTGCACGCCAACGGATTGGTAGAGCCGGTGGGGTGTTGGAGGCACTGCCGCAATAGGTTGGGATATCCTTTTAAATCCCCATCCATTAGTGATGATAAGCTCTACGATCTATGATGGATTGTCCGGAGTACACCGTGAGTAAAGCCGTATTATCGGGAGAAGTCTACTGGGGGTGTACGGTTGGACAAAAGGGTGGGTTTGCGATCTGAGAAGGCGGTGTGGGCTTGGATTTTCATACCTGGCCTCACACCAAAGGAAGTGTGAACGGGGGCAAGTCCCTGCGGATGGCAGAAGGGGTGGAATCTCTTATGGGAAAAGTAACGCACCTCTGCAGAGTGTATCAAATTGTGGCTGTCACTCCTTGTTCCGGGAAGGGAACTGCGAACGTGGCAGGAAAGGAACTCCACGAAGTTCTAGTCAACCTGTGAAGACTAACGGGCATAGTTTTCATAATAAAAGCAACCTTTTGAAGAAATGATTTCAAAACATGCATTGACCTGCGATTTCCTGATCAATGGTCGTAGCTAGTGCATCAAACACCTTTTTACTCTTTTAGAACTTGCTGAGTACCTCTGTACTCACTTTCTTTCGACACCCTTGCTAGACTGTGATCCGGAAGTGGAGGCCATCAACGATGGAGCACCAGAAGGAAGTTACGAGCTGGTCTACGAGGAACCTGATCTTACCGGCGGAGTGGAAGGAGTAGACTATGGGATAGTCTACGGACCAGATGACACGGAGGTGGAGGAGTAGTGACATACCTTAGCATCATAGAGCCGAGCAACGTAGAACTTACCTAAATAAGTTGTTGAGCTCTCTTTATATTTGTTATGAGTTGTAATCGTACTTAAGTAGTATCTTAGGGTGTTCTCATAGGACCTGTGAGAATACCAACTTTTTAAGACAATGTTTGTAATAAAGTATGGAGTGTTATGACCTGCAATGTTTCTGTTGTACCACTCTGAGGGATATGGCAATTTGTGAAGAAGTCCCTTCACAAAGATCATATCAACGACTTGTATACTACAACATGCAGTGGTATGCTGGGTCACCGCAGCTGGTATCAGAGCAAATGTTGCGACCTTAGGTTGGAAAAACCTAGTATAGGGAAGAAACCTGTAGGAGTCTAGTAGAAATAGTAAAGGATTCTCTAGAAATATGGTGATTATTCACATGAGAATAGCAAAACCATATATTTTAGTGCGATAATTCTTTATTATAGCTATTATGATGCATTATCACTACTAATATTCTGCTTTTGTATACAGCCATAATGGCGAACACTTTTCCTAAGAGGACTTTGAGGAAGGTTGAGGGATGGCTCGGCGATCATGATGGACCAATCACAGCTCTCCTGTGTGGGATGCTGAAGGAACTTCATTGTGAACCACGGATACCTGTTATCAAGTATACCTACTATGATGGGGAAATCCTAGCCAAGTGCAGAGTATCGGTCCAACTACCGACAAAACTGCTGATGAGTCGTGTAATGCCATACGGAGAAGCCAAAACCATCACCACAGCTTACCACATGGGCCTATTCAAGGCAATCCTTGAGATAAGGCAGCATAAGTCAGTAGAACTGCTATGTTCAGAGTTTTCTCATATACCTCATGCCGAGGAAGATGAGGATCCCACTCTGAATCATCTGGTGTTAGCACACAGAAGTCCTGAAGCTGCAGACAAAGACATGGATAGCTGTAAGTCTTTATTGACCACGATGTACCTTTTACACATGAAGATGAGGGGTGAGATTGACCACATGCTAGCTGAGTTCACGGACCCTGATAAAGTCCAAACTCGGATGCGTGATCTGAGGGCACAACCACAACATACTACACCTTTCTTTAGCCTAGACAGCTATGTAGATTTGAGTGACCAGTTGTCCCATAAAGATCCACTCACACCCAACTTTGTTCCACACTATCCACATGTGTCAGCATCATATGAGTCTGGATATGGGGGAGATGATTCCAGGAACCTAGACTGCTCGGAGTCACCAATCGAGAATTCGACTGGTTGGCGTTTTGGGGAACCATTTGGAGATGAAGGAGAACCCATCACTTGTGATTCAGAGGATGAAGGAGGCGCAGTTAACCAGAATGTTAACCAAAGCTTTGGGCAGGAAGAGAAAGACACCAACTCCATTTCTTTAGATCTGGAGATGGGATTACCCAAAATATCCCAGTACGTTGTAGGTGAGAGTTCTGGAACCAAGAAAAAGAAGAAGAAGAAGAAGATGAGAGGTCAAGTGAGTAGGAATCCTCCATGGATGGCAGAAGAAGGTGAGATATATCCCACTGGGGATACATATGAGTCTTTATCCAGCTATTTTGGCATGACAGACCTCTGTCTCGGCACTTCGTCCGATTCAGACTACATACCTACTGGAAGGACCTTTGTTCCGGACGGTATTCGGAAGACAAACCGCTGTACCGGATGGACCCCAGGGATGTATGCGGAGGCGAGTTATGATGACGAGGAGTAGGGCTCCAAGGAAGAATAAAGTAATCTAGGTGGTATTGTAATAGAACGTATTTTACATTCCCGTTGGCTTGGGCTTTGAGCCAAATAAGTTGTTTATATATACCACATGTAATATATATGTGTGTGTGTTATGTAATATACAAAGTATATGCATAATAAATGTTTGTTTTGTATTTGCTTCTTGATTTCATTGTGTGACTAGTTCTGGGCATTGAGTTGAGCTCAGAAAGCATTTGCGTGGTGTAATTATGAGTAATCGCTCTTTGTTACAGGACTAGGGGGAACATGGCATTAGTAGAAACCGAAGAGGCTCGCAGAGAGCGGGAAGCAAGAGAAAAAGAGGAGGCACATGCAGCAGCTAGAGCAGAGAATGCACCACCACCACCACACCCAATGATGCACCCAGACTTCCAACAGTATATGAGAGCAATGGAGGAAGATAGGAGGCGTTACCAGGAAAGTCAAAGCAAGAACATGCAAGACTTCTTTACCCACGTCATCAATGATAGGGGTAATGAAGGCAAAGGAGTAACCTCATCAGACTTCCAAAATGCAAGACCACTACCTTTTACATCAGCTCCAGAACCAATGGACGCTGAAGATTGGCTTATGGATACGGAACGGAAGCTGAAGACCATTGGTTGCAACGATGAGGAGAAGATTAGATATAGTACTTATCTGTTGTCAGGACCAGCAGCGTCATGGTGGGAGAATCTTGTAGCAGTACACCCTCCAGATAAGGTGTTCACCTGGGAGGAGTTCAAGAAGAAGTTCCGGGATGCCCATGTTCCGGACAGCGTGGTGGAGCTGAAGAAGAGGGAGTTTGACGAACTACGACAGAATACTGCACCCATCATGCAGTATGTTCAGGATTTCAACAGGTTATCCAGGTATGCACCTGAGGATGTTGATACGGAGGAGAAAAGGAAGAAGCGTTTCATGAAAGGCATGAATCCATACATGAAGATGCAACTGAGGTTGGCATGGACTGCCGAATTCCAGGAACTGATTGACTCGGCAATCACTTTCGAGGATGATTACCGGCAAGTCCAAGAGGACAGGAGGAAGAGGGCTCGTATTGAGCCAAGGAAGTACCCAATTAGTAAACCAATACCTGATCGGAGTTTCAAACCCCGATACCGACCTACTTCTGGTAATCAATACAGCCGGGGAGGTCAGAGTCAGAATCCAATCAACCAGATCATCTGCAACAATTGTGGCCTAAGGGGTCATCTGCAGAAGGATTGTCAGAAACCCAGAATCATTTGTTATGGTTGTGGGAAGGATGGACACATCAAGCCGGATTGTCCAAACAAGGCGTCCTGGAGCGGACAGAGCTCAGGAGGACGAGGTGGAAACAACAACAACAACAACAACCGCAACAACAACAACAACCGCAACTATAACAACAACAACAAGAGGGGAAAGCCTTATGGAAAGCTGAATTGCACATCTTTGGAACAAGCGGAAGAGTCGGATCAAACAGTCTTAGGTACGCTAAGCATTCTTACTCATCCTGGCAAAGTATTATTTGATACTGGAGCAACCACATCATTTCTTGCATTGGAGTTTGTGGAAAAATTCGGGCTTAGATGTTCTGAGTTAGAAACCCCTATAACTGTTCTATCCGCGGGGGGAACGATATTAGTAACCCACGTGAAAGAAGCACAAGTCCTAACCATATGTGACTGTGTGTATTTCGCGGACCTATTCATCATACCCATGAAGGACATATCTGTCATCCTAGGGATGGATTGGTTGACAGAGCATGGAGCGGTGATTAACTGTGGAGACAAAACAGTATCACTTCGCAACTCCATTGGAGGTCGAGTAGTGTTCCAAGGAGACAAGTATAGTGAATTGGAGATAGGATTGGAACTCAACAGCCTGAAGGAGGTGAGGATTGAAGATATTCATGTGGTGAATGAGTTTCAAGATGTATTTCCTAAGGAACTACCAGGGATGCCACCCGATAGGGAGATAGAATTCACAATCGATCTGATTCCAGGCACTGCACCAATAGCTCAACCACCATATAAGATGGGGCCAAAGGAATTAGTAGAACTGAAAGCTCAGATTGATGAGTTAGAACAGAAGGGATTCATTCAAGAAAGTGTGTCACCATGGGGTACACCAGTTATTTTTGTGGATAAAAGAGATGGAGGAAAGAGAATGTGTGGAGATTACCGGAATTTGAACAATGTAACTATCAAGAACAAGTATCCTTTACCTAGAATACAAGACCTTTTTGATCAAGTTCAAGGAGCTGGAGTCTTCTCGAAGATAGATCTAAGGTCAGGATACCATCAAATCAAGATCAAGAAGGAGGATGTGCCAAAAACAGCGTTCGTATCAAGGTATGGACACCATGAATACTTGGTTGTACCATTTGGATGAACAAATGCACCAGCAATTTTCATGAATTTGATGAACAAGATATTCATGAAGTACTTGGACAAGTTTGTGATAGTGTTCATAGATGATATTCTAATTTATTCCAAAGATAAAGAAGAACATGCCAAGCATTTGAAGATAGTTCTGCAAATTTTGAGAGAACATCAGCTGTATGCAAAGTTCAGCAAGTGTAAATTTTGGTTAGATAGTGTTGAATTTCTTGGATATGTCATAACCAAAGAAGGCATAGCGGTGAATCCGAGCAAGGTTCAGTCCGTATTCGAATGGAAATCACCTAAAAATGCTAAGGAGATACGAGGATTTCTTGGTATGGCAGGTTATTATCGGAGATTCATAGAGGGATTTTCAAAGATTGCCGAACCAATGACCAAGTTACTCAAGAAAAATACTCCATTTGAGTGGACGGATGAGTGTGAAGCTAGCTTCCAAACACTCAAAGATAAGTTAACCACAGCACCGGTGTTAGCAGTTCCTGAACCAGGAAAGGATTACACGGTGTATTGTGATGCTTCCAAGAATGGACTTGGATGTGTTCTTATGCAAGATCGGAAAGTAATAGCTTATGGCTCAAGACAGTTGAAACCACATGAACACAACTACCCAGTACATGATCTAGAGTTAGCGGCAGTTGTGTATGCTTTGAAGAGTTGGAGACAATTTCTATATGGATCCAAGTGTGAGTTATACACCGATCATAAAAGTTTGAAATATTTCTTCACTCAGAAGGAATTAAACATGAGACAGAAGAGATGGTTAGAGTTGATTAAGGATTATGACCTTACAATCAACTATACACCAGGCAAGGCTAATGTAGTAGCAGATGCCTTAAGCAGAAAGAGTACGGAGAATCAACCTACGGAATGGGAGATTCCAAAGGAACTTCGGAAAGAGCTAGAGGATGCTCAGATTTTGTTTATTCAAGGTGATGTTAAGGGAAGTATAGCAACCATGAGGATTATGGATGAGATGTACTCAGACTTGAAGTATGAGATTATTCGGAAACAAGCGGATGATTTGTTCATCCAAGAAGAAATCAAAAGGATTGGAGAAGGAAGACCATCGGAATTCCATCTAGGGGATTTTGATTCATTATACTTTCAGAAAAGGATATGTGTACCGGATGATCCAGAAGTGAAATCAATCATATTAAAGGAAGCACATGAAACCCCTTATTCAATTCATCCGGGAAGTACTAAGATGTATATGGATTTGAAAGAGATGTTCTGGTGGAACAACATGAAAAGAGAAATAGCACAATATGTCTCGGAATGTCATACATGTCAACGAGTGAAGGCAGAACATCAGAGTCCTGCGGGATTACTCAAACCACTAGAGATACCGGAGTGGAAATGGGATGAAATCGGAATGGATTTTGTTACTGGTCTACCAAGGACTAGTAAGAAGAAGGATATGATATGGGTAATAGTGGACAGGCTTACCAAGAGTGCTCATTTCATAGCCGTAAATACAAAGGATACTGCAGAAAAGCTTGTGGATATGTATGTGAAGGAGATTGTGAGTAAGCATGGAGTACCCAAGAAGATAGTCTCAGATAGAGGTTCAATTTTCACATCAGCATTTTGGAAACAACTCCAAGAAGCTTTGGGATCCAAGTTGGATTTCAGTACAGCTTATCATCCACAAACCGAAGGACAAACCGAAAGAACAAATCAGATACTTGAAGACATGCTTAGAGCTTGTGCTCTGAACTTTGGAGGTTCATGGGAGGATCATTTACCTTTAGCGGAATTCTCATATAACAATAGTTATCAGAGTAGCATCCAAATGGCACCGTACGAAGCATTGTACGGAAGGAAGTTTCGATCACCAATTTGTTGGTTTGAAACCAGAGAAAACAAGGAGTTTACACCGGACTACATCAAGGAGAGACAAGAAGTCATCGAGGTGATCCGGGATAGACTCAAAATAGCTCAGAGTCGTCAGAAGAGTTACGCCGACCTAAAAAGAAGAGATTGGGAACCGAAAGTGGGAGACATGGTTTATTTAAAGGTTAGCCCAATGAAAGGACTTAAGAGGTTCGGAGTGAAAGGAAAGTTAAGTCCTCGATATATAGGACCATTTAAGATACTCAGTCAGAATCGAGGAACAGCTTTTGAGTTGGAGTTACCAGCACAACTAAGTCAAGTTCACAATGTGTTTCATGTATCCCAACTCAGAAAGTGTTTGAAAGCACCGGATGATCCTATCACATATGAAGAAATAGAATTGCAATCCGACCTAACTTATGTGGAAAGACCGGAAAAGATTCTAGAAGTACAATGGAAGAAGTTAAGAAACAGAGCAATCAAATACTGCAAAGTTCAATGGCAACATCATCCGGAGCGAGAAGCAACTTGGGAGACGGAAGATGAACTCAGGAAGTCTTACCCCGAGATGTTCAGGTACCAATCTTAACTTCGGGACGAAGTTTCTGTTAAGGGGGAGAGGCTGTAATAACCCAGAACATAGGAACAACGAAGGGTAGATTTAGAAATGGGATGTGCATTTCATCGCAAAACGGGGGAAATTTTCGCGCCTTATTGCAACTAAACCTAAGAGGGATCGAGGTTCTCTCTCATTTTGCACTTAGGATTAGGCAATGTGAGTTAGGGCAATTTCGACATGATCTCTTTTGTATCTTATTGATTTGGGGAATTATTGCATTTGACAAGTGTTAACACACTTAACAATAAGCATCACACAATAAAGAATGAATTCATAATTCAAACACAACTTATAAATTCAAATGACTTTGAATTTCAAATTGAATCTCAAATACAATATTTAATCAAGAATATAAACATTACATAAGACAAAAGCTCATAAACAAAACTTGAGCTTTATTGATATACAACACGAATTACAAAGTCTTTACAATATTCTTGATACAAGAATTGAGAAATAATGAACAGAAATAAAAAGAGAAAATTACAAGTTTGTTCTAAACTAAAACCTAGACTAAATGACTTGAAGATGATCTTCTGGCCATATTCCACTTCAAACCTGCAAAACAAATAATAAGTGCTAGACCAGAATGTAAGTATTAGCAAATTCAGTTTGGACAGTTAGCACAAATCATAGAAATTCAGTTTGGACAGTGAAACTGTCACTGCACACTTGTGCTTGTCCAAATTCCTGGATAGCACAAGATAAGACCAAGGCAGACCAAAACTGAGCAGCCACAGGGGCTCAAGTTTCAGCATATGAGGGTTGTTGCTAACCAAGCAACAGCAAGGCAATGCAAGGGATGAGTCACAAAGTAACCAAGCCTTGTGTGTCATGGCCAGAGTAGAAGTAGGGACCATATAAATAGCACACAAACCCTAGAACCATGACAGTCGACCAGATAGATAATTCACCAGGTAAGGGTGAAGCTAGAGCCAACACAAGTTCATCCAGTTCATACTCAAGAACAGCACCAACACACAACCACTTAGCCACCAGGAATCATGGTGACCTAAGAAGATCAACCAGAGCCTGGAGGTGAAGGGCTGTGCACAAAACCACAAGTCTGCAACAACCAAATATTTCAATCTAGGAGCTGGAACAAGGTATACCAAGTTCCTGGACAGATCCAATGGATCTGATCCATACAATATGCATGACATAATCATGGGATTGAGCAGATGCTCAAGTGGGTAGATCATCACTTGGTTTTCACCAAGGATTACTGCCAGTCTAAAAGCCACTAAAAATGGAAATCATCTAGATACAGATCTTGTACACAGAAGCTAGCAACCATGCACAGATGCACACACTAGCCAGATCATATGCACAGATAGCACCAGTAGATGTGTTGCAAGGAATAGCAGCTAATACAGACTACACAGTAAATCCTAAGCTAGTAACCATCAGTAAACCCTAGATTTCATCAGGCAAGCATATTGGCATTCATATCTAGTATGATCCCCAAATATGCAAGCAAAGGTTGAGTAGCCACAAGATCCAATCAAATAGGTGAGCAACCAATTAGTAGCAAGGCTACTGAGGTCACATCACACTTAGCACCATTTAAAAGAAAGCCAACTATAACACATCATTATCCAGAAATGGATTCAGATTCATTTGCTTGCTAAACAAACATGAATAACCAATTTCATATACAAGCCAGACATTTAAATCATCACTGCATAAGCAGTTCATTATGAATCAATTTAACTCAAGCATGAATTTATCACAGCTCCATAATAATTATTGACAGTAGCACACTGTAGAGCAACATGGCACCAATCACTGCATCACAGCCACTGGATCTAGTCCAGTAAGCTAGAGCAAGCAATAGCACAAGTAAGTAGTAGCATAGTGATGCTTGAGCATCAGCATCAACAAGGAAAATGAATCACTTAGCCACAGAATTAATCAGTAAGCCATCACTGACATTTAATTGATCAAATGGATCAATTGAATCAAGTCAAGCCACACAGATAAGCTAGCCAACAAGCAATGGATGATCCAATGGATCATTAGCTTGCACAAGAAGCACAAAAGCATTTCACAAACACCACTGGCACTCACAAGTGTCACTGATGCACCACAGTACACCTAGACAAGCAAGCATAACATGCCAGTAAGCACACGCAAGCCCATAAGCAAGTACAACATGGCATAGCAAGCTCTTAAGAAAGCACAGCAGAGCATAGCAAGATTAGAGCAGGCTAGGAGCAACAGATAAGCAAACAAAGCATGTACAGCAAGCAAGGCAACACTGACCAGTACTAGAAATTGGTGCTTTGGCCATGAGCTTGCAGCAAATGGAAGTATAGGCAGATTAAGCAGTCATGGCAGAGCTCTGGGTGATCACAGGATCACCAGAGAGCCACAGAACATGAGGAGGAAGAAGTACAGTAACAAGGGAGGCGCACAGATATGGAGAAGAGAAGGAGGAGATGAAGCAACTTACACGCGCCTGGAAGCAGAAGCTAGGGCATGGCGAGGCAGTGCTCGCGCGGCCATAGCAGCTGCAAAGCCAGGGTAGGCGCCGACGTTACGCCGGCGAACACGAACACACCACCGCAGCAGAGCACCAGAGACGACGGCACGAGTACTGCGAGCAGCACCCGCGCCAGGTCAATCTCTGGGGCGCACGCGTCGACGGCGAGGACGAGAGGTCGTCGGAGATCGTCAATCGCCAGAGGCGATTCTCCACGGGATCCAGAGAGGGGCGATTCGCCAGGAGAGGAAGAGATGGGGGAAACCACGCGGACAGATCAGTAGATCTTCTCGCGGCGGTCCCGATTTGGTAAGTGGCTATGGCAGAGGAGCACGGAGCTGGCCGGAGAGTGGCGACGGCCATGGCGGCGACGCCATCGCCACATGCGTCGCGAGGGAGTTAGGGTTAGAGACGAGCGCGTGAGAGAGACAGTGAGGGAGCGAGGTGGGCCGCTTCGGCGCCACCGACCCATAAGGGGACAAGCCTTAATAGGCTGTCCCTGGGCCTTAGTTAAGTGGGCTGGCCCAATAGGGGCCAGAGGGCATTTTGGTCTTTTAACAATTTAGAAAAGGCCAGAATTTCACCAATTTTTAGTAAATACAATACAACTCTAAAAATCCATTAAAAATTGGATTAATGAATGAAAAATAAATCTTAACCAGAATAAAATATGAAATAGAATTTAAGAAACAAATTCAAAATTATGAATTTTAAGAATTTAAATAATAACTTGGAATTTTAAACTATTATTTCCTTGTATTTAAAATTCAAGGAAAAATCTCAAATAAGTTCAAATACTTATTTTCAAACATTTAAAAATAAAATTCTACTATTCCAAGTCATTTCTATTGAAAAGGGTATTTTTCAAAGAAAAATACCATATTCCTTTTTATTCCAAAAACTATAGAGGTAACTCTATGATTTCGAATTATTTTTGGAATGAGTAAAGGAATCACCAAGTAAAGTAGTTTTACTTTGAAGTATGTTACTTTATGTGAATTAAAATGGTTTACACTTTTAAATCAATTGCAAGTTACTGCCAAAGGCATAAATCTTAACTCAACCCTAAATTGCTACAACTCAGCGGGGTAAAGGGATTCAACATAAAATAATACATCCATGATTGCATTATTTGGATTTTATAACATTGTCCTTACCGGACAATGATGCTTCTTACAGAACCCGAGGTCCAGGTTCCATCAACTGCATTGAACTGCACTATCTCGCAGTCCACAGGCAAGTTCACCCTTGCTCATGTCAACTTGATTATTTTCTACTACTTTAATGCAAAGCTATATATTTATCATTCCTGCATCGCAAATAAAATGTTACTTTCCAACTATGAATATGACTATGTGGCTGGCAATGGAACCATGGTATGTGTTGATATGGTGGAGGTTCCATCGCATGGGTTATATCACCCTAGGATTAATTACCAATGCCGTCCAGTGATTCTAGCGCCGTACAAACCGCGTTGACCATGAGATCTATAATGGCTCTGGGGAAGCCAGCCGTATCTTTTCCCTTCTGCACGCCAAAGGATTGGTAGAGCCGGTGGGGTGTTGGAGGCACTGCCGCAATAGGTTGGGATATCCTTTTAAATCCCCATCCATTAGTGATGATAAGCTCTACGATCTATGATGGATTGTCCGGAGTACACCGTGAGTAAAGCCGTATTATCGGGAGAAGTCTACTGGGGGTGTACGGTTGGACAAAAGGGTGGGTTTGCAGTCGCGGAGAAGGCGGTGTGGGGTTGGATTTTCATACCTGGCCTCACACCAAAGGAAGTGTGAACGGGGGCAAGTCCCTACGGATGGCAGAAGGGGTGGAATCTCTTATGGGAAAAGTAACGCACCTCTGCAGAGTGTATCAAATTGTGGCTGTCACTCCTTGTTCCGGGAAGGGAACTGCGAACGCGGCAGGAAAGGAACTCCACGAAGTTCTAGTCAACCTGTGAAGACTAACGGGCATAGTTTTCATAATAAAAGCAACCTTTTGAAGAAATGATTTCAAAACATGCATTGACCTGCGATTTCCTGATCAATGGTCGTAGCTAGTGCATCAAACACCTTTTTACTCTTTTAGAACTTGCTGAGTACCTTTGTACTCACTTTCTTTCGACACCCTTGCTAGACTGTGATTCGGAAGTGGAGGCCATCAACGATGGAGCACCAGAAGGAAGTTACGAGCTGGTCTACGAGGAACCTGATCTTACCGGCGGAGTGGAAGGAGTAGACTATGGGATAGTCTACGGACCAGATGACACGGAGGTGGAGGAGTAGTGACATACCTTAGCATCATAGAGCCGAGCAACGTAGAACTTACCTAAATAAGTTGTTGAGCTCTCTTTATATTTGTTATGAGTTGTAATCGTACTTAAGTAGTATCTTAGGGTGTTCTCATAGGACCTGTGAGAATACCAACTTGTTAAGACAATGTTTGTAATAAAGTATGGAGTGTTATGACCTGCAATGTTTCTGTTGTACCACTCTGAGGGATATGGCAATTTGTGAAGAAGTCCCTTCACAAAGATCATATCAACGACTTGTATACTACAACATGCAGTGGTATGCTGGGTCACCGCAGCTGCCCGCTTGAACGGGGAGAAGGACGTCGTCATCAACACCGAACGTGTGACCGAGTACGGAGGTGCTGCCCGATTGTGGCACCGTCAAAATCTTCTACGCGCTTTTGAAAGCGGCAAGTGATCATCTTCTGCAACAACGAGAGCCTCCTCTCGTAGGCTTTGGAAATCTTCAAGGGTTAGTCTCGTTCATCCCCTCGTTGCTACCATCTTCTAGATTGCATCTTGGCTTGGATTGCGTTCTCGCGGTAGGAAATTTTTTATTTTCTATGCTACGAATCCCATCATGCGCTACTTCAAATTTAAGCGGAGCGGGGAAAACCCTAGTCGGTGTCCGAAATACTCCGCATATATGTAAGGTGGACATGCATAACTATCAACGCGTGACATGATGCAAGATGCAAACAGATGAATGGATGGCATATTAATGTTCCTCACATTTTTCTGATCAAAATTCATATATAACACATTTTAATTGGAATTACAGATTAAAAGTTATTAACAGATTAGGGTTTTGTTATTTTAAAATAGATAACTAGATTTTATTTAATTAGAAAAGGACCTGAAAACTAAATCTAGCCAGGGGGAGGGACCCCGGGTTAGATTACAAAACTGGCAGGGGGGTTATCGTGTAACAGATAGAGATAGGGGCGCCGGGTTGAGGGAACAAAACATGTAGGGGGCTAGATGCAAAATAGGAATTGGATCTGGATCTGAGACGTTTTCTTACCCATGCGAGAGCTAGCCGCTGCGGCTGACGCGTGGGGCCCGGGGCTGACGAGGCGATGACGGGGACGAGCGGGCCCGGCGCACGCTGACTGGATCGGGAGGCTGCAGCATCCACCTGACGAAACTGAAGATGTTTAGCGTCTGCGCGCCGGCGGGGAAAACTGTGGCCGTGACCGTCTCCTGGCGGCGCACCCTTGGCAGAAAAGAGAGGGAAGCGGACAGTGGCTCACCGCAGGGGAGTTCGACGGCGTAGAGGAGGGCTCGAGGAGGAGGAAGGTCGCCGGGAGGAAGACGGACGCGCTGATGCCGTGGAGTGCGCGCGGCCGGCCGTTGCAGACGAGGATAGCCTCGTCGAAGGAGAGCACCCCCGGAAGAGGTAAGGGGCTCGGCGGATGTGCGTCGTTACGGGGAGTCGAGGAGGGGCGACGCCTGGACCAGGGGAGCACCAAGCCGTGCTGGCGACGGCGACCTGCGGGAAAACGACGAAGTTCACCAACGGGAGAGAGAGCAGGGAAGGATGGAGGAAGAGGAGGGGGTCCAGAAGATGCGCCAACTCACCAGGAACGCGTAGACGTGGTCAGGGAGGACGGAGGAGGTCGGACGGCACCGCCATCGTCGGATTTTGCCGGCGGCCTGAGTTGGGTATTGGCGATTTTGCGGACGATTCGAAGGTCTCCTGCTCGATTCCTTGCACCAGTAGCTGCGCGACGGAGAGGCGCGTCGAACGGTGGCGTTGGCTTGGCAAGGGGCGGTCCGAGGAGGTGGCGCCATGGCGAGGTGGGGCATCGGTGGCGATGGGGATTTTTCCTTCCCTCCCGTTTGCTTGCAGAGGAAGAAGGAGGGTGGGAGAGAGGCGTGAGGGAGGAGGAGAGAAGAGATGGCGTGGTCCAGAAGAGATAAAGTGAGGGAGGAGGAAAGGTGAGCACGGCGCCGTGGTGGAGGACCACTGCGGGTCACGCCATGTACGTGCTCTCCTCCAGGGCGAAGACGACAACGTGGAAAAGATACCGATTCGGTGCGAGCCAAGAAAAGGGAAGGAAAAGAGATGGGCTGCTGCCGGGCTAGCTGGAGGGAAAGCGAAAAGGCCACCGGGGGAGAAGGGAAAAGGGCCAAAGGGGGGCTACGGCCTGTTAGAGGGGTTAGAGTTTAATTTTGAAAATCCTTTTCTTTTCTCTCTTATTTTCAAAACTGTTTTGGTATTTGAAAACAAAACCAAACAAAACCAAACCATTTTTAAAACTGTGAAACATTTGAAATAGTTTTATTTATTAATATAGTTTTGATTGTTAGGGTTCTGTTAAAAGAAATAGAGGAGGGAGGTTTATTATAAAACCATATGAGAGGAAAACACAAATAGTTTTTATTGGAGAAATAATTTTTATTTAATAAAATCTTGTGAATTATAGGATGCATGATGCATGATGATGCATAAAGGAAGGCACAAACAAATCTAATATGGGATACTACCCGGGGCCGTTACACTACTCAAAAGCTCAACAAGAAAAGGCACATACTTATGGCTGAATCTTGTGTGATGCAATACGCCCATTCTAAAGCACATACACATTACACAATAATCCAAGAGGACAATTTCAATGAGGAACCAAATTGTGTTCGCAGAAATGGCATAACTACACATGTCGATGCCTTATGAAGCGAAATCGCCAAAACCTGAACATTCAGTTTATTTTGCTTTCGTGGTACGGGAAAGTCTGGAGTCAACAGTATACAAAATGCTCTCCCCCAACCAAAAGAATGAGCCTGTAAAGTACTGGCAAACTTATTGGAGATAACCGTCAAGAGATGTCAAGCAGCAACTGGGCAGCATTCTGTTTAAGAAGAATTGTTCACGCTGACAGCAACCTGCCCAATAAGGCTTTGACGGATCTGGAAAAAAAACGTGTGTGCACAAACATTAATACATCACAATAGCTTGGAGAGAACAATACTGCTTATCACGTTTTCATATTAATATGCCCAATGGGAGCATGCAAATGAACCCCCACAAGAACTGTAATTTCTTTTGTAAGCAGGCATATATTAAAGGACCAAAGCAATATTTGTTGGATAGATGGAGGGGACAAGTAAATTGCGATCATTTTTATTTCAAAACTAATAGCTCGCATTCATCAACAGGATGTCTCTAGTACCAAACTTAGTAAGTGCACAAAAGGGTGAACTTCTATTACCTCCGATCTTAAATATAAGCCTTTTTAGAAAGATAAACTAGCTTTCTAAAAAGGCTTATATTTTGGAACAGAGATAGTACATAGTATTATTTTCCACTGCATTCATTAGAATGTAATAAACTAACAATGATATCCATGAAGGATCACTTCAGACATGAAAAGGCAAAGGAAAAAAAAAAGCAACATAGTATACCTCTGGTAGCTTCTTTCTGAAAGCCAGTTCTAGTCTAGCATCCAATGTGTTCTCGAAGACAATTTTTCCATCTCGTGAAGCCAGTACAACTCCACCAGAGCTAAATAAAAGATACACAAGTAAGTTTTAGGCACTTAGATCCGCACAAATTATTATTCACCGAACATGAGATTTACTTTGGACAAAGGATTGCCCAAATGGACTTGTATAAAAAAAGGAAATAAAACTAAGAAAAACATGCAGGGTTGCAATGCAAGACAATGCAAACGCCCTTTAAAAAGAGAAAATAGGGAACACCACAGAAAAGAATTATGTGTTCTTCCTTCCTTGCTTAAGTAATAGACGAATTCACCTCCTCCTTAAATAGAGGGCCAAACAAATACCTCCAGGAGAATAACCAAATAGATATGTTAGCTATTAAGTCACTAACAACTAACAAGCAGATAAAGACACTTCTGCTAACAAACTAAAGATATGCTAGCAGCCAGATGGAATGAGCCCTTCCTAATGCAGTGCAACCAATGGGATATACTGTCAAGAAGAACCATGAACATGCCAAAAATATTGAGAAAAGACAGTCTTATTTGCATTTAGGGATGTTGCATTAAATAAATAAATTCATATAAAAATTTAGGTTATCATGAAAGTCTCGTTAAGATATGTTCTATGGTAACACAAGTCAAATACTTGACAAATATAATGCAATCTAATCATATAATAGTCCTTCAAATACCAATGCATATCAGGAAGGAAGTGCTGATGAAACATTCGATAGTATTGAAATGATGAGTTTAGAAGTCGCATGTGACGTGAAGTATGAAAATATGCTGCTAGATATCATCAAATGAGGGCTGGTGGCTTATTATCCACTGAAGATTGCAAGTATTACCAGGAGAGGTCATGTGCCTTGTAATGACTGGGAGCAGACGGCAGAAAGACTTGACGGTCTAACACAATTTCAGGTGGATGTACATTTGCTGTTTCCGCATATTCATTCCCTGCTGACTCCAAAACTGATTCAACAAGCTGAAGATCCTCCTCCCTGCAGCGGAGAATGACCGCTGACTCTTTCAGGCGCAGCAAGCTCTGGTCAGTTAATTTTATGCGTTACATAATACTCAAGTGTCAATAATAATGATTTTTTTAAACTATGGAATATAGGGTATTAAGAAGGCAGGTCTAAATCACTCTAACTTATATACAGGTGTTCTGGTTCCTGAAGCGCAGCAACTACTTTGCATGACCCAAAAGAGTATATATGGAAAACTAACCCAGAAAATTGTTAATACCACAACAGAAAAATATAATGACTTGAAATTCATTCCAACAAGTAGAAATGCTCCTCTTCAGGAAGAAGAAAGTATCTAGGTCCTGAAATTTCACAGTAAGTGCTGAAATTTGACCAAGTAAAGCCAAAACAGCTATTTAAATTTTAGTGAATGTAAGCAAGTTTTTACTGATATCTTCTGCTTTTTTCCAACAAACGAATTCACTATTTTACATCAACTGAAAATGTGTCAAGTATTTCAGACAGATTTTTCCTAAAAAAACGACCAGTTTCTGACCAAATTCAACTCGGAACTTGGGGTGTGTTAGTATAATCACCAACAGTACCCTACCACCCAAGGGCGTGAAAATGGTAGAAGCAACACTAGGGAACGAGGTTAGTTGCTGCCTTGGCAGTCATGCATTCCATGTGTCTCATCTTGGCAGTGCAATCAATGCACATGCCTACCGGTGGATGTATTCACAACCCATGTATTGATACATGCTGGTTCAAATGAGCTATTAACTGCAGTAGCTGCAACAAATACGTGCTTTATATCCACATTGGCAAGAAATATGAGGATCCACTCTGCTGACCTGAACAATAAGTATACTGAGAAGTTTCTTGTAAGATTGATGGTCTTGGCTCTGACACAGTAGCTCTTTCCCAGCTGACTCCATCATAGACTTTACTAAATCATCCTGTGCTTGAAGAACTTCAATTCGGGAAGCATTGAGTTGCATTGAGTATTCACTGCATAATAATATAACACCAAATGAAATTAGAGAGCTATTCTTCTGTTCTCTTTTCTCTGTCGCATCCTAGATTTATCTACATGAGCATGCTATTGTAAAGTGCGGCAAGAACTTTACATTTTCTTCTTGATATCAACTTGTTTCTCTTTCCGTTCATATTCCTGCCTGATCTTCTTCTTTTCAACTTCGACCAGTTGTAATTTCTCAATTTGGAATTCCTGAGGAGTTATCATTCTCATCAGTTCACAGAAACAATTGTAAATGAAATTTCAAAAAGCATCACACAAATCATGACAATACTTAAGCCAGAATCTCCAGTGATATCCCGATTATCCAAAATAATTGGCAATTCAAATATTCAATGGGAGGCAGCAGAGCAGTTCAAGGGAACATATATCTGAAGATCTAGCTTTTGACTCTCTGAATATGCATTCTATCGTAGCACACACAATTTTGTAATAAAACTATTGTGCTATTATTATATTAAACAAAAGACAAATGTATGTCCAAATTAGCCATAGCACTCGAACAGAGGTACGCTCTGATTTAGCTTATTTGGACATCATACTGGAGAATCGGAAGAAACAGAGAAGCCGCAATGCGGCAGATTACAAACATTGTATGTACCCCCAACTAGTGTCCAGCACCGCGCAATGGAGAAGAATCGCCAGAGAACGCGATAAGAAGCGAAACAACAGTAAGCAGTCAGGTAAGCTAAAGACCCCGGCATAGACCTCCTACGACGACGCCATTGTCTCCGATCCATGTCCCCCGTGCGCCCCAATGCGCGACCCTAGCAAGAATGCAACAGATCCGACCCTGGGCGACCCGGATCTCGCCGATCGCAGCCGAGATCCAAACCCAACGAACTACTAGACCAGAACTCTCGGTCGGTGGAAGCGGAAACTGGTGTTACCTCGGCGGCGGCGGCCTCGATCTCGGAGGCCTTCTCGACGGCCTCATTGCGGATGAAGTCCGCCATCTGAGTGAGCTGCTGCGCCACGCTCGATTCGTCCATCTTGGCGGTTGGAGAGAAAGTACAGATTTGTGCCTTGTGCGCCGGCGATCGCCTGGTCGGTGAGGAGACGGCGCGCGGCGGTGGGTTTTTAGTTTTTCTAAAGGGCGGTGGCGTCGTGGCCAGGCGATTCGGTTTTGGACGACGTGGGGATGACAGGCTTCGCACGCGGACCCCGGGAACTAGTATCAGTGTTTGAGAGCGGATGAGAACTTGGATTTGTAAACTGTCTTTCCTATTGTACTCTTCCTCTTTGCCACAATACAGCGAGTATATTTAAAGTTAAACAATGTAAACTTTGATTAATTTATTTAAAAAATCATCCATATCTATAATACCAATGTATATATCATATAAACATACTTCCTCCATTCCGATTTTGTCTACTTTCTAGTAGTACTACTTAGATGCGCGAATACCAATCTAAGCTACATTGAAAATATAACATCGAATAAAAAAAGCAAAATCAATTTGTTTCCAATGTTGTTGTTGATTGAAAGATAGAATGTAAATTGTTTTAAAATAAATTTTAAGGCTAGGATGTAGACTATTTCAGAACGGAGTGAATATATATCAGGATAAATCTAATGATGTTAATTTAGTGTTCTACTAGATGTTAATGTTTTTTCTACACATAGTTAAAAGTTATATCGTTTGACTTTTCAACAAAAAAACTTATTTTCGGTACATTTCAGCGAAAAGAAAGTATAATTTTGATGAATTTTTAGAAGGTACTAATTTTGTTCCAATAAATAAGACTTATATAGTTTAAGAAAGTCAAACTACATAAAGTTTAACGAAGTTTTTATGAAGTATTATTAACATGTACAATCCAAATCAACATCGTTAGATACATCATGAAATGTATTTTTATATGATATCTATATAATATCATAGCTCTTGATTAAAAAAATCTAAAAAATTGATCAAATTTTATTTAGCTTGACTTTTCACAAAAAAATGGGCATATTCTTTAGAATGGAGCGAGTATAAAACACTATTTGAAGGAGTTTACATAATCTAATAAAATACTCCGTTTTCCCTGTGAAAACTTATACGCATGGTGGAAATCACCTGAAAGCTACACACAACTTTTTTTTTAAAGAAAACCAAAAATAGGATTTAAAAATTTCAGAAAGTTATAAACCAAATCATAGATGTAGATAATTAACTTTTGTTGAATGCTCAAAATATCAACTCCAAATACCTTATATTATGGCCTCCACAAAAATCACAAAAGAATGGCATATAAAAATGTGAAAGGTGCAAGATTATAAAACCACAAATTCTGTCAGATTTTGTCATTTTTGTACATATAGGAATACGAGATATTTTGATTTGATTTTGCCTGGATGCAATGCGATGGTCGTGAATTCGTTGATACACGGATACGAGTTCACCGAATGCCGCCTAAATGGTGGAAGTAGCCTCAATATCATGTACATTGAGACTCTGAAAAAGATGAACTTGTCAGAAAACCAGCTGAAACACAAACACCATCCTATTACATGGCATGGTTCCGGGTAGAAAGGTAAAATTGCGTAGCATCACACTTCCTGTGACCTTCAACGATGTAAACAATTACCACTTTGAAGTTATATCGTTCAAGAGCTCATATTATGTGAAGTTTCAAAGAGGCTTATCAATGTGAAGAGGGCGAAACCACCTTTGCTAAATCTGTTCTCTTCGGAGAAGAACTGCATGACATAAGGAGCAAGACGGATCCATCCGAGATGCCTCCAACTAGGATCAAATTTCCTCCTCCGTCCCAACCTTCAAAGATGCAGATGCTACAAACACGGTGGATCCTATCAATGGAGATTCCTCCGAGACAGCAGTCATTGGATCAAACTTCGATCCTAAATAGGAAAACGCGCTCTTCGATCATCGGTTAGAACCCTAGGACACTAGAATCATGTGAAAGGCCTCCCGTGCATCTAGAGAAGATGCGGAAAGCAGGTTCAAGGTCAGATTCCGGAATTTCGGTAGCGACATAGGAAACCATTCAAGTCGTTGCTCGCAAATCCACATATATATACACAAATTCACACGATCATACACACAAGCTCCGAGACCAACTTACACACATATATTAGTGCAAAATAAGTTCAAGCAACCGGACAGACGCCGCCTGGTGAGCATCTAAGATTTGCTCACACTAGTAGATACAGTATGACAATACGGCGCTTGGGTTCAGAAATAGGGGAAGCGCGCCATCATGAGCGGCGACGGGCCGGACTCCTTGCAGAGGGAGTCGAGCTTCCAGCCGGGCAGGGAGACGACGCCCTGGTTCTCCTTGCGGCGGCCGGCAGCCACCTGGGAAGGTGATCCCGGGCTGATAGGCTCCTTGCTCGCCGCCTTCACCGCGTCGACGGCGACCGGCCTAGGTGCCGGAACGATGGTGATCTCCGGCGTCCTGGCGCTGCTCCCTTCCATGTCCTGCTCCCTGTGATGTACCGAAACCTGGAGGATTTTTTGTTGCGTGCGTTGGTGGCGATGCTACTGGTACTGGGCTGCTACCTGCAGTGCAATCTGCCTGCCTTTTAACTAGAGACAGATAGCGTTGGCCGTTGGGTTTGCTTGTCTTATTTAATGTTGGGAACGGATAAGATCAAGGCAACGTGTATCATGGATATGATATTTGAAGGATTCAACAGTAAATTATTGGTGGATATTGATGAGTTGATAATGAACCTCGACAAAGACACATGGCTACTCTTCTGTCGTTGGTTTACCTTATCCTCTTTCTATTTCAATCTTGTATACTGTAGTTTGCTTTCATGAATATATCATAGCAATTCAAAATGATGGTGAAGGAGCAACAGTTGCTAACAAAACATATTTCCTATGATTGCTCACAAAAAATAAATGTCTACCAAATTCTCAAATCCATAGTCCATAATGTATATTATATATTCGGAAGCTACGGTCAATATCAAATCGCAGAAGCATGAACAGAACATCTTTTCAGAGAAAAATGGCCACACAATTTTCAGAATCATCGTTCATACTCCAGGTTGATATGTTTAAGCCTAAATATGAGTAACATATATGGTTCACCTTGATACAAATCTAGAATCTAGTCTATGGAGGATTGAACTACATAAAGATCAGAAGACATACGGTGAGCACTTGTACAACAGAACCAGCAAACTGTCAGACTTCAGACTGAAACTGTCATAAATTGAAAAGATTATCGTTAGTGCCAAAGATGGATCCACCGAACTGCCTGGTGTTCAGGTCTCCACCATCCAAGGCTGATGGGAACCTGTCCAGCCACTGGGTGAAGTTTGGGCTATCCGAATCCTCGACCCACGGCGAGGTCATGTCGATATGGTCCAGAGCGATCGGATCCCCGTCCACTTTCTTCTTCGTAGCCATTCTGGACTCGGAGTGGAGCGTGAGATTGTAGTGCACATACGCTTGGTCGGCCAATGCCTCCTTGTCTAACTTGTTGCGTTTTTCGCAGTGGCTCTGAAGGATGATGCTCCAGTCCCTTTGGAAGGTCAGGGTGCTGCAGACCTGACTCGCTATTCTGACAGCAACGTGTTGTAATGCTGGCGCTGAATCACCGTATTGCTCCCACCAAATACCTGAGCAAAAATGTAACTAGAATCAACCAGAAATTTTGGCAAAAGAAACAACACACCCAGTGAAAGAAAAAAAATAACAGAGCCATTGTGCACAGAAGATAAGCTGACTTTGCAACACTTCAATTAAGATCATTAAATTGAAAGTGTCAATGCGCTGATGTTAATGTAGCTAGGGCTTAAGGCCTCAAAATGCAGAGCCACTCCGCCAATATTTGAAGTGCAAAATTTAGCACAAGGGAGAAACCTGGGGAGGTGTTGTTGCGGGCCTCTTTAGCAATGTTAGAGGCAAACATTCCTTGTGTCTTGCTGAAAGCATGCAGTTCCAGAGTGATACCATGCCTTTGGTCTGGGGCTGTAAGCACTTTATCCAGGACATTGTAGAACTCCTCTTTGATAGTAGATAAAAATTTGATGTCTGGATTATACTGGATGCTTGGGTTCAGGAAAGCAGCTGCTGAATGAAGAGGCGAATGCAGCTCTACTTGCCATTTTTGCTCCACAATATCCAGAAATGACTTGCATTTGCCTTCATCCATTATATAGTATGTTCTAATTGAGTCCATCACCTTTGTCATAGACTCATATATATAACCAATAGCTGCCTTGCCTCCTGAGACATCCCTCATGACTCTCAACAGAGGTTCTGAAACAGCCGCTATCTCTTCAACTGCTCGCCATAACTCATCATCATTGAGGATCTCAACGCAGGAAATACTTAGGGATCTATTTGCATATGAAGAAGATACATATTCAGGGCTGTGAAACATTTGCTTCAGCTTTGATCTGTGCCTCAGCAGTGATTGCAGAGTGAGGAAGTCTGAAACAGACTTTGTAATCCCAGAGCAAACAAGCTCCTGCCCTTCCATGCACTTCCTCATAAGATCAAGAACCCAATTGTTGTTGTAGACAAATCTTGTGATTGTTTGTGCTTGACAGATGCATTGGTTAACCCAATCAATCTTGGAGAATTCATCCAACATTGAGTTTACACAAAAAGAAGCGCAGGGAGACCAAAATATGGTGTTGTAGTTCTGCATGATGAGCTTATCTATATTGCCGTAGTTTATATTCCTATCACTGATAATCTGAACAACATTGCCTGGACCAACTTCCTGAATCACTTCATCAAAGAGATCGTACAACCCTCTGTGATTTTTGATGTGTGGAGAGGCATCTACTGTTTTGAGGAAGAACGTCCCTAGCGGAGACGACACAGAGAAGTTGATCAGGGCTTTCAGTTTGTTGTCAGTCCACGAATCAGCTAATATAGTACAGCCTGTAGTCACCCAATCCTTTTCGATCTCCTCCATTCTCTGCAAAATCTCAGACTTAAGCTTGGGAAGCCACTCTGTCCTCAAGACATCTGCTGAAGGCCCTCGGAATCCCTGTCCAACAAGTGTGTCCAGCATATGCTTGCATGAAATGGAATCTGCGATACTATAGTCCAACTTATTCTCGAAAAAGAACTCGGCTATGCACCGTTCTGCTTCCAACCCTGGAGCCTGACGCGGCTTGATTGCAGCACCAGATAATCTCGGCACCAGAGCAGGCACTTCAAGACCAAGGAGCTGAGTAGGCTCAACTGCAGGAATAATAGCAGGCGAAGTAGAAGGCCCTGGAGATGAAGGCTGAGACGAAAGCTCCCGTGTTCTTTTTGGAAGCACCGACAATTCAGCTACACGTTTCCTCTTGAGTAGCTCGAGCTCCCTCTGTGATTCCTTGGCTTCTATGAGAGCAATCACCTTTGCCCTGACATCATCAGTCACCCTGATGCAAGGGTTGACACCTTTGCTTGGAATTTGAGACAGATGAAACTTGAACCTGCTTATTCCACCATTTATAACCTTGTGGCAGAATCTGCACCTGACCCTGTTCCCATCCAGTTTGTCGCCATACTCCCAGCAGGCATCCTTCTCCCGCACTGAAGCAGTAGATATCGAATAATCACAAAACAGAAATGCAACAAACAGGCAGTGGTCTCATATGAACAACTCGAGTTACCGATAATCCAGTTGAGAGAAGGAACAATACTTTATGGTTATGGAGAAGCCGGCTTCAACTTGATATCTGCAAGAGAATTAAAGATGAATTTACAAAGACCTGCTACTTATGGTGTAATTCAGCAATCTTTGTACTCCCTCCGGTACAGTTTAACACGCGCACACAGTTTAAGACAAAATTTAATCATTAATTTGGTCAACAAGATATAAATTATATGTCTAAAAAACCATATACTATTAGATTCGTATTCAAAAAAAAAGGTTTCTAATGATATAATTTTTGTGACATATAATTCATATTTTATTGACCAAAATAATGGTCAAAGTAGTTTCTTAAACTACATGCACGCCTGTTAAACTGATCTGGATGAAGTACTCTTCTTGTTGATGTAATTACTCTTGTTTTCTTGCATCAACTTTAATAAAGAAGGTTATGTGCATCACATTGATATAGAGGTCAGGAGTTCTAACCTCCTGTTCGAAAAAAAGGAACTGAATGCACTTGAAGTAAAAGTGCAAAAGCTAAAAGAGGAGTGAAGTAGTCCGTTCGACCTCTGGAACCAGCACATCTCAGTGTGTTATGAAGTATAAACTTATAATTACATATTCATTCATTAAACAACTTCCGAGAATGAAGCGCGAGCTTGGTGGCTAGCGCTCTCGGTGGTGAGCTTGCCCACCTAGGTTCAAGTTGTAGCCTCGCAGGTGATGCGTTCTGACTAAGCTAGATGATATCTTTTTTTCCGAAATGGAGGTGATATCTTTATTGTGCATGAAAAAATTGCTTGAGAGGTTTCAATCTACCTAAGAGCATATAGCCAAGAGAGGGATCCTTCCCCCATTTGCCAGCATTACTCATTAAGCAGCTTCTCATGAGGATTCTCTCAAAGTTTCGTGTGAACAACTGAACATTAGGGTGAGCCACTGGTTTTGTGCAACATTGGAGCATTTAACAGGATAATGAGGCTCCGGTAATGCCCTCAGTTCTGCGGCCTGAAGGTGCCGCTAGCGCTGCTCTGGCATTTCATCATGCAGAGAGTATCAGCAGCACAAATGGAAACAAAGCCGATTTCTTTGATTCGTTTCCTTGGAAAAAACCAAACTTCCAGAAACTATTCGGTTCCCCAGTCACGATTAGAGCGTCAAACGGCTACACTAAAACTAGAGACCGGGTCGGCGAAACAATCGCTCCGATTAAGCGAGGGATGATCTACTTTGCGGAGCAAAGCCAGATCCGACAAGACAAGGATCCGAGTTCTTCTAGCTGGTGCAGATCGCGGAAGGGGACGGGGGAGCTGCTGACCTGAGTTTCGTGAGGTGATTTAGCTTGCGGTATTTTCTCTTCTCGTCTCCCCGATTTATCGTCTCTTGGTCGGCAGGTGACCGCCGCCGCGTCGCGAGCGGAGCTGCTGCGGAGGAGAAGAACGTCCGAGATGTGGTTGGCTGGTGGGCTGCGGTCTGCGGGTACGCGACGCGAGATACCACGATATGGGTCTGAGGGGAAAAAAGAAGATACCACGAGATGGACGGGTCATATCAGGGCTATTTTTTTTTTAACATAATAGTACATTTTTTTATTAATTTCAGAAATAATAGTTTTTTGAGAATTTAATAATACGACGCTGAGGCCGTATTATTTTTAGGAAATTTCTGGAAACAATACGATGATAGGCCGTATTATTTGTTAAAATTTCTTAAATCAGGTAGTACTATTTCTGAAATTTAATTAAAAATGTATTATTTTTCTTTTTAGCCCATACAAGGTGTAATGGTAGTGGGTCGTGCCCAGCTCTCCATTTCAACACAAAATGGTTTTGAAAACAATTCAAAAAATATCAACATTCATTCGACACTCTGATACGTCTCAAACGTATCTATAATTTCTTATGTTCCATGCTACTTTTATGATGATACTCACATGTTTTATACACACTTTATGTCATTATTATGCATTTTCCGGCACTAATCTATTGACGAGATGCCGAAGAGTCAGTTGCTGTTTTCTGCTGTTTTTTGTTTCAGAAATCCTACAAAGGAAATATTCTCGGAATTGGACGAAATCAACGCCCAGGGTATTATTTTTCCACGAAACTTCCAGAAGACCGAAAGGATTACGAAGTGGGGCGACGAGGCGCCGCCACGCCAGGGCCGCGCGGCCAGGCTAGGGCCCGCGCCGCCCTGCTGTGTGGGGCCCTCGTGTCGCCCCTAAACCTACCCTTCCGCCTACTTAAAGCCTTCGTCGCGAAACCCCCCAGTACCGAGAGCCACGATACGGAAAACATTATTGTGACGCCGCCGCCGCCAATCCCATCTCGGGGGATTCAGGAGATCGCCTCCGGCACCCTGCCGGAGAGGGGAATCATCTCCCGGAGGGCTCTTCATCGCCATGATCGCCTCCGGATCGATGTGTGAGTAGTTCACCCCTGGACTATGGGTCCATAGCAGTAGCTAGATGGTTGTCTTCTCCTCATTGTGCCATCATGTTAGATCTTGTGAGCTGCCTATCATGATAAGATCATCTATTTGTAATGCTACATGTTGTGTTTGTTGGGATCCGATGAATATTGAATACTATGTCAAGTTGATTATCAATCTATCATATATGTGTTGTTTATGTTCTTGCATGCTCTCCGTTGCTAGTAGAGGCTCTGGCCAAGTTGATACTTGTAACTCCAAGAGGGAGTATTTATGCTCGATAGTGGGTTCATGCCTCCATTGAATCTGGGACAGTGACAGAAAGTTCTAAGGTTGTGGATGTGCTGCTGCCACTAGGGATAAAACATCAATGCTTTATCTAAGGATATTTGTGTTGATTACATTACGCACCATACTTAATGCAATTGTCTGTTGTTTGCAACTTAATACTGGAAGGGGTTCGGATGATAACCTGAAGGTGGACTATTTAGGCATAGATGCATGCTGGATAGCGGTCTATGTACTTTGTCGTAATGCCCTGATTAAATCTCATAGTAGTCATCATGATATATGTATGTGAATCTCTATTTGTCAATTGCCCAACTGTAATTTGTTCACCCAACATGCTAGTTATCTTATCGGAGAGACACCACTAGTGAACTGTGGACCCCGGTCCATTCTTTACCTCTGAAATACAATCTACTGCAATACTTGTTCTTTATTGTTCTTCGCAAACAAACATCATCTTCCACACTATACGGTTAATCCTTTGTTTATAGCAAGCCGGTGAGATTGACAACCTCACTGTTACGTTGGGGCAAAGTACTTTGATTATGTTGTGCAGGTTCCACGTTATCGCCAGAATCCCTGGTGTTGCGCCGCGCTACACTCCTTCACCAACAACCTTCACGTGCTCCTTGACTCCTACTGGTACGCATCACACCTTCCTCTTGGGGTTCCCAACGGACGTGTGTTAACTGCACGCATCAAGCTAAATTTCTGGCGCCGTTGCCGGGGAGATCAAGACACGCTGCAAGGGGAGTCTCCCACATCCAATCTCTTTACTTTGTTTTTGTCTTGCTTTACTTTACTTTATTTACTGCTTTGTTTGCTTCCTACATCAAAAATACAAAAAAATTAGTTGCTAGTTTTACTTTATTTACTATCTTGTTTGCGTTCTCTATATCAAAAACACAAAAAAATAGTTACTTGCATTTACTTTATTTAGTTTGCTTTATTTACTACTGCTAAAATGAATAATCCTGAAGTTGAGGTTCGTTCTTTTAAGCAACAAGGGGGAGAAAGTTTTAAAGATGCTTGGTATAGAATTAGTGATGTTCATCATAGGTGCACTAAGAAACACTCCAGTATTATCCTACTTAGGAACTTTTATGTTGGTATATCTAGCTGGAATAGGTATGTTCTTGATACTCTTTCGGGGGTAATTTCCTAGGTACTCCTGCTTTAGAAGCTAGTTGCATCATTGAGAGTCTAGTTGGAATACCTCCTGTTAATGAAACTAAAATTGAAATCTCTCTTGAGGATGTCATGAAAAAGTTGGAAGCCATAGAGAAAAATCTTCCAAGTGTTGAGACTAAATTGGGTATATTACTTGATAATATTGATAAACTTGATAAATCCCTAGGAGGACTTGATGAAAGAATTGCTATTTTAGAAACTTGTGCTATCCATGATAATCAAACCCATAGGATTGGCAAACTTGAAGAAGCTATGAGAACATTGGGTTCAACTTTTTCTTCTCTTAAATTTAAGGAGAAAGCTTATGTGGGCAAGGAGCAAAAATTTATGTATGTCCCTAAGGTGCCTAAGCCAAAGAATTATTATAAGCCTAAAATTGATAAAACCCTTGGTACCACTATGGAGAATTTAGATAATGGAGCATCTAAGGTACCCTCTGCAACAAGTTGTGTTTGTAAGAAAGATTATGATGTTAATGCTTCATATCTTGATAATACTTGATTCACACTTTCTGCGTCTAGCTGAAAGGCGTTAAAGAAAAGCGCTTATGGGAGACAACCCATTATTTTACTACATCACTTTTGTTTTATATTTGAGTCTTGGAAGTTGTTACTACTGTAGCAACCTCTCCTTATCTTTATTTTATTGCATTGTTGTGCCAAGTAAAGTCTTTGATAGCAATGTTGATACTAGATTTGGATTACTGCGGAGAAACAGATTTCTTACTGTCACGAAATTGAGCAGCCCCGTCTGTAGATAACTCATAAAATTCTGCCAATTTACGTGTGTGATCCTCAGATATGTACGCAACTTTCATTCAATTTGAGATTTTTCATCTGAGCAAGTTAAGTGCCCCAGAAAAATTCGTCTTTACGGACTGTTCTGTTTTGACAGATTCTGCCTTTTATTTCGCATTGCCTCTTTTGCTATGTTGAATGGATTTCTTTGTTCCATTAACTTTCAGTAGCTTTGTGCAATGTCCAGAAGTGTTAAAAATGATTATGTCATCTCTGAATATGTGAATTTTTGATTATGCACTAACTCTCTAATGAGTTTGTTTTGAGTTTGGTGTGGAGGAAGTTTTCAAGGATCAAGAGAGGAGGATGATACAATATGATCAAGAAGAGTGAAAAGTCTAAGCTTGGGGATGCCCCCGTGGTTCATCCCTGCGTATTTCAAGAAGACTCAAGCATCTAAGCTTGGGGATGCCCAAGGCATCCCCTTCTTCATCGACAACTTATCAGGTCACCTCTAGTGAAACTATATTTTTATTCAGTCACATCTTATGTGCTTTACTTGGAGCGTCTGTTTGCTTTTGTTTTTGTTTTTGTTTGAATAAACTCGGATCCTAGCATTCTTTATATGGGAGAGAGACACGCTCCGCTGTTGCGTATGAACACATATGTTCTTAGCTTTATTCTTAATGTTCATGGCGAAGGTTGAAACTGCTTCATTCATTGTTATATGGTTGGAAACAGAAAATGCTGCATGTGGTAATTGGTATATTGTCTTGAATAATTTGATACTTGGCAATTGTTGTGCTCATATAGATCATGTTTAAGCTCTTGCATCATGTACTTTGCACCTATTAATAAAGAACTACATAGAGCTTGTTTAAATTTGGTTTGCATGATTGGTCTCTCTAAGGTCTAGATATTTTCTGGTTAAGGTGTTTGAACAACAAGGAAGACAGTGTAGAGTCTTATAATGCTTGCAAAATGTTCTTATGTAAGTTTTGCTGTACCGGTTCATACTTGTGTTTGCTTCAAACAACCTTGCTAGCCAGAGCCTTGTACTGAGAGGGAATACTTCTCGTGCATCCAAATCCTTGAGCCAAAAACTATGCCATTTGTGTCCACCATACCTACCTACTACATGGTATTTCTCTGCCATTCCAAAGTACATTACTTGAGTGCTACCTTTAAAATTCTATTCTTTGTCTTTGCAATACATAGCTCATGGGAAAATAGCCTTAAAAACTATTGTGGTATTGAATATGTTGCTATGTGTCTTATTTCTTATAAGTTGCTTGTTGAGCGGTAACCATGTTTCTGGGGACGCCATCAACTATTACACCTTTGTTGAACATCATGTGAGTTGCTATGCATGTTCGTCTTGTCTGAAGTAAGGGAGATTTTCATGATCAAATGGTTTGAGTATGCATATTGTTAGAGAAGAACATTGGGCCGCCAACTAAAGCCATGAATCATGGTGGAAGTTTCAGTTTGGACACAAATCCTCAATCTCTTATGAGAATATTATCTGTTGATAAATGCTTAAGCATTAAAAAGAGGAGTCTATTATATGTTGTCTATGTTGTCCCGGTATGGGTGTCTAAGTTGAGAATAATCAAAAGCGAGAAATCCAATGCGAACTTTCTCCTTAGACCCTTGTACAGGCGACATAGAGGTACCCCTTTGTGACACCTGGTTGAAACATATGTTATGCAATGATAATCCGTGTTAATCCAAGCTAATTAGGACAAGGTGCGGGCACTATTGGTATTCTATGCATGAGACTTGCAACTTATAAGATGTATTATGCATAACACATATGATTTATTACTACCGTTGACAAAATTGTTTCTATGTTTTCAAAATAAAAAGCTCTAGCACAAAAATAGTAATTCATGCTTCCCTCTGCGAAGGGCCATTCTTTTACTTCATTGTTGAGTCAGTTTACCTATTCTCTCTATCTTAGAAGCAAACACTTGTGTCAACTGTGTTCATTGATTCTTACATGTTTACTTATTGCACTTGTTATATTGCTTTATGTTGACAATTATCCATGAGATATATATGTTGAAGTTGAAAGCAATTGCTGAAACTTAATCATCCTTTGTGTTGCTTCAAAGCTTTTTACTAAGAATCTATTGCTTTATGAGTTAACTCTTATGCAAGACTTATTGATGCTTGTCTTGAAAGTACTATTTATGAAAAGTCTTTGCTATATGGTTCAATTGTTTAATCATTGTCTTTACCATTGCTTCGAATCACTTCATTCACTTCATATGCTTTACAATAGTATTGATCAAGATTATGATAGCATGTCACTTCAGAAATTATACTTGTTATCGTTTACCTACTCGAGGGCGAGTAGGAACTAAGCTTGGGGATGCTTGATACGTCTCAAACGTATCTATAATTTCTTATGTTCCATGCTACTTTTATGATGATACTCACATGTTTTATACACACTTTATGTCATTATTATACATTTTCCGGCACTAACCTATTAACGAGATGCCGAAGAGCCAGTTGCTGTTTTCTGCTGTTTTTGGTTTCAGAAATCCTACAAAGGAAATATTCTCGGAATTGGACGAAATCAACGCCCAGGGTCTTATTTTTCCACGAAGCTTCCAGAAGACCGAAAGGATTACGAAGTGGGGCGACGAGGCGCCGCCACGCCAGGGCCGCACGGCCAGGCTAGGGCCCGCGCCGCCCTGTTGTGTGGGGCCCTCGTGTCGCCCCTAAACCTACCCTTTCGCCTACTTAAAGCCTTCGTCGCGAAACCCCAGTACCGAGAGCCACGATACGGAAAACATTACTGTGACGCCGCCGCCGCTAATCCCATCTCGGGGGATTCAGGAGATCGCCTCCGGCACCCTGCCGGAGAGGGGAATCATCTCCCAGAGGGCTCTTCATCGCCATGATCGCCTCCGGCACCCTGCCGGAGAGGGGAATCATCTCCCGGAGGGCTCTTCATCGCCATGATCGCCTCCGGATCGATGTGTGAGTAGTTGATACGTCCAAAACGTATCTACTTTCCCGAACACTTTTGCTATTGTTTTGCCTCTAATTTGTGTATTTTGGATGCAACTAACACGGACTAACGCTGTTTTCAGCAGAACTGTTCTGGTGTCTCGTTTTTGTGCAGAAATCCAACTTTCGGGAAAATCCTCGGAATTTATGCAGAAGGCCCTATTTTCCCAGAAAACTGACGGAGCCAGAAGGACAAGTCAGGTGGAGGCCCGAGGGCCCCACACCATAGGGCGGCGCGGCCCAGGGGGGCCCGCGCGGCCATGTGGTGTGGCCCCCTCGGCCGGCCTCCGACGCCCTCCTTCGGACTATTTATCGGCCTCGACCTAAAAACGCACGGAGAGAAGTCGAAGTCGCCAGAAACCCTCCAGAACGCCGCCACATCGCGAAACTCCGTCGCGGGAGCCAGAAGTCTCCGTTCTGGCACTCCGCCGGGACGGGGAATTGGAGGAGATCATCGCCGCCATCACCACCGACGCCTCTCCATCAACCAGCAATGTTTCCCCCATCCATGTGTGAGTAATTCCCCCGCTGTAGGCCGAAGGGGATGGTAGGGATTGGATGAGATTGGTCATGTAATAGCATAAGATTGTTAGGGCATAGTGCCTAGTGTCCGTAATTGGTACTTTGATGATATTGTTGCAACTTGTTATGCTTAATGCTTGTCACTAGGGCCCGAGTGCCATGATCTCAGATCTGAACATGTTATTGTTTCATCAAGATATTCATTGTTTATGGTCTTACCTATAAGTTGTATACACATGTCGCTGTCCGGAACCAATGGCCCCGAAGTGACAAGAATTGGGACAACCGGAGGGGATGGTAGCGATGTGAGGATCACATGTGTTCACGGAGTGTTAATGCTTTGCTCCGGTACTCTATTAAAAGGAGTACCTTAATATCCAGTAGTTTCCCTTGAGGCCCGGCTGCCACCGGCTGGTAGGACAAAAGATGTTGTGCAAGTTTCTCATTGCGAGCACGCACGACTATATATGGAACACATGCCTATTGATTGCTTTGTACTTGGACACCGTTTTATTATTATCTGCATATGCCCTGCTATGATTGTTACATGAGTTTCTCTCATCCATGCAACGCCCGTCATCCGTCCCCGTGCCTACAGTATTTTAATCCTGCTGTTTACTAAAATCACTACTGCTGTCTTTGTTACTCTGTCGTTATTTCACTATCGCCGTTGCTATAAAGCTGTTACTCTTGATAAACTCTTGCGAGCAAGTCTGTTTCAGTGCAGCTGAATTGACAACTCATTGTTAAGGCTTCCAAGTGTTCTTTGTCTCTCCTTGTGTCGAATCAATAAATTGGGTTTTACTTCCCTCGAAGACTGTTGCGATCCCCTATACTTGTGGGTCATCAAGACTATTTTCTGGCGCCGTTGCCGGGGAGCATAGCTTTATTTGGAAGTTCACTTGGATTAATATTGTTCACTGCAAATTCTCCATCATGGGTAAACCTCGCGATACTAAGGTCGCTATATTACCATCCACTACAAGAAAAGGTACAACTCTGAGTACCTCTGCTGCTCTTGATTCACCATCTGTGATTGATAAACTTGTTTCACCGTCACAAGCTTCACATGCGGGTACTTCTGCTGAATCTGAAAACTCTCATAATATTGATAATATTTCTGCTGTGCTTGATGATAGTGGTTCATTGGGATCCTTTCTAGATGCTACGATTGCTAGGTCTAGACAAATTGAAAATACTGAAACTCGTATTGCTACTACACCTGTTAATTCACCTGAACTTGATTATTTTAGTGATGATCCTGATGAAGATTATGTGGAGCTTAATGATGATTTTATTGAAAAATGCAATGCTACTACTGATGCAAGAAAAATTAAAAAGTTGCTTGCAGAACATGCTGTTAGATATAAACTGTCTCCTGATCCTAAGTTTGCCACATCTCCTATAAACATTAAGGATAAAGATTATGATTTTTCTCTTGATCTATCTCATATAGCTATTGTTGAGAAAACGCCCTTTTGTGGTACTGAAAAAGAAAGTGCTGTTGAACACATGACTGAGTTATCTACTCTAAGTAGCTTGTTTTCTGATGATGTCAAGATGCGTACTTACTTTGTTGCTAAAATCTTTCCATTCTCATTAAAGGATGACGCTAAAACTTGGTATAATAGTTTGCCACCTAATTCTATTAAAAGTCCAAAAGAATTGCTTGATGTTTTCTTCCGTAAATACTTTCCTGCTAGTGCTCAACATATAGCTTTGCAGAGAATTTATAATTTCAACCAGGAAGATGGAGAGAAATTGCCTGAGGCTTGGGCGAGATTTTGCTCTCTTATTAGAGCTCAGCCTGATCATGATTTGGAAAAGCATGATTTACTTGATATATTTTATAGTGGACTAACCATTGAGTCTAGGGCATACCTGGATAGTTGTGCTGGTTGTGTTTTCAGGAAAAGAACTCCAGGGCAGCTATTTGAAAGAATTATTGGCTAAAATAGGCCGGAATCATGATGATTGGACTACGCCTGAACCAACTCCAACGCCAATATTAAAGAAGAGGGGTATGATTAAATTGAATGATGAAGATATGAGGGAAGCCAAGAAGTCTCTCAAGGAGAAAGGTATTAAATCTGAAGATGTGAAGAATCTTCCTCCCATAGAAGATATATGTGAGATAATTCCCCCTTCATCCATGATTGAGGTAAACTCCCTTCAACGCTTTACTAGGGAGGATATTCCGTATTCGAAACCTCGTGCACAATGCTTAGATGAGTTTGATAATTATATTGTTAAGCAAGAAAATTTTAATATGAGAGTAGAGAATCATTTAATGGAAAATTCTCGAGCTATTAGTGAATTGCATGATATTGTAGAGAGAACCTCCAATGATGTTAAGATGCTTGTTAAACATTTTCATATGATTCAAACTCAAATTGATCAACTCACTAAAGTGCAAAATGACTTGTTAGGGAATAATTCTAAAGAAAAACATGCTTATGAAGTAACAACTAGAGGTGGTGTCTCTACCCAGGATCCTCTATATCCTGAAGGGCATCCCAAAAGAATTGAACAAGATTATCAACGCATTGAACCTAGTGCTCATTCTAAGAAGAAAAAGAAGAAGAAGCATAAAAATGTTGTAGAATCCTCTGAACCTGTTAATGATCCTAATAGTATTTCTATTTCTGATGCTGAAACTGAAAGTGGTAATGAACATGATAAAGATAATGATAAGAATGATACTACGATAAAGAAGAGGTTGAAGAAGAACCTGAAAAGCATGCTAAAAATAAAAAGTACACTAAAGAAGATTTTATTGCTGAGAAACATGGTAATGAAAGAGAACCTTGGGTGCAAAAGCAAATGCCTTTTCCTGCTAAGAAACTAAAATCAAAGGAAGAAGAACACTATAATAAATTTTGTGATTGGATGAAACCTTTATTCTTGCAAATCCCTTTGACTGATGCTATTAAATTGCCACCTTATTCAAAGTATATGAAAGATATTGTTACTAACAAGAGGAAAATCCCCAATGAGGAAATTTCCACTATGCTTGCTAATTACTCTTTCAATGGCAAAGTTCCAAAGAAGTTGGGCGACCCAGGTATACCTACTATTCCTTGTTCTATTAAGAATAATTATGTTAAAACTGCTCTATGTGACTTGGGAGCCGGTGTTAGTGTTATGCCTTTTTCTCTTTATAAGAGGCTTTATCTAGATAAGTTGATACCTACTGATATATCTTTGCAAATGGCTGATAAATCTACTGCTATTCCTGTTGGTATCTGTGAGGATGTTCCTGTTCAAGTTACTACTAATTGCTTGATATTAACTGATTTTGTTGTGTTGGAAATGCCTGAAGATGATAATATGTCTATTATTCTTGGGAGACCTTTTCTTAACACCGCAGGGGCTGTTATTGATTGCAATAAAGGAAAGGTTACTTTTAATGTTGATGATAAGGAGCATACCGTCTATTTCCCCAAGAAGATTGATAAAGTATGTGGAGTCAATACTATTACTAATGTGAGAACTATTAAAGTGGGAACTATTGATTGTCCTATATATGAACCTAAAGAAGAATATCAAACTCTCGTGATTGGATCCATATCAATACAATTCAAGGTAACATGATTGATTTGAGGTTTATTTCTTCTTATGCTATGTAAATTTATTTGGTGGCAAGACTTGATCAACCTTGTTAACAAATACTTTTTATATGCATAGAGGAGGTAAACAACATCTCTTTCTTCCTCCACCTGCTCTAGTTGCTGTAGCATTTTTAATTTGCAAAGTTCCTTAGTTAATTGGAGGTTTCAAATTTTTTCCTGGCCAGTAATAATAAATTAAATACCCAGAAATGTGCATTTTTCAAAGTTTTCAAAAATTCACAAAAATTATACCGTTGGTCCTATTTTTCGACGAGGCACCTGGGAGCACCAGAGGATGACCTGTGGGGCACCAGAGGGTGCCACACCACAGGCCGGCGCGGCCAAGGAGGTGGGCGCGCCACCCTGTGGTGTGGGCCCCTCCTTGCCCCACTTTGCCATCTCTTTCTCCCAGCACCTTCTCTCTCCCGAAAAAACTCGTACCAGGTTCCTCTCACTCGCGTTTTTGCTCCAGAGCTCCAGATTTCTCGATTTCTTTGCTCAGCCCAGATTTCTTGCTGAAATTTGGCACATTTGCTCCTTGGTATGTGACTCCTCCACCCATCCAAGTAGAATTTTGTTTGGTTGAGTATATCTTGAATATTTTGCTGCTGTAGGTAACATGTTTAGTGAGCTTGCATGCTTGTTCTAAGTGGTAGAAACTAGTTTTGATGCATGATTAGTACTCTAGCAAGTTCCTATGGTAGTTCCCTCAATTATATGTCACCAAATCAAATTTTTATATTGTTTGTTGAAATTTCAGAAAATGGAGTGGAATAGATATCACTTGAACCAACAAGAATTGGAAGTCCAACAAGTTATGCGAGTCAATCGTGAAGAGGGAGTATACCCCTCTTACTACCCATGCGTGGACTTTATGAGAAGTGCGGGGATTTTACAAGATGTTCAAACTCTAATCTCTCATGCAGGGCTGAGTGATTTTGTTGAAGGAGAGCCAAGACAATATGCAAAATTAACTATGTCTGTTGTGCAGGACTTTAAATTCAATTGGTCGCGATCTAACCCCACGGTTCAGTATAAGATTTATAATAAAGCTGTCAACTTGCCATTTAGTGATTTTTGTGCAGCAATTAGAGTACCACAATGGGGATCGTGCGAGAAGATAAGGGGATCGCCTCAAGAACTCTTAAACCTCTTCAAGATGATTTGCTATGGAAGGAGTTTCTCAGAGGATAGTGGTAAAATCACTAGCATTCAGCTCCCGGCTATCCGCTACTTTGCCTATTTTATTACTAAATGCGTTCTTGCTAAAAAGATTGGAGGTAAACTATCTATCCCGGATTTAGCTTTTCTAGCTGCGGCACTGCAAGGTAGTAGGACTTATAATTTGGGGGCATTGATAGCTTATAGGCTTACTACTAACCGTGAGAAAGGTGGAATTTGTGGAGGTCTCATCGCCTCTCGTTTACTAGCTTTTCATAATGTAGAACCTCATCATTTTGATATTCCATTCCCCATAGAAAAACTTGACATAGCCTCTATGATTAAACATGAATTCGTTTCTGATTCCTCCAACTTGGGTAACCTGTTTTACAAGATGACATTTTATAAGAAAACTTGGAGATTAACTAAGAAAACTGAAAAACTAGTAAAATTGCTGCTTTGTTCTATTTAACCTTGATTCCAGGAATGATTGGTCAGTCACCGAAGGTGCGCTGAGTGCACACATAGAAGGAGGAGGCCATCATGCAAGAGACGACACGGAGGTCGAGGAACACCTCGACTCATCATCCGATGCAGCAAGTTCCTCGCATCAACATGTTGGGCATATGGAGCCTCCACGCTTTTCTTCTGCATCGGTACCTTATTATGACTACTCCATGTATGATTCATCGGCATGGAACCCAGACCCTCGATGGGGTTGATCTCCACTTAGGTCAAAAGCCTAAGCTTGGGGGGAGGTATACCAGCATCACTCATTCTTTGCATATTATGATTGTTGGATACTTGTACATACTTGTTTAGTCTCTTTGAGTGGTTTTCTAATGAGAGGGAGATGATATTTGGGGAAGTGCTGCCTGAAAACAGATTCTGGACTGTTACTAGAAAAATTCGTGCGCACAGCCAGAACGTTATTTTGAGCTGCCAATTTTTGTGCAGGTTCCCAGGTTGTTATCTAACTTTCATTAGTTGAACACTTTTCGAGCTGAGCAACGTAAGATTTTTGTAAAAATCGATTTCTGTACTGCTGTCAGGTTTTGGCAGATTTCTGCCACCTCGCTTTTCTGTGTTTCTTCTAGTTTGCTATTTCTTGTTTTTGCTTTGTTTCCTTCCCAAAACACAAAAAGACCAAAAATATTTCTGTTGTTTCTCTTCACCATTTGTTTGCTTTGGTTTCTTGCATTTGTTTCGCTTTATTTGCTATTGCTAGTTTACTATAAGAAAACCCAAAAAGATTTTGCTTTATTTGTTTGTTTCCTTTTGTTCTTGTTCTCAAATTCGAAAACACCAAAAATATTTGCTGTTCTTCTTTGGTTTGTAAAGTTCTTTATGAGTTCAATGGTCTTCGGTGGCTGGAGCGTGGTTTTCATTTCATATTATCCAAGCTGCACAAGTGAAAAGGCAATAATGACGATCTACGACAATTGGATTGTGGTGAGAGGCTGGTATGAACTCTATTTGTTTTCATTTTTGTACATATACTCATCCATGTGTGCATGCTTAGTTGGTTCATGTGAGGTATATGTTATTTGAGAAAGTCTAGTAGTTTATGATCTCTCATGTTTAGCTCCAATTTATTAATATGAGTAGCATGTCATGGATGTTTGCTTGCATTGTTTTATTCATAAGTAAGTATGGCATTGTGGTATCCTCCTCTGAATAATTCATTTATATCGACTTGGCACATGCTCATGCATGCATATGACTGAACAAAAAGTCAATTAAGCCTCGATGATCTATATTGCTTCAGAGTTCTTGTATCACTTTTATGCCTCCGTTAATTTATTTTGCCGCAAGCATGATTATGACGATTCTTGCTCTCTTGATTTGTCGCTCCCTAGTCTATTGCTAGCCTTCACTTGTACTGAGCGGGAACGCTGCTCGTGCTTCCAAACACATGAAAACCAAGTTGTTCCAAAGTGTCCACCATAAATACCTATGCATGGCATTTCAAACCATTCCAAGTAAATTCTCATGTGCTACCTTTAAAACCTTCAAAATGCTTCTCAATTTGTGTTTATGTTTCATAGCTCATGAGGAAGTATGTGGTGTTTAGCTTTCAACCTTGTCATTTACTTTTGACGGACTCTCATATGGACTAGTGGCACATCCGCTTATCCAATAATTTTGCAAAAAAAGAGCTGGCAATGGGATTCCCAGTCCCGAATTAATTAATTTAATAGACACTCCTCCATGGTTTGTGATTGTTGGACGGCACCCGAAGGATTCGGTTAGCCATGGCTTGTGTAAGCAAAGGTTGGGGGGAGTGTCATCATCATAATAAAATTAAAATAAAAAAGGGCACTCCTTCATGGTATGTGATTGTTGGCAGGCACCCGAAGGATTCGGTTAGCCATGGTTTGTGTAAGAAAGGTTGGAAGGAGTGCCACATAAATATGCAATAATTCATGGGAGCCGCTCTTGAAAGTCCGGTTGGCGAGGTAGTTAGTGTACCCATTACCATTCGTTGACAACAACAAACACCTCTCAAAATAATTTTACTCCTTATTTCAAAAATGAAAAGCTCTAGCGCATGTTAATCCCTGCTTCCCTCTGCGAAGGGTCAATCTTTTACTTTTATGTTGTGTCTCCATTATTTCTTTGAGCACTATCTTGAGAGCACAACTGTCATTCTTAGTATAATATGCTTGTCTCAAAATATGATTGATTGTGGTATAACTTTGATGCTTTTATCTTTGACAATCACTACTTCTAGTCTTTCTATGAACTCCAGAGGTGCCCGGGCATTTATGTTTTGCCAATCAAATACAGGCAAGCGAGATACCACTTTATCATACTCTCTTATGAACATTGCAATCTTTCTTATATACATGATTCATGATGCTTCTTATTAATTGTTGGTACCTCTCCATGATTGACATAGCTGTTAGATGATCTTATTTGCATGTACTTCATTATGAACTGTTTAAGTATTAGCCATAGCATGAGAATATATACATCATATGAGCAAATGTGTTCGTGAAAGTTCTTTTATCGCTCAGTTGTTAACTGAATTGCTTGAGGACAAGCAATAAGCTAAGCTTGGGGGGAGTTGATACGTCCAAAACGTATCTACTTTCCCGAACACTTTTGCTATTGTTTTGCCTCTAATTTGTGTATTTTGGATGCAACTAACACGGACTAACGCTATTTTCAGCAGAACTGTTCTGGTGTCTCGTTTTTGTGCAGAAATCCAACTTTCGGGAAAATCCTCGGAATTTATGCAGAAGGCCCTATTTTCCCAGAAAACTGACGGAGCCAGAAGGACAAGTCAGGTGGAGGCCCGAGGGCCCCACACCATAGGGCGGCGCGGCCCAGGGGGGGCCCGCGCGGCCATGTGGTGTGGCCCCCTCGGCCGGCCTCCGACGCCCTCCTTCGGACTATTTATCGGCCTCGACCTAAAAACGCACGGAGAGAAGTCGAAGTCGCCAGAAACCCTCCAGAACGCCGCCACATCGCGAAACTCCGTCGCAGGAGCCAGAAGTCTCCGTTCTGGCACTCCGCCGGGACGGGGAATTGGAGGAGATCATCGCCGCCATCACCACCGACGCCTCTCCATCAACCAGCAATGTTTCCCCCATCCATGTGTGAGTAATTCCCCCGCTGTAGGCCGAAGGGGATGGTAGGGATTGGATGAGATTGGTCATGTAATAGCATAAGATTGTTAGGGCATAGTGCCTAGTGTCCGTAATTGGTACTTTGATGATATTGTTGCAACTTGTTATGCTTAATGCTTGTCACTAGGGCCCGAGTGCCATGATCTCAGATCTGAACATGTTATTGTTTCATCAAGATATTCATTGTTTATGGTCTTACCTATAAGTTGTATACACATGTCGCTGTCCGGAACCAATGGCCCCGAAGTGACAAGAATTGGGACAACCGGAGGGGATGGTAGCGATGTGAGGATCACATGTGTTCACGGAGTGTTAATGCTTTGCTCCGGTACTCTATTAAAAGGAGTACCTTAATATCCAGTAGTTTCCCTTGAGGCCCGGCTGCCACCGGCTGGTAGGACAAAAGATGTTGTGCAAGTTTCTCATTGCGAGCACGCACGACTATATATGGAACACATGCCTATTGATTGCTTTGTACTTGGACACCGTTTTATTATTATCTGCATATGCCCTGCTATGATTGTTACATGAGTTTCTCTCATCCATGCAACGCCCGTCATCCGTCCCCGTGCCTACAGTATTTTAATCCTGCTGTTTACTAAAATCACTACTGCTGTCTTTGTTACTCTGCTGCTGTTATTTCACTACTGCCGTTGCTATAAAACTGTTACTACTGATAAACTCTTGCGAGCAAGTCTGTTTCCAGGTGCAGCTGAATTGACAACTCCGCTGTTAAGGCTTCCAAGTGTTCTTTGTCTCCCCTTGTGTCAAATCAATAAATTGGGTTTTACTTCCCTCGAAGACTGTTGCGATCCCCTATACTTGTGGGTCATCAGTAGTTCACCCCCGGACTATGGGTCCATAGCAGTAGCTAGATGGTTGTCTTCTCCTCATTGTGCCATCATGTTAGATCTTGTGAGCTGCCTATCATGATCAAGATCATCTATTTGTAATGCTACATGTTGTGTTTGTTGGGATCCGATGAATATTGAATACTATGTCAAGTTGATTATCAATCTATCATATATGTGTTGTTTATGTTCTTGCATGCTCTCCGTTGCTAGTAGAGGCTCTGACCAAGTTGATACTTGTAACTCCAAGAGGGAGTATTTATGCTCGATAGTGGGTTCATGCCTCCATTGAATCTGGGACAAAGGATGTAAAGTTCTAAGGTTGTGGATGTGCTGCTGCCACTAGGGATAAAACATCAATGCTTTGTCTAAGGATATTTGTGTTGATTACATTACGCACCATACTTAATGCAATTGTCTGTTGTTTGCAACTTAATACTGGAAGGGGTTCGGATGATAACCTGAAGGTGGACTATTTAGGCATAGATGCATGCTGGATAGCGGTCTATGTACTTTGTCGTAATGCCCTGATTAAATCTCATAGTAGTCATCATGATATATGTATGTGAATCTCTATTTGTCAATTGCCCAACTGTAATTTGTTCACCCAACATGCTAGTTATCTTATCGGAGAGACACCACTAGTGAACTGTGGACCCCGGTCCATTCTTTACCTCTGAAATACAATCTACTGCAATACTTGTTCTTTACTGTTCTTCGCAAACAAACATCATCTTCCACACTATACGGTTAATCCTTTGTTTACAGCAAGCCGGTGAGATTGACAACCTCACTGTTACGTTGGGGCAAAGTACTTTGATTGTGTTGTGCAGGTTCCACGTTGGCGCCGGAATCCCTGGTGTTGCGCCGCACTACACTCCTTCACCAACAACCTTCACGTGCTCCTTGACTCCTACTGGTTCGACAACCTTGGTTTCTTACTGAGGGAAACTTGCTACTGTACGCATCACACCTTTCTCTTGGGGTTCCCAACGGATATGTGTTAACTGCACGCATCACACCCCATATGTATACATAATGCCACAAACTTGTAGCTTCAAAATTTAATTGCAACCCATGACATGAGAAAAAATGGCTTCTGAATACAAGTAGGATACTCTTCAGATCATATGTGAATTTGGTAATATTCACAACCTTGCTCGCCTTTTTTGTTTATGAAGTTCTGAATCAAATTTGAACCTTAACTTCAATACTACCTCTATCCCAAGGCTTAGGGCCTATTTTTTTCTTCAGAAAGTCAAACTATGTTAAGTTTGACTAAGTTTTTATAAAAAATCATTAACATGTAAAATACAAAATTAATATTATTAGATAGATAATGAAATATATTTTCATGTGCTATCTACAAAATATCATATTTATTGATAGATTATTCTAAAATTTTGGTCAAACTTTACTTGCTTTGACTTTTCCAAAAAAATATAAGCCTTAAGCCTTGAGATGGAGGTAGTATCATTCTGGATGTGTACTTTTCTTGAAAAATTCTACTGTATCTTTATTAAATTTTGTTTGAGTGACTAGTAGACGTGTTTTTATGTGCCTTTAGTGCACCGGTACACTTTAAGTGTGCTAGTGAATTTTATATGCCCCGAGATGGATGAACTAGTCTTGTCGTGACGACCTACGAATATATTTTGATTGTCATTATTTTCTCTCTTCTCTTCTCCTTACGTTTCATCTCTCGATCTATAGCCCTCTCTTTGCCCCTCCCACTTTCTTAATATTGCATTATTATCGACATAGCATGACTTTTGGCTTCAGATCAGACCCCCTTCAACTGAATATCCTTAGAAGCTAAGTTGATAAGTACGAAGGGGGTAGGAGGCATTACATCCGAGGCCCGGAATATAGATGTAAGTGGGTCACAGTTGGAATACTTCTACCATATTCAGTTCAACAAAATGCACTAGCTTTTACAATAACATCATTATTTTAGTTTCTTTTTTATAGAAGAGGATAAAGGGTACCCTAACACTAACCCACTTGCAGCCCTAGACCGGGGATGTGATGCCGACCGCGGCCATCTGGAAGAAAGACCGTCATAATATTTTCTCATGGCATGGAGACAATATAGTTCCTTTTTAGTCGACCGCCTAATCTGGTATTGGAGCAAAGGGCCACCACCTAGACCTGCTCTTATATTTTCTATAAATACTAGCAAAGATATGCATTGCTACGAGTTAATTTTTATTAAATATGTTTTAGACTAGTGTTGAAATTTGTAGTGAATTCCTATCAAGTGAATAGATTAATCACTTCAGACTTCATCACTTGGTATTGGTAACATATAGGAATTATCAGAATTGGATTTGACGGTGGATGTTCCGAGAAGATTGTCCACATAAAGAGGAATAACATGATGATCCAATTCAGTTGCAAGAACAAATGATATATATGTACTTGAAAATGCAGTTGTTGAGAAAATAGAGAGCATGGCGACGTGATGGTGGACTGCGGGTTGATATGTGAATTTTTGAGGAACTAAAATGCAAGAAAAGAAAGATGAAGCAGAGAAATAAAGAAACCTTATTCCATCTAGTGTTATAGATATAGATATACTTACACCAGATCGGTAATGGATCTATTCCCTCCATCCCAAAATATATGTCATACAAATTTGGTTAGAAGTCAAAGTTCTCTATGTTTGAACAACTTTATAGTCAAACGTGGCATGAGCAACTCAATACCAAACTCATATCTTTAGATCCACCACAAAATTTGTTTTCATAGTGTATTTATTCAATATTGTAGATGCTTCTATACTGTTGGTAAAACTTAGTAAGATTTAACTTTATATTTTCTGATTTCTAATTTATAATCTAATAATAAAGAAAATAGTGTTTCTTCCCAAAATTTGGTGAGTCTACCCTCAAATAACAAACTTATCCCTCCACCACCAATGCCGCATTACCCTACCGGTTTGTTTGTTTTTTCTTCACGAACACACCTGTGGTGGCTTTGGTTCGACTGAATTTGAGAGAAAGAAGAGAGGAAGAGAAGGATGTGGGGTGGTAGGTCGCTTGAAGTATATTCCCGTAATGATTTGATTAATTTGTTTTAACACAATCTACCTAAATCTACCTACTGTATATGTGAAAATTATTGGTAAAGATTCATGGAGTCCAAGTGGTTTGTTGACTTACAAATTTATCTATTTACTTTTGCTTATTGAATTTGAAAAAATCTAAAAAGAAAAGGGACTACTCGTCAAGAAATTGGTATAGTTGGGGGAGTCTTTGGCAACATAAACTCTTGATATATGGTTTTGGTATTTATAAGAAATCAATATATACAAATTGATGAAAATTGGAGAGTTCATCAGAATGTTCATGCAAAATGAAATGCATTTTTTTAGAGAGCTATCGACATTAAAAATTTGACTGTTCATTGGACTTTCGTTGGCTAGGGTTATGATGGTCGAACAATTTTAGGGCACGACCAAGTGTTATTTTTTCTTGTGTTGTACCACACAGACATATTTGCTACTTTTAACTAAGTTTATATGGATTAAATGTTGGATCTTCCATCATATCATGAAAACAAATACTCCATCCGTTCTAAAAATAGGTAATCAACTTTATCTATATACGAAAATATTTTTAATTAAAATGCATTTAGATATACCCTTATCTTCAAAATATTGAGATAAATATTTTTAGATGGAGGAAGTAGCACTGGTAAACCAACAAAATCCTCTTTTTTAGATGTGCAACAAAAGCCTTCGAAGGATGTCAACACACCAGCGTCCACCGAGCAAAAACCAGCGGCTCCAGCGACAGGGAGGCACTCGTCGGCCAACCGTCGCACGGGGTAGGGGTAGCGTCCCGGAGTGCAACCCCACGCCGGCGCTGCGTGCATCGCCATGTCGGCAGTCTTTCAAGAATTCAATGTAACCCTCCTCGTCGTTTCGGCTGCTTTCCTCTGCTTTGTATAGTCGTCAACATTTCTATTACCTCTCCTGGTCCAGGGTCGTGGAAGTCGGGAGTGGAGTACAAGAGCGCCAATGATGCTCGGAGTAGCGCAATTGTTGACGTATCACCACTGGCAGGGACAGGGAGTCCCATCTCGTTCAATCGCTCCGGCCAGGCCGAACGCGTGGAGGGTGTTCGACGAAATTGTCTCAGCGACTGAGCGGTGTTGAGAAGTTGAGCTTAGTTTGACTACTTGCGCTGCCTCAGTACGTGTCAATATAGCAACAGGTAATACCTGTCCTTTTGCTTTAATTTGATTCAGAGCCTGCCACCGTGCACACCAAAGATGACCTATTCAGCCCTGTCTAGGTCTAACTGAAAACACTAGATGGAAAGTAGTGAGCATATTGATTGTGAACCACATTTTTTCAGTCTTTTTCCCCTTTTTTTGTGTGTACCAAAATGTGGGGACATAACATTTTCCACACCGAACAAAGCACACCATTGACTTTTATGCAAATCCCTTTCTTGGTTCTCTTATATCTGTTTAATTAGCACGTAAGGAACTCATCCATCAGATAGCAAGAAATATCTCATCAAATGGAGAGAGCAAGCAAGTGGAGGTCTGCGCTTCCGTCTTCCTTTGTTTTAGTACTCCCATTCCTGATCAGCCTTCTATATCCCAACTGCGAATTCACATGTGCAAGAGACACACTCCTTCCAGGACAATCTCTTAACTCTAGCCAGACCCTGCTCTCAAATAATGGCATCTTCAAGTTGGGTTTCAACTGCTCAGTCAGGGAGTATTATAATGGGTATTGCGGTTTTGGCATCTGGTTCACTACCTCATGGTCTTGTCATCTTGATTATTTACCACTTTGGCAACCTCATTTGGTTTTCGATTTTGATTGTGATTTATCATCAGTTAGCCTCTCAGAGGATGGCATGCTACATATAACCGACAGCGAAGGCACTCGCCTTTTGATCTCAGATTACACGATCAACCCTTCTATCTCTGCTATTGCAGTACTTCTGGATGACGGAAATCTTGTATTAACTGACCAAAGAAACAGTTCCGTGGTGCTTTGGCAAAGTTTTGATTACCCGACTGCTAGTGCTGTGCTGCTTCCTGGAATGCGCTTGGCGGGGCTCAGTCCATTCATGGGAAATAACGTGTCGCTTATTTCTTATACTAGTGAGTATGACTATGATTTGACAGGTTTTACTCTGCAACTGGATGCAACAAGAAGGCGAGGTTTTATTATCCAGCAAAATCCTACCGGTTTGGTGTTTGCTGGTACTTTTCCTAGCTGGATAAACATTCGCGAAGATGGAGGCTTTGCGCTCACATTAAACGACACACATACATATATGCGTTTAAATAGCTCTGGGTTTATTGAATTTGCTTCTCAAGAGGCATGCAGTTCTGTTTTATGGTCTGCTCCAGAAAGTATATGTGACTTTGATTCGTACTGTGGACCTTATGGCCTCTGCACAAGGTCAGGCTCTTGCATATGTCCTGCTGGTTTCTGGCCATCGATCACAAACCCATGGAATGTTCTTGGCTGTTTGGGGGAGGTGCGGCAGATGCCTATAAGTTGTGAAAGAGGCAGTTCAGCTCATCCAGATGTGCAATTTTATCCAATAGATGGCATCTATAGGTTCCCTAAAGATTCTTACAGCACAGATGCCAGAAGCATGAACGAGTGTGAAACCTCTTGCATAAGGAACTGTACATGTACTGCCTTTGCTTACAATGTAACCTGCCTGTTATGGTTTGGGGAGCTACGGAGCACAGTAGTGCTTGACTCTGGGTCTAATGGCAGTCGTTTGTACATAAGTACGTCCACCATACAGCAGCACCACCACCACCAACAACAATCAGGTTTTAGAGCTTATCTGTTTCTGTTGGTATTGGCTGTGCCAGCCATCATTGTTATTAGTCTGATTATTTTGTGGAGATGTAGAACAAAGTTATTCACAGCAAGAAATGTGTATGAAAATGAAAGCCTTGTGGTTTTCTCATTTGCGCAAATAAGGAACTCAACAAAACAATTCTCTGAAATACTCGGAGAAGGTGGTTTTGGCTGTGTTTTCAAGGGAACATTGCCAGGTTCCGTTGTAGTGGCTGTCAAGAAGCTAAAAGGCCTTGGACAGGGAGAGAAGCAGTTTCGAGCAGAGGTCCAGACCATTGGGATGATAAATCACAAGAATCTTGTTCGTCTACTTGGATTCTGTGCTGATAGCAATAACAGGTTGTTGGTCTATGAGTACATGGAAAAAGGTTCCTTAAGTTCGCATCTCTTTTCTACAGATTCTGCAAAGTTGAGCTGGGAATTGCGGTACCGTATAGCTCTTGGAACAGCAAGAGGCTTATCTTATCTGCATGAGGAGTGCAAGTATTGCATTATACACTGCGATATGAAGCCGGATAATGTTCTTCTTGATGCAGAGTTTTGTCCAAAGATTGCAGACTTCGGTATGGCAAAGCTTCTTGGTCGAGATTTCAGCAGGGCCCTAACAACAATGCGAGGGACAATCGGATATCTTGCACCGGAGTGGATCTCAGGGTTACCAATCACACATAAGGCTGATGTCTACAGCTACGGAATGATGCTTTTTGAAATCATATCAGGACGAAGGAATGCGGAGAAAATTAAGGAAGGGAAGTTTACTTACTTTCCCATCTTTGCTGCAGTCAAGGTGAATGAAGGAGATGTTATGTGTCTATTGGATAGTAGGTTGGAAGGTGATGCAGATGTGGAGCAGTTGACCAGAGCTTGTAGAATTGCATGCTGGTGCATCCAAGATGCTGAAGATCATAGGCCAAAGATGGGGCAAATTGTTCAAATACTATAGGATGGTCTGGCTGTCGAAGTACCTCCAGTTCCAAGGTTACTGCAGAATTTTATGGGCACGTATGATTGATTGCACTCGGTCTACAGATTTTTTTATATAGTATCTCAAAGACTGAAAGCCTTTTTATGTTTGTCCAAACCTATGTCAAGAATTAAGTATCCTAAGTTTTTTTTTTCTGAAAAAGGGAATATATTAATATCAAGAAGATACCAATTACACCCAGCCTCTGCAACAACGCACCACCCTAATGGCACTACGGATGCACACAGCCAAAAACAAGAAAAGAAAACTAAGAAATAAAAGTCCCGCTACAGTATCTCGGGCCTAACAACAGCAATACATCCACCGCCAAGACAACACCTGAATTACAGACTAGTCCCCGCTCTCAAAACAAATGCCTCCACCAAGGACAATAGTATCCTAAGTTATGTGTCTTTTATATTCTCTAAAGTGAACATATCACATTCAGAGGTTCTGAATTGTAGTTTGTTATCATTATATACCTGCTTACTTTCAAGAGAACATTTTCACGTGTTTCTCTGCTGGCAGGATGGCCTGTGCATTCGACATTCAGAACAGTACATATTTATATATTTATATGAAATTGAGTGTTAAATATAAGGTGAATGAATTCTTCTAGATGTATTTACGAACCACATACTGTGGTGTTTGCACAAGTTAATTAAACCTGTTGTATGAAGCACAAATGTTTGCAGAATATAAAATCAATTATGGCATTTTTGCTGTGGGAAAACTTGAAAGACTGAAGTAATACGAAGAATTATCTGGCTGATGTCACTGTATTTAATATGGAAATTCCAGATTAGACCCACGAATTCAACTTTAGAATAGAACTCCAAGATGAACAGTAAGTAATTTCCAACAAAAAATTCCGTCCCTCAATTATATATTTAGCATAAAATGATTCATTCCCTGATTTTGTTCAGATTAATTCTGAGTTTCTAACTATCTCAGGGTCTATCTTTTTTTTTGAGAGGTTTCAGGGTCTATCTTGGAGCTTCCTTTTCACTCACAGTATCAGCCTCTGGTTGCTGAGAGCTTCTTGGTTCGGTAAGTCCTTGGTTGGGGTCATTCAGACAAGCTATACATTCATATGATCATTAGATCAATCATGAGTTCAATCAGCTTCCATTGTTTTCTTCATGTAATTGAAGAGTTCTATTTTCCTGTCACTGCACCATGGTGATGAAATCAAATATATAATAGAAAGAGAATCTCATGAGTCATGGCCTCTACACCATTCATGCACACATTCCTTACAGTTGTTACAAAAACCAAAAAGGGGCTTCACCCAAACAGCAGTTTACATGACAAAAGGTAAACTGTAATAACAAGGGAGATAAAAGGACGAAGTGACGTCAAATCGTCCTCAGATTTCACACAGTTGATGGCAAAACCTTCCCAAGAGATCAGCACGCCTGAAGAACCAGCTCTGGCCTCACTGGATGCTGTAGTCCGCTCTTGAAGGGTAGTCCGGCTGATCAGCTTCTAGTATCTTACTAACTGCTCTCTGCTGCAGGGGAGTCCATGGCATCAGGTGGACGTCATCCCAGAACAGGCAGGCAAACGGTTTCTTGCATACATTTGCACCATCATCGCCCTGCTGCACATGGTAAGAATATTCTCTTCAAGCCCTACAGATTTGCAACCGTCAACCTTTACCAGCATCATCTGAAAACGTCGAATGTACAAACATTCTGTGGTAAGGTGCTTACGAAACTTGGCAGGCAACTCCACCATCTCCATCATGGGGCTGAAAAGGTCGCCGTAGACAATTGTGATGCCGGGGTACCTGTCCTGGAGCTTCTCCAGGGCCTCCTGGAGCAGCAGGTTGTGGTGCATACCTAGTTTGCTGTAAACATTCAGGCAACCGGTGGTGGAGTTGTATTCTGCCGGATCGTCTTTGGCGAAGTAGTGGAGAATCTGCGGTAATGCATCCTTGATGGGATCGTTCCCGGAACCAGGAAACTGGTCGCCCCGTGTGTGATCAGCCTTTGTTACCATTTCCACAGCTACTAGATCAAACAGTAAGTAATTAACATTCTTCCATGTCACTTGCAGTCTCAGCCTCTGGTTGCTCTTAACGCTTCTCGGTTCAGGAAGTTTCTGGCAGCAGGCTAGACTTCCTATAGAGCCATTGGATGATGAGCACAACACCAGTTTACATGAGTTTGTAGATATTGGATAAGTTTTATTTATCCGTAACTTCACCAAGCTGATGCAGCAGAATACAAAGACTATCTCATAACCTATGCTTGTGCACATAGCCCTAGAATTACAAATAAATGACTTCACCGGCTAAATACCAGTTTGCATGATAATTAAAGGCAAACGATAATAGATAGGGAGCTAAAAGGACAAAGTGATGTCAAAGCTTCCTTGCATTGACGGGTAGCTCGGCCAATCAGCTTCTACTAGCTGCTCTCTGTTGCAGTGGAGTACATGCTGCGCAGCCACCGGTTGGCGATGTAGTGGTAAGCTGTCTCTGTCAGGTGGATGTCGTCCCAGAACAGGCGGGCAGCGGGTTCCTCGCATAGGTTTGCCCCATCATCGCCGCAAAGAAATGTACCAGGCTTTCCACAACACATGGTAAGAACATCCTTTACGAACCCTGCAGATATGCAACTATCAACCTTTACCATCTTCATGTGAAAACGTTGAATGTACTTTTGAAAACATTTCGTGGTAAGGTGCTTACCAAACTTGGCAGGCGACTCGACCATCTCCATCATGGGGCTGAAGAGATCTCCGTAGATGATCGTGACGCCGGGGTACCTGTCCCGGAGCTTCTCCAGGGCCTCTTGCAGCAGCTGGTTGTGGTCCATCCCTAGCTTGTTGTAAACATTCAGGCAACCGGTGGTGGAGTTGTATTCTGCCGGGTCGTCCTTTGCCAAGTAGTGGAGAATCTGTGGCACGCATCCGGACGGGATCGTCCCGGGAACCAGGAAACTCTTTGCCCCATGTGTGATCAGCCTCTGTTACCATTGTTACCATTGCCACAGCTAGATCAATACCACATACACTGACTGACGACTCTGTTCTAATTTTTAAGGCTGCAGGTTGGTTATTGCTATGCTACATTGTGTGGTGTTGGAGTACCTCGATGGCAATGGAGATGGCACCAATCACTTCTGGAACGAGAGAGGTGATCTCGTTCATGCTCTTGTTCTCGAATGATAAGTGGTAGTCATTGACCCCGAATTCTCCCAAAATGAAGAGTGATCTGCCGAAGAATTTCTCGCACCCTGGGATGCAATCATGCATTTCTTTTTGTCACTCTGGAGGAGGTGCAGGTAGAGCAGGTAGCTGACAATATATACGACTGCGCATTAGCATGGGTAGGTTTTATTTGAGAAGTAACTACCTTGTGTTGTTGCACAGAGCGAAGGCTTGAGCGACTCGAACCACTCCAGCTGCACGCCCAAGCTGGTGTTGAGAGGATACTTGTTGCCAGGATTGGAGCCGTCATGGAAGCGAGCGGCGTCGAGAGTGGTGGCGGCCATGACGGCGAAGTTGGCTCCTTGGCGGAAGCTCCCATTGTGCGCGAGCGTCGGGTTGTAAGGCCGGACAAGCGGCAGGGCCAGGCGCTGAGCTGCAAGCAATTAACCAGAGCAAATGACAGTTTGCTTCTGCAGATCTCTATTGATTATGTACTACTATTGAGGAGTGAGTGTGCACCGATGAAGTCGATGATGAGGCGGCCGTTGGAGCAACGGCCGGTGGGACGACGGAAGAATTCGGAGCCGTAGGGAGGGCGATTGACTGGGTCGAAGAGGTCGTTCTCAGCGAAGACGATGGGGTTGTTGCCCGTGTCGGTGTAGGAGTTGCCGAAGCTGAAAATGGAGCGGTAAGGCCGCCGCCGGCCGGAGGAGAGTGCCGGGGAGGCGGGGACTGCCCATGTCCATCCCAGGTTGGCGAGGAGGAGCAGGATCGAGACGGTGAACAGTGGCTTGCTCATCTTAGACAACGTGAAAGATGAACAAGCTCGTATGATTCAGATTTCAGAAGGGCGGAGCACAGCTGGAGTATTGGGAATTTGAGATCTGCCACGCGCGCCGCGTGGTGCTACTTTTTAAATGGATCAGTTGACTTGAGATTTTCTCGGTTAACTCAGAAGAAAAGTGCAACTACATTTTAAAGGAAAGTGTAACTCAATTCAGTTGTATATTTGTGTCAGAAAAGTGTAATTGCACTTTTTTGACAGAAAAGTGCAACTCAAAGCACATTTTTGTAAGTGACTTAGACTTTTTTTCTTAAGAAAATCTCAGTTGACTGAGACATAGCAAAACCGTTTTAAATTCATCGCTTCTGGAAATTTAAAAATAACACTAGTGAAAAATAGGGCTTTCGTGGGAGCCTTTTTGTCGCGGGCGTGTGTGGACCCGCGATAAATGGCCTGGCCACGTCGCCTCGAAACCCTTTGGGGTGGCCTGGGCCTTTTGTCGCGGGCCATACCACGACCCGCGACAAAAGGGGTCTGAGGCTTGGCGCCGCCTGCTGGCACCCCTTTTGTCGCGGGTCGTGGTACGGCGCGCGACAAAAGGGCAAGGCCTTATACACACAGTCAGCCCCCCCACCTCCCTACATTTTTTTCCTTGGTGGTGAAAAGTGGAGGTTTATGCTAGCTTTTTTTTCTTCATGTGCACAAGAGGTGTTTGATGAAATGCTTGTGAGGGATGCCACTTGATTTTATTTGATAAGATTTATTCTCTTTTTATCCTAAAAGGTTAGCAACTATTTCCTCGTATACATAGTCCGTACAATACTAATTTTAGCAAGGTGATTGCATCTGATACATAATTGTACTTATGATGCAGATGAGTCATCCATGGATGTACGGTAACCGATGTGCTCCCGCTTTCAGAGAGGGCGTGAATTCTTTCATGCTTGTGGCCGAGGCCAACAAGTCGAAGCAAGGTTTTATGTGATGTCCATGTCTGAAATGTAAGAATGAGAAGGATTACTCTTTCTCAAGAGACATTAAGAGCCACCTGCTTTGGTTCGGATTCATGTCCAGCTATAATGTTTGGACCAAGCACGAAGAAAAAAGGGTTATGATGGAAGACGGCGATGAAGAAGAAGATAACGATGACCAGTACCGATCTATGTTCTCTGAATACGATGATACCGCAATGGAAGACAATGAAGAAGACGGAGGTGAAGAACGGGCACCAGATGATCATGTTGATGATGATCTTCGTCGGCCCATTTCTGATGCAAGGAGAGACTGTGGCACAGATAAGGAGAGGTTGCAGTTTGACAAGTTGTTAGAGGACCACCACACATTGTTGTACCCAGGTTGTGAAGATGGGCAGAGAAAGCTGGGTAGCGTATTGGAATTGCTGAAATGGAAGGCAGGGGCCGGTGTGACTGGCTCGGGATTTGAAAAATTGCTGATAATATTAAAGAAGCTGCTTCCAAGAAATAACGAATTGCCCACCAGTACGTATGAAGCAAAGAAGCTTGTCTGCCCTCTAGGATTAGATGTGCAGAAGATACATGCATGCATTAATGACTGTATCCTCTACCGTGGTGAGAAGTACGAGAATTTGAATAAATGCCCGATATGTGGTGCATTGCGGTATAAGATCAGAAAAGATGACCCTGGTGATGTTGAGGGTGAGCCACCCAGGAAGAGGGTTCCTGCGAAGGTGATGTGGTATGCTCCCATAATACCACGGTTGAAACGTTTGTTCAGAAACAAAGAGTATGCCAAGTTGTTGCGATGGCACATGGAAGAACGTAAGAAAGACACGATGTTGAGGCAACCCGCTGATGGTCGGTAGTGGAGAAACATCGGGAGAGAGTTCCCGGATTTTGCAGGTGAGGCAAGGAACTTATGGTTTGGTCTAAGTACAGATGGCATGAATCCTTTTGGGGAGCAGAGCTGCAGTCATAGCACCTGGCCCGTGACTCTATGTATCTACAACCTGTTGCGGTCAGAAACCCACCGGCGGGCAGCGACGGGCAACACAGTAGAGCCGGGAACAACTTAGGGCTGCGGCTGGCCCTGGTCCCTCCGAGCGACGGCCCGCAAAGCCTCTGGTACACACGTCCGATGCTAGTGCAAGGGCGTGCCACCTGACCTATACCTGGTCAGGAAGGTGATGGAGATGCCTCGCTTAGTTTCCTGCATGGCATACACGTAAACATTAAATACGAGCCTCGATCGGCTCTCAGGTTATCCTGTGAATCGGCTCAAGGAGCCGATCCACCCATGATTCGTACGAGGTGCACGAATATATGGTGGTCCTGCTTGATCAAGATAAAGCTAAAGCGATCTACGACGATTTAGGGTTTTCACCGCATAATCGGATCATCCTACTCACGATTGGGCCTCGCGGTCACGTACGGTGATCGTAAGCCGGTCCTAGACAAGGCCTAAAAACCAACACGAGGTTGATCCTCGGAACATCCTGTCTAGGGCTAGCAAACGACACCCTACGCGTCGCTGGATCCTCCAACCCTTTGTAAGGCCTAACTATTGCAGATATTAAACTAAACCTTGAAGAACAAGGAGCAACCGTAACGGATCGGATCTACTAAATAAAGATCAAGCGGGGTGCCGCCCCTACACCTAAGATAGGTGTAAGGGCGGCTAGATGTGCAAGGGTTGCACTACGATAGCATATGATACGAAGAACAATGCTAACCCTGACACATCTAAGATAACTACGTTGCTCGCCATCAAAAAGGCTTCAGTACGAGCAACGCATGAACAACAAAGAAGCTTGTGCTGCCTAGATCGCAAGATGCGATCTAGGCAGCATGATGCTTACCGGTAGAAACCCTCGAGACGAAGGAGTTGGCGATGCGCCGAGATTGATTTGTGTTGAACGTTGGTTGTTGTTTATTTCATAAACCCTAGATACATATTTATAGTCCAGGGGACTTTCTAACGTGGGAATAATCCCCACCGTGCACGAGACAAACTCTACCTAACCGACACGTATCCTACTATATTACAGATACACGGGCCACCTAGCCCAAACTTTGCATAACAGGCCGATTCACGTATTTCTTCCATGTACATTCTTCAAATCCATCTTGATCGCGGCCCACTTCTGACTTGGTCAACTTCTGGTGATAACACATGCCCCCCTGGTTTTGGTAATGATAATTTCAAAACCACTCTGCTTTTCCTTCGAAGGGTCATGTCGTGGCAGGTCAGAATCGTCGCAGTATTCTTCATCATGATGATTTGCCTTCTCAACTTCTCTGCACGATCTGACAACTTTGGCTCCACCTCCTCGGAAACTGCTCGAGCAATAAATCTCCATTCCATCCCCTTTTATTTACAGCATCGAACAGTTCACCTCTTCATCCCTCCGCTCCAGACTAGCCGACAGCCAAAAAACCCTCTCCTTCCACAGCCATGTCGTCCTCTTCCTCCTCTTCCGTTTCTCTCCAATCCTCTTCCTCAAGCGAGTCGATTCCAGAGCACAACCAGATGGAGGCGTACAACCGGCGCACTCCCAAGCATTGGGACAAGCAGGAGTGGGACCTCGATTTCGTGCCAGAGGGCGAGGACCTCGTCTGGTCAGATGGGGCCATGCCCCTAACTGACGGGGAGGATGACCTCCGGTTCCTGATTGACGGAGCACTGGAGGCGGAGAGCGACGACGACGACCCTCCCTTCCGGGGTAAATTCACCTCCGTCACCAAAGAAGAAGAAGAGGATGACGAAGATGAAGACATCTCCTCCGACATGAAGAAGGAACAGGAGGAGGACACCTCCTCCGACGAACCGCCACCAAAACGCATCCGGGGCTGGGCTTGGTCAGACGAGGACGATGATGATGACGAGGAAGAAGCCTCCGCTGAAGGTCACAGTAGCAGCAACGAGGAACTCGTCGACAGCAGCAATGACGGCAGCTACCCCAGCGACGGCGAAGACAGCAACAGCCCTTGGAGTAGGGATCTACTAGCATAGGGTTAGCAGTAGTAACCTGCTCCCTCTTGTTGAACAATCGGCTCCCCTTTGTAAGAAATCTTATTATCAATGAAAACTTCCTTTGATTTTGCCGATGTCCTCTATGCTGATTTAGCCGACTTTTCCTCATCTGACTTTGTTGACTGTTAGCCTAATCAATGCTCAATGACTGATGGCAACGCATCGGTCTCTCACGATAATCTGCGCGACAGGCCGATGACGACAGAATTTGGCACAGCCGATCGCAGCAGGCCTGCGATTTGGTCTTGAGTAGGCGTCTTTAAGAGAACCCTGGAACTGTCGCTGAATCAGCTTGGATGCTGAAACTGATAACTCTGTAACAAAAGCACCACCCTTCAGGACAGTTGTGATGTAGAGCCAGCCGATTCCAACCAAATTGGCTCTCCAGGGCAAAGAACTTTTCGGGCGAGTTGCCCCCCAAGCCTCATCCAAGGCGAGAACAGTGATGAATCAGCCAAATGTGTTACCATCGGCCTCCAAGTTATAATGCAGAACCAGCCGATTCCAACAAAATCGGCTCTCCAGAGCAAAGATTTTTCAGGGCGAGCTGCCCCCCGAGCCTCTTCAGCTCCCATCAAACGTGGCAGGGAAGCTTACGCCCAAAGAACCAACGCACTGAAAGGGTTCGGAAAGATCAGCAAATTCGTACCTTGAACTTAAGAAGCCTTAACATAATGGTTTTCCGACTCCTCCTAGTTCAATCCTTTGCGCCTTGCTGATCAGCTCGGCTCCTCATCTTTGGCAGACTGATGCAACTTCCGGTGAGGAGGTTTTGAATTCTAATACCCTCCGAGACTCCTCTGAAAGTGACATCGACCAAGCCGCCACCTTAATCCACGCCAGGCAAAAAATGCCATAGCCGCTTGATTCGTTATCGGCTGTGCTCATGCTTCTAGGATAGGTATGCTCCCTTTGTTGGACCCATCCTTAATCTGATCTGCATGCTTACACTGGCACTGCTGAACTTGAAGTTTTGCAGAAGAGGTTGGAGGTCTTGAGAAGGAATTCATCCAGTAGAGCCTCTCCCTGTAACTCAACAACTGCTCCATCAGGCTTCTGCTTATATCAGCTGTACCTCTTGAGTCGATGCGCACCGGCTGTATACCCACTATGAGTATATAAATATTTTTTTTTACTGGCCGATTTTTTCTATCGGCCCCCAATATTTCACTGCACACATGTTCATCTGCACATGTTCATCTGATTAGGTGCCCCCCGAGCCGAATCTGTCAGGTAACTGCAGATATCGGCTCTGTAGTTTAGCCAAGGCACCGTATTTGCACGTCGGCTTCGGTAGGACCAATGTTGATTTTCCCTGACTCATCAGCCGACGTAAACCGCTGTCCAGTAGATCGACGTTGCATACAAGCAGAACATGTGGTGAGGATAATTTTGGCCGATTGCTGGAATCGGCCTCCATATTGATCGAAGTGTTCAATGAAGGCGTTGTGCTTTTCCTTCATATACCTTTGGGGGCCGATCCTTGGGATCGGCCTCGCCACATTTGCTCATCGTTTTGCTCTTGCTACACGGTCAGGCCAGTGGATAAAACCAGCGTAACCCTTCCCTTCGTCACGTCGATGCGTTCGCAGTCGTCCAAATTGGGTGCTTCGTGTAATCCTGAAGCACTAAGCTCCGTCGGAAGGACGAGCACCATGTTTGTGCCAGCCGAGGTATCATCATCGGCTTTCCTTTGCTTGGGGCGCCACTCCATTTTCCGTGGTCGACCCTCTTCATCCAGGGTTCGCTGAATCTTCGTGGCCAGATCAGGCCGCGCCTTTCTTAAAGTGTGCAGATATAACCTTTCGGCTTCCTCCAAACCGCGCAATCGCTGAACCCTACGCTTTTGGGAACGGCTGAGTCCATCAAGGCACCACCTTGGCCGGTGGTACCTGTCTTCTTCTTCTTCTCCCTCGTCTTCCAGATCCTCGAGATCTTCCATCCGAGGGGACTCAGCGTGTTTGCTTCGAGGCGGGAGAGGCCCTAAGCGTTGGAACATGGACACGTTGGCTGCCTCCTTCTTCTTCTGGTTACATTCTGGGCAATTGCCGATTGTAGGCAATCGGCTCATTCCTGAATCCCAGCAGTGTCTGAAGAAGGGGCAGTCCCAATGCCTCTCTTCGTCGTCTTGCTCCCTTGATTTTTCTTTGGCACGGCGCTCGTACTCCTCCTCATCGCGATCATGCCGACGATGTCTCCTGGCTTCCCTAGCCAGACGGTCTCTACCATCATCGTCGCTGGATCGTCGGCGTTGGCTATATTGACTCACATACTTGTTGAGGAGGTGATCAGAGAGAGGTCGCTGATATCTTATGTTCTTCACTTCTCCCTCTGTGACGTAGCGCTTGCCATCGTGACGGAGCCGATCGCGTGGAGCGGCCTCCTCTGTGTCCTTGCTACGAGAGTAGCTGCCCTCGTCTCCATCCTTGCCAGAGTGGTGCCCAGGTCCTACCATGTTGATACTGAACGAGGATCCTGGCTGGCAACCTTCAGGGTAAGTGCACTCCACCATGTTAACAGCGGGGAAGGGGTGAGTGTCGACCTTCATGGCGTACTGGTTGAAAATCAGACGTCCTTGTTCTATCGCCATTTGGATCTGCTGACGCCACACCCTGCAGTCGTTGGTGGCATGGGAGAGCGAGTTATGCCATTTGCAGTACGGCTTTCCGTTCAGCTCCTGTACCGTGGGGAATTTGAGACCTTCGGGTATCTTCAACTGCTTCTCCTTGAGTAGGAGGTCGAAGATTTGCTCAGTTTTGGTTACGTCAAAATCAAACCCTCTGGGCGGACCTGGTGGCTTAACCCATTTGCAGGACACGGGGGTTGCCCCCCGAGTCCATTCAGCCACTGCTACCTCTTGATCTCCCGCAGAGCCTTCGTCTTCATCCGCCTCAACCAGGACTACCGCACGCTTGAATTTGTCCTGGTACAAGTCTGGATGGCGCTGTTCATATGCTGATAGTTTCTGAACCATGTGCGCCAGTGAAGGGTAGTCTGCTTGGGAAGCCATATCCTTGATTTGTGAGGCAAGGCCCACCACTGCCAACTCGACTGCTTCTTTTTCAGTCACACGAGCCGAATAACATCGGTTCCTTAGATTTCTGAAGCGCTGGATGTATTCTGCCACAGTTTCTCCACGCTTCTGACGTATTTGAGCTAGATCGGCAATGCCGGCCTCGGAAGCTTCTGAGTGAAACTGCATGTGGAACTGTTCTTCCAACTGCTTCCAAGTCCGGATCGAGTCCGGTGGCAACGAAGTGTACCACCCGAAAGCCGATCCCGTGAGGGACTGCGCGAAGAACCTCACACGTAGTGGATCCGACGCTGAAGCCGTTCCTAGCTGTGCCAAATATCGGCTCACATGCTCGATGGAGCTGGAACCATCTGATCCCCTGAACTTGGAGAAGTCAGGGAGCCGATACTTGGGTGGTAGAGGGACCAACTCGTATTCATCGGGGTACGGCTTGGAATAGCCGATTGTCCTCCTTTTCGGCACCATGCCGAACTGGTCCCTCAGGATCGTGCTGATCTGATCCACGGTGCTGGCTGTAGGAGTCGAACTCTGAAGATTCGCCGGGGTGGCATACTTAGCCAGCCATGCTTGCTTTTCCAGCTCTGAGCCAACTGCAGGAGCTGAGCTCTGGAGGTTCGTCGGGGTGGCATATTTAGCTAGCCACGCCTGCTTCTCAAGATCTGTTGCTGACGTTCCTCCTGCTTTCCCAGAAGTCCCTGCTGTCGCGGCCTGGTTTGTGAGCGCCCAGTTACCGCAGTCTGGCACGTATATGCACATGTACCCGTGAGGGATCTCCTTAGGCGCCTCATGCAAGAACTGGCAGTCACTAGGGTCACCACCGATCTTGTAGACGAAGAATGCCGGTGAATTCGGCACTTCTGGTGCTGCCAACGCAAATGGCAGCGGTGGACGGGACTGGAGTGGCATCTCTCCTTGGTGTGTCCCGAGAGCTGGTCCTGACGGAGAGTACTGGTGCCTCATGATCTCCTGGATCACCCGGAGAGCGACACGCTCCAAAGTGTTCACCAGGTTCTCAGAGTGGCGGTGCAGCGAGTGAGCCACCATGTAGTTGATCTCCTGACGTAGGGACCTGGTGCGTTCTTCTGACGGGGCAGAGAGGTCTATCCCATCGAGCGCACCATCAGGCGAGAACCCCTTCCACCTGATGCCATGTGAACGGGTTCTGTGAAAAGAGCCGATGAGGTCGGCTTCGAGGATTGCTTTGACCTCGTCATACTTCTTCTTGAGCTCGTCGGTCAGATCCTCGTACGTGACTGGGGTGCCGTCCGCCATCTCAGATGTAGATGGCGATGTGGCTGATGATGAAGCTTGTCCCACCGGGCGTGCCAGAATGTGTTGCGGTCAGAAACCCACCGGCGGGCAGCGACGGGCAACACAGTAGAGCCGAGAACAACTTAGGGCTGCGGCTGGCCCTGGTCCCTCCGAGCGACGGCCCGCAAAGCCTCTGGTACACACGTCCGATGCTAGTGCAAGGGCGTGCCACCTGACCTATACCTGGTCAGGAAGGTGATGGAGATGCCTCGCTTAGTTTCCTGCATGGCATACACGTAAACATTAAATACGAGCCTCGATCGGCTCTCAGGTTATCCTGTGAATCGGCTCAAGGAGCCGATCCACCCATGATTCGTACGAGGTGCACGAATATATGGTGGTCCTGCTTGATCAAGATAAAGCTAAAGCGATCTACGACGATTTAGGGTTTTCACCGCATAATCGGATCATCCTACTCACGATTGGGCCTCGCGGTCACGTACGGTGATCGTAAGCCGGTCCTAGACAAGGCCTAAAAACCAACACGAGGTTGATCCTCGGAACATCCTATCTAGGGCTAGCAAACGACACCCTACGCGTCGCTGGATCCTCCAACCCTTTGTAAGGCCTAACTATTGCAGATATTAAACTAAACCTTGAAGAACAAGGAGCAACCGTAACGGATCGGATCTACTAAATAAAGATCAAGCGGGGTGCCGCCCCTACACCTAAGATAGGTGTAAGGGCGGCTAGATGTGCAAGGGTTGCACTACGACAGCATATGATACGAAGAACAATGCTAACCCTGACACATCTAAGATAACTACGTTGCTCGCCATCAAAAAGGCTTCAGTACGAGCAACGCATGAACAACAAAGAAGCTTGTGCTGCCTAGATCGCAAGATGCGATCTAGGCAGCATGATGCTTACCGGTAGAAACCCTCGAGACGAAGGAGTTGGCGATGCGCCGAGATTGATTTGTGTTGAACGTTGGTTGTTGTTTATTTCATAAACCCTAGATACATATTTATAGTCCAGGGGACTTTCTAACGTGGGAATAATCCCCACCGTGCACGAGACAAACTCTACCTAACCGACACGTATCCTACTATATTACAGATACACGGGCCACCTAGCCCAAACTTTGCATAACAGGCCGATTCACGTATTTCTTCCATGTACATTCTTCAAATCCATCTTGATCGCGGCCCACTTCTGATTTGGTCAACTTCTGGTGATAACACAACCTTCCTCCTTGGTTGTGCATGAAGTGGAAGTTCATTATGATGTCAGTGCTTATCCAAGGCCCAAAGCAACCCGTCAACGACATTGATGTGTACCTAAGGCCATTAGTTGATGAACTTTTGGAGTTGTGTGCCAAACTAGGTTTACGTGTGTGGGATGAGCACACCGAGCAAGAATTTGACCTACAAGCATTGCTATTCGTAACCATCAATTATTGGCCTGCTCTTAGTAACATTTCATGACAGACGAACAAGGGATACAATGCATGCACACACTGTTTAGATGAGACTAAAAGTAAATATTTGGGAAAAAGTAGGAAAAATGTGTACCCGTACAATCGTCGTTTCCTTCCGCGCAGGCATGCCTTAAGGAAAAAAGTCAAGCATTTCAATGGCGAGGCAGAACACCGTCTGAAGCCTGTCCCCCATAGTGGTGCTGATGTATTTGACATGGTCAAGGATTTAAATGTTATCTTTGTAAAGGGTCCAGGTAGTCGACCTGTTCCGAAAGACGATGACGGACACGCGCCATGTGGAAGAAGAAATCTATTTTTTGGGAGCTAGAATACTGGAAAGTCCTGGAAGTCCGCTCTGCAATCGGCGTGATGCACCTGACCAAGAATCTTTGTGTGAATATTCTAGGTTTTCTGGGCGTGTATGGGAATACAAAAGATACAACAGAAGCACGGGAGGACCAGGAACGTCATAAAGGACGAAACGACAATCATCCAGGGCAGTTTGAAGGGCATGCCAGCTACGCTCTTACCAAACAAGAGAAGGAGATCTTTTTTGAAGCCCTATTCAGTATCAAGGTTCCGTCTATTTGCTCGTCGAATATAAAGGGAATAGTAAATATGAAGGAGAAAAAATTTCAGAACCTAAAGTCCCATGACTGCCACGTGCTTATGACACAATTGCTTCCGGTTGCATTGAGGGGACTTCTACCAGAAAATGTTCGACTAGCCATTGTGAAGTTATGTGCATTCCTCAACGCAATTTCTCAGAAGGTAATGGATCTAGAAACTTTGTCAGTGTTATAGGATGATGTGGTCGAATGTCTTGTCAGCTTCAAGTTGTTGTTCCCACCATCCTTCTTCAATATTATGACGCACCTCCTTGTTCACCTAGTTGAAGAGATTAGAATTCTCGGTCCTGTATTTCTACACAATATGTTCCCCTTCGAGAGGTTCATGGGAGTCTTAAAGAAATATGTTCATAACCGAGCTAGGCCGAAAGGAAGTATCTCAAAGGGCTACGGAACTGAGGAGGTCATTGAGTTTTTTTGTTGACTTTCTTCATGACCTTAAGCCGATAGGTGTTCCTGAATCTCGGTATGAGGGGAGGCTGACTCGAAAAGGCACACTAGGAAGGAAAGCAACGGTGGGCAGGGACAAGATTTATTTCAATCAAGCACACTACACAGTTCTATACAATTCCAGCTTGGTGGCTCCGTACATCGAGAAACACAAGAATGTTTTACGAGAAATAAACCCAGACCCGCCCGAGTCCTTGATTACACGTCAACACATGAATACCTTCGACAGTTGGTTGCAAAGACATCTCATGAGTGACACCACTGTTGGAGAGCAGCTGTACTTGTTGTCCAGGTTACCATCTTCAAGCATATGTACATTCCAAGGGTACGAGATAAATGGGAATACATTTTACACGATCGCCCAAGATAAAAAGAGCACCAACCAAAATAGTGGTGTTTGCTTCGATGCAAAAGACGAGAATGGGCAGACCATGTAACATCCCAAGAATTTCAAAATAAAACAAATGAATTTCACTAGTTCCAAATTTTGGAACCAACAAAAACTTTTATTAAATAGAGTATGATACATAGTGATCTTGCTTAATTCTTGTGTTATTGCTATGATTGCTTGTTATTAGTATTTGAAGTGATCTTAAACCCTAAACCTCACCCCTCTTTTCACCATCCTAATTAAAATAAAATAAAAGGAAATTAAATAAGAAAAAGGCATATGTGCCTATGGCTATAATTATAAATCTTTACCCTAGAACTTTCCACTTTGTTTAGAGGTTTGGAAAACCTTCACACACCTTACCTAGTACTTATCAAACCTAATTCAAATTGTTTCCAAAGAAAATAAAAAGAAACTAAAAATGCCATAGAGGCATATGAGAGTAAAATGCAAAATTGTGAATTTGAGAAGATTGACCCTAGGACTTGTTGTGAATGGTTGGATCACTTCCATATACCATTTCAACACTCAACAACACCATTTGGGCCAACCCAAGTCAAATTAAAATTTAAATGCAACATATGCATAGAGGCATATGTGACACATAGCCATAATCCCCAAATCTTGATCTATGACTTTACACCTTGACCAAATGAGGTGAAACCTTTTCCAAACATAATCTAACTCTAAATTGACCCTAACCCATGTCCAAGTAAGGCAAGATCACCCATTTACAAGTTTAGTAAAATTTGACACATCACCTCTTATGTGTTATGGCCATTTTTGCAAATCTTTGACCAAGACCATTTGAAATGGTTTCAATGGTCTTAAAATGTTTCTAAACTAATAAGAACCACATTAGAGTCAACAAAAGTCAAATTCATTGGAGAGAATTCAAATGATGAGATAATTCCAATTTTTACTCACATACACTAAGGGCAATTTTACAAATCTTCATATGAGGCCACCATTGCTTGCCCTATGGATTCTAAAACTCTTATATAACTCAAACAAACCCAAATGCATCAAAGAAACCAGAATCAAATCCAAATTTAACTCAAAACCATCTCACATGTGATGATGGTCATTTGGGTAAATTTTAACATGATCCCCTCTTTACCCCTCTGGTTTAATTCTTTCCTAAACCAAACCTGGTCAACTATGACCATGTCATCCAAGACCATGTCAAGTTCAACAACTTTCATGTTGACCATCTCTGCAAATGTTGACCAGGTTGACCAGCAAAGAAGTGCCAAGTGGAGACTTTGAATTTATGTGAAGATAACCCTAAATTTGAAATCTCACAAACCATTGCCAAATTGGACACCACCACCACCAATCTTTCACTTTATTTATATAATTGAGACTCACCAAAAAGAATTACAAATTTCGACAAAATTTTTCATGCGGCCATTTATACAAACACTTGGCAGGCATCATTTCAGAAATTGCATACACCCTTTTAACCTCTGGTTTTTAGCCTCCACCACTTTATTTTGATGATCATCACACCTTGGTACTTCCTCTGCATCGAACCCAACTCATTTGCTCTGGTTAAAGTGAGGCCATGATCACCAATTCATCCATGCCGTGTGCATGCCACCCACACTTGCACTCATCTCTCTGGCTCTCCCCTCTCTCTTTCACCTTGTCATCAAGCATCTATGTACCTCCCTGATCACGCCTGTACCCTCCCTGGATCGAATCGAGTCCGGCCTTGGACAGAACAAACACGCCCAGACAAGCCCAGGACGTGCCAGGCACGCGGTGAGCGTGCACCAGCACCATCCTGGACGCGCCAGAACGCGTGCGTGTCCGGTCGCTCTCGCCCTTCCCTCGCCTTCTCCCTTTGCACACGCACGCGCCTACACCCCAGCTACCTCCTAGACATCCTCGATAGCCCGCGCGTGCGCCCTAGCCGTCGCCATGATCAATCTCTGCCGAGCCCGTACCGCGAGGACGCCACCGTCGCCAGCACGCTCCCGTCCTTCCTCTGCCGTCCCTTCACGCTCACTAGCCTCGCCTAGTCATCGCCTACCTCGCGCGACCACTACCTTGCCCCTTCACCGCTCCAGACAGCCGCGCCATGGACACCCTCTCACAGCACCGCCGGTCACCTCGCCAGCTATAAATAGAGGCCATCTCCTCCTTCACTCTCCACAACAAACTTGCTCCCCTACCTCTCCTCGACCTCCTCCACCTCTTCTCCCCGCGGATTACTCCACAGAGAGCTCCAATTTCATCACCGATCCCCGCCACAGTAGCTTCGCACCGCCGTCCAATTAGGCCACCCCAAGCGACGCCGCGACCACCATTCGACTCCTCGTCCCCGACAACCTCGCCGCGCACCCAGCGGAGCCCCGCGGGAACCTCCGTCACGCCGCCGACCCCCTACCTCGCCGGCGCAGCAAGCCTCCTCCCCCGACGTTGACGACGATCCCCCATCGTCCGATCCAGCTCTAATCGCACGGTCGAGATTGCCAGGTACCGCTTCGGCAGTTATAAGTCGCTGACGCGCAGGCCCCACTCCGTCAGACGGCCCGTGGCGTGGGCAGCGCTAGTTGGGCCAGCCCAGCTCGTCTCCCCTCGTCCTGGCCCATTCTGTTTCCCGCGTGGCCCAGTAATTCAAATATGATTTAATCTATTTGGTTCAAATCCAATACTGCTGCCCACTTCAAATTTGAATAGTTTGAAATCTACTACACCAAATTTAACCAATTTTATATATTTGGAAAGCTCATGAAATTATCTAAATAATGCCACTGGCCTCATGTCCAAATTCGTAATTAAATTCAAATGATAAAAATAACAAAACAGATACTTTTCTGTATTCAAATAAATCTTAAAATTCAACCATTGTGAATTTTGAAGTGAATCCAATTGCAATAATTCACATTTAACAAACTCTAATTTATTATGTAAAAATATGATATATGTTCTGTATATGATCATGGGCTAGAAGCAGAATATTGGCTATGTAGTCAATACTAGCCCATTTAAACTATTTCAAATTTTAGAATTTAAATCTATGAGGTGTAGCATCTCATTTAAATCATGGTCTCATATATTATGAAGTAATATGATGACCTCTACTGCATAGGTTCATACTTGCTCACTTGTAGAATTTAAATCAAAACAGTATTTAATTTGCAATGGTTATTTAAATCACATGAGATGATGAATCTCAATTAAATCACTTTTCTCAAATAATAAATGTGAAGTGTTGACCTTGGTCAACATGTGATCCTCCCTGGTTATTTGAGAAGATTAAATCGTAAGAAGAATTCAATGAGAGGAAATTATTTCTCCCAAACCAAAGAAAAACCCTAATTCCAATTTTTAATGAGAGGAAATTATTTTCCTAATATTAAATAAACCCTAGAATAATTTTTGGATAAATGTTAAGTAGTGATGCTAGATCAATTGTGTGAGCCATTAAGGCTAGTTAAAGACTGCCTAAGTGTTGTTTGGTGATTGTATCCTCGTATTCGTTTATAGACGCTAGTACCAGAGACTATCAAGAGGAGGAGGTATTCTACCAGGAGGAAGAGCCAGAAAACTTTGATCACCTCACCAATCAAGGCAAGCTAATATTCTTGCAAGCTAACACTCTTGCAAGGTTCCCTTGTGCAAAGCTCTACAAGAGCAAGGCACCATTATTTTTATTTTATGCTTAATGCTCCTATCCCAAGTTTTTTACTTTACAAGCTTTACTAAATTTTGTTTATCAAAGTATCTTTTTGATTCCTGACTCACTTGGTTTAGATATAGAGTAGAACAAGAGCATCAAAGTTAGCCTAGAGCAAGAAAAGCTAGTTAGCACCCCTCATGACTAGTTGCTATTGCTAAATAAATAAAATTGATTACTCTAGATGGGATCAGGTGAAATGAAATGACTTTGAAAACCTTGGAATGATGATTCATTCTATTGAAAGATTTTGAAGGTGAATATGACTTGTGAATGACTTGGTGAATTTTACAAAAACTGATGGTTGGGTTCGGATGCGATACCATTCCAATTTGAAAGTACCCCCACAATACCCAATATGGGTAAGGGCTTAACTAGAAATTTATGTGCTTTAGTATGGGTTCCCTCTAAACAAGCGTCATCGGGGTTAGGCTGAAGGCTGCCTCTACAACAAAAGAAGTGATGTGATATGATGTTAATATGAGGTGAATGTACGGCCCAAGCCCTGTGCAGTTCCCGGGTTGACTGCGGTTTTCACCAGGAGGCCAAGCTCATGGGGAGAGGTGCTCATACTAGAGTATGTAAGTGAAAGGTTATGGTTGGTAGTCCGCATACGGAGTATGATAAATCAGGGCCAGTTAACCCTGACGGATTATTGCAAATGTTGTGGCACAAGTGTACGACCTCTGCAGAGTGTAGAACTATTCGAATAGCCGTGTCCACGGTTATGGACGGTTGGAAAGGCCATACTGTTCCGTCATCAGACCAATTTCAAAAATGTGACATATGACTTGAGACTTGAATTTGAAAGGTGAATGGTGACTTTGTATTGAATCACAACAGAGTTGTGGGAATGACACTAATGTTCCCACTTGAGTTAGTTTAGCAAATGAAGAGTCTTTACTAAATGTTTATGAAATAAACTTGGCTTTATGCAAATAAACCTAGAGCTTAGTATCCCCTTTCTAAAATTGATAGTGCTTACACTAGTATTAGTTTGCAAGTACTTTAAAGTACTCATGGCTTTGTCCCTGGCTATTCAAATGGCCAGACTATGAAGGTGAACAGCAGTACGAGGAAGATGGACAGCAGGACGTCTACGACAACTAGGACTACTCCTGACGTCAAGCGTTGGCCTGTGGATTAGATAGCCACTACTACTTCGCTTCCGCTATTTGTGATGTTCGTTGATCAATAGATCAACTACTATTGTAATATTGGATCATGTGATCTATCCTTGTAAGACGATTATGTGTTGTAATAAATGATGACTCTATGATATTCAACTATTATGTCTCGCAACAACAATATTCCTGGGATTGCGATGTATGGCATAATAGGCATCTGGACTTAAAAATCCGGGTGTTGACAAGTTGGTATCAGAGCCATTGTTGACCTTAGGAGACCCTAGTTAGAATGGATGTCCGAAAAACTTAGTTTTGAAACAAATGAAGTGATTATTTATGAAAACTTATTCTCCCTCTTATCCTTGAGATCTTCTTCAAAATAAGAAAGTTATGCTCTATTCTTTTTATACTACCACATAAAATTTTGACACACTACTCACTCCTCTAACTTACTCATCATAATTCTTCACAGATGGAGTACACCTGCAAGTCTTATCAGCTTGGCCACGGAGGAAACCACATGTTCGAGAAGGATTTGAAACAACTGGTTGAGTATTTAGGACGCCCGTATCCCGAGTTCTTCGGAATACCCCTCATCAATCCATCAGGAGGACCACCTCGGTGGGAAGTTACTGCAGATCTGAGAGGAAAGCTTGGAGCCCCAACATGGCAAACCATCTGGTTTTCTGTAACGGGAAACACTTGGAAGGATGGAATAGCCAAAGCCATGCAGGAAGCAATTGCCCGTCTGTGCGGACAGAGTATGAACAAACTCAAGACTACCCGCTTCATTTACTACCCAAGACACGATCCCATGGGAAGACCAATAATCATGCCCCCGCACCCGGAAATGAACCACTATGTTACCTACCTCGACTACATGCTGTACAAGACCCGCAAGGAGTTGGACAACGCACTCGCCTTTTGCCAAGCATATTACCCGTGAAGACGAAGAATCCCCCCCTAAAGAGTAGTATCATTTAAGGCACTTTCGTATGTGTGAGTTGTATCAGGATCCCCTTGTATCGTCGAGCGAATGAATGGTTCTTCAAACCAACGGTGTGTTAGCTTTGTAATATATGATGTTTGGTATGAATGAAAAAGTGTTGTTGGTTTTACCCCCGCAACACTACTCAAGTTTTCAATTTATGAACTTCTTAAATTTTAAGAAAACAAACCCTAGAAATTTTCCTCTTATCTTATCAGCTACCTCAATGTTCAGATGGCCCCACCAACCCGCAACGCCACCCAGGATGCCATGATGCAACTGCTGCAGACGATGATGGCAGACCGGGAAGCCGAAAGAGCTGAACGCCAAGCAAACCTTGCCGCACTGCAACAGGTAGCCCAGAACAATCAAGGCCACGGAAACCATGATCACCCTGGGTCAAAGCTGAAGAATTTTCAGAACACCAACCCACCGATGTTCAACCAGACTGAAGAGCCCCTAGATGCTGATGACTGGCTCCAGACCATGGAGAATAACCTCGAAGTTGCGGGAGTTGAAGCCGCAGAAAAAGTACTATTTGCCACCCACTACCTGTCAGGACCTGCCAGAGCCTGGTGGACAAGTGCCCGTGCAATGAATGCGGGACAGATGATGACCTGGGAAGACTTCAAGCTGAAGTTCAGCAAGTACCATGTGCCCCAAGGACTGATCAAGAAGATGAGAGACGAGTTTCGTGAACTCAAGCAAGGAAGGATGTCGGTGGTGGAATACCGCGACAGGTTTCTCACTCTGTCAAGGTACGCCCCGGATGAGACCGACACCAATGAGAAGAGAAAGGAAAGATTTCTGAACGGACTGCATGACGAGATGCAAACTGTGTTAGTGAATATTCCGTTCGCTGACCTCGAAGCCCTCGTAGACTCAGCCATACAGATGGAAGGAAAGCTGCATCAGGCCAATGAGAACCGCAAGCGCAGAATGATGAACCAGAATGGGCCCCACAATGCCCAGAAACACCGCAACAACCACTCTGGAGGATTTACCCCAAGAAACAACAGGCCACCTGCTCAGACTTATCGCCCCAACTACGCCAACAACAACGGAGGACCCCCGAAGCCCGGAGGCAACAACAACAACAACAACAACAGCCACCACAACAACAACAACCCCAACAGCAACAGCAACAATGGGAACAACAACAACACCAACACTGGCCCGAGGACTGGAAGCAATGCCATCCCCGTCACCCCGAAGGACAAATCCACGATCAACTGCTATGAATGTGGAGTTGTGGGCCACTACTCCAATGAGTGCCCCAAGAAGCTTGCCAAGATTGCCGCCAACACCGCTGCACCTGCTCAGCAACAGCGCCGCTTCGTAGGTAGAAGGAACCAGAACAACAACAACGGCCGTCTCTACCACATGACTGCCACTGAAGCTCAGGAAGCACCCCAGACCATGCCAAGTATGTCTTCCTGTTAATAAAATGCTCAATCTCTCTTAGGAACCTAACTTTTCTTAAAATCTCGGGACGAGATTTGTTTAAGGGGGAAGGGTTTGTAACATCCCAAGAATTTCAAAATAAAACAAATGAATTTCACTAGTTCCAAATTTTGGAACCAACAAAAACTTTTATTAAATAGAGTATGATACATAGTGATCTTGCTTAATTCTTGTGTTATTGCTATGATTGCTTGTTATTAGTATTTGAAGTGATCTTAAACCCTAAACCTCACCCCTCTTTTCACCATCCTAATTAAAATAAAATAAAAGGAAATTAAATAAGAAAAAGGCATATGTGCCTATGGCTATAATTATAAATCTTTACCCTAGAACTTTCCACTTTGTTTAGAGGTTTGGAAAACCTTCACACACCTTACCTAGTAATTATCAAACCTAATTCAAATTGTTTCCAAAGAAAATAAAAAGAAACTAAAAATGCCATAGAGGCATATGAGAGTAAAATGCAAAATTGTGAATTTGAGAAGATTGACCCTAGGACTTGTTGTGAATGGTTGGATCACTTCCATATACCATTTCAACACTCAACAACACCATTTGGGCCAACCCAAGTCAAATTAAAATTTAAATGCAACATATGCATAGAGGCATATGTGACACATAGCCATAATCCCCAAATCTTGATCTATGACTTTACACCTTGACCAAATGAGGTGAAACCTTTTCCAAACATAATCTAACTCTAAATTGACCCTAACCCATGTCCAAGTAAGGCAAGATCACCCATTTACAAGTTTAGTAAAATTTGACACATCACCTCTTATGTGTTATGGCCATTTTTGCAAATCTTTGACCAAGACCATTTGAAATGGTTTCAATGGTCTTAAAATGTTTCTAAACTAATAAGAACCACATTAGAGTCAACAAAAGTCAAATTCATTGGAGAGAATTCAAATGATGAGATAATTCCAATTTTTACTCACATACACTAAGGGCAATTTTACAAATCTTCATATGAGGCCACCATTGCTTGCCCTATGGATTCTAAAACTCTTATATAACTCAAACAAACCCAAATGCATCAAAGAAACCAGAATCAAATCCAAATTTAACTCAAAACCATCTCACATGTGATGATGGTCATTTGGGTAAATTTTAACATGATCCCCTCTTTACCCCTCTGGTTTAATTCTTTCCTAAACCAAACCTGGTCAACTATGACCATGTCATCCAAGACCATGTCAAGTTCAACAACTTTCATGTTGACCATCTCTGCAAATGTTGACCAGGTTGACCAGCAAAGAAGTGCCAAGTGGAGACTTTGAATTTATGTGAAGATAACCCTAAATTTGAAATCTCACAAACCATTGCCAAATTGGACACCACCACCACCAATCTTTCACTTTATTTATATAATTGAGACTCACCAAAAAGAATTACAAATTTCGACAAAATTTTTCATGCGGCCATTTATACAAACACTTGGCAGGCATCATTTCAGAAATTGCATACACCCTTTTAACCTCTGGTTTTTAGCCTCCACCACTTTATTTTGATGATCATCACACCTTGGTACTTCCTCTGCATCGAACCCAACTCATTTGCTCTGGTTAAAGTGAGGCCATGATCACCAATTCATCCATGCCGTGTGCATGCCACCCACACTTGCACTCATCTCTCTGGCTCTCCCCTCTCTCTTTCACCTTGTCATCAAGCATCTATGTACCTCCCTGATCACGCCTGTACCCTCCCTGGATCGAATCGAGTCCGGCCTTGGACAGAACAAACACGCCCAGACAAGCCCAGGACGTGCCAGGCACGCGGTGAGCGTGCACCAGCACCATCCTGGACGCGCCAGAACGCGTGCGTGTCCGGTCGCTCTCGCCCTTCCCTCGCCTTCTCCCTTTGCACACGCACACGCCTACACCCCAGCTACCTCCTAGACATCCTCGATAGCCCGCGCGTGCACCCTAGCCGTCGCCATGATCAATCTCTGCCGAGCCCGTACCGCGAGGACGCCACCGTCGCCAGCACGCTCCCGTCCTTCCTCTGCCGTCCCTTCACGCTCACTAGCCTCGCCTAGTCATCGCCTACCTCGCGCGACCCCTACCTTGCCCCTTCACCGCTCCAGACAGCCGCGCCATGGACACCCTCTCACAGCACCGCCGGTCACCTCGCCAGCTATAAATAGAGGCCATCTCCTCCTTCACTCTCCACAACAAACTTGCTCCCCTACCTCTCCTCGACCTCCTCCACCTCTTCTCCCCGCGGATTACTCCACAGAGAGCTCCAATTTCATCACCGATCCCCGCCACAGTAGCTTCGCACCGCCGTCCAATTAGGCCACCCCAAGCGACGCCGTGACCACCATTCGACTCCTCGTCCTCGACAACCTCGCCGCGCACCCAGCGGAGCCCCGCGGGAACCTCCGTCACGCCGCCGACCCCCTACCTCGCCGGCGCAGCAAGCCTCCTCCCCCGACGTTGACGACGATCCCCCATCGTCCGATCCAGCTCTAATCGCACGGTCAAGATTGCCAGGTACCGCTTCGGCAGTTATAAGTCGCTGACGCGCAGGCCCCACTCCGTCAGACGGCCCGTGGCATGGGCAGCGCTAGTTGGGCCAGCCCAGCTCGTCTCCCCTCGTCCTGGCCCATTCTGTTTCCCGCGTGGCCCAGTAATTCAAATATGATTTAATCTATTTGGTTCAAATCCAATACTGCTGCCCACTTCAAATTTGAATAGTTTGAAATCTACTAGACCAAATTTAACCAATTTTATATATTTGGAAAGCTCATGAAATTATCTAAATAATGCCACTGGCCTCATGTCCAAATTCGTAATTAAATTCAAATGATAAAAATAACAAAACAGATACTTTTCTGTATTCAAATAAATCTTAAAATTCAACCATTGTGAATTTTGAAGTGAATCCAATTGCAATAATTCAGATTTAACAAAATCTAATTTATTATGTAAAAATATGATATATGTTCTGTATATGATCATGGGCTAGAAGCAGAATATTGGCTATGTAGTCAATACTAGCCCATTTAAACTATTTCAAATTTTAGAATTTAAATCTATGAGGTGTAGCATCTCATTTAAATCATGGTCTCATATATTATGAAGTAATATGATGACCTCTACTGCATAGGTTCATACTTGCTCACTTGTAGAATTTAAATCAAAACAGTATTTAATTTGCAATGGTTATTTAAATCACATGAGATGATGAATCTCAATTAAATCACTTTTCTCAAATAATAAATGTGAAGTGTTGACCTTGGTCAACATGTGATCCTCCCTGGTTATTTGAGAAGATTAAATCGTAAGAAGAATTCAATGAGAGGAAATTATTTCTCCCAAACCAAAGAAAAACCCTAATTCCAATTTTTAATGAGAGGAAATTATTTTCCTAATATTAAATAAACCCTAGAATAATTTTTGGATAAATGTTAAGTAGTGATGCTAGATCAATTGTGTGAGCCATTAAGGCTAGTTAAAGACTGCCTAAGTGTTGTTTGGTGATTGTATCCTCGTATTCGTTTATAGACGCTAGTACCAGAGACTATCAAGAGGAGGAGGTATTCTACCAGGAGGAAGAGCCAGAAAACTTTGATCACCTCACCAATCAAGGCAAGCTAATATTCTTGCAAGCTAACACTCTTGCAAGGTTCCCTTGTGCAAAGCTCTACAAGAGCAAGGCACCATTATTTTTATTTTATGCTTAATGCTCCTATCCCAAGTTTTTTACTTTACAAGCTTTACTAAATTTTGTTTATCAAAGTATCTTTTTGATTCCTGACTCACTTGGTTTAGATATAGAGTAGAACAAGAGCATCAAAGTTAGCCTAGAGCAAGAAAAGCTAGTTAGCACCCCTCATGACTAGTTGCTATTGCTAAATAAATAAAATTGATTACTCTAGATGGGATCAGGTGAAATGAAATGACTTTGAAAACCTTGGAATGATGATTCATTCTATTGAAAGATTTTGAAGGTGAATATGACTTGTGAATGACTTGGTGAATTTTACAAAAACTGATGGTTGGGTTCGGATGCGATACCATTCCAATTTGAAAGTACCCCCACAATACCCAATATGGGTAAGGGCTTAACTAGAAATTTATGTGCTTTAGTATGGGTTCCCTCTAAACAAGCGTCATCGGGGTTAGGCTGAAGGCTGCCTCTACAACAAAAGAAGTGATGTGATATGATGTTAATATGAGGTGAATGTACGGCCCAAGCCCTGTGCAGTTCCCGGGTTGACTGCGGTTTTCACCAGGAGGCCAAGCTCATGGGGAGAGGTGCTCATACTAGAGTATGTAAGTGAAAGGTTATGGTTGGTAGTCCGCATACGGAGTATGATAAATCAGGGCCAGTTAACCCTGACGGATTATTGCAAATGTTGTGGCACAAGTGTACGACCTCTGCAGAGTGTAGAACTATTCGAATAGCCGTGTCCACGGTTATGGACGGTTGGAAAGGCCATACTGTTCCGTCATCAGACCAATTTCAAAAATGTGACATATGACTTGAGACTTGAATTTGAAAGGTGAATGGTGACTTTGTATTGAATCACAACAGAGTTGTGGGAATGACACTAATGTTCCCACTTGAGTTAGTTTAGCAAATGAAGAGTCTTTACTAAATGTTTATGAAATAAACTTGGCTTTATGCAAATAAACCTAGAGCTTAGTATCCCCTTTCTAAAATTGATAGTGCTTACACTAGTATTAGTTTGCAAGTACTTTAAAGTACTCATGGCTTTGTCCCTGGCTATTCAAATGGCCAGACTATGAAGGTGAACAGCAGTACGAGGAAGATGGACAGCAGGACGTCTACGACAACTAGGACTACTCCTGACGTCAAGCGTTGGCCTGTGGATTAGATAGCCACTACTACTTCGCTTCCGCTATTTGTGATGTTCGTTGATCAATAGATCAACTACTATTGTAATATTGGATCATGTGATCTATCCTTGTAAGATGATTATGTGTTGTAATAAATGATGACTCTATGATATTCAACTATTATGTCTCGCAACAACAATATTCCTGGGATTGCGATGTATGGCATAATAGGCATCTGGACTTAAAAATCCGGGTGTTGACAGACCACCACATATTATGGGTACATAGAGGAGATATGTGAACTTGACTATGGACCCACTTTTAAGGTTCCTTTGTTTCGGTGCAAATGGGTGAAGCTCAGCGGTGTACAAGTAGACGATTAGTACGGTATGACAACAGTGGATCTCAACAATCTTGCGTACATGGACGAGCCATTCGTCCTAGCCAAGGAGGTGGATCAAGTTTTCTACGTGAAGGACATGTCTAGCAAATTGAGAAAAAGAAATCAACAAAAGAATACATCAACCGAGGAGCCAAAGCGCCACATAGTTCTTTCGGGGATGAGAAACATCGTAGAAGTGGATGACAAGACAGACATGTCAGAAGATTATAATAAGTTTAAAGAAATTCCGCCCTTCACGGTGAAGATTGACCCAAGCATCTTGCTAAATGATGAAGATTCTCCATGGCTACGGCGTAGAAGAAAATCACAGCACTAGATGGCGATGTTGGCGATATTTAAACCTGTAATGTAATAATGTACTTCATATATAGTTCCCAAGACAATCTCTACATTTATGTAATAATGAGAACCCTTTCCCCAACACTGTTAGAGGAGATGGAGTTTTTCACGGGCTTGCAAGGAAATTTTTCCGAGGCGCAACTTCCGAAGATGCCGTAGGGCGTGTGCACCAACGACATCTTCGAGAAGCTGCGCCACGGGAGATTTCCCAACCCTTTCCCCAATACTATTAGAGGAGATGGAGTCTTTCACGGGCTTGCAGGGAAATTTTTCCGAGGCGCAGCTTCCGAAGATGCCGTAGGGCGTGTGTACCAACGACATCTTCGAGAAGCTGCGCCACGGGAGATTTCCCAACCCTTTCCCCAATACTGTTAGAGGAGATGGAGTCTTTCACGGGCTTGCAGGTAAAAATTTTCGAGGCGCAGCTTCCGAAGATGCCGTAGGGCGTGTGCACCAATGACATCTTCGAGAAGCTTCGCCACGGGAGATTTCCCAACCCTTTCCCCAATACTGTTAGAGGAGATGGAGTCTTTCACGGGCTTGCAGGGAAATTTTTCCGAGGCGCAACTTCCGAAGATGCCGTAGGGCATGTGCACCAACGACATCTTCGAGAAGCTGCGCCACGGGAGATTTCCCAACCCTTTACTCCATCCATGGGGATGAAACTCTCCCTACCTGCTAGGTTGGCTTGTTGATCTGCTTGCCAAGGCGTATCGATGCTCCTTTTATAGGCAAGGTGCCGCTTCTACTTTGTCTTGTTCCTTCGACATGGCGTCGTGCGCTAGATGCTTTATCTCATCGAGCAGTGTGTCCACCCACGCGTCCTTATCCCGCCGACAGCTTTAGTCACGGTTTCATCCACCAGCCGGGACTAAAGGTTACCGACACGTCCTTATCCTGCCGACAGTTTTGTTAGATGACACAAAAACCACCTTTAGTCCCGGTTGTACCCATCAGCCAGGACTAATGGTTGCTCGCACGTCAGCCACCCCTAGATAAGGCCCTCCTAGTTAAGCCTCCCCCAGATAAGGCCCCCTATCTTTTTGTCCCGGTTTTAGCCCCCACCCGGGATGAAAGTTTCCCGCGCCACTGCGTTCCCGCCTATTTTCTTCCCGCGCTTTCCACCGCTTTCCGCCTCCGTCTTCCCGCCATTTTTTCACTATATATATGTAGGCTTGGCCTCCATTTACATATCACATCTAGACTCATATCTACAAACCTCATCACTCTCTCCCATGGTTTCGATCGTATCTCTAACACCCCAGGAGGCGGAGGCGCTTTGCGCCTCGAACTACCCCTGCCCGACGGGATACCGCGTCCCGACCGGCTGGTTGCTGAGCGTCAAAGGTGTACCGGTCCCTCCTATCCCTCTAGGTGTGGCGCGCGAGATGGCCATCATGAACCACTACTACTTCGAGCTCACGCCAGAGCAGCGGAAAAATCCCCAGTGGCATCCCGATTACAGCCCGACTTGGGACAACTTCTTCATCAATCGGCGTGAGAGTGCGCTTGCGAGGTACGAGGAGGACGGCCCGCCTCGTTCGAACTTCAACGAGGCCGGCCGTCGGCTGTGGTGGCGCGGCCGGACTCTCCAGAGCGTCATGGCCTACTGTGGCCCCCGCCTGCGCTACCCTCAATCCCAGCCCACGCGTGCTCACCCACCGAGGTTCGACAACCGCGACCCCGATGCTAGCGACGATGACGTCAACGACTACGATGACTACAGTGGCGACGTTTAAAGGGCTAGGCACGACTATGACTGAGTGACTCCAACATTCGAATCTGACCATGTATCTTAATTTTTAGTTGAGCTCTGTACTTTAATTCCAGTTCAATCGTAAATAAAATTTCTCACAACGACTTTATTGAAAACAACCCACACCACAACGACTTTATTGAACTAAAACAACCGACAACAACTTTATAAACTAAATTTGTACTAAAACAACCGACAACGATTTATAAACTAAATTTAAACTAAAACAACAGAAACGACTTTATTGAAATTACAATTAAAATAGATAAATGACTAGTCTAGTCTCTACTCGTCGTTGGAGGTTGTCTCCGTCCAAATGTCGTTGAACCGAGGGTCGTTTTCGGCCCAAGTTGTATTCAGGTTGTCGTGCTCGAACTCGGCGACGGCCCGACGGTGGCGCCTGTTGGTCCTGCGCTATGCCCTAAGGTCAGCGAAGAACGCGTCGGTGTTGTCGACGTCGCTGGGGAACTGCGCCCTCCACTGGCGCATCAACTGCTCGTCGTGCTCGGCGACGGCGATCCGGCGCTGCACCTGGCGGTGCCGGCGACGGTCCTCGTCGTCGACGAGGCACGGCGCTGGCGCGAGGAACTCCGCCTCCTCTAGCGATTCAACATCCGGGAAGTTCATGTCACGCAGTGGCCGCCGAAATCGCCACGATGCCGCGTCGTAAGCGCGCGCCGCCAGCTCCGGCGTGTTGTACGTGCCGCGGGTGAGGCGGAAGCCACCGACGCGTATCTCGGCGTAGAACCTACCGCTCGGACGCGCTCGGACGCCACGGAAACTAGACGACCCGCGACGGCGTGGCGGCATCTCGGAGATGAATGAGCGGAGGCGGACGCGACGTGTGGTTGCGCGCGCACGCGGTGCTTTATATAGCGCACGTGTGGCATGGCACGTGTAAGCCGCGGCTACACGTCGCACGCCGGCGGTGTGGCGAGGCACGTGGAAGCGGCGGCGACACGTGGCACGGGGAAGCGACACGTGTGGCACGGCTGCGGTGTACAGTACAAAAGAAACAGAAACAGATCAAAATTAAACGGAGCGGGGAAACCTTAGTCGGTGTCCGAAATTCTCCGCATATCATTAGGGGTGAAACATACACGACTACCAACGTTTGATATAATGCGAGATGCAAATAGGTATATGGATGTCATATTCATGTTCATTGGATTTTTCTGATCAATTTTCATATATAAAACATTTCTATTTGAGTTACCATTTAAAAGTTATTAAAATAATAGTTTTTATTAATTTAAAATAGTTAAACAGGGTTTATTTAAAACAGAAAAGGGGTCTGAGGGACTGATCCGCGTCCAACGGCTCCAGGCCGTTGGATTCAAACGCCCGGAGCCATTGGATGCACTTGCCACGGATCAGCCCCCACCCCCTTTTGTCGCGGGTGGTGGCTCGACCCGCGACAAAAGACCCCCCTTTTGTCGCGGGTTGTGCCACGGCCCGCGATAAAAGGGGGGCCTTTTATCGCGTGTCGTGGCTCGACCCGCGACAAAAGGGGGTATGCTATATAACCTCCGCGTCGCGGGCAGAGCCACCACCCGCGACACTGGAGGCCGCCACAATCGCCATTGACACCGCCAGGCTGCTGGATTCCGGAGCCGCCACCCCCCACGCGCCGCCGCCGGCCACCCTAGCCCCATTCCCCCTCCCCGCGCTCTCCCGCACCCTCACAATCCTAACCCTAGCTCACTGATGCTTCCGCGTACTCCGTCGATTCACCGCCGGCGAGCCTCCTCCGGCATCGCCGACCCCTCCTCTGCAACCGAGGTGAGCCGTCGTGTCGATTGCCGCCCCTAGCTCCTCCCCTCTCCCTCTGTAGTCCCTAGCTCCTCGTGCATCTGCTCGTCCCGCCGCCGGACTCCATCTCCAGCGACGCTCCGGTGGCCAAAAAGGAGCGGTGCCACCACCGTTGTGCTCGCCACGGTGGCGCGCATCTCAAGCAGCCACGCGCGCGTCCTAGGGAGCCCGGCAACGCCGTGCTGCCCCTCCATCTGCGACTCTAGGCCACGCTGACGTCACAGTGACGTCAGCGTGATGGCATAATTTGTCGTCGCGGCGAACGAGCAGATGCCATAGGATGGCTTGAGTTGGGGCCGGATGGACGCTAGAGGATTCGGGTGAGGGTTTGCGGTTGGATTGGACAAACTTTCAGATGCTTTCCTCAAGAACACGACCAAGGGCAGTGAAGCATGAAGAAGAACACAAGGAAATACCCCGCACCAGATCTCTCTCTTTAATGCTCTTAGCAAGGTACAAGTTTTGGGTTCAGCATATCAGCTCATATCATCACATGCGTACATGCATCTATCTCTCTATCACCTGCCCCTGTAAGGGGCTACCCCCTCTCCTTATATAGGGGAGAGGTGGCTTACAGTACAAGGAACCCTAATGGCATCTTTGACTGGACAAACTACTTTTACAAAGCTACTTTAATCATAAATGGCGGCGCCGGCTTCTTTAATCAGGGAGGCTGACGTCCTCCGGTTGCTTTTGGCGTCACCCCCACCTTTGGCGTCAGGGCTTCGTTTAAAGTTACTTTGCTTAGCTCATCTTTGTCCTCTTGCTCCAGAGAGAATCTTTGACCAGCCTTACCGGCATGCTCCTCTTACCGGTAGCCCGGTGTCTTCTTTCATCCGGTTCCGGTATACCCCTCTTGGGGATACCGGCCTAGCTTCTCGTAGCAAAACATCTAACTTTGTCCTCCGGCTTAAATATCAAACCGGTATCTTGATGGTCCAAACCATCCGGTTGGGCATGCCTTTGGCATACCGGCGGTCATCCCCCCAACATTAGTCCCCGAAGCTGGTATAGTCTGGTGGATTCTATCCGACAGACCATGCCAGGTTCCCATATCTTAAGGTACCGGTTTGACCTTTCCGGTGGACAGCTTGGATCCGGCATCTTTGCCCGGACTCACGTTTTCTCTCTTTGCAAGGCACTTTCCGGTATCTTATTCTCCGGTATCTTAGCCATTAACCGCCTCCTCGGCGAAGTCGAGAATTTCTCGGGCCCCGCGCTTGTCAGTGACATGCGCACTGTGACTGACATGCCAGTGTCAGGGGTCACTTCCCTTCGGCTCCCGCGCCCTCATTAAATGTGGCGCACCAGATCCTGGCTGCCGTTCCGGATCCGTGCGGCGAGCCTGTGGCCTTTTATTTTCTGCCCGTGTATCGACGTGCCACGTGGTGGCCCACGAGGCGAACCGCCGCGGCCCGGCAGTTGCCAGCCCACTAAGCCCTCCTCCTATAAATGGGGGAGTTGCTTCTTCTTCCTCCTTTCTTCGCACTTCTCCAGTTCTTCGCGCACAGAGAGCTTTTGCCTTCTCGCGCCCTTCGCCACTTTCGCCCTTCGCTCGAGCTCCGCCGCCCGGCGAACTCCACCGGTGCTCCGCCAAACTTCGCCAAGCCTCGCTGTGCGGAGAACCGCCGCAGCGCATTAGTTGCGGCCTCAGCCCTCGTGCTCCGACGAGCTCTTCTCCGCCTCTCCGTCGCCGGAGCTCTCCAGCGACTTCGAGCTCTCCGCTCCGCCGGCGAACTTCTCCTTCTGCGCCTCCGCCGCCTCAGGTTAGGCTAGATTGGCTTTTAACCCTTTTTCCTTACTTTCTAGATCTCGGGCCGATAGCGTATTTATTTCCCCTTTTCTTTTGCTTTTTCTCTTACTCGTAGATCTTTGCGTGAGGGTAGATTTGAGGAAAACGGTTTTCCGGTTGAATTCACATGTCTAGCGAGCAATATCTTTCCGAGTCCTCCTCCAGTAGCGAGCGAACCGCATCCTCCGATGGATTGAGTGCAGAATTAGCCGGGATGGAAATAGATACCGGCAGGGATCAAGAGGCCGGCAGTTCTAGCCAGGCTTCCGGACATGATCTATCCAACATCACACGCGGAGCCTGGAAAGGCTCCGACGTCACCCAACACGAGATAGACTAGCTTTACCGGTCTCGAAGGATACCGGAAGGAGTTTCTTGCCGGCTTCCAGGCGACGAAATCGAACCGGTACTCAATCCTGGTGAGTACATCGTTTTTCTTGCTCACTTTGAGCGCGGCTTCGGCCTTCCCGCCTCTCCTTTCTTCCGGAGTTTCCTTGATTTCTACAAACTCCAACCTCATCATCTTCCTGGCAACGCCATTTTCTATCTTTCTTGTTACGCCACCTTCATGGAGGCTTACATTGGCATCCACCCCACTCGCGAGACTTTTGCTCGCTTCTTTTCTCTCTGGATCAATTCTGTTCAGGGCAAGGACATCCCTAAGCCCAAACCCCCCGTACAATGCGGGTCTTGTATCATCGGCTCCCGTCAAGGGAGCCCCTTTTTTAAGTTTACCGGTCTCGAGTCATGCCGGGCATGGCAAGAGACCTTCTTCTACGTGAAGAACGACGGCGCCGCGGATCTCATCGATTTGCCGGCTTTCGATCCGGCGCCGCCCAGGAAAACCAACTGGAGCTACTTCCCCGGATCCAATCTTTCCGAAACAAACCGGGTAGTACGCTTCATGGAGAAGCTAAGGAAGGAAACCAACATCAGCTCCGACGATATCATTCGCACATTCATTTCACGCCGGGTGCTTCCCCTTAAGCGCCGGGCTCACAAGATGAGCGAGATGTATGGCCCTGGCGATCCCACGAAGATCACCGGCCTTCCTCTAAGCAAAAAGGACGTGGTCCGCAAGGCTAGGCAGATCTGCAAGACTGCCATGCCATTTGATTGGGAGTGGGGCCTCCGGCCTCTTAGCTCCACCAACCCTCCGACTCAGGAAGTAAGAGTTTGCGTAATCTGGGTTCTTGTACCGGTAACCTTTGCGTTGTGACTGACTTGTTTTTCATTTGTTCTCAGGCCAAGGACCGCTTCCCGGGCATCGAATCGGATCGACGAGGCATTTGCCGGAAATGTCCCTTGGATTGGGTTGACCCCGACCCTTACATCCTTTGGAGTGACCTTAAGATGGGCCGAACTCATACTTCGCGTCCTGGTAAATCCTCGTCGGAAGCTCCTGGCTCCGCTGACGAACTCCCTTTGCATGAGGTAGCTTTTACTTCCCGGTGTCTTATGTTTCTTGTTACTTTTCCTCTGTAGAGGCCCCCTCAACTGGCGTGCAACCGCAGGTCCACGAGCATGTTGCGCCCCTGCGAGCCGAGGCCGGCGATGAGTTCGTGGAGAATCTTGCTCCGCGGCTCAAGAAGAACAAGGCCCCAGCACCCGATGCCGGCTCGAGCGACAGCCCTCCCAGCAAACGCTTCCGGACGGAAGTTGTCGCAGGGAAGGAGTGTGGCAAGAGGCACCACAAGGGCAAACAGATGCCGACCACATCCGGGTAAACCCTTGCTTCACTTTTTGCCTTGCTTTCACCAACCTTTTCCTTCCGGTTTCTTTTTCCCACATTTTCTTCCGGTTGCTCTTTTCAACCTTTAGCTTGTCTTTTGCTCAGGCCCGCGCTCAAGCTAGGCCCAAGGCCTGAGAGCTCTGAGGGAACCGTAAGGACCTCATCTCCCTCACACCCAAGCCCGGCACCATCTGGTGCCGGCAACACCTCTGCCTCCCCTCTGGGGGGCACAACAAGTTCGGGGCGCGCGGCCCCTACACCTTCAGATCACCGCGCAGAGGAGGAGCAAGCCTCCCCTCTAGAGAAACAAGACACCAGCGCCAGCAACACCGGTGCCGAAGCAGAAGCTTCCGGGTAGGCAGAACCTCTGGTTCCTCCTGCCCCCAAGAAGAAGAAGAAGAAGACGACAGAGCCTTCCCCCTCCATGACAACGCCGCTGCCGGAAACTCCCAGCGCCAAGCCAACAGAGGCCGCGCTGATGCCACCGCCAGAGGCCCCCAAGGTCACCAAGGAGCAGGGCACAGCCTCCGGTAGCTCCTCCGCCAACCCGCAGCAGCTAACGCTGCACGCTGGCCGCGCCGCTATCGCTATTGGAGGGAAACCTTCCGGCGTCCTTGGCCGGATAACCAAGCTGACGCGCGGAGGCCGCGACCTGGGGCACCTTCTCCCTTATGCTGAGAAGTGGAACGCTCCGGATATATCCGCGGCTACACGCGGCCTGGGAAAGGACCGGCTTCCGGCGCCGGACCCCTCTGGCCCTCGGTGCACGGAGGAACACTTTGCGCGGCTGCGGCGCGCGGTGCGGGAGCTGGACAATGCGTGGCACGATGCCACCAACAACCTGGTGGTAAGCTTAACCAAACTCTTCCTAATTTTTCCAATTCATGCCGGTTTCTTTCCTTCCGGATCTTTGTCTATCTTCCCAGTCCCCGAGTTTTGTGTTGAGGGCACAGCTCTTAGCGCAAAACTTAAGTAGAAACTCAAAAAAACCGGCATGCCCAGTCCCCGAGTTTCGGGTTAAGAACGCAGTTCTTAGCGCGAAACTTAGGCAAGAGCGTAGAGAAAACCGGCTCCTTCTTCTAACATCTTTTCTTCAACAGAGCACTGCCGACGCCCGGACGCACCTTTTCGAGGAGCTTCTTTGTAAGCACCGGGACCTTGCTGAAGCACATAGAAAGTGCCAAGGTAAATTTCCGCGTCTTCGGCAGCTTTTACCGAAAGGTTTTCCTTCTCAGTACTCACAACTCTTTGTTTAACAGCAATTCTGGAAGCTTCCATCGAAGCCCTCCAGAAGCAGGTCGACGCGCTTCGAGGTACCGTTGCTTCTTGTCTGGTTAACTTGCTTCTTCCCCACTTCACCGGCTGGAACTTTGTTAACATTTTCTTTCCGGTCTTCAGCTGAAAAGGAGCAGCTCATCCGGCAGCACCGCGAGGCTCTGGACGCCCAGGAGACCTACGCCAGTGGGCTGAAGGAGCAACTGATCCAGCTCGGGCTGAAGCACAGCGATGCCATGAAGGCCGCCCAAGCCGCCGCTGAAGCTAGGCTGAACGAGGCCTTGGAGGATGCCAACAACTCCACCGCAGTGCTGCACGCCGAGCTGGAGGAGGGAGCGAAGGCGCGGAAAGCAGCCGAGGATGAAGCCGCGCGCCTGAAGGCAGAGCAATAGGAGTATGACCTTTTGGTCATGCAAACTGACTCACTTGCCCTCCGTAAGTTTCTCTTTTTCTTTGCCGGTTTCGCTTATAAGCTTATCTCTTCCGGTAGCATGTACTTATCTTTGTTTTGTGTATTGCAGACCTCTTTCCGGATTCTCAGGCCTATGCTCAAAAGAAGGTAGCGGATCGTCGAGTTGCGCAAGCATACAAGAATCTGGACGCGCCCTGGGATCCCTATGATCATCTCGTTGCCCTGAATGCGCGGGTTTCCCACATGCGCTCAGTGGATCACATCCCTGAGGTGGCGACCCAGCTCTGCAAGGTGCTTTGGCCTGAGGATGAGGTGCCGGCCGACGTGACGCTCGCGAATGAACGCTTGAAGGCTGCCGGAGGAGGATCCGGGAATGGCAGTGCTCTGTTGTCCGTGCCGGAGTGGATGCGGCGCTGCGCGTGGCTTGCTCCTGGTATCCGGACCTGGACTTGGACGCCCTCGTTGGCGTGCGCGAGGAAGCTCCCACTGACTTGGATCCGGTCCTTACTGCGAAGCGCGAGGATCGGACCTACCGGATTGCTGAGTATGCCACGATGCGCACCTTCATCCCCCCTCCTCCAGGCGTAAAGGATTATCTTAGCGACGAGGAAGAAGAAGAGGAGGAAGATGAAGATGCCGCAGCTGCTGCCGCGCTTCCGGAAGCTCCAGCACCCGGTGATGCTCTCCTTGAGGCTCCTCCTGCTTAAGTGCCTGCTGTTTGCTTGTCATATCTGACTTAAAACAATATCTATTAAATTCTGCCCCGGTATGCCGGGGTCTTATGATGTAATATAAAACTTAGCCTTTTGGCTTTTGGATGCGGTACACCATTTTATGCTGGTATTCTATACCGGTATATTATTAAGTTGTGTTTGTCTAAGACTTAGCACTTTGCTTATAGTTTGCCTTTTTATCCTGCACTGGGAAGATTCCAGAATTGTTTCGGCATCCAATCCGATGCACACTTGGTTCTTTTGCTTTGGCTCTGCCTACCCTCTGGGTTTTTTGGCGTATGAGTCACAAAGTTCTTTTGCCAAGCACACACTTTCTTGAACTTAGAAAGAACTTCGAAATTTTTCACAAAAAACCGGTATAACCGGGGTTAGTTAACCTTTCCGGATTGTTTGTTCTCATCTCCTCTCTTCGTCGTTCGCGTGCTTAGTTCCTACCGGTTTATCTTGCTTGCCATGAAGCCGGGTTTTGGACAGCAGCAGAGTCGAAGACTCCGGTAGGTTTAGCACATTACTAAACTGGAAAGAAAAAATGTTCTGCAACCAACTGGTAACTGAAAAAATAAACACATTACATGCAATTTCGGTATAGGCAGTCCCCGAGATTCAATCGAGGGTGCCGGCATCTTTTATTCATAGCATATAAGGTACAAAAAGGAACTTCTTACAACACAGCCTTATGTATAGAAGGGACGCAAAAGAGCTACATTCCATGGGCGCTTGGTTTCTTCTCCTGACCTGTCCGCCTTTCCTTTCTTAGCTTCCTGCGCGTCAACCAAGTAATAGGCATCATTGTGTAGAGCCTTGCTCACAATGAAAGGTCCTTCCCATGAGGGAGATAGTTTATGCCGGCCCTCAGTGCGCTGCACTAGGCGCAACACCAGATCTCCTTCCCGGAATGTTCTCGGGTTAACCTTCCGGTTATGATAGCGTCTTAGGTTTTGCTGGTAAATGGCTGTTCTTGCCAGGGCCAGCTCTCTTGCTTCTTCTAGCAAGTCCACATCATTTTCTCTTGCCTCTTTTACCTCTTCTTCGGTATATTGTTGAACTCTTGGTGAGTCATGTATGATATCGGTTGGAATCACGGCTTCAGCCCCATAGACCATGAAAAACGGAGTGTATCCGGTAGACCGGTTTGGAGTCGTTCTTATGCTCCACAACACTGATGGTAGCTCATCGAGCCAACACCCCGGTGTCTTTTCAAGAGGTTCGATTAGCCTGGGCTTGATACCGGAAAGTACCAAGCCGTTTGTTCTTTCCACTTGGCCATTGCCTTGTGGGTGCGCAACAGAGCACAAATCCAACCGGATATTGTTGTCCTCACAAAATCTTTTGAACTCACCTTGAGCAAAGTTTGTGCCATTGTCAGTAATTATGCTATGCGGGTATCCATACCGCAAGATAACATCTTTTAAGAATTTTACGGCTGTATGCCCATCACATTTTGCGATAGGTTTTACTTCCAGCCATTTGGTGAACTTATCCACCATCACTAGGATGTGGGTAAAGCGGCTTCTAGCGGTTTTGAATGGACCAACCATGTCAAGGCACCAAACAGCAAATGGCCAAGTTAATGGTATTGTTTTTAAGCCGGATGCTGGGGTATGATTTTGCTTGGCGTACCTCTGGCACCCATTGCATCTTCGTACTAAATCCTCAACATCCTCCAAAGCAGTGAGCCAATAGAAGCCGTGCCGGAATACCTTTGCAACCAGCGCCCTCGATGAAGCATGGTGCCCACATTCTCCTTGGTGAATCTCCACAAGCATTTCTTTTCCCTCTTCCGGTTCCACACATCTTTGGAGGACACCGGTAACACTTCTCTTGTATACCTCGCCATTGATAATGGTGTAAGCTTTGGACCTTCTCTGGATCCTTCTTGATTCATTTTCGTCAGCCGGCAAGGTGCCGTTGATCAGGAATTCCTTAATAGGTTTAACCCAAGATGGTGCCTCTCGAACCAGGAATACCGGTACATCTATTTCCATATTATCCACCAACATTGCTTCTTCCGGTATGGACACAGCAGTCCCCGAGTTTGCCGGAGCAGTCCCTGAGTTTACCGGAACAGTCCCCGGGTTTGCTTCATCAATATCCATTGGTACAACATGTGATTCCGGTATGAAAATTGATTCCGATTCCGGGCTTGGTTTGATCGATGGTTCTCTTAAGTGTGCCAAGGCTATTCCGGGTGGAATTTCTTGCCTGGACGAGCCCAGCTTGGACAAAGCGTCCGCGGCTTCATTTTCTGCATGCGGCACATGGTGAAACTCACAACCGTCGAAGAAGCCGGAAATCTTTTGCACGTGAAACCGGTATGACGCCATGTTGGCATCTTTTGCATCTCAATCGCCGGAACACTGCTGCACCACAAGGTCTGAATCACCATAGCAAATGATCCGGTGCGCACCGATTTCTTTCGCGACTTTGAGTCCATGTATTAGAGCCTCATACTCAGCCACATTGTTTGATGCTCTGAAGTGCACCTGCAAAACATACCGGTGATGATCTCCCTTAGGTGAGGTAAGTACCACACCGGCACCTAGACCCTCCTTGAGCTTGGATCCGTCAAAGTGCATCTTCCAGTATTCTATCTTTTGATCTGGCGGCTTGTATTGCATTTTCGCCCAATCAACAAGGAAATCAGCTAAAGCTTGCGATTTTATGGCATCTCTTCTTTCGTACTCCAGTACATACGGTGATATCTGGATTGCCCATTTTGCGATCCTGCCGCTAGCATCTTTGTTACACATGATATCGGAAATGGGAGCCTCGCTCACCACTTTTATGGGGTGTTCTTCAAAGTAGTGCTTAAGCTTTGTGGCGGCCATGAACACGCCATACGTCATTTTTTGGAAGTGAGGGTAGTTTTGTTTCGAGAGGGAGAGCACCTCGCTCAGGTAATATACCGGTCTTTGCACGGTTTTTCCTTCCTCTTCTCTTTCAATGTCGGGGGGAAGACCCCGGATAGGGCAATGGACGCGGAGCAGCCGGCTGGCCACTGGCCGGCTCGCGGCAAAGGCCGGCTGAGGAGCAGCCGGCCGGCGCCGTGGCCGGCTGGTCCGGAAGCCGGCTGGCTCTAGGTCCTAGTCGGCCTGGCTACGGCCACCAATGCTGTAGTTGGGCCGGCTTCTACAAGCCATATCCGACTGGGGTTTGTACCTCAGACCGACTCGAGGCTGGCGAGTCTTGCACTGGAAGGAACCGGGTAGGTGATCCGGGTTCCCAAAGTCCACGCTGACTCCATCTTCCGTAAAGCGCGGGGCACTGTGGAGCAATAGTGCCACGCGCCGGACAGGCCGTCAGGGCTTACGACGATCCGTACTGGCTACAGTGGCTGACGGCGACAGGGACACCTCCTCCATACCGCTGACCGTGGCAGCCGGATGGGACAGGCCACGATGCCTCAACCACTCCTGACGTCACCGCCTCGGGAAGGAGCGGAAGCCGGAGCCGGCCAAGCCGGCCAGTAAACTATAGGGTCTTATATGTAAAGTGCCGGTGCATATATAAGCCGCACTACCCCCTCTCGTGCAGGGGATCGATCATTTTATTGCTTTCACCCACCTACAGAGCTGCCCTGTGAGAGAGACCATCGTCTCCCTTAGCCTCTCAGGAGCAGCCGGACACAGCTCTAGGAGCACCATTGTACTGTGTGATCATCATATACACTCATAGCAGGAGTAGAGGTTTTACCTCCATCAGAGGGCCTCGAACCTGGGTACGTCGCCGTGTCGCTCGTGCCCATACCCGCATCCGGATACCGTCGTGAGATCCCTCAGGAACCACTTCGATTAGCCACCCTATGGCATATGCCGTGACGATACCACGACATTCAACCACAACCACTACACTCACAACCCGGTTTGTTGCTGCTATGTATAACAACATGGGCTCCCTCTCCAAAGGTGAAGCCAATATAGGCGCAGTGGCCAGCATCTTTTTTAGCTCCTTAAACGCTGCGTCTGCCTGAGGGGTCCAGACGAAAGTGTCGGATTTTTTCATCAGGGCATAAAGGGGCAGAGCTTTTTCTCCCAACCTGCTTATGAATCGGCTTAGCGATGCCAAGCTTCCGGTAAACCGTTGCACGTCTTTGAGATCGTGCGGTATGGTCATTCTTTCGATTGCCCGGATTTTTACCGGATTCACCTATATTCCCCGGCTTGACACGAGGAAGCCCAGCAACTTGCCGGCTGGGACTCCAAAGGTGCATTTTGCCGGATTAAGTTTCATCCGGAATCTTCTTAGGTTATCAAATGTTTGCCGGAGATCGTCGATCAAGGTTTCTTTTTTCTTAGTTTTTATCACGACATCGTCTACATAGACTTGCACGTTTTTTCCGATTTGATCATACAAACATTTTTGCATACAGCGCTGGTACGTTGCACCAGCGTTGCGCAAACCAAAAGGCATGGTGACATAGCAGTAAGCCCCGTGCGGGGTGATAAATGCACTCTTTATTTGGTCCTCCTTTTTCAAGGGGATTTGGTGGAAACCGGAATAGGCATCCAGGAAAGACAACAGTTCACATCCAGCGGTGGAATCAATCACTTGATCGATCCGGGGCAACGGGATAGGATCTTTCGGGCAAGCTTTGTTCAGGTTGGTGTAGTCGATGCACATGCGCCATACCTTTGGAGCTTTTGCTTCAAGGTTCTCTTCTTTCTTCTTCTCGACCATCACCGGATTGGCTAGCCACTCTGTGTGTAGCACTTCCACGATGAAACCGGCAACCAACAACTTTGTTACCTCCTCTCCAATGATCTTTCTCCTGTCTTCAGCAAACCGGCGCAGCGGCTGCCTAACCGGCTTAGCATCTTTCCGGACGTTCAAACAGTGCTCAGCTAGCTCCCTCGGAACACCTACCAAGTCATCAGTAGACGAGGCAAAGATATTCCGATTCTCACGGAGGAAGCCGGTGAGCGCGCTTTCCTATGCCTCAGTGAGGCCGGCACCGATGCGAACGGTGCGCTCAGGGTGAGCCGGGTCCAGCACAATGTCCTTTGTTTCATTGGTTGGCTTGAATGCCGGTGTGCCCAAGTTTCCACTCATTGCCGCTAAACTCAACTGTGAAGATTGAGCCAGCGCAACCGCGGTCTGCATTCTTTTCTTTTCCTCTGCAATCACCAGCGATTCGGCCAGATTTGATCCGGCGGAAGCGGTTTCCAGTGAGACTTTATAGTTTCCCACCACAGTTAAGGGTCCACGAGGTGCCGGCATCTTCATCTTGAGATAGGCTGTGTGAGTTTATGCCATAAAGGCTGCCAGTGCCGGTCTCCCCAGCAGTGCATGGTAAGGACTATCTAGATCCACCACCTCGAACAGAAGGTTTTCCACCCGACAATTATCACGTCCACCGAATGAAACATCCACCCGGACTTTTCCCATGGGCGAGCAAGACAGCCCCAGAACGATTCCGTGGAAAGTTGTGTGCGTTGGCTGCAGCATATTCTCAGTTATCCCAAGTGTGCGCATGGTGTGCCGGTACATAATGTTTATGCTGCTCCCATTGTATATCAGCACTTTGCTGAATTTGACTCGAGCGTTTGGCCCATGCATGATTGGGTCCACAACCAGAGCGTAACCACCCGGATTAGGCATTATTTTCGGGTGATCCTTGAACGACCAGCTTATCTCTTGATCAGACCAGAGCATGTACTTTGGAACTGCCGGCATCACCGCGTTCACTTCCATGGAACAGCGTCGCAGGCTTTGCTTGTCTGTTGGCTCAGTAACGAACACAACACAGCACATATCTGGGTCATAGTAAACGTTCCGGCCCAAAGGTGCCGGTGGAGGTGGTTGGCCATTGGCGTCACCCACCTGATGAACCTGTTGTGGTGGAGGCCGGTTTTGCTGAGGCTGCACCGGTATAGCATTTGGTCTGGTAAGCGGGGGTGGTGGTGGTAGTTTTCCGGCATCTTTTGCTGCGCCTTGGCCCATCAACCTTCTGGTCCAAGTACAATCTTTTGTCAAGTGGTTTGCCGGCCTTCCGGGGTTTGGTGTGTGCCACCGGCATGGCTGGTCCATTGCGGATTCCATGGTGTATCTTTCCTCATTGTTTTGCCACGGTTTCTTCTCAACCCATTGTTTCTTAGGACCCGCCCATGGCTGCGATCCGGTTTTTTGCCTTTGGCTTCCGCTGGCGCTGGAATTTTCCTGCACCGCGGCTACTTGTTGTGGACCATACCTTTGGTCCGGAAACTCTTCCCTTCGTTTGTTATGCCGGTTGTCCCGGTGATGCTCTTGGCGTTGCTGAGGCTGGCTTGATTGTTCCGGTTCAACCTGTACAGCCGGCTGCATTGGGTCTCCCAATGCGTAGCTATCGGCTACACGTATCATTTCCGCCAAAGTTGTTGGCATGCTCCGCTGCAGCTTTTGCCACAACGGTGAACCTCTTCTGCACCCACTACTAAACCAAGCTATGGCTTGTGCCTCTATTACCCCTTCACAGGAGTTCCTTGGGGTGTTCCACCTGGCCAGGTAATCCCGATCTGTTTCATTTGGGCGTTGTACGCACAAAGCGAGCTGCTGCGGCCTGTTTGGCCTCCGGTAGGTGCTGCTGAAATTGCTCACAAAAGCTTCCTCAAATTCCAACCAGCCGTTTATGCTTCCGGACGGCAAATTGTTCAGCCAGATTCTTGCCGGTTCCACCAGGAACGATGGTATGATTCTCACGGCCCAGCGGCGATTTCCTCCTCCAGCTACGGTTCCTCCGCCACCAGCGACATAGACTGCGGTAACATAATCTGCGAGCCAGTCTTCCGGCTTAGTGGTGCCATCGTACGTTTTTGTATCACGTGGCAACTGGAAGTTGCGAACCGGCGGTCCCTCTTTCATGATCCTTGGACCAAAACATTTTGGACCCAGAGGCCCTTCTTCCTCAATTATTTCAGACAGATACACCCTGTCCCGACGGTGCCTCGCATCCCGTACTGGTAGGTGCCTTTTTCCCACGCGCTCTCCCAACGGGTTCCGGTATGCCATGGGTCTGTCAGCTGTTGAGTCAGCCTCATCATAAGGTTCCGGTACCGCGGCCCTTGCCTGCCGGTACCTTGGGGGAATCTCATCTTCCTCTTCATACGCAGCCCTTGCCGCTTGATAATTTTTCCCGGTTTCGTTTTTACCGGCATGATTGTTTCCGGCATAGCCCCTTTTGGCGTAGCCTCGATCTGCCCCTTGCCTTTTTCTTCCGGCATCATGTTGCCCGGCTTACTGTTTTCCGGCAAGGACCGGATCGTACACAGTCATCTGCTGCGCATTCACCTCTTTTTCCCTTCTTTTATCAAGATGAGGGGACGATGCTTGCCCCTGAGATTTGCTACCGGCATTCTTTGTTGAACGCGCGGACTTTGAAGCCACAACTTTGTTCAGCTTAGCCAGTTGCTCAGCATTTTGCTGCTCGATAGTTTCAAGCAGCTCCCGGACGCGCTCTTTCTGTTTTATCAGAGCATCCCCGGAAAGCGATTCACACAGCTCTACCGCAGCCTTAGCAGCTTTTATAGTTTTATCCGGGCTACTGTATTTAGGCTTCTCTATGATGCTTACAGATGCAGAGACACTTTTGCCGGCTAGAATTTCTTTGCGCAGATCCTGATCTAGATTGCGAGCTTTAAGCCGGTTTTCCGGTACTCTAGCAGCATGTGCGCTAACAGAAGCAAAGCCATGGGCAGCGTTATACTCACGTAGGGTTAGGTTCAGCTCGCGCTGCGCCCGGATGATGTCCTTGCCGTTCTCGAGCAGCTTCTGGCGCTGCGCCTCCAGCTCCGCTTGCGCTGCTGCCGGGTCGATGTTCTGCGCAATGGGGGTGGCGAGGACGTTCATCGCCGCTTGGAGTGGTGCTTCCGGTAGCGCCGAAGATGCTCCCACAACGCCGGGGTCACGCTCCAGTGGTGGCTTGGCCGCACGGGTCGATGCTGCACGCCCAGGTTCTTCTCCCACAACATCCTTGCCGGCGACGACCGCGCCAGCCATCATCACCTCCACGCTGCCGGCGGCGTGGCCAGCGCATAGCCACCTTGGCGGATCCGGCGCCACCAGCACCGGCGAGAGGCGCTGGCGCATAGGGACAGTGCCGAAGTAGACGCGGTGGCTGCCGAACTCGATGATGCGGCCGTTCTTGGGGAAGATGCTGCCGTTGGCGAAGCAGCCCGCGTTGTCGTTGATGAAGTCCATGGAGTAGAAGCGCTGCACAAGCGCGGACACCGTGCGCTGGCCAGCGACGTCGAGGAGGCCCGCCCGAATGTGAACTCCGTCAAGCGCCACTTCTAGCCCCACGGTGGGCGCCAACTGTCGTCGTGGCGAACGAGCAGATGCCATAGGATGGCTTGAGTTGGGGCCGGATGGACGCTAGAAGATTCGGGTGAGGGTTTGCGGTTGGATTGGACGAACTTCCGGATGCTTTCCTCAAGAACACGACCAAGGGCAGTGAAACAAGAAGAAGAATACAAGGAAATACCCCGCACCAGATCTCTCTCTTTATTGCTCTTAGCAAGGTACAAGTTTTGGGTTCAGCATATTAGCTCATATCATCACATGCGTACATGCATCTATCTCTCTATCACCTGCCCGTGTAAGGGGCTACCCCCTATCCTTATATAGGGGAGAGGTGGCTTACAGTACAAGGAACCCTAATGGCATCTTTGACTGGACAAACTACTTTTACAAAGCTACTTTAATCATAAATGGCGGCGCCGGCTTCTTTAATCAGGGAGGCTGACGTCCTCCGGTTGCTTTTGGCGTCACCCCCACCTTTGGCATCAGGGCTTCGTTTAAAGTTACTTTGCTTAGCTCATCTTTGTCCTCTTGCTCCAGAGAGAATCTTTGACCAGCCTTGCCGACATGCTCCTCTTACCGGTAGCCCGGTGTCTTCTTTCATCCGGTTCCGGTATACCCCTCTTGGGGATACCGGCCTAGCTAAACATCTAACTTTGTCCTCCGGCTTAAATATCAAACCGGTATCTTGATGGTCCAAACCATCCGGTTTGGCATGCCTTTGGCATACCGGGGGTCATCCCCCCAACATAATTCGTTTTATTTTTTTCTGTAAATTGTTTTTGTATTTTCTATAAATATTTTGTATTTAGTTAGTTTAAGTTTTTTTAAGTTTTTTTTAGTTAGTTAGTTTAAGTTTTCTGTAAATTTTTCAAAACGCCCCGACCGTACCGACACAGTCCCACGCTCCGTCTCCCTCGCTTCGCCGCCGGCGCGTGGAACACAGGACATGGCCCACTGAGAAGCGACAGTACGAGCGCACCTTCTCGTGCGCGTAGCCTCTTCGGCCGAGACCTGATACGCGTACAGCACGCGTCCGTTGGGAACCCCAAGAGGAAGGTGTGATGCGTACAGCAGCAAGTTTCCCTCAGTAAGAAACCAATGTTATCGAACCAGTAGGAGCCAAGAAGCACGTTGAAGGTTGATGGCGGCAGAGTGTAGTGCGGCGCAACACCAGGGATTCCGGCGCCAACGTGGAACCTGCACAACACAACCAAATTACTTTGCCCCAACGTGACAGTGAGGTTGTCAATCTCACCGGCTTGCTGTAACAAAGGATTAGATGTATAGTGTGGAAGATGATTGTTTGCAGAAAACAGTAGAACGAGTATTGCAGTAGATTGTATTCGATGTAAAAGAATGGACCAGGGTCCACAGTTCACTAGAGGTGTCTCTCCCATAAGAAATAGCATATTGGGTGAACAAATTACAGTTGGGCAATTGACAAATAAAGAGAGCATAACAATGCACATACATGTTATGATGAGTAGTGTGAGATTTAATTGGGCATTACGACAAAGTACATAGACTGCTATCCAGCATGCATCTATGCCTAAAATGTCCACCTTCAGGTTATCATCCGAACCCCCTCCAGTATTAAGTTGCAAACAACAGACAATTGCATTAAGTATGGTGCGTAATGTAATCAACAAATACATCCTTAGATATAGAATTGATGTTTTATCCCTAGTGGAAACAACACATCCACAACCTTAGAGGTTGCTGTCACTCCCCCAGATTTAATGGAGACATGAACCCACTATCGAGCATAATTACTCCCTCTTGGAGTTACAAGCAATGACTTGGCCAGAGCCTCTACTAGCAACGGAGAGCATGCAAGATCATAAACAACACATAGATAGATTGATAATCAACATAGCATAGTATTCATTATTCATCGGATCCCAACAAACGCACATGTAGCATTACAGATAGATGATCTTGATCATGTTAGGCAGCTCACAAGATCTAACAATGATAGCACAATGAGGAGAAGACAACCATCTAGCTACTGCTATGGACCCATAGTCCAGGGGTGAACTACTCACACATCAATCCGGAGGCGACCATGGCGGTGTAGAGTCCTCCGGGAGATGATTCCCCTCTCCGGCAGGGTGCCGGAGGCGATGTGGGGACCCCGGACCAGCTGTCCGAAATTCCCTGTTATGTATACAGTTCACGATCCCATGATCAGTGCGCCGTGAACACATAACCGAACTGATATCAAATTACACCATCCATTACAAAGCAGAATAAGAAAATTACAATATGGTCACATGACCAATACTTACATAATAGCCTCGAAGGGCCTAACTAAACATCAGAGTAGCATCATCACTTCAGCAGCGCAGTACCCAAGTCATCTGCCATAACCCTACAGGCAACTGACTGGGAATACATTCCTAGCTCGCATAGACGTCGCCAACTCCTTCTTCATCCATCATGTTCCTCCAAGTCTGGCCAGGTAAATAGCCAGGGACAAAGCCGTGAGTACATTTGGAATTGTACTCGCAAACCATCAAGAAGGTACTTTGCAAGAGTGCAAGATAACAAATGCTAATCTAAGATGACAATAGGGAAGAGCTAATTTCACAAGTGGAAATAGCAGGGGGAAGAGAATCAGTTTCTCTTGTGGATATAGCATGTGGAAGAGACATAGTTTCTCTCGTGGATATAGCATGCACAAGAGCGTCAGTTTCTCTTGTGGATAAAGCATGCCGCCTTCTCAATTGATGGGGACGCTTAGGAAGTTCTATGACATATCTATATCTTTATTGGAGATGAGGTAGCATAAGTCCATCTCAGTTGATGGAAATGCTAGAGGATTCCTATGACATACCTATATCTTTATTGAAGAAGATACTTCAAAAGATACTTATGACATCTCTATATCTTTGTTAAAGAAGATACTTCAAAAGAGTTCTACAACATAAAACACTAGGAAGGGAGTAACCCAGTTTATTTCCTTTCCGACCATCTCCATATGGTCAACCCAACCATTCTAGTACCCTTCCGGTACTCCGAAAACAAGTTCCTTTTTCCTTTGGTAAACACTTTCTCAAACAAAACTCATCAGGCTAAGCAACAGCCATTTCAACCGTCCATGACCGCGAACACGGCTATTCGAATAGATTTGACTCTGCAGAGTTTGCACACTTTCCCCACAAGATCCGCGAGTTTATCATGTGGGCATCATCCCTGCATATCAACTATGCCATGACAAAAACTCGGACATAGCCTTTCGCCTATTCGTCTTAGCACGGGATCCTACCCTATGGAGTATGTACCTCCCCGGCACCGTGGCAGCTCACCTCACTTTGAGCGTGGCTCCACCGCCAAGCCAGGAGACCCATAGTGTCTTCCGGACGGGTCAGCCCCGAAGGCCTCCCGTTATACTATTGTCTCCACCAACGACAATCCGGATTCAGGGGTAACCTTACGCTTATATAGTTGTGCGGTGTCCCATGTTAAGAAGAACAAACTACGAGCTAAGCCCCGTCCCACCCCAGGGTAATGTGGTTGCGCGGGTTAATTGTCACGGGTGAATACTTAGGCGCCAAAGTTTTCGAAAACAAGATTTTCTTTTCAACCATCTTTGCCAAGATCCTTTCCTTTCATAAACACACGCTTGGGTAAGTCTAACTCACTCAAGGTTTTCAAAAATTCTTTTCAATAAGGTATTTTTCCAAGGGGGTTCCCAACCTATAGTTTTATGAAGGAACTAAGAGTCACAATGACATGATGCTAGCCATCATACCACAAGGGGATGATAATTGAGGTGTTAAGGGGATCATACATACTTAGGATAAGCATGTATAGGGACAACATAAGGAGGATTATTCTTTCAGATTTGTGGTGCTAAAAAAATACAACTTAGATAGTGGAGTAACACTATCAAACATACTCTCCAATGGGCACACGGCATACTCCTCTCAAGTTGAGAATACACCAAGATCATGGCATTGATACCTCTATACTACAAAAGTGGTGGGTGTGGTGTAAGTCATTATCTTGAGATGGAACATGCTCAAGTCGAGCATACAAGATAACCAAGAGGAATAACACGGCCATGATACCATGCATCCCATAATCATAAAGACAATAGTGGAGTATCACCACTAGGGAGTACCCCACTAGCAACCATACATAGATGACAATAATAAAGAGAACAACACACATAGAATCAAGGTGCTTTGGATATCAACAAATAACATCCAACTAGACAACGAATCAGAGATCAAAAGATGGCTTGCCTTGGCTTATTTGTCCATGTACTTCTTCAACTCCATCAATATAAGAATTCCAACAATATAAATAATCTTCTCATCTGATTCCACTTCTTCTTCTTCTCCGGAATTGTTCGCATCTATCGCCGGAAAATATAAAAGGAACACAATCAATCACATTGCATCAACAAGACAACATTCAACAATCAACAACTAACCATGCATCCAAGGTATAACATACTAAGGGCCTATAGATACCACAAAACAAGTTTAAGAGTTTTAATTTAGAAAACCCCATTTATTTACCTAGTAAAGGTATGAGTGCATCACAACATAGCAATTGCCTCTCTCGGTTATCACCATGGTATAAACCAAATATCCCCTGGTAGATAACATCATAAAGATGACAAGTGCATTAGTTTGGCATCAAAAACATTCACATTATAATTTGAAACATTTTTGGAAAAGCGGGCAATCATTCTCCCTATTTTAAAAAAAGCTTACATAACACTACACAAGAATAGGAGCAAATGATATGCCCCACCATTTGAAGACTTAAGCAAAACAAAAGAGCTAATGTTAAATGGCAGAGGTTTTGTTTTGCAAGCATAAAACAAAGGTTGCCCATCTCTACTAAAAAGAGTTGGTCAAGGGTTTTAAATAAACCGAAAAGTTTTGCTTCAACAATGCATGTCACACATATACATTACTAACAGCAACAAATATGTATGAACAGAGGCTAATAATATTTTTCCAAGATGGCCAGTACTAATACAAGACTAACCCAATTGGAATCACCCAAAAAGGTTAATCCTACTATTTTAGGAATTTCTTTGCATCTGACTGTACAGAAAACAAGATCTGTAAGCCATAAATCGTAGAAAAATCCTAAAAATATGGGACCACCGGCATTTGAAAGATATTAAAACAGAGAAGCATACACAATTGGATTTGGGTTCAAATTGTGTCTGAAACTCTCACAAATGGATTGACAAGTTTACTGCATGTTTTCACCATTTGCTTTAACTATGGAGTTGCAGAACAGATAAAGGTTTGAAACTTGTTTTAGATGGTTAAGAAAACATTCAGTAATCCTACATAATTGGAATCACTCAATTAGGTTCAAAAATGGATTTTTGATGAATTAAAAGCCAACAGACATGTCTGCAGAACACACAGAACCAGTTTAATTCACCACAAATCGTACATAAATCATAAAAATATGAGGTCAGCTGCATCTGAAAGGTATAGAATAGGTGTTTCTTACCCAATTGGTTTCATCGAAAAATACGTTTCCAATCCCCTGGTTTAATTCGACAAAGTCAGATCTGACCAGATCTTGATCTGTGAACCATTTCAATTTCAGGTGTTCATTTGAAGTGAAACCAACGCGAAAATGAAGGTACTAAAGAGGGCTTTCATCCACAGTTGAGTTTGCTCAAAAAGGTTTTGTAAAACGGAACAAATCTAACAAACAGTGATTCTGCATGTTTGCAGAATTTTATTTACCATGCAAAATCCGTAACGAATTTGAGGATGAGACCAATGCCAAGTTGTAGATATTTTCAATACCTATCTTCGGAACTTTGAATCACTCGATTTGGATCTGCACACAAGATTTGTCGGATTTTACAAGTTCGTACTAGAATCTGAAACAGCAAGATACATAAATTACTGCAAGGTTTTGGACGAACTTTGCTCAAGAACTTCAGATCTGAGGATAGCTCAACCTTCTCCATGCTTGGACCAACATGCACCTGCATCAAGATCCAATCTAGTGAGAGGAGAAAAGAGAAAGAGAGTTGGATTCATCAAAGGTTAGGGGAGAAGAGAGTGAGAGGGATGCTGTCATGGTGAGGAGGGGCTTGAGGGAGGAGGGGAGCTTCTTCTTGGTGGCCTTCCATGGCCATGGCCGGCCATGGGAGCAAGGGGCAGCACCATTTCGTGGTGGAGGGCATGAGGAGAGTGTGAGGGAGTGGAGAGTGAAGGAAATGAAGCCAAAGGGGAGGTGGTGGCCGGCTAGGGCCAATTTATAGAGGGAGAGGGGTGGCTGCCTCCTTTTTTTCATTGGCCAAGGGAGGTGGCTGCCCATTTAATGATTGGGTTAGTTGGGAGGCAAGGCTTGCAAGAGAAGGAAATGAGGAGGAGGGGCTGTCCGAATTTCAAGTCATGGCCGGCTCCTTTCTTGTCATGAGCAAGTGAGAAATGTGAGAGAGATGCACCACATTCATGTGAATAGATCAATGCATGATGTTGAGGAGGTAATGTGAATGAGTGATTTTGATGATGATAAGATTAGGAGTAGATACCTGATGTCTACGTTCCCCCTCCTTTCCTGTAGACAGTGTTGGGCCTCCAAGAGCAGAGGTTTGTATAACAGCAGCAAGTTTTCCCTTAAGTGGATCACCCAAGGTTTATCGAACTCAGGGAGGAAGAGGTCAAAGATATCCCTCTCATGCAACCCTGCAACCACAAAGCAAGAAGTCTCTTGTGTCCCCAACACACCTAATAGGTGCACTAGTTCGGCGAAGAGATAGTGAAATACAGGTGGTATGAATATATATGAGCAGTAGCAACGGTGCCAGAAAAGTGCTTGGCGCGTAGTTGATGGTGGTGGTATTGCAGCAGTAGTAACGCAGTAAAACAGTAAACAAGCAGTAGTAACTCAGCAGTATTTAGGAACAAGGCCTAGGGATTACACTTTCACTAGTGGACACTCTCAACATTGATCACATAACAGAATAGATAAATGCATACTCTACACTTTTGTTGGATGATGAACACATTGCGTAGGATTACACGAACCCTCAATGCCGGAGTTAACAAGCTCCACAATAATGCTCATGTTTAAGTAACCTTTAGTGTAAGATAGATCAACGCTACTAAACCAAGTACTAGCATAGCATGCACACTGTCACCTTCATGCATATGTAGGAGGAATAGATCACATCAATATTATCATAGCAATAGTTAACTCCATAATCTACAAGAGATCATGATCATAGCACAAACCAAGTACTAACACGGTGCACACACTGTCACCATTACACACGTGCAGGAGGAATAGAACTACTTTAATAACATTGCTAGAGTAGCACATAGATAGTAGTGATACAAAACTCAGATGAATCTCAATCATGTAAAGCAGCTCATGAGATCATTGTATTGAAGTACATGGAGAGAGATTAACCACATAGCTACCGGTACAGCCCCGAGCCTCGATGGAGAACTACTCCCTCCTCATGGGAGCAGCAGCGGTGATGAAGATGGCGGTGGAGATGGCAGCGGTGTCGATGGAGAAGCCTTCCGGGGGCACTTCCCCGCTCCGGCAGGGTGCCGGAACAGAGATCCTGTCCCCCAGATCTTGGCTTCGCGATGGCGGCGGCTCTGGAAGGTTTTCGTGGGTTTCGTCAATCGGTGTAGGGTTTTCTGATCCAGGGGCTTCTTATAGGCGAAGAGGCGGCGCAGGAAGGTCGAAGGGGGGCCCACACCCTAGGGGGGCGCGCCCCCCCCCTAGGCCGCGCCGGGGTGTGGTGTGGTGGCCCTGCCTCCCTTCTCTGGCGGTTCTCGTGTGTTCTGTATGCTTCCGGGTAAAATAGGAACCTGGGCGTTGATTTCGTCCGATTCCGAGAATATTTCGTTACTAGGATTTCTGAAACCAAAAACAGCAGAAAACAGCAACTGGCACTTCGGCATCTTGTTAATAGGTTAGTTCCAGAAAATGCACGAATATGACATAAAGTGTGCATAAAACATGTAGATAACATCAATAATGTGGCATGGAACATAAGAAATTATCGATACGTCGGAGACGTATCAGCATCCCCAAGCTTAGTTCTGCTCGTCCCGAGCAGGTAAAACGATAACACAGATAATTTCTGGAGTGACATGCCATCATAATCTTGATCATACTATTTGTAAAGCATATGTAGTGAATGCAGCGATCAAAACAATGTATATGACATGAGTAAACAAGTGAATCATATAGCAAAGACTTTTCATGAATAGCACTTCAAGACAAGCATCAATAAGTCTTGCATAAGAGTTAACTCATAAAGCAATAATTCAAAGTAAAGGCATTGAAGCAACACAAAAGAAGATTAAGTTTCAGCGGTTGCTTTCAACTTGTAACATGTATATCTCATGGATATTGTCAACATAGAGTAATATAATAAGTGCAATAAGCAAGTATGTAGGAATCAATGCACAGTTCACACAAGTGTTTGCTTCTTGAGGTGGAGAGAAATAGGTGAACTGACTCAACATTGAAAGTAAAAGAATGGTCCTCATAGAGGAAAAGCATCGATTGCTATATTTGTGCTAGAGCTTTGATTTTGAAAACATTAAACAATTTTGTCAACGGTAGTAATAAAGCATATGCATCATGTAAATTATATCTTATAAGTTGCAAGCCTCATGCATAGTGTACTAATAGTGCCCGCACCTTGTCCTAATTAGCTTGGACTACCTGGATTATCACCGCAATACATATGCTTTAACCAAGTATCACAAAGGGGTACCTCTATGCCACCTGTACAAAGGTCTAAGGAGAAAGCTCGCATTGGATTTCTCGCTTTTGATTATTCTCAACTTAGACATCCATACCGGGACAACATAGACAACAGATAATAGACTCCTCTTTTAATGCTTTAAGCATTCAACAACAATTAATTCTTTTCTCATTAGAGATTTGAGGATGTTTGTCCAAAACTGAAACTTCCACCATGGAACATGGCTTCGGTTAGCGGCCCAATGTTCTTCTCTCACAATATGCATGCTCAAACCATTCAACTCAGAGTAGATCGCCCTTACTTCAGACAAGACGAACATGCATAGCAACTCACATGAAATTCAACAATGAGTTGATGGCGTTCCCCAGTAAACATGGTTATCGCACAACAAGCAACTTAATAAGAGATAAAGTGCATAATTACATATTCAATACCACAATAGTTTTTAAGCTATTTGTCCCATGAGCTATATATTGCAAAGGTGAATGATGGAATTTTAAAGGTAGCACTCAAGCAATTTACTTTGGAATGGCTGGAAAATACCATGTAGTAGGTAGGTATGGTGGACACAAATGGCATAGTGGTTGGCTCAAGTATTTTGGATGCATGAGAAGTATTCCCTCTCGATACAATGGTTTAGGCTAGCAAGGCTTATTTGAAACAAACACAAGGATGAACCGGTGCAGCAAAACTCACATAAAAGACATATTGAAAACATTATAAGACTCTACACCGTCTTCCTTGTTGTTCAAATTCAATACTAGAAATTATCTAGACCTTAGAGAAACCAAATATGCAAACCAAATTATAGCATGCTCTATGTATTTCTTCATTAATGGGTGCAAAGCATATGATGCAAGAGCTTAAACATGAGCACAACAATGCCAAGTATCACATTACCCAAGATATTTATAGCAATTACTACATGTATCATTTTCCAATTCCAACCATATAACAATTTAACGAAGGAGAAACTTCGCCATGAATACTATGAGCTAAGAACACATGTGTTCATATGCAACAGCGGAGCGTGTCTCTCTCCCACACAAGCATGATGTAATCCAATTTATTCAAACACAAACAAAAATAAAAGCATACAGACGCTCCAAGTAAAGCACATAAGATGTGACCGAATAAAAATATAGTTTCAAGAGAAGGAACCTGATAATTTGTCGATGAAGAAGGGGATGCCTTGGGCATCCCCAAGCTTAGACGCTTGAGTCTTCTTGATATATGCAGGGGTGAACCACCGGGTGCATCCCCAAGCTTAGAGCTTTCACTCTCCTTGATCATGTTATATCATCCTCCTCTCTTGACCCTTGAAAACTTCCTCCACACCAAACTCGAAACAACTCATTAGAGGGTTAGTGCACAATATAAATTGACATATTCAGAGGTGACACAATCATTCTTAACACTTCTGGACATTGCATAATGCTACTGGACATTAGTGGATCAAAGAAATTCATCCAACATAGCGAAAGAGGCAATGCGAAATAAAAGGCAGAATCTGTCAAAACAGAACAGTTCGTATTGACGAATTTTAAAATGGCACCAGACTTGCTCAAATGAAAATGCTCAAATTGAATGAAAGTTGCGTACATATCTGAGGATCATGCACGTAAATTGGATTAATTTTCTGAGCTACCTACAGGGAGGTGGACCCAGATTCGTGACAGCAAAGAAATCTGGAACTGTGCAGTAATCCAAATCTAGTACTTACTTTTCTATCAACGGCTTAACTTGGCACAACAAAACACTAAACTAAGATAAGGAGAGGTTGCTACAGTAGTAAACAACTTCCAAGACACAAATAAAAACAAAGTACTGTAGCAAAATAACACATGGGTTATCTCCCAAGAAGTTCTTTTCTTTATAGCCATTAAGATGGGCTCAGCAGTTTTAATGATGCACTCGCAAGAAATAGTATTTGAAGCAAAAGAGAGCATCAAGAGGCAAATACAAAGCATATTTAAGTCTAACATGCTTCCTATGCATAAGAATCTTGTGAATAAACAAGTTCATGAAGAGCAAAGTAACAAGCATAGGAAGATAAAACAAGTGTAGCTTCAAAAATTTCAGCACATAGAGAGGTGTTTTAGTAACATGAAAATTTCTACAACCATATTTTCCTCTCTCATAATAACTTTCAGTAGTGTCATGAGCAAACTCAACAATATAACTATCACATAAAGCATTCTTATCATGAGTCTCATGCATAAAATAATTACTCTCCACATAGGCATAATCAATTTTATTAGTTGTAGTGGGAGCAAATTCAACAAAGTAGCTATCATTATTATTCTCATCATCAAATATAGGAGGCATATTGTAATCATAACAAAATTTACTCTCCATAGTAGGTGGCACCAAAAGACCACTATCATTATCATCATAAATGGGAGGCAAAGTATCATCAAAGAAAATTTTCTCCTCAATGCTTGGGGGACTAAAAATATCATGAAAACCAGCTTCCCCAAGCTTAGAACTTTCTATATTATTGTCAACAATGGTGTTCAAAGCGTTCATACTAATATTACTACCAGCATGCAAAGAAGATTTCATAGGTTTTTTAATTTTCGCATCAAACAATCCATGTTTTAAATCAGGAAATAGAACAAGAAGCTCATTGTTGTCCATTATGCCAAACTAGTGTAAACAAGAAACAAAAAGATGCAATTGCAGGATCTAAAGGAAATAGCTTCGAGCACACACACGACGGCAAATGTAAAAAATACTTTACCTGGGACCGTAGTATGAGAGCCTTTTACCTTTCCTCCCCGGCAACGGCGCCAGAAAAGTGCTTGATGTCTACGTTCCCCCTCCTTTCCTGTAGACAGTGTTGGGCCTCCAAGAGCAGAGGTTTGTAGAACAGCAGCAAGTTTTCCCTTAAGTGGATCACCCAAGGTTTATCGAACTCAGGGAGGAAGAGGTCAAAGATATCCCTCTCATGCAACCCTGCAACCACAAAGCAAGAAGTCTCTTGTGTCCCCAACACACCTAATAGGTGCACTAGTTCGGCGAAGAGATAGTGAAATACAGGTGGTATGAATATATATGAGCAGTAGCAACGGTGCCAGAAAAGTGCTTGGCGCGTAGTTGATGGTGGTGGTATTGCAGCAGTAGTAACGCAAAGAAACAAGAAACAAGCAGTAGTAACTCAGCAGTATTTAGGAACAAGGCCTAGGGATTACACTTTCACTAGTGGACACTCTCAACATTGATCACATAACAGAATAGATAAATGCATACTCTACACTTTTGTTGGATGATGAACACATTGCGTAGGATTACACGAACCCTCAATGCCGCAGTTAACAAGCTCCACAATAATGCTCATGTTTAAGTAACCTTTAGTGTAAGATAGATCAACGCTACTAAACCAAGTACTAGCATAGCATGCACACTGTCACCTTCATGCATATGTAGGAGGAATAGATCACATCAATATTATCATAGCAATAATTAACTCCATAATCTACAAGAGATCATGATCATAGCACAAACCAAGTACTAACACGGTGCACACACTGTCACCATTACACACGTGCAGGAGGAATAGAACTACTTTAATAACATTGCTAGAGTAGCACATAGATAGTAGTGATACAAAACTCAGATGAATCTCAATCATGTAAAGCAGCTCATGAGATCATTGTATTGAAGTACATGGAGAGAGATTAACCACATAGCTACCGGTACAGCCCCGAGCCTCGATGGAGAACTACTCCCTCCTCATGGGAGCAGCAGCGGTGATGAAGATGGCGGTGGAGATGGCAGCGGTGTCGATGGAGGAGCCTTCCGGGGGCACTTCCCCGCTCCGGCAGGGTGCCGGAACAGAGATCCTGTCCCCCAGATCTTGGCTTCGCGATGGCGGCGGCTCTGGAAGGTTTTCGTGGGTTTCGTCAATCGGTGTAGGGTTTTCTGATCCAGGGGCTTCTTATAGGCGAAGAGGCGGCGCAGGAAGGTCGAAGGGGGGCCCACACCCTAGGGGGGCGCGCCCCCCCCTAGGCCGCGCCGGGGTGTGGTGTGGTGGCCCTGCCTCCCTTCTCTGGCGGTTCTCGTGTGTTCTGGATGCTTCCGGGTAAAATAGGAACCTGGGCGTTGATTTCGTCCGATTTCGAGAATATTTCGTTACTAGGATTTCTGAAACCAAAAACAGCAGAAAACAGCAACTGGCACTTCGGCATCTTGTTAATAGGTTAGTTCCAGAAAATGCACGAATATGACATAAAGTGTGCATAAAACATGTAGATAACATCAATAATGTGGCATGGAACATAAGAAATTATCGATACGTCGGAGACGTATCAATACCTAAAGATAGAAAAGGGGTATGAGGGTGGCATGTGCCATGTTAATAATCTCCATCACTTTGGTTGAGATCAACTTATGATGAAGATGGTTTCCAAGGTATAGTTGATGAATAAAAGTTTTCATTTGAATTCAAAATTGAAAGATTGGGGTTGGCCGCATGCAACAATGCATGAGCATGCCAAGGTAGATGGGATGGTGATGGTGGTTTAGTCAATGATAGAGCAAGGTTAAGAGAGAAGGTGAGTGAAGTATCCATATACTCACAAGGATGAATATAATGACATAAATTGTCAATTCATGAGGTCAAGGTGATGATGGAAGAGAATATAAAGTACTCTACAAATGAGGGGGGGGGGGGTCAATTGGAAGTGGTTTGAAAGTATCAAATGATCATCCATTTGATCAAGAGTTGGAGGATGAAGGAACATTATGGGGTAGATCAGAGATGTACACAAGATGGGCAAGAGTTGTCATTTGAAAGAGAACTTATTTGAAAAGTATTTGAAACACCTCAATTGTCTAGGGACAATTGGGAATGAACTCAAGTGGAATGTAATTTGAAGATGTTGAGAGGAATCTAGTTGGAACATAGGAGTTCAAAATATTCTACTTACTTTCTCAAGTAAAGTAGAGTGTTTCTCAAATGTAAAAATAAGCAAGAGGAAAAACAAGAAATGGTGTAGGTACCATAAACAAGCTTTTTGTTAAAAAGAAAGCCAAATAGAGAGTAATGTTTTTGTAAATCAGTTCTTGGTAGAAATAGGAAGAAAAACAAAACCCATTTCAGTTCCTTGTTTTCCTTGAAGAAATATCTTGAAAAGATTTAGTAAAACTAGAAGTAGTTTTGTGATCAAATCTAAAGAAGGAAAATCAATAAGATTTTTGAGAGAGAAAACTAATTTTAGGGAGGAGTGTTCTCAAGGGTAGATGGTGGCTACAAAATGTACCCATCATTCCCACTCTTGGTTTTGTGAAGATTAAACTTGAATAAAAACAAGAGGTAAAAGTGAAGCAGGTGATCTAGAGTTGAAACATTGGATATGGTATGAGATCAAGTTGAGTATAGGAGTTGCAAGGATAGACTGAGACATGCAAGATGTGGAGGTTGAAGAGGGTGTTGCATAGATGAGATCCATGCATTGAAGTCAACAATAACAGTGGTGGGTGCTTAGAGATCAATTGCCAAAGTCTGGACATTTTAAGCCTGTCAACACAGATGGTCGACATGGCCTCAAAACCAACAAGGATGAGTGGGTATAAGAGAGGGATGTAGCTAGGGGAAGATGATCCCAAGTTTAGAATTTAGGATGATTGAGCTAGATTGTGCCACAAGGAGAAAAATTAAGAAGGCACACTCAGGTTGCCATCAGGGGAAGAGTTTGATGTAGAAAAAAGGAAAACATCTTTTCCTAGGACACATATGTGTTTTATTAGGTGAGTTGTTTGTTTTACCACTAGAGGTGTTGTTCTTTGAAGTAGCTCAAGACAAAACTCAACAAGCAAAACAAGACAATACATCTACCAACAGATCAAAGCAGTTCATATTAACAGACAGATCAAGGCAATTCATCTAATTAGTCTTTAGAACAAGTTTTTGTTCCCCCTAATTTTTGCAATAAGGACAACTAATCAAGGTTGCAAAAGTTGGGGTGTTACAGATCTTCCACCCTTAAAATAATCTCGTCCCGAGATTACTGAGCGTAGAACTAGAGGGGTTGTAAAGTTTAACTAAAGTTAGATTCCATTTTCTTGTAGACGCAAAGTTGTCGAGGAGGTCGTTCCTTCACCTTCTAGGAGACATGATGGATTTATGCCGATGGCGAGCTTCATGAAGAGGTTGACTACTCCATGCAGGTGTTAGACCTGTAGCTTCTTAATGATCCTAGCAGAGTCCATGACTTCCGAAAGGTTAGTGCACTCCAACAGTGCTTGAGCAGGGTTGAAAACTTTCTAGAGTTAGCTTAATATTTAGTGGAAGACGAAGTCTTCCACCCTTAAAATTTTTCATCGGGGAGGGGTGCGGTGACCCAGCATACCACTGCATGTTGTAGTATACAAGTCGTTGATATGATCTTTGCGAAGGGACTTCTTCACAAATTGCCATATCCCTCAGAGTGGTACAACAGAAACATTGCAGGTCATAACACTCCATACTTTATTACAAACATTGTCTTAACAAGTTGGTATTCTCACAGGTCCTATGAGAACACCCTAAGATTCTACTTAAGTATGATTACAACTCATAACAAATATAAAGAGAGCTCAACAACTTATTTAGGTAAGTTCTATGTTGCTCGGCTCTATGATGCTAGGGTATGTCACTACTCCTCCACCTCCGTGTCATCTGTTCCGTAGACTATCCCATAGTCTACTCCTTCCACTCCGCCGGTAAGATCGGGTTCCTCGTAGACCAGCTCGTAACTTCCTTCTGGTGCTCCATCGTTGATGGCCTCCACTTCCGGATCACAGTCTAGCAAGGGTGTCGAAAGAAAGTGAGTACAGAGGTACTCAGCAAGTTCTAAAAGAGTAAAAAGGTGTTTGATGCACTAGCTACGACCATTGATCAGGAAATCGCAGGTCAATGCATGTTTTGAAATCATTTCTTCAAAAGGTTGCTTTTATTATGAAAACTATGCCCGTCAGTCTTCACAGGTTGACTAGAACTTCGTGGAGTTCCTTTCCTGCCGCGTTCGCAGTTCCCTTCCCGGAACAAGGAGTGACAGCCACAATTTGATACACTCTGCAGAGGTGCGTTACTTTTCCCACAAGAGATCTCACCCCTTTTGCCATCCGCAGGGACTTGCCCCCATTCACACTTCCTTTGGTGTGAGGCCAGGTATAAAGATCCAAGCCCACACCGCCTTCTCCGCGACCCTGCAAACCCACCCTTTTGTCCAACCGTACACCTCCAGTAGACTTCCCCCGATAATACGGCTTTACTCATGGTGTACTCCGGACAATCCATCATAGATCGTAGAGCCATCATCACTAATGGATGGGGATTTAAAAGGCTATCCCAACCTACGGCAGTGCCTCCAGCACCCCGCCAGCTCTACCAATCCGTTGGCGTGCAGAAGGGAAAAGATACGGCTGGCTTCCCCAGAGCCATTATAGATCTCATGGTCAACGCGGTTTGTACGGCGCTAGAATCACTGGACGGCATTGGTAATTAATCCTAGGGTGATATAACCCATTGCAATGGAACCTCCACCATATCAACACATACCATGGTTCCATTGCCAGCCACATAGTCATATTCATAGTTGGAAACTAACATTTCATTTGCGATGCAGGAATGATAAGTATATAGCTTTGCATTAAAGTAGTAGAAAATACTCAAGTTGACATGAGCAAGGGTGAACTTGCCTGTGGACTGCGAGATAGTGCAGTTCAATGCAGTTGATGGAACCTGGACCTCGGGTTCTGTAAGAAGCATCATTGTCCGGTAAGGACAATGTTATAAAATCCAAATAATGCAATCATGGATGTATTATTTTATGTTGGATCCCTTTACCCCGCTGAGTTATATGAATTTAGGGGTGTGTTTAAGATTTATGTCTTTGACAGTAATTTACAATTGATTTAAAAGTATTAATCATTGTGATTCACACAAAGTACAACAATTCAAAGTAAAACTATTTTACTTGATGATTCCCTTAATCATTCCAAAAATAATTTGCAATTATAGAGTTACCTCTATAGTTTTTGGATTAAAAGGAATATAGTATTTTTCTTGGAAAAATACCCTTTTCAATAGAAATGACTTGGAATATTAGAATTTCATTTTGAAATGTTTGAAAATAAGTATTTGAACTTATTTGAAATTTTTCCTTGAATTTTTAAATACAAGGAAATAATAGTTTTTAAAATTCCAAGTTATTATTTGAATTCTTAAAATTCATAATTTTGAATTTGTTTCATAAATTCCATATCATATTTTATTCTTGTTAAGATTTATTTTTCATTCATTAATCCAATTTTTAATGGATTTTTAGAGTTGTATTTGAATTATTAAAATTTGGTAAAGTTCTGGCCTTTTATTAAATGGTAAAAGACCAAAATACCCTCCTGGACCTTATTGGGCTCAGCCCAATAACCTAAGTCCATGGGACAGCCCACTAAGGCTTGCCCCATAGTGGCTCGGTGGCGCCGAACGGCCCACCCCTCTCACTCACTCGGCCCTCTCTCGCTTTTCGTCTCTAACCCTAGCCTCTCTGCGACGCTCTGGCGATGGCGTCGCCGCCATGGCCGCCGCCTCGCTCCGGCCAGCTCCGTGCTCGCCCGCCGTAGCCACCTACTGAACTGAACCGCCGCGTGCAGATCTATCGATCTGTCCGCGTGGTTTTCCCCTGCTCTTCCTCTCCTGGCGAATCGCCTCCGTTCTGGATCTCGTGGAGAATCGCCTCGACGAACTCCGGCGAGCGCTCGTCCTTGCCGACGATGGGTGCGCTCCTGAGGTTGACCTGGCGCGGGTGCTGCTCGCAATACTTGTGCCGTCGCCTCAGGTGCATCTGCTACGGTGGTGTTGGTTCGTGTTTGGGTTCGCCGGCGTAACATCGGCGCCTACCCTGGATTTGCAGCTGTTAGGGCCGCGCGAGCACTGCCTCGCCATGCCCTAGCTTCTGCTTCCAGGCGCAAGTAAGTTGCTGCACTTCCTCTTCCTCTTCTCCATATCTGTGTGCCTCCCTTTGTTACTATTCTTCTTCCTCCTCATGCTCTGCTGCTCTCTGGTGATCCTGTGATCACCCAGAGCCATGCTATTGCTGTGCAATCTTCCTGTGCTTCTGTCTACTGCAAGCTCATGGCCATATTACCAGTTATTGGTACTGACCCATGTTGCTTTGCTTGTTGTTTATGCTGTGCTTGCTTCTCTGCTGCTCCTAGCATGCTCTGTACTTGCCATGCTCTACTGTGCTTGCTCAAAAGCCTGCTATGCCATGCTATCACTACTAGGGAAAAGCCTATAGGTGGAGGCAAGTGGTGCCGGCGCACCACCACAGGCATGCGCCGGTGGAACTTGTTGCCGGCGCACCAGGAAACCGCCGCGCCGGCGATGCCGTCCCACTGCCGGTGCACCAGCTGACACGATGCGCCGGCGCTATTTCCTGGCAACACCTCCCCCAACTCGGCCAGGCCCACGAAGCATTGCCGGCGCACCGGCCCAGGAGCGCGCCGGCGGTAATTATTCTATTACCGGCGCGCTCTTGGGCTGGTGCGCCGGCAATGCTTCATGGGCCTGGTCTGGAGCAGATATAGCCGGATGGGCTATACACTGCCGGCGCACCCAGGTCCTGGTGCGCCGGTAGTAACCTGGGACTTATTACAGCCACCAACCAGCACTCACAAGCCACTACACTCACACTCCTCATCCACACAACCCGACCCTTCTCCCAACCCACCTAATATTTGCCCATTTCTACCCCAACTTTAGCCAATTTGACCAAACAAAATCATATTTTTTGAGCAAATCTTCCCTTCCTACATGCATCTCCCACATCCCTATGTAGATCTAGATCTATCTATCACGCATTGACCGCTCAATCTAGATCTAGATCTAGAAAGTTGGCTTCCATACGCCGTGGTAGCGGCGCGACGTCTCGATCTCGTTGACGAATATATCAAACAAATAGGTGATTAATGAACAAATAATTGAGGAATGAAATCGACTTATGTTGGACATTTGAAGCAAAGCTCTCGTGTGTGGCATATATATATGTTGTGCTTGTGCTTGTGTGTGTTGGCGTTGAAAATGAGTTGCCAACGTTGCGCCGAAATGTTGATTCTTTAAGTTTCCGTTTCGGCACATTTCTGGCGCTCCTATGTCCTACCGTGTAGGAAGGTCATGCCGAAATTTTCCGTGAAAACTACCAACGGATGCATGGTTCTAATGAATTATGTAATCTTACCATGCAGGCGATAATGGTTATCGAGATGAGTGAAAGCATCGTGATGAGATATCTGAAACACGCGATCATCGACATGTATGAAAATAACCGCACGGAGGTATTGTGTCCGTGCCGGAGATGCAAACGAGGGAAATGGTTTGACCCGTATTCAGGCAAATTGCAGGGGCACCTGCTCACTAATGATTTCATGCATGGACACACTCAATGGATGAGTGATGATGGCGCGGAGGTCAATGGGGCGACGGCGACATGTGGTAAAAATGGCCGGCAAGAAGGAGGGCATCATGATATTGATGACGATGAAGAGTTTGTCGCACAGGACGATAACCTTGACGACGACAATAACCTTGACGACGACAATAACCTTGACGACGACGAAGAGGTGCCGCTAGCTTCAGTCGTGCGGGACCCTCATCTTCAAGATCTGCTTCTCGAAAAGACGAAAGGCGCCAAGCGGAAATCAAAGCTTGAGCAACTCGAGATAGACTCGAATACTCCGTTGTACGACTCAGGTCGCGGGTTGGGGGAGTCTCGCTTGAGAGTAGCTCTCGATGTGCTGCAGATGAAGGCGAAACACGGATGGACGGACACAAGCGTCGACGACATCCTGGAATACGTGAAAGATCTCCTTCCTGCCGGGAACACGTGTCCTGGTAGTCTAGCCGAGGCCAAGAGAATCACGTGCCCTCTCGACTTACCCCACGAAAAGTATCACGCCTGCATCAATGACTGTATCATGTATCGCAAGGAGCACATGGACAAGACCAAATGTCCTGTGTGTGAAGCTGAACGGTACAAGAAAGGGAAGAAGAAAGCTCCTCGGAAAGTTGTGTGGTACTTCCCGCTCGCCCCCCGGCTTCAACGGTTCTACGCGGACCGCAAGGAAGCAAAGCTCATGCGCTGGCACGCAGAAAGAAAGGAGGCAGTGTTGAATGATAAAGAGCGGATTGAGCACCTGAAGGCTCGACGCACCCTTCGGATGCAAGCCGGTGGAAAGAATTAGAAATTGAATTAGGAAGTTTTTGGGGATATCCGAGAAACATCTGGTTGGGTGCGAGCACGGACGGATTCAATCCGTTCGGAAACCAGAGCAGCACACATAGCACATGGCCCGTGTTTGTATGGATCTACAACCTCCCGCCCTGGCTGTGCATGAAGAGGAAGTACATACAGATGAGTATGCTAATTCAAGGGCCGACACAGCCAGGAAACGATATCAACATGTATCTCGAACTATTAAAGGAGGAGCTTGAAACGTTGTGGGCGGAGGAAGGGGTAGATACATGGGACGCCGTCGCGGAAGAATATTTCCCTTTGAGAGCCGCGTTGATCACGACGGTGCAGGACTACCTCGGATACGGTTACATTTCGTGCCAGGTGTGCCATGGACACAAGGCATGTGTCGGTGCATGGAAGAGACGATGTTTTTGCAGCTTGGTAAGGATCCCGGCTCTTCGAAAACAGTTTACATGGGGCATCGAAGGTGGCTACAGAAAACTGACCCGTGGAGAAAGCGTGGAGATCTGTTCGATGGTACAAATGAACCCCGAGGACCTCCACGTAAGAAGAGCGGCGAAGAGATCGATACATTACTGAAAGGTTGGAAGGAGTGCCCTGCGCCGGGAAAGATTCGTCAAAAGCCTGGAGAGAAGAAGAAGAAAAAGGAAACGACGCCGCTCATTGGTGTATGGAAAAGGAGGTCCGTGTTTTGGGACTTGCCGTACTGGAAAATTCTCGATACACCTCACTGCCTTGATGTCATGCATATTACAAAGAACGTGTGCGAGAGCTTGCTTGGCACTCTTCTCAACATGCCGGACCGGACCAAAGATGGGCCGAAAGCAAGACAGGACCTGAAAGTTTTGGGCATCAGGGAAGAGCTTCAGATCCCGCCGGCCCAAGAGGGACAGTCGGAGGAGGAGGCGGACGGCGGTCGAAGCGCAAAAGGATTAAGCAGCCAGAGACTATTCTGTCCCCCTCTGCTTCACTTTTAGTCCGGCCGAGGTCGATCAATTTTTCAATTGCCTTGTAGGAGTCAGAGTGCCCTTCGGTTACTCCGGGCTAATAAGCAGATACATGGACCCCAAGAAACGAAACTTCAGCGGCATGAAGTCTCATGACTGTCACGTGATGATGACGCAGATTCTTCCGGTTGCAATCCGAGGTATAATGGATGACCATGTCCGTGCAACGCTGACTGGGCTCTGTAACTTCTTCGACGTCATAACTCGGAAGTCGATAAGCGTGAAGAAACTCGCAAGGCTCCAGGAAGAGATCGTGGTGATCCTATGTGAGATGGAGATGTACTTCCCGCCTGCATTCTTTGACGTGATGGTCCATCTGTTGGTCCATATCATGGATGATATCGTCAGTCTAGGGCCGGCATTCTTACACAACATGATGCCGTTTGAAAGAATGAATGGGGTCATTAAAGGATACGTTCGTAACAGGTCACATCCGGATGGAAGCATCGTACAGGGCTGGCTCACCGAAGAGTGCATCTCTTTCTGCACGAATTATCTAGACATTGAGGACCCTGTTGGTTTGCCTCAAAACAAGTACCTCTGCAGGTTCGAGGGAGTAGGCCACCAAAATGGAAGGAAGGAACTGCACGTGCACATGTCTGGTCGGAGTTCCGACTTTGACAGGGCCAACTTAGTAGCGCTACAACACATTGACTTGATCGATCCTTGGTTGAAAGAGCACAAAACCATGATAGAGAACAGTGGCAAGCCGATGATGACGGAAGCGTAAATATACAGAGAGCACAACTCCTCTTTCGCGCTGGTTCAAAGACCACATTGATGCTAATCCCCCACCAATGGATTATGACAAGGATAAACTAGTATTGGCCTTGTCACATGGCCCCGCGCCCAACATCATGACTTACCAAGCGTACGATATCAACGGGTACACATTCTACACGGAAGAAAAAGACAAGAACAGTGTTTACCAGAACTCAGGGGTAACGATGGATTCCTGGACGGGTGACGTAAAGACTAGATACTACGGAAGAATCGAGGAAATCTGGGAGCTTAGCTACGCTGGGGAGAAAGTGCCGATGTTCCGTATCAGATGGGCTAAGAGCGTCAGAAAAGAAGACCGGTATTTCGCCACCATGTTTCTACCCGAAGCCAACAAATCAAAGTCCACGAACGCCACCGCGCAGAATGAGCCATGGGTACTGGCAGAACACGTGCACCAATGCTTCTTCATAACCGACCCATCCAGGCCTAGCCGTGTTATCGTGAGGAGAGGCAAGAGGACCATCGTCGGAATGGATGGAGTCGCCAACGAGGAAGACTTCGAAGGACAAGTCGGAGACCCAATGATGGAAGAATCCGAGGACGAAGACACAACATACACCACAAGAAGAAGCAGGACCACGCTACCGAGGTCAGGTCGACCCTTCAAAAGAAGAAGTCACGACACGGGGCTAAATTATTCAATGACGAGCAAGAAAAGCAAGAAGAAAGCGAAACACTCTTCTCAATCGATGATGTAAAACTTTATTTGCAATGTATAACTCATATTTTGTGTAATTCATAACTACTCATATTGTCATGGCCAATATTTTATGTATGACTAATTAATATTGTGTTGGTCAATATTTTATGCATGCATGTATATAACTCATATTTTTTGTAATGCATAAACTCATATAGCTTGGTTATTATCTTGAAAAGAGAAGGAAATAAAATAGTATAGGATTTGTGGGAAAAGAAAAGAAACATAAAAGAAAGTGAAAAGAAATAAAGAAAAGAATAAAAATAAAAGAATAAAAAGAAAGTGAAAAGAAATAAAGAAAAGAATAAAAAGAAATGGCCAGCCAGGTTGGGGGACAAGTCCCAGGTATAGCTGGGCTCACCTTATTGCCGGCGCACCACATGTTTGGTTCGCCGGGGGTATAGTTGTCCCCGGCGAACCAAACATGTGGTGCGCCGGCAATAAGGTGAGCCCAGCTATACCTGGGACTTAACCGCTGCGCGCGATCCTCTCTTCTCCCTCCCCATTCCCAGTCGATCGAGACGAACCGCGCCGCCACCGTCGATCTCGAGCGTCGCCGCCACCATCGATCTCGAGCGCCACCACGCGGAAGCCCTGGACCAAGATTCCTCGCTGCACGCCGGAGCCTCCGTGCAAGTAGGAGCAGGGCGTGGCCGCGGAGAGGAGGGGGATCTAGGGCGTCACGCGCCGGCCGCCGTCGCCACCGTCGCCGAGAGGAGGAGGAGGGCGTTGCGCGCCGGCCACCATCACGGAGAGGAGCAGCACGCCACCATCACCGTTGGTAAGAACCCCCTTCCCCTCTCCATCCCCCTCTTCCTTCCCTCTCTCTGCCTCCGAATTCTTGCAGTAGTTCTTGATGTGCATTCGAATCCTTAGTGCTTGCAGTAGTTCTTGCAAGAATGCTTGATGTGCTCTGGTGGCAGTAAGAAAAAATTGAAGTTCTTGCCTCCAAAAATCCTTAGTTCTTGTAGTAGTTTATAGTTCTTGATGTGCTCTGGTCGATTTAGGGTCATTTAGGTTTATGCTCTCTGGTTGCAGTAAGAAAAAATTGAGATGTAGGATGCTACTGAAAATGCCTAATGCAAATGCTACTGAAATGCTACTGAAAATAAAAACTAGACACTAGACAGTATGTTAGTTCTTCATTAAATGAAAATGAAAATGGTTTTGCTAGCTAAATTGGTTTAGTTCATTTAGGTTTTGCTCTCTGGTTTGCTAAAATGGTTTGCTAAAATGGTTCATTTAGCTGGAGAATTGGAATGTTATGTGTTGGAGGGTGATGGTTATGGTGAAATGCTACTGTGAAAAAACCTCATGCTCATGCTCATGCTGCTGTCAAATTATGTTAGCAATAAAAATAAAATGCTTTAATAAAATGCTTTATATACTAAGTGCTGTTGAAAAAAGAAATTGAGTTGCAAATAAAGATTTTGAAATGGTTTTGAAATGCTACTGCCAAAAAAGAATGCTCTCTGGTTTTGCTCTACGGTTTTGCTAAAATGGATTTAAATTGGTGCTATGCATGGTTGATTTAAATTGGGTCTTTTGATGTCCTCATTGACATAGACAGGAATTGCTTGCAGTACCTAGGTAGCTAGGCAGTAGGGTTTTTTATGCTTGCAGTACCTAGAGAATTTGATATATAAAATTCATTGGTTTGCTTCATGCTAAAGATGGGTTCATTCTTAATACAGAGAACATAGTCAGTATTTCTAATACACCTAGTTACTGTTATGTATTACCTAAACACTAGTTGGCAGTAGCAAATGCTACTACTGGTTTAGCTACTGGTTTACTTAATTTAAGAAGAACAAGTGCTATGTTCATTCTCTGGTTCATTTAAAATTGTGTTTTTGCAAATATATGATGTGCTGTTGCAAATGGACAGTAGCTAGCTAGGTTCATTTAGTTGATTTATAATTGGAGCTTTCTGATAATCCACAAATGAGAAATGACACATGTGAGCTTCTCTGGTTCATTTAAAAGAAAATGAAAATTGGTGCTATGTTCCTTATCTGGTTCATTTAAAACAAAATGAAAATGATAAGGTACCTAGTGTATTTTGTATAAGTGGGTACAAGCTCTGTTTGGCACTGTTTTAATTATGTAGCCAGAGAGTAGCATGGTGTTGATGTAAAATGGTTATGGTTTTTATTTTAGTGTTTGAATTCTGGTTTGAATCCAGGGCTAGCATGATGAAATTCTGTCACTGACTCACTGGAAATTCTGGTTTGCTTCTGGTTGGTACATATTCCCCTGTAACAAGAATTTCCAACTGCTTATTAGTATTTGTTCAGTAGATGCTGTCAAGTGTTCACAAATGAGAAATGACACATGTTGTTGCTATGTTCACTCTCTGATGCTGGTTGGAAAAGAAATGAAAATGAAAAATGTATCATATATGTGAATTGCATTTCTGTTACAGGGATTGAGTTGCTATTGAGTGCCGGAATGTCGATTCATTTCCGTTTCGGCAATTCTAGCACTCGTCATGACCAATTTTTAGCAAAGGTCATGCCGAATTTTTCCGTGAATTCTAACTCCTTTTCATCTTCTATTAGTGCAAGCCACCATGTCGTCTCAAGAAGAGTTAGAGGAGCACTACAATAGGCACTTCTTTAGGACGGAGGAGGATGCCGAGGCCGCTGGTGTTGGCGGCGACGAGGACCATGAGATGGAGGATGCCGCTGGGGGTAGTGCCGACGAGCCGAGCGGCAACGAGGCAAGCGCCGCCGCCGGGGGTAGTACCTACGAGCCTAGCGGCGATGAGGCAACCGGCGCCGCCGGGGGTGGCGGCGAGACAAGCGGCGACGATCCTAGCGGCGCCGCCGGGAGTAGTGGCACCGGGACAAGTGGAGCCAAGAGGCCGCGGAAGGCAAGGCGCCAAAACACGGTCGGCACCGGCAGAGACACAGTCAAAGAGGTGGACCCCGCCAGTGGTTTGCCGGTGGAGCCTAAGGATGTTGCCAAGGGGTACGGCAACCAACTGGCATGTATCCTCCGAGAGGTCGTCAATCTCAACGAGACAGACCTCCGAGCTGAGAGCAAAGCGCCTTTGCGAGCCCAGCTCATTGCGAGGTTGCACGCACGATACAAGTTCCTAGGCGACTACGCCTCCAGTCATCAAACCAACAACATTGTGAACTCACAAGCCCTCCTGAAGTTCACCAAACACCTCAGCAGCTATAAGTACATGGTGCGGAAGCTGATTGCTGAGGGCAAAGGTTTCGAAGAGGTCCACTCCGCCTTTCCGCATGTCACCCAGGCGGACTTTGATGCTTTTGTGGCCAATGAAGAGCTACAAGCAACCAAGAATCGCAAGTTGTGGGGGAAGGAAATGCGGGAGCTTAACATCGGCAACCACAACCTTGGGAGCCGTGGGTACGAGGGAAAGGAGCCCTATTGGGCGAAGGAGGACGAGGCGTATGTAAATGCCGGCATTGAGAACCCCTGGCTCAAGTACAAGGACCCGCTTGAAAGAAGATTCATCAGGTCCGGTACCATAAGAAGAAACTAACCGGGGAACTTGTCACGGACCCGAAGGTCGTAACCGACATAATTTGGTTCACGAACGACCAGAAGGTCCTGGCGTTGGAGAAAAAACTGGTAAGCAATTTACCGGTTTAATTAGATCAAGTATCGTTCATATAATAGTAGCAACATTTCTAAATGGTTCGCGTTTCTTCCGCAGGAAGAAGAAAGACAAAGACTTTCTCAAGGCTCCCAAGGTGACGAAGGCTCCTCGTCCCAGGCGTCGACGGGCAGGGTAGCCTGGGACAAGCCTCTCGTACGGGCGCTAAACATCGTTAATGAGCATTCACCGACGAGAAGGCCGCATAGAGGCCGTGTGGCTGGCGCCGGTACAGGCTACAAGCATGGTCACTATGGCTTGTCGTCTGCGGCCGATAAAAATGCGCGTAATGAGAGGAAGCAGCGGGAGGCGGAGGAAATGAGGGAGTCAATCCTAGCCCAAGTCCAAGCTGGTTTGGTACCGCAACTGGTACCGCAACTCAAAGCTACACTCGTACCTGAAGTCAAAGCTGAAGTCGCCGCTGGAGTCCAAGCAGATTTCAACGCTCTACAAGCGTGGTATGAGGGTGGCAAACAAGGCCCCCCCCCCGAAAATGCAAGTGGTTAGCTTCAACGGCAGCAACTCGATGGTGCCGCTGTCCGCCGGCAATGACAATGTTATAATGGAGACTCCTCCGGCCGCCGGCAATGTCGCTGGTGGTAGGGATTCACCGTCGATGCCGGGTAGCAGCCCCTCCGTCACTTGCACGCCCGCCGCCGCATGTGCTGGCCCATCGACATTAGCCGAGCTCAACGCCCTCACGGTAATTAACTAATGTGTACATCAAGTTAATATATTAGTTTCGTCATCCTTGCCCTCTCTCTAACGCCATACACATGTTCTCGCAGGCGCTCTCGACGCCATGCACCTTTTTGATGAGAGTAAACGACGAACTCAAAGACGTCGCGAGGGGGTCCATCATTCGGCCCCTGGATAAGAAGTGGCACACACGAGATATGGCGGATGACGTTTACCGGGTTGAAGTGGATCGGGCGTTACCGGGCTATGAGGATTTGTTTCCTCCTAATCCACCGCATGGTGCCGATGACGATAGCCCGTTGAATCTGGCCTCACTGAAGGGTTGGGTACTGCTATGGCCGAAGACCCTAATTCGGATCAACACCTACTCGGGGTCGACGGCAAGCAAAGACAAGCACCTTGCGGCGCCAGATGTTAGCGTCCCTCCACGACAGCCAGCGGCGCCCGTGGTCATCGCCCCACCAGAACGGCCAGCTGCGCCAGAGGTCAGCGCCCCACCACAACAGCCAGCTGCGCCAGAGGCCGAGGAATACGAACGTGACAACTTCCAATGGGATATTCCTACATCTTCACAAGTTGTCCATGAGGATGCGCCGGGCTTGAAATATGTGTGCTCCAAGAAGCTGTTCGATTCTCAAGAAACGGCTGAGGAGGAAAATCCTGAGGAGGTCGCCACCGCCGCCGTCAAAAATATGTTGAGCCCAAACACACTCCGTGCTACGGCCACTACGGTGATGGAGGGTCCATCAGTACAACCCAAGAAGAGGAAGAGGCAAAATAAGAAGGACGCCCAAGACAAGGCGGCGGCGGCCGAATCCAAGGACAAGGTCCCACTCCTTGACAAGTTGCCAAACAATTGGCAACCTCTGCATCACTTGGGTCAACCGATGCTGCCGGAGCATGTCGTGAAGAAACTCACCCCGGATATGAGGAGCTTGCATGAGACTGTCTTGCATGTGGAGAACCTTCTTCTCAAATCAAAAGATCCTGGTTACCCTCTCTTCGTGGCGAAGGTTCCAACTGGCATGAACTTCGTCGAGAAGTACCCCGCGGACTTGTGCTTCATCCGGTTCAACGACATCTTCAGCATCTATCGCATGCAAGCGCTCCACTTTAGTGTGGTTCGCCTAGTTGCTCTTAGCTTGTCTTCCCAGATTGTTAAGGAGGGGACGCCGACCATCGCGATAATGGACCCCTTCTATATGCGGGAGAGCATCATCTGCAACCACAGGGATCGCGCGATTGCCACCCGACAGGTCAAGGATTTCATCTTTGGCGAACATTAAGAAGGGCGCCATTCTCATCCCTTACTTCCCCGAGTAAGTAATCACTCGCTAGTCCCCCATCACCATTCTATCCTATATCTCCATTTGCATTTCCAAAGGTTAATCCGTGTGTTTTCCGCAGAGACAAGTTCTGCACCCTCATCGTCGTGCACCCGCAACACTCGCATGCAGTCTATCTCGACTCGGGTAGGGACCGCAAGAAAGACTACTCCCACATCAGGGCCCTTCTCAATGATGCTCTCACCGGCTTCGCCAACAAGGCAGGCCCCCTCAAAGTAGAGAGGAAATCCCGAGGAGGCTTGGTCTTAACCCACACAACCAACTTCCCCTGCCTCGGGCGATCGACGCCCGACAATGGGATGGACGCGTGGTACGCCATCCTTCGAGATGCAGGAGTACATAAAGTACGCAGATGACATGTTGCTGCCAGAGAATCTCAGAAACAGGTTTGCAAACATGGCGGATGTCCCGATAGAGAGATTAGAAAGAAGCTGGGTCGCATCCAGCAGTTCATTTGCACGATAATCCTGCAGGATGTCAACAATAGGTCTGGTGAGTTCTTCTACGGCTATGGTCTACCACCTAATGACGAGATAGACCTCCGCTTGGAGATGTCGCGTGATGAGAGGCCGTTCAACTCGCTTGAGGGTTGCCGTCCATTCCCCCCTAGGCGTACAACCTGATCCTACGACGGGAACACTTGCTAAAGCTTGAATGATATGTCCTTGAACTTCCGTACTGTAATACTTGCTCTATATTGCCATAGAATCGACTCGGTGCATTTATTTAGTTGTATGAATGTGCATGTGAACATGTGTCTGTAGTTTCATTTACTTTGCTATATATTTCAAGATTATGGCGTACATAGCTTAATAATTATTTGCATTTACTCGACCACTACTTGCCTCGTATTTGGAGTTCGCCGATGATTAGAATGTTCGGTCAATCGTACACTCGGGGGTGGAGCCAGTGAGCCTTGGTGCGACGGCCACAAGTATCAATCTATTGTGCATCCTACCTAGCCTCACTGACTCCATCCCTGGATGTTAATATTTGTTTCGACCGACAAAGTATGAGGCACGCTATTTAATTCGTACTACTTGTCTTCTATTTGAGTTCGCACTTCTTAATTGCATTGGCCGATGATTAAAATGTTCGGTCACTTGTACACTCCGGGGTGGGGCCAGTGAGGCTTGGTGTGATGGCCACAAATATCAATCTATTGTGCATCCTACCTAGCCTCACTGACCCCATCCCTGTATGTTATTATTTATTTCGACCAACAAAGTATGAGGCACATGCTATTTAGTTCATACTACTTGTCTCTTATTTGAGTTGGCACTTGTTCATTGCATTGGTACTAACGTTTTACTTGTCTTGTGAATGGAGATGCCGACGACATATGTCGTGTACAAGGGGAGGGTTCCTGGAGTCTACGACGACTGGGAGGACTGTCGGAGACAGGTGCACTGTTTCAGCGGCAACAGCTACAAGGGATACCCCACTAGGGTGGAGGCGGAAGGAAGATACGCCCGTTATCTAGCGGGAGAGATGAGGGACATGAGGAGGAACCGGATGAAGACCATGGCCTTCATGATGATGGTCATCATGACCATGTTGGTCATGTTCTATGTGATTCTAGTTTAGGTTAGGACCTACATTGTGAGGTGTATGACGATACTTGTGACGACTATGTACCAAGACTTCTAACTTTGTGAAACTTCGTCGTTCGGTGTTGCATATGCACATGTGTTGTATGAATCAACACATTCCGAAACGAGACTTGCGTATTTGTGTACTGATACCGAAATGAAACTTGGCTCTCTATGTGCTTCTCATATTGCATGTAATACTGTATAAATATGAACTGCGTTGTAAATATATACTGCTGTCAAATATGTGTTGTAATATGCTGGAAAAAAGCTGGAAAAAAGAATTTTCGAATTAATTGCCGGCGCACCTAAATGACATACTGCCGGCGCACGTGGCATGCGCCAGTGCTGGAAGCACTACTGCCGGCGCACCTGAATATGCGCCGGTGGAATATATCTTTGCCGGCGAAGCTTGGGTGGTGCGCCGGCAGTAGCTGACATATCGCCGGCGCACAACCTGGTGCGCCGGCAGTGTCCATTTATCACCGGCGCGTTCGCACCGGCGGGCTCGTGGTGCGCCGGCAATGGGCGTTTTAGGTGCGCCGGCAATGGGCCTTTTCCTAGTAGTGTATACTTGATTATGGCTTGCTTATGCTTACTGAAATACCATGCTTGCTTGTCTAGGTGTACTTGTGATGCATCAGTGACACTTGTGTGTGTGTCAGTGGTGCCTGTGATATGCTTCAGTGCTTCCTAAGCAAGCTAATGATCCATTGGATCATTCCTTGCTTGTTGGCTAACTTCCCTGTGTAGCTTGGCTTGCTATACTTGATCCATTTGATCAATTAATTGTCAGTGATAGCTTACTGGTTAATACTGTGGCTAAGTGATTCAATTACCCTTGTGATGCTGATGCTCAAGCATCACTGTGATGTTGCTTACTTGTGCTGTTGCTCATCTTAGCTACCTAGACTTGCTCTAGTGGCTATGGATTAAACTGTGTTGCCTTATATTATGTTGCTGTCAGTATTAAGCATGGATCTCTGATAAATTCATGCTTGAATTAAGTAAATTATGATGAACTGCTTATGCAGTAATGATTTAAAATGACTGATGGCGTGTATTTCACACGTTCGTTGGGCAACCCCAAGAGGAAGGTATGATGCGCACAGCAGCAAGTTTTCCCTCAGAAAGAAACCAAGGTTTATCGAACCAGGAGGAGCCAAGAAGCACGTTGAAGGTTGATGGCGGCGAGATGTAGTGCGGCGCAACACCAGGGATTCCGGCGCCAACGTGGAACCTGCACAACACAACCAAAGTACTTTGCCCCAACGAAGCTTGGTGAGGTTGTCAATCTCACCGGCTTGCTGTAACAAAGAGTTAACCGTATTGTGTGGAAGATGATTGTTTGCGAAAAACAGTAGAACAAGATGTGCAAGAGATTGTATTTCAGTAAAGAGAATTGGACCGGGGTCCACAGTTCACTAGAGGTGTCTCTCCCATAAGACGAACAGCATGTTGGGTGAACAAATTACAGTTGGGCAATTGACAAATAAAGAGAGCATGACAATGCACATACATATCATGATGAGTATAGTGAGATTTAATTGGGCATTACGACAAAGTACATAGACCGCCATCCAACTGCATCTATGCCTAAAAAGTCCACCTTCAGGTTATCATCCGAACCCCTTCCAGTATTAAGTTGCAAAGCAACAGACAATTGCATTAAGTATGGTGCGTAATGTAATCAACAACTACATCCTTAGACATAGCATCAATGTTTTATCCCTAGTGGCAACAGCACAACACAACCTTAGAACTTTCTCATTTGTCCCGGTGTCAATGCAGGCATGAACCCACTATCGAGCATAAGTACTCCCTCTTGGAGTTACAAGCATCTACTTGGCCAGAGCATCTACTAGTAACGGAGAGCATGCAAGATCATAAACAACACATAAGCATAACTTTGATAATCAACATAACAAGTATTCTCTATTCATCGGATCCCAACAAACGCAACATATAGAATTACAGATAGATGATCTTGATCATGTTAGGCAGCTCACAAGATCCGACAATGATAGCACAATGGGGAGAAGACAACCATCTAGCTACTGCTATGGACCCATAGTCCAGGGGTAGACTACTCACACATCACACCGGAGGCGACCATGGCGGCGTAGAGTCCTCCGGGAGATGATTCCCCTCTCCGGCAGGGTGCCGGAGGCGATCTCCTGGATCCCCCGAGATGGGATCGGCAGCGGCGGCGTCTCTGGAAGGTTTTCCGTATCGTGGTTCTCGGTACTGGGGTTTTCGTCACGGAGGCTATTTGTAGGCGGAAGGGCAGAGTCGGGGGCCAGACGAGGGGGCCACACCATAGGGCGGCGCGGGCCCCCCCTGGGCCGCGCCGCCACGTGGTGTCGCCACCTCGTGGCCCCACTTCGTGTGTTCTTCGGTCTTCTGGAAGCTCCGTGGAAAAATAGGCCCCTGGGCTTTGATTTCGTCCAATTCCGAGAATATTTCCTTACTAGGATTTCTGAAACCAAAAACAGCAGAAAACAGAAGCGGCACTTCGGCATCTTGTTAATAGGTTAGTTCCAGAAAATGCACGAATATGACATAAAGTGTGCATAAAACATGTAGATAACATCAATAATGTGGCATGGAACATAAGAAATTATCGATACGTCGGAGACGTATCAGCATCCCCAAGCTTAGTTCTGCTCGTCCCGAGTAGGTAAAACAATAACACAGATAATTTCTGGAGTGACATGCCATCATAATCTTGATCATACTATTTGTAAAGCATATGTAGTGAATGCAGCGATCAAAACAATGTGTATGACATGAGTAAACAAGTGAATCATATAGCAAAGACTTTTCATGAATAGCACTTCAAGACAAGCATCAATAAGTCTTGCATAAAAGTTAACTCATAAAGCAATAATTCAAAGTAAAGGTATTGAAGCAACACAAACGAAGATTAAGTTTCAGCGGTTGCTTTCAACTTGTAACATGTATATCTCATGGATATTGTCAACATAGAGTAATATAATAAGTGCAATAAGCAAGTATGTAGGAATCAATGCACAGTTCACACAAGTGTTTGCTTCTTTGAGGTGGAGAGAAATAGGTGAACTGACTCAACATTGAAAGTAAAAGAATGGTCCTCATAGAGGAAAAGCATCGATTGCTATATTTGTGCTAGAGCTTTGATTTTAAAAACATGAAACAATTTTGTCAACGGTAGTAATAAAGCATATGCATCATGTAAATTATATCTTATAAGTTGCAAGCCTCATGCATAGTGTACTAATAGTGCCCGCACCTTGTCCTAATTAGCTTGGACTACCTGGATTATCACCGCAATACATATGCTTTAACCAAGTATCACAAAGGGGTACCTCTATGCCGCTTTGTACAAAGGTCTAAGGAGAAAGCTCGCATTTGGATTTCTCGCTTTTGATTATTCTCAACTTAGACATCCATACCGGGACAACATAGACAACAGATAATGGACTCCTCTTTTAATGCTTAAAGCATTCAACAACAATTAATTCTTTTCTCATTAGAGATTTGAGGATGTTTGTCCAAAACTGAAACTTCCACCATGGAACATGGCTTCGGTTAGCGGCCCAATGTTCTTCTCTCACAATATGCATGCTCAAACCATTCAACTCAGAGTAGATCGCCCTTACTTCAGACAAGACGAACATGCATAGCAACTCACATGAAATTCAACAATGAGTTGATGGCGTTCCCCAGTAAACATGGTTATCGCACAACAAGCAACTTAATAAGAGATAAAGTGCATAATTACATATTCAATACCACAATAGTTTTTAAGCTATTTGTCCCATGAGCTATATATTGCAAAGGTGAATGATGGAATTTTAAAGGTAGCACTCAAGCAATTTACTTTGGAATGGCGGAAAATACCATGTAGTAGGTAGGTATGGTGGACACAAATGGCATAGTGGTTGGCTCAAGTATTTTGGATGCATGAGAAGTATTCCCTCTCGATACAAGGTTTAGGCTAGCAAGGCTTATTTGAAACAAACACAAGGATGAACCGGTGCAGCAAAACTCACATAAAAGACATATTGAAAACATTATAAGACTCTACACTGTCTTCCTTGTTGTTCAAACTCAATACTAGAAATTATCTAGACCTTAGAGAAACCAAATATGCAAACCAAATTTTAGCATGCTCTATGTATTTCTTCATTAATGGGTGCAAAGTATATGATGCAAGAGCTTAAACATGAGCACAACAATTGCCAAGTATCACATTACCCAAGACATTTATAGCATTTACTACATGTATCATTTTCCAATTCCAACCATATAACAATTTAACGAAGGAGAAACTTCGCCATGAATACTATGAGTAGAAACCAAGGACATACTTGTCCATATGCTACAGCGGAGCGTGTCTCTCTCCCATAAAGTGAATGCTAGGATCCATTTTATTCAAACAAAACAAAAAAACAAAAACAAACCGACGCTCCAAGAAAAAGCACATAAGATGTGATGGAATAAAAATATAGTTTCAGGGGAGGAACCTGATAATGTTGTCGATGAAGAAGGGGATGCCTTGGGCATCCCCAAGCTTAGACGCTTGAGTCTTCTTGATATATGCAGGGGTGAACCACCGGGTGCATCCCCAAGCTTAGAGCTTTCACTCTCCTTGATCATGTTGCATCATACTCCTCTCTTGATCCTTGAAAACTTCCTCCACACCAAACTCGAAACAACACATTAGAGGGTTAGTGCACATTATAAATTGACATATTCAGAGGTGACACAATCATTCTTAACACTTCTGGACATTGCATAATGCTACTGGACATTAGTGGATCAAAGAAATTCATCCAACATAGCGAAAGAGGCAATGCGAAATAAAAGGCAGAATCTGTCAAAACAGAACAGTTCGTATTGACGAATTTTAAAATGGCACCAGACTTGCTCAAATGAAAATGCTCAAATTGAATGAAAGTTGCATACATATCTGAGGATCATGCACGTAAATTGGCTTAATTTTCTGAGCTACCTACAGGGAGGTGGACCCAGATTCGTGTCAGCAAAGAAATCTGGAACTGTGCAGTAATCCAAATCTAGTACTTACTTTTCTATCAACGGCTTAACTTGGCACAACAAAACACAAAAATAAGATAAGGAGAGGTTGCTACAGTAGTAAACAACTTCCAAGACACAAAATAAAAACAAAGTACTGTAGGTAAAAACATGGGTTGTCTCCCATAAGCGCTTTTCTTTAACGCCTTTCAGCTAGGCGCAGAAAGTGTGCATCAAGTATTATCAAGAGATGAAGTGTCAACATCATAATTTGTTCTCATAATAGAATCAAAAGGTACCTTCATTCTCTTTCTAGGGAAGTGTTCCATACCTTTCTTGAGAGGAAATTGATATTTTATATTACCTTCCTTCATATCAATGGTAGCACCAACAGTTCGAAGAAAAGGTCTTCCCAATATAATGGGACAAGATGCATTGCATTCAATATCCAAGACAACAAAATCAACAGGAACAAGGTTATTGTTAACGGTAATGCGAACATTATCAACTTTACCCAAAGGTTTCTTTGTAGAATGATCAGCAAGATTAACATCCAAATAACAATTTTTCAGCGGTGGCAAGTCAAGCATATTATAAATTTTCTTAGGCATAACAGAAATACTTGCACCAAGATCACATAAAGCATTACAATCAAAATCTTTAACTTTCATCTTAATGATGGGCTCCCAACCATCCTCTAGCTTTTTAGGAATAGAGGCTTCACGCTCTAGTTTCTCTTCTCTAGCTTTTATGAGAGCATTTGTAATATGATGCGTGAAAGCCAAATTTATAGCACTGGCATTAGGACTTTTAGCAAGTTTTTGCAAGAACTTTATAACTTCAGAGATGTGGCAATCATCAAAATTCAAACCATTATAATCTAAAGCAATGGGATCATCATCCCCAATGTTGGAAAAAATTTCAGTAGCTTTATCACAGGCAGTTTCAGCAGTTTTAGCGATTTCAGCAGTTTTCGCGCTTTGCATTAGAAGTGGAAACATTGCTAACACCAATTCTTTTATTAGTATGAGTTGAAGGTGCAGCAACATGTGTAGCATTAGCATTACTAGTGGTGGTAATAGTCCAAACTTTAGCTATATTCTTCTCTTTAGCTAGTTTTTCATTTTCTTCTCTATCCCACCTAGCACGCAGTTCAGCCATTAATCTTATATTCTCATTAATTCTAACTTGAATGGAATTTGCTGTAGTAACAATTTTATTATGATGATTCTCATTAGGCAAAACTTTTGATTTCAAAAGATCAACATCAGCAACAAGACTATCGACTTTAGAAGCAAGTATATCAATTTTCCCAAGCTTTTCTTCAACAGATTTGTTAAAAGCAGTTTGTGTACTAATAAATTCTTTAAGCATGGCTTCAAGTCCAGGGGTGAACTCCTATTATTGTTGTAAGAATTTCCATAAGAATTACCATAGCCGTTGCCATTATTATAAGGATATGGCCTATAGTTGTTACTAGAATTGTTCCGGTAAGCATTGTTGTTGAAATTATTATTTTTAATGAAGTTTACATCAACATGTTCTTCTTGTGCAACCAATGAAGCTAATGGAACATTATTAGGATCAATATTAGTCCTATCATTCACAAGCATAGACATAATAGCATCAATCTTATCACTCAAGGAAGAGGTTTCTTCGACAGAATTTACCTTCTTACCTTGTGGAGCTCTCTCCGTGTGCCATTCAGAGTAGTTGATCATCATATTATCAAGAAGCTTTGTTGCTTCACCAAGAGTGATGGACATAAAGGTACCTCCAGCAGCTGAATCCAATAAATTCCGTGAAGAAAAATTTAGTCCTGCATAGAAGGTTTGGATGATCATCCAAGTAGTCAGTCCATGGGTTGGGCAATTTTTAACCAGAGATTTCATTCTTTCCCAAGCTTGAGCAACATGTTCAGTATCTAATTGTTTAAAATTCATTATGCTACTCCTCAAAGATATAATTTTAGCAGGGGGATAATATCTACCAATAAAAGCATCCTTGCATTTAGTCCATGAATCAATACTATTCTTAGGCAGAGATAGCAACCAATCTTTAGCTCTTCCTCTTAATGAGAAAGGGAACAATTTTAGTTTAATAATATCACCATCTACATCTTTATATTTTTGCATTTCACATAGTTCAACAAAATTATTAAGATGGGCAGCAGCATCATCAGAACTAACACCAGAAAATTGATTGTTCATAACAAGATTAAGTAAAGCAGGTTTAATTTCAAAGAATTCTGCTGTAGTAGCAGGTGGAGCAATAGGTGTGCATAAGAAATCATTATTATTTGTGGTTGTGAAGTCACACAACTTAGTGTTTTCAGCGTTGGCCATTTTAGCAACAGTAAATAAAACAAACTAGATAAAGTAAATGCAAGTAAACTAATTTTTTTGTGTTTTAGATATAGCAAACAAGATAGCAAATAAAGTAAAACTAGCAACTAATTTTTTTGTATTTTGATTTAGTGCAGCAAACAAAGTAGTAAATAAAACTAAGCAAGACAAAAACAAAGTAAAGAGATTGAGAAGTGGAGACTCCCCTTGCAGCGTGTCTTGATCTCCCATGCAACGGCGCCAGAAAAAGAGCTTGATGGCGTGTATTTCACACGTTCGTTGGGCAACCCCAAGAGGAAGGTATGATGCGCACAGCAGCAAGTTTTCCCTCAGAAAGAAACCAAGGTTTATCGAACCAGGAGGAGCCAAGAAGCACGTTGAAGGTTGATGGCGGCGAGATGTAGTGCGGCGCAACACCAGGGATTCCGGCGCCAACGTGGAACCTGCACAACACAACCAAAGTACTTTGCCCCAACGAAACAGTGAGGTTGTCAATCTCACCGGCTTGCTGTAACAAAGAGTTAACCGTATTGTGTGGAAGATGATTGTTTGCAGAAAACAGTAGAACAGTATTGCAGTAGATTGTATTTCAGTAAAGAGAATTGGACCGGGGTCCACAGTTCACTAGAGGTGTCTCTCCCATAAGACGAACAACATGTTGGGTGAACAAATTACAGTTGGGCAATTGACAAATAAAGAGAGCATGACAATGCACATACATATCATGATGAGTATAGTGAGATTTAATTGGGCATTACGACAAAGTACATAGACCGCCATCCAACTGCATCTATGCCTAAAAAGTCCACCTTCAGGTTATCATCCGAACCCCTTCCAGTATTAAGTTGCAAAGCAACAGACAATTGCATTAAGTATGGTGCGTAATGTAATCAACAACTACATCCTTAGACATAGCATCAATGTTTTATCCCTAGTGGCAACAGCACAACACAACCTTAGAACTTTCTGTCACTGTCCCAGGTGTCAATGCAGGCATGAACCCACTATCGAGCATAAGTACTCCCTCTTGGAGTTACAAGCATCTACTTGGCCAGAGCATCTACTAGTAACGGAGAGCATGCAAGATCATAAACAACACATAAGCATAACTTTGATAATCAACATAACAAGTATTCTCTATTCATCGGATCCCAACAAACGCAACATATAGAATTACAGATAGATGATCTTGATCATGTTAGGCAGCTCACAAGATCCGACAATGATAGCACAATGGGGAGAAGACAACCATCTAGCTACTGCTATGGACCCATAGTCCAGGGGTAGACTACTCACACATCACACCGGAGGCGACCATGGCGGCGTAGAGTCCTCCGGGAGATGATTCCCCTCTCCGGCAGGGTGCCGGAGGCGATCTCCTGGATCCCCCGAGATGGGATCGGCGGCGGCGGCGTCTCTGGAAGGTTTTCCGTATCGTGGTTCTCGGTACTGGGGTTTTCGTCACGGAGGCTATTTGTAGGCGGAAGGGCAGAGTCGGGGGCCAGACGAGGGGGCCACACCATAGGGCGGCGCGGGCCCCCCCTGGGCCGCGCCGCCACGTGGTGTCGCCACCTCGTGGCCCCACTTCGTGTGTTCTTCGGTCTTCTGGAAGCTCCGTGGAAAAATAGGCCCCTGGGCTTTGATTTCGTCCAATTCCGAGAATATTTCCTTACTAGGATTTCTGAAACCAAAAACAGCAGAAAACAGCAACTGGCACTTCGGCATCTTGTTAATAGGTTAGTTCCAGAAAATGCACGAATATGACATAAAGTGTGCATAAAACATGTAGATAACATCAATAATGTGGCATGGAACATAAGAAATTATCGATACGTCGGAGACGTATCAATGACTTGCTTGCAAATGCTTTGGCTATTCATGATTGTTTAGCAAGCAAATGATTCTGAATCCATTCCTGGATAATGATGTGCTATATTTGGCTTCCTTTTAATGGGTGCTAAGTGTGATGTGACCTCAGTAGCCTTGCTACTGATTGGTTGCTCACCTATTTAGTTGGATCTTGTGGCTACTCAACCTTTGCTTGCATTTTTGGGAATCATCCTTGAGATGAATGCCAATATGCTTGCCTGATGAAGATCTAGGGTTTACTGATGGTTCATAGCTTAGGATTTACTGTGTAGTCTTAGCTGCTAATCCTTGCAATCCATCTACTGGTGCTATCTATGCATGTGATCTGGCTATGGTGTGCATCTGTGCATATGTGCTAGTTTCTGTGTACAAGATCTGTACCTAGATGCTTTCTATTATTAGTAGCTTTTGACTGGCAGTAATCCTTGGTGAAAACCAAGTGATGAACTACCCATATGAGCATCTGCTCATTCCCATGCTTATTTCATGCATATGTGATGGATCAAATCCATTGGATCTGTCCAGGAACTTGGTATACCTTGTTCCAGCTCCTAGTGTGAAATATTTGGTTGATGCAGACTTGGGGTTTCTGTGCACAGCCCTTCACCTCCAGTTTCTGGTTGAGCTTCTCAGGTCACCATGTGTAACAACCCAAATTTTCAATAAAGAGACAAAGAGAGATTCCCAAATACCAAAATTTAGAACCAACAAAAACTTTTTCTCATCATATAGTGCTATGCATATAGATCACTTGCTTGTTTACTTGAGTGTGCAATTGACCCTGTTATGTGCTTGTGTGATTACATTCATAACTAAACCCTAACCTTGATCTTTAGATCACCCAAAAGCAAGAGAAAGGAAATAAGAAAAGAAAAGATAAAATTTCATCCTCACACACACATATGGCTTATGCCATTTTTGCAAATACTTAACCTAGACCACTTTGGCTTGCACCATTGGTTGTGAATGGTTACTAAACACTTTTAAACACTTTTGGAAGTGGAGAAACTCAAATCAAACCAAAATCAAATTCAATTCCCAAGTTACATACAATATGGTCACATGTGACATTTTTAATCTGGTACCTACTTTGAGCCCTGTTATTTGGAGATTTCTCTTCTAGACTTTGCCCAAACTTTACACCTCATCCAAGACAACATCAAGGAGAATAACTTTGCTCAAGACCACCACCCCAAATTCTTCCTCCATTTCAAATGACAAGCTAGCAAAGTGGAGACATTGTTGCATATGTTGGATCATATGCATTTTGGATTTTTGCATTTCACCTCCATTTTGACCACCACCACCTCCATTCTACTTCTCTGATTATATCTTTGCACTCCACCAAAATTCAACTCAAAATTTGAAAATATTTCTCTTGCGGCCATTTCAGCAAACACATGGTGAGCACCAATCTGCCAACTCAACACATTGCTTTGTCCAGCAGACCATAGCCTAAACCCTCACCATTAGGTCATCAATTGTACTCCCCTGACCTCCCTCTACCCTGCCAAACACACCAGACAAGAAGTGGTACACAATTGCATCACCATTTTGACAAGAACACACCATGCCGTGGCATGGCATGGCATGATCATGCCATCTCTCTCTCTGCTCACCTCAGCCCTGTACCACCTTGTCCTTCACACTCTACACACTCCCCTGAGTCGAATGGACACCGGCCTCGACGATTTGGTGCATCGGACGCGCCAGGATCGTGACGCCCAGACGCGCCCAGAACGTGCACGCGCACGACAGAGCATGCCCTGGCACGCTCCAGAACGCGCCCGGCCACGTCGACGCCCAGACGCCTCCGTTGACCCCTCCCTTTCCTCTCTGCGCCAAACGCTCCACGACACCACCCTGCGCCGCCCAGACAACGCCATTGGACCGTGGGAACGCCGTAGCCGATGCCCATCTCGCCGACGTCCGCCGCGGGTACTGCCGCTCCCGTCATGCGTACGAGCCCATTTCTCCCTCATTTTCAATGCCGTCGAGCGCTGCGTCACCGCCAGGACGTCGCCTGCAAGCCTGCGTCATCGCCCGTCCATCATCGTCGCTGTAGACGCGTCGCCATGATCGCCACCTCCGCAGCACCCTGGCCACCCCTCGCCGCTATAAAAGGAGCGCCCCTCCAGTCGAATTGAGCACACCACCCGCTTCTCCTCTTCACCCTGAGCCGCCTAGACACCTCGCCTTGCTCGATTCACCACCACACCGCCCCAATTGCAAGATCGCCGCCGCCGCCAGTACACGGAGCTCGCCGGAGAAGGACGCCACCCCCGGCGACGCCACTGCTTCCATCTGCTTCCCCTTCATCGACAACGTCGCCGCAGCTCGTCGCCGACCCTCGCCGCGCCGCCGGTGAGCCGTCGACCCCCTGCCCTCGCCGCCAGTAGCCTCGCTTCTCGTTGGAGACGACGACGAACGTCGTTCGTCCGATCCGATTCTAATCCTACGGTCCACCTCTCTCGTACCGATTCGGTGTTTTAAAACACGCTGACATGTGGTCCCCACCCTGTCAGGCGGCCCGCTGCGCCAGACGCAGTACTGGGCCGGCCCATTTCCTTCCTCTGCTAGTTAGCCCGTTAGCAGTTCCCGCCGAAGCCCAGCGTTTGAATTTTGAATTTTAGATTTTGGTTATTATTCTCAGATGCTGTTTTCAAAATTAAATAGGGGAAAATCTACCAAACCAAATTTGACAAATTTTATATATTTGGAAACCTTGTCAAATTGTCTACAAAACTACACTGGCCCCAACTCTAGATCTGTTATAGAATAAATGCGATAAAAAGAACAAAACAGGGACTTTTCCCTATTCAAATAATTCTTAAAAATCAACCAAATTAGATATTAAGTTAATTCCAACTCTAATAGCTCACTTTTGACTTACACTGATTGTTTATGAAATAAAATGGTGTGGTCACTTTGCATGATCATACCCTAGTGTAATTAAAGGATCATTTGACTAGTTTAACTAGTTGGTATTGTCCAAAACTATTAAAGTAATCATTGTGGAGTTTTACACTTCATTTAAACTGGTCTCACATGAATTCATGGGATGCTTGGACCCCTGGTTTCAAACTCTCTTATATGAATTACTTGAGATTTAAACCAAATGTAGTGTTATTTAAATAGTATGAGGTGATCCACCTCATTTAAATTATTTTCCCAAGTAATACTTATGAAGAGGTTGACCTTGGTCAACCTAGGTCATATAATGTTATTTGAGGAAATTAAATCTTAACAAGATTCAATGAGAAGAAATCACTTTTCTGGAGAATACACCAAAGCCAACTTATGTAATAAGCATGTTGTGATGTTAGTCTAGATTGTGTGACCTATGAGTTGTGCATTAGTCTAGTAATTAAGCTTGTGTGGTGATTGTGCTTCGTATTCGTATTTTAGACGCTAGTACGGAAGAGTATCAAGAGGAGGAGGAGGCTTACTCCCAAGGAGAAGAAGATCAATTTGATCAATACCACCACCAAGGCAAGCTAAAATACTTGCTAAAGTGCAAAGCTCTCAAGAGCAATGCATCACCCCTTTTTACCTTATGCTTAGTGGTCCTATCCCAATTTTTACTATACAGGTTTTACTGCTTTATTTTCAAAGTACCTTGTTGATTTATGATTCACTTGGTCTAGAGTAGCATATGAGCACCAGCTTAGAGCTAGAACAAGCAATGCTAAGTTAGCACCCCTCATGATTAGTGCTATTGCTAACAAATAAAAATTGACTACTCTAGATGGGAACTTGGTGAAGTGAAGTGGTTTTTGAATGATTTTTGAAAGGTGATATGACCAAGAGAAGATGGTGATTTTTGATTAAAACTGATATTGGTTTGGATGCGATACCTTTCCAATTTACAAGTACCCCCACAATACCTGATTATGGGTAGGGCTTAGCTGGAAGTTTGTGTGTCTTAGTATGGGTTCCCTCTGAACAAGCATCATAGGGGTTATGCCAAGGCTGCCTCCGTTGTTGAGAAATGATGTGAATTGAGGTGAATTGTACGGCCAAGCCCTGTGCAGTTCCCAGGCTGACGGTTTGTCTTCACTGGGAGGCCAAGCTCATGGGGAGAGGTGCCTATACTAGGATATATAAGTGAAAGGTTAAGGTTGATGATCCGCGTACTGAGTTACGATGATTCGGGATTATTCCCAACGGATGTAATCAAATGTTGTGGCACAAGTGTGCAACCTCTTGTTGACGTCAGAAACCCACCGACGGGCAGCGACGGGTCAACACCGTAGAGCCGGGAAGAGCCTAGAGCTGCGGCTGGCTGAGACCCCTCCGAGCGACGGCCCGCAAAGCACTTCTGGTCACACGTCCGATGCTGGGTGCAAGGGCGTGCCACCTGACCTATACCTGGCCAGGAAGGTGATGGAGATGCCTCGCTTAATTTCCTGCATGGCATACACGTAAACATTAAATACGAGCCTCGATCGGCTCTCAGGTGATCCTGTGAATCGGCTCAAGGAGCCGATCCACCCATGATTCGTACGGGGTGCACGAATATATGGTGGTCCTGCTTGATCAAGATAAAGCTAATGAGATCTACGACGATTTAGGGTTTTCACCGCATAATCGGATCATCCTACTCCAGGTTGGGCCTCGCGGCCACGCACGGTGCTCGTAAGCCGATCCTAAACAAGGCCTAAAAACCAACACGAAGTTGATCCCCGGAACATCCTGTTTAGGACTTGCGAACGCCACCCTACGTGCCGCTGGATCCTCCCCCCCTTTGTAAGGCCTAACTATTGCAGATATTAAACTAATCCTTGTAGAACAAGGAGCAATCGTAACGGATCAGATCTACTAAATAATGATCAAGCGGGGTGCCGCCCCCACACCTGAGATAGGTGTGAGGGCGGCTAGACATGCAAGGGTTGCACTACGTAAGCATGTTATACGAAGCACTATGCTAACCCTAACACATCTATGATAACTACGTTGCTCGCCATCAACAAGGCTTCAGTACGAGCAACGCTTGAACAACGTGGAGCTTGTGCTGCCTAGATCGCAAGATGCGATCTAGGCAGCATGTCGCTTACCGGATAGAAACCCTCGAGATGAAGGAGTTGGCGATGCGCCGAGATTGGTTTGTTTGGGTGAACGTTGTGTTGTTGTTTATTCCATAAACCCTAGATACATATTTATAGTCCAAGGGACTTTCTAACGAGGGAATAATCCCACCGTGCACGAGACAAACTCTAACTTTTAATCTACGATACAATCTACTATAATTAAAGATACACGGGCAATCTAGCCCAAACTCTTCATGCAAGGCCGTTTCAGAGATCCTCCACATGTAATCTTTCAAGCCCATCTCCTTTACGGCCCACTTCCTGATTTGGCCAAAATCTGGTGATAACACATGCCCCCCTGGTTTTGGCAATGATAATTCCAAAACCACTCTGTTTTTTTCCTCTGAAGGGTCATGTCGTGGCAGAGCAGAGCTGTTGCAGTATCCGTTATCATTATGCCCTGTCTTCTCAGCTTCTCTGCAAAATTCGATAGCCCTGGCGTCATCTCCTTGGAAACTATAATGGCATTAAATTTCCACCAGGCTTCTCATTATTTAACTGTGCCGATTGATTAGCTCTTTTCATCCCCTTCCTCTGTTCCAGCCATCGGCACCCAAAAAACCCTCTTCTCCCTCAGCCATGTCTTCCTCTTCCTCTTCCTTCTCAAGCCTCTTCCCCCAATCCTCGCCGAAGAAGAAGAACGAGGACAGCCTTCACTCCGAGGTGAACCCCCTTTCCTCCGCCAATGAGAAGAAAGAAGGAGAAGTAGCGAAGGCCAAGGCCTCCCCCTCCGCCAAGCTCCCGCCGAAGAAGGGCTCCCGCATGTGGGCGGACAGCGAGGACGAAGATGACGACGAAGAAGGAGAAGAGGAGGAGGAAGATGAATCTTCCTCTTCCGCCGGGTACCCGCCAACCAAGCGCTTGCGCTCCTGGGCGGACAGCGAGGATGATGATGATGACGAGGAGGAAGAGGCTCCGGCCACGGGCTGGGGCAGCAGCGACGAGGAGCTCCCTGGGAGCAGCGCCGACGACATCGACGGCGGTGATGACGAGGACAGCGACGACTAGTAGAATAGGACTAGTAGTAGCAGTGCACTAGGCACCAGATCCCCCTTTTGAGAGCCATCGGCTCTTTCTTGTAAAGCCGCTCCTTTGAATTAATGAAATTGTTCTTTCAATCAATCCAATTTCATTCCTTCCGCCTGTCTCGCCAAGACCGATAGCAACGTATCGGATTTCTTTTCTTTTGGATGCCCATGAAGCCGGACTCTCATGTCAATTAGCCCGTCGGTCAAGCACTTCTCAATTTCAGGCTGCGATTCGATATCTGACCACAATTCTTCGCAATCCCTTAGCCGATGACTGCTCATCGGCTATTTTGAGAATCCAATCCCTTTGCAGCGACAGGACAGTCCAAAATCTGTAAAAGCCGACAGCCTCCTTTCCTGATTCCTCTTCATAGCTTCAACAATCTTCTTTCGCGACCGGAACTGCTTCCAGAGAGGATCACGATGCAGGATCAGTCGATGCAACTCCAATCGGTTTCTTAAGAACCAAATATCCATGCAGTCCGTTGCCCCCCGAGCCTTCATCAAGGCGAGAACAGTAGTGAGCCAACCACATGTGGCACCATCGGCCTCCGAATCGTAATGCAGAATCAGCCGATTCTATCAAAATCGGCTCTCCAGAGAATTTTTAAGGCGAGCTGCCCCCCGAGCCCGGCAAGGATGCACCGGTCGCTGATCAGCTTTCTTCTACTGAACGTCGACGTTGATGTAAACCTTGAGCACATAGCCAGTAGGTCTTGGTCTTGTATAACTGTACTAAAGTCGATGGCTGCGCGTCGGCTTCGCTTCTTGCGATTTTTTTTTTATTTGGCCGATTTTTCTTAATCGGCCCCCAATGTTTCACTGCACGCATGTTTACACACATTTATCTGCACATGTTCATCTGACTGTATGCCCCCCGAGCCGAATCTGCCAAATGATTGCAGATATCGGCTTCTATGGTTAGTCAGGGCACTGCACTTGCACGTCGGCTCCGTAAGGATTCATGCTGACTTTCATCTGCCGACGTGGCCGCTGCCCAGTGGATCGTTGCTGAACACAAGCAAAACATGTGCTGAATATGCGGTGAAGATAATTTTGGCCGATTGCTGGAATCGGCCTCCATATCCATTGGAGCGCTGACTGAAGGTTCTGTAATGTCCCTTCATAATTTTTGGGGCCGATCACAAGGATCAGCCTCGCCTTGTTTGCTCATTGGTGTGTTCTTGCTACTCGGTCAGGCTGGATAAAACCAACCCAACCTCTGACTTTATGCGCTTGCCGTCGTCCACCTTGAGTGCATCGTATAATCGTGGAGCACTAAGCTCCGTCGGAAGGACGAGCACCACGTTTGTGCCAGCCGATGTTTCATCATCGGCTTTCTTTTGCTTGGGACGCCACTCCATTCTCCGTGGACGACCCTCTTTATCCAGGGTTCGCTGAACTTTTGCAGCCAGATCAGGCCGTGCCTTCCTTAGCGTATGCAGGTATAACCTTTCAGCTTCCTCCAGGCCGCGCAATCGCTGAACCCTGCGCTTTTGTGAACGGCTGAGTCCGTCAGGGCACCACCTTGGACGGTGGTACCTGTCTTCTTCTTCTTCTTGTCCCTCGTCTTCGGAATCCTCGAGATCTGCCCACCGAGGGGACTCAGCACGTTTGCTTTGTGGCGGGAGAGGCCCTAAGCGCTTGAATACAGACACGTTGGCTGCCTCCTTCTTCTTCTTGTTGCATTCTGGGCAATTGCCGATTGTGGGCAATCGGCTCATTCCTGAATCCCAGCAGTGTCTGAAGAAGGGGCAGTCCCGATGCTGGCGTTGTCATCTTGCTCCCTTGATCCTTCCGTGGTGCGGCGCTCGTGCTCCTCCTCATCGCGATCGTGCCGACGATGTCTTCTGGCTTCTCTAGCCAGACGATCTCCTTCATCATCATAACTGGACCGTCGGCGTTGGTCATACTGACTCACATATTTGTTGAGGAGGTGGTCAGAGAGGGGTCGCTGATATCTTATGTTCTTCACTTCTCCCTCTGTGACGTAGCGCTTGCCATCATGACGGAGCCGATCGCGTGGAGCGGCCTCCTATGTGTCCTTGCTACGAGAGCAGCTGCCCTCGTCTCCATCTTTGCCAGAGTGGTTCCCAGGTCCTACCATGTTGATGCTGAACGAGGATCCTGGCTGGCAACCTTCAGGGTAGGTGAACTCTACCATGTTAACGGCGGGGAAGGGTTGGGTGTCGACCTTCATGGCGTACTGGTTGAAAATTAGACGCCCCTTCTCTATCGCCGCTTGGATGTGCTGACGCCATACCCTGCAGTCGTTGGTGGTATGGGAGAGCGAGTTGTGCCATTTGCAGTATGGCTTTCCGTTCAGCTCTTGCACCGTGGGGAATTTGAGACCTTCAGGAATCGTCAACTGTTTCTCCTTGAGCAGGAGGTCGAAGATTTGTTCAGTCTTGGTCACGTCAAAATCAAATCCCCTGGGTGGGCCTGGTGGCTTTACCCATTTGCAGGGCACTGGGGTTCCTCCCCGAGTCCATTCAGCCACTGCTACCTCTTGGTCTCCCGCAGGAACTTCGTCTTCCTCTGCATCGACCAGGACTACTGCACGCTTGAACTTGTCTTGGTACAGGTCCGGGTGGCGCTGTTCATATGCCGATAGTTTCTGAACCATGTGCGCCAATGAGGGATAATCTGCTTGGGAGGCCATGTCCTTGAGCTGTGTTGCAAGGCACTGCTACGCCAACTCGATCGCTTCTTTTTCAGTTATACGAACCGAATAACATCGGTTCCTAAGATTCCTGAAGCGCTGGATGTATTCTGTCACAGTTTCTCCGCGCTTCTGACGTAGTTGCGCTAGATCGGCAATGCCAGACTCGGAAGCCTCACGAATGGTGCGCATATGGAACTGCTCTTCCAACTGCTTCCAAGTCTGGATGGAGTTTGATGGCAAAGAGGTATACCATCCAAAAGCCGATCCCGTGAGGGACTGTGAGAAGAGCCTCACGCGTAGCTGATCCGACACTGAAGCCGGTCCTAGTTGTGCCAAATATCGGCCGACGTGCTCGATGGAGCTGGAGCCATCTGATCCACTGAATTTGGAGAAATCAGGGAGCCGATACTTAGGTGGCAGCGGGATCATCTCGTACTCGTCGGGGTACGGCTTGGAATAGCCGATTGCCCTCCTTTTCGGCACCATGCCGAACTGGTCTCTCAGTATAATCGATCTGATCCATTGTCTTGCTGGCTGTAGGAGTTGAACTCTGAAGATTCGCCGGGGTGGCGTACTTAGCCAGCCATGTTTGCTTTTCCAGCTACGAGCCAAGCTGCGGAGCTGAGCTACGGAGGTTCGTCGGGGTGACGTACTTAGCTAGCCACGTCTGCTTCTCAAGCTCTGTTGCTGACGTTCCTCCTGTCTTCCCAGAGGTCCCTGATGTTGTGGCCTGGTTTGTGAGTGCCCAGTTGCCACAATCCGGCACATACGTGCACGCGTATCCGTGAGGGATCTCCTTAGGCGCCTCGGTCAAGAACTGGTAGTCACTAGGGTCACCACCGATCTTGTAGACGACGAATGCCAGTGTAGCCAGCACTTCTGGTGCTGCCAACGCATATGGCAGCGGTGGACGGGACTGGAGTGGCAACTCTCCTTGATGTGTCCCGAGAGCTGGTCCTGACGGCGAGTATTGGTGCCTCATGATCTCCTGGATCACGCGAAGAGCGACACGCTCCAACGTGTTGACCAGGTTCTCAGAGTGGCGGTGTAGCGAATGAGCCACCAAGTAGTTGATCTCCTGCCGCAGGCCCCTAGTGCGTTCCTCCGACGGGGCAGAGAGGTCTATCCCATCGAGTGCACCTTCTGGTGAGAATCCCTTCCATCTGATGCCATGGGAACGGGTTCTCTGAAAAGAGCCGATGAGGTCGGCTTCGAGGGTGGCCTTGATCTCGTCATATCTCTTCTTGAGTTCGTCAGGCAGCTCCTCGTAGGTGACTGGCGTGCCGTCCGCCATCTCGGATGTAGATGGCGATGTGGTTGATGTAGACGATGGTCCCACCGGGCGTGCCAGAATGTGTTGACGTCAGAAACCCACCGACGGGCAGCGATGGGTCAACACCGTAGAGCCGGGAAGAGCCTAGAGCTGCGGCTGGCTGAGACCCCTCCGAGCGACGGCCCGCAAAGCACTTCTGGTCACACGTCCGATGCTGGGTGCAAGGGCGTGCCACCTGACCTATACCTGGCCAGGAAGGTGATGGAGATGCCTCGCTTAATTTCCTGCATGGCATACACGTAAACATTAAATACGAGCCTCGATCGGCTCTCAGGTGATCCTGTGAATCGGCTCAAGGAGCCAATCCACCCATGATTCGTACGGGGTGCACGAATATATGGTGGTCCTGCTTGATCAAGATAAAGCTAATGAGATCTACGACGATTTAGGGTTTTCACCGCATAATCGGATCATCCTACTCCAGGTTGGGCCTCGCGGCCACGCACGGTGCTCGTAAGCCGATCCTAAACAAGGCCTAAAAACCAACACGAAGTTGATCCCCGGAACATCCTGTTTAGGACTTGCGAACGCCACCCTACGTGCCGCTGGATCCTCCCCCCCTTTGTAAGGCCTAACTATTGCAGATATTAAACTAATCCTTGTAGAACAAGGAGCAATCGTAACGGATCAGATCTACTAAATAATGATCAAGCGGGGTGCCGCCCCCACACCTGAGATAGGTGTGAGGGCGGCTAGACATGCAAGGGTTGCACTACGTAAGCATGTTATACGAAGCACTATGCTAACCCTAACACATCTATGATAACTACGTTGCTCGCCATCAACAAGGCTTCAGTACGAGCAACGCATGAACAACGTGGAGCTTGTGCTGCCTAGATCGCAAGATGCGATCTAGGCAGCATGTCGCTTACCGGATAGAAACCCTCGAGACGAAGGAGTTGGCGATGCCCCGAGATTGGTTTGTTTGGGTGAACGTTGTGTTGTTGTTTATTCCATAAACCCTAGATACATATTTATAGTCCAAGGGACTTTCTAACGAGGGAATAATCCCACCGTGCACGAGACAAACTCTAACTTTTAATCTACGATACAATCTACTATAATTAAAGATACACGGGCAATCTAGCCCAAACTCTTCGTGCAAGGCCGTTTCAGAGATCCTCCACATGTAATCTTTCAAGCCCATCTCCTTTACGGCCCACTTCCTGATTTGGCCAAAATCTGGTGATAACACCTCTGCAGAGTGTAAACCTATTCGAATAGCCGCGTCCACGGTTACGGACGGTTGGAAAGGCCATACAGTTTCCAATGTCATATCTTTGAAAATGATGTTGAAAAGGGTGATGGTGAAGTGACTTGTGGTGAATTGAATTGAAATCACCACTTGAATGGTGGGAATGACACTAATGTTCCCACTGGAGTTAGTTAGCAAAGTTGAGTCTTTTACTAAACTGCTTATGAAATAAAACTAGCTTTATGCAAATCAGACTAGAGCTTAGTACCACTACTAGAACTGAATAGCACTTACCATAGTATTAGTTTGCGAGTACTCAACGTACTCACGGCTTTGTCCCTGGCTATTCAAATGGCCAGAGTATGAAGACGAGCAGAACTATCAAGGTGAAGACCAGCAGGACGCCTACGACAACTAGGAGTCTTCTGACGTCAAGCGTTGGCCTGTGGACTAGAGAGTCCTTGTATCTTACGCTTCCGCTATGAACTTGTGTTTGTTCGTTGATCATTAGATCAACTATTCGTGTAATATGGATGATGTGATTCCAAATGTAAGACCTTATGGTTTGTAATGAATGATGACTGTGATACTTAACTATTATGCCTCGCAACAACAATATTCCTGGGATTGCGATGTATGACATAATAGGCATCCGGACTTAAAAAAATCCGGGTGTTGACAAGTTGGTATCAGAGCCATTGTTTGACCTTAGAAGACCCTAGTTAGAATGGACGTTCGAAAGAAAACTTAACTTTGAAATCAAAATGAAGAGAATATTTGTGAAAATTTACTTACCCTCGTGTCTTTGAGACTTTTTCAAAAATGGGTGACTCATGTCCCTCCTTACTTAAATCTACTTAAAAGTTTGCCACACTTGTTCAATCTCTAACTTACTCATCTTTTTCACTTTCAGATGGAGCCGAATGAACCCATCAACACCAAGTTCTACCAGCTTGGAAATGGTGGACACTTGATCTTCGAGCATGACCTCGACTCCCTGTCGGACCACCTTGGCCGCCCACACCCCGAGTTTCACGGGATTCAGGTGGACGACCAGCCGGGAGGGGAACTGCAGTGGATTATCACCGCTGACTTGAGGGGCAAGCTGGAGCCTCCCACCTCTGAGAGGATCCTTTTCTCTTTCAGGGAAAGCAACTGGCTCGACGGGCTTGCACGTGCTCTCCAGGAAGCACTTGCTCGCCTATGCGGACAGAATGTGGAAGCACTTCGGGAGGAACGTTTTGCGCATCTCGCAAGGCGTAACCCTGAGGGAAGACCCATGGATGTGCCCCTGCACCCCCAGTTGAGGCACCATGTGGATCACTTGGACTTCATGCTCTACCAGACTCAGAGGGACCTCGACGCCTCTCGCGCTTACGCGAACCAGACCCATGCTCACATCACCGAGCAGGGTGAGGCGATCAAGCTCCTCAACAACGATCGCAGGAGCCTTCGCCAGCAGCGTGCCAAGAAGGACGCTACGATTCGTCGCCTTCGCGCCCGGATCGCGTCACTTGAGGCCACTGTTCAGGCCCAGGAAGCTCAGCTGAATGAGAGGGAGGAAGAAGGTGAAGACATTCAGGGAGGAGGCGCCTTCCTGAGTGACGACGACGACTTTGAGGAGGATGAGAACACCGAGGAGGAGGACTACGAGTTTCTGGAGGCCGGAGAGGATGGAATCATCCCTATCGATGTGGATGATGGTGAGGAGTAGATGCACTAGTTTCACTTATAGTAGGTGTGAGTTGTATCCCGTCCCTTGTATCGTAGCTCGAGAATGGTTCTTAAAACCATTGGAGTATGTGTGTAGTTTGTACTATGTGTTGCATGAATGAATGAATGTTATGTTTGTCATGAAAAGTTTACAAGTTTTCAAATTGTTTTCAAACTTAACCAAAATGAACCATAGAATGTTCCCCCTTATCTCATAATCTTCTATATATTCAGATGGCCCCTCCAAATCGCACCAACGACGCGATGCTGCAACTGTTTCAAACCTTGGTTGCTGACCGGGAAACCGAAAGAGCTGAACGTCAAGCCAACCTCATCGCCTTGCAGAACATCGCTAACCAAGGCCATGGAAATCATGACCACCCCGGATCCAAGCTCAAGAACTTCCAAAACACCAACCCTCCGGTATTTAGCAAGACTGAGGAGCCCCTCGACGCCGACGATTGGCTCCAGACTATGGAGAACAATCTGGAGGTAGCCGGAGTGGAGGCCAACGAGAAAGTCTTGTTCGCCACTCACTATCTCGCTGGACCAGCCCGCGCTTGGTGGACAAGCACCCGTGCCATGAATGGAGGTCAATTCATGACTTGGGAGGATTTCAAACTGAAGTTCAGCAAGTACCATGTACCCCCGGGTCTTATCAAGAAGATGAGGGATGAATTCCGTGAACTAAAACAGGGTCGCATGACGGTGGTTGAATACCGCGACAAGTTTCTCACCTTGTCAAGGTATGCCCCTGATGAGACCGACACCGTTGAGAAGAGGAAGGAGAGATTCCTGAACGGACTGCATGATGAGATGCAGACTGTCCTCGTCAACATCCCCTTCGCCGACCTCGTAGCCCTTGTTGACTCCGCCATCCAGATGGAGGGCAAGTTACACCAAGCCAATGAGAACCGCAAGCGCCGCATGGCAAATCAGAGTGGATCAAGCCACCCCCAAAAGTTTCGCCCTAGCTCAAGCGGAGGTTTCACTCCGAGAAACAACAAGCCACCGATGCAGAACTCTCGCCCCGGTTATCAGAACCGGAGTGGAGGAAACTCCAAGCCGGGAGGCTACAACAACAACTACAACCACAACAACAACAACAACCACAACTACAACCGCGCTCCACCCCGAGCCCCTAACAACAACCACACCAACACCGCCCCCAGGACTGGAAGCAATGCCGTTCCCGTTGCGAACAAGCCAGACAAGGCCACTATCACTTGTTATGAGTGTGGTGTAGTGGGGCACTACTCCAACGAGTGTCCCAAGCGTCTGGCCAAGCTCGCCGGCAACACCGCTGCACCTGCTCAGCAGCAACGCCGTGTCTCCACCGGCAAGAAGTTCGCCCCCAACAACCCCAACAACCGCAACGGCCGCCTCTACCACATGAGCGCCGAAGAAGCCCAGGAAGCACCCGATGTTGTACTGGGTATGTTTTCTGTCAACCACATCCCTGCGAGAGTGTTGTTTGATTCCGGAGCATCTCATTCCTTTGTCACTGAAGACTTTGCATCCACAAGTAAAATTCAACCCCTCAGTTTGAAGCATGTCATGATAGTTCAAATCCCCGGATCAACCACCAAAGCTAGAAAATTTTGCAAAAATGTGCCAATCAAAATCCATGATGTAGATTTCTTTGCAAATCTAATCATACTGGGAACTAAAGGGTTGGAAGTTGTCCTAGGAATGGACTGGATGTCCAAACACAACGGATTGATAGACTGTGCCAAGAAAGCCATAACCATGACTAGCAGCACCGGTATCGTAGTTGAGCATGTCTCTGAAAAACTACCCAGAAAATTCACCTGCAACTCAAGTGTAGCAAAACCAACTCTGGATCAAATCAGGGTCGTTTGTCGCTACCCTGATGTGTTCCCGGAGGATCTACCCGGTATGCCCCCGGATAGGGATATCGAGTTCATCATCGAGCTAATCCCTGGAACTGGACCTATCGCCCAGAGAGCCTATAGTATGAACCCAGCAGAGCTAGTAGAGCTGAAGAAGCAGATTGACGATATGCTAGCCAAAGGTTTGATTAGCCCGAGTGCATCCCCCTGGAGATCACCAGTTTTATTTGTGGACAAGAAGGATGGTGCCAATCGTTTATGTACGGACTACCGTAAGCTTAACGACGTCACCATCAAAAACAAATACCCTCTTCCAAAGATAGAAGACCTGTTTGACCAGTTGACCGGAGCCAAAGTTTTCTCCAAGATAGATCTTAGAACTGGTTATCATCAGTTGAAGATTCGAGCCACCGATATTCCCAAGACTGCCTTTACCACTAGATATGGGTTGTACGAGTACAATGTCATGTCATTTGGATTAACCAATGCCCCCGCGTACTTCATGAACCTCATGAATAAGATCTTCATGGAATTTCTGGACAAATTTGTCGTTGTGTTCATCGACGACATTCTTGTCTACTCCAAGTCCGAAGAGGAACATGAACAACACTTGGAAATGGTCCTAGAAACCCTTAGACACCACCAACTATATGCCAAGTTCAGTAAATGTGAGTTTTGGCTGAAGGAAGTTGGATTCCTGGGACACATCTTGTCTGCAGGAGGAATTGCCGTAGATCCCGCCAAGATTAAAACCGTTATGGAATGGCAAGCCCCAACCACTCAAACCGAGGTCCGCGCTTTTCTTGGATTAGCCGGATACTACCGCAGATTTGTAGAAGGATTTTCGAGCATCGCTCGACCAATGACCCAACTGCTGAAAAAGGACAGAAAGTTTGAGTGGACCGACAAATGCGAAGAGAGCTTCCAACAGCTCAAGAGTAGACTGACAACAGCCCCAATACTAATCATGCCAGATATCGCAAAACCCTTTGACGTATATTGCGACGCCTCCAAGACTGGACTTGGATGCGTGCTTATGCAAGAAGGCAAGGTTGTATCCTACCTCTCAAGACAACTCAAGCAACATGAACAGAACTACCCAACCCATGACCTCGAGCTTACAGCCGTGGTCTTAGCCTTGAAAGTTTGGCGTCATTACCTCATGGGTAATCGATGCGAGATCTACTCCGACCACAAAAGCCTCAAATACATATTCACCCAGAAAGAGCTAAACAGGAGAAAACGCCGATGGATCGAACTGATCAAGGATTACGACATGGAGATTCACTACCACCCCGGCAAGGCCAATGTGGTAGCGGATGCTTTGAGTCGACTGCCATGTCAGTTGAACTCCATGCTCGCGACCGAACAGCCCAGCTTGCATCAAGAGTTTGAACAGTTCAGACTGGAACTTGTTAGTGAGGGATTCCTAGCCAGCATAGAACTGCAACCCACCTTGGTTGGTCAGATCAAGGAAGCCCAGAAGGACAACGCTAGCATTGACGGAATAAAGAAACAGATAGCTGCAGGAAAAGCCCCCGGATTCACCGTAGACGAAGCCGGAGTGCTTTGGTACAAGGAACGTCTCTGCGTACCATCGGACTCCGACTTGAAACAAGTCATCCTGCAAGAAGCCCATGACACCCTTTACTCAATCCACCCCAGAGGTACCAAGATGTACCAAGACCTAAAAGAACAATTTTGGTGGCACGGAATGAAGAGAGAGATCGGTAGCTATATCGCTAAATGTGACATCTGTCAGAGAGTCAAGGCAGAACATCAACGACCCGCCGGACTGTTACAACCCCTCCAGATTCCGGAATGGAAATGGGACTCCGTAGGAATGGACTTCATCACCGGACTGCCCAAATCCAGCAAAGGCAATGATTCAATATGGGTCGTGGTCGATAGATTGACCAAAGTCGCTCATTTCATCGCTGTCAAAACCACCTATCAAGGCCCAAAGCTAGCTGAACTTTACATCTCCCGAATAGTTGCTCTGCACGGAACCCCCAAATCGATAGTGTCAGATAGAGGATCACAGTTCACCTCAAGGTTCTGGCAGAAAGTGCATGAAGGACTAGGCACTCGCCTAAATTTCAGCACGGCCTATCACCCTCAGACTGACGGACAGACCGAGAGAGTCAACCAGATACTGGAAGACATGTTGAGAGCTTGCGTCCTAGAATATGGATCCAAGTGGGAAGACTGCCTACCTTACGCAGAATTCTCGTACAACAATAGCTACCAAGCCAGTTTGCAAATGGCCCCCTTTGAAGCCCTGTACGGAAGGAAGTGCCGTACCCCCCTGAACTGGTCAGAAGTCGGAGAGAGCCAAGTCTTTGGACCAGATGTCCTCCGAGAAGCCGAAGAGAAGGTGCACAAGATCCGCGAGTACCTCAAGACCGCTCAGTCAAGACAGAAGAGCTACGCCGACAAGCGACGTCGAGAGATGACCTTCGAGATTGGAGACTTTGTCTATCTCAAAGTGTCACCCCTCAAAGGAATGCAGAGGTTCCAGCTGAAGGGAAAGCTCACCCCCAGATATGTCGGACCTTTCAAAGTCTTGAGCAGCCGAGGAGAAGTTTCATATCAACTTGAACTACCGGAGGAAATGTCGGCGGTGCACGATGTGTTTCACATCTCGCTACTCCGAAAGTGCCTTGAAGTCCCCGAGAAAACAGAGGTGTTCAAGAATATCGATCACCGCTCGGTGGATATCAACACGGATTTGACATACCGTGAAGTGCCTATTCGCATCCTTGAAGAAGCCTTCAGGACCACCCGCACCAGGAGTATCAAGTTCCTGAAGATTCAGTGGAGCAATCACACTGAAGATGAAGCCACTTGGGAACGCGAAGAGGACATGAAGAAGGAATACCCAGATCTTTTTAGTACCTAATTTTTCTTTAGATCTCGGGACGAGATCTTTTGTAAGGGGGAAGGGTTTGTAACAACCCAAATTTTCAATAAAGAGACAAAGAGAGATTCCCAAATACCAAAATTTAGAACCAACAAAAACTTTTTCTCATCATATAGTGCTATGCATATAGATCACTTGCTTGTTTACTTGAGTGTGCAATTGACCCTGTTATGTGCTTGTGTGATTACATTCATAACTAAACCCTAACCTTGATCTTTAGATCACCCAAAAGCAAGAGAAAGGAAATAAGAAAAGAAAAGATAAAATTTCATCCTCACACACACATATGGCTTATGCCATTTTTGCAAATACTTAACCTAGACCACTTTGGCTTGCACCATTGGTTGTGAATGGTTACTAAACACTTTTAAACACTTTTGGAAGTGGAGAAACTCAAATCAAACCAAAATCAAATTCAATTCCCAAGTTACATACAATATGGTCACATGTGACATTTTTAATCTGGTACCTACTTTGAGCCCTGTTATTTGGAGATTTCTCTTCTAGACTTTGCCCAAACTTTACACCTCATCCAAGACAACATCAAGGAGAATAACTTTGCTCAAGACCACCACCCCAAATTCTTCCTCCATTTCAAATGACAAGCTAGCAAAGTGGAGACATTGTTGCATATGTTGGATCATATGCATTTTGGATTTTTGCATTTCACCTCCATTTTGACCACCACCACCTCCATTCTACTTCTCTGATTATATCTTTGCACTCCACCAAAATTCAACTCAAAATTTGAAAATATTTCTCTTGCGGCCATTTCAGCAAACACATGGTGAGCACCAATCTGCCAACTCAACACATTGCTTTGTCCAGCAGACCATAGCCTAAACCCTCACCATTAGGTCATCAATTGTACTCCCCTGACCTCCCTCTACCCTGCCAAACACACCAGACAAGAAGTGGTACACAATTGCATCACCATTTTGACAAGAACACACCATGCCGTGGCATGGCATGGCATGATCATGCCATCTCTCTCTCTGCTCACCTCAGCCCTGTACCACCTTGTCCTTCACACTCTACACACTCCCCTGAGTCGAATGGACACCGGCCTCGACGATTTGGTGCATCGGACGCGCCAGGATCGTGACGCCCAGACGCGCCCAGAACGTGCACGCGCACGACAGAGCATGCCCTGGCACGCTCCAGAACGCGCCCGGCCACGTCGACTCCCAGACGCCTCCGTTGACCCCTCCCTTTCCTCTCTGCGCCAAACGCTCCACGACACCACCCTGCGCCGCCCAGACAACGCCATTGGACCGCGGGAACGCCGTAGCCGACGCCCATCTCGCCGACGTCCGCGCGCGGGTACTGCCGCTCCCGTCATGCGTACGAGCCCATTTCTCCCTCATTTTCAATGCCGTCGAGCGCTGTGTCACCGCCAGGACGTCGCCTGCAAGCCTGCGTCATCGCCCGTCCATCATCGTCGCTGTAGACGCGTCGCCATGATCGCCACCTCCGCAGCACCCTGGCCACCCCTCGCCGCTATAAAAGGAGCGCCCCTCCAGTCGAATTGAGCACACCACCCGCTTCTCCTCTTCACCCTGAGCCGCCTAGCCACCTCGCCTTGCTCGATTCACCACCACACCGCCCCAATTGCAAGATCGCCGCCGCCGCCAGTACACGGAGCTCGCCGGAGAAGGACGCCACCCCCGGCGACGCCACTGCTTCCATCTGCTTCCCCTTCATCGACAACGTCACCGCAGCTCATCGCCGACCCTCGCCGCGCCGCCGGTGAGCCGTCGACCCCCTGCCCTCACCGCCAGTAGCCTCGCTTCTCGTCGGAGACGACGACGAACGTCGTTCGTCCGATCCGATTCTAATCCTACGGTCCACCTCTCTCGTACCGATTCGGTGTTTTAAAACACGCTGACATGTGGTCCCCACCTTGTCAGGCGGCCCGCTGCGCCAGACGCAGTACTGGGCCGGCCCATTTCCTTCCTCTGCTACTTAGCCCGTTAGCAGTTCCCGCCGAAGCCCAGCGTTTGAATTTTGAATTTTAGATTTTGGTTATTATTCTCAGATGCTGTTTTCAAAATTAAATAGGGGAAAATCTACCAAACCAAATTTGACAAATTTTATATATTTGGAAACCTTGTCAAATTGTCTACAAAACTACACTGGCCCCAACTCTAGATCTGTTATAGAATAAATGCGATAAAAAGAACAAAACAGGGACTTTTCCCTATTCAAATAATTCTTAAAAATCAACCAAATTAGATATTAAGTTAATTCCAACTCTAATAGCTCACTTTTGACTTACACTGATTGTTTATGAAATAAAATGGTGTGGTTACTTTGCATGATCATACCCTAGTGTAATTAAAGGATCATTTGACTAGTTTAACTAGTTGATATTGTCCAAAACTATTAAAGTAATCATTGTGGAGTTTTACACTTCATTTAAACTGGTCTCACATGAATTCATGGGATGCTTGGACCCCTGGTTTCAAACTCTCTTATATGAATTACTTGAGATTTAAACCAAATGTAGTGTTATTTAAATAGTATGAGGTGATCCACCTCATTTAAATTATTTTCCCAAGTAATACTTATGAAGAGGTTGACCTTGGTCAACCTAGGTCATATAATGTTATTTGAGGAAATTAAATCTTAACAAGATTCAATGAGAAGAAATCACTTTTCTGGAGAATACACCAAAGCCAACTTATGTAATAAGCATGTTGTGATGTTAGTCTAGATTGTGTGACCTATGAGTTGTGCATTAGTCTAGTAATTAAGCTTGTGTGGTGATTGTGCTTCGTATTCGTATTTTAGACGCTAGTACGGAAGAGTATCAAGAGGAGGAGGAGGCTTACTCCCAAGGAGAAGAAGATCAATTTGATCAATACCACCACCAAGGCAAGCTAAAATACTTGCTAAAGTGCAAAGCTCTCAAGAGCAATGCATCACCCCTTTTTACCTTATGCTTAGTGGTCCTATCCCAATTTTTACTATACAGGTTTTACTGCTTTATTTTCAAAGTACCTTGTTGATTTATGATTCACTTGGTCTAGAGTAGCATATGAGCACCAGCTTAGAGCTAGAACAAGCAATGCTAAGTTAGCACCCCTCATGATTAGTGCTATTGCTAACAAATAAAAATTGACTACTCTAGATGGGAACTTGGTGAAGTGAAGTGGTTTTTGAATGATTTTTGAAAGGTGATATGACCAAGAGAAGATGGTGATTTTTGATTAAAACTGATATTGGTTTGGATGCGATACCTTTCCAATTTACAAGTACCCCCACAATACCTGATTATGGGTAGGGCTTAGCTGGAAGTTTGTGTGTCTTAGTATGGGTTCCCTCTGAACAAGCATCATAGGGGTTATGCCAAGGCTGCCTCCGTTGTTGAGAAATGATGTGAATTGAGGTGAATTGTACGGCCAAGCCCTGTGCAGTTCCCAGGCTGACGGTTTGTCTTCACTGGGAGGCCAAGCTCATGGGGAGAGGTGCCTATACTAGGATATATAAGTGAAAGGTTAAGGTTGATGATCCGCGTACTGAGTTACGATGATTCGGGATTATTCCCGACGGATGTAATCAAATGTTGTGGCACAAGTGTGCAACCTCTGCAGAGTGTAAACCTATTCGAATAGCCGCGTCCACGGTTACGGACGGTTGGAAAGGCCATACAGTTTCCAATGTCATATCTTTGAAAATGATGTTGAAAAGGGTGATGGTGAAGTGACTTGTGGTGAATTGAATTGAAATCACCACTTGAATGGTGGGAATGACTAATGTTCCCACTGGAGTTAGTTAGCAAAGTTGAGTCTTTTACTAAACTGCTTATGAAATAAAACTAGCTTTATGCAAATCAGACTAGAGCTTAGTACCACTACTAGAACTGAATAGCACTTACCATAGTATTAGTTTGCGAGTACTCAACGTACTCACGGCTTTGTCCCTGGCTATTCAAATGGCCAGAGTATGAAGACGAGCAGAACTATCAAGGTGAAGACCAGCAGGACGCCTACGACAACTAGGAGTCTTCTGACGTCAAGCGTTGGCCTGTGGACTAGAGAGTCCTTGTATCTTACGCTTCCGCTATGAACTTGTGTTTGTTCGTTGATCATTAGATCAACTATTCGTGTAATATGGATGATGTGATTCCAAATGTAAGACCTTATGGTTTGTAATGAATGATGACTGTGATACTTAACTATTATGCCTCGCAACAACAATATTCCTGGGATTGCGATGTATGACATAATAGGCATCCGGACTTAAAAATCCGGGTGTTGACACCATGATTCCTGGTGGTTAAGTTGGTTGTGTTGGTTTCTGTTCTTGGTTATGAACTGGATGAACTGGTGTTTGTTCTTGCTTCACCCTTACCTGGTGATTTGTAATTGTGGTCGACTGTCATGGTTCTAGGGTTTGTGTGCTATTTATATGGCCTCTACTTCTTCCCTGGCCATGACACACAAGCTCATTTACTTTATGACTCACCACTTGCATTGCCTTGCTGTTGCTTGCCTAGCAACAGCCTTCATATGGTGAAACTTGAGCCCCTGTGGCTTGCTCAGTGCTGGTCTGCCTATGTTTATCTTGTGCTGTCCAGGATTTTGGACAAGCACAAGTGTGCTATGACAGTTTCACTGTCCAAGCTGAACTTTGTGTCATTTCTGCTAACTGTCTAAACTGAATCTTGTGTTAACACTTATATTCTGGCTAGTTCTTGTTCTCTGTTTTATTTTGCAGGTTTGAATGCTACTATGGCCAGAAGATCATCCTCAAGACACTTAGTTTAGGTTTAGTTTAGAATTAAACTTGTAATTTTCCTTTTTTTTATTCTGATCATTATATCTCAATTCTTGTATCAAGAATATTGTAAAGACTTTGTATTTGTGTTACATATCAATAAAGCTCAAGTTTTGGTTTATGAGCTTTGTATTATGTAATGTTTATATTCTTGGTTAAATATTGTATTTGATATTCACTTTGAAATTCAAAGTGATTTGAATTTCATATCTTGTGTTTGAATTTTAAATTCATTGTTATATTGTATGATGTTTATATTTAAATGTTTAACACATAACATATGCAATCATTCCCCAAAGTAACAAGATACAAAAGAGATCATGTCGAAATTTCCCTAACTCACAATGCCTAACCCTAAGTGCAAAATGAGAGAGAACCTCGATCCCTCTTAGGTTTAGTTGCAATAAGGCGCGAAAATTTCCCCCGTTTTGCGATGAAATGCACATCCCATTTCTAAATCTACCCTTCGTTGTTCCTATGTTCTGGGTTATTACAGCCTCTCCCCCTTAACAGAAACTTCGTCCCGAAGTTAAGATTGGTACCTGAACATCTCGGGGTAAGACTTCCTTAATTCTTCTTCCGTCTCCCAAGTTGCTTCTCGCTCAGGATGATGTTGCCATTGAACTTTGCAGTATTTGATTGCTCTGTTTCTTAACTTCTTCCACTGTACTTCTAAGATCTTTTCCGGTCTTTCCACATAAGTTAAGTCAGATTGTAATTCTATTTCTTCATATGTAATGGGATCATCCGGTGCCTTCAAACACTTTCTGAGTTGTGAAACATGAAACACATTGTGAACTTGACTTAGTTGTGCTGGTAACTCCAACTCAAAAGCTGTTCCTCGATTCTGACTGAGTATCTTAAATGGTCCTATATATCGAGGACTTAACTTTCCTTTCACTCCGAACCTCTTAAGTCCTTTCATTGGGCTAACCTTTAAATAAACCATGTCTCCCACTTTCGGTTCCCAATCTCTTCGTTTCAGGTCGGTGTAACTCTTCTGACAACTCTGAGCTATTTTGAGTCTATCCCGGATCACCTCGATGACTTCTTGTCTCTCCTTGATGTAGTCCGGTGTAAACTCCTTGTTTTCTCCTGTTTCAAACCAACAAATTGGTGATCGACACTTTCTTCCGTACAATGCTTCGTACGGTGCCATCTGGATGCTACTCTGATAACTATTGTTATATGAGAACTCCGCTAGAGGTAAATGGTCCTCCCATGAGCCTCCAAAGTTCAGAGCACAAGCTCTAAGCATGTCCTCAAGTATCTGATTGGTTCTTTCGGTTTGTCCTCCGGTTTATGGATGGTAAGCGGTACTGAAATCCAACTTGGATCCCAAAGCTTCTTGGAGTTGTTTCCAAAATGCTTATGTGAAAATTGAACCTCTATCTGAGACTATCTTCTTCGGTACTCCATGCTTACTCACAATCTCCTTCACATATATATCCACAAGCTTTTCTGCAGTATCTTTTGTGTTTACGGCTATGAAATGAGCACTCTTGGTAAGTCTGTCCACTATTACCCATATCATATCCTTTTTCTTACTAGTCATTGGTAGACCGGTAACAAAATCCATTCCGATTTCATCCCATTTCCATTCCGGTATCTCTAGTGGTTTGAGTAATCCCGCAGGACTCTGATGTTCTGCCTTCACTCGTTGACATGTATGACATTCCGAGACATATTGTGCTATTTCTCTTTTCATGTTGTTCAACCAGAACATCTCTTTTAAATCCATATACATCTTAGTACTTCCCGGATGTATTGAATAAGGGGTTTCATGTGCTTCCTTTAATATGATTGACTTCACTTCTGGATCATCCGGTACACAGATCCTTTTCTGAAAGTATAATGAATCAAAATCCCCTAGATGGAATTCCGATGGTCTTCCTTCTCCAATCCTCTTGATTTCCTCTTGGATGAACAAATCATCCGCTTGCTTTCGGATAATCTCATATTTCAAATCTGAATACATCTCATCCATAACCCTCATGGTTGCTATACTTCCCTTATCATCACCTTGAACAAACAAAATCTGAGCATCCTCTAGCTCTTTTCGAAGTTCCTTTGGAATCTCCCATTCCATAGGTTGATTCTCCGTACTCTTCCTACTTAGGGCATCTGCTACTACATTAGCCTTGCCTGGTGTATAGTTGATTGTAAGGTCATAATCCTTAATCAACTCTAACCATCTCTTCTGCCTCATGTTTAATTCCTTCTGAGTGAAGAAATATTTCAAACTTTTGTGATCGGTGTATAACTCACACTTGGATCCATATAGAAATTGTCTCCAACTCTTCAAAGCATACACAACTGCCGCTAACTCTAGATCATGTACTGGGTAGTTGTGCTCATGTGGTTTCAACTGTCTTGAGCCATAAGCTATTACTTTCCGATCTTGCATAAGAACACATCCAAGTCCATTCTTGGAAGCATCACAATACACCGTGTAATCCTTTCCAGGTTCAGGAACTGCTAACACTGGTGCTGTGGTTAACTTATCTTTGAGTGTTTGGAAGCTGGCTTCACACTCATCTGTCCACTCAAATGGAGTATTTTTCTTGAGTAACTTGGTCATTGGTCCTGCAATCTTCGAAAATCCCTCTATGAATCTCCGATAATAGCCTGCCATACCAAGGAATCCTCGAATCTCCTTAGCATTTTTAGGTGATTTCCATTCCAATACGGACTGAACCTTGCTTGGATTCACCGCTATGCCTTCTTTGGTTATGACATGTCCAAGAAATTCAACACTATCTAACCAAAATTTGCACTTGCTGAACTTTGCATATAGCTGATGTTCTCTCAAAATTTGCAGAACTATCTTCAAATGCTTGGCATGTTCTTCTTTATCTTTGGAATAGATTAAAATATCATCTATGAACACTATCACAAACTTATCCAAGTACTTCATGAATATCTTGTTCATCAAATTCATGAAAATTGCTGGTGCATTTGTTAGTCCAAATGGTACAACCAAGTATTCATGGTGTCCATACCTTGATACGAACGCTGTTTTTGGCACATCCTCCATCTTGATCTTTATTTGATGGTATCCTGATCTTAAATCTATCTTTGAGAAGACTCCAGCTCCTTGAACTTGATCAAAAAGATCTTGGATTCTAGGTAAAGGATACTTGTTCTTGATAGTTACATTGTTCAAATTTCTGTAATCTCCACACATTCTCTTTCCTCCATCTCTTTTATCCACGAAAATAACTGGCGTACCCCATGGTGACACTGTTATCACCAGAATTTGACCGGATCAGAGGTGGGCCGCGATTGGAGATGGGCTTGAAGAATATACATGGAAGGAATACGTGAATCGGCCTTTATATGCAAAGTTTGGGCTAGTTGGCCCGTGTATCTGTAACATAGTAGGATACGTGTCGGTTAGTTAGAGTTTGCCTCGTGCACGGTTGGGATTATTCCCACGTTAGAAAGTCTACGGACTATAAATATGTATCTAGGGTTTATGGAATAAACAACAACCAACGTTCAACCAACCAAATCAATCTCGGCGCATCGCCAACTCCTTCGTCTCGAGGGTTTCTACCGGTAAGCAACATGCTGCCTAGATCGCATCTTGCGATCTAGGCAGCACAAGCTCCACGTTGTTCATGCGTTGCTCGTACTGAAGCCTTGTTGATGGCGAGCAACGTAGTTATCATAGATGTGTTAGGGTTAGCATAGTTCTTCGCGTAACATGCTATCGTAGTGCAACCCTGACGTATCTAGCCGCACTTACACCTATCTTAGGTGTAGGGGCGGCACCCCGCTTGATCATTATTTAGTAGATCCGATCCGTTACGATTGCTCCTTGTTCATCGAGGATTAGTTTAATATCTGCAATAGTTAGGCCTTACAAAGTGTTGGAGGATCCAGCGGCACGTAGGGTGTCGTTTGCTAGTCCTAGACAGGATGTTCCGGGGATCAACCTCGTGTTGGTTTTTAGGCCTTGTCTAGGATCGGCTTACGATCACCGTGCGTGGCCGCGAGGCCCAATCCTGAGTAGGATGATCCGATTATGCGGTGAAAACCCTAAATCGTCGTAGATCTCATTAGCTTTATCTTGATCAAGCAGGACCACCATATATTCGTGCACCTTGTACGAATCATGGGTGGATCGGCTCCTTGAGCCGATTCACAGGATAACCTGAGAACCGATCGAGGCTCGTATTTAATGTTTACGTGTATGCCATGCAGGAAACTAAGCGAGGCATCTCCATCACCTTCCTGACCAGGTATAGGTCAGGTGGCACGCCCTTGCATCAGCATCGGACGTGTGTACCAGAAGGCTTTGCGGGCCGTCGCTCGGAGGGACCTCGGCCAGCCGCAGCCCTAGGTTATTCCCGGCTCTACGGTGTTGCCCGTCGCTGCCCGCCGGTGGGTTTTGGCAGCAACACATTCTGGCACGCCCGGTGGGACCACATCGGCTTGAGAGCTCGAGGAAATCGGCATTGGTCATGTCTGCAGAGCCGATGTTCAGGTATAGTTCTGTGGATAACTGCAGAGCCGATATCTGCAGTAACCTGACAGAATCGGCTCGGGGGGCACATAATCAGATAGACAGATGCTATGAACATGTGCGATACATGTGCAGTGAAATATTGGGGGCCGATAGAAAAATCGGCCAGTAGAAAAAAAAAAGAATTCTCATGGATCTACCCGCTGCGTGTTCAAGACGCGGATTTTCACCAAGTCGGTCTTCAGTGCAGCTTCTGTATACCGCCATGGTAAAGACAAAGAAGAGAGCAGTCACTCTGGTGGCAAGGACAAAGAGGAGGCCGGTTCAAGCGATCGGCTTCGATATGATGATAAAAGGTACAATAATGAAGACGGTATAGAGTCTTATAATGCTTTCAATATGTCTTTTATGTGAGTTTTGCTGTACCGGTTCATACTTGTGTTTGCTTTAAACAACCTTGCTAGCCTAAACCTTGTATCGAGAGGGAATACTTCTCATGCATCCAAAATCCTTGAGCCAAATACTATGCCACTTGTGTCCACCATACCTACCTACTACATAGTATTTCTCCGCCATTCCAAAGTAAATTGCTTGAGTGCTACCTTTAAAATTCCATTCTTCACCTTTGCAATATATAGCTCATGGGACAAATAGCTTAAAAACTATTGTGGTATTGAATATGTACTTATGCACTTTATCTCTTATTAAGTTGCTTGTTGTGCGATAACCATGTTTCTGGGGACGCCAGCAACTATTCTTTGTTGAATATCATGTGAGTTGCTATGCATGTCCATCTTGTTTGAAGTAAGAGCGATCTACCACCTTATGGTTAAGCATGCATATTGTTAGAGAAGAACATTGGGCCGCTAACTAAAGCCATGATCCATGGTGGAAGTTTCAGTTTTGGACAAATATCCTCAATCTCATATGAGAAAATTACTAATTGTTGTTACATGCTTATGCATAAAAGAGGAGTCCATTATCTGTTGTCTATGTTGTCCCGGTATGGATGTCTAAGTTGAGAATAATCAAAAGCGAGAAATCCAAAATGCGAGCTTTCTCCTTAGACCTTTGTACAGGCGGCATAGAGGTACCCCTTTGTGACACTTGGTTAAAACATGTGCATTGCGATGATCCGGTAGTCCAAGCTAATTAGGACAAGGTGCGGGCACTATTAGTATACTATGCATGAGGCTTGCAACTTGTAAGATATAATTTACATGATACATATGCTTTATTACTACCGTTGACAAAATTGTTTCATGTTTTCAAAATCAAAGCTCTAGCACAAATATAGCAATCCATGCTTCCCTCTGCGAAGGGCCTTTCTTCTACTTTTATTGTTGAGTCAGTTTACCCATTTCCTTCTATCTAAAAAAGCAAACATTTGTGTTAACTGTGCATTGATTCCTACATACTTGCATATTGCACTTGTTATATTACTTTATGTTGATAATATCCAGAAGATGCCACCTTTTGCCCTTTCAGTCCAAATGTCATTTGGTTTTGCAATGTTCTTCCATAGATGATTTTTCATGACATACAGCCGATGCACAACCATCGACTCTAGTACAATTACGCAAGATCTACCGGTTGGGGTGCAAGACACGGATTTCTTGAGGCCCTCTGCTTCCTCGAGGGGGCAAACGATGAGAGCTTCCTCAGCTGCAATGAGCCGATTACAACAGTGCTGTCAGAAGTCAGTTTTGGCGTACAACATCGGCTTTCAACGGGGGAAGAGGCAATCGATGGGGTCAAGAGCGGCTGAATCGGCAGGGTGGCTGTCTCAGAATTATCTGAGTTCCAAGCCTTTGGTCTGATCTGTGCATCTTCACCAGTATTCTCGCCTTGGCTGAGGCTCGGGGGGCAGCTGGCCTGGTAGATGCTCTGTTTTAAAAGCCGATTGGGGTGTCATCGGCTGGTCCTTCGTCGAAACCTTCTTCAAAAATGGGAGTTCACGCAGAAGTGGAAGAGGCAAGGCATCATAATGGAGGATACTGCGACGGTTCTGCTCTGCCACGACATGACCCGACGAAGGAAAAGCAAAATGATTTTGGAATTGTCATTTCCAAAACCAGGGGGGCATGTGTTATCACCAGAATTTGACCGGATCAGAGGTGGGCCGCGATTGGAGATGGGCTTGAAGAATATACATGGAAGGAATACGTGAATCGGCCTTTATATGCAAAGTTTGGGCTAGTTGGCCCGTGTATCTGTAACATAGTAGGATACGTGTCGGTTAGTTAGAGTTTGCCTCGTGCACGGTTGGGATTATTCCCACGTTAGAAAGTCTACGGACTATAAATATGTATCTAGGGTTTATGGAATAAACAACAACCAACGTTCAACCAACCAAATCAATCTCGGCGCATCGCCAACTCCTTCGTCTCGAGGGTTTCTACCGGTAAGCAACATGCTGCCTAGATCGCATCTTGCGATCTAGGCAAGACAAGCTCCACGTTGTTCATGCGTTGCTCAATCGAAGCCTTGTTGATGGCGAGCAACGTAGTTATCATAGATGTGTTAGGGTTAGCATAGTTCTTCGCGTAACATGCTATCGTAGTGCAACCCTGACGTATCTAGCCGCTCTTACACCTATCTTAGGTGTAGGGGCGGCACCCCGCTTGATCATTATTTAGTAGATCCGATCCGTTACGATTGCTCCTTGTTCATCGAGGATTAGTTTAATATCTGCAATAGTTAGGCCTTACAAAGGGTTGGAGGATCCAGCGGCACGTAGGGTGTCGTTTGCTAGTCCTAGACAGGATGTTCCGGGGATCAACCTCGTGTTGGTTTTTAGGCCTTGTCTAGGATCGGCTTACGATCACCGTGCGTGGCCGCGAGGCCCAATCCTGAGTAGGATGATCCGATTATGCGGTGAAAACCCTAAATCGTCGTAGATCTCATTAGCTTTATCTTGATCAAGCAGGACCACCATATATTCGTGCACCTTGTACGAATCATGGGTGGATCGGCTCCTTGAGCCGATTCACAGGATAACCTGAGAGCCGATCGAGGCTCGTATTTAATGTTTACGTGTATGCCATGCAGGAAACTAAGCGAGGCATCTCCATCACCTTCCTGACCAGGTATAGGTCAGGTGGCACGCCCTTGCATCAGCATCGGACGTGTGTACTAGAAGGCTTTGCGGGCCGTCGCTCGGAGGGACCTCGGCCAGCCGCAGCCCTAGGTTGTTCCCGGCTCTACGGTGTTGCCCGTCGCTGCCCGCCGGTGGGTTTTGGCAGCAACAGACACACTTTCTTGAATGAATCCCTTCTGTTCTAACTCATCAATCTGAGCTTTCAGTTCCACTAATTCCTTTGGCCCCATCTTATATGGTGGTTGTGCTATTGGTGCTGTGCCTGGAATCAGATCGATGGTGAATTCTATCTCTCTATCGGGTGGCATCCCCGGTAATTCCTTAGGAAATACATCCTTAAACTCATTCACTACAGGAATATCTTCAATTCTCACCTCCTTCAGACTATTGAGTTCCAATCCAATCTCCAACTCACTGTACTTATCTCCTTGGAACACTATTCGACCTCCGATGGAGTTGCGAAGTGATACTGTTTTGTCTCCACAGTTAATCACCGCTCCATTTTCTGTCAACCAGTCCATCCCTAGGATGACTGATATGTCCTTCATGGGTATGATGAATAGGTCCGCGAAATACACACAGTCACATATGGTTAGGACTTGTGCTTCTTTCACGTGGGTTACTAAGATCGTTCCCCCCGCGGATAGAACAGTTATAGGGGTTTCTAACTTAGAACATCTAAGCCCGAATTTTTCCACAAACTCCAATGCAAGAAATGATGTGGTTGCTCCAGTATCAAATAATACTTTGCCAGGATGAGTAAGAATGCTTAGCGTACCTAAGACTGTTTGATCCGACTCTTCCGCTTGTTCCAAAGATGTGCAATTCAGCTTTCCATAAGGCTTTCCCCTCTTGTTGTTATTGTTGTAGTTGCGGTTGTTGTTGTTGTTGTTGTTGTTGTTTCCACCTCGTCCTCCAGAGCTCTGTCCGCTCCAAGACGCCTTGTTTGGACACTCCGGCTTGATGTGTCCTTCCTTTCCACAACCATAACAAATGATCCTGGGTTTCTGACAATCCTTCTGCAAATGACCCTTTAGGCCACAATTGTTGCAGATAATTTGGCTGATTGGATTCTGACTCTGACCTCCCCGGTTGTATTGGCTACCAGTAGTAGGTCGGTATCGGGGTTTGAAACTCCGATCAGGTGTTGGTTTACTAATTGGGTACTTCCTTGGCTCTATACGAGCCCTCTTCCTCATGTCCTCTTGGACTTGCCGGTAATCATCCTCGAAAGTGATTGCCGAGTCAATCAGTTCCTGGAATTCGGCAGTCTGTGCCAACCTCAGTTGCATCTTCATGTATGGATTCATGCCTTTCATGAACCGCTTCTTCCGCTTCTCCTCTGTATCTACATCCTCAGGTGCATACCTGGATAACCTGTTGAAATCCCGAACATACTGCATGATTGGTGCAGTATTCTGTCGTAGTTCGTCAAACTCCCTCTTCTTCAGCTCCACCACGCTGTCCGGAACATGAGCATCCCGGAACTTCTTCTTGAACTCCTCCCAGGTGAACACCTTATCTGGAGGGTGTACTGCTACAAGGTTCTCCCACCATGACGCTGCTGGTCCTGACAACAGATAAGTTGTGTATCTAATCTTCTCCTCATCGTTGCAACCAACGGTCTCCAGTTTCCGTTCCGTATCCATAAGCCAATCTTCAGCGTCCATCGGTTCTGGAGCTGATGTAAACGGTAGGGGTCTTGCATTTTGGAAGTCTGATAGAGTTACTCCCTTGCCTTCATTACCCCTATCGTTGATGACTTGGGTAAAGAAATCTTGCATGTTCTTGCTTTGACTTTCCTGGTATCGCCTCCTGTCTTCTTCCATGGCTCTCATGTACTGTTGGAAATCTGGATGTAGCATTGGATGTGGTGGTGGTGGTGCATTCTCTGCTCTAACTGCTGCATCTGCCTCCTCTTTTTCTCTTGCTTCCCGCTCTCTGCGAGCCTCCTCGGTTTCTACTAACGCCATTTCCCCTAGTCCTGTAACAAAGAGCGATTACTCATAATTACACCATGCAAATGCTTTCTGAGCTCAACTCCATGCCCAGAACTAGTCACACAATGAAATCAAGAAGCAAATACAAAACAAACATTTATTATGCATATACTTTGTATATTACATAACACACTCACAAACTTATATTACATGTGGTATATATAAACCACTTATTTGGCTCAAAGCCCAAGCCAATGGGAATTTAAAATAGGTTCTATTACAATACCACCTAGATTACTTTATCCTTCCTTGGAGCTCTACTCCTCGTCATCATAACTCGCCTCCGTGTACATCCCTGGGGTCCATCCGGTACAGCGGTCTGTCTTCCGAACACCGTCCGAAATGAAGGTCCTTCCAGTAGGTATGTAGTCTGAATCGGACGAAGTGCCGAGACAGAGATCTGTCATGCCAAAGTAGCTGGATAAAGACTCATATGTATCCCCAGTGGGATACAACTCACCTTCTTCTGCCATCCATGGAGGATTCCTACTCACTTGACCTCTCATCTTCTTCTTCTTCTTTTTCTTGGTTCCAGAACTCTCACCTACGACGTACTGGGATGTTTTGGGTAACCCCATCTCCAAATCTAAAGAAATGGAGTTGGTGTCTTTCTCTTCCTGCCCAAAGCTTTGGTTAACATTCTGGTTAACCGCGCCTCCTTCATCCTCTGAATCACAAGTGATGGGTTCTCCTTCATCTCCAAATGGTTCCCCGAAGCGCCAACCAGTCGAATTCTCGATTGGTTACTCCGAGCAGTTTAGGTTCCTGGAATCATCTTCCCCATATCCAGACTCATATGATGCTGACACATGTGGATAGTGTGGGACAAAGTTGGGTGTGAGTGGATCTTTATGGGACAACTGGTCACTCAAATCTACATAGCTGTCTAGGCTAAAGAAAGGTGTAGTATGTTGTGGTTGTGCCCTCAGATCACGCATCCGAGTTTGGACTTTATCAGGATCCGTGAACTCAGCTAGCATGTGGTCAATCTCACCCCTCATTTTCATGTGTAAAAGGTACATCGTGGTCAATAAAGACTTACAGCTATCCATGTGCTGTGCTGCAGCCTCAGGACTTCTGTGTGCTAACACCAAATGATTCAGAGTGGGATCCTCATCTTCCTCGGCATGAGGTATATGAGAAAACTCTGAACATAGCAGTTCTACTGACTTGTGCTGCCTTATCTCAAGGATTGCCTTGAATAGGCCCATGTGGTAGGCTGTGGTGATGGTTTTGGCTTCTCCGAATGTCATTACATGACTCATCAGCAGTTTTGTCGGTAGTTGGACCGATACTCGGCACTTGGCTAGGATTTCCCCATCATAGTAGGTATACTTGATAACAGGTATCCGTGGGTCACAATGAAGTTCCTTCAGCATCCCACACAGGAGAGCTGTGATTGGTCCATCATAATCACCGAGCCATCCCTCAACCTTCCTCAAAGTCCTCTTAGGAAAAGTGTTCGCCATTATGGCTGTATGCAAAAGCAGAATATTAGTAGTGATAATGCATCATAATAGCTATAATAAAGAATTATCGCACTAAAATATATGGTTTTGCTATTCTCAAGTGAATAATCACCATATTTCTAGAGAATCCTTTACTATTTCTACTAGACTCCTACAGGTTTCTTCCCTATACTAGGTTTTTCCAACCTAAGGTCGCAACATTTGCTCTGATACCAGCTACGGTGACCCAGCATACCACTGCATGTTGTAGTATACAAGTCGTTGATATGATCTTTGCGAAGGGACTTCTTCACAAATTGCCATATCCCTCAGAGTGGTACAACAGAAACATTGCAGGTCATAACACTCCATACTTTATTACAAACATTGTCTTAACAAGTTGGTATTCTCACAGGTCCTATGAGAACACCCTAAGATTCTACTTAAGTACGATTACAACTCATAACAAATATAAAGAGAGCTCAACAACTTATTGTGACGCCCCGGAACCGGTAACATGAGGATCCCAGCGAACCCGCCGAAATCCGCATGATATCGATTCAGAGACGCCCTCCGACACGACGTGCGCGACAAATCACACACGTGATGCCAGAGGAATTGACACGAGCGGTAACATTACAACAGGATTACAATAGAGCCCACAAGATACATATATACAACAACGACTCCAACGAGTCAAGATACAAATATACAATACAGAGATCCAAATCATACAGAAGATCGAATACGTCCGAGTACGGACAAGATACAAATTGGACTAAGAGTCCTGAAGATAACCAGTGGCGTCCATAACCCTGCCCAGGCCAAGCCGGAAGGGTAACCTTGCTAACGTCGTCATCTTGTACCTGTCAAAGTCGGGCCATCGGTTGCCGACAAGAGGGAGGAAGCAAAAGAGAAAGGGGAAAAAGGCGAGAGTAAGTACCAAGGAACGAACTCCGGCACGTACTTAGCGAGACTAGAAATGGCTATGCTCGCCGGGCGAGTATAATATATATATCGCCGGGGGCTATATGGTAGGTTTAGCGGCAGCATAACTATAACCAATAGAGACACGCTACAACATCCGTCTAATCAGATAAGATAAGAGAGCGCACAAGGTAACAGATAAATACTACACAAACATAACCCAGCCGATTACACATATCCCCTCCAACAATTGCGAAGAGGCAATGTAAAAGGCACTCAACGGTGGACAAGTTTTATTAGGTAACGGTTGTAGTAATGCTATATTACTACGCAAGTTATTAGCAACAAGATAACGGTGTAAGTTGTTCTATGATCAAGCTATGCAATTCCAAGTCGTCCATAACCGCGGACACGGCTTATCGATAAGATGTACACCCTGCAGGGGTTGCCCAAATGTAACCATACGCATGCTCGACCCACTTACGACAGGTGGATGTCTCACAACAAGACCGTTCCCAGTTCAACAAGAAAGTCTAGGGGGGCCACCCAACTAAGCTACCCGTGACGAAGTCCGGCCGTACTCCGATACGGACTCAGAGGTTTGCGCCGGCGGCTAGGCGTGCAAACCACACGCTTCGCTAAACGTCCCGCAAGGTACAGTACAGAATATAAACACCCGAAGGCAACAGGAAGTAAACACCCGAAGGCAACGGTATATAAACATGCATGCGCCAAATAAAACCAAGGTTGTGGCCCCCTTTTCAACTGACTTGAGAAAAGGTAATGGGTGAGGGGGGGTCCCAATAATCGTCCCCACGCATGGGTAGAGCGCTCAATCTCGGAACAGATAACAAGAACTCGGGTCCTAGGGGACATTAGCAAGTCAAAGTTCCGATGCTTTCGCAAAGGGGCTCACAGATGCCTCTGCTTACAATTTTAGTTGTTAACAGTTAAGTAAAGCATGTGTATCTCCAACAACTGATATAGCATGTGATAACCTCCCAACAACCCAACATATCCCGATATCAGATCGAGATAACAACAGAGTCTAGACACGCCTACGACTCGCAAGGCTCAAACATCAATCAACGGCTATGGGTAAGGAATGATACATATAGGATTATTATGGTAAACAAGTGGAATAGGACACGTGACTCGATAAAGAAGCGCAACATAAGGATAGCAATGCGAGGGAGAGAGTAAAATAGGTGAAGGGAGAGGGCTCGCCTGTGAAAAGCTGCAGAAGAACTTGTCGGAGAACTCATCGTATCTCACATCACCACTTCGTGATCCTATCCGGGAAGAAGCAAATGCTGGAACACACAATGCATGCAATCTTACTACTACGGAAGAAGAATCGGCATGATCAAGATATATGCATGACATGACAAATATGATGCGATGCAACTTATCCAATTAAGCGGGATCGGAATCCCGGACAAACAAATTAAGGTTGGAGTTGCATTCCTACCGGCAATTTTAAGTGTTGATTAGCATGGCATAGACATGGCAGGGGTGCGCTACTTCAAGTTTAAACGGAGCGGGGAAAACCTAGGCGGTGTTCCGAAATACTCCGCGTATATGTGAGGTGAATATGCACGACTATCAACGAACGATATGATGCGAGATGCAAACAGATGAATGGATGGCATATTAATGTTCCTCTCATTTTTCTGATCAACTTTCATATATAAATCATTTTATTTTGAGTTACGGTTTGCAATATATGATTTATGCAAGATTATAACATATTATGGATATTTCAGAAAAATAAAATAGGCAGGGGGCGAATTTGCTGGACCTGCGTGGTCCTGGGCCGGATTTGGTCTGCGTTGGCGACGGGAAAAACTGGGCCGCGCGGGCGATGCACTGCTGCGGGAAGAATCTGGGCTGAGGCCCACCAGCGGATCTGGAACAGAAAAAGGATTAGGGGGGATTAAATCGCCTCCCATAGGGTTTGAACACGGGATCTCACGATCTGTGGCAAAGGGACGAACCAGTTAGGCTAGCTGTGGATCGATGAACAGTAGTAGTAGCACTACTACTTGATGTACCACAGGACGGACTTGAAGAACGACCATGGCGGAGAAGAACGGCGATGTCGAGTACGGGAGAGACGGGCGAAGCGGGGTGGGGTATTAGGCGCGGGACATGCGCCCTGTCGCTGCAGACCAGGAACGGGCAGCGTGGAGCCCGGGGAACCACCAGAGGTTGGTCGGCGTCGAGGACCTGCGGGGGAACGTGGTGGTCGACGTCGGTAGGATGAAGAAAAAGAGAGAGGGATTCCATGGATGGGCTCGGGCGGATGGGAAACTCACCAGGAACGCGATGGTGCGCTCGGAAACGGGAGAGGAGGTCGGAGACGGCCGAAATTGAAGAAAACGCCGCCGGTGGTCGGGACGGAATCGGCGAAGATGGCGACGATTGGAAGAGTTCCGGTTCGATTCCTTGGACGGAGATGGAGAGGACGACGAGGCGCATCTTTCCGTGCCCTCAGAACGGCGGGGGGTGGTCTAAAGCGTCGGCGCCATGGCGGGGCAGCGGTGGTGTTGTTTGTGGTGCTTGGACGCTTACAGAGAAGAAGAAGAGAGAGGGGGAAAAGCTACTGGCGGCGCGAGGGAGGAAGGAGAGGCTAGGGTTTGGGCGCAGGTGCGATGGGGATAAGAAGGGGCAGGTGAGGCGAGGTGGCCGCGGTGGTTGAGTGGGGGAGGACCACGGTGCTGGTGGAGAAAAGCGAGCACGCCATGTGCGTGACTCGTCCAGGAAGAGGACAGACGAGAAGGAATACCCCTTCGATGTGTGGAGGTGGGCTGGACTCGGGCCAGAGAGAGAAGAGAGAGACTGGGCCACCGGATGGGTTGCTGCGGTGAAAAAAAAAAAAATAGAAGATGGGCCAGGGAGAGAGAGGGAGCCCAGGGAGGGGTGAGGGGTTTTTCTGTTTTTGTTTAAAACCTTTTGAAATCAAATTTCTCTTCAGTTTAAAATTTGAAACAGGGAGGAAAGCAAGAATCAAAACTAGTTTTAAAAAAATTTAATTTATTTGTAATCAAAACAAAACACATTTATATTCAAGAGTTTATTTGATGGAATAACTTAATTATAAAATAGGAGATATGAGAGGGAAGAATAGAGTAGGGTTTTATTTAAAAGACTAGACAAGAGAGGGTTATAAAATAATTTTATTTGATAAAACATGGATGATATGATGCATATGCCATGATGAACTTGGAACGACACGGAAAAACAAGCAGCGGTGAAAAATCTAATATTGGAGTTTTTCCGGGTCGTTACAAACGACACCACTAACAAGGAACCTCGCCCCGAGGTTCCACCTCAAGGTACGGGGGAGAGAGGTGAACTATCGGATCTTCAGCCGACGTGTCGATCTCCTCGACACCACTAACAAGAAGTCTTGCTCCAGCTTGATCGGCGACACCACCAACAAGAAGTCGTTGTTCCGCTGTTGATGATGCGCTTCTGTCGGTATCCTCCGAGGATCGGACCTATTAGGTGTGGGGCAAAGATCGTCCAACCCGCGTCGGAACCTAAGACTCAGAGAAACTCAGATAAGAGAGAAGATTCAAAACTCGCAAAGGTAAGAGGAGAAAGAATAAAGATAAGGAGAAAAATAGAGCTAATCAGATCTATCCAACGAATTTTAGAAAACAGGTTTGACACGCTAAACTGAACGACCATTGGCAAGGCTATCCTACAGGCTGGACTAGTGGGGTACCGTCAACCTGAGCTCTGATACCAACTTGTGACGCCCCGGAACCGGTAACATGAGGATCCCAGCGAACCCGCCGAAATCCGCATGATATCGATTCAGAGACGCCCTCCGACACGACGTGCGCGACAAATCACACACGTGATGCCAGAGGAATTGACACGAGCGGTAACATTACAACAGGATTACAATAGAGCCCACAAGATACATATATACAACAACGACTCCAACGAGTCAAGATACAAATATACAATACAGAGATCCAAATCATACAGAAGATCGAATACGTCCGAGTACGGACAAGATACAAATTGGACTAAGAGTCCTGAAGATAACCAGTGGCGTCCATAACCCTGCCCAGGCCAAGCCGGAAGGGTAACCTTGCTAACGTCGTCATCTTGTACCTGTCAAAGTCGGGCCATCGGTTGCCGACAAGAGGGAGGAAGCAAAAGAGAAAGGGGAAAAGGCGAGAGTAAGTACCAAGGAACGAACTCCGGCACGTACTTAGCGAGACTAGAAATGGCTATGCTCGCCGGGCGAGTATAATATATATATCGCCGGGGGCTATATGGTAGGTTTAGCGGCAGCATAACTATAACCAATAGAGACACGCTACAACATCCGTCTAATCAGATAAGATAAGAGAGCGCACAAGGTAACAGATAAATACTACACAAACATAACCCAGCCGATTACACATATCCCCTCCAACAATTGCGAAGAGGCAATGTAAAAGGCACTCAACGGTGGACAAGTTTTATTAGGTAACGGTTGTAGTAATGCTATATTACTACGCAAGTTATTAGCAACAAGATAACGGTGTAAGTTGTTCTATGATCAAGCTATGCAATTCCAAGTCGTCCATAACCGCGGACACGGCTTATCGATAAGATGTACACCCTGCAGGGGTTGCCCAAATGTAACCATACGCATGCTCGACCCACTTACGACAGGTGGATGTCTCACAACAAGACCGTTCCCAGTTCAACAAGAAAGTCTAGGGGGGCCACCCAACTAAGCTACCCGTGACGAAGTCCGGCCGTACTCCGATACGGACTCAGAGGTTTGCGCCGGCGGCTAGGCGTGCAAACCACACGCTTCGCTAAACGTCCCGCAAGGTACAGTACAGAATATAAACACCCGAAGGCAACAGGAAGTAAACACCCGAAGGCAACGGTATATAAACATGCATGCGCCAAATAAAACCAAGGTTGTGGCCCCCTTTTCAACTGACTTGAGAAAAGGTAATGGGTGAGGGGGGGTCCCAATAATCGTCCCCACGCATGGGTAGAGCGCTCAATCTCGGAACAGATAACAAGAACTCGGGTCCTAGGGGACATTAGCAAGTCAAAGTTCCGATGCTTTCGCAAAGGGGCTCACGAGATGCCTCTCGCTTACAATTTTAGTTGTTAACGATTAAGTAAAGCATGTGTATCTCCAACAACTGATATAGCATGTGATAACCTCCCAACAACCCAACATATCCCGATATCGAGATCGAGATAACAACGAGTCTAGACACGCCTACGACTCGCAAGGCTCAAACATCAATCAACGGCTATGGGTAAGGAATGATACATATAGGATTATTATGGTAAACAAGTGGAATAGGACACGTGACTCGATAAAGAAGCGCAACATAAGGATAGCAATGCGAGGGAGAGAGTAAAATAGGTGAAGGGAGAGGGCTCGCCTGTGAAAAGCTGCAGAAGAACTTGTCGGAGAACTCATCGTATCTCACATCACCACTTCGTGATCCTATCCGGGAAGAAGCAAATGCTGGAACACACAATGCATGCAATCTTACTACTACGGAAGAAGAATCGGCATGATCAAGATATATGCATGACATGACAAATATGATGCGATGCAACTTATCCAATTAAGCGGGATCGGAATCCCGGACAAACAAATTAAGGTTGGAGTTGCATTCCTACCGGCAATTTTAAGTGTTGATTAGCATGGCATAGACATGGCAGGGGTGCGCTACTTCAAGTTTAAACGGAGCGGGGAAAACCTAGGCGGTGTTCCGAAATACTCCGCGTATATGTGAGGTGAATATGCACGACTATCAACGAACGATATGATGCGAGATGCAAACAGATGAATGGATGGCATATTAATGTTCCTCTCATTTTTCTGATCAACTTTCATATATAAATCATTTTATTTTGAGTTACGGTTTGCAATATATGATTTATGCAAGATTATAACATATTATGGATATTTCAGAAAAATAAAATAGGCAGGGGGCGAATTTGCTGGACCTGCGTGGTCCTGGGCCGGATTTGGTCTGCGTTGGCGACGGGAAAAACTGGGCCGCGCGGGCGATGCACTGCTGCGGGAAGAATCTGGGCTGAGGCCCACCAGCGGATCTGGAACAGAAAAAGGATTAGGGGGGATTAAATCGCCTCCCATAGGGTTTGAACACGGGATCTCACGATCCGTGGCAAAGGGACGAACGATTAGGCTAGCTGTGGATCGATGAACGTAGTAGTAGCACTACTACTTGATGTACCACAGGACGGACTTGAAGAACGACCATGGCGGAGAAGAACGGCGATGTCGAGTACGGGAGAGACGGGCGAAGCGGGGTGGGGTATTAGGCGCGGGACATGCGCCCTGTCGCTGCAGACCAGGAACGGGCAGCGTGGAGCCCGGGGAACCACCAGAGGTTGGTCGGCGTCGAGGACCTGCGGGGGAACGTGGTGGTCGACGTCGGTAGGATGAAGAAAAAGAGAGAGGGATTCCATGGATGGGCTCGGGCGGATGGGAAACTCACCAGGAACGCGATGGTGCGCTCGGAAACGGGAGAGGAGGTCGGAGACGGCCGAAATTGAAGAAAACGCCGCCGGTGGTCGGGACGGAATCGGCGAAGATGGCGACGATTGGAAGAGTTCCGGTTCGATTCCTTGGACGGAGATGGAGAGGACGACGAGGCGCATCTTTCCGTGCCCTCAGAACGGCGGGGGGTGGTCTAAAGCGTCGGCGCCATGGCGGGGCAGCGGTGGTGTTGTTTGTGGTGCTTGGACGCTTACAGAGAAGAAGAAGAGAGAGGGGGAAAAGCTACTGGCGGCGCGAGGGAGGAAGGAGAGGCTAGGGTTTGGGCGCAGGTGCGATGGGGATAAGAAGGGGCAGGTGAGGCGAGGTGGCCGCGGTGGTTGAGTGGGGGAGGACCACGGTGCTGGTGGAGAAAAGCGAGCACGCCATGTGCGTGACTCGTCCAGGAAGAGGACAGACGAGAAGGAATACCCCTTCGATGTGTGGAGGTGGGCTGGACTCGGGCCAGAGAGAGAAGAGAGAGACTGGGCCACCGGATGGGTTGCTGCGGTGAAAAAAAAAAAAATAGAAGATGGGCCAGGGAGAGAGAGGGAGCCCAGGGAGGGGTGAGGGGTTTTTCTGTTTTTGTTTAAAACCTTTTGAAATCAAATTTCTCTTCAGTTTAAAATTTGAAACAGGGAGGAAAGCAAGAATCAAAACTAGTTTTAAAAAAATTTAATTTATTTGTAATCAAAACAAAACACATTTATATTCAAGAGTTTATTTGATGGAATAACTTAATTATAAAATAGGAGATATGAGAGGGAAGAATAGAGTAGGGTTTTATTTAAAAGACTAGACAAGAGAGGGTTATAAAATAATTTTATTTGATAAAACATGGATGATATGATGCATATGCCATGATGAACTTGGAACGACACGGAAAAACAAGCAGCGGTGAAAAATCTAATATTGGAGTTTTTCCGGGTCGTTACACTTATTTAGGTAAGTTCTACGTTGCTCGGCTCTATGATGCTAGGGTATGTCACTACTCCTCCACCTCCGTGTCATCTGTTCCGTAGACTATCCCATAGTCTACTCCTTCCACTCCGCCGGTAAGATCGGGTTCCTCGTAGACCAGCTCGTAACTTCCTTCTGGTGCTCCATCATTGATGGCTTCCACTTCCGGATCACAGTCTAGCAAGGGTGTCGAAAGAAAGTGAGTACAGAGGTACTCAGCAAGTTCTAAAAGAGTAAAAAGGTGTTTGATGCACTAGCTACGACCATTGATCAGGAAATCGCAGGTCAATGCATGTTTTGAAATCATTTCTTCAAAAGGTTGCTTTTATTATGAAAACTATGCCCGTCAGTCTTCACAGGTTGACTAGAACTTCGTGGAGTTCCTTTCCTACCGCGTTCGTAGTTCCCTTCCCGGAACAAGGAGTGACAGCCACAATTTGATACACTCTGCAGAGGTGCGTTACTTTTCCCACAAGAGATCTCACCCTTTTTGCCATCCGCAGGGACTTGCCCCCGTTCACACTTCCTTTGGTGTGAGGCCAGGTATAAAGATCCAAGCCCACACCGCCTTCTCCGCGACCCTGCAAACCCACCCTTTTGTCCAACCGTACACCTCCAGTAGACTTCCCACGATAATACGGCTTTACTCATGGTGTACTCCGGACAATCCATCATAGATCGTAGAGCCATCATCACTAATGGATGGGGATTTAAAAGGCTATCCCGACCTACGGCAGTGCCTCCAGCACCCCGCCAGCTCTACCAATCCGTTGGCGTGCAGAAGGGAAAAGATACGGCTGGCTTCCCCAGAGCCATTATAGATCTCATGGTCAACGCGGTTTGTACGGCGCTAGAATCACTGGACGGCATTGGTAATTAATCCTAGGGTGATATAACCCATTGCAATGGAACCTCCACCATATCAACACATACCATGGTTCCATTGCCAGCCACATAGTCATATTCATAGTTGGAAAATAACATTTCATTTGCGATGCAGGAATGATAAGTATATAGCTTTGCAATAAAGTAGTAGAAAATACTCAAGTTGACATGAGCAAGGGTGAACTTGCCTGTGGACTGCGAGATAGTGCAGTTCAATGCAGTTGATGGAACCTGGACCTCGAGTTCTGTAAGAAGCATCATTGTCCGGTAAGGACAATGTTATAAAATCCAAATAATGCAATCATGGATGTATTATTTTATGTTGGATCCCTTTACCCCGCTGAGTTATATGAATTTAGGGGTGTGTTTAAGATTTATGTCTTTGACAGTAATTTACAATTGATTTAAAAGTATTAATCATTGTGATTCACACAAAGTACAACAATTCAAAGTAAAACTATTTTACTTGATGATTCCCTTAATCATTCCAAAAATAATTTGCAATTATAGAGTTACCTCTATAGTTTTTGGATTAAAAGGAATATAGTATTTTTCTTGGAAAAATACCCTTTTCAATAGAAATGACTTGGAATATTAGAATTTCATTTTGAAATGTTTGAAAATAAGTATTTGAACTTATTTGAAATTTTTCCTTGAATTTTTAAATACAAGGAAATAATAGTTTTTAAAATTCCAAGTTATTATTTGAATTCTTAAAATTCATAATTTTGAATTTGTTTCATAAATTCCATATCATATTTTATTCTTGTTAAGATTTATTTTTCATTCATTAATCCAATTTTTAATGGATTTTTAGAGTTGTATTTGAATTATTAAAATTTGGTAAAGTTCTGGCCTTTTATTAAATGGTAAAAGACCAAAATACCCTCCTGGACCTTATTGGGCTCAGCCCAATAACCTAAGTCCATGGGACAGCCCACTAAGGCTTGCCCCATAGTGGCTCGGTGGCGCCGAACAGCCCACCCCTCTCACTCACTCGGCCCTCTCTCGCTTTTCGTCTCTAACCCTAGCCTCTCTGCGACGCTCTGGCGATGGCGTCGCCGCCATGGCCGCCGCCTCGCTCCGGCCAGCTCCGTGCTCCCCCGCCGTAGCCACCTACTGAACCTGAACCGCCGCGTGCAGATCTATCGATCTGTCCGCGTGGTTTTCCCCTGCTCTTCCTCTCCTGGCGAATCGCCTCCGTTCTGGATCTCGTGGAGAATCGCCTCGACGAACTCCGGCGAGCGCTCGTCCTTGCCGACGATGGGTGCGCTCCTGAGGTTGACCTGGCGCGGGTGCTGCTCGCAGTATTCGTGCCGTCGCCTCAGGTGCATCTGCTACGGTGGTGTTGGTTCGTGTTTGGGTTCGCCGGCGTAACATCGGCGCCTACCCTGGATTTGCAGCTGTTAGGGCCGCGCGAGCACTGCCTCGCCATGCCCTAGCTTCTGCTTCCAGGCGCAAGTAAGTTGCTGCACTTCCTCTTCCTCTTCTCCATATCTGTGCGCCTCCCTTTGTTACTGTTCTTCTTCCTCCTCATGCTCTGCTGCTCTCTGGTGATCCTGTGATCACCCAGAGCCATGCTATTGCTGTGCAATCTTCCTGTGCTTCTGTCTACTGCAAGCTCATGGCCATATTACCAGTTACTGGTACTGACCCATGTTGCTTTGCTTGTTGTTTATGCTGTGCTTGCTTCTCTGCTGCTCCTAGCATGCTCTGTACTTGCCATGCTCTACTGTGCTTGCTCAAAAGCCTGCTATGCCATGCTATACTTGATTATGGCTTGCTTATGCTTACTGGAATACCATGCTTGCTTGTCTAGGTGTACTTGTGATGCATCAGTGACACTTGTGTGTGTGTCAGTGGTGCCTGTGATATGCTTCGGTGCTTCCTAAGCAAGCTAATGATCCATTGGATCATTCCTTGCTTGTTGGCTAACTTCCCTGTGTAGCTTGGCTTGCTATACTTGATCCATTTGATCAATTAATTGTCAGTGATAGCTTACTGGTTAATACTGTGGCTAAGTGATTCAATTACCCTTGTGATGCTGATGCTCAAGCATCACTATGATGTTGCTTACTTGTGCTGTTGCTCATCTTAGCTACCTAGACTTGCTCTAGTGGCTATGGATTAAACTGTGTTGCCTTATATTATGTTGCTGTCAGTATTAAGCATGGATCTGTGATAAATTCATGCTTGAATTAAGTAAATTATGATGAACTGCTTATGCAGTAATGATTTAAAATGACTTGCTTGCAAATGCTTTGGCTATTCATGATTGTTTAGCAAGCAAATGATTCTGAATCCATTCCTGGATAATGATGTGCTATATTTGGCTTCCTTTTAATGGGTGCTAAGTGTGATGTGACCTCAGTAGCCTTGCTACTGATTGGTTTCTCACCTATTTAGTTGGATCTTGTGGCTACTCAACCTTTGCTTGCATTTTTGGGAATCATCCTTGAGATGAATGCCAATATGCTTGCCTGATGAAGATCTAGGGTTTACTGATGGTTCATAGCTTAGGATTTACTGTGTAGTCTTAGCTGCTAATCCTTGCAATCCATCTACTGGTGCTATCTATGCATGTGATCTGGCTATGGTGTGCATCTGTGCATATGTGCTAGTTTCTGTGTACAAGATCTGTACCTAGATGCTTTCTATTATTAGTAGCTTTTGACTGGCAGTAATCCTTGGTGAAAACCAAGTGATGAACTACCCATATGAGCATCTGCTCATTCCCATGCTTATTTCATGCATATGTGATGGATCAAATCCATTGGATCTGTCCAGGAACTTGGTATACCTTGTTCCAGCTCCTAGTGTGAAATATTTGGTTGATGCAGACTTGGGGTTTCTGTGCACAGCCCTTCACCTCCAGTTTCTGGTTGAGCTTCTCAGGTCACCATGATTCCTGGTGGCTAAGTTGGTTGTGTTGGTTTCTGTTCTTGGTTATGAACTGGATGAACTGGTGCTTGTTCTTGCTTCACCCTTACCTGGTGATTTGCAATTGTGGTCGACTGTCATGGTTCTAGGGTTTGTGTGCTATTTATATGGCCTCTACTTCTTCCCTGGCCATGACACACAAGCTCATTTACTTTATGACTCACCCCTTGGATTGCCTTGCTGTTGCTTGCCTAGCAACAGCCTTCATATGGTGAAACTTGAGCCCCTGTGGCTTGCTCAGTGCTGGTCTGCCTATGTTTATCTTGTGCTGTCCAGGATTTTGGACAAGCACAAGTGTGCTATGACAGTTTCACTGTCCAAACTGAACTTTGTGTCATTTCTGCTAACTGTCTAAACTGAATCTTGTGTTAACACTTGTGGTGACCCGGCATACCACTGCATGGTGTAGTATGCAAGTCTGATATAACACCAATGAAACACCGTTCCACTAGTATTATATCGCTCAGAGTGGTACATCAGAAACATATGCGGGTCCAAGGTATGTCTATAGAATTACAACATTGACTCTGTTACATAAGATCATCACAGCCTCCTACTTTACAATGAGGTAAAACTGCAAGTAAATTCCAGAAGAACGACTCGTAGTCTAGTCTTATCACGAACTCTATTAGTAGAGTATTTAACTAGCTAAAGAGGCTAAGAATAGATTCTAGCTAAGTAGGAGCTAGGTATCGGAAGCTAGTTCCCTTCTATAGCTAAACTAGGTTTTCTCCTTGTTGGATGTGTATCTGACTCCTCTGACAGGGTCCTGTCTCTTGAAGTAGTTGTTGATTCCTCGGTCTTCGAGTTGCACTGTAGATCCTCCTTCGATGCCTCCATATCTAAGCAGGGGATTTAAGAGTGGGATGAGTACGAGCGTACTCAACAAGTTCATTATAGGAAAGAGGTGTTTAATGCACTAGCTACGGCATTAGACCAGAAAGTCTAATACCAATGCAGGTTTTCATAATCATTTCTTCAAAAGGTTGCTTTTATTCAGAAGAACTATGTCCGTCAGCCTTCACCGGTTTACTAGAACTTCATGGAGCTCCTTTCCGGCCGCGTTCGCAGTTCCATATCCCGGAACAGGGAGTGACAGGTCACGGTTCTTTACACTCTGCAGAGGTGTGTTGCTTTACCCATAAGAGATCTTAACCTTGGTGCCAACCGGGAATGACCCGTCCACACTTCCTATGGTGTGAGGCCCGGTATAAGGTCTAGCCAATCATGTTCCTCCGCTACCTCGAACACCCACCCTTCGTTGCATGCGCCGACCCTGGGTCCACGTCGGTCCCATTATTCCCGTAATTTCAGGGTGGACCCCGACCACGACAACAGTGGTGGGCTCTACCATACACTCCTACGCCGGTGGCTGCAACCCATCATAGACCGCAATACCGTGGGGACTTAAGGCTTCCCCAGCCTACCGCTTGCACTTCGAGCGACAAGTGTCTACGGACTATGCCGTGGGGACTTAAGGCTTCCCCAGCCTACCGCTTGCCCTGACAGATACAAGTGTCTACGGTAAAGCGCATCCGTTGATGAACGAGAGGTGGAAACACTTTTGACTACTCCGTCCCACTCCGGATCTTATGGTTAACACGGGTATTACGGCACAAGAATCACTGGCGACATTTATTGTTTAATCCTAGATGGATATAAACCCGTGCAATGGAACCTCCACCATATCAACACAATCCATGGTTCCATTGCCCACCACATAGTCATATTCATAGTTATGAAAGTAGTGGTTTTGATTTTTGTGCAATAGTGATAACCATAATACTTTGCAAGTAATTTGATGAAAATACTCAAATGACATGAGCAAGTGATGAACTTGCCTTTCTTGACTGCAAGATTATACAGGCAAGGTCTTCGTTACGTAATAACTCCAAATTCTGAAATAGCATCATCGTCCAGTAAGGACGATGTTTAAAAGATTGGCAAGAATGCAATAATGCATAAGAATGAGATGCAATCGCTCTAAGCGTGTCCTAACCCCGATGATTTAGGATTAGTGAGTGGTAATGATTGGTTTAGGGTGTGTTGCACTTTTAGAGTGATTCACATACAAGGTTCTTATTCAGGTGTGACTTATTTGGTATTATCAACAGATAGATAATAAAGCATAATAATCAATTAAGCACACAAAGAATGACAATTGGTATAATGTTATCAAGTAAAGAACAGTGGTCAGTTTTAGTACTGAATGGCATGGTTAATGATTGATTATCATATACTTTAAAAGAATAACTTTTAAAGAACATGTACTTTGATAAAGAACAACTATGATAATTAGGTTTGTGGGGTTCTATGGTTTTCTATGGTTCTAATTGGTTACTGGAGTAAGTAGTAGATGGATCACAACATAGTTGGATTCATCAGCAACTAGGGCTTGTAAGGTTGAGATAAGCCTAGGCATCCTAAGCAATTTATTATACATGGTTGTGGTCAAGGTTGGTTTATCTTGCTAGTGATGGCTGGCTAGGACTTATAGGTTCTTATAAGCAGGGTTGATGATGGTTCTTTGTTTTACTTCAAAAGAATAACTTTTGAAGAACATACTTCTTAGATACTAAGAAGTATAACAATTAAGGTTGAGGTTGTCTTGTATTAGCTATTGGGTTTCTAAGTAGAGAATGGCTGGTTCCTAAATAGGATGGTTTATAAGTATCTCACACTAGTAGGGTTTAGTGGAATATGGTTAGGTAATGCACAATATTTGGTATAATTGTTACTAGGGTTCATCACCATGGTGTGATGCTATATCAGGATGAATAAGGATAAGATTCTTGATAATAAAGGACTAAGGTTGATCCTATTTGATCATCTAGGTGGAATAGGTGTGCATACATGGAATACTGAGTTATGGATAAAAGGGCTCCTACATTTTATGTGAACATGGCAGGTATTATTTTGCTAATTAGGGTTGTATGGATGGAAATAGAATACCATGATTACATGCGAGGATCTAGGGTTTAGGTTTTAGAAGTAAATTAGGGTTCAAATGAACTAGTGGAGCTAGGTTCTAAATGGTATTAGGGTTTTAGGATCCCACATGAAATGATGAGTTCCTAATTTTCTACCATATGGAACTAGGGTTGCAAAAGTACTATTTAGTTCATAAGTTAATAACTTCATTTTGAATTTGAAGTTATTAATAAACTCTAAAATAAAAATAATATTGAATTTGGCATTTATCATTTTTTTAAATAATTAATAATTAGAGTAATTATTAATCAGGGTTTAAATTCCAATAATAAAGATTTAACAAATGATAAATAAAGAAAATTTGTTTTAATGTTTTCTTTATTTATTTACTGGTTTTTATTTAATTTGAAGAGTTTTCCTGATTATTGAATTTTAATTGAATTTAGAATTAATAAATAAGGCTTAAATAACAAGTATTAAATAAGTAAATTTTTATTAAAAATAAAAATTTGGTTTTATATTTTTATTGAATAGAATTTTCTTTTCTAAGAATTTTAATGTATCATTTATATTTTTCTGAGCTATTTTGAATTTTATACGAATTTGTAAAGTTACAGCAATTATTGAATTTGAAATTAAACAGAATTGCTAAAGTTACACGGACAAGACAACCACACAGTCCATGACTGGTGGGCCGTGTCCACGCTGGCGGCCACGTGGTGCTGATGTGGCCACCATGTGTGTCACCGGCGACCAGTGACGGCGATTGCCGGCGTTCCCGTGGTCCCCCGAGGGCGTGCTTGTGCTTACTGGAAAGAGGACGACGAGGCGAGGCTAGTGGTGGCAGCGCCGCCATCTAATGGTCGCCGGAGCTCGCACGCCGGCGAGACCGAGCGGCAGATATCACGGGGCAACGATGCTACGCATGTTACTGGGCGTAATCGAGCGAACCAAGTACACCACGGGATTCAATAGCTCACCAGGAACACGTAGCGCTTGACGGCGTGGTCGATGGAGGTCTGGTTCGCCGGATTTCATGGCACCGGCCGCCGGAGAGCTGAGCTTGGCGATGGCGCTACGGACTGCCCCTGCTCGATTCCTTTTGCAGGAGGAGCAAGTAGAGCATGGCGGTTCTAACGGTGGTCACGGCGAGGTCTGGGGTGGTCTCCATCGGCGGTGATGGTCGGGCACCGTACGGCTAGGGTTTGCTTAATTGGGGCAAATGAGGAAGAAACCGGGGCTTAGAACTCGTCGTGGGCTTTTATATGGCGATGATCTGCGCCTCGTCACGACGCCGAGCGAGGAGGGCGTGCCAACGCGAGGGAGAAGACGGACACGCCGTCGTGCTGTCCTCCATGCGCGTTGGAGAGGATGAGGATGAACTCCTCGTCTTATTTCGACGAAGGGGTACGTGGGCTGCTAGGTGGGTCGGTTACGGGCTCTTTGGGCTGCCTTCTTTGGGCTTCTGCGGCCAGGTGAGTCCAGGTAAGGTTTTTTATCTCCCCTTTTCTTTTTCTGTTTTATTTTCTGTTTTGTATTTTATGTTTTCCATTCCATTTGTTGAATTCAAATTTGAATTCAATCCTACTTTGCAGATGTTTCTTTATATTTCAATTAGGAGTTAATAACAAAATCACTGCATTGTTTTGTTGTTCTGAACATTTATTAAATATGTGAGCTTTATTGAAGTTTCAATTATTCATGATTTTATGTACTCTTTTAATTTCTTCTTCTGGTGGAATCAATATTTTTGAAGTATTAGAGTTGGTAAGTCCAGCTCAAGGTATTTTAAAAGTTTATCATTAGGACTGGTTATCTTATTTAAGAAGTTGGTTGTTCACATATGATTTTATGTGAGCATCAATTTGTTAGGGTTTTAGGATGTCTATTACACCCCATTATTAAGGATAATATTATATTTGAAAGGATTTAAGTAGATATTGGTTCCATTATGATTGATCTTGATTCCAAGGATAAATGGTTGATCACTACTTATGTGGTTTTAATTATGGAACTTAGCATTAGGTGGCTCTTATGTTTTATAATTGAAACATTGGATTTAATTAATGAACCATTAGGGTTCAAGTCATATTCTCCTAATGACACATGGTTTGAATCTCAAATAAGGTTTAGGTTTTTAATTATGATCACCCAAGTGATGCATAAACTAGGGTTGAGGTTTAATTCTAGGTTGTGAGATGAGGTGACACCATATTGCATGTGCTAGGGTTAATCTCCCCTAACCATGATAAGGTGATGGCTTAATTAACATTTTATGTTCTCCTTTAGTTGCTAAGATATTGAGAATTGGTTTTATCTTCCACCAATTGGCTTCTATTATTAACCTCAATTTATCATTTAAGTAACTACATTGGTTATAGTTCTTTTTATAGTTAACTTTGGTTGTATGGGTATAGGGTTTCTCACCATATAAAGTATATAGTTTAACTCTAAGGTTTTCTGAAGTTGTTTAGTTTCTGAAGTATGGATATGGTAGGATTCTTCTTATGATCACCAAGTGGTTCACAAGTAAAGGTTGGAATATAAGTTTAGGGTTGCTTATTAATTACCTCCCTATGATTTCATGTGGTGAAGGATAACTACTTATCCTTTTAGGGTTTATCCTCAATATCTCAAGAGCATGATCATGGATTAGGCATGATCATCTTGTTCTTAACATTTTTACCTCAAGTTCTTAGGGTTTATGATCATCACTCAATTTATAATGATCAAGGTTTGGATTCCTAGGGATCTCTCATTAAATGGGTTCTCACTTCCATGATCAATCATTGTCTAGATCAATCAAGGTATAGCACTTCTAATTTACCTTCTTGTATGGGTCTACTATGATTGTCTCTTTGGTTTATATCCCAGGAGAATGCCTGAGATATTATGTTAGGGTTCTACTTAATCAATTTTGATATTATCATCTGGGTATATGGGTAGTTCTCTCCCTTAAACTCAAGTGTTGCCTCAACTAACTTGAGTTTAACACCATAATTGATCTCTCTTATATAAGAATGGATTATTCTAGGTTATGGTGTGCTCCTAATACTCTAGTTCAGTGGTTGTCCTTTATTCTTAAATAGATAAAGCTATGTTTTGTATGATTGGTCTCCCTCATTTTGGAAAGGACTTTAATACTAACTTAAGGTTAGGCTCCATAGGAATTGATGTGATCATCAATATCTATGTTTAACATAAATGGTTTCTCTCTCTAGGAATGTCTTGAATAATATCCTAGGGTTCCTCTTAAAGATGATGATTTGAATACTTGGATGCATATCCAAGGTTTAGCTCCAGGTTTGTTATTGCTTCTCTAATAATTATAGTAGAACTCTCACCTCTATAGGTTTGATGTATATTAATATGGAATAGAGAAGGATATATATTTCTTAGTTGGAACTCTTTGTATTGTTTCCAAGATTAAAGTAGAATGAATACCATGATATTCATGGTGGAATCAAGGATTAGTTTAAGACATGGAGAAGATGAGTGAAGAATAGTTTCTCCAATTATTGTTACTGGATTTCCAATTAAATGGAGGTTCATATGTTATGGCAAGGAATATCATGTTGTGATCTTTAATAAGATTAAGTAGTTGATCATTGAGTAAAGTGTTGTTGTGTTGATTATTAGTCCCATTTGATCTAACCCCTTAGATCAAATTATCTCTACCCAAAACAAGGTTTTAACAAAGTCACATTGAGGTTTATAGCGCTTGACTTGATGAGCTACTTCAATTCCACCAAGGTCAAGTGAAACTTCAGTTACTGTGACTGTTTTACTTTAAAGCGCGAAAATTCCCCAGATTTTCTATGCATGAATGCAATGCACACATCTGTTTCCTCTATTTTTGTAACCCCATTACCTGGGATATTACAGTCTCTACCCCTTAAACTAAACTTCGTCCTCGAAGTTTGATATCTCTCACGTTTCGGAGTGTGGATCTGACTTGTGCGGAATACATCTTTTCTCAAACTCCTTGGTGATCTCACTGGATATAATTGAATATATCCCTTGTCCAGATTCTTCCTGGAATCCATTAGTGTTTGACATCAAACAATTATTACTTCCTTTACTTCCATGATTCCCTCCAATATTATAAGCTTGTTTTCCTTTCTCATTGAATATTCAATGATTGGGACTTCTTCTTGTTCTGACAGTCTTATTTGAGGACTAATTGGATAAAATTCTCCTATTTGATAAAATAGGTCTTTGTTTTTCCCTTACTACCAAAACTGCAATAATGGTTCTTGGTAAGGTACTTACTATGGAATTGATCATGGTGGTTTATTCCTCTAAGAATGGATTAGACTCATTTAGTCCATCCAATCATGGTTTATAATTGATACCTATAACTCTTTAGATTCATTTAGGTTCCATGAAAGGAATCATTCTATTAGTCTATGATTCTAGTATGGTCAATTTCCTTCGGTCTTTGGCCTTCTTGAGCTGTATTTGGTCTCTGATATTTCCTTCGTCCAACTTCTTTATCTTTGACTTACTTGAGCTTCTATACTTCTGAGTAAATATTACTCACTTTCTCAAATTATAGTCCACTTCTTACTTCCTCGAGGTATAATCCTCGGCTTCTGGTCTGACATCCTTCTGAAAGTAGTGTTCAATAATCTTATGAAAATAAGATTGAACTTCCTCTCAGTTCAGACCTTCTGCTTCTATCAAGCTTAAAGTATTGAGTTGTTGTATACCCAACTCAATCTTTACTCTACCCCTTAGAGTTTTCTTATGGTCTTCAACTCCTTTTATTCCAACTATTGGACTTATGGTTAGAATATTGGTCTGGTTCTAACTTATGGGTTTTACTTCTTCTAAGGTCTAGCGAAGAATGTTTGTGGTGTATCCACTCAATTGTGGACATCCAATGTGAATCCTTCGACTAAATGATTATAGATCTAGCTATTAGGCTGACAAGATTTTTATTGTTCACAAACTTGTGTTACAAATAAATTAAATCGTGGACTATTTGTAATACCAACTGATACCAGCTGTGGTTATTATACCAACTGTGGCTATTTGATATCTAAAAATGGATTCTATTATAGGTTCTGATCAACTGGACGAGACATCTTCTGCTTTATCTCGCAGTATTGATCCTATACCAATTGTGGTCTTCTGATATCAACTATGGTCTTCTTATATCTGTTATAGTTTCATAGGTCATCTTCCTTCGTTCAGGGTTTATTTTGCAAGAGAACCACTAGCTGACACTATGATTATAGTATTCGAAGTGATTTCCCATGCATTCCCTCTTCTATGTTGACTATGGATCTGCTTGAGCTTCACCATAATCACCAGATTTCTCACCTTCATGCTTCTTATGTACTAAAGTACTCCTCTGTTGAGGTAAGCATGAGTTTCTGATTGTACTTCTTTCAGAGTATTGTGGTTACTTCCCACAACTTTACTTCATTTCTCCGATGAACCTTCATCTTGTCTTCGGAATCTTCCAGAATTCGTCGCTTCCTCACACGAATACTATTACCTTCTAGACCTATAACATCAAGTAAGAACTTGATATTACAACATGCATTTGCATATCAAAGTCAAACTTCATGTATGGATCTAGTCAAACAATGAAATCCAATAAAATCCAAGAAGATTCAGCTTTGTGCATATAATACACACCATCATAAGCCTGAATATAATAGTTGAGTAAGACATCTCTAAACATCAGGCTGAGATGTGTAGTATATAACACCACATAATATAGGTTTATGTCGTGGTACTTAGCACGAATATATTGGATTCTACTATTTGTCTCAACCTTTACCTTAATTGCACAATTGCAATGAGATAAACTTGAACAAAATGGTTTGGGATGGTTAAGGTTAACCTGATTTCCTTTGGAAGTACTAATTTAACTTCCATCTTGTTGAGGACTACTTTACATGCTACCTCTAGATTCTAATATAGCTACTCTAAATACCTAACTATTGGAATATAGCTCCTATACTTCCAAGTGTTTGTACTTATCATGAAACTATGGTCATGATGTGCTTGACACACTTCCCATATTTTTGGAACTCAGTTCTTGCACTATTATTTCACCTTTGGCTTCTTATTGTACTCCTCCTACATACTTTAGATGTTCATCACATAATGATTCACAGATGAATCATATATGATTTCTTTCTCTACCTTTTAAGTAGATATATTTTATTCCATTCACTCTTCCTTAACTCCCATGATTGACTCATCATGGTCTATACTACTCATATCACTTGTTTGTATCACTTACTATCAGTTGTTTCACAAGTTTAGATAGATTTTACTTACCCTATTACTTGTCTGGGTCTACATCTTTTATTAGGATATCTTAATTATCTTCATCACTTGATATTACTCCTATTACAGGTCTGGATAACTCTTACTTAATCATAACATATGTTGGTACACATCTTCCAATAGGATAGCTTCCTTATGGTTGTATCCTCTCTTTGGACTACCATGTATTGTATACCAACTGGGGTTTACTCATCTATTGTATAAGGACTTCATGGTATACTTCATACTTGGGTTAGCTAACTAACTTTACTTTATCTTGGTAAGCTATATAAGAAATGTTGACTCAAGTGTGTCAGGATTATTCTCAAGTGAATATCCATCTCAAGTCATAAGAAGTATTTGGTTTACCTAGGACAACTTCCTATAGACACTACCAATCCTATAGGTCTCCTTTAAAGGGTTTTAATCCTAGGGTCAAAGCATTTGCTCTGATACCAACTGTGGTGACCCGGCATACCACTGCATGGTGTAGCATGCAAGTCTGATATAACACCAATGAAACACCATTCCACTAGTATTATATCGCTCAGAGTGGTACATCAGAAACATATGCGGGTCCAAGGTATGTCTATAGAATTACAACATTGACTCTGTTACATAAGATCATCACAGCCTCCTACTTTACAATGAGGTAAAACTGCAAGTAAATTCCAGAAGAACAACTCGTAGTCTAGTCTTATCACGAACTCTATTAGTAGAGTATTTAACTAGCTAAAGAGGCTAAGAATAGATTCTAGCTAAGTAGGAGCTAGGTATCGGAAGCTAGTTCCCTTCTATAGCTAAACTAGGTTTTCTCCTTGTTGGATGTGTATCTGACTCCTCTGACAGGGTCCTGTCTCTTGAAGTAGTTGTTGATTCCTCGGTCTTCGAGTTGCACTGTAGATCCTCCTTCGATGCCTCCATATCTAACCAGGGGATTTAAGAGTGGGATGAGTACGAGCGTACTCAACAAGTTCGTTATAGGAAAGAGGTGTTTAATGCACTAGCTACGGCATTAGACCAGAAAGTCTAATACCAATGCAGGTTTTCATAATCATTTCTTCAAAAGGTTGCTTTTATTCAGAAGAACTATGTCCGCCAGCCTTCACCGGTTTACTAGAACTTCATGGAGCTCCTTTCCGGCCGCGTTCGCAGTTCCATATCCCGGAACAGGGAGTGACAGGTCACGGTTCTTTACACTCTGCAGAGGTGTGTTGCTTTACCCATAAGAGATCTTAACCTTGGTGCCAACCGGGAATGACCCATCCACACTTCCTATGGTGTGAGGCCCGGTATAAGGTCTAGCCAATCATGTTCCTCCGCTACCTCGAACACCCACCCTTTGTTGCATGCGCCGACCCTGGGTCCACGTCGGTCCCATTATTCCCGTAATTTCAGGGTGGACCCCGACCACGACAACAGTGCTGGGCTCTACCATACACTCCAACGCCGGTGGCTGCAACCCATCATAGACCGCAATACCGTGGGGACTTAAGGCTTCCCCAGCTTACCGCTTGCACTTCGAGCGACAAGTGTCTACGGACTATGCCGTGGGGACTTAAGGCTTCCCCAGCCTACCGCTTGCCCTGACAGATACAAGTGTCTACGGTAAAGCGCATCCGTTGATGAACGAGAGGTGGAAACACTTTTGACTACTCCGTCCCACTCCGGATCTTATGGTTAACACGGGTATTACGGCACAAGAATCACTGGCGACATTTATTGTTTAATCCTAGATGGATATAAACCCGTGCAATGGAACCTCCACCATATCAACACAATCCATGGTTCCATTGCCCACCACATAGTCATATTCATAGTTATGAAAGTAGTGGTTTTGATTTTTGTGCAATAGTGATAACCATAATACTTTGCAAGTAATTTGATAAAAATACTCAAATGACATGAGCAAGTGATGAACTTGCCTTTCTTGACTGCAAGATTATACAGGCAAGGTCTTCGTTACGCAATAACTCCAAATTCTGAAATAGCATCATCGTCCAGTAAGGACGATGTTTAAAAGATTGGCAAGAATGCAATAATGCATAAGAATGAGATTCAATCGCTCTAAGCGTGTCCTAACCCCGATGATTTAGGATTAGTGAGTGGTAATGATTGGTTTAGGGTGTGTTGCACTTTTAGAGTGATTCACATACAAGGTTCTTATTCAGGTGTGACTTATTTGGTATTATCAACAGATAGATAATAAAGCATAATAATCAATTGAGCACACAAAGAATGACAATTGGCATAATGTTATCAAGTAAAGAACAGTGGTCAGTTTTAGTACTGAATGGCATGGTTAATGATTGATTATCATATACTTTAAAAGAATAACTTTTAAAGAACATGTACTTTGATAAAGAACAACTATGATAATTAGGTTTGTGGGGTTCTATGGTTTTCTATGGTTCTAATTGGTTACTGGAGTAAGTAGTAGATGGATCACAACATAGTTGGATTCATCAGCAACTAGGGCTTGTAAGGTTGAGATAAGCCTAGGCATCCTAAGCAATTTATTATACATGGTTGTGGTCAAGGTTGGTTTATCTTGCTAGTGATGGCTGGCTAGGACTTATAGGTTCTTATAAGCAGGGTTGATGATGGTTCTTTGTTTTACTTCAAAAGAATAACTTTTGAAGAACATACTTCTTAGATACTAAGAAGTATAACAATTAAGGTTGAGGTTGTCTTGTATTAGCTATTGGGTTTCTAAGTAGAGAATGGCTGGTTCCTAAATAGGATGGTTTATAAATATCTCACACTAGTAGGGTTTAGTGGAATATGGTTAGGTAATGCACAATATTTGGTATAATTGTTATTAGGGTTCATCTTCATGGTGTGATGCTATATCAGGATGAATAAGGATAAGATTCTTGATAATAAAGGACTAAGGTTGATCCTATTTGATCATCTAGGTGGAATAGGTGTGCATACATGGAATACTGAGTTATGGATAAAAGGGCTCCTACATTTTATGTGGAACATGGCAGGTATTATTTTGCTAATTAGGGTTGTATGGATGGAAATAGAATACCATGATTACATGCGAGGATCTAGGGTTTAGGTTTTAGAAGTAAATTAGGGTTCAAATGAACTAGTGGAGCTAGGTTCTAAATGGTATTAGGGTTTTAGGATCCCACATGAAATGATGAGTTCCTAATTTTCTACCATATGGAACTAGGGTTGCAAAAGTACTATTTAGTTCATAAGTTAATAACTTCATTTTGAATTTGAAGTTATTAATAACCTCTAAAATAAAAATAATATTGAATTTGGCATTTATCATTTTTTAAATAATTAATAATTAGAGTAATTATTAATCAGGGTTTAAATTCCAATAATAAAGATTTAACAAATGATAAATAAAGAAAATTTGTTTTAATGTTTTCTTTATTTATTTACTGGTTTTTATTTAATTTGAAGAGTTTTCCTGATTATTGAATTTTAATTGAATTTAGAATTAATAAATAAGGCTTAAATAACAAGTATTAAATAAGTAAATTTTTATTAAAAATAAAAATTTGGTTTTATATTTTTATTGAATAGAATTTTCTTTTCTAAGAATTTTAATGTATCATTTATATTTTTCTGAGCTATTTTGAATTTTATACGAATTTGTAAAGTTACAGCAATTATTGAATTTGAAATTAAACAGAATTGCTAAAGTTACACGGACAGGACAACCACACAGTCCATGACTGGTGGGCCGTGTCCACGCTGGCGGCCACGTGGTGCTGATGTGGCCACCATGTGTGTCACCGGCGACCAGTGACGGCGATTGCCGGCGTTCCCGTGGTCCCCCGAGGGCGTGCTTGTGCTTACTGGAAAGAGGACGACGAGGCGAGGCTAGTGGTGGCAGCGCCGCCATCTAATGGTCGCCGGAGCTCGCACGCCGGCGAGACCGAGCGGCAGATATCACGGGGCAACGATGCTACGCATGTTACTGGGCGTAATCGAGCGAACCAAGTACACCACGGGATTCAATAGCTCACCAGGAACACGTAGCGCTTGACAGCGTGGTCGATGGAGGTCTGGTTCGCCGGATTTCATGGCGCCGGCCGCCGGAGAGCTGAGCTTGGCGACGGCGCTACGGACTGCCCCTGCTCGATTCCTTTTGCAGGAGGAGCAAGTAGAGCATGGCGGTTCTAACGGTGGTCACGGCGAGGTCTGGGGTGGTCTCCATCGGCAGTGATGGTCGGGCACCGTACGGCTAGGGTTTGCTTAATTGGGGCAAATGAGGAAGAAACCGGGGCTTAGAACTCGTCGTGGGCTTTTATATGGCGATGATCTGCGCCTCGTCACGACGCCGAGCGAGGAGGGCGTGCCAGCGCGAGGGAGAAGACGAACACGCCGTCGTGCTGTCCTCCATGCGCGTTGGAGAGGATGAGGATGAACTCCTCGTCTTATTTCGACGAAGGGGTACGTGGGCTGCTAGGTGGGTCGGTTCTGGGCTGCTGCTGGGCTGCCTTGCTGGGCTTCTGCGGCCAGGTGAGTCCAGGTAAGGTTTTTTATCTCCCCTTTTCTTTTTCTGTTTTATTTTCTATTTTGTATTTTATGTTTTCCATTCCATTTATTGAATTCAAATTTGAATTCAATCCTACTTTGCAGATGTTTCTTTATATTTCAATTAGGAGTTAATAACAAAATCACTGCATTGTTTTGTTGTTCTGAACATTTATTAAATATGTGAGCTTTATTGAAGTTTCAATTATTCATGATTTTATGTACTCTTTTAATTTCTTCTTCTGGTGGAATCAATATTTTTGAAGTATTAGAGTTGGTAAGTCCAGCTCAAGGTATTTTAAAAGTTTATCATTAGGACTGGTTATCTTATTTAAGAAGTTGGTTGTTCACATATGATTTTATGTGAGCATCAATTTGTTAGGGTTTTAGGATGTCTATTACACCCCATTATTAAGGATAATATTATATTTGAAAGGATTTAAGTAGATATTGGTTCCATTATGATTGATCTTGATTCCAAGGATAAATGGTTGATCACTACTTATGTGGTTTTAATTATGGAACTTATCATTAGGTGGCTCTTATGTTTTATAATTGAAACATTGGATTTAATTAATGAACCATTAGGGTTCAAGTCATATTCTCCTAATGACACATGGTTTGAATCTCAAATAAGGTTTAGGTTTTTAATTATGATCACCCAAGTTATGCATAAACTAGGGTTGAGGTTTAATTCTAGGTTGTGAGATGAGGTGACACCATATTGCATGTGCTAGGGTTAATCTCCCCTAACCATGATAAGGTGATGGCTTAATTAACATTTTATGTTCTCCTTTAGTTGCTAAGATATTGAGAATTGGTTTTATCTTCCACCAATTGGCTTCTATTATTAACCTCAATTTATCATTTAAGTAACTACATTGGTTATAGTTCTTTTTATAGTTAACTTTGGTTGTATGGGTATAGGGTTTCTCACCATATAAAGTATAGAGTTTAACTCTAAGGTTTTCTGAAGTTGTTTAGTTTCTGAAGTATGGATATGGTAGGATTCTTCTTATGATCACCAAGTGGTTCACAAGTAAAGGTTGGAATATAAGTTTAGGTTTGCTTATTAATTACCTCCCTATGATTTCATGTGGTGAAGGATAACTACTTATCCTTTTAGGGTTTATCCTCAATACCTCAAGAGCATGATCATGGATTAGGCATGATCATCTTGTTCTTAACATTTTTACCTCAAGTTCTTAGGGTTTATGATCATCACTCAATTTATAATGATCAAGGTTTGGATTCCTAGGGATCTCTCATTAAATGGGTTCTCACTTCCATGATCAATCATTGTCTAGATCAATCAAGGTATAGCACTTCTAATTTACCTTCTTGTATGGGTCTACTATGATTGTCTCTTTGGTTTATATCCCAGGAGAATGCCTGAGATATTATGTTAGGGTTCTACTTAATCAATTTTGATATTATCATCTGGGTATATGGGTAGTTCTCTCCCTTAAACTCAAGTGTTGCCTCAACTAACTTGAGTGTAACACCATAATTGATCTCTCTTATATAAGAATGGATTATTCTAGGTTATGGTGTGCTCCTAATACTCTAGTTCAGTGGTTGTCCTTTATTCTTAAATAGATAAAGCTATGTTTTGTATGATTGGTCTCCCTCATTTTGGAAAGGACTTTAATACTAACTTAAGGTTAGGCTCCATAGGAATTGATGTGATCATCAATATCTATGTTTAACATAAATGGTTTCTCTCTCTAGGAATGTCTTGAATAATATCCTAGGGTTCCTCTTAAAGATGATGATTTGAATACTTGGATGCATATCCAAGGTTTAGCTCCAGGTTTGTTATTGCTTCTCTAATAATTATAGTAGAACTCTCACCTCTATAGGTTTGATGTATATTAATATGGAATAGAGAAGGATATATATTTCTTAGTTGGAACTCTTTGTATTGTTTCCAAGATTAAAGTAGAATGAATACCATGATATTCATGGTGGAATCAAGGATTAGTTTAAGACATGGAGAAGATGAGTGAAGAATAGTTTCTCCAATTATTGTTACTGGATTTCCAATTAAATGGAGGTTCATATGTTATGGCAAGGAATATCATGTTGTGATCTTTAATAAGATTAAGTAGTTGATCATTGAGTAAAGTGTTGTTGTGTTGATTATTAGTCCCATTTGATCTAACCCCTTAGATCAAATTATCTCTACCCAAAACAAGGTTTTAACAAAGTCACATTGAGGTTTATAGCGCTTGACTTGATGAGCTACTTCAATTCCACCAAGGTCAAGTGAAACTTCAGTTACTGTGACTGTTTTACTTTAAAGCGCGAAAATTCCCCAGATTTTCTATGCATGAATGCAATGCACACATCTGTTTCCTCTATTTTTGTAACCCCATTACCTGGGATATTACAACACTTATATTCTGGCTAGTTCTTGTTCTCTGTTTTATTTTGCAGGTTTGAATGCTACTATGGCCAGAAGATCATCCTCAAGACACTTAGTTTAGGTTTAGTTTAGAATTAAACTTGTAATTTTCCTTTTTTTTATTCTGATCATTATATCTCAATTCTTGTATCAAGAATATTGTAAAGACTTTGTATTTGTGTTACATATCAATAAATCTCAAGTTTTGGTTTATGAGCTTTGTATTATGTAATGTTTATATTCTTGGTTAAATATTGTATTTGATATTCACTTTGAAATTCAAAGTGATTTGAATTTCATATCTTGTGTTTGAATTTTAAATTCATTGTTATATTGTATGGTGTTTATATTTAAATGTTTAACACATAACATATGCAATCATTCCCCAAAGTAACAAGATACAAAAGAGATCATGTCGAAATTTCCCTAACTCACAATGCCTAACCCTAAGTGCAAAATGAGAGAGAACCTCGATCCCTCTTAGGTTTAGTTGCAATAAGGCGCGAAAATTTCCCCCATTTTGCGATGAAATGCACATCCCATTTCTAAATCTACCCTTCGTTGTTCCTATGTTCTGGGTTATTACAAGGGGGCGTTAAAAACTGTAAGCTTCGGCCACGGGTCTTGTCGGGCGCTTTTTGGAGAAGTTATTGATCTCTCGTCGGACATCTTCAGAGTAAGTTGTGTAGTCCCCGGCTTCGAAAGGGGTTACTGCATCCCACGTTTCCAACGGTGTGTTAGAAAGTTTGAAATGTTAGGGTTAGCTCCAACTTTTAGTGGAAGACGAAGTCTTCCACCCTTAAAAATTTTCATCGGGCTTTCGGAAAAACTCAGAGCGTCTGCTTTGCGGTCCTGTCGGGGGCTTCTGAAGAAGTCGTCGATCTTCCTTGTTCAGTTGAAGAATCTTCGGGGGCGACGTGCAGACCACATCTTCAAGAGGCACTCACGGTGTTAACTAAACCATAGGGGACGTGCAGTGAGTTAGTAAGTTGATGAAACGCCTGGTTGGTACCCATATGAAGCAGCAACAGGGGGCGTCGAAGACAATCTTCAGCTTGCGGGTTGGTGCTGACTTACAACAGTTGGTGAGCGGGTAAGTTGCACCTAGTCTTGAGTTCTTGAGGTATCTTCAGGAGTCTTCACTTGATGAGGATTAGATGAACCATGTGATGTAGCTCGGCTTTGACGTTATTGTTCTCTCAGCTTGTTAGATGGTGTGTTAGAGGGTGGTTTCAAGAAGATATCCTCGAGGTTAGCGCGATTGTACTCCAAGGTTAGACCAAGTTAGTAGGTCTTCTCGCAGAGGTGCAGTCACTCTTGAAGGTAGGGCTTCTTCTTTCCTGGCATAGTGGAGATGCTCCAGCTGATCTTGAAAGTAGTCGGCGTAGATAGGGGTCTGAGTTAGTTTCCCTGACGGTTGAAAAACAACTGCTAACGGGTTTAGAGTTAGAGTCTTTCGTTAATCTACCCAACTAACTAGCAGTTAGCAATACAATGGCGAGACAAACTTTAATCCTATCATTGCCGGTGACACCCATACAACCATAACCAGAGACAAAATACAACTAACAGAGGCTACTGGTATTTTTCCTAGATGCACAGTAACAAAACAAGATCAACACAATTGGAATCATTCAAAAATATTTATTTTTCAATTTTTGAGACTCAAAATACTAACCAGAAACAGTGATCAAGTTTTATTTATTAAAAATCGCACAAAAATCCTAAAAAATACAAGGTCAGTGGCATCTGAAAGATAATTTCATACTGGTTCTAGTGCAATTGGAATCACATCAATCGGAGCTACCAAACTATTTTTATTAGCAAAACAGTACACTGGCAGATTTCCATTTTTAATTTCTGTTTTATAATTTTTAGACAATTAAAAAGGGTGGGAACGTCTAAATAGCAAGGCATACATGCACACAGCAAACAGATACAAACACTCAAGGCAGCACACTAGGGAGCTGCAAGCAATCATCAAACCAGACATGGTACTCTAAGTACCCAGAAATTCCTAATGCGCGGGGGTAGCTCAATCAAAGCGATTGAGTTTGTCCTATCCATCCTATAGGTTTGGGGGCTGGTCACATATGTTGCCGTCTTTATTTTGCTCTTATGGACTCCAACATGGATTTTCGGGGCAGTTGGTTGCAAAGCAGGCCTGGTGTTCGGTCTTCTATGTTGAGGCGGAGGAGAAAACTGCGTAGTCTTCTTGCTCAACATCCCGGGGATGTGAGGTCTTCGAAGAGGTAGTTTTTGAGGTGCTCCCGAAGTCGAGATCTTGTCGTGGCTGGCCTAAAAATTACTAGTCAAGAAACTGAGGACTTGATCCCTGACGACTGCAAAAAGTGCGAGTCCATGGAGGAAGAAGGTCAGCTCCTTGACAGGCTTTGGTGACAACGAAAGGCATGATCTTATTATCCCTTTATGTGCAGGACTAAGTCGGCGTCCGATCTTCAATAGTTGTCGTTGGAGATACGTGAGACTTCATAAAAGGTTGATCCATCTTCGACTTCGAGTCTTCGGTCTGAGTTGGGGACATCGTCCAACATGTAGGTTTGAAGTGGATGAGACAGTAGAGCAAGAAATTTCAAACCTTTTTATAAAGCGGAGAGATAAGAATTTAGAAGCTTTGAATAAATAAGAGGAGTAGAAGCTATACTTCCGACTAAAGAAACAATTTGTTTCATAAATAGTTTTTCCCAAGTAATTGTTTTCCTAACTAACGTCCATGCTAACTAAGGTCTCCTACAGTCAGGATAGCTCTGATACCAGCTCTGTGGGGACCCCGGACCAGCTGTCCGAAATTCCCTGTTATGTATACAGTTCACGATCCCATGATCAGTGCGCCGTTAACACATAACTGAACTGATATCAAATTACACCATCCATTACAAAGCGGAATAAGAAAATTACAATATGGTCACATGACCAATACTTACATAATAGCCTCGAAGGGCCTAACTAAACATCAGAGTAGCATCATCACTTCAGCAGCGCAGTACCCAAGTCATCTGCCATAACCCTACATGCAACTGACTGGGAAGACATTCCTAGCTCGCATAGACGTCGCCAACTCCTTCTTCATCCATCATGTTCCTCCAAGTCTGGCCAGGTAAATAGCCAGGGACAAAGCCGTGAGTACATTTGGAATTGTACTCGCAAACCATCAAGAAGGTACTTTGCAAGAGTGCAAGATAACAAATGCTAATCTAAGATGACAAGAGGGAAGAGCTAATTTCACAAGTGGAAATAGCAGGGGGAAGAGAATCAATTTCTCTTGTGGATATAGCATGTGAAAGAGACATAGTTTCTCTCGTGGATATAGCATGCACAAGAGCGTCAGTTTCTCTTGTGGATAAAGCATGCCGCCATCTCAATTGATGGGGACGCTTAGGAAGTTCTATGACATATCTATATCTTTATTGGAGATGAGGTAGCATAAGTCCATCTCAGTTGATGGAAATGCTAGAGGATTCCTATGACATACCTATATCTTTATTGAAGAAGATACTTCAAAAGATACTTATGACATCTCTATATCTTTGTTAAAGACGATACTTCAAAAGAGTTCTACAACATAAAACACTAGGAAGGGAGTAACCCAGTTTATTTCCTTTCCGACCATCTCCATATGGTCAACCCAACCATTCTAGTACCCTTCCGGTACTCCGAAAACAAGTTCCTTTTTCCTTTGGTAAACACTTTCTCAAACAAAACTCATCAGGCTAAGCAACAGCCATTTCAACCGTCCATGACCGCAGACACGGCTATTCGAATAGATTTGACTCTGCAGAGTTTGCACACTTTCCCCACAAGATCCGCGAGTTTATCATGTGGGCATCATCCCTGCATATCAACTATGCCATGAAAAAAACTCGGACATAGCCTTTCGCCTATTCGTCTTAGCACGGGATCCTACCCTATGGAGTATGTACCTCCCCGGCACCGTGGCAGCTCACCTCACTTTGAGTGTGGCTCCACCGCCAAGCCAGGAGACCCATAGTGTCTTCCGGACGGGTCAGCCTCGAAGGCCTCCCGTTATACTATTGTCTCCACCAACGACAATCCGGATTCAGGGGTAACCTTACCCTTATATAGTTGTGCGGTGTCCCGTGTTAAGAAGAACAAACTACGAGCTAAGCCCCGTCCCACCCCAGGGTAATGTGGTTGCGCGGGTTAATTGTCACGGGTGAATACTTAGGCGCCAAAGTTTTCGAAAACAAGATTTTCTTTTCAACCATCTTTGCCAAGATCCTTTCCTTTCATAAACACACGCTTGGGTAAGTCTAACTCACTCAAGGTTTTCAAAAATTCTTTTCAACAAGGTATTTTTCCAAGGGGGTTCCCAACCTATAGTTTTATGAAGGAACTAAGAGTCACAATGACATGATGCTAGCCATCATACCACAAGGGGATGATAATTGAGGTGTTAAGGGGATCATACATACTTAGGATAAGCATGTATAGGGACAACATAAGGAGGATTATTCTTTCAGATTTGTGGTGCTAAAAAAATACAACTTAGATAGTGGAGTAACACTATCAAACATACTCTCCAATGGGCACACGGCATACTCCTCTCAAGTTGAGAATACACCAAGATCATGGCATTGATACCTCTATACTACAAAAGTGGTGGGTGTGGTGTAAGTCATTATCTTGAGATGGAACATGCTCAAGTCGAGCATACAAGATAACCAAGAGGAATAGCACGGCCATGATACCATGCATCCCATAATCATAAAGACAATAGTGGAGTATCACCATTAGGGAGTACCCCACTAGCAACCATACATAGATGACAATAATAAAGAGAACAACACACATAGAATCAAGGTGCTTTGGATATCAACAAATGACATCCAACTAGACACCGAATCAGAGATCAAAAGATGGCTTGCCTTGGCTTATTTCTCCATGTACTTCTTCAACTCCATCAATATAAGAATTCCAACAATATAAATAATCTTCTCATCTGATTCCACTTCTTCTTCTTCTTCTCCGGAATTGTTCGCATCTATCGCCGGAAAATATAAAAGGAACACAATCAATCACATTGCATCAACAAGACAACATTCAACAATCAACAACTAACCATGCATCCAAGGTATAACATACTAAGGGCCTATAGATACCACAAAACAAGTTTAAGAGTTTTAATTTAGAAAACCCCATTTATTTACCTAGTAAAGGTATGAGTGCATCACAACTTAGCAATTGCCTCTCTCGGTTATCACCATGGTATAAACCAAATATCCCCTGGTAGATAACATCATAAAGATGACAAGTGCATTAGTTTGGCATCAAAAACATTCACATTATAATTTGAAACATTTTTGGAAAAGCGGGCAATCATTCTCCCTATTTTTAAAAAAGCTTACATAACACTACACAAGAATAGGAGCAAATGATATGCCCCACCATTTGAAGACTTAAGCAAAACAAAAGAGCTAATGTTAAATGGCAGAGGTTTTGTTTTGCAAGCATAAAACAAAGGTTGCCCATCTCTACTAAAAAGAGTTGGTCAAGGGTTTTAAATAAACCGAAAAGTTTTGCTTCAACAATGCATGTCACACATATACATTACTAACAGCAACAAATATGTATGAACAGAGGCTAATAATAATTTTCCAAGATGGCCAGTACTAATACAAGACTAACCCAATTGGAATCACCCAAAAAGGTTAATCCTACTATTTTAGGAATTTCTTTGCATCTGACTGTACAGAAAACAAGATCTGTAAGCCATAAATCGTAGAAAAATCCTAAAAATATGGGACCACCGGCATTTGAAAGATATTAAAACAGAGAAGCATACACAATTGGATTTGGGTTCAAATTGTGTCTGAAACTCTCACAAATGGATTGACAAGTTTACTGCATGTTTTCACCATTTGCTTTAACTATGGAGTTGCAGAACAGATAAAGGTTTGAAACTTGTTTTAGATGGTTAAGAAAACATTCAGTAATCCTACATAATTGGAATCACTCAATTAGGTTCAAAAATGGATTTTTGATGAATTAAAAGCCAACAGACATGTCTGCAGAACACACAGAACCAGTTTAATTCACCACAAATCGTACATAAATCATAAAAATATGAGGTCAGCTGCATCTGAAAGGTATAGAATAGGTGTTTCTTACCCAATTGGTTTCATCGAAAAATACGTTTCCAAGCCCCTGGTTTAATTCGACAAAGTCAGATTTGACCAGATCTTGATCTGTGAACCATTTCAATTTCAGGTGTTCATTTGAAGTGAAACCAACGCGAAAATGAAGGTACTAAAGAGGGCTTTCATCCACAGTTGAGTTTGCTCAAAAAGGTTTTGTAAAACGGAACAAATCTAACAAACAGTGATTCTGCATGTTTGCATAACTTTATTTACCATGCAAAATCCGTAACGAATTTGAGGATGAGACCAACGCCAAGTTGTAGATATTTTCAATACCTATCTGCGAAACTTTGAATCACTCGATTTGGATCTGCACACAAGATTTGTCGGATTTTACAAGTTCGTACTAGAATCTGAAACAGCAAGATACGAACTTTGCTCAAGAACTTCAGATCTGAGGATAGCTCAACCTTCTCCATGCTTGGACCAACATGCACCTGCATCAAGATCCAATCTAGTGAGAGGAGAAAAGAGAAAGAGAGCTGGATTCATCAAAGGTTAGGGGAGAAGAGAGTGAGAGGGATGCTGTCATGGTGAGGAGGGGCTTGAGGGAGGAGGGGAGCTTCTTCTTGGTGGCCTTCCATGGCCATGGCCGGCCATGGGAGCAAGGGGCAGCACCATTTCGTGGTGGAGGGCATGAGGAGAGTGTGAGGGAGTGGAGAGTGAAGGAAATGAAGCCAAAGGGGAGGTGGTGGCCGGCTAGGGCCAATTTATAGAGGGAGAGGGGTGGCTGCCTCCTTTTTTTCATTGGCCAAGGGAGGTGGCTGCCCATTTAATGATTGGGTTAGTTGGGAGGCAAGGCTTGCAAGAGAAGGAAATGAGGAGGAGGGGCTGTCCGAATTTCAAGTCATGGCCGGCTCCTTTCTTGTCATGAGCAAGTGAGAAATGTGAGAGAGATGCACCACATTCATGTGAATAGATCAATGCATGATGTTGAGGAGGTAATGCTAATGAGTAATTTTGATGATGATAAGATTAGGAGTAGATACCTAAAGATAGAAAAGGGGTATGAGGGTGGCATGTGCCATGTTAATAATCTCCATCACTTTGGTTGAGATCAACTTATGATGAAGATGGTTTCCAAGGTATAGTTGATGAATAAAAGTTTTCATTTGAATTCAAAATTGAAAGATTGGGGTTGGCCGCATGCAACAATGCATGAGCATGCCAAGGTAGATGGGATGGTGATGGTGGTTTAGTCAATGATAGAGCAAGGTTAAGAGAGAAGGTGAGTGAAGTATCCATATACTCACAAGGATGAATATAATGACATAAATTGTCAATTCATGAGGTCAAGGTGATGATGGAAGAGAATATAAAGTACTCTACAAATGAGGGGGGGGGGGGGGTCAATTGGAAGTGGTTTGAAAGTATCAAATGATCATCCATTTGATCAAGAGTTGGAGGATGAAGGAACATTATGGGGTAGATCAGAGATGTACACAAGATGGGCAAGAGTTGTCATTTGAAAGAGAACTTATTTGAAAAGTATTTGAAACACCTCAATTGTCTAGGGACAATTGGGAATGAACTCAAGTGGAATGTAATTTGAAGATGTTGAGAGGAATCTAGTTGGAACATAGGAGTTCAAAATATTCTACTTACTTTCTCAAGTAAAGTAGAGTGTTTCTCAAATGTAAAAATAAGCAAGAGGAAAAACAAGAAATGGTGTAGGTACCATAAACAAGCTTTTTGTTAAAAAGAAAGCCAAATAGAGAGTAATGTTTTTATAAATCAGTTCTTGGTAGAAATAGGAAGAAAAACAAAACCCATTTCAGTTCCTTGTTTTCCTTGAAGAAATATCTTGAAAAGATTTAGTAAAACTAGAAGTAGTTTTGTGATCAAATCTAAAGAAGGAAAATCAATAAGATTTTTGAGAGAGAAAACTAATTTTAGGGAGGAGTGTTCTCAAGGGTAGATGGTGGCTACAAAATGTACCCATCATTCCCACTCTTGGTTTTGTGAAGATTAAACTTGAATAAAAACAAGAGGTAAAAGTGAAGTAGGTGATCTAGAGTTGAAACATTGGATATGGTATGAGATCAAGTTGAGTATAGGAGTTGCAAGGATAGACTGAGACATGCAAGATGTGGAGGTTGAAGAGGGTGTTGCATAGATGAGATCCATGCATGGAAGTCAACAATAACAGTGGTGGGTGCTTAGAGATCAATTGCCAAAGTCTGGACATTTTAAGCCTGTCAACACAGATGGTCGACATGGCCTCAAAACCAACAAGGATGAGTGGGTATAAGAGAGGGATGTAGCTAGGGGAAGATGATCCCAAGTTTAGAATTTAGGATGATTGAGCTAGGTTGTGCCACAAGGAGAAAAATTAAGAAGGCACACTCAGGTTGCCATCAGGGGAAGAGTTTGATGTAGAAAAAAGGAAAACAACTTTTCCTAGGACACACATGTGTTTTATTAGGTGAGTTGTTTGTTTTACCACTAGAGGTGTTGTTCTTTGAAGTAGCTCAAGACAAAACTCAACAAGCAAAACAAGACAATACATCTACCAACAGATCAAAGCAGTTCATATTAACAGACAGATCAAGGCAATTCATCTAATTAGTCTTTAGAACAAGTTTTTGTTCCCCCTAATTTTTGCAATAAGGACAACTAATCAAGGTTGCAAAAGTTGGGGTGTTACAGGCGATCTCCTGAATCCCCCGAGATGGGATTGGCGGCGGCGGCGTCTCTGGAAGGTTTTCCGTATCGTGGCTCTCGGTACTGGGGCTATTATCGACGAAGGCTTAAGTAGGCGGAAGGGTAGGTCAGGGGGGCTCACGAGGGCCCCACACCATAGGCCGGCGCGGCCAGGGCCTGGGTCGCGCCGCCCTGGTGTCTGGCCACCTCGTGGCCCCACTTCGTCTCTCCCTCGGTCTTCTGGAAGCTTCATGGAAAAATAGGACCCTAGGCGTTGATTTCATCCAATTCCGAGAATATTTCCTTACTAGGATTTCTGAAACCAAAAACAGCAGAAAATAGCAACTGGCTCTTCGGCATCTCGTTAATAGGTTAGTGCCGGAAAATGCATAATAATGACATATAATGTGTATAAAACATGTGAGTATCATCATAAAAGTAGCATGGAACATAAGAAATTATAGATACGTTTGAGACGTATCAAGCATCCCCAAGCTTAGTTCCTACTCGTCCCGAGTAGGTAAACGACAACAAAGATAATTTCTTAAGTGACATGCTATCATAATCTTGATCAATACTATTGTAAGCACATGTAATGAATGCAGCGATTCGAAGAAATGGTTAATGTAATGAGTAAACAACTGAATCATATAGCAAAGACTTTTCATGAATAGTACTTTCAAGACAAGCATCAATAAGTCTTGCATAAGAGTTAACTCATAAAGCAATAGATTCATAGTAAAAGCATTGAAGCAACACAAAGGAAGATTAAGTTTCAGCGGTTGCTTTCAACTTGTAACATGTATATCTCATGGATATTGTCAACATAAAGTAATATAATAAGTGCAATATGCAAGTATGTAGGAATCAATGCACAGTTAACACAAGTGTTTGCTTCTTGAGATAGAAAGAAATGGGTAAACTGACTCAACAATAAAAGTAGAAGAAAGGCCCTTCGCAGAGGGAAGCATGGATTGCTATATTTGTGCTAGAGCTTTTGTTTTGAAAACAAGAAACAATTTTGTCAACGATAGTAATAAAGCATATGTATCATGTAAATTATATCCTACAAGTTGCAAGCCTCATGCATAGTATACCAATAGTGCCCGCACCTTGTCCTAATTAGCTCGGATTACCTGGATTATCATCGCAATACATATGTTTTAACCAAGTGTCACAATGGGGTACCTCTATGCCGCCTGTACAAAGGTCTAAGGAGAAAGCTCGCATTGGATTTCTCGCTTTTGATTATTCTCAACTTAGACATCCATACCGGGACAACATAGACAACAGATAATGGACTCCTCTTTAATGCATAAGCATTTAGCAACAGATAAAATTCTCATATGAGGTTGAGGATATTTGTCCAAAACTGAAACTTCCACCATGAATCATGGCTTTAGTTAGCGGCCCAATGTTCTTCTCTAATAATATGCATACTCAAACCATTCAACTCATGGTAAATCGGCCTTACTTCAGACAAGACGAACATGCATAGCAACTCACATGATATTCAACAAGGTGTATTGATGGCGTCCCTAGGAGCATGGTTATCGCACAACAAGCAACTTATAAGAGATAAGATGCATAAGTACATATTCAATACCACAATAGTTTTTAGGCTATTTGTCCCATGAGCTATATATTGCAAAGATAAAGAATGGAAATTTTAAAGGTAGCACTCAAGCAATTTACTTTGGAATGGCGGAGAAATACCATGTAGTAGGTAGGTATGGTGGACACAAGTGGCATAGTGTTTGGCTCAAGGATTTTGGATGCATGAGAAGTATTCCCTCTCGATACAAGGTTTAGGCTAGCAAGGTTGTTTAAAGCAAACACAAGTATGAACCGGTACAGCAAAACTCACATAAAAGACATATTGTAAGCATTATAAGACTCTATACCGTCTTCCTTGTTGTTCGACCTTTGCTAGAAAATATCTAGACCTTAGAGAGACCAATTATGCAAACCAAATTTTAGCAAGCTCTATGTATTTATTCATTAATAGGTGCAAGGTATATGACGCAAGAGCTTAAACATGAGCACAAAAATTGCCAAGTATCACATTATTCAAGATATTGTACCAATTACCACATGTAGCATTTCCCGTTTCCAACCATATAACAATTTAACGAAGCAGTTCAACCTTCGCCATGAATATTATGAGTAAAGCCTAAGGACATATTTGTCCATATGCAACAGCGGAGCGTGTCTTTCTCCCACACAAAGAATGCTAGGATCCAACTTTATTCAAACAAAACAAAAACAAGAACATAAAGATGCTCCAAGTAAAGCATATAAGATGTGATGGAATAAAAATATAGTTTCACTAGAGAAACCTAATAATATTGTCGATGAAGAAGGGGATGCCTTGGGCATCCCCAAGCTTAGACGCTTGAGTCTTCTTGAAATATGCAGGGATGAACCACCCGGGCATCCCCAAGCTTAGAGCTTTCACTCTCCTTGATCATATTGTATCATCCTCCTCTCTTGATCCTTGAAAACTTCCTCCACACCAAACTCGAAACAAACTCATTAGAGGGTTAGTGCATAACCAAAAATTCACATGTTCAGAGGTGACACAATCATTCTTAACACTTCTGGACATTGCACAAAGCTACTGAAAGTTAATGGAACAAATAAATCCATCAAACATAGCAAAACAGGCAATGCGAAATAAAAGGCAGAATCTGTCAAAACAGAACAGTTCGTAAAGACGTATTTTTCTGAGGCACCAGACTTTCTCAAATGAGAAAACTCAAAACTAATGAAAGTTGCGTACATATCTGAGGATCACGCTCGTAAATTGGCATAATTTTCTGAGTTACCTACAGAGGCTACTGTTCAAATTCGTGACAGCAAGAAATCTGTTTCTGCGCAGTAATCCAAATCTAGTATCAACTTAATCATCAAAGACTTTACTTGGCACAACAATGCAATAAAACTAAGATAAGGAGAGGTTGCTACAGTAGTAACAACTTCCAAGACTCAAATATAAAACAAAAGTACTGTAGTAAAATAATGGGTTGTCTCCCATAAGCGCTTTTCTTTAACGCCTTTCAGCTAGGCGCAGAAAGTGTATATCAAGTATTATCAAGAGATGAAGCATCAACATCATACTTTGTTCTAATGATAGAATCAAAAGGTAACTTCATTCTCTTTATAGGGAAGTGTTCCATACCTTTCTTGAGAGGAAATTGTTATTTAATATTACCTTCCTTCATATCAATGGTAGCACCAACAGTTCGAAGAAAAGGTCTTCCCAAAATGATGGGACAAGATGCATTGCATTCAATATCCAAGACAACAAAATCAACGGGGACAAGGTTATTGTTAACCATAATACGAACATTATCAATCCTCCCCAAAGGTTTCTTTATAGCATTATCAGCAAGATTAACATCCAAATAACAATTTTTCAATTATGGCAAGTCAAGCATATCATAAATTTTCTTAGGCATAACAGAAATACTTGCACCAAGATCACATAAAGCATTACAATTAAAATCATTGACCATCATCTTAATGATGGGCTCCCAACCATCTTCTAACTTCCTAGGAATAGAAGTTTCAAGTTTTAGTTTCTCTTCTCTAGCTTTTATGAGAGCATTTGTAATATGTTTTGTAAAGGCCAAATTTATAGCACTAGCGTTGGGACTTTTAGCAAGTTTTTGTAAGAACTTTATAACCTCAGAGATGTGGCAATCATCAAAATCTAAACCATTATGATCTAAAGCAATGGGATCATTGTTCCCAATGTTGGAAAAAATTTCAGCAGTTTTATCACAGGCAGTTTCAGCAGTTTTAGCAGTTTCAGGCGGTTTTGCTCGCTTTGCATTAGGAGTAGAAGCATTGCCAACACCAACTATTTTACCATTGATAGTAGGAGGTGCAGCAACATGTGGAGCATTAGCATTACTAGTGGTGGTAATAGTCCAAAATTTAGCTATATTATTCTCTTTAGCTAGTTTTTCATTTTCTTCTCTTTCCCACCTAGCATGCAATTCAACCATTAATCTTATATTCTCATTAATTCTAACTTGGACGGTATTTGCTGTAGTAACAATTTTATTTTCATTATCCTTATTAGGCATAACTTTCAATTTCAAAAGATCAACATCAGCAGCAAGACTATCAACTTTAGAAGCAAGTATATCAATTTTCCCAAGCTTTTCTTCAACAGATTTGTTAAAAGCAGTTTGTGTACTAATAAATTCTTTAAGCATGGCTTCAAGTCCAGGGGGTGTATTCCTATTATTGTTGTAAGAATTCCCATAAGAATTACCATAACCGTTACCATTATTAAAAGGATATGGCCTATAGTTGTTACTAGAATTGTTCCGATAAGCATTGTTGTTGAAATTATTATTTTTAATGAAGTTCACATCAACATGTTCTTCTTGAGCAACCAATGAAGCTAACGAAACATTATTAGGATCAACATTAGTCCTACCACTCACAAGCATAGACATTATAGCATCAATCTTATCACCCAAAGAAGAGGTTTCTTCGACAGAATTTACCTTCTTACCTTCTGGAGCTCTTTCCGTGTGCCATTCAGAGTAATTAATCATCATATCATCAAGAAGTTTTGTTGCTGCCCCCAAAGTGATGGACATAAAGGTACCTCCAGCAGCTGAATCCAATAGGTTCCATGAAGAAAAATTCAATCCTGCATAAAAGGTTTGGATGATCATCCAAGTAGTCAGTCCATGGGTTGGGCAATTTTTAACCAAAGACTTCATTCTTTCCCATGCTTGTGCAACATGCTCAGTATCTAATTGCTTAAAATTCATTATGCTACTTCTCAAAGATATAATTTTAGCAGGAGGATAATATCTACCAATGAAAGCATCCTTACATTTAGTCCATGAATCAATACTATTCTTAGGCAGAGATAGCAACCAATCTTTAGCTCTTCCTCTTAATGAGAAAGGAAACAATTTTAACTTTATAATATCACCATCTACATCCTTATACTTTTGCATTTCACATAGTTCAACAAAATTATTAAGATGGGCAGCAGCATCATCAGAACTAACACCAGAAAATTGCTCTCTCATAACAAGATTCAGTAAAGCGGGTTTAATTTCAAAGAATTCTGCTGTAGTAGCAGGTGGGGCAATAGGTGTGCATAAGAAATCATTATTATTTGTGTTTGTGAAGTCATACAACTTAGTATTTTCAGGAGTATTCATTTTAGCAGTAGTAAATAAAGTAAACTAGATAAAGTAAATGCAAGTAACTAATTTTTTTGTGTTTTTAATATAGAGAACGCAAACAAGATAATAAATAAAGTAAAACTAACAACTAATTTTTTTGTGTTTTGTTTTAGTGCAGCAAACAAAGTAGTAAATAAAAGTAAAGCAAGACAAAAACAAAGTAAAGAGATTGGAGGTGGAGACTCCCCTTGCAGCGTGTCTTGATCTCCCCGGCAACGACGCCAGAAAAAGAGCTGCTGGCGTGCAGTTGACGTGGGAGGTAGAAATCTCTGTGGTGTAGCTTTTCTTCGTTCCCCGGCAACGGCGCCAGAAAAAGAGCTTGATACCCGTACAGCACGCGTCCGTTAGGAACCCCAAGAGGAAGATGTGATGCGTACAGCAGCAAGTTTCCCTCAGTAAGAAACCAAGGTTATCGAACCAGTAGGAGCCAAGAAGCACGTTGAAGGTTGATGGCGGCGGAGTGTAGTGCGGCGCAACACCAGGGATTCCGGCGCCAACGTGGAACCTGCACAACACAACCAAATTACTTTGCCCCAACGTGACAGTGAGGTTGTCAATCTCACCGGCTTGCTGTAACAAAGGATTAGATGTATAGTGTGGAAGATGATTGTTTGCAGAAAATAGTAGAACGAGTATTGCAGTAGATTGTATTCGATGTAAAAGAATGGACCGGGGTCCACAGTTCACGAGAGGTGTCTCTCCCATAAGAAATAGCATATTGGGTGAACAAATTACAGTTGGGCAATTGACAAATAAAGAGAGCATAACAATGCACATACATGTTATGATGAGTAGTGTGAGATTTAATTGGGCATTACGACAAATTACATAGACCGCTATCCAGCATGCATCTATGCCTAAAAAGTCCACCTTCAGGTTATCATCCGAACCCCCTCCAGTATTAAGTTGCAAACAACAGACAATTGCATTAAGTATGGTGCGTAATGTAATCAACAAATACATCCTTAGATATAGAATTGATGTTTTATCCCTAGTGGCAACAACACATCCACAACCTTAGAGGTTGCTGTCACTCCCCCGGATTTAATGGAGACATGAACCAACTATCGAGCATAATTACTCCCTCTTGGAGTTACAAGCAATGACTTGGCCAGAGCCTCTACTAGCAACGGAGAGCATGCAAGATCATAAACAACACATAGATAGATTGATAATCAACATAGCATAGTATTCATTATTCATCGGATCCCAACAAACACACATGCAGAATTACAGATAGATGATCTTGATCATGTTAGACAGCTCACAAGATCTAACAATGATAGCACAATGAGGAGAAGACAACCATCTAGCTACTGCTATGGACCCATAGTCCAGGGGTGAACTACTCACACATCAATCCGGAGGCGACCATGGCGGTGTAGAGTCCTCCGGGAGATGATTCCCCTCTCCGGCAGGGTGCCGGAGGCGATCTCCTGAATCCCCCGAGATGGGATTGGCGGCGGCGGCGTCTCTGGAAGGTTTTCCGTATCGTGGCTCTCGGTACTGGGCCTATTATCGACGAAGGCTTAAGTAGGCGGAAGGGTAGGTCAGGGGGGCTCACGAGGGCCCCACACCACAGGCCGGCGTGGCCAGGGCCTAGGCCGCGCCGCCCTGGTGTCTGGCCACCTCGTGGCCCCACTTCGTCTCTCCCTTGGTCTTCTGGAAGCTTCGTGGAAAAATAGGACCCTGGGCGTTGATTTCGTCCAATTCCGAGAATATTTCCTTACTAGGATTTCTGAAACCAAAAACAGCAGAAAACAACAACTGGCTCTTCGGCATCTCGTTAATAGGTTAGTGCCGGAAAATGCATAATAATGACATATAATGTGTATAAAACATGTGAGTATCATCATAAAAGTAGCATGGAACATAAGAAATTATAGATACGTTTGAGACGTATCAAGACCCTGACCCGAAACCTACTGACGTGCGAAGCGAAACCGAACGGACGGACGACGAACAAAATGACGCTCCACTCCTGACCTGATGCAGCTCCAGACTCCATCCTCCCTATTTCACTTCGCATTTTCCACTTTCGAAATAATCGATTTTACCTTTTTATTCCCCCCTCCCATCTTCTCTCTCTCTCCCCTTCCCCCTTTGGATCCGAACTCCCCCACGAACGCCATCGCCACAATTTAAAACCCTAGGCCCGCCGCATCGATCCGGGGACGGCGATTGCATTGTTGGCCCCCAGCTGTCGCAAACACCCTCTCCCTCTCGCAAACACCCGATGCCGACACCCTCTCCCTCTCGCGAACACCCGACGCCAACGCCCTCTCTCTCTCGCGAACACCCGACGCCGACACCCTCTCCCTCTCGCGAACACCCGACGCCGACACCCTCTCTCTCTCGCGAACACCCTACGCCGACACCCTCTCCCTCTCGCAAAAACCCGACGCTCTCTCCCTCTCGCAAACAACCGACACCGACACCCTCTCCCTCTCGCAAATTTGGTTAGTGTTTGGTTATGGTTAGGGTTTGGTTAGGGTTAGAACATGTACTTATCGATTTAATTTTTTGCAGAAACAATGGATCCATTCGAATTCCATCGAGACTTGGAACAGGACGACATAGTCGAGGACATAATCCACGATGGTCCGGCCGACCGAGAAGACCGCGGCTCTGGTGATGGAGAAGACCGCGGCTCCGGTGATGGAGAAGACCACGGCTCCGGTGATGGAGAAGACCGCGGCTCCGGTGATGGAGAAGCCGACAACTCCGGTGATGGAGAAGCCGAGTGTTCTGGTGACGGCGAGGTATACAATCACTAGAGGCATTAATGGAATTCTATATGTACATATGTATATAAATTAATTAATTTTTATTCTCTTAGGCCTCCGAAGATAAGTTGGAGAAACGAGGCCCGACAAAGAAGTTGACCAAAAAAGACCACTTCACAATTGAAGCTATATCACCTAAAGGCAAACCGGTGGCACCCAAAGCTGTCGCAATGAAATTTAAAAATCAGTGCGGAGTTCTGGTTAGGGATCACATCCCGATCACTATTAGAGAATGGAACAAGACCAAGAAGGTGTCCGAAAGTGAGGTTGCCGATAGGTACAAAGACTCGTTTTTTGACGACCTCATGGCACATTTCAGTTTGCCACAATTGCAATCGGAGACTGAGATGGAAAAGCAGAAGGTGCTAGTGAAGAAATGGGCTCTTCAGAAGATGGGGGAACTTTTCCGGGCGTGGAAGAACCGGTTATGGGCAACTTATAAGGTCGAGAAGAAGCCTCCATTATTCGAAGGCTATCTAGCGAAGCGGGAGCATAACTGGGAAGAATTTGTGAACTACAAGAGCTCAGAGGATGTTGTGGCATTGTCAAAGAAAAACAAGAAGAATGCAAGTGAAAAGTTATATCACCATCATACGGGGCGAGGGGGCTACGAAGTAGCCGTGCCTAAGTGGGATGCACAAGAGGTTGAGATGCAGCGGAATGGGATCACTCCAGAACCCATCCGAGAAAAATGGGACATTAGGGCTCGAAATTGGTTCCTTGGGCATAGCTGTGAGTATGACATGAAGACAGGGGACCTTGTTGAAAGTGGCAGCAAGGTTAAGATACCCAGGGAAAAATGGATTCAAGTGACGGCAGATATTAAAGCGGAAAAACTGAAGTTTGCTCCCGATAGAGAGAAAGACTTGCTGACGCTTGTCATCGGTAATCCTGAAAAGGGAGGACGAACAAGAGGCTTCGGCCCTAGTGTTCTGTGGTCGCTTGGGTTTCCGGACGACTCGGAGAATTATAGAAGCCGAGCGAGAGAAAAAAAAACGCAAGTTGGAGGTGCAGAATGATCGGATGGCTGAGTTCCAACGCCAACTAGACCAGCAGCAGCGGGAGATTCGACAGCAGCAGTGGGAGATTAATGAACTTCAAGGGAAGCGCGAGCCAGATAATACCGCCGGCATATCTCAGCGGCGAGGCAGCAGCGTGGCCGACTCGGAGGCCCCACCTACACGGATGATAGATGGCGGTCCTGGCGACTCCGTGAATGGAATCAAGGAGCAAACACCTTGTGATCTCCATGAGGTGTTCAGGAACGTATCTGTTAAGGTGGCGGTCGGCTATGTCTTACCTGCATTAGGAGCTGAAGGTGAGCCGGCAACATGGCATGGCAATGAGATTCCAGCTGGCTATGCTCGTGTCGGGGTGGATTCAGTTGTACTGACGTGGGAGTCATTGCAGCTCGTAATCGCTGGAGGTAATGGTCGGGATACACTCGGATACGTAATGGGAGAAATCATTCTTTGGGAAAAGAAAAACATCAGGCTTCCAAGCTGGGTAGCCTCTACTAGTCATCGCAGGTAGCCATCACCTCCTCCAAATGATCGCAGGTCACCATCACCTCCTCCGGGTGGTCACATGCCACCATCACCCCATGAGTTTGACCACCTCATCCCTAGTCCATCTCTATCTCCTGCGCCGCCGCCTGCGCCCACTAAGACTTGGCATGCACCCAAGCGGAAGCGTTTCAAGAGTTAGCATGGGTAGGTTTTATTTGAGAAGTAACTACCTTGTGTTGTTGCACAGAGCGAAGGCTTGAGCGACTCGAACCACTCCAGCTGCACGCCCAAGCTGGTGTTGAGAGGATACTTGTTGCCAGGATTGGAGCCGTCATGGAAGCGAGCAGCGTCGAGAGTGGTGGCGGCCATGACGGCGAAGTTGGCTCCTTGGCGGAAGCTCCCATTGTGCGCGAGCGCTGGGTTGTAAGGCCGGACAAGCGGCAGGGCCAGGCGCTGAGCTGCAAGCAACCAGAGCAAAGGACGGTTATCTTCTGCAGATCTCTGTTGATTTCTATGTACTAGTATTGAGGTGTGAGCGTGCACCGATGAAGTCGATGATGAGGCGGTCGTTGGAGCAACGGCCGGTGGGACGACGGAAGAATTCGGAGCCGTAGGGAGGGCGATTGACGGGTTCGAAGAGGTCGTTCTCGGCGAAGACGGTGGGGTTGTTGCCGGTGTCGGTGTAGGAGTTTCCGAAGCTGAAGATGGAGCGGTATGGCCACCGCCGGCCGGATGAGAGTGCCGGGGAGGCGGGGACTGCCCGTGTCCATCCCAGGTTCGCGAGGAGGAGCAGGAGGAGCGAGACGGCGAGCTGTGGCTTGGACAACGTGAGAGGTGGACAAGCTAGTAGAGGCTTACGATTCCGATTTCAGAAGGCCGCAGCACCGCTGGAGTATTGAGAATTTGAGATCTGCCTCGCGTACCGCGTGGTGCTACTTAATTCACCGCTTGTTCTGACTTGGAGGAGCGATTTGGTTGTGATAATGGCGCAGCTACTTGAGCGAACATCCGGATAGGCACAGCGAGAAAATGGAAAATAACAGCATCTCCAGCCGCGTGTTCCCAAAGGGATTTGGGGCGCGTCGGACAAAAAAAAACCGTTCCAGCCGCGTTCTCCAAAGCTCATTTTTGTCCGGCGCGCCCCGATACGGTGTCCGGCGCCCCGAGGCCGTCCCCGTCCCACATGGGACGCACCGGGCACGCCGGACACAACGGAAAGCGAGGTCGGGACTGGCGGGGCCGACCCGTCAGCGGCACAGTTAATTTTAACCTAATCGTCGCCTACCTCGCGACGGAAGTTATTCGCGCGCAGTGACACACGGCGGCATCTTTGCCTTAATGGCGCCGGTGTTCGCACGCCACCGCTCGTTCCCACGCGATCTTCCCGCCTCTTCTCGCCTGTTCCCGCGCTTTCTTCCCGACGTCGGCGTCTATAAAAGGTCTCCCGGCTCAATGGTAGCCACCACACCCCGCCGGCAACAAACACAGCCCTCATCGCTCCACCGCCGTCTCCTCACCACCAGTGGCAATGGCGAACTGCCCCGGCGCTGGCCGCTTCCCTCCACCGCCGTCTCCTCCACTTCCAGTCCCGGAAACGCAGGTCGACACCGACCCCGCGGCTCGGGAAGAGCGGCGGCGTGCACACCGTCAGCAGCGGCAGGAGGCAATGGAGCAGCAGGCCCGCCAGCAGTGGGAGGCGGCGGATCTAGCAGCGTTCTGCGCCCATGGCCCCGCAGCTGGCGAGGCCGCGGCGGCAGCAGCGTGGCACGAGCAGCAGTGCGACACCGTTGCGGCGTCTGACGCCTCGACGGGACAAGATGCGCGACGGTGCCAGTACCGGGCGGAGATGGAGCAGCGGTGGGCTGACGAGCCCCGGCGCCAGCGTGTTGAGTGGGATGCGCTGTACCAAAATCGGCGGGAGTCGATCGAGCGCCGGCGGCGGGAGTCGATCGAGCGCCAGCAGCAACTGGCGTCAGAGGAGCGTCGGCAGCGGGAGGCGGCGCTGGCGGCGATCTGGGGGAGGCGGGCGGACCAGTTGGCGGCAGAGGCCGACGTGTTGGCGGCGGCGATGATGGAGGCGCCAACAGATGTGGAGGACGATGCACCAATGGAGGAGGAGGAGGCCGAGGCGTAGGAGACCGAGGTGGAGGAGGACGACGACGACGAGTTCGAGTGGTCCGACGACGACGGGCCGCACCCGGACGAGACGGCCGATCAGCAACGCGCGCTCGTCGAGTCCTTCGAGTCGGAGAAGAAGCTCCAGGACGACGCCCGTGCCCGCGAAGAGGCGCAGATTCTACGCGCCATCGAGCTCTCCCTCCAGGCGGCGCAGCAGGGGAGGGCGGAGGAGGACGCGCGGCGGGAACGGAGCCATCGGGCCACCGCCGAACGCAAGGAGAGGAGGCGCGCGCAGGAGGAGCTGCGGCGTAGGGGAGGCGACGACGGGGCGGGGCCGTCGAACGCACCGCCGGGCGGTCAGTAGTCTAGGTTTAGATGAAATCTAGCCGTTTTCATTCAAACTTTGTAATATATAATCAAAATTGAATGAAAACCTTTATTTTCGTGCACCAATATTCATTTGGGGGCGGCGTTTGGGGGACGCGGCTGGGGAGCGATGTCCCCCAAAGGCGGCACGAACAAAACACGTCCCCCAAACGCTCAATCCGGCGCGGTTTGGGGGACGCTTTGGGGGACGCGGCTAGAGATGCTCTAAGACTAGTAACAATTCATATCTTGGTCCGATACTATTTCTAGTCAGCGTATAACACTATTCTCCTTCAAATAATGCATGGTATCACGTACACTAGTAGAAAACCTCTCATCAATACCGGTTCCAGAGGGGCATTCGTACCGGTTGAGCAACCGGTATAAATTATCCGGCACTAAAGGCCCCCTCCCTTTCGTACCGGTTACTTACGAACCGGTATAAAAGAGGCCTCCACGTGGGCCACCAGGAGAGCTCAGGGCCAAGGAGGCTTTGGTACCGGTTGGTAATACGAACCGGTACCAAAGGTTCCCACCCGCGGCAGATAATTTGCCCGAATCTCTGCCGCGGCAGAGAATTGGAGTTTTAGGGTTTTTGGAGGGGTTTAGGGATATCGGTTTGTTTCATATCGCGTCGATGCACCAGAAACGCGTTTGGGTTTAGGTAGTACATGAAGATCAAGATGATGCATAGCAAGTTGGTGCATATAATATAACACACATGTAATTGCATAAGATCGCAAATTAAGAAGCACTATATATGCATGAAGATCGATCTTCATGCATAGTGTTACTCTCCGAGGCGTACTCTATATATGTCTATTACATGTAGCATAGTGGTACTCTTCGAGTCAACTATATATGTAACATGTACATCTTCATTCATAGTGGAACTCTGCGAATGGTGGTATGACGTCCTGAAGGAAGAATCCCGCCAATTCCTCGCCTATTGCTATGAAGCGGTCATCGATTGAGAGCTTGTTCCGCTTTCTTGCCAACTATAAAAGAATAAGATACAAATGAATACATGAGATATGTGTGTGTGTATATATATATTCAAACCACAATGAAACAACTATTACTGAAACTCAGCACAACTTATGATAAGAAAACAAATTTGTGAATATTGTTTTCGTACCTCTTTATTTCTTTCATTATTCATTCTCTCGCTGACAATTCTGTGGATGTACTCGCAAACGTAGAATCCACAGAGATCAGTCCCTTGTGGTTGTTGCAGGCATTTCTTTACAAGAATATAATTCAATCCAAAAATAGTCAAGTATGATAATTAAAGGTGTGTGGACCTAGGTAGTACTACTTACTTTCGCACGCCATCGCAGCCCGAAAGTTTCCCACACGCTGCCCGAAAAAAGAAAATGCATAAAAGAGTTATCAATTAGTTCATAGCAGGAAATTAACGAAACAAACCGATAAGAATTAAAATTACCTTTTGAGCATTAAATAACAAGACAAGTATAGTTCCGATTTTTTGCTTAGTGAGTCAAAGACTTCAACTTCTCCAATTTGCATATTGATGACGAGAAGAATAAAGTGAAACCTACGCACGTTTAAATATGTAGTGTCATATATATAAGTCATTAGTTAAAATTTTGACATACGGTGAGCAAAATATAATGTGTTATAAGACAGTAAGACTCACTGGAAGTTGTAAGGCCAAATTATTAGCTTTTTGTCACGTTGTTGCTTCAAAAACCTTAGCAAAATCTCCGGTGTATCCTTGTTATGGACGGGATCTTCTATGGTTTTAACATGCATTGTGTGCGGGTCAATGAACCCAATGTCCGTGATTTCGTCCCTTTTGCATTCGAGCATCTTCGATCTGCATAATATAGCGCACAAAGAATTATAATCTGCAGACAATGAACGAGCTGAGCTAAAGACTTCTCAAATTAAATAAATCACTTACAAACAATAGGAACTGATGATAGATTTGTCGAGGGCCTGGAGATTGTATAACTGGAAAAGCTCGTTGAAGTCAACGTTCACACAGTATTCCTGGAAGTAGTGCTCTTCACTAACTCGCACCATGATAGTCGCGATCCCTTCCTTTGAGGCATTAAGGTACCATGAATGCAAGTTACGCATACATGTTGGTAGCTTCCTGAGATTCTCGACCAAATCTTTCCCTTGAACAAATTGATATGCTCGTTCAGCGAATGCGTAATTGGTTGTGTCTTGTCGAGAACTTTGAATGGGCTTCCCGTCAAACACCTTGAGAGGGGCGACCGATTGAACGGGTTGTTGTCCGAGCTGGTAGACTTGGTGTATCCCTTTTATCTCCCTGATACCCGATTGAACGGGTTTTGTCGCCTCGATCATCTTGTCATACGACCTTTCAATAGAACGCATATAGTTAGATGGCAGCGATGGTACAGGATCATATAGATTCTCAACGGTACGCACAACTTTCACCGGATCTAGTGTCTTCTCGAAAGGTATCTCTGGCACTTTCGGTGCAAAAAAAAATTTCACCTCGGCCTGAACGGCTTCCTGGTTTTCCTCGGGAGTTTTTTCCCAAGGTAACTTCTCAATATGCGGCAGTGGTTTCTCCTTTCTAGCTTTCTTCCTAGGCGGCGTACCGTTCCGCTTAACGAGCGCTGTCTTACACGGAGGATCTCGAGGTGGTGGACTCACGCTGGGGTCCCTCTCAGGTAGGTATGGACTTTGCTGCTCATGTGGACTGCTAGGAGGAGGAGTCGAAGGCCTTTGATGCTCATGTGGAGGAGTCGGTGGCCTTTGCAAAAGGACGATGTACTTCTTCGGCCATAGGGCGAAACCGTGCTTGACATCGGCCAGTGTCCTCTCATCGTCACCTCTAGGAATATCAAGCTCCACTGTTTCAAAACCCGGAACAACTTCATCCACCCCGACACGAAGACAGCCAGGTGGAATGGGCATATGATGGTGCATTGCTCCATCTTCACTTGGGTACACATAGCCGACCGCCACCTTAACGGACGCGGTCATGAATAACATATGTAGCTCGCAATCTGTCTTCTCCGTGACATAATCCACGGGGTAGCTTCCTCCACATCCGTCAAGATGCGAGAACCGACACTGCTTCTTCGCTGAGATGGGGCAGCATCGGCTTGTGGATCCTGTAGAAACAGCGGCTGATCAGGTGCCCTCTGATTTCTCTCAAGCGCCTCCGCCCTACTCCTCAATTCTGCTAACTCGTCGGCGTCCTTCTTCTTCTTTCGCGAACGGCTTCTATAAGTGTCAGCGCTGTCCGGCCACGCTTCCTTCATGGTGAGACCTGGGCGAGCTCGTACCCGTCCAACGTGTTCAGGATTCCCCAGAGCGAGTGTTAGCTCGTCATTCTCTCGATCGGGAATGTACTCTCCCTTTCTGACCTTGTTAATTGCATCTACAAGCTTCGGTACGATTGCCTCAATTTTTTCCTTCCATTTTCCCTGCGCAACGATCAACCCTGTCTTTGGGTCCAACCCTGCCCCATGAGCGAACAACCAGAACTTGGACCGTTCGGGCCAGTCCCATGTCCGTGGAGTGATTCCTGCAGTCATCAGTTTATTTTCAAACGCTATCCACTTCGGAATGGCACTCTTGTAGCCACCTGACCCCAAATGATGCGGAAGTTTCTTCTTTGAAGCATTTTCGGTATTTATCTTCGATCGGGACACAAAAGTAGACGATTGCTTATACTCCTTAAATGCGGGCCAGTGATCTTTTATCTTCACTAGATTATCATCGAATACTGGATCTTCATTCTTAAATTTGTCCCATAAATTTTTCTTCCAGGACTGGAATTGTATGGCCATCTTCTTCCATGTCCATTCCTTGACTTTATTCTTCTGGCCTTCCGTCATGTCTTCCGGTAGGCTGAACTTTGTTAGTAGCGTGTCCCAAAGAAAAGTTTTCATCGTGTCGTTGACATAACTAGCACCACTCTCCGCGTTCTTCCGCTTATGCCACTCTTGAATGCTGATCGGTACATGGTCCCTAACAAGAACTCCGACTTGACTTGTAAATTTGCGGCAAAACTCTTTGGGATGCTCTGGTTCACCATTAGCCTTGAATGCCGTGAGGGCTAACCTGCCCTCGCCCTTTAGCAGTTGCGTCGGGCCTCGTTTTGATCTAACAGACTTGCTCGATGATCCAGAAGGCTAAAAGAAAAAATTATTCGTTAATAAGTGCAATACATATAAATGAATGCATCTAGGGATGAACATAGACTAATTGATACATAGATATACACCTCGCCGGAGTTTATGATGGACACTTCGTTGTCTCTTCTAATTTGTTCAGACTCAAGTCCCTCGCCGAAATCATTCAGAAAGTCTTGGAACTCGTTGTCATCTCCTTCGGGTTCCGGACCACGGGCACTCTCATAGATCAATTTCTGCACCGCTTATTCCCCCTCCTCATCTCGGACGAAGGTGCCGTCCTCCATACCTCAATGTCACTGCAAAATTAAGAAAGCAATTGTATTTCATTCCTCATGTAACGATCATATAACAGATTGCTAGATGGATAACAATTGAAATGAAGAAAGCAAAAAAACCCTAACGGACCGCCACGGCCATGGACACGGTGTTCCCCCTCCTCCTCTCACTCTTCTCTCAATGGATTCGTTTCTATTTTTTCGAGCACAAAAGGATGATGGATTTAGTTACTTCTTTGTGTCTCTTCTCTTGATACTACAACACATTATTAGCACTTTGCTCTCCATCAACGAGCAATTGGCAAAAGACTACGAAAGTTTCTATTTGTTGAAATCATGGTTTCACCCGCTCTCCTCCCCCCTTCTTTATCTGGTGAACCCGCAAACCCTAGCGCCTTCCCTCTTCCCTCCCTGCCGCCGCCACCCTCTTCTCTACCTCTCTTCTTCACCCACTGTATGACCGGCGGCTGCGAGCCCTGGGCGAGGTAGGAGGGAGGTGGCCGCGTGGGATTGAGCCGGCACTGCCGCCGGCCATTATCTTCCCGACCACCAGCACCAGGCCTCCTCCTCCTCACGCGCATCACTCGATCCAATGACATCAAGCCGCTCGAGCCGCCCCACCACGCCCCTGCTACCGCCTCGCCCGCCATCACCACGCAGCACAGCTCCCGCATGCCCCTGGCTCCACCCCGCGCGCAGCACCCCTGCAGCACCCGCCTTGTTCTCACTCACGCAGCGCCCAGGCCAGGCCACCACATCCACCTCCGCTCAAGCACCATCGCGCGCGCCGCCAGCACCCCACCTTCGCCCAGCCCAGCCACCACCGAGCCACACCACCGCACGCCTCCCTCCTACGTCGAGAGCTGGGCCGGCCGCAGCAGCGAGGCACTCCAAAACGGCGACGAGGCGCACACGATCGGCGGCGGCGCACGGCGAGACGAACACCCTGCGGGCAGGGCGCACGGCGTGGAGATGCCACGGCGAGCTCCACCTAGTCGCCCACGGCGGCGGCTGCACGCACGCCCTCCGACGCCGCCAGTACTGGCGTCTCCTTCCTCGTTGGCATTTCGTCGAACGGGTGGCAGGTACGCGAGGGGAGGGAGGTAGCGAGCGCCATGCCGTAGTCCACGCGTGCACGGGCTCCTCCCGGCGAGGCGCGCGGCGGCCAGGGAGGCGAGGCGAGGGAGGCGGCGGCGCGTGGAGCTGCGGGCTCCTCCCGGCGAGGCGCTGCCGGAGGGCCGACATGGGGGGAGGGTTAGGAGCTGCAGGCGACGGCGCGCTCACCTGCGGGCAACGGCGACGGCGCGTGGAGCTGCAGGCGACGGCGCGGGCGACGGCGGCTTGGCGTGGCGCGGGGAGCTTCGGGCGATGGCGACGTCGGCGGCGCGTCGAGCTGCGGGCGATGGCGTACGCCAGCATACGTGGGCGTCGACGGCGCGTCTTGGCCGCGCGCGCCTATGTTAAGTGCAGGGGACGACCTTTGGTACCGGTTGGTACCACCCACCGGTACGAAAGACCTTTCATACCGGTTGGTGGTACCAACCGGTACCAAAAGGTTTTTTTTTGTTTTTTGTTTTCTTTACTGTTTTCTTTTCTATTTCTTTTCTATTTCTTTTTTTCTTTTCTGTTTCTTTTTTCTTTTCTTTTCTGTTTCTTTTTCTTTTCTTTTATGTTTCTTTTCTTTTCTTTTTATTTTCTATTTCTTTTCTTTTGTATTTGTTTTCTATTTCTATTTCTATTTGTTTTCTTTTCTATTTCTTTTCTATATCCTTTTTTATATTTCTTTTCTATTTATTTTTTATTTTCTGTTTCTTCTTTCTTTTCTGTTTCTTTTTCTTTTCTTTTGTGTTTCTTTTCTTTTCTTTTTATTTTCTATTTCTTTTCTTTTCTATTTGTTTTCTATTTCTTTTTCTTTTTCCGTTTGTTTTCTTTTCTATTTCTTTTCTATATCTTTTCTATATTTCTTTTATATTTATTTTTTTCTTTTTTGTTTCTTCTTTCTTTTCTGTTTCTGTTTCTTTTCTTTTGTGTTTCTTTTCTTTTCTTTTTATTTTCTATTTCTTTTCTTTTCTATTTCTTTTCTATTTCTTTTTCTTTTTCTGTTTGTTTTCTTTTCTATTTCTTTTCTATAACCTTTTTTATATTTCTTTTCTACTTCTTTTCTTTATATTTTCTAATTCTTTTTCTATTTCTTTTCTATATATTTTCTATTTCTATTCTTTACTCCCGCCACGACGCCGTCCGCGCGGGAAACTTTCCCGCCACGTACGACGTCGCGCAGGAGAAAAAAGGCGGGAAAGAAAGGGCTGGAATAAAATTTTATTACGATTGAACTCGAAATAAAAGTACATAGCTAAACTGAAAATTAAGATACATGGCTAGATTCGAATCTTGGAGTCATTCAGTCATAGTCGTGTCTAGCCCTATAAACGTCGCCACTGTAGTCGTCGTACTCGCTGATGTCATCGTCGCTGGCATCGGGGTCGCGGTAGTCGAACCTCGGCGGGTGAGCACGCGTGGGCTGGGACTGAGGGTAGCGCAGGCGGGGGCCACGGTAGGCCATGACGCCCTGGAGAGTCCGGCCGCGCCACCACAGCCGACGGCCGGCCTCGTTGAAGTTCGAAGGAGGCGGGCCGCCCTCCTCCTGCCTGGCAAGCGCCCTCTCACGCCGATTGATGAAGAAGCTTTCCCAAGTCGGGTTGTAGTCGGGATGCCACTGGGGATTCCTCCGCTGCTCTGGCGTGAGCTCGAAGTAGTAGTGGTTCGTGATGGCCATCTCGCGCGCCACACCTAGAGGGACTGGAGGGACCGGTACACCTCCGACGCTTAGCAACCAGCCGGTCGGGACGCGGTAGCCCGGCGGGCAGGGGTAGTTCGAGGCGCAAAGCGCCTCCGCCTCCCTGGGGGTTAGAGATACGATGGAAGCCATGGGAGAGAATGATGAGGTTTGCAGATATGAGTCTAGATGTGATATGTAAATGGAGGCAAAGCCTACATATATATAGTGAAAAAATGGCGGGAAGACAGAGGCGGGAACCGGTGGAAAGCGCGGGAAGAAAATAGGCGGGAAACCTTTAGTACCGGCTGGTGGGTGCAACCGGTACTAAAGGTGGTTTTTCTGTCATGTAACAAAACTGTCGGTGGGATAAGGACGCGTGGGAAACATTTAGTACCGGCTGGTGGGTGCAACCGGTACTAAAGGTGGTTTTTCTGTCATGTAACAAAACTGTCGGTGGGATAAGGACGCGTGGGAAACATTTAGTACCGGCTGGTGGGTGCAACCGGTACTAAAGCTGTCGACAGGATAAGGACGCCCTGCTCGATGATGGTGGATTAGTTTATATATCCTTTTATCTCGGTTCCTGGCTGGAACCGGTGCTAAAGATGGGGGGCCTAAATCTGGGGGAGGCTTATCTGGTGTTTGCCTTATCTGGGGTGGTTTCATCTGGGGGAAGGGGATTATCTGGAGCCACACACCGCTATATATAGCCCCTCCAGCGAGAGTAGAGAGAACAAAGAGAGAAGATGCAACGACCAAGAAGGAAAGAGCCTCTCCGGCGAAGTTTCTCGAAGATGTCTTAGATGGCCGCCCGTCTTAGACATCTTCGGAAGCTTCGCCCGAGAACTCTTCCCGCAAGCAAGCTAGGAGTCCCGCTCGCAAGCTGCTATAGTATACACCCAACAAACAGTAGCTCATGGTAAGGAGCTAGGGGAGAGCATAGAGAGCTTCCAGGGAGCTGGTATATAACCCGATGACGGCGACCTCGAAGGAAAGAGCCTCTACGGCGGAGTTTCTCGAAGATGTCTTAGATGGAAGGCCGTCTTAGACATCTTCGGAAGCTCTGCTTGCGCACAGTTGACGTGGGCGTAGTAGCTTCCTTGTGACGGTAAAGCACTCGTCTGTTGGGAACCCCAAGAGGAAGGTATGATGTGTACAGCAGCAAGTTTTCCCTCAGTAAGAAACCAAGGTTTATCGAACCAGTAGGAGCCAAGAAGCACGTTGAAGGTTGTTGGTGACGGAGTGTAGTGCCGCGCAACACCAGGGATTCCGGCGCCAACGTGGAACCTGCACAACACAACCAAAGTACTTTGCCCCAACGAAACAGTGAGGTTGTCAATCTCACCGGCTTGCTGTAACAAAGGTTTAGATGTATAGTGTGGATGATGATTGTTTGCAGAGAACAGTAAAACAAGTATTGCAGTAGATTGTATTCGATGTAAAAGAATGGACCGGGGTCCACAGTTCACTAGAGGTGTCTCTCCCATAAGATAAATAGCATGTTGGGTGAACAAATTACAGTTGGGCAATTGACAAATAGAGAGGGCATGACAATGCACATACATGACATGATGAGTATTGTGAGATTCAATTGGGCATTACGACAAAGTACATAGACCGCTATCCAGCATGCATCTATGCCTAAAAAGTCCACCTTCAGGTTATCATCCGAACCCCTTCCAGTATTAAGTTGCAAACAACAGACAATTGCATTAAGTATGGTGCGTAATGTAATCAATAACTACATCCTTGGACATAGCATCAATGTTTTATCCCTAGTGGCAACATCACATCCACAACCTTAGAACTTTTTGTCACTGTCCCAGATTTAATGGAGGCATGAACCCACTATCGAGCATAAATACTCCCTCTTGGAGTTAAGAGCAAAAACTTGGCCAGAGCCTTTACTAATAACGGAGATCATGCAAGATCATAAACAACACATAGGTAATAGATTGATAATCAACATAACATAGTATTCTCTATCCATCGGATCCCAACAAACACAACATATAGCATTACAGATAGATGATCTTGATCATGTTAGGCAGCTCACAAGATCCGACAATGAAGCACATAAGGAGAAGACGACCATCTAGCTACTGCTATGGACCCATAGTCCAGGGGTGAACTACTCACTCATCAATCCGGAGGCGACCATGGCATTGTAGAGTCCTCCGGGAGATGATTCCCCTCTCCGGCAGGGTGCCGGAGGCGATCTCCTGAATCCCCCGAGATGGGATTGGCGGCGGCGGCGTCTCTGGAAGGTTTTCCGTATCGTGGCTCTCGGTACTGGGGGTTTCGCGACGGAGGCTTTAAGTAGGCGGAAGGGCAGGTCAAAGGGCGTCACGGGGGCCCCACACGCTAGGGCCGCGCGGGCCCTATGCTGGCCGCGCCGCCCTAGTGTGGCGGCGCCCCATGGCCCCACTTCGTCTTCTCTTCGGTCTTCTAGAAGCTTCGTGGCAAAATAGGCCCCTGGGCGTTGATTTCGTCCAATTCCGAGAATATTTCCTTACTAGGATTTCTGAAATCAAAAACAGCAGAAAACAGCAACTGGCTCTTCGGCATCTCGTTAATAGGTTAGTGCCGGAAAATGCATAATAATGACATATAATGTGTATAAAACATGTGAGTATCATCATAAAAGTAGCATGGAACATAAGAAATTATAGATACGTTTGAGACGTATCAAGCATCCCCAAGCTTAGTTCCTACTCGTCCTGAGTAGGTAAACGATAACAAAGATAATTTCTTAGTGACACTGCTACCAATATAATCTTGATCAATACTATTGTAAGCACATGTAATGAATGCAGCGATTTGAAACAATGGTAAATGACATGAGTAAAACATTGAATCATAAAGCAAAGACTTTTCATGAATAGTACTTCAAGACAAGCATCAATAAGTCTTGCATAAGAGTTAACTCATAAAGCAATAATTCAAAGTAAAGGTATTGAAGCAACACAAAGGAAGATGAAGTTTCAGCGGTTGCTTTCAACTTGTAACATGTATATCTCATGGATTTTGTCAATGTAAAGTAATATAACAAGTGCAATATGCAAGTATGTAGGAATCAATGCACAGTTCACACAAGTGTTTGCTTCTTGAGGTGGAGAGAGATAGGTGAACTGACTCAACATAAAAGTAAAAGAAAGGCCCTTCGCAGAGGGAAGCATTGATTGCTATATTTGTGCTAGAGCTTTGGTTTTAAAAACAAGAAATAATTTTGTCAACGGTAGTAATAAAGCATATGTGTTATGTAAATTATATCTAACAAGTTGCAAGCCTCATGCATAGTATACTAATAGTGCCCGCACCTTGTCCTAATTAGCTTGGATTACCGGGATTATCATCGCAATACACATGTTTTAACCAAGTGTCACAAAGGGGTACCTCTATGCCGCCTGTACAAAGGTCTAAGGAGAAAGTTCGCATTGGATTTCTCACTTTTGATTATTCTCAACTTAGACATCCATACCGGGACAACATAGAAAACAGATAATGGACTCCTCTTTAATGCATAAGCATGTAGCAACAATTAATGTTCTCATATGAGATTGAGGATATATGTCCAAAACTGAAACTTCCACCATGATTCATGGCTTTAGTTAGCGGCCCAATGTTCTTCTCTAACATTATGCATGCTCTAACCATTAAATGAGTGGTAAATCTCCCTTACTTCAGACAAGACGAACATGCATAGCAACTCACATGATATTCAACAAAGAGTAGTTGATGGCGTCCCCAGAAACATGGTTATCGCCCAACAAGCAACTTAATAAGAGATAAAGTGCATAAGTACATATTCAATACCACAATAGTTTTTAAACTATTTGTCCCATGAGCTATATATTGTAAAGGTGAAGAATGGAAATTTTAAAGGTAGCACTCAAGCAATTTACTTTGGAATGGCGGAGAAATACCATGTAGTAGGTAGGTATGGTGGACACAAATGGCATAGTGGTTGGCTCAAGGATTTTGGATGCATGAGAAGTATTCCCTCTCGATACAAGGCTTAGGCTAGCAAGGTTTATTTGAAACAAACACAAGGATGAAGCGGTGCAGCAAAACTCACATAAAAGACATATTGTAAACATTATAAGACTCTATACCGTCTTCCTTGTTGTTCAAACTCAATACTAGAAATTATCTAGACCTTAGAGAAACCAAACATGCAAATCAGATTTTAGCATGCTCTATGTATTTCTTCATTAATAAGTGCAAAGTATATGATGCAAGAGCTTAAATATGAGCACAACAATTGCCAAGTATCACATTATTCAAGATATTATACCAATTACCACATATATCATTTTCCAATTCCAACCATATAACAATTTAACGAAGAAGAAACTTTCGCCATGAATACTATGAGTAAAGCCTAAGGACTTATTTGTCCATATGCAACAGTGGAGCGTGTCTCTCTCCCACACAATGAATGCTAGGATCCATTTTATTCAAACAAAACAAAAACAAAAACAAACAGACGCTCCAAGCAAAGTACATAAGATGTGATGGAATAAAAATATAGTTTCACTAGAGGAACATGATAATGTTGTCGATGAAGAAGGGGATGCCTTGGGCATCCCCAAGCTTAGACGCTTGAGTCTTCTTGATATATGCAGGGGTGAACCACCGGGGCATCCCCAAGCTTAGAGCTTTCACTCTCCTTGATCATAGTGTATATCATCCTCCTCTCTTGATCCTTGAAAACTTCCTCCACACCAAACTCAAAACAAACTCATTAGAGGGTTAGTGCATAATCAAAATTCACATATTCAGAGGTAACAAAATCATTCTTTATACTTCTGGACATTGCACAAAGCTACTGAAAGATAATGGAATCGAAAAATCTATCAAGCATGACAAAACAGGCAATGCAAAATAAAAGGCAGAATCTGTCAAAACAGAACAGTTCGTAAAGACGTATTTTTAACAGGCACCATACTTGCTCAGATGAGAAAACTTAAAACTAATGAAAGTTGCGTACATATCTGAGGATCACTCACGTAAATTGGCATAATTTTCTGAGTTACCTACAGAGAATTAGACCCAGATTCGTGACAGCAAAGAAAACTGTTTCTGCGCAGTAATCCAAATCTAGTATCATACTTCTATTAGAGACTTTACTTGGCACAACAATGCAATAAAACTAAGATAAGGAGAGGTTGCTACAGTAGTAAACAACTTCCAAGACTCAAATATAAAATAAAAGTACTGTAGTAAAAACATGGGTTGTCTCCCATAAGCGCTTTTCTTTAACGCCTTTCAGCTAGGCGCAGAAAGTGTGTATCAAGTATTATCAAGAGATGAAGCATCAACATCATAATTTGTTCTAATAATAGAATCAAAAGGTAACTTCATTCTCTTTCTAGGGAAGTGTTCCATACCTTTCTTGAGAGGAAATTGATATTTAATATTACCTTCCTTCATATCAATGATAGCACCAACAGTTCGAAGAAAAGGTCTTCCCAATATAATGGGACAAGATGCATTGCATTCAATATCCAAGACAACAAAATCAACAGGGACAAGGTTATTGTTAACCATAATACGAACATTATCAACTCTCCCCAAGGGTTTCTTTGTAGAGTTATCAGCAAGATTAACATCCAAATAACAATTTTTCAATGGTGGCAAGTCAAGCATATTATAGATTTTCTTAGGCATAACAGAAATACTTGCACCAAGATCACATAAAGCATTACAATCAAAATCATTGACCTTCATCTTAATGATGGGCTCCCAACCATCCTCTAGCTTCCTAGGAATAGAAGTTTCGCGTTTTAGTTTGTCTTCTCTAGCTTTTATGAGAGCATTTGTAATATGTTTCGTGAAAGCCAAATTTATAGCACTAGCATTAGGACTTTTAGCAAGTTTTTGTAAGAAATTTATAACTTCAGAGATATGACAATCATCAAAATCCAAACCATTATAATCTAAAGCAATGGGATCATTGTCCCCAATGTTGGAAAAAAATTCAGCAGTTTTATCACATGCAGTTTCAGCAGTTTTAGCAGTTTCAGGTAGCTTTTCGCGCTTTGCATTAGAAGTGGAAACATTGCTAACACCAATTCTTTTACCATTATTAGTAGGAAGTGCAGCAACATGTGTAGCATTAGCATTGCTAGTGGTAGTAATAGTCCAAACTTTAGCTACATTATTCTCTTTAGCTACTTTTTCATTTTCTTCTCTTTCCCACCTAGCATGCAGTTCAGCCATTAATCTTATATTCTCATTAATTCTAACTTGGATGGCATTTGCTGTAGTAACAATTTTATTTTCATTATCCCTATTAGGCATAACTTTCAATTTCAAAAGATCAACATCAGCAGCAAGACTATCAACTTTAGAAGCAAGTATATCAATTTTCCCAAGCTTTTCTTCAACAGATTTGTTAAAAGCAGTTTGTGTACTAATAAATTGTTTAAGCATGGCTTCAAGTCTAGGGGGTGTATTCCTATTATTGTTGTAAGAATTCCCATAAGAATTACCATAACCGTTACCATTATTATAAGGATATGGCCTATAGTTGTTACTAGAATTGTTCCGATAAGCATTGTTGTTGAAATTATTATTTTTAATGTAGTTTACATCAACATGTTCTTCTTGAGCAACCAATGAAGCTAACAGAACATTATTAGGATCAATATTTGTCCTATCATTCACAAGCATAGACATAATAGCATCAATCTTATCACTCAAGGAAGAGGTTTCTTCGACAGAATTTACCTTCTTACCTTGTGGAGCTCTTTCCGTGTGCCATTCAGAGTAATTAATCATCATATTATCAAGAAGCTTCGTTGCTTCACCAAGAGTGATGGACATAAAGGTACCTCCAGCAGCTGAATCCAATAAGTTCCGTGAAGAAAAATTCAGTCCTGCATAAAAGGTTTGGATGATCATCCAAGTAGTCAGTCCATGGGTTGGGCAATTTTTAACCAAAGATTTCATTCTTTCCCATGCTTGTGCAACATGCTCAGTATCCAATTGTTTAAAATTCATTATGCTACTCCTCAAAGATATAATTTTAGCAGGGGGATAATATCTACCAATAAAAGCATCCTTGCATTTAGTCCATGAATCAATACTATTCTTAGGCAGACATAGCAACCAATCTTTAGCTCTTCCTCTTAATGAGAAAGGGAACAATTTTAATTTTATTATGTCACCATCTACATCTTTATACTTTTGCATTTCACAAAGTTCAACAAAATTATTGAGATGGGCAGCAGCATCATCAGAACTAACACCAGAAAATTGCTCTCGCATAACAAGATTCAGTAAAGCAGGTTTAATTTCAAAGAATTCTGCTGTAGTAGCAGGTGGAGCAATAGGTGTGCATAAGAAATCATTATTATTTGTGGTTGTGAAGTCACACAACTTAGTATTTTCAGGAGTACCCATTTTAGCAATAGTAAATAAAGTAAACTAGATAAAGTAAATGCAAGTAACTAATTTTTTTGTGTTTTTGATATAGCAAACAAGATAGTAAATAAAATAAAACTAGCAACTAATTTTTTTGTGTTTTGATTTAGTGCAGCAAACAAAGTAGTAAATAAAGTAAAGCAAGACAAAAACAAGGTAAAGAGATTGGATTGTGAAGACTCCCCTTGCAGCGTGTCTTGATCTCCCTGGCAACGGCGCCAGAAAAAGAGCTGCTTGCGCACAGTTGACGTGGGCGTAGTAGCTTCCTTGTGACGGTAAAGCACTCGTCTGTTGGGAACCCCAAGAGGAAGGTATGATGTGTACAGCAGCAAGTTTTCCCTCAGTAAGAAACCAAGGTTTATCGAACCAGTAGGAGCCAAGAAGCACGTTGAAGGTTGTTGGTGACGGAGTGTAGTGCGGCGCAACACCAGGGATTCCGGCGCCAACGTGGAACCTGCACAACAGAACCAAAGTACTTTGCCCCAACGAAACAGTGAGGTTGTCAATCTCATCGGCTTGCTGTAACAAAGGATTAGATGTATAGTGTGGATGATGATTGTTTGCAGAGAACAGTAAAACAAGTATTGCAGTAGATTGTATTCGATGTAAAAGAATGGACCGGGGTCCACAGTTCACTAGAGGTGTCTCTCCCATAAGATGAATAGCATGTTGGGTGAACAAATTACAGTTGGGCAATTGACAAATAGAGAGGGCATGACAATGCACATACATGACATGATGAGTATTGTGAGATTCAATTGGGCATTACGACAAAGTACATAGACCGCTATCCAGCATGCATCTATGCCTAAAAAGTCCACCTTCAGGTTATCATCCGAACCCCTTCCAGTATTAAGTTGCAAACAACAGACAATTGCATTAAGTATGGTGCGTAATGTAAATCAATAACTACATCCTTGGACATAGCATCAATGTTTTATCCCTAGTGGCAACAGCACATCCACAACCTTAGAACTTTCTGTCACTGTCCCAGATTTAATGGAGGCATGAACCCACTATCGAGCATAAATACTCCCTCTTGGAGTTAAGAGCAAAAACTTGGCCAGAGCCTCTACTAATAACGGAGAGCATGCAAGATCATAAACAACACATAGGTAATAGATTGATAATCAACATAACATAGTATTCTCTATCCATCGGATCCCAACAAACACAACATATAGCATTACAGATAGATGATCTTGATCATGTTAGGCAGCTCACAAGATCCGACAATGAAGCACATAAGGAGAAGACGACCATCTAGCTACTGCTATGGACCCATAGTCCAGGGGTGAACTACTCACTCATCAATCCGGAGGCGACCATGGCGGTGTAGAGTCCTCTGGGAGATGATTCCCCTCTCCGGCAGGGTGCCGGAGGCGATCTCCTGAATCCCCCGAGATGGGATTGGCGACGGCGGTGTCTCTGGAAGGTTTTCCGTATCGTGGCTCTCGGTACTGGGGGTTTCGCGACGGAGGCTTTAAGTAGGCGGAAGGGCAGGTCAAAGGGCGTCACGGGGGCCCCACACGCCAGGGCCGCGCGGGCCCTATGCTGGCCGCGCCGCCCTAGTGTGGCGGCGCCCCGTGGCCCCACTTCGTCTTCTCTTCGGTCTTCTGGAAGCTTCGTGGCAAAATAGGCCCCTGGGCGTTGATTTCGTCCAATTCCGAGAATATTTCCTTACTAGGATTTCTGAAACCAAAAGCAATGAAACAAAGAATCGCTCTTCGCATCTCGTTAATAGGTTAGTGCTGTAAAATGCATAATAATGACATATAATGTGTATAAAACATGTGAGTATCATCATAAAAGTAGCATGGAACATAAGAAATTATAGATACGTTTGAGACGTATCAAGCTCCGCCCGAGTAACTCTTCCCGCAAGTCCCGCTCGGAAGCCTCGGAATTTTTTTCCTGCAAGCCCGTGAAAGCTACTTAACTAGTAAAACAAGCCAACCATCTCCATTGTTAATATCTTACATACAGTAACATCATTGCACAAAAGTGATTTCCATATTGAGATACACAAGTTATGATCCCTATATCTAGCTAGTCTTCTGAGTTTTCTTCGTCTGTTTCCCTTTCTTCTGACTGCGACGCAACCATGGACAATCTTCATTATTTAACATGATGCTTGGGTCAATTTTTACCTTGAAGGGTGGAATATCATCAAACTTATTATAATCTTCTGACATGTCTGTCTTGTCCTCTACTCCCACGATGTTTCTTTTTTCCTGAAAGAACTATGTGCCGCTTTGGCTCATCGTATGATGTGTCCTCTTGCCTTTCTTTTCTTTTTTTCGGTTTGCTAGACATGTCCTTCACATAAAAAACCTGAGCCACCTCACTGGCTAGGACGAATGGTTCGGTGTCGTACCCTAGATTCTTGAGATCCACTGTAGTCATTCCGTACTACGGGTCTACCTGTACTCCGTTTTTCAGGTTGAACCATTTGCACCGGAACAAAGGGACCTTGAAATTAGGTCCATAGTCAAGTTCCCATATCTCCTCTATGTACCCATAATATGTGACCTTGTTCCCATTGTCATCTTCTGCATCAAAGCGGACACCACTGTTTTGGTTGGTGCTCTTTTTGTGTTGGGCGAGCGTGTAAAATGTGTTCCCATTAATTTCGTACCCTTGAAAAGTTGATATAGTCGAAGATGGTTGCTTGGCCAACAAGTACAGCTGCTCGTCATCAGTGACATTCATGAGACGTGTTTGCAACCAACCGCCGAAAGTCTTCATGTGTTCTCCATCAATCCAATCTTCACGTTGCTCCGGGTATTTAGAGCGTAAGATATCCTTGTGTTCCCCTTTGTACGGAGCCACCAAGATGGAATTATGTAGAACTGTGTAGTGTGCTTGAGTGAAAGAATGTCCGTCCATACACGTTCTTGATTTCTTTCCTAGCGTGCCTTTTCCACGCAGTCTCCCCTCATAGCGCGATTCAGGAACACCGATCGGCTTAAGGTCAGGAATAAAGTCAACACAAAACTCAATGACCTCCTCTGTTCCATAGCCCTTGGAGATGCTTCCTTCTGGCCTAGCACGGTTATGAACGTACTTCTTTAAGACTCCCATGAATCTCTCAAAGGGGAACATGTTGTGTAGAAATACAGGACCGAGAACGCCAATCTCTTCGACTAGGTGAACTAGGAGATGTGTCATAATATTGAAGAAGGATGGTGGGAACACCAACTCGAAGCTGACTAGACATTGGACCACATCCTTCTATAAATTTTGTAGAGTAAGTGGATCGATCACCTTCTGAGAAATTGCATTGAGGAACGCACATAGCTTCACAATGGGTACTCGAACATTTTCCGGCAGAAGCCCCCTCAATGCAACTGGAAGTAATTGTGCCATAATCACGTGGCAGTCATGAGACTTTAGGTTTTGAAACTTTTTCTCTGACATGTTTATTATTCCCTTTATATTCGACGAGAAGCCAGACGGGACCTTGATGCTACTCAGGACTTCAAAAAAGATCCCCTTCTCCTCTTTGGTAAGAGCGTAGCTGGCAGGACCTTGATACTTCTCTGGATTCAGGTTGTTTCCTTCGTGGATACTTTGCTGGTCCTGCCGTGCATCCGGTGTATCTTTTGTCTTCCCATACAAGCCCAAGAAGTTTAGAAGGTTCACGCAAAGATTTTTCGTCACGTGCATCACGTCGATTGCAGAGTGAACCTCTAAGAATTTCCAGTAGGGTAGCTCCCAAAATATCGACTTCTTCTTCCACATGGGTACGTGTCCGTCAACATCATGCGGAACAGATTGTCCGCCGGGACCCTTTCCAAAGATCACTTTTAAATCCTTGACCATATCATATATAACTTCCCCAGTAGGGCGGGTAGGCTTCGTTCGGTTATCTGCCTCACCTCCAAAATGCTTTCCTCTCTTTCTTACGTGATGTTGTTTTGGAAGAAATCGACGATGCCCCAGGTACACATTCTTGTTTCCCAAATAATTACTGTCAGTCTCACCTAAACAGTGTGTGCATGCATTGTATCCCTTGTTTCACTGCCCTGAAATGTTACCAAGAGCAGGCCAATCATTGATGGTTACAAATAACAACGCTCGTAGGTTAAATTCCTTTTGTTCGTGCTCATCCCACACAGGTACACCTTCGTCACACCACAACTCTAAAAGTTCTTCAACCAATGGCCTCAGGTACACATCAATGTCGTTGCCGGGTTGCTTCGGGCCCTGGATGAGCACTGGCATCATAATGAACTTCCGCTTCATGCACAACCAAGGAGGAAGGTTATAGATGCATAGAGTCACTGGCCATGTGCTATGACTGGAGCTCTGCTCCCCGAAAGGATTAAAGCCATCTGTACTTAGACCAAATCTTAAGTTCCTTGCGTCATCTGAAAATGACTTGAACTCTCTGTCGATTTTTCTCCACTGCGACCCGTCAGCGGGGTGTCTCAGCATCACATCTTTCTTACGGTCCTGTTTGTGCCATCGCAACAACTTGGCATGCTCTTTGTTCTGGAACAAACGTTTCAACCGTGGTGTTATAGGAGCATACCACATCACCTTCGCAGGACCCTCTTCCTGGGGGTGGACTCGCCCTCAACATCGCCAGGGTCATCTCGCCTGATCTTATACCTCAATGCACTACATACCGGGCATGCATTCAAATTCTCGTACTCCCCGCGGTAGAGGATGCAGTCATTGATGCATGCATGTATCTTCTGCACCTCTAATCCTAGAGGGCAGACAACCTTCTTTGCTTCGTACGTGCTAGAGGGCAACACGTTCTCCCCTGGAAGCATCTTCTTTATTATTTTCAGCAACTTTTCAAATCCCTTGTCAGAAGTACCATTCTCTGCCTTCCACTGCAGCAATTCCAGCGTGGTACCCAGCTTTTTCTGACCATTTTCGCAATTTGGGTACAACAGTTTGTTGTGATCCTCTAACATTTTCTCCAACTTCAACCTCTCCTTTTCATTTCCGCAGTTCATCTTCGCATCAAGAATGGCCCGACCCAAATCGTCATCCGGGTCATCAAAAATCGGCTCATCGAAAATGGGCTTTTCTTCAGCTTCGTCTTCCCCCATTCTACTATCACCGTCTTCAGTGAATAAGGGATAGTTGTCACTATCCTCTTCTTCTTCGTTGTCTTCCAGTATAACCCCTCTTTCTCCGTGCTTGGTCCAACAATTATAGCTGGGCATGAAACCGTTCTCCAGCAGGTGGACGTGAAGGGTCTTTGAGGTAGAGTAATCCTTCATATTCTTACAGGAACTACATGGACAATACATGAAACCATTCGACCGCCTGTTTGCCTCAGCCACGTTGAGAAAATAATGCATGCCATTAATGAACTCGGGATAGCACCGGTCACCGTACATCCATTGTCGACTCATCTGCATTTTATATGTATATCAAAAATCATTAAGTACACAACATCGTGGATATATGAATGACCAACTTAATTAATATTCAAGTTCATCACATAAAACTAAAAAAAATTATAAAAAAGAAGAGGCTCACCGAGGTGGTACCGTGCCGGCTAGGGGACGACGCTGGCGATCGACGGCGGTGAGGACGGGATGATACTAATTAAAACCTACAAAACATACCATAATTTCAGCTCAAATTGCATATAAAAAAATAAAATTCCTAACTTAGGCATTTCATCGAACAGCTTGCTAGCACTAGAAAAATAGTACGAGTTAAAACTACCAAAGAAATGAGCTAAATTAGGAACGCCGGAAGGAAGGGTGATATTGCTAACCCTTGGATAGATGTATGCCGTTAATCCTGTTAAAATGGTCGAGAAAAATGAAGATTATTGGAGTGTGAGAGGTGCAAAATATTTGGAAATGTGAGAGGAGGAGAAGGAGAATGAGATGTGCAGGGGGTCGGGCGCGCTGTGGCGCGCTGATAAAGGGTGCGGACCCTTTAGTACCGGTTTCTTACACGAACCGGTACTAAAGGTGCAGCCCTGGCCCCACCTCCGACTGGAAACTGGGCTCAGACCCTTTCATACCGGTTCGTAACACGAACCAGTATAAAAGGGCCTTTACGAACCGGTATAGTTGTCCCACGCATGGAACCGGTACTAATGCCCCCTTTCGTACCGGTTCGTAAGGGATCCGGTATTTATGGCTTAGATGGATGCCCATTTTTCTACTAATGGTATTATTATTATTATTATATTTATTGATTTGTTGAATCTTCATGTATGAAAATGAAAGCCTTGTGGTTTTCTCATTTGCGCAAATGAAGAACTCAACAAAAAGTTTCTCTGAAAAACTCGGAGAAGGTGGTTTCAGCTGTGTTTTCAAGGGGGCATGCCAGGTTCCGCTCTAGTGGTTGTCAAGAATCAAAAATGCCCAAGCAGTTTCGAGCAGAGGTGCAGACTGTTAGGAATAACCACGACCCGGTGCCGGTACAGAGTCGTCCGCTTCGTTCCGTAGGAGTACGACCTGGATACGGATACAAATGTTCTAGTCGGTTTAGTGCCAGGACATACTTGTTCGACTCGGTTAGCTGTAGGAGTAGTTTATATATCCATGTAATCTCTCCCTGTAAATCACCACCGTGAGTTGAGCAATAAACAAATACAAGGACCGATATGGCCCTTTGGTGATCAATCTGTTTGCTGCGTTGCGTTAAGTGAAGTAGTGCTAGCTGAATCGAGTTGAGCAATAAACAAATACAAGGACCGATATGGCCCTTTGGTGATCAATCTGTTTGCTGCGTTGCGTTAAGTGAAGTAGTGCTAGCTGAATCGATTCTACAATCGTGTCTAGCTTCAGTATACGTACGTGACAGCGGAAGTACAGGTGTACACGTGCGTGTCTCTCGTAGGATCATCTTCATCGTCTACGTTGAAAAGTACTCGGCGTACAAGGGCTGTGATTGGTATCAGATCGGCGAGAGTACTGCCGGGTCTGGGCCAACAATTGGTATCAGAGCCTTGTGGAGGATCTCCTAGTAACGGGAGGTCGTGACGAAGGAGATGGGCGAGTATTCCAGCGTCGCGGCGCCGGTGTCGACGCAGTATCCGCAGTACATCCGCGACAACTACACGGTGTGAGCGACCACGATGATGTGGACGCTCGAGTCCAACGAAATCTGGGAGGCTGTCGATCCGGGCGGCGACGAGTTCATGAAGGGTGCGCCGAAATACCGCAAGGACCGACAGGCACTCACGGCCATCTGCTCGGTGATGCCGATGGACGTGAAGCAGCACCTAATCTCGAAGACATCTGCAAAGGAGGCGTGGGAGACGATCAAGACACTGAATCTTGGTCATGCGCGTGTCCGCGAGCGGCCCTACAAACCCTGCAGAAGAAGTACGAGAATCTGGAGATGGGAGAAGAGGAGATGGGAGAAGATGAGACGGTGGACGCCTTCGCTTCGAGGGTCACTACATTGGTCAATGGGATTCGCGCGCTCGACGAGAAACTCGAGGAGATCTCGATCGTAAGGCGTTTCCTTCGCGCGGCGTCGCCGCGTTACTTGTCCGTTGTTTCGGCGATTGAGCAGTGCGTTGATCTCAAGACTCTCACGATGGATGATCTAGTTGGACGGTTCAAGGCTCATGATGAGCGGATGAAGATCACCTACGGTGATTCGGTACCGGAAGAGCACGTTATGCTTACCCGTGCCCAGTGGCATGCGGTGGTCGCCAAAGAGAAGGGCGGCAAGGAATCAAGTAGAAGTGATAACGAAGCTTCTCGCCCAGCGAAAAAGTACATCGCAGGGGAGGACGAGGACGACGCTCCACCGAGGAGGAAGTTTGACATCAAGAAAGTAAGATGCCATAACTGCGGCGAGCTCGGTCACTTCAAGGTTGATTGCCGAAAACCACCGAAGCCGAAGGAAAGGGCTCTCATCGCCCAGGAAGGAGATGATGGACCGATGATGCTGATGCTCGAAGTATGCGAGCAGAAGGACAAGGAGGAGCTACCTCCTCCATCACCGGCTACGGAGATTGTGATGGATCACGGTCTACCGTGTGTGGATCACGTGGAAAAGCTATGCGACGAAGGTGTCGTCGAGAAGCAACGAAGTGCCCCGTTTCTACGTGAAACCACGGATGAGGCAAGTGAAGCTTTGGAGCTCGTTCATGGCGATATATGCGGTCCGATTTCACCCGCAACCCCGTCCGGCAATGAGTTCTTCATCCTTGTGGTGGATGATCACAGCCAATACATGTGGATTGTGTTGCTGAAGAGTAAAGATCAAGGTCTACAAGCTTCGAGAAGATCAATGAAGCTAGAGAGGTCAAGGCGAGGGCGAAGAAGTCCCTACTGTAGGATAACGTTGCATAGAAAACAAAAAATTTCCTACCGCGAACACGCAATCCAAGCCAAGATGCAATCTAGAAGACGGTAGCAACGAGGGGATGATCGAGACTCACCCTTGAAGATTTCCAAAGCCTACAAGATGAGGCTCTTGTTGCTGCGGTAGACGTTCACTTGCCGCTTGCAAAAGCGCGTAGAAGATCTTGATCACGGCGCCACGAACGGGCAGCACCTCCGTACTCGGTCACACGTTCGGTTGTTGATGAAGACGACGTCCACCTCCCCGTTCCAGCGGGCAGCGGAAGTAGTAGCTCCTCTTGAATCCGGCAGCACGACGGCGTGGTGTCGGTGGTGGTGGAGAATCCCGGCGGAGCTTCGCTAAGCGTGCGGGGAAGAAGGAGGAGTAGAACAGCTAGGGTTTGGGGAGAGGGGGGCGCCGACCACTATAGGGGTGCGGCCACCTTGTGGTGTTTGGGTCGGCCGGCCCCCTCCCCTTGGCCCTCATTATATAGGTGGAACACCCAAGAGTTGGTCTACAAGTCTTCGAATAAGACCCCAAACCAAAACCTTCCATATCACATGAAACCTACCCAAGCTAGGACTCCCACTAGAGGTGGGATTCCCACCTTCCCTTGGGAGGGGGTGGCCGGCCACCATAGGTGGAGTCCACCTGGGACTCCACCCCCTAGGGTTGGCCGGCCATGGTGGTGGAGTCCCTTCGGGACTCCGCCTTCCAAAGTGACTTTCTTCCGGAATATTCTAGAACCTTCTAGCACCTTCCATAAATGCACCGGATCATTTTCAAACTCATAAAATGACTTCCTATATATGAATCTTATTCTCTGGACCATTCCGGAACTCCTCGTGATGTCCGGGATCCCATCCGAGACTTCAAACAATACTTCGAACTCCATTCCATATTCAAGTTCTACCATTTCAACATCAAACCTTAAGTGTGTCACCCTACGGTTCGCGAACTATGTGGACATGGTTGAGAACTCTCTCCGACCAATAACCAATAGCGGGATCTGGAGATCCATAATGGCTCCCACATATTCAACGATGACTTTAGTGATCGAATGAACCATTCACATACGATACCAATTCCCTTTGTCACGCGATATTTTACTTGTCCGAGGTTTGATCATCGGTATCACTCTATACCTTGTTCAACCTCGTCTCCTGACAAGTACTCTTTACTCGTACCGTGGTATGTGGTCTCTTATGAACTTATTCATATGCTTGCAAGACATTAGACGACATTCCACCGAGAGGGCCCAGAGTATATCTATCCGTCATCGGGATGGACAAATCCCACTGTTGATCCATATGCCTCAACTCATACTTTCCGGATACTTAATCCCATCTTTATAACCACCCATTTACGCAGTGGCGTTTGATGTAATCAAAGTACCTTTCCGGTATAAGTGATTTACATGATCTCATGGTCATAAGGACTAGGTAACTATGTATCGAAAGCTTATAGCAGATAACTTAATGACGTGATCTTATGCTACGCTTAATTGGGTGTGTCATTACATCATTCATATAATGATATAACCTTGTTATTAATAACATCCAATGTTCATGATTATGAAACTAATCATCCATTAATCAACAAGCTAGTTAAGAGGCATACTAGGGACTCTTTGTTGTTTACATATCACACATGTATCAATGTTTCGGTTAATACAATTATAGCATGGTATATAAACATTCATCATAAACATAAAGATATATATATAATAACCACTTTTATTATTGCCTCTTGGGCATATTGATACGTCTCAAACGTATCTATAATTTCTTATGTTCCATGCTACTTTTATGATGATACTCACATGTTTTATACACATTATATGTCATTATTATGCATTTTCCGGCACTAACCTATTAACGAGATGCCGAAGAGCCGATTCTTTGTTTTCTGCTGTTTTTGGTTTCAGAAATCCTAGTAAGGAAATATTCTCGGAATTGGACGAAATCAACGCCCAGGGGCCTATTTTTGCATGAAGCTTCCAGAAGACTGAGGGGGAAAGGAAGTGGGGCCACGAGGCACCGACACAATAGGGCGGCGCGGCCTGGCCCTTGGCCGCGTGGCCCTGGCGTGTGGGGCCCTCGTGTGGCCCCCCGCGCTGCCCTTCCGCCTACTTAAAGCCTTCGTCGCGAAACCCCCAGTACCGAGAGCCACGATACGGAAAACCTTCCAGAGACGCCGCCGCCGCCAATCCCATCTCGGGGGATTCAGGAGATCGCCTCCGGCACCCTGCCGGAGAGGGGAATCATCTCCCGGAGGACTCTACACCGCCATGGTCACGTCCGGATTGATGAGTGAGTAGTTCACCCCTGGACTATGGGTCCATAGCAGTAGCTAGATGGTCGTCTTCTCCTCATGTGCTTCATTGTCGGATCTTGTGAGCTGCCTAACATGATCAAGATCATCTATCTGTAATGCTATATGTTGTGTTTGTTGGGATCCGATGGATAGAGAATACTATGTTATGTTGATTATCAATCTATTACCTATGTGTTGTTTATGATCTTGCATGCTCTCCGTTGTTAGTAGAGGCTCTGGCCAAGTTTTTGCTCTTAACTCCAAGAGGGAGTATTTATGCTCGATAGTGGGTTCATGCCTCCATTAAATGCAGGACGATGTGATGAAAGTTCTAAGGTTGTGGATGTGCTGTTGCCACTAGGGATAAAACATTGATGCTATGTCCGAGGATGTAGTTATTGATTACATTATGCACCATACTTAATGCAATTGTCTGTTGTTTGCAACGTAATACTGGAAGGGGTTCGGATGATAACCTGAAGGTGGACTTTTTAGGCATAGATGCATGCTGGATAGCGGTCAATGTACTTTGTCGTAATGCCCAATTAAATCTCACAATATTCATCATATCATGTATGTGCATTGTCATGCTCTCTTTATTTGTCAATTGCCCAACTGTAATTTGTTAACCCAACATGCTATTTATCTTATGGGAGAGACACCTCTAGTGAACTGTGGACCCCGGTCCATTCTTTTAATCGAATACAATCTACTGCAATACTTGTTTTACTGTTTTCTGCAAACAATCATCATCCACACTATACATCTAATCCTTTGCTACAGCAAGCCGGTAAGATTGACAACCTCACTGTTTCATTGGGACAAAGTACTTTGGTTGTGTTGTGTAGGTTCCACGTTGGCGCCGGAATCCCTGGTGTTGCGCCGCACTACACTCCGTCACCAACAACCTTCAACGTGCTTCTTGACTCCTACTGGTTCGATAAACCTTGGTTTCTTACTGAGGGAAAACTTGCTGCTGTACACATCATACCTTCCTCTTGGGGTTCCCAACAGACGAGTGCTTTACCGTCACAAGAAGCTACTTTCTGGCGACGTTGATCCCACGTCAACTCCCACGTCCGCAGCTCTTTTTCTGGCGCCGTTGCCGGGGAGATCAAGACACGCTGCAAGGGGAGTCTTCACAATCCAATCTCTTTACTTTGTTTTTGTCTTGCTTTATTTTATTTACTACTTTGTTTGCTGCACTAAATCAAAACACAAAAAAATTAGTTGCTAGTTTTACTTTACTTGCTATCTTGTTTGCTATATCAAAAACACAAAAAAATTAGTTACTTGCATTTACTTTATCTAGTTTACTTTATTTACTGTTGCTAATATGGGTACTCCTGAAAATACTAAGTTGTGTGACTTCACAACCACAAATAATAATGATTTCTTATGCACACCTATTGCTCCACCCGCTACTACAGCGGAATTCTTTGAAATTAAACCTGCTTTACTAAATCTTGTTATGCGAGAGCAATTTTCTGGTGTTAGTTCTGATGATGCTGCTGCCCATCTCAATAATTTTGTTGAACTTTGTGAAATGCAAAAGTATAAGGATGTAGATGGTGACATAATAAAATTAAAATTGTTCCCTTTCTCATTAAGAGGAAGAGCTAAAGATTGGTTGCTATCTCTGCCTAAGAATAGTATTGATTCATGGACTAAATGCAAGGATGCTTTTATTGGTAGATATTATTCCCCTACTAAAATTATATCTTTGAGGAGTAGCATAATGAATTTTAAACAATTGGATACTGAGCATGTTGCACAAGCATGGGAAAGAATGAAATCTTTGGTTAAAAATTGCCCAACCCATGGACTGACTACTTGGATGATCATCCAAACCTTTTATGCAGGACTGAATTTTCTTCACGGAACCTATTGGATTCAGCTGCTGGAGGTACCTTTATGTCCATCACTCTTGGTGAAGCAACAAAGCTTCTTGAATGGCACACGGAAAGAGGTCCACAAGGTAAGAAGGTAAATTCTGTCGAAGAAACCTCTTCCTTGAGTGATAAGATTGATGCTATTATGTCTATGCTTGTGAATGATAGGACAAATGTTGATCCTAATAATGTTCCATTAGCTTCATTGGTTGCACAAGAAGAACATGTTGATGTAAACTACATTAAAAATAATAATTTCAACAACAATGCTTACCGGAACAATTCTAGTAACAACTATAGGCCATATCCTTATAATAATGGCAACGGCTATGGTAATTCTTATGGGAATTCTTACAACAATAATAGGAATACACCCCCTGGACTTGAAGCTATGCTTAAAGAATTTATTAGTACACAAACTGCTTTTAACAAATCTGTTGAAGAAAAACTTGGGAAAATTGATATACTTGCTTCTAAAGTTGATAGTCTTGCTGCTGATGTTGATCTTTTGAAATTGAAAGTTATGCCTAATAGGGATAATGAAAATAAAATTGTTACTACAGCAAATGCCATCCAAGTTAGAATTAATGAGAATATAAGATTAATGGTTGAACTGCATGCTATGTGGGAAAGAGAAGAACATGAAAAACTAGCTAAAGAGAATAATGTAGCTAAAGTTTGGACTATTACTACCACTAGCAATGCTAATGCTACACATGTTGCTGCACCTCTTACTAATAATGTTAAAAGAATTGGTGTTGGCAATATTTCCACTTTGTAATAACCCAGAACATAGGAACAATGAAGGGTAGATTTAGAAATGGGATGTGCATTTCATCGCAAAACGGGGGAAATTTTCGCGCCTTATTGCAACTAAACCTAAGAGGGATCGAGGTTCTCTCTCATTTTGCACTTAGGGTTAGGCATTGTGAGTTAGGGAAATTTCGACATGATCTCTTTTGTAATTGTTACTTTGGGGAATGATTGCATTTGATCAGTGCTAAACAATTAATTATAAACCTCACACAATATAAACAATGAATTTAAAATTCAAACACAAGATATAAAATTCAAATCACTTTGAATTTCAAAGTGAATATCAAATACAATATTTAATCAAGAATATAAACATTATATAATACAAAGCTCATAAACCAAAACTTGAGCTTTATTGATATGTAAAACAAATACAAAGTCTTTACAATATCCTTGATACAAGAATTGAGACATAATGATCAGAAATAAAAGAAAAGGAAAATTACAAGTTTATTCTACACTAAACCTAAACTAAGTGTCTTGAGGATGATCTTCGGGTCATAGCATAATTCAACCCTGCAAAACAAAACAAAGAACAGAAACTAACCAGAATACAAGTGTTAGCAAGATTCAGTTTGGACAGTTAGCAAAAATAGCACAAGATTCAGTTTGGACAGTGAAACTGTCACAGCACACTTGTGCTTGTCCAAAAATCCTGGACAGCACCAGATAAACATAGGCAGACCAGCACTGAGCAAGCCACAGTGGGCTCAAGTTTCACCATATGAAGGCTGTTGCTAGGCAAGCAACAGCAAGGCAGGCAAGGGGTGAGTCATAAAGTAAATGAGCTTGTGTGTCATGGCCAGGGAAGAAGTAGAGACCATATAAATAGCACACAAACCCTAGAACCTTGACAGTCGACCATCAATGCAAATCACCAGGTAAGGGTGAAGCAAGAACAAGCACCAGTTCATCCAGTTCATAACCAAGAACAAAAACCAACACAACCAACTTAGCCCCAGGAATCATGGTGACCTGAGAAGCTCAACCAGAAACTGGAGGTGAAGGGCTGTGCACAGAAACCCCAAGTCTGCATCAACCAAATATTTCACACTAGGAGCTGGAACAAGGTATACCAAGTTCCTGGACAGATCCAATGGATCTGATCCATCATATATGCATGATATAAGCATGGGAATGAGCAGATGCTCAAGTGGGTAGATCATCACTTGGTTTTCACCAAGGATTACTGCCAGTCTAAAAGCTACTAATAATAGAAAGCATCTAGGTACAGATCTTGTACACACAAACTAGCAAACATGCATAGATGCACACCATAGCCAGATCACATGCACAGATAGCACCAGTAGATGAATTGCAGGGAATAGCAGCTAATAAGACTACACAGTAAATCCTAAGCTATGAACCATCAGTAACCCTAGATTTTCATCAGGCAAACATATTGGCATTCATATCAAGTATGATTCCCAAATATGCAAGCAGAGGTTGAGTAGCCACAAGATCCAACTAATTAGGTGAGCAACCAACCAGTAGCAAGGCTACTGAGGTCACATCACACTTAGCATCCATTAAAAGAAAGCCAAACATAGTACATCATTATCCAGGAATGGATTCAGAATCATTTGCTTGCTAAACAATCATGAATAGCCAAATCATTTGCAAGCAAGTCATTTAAATCATTACTACATAAGCAGTTCATCATAGTTTAATTAATTCAAGCATGAATTTATCACAGATCCATGCTTAATACTGACATTAACATAATATAAGGCAACACAGTTTAATCCATAGCCACTAGAGCAAATCTAGGTAGCTAAGATGAGCAACAGCACAAGTAAGCAACATCACAGTGATGCTTGAGCATCAGCATCACAAGGAGATTGAATCACTTAGCCACAGTATTAACCAGTAAGCCATCACTTACATTGAATTGATCAAATGGATCAATTAAATCAAGCCAAGCTACACAGGGAAGTTAGCCAACAAGCAAGGAATGATCCAATGGATCATTAGCTTGCTTAGGAAGCACTGAAGCATATCACAGGCACCACTGGCACACACACAAGTGTCACTGATGCATCACAAGTACACCTAGACAAGCAAGCATGGTATTCCAGTAAGCATAAGCAAGCCATAATCAAGTATAGCATGGCATAGCAGGCTTTTGAGCAAGCACAGTAGAGCATGGCAAGTACAGAGCATGCTAGGAGCAGCAGAGAAGCAAGCACAGCATAAATAACAAGCAAAGCAACATGGGTTAGTACCAGTAACTGGTAATATGGCCATGAGCTTGCAGTAGACAGAAGCACAGGAAGATTGCACAGCAATAGCATGGCTCTGGGTGATCACAGGATCACCAGAGAGCAACAAAGCATGAGGAGGAAGAAGAACAGTAAAAGGGGAGGCGCACAGATACGGAGAAGAGGAAGAGGAAGTGCAGCAACTTACTTGCGCCTGGAAGCAGAAGCTAGGGCATGGCGAGGCAGTGCTCGCGCGGCCATAGCAGCTGCAAGTCCAGGGTAGGCGCCGACGTTACGCCGGCGAACCCAAACACGAACCCAGAACACCACCGTAGCAGATGCACCTGAGGCAACGGCACGAGCACTGTGAGCAGCACCCGCACCAGGTCAACCCCAGGAGCACACCCATCGTCGGCGAGGACGAGCGCTCGCCGGAGTTCGTCGAGGCGATTCTCCACGAGATCTAGAATGGAGGCGATTCGCCAGGAGAGGAAGAGAAGGGGAAAACCACGCGGACAGATCGATAGATCTGCGCGCGGCGGTTCTGGTTCGGTAGGTGGCTACGGCGGGGGAGCACGGAGCTGGCCGGAGCGAGGCGGCGGCCATGGCGGCGACGCCATCGCCACGGCGTCGCAGAGAGGCTAGGGTTAGAGATGAAAAGTGAGAGAGGGCCGAGTGAGTGAGATAGGTGGGCCGTTTGGCGCCACCAAACCCAAAAAGGATTAGCCTTATTGGGCTGTCCCTGGGCTTTAGGTAAATGGGCTGGCCCAATAGGGGCCAGGGGGCATTTTTGTCTTTTAACAATTTAGAAAAGGCCAGAATTTCACCAATTTTTAGTAAATAAAATACAACTCTAAAAATCCATTAAAAATTGGATTAGTGAATGAAAAATAAATCTTAACCAGAATAAAATATGTTATTAAATCTTAACCATTAAAAATTGGATTAGTGAATGAAAAATAAATCTTAACCATTTTAAACTATTATTTCCTTGTAATTAAAATTCAAGGAAAAATCTTAAATAAGTTCAAATACTTATTTTCAAACATTTCAAAATGAAATTCTATTATTCCAAGCCATTTCTATTGAGAAAGGTATTTTTCAAAGAAAAATACTCTATTCCCTATTTATTCCAAAAATATAGAGACAACTCTATTATTTTAATCCAGTTTTGGAATAAATGATAAACCACCAAGTCAAATAATTTTAATTTGAAATTATTGCATTTTATGTGAATTAAAATGGTTTACCCTTTTAAATCAATTGCAAGTTACTGCCAAAGGCATAAATCTAAACTCAACCCTAAATTGCTATAACTCAGCGGGGTAAAGGGATTCAACATAAAATAATACATCCATGATTGCATTATTTGGATTTTATAACATTGTCCTTACCGGACGATGATGCTTCTTACAGAACCCGAGGTCCAGGTTCCATCAACTGCATTGAACTGCACTATCTCGCAGTCCACAGGCAAGTTCACCCTTGCTCATGTCAACTTGAGTATTTTCTACTACTTTAATGCAAAGCTATATACTTATCATTCCTGCATCGCAAATGAAATGTTATTTTCCAATTATGAATATGACTATGTGGCTGGCAATGGAACCATGGTATGTGTTGATATGGTGGAGGTTCCATTGCAATGGGTTATATCACCCTAGGATTAATTACCAATGCCGTCCAGTGATTCTAGCGCCGTACAAACCGCGTTGACCATGAGATCTATAATGGCTCTGGGGAAGCCAGCCGTATCTTTTCCCTTCTGCATGCCAACGGATTGGTAGAGCTGGCGGGGTGTTGGAGGCACTGCCGTAGGTTGGGATAGCCTTTTAAATCCCCATCCATTAGTGATGATGGCTCTACGATCTATGATGGATTGTCCGGAGTACACCATGAGTAAAGCCGTATTATCGGGGGAAGTCTACTGGAGGTGTACGGTTGGACAAAAGGGTGGGTTTGCAGGGTCGCGGAGAAGGCGGTGTGGGCTTGGATCTTTATACCTGGCCTCACACCAAAGGAAGTGTGAACGGGGGCAAGTCCCTGCGGATGGCAAAAAGGGTGAGATCTCTTGTGGGAAAAGTAACGCACTGATGGCGTGTATTTCACACGTTCGTTGGGCAACCCCAAGAGGAAGGTATGATGCGCACAGCAGCAAGTTTTCCCTCAGAAAGAAACCAAGGTTTATCGAACCAGGAGGAGCCAAGAAGCACGTTGAAGGTTGATGGCGGCGAGATGTAGTGCGGCGCAACACCAGGGATTCCGGCGCCAACGTGGAACCTGCACAACACAACCAAAGTACTTTGCCCCAACGAAACAGTGAGGTTGTCAATCTCACCGGCTTGCTGTAACAAAGAGTTAACCGTATTGTGTGGAAGATGATTGTTTGCAGAAAACAGTAGAACAGTATTGCAGTAGATTGTATTTCAGTAAAGAGAATTGGACCGGGGTCCACAGTTCACTAGAGGTGTCTCTCCCATAAGACGAACAGCATGTTGGGTGAACAAATTACAGTTGGGCAATTGACAAATAAAGAGAGCATGACCATGCACATACATATCATGATGAGTATAGTGAGATTTAATTGGGCATTACGACAAAGTACATAGACCGTCATCCAACTGCATCTATGCCTAAAAAGTCCACCTTCAGGTTATCATCCGAACCCCCTCCAGTATTAAGTTGCAAACAACAGACAATTGCATTAAGTATGGTGCGTAATGTAACTAGTGACTACATCCTTGAACATAGCACTAATGTTTTATCCCTAGTGGCAACAGCACAACACAACCTTAGAACTTTCACACTGTCCCTGTGTCAATGCGAGCATGAACCCACTATCGAGCATAAGTACTCCCTCTTGGAGTTACAAGCATCTACTTGGCCAGAGCATCTACTAGTAACGGAGAGCATGCAAGATCATAAACAACACATAGCATAACTTTGATAATGAACATAACAAGTATTCTCTATTCATCAGATCCCAACAAACGCAACATATAGAATTACAGATAGATGATCTTGATCATGTTAGGCAGCTCACAAGATCCGACAATGATAGCACAATGGGGAGAAGACAACCATCTAGCTACTGCTATAGACCCATAGTCCAGGGGTAGACTACTCACACATCACACCGGAGGCGACCATGGCGGCGTAGAGTCCTCCGGGAGATGATTCCCCTCTCCGGCAGGGTGCCGGAGGCGATCTCCTGGATCCCCCGAGATGGGATCGGCGGCGGCGGCGTCTCTGGAAGGTTTTCCGTATCGTGGCTCTCGGTACTGGGGGTTTCGTCACGGAGGCTTTTTATAGGCGGAAGGGCAGGTCAAGAGGCGGCACGGGGGCCCCACACTACAGGCCAGCGCGGCCAAGGGGGGGGGCCGCGCCGCCCTATGGTGTGGCCCCTCCGTGGCCCCTCTTCGTCTCTCCTTCGGACTTCTGGAAGCTTCGTGAGAAAATAGGCCCCTGGGCTTTGATTTCGTCCAATTCCGAGAATATTTCCTTACTAGGATTTCTGAAACCAAAAACAGCAGAAAAAAACAAAGAATCGGCACTTCGGCATCTTGTTAATAGGTTAGTTCCGAGAAAATGCACGAATATGACATAAAGTGTGCATAAAACATGTAGATAACATCAATAATGTGGCATGGAACATAAGAAATTATCGATACGTCGGAGACGTATCAGCATCCCCAAGCTTAGTTCTGCTCGTCCCGAGCAGGTAAAACGATAACACAGATAATTTCTGGAGTGACATGCCATCATAATCTTGATCATACTATTTGTAAAGCATATGTAGTGAATGCAGCGATCAAAACAATGTGTATGACATGAGTAAACAAGTGAATCATATAGCAAAGACTTTTCATGAATAGCACTTCAAGACAAGCATCAATAAGTCTTGCATAAGAGTTAACTCATAAAGCAATAATTCAAAGTAAAGGCATTGAAGCAACACAAAAGAAGATTAAGTTTCAGCGGTTGCTTTCAACTTGTAACATGTATATCTCATGGATATTGTCAACATAGAGTAATATAATAGATGCAATAAGCAAGTATGTAGGAATCAATGCACAGTTCACACAAGTGTTTGCTTCTTGAGGTGGAGAGAGATAGGTGAACTGACTCAACATTGAAAGTAAAAGAATGGTCCTCCATAGAGGAAAAGCATCGATTGCTATATTTGTGCTAGAGCTTTGATTTTGAAAACATGAAACAATTTTGTCAACGGTAGTAATAAAGCATATGCATCATGTAAATTATATCTTATAAGTTGCAAGCCTCATGCATAGTGTACTAATAGTGCCCGCACCTTGTCCTAATTAGCTTGGACTACCGGGTCATCACAATGCATTGTTTTTACCAAGTGTCACAAAGGGGTACCTCTATGTCACTGTACAAAGGTCTAAGGAGAAAGCTCGCATTGGATTTCTCGCTATTGATTATTCTTCAACTTAGACATCCATACCGGGACAACATAGACAACAGATAATGGACTCCTCTTTTATGCATAAGCATATACCAACAATTAATAATTTTCTCATTTGAGATTTGAGGATTGTTGTCCAAAACTGAAACTTCCACCATGGAGCATGGCTTTAGTTAGCGGCCCAATGTTCTTCTCTAACATATGCATGCTTAACCATATGGTGGTAGATCTCTCTTACTTCAGACAAGACGAACATGCATAGCAACTCACATGAAATTCAACAATGAAAAGTTGATGGCGTCCCCGGTGAACATGGTTATCGCACAACAAGCAACTTAATAAGAGATAAAGTGCATAATTACATATTCAATACCACAATAGTTTTTAAGCTATTTGTCCCATGAGCTATATATTGCAAAGGTGAATGATGGAATTTTAAAGGTAGCACTCAAGCAATTTACTTTGGAATGGCGGAAAAATACCATGTAGTATAGGTAGGTATGGTGGACACAAATGGCATAGTGGTTGGCTCAAGTATTTTGGATGCATGAGAAGTATTCCCTCTCGATACAAGGTTTAGGCTAGCAAGGCTTATTTGAAACAAACACAAGGATGAACCGGTGCAGCAAAACTCACATAAAAGACATATTGAAAACATTATAAGACTCCACACCGTCTTCCTTGTTGTTCAAACTCAATACTAGAAATTATCTAGACCTTAGAGAAACCAAATATGCAAACCAAATTTTAGCATGCTCTATGTATTTCTTCATTAATGGGTGCAAAGCATATGATGCAAGAGCTTAATCATGAGCACAACAATTGCCAAGTATCACATTACCCAAGACATTTATAGCAATTACTACATGTATCATTTTCCAATTCCAACCATATAACAATTTAACGAAGGAGAAACTTCGCCATGAATACTATGAGTAGAAACCAAGGACATACTTGTCCATATGCTACAGCGGAGCGTGTCTCTCTCCCATAAAGTGAATGCTAGGATCCATTTTATTCAAACAAAACAAAAAAACAAAAACAAACCGACGCTCCAAAAAAAAGCACATAAGATGTGATGGAATAAAAATATAGTTTCAGGGGAGGAACCTGATAATGTTGTCGATGAAGAAGGGGATGCCTTGGGCATCCCCAAGCTTAGACGCTTGAGTCTTCTTGATATATGCAGGGGTGAACCACCGGGTGCATCCCCAAGCTTAGAGCTTTCACTCTCCTTGATCATGTTGCATCATACTCCTCTCTTGATCCTTGAAAACTTCCTCCACACCAAACTCGAAACAACTCATTAGAGGGTTAGTGCACAATATAAATTGACATATTCAGAGGTGACACAATCATTCTTAACACTTCTGGACATTGCATAATGCTACTGGACATTAATGGATCAAAGAAATTCATCCAACATAGCGAAAGAGGCAATGCGAAATAAAAGGCAGAATCTGTCAAAACAGAACAGTTCATATTGACGAATTTTAAAATGGTACCAGACTTGCTCAAATGAAAATGCTTAAATTGAATGAAAGTTGCGTACATATCTGAGGATCATGCACGTAAATTGGCTTAATTTTCTGAGCTACCTACAGGGAGGTGGACCCAGATTCGTGACAGCAAAGAAATCTGGAACTGTGCAGTAATCCAAATCTAGTACTTACTTTTCTATCAACGGCTTAACTTGGCACAACAAAACACAAAACTAAGATAAGGAGAGGTTGCTACAGTAGTAAACAACTTCCAAGACACAAAATAAAAACAAAGTACTGTAGGTAAAAACATGGGTTGTCTCCCATAAGCGCTTTTCTTTAACGCCTTTCAGCTAGGCGCAGAAAGTGTGTATCAAGTATTATCAAGAGACGAAGTGTCAACATCATAATTTGTTCTCATAATAGAGTCAAAAGGTACCTTCATTCTCTTTCTAGGGAAGTGTTCCATACCTTTCTTGAGAGGAAATTGATATTTTATATTACCTTCCTTCATATCAATAACAGCACCAACAGTTCGAAGAAAAGGTCTTCCCAATATAATGGGACAAGATGCATTGCATTCAATATCCAAGACAACAAAATCAACGGGAACAAGGTTATTGTTAACGGTAATGCGAACATTATCAACTTTCCCAAAAGGTTTCTTTGTAGAATGATCAGCAAGATTAACATCCAAATAACAATTTTTCAGCGGTGGCAAGTCAAGCATATTATAAATTTTCTTAGGCATAACAGAAATACTTGCACCAAGATCACATAAAGCATTACAATCAAAATCTTTAACCTTCATCTTAATGATGGGCTCCCAACCATCCTCTAGCTTTTTATGAATAGAGGCTTCGCGCTCTAGTTTCTCTTCTGTAGCTTTTATAAGAGCATTTGTAATATGATGCGTGAAAGCCAAATTTATAGCACTAGCATTAGGACTTTTAGCAAGTTTTTGCAAGAACTTTATAACTTCAGAGATGTGGCAATCATCAAAATTCAAACCATTATAATCTAAAGCAATGGGATCATCATCCCCAATGTTGGAAAAAATTTCAGCAGCTTTATCACAGGCAGTTTCAGCAGTTTTAGCAGTTTCAGGCAGTTTTTCGCGCTTTGCATTAGAAGTGGAAACATTGCTAACACCAATTCTTTTATTAGTATGAGTAGGAGGTGCAGCAACATGTGTAGCATTAGCATTACTAGTGGTGTTAATAGTCCAAACTTTAACTATATTCTTTTCTTTAGCTAGTTTTTCATTTTCTTCTCTATCCCACCTAGCACGCAGTTCAGCCATTAATCTTATATTCTCATTAATTCTAACTTGAATGGCATTTGCTGTAGTAACAATTTTATTATGATGATTCTCATTAGGCAAAACTTTTGATTTCAAAAGATCAACATCAATGACAAGACTATCGACTTTAGAAGCAAGTATATCAATTTTCCCAAGCTTTTCTTCAACAGATTTGTTAAAAGCAGTTTGTGTACTAATAAATTCTTTAAGCATGGCTTCAAGTCCAGGGGGTGAACTCCTATTATTGTTGTAAGAATTCCCATAAGAATTACCATAGACGTTGCCATTATTATAAGGATAAGGTCTATAGTTGTTACTAGAATTGTTCCGGTAAGCATTGTTGTTGAAATTATTATTTTTAATGAAGTTTACATCAACATGTTCTTCTTGTGCAACCAATGAAGCTAATGGAACATTATTAGGATCAATATTAGTCCTATCATTCACAAGCATAGACATAATAGCATCAATCTTATCACTCAAGGAAGAGGTTTTTTCGACAGAATTTACCTTCTTACCTTGTGGAGCTCTTTCCGTGTGCCATTCAGAGTAGTTAATCATCATATTATCAAGAAGCTTTGTTGCTTCACCAAGAGTGATAGACATAAAGGTACCTCCAGCAGCTGAATCCAATAAATTCCATGAAGAAAAATTTAGTCCTGCATAGAAGGTTTGGATGATCATCCAAGTAGTCAGTCCATGGGTTGGGCAATTTTTAACCAGAGATTTCATTCTTTCCCAAGCTTGAGCAACATGTTCAGTATCTAATTGTTTAAAATTCATTATGCTACTCCTCAAAGATATAATTTTAGCAGGGGGATAATATCTACCAATAAAAGCATCCTTGCATTTAGTCCATGAATCAATACTATTCTTAGGCAGAGATAGCAACCAATCTTTAGCTCTTCCTCTTAATGAGAAATGGAACAATTTTAGTTTAATAATATCACCATCTACATCTTTATATTTTTGCATTTCACATAATTCAACAAAATTATTAAGATGGGCAGCAGCATCATCAGAACTAACACCAGAAAATTGCTCTCGCATAACAAGATTCAGTAAAGCAGGTTTAATTTCAAAGAATTCTGCTGTAGTAGCAGGTGGAGCAATAGGTGTGCATAAGAAATCATTATTATTTGTGGTTGTGAAGTCACACAACTTAGTATTTTCAGCGTTGGCCATTTTAGCAACAGTAAATAAAGCAAACTAGATAAAGTAAATGCAAGTAAACTAATTTTTTTGTGTTTTTGATATAGCAAACAAGATAGCAAGTAAAGTAAAACTAGCAACTAATTTTTTTGTATTTTGATTTAGTGCAGCAAACAAAGTAGTAAATAAAACTAAGCAAGACAAAAACAAAGTAAAGAGATTGAGAAGTGGAGACTCCCCTTGCAGCGTGTCTTGATCTCCCCGGCAACGGCGCCAGAAATCTAGCTTGATGGCGTGTATTTCACACGTTCGTTGGGCAACCCCAAGAGGAAGGTATGATGCGCACAGCAGCAAGTTTTCCCTCAGAAAGAAACCAAGGTTTATCGAACCAGGAGGAGCCAAGAAGCACGTTGAAGGTTGATGGCGGCGAGATGTAGTGCGGCGCAACACCAGGGATTCCGGCGCCAACGTGGAACCTGCACAACACAACCAAAGTACTTTGCCCCAACGAAACAGTGAGGTTGTCAATCTCACCGGCTTGCTGTAACAAAGAGTTAACCGTATTGTGTGGAAGATGATTGTTTGCAGAAAACAGTAGAACAGTATTGCAGTAGATTGTATTTCAGTAAAGAGAATTGGACCGGGGTCCACAGTTCACTAGAGGTGTCTCTCCCATAAGACGAACAGCATGTTGGGTGAACAAATTACAGTTGGGCAATTGACAAATAAAGAGAGCATGACCATGCACATACATATCATGATGAGTATAGTGAGATTTAATTGGGCATTACGACAAAGTACATAGACCGTCATCCAACTGCATCTATGCCTAAAAAGTCCACCTTCAGGTTATCATCCGAACCCCCTCCAGTATTAAGTTGCAAACAACAGACAATTGCATTAAGTATGGTGCGTAATGTAACTAGTGACTACATCCTTGAACATAGCACTAATGTTTTATCCCTAGTGGCAACAGCACAACACAACCTTAGAACTTTCTGTCACTGTCCCAGGTGTCAATGCAGGCATGAACCCACTATCGAGCATAAGTACTCCCTCTTGGAGTTACAAGCATCTACTTGGCCAGAGCATCTACTAGTAACGGAGAGCATGCAAGATCATAAACAACACATAGCATAACTTTGATAATCAACATAACAAGTATTCTCTATTCATCAGATCCCAACAAACGCAACATATAGAATTACAGATAGATGATCTTGATCATGTTAGGCAGCTCACAAGATCCGACAATGATAGCACAATGGGGAGAAGACAACCATCTAGCTACTGCTATGGACCCATAGTCCAGGGGTAGACTACTCACACATCACACCGGAGGCGACCATGGCGGCGTAGAGTCCTCCGGGAGATGATTCCCCTCTCCGGCAGGGTGCCGGAGGCGATCTCCTGGATCCCCCGAGATGGGATCGGCGGCGGCGGCGTCTCTGGAAGGTTTTCCATATCGTGGCTCTCGGTACTGGGGGTTTCGTCACGGAGGCTTTTTATAGGCGGAAGGGCAGGTCAAGAGGCGGCACGGGGGCCCCACACTACAGGCCGGCGTGGCCAAGGGGGGGGGCCGCGCCGCCCTATGGTGTGGCCCCTCCGTGGCCCCTCTTCGTCTCTCCTTCGGACTTCTGGAAGCTTCGTGAGAAAATAGGCCCCTGGGCTTTGATTTCGTCCAATTCCGAGAATATTTCCTTACTAGGATTTCTGAAACCAAAAACAGAAAAACAGAATCGGCACTTCGGCATCTTGTTAATAGGTTAGTTCCAGAAAATGCACGAATATGACATAAAGTGTGCATAAAACATGTAGATAACATCAATAATGTGGCATGGAACATAAGAAATTATCGATACGTCGGAGACGTATCACGCACCTCTGCAGAGTGTATCAAATTGTGGCTGTCACTCCTTGTTCCGGGAAGGGAACTGCGAACGCGGCAGGAAAGGAACTCCACGAAGTTCTAGTCAACCTGTGAAGACTGACGGGCATAGGTTTCATAATAAAAGCAACCTTTTTAAGAAATGATTTCAAAACATGCATTGACCTGCGATTTCCTGATCAATGGTCGTAGCTAGTGCATCAAACATTTTTTTACTCTTTTAGAACTTGCTGAGTACCTCTGTACTCACTTTCTTTCGACACCCTTGCTAGACTGTGATCCGGAAGTGGAGGCCAACAACGATGAAGCACCAGAAGGAAGTTACGAGCTGGTCTACGAGGAACCCGATCTTACCAGAGGAGTGGAAGGAGTAGACTATGGGATAGTCTACGGACCCGATGACACGGAGGTGGAGGAGTAGTAACATACCCTAGCATCATAGAGCCGAGCAACGTAGAACTTACCTAAATAAGTTGTTGAGCTCTCTTTATATTTGGTTATGAGTTGTAATCGTACTTAAGTAGTATCTTAGGGTGTTCTCATAGGACCTGTGAGAATACCAACTTGTTAAGACAATGTTTGTAATAAAGTATGGAGTGTTATGACCTGCAATGTTTCTGTTGTACCACTCTGAGGGATATGGCAATTTGTGAAGAAGTCCCTTCACAAAGATCATATCAACGACTTGTATACTACAACATGCAGTGGTATGCTGGGTCACTGCACACTTCTAATGCAAAGCGCGAAAAACTGTCTGAAACTGCTAAAACTGCTGAAACTGCCTGTGATAAAACTGCTGAATTTTTTTCCAACATTGGGGATAATGATCCCATTGCTTTAGATTATAATGGTTTGGATTTTGATGATTGCCACATCTCTGAAGTTATAAAGTTCTTACAAAAACTTGCTAAGAGTCCTAATGCTAGTGCTATAAATTTGGCTTTCACGAAACATATTACAAATGCTCTCATAAAAGCTAGAGAAGAGAAACTAAATCGCAAAACTTCTATTCCTAGGAAGTTAGAAGATGGTTGGGAGCCCATCATTAAGATGAAGGTCAATGACTTTGCTTGTAATGCTTTATGTGATCTTGGTGCAAGTATTTCTGTTATGCCTAAGAAAATTTATGATATGCTTGACTTGCCATCATTGAAAAATTGTTATTTGGATGTTAATCTTGCTGATAATTCTACGAAGAAACCTTTGGGGAGAGTTGATAATGTTCGCATTACCGTTAACAATAACCTTGTCCCCGTTGATTTTGTTATCTTGGATATTGAATGCAATGCATCTTGTCCCATTATATTGGGAAGACCTTTTCTTCGAACTGTTGGTGCTATCATTGATATGAAGGAAGGTAATATTAAATATCAATTTCCTCTCAAGAAAGGTATGGAACACTTCCCTAGAAATAGAATGAAGTTACCTTTTGATTCTATTATTAGAACAAATTATGATGTTGATGTTTCATCTCTTGATAACACTTGATACACACTTTCTGCGCCTAGCTGAAAGGCGTTAAAGAAAAGCGCTTATGGGAGACAACCCATGTTTTTACTACAGTATTTTTGTTTTATATTTGAGTCTTGGAAGTTGTTTACTACTGTATCAACCTCTTCTTATCTTAGTTTTATTGCATTGTTGTGCCAAGTAAAGTCTCTAATAGAAGTATGATACTAGATTTGGATTACTGCGCAGAAACAGTTTTCTTTGCTGTCACGAATCTGGGTAAAATTCTCTGTAGGTAACTAAGAAAATTATGCCAATTTACGTGAGTGATCCTCAGATATGTACGCAACTTTCATTAGTTTTAAGTTTTCTCATCTGAGCAAGTCTGGTGCCTGTTAAAAATACGTCTTTACGAACTGTTCTGTTTTGACAAATTCTGTCTTTTATTTTGCATTGCCTGTTTTGCCATGCTTGATGGATTTTTCGATTCCATTGACTTTCAGTAGCTTTGTGCAATGTCCAGAAGTATAAAGAATGATTGTGTCACCTCTGAATATGTGAATTTTGATTATGCACTAACCCTCTAATGAGTTTGTTTTGAGTTTGGTGTGGAGGAAGTTTTCAAGGATCAAGAGAGGAGGATGATACAATATGATCAAGGAGAGTGAAAGCTCTAAGCTTGGGGATGCCCCGGTGGTTCACCCCTGCATATATCAAGAAGACTCAAGCGTCTAAGCTTGGGGATGCCCAAGGCATCCCCTTCTTCATCGACAACATTATCAGGTTCCTCTAGTGAAACTATATTTTTATTCCATCACATCTTATGTACTTTGTTTGGAGCGTCGGTTTGTTTTTGTTTTTGTTTTGTTTGAATAAAATGGATCCTAGCATTCAATGTGTGGGAGCGAGACACGCTCCGCTGTTGCATATGGACAAATATGTCCTTAGGCTTTACTCATAGTATTCATGGCGAAAGTTTCTTCTTCGTTAAATTGTTATATGGTTGGAATTGGAAAATGATATATGTGGTAATTGGTATAATATCTTGAATAATGTGATACTTGGCAATTGTTGTGCTCATGTTTAAGCTCTTGCATCATATACTTTGCACCTATTAATGAAGAAATACATAGAGCATGCTAAAATCTGATTTGCATGTTTGGTTTCTCTAAGGTCTAGATAATTTCTAGTATTGAGTTTGAACAACAAGGAAGACGATATAGAGTCTTATAATGTTTACAATATGTCTTTTATGTGAGTTTTGCTGCACCGCTTCATCCTTGTGTTTGTTTCAAATAAACCTTGCTAGCCTAAACCTTGTATCGAGAGGGAATACTTCTCATGCATCCAAAATCCTTGAGCCAACCACTATGCCATTTGTGTCCACCATACCTACCTACTACATGGTATTTCTCCGCCATTCCAAAGTAAATTGCTTGAGTGCTACCTTTAAAATTTCCATTCTTCACCTTTACAATATATAGCTCATGGGACAAATAGCTTAAAAACTATCGTGGTATTGAATATGTACTTATGCACTTTATCTCTTATTAAGTTGCTTGTTGTGCGATAACCATGTTTCTGGGGATGCCATCAACTACTCTTTGTTGAATATCATGTGAGTTGATATGCATGTCCGTCTTGTCTGAAGTAAGGGAGATTTACCACTCATTTAATGGTTAGAGCATGCATAATGTTAGAGAAGAACATTGGGCCGCTAACTAAAGCCATGAATCATGGTGGAAGTTTCAGTTTTGGACATATATCCTCAATCTCATATGAGAACATTAATTGTTGCTACATGCTTATGCATAAAAGAGGAGTCCATTATCTGTTGTCTATGTTGTCCCGGTATGGATGTCTAAGTTGAGAATAATCAAAAGCGAGAAATCCAGTGCGAACTTTCTCCTTAGACCTTTGTACAGGCGGCATAGATGTACCCCTTTGTGACACTTGGTTAAAACATGTGCATTGCAATGATAATCCCGGTAATCCAAGCTAATTAGGACAAGGTGCGGGCACTATTAGTATACTATGCATGAGGCTTGCAACTTGTAGGATATAATTTACATAACACATATGCTTTATTACTACCGTTGACAAAATTGTTTCTTGTTTTCAAAACCAAAGCTCTAGCACAAATATAGCAATCAATGCTTCCCTCTGCGAAGGGCCATTCTTTTACTTTTATGTTGAGTCAGTTCACCTATCTCTCTCCACCTCAAGAAGCAAACACTTGTGTGAACTGTGCATTGATTCCTACATACTTGCATATTGCACTTGTTATATTACTTTACATTGACAATATCCATGAGATATACATGTTACAAGTTGAAAGCAACCTGATACGTCTCCGACGTATCGATAATTTCTTATGTTCCATGCCACATTATTGATGTTATCTACATGTTTTATGCACACTTTATGTCATATTCGTGCATTTTCTGGAACTAACCTATTAACAAGATGCCGAAGTGCCAGTTGCTGTTTTCTGCTGTTTTTGGTTTCAGAAATCCTAGTAAGGAAATATTCTCGGAATTGGACGAAATCAACGCCCAGGGGCCTATTTTTCCACGAAGCTTCCAGAAGTCCGAAGACGAAACGAAGTGGGGCCACAGGGTGCCCAAACCCTAGGGCGGCGCGGCCCCCCTGGCCGCGCCGGCCTATGGTGTGGGGCCCCTGTGCCCCCTCCTGACTTGCCCTTCCGCCTACTTAAAGCCTCCGTGACGAAACCCCGATCGAGAGCCACGATACGGAAAACCTTACTGAGACGCCGCCGCCGCCGATCCCATCTCGGGGGATCCAGGAGATCGCCTTCGGCACCCTGCCGGAGAGGGGATTCATCTCCCGGAGGACTCTACGCCGCCATGGTCGCCTCCGGTGTGATGTGTGAGTAGTCTACCCCTGGACTATGGGTCCATAGCAGTAGCTAGATGGTTGTCTTCTCCCCATTGTGCTATCATTGTCGGATCTTGTGAGCTGCCTAACATGATCAAGATCATCTATCTGTAATTCTATATGTTGCGTTTGTTGGGATCCGATGAATAGAGAATACTTGTTATGTTGATTATCAAAGTTATATCTATGTGTTGTTTATGATCTTGCATGCTCTCCGTTACTAGTAGATGCTCTGGCCAAGTAGATGCTTGTAACTCCAAGAGGGAGTATTTATGCTCGATAGTGGGTTCATGCCTGCATTGACACCGGGACAAGGATGAGAAAGTTCTAAGGTTGTGTTGTGCTGTTGCCACTAGGGATAAAACATTGATGCTATGTCTAAGGATGTAGTTGTTGATTACATTACGCACCATACTTAATGCAATTGTCTGTTGCTTTGCAACTTAATACTGGAAGGGGTTCGGATGATAACCTGAAGGTGGACTTTTTAGGCATAGATGCAGTTGGATGGCAGTCTATGTACTTTGTCGTAATGCCCAATTAAATCTCACTATACTCATCATGATATGTATGTGCATGGTCATGCTCTCTTTATTTGTCAATTGCCCAACTGTAATTTGTTCACCCAACATGCTGTTTGTCTTATGGGAGAGACACCTCTAGTGAACTGTGGACCCCGGTCCAATTCTCTTTACTGAAATACAATCATCGTAATCTTGTTTCTTGTTTTCTGCAAACAATCATCTTCCACACAATACGGTTAATCCTTTGTTACAGCAAGCCGGTGAGATTGACAACCTCACTGTTTCGTTGGGGCAAAGTACTTTGGTTGTGTTGTGCAGGTTCCACGTTGGCGCCGGAATCCCTGGTGTTGCGCCGCACTACATCCCGCCGCCATCAACCTTCAACGTGCTTCTTGGCTCCTCCTGGTTCGATAAACCTTGGTTTCTTTCTGAGGGAAAACTTGCTGCTGTGCGCATCATACCTTCCTCTTGGGGTTCCCAACGAACGTGTGAGTTACACGCCATCAAGGTAGATTTCTGGCGCCGTTGCCGGGGAGATCAAGACACGCTGCAAGGGGAGTCTCCACTTCTCAATCTCTTTACTTTGTTTTTGTCTTGCTTAGTTTTATTTACTACTTTGTTTGCTGCACTAAATCAAAATGCAAAAAAAATTAGTTGCTAGTTTTACTTTATTTGCTATCTTGTCTGCTATATCAAAAACACAAAAAAAATTAGTTACTTGCATTTACTTTATCTAGTTTGCTTAATTTACTGTTGCTAAAATGGCTACCGCTGAAAATACTAAGTTGTGTGATTTCACAACCACAAATAATAATGATTTCTTATGCACACCTATTGCTCCACCTGCTACTACAGCAGAATTCTTTGAAATTAAACCTGCTTTACTGAATCTTGTTATGCGAGAGCAATTTTCTGGTGTTAGTTCTGATGATGCTGCTGCCCATCTTAATAATTTTGTTGAACTATGTGAAATGCAAAAATATAAAAATGTAGATGGTGACATTATTAAACTAAAATTGTTCCCTTTCTCATTAAGAGGAAGAGCTAAAGATTGGTTGCTATCTCTGCCTAAGAATAGTATTGATTCATGGACTAAATGCAAGGATGCTTTTATTGGTAGATATTATCCCCCTGCTAAAATTATATCTTTGAGGAGTAGCATAATGAATTTTAAACAATTAGATACTGAACATGTTGCTCAAGCTTGGGAAAGAATGAAATCTTTGGTTAAAAATTGCCCAACCCATGGACTGACTACTTGGATGATCATCCAAACCTTCTATGCAGGACTAAATTTTTCTTTGCAGAATTTATTGGATTCAGCTGCTGGAGGTACCTTTATGTCCATCACTCTTGGTGAAGCAACAAAGCTTCTTGATAATATGATGATCAACTACTCTGAATGGCACACGGAAAGAGCTCCACAAGGTAAGAAGGTAAATTCTGTCGAAGAAACCTCTTCCTTGAGTGATAAGATTGATGCTATTATGTCTATGCTTGTGAATGATAGGACTAATGTTGATCCTAATAATGTTCTGTTAGCTTCATTGGTTGCACAAGAAGAACATGTTGATGTAAACTTCATTAAAAATAATAATTTCAACAACAATGCTTACCGGAACAATTCTAGTAACAACTATAGGCCATATCCTTATAATAATGGCAACGGCTATGGTAATTCTTATGGGAATTCTTACAACAATAATAGGAATTCATCCCCTGGACTTGAAGCCATGCTTAAAGAATTTATTAGTACACAAACTGCTTTTAACAAATCTGTTGAAGAAAAGCTTGGGAAAATTGATATACTTGCTTCTAAAGTTGATAGTCTTGCTGCTGATGTTGATCTTTTGAAATTGAAAGTTATGACTAATGAGAATCATCATAATAAAATTACTACTACAGCAAATGCCATCCAAGTTAGAATTAATGAGAATATAAGATTGATGGCTGAACTGCGTGCTAGGTGGGATAGAGAAGAAAATGAAAAACTAGCTAAAGAGAAGAATGTAGCTAAAGTTTGGACTATTACCACCACTAGTAATGCTAATGCTACACATGTTGCTGCACCTCCTACTAATACTAATAAAAGAATTGGTGTTAGCAATGTTTCCACTTCTAATGCAAAGCGCGAGAAACTGAAAGCTGCTAAGCTGAAATCGCTTGTGATAAAGCTGCTGAAATTTTTTCCAACATTGGGGATGATGATCCCATTGCTTTAGATTATAATGGTTTGAATTTTGATGATTGCCACATCTCTGAAGTTATAAAGTTCTTACAAAAACTTGCTAAAAGTCCTAATGCTAGTGCTATAAATTTGGCTTTTACACATCATATTACAAATGCTCTCATAAAAGCTAGAGAAGAGAAACTAGAGCGCGAAGCCTCTATTCCTAGAAAGCTAGAGGATGGTTGGGAGCCCATCATTAAAATGAAGGTTAAAGATTTTGATTGTAATGCTTTATGTGATCTTGGTGCAAGTATTTCTGTTATGCCTAAGAAAATTTATAATATGCTTGACTTGCCACCGCTGAAAAATTGTTATTTGGATGTTAATCTTGCTGATCATTCTACAAAGAAACCTTTGGGTAAAGTTGATAATGTTCGCATTGCCGTTAACAATAACCTTGTCCCCGTTGACTTTGTTGTCTTGGATATTGAATGCAATGCATCTTGTCCCATTATATTGGGAAGACCTTTTCTTCGAACTGTTGGTGCTATCATTGATATGAAGGAAGGTAATATAAAATATCAATTTCCTCTCAACAAAGGTATGGAACACTTCCCTAGAAAGAGAATGAAGGTACCTTTTGATTCTATTATGAGGACCAATTATGATGTTGACACTTCATCTCTCGATAATACTTGATGCACACTTTCTGCGCCTAGCTGAAAGGCGTTAAAGAAAAGCGCTTATGGGAGACAACCCATGTTTTTACCTACAGTACTTTGTTTTTATTTTGTGTCTTGGAAGTTGTTTACTACTGTAGCAACCTCTCCTTATCTTAGTTTTGTGTTTTATTGTGCCAAGTTAAGCCGTTGATAGAAAAGTAAGTACTAGATTTGGATTACTGCGCAGTTCCAGATTTCTTTGCTGTCACGAATCTGGGTCTACCTCCCTGTAGGTAGCTCAGAAAATTAAGCCAATTTACGTGCATGATCCTCAGATATGTACGCAACTTTCATTCAATTTGAGCATTTTCATTTGAGCAAGTCTGGTGCCATTTTAAAATTCGTCAATACGAACTGTTCTGTTTTGACAGATTCTGCCTTTTATTTCGCATTGCCTCTTTTGCTATGTTGGATGAATTTCTTTGATCCACTAATGTCCAGTAGCATTATGCAATGTCAAGAAGTGTTAAGAATGATTGTGTCACCTCTGAATATGTTAGTTTTTATTGTGCACTAACCCTCTAATAAGTTGTTTCGAGTTTGGTGTGGAGGAAGTTTTCAAGGATCAAGAGAGGAGTATGATGCAACATGATCAAGGAGAGTGAAAGCTCTAAGCTTGGGGATGCCCCGGTGGTTCACCCCTGCATATTCTAAGAAGACTCAAGCGTCTAAGCTTGGGGATGCCCAAGGCATCCCCTTCTTCATCGACAACATTATCAGGTTCCTCCCCTGAAACTATATTTTTATTCCATCACATCTTATGTGCTTTGCTTGGAGCGTCGGTTTGTTTTTGTTTTTTGTTTTGTTTGAATAAAATGGATCCTAGCATTCACTTTATGGGAGAGAGACACGCTCCGCTATTGCATATGGACAAGTATGTCCTTGGTTTCTACTCATAGTATTCATGGCGAAGTTTCTCCTTCGTTAAATTGTTATATGGTTGGAATTGGAAAATGATACATGTAGTAATTGCTATAAATGTCTTGGGTAATGTGATACTTGGCAATTGTTGTGCTCATGATTAAGCTCTTGCATCATATGCTTTGCACCTATTAATGAAGAAATACATAGAGAATGCTTAAATTTGGTTTGCATATTTGGTTTCTCTAAGGTCTAGATAATTTCTAGTATTGAGTTTGAACAACAAGGAAGACGGTGTAGAGTCTTATAATGTTTTCAATATGTCTTTTATGTGAGTTTTGCTGCACCGGTTCATCCTTGTGTTTGTTTCAAATAAGCCTTGCTAGCCTAAACCTTGTATCGAGAGGGAATACTTCTCATGCATCCAAAATACTTGAGCCAACCACTATGCCATTTGTGTCCACCATACCTACCTACTACATGGTATTTTCCGCCATTCCAAAGTAAATTGCTTGAGTGCTACCTTTAAAATTCCATCATTCACCTTTGCAATATATAGCTCATGGGACAAATAGCTTAAAAACTATTGTGGTATTGAATATGTAATTATGCACTTTATCTCTTATTAAGTTGCTTGTTGTGCGATAACCATGTTCACTGGGGACGCCATCAACTACTCTTTGTTGAATTTCATGTGAGTTGCTATGCATGTCCGTCTTGTCTGAAGTAAGAGAGATCTACCACCTTATGGTTAAGCATGCATATTGTTAGAGAAGAACATTGGGCCGCTAACTAAAGCCATGATCCATGGTGGAAGTTTCAGTTTTGGACATATATCCTCAATCTCAAATGAGAAAATTATTAATTGTTGTTACATGCTTATGCATAAAAGAGGAGTCCATTATCTGTTGTCTATGTTGTCCCGGTATGGATGTCTAAGTTGAAGAATAATCAATAGCGAGAAATCCAATGCGAGCTTTCTCCTTAGACCTTTGTACTGGCGGCATAGAGGTACCCCTTTGTGACACTTGGTCAAAACATGTGCATTGTGATGATCCGGTAGTCCAAGCTAATTAGGACAAGGTGCGGGCACTATTAGTACACTATGCATGAGGCTTGCAACTTGTAAGATATAATTTACATGATACATATGCTTTATTACTACCGTTGACAAAATTGTTTCATGTTTTCAAAATCAAAGCTCTAGCACAAATATAGCAATCGATGCTTTTCCTCTATGGAGGACCATTCTTTTACTTTCAATGTTGAGTCAGTTCACCTATTTCTCTCCACCTCAAGAAGCAAACACTTGTGTGAATTGTGCATTGATTCCTACATACCTGCTTATTGCACTTATTATATTACTCTATGTTGACAATATCCATGAGATATACATGTTACAAGTTGAAAGCAACCGCTGAAACTTAATCTTCTTTTGTGTTGCTTCAATGCCTTTACTTTGAATTATTGCTTTATGAGTTAACTCTAATGCAGGACTTATTGATGCTTGTCTTGAAGTGCTATTCATGAAAAGTCTTTGCTATATGATTCACTTGTTTACTCATGTCATATACATTGTTTTGATCGCTGCATTCACTACATATGCTTTACAAATAGTATGATCAAGATTATGATGGCATGTCACTCCAGAAATTATCTGTGTTATCGTTTTACCTGCTCGGGACGAGCAGAACTAAGCTTGGGGATGCTGATACGTCTCCGACGTATCGATAATTTCTTATGTTCCATGCCACATTATTGATGTTATCTACATGTTTTATGCACACTTTATGTCATATTCGTGCATTTTCTGGAACTAACCTATTAACAAGATGCCGAAGTGCCGATTCTTTGTCAAGCTGTTTTTGGTTTCAGAAATCCTAGTAAGGAAATATTCTCGGAATTGGACGAAATCAACGCCCAGGGGCCTATTTTTCCACGAAGCTTCTAGAAGTCCGAAGACGAAATGAAGTGGGGCCACAGGGTGCCCAAACCCTAGGGCGGCGCGGCCCCCCCTGGCCGCGCCGGCCTATGGTGTGGGGCCCCTGTGCCCCCTCCTGACTTGCCCTTCCGCCTACTTAAAGCCTCCGTGACGAAACCCCCAGTACCGAGAGCCACGATACGGAAAACCTTACTGAGACGCCGCCGCCGCCGATCCCATCTCGGGGGATCCAGGAGATCGCCTCCGGCACCCTGCCGGAGAGGGGATTCATCTCCCGGAGGACTCTACGCCGCCATGGTCGCCTCCGGTGTGATGTGTGAGTAGTCTACCCCTGGACTATGGGTCCATAGCAGTAGCTAGATGGTTGTCTTCTCCCCATTGTGCTATCATTGTCGGATCTTGTGAGCTGCCTAACATGATCAAGATCATCTATCTGTAATTCTATATGTTGCGTTTGTTGGGATCCGATGAATAGAGAATACTTGTTATGTTGATTATCAAAGTTATATCTATGTGTTGTTTATGATCTTGCATGCTCTCCGTTACTAGTAGATGCTCTGGCCAAGTAGATGCTTGTAACTCCAAGAGGGAGTATTTATGCTCGATAGTGGGTTCATGCCTGCATTGACACCTGGGACAGTGACAGAAAGTTCTAAGGTTGTGTTGTGCTGTTGCCAATAGGGATAAAACATTGATGCTATATGTCTAAGGATGTAGTTGTTGATTACATTACGCACCATACTTAATGCAATTGTCTGTTGCTTTGCAACTTAATACTGGAAGGGGTTCGGATGATAACCTGAAGGTGGACTTTTTAGGCATAGATGCAGTTGGATGGCGGTCTATGTACTTTGTCGTAATGCCCAATTAAATCTCACTATACTCATCATGATATGTATGTGCATGGTCATGCTCTCTTTATTTGTCAATTGCCCAACTGTAATTTGTTCACCCAACATGCTGTTTGTCTTATGGGAGAGACACCTCTAGTGAACTGTGGACCCCGGTCCAATTCTCTTTACTGAAATACAATCTACTGCAATATTGTTTTACTGTTTTCTGCAAACAATCATCTTCCACACAATACGGTTAATCCTTTGTTACAGCAAGCCGGTGAGATTGACAACCTCACTGTTTCGTTGGGGCAAAGTACTTTGGTTGTGTTGTGCAGGTTCCACGTTGGCGCCGGAATCCCTGGTGTTGCGCCGCACTACATCCCGCCGCCATCAACCTTCAACGTGCTTCTTGGCTCCTCCTGGTTCGATAAACCTTGGTTTCTTTCTGAGGGAAAACTTGCTGCTGTGCGCATCATACCTTCCTCTTGGGGTTCCCAACGAACGTGTGAGTTACACGCCATCACAACCGCTGAAACTTCATCTTCCTTTGTGTTGCTTCAATACCTTTACTTTGAATTATTGCTTTATGAGTTAACTCTTATGCAAGACTTATTGATGCTTGTCTTGAAATACTATTCATGAAAAGTCTTTGCTTTATGATTCAAGTGTTTACTCATGTCATTTACCATTGTTTCAAATCGCTGCATTCACTACATGTGCTTACAATAGTATTGATCAAGATTATGTTGGTAGCATTGTCACTAAGAAATTATCTTTGTTATCGTTTACCTACTCGGGACGAGTAGGAACTAAGCTTGGGGATCCTTGATACGTCTCAAACGTATCTATAATTTCTTATGTTCCATGCTACTTTTATGATGATACTCACATGTTTTATACACATTATATGTCATTATTATGCATTTTCCGGCACTAACCTATTAACGAGATGCCGAAGAGCCAGTTGCTGTTTTCTGCTGTTTTTGGTTTCAGAAATCCTAGTAAGGAAATATTCTCGGAATTGGACGAAATCAACGCCCAGGGCCTATTTTTGCATGAAGCTTCCAGAAGACCGAGGGGGAAAGGAAGTGGGGCCACGAGGCGCCGACACAACAGGGCGGCGCGGCCTGGCCCTTGGCCGCGCGGCCCTGGCGTGTGGGGCCCTCGTGTGGCCCCCCGCGCTGCCCTTTCGCCTACTTAAAGCCTTCATCGCGAAACCCCCAGTACCGAGAGCCACGATACGGAAAACCTTCCAGAGACGCCGCCGCCGCCAATCCCATCTCGGGGGATTCAGGAGATCGCCTCCGGCACCCTGCCGGAGAGGGGAATCATCTCCCGGAGGACTCTACACAGCCATGGTCGCCTCCGGATTGATGAGTGAGTAGTTCACCCCTGGACTATGGGTCCATAGCAGTAGCTAGATGGTCGTCTTCTCCTCATGTGTTTCATTGTCGGATCTTGTGAGCTGCCTAACATGATCAAGATCATCTATCTATAATGCTATATGTTGTGTTTGTTGGGATCCGATGGATAGAGAATACTATGTTATGTTGATTATCAATCTATTACCTATGTGTTGTTTATGATCTTGCATGCTCTCCGTTGTTAGTAGAGGCTCTGGCCACGTTTTTGCTCTTAACTCCAAGAGGGAGTATTTATGCTCGATAGTGGGTTCATGCCTCCATTAAATCTGGGACAGTGATAGAAAGTTCTAAGGTTGTGGATGTGCTGTTGCCACTAGGGATAAAACATTGATGCTATGTCCGAGGATGTAGTTATTGATTACATTACGCACCATACTTAATGCAATTGTCTGTTGTTTGCAACTTAATACTGGAAGGGGTTCGGATGATAACCTGAAGGTGGACTTTTTAGGCATAGATGCATGCTGGATAGCGGTCTATGTACTTTGTCGTAATGCCCAATTAAATCTCACAATATTCATCATATCATGTATGTGCATTGTCATGCTCTCTTTATTTGTCAATTGCCCAACTGTAATTTGTTCACCCAACATGCTATTTATCTTATGGGAGAGACACCTCTAGTGAACTGTGGACCCTGGTCCATTCTTTTAATCGAATACAATCTACTGCAATACTTGTTTTACTGTTTTCTGCAAACAATCATCATCCACACTATACATCTAATCATTTGCTACAGCAAGCCGGTGAGATTGACAACCTCATTGTTTCGTTGGGACAAAGTACTTTGGTTGTGTTGTGCAGGTTCCACGTTGGCGCCGGAATCCCTGGTGTTGCACCGCACTACACTCCGTCACCAACAACTTTCATCGTGCTTCTTGACTCCTACTGGTTCGATAAACCTTGGTTTCTTACTGAGGGAAAACTTGCTGCTGTACACATCATACCTTCCTCTTGGGGTTCCCAACGGACGAGTGCTTTACCGTCACAAGGAAGCTACTTTCTGGCGACGTTGATCCCACATCAACTCCCACGTCAGCACATATCTCCAACAGTCTCCCACTTGCACTAGAGTCAATAATCTAGATTACATTGTAAGGTACCTAACACCCATGGCACTCTGGTGTTGGTCATGCTTTGCCCTAGGGAGAGCTTTAGTCAATGGATCTGCTACATTCAGATCAGTGTGTACTTTGCAAATCTTTACTTCTCCATCTTCGATGTGCTCGCGAATTGAATGATAACGCAGCTTGATATGCTTCAGCCTCTTGTGTGACCTTGGTTCTTGTGCATTGGCGATGGCACCCATGTTGTCACAGTATATGACTAATGGGTCCAATGCAGTAGGAACCACACCGAGCTCTACAATGAAACTCTTCATCCATATCGCTTCTGATGAAGCCTCTGAAGCCGCTATGTACTCCGATTCTGTTGAAGACTTCGCCACCGTGCACTGCTTTGAGCTTGCCCAGCTTACAGCAGCACCATTCAATATAAACACGTACCCAGACTATGACTTAGAGTCATCAGGATCAGTGTTCCAACTTGCATCGGTGTAACTGGTTACAACGAGCTCTTGGTCACCTCCATAACAAAGAAACATATCCTTGGTTCTTTTCAAGTACTTCAGGATATTCTTGACCGCTATCCAGTGTTCTATTCCTGGATCACTTTGATATCTGCTAGTCAAACTGACAGCATGTGCTATATCCGGTCTAGTACATAGCATGGCATACATGATAGAGCCTACTGCCGAGGCATAGGGGATCTGACTCATCCTTTCTCTTTCTTCTGCCGTAGCCGGTCCTTGAGTCTTACTCAAGACCTTGCCTGGTAACATAGGTAAAAATCCTTTCTTACTTTCGTCCATTCTAAACTTCTTTAGAATCATGTCCAGATATGTACTTTGTGATAGCCCTATTAGGCGTCTTGATCTATCTCTATAAATCTTGATGCCTAATATATATGATGCTTCACCAAGGTCTTTCATTGAAAAACTATTATTCAAATAACCTTTTACACTGCTTAATAGCTCTATATCATTCCCAATCAATAATATGTCATCTACATATAATATCAGGAATGCTACAGAGCTCCCACTCACTTTCTTGTAAATACAGGCCTCTCCATGACACTGTATAAACCCAAAGTCTTTGATCACCTTATCAAAGCGTCGGTTCCAACTTCTCGATGCTTGCTTCAGTCCATAAATTGAATGCTGAAGTTTGCATACTTTGTCAGCATTTTTAGGATCGACAAAACCTTTGGGTTGTACCATATACAACTCTTCCTCAATGTCTCCATTAAGGAACGCCGTTTTGACATCCATCTGCCAAATCTCATAATCGAAAAATGCAGCTATTGCTAACAAAATCCTCACAGATTTTAGCTTCGCTACAGGTGAGAAAGTCTCATCGTAGTCAACACCTTGAATTTGTCGGAAACCCTTTGCGACAAGTCGAGCTTTATAGACAGTAATATTACCATCAACATCTGTTTTTCTCTTGAAGATCCATTTATTCTCGACAGCCTTTCGGCTATCAGGTAAGTCTACCAAAGTCCACACTTTGTTATCATACATGGATCCCATTTCGGATTTCATGGCTTCTTGCCATTTGTTGGAATCTGGGCTCATCATCGCTTCTTCATACGTCGCAGGGTCCTCATCATTGTTGTCCACAATCATGACATTTAGACAAGGATCATACCAATCAGGAGTGGCACGTTCCCTTGTCGATCTGCGAGGATCAGTAGCTATCTCGTTTGGAGTTTCATGATCATTATCATTAGCCTCCTCTGTTGTTGGTGTAGGCGGCACAGGAACAACTTCCGGTACTGCGCTACTCTGATCAACTAGTGAAGATTCATCAATCTCATCGAGTTCTACTTTTCTTCCAGTCATTTCTTTAGTGAGAAATTCTTTCTCAAGAAAGGTTCCGTTCTTAGCAACAAAGATTTTGCCTTTGGATCTGTGATAGAAAGTGTACCCTATAGTTTCCTTATGGTATCCTATGAAGAGGCATTTCTCCGCTTTGGGTTCTAGCTTGTCCGGTTGTAACTTCTTTACATAGGCTTCGCAACCCCAAACTTTAAGGAACGACAGCTTAGGTTTCTTGTTAAACCATAATTCATACGGTGTCGTTTCAACGGATTTTGATGGTGCTCTATTTAAAGTGAATGCGGCTGTCTCTAATGCATAACTCCAAAATGATAACGGCAAATCAGTAAGAGACACCATAGAATGAACCATATCTAAGAGAGTTCGATTACGACGTTCGGACACACCGTTACGTTGTGGTGTTCCCGGCGGTGTCAATTGTGAAAGTATTCCGCATTTCTTTAAATGCATGCCAAACTCATAACTCAGATATTCACCTCCGCGATCAGATCGTAGAAATTTGATCTTCTTGTTACGTTGATTTTCTACTTCACTTTGGAATTCCTTAAACTTCTCAAAAGTTTCGGATTTATCTTTCATGAAATAGATATACCCATATCTACTCAGATCATCTGTGAAGGTTAGAACATAACGATAACCACTGCGCGAGGTGCTACCCAGGACTGATGTGGGCGTAGTAGCTTCCTTGTGACGTTGGGAACCCCAAGAGGAAGGTATGATGTGTACAGCAGCAAGTTTTCCCTCAGTAAGAAACCAAGGTTTATCGAACCAGTAGGAGTCAAGAAGCACGTTGAAGGTTGATGGCGGCGAGATGTAGTGCGGCGCAACACTAGGGATTCCGGCGCCAACGTGGAACCTGCACAACACAACCAAAGTACTTTGCCCCAATGAAACAGTGAGGTTGTCAATCTCACCGGCTTGCTGTTACAAAGGATTAGATGTATAGTGTGGATGGTGATTGTTTGCAGAAAACAGTAGAACAAGTATTGCAGTAGATTGTATTCGATGTAAAAGAATGGACCGGGATCCACAGTTCACTAGAGGTGTCTCTCCCATAAGATAAATAGCATGTTGGGTGAACAAATTACAGTTGGGCAATTGACAAATAGAGAGGGCATGACAATGCACATACATGACATGATGAGTATTGTGAGATTCAATTGGGCATTACGACAAAGTACATAGACCGCTATACAGCATGCATCTATGCCTAAAAAGTCCACTTTCAGGTTATCATCCGAACCCCTTCCGGTATTAAGTTGCAAGCAACAGACAATTGCATTAAGTATGGTGCGTAATGTAATCAATAACTATATCCTCGGACATAGCATCAATATTTTATCCCTAGTGGCAACAGCACATCCACAACCTTAGAACTTTCTGTCACTGTCCCAGATTTAATGGAGGCATGAACCCACTATCGAGCATAAATACTCCCTCTTGGAGTTACTAGCAAAAACTTGGCCAGAGCCTCTACTAACAACGGAGAGCATGCAAGATCATAAACAACACATAGGTAATACATTGATAATCAACATAACATAGTATTCTCTATCCATCGGATCCCAACAAACACAACATATAGCATTACAGATAGATGATCTTGATCATGTTAGGCAGCTCACAAGATCCGACAATGAAGCACATGAGGAGAAGACAACCATCTAGCTACTGCTATGGACCCATAGTCCAGGGGTGAACTACTCACTCATCAATCCGGAGGCGACCATGGCGGTGTAGAGTCCTCCGGGAGATGAATCCCCTCTCCGGCAGGGTGCCGTGTAATGCCCCAGGTTTAGAGACGATCGAGGGGTAGATTTTAGAAAGGGATGTGCATTGCATGGTAAATTCTGGGGAAATTTCGCGCTTTTAAACAAAAACTGCATCGAAGGGGGACAAGTTTCTCTCTCGACACCTTACAGGGTTAGGGTTTCGAGAGTGCGACAAACTTGCATCTCACTTAACTAGTTTAGGGTTTTGAGAAGAGAGGGGAGAGTTTGCATCAAACTTAATTTGCATGATTGAATTCTAAATGAAGTACCATGGTTGAATTCAAACCAAAGTTGAATTTGAATTTCAAATTCAAATATTAAATAATTACCCTAAATATTGAATTGTGAGGAAATTCATTAAGTAAATTATAAATAATAAACAATATGAGCAATTAAAGTAAAGTAAAGCTCATTAGAGAAAACTTTGAGCTTTATTGATCATCACACAATTTACATTGTCATTACAATATTCATAAGAGAAAAGAAATGAATAATACAACACATTACAAGAATTGCTCAAATAAGAAAAAGAAGATTACAAATAATGACCTATCCTAAATTACAAGTCTAGTTTCATAAGATGCTTGAATCTGATGATCTTCATCTTCACTTGATTATACTCTTGATTCCCTGCACACAACAAAGCAAGACAAGAATTATGCCAAGTGGCATTGCCACTTGGCAGGTTAGAAGAATAATGGAAAGGAGAGGATATGGTTCAGCTCTGCCGAGCTGATCCTCTCACATCCAAGTGCAAAGCATCAGGCACACACACACACACAGGCAGCTTACAGTGCATGTGTGCATGCTAAACAGCACACCAGCACTGTGAGGAGTCACCAAGTGAAATCACCACTGCTGTCGACCAGAGAGAGCAAGGGAGAGGCATATATAACCTTTTTTGAGCCAAACCCTAGCTCATTCATCGACAGGCAACTTGGTAAGTCATCAGAGAGCAAGAACACTTAGAACAGGAAGAACACATAGCCAGAACCCTCATCCAGGAACAGCTCGAGCAAAGAACTGTTTCCTGTTGAGAAGCAAACCATGGAGTAGATCAAGCACAAGTCACAAGGAGGAGCAGGGCAAGTCAAACCAACCACCAGAAGCAAAACCTCTACACCAACACACCATTTCTAGGAGCTGGAGTGAGGTATTCACATCAACATGAACAAACCAGATGGTTTTGTTCATAAATTGCACAGGCATGATCTCAAGCACACCACAAGGGTAGAAACCCTATATGTGAGTCATCATATGGCTACTGGCCAAATTGGTGCAAGTGAACAAGAGGGAAACAAATAGGAAAGCACCCTGGGAACATTGGCTATGCCAAACCAGTGACATAATCAAAGAAATCCAGCAAGGAACTAATCCATATTTAGCTACCAGATTCACTTAGCAACACACAGCTAGCAAAGCCATCAGAATAATGGACAGATATATGTCCAGTATGATTTCAACATCAAATAATCTGGCAGCCTATGAAGGACTACCAAGATTAGTGCACAGAAGCATCCATGAGGTAGGAGCAACCATTTCTAAGCAGACAGAGCCTGCTAGGGTCACAACAGCTACCCAACCACATAGGAAATTCACCAAAGCATCACATCATTATCCAGGAGGATTCAGTATGAGCTAGGGTACCCAACCAGTGGTTGGCATCCCTCTAGCTACATCAACTTCATCCATATGATCATTACTGATAAACAGTTCACATCATTTATCCATCTAGTAAAGCAAGGAATTACAGATAAGTAACCAAAGCACCAACATCTTGCCAGTGAACCAATGGTTCACTGCAAGCATCTGATGATGCTTGAGTAAGCATTTACACACACCAGCACAAGTATAAGTTTCACACAGACACCAGGTGAAGCACCAGAAAGGCACAGGCAACAAGCAAGTGATGATCATTTGATCATCAGGGCTTGCTAAAGCATGCCATGGCAGGCTAGAATCAATCACTGGTATCACACATGAATTCTATGAATTAAACAGCCACAGATAAGCAACAATTGAATCACAGACTAACCCATAAACCATTTTTATGATTGTATCCAGAAGCACTCCATCAAGGGATGGAGCTGCCAAGTCAGTAACAATGCTCAATTGAGCATGATCATGAAATTATAGCACACTGGGGTACTAGCACTTGTAAATTTACAAGAATTGCACACAGCAACCAAGCCAGAACACCATAAATGTATACACTTGAGCAATTGGTGAAGATAGCATCAAGAACAGAGACACTGGCACTTGCATACTACAAGGATCATGCATAATGATCAAGCCAGGGACAAGATTATGCGCACACAGGATATCCTAGTAGCAATAATGATCACAGGAGCCAACCAGCAGGCCGTGAGCATCACTGGATCTTCATGAACAATAACAGAAAGGCCACAGTAGGAATATAGCATACAACAGTAGTGCATAGAGCAAAGTAGAAGAGCAGCAGCAACCAGAATCCATGGCAAATACACAGCAGCAGCATACGCATAGCAGCAGCTAGCACAGCACCAGGGCTGGCTTGGCGCAAGGCACACAGAGGCGCAGAAGCAACAGCAGCACGGCAGTGCCAGCATCTCAATGAGGAGAGGCAGGCGAGTAACTAGAGCATGGCATAGAGGAGGAGGAAGAGAGGGAGAAGATGGAGGCGTACTAACCTGGAGCGGAGCACTACGGCGTCACCATGGCGGCACAGCCTGGCCACGGCAGCGCCAAGCCATGGCCAAGCCAGGCGGTCGCCGAAGCGCGGAGGCTCCAGCGCAGGCATAGCGAGGCACACGGCCTCAGCATCAGGAGCGTCGGCGGTGACGAACTCGCCACAGCACATCACGGCTGGCGAGCAGAGGCGATGGGGACGCGTCGAGGAAGCGGCGAAGCACAGATCGGCGCGGTGGATCTGAAGCGCCGTCGAACGGCGGATCAGATGCGCCGCATCTCGCCGGCGGCGATGGCCGGAGTCGGCCGGAACAATTCGGCGAAGGGAGCGGCGACGCGCGCGTCGCCAGAGCGAAAGGGGAATTAGGGTTCGAGAGCGAGGGGGGCGACGAAGCGAGTGGGTCGGTTGGACCGAGCCCACTGGGCTGGTCCAACCTAACCAGCTCGGCCGCCTGACAGGTGGGCCCGAGGGGTATTTTGAACATTTCCAAAATACCCATTTAAATGAGAATTTCCAAGAATTTTATAAAATAAAATACAGCTCTAAAAAAATAAGTAAAAATATGAAAATTAATCAGCATAAAATTCTCTATCTAAATAAAATATCAAAGAGAATATTTGAAGACAACTAAGAATTAGTCTTAATTTGATGATTTAAATAATAATTTAAATCACACATATTATTTTCAATAATGAAAATAAGTCCATTAATGCATTTGGACTTTAAAAACACCTTGACAACATTTCAAGGTTGTATTTTACTTTAAATCAAGTATCCCCAAATTATTCATAGTATTAACCTCTTACATGAAATAATAACGACATCGGAAGGGGGGAACAAACCCTAAAAATGGAATCATGCATAATTGCTTCTTTAACCATTGCCCTTATCGGACAATGATGCTATTTTTCAGAACCAGAGGACAAGGGTCAGTCCACACCTTCCAACTGCAAAACTTTGCAGTGTTCAGGCAAGTTCATCACTTGCTCATGCCATTTGAGTATTTCTATCAAATTACTTGCAAAGTACTATGTTTATCACTATTGCATAAAAACCAAAACCACTATTTTAATAACTATGAATATGACTATGTGGTGGGCAATGGAACCATGGATTGTGTTGATATGGTGGAGGTTCCATTGCAAGGGTTTATATCCATCTAGGATTAAACAACAAATGTCGCCAGTGATTCTTGTGCCGTAATATCCATGTTAACCATAAGATCTGGAGTGGGACGGAGTAGTCAAAAGTGTTTCCACCTCTCGTTCATCAACGGATGCGCTTACCGTAGCAGTTGTATCTTGCGGAGCAACTTGTGGGTGGGGAACCCATTCTAAGTCCCCACGGTTATGCAGTGCATACCGTAGCGGTTGCGACTTGCGGAACAACTTGTGGGTGGGGAACCCATTCTAAGTCCCCACGGTATTGCGGTCTATGATGGGTTGCAGCTACCGGCGAAGGAGTTTGGTTCGATCCCAGACTGTCGTCGTGGTCGGGGTCCACCCTGAAATTACGGGAATAATGGGACCGGCGAGGACCCAGGGTCGGGGCATGCAACAAAGGGTGGGTGTTCGAGGTAGCGGAGGAACATGATTGGCTAGACCTTATACCGGGCCTCACACCGAAGGAAGTGTGGACGGGAAAGCTGCCCGGTTGGCACCAAGGTTAAGATCTCTTATGGGTAAAGCAACACACCTCTGCAGAGTGTAAAGAATCGTGACTGTCACTCCTGTTCCGGGATAAGGAGCTGCGAACGCGCCGGAAAGGAGCTCCATGAAGTTCTAGTAAACCGGTGAAGGCTGACGGACATAGCTCTTTGAAATAAAAGCAATCTCTTGAAGAAATGTTTATCAAAACTTGCATTGGTATTAGACTTTCTGGTCTAATATCGTAGCTAGTGCATTAAACACCTGTTATCTATAATGAACTTGTTGAGTACGCTCGTACTCATACCACTCTTAAATCCCATGCTTAGATTGTCTGAAGCATCTGGAGGAGGACTACAACAACAATGAAGGAGCCGAGATCATCGGCTACGAGGAACCAGACCTCTCAGGAGGTGTTGAAGGCGTAGACTATCTCATAGTCTACGGATCCGGGGAGGCTTCCGGAGGAGATCAAGCCTAGAGATATCCAATAGAACTAGTAACCGAGCAGCCCGAACTCTTAGTATTTAGCTGCTCGAGGAAATAAATGTTTAGCTTAATGAGACTCTTATATTGTAAGTTAAGTTGGGTTCGCCTGGAACCCAGGAGTATTCCTCTTAGGACCCAAGAGGAGCTCCAAGATGACATGTGTATGATAGTTGTAATAATAAGTGAATGAGTTATGGACCCTGCTATGTTCTGTTGTACTACTCTGAGGGATGTAATATTTGCGGAATGGTACTTCGTGAATGTTATATCAACGACTGGCATACTACAACATGCAGTGGTATGCAGGGCCACAACAGTTGGTATCAGAGCAAAAGCTTTGACCTTAGGTTGGAACCTAGTAAATGGGACCAAACGTTAGGAGTCAAATAGGACTAATAAAGAATTCTCTAAAAATATGGTGTATATTCAATTGAGAATACAACAATCATATCTTTTAGTGCGATAATTCTTTATTATCTCTATTATGATGCATTATTACTAATCTTATAATCTTTCTATTTCTACAGCCAACATGGCAAGTTCACGACCGGGAAGAAACGTGAAAGTAATGGATTCCACACTAAGTGAATACCAAGGAGGACTTGCAGACATCTTACGAGCCATGTTACTGGAATTTGGGTGCGATCCCCAGATTCCAGTAAAGAAATACATGTTCTATGATGGTCCGGTATTGGCCAAGTGCAGGGTAGGATTGCGACTTCCCGAATCTTTGGGAATGAGCATAGTCATGCCAGCAGGGGAAGCTAGGACAACCAACACAGCCTAACATATAGCTGTTATGAGAGCCATAACCGACATACGGGAACATAAGACGAAAGAGCTTATGGATTCCGAGTTCTCCCATATTCCTCATAATCAGGAGGAAGAAGATCCCATGCTCAACCACTACAAATATGCCAAACGCAAACCCATAGCAGCGGCAAAATATATGGATAATAGCCGCAACTTCATATCATTAGTCTTTCAGTTGAACCATCATCTGATAGGAGCAATTGATACGATGCTAGAGGAATTTACTGAACCCAAGGAGGAGAGTAGGGGGAAAGAACCTATGGAGAATGTGGTGCACACACCAGTTTACTCAGCTGGTGACTACATCAGTATTGATCCACTTGAGCGTGAACCTACACCTATTACACCTGGGAACTATCTGGGTAGTTCCTATGGGGGATACGAGGGCGGAGAGGAATCCGGAAACAACCAGCGTTCCGAGACTCCTATCGAGAATTCCAGGGGTTGGCGTTGGGGATATGATACTGGAACCCATAGTACTTCTGAGTATTATGATGGGGATATGAATGATGATGCCACAACCCAGAACCAGAGTTATCCCAGTAATGAAGGAGTTGATGGTGGGTATCCGACACAGGTTGAGTCGGGTATGGGTGTTGGTAACGCATATGGTGGGGCTACAGGAGAGTACACCCGATGGGTGGACTATGATGCACTCAACGATCAGTTTGTGAACACTGATTTCTCCCTAGGATCATCATCTGATTCGGATTACAAGCCAACGGGGAGACCTTATGTTCCAGGGTCTATCAGGAGGACGACACATTCGACCGGATGGAAGCCTGGGATGTACCGGGAGTGAAGATCGACTAGAGTCCACCAAGGGAGGCGAGGCTATAATACACAAGTACCACGTGTATTATAGTATGTAATATTTGTATAAATTTGTACATATACTTTAATAAGTGAGTTTGCATACTCACATCGACTTGAGTATTGTAATAAGACCACTTAAGTATGTATATACAGGATATATGTTTTGTATGATTTGGATTTGCTTCTTGATTTCCATTGCGTGACTAGTTCTGTGCACAATGTTGAGCTCAGAAAACTTGCGCATGGAGTAATTATGAGTATCATCTTGTGTTGCAGAACTAGGGGTTATGTCGGGAACGTTAGGAGAGGAGACCGAAGCGCAGCGCATGGAGCGCGAAGCAAAACAAAAGGAAGAGGCTGAGGGTGCAGCCAGAGATCAGTTTCCACCACCACCACCACCCATGACGCAGCAAAATTTTATCCAGTACATGCAGTTAGTAGAGGAGAGATAGCGTATAACACTGGAGCAGCAGAACAAATTCTTCCAAGACTTGATGCAGCAAAACAGGGTGGAGAGACCTGAGAACCCGGGAGTCACATTAGCAGACTTCCAAAACACCAAGCCTATATCTTTCGCATACGCGCCCGAGCCAATGGACGCGGAAGATTGGCTGATGGATACTGAGCGAAAGCTCAACACCGTTGGATGTAACGACCAAGAGAAGGTTCGTTATGCTACCCATCTGCTGTGTGGACCTGCCGCATCATGGTGGGACAATATTGTAGCCGTCTATCCGGCTGGAAAGGTATTTACCTGGGAGGAATTTGCAAGGAAGTTCAGGGAATCCAATGTTCCTGAAAGTATCGTGGAACTGAAGCGTCGAGAATTTGAAAGTCTCGAGCAGAAGGACAAGGCAATCCTGACTTATGTCAGGGAGTTCTCAAAGCTGTCCCGGTACGCTGTTGAAGAAGTCAACACCGAGGACAAGAAGAAGAAGAGATTTCTGAGGGGGTTAAGTCCCCAGTTCAAAGTTCAGCTCCGTATGATGAGAGCGACGGAGTTTCAAGAGTTGGTGGATGCACTACAAGAAATATGTTGGTTAGTGACCCTCCATATGTGACCATATAGTGAAAATTCGTCGCTATTAGTCACTATTTATGACCAATTTTCACTATATGGTTACATATGGAGGGTCACTAACCAACATATTTATTGTAGTGATGCAGCCATCACTCTGGAAGATGATTTCAAGCAGTTGCAGGAGGAGAAGCGGAAAAAAGCCAAGTTTGAGCCTAAGAGGTTTGTTAGTAACAAGCCTAATACTAGCTTGAGTTTCAAGCCCAGATACAACAACAACAACAACAACAACAACAACAACAACAACAACAGCAACTACTACGGTAGTAGGAAGAACCAAGCATTTCAGACTGCTAACCAAATAGTTTGTCGCATCTGCGGGTTTAAAGGACATACTTCAAAGGACTGTCGCAAACCCAGAATCATCTGCTTCGGGTGTCGCCAGGAGGGGCACATGATGAAAGACTGCCCTAATAAGAAGAATGGAGGAGGTCAATCTGGAGGAGGAGGAAGTCGAGGAGGGAACATCGGAGGGAACTGGAAGAATAAGAAGCCCTTCGGCAAGCTGAACTGTACCAGTCTGGAGGAGGTGGTCAACTCCGACCAGGCGGTGATAGGTACGCTCCAGATACTCACTCATCCCGGCAAAGTACTTTTTGATACTGGTGCAACTACATCATTCATTTCTCAACAATTCATCACCAAACATGGGATTAGTTGCACTAAGTTAGATACACCCATAACCATACTTTCTGCGGGGGGAACGATAGTAGTAACCCATGCCAAACAAAAACAAGTCATCATGATCAATAAGTGCGCGTTTGACGCGAACCTGTTCATTTTACCGATGAAGGACATTGATGTCATTCTTGGTATGAACTGGTTAGAAGCTAATGGAGCATTGATCGACTGTGTAAATAAGACGGTGTCTTTGAAAAGCCCCGATGGAAGTAGAATGATCTACCAAGGAGACAAACATACACAGATCGAAGTTGAGCTACAGCTGAACAACATGAAGGAGGTGAAGTTAGAAGATATACCTGTAGTAAATGAATTCCAGGATGTGTTTCCTGCGGAATTACCTGGTATGCCACCAGATAGGGAGATAGAATTCACTATCGACCTAATTCCAGGAACAGCTCCGATTGCCAAAGCACCATATAAGATGGGGCCCAAGGAGTTGAAAGAACTTAAGGAGCAATTGGATGACTTGGAACAAAAGGGATTCATTCAGGAGAGTGTTTCACCATGGGGATCACCTGTGATCTTCGTGGATAAAAGAGATGGAGGAAGAAGGATGTGCGGAGACTACAGGAATCTGAACAACGTCACAATCAAGAACAAGTATCCACTTCCAAGAATACAAGATCTATTTGATCAAGTGAGAGGCGCGGGAGTCTTTTCCAAGATTGATCTAAGATCCGGTTATCACCAGATAAAGATCAAGAAGGAAGACGTTCCGAAAACTGCCTTTGTCTCAAGGTATGGACATCATGAATACCTTGTAGTACCTTTTGGATTGACCAATGCCCCAGCAATATTCATGAATCTCATGAATAAGATATTCATGCCTTATCTAGACAAGTTTGTCATCGTATTTATCAATGATATCTTGATATATTCCAAGAACAAGTCCGAACATGCTGAACATTTGAGGTTGGTGTTGCAAACACTAAGGGAACATCAACTTTATGCCAAATTCAGCAAGTGTGAATTTTGGCTAGATCAAGTGGAATTTCTTGGTCATGTCATTAGCAAAGATGGAATCGCTGTTAACCCGAGTAAGGTAGCAGCAGTTCTAGAATGGGAAGCACCCAAAACTGTCAAGGAAATCCGAGGATTCCTAGGAATGGCAGGATATTATCGGAGATTCATTGAAGGATTCTCTAAGATAGCAGGACCTATGACAAAGTTGTTAAGGAAAAACACACCATTCGTGTGGGCAGAGGAGTGTGAGAAGAGTTTTCAAACTCTGAAGGAGAAACTCACCACGGCACCGGTGTTAGCAGTTCCGAAAGTTGGCAAGGATTACACCGTGTACTGTGACGCATCCAAACATGGATTGGGTTGCGTACTCATGCAAGATCGGAAAGTAATATCTTATGGATCGAGGCAACTCAGACCTCATGAAGTAAATTATCCAACACATGACTTGGAATTAGCAGCAGTCGTATTTGCACTCAAAACTTGGAGACATTTTCTCTATGGAGCTAAGTGTGAGCTCTATACAGACCACAAAAGCCTCAAATATTTCTTCACTCAAAAGGAACTCAACATGAGGCAGAAAAGATGGCTAGAATTGATCAAGGATTATGATCTGACAATCAATTACACACCAGGGAAGGCTAATGTTGTAGCAGATGCCCTGAGTAGGAAGAGTACCGGAGGAGTGGAACAAGAAATATCACCGGAGTTGAGGAAGGAAATAAGCCAAGCCCAAATACAACTTTGGGAGAAAGAAGCCCATGAAGGATTATCGGCGTTGCAAGTAGCCGATGAGCTTAATGTCAACCTGAAGAATGAGATAATGATGGGTCAAATGGACGATCCATTCATCGTTGAGGAGATGAGAAGAATAGATGAAGGAAGACCATCAGAATTTCATCGCGGAGAATCTGGATCATTATGGTTCCAAAAAAGAATTTGCGTTCCGGATATTGCTGAAATCAAGGAAGTAATACTCCGGGAAGCTCATCAAACACCATATTCCATACATCCGGGAAGTACAAAGATGTACATGGACTTAAAGGAACTATTCTGGTGGAATAACATGAAGAGGGAGATAGCACAATATGTGGCAGAATGCCATACCTGCCAGAGAGTGAAGGCTGAACACCAGAGTCCGGCAGGGAAGTTACAACCTTTACCTATTCCAGAGTGGAAATGGGAGGAAATAGGGATGGATTTCATCACCGGACTACCCATGACTAATAAAAAGAAGGACATGATATGGGTAATCGTGGACCGGTTGACGAAGAGCGCTCACTTCTTAGCGGTAAATCAGCAGGATAAAGGAGAGAAACTCATCGATCTTTACATCAAAGAAATCGTGAGTAAGCATGGAGTGCCTAAGAAGATAGTGTCGGATCGAGGATCTGTGTTCACATCAGCATTCTGGAAGCAACTACACGAAGCTTTAGGATCCAAGTTGGACTATAGTACCGCTTATCATCCCCAGACCGGTGGACAAACCGAGAGAACCAACCAGATCTTAGAGGATATGCTTAGGGCTTGTGCCCTAGACTTCGGAGGATCATGGGAAGAGCACTTACCACTAGCAGAGTTTTCATACAATAATAGCTATCAAAGCAGCATCAAGATGGCACCATTTGAAGCTTTGTATGGAAAGAAGTGTAGATCACCGATATGTTGGTATGAAGCCGGAGCAAGCAAAGAGTTCAACCCTGATTATGTCAAGGAAAAACAACAAATCATTGACATTATCAGAGACAGGCTTAAGATAGCCCAAAGTCAGCAAAAGAGTTATGCCGATCAGAAGAGGAGGACATGGGAGCCACGAGTTGGAGACATGGTTTATCTTAAGGTAAGCCCGATGAAAGGACTCCAGAGGTTTGGAGTAAAAGGAAAACTCAGTCCTCGATATATAGGACCTTTCAAGATACTGAGTCAGAACCGAGGTTTAGCCTTTGAATTGGATCTACCGGGAAGGCTAGCTCAAGTTCACAATGTATTCCATGTGTCACAACTCCAAAAATGCTTAAAGACCCCAGATGAACCAGTATCACATGATGAGCTCGAGTTACAACCAGACTTGACTTACATCGTGAAGCCAGCCAAGATACTCGAGGAGAGCTGGAAACAACTCAGAAATAAAGCTATCAAGTATTGTAAGATACAATGGAAGCATCATCCCGAGAGGGAAGCCACCTGGGAAAAAGAGGAGGACCTGAGGAAAACATACCCCGAACTCTTCAGGTATTACAACCACAACTTCGGGATGAAGTTTTCTTTAAGGGGGAAAGGCTGTAATGTCCCAGGTTTAGAGACGATCGAGGGGTAGATTTTAGAAAGGGATGTGCATTGCATGGTAAATTCTGGGGAAATTTCGCGCTTTTAAACAAAAACTGCATCGAAGGGGGACAAGTTTCTCTCTCGACACCTTACAGGGTTAGGGTTTCGAGAGTGCGACAAACTTGCATCTCACTTAACTAGTTTAGGGTTTTGAGAAGAGAGGGGAGAGTTTGCATCAAACTTAATTTGCATGATTGAATTCTAAATGAAGTACCATGGTTGAATTCAAACCAAAGTTGAATTTGAATTTCAAATTCAAATATTAAATAATTACCCTAAATATTGAATTGTGAGGAAATTCATTAAGTAAATTATAAATAATAAACAATATGAGCAATTAAAGTAAAGTAAAGCTCATTAGAGAAAACTTTGAGCTTTATTGATCATCACACAATTTACATTGTCATTACAATATTCATAAGAGAAAAGAAATGAATAATACAACACATTACAAGAATTGCTCAAATAAGAAAAAGAAGATTACAAATAATGACCTATCCTAAATTACAAGTCTAGTTTCATAAGATGCTTGAATCTGATGATCTTCATCTTCACTTGATTATACTCTTGATTCCCTGCACACAACAAAGCAAGACAAGAATTATGCCAAGTGGCATTGCCACTTGGCAGGTTAGAAGAATAATGGAAAGGAGAGGATATGGTTCAGCTCTGCCGAGCTGATCCTCTCACATCCAAGTGCAAAGCATCAGGCACACACACACACACAGGCAGCTTACAGTGCATGTGTGCATGCTAAACAGCACACCAGCACTGTGAGGAGTCACCAAGTGAAATCACCACTGCTGTCGACCAGAGAGAGCAAGGGAGAGGCATATATAACCTTTTTTGAGCCAAACCCTAGCTCATTCATCGACAGGCAACTTGGTAAGTCATCAGAGAGCAAGAACACTTAGAACAGGAAGAACACATAGCCAGAACCCTCATCCAGGAACAGCTCGAGCAAAGAACTGTTTCCTGTTGAGAAGCAAACCATGGAGTAGATCAAGCACAAGTCACAAGGAGGAGCAGGGCAAGTCAAACCAACCACCAGAAGCAAAACCTCTACACCAACACACCATTTCTAGGAGCTGGAGTGAGGTATTCACATCAACATGAACAAACCAGATGGTTTTGTTCATAAATTGCACAGGCATGATCTCAAGCACACCACAAGGGTAGAAACCCTATATGTGAGTCATCATATGGCTACTGGCCAAATTGGTGCAAGTGAACAAGAGGGAAACAAATAGGAAAGCACCCTGGGAACATTGGCTATGCCAAACCAGTGACATAATCAAAGAAATCCAGCAAGGAACTAATCCCTATTTAGCTACCAGATTCACTTAGCAACACACAGCTAGCAAAGCCATCAGAATAATGGACAGATATATGTCCAGTATGATTTCAACATCAAATAATCTGGCAGCCTATGAAGGACTACCAAGATTAGTGCACAGAAGCATCCATGAGGTAGGAGCAACCATTTCTAAGCAGACAGAGCCTGCTAGGGTCACAACAGCTACCCAACCACATAGGAAATTCACCAAAGCATCACATCATTATCCAGGAGGATTCAGTATGAGCTAGGGTACCCAACCAGTGGTTGGCATCCCTCTAGCTACATCAACTTCATCCATATGATCATTACTGATAAACAGTTCACATCATTTATCCATCTAGTAAAGCAAGGAATTACAGATAAATGAAACAGATAAGTAACCAAAGCACCAACATCTTGCCAGTGAACCAATGGTTCACTGCAAGCATCTGATGATGCTTGAGTAAGCATTTACACACACCAGCACAAGTATAAGTGTCACACAGACACCAGGTGAAGCACCAGAAAGGCACATGCAACAAGCAAGTGATGGTCATTTGATCGTCAGGGCTTGCTAAAGCATGCCATGGCAGGCTAGAATCAATCACTGGTATCACACATGAATTCTATGAATTAAACAGCCACAGATAAGCAACAATTGAATCACAGACTAACCCATAAACCATTTTTATGATTGTATCCAGAAGCACTCCATCAAGGGATGGAGCTGCCAAGTCAGTAACAATGCTCAATTGAGCATGATCATGAAATTATAGCACACTGGGGTACTGGCACTTGTAAATTTACAAGAATTGCACACAGCAACCAAGCCAGAACACCATAAATGTATACACTTGAGCAATTGGTGAAGATAGCATCAAGAACAGAGTCACTGGCACTTGCATACTACAAGGATCATGCATAATGATCAAGCCAGGGACAAGATTATGCGCACACAGGATATCCTAGTAGCAATAATGATCACAGGAGCCAACCAGCAGGCCATGAGCATCACTGGATGTTCATGAACAATCACAGAAAGGCCACAGTAGGAATATAGCATACAACAGTAGTGCATAGAGCAAAGTAGAAGTGCAGCAGCAACCAGAATCCATGGCAAATACACAGCAGCAGCATACGCATAGCAGCAGCTAGCACAGCACCAGGGCTAGCTTGGCGCAAGGCACACAGAGGCACAGAAGCAACAGCAGCACGGCAGTGCCAGCATCTCAATGAGGAGAGGCAGGCGAGTAACTAGAGCATGACATAGAGGAGGAGGAAGAGAGGGAGAAGATGGAGGCGTACTAACCTGGAGCGGAGCACTACGGCGTCACCATGGCGGTACGGCGGCACAGCCTGGCCACGGCAGCGCCAAGCCATGGCCAAGCCAGGCGGTCGCCGAAGCGCGGAGGCTCCAGCGCAGGCACAGGTGGGCCGAGGGGTATTTTGGACATTTCCAAAATACCCATTTAAATGAGAATTTCCAAGAATTTTATAAAATAAAATACAGCTCTAAAAAAATAAGTAAAAATATGAAAATTAATCAGCATAAAATTCTCTATCTAAATAAAATATCAAAGAGAATATTTGAAGACAACTAAGAATAAGTCTTAATTTGATGATTTAAATAATAATTTAAATCACACATATTATTTTCAATAATGAAAATAAGTCTGCATTTGGACTTTAAAAACACCTTGACAACATTTCAAGGTTGTATTTTACTTTAAATCAAGTATCCCCAAATTATTCTTAGTATTAACCTCTTACATGAAATAATAACGACATCGGAAGGGGGGAACAAACCCTAAAAATGGAATCATGCAGAATTGCTTCTTTAACCATTGCCCTTATCGGACAATGATGCTATTTTTCAGAACCAGAGGACAAGGGTCAGTCCACACCTTCCAACTGCAAAACTTTGCAGTGTTCATGCAAGTTCATCACTTGCTCATGCCATTTGAGTATTTCTATCAAATTACTTGCAAAGTACTATGTTTATCACTATTGCATAAAAACCAAAACCACTATTTTAATAACTATGAATATGACTATGTGGTGGGCAATGGAACCATGGATTGTGTTGATATGGTGGAGGTTCCATTGCAAGGGTTTATATCCATCTAGGATTAAACAACAAATGTCGCCAGTGATTCTTGTGCCGTAATATCCGTGTTAACCATAAGATCTGGAGTGGGACGGAGTAGTCAAAAGTGTTTCCACCTCTCGTTCATCAACGGATGCGCTTACCGTAGCAGTTGTATCTTGCGGAGCAACTTGTGGGTGGGGAACCCATTCTAAGTCCCCATGGTTATGCAGTGCATACCGTAGCGGTTGCGGCTTGCGGAACAACTTGTGGGTGGGGAACCCATTCTAAGTCCCCACGGTATTGCGGTCTATGATGGGTTGCAGCTACCGGCGAAGGAGTTTGGTTCGATCCTGCATCGTCGTCGTGGTCGGGGTCCACCCTGAAATTACGGGAATAATGGGACCGGCGAGGACCCAGGGTCGGGGCATGCAACAAAGGGTGGGTGTTCGAGGTAGCGGAGGAACATGATTGGCTAGACCTTATACTGGGCCTCACACCGAAGGAAGTGTGGACGGGAAAGCTGCCTGGTTGGCACCAAGGTTAAGATCTCTTATGGGTAAAGCAACACACCTCTGTAGAGTGTAAAGAACTGTGACCTGTCACTCCCTGTTCCGGGATAAGGAACTGCGAACGCGGCCGGAAAGGAGCTCCACGAAGTTCTAGTAAACCGGTGAAGGCTGACGGACATAGCTCTTTGAAATAAAAGCAATCTCTTGAAGAAATGTTTATCAAAACTTGCATTGGTATTAGACTTTCTGGTCTAATATCGTAGCTAGTGCATTAAACACCTCTTATCTATAATAAACTTGTTGAGTACGCTCGTACTCATACCACTCTTAAATCCCATGCTTAGATTGTCTGAATCATCTGGAGGAGGACTACAACAACAATGAAGGAGCCGAGATCATCGGCTACGAGGAACCAGACCTCTCAGGAGGTGTTGAAGGCGTAGACTATCTCATAGTCTACGGATCCGGGGAGGCTTCCGGAGGAGATCAAGCCTAGAGATATCCGATAGAACTAGTAACCGAGCAGCCCGAACTCTTAGTATTTAGCTGCTCGAGGAAATAAATGTTTAGCTTAATGAGACTCTTATATTGTAAGTTAAGTTGGGTTCGCCTGGAACCCAGGAGTATTCCTCTTAGGACCCAAGAGGAGCTCCAAGATGACATGTGTATGATAGTTGTAATAATAAGTGAATGAGTTATGGACCCTGCTATGTTCTGTTGTACTACTCTGAGGGATGTAATATTTGCGGAATGGTACTTCGTGAATGTTATATCAACGACTGGCATACTACAACATGCAGTGGTATGCAGGGTCACCACATGCCGGAGGCGATCTCCTGAATCCCCCCGAGATGGGATTGGCGGCGGCGGCGCCTCAGTAAGGTTTTCCGTATTGTGGCTCTCGGTACCGGGGGTTTCGCGACGGAGGCTTTAAGTAGGCGGAAGGGCAGAGTCGGAGGAGTCACGGGGGCCCCACACGCCAGGGCCACGCGGGCCCCCCTGGGCCGCGCCGCCCTAGTGTGGCGGCGCCCCGTGGCCCCACTTCGTCTTCCCCTAGGTCTTCTGGAAGCTTCGTGTGAAAATAGGCCCCTGGGCGTTGATTTCGTCCAATTCCGAGAATATTTCCTTACTAGGATTTCTGAAACCAAAAACAGCAGAAACAAAGAATCGGCTCTTCGGCATCTCGTTAATAGGTTAGTGCCGGAAAATGCATAATAATGACATATAATGTGTATAAAACATGTGAGTATCATCATAAAAGTAGCATGGAACATAAGAAATTATAGATACGTTTGAGACGTATCAAGCATCCCCAAGCTTAGTTCCTACTCATCCCGAGTAGGTAAACGATAACAAAGATAATTTCTTAGTGACAATGCTACCAACATAATCTTGATCAATACTATTGTAAGCACATGTAATGAATGCAGCGATTTGAAACAATGGTAAATAACATGAGTAAACAATTGAATCATAAAGCAAAGACTTTTCATGAATAGTACTTAAAGACAAGCATCAATAAGTCTTGCATAAGAGTTAACTCATAAAGCAATAATTCAAAGTAAAGGTATTGAAGCAACACAAAGGAAGATAAAGTTTCAGCGGTTGCTTTCAACTTGTAACATGTATATCTCATGGATATTGTCAATGTAAAGTAATATAACAAGTGCAATATGCAAGTATGTAGGAATCAATGCACAGTTCACACAAGTGTTTGCTTCTTGAGGTGGAGAGAGATAGGTGAACTGACTCAACAATAAAAGTAAAAGAATGGCCCTTCGCAGAGGGAAGCATTGATTGCTATATTTGTGCTAGAGCTTTGGTTTTGAAAACAAGAAACAATTTTGTCAACGGTAGTAATAAAGCATATGAGTTATGTAAATTATATCCTACAAGTTGCAAGCCTCATGCATAGTATACTAATAGTGCCCGCACCTTGTCCTAATTAGCTTGGATTACCGGGATTATCATCGCAATACACATGTTTTAACCAAGTGTCACAAAGGGGTACCTCTATGCCGCCTGTACAAAGGTCTAAGGCGAAAGCTCGCATTGGATTTCTCACTTTTGGTTATTCTCAACTTAGACATCCATACCGGGACAACATAGACAACAGATAATGGACTCCTCTTTTATGCATAAGCATGTAGCAACAATTAATGTTCTCATATGAGATTGAGGATATATGTCCAAAACTGAAACTTCCACCATGGATCATGGCTTTAGTTAGCGGCCCAATGTTCTTCTCTAACAATATGAATGCTCTGACCATTAAATGAGTGGTAAATCGCCCTTACTTCAGACAAGACGAACATGCATAGCAACTCACATGATATTCAACAAAGAAATAGTTGATGGCGTCCCCAGGAACATGGTTATCGCACAACAAGCAACTTAATAAGAGATAAAGTGCATAAGTACATATTCAATACCACAATAGTTTTTAAGCTATTTGTCCCATGAGCTATATATTGCAAAGATAAAGAATGGAAATTTTAAAGGTAGAATTCAAGCAATTTACTTTGGAATGGCGGAGAAATACCATGTGGTAGGTAGGTATGGTGGACACAAATGGCATAGTGGTTGGCTCAAGGATTTTGGATGCATGAGAAGTATTCCCTCTCGATACAAGGTTTAGGCTAGCAAGGTTACTTGAAGCAAACACAAGGATGAAGCGGTGCAGCAAAACTCACATAAAGACATATTGTAAACATTATAAGACTCTATACCGTCTTCCTTGTTGTTCAAACTCAATACTAGAAATTATCTAGACCTTAGAGAAACCAAACATGCAAATCAGATTTTAGCATGCTCTATGTATTTCTTCATTAATAAGTGCAAAGTATATGATGCAAGAGCTTAAACATGAGCACAACAATTGCCAAGTGTCACATTATTCAAGATATTATACCAATTACCACATATATCATTTTCCGATTCCAACCATATAACAATTTAACGAAGAAGAAACTTTCGCCATGAATACTATGAGTAAAGCCTAAGGACATATTTGTCCATATGCAACAGCGGAGCGTGTCTCTCTCCCACACAATGAATGCTAGGATCCAACTTTATTCAAACAAAACAAAAAAAAACAGATGCTCCAAGCAAAGTACATAAGATGTGACGGAATAAAAAATATAGTTTCAGGGGAGGAACCTGATAATGTTGTCGATGAAGAAGGGGATGCCTTGGGCATCCCCAAGCTTAGACGCTTGAGTCTTCTTGATGTATGCAGGGGTGAACCACCGGGGCATCCCCAAGCTTAGAGCTTTCACTCTCCTTGATCGTAGTGTATATCATCCTCCTCTCTTGATCCTTGAAAACTTCCTCCACACCAAACTCGAAACAAACTCATTAGAGGATTAGTGCATAATCAAAATTCACATATTCAGAGGTGACACAATCATTCTTTATACTTCTGGACATTGCACAGAGCTACTGAAAGTCAACGGAACAAAGAAATCCATCTAACATAGCAAAACAGGCAATGCAAAATAAAAGGCAGAATCTGTCAAAACAGAACAGTTCGTAAAGACGAATTTTTAACAGGCACCAGACTTGCTCAGATGAGAAAACTTAAAACTAATGAAAGTTGCGTACATATCTGAGGATCACTCACATAAATTGGAATAATTTTCTGAGTTACCTACAGAGAATTTTACCCAGATTCGTGACAGCAAAGAAAACTGTTTCTGCGCAGTAATCCAAATCTAGTATCTTATTTCTATTAGAGACTTTACTTGGCACAACAATGCAATAAAACTAAGATAAGGAGAGGTTGCTACATTAGTAAACAACTGCCAAGACTCAAATATAAAACAAAAGTACTGTAGTAAAAACATGGGTTGTCTCCCATAAGCGCTTTTCTTTAACCCCTTTCAGCTAGGCGCAGAAAGTGTATATCAAGTATTATCAAGAGATGAAGCATCAACATCATAATTTGTTCTAATAATAGAATCAAAAAGTAACTTCATTCAATTTCTAGGGAAGTGTTCCATACCTTTCTTGAGAGGAAATTGATATTTAATATTACCTTCCTTCATATCAATGGTAGCACCAACAGTTCGAAGAAAAGGTCTTCCCAATATAATGGGACAAGATGCATTGCATTCAATATCCAAGACAACAAAATCAACGGGGACAAGGTTATTGTTAACCATAATACGAACATTATCAACTCTCCCCAAAGGTTTCTTTGTAGAGTTATCAGCAAGATTAACATCCAAATAACAATTTTTCAATGGTGGCAAGTCAAGCATATTATAGATTCTCTTCGGCATAACGGAAATACTTGCACCAAGATCACATAAAGCATTACAATCAAAGTCTTTGACCCTCATCTTAATGATGGGCTCCCAACCATCCTCTAGCTTCCTAGGAATAGAAGTTTTGCGTTCTAGTTTCTCTTCTCTAGCTTTTATGAGAGCATTTGTAATATGTTTCGTGAAAGCCAAATTTATAGCACTAGCATTAGGACTTTTAGCAAGTTTTTGTAAGAACTTTATAACTTCAGAGATATGGCAATCATCAAAGTCTAAACCATTATAATCTAAAGCAATGGGATCATTGTTCCCAATGTTAGAAAAAATTTCAGCAGTTTTATCACAGGCAGTTTCAGCAGTTTTAGCGGTTTCAGGCAGTTTTTCGCGCTTTGCATTAGAAGTGGAACCATTGCTAACACCAATTCTTTTACCATTATTAGTAGGAGGTGCAGCAACATGTGGAGCATTAGCATTACTAGTGGTAGTAATAGTCCAAACTTTAGCTACATTATTCTCTTTAGCTAGTTTTTCATTTTCTTCTCTTTCCCACCTAGCATGCAGTTCGGCCATTAATCTTATATTCTCATTAATTCTAACTTGGATGGCATTTGCTGTAGTAACAATTTTATTTTCATTATCCCTATTAGGCATAACTTTCAATTTCAAAAGATCAACATCAGCAGCAAGACTATCAACTTTAGAAGCAAGTATATCAATTTTCCCAAGCTTTTCTTCAACAGATTTGTTAAAAGCAGTTTGTGTACTAATAAATTCTTTAAGCATGGCTTCAAGTCCAGGGTGTGTATTCCTATTATTGTTGTAAGAATTCCCATAAGAATTACCATAGCCGTTGCCATTATTATAAGGATATGGCCTATAGTTGTTACTAGAATTGTTCCGGTAAGCATTGTTGTTGAAATTATTATTTTTAATGTAGTTTACATCAACATGTTCTTCTTGTGCAACCAATGAAGCTAATGGAACATTATTAGGATCAACATTTGTCCTATCATTCACGAGCATAGACATAATAGCATCAACCTTATCACTCAAGGAAGAGGTTTCTTCGACAGAATTTACCTTCTTACCTTGTGGAGCTCTTTCCGTGTGCCATTCAGAGTAATTAATCATCATATTATCAAGAAGCTTTGTTGCTTCACCAAGAGTGATGGACATAAAGGTACCTCCAGCAGCTGAATCCAATAGGTTCCGCGAAGAAAAATTCAGTCATGCATAAAAGGTTTGGATGATCATCCAAATAGTCAGTCCGTGGGTTGGGCAATTTTTAACCAAAGATTTCATTCTTTCCCATGCTTGTGCAACATGCTCAGTATCTAATTGTTTAAAATTCATTATGCTACTCCTCAAAGATATAATTTTAGCAGGGGGATAATATCTACCAATAAAAGCATCCTTGCATTTAGTCCATGAATCAATACTATTCTTAGGCAGAGAAAGCAACCAATCTTTAGCTCTTCCTCTTAGTGAGAAAGGGAACAATTTTAATTTTATTATGTCACCATATACATCTTTATACTTTTTCATTTCACAAAGTTCAACAAAATTATTGAGATGGGCGGCAGCATCATCAGAACTAACACCAGAAAATTGCTCTCGCATAACAAGATTCAGTAAAGCAGGTTTAATTTCAAAGAATTCCGCTGTAGTAGCGGGTGGAGCAATAGGTGTACGTAAGAAATCATTATTATTTGTGGTTGTGAAGTCACACAACTTAGTATTCTCAGCAGTATTCATTTTAGCAACAGTAAATAAAGTAAACTAGATAAAGTAAATGCAAGTAACTAATTTTTTTGTGTTTTTGATATAGCAAACAAGATAGTAAATAAAGTAAACTAGCAACTAATTTTTGTGTGTTTTGTTTTAGTGCAGCAAACAAAGTAGTAAATAAAATAAAGCAAGACAAAAACAAAGTAAAGAGATTGGATTGTGAAGACTCCCCTTGCAGCGTGTCTTGATCTCCCCGGCAACGGCGCCAGAAAATATGCTGCTACCCTGGACTGATGTGGGCGTAGTAGCTTCCTTGTGACGTTGGGAACCCCAAGAGGAAGGTATGATGTGTACAGCAGCAAGTTTTCCCTCAGTAAGAAACCAAGGTTTATCGAACCAGTAGGAGTCAAGAAGCACGTTGAAGGTTGATGGCGGCGAGATGTAGTGCGGCGCAACACCAGGGATTCCGGCGCCAACGTGGAACCTGCACAACACAACCAAAGTACTTTGCCCCAACGAAACAGTGAGGTTGTCAATCTCACCGGCTTGCTGTTACAAAGGATTAGATGTATAGTGTGGATGATGATTGTTTGCAGAAAACAGTAGAACAAGTATTGCAGTAGATTGTATTCGATGTAAAAGAATGGACCGGGGTCCACAGTTCACTAGAGGTGTCTCTCCCATAAGATAAATAGCATGTTGGGTGAACAAATTACAGTTGGGCAATTGACAAATAGAGAGGGCATGACAATGCACATACATGACATGATGAGTATTGTGAGATTCAATTGGGCATTACGACAAAGTACATAGACCGCTATCCAGCATGCATCTATGCCTAAAAAGTCCACTTTCAGGTTATCATCCGAACCCCTTCCGGTATTAAGTTGCAAGCAACAGACAATTGCATTAAGTATGGTGCGTAATGTAATCAATAACTATATCCTCGGACATAGCATCAATGTTTTATCCCTAGTGGCAACAGCACATCCACAACCTTAGAACTTTACATCCTTTGTCCCAGATTTAATGGAGGCATGAACCCACTATCGAGCATAAATACTCCCTCTTGGAGTTACTAGCAAAAACTTGGCCAGAGCCTCTACTAACAACAGAGAGCATGCAAGATCATAAACAACACATAGGTAATAGATTGATAATCAACATAACATAGTATTCTCTATCCATCGGATCCCAACAAACACAACATATAGCATTACATATAGATGATCTTGATCAAGTTAGGCAGCTCACAAGATCCGACAATGAAACACATGAGGAGAAGACAACCATCTAGCTACTGCTATGGACCCATAGTCCAGGGGTGAACTACTCACTCATCAATCCGGAGGCGACCATGGCGGTGTAGAGTCCTCCGGGAGATGAATGTAGCGACCCGGGAAAATACTCCTATTAGATTTTTGTTTGTTCTTTTCTTTTATGCATCCTCATGGCATATGCATCATCTCATTCATGTTTTAACAACATAAAACTATTTTATAAACCCTAAATATTTTGTTTTTCCCTCTCATATGGTTTTTTATAATAAACCTCCCCTTTTCTATTCTTTAACAAAACCCTAAAATAATAAGATTTATATTTTATTATAAACCTTTGGATCTTATTTTTATCTTATCTCCAACCTGTATTCAAATTCAAACTCTTGTTGTTGTGGTTCAAATCTGTCTACTAAAACAGATTTCAAAAAAATAAAATAAAGGAGAAAAGTTTTTAAAAGAAAAATCAAACCCTAACTCCTCTAACAGGCCGCAGCCCCCCTCTGGCCTTTTCCTTTTCCACGGCGGCCCGTCTCCTTCTCCCCTCTTCCGGCCCAGCCCAACAGAACCGGCCCGTACCTTTTCGCTCTTCTTTTCGACGACGTTGTCGTCTTCTTCGTCCCAGCACGCACATGGCGTGAGGAGGCAGTGGTCCTCCTCACCAACCACCGCGGCGCGCTCCACCTGCTCCCCCTCCCCTTTTAACCCCTCTCGAGACCGAAAACCCTAACCCTACCTTCTTCCTCCCTCGCGCCGCCATCTCTCCTGCTTCCCTTCTTTTTCTCTGTGAAGCCCGAGCACCACCGTCGGCCTCGCCATGGCACCGCCGCTCCGGGCACCCCCCTCCCTGTCCGAGCACACCATCAGGTCCGCCTCGCTCTCCTCGTTAACCCGGTGGAAGGAATCGAGCCCGGGTGCTCTCAGATGCCGCCAAAATCGCCGATTCCCCGCTCCGTCTGCCGAACTCTGGCGATGATTCCGGCCGACCTCGACCTCCTCCGGCGCCGGTGACCACACGTCGAGCTCCCAGGTAACCAGGCGCATAACCTGGACACCGTCGTTGGCCCCTTTGCTTCCTGTTTTCTACTCGTCACCTTGTACCGACGCCGCTCGCCCGTAGATGTCCGACGACGGCCGCCTTCCGACGACCTCCCCCTGGCGGCGCCGCCCCCACCAGGTCCGCGTCGAGCGCCACAAGCCTCGCGTCCTAGGATGCCTCCTTCCGCCCACGCTCGTCCGTGCCATGTCGCGGTGACCGCGTCTGGAACGCGCGCGGCGTCTCCGTGTCAAACACCTTCAGTGCAAGCGCACATGGTCGCCAGCGTGGCCGCCATGTCATCGCCTGGGCCCCACCAGTCAGCCACTCCGGCTAGGTTCTGCCCGGTGAGAAAAACACCTCAGATCCAGATCCCATCTTTTTGCATCTAGCCCCCTGCAAGATTTGTACCCTGATCCCGCGGTCCCTGCAGTTTCTGAAGAAGCCCCTGCGTTTTCCTGAAGTTCAACCCGCGGTACCGCTGTCCAGTCAGCACCCCTGGCCCGCCAGTCAGCCACTGTGGCTAGCCTCCTCTCGGTGAGAAAAGCCCCAGACCCCTTTTCCTGTTTTACTAAAATTTCCAGAAAATGTGTGTATCTCGTATAAATCATATCTTTTGAACCGTAACTCGAAATGCAAAGTATTTTATATGAAAGTTGATCAGAAAAATGTGTTGAACATGAATATGCCATCCATATGCCTGTTTGCATCTCGCATCATGTCGTGACGTGGTAGTTATGCATGTTCACCTAACATATATGCGGAGTATTTCGGATATCCGCCTAAGGTTTTCCCCGCTCCGTTTAACTTTGAAGTAGCTCACCCCTGCCATGTTGTGCCATGCTATTCAACCTTTAACCTTGCCGGTAGAAATGCAACTTCAACCTAATTTGTTTGTCCGGGGTTTCCGACTCCGCTTAAATTGGATAAGTTGCATCGCCGCATCATGTTTGCCATGCCATGCATATCATATCATGATCATGCCGATTCTTTTGCCGTAGTAGTAAGATGTGCATCCGTTGATTGTCGTAGCGATTTGCTTCTTCCCGGATAGGATCGCGAAGTGGTGTGGTGAGATACGACAAGTTCTCCGGATGTCCCTCGGCAAGTTTTAACAGGCAAGCATTTTCCCCTATACTCCTGCCCCTGCAGAAGTCGCTTACCTATTTTATTTTGCCTTCTCCCTCATGCTATCCTTAAGTTGCGTTCTTGTCACGTGTCCCTTCCACTTGTTACCTCAAGCAGCCTATATTGCCTCCACCAACCACCTATGGCTATTGTTTGGTATCGGGTCTGCCTTGCGAGTCGTAGTGCATGCTAGTGCTGTTATATCTCGTTACCGTTATCGCTATCTTATCGGTTGTCTGTTGGGAATCATGACACATGCTACGTGGTTATATCTGTTGAGAGAATCATGGTTACTTGTTAATAATTGTTAAGCGGAGGCATCGGTGGGTCAGCTGATCGTTTTGTGACGGCTCACTTGTGTTTCCTAAATATCTTAGGACCCCGAGTTCTTGTTATCTGTTCCGAGACTGAGCGCTCTAACCACACGTGGGTATGCTTCTGGGTCTCCCCTCGACAACTGCCGGAATCTACAGCTTTGTCCAGTGGCCACAACTAGTTTCGTAATGTTTTACCATTTGTTGTTTGCGTGCATGCCAGCTTGTTACTTATTTATTTTGGGAAGCCCCTGGGTGCCTTGTATCCCTTGTTTCTGGTATGCACGTATAGGTCGTGGAGCCTCTGCGAAGTGGTTTATCGCCCCAGTGTGTGTTTAAACCACCTAGCACGTTGACACACATAGCTAAGTCCGCTTCGGAGATACGGCCGGACTTCGATACGGGTTCAACTTGGTTAGGTGGCTTCCTGGACATTGTTGTCGTGAAGGAGAGTGCGAGTCGTTATATCCACCTGTCGCAAGTGGGTTGATCGTGCGTGTGGGCACATTTGGGCACCCCTGCAGGGTAAAATCTTATCGATAAGCCGCGTCCGCGGTTATGGACGACTTGGAGCTGTATGACTCGACCATAGACAACTTACACCTGTTGTTTATTCATAATAACTTGTGTAGTAAGTTAGCACAACTCTAATAATAAATGGTTAAAACTTGACAACCGTGTGGGTGCCTTTGTAAGTATTTCTTGGCGAAGGGAGAACACATCGGCTGAGTTATGTTTGCAGAGTATAGAACTGTTAGTTACGCTCTCTCACCTTCTCTGATAGACGGCTGTTGTAGAGTGTCTCTATAGGTTTTTAGTGCTTGCGCGCTGCCGCTTAACCCCACCATATTGCCTATGACGTTCCTCTTGCGTCCTCTAAGTCCCCTGCGTGCCTCAAGTACAAAGGACGACTGGTTGACGAATGCTTATACGTCTTGAAGTCTTGTTAAGTACGAACCCGTACTTATTGCTGCTTCTACGGGATATAACCGGGCAGGTATGAAGATATGTTCGATGAAGACGACGCTAGCAAGGTTACCCTTCCGGCTTGGCCTGGGCAGGGTTATGGACGCTACTGGTTATCTTCAGGACTCTTAGTCCAAATTTGTATCTTGTCCGTACTCGGACGTATTCGATCTTCTGTATGATTTGGATCTTTGTATGTATCTATTTGTATCTTGACTCGTTGGAGTCGTTGTTGTAATATATATGTTTCTTGTGGGCTCTATTGTAATCCTGTTGTAATGTTACCGCTCGTGATTGATTCCACCCGCATCGCGTGCATGCTTCGGCGTGTACGAGGCGCTTGGTGGTGCGTCTCCTAGAATCGATATCGTGCGGATTTCGGCGGATTCGCTGGGATCCTCATGTTACCGGTTTTGGGGCGTCACAAGTTGGTATCAGAGCCTCAGGTTGACGATACCCCACTAGTCCAGCCTTTAGGATAACCTTGCCAATGGTCGTTGAGTTTAGAGTGTCAAAATTATTTGCTAAAATTCGTTGGATAGTTCTGATTAGCTCTGATTTTTCTCCTTACCTCTATTCTTTCTCTTCTTACCTTTGCGAGTTTTGAGTCTTCTCTCTTATCCGAGTTCTCTGAGTCTTATGTTCCGACGCGGGTTGGACGATCTTTGCCTTAATCCTATTAGGTCCGATCTTCCGAGGTCCCGACGAAAGCGCATCATCAACAGCGGAACGACGACTTCTTGTTAGTGGTGTCGCCGATCTACGTGGAGCAAGAATTCTTGTTAGTGGTGTCGAGAAGGTCAACACCTCGACAGAAGAAGGTTCCACGCCGTGGTCGGGTGTTTGTCAACATGGTACAAGAAGATCCGATAGTTTAACCAACTCCCCCTTGGGTTGACGTGGAATCTCGGGGCGAGATTCCTTGTTAGTGGTGTCGATTGTAGCGACCCGGGAAAATACTCCTATTAGATTTTTGTTTGTTCTTTTCTTTTATGCATCCTCATGGCATATGCATCATCTCATTCATGTTTTAACAACATAAAACTATTTTATAAACCCTAAATATTTTGTTTTTCCCTCTCATATGGTTTTTTATAATAAACCTCCCCTTTTCTATTCTTTAACAAAACCCTAAAATAATAAGATTTATATTTTATTATAAACCTTTGGATCTTATTTTTATCTTATCTCCAACCTGTATTCAAATTCAAACTCTTGTTGTTGTGGTTCAAATCTGTCTACTAAAACAGATTTCAAAAAAATAAAATAAAGGAGAAAAGTTTTTAAAAGAAAAATCAAACCCTAACTCCTCTAACAGGCCGCAGCCCCCCTCTGGCCTTTTCCTTTTCCACGGCGGCCCGTCTCCTTCTCCCCTCTTCCGGCCCAGCCCAACAGAACCGGCCCGTACCTTTTCGCTCTTCTTTTCGACGACGTTGTCGTCTTCTTCGTCCCAGCACGCACATGGCGTGAGGAGGCAGTGGTCCTCCTCACCAACCACCGCGGCGCGCTCCACCTGCTCCCCCTCCCCTTTTAACCCCTCTCGAGACCGAAAACCCTAACCCTACCTTCTTCCTCCCTCGCGCCGCCATCTCTCCTGCTTCCCTTCTTTTTCTCTGTGAAGCCCGAGCACCACCGTCGGCCTCGCCATGGCACCGCCGCTCCGGGCACCCCCCTCCCTGTCCGAGCACACCATCAGGTCCGCCTCGCTCTCCTCGTTAACCCGGTGGAAGGAATCAAGCCCGGGTGCTCTCAGATGCCGCCAAAATCGCCGATTCCCCGCTCCGTCTGCCGAACTCCGGCGATGATTCCGGCCGACCTCGACCTCCTCCGGCGCCGGTGACCACACGTCGAGCTCCCAGGTAACCAGGCGCATCACCTGGACACCGTCGTTGGCCCCTTTGCTTCCTGTTTTCTACTCCTCACCTTGTACCGACGCCGCTCGCCCGCAGATGTCCGACGACGGCCGCCTTCCGACGACCTCCCCCTAGCGGCGCCACCCCCACCAGGTCCGCGTCGACGAAGCGCGTCGAGCGCCACAAGCCTCGCGTCCTAGGATGCCTCCTTCCGCCCACGCTCGTCCGTGCCATGTCGCGGTGACCGCGTCTGGAACGCGCGCGGCGTCTCCGTGTCAAACACCTTCAGTGCAAGCGCACATGGTCGCCAGCGTGGCCGCCATGTCATCGCCTGGGCCCCACCAGTCAGCCACTCCGGCTAGGTTCTGCCCGGTGAGAAAAACACCTCAGATCCAGATCCCATCTTTTTGCATCTAGCCCCCTGCAAGATTTGTACCCTGATCCCGCGGTCCCTGCAGTTTCTGAAGAAGCCCCTGCGTTTTCCTGAAGTTCAACCCGCGGTACCGCTGTCCAGTCAGCACCCCTGGCCCGCCAGTCAGCCACTGTGGCTAGCCTCCTCTCGGTGAGAAAAGCCCCAGACCCCTTTTCCTGTTTTACTAAAATTTCCAGAAAATGTGTGTATCTCGTATAAATCATATCTTTTGAACCGTAACTCGAAATGCAAAGTATTTTATATGAAAGTTGATCAGAAAAATGTGTTGAACATGAATATGCCATCCATATGCCTGTTTGCATCTCGCATCATGTCGTGACGTGGTAGTTATGCATGTTCACCTAACATATATGCGGAGTATTTCGGATATCCGCCTAAGGTTTTCCCCGCTCCGTTTAACTTTGAAGTAGCTCACCCCTGCCATGTTGTGCCATGCTATTCAACCTTTAACCTTGCCGGTAGAAATGCAACTTCAACCTAATTTGTTTGTCCGGGGTTTCCGACTCCGCTTAAATTGGATAAGTTGCATCGCCGCATCATGTTTGCCATGCCATGCATATCATATCATGATCATGCCGATTCTTTTGCCGTAGTAGTAAGATGTGCATCCGTTGATTGTCGTAGCGATTTGCTTCTTCCCGGATAGGATCGCGAAGTGGTGTGGTGAGATACGACAAGTTCTCCGGATGTCCCTCGGCAAGCTTCAACAGGCAAGCATTTCCCTTATACTCCTGCCCCTGCAGAAGTCGCTTACCTATTTTATTTTGCCTTCTCCCTCATGCTATCCTTAAGTTGCGTTCTTGTCACGTGTCCCTTCCACTTGTTACCTCAAGCAGCCTATATTGCCTCCACCAACCACCTATGGCTATTGTTTGGTATCGGGTCTGCCTTGCGAGTCGTAGTGCATGCTAGTGCTGTTATATCTCGTTACCGTTATCGCTATCTTATCGGTTGTCTGTTGGGAATCATGACACATGCTACGTGGTTATATCTGTTGAGAGAATCATGGTTACTTGTTAATAATTGTTAAGCGGAGGCATCGGTGGGTCAGCTGATCGTTTTGTGACGGCTCACTTGTGTTTCCTAAATATCTTAGGACCCCGAGTTCTTGTTATCTGTTCCGAGACTGAGCGCTCTAACCACACGTGGGTATGCTTACGGTCTCCCTCGACCACTGCCGGAATCTACAGCTTTGTCCAGTGGCCACAACTAGTTTCGTAATGTTTTACCATTTGTTGTTTGCGTGCATGCCAGCTTGTTACTTATTTATTTTGGGAAGCCCCTGGGTGCCTTGTATCCCTTGTTTCTGGTATGCACGTATAGGTCGTGGAGCCTCTGCGAAGTGGTTTATCGCCCCAGTGTGTGTTTAAACCACCTAGCACGTTGACACACATAGCTAAGTCCGCTTCGGAGATACGGCCGGACTTCGATACGGGTTCAACTTGGTTAGGTGGCTTCCTGGACATTGTTGTCGTGAAGGAGAGTGCGAGTCGTTATATCCACCTGTCGCAAGTGGGTTGATCGTGCGTGTGGGCACATTTGGGCACCCCTGCAGGGTAAAATCTTATCGATAAGCCGCGTCCGCGGTTATGGACGACTTGGAGCTGTATGACTCGACCATAGACAACTTACACCTGTTGTTTATTCATAATAACTTGTGTAGTAAGTTAGCACAACTCTAATAATAAATGGTTAAAACTTGACAACCGTGTGGGTGCCTTTGTAAGTATTTCTTGGCGAAGGGAGAACACATCGGCTGAGTTATGTTTGCAGAGTATAGAACTGTTAGTTACGCTCTCTCACCTTCTCTGATAGACGACTGTTGTAGAGTGTCTCTATAGGTTTTTAGTGCTTGCGCGCTGCCGCTTAACCCCACCATATTGCCTATGACGTTCCTCTTGCGTCCTCTAAGTCCCCTGCGTGCCTCAAGTACAAAGGACGACTGGTTGACGAATGCTTATACGTCTTGAAGTCTTGTTAAGTACGAACCCGTACTTATTGCTGCTTCTACGGGATATAAACGGGCAGGTATGAAGATATGTTCGATGAAGACGACGCTAGCAAGGTTACCCTTCCGGCTTGGCCTGGGCAGGGTTATGGACGCTACTGGTTATCTTCAGGACTCTTAGTCCAAATTTGTATCTTGTCCGTACTCGGACGTATTCGATCTTCTGTATGATTTGGATCTTTGTATGTATCTATTTGTATCTTGACTCGTTGGAGTCGTTGTTGTAATATATATGTTTCTTGTGGGCTCTATTGTAATCCTGTTGTAATGTTACCGCTCGTGATTGATTCCACCCGCATCGCGTGCATGCTTCGGCGTGTACGAGGCGCTTGGTGGTGCGTCTCCTAGAATCGATATCGTGCGGATTTCGGCGGATTCGCTGGGATCCTCATGGTACCGGTTTTGGGGCGTCACAAGTTGGTATCAGAGCCTCAGGTTGACGATACCCCACTAGTCCAGCCTTTAGGATAACCTTGCCAATGGTCGTTGAGTTTAGAGTGTCAAAATTATTTGCTAAAATTCGTTGGATAGTTCTGATTAGCTCTGATTTTTCTCCTTACCTCTATTCTTTCTCTTCTTACCTTTGCGAGTTTTGAGTCTTCTCTCTTATCCGAGTTCTCTGAGTCTTATGTTCCGACGCGGGTTGGACGATCTTTGCCTTAATCCTATTAGGTCCGATCTTCCGAGGTCCCGACGAAAGCGCATCATCAACAGCGGAACGACGACTTCTTGTTAGTGGTGTCGCCGATCTACGTGGAGCAAGAATTCTTGTTAGTGGTGTCGAGAAGGTCAACACCTCGACAGAAGAAGGTTCCACGCCATGGTCGGGTGTTTGTCAACATGGTACAAGAAGATCCGATAGTTTAACCAACTCCCCCTTGGGTTGACGTGGAATCTCGGGGCGAGATTCCTTGTTAGTGGTGTCGATTGTAGCGACCCGGGAAAATACTCCTATTAGATTTTTGTTTGTTCTTTTCTTTTATGCATCCTCATGGCATATGCATCATCTCATTCATGTTTTAACAACATAAAACTATTTTATAAACCCTAAATATTTTGTTTTTCCCTCTCATATGGTTTTTTATAATAAACCTCCCCTTTTCTATTCTTTAACAAAACCCTAAAATAATAAGATTTATATTTTATTATAAACCTTTGGATCTTATTTTTATCTTATCTCCAACCTGTATTCAAATTCAAACTCTTGTTGTTGTGGTTCAAATCTGTCTACTAAAACAGATTTCAAAAAAATAAAATAAAGGAGAAAAGTTTTTAAAAGAAAAATCAAACCCTAACTCCTCTAACAGGCCGCAGCCCCCCTCTGGCCTTTTCCTTTTCCACGGCGGCCCGTCTCCTTCTCCCCTCTTCCGGCCCAGCCCAACAGAACCGGCCCGTACCTTTTCGCTCTTCTTTTCGACGACGTTGTCGTCTTCTTCGTCCCAGCACGCACATGGCGTGAGGAGGCAGTGGTCCTCCTCACCAACCACCGCGGCGCGCTCCACCTGCTCCCCCTCCCCTTTTAACCCCTCTCGAGACCGAAAACCCTAACCCTACCTTCTTCCTCCCTCGCGCCGCCATCTCTCCTGCTTCCCTTCTTTTTCTCTGTGAAGCCCGAGCACCACCGTCGGCCTCGCCATGGCACCGCCGCTCCGGGCACCCCCCTCCCTGTCCGAGCACACCATCAGGTCCGCCTCGCTCTCCTCGTTAACCTGGTGGAAGGAATCGAGCCCGGGTGCTCTCAGATGCCGCCAAAATCGCCGATTCCCCGCTCCGTCTGCCGAACTCCGGCGATGATTCCGGCCGACCTCGACCTCCTCCGGCGCCGGTGACCACACGTCGAGCTCCCAGGTAACCAGGCGCATCACCTGGACACCGTCGTTGGCCCCTTTGCTTCCTGTTTTCTACTCCTCACCTTGTACCGACGCCGCTCGCCCGCAGATGTCCGACGACGGCCGCCTTCCGACGACCTCCCCCTGGCGGCGCCGCCCCCACCAGGTCCGCGTCGACGAAGCGCGTCGAGCGCCACAAGCCTCGCGTCCTAGGATGCCTCCTTCCGCCCACGCTCGTCCGTGCCATGTCGCGGTGACCGCGTCTGGAACGCGCGCGGCGTCTCCGTGTCAAACACCTTCAGTGCAAGCGCACATGGTCGCCAGCGTGGCCGCCATGTCATCGCCTGGGCCCCACCAGTCAGCCACTCCGGCTAGGTTCTGCCCGGTGAGAAAAACACCTCAGATCCAGATCCCGTCTTTTTGCATCTAGCCCCCTGCAAGATTTGTACCCTGATCCCGCGGTCCCTGCAGTTTCTGAAGAAGCCCCTGCGTTTTCCTGAAGTTCAACCCGCGGTACCGCTGTCCAGTCAGCACCCCTGGCCCGCCAGTCAGCCACCGTGGCTAGCCTCCTCTCGGTGAGAAAAGGCCCTGGGCTTTGATTTCGTCCAATTCCGAGAATATTTCCTTACTAGGATTTCTGAAACCAAAAACAGCAGAAAACAGCAACTGGCTCTTCGGCATCTCGTTAATAGGTTAGTGCCGGAAAATGCATAATAATGACATATAATGTGTATAAAACATGTGAGTATCATCATAAAAGTAGCATGGAACATAAGAAATTATAGATACGTTTGAGACGTATCACGAGGCTACACTCATTGGTCCACACACATCGGTATGTATGATTTCCAATAAGTCTGTAGCTCGCTCCATAATACCAGAGAATGGAGTCTTAGTCATTTTTCCCATTAGACATGCTTCGCATCTATCAAGTGACTCAAAGTCAAGTGATTCAAGTAATCCATCGGTATGGAGTTTCTTCATGCGTTTCACTCTAATATGACCAAGACGACAGTGCCACATATAAGTAGAATTATCATTTAATTTAATTCGCTTAGCATCAATGTTATGTATATGTGTATCACTACTATCGAGATCTAACAGAAATAAGCCATTCTTTTCAGGTGCTCGACCATAAAATATATTATTCATAAAAATAGAACAACCATTATTCTCAGACTTGAATGAATAACCGTCTTGCATTAAACAAGATCCAGATATAATGTTCATGCTCAACGCGGGTACAAAATAACAATTATTTAGGCTTAAAACTAATCCCGAAGGTAGATGTAGAGGAAGTGTGCCGACAGCGATCACATCGACTTTGGATCCATTTCCAACGCGCATCGTCACTTAATCCTTTAGTAGTCTTCGTTTATTCTTTAGTTCCTGTTTCGAGTTACAAATATGAGCAACCGAACCAGTATCAAATACCCAGGTACTAGTACGAGAACCAGTAAGATAAACATCTATAACATGTATATCAGATATACCTTCTTTCTTCTTCTTGACAAGGCCGCTCTTCAGATCCGCCAAATACTTGGAGCAATTACGCTTCCGGTGTCCCTTCTCCTTGCGATATGCTTTTCAGCATCAGGTTTAGGGCCAGTCTTAGGTTTCATAGGAGGCGTGGCAGCTTTCTTGCCACCCTTCTTGAATTTGCCTTTAGACTTGCCCTGTTTCTTGAAACTGGTGGTCTTGTTGACCATCAACACTTGGTGCTCTTTCTTGATCTCAATCTCAGCAGCTTTAAGCATGGAGAAGAGTTCAGGTAACTCTTTGTTCATGTTCTGCATATTGTAGTTCATCACAAAGTTCTTGTAACTAGGTGGCAGTGATTGAAGGATACGATTAATCCCCAGTCTGTTAGGAATAACTATTTCCAAGTCACTGAGTTTCTTCGCATGCCCGGTCATAACGAGCATGTGCTCACTAACGGAGCTACTTTCTTCCATCATGCAACTGAAGAAGTGTTTCGATGCTTCATAGCATTCCACGGCCGCATGAGTTTCAAAAATAGTCTTCAACTCTTTTATCAACTCATGTGGATCGTGGTGCTCAAAACATTTTTGAAGATCGACTTCCAGACTGCATAGGATGGCACACTGAACTTGAGAGTACCGAGTTTTCCGAGTTGCGTAAACATTCTTTACTTCATCGGTTTCAGTTTCTGCAGGAGGGTCACCTAGCGGTGCATCAAGCACATATTGCAGATTTCCGCCAGCAAGGAAAATCCTCACATGATGGAACCAGTCGGTGAAGTTGCTACCGTTGCTCTTAAGCTTTTCTTTCTCTAGGAACTGGTTAAAATTGATTGGGGACGCCATATCTACAACATATATTTGCAATAGTTTAGACTAAGTTTATGACAAATTGAGTTCAAATTTTAATTCAACATAATTAAAAATCTAGGTGAACTCCCACTCAAAACAATATCCCTCGCATTGTCTTAGTGATCACACGAACCAAATCCACCATACCTAAGTCCGATCATCACGAGACAAGGTGTAATTTCAATGGCGAACACTCAAAGTGTTCATCATATCAATCATATGATTCATGCTCTACCTTTCGGTATCACGTGTTCCGAGACCATGTCTGTACATGCTAGGCTCGTCAAGGCCACCTTAGTATCCGCATGTGCAAAACTGGCTTGCACCCGTTGTATGCACTTGTTGATTCTATCACACCCGATCATCACGAGATGCTTCGAAACGACAAGTCTTGGCAACGGTGCTACTAAGGATGAACACTTTATTATCTTGATATTTCAGTGAGAGGGATCATCTTATAATGCTACCGTCGCGATCTAAGCAAAATAAGATGCATAAAAGGATTAACATCACATGCAGTTCATATGTGATATGATATGGCCCTTTTGTCTTTGCGCCTTTGATCTCATTGATACGTCCAATTTGCATCACTATTTTATATCATAATTTGCTGTTATTCATTGATATATTTCATATTGGGACACAATACTTATGTTATTTCATCTATTTTGCATGTTTCATCATTATTGGAGGATCAAGCACCGGAGCCAGGATTCTGCTGGAAAAAGCACCATCAGAACGCAATATTTCGGAAGATCAACTGTGGGAGGAAATTATACCAAAAATCCTATTTTTCAAGATAACGGAGGAAGCCAGAAGGAGGGACCAGGAGGACCCAGGGTGGGCCCACACCCTAGGGCGGCGCGGCCCATGCCCTGGCCGCGCCGCCATGTGGTCTGGGGGGCCCATGACCCCTTTCGCCTCCTTTTCTTCGCGAAACCCTTCGTCCCGAAGACAAAAAGCCACAGAGGGTACCTCACGAAGAGTTACAGCCGCCTCTGCGGGGCGGAGAACACCAGAGAGAAAAGAGCTCTCCGGCGGGCAGGAATCCGCCGGGGAAATTCCCTCTGGGAGGGGGAAATCGACGCCATCGTCACCGTCATCGAGCTGGACATCATCGCCATCACCATCATCATCATCTCCACCATCATCACCGCCATCTCCTCCGCAGCACCTCGTCACCGCCGTAGCAATTTGGGTTTGATCTTGATTGTTTGATAGGGGAAACTCTCCCGGTATCGATTTCTACTTGTTGTTGATGCTATTGAGTGAAACCATTGAACCAAGTTTATGTTCAGATTGTTGTTCATCATCATATCACCTCTGATCATGTTCCATATGATGTCTCGTGAGTAGTTCGTTTAGTTCTTGAGGACATGGGTGAAGTCTAAATGTTAGTAGTGAACTATGGATGAGTAATATTCAATGGTGTGATATTTAAGTTGTGGTGTTATTCTTCTAGTGGTGTCATGTGAACGTCGACTACATGACACTTCACCATTTATGGGCCTAGGGGAATGCATCTTGTATTCGTTTGCTAATTGCGGGGTTGCCGGAGTGACAGAAACCTGAACCCCCGTTGGTATATCGATGCAGGAGGGATCGCAGGATCTCAGAGTTTAAGGCTGTGGTTAGATTTATTCTTAATTACTTTCTTGTAGTTGCGGATGCTTGCAAGGGGTATAATCACAAGTATGTATTAGTCCTAGGAAGGGCGGTACATTAGCATAGGTTCACCCACACAACACTTATCATAACAATGAAGATTATTTAGCCATATGTAGCGAAAGCACTAGACTAAAATCCCGTGTGTCCTCGAGAACGTTTGGTCATTATAAGTAAACAAACCGGCTTGTCCTTTGTGCTAAAAAGGATTGGGCCACTCGCTGCAATTTTTACTCTCGCACTTTACTTACTCGTACTTTATTCAACTGTTACATCAAAGCCCCCTGAATACTTGTCTGTGAGCATTTACAGTGAATCCTTCATCGAAACTGCTTGTCAACACCTTCTGCTCCTCGTTGGGATCGACATTCTTACTTATCGAAGATACTACGATACACCCCCTATACTTGTGGGTCATCAAGACTATTTTAAAGCGCCGTTGCCGGGAGCTAAGCGCTATTGGTAAGTGGAATTGGTAAGAAAAACCTTTCTTGTTGTGCTGATTTTATTTACACTTTTGCTGCTATAAGTCATTATGGAGAGATCTTCTCTTCAATTTTTATTTGGGAAATCTACTACTACTGCAACGGTAGTGGATGAGGCGCCAGGTGAGGAAGTGATACCATATAAAATACCTACGAAAATAATTGAACGTGTTATGGATAACCGCTATGAAGGGGATGGAACTGTCCATCCCGGTGATCATTTACTGTTTTTGCATGAATTATGCGGGTTATTCAAATGTGCAGGTATTGCTATGGATGAAGTGAGGAAGAAACTATTCTCTTTATCGCTGTGTGGTACGGCGGCGCATTGGTATAAATTACTGGATAATGGGGATTCTCTTGAATGGAATGATATTGTGCCCCGGTTTTATTCTAAGTTCTATCCTCCAAGTGAAATTCACAAGGATCGGAATCGCATATATAATTTTTGGCCTCATGATGGAGAGAGTATTGCCCAAGCTTGGGGGAGATTGAAGTCTTTAATGCTCAAATGCCCCATTCATGAGCTTCCTGGTAATGTTATTATTGATAATTTCTATGCAAGACTTTCTTTTCAAGACAAGACCTTGCTGGATACTTCTTGTTCTGGATCATTTACACGCAACAAAGAAGATTTTAAAAGGGACCTTCTTGATCGGATCCAAGAAAATACTGAAGGATGGGAGAACGACAAGGATAGAGAATCAGGTATAATTTATGATTATAAATGCATTGAAGCTTTTATGGATACTGATAAATTTCGTGATATGAGTGCTACATATGGTCTTGATTCTCAAGTTGCTGCAAATCTTTATAAAGCTTTTGCCTCTCATTATGAATTGCCAAAGAAGAATTTTGATAAGTATCATGAACCTTATAAAGATAAAATTGATTCGTCTATTAATAAATGTGTTGTAGTTGAAACTGCTGATCATATTATTCCTGAAGCTTATATTGAAAAAACTCCTTTCCCTGATAAAATGAAGGAGTACTCTGTTATAAATAGTGTGGTTCATAAAAGTGAAAAGAAACCTGTAGAACCTGAAGAACAAATAAAAGTTGAACCTGCTGTTGCAATAATTAAAGATCTTGTGACTGAAAATGTGGAGGATGGTCATATTATTTTCTGTGAAGATGCTTCTAATATTGTTTCACATCCTAATAAACCCAAACAAGCTAGTGTTCCTATGCTATCTGTTAGAATTGGTGATCATTGCTATTATGGATTATGTGATATTGGTGCAAGTGTTAGTGCTATTCCGTATGAGCTTTACACGGAGATTATGCACGAAATTGATTCTTGTGAACTTGAAGATATTGATGTGGTTATTCAGCTAGCTAATAGAGAAACTATTTCTCCAATCGGTATTGTTCGAGATGTGGAAGTTTTATGCGGTAAGATTAAATATCCTGCTGACTTTTTGGTACTTGGTTCTGCTGCTAGCGATTATTGTCCTATTATTTTTGGTAGACCTTTTCTAAATACTTGTGGAGCTATTATAGATTGCAAGAAAGAGAAAATTTTGACTAAATTTGCTGGTGAATCTTATGAGTTTAACTTCTCTAAATTTACTAAAACTCCTTATAAAGCTGACTTGCCTAGTAATGATCTTAAAATGGAGCAATGTGCATCTATTGTTCTTGTTCCTAATAATCCTTTGCAGCAACATTTGGAGGATAGCGAGAGTGAAGTTTTTAGGAAAGAAAGAGATGAGCTTGAGGAAATTTTTCTTCGCCAACCTATTCTCAAGCATGATTTACCGGTGGAAGATCTGGGTACAACACCGCCACCAAAGGAAGATCCTATTTTTGATTTAAAGCCTTTGCCTGATAACCTTAAATATGCTCATATTGATGATAAGAAAATATATCCTATTATTATTAGTTCTAAGCTTTCAGAGATTGAGGAAGAAAGGTTATTGGAAATATTGAAGAAGCACCGAGGAGCTATTGGCTACACTCTTGATGATTTGAAGGGGATTTCTCCTTCTATTTGCCAACATGCTATTAATATGGAAGATGATGCAAAGCCTGTTGTTGAACATCAGCGTCGTCTAATTCCGAAGATGAAGGAAGTGGTAAGGAATGAGGTATTAAGACTTCTTGAAGCTGGTATTATATATCCTATTGCTGATAGTAGATGGGTTAGTCCTGTGCATTGCGTTCCCAAGAAAGGAGGAATGATTTGTTGTGCCTAATGATAATGATGAGCTCATCCCTCAAAGAGTAGTTGTAGGGTATAGAATGTGCATTGATTTTCGAAAAGTTAATAAAGTTACTAAGAAAGATCATTACCCTTTACCATTTATTGATCAAATGTTAGAAAGATTGTCTAAAAATACTCATTTTTGTTTTCTTGATGGTTATTCCGGGTTTTCACAAATTGCTGTTAAAGCTAAAGATCAAGAGAAAACCACTTTTACTTGTCCCTATGGAACTTATGCTTATAGACGCATGCCTTTTGGTTTATGTAATGCTCCTGCTACTTTTCAAAGATGCATGTCTGCTATTTTTCATGGTTTTTGTGAAAGTATTGTAGAGGTATTCATGGATGATTTTTCCGTTTATGGGGATTCTTTTGATAGCTGCTTGCGAAACCTTGATAAAGTTTTGCAGAGATGTGAAGAAACTAACCTTGTTCTTAATTGGGAGAAATGCCACTTTATGGTTAATGAAGGAATTGTATTGGGACATAAAATTTCTGAGAGAGGTATTGAAGTTGATAGAGCTAAAGTTGAAGCAATTGAGAAGATGCCCTATCAGGGATGTTAAAGGTATTCGTAGTGTTCTTGGTCATCTTTGGGTTTTATAGGAGATTTATTAAAGATTTCTCCAAGATTTCAAAGCCTCTTACTAATCTTCTTCAAAAAGACGTACCTTTTGTTTTTGATGATGATTGTAAGGAAGCTTTTGAAACTCTTAAGAAAGCCTTAACAACTGCTCCTATAGTTGAACCTCCTGATTGGAATTTACCATTTGAAATTATGTGTGATGCTAGTGATTTTGCTGTAGGTGCTGTTCTTGGACAGCGAGTAGATAAAAAGCTGAATGTTATTCATTATGCTAGTAAAACTCTTGATGCTGCTCAAAGAAATTATGCTACAACTGAAAAAGAATTATTAGCTGTAGTCTTTGCTTGCGATAAATTTAGACCTTATATTGTTGATTCAAAAGTTACTATTCATCTTGATCATCTGCAATTAGATACCTTATGACAAAGAAAGATGCTAAGCCGAGGCTTATTAGATGGGTACTTCTTTTGCAAGAATTTGATTTACATATTGTAGATAGGAAAGGTGCTGATAATCCTGTTGCTGATAATTTGTCTAGATTGGAAAATATTGCTTATGATCCTGTTCCTGTTAATGATATTTTTCCAAATGAACAATTGGCTGTAATAAAGGTGAGCTCACGAGACAGTCCTTGGTATGCTGATTATGCTAACTTTATTGTTTCCAAGTACTTGCCTCCAACCTTTTCAGCTCAGCAAAGGAGGAAGTTCTTTTATGACTTGAGGCATTATTTCTGGGATGACCCACACTTATATAAAGAAGGAGTGGATGGTATTATGCGAAGATGTGTTCCCGAATATGAACAACAGGAGATATTGAGTAAATGTCATGGTAGTGCTTATGGAGGACATCACGCCGGAGAAAGAACCGCGCAAAAGGTTCTACAATCAGGTTTTTATTGGCCAACTCTCTTCAAAGATGCGAGGAAGTTTATTTTATCTTGTGATGAATGCCAAAGGGTTGGTAATATCTCCAGACGTAATGAAATGCCAATGAATTATACTCTTGTTATTGAACCGTTTGATTGTTGGGGATTTGACTTCATGGGACCTTTTCCCTCTTCAGAAGGTAACACTCATATACTTGTTGCTGTTGATTATGTTACTAATTGGGTGGAAGCTATACCTACAAAAAGTGCTGATGGTGAGACCTCTTTAAGAATGCTTTTAGATATTATTTTTCCTAGATTTGGAGTACCTAGATATATTATGACTGATGGAGGTTCTCATTTTATTCATGGAGGTTTTAGAAAAACTCTTGCTAGGTATGGTATTAATCATAGAATTGCTTCCGCTTATCATCCTCAAACTAGTGGTCAAGTAGAATTATCGAATAGAGAAATTAAATCTATTTTGGGAAAGACTGTTAATAAAACTAGAAAGAATTGGGCTAGTAAATTGAAGGATGCACTTTGGGCTTATAGAACTGCTTATAAAAATCCCATGGGAATGTCACCTTATAAAATGGTTTATGGGAAAGCTTGTCATTTACCTTTAGAACTAGAGCACAAAGCTTATTGGGCTGTTAGAGAATTAAATAAAGATCCTAAACTTGCCGGTGATAAGAGGTTGTTGCAATTGAGTTCTCTAGATGAATGGAGAAGTGAAGCTTATGAAAATGCTAAACTCTTTAAGGAGAAAGTTAAAAAATGGCATGATAGGAGGATTATCAAAAGAGAATTTAATATTGGGGATAAAGTCCTATTGTATCGGTCTCGTCTCAGATTCTTTGCAGGGAAATTACTCTCGAAATGGGAAGGACCATATGTTTTCGAGGAGGTGTATCGTTCAGGAGCAATCAAAATTAGCTCTCTCCAAGGCAATGCCACGCAAGTGGTGAATGGACAAAGACTCAAGCATTATATATCAGGTGATTCTTATAATGTTGATGTTGATATTATTCAAGTGGAAACACCGGAAGCTTTCATTAAAGGGCAAATTGACAGTCCGCCAGAACTCGACTTTGAATAGGTAACAGTACTGGTAAAGAAAAGTACGCAATTTACTTTCCGAACAATATTTTTGCTGTTTTTGGAAAATATGAAAAATTACGAGTTCGAAACGGAGTGGAAAGGACGCACGAGGGGACGCCACCATAGGCCGGCGCGGCCAAGCCTGGGCCCGCGCCGACCTATGGTTTGGCCGCCTCGTCGCCCCTTTCCGACTCTAGTTCGATCTGGTACTTTCCGTTTGTCGAGAAAAGTTTTGCTATATAATCCCCCGGACCCCTGGAGGTCCGTATATCGTTTTCTCGACGTGTTTTGTTTCGAGTTGTTTCTGCCAGGATTTGCTTCGGATCTAGAGCCATCATGTCTTCGTCGGAAACTCCGAAGGACAGATCCAGCAAGGATGTTGGCAACTTGTACATGGAGGAGCCGAGGATGCACCCCAAGGAGTTGCTGCTCGTTGAGGGAGAACTGCAGGTCAAGGATGTCCAGGGTCCTAAAGGAGAAGGAAGCTTGGAAGACAGGATGGAGAAGCTAGAACAGGAGGTTTTCAAATACAAGAAGATGGCTGAGCGGGAGGTGGATATCTTCCACAGGATTGTGTCCGAACTCATTGCTGAACATGAGAAGGAAACTGGGAAGCTTTGGAGCGACATCCTTTCACTTCACGACACCACCAACAAGCTCCAAGCACAACTCTATGATTTTCAGAATCAGAACTGTGAGTATGAAAACAGGTTTAAATACATAAGCCGTGCTGCTAGTTTCAGGATCCCCGAGACCAAGATGTCATTTCTTGATGGAGAGCCTCTTCCTTGGAAGTTTGATGACGGGAATTCATCACCACCATCTCCGCAGGAGTAATTCATCATCGGTATTGGCATCCCCTTGGTTTGTTCCAAGCTTGGGGGAGTGCCGCGGTATCACATCATCACTACCTTTTACTTTTATTGTCAAGTAGTGTCATATCATGAGTAGGGAAGTTATCATATAAGATGGGTTGCAGTTTGGAAGTATCTCTCCTTTAGTTGATTATCTATGTATCCCTTGGTGTGAGTTATCGTTATGGAATATTAATGAGAAGTTTTATCATTTACATATTGCACATCTTATTCTAGTTTGCAATCTCTATTGTATGATTTACCTTGTTGTTAGTATTGGTATCACTTTGGGAGCATTGAATAAATCTATTTGGTTTTGGCAAACTTAGCATTGGTCAATAGCAACAACACTTTGAGGTTTAGTTAGAAAAGAGAAATACATATAGATGTTTCATTGTCTTTCTTTCTTGTTAGCTCATAGCTTATTATTCTGAAGTTAATATTGTTTGTGCTTACAAGGAAGATGCATGACTGTTTCTATCATATGTATATTTGTTTGTTTCCCTCGACTCTTATGCTTGCTAATTAACCTTGCTAGACAAAGACCTGTACTGAGAGGGAATACTTCTCGTGCATCCAAACCTTAACCCAAACCTATGTCATTTGTGTCCACCATACCTACCTACTGCATGGTATTTTCTGCCATTCCAAGTAAATACTTCATGTCCTACCTTTAAATAATTCAAAACTTAGTATCTCTTATTTGTGTCAATGTTTCATAGCTCATGAGGAAGTATGTGGTGTTTTATCTTTCAATCTTGTTGGGCAACTTTCACCAATGGACTAGTGGCTTCATCTGCTTACCCAATAATTTTGCAAAAAGAGCTGGCAATGGGATTCCCAGTCCCAAATTAATTAAACTAAATAGACACTCCTCCATGTTATGTGATTGATGGACGGCACCCAAAGGATTCGGTTAGCCATGGCTTGTGTAAGCAAAGGTTGGGGGGATTGTCATCATCATCATAAAGCTAAAATAAAAAGGCACTCCTTCATGGTATGAGATTGTTGGCAGGCACCCGAGGATTCGGTTAGCCATGGTTTGTGAAAGAAAAGGTTGGAAGGAGTGCCACACAAAATGAAAATAATATGGGAGCCGCTCTTTGGAGGTTGTTTGGCAAGGGGGTTAGAGTACCCGCTACCAGTCATTGACAACAACAAACACCTCTCAAAATGTTACTTTTATTCTCTTTATATGATTGCAAAACTAAAAAAGCTCTAGCACATGATTTAATCACTGCTTCCCTCTGCGAAGGGCCTGTCTTTTACTTTATGTTGAGTCAGTAAACCTATTTCCCTCCATCTTGAGCAAGCATTTGAGTTGTTGTGATCAAACCATTATATTGTGATTCACTTCATCATGTTTTTATTCTTCCTTGTTTAGTACAAGTTTTATCTGAATGAATATAGCTTTGCAAGTTATCAATGATCATGAGGAGGTTATTATGATTGAGTATGCAAGTTGTGCCATAATGGTTTATATGGCACCCGAGGATTATAATGGTTTATAATGGTTTATATGGCACAACTTGCATACTCAATCATAATAACCTCCTCATGATCATTGATAACTTGCAAAGCTATATTCATTCAGGTAAAACTTGTACTAAACAAGGAAGAATAAAAGACATGATGAAGCAAATCACAATATAATGGTTTGATCACAACAACTCAAATGCTTGCTTAAGATGGAGGGAAATAGGTTTACTGACTCAACATAAAGTAAAAGACAGGCCCTTCGCAGAGGGAAGCAGGGATTAAATCATGTGCTAGAGCTTTTTCAGTTCTGAAATCATATAAAGAGAATGAAAGTAACATTTTGAGAGGTGTTTGATGTTGTCAACGACTGGTAGCGGGTACTCTAACCCCCTTGCCAGACAAACCTTCAAAGAGTGGCTCCCATTTTATTTTTATTTTTGTGTGGCACTCCTTCCAACCTTTCTTTCACAAACCTTGGCTAACCGAATCCTCGGGTGCCTGCCAACAATCTCATACCATGAAGGAGTGCCTTTTTATTTTAGTTTTATTATGATGACACTCCCCCCAACCTTTGCTTACACAAGCCATGGCTAACCGAATCCTTCGGGTGCCGTCCATCAATCACATACCATGGAGGAGTGTCTATTTAGGTTAATTAATTTGGGACTAGGAATCCCATTGCCAGCTCTTTTTGCAAAATTATTGGATAAGCGGATGAAGCCACTAGTCCATTGGTGAAAGTTGCCGAACAAGATTGAAAGATAAAACACCACATACTTCCTCATGAGCTATAAAACATTGACACAAATAAGAGATAGTAAATTTTGAATTGTTTAAAGGTAGCACACGAAGTATTTACTTGGAATGGCAGGAAATACCATGTAGTAGGTAGTTATGGTGGACACAAATGGCATAGGTTTGGGTTAAGGTTTGGATGCACGAGAGGTATTCCCTCTCGGTACAGGTCTTTGGCTAGCAAGGTTAATTAACAAGCATAAGAGTCGAGGGAAACAAACAAATATACATGTGATAGAAACAATCATGCAGCTTCCTTGTAAGCACAAACAATTTTAACTTCAGAATAATAAGCTATGAGCTAACAAGAAAGGAAGACAATGAAACAACTACATGTATTTCTCTTTTCTACTTAAACCTCAAAGTGTTGTTGCTATTGACCAATGCTAAGTTTGCCAAAACCAAATAGATTTATTCAATGCTCCCAAAGTGATACCAATACTAATAACAAGATCAATCATATAATAAGGATTGCAAACTAAAATAAGATGTGCAATATGTAAATGATAAGACTTCTCATTAATATTCCATAACGATAACTCACACCAAGGGATACATAGACAACCAACTAAAGGAGAGATACTTCCACACTGCAACCTATCTTATATGATAACTTCCCTACTCATGATATGACACTACTTGACAGTAAAAAGTAAAAGGTAGTGATGATGTGATACCGCGGCACTCCCCCAAGCTTGGAACAAACCAAGGGGATGCCAATACCGATGATGAATTACTCCTTCGGCGATGGTGGTGATGAATTCTTGACAAGCTTCTCAACAAACTCCTGAAGCTCATCAATCTTGTACATGAGGTTGCGGATCATCTCCGAATTGTGCTCGACGCGGTTAGGAAGTATGTCCGACGGCGAGCCCCAACTCTTGGAGTTATTTCCCCACTCTTCACCCTCAGGCTTCATCCTTCCTGCAGTGTTAGAACGATCTATATCCCAATTGCTAGGCAATGCTGCCTTGGGAGTCCTTTCAATTTGACTATTGAAAATTAGATTGCGGAAGGGATGGTGAGTGCCTGAAGAAGATGTCTTTGGAGCTAGGTAATGACGTGGAACCCTTCCTCCGGTGCGAATTCTTGCGCTCTTGTTTGCACTAAAAGGGTTATCCACCACCTCGATGCTTGCGATGGTGGCACGCGGGTATGCGCGCGAGTCTTCCTCCACCTTTTCTTCATCCTCTTCCTTGACGCTTTTGTCCACCTCTTTCCACTCGGGATCTTGAATATCTTCATCCGAAAGCTCCTTGCCCTTGTTCTTGGAGACCATGGTGCTTCTAGACTGAAAACAGATCCTGGCAGAAACAACTCGAAACAAAACACGTCGAGAAAACGATATACGGACCTCCAGGGGTCCGGGGGATTATATAGCAAGAATCTTTATGTCATAAGGAAAGTACCAGGTCGAACCAGAGTCGGAAAGAGGTGACGAGGCGGAAAGCTCATAGGGTGGCGCGGCCTGGCTGGGGCCCGCGCCGACCTATGGGGGCACGCCCTCGTGCGTCTCCTCCACTCTGTTTCGATCTCGTAATTTTTCATATTTTCCAAAAATACCAAAAACATTGTTCGGAAAGTAAATTGCGAACTTTTTATTACCAGTACTGTTACCTATTCAAAGTCGAGTTCTGGCGGACTGTCAATTTGTCCTTTGATGAAAGCCTCCGGTGTTTCCACTCGAATAACATCAACATCTACATTGTAAGAACCACCTGAGATATAATGCTTGAGTCTTTGTCCATTCACCACTTGTGTGGCATTGCCTTGGAGAGAGCTAATTTTTATTGCTCCTGAACGATACACCTCCTCAACAACATATGGTCCTTCCCATTTCGAGAGTAATTTCCCTGCAAAGAATCTGAGACGAGACCGATACAACAGGACTTTATCCCCAATATTAAATTCTCTTTTGATAATCCTTCTATCATGCCATTTTTTAACTTTCTCTTTAAAGAGTTTAGCATTTTCATAAGCTTCACTTCTCCATTCATCTAGAAAACTCAATTGCAGCAACCTCTTATTACCAGCTAGTTTAGGATCTTTATTTAATTCTCTAACAGCCCAATAAGCTTTGTGCTCTAGTTCTAAAGGTAAATGACAAGCTTTTCCATAAACCATTTTATAAGGTGACATTCCCATGGGATTTTTATAAGCAGTTCTATAAGCCCATAGTGCTTCCTTCAATTTACTAGCCCAATTCTTTCTAGTTTTATTAACAGTCTTTTGCAAGATAGATTTAATTTCTCTATTTGATAGTTCTACTTGCCCACTAGTTTGAGGATGATAAGCGGAAGCAATTCTATGATTAATGCCATATTTAGCAAGAGTTTTTCTAAAACCACCATGAATAAAATGAGAACCTCCATCAGTCATAATATATCTAGGAACTCCAAATCGAGGAAAAATAATATCTAAAAGCATTCTTAAAGAGGTCTCACCATCAGCACTTTTTTGTAGGTATGGCTTCCACCCATTTAGTAACATAATCAACAGCAACAAGTATATGAGTGTTACCTTCTGAAGAGGGAAAAGGTCCCATGAAGTCAAATCCCCAACAATCGAACGGTTCAATAACAAGAGTATAATTCATAGGCATTTCATTGCGTCTAGAGATATTACCAACCCTTTGGCATTCATCACAAGATAAAATAAACTTCCTTGCATCTTTGAAGAGAGTTGGCCAATAAAAACCTGATTGTAGCACCTTTTGCGCGGTTCTATCTCCGGCGTGATGTCCTCCATAAGCACTCCCATGACATTTACTCAATATCTCTTGATGTTCATATTCGGGAACACATCTTCGCAGAATACCATCCACTCCTTCTTTATATAAGTGTGGGTCATCCCAGAAATAATGCCTCAAGTCATAAAAGAATTTCCTCCTTTGCTGAGCTGAAAAGGTTGGAGGCAAGTACTTGGAAACAATAAAGTTAGCATAATCAGCATACCAAGGACTGTCTCGCGAGCTCACCTTTATTACAGCCAATTGTTCATTTGGAAAACTATCATTAACAGGAACAGGATCATAAGCAATATTTTCCAATCTAGACAAATTATCAGCAACAGGATTATCAGCACCTTTCCTATATACAATATGTAAATCAAATTCTTGCAACAGAAGTACCCATCTAAGAAGCCTTGGCTTAGCATCTTTCTTTTGCATAAGGTATCTGATTGCAGCATGATCAGTATGTATAGTGACTTTTGAATCAACAATATAAGATCTAAACTTATCACAAGCAAAGACTACAGCTAACAATTCTTTTTCAGTAGTAGCATAATTTCTTTGAGCAGCATCAAGGGTTTTACTAGCATAATGAATAACATTCAATTTTTTATTTACTCGCTGTCCAAGAACAGCGCCTACAGCAAAATCACTAGCATCACACATAATTTCAAATGGTAAGTTCCAATCAGGAGGTTCAACTATAGGAGCAGTTGTTAAGGCTTTCTTTAGAGTTTCAAAAGCTTCCTTACAATCATCATAAAAAACAAAAGGTACATCTTTTTGAAGAAGATTAGTAAGAGGCTTTGAAATCTTGGAGAAGTCTTTAATAAACCTCCTATAAAACCCAGCATGACCAAGAACACTACGAATACCTTTAACATCCCTATGATAGGGCATCTTCTCAATTGCTTCAACTTTAGCTCTATCAACTTCAATACCTCTCTCGGAAATTTTATGTCCCAATACAATTCCTTCATTAACCATAAAGTGGCATTTCTCCCAATTAAGAACAAGGTTAGTTTCTTCACATCTCTGCAAAACTTTATCAAGGTTCCGCAAGCAATTATCAAAAGAATTCCCATAGACAGAAAAATCATCCATGAATACCTCTACAATACTCTCGCAAAAGCCATGAAAAATAGCAGACATGCATCTTTGAAAAGTAGCAGGAGCATTACATAAACCAAAAGGCATACGTCTATAAGCATAAGTTCCATAGGGACAAGTGAAAGTGGTTTTCTCTTGATCCTTAGTTTTAACAGCAATTTGTGAAAACCCAGAATAACCATCAAGAAAGCAAAAATGAGTATTTTTAGATAACCTTTCTAACATTTGATCAATAAAAGGCAAAGGGTAATGATCTTTGTTAGTAACTTTATTAACTTTACGATAATCAATGCACATTCTATACCCTACAACTACTCTTTGAGGTATGAGCTCATCATTATCATTAGGCACAACAGTCATTCCTCCTTTCTTAGGAACACAATGCACAGGACTAACCCATCTACTATCAGCAATAGGATATATAATACCAGCTTCAAGAAGTCTTAATACCTCATTTCTTACCACATCCTTCCTCTTAGGAATTAGACGACACTGAGGTTCAACAACAGGCTTCGCATCATCTTCCATATTAATGGCGTGTTGGCAAATAGAGGGAGAAATCCCCTTCAAGTCATCCAGAGTGTAGCCAATAGCACCTCGGTGTTTCTTCAATATTTCCAATAACCTTTCTTCTTCAAACTCTGAAAGCTTAAAACTAATAATAACAGGATATATTTTCTTATCATCAATATGAGCATATTTAAGATTATCAGGTAATGGTTTTAAATCAAAGATAGGATCTTCCTTTGGTGGTGGTGTTGTACCCAGATCTTCTACCGGTAAATCATGCTTAAGAATAGGTTGACCAAGGAAAATTTCATCAAGCTCATTTCTTTCTTCCCTAAAAACTTCACTCTCACTATTCTCCAAATGTTGCTGCAAAGGATTATTAGGAGCAAGAGCAATAGATGCACACTGTTCAACTCTAAAATCGTTATTAGGCAAATCAGCTTTATAAGGAGTTTTGGTAAATTTAGAGAAGTTAAACTCATAAGATTCACCAGCAAATTTAGTCAAAATTTTCTCTTTCTTGCAATCTATAATAGCTCCACAAGTATTTAGAAAAGGTCTACCAAAAATGATAGGACAATATTTACTAGCAGCAGAACCAAGTACCAAAAAGTCAGCAGGATATTTAATCTTACCGCATAGAACTTCCACATCTCGAACAATACCAATTGGAGAGATTGTTTCTCTATTAGCCAGCCGAATAACCACATCAATATCTTCAAGTTCACAAGAACCAATTTCGTGCATAATCTCCGTGTAAAGCTCATAAGGAATAGCACTAATGCTTGCACCAATATCACATAAACCATAATAACAATGATCTCCAATTCTAACAGATAGCATATGAACACTAGCTTTCTTAGACTTATTAGGATGTGAAACAATATTAGAAGCATCTTCACAGAAAATAATATGACCATCCTCCACATTTTCAGTCACAAGATCTTTAACTATTGCAACAGCAGGTTCAACTTTTATTTGTTCTTCAGGTTCTATAGGTTTCTTTTCACTTTTATGAACCACACTATTTATAACAGAGTACTCCTTCATTTTAGCAGGGAAAGGAGTTTTTTCAATATAAGCTTCAGGAATAACATGATCAACAGTTTCAACTACAACACATTTATTTATAGACGAATCAATTTTATCTTCATACGGTTCATGATACTTATCAAAATTCTTCTTAGGCAATTCATAATGAGAGGCAAAAGCTTTATAAAGATTTGCAGCAACTTGAGAATCAAGACCATAAGTAGCACTCATATTACGAAATTTATCAGTATCCATAAAAGCTTCAATGCATTTATAATCATAATTTATACCTGATTCTCTATCTTTGTCGTTCTCCCATCCTTCAGTATTCTCCTGGATCCGATTAAGAAGGTCCCTTTTAAACTCTTCTTTGTTGCGCGTAAATGATCCAGAACAAGAAGTATCCAGCAAGGTCTTGTCTTCAAAAGAAAGTCTTGCATAGAAATTATCAATAATAACATTACCAGGAAGCTCATGAATGGGGCATTTGAGCATTAAAGACTTCAATATCCCCCACGCTTGGGCAATACTCTCTCCATCATGAGGCCAAAAATTATATATGCGGTTCCGATCCTTGTGAATTTCACTTGGAGGATAGAACTTAGAATAAAACCGGGGCACAATATCATTCCATTCAAGAGAATCCCCATTATCCAGTAATTTATACCAATGCGCCGCTTTACCAGACAGCGATATAGAGAATAGTTTCTTACTCACTTCATCCATAGCAATACCTGCACACTTGAATAAACCGCATAATTCATGTAAGAACAGTAAATGATCTCCAGGGTGGACAGTTCCATCCCCTGTATAACGGTTATCCACTACACGTTCAATAATTTTCATAGGTATTTTGTATGGTATCTCTTCCTCACCTGGCGCCTCATCCACTACCTTTGCAGTAGTAGTAGATTTCCCAAATAAACACTCAAGAGAAGATCTCTCCATAATGAATTATGGCAGCACGCAGAAATGAAATCAGCACAAACAGTAGAAATTTCCCATACCAATTCCACTTACCAATAGCGCTTCACTCCCCGACAACGGTGCCAGAAAATAGTCTTGATGACCCACAAGTATAGGGGGTGTATCATAGTATCTTCGATAAGTTAGAATGTCGATCCCAACGAGGAGCAGAAGGTGTTGACAAGCAGTTTCGATGAAGGATTCACTGTAAATGCTCACAGACAAGTATTCAGGGGGTTTTGATGTAACAGATGAATAAAGTACGAGTAAGTAAAGTGCGAGAGTAACAATTGCAGCGAGTGGCCCAATCCTTTTTAGCACAAAGGACAAGCCGGTTTGTTTACTTATAATAACCAAACGTTCCTGAGGACACACGGGATTTTAGTCTAGTGCTTTCGCTACATACGGCTAATTAATCTTCATTGTTTTGATAAGTGTTGTGTGGGTGAACCTATGCTAATGTACCGCCCTTCCTAGGACTAATACATACTTGTGATTATACCCCTTGCAAGCATCCGCAACTACAAGAAAGTAATTAAGATAAATCTAACCACAGCCTTAAACTCTGAGATCCTGCTATCCCTCCTGCATCGATATACCAACGGGGGCTCAGGTTTCTGTCACTCCAGCAACCCCGCAATTGGCAAACGAGTACAAGATGCATTCCCCTAGGCCCATAAAGGTGAAGTATCGTGTAGTCGACGTTCACACGACACCACTAGAAGAATAACACCACAACTTAAATATCATAACATTGAATATTACTCAACCATACTTCACTACTAACATTTAGACTTCACCCATGTCCTCAAGAACTAAACGAACTACTCACGAGACATCATATGGAACATGATCAGAGGTGATATGATGATGAATAACAATCTGAACATAAACCTTGGTTCAACGGTTTCACTCAATAGCATCAATAACAAGTAGAAATCAACACCGGGACAGTTTCCCCTATCAAACAATCAAGATCAAACCCAAATTGCTACAGCGGTGACGATGTGCAGCGGTGGAGACGGCGGTGATGACCATGAAGATGATGATGATGGTGATGGAGATGATGTCCAGCTCGATGACGGTGACGATGGCGTCGATTTCCCCCTCCGGGAGGGAATTTCCCCGACGGATCTCAGCCTACCGGAGAGCTCTTTTCTCTCTGGTGTTCTCCGCCTCGCAGAGGCGGCTGTGACTCTTCGCGACCTATCCCCTCGAGCTTAGGTTTTCGGGACGAAGACGTTCGCGAAGAAAAGGAGGCGAGAGGGGGCTGTGGGCCCCCTCCTCACAGGGCGGCGCGGCCAGGCCTTGGGCCGCGCCGGCCTATGAGGTGGGCCCACCTCGGGTCCCCTCGGCTCCCCCTTCTGGCTCCCTTCGTCTTCTGGAAAAATAGGATTTTTCATATAATTTCCGTCGACTGTTGATCTTCCGAAATATTGCATTCTGACGGCGCTTTTTCCAGCAGAATCCTGACTCCGGTGCGCGATCCTCCAATAATCATGAATCATGCAAAATAGATGAAATAACATAAGTATCATCTCCAAATATGAAATATATCAATGAATAACAGCAAATTATGATATAAAATAGTGATGCAAATTGGACGTATCAGGCAGCACCTCCGTACTCGGTCACACGTTCGGTTGTTGATGAAGACGACGTCCACCTCCCCGTTCCAGCGGGCAGCGGAAGTAGTAGCTCCTCTTGAATCCGGCAGCACGACGGCGTGGTGTCGGTGGTGGTGGAGAATCCCGGCGGAGCTTCGCTAAGCGTGCGGGGAAGAAGGAGGAGTAGGACGGCTAGGGTTTGGGGAGAGGGGGGCGCCGGCCACTATAGGGGTGCGGCCACCTTGTGGTGTTTGGGTTGGCCGGCCCCCTCCCCTTGGCCCTCATTATATAGGTGGAACACCCAAGAGTTGGTCTACAAGTCTTCGAATAAGACCCCAAACCAAAACCTTCCATATCACATGAAACCTACCCAAGCTAGGACTCCCACTAGAGGTGGGATTCCCACTTTCCCTTGGGAGGGGGTGGCCGGCCACCATAGGTGGAGTCCATCTGGGACTCCACCCCCTAGGGTTGGCCGGCCATGGTGGTGGAGTCCCTTCGGGACTCCGCCTTCCAAAGTGACTTTCTTCCGGAATATTCTAGAACCTTCTAGCACCTTCCATAAATGCACCGGATCATTTTCAAACTCATAAAATGACTTCCTATATATGAATCTTATTCTCCGGACCATTCCGGAACTCCTCGTGATGTCCGGGATCCCATCCGAGACTTCGAACAATACTTCGAACTCCATTCCATATTCAAGTTCTACCATTTCAACATCAAACCTTAAGTGTGTCACCCTATGGTTCGCGAACTATGTGGACATGGTTGAGAACTCTCTCCGACCAATAACCAATAGCGGGATCTGGAGATCCATAATGGCTCCCACATATTCAACGATGACGTTAGTGATCGAATGAACCATTCACATACGATACCAATTCCCTTTGTCACGCGATATTTTACTTGTCCGAGGTTTGATCATCGGTATCACTCTATACCTTGTTCAACCTCGTCTCCTGACAAGTACTCTTTACTCGTACCGTGGTATGTGGTCTCTTATGAACTTATTCACATGCTTGCAAGACATTAGACGACATTCCACCGAGAGGGCCCAGAGTATATCTATCCGTCATCGGGATGGACAAATCCCACTGTTGATCCATATGCCTCAACTCATACTTTCCGGATACTTAATCCCATCTTTATAACCACCCATTTACGCAGTGGCGTTTGATGTAATCAAAGTACCTTTCCGGTATAAGTGATTTACATGATCTCATGGTCATAAGGACTAGGTAACTATGTATCGAAAGCTTATAGCAAATAACTTAATGACGTGATCTTATGCTACGCTTAATTGGGTGTGTCCATTACATCATTCATATAATGATATAACCTTATTATTAATAACATCCAATGTTCATGATTATGAAACTAACCATCCATTAATCAACAAGCTAGTTAAGAGGCATACTAGGGACTCTTTGTTGTTTACATATCACACATGTATCAATGTTTTGGTTAATACAATTATAGCATGGTATATAAACATTCATCATAAACATAAAGATATATATATATAATAACCACTTTTATTATTGCCTCTTGGGCATATCTCCAACACCTACGCATAGATCGGGGTGGTGAATTGAAGCATAAAGTGGTGGCCATGGAGAGGAGCATGATGGAGAGCAAAGGCTTGCCAGGAAAGTTCTGGGGTGAGGCAGTCAACACGGCTGTCTACTTGCTGAACAGGGCGCCAACTAGGAGTATAGTTGGTGGGACTCCGTACGAAGCATGGTACGGACGTAAGCCCTCGATTGATCATCTTCACACCTTCGGGTGTGTGGCGCATGTCAAGACGGTGTCCAGCCATAAAAGTAAATTGGCGAACCGGAGTACTCCAATGATCATGACTGGCTATGAAGAAGGCTCGAGCGTTTGTGCAATCCCTCGACGAACAAGGTGATTGTCGCGTGTGACGTAGTCTTTGAGGAAGACCTATCATGGATTTGGGACTCCACAGAACCGGAAGAGATTTTCACTGTTGTGTACAGTGATGGTGAACATGCAGATGATCAAAGAGCTGAAACTCACGGCGCTGCCAATACAGAAGGTGGAACATCGGGACGTCGAGCTGCAGGTCCAAATGCTACGTTTGGAGGTCGGCCAGGAGGGCCCGTCCAAGATCCACCAGGAGGTGGCTACACCTGCACGGCGGACGAAGTACCAGGAGCACCACCGGGACGTGGTAGTCCAGAAGCAGACGTGAGTGTTGATCTTGCGTTGCCAGCACGTGGTGCATCGCCAGCTCTATGCAGCCCAGGGAGCGACTTGGCATGGATGCCAGTGTCGCACGCGCAGACAGGAGCACCGCACGGGAGGGCACGCAACAGCTCAGGAGGTGCTCGATCGGGCAGCCCGAGTTGGCTAGGAGAGCCGGACGGGATGCCACCTAGCAGTTCAACGAGAAGGCCAGAAAGCAGCGGAAGCAGCCCAGCTTGGAAAGCTCGGTCCGAGGGACAAGATGAGGCCCAGACAGGTGGGCTTCGTGGCCAGCGGAGCAGGCCAGGTGGGTTGGATGTTGCTGTTGCAAGCAGCTCGAGTGGAGCTGCACCACCGCATGAAGCTGGACGAGGCAAGTCGCAGGGTGTTGTACTACTAGTTCAGGAGGGACTAGCAGCAATCCCAAACCGGACGCGAGCTGTGCTCTCACGTCGCCAGCGGCTGGAAGTGAATCGCCAGCATGTTACGACTTTGTAAGGTCAGAAGGTCAAGCACGTGAAGATTGGGCACAAGAGGTTGATGCATGGTCTTCACGTGAGTTGTGTGTTTCCGAGAATCCGTCCAGGTGCCTAGGTGAGGCTAGCTTGTACGTCGGGCTAGCTAGCTTTGCATCGTTGCATAGAAGTCCAATATGCAGCTTTGCATTATCTGAAGGTGAGGCACCAAGAAAAATGTTAGATTTCAGAAGGTGCGCCTACTTCGCCAAGACCTGGAGGTTCGGAAACTAAAGTGATGAGCGCGATGTTGGGCGCAGAAGAGTACGTCGTGCTATCTCCGGCTGTACTGGAGACGAGACGATTACGACCGATGCGAGCACGCATGCGACGCATGTTAGATTACTATCCGAAAAAAGGAAATTTGGACGGTAAATAATCCGGTAAAGATGAAGCACACGAAGCAATGTTTGTTCATCAAGGAACCGGTGAAGACGAAAGATGCGGACAAGGAAAGTCAGCGTCAAGCCATGAAGAAGCCGACGAAGGTAAAGTCGGTGGCATGGGTTCCACGAGGAGCGGCGAAAACAATGCCGAGGAAGCCGCCCGTGAGAAGCAGCTGGCGCATTTGGGACCCAGGTCGAGGTGAAGTACATGCCGTGCTTAGGGGGTGATTGTTAGGAATAACCACGACCCGGTGCCGGTACAGAGTCGTCCGCTTCGTTCCGTAGGAGTATGACCTGGATACGGATACAAATGTTCTAGTCGGTTTAGTGCCAGGACATACTTGTTCGACTCGGTTAGCTGTAGGAGTAGTTTATATATCCATGTAATCTCTCCCTGTAAATCACCACCGTGAGTTGAGCAATAAACAAATACAAGGACCGATATGGCCCTTTGGTGATCAATCTGTTTGCTGCGTTGCGTTACGTGAAGTAGTGCTAGCTGAATCGATTCTACAATCGTGTCTAGCTTCAGTATACGTACGTGACAGCGGAAGTACAGGTGTACACGTGCGTGTCTCTCGCAGGATTATCTTCATCGTCTACGTCGGAAAGTACTCGGCGTACAGGAGCTGTGCTTGGTATCAGATTGGCGAGAGTACTGCTGGGTCTGGGCCAACAATTGATATCAGAGCCTCGTGGAGGATCTCCTAGTAGCGGGAGGTCGTGACGAAGGAGATGGGCGAGTATTCCGGCGTCGCGGCGCCGGTGTCGACGCAGTATCCGCAGTACATCCGCGACAACTACACGGTGTGGGCGACCACGATGATGTGGGCGCTCGAGTCCAACGAAATCTGGGAGGCTGTCGATCCGGGCGGCGACGAGTTCATGAAGGGTGCGCCAAAGTACCGCAAGGACCGACAGGCACTCACGGCCATCTTCTCGGTGATGCCGATGGACGTGAAGCAGCACCTAATCTCGAAGACATCTGCAAAGGAGGCGTGGGAGACGATCAAGATACTGAATCTTGGTCATGCGCGTGTCCGCGAGGCGGCCCTACAAACCCTGCAGAAGAAGTACGAGAATCTGAAGACGCGGACAAGGAAAACTGTCGACGTGAAGCTCTGGATAAGCCGGCGAAGGAAAAGTCGGTGCCATGGGTGCTACGAGAAGCACAGGAAGGAAGGCCGAGGGTAACACCTACGCGAAGTGAATGGCGTATTTGGGACGCTGGTGGAAGTGAAGCACACGTCGTGCTTAGGAGGGTGATTGTTAAAATTAAGCACGATGTATCCGCACGGTGTCGTATACGGATCGTATACGTAGGTGTGTGTCCGGGTAGGACTAGTGATTCGTGTCCTAGTCGGTTTGCATCAGAGCTAGCTTAGCCTATATATAGCGGTATAGTCCCCTGTAATCTTTGCACCGTGCACCGTGAGTTGAGCAATAGAAAATCTGCAAGGACCGACAAGGTCCTTTGGCGATAATCAGTTTATTGCGTGCGTGCATTGTGATACTCCAAAGTGGTACTAGCTGAACCGATCAAGCTAGATTTGGTTTGATATACGTACGTGCATCGCGGAGGAAGAACTACGTGTACGCGTCTCGCCCGGAATCGCTTCGTCATCTACGTCGGTAAGTACTCGACGTACAGGGGCTGTGTTTGGTATCAGATCGGCGAGAGTACTGCCGGGTCTGGACCAACAATTGGTATCAGAACGGCGAGAGTACTGGCGGGGCTGGGCCAACACAGACCATTGGGATGATTAATCACAAAAACCTTGTCCGTCTGCTTGGATTCTGTGCCGATAGCAATAGCAGGTTATTGGTGTACGAGTACATGGAAAAAGGTTCCTTAAACTCACATATCTTTTCTAAGGGTTCTGCAAAGTTGAACTGGGATCTGCGGTACCTTATAGCTCTTGGAACCGCAAGAGGATTGGCTTATCTGTACGAGGAGTGCAAAGATTGCATCATATACTGCGATATGAAGCCTGATAATGTACTTCTTGATGCAGAGTTTTGTCCTAAGATTGCAGACTTCGGTATGTCGAAGCTTCTTGGTCGAGATTTCAGCAGGGCCCTAACAACGATGCGAGGGACTATTGGGTATCTTGCACCGGAGTGGATCTCAGGGTTGCCGATCACACTTAAGGCTGATGTCTACAGCTATGGAATGATGCTTCTTGAAATCATATCAGGGCGAAGGAATGCAGAGAAAATTAAGGAAGGGACACTTTATTTTCCTGTCTTTGCTGCAGTCAAGGTGAATGAAGGAGATGTTATGTGCCTACTAGATAGTAGGTTGGAAGGCGATGCAGATGTGGAGCAGCTGAGCCGAGCTTGCAGAATTGCACGTTGGTGCATTCAAGATGCTGAAGATCATAGGCCGAAGATGGGGCAAGTTGTTCAAATACTAGAGGATGCTCTGGCTGTCGAAGTGCCTCCAGTTCCAAGGTCACTTCAAAATTTTGTGGGCATGGATGATTGATTGCACTCGCTCTACAGATATGTATAGTATCTCAAAGACTAAAGGCCTCTTTGTGTTTGTCCGAACCTATGTCAAGAATTAAGTATTCAGAGTGCGATACTGGGGCTCCTGTTATTCGGCGGTGCCGTGTCGAGATCACCGATGAATGGCGACGGCGGACAGGGGGGTTTCAACCCAGGGAGGGGTGGTTACAATCCTGGAGGAGGCGGCTATGGCGGCGGCCGTGGCGGTTACGGTAATGCTCGAGGCGCCTTTGTTACGCGGGGACGACATGCTCAGGGACCTGGTCGTGGCGGGGCTGGGTATGGACCTGGCTGGGATTTAAAGGTAATGGTTTCTCTGGTTTTGGAGGAGGCCGTCAGTTTGTTCATGGCGAGTCCAGTGGTTCGGCGGGCAACAATGCTGATCAGCACGATGGCACTTGGGGCAATTCCAATGCTGGGTTTCAGAGAGGGAGCACATACAACAATAGCACTGATCGTTTTGGCTATGGAGGGAACCAACAGAGGTGGAATACAGGGCGTGGTGGCGCTTATGTTAATCGGTCTTGTGCGCAGAGGACAGAGGGTGGTGCACATACCAGCTTTGACGCTGACCTCCTACAGCAGACGGTTCAGGCAGTAGTTGCAGCGGTTACGGCGGCTACAAAGGTAACGGAATCGCTGGCAGTGCATGCCCCTCTTGCAGCTACTGGTGTTGCTGGTACTGGTGTTGCGGCCACTGGTGTTGCTGGTACTGTTGTTGCGGCTACTGGTGTGGTTGATAGTCAGCAGTTGGGGTTGCCGGTTGCGGTGCCAAACCCTACTGCGCAACAAAACGGGACTACTCAGGGGATTCCAGAGGAAAACGAAATTGCTGCAAAAGGAAAAGATAATGAGAGTCAGGGTCTGATACGTCTCCAACGTATCGATAATTTCTTATGTTCCATGCTACTTTTATGATGATACTCACATGTTTTATACATACTTTATGTCATATTTATGCATTTTCCGGCACTAACCTATTAACGAGATGCCGAAGAGCCAGTTGATGTTTTCTGCTGTTTTTGGTTTCAGAAATCCTAGTAAGGAAATATTCTCGGAATTGGACGAAATCAACGCCCAGGATCTTATTTTTCCACGAAGCTTCCAGAAGTCCGAAAGGGAAACGAAGTGGGGCGACGAGGCGGCCACACAACAGGGCGGCGCGGCCCAGGCCCTAGCCGCGCGGCCCTGGCGTGTGGGCCCCTCGTGGCGCCCCTGACCTACCCTTCCGCCTACATAAGAATTCGTTGATAATAGCTCCAGTACCGAGAGCCACGATATGGAAAACCTTCCAGAGACGCCGCCGCCGCCAATCCCATCTCGGGGGATTCAGGAGATCGCCTCCGGCACCCTGCCGGAGAGGGGAATCATCTCCCGGAGGACTCTTCACCGCCATGGTCGCCTCCGGAGTGATGTGTGAGTAGTTTACCCCTGGACTATGGGTCCATAGCAGTAGCTAGATGGTCGTCTTCTCCTAATTGTGCTATCATTGTTAGATCTTGTGAGCTGCCTAACATGATCAAGATCATCTATTTGTAATGCTACATGTTGCGTTTGTTGGGATCCGATGAATATGGAATACTATGCTATGTTGATTATCAATCTATCTATGTGTTGTTTATGATCTTGCATGCTCTCCGTTATTAGTAGAGGCTCTGGCCAAGTTGATACTTGTAACTCCAAGAGGGAGTATTTATGCTCGATAGTGGGTTCATGTCTCCATTAAATCTGGGAGTGACAAAGAACCCCTAAGGTTGTGGATGTGCTGTTGCCACTAGGGATAAAACATCATTGCTATGTCTAAGGATGTATTTGTTGATTACATTACGCACCATACTTAATGCAATTGTCTGTTGTTTGCAACTTAATACTGGAGGGGGTTCGGATGATAACCTGAAGGTGGACTTTTTAGGCATAGATGCATGCTGGATAGCGGTCTATGTACTTTGTCGTAATGCCCAATTGAATTTCACAATACTCATCATAACATGTATGTGCATGGTCATGCCCTCTTTATTTGTCAATTGCCCAACTGTAATTTGTTCACCCAACATGCTATTTATCTTATGGGAGAGACGCCACTAGTGAACTGTGGACCCCGGTCCATTCTTTTACATCGAATACAATCTACTGCAATACTCGTTCTACTGTTATCTGCAAAAATCATCATCCACACTATACATCTAATCCTTTGTTACAACAAGCCGGTGAGATTGACAACCTCACTGTCACGTTGGGGCAAAGTAATTTGGTTGTGTTGTGCAGGTTCCACGTTGGCGCCGGAATCCCTGGTGTTGCGCCGCACTACACTCCGCCGCCATCAACCTTCGACGTGCTTCTTGGCTCCTACTGGTTCGATAAACCTTGGTTTCTTACTGAGGTAAACTCACTATTGTACGCATCACACCTTCCTCTTGGGGTTCCCAACGGACGCATGTTGAACGGAAAGACATTCGTCAACTACGCGCAGCAAATAGATTTTCTGGCGCCGTTGCCGGGGAGATCAAGACACGCTGCAAGGGGAGTCTCCCACTTCCAATCTCTTTACTTTGTTTTTGTCTTGCTTTACTTTTATTTACTACTTTGTTTGCTGCACTAAACAAAACACAAAAAAATTAGTTGCTAGTTTTACTTTATTTACTATCTTGTTTGCCATATTAAAAACATAAAAAAAATTAGTTACTTGCATTTACTTTATCTAGTTTGCTTTATTTACTATTGCTAAAATAAATAATCTTGAAGTTGAAGTTCGTTCGTTTAAGCAACAAGGGGGAGAATGTTTAAAAGATGCTTGGTATAGAATTAGTGACGCTCATAATAGGTGCACTAAGAAACACTCCACCACTATCTTACTTAGGAATTTTTATGTTGGTATCTCTAGCTGGAATAGGTATGTTCTTGATTGTCTTGCGGGGGGTAATTTCCTAGGCACTCCCGCTTTAGAAGCTATTTGCATAATTGAGAGTCTATTTGGAATATCACCTATTAATAAAGTTAAAATTGAAATCTCTCTTGAAGATGTCATGAAAAAGTTAGAGACAATAGAGCAAAATCTTCCAAGAATTGAGACTAATTTGGGAGCATTACTTGATAGCACTGACAAACCTGATAAATCTCTAGGTGGAATTAATGAGAGAATTGCCATCTTAGAAGCTTGTGCTATTCATGATAATCAAACCTAAAGGATTAGTGAACTTGAAGACGCTATGGGAACATTGGGTTCAACTTTTTCTTCTATTAAATTTAAGGAGAAAGCTTATGTGGGTAAGGAGAAAAAGTTCATGTATGCCTCTAAGGTGCCTAAACCAAAAAACCATTATAGGCCTAAAATTGGCAAAGCTCTTAATACCACTATAGATAATGGAGCATCCAATGCTTCGTCTCTTGATAACACTTGATACACACTTTCTGCGCCTAGCTGAAAGGCGTTAAAGAAAAGCGCTTATGGGAGACAACCCATGATTTTACTACAGCAATTTTGTTTTATATTTGAGTTTTGGAAGTTGTTACTACTGTAGCAACCTCTCCTTATCTTAATTTTTTCGTATTGTTGTGCTAAGTAAAGTCTTTGATAGTAAGGTTCATACTAGATTTGGATTGCTGCGCAGAAACAGATTTCTTGCTGTCACGAATTTGAGCAGTAGTTTCTGTAGGTAACTCAGAAAATTCTGCCAATTTACGTGAGTGATCCACAGATATGTACGCAACTTTCATTCAATTTGAGCATTTTCATCTGAGCAAGTCTGATGCACCTATAAAATTCGTCTTTACGAACTGTTCTGTTTTGACAGATTCTGCCTTTTATTTCGCATTGCCTGTTTTGCTATGCTTGATGGATTTTTCTATTCCATTAACTTTCAGTAGCTTTGTGCAATGTCCAAAAGTGTTAAGAATGATTATGTCACCTCTGAACATGTGAATTTTGATTATGCACTAACCCTCTAATGAGTTGTTTTGAGTTTGGTGTGGAGGAAGTTTTCAAGGATCAAGAGAGTAGGATGATACAATATGATCAAGGAGAGTGAAAGCTCTAAGCTTGGAGATGCCCCGGTGCTTCATCCCTGCATATTTCAAGAAGACTCAAGCGTCTAAGCTTGGGGATGCCCAAGGCATCCCCTTATTCATCGACAACATTATCAGGTTCCTCTAGTGAAACTATATTTTTATTCCATCACATCTTATGTGCTTTACTTGGAGCGTCTGTATGTTTTTGTTTTTGTTTTGTTTGAATAAAGTTGGATCCTAGCATTCATTGTGTGGGAGAGAGACACGCTCCGCTGTTGCATATGGACAAATATGTCCTTAGGCTTTACTCATAATATTCATGGCGAAGGTTGAACTGCTTCGTTAAATTGTTATATGGTTGGAAACGGGAAATGCTACATGTGGTAATTGGTATAATATCTTGAATAATGTGATACTTGGCAATTGTTGTGCTCATATTTAAGCTCTTGCATCATATACCTTGCACCTATTAATGAAGAGATACATAGAGCTTGCTAAAATTTGGTTTGCATGATTGGTCTCTCTAAGGTCTAGATATTTTCTAGTAAGGGTCGAATGATACGTCCAACTTGCATCACTATTTTATATCATAATTTGCTGTTATTCATTGATATATTTCGTATTTGGACACAATACTTATGTTATTTCATCTATTTTGCATGTTTCATCATTATTGGAGGATCAAGCACCGGAGCCAGGATTCTGCTGGAAAAAGCACCGTCAGAACGCAATATTTCGGAAGATCAACTGTGGAAGGAAATTATACCAAAAATCCTATTTTTCAAGATGACGAAGGAAGCCAGAAGGAGGACCCAGCTGGACCCAAGGTGGGCCCAGACCATAGGGCGGCGCGGCCCATGGCCTGGCCGCGCCACCATGTGGTGTGGGGCCCCCACAGCCCCTTTCGCCTCCTTTTCTTCGCCAAACCCTTCGTCCCGAAAACCTAAGCCACAGAGGGTACCTCGCGAAGAGTTACAGCCGCCTCTGCGGGGCGGAGAACACCAGAGAGAAAAGAGCTCTCCGGCGGGCAGTAATCCGCCGGGGAAATTCCCTCCCGGAGGGGGAAATCGACGCCATCGTCACCGTCATCGAGCTGGACATCATCTCCATCACCATCATCATCATCTCCACCATCATCACCGCCGTCTCCACCGCTGGACACCGTCACCGCCGTAGCAATTTGGGTTTGATCTTGATTGTTTGATAGGGGAAACTCTCCCGGTATCGATCTCTACTTGTTGTTGATGCTATTGAGTGAAACCATTGAACCAAGTTTATGTTCAGATTGTTATTCATCATCATATCACCTCTGATCATGTTCCATATGATGTCTTGTGAGTAGTTCGTTTAGTTCTTGAGGACATGGGTGAAGTCTAAATGTTAGTAGTGAACTATGGTTGAGTAATATTCAATGGTATGATATTTAAGTTGTGGTGTTATTCTTCTAGTGGTGTCATGTGAACGTCGACTACATGACACTTCACCATTTATGGGCCTAGGGGAATGCATCTTGTACTCGTTTGCCAATTGCGGGGTTGCCGGAGTGACAGAAACCTAAACCCCCGTTGGTATATCGATGCAGGAGGGATAGCAGGATCTCAGAGTTTAAGGCTGTGGTTAGATTTATTCTTAATTACTTTCTTGTAGTTGCGGATGCTTGCAAGGGGTATAATCACAAGTATGTATTAGTCCTAGGAAGGGCGGTACATTAGCATAGGTTCACCCACACAACACTTATCATAACAATGAAGATTATTTAGCCATATGTAGCGAAAGCACTAGACTAAAATCCCGTGTGTCCTCGAGAACGTTTGGTCATTATAAGTAAACAAACCGGCTTGTCCTTTGTGCTAAAAAGGATTGGGCCACTCGCTGCAATTGTTACTCTCGCACTTTACTTACTCGTACTTTATTCAACTGTTACATCAAAACCCCCTGAATACTTGTCTGTGAGCATTTACAGTGAATCCTTCATCGAAACTGCTTATCAACACCTTCTGCTCCTCGTTGGGATCGACATTCTTACTTATGGAAAATACTACGATACACCCCCTATACTTGTGGGTCATCAAGACTATTTTCTGGCGCCGTTGCCGGGGAGTGAAGCGCTATTGGTAAGTGGAATTGGTAAGGAAAACCTTTACTGTTTGTGCTGATTTTATTTCTGCCTGCTGCTATAAGTCATTATGGAGAGATCTTCTCTTCAATTTCTATTTGGGAAATTGATACGTCTCCGACGTATCGATAATTTCTTATGTTCCATGCCACATTATTGATGTTATCTACATGTTTTATGCACACTTTATGTCATATTCGTGCATTTTCTGGAACTAACCTATTAACAAGATGCCGAAGTGCCAGTTGCTGTTTTCTGCTGTTTTTGGTTTCAGAAATCCTAGTAACGAAATATTCTCGGAATTGGACGAAATCAACGCCCAGGGGCCTATTTTTCCACGAAGCTTCCAGAAGTCCGAAGACGAAACGAAGTGGGGCCACAGGGTGCCCAAACCCTAGGGCGGCGCGGCCCCCCCCCTGGCCGCGCCGGCCTATGGTGTGGGGCCCCTGTGCCCCCTCCTGACTTGCGCTTCCGCCTACTTAAAGCCTCCGTGACGAAACCCCCAGTACCGAGAGCCACGATACAGAAAACCTTACTGAGACGCCGCCGCCGCTGATCCCATCTCGGGGGATCCAGGAGATCGCCTCCGGCACCCTGCCGGAGAGGGGAATCATCTCCCGGAGGACTCTACGCCGCCATGGTCGCCTCCGGAGTGATGTGTGAGTAGTCTACCCCTGGACTATGGGTCCATAGCAGTAGCTAGATGGTTGTCTTCTCCCCATTGTGCTATCATTGTCGGATCTTGTGAGCTGCCTAACATGATCAAGATCATCTATCTGTAATTCTATATGTTGCGTTTGTTGGGATCCGATGAATAGAGAATACTTGTTATGTTGATTATCAAAGTTATGTCTATGTGTTGTTTAAGATCTTGCATGCTCTCCGTTATTAGTAGATGCTCTGGCCAAGTTGATGCTAGTAACTCCAAGAGGGAGTATTTATGCTTGATAGTGGGTTCATGTCTCCGTGAATCTGGAGGAGTGACAAGAACCACTAAGGTTACGGATGTGCTGTTGCCACTAGGGATAAAACATTGATGCTATGTCTAAGGATGTAGTGGTTGATTACATTACGCACCATACTTAATGCAATTGTCTGTTGTTAGCAACTTAATACTGGAAGGGGTTCGGATGATAACCTGAAGGTGGACTTTTTAGGCATAGATGCAGTTGGATGGCGGTCTATGTACTTTGTCGTAATGCCCAATTAAATCTCACTATACTCATCATGATATGTATGTGCATGGTCATGCCCTCTCTATTTGTCAATTGCCCAACTGTAATTTGTTCACCCAACATGCTGTTTGTCTTATGGGAGAGACACCTCTAGTGAACTGTGGACCCCGGTCCAATTCTCTTTACTGAAATACAATCTACTGCAATACTTGTTCTACTGTTTTCTGCAAACAATCATCTTCCACACAATACGGTTAATCCTTTGTTACAGCAAGCCGGTGAGATTGACAACCTCACTGTTTCGTTGGGGCAAAGTACTTTGGTTGTGTTGTGCAGGTTCCACGTTGGCGCCGGAATCCCTGGTGTTGCGCCGCACTACATCCCGCCGCCATCAACCTTCAACGTGCTTCTTGGCTCCTCCTGGTTCGATAAACCTTGGTTTCTTTCTGAGGGAAAACTTGCTGCTGTGCGCATCATACCTTCCTCTTGGGGTTCCCAACGAACGTGTGAGTTACACGCCATCAAGCTAGATTTCTGGCACCGTTGCCGGGGATCGAAGAAAAGTTACACCACAAAGATTTTCAACTCCCACGTCAACAGCTAGATTTCTGGCGCCGTTGCCGGGGAGATCAAGACACGCTGCAAGGGGAGTCTCCACTTCTCAATCTCTTTACTTTGTTTTTGTCTTGCTTAGTTTTATTTACTACTTCGTTTGCTGCACTAAATCAAAATACAAAAAAAATTAGTTGCTAGTTTTACTTTAATTGCTATCTTGTTTGCTATATCAAAAACACAAAAAAAAAATTAGTTACTTGCATTTTATTTACTTGATTCATCATGTTTCCTTTTAATTTTACCACAAAAGACATACCGGTAGGACGTGGGAGAAATAATATAGAAGAATTTTTCAATCATGTTAGTACCATTGAAAATTTTGAAGATAGACACTTGGTAGACCTTGCGCCTACTTATGAAATTGCTGCTGCGCATTTAGTTCGCCTGTTGGAAACTAAATTTGTTAATCTTAATCCTATAATCCAACACATGTTTCTCACACTTGGTGATATGGAAGAAGGGGAAAAGAAAGATTTTGTTTTAGAAACCCTTCTTAGAGAATTTGGTGGTCTAGCAAGAGAAGCTAGAAAGGTCTTTGCTAAATTTAATATGCTTGGTTCTCATACTAATTTTGTTAGTCTCCTTGAAAAGATGGACATGGATAGAATAAGATACACTAATAATATTAATGATGGTGGGGAGATCAAAGCACCAATACCATGTAAACTCTTAGCTATGAATGATGCACTAGAAAATAACTATGCTTGGCTTGTTCCTGAAAATTTGTTTGATGAGAGTAGCACGCCTAAGACTAATGAAAAGGGAGATGCTAAAACTTATGTATCTAATATATTATGCCTGGTTGAGAAAACTCCGCACCCCGCTGAGAATGCACCACCCTTTGATAATACTTGATACACACTTTCTGCGCCTAGCTGAAAGGCGTTAAAGAAAAGCGCTTATGGGAGACAACCCATGTTTTTACCTACAGTACTTTGTTTTTATTTTGTGTCTTGGAAGTTGTTTACTACTGTAGCAACCTCTCCTTATCTTAGTTTTGTGTTTTGTTGTGCCAAGTAAAGCCGTTGATAGAAAAGTAAGTACTAGATTTGGATTACTGCGCAGTTCCAGATTTCTTTGCTGACACGAATCTGGGTCCACCTCCCTGTAGGTAGCTCAGAAAATTATGCCAATTTACGTGCATGATCCTCAGATATGTACGCAACTTTCATTCAATTTGAGCATTTTCATTTGAGCAAGTCTGGTGCCATTTTAAAATTCGTCAATACGAACTGTTCTGTTTTGACAGATTCTGCCTTTTATTTCGCATTGCCTCTTTTGCTATGTTGGATGAATTTCTTTGATCCACTAATGTCCAGTAGCATTATGCAATGTCCAGAAGTGTTAAGAATGATTGTGTCACCTCTGAATATGTTGATTTTTATTGTGCACTAACCCTCTAATAAGTTGTTTCGAGTTTGGTGTGGAGGAAGTTTTCAAGGATCAAGAGAGGAGTATGATGCAACATGATCAAGGAGAGTGAAAGCTCTAAGCTTGGGGATGCCCCGGTGGTTCACCCCAGCATATATTAAGAAGACTCAAGCGTCTAAGCTTGGGGATGCCCAAGGCATCCCCTTCTTCATCGACAACATTATCAGGTTCCTCCCCTGAAACTATATTTTTATTCCATCACATCTTATGTGCTTTGCTTGGAGCGTCGGTTTGTTTTTGTTTTTTTTTTGTTTGAATAAAATGGATCCTAGCATTCACTTTATGGGAGAGAGACACGCTCCGCTGTAGCATATGGACAAGTATGTCCTTGGTTTCTACTCATAGTATTCATGGCGAAGTTTCTCCTTCGTTAAATTGTTATATGGTTGGAATTGGAAAATGATACATGTAGTAATTGCTATAAATGTCTTGGGTAATGTGATACTTGGCAATTGTTGTGCTCATGATTAAGCTCTTGCATCATATGCTTTGCACCTATTAATGAAGAAATACATAGAGCATGCTAAAATTTGGTTTGCATATTTGGTTTCTCTAAGGTCTAGATAATTTCTAGTATTGAGTTTGAACAACAAGGAAGACGGTGTAGAGTCTTATAATGTTTTCAATATGTCTTTTATGTGAGTTTTGCTGCACCGGTTCATCCTTGTGTTTGTTTCAAATAAGCCTTGCTAGCCTAAACCTTGTATCGAGAGGGAATACTTCTCATGCATCCAAAATACTTGAGCCAACCACTATGCCATTTGTGTCCACCATACCTACCTACTACATGGTATTTTCCGCCATTCCAAAGTAAATTGCTTGAGTGCTACCTTTAAAATTCCATCATTCACCTTTACAATATATAGCTCATGGGACAAATAGCTTAAAAACTATTGTGGTATTGAATATGTAATTATGCACTTTATCTCTTATTAAGTTGTTTGTTGTGCGATAACCATGTTTCTGGGGACGCCATCAACTACTCTTTGTTGAATTTCATGTGAGTTGCTATGCATGTTCGTCTTGTCTGAAGTAAGAGCGATCTACCACTTTATGGTTAAGCATGCATATTGTTAGATAAGAACATTGGGCCGCTAACTAAAGCCATGATCCATGGTGGAAGTTTCAGTTTTGGACATATATCCTCAATCTCAAATGAGAAAATTATTAATTGTTGTTACATGCTTATGCATAAAAGAGGAGTCCATTATCTGTTGTCTATGTTGTCCCGGTATGGATGTCTAAGTTGAAGAATAATCAATAGCGAGAAATCCAATGCGAGCTTTCTCCTTAGACCTTTGTACAGGCGGCATAGAGGTACCCCTTTGTGACACTTGGTCAAAACATGTGCATTGTGATGATCCGGTAGTCCAAGCTAATTAGGACAAGGTGCGGGCACTATTAGTATACTATGCATGAGGCTTGCAACTTGTAAGATATAATTTACATGATACATATGCTTTATTACTACCGTTGACAAAATTGTTTCATGTTTTCAAAATCAAAGCTCTAGCACAAATATAGCAATCGATGCTTTTCCTCTATGGAGGACCATTCTTTTACTTTCAATGTTGAGTCAGTTCACCTATTTCTCTCCACCTCAAGAAGCAAACACTTGTGTGAACTATGCATCGATTCCTACATACTTGCTTATTGCACTTATTATATTACTCTATGTTGACAATATCCATGAGATATACATGTTACAAGTTGAAAGCAACCGCTGAAACTTAATCTTCTTTTGTGTTGCTTCAATGCCTTTACTTTGAATTATTGCTTTATGAGTTAACTCTTATGCAAGACTTATTGATGCTTGTCTTGAAGTGCTATTCATGAAAAGTCTTTGCTATATGATTCACTTGTTTACTCATGTCATATACATTGTTTTGATCGCTGCATTCACTACATATGCTTTACAAATAGTATGATCAAGATTATGATGGCATGTCACTCCGTAAATTATCTCGTGTTATCGTTTTACCTGCTCGGGACGAGCAGAACTAAGCTTGGGGATGCTGATACGTCTCCGACGTATCGATAATTTCTTATGTTCCATGCCACATTATTGATGTTATCTACATGTTTTATGCACACTTTATGTCATATTCGTGCATTTTCTGGAACTAACCTATTAACAAGATGCCGAAGTGCCAGTTGCTGTTTTCTGCTATTTTTGGTTTCAGAAATCCTAGTAACGAAATATTCTCGGAATTGGACGAAATCAACGCCAGGGGCCTATTTTTCCACGAAGCTTCCGAAGTCCGAAGACGCAACGAAGTGGGGCCACAGGGTGCCCAAACCCTAGGGCGGCGCGGCCCCCCCGGGCCGCGCCGGCCTATGGTGTGGGGCCCCTGTGCCCCCTCCTGACTTGCCCTTCCGCCTACTTAAAGCCTCCGTGACGAAACCCCCAGTACCGAGAGCCACGATACGGAAAACCTTACTGAGACGCCGCCGCCGCCGCCGATCCCATCTCGGGGGATCCAGGAGATCGCCTCCGGCACCCTGCCGGAGAGGGGAATCATCTCCCGGAGGACTCTACGCCGCCATGGTCGCCTCCGGAGTGATGTGTGAGTAGTCTACCCCTGGACTATGGGTCCATAGCAGTAGCTAGATGGTTGTCTTCTCCCCATTGTGCTATCATTGTCGGATCTTGTGAGCTGCCTAACATGATCAAGATCATCTATCTGTAATTCTATATGTTGCGTTTGTTGGGATCCGATGAATAGAGAATACTTGTTATGTTGATTATCAAAGTTATGTCTATGTGTTGTTTAAGATCTTGCATGCTCTCCGTTATTAGTAGATGCTCTGGCCAAGTTGATGCTAGTAACTCCAAGAGGGAGTATTTATGCTCGATAGTGGGTTCATGTCTCCGTGAATCTGGAGGAGTGACAAGAACCACTAAGGTTACGGATGTGCTGTTGCCACTAGGGATAAAACATTGATGCTATGTCTAAGGATGTAGTTGTTGAATACATTACGCACCATACTTAATGCAATTGTCTGTTGTTAGCAACTTAATACTGGAAGGGGTTCGGATGATAACCTGAAGGTGGACTTTTTAGGCATAGATGCAGTTGGATGGCGGTCTATGTACTTTGTCGTAATGCCCAATTAAATCTCACTATACTCATCATGATATGTATGTGCATGGTCATGCCCTCTCTATTTGTCAATTGCCCAATTGTAATTTGTTCACCCAACATGCTGTTTGTCTTATGGGAGAGACACCTCTAGTGAACTGTGGACCCCGGTCCAATTCTCTTTACTGAAATACAATCTACTGCAATACTTGTTCTACTGTTTTCTGCAAACAATCATCTTCCACACAATACGGTTAATCCTTTGTTACAGCAAGCCGGTGAGATTGACAACCTCACTGTTTCGTTGGGGCAAAGTACTTTGGTTGTGTTGTGCAGGTTCCACGTTGGCGCCGGAATCCCTGGTGTTGCGCCGCACTACATCCCGCCGCCATCAACCTTCAACGTGCTTCTTGGCTCCTCCTGGTTCGATAAACCTTGGTTTCTTTCTGAGGGAAAACTTGCTGCTGTGCGCATCATACCTTCCTCTTGGGGTTCCCAACGAACGTGTGAGTTACACGCCATCAGAAATCTACTACTACTGCAACGGTAGTGGATGAAGCGCCAGGTGAGGAAGTGATACCATATAAAATACCTATGAAAATTATTGAACGTGTTATGGATAACCGCTATGAAGGGGATGGAACTGTCCACCCTGGGGATCATTTATTGTTCTTACATGAATTATGCGGTTTATTCAAGTGTGCAGCTATTGCTATGGATGAAGTGAGGAAGAAACTATTCTCTTTATCATTGTCTGGTAAGGCGGCGCATTGGTATAAATTACTGGATAATGGGGACTCTCTTGAATGGAATGATATTGTGCCCCGGTTTTATTCTAAGTTCTATCCTCCAAGTGAAATTCACAAGGATCGGAATCGCATATATAATTTTTGGCCTCATGATGGAGAGAGTATTGCCCAAGCTTGGGGGAGATTGAAGTCTTTAATGCTCAAATGCCCCATTCATGAGCTTCCTGGTAATGTTATTATTGATAATTTCTATGCAAGACTTTCTTTTCAAGACAAGACCTTGCTGGATACTTCTTGTTCTGGATCATTTACACGCAACAAAGAAGAGTTTAAAAGGGACCTTCTTGATCGGATCCAAAAAAATACTGAAGGTTGGGAGAACGACAAGGATAGAGAATCAGGTATAATTTATGATTATAAATGCATTGAAGCTTTTATGGATACTGATAAATTTCGTAATATGAGTGCTACATATGGTCTTGATTCTCAAGTTGCTGCAAATCTTTATAAAGCTTTTGCCTCTCATTATGAATTGCCAAAGAAGAATTTTGATAAGTATCATGAACCTTATAAAGATAAAATTGATTCATCTATTAATAAATGCGTTGTAGTTGAAACTGCTGATCATGTTATTCCTGAAGCTTATATTGAAAAAACTCCTTTCCCTGCTAAAATGAAGGAGTACTCTGTTATAAATAGTGTGGTTCATAAAAGTGAAAAGAAACCTGTAGAACCTGAAGAACAAATAAAAGTTGAACCTGCTGTTGCAATAGTTAAAGATCTTGTGACTGAAAATGTGGAGGATGGTCATATTATTTTCTGTGAAGATGCTTCTAATATTGTTTCACATCCTAATAAACCCAAACAAGTTAGTGTTCCTATGCTATCTGTTAGAATTGGTGATCATTGCTATTATGGATTATGTGATATTGGTGCAAGCGTTAGTGCTATTCCTTATGAGCTTTACACGGAGATTATGCACGAAATTGATTCTTGTGAACTTGAAGATATTGATGTGGTTATTCAGCTGGCTAATAGAGAAACTATTTCTCCAATTGGTATTGTTCGAGATGTGGAACTTCTATGTGGTAAGATTAAATATCCTGCTGACTTTTTGGTACTTGGTTCTGCTGCTAGTGATTATTGTCCTATTATTTTTGGTAGACCTTTTCTAAATACTTGTGGAGCTATTATAGATTGCAAGAAAGAGAAAATTTTGACTAAATTTGCTGGTGAATCTTATGAGTTTAACTTCTCTAAATTTACCAAAACTCCTTATAAAGCTGATTTGCCTAGTGATGATTTTAAAATGGAACAGTGTGCATCTATTGTTCTTGTTCCTAACAATCCTTTGCAGCAACATTTGGAGGATAGCGAGAGTGAAGTTTTTAGGAAAGAAAGAGATGAGCTTGAGGAAATTTTTCTTCGCCAACCTATTCTTAAGCATGATTTACCGGTGGAAGATCTGGGTACAACACCGCCACCAAAGGAAGATCCTGTTTTTGATTTAAAGCCTTTGCCTGATAATCTTAAATATGCTCATATTGATGATAAGAAAATATATCCTGTTATTATTAGTTCTAAGCTTTCAGAGTTTGAAGAAGAAAGGCTATTGGAAATATTGAAGAAACACCGAGGAGCTATTGGCTACACTCTTGATGATTTGAAGGGGATTTCTCCTTCTATTTGCCAACATGCTATTAATATGGAAGATGATGCGAAGCCTGTTGTTGAACCTCAGCGTCGTCTAATTCCGAAGATGAAGGAAGTGGTAAGGAATGAGGTATTAAGACTTCTTGAAGCTGGTATTATATATCCTATTGCTGATAGTAGATGGGTTAGTCCTGTGCATTGCGTTCCCAAGAAAGGAGGAATGACTGTTGTGCCTAATGATAATGATGAGCTCATCCCTCAAAGAGTAGTTGTAGGGTATAGAATGTGCATTGATTTTCGAAAAGTTAATAAAGTTACTAAGAAAGATCATTACCCTTTACCATTTATTGATCAAATGCTAGAAAGATTGTCTAAAAATACTCATTTTTGCTTTCTTGATGGTTATTCTGGATTTTCACAATTGCTGTTAAAACTAAAGATCAAGAGAAAACCAATTTTACTTGTCCCTATGGAACTTATGCTTATAGACGTATGCCTTTTGGTTTATGTAATGCTCCTGCTACTTTTCAAAGATGCATGTCTGCTATTTTTCATGGTTTTTGCAAGAGTATCGTAGAGGTATTCATGGATGATTTTTCCGTCTATGGGAATTCTTTTGATAGTTGCTTGCGAAACCTTGATAAAGTTTTGCAGAGATGTGAAGAAACTAACCTTGTTCTTAATTGGGAGAAATGCCACTTTATGGTTAATGAAGGAATTGTATTGGGACATAAAATTTCTGAGAAAGGTATTGAAGTTGATAGAGCTAAAGTTGAAGCAATTGAGAAGATGCCCTATCCGAGGGATGTTAAAGGTATTCGTAGTGTTCTTGGTCATGCTGGGTTTTATAGGAGATTTATTAAAGATTTCTCCAAGATTTCAAAGCCTCTTACTAATCTTCTTCAAAAAGATGTACCTTTTGTTTTTGATGATGATTGTAAGGAAGCTTTTGAAACTCTAAAGAAAGCCTTAACAACTGCTCCTATAGTTGAACCTCCTGATTGGAACTTACCATTTGAAATTATGTGTGATGCTAGTGATTTTGCTGTAGGCGCTGTTCTTGGACAGCGAGTAGATAAAAAACTGAATGTTATTCATTATGCTAGTAAAACTCTTGATGCTGCTCAAAGGAATTATGCTACAACTGAAAAAGAATTATTAGCTGTAGTCTTTGCTTGCGATAAGTTTAGATCTTATATTGTTGATTCAAAAGTTACGATTCATACTGATCATGCTGCAATTAGATACCTTATGACAAAGAAAGATGCTAAGCCGAGGCTTATTAGATGGGTACTTCTTTTGCAAGAATTTGATTTACATATTGTAGATAGGAAAGGTGCTGATAATCCTGTTGCTGATAATTTGTCTAGATTGGAAAATATTGCTTATGATCCTGTTCCTGTTAATGATAGTTTTCCAAATGAACAATTGGCTGTAATAAAGGTGAGCTCGCGAGACAGTCCTTGGTATGTTGATTATGCTAACTTTATTGTTTCCAAGTACTTGCCTCCAACCTTTTCAGCTCAGCAAAGGAGGAAATTCTTTTATGACTTGAGGCATTATTTCTGGGATGACCCACACTTATATAAAAAAGGAGTGGATGGTATTATGCGAAGATGTGTTCCCGAATATGAACAACAAGAGATATTGAGTAAATGTCATGGTAGTGCTTATGGAGGACATCACGCCGGAGAAAGAACCGCGCAAAAGGTTCTACAATCAGGTTTTTATTGGCCAACTCTCTTCAAGGATGCGAGAAAGTTTATTTTATCTTGTGATGAATGCCAAAGGGTTGGTAATATCTCCAGACGTAATGAAATGCCTATGAATTATACTCTTGTTATTGAACCATTTGATTGTTGGGGATTTGACTTCATGGGACCTTTTCCGTCTTCAGAAGGTAACACTCATATACTTGTTGCTGTTGATTATGTTACTAAATGGGTGGAAGCCATACCTACAAAAAGTGCTGATGGTGAGACCTCTTTAAGAATGCTTTTAGACATTATTTTTCCTAGATTTGGAGTGCCTAGATATATTATGACTGATGGAGGTTCTCATTTTATTCATGGAGGTTTTAGAAAAACTCTTGCTAGGTATGGTATTTGATACGTCCAAAACGTATCTACTTTCCCGAACACTTTTGCTATTGTTTTGCCTCTAATTTGTGTATTTTGGATGCAACTAACACGGACTAACGCTGTTTTCAGCAGAACTGTTCTGGTGTCTCGTTTTTGTGCAGAAATCCAATTTTCGGGAAAATCCTCGGAATTTATGCAGAAGGCCCTATTTTCCTAGAGAACTGATGGAGCCAGAAGGACAAACCAGGTGGAGGCCCGAGGGCCCCACACCATAGGGCGGCGCGGCCCAGGGGGGGGCCTGCGCGGCCATGTGGTGTGGCCCCCTCGGCAGGCCTCCGACGCCCTCCTTCGGACTATTTATCGGCCTCGACCTAAAAACGCACGAGGAGAAGTCGAAGTCGCCAGAAACCCTCCAGAACGCCGCCACATTGCGAAACTCCGTCGCGGGAGCCAGAAGTCTCCGTTCTGGCACTCCGCCGGGACGGGGAATTGGAGGAGATCATCGCCGCCATCACCGCCAACGCCTCTACATCAACCAGCCATGTTTCCCCCATCCATGTGTGAGTAATTCCCCCGCTGTAGGCCGAAGGGGATGGTAGGGATTGGATGAGATTGGTCATGTAATAGCATAAGATTGTTAGGGCATAGTGCCTAGTGTCCGTAATTGGTACTTTGATGATATTATTGCAACTTGTTATGCTTAATGCTTGTCACTAGGGCCCGAGTGCCATGATCTCAGATCTGAACATGTTATTGTTTCATCAAGATATTCATTGTTTATGGTCTTACCTATAAGTTGTATACACATGTCGCTGTCCGGAACCGATGGCCCCGAAGTGACAGAAATCGGGACAACCGGAGGGAATGGTAGCGATGTGAGGATCACATGTGTTCACGGAGTGTTAATGCTTTGCTCCGGTACTCTATTAAAAGGAGTACCTTAATATCCAGTAGTTTCCCTAGAGGCCCGGCTGCCACCGGCTGGTAGGACAAAAGATGTTGTGCAAGTTTCTCATTGCGAGCACGCACGACTATATATGGAACACATGCCTATTGATTGCTTTGTACTTGGACACCGTTTTATTATTATCTGCAAATGCCCTGCTATGATTGTTACATGAGTTTCTCTCATCCATGCAACGCCCGTCATCCGTCCCCGTGCCTACAGTATTTTAATCCTGCTGTTTACTATAATCACTACTGCTGTCTTTGTTACTCTGCTGCTGTTATTTCACTACTGCTACTGCTATAAAACTGTTACTACTGATAAACTCTTGCGAGCAAGTCTGTTTCCAGGTGCAGCTGAATTGACAACTCCGCTGTTAAGGCTTCCAAGTGTTCTTTGTCTCCCCTTGTGTCGAATCAATAAATTGGGTTTTACTTCCCTCGAAGAATGTTGCGATCCCCTATACTTGTGGGTCATCAAGACTATTTTCTGGCGCCATTGCCGGGGAGCATAGCTTTATTTGGAAGTTCACTTGAATTAATATTGTTCGCTGCAAATTCTCCATCATGGGTAAACCTCGCGATACTAAGATCGCCATATTACCATCCACTACAAGAAAAGGTACAACTCTGAGTACCTCTGCTGCTCTTGATTCACCATCTGTGATTGATAAACTTGTTTCACCGCCGCATGCTTCACATGCGGGTACTTCTGCTGAATCTGAAAACTCTCATAATATTGATAATATTTCTGCTGTGCTTGATGATAGTGGTTCATTGGGATCTTTTCTAGATGCTACGATTGCTAGGTCTAGACAAATTGAAAATACTGAAACTCCTAATGCTACTACCCCTGTTAATTCACCTGAACTTGATTATTTTAGTGATGATCCTGATGAAGATTATGTGGAGCTTAATGATGATTTTATTGAAAAATGCAATGCTACTACTGATGCAAGAAAAATTAAAAAGTTGCTTGCAGAACATGCTGTTAGATATAAACTGTCTCCTGATCCTAAGTTTGCCACATCTCCCATAAACATTAAGGATAAAGATTATGATTTTTCTCTTGATCTATCTCATATAGCTATTGTTGAGAAAACACCCTTTTGTGGTACTGCAAAAGAAAGTGTTGTTGAACACATGACTGAGTTATCTACTCTAAGTAGCTTGTTTTCTGATGATGTCAAGATGCGTACTTACTTTGTTGCTAAAATCTTTCCATTCTCATTAAAGGAAGACACTAAAACTTGGTATAATAGTTTGCCACCTAATTCTATTAGAAGTCCAAAAGAATTGCTTGATGTTTTCTTCCGTAAATACTTTCCTGCTAGTGCTCAACATATAGCTTTGCAGAGAATTTATAATTTTAACCAGGAAGATGGAGAGAAATTGCCTGAGGCTTGGGCGAGATTTTGCTCTCTTATTAGAGCTCGGCCTGACCATGATTTGGAAAAGCATGATTTACTTGATATATTTTATAGTGGACTAACCATTGAGTCTAGGGCATACCTGGATAGTTGTGCTGGTTGTGTTTTCAGGAAAAGAACCCCAGACGACGCTGAAGAATTATTGGCTAAAATAGGCCGGAATCATGATGATTGGACTACGCCTGAACCAACTCCAACGCCAATATTGAAGAAGAGGGGTATGATTAAATTAAATGATGAAGATATGAGGGAAGCCAAGAAGTCTCTCAAGGAGAAAGGTATTAAATCTGAAGATGTGAAGAATCTTCCTCCCATAGAAGATATATGTGAGATAATTCCCCCTTCATCCATGATTGAGGTAAACTCCCTTCAACGCTTTACTAGGGAAGATATTCCGTATTCGAAACCTCCTGCACAATGCTTAGATGAGTTTGATAATTATATTGTTAAGCAAGAAAATTTTAATATGAAAGTAGAGAATCATTTAATGGAAAATTCTCGAGCTATTAGTGAATTGCATGATATTGTAGAGAGAACCTCCAATGATGTTAAGATGCTTGTTAAACATTTTCATATGATTCAAACTCAAATTGATCAACTCACTAAAGTGCAAAATGACTTGTTAGGGAATAATTCTAAAGAGAAACATGCTTATGAAGTAACAACTAGAGGTGGTGTCTCTACCCAGGATCCTCTATATCCTGAAGGGCATCCCAAAAGAATTGAACAAGATTCTCAACGTATTGAACCTAGTGCTCATTCTAAGAAGAAAAAGAAGAAGAAGCATAAAAATGTTGTAGAATCCTCTGAACCTATTAATGATCCTAATAGTATTTCTATTTCTGATGCTGAAACTGAAAGTGGTAATGAACATGATAAAGATAAAGATAAGAATGATACTCCTGATAAAGAAGAGGTTGAAGAAGAACCTGAAAAGCATGCTAAAAATAAAAAGTACACTAAAGAAGATTTTATTGCTGAGAAACATGGTAATGAAAGAGAACCTTGGGTGCAAAAGCAAATGCCTTTTCCTGCTAAGAAACTAAAATCAAAGGAAGAAGAACACTATAATAAATTTTGTGATTGGATGAAACCTTTATTCTTGCAAATCCCTTTGACTGATGCTATTAAATTGCCACCTTATTCGAAGTATATGAAAGATATTGTTACTAACAAGAGGAAAATCCCCAATGAGGAAATTTCCACTATGCTTGCTAATTACTCTTTCAATGGCAAAGTTCCAAAGAAGTTGGGCGACCCAGGTATACCTACTATTCCTTGTTCTATTAAGAATAATTATGTTAAAACTGCTCTATGTGACTTGGGAGCCGGTGTTAGTGTTATGCCTTTTTCTCTTTATAAGAGACTTTACTTAGATAAGTTGATACCTACTGATATATCTTTGCAAATGGCTGATAAATCTACTGCTATTCCTGTTGGTATATGTGAGGATGTTCCTGTTCAAGTTACTACTAACTGCTTGATATTAACCGATTTTGTTGTGTTGGAAATGCCTGAAGATGATAATATGTCTATTATTCTTGAGAGACCTTTTCTTAACACCGCAGGGGCTGTTATTGATTGGAATAAAGGGAAGGTTACTTTCAATGTTGATGATAGGGAGCATACCATTTATTTCCCCAAGAAGTTTGATAAAGTATGTGGAGTCAATACTATTTCTAATGTGAGAACTATCAAAGTGGGAACTATTGATTGTCCTATATATGAGCCTAAAGAAGAATATCAAACTCTCGTGATTGGATCCATATCAATACAATTCAAGGTAACATGATTGATTTGAGGTTTATTTCTTCATATGCTATGTAAAATTTATTTGGTGGCAAGACTTGATCAACCTTGTTAACAAATACTTTTTATATGCATAGAGGAGGTAAACAACATCTCTTTCTTCCTCCACTTGCTCTAGTTGCTGTAGCACTTTTAATTTGCAAAGTTCCTTAGTTAATTGGAAATTTCAAAAAAATTCCTGGTCAGTAATAATAAACTTAATACCCAGAAATGTTCATTTTTCAAAGTTTTCAAAAATTCACAAAAATTATACCGCTGGTCCTATTTTTCGACGAGGCACCTGGGAGCACCAGAGGATGACCTGTGGGGCACCACAGGGTGCCACACCACAGGCCGGCGCGGCCAAGGAGGGGGGCACGCCACCCTGTGGTGTGGGCCCCTCCTTGCCCCACTTTGCCATCTCTTTCTCCCAGCACCTTCTCTCTCCCGGAAAAACTCATACCAGGTTCCTCTCACTCGCGTTTTTGCTCCAGAGCTCCAGATTTCTCGATCTCTTTGCTCAGCCCAGATTTCTTGCTGAAATTTGGCACATTTGCTCCTTGGTATGTGACTCCTCCACCCATCCAAGTAGAATTTTGTTTGGTTGAGTATATCTTGAATATTTTGCTGCAGTAGGTAACATGTTTAGTGAGCTTGCATGCTTGTTCTAAGTGGTAGAAACTAGTTTTGATGCATGATTAATACTCTAGCAAGTTCCTATGGTAGTTTCCCTCAATTATATGTCACCAAATCAAATTTTTATATTGTTTGTTGAAAATTTCAGAGAAGAGATGAAGAAGTTCAACTTTGGAGAGTTGTTCAAGAAAGGAACAACCAGCACCGGGAGGCCTTCTAGGGCCGCCACCCGGCTTAGGCGATCGTACAACGAGGATATCATCGCGCCTAGCTTCGCGCCCGAAGAGGACGCCGAGGCCTCCCACGACTACACCGTCACGTATCCGGGTGTTTCTTCTAGCACATACCCGGAATACGATCCATCTTCGTCATACTATGGAGATATTACCTCATGGGATCGATGGGATTGAACTCCACTTGGGCCAAAAGCCTAAGCTTGGGGGGAGGTATACCGGCATCACTCATTCTTTGCATATTATGGTTGCTGGATACTTGTACATACTTGTTTAGTTTGTTTGAGTGGTTTTCTAATGAGAGGGAGATGATATTTGGGGAAGTGCTGCCTGAAAACAGATTCTGGACTGTTACTAGAAAAATTCGTGCGCACAGCCAGAACGTTATTTTGAGCTGCCAATTTTTGTGCAGGTTCCCCAGGTTGTTATCTAACTTTCATTAGTTGAACACTTTTCGATCTGAGCAACGTAAGATTTTTGTAAAAATCGATTTCTGTACTGCTATCAGGTTTTGGCAGATTTCTGCCATCTCGCTTTTCTGTGTTTCTTTTAGTTTGCTATTTCTTGTTCTTGCTTTGTTTCTTTCTTAAAACAAAAAAAAGACCAAAAATATTTCTGTTGTTTCTCTTCACCATTTGTTTGCTTTGGTTTCTTGCATTTGTTTCGCTTTATTTGCTATTGCTAGTTTGCTATAAGAAAACCCAAAAAGATTTTGCTTTGTTTGTTTGTTTCCTCTTGTTCTTGTTCTCAAATTCGAAAACACCAAAAATATTTGCTGTTCTTCTTTGGTTTTGTAAAGTTCTTTATGAGTTCAATGGTCTTCGGTGGCTGGAGCGTGGTTTTCATTTCATATTATCCAAGCTATACAAGTGAAAAGGCAATAATGACGATCTACGGCAATATGATTGTGGTGAGAGGCTGGTATGAACTCTATTTGTTTTCATTTTTGTACATATACTCATCCATGTGAGCATGCTTAGTTGGTTCATGTGAGGTATATGTTATTTGAGAAAGTCTAGTAGTTTATGATCTCTCATGTTTAGCTCCAATCTATTAATATGAGTAGCATGTCATGGATGTTTGCTTGCATTGTTTTATTCATAAGTAAGTATGGCATTGTGGTATCCTCCTCTGAATAATTCATTTATATCGACTTGGCACATGCTCACGCATGCATATGACTGAACAAAAAGTCAATTAAGCCTTGATGATCTATATTGCTTCAGAGTTCTTGTATCACTTTTATGCCTCCGTTAATTTATTTTGCCGCAAGCATGATTATGACAGTTACTGCTCTCTTGATTTGTTGCTCCCTAGTCTATTGCTAGCCTCCACTTGTACTGAGCGGGAACGCTGCTCGTGCTTCCAAACACATGAAAACCAAGTTGTTCCAAAGTGTTCACCATAAATACCTATGCATGGCATTTCAAACCATTCCAAGTAAATTCTCATGCGCTACCTTTAAAACCTTCAAAATGCTTCTCAATTTGTGTTTATGTTTCATAGCTCATGAGGAAGTATGTGGTGTTTAGCTTTCAACCTTGTCATTTACTTTTGACGGACTCTCATATGGACTAGTGGCACATCCGCTTATCCAATAATTTTGCAAAAAGAGCTGGCAATGGGATTCCCAGTCCCGAATTAATTAACTTAAATAGACACTCCTCCATGGTTTGTGATTGTTGGACGGCACCCGAAGGATTCGGTTAGCCATGGCTTGTGTAAGCAAAGGTTGGGGGGAGTGTCATCATCATAATAAAAATTAAAATAAAAAGGGCACTCCTTCATGGTATGTGATTGTTGGCAGGCACCCGAGGATTCGGTTAGCCATGGTTTGTGTAAGAAAGGTTGGAAGGAGTGCCACATATATATGCAATAATTCATGGGAGCCGCTCTTGAAAGTCCGGTTGGCGAGGTAGTTAGTGTACCCATTACCATTTGTTGACAACAACAAACACCTCTCAAAATAATTTTACTCTTTATTTCAAAAATGAAAAGCTCTAGCGCATGTTAATCCCTGCTTCCCTCTGCGAAGGGTCAATCTTTTACTTTTATGTTGTGTCTCCATTATTCCTTTGAGCACTATCTTGAGAGCACAACTGTCATTCTTAGTATAATATGCTTGTCTCAAAATATGATTGATTGTGGTATAACTTTGATGCTTTTATCTTTGACAATCACTACTTCTAGTCTTTCTATGAACTCCAGAGGTGCCCGGGCATTTATGTTTTGCCAATCAAATACAGGCAAGCGAGATACCACTTTATCATACTCTCTTATGAACATTGCAATCCTGCTTATATACATGATTCATGATGTTTATTATTAATTGTTGGTACCTCTCCATGATTGACATAGCTGTTAGATGATCTTATTTGCATGTATCTCATTATGAACTGCTTAAGTATTAGCCATAGCATGAGAATATATACATCATATGAGCAAATGTGTTCGTGAAAGTTCTTTTATCGCTCAGTTGTTAACTGAATTGCTTGAGGACAAGCAATAAGCTAAGCTTGGGGGGAGTTGATACGTCCAAAACGTATCTACTTTCCCGAACACTTTTGCTATTGTTTTGCCTCTAATTTGTATATTTTGGATGCAACTAACACGGACTAACGCTGTTTTCAGCAGAACTGTTCTGGTGTCTCGTTTTTGTGCAGAAATCCAACTTTCGGGAAAATCCTCGGAATTTATGCAGAAGGCCCTATTTTCCCAGAGAACTGACGGAGCCAGAAGGACAAACCAGGTGGAGGCCCGAGGGCCCCACACCATAGGGCGGCGCGGCCCAGGGGGGCCCGCGTGGCCATGTGGTGTGGCCCCCTCGGCAGGCCTCCGACGCCCTCCTTCGGACTATTTATCGGCCTCGACCTAAAAACGCACGAGGAGAAGTCGAAGTCGCCAGAAACCCTCCAGAACGCCGCCACATCGCGAAACTCCGTCGCGGGAGCCAGAAGTCTCCGTTCTGGCACTCCGCCGGGACGGGGAATTGGAGGAGATCATCGCCGCCATCACCGCCAACGCCTCTACATCAACCAGCCATGTTTCCCCCATCCATGTGTGAGCAATTCCCCCGCTGTAGGCCGAAGGGGATGGTAGGGATTCGATGAGATTGGTCATGTAATAGCATAAGATTGTTAGGGCATAGTGCCTAGTGTCCGTAATTGGTACTTTGATGATATTGTTGCAACTTGTTATGCTTAATGCTTGTCACTAGGGCCCGAGTGCCATGATCTCAGATCTGAACATGTTATTGTTTCATCAAGTATTCATTGTTTATGGTCTTACCTATAAGTTGTATACACATGTCACTGTCCGGAACCGATGGCCCCGAAGTGACAGAAATCGGGACAACCGGAGGGAATGGTAGCGATGTGAGGATCACATGTGTTCACGGAGTGTTAATGCTTTGCTCCGGTACTCTATTAAAAGGAGTACCTTAATATCCAGTAGTTTCCCTAGAGGCCCGGCTGCCACCGGCTGGTAGGACAAAAGATGTTGTGCAAGTTTCTCATTGCGAGCACGCACGACTATATATGGAACACATGCCTATTGATTGCTTTGTACTTGGACACCGTTTTATTATTATCTGCAAATGCCCTGCTATGATTGTTACATGAGTTTCTCTCATCCATGCAACGCCCGTCATCCGTCCCCGTGCCTACAGTATTTTAATCCTGCTGTTTACTATAATCACTACTGCTGTCTTTGTTACTCGTCTTTGTTATTTCACCATCGCTATTGCTATAAAGCTGTTATCTTGATAAACTCTTGCGAGCAAGTCTGTTTCCAGGTGCAGCTGAATTGACAACTCCGCTGTTAAGGCTTCCAAGTGTTCTTTGTCTCCCCTTGTGTCAAATCAATAAATTGGGTTTTACTTCCCTCGAAGACTGTTGCGATCCCCTATACTTGTGGGTCATCAGTATTAATCATAGAATTGCTTCCGCTTATCATCCTCAAACTAGTGGCCAAGTAGAATTATCAAATAGAGAGATTAAATCTATTTTGGGAAAGACTGTTAATAAAACTAGAAAGAATTGGGCTAGTAAATTGAAGGATGCACTATGGGCTTATAGAACTGCTTATAAAAATCCCATGGGAATGTCACCTTATAAAATGGTTTATGGGAAAGCTTGTCATTTACCTTTAGAACTAGAGCACAAAGCTTATTGGGCAGTTAGAGAATTAAATAAAGATCCTAAACTTGCCGGTGATAAGAGGTTGTTGCAATTAAGTTCTTTAGATGAATGGAGAAGTGAAGCTTATGAAAATGCTAAACTCTTTAAAGAGAAAGTTAAAAAATGGCATGATAGGAGGATCATCAAAAGAGAGTTTAATGTTGGGGATAAAGTCCTATTGTATCGGTCTCGTCTCAGAATCTTTGCAGGGAAATTACTCTCGAAATGGGAAGGACCATATGTTGTCGAGGAGGTATATCGTTCGGGAGCAATCAAAATTAGTTCTCTGCAAGGCAATGCCACGCAAGTGGTGAATGGACAAAGACTCAAGCATTATATCTCGGGTGATTCTTATAATGTTGATGTTGATATTATTCAAGTGGAAACACAGGAGGCTTTCATTAAAGGACAAATTGACAGTCAGCCAGAACTCGACTTTGAATAGGTAACAGTACTGGTAATGAAAAGTACGCAATTTACTTGCTGAACAATATTTTTGCTGTTTTTGGAAAATATAAAAAATTACGAGTTCGAAACGGAGTGGAAAGGACGCACGAGGGGGTGCCACCATAGGCCGGCGCGGCCTGACCTGGGCCCGCGCCGACCTATGGTCTGGCCGCCTCGTCGCCCCTTTCCGACTCTGGTTCGATCTGGTACTTTCCGTTTGTCGTGAAATTTTTTGCTATATAATCCCCCGGACCCCTGGAGGTCCGTATATCGTTTTCTCGACGTGTTTTGTTTCGAGCTGTTTCTGCCAGGATCTGTTTTCAGTTTAGAAGCACCATGGCCTCCAACAACAAGGGCAAGGGGCTTTCGGAGGAAGAAGTGAAGAGGGTGCCATCAAGACAAGAGCAGCAAGCCGTTGGGAGCAAGCAAATCTTGGTGGGATCTGTTGACACTCGACGTTCTTTTTCTCATAACTTGCAGGGACCTTTACCACCCGCTCTTAGCCTCGACTCTTTCCCTGAGTTGGAAGAAGCTCTACGAACTACCGATGAGTTTTGTGATCAATATCGGGCTCTAAGAAGAGAAGTGGAGATACTCCAGGAGGAGAATTGCCGTCTCCGAAGAATGCTGGAATACCACTCGATTCACATCACAAGGTCATCATCGCCAACTTCAGATAACAATGAATCTCTTCGAGTCTTAGTGCAGAATTGCCAAGCTGAGAAACTGAAGCTGAAGGAGATCTGTAAGAAGCGCGGGAGGAGTTCATCACCATCATCGCCAAAGGAGTAATTCATCATCGGTATTGGCATCCCCTTGGTTTGTTCCAAGCTTGGGGGAGTGCCGCGGTATCACATCATCACTACCTTTTACTTTTTATTGTCAAGTAGTGTCATATCATGAGTAGGGAAGTTATCATATAAGATGGGTTGCAGTTTGGAAGTATCTCTCCTTTAGTTGGTTATCTATGTATCCCTTGGTGTGAGTTATCGTTATGGAATATTAATGAGAAGTCTTATCATTTACATATTGCACACCTTATTTTAGTTTGCAATCTCTATTATATGATTTATCTTGTTGTTAGTATTGGTATCACTTTGGGAGCATTGAATAAATCTATTTGGTTTTGGCAAACTTAGCATTGGTCAATAGCAACAACACTTTGAGGTTTAAATAGAAAAGAGAAATACATGTAGTTGTTTCATTGTCTTTCTTTCTTGTTAGCTCATAGCTTATTATTCTGAAGTTAAAATTGTTTGTGCTTACAAGGAAGATGCATGATTGTTTCTATCACATGTATATTTATTTGTTTCCCTCGACTCTTATGCTTGCTAATTAACCTTGCTAGCCAAAAACCTGTACTGAGAGGGAATACTTCTCGTGCATCCAAACCTTAACCCAAACCTATGCCATTTGTGTCCACCATACCTACCTACTACATGGTATTTTCTGCCATTCCTAGTAAATACTTCGTGTGCTACCTTTAAACAATTCAAAACTTATTATCTCTTATTTGCGTCAATGTTTTATAGCTCATGAGGAAGTATGTGGTGTTTTATCTTTCAATCTTGTTGGGCAACTTTCACCAATGGACTAGTGGCTTCATCTGCTTATCCAATAATTTTGCAAAAAGAGCTGGCAATGGGATTCCCAGTCCCAAATTAATTAAACTAAATAGACACTCCTCCATGGTATGTGATTGATGGACGGCACCCGAAGGATTCGGTTAGCCATGGCTTGTGTAAGCAAAGGTTGGGGGGAGTGTCATCATCATAATAAAACCAAAATAAAAAGGCACTCCTTCATGGTATGAGATTGTTGGCAGGCACCCGAGGATTCGGTTAGCCATGGTTTGTGAAAGAAAGGTTGGAAGGAGTGCCACATAAAATGAAAATAATATGGGAGCCGCTCTGTGAAGGTTGTCTGGCAAGGGGGTTAGAGTACCCGCTACCAGTCGTTGACAACAACAGACACCTCTCAAAATGTTACTTTTATTCTCTTTATATGATTTCAAAACTGAAAAAGCTCTAGCACATGATTTAATCCCTGCTTCCCTCTGCGAAGGGCCTGTCTTTTACTTTATGTTGAGTCAGTAAACCTATTTCCCTCCATCTCAAGCAAGCATTTGAGTAGTTGTGATCAAACCATTATATTGTGATTTGCTTCATCATGTCTTTTATTCTTCCTTGTTTAGTACAAGTTTTATCTGAATGAATATAGCTTTGCAAGTTATCAATGATTATGAGGAGACTATTATGATTGAGTATGCAAGTTGTGCAATATAAACTTTAACATGAGAGCATTGCTCGATAGATAAGTATAACCTGTTAATTGTTCTCTGACCAAGAACGAAGTTTGCCATCACCAACTATGATTTCTTATGCACCTTTATTTGTGATTACCTTATACTTGTTTCAAGTTGAGTTATATGAGGAAGTTGTTTACTAGAATGTCTTGTGTGAATGAGTATGATGCTTCTTGTCCGTATTTTATTTATCGACTCTTCACTCCATAAACATGTGGTCCTGTTTACCGAGCTCAGTTTCGCTTGGGGACAAGCGAAGTCTAAGCTTGGGGGGAGTTGATACGTCCAATTTGCATCACTATTTTATATCATAATTTGCTGTTATTCATTGATATATTTCATATTTGGACACAATACTTATGTTATTTCATCTATTTTGCATGTTTCATCATTATTGGAGGATCAAGCACCGGAGCCAGGATTCTGCTGGAAAAAGCACCGTCAGAACGCAATATTTCGGAAGATCAACTGTGGAAGGAAATTATACCAAAAATCCTATTTTTCAAGATGACGAAGGAAGCCAGAAGGAGGAGCCAGCTGGACCCAAGGTGGGCCCAGACCATAGGGCGGCGCGGCCCATGGCCTGGCCGCGCCACCATGTGGTGTGGGGGCCCCACAGCCCCTTTCGCCTCCTTTTCTTCGCGAAACCCTTCGTCCCGAAAACCTAAGCCACAGAGGGTACCTCGCGAAGAGTTACAGCCGCCTCTGCGGGGCGGAGAACACCAGAGAGAAAAGAGCTCTCCGGCGGGCAGGAATCCGCCGGGGAAATTCCCTCCCGGAGGGGGAAATCGACGCCATCGTCACCGTCATCGAGCTGGACATCATCTCCATCACCATCATCATCATCTCCACCATCATCACCGCCGTCTCCACCGCTGGACACCGTCACCGCCGTAGCAATTTGGGTTTGATCTTGATTGTTTGATAGGGGAAACTCTCCCGGTATCGATCTCTACTTGTTGTTGATGCTATTGAGTGAAACCATTGAACCAAGTTTATGTTCAGATTGTTATTCATCATCATATCACCTCTGATCATGTTCCATATGATGTCTTGTGAGTAGTTCGTTTAGTTCTTGAGGACATGGGTGAAGTCTAAATGTTAGTAGTGAACTATGGTTGAGTAATATTCAATGGTATGATATTTAAGTTGTGGTGTTATTCTTCTAGTGGTGTCATGTGAACATCGACTACATGACACTTCACCATTTATGGGCCTAGGGGAATGCATCTTGTACTCGTTTGCCAATTGCGGGGTTGCCGGAGTGACAGAAACCTAAACCCCCGTTGGTATATCGATGCAGGAGGGATAGCAGGATCTCAGAGTTTAAGGCTGTGGTTAGATTTATTCTTAATTACTTTCTTGTAGCTGCGGATGCTTGCAAGGGGTATAATCACAAGTATGTATTAGTCCTAGGAAGGGCGGTACATTAGCATAGGTTCACCCACACAACACTTATCATAACAATGAAGATTATTTAGCCTTATGTAGCGAAAGCACTAGACTAAAATCCCGTGTGTCCTCGAGAACATTTGGTCATTATAAGTAAACAAACCGACTTGTCCTTTGTGCTAAAAAGGATTGGGCCACTCGCTGCAATTGTTACTCTCACACTTTACTTACTCGTACTTTATTCAACTGTTACATCAAAACCCCCCGAATACTTGTCTGTGAGCATTTACAGTGAATCCTTCATCGAAACTGCTTGTCAACACCTTCTGCTCCTCGTTGGGATCGACATTCTTACTTATCGAAAATACTACGATACACCCCCTATACTTGTGGGTCATCATCGAACAACAAGGAAGACGGTGTAGAGTCTTATAATGCTTACAATATGTCTCTTATGTGAGTTTTGTTGTACCGGTTCATACTTGTGTTTGCTTTAAACAACCTTGCTAGCCTAAACCTTGTATCGAGAGGGAATACTTCTCATGCATCCAAAATCCTTGAGCCAAACACTATGCCACTTGTGTCCACCATACCTACCTACTACATGGTATTTCTCCGCCATTCCAAAGTAAATTGCTTGAGTGCTACCTTTAAAATTTCCATTCTTTATCTTTTCAATATATAGCTCATGGAACAAATAGCCTAAAAACTATTGTGGTATTGAATATGTACTTATGCATCTTATCTCTTTTAAGTTGCTTGTTGAGCGATAACCATGTTCCTGGGAACGCCATCAACTACACTTTGTTGAATATCATGTGAGTTGCTATGCATGTTCGTCTTGTCTGAAGTAAGGGCGATTTACCATGAGTTGAATGGTTTGATTATGCATATTGTTAGAGAAGAACATTGGGCCGCTAACTAAAGCCATGATCCATGGTGGAAGTTTCAGTTTTAGACAAATATCCTCAACCTCATATGAGAATATTATTTGTTGTTAAATGCTTATGCATTAAAGAGGAGTCCATTATTTGTTGTCTATGTTGTCCCGGTATGGATGTCTAAGTTGAGAATAATCAAAAGCGAGAAATCCAATGCGAGCTTTCTCCTTAGACCTTTGTACAGGCGGCATAGAAGTACCCCTTTGTGACACTTGGTTAAAACATATGTATTGCGATGATAATCCAGGTAATCCGAGCTAATTAGGACAAGGTGCGGGCACTATTGGTATACTATGCATGAGGCTTGCAACTTGTAGGATATAATTTACATGATACATATGCTTTATTACTACCGTTGACAAAATTGTTTCTTGTTTTCAAAATAAAAGCTCTAGCACAAACATAGCAATCAATGCTTCCCTCTGCGAAGGGTCTTTCTTCTACTTTTATGTTGAGTCAGTTCACCCATTTCCTTCTGTCTTAAAAGCAAACAATTGTGTTAACTGTGCATTGATTCTTACATACTTGCATATTGCACTTATTATATTACTTTATGTTGACAATATCCGTGAGATATACATGTTACAAGTTGAAAGCAACCGCTGAAACTTAATCTTCCTTTGTGTTGCTTCAATGCCTTTACTATGAATTTATTGCTTTATGAGTTAACTCTTATGCAAGACTTATTGATGCTTGTCTTGAAAAGTACTATTCATGAAAAGTCTTTGCTATATGATTCAATTGTTTACTCATTGCATTTACATTGCTTCGAATCGCTGCATTCATTACATGTGCTTACAATAGTATTGATCAAGATTATGATGGCATGTCACTTCAGAAATTATCTTTGTTTTCGTTTACCTACTCGGGACGAGTAGGAACTAAGCTTGGGGATGCTGATACGTCTCCAACGTATCGATAATTTCTTATGGTCCATGCTACTTTTATGATGATACTCACATGTTTTATACATACTTTATGTCATATTTATGCATTTTCCGGCACTAACCTATTAACGAGATGCCGAAGAGCCAGTTGCTGTTTTCTGCTGTTTTTGGTTTCAGAAATCCTAGTAAGGAAATATTCTCAGAATTGGACGAAATCAACGCCCAGGATCTTATTTTTTCACGAAGCTTCCAGATGTCCGAAAGGGAAACGAAGTGGGGCAACGAGGTGGCCACACAACAGGGCGGCGCGGCCCAGGCCCTGGCCGCGTGGCCCTGGCGTGTGGGCCCCTCGTGGCGCCCCCTGACCTACCCTTCCGCCTACATAAGCCTTCGTCGATAATAGCTCCAGTACCGAGAGCCACGAGACGGAAAACCTTCCAGAGACGACGCCGCCGCCAATCCCATCTCGGGGGATTCAGGAGATCGCCTCCGGCACCCTGCCGGAGAGGTGAATCATCTCCCGGAGGACTCTTCACCGCCATGGTCGCCTCCGGATTGATGTGTGAGTAGTTCACCCCTGGACTATGGGTCCATAGCAGTAGCTAGATGGTCGTCTTCTCCTAATTGTGCTATCATTGTTAGATCTTGTGAGCTGCCTAACATGATCAAGATCATCTATTTGTAATGCTACATGTTGCGTTTGTTGGGATCCGATGAATATGGAATACTATGCTATGTTGATTATCAATCTATCTATGTGTTGTTTATGATCTTGCATGCTCTCCATTATTAGTAGAGGCTCTGGCCAAGTTGATACTTGTAACTCCAAGAGGGAGTATTTATGCTCGATAGTGGGTTCATGTCTCCATTAAATCTGGGGGAGTGACAGCAACCCCTAAGGTTGTGGATGTGTTGTTGCCACTAGGGATAAAACATCAATACTATGTCTAAGGATGTATTTGTTGATTACATTACGCACCATACTTAATGCAATTGTCTGTTGTTTGCAACTTAATACTGGAGGGGGTTCGGATGATAACCTGAAGGTGGACTTTTTAGGCATAGATGCATGCTGGATAGCGGTCTATGTACTTTGTCGTAATGCCCAATTGAATTTCACAATACTCATCATAACATGTATGTGCATGGTCATGCCCTCTTTATTTGTCAATTGCCCAACTGTAATTTGTTCACCCAACATGCTATTTATCTTATGGGAGAGACACCACTAGTGAACTGTGGATCCCGGTCCATTCTTTTACATCGAATACAATCTACTGCAATACTCGTTCTACTGTTCTCTGCAAACATCATCATCCACACTATACATCTAATCCTTTGTTACAGCAAGCCGGTGAGATTGACAACCTCACTGTCACGTTGGGGCAAAGTAATTTGGTTGTGTTGTGCAGGTTCCACGTTGGCGCCGGAATCCCTGGTGTTGCGCCGCACTACACTCCGCCGCCATCAACCTTCGACGTGCTTCTTGGCTCCTACTGGTTCGATAAACCTTGGTTTCTTACTGAGGGAAACTCACTGCTGTACGCATCACACCTTCCTCTTGGGGTTCCCAACGGACGCGTGTTGAACGGAAAGACATACGTCAACTACGCGCAGCAGGGTCCTCCGAAGAAGAAGGAGGAGGATAAAGCGGGTTGCTTCCGTTGTAAGAAGGTTGGAAGGCGATGCAACACCAGCTTGTCACCTGTTGAATGCTCCAAAACCATCAGCTTCTCTTCATGGATATGCAAATGAAGCGCTCATGTTCTTTGAACTTCCATGTGGTGCTTTTAAAGCCAAGGCAGAAAATCCCAACTTGGCCAAAGTGATAGTTGATGGTGCTATTTTGACTATACCAGAGATTATTGAGCAATTCAAGAAGATTGTACCATCTGAGAAGTTCAACTAGGAGGTCTTTCATCTCAAAGATAACATATTCAGAGTTAAGCTCCCTAGCAAGCAGGAGGTTCAACGATTGAAGAATTTTGGCACATATAGCTGTACTGATAGAGAGTCTTCTTTGTCTTTTGATCTATGGTCATCGTTGGCTTAGATTAGGTTTTGCTTTCTTTTCCTTTTCTTTCTTTCTTTTTTTCTTTCTTTCTTTGTACACCTTGTACAACTGTAAACTCTTTTATATATTAATAAAAATTGCAGTGGGGATTTTTCCCCACTGTTTGATCCTCAAAAAAAAAAGGTCATCGTTGGAGGAGCCTTTGTACATGTTACCAGAAGTCTGGGTTCGGGTTTCAGGTTTGCCATCGTATGTTAGAGTGGATTACCTATCCTTATGGGGGGTAGGAACTTTATTTGGTAAGACTCTAGATGTCGATATTGCTTATACTCGTAAAAATAAAGTGCTTAGGACCAACATTGGATGTCTTGATTATAAGCTCATCCTAGCAGATAGTGACATGTTCATCAGGAGGGGGTTTTTAAAATCGGTTTTGAAGTGGAAATTGCTGATCAGTCTCAAGAAGTCAACATGGTGGATGCAAATAATGGCTTTGATGGAAATGATGGTGCAAATCAGGGAGAAAGGAAGAATGAAGGAGGCCATGATATGTACATGGACAACAAAGGAAGGATGAGACATCCAAAGATAATGAATAAGATGGTCCGGGTATGCATAACGGAGTTGAAGGAATGCAAGAGCAATTGTGTAATTTCGATGCTATTCAGATTGGGACAATGCATGTAAAACCTGCCACTCCCGGTATTCTTTCTGATGGAAATTTTTTGAACAAATAAGAGCATTTTTACACTTCATTATCTCATGTTAATTGTGTTGCACTAAGAGACGAAGTTGGCTCGGAATTCCATGCAGATTCGTTGTCCAGAGGAGCAGCCTCATGATCTGGCGCCGTCGGCGATCGGGAGGTGGGACATCAGCTTGCCATTGGGCAGGTGCTGTCCGCTGGTCACCTGGCGCAACATGCAGCCTATGGGAAGCCACTGCATGCTGGCCGACAGTAGCTGCAGGGCCTGCTGGTCCCCTCTGCTGCACCGTCACCTCGGGCTGGGTCACAAGCGTGTGACAGCCAGGCAGCAGTGGGCGGCCACCGGGGAGCGGACACGTGCGGGCGAGCGCCTGGCGCGGGATCCTCTGCGGTGGTCGAGCGCTCGCAGGACGCGGCTGTGTCGCCCAAGCCGCAGACGATCCGGACGGCTAGCGCAGGCGGGCCACGACAGGGCACGATGGCCGGTGCCAATCATTTGCCAATGATTTCCACTATCGCTCCTGGCGTGGCTGCAACTGCTGTGTCCCAGGGATCCGCTGTGCTTAACAATGGTGTTGGCAACGGTATGACCTCAGTTCTAAATGATGAAAAAAATAAAAATGTTGTTGATATGGGGGATTTTCAGCAATGTAATTTAGATTTTACTTCCGACCCGTTATATAATGAAAATAGCTATCATAATGCAGGTTTGGGTTTGGAGCCCAATTTGGTGGACTCAGTGGAACAGTCTAAGAGAGGCACTACAAATAAGGTGTTGTTTCCTGCAAGGGGGATCTTGCTGTAGGGATTCGTAGCATAGAAAACAAAAAATTTCCTACCGCGAGAACGCAATCCAAGCCAAGATGCAATCTAGAAGACGGGAGCAACGAGGGGATGAACGAGTCTCACCCTTGAAGATTTCCAAAGCCTACAAGATGAGGCTCTTGTTTCTGCGGTAGATGATCACTTGCCGCTTTCAAAAGCGCGTAGAAGATATTGACAGTGCCACAATCGGGCAGCACCTCCGTACTCGGTCACACGTTCGGTGTTGATGAAGACGACGTCCTTCTCCCCGTTCCAGCTGGCAGCGGAAGTATTAGCTCCTCCTTGAATCCCGGCAGCACGACGGCGTGGTGGCGGTGTCGATGGAGATCTCCGGTGGAGCTTCGCTAAGCGTTGCGGGAGAGGTGGAGGAGGTGGGCGGCTAGGGTTTGGGAGAGGGGGTGGTGGCCGGCCACTATGGGGGGTGCGGCCAGCTATGGCTTGGTGTGGCCGGCCCCCTCCCCTTGTCCCTCTTTTTATAGGTGGAACACCCAAGAGTTGGTCTACAAGTCTTCGAATAAGACCCCAAACCAAAACCTTCCATATGACATGAAACCTACCCAATGTGGGATTCCCACTTGAGGTGGGATTCCCACCTTTCCTTGGGAGGGGGTGGCCGGCCACCTTAGGTGGAGTCCACCTGGGACTCCACCCCTAGGGTTGGCTGGCCATGGGTGGTGGAGTCCCTTCGGGACTCCGCCTTCCAAAGTGATTTCTTCTGGACTTTTCTAGAACCTTCTAGAACCTTCCATAAATGTACCGGATCATTTCCAAACTTGGAATATGACTTCCTATATATGAATCTTATTCTCCGGACCATTCCGGAACTCCTCGTGATGTCCGGGATCCCATCCGAGACTTCGAACAATACTTCGAACTCCATTCCATATTCAAGTTCTACTAATACGACATCAAACCTTAAGTGTGTCACCCTACGGTTCGCGAACTATGTAGACATGGTTGAGAACTCTCTCCGACCAATAACCAATAGCGGGATCTGGAGATCCATAATGGCTCCCACATATTCAATGATGACTTTAGTGATCGAATGAACCATTCACATACGATACCAATTCCCTTTGTCACGCGATATTTTACTTGTCCGAGGTTTGATCATCGGTATCTCTCTATACCTTGTTCAGCCTCGTCTCCTGACAAGTACTCTTTACTCGTACCGTGGTATGTGGTCTCTTATGAACTTATTCATATGCTTGCAAGCTATTTAGAGGACATTCCACCGAGAGGGCCCAGAGTATATCTATCCATCATCGGGATGGACAAATCCCACTGTTGATCCATATGCCTCAACTCATACTTTCCGGATACTTAATCCCACCTTTATAACCACCCATTTACGCAGTGGCGTTTGATGTAATCAAAGTACCTTTCCGATATAAGTGATTTACATGATCTCATGGTCGAAAGGACTAGGTAACTATGTATCGAAAGCTTATAGCAAATAACTTAATGACGTGATCTTATGCTACGCTTAATTGGGTGTGTCCATTACATCATTCATATAATGATATAACCTTGTTATTAATAACATCCAATGTTCATGATTATGAAACTAATCATCTATTAATCAACAAGCTAGTTAAGAGGCTTACTAGGGACTCATTGTTGTTTACATAACAAACATGTATCAATGTTTCAGTTAATACAATTATAGCATGGTATATAAACATTTATCATAAACATAAAGATATATAATAACCACTTTTATTATTGCCTCTTGGGCATATCTCCAACACTTGCTAGCATGGGCATTCAGGACTCGGTGGGGATTGCCTCATCTCCAATGTCTGTTGGTAAGTCTTCAGTTAATTCGTGGACCTCTCCAATGACTGCAAAATCTACTGTTTTTTTATCTCTAATAGAATGTCCATCTGAAAATATGTCAGCTCGTCCTACTATGGAGGAGGTTATTGCTTTTGGGGGAATTCCTAAGACCTCGTTAGGTGTGAGGACTAGAGCTGGACTAGGTTGCCAGCTTGGTGTGGATATGCCTTAGAAGGCAACGATGAATGCAAAGTTGAGGGATGTTTCTTCTTGTGTAGGTAAGTCTTTGCCTCCTAAATTTTCTATTGTTAATATACCTGATTCTGAAATTATTCATAAGGCGGATCGGTTTGGTATATCCTTAGGCCAATCTAAAGGGGAGGTAGTAAAATCTATTAAAGGTATTAAATTGTTAGAATAGGAACGAATTTTAACAATTTTGTAAAAAAATGTGGATGAGAATGTTAATAAGGACGAAGACCCTTCGACTCTTGTGACGTCTAAAGTTTCTACGCTTTGTGAAGATTTGATTGAGGATGATAGCATCCCAGTGGACTTAGATTATCATTTGGAACATCTAAATCTGGTAGTTAAGGAAAATAAGACTAGGGTGAGAAAAACCTATGATACAAATAATATCCGAAAAAGTACTAGGAGAAGAATTAAAAAACAGTTTTCATGATGCCGAATCTAAAAGAAATGAATTGGAATCCTGGTGGTTTTGGGGATACCGCTAAGCATTTGTTTGTTAAAGAGGCAAATAGGGACCATAAATTAGATTTTGTAGCCTTATTGGAGACTGGAAGATCTAATTTCTCTATTCCTTTTTAAAATCAACTTGCTGCGGGTTTTAGTTACTCTTGGTTCTGCCTACCACCACATGGTCGATCTGGAGGTATTTTAGTTGGTATGAATTCTGACACACTTGAGGCACTAAAAGTGAGCACGGAAGACTTTTGTGTAAAGCTCCATATCAAGTGTAAAAGAGATGGTTTCGAATGGATTCTAGTGTCGGTCTATGGGGCTGCTCAAGACGCACATAAAGCTGAATTCTTAGCGGAATTAGTCAAAACATGTGAGGCTGAAGCATTACCTATGTTGGTAGGTGGTGATTTTGATATTATTCTAAAGCGAAAACAAAAAATAATGATAATTTCAAAGCTCGCTGGCCTTTTGTTTTCAATCAATTATTGAACATTTGAACCTGCGGGAGGTTGCTCTATCTGGGAGACAGTTTGCGTGGGCGAGTCGTCGAGAGGAACCAACTTATGAGAAGCTGGATAGAGTGCTTGCCTCCATCTCTTGGGAACAAAAATTTCTCTTAGTCACTATTCGTGCATTGACAAGGGAGGATTCTGATCATACACCGATTCTTATTGACTCAGGGGTGAAAGCACATTTGAGCAATAAGCCAAAATTTTCCTTTGAGTTGCATTGGCTGCGACAAGAAGGTTTCTTTGATATGATTCAAAAGGAATGTAATTCAGTAATGGTGGGATTGAATCCGATGGATGTTTGGTTGAATAAACGTAGGCATATCAGAAAATTTCTTAAAGGATGGGCAAAGAACCAAAGCGGGAATTATAAAAAAGAGAAGGAGAGGCTACTTGGTATTATTGATTATTTGGATGTGAAAGCTGAAACAAATAACTTGTCGTTGTCGGAGAGAGAAGATCTTAAAAGTTCAAATGAAAAGCTAAATAAATTAAGAAGAAAAGAGGAGTCTAAATGGGCTCAAAGAGCTAAAGTTAAGCATATTCAAGAAGGGGGGAATAATACGAGATATTTCCATTTGATTGCAAATAGGAAACATAGAAAAAAGCAAATATTTCAGTTAGAGCAACAAGAAGGAACTATTGTTGGTGAAGACAATTTGAAAGTCTATATTACTGAATTCTATAAGAAATTATTTGGGGCACCGGTTCCAAACAATATCTCTTTGGTAGAGGAGGAGGTGCAGGACATTCCTCAGATATCAGATGTTGAGAATGAGATCTTGACAGCTCCTTATTCTGAGGAAGAGGTCTATGAGACACTTTTTCAGATGGAACGTAATAAAGCTCCTGGGCCTGATGGTTTCCTGGCGGAGTTTTATCAAAAAAATTGGGTGGTAATAAAGGATGATTTGATGGCGCTGTTTAATCAGTTCAGTAATGGGGACTTGCCTCTTTACAAATTGAATTTTGGCGTAATAACATTACTACCAAAGAAAGAGGATGTCGTGCAAATACAACAATATAGACCAATTTATTTACTGAATGTGTGTTTTAAAATATTTACTAAAGCCGGTACAAATCGTATAACGGGGATTGCCCCACGAGTTATAAAACCAAAACAATCAGCCTTTATGTCGGGGAGGAATATCTTAGAAGGGGTGGTCATTCTTCATGAAACTATTCATGAGCTACATAGTAAGAAAATGGATGGGGTTCTATTTGAGATTGACTTTGAAAAGGCATATGATAGAGTGAAATGACCATTTTTACAACAAACTTTGAGAATGAAGGGGTTTGTGCCAGAATGGTGTGGGGTTGTTCAACAATATGTCCAAGGGGGAAGTGTCGGGGTAAAGGTAAATGATGACATTGGTCATTATTTCCAGACAAAAAAAGGTTTGAGGCAAGTAGATCCGTTGTCTCCTATACTTTTCAATATTGTGTTGGATATGTTAGCCATCATAATTGAACGAGCAAAAAATGATGGTCAAGTAGGGGGCCTTATTCCTCATCTTGTTGAGGGGGGATCTCTATATTACAGTACGCTGATGATACTATCCTTTTCTTGGAACATGATCTCCAGAAAGCTGTGAATATGAAACTAATTTTATGCCTATTTGAAGAACTCTCAGGGCTTAAATTTAATTTTCACAAAAGTAAGATTTTTTGTTTTGGAAAGGCAAAGGATGAGGTTGACCAGTATAAACAGATATTTGGATGTGATGCTGGCTCCTTACACTTTAAATACTTAGGTATTCCTATCCACTACAGAAAGCTTAGAAATTCTTATTGGTACCCAGTGGAGACCCGGTTTGAAAGCAAATTGGGATGCTGAAAAGGCAAATTACTGTCCTATGGGGATAGACTTGTTCTTATCAATTCAGTTCTAACAAGCTTACCTATGTTTATGCTATCTTTTCTAGAGATACCTGTTGGGGTAAGGAAAAGATTAGATTTCTATAGGTCTAGATTTTTTTTGGCAATCCGAGGAAAATTAAAGAAAATATAGACTTACCAAGTGGAATATTGTCCGTCGACCCAAAGACCAAGGGGGTTTAGGTATTGAGGTTCTTGAACTTAAAAATAGATGTTTATTGAGTAAGTGGCTTTATAAACTTCTTAACGAGGAAGGGGTGTGGCAAGAATTGCTGCAGAATAAATACCTAAGACAAATGACCTTATCTGAGGCAAAAGCTAAACCTACAGACTCTCCCTTTTGGAAGGGATTGATGGGGGTTAAGGATGATTTTTTTAGTCGAGTTTTTTTCAAAGTGGGTAATGGAGTAAATACTCGTTTTTGGGAGGATACTTGGTTAGGAAAAACACCATTAGCCCAACAATATCCATCCTTATATAATATTGTGCATCACAAGAATGTAACGATAGCTCATGTGTTAGCTCAAACGCCTCTGAATATCAGTTTTAGAAGGTTGTTGGTGGGAAAAAATGGACTTTGTGGTTACACTTATGCCAAAAGCTTATGATGGTTAATTTAACTGATGAGAATGATCAATTTATTTGGAGTTTGACAACAACTGGTTTGTTTACAGTGAAATCTATGTATGAGAATCTTATGAATGACACACACCTTTTCTGCGAAAATACTTATGGAAAGTTAAAGTTCCTCTTAAGATAAAAATATTTATGTGGTTTCTGAGTAATAAGGTTTTGCTTACTAAAGATAATTTAGCTAAGAGACGGTGGAATGGGTGTAACCAATGTGTTTTTTGCGGCGAGCAAGAGACTATTGAACACTTATTCAGCACTTGTCCTTTAGCTAAACTACTTTGGTGCACGACTAATTTTACTTTCGATCTTGCACCTCCAACCAATATTACGAATATGTTTGGTAACTGGTTAAATGGAGTTGATAGACAATCTAAGGCTTTCATCTGTATTGAGATTTCTGCCTTATGTTGGTCTATATGGAGGGTGATGAATGATATTATCTTTAACAAAAAACAATCTTTTCACTTTTAAGGACAGCGGGATGCTATGGCTACTGGATACACACGGCTCCAGATGATCGCTCAGGATATCTTGTGCCAGCCTGGCTGGCGGCACAATAGACGGCTACTTTGATGTGTAGTCCAGTTTCTCTTTGTTTATTTCACTTGTTGATTCTTGTATCAAATCTGGGCGATGCTTGAGATGTTCTAAACTATGTACTCATAACGATTTTTAATAAAAGACCATGTGCATCATGATGATGCAGAAGCGGGGTTTTATTCCCCATTTCGGGAAAAAAAATGTGTCTTTTATATTCTCTAAACTGCACGTATCACTTACTTTTGGAAGTTCTGCATTGTAATTTGTTTATCATTATATACTTGTGTAGTTTCGAGAGTACATTTTCCTTGTTTCTCTGCTGGCAGGATGGCTTGTCCACCCGAGATCCAGAACTGTACATCTTTATATATTTATATGAAATTGAGTGTAAAATATAAGGTGAATGAATTCTTGTAGATGTATTTACCGAACCACATACTGCTGTGTTTGCACAAGCAAATTAATACTGTTGTATGAGCTAAATGTTTGCAGAACATAAGATCACAATTATGGCATTTTGCTGTGGGTAAACTGAAACACTGAAGTAATACTAAGACTTGTCTTGGCTGATGTCGATGTATTTAATCTGAAAATTCCAGATTAGACCCGTAAACTGAACTTCAGAATAGAACTCCAAGACGAACAGTAAGTAATTTCTACCTAAAATCCGTCTCTCAATGTTATAATTGGCATAAAATGATTTATTCACTGTTGTATTTTGTTCAGACTAATGTTGGAGCTTCCATTTCACTAGTGTCAGCCTCCAGTTGCTGCTGAGTGCTTTTGGGTTCGGTAAGTCCTTGGTAGGAGTATTTCAGACTATAGATTCATATGATCATCAGATCAACCATGAGTTCAATCAGCTTCCGTTGTTTTCTTCGTGTAATCGAAGAGTTATATTTTCCTGTATCTGCACCATGGAGAAGAAATCGAATATATACTAGAAAAGAGAATCTCATGAGTCATGGCCTCTGCACCATTTATGCACAAATTCCTTACAGTTGTTACAAAAACCAAAAAGGCTTCACCCAAACCGGCCAAACAACAGTTTATACATGGTAGAAAAAAGGTAAACGGTAATAACGAGGGGATAAAAGGACGAAGTGATGTCAAAGCGTCCTCAGATTTCACACAGTTGATGGCAAAACCTTCCCAAGAGATGAGCATGCCTGAAGAAGTAGCTCTGGCCTCACTGGATGCTGCAGTCCGCTCTTGATCGAAGCGTAGTCTGGCCGATCAGCTTCACCATCTTACTAACTGCTCTCTGCTGCAGGGGAGTCCATGCTGCGCAGCCAGAGGTCGGCGATGTAGCGGTAAACCGACTCCGTCAGGTGGACATCGTCCCAGAACAGGCGGGCAGACGGTTTCTCGCATACATTTGCACCATCATCGCCGCAAATAAGCATCCCAGGCCCGCCGCAACACTGGGTAAGAACGTCCTCTTCGAGCCCTGCAGGATTTGCACCGTCAACCTTTACCAATTACTATCATCATCTGAACATGCGAAAACATTCAGTGGTAAGGTGCTTACCAAACTTGGCAGGCGACTCCACCCTCTCGATCATGGGGCCGAAGAGGTCGCCGTAGACGATCGTGACGCCGGGGTACCTGTCCCGGAGCTTCTCCAGGGCCTCCTGCAGCAGCAGGTTGTGCTGCATCCCTAACTTGTTGTAAACATTCAGGCAGCCGGTGGTGGAGTTGTATTCTGCCGGGTCATCTTTGGCGAAGTAGTGGAGAATCTGCGGTATGCATCCTGACGGGACCGTCCCAGGAACCAGGATGCTCTTCGCCCCGTGCGTGACGATCAGCCTCTGTTACCATTGCCACAGCTAGGAGATCAGTACTGGCAGACTCGGGGGGTTTTTAAGGCTGGAACGCAATGCAGGTTGGTAATCCCTTGCTAGTACATTGTTCGTTGGTGAGGTACCTCGATGGCCATGGAGATGGCACTGATCACATCTGGAACGAGAGACGTGATCTCGTCCATGCTCTTCCCGAATGAGAAGTGGTAGTCGTTGACCCCGAACTCCCCCAAAATGAAGAGCGATCTACCGAAGAATCTCTCGCACCCTGCGATGCAATCATGCAGTTTTCTTTTGTCACTCTGCAGGCAGGCAGACAGGCTAGCTGGATGCACGCGTTAGCATGTGGAGGTCTGACTTGAGAGTTTAGAATTGAGAACCTCGGGCTGTGTGGCAGAGCGAAGGCTTGAGTGACTCGAACCACTCCAGCTGCACGCCCAAGCTGGTGTTGAGAGGGAACTGGTTGCCAGGATTGGACCCGTCGTGGAAGCGAGCGGCGTCGAGAGCGGTGGCGGCGCCAACGGCGAAGTTGGCGCCTCGGCGGAAGCTCCCATTGTGCGCCAGCGAAGGCGGAACCAGCGGCAGACCTAGGCGCTGAGCTGCAACCACAGCGAAAAACAGTGACCACTGACCACCCTTCAAATAAACAGTAATAGTTCTGTAACATTGAGGAGCGAGCATGCACCGATGAAGTCAATGATGAGGCGGCCGTTGGAGCAGCGGCCGGTGGGTCGTCCGAAGAACTTGGAGCCGTAGGGAAGGCGCGTGACGGGGTCGAACACGCCGTTGTCGGCAAAGACGACCGGGTTGTTGCCGGTGTCGGTGTAAGAATTGCCGAAACTGAAGATGGACTCGTACCGCCGACGTAACGAGAGCGCCCGGGAGGCGTGGCCTGGCCATCCCAGGTTCGCGAGGAGGAGCAGGAGCCATACGCTGCATAGCAGCTTGCTCATCTTGGTATGCGCCTAGCTCGCAGCGGCTCACAAGATCTATCTAGGGAGCGCGCAGCTGCAGTGTATATATAGTACAGAGTGCTACGTTCGTTTTAGAATTCGAGGTCGCGCCACGGCCACGATATGGAATAGCTACTCACTCAATATAGAATCTAGAAAAAATCAATGATGAATACAATCATATCATCTCCACCGGCTCTCGATAGCGTTCCCGATATCATTTTGGGGACCGGAATCGAAAATAGGTTCACACCAGCGCGTCCCAAAAAGCACTGGCGCTTTTTCGAGTCCAATAGAAGTGTTGGCAATCCCGTGGCGAAGGGCGCGAATCGGACGCGCCGGCACCTCGCGACACGAAAAAAATTCGGCGTGGGAGCCACCTGTTAGCCACACATCCCAAAATATACATCTTTTCCACCAAAACCCCTTCCCCTCCGCCGCTCATTTCTCCCACCCGCCGCTCCATCTCCCATCCAGGCTTCAACCCGAAAAACCCTCGCCGCCGCCATGCCGCCAAAGAGAAAGGCTCCGGTGAAGGCAGCGAAGGCGGGCACGAAGGTGCCGTCGAAGCCGTGCACCGTGGCGCCGAAGGAGAGGCCAGCGAACATGTCGCAGGAGGCATGGGAGGAGGAGAAACTCCGCGTGTCCATGGCGACGGCCAACCGCAGAAGGCGCCGCCTCGCCGCTCTCAAAGCCGCGAAAGCGGCGGCTGCTGCCGAAGTGTGCCTCGGCTTGGGCGGCGGCTAGCCCGAAGGGAGCCAGTAGCCTGCCGGCCGCAACTCTGGCGACGGGTTCTCGTGCTCACCCTCGTCGCCGGGGTACTACGCGGGGAACTACGGGGAGGGGCTGTCGCTCTCGCAGATGCGGCTGTCGCAGATGGATGGCCGCGCCCGCTACTTCCCGAGTGCACCGACATCGACATGACTTTCGACCCCAACGCGACGTTCTCTCTGGAGTCTGCGCCGAGGGGTAGCGGTGCCTTTCTCTTGGGATTGGACCTCAACTCGTCTCCTGACATGCGCCGCCCGGGAAGCACCGACATCCACGTGAAAGACGGCATCGGCCTCCTCCGCCACCTCTTCACCGACGAGAGCAGGAGCGCCCACCAGGTGTTCGGTAGCGCGTCCGGCATGTCCATGGGCGACGACGAGGTGAGTTTCCTTTCTTTTTATGTGTTATGTACATCGTAGACACCGCCGACGACTGAAAGTAGGTAACTTGTTGCGTATATTGCCGCCGGGAAGAGATCCTCACCGGCTTCATACGCCATGGCCACGCCTACTAACCCCCCATCGACGAGTATGAAGAAGAGGCCGATGAGGACGAAGGTGAGGAAAACAAGGTCCAGGAGGAGATGATCGACGCTGACACCGGCGTGACCACGACGACGATGACGAACAGGCGGACCGGCGGCACTCGTGGTCCTAGGTGGAGGTCTTTGGAGGATGAATGTCTCTTCGACGCGTGGAAGCAAGTGAGATTTTGCCCCATCACCAGCACCAATCAATCCTCCGGAAAGTACTACAAGTGCATCCTTGATTCATTCAACGAGAAGAATAACTATGATGAGTACGCCACCATCAACATGATCCGGAAAGAGGGGGCCCTCTCCGACCGTTGGAATATCATCAAGACGGCGTGTAGCAAGTTCCATGGCTACTATGAGATTAAGGGCCGGAAGGAGAGCGGAAAGACGATGGTGGATTGGGTATCTCCATTTGGTGATGTCTATTTCATAATGCATCATAGTGTATCTATTTGATGATGTCCATCTTGTTCTATATCTTGTTAGATGCTCAATGCCCTCAAGATGTACAAGAACCAAAACGAGGACATAGATTTTCCCTTCATGCATTGCTTCAACAAACTACAAGGTTGCAAAAAATGGAACGCCATCGTCAACACTCTCAACAAGGACGGTGTCGGGGAAGATAGGCTGGTCGATCCAGCCAGCGCCTCCACCGGGTGTCCCATTGGCAACAAGAAGGGCAAGGCCAAGAGGAATGTGGCGCCAACATTGGCCGCCATGGACGCCTCCCTCGAGAAGATGATATCCTCCTTCTCAATGGAGAACAAGGAAGCAGCGGATAGGGCCATTGTCGTGTGGAAGGCAATACTAGAGAAGCAAGACATGGAGATTGAGTTGGAGAGGGAGAAGGTGGAGACGACAAAGATGGAAGCTCACGCTGCTACGATGAAGGCCACCAATGAAGTGACGCAACATTCGTTGGCCAAAATGTCTCAAGAATCCAAGATCTTGATGGCCGACATGGAGAAGATGGACTCATTGGCGAGGGCGTGGCACGAGATGTACTACGAGCGCATCAGCCAAGAGGTGCTGGCGGCGCGAGCTGCGTCGGCGTCCATGACTCCCCTGGCACCCTCGACTTTCATGACTCCGCCGGCACCGTCAATGTTCATGCCTCCCCTGCACCATCGTCGTTCATGCCTCCCCGGTGACCGTGTATCCGGTTGCAGTGATGGAGCTGCCGCCAGGGCTCGCCAACGATGAGGATGTCGTCGAGGTTGAGACGCCCATGACCCCGTTCATCTGATCATTTGGCCTTGAAGCTGAAGTTGTTTTTTGCAGCCAGACTAGATGGCGATTTGGTGGCCGGATGTTGGCCCAAACTTCATATTCGAAAACCTATTCGAATTTGATGACCGTGTGTTGGTCCTAACTTTATATTCGGAACCTATTTGAATTTCTATGCTTTTGTTTGACTTTTTAATTTAAATTATCTATCGGGGCTGCCGTATGGAGAACGCCGGTTTGGAAACAGCTTCCCCAAATGGAGGATGATGTGTCAACGCCTCCTATACGACAGTGTCGACGCCTTGCCCAGCGACTATTTGGGGCGCGTGAGGTGGAGATGCTCTTAGTTGCCCGGCATCAAACGCATCTGCCACAACAGGAACTCTGGGTGCATCGCTATTCGATTTATTGAAGTTATGACATTTTAGGCCTTTGAACATGCCTACATCAGGTCGGTTGGGCAACAGAAACTCTCGTTTTCTCTTGTTAATGGTTGGATAGGTACGGCTCGCCTACCAGTTGCAGGTGCAGCACGAGACATGCGGTAACTTCACCATGTGGAATGTTCTCTACCGGAGATTCAAACTTTGCAGAGTGTGCAAAATACTCGGAAAAGACAGTCCGAAACTTGGTAAAGTCTTTGCCGAGTGCCTCAGTGCCTTTGGAACTTGGCAAAGAAGGAAGACACTGTTGATCGTAGTTTGCTTCAGCAAAGCTTTTCCATACAAGTGTGATTCAGTTTTCTTTTGAACCTCATCCCGCCAGCAAAGCTATCCTGAAAACTGGTAGTTTTGAGAAGTGATAGTTTAGAAAACTGGTAGCTGCACGTCAGCAAAACTATCCTGAAGAAGTGTCACGAAGAGTTTGACTCAGTGGTGAATCTAGTTTGCTGGAGTCTCTTGAAGCAGTGAAAATTCCCGTGTGTTCGTTCCGTGCCTGCTCCCAGCATCTTAGGGAAATTCCAGCTTTTGAAGATTCCTAGATCGAGGAAGAGAGTGGATGGGTTTGACAGAGTTATGAGTAGTTAAAATTGTTGTCTTTTACAGTGTTCTAGGAATTTGGTTTCACTCTTATCGTACACGCATCGGAGTAAGCCTTTTGTAATTCAATTTGCTACCTTCTATAAAATACGGTGCGCCACTGGCATAGTCTAAAAAAGGGATTCTTAGTTTATGTGTGGTTGGTATTCTTTGGATTCTCTAAATTGCATTTCTTTCTTATTTTTTGAGATTCTGAACTGCAATTCACTATCCTAGTAGACTTGAGGTATTCTGCAGTTTTAAGCAGACACCTTGGAAGGACGGTTTGCTTATTCATGTCCTAACTATTCAGAACTAAAAATATTTACATATTTATCTTGAATTGAACAAAAGATATCCGTTGAATGGATTCTAGTGGATTTATTTACTGCACCGCAGACTGCAATGCTTGCACAAACTTGGTTATCCTGCTGTTTGAAGCATTGCTTCTCATGGTTTACCCAAGCAATGAAAAAATCTTGTTTGTGAATATAAGGATCACAATTGGCCATGTGTGGAAGATACTTGCCAGTACGGTTCTAGATTCTTATTTGTTAACGACATGTCAGACTGAACTATACAGATCCATTTGTGGCTCAGATTTGATCTGGAATTTCCAGATCAGATCATCAGCTTTGGGTAATTTCTAACATAAACCAATGTGCCAATGTTACAGCTAGCATAAAGAAGTTTATCCGCTAGTTTGTCTTGGAGCTTCGATTCTTCTGTTTCATTTTGTAGTGTGAGCCTCCGGTTGCTTCCGCTGTTCCTCGGTTCCTTGACGTAGTGTTACAGACAGTCCAGGCTCCACATAGCCATCAATCCATGAATCCGAGCAGTTGTCATCTAACTGACTGATAACTGCTTTCTATTGTAGGGGAGACTATGCTGACCAGCCAGTCATCGGCGATGTAGCGGTAAGCCGCCTCGGTCAAGTGAACGCCGTCCCAGAACAGACGAGCAGACGGTTTCTCGCATAGGTACGAACCTTCATCGCCGCAGAAAAGTGTCCCTGGCCCTCCGCAACAGATGGTAAGAACATCTTCTTCGAACCCTGCAGAATGATAACGATCAATGTTAACCCCTACATTTTGCAAAGAGCGATAGTAGCTTATTCCAGGAGATTACTTCAAACCCCGCATAGTGACGTAATAAACCCTGCGGAATGACAACACAGAACCACATCTTGTTCAGGCCCTGCAGAAATGACAACAGATGCTTACCAAACTTGCGAGGCGACTCGACCATCTCCATGATGGGGCCGTAGAGGTCGGCGTAGATGATCGTTGTGTTTGGGTGCTTTCCCCGGAGCTTCTCTAGGGCCTCCTGTAGCAGCAAGTTATGGTGCATCCCTAATTTGTTGTAATCCTCCAGGCAACCGGTGGTGGAGTTGTATGCAGCTGGGTCCTTGTCGGCAAACATGGCGAGAATTGGCGGCACACAACCTGATGGGATTGTCCCCGGAACGACGAAGCTCGTCGCCCCGTGCTTGATCAGCCTCTGTTGCCATTTGCCATAGCTAGATCAATATGTACTACTCGAGCCTCTGTTCTCATTATGCAATGCAGTAGTACATGGTTGACCGGTGGAGTACCTCGATGGCCGTGGAGATGGTACCGATGACATCCGGAACAAACGCCATGACCTCTTGCACGCTCTTGGCGAGGAACGAGAAGTGGTAGTCGTTGACCCCGAATTCGCCCACGAAGAAGAGGGATCTGCCGAAGAAGTCCTTGCACTCTGCAGAGCAAATGTACATTGCTTATCAGTTTCTTGCATTCTACACGCTGCAGGTACAGGGGGCTAGCTGAATACACGGATTTCCATCCGTAGGTTTGACTGAGATTTTGAGAATGACTAACAACCTTGGGTAGTGTGGCAGAGCGACGGCTTGAGTGACTCGAACCACTCCAGCTGCACGCCCAAGCTGGTGTTGAGGGGGAACTTGCCGCCGTGGAAGAAAGCGGCGTCGAGAGCGGTGGCGCCCCCGACGGCGAAGTTGGCGCCGCAGTTGAAGCTCCCGTTATGCGCAAGGGACGGCGGCACGAGCGGGAGTCCCAGGCGCTGAGCTGCAATCAGAGCAGTTGACCACATCACGTCTATCTCGCGCGAGAGTTCGTTCAGGGAAGTGATAATTGAGGAGCGTGTACAGTATGTTTTACCGATGAAGTCGATGATGAGGCGGCCATTGGAGTTGCGGCCGGTGGGGCGGCCGAAGAAGGTGGAGCCGTAGGGAGCGCGCGTGACGGGGTCGGGGACGCCGTTCTCGGCGAAGACGACGGGGTTGTTGCCGGTGTCGGCGAAAGAGTCACCGAAGCTGAAGATGGAGTCGTAGCGCCGGGCAGAGAGGCCGGTCAGGGAGGAGGGGGTCAGTGCCCATGTCGATCCCAGGTTCGCGACGAGGAGGAGCGGGAGCAGGAGAGGTGAGACGGCGCACAGCAGCTTGCTCATCTTGATGTGTGGCCAAGAACGAGAAGGATGGACACGCTCGCAGGGATGGCGATTCAGCCGGCGGCAGATCGCGCTTACCGCGTGGTGCTTCGCCTACGACTGTGACTGATTTAATTGGCCTCCATCCTAAATTATAAGAAGGAAGATTTGCTATACCATTTTCAGACTTTATTTTGTAATCGTTGGAGACTATTTATTACTATAAATATATGTGGTATTGATTATATATAAAAAAATGTAAACTTAGTCAATATTTTCTGAGTTACCAAGTTTAGAGAAAAACTATACATATCCGTGGCCGAATCTATATCAACAGATTTACCAAAACGATGAATTTTCCTTGTGTATTTATCAAGTACTAGTAAGCTTGCACGTGCAATGCACGTCTCAAATTTAAAATTTTAATGCATATCGCAAATTCAAAGTTTGAATACACAAAGCTTATAACGTCAATCCACAAATCTCTTATCCTGCATATGTAATAATTTGGATTGGAGCAATTATTTTGAATAGAAGTCATCTCGTATAAGATGTTAATGTATTTTTTATAACTTGCATGACAAAAAAAAGTATATCCATGTGTTAATTGAACAAATCGATCATCTGTCCATGTAGACCGTTTCCAGTCATGTGCACAACTTAGGTTTGACACAGTATAAAAAGCACCACCCTGATTAACACAATAAATCTTGTCCATCCATAATAACCAAATCCAATGGATAAAGATTGAATGTAGGTTACATAAAACATGGTCGTAGCTGTTGTATTACATCTATTTGCTCCTTAAGCTCACCCCACTGCTCCTTATCAGTTATCACACCTTTTATGGTCTTACAAGCACATCATATATTCAACAATTTTGATTTCCCGACGATGGAAACCACATAAACAACACGTGCATCTCCACTCTTTTCAACTTGAATCCCTTGCCAGCAAAACCACCACCACCATCTTTGGTTTCAGGAGTAAGCAATTTCCACCGTTATTTTGTAACTTAGCCTGATCAAAGGAATAATTCTTAACTATATACAGTGAAACATTCTTTAAAAGTAGTACCAAGAGTTTAACATAAGGAGATGCTCATATGTATCAAGTCATACAGAAGAATAAAATCATTTAACTATTGATGGAATGGAGCTCGTGACTGTTTTAAAAAAAATCATCCCTAGATGCAAGCTACTCCCTCCGTCTCAAAATGTAAGGCGCCTAAGGTTAGTCAAAAGTCAACGTCTTCTAACTTTGATCAAATTTGTAAAAAAAATATAAATATCTACCAATACCAAATCAATATCAATAGATTCACCATAAAGTACATTTTCTCAAAGTACCATTTAATATTGTAGATGTGGGTATTTTTTCCTCAATGTTTGGTCAAAGCTAGGATGATTTAACTTTTGATTAATCTTAGACGTCTTATATTTTGGGACCGAGGAAGTATTACATAGTGCAACATATAACACCAGCAGAGCATTGATGCGGCCCTCACCGAACAATTATGCATGCAGGTTCATGTACAACAAAGGAACCATGCTATCGGATTTGATAATATCAACAAGATCCACCATACACTGCTGATAATCCAGCATAAGAACTGATAATCCAGCATTGCTTTTTGTGGAATGGCTAAATTATCTATAATAACTTATTGGGATTCCTAGAAAATAACAACATGTACAATGTGCATCTTCTATTGATGCGCTTGCTAAGTGTGAAATTGCAGAATACACACTGTAATTGATAATGCAAAATACAATTGATTTCATAAATGAACTTTTGCATCTCCTATAATTTTGGATGATCTGAAATGATCCAGACATAATACACAAGCACATCTCTTCTTGAAATAGCACATTGTAGGGAATGTATTAGCCTGAACAACAATAAACGATAAACATGTATTGTTGAAACTTGGAACAAAAAGAAATATTGTATAAATAAAATCACAAGAGTGCTAAGGAGTATCATTCATGTCTCAAGGATCATCATCAGTAAAGAGGAAGTTCGCCGTGAATAAGTTCAGTCAGGAAGGCTTGCAACTAATAGTCAAATGCAGCGTTATCAATCACATAATTGAACAAAAAAAAGAATTAGTACGTGAAGATGCAATTACCAGCAACAATGAGGTCACACGTTTCTCACCAGCCAAGACAACACCACCCTTAGTATTTAATCCAGTCAGGGTAGAGCCTAGCTGCAATCCATATCAGGAGGATAGACAACCTAATTGCTACTTACATGCAGCGATGTTGCACATTGGCCTCAGCTAAGAATCAAGACACCCGCTGTCCCAAAGCTATATAGCCACAAAATTTCCGCAGTTCGATGCTTTGGACATGCGATCCCCTCCCAAAGAAATTAAAAAAAATGAATCTCACCTTGATGCCTCAATGGCGTACTTGGCCTGGAACTGCCCCTCCGGAAGAAGTATTCACCCTGCGTTCGTACTCCATTCTGCTGCACAAACCGAGAAAACCACACGATAATCATCAACCAGCCATCGCCGCCCAACACCGCGATAGATTAGAATCTATGTACAGAAGAAAAATATAAGAAAAAAAATCAAAACTCCAAGAAGGGATAAAATTGAATATTTATTGAGAAGAAGTTGTAAGGATGTCAATTTTAGTCCGCAGCGATGGGTGAAGGAGGAGCGTCAAAGCAATGTAAGGGCGGCGAGGTCGCTGTGCAGCGAGGTGACGGTGCGGCTTGGACGTCACCGTGCTGGAGGCGACGGGCTCTTGGGCGTCGTCTGGCGGTGTGGCTTGGACGTTGCCACGCAGGAGGCGACGGACTGCTGGGCGGCGTCGTGCGGCTTGGACGTCGCCATGACGGACTGCTGGGAGGCGTCTAATAGTGGTGAGACGCAAGGCAGGGCGTCGTCTGGGCCAAGAGTGAATAAGATCGCATGGAGTTTCCTTGTTGAAGTTTCCTATTTTGCATTAATTTCTTGCATAATTGTAGGGATGTGATCGTGGGACTGTGATTTCATATTCGTTGTGTGGAGTTTCCTTTTGTGGAGATGGATGGATGGATGGACCGGTGGAGGTGGAGCATGGTCAGTCAAAGTAAAATGCCACGTGTACACAAAAATTATTGTTGACGGTTAGATTAAGTTTAGTCTGTCTAATTGTGAGGTGGTAAGCCGTCGGTGTACAGTTATTGGTGTGGCTTTAGAAAAATTCACGTTTGCTCTTTTATTAGTAGTGGAGATTGTAATATTAATCTTTTTGTGTATATCTCCCGTCAAATGTAGTATGATTTAACTTTGGACTAAAAATACATGTCTTGTTTTTTTGGAATTGAGATAGTACTGTGTTACCAAGAAAAATCAACAACAGTTAAAAATATCAAATGATACCATACCTTCCATGGTACTACTTCCTAAAATTTAATTTTGCAAGTTTCAGTTTCAAAATAAATTCCTAAATATTCAACCGTTTACAGCTTAGAAAACAATCAAAATGCACGCAGAGAAAAAAGGACAAATCCAATGGATAGTGTCACAAAAAGATGTACATACAAAATTACACCATTTACATAGAGATTTGTCTTTTATATTTCTTTATGTGTATTTCAAATTTGGTTCTGAAAGTTTAGGAGCATGTAAACACATATTTTGTGAGCACCCATAGATTTGTTTCGAATTTTTATGCTTGTAAATTTGAATTTTGAAAAGTGGTGTTGTGGTGCCATGACATCTTGTGAGATATGGTATCACAGGATATTTTGTAGTTTTAGGCTCGATGTATGTCTGCACCGGGTCAGTTGGACGATTGAGGCTCCCTTATTGTGTGTTTTGTTGATCGTCAAGGTTGGTTTTTTTTATGACCGGGCTCACACCCCTTTTAATTAGCCACTTAACGAAATAGTTTTTTTACAAAACAAGACAGGAGAGAAAGAAAAGGGAAGAGCGAGCTGGTTGGTCGACTTCTGCATTTGTGCCATACAAGACCAGACAATACATATGCCGTAAGTGTAGTCAGGAGATATATGCATGATCCTAGGAGTGAATACCTTGATGCTGCCTATCGAATCTTGAGATACCTCAGATCAGGCAGTTTCCCGTTGCTTAGATAGCAGCCGTGAGCCTGCATAATTTCCAGTTCCACGTGGCAAGGTGTTACAATTTCGTAACATGTAAATCATAAGACAAAGAGTAAAGTCTGAAACAAACCTTCACTTCATAGTGGAGGTCTAAGATGAACCCCAACCTTCTAATCCCTGAAAACACGACCCTGACCTTTCTAATCCCGGTCAATCCTGGCCAAATGTCGCGATCTGCTCGTTTGCGCGTGTGTTTACTCATGTGGCGCTGATCAACCAGGATTTAACGCCAAAGTGGGCTGGTCCAGCCTAGTAGATGGACGTGGTTGTTTCGGCCCATAACTCCAATAGGCAAATTGATTAGTAGTTTAGCATACACAGAACATAAAATGTAGCGGATTGGAGTGCCAAAGGCACTTGACGAGGGCCATGGTGATTTCTTTACTCAAATCATGGTTTTTTTCATTACAAAGGTAGCTAGGTGCCTAGCTATGACCTAATCCAATCTGATTAGGGCATCTCCAGTGGTGCTACGCAAACAGACCGTTTGCGTCCGCTTTGACCGAAAATACGTCTGGCACCCTCTGCAGCCGCGTGACGCAAAGTGATCGGGCCGTCCGCGGAGACGCAAACCTGGCCCCTGCGTCTCTGCGGACGCTGCGCGGATGCGCAAAGTGTCCGCTCGCGTCTCCATCGGGCCCGCTTGGCAGCGAGTCTGCACCGAGGGTCTTCGGCGGTAAGCGCTTCCACGTCTGCGCCGTAGTCTTCGCCATCAATGGCGCGGCTGCCTGTTCTGCGCGCGCAGTGGCGGGCGGCGGCTGGGCTTCTGCGCCGCCTTCAATGGCATCGTATTCCGCGCGCGGCCGCCCTTAAAAATCCACCGGCCGCGTTGCTCCTTCGCCCACACCACACCTCCACTTGCACCACCACCGCCGCAGCGCCATGGGGAAGAAAAAAGACTTCGAGGTCCCGCTCCCCGTCACGGTGGGGAGGCTCATGCACGGCAAATGGATGCCGTGCGACGACGCCTGGTTCGGCGTGCAGCTGCCTGACGGCTGGCGGCTCAGCTGCCGCCGGGTGCCCATCCCTCCAGTACCTGCGCGTGAGCCTGAGCGAACCGCGGAGATCCGGCGCTGGAGGCGGTATCTGCCGGCGGACCTCCACGCCGATCCGTCGTACGCCATCGACTCGGAGCTTTGGCGTACGTACCTGTCCACGGAGACGGACATGAGATGAAGGGCAGGCTTCATGGGCGACAGGGATTATCCCTTCGGCCCTGCACCGTCGGCTCGTCGACAGCAGGCGCCGACGCGTCGTCAGCAGGCGCCGACGCGACGTGAGCAGGCGTCGCACAACGACGCCGACGACCGCGAGGACGACTACGAAGAAGCGTACGCCGCGTACGACGAAGACGACTACGTCGAGGCGCTCGCATACCATAGCGAGGAGGTGAAGGACGACAGCGACGACTACGTCGCTGTCGTCTTCCACGAATGGCAGCAGGCCATGGCGGAGGGCCGGAACTTCGACTTCCCGGAGAACATGACGGACGACGAGATGGCGAAGGTCGCCGTCCTCGTCTCCGAGTACGACACGCCTGTGCAGTCGCCGCTGCCCCGCTACGCCACCGCCGTCATGCAGCCAGGCCTGTCGGCGGATGAAGCACTTCGACAGGCGCTCCTGGAGTCGGCGGCGCCTCCTCCACCGCCGCCACCGCCGCCACAGCCTTATGTCTGGGCGCCTCAACCGCCGCCACAGCCGCAGCCCTGGGCGCCTCCACCGCCGCCACAGCCGCAGCCTCCTCAACCTCGAGCACCGGCGGTGCGCCCGACGTACGCTCCCCCGGATGGCAACTGGCCGTGGGTCATACCAGAGCTCATCCTGGTCGACAGCGACGAGGAGCAGCACAGCGACGATGAGCAACAGTAGGCGTTTAGGTTTTTTTTAAAATGTTTTAAGTATGTAAATTATGTTTCATGTTAAAAAAATGATTCGTTCTAAAAAAATGCGTCGTGCCGCTGGAGCCACCCCCGATGCAAACGGACGCGCGGTCGATTTCGACCAAAAGAGCCGACGCAAACAGACGCGCGCGGACGCTAAAATGCGTCGCGCCGCTGGAGATGCCCTTACCTACCATGTGCAAACCAGTTACTGGTGATTGTCCCCTATTGTTTTCCGTGAGGAAAGAAAGATGGCTTTCTTCTCAAACTCGGATGGGAACTGAGGGCATTACTAGAGCACTCCATGGTGTCGATTACCTGCGATTTCAGTCCTCTACATACGAGTCTGTCGGCCACAGCGAACAGCCGCCGAACGCCATCGCTGCCGTCGTAAGGGGGAGGAGTAGGCTAGCTACTGCACACAGCATGCCGAGGACCAAGGGTTTTGCATGCTGGAGTTATGGGCCAAAACTATCCAATCCATTGACTAGCCCATTGTGGCGTTTAATCCCGGTCGCACAAACGAGCAGATCGCAAGATTTGGCCGGGATTGACTGGGATTAGAAAGTTCAGGGTTGTGTTTTCAGGGATTAGAAGGTTGGGGTTCATCTCAGACCTCCACTACTAAGTCAAGGTTTGTTTCAGACTTTTCTCTAAGACAAAAGAATCATACAGTGCCGTCAAACAGACCTATCCGTGTTCCTACCCTTGCAAAGACGAAAAAGAAAAGATAGCGAGCTCAGAGGGCTGCAGACGAGCTTTCTGCCTTGTTCCAAGCTTCCCCCCACTACAGGAATGGGAGGCTATGCCGAGGGCCAGGCTATACGCCGACGGCCAAAAGTCGGGGCCGTCGGCGTATGGCCCGGCCAGGCCAGCCTGCCCTTTCAACACTCGGCGAAACGTGGCCGTCGGCGTAGCGACCTCTACGCCGAGGGCAGCCCTCGGCATATCTTTGGCCCTAGGCGTAGACAGGGCTACGCCGACGGCCACCCTCGGCGTAGGCTATTTTTCAAATTTGTCTAATTTTGTAAAAATCATAACTAATTCATATGATGTCAGAAAAATGCGTATGAGGTATCAAAATGTTCAGAAAAACATCCTCTATCCGTTTATGTCAAAATCATGCATATTTGAATCATGTAGAATAACATGTTAACATAGAAACAATTCAATCACTTTCTTATATGTTCTCATGTTCCCGTTTTAGCCAGATGGCAATTTAAACGAAGTCAGAAAATCTCGCGGAGCCGCATGACATCATTTTATGTGTCCTAGTAACCACTCCAAAAGATGGAATTGGGATACGACAATTATTTTGGAAAACCCTTCACGAACAGAGCTATCAAGTCCGGATTTCTATGGCTTTTAGGGCAATGAGTAGGAAACGGCCCGTGACACCGCATAGTTTATCGGAACGAGACCATATTTGGCACGTGCGTGGTCCCTGGGATGGGAAGCAATGCCCCGGGAGCGCATTTCCAATCCGACCCATGGGCGATGGTTTTTTCATTTTCGGGGTGCCAAAACAGGTTTTTTTGTGAAGGAACTACATGGGGCGCATTTTAGTATTACGCGAGACCTCTGCGTAGTGGTAGGACACCGTCTTCGCACCCCATATCACATGCCATATGTGCGCGCTAGCTATCTGGGAATCCATGCGGCTTCCTGCGGTGTCCCGCCGAATCCGCTGGAAAGTGACCGAATTTGAACTAGGGCTACACTTTCCGTCGCTCAATAAATTCCGCAAAAAATGTTTTTAGGTCTATGGCATATCAATTTATATGCCAATTTTTTTCCGTTTAGCGCGATGGTAAACGGGTGCACCAGCGCGCCCGGTACGGACATACCGCATCTCCGTGGGGGCCCGTTTTGGCCAAATGACAATTTAAACAAAGTCAGAAAATCCCGCGGAGCCGCATGGCGTCATTTTATGTGTTCTAGTAACCACTACAAAAGTCGGAATTAGAATACGGCAATTATTTTGGAAAACCCTTCACAAACAGGGCTATCACGTCCGGAGTTCTATGGCTTTTAGGGCAAATGAGTAGGAAATGTCCCGTGACACCGCATAGTTTGTCGGAACGAGGCCATATTTGGCATGTGCGTGGTCCCTGGGATGGGAAGCAAGGCCCCGGGAGCGGATTTCCAATCCGACCGATGGGCGATGGTTTTTTCATTTTCGGGGTACCAAAACGGGTTTATTTTGTGAAGCAGCTACATGGGGCGCATTTTAGTATTGCGCGAGACCTCCGCGTAGTGGTAGGACACCGCCTTCGCACCACATATCACATGTCATATGTGCGCGCTAGCTATCTGGGAATCCATGCGGCTTCCTGCGGTGTCTCGCCGAATCCGCTCGAAACTGACCGGATTTGAACTAGGGGTGCACTTTCCGTCGCTCAATAAATTCCGCAAAAAATGTTTTTATGTCTATAACACATCACTTTATGTGCTAATTTTTGTCCGTTTAGCGTGTTGGCGAACGGTGCACCAGCCCGCCTGATACGGCCATTTCGCATCTCGCGAGGGGGCTGTTTTGGCCACATGGCAAATTGGGCGTCATATTTGGATTCCTCTAATTTTTAGGTTCAAATGATGATATGTATGTTATATTTAGATTCCTCTCATTTTTCTGATCGATTTAGACATATTATTTGTGGAATTTTGATTTTCCAATTTAAAGATATTAATTATTCAATATTAAATAGAAAAAAGACCAAAAAATAAAATCATTTTATTTTTATTTGAATTCAATATTATTATTACTTATATATATTCATTGTTGTCTACTTAAGTAATTGTTTGGGATTCAAAAATAAAGAAGTGTGCATCACGGTTCAAGGGTTAATAGGGTTGATATGCTATTATTATCAGCAAGAGGTGTCAATTCTATAATGGAAGCTCATCCGAATGGAACCAAGAAGTTAAGCGTCTTTGAAAATTTGGAGTAGTGTGAGGATGGGTGACCGACTGGGAAGTTTAACCATGATTGTAATTTGACATAAGATTAAGTGTAGTTAGAGTTAAAAGTGTATTGAGTGAAAGATAAACAAGTAAAAAAAAGGAAAAAAAGGAAAAAATTGTGTAAAAGAAATTAAAATTTAAAAAATTTTAAAAGTCTATGCCTAGGGTTTTGCCATCGGCATATAGAAAAATATATTTTTTTTTCGAATTTTTTTTTTGAATTTTTTTGGAAACGGGAAATTTGAATTTTTTAAAAGTCTATGCCGAGGGTTTTGCCGTCGGCGTAGCGTGCTACGCCGAGGGCCGGGCTACGCCGACGGCGATAGTGCCTTTGCCGAGGGACTTACACGCCGAGGAGCTATGCCGAGGGCGGCCCTCGGCATAGCCTACGCCGAGGGCCAAAGCTTGCTACGCCGAGGGTTCCCGGCCCTCGGCATATAGCCCCATTCCTGTAGTGCCCACCGGAGTGGAGGCCTCCGTCGAAGGCCGTGTTCCAATGTCATTCCTGCCAACCTCTTCAAGCATCCTCACCATGTCCAGCATCTTCGGTCGCCGTTCTGGGGTCCTTGAGACGCATGCCATCGCGATCTGAAGCATCTCCACCATCTCCTCCTCGATGTTAGGGTACCTCATCAGCTCGCCGTCAAACACTTCGGCCGTCCACTCCTCCCGGACAACCGACTGCACCCACCTGACAAGGTGCACAACCTCATTGCCCCCGCCGGTTATCTGAACGGGCGACTTGCCTGTGAGGAGCTCGAGTATGAAGACACCGAAGCTGTAGACATCAGAACACTGCGTCGATTTCCTTGTGTCGGTGATCTCAGGTGCGCAGTATCCCAGAGAACGGGACCTTGCTGTTATCGGGTTCATCAGTGATGCCAAGCCAAGGTCAGAGATGCAGCCATATTGCTGGCCGTTGAGGAAAACATTTGAGGCCTTGATGTTGCCATGAACAAATTTCCCATTGTTCTCGGTGTGAATGTGTGCGATCCCTCTAGCTGCACCCAGGGCTATCCTTACTCTAGTTTCCCAATCCAATGGTGTTCTGTCCAGACCTCTCTTCCCTGCATGGAAACAAAATGGCAGAATTATGAGAGGCATGTAATATTCAATTTTGGATATCAATAAATTCAAGTGGCTGATCTTGTGAAGTTATGTCATTTCAAATTATCTGCATTACTGTCGCAAGCTAGCTCACACCAGAATTAATGCTTGTTTCTGGATAGCGTAATATATTCATACATCAGAAATGCTTGTGGCAAATGAGGCTAGCAAACCTAAACAATCAAAACCCAACTGTTTCTATACTGAAAGTATCTAGTATAATAGTATTAGTTCTTGTCTCCATCATGATATTGATATATCGCAGCAGTCCTCCTCTGGTCCTGAATCTGATAGCAAAATAGGGGATGGGTTCTGACAGTGACCACCAATGCTAACAATTTCAAAAGTTTCACTAATAAACTACTTAGACAACATTAGCTTCCAAGATGGACACAACGGTCCACCACTATTTGTTTCCATTATCTTACAGACATTATCCCCGTTTACCCTTTTCTTGTGCATGTCCATAAATTCCATATCTTTAGTTTCATTTCTTGCAAAAATCCTCAGATGACATTACTAACATGTTAAGTATGCAATGTGAAATCTGAATTTCAGGAGTTTGGTAGTAATTAAGTGCTTTGCTGACAAGCTGCCATGATTAACATAACATGATTGGATGTCTAAGGAAACAGATCCTTGTGCTACAATATTGGCCAGGCTAATTCACCACACACCAAGCATGCCATGTGAGCTTGATTGAATACACATGCAAATATTGCAAGTCAATGCAGCTAAGCATGACACGGAAACTTAAGGCATACCTTGGCGGCTAGATCTAAGAATGCAAGAAAACTCAATTTAGACCCACAATCCAAAAGTTAGTAGTATAAGAAAATATAACATGCTCACCATTGGTGAAGCAAGTACAGTAAGCCCAACCTTTTACTCTTTTAGAGAGAATTTTTTAGCACACAGTCAGAACAGAGGAAGTGCAGACAATAGTAGTAGTTGTTTGACAGTAACCATTAACAGCACCAAGAATAAAACCTACAGTGCAGCTGTTAGCCTACCAATTCTATCATTAAGCTCCTATTAAATGTTGTCGACCCTTTCATGCAATCTGATAATGTTAACAGAACTTTTGTGAGCTAAACAAGCTGCTACTAATAGTATAACCCTAACCCCTTCCCAAACAAAAAAGCAACCTCAGATCTCCATGTAAAACTAGAATATCACGGCCATAAAACACCTTCTATCTCAAATGCCGCAACAGCTCCTCAAAAAGACATCTCCAGTGTCGGCCTCACGCGCGGCAATTTTTTCCTCTAATGCGTGACAGAGCAACTTTGGTGTCGAAAGGGAAATTTTTGTGCCGCCGACGCGATTCTAGTGAGCGATAATCAACGTTTAGCGTCCGATAGGTCAACTTCGGTGTCCGACAACAGAACTTTGGTGGGCAAAAAAGCACCTTTAGTGCCCAATAGAGCAAATTTGGTGCCAATATCACAACTTTTGTGCCTACCAAGGCAATTTTGGAGTTTTGTTGATGGCGCAATTATAATGCAAATCAAATCCAATTTTACCATTCGACGGACAAATTTGGTGTCCGAGGACACAACTTTGGTGCCCAACAAAGCAAATTTGGTGCACGATGCCGCATCATTGGTGCCGAACAAAGCAAGTTGTGTGCACCGACATTTTTTTCCCTCTTTTTCACTATCCTTGCTTTTTTCTCATGTCCCTTTCTTCCCCGACGAGCAATCCATCTCAGGATAAAAAAACGAGGAATAGAGCTGGCTAATCCATCAAACCCTGACCCTTGTGTGCCTCGCGACCGCGACAGATCAACTTTGATCGTGACGACGCTTGGTACCCTGCCTAACAACTTTGGTGCCCGACATAGCAACTTTGATGTTTGTTAGAGCAATTTCGTAACATCAATTTGCAACTTCAGAATTTGGGAACTACACTTTTTTCGGGCTAAAGTACAATTGGGAGCAACAAACTAGCATTTTGAAGTAATTATATAATTTTAGACAACAAACTACATTATGTAGTAACTATTACGTAATTTTAGACAACAAATTAGTATTATCGGGCAAGTATCAAGTGGGACACAGACGACTCTCCCCGTCGCAGACTCTGGCCGCTCTAGGCCTCCTCTACGGCCGCTGTTAGCTGTTGCATGCCCGCCGGCCTCCCCTCCCCTTATTCCCCACTGGCGAGTCTCGCCTCCGCGTCCCGTTTTGTTGCTTCACCTGCTACACACGGGGATGTTGCTCCACCCTGCTGCTCTCGGGCTCTCGGCCAAGGCGAGGTCGCCGTGAAGGGAGGCGCGTGCGAGTAGGCCGACGACGTCGCGCGCAGAGCAAGTGGACTGGCGGTGTGCCCGCCCGGATGGCCTTGGACGGGACTGGATTGGGCGGCGTGCTCCGGGCCGGTCGGCGGCGTTGACCGCAGGAGGTCGGGAGGACATCGGGGCACTTGTAGGCTCCTAGCGGCGAGAGGCTAAAACGGAAAGTCTCTTTTTAGATAGGGATTCGTGGAAATCTTTTGCCTTTTACGGAGGTGTGCCAGGTACTACGAACGAGCGGCCGTGCGCCCGCTAGACCAACCCAAATTTAAAAGTCGATATTTTCTAAGTTCGATTAAGTTTAGAGAAAAAAATATGAACAACCACATTACCAGATCTATATCAGTGCATTTGCCATACTATGTACTCCCTCGGTTTTATCAACAAAAAAAATTAAGATTTATCAAAAATTAGATGTATATAGATGTTATTTAGTGTTAAGATACATCAAAATTTAGATAAATTCCAGATAACTTTTATAAGACGAAAAGAGTACTAGTATTTTGTTAGTGTATTTATCAACTATGATAAATATTTATATTTGCGTGTATATCTTTGGTCAAACTTAGTATGCTTTGACAAAATATTTATATTAGCAAATTTCAGTTCCAAAATAATTTTTTAGATATTCGCAAGATGTGTAAACTCCTTACATTTCCTTGAATTTGCAAAAAAAAAATGCACGCATGGGAAAAAAAACATAAATCCAACATGGATAGTGTCACAAAAAGATGTGAATACAAAATTACACTATTTTACATAGCAATTTGTCTTTTTTTTATTTCTCTGTGTGTATATTTCGAATTTGATTCTAAAAATTTATGACGATGTAAACACACATCTTGTGAACACCCACAAATTTGTTTTGAATTTTGTAAAGCTTATAAATTAAAAATTTAAGAGAACTTACGTATGCCACTCGTTTATGTATGCTTGCAAAAATTAAACACGCATAGCGGACGGTTTTCAGTAGGGTCACTCAGCTCGCACGCGAGCGCTTAATTCTACATGGCTTGTACCAGTATCAAATATTTTGCAAACTATCGGAGACTCTTCAAAGTTTGTAAATTGCTTGTGTATTTTACTGAAAGATCTGTTGTGCCACCATTTGTCTACTCATCGATCCTATCCAACCGTCCCACGAGCGGACGGCCATACAATTTCTTCAAAGACTTAGTAGGGTCATTTTCTAGTATTTCTGACAAACTTTGAAGAACTTACCTCGCAGGCCTCTGTCGATGGATTATACGGGAGAGGCGACGATGGTTGGGAACGCGCTAGCATGGCCAGTGCAGGGTGAGCACGTTCTTGGCAAGCATGGGGAAGAGGCTGCGGGGCTAGGCTTGCCTCGGGACCATGCCCGTTGGGTAGAGGGATGCCAGGGCATCATTATGGCGCAGCCTCGGGGCCTGGGGTGCTTGCTGCCTTGCTGCCCAAGATGGTGGTGACTCCACCGAGCACCCTAGATCCCTCCCTAGCTAAGTCTCCATCAAGATATAGCCATCAAACACCTTGAGGCCCGCGCAATCACCACCTCGATTAGGGAGACTCGGTCCACCTTTCTCCTCTCTCTCAGCTGCGCTAGAACCGCCTCTGGATGCTTTGCAAGATTCTACAACCCAGCTGCTCAAACCTCACACCCCGACCTCGTGCACCGTCGCCCTACACCACGCCCACCGTACGCCGACAATCGGCTATAAAAACCGCCCAAGCCCCCTCCGCTCACCTCTTCACCTCACAGCACAAGCTTCCCCGTGGGTCACGAAGATGAAGAAGCACCTATTGCAGTGTGCAAGCCGCCGCCTCCTCCTCTCCCGCCCCCCTCCCGGGCGGCGGCGGAGGATCTACCCGCCCCGCTCCGAGCAGCCGCCCCCGGATCGCCGCACCTCAGCCGCCGCTGCTGCCTGCCTCGGCCCCGGCCCCGGCCTTGGTCTTGGCCCGGCCGGCCCGGCCCGGCCACAGCCCCGGCCCCGGCCTCGGCCACGGCGGCGGTGGCGGCGCCCCTTCCGTCGAACGACGAGCGGGAGGAGAGGGTTTCCACGTGGGCGTTCCATGGGAGGTGATGAAGCGCTGGTGGAGGAAGCCGGGCGGCACGGCTACTTGACCGGGGCCTGATGCTCTCCGTCGGTAGGCATGGAGGATTCGGTGGAGCGGTGGCGGCCTCCGCCCCCGGTGACGGTTCAGCGGTGGTACGCATGATCCGCGCCGCCGTCTTCTTCCCTGGTGATCCGGCAGGAGGGACTGGCGGCGTGGGGGCTGCTGGTCTTGCTTTGTTTTTGGTGGCGGTCCTCGGGTTTCTCGCAAGCGAAGATGAAGATCTACCGGAGGTCAGTTTGCTTTGATCTGGCTGGAGAGATGAGTTCCGGAAAGCTCCGCTGGCGAATGGAACAGTGCATATTTTACCTGCAGTTTGCTGGATCGGGTGGTATTCGGTCGCGCGCACCCATGTTTTTATTCCGACCGTTTGGTTACGGAGGGAGCGCCGTGAAGCTATATTACGTGTTGACATCCGGTGACTTTTTGGTCCATGGTGAAGTCGAAGAAGGAATATCAAGAACGCCTCATAGGAGGACTCACTAAAGGAGGTTCGACACAACGTGATGTCGAGGGATCTGCTTGGCGTTCCGGGCTTGGCAAGATGGTATGCATGTGGGGGCGGCAGCACAGGGGAAGTTCGGAGTCTTACCTCTCAGGGTGAAAACCCAAGGTCTGGCCTTAACTGGTTGTGCCTGGCAATGTTCTTGTTGGAGGCATTGTTTTGAGAGTGGGGACTATCTTCAGGGAGAAATCCTAAGACCTTTGGTCGGGCGACGACGGCGCTGGTGCACTGTTTCCTTCTTGGAGGCGTCGCTTTTGGAGAGTCTGTACTTCAGGTGTTGTCACGGTGGTGGTTGTATTGCTGTTGCTAGGTCTAGAAGGCTGTAGCGGGACTTTTATTTCTTAGTTTTCTTTTCTCTTTTTTGGCTGTGTGCATCCGCACTGCCATTAGGGCGGTGCGTTGTTGCAGAGGCTGGGTGTAATTAGTATCTTTTGATATTAATATATTCCCTTTATCGAAAAAAGTCGCGGATGCAAAGCCGTGCAGCATCAACAAGTGATGAACTGAAGCTTCCCCGTACATCACGAAGATGAAGCAGCACTTGTGGCAGTGTGCCGTCTTGCTCCTCTTCCTCCTCTTCGCACAGTCGGAGCCGGCCGTCCTCTCGGCCTCCCACTCCATCGGTCACCGGCGGTACGGCTCCATCTTCAGCTTTGGTGACTCGTTCGCCGATACGGGCAACAAGCCAATCGCTTTCGCGGCTAACTCCGTCCCCGTCACCGTGATGCGGCGTCCCTACGGGGACACCTTCTTCGGCCACCCCACCGGCCGCACCACCGACGGCCGCCTCATCCTGGACTTCCTCGGTACGTACATGCATATGTAGCTGGCCTGCCTCAGCTAGATCTGGTCATACAATGATGTGCTTGCTTGCAGCTGAGAACCTGGGGTTGCCGTTCGTGCCGCCCTCACTAGCGCACAACGGGAGCTTTCATCGAGGCGCCAACTTCGCCGTCGCCGGCGCCACGACCCTGGACGCTGATTTCTTCCACGACAGGAACATCCCGGGGGCTCCCAGCAAGTTCCCTCTCAACACCAGCTTAAACGTGCAGCTGGAGTGGTTCGAGAAGCTCAAGCCCTCCCTGTGTGGTTCCACACAAGGTTAGTTACCGCGATCGATCTCGCAAAGCTGATAAATAATTGAACACGCCAAATTCTTTTTCGCGTGATGGCGGATGCGTCAACCGTGATGCAGAGTGCAAGGAGTTCCTGGGCGGCAGATCCCTCTTCTTCGTGGGCGAGTTCGGGGTCAACGACTACCACCTGTCGTTGAAGAAATGGAGCGTAGAACAAGTCAGATCGCTCGTTCCCCTTGTCATCGAGACAATCTCCGCGGCCATCGAGGTAATCAATCAAGCGGTACTATGTTCATCTCATTAGTCATCAGCGCGCTACTGCATGCTTTACTCAGATGATTGCTTAATTAGCAGAGGCTGATCAAGCACGGGGCGACGAGTCTGGTGGTTCCCGGGGTGATCCCGTCGGGATGCTCGCCGCCGATCCTGACCATGTTCGCCGACGCCCGACCGCCCAAATACGACCCCAAGACTGGTTGCCTAAGAGCGCACAACGAGCTCGGGATCCACCACAACACGCTGCTACAAGACTCCCTGCGCAGGCTCCGGGCCAAGCACCCGGGCGTCACCATCGTCTACGCCGATTTCTTCAGCCCCGTCATGGAGATGATCGAGTCGCCTCACAAGTTTGGTGAGCTGCTTAAAGATTGCCGCGCCCGTTTAAATACCTTGTGTGGTGATGGGAATCTGATACTTAACAAGAAGGTGAATTTGATCGATGAAATGACAGGGTTCAGACAAGATGTTCTTCAAGTTTGCTGCGGGGGTCCCGGAAGATACAACTACAACGACAGCGTTTCTTGCGGTGATCCAGGTGCGACCGCGTGCGAGAGCCCGTCATCTTCTCTCTATTTCGACGGCGTTCACTTGACGGAGCCAGGTTACCGCTACGTCGCCGATGGCTGGTTGAACAGCATAAACTCGGCTGCTAGCGCCAATACAGGCTGGTGCAGGAGCGAGCTCTGATGCGCCTATCTTCAATATTAGTCGTGTTACTTGTGTTGTGTGAGTATTTCTTTTCCATTTCTTTTCCAGTGCATATTTTTCATGTCTCGTTTGTCTGTTCCATTTTTTGGCTGCATGCCACAACTTTATTTCTTATTTAGTCAAATGCAATAAGGAAGGAAAATGTAGAGAAATATGTATGCCTAAAGCACATTATTGCGCAGTGTGTACCAGTAAAAAGTAAAGTGTGGCATCGGAATTCAATTCGGCTCCCGGGTGCGTATGCTACCTCTACCAAAAAATCATATTTTGATGCCACGGGAGCCGAATTGAATTTCGATGCCACGGGATTAATGTATATGCTCCCTCTATTTTGAAAATCATATTTTGGCTCCCGTGAGCCGAATTGAATTTCGATGCCACGGGATTAATGTTTTGGAACATGGAAGCATATGCTCCCTCTATTTTGAAATGCATCTTACACTTATTTTGAGTTTTAAAAAGAGTTGAAACAAAAAATTCGCACGTCTATTTTCACGTGCTACGCGCTCACAAAGTCGTTTTATAAAAAATTGACTTTCATGTGATGTGTGTAAAAAAGACAAAATTTAGTGCTAAAAATAATGCTTTTCACAAGATAAATTTTCTCTTTTTCACATAGTCCATAAAAAATATTTCGAAGTGTGGAAAAATTTTGACAAATAATTCTAAATGTACATCTCCGTAGTATATGTACGTTCCCCAGGTTTCACGAAAAACCAATATTTTTTATAGACTATGTGAAAAAGAGAAAATTTAACTTGTGGAAAGCACTATTTTTTAGTATTAAATTTTGTCATTTTTACACACGTCACATGACAAGTCGATTTTTTATAAAACGACTTTGTGAGCGCGTAGCACGTAAAAATAGACGTTCGAATTTTTTTCTTCAACTTTTTTAAAGCTCAAAATGAGTGTAAGATGCATTTCAAAATAGAGGGAGTGCTCCCATGTTTCAAAACATTAATCCCTGTATGGCAGACAGTCAATTTTTGCTCATACAACACTCTATACATAATTTTCATCATAGCTACTCCAGCTGCAAACCTTTTTAAACTCTCTACATAGACACAGATTTCATAGATGAATAACTTTTTGGTACTACTGTACTCAATAACCCTAAGAGCGGAAGAATTGACAAAAAAGCTCTTGTTCATTGCAATTACATGGACATACAGATACAAATCAAAGTCATGTCTCCTCGCAGCAATGTCTAAGCTATGCGTACATCTCAAACTGCATAACTCAATTAATAATGTACGAGCATCTATTGTGACATCCAGATTGTGAGAGATCTCCCTACAAATGACAATAGCCGATGAACTCGTTACTCATATCATAACAATAACTTCTTCCAGTGCTCACCAAGAATCTGATGGCTCAAGTTTTAACAATAACATGGTTAATGTGGTTTTTTGCATTATACCCCGTAGTTTGTCAAAAAAAAGTGAGATGATTGACATTTTTATTGAAATTAACGAAAACAAGTCTAACAGATGCAAGTTTTTCGCACAGTATGCAGCTGTATATGTTGTACTACTTATGGAATAGACAAGAAAACTTCGTGAATTAGAGGAGTAAGGTATGCAATCATTATAAAATATGTGGAAGTAGTCCTGATACAGCCGGTAATGCCCACCCTTGCGATGCCTTGTTGAGCCTCTGTGCACTGGCCTCAGTGTGCTCGTGGATGAGGAGGCCACGATAACCATGAGCCCCGAAGAGGCATCTGACTCGTTTTCCGACGAGCCGTCGAGGACGTATTTGACGAAGAAGTCGGTCGACTCCCTAGTGTTCATCTGCGGGGGCAACAATTATGGGTCAATGGCCTAACTATTTCAAGCAAACGGCCAAAAATGGTCCATGATTTTTTACTGGGAAATTGGATGAACAAGTCGTTGGCGTCGTGACCAGCTTCCAGTTTTGACCGAGATAAGCAGGGAAGGTGCTACGTCGAGGTCTGCAAGGGCACTCAATGCTGGCACCAAAAAAATGTACCGGCAATGGCGAGCAGTAGGGCCGGTGGAGGCAAAGCTCTAGGGCTGCAAAGGGGATGGGAGAGACGCGAATGGGCGAGGTGGTTTGTTGTCCCTAGCGGGCAGGCCCGGGATCGAGTAAAGGAGAATGCAGATGGACTCGCTTGATGTTCCCGTCGACGCATTCGCTCCCTAAATTTAGGTCATGAATACATCGGCGCGGACGAGCTGATCAATTTGTGTCGAGCCTCTTGGCTAGGATTTTACCCTAAGTTTAACCGTTCGGACAAAAGCAAACACTTCTGGTCTCCCAGCGGCCATAACCATTTGGTATGTTCTGGCCATTTGCCCTTTTTCCCCGAAAAGGGGTATGTCACTCCATTTGCCCTAGTCGTGTGGCAGTAGAATTCAGTTTTTTTCTTCTCGTTGTTTATTTGAGCATATGAGGTTAAAAGCGAATTTCCACAATTTTCTTCTATTTTTAGGGTGGCCCAGCCCTTTGGCAATGCTAAATTCAGACCCATCACACCATGTGCAAGTCGCCGTTGTCAGTGAGGCCACGCAGAAAGCCCATGGATCATCAAGGTGAGAAACCGTCGCTGTGCCAGGCGACGGGATACCGTAAGGCGTAACTCTGCCGAGTGTATCATATATTCATATCCAAGAGCTCGGTTGTGTTTTCACAAGAAACAAGTTTGGTTGTACCAATTTCATTCTTATCAAGTTATCATCGTGCATAAAATTGACTACTCATACTTCGTTAGTTCCTTTTGCTTTTGCGAGACCAGGACCATACTAATATTTTTTTTCAGCCATGTGTATGAACAGACCAAAATTACTTTCTAGCCAAAAAGAATAATGTTTAGAGATTAGACAGCAGTTCTCGATGCTTAGATAGCAGCCGTGAGCCTGCATAATTTCCAGTTCCACATGGCAAGGTGTTACAATTTCGTAACATGTAATCATAAGACAAAAGAATCATACAGTGCCGTCAAAACACAGACCTATCCGTGCTCCTACACTTGCAAAGACGAAAAAGAAAAGATAGCGAGCTCAGAGGGCTGCAGATGAGCTTTCTGCCTTGTTCCAAGCTTCCCCCACCGGAGTCGAGGCCTCTGTCGAAGGCCGAGTTCCAACATCATTCCTGCCAACCTCTTCAAGCATCCTCACCATGTCCAGCATCTTCGGTCGCCGTTCTGGGGTCCTTGAGACGCATGCCATTGCGATCTGAAGCATCTCCACCATCTCCTCCTCGATGTTAGGGTACCTCATCAGCTCGCCGTCAAACACTTCGGCGGTCCACTCCTCCCGGACAACGGACTGCACCCACCTGACAAGGTGCACAACCTCATTGCCCCCGCCGGTTATCTGAACGGGCGACTTGCCTGTGAGGAGCTCGAGTATGAAGACACCGAAGCTGTAGACATCAGAACATTGTGTCGATTTCCTTGTGTCGGTGATCTCAGGTGCGCAGTATCCCAGAGAACGGGACCTTGCTGTTATCGGGTTCATCAGTGATGCCAAGCCAAGGTCAGAGATGCAGCCATATTGCTGGCCGTTGAGGAAGACATTTGAGGCCTTGATGTTGCCATGAACAAATTTCCCATTGTTCTCGGTGTGAATGTGTGCGATCCCTCTAGCTGCACCCAGGGCTATCCTTACTCTAGTTTCCCAATCCAATGGTGTTCTGTCCAGACCTCTCTTCCCTGCATGGAAACAAAATGGCAGAATTATGAGATGCATGTCATGTTCAATTTTGGATTTCAATAAATTCAAGTGGCTGATCTTGTGAAGTTATGTCATTTCAAATTATCTGCATTACTGTGGCAAGCTCACACCACAATTAATGCTTGTTTCAGGATAGCATAGTATATTCATACATCAGAAATGCTTGCAGCAAATGAGGCTAGCAAACCTAACTAACCAAAACCCAACTGTTTCTATACTGAAAGTATCTAGTATAATAGTATTAGTTCTTGTCTCCATCATGATATTGATATATCGCAGCAGTCCTCCTCTGGTCCTGAATCTGATAGCAAAATAGGGGATGGGTTCTAACAGTGACCACCAACGCTAACAATTTCAAAAGTTTCACTAATAAACTACTTAGACAACATTAGCTTCCAAGATGGCGACAAAGGTCCACCGCTATTTGTTTCCGTTATCTTACAGACATTATCCCAGTTTACCCTTTTCTTGTGCATGTCCATAATTCCATATCTTTAGTTTCATTTCTTGCAAAAATCCTCAGATGACATTACTAACATGTTAAGTATGCAATGTGAAATCTGAATTCTAGGAGTTTGGTAATTAAGTGCTTTGATGACAAGCTGCCATGATAAACATAACATGATTGGATGTCTAAGGAAACAGGTCCTCGTGCTACAATATTGGCCTGACTAATTCACCACGCACCAAGCATGCCATGTGAGCTTGATTGAATACACATGCAAATATTGCAAGTCAATGCAGCTAAGCATGATACAGAAACTTAAGGCATACCTTGGCGGCTAGATCTAGGAATGCAAGAAAACTCAATTTAGGCCCACAATATAAAACTCAGTAGAACAAGAAAATATAACATTGGTGAAGCAAGTACAGTAAGCCCAACCATCTAGAGAGAATTTTTTTGGAAGTGCAAACAATACTTGTTTGACAGTAACCACTAACAGCACCAAGAATAAGGACCTACAGTGCAGCCGTTAGGCTTTCTATACTTCACTAATTCTACTACCATTACGCTGTTATTAAAAGTTGTCCACCCTGTCATGCAATTTGACAAAGCTAACAGAACTTTTGTGAGCACAAGCTGCTACTAATAGTATAACCCTAACCCTTCCCCAAACAAAAAGCAACCTCAGATCTCCATGTAAAATTAGAACATCACCGCCATAAAACACCTTCTATCTTAACTGCTGCGACAGCTTCCTAAATCAATCCTACAGAAGACATTTCTTGAGTGTCGGTTCACCCTTGGGCAGGAGGGACCAAGCTATATTCTCAGTACCATCCCAATTTTATGGGACGTCCCCAACGGGACCACTCAGTCATTATCACCACCGTTTACACAGTTCTAACAGACATGAACATTCATCAAACTAGTAGTACCAAAAATTGCAACTTCATTAGCCCCATTTAGCACTATTAAAACCTGTGACGAAAACGACATCAAGAGCGAGAAGCATACCATGTAGCATGTTGGATACGCTTCCCCTGGCGTAGTAGTCGTAGACGAGCAGCTTCTCGTCCTTGGAGTAGTAGTATGCCCTCAGCTCGGCCACATTGCCGTGGCGGATCCGGCCGATGAGCTCCATCTGCTGCTCGAAGTCGCGGCGGCCGGCGCTGACCTCCTTGAGGCGCTTGACGACGACGGTGGTGGCGTCCTCGAGCAGCGCGCGGTAGGCCGTGCCGAAGGCGCCCTTGCCGAGCACCTCGGCGGAGGCGTGGAGCAGGTCCTCGAGGTCGAAGGCCAGGGACGGGCCCTCGAAGAAGACGAGCCGGTTGCCGTCGTTGGCTTTGCCCGTCACCGCCTTGGACTCGGGGGATTCCCGGCCTTTTTTGTCGGCGGCCTTGTCCTCGTAGGTGGTGGGACGGCGGTTGCAGAAGGCTATGAGGAGCACGGCGGTGACGGCGAAGGCCAGGACGCAGCCGCCGACGACGGTGGCGAGGATGGCCGCCTCGGTTAGACGATGGTGTTTGGTGGATGGCGCGGTCGGGGTGGGTGATGACGGTGGGGGGAGTGGGGGGAGGGGAGTGGAGCGGGTTAGGGTGTTTCCGGCGAAGGATGAGTCGGGGAAGCGGAGGAGGGAGCGGGGGATGTGGCCGGCGAGGTGGTTGTTGGAGAGGTTGAGGAACTGGAGCGCGGGGAGGGCGAGGTCCGGGACGGGGCCGGAGAGGGAGTTGTTGGAGAGGTTGAGCGCGAGGAGGTCGGCGGAGAGCTGCGCGGGGAGGGCGCCGGTGAAGGCGTTGAAGGAGAGGTCGAGCACCTGCAGCGCGCGCAGCCGGGCGAGGTCGGGGGGCAGGGCGCCGGAGAAGGCGTTGAGCTGGAGGTGGAGCCCCGTGAGGCGGTCGAGGGCCAGGAGCTCGTCCGGGAAGGCGCCCGTGAGGGTGTTGGCGCGCAGGCTGAGCACCTGCAGCGCCGCGAGGCGGCCGAGCGTGCGGCGTGGGAATGGGCCTGTGAGGCCGAGACCGGGGAGACGGAGCTCGGTGACGTGGGTGCCGTCGGGGCTGCAGGTGATGCCGGTCCAGTTGGCGCAGACGGGCAGGGTGGTGGCCCAGTTGATGCGCGCGCGGCCGCCGTTTACGCCTGAGAGGAAGTCGAGGAGTGCCGCCCTGTCGGCGTCTGGTTCGGGTGCGGCGAGCGTGGCGCAGAGGAGGAGGAGCGCCGCTAGGCGGAGCAGCCGCGGCGGCATGGTGGTGGTGGCTCAAGCTGGATTTGGGTATGCAGCAGAGGTGCTTGGATCTGAGTAATGGGAGGCGCGGAGTGGAAGCGAAGGGTGGCTGGCTCTGGCTGCTGCTGCGCTTGCTTGGGTCTGGGGAAGCGTGTGTGTTGTGCGAGGGCGAGGAGGAGCTACGCAGGGAATAGGGGGGTGTGGAGATGGTGGATTGGTTGCTGGATTTGTGGGAGCTGCATGTGCCGGGGAACGAGAGTGGTGGTGATGGGCTAGGGATGGACGGAGCGGCGAGGCAGTCTCTCTCCGGCGCGCCGTGGTTGGGTTGGGTTGGGTGGTGTCGGTCAGGCGGTCGCCGCGCGCCGCGCGATTGTGTGCGCTGGACACGACATGGGGACTGGGTGCTCCCGGAGTCGTGGCACCAGATCGGCGTCAGGGCAGGGAAAACGATCTCTCTCTGCTCACTTCCTACATTCACGGGAGGAAACCCTAGCCGCTGGGTGAAATCATCCATGTTTCAATTTTTCTAGTACTAGTTTCAATCTTCACCGGTTATCATGAGATTTCCTCACCCTCATTAGTCTACTTGGCGCAACCATGTTGTTTGGATTGCCTACCTCTTTCCAAATTGAGTCCTGGTTTTTACAATTTGTTCTAAAAATTATTACCCAAATGCTAAAAAACACTCGGATGCTGGTTGGCTCATCGGGCATCCGTTTGGTGGCCGTCCGATCGAGTTGATCCGCGCGACCCTATGGTTCCGTTCCGACAGCATGACACCTGGATCCAGCCTAGCATTATCTGCTCCCCAACCGCACGGCCTCGACCGCCTCCTCCGTCCTCTCCGGCACGCCCGATGTGCGTCGCTGCCGGCCAAGCTCCGGCCAACACCACCACGCCCTCCCGCACGCCGCTCGACGCGCTTGCCAACGCCCTAGCGCTGTGCCGCTCGCCTCACGTCGGACTCGCTCCGCCTCGTGCGTGAGCGCCGCCGCTGGCCCGACTGCTGCCGGTGAAGCTCAGGCCAGCATCGCCACCCGCACCGCACGACGGTAGACGCGTGCGCCTGTACCCGCTCCCAGCGCCGTGCCGCTAGCATCACGGCCGCCCCGCCTTACCCCGCGCATGAGCTCCACCGCTGGATCACCTGAGGAACCCCCCCTGTCCGTGGTTTTTGGTCTCCTCGTCTAAGGCAACCTTAAGCGCTGCTGAGCCCGTGTGCCGCAGCTGGCACGCTGCGTCCGCCTCGCGCCTCCATCTCGCCATCGATCCGCGGGCGCCGCTCCTCGCCGCAGCCCAGGGGATCCGAGCGCGCGTGGTGGTACCTGGACGTGTTGGACGAAGATCTGCGAAGATAGAGGTATCCCCCAATGCGAATCTCTATCTCTCTCAATTCGGTGTGTTGACATGCAATTCACGCCCATATTCGGAGTAATTCCGTGGGGATTTATCTGGCCGTGACTATGTCCCGTTCAGTTTTGTGTGTGCATGCCGCAGGTTCAAACCATAGGGAAGTAAATCTCGTGTAAATGTTCATGGCGCCCATGGTGTGTACGATGTCATCTCGCTGTGCCAATTTTCTCTTTACTGAATTAGTTGAGTGGTGCATATTTGGGTCAGATTTTCAAGTGCTTACTACCAATTTAAATTAGCTAATGCGATTAGTAGCATTGGTTTGTAAATTGGCAATTTGGATAGCTTTTTGCAGGGCATTATATGTGAGTTTTCTATGGGTGTTCTGTTCCTCTTTTTGTAATGCCATGAAAATATCTGTGTTGTTTTTATTTTAAGCTCTCTACTCATGTTATTTTTAAGGTTCCATCATACAGTATAGATAGGTTTGTTTTTTATCAACATTTTTTAAAGTTGGCTTTCCAACATTGGTTAAGTTATTGCCTGAATCTTATTAAGTTGGCTTCAATGATGGAGAGATTCTTTTTTTGAATCTAAGTAAGTAGGCTTCTCAATTTTACAATATGGAAACATGTGGTAATCGGCCTCGTCCAGAGCACGCTTTGCGTCGTGCTCTGCATGGATGGATCGAGCTGCAACAGTGGTTGCTCATGTATGAGCCATGTAGATTGCTAGTACTACATCTTCACTAAAACCAAAAGGCAACTACTAGTACATCTAGTTTCAGGTGGAATTTATTTGCTAGCTACCTAGATGAAACTGTTCGAGTGATTGCACTTTGCATCTTGTTTCCATTGATAGTTCATTTTGCAGTGAATGATGCAAAATGACTGGTGATATCTGGCATTTACATTGAAATTCATTCATCAATCTAGTAGTGTGTCATTCAGCTGCAGCATGTAGTACTGAACTATCTGTATTTCTGATTTATATTATTTGGAGACAACTCACTATTCAAACCTGATGTCGTATCATTATTATCCTCGATGTTCTCGCGACAAATTTGTAATATGACATGTAGTATGCACCACAGTAAGTTACAACTATGAATGGAAACACTTTGTCTGCTATGTGTTCAAGCTTGTGTTAGTTGTTGTGATATTTGATTCGTTAAGTCCCAGCTGTCCGATCTTCACTTATCTACATGACATAAAAAATTCAGGGGCAATATAGACATTACCTATCTCATTAGCCCAAGCCCTATAAGTCCAAAAGGTGGGAAATAATAGTTTTTAGGAGCTAATCTGCAACGCAGCTTATCCCCACAGTAATCCATAAGCTTGCTTCGCTGTAAGCATAAACCCAAAGAAGTACCCAAGTTATCTTTGTATAGTCTATGTTATTTTATTTTTATTTTTTGGAGCAACATGCACAAGTTGGTTACTATGAGTTAATTAATTTGTATTCTCAACATTCCTAAATTGTCTACCGAAATGAATTAAGTTGATTCTACTAACATGCTTAAGTTGTGTTTTATTGTCTAGTTGGTTTCCTTTTTTTTGGAGCAAGATGTACAAGTTGGCTACTTTGAGTTAATTATGTTGTATTGTCAACATGCCTAAGCTTAAGTTGTGTTTTATAGTCTAGTTGGTTTTCTGTTTTGGAGCAACATGCACAATTTGGCTACTTTGGGTTAATTAAGTTGTATTGTCAATATGCCTAACTTGGCGACTGAAATGAATTAACTTCTACCAGCATGCTTTAGTTGTGTTTTATAGTCTATTTGGTTATCTTTCAGTTTTTTTTTTTTGAAGCAACATGCACAAGTTGTATTTTACAATATGCCTAAGTTGGATACCGAAATGAAAATTAAGTTGGTTCTACCAACATTCTTAAGTTGTGTTTATGGTCTACTTTGTTTTTTTTAAGCAACATGCACTAGTTGGCTACTCGGGTTAGTTAAGTTGTATTGGTCAATATCCCTAAGTTGGGTATGAATTAAGTTGGTTTTCACCATCATGTTTAAGTTGAGTTTTGTAGTGTAGGTACTTTCTTTTTTGGCGCAACATGCATTAAGTTGGATACTTTGGTTAATTAGTTAAATTGTATTGTTAACATGGCTAAGTTGGCTACCCAAATGAATTAAGTTGGTTTTAACATGCTTAAATTGCTCTCTCTAGTATCAGTCCCAACTTGGATTTACTATAAAAAATAAGTTCCTTACGCATCTTTTAACCAAGTTGATCAATTAACAAGCCTAAATTGCATGATAATGGTTGCTAAAGTTGGTATTACCATCTCGAACCCTACTCACTTACAACCATCTTAAGTTGTACGGGTACCTTTTTAAGTTGTATCGGTAGCTTAGTTGGTTACCGAATCAAAATAAGTTGGGTCATCAGTTAAATTGTTTACAGAATCTAACTAAGTTGGCTTCTCAACCTATACTTTTAGGTTTATTTGTGTGTTCATCTTCTAGTTTAGTTGGTTAGTCGAATGTAACTAAGTTGACTTCTGAACAAATGGTATTAAAGCTGGTCACTGAACCTAACTAAGTTTGGCTCCTTGACAAATTTAAATTAGATTTCATTTGTGTTTTCATCAAATAGGTTAGTTGGTTACTGTACCCTAGTAAGTTGTCTCATGAAACATGGCTAAGTTTGGTTACTGAATCTAAATTTTTAACTTGTTCTAAAAAAAATTAAACTATGTTTGTTTTTTGTGTCTCGTCTTCTAGGTTAGTTGGTTACTTAATTTAATTAAGTTGGTCTCTGAACTAGGCTAAGTTTGGTTATTGAATCTGGTTAAGTTGCATACTAACATGAACATAGTAGTTTTCTCACAATGAATTGAAATCTCTCCCTTTTTCATTGCAAATGTGAGGTTAAGTTGGCTTTTGAACGCGACTAAGTTTCATTACATTTTCCATTTATGTTAGGTTACCGAATCAAACCAACTATCTGTGTCTCATCTTCTAGGATAGTTGGTTTTTAAATTTAATCAAGTTGGCTTCTGAACACGGCTAAGTTTACTTACTTAATCTGCCATAATTTGGCTAGTCAACATTTTAGCTCGAGATTTATTTTTTATGTCTCGTCATCTACGATAATTGGTTCTTTTGTGTTCTTTTTTAGAGGAAAACTTTGTTCTTGTTGATCTGGGGAAGTTGCAAGCTTCAGTCATGTGCTTGGATCCATGGAGATTTGGAGGAGGAAGAAGGACTAGATTTGTCGGACATCTGAGTTTAACTGCTGCAGGTGCTCCATGGAGATTCTTGCAGATACGGAGGGAGGAAGAAGAGCCGGATCAGTTTGTCTTTTCACAAGTATCTAGGGGAGAGGAGAGGACGAGAGAGAGAGAGAGGGTTCCGTGGTGGTTATGCTTTTGATGCGTTGGGTTAGGTCGGCCATGCAAGGTTGTATGTTACTTTCACTGACATGTTTGGGGTGTTCAGTACGTACCTTTTCTTGATTGAGTGCTGGGCCAAACAAACCAGCATCCGGATGTTGGGTCGGACAAACCAGCATCCGGATGCTGGGATTGACAACCCAGCACCGGATGCCACCTAGCCGCGTCCAAATTATTATTATCCCCCTCATAGGTTGCATCTTGATTCACGCTAAAATGAGGTGCAACTGAGATTCATGCTAATTGTAAAAAGGATGGCAACCGAGAGAAAAAAAATCTAACATGTTGGATTGCCTCGTGATTCATGCTAATTATGAGTTGCAACTAGTTCGGAGCTCTGGATTGCCTCATGATGCGTGCGCTGCTTATCAGTTGCAACGTGTGTCGCAATTGAAATCTGATGAAATCACCTAACTGAGAACTAGCTTAGTTCTCGGAGAACTAGTCACACCCTATAAATTTATTCTAAGTTTGACAAAACGTAAAGAGGATAGTATAAACACCTATAAAATAAGTAGATTATAAAAAAAATTACAGTGAATCTAATAATATTGATTTGGCATCATAAGTGTTCGTATATTTGTCTATGAAATTGATAAAACTTGTAAGATGTCATTTTTTACTAAATTTATAAGACTTATTTATTGGAAAAGATGAAGTATTTTGTATGGCCCGCGCTAGATCCGAGCCAACTAAAAATGGCGGAAATCAATGGCCCCAAAAGCCGGCATATCTCGTATTTTCTGGCTAAAGTCAAGATCCTTGGGCATCCAGCAGCGTAACCATTTCATGCAAATGTTTAATTTGGACGGTATGTTAAAAGCATGCAAAAAAATATAGTAGCATTTCAAACATACACCTACAACAAATATTTATGTATATGCGATAAAATCTTCACTAGTGCATCAAATCCTTGAGAAAAATCTCCGTTGTCTGGGACGGAGCCACAACGGGGCGTGGGTGTAGAGACGTAAACGGCACACCCATTACCTGTCCTAATTTCTCCTAGGACTACAAAAACTCAATCATAGATAGCCTAATAAGAAAATTCCATACTAATTTTAGACTTTGTTCACCTAGTCTCGTAAATCAGGCTCCACTAATGATTGTTGGTATGCAATATAAAAGAACATTTGCAATGATATCAATTGAAGCATGAGTTGCAAGAGCTACGACAAACAAATAGAGACGTCGCAACATACCACTCATGTGCTTACAACAAAACATACACAAGGTTACAACATGTCAAAATAATATATGCAACATCAAAAAATTGATAAATCACTAACCTTTCTACTGGTCATCTACCTCGCTAGCGATGCATCTGGCTCACCACGAGCCCCATCAAAGCCGGATCCGACTACCCCTACTCATTCATCACAGTCACAGCGTCTCTCGGAGCTTGGTGACACAAAATCGAGCTCAACCACGCATCAGTGGTGCAACCACTGCAGACCATAGTCTAGGGCAGGGGATGGCAACCTCAAGATAGGAGGGTGGGGGAGGAGGTGAGGAGTGGTAGGCTGATGGAGTAGAGTCACTGATGAAGTCCATATGATAGAGTGATAGAGCACTAGAGGGTTGCAGGGGTGGATATGATGACGAAGCGAGTGGCTGATTCTCCCCAAAATTAGTCAATATATTTTAATTGTTTTCAAAAAAAAAATTGTGTTTCTGCGAGGGAAACAATGATTTGTAAAACTGTATTTCACGTGACATGTGTGAAGACTATAGATCCATATAGCTAACAATTTTGCGAACTCTTAGTTCTGTGAATCATCTCCGCAAAGAGAAAAAATTCGTCGGGTTTGTTCGCACAGTGGAGAGGATTCCGGGCAGCGGGTAAGGTAGTTGCATTCTTTTTTATAGGAGTAGGTTTTTTAAATGGGATTTTTCTATAGGTTATATGAAAGCATTGGAAGATGCCAAGAACGAACATGTTAGTTTTGTACTTAGGTGATCCGATCACACTAAGAAACTATATTGTTCAAACCAAAGCAGAATTAATATATTCAGTTAACCACGTGAACGTGACATTCTTCACATCACATGCTCAACTACTGCCCCTAACATGTCTTTTTAGAAGTCAAAAGCAGTAAAGCTCTGCATTGGCCCTAGCTAAACAAGTGGGAAATTCTGCTGCCAAGTACGACTGACAACGTTTACAGCAGCATTAGACGGTGCTAAATCGCACATCCACGTCAAGAAACGGAGGCAGCATACATAACCTGTGTGGTTTATCTTCGGATCGGGACGGCGGGAAAAGCGACCGAGCTGGTTCCCATGGATTCTGAACCTGAAAAAGACGGGAGCGGCGATGATTGCTTGGCTTCCACTTTCGCTTTTCCTTTTTGTCAGATCGGCCAGTCGCGAGTTTGAACGTCCCAAGCTACCAGAAGAGCTACTGCTTCTATCCCTGCATTAGCGTCGTCAGAGAGCAATCATGTCAACGCGCGGAATCAAACAAAAAGTTTGGTTAGCCCATTCCTACCTGCTTTTCGATCGGCTTCAAAATAAAGAGGGACGGTCGCAAGCGCAAGCTGCGCATGTACGTACACGTCCTGACTTTAACATGATGATGGGCGGCATCATTGTTGATCGGGAGTTGATAATCTACCACTAGTTTTGTAGGAGAAGCAATTAGGAACGCATGATTATGTGGGCGTTAGAGATCTCCAGCCGTTTGGGCTTCCCACGCCCAAATCCGGCGATATTGTCGTTCGGATTGGAGGAAAATTTGGCCTGGAGAGGCCCATCTTCCTAGTCGCGAGCCCACGATGGATGTAACGGACTTCGGCGAATTCAGACAAAATTGGCGAGTTCGTTCAAATATAAGCGAAATTTAATGATATTTAACATATAGAGGCGAGTTCGTACATAAATAGGCCGAATTCGTACATATATTTGAATTCGGCGATTGGCAAACTAAACTTAAACTAAATAGCGGCCTACTACATGCCGAAATAGCGGTAGAAGGACGTGTAGTCGCCGCCGTCGTCGTCGCTCGAGCCGGCGTTGTCCTGGGGCGGCGGAGCCTCGTACCAGCGGCTCGTGCCCTGGCCAGCGTCGCCGGTGCGTGGCGGCGACGGAAGGTACATGTCGTCGTCGCTGCTCTCCTCGAGCTTCACCACCTCCCTGGGCGCGGCGTTCCTAGCGGCGGATGGTGCGGCGGCGCGAATGGCGAGTTGACGCGCGGCGGCCAGATCCAGCAGTCGCCGCTGCTGCTCCGCCTCCTCGCTCCTCGATCCACGCTCGACCGATCCGGTGCGGCGTCGTCCGCGCGCTTCTCCTCCTCCATGTCCTTGAGCGACCTGGCGATCGCCTCCGCCATCGCGGCGTCCTCCGCGCGCTTCGCCTCCTCCTCGGCGAGCTGGCTTGCGGCGGCCTCTTTCTTCGTCTTCTTCCGGCCGCTCTGCGGAGCGGAAGGCTGGTCGCGGATGACGAGGGCGCCGCTGCTGCGCCCTCTGGTCGGCGGTGGCGACGCCGCTTCCTTCTTGACGGTCGCCCACTCCTGCTTGACGGTGGGCGCCGTCGACCCGCCGGACCTGGACGCCGACCGCGAGCCAGACGAGGAGGAGGATGACACCATCCTCCTCGGCATCCACGAACTACCGTGTCGGCGCGACACGGTAGGCGCCACCGGCGGCGGCATCCCCAGGACGAGGGAGTTCCCAGCCTCGATGTGCGTGAGCACATTTTCGAGGGTGCGTTCAGGCGCGCTCCACCATCGGCGGCGGCCGGCGGCGTTATTCCTTGCCGGAGGAGGAGGAGGAGGGCCGTCGTACGACCGGATTTCGCGTTCATACCTGCGCCGGAAGAACGCGATCCACGATTCGCGGTTCTCGGGGTAGAAACGCGGATCCGCGCGCTGCTCGTCACTGAGAGTGGCGAGCACCTCGTTGATCGCCGTTTCGAGTGCGCCCTCCCCCCCCCCCCCCCCGTTGGTGGCGGCGGGATCGGCACGCCGCCTGCGCTCAGCCTCCACCCCCCGGTGCGCGGAAGTCCGGCGGCGCCGGGTAGCCCGCCGCGTGGAGGAGCCGTCCCTCCCATTGGTGGAGAGAGCGGCGGCCGAAGCCGTTGTTGGCCGCACCGTCGTTCGCCATTGCTACCTCTTCGAGTTCGGGGGAAGATTTGGTGGAATGCGAGAGAGATGAGAGGTGAATGCGAGGCAGACGCGGTAGTTCGGCGATAAATAGAGGTAGGCGCGCGTGATACCGAGGCGACGGCATTAACTCGCCGCGTGGAAGCTACGCGGCCGGCGAATGCTGACCGGCGGCAGGCTTTTACAGCTCGCGGAAGACGATGCGATGAGGACGACGATCGGTGTCTCTCGCCGACAAGTTGGGGCCACCAGACGCGCGGGAAGTTTCCTCGCCCTTTCGCGCGCTTTTGTTTCGTCTGGAGTCCCCGAGAGCTCCCCGAGGGGCCGGGGATGGCGTGGGATCGCTGGATGAATTTAGGCCCAAATCCGGACGAAAACGAGGAACCGGGGGCGCGACTGGGCCGAATTACGCCGTCCGGATTGGAAAAACGTCCATCGAGGGCTTAATCGGGGAGACGAGTGGAGATGCTCTTATTCTTTCTGTACCAGCTACCGCGCGCCGGTGCTAGACTGCTGGTGGTGGATGTGGATCCATGTACGCATGCCAGCACGTGCTAGCTGGAGTGCATTAAACTAGATCAAGTGAATCACCAAAACATGGACAAATGGTGGCTAATCGAGTTTACAAAGTTATTTGCATACCATGTTGTCAATTTTTCCTTTTGGATTTGCTACGTCTCAGCTCAGAATTTCTTGAAGTCTCAGTCACCCACAAACTGTCGGAAGTGAAACTCGAGCTGAACTATAGTTACACTTTCTTCAGATGAGTGAGACTTAAAAAAATCTGAGTCGACTAAAACATACATAAATTCCAGAAATTTAATTCGGCTCCCGGGTGTATATGCTCCATGTACTACAATCTTTCGAAATGTCGAAAATTGTTGACAAAAAATTCTACATGTACATGTCCATAATATATGTGCGTTTGTCAAGTTTCGCGAAAAACTAATACTCCCTCCGTTCCTTTCTATAGTGCCTATTGTATTTTGGCACGGAAATTAGCGCAAGCCATTTTTTTGACACAAAACCCCCTAGTGATCTTAGATACAAAATAGGAAACTGAAATCAGATCTCAGAAAATAATCTTGTTTCCATAACCGATCGCTCATGTACTCCCCTTCTCCCGCTATTCTTTCCATAATCAGATTGGTTTCCATATTTTCTGGACGGGAATAGATTGGTTTCCAGATTTACTGGACGGGAACAGATTCGTTTCCAGATTTTCTGGACGGGAACCGATCGGTGGAAGGGGTTCTTTGCAAAAAAACATAGCTTACTCTTATATTTTGAAACAAAAGCGAAAAAACAATAGGCATTATAGAAAGGAACGGAGGGAGTATTTTTTATGGTCTATGTAGAAAAGAGAAAATTTATCTTTTCAAAAGCCTTATTTTTAGCACCAATCTTTTTCTTTTCATAGACACCACACGACAAATCAATTTTTCATGAAACGAATTTGTTGGTGTGTAGCACGTGAAGATGTCCGTGTAAATTTTTAGTCTCAATTTTTTGGCATTTAAAAATATATCTAAAATGCATTTCAAAATGGACGGAGCATATGCTCCCATGAGCCAAAACACTTTTCCACATAAATCCTTTTTATTTATTTTATAAGAAACTAGCGCGGTGGCTCTCTCAAATGCGAGAGAATCATATTTAGTGGTTTTTAAGTGTCCATATAAGAAACTAACATTTTATGATACAAAATAATATGGTTCTAGCACTATAAAACATGTTATGGGAAGTAAAGTAGAGTGTGGCATTTTGGAGCTCGGGCTACACGGAGCCTTTTTTTTTAATTCAAACATGGCATTTCATAGTTTCAAAAAAATATAAACAAAAATTCTACGGGTTGATGTACTCTACCACTGGGAAAACAAAACAATACGAAAGACTGAGTATTTTGGCCTGTGTAAAATTCACAAATCCTTGGATCTGACAAGGTGAAGAACACAAATTTTTAAACCTCCAACATTTGTTAGAATTTGTCATTTTTCTGTTGCGTCGAATATAACGTATTTCATCTTAAGATCTTGCATAGTGGTAGAGTACATCATTGCCTACATTGAGATTTTCTTTCGGAATTTTTTGAAACTTTGAAATGTTGCATTCAAATTTTGTAAAAAAACAGGAGCCATGTAGCTCGCGCCATGAACTGGGATCTTGGGAGCTACATCATAACCACGATGTTCCGCTAAGAACTCGGAGTAAGCTTGTTCTGTCTCCTCTCTAGTCTTATACCATTTGTGGAGGTCCTCCGGTAACCTGTCACCTGTGGGCTGACCTCCTCCCATGAACTGTACACTCCTGAAACCTTGTTTTAGAACAACACATACCAATTGTACTTCTACCAAGATAGATCATATGAAAGTAAGGTATAGACTTTGGCAAATAAAGCTCAAAACATAAGTATGCATGATCATATAGGCAAAAGCATCACAAGTTCAATCTAGCAGCTAGTGTGATCATACTGACGGTCGCACCAACTACTATGGTGTCATCTTATCACCACATCAAAAGAGGGTACAAATACTATCACCGTAAGTTCATCATCATGTGAGTGGTTAGTATGTACCTTTCCCTAAACAAAGTATGTACCTCCTCACAAAATATACAAGCCTTGGCAAATGGTTTCATCAAATCCTAGCTACTTCAAAATATATATACGACATCATCATCATGGCATGCATGCATTACCACCACCCCATCAAGCAAACGAGCACTACACGTAGTAGTACCTGGAAAGGAAGGTCTGATGTGGGTATTACCTTTCGGGTAACCAACATTAGACTACCTCCTCCGGCCTAACTAGGGGCCTATGAAGATTGCCCAACAACCAAGGTGGGCCTATACGTCGGTTCCAGAGAATGAGACTTATCCGAAGGAGGATTATTGACGATCAAGGCAAGAAGACGCTATACAAGGAAAGATTAGAGTAGATCTCTTTGTAAGCTAGTCGAGTCCGGACAGAACTCTCGGGACCTGGCCTGGTATATAAAGGCTAGGAGAGGGTCTGCCGAGACACAACTTCAACACACATAGATCCACCGTAAGTCAGAGCTAGAACCCTAGAACCTTAGCCTCTTGACGAGACAACCACCACAGCCTATCGGCTACCCCATTGTAACCCGATATATTCGATAATTAAGATTAGACAAGCATGAAGTAAGGGTTTGCCCCAAACCTGGGTAAATCTCTCTCCCCGTTTGTTTGGTATCCGATGTCTCGTGGCACCCTGCAGGATTCCGTCAACCCTAAGCCCCTCATGGTGGGCATTGCCGGAGAGCACCCTCGTCAAGGTCCTTAGCCAGAGTGCCTTGGGATCTTATGCCATCTGGAAAAAGTCGTTGCCCTGAACCCTGTTGTCAAAGAGGTAGCTCAAAGCCACCATGAGATCCTCTCGGATGAATCCACGAGCATCCATGACAACAGAGTAGAGGGCAGGGTGCACATCTAGAGGTGAAACATTGGTGATGGCGACCACCACATCTTTCTTGGCCGTGGTCATGAAGGACATGCAGACGTTCTCCTCGTCTGCGAAGACCAACCTCTTCCTCTTCTTGGCACCATCGGCAAGAGCATCAGCCGAACCTATAGCAGCACCACCAAAACTAGGCGAAGCACTAGTACCAACACTAGGAGAAGGATTTTGCCAATAGTCATCATCAACGATGACGGTCTCAGACTCCTGTGTGTCAAAGCGTATACTCAGGGCAAGGTGCATCCAGGGGCTCACTAGAGGCCATAGCATACTTGTTGGTGGCAATGTCATATGAGAAGATCCGGTACATTTGGGTGCAGTTGCTAATTGGCTTGTTCAGATACTCACCGTCCTTTGGGTGAGCCCAAGATAGCGAGTATACGAAGACAATATGTTAGTTGTCACAATTTAGAACATAAGGTAATTGTCATAGGTTATGATCTAGATCCGGGTAGTACCGAGACATGGCCTATGTAGTACTCTTCCTCCAGGAGAATGGTGTGATTGTCCTTATCATAGCCGGCGCTGCTAAGGTATCTCAGCTTCGAGATCTTAATCCACTTTCTCTTCACTTACGCAGGTGGTTGTATACCTGATGTGAGGACACCTCTTGCTAGTAGTAGTCGAAGACCTTCTTGGCAACACTGGTCAAGTGTACCTCCTTGAACCTGTTTTTAAAATCCTGATACTACTCTTAATGAGTTCACACATCTTGTTCAGGAGGAATGTGTACAAGGAGGCCATTTCATAGTGGCTTTCACCCCCTTTAACCCACCAGTGTTGTGGGCTTTACCTGCCTTGATCTCCCTCTTCCTAGCAAGCATGGATGCAGCAAGCTTATCATCTACAACAACCGAACAAATGTCGTGCGGCGATAGGATCTCTGCTTCCTACGAGTATGTGAGCACCTTTACTGCATTCTCCTGGGTCTCAAGTACAAAGGATGGAATCTCCTCTGTATCGATGAGGGCCTGCTTAAACTCCTCGGAGGTATACACCTCCGTAGAGATGAGTTAGAACTACAAAACTTTAATGCATGAGACCTAAACCAAGTTTAACCAACCACGGTACACATGCCCTAAATGATTAAGTTTAAATGTACAACATCGTCCTCCATAACCTAGATTGAGCAAGATTTGAGCTAGATTTGGACAATATTGAGCAGGTTGAGTTATACTGAGCGGACTATGCACAAGCATGCACAACCATGCACATCAATCAGTTGTAGCGAGCAACATTTGGGCACATATGTATCGATTTCCCTACTCAGTCTAGAACATGTTCAAAGGCCTTAGCTAGTTGGGTCTGAAGAACTCACCGCCATCGAAGAAGAAGCTATTGACGAGCCTGTAGAAGATGCAGAAGACCGGTTGCCGCCACCGTCCAGGAGATCAATACCTGGGTAGATATCGTCGCTTACCTACTCGTCGGTGAAGCTCCTCGCCAGCACGAAGAGGGGGTGGGGGGGGGGGGGGGGGTGCTGCGAATTTTGGCGGTGAGCGGACCGGTGGTATAGACTTCGAAACGGCATGAGGTGACGAAATTTCTCCCACCAATTTTTCGGGATGCGCGCGAGCTCAGAGCTTGGCTCGCTAGAAATGGTGAACTCTTCTTCACGTGCAGGCAAAAAGATGGTCTTGCAGGCTGAGATTTAAAAATGGGACGAGCAACCAAATACATACTAAAATTTAGCCAAATAAATAAGAGAAATGAGCTTGCGAGTATCCAAAGACGGAGAAGAGCTACTGCTTTTATCTCGCTTGTGGCTTGTGGGGCACCGCCATTAGCATCGTCAGAGAGCAATCATGTCAACGCGCGGAATCAAACACATAGTTTGGTTAGCGCAACCTAACTTTTTTTCGAACGGCTTCAAACTAAAGAGACGTCTTGACTTCAGCATGATGTGCTGCATCATTGTTGATCGGGAGTTGATAATCTACCACTAGTTTTGTAGGAACACACAATCATTATGTGGGCGTTATTCTATGATATGTACTGTACGAACTACCGCGCCGTGCTGGTGGTGGATCCATGTAGATGGAGGCGATGTAATGTAGCATGCCAGCACGTGCTAGCTGAAGTGCATTAAACTGGGTAAAGTGAATCACCAAAACATGGATAAAATAGATGGTAATCGACCTTAAAAAAATGGAGGATGGTGTTTAATTAGATGAATCCTGGATTTTTTTTCCAAAATGTGTAGATCTACAATTACAAAATGGTGTTAATTAATTATCTTGAAATAAAACATTCTTTATATGAAAACATCCTATCCATCCGAATTCTTCATTTATTTTAATTCTTCGATCGCCACCATTCTCGTGTGCAAGTACATACCCGAACATTGAACCTCCACCTCCATGCACATCTTACACTAGATTCGTTTCTTTCTTGTAACACCAATTATAAAAATAGGGTTAATTACTTATCTTACTCAGTCTGCCCTCCTTCATCCCATTTTCTTTGTAAGGTAGGTTCATTTACACTTTTTTGATACATACATACAATATAATGAAGACATCAAAGTATATGATTATATGGTAAAGGTGACATGCATGGATCAATTTATCTATTCCAAGATGCATAAAAGGGCGAGGAAGGATGTGGAACTGTATTTGGAGTGCTCCAAACTCGTTGGACTATTATTCATTGCCCAGTTAGAACGTCGTCACAATATAAATTGGCGCACAACATGGGTGCTTGTATTATCATGCAATACATGATTGCCGTGGTGGTGGATGCAAGTGATCAAGGACATAATCTTGATTTTAATTCAATGTGACCTCTTTCAATCCAATACACGAACAAGCTGACTGGAAGACTATGCATCAGCTAATTCGTGACATTTTAGGCCATACATTACCCAAAGTTAGTGCCTCACAGACAGAGAGGGGAGTCACACCGACCCCGCGCCAGTCCATGAAAGGTGGATGAAGGTGAATTGAAAACTTAACATTTTGAAATTTTAATTTTAATTGTTATTTAATTATATGCGTCAGTGTTCATATTCGAGTTATACTGATAGCGAACATATATAGGGTCTTGTTGTAGAACGGAAAAGAAAAAACGAAAAGATCAGCGGATTGCATAGATGGGGAGAACCATTGAATACCATGCTTATTTTTCTGCCGATCATTTTGAGAAGACAGTCATTTTCGTACATGAGGACGACAGATGGAGCAAACGGTTGAAACGCCATAACGAAGTGAAGCGTCACACGAACTTTTTTTCTTCTCCCGATCTGCAAAAAAAACCTAAATAATATCTTCATGTAGGGGCCATTTTCTTTTCATTTTATAAAGGACGTTTTATTAAGCTTACGGCCAACAGAAGATATGGTATGGCGTGTGTTATACGTGCCATATGTCCATGTAGAAAGCTCAATATTGAAGACAGCGTGTTTTGTCCGATACATATATGACCGTACTTGCGCATCCCGATCGGATCGTGGATCTTAACTGGCATTCGAGCTAGCGCTCCGAATCCGTATAATACGATAAGAGTAGTGGTATTAGTATCGGTACCCCTAGCTCTCTACTAGTACTACTCCGTAGTATAAATAAATCTTAGTAATCCTACCTTTTTTGATTAAAGAGCCATGTCTCGTGGTGGATCGACGTAAACGACCAAATATATCCATTTCGGTCCGTGCAGATAGAAAATGGGTAAACTTTTAACCCAATGGACCGAGGTATAGTGATCGACATGTTCGCTTCGACACATTCATGATCAACGTCCTGCAGGATGGTCTCAAACGACGCGAGCAGAGCATGCTGCTTGATGGTCATATCCATGGCCTCCTCATCCCAAAAGTCGTCAAGGTCAAAGTCGTTGTTGCCTTGGTTGACCCCGTCAAAGCCGGTGACGTCCGCGTCCATGGCCGCGAGCGGTTGGGCTTCCGTCCCCATGGCGCGCAGGGCATCCTATGATGCCACTAACTGTACCTGTGCCGCGGCGAGCCTGGCCTAGGCCTTTGCCAGGTCCGCCTCGATCTGCACCCTGAGCGTGGTGGCGTCGACCATGATCATCGCCGTCGACCGCGTCTGACAAAGCAGGGACACTGTGAAGAGCAGGTCGCTCACATTGTGCAAAGACATCATGCGCTGCCTCCGCCGGCTCGGCCTGGCGGGTGTACCCGGCAGTCTCCTCTGCCTTGAACGCCGGCCTAGCGACGAGCTCCACCAAGTCCATGTCGTCTCCATTTATAACCACGACGGCACGCGAGAATCAAGCTGCCACGGGCGGGAACCAACCAGCCGCGTGGGAAGCGGTAATCGCTGGCGGGAGAACTCGACAGGAGGCTAATCGCCATCACCCTTCGCAAAGAACGAAAGTCATCCCGCTAGAATCAACTTGACGCGAGAACCAACCTGAGGTTGGGTGGTTAGGAGGATGGTTATATCCCCAGCCCACCAGAGTTCAAATCCCAGGTTTGACATCTGCGTGTCTCATAAAGGCGGAATATTCATTCAGTGGGAGGCGACGTTCCCGTCGACAGCGAGGCGCCTGTGGTGACTTCGTCAATTTCAAGATCCAATCCGCCGGCTCAGTCTTCCGAAGGTGCTCATAGGGGGTAGGGTGTGCGTGTGCGTTCATATGGGTGAGTGTATGCGCGTGTATGTGAGCGTCTGCGTTTGTACTGTGTTTCTCAAAAAAAAAATCAACCTGACGCAAACATAAATTTTTTCGAAAAAGGGCGCTTTATTACTTCAGAGTTTGACATGTGGACCGATTTAGCCAATTTCGAAGTCTGCAGCGCAATTCATATTAAAACAAAACGGATTAATGTTCGAAATTCGTCTACCGAGATGACCTCAACTTTACTTAATTTCAGTACAGATGTCCTCAACTTTTACTTATTTTCAGTACACTACCATCTTGGCGAGAGAGACGTGTCCCAGAACTATACCTAGGCATGCTTTTTGGAGGGGTTGGCCTCGTGCGTCTCTTTGGTAGGACTCGACACGGAATGGACCACTCACTCAGCACATTGTGATCTTGATACGAGCTATAAGCGCCGGTATACCGCTCACCAGACAACGAATAATAATTTATCTCTTTGATACGAGCTATGAGCTTGCCGGTAGCTTTTACATGATGAAAATGCAGATGGGGCTCCTCGATTTGCCGGGGTGTCACAGAAGTTCTTCAGATTTTCAATTCGCCTACCATGCGTAGAAAAGACATGCCCAATCGTCCAAAGCCCAAAAAGGCGCGACGGATCACGATGCCGCGCACCCGATTTTCAAATCGCCTACCATGCCTACGACATCAGGACAGCCGGACAGGACGGCTACCCACCATCGATGATCCTTGGTCTGTTGGCTTCTACTGAGACACCACTTCTGTAATCTCTGTCAATCTCCATCAGCATGGAGCATTTACCAACTTTCCTGGTCATGATCGTCGATGCGACTCTTCTCATTAGACAATCATACCAAATCAACGACTCCGCGGAAGGGAAGCACAAGCTCACGTACACGACTAGTTAACTGCACCCTACAAGCTAATACAGCATTGACTAATAAGTAGTAACCAAATTTCATTTTCTGAAGCTCTGGCGTAGATTGTCGTCTCAAGACCTTGGTAGCTGAACTGCCAGGAAAAATACGCAGAGGATTGCGAGGCAGAGTCACTAGCCCCGTCTACCGTTATCATATACTCAAATCCGTTCAACAGCAACTAGCTTTCGCTTCCGGCTAAAATCCACGGCGCTGAGAATCTAGTCTCGCCGGAGCTGGGACGTGCTGTAATTTTCAGTATAATCCATGTCTTCTAGTGCTGCCGGTGGGAGAAACCGTGGAAGGGATAGGACAATCGGACCCCTCATGATCGGAAAAGGGAATCAGATGATGACGAACCGTGGATTTGTTGCTGTGTCGCGCAGGATCAGGTCAGGATGCGCGACAAGACAAGCGGGGTTTGGACTTGTCGTTGCTAGCCCGTGAAGGCGACGCAAGTAACTTTGGATGCCAACCAATCGGGGTACGGTACGGAGGTAAGAAACACAAGTTAGGTATACTCTCAATAATAACCGCGTCCTCCGATCCAAATTACTCGTTGGAGATCACGCACGCATTTTAAGACAAAATTTAACTATTAATTTGGTCAATATAATATAAATTTTATGGTTACAAAATTTATATCATTAGATTCGTATTCAACAAGGTTCCTAATGGTATAATTTTTGTGACATATACTTTTTGATATTTGATTGACTAAAATAATGGTCAAAATAATTTCTTAAACTATGTACGCACCTGTTAAACCGACATGGAGGAAGTATTACCTACCTGACTCAATGAATCTGGGACAAAATATCCGCCCTCAACTAGCCTCGGGGCCCGCTTGCAATAGTAGCCACCAAAAGGCGCCCCTCCCTCCCTTTGCAATCATAGAGCGATGCCGCTGACCGCTCTACCCCCCTTGCCATTGCCAGCGCCGTCTGTTCTGGCTGCAGCTTGCTGGAGGTCGAGATTGGTTCCAACGCCCTAGAGAGCATTTGCTGGTATCGTTTCCGGACCCTATTTGCCGCCGTCAGCTCGAACCCGCCCACTAGCACCGACGCCCAGGACTTGTTCGGCCAATTGCGAGGCCGACTGTGAGCTACGAAATTATACACCATTTTCGTCAATTTGAGACATGTAGACTTGAACATTCACGTATCCTTGTCGATCAAGTTCTTCTTCAACACCATCATGGAGATCTCGTTGGACGAGGAGTCAAACGGCTCTTCGGAGGTCATGATTTCCGCGGCCTCCCTCATCCATGACCACACTGAGCAGCAGAGGCCTCGCAGGGCCAATGCAGCATGCAATCGAGACTCGAGAGGCTTGCCACTACTGGCTCCAATGGGACTACTTCCACCCCATGGAGCCGGTCATCCCGCTGAACCTGTTCCGACACTGCCTCCAGATGTCAATACTATTATGCGAGGCGCCAGGGACTACGATCCATATACTTATGTAGTTTTCCCAACTTTATGAATAAGGTTTATCAAATTAAATTATATTGGTTTGCTGCTATTAAGGACTAAACTCCTCTTGGTCGCTCCCGCCCAGGCGGCTCCAGAGGCACCCAACCTCGATCCCATCGGTCCTCCTCCATCTAGTGCTCCTGGCTAGCGCCATCTCCAACGCCAGTGGTGGTGGCGACCCCCTTCTTATCAAATACAGAGGGTAGGGGGGTGCATCACGGCGACATTCCATGGGATATGATGGGGAGATGTCGGCGGCGCAAGGCGGTGCGGTCTCGGGGGGGGGGGGGGGGAGGGGGCGAGGTCTGAAGCCAAAGTGGATAGGAAGGAGGCAATCGATGCATGTCGATACTCCGACGGTGGAGGTGGCGGGTTTGATCTGGGCCTTAGGGTCGGATCTAGGCCAGCCAAGCCTGCTGTGTGGAGTGATGCGGGCATGGTGGCGATACGACCGATTAATTTCTCGCTCCTCTCGACGAGTGGGGGGCAGCTGGTGTGCTCGTATAAAGTGCCAGTTCTAGGGTTCCTCTGGCGACAAGACAAAGATCTGCTTTTGATTCTTGCCTTCTTTGATCTGGCTGGAGCGTCGAGTTTTGGAAGGCTCCGTCGGAGAAATCCATTGGGCGTCTCATGCCTGGAGATTACTGGATCGGATGGGACTCGGAGCACTTGTGTTTTTTTCGACCGTTTGGTTTCAGGAGGGAGCGTTATGAAGCTCTGCTATTTGTTGCTATCATAGGACATATCTTTACGTTCCATGGTAAAGTCAAAGACGGAGAATGTCATGGAAGCCAAGATCTGAGGATCAGTAATGATGGTTCGAGTATTTGTTGCGATCGATGAGGAATTTGCTTGGTGATTAAAGTCTCGTAGTAGTGGTACGCAAGTGGGAGCGACAACAAATAAAAAGTTCAAGTCTTAAAGGTGAAAATCCAAAGTATTGCCATAATTGGTTGTGCCTGCTTGCCTGGCAATAATCTTGTTGAAGATATATTGTTTTGAGAGCATGTACTTTCTTCAGGGTGAAATCTATGATCTATGATAGGACGACGACGACGTTTGTGCACTATTTCTTTATTTGATGCATTGTTTTTAGAGAATTCGGACTTCAGCTAGGTATTATGCTACAAGGTTTAGATCTTGTTTTTGTAGCTCCTTATTATTTTGGACTGGATGTGTACACCCGTAGTGCCATTAGAGGACCGCATTGTTGCAGGGGATAAGTGTATGGTATTAGCTTTGTAATTTTTTTTTTGTTCAAACTCGAATCCAACCGGTGTAGCGGCCCAGGAAAATACCCCTATTAGATTTTGTCAGTTGTTTTTGTTTTGTGCATCATCATGGCATCATGCACCATATCATCTACATGTTTTGTCAAAAAGAAAACTATTTTTGTTCAAATAAAACTATTTCCTTTTTCTTCTCATATGGTTCTATAAAAACCTTCCATTCTCCTTTTCTTATTTTAATTAAACAAAAACAAATATTTTGAAACCTTGCAAAATTATTCTGAAATTGAAATATAGTTTTCCAAATCTGTCCAAACCCCTCCTCCGATCCTCTTCTTTGTCCAATTAATTCAGCAAGAAAAGAGAAAAAAAAGAAACCAACATCAAAGGGAAGAACAGAGAGCAAGAAGGTGGCCAATTCTTTGTTTTGAACTACAGAAGCAAAACCTCTTACAGTGGCGTCATCCTTCTCCTCACGAAGAAAGGGTGAGCCCTCTTGCTCATGTCAGTTGCGTGGGTGTCGTGCCGCACCAGCTCCTCTTGATATTCTGCTGCCGTCCACAGCCACACAACGCCATCCACCTCCTCCTGCTCCCTTTCTTTCCCCTTCTCCACGAAAGAAAACGGAGAGGGTTTTGCCCGGCTGCAGAACGCCGGCGTCCCGTCGCCTCCGACCTCCCCTCGCCAAGCCAAGGCCACCAAGAGCTTCCCCTCATCACTCTGAATCTCCTCGACATACGCACGCGACGAATCGAGCTCAAAATCGCCGACTTCTTCGTCTTTGTCTTCTCCGACCGCTAAGCTCCGGCGAGGTTTCAGGCCGCCTCCCTCGTCCTCTGGACTCCCTGAAGTGTTAGATCGATTCCTGGTGAGGTCCTCCTTCTTTTCCCCTCCTTCCCCGACGCTTTTGACCCCGTTTTTGCGACGCCAAAATCTGACAAAAGTCGACGTTTTCTGTCCGCGAGAAAAACTCCTGAAGAACCTCGAGCTCTCGGCCGCCTGGAGCCGCCGTTCGCCGCGCCAACCGCGGGGATGGAATCACCATGGCGTCTTCTTCCTCCTCGCTGAGTCCACGGAGCAGGACCAGCTCCGATACATCATCTTCGACCTCGTCTTCTTCCCCCTAACGGAACGCTGTCTGAAGCTGTTCCAGTTCTGCCTCGCCACGGTTTTCTTCCTGGAGTGCCCGCCCTCGTCGTCGACCTCATCTCCGACCGCCTCCGACCACGTTCCGTTCGTCAGCACACCCAGCATATGCTTCTTCCCGGATAGGATCGTGAAGTGGTGTTGTGAGATACGACAAGTTCTCCGGATGTCCCTCGGCAAGCTTTAACAGGCAAGCATTTCCCTTATACTCCTGCCCCTGCAGAAGTCGCTTACCTATTTTATTTTGCCTTCTCCCTCATGCTATCCTTAAGTTGCGCTCTTGTCACATGTCCCTTCCACTTGTTACCTCAAGCAGCCCATATTGCCACCACCAAGCACCAACCTCCTACAGCTATTGTTTGGTTATCGGGTCTGCCTTGCGAGTCGTAGTGCATGCTAGTGCTATTTATATCTCGATACCGTTATTGCTATCTTATCGGGTTATCTGTTGGGGATCATGACACAAGCTACATGGTTATATCTGTTGAGGGTATCATGGTTACTTGTTAATAGTTGTTAAGCGGAGGCATCGGTGGGTCAGTTGCTCGTTTTATGACGGCTCACTTGTGTTTCTTTAAAGCTTAGGACCCCGAGTTCTTGTTATCTGTTCCGAGACTGAGCGCTCTAACCACACGTGGGTATGCCTATGGGTCTCCCCTCGACCACTGCCGGAATCTACAACTTTGTCTAGTGGCCACAACTAGATTGTAACGTTTCCTTTTTGATGCGTGCGTGCAAGCTTGTTTCCTTCTATTACTTTTGGGGAAGCCTTATGCCTTGTATCCCTTTGTTCTTGTACGCACGTATAGGTGGGATACGATGTTAAGCGGTATCCGAAAGAGTGAGGTCATTGGTCATCTCCCTAGAGTGAGCTCTGATCCAATGTGCATCTCCTAGGAACTGACTTAGCCGTAGACTCAAACAGCTAAGTCCGCTTCGGAGATACGGCCGGACTTCGATTCGGGTTCAACTTGGTTAGGTGGTTTCCTGGACATTGTTGTCGTGAAGAAGAGTGCGAGTCGTGATATCCACCTGTCATAAGTGGGTCGATCGTGCGTGTGGGCACATTTGGGCACCCCTGCAGGGTTACATCTTATCGATAAGCCGCGTCCGCAGTTATGGACGACTTGGTGCTGTATGACTCGACCATAGGCAACTTACACCTGTTGCTTCAATCATAATAACTTGCGTAGTAAGTTAGCACAACTCTAATAATAAATGGTTAAAACTTGACAACCGTGTGAGTGCCTTTGTAAGTACTTCCTTGCGAGGGGGAAACGCATCGGCTGTGTTATGTTTGCAGAGTATAGAACTGTTAGTTACGCTCTCTCACCTTCTCTTATAGACGACTGTTGTAGAGTGTCTCTATAGGTTTTTAGTGCATGCGCGCTGCCGCTTAACCCCACCATATTGCCTATGACGTTCCTCTTGCGTCCTCTAAGTCTCCTGCGTGCCTCAAGTACAAAGGATGACTGGTTGACGAATGCTTATACGTCTTGAAGTCTTGTTAAGTACGAACCCGTACTTATTGCTGCTTCTACGGGATATAACCGGGCAGGTATGAAGATATGTTCGATGAAGACGACGCTAGCAAGGTTACCCTTCCGGCTTGGCCTGGGCAGGGTTATGGACGCCATCGTTTATCTTCAGGACTCTTAGTCCAATTTGTATCTTGTCCGTACTCGGATGTATTTGATCTTCTGTATGATTTGGATCTTTGTATTGTATATTTGTATCTTGACTCGTTGGAGTCGTTGTTGTAATATATGTTTCTTGTGGGCTCTATTGTAATCCTGTTGTAATGTTACCGCTCGTGATTGATTCCACCCGCATCGCGTGCATGCTTCGGCGTGTACGAGGCGCTTGGTGGTGCGTCTCCTAGAATCGATATCGTGCGGATTTCGGCGGATTCGCTGGGATCCTCATGGTACCGGTTTTGGGGCGTCACAACCGGCCGGGCCAAGCTCCCCTTTCAAGTAATGTTCGAGCAAAGCTTGAGCTTGGAAGAAAGCTCGAAGATCAATTCGGGAATGCTCGGCTTGCAGTTTATAAAATTAAGCAAAACTACTTTCTCAAGCTATTGCATTGCAACTATAACTATACCACGATTGTATAACAAATACAACTATGCTTAATGCATCTGATCATAAATATTACAGTGATATGCAAATACAGCTTTAATTCTAGACTCGTACAACAATTGCAGTGCGAGGAGGAGATCTCATATCACCCTTCTGCGTCATCCATAATGTTCTGAAATGATGTTGGGAACGGAGGCAATTCAATGTCGACAACACCTTCCAACATACGAACGACTTGCCCCATTGACGGCCTGTGGATCTCGTCATCCTGAATGCACCAGCAAGCAACCCTACAGGTAATATCCAGCTCCTTTACATTGCCATCTCCTCCGAGCCGATCATCGAGCAAGCATAAGACATCCCCTTCATTCACTTTAGCCGCAGCATAAAGGGGGAAGTACCGATGATTTCCAAATCTCATGTTCCGAGTAGTCCTCTTCCCGGAGATCAATTCGAAGAGCACAACACCAAAGCTATAGACATCCACCTTGTGAGTAATAGCATGGCCATAAACCCACTCTGGTGCGAGATAGCCGATGGTTCCACGGAGAGTGGTTAGCGCTGCATTGATGTCCCGCCCGAGAAGCTTCGCCATGCCGAAATCAGCAATTTTGGGGGATAATTCAGCATCCAGTAGTATGTTCTCGGGCTTGATGTCACAGTGTATGATGCAGTCACTGCATTCCTCGTGCAGATAGGCCAAACCTTTAGCGATACCGATGGCAATGCGACGGCGAAGATGCCAACTCAACACGGTAGTTCCTTCTGAAAATATATGAGAATCCAGAGAACCATTTGCCATATACTCGTAGACCAGCAGCCTTCTGGTCCTTTCCGCGCAGAATCCTAAAAGGCGCACAAGATTGGTGTGTTGAATCATACCAAGAGTCTGTACTTCTGCTCGGAATTGCTTATCTCTGTGCCCAATCCCTTTAAGCATCTCCACGGCAACAACAGTTGGCCCTGCAAAAGTTCCCTTGAAAACACTTCCAAAACCTCCTTCTCCGAGTTTGTCGGAGAAATTTCTTGTAGCTCTCTTGAGCTGTGAATAAGAGTAAACTGAGAGAAAGCCTTCCACTTGAGTCTGTCTTAGAGATCTCTTGTATAACCAGAAACACACCAGCATGACAAGAAGAGTAACAACTATTGGGCCAATAATCAACATGACAAGTTGTATGTGTGCTCGCCACCATTTACCATGAGAACCTACACGCATGTAAATCTTGGTTTTGGGAGTGGTATTTCCTAGAGTCAAATTAAGCAACACGTCATACCATATCATGCACCCAGAGTCATGAAAGGAATATGCAACGCAATAGCATTGGCTCAGACAGGCTGCTTCACAGTCTTCACTAGTTTCTTGTCTCGTATACTGAGGGGAGTCAGGAAGCCCCTGCAGGTTGTCTAACAAAATAAACTTGTCGGTGGACATGCCGCCTTTGCAATGGGAGGGCATTATCCTACTATCCTAGAGCAGCCGCTAACAAAATGCCCAAGCTCCCATTCGTCTGGATCATGTGGTCTGAAACCATCAATGCATGTGCAGGTTCCTCTGCTAGTGCACACACCGAATGCACCACAACAGAAAGCACTGATTTTGCAGCTCGAAGGATAGCTCCACAGAGGCTCCCAACCAGTAATCGTCGCATTATTTACCCACCTCAGCATACTTACTTGCCCCATATTCAGTCTCAGGTATTCGAGATCATTTGGGTTTTCCGGATAATTTAGTCGGACCGAGCCGCTTTCTTCCTGTGTTACCATCCAATACGGCAATGTTCCAAAATGGTCACCCCCATCCATTAACATGGAAAATCCCATCTTCCTACTTTGGTCAATCACGAGTGTGCAATTATAAGGAGGCCTGGAAAAAGTAAGCGAGATGTTGGCTCCGGTGGCCAGGTCCAGACCTAGCGATGCTCCAGGTAGCAGGGCATCAGCTGGATGATCAAAGCTCTGCCATATGACCTTGGTATGGGTGCTCTGATCTTTCACAACAAAATTCCCATTATCAAGGAGAACAGCCACAGCACTGGCTGACTCATTTGTTGCTGAGCCCGATGTCCAGAGAACAGTACCGAGCTCCTTAATATATAATTCACCTGCGGTGAGGTACAAAGTTGCGTTGAGGAAGCTGGTGATAGGAGTTCTGCGCCCTAACCAGAACTTAGCTGGGCGGCTTCCTACCAGGTTCTTGTACTGTATCCCCAAGAAGTGCTTGGTGCCACTTGGGGACGGGGAGAAAAACCCCAACTCAAAAACGCCATTTTTGGAGACCAAGATTTGGTTGCCAGAGATAGATTGACCAGGAAGAAGGGTATCTGTTGCAAACACAGTTTGCCTTCCATCAAATACCAGGAACAAGTAGGGGATCAATGCAGCAAAGAGGACAGAGATAGAACACTTGCAGCTCATTTCTTCACGTCCAAACCAACTAGCTATCTATCTATCAAGGTAGAAGATGACAAACGCAAGAAATGATCAATATATATAAAGTTATGAAGGGACAATCTCAAACAAGAACGAACAATACATACCTCAAGCAGAGAAGCTTTAGGCTGCTCTCCTCTCCAAGGCAAGCAAGACTCAGCATTCGACACTCCTGCAGTTTTTAATACATGTGGTTGGTTGTTTAGAAACAGGAAAACAACTTGTTTCGGCGACCTTGTATTTAAACTGATCAGGACAGCTAGCTGTCCAAGTGGAAGCATGGTGAAATGATGTGATTTGACTAATCAAGAATGAAATTTACTGAGGCTAATGGTGTTTTACCAAACATTCCATTCAACAAGGATTTCAGATACATGCATTGTTCTAGTCTGCTGAGTGCTGGCAGGCCATATCCACACACCTGATAGTGACTTGTAGTCACTTCCAAATGAGTCAATACTTCTATTTTCTTTTATTATAATTTCGTTTTTCCCTTTTCTTTTCTTTTCCTTTTTCTTTTCTTCAGTTCTGTAGTCCACGGGTGGAAAAGTCAGTGCTAAGGAGAGAAATGAACAAAAAGTCTCTTCAGGGAATAAATATGGTATTATCTATTCAATCACCATCGCTCTCATGGTCCAGAGCAACCGTCTTTCATGCAAAGACATGGCAAACGAAAAGTTGCAGTTAGTTTAGAGATCACCAATATTGAATGAAGGAAGAAAGGTAGATCAGTGTGGATATCTTTTTTGGCACAACATCGCTGTAGAGATTCACCACTGCTGAAAGGAATACATGTATGGCATCTTCTTTGCCAGTCGATCAGTCTTCAGAGACGAATGGAAAAATCTGAAACAATACTTTCTCTTCTTTCCAACTTCGCTGAATCCCTACTACTATCTGCAAAACAAGTTCTTGCATGAGATAACTTGTGTTTCGAATAGGAACAAATCTGAACAAATGTACTGATCACAATCAGCAATAAGTGACTTGTTTTTATTAGATTATCGCGAGTGACTAATTTCCTAGCAGCCTCCTTCAGAATAGAGAAAACAAAGCACTGTTAATCTGTTATCACCTCCATAAGGTTCTGAAACAAAGCTTGAATATATCACAGGCATCTCAGTGTCGAACAACAAAGCTGGAACATACCGGAGGCATCAGATTGGTGGCCTCTCGTTCTCCTTGTGCTGAATGGACCAGCAGGAGATCCTAGAGGTGATGTCCAGCTCCATCACATTAGCATCTCCTTTCAGCATACCATGCAGCAAGCACAAAAACTTCCCTTCATTCACCTGCACAGAAGCATAGAGCCGAAAATACCGATAGTTTCCAAACATTCAGTCCATCAGCTCCCTATATCAAGTAATGACACATAGCACAGTAAACAAGATTTGCTTTTTGCGGGTAAAACAAGATTCATTACTCAGACACAGATACTATAATATACCCGAATTGATTTCTAGATTAACCTTGGAACCATACACATGCACGTCTTGGCTAATATATAAATAGAATACCAAACGTAAATAAAAAAATAAAATTATAAACCATAAGGATCATGCTATAGTTTCAGAAAAGTATGACAAATATTAGGCCGAAACTCGATATGAAGTCCACAATCCAGAACTCATTGGTCCACACTAATAACCTGAGTCATCAGTCATCACACATTAAAATTAGCAAATCATTTATCAAAATAATGATAAGTATTTACATTGACTGCAAAATATAAAGAAAATAAATTCGAAATCATATATGGCTTAAATACCTTCTTGCTGGCATCTCAATATCTTCTAGTGGTGAATAAAAATATAATTTGTACCATGTTTTACTTATATTCTAAATGTCAGTATCCATCTTTCTTGTAAAGATGAGAATATTGCATTCTTGTTAAGTCCTTCGTACATACATTACCAACATCAATAGCTGTATACTGTGGGTAAATTTGTTTTATAAAAAATAAAGTGGTTGTCATGACCATCTTCAGTCGTTTGCATTCTCTCTGTCCGTAAAGCGTAAATACCAATGAAATACTTTGATGTTCAATAGATCTTAGCCATTAAATTAATGTTCAACAAAAGGAACTTCATAAGTTAATGAAGTTGATTGTGTGAGAAGCAAAACATTAATCTAATTCTCACCCTAGAAAATAATTAAGACCATGGAACCCCATTTTTTAGATGAAAGAGTTCCAAATGGACAAAACAACTGAAAACAAATTCGGCTCTGACAGTTCTGACCATAAAAATGAGAAACCTACCTCCTAGAGAATGAATATATTCGATTCTTGCTTACATGTATTAGATGTCACGGAATCATATATCAACTTACAAAAATATAGTTCTGGAATACTAACCTGATGGGCAGTTTAGGAACTTGGAATCTGTGATTTTACTATCCGTGTATACCATTTTTCTGTGTACACTGATAATCTAGTATTAAGCAGCTGCCATTTTCCAGAAGGACGAAAAGTCTTAATGATCCAAGAATTTAAACAGTTCGAATTGACAATGCAAGGCATTACGTCGAACAACTAGTGGGCATGACCGAAAGCGTGAAGCCTTGATGAGCATACAAACAATCCAATTATGAAATTCTCCTTAGAAGGGCGCAGGCATGTGGTTCTGTTTAACAAAACAAGCTCATCCATTTATCAAGATATCTCTTAGCTGACCAAGGCTCTATTCATCCTAAATACAGTACTTCAATATGGCCTAATAATTCCGAAATCCTAATACCACAGCAAGGGATTAATCTATCAATACCAAAGAGAGTGATCGTTTCTGACCGCCATGAGAAATATATCGCTGACCACCGTCTCTCGACATATTTAGGACCTCGCGCGCTGCTACGGCGACGGCCGCCACCGCCAACTGCTCGGCTGCTCCATCCTCTGGAGCGATAGGAGTCCTGCACCTAGAGAAGCGGCCAGTTAACCACCTGATGAAGGAGGGAGAAGGGGCGGACGCGCACTGCAGCGGGGGAGCAGAGGTCCTCGCCGCGCCTGGCCGCATGGGTCATCAATGGCTGGCACACAAGGGCCGAGCCGCGATTTAACAAACCTGGCAAACGGGCCGGCCCGGCCTGGCACCGTGCCTCGCGTGGTCGGTACGGCTGTCACACAAGGGCCCGTTAAGATACGGGCTGGGACATGCCGGCCCCGTACCCAGCCTGGGAGCTCCTATCTCCCGCTTTAAGCGGGAGCGAACCACCGTTCCGCTCGAAGCCACTTCGTGGGCCGTCTGGGAGTGGCCCAACAAACGGTACTGTCTCTTTTTCGTGTTTTTGTCGTTTTTATATTTTCTGTTTTTTTTTTGTCCAGACAAATTCCAGATCTGACTGTTTTGGAAAAATAAGAATATTTTGAAAATTTCGTTTTTTTAAAGTGAACAGTTTTAGAATAAAACATTTTTTGCAGTTGAACATTTTTTAGAATTGAACAAATTTCAAAGTGAACATTTTTTAGAATTGAACAAATTTCAAAGTGAACATTTTTTAAAATTGATCATTTTTAAAATCTTTTTTTAAAATTGAACATTTTTTAAAACTGAACATTTTCAAAATCTAAGCAAATTTCAATTTTGAACAAATTTAGATTTGAATAATTTTAAATTTTGAAAATTCATATAATATAAATAAATTCTTATTGGAACAAATTTCAAAATTAAACAAATTTTGAATTTGAACAAATTTATAATATAAACATTTTTAAGTCATAAAAAAACAAATCTGAACAAAATTTGAAATTAGCAAACCAATGCAGCAAAAACCAAGAAAAGCCCATCAAAAACAGAAAAAACCTGAGAAAACCCGAAAAACAGGAAACAAAGAGAAAAACCATACCTGGGCGCTAATGGGCCGGCCCACACCGTCCGTCCCTTGAGCGGGAGCGAATCGCTCCCGCATTGGGCGGCGAATAGGGATCGCCACCCAGCCTGCAGGCCCCAGCACGGCCCCTCGGCTAGGCAGGCCGGTACGCGGCACATTAGGGCCGTGCAGGCCGTTTTGACAGATTTTCGGCTCCTAGCGAGAAATAGTATAAATGATTCAGGAAAAATTAAAAGAAATACACAAAAATCTAAAAAAATAGTAATATGAGGCAAGATGTTATATGAGATAAAAATGAGCTCTATTGGTTGTTGTTGCTGCTGTGCTCTCTTTATATTCTATTCTAGAAAGGAACAAAGGGCTCTCTCATCTCCTATTTGTTTGAGCGAAGTGACTGCTCAAATATTTTTTCCCTTGCCGCAATTACATTTCATGATTTAGCCCAGCCCCTGGAATTATGTTAGTATGGAATTGGCACTTCATAGTTCCATTTCTTGACGATTTTGTTCTTTTACATGTTGATGCTTGTGAGTTTGTGATTTAGTCCTTGGGTTGCCATGTTTCTTATTGTTTTTTTAAAATGCTTCTGATGTATATTCTATTCTCACAAATTCAACAAAGAAAAGATTATCTCGCAGGAGATTCTTATTTTTCCATGTGGATGTTGGTTACTCCCGTTCCTTCTCCCTGATGTTGCAGAGTGCCTTCATCCTCCTTTTCTTTGTACCCTTAGTGTTATTTTAGCACTGTTATAAAACATTAGGTTTGGCTCTCCATTTACAATTTAAGTTAATTTAGTTGGAGGCTCATATTGTAAACTGAGCTATATTTCGAAACTAAATAGATGGTTTCAGTTACCTTTTGAACTCAGCCAAGTTAATGTTTTGCTTACAGGGAAGGGATTCACACTAAAGAAGGGAGCTCACTATTATGATAGTATATTAAGGTCTCCATAGTTTAATGTTCTCTTTGTGTTCATTTCCCAACTTACCATGTATTTTCCATCGATTTAATCAACAAAATTATATACTGTTCTGAATACAACACAAACGTAACAAGCAATCCATCGATTTAGTCAACAAAGATGACACCCGCCTTACTATGCTTGGATTTTCAGTACTTGAACTATTTACAGTCTCCTCTCCCTTATCGCCCGAGAGTCGCTTCCTCCTCCTCCCTGCCGCCCCTAGCCTCCTCTCTCTGGCGGCGATGCTGGCCGGCGAAGAGAAGGTTTAGATGGTCTGGCTCCTCTGTAAATAGTAGGCTAGGTTCTAGTTTAGGGCTACCTTTATGGAGTTTGGGCCTTGTGCTGGACTGGAGTGAGTCGCTGGTTTGCGCGAGCCAGTTGCAGTGACTCCTGGTGTTCGTCGCTTCCTTTGTGGCGCTCTGGAGGGCAGAGCCGGAGGCGAAGCGTGGCGGCGTCGCTGGGATCTCCTCTAATAAGCTCGTATTTGGTGGTGATTCAGATCGAGAAGATGTGTGTCTGCAGCTGTCTTCTTCAGGCCACCGAGGAGGTGGATGGCAAGGATGGTGGCGGATGCGTTTTCTTTCTCGAGCTGGATGGCCGGGGATCTTGTTGGCTGCAACCTGCGGAGCTTCTAAACGGCGGCAATCTGGCGCCGCTGTTACTCTAGGCGGATGCGGCCACTCCGCGCTAGGATGTTGCCTGTGGCGCAGCTCTTCCATCAACCTCTAGGCCGGCGTGCCGTCAAGGAGGCCTTTCAAGTTGAGTTCCGCCCGGAGTTCCCTGTTCTACCTGCGTCAAGTGGTGCGTCCCCGACGCGAGAAGGGCGGCAGGCGACGGGATTCAGGAAGCAGTGGAGAAGAGGATCTTCTGGGACTGGATCGCGTTTGCAATTTTAGTTTTAGGGTCCTCTATGTATATTTCCTGGCCTGTTGTCAAGCTTCTTTCTTTCAGGGCATGTACTGTGAAATGTACCCACCGAGTTAATGCAGCTTCTTCGGGGTCTTTCTAGACCCCGATCCCCTGTTAAAAAAAAACTATTTACAAAAGATGGTTCACTTACATATAGAATGTAGAGTATTAAGATTAGGTGGAAGAACCAGTAGCCAGTGTTCTGTTTTCTGTACTTTCTCAGTCAATGTATTGAAGACCATCTTCTTTGTCTCTGCTCTATGTAAAGGAATGAATTGGAATCCTGGGGGTTTTGGGGATACCGCTAAGCATTTGTTTGTTAAAGAAGCAATTAGAGAACATAAATTAGACTTTGTAGCTTTATTGGAAACTGGAAGGTCTAATTTCTCTATTCCTTTTTTGAATCAACTTGCGGCGGGATATAGTTATACTTGGTTTTGTTTACCACCTCATGGTCGGTCTGGAGGTATTTTAGTGAGAATAAATTCAGACACTCTTGAGGTGCTAAAGGTGAGTACTGGAGATTTTTGTGTGAAACTCCATGTCAAGTGTAAACAGGATGGTTTTGAATGGATTCTAGTGTCAGTCTATGGGGCTGACCAAGATGCACATAAAGCGGAATTCTTGGACGAATTAGTGAGAATATGTGAGCTTGAAACATTACCTATGTTGTTAGGTGGTGATTTCAATATTATTCGAAAGCTAGAGGAAAAAAACAATGATAACTTCAGAGCTCGTTGGCCTTTTGTTTTTAATGCGATCATTGAACATTTGAACCTCTGTGAAATTGCCCTGTCGGGGAGACAGTTCACGTGGGCGAGTCGTCATGAGGAACCAACTTATGAAAAGCTAGACAGAGTTCTAGCTTCCATTTCTTGGGAACAAAAATTCCCCTAGTCACTGTACGTGCATTGACAAGGGCGGACTCGGACCATACACCGATTCTTATTGATTCAGGAGTGAAGGCGCACTTGGGCAATAAGCCAAAATTTTCTTTTGAGTTGCATTGGTTGCGTCAAGATGGTTTTGTTGATATGATTGATAAAGAATGGAATTCGGTGATGGTGGGTTTGAATCCAATGGAGACATGGTTGAATAAACTTAAGCATGTAAGAATTTTTTTTAAAGGATGGGCAAAAAATCAAAGCAGGAAGTATAAAAAGAGAAGGAGAGATTACTTGGGATAATTGATCATTTAGACGTGAAAGCTAAAACAAATATTTTGACTTTGGCGGAAAGGACGGTTTTAAAAAAGGCAAATGATGATCTAAATAAACTAAGAAGAGATGAGAAATCTAAATGGGCTCAAAGAGCGAAAGTTAAACATATCCAAGAAGGAGGAAATAATACAAGGTATTTTCATTTGATTGCAAATGGGAAACATCGCAAAAAGAAAATATTCCAATTAGAACAGCAAGAGGGAACTATTGTTGGGGAGGATAATTTGAAGGTCTATATTACTGAATTTTATAAAAATTATTTGGGGCGCCGGTCCTGAATAATATCTCTTTGGTAGAGGAAGAAGTGCAGGACATTCCTCAGATATATGATGCTGAGAATGATATTTTGACAGCACAGTTTTCAGAGGAAGAGGTTCATGAGGCGCTTTTTCAGATGGAACGTAACAAAGCTCCAGGACCTGATGGCTTTCCTGCGGAGTTTTACCAAAAATATTGGGTTATAATAAAGGATGATTTGATGGCGCTTTTTAATCAGTTTAGTACTGGGGACTTGCCTCTCTACAAATTGAATTTTGGTGTCATCACTTTATTACCCAAGAAAGAGGATGCGGTCCAAATACAACAATATAGACCAATTTTTCTGTTGAATGTGTGTTTCAAATTTTTTATTAAAGCTGGCACGAATCGCATAACGGGGATTGCCCCACGAGTTATAAAACCCACACAATCAGCCTTTATGCCGGGGAGGAACATATTAGAAGGGGTGGTCATTCTTCATGAAACAATACATGAGTTACATTCTAAAAAATTGGATGGGGTTTTATTTAAGATTGATTTTGAGAAGGCATATGATAAAGTAAAATGGCCTTTTCTACAACAGACATTGAGGATGAAGGGATTTGCTCCAGAATGGTGTAGAATTGTGCAACCATTTATACAAGGGGGAAGTGTTGGGGTAAAAGTAATGATGATATTGGTCATTACTTCCAAACAAAAAAAGGGTTGCGGCAAGGTGATCCGCTGTTGTCGTTGCCTAATCGACGGTACCTCGGAGGAGGGATCCTCACGAGGGGGAGAAGAAGTAGGGGCCATAGGGCGGAGTGCACACGGGACGGTGGTACGCGAGTTACCCAGCTTCGGAACACCTGCACGATGACAGGGCCTACTGCTGCTTGTCTGGAATTATCTGGGCGCTTTCGCGTTGTTACAATGAGTTGTGGTTGTCTTGCTTCTAGCTCGAGATCTCCCCTCAGGGCTTCCCGGATCCGGCTTATATAGGCGCACGGATCTAGGGTTTACATGGAGAGTCCTAGCCGGATTACAGGTCGCCTAACTACGGTACAAGGTCTTGCCGTGTACGTCAAGGATCTGCCTTCCTCCCTACGTCGTACTGGATCCGGGTTCCACATGGGCCTCCATGGATCCGGGTTACTCCTGGGCCTCCATGGATCCGGGTTACTCCTGGGCCTCCATGGATCCGGGTTACTCCTGGGCCTCCATGGATCCGGGTTCCACATGGACCTTCACGGATCCGACTTCCTCCGATGGTCGGTTGGGATCCGGCTTCCCTATCCTGGGCTGGACTTCATCCTTTAGGATCAACAGCAACTGGGCCGCCCGATGGGCCACATGCCTCATCACCGTCTGTGGGCCACCCGGGCTTGCCGGATCTAGGCACTGTCGATGGTACACCCATGAAGTATACCCACAACAAGAGGCCCCCGTGAGTTCTCCGAGTTTCCCCTGCAGTCTCCGTCTTGCTGGTCCATCATGATCTCCGGCAAACGTTGGTAACGCGGAGAAACTTGAAGAGCTCCAACTTTGCATTTTCTTCTTTTTCCAACTTATAGCCGGAAAATGCTCCCATCCCGAGGGACTTCATCCATCGACGTTCCAAAGAACATTTCCGGGTTACTCCCTGCTTGAACGAAAGCCAATCTTATCTTCACAGAATCACCCGGAATCTTAAAAGACTCTAACGGTTTCGGAAATCCTTCATCTTCAGATCATGCTTAACAACGGAAGTTCCGTATTTCCCGCGCACAACTTCCTCATTTCCCGCGCTAAAGTTTCGCAGATGCAAATCTTCAACCGGAATTTTCGGGAGTGCATGGTTAAGTTACCTCCACGTCGTTTTACCGCATTTGACCTAAACACGTGTCATCCATCCAACGGCGCGACCGTTCAGTTTCCACCGTTGGATCCGGATCCCGAATCTCCGAGCGCGGCCTATAAATACCCCGCGGCCCGGTAAAAATTCATTCTTTCACCCCCTCTCACCACATCGTCTTCCTCCTCGCGCCGCGCCGCCCGCCAGATCTTGATTCCGGCGAACTTCGCCCCGGTGAACTTCGAGTGCCGCCGAACCAAGGCTTCCCTCGCTCCAAGATTCTCACGTTTGATCGGGAAACTTACTCCGCCGCCGATTCGTGGTCACGCGGGCCGATTTCCTTCAAGTTCGGCGACCTCATCTTCCGCCGGAGCTCCGTCGCACCACCGCGCCATTAGCGGTAAGTACGCCGGACTTGTAGAAGACAACCTAGTGTAGAAGATAGGCTTAGTGATCCGGGTACTCAGACACTTTGTATGGGTGCAGCCGGAAGCATGCCACTCGAATCGTCACTTTGCACTGGTAGCTCTTCGAGTAGCCCGGATCCCAACCAAATAGAACCCATATGCCCGGATCCTATATCATTCCTGCCACCGTATGTTTCCGACATCAGACTAGCTCAACCTTTTTCCGCATCTTCCAGCACCGCTCCAAGCCGGATCCCTACCCTCCAAGAGCTCCAAGAAGAACTCGAGGGACAAGCTCGGATGGCAGCAAAGGTGCAGGAGGCGGAAAACAAGAGGGCGTCCAAGGCCCGGATCCGTGAAGGAGAACGAGGTCAATGGTGGCCTTGCGCAACCACCGACGTGGAGCTTAGAGAGCTCCAGAACGAGGGAATGATCTCCACACACTGGAGTTTCGTTCGTGACTCCGACGCCCCCAAGCCAGAAGCCGGAGAAGTTGTCATGACCAAGGCTTGGGTGGAACGCGGTCTTTCACTCCCTTGTTCGGAATTTTTTCTCTCCATCCTCAACACCTACGGGCTCCAGCCCCACAACATTTGCCCCAATTCATACCTTCTCTTGTCCAACTTCGTGACTCTCTGCGAAGGACATCTTGGGATCCGGCCAGATGTCAAGTTGTGGCAATTCTTTTTCCGAGTGAAGAAAGAAACTAAGGACAAAGCAATGGTGAACTGCGGAAGCATGACGTTTATGCTCCGCCTAATCGTATGTATCCTCCCCATGATTCACACGAGTCCGTCCAGTCTTGGAACACCGGATGGTTCTACGAGAAGAATGCTCCTGTTACTGATGTCCACGTAGTACTTACCAAGTTCGTCATCGAACCTACAGAAGTAATTGCAAGCTGGAGCTTCGTCCCTCCACTCGCCTCGACTCCAACCTTGGAGAAAGCTGCGCGGAGCCTCTCCTGGCTAGTCCATGACGGACTTACCGGAGCCCAGCTTACACTTAGCTGGTTTACCCGGAGAATCCAGCCCCTTCGCTACAACGCGCGGTTGATGTGCGCTTACACCGGGGCGGATGATCTTCTCCGGGTTACCCGCCATGATCTTCCGGCTGACTCTCTGAAAAGAAGATTCAAGACGCTGGTGAAGATTCCGAGGGCCAACAGGTCCGGAACTGTTCAAGGATATCTACACGAACGATCAGTGTCCTCCGGTAAGCTTCGTTCTTTCCGTTGCTTCAAACTTCACAAGGATAACTCTAACTTCTGTTCATTTTCCTTCCAGCTCAATACTTTGGCGGAGGACAACTTCCGCACCATCATTCGCGTCCCCGTTACCAGCGACACGGCGGAGGAGGCTCCGGAAGACGACGAGGAGGAAGAGGACCAGGCACCCCGCAAGGCGGCCCCTCGACCTACAAAGCGTCCCCGCGCCAAGGCTTCCGGCTCTGAAGCCGGAGCTAGCGGCGAGGCCTCCGCCAAGAAGCCAAAGACGACGAAACCACCTCCGCTTGACTCAAGGAAGGCGGAGCGTGCGCGTCTACGGATGCTCTCGACGGCTGGCCAGGGCACACGCCCCATCATTCCCGGCGCCCCGTGAGTTTCCGAGCATGATGCGATTTTTACTTAGCGAAATTATTTCTTGTCTAAACCCTTTCACTTGTTTGCAGGAATCCGAAAACCGCTGCCACGCGGACCACCAGCCAGGAGCCCATCACGAAGTACATGAAGAAATCTCCGGCTGTTGGTCCCTCTACTCCAGTTCCACCCAGCGCTTCCCACCCAACTCCTCAACCGTCGCCTCCTCAGGCTGACCCATCTCCCCCGCCTGCCGCAAACACTCCACCGGAGATAATTCCGGTTAGCAGCGGGCACCTGGAGGAAGAAGATCCCAAGGCCAAAAGCCCTGCCCAAGAAGAGGCGGAAACACAAGGCCAAGGAGATGCGGAAGTCACTTCCGAGAAGGCTGGAGAGGTGTCGGCGACATAGTCGTTTTTCCGAAGAACTTCGGAGATCCGGCGGACACCACTTCCACCCCCAAGGCGTATGCCACCAAGTTTTTTAACAAGCTGACTGAGGCGGAGAAGTGGGAACTTGAACAAGACCTGCTCAACGCCATGCTGAACAACGCCTGGGGGAAGCCGGATTCCAGGACATCGGAGATCCAGGACTTCAAGAAAAACATTGGCCAGTTCTGCGATCAACTTATCTGCAAGCAAAAGGTACTCCCCAGTAGCCCCCAAGCATGTAGGCGGAAACTCAAAAAGTAGTTAGCGCTTAAATGCTTAGAGAAAAATTACTTTCGGGAAAGTTTTTTTTTAGAATGGACCAGTAGCCCCCAAGCATTATGGCGGAAAAGTTCCGGCAATGATGCTTTAAAAGAAACCACTGCTACAGGCGGAAATTTTACTCCTGCACCGTTTAAATTTTACAGGAACAGCAGGCGCTGCACTACGAGCTGCACAAGAACATTGCCCTGCAGCGCCGCGTTACTCTGAGTCAGGCGGAAAATATCCGGACCCTGAAGGATGAGAATGCGGAACTGGCTAAACAACTGGCAGACGCCCAAGGTTGGTTTCCACCTTCTTCGTTATTAACCAAATTCCGACTTCAAATTTCTTGTTAACGTATATTATTATAGGCGCATCCTCCTCCCTTGCAACAGCTTCGATGAACTTGAGAACCTGCGCTCCTCGTACCAAGAATTGGAGACGAAGCTAAAGGAGGCGGAACTTAAGAGGGAGCAGGCCGAAAGCAGCTGGCGGAGAAAAACTCCGAGCATATCAGGGAGAAGGGCGAGCTGGAGCTGAAAAAGAATGCTGACAGCGAGACCATCAGGAGGCAGCAAAAGGAGCTCAACGGACTCCGGAAATTCATGGAGACAGCGGAGCAGCACTGGGACTTGCTCAATGAGAACATCTTGGGTATGATATCGGAACCTTGTCAAGATATTTGCTCCGATTGTTTTTTACTTTGCGCTCAAATTGCATGCCTATATCCTGATTATCTTTTTATGTAGAGCCGCTTGGGTACCCGGAACAGCGCCGGAATTTGTTCCCACGAGACGATCTTCTGCAACTCGCGGGTGATGACTGCAAGGATCTCATCTCCGCCTCCCGCAAAATATGCCATAATTTGAACATCAAAAGGAGCCGCACTTGTGACGTGCGCAAGCTTATTGGTAAGATGGACGTTCTGCCGGAGCTGGTGATTGATCTACAAGCATCTTCAGCCCGAGGCGCAGCTGCAATGGCCTTGACCATGTGCCTAGCACATACTCCGGGTCTTGATCTTGATGAAGTGACCACGGGCGTTCCTCCGGATGCGGATGTCGGCGAGCTGCTGGATGCAGTGAGCGGCTACGACACCCGCATCGCGCGCAGGATCCGGCACGAGGAATTCTACGACAAGGTCGTCCTCGCTGCTGACGAGGCCTTAGAAGCGGAACTTTTGAAGGATCTCGACGCCCAGGCTCGACCTGCGGAATCCGGAGCCGAGTTTACCTGGACCAGCTCCAAGGATGCGCCCCAAGAAGAACCCAAGACCAGCACTGCTGCTTCCGAAGAAAAGGAAAGTGAAGAAGACGTATCTTCTCCGGCCGAAGGCGCCAAGGAACAAGATCCAGAGGGCAAAACTTCTCCGGCTAAGGGGGAGTGAGAACTTTTATTCCTGCGGGAAAAGCAATGCATCATTTTGGCCCCAGCGAGGGTTTGTAATAAGACTTTAAATTCTTAAGTAGCTAGGAACGAAACAATTATGCATGGGGCGGAAACACTTATCCTGCTATCCGTTAAATATTGTGTGCATGTTTCGTTTTATGTCGGAAAGCAAGTGCTGACTTCGTTATTTTCCGGCTTGCTCGCTTGACCTTCCACGAGCCGGAAAACCTTAGCCGGAAACGCTCGCCAGCGGCAGCGAAGCCCAATGGCAGGCCGTCCATAACCGTGGAAACAAGCCCCCAGGCATAGGTGCCGGAAATCGCTACTAGGAATCCACGAGTTCGCAACAGATAACAACTTTATCAGAAAACTTAAGCTTACGTCCTAAAGGACGATTTTGAAAATCACAACTTTCATACACGCCTAGGCGGAAAAATCCAGCTCTGCGGTTTTAGTTGGAAAAAACATACACGATCTAAAATGAACAAGTAAAGGAGGTAAAAGACTCAAAAGAGTGAACCAGAAGCTTTATTTCATTGATCATGTATAACTATTACAGAGTTTAGAACTCGGAAAATATATGCTAAGTGTAGAAAGGACGTAGGCATGCGATATTCCAAGGGCGATCTGTTTCATCGTAGATGTCATCCGGATCCTCACGCTTGCGTTTCCGGTGCCAATTAGCAGGTCTATCCCTTAACTCGCGGAAATCGACAAGGTAGTACGACCCGTTATGAAGCACTTTGCTAACGACGAAGGGTCCTTCCCATGGAGATTGCAGCTTATGGTCTTTCACTGTCGAAGGCGGAGGACCAGGTCTCCTGCCATGAAGGAGCGTTTCCGAACTCGACGACTGTGATAACGTCGGAGCTTTTGCTGATAGATGGCGGATCTCTGATATGCAAAGTTCCTAGCTTCCTCGATGAGTTCATCAGATAGCTGTCTTGCCTCGTCACTGTTTCTTCATTGTAGGCGGAAACTCGCGGTGAATCGTGGATGATGTCGGAGGAAGTACGGCTTCGGATCCGTATACCAGGAAAAAGGGGTAAACCCTGTTGATCTGTTAGGGGTAGTTCGTAAACTCCACGTAACAGCCTCCAACTCATCAGCCCAAGCTCCGGCTGCTCGTCGCAGCGGTCCTTCAGGGCGTGGTTTAATTCCTGATAATATTAGGCCGTTAGCCCTTTCAACTCGACCATTGGACTGTGGATGAGCCACGGATGCGAGGTCGATCGTATCCCCATTGTCTCACAATAATCCCTCAATTCTCCTTGAGCAAAGTTCGTGCCATTATCTGTGATTATGCTGTGCGGGATGCCGAATCTCATCACGAGGCTGCAGACGAATTTTAGTGCCGTAGCACCGTCGGCTTTTCTCACTGGCTTAGCCTCGATCCATTTGCTGAACTTGTCAACAGCGACCAGGAGGTACTCAAAACCGCCAGGAGATGATTTTTTTAACTTACCAACCATATCAAGCCCCCAGACCGCAAATGGCCAGGTGATAGGTATGGTCTTCAGCTCTTGGGCTGGAGCGTTTGGTTGAGTAGCGTAGTACTGACAACCTCGGCAGGTCTTGACTATTTTATCAGCGTCTTCTTTAGAAGTAAGCCAATAGAAACCTAACCGAAAAGCTTTTGCAACGAGTGATCTGGGAGCGGCGTGATGCCCGCAGTCCCTGCGTGGATCTCTCCGAGGATTTCAATGCCATCTTGATTGGAGACGCATTTAAGAAATACCCCTGCTGCACTTCGTTTGTAGAGCTGTCCATCAACTATTGTGTAGGTTCGTGCCGCCGACGATTCGTCGTGCGAGGACCTCGTCCTCTGGCAACTTCTGATCGATGAGGTAGTCCAGGAAAGGCTGGGTCCAGGCCGGAATGATAGCCATCACTTCCCTAGCCGGAGACACTGCCACCTCTGGGTTTTCCGGGTTAGCGCCCTTAACTGAGGGTATCCGGAGATGCTCCAGGAAAATGCCAGGCGGAATTGGTTTCCTGCCGGATCCGAGCTTGGATAGCATGTCTGCCGCTGTGTTATCGTCTCTCCTGACGTACTTGACTTCGTATCCGAGGAAGCTCTTGGCAATCTCGTCAACCGTCTCTGTAGGGCCGCCATGACGGAATTTCTGGCGTTCCAGGTTCCGGCTACTTGTTGTGCCACCAGGTCGGAATCTCCACAGCATATGATGTGCTTGATCCCTATTTCCTTAGCGATGCGCAGACCGTGTAGTAGAGCCTCATATTCCGCCATGTTGTTGGTAGCTTCAAGTGGATCTGCAGAACATACGCAATTCTTCTCCGGTAGGGGACTTCGGGGTGACTCCGGCTCCACGAGCCTTGATGCTGCTTGGATCCGTCGAAGTGCATGACCCATGTTTACGGTTCCGGCTCCGGACTTGCATCCGGAGCTTCTGTCCAATCTGCAACGAAATCTGCCAGAACCTGAGATTTTACCGCAGTCCTTGGCTTGTAAGCGATGTCGAAGGCGGATAATTCGATGCCCCATTTAGCCGTACGTCCTGTTGCGTCAGCGTTGTTGAGGATTGTTGACAGCGGAGCCTTGCTCACGACTGTTACTGGATGCTCTTGGAAATAATGCCTCAACTTCCGGCTGCCTAGGAACACGCCATAAGCTAGCTTCTGAAAGTGAGGATATCTCTGTTTTGATTCCGTCAGCACCTCGCTGATGTAGTAGACAGGTCTCTGGACGTCATATTCATGACCTTCTTCCTTTCGCTCCACCACGATGACGAGGCTGACGACTTTGTTGGTAGCTGCCAGGTAAAGGAGCATTGGCTCTGACTCTGCTGGAGCTGCCAAGATAGGAGGGGAGGTGAGTATCTCCTTCAACCCTCGAAGAGCTGCATCAGCTGCGTCGTCCCAGACAAATTTGTCTGTTTTCTTCAGCAGCTTGTACAGAGGTAGTGCCTTCTCGCCAAGACGGCTGACAAACCTACTGATTGCTGCAACACAACCAGTTAGTCGTTGCACATCTTTGAGACAAGTTGGCCTTTTGATGCACAGGATTGCCTTGATCTTTTCCGGGTTAACCTCAATGCCTCTGTGAGAGACTATGAAGCCAAGGAGTTTTCCGGCTGGCACGCCAAAGACGCACTTCAGCGGATTCAACATCATCTTGTACCTGCGGAGGTTGTCGAAGGTTTCTGTGAGATCGCTGATCAAGTCGGATCCTTTCCGGGTCATGACCGCGATGTCGTCGACGTAAGCGTGCACGTTCGGCCAATTTGGTCCTTCGGGCACCGCTGCATCGTACGTTGGTAAGTAGCACCTGCATTTTTCAAACCAAAAGGCATAGTAACATAGCAGTAAGTACCAAAGGGGGTAATGAATGAAGTCGCCTTTTGGTCGGATTCCTTCATCCGGATCTGATGATACCCGGAATACGCATCAAGAAAACACAGAAGTTCCGCCCCCGCCGTCGAATCAATGACTTGGTCAATGCGCGGCAAGGGGAACGGATCCTTCGGGCAATGTTTGTTCAAGCCAGAGTAATCGATGCACATTCTTAGTATTTCAGTGTTCTTTTTGGGTACAAGGACGGGATTCGCGACCCAATCGGTATGGATAACTTCTATTACAAAACCTGCTTCTAGTAACTTTGCTAGTTCCATTCCTATGGCGCGGCGCTTCTTATCTCCAAAGCGTCGCATAGCTTGCTTCACTGGTTTGGCCCCCGGATTTATGTTGAGGTAGTGCTCGGCGAGTTCCCTAGGTACTCCGGACATGTCAGAAGGTTGCCATGCGAAGATATCCATGTTAGCGCGGAGGAACTCGACGAGCGCGCTTTCCTATTTGGGGTCCATGTTGGCTCCGGCGAAACCTGCTTGGAAGAGTCACCTGGGATGAGGTCGTGCTTCTTGGTTTCTATCGCGGGCTTGAAGGAGGTTTTCTGCTCGGAGATTTGCTTCTTGGTGGTCTGCATCTCGGTCGGATCCACCGCGGCTCGTAGCCTTTCGGCTCTTCTCCGGATATCACGTACTGCGAAGGCGGCTTCGCCTAACTCGCACTCATGAGCTTTTTGTAGTCTCCGGATACGGTAATCATACCTTTAGGACCGGAATCTTGAGCTTGTTGTAGATGTAGCACGCTCTTGCGTGGAACTTGTGGTAGGTGGGCCTGCCGAAGATGACGTGGTAGGAGCTCTTGAAGGGCACAACTTCAAACGTGATCTTCTCTTCGCGGAAATTATGAACATCGCCAAAAGCCACGGGAAGTGTGATGCTGCCGAGGGAGTTCGCCTTCTTACCCGGAACCACGCCATGAAACTCAGTGGTGCTGTGTTTGAGCTGTTCCTTGGTGAGGTTCATCCGCTCTAGAGTCTCCAGTACATGATGTTCAGGCTAGCTCCACCATCCATGAGGCACTTGGAGAAGTCATACCCATCGATGCGGGGACTTACAACCAAGGCGTAGCATTCCTTCGACACAATTGCGGGATGATCCTTCCGATCAAATGTGCACGGGATTTCCGACCACGACGTCTTGCGGCACAGCCGGAACTATGGCGTTCGGGATCCGGGTAGCTGACTTGGAGGCGCGTCTTGTTGGGGTTCCGAGGAAAGTGTGGTAAGCCCCACGCTCTTTTGTCGAATGGGTTGGATTTTCCTGCGGATCCTGCCTTGGGATCCGGCGAGTTATCATCCTCATCCATCGCCTCGGAACTATCGTCCTCCTTGTCCTTGTTCTTGCCCTTGCCACCTTTTCCGCGAGGGCGGTGCTTCCGGGCGCGCTTGTATCCGGCCTCCGGGTCGTTCTTTAGATCATTGACCCACTTGCAGTTGCGGTTGGTATGAGTGGACTTCCCCTGTAACCGGATCCGAGATGGGCCGAGCAGGGGCATGTCTCTCGTACTCCTCATAGGTTTGCGGTGCGCGGGATCCGGCAGCGGTGACCTCGGAGGTATCTCGCTGACCCCTGCCGGCTCCGCCTCCGCGTCCGCGTCCTCTTCCGCCTCCTGGACCTCCGCGTTGAAACGCCATGGCGACCATCTCGGATCCGCCACTCTTACGGTCATCGGGGTTCTTGCGCTTATGGCTGCTGCTGCCGCCGTTGTCACGGTTCTTCTTTTGTTGGTGCAGGGGGATTGCCGTGGCTGCGAGATCACCGCCTGCGTCGTCGTCGGCGGCAGTGTGATCGCTAGCGATGGTGATCATGTCATCCAACGTCAGTTGATTTGCATTGACCATGCAGGTTAGCTTGTGTCGCAGCAATCCTCCTCGCTGCAAGCCCCCAATGAAGGCGTGCATTGCCGTGCGGTTGTCAACGTTCTCGCACTCGTTTACGCATGCCAACCATCGGGTAAGGAAATTCCTTGATGTTTCGCCCTTCTTACGGATGCAAGCCCGTAGGTCGCTTGTTGTGGCAGGTCTCTTGTAGGTGCCCTGAAGTGTTTCTCAAAAGCGTTCTTCAGGTCGAACCAGCAAAAGATGGAGTTCTTCTCGTGGTCGCTGAGCCAGATCGGGGCGGGACCTACAAGGTACAAGCTGGAGCATGCGGCAGCGATGTTAGGGGTTCCTCCGGCGAAGGTTACGACATTGTAGTAATCCTCAATCCAGGTATCCGGCCTTTCGGTGCCATCATAATGCTTCAGATTTCCGGGTAGCTTGAGGTTCATCCTTGGCTTTGGTTCCTCTCGAATCATCCTGCCAAAGCACTTCGGACCAATGTAGTCGGTTCTGTACTCGTTAAGGCGGTCCCGCGCGTCGCGCGAGCCGTGGCGAGGAGACTTGGAGCGAGAGCGAGATCTCCGGCCATTGCCTCCGCCTCCACCTCCGCCGCCACCGCTAGGTGGTGGTGAGGGAGACCTGCGAGGTGGGCGGTCTGACTTCTTGCTTCCGCCATCTGAATCTCCTCGGCCTTCCTGGTGCTGACTCCGGCTCCCGCGGCTGCCAGCGCCTTGGCGCTGGCTGCCCTGGTCGTTCGGCGAGGCTCGGGTCACGGCTCCGACGAGGCTCGGGGTCCCGGCTCCTGCGAGGTTACGGATCGCGGCTCCGACGAGGTTACGGATCGCGGTTCCGGCGAGGCTCTGGACCGCGATCTTCATTCCGACTCCTCCCGGGCTCGTGCTCATGAACATTGTTCTGATTCCGGCGAGGTTCCGGCGAGCGCTCCCTGTTTCTGTTTCTTGGCAGCACGTTATCGCGGATAACAAGCGCACCATGCCCTACGGGCCTGGTGTTTCCGGCTGGACTACGGCGGCGAGGGGGTCGCGGGTAACCGTTGGGTGGAGGTGAGGGGTTGCGGTATTTGTCTCTTCCGGAGTACATCGCGTCCTTTCCCTTCCTTGGATCCGACGGAGGCGTCTGTGACGGAACGGGGATCGGATTTGGGTGCTCCCTGGCCCTTCTTCTGCGCTCCGACGATCCGGTGTGCGATTCATCGTCCTTCTGCGCGGTAGATACACAGTTATCCGGATTGGATTCCAACCTGCGCGAAGTATACGCCTTGTTCTGCTGTGCATTGCTGAAGCGACAAGTGTGCGGAGATAGTTGATATCAACTTCTTCGTCCTTCTTCTTCAGCAATTCCGCAGCTTTCTGCATGTTGTCCTTTGGAGTTTCCAGCGGCTGGTGATCTGCGGGCGTGTTGAAGGGTATTCTGCGAGGCGGAATTGCTTCTCTAACAATTCGATCGGCCTCCGCCTGCGCATAGGTCATCTTTACCTCCCACTCAGCCCTCATGCTCTTGACCTGCTCGAGTGTGGCAGCAATCTCGCGGTCCTGTCTCTCGAAGTTTTCCGTCCAGGCTGCATGATCTGCCCTTCCTATCCTTAACGCAGCTTCGGTATCGGCGAGCCTCTTGGCTGTGGCCAGCATTTCCTTTCTGGCGGTCTCTAGGGCCTCCAGATCTGCGGCGTCGCCCGGGGTTATAGGTGTGTTAAGAACTGCTCGCGCGGCCACCTCCTCTGCTGACAAGATTTCCTCCGAGGGAGAATCCCTTTGGGGTCGCACTCGAGACATTGGAGATCCTTGATGGGATGGTTGGGGGTCAGATTGGCTGACTTGGTCTCCGGATCCCGGGTGTCCCAGCGCGGCTCCCGTGGCGCGACCCTGCTTGGGCTGGGCGGAGTGGACGTCAGGCGGATCGCCGTATCCGTACTCCCTTATCTTGCGAACGAAGTCATCAGATTCCGTGGACGGGTGTCGCCGGAAATTGGGCTCAGATTGCCCAAAATCGACTCTTCAACCGGAGCTTCGCTTTCTCCGACAAGCTGAGCCTGATCCGGATCTGCGCCGCTTTCCGGTGCCTCTACCTGCTCAGGACCAACTCCGTCTTCTTGAGGGGCGGTTCCGGCGGTATGGGCCAAGAAGTGTACGAAGTGGCACCTCTGCTTTTCTAACACCTGGGAAACCCAGGCGGATCTGCATTGGTCTTCCACCTTTGTTTCCTGCTCGGGGGCGGATTGGGTGGGCTTTGAAATTTCCAGATCCGAGGCGGAATCTTCCTTGGGAAGCTCCTGCATCTCAGATCGGATCTTCGCGACAGCGTCCAGCTCTGCGGCGGTCGCGTCTGCGTTACTTACCAGTGGGTTTCCGTCGGAATCGACGGTTTCCCCGATGAAGATGTGAATGCCGCCAATTGGGACGATGGAGAGCTTGACGGGGTTTGTCCTAGCCGGAATCCAGCACTCATCCGGAGGGACGATCGGCAGATTTCCGGCGTAAAGGACGCGCCCCACAGCGATGGTGTCGTCGTAGCTTCCCATGGCGGAACCCTCCCGGTTCCGGCCTCCAGACGCCACAGGCCCCACGGTGGGCGCCAACTGTCGTTGCCTAATCGACGGTACCTCGGAGGAGGGATCCTCACGAGGGGGAGAAGAAGTAGGGGCCATAGGGCGGAGTGCACACGGGACGGTGGTACGCGAGTTACCCAGCTTCGGAACACCTGCACGATGACAGGGCCTACTGCTGCTTGTCTGGAATTATCTGGGCGCTTTCGCGTTGTTACAATGAGTTGTGGTTGTCTTGCTTCTAGCTCGAGATCTCCCCTCAGGGCTTCCCGGATCCGGCTTATATAGGCGCACGGATCTAGGGTTTACATGGAGAGTCCTAGCCGGATTACAGGTCGCCTAACTACGGTACAAGGTCTTGCCGTGTACGTCAAGGATCTGCCTTCCTCCCTACGTCGTACTGGATCCGGGTTCCACATGGGCCTCCATGGATCCGGGTTACTCCTGGGCCTCCATGGATCCGGGTTACTCCTGGGCCTCCATGGATCCGGGTTACTCCTGGGCCTCCATGGATCCGGGTTCCACATGGACCTTCACGGATCCGACTTCCTCCGATGGTCGGTTGGGATCCGGCTTCCCTATCCTGGGCTGGACTTCATCCTTTAGGATCAACAGCAACTGGGCCGCCCGATGGGCCACATGCCTCATCACCGTCTGTGGGCCACCCGGGCTTGCCGGATCTAGGCACTGTCGATGGTACACCCATGAAGTATACCCACAACAACTGTCTCCAAATCTTTTTAATATTGTAGTGGATATGCTAGCCATAATAATTGAACGAGCTAAAAATGATGCTCAAGTGGGAGGACTTATTCCTCATCTTGTTGAGGGAGGTATCTCTATTCTACGATATGCCGATGACACTATCCTTTTTATGGAGCATGACCTTATGAAAGCTGTTAATATGAAGTTAATTTTATGTCTTTTTGAAGAACTATCAGGGCTTAAAATTAACTTTCATAAAAGTGAGATTTTTTGTTTTGGTAAGGCAAAGGATGAGGTGGACCAGTATAAGCAGATATTTGGATGTGACTCTGGTTCATTACCCTTTAGATACTTAGGTATTCCTATCCACTACAGAAAACTTAGAAATTCTGATTGGTATCCAGTGGAGACTCGATTTGAAAGCAAATTGGGATGCTGGAAAGGAAAATTACTATCCTATGGGGATAGACTTGTCCTTATCAATTCAGTTTTAACAAGCTTACCTATGTTTATGCTATCCTTTCTACAAATACCTGTTGGGGTAAAGAAAAGGTTGGATTTTTATAGGTCTAGATTCTTCTTGCAATCTGATGAAAATAAAAGAAAATACAGACTTACAAAATGGAATATTGTATGTCGACCCAAGGATCAAGGGGGATTGGGCATTGAGGTTCTAGAACTCAAGAGTAGATGTTTGTTGAGCAAATGGCTTTATAAACTTCTTAATGAAGATGGGATGTGGCAAGAATTGCTACAAAATAAATATTTAAGACAAAAGACATTATCCAGAGTACAAGCTAAGCCCACGGATTCTCTTTTTTTGGAAGGGATTGATGGGGGTGAAGGATGATTTTTTCAGTAGAGGATTCACCAGGGTTGGTAATGGTGAAGCTACTCGTTTTTGGGAAGATATATGGTTAGGAAAAAGACCATTAGCTGAACAATACCCATCCTTATATAATATTGTGCACCACAAGAACGTAACGATAGCTCATGTGTTAGCCCAAACACCTCTGAATATCAGTTTCAGAAGGTTATTGGTCGGAAACAAATGGACTTTGTGGTTACAGTTGTGCCAAAAACTTATGAGGGTTACTTTGAATGATGACAATGATCGTTTTATTTTGAATTTAACAACAAATGGTTTGTTTACAGTTAAATCTATGTATGAGGATCTTATGAATGGCCACACCCCCTTTCTGCGAAAATGCCTATGGAAAGTTAAAGTTCCTCTCAAGATAATTTTTTTTATGTGGTTTCTGAGTAATAAGGTTTTACTCACGAAAGATAATTTAGTTAAAAGATGATGGAATGGATGTACAAAATGTGTTTTCTGTGGAGAACAGGAGACTATTGAACACCTCTTCATCATTTCCCCTTTAGCTAAAATACTTTGGCGCACGGTCACTTTCACCTTTGATCTTCCACCTCCGACCAATATTACAAATATGTTTGGCAATTGGTTAAATGGAGTTGATAGACAATCTAAGGCTTTCATCCGGGTTGGAGTCTCGGCCTTATGTTGGGCTATATGGAGGGCGAGGAATAACATTATTTTTAACAAAAAACAATCTTTTCATTTTTTGCAGGTTATCCATACGATGGCACATTTGGTTCAGTTTTGGGCTCTACACTATCACCGGAGGGACAGCGGGATGCTATGGTTACTGGATGCACACGGCTCCTGACGGTCGCTCAGAATATCTTATGTCAGGCTGGCTAGTGGCACAATAGGCAGCTACATTGATGGATACAGTTTTCTGTAGTCTATTTGTGCTTTGTTTGTTTCGATGGTTGATTCTTGTATCAATCCTCGGTGACGCTTGAGATGTAATAACTTTTGTAATACTCTTGATCTTAATATCGGTGACGCTTGAGATGTAATAACTTTTGTAATACTCTTGATCTTAATAAAAGGCCGTGTGCATCATCATGATGCAGAAGCCGGGGTTTCATTCCCCATTTCAAAAAAAAAAGTACTGCGTATAGTTGTATCCATGTATTGAAGGACGTCCTCTCCACCTCACGTTTTTATATTGTGTGTTGTTGTTTTAATTAGCTTTCTTAGTAATGAGTCGCCATCTGTGTGTAGTTTGTTCTATCAGTAACTCTAGGGTTTTCATTTATCCATCAGGTTAGCAAAGAATAAGCAAACTGAAAGATTTAGATAGAAGGCTCAATGAGCCTGGCTTTGAATTTAAAAAACCTTTACGGCCAGAGTACATTACAAACAACGAACATGTTGAGATACCAGCTTACAATAGGAGCACATGAGAGAAGAAGAACGCCTAACAACAATAAGCAAGACTACATCAAACATTGATAGAAAATGGAAATTAAAGTGTCCTAAGCTTGATATCTTAATCCTCTGCCAGCTGAAGCATTGAGGCCATTGCCGGATCCAGCTACCGCCTTCACCGGGATTATCTTGATGTCGTCTCCTCAGGCAATACCACCAACACACTAAAACCACAATAAGTACAGATCAGACCGTCGAGGGTCTAGGTTCCAAGACGACGCATCTTAGGCACCTGAATTATGTAGTCGTCCGCCCCGGGAGGGCCTAGGTTTTCACTGGGAAACTCAAGACCAAACATGGGAGCAAAGTGCATGCCCTCAAAGATGCCTCAAATAAGGGGAATGACACCCATGGGTGTCATCATCGCTGGCACCATACCAGTTGGGCAAAGCATTCGCCTGGGACAACCACCACTCCCATCTCACACCTTGCCAAAACGCAGCTTTGAACCACTCCTCAACCATCCCCTACTATGGCAAGCACACTGGTAGCTGGAGAGGAATCAGAGAATTTGAAAATGAAGCATGGATAGGCCAGAGATGCACGGCAACAAAAGATAATCCGAAATGGAAGTCAGCACTACGACACATATCGAGAGACACAAAGCACAAGAAGGGAACATCTTCTCCCAGCATCCGACGGTATTCAGAAGGGATGAGGCGGGAAGGAGGCGACGAAGTGGGTTTGGTGCACACCACCGAGATGAACAACAAAAGAGGATCATAGATGAAGAGGGGGGGGGGGACCATGAGACCTATGCTCCGGCGCGGATAGTATTGCAGGTCACCCTGACCGCGTTGCACAAATCCCCAATTACACTTACTTCACTCATTGCTGCAGCACGCCGGCACCAAGGCAAAGCCCGGACTCGCCTCCAAGCAACCATCTTCGTGAAGCATGACCACCGAACCCAAAGACCACCTCCGCCCACACATGGCCACCAATCTCGACCAAACGAAACCTGACCTAGAACTGGGACCAGAACAGAGAACCCACACAACGCATAGAAAAACATGGACCACCGATAGCTACTAAATTCAACACTTTTTAACCATATGAAATGTACCCTTTACCATCTATCTCATGCTCTATCAAGATCTAATTATTCCCCCCAATATGCCTTACTTCCAAGTTTCATTCACTTTCATATGAGTACTGCAAAATTAATAGTTTTATTAGGATTTTATTACTTTTCTCTTGTTTTTTATGTGTGTCTAGGTGCAAGAAACATTATGACTAAGGAAAGGCAAGGAGAGGAAAGAGGACACAATATGGAGGAGTTGTAGCCACCACTTAGCCATTTGGGATGAAAAAAGTGAAATTTTACACAATCACGAAATTAAAATCCGATACTATGTTATTATAGCCCTGTCCATACAAGTTCAACGAGCCGAAGAACACCAAAATTGTAGTTCGTATGATAAATTCCGGCCATTTTACTGCGGAGACCGACAACTTCAAAGAGCATCGAACCGGGCAGGGCCTTGCCCGTTTGGCTGCCCATATATATCGTGGCATCCAGGTCACGAAAACCTCCATAATACATGTGTTTCTTCACCGTTTGGTCCCCCACTCTTCTCTAGGGTTCCCCCAAGTCATAAGGACTGTATTGGAGGTGTCAAGGGCCCTCCTAGGCCTATATAAAGAGGTGGAGACCCAAGGGAGATTGCCAACACCTACATAGCCACTGCGCCGCCTCGATAGCCGCTGCCTCGGAGATGTTCACCAACAACACCTTCCAAGGAGAAGGGACTAGGATCTTGAAGGCCTCAACATCGATCTACATCGTCAACCTCATCACCACACCGTCTTCAACACTGATCCTCTTTGTATATTTTTTATAATTCCTATGTTTGCTGTTGTAAGCAGCTTATACATTTGTTTTATTTTCTGAATTTATGTTTCTGGCATGATTTGGTCTAGATTCGCTGCTCTAGATTTGCAACTAGCTAGAATGGGAAAAAACGAGGGTCAAAAGTAACGAATGAGAGAAGAAAGACAAAAAGAGAAGTTGCTCCATATTTGCTACCAAATCGGACAAAAAAGAAAGAAAACTGTTAGCGATAGGGAGGAAAAAGACGCTCTGAAAACTGCCAATTTAGGCGAGAGAGACAGAACCCACGTGTGCACACGTAACTACCAAACATGGTCCCGTCCTACCAACCCCACGCGGTCTCACACGGCACGGCCCCACACATCAGCATAACGGTCAACCTGACAGCAGCTGCTGTTCGAGCTCTTTGTGAGAGTTTCAGAGAAGCACAAGGACAAAAGTGAGAAAAAAATTAGAGCTTTGGAAAAAACTAAGTACAACTAAAAAGCCAAAGGTTAAAAAATATAAATCCCTAATTTTTAAATGGGCACCAAAATATAAGTATTCTCTTATTTCCAAGCTTGGGTTTCCACTTTCAAAACGAAGCATGTTATACTTGGATCCTACTTGGACTGGATGTAAAATTACTTGGGCCACGATATTTATTTTAGAGTGAATTCCACTTTTTATCCTGTAGTTTTGCATTTGTGACACTAATTACCCGTCGAGTGAAAATTTGTGTAGATTGCCTATTTTAAAGGTTTTCTACCCTTATTTTTTGGTTTGCGTCCATTGGGAAGGTGTTAGGTGACGATCGGGGTCCAAAAATATAAAAACATTAGTGATGAAGGAAACATATGGATTAAACAAGTTTGGGCATAAATCGTTCATGAGGCCCTTCTATATTTACATATTTTATCGCTCCACATCGACGTATCATACATATTCTATCTAACAATAACAAGTAAAATAATAAATTAGGTATAAACCGTGTTTAAAGTCTCCTAAATGAGATATTTTGGTAAAAGTTCCACTATATGGAGTAATATGTGTCACAAATGCACAACCACAGGGTAATAAGTGGAATTTACTCTTTATTTTAGCTTTGAGCTACATATATACCAGCGGCTCCCAAGTCATCCATTTCAAATGTCAAAAAGTAGTGTCTACTAACTTTCTTGTCTGAATATTATAAGCATGGATGTCAGTATCCGGATATGTATTATAGTATCTTATGATTTGATGATAATACTATGGTCAATCAGTTCGTATTATGATGGTATCTTAATGTGTAAGTATATTACTTGTATCCCAACAATATGTATCATGGTATCTTTCATATTCCGGTATAAAAGCCATACCGTACGATCTCACACCTATGCTAAAAAAAATATGAACAATACAGGTAAAAAATATATGGACAAGACAATGTGGGAAGCTGAAGATTAAAAGTTATTTTGTAATCTCAAAACTAACTAATTATTTAAAAAATACAACATCGATAGGTCTGGGGGATCCTTTTGTACTTACACATATGGGTGTAGGTCTTTCCGTCATCGTCCATTTATTTCTCGAGATTCGTGCTCCATAGTAGAGAGAAAGATTCCTTGCTCTATCCTCTTTTTATCCAAATTTCAAAGCACAATGAACGGTAACAGAAATAACCACACATATGCGTGTAAGTACAAAATTCACTCTCGTATGTCCGGATGAGATGCGTTTAAAAATATGTGCAAGAAAGCCATCATCTAGCTATTTTTTATACCAATTGTCAAGCATATAGAGTCTTTTGTTTTGTGGACCATGCATTGGATGAGCCGGTTCGTATTTATTTAAATATATTATTTATATGATGAGACTCTATGAAATAATGCAATATGTTTAAAGTCAAACTAATGATTAAATCTTAATTTATTTGAGGTATGTCATCAATATATATATATATATTTTTTAACTGAAATAAAAAAATCTCATAGCATTATAATATTACGATATTATAATATTACGATATGATTCTACGATACAAAAACAATATTGCGTTGTATCCCGATATTGACAACCTTGACTACATGAACGATCCTTAGACAACAATATGGATCGACACGGGCCACATGCAAACTTGAATCTTCAAAAGTCAAAGACTTAGACCACACCGCAATGTGTTAAGCGACTCATGTTCTACACTTCTACCAGTCGGCAATTTTCTCAATTCTTATGCAAAACTCGCCTCAACAAAAAGTTTTAACAAAAATGGGTTTCTCAAGTTTTAAACGTTTCTTCATGTTTAAACTCTCAGTAAGTATCTTCAAAATAATGGTAACACGCTGCCGTAGCCAAGATGAATCTTGTTGCATGTAGTACATCCTGTTTGGGAACAGTATTGTACTACTACTGTACTTCAGTGCTCGACACACATCCGGTAGACATGGTGCGCTGCGCAAATCAGCCTGGAAATGCTCGATGATACTGCTATACGTACAATTTGTTTAAGCATCTGATCGAGGCAAAGCATCGGTAATCCTGGCGCGATAGCATCGACGCCTCGAATGACGTTTCCCCTGTGAAGTAGCAGGTCGGTGGTGCGTAGCGGAGTGGGTACGCGTGCGGAGCGCCAACCTGATAATATCAAAATCAGTTAGTTCTTCGTTCCTTGCAACTAATTTTTTCCTCTTTCTTTCATGTACGGAACGCTGAATGTTCTGCTACTACCGAGACTGACGTGTTCCCTCTTTCATTTCAAACACGTTGAGTAGACCACACCAGAGCAGCACTCCACCTTCGGTGTGAATTGATGTCACCGTTTTAAAGTTCACAAAAGAAATATTAGTCAATTTTCTTAATAAAATCGGATCTATTCTCAAAAAACAGTATGCAAATCTCCGCTGCCAATGTAATCAGCCAAGCAATAGCTCATGTCCGGCGGGCGTCATAGTCACGTCAACCTTGGCCCTTTTGACTGTCATTGTCGTTGGCTATCTTAGAATTGCACTATACTAGTTTTTTCGACAAAGAGTATATATTAATATCAGAGATACCAATTACACCCGATCTCTGCAACAACGTATTGCACCAGCGACGTTACGGATACATATAGCTAAAAAAAAGAATTATAGAAAAAAAAAGTCCCACTACGGTAGTTTAATCATGTTAGTTGCCACATAGCTGGGTTTTCGTATAACATGGTGCAACTAGATTATTTGAATGATATATTGTATATGTGAAATTAAACAATCAACTAGGACCCTATTTCAAAAGTGTTGCGTGTTATAAACGCGACAAACAGATAACGAATAACAAACAAATCGATCACATGGGACATAAAGATTTTAATGTGAAAAAGTCTTTCCAACAAAGAGATGTATTTATAGACAGAGATAATTATATGTGCCTCGTTCAACTCATCATAAGTTAGTCTCCTTTTACACGAATTTGGATCACAATATAACAAACTTCATCTTGAGACAAATTTCATCTTGTAGTTTAAACAACAACATTTTCCCTGAACTACAAACAAAAAACTACTTTCGGCACCAAACAACCACTAGGGCTAAACAATTTTTTCAACCAAGCTCAAGCAAAACATAAACTTGACAACATAAACTAGTTTTGTCATCATATTAGCAGGATTATCATAAGTAATAATCTACATACCTTTAGTTTATCTTGTGCAACAATGTCGCAACATAATGGTATTTGACATAAATGTGTTTTGTTCTCTCATGAATTAGTTGACCCTTAATAAGGTATATGGCACTTCGAATGCCACAAAATAGAGTAAAACAAGAATTATATCCATGAAGCTCATCATACAAAACTTTCAACCAAATATATTCTTTGTAAGCTACAGTAGCCATGTATTATATCTCAATTGCAGATTGAGCAACAAGTGATTATAGTGTTGCCCTCCAACTCATAGCAAATCCACCAACAATGAACACATAACCCGTGAGGATCTCCTTTTATCCAAATCGGCAGCATAACTTAAATTCACATAGTTATCGAGTCCCTTATCAGTCTTGCCATATTTCAAGCAAGTTTTAGATATGCCACAAATGTACATGACAATACATTGAACAACCATTCAAAAAATTTAACCAGGACTAGCCGAGAAGAAACCATGTCATACATCAAAGAACAAACAACATGAGAATATGGAAATCATGAAATCTACTCAAAATCTTCATCAGCACTAGGACCCTATTTTGAAAGTGATATATTCTATAAACGTGACAAGAAAATAACGAAGAACGAACAAGCCAATCACAGAAGACACAAGGATTTTAATGTGGAAAAAGCCCTGTTTTGAAATTGCTTCTCTCGACCCAAACCTTCGGTGATGGGCCTCGCACCGATCGTTAAAAGTTAACCTCCTTTTATATGAATTTGGATGACAACATGACACTAGCTGAGTAAGACAAGATGATCGCCATTCTTATTCCATATCTTTGATGAGTGCTTGATTAAAGTGATAGTAGAGCTCAATCTAATGACCTCTTCTAGGTTGGCTCCTAGCCGGTTGGATAGTACTTTCCCAATTCCATATTAGTTGTCGCTGATTTGCATGTATCTAGATACACATCTTAATCATCGGCAACTAATATGGAACTGAGTAATGCGGTGTGTATTCCATCTAGTGCTAAGAGCGGGCAAATGGCCCCCGAGCTCTAGGGATATCATTTTTTTTAGAAATGGCATATGAATGTTTCAAAAAATGGATAGAAAATCCCACATGTAGATAATGGTGAAATCTACTGGTGTGCAGAATTTTTTAATTTTTTTTATTTTAGGCTAAGAAAAATGATAAATGTGTGTATATGGGTGGGCTGAATAGTTCACATTTGCAAAACTTAAAAAAAAATCTCATTTTCAGTTTTTTCTAGCTTAGAATCAACAAATTTTGAATTAAGATTTTGCAGGCTAGTAGAGTTCGACACTACCTACACCTAAGAATTTTTTATAGGGTTTTAAAAGTTCCATACATCAATTTTGAAATTTTCAAAAGAAAACGACCATCATGGAGCTCGGGCTCCATTTGTGGTTTCCGGTGATGGAATTCCATGGGGAGCTTTCCTTACGGCCACCACTAGATTGCATACACCAGATATCTCGCACCTAAATTTTTTATTCAGCACGTAAGGGCATGTACAATGGTTGATAAGACTATCTTATCTTGATTTTATCAAGTGATTTAGATATAACAATAAAATATATGATGTATAATTAAATTATTTTCTAATTTTATCTCTATTATGGCGAGAGATCGTTGCTAAGAGATCATCACAGAAGGCACATATCTTTTCAGCTTTCTCTTTCCTCCCCGTGTCGTTTATCCTATGTAACACTCCTAAGCCTTTGTGGGATACTTCTTGTTGTGTTGGCACATTTTCGTTCCATAGTGAACATTCAAAGGTCGACCATTTTGACGAAAGCTCTACCCCGTTCCCTCTCCTTCTCCACTTGCTCCGTTCCACGAAGGTTATATGAGATTTATCAAAATTTGGATGTAAGACATCTAAATTTTAAGAAATTGTAAACAACCTTCATGAGACGAAGGGAGAAAAACTTTACATAGTGGTAATGTTGCTAACTGGGAAAAGGATGATCGGTTCAAAGTAGCTTATGATTTGTGTATCCATGCAAAGGGGAACCACAAGCCGGAGAAAATCCATAATCTAACAAATCCCACATATATTCTTGCAAAAACGTTTAACCAATAAACTGTATACAGCTGAAATGGTAAAAAGTATCCCAAAGTACCGCTACTACTACTACTCTACATAGTTCCTTGATCTCTTGAGAGATACGAAACCTTGTGATATAACATCATGTGTAGAAATAGCACCCTCCTTCCCACCCAAAAATTTGTACACCCCAGTTAGCCCGCTACTACTATAACAGAATCAACCAATCAATCGATCAAAACGGGGGCTTAGACCTCTGCGCACCGCCGCGGCGCGAAGCCGAGCCGGTTGTTCTGCAAATCGTAGAGAACGTGGAAGTTCTGCTGCTGGTAGTTGCCGATGATGGACATGGCGGAGCGCGGCGTGCCGAGGACGGCGAGGCACATGATGTCCGGTTCGAGCTGGATGAAGTAGTTCTCCGCCGGGAAGTCCCACACGGCGCCGTCGGTGAAGAGCAGGGAGAATTCCGGCACCTCGCGGTTTTCCACCCCGGAGACATTGTAGCATGGGCTGAGCACCGGGAAGTCGGCGATGAGAGGGTAGGTCTTGTCCATGCGGTCGATGAACGCCTGCCGGACCACCTGGTACGCCGGGTCGGGGAAGTAGCTGAGCGTGGTGCCGGAGTCGATGATCGTGCCGCCGGAGCCATCCTTGGCCACGCCCAGTGTCTCCGGCGAGATGTTGAGGATTTCTCCTCCGACGAGGATGCTCTTGAGCCGGACGTAGTAGAAGGTGTCGGCGGAGTCGGCGGCGGCGGGCGCGAAGGCCGTGTAGTTGAGCTGCGGGTGCGCGAGCAGCACGTTGTCGTCGCCGAAGACGATCTTGCTGCCGACCGCGCTGCCGTGGTCAACGAGGCAGTAGGAGAAGGCGTGGCCGTACACGCCGCGCAGCTGGGACGCGAAGGAGAGCGGCCCGCGGCCGAGGCCGAGCAGCCCCGCGGCGCCGTGGAAGAGGCCGCGGTTCCAGTGGCCGCACCCGAACGCGACGCCGTCGACGCGGCGGGTGGCGCCGGCGGCGGTGAGGTTGACGGTGAAGGCCTCGAGCGCGAGGTCGCCGGTGGTGTTGGACTGGTCGCCGTACCAGTAGAAGTACGGGCAGGGGTCGCTCCGCGGGCTGCGGCACGACCGGGGGGCAGTCGGCGGAGAGACGAGGCCGCAGCGCTTGTCGCCGCAGGTGACGTTGCGGTAGGAGGTGGAGGCCGCCGGGTCGAAGACCGGCCCGCGCTGCTCGAAGCAGTCGAGGCAGGGCGCGCACTGCAGCCAGTTGAGGTCGCTGCCGGTGTCCATGATCAGCTGGAACCGCCGCGGCGGCGTGCCGACGTAGACGTCCACCAGGTACTCCCCGGAGCCGATCGCCACGCCGGACTCCACCGTGGCCACCAGCCGCTCCGACAGCGCCCGCCGCGGCGACGAAGAGGCGGTTGTACGCCTGCCGGAGAGGGTGACCTGCCTCGTGCGCATGGTGTCGATGCGGATGGCGTCTTTCTTGGCCGAGTCGAGGAAGGAGTCCTTCCTTGTCGTGCCCGCCGCGGCGTCGGCGGCGGCGGAGCGGTGGCTCATGTGCAGCTTGAGCGACGGGGTACGGCGCGCGAGCTCCTCCTCCTCGCCGAGCAGCTTGCCGTCGCAGCCGCTGTCGGCGACGGCGGTGTTGTACGGCGGGAACTCGATGCCGTACAAGGGGGCTGACGAATTAGCGGAGGCGTGAAGCGGCGATAGCAGGAGCAAGAAGATGAGTACGGCGATCTTCATGGTGACTGAGAAGTGGATGGATGAGCAGCTGGGGTAGAGCTTCCCTTCCCGGGAAGGCGAGCTGGGGAAGCAAGCAAAGACCGGAGAAAGCAAGCAGGGGCGGGCGAAGGAAGAAGGTGGGGAATGGTGGGTGGGGGATGGAATAGGCGAATGCGAATGTTGGTGATGGTGGCTGCGACTGCGAGACGAAAGAAAACGCGGTTTTGTCCAGCGAGATGAAGACCAGACCAGGGTGGTCAAACCTTGTTGCCAATACAACGAGTCAACACACTTTTCTGCAGCAGGTGGCGCGCGCGGCCGCCGCCCAACCCGGCGAGGAAGTCGACCAGCGCCGCCCTGTCCGCGTCCGGCTGGGGCAGGAGTGCGGCTAGCCGGAGCAGCTGCTTGGGCGAGTTGCCGGCGTCCAGCCGGTTTTTTTAGTATAGTTTGAAAAAACAAATGAATAACAAGAATTTATTATAAGTTTAACAAATAAATAAGTTTACTACATAGTAAACAAATACTGTAGTATAAATTCAACAAAGCATATAAAAAGTTTAACAAGTTTGGATCACATTGACATATAGATAAATAAATACATAAAAAACCGTGTGCACCTTTGGATGCAGAAGCTGAGGCGATATTTCCCCATTTCAAAAAAAATAGATAAATAAATTAGACGGCAGCTTTGCGGATCCATAGATGCTCCATCATATCATGTTGCAGTTGATGGTGAGTATTTATATCTCGAACTTCTTGACACATGCTGAGAAAAGCAGCGAAGGCTAGCGGCACATCGTGATAACATTTGCAAAAGTACCTATCTGTTCATGCAGTTTAGTGTCAAACACTGAAATTCCCGCTCGTTCTCAATGATCAGAGCATCTTCTGTTGCGGTTTCCCAGGCCAAAATTAGGCGCTATTTTATACCAGATGGATGTATTTTTTTTTTCCTGTGGAGCCCCATTTTCCCAGCGGCGGACCCAAAGTGGATGAAAACTTTTGACAAATAACAGCGAATTCAGACAAAATTAGGCGAAACTCGTTCAAACATAAGCGAAATTTAAAGATATTTAACTTATATAGGCGAGTTCGTGCATATATAGGCCGACTTCGTACATATATTGGAATTCGGCTAGATGGAAACATAAACTAAAACTAATAGCGGCCTTCTACATGCTGAAATAGCGGTAGAAGGTCGTATAGTCGGCGCCATCGTCGTCGTCGCTCGAGTTGCCGGCGTCCTCGGACGGCGGCGCCTTGTACCAGCGGCTAGAACCCTGTCAGGCTCGCCGGCGCGTGGCGGCGTCGGCCGGTTGAGGTCGTGTTATCGCCAGATTTTAACCAAGTCAGAGATGGGCCGCGATGGAGATGGGCTTAGAGGATATGCACATGAAATATTTCTGAATCGGCCTTTTACGATAATTTGGGCTAGATGGCCCGTGTATCTGTACATTATGGTAGATTTAGAATTAAGAGATAGAGTTTAGCTCGTACGAAGTTAGGTTTATTCCAAAAGTAGAAAGTCCACGGACTATAAATATGTACCTAGGGTTATTGAGAAAGAAAGACGATCACGTTCACAACAAACCAATCTAGGCGCATCGCCACCCCCTGTTTCGAGGGTTTCTTCCGGGTAAGCGTCATGCTGCCCAGATCGCATCTGGCGATCTGAGCAGCATCTTGTTTATTCGTTGTTTGTGTTGCTCGTGCTGAAGCCTTGTTGATAGCGAGTAACACCATTATCATAGATGTGTTAGGGCTAGCATCGATACTTCTCTAGTATATTTGCTTAGTTATGCTGCCCCTGGATATCTAGCTGCCTTTACACCTATCTTAGGTGTAAGGGTAGCATCTTGCTTAGTCTTTATTTAGTAGATTCGATCTGTTATGGTTGTTCCTTGTTCTTCAAGGATTAGTTTGATATCCATATGGTTAGGCCATGCAAACGGGTTGAATGATCCAGTAGAGCGTAGGGTACGGTTTGCTGATCTTAGAGGAGATGTTCTGGGAATTAACTCCATGTTGGTTTTTAGGCCTTTGCTAGGGCTGGTTTTCTGTTATCTTTCGTATCTACCAGGCTCAACTACGTGTAGGACGTTCCGGTTATATGGTGAAAACCCTAGATCATCGTAGATCGTGTTAACTTAGTGTTGATCAAGCAGGACCACCATGTTATCGTAGATCCAATACGAATCATGGGTGGATCGGCTCCTTGAGCCGATTCACAGGATAACCTGAGAGCCGATCGAGGCTCGTATTTAATGTTTACGTGTCTACCATGCAGGAAATTAATCGAAGCAATCCATCACCTTCTTGACCAGGTATAGGTCAGGTGGAACGCCCTTGCACCAGCTAGGACGTGTGCCGGAGTTTTGCGGGCCGTCGCCCGAGGGACCAGGGCCCACCAGCAGTCCTAGGAGCCTCCCGGCTCTTCGTGTTGCTCGTCGCTGCTCGCCGGTGGGTTTTGGCAGGCAACACATTCTGGCACGCCCGGTGGGACATTCTACATCAACTGCGTCAACATCTACAGCTGAGATGGCGGACGCACCAGTCACATACGAAGCGATGTCTGAGGAGCACAAGAAGAAGTATGATGAGCTTAAAGCTCTCTTCGAAGCCGATCTCACCGGCTCTTTCGAGAGGACCCGTACACATGGCATTAGGTAGAAGGGGTTCTCACCCGAAGGCGCCCTCGATGAGGTGGATCTGTCTACCTCTTCAGAAGAACGCACCAGAGCTCTGCGTCAGGAAGTTAATTACATGGTGGCTCATTCGCTACACCGTCATTCTGAGAGCCTGGTGAACGCTTTCGAGCGCGTTGCGGTTCGCGTGGTCCAGGAAATCATGAAGCATCAGTATTCTCCGTCAGGACCTACCCTAGGGACTCACCAAGGAGAAATACCGTTCCAGACCAGACCGTAGTTGCCATTCTCGCTAGCAGCTCCAGAGCCGCCGGGTTCACCGGCGTACGTCGTCTACAAGATTGGAGGCGATCCTGGTGATTACCAGTTCCTGCATGAACCACCTAAGGAAATCCCGCACGGATACATGTGCACGTACATGTCTGACTGCAATAACTTGGCGCGCACGAACCAGATTGCAGCAGGAGGGATTTCTGGAACAGCAGGAGGGATTTCTGGAGCGGATCCCGATAAACAAGCGTGGCTAGCTAAATATGCCACCGCAACGAATCAGCAAAGCTCGACCCCTGCAGCTCATACAGTGGACCAAATCAGTGCAATCTTGAGAGATCAGTTCGGCATGGTGCCAAAAAGGAGAGCAATCGGCTATTCCAAGCCGTACCCCAACGAATATGATCTGATTCCACTGCCGCCCAAGTATCGGCTCCCCGAGTTCTCAAAGTTTAGTGGAACAGAAGGCTCTAGTTCAATTGAGCATGTGAGCCGATATTTGGCACAGTTGGGCGTGATTTCAGCATCAGACCCGTTACGTGTGAGGTTTTTTGCGCAATCTCTCACAGGGCCAGCTTTTGGGTGGTACACCTCGTTGCCACCAGACTCAGTCCGGACGTGGAAGCAGCTGGAAGAGCAGTTTCACATGCAATATCACTCAGAAGCTACCGAGGCTGGCATTGCCGATCTGGCGCAAGTACGACAGAAGCGTGGAGAAACGGTGTCGGAGTATATTCAGCGTTTCAGGACTGTCAGAAACCGATGTTATTCGGCTCGTTTGAATGAGAAAGAAGCAGTCGATCTGGCAGTGCTGGGCCTCGCAGCGCCGATCAAGGATCTGGCTTCCCAAGCGGAATACACTTCACTGGCGCATATGGTTCAGAAATTATCATTGTATGAGAAGCGCCACCCAGAATTGTATCAAGACAAGTTCAAACGCCCGATAGGCCTGGTTGAGACAGAAGAAGTTGAAGACTCTGCAGGAGACCAGGAAGTAGCTGTGGCTGAATGGGCTCGGGGGGCAAACCCCGTGTCCTGCAAATGGGTGAAACCACAAGGGCCTGCAAAAGGGTTTGATTTCGATGTAAGCAAAGCTGAGCAAATATTCGATTTACTGCTCAAGGAGAAACAGCTGAAGTTACCCGAAGGCCATAAAATCCCTACGGTGCAAGAGCTGAACGGAAGACCATACTGCAAGTGGCATCACTCGTTCACCCATATCACCAACGACTGCAAAGTGTTGCGTCAGCAAATCCAATTGGCGATAGAGCAAGGGCGTCTGATTTTTGGTCAGTATGCCATGAAAGTAGACACGCAACCGTTTCCTGCCGTCAACATGGTGGAGTGCAATCACTTCGTGAGACGCCAGCCAGATTTCTCGTTCGAGGTTAACATGGCAGGGCCTGTATACCACCATGGCAGGGATAAAGAAGAGAGCAGTCGTTCTCGTGGCAAGGAAAAGGAGGAGGCCGGCCCACGCGACCGGCCCCGATATGATGACAGACGGTACATCACCGAAGAACAAGTGAAGAACGTGCGGTATCAACGACCGCTTTCCGAGCATCTCCTCAACAAATATGAGCGCCAGTACCACCGACGCCGGCGATATGACACAGCCGACGAAAAATATCATCGGTCTGACGTAAACAACAGAAAATATCGTCGGAATGATAGAGATGACGAAGGATATGAGCGCCGCGCTAAGGGAAAGTCAAGAGAGCAGGAGGACATGGACAGACACTGGGATTGTCCTTTCTTTAAGCATTGCTGGGATTCAGGAATGAGCCGATTGCCTACGATCGACAACTGCCCGGAGTGTAGACAGAAGAAGAAGGACATAGGTGACGTGTCAGTGTTTAAACGTCTAGGGCCTCTCCCATCTCGGAACAAGCAAGCTGAGTCATCTCGGGTCGAAGGTCTAGAGGAGTTAGAAGATGAAGATGAAGAAGAAGAAGAAAAAGAAGATAGATACCACCGGCCAAGGTGGTGCCCTGATGGACTCAGTCACTCCCAAAAGCGTAGGGTTCAGCGGCTACGTAGCTTGGAGGAAGCCGAGAGGCAATACCTGCACACGTTGAGGAAAGCACGGCCCGATCTGGCCGTAAAAATTCAGCAAACTTTGGATGAGGAGAGTCGTCCACAGAAGAAAGAATGGCGCCCCAAGCAAATGAAAGCCGATGAGAAGACATCGGCTGGCACAAATATGGTGTTCATACTTCCGTCGGAGTTTTGTGCTCCAAGAACCGAAGAAGCGTCTGTAGCCCAGTTCGACTGTGGCCCACGGCCAGTTATCTTTGAAAAGCCACAAGAGAAGAGCTACAAACAGTTGAAGGCCCTGTATCTAAGAGGTTACATCAATGGGCAGCCTGTCAGCAAGATGTTGGTTGATACGGGAGCGGCAGTCAATATAATGCCGTACTCCATGCTACGGCGTTTGGGACGCTCTAAAGAAGACCTGATCAAAACCAACATCACACTAAGCGACTTCAACGGCCAAGCATCAGAAACGCAAGGCGTTCTCAACGTGGATCTAACAGTAGGCCGAAAAACCATCCCTACATCGTCGATAGCAAAAGCACCTACGCTGTCCTGCTTGGGAGGGATTGGATTCACGCCAACTGCTGCATTCCATCCACAATGCACCAATGCCTGATACAGTGGGATGGAGATGAAGTGGAGGTCGTTCATGCAGATGACTCGATTGAGATCTCAATAGCTGGCATGAATATTTGGGATGCGGAAGACCAAGAGCCGCTCTCTGGAGTCAGTTTGGACGGCTGTGAGCGCATCGAAGCTACAAAAAACGGGGTGAGGCTGGTCTTATCCACCGGCCTGACAGACTAGCAAGAGCGAAGTCAATGGACGTACGTGGCAAGGCCGATCCCTGCGATCGGCCCCAAAAAATAAGAAGCAATGATCCTACCTCAAGCATGTCACGTAGTTATAGTATGGAGGTTTCCTCCCGTAGTAGAGCACAAATAGGGTATAAACCTTCATTGAGCAATGCAATCAAAAAGGGGGCCGATTCCAGCAATCGGCCCAAATTATCTTTACCATACGTTTTGCCTGTGTTCAGCATTGACCTAGAAGGCGACGGCAAGCTAGGGTTTGGGTTTACATCGGCTGATGAGCTAGAAGAAATCGACATTGGTCCTGGGGATAAGCCACGACCAACTTTTATCAGCAAAAAGTTAGATCCGCATCTGAGGGGACTGATGATAGATCTGTTGAAAGAATACCCAGATTGCTTTGCATGGGATTACACAGAGATGCCTGGGTTAGACAGGAGCATCATTGAGCATCGGCTCCCCCTCAAGAAAGGATTTCGGCCGTTCCAGCAGCGAGCACGACAGATGAAGGCCGACATTTTAGAAGAAGTCAAGAAAGAGATCGAGAAAATGTTGACCGCCGGGTTCATCAGGCCATGCAGGTATGCTGAGTGGATTTCTAGTATCGTACCTGTGCAGAAAAAGGACGGCCGATGGCGCGTCGCCATAGATTTTCGAGATCTCAATAGAGCCACTCCAAAGGATGAATATCCCATGCCGGTAGTAGAGACATTGATCAATGCAGCTGCTGGTCACAAGGTTTTAAGTTTCATGGATGGCAATGCCGGCTACAACCAAATTTTTATGGCTCCAGAAGATATACACAAGACTGCATTCAGAGTGCCAGGACCGGTTGGCTTGTTTGAATATGTAGTCATGACATTTGGACTAAAAAATGCCGGCGCAACATACCAACGGGCCATGAATTACATCTTTCATGATCTGATCGGCAAGTTGGTGGAGATATACATCGATGATGTGGTAGTCAAGTCTGTTTCACTAGAAGGACACTTGGAGGACTTGCGACGCATCCTGGACCGAACTAGGAAATTTGGACTAAGAATGAATCCAAAGAAGTGTGCTTTTGGTGTGACGGCCGGTCAATTCTTGGGTTTCTTGGTTCATGAACGCGGAATTGAGATCGGCTTGAAAAGTCAGGAGGCAGTGCAAACAATGCAGCCACCTACCACGAAGAAGGAACTCCAGTCTCTCATCGGCAAAATCAACTTCGTCAGAAGATTCATCTCTAATCTGTCAGGGCGAATCGAGCCGTTCATGGGACTGGTAAAAATTAAATCTGATGAGGAGTTTCGCTGGGGGGCAGAGCAACAGCGAGCGTTTGACGAGATTAAAGAGTATCTAACGAAGCCACCTGTATTGGTTCCGCCCCAGCAGGACAGACCATTCTATATTTACTTGTCAGTAGCTGACACGTCCATCGCTTCAGTGGTGGTGCAACTTTATGATGGTCTGGAGATAGTTGCTTTCTACCTCAGTAGAAGGATGTTGGATGCAGAGACGAGGTACCCTGAGATTGAGAAGTTGTGCCTCTGCCTATTTTTTACCTGCACCAAGCTTCGTCACGTCTTGCTGTCAGCAGAAATCATCATCATATGCAAGTCAGACATCGTCAAACATATGCTGTCGGCTCCTGTGCTGAAAGGCCGACTCGGTAAGTGGATGTTTGCATTATCGGAATTTGATCTCCGGTATCAACCTGCGAAGGCAGTCAAGGGATAAGCGTTGGCCGATCTTATTGCTGAACGGATTAACACTGATATAGCAGCCCTGTCGGTACGTGCATGGGCCATGTTTTTCGATGGATCGGTTTGTGACGATGGTTGCGGCATCGGCATTCTACTCGTGTCGCCCCGGGGGGCAACATATTCCTTCTCCATCAGGCTATCTACCCCTTGCACCAACAATGTCGCTGAGTATGAAGCAATACGCAAGGGAATGGAGTTGTTGTTGGAAGCCGGGGCAGAAGCAGTGGAGCTTTTTGGAGACTCGAAATTGGTGATTTCCCAACTCACGGAGGAATATAAGTGTGAGAGCGAGTCGCTCTTCCCATTATGGATGCAATGCTGTGAGTTGATGGCCCAATTTAGGTACATGAACTTCAATTGGATCCCAAGGTCGCAAAATACCGAGGCCAACGATCTCGCACAGATGGCGTCAGGCTACAAGGACGTAGCAGATGGAGCCGATGTTCAGGTACAGTTCCTGGAACAGGATGACTGGAGAGCCGATATCTTCAATTACTTGAAAGATCCGGCTCGGGGGGCACCTAAACGGATAAGGTACAAGGCCATGAAATATGTCCTTATAGGAGATGGCATGTTCTACAGGACTTTGGAAGGGTTACTTCTCAAATGTCTGGGACCAGCCGAGTCAAATCGGCTCTTACACGAGGTACATAAAGGCGTCTGTGGAACTCACCAATCGGCTCATAAGATGAAGTGGCTGATCAGGCGAACAGGGTTTTACTGGCCCACCATGCTTGAGGACTGCTTTAGGTACTATAAAGGGTGTCAAGCGTGTCAGATGTTTGGGAAAATTCAGATGGTGCCCGCATCAGCAATGAACCCCATCATCAAGCCTTGGCCATTTCGAGGTTGGGGCATGGATATGATCGGCAAAATCAATGCTCCATCAAGCAAAGGCCACGTGTGGATCTTGGCCATTACAGATTACTTCACTAAATGGGTGGAGGCCGTCCCTATGAAGTCAGTGAAATCAGAAGATGTTATCAACTTTGTGAAAGAACATGTCATTCATAGATTCGGGATCCCCTAGACTATCACGACCGATGGAGGTTCGGTCTTCATTTCTAAAGAGTTCAGAAAGTTCTGCGATGACACGGGAATCAAGTTGATCCGATCATCTCCATACTATGCTCAAGAAAATGGGCAGGCTGAAGCGTCCAACCAGAGCCTTATCAAGCTGATTAAGAGGAAAGTTGACGAGCACCCTAGACGCTGGCACGAGGTGCTATCAGAGGCTTTGTGGGCTTATCGCATGTCACGTCATGGGGCAATAAAAACCTCGCCATACCATCTGGTCTATGGACAAGAAGCCGTATTACCCTGGGAAATTACGGCTGGTTCAAGGCGTGTTACGTTTCAGAATGATTTAACAACTGAAGAATATGCAGCCCTGATGAGTGATAGCATTGAGGATCTAACGGAACTCAGACTTTGGTCGCTTGAAAAGATTAAAGAGAACAAAGCCAAGGTAGCTCGCGAATACAATAAGAAGGTGAGACCAAAGGAGTTCCACGTTGGTGATCTAGTATGGGAAGCTGTACTGCCATTGGGGACTAAGGATGCAGTGTATGGTAAATGGTCTCCAAATTGGCACGGGCCGTACAGGGTCAGCCAAGTTTTAAAGGGTAACGCATACATGCTCGAGGAGCTGAACGGTGTGAAATTCCCAGTAGCTGTCAATGGTCAGCATCTCAAGAAATATTTCCCAAGCATGTGGGATGACAGACAGTGAAATACGGGGGCCGATGCATGAAATCGGCCAGTAAAAAAAACAAAAATATACAGGACACAAGTACAGCCGATGCACAGACATCGACTTCAGACTAAAAAGCCGATGCACAGACATCGACTCTAGAGGTACAAGCTCAACTGAGCAGTTATCAGATTACACAGAGAGGCTCTACTGAAGGAATGCCTCGAGGGCATGGAGGGCGTCAGCACGGACACGATCCACCTCGGCGATCTCGGCCTCATCATCTTCGTCCTTGCCTGTCACCAGCTGTTTGTTCAGGGCACGTATTTCGGCCAGATCAGTCTTCAGTTCAGCTTTGAGGCCTTCTGCTTCCTCTTGGGAGCGTGCAATAAGGGCTTCCTTATCATGGATGAGCTGTTTGGTTGCCCGGACCCTCTCTTCAAGGTCCTCCAACTCCTTTCGCAAGGTCTTAAGTTCAGCAGTGCTGACAGAGGTGTCAGTTTTGGCGTCCAAAGCTGCCTTTTTCTCATTAAGCCGCTGAAATTTGTCTGCAATATCGGCTTTCAACGGAAGCTGGGCATGGCGTAGGTCGATTCTCTGGCGAGCCAACTTCACCCTTGACCTGTAGGCAGACAGAGTCACAACTGGCCAGAGTTTCACCTGCAACGTCACCGGGAGATGGGGATGGATGTCTTCAAGAATGTTCTTCACTTCCTCGGGGTTTTCAACCAATGTCTCAATTGAGGAGGAGAGCAGGGCCTTGAGACGCTGGAGTTGACCATGGGTAGCGCTGGGTCCTGGCTCTTCACTTGCCCTAGAAGTAGCAGGTTCGATGGATTCAGGGTCGAACGCTAGCAAGCTTGAGAGGTCGTAACCCTGACAAACAACAAGAACAACATCAGTATGCAGCAAAAGAGAAGGGTAGAGCCAAGGGAGAGGAGTGTACCTCTCCTAAGACCAGAGGGACAGCCGATGATGAGATGATCGGCTCTTGTGTTTCTGTTGTGGGCTTGGCCAAGTTGGCAACCTTGTCAGCTACACTCTTAGAGGTTGCTAGGTCCAAGGTGGCGGATGGTATCAGTACCTCCTCAACTTCCCCACTAGAGGTGTCATCAGTCTGCAAAGGAAGTGGTTAGCCGATGCGAGCAGCGATGGGTTAGCATGAAATATGAGCCGAGGAGAGTATGGAGGGTAATTACATTTGAAGCCCCTTGGTTAGATGAAGGGGCTTGTGGTTCCTTTCGAGCTCTCTTGAGGCATCGGCTCTTTGTGCGTACTTTGGTTGGAGCTTGGGGGGCAACAAGTTCAGTAACTGACCTTTTCTTGGAAGCCGATGGTGGCAAATCTGGCTGGCTCTGCATGGTGATTTTCACAGAGTTGCCCGAACTCGAATTCCCTCGACTGGAGTGGGTTTCCTCGCTGGAGTTGCCTTCAGTGGAGGCCTGTAAAAGAAGAGTTAGTAAGCACAAGCATATTTATAGAAGCCCATAAGGGTAGATGAAATCAGTCAAGGCATGGGTCAGCTTACGTGCAAACTTTCTTGAGCTGGAGTAGGGTTTTGGCGCTTCAAGGTCTTCCTGGCAGCTACTTTCCTCACTGCCGTTCTCGCCTGGGTTGAGGCTCGGGGGGCAGCTGGCCCGGAAGACACTTTGCTCTTGGAGGACGATTTTGGTGAAATCGGCTGGCTCTGCATCACAACCTTTTTCAAGGGTGGTGAGCTTTTGCAGAAGAGGACCACCGGAGCTGGTGGGAGGAATTTGAAGGGGGAGCCATCATCATCTACAGGTTCTGGACCATCTTGTTGCTGCAAGGAAACAGAGCAAGGTTATAAAGATCATTGTAAGCCACTGCAAGAAAAATTTGTGAGTAGTGGTACCTGTTCTGCAGGGATGTCATATTTAGCATCCAGTTGTTTCAGCAACGGTCCCAGAGCTCTTTTGAAGGCATGAGTCTTCCACATTGACCACCAGGTCTCAAAACCATCAGTTGATGAGGTGAAAGAGAGGTTGTGAGGGATTGGGATGACTAGAGCATCAAAGAAAGAGTAACACCTCTGACCGGTGAGGACATCGGGTAACTCAGCTCTGCTCTCTGTCAAGTGGTGGAGGAAGAAGTGTGGAGACACCTGCCCAAGACCAAACTGCCGGGCTACTACGACCGGCTGATAACACTCATAACCAGGTTTGATGATCCTGTTTGAAGTGCTCATGCCAACTGGAAGGAAGCAAGGACGGATCATGATGGAATATAAGTTCCGAGTGCTGGGGTCATCGGCAAAGCCGTCTAGCCTGAAGGAGACTGGATTTTCAAAATTTCCAGATTCGGTGTAAGGAAAGAACAGAGGATTGTCCAGACCTTGGAAGAAAATTCTGAACCACTCTGATGCTTCCTTGGGGATCAGTTTACTACCTGGAAGGCTATATAAAGCTTGGTCGTAGCTAGTGCATCGGATTTGCTTCCCATTGGTATCTGGAAAGGTGTAGGTGGCCAAAGGAGGGAAGTTTGGGATGTGGTTCTGGAAATACAGCTGAGCCCATAGCTGAATAAACCACCAGGGACCTCCTGTTTTGACTGTCTTTTGGGAGAACAGATTGACAGACATCAGTTGGAGATATCGATAGACCTCTCCTAGAAACAGTTTGCCGATGCCAAGTTGGGTACCTCTGGCAAGTTCATAGGCCAAGGAAAGGTAGTTCTTGGTTGGAGCAAGTGAAGGGCCACAGAATATGAAGTGTTCCAACCAGAAATTCAAGAAGGCCGTGTGTTCTTTCTCTGTTACAGGGCCTTTGTTTTTCATGTGGTGTCCAAGGTAGGCACCCCAGTTTGTGCACTCTGTTTTGGAGGAAAGTGTGAAAGGTACCTTTGGTAGCATAAAAGCAGAGGGGCTGGGGGATGAAATGTCTAGACCAGTGATCATGGCCACATCTAGCAGAGTTGGTGTCATGGGGCCGTGGCCAAACATGAAGCAGTTCAGAGCATCAGACCAAAAGTAGCCGATGGTTTTCAGAAGGTTTTCATGCTTCTCAAGGGGAGACAATGATAAAGACAAAGCATCGGCTATTCCTGTGGTTTCCCATGTGGCTTGGTGAGTTTTGGATACTCTACTGTACCATGACACCCAATCTTCAGGAGGGTTTGGCCAGGCTCGTAAGTAGTCGGCCCAAGAGGTTAGATCTAAGTTCTGGTTGACGAAGGGAATCCTATTGGCCTCGCAAGAAATCAAATGGGCAGGACTCTCGACAGAACGAGGGCCAAGGCAAAGAGAATTTGGAAGAGAAGGATGCGGCAGCAGAATGTCTGATACCTAAAATTAATGATGGAATGAGACATTAATTCAGGTGTTTGCTGTTAATTCTAACACTATGCTCGGATGGCGAGGAGCGGTTGAGGATTACCTTCAGGACAGAGACCGTAGTGTTGGCGCTGGATGATTCCGCCATTTGATTCGCTGCGGAGTTGAATCTGCACGATTGGGATCTGGGATTCGCGTGGCTATGAGGTGAATCTGTTCGACGGGCGATTTGGGGATCTGAGTTTGCTCCTTCAGACAAGGGTCGCAGGTTACCGTTTGAATAGGCAACTGAGTTTGGCCTTACTCGCGTTTTATGGTGAAGGACCGATGCGTTGCCATCGGCTCTTTGAGCGTTGACCTAGTTTGACGATCGGCAAAATCAACATGAAAATATTCTTCATTGATAAAGAGAGTTTTTTACAGAGAAGAGCCGATTGCTCACAAAAGGAAGAACAAAAGAAAGATCTACTGCCTAAATTACTACTACTAGTCCTATGCTAGTAGTCCCTAATCTAGGGGCCGTCGCTGCCCTCGTCGTCGCCGTCGTAGCTGCCGTCGGCGCTGCTGCCGGTGAGGTCCTCGTCGCTGCTGCCGTAGCCCTCGGCAGGGGCTTCTTCCTCCTCATCATCGTCATCGTCGTCGTCCTCCGACCCGGCGCGGAAGCGTTTCGCCGGCGGATACTCGTCGGAGGAGGCGTCATCCTCCTCTTCCTCCTCCTCGTCGGAGGAGGTGAAGCTAGCCCAGGAGAAGAGGTCGTCCTCGCTCTCCGCCTCCAATTCCCCGTCGACGAGGAACCGGAGTTCGTCCTCCCCGTCGGTCAGGGGTAGGTCGTCATCTGACCCGACTACGGTCAGGGGTGCGTCTTCTGCCCTGACGGTGAAGTCCCACTCCCTCTCGTCCCAATGCTCGAGAGCGCGCTTGTCGTACGCCGCCATCTGGTCATACTCCGGCATCGGCTCGCTGGAGGAGGAGGACTGGAAGGAAAGACCCGATGAGGCAGAGGAGGAGGAGGAAGACATGGTTGCAGAGGAGGGGCTTTTTCGATGGCTAGTGCGGAGCAAGAGGATGAAGAGGCGAACTGCTCGATGCAGTTAAATAAAGGGGATATAGTGGAGATGATTCAATGCTGCAGCGGTTTCCGAGGAGATGGTGCCAAAACTGTCAAATCATGCAGAGAAGTTGAGAAGGCAAGGCATCATGATGAAAGGATACTGTGGCGGTTCTGCTCTGCCACGACGTGACCCGACGAAGAAAAAAACAGAGTGGTTTTGGAATTACCATTACCAAAACCAGGGGGGCATGTGTTATCGCCAGATTTTAACCAAGTCAGAGATGGGCCGCGATGGAGATGGGCTTAGAGGATATGCACATGAAATATTTCTGAATCAGCCTTTTACGAGAATTTGGGCTAGATGGCCCGTGTATCTGTACATTATGGTAGATTTAGAATTAAGAGATAGAGTTTAGCTCGTACGAAGTTAGGTTTATTCCAAAAGTAGAAAGTCCACGGACTATAAATATGTACCTAGGGTTATTGAGAAAGAAAGACGATCACGTTCACAACAAACCAATCTAGGCGCATCGCCACCCCTTGTTTCGAGGGTTTCTTCCGGGTAAGCGTCATGCTGCCCAGATCGCATCTAGCGATCTGAGCAGCATCTTGTTTATTCGTTGTTTGTATTGCTCGTGCTGAAGCCTTGTTGATGGCGAGTAACACCATTATCATAGATGTGTTAGGGCTAGCATCGATACTTCTCTAGTATATTTGCTTAGTTATGCTGCCCCTGGATATCTAGCTGCCTTTACACCTATCTTAGGTGTAAGGGTAGCATCTTGCTTAGTCTTTATTTAGTAGATTCGATCTGTTATGGTTGTTCCTTGTTCTTCAAGGATTAATTTGATATCCATATGATTAGGCCTTGCAAACGGGTTGAATGATCCAGTAGAGCGTAGGGTACGGTTTGCTGATCTTAGAGGAGATGTTCCGGGAATCAACTCCATGTTGGTTTTTAGGCCTTTGCTAGGGCTGGTTTTCTGTTATCTTTCGTATCTACCAGGCTCAACTACGTGTAGGACGTTCCGGTTATATGGTGAAAACCCTAGATCGTCGTAGATCGTGTTAACTTAGTGTTGATCAAGCAGGACCACCATGTTATCGTAGATCCAATACGAATCATGGGTGGATCGGCTCCTTGAGCCGATTCACAGGATAATCTGAGAGCCGATCGAGGCTCGTATTTAATGTTTACGTGTCTACCATGCAGGAAATTAATCGAAGCAATCCATCACCTTCTTGACCAGGTATAGGTCAGGTGGCACGCCCTTGCACGTGCTAGGACTTGTGCCGGAGTTTTGCGGGCCGTCGCCCGAGGGACCAGGGCCCACCAGCAGTCCTGGGAGCCTCCCGGCTCTTCGTGTTGCTCGTCGCTACTCGCCGGTGGGTTTTGGCAGGCAACAGGTCGTCGTCGCTGCTCTCCTCGAGCTTGATCAGCGGCACGTGCCTGGGTGCGGCGACGCGTTGCCGCGTGGCAGCCAGGTCCAGCAGCCGACGCTGCTGCTCCGCCTCCTGCCGCTCCTAGTCCCGCCTGGACCAGTCCAGCGCGACGTCGATGGGGAGGGTGTTGTCAGTGGGGACCAGGTCGTTGACGACCTGGCAATCGCCTCCACCACCGCGGCATCCTCGGCGCTGGGCCTCCTCCTCGTCGAGCTGGTTCGCGGCGGCCGTCGCGGCAGCCTCCTTCTTCACCGACTTCCTCTTCCGCCAGCGTGATGGAAAGGAGGAGGGTTGGTCGCGGATGATGAGGGCGCCGTTGCTGCGCCCTCTGGCCGGCGGAGGCGATGCCGGCTCCTTCTTGAGGAAGCGCAGTGTCGACGGTGGAGGAGCTAATCCACCGGACCTGGACGGGGACTTCGACCCAGACGAGGAGGACGGCGCCATCCACCTCGGCGTCCAGGAACTACCATGCCGGTGCGACACGTAGCCGCCACCGGCGGCGGCATCCCCAGAACGGGGGAGTTCCCACCCTCAATGTGCGCGAGCACATTCTCGAGGGTGCGCCCAGGCGTGCTCCACTACCGGCGGCGGCCGGCGGTGTTGTTCCTAGCGGGAGGAGGAGGGGGGCCGTCGTACGCGAAGAGCTCGCGTTCGTACCTTTGCCGGAAGAACTGCGTCCACGCCTCGTAGTTGTCCGGCCAGAAGTGCTCCTCTGTGCGCTGCTCGTCAGTGAGAGTGACGTGCACAACGTCGATCTCCGCCTCCAGGGCGGCGCGACCCATCAGTGGCGGCGGGATCGGGACGCCGCCCGCGCTGAGTCGCCATCCTCCCGGCGCGTGGAAGTCCGGCTGCGCGAGGTGGCCCGCCGCGTGCAGGAGCCGCCCCTCCCATTGGTGGAGAGAGCGGTGGCCGAAGCCGTTGTTGGCCGCTCCGTCGTTTGCCATGGATAATCGCCGCTTCCTCTCGCTAGATGAGGTTAGGGAAGATTGGTGGTGAACAGAGAGACAACATGGTGAATGCGGCCAGACGCGGTCCTTCGGCGATAAATAGAGGGCAACGCGTGTGAAACCGAGGCGACAACATTAACTCGCCGCGTGGAAGCCACGCGTCCGGCGAAGACTGACCGGCGACAGGCTTTTACAGCTCACGGAAGACGATGCGATGATGACAACGATCGGCGTTTCTCGCCGACAAGTCAAGGCCACCAGCCGCGCAGGAAGTTTTCTCGGTGTTTCCCATGCTTTCGTTTCGTCCGGAGTCCTCGAGCGCTCCCCGGGCGGCCGGGGATGACCTGGGCTCTCCGGATGGATGGAAGCCCAAATCCGGACGAAAACGAGGAACCGGGGCGCGATTGGGCCGTTTTCGTCCATCCGGATGAAAAAAGACGTCCTGGGAGCCTCGTCGGGGAGACGGTTGGAGATGCTCTCATGTTGTGCAATATCATAGAGTCAGACATGACCTCCCACATATGATATTTTGACCAGGCAAGAGCGGATAATGGCAAATCAAGCTTGCAAGCAGACATCAAAGGCCCGCTTCACATCCTTTCCGCAAGCCTCTTGTTGCTGAGCAAACCAAGTTTTTTTCCCTCCAGGCATAGGGTTTGAGATTGTCTTCACAAATGTTAACCATCTTGAATATATGCGATCGGTCAGATAGTACCCCTTGTCATATTGATATCCATTGATCTTGAACTACATAGGAGGAGCACTGCCTTCAACAAGCTTTTGAAACACATTTGAGCACTGCAGCACATTGATGTTATTGTGCGATACTGCCATACCGAAGAAAGCATGCCAAATCCACGGATCCTAACTGCCTCAAGCACCACACCTTATGATCCTTTGTAACCTTTATACATGTTATTGTGTGTAAATGGACAGTTCTTTCATGTCCAGTGCATACATTCAATGCTTCCAAGCATTTAAAAAAAATCATCTATCTGCATTCTATGCCAAGATCCAAGCCGTGTCTTCTGCATTGGGTGTGCGCATGTAGTTCTTTCCAAACATTGTGATAATTGTTCTGCAGAACCTGCACAAGCTTTACATGCAATCAATGACGGTGGACTCGGCCATGCACACGTAGTTGTCATGTGTATTTTCACGCATACCGTATGTAAGCATCCAGAGGGAGATTGTGCACTTTTGAATAGTGGAGAAACCAAACAAACTGATGGTGTCTCTCTTCAGCTTGAAGTAGTCGGTCTCCCTCGGATTCTCGACAATATTCAGAAAAAAGCTTTTTACTCATCCTGAAACTGCAGCGGAAAATGACATCGTTGTGCAATGGATCATCGGCGAAGTAGTCGGCATAGAGTATGCAGTGGCCTTCAATCCTCTGCATCGGCTTGCTCTTGCGGCGTCTCGGCATGAAACCACCAAGCCTCGGCTTGTCCACCTCGGCGATCATGGGTAGGAGGGCGACGAGGATCAATCCTCGTCACTGATGGCTTCCCTCGCTACAACAACGACATCGACTTTGTCGCCCATCATAGCATCGATCACCTCCTCGTTGTCGGAGTCCATCACCTTGGCAAACCGTCGGACACCTCGCGTGCAAGGTGGACACAGGGTGGGGACGGGGAACGAGAGGCGGCTGGCGACAGAAGGAAGACGGTGTGATGGGCGGCGCGGTAGAGCGGGGAAGTGGAAAACTATATTCGGCAGCGAAGGTGTTTCTATGAGATTACCGACCAACGGCGGCGAGGGGTGGTTGTGGTGCCGATCTGGCTTGCGGGAGGCCATCGCCAGGTTGGGAGGGCGAGATTAGAAGGGATTTCTGGGAGTCTCACCGACACGGCTAGCCCGCAGCGTTATTTCGTCCATCAAGCACTCTCCGTGCATTGGGTTCAGCATGTAAACGCAGGATAAGTTGTTGGGCGAGCCGGCGCCTAAACAAAATTGAGGGTGACCGCTGGAAGCGTTATTTCACGCTAGCGCCCCTATTTTTATATTTTTAGATTTATCGGAAAGACGAGTGGAGATGCTCTTAACGAGGGAGATGCGGAGTGGAAAGGAAACGAGGGGGAGCTCGGGTTGGGAAGCTTTATTTGTGCGCGCGACGCAGGGAGAAAGAGGGTGGGGAGTTGGAGCCACGCAGCCAGTAGGGTGCGTATGGAGCTGACGCGCCGGTGGTGGTGGGGTGATGGGAGCGGCGGTGCGAGGCGAGGAAGCCTCCGGTGCGCTCTGGGCGGTGTCGGTCAGACGGTCACCGCGCGCATGCGTGTGCCGTGTGGCACGGGATGAGGCGTCACAGCTCACAGCCGCGCACGGCAGGGGTAACCATCGCTGCTCGTTCGTTGAGTTGGTCAATATTTCTTTTCTGAACCAAAAGTTAGAAAGTCAAAAGGTTGAATCGTGTGGTTTTAAGGAGGGGAGCACTTGGAATAACTAATCGTCAAAGAAAACGAGATCCTAAAAAAAGGAAAAAAACAAAGTAGTACTAGTACAGTAGTACCATTGGTTATTGTTTGGTCATTTTCAAAACAATTTGTTGGGACAAGGACCATGACCATCCGACCAGGTTTTCCAACCACATGTTTGTCGCAATAATAATGCCTTAATTACACACAGCTAGATTTCATTTTTTATATTTTCAATGCATTTTTTTGAAAAGTTTGACCCATTTGTTCCTTTTTTTAGAATATCTATTCCTTATTTTCAACGGCACTACAAGAAACCTAAAAAAATTAAAACTACAAAAAAAATATTTAGACCACATAGCAATGACTACAAGCTCTCGAAAGAACCAAAAGAGCGCCATCGTCCTCGCCCCTCCCTCATTGGAATCCTCATTGGAATGGGGCAAAACTTTGTCGACTAGAGTTTATTGTAGTAGATAAACAAAATATTTTCATGCTAAGAGCATCTCCAGTCGCGTCCCCCAAACATTCCCTCGAGGGGATTTGGGGCGCGCTGGACAAAAAAAATTCCTAGCCGCGTCCTCCAAACCCGTTTTTTGTCCGGCGTGGTCCGTTACGGTGTTCGGCGCCCCGAGCCCGTCCCCACCCCATAGGGAACGCTCCGGGCATGCCGGACACAACGAAAAGCGAGGCGAGGCGTGGCTGGACCGTCGCGTCAGCAGGACAAGAAAATTTTGCCCCCCTTCATTTGACCTATCCCGCCGATTCATTTCTCCCTCCCATCATCGCTACTATGTTCCTCCCATCGCCGCTACCCTATCCCCATCCATGGCGCCGCGGCAGCCCCCAAAACATAGCCAAGAAAGTGGCCAAGAAGCCGCCGGGCAATGAGATATGAAAGGGGCGAAGGCGCCCTTCGCGAAGCCGCGGAAGGCGCCGGATCCAAAGAAGAAGCCGGAAGGCTGGACCGATGATTAGTGGCATCAAGACTGTCTACGCCGGAAGCTGTCACCAACGCGAGCCCATGGAGTACGTCGGTGGCGATGTACGTTCCGGGAGTGGTCTCTCCATCAATATCCGGGTTCTACAACGACGGCCCATCCACCACTCCCGGGTGTGTGACGCCAAACTTGTCGCTGCACTAACAGGATACGATGCCGCATGGCGGCTTCAACCCCAACTCCTTCTTCTACTCCCCGGCGTACGAGCCAAGGCCCAACGCGAGCCAGGACCTGGTGCAGACGGCGCCCCTTTCACTGGACGCAGGGGCCCGCTCTAATTCGATGGCGCTGGTGCTGACGAGGAGGAGGAGGGGGGACGAGGACGAGGAGGGGGAGGGGGTGGAGGATGACAACAAGGACGAAGAGGGCGGCGATGAAGAGGACGATGAGGGTGCCGGTGAGGATGCCGATGATCTTGTGGTGGTTGACGTGGACGGCGTGAGGAAGAAGAAGAAGAAGAAGGCGTCGGGCACACGAGACCCCAAGTGGACGCCTCTGGAGGATCAATGTATGTGCGAGTCGTGGTCGACGGTGAGCCATGACTCCATCATCGGTGCCAACCAAAAGTACGGGAAGTATTGGGCGAGGATCAATGCCGAGTTTGATGAGCTCAAGTTGATCAACAGCGACTACAACAAAGTGACAATAAAGAGGAGCCAAAAGGCAATGTCGGTGCGATGGGCCATCACCCAGGCGTCGGTGAACTTGTTCCATGGATTCCATCACGAGATCGAGATCAAAGGCAACAGCGGCGTTGACATCAGCCAAATGGTACGACTCTTTCTTACATAATCTATAGCGCCTACATTTTATTCGACGAAATGATTGTGCTTCCTTTGGTTAGTTTGACAAGGCCATGGATTTGTACCGGAAGAACTCGGAAGGGCATAAGTCTTTCACGCTAATGCATTGCTATAGCAAGATCAAAATTTACGAGAAATGGCGGTTGACGCGCCAGTCGCTGTCGAAGGGGAAAGACGCCATTGATCTGTATGCGCTGTTGGCAACATCGGCAGGGCGCCCTATCGGGAACAAGGCTGCCAAGGCCGCCTTGGCCGACGCTGCATCGTCCGAGAAGACGCAGGCGTCGATCACGAAATTCCTCGTCGAGGTCTCCATGACCTTGCTCTCCCGCGACAAAAAGGCCGATGAAAGGTGGGCAACGCTGCTCAAGAGGCAAGAGGAGATGATGGAGCTCAAGAAACGCAGGGACGACATGTGCCTGCTGAGAGCGTCGACATAAGGAATTTCTCCCTGGACGCGAGCGGCGCACAACTTCTTCAAAGGCTAGATCCTCGACGACATCGAAGCCAAAATAACGGTGGCCCAGGTAGCGGCAGCAACCCCAACCCCGGAGCAAGAGCCGACAGACGCGTCTGCGACAACATCTGCTACTACACCTATGTCGTCCTCTACCTCGGTGTCGGCGACGTAGCATGCACACCTGGCAGATCACGACGAGTTCATCGTGATCGACGGGCCTATGTCGACTCGGGATGCATTGTCGGCGTCGATATAGCCCAACCCCTTCCCCTTCTTCTAATTCCTGCGTCGGCCTGTAATATGATCGCGCGCCCAGTACTTTGATCGCTGCTATTCTGATCGCGACGACTTCGGGGGGAACAATCCCTTTTGAATGCAAACTATTTGAATTTATGATTGGCGACGGTGTTTGGGGGACGGGGATGGGGAGCGACGTCCCCCAAACGCGGTACGAACAAAACTCGTCTCCCAAACGCTCGATCCGGTGCCGTTTGGGGGACGGTTTGGGGGACGCGACTGGAGATGCTCTAAGACCCGAAAGACCAACGCAAGAGAGCCATCGCTGATGAAGATAAGCGTAGATAACATGGAACAGTGACTAAATCCAACTAGATCCACCGGAAATATACCTCCACACACCCTCAGGCGATGCTAGACGCATCATCGAAACGGAGGCTAGACGGGAATGACTGTATTCCATCTTTAGGGAGGGAGAAGAGAACGATAAAAACAAAAAAACAAATCCCTCCCACCTACAAAGACTGGTATCCACTGTGCCTCCATGGACCTAAGGCCACACGAGGCGAGGCAGATTGACGCCAACGGGTGGCGGGAAAAGTGGAAAACCCTAGTCGCATCTCTGGAACGAAGGGGTTTTTGCAACTATGGCACCTTGAGAGTTGTTGTTTACTATCTATACTTTTACTTCACAAACTTGACTAATTATTTGGGACGTTAGGTTGTCTCAAATCATTTGAATTTATAATTGTACTCTAAGATTCTTGGACGATTTTTTTTTTGCCTCAAATGATTCAAATTTAGAGCTCTGACCTGAGATACATGTGATGGTCTTTCGTACTGTCTCTGCCAATGCTCTGTACCGGCTCTAATGTGATATGTCGCTGGTGATGCTGAATCGATGAGATCGGCGATGATGGAACATGTAAGTTCTTCACACTTTTTTTTTTGATGTTGCACACATGCATTGAAATTATAACATACTGGTATCTGTTTTGTTGCCAAAGGACATGCGAGATGGTACATGGTTTCTATGTGCCAACTACAAGTTTTTGGTTTCCAAGTTTTTTGATGGTGGACACATACTTTCAGAATGTTGTAAACACATGTTTGGTTTGCTGGATTAGCATTTTAAAAATGCTACAGATTTCTTTCATGGTTTTTGTGCTAACTTCCTCAAAAAATGTTCCCTGGCCACCTTTTTTTAGTGCATTAATATTTTAGAAATGTTGTTAAACTATTTTGCATGGTTGTAACATATCCCTCGAAATTTTTTGTTAAAACTTATTGTATAACTACAACTTTGTTGCATTAGTACTTGAAAATGTCGCGAAACTTATTTGCTATTTTGTAACATCTTTTGAAAAATATTGCGACATTTTTTTACGATAGTTTATTGCTTTTTGATAAGGTGGTGAAGAATTTGTTCAAAACGCAAGACGGCTCAGATCCGCCAAGATTGCCGATCGCACTCCCGGAGGGAGCAACCGATTTTTCCCCACCGTCAACGGATCATTAACTAGCGTGGACCCAAGTCAATACCTCCTCTATTTGATTTCTTTGTCAGGTATTTTTATACCTTGACGAGGGTGCTCCTCGACAATGCCCTCCGATTGGGGCTTAGGGTTGATGGAATCTTGTAGGATGACACGAGACAGCGGTTCGCAGACAAGCGGGGAGAGCAATTTACCCAGGTTCGGGGCCCTCGATGAGGTAAAACCCTTACGTCCTGCCTGTCTGATCTTGATTATGAGAATATTGGGTTACAATGGGGTGCCGAAGGTTTCGGCTGTGATCTCGTCGAGAGGCTAAGTGCTGCGGCGACCTAGCTCTGGCTAAAGTTGCTAAGATTGATCGTGTCCCTCGGCAGCCCCTCTCCTGGCCTTTATATAAGAGGCCAGGTCTCAAGAGATCTGTCCGGGTACGTCTAGGTTTACAAAAGACCTATCTCTAAACTTTCCTTGTTCGGCTCCTCTTCGTCTTGTTCTTCAAGGAATCCTCTTCGGCACTGTCCTAGTGGCCCACCTTGCCATCGGTTGTCTTCGTGGGCCTCCTATTGGGCCGTACAGGATAGGGCAATGCCAGTTACCCGAAGGGTAATGCCCACGTCAGTAGTCCCCGAGTGTCTAGCCGAAGATATTTCGGGTAGAGACAAAAGCATGCCTCCACCTAATGACCTTCTCCTTGATTGTTTTTGTTCATCTTGTAACATCATCATCTTATTCTATCGGGTGCGCGTCCAGCCCTCCCGATGGGAGTAGCCCCCGAGTCTAGGTGCGGATGCTTGCAATCTGTGCGTAGACTCAAGTTGTGCCACTCGATGTCTCCTTCTGCCGAAGCTTCCTGCAAGTCTTCGTGGGTCACCCGATACATTTGCACCGGGGCCCATATTCTTCGGTAAAGTCTCAACGCGTAAAGGATATTGAGTAACGTGCCCAGCTTTTGCTGGTTAACTGCCGATGGCAAAACAACGTTACCCTACACAGAATCAAGTCCCCGAGCATGATCCTCGAGTGCAAAAAAGTTTTATCGGGTGCTCACTTAGTGCTCCCGATGGGAGTAGTCCCCGAGTCTGGGCGCGGGTGATTGCAATCGGGTGCAGAATCGAGCTGAAGACACCACTCTTTTGTTTAAACACTTCTTCAGACCCTTCTTCCTGGAAAATTCTTCGAGTCTTCTTTTTATCGGGTGCGCGTCCAGCGCTCCCGATGGGAGTAGCCACCGAGTCTAGGCGCGGATGCTTGCAATCTGTGCGTAGACTCAAGTTGACTACTCGACAGTTTCAATTCTTCGATTCCTCAATGATGGCGTGTAACTCACACGTTCGTTGGGAACCCCAAGAGGAAGGTATGATGCGCACAGCAGCAAGTTTTCCCTCAGAAAGAAACCAAGGTTTATCGAACCAGGAGGAGCCAAGAAGCACGTTGAAGGTTGATGGCGGCGGGATGTAGTGCGGCGCAACACCAGGGATTCCGGCGCCAACGTGGAACCTGCACAACACAACCAAAGTACTTTGCCCCAACGAAACAGTGAGGTTGTCAATCTCACCGGCTTGCTGTAACAAAGGATTAACCGTATTGTGTGGAAGATGATTGTTTGCAGAAAACAGTAGAACAAGTATTGCAGTAGATTGTATTTCAGTAAAGAGAATTGGACCGGGGTCCACAGTTCACTAGAGGTGTCTCTCCCATAAGATAAACAGCATGTTGGGTGAACAAATTACAGTTGGGCAATTGACAAATAAAGAGGGCATGACCATGCACATACATATCATGATGAGTATAGTGAGATTTAATTGGGCATTACGACAAAGTACATAGACCGCCATCCAACTGCATCTATGCCTAAAAAGTCCACCTTCAGGTTATCATCCGAACCCCCTCCAGTATTAAGTTGCAAAGCAACAGACAATTGCATTAAGTATGGTGCGTAATGTAATCAACAACTACATCCTTAGACATAGCATCAATGTTTTATCCCTAGTGGCAACAGCACAACACAACCTTAGAACTTTCTGTCACTGTCCCAGGTGTCAATGCAGGCATGAACCCACTATCGAGCATAAGTACTCCCTCTTGGAGTTACAAGCATCTACTTGGCCAGAGCATCTACTAGTAACGGAAAGCATGCAAGATCATAAACAACACGTAGATATAACTTTGATAATCAACATAACAAGTATTCTCTATTCATCGGATCCCAACAAACGCAACATATAGAATTACAGATAGATGATCTTGATCATGTTAGGCAGCTCACAAGATCCGACAATGGTAGCACAATGGGGAGAAGACAACCATCTAGCTACTGCTATGGACCCATAGTCCAGGGGTAGACTACTCACTCATCACACCGGAGGCGACCATGGCGGCGTAGAGTCCTCCGGGAGATGATTCCCCTCTCCGGCAGTGCCGGAGGCGATCTCTGGATCCCCCGAGATGGGATCGGCGTTGGCGGCGTCTCTGGAAGGTTTTCCGTATCGTGGCTCTCGGTACTGGGGGTTTCGTCACGGAGGCTTTAAGTAGGCGGAAGGGCAAGTCAAGAGGCGGCACGGGGGGCCCAAACTATAGGCCGGCGCGGCCAGGGGTGGGGCCGCGCCGCCCTAGGGTTTGGCCACCCCGTGGCCCCTCGTCGTTTCGGCTTCGGACTTCCGGAAGCTACGTGGAAAAATAGGCCCCTCGGGCTTTGATTTCGTCCAATTCCGAGAATATTTCCTTACTAGGATTTCTGAAACCAAAAACAGCAGAAAATAGCAAACGGCACTTCGGCATCTTGTTAATAGGTTAGTTCCGGAAAATGCACGAATATGACATAAAGTGTGCATAAAACATGTAGATAACATCAATAATGTGGCATGGAACATAAGAAATTATCGATACGTCGAGACGTATCAGCATCCCCAAGCTTAGTTCTGCTCGTCCCAGCAGGTAAAACGATAACACGAGATAATTTACGGAGTGACATGCCATCATAATCTTGATCATACTATTTGTAAAGCATATGTAGTGAATGCAGCGATCAAAACAATGTATATGACATGAGTAAACAAGTGAATCATAAAGCAAAGACTTTTCATGAATAGCACTTCAAGACAAGCATCAATTAAGTCTTGCATAAGAGTTAACTCATAAAGCAATAATTCAAAGTAAAAGCATTGAAGCAACACAAAAGAAGATTAAGTTTCAGCGGTTGCTTTCAACTTGTAACATGTATATCTCATGGATATTGTCAACATAGAGTAATATAATAAGTGCAATAAGCAAGTATGTAGGAATCAATGCACAGTTCACACAAGTGTTTGCTTCTTGAGATGGAGAGAAATAGGTGAACTGACTCAACATTGAAAGTAAAAGAATGGTCCTCCATAGAGGAAAAGCATCGATTGCTATATTTGTGCTAGAGCTTTGATTTTGAAAACATGAAACAATTTTGTCAACGGTAGTAATAAAGCATATGCATCATGTAAATTATATCTTATAAGTTGCAAGCCTCATGCATAGTGTACTAATAGTGCCCGCACCTTGTCCTAATTAGCTTGGACTACCGGATCATCACAATGCACTGTTTTAACCAAGTGTCACAAAGGGGTACCTCTATGCCGCCTTTGTACAAAGGTCTAAGGAGAAAGCTCGCATTGGATTTCTCGCTATTGATTATTCTTCAACTTAGACATCCATACCGGGACAACATAGACAACAGATAATGGACTCCTCTTTTATGCATAAGCATGTAACAACAATTAATAATTTTCTCATTTGAGATTTGAGGATATATGTCCAAAACTGAAACTTCCACCATGGATCATGGCTTTAGTTAGCGGCCCAATGTTCTTCTCTAACAATATGCATGCTTAACCATAAGGTGGTAGATCTCTCTTACTTCAGACAAGACGGACATGCATAGCAACTCACATGAAATTCAACAATGAATAGTTGATGGCGTCCCCAGTGAACATGGTTATCGCACAACAAGCAACTTAATAAGAGATAAAGTGCATAATTACATATTCAATACCACAATAGTTTTTAAGCTATTTGTCCCATGAGCTATATATTGCAAAGGTGAATGATGGAATTTTAAAGGTAGCACTCAAGCAATTTACTTTGGAATGGCGGAAAATACCATGTAGTAGGTAGGTATGGTGGACATAAATGGCATAGTGGTTGGCTCAAGTATTTTGGATGCATGAGAAGTATTCCCTCTCGATACAAGGTTTAGGCTAGCAAGGCTTATTTGAAACAAACACAAGGATGAATCGGTGCAGCAAAACTCACATAAAAGACATATTGAAAACATTATAAGACTCTACACCGTCTTCCTTGTTGTTCAAACTCAATACTAGAAATTATCTAGACCTTAGAGAAACCAAATATGCAAACCAAATTTTAGCATGCTCTATGTATTTCTTCATTAATGGGTGCAAAGCATATGATGCAAGAGCTTAAATATGAGCACAACAATTGCCAAGTATCACATTACCCAAGACATTTATAGCAATTACTACATGTATCATTTTCCAATTCCAACCATATAACAATTTAACGAAGAAGAAACTTCGCCATGAATACTATGAGTAGAAACCAAGGACATACTTGTCCATATGCTACAGCGGAGCGTGTCTCTCTCCCATAAAGTGAATGCTAGGATCCATTTTATTCAAACAAAACAAAAACAAAAACAAACCGACGCTCCAAGCAAAGCACATAAGATGTGATGGAATAAAAATATAGTTTCAGGGGAGGAACCTGATAATGTTGTCGATGAAGAAGGGGATGCCTTGGGCATCCCCAAGCTTAGACGCTTGAGTCTTCTTAATATATGCAGGGGTGAACCACCGGGGCATCCCCAAGCTTAGAGCTTTCACTCTCCTTGATCATGTTGCATCATACTCCTCTCTTGATCCTTGAAAACTTCCTCCACACCAAACTCGAAACAACTCATTAGAGGGTTAGTGCACAATATAAATTGACATATTCAGAGGTGACACAATCATTCTTAACACTTCTGGACATTGCATAATGCTACTGGACATTAGTGGATCAAAGAAATTCATCCAACATAGCAAAAGAGGCAATGCGAAATAAAAGGCAGAATCTGTCAAAACAGAACAGTTCGTATTGAAGAATTTTAAAATGGCACCAGACTTGCTCAAATGAAAATGCTCAAATTGAATGAAAGTTGCGTACATATCTGAGGATCATGCACGTAAATTGGCTTAATTTTCTGAGCTACCTACTGGGAGGTAGACCCAGATTCGTGACAGCAAAGAAATCTGGAACTGCGCAGTAATCCAAATCTAGTACTTACTTTACTATCAAAGACTTTACTTGGCACAACAAAACACAAAACTAAGATAAGGAGAGGTTGCTACAGTAGTAAACAACTTCCAAGACACAAAATAAAAACAAAGTACTGTAGGTAAAAACATGGGTTGTCTCTCATAAGCGCTTTTCTTTAACGCCTTTCAGCTAGGCGCAGAAAGTGTGCATCAAGTATTATCAAGAGACGAAGTGTCAACATCATAATTTGTTCTCATAATAGAATCAAAAGGTACCTTCATTCTCTTTCTAGGGAAGTGTTCCATACCTTTCTTGAGAGGAAATTGATATTTTATATTACCTTCCTTCATATCAATGATAGCACCAACAGTTCGAAGAAAAGGTCTTCCCAATATAATGGGACAAGATGCATTGCATTCAATATCCAAGACAACAAAATCAACGGGGACAAGGTTATTGTTAACGGTAATACGAACATTATCAACTTTACCCAAAGGTTTCTTTGTAGAATGATCAGCAAGATTAACATCCAAATAACAATTTTTCAGCGGTGGCAAGTCAAGCATATTATAAATTTTCTTGGGCATAACAGAAATACTTGCACCAAGATCACATAAAGCATTACAATCAAAATCTTTAACCTTCATCTTAATGATGGGCTCCCAACCATCCTCTAGCTTTTTAGGAATAGTGGCTTCGCGCTCTAGTTTCTCTTCTCTAGATTTTATGAGAGCATTTGTAATATGATGTGTGAAAGCCAAATTTATAGCACTAGCATTAGGACTTTTAGCAAGTTTTTGCAAGAACTTTATAACTTCAGAGATGTGGCAATCATCAAAATTCAAACCATTATAATCTAAAGCAATGGGATCATCATCCCCAATGTTGGAAAAAATTTCAGCAGCTTTATCACAGGCAGTTTCAGCAGTTTTAGCAGTTTCAGGCAGTTTTTCGCGCTTTGCATTAGAAGTGGAAACATTGCTAACACCAATTCTTTTATTATTATTAGTAGAAGGTGCAGCAACATGTGTAGCATTAGCATTACTAGTGGTGGTAATAGTCCAAACTTTAGCTATATTCTTCTCTTTAGCTAGTTTTTCATTTTCTTCTCTATCCCACCTAGCACGCAGTTCAGCCATTAATCTTATATTCTCATTAATTCTTACTTGGATGGCATTTGCTGTAGTAACAATTTTATTATGATGATTCTCATTAGGCGAAACCTTTGATTTCAAAAGATCAACATCAAAGCAAGACTATCGACTTTAGAAGCAAGTATATCAATTTTCCCAAGCTTTTCTTCAACAGATTTGTTAAAAGCAGTTTGTGTACTAATAAATTCTTTAAGCATGGCTTCAAGTCCAGGGGGTGAACTCCTATTATTATTGTAAGAATTTCCATAAGAATTACCATAGCCGTTGCCATTATTATAAGGATGTGGCCTATAGTTGTTACTAGAATTGTTCCGGTAAGCATTGTTGTTGAAATTATTATTTTTAATGAAGTTCACATCAACATGTTCTTCTTGTGCAACCAATGAAGCTAATGGAACATTATTAGGATCAATATTAGTCCTATCATTCACAAGCATAGACATAATAGCATCAATCTTATCACTCAAGGAAGAGGTTTCTTCGATTAATTTACCTTCTTACCTTGTGGAGCTCTTTCCGTGTGCCATTCAGAGTAGTTGATCATCATATTATCAAGAAGCTTTGTTGCTTCACCAAGAGTGATGGACATAAAGGTACCTCCAGCAGCTGAATCCAATAAATTCCGTGAAGAAAAATTTAGTCCTGCATAGAAGGTTTGGATGATCATCCAAGTAGTCAGTCCATGGGTTGGGCAATTTTTAACCAGAGATTTCATTCTTTCCCAAGCTTGAGCAACATGTTCAGTATCTAATTGTTTAAAATTCATTATGCTACTCCTCAAAGATATAATTTTAGCAGGGGGATAATATCTACCAATAAAAGCATCCTTGCATTTAGTCCATGAATCAATACTATTCTTAGGCAGAGATAGCAACCAATCTTTAGCTCTTCCTCTTAATGAGAAAGGGAACAATTTTAGTTTAATAATATCACCATCTACATCTTTATATTTTTGCATTTCACATAGTTCAACAAAATTATTAAGATGGGCAGCAGCATCATCAGAACTAACACCAGAAAATTGCTCTCGCATAACAAGATTCAGTAAAGCAGGTTTAATTTCAAAGAATTCTGCTGTAGTAGCAGGTGGAGCAATAGGTGTGCATAAGAAATCATTATTATTTGTGGTTGTGAAGTCACACAACTTAGTATTTTCAGCGTTGGCCATTTTAGCAACAGTAAATAAAGCAAACTAGATAAAGTAAATGCAAGTAAACTAATTTTTTTGTGTTTTTGATATAGCAAACAAGATAGCAAGTAAAGTAAAACTAGCAACTATTTTTTTTGTATTTTGATTTAGTGCAGCAAACAAAGTAGTAAATAAAACTAAGCAAGACAAAAACAAAGTAAAGAGATTGAGAAGTGGAGACTCCTTGCAGCGTGTCTTGATCTCCCCGCAACGGCGCGGAAAATATGCTTGATGGCGTGTAACTCACACGTTCGTTGGGAACCCCAAGAGGAAGGTATGATGCGCACAGCAGCAAGTTTTCCCTCAGAAAGAAACCAAGGTTTATCGAACCAGGAGGAGTTAAGAAGCACGTTGAAGGTTGATGGCGGCGGGATGTAGTGCGGCGCAACACCAGGGATTCCGGCGCCAACGTGGAACCTGCACAACACAACCAAAGTACTTTGCCCCAACGAAACAGTGAGGTTGTCAATCTCACCGGCTTGCTGTAACAAAGGATTAACCGTATTGTGTGGAAGATGATTGTTTGCAGAAAACAGTAGAACAAGTATTGCAAAGAGATTGTATTTCAAGAAAGAGAATTGGACCGGGTCCACAGTTCACTAGAGGTGTCTCTCCCATAAGATAAACAGCATGTTGGGTGAACAAATTACAGTTGGGCAATTGACAAATAAAGAGGGCATGACCATGCACATACATATCATGATGAGTATAGTGAGATTTAATTGGGCATTACGACAAAGTACATAGACCGCCATCCAACTGCATCTATGCCTAAAAAGTCCACCTTCAGGTTATCATCCGAACCCCCTCCAGTATTAAGTTGCAAAGCAACAGACAATTGCATTAAGTATGGTGCGTAATGTAATCAACAACTACATCCTTAGACATAGCATCAATGTTTTATCCCTAGTGGCAACAACACAACACAACCTTAGAACTTTCTCACTTGTCCTGTGTCAATGCAGGCATGAACCCACTATCGAGCATAAGTACTCCATCTTGGAGTTACAAGCATCTACTTGGCCAGAGCATCTACTAGTAACGGAAAGCATGCAAGATCATAAACAACACGTAGATATAACTTTGATAATCAACATAACAAGTATTCTCTATTCATCGGATCCCAACAAACGCAACATATAGAATTACAGATAGATGATCTTGATCATGTTAGGCAGCTCACAAGATCCGACAATGGTAGCACAATGGGGAGAAGACAACCATCTAGCTACTGCTATGGACCCATAGTCCAGGGGTAGACTACTCACTCATCACACCGGAGGCGACCATGGCGGCGTAGAGTCCTCCGGGAGATGATTCCCCTCTCCGGCAGGGTGCCGGAGGCGATCTCCTGGATCCCCCGAGATGGGATCGGCGTTGGCGGCGTCTCTGGAAGGTTTTCCGTATCGTGGCTCTCGGTACTGGGGGTTTCGTCACGGAGGCTTTAAGTAGGCGGAAGGGCAAGTCAAGAGGCGGCACGGGGGGCCCAAACTATAGGCCGGCGCGGCCAGGGGTGGGGCCGCGCCGCCCTAGGGTTTGGCCACCCCGTGGCCCCTCTTCGTTTCGTCTTCGGACTTCTGGAAGCTTCGTGGAAAAATAGGCCCCTGGGCTTTGATTTCGTCCAATTCCGAGAATATTTCCTTACTAGGATTTCTGAAACCAAAAACAGCAGAAAACAGAATCGGCACTTCGGCATCTTGTTAATAGGTTAGTTCCAGAAAATGCACGAATATGACATAAAGTGTGCATAAAACATGTAGATAACATCAATAATGTGGCATGGAACATAAGAAATTATCGATACGTCGGAGACGTATCACTCAACCAAGCTTTCACGACGTCATTGATGATGTAATCACTGCCATGATCTGTCTGAAAAGACGTGACCTGATGGGCCCACCCTAGTTCTGCGCAGGCAATTTTTAGGAAATGACTACTGCATGCACATTGACCAAGGTGCCTCCTCGATTTCCGCGCATCGTGGGAATAATGGTCCGCCAGTTCCGCTCTCCGTAGAGTGACACGTGTACGATTAGATCTCATCCACCTCCCACGATGGCTTTAGGGTTACGGCCACGATCTTCCAGCGGTCTTATGATATAAATAGAAGGCCTTTGTCATTTTTACTTTTTACGCCTCTGTACTGCTCATCTCCTTTCTAGCCTTCCTCTCCACCTCTGTTCCTTACCTTGAAAGCTCCGAACGCCATGGGCAAGAAGAAGAGTGCTAGTGCCTCGAGCATGACCAAGGTTAGCCGTGACTGGGGCGCTTCTACCATCACCAATCGCAAGGTGAGCAAGCTCCGCTCCTTCGGCTTCATCTCCTCTTCCGACGATGATATTCGTCTTCCAGGTCCTTCCTCTCGCCCAAAAATTTTCAAAGGGCTTTACCGTCATGCTCGCCGCTTTTCTGATAATCGTCAAAGAAAACGAGATCCTAAAAAAAGAAAAAAAAGAAAGTAGTAGTAGTACAGTAGTACCATTGATTATTGTTTGGTCATTTTCAAAACAATTTGTTGGGACAAGGACCATGACCATCTGACCAGGTTTTCCAACCACACGTTTGTCGCAATAATAATGCCTTAGTTACACACAGCCAGATTTCATTTTTATATTTTAAATGCATTTTTTGTCTGGAAAAGTTTGACCCATTTGTTCCTTTTTTTTTAGAATATCTATTCCTTATTTTCAACGGCACTACAAGAAACCTAAAAATTTAAAAACTACAAAAAAAATCGTTCGACCACATAGCGATGACTACAAGCACTCGAACGATCCAAAAGAGCGCCACCATCCTCGCCCCTCCCTCATTAGAATCGGGCAAAACCTTGTCGACTAGAGCTTGCGGGTGGAAGACCAAACAAAGAAGGAAGTTCAAGCGCAAAGTAGATGTCCTCAGGTCCAACCCCAAGAAATGCATTGCATCTCTTCTGCCGACGAGTCTACTAGAAAATGACGTCATAGCTCAGTTGGTAGAAAACTGCATATGTGAGTGACCCGAACTTGTAGATAAACAAAATAGTGTCATGCTAAGGCCCGAAAGACCAACGCAAGAGAGCAATAGCAATCGGTGGTGAAGATAAGCGTAGATAACATGCAACACTAACCAAATCCAGCGAGATCCACCGGAAACAGACCTCCACACACCCTCAAGCGATGGTAGGCGCATCATCAGAACAGAGGCTAGACGAGAATGGCTTTATTCCATCTTTAGGGAGGGAGAAGAGACCGAGAAAAACAAAACAAAAACAAAGCCCTCCCGCCGATAAAGACTGATACCCATCGTGCCTCCATGCACCTAAGGCCACACGAGGTGAGGCAGACCGACGCTGACGGGAGGCGGGAAAAGTGGAAGACCCTAGTCGCATATCTATGTCTCACAGGAACGAAGGGGTTTTTGCAACTATGGAGCCTTGAGAGTTTTTGTTTACTATCTATAATTTCTCTTCACAAACTTTACTACTTATTTAGGAGGTTGTCTAAAATCATTCGAATTTATAATTCTACTCTAAGATTCTTGGATGATTTTGTTTGCCTCAGATGATTCAAATTTAGAGATCTGCCCTGAGATATATGTGATGGCCTTTCGTACTCTCTCTGTATGGGATTGTAAGGCCTGTGGGCCGATGGGACCAAGATGAAATTTCATTTGTTGCATTGGATGCAGAATTGATGAAGGCTAAATCTAACCCTCTTTCTCTGTAACTTTAGCACAAAATGAATCGGTTCTATCAAAAGTTCGTTCTCTAGCCTCTTTGCATGACGCCCTAGGCTTATGTGTCATGCCAGATAGCATGATGCTTCTGTTGGCGTCCGAAACCCACCGGCGAGCAACGGCTGGCAACACGTAGAGCCGGGAGGTTCCCAGAGCTGCGGCTGGCCCTGGTCCCTCGAGCGACGGCCCGCAAAGCCTCGGCACGCACGTCCGATGCTGGTGCAAGGGCGTGCCACCTGACCTATACCTGGTCAGGAAGGTGATGGATTTGCTTCGCTTAGTTTCCTGCATGGCATACACGTAAACATTAAATACGAGCCTCGATCGGCTCTCAGGTTTTCCCGTGAATCGGCTCAAGGAGCCGATCCACCCATGATTCGTATGGGGTTTACGATAGCATGGTGGTCCTGCTTGATCAGTATAAAGCTAAAACGACCTACGACGATTTAGGGTTTTCACCACATAATCGGAACATCCTACACGTGTTTGAGCCTGACAGCCACGCACGATGATAATAAACCAGCCCTAGATAAGGCCTAAAAACCAACATGGAGTTGATTCCCGGAACATCTTATCTAGGGCTAGCAAACTACGCCCTACGTGCTACTGGATCTTTCAACCCGTTTGCAAGGCCTAACTATGCAGATATTAAACTAATCCTTGAAGAACAAGGAGCAATCATAACAGATCGGATCTACTAAACACGGATCAAGCAAGGTGCCGCCCTTACACCTAGGATAGGTGTAAAGGCGGCTAGACGTCTAAGGGTTGCATGTATAAAAGCATGTGACACGATGAAACAATGCTAACCCTAACACATCTACGATAACTACGTTGCTCGCCATCAACAAGGCTTCAGCACGAGCAACGCATGAACGACGAATAAACGTGTGCTGCCTAGATCGCAAGATGCGATCTAGGCAGCATGATGCTTACCCGGAAGAAACCCTCGAAACAAGGGGTTGGCGATGCGCCTAGATTGGTTTGTGATGAACGTGATTGTTGTCTTTCTCAATAACCCTAGATACATATTTATAGTCCGTAGACTTTCTAACGTGGGAATAATCCCAACCGTGTACGAGCCAAATTCTATCTAACCGACACGTATCCTACTATATTTACAGATACACGGGCAAACTAGCCCAAACTTCGTGCACAAGGCCGATTCATGTATATCTTCCGTGTATATTCTTCAAGCCCATCTTTAATCATGGCCCACCTCTGATCCGGTCAAATTCTGGTGATAACACATGCCCCCCTGGTTTTGGAAATGATAATTCTAAAATCACTCTGCTTTTTCTTCGTCGGGTCATGTCGTGGCAGAGCAGAACCGTCGCAGTATCCTTCGTCATGATGCCTTGCCTTCTCAACTTCTCCGCGTGACCTGGCAGTTTTTTTTTTCTTTGGGCACCACCTCCTCGGAAACTGCTGTGGCATTGAATCTCCACTATTTCCCCTTTATTTAACCGCTCTGAACAGTTCGCCACTTCATCCCCTTGCTCTGTTCCAGCCATCGGCACCAAGAAACCCCAATCCCAGTAGCAATGTCTTCCTCCTCTTCCTCCTCCGCCTCGTCGGATCTCTCCTCCCAGTCCTTCTCCTCCTCCTCCTCCTCCTCCCGCGAACCCACGCCAGAGTGGGATCCGATGGCGGCTCTGATGGCGGCGCACGACGAGCGCGCCCCAGAGGAGTGGGACCAGGAGGACCATGCCTCCTCCGTCTGGTCCGAGGACGACAAGTCCTTGACCAGCGGCGACGATGACCTCCAGTTCCTTGCCGAGGGGGAACTGGAAGCGACGAGTGAGGACGACTCGTTCTCCTGGGACGGCTACACTTCCTCCGAGGAGGAAGAAGAAGACGACGACGACTCCCTCGAGGACTATCCGCCGGCGAAGCGCTTCCGCGCCGGATCGGATGACGACGACGACGACGACGACGACGAGGAAGCTCCCATAGAGGGCTATGGGAGCAGCGACGAGGAGCCCGCCGGCAGCAGCGCCGACGAGAGCTCCGATGGGGACGACGAGGGCAGCGACGGCCCGTAGAGTAGGATCTACTAGTATAGGTCTAGTAGTAGTAGTAGCAGATTGGTCAATAGACCCTTCTTTTGTTCTTCCTCCCCTGAGCAATCGGCTCTTTCTTTGTAAGAAATCTCCTTTATTAATGAAGAAAATATTCTTCTACTAATTTTGCTTTCTTGTCAATTTTGCCGATTGCCGAACGAAGTCAATGCACAAAGAGCCGATGGCAAAGCATCGGCTTGTTCCGTAAACACGCTTTAGGGCCAAACCAATTGCCTATTCACACGGTCAAACAGATCCAATCCGTATCCACGCCACCCGCGCAGATTCAACTCCTCAGCAAATCCAATGGGAGAATCATCTCAAATGCCATGGACTCTGGCCTGAAACTGATCTGTTAACCTGCTCAACTGAGCTTGTTCCTCTAGAGTCGATGAGCATGCATCGGCTTTTTATTATTCTAAAGTCGATGTCCGAGCATCGGCTGTACTGGTATCCATGTTCCTGAAGTCGATGTCTGTGCATCGGCTGTGATTTGCATATAAATTTTTTTTTACTGGCCGATTTTATACATCGGCCCCCATGTTTCACTGTCCATCGTCCCACATGCTTGGGAAATATTTCTTGAGGTGTTGACCATTGACGGCTGCTGGGAACTTAGCGCCGTCCAGCTGCTCCAGCATGTATGCATTACCCTTCAAAACCTGGATGACTTTGTACGGACCGTGCCAATTAGGAGACCATTTGCCATATGCTTTATCCTTGGTTCCTAATGGCAACACGGCTTCCCATACTAGATCACCAACTTGAAACTCCTTTGGTCTCACCTTCTTATTGTATGCACGAGCCATCCTGGCTTTATTCTCTTTAATCTTCTCCAACGACCAAAGTCTAAGTTCCGTTGCATCCTCAATAGTGTCACTCATCAGGGCTGCATATTTTTCAGCTGTCAGGTCATTCTGAAACGTGACACGTCTCGATCCAGCCGTAATTTCCCAAGGTAATACGGCTTCCTGCCCATAGACAAGCTGGTATGGCGAAGTTTTTATAGCTCCATGGCATGACATGCGATAGGCCCACAAAGCTTCTGACAATGTCTCATGCCAAACCCTAGGGTTCTCGTCAATTTTCCTCTTAATCAGCTTGATCAAGCTCTGATTGGACGCTTCAGCTTGCCCGTTAGCTTGAGCATAGTATGGAGATGATCGGATCAGCTTAATTCCCATGTCATCGCAGAACTTTCTGAATTCTTTAGAGATGAAGACCGAACCTCCATCGGTCGTGATGGTTTGGGGAATTCCGAACCTATGAATGACGTGTTCCTTCACAAATTTGATAACATCTTCCGATTTTACCTTTTTCATAGGGACGGCCTCCACCCATTTGGTGAAGTAATCTGTAATGGCCAGAATCCATTCGTGGCCTTTGCTTGACACAGGATGGATTTTGCCGATCATATCCATGCCCCAACCTCGAAATGGCCAAGGTTTGATGATGGGGTTCATTGCTGATGCAGGTACCATCTGAATCTTCCCGAACATCTGACACGCTTGGCATCCCTTGTAGTACTTGAAGCAGTCCTCAAGCATGGTGGGCCAATAAAATCCTGATCGCCTAATCAGCCACTTCATCTTATGAGCCGATTGGTGAGTTCCACAGGCGCCTTCATGCACCTCATGCAAGAGCCGATTAGACTCAGTTGGTCCCAGGCACTTGAGCAGTAACCCTTCCAACGTCCTGTAGAACATGTCATCTCCTATAAGGACATATTTCATGGCCTTGTACCTTATCCGTTTAGGTGCCCCCCGAGCCGAATCCTTCAAGTAATTGAAGATATCGGCTCTCCAGTCATCCTGTTCTAGGAACTGCACCTGAACTTCTGACCCGTCTGGTATGTCCTTGTAGCCTGACGCCATCTGTGCGAGATCGTTGGCCTCGGTATTTTGAGATCTTGGGACCCAATTGAAGTTGATGTACCGAAATTTTGCCATCAGCTCGCGGCATTCCATCCAATAAGGGACGAGTGACTCGCTCTCGCACTTGTACTCATCCGTGAGCTGGGAGATCACCAACTTCGAATCTCCAAAAAGTTCCACCGCTTCTGCCCCGGCTTCCAAAAGCAACTCCATTCCCTTGCGTATCGCCTCATACTCAGCGACATTGTTGGTGCAAGGTGTAGATAGCCTGATGGAGAAGGAATATGCTGCCCCCCGAGGCGACACGAGCAGAATGCCGATGCCACAACCATCGTCACAAGCCGATCCGTCGAAGAACATAGCCCATGCACGTATAGACAGTGCTGCTATATTAGTATTGATCCGTTCAGCTATCAGATCAGCCAACATTTGTCCCTTGACTGCCTTCGCAGGCTGATACCGGAGATCAAATTCCGATAACGCAAACATCCACTTACCAAGTCGGCCTTTCAAAACAGGAGCCGACAGCATGTGCTTGACAACATCTGACTTGCATATGATGATGATTTCTGCCGTCAAAAGGATGTGATGAAGCTTGGTGCAGGTGAAGAATAGGCAGAGGCATAACTTCTCGACCTCAGGGTACCTTGTCTCTACATCCAACATCCTTCTGCTGAGGTAGAAAACCACCTTTTCAACACCCTCATAGAGTTGCACCACCACTGAAGCAATGGACGTGTCAGCTACTGATAAGTAGATATAGAACGGCCTGTCTTGCTGAGGTGGAACTAGCACAGGCGGCGTTGTTAGATACCGCTTAATCTCATCAAACGCTCGCTGCTGTTCTGCCCCCCAGTGAAACTCGTCATCAGACTTGATCTTCACCAACGCCATGAACGGCTCGATCCGTCCTGACAGATTAGAGATGAACCGTCGGACGAAGTTGATCTTGCCGATAAGACGTTGGAGTTCCTTCTTCGTGGTAGGCGGCTGCATGGTATGTACTGCCTCCTGACTTTTCAGGCAAATCTCAATTCCTCGTTCATGAACCAGAAAACCTAGGAACTGACCGGCCGTCACACCAAAGGCACACTTCTTTGGATTCATTCTCAGTCCGAACTTCCGAGTTCGGTCTAGGATGCGTCGCAAATCATCCAAGTGTCCTTCCATGGAGACAGACTTGACCACCACGTCATCGATGTAGATCTCCACCAACTTGCCGATCAGATCATGAAAAATATAATTCATGGCAACCCAAAAGTCATGACCACATATTCAAACAAGCCCACTGATCCTGGTACTCTGAATGCAGTCTTGTGTATATCTTCTGGAGCCATGAAAATTTGGTTGTAGCCGGCATTGCCATCCATGAAACTCAACACCTTGTGGCCAGCAGCTGCGTTGATCAATGTTTCTGCCACAGGCATTGGGTATTCATCCTTTGGAGTGGCTCTGTTGAGATCTCGGAAATCTATGGCCACACGCCATCGGCCGTCCTTTTTCTCTACAGGTACGATACTGGAGATCCATTCAGCGTACCTGCATGGCCTGATGAACCCGGCGGCTAACATTTTCTCGATCTCCTTCTTGACTTCTTCGAGGATTTCGGCCTTCATCTGACGTGCTCGTTGTTGGAATGGCCGAAATCCTTTCTTGAGCGGGAGCCGATGCTCAATGATGCTCCTATCTAACCCAGGCATCTCTGTGTAATCCCATGCAAAGCAATCTGGGTATTCTTTTAACAGAGCTATCATCTGGCTCCTGAGATGTGGATCTAACTTTTTGCTGATGAAAGTTGGTCGTGGCTTATCCCCAGGACCAATATCGACTTCTTCTAGCTCATCAGCCGATGTGAACCCATACCCTAGCTTTCCGTCTCCTGTTAGATCGACACTCAACACAGGCAAAACGTATGGCGAGGATAATAATATGGGCCGATTGCTGGAATCGGCCCCCATTTTGATTGCATTGCTCAATGAAGGTTTACATCTTGATCGTGCGTCACTATGACTACGTGGCTTGCTTGAGACAAGATCATCACTTTTTATTTTTTGGGGCCGATCACAAGGATCGGCCTCGCCACGTATGTCCATAGCCTTTGCTCTTGTTACACGGTCAGGCCGGTGGATAAGACCAGCCTCACCCCGTTTTTTGTCACGTCGATGCGCTCGCAGTCGTCCAAAGTGATGCCAGAGAGTGGCTCTTGGCCTGCCGTCTCCCAAACGTTCATGCCAGCCGTTGAAATCTCGGCTGAGTCATCTGCGTGGATGACCTCGACTTCATCTCCATCCCACTGTATTAAGCATTGATGCATCGTGGATGGGATGCAGCAGTTGGCGTGGATCCAATCTCTCCCTAGCAGGACAGCGTAGGTGCTCTTGCTATCGACAATGAAGAATGTCGTAGGGATGGTCTTCCTTCCTACGGTCAGATCCACGTTCAGAACACCTTGTGCTTCTGATGCTTGGCCGTTGAAATCGCTCAATGTGACGTTGGTCTTGATCAGATCCGAGCTAGAGCGTCCCAGGCGACGTAGCATGGAGTATGGCATGATGTTGACTGCCGCTCCGGTATCAACCAGCATCTTGTTGACCGGCTGCCCATTGATATAACCTCGTAAGTACAGGGCCTTTAGGTGTCTGTAAGTTCTTTCTCGTGGCTTCTCAAAGATAACTGGCCGTGGGCCGCAGTCAAGTTGTGCCACAGGTGCCTCCTCTATGCCAGGAGCACAAAACTCCGCCGGAAGGATGAACACCATGTTTGTGCCAGCCGATGTCTCATCATCGGCTTTCTTCTGTTTGGGGCGCCACTCTTTCTTCTGTGGTCGACCCTCCTCGTCCAAAGTTCGCTGAATTTTCGCGGCCAGATCAGGCCGCGCCTTCCTCAACGTATGCAGGTATAACCTTTCGGCTTCCTCCAAGCAACGTAGTCACTGAACCCTACGTTTTTGGGAGTGGCTGAGTCCATCAGGGCACCACCTTGGCCGGTGGTACTTATCTTCTTCTTCTTCATCGTCATCTTCTAACTCCTCGAGATCTTCCACCCGAGAGGACTCAGCTTGCTTGTTCCGAGATGGGAGAGGTCCTAGACGCCTGAACACTGACACGTCTCCTGCACCCTTCTTCTTCTGTCTACATTCTGGGCAGTTGCCGATTGTAGGCAATCGGCTCATTCCTGAATCCCAGCAGTGCTTGAAGAAGGGACAGTCCCAGTGCTTGTCCACGTCGTCTTGCTCTCTTGACTTTTCCTTGGCATGGCGCTCATATCCGACCCTCCTCGTCCAAAGTTCGCTGAATTTTCGCGGCCAGATCAGGCCGCGCCTTCCTCAACGTATGCAGGTATAACCTTTCGGCTTCCTCCAAGCAACGTAGTCGCTGAACCCTACGTTTTTGGGAGTGGCTGAGTCCATCAGGCACCACCTTGGCCGGTGGTACTTATCTTCTTCTTCTTCATCGTCATCTTCTAACTCCTCGAGATCTTCCACCCGAGAGGACTCAGCTTGCTTGTTCCGAGATGGGAGAGGTCCTAGACGCCTGAACACTGACACGTCTCCTGCACCCTTCTTCTTCTGTCTACATTCTGGGCAGTTGCCGATTGTAGGCAATCGGCTCATTCCTGAATCCCAGCAGTGCTTGAAGAAGGGACAGTCCCAGTGCTTGTCCACGTCGTCTTGCTCTCTTGACTTTTCCTTGGCATGGCGCTCATATCCTCCATCGTCCCGATCATGACGACGATTTTTCCTGGCGTCCCTGCTAGCCAGACGATCTCTTTCGTCATCGTCGTTGTATCGCCGGCGCTGGTCGTACTGACTCACATATTTGTTGAGAAGATGATCAGAGAGAGGTCGTTGATATCACACATTCTTCACTTCTCCCTCTGTGATGTAGCGCTTGCCATCGTGTCGGAGCCGATCGCGTGGAACGGCTTCCTCTTTGTCCTTGCTACGAGAGCGGCTGCTCTCGTCTCTGTCCTTACCAGAGTGGTGTCCAGTTCCTACCATGTTGATGCTGAACGAAAAACCTGGCTGGCACCTCCCAGGGTAAGTGCACTCCACCATGTTAACGGTGGGGAAGGGGTGCGTGTCGACTTTCATGACGCCCTTGTTCTATCGCCATTTGGATCTGCTGACGCCACACCCTGCAGTCGTTGGTGGTATGGGTGAACGTGTTATGCCACTTGCAGTATGGCTTTCCGTTCAGCTCCTGTGCCGTGGGGATTTTGTGGCCTTCGGGTAACTTTAGCTGCTTCTCCTTGAGTAAGAGGTCGAAAATTTGCTCAGCTTTGGTCACGTCGAAGTCAAACCCTCTTGGAGGACCTTGTGACTTAACCCACTTGCAGGACACGGGGCTTGCCCCCCGAGTCCATTCAGCCACTGCTACCTCTTGATCTCCCGCAGAGCCTTCATCTTCCTCTGCCTCAACCAGGACTACCGCACGCTTGAATTTGTCCTGGTACAACTCTGGGTGGCGCTGTTCATATAATGACAGTTTCTGAACCATATGCGCCAGTGAAGGGTAATCTGCTTGGGAAGCCATGTCCTTGATCGGCGATGCAAGACCCACCACCGCCAACTCGACTGCTTCTTTTTCAGTCAAACGAGCCGAATAGCATCGGTTCCTAATGGTCCTGAAGCGCTGGATGTATTCTGACACTGTTTCTCCGCGCTTCTGTCGTACTTGTGCTAGATCGGCAATGCCAGCCTCGGAAGCCTCTGAGTGATATTGCATGTGGAACTGCTCCTCCATCTGCTTCCAAGTCCGGACCGAATCTGGTGGCAGTGAGGTGTACCACCCGAAAGCCGATCCTGTGAGGGACTGTGCGAATAACCTCACGCGTAGTGCATCTGATGCTGAGATCGTGCCCAGCTGCGCCAAATATCGGCTCACATGCTCGATTGAACTGGAGCCATCTGACCCACTAAACTTGGAGAATTCAGGGAGCCGATATTTGGGTGGTAGTGGGATCAAATCGTACTCGTTGGGATACGGCTTGGAATAGCCGATTGCCCTCCTTTTCAGCACCATGCCGAACTGGTCTCTCAAGATCGTGCTGATCTGATCCGCGGTGCTAGCTGCAGGAGTCGAGCTCTGAAGATTCGCTGGAGTGGCATACTTAGCTAGCCACGCTTGCTTCTCAAGATCTGAGCTAGCTGCAGGAGTTGAGCTTTGTAGATTTGTTGGAGTGGCATACTTAGCTAGCCACTTCTGCTTCTCAAGATCCGATCCAGAAGTCCCTCCCCGCTTGTTCCCGGAAGCCCCCGTTGCGGTCACGGTTCGTGAGTGCCCGATTCTGCGATCCGGCACGTATGTGCACGTGTATCCGTGGGGGATCTCCTTAGGCGCCTCATACAAGAACTGGTAATCGCTAGGATCGCCACCGATCTTGTAGACGACGTATGCCGGTGAACTCGGCACTTCTGGTGCTGCCAGCGCGAATGGCAGCGGTGGTCGGGTCTGGAGGGGTATCTCTCCTTGGTGAGTCCCTAGAGCAGGTCCTGACGGAGAGTACTGATGCCTCATGATTTCCTGGATCACCCGAAGGGCGACACGCTCCAAAGTGTTCACCAGGTTCTCAGAATGGCGGTGTAGCGAATGAGCTACCATGTGATTAATCTCCTGACGCAGCGACCTGGTGCGCTCTTCTGAAGGAGTAGACAGATCCACTCCGTCGAGCGCGCCTTCAGGTGAGAACCCTTTCCACCTGATGCCGTGTGAGCGGGTCCTCTGGAAAGAGCCGATTAGGTCGGCTTCGAAGATAGCTTTGACATCGTCATACTTCTTCTTGAGCTCCTCAGTCAGATCCTCATACGTGACTGGAGTACCTTCCGCCATCTCAGATGTAGATGGCGACGCAGTTGATGTCGAAGACTGTCCCACCGGGCGTGCCAGAATGTGTTGGCGTCCGAAACCCACCGGCGAGCAACGGCTGGCAACACGTAGAGCCGGGAGGCTCCCAGAGCTGCGGCTGGCCCTGGTCCCTCGAGCGACGGCCCGCAAAGCCTCGGCACGCACGTCCGATGCTGGTGCAAGGGCGTGCCACCTGACCTATACCTGGTCAGGAAGGTGATGGATTTGCTTCGCTTAGTTTCCTGCATGGCATACACGTAAACATTAAATACGAGCCTCGATCGGCTCTCAGGTTTTCCCGTGAATCGGCTCAAGGAGCCGATCCACCCATGATTCGTATGGGGTTTACGATAGCATGGTGGTCCTGCTTGATCAGTATAAAGCTAAAACGACCTACGACGATTTAGGGTTTTCACCACATAATCGAAACATCCTACACGTGATTGAGCCTGGCAGCCACGCACGGTGATAATAAACCAGCCCTAGATAAGGCCTAAAAACCAACATGGAGTTGATTCCCGGAACATCTTATCTAGGGCTAGCAAACTACGCCCTACGTGCTACTGGATCTTTCAACCCGTTTGCAAGGCCTAACTATGCAGATATTAAACTAATCCTTGAAGAACAAGGAGCAATCATAACAGATCGGATCTACTAAACACGGATCAAGCAAGGTGCCGCCCTTACACCTAGGATAGGTGTAAAGGCGGCTAGACGTCTAAGGGTTGCATGTATAAAAGCATGTGACACGATGAAACAATGCTAACCCTAACACATCTACGATAACTACGTTGCTCGCCATCAACAAGGCTTCAGCACGAGCAACGCATGAACGACGAATAAACGTGTGCTGCCTAGATCGCAAGATGCGATCTAGGCAGCATGATGCTTACCCGGAAGAAACCCTCGAAACAAGGGGTTGGCGATGCGCCTAGATTGGTTTGTGATGAACGTGATTGTTGTCTTTCTCAATAACCCTAGATACATATTTATAGTCCGTAGACTTTCTAACGTGGGAATAATCCCAACCGTGTACGAGCCAAATTCTATCTAACCGACACGTATCCTACTATATTTACAGATACACGGGCAAACTAGCCCAAACTTCGTGCACAAGGCCGATTCATGTATATCTTCCGTGTATATTTATTCAAGCCCATCTTTAATCACGGCCCACCTCTGATCCGGTCAAATTCTGGTGATAACAGCTTCGGACCAGGGTGTCATGCTAGATAGCATATGATGCCCCATGCGAGGCCATCGTGATGTACGGTGAGTGAGCTAGCTCTAACAAAGGTAGCGCGCTATCTAGCATGACGTATGCCGCCTCGGGCATGGGCTTCATGGAAAAGAGACCATTTTGGAAGAAAAAAAGGATTTGGTTCATTTTGTGCTGAAGTTTTCAAAATGGGTCAAATCTAGGCGTTTTCATGTACAATTAACCGGTCGATTTTCCCCTTTTTGGCCAATCGCTAGGGCTGCAAATAATACAAGGAGCTAGAGAGAACTAAAGGGTGTGCCTAGCCTGTATAGCCAAGTCTTATAGCTACCTCCGGTGTAATAATCTTAAAAGAACTGGATTTAGCCTCTGGCCTTATAATCCCATATGGATGGTGTACTTGAACTTTGCATATGTGTGACTCTTGGCCTCGATGCTTTGGTTCAGGCGACAAGGGATTCTTACACAAGCCGCCAGCAGCAAGTGGCAACAAAAACCAACAGTTAATATGTTGCCTCCCACCTCCCATATATACTTCATGTTTGGAAAGCAAACAATTTGATCCTAGGATTTCATACATATCATAGGTTGTACTTGAGATCTTAGATTGTCCATTCGACATAGACACACTTCCCCCTAATTGATGCTCCAAACCCCCAGTTAAATGGACAACATGTGTATGCACGATCGGTCGTCCCAATTCTAGCGCCCTTCTTCTCCCCTCCTAGCATTAAACGTGCCTTTTCCACTAGCAGAAAATATCCAACTCTACCCACTAGCAGATAAAATCCAAGCGGAGGCCCTCGCCACGACCAAAACCGTAGCCACAATGTCAGAGATGGACGAGCCTCTATCGGACAGACGCCATGGTGCTGCCATGGATTTTCACCATAGGAGCTCCATTCTGAAGGTCTTTGTTTGTCGTGCTCGGGGAAATGATGGCCTTGAGTGGAATGGGGCTTGGTTTGTCAGATCCGGCTCTATACGTCGCTGGTGATGCTGAATCGATGAGATCGGCGACGATGGAACATGTAAGCTCTTCGCATTTTTGTGATGCTACACACATGCATTGAAATTATAACATATTGGTATCCATTTTGTTGCCAAAGGACATCGAGATGGCACGTGGTTTCTACGTGCCAACTACAAGTTTGTGGTTTCCTAGTTTTTTGATGGTGCACACATACTTTCAGAATGTTGTAAACACATGTTTGGTTTGCTCGATTAGTATTTTAAAAATGGTACATATTTTTTTCACGGTTTTTGTACTAACTTCCTGAAAAGATGTTCCATGACCGCCTTTTTTAGTGCATTACTATTTTAGAACTGTTGTGAAACTATTTTGCATGGTTGTAACATGTCCCTGGAAATTTTTTTGTTACAAATTATTGTATAACTACAATTTTGTTACTTCAAAATGTTGCAAAACTTATTTTCTATTTTTGTAACATATTTTGAAAAATGTTGCGACAATTTGTTGCGATAGTTTGTTGCTTTTTGATAAGCTGTTGAAGAATTTGTTCAAAATGCAAGACGGCTCAGATCTGCCAAGATTGCCGATCGCACTCCCGGAGGGAACAACCGATTTTTTCCCCACCGTCAGCGGATCATCGACTAGCGTGAACCCAAGTCAATACCTCCTCTATTTGATTTCTTTGTCAGGTATTTTATACCTTTTATGGCTTGTGTTCTTGAACTAGAATTGCATTAATTGTTCACGCCTTTAACTTAGTTGAGTTGTAGAGTTGTAGACCGTTGGTAAATTTGGGATTGAAATTATTTGAGGAAAACTGGGTGTTGATGTATGTCTGGATTGTATACTCGCATAGAGACACTTTAATCCACCAACTCCATATACCTGTGATTAGTTGATCTTTTTTTTATTTCTTAGCCATGAATGCAGACATACCTTTCCTAATAACTGTAGTAATTATGGGCCTGTTTGGTTTGTGGCCCCAACTCACTCTACCAAAAAATTGGTCATGCCAAATATCTTTCCACATGTTTGGTTCATTACCAATTATTTGGCTGCCTTTGGACTACTTGTAGTTTTCTTCATTGATTCTTGCCAAAATTTTGGCAACCTGTGGGTGGCAGAATTCCACGCCAAAAAATTGGCTAACCAATTTTGGTAGGGCAGCTGTAGGCACAATCCAAACACACCCTATGTTGCTAGAGAGAGTTTTTTCCTCCAACAAAGGGTAATAAATTAATGCCAAGCTAATATCAAATACATCGTATATGGGCACTACCCATTTGTGGACATGTCAATTATGGTCCAATCTGAGCAACCAACAGGTAATTCAACTAAAGGCACTCAATTACAAATTCTAAGCTCAGAACTTCCATTACATGGTTTACGCACGTAACGCAAATGTCATATATGCATTCAACTAAAATTTTGGCACTATGTTGGTTAAGTATCTAATGGTCCAGATGATCTTTTGAGTAGAGCAAATGTCATATATGCATTCAACTAAAACTTTGAGGAATCGCTAAAATAAGAGTAGAGCAAGGCCTCTCCAATCGTAGCTTGAGCCTATGTATTTAATATGAATCAAAAATGCCAAAAGTCACATTCTAATGGGAGCACCAACCTACTTATAATAAGGGACACCCCCTATGTAAAGCAAGCAAGGTAAGTAACAGACTAAGGTGTGAATACAGTCCAGAAATTAGTTAGATCGGGAGGTGGACATTTAATAGAATTTCTAGGGCAGCTTTTAGCATCCTCCCATAAGATGCAACTAATTGGTTCCATCACAAAACATTGTTTGGTTGGAGCAACGAACTTCGGTACTTTTTTTTTTAATTAATGAAATTGAACTCCAGAACTTTGTTTCCTTGGGGGTAAAACATTGTTTGTTTACGGAGCAAAAGGTTGTTTTTTTTTTCTGCATGGTGGTTAAATACAATCAATAACAAAGGAGTTGAAAGTGCAATCATCTTTAAGCTTATATAGCAAACTCAAGTTAGCATTCACATGATCATATTTTTTTTTACCACGGTTTAATGTGATTAGTCTGTCATGTTACGTCAATTGTTGGGATGTCCTGACCAGTATAGGCATGGTCCTTCGTGATGAAGATGACCATGTTATCTTTTGTTCCCGTTGTTTCCTGTTGCAGTGCGAGCAGCCTTTGGAAGCTGAGTTAAGTCATTGCATTGAGGGGATGTAGTTGGCTAACGCGGACTTTTGGCTCATGGGTGTTCCACACCCCCATAGATCTACCGTTCATTAGAGCATCTCCAGTCACGTCCCCCAAATCGTCCCCCAAACCGCGCCGGATCGAGCGTTTGGGGGACGTGTTTTGTTCGTGCCGCGTTTGGGGGACGTCGCTCCCCAGCCGCGTCCCCCAAACGCCGCCCCCAAATGAATATTTGTGCACGAAAATAAAGGTTTTCATTCAATTTTGATTATATATTACAAAGTTTGAATGAAAACGGCTAGATTTCATCTAAACCTAGACTACTGACCGCCCGGCGGCGCGTTCGACGGCCCCGCCCCGTCGTCGCCTCCCCTACGCCGCAGCTCCTCCTGCGCGCGCCTCCTCTCCTTGCGTTCGGCGGTGGCCAGACGGTGCCGCTCCCGCCGCGCGTCCTCCGCCGTCCCCTGCTGCGCCGCCTGGAGGGAGAGCTCGATGGCGCGACGAATATGCGCCTCTTCGAGGGCACGGGCGTCGTCCTGGAGCTTCTTCTCCGACTCGAAGGACTCGACGAGGGCGCGTTGCTGATCGGCCATCTCGTCCGGGTGCGGGGCGTCGTCGTCGGACCAGTCGAACTCGTCGTCGTCGTCGTCGTCGTCGTCCTCCACCTCGGTCTCCTCCGCCTCGGCCTCCTCCTCCTCCATTGGCGCCTCCTCCTCCACATCTGTTGGCGCCTCCATCATCGCCGCCGCAAACGCGTCGGCCGCCGCCAACTGCTCCGCCCGCCTCCCCCATAGCGCCGTAAGCGCCGCCTCCCGCTGTCGACGCTCCTCCGCCGTCGCCTGCTGCTGGAGCTCGATCGACTCACGCCGCCGGCGCTCGATCGAGTCACGCCGTTCACGGAACAGCGCCTGCCGCTCATCGCGCTGGCGCCGGCGCTCGTCAGCCCATCGCTGCTCCATCTCCTCCCGGTACCGGCGCCGTCGCGCCTCTTGTCCCGTCGAGGCGTCGAACGCCGCAACGGTGTCGCACTGCTGCTCCTGCCACGCTGCTGCCGCCGCGGCCTCCTCAGCTGCGGAGGCAGGGGCGGAGAACGCCGCTACATCCGCCGCCTGCTGCGCCTCACGCCGCTGGCGGGCCTCCTCCTCGAGTGCCTCCTCGAGTGCCGCACGCCGCTGCCGGCTCGTCAATGGAGGAGACGGCGGTGGAGGGAAGTGGCCATCGCCGGGGCGGTTCGCCATTGCCACTGGTGATGGAGGAGACGGCTGTGGAGCGACGAGGGCTGTGTTTGTTGCCGGCGGGGTGTGGTGGCTACCATTGATGAGCCGGGAGACCTTTTATAGACGCCGGCGTCGGGAAGAAAGCGCGGGAACAGACGAGAAGAGGCGGGAAGATCGCGCGGGAACGGGCGGTGGCGTGCGAACGCCGGCGACGCGTGGAGGCTGCGCAGCACCGACGAGACGTCTCGCCTGCCCCTCCGTCGCCATTAAGGCAAAGATGCCGCTGCGCGCGAATAACTTCCGTCGCGAGGTAGGCGACGGTTAGGTTTAAATTAACTGTGCCGCTGACGGGTCGGGCCTGCGTCGGTTGGCCTCGCTTTTCGTTGTGTCCGGCGTCCCCGGAGCGTCCCCTGTGGGACGGGGACGGGCTCGGGGCGCCGGACACCGTATCGGGCCGCGCCGGACAAAAAAGGGCTTTGGGGGACGCGGCTGGAACGCTTTTTTTGTCCGGCGCGCCCCAAATCCCTTTGGGGGACGCGACTGGAGATGCTCTTATTGCTTTGAGATGGTTCAAGAAAAGTAAGAAAATTAAAGCTGGAATAGATCTATTCAAAATACACTGCTATGGGAGACCAGGACAGATGTCAGGCATAGACGTCGGTGAAGGGAGCACCCGTGTGCTCCTCTGCAATTCCCTGTAGTTGGCACTCTATCATAGCCAGCCCGCTCCCAGTTGGCTGATGTTGCTATGGAGTCTTTTTTGGATCGCTCTACGTGCATGCATCTAATCTCAGAGATCAAGCATTTATTTAGTTAGAGTAGAGTGTGCAAGTTTTTGGAAGTGGATCTTTCACAGGTTAGGGCTAGTCACTGTCTTCCAACTTTTCCAGAACAGAGAACCAAACTGTTAGAGCATCCCCACTCGTCTTTCCGAAGAGGCCCCCGAGGGACGTTTTTCTCATCCGTACGGTGAAAATCGGTCCAGTCGTGCCTCCGATTCCTCGTTTTTTCCCGGATTTGGGCCTAAATCCATCCGGCGAGTCCATGCCATCCCCGGTCCCCCGAGGCGCGCTCGGGGACTCCGGACGAAGCGAAAGCGCGCGAAGCGACGAGAATTCTCTCCCGCGCTTTCGCTCGGCTTCGCCGCAGAGATGGACCTGGACAGTCAGCGGCACACACATCGTCTTCCGCGCGCAGTAAAGGCTGCCGCCGGTCAGCTCACCACGGACGCGTAGCATCCACGCGGCATTTAATCGCCGAGTCCAGCACCGCCTACATAACTCGCCGCGACAGGTAGCACCAACGAAACCCCCCGCAAGAGACGAACCCTATTCCACCACTGCTCCCTCGCCGAGATCCATGGCGTTCAACGAAGACGGCGCGGCCAACAACGGCTTCCCCTGCCGGTCGCTCCACGCGTGGGAGGGCCACCTCCCCCACCAGGCGGGGTACCCCTGCCCGCCGGATACGAGGCCTCCCGGCGGCGGGTGGCGGCTAAGTGCAGGCGGCGTGCCAATCCCGCCGCCGCCCCAGGGACACGCCCTCGACGTCGCCATCGAGGAGGCCCGTCTGACCTTGTCGGACCAGGAGCGCGCCGAGCCACGCTACCACCCCGACAACTACACGGCGTGGAACTCCTACTTCCGCCGGTGGTGGGAGCGGGAGCTCACCTCCTACGACGGCCCGCCGCCGCCTCCGCGAAACAACACCGCCGGACGCAAACGTTGGTGGAGCGTGCTGGGCCAGACGATCGAAGCCGTCATCGAGCACATCGAGGGCGGCAACGCGCCTGTGCTGACAATGCCGCCGTCGAGGGCCTCGGCCAGCCGCCGCCGGGGCAGCTGGCAGCCACGGCGGATGGCTGCCAGTTCCTCGTCGTCCGGATCGGCGACGAGGTCGACACCGAGCTCCAGGTCGGCGCCAACCTTGGCGCCGGTGAAACGGGAGTCTCTTTCCCCGTCTCGCAACCGTGAGCGTAGCGGCGGCGGAATCGTCATCCGCGAGTCGTCGACGCCACGCGGCCACCAGGGCCTGGTTCGCCCCAAGCGCGAACCAGGTGCCTCCGACGAGCGGAAGCGGAAGCCAGTGAAGGAGGAGGTCCACGACGCCGAGGAAGCCGCGATCCTCGATGCCGTCATGGCGAGGTCCCTCCAGGACTTCGTCCCCGCCGAGAACGCCATGCCCCTCGACCAGGCCTGCGCCTGGTCGAGGGAGCAGTGGGAGAAGGAGGAGGCGGAGCGGCAGGCTCAGCTCCTCGAGCAGGCCGCTCGCTACCGCCGGCCTGCGACTCCTCCATCCGGTGTCCCCGTCCTCGTCATCGACCTCGAGGAGTCCGACGACGAGTGGTACAAGCCCTCGACGTCCCCGCCTCGCAATAGTGGCCGGTGGGGAGACTCCGGCTAGGGCACCAGTAGCCAAGCGGCGGTGGCGCCGCCGCGCTTCGACGACGACGGCTCTGACGATGATGGCGGCGATGGCGACTACACAGTGTTGTACCGCCATTTTGGCATGTAGAGCGTCGTGTTTCAATATTTAAAGTTGTATTCCCCTGGCCGAATTCGAAATATATTCGAATTCGGCCTCTATGTATGAACTTCACCCTCTATATAGTAAATATCATTAAAGTTAGTCTAAATTCAATCGTTTTTTGCCGTGTTTCGTCAAGTTTTCGTTTTTCAAAATTAAATCGCCGTCTACGACTGGGATCGCGGCTGGAAAACTGGCCCTCCCCACGCCATTTTTTCGTCCAATCCGGACGAAATTAACCCTGGATTTCGGGCGTGGGGAGACCAAACGAGTGGAGATGCTCTTAGTGTGGCTGGGTTCTTCTTCTCCAGCTGTTATTTTGCAGGACCTACAACTTGACACCTTGTAACCCAAACTGCTTAATGAAATCCTATTACACGAAAAAAAACATATATTGGACAAAGAACGCACATCCCTGTGGATTTTTTGTTGGCACAATATCTATGTGGAGATTCACCACCCGCTGAAAAACATGTACTGACATCTATTTGTCAGTCTACTGGAAGAAGAATCTGAAACAAGTCCCCCTTTTCAACTTTGCTGAATCCACACTACAGTCTGCAAACAAATTCCTGCATGAGAGAACTTGTAGTTTGGAATAGGAAAATATGGGCACATATTCACTCACAAGTCAAGCAATAAGTAACTTTAGATCATCATGAATGATGTGCTAGCAAATACAGAAAACAGAATATATAGCACTGTCCATCCGTTATCACCCTCCACACTGTTGCTGAATTCCCATGAGGAAATTGCACGTACCAGCAATTCTTGGGGAGATTGTTGCAAGGACCAGTGACTCAAAATATTCGTTGCAAGGATCAGCAACTTTAGGTGTGATTGCTTGCAAAGTACTTTAATCATCAGACAACAGGATTAAACAACTAGCCATGTTGTCTATATTTTGTCATACCTGTTGCGGTAACAGGATAAGAGCTTCTCTAGGGAGAAGGCCTTTTTCACTCAGAGCATATCCTCCTAATTTTTAAAATGCATTTTAAACATATTTTAAATATTATAAAAATCGACAAAAAATGTAGCAAGTACATCTTGATGTTCTATGTGCTTGGAAATTCGTTGGATGAGAAACCGGTATTTTTAGATCATTTGTAAAAAAAATGGTGCTAAAAAAGTTTCTTCATAAAACATTTGTTGATATATATGAGCAAAAAAAATATTCAGACTTTTTAAATTTTGTAAAATGTTTTTGCGATGGCGGGAGCATATACACATGAGTTCAGGAGTGCATTTCCGCATCTCCAGCCGCATCTTTCAAATCGGCCTCCACCACCACTTCGTCCCCGGCGGCGATGGCGCCCCCCATGGTACGTCGGCGGCGGCGATGTCGTGGATGACGGTGTCCGCGGGTGGGGCCGCCGGAGGGGCCGCCATCGCCGCCCGCGCCTCCGCGAGCGCCGCCCTGGCCTCGGCGAGCTCGGCCCTGGCGCCGGCGATTTCCGCTAAAAAAATGTGTCCGCACCGCTGGGATGTTAAACTGCCATTAACGACATTGACGCTATCTCCGCTACAAAAATGTGTCCGCACCGCTGGAGATACCCGACGCAAACGGTCGCCCTGGGCCGCATGGCGTCCACGAGTCGACGCAAACGGATATTTTGGACGTCCGAAATGCGTCGGCCTCTTGGAGTTGCCCTTAGCCATAGAAATTTGCGGTGTTTGGAAGATTAACTATACCATTGTTAGGGTTGAGCCATATTGTGCATGTTATTATCTAGGGTGAGTCGGCGTGGTGTGGCACACAGCCAACATCCACGCTTGTTGCAAGGTGCAAGGTAATGTGGCTATCATGTGTTGTATAATTTTGTAGTCTGGTAATTAGAGCTCCCTGCAGGGAATCACACCTAGAGTTGCTGGTCCTTGCAATGAATTTTTTAAGTCGCTGGTCCTTGCAAAAATCTCCCCAAGTGTTGCTGGTACGTGCAATTTCCTCAATTCCCATGTAGCACTGTTTTGTGCCTCTGGGATGGGGGCAAGAATCCCAACCCAAACACACTGTTTTCGAGACAAAGATTTCGCTGCCCGTTGTAGATTGGCCGGGAAATAGTACTAGGACCATGTAAGAAATCAGTGCAGCAAATAGTGGGTGCATCTACACCTATGAGCCAAAGTGGATTTCCCCACATCCAGTTCATTTCTTCTTGTGCAAGCACAATACATGTATTCTGAAGCAAGAAATATACAAACACAAAGAAATGACCAATATATACAAAGTTATGAAAGATCAACGAACAAAGCTAAAATATAACAACAAATACACCTCAAGCAAAGACGCTTCACGTTGCTCTGGTCTCCAGTAGTGATGATTGATTTTGTATAACAGGAGAGCGACTTCTTTTGAAGCGGGTCACTTGTGTTAAGCTAATCAGGACAGTCATTTTATTCTTTTGTCTAAGTGGACAAGTCCAAGCTGGGTCAAATAAGCTATTTGACTAAAGAAGAATGAAAATGGTAATAAAGTATTTTTGCTAATCCCCGTTCAACGAGACTTTGAGATACTTGTCTTGCGGCAAGGACATATCCACGCTCAGGATCGTGAACAGATAGTTTCTCTTCTATTTTATTTCCTTTTCTTTTCATTCATCTTCTTCAGTTATGTAGTCCATGGGCAGAAGAGTCCGGGTCTTATAGAGAGGTAAACATTAAGTCTCCTCATGGCATAAACATGGTAACATTTTTCACTCAATTGCCATCACTCTCATAATTGAATGTAATCTTCTTTCATAAAAGAACATGATCAATGGTAAATGTGGTGATCTATTAGATACTATTATACTAGCAACACTGACCTGTACAAGGTGTACTGCAGTTATGGACCAAGATCACTGGCCTGCTGAAACAAGAATCTTCCTTAATTAATGAATGAGGCAAAGCTTTTTGTCTCCATTTCAAAAAACAAAAAAATTCTTCCTGTAGTTAGACAAATTTATTAAAATTATTTACAGCTGCACATATAAGTTTCAAAAACAAATTTGGATGTCTGTGGGTTGGAAGATGAACCAACTGCAATTGCACTTAAATTGGATTTTGTTCAAGGGTTAAGTTCATAAGCATTTTTCTGACTGAACAATATAACATAGGAATAGAAAAGGGTTTAATTGATTTTCTTTACCACATTCTAAGACTGCACAACCTGTCGTTCTATTCATTAGTCATGATTTTCAATCTTAAGATGAGAGGTTAAGTAATATGTTCAATGCCACTCCAGTTATTAATGCATGAGCTGGCTAATTGCACGTCCATTCATTCATGGTAAAACAATGAAAAGGAATGGGATACATGCATAAAATCCATTTATCCATACCATATATAGTATTAGGTTCCTTCCGTTCACAGGTAATAACCATACCGAGCCTTCAGAGGTATCGAAAAGATGCGTGATGTTAACACAGATGAGGTCAGCGGGGGTATCCATGTTGATCCGCTTGCATTCATCTACCAACTTTTTCAGCACAACATCATTTTAAAGATTCACCACCTACTGAAAAGGTGTAACTGTGTGACATTTTCATCACTCAATATGAGAGGAATGCATCGGTGAATCTGCAGCATACCTGTTCCTTCTTTTTTCAACTTCGCTGAATCCCTGCTACAGTCTGCAAGGAGAGAGCTTGTAGTTTCCAATGGGACACAAATCTCACAAATTCAGATCACAGCTCAGCATTAAGTTGGGTAGCCTACCAACCTCCTTCACAAATCAGAATATATAGCTCAGCACCCTCCATAAGATTCTGAACTGAAGCTGGAATCGGAGTCAACCTCCTTCAGAAATCAGAATATATAGCACTGTCATCACCCTCTATTAGGTTCTGAATTGAAGCTGGAATTGGAGGCATCTCAGTGCTGATGACACCTTCCAACATGCGAACAACTTGCCCCATCGATGGCCTATCGTTCTCCTCGTCCTGGATGCACCAGCAGGCGACCCTACAGGTGACATCCAGCTCCTTCAGATTAGCCTCTCCTTCCAGCCTACCATCCAGCAGGCAAAGAACCTCCCCTTCGTTCACCTGAGCAGCCGCGTAGAGTGGAAAATACCGATGGTTCCCAAATTTCATCCTCTCAGTGCTCCTTCTCCCCGAGATTATCTCAAAGAGCACAATGCCGAAGCTGTACACATCCGCCTTCTTAGTGATCGGCAGCCCGGATATCCACTCTGGTGCAAGATAGCCCATGGTTCCTCGGACAGTGGTCAGTGCCGAGTTAAATTCTCGTCCAAGGAGCTTGGCCATGCCGAAATCGGCAATCTTGGGACAGAGTTCCGCATCAAGCAGTATGTTTTCGGGTTTGATATCGCAATGTATGATGCAGTCCTCACATTCTTCGTGAAGATAGGCGAGACCCTTGGCAATGCCCAGCGCAATTTGATACCGAGCATTCCAAGTCAACAGACTAGACTTCTTTTTAAACAGATGAACTTCCAAAGAGCCATTTGGCATGTACTCATAGACCAGCAGCCTTTTGTTTGCTTTGACGCAAAATCCCAAGAGACGGACAAGATTACTGTGTTGGATCACTCCAAGTGTCTGAACTTCTGTTCTGAATTGCTTCTCTGCTTGCCCGAGGACTTTGAGGTTCTTCACAGCGATGACAGCTGATCCTGGCATTGTTCCCCGGAAAACACTTCCGAATCCCCCCTCGCCGATCTTATCGGAGAAATTCCCCGTGGCATTTTTGATCTGTGCATAAGAGTAGACCACAAGAGGGCCTTCTACCTCAAACTTCTTGGAGGCAAATGAATTCCTCCTGAATCTCCATAGCAGCAGCAGTATCAGTACCAAAGAAGCAATGCCTATGAGTCCAGCAACCAATAGTGCGATTCTTCTTGTTTGTAAGCCCTTCTTGTTCCTGAGCTTGGAGCCCAAACGTAGGTAGATCTTGCTGTATGGGGGCCTAGCAGCCAAGCTCAAATTGTACAGGTTGTAGTACCAGAGCCTGCACCCATGGTCGTAGGAGTAAGCAACGCAGTAGCATTTGCTCCGGCAAGCTGTTCTGCAGTCTTCGTCGCTTCGGGCCACCTCGTCCTGGGCGTTGTAAGGTAGCCCTTGCAGCTTGTCCAACGGGGCGAAGGAGTCGTCGTGCTCCGTCTGGCCGTCGGACTCGCAGCTCAGTGGGAGAGACCTCGAGCAGCCGGTGACGAAGTACCCAAGTCCCCACTCGATCGGGTACGACGGCGCGAATCCGTCGACGCAGCCGCACTTCCCGGCGATGGAACAGGCGCCGAAATCGCCACAGAAGAAGCCGCTGGATTTGCAATCGGAGGGGAAGGTCCAGCGCGCGACCCAGCCGGCGGCAGTGCTGCTGTTTGCGGCGGGATCCGAGTCCGACCACCGCATCAGGCTGACTTGCCCCAGATGGAACTGCAAGAACTCGGGGCGATTCGGGCTCTCCGGGTGGTTCAGCAGCAGCGAACTGCCATTGTCCTGAGAGGACACCATCCAGTCCGGGAAGGTGCCGCGGTCGTCGTGCCCGTCGGTGGTGAGCACGAACCCGTTCCTCCGTCTCGCGTCGACGCTGAGGGTGCCGTTGTGTGAGAAACCTTTGAATGTCAGCGAGACGTTCTTCCCGGTGTCCCTGTCGAGCCCGAGCCTCGCTCCGGGGAGCATCGCGTCCCCGGGGCAATCGAAGCTCTGCCACAGCACCATGGAGGAGTTGCCCTGGTCCCTGACCACCAGGTTGCCGTTGTCGAGGAGGACCGCGACGGCGGCGGAAGACCCATTGCCGGCGGGCGACCACCAGAGGCTGGCTCCGCTCTGCTTGATGTACAGGCTGCCGCCGAACATCTCCAGCGACGTGGCCGGCAGATCGGTGACGACGACCCCGACCCTGTCCCCGAGCCAGAAGGTGGGGCTGTTGCCGAACATGTTCCTCAGGCGGACGCCTAGGTAGTAGTGGATGCCTTCGCCCGGGGAGAAGAAGCCCAGCTCGAAGCCGCCATTCTTGGAGACGAGGGTCTGGTTCCCGGAGATGCCCTCGCCGGGGAGGATGGTGTCCGTGGCGGCAGACGAGGCAAATAAAGAGCTCCCACCGAGCAGGAGGAAGAAGAGGTAGGCCAGCGCCGCCAATTTGGTCGGGGAGAGGCCGAGGTCGAGAGGACGCGCTGCGCCGCCGCCACTGGTGGGCATAACTTTCAGAGGAACGAAGAGGGTTTCTGAACAGATCGAAGCGGCGGTCAACTTACCCCAATCTCCTGCTCGACCAATGGTGGTGGCGAACGCAGCTCACCGCCGCCATTGCTACGCCGCCGGCTCGTCTTGCTCCCAGGTTTAGCAAGGGTTCACAGTTCAGCAAGATTATTGGTCTCAATCATTGGTGGGCATAACCCGCAAAAAAGGTTCAGTAGTTCTCAACTTGAGGTTGGCTGTTTGTTTGGATTGCGCCCTCAGTTTGGTCGTTCGATACCGCAGCTCCGGCCTGCTTTAATCCTTCCCAATCAGAGTGGACATTTATCCGACCACCTTGCTTTGTTGACAAAATCAATACGTATTGTTCTTGAGACCGCCATAAATATCACTACAAATTTGATCGAAATTGCCCAAACGCTTCTACTTAACCGGGATGGCGACAGTGTAGGAAACGGCATGACTCCCCGTCTCCTTATCAAGACTTGCCTTCGCCTTCACACGGCTATGTCAACACACTTTCCCGTTCCTCGAGACCAAGCCTCGTCTCTCACTAGTCACTTCCTTCGGTTAAAATCATATGTGCAATGTCCAGTTTTACTGATTAAGGTACAGCTCACTTTCGTTGTTCTACGTCTTAGGCTGGTGCCAATGCATCACCCCTACTATAGCCTCGTCACGTCAGCTTTTTCCTCACTCCCACCCCACTCTCACCTCACTCTCACCCCACGGTGCCAGTGCACGGACTATAGTGCCAGCTCTCACTTCTCTCTCCTCCCTACCGCCTCCCTACCGCCCCCACTAGCACCGCTATCGCTTTCCTCTCGCCCCGCTCTCGCCTCCAACGCGGGCTATAGGCGGGCGGTACCGCGTCCTAACGCCGGGCGCCCGCGCCACCGCCCGACGCTACCGTCTCGCCCCGCTCTAGCCTCCCTCTCGCCCCGTCGCGGGCGGTAGCGTCCCTCCTAGCGCCCACTACAAGCGAAGGAGATAAACGGTTTAAACAAAAAAATACCCAAAATTTCAAACATGTATCTAGAATTACTGGAAAACTACAAACAAAAATAGTGAAAATTAGCTCATTAGGAGCCCATCCAAGATCGTTGTAGACCCAACGAATTACTAGTTCCCAACCGCGGGTGGAGTGAAATCCCACAAAAAAATCAGTAACTAAAAGAATAAAAAAAGCTTTTATTGAGTCATTTAAATTATAGAACAATTCCTGAACCCAAGAATTCAAAATGACAAGTTCCTCTTTACTCAGAAAAAAAAAACCACTTAGAATAGCCAAACATATTATATTTGTCGAGAAATGCAAAATGATATGGAGATGATCCTCATTATCCATTTTGACCAATTGTATTATTTCCTTGTGTATCCCTATAGGAGGTTTTTGTGCATCGTTGGCACCAGCCTTAGAACATGTGAGGAAGCTGGTTCAAGACTTCAAGTATAGGTTCATTACCACACCTTTACATCTATTTACACTTAGGCTAATTTTTTAAATATAAATTCCTTTAATTCTAGAAATAATAAGTGTTTCTGGATATTTTTTTTTAAATAATACGGCCTCGATGTGTCCGAACCCGATTGGGACTTATCAGTTTGGTCGAAACCAACCAGTGCTAGTCGGCCTGGCCAAAACCGATTAGTACCATGCGTCTTGGTGTTGCCGATCACGAAAAAGCACTTGCTGATTTTGGGGCCCAATACATAGCTTATCGTGTCGTAGCGTTTTGGCTCATATAAGCATATGAACATATTACTAGCACAAAGTCCGTGCGTTGCCACGGCGCCACGTTAAATAAAAAAGGTATCCTTTTATATCTTTATCCCAAAAAAGATACGATAAACCTTTAATTAACTTAGCTATTATATGGTATATAAGCGAAAATAATAGTGCATGTGCATTGAGACAACCACATTAAATCCAACAAGCAATCTTTCTAGCATAAATAGTAATTATGCATGTGTGTTGCAACATGAGAGAAAAAACTTTGCGCGTGATTAGATGACGCTGGCAGGTACTCTAAAATAACAATCGTAGGGTTAGTAACTTTGTTCCTTATCCAAGTTAATGTTGTAATTATATTTTATTTTTATCTTAATTTTGCATTATGGCCGTGGCATTGCATGCTAAACCCTATTTTTTTGCAAACCTACTTTATGCTATTTTACTCTAGTGTTGATAATATTATTTATATGTTGAAATTTTTGAAAAATATCTATAACAAAAGTTTGCAAATATTCGATACTCCCTCTGTTCCATTCTATAGTGCATATAGTTTTTGGCACGGAAATTAGCGCAACAGTAGTTTTTACGCAAGACCCTCTAACTGAACGATTTGAGATCAACCTAAAATTTGGGAAATCCATATCTTCCTAATTTACCATAACAATTCCCACAAATCTCTCTTGTTGATTCTCCATATATGTACAGCCAAGTTCAATTAAGAAAAGTAAAATATTGCTACCTAATTTTAAGGAATTGTTGGGCCATGCATTAGGAATCTCAATTAATTGTTTCCAATTTTGTATGGATTTTTTCTCCCGCATGTTGTGTGGGAGCTGAACGGGGGAAGGGTAATTCAAAAAAAAGCCAAGCTATAACTTTATATTCTGAAACAAATGCCAAAAATCTATAGGCACTATAGAAAGGAACGGAGGAAGTACTATTTTCCCTTAGTGGATCTCTGTCCGTGAGTGCGCCGGTTATATTATGCCAAGATGGCTTCTCTATTTTGTCTGATTTTCTTTCCTTCCTCATGCCCACGACCTCAACCGGCTCCTTTACATTTACTTCTTCAATTTGATTGAATATCCTATGCCAAGATGGCTTCTCTAATTTGTCTGATTTCCTTTCCTTCCTCATGCCCACTAGGGATTCAATTCCTCATTTTAATTCTTTCCTTCCTCATGCACCCGAGGAAGCAATTCTCCCTTTAAATTCGGCCCCTTTCCTTCCTCATGCCTCCGAGAATGCAATTACTCGTTTCAATCCACCCCAATATCGTTGGCCCATGTAGCTATATATTTGCTTGTTGTTCCAAGGAAACTTGTTACTACCCAGAAAAACTCAGTATATAAATCGGTGGAACCTTCCATATGGAAGTGAGGTGTACTATATTCCTTAGAGGTCGTTTGGTATCCATCATTTGAGCCTGGAATCCTGGAATTCATTTTAAAATTCCATGGGTGGCTGTTTGGTTGCCACAGAATTGGGCCATCATTTTATTTAGGAAATCCAGCAAAATGATGCCATATGTAATCACAATTCCGAACTGAAACTTGTCATTCACAATTCCTGTGGCAACCAAACAAATTCAATATTAAATTCTACTATCATTTACAATTCCTGTGGCAACCAAACAAGTGTCTATTTCTGGAATTACAATGTAAATAAAATGAATATATGTATTCATTTCAAAATGCTACAAATGAAATGAAAACCTGGCTTCCAAACGACTTCTTAGTTGAAGGCTTACGACGAAACCTATCGGGAGGAGGTCCATCACGATTGCTTTAACAGTACATCGATGCAGCCCGTTAAAATTAGCACACCTCAGTCTTTCCTAACGCGTCATATATACCAAGTTTGTGCCTAGTACGTCGCGATGCGAAGGTTTTACTTTGGGCTGCTGGACCTACGTAGACCTGCTGACGAGGAGATGGCTCGCTAGTCGTTAGCCAGCTTTGTTCGAGACTTCGCTTCGAGCTAGGACGGAGCGACCAACTCACCCGGAAACATTGTGCGAACCTTTTTGTTTAAGGGTGGCACATGTTGTAAATTCGACAGAATAACATGAACAGTTATATAACGAACGAAAATTTTGGAGAGAAATCTTACTTCCTTTATTACAGTATAAATAGGTATAGATATAGATTAATGCATTAAAAAATTGAAAATGTTTACAAATTTAAAACAAATGCTACGTGATAGTCGGGTTAAAGCATCAACATCTCTACTTATATATACTTTATTTATAATAATTATTAAAAAGAAGGAACGTGTTCCTCTTCTTCACCTACTTTCGTCGTCTTTTGGTCGTCAATCCTTTGGTCGTCCTCGTCGCGTCCCACCGGTTTTCTTCCATTGGGTTCTTTTATCTGCCTGCGAAACCAAGCCGGGAAAAACCTAGCGATCCCTCCCTTCTCTCTCCTCGACCCACGCCGGTAGCGGATTCCCTGCCGCTCTCCCTCTCTGCCCTCCCTCCTGCGCCTGCGCCGATGAAGGCTGCCGCCGCGTCCTCCGACTTCCTCTCCCAAGTCTCCTCTCTCAACTCCCGCCTCGCATCTCGGAGGTCCTCGCCTGGAGGGCGTCATCACAGCCATCGCCCGCCTCCCTCATCTGTGCCAATATCCGCCTCCCAAACTGCCGGTGGGTGTGCGGCCGGGACGGCGGGAGGGAGCTGCTCCCCTGTGGGCTCGCCATGGCCGCCACCGCCCGCGACTACTTTGACACGCTCCGCATCACCACCACCAATTAATTGGTTGGGGACGGACGAAAGGGAGGCAGAGCCGCCGCAGATTCGCCTCGTGGCGGGGACGGAACTGCTCACTTGGGCGCTAGCCAAGGCCGTCGACGGCGGGCATCACATGTGGACTAGATCCATCAGTCTGAGTTCATCCTATTGTGTTTTATATGTTCTGCATTCAAATAGTGTCCATGTCTAATTTTTATGTCTAAACTCATGACTGAATTCATAGGCGGATGATTCAGTGTCCGTGAACCTTTTGCAAGGCAGACTGGTAGGGCTATGTCATCCGTACATTCAGTTACTGTAAGGGTTTGATCTTTACTTTCAGTTCATGTAATCATTTCTCATTATCATGCTGAGGAACAAAGTGTAAGATGTTTTCCCAGAACTTCATAGCCATGCTGATATGGTAGAAACTTATACAGATTTGTCTTCCTTCTACTCCAATTAGCTTAATGAACTTGACAATACTTTTTTTAATCCTTAGTCCCTGATAATAACTTGTTTAAATTTTGAATAGGTGGATCACTCTTGCAGTCTCAAGATATCTATGAAGGTTTAAATCTCTTAATCTATTCTTAGTTGCATCTTTATGTACCTACTATTAATTTACCTCAAGATATCTATGAAGATTCTAAATTAACTAGAGTATTTGTATATTGATCCAAATCTTATCTAGGACAACCACTATCTATCTCGCATCCCTGTAGATCTCGTGACTGGCGATTTGAGTATGAGGGCGAACCAGAGACCAAGAGAGGAGTTGCACATGGGCAACCATGAACATGAGCAGGATTAGCGACCAGGGATGTGGATTTTTTTAATTCAATCAGATGTATAACCCTAATTTTACTACAATATAATCATACAATAGTTATTACAGTATTTAAGCTACCAATGTGTTGATGATACCATAAGCTATGACGGTATTGATTAATGCCATGGTTCAGTGCTCTTTTCACCCTTTGTATTTGAGGTATTTGCTGCCGCTTATGATCTTTTAAGGAAAGTTGGGTGTTTCCATCTAGACACCGAACACTTGAGCTCTTGCATCCTAGATTAATTTAGCCTGTTATGGTCAAGAAAGAAATACGCATCGATTGGTGTATCTTTAATACATCAGTATAGGTGTATACCCTGTAGATTGGGTTGATCACCATACAAAATCCAAGTTCCTTGTTGAAAAAGGAAATACATAACCCCATGGAATTTGGAAATTGTAGCTTTAAATAAGTGCGCGATGAAATGTCAGTATGTAATATTTTAATAGTTATATAGTTGTGTGTTAATTATGTAAAGAAAAGCATCGGGGAAATTTCTTAATGGAAACTTCTCTCTGTTAAACGGTAATCTGTAGGTGCTTGGAGCAATGCTGTAATATATCTCATTTGACTTCCTTGCTCTTGCTACTACTGACTTTCGTATATTGATTTTCGTATATTGTTCAAACTGACATTTATATCTGGTATGTTTCTCAGACACATGGCTGCAACGAGGACATGGTTCCAATTGTATGTACATATTTATCCTGAATTAATATCTTAGTTTTCTAAGTGATCTTAATATGTGGAAAGTCACAAATAGAAATGCCACAATTGAACTTTGGGATCTTGGAGGGCAAGGGAAACTCCGAACTATGTGGGAGTGCTACTGTCGTGGAGTTTCTGCCATTCTGTAAGTTCTCATATTTTTTAGAGATCTCATATTTTACATATTAACTGAACAATAAAATTTGTTATAATATGATTTTTGTGGCAAGTGATAACATGGAATAAATAACATCCGAAGGTAAATGCATTTTTCTGTTACATATAACCAAAAGATAAATCCTCTGGTGATAGTGCATGACCTGATCAAGTATGCTCGGAGGAGATAGTAGAGTATGCAAATACTAATGACATGATATGTCTGAGTTGACTCTTTAGCTCACATTGAATGCTCGTTTGGCATTACCATATTCAAGTAACATTTTCTTTTTAAATTATACTACCACATATGACATAGTTGCTCAAACGAATTCCCACGTCCGAATAGCACAATTGTTGAAAAACTGATGCTCTCTCCCATGAGTAGCGCAAGCTTGTCTTCTTGTGTTTGACAATCATGTCATCTAGCAGTGTGAAAGGAAAGTGGTTATAATGCTACCAGGAGGAGATTGCGTCTTGCTATTTAGTTATTTTTGCCAAACTATGGTTTTTCGGTATAACCAAAATATCATTAGGGAGATTTTATTGAAGCACCAGATTGTTACGTAGAGAAAGACAAGTTATTCTTATTAATGGAAATTGAAAAGGCGGATTTGTTGCATGTTGCTCACTATAAAAAGAGGAAAAGAAAAAGTTAGTTACCACTGTTTTGTTTTGGGAAAAGTGACCACCGGCAGCAAATGTTCCAATTTTCCATGTTACAGTGTGAGTTGTTTAAATTTAATGTACAATTCAGCCACACAAATGATGTGCCAGTTATACAATGTATAGCTTAGTGAATTTGCTAAAATTTTAAAAGACATAGATCCAATGCTTCTCACTTATATTTCTGTGTATTGATTTAATTTAAATTAATTCGGGCAGTGGTGTTCTCGTGAAGGATGCAGAAAGAAAGAGGCAGCATGGTGATTTTAAGGCATTCTTTGAGGGCGTGTTCACCTATGGAATATTTTTCTCTCCCGGAGACATGTTTTCCACAAGAATCAAGCAAGTTCAGATATTAGATATATCCGCTGAATATTAGATACCCCAGTGTGCATCAGATTCAAGTTTAATGAGCGCCCTTGTCCGAAACTTGCTTTAGATGCTACATTTGCTAAAAGTGGTTCTTGGATATCAGGTGTTTTGCTGGGAACATGGGTTTCAGGATCATCGTGGGTGACCTAGGAGCTGAAGAAGCCTTCAATGGTGTCTCGTTACATATTTCCGACACTTCTAGCCGAGATTAAGCGGTTCGTGCCATCCCCCAAGTTGCAGACATTGCACAATTGCTTCAAGGTAAAGTCTGGTTTGAGACAAGATCAATGCAGAGAAACTAGGGGCCGGTTCAGTGATATGCTTGGCATGTGTTCTTTATTTGGTTGAAATTCGGCATCTCTTATTACATAGCAGTTTTTCATAGCATTGCTCCTGAATAATTTGCAAAGTTCCAAGGAAAAATAAGGAACGAAAATATATGATGTAAATCTTAGGAATAGACGCAGGTAGATATATCTCTTTCGGAATTTTGCAGCCTTTTTGTTTGCCGGTATTTGATTAAGGGATGGCTGTGAACTGATATAGTTTTCTCCCGTGGATGTGTACTTCCTGGTCATTATTTTCAGTACATGCTGTTATTTATCAAATTATATAGCAGAGACACTCCACTGTCAATCACTATACCTATAAGTATCTTGGCCAAAACATCAATACAGTTGTGCAACTCGTACTTCCGGTCTCAGTAGTTGCAGCTAAATCTTGTGGATATTTGGCCTACCAAAATCATTCAAATTAAAGGTTTCATTTTCAAATTTGAGGCCTTGTGGTTCATTGTATGCCAGTTAAATGAGTTAAATCTTGCTACCTGGTTTTCTTATATATGACAATAAGGTGATGCAAATGGGGCATCATATGATCTCTTAAATTAAATGTCCAGTTATCTCTTGGCTCCATTAGTGAGGAGGTGGTTGGCTTTACACCGCTCACGTTTCTTTTTGCAAAGGGTTTCCAGAGAAGAAGTCTTAGGATTTTCTTTTCTGCAAAGAATGAGGAGGCCTTTTGTATGCTTGGCACAAATGAAGAGGTGGAAAGAAGTGTTAGGATTTTATTTTCTGCAAAGAGTGAGGAGGCCTTTTGTATGCTTGGCACAAATGAAGAGGTTATTGAGTTGACAGTTATGACGGCCTAGAACACTGGTATCACACTTATCATGGAAGAGTAACAAGAAGACGTAGAACTTGGATCCACCTAGATGCATAATAATACTGTCTTGTTACATTTGGTACTATCTTTTATGAATTATATATGTGCATTGAGAAATAAAATTTGAGAACCCGTGGCAACGCACGAGCACTTGTACTAGTGTATAGAAAAGAATAAAAATGCTAAGTGACTAGTTGGGTTAGACCATGAAAATTTATGTTTTTCTACATGAGACACAAAAACATGTTTTTCCTGAAAAATTGTGTATGAACATAAAATGTCTAAATATGCATGTGAAATTTTATTTTAGAATTTTTTGATATTTTAAACTATATTTCCACACAACGGGTTCAAACGTACTGTGAGCCGAATTGGATTTTCCGACTATTGTACTTCACAATCTTTCAACCACATCAGTCTCGAAATTTTGCGTTGGAGCGGCAAATACAAGTTATCTCCATGTGTGTGATATTTTGGCTTTTCATTGCCGCGGAGTTGGTCATTGTGGAACTACCATACTAGGCTATTTTTAAAAATAATACATTTTATATGAAAATATAGAAATAATACATGATTTCAGAAATTTGTAAAAATAATACGGCCTCGTCCTGGCCCAAACCAGGACCTAATCGGTCGGATTGGGCAAGGCCGATTAGGGCCTTTCGGCTTGTGCCAGGCCGATAAGTGCATGTCGGCTTGGACCAAGCCGAGGTTGTATTATTTTTGAAAATTTCTTAAATCCCGTATTTTTTCAGGAATTTAACAAAATTAGTACACTCCAGATGTTCAAGTACGCACAAATAAGCATGATCAAAATGATAATTTCTATGAAGAAGTGCATATTTAGTTTCTCCTTGATTTCCCCAAAGGCTTCAAGCACATGAAGATTTTTTCCACCGGGAACAAACATTGTCCCAACATTACTGCAAAGAGATAGTGCCGAAAAAAAAGAACAAGAGTGGCCTCTTTTGGACAAATTCAGAGCATAATTAGAAATTTGGAACTGCAAGTTTTCCTCCAAACAGATTGTGAGTGTTAAGTTTGTCACAAAAAAGTAAACAGAAAAACATTTTATGTTTAGATAGATAGAACCTTTTCCAGACCAATTCAAAACTTGGTAGTGTTGGTTGATTCCCTATTAAAGAATTATATGCAATGATAGAAGAAAACTACTTTTTGCCCCAAATATAACTCCAAACCACAAGTATTTCCCTTTAATTTATAATAAAGATCCAAAGATACAGATTGGAATTCCACCCAAAACCTATATATGATTATCCAAATATACTGGGTGGTTCTACAAAGACAAGAAAATGTCGACAAGAAAGTTATGCAGGGGACATTAGCAAAAATAGCAGTCGACAAATAGTAAAATAATCGGGAAGAAAAAAAAGTCGGGAAGACGAAATACTAGTTGGAAAAAATACCTTGGGGAGAGGGTTGGAGAAACTATATGGCTCCACACGGCAAGAAGATGGAATAGAATCTTTCTTGCTGAGCGACGAAATCCTTCGGATAAGTTTCTCCAAGTCCTTTACAGAAAGGTCCTTGGAGAGCCTGTTAGCATCTTTTTCGCCAGCATACGTCCAAAGGGGATTCTTGCAAGCCTGCAGAGGCTGCACCCTAATCCTAAGGAAATAAGCTGTGATTTGCATACCCGACAGTTCCTTGCCGCGGGTATTCTGAAGCTCATGGATACGAGACATTAACGCCTCTGTCGCTGTTTTCTCTTCTTCGGTAGCTTCAGCGTCCCAGGTTCGACGACGAAGAATCTTGGCGCTTCCATCAAAAGGAGCTATGTTGTGCTCCACCGAGTTAGCGCTTTCTTCGTGCACATAGAGCCATCTTTTGCGCCACCCTTGGACGGAGTCGGGGAATTTGACGTCAAAGTACTCGACGTCAGGGCGAACGCAAATAACAACACCGTCTATGTTGTAGGCAATGTTGTGGGAACCACTGCGGCGGAGGCAGAAGATGCGCTTCCACAGAGCCCAGTTAGGAGGGACTCCGAGGAAGCACTCGCAAAGAGTGATGAAAATTGCGACATGGAGGATGGAGTTGGGAGTCAGCTGATGCAGCTGCACCCCATAAACAAAGAGAAGACCGCGGATGAAATCGTGAATGGGGGTAGAGAGACCGCGAATGAGATGGTCAACGAAACTGACCCGATACTCGATAGGAGGAGATGGATAGCTTTCCTCGCTAGGGAAGCGAATCGAGCCCTCCTTCTTCATGAGCCCGAGCTTCTTCATCAGGTTCATGTCTTGGTTGGAGATTTTGGATCTCTCCCACTCCAGATCTTCCGCGGCCATCTTCGATTCGGGAGTGCTGTGGCGAGTGAGCCGCGCGCGAGGTGGCATCAACAACGGCGTCATCGCGAAGTGAGAGCATGGCTGAGCTCAGGAAGTGCTGGGCGCAATGGAGGTTTTTAGAGAGGAGAGCAGAGTTGCGGCGCGAGCGAAGAGGTGAACGAAGGGAGAAGAAGGATTTATATAGGGATTTGGCGAATCAATGCACCGTTGGATGGAAGAACTGTGCGGTGGATACTGCACTAATATTTAAGGGGTAAAATAGTATTTTGACTGTGAAGGAACAGAACAGGCGCTACAGTACGTGCGCCAGGAAAAGCGGAGGACGTGTGTCCCCCACTTGCACGACGTGTCAAATTGACGAGAAATTTGGACCCACAAGACAGAGAGAGAGCAGCACTCGCGTCTTCCGGATACAGCGATCGTGGCTATCGTCAGTAATGATGTCACTTTAACTAAGGGAAAATCTCGATAGTGAAGATTAAGGAAATTGGCGGCAGGAAAAATTATCGATTATTTCGAGAGCCTTTGCTCAAATACAAAGTTTTTGCCCAAATGCTCGGGGGCTACTTTGGAAAAAGGTAAAATTCGAGTATGACAAAATAGAAATTGCGAGAGCCTATGATCAAACGCAAGCATTTGTTCATAGACTCGGGGGCTACTCCCATCGGGAGCGCTGGTCGCGCACCCGATAGATATGAAAAGTTCGAGAAAGAATGAAAATATAGCGGCATATGATGTTGAGCCTACAACCAAGCACAAGTCCTTGGCTGTAGCGTCGAGGGCTACTCCCATCGGGAACGCTGTTCGCGTGCCCGATGAATCATAAAAAAGAAGAAGAAAAAAAGTGAGCATATTTCGAGTTGTACAAATAACTCTACATATACTCCCATCGGGAGGCAAGATAAGTCATCCGTGACTCAATAAAATGTGCTATTCCAACAGCCGAAAAAGCACTCGATAATATATTCTCAGAGCGCTAAAAGTCGCGAACAATCTCTGAATGCCGCAAAACTTTGCGAAGGTAAGACCCCAGATCCGTTCTGAGCGGCGTGGCACCGTCTCTGACGTCGGTTTGCTACTTTTTTCCGAATCAACAGATACGAAGAAAAATCCTAATGGACGCGTTAGGTACCCGATAAAATATGACTGGGACTCGACAGAATGGTAAGACCTTAAGCGGCACCTGTCGAGTTAACACCAGTATCCCGAGATCATGTCCAGGGACGTGATCTTGAAGTAGGTTTTTGCGGATTGCCACTAGAGCAGTTAACTAGTACCTGATCCGTCAGATGAACTAGCCCCAACTACCATTATCCCTGTACAATATAGAATTGCGTATCTAAAGATATGTGATAAGCTTGGCAAAGATATAAAATTGGAGATTTTCCCTGATTCTTCGATTGAAGCAAAATCTCGGGGGCTACTGACATAGGCATCCCCAATGGGCCTGCCAAAGATGGTACCCGGGGTTTACTGAAGGCCCACGACTCGAAGAATATGAAGTTCGGAAGCCCAAGATAGTGTTAAGGAAAGCTAGAGTTGTATTAGGAAATATAGACTTGTAATCTTGCGGGACGGGTCAGAAACCCTCTCGGACTCTGTAACTTGTGTATTACGAATCCCTCGGCTCCGCCTCCTATATAAGGGGGAGTCGAGGGACAAAGAAAGGATCGATTCATTGTCTCACGAAACCCTAGTTTTCATAATCGTCGAGTACTTTTCGGTTGAAACCTTCAAGATCTACTTGCCCTCTACTTCCAACTAAACCCTAGTCTACAATCTGTAGGCATTGATAAGTTAATCCCTTGTCAGGCTCTGTTAAACCTCCTAAGATATTCCGTTGCGTCCAGCTTGTTCATAAGCCCTAACGTAGTTGTTGTATTTACCTAAAACTAGGAAACACCTTTAGTATAACAAATAATAAAGTAGCAACTAAGAACAAAAACCAAAAGTTCTTAGCTCCCCGACAACGGCCCTAGAAAATAGCTTGATGACTGCAAGTCACATGTATATTGTAGCTAGTTTTAAAAGTAAGACTATCGAACCACGAAGAGCTATTGGTATAGGTCTTTATGCCCCTCGTTACCCTTTACAAGAGGATACTTGTAAGTTCCTTTGATTATAAGCAACAATGTTTTAACAAGAGTTGTAGTGTGTGCGAAGTAAAGACTGAAAAGTAAACTAAATAGAGAAAACAAACACATTGTAAATACTAATGAATCTTTAGAAAGACGAAATGTCATCGGGGAATGTAGGACACCTCTAGCATTGGTATTTCTTATGATTAGGATAAATCTATTTCTTTCTTCATAACATGTGTGGGGAGAGTTCTATAAAAAGATTATCATAGAAAGATATATGTTATTTCATCCCGAATAAGCACTGTGATGACCGTAAGCAAGCCACTCTGATCCCTCACAATTAAGGGTTTCCCCATGGATATTGATGTGAGCTTTGTGACTCTCTCCTTGTTCCCCTTGAACCACATGAATATCATTCAGATACCTTATGTCACGTAGAATCGTACATACTACCATGTGTCCAAGGATAATTCCCTCTCTAGTCCCAAAGGCCACTATTACATGGTTGACTTCACATAATATCTAGAGAGAAAATGAAATCATAATCATGAACCAAAGTTATAAATCATCTTATTTCATATCATAATACTGCTAGGGTTTCTCCATCTCCACAAGAACAAGGTAAATTACTCACTCATGGAAGAGATCAACAACATCATGAAAAGCATATGGAATGAATACAAGTATATGGATGAATACAAGTGCAAATCCACAATAGCAATTGGAATTACAAAAAGATGAGATGGTAACGGAGATTCGGCGATTGATGATGGAGGAGATGATGAATTGTCTTCCAATGATCCGTGTAGTAGCTAGGATGGTGCCCACTGCAAGTTTTCCCTCTAGACCCCTTTTGGAAGTGATATTTCTGTGATTTTCGGTGGCTCTGAATGTCGGATCTTAGGTCTGTCTTTGCGTGGTAAAAGTATTTGGCGAGGCGGAGTTGGGCCACATGGTACGGGCGTGCGGCATGGGTGGAATCTGCCCGTACATACATTATTAAACCCTCTAGAGTAGCGTCTTGCAATGCCCTTTCACCCAAGTGTGTGGAAAATCATTGAAATGACATTTATCACTTCAAAATATCATATTTATGTACAATATGACATATCCAAATGATACGTTCATCAATAGCTTCATAATTTGGGATCATGTCGAAACAAGCATAAAAGGTGCACGCTAGCGCCCTAAAATATTAAAATCCTATCACCAGTCATGCAAATAGCATAAGGTAAATATGCTTCAAAAATGCACTAAGCAATGAGTATGCTTTATACTCACCCGTTTCCTCTTGAATCCCCTACTTAGATTGGGAGTTGCCTAAGAAGCATCTACCGTGGAACTGGAAGAGGAAGGAATCAACCACTATAGGAGGCGGAACTCAATTAGCAAAGTCAATAGAGTCAACTTCTACATCAATTATGGTGGAAACTTAGACTAGCAGTAGGAGGGAACCAATTCCCTAATCCTTGAAACTAAATAGCTAGAGTTCAGTTACAATTTCCTTAGCAAGCCAAGTAACTCTATAGGTGTAGCTAGTGATAAGTTTACTCTACAAGTTGTGCTTCTGGAGTTTTATTTGATTTTTTATCCCATTATAATTAGGAGGATGTGAAAATCTTCTGTAAAGATTCAAAGTTGTAATTCTATAGATCGAGTTACCTTGGACCCAAAATGTTTCTGTTATGCCTCTCTAAGGAATACTAGTGGAACGGTGTTTCATTGATGTTATGTCAATCACTAGAGGGAAAAGTCTATAGGGGCACGACTAATGGAAGCGGGCGCATACCGGCGCACTCGACTACACTTTTTAGAAGCGGGTGAGACGGGGGCACCGAGTGATAATCCCTTACTGGAAGCGGGCAGACACAGACGGCACGCGACTACTATGTCGACCCCGCCTGCACCCGGGTCCAAATCTTACCCACACACGACTAGTATCGGCCATATTTTCCTTTCCACGCACATGCGCACCCACCAGCACACGCTATTCATTTGTTCCCCATTCCCCACCAATTTCTCTCTCTTTCCTCCACCTTTCCCTATTTTCTTCATATAGATCTTTTATTTTAGCCAATAAAATATATTTTGCCTTATGAATCTATCCAATTCTCTCTCCTACTCCTAGATCTAACCAAAAGATTTGGTTTTTCCTCCACTTGTTAAGTATATATTGGCACACTCTTCAACACAAGTTCTCCCGGTGTACGCATTCTCCGTTTATCTTCGATCTCCATCATTTGTTTAATAGGTGATTAAACTAAATGCATGTGTGTGTTTATTCATGTCTACAAGGCTTGCTTTGATCGAATATTGTGATATGTGCACGCATATGAGTTGCCAATGTTTTGCCGAAATGTTGATTTATTTCTGTTTCGGCAAATTTTTGGCACTCCGTATATGTTCTATTTTTAGCAAAGGTCATGCCGAAAATTTGTTTCAATCTGACGGTTCTCCCTTGCTTATATCATGCAGGGAAATCATGATCCAAATAAGTGAAAGGATGGTGACCATATGGTTAAAATCCGCGATGGAAAACATAATTCAAAATAAAGGAACATAGATAAGATGTCCATGTCAAAAATGCAAACTTTTCTTGCTCAACCCCTTCGATGGACATTTGAAGGCGCATCTACTCATGAGTGGTTTCATGTATAGATACACTCATTGGGTACATCAAGATGATGATGAGGACGTCGACCATGAGAATATGGCCGATAGGCAATACAATAACAATCACGAGGAGCGAGAAGATGTACGATGGAACGAAGAAGCTTCTGAACATGATGAAGATCAAGAGCCTCCTGAACATGGAGAAGAAGAGTTTAATATATCAAGTGGAGAAGACGACGCTTTGTTCTGCCGTGCGAGACCCTCATCTTCAAGAACTGCTTCAGAAGGAGACGAGCACCACTAGAGCTGCTGCTAGAGAGAAACTAAAGCTTACACAACTAGAATAGACTCGAATACTCCAGTGTATGCCCCCGAGTACTCACATTTGAAAGTAACACTCCATATTTTGCAGTAGAAATCACAATTCAGATGGTGCGACTCAAGCGTCAACATACATTTGAAATTCTTGTAGGACCTTCTTCCCAAAGGGAACAAGATTCCCTCAAGTCCAGACGAAGCAAAACAAGTCGTTTGCCCTTTTGGATTTACCCCATGTTAGATACCACGCATGCATCAATGATTGTGTTATTTATCGTAACGAGCATGCAAATGAAACGGTATGTCCAGAGTGCAATGCCGATCGATATAAGAAAAATACAAAAGGTCCACGAAAAGTGGTGTGGTACTTTCCGCTCGCTCCACGTCTGCAGCGGTATTTTGTGGACCGTAACGAAGCAAACCTCATGCGCTAACACGCATAAAGGAAGAAGGCACCTGCTAAAGATGTGATAGGGCGGAAAAAAACCGTGCTCACGCACCCTGCAGATGCATGCCAGTGGAAATCATTAGACATTGAATATCCAGAATTTGGGAAAGAACCAAGAAACATCAGGTTGGGAGTGAGCACCGATGGATTCAATCCGTTTGAAAATCAGAGTAGCATACACAACATCTGGCCCGTGTTTGTATGGATGTACAATCTTCCCCTGTGGTTGTGCATGAAGTGAAAGTACATACACATGAGTATGCTAATTCAAGGACCGACACAACTAGGGAACGATATCAATCTGTACCTCCAGCTATTGAAGGAGGAGCTAGCCATGTTATGGGCTGACGAAGGGGTAAATACATGGGACACAGTCGCAAAAGAGTATTTTCCTATGAGAGCCGCATTGATCACGATGGTGCAAGACTATCTTCACTACGGATATATCGCTGGCCAGGTGTGCCATGGACACAGTGGGTTTATCAGGTGCATGGATCTGACGACGTATGAACATCTAGGGAAAGAGCCCGGGTCTTTGAAAACTGTGTACATGGGGCATCGAAGGTGGCTACACAAGAAAGACCCTTGGAGAAAATGTGGTTATCTGTTCAATGGTAAATATGAGCTCCGAGCAGTACCCCATCAAAGGAGTGTGATACGTCTCCAACGTATCTATAATTTCTTATGTTCCATGCTAGTTTTATGATAATACCTACATGTTTTATTCATACTTTATATCGTTTTGATGCATTTTCCGGCACTAACCTATTAACGAGATCCCGAAGTGCCAGTTCATGTTTTCTGCTGTTTTTGGTTTCAGAAATCCTATACACAGGAAATATTCTCGGAATTGGACAAAACAAAGGCCCACGATCTTATATTTCTCGGAAGGTTCCAGAGCACCGAAGAGGGACCAGAGGGGAGCCAAGGGGGCCCCACCCCACATGGCGGCGCGGCCAAGGGGGGGGGGGGCGCCCCCCTATGGTGTGGGTCCCTAGGACCCCTCCGAGGCTGACCTTCCGCCTATAAAGCCTCTCCGTCGCGAAAACCCTAAAAACATAAACCACGATACGAGAAAAGTTACGCATCCGCCGCCATCGCGAAGCCAAGATTCGGGGGTCAGAAGTCTCTGTTCCGGCACGCCGCCGGGACGGGGAAGTGCCCCCGGAAGGCATCTCCATCGACACCACCGCCATCTTCATCGCCGCTGCTGTCTCCTATGATGAGGAGGGAGTAGTTCTCCCCCGAGGCTGAGGGCTCTACCGGTAGCTATGTGGTTCATCTCTCTCTCCCATGGTGTGATCTTTATGTGATCATGAGCTTTGTATCACTATTAATCTATGTGCCACTCTAGGGATGTTATTAAAGTATTCTATTCCTCCTCCATGATGTAATGTTGACAGTGTGTGCGTCATGTAGTACTTGGCGTAGGTTATGATTGTAATCTCTTGTAGATTATGAAGTTAACTATTACTATGATAGTATTGATGCGATCTATTCCCCCTTTCATAGCTATTGTTGACAGTGTGTATGATATGTTAGTACTCGGTCTAAATTGCAACGGTCTATTATGCACTCTAGAGGTTACTTTAATATGAACTCCGGATGTTGTGGAGCTTGTTTACTCCGGCTTGAGGTGTGCTTTTATAGCCCTACACAATGAATGGTGTTTTTTATCCAACAAGAGAGTGTTTGAAGTAGCACAAGTGAAGAGAAGTTATTTATTTATGTGATCATTGTTGAGAGTGTCCACTAGTGAAAGTATGATCCCTAGGCCTTGTTTCTAAGCATTGAAACACCGTTTCCAACAAGTTCTGTTACATGTTTGCTTGCTGTCATATTTATTTCAGATTGCAATTACTACTTACAATCATCCATATTACTTGTATTTCACTATCTCTTCGCCGAACTAGTGCACCTATACATCTGACAAGTGTATTATGTGTGTTGGGGACACAAGAGACTTCTTGTATCTTAATTGCAGGGTTGCTTGAGAGGGATATCTTTGACCTTTACCTCCATGAGTTCGATAAACCTTGGGTAATTCACTTAAGGGAAACTTGCTGCTGTTCTACAAACCTCTGCTCTTGGAGGCCCAACACTGTCTACAAGAATAGAAGCGTGCGTAGACATCAAGCTATTTTCTGGCACCGTTGCCGGGGAGGTAAGGTAAAAGGTATTCACATCCTCTGACTACTAAGCTATTTCCTAGCACTGTTGCCGGTGTGTGAGTGCTCGAAGCTATTTCCTTTAGATTCTGCAATTATATCTTTTTGTTTCTTATTTTTATTTCACTAGTTAGGCTTAATGGAAAACAACAAAAATATTAGAGATCTTTATGAAATTTATATTGAATTAGGACATGAGGTGTTTGAAGAGAAAATGAAAAAACCTATGGAGCTTTATATGCATGCTAATGGAAATGTTATTAGTATGAATGCTTTGAACACCATTGTTGCTAATGCTATTGAAGAATTTAAGCTTGGGGAAGCTGGTTGTGATATTTTTAGTCCCCCGAGCATGGAGGAGAAAATTTACTTTGATGATACTTTATCTCCTATATATGATGATTACAATGATGACTATCATATTTTCAGTCCACCTACTATTGAGGAGAAAATTAATTATGATTACAATATGCCTCCTATATATGATGATTATGGTGATGAGAATAATAGTGATAGCTATTTTATTGAATTTGCTCCCACTACAATTAATAGTAATGACTATGCTTATGTGGAGAGTAATAATTTTATGCATGTAGCTCATGATAAGAATGTTTCATGTGATAGTTATATTGTTGAGTTTGTTCATGATGCTACTGAAAATCTTTATGAGAGAGGGAAACATGGTTATATGCATCTTAATAATATTAAGTTTCCCCTCTTTATGTTGAGAATCTTGAAGTTACTCGTGTTTTATCTTCCTATGCTTGTCACTTTGCTCTTCATGAATTTATTTGTGTACAAGATTCCTTTTCATAGGAAGTGGGTTAGGCTTAAATTTGTTTCATACTTTCTTTTGATGCTCTCTTTTGCTTCAACTCTTATTTCTTATGTGAGCATCATTAAAATTGCTGAGCCCATCTTAATGGCTATAAAGAAAGCACTTCTTGGGAGATAACCCATGTTTTTATTTCGCTACTGTTTTGTTGTGTCTTGGAAGTTGTTACTACTGTAGCAACCTCTCCTTATCTTTATTTTATTGCATTGTTGTGCCAAGTAAAGTCTTTGATAGTAGGGTTGATACTAGATTTGGCTGTCACGAAATTGAGTAGCCCCGTCTGTAGGTAACTAAGAAAAATCTGCCAGTTTACGTGAGTGATCCTCTGATATGTACGCAACTTTCATTCAATTTTAGCATTTTCATCTGAGCATGTTAAGTGCCTCTAAAAAATTCGTCTTTACGTACTGTTCTGTTTTGAGAGATTTTGCCTTTTATTTCGCATTGCCTGTTTTCCTATGCTTGATGGATTTCTTTGTTCCATTAACTTTCAGTAGCTTTGTGCAATGTCCAGAAGTGTTAAGAATGATTATGTCACCTCTGAATATGTGAATTTTTGATTATGCACTAACCCTCTAATGAGTTTGTTTTGAGTTTGGTGTGGAGGAAGTTTTCAAGGATCAAGAGAGGAGGATGATACAATATGATCAAGGAGAGTGAAAACTCTAAGCTTGGGGTTGCCCCCGTGGTTCATCCCTGCATATTTCAAGAAGACTCAAGCATCTAAGCTTGGGGATGCCCAAGGCATCCCCTTCTTCATCGACAACTTATCAGGTCACCTCTAGTGAAACTATATTTTTATTCCGTCACATCTTATGTGTTTTACTTGGAGCGTCTTTATGTTTTTATTTTCGTTTTTGTTTGAATAAAATCGGATCCTAGCATTCTTTATGTGGGAGAGAGACACGCTCCGCTATTGCATATGAACACATGTGTTCTTAGCTTTACTCTTAATGTTCATGGCGAAGGTTGAAACTGCTTCGTTCATTGTTATATGGTTGGAAACAGAAAATGCTTCATGTGGTAATTGGTATATGGTCTTGAATAATTTGATACTTGGCAATTGTTGTGCTCAAATAGATCATGTTTAAGCTCTTGCATCATGTACTTTGCACCTATTAATGAAGAACTACCATAGAGCTTGTTGAAATTTGGTTTGCATGATTGGTCTCTCTAAAGTCTAGATATTTTCTGGTGAGGGTTTGAACAACAAGGAAGACAGTGTAGAGTCTTATAATGCTTGCAATATGTTCTTATGTAAGTTTTGCTGTACCGATTCATACTTGTGTTTGCTTCAAACAACCTTGCTAGCCTAAGCCTTGTATTGAGAGGGATTACTTCTCGTGCATCCAAAATCCTTGAGCCAAAAACTATGCCATTTGTGTCCACCATACCTACCTACTACATGGTATTTCTCTGCCATTCCAAAGTAAATTGCTTGAGTGCTACCTTTAAAATTCCATTCTTTGTCTTTGCAATATATAGCTCATGGGAAAAATAGCTTAAAACCTATTGTGGTATTGAATATGTACTTATGTATCTTATTTCTTATAAGTTGCTCGTTGAGCGGTAACCATGTTCCTGGGGACGCCATCAACTATTTCACCTTTGTTGAATATCATGTGAGTTGCTATGCATGTTCGTCTTGTCTGAAGTAAGGGTGATTTATCATGATCAAATGGTTTGAGTATGCATATTGTTAGAGAAGAACATTGGGCCGCTAACTAAAGCCATGATCCATAGTGGAAGTTTCAGTTTGGACAACAATCCTCAATCTCTCATGAGAATATTATCTGTTGTTGAATGCTTATGCATTAAAGAGGAGTCCATTATCTGTTTTCTATGTTGTCCCGGTATGGATGTCTAAGTTGAGAATAATCGAAAGCGAGAAATCCAATGTGAACTTTCTCCTTAGACCTTTGTACATGCGGCATAGAGGTACCCATTTGTGACACTTGGTTGAAACATATGCTATGCAATGACAATCCATGTAAATCCAAGCTAATTAGGACAAGGTGCGGGCACTATTGGTAATCTATGCATGAGGCTTGCAACTTATAAGATATCTTATGCATAACACATATGAATTATTACTACCGTTGACAAAATTGTTTCTATGTTTTCAAAATGAAAAGCTCTAGCACAAAAATAGTAATCCATGCTTCCCTCTGCGAAGGGCCTATTCTTTTACATTATGTTGAGTCAGTTTACCTACTTCTTTCTATCTTAGAAGCAAACACTTGTGTCAACTGTGTGCATTGATTCTTACATGTTTACCTATTGCACTTGTTATATTGCTTTATGATAACAACTATCCATGAGATATACATGTTACAAGTTGAAAGCAATTTCTGAAACTTAATCATCCTTTGTGTTGCTTCAAAACTTTCTACTAAGAATTTATTGCTTTATGAGTTAACTCCTATGCAAGACTTATTGATGCTTGTCTTGAAAGTACTATTCATGAAAAGTCTTTGCTATATGATTCAGTTGTTTAGTCATTATCTTTACCATTGCTTTGAATCACTTCATTCATCTCATATGCTTTACAATAGTATGATCAAGATTATGTAAGTAGCATGTCACTTCAGAAATTATTGTTGTTATCGTTTACCTACTCGAGGGAGAGTAGGAACTAAGCTTGGGGATGCTGATACGTCTCCAACGTATCTATAATTTCTTATGTTCCATGCTAGTTTTGTGACAATACCTACATGTTTTATTCATACTTTATATCGTTTTGATGCATTTTCCGGCACTAACCTATTAACGAGATGCCGAAGTGTCAGTTCCTGTTTTCTGCTGTTTTTGGTTTCAGAAATCCTACACAGGAAATATTCTCGGAATTGGACGAAACAAAGGCCTACGATCTTATATTTCTCGGAAGGTTCCAGAGCACCGAAGAGGGACCAGAGGGGAGCCAAGGGGGCCCCACCCAACATGGCGGCGCGACCAAGGGAGGGGCGCCCCCCTATGGTGTGGGTCCCCCAGGACCCCTCCGAGGCTGCCCTTCCGCCTATAAAGCCTCTCTGTCGCGAAAACCCTAAAAACATAAGCCACGATACGAGAAAAGTTACGCAGCCGCCGCCATCGCGAAGCCAAGATTCGGGGGACAGAAGTCTCTGTTCCGGCACGCCGCCGGGACGGGGAACTGCCCCCGGAAGGCATCTCCATCGACACCACCGCCATCTTCATCGCCGCTGCTGTCTCCTATGATGAGGAGGGAGTAGTTCTCCCCCGAGGCTGAGGGCTCTATCGGTAGCTATGTGGTTCATCTCTCTCTCCCATGGTGTGATCTTTATGTGATCATGAGCTTTGTATCACTATTAATCTATGTGCTACTCTAGTGATGTTATTAAAGTATTCTATTCCTCCTCCATGATGTAATGTTGACAGTGTGTGCATCATGTAGTACTTGGCGTAGGTTATGATTGTAATCTCTTGTAGATTATGAAGTTAACTATTACTATGATAGTATTGATGCGATCTATTCCCCCTTTCATAGCTATTGTTGACAGTGTCTATGCTATGTTAGTACTCGGTCTAAATTGCAACGGTCTATTATGCACTCTAGAGGTTACTTTAATATGAACTCCGGATGCTGTGGAGCTTGTTTACTCCGGCTTGAGGTGTGCTTTTATAGCCCTACACAATGAATGGTGTTTGTTATCCAACAAGAGAGTGTTTGAAGTAGCACAAGTGAAGAGAAGTTATTTATTTATGTGATCATTGTTGAGAGTGTCCACTAGTGAAAGTATGATCCCTAGGCCTTGTTTCTAAGCATTGAAACACCGTTTTCAACAAGTTCTGTTACATGTTTGCTTGCTGCCACATTTATTTCAGATTGCAATTACTACTTACAATCATCCATATTACTTGTATTTCACTATCTCTTCGCCGAACTAGTGCACCTATACATCTGACAAGTGTATTAGGTGTGTTGGGGACACAAGAGACTTCTTGTATCTTAATTGCAGGGTTGCTTGAGAGGGATATCTTTGACCTTTACCTCCCTGAGTTTGATAAACCTTGGGTGATTCACTTAAGGAAAACTTGCCGCTGTTCTACATACCTCTGCTCTTGGAGGCCCAACACTGTCTACAGGAATAGAAGCGTGCGTAGACATCAGAGTGGCGTAGAAATCGATACATTATTGATTTTTTTTGGAAAGAGTGCCCTGCACCAGGAAAGAAGCGAAAGGTGTTGACACCGTTGCACAAGGTATGGAAAGTTAGGTCTGTTTTTTCGGACTTGTTGTTCCAGAAAATCCTTGATGTGCCTCATAGTCTTGATGTCATGCATATAACGAAAAATGTGTGCGAGAGTTTTCTTGGCACTGTGCTCAACATGCCGGAGAGGACCAAAGATGGGCCGAAAGCAAGAAACGACCTCATAGAGATGGATATCAGGCATGAGCTTCACGGAGGATGCCCCGAGAATGATCAAGATCAGGAGGAGGATCCGGAGGAGACAGAAGGTCACAAGGGAAAAAAGGTTAAGCGGAATGACTAATACTGCCCTCTTTCGTGCTTCACTCTAAGTTAAAATGAGATCGATCAGTTTTAAAACTGCCTTCTAGGATCCAAAGTTAGTTCCGGTTACTCGGGAAAGATAAGCAGATATCTAGACCCAAAGAAACAAATTTCAGTGGGATGAAGTCTCATGGCTGTCAGGTGATGATGACACAGATCCTTCTGGTTGCGGTGCAAGGGATAATGGACACACACGTCTGTGAAACACTTATTGGCTTGTGTAACTTCTTCGACATTATCACTGAAAAGTCGATAACCTTGAAGAAACTCGCAAGGCTACAAGAAGAGATCGTTGTCATACTATGCGAGCTAGAGATTTACTTCCCGCCCGCATTTTTTGATGTTATGGTGCATTTGTTGGTTCATATGGTTGAAGATATCACCAATCTTGGGCCAACATTTTTGCATAGCATGATGTCGTTCGAAAGGATGAATGATGTCATTAAAGGATATGTTCGTAACAGGGCCCATCCCGATGAAAGCATCGTCCAGGGATTTCTGACCGAAGAGTGAATCTCTTTCTGCACGAATTATCTAAGCATCGACAACCCTGTTGGTTTGCCCGTCAACAAGAACCCTGGCTGACTAGATGAAGTAGGTCACAGAAATGGCTGGAGGGAAATGCATGTCGGCCAGTCTGGTTGACTCGCCGACTTTGACAGAGCAAAATTAATAGAGCTACAACACTTGGAGATAAAGCACAAAACCATGATTGCCGATAAGTATCGTGACCTAGGGCAAGAGAAGATGGAGGGAGAAATAATTAAAGAGCACAACTCCTCTTTCGTGCATTGGTTCAAAGAACGTCTTCTAGCTAATCCCCCGTCAATGACTTCTACGGGTGGAAAACTCTTATTCGCCTTGTCACAGGGACCTGCGACCAACCTTGCAACTTAACAAGGATACAATATCAATGGGTACACATTCTACACCGAGGATAAAGATAAAAATAGTGAACATCAGAACTCAGGGGTAACGATGGAATCCTACACCGGTGAAAAAAAGGATAGATACTGTGGAAGGATTGAGGAGATCTAGGAGTTGAGCTACGCTGGAGAGAATATTCCGATGTTCTGTGTTAGGTGGGCTAAGAATATCGTAAAAGAAAACCAATATTTCACTACCATGCATATACCACCAGCCCAAGCCAAGAATGTTGGGGTGAATGTCAGAGGCAAGAATGAACCATGGGTATTAGCCTTGCAGGTGGCTCAATGCTTCTTCATAGCCGACCCGACAAAACCTAGCCGTGTTGTCGTAAGGAGAGACAAAAGGAGCATCGTTAAAATGGATGGAGGCGCCCTCGAGGATGAATTCGACCAATACGGCGACCCAAAGATTAAAGATAATGATGATGATAATACACCATATACTCCAAGAAGAGGCAGAACCACACTACCTAAGAGAGGTCATCCGTTCAAAAGAAGAAGTCATGATATGGGGTTAAATTATTCAACATCAAGCAAAAAGGCAAGAAGAAGAAGATTGTCAAACGATGAAGCACTAATTAAAGTTATTTATATATGTATCAGTGTACTATTTTAAAATTTGTATAAGTATATATCTAGTTGGACTGTATAAGATCTAACTAATTGGACTATATCCATGTATAACCATCTATATTATATGTATGATTGCTTTGCATATTTCGATACTTGGTGTGTGGGTGGTTTATTATTATTTAATTAAGCGCACAAGATACGGCGCTTCCAATAAGTTACCAGTCATGTGCCCCTTATGGTGCACGCTCCTATTAACTGATTTGCAGCGTGGCCGCGTGGTTGCTCTTTTCGGTTTAAGGAATTCGCGCGCTCCTTTTCGGGCATAAATTTGAAACTCGCGCGCGCTGCCGACCGCCTCGCGACGCCGCGCGCCACCAATGCTCGCCTAGCTCCAGCCGCCGCCGCCCACTGCCTTTTCCAACGCGCGCTGCCGACCGCCTCTCTCTCGCCTCGCCTTGCTCCGCGCTGCTTGACCTGCTGCTCGCACCGCCGCCTGCCAGACCTGCCCGACGGAGGAGGTCCAGTCTGCCACGCGCCTTCCCCAGATCGCCTAGCTTTCCTCCGCCACGCCCAGGGTGAGTCGCGCGTCAACCTCTCCATATCTTGAGACCAACTTTGAGTGTTCCCTCTAACTTCTTGACGAAATGTCCGGCCGTGAACTAGTGGCTGAATTGAGTTCTTGACAACGAGACAAAAATAATGTGAATTGTTGATGATGAAACAAAAATGATGTGAATTGTTGATGATCAGACAATGCTTTGAATTGTTGATTATCATGAGACATGGGACATGTATATGAGACATGTTATATCCTATAGATAGGATGTAAATGAGCTGCTAATGTTTTGCCGAAATACCGATTCATTTCTATTTCGGCACATTTCTAGAACTTCATATATGTCTTATTTTAGCAAAGATCATGCCAAAATTTTCTATGTTACTAACTACTTGCAATTTAATTAACTTTAGTGCGTACATGTCGACCGAAAAGCACGACAACAAGGTAGATCGTGAAGAAGAAGATTTTAGACGACAGGGATATTACTGGCAATATTTAATGTCTGATCCGTCACAGCCCTATATGGACGAGGTCATGGCTGAAGAAGAGGATGGTGGGGGTGACAACCGGACCATTGATGGCGAGGATGGTGGGGGTGGCAACCGGACCACCGATGCTGAGGATGGTGGGGGTGGCAACCAGACCACCGATGGTGGGGATGGCAACCGGACCACTGATGGTGGGGATGGCAACCGGACCATCGATGGTGGGGGTGGCAACCATACCACCGATGGCGAGGATGGTGGGGTGGCAACCGGACCACCAATGGTGGGGAGGGCAACCGGACCACCGATGGTGGGGCTGGCAACCTGACCACCGATGGAAGCCAAGCGACGAGGACACGAAAGTTCACGCGCTGAAACAGGCTCGCTACAAAAAGGGAAGATGTCCACGAAGTAGACATGGCCAACGGTGAGCTGTTACTTCCGGAGATGGTTGCAGCGAGCTACGACAACAACTTAGGATGCATTCTCCGAGACACTGTTTCGATCAACAAAACAATGTTAAGGGACCCTAGCAGGCACCATTTGCAAACCATACTCATTACGAAGCTGCACAAATGGTACAGGTTCCCGAAGTATTACAATGACGAAACAGATCTCACTAGCAATCTGGTCAACACCAAAGCTCTCACCATGTTTACCAAGGCCTTAAGCAGTTGGAAATCAAGGTTGAGAGAAATGATTCGTGATGGTAAAGATTTCAGCGAAGTCAGCATGGCATATCCGCAGATCACAGAGGAGGAGTGGACAATATTCAAGGAGACAGCCACAAAAACTGTGACACAGGATATGCAGAATTGGGGTTTGCATATGAGGGACAGGAACTTAGGTACCCACTATCTCAGAAGCCGTGGTTACTACCGAAAGAGGACCAAGTGGAGGAAGGAGGACGCTAACAATGCAAGAGATGGCATACCTTCTCCCTGGGAGGGATATGGAAACCAGCGGGAGCAAGAGTTTATAAGAGCCCATTACCGTCGTGATAAATCCAGGAATCTTGGCACGTCTACGGGAATGCTGGAATTACAACGGAAAATGGTAGTTAGTTTACTGCTTAGCTTATAACCTATTTGACCACATTTCTAAATGTTTCTCATTCCTTGTGCAGAAGGCCATGAAACCTCAAAGCTCCTCATCCCAGGGTTCGGCCCCGTGGGACACACCTTTTAACCGGGCTTGAATAAGGTCCCGGGCAAGGATCTTGGCAAGAAGCCGGCAACTAGCCGTGTGTTCGGCGCCGGAAATGGTGCCAGATGGGATTACTATTACAATGAGAGCAAGGACGTGCGAAAGGAGAGGAAGAGAACTGCCTAGGCTTCTATTGAGGAGAAGATTGATAGGCTTGTGGACAAAAAGACTAGATTGCTCGTCCAAGATGAACTGGCAACCCAATTTCAAGCCATCCTTCCTACCATGGTGGAGTCATTCCATCATTGGTACGATGGAGGTCAAAAAGGGCCATTTCCAAATCCCAGCTTCAATGCGAGCAACTTGAACAACGGGGCGTGGCCTAATGAACCTACCTTTGAGACTCTGCCCAATGATGCACCTCGTGGGGAACACTCGCCGGCCAGCACTACGCCTTCTAGCACCCCCTCCGTCGTCTCTACCATGCCCGACGGCGACTGCATGTCGACATTGGCTCAGCTTGAAGCCCTCAAGGTAATTAAGCGCCGCATCCCAACATATTCCTTTTTAATTTCTTGCCTTTGCATGCCATCTTCGTTCGGATCTCTAAGACCCAACATACTTTCACAGGACCACTCTGTTCCATGCATTCTCCTACACTATGTGGATGGTGAGTTGAAGGACGTCACAAAGGGTAACATCATTGAACCACAACAACGCAAGAATCATAACGTGGATATGGATCATGATGTGTTCAAGGTTTCCATCGCTTGGCTGTTACTGGGTTATGAAGACTTCGATCCTCCCTTTCAATCTCAAGAAACGAATTCCCTAATGTTTTTAGGAGAGTGCAAAAATTGGACCTTCCTCTGGATGAAAAGCCAAATCCGTTTGGGGAATGACACCACCCCACAGACAACACCAACACTCAGGCCAATGATGACCCACAAGTATAGGGGATCGCAACAGTCTTCGAGGGAAGTAAAACCCAATTTATTGATTCGACACAAGGGGAGCCAAAGAATATTTGTAAGCCTTAATAGTGGAGTTGTCAATTCAGCTGCACCTGGAAACAGACTTGCTCGCAATAGTTTATCAGTAGCAACAGTTTTTAGTAGTAGTAGTGAAATATAAGCAGCAGTGTAATAAAGACAGCAGTAGTGATTATAGTAAACATCAGGATTAAAATACTGTAGGCATAGGGATGGATGAACGGGCGCTGCATGGATAAGATAACTCATGTAATAATCAAGACAAGGCATTTGCAGATAATAATAAAACAGTATCCAAGTACTAAATAACCATAGGCATGTGTTCCGTATATAGTCGTACGTGCTCGCAACGAGAAACTTGCACAACATCTTTTGTCCGACCAGCCGGTGGCAGCCGGGCCTCTAGGGAAACTACTGGTAATTAAGGTACTCCTTTTAATAGAGTACCGGAGCAAAGGATTAACACTCCGTGAACACATGTGATCCTCATATCACAGCCTTCCCCTCCGGTTGTCCTAATTTCTGTCACTTTGGGGCCTCGGATTTCGGACAGCAATATGTGTATACAACTTGCAGGTAAGATCATAAAACAATGAATATCAGCATGAATCAATAACATGTTCAGATCTAAAATCATGGCACTCGGGCCCTAAGTGACAAGCATTAAGCATAACAAGTTGCAACAATATCATAAAAGTACCAACAACAGATACTAGGCACCATGCCCTAACAATCTTATGGCTATTACATGAACAATCTCATCCAATCCCTACCATCCCCTTCAGCCTACAGCGGGGATTTACTCACACATGGATGGGGGAAACATGGATGGTCGATGGAGAGGCGTCGGTGGCGATGATGGCGATGATCTCCTCCAATTCCCCGTCCCGGCAGGGTGCCAGAACGGAGTTTCTGATCCCGAAATAGGGTTTTCGATGGTGGCGGAGTTCTGGATGTCTTCTGGAAAATTGATCGAACCCTCGTGCGTTTTTAGGTCAAGGGCTTTAAGTAGTCCAGAGGGGAGCGCTGGGGGCTGGCCGAGGTGGCGTCCCCATGTGGCGGCGCAGCCATGGGCCCACCGCGCCGCCACGTGGTGTGTGCGCCTCGTGGCCCCCCTCCGTCACGTCTTCTGGCTCCGTGGGTCTTCTGTAAAAATAGGCCCATTGCAATTATTTCCGGGGATTTTCCTGAAAGTTGATTTTCTGCACAAAAATAAGACACCAGGGCAATTCTGCTGAAAACAGCGTTAGTCCGTGTTAGTTGTATCCAAAATACACAAATTAGAGGCAAAACAATAGCAAAAGTGTTCGGGAAAGTAGATACGTTTTGGACGTATCAACTCCCCCCAAGCTTAGCTTATAGCTTGTCCTCAAGCAATTCAGTTAACAACTGAGTGCGATAAAAGAACTTTCACGAACACATTTGCTCATATGATGTAAATATTCTCATTATATGGACGAGTACTTAGGCAATTCATAATAAGATAAATGCAAATAAAGTCATCTAATAGTTATGTCAATCATGAAAAAGATACCAACAAACTAATAATAAGCATCATGAAACATATCTATCAGCAGGATTGCAATGCTCATAAAAAGATATGATAAAGTGGTATCTCGCTTTCCCGTATTTGTACAGCAAAACATAAATGCCCAGGCACCTCTGAAGTTCATGGGAAGACTAGAAGTAAAGATTATCAAAGATAAAAGCATCAAAGTTATACCACAGTTAACCATATTCTGGGACAACCATATTACACTAAGAATGGCAATTATGCTCTCAAGAAGGTGCTCAAAGAAAGGATGGTGACTCAACATAAAAGTAAAAGATTGACCCTTCGCAGAGGGAAGCAGGGATTAACATGTGCTAGAGCTTTTCATTTTTAAAATAGAAGTAAAATTGTTTCGAGAGGTGTTTGTTGTTGTCAATGAATGGTAGTGGGCACTCTAACTACCTTGTCAACCAGACTTTCAAGAGCGGCTCCCATGAAGGAAGTTATCTCTACCAGCAAGGTAGATCATCCATCTTCTCTTTTGTTTACACATGTATTTTAGTTTCATTATGGATGACACTCCTCCCAACCTTTGCTTACACAAGCCATGGCTAACCGAATCCTCGGGTGCCTTCCAACATTCACATACCATGGAGGAGTGTCTAGTTGCAAATTAAGTTGCTTACTGATAAATCAGGGCAAAACATGTGAAGAGAATTATTAATGAAAGTTGTAATTAATTGGGGCTGGGCACCCCGTTGCCAGCTCTTTTTGCAAAATTATTGGATAAGCGAATGTATATGCCACTAGTCCATTGGTGAAAGTCTGACTGACAAGATTGAAAGATAAAACACCACATACTTCCTCATGAGCTATAAAACATTGACACAAATTGAGAAGTACTTTGAAGGTTTTAAAGGTAGCACCTAAAAATTTACTTGGAATGGTTTGAAATGCCATGCATAGGTATTTATGGTGGACACTTTGGAATAACTTGGTTTTCAGGGATTTGGAAGCACGAGCAGCATTCCCGCTCAGTACAAGTGAAGGCTAGCAATAGACTGAGAAGCGACAATCAAGAGAGCAATAACCGTCATAATCATGCTTGCGACAAAATAAAATTAACGGAGGCATAAAAGTGATACAAGAACTCTGAAGCAAAGTAAATCATTGAGGCTTAATTGACTTTTTGTTTTTCAGTCATATGCATGCGTGAGCATGTGCCAAGTCAATTCAAATGAATTATTCAGAGGAGGATACCACAATGTCATACCTATCTATGAATAAAACAATGCAAGCAAATATTTATGACATGCTCATTATTAATAAATTGGAGCTAAACATGAGAGATCATGAACTACTAGACTTTCATTAAATGACATATACCTCACATGAACCAACTAAGCATGCTCACATGGATGAGTATATGTACAAAAACGAAAACAAATAGAGTTCATACCAGCCTCTCACCATAGTCGAGTTGTCGTAGATCGTCATTATTGCCTTTCACTTGTGTGGCTTGAATAATATGAAATGAAAACCAAGCTCCAACCACCGGAGACCGCTGAACTCCATAATAAACTTTACAAAACCGAAGAAGAACAACAAATATTTTTGGTGTTTTCGAATTGGAAACAAGAACAAAAGAAAACAGGCAAACAAAGCAAAATCTTTTTGGATATTTGAATAGCAACCCGAACTAAAAACTAAGCAAACTAATACAAAATACTAAATAAATAAATAGAGAGAAATAACAGAAATAATTTTGGTCTTTTCGTGTTTTGGAAAACAGAAATAAACAACAAGCAACAAAAAGAAAGAAAGAAAATCGAAACATGGATATACAAAGTACCGACAAGATATGATATGTAAATGAGTGAGATGTCGATGTACCTCCCCCCAAGCTTAGGCTTTTGGCCTAAGTGGAGATCAACCCCACGGTGCCCATGAGGTGGCTCCTCCGTAATATGATGAAGGAGGATCCTGTCCTTGGTACAAGCTGGAGGACGCACCAGGATACGTGACGGTGTACCCGTCAGAGGGCTCGGCGTCCTCGGAGTCGTGCTGCTGGTGAAAGCCAAGTATCCTCAGCTGCTCATCCACCTCCTCCTTGGAGCGCGACCACGGCCTCCTGTGAACACTGAACAAATCAGCCTGCGGCAAAGGGATTTCCCTCTCATCCCCGTCAATAAACAACATTCTAGAGACAATATTTTCTAAATTAGAGTTAGTTGTGACAAATTGGTGACCCTTCATAGCAGCAATATCAAGATTAATAGGAATTAATTTCTCATCACTAGGATCAACAGAAAGACCTAGATATGCAACAATACGTGAAGCAACAATTCCTCCATAAATAGGTCCCTTATTAGATAAGCGACGAGCAATGAGAGCACCAAGATGATAAGGTGTAATTCCAGTAAGTGCAGCAACCAGAAAAACAAGATGATAACTAGAAATGTTGCTAGTGTTCTCCCTACCAAGAATGCTAGTAGCAAGATAGTAAGTGAAATATCTAATGGCAGGGAGCTGAATGTTCCTTATCTTGCCGCGCTGAATGGTACGGTCATCATCGTTGGTAACTTCTCGATAGAGTTCCATCAAAGCTTTGGGGCGGTTCTCGATCTTCTTCGCTATACCTATAGGAGTAATGTCCATTGCAGCACAAAAATCACCCAATTTCATAGTAATAGGCATATTATAAATCTTAAATTTAACTGATGGTGTGAAAGGTGTGTTGTTGAATTTAAAGCTTTCAACAAAGATTTTAGTTAGCATATAAAATTGATCACTCTCATCTTCCATATAGGTAGACAAGCCCACCCTATTAATGAGAAACAAGAAGTCATCAAGTAGCCCTGCATTACGCAAAAAGTCAGTGCACGGAAAAGATGAATGTCGTCATGGTGAACGAGCAGATGCCATGGGATGGCTTGAGTTGGGGCCGAATGTGCGCTAGAGGATTCGGGGGAGGGTTTGTGATGAGATTGGATGAACTTCCGGATGCTTTCCTCAAGAACACAACCTAGGGTAGTGAAACAGGAAGAAGAACACAAGGATGAACTCCGCTCTAGATCTTTCTCTTTATTGCTCTTTTCGAGTTACAGGTTTGTGGTTACCAGAACGTAGATACTAGCTCCTCTATTATCGTCGTCGTACATACATGCCCGTAATGGGGCTACCCCCTCTCCTTATATAGGGGAGAGGTGGCTTACAGAGCAAGAAACCCTAATGGCATCTAAACAACATCTAATGGCATATTACAGCATCTTACAGCATCTTTGACTGGACAAACTACTTTTACAAAGTCACTTTAGTCAAAAAGGGCGGCGCCAGCTTCTTTAACCACAGAGGCTGACGCCCCCGGTTGCTTTTGGCGTCACCCTCCACCTTTGACGTCAGGGCTTCGTTTAAAGTTACTTTGCTTCGCTCATCTTTTGTCTTCTTGCTCCATAGGGAATCTTTGACCAGCTGTGCCGATAGGCTTTCCTTCCGGTATCTTCTTTATCCGGTTCCGGTATACCCCTCTTGGGGATTCCGGCTTAGACTCACTTAGCCCAATCCTTGGTTCTTTCCTCCGGTATCAATATTAAACCGGTATCTTGAGGGCTCAAACCATCCGGTTTGGCATGCCTTTGGCATACCGGGGGTCATCCCCCCAACATTAGTCCCCGAAGCCGGTATAGTCTGACGGATTCTATCCAACAGACCATGCCGGGTTCCCATATCTCAAGATTCCGGTTTAATCTTTCCGGAGGTTAGCTCTATTCCCGGCATCTTTGCCGCACTTGTCTCCTTTTTCTCTTTGTAAAGTGTTTTCCGGTATCTCATCTTCCGGTATCCTAGCCATTAACTGCTTCCTCGGCGTGGTCGAGAATTTCTCGGGCCCCGCGCTTGTCAGTGACATGCGCACTGTGACTGACAGGCCAGTGTCAGGGGTCACTTCCCTTCGACTCCCGCGCGCACATTTAATGCACCGCAGCGGATCCCCGACGCCACTTCAGATCCGTGCGCCCCTCCGTGTGGTTCTTTACTTTCTCGCGTGTAGCATCGCGCCAGGCGGCGGCCCACAATGCGAACCGTCGCGGCCCATGGTGCGAACCGCCGTGGCCCGACGGTTTCCAGCCCATCTTCTTTCTTCTTTATAAGGAGAACCGCCCCCTCTTCTTCCTCTTCTTGCATTCTTCTCCCTTCGCGCACAGTGCTCTTCGCTCTCTGCGCCCTCGCCGCTCTCCGTCCGCCGCCGTTCGCTCGAGCTTTCCTGCCCGGCGAACTCGCGCCGCTCCTCCGCCGGATTTCGCTGTGCGGAAACTCCTCGCAGCGTCTCCACTGCGACCGCTGCATTCACGCTTCCTCGCGCCTTCTTCCGCTCCGCCGTCGTGGGAGCTCCTCGGCGACCTCAGGCCTACTGCTTCGCCGGTGAACTTCTTCCCTAGCGACTGCGCCGCCTCAGGTTGGTTCCAATCTCAGTTTGCCTGCCCTTTCCTTGTTTTCCAGATCTTGGGTCGACAGTGTTTTTATTTCCCCTTTTCCTTTGATTTTCCTCTTACTCGTAGATCTTCGCGCGGGGGCCAACTGTGGGATTTCTGTTTTTCTACCTTTAGACCAATGTCTAGCGAGGAATCTCCCTCTGGTTCCTCCTCTGCATCCTCTTCCGGTAGCCGGCGTACGCCTTCTTCTTATAGATCCGCTAATTCCGCTTCGATGGATACCGGATCCGGTAGCCACGCAGAATCCGGTAGCTCTAGCCAAGCTTCCGGCGCAAATCCTTCCGCTGTCACTCGTGGAGCCTGGATGGGCTCCAACGTCAGTGAGTACGAGATCGACTGGCTGTACCGGTCTCGCAGGATTCCGGAAGGAGTGACTTGCCGGCTTCCTGCTGACGAGATTGAACCGGTGCTTGAGCCCGGTGAACACGTCGTTTTCCTCGCTCACTTTGAGCGCGGCTTCGGCCTTCCTGCTTCCTCGTTCTTTCGGAGGTTCCTAGATTTCTACGAACTTCAACCTCATCATCTTCCCGGCAACGCCGTCTTTTATCTTTCCTGCTTTACCACCTTCATGGAGGCATACGTTGGCATTCGTCCCATCCGTGAGACGTTTGCCCGTTTCTTCGCTCTGCGGATCAATTCCTTTCAGGGCAAGGACATCCCTGCACCCAAACCCCCCGTTCAATGCGGGTCCTGCATCGTTGGCTCCCGTCAGGGGAGCCCCTTTTTTAAGTTTGCCGGTCTCGAGTCATGCCGGGCATGGCAAGGGACCTTCTTCTATGTGAAGAACAACGGCGCCGTGGATCTCATTAATCTGCCGCCCTTCAATCCGGCGCCGCCCAGCAAGGCCAACTGGAGCTACAACCCGAGGTCGGGCCATCCGGAAACCAACCGGGTGGTTCGCTATGTGACGAATCTGATGAAGGAGACCGACATCTGCTCCAACGATATTATTCGCGCTTTTATTTCGCGCCGGGTGCTTCCTCTTCAGCGCCGGCAACATAGGATGAGCGAGATGTACGGCCCCGGTGATCCCACCAAAATCACCGGCCTCCCTCTCAGCAAAAGGGACATCGTCCGCAAGGCTAAGCAGATTTGCCAAACTGCGATGCCGGATGACTGGGAATGGGGCCTTCTGCCTTTCAGTACCTCTAATCCTCCGACCCAAGAAGTAAGAGATTATACGACTTGGGTTGGTTTTCCGGTAATATTTATGCTATTGTTAACCCTCTTTTTATATGTTTCAGGCAGAGGACCGCTTTCCCTCCATTCGCACAGAGCGACGAGGCCCCTGCGTGAAGCGCGCCCTAGACTCCGTCGATCCGGATCCTTTTATCCGGTGGAAGGATCTGAAGATGGGCAAGACCAAAGCTTCGCGCCTCGGCCCGTCCATGCCCAAGCCTGCCGGTTCCGCAGATGACCTGGAGATCCTTGAGGTATTTTTCTTTTTCGATTCCCCATACTTTTTCATCATTGCTCCATTGTAGCTGTTTTCTCAACTACCTCGAACCCACAGATTCACGAGCACGTGCCGCCGCTGCAAGCCGAGGTCGGCCACGAGTTCGTGGACAATCTTACGGCCCACGGCCAGAAGAACAAGGCACTGGCATCTGATGCCGGTTCCAGCGAGGATCCTCCCTCGAAGCGGTTTCGGAAGGAACCCTTGGGGCACAAGGAAGTAGGCATGAGGCGCTACAAGCGCAAACAGATGCCGACCTCCTCTGGGTAAACTCCGGTTTCCTTGCTTGTTTCTTTTTTGCCAAGTTCTTTTTCCGGTTACTTTTTTCCAACTTTCTCGTTTTCTTTTATTCAGCCCTGCACTCAAGCTTGGCCCAAGGCCCGAGAGTTTCGAAGGTACCGCGAGGACCTCAACTCCTCCTCCTTACTCAAGCCCGTCACCTTCTGGTGCCGGCAACACCTCTGCCTCCCCTCTGGGGGGCACTCCAAGTTCGGGGCGCGTGGCCCCTACACCGCCAGAACACCGCGCGGAGGAGGACCTTGTCTCCCCTCCTGAAACCCAAGACACCGGCGCCAGCAACATCGGCGCCGAAGAAGAAGCTGCCGGGCGGGCGGAACCTCTGGTTCCTTCCGTCCAGAAAAAGAAGAAGAAGACTCCCGTGCCGGAAAATTCCGCGCAGGGAGGTTCCAACCCGGGTGACGCGCCCAGCGCTCCCCTTTCTCCAAGAACCTCTCCAACGCCACCGCCAGAAGCTTCCCTCACCAGGCCAACTAGCGCCGCTCTAACTCTACCGCCGCCCAAGACCTCCAAGCTCATCAAGGGCAAGGCGGCGGCCTCCAGTGCCCCCTCCGGCGGTCCGCAGCCTTTGGTGCTGCACGCCTCCCGCGCCGCCAGCGCTGCCAGCGAAAAGGCAACCGGCTTGCTCGGCCGGATCATTGAATTCAAACGCCAAGGCCGGGAGCTGGGGCATCTTTTGCCCTACGCGGAGAAATGGAACGCCGCAGACATGTCCCCGGCGACCCGCGGCATGGGCAAGGACAGGCTGCCGCTGCCTGATCCTGCTGGAAACAGGTCCTCCGAGGAGCACTTTATGCGGCTGCGCCGGGCCGTCAAGGAGCTGGATAGTGCGTGGTATGATTCCACGAACAATCTGATGGTAAGTCCTATTAAATCTCTTTAACTTTTTCCGGTTTTCTCTTGCTTCCGGATCTTTTCTATCTTTTTCTTAACTTCATGCCGGTTTTTCTCTTATCTTTACTTACTCTTATCTATCTTCCCAGTCCCCGAGTTTTGTGTTGAGAGCGTAGCTCTTAGCACAAAATTCAACTTAGGAACGCGAAAAACCGGCATGCCCAGTCCCCGAGTTTCGGGTTAAGATCTTTGTTCTTAGGGCGACACTCTAACTAATCTTTTGTCTTGAACAGCACACAGCTGACGCCCGGAAGGTCCTCTTTGAGGAGCTTCTATGGGAGCATCAGGAGCTTGCTGAGGCACACGAAAAGTGCCAAGGTAAACTTTTTGTGCCTCCGGTAACTTTTTCCGGTAAGCTTTTCCCTTATTAACTTTGACAACTCTTTGTTCAACAGTAATTCCGGAAGCTTCCATTGGAGCCCTCCAGCAGCAGGTCGCCGCGCTTCAAGGTATGGTTGCCTCTCTTCCGGTGAACTTGTCTTTTCCAACTTCGATTTCGTTGACATTTTCTTTCCGGTGTTTAGCCGAAAAGGAGCAGCTTATCCGGCAACATCGCGAGGCTCTGGACGCCCTGGATCTCTATTCCAAAGGGCTGAAGGACCAGCTTATCCAAGTTGGGCTAAAGCACAGCGAGGCCATGAAGGCCGCCCAAGCCACCGCCGCTGCCAAGCTAAATGAGGCTCTGGAGGATGCCAACAACTCCAACGCAGTGCTCAATGCTGAGTTGGAGGAGATGGCGAAGGCGCGGAAGGCTGCTGAGGAGAAGGCCGCGTGGCTGGAGGCGGAGCAGAAGGAACACGACCTTCTGGTCATGCAAACTGACGCGCTCGCCCTTCGTAAACTTCTTCCTTCTTCCTTTTCAGTTTCTTGCTTAAAAGCTTATCTTTCCGGTAGCATTCGCTTAAGTTCTTTCTTTTGCCTTGTAGGGCTCTTCCCGGACTCCCAGGGGTTTGCTGCAGAAAGAGTTGGAGAGCGCCGGGTTGCCCAGGGCTATCAGAATCTGGACGCGCCGTGGGACCCCTATGACCACCTTGTTGCGCTGAACGCACGGGTTTCCCATATGCGCGTCATCGACCGCAACCTCTCTGATATCCCTGAGGTAGCCACCCAGCTTTTCAGGACCCTCTGGCCCGGAGAAGTGGTGCCATACACCTTCTCCCTCATCAGCGACCGCCTCAAGGGTGCCGGCAGAAGGATCCGGGAGTGGCAGTGTTCCGCTGCCCGCGCTGGAGCTGATGCTGCGCTGCGCGTTGCCTGCTCCTGGTACCCTGAGCTGGACCTGGACGCCCTCGTTGGCGTGCGCGAGGAAGCTCCCACTGACATGGACCCGGTCCTTACCGCTAAGCGGCAGGATCGTGCCTACCATATCGCGGAGTTCGTCGACGCGCGCACCTTCATCGCTGCTCCCCCTGACGTCCAAGATTATCTGAGTGAAGGGGAGGAGGGTGAGGGTGAAGAGGAGGCCGAAGCTGATGATGAGCCTCTGGACGTTCCTGGCGCTGGCAATGCTCCCCCTGAAGCCCCTGCTGCGTAATTTCCTTGCGTGTGAAATATCTGTTGTGCCTGTTAACTTAAAACATCTGTTTGTTAAATTCTACCCCGGTATGCCGGGGTTTTATGATGTAACCTAAAACTTAGCCTTTTGGCTTTTGGTTGTGTTGCGACAGTTTTATGCCGGTATGTGATACCGGTAAGTTATTAAGTTGCGTTTGCCTAACTTAGCATTTTGCTCGTGACTTTGCTTTTTTATCTTGCACTGTGAAGATTCCGGAATTGTTTCGGCATCCAATTCGATGCACACTTGGTTCTTTTGCTTTGGCTCTGCCTACCCTCTGGGTTTTTTGGCGTATGAGTCACAAAGTTCTTTTGCCAAGCAAGCACTTTCTTGAACTTAGAAATAATTTGAAATTTTTCACAAAAAACCGGTATGACCGGGGTTAGTTAATTTTTCCGGATTGTTTGTTCCCATCTCTCCTCTTCGTCGTTCACGTGCTTAGTTCCTACCGGTTTATCTTGCTTGCCATGAAGCCGGGTTTCGGACAGCAGCAGAGTCGAAGACTCCGGTAGGTTTGACACGTTACTAAGACGGAAAGAAAAAATGTTCTGCAACCAACCGGTAACTGAAAAAATAAACATATTGCATGCAATTTCGGTGGAGGCAGTCCCCGAGATTTTATCGAGGGTGCCGGCATCTTTTATTCATTACATATAAGGTACAAAAAGGAACTTCTTACAACATAGCCTCATGCATAGAAGGGGCGCAAAAGAGCTACATTCCATGGGCGCTAGGTTTCTTCTCCGGACCTGTCCGCCTTTCCTTTCTTTGCTTCCTGTGCGTCAACCAGGTAATATGCGTCATTGTGTAGAGCCTTGCTCACAACAAAAGGTCCTTCCCATGGGGGAGAAAGCTTGTGCCGGCCTTCAGTGCGCTGCACCAGGCGTAGCACCAGATCTCCTTCCCGGAATGTTCTTGGGTTAACCTTCCGGTTATGATAGCGTCTCATGTTTTGTTGGTAAATGGCTGTTCTTGCCAAGGCTAGTTCTCTTGCTTCTTCTAGCAAGTCCACATCATTTTCTCATGCCTCTTTCACCTCTTCTTCGGTGTATTGTTGTATTCTTGGTGAGTCATGTATGATATCTGTTGGAATTATGGCTTCAGCCCCATAGACCATGAAAAACGGAGTGTACCCGGTAGACCGGTTTGGAGTCGTTCTTATGCTCCACAATACTGAAGGTAGCTCATCGAGCCAACACCCCGGTGTCTTTTCTAGAGGTTCGATTAGCCTGGGCTTGATACCGGAAAGTACCAAGGCGTTTGTTCTCTCCACTTGGCCATTGCCTTGTGGGTGCGCGACTGAACACAGATCCAACCGGATATTGTTATCTTCACAAAATCTTTTGAACTCACCTTGAGCAAAGTTTGTGCCATTGTCTGTGATGATGCTGTGCGGGTATCCATACCGCAAGATGACATCTTTCAGGAATTTTACTGCCGTATGCCCATCACATTTTGCGATAGGTTTCACCTCAAGCCATTTGGTGAACTTGTCCACCATGACCAAGATGTGAGTAAAGCTGCTTCTAGCGGTTTTGAACGGGCCAACCATGTCAAGGCACCACACAGCAAATGGCCAAGTTAACGGTATCGTTTTTAAACCGGATGCTGGGGTATGGTTTTGCTTGGCGTACCTCTGGCACCCGTTGCATTTTCGCACCAAATCCTCAGCATCCTCCAAAGCAGTGAGCCAATAAAACCCATGCCGGAAAGCTTTTGCAACCAATGCCCTTGATGAAGCATGGTGCCCACATTCCCCTTGATGAATCTCCTTGAGCATTTCTTTTCCCTCTTCCGGCTCCACACACTTTTGAAGGACACCGGTAACACTTCTCTTATATACCTCCCCATTGATGATGGTGTAAGCTTTGGATCTTCTCTGGATTCGCCTTGATTCATTTTCGTCAGCCGGCAAGGTGCCGTTGATCAGGAATTCCTTAATAGGTTCAACCCAAGATGGTGCTTCTCGAACCAAAAACACCGGTACGTCTATCTCCATGCTGTCCACCATCATTGCTTCTCCTGATGCGGATGCAGCAGTCCCCGAGTTTACCGGAGCAGTCCCCGGGTTTACTTCATCAATGTCCATGGGTACAACATGTGATTCCGGTACGAAAATTGATTCCGATTCCGGGCTTGGTTTTATCGATGGTATTCTTAAGTGTTCCAAGGCTATTCCGGGAGGAATTTCTTGCCTAGATGAGCCTAATTTGGACAAAGTATCTGCGGCCTCGTTTTCTGCCCGTGGCACATGGTGAAACTCGCAACCCTCGAAGAAGCCGGCAATCTTTTGCACGTGAAACCGGTATGAGGCCATGTTGGCATCTTTTGCGTCCCAATCTCCGGAACATTGCTGCACCACCAGATCTGAGTCTCCATAGCAAAGGATCCGGTGTGCGCCGATTTCCTTTGCGACCTTGAGGCCATGAACCAGAGCTTCGTACTCAGCCACATTGTTGGATGCTCTGAAGTGTATTTGCAGAACATACCGGAGATGATCTCCCTTAGGTGAGGTGAGTACCACACCAGCGCCTAGACCCTCCTTGAACTTGGATCCGTCAAAGTGCATTTTCCAGTATTCTATCTTTTGGTCCGGTGGTTTGTATTGCATTTCCGCCCAATCAACAAGAAAGTCAGCCAAAGCTTGCGATTTTATGGCATCTCTTCTTTCGTATTCCGGTACATATGGGGATATTTGAATCGCCCATTTGGCAATCCTGCCGCTAGCATCTTTGTTGCACATGATATCGGAAATGGGTGCCTCACTTACCACCTTCATGGGGTGTTCCTCGAAGTAGTGCTTAAGCTTTGTGGCTGCCATGAACACGCCATAAGCCATTTTCTGGAAATGAGGGTAGTTTTGTTTTGAGAGGGTGAGCACCTCGCTTAGGTAGTATACCGGTCGCTGCACGGTTTTTCCTTCCTCTTCTCTTTCAACGACAACCACTACACTCACAACCCGGTTTGTTGCTGCGATATACAACAACATGGGCTCCCTTTCCAAAGGTGAAGCCAGTATAGGTGCTGTCGCTAGCATTGCTTTTAGTTCTTTAAATGCCGCGTCTGCCTGAGGGGTCCAGACGAACGTGTCGGATTTTTTCATCAAAGCATAGAGGGGCAGAGCTTTTTCTCCCAACCTGCTCACAAACCGGCTTAGCGATGCCAAGCTTCCGGTAAACTTCTGCACATCTTTTAGATCGTGCGGTATGTTCATTCTTTCGATTGCCCGGATTTTTACCGGATTTACCTCTATGCCTCGGCTTGATACAAGGAAACCAAGCAATTTACCGGCTGGAACACCGAAGGTGCATTTTGCCGGATTGAGTTTCATCCGGAACCTTCTTAGGTTATCAAATGTTTGCCGGAGATCATCGATCAAGGTTTCTTTTTTCTTGGTTTTTATCACGACGTCGTCTACGTTTACCTGCACGTTTTTACCGATTTGATCATACAAACATTTTTGCATACAGCGCTGGTACGTTGCACCAGCGTTGCGCAAACCAAAAGGCATGGTGACATAGCAATAAGCCCCGTGCGGGGTGATAAACGCAGTCTTTATTTGGTCTTCCTTTTTCAAGGGGATTTGGTGGAAACCGGAATAAGCATCCAGGAAAGACAACAGTTCACATCCAGCGGTGGAATCAATCACTTGATCGATCCGCGGCAGCGGGAAAGGATCTTTTGGGCAAGCCTTGTTCAGGTTGGTGTAGTCAATGCACATGCGCCATACCTTTGGAGCTTTTGCTTCAAGGTTCTCTTCTTTCTTCTTTTCGACCATCATCGGATTGGCTAGCCACTCAGTGTGTAGCACTTCCACGATGAAACCGGCAACCAACAACTTTGTGACCTCTTCTCCAATGATCTTTCTTCTGTCCTCGGCAAACCGGCGCAGCGGCTGCCTTACCGGCTTGGCATCTTTCCGGACATTAAGACAGTGCTCAGCCAGCTCCCTCGGAACACCTACCAAGTCATCAGTAGACCAGGCAAAGATATTTCGATTCTCACAGAGGAAGCTGGTGAGCGCGCTTTCCTATGCGTCACTGAGGCCGGCACCGATACGGACGGTACGCTCAGGGTGAGCCCGATCTAGTACGATGTCCTTTGTTTCATTGGTTGGCTTGAATGCCGGTGTGCCCAAGCTTCCGCTCATCGCCGCTAAGCTCAACTGCGAGGACTGAGCCAGCGCCACAGCAGTTTGCATCCTTCTTTTTTCCTCTGCAATCACCAGTGATTCGGCCAGATTTGATCCGGCGGAAGTGGTTTCCAGCGAGACTTTGTAGTTTCCCACCACAGTTAAGGGTCCACGAGGCCCCGGCATCTTCATCTTGAGATAGGCTGTGTGAGTCGAGGCCATAAAGGCCGCCAGCGCCGGTCTCCCTAGCAGCGCATGGTAGGGACTGTCTAGGTCCACTACCTCGAACAGAAGGTTTTCCACCCGGCAATTGTCACGTCCACCGAAAGACACATCCACCCGGACTTTTCCCATGGGCGAGCAAGACAAACCCGAAAAGATTCCATGGAAGGTTGTGTGTGTTGGCTGCAGCATGTTCTCAGTTATCCCAAGTGTGCGCATAGTGTGCCGGTACATGATGTTGATGCTGCTCCCATTGTCTATCAGCACCTTGCTGAATTTGACTCGGGCACTTGGCCCATGCATGATGGGGTCAACCACAAGAGCATAACCACCCGGATTAGGCATTAGCTTGGGGTGATCCCTGAACGACCAGCTGATCTCTTGATCAGACCATAGCATGTATTTTGGGACAGCCGGCATCACTGCGTTTACCTCCATGGAGCGACGGTGCAAACTTTGCCGGTCTGTTGGCTCAGTTACGAACACAACACAGCACATGTCTGGATCATGGTAAACATTCCGGCCTAAAGGTGCCGGTGGAGGTGGTTGGCCATTACCGTTTCCCACCTGGTTAACTTGTTGTGGCGGAGGCCGGTTTTGCGGGTGCACCGGTACGGCGTTCGGTCCGGTAAGCGGAGGTGGCGGTGGTAGCCTTCCGGCATCTTTTGCCGTGTTCTGGCCCATTAACCTTTTGGTCCAGGTACAATCTTTTGTCAAATGGTTAGCCGGTCTTCCGGGGTTTGGTGTATGCCACCGGCATGGTTGATCCATTGCGGATTCCATGGTGTATCTTTCCTCATTATTTTGCCAGGGCTTCTTTTCAACCCATTGTTTCTTTGGACCCGCCCACGTCTGCGATCCGGTTTTTTGTCTTTGGCTTCCGCTGGCGCCGGAATTTTCCTGCACCACGGCTACTTGTTGCGGACCATACCTTCGATCTGGAAACTCTTCCCTTCGTTTGTTTTGCCGGTTGTCCCGGTATTGTTCTTGTCTTTGCTGAGGCGGGTTTTGTTCCGGATCAGCTTGTACTGCCGGCTGCATTGGGTCTCCCAATGCGTAGCTATCAGCTACACGTATCATCTCAGCCAACGTTGTTGGCATGCTCCGCTGTAGCTTTTGCCACAACGACGATCCTCTTCTGCACCCACTACTGAACCAAGCTATGGCTTGTGCCTCTATCACCCCTTCACAGGAGTTTCTTGTGGTGTTCCATCGGGCCAGATAATCCCGGTCTGTTTCATTCGCGCGTTGCACGCACAAGGCGAGCTGTTGCGGCCTGTTTGGCCTTCGATAAGTGCTGCTAAAGTTGCTCACGAAAGCTTCCTCAAAGTCCAGCCAGCCGTTTATGCTTCCGGCTGGCAAGTTGTTCAGCCAAATTCTTGCCGGTCCCACTAGGTACGTGGGCACGATTCTTACTGCCCAACGGCGATTTCCTCCTCCGGCTACAGTTCCTCCGCTACCAGCAACATAGACCGCGGTAACGTAATCCGCGAGCCAGTCTTCCGGCTTAGTGGCGCCATCGTATGTTTTTGTGTCACGGGGCAACTAGAAGTTGCGAACTGGTGGTCCTTCTTTCATGATCCTTGGACCAAAGCATTTTGGGCCTGGAGGTCCTTCCGCCTCGATTATTTCAGACAAATACACCCTATCCAGACGGTGCCTCGCATCCCGATCTGGTAGGCATCTTTCGCCTAACCGGCCTCCCAACGGGTTCCGGTAGACCACAACTCTCTCAGCTCCTGAGTCCACCTCTTCATATCTTTCTGGTGCCGCGGCCCTTGCCTGCCGGTACCTTGGTGGAGGCATTTCCTCTTCCACGTATGCTGCTTTTGCAGCGCGGAAGTTTTGCCCACTTCCTTCTCTGCCGGCATACTCCTTTGCGGCGTTGCCATTTCTGGCAAGGGCATCTGCTTCCCCTTGATTTTTTCTACCGGCCTCATACCGCCCGGCTTGTTGTTTCCCGACACCGGCTTGCTGCTTTCCGGCAAGAACCGGGTCGTACACAGTCATTTGCTGCGCATTCGTTTTTTCTTTTCTTTTGTCCGGATGGGGGGACGATGCCTGCCCATGGGACTTGCTACCGGCATTCCTTGCGGAACGCAGAGATTTTGATGCCACAGCCTTGTTTATCTTAGCTTGCTGCTCAGCATTTTGCACCTCAATCATATCAAGCAACTCTTTTACACGATCTTGCTGCTTTGCCAAAGCGTCACCGGTAAGCGACTCACACAGCTCTATTGCTGCCCTAGCAGATTTTAAGGTTTTATCCGGGCTACTGTACTTCGGCTTCTCTACGATGCTAACAGATGCAGAGGCACTCTTGCCGGTAAGAATCTCTTTGCGCAAATCCTGCTCTAGATTGCGACCTCTAAGCCGGTTTTCCGGCTGCCTAGCCGGATGAGCGCTAACAGAAGCAAAGCCATGGGCAGCGTTGTACTCACGTAGGGTTAGGTTCAGCTCGCGCTGCGCCCGGATGATGTCCTTGCCGTTCTCGAGCAGCCTCTGGCGCTGTGCCTCCAGCTCCGCCTGAGCCGCTGCCGGGTCGATGTTCTGCGCGATGGGCGTGGCGAGGACGCTCATCGCCGCTTGGAGTGGAGTCTCCGGTGGCGCTGCGGAGGTACCGGCAGCCACCTGGTCGCGCTCGGTTGGCGGCTTGGCCGTGCGCGTGGATTTTGTCGTTGCAGCCGCTTCTCCCGCAGCTCCTTTGCCGGCGTCGCCTGCGCCAACGACCAGCACCTCGACGCTGCCAGCGGCACGGCCGCTGGGAAGCGCAGATCTTGGAGGGTCCGGGGCCACCAGCACCGGCGAGAGGCGCTGGCGCTCAGGAACGGTGCCGTAGTAGACGCGGAAGCTCCCGAGCTCGACGGTGTGCCTCTTCTTGGGATACTTACCGCCGCTGGCGAAGTAGCCGGTGTTGTCGTTGAGGTAGTCCATGCCGAGGACGCGGTCGACGAGAGCGGTGACGACACGCTCGCCGTCGACGGTGAGGAGGCCCGCCCGAATTTGTACTCCAGCAAGCGCAGCTGCTGGCCCCACGGTGGGCGCCAACTATCGTCGTGGTGAACGAGCAGATGCCATGGGATGGCTTGAGTTGGGGCCGAATGTGCGCTAGAGGATTCAGGGGAGGGTTTGTGATGAGATTGGATGAACTTCCGGATGCTTTCCTCAAGAACACAACCTAGGGTAGTGAAACAGGAAGAAGAACACAAGGATGAACTCCGCTCTAGATCTTTCTCTTTATTGCTCTTTTCGAGTTACAGGTTTGTGGTTACCAGAACGTAGGTACTAGCTCCTCTATTATCGTCGTCGTACATACATGCCCGTAATGGGGCTACCCCCTCTCCTTATATAGGGGAGAGGTGGCTTACAGAGCAAGAAACCCTAATGGCATCTGAACAGCATCTAATGGCATATTACAGTATCTTACAGCATCTTTGACTGGACAAACTACTTTTACAAAGTCACTTTAGTCAAAAAGGGCGGCGCCGGCTTCTTTAACCACAGAGGCTGACGCCCCCGGTTGCTTTTGGCGTCACCCTCCACCTTTGACGTCAGGGCTTCGTTTAAAGTTACTTTGCTTCGCTCATCTTTTGTCTTCTTGCTCCATAGGGAATCTTTGACCAGCTGTGCCGATAGGCTTTCCTTCCGGTATCTTCTTTATCCGGTTCCGGTATACCCCTCTTGGGGATTCCGGCTTAGACTCACTTAGCCCAATCCTTGGTTCTTTCCTCCGGTATCAATATTAAACCGGTATCTTGAGGGCTCAAACCATCCGGTTTGGCATGCCTTTGGCATACCGGGAGTCATCCCCCCAACAATGAAGCATTAGGAATCCCATTGTCCTCTTCATCTTCAAAGCTAGGTGCAATGACATCCTCATCATAGGATCGCCTAACTCGAGTAGCTGCCCTTGAAGGCCCTTCCACTCTTGGCGTATCCCTCTCGAACACTTCTCCAAAGGTGTGGTTATGCATTTTCCTTTTCTGAAATTTTTCAAAAAACATTATAAAAGTTGATTTTGAGACATAAAAATGAGGGAGACTACTATAGGAACTTGATAGAGTACTAAACATGCATCAAAACTAATTTTTACAACTTAGAACAAGCATGCAAACTCACTTAACATGTCACCTACAGCAGCAAAATACTCAATATATACTCAACTAAACAAAATTCTATTTGGATAATTGGAGGAGTCACATACCGGAGAACAATTGCTCCAAATCTCATCAGCAAAGATGGGCTGAGCAAAGAGATCGAAAATCTCGAGCAAGAACAGCAAGAAACTCAGGTTTGAACAATGGTGTTTTGTTTTCCCGTGGAAGAGAGTGGAGTGGTAGGTGGATGAGTGAGTGGGGGGCCAGGTGGGGCCCACACCATAGGGCGGCGCGCCCCCCATGCTGGCCGCGCCAGCACATGGGGTGTAGCCCTGGGGTGCCCCACTGGTCAGCCCCAGGCACTCCCAGGTTGCAATTTAAAAAATAGGACCAGTGGTATAATTTTTGTAAATTTTTGAAAACTTCGAAAAATGCACATTTCCGGGTGTTAAAATAACTGTTTCAGGGCAGAAAAAGATTTTCAAAATTTTAAACAACTAAAGTATCTTGCAAAACAAGTAGTACTACAGAAAGTAAAACAAGTGTGGAGAAAGAAAGAAACGTTGTTTAGCTCTTCCATGCATTTAAAATGTATTTGTTAACAAGGTTGATCAAGTCTTGCCACCAAATAAATTTTACATGACATAAGAAGAAATAAACCTCAAATCAATCATGTTACCTTATATTGTAGGGATTTCTATTTTCGTGCCCTCGGTTCCTTAGTTGTGCTCAGTTTTCCCCAGCTCCTTAGTTTTTCCTCAGTTTTCCCCAAGTCCTTGTTTGAAACCCGCAGAAGCAGCTCCGACGGCAGGAATCCGTTAAGTTGACCGTTCCATGCTGACGAGTGGGGTCGTGTTGTTTGTGGGGTCGCGTCGTGTGGGGCTAGTAGGAAAGAACCACGTGGGACAGGACGAGACCATGTTTGTGTGGCCGTGTGGGGCCGTAGCGTGTGGAGCCGTGTGGGTCCGAGACGTGGGCACGAGTGGTTTCTGTCTTTTTCGCCCTGATTAGCAGTTTTCAATGTACCTTTTTCCTCTCTCTCGCTCGATCTCATTCCTATTTGATAGCCCAAATTGGTAGCAAATCTAGAGCAGCTTCTCCTTCTGTTTTTTAACGCCATTCATTTCTTTATGCCTTCGTTTTTACCCAATCAGGTAGGAAATCTAGGGCACAAATCCAGAGAAAATATAGGATAAGCTTGCATAGAGCAGCCAACATAGCATAGATATATTCACGACAGATCCAACAGTAGTACCGATAGAACCCTACAACATAAGCTACATTTTACGTGAATTTAAGCTGCTCTGAGTATAGAGCGATCACATACAGAGAGTGCAGTAGGCATGTTCAACGCCTCCAGGTTGCGCCTGTGACTCGCCTGGAGGTTGCGCAGGTGAATCCCAAGTGCTTTGTGTTTGGCCATGAACGCATGCACGTTCACCGTCGTTCCAACTCTAGCGCCGCATCTGCCAATGGATTCAGCATGGTTCACCAGGCAGTTGAAGTCGGTGGCGCGGAGCTTCCTGTTGCAGAAGGGGCACTTGTAAATGCCTCGAGCAAAGGGGCCATCATAATGGCCGGACTGCAGCCTCCTGAGGACGTGACGAGTCTTGGTGTGGAAGGACTCGTCGTCGATGTCGACGTCGCTGCTCTGCACCTGTCACGTAGCACCAAAGATCGTGCAAAAAACATGAAGTCAGTTGCAACGATGATGGAACAGAGAGTGAACAAAGATCATGCATGATAATATGGGCTCGAAAAAAAGAGGTTGCCTCAGTTATATTGGACACACTTATATCCAGGATTTGAGTCAGCAAACCAAAGATCATGCACAACAAATTTGAACACACCAATTGTTTACTGACCAAACCCTGAATCAATTTGTGCCCAAATATTCATCATCATCGGCACAAATCTTAAACAAAAGCAAATCACAAGCACTAATAACGCAAGATCTAACATAAAAGGATTGAACTAGGAACAGACGCACCCTAATAATGCTAGATCTAACACAAATGGATTGAACTAGGAACAGACGAACCCTAACAACGCTAGATCTAACACAAATGGATTGAAATGGGATAAGAACAAGGGAGCAAAGGGTTACCTCCGGCTCGTCGTCGACGATGCTGGTGTCGTAGGGGTTCTCCGGCGCGACGTACGGCACTGGTTCGTACGGGTCCCAAGCGACGGGGGCCTGGACGGTGGCGGCGGCCGATGCGCCGGCGGCTGATGCGCCGACTGCTACGTTGGAAGCAGCGACAGGGGCCTGGACGAGGGCAGCAGCCGATGCGCCGGCGGCTGATGCGCCGACAATGGGCATCTCATTCTTCTCCATCGCCGGCGGTTTTCTTCGGGGTTTTTTCTTCGGTTGTGGAGAAGATGATGGGACAGGAGAGGCGGTTGCAGTGAGAACGTGCGTCGAGGGAGAGGAAAAGGGCTCTATAAAGACGAAGGTGGCGTGTACCGCAACACGCGTCCGCTATGCACGGCTGCAGCGTGCACCGCGACACGAGTCTAACCCTGGGACGTTTGGTGTACTCAGTTATAACCTCGGGCCTTATACAGAAATTTTATCTGTACTCAGTTTTCCCCTCGAGTACTTAGACTGGCAAGTGCAATATACTCAGTTTTACCCTCAAGTAGCTAGTCAACAGAGAGTCAACAAATGAGATTAACATATCCAACTGAGGCATTTCATGCGCAAAAAAAATCCAAAAAATAAAAACATAGTGGCACCTACTCATGGAGTCTTCCTACGCAACCTGCCACCAAGAAAACCTTAACAAACATATATAAATCAAGTTTTACCACAAATTGCCACTTCTCAGAATCACTAGTGTAGCTATGAAGATGCATGGTTTTCCACTCAAACTCCTTTGCAAAACATCTTCCCCAAAAACATAGTTTGTCTAAATGATGCCATAATTGTCACACTCATGTATATTTGAATTGCAAATAATTTGATGTAGCCCAATATGAATTATATTGTACAAAACATGCATTTTTCATTTTGTAATTCTTTTTGTTTGAATCCCTTAGTCTATTTACTATTTATGTGCCCTTGGATTGTTAGTACTACTCAGTTTTGCCCTCAAGTTTTGTCACAAATGCTCTCAGAAGCCCAAACTTATCCTGATTGGTTGAGCCGTTGTCACACGGATCGACTCCACGAACCGTTGATCAACTGATCTAACGGGCAGTATACCCATCCCCGTCTCTTCGTGGCCACCCCTCTCTCTCTCTCTTCGTGGCCACCCCTCTTTCTCTCTGTCGGTGGATATAGTTTTGGCTTTCGCTTTCCTTTTTCTTTTAGGGGATATAGTTTTGGCATATAGTTTTAGTAATTTGAAACGGCCCAAAAATGGTATAATTTTGGTATAAACATGAGGCATACATATTTGCGGATTTCGGTGAATGCATTATTGTCACCCCCCTAACAATTATCAACTATCTTCCGCTTTCCTTTTTCTTTTAGGGGATATAGTTTTGGCATATAGTTTCGGTAATTTGAAACGGCCCAAAAGTGGTATAATTTCGGTATAAACATGAGGCATACATATTTGCAGATTTCGGTGAATGCATTATTTTCACCCCTCTAACAATTATCAACTATCTTTCGCTTTCCTTTTTCTTTTAGGGGATATAGTTTTGGCATATAGTTTTGGTAATTTGAAACGGCCCAAAAGTGGTATAATTTCGGTATAAACATGAGGCATACATATTTGCGGATTTCGGTGAATGCATTATTGTCACCCCTCTAACAACTATCAACTATCTTTCGCTTTCCTTTTTCTTTTAGGGGATATAGTTTTGGCATATAGTTTCGGTAATTTGAAACGGCACACATTAATATAGTTCGGTGAGCAATGATAAGAATCCCTTGTATAAACATGAGGCATACATAAAGCATTCCAATATAGTTGGTAATTTCGGTGAATGCACACACTAACCATGAAAACAACTACAAGTACATGTAACTGAATAATGAATTTGTAACAAGGTATCCCTTGTAACAACTTCTAGCGCCTGGTGAGCAATGATAAGAATCCGACCGCAATTATACAACAGAAAAAACAACCAGCTATCAGATTAGCTTGCTTCTTCAACTCGATCAGCTGCCTTAACTGCTTGTTCATTTTCTTCAGTTCTCCCTTCACTTCCACCAGTCCTACATTGGGAGCATTAGGCATAATCGGAACGGCTCCTCTCTCCGCCGCATTCTCTACAGCAAGTCCCCCCCTCCCAAATTGCGCTCCCCAATAGCGCCAATTGATTCCTGCAATTGAAGCCTCTGAACGTACACATCGATCCACTCGAAATGCCTGCATTTCTTCAGGATCTGAAAACAACAACGGAACCCTAAATCCCAAATTCGATGGAATAGCAAGAAAATCGAGAGAAAACAGAGAAATTGGAGCGAGATCTAACCTTATCCCCCTCTCTATATGGCAAGCTCTTGCATGCAAGGAACTCACATCCACGGTTGCCATTCTCGTCCGTCTTACAGATCGACCGCTTCAGAGGCTCCTGGCGTGGGCAGTCAGGGCATCTTGTTAAAGGCACGGGTCCATACTGCGGCCATGAAGAACGGGAGGTCGAAGAGAAACTAGACATCACCCGCCTGCCGGAGAAGGGCTGCCGCTGGCGGAGAAGAAGAACAATGGGGCGCGGGGAAAGAAAGGGGAAGCAATGGCACGGGCATGGGCGCAGGGCTGGCTCGGGCTCCCATTTTGCAACGGTCACCTGGGTAAGCTGTGGGTCCGGCGCACTTAACGTGGAGAAGTTGTGGGTCCCGCGATGATCTGGATAAGTGAAGACGTGTCCACTGCGGGGCACCAACAGCGGCCCCACTTGCCAGCACCAACCAACATCAACTAACGGGATTCCTTCCGTCCGAGCTCCTTCTGCGGGTTTCAGACAAGGTTTTGGGGAAAACTGAGGAAAAACTAAGGAGCTGGGGAAAACTGAGCACAACTAAGGAACCGAGGGCACGAAAATAGAAATCCCTATATTGTATTGATATGGACCCAATCATAATATTTTGATATCCTTCTTTAGGCTCATCTATAGGACAATCAATAAATCCCACTTTGATAGTTCTCAAATTAGAAATTGTATTAACTCCATATACTTTATCAATCTTCTTGGGAAAATAAACAGTATGCTCCTTGTCATCAACATTGAAAGTAACTTTTCCTTTATTGCAATCAATAACAGCCCCTGCAGTGTTAAGAAAAGGTCTTCCAAGAATAATAGACATATTATCATCTTCAGGCATTTCCAACACAGCAAAATCAGTTAATATTAAGCAATTATTAGCAACTTGAACAGGAACATCCTCACATATACCAATAGGAACAGCAGTAGATTTATCAGCCATTTGCAAAGATATATCAGTTGGTATCAACTTATCTAAATAAAGTCTCTTGTAAAGAGAAAAAGGCATAACACTAAATCCTACTCCCAAATCACGTAGAGCAGTTCTAACATAATTATTTTTGATGGAACAAGGGATACTCGGTATACCTGGGTCTCCCAGCTTCTTTGGAACCTTGCCACTGAAAGAGTAATTAGCAAGCATAGTGGAAATCTCCTCATTAGGAATTTTCCTTTTGTTAGAGACAATATCTTTCATATACTTTGAATAAGGAGGCAATTTAATAGCATCAGTCAAAGGGACTTGCAAGAACAAAGGTTTCATCCAATCACAAAATTTATTATAGTGTTCTTCCTCCTTTGATTTTAGTTTCTTAACAGGAAAATACATTTGCTTTTGAACCCAAGGTTCTCTTTCATTACCATGTTTCTTAGCAATGAAATCTTCTTTAGTGTACTTTTTATTTTTAGCATGCTTTTCAGGTTCATCTTCAACCTCTTCTTTATCAGAAACATCTTTCTTATCATTATCTTTATTATGTTCATTACCACTTTCAGTTTCAGCATCAGATATAGAAATACTATTAGGATCATTAACAGGTTCAGAAGATTCTACAACAGTTTTATGTTTCTTCTTCTTTTTCTTAGAAGGATCACTAGTTTCTTTAGTTCATTGAGAATCTTGTTCAACTCTTTTGGGATGCCCCTCAGGATATAGAGGATCCTGAGTAGAAACACCACCTCTAGTTGTTACTTCATAAGTATGTTTTTCTTTAGAAGTATTTTTTAACAAGTCATTTTGCACTTTAGTGAGTTGATCAATTTGAGTTTGAACCATATGAAAATGTTTAACAAGCATCTTAACATCATTGGAGGTTCTCTCCACAATATCATGCAATTTACTAATAGCTTGAGAATTTTCCATTAAATGATTCTCTACTCTCATATTGAAGTTATCTTGCTTAACAACATAATTATCAAAGCGTTGAAGAGAATGTACCTCAATTGTGGATGAAGGGGGAGTTATCTTACATAAATCTTCTATGGGAGGTAAATTCTTCACATCTTCAGATTTAATACCTTTCTCTTTAAGAGATTTCTTGGCTTCCCTCATATCTTCATCATTTAATTCAATCATACCCCTCTTCTTCAATATTGGTGTTGGGGTTGGTTCAGGTGTAGTCCAATCATCATGATTTTGGCTTATTCTAGCCATTAATTCTTCAGCTTAAATGCTGAGTTCTTTTCCTGAAAACACAACCAGCACAACTATCCAGGTATGCCCTAGACTCAATGGTTAGTCCACTATAAAATATATCAAGTAAGTCATGCTTTTCCAAATCATGTCCAGGCCGAGCTCTAAGAAGAGAGCAAAACCTTGCCCAAGCTTCAGGCAATTTCTCTCCATCTTCCTGGTCAAAACTATAAATTTTCTGCAAAGCAATATGTTGAGCACTAGCAGGAAAATATTTTTGAAAGAAAACATCAAGCAAACCAACTGGACTATCAATAGAATCAGGAGGCAAACTATTATACCAAGTTTTAGCATCATCCTTTAATGAGAAAGGAAAAATTTTAGCAACAAAATAAGTACGCTTCTTGATATCATCAGAAAATAAGCTACTCAAAGTAGAAAGCTCATTCATGTGCTCTACAACACTTTCTTTTTCATTACCACAAAAAGGTGTTTTCTCAATGCTTGTGACGGTAAAGCACACGTCCGTTGGGAACCCCATGAGGAAGGTATGATGAGTACAACAGCGAGTTTTCCCTCAGTAAGAAACCAAGGTTTATCGAACCAGTAGGAGCCAAGAAGCACGTTGAAGGTTGATGGCGGCGGAGTGTAGTGCGGCGCAACACCAAGGATTCCAGTGCCAACGTGGAACAGCGAGTTTTCCCACAGTAAGAAACCAAGGTTATCGAACCAGTAGGAGATGAAGATCACGTGAAGGTTGTTGGTGAAGGAGTGTAGTGCGGCGCAACACCAGGGATTCCGGTGCCAATGTGGAACCTGCACAACACAATCGAACTACTTTGCCCCAACTTAACAGTGAGGTTGTCAATCTCATCGGCTTGCTGAAAACAAAGGATTAAACGTATGGTGTGGAAAATGATGTTTGCTTGCAGAAAACAAAAGAGAACAATGATTGCAGTAGGTTGTATTTCAGATGTAAAAGAATGGACCGGGGTCCACAGTTCACTTGTGGTGTCTCTCCAATAAGATAAATAACATGTTGGGTAAACAAATTACAGTTGGGCAATTGACAAATAGAGAGGGCATAACAATGCACATACATATCATGATGACTACTGTGAGATTTACTTAGGGCATTACGACAAAGAACATAGACCGCCATCCAGCATGCATCTATGCCTAAAAAGTCCACCTTCGGGTTAGCATCCGCACCCCTTCCAGTATTAAGTTGCAAGCAACAGACAATTGCATTAAGTACTGTGCGTAATGTAAACAATACAAATATCCTTAGACAAAGCATTGATGTTTTATCCCTAGTGGCAACAGCACATCCACAACCTTAGGGGTTGCTGTCACTCCCCCAGATTCAATGGAGACATGAACCCACTATCTAGCATAAATACTCCCTCTTGGAGTCACAAGTATCAACTTGGACAAAGCCTCTACTAGCAACGGAGAGCATGCAAGATCATAAAGAACACATATATGATAGATCAATAATCAACTTGACATAGTATTCCATATTCATCGGATCCCAACAAACATAACATGTAGCATTACAATAAGATGATCTTGATCATGATAGGCAGCTCACAAGATCTAAACATGATGGCACAAAAGGAGAAGACAACCATCTAGCTACTGCTATGGACTCGTAGTCCAAGGATGAACTACTCACGCATCAGTCCGGAGGCGGGCATGGTGATGTAGAGCCCTCCGGTGATGATTCCCCTCTCCGGCAGGGTGCCGGAGGAGATCTTCTGAACCCCCCGAGTTCGGGGACGAAGGAATAAATAGGCGAAGGGGCAGCGTAGGGGGGGCCAGGGGGCTCCCTCCCCACATCACGGCGCGGGGGTCCCCACTGCCGCGCCGCCCTATGGGGTGGGCCCCCTACTGGCCTTCCTCGACTCTTCTTCGCTCTTCTGGAACACTCCGTGGAAAATAGGGCCGTGGGCTTTTGTTTCGTCCAATTCCGAGAATATTTGTAAACCAACTTTTCTGAAATCAAAAACAGCAGAAAACAGGAACTGGCACTGTGGCATCTTGTTAATAGGTTAGTCCCAAAAAATGCATAAAAACATTATAAAGTGTGAATAAAACATGTAGGTATTGTCATAAAACTAGCATGGAACATAAGAAATTATAGATACGTTGGAGACGTATCAAGCATCCATAAGCTTAGTTCCTACTCGCCCTCGAGTAGGTAAACGATAAAAAGAATAATTTCTGAAGTGACATACTACCAACATAATCTTGATCAATACTATTGTAAAGCATATGAGATGAATGAAGTGACTCAAAGCAATGGTCTATAGTTTGCTAACAAAAAGATAATGACTAAACAACTGAATCATATAGCAAAAACTTTTCATGGATAGTACTTTCAAGACAAGCATCAAAAAGTCTTGCATAAGAGTTAACTCATAAAGCAGTAGATTCTTAATGAAAGGTTTTGAAGCAACACAAAGGAAGATTTAAGTTTCAGCAATTGCCTTCAACTTCAACATGCATATCTCATGGATAATTGTCAACACAAAGTAATATAATAAGTGCAATAAGCAAGCATGTAAGAATCAATGCACACAGTTGACACAAGTGTTTGCTTCTAAGATAGAAAGAAGTAGGTAAACTGACTCAACATAAACTAAAAGAAAGGCCCTTCGCAGAGGGAAGCAGGGATTAAATCATGTGCTAGAGCTTTTTAAGTTTTGAAATCATAAAGAGAGCATAAAAATAAAGTTTTGAGAGGTGTTTGTTCTTATCAACGAATGGTAGTGGGCACTCTAACCCTCTTGTCAAACAGACTTTCAAAGAGCGGCTCCCATGAAGGACGTTATCTCTACCAGCAAGGTAGATCATCCCTCTTCTCTTTTGTTTACACATGTATTTTAGTTTTATTTATAGATGACACTCCTCCCAACCTTTTGCTTTCACAAGCCATGGCTAACCGAATCCTCGGGTGCCTTCCAACATTTCACATACCATGGAGGAGTGTCTATTGCAAAATTAAGTTGCTTACTGATAAATTAGGGCAAAACATGTGAAGAGAATTATTAATGAAAGTTAATTAATTGGGGCTGGGCACCCCGTTGTCAGCTCTTTTTGCAAAATTATTGGATAAGAGGATGTATATGCCACTAGTCCATTAGTGAAAGTCTGCCCAACAAGATTGAAAGATAAAACACCACATACTTCCTCATGAGCTATAAAACATTGACACAAATAAGGAGCAATAAAGTTTTGAATTGTTTAAAGGTAGCACATGAAGTATTTACTTGGAATGGCAGAAAAATACCACATAGTAGGTAGTTATGGTGGACACAAATGGCATAGGTTTTGGCTCAAGGTTTTGGATGCACGAGAAGCATTCCCTCTCAGTACAAGGCTTTGGCCAGCAAGGTTATTTGAAGCAAACACAAGTATAAACCGGTACAAAAAAACTTACATAAGAACATATTGCAAACATTATAAGACTCTACACTGTCTTCCTTGTTGCTCAAACACTTTTACCAGAAAATATCTAGACCTTAGAGAGACCAATCATGCAAACCAAATTTCAACAAGCTCTACGGTAGTTCTCCACTAATAGGCTTAAACTACATGATGCAAGAGCTTAAACATGATCTACTTGAGAGCTCAGAAAAATTGCCAAGTATCAAATTATTAAAAACAATATACCAACTACCACATGCAACATTTTCTATTTCCAACCAAATAACAATAAGTGCAGCGGCTTTCAGCTTTCGCCATGAACATAAAAAGTAAAACGTAGAACACAAGTATTCAATTGAAAAAGCGGAGCGTGTCTCACTCCCACACAAGCATGTTAGGATCCGATTTATTAAGAAAACTAAAATAACAAACGAGAATAAAAGCACACGGACGCTCCAAGTAAAGCACATAAGATGTGACGGAATTAAAATATAGTTTCACTAGAGGTGATCTGATAAGTTGTTGATGAAGAAGGGGATGCCTTGGGCATCCCCAAGTTTAGACGCTTGAGTCTTCTTGAAATATGTAGGGATGAACCACGGGGGCATCCCCAAGCTTAGACTTTTCACTCTTCTTGATCTTATTATATCATCCTCCTCTCTCGATCCTTGAAAACTTCCTTCACACCAAACTCAAAGCAATCTCATTAGAGGGTTAGTGCATAATAAAAAATTCACATGTTCAGCAAGGACACAATCATTCCCAACACTTCTGGACATTACCCAAGGTTACTGAAATTTAATGGAGAAAAGAAATCCACTCAAACACAGTAAAAGAGGCAATGCGAAATAAAAGGCAGAATCTGTCAAAAACAGAACAGTCCTTAAAGAAGAATTTTTTCGAGGCACTTAACATGCTTAGATGGAAAAGCTCCAGTTGAATGAAAGTTTCTTATTTATCTGAGGATTACTCATGAATTTTTTCAGAATTTTTAGATTCTTCTACAGAGAGAAAAACTCAAATTCGTGACAGCTAAAAATCTGTTTCTGCGCAGAAATCCAAATCTAGTATCAACTTTCTATCAAAGACTTTACTTGGCACAAAAATGCAAGAAAATAAAGATACAAAGGTATTGCTACAGTAGTAACAACCACCTTGACTCAAATATAAAATAAAAATTGCAGAAATAAAATAATGGGTTGTCTCCCATAAGCGCTTTTCTTTAACGCCTTTCAGCTAGGCGCAGAAAGTGAAAATCAAGTAACATCAAGAGAAAAAGCATCAACATCATAATTTTTTCCTTAAAAACACAACTTGTTGCAAAAGGTATATTAGATGCTCCATTATCTAAATTTCCCATAGTGGTACTAAGGGTTTTCTCAATTTTAAGCTCATAATGATTCTTTGGCTTAGGCATCTTAGGGACATACATGAACTTTTGCTCCTTACCCACATAAGCTTTCTCCTTAAACTTAAGAGAAGAAAAAGTTGAACCCAAGGTTCCCATAGCTTCTTCAAGTTCACCAATCCTATTGGTTTGATTATCATGGACAGCACAAGTTTCTAAGACAGCAATTCTTTCATTAATTCCTCCTAGGGATTTATCAAGTTTGTCAGTATTATCAAATAATATTCCCAATTTAGTCTCAACACTTGGAAGATTTTTATCTATGGCCTCCAACTTTTTCATGACCTCCTCAAGAGAGATTTCAATTTTAGCTTCATTAACAGGTGGTATTCCAACTAGACTCTCAATGATGTAACTAGCTTCTAAAGCAGGAGTACCTAGGAAATTACCCCCTATAAGAGTATCAAGAACATACCTATTCCAGCTAGAGATACCAACATAAAAGTTCCTAAGGAGGATAATAGTGGAGTGTTTCTTAGTACACCTGTGATGAGCATCACTAATTCTATACCAAGCATCTTTAAAACTTTCTCCCCCTTCTTGCTTAAACGAACGAACTTCAACTTCAGGACTACTCATTTTAGCAATAATAAAAATAAATAAAGCAAAACCGAATTAAATAAAGTAAAACAAGTAACTAATTTTTGTGTGTTTTTGATATAAAGAAAGCAAGAAAGACAGAAAATAAAATAAAGCAAGACAATAAACAAAGTAAAGAGATTGGGTGTGAGAGACTCCCCTTGCAGCGTGTCTTGATCTCTGCTGTTGACGTAGGAGTCGTAGCTTCCTTGTGACGGTAAAGCACTCGTCCGTTGGGAACCCCAAGAGGAAGGTATGATGTCGTACAGCAGCAAGTTTTCCCTCAGTAAGAAACCAAGGTTTATCGAACCAGTAGGAGTCAAGAAGCACGTTGAAGGTTGTTGGTGACGGAGTGTAGTGCGGCGCAACACCAGGGATTCCGGCGCCAACGTGGAACCTGCACAACACAAACAAAGTACTTTGCCCCAACGAAACAGTGAGGTTGTCAATCTCACCGGCTTGCTGTAACAAAGGATTAGATGTATAGTGTGGATGATGATTGTTTGCAGAGAACAGTAAAAACAGTATTGCAGTAATTTGTATTCAATGTAAAAGAATGGACCGGGGTCCACAGTTCACTAGAGGTGTCTCTCCCATAAGAAATAGCATATTGGGTAAACAAATTACAGTTGGGCAATTGACAAATAGAGAGGGCATGACAATGCACATACATGACATGATGAGTATTGTGAGATTTAATTGGGCATTACGACAAAGTACATAGACCGCTATCCAGCATGCATCTATGCCTAAAAAGTCCACTTTCAGGTTATCATCCGAACCCCTTCCGGTATTAAGTTGTAAACAACAGACAATTGCATTAAGTATGGTGCGTAATGTAATCAATAACTATATCCTCGAACATAGTATCAATGTTTTATCCCTAGTGGCAACAGCACATCCATAATCTTAGAGGTTGCTGTCACTCCCCCAGATTCACGGAGACATGAACCCACTATCGAGAATAAATACTCCCTCTTGGAGTTACAAGCAATGACTTGGCCAGAGCCTCTACTAGCAACGGAGAGCATGCAAGATCATAAACAACACATAGATAGATTGATAATCAACATAACATAGTATTCTCTATTCATCGGATCCCAACAAACACACATGTAGCATTACAAATAGATGATCTTGATCATGATAGGCAGCTCACAAGATCAGACAATGAAGCACAATGGGGAGAAGACAACCATCTAGCTACTGCTATGGACCCATAGTCCAGGGGTGAACTACTCACTCATCAATCCGGAGGCGACCATGGCGGTGTAGAGTCCTCCGGGAGATGATTCCCCTCTCCGGCAGGGTGCCGGAGGTGTTCTCCAGAATCCCCCGAGATGGGATTGGCGGCGGCGACATCTCAGTAGGTTTTCTCGTATCGTGGCTCTCGGTACTGGGGGTTTCGCGACGAAGGCTTTAAGTAGGCGGAGGAGATAGGTCAGGGGGGCGCCCGAGGGGCCCACACCATAGGCTGGCGCGGCCAGGCCCCAGGCCGCGCCGCCTGGTGGTGTGGCCACCTCGTGGCCCCACTTCCTTTCCCCTCAGGTGTTCTGGAAGCTTCGTCCAAAAATAGGACCCTGGGCGTTGATTTCGTCCAATTCCGAGAATATTTCCTTACTAGGATTTCTGAAACCAAAAACAGCAGAAAACAGCAACTGGCTCTTCGGCATCTCGTTAATAGGTTAGTGCCGGAAAATGCATAATAATGACATATAATGTGTATAAAACATGTGAGTATCATCATAAAAGTAGCATGGAACATAAGAAATTATAGATATGTTTGAGACGTATCAAGCATCCCCAAGCTTAGTTCCTACTCGTCTCAAGTAGGTAAACGATAACAAAGATAATTTCTTAGTGACAATGCTACCAACATAATCTTGATCATACTATTGTAAGCACATGTAATGAATGCAGCGATCAAAACAATGGTAAATGACATGAGTAAACAACTGAATCATAAAGCAAAGACTTTTCATGAATAGTACTTAAAGACAAGCATCAATAAGTCTTGCATAAGAGTTAACTCATAAAGCAATAATTCAAAGTAGAAAGTATTGAAGCAACACAAAGGAAGGTAAAGTTTCAGCGGTTGCTTTCAACTTGTAACATGTATATCTCATGGATATTGTCAACATAGAGTAATATAACAAGTGCAATATGCAAGTATGTAGGAATCAATGCACAGTTCACACAAGTGTTTGCTTCTTAAGATAGAGAGAAATAGGTGAACTGACTCAACAATAAAAGTAGAAGAAAGGTCCTTCAAAGAGGAAAGCATCGATTGCTATATTTGTGCTAGAGCTTTTATTTTGAAAACAAGAAACAATTTTGTCAACGGTAGTAATAAAGCATATGAGTTATGTAAATTATATCCTACAAGTTGCAAGCCTCATGCATAGTATACTAATAGTGCCCGCACCTTGTCCTAATTAGCTTGGACTACCGGATCATTGCAATACACATGTTTTAACCAAGTGTCACAATGGGGTACCTCTATGCACACTTTGTACAAAGGTCTAAGGAGAAAGTTCGCATTGGATTTCTCGCTTTTGATTATTCTCAACTTAGACATCCATACCGGGACAACATAGACAACAGATAATGGACTCCTCTTTAATGCATAAGCATGTGGCAACAATTATTATTCTCATATGAGATTGAGGATATATGTCCAAAACTGAAACTTCCACCATGATTCATGGCTTTAGTTAGCGGCCCAATGTTCTTCTCTAACAATATGCATGCTTAACCATAAGGTGGTAGATCTCTCTTACTTCAGACAAGACGGACATGCATAGCAACTCACATGATATTCAACAAAGAAATAGTTGATGGCGTCCCCAGAAACATGGTTATCGCACAACAAGCAACTTAATAAGAGATAAAGTGCATAAGTACATATTCAATACCACAATAGTTTTTAAGCTATTTGTCCCATGAGCTATATATTGTAAAGGTAAAGAATAGAAATTTTAAAGGTAGCACTCAAGCAATATACTTTGGAATGGCGGAGAAATACCATGTGGTAGGTAGGTATGGTGGACACAAATGGCATAGTGGTTGGCTCAAGGAATTTGGATGCATGAGAAGTATTCCCTCTCGATACAAGGTTTAGGCTAGCAAAGTTATTTGAAACAAACACAAGGATGAACCGGTACAGCAAAACTTACATAAAAGACATATTGTAAACATTATAAGACTCTATACCGTCTTCCTTGTTGTTCAAACTCAATACTAGAAATTATCTAGACCTTAGAAAAACCAAACATGCAAATCAAATTTTAGCAAGCTCTATGTATTTCTTCATTAATGGGTGCAAAGCCTATGATGCAAGAGCTTAAAAATGAGCACAACAATTGCCAAGTATCACATTATTCAAGATGTTATACCAATTACCACATATATCATTTTCCAATTCCAACCATATAACAATTTAACGAAGAAGAAACTTCGCCATGAATACTATGAGTAAAGCCTAAGGACATATGTGTCCATATGCAACAGCGGAGCGTGTATCTCTCCCATACAATGAATGCTAGGATCCATTTTATTCAAACAAAACAAAAACAAAAACAAGCAGACGCTCCAAGCAAAGTACATAAGATGTGACGGAATAAAAATATAGTTTCAGGGGAGGAACCTGATAATGTTGTCGATGAAGAAGGGGATGCCTTGGGCATCCCCAAGCTTAGACGCTTGAGTCTTCTTGATATATGCTGGGGTGAACCACCGGGGCATCCCCAAGCTTAGATCTTTCACTCTCCTTGATCAGGGTGTATATCATCCTCCTCTCTTGATCCTTGAAAACTTCCTCCACACCAAACTTAAAGAAACTCATTAGAGGATTAGTGCACAATTAAAATTCACATATTCAGAGGTGACACAATCATTCTTTATACTTCTGGACATTGCACAAAGCTACTGAAAGTCAATGGAATAAAGAAATCCATCAAGCATGATAAAACAGGCAATGCAAAATAAAAGGCAGAATCTGTCAAAAACAGAACAGTTCGTAAAGACGAATTTCTAACAGGCACCAGACTTGCTTAAATGAAAAAACTTAAAACTAATGAAAGTTGCGTACATATCTGAGGATCACTCACGTAAATTGGCATAATTTGCTGAATTTCCTACAGAGAATTAGCCCCAGATTCGTGACAGCAAAGAAAACTGTTTCTGCGCAGTAATCCAAATCTAGTATCATACTTTTATTAGAGACTTTACTTGGCACAACAATGCAATAAAACTAAGATAAGGAGAGGTTGCTACATTAGTAAACAACTTCCAAGACACAAATATAAAACAAAAATACTGTAGTAAAAACATGGGTTGTCTCCCATAAGCGCTTTTCTTTAACGCCTTTCAGCTAGGCGCAGAAAGTGTGTATCAAGTATTATCAAGTGGTGGAGCATAAACCTTACCTTGGGCTTTACCCTTACCTTTCTTGTTGTTTTTCTTTCTCTTTGATTTAGGAAATGTATGATTTCCCCCCGGTATAGAGGTGAATTCCAGGATGCCTTCTCCCACATCTATGACTGCTCCCAATAGTTTTAGCAGGGATCTTCCGAGTGTGATTTTTCCTGTACCTACACATTCAATAACAAGATAATCAATGGATATGGTTCTTCCAAGAATGGTTGTATGCACACCTCGGCTATCCCCTTAGGAATTATAACAGAGTTATCAATGAGAGTTATTTCTTCTCCTCCTTCATCAACTCCCCAAAGTTTCAAAGATTTATAAGTGCTCTCAGGTATAAGGCAAAATTCAGACATAATATCACAGTTGGCACGAAGAGTTTGATCACCAATAACAATTTTAACAGTAGGATCCCATAATGAAGGTTTAGAGTTCACTAAAACTTGTTCAAGACGATTACGAACATGGTGATAGTTGTCATCCAAGCGAGATGTACTTATCTCAAGATTGTTTAATCTATTATAAATGCTAATAAGGGCTGAATCAAAGTTATTAGCCGAATCATGTGATGCAACCAACTTCTTTATGGCATTAAAAGCTTGATCCCCATTGCAATGAAGGAAATCTCCTCCATCTAAAGCATCCAAAGCATATCTATAGCGAATCATAAGACCAAAATAAAAATTACTAAGGAGCAAACTTAGAGTCATTTGTGGTTCAGTTTTGCGATAAGAAGTAAAAATTCTGGACCAAGCATCCTTAAAACTCTCCTCATCCCCTTGTTTAAAAGTGAAAACTAATTCTTCAGGCGAAGAAGTAACAGGTGTAGAGCTAGACATGGTAATAAAATGCAAGTAACTAATTTTTTTCTGTTTTTGGTATAGCAAACAAGATAGTAAATAAAGTAAAACTAGCAACTAATTTTTTTGTATTTTGATATAATGCAGCAAACAAAGTAGTAAACAAAATAAAGCAAGACAAAAACAAAGTAAAGAGATTGCGATGTGAAGAATCCCCTTGCAGCGTGTCTTGATCTCCCCGGCAACGGCGCCAGAAAAGAGATGCTGTTGACGTAGGAGTCGTAGCTTCCTTGTGACGGTAAAGCACTCGTCCGTTGGGAACCCCAAGAGGAAGGTATGATGTCGTACAGCAGCAAGTTTTCCCTCAGTAAGAAACCAAGGTTTATCGAACCAGTAGGAGTCAAGAAGCACGTTGAAGGTTGTTGGTGGCGGAGTGTAGTGCGGCGCAACACCAGGGATTCCGGCGCCAACGTGGAACCTGCACAACACAAACAAAGTACTTTGCCCCAACGAAACAGTGAGGTTGTCAATCTCACCGGCTTGCTGTAACAAAGGATTAGATGTATAGTGTGGATGATGATTGTTTGCAGAGAACATTAAAAACAGTATTGCAGTAGATTGTATTCGATGTAAAAGAATGGACCGGGGTCCACAGTTCACTAGAGGTGTCTCTCCCATAAGAAATAGCATATTGGGTAAACAAATTACAGTTGGGCAATTGACAAATAGAGAGGGCATGACAATGCACATACATGACATGATGAGTATTGTGAGATTTAATTGGGCATTACGACAAAGTACATAGACCGCTATCCAGCATGCATCTATGCCTAAAAAGTCCACTTTCAGGTTATCATCCGAACCCCTTCCGGTATTAAGTTGTAAACAACAGACAATTGCATTAAGTATGGTGCGTAATGTAATCAATAACTATATCCTCGAACATAGTATCAATGTTTTATCCCTAGTGGCAACAGCATATCCATAATCTTAGAGGTTGCTGTCACTCCCCCAGATTCACGGAGACATGAACCCACTATCGAGCATAAATACTCCCTCTTGGAGTTACAAGCAATGACTTGGCCAGAGCCTCTACTAGCAACGGAGAGCATGCAAGATCATAAACAACACATAGATAGATTGATAATCAACATAACATAGTATTCTCTATTCATCGGATCCCAACAAACACACATGTAGCATTACAAAGAGATGATCTTGATCATGATAGGCAGCTCACAAGATCAGACAATGAAGCACAATGGGGAGAAGACAACCATCTAGCTACTGCTATGGACCCATAGTCCAGGGGTGAACTACTCACTCATCAATCCGGAGGCGACCATGGCGGTGTAGAGTCCTCCGGGAGATGATTCCCCTCTCCGGCAGGGTGCCGGAGGTGTTCTCCAGAATCCCCCGAGATGGGATTGGCGGCGGCGTCTCAGTAGGTTTTCTCGTATCGTGGCTCTCGGTACTGGGGGTTTCGCGATGAAGGCTTTAAGTAGGCGGAGGAGATAGGTCAGGGGGGCGCCCGAGGGGCCCACACCATAGGCTGGCGCGGCCAGGGCCCAGGCCGCGCCGCCTGGTGGTGTGGCCACCTCGTGGCCCCACTTCCTTTCCCCTCAGGTGTTCTGGAAGCTTCGTCCAAAAATAGGACCCTGGGCGTTGATTTCGTCCAATTCCGAGAATATTTCCTTACTAGGATTTCTGAAACCAAAAACAGCAGAAAACAACAACTGGCTCTTCGGCATCTCGTTAATAGGTTAGTGCCGGAAAATGCATAATAATGACATATAATGTGTATAAAACATGTGAGTATCATCATAAAAGTAGCATGGAACATAAGAAATTATAGATACGTTTGAGACGTATCAATCTCCCCGGCAACGACGCCAAAAAAGTAGCTGCTTGTGACGGTAAAGCACACGTCCGTTGGGAACCCCAAGAGTAAGGTATGATGAGTACAGCAGTGAGTTTTCCCTCAGTAAGAAACCAAGGTTATCGAACCAGTAGGAGATGAAGATCACGTGAAGGTTGTTGGTGAAGGAGTGTAGTGCGGCGCAACACCAGGGATTCCGGTGCCAACGTGGAACCTGCACAACACAATCAAACTATTTGTCCCAACTTAACAGTGAGGTTGTCAATCTCACCGGCTTGCTGAAAACAAAGGATTAAACGTATGGTGTGGAAAATGATGTTTGCTTGCAGAAAACAAAAGAGAACAATGATTGCAATAGGTTGTATTTCAGATGTAAAAGAATGGACCGGGGTCCACAGTTCACTTGTGGTGTCTCTCCAATAAGATAAATAACATGTTGGGTAAACAAATTACAGTTGGGCAAATGACAAATAGATCGAGAGGGCATAACAATGCACATACATATCATGATGGCTACTGTGAGATTTACTTAGGGCATTACGACAAAGAACATAGACCGCCATCCAGCATGCATCTATGCCTAAAAAGTCCACCTTCAGGTTAGCATCCGCACCCCTTCGAGTATTAAGTTGCAAGCAATAGACAATTGCATTAAGTACTGTGCGTAATGTAAACAATACAAATATCCTTAGACAAAGCATTGATGTTTTATCCCTAGTGGCAACAGCACATCCACAACCTTAGGGGTTGCTGTCACTCCCCCAGATTCAATGGAGACATGAACCCACTATCTAGCATAAATACTCCCTCTTGGATAGATCAATAATCAACTTGACATAGTATTCCATATTCATCGGATCCCAACAAACACAACATGTAGCATTACAATAAGATGATCTTGATCATGATAGGCAGCTCACAAGATCTAAACATGATGGCACAAAAGGAGAAGACAACCATCTAGCTACTGCTATGGACCCATAGTCCAAGGATGAACTACTCACGCATCAGTCCGGAGGCGGGCATGGTGATGTAGAGCCCTCCGGTGATGATTCCCCTCTCCGGCAGGGTGCCGGAGGAGATCTTCTGAACCCCCTGAGTTAGGGTTGACGGCGGTGGCTTCTCTGGAACTTTTCTGGTATTTTGGCTCTTGGTGCTAGTGTTTTCGGGGACGAAGGAATAAATAGGCGAAGGGGCAGCGTCGGGGGAGCCAGGGGGCTCCCTCCCCACATCACGGCGTGGGGGGGCCCCACTGCCGCGCCGCCCTATCGGGTGGGGCCCCTGCTGGCCTTCCTCGACTCTTCTTCGGTCTTCTGGAACACTCCGTCGAAAATAGGGCCGTGGGCTTTTGTTTCGTCCAATTCCGAGAATATTTGTAAACCAACTTTTCTGAAATAAAAAACAGCTGAAAACAGGAACTGGCACCGTGGCATCTTGTTAATAGGTTAGTCCCAGAAAATGCATAAAAACATTATAAAGTGTGAATAAAACATGTAGGTATTGTCATAAAACTAGCATGGAACATAAGAAATTATAGATACGTTAGAGACGTATCACTCAACAATAGATATATGAGATAAATAAATAGAAAAATCATAAGCCTTATCCTTAATGTTTATAGGAGATGTGGACAATTTTGGATCAGGAAACAGTTTATATCTAACAACATTTTGTGCAAGAAGCTTTTTAATGTTACTTGCACCAGTAGTAGCATTACATTTATCAATAAAATCATCATCAAGTTCCACATAATCTTCATCAGGATCATCACTAGAGTGTTCAACAGACTTAGGTGATTTAACAGCTGTAACAGTATTTTCATTAGGAATTTCAGTATTTTCAATTTGTCTAGTCCTACCAATTGTAGCATCTAGAAAAGGACCTAATGAACCATTATCATCAAGCACGGTAAAAGCATCATCAAAATTATCAGAGGAATTTTCAGATTCAGCAGAAGTACCAACACGTGAAGCTTGTGGTGGTGAAACAAGTTGACTTATCACATATGGTGAATCAAGAGCAGCAGAGGTACTCAGAGTTGTACCTTTTCTTGTAGTGGATGGTAATATGACGACTTTAGCATCGCGAGGTTTACCCATGATGGAGGATTTGCAGTGAACAATATCAATTCAGGTGAACTTGCAAATAAAGCTATGCTCCCCGGCAACGGCGCCAGAAAATAGTCTTGATAACCCACAAGTATAGGGGATCGCAACAGTCTTCGAGGGAAGTAAAACCCAATTTATTGATTCGACACAAGGGGAGCCAAAGAATATTTGTAAGCCTTAACAACGGAGTTGTCAATTCAGCTGCACATGGAAACAGACTTGCTCGCAATAGTTTATCAGTAGCAACATTTTTATAGCAGTAGCAGCAGTGTAATAAAGACAGCAGTAGTGATTATAGTAAACAACAGGATTAAAATAATGTAGGCATAGGGATGGATGAACGGGCGCTGCATGGATAAGATAACTCATGTAATAATCAAGAAAAGACATTCGCAGATAATAATAAAATAGTATCCAAGTACTAAATAACCATAGGCATGTGTTCTGTATATAGTCGTACGTGCTCGCAATGAGAAACTTGCACAACATCTTTTGTCCTACCAGCCGGTGGCAGCCGGGCCTCTAGGGAAACTACTGGTAATTAAGGTACTCCTTTTAAGAGAGTACCGGAGCAAAGCATTAACACTCCGTGAATACATGTGATCCTCATATCACAGCCTCCCCCTCCGGTTGTCCCAATTTCTGTCACTTTGGGGCCTCGGATCCGGACAGCAATATGTGTATACAACTTGCAGGTAAGATCATAAAACAATGAATATCATCATGAATCAATAACATGTTCAGATCTGAAATCATGGCACTCGGGCCCTAACTGACAAGCATTAAGCATAACAAGTTGCAACAATATCATAAAAGTACCAACAACGGATACTAGGCACCATGCCCTAACAATCTTACGGCTATTACATGAACAATCTCATCCAATCCCTACCATCCCCTTCAGCCTACAGCGGGGATTTACTCACACATGGATGGGGGAAACATGGATGGTCGATGGAGAGGCGTCGGTGGCGATGATCGCGATGATATCCTCCAATTCCCAGTCCCGGCAGGGTGCTGCTAGCGTACAGTTGACGTGGCGTAGTAGCTTCCTTGTGATGGTAAAGCACTCGTCCGTTGGGAACCCCAAGAGGAAGGTATGATGTGTACAACAGCAAGTTTTCCCTCAGTAAGAAACCAAGGTTTATCGAACCAGTAGGAGCCAAGAAGCACGTTGAAGGTTGATGGCGGCGGAGTGTAGTGCGGCGCAACACCAAGGATTCCAGCGCCAACGTGGAACCTGCACAACACAACCAAATTACTTTTCCGCAACGTGACAGTGAGGTTGTCAATCTCACCGGCTTGCTGTAACAAAGGATTAGATGTATAGTGTGGAAGATGATGTTTGCAGAAAATAGTAGAAACAAGTATTGCAGTAGATTGTATTTGATGTAAAAGAATGGACCGGGGTCCACAGTTCACTAGAGGTGTCTCTCCCAGAAGAATAAACATATTGGGTGAACAAATTACAGTTGGGCAATTGACAAATAAAGAGAGCATAACAATGCACATACATGTTATGATGAGTAGTGTGAGATTTAATTGGGCATTACGACAAAGTACATAGACCGCTATCCAGCATGCATCTATGCCTAAAAAGTCCACCTTCAGGTTATCATCCGAACCCCCTCCAGTATTAAGTTGCAAACAACAGACAATTGCATTAAGTATGGTGCGTAATGTAATCAACAAATACATCCTTAGATATAGAATTGATGTTTTATCCCTAGTGGCAACAGCACATCCACAACCTTAGAGGTTGCTGTCACTCCCCCAGATTTAATGGAGGCATGAACCCACTATCGAGCATAAGTACCCCCTTTTGGAGTTACAATTAATGACTTGGCCAGAGCCTCTACTAGCAACGGAGATAATGCAAGATCATAAACAACACATAGATAGATTGATTATCAACATAGCATAGTATTCATTATTCATCGGATCCCAACAAACGCACATGTAGCTTTACAGATAGATGATCTTGATCATGTTTGGCAGCTCACAAGATCAGACAATGATAGCACAATGGGGAGAAGACGACCATCTAGCTACTGCTATGGACCCATAGTCCAGGGGTGAACTACTCACACATCAATCTGGAGGCAACCATGGCGGTGTAGAGTCCTCCGGGAGATGATTCCCCTCTCCGGCAGGGTGCCAGAGGCGATCTCCTGAATCCCCCGAGATGGGATTGGCGGCGGCGTCTCTGGAAGGTTTTCCGTATCGTGGCTCTCGGTGATACGTCTCAAACGTATCTATAATTTCTTATGTTCCATGCTACTTTTACGATGATACTCACATGTTTTATACACATTATACATCATTATTATGCATTTTCCCGGCACTAACCTATTAACGAGATGCCGAAGAGCCAGTTGCTGTTTTCTGCTGTTTTTTGTTTCAGAAATTCTAGTAAGGAAATATTCTCAGAATTTGACGAAATCAACGCCCAGGGTCCTATTTTTCCACGAAGCTTCCAGAAGTCCGAAGATGAAACGAAGTGGGGCCACGAGGAGGCGACACGCCAGGGCGGCGCGGCCTGGACCCTGGCCGCGCGGCCCTGTGGTGTGGGCCCCTCGTGACGCCCCTTGACCTACCTCTTCGCCTACTTAAGCCTCCGTCGAAGATAGCCCCAGTACCGAGAGCCACGATACGGAAAACCTTCCAGAGACGCCGCCGCCGCCAATCCCATCTCGGGGGATTCAGGAGATCGCCTCCGGCACCCTGCCGGAGAGGGGAATCATCTCCCGGAGGACTCTACACCGTCATGGTCGCCTCCGGATTGATGTGTGAGTAGTTCACCCCTGGACTATGGGTCCATAGCAGTAGCTAGATGGTCGTCTTCTCCCCATTGTGCTATCATTGTCTGATCTTGTGAGCTGCCTAACATGATCAAGATCATCTATCTGTAAAGCTACATGTGCGTTTGTTGGGATCCGATGGATAATGAATACTATGCTATGTTGATTATCAATCTATCTATGTGTTGTTTATGATCTTGCATGCTCTCCGTTGCTAGTAGAGGCTCTGGCCAAGTCATTGCTTGTAACTCCAAGAGGGGGTACTTATGCTCGATAGTGGGTTCATGCCTCCATTAAATCTGGGACAATGACAGAAAGTTCTAAGGTTGGGGATGTGTTTTTGCCACTAGGGATAAAACATCAATGCTATGTCTAAGGATGTATTTGTTGATTACATTACGCACCATACTTAATGCAATTGTCTGTTGTTTGCAACTTAATACTGGAAGGGGTTCGGATGATAACCTGAAGGTGGACTTTTTAGGCATAGATGCATGCTGGATAGCGGTCTATGTACTTTGTCGTAATGCCCAATTAAATCTCACACTACTCATCATATCATGTATGTGCATTGTTATGCTCTCCTTATTTGTCAATTGCCCAACTGTAATTTGTTTACCCAATATGCTATTTCTTATGGGAGAGACACCTCTAGTGAACTGTGGACCCCGGTCCATTCTTTTACATCGAATACAATCTACTGCAATACTTGTTTCTACTGTTTTCTGCAAACATCATCTTCCACACTATACATCTAATCCTTTGTTACAGCAAGCCGGTGAGATTGACAACCTCACTGTCACGTTGGGGCAAAGTAATTTGGTTGTGTTGTGCAGGTTCCACGTTGGCGCCGGAATCCCTGGTGTTGCGCCGCACTACACTCCGCCGCCATCAACATTCAACGTGCTTCTTGGCTCCTACTGGTTCGATAACCTTGGTTTCTTTCTGAGGGAAAACTTGCTGCTGTGCGCATCACACCTTCCTCTTAGGATTCCCAACGGACGTGTGTTTACACGCCATCACTCGGTACTGGAACTATCTTCGATGAAGGCTTAAGTAGGCGAAGAGGTAGGTCAGGGGGCATCACGAGGGCCCCACACGCCAGGGCGGCGCGACCCCAGCCCTGGCCGCGCGGCCCTGCTGTGTCGGCGCCTCGTGGCCCCACTTCGTTTCTCCCCCGGTGTTCTGGAAGCTTCGTGGAAAAATAGGACCTTGGGCGTTGATTTCGTCCAATTCCGAGAATATTTCCTTACTAGGATTTCTGAAACCAAAAACAACAGAAAACAGCAACTGGCTCTTCGGCATCTCGTTAATAGGTTAGTGCCGGAAAATGCATAATAATGACATATAATGTGTATAAAACATGTGAGTATCATCATAAAAGTAGCATGGAACATAAGAAATTATAGATAAGTTTGAGACGTATCAAGCATCCCCAAGCTTAGTTCCTACTCGCCCGAGTAGGTAAACGATAACAAAGATAATTTCTTAAGTGACAATGCTACCAACATAATCTTGATCAATACTATTGTAAGCACATGTAATGAATGCAACGATTTGAAACAATGGTAAATGTAATGAGTAAACAACTGAATCATATAACAAAGACTTTTCATGAATAGTACTTTCAAGACAAGCATCAATAAGTCTTGCATAATAGTTAACTCATAAAGCAATAGATTCAAAGTAAAGGTTTTGAAGCAACACAAAGGAAGATTAAGTTTCAGCGGTTGCTTTCAACTTGTAACATGTATATCTCATGGATATTGTCAACATAAGGTAATATAATAAGTGCAATATGCAAGTATGTAGGAATCAATGCACAGTTAACACAAGTGTTTGCTTCTTAAGACAGAAGGAAATGGGTAAACTGACTCAACAATAAAAGTAGAAGAAAGGCCCTTCGCAGAGGGAAGCATTGATTGCTATATTTGTGCTAGAGCTTTTATTTTGAAAACAAGAAACAATTTTGTCAACGGTAGTAATAAAGCATATGAGTTATGTAAATTATATCCTACAAGTTGCAAGCCTCATGCATAGTATACCAATAGTGCCTGCACCTTGTCCTAATTAGCTTGGATTTACATGGATTATCATAGCATAGCATATGTTTCAACCAAGTGTCACAAAGGGGTACCTCTATGCCGCCTGTACAAAGGTCTAAGGAGAAAGCTCGCATTGGATTTCTCGCTTTTGATTATTCTCAACTTAGACATCCATACCGGGACAACATAGACAACAGATAGTGGACTCCTCTTTAATGCATAAGCATTCAACAACTGATAATATTCTCATAAGAGATTGAGGTTTGTTGTCCAAACTGAAACTTCCACCATGGATCATGGCTTTAGTTAGCGGCCAAATGTTCTTCTCTAACGATATGTATACTCAAACCATTTGATCATGATAAATCACCCTTACTTCAGACAAGACGAACATGCATAGCAACTCACATGATATTCAACAAAGAAATAGTTGATGGCATCCCCAGGAACATGGTTATCACTCAACAAGCAACTTATAAGAGATAAGATGCATAAGTACATATTCAATACCACAATAGTTTTTAGGCTATTTGTCCCATGAGCTATATATTGCAAATATAAAGAATAGAAATTTTAAAGGTAGCACTCAAGCAATTTACTTTGGAATGGCAGAGAAATACCATGTGGTAGGTAGGTATGGTGGACACAAGTGGCATAGTGTTTGGCTCAAGGATTTTGGATGCATGAGAAGTATTCCCTCTCGATACAAGGTTTAGGCTAGCAAGGTTATTTAAAGCAAACACAAGTATGAAATGGTACAGCAAAACTCACATAAAAGACATATTGAAAGCATTATAAGACTCTATACCGTCTTCCTTGTTGTTCGACTCTTACTAGAAAATATCTAGACCTTAGAGAGACCAATTATGCAAACCAAATTTTAGCAAGCTCTATGTATTTCTTCATTAATAGGTGCAAAATATATGATGCAAGAGCTTAAACATGAGCACAAAAATTGCCAAGTATCACATTATTCAAGATATTATACCAATTACCACATGTAACATTTCCCGTTTCCAACCATATAACAATTTAACGAAGCAGTTCAACCTTCGCCATGAATATTATGAGTAAAGCTAAGGACATATGCGTCCATATGCAACAGCGGAGCGTGTCTCTCTCCCACACAATGAATTCTAGGATCCAACTTTATTCAAACAAAAAAAATAAAAACATAAAGACGCTCCAAGTAAAGCACATAAGATGTGATGGAATAAAAATATAGTTTCACTAGAGGAACCTGATAATGTTGTCGATGAAGAAGGGGATGCCTTGGGCATCCCCAAGCTTAGACGTTTGAGTCTTCTTGAAATATGCAGGGATGAACCACCGGGGCATCCCCAAGCTTAGAGCTTTCACTCTCCTTGATCATATTGTATCATCCTCCTCTCTTGACCCTTGAAAACTTCTTCCACACCAAACTCGAAACAAACTCATTAGAGGGTTAGTGCATAATTAAAAATTTCACATGTTCAGAGGTGACACTGTTATGACCGGCCTGGTCTACCGCCGGAGGGGGCCCATTGGCCCAGCCGGCCAAGCTTAGTTAGGGGCTTAGCCCAGTTAGCAGATTAGGGTTTCGCGAGTTCTCTTATATATACAAGTTGTAATAGACTAAATCAATCAAGCAATAATCAGATATCATTATTGCCGACTCCCAGAGGAGTCAGCCTTCTCCCGTCCGCGCCGCCTAAACCCTAGCCGCCGCCTTTCGCGTGCTCGCGACGGCGCCCTGCCGCCGGCACCGCCTTCCTCCCTCTCGCTCTCAGCACTTCCACCCCTACAATCTACGCCCTCGACCCGGTAGAACCCTAGTTCCTACCAATTTGGCATCAGAGACCTCTACGATCATGTCTTCGAGCCAGCCCACCGCCACCACCGCCGCCGCCTCCGAGACGCCGCCGGCCTCCTCCGCCGCCGCGCAACTGCCGCCGCCCTCCACGGGCGCCCGCGGCGCCTGGCGATGATGCCGGCGCCGCCCCTCCTCTCGCAGCAAGAGCTGTCGACGGCCATCCGCGACCTCGCCACCGCCGTCCAGGGCATCCGCACTGTACCTCATCGGCACGCGAGGGGATGACTATGCCGGTCTGTCGCCACCCTCGCCGCGTACCCGGCCGCGCCGCCAGCCCTTCCCGGCCAGGGACCGCCCGCTCCGCCCCCGGCCTCACCGCCGCCGCCACCGTGGGCGTCCTGGCCGCCGACCCCCAGCCCGGGCCCCGCCCCGCTGCCCCAGGGGGTGGCCATCCAGCGGGTCCAGTTCCCGCCATCGCCCTCCCGACTCCCGGCCTGGGTGACCGCGACGGAGCCCCCGCCGATCCACTCGGCCGCACCGGCGCCATCCCCGTCTACACCACCGCCGGGGACCCCCCGCGCCCGTCCTTCCCGGACCCGCCGCCTGCCCGCTTCGCCGAGCCGTCCGCTGGTCGCGCGGAGTACCCCGCCCAGGGCGCCACCGGCTTCGCTCCCCCACGCTACGCCAAGCTGGAATTCGCCACATACGACGGCGTCGAGGACCCCCTCAACTGGCTCAACCAGTGCGAGCAGTTCTTCCGGGGGACAGCGTACACGGCCGGACCGGACGTGGCTCGCCTCGTACCACCTCCGCGGCGCCGCCCAGACGTGGTACTACTCCCTGGAGCAGGACGAGGTAGGCATGCCTCCATGGGAACGGTTCCGTGAGCTCTGCCTTCTCCGCTTCGGCCCTCCAGTCCGCGGCAGCCGCTTGGCGGAACTTGGGCGTTTGGTGTTCACCACCACGGTGCAGGACTTCGCCGACCGCTTCCAGGCCCTCGCATGCCATGCGCCCGACGTGACGGGCCAACAGCGCGCCGAGCTCTTCATTGGCGGCCTCCCGGACCATATCCGCGTGGATGTCGAGCTACAGGCTCCGCGGGACCTCCAGACGGCGATGCACTACGCGCGCGCTTATGAGCGTCGCGCCCAGGCGGTTCAGCAGACGCCCCTGGCCCGCGGCACCCGCACCGCCCGACCCCCTCCTCCGGCCGCGGCCGCCACCCGACCCGCCCCACCTGGACCGACTGGCCCTGCCCCCGCAGCTACACGCACGTTCCGCCGCCTCACCCCGGCAGAGCAGCTCGAACGCCGCCGCCTGGGACTCTGCTTCAACTGCGACGACCCATACACGCCCGGTCACGTGTGCCCTTGCCTCTTCTACCTGAAGACCGTCGACGTAGAGGAGGGCGATCCGATGACCGGGCCGGTTGCCGCGGCATCCGAGATGGCCGGGCCGACCGATGCAGCTGCCACGGCCTTCGTCGTGTCCCTCCACGCGCTCGCCGGCATCCGCCACGAGCGGACGATGCTGCTTCCGATCACTATCCAGGGCGAGCCTCTGGTGGCGCTACTGGACACGGGGTCTACGCATAACTTTCTTCCCGCCGCCACTATGCGCCGCCTCGCGCTATAGCCGACAGGTGGAGATACCCTCCGCGTGACCGTGGCCAACGGTGACCGCCTCCACTGCCATGGGGTGGTCCAGCACGTCCCCCTCACCATCGGCGACGAGCACTTCGTCATCACGTGCGCCGGCATCGACTTGGGCTGCTTCGACTTCATCCTTGGCGTCGATTTTCTGCGGACGCTCGGACCCATCCTTTGGGACTTCGACGCCCTGACGATGACCTTCTGGCGCCAGGGACGCCACATTCGCTGGGAGGGTTTCGGGGGCACATCTCCCGCGCCGCAGCTCCAGCTAGTCTCTGGGGCCGACGATGCCGAGCACCCCCTCCTGACGCACCTCCTGCAGCAGCACGGCGACATCTTCGAGGAGCCGCAGGGCCTACCGCCCCCACGAGCGTGTGACCATCGCATACACTTGCTCCCGGGGTCGGCGCCAGTGGCGGTGCGCCCATACCGCTACCCCCAGCTGCAGAAGGACGAGCTGGAGCGCCAGTGCGCGCTCATGTTGGCGGCAGGCATCGTCAGGATCTCCATGTCCCCGTTCTCCGCGCCGGTGCTCTTGGTGCGCAAGTCGGATGGCACGTGGCGCTTCTGCATCGACTACCGCGCCCTCAACGCCCTCACGCTCAAGGACAAGTTCCCGATTCATGTGGTTGACGAGCTGTTTGACGAGCTCCACGGCGCGAGGTTCTTCACCAAGCTCGACCTCCGCTCAGGCTATCATCAGGTGCGCATGCACCCGGAGGACATCGCCAAGACGGCGTTCCGGACACACCATGGCCACTTCGAGTTCGTGGTGATGCCTTTCGGCCTCACCAATGCGCCCGCAACCTTCCAGGCCCTGATGAATGATGTCCTTCGCCCATACTTACGTCGTTTTGTGCTGGTTTTTTTCGATGATATCTTGATCTACAGCGCATCATGGGCGGAGCACCTGCAGCATGTCGCCATCGTCTTCAACGAGCTTCGAGCGCATCGACTTCACCTCAAGCGCTCGAAGTGCTCGTTTGCGACGACCTCGGTGGCCTATCTCGGTCACGTCATCTCCGCCGACGGGGTGGCGATGGATGCGGACAAGGTGGCGGCAGTCGCTGCCTGGCCGACGCCGCGTTCACCACGCGCCCTCCGCGGGTTCCTGGGCCTCGCCGGCTACTACCGGAAGTTCATCCGGGATTTTGGCCTCATCGCCTCGCCGCTCACGCGCCTGCTGCGGCACGAGGCCTTCGCTTGGGACGACGAGGCTACCGCTGCCTTCGAGGCCCTCAAGGGGGCCCTGACGACGGGCCCCGTTCTCCAGATGCCGGACTTCGACAAGCCGTTCATCATCGACTGCGACGCCTCCGGGGCGGGGTTCGGTGCCGTCCTTCACCAGGGTAACGGGCCGCTCGCCTACTTCAGCCGGCCGTTTGCTGCACGCCACCTCAAGCTTGCGGCGTACGAGCAGGAACTCATTGGCTTGGTTCAGGCCGTCCGCCACTGGCGCCCCTACCTATGGGGGCGCTCGTTCTGCGTATGTACGGACCACTACAGCCTTAAGTTCCTCTTGGACCAGCGGCTGTCGACGGTGCCCCAGCACCAGTGGATCAGTAAGCTGTTTGGCTTTGACTTCACGGTGGAGTATCGTCTGGGGCGCCTCAACATGGTGGCCGACGCCTTGTCCCGCCGCGACGCCGATCCCGCTGAGGGAGACACGGACGGACGCCTGCTCTGCATCCGCTCGGGGCCCTCCTTTGTCCTCTTCGACCGCATCCGCCAGGCGACGGTGTCCGCGCCGGATGCCCAGCTTCTGCGGCAGCAGCTCGACGCGGGTGAGCTGGACGACCCTTGGCGCGTCATCGACGGCCTACTCCTCCACGGGCGCCGCGTGTTCGTCCCCGACCATGATGACCTCCGCCATCAGGTGCTGCTCTTGGCACACTCCGCCGGTCATGAGGGTGTTCAGAAGACCCTCCACCGTCTTCGCGCGGATTTCTACATTCCTGGCGATCGGGCCATGGTCCAGGATTGGGTGCGTTCGTGTGAGACGTGCCAGCGCAACAAGACGGAGACTTTGCGCCCAGCTGGTGTCCTGCAGCCGCTTGACGTTCCTTCGCAGGTGTGGGCCGACATCTCCATGGACTTCATCGAGGGCCTTCCGAGGGTGGGCGGCAAGTCTGTCATCCTCACGGTGGTTGACCGCTTCTCCAAGTACGCCCACTTCATCGCACTTGGCCATCCCTACACAGCGGCGTCTGTGGCCCGCGCCTTCTTCGACGGGATCGTCCGCCTACACGGGTTTCCCTCGTCCATCGTCTGTGATCGAGATCCGGTGTTCACGGGGCACGTGTGGCGGGACCTCTTCCGCATGGCTGGGGTCCAACTCTGGTTCAGCACGGCGTTCCATCCTCACACGGACGGCCAGTCCGAGGTGGTCAATAAGGTGATCGCCATGTATTTGCGCTGTGTTACAGGTGATCGTCCTCGCGCTTGGGTGGATTGGCTTGCATGGGCGGAGTATTGCTACAACACCTCCTACCACTCCGCCCTGCGTGCGACGCCATTCGAGGTGGTCTACGGTCGGCCACCACCACCTATCCTACCGGTGGATCCAGCGACAGCGCGGACGGAGGCAGCTGGCGAGCTCATCCGCGCCCGCGACGAGATGTTGGCCGAGGTGCGGCAGCGTCTTGTCCAAGCTCAACAGGTCGCCAAGCACTACTATGACGGGCGACATCGTGATGTTGAGTATGCGGTGGGTGACTGGGTGTGGCTTCGCCTGTTGCACCGCTCTCATCAGTCCCTCGACCCGCGTGCCAAGCGTAAACTTGGTCCGCGCTATGCGGGGCCCTTCATCATCGTCGAGCGGATTGGGACCATGGCGTACAAGCTTCAGTTGCCGGAGGGGGCCCGCATTCACGACGTATTCCACGTGGGCCTGCTGAAGCCCTATCGCGGTGCCCCGCCGGTGGCCACTCCACCACTTCCGCCGACGGCCGAGGGACGTCTGCTGCCCAGTCCGGCCAAGGTGCTCCGCGCTCAACTACGTCGTGATGTTTGGCACTTGTTGGTGCAGTGGGAGGGCCTTTCCGAGGAGGAGGCGACTTGGGAGCCTCGCGAGGAGTTCCAGCAGCATTACCCAGACTACCAGCTCGAGGACGAGCTGTTTGCGCAGGCGGGGAGAGATGTTATGACCGGCCTGGTCTACCGCCGGAGGGGGCCCATTGGCCCAGCCGGCCAAGCTTAGTTAGGGGCTTAGCCCAGTTAGCAGATTAGGGTTTCGCGAGTTCTCTTATATATACAAGTTGTAATAGACTAAATCAATCAAGCAATAATCAGATATCATTATTGCCGACTCCCAGAGGAGTTGGCCTTCTCCCGTCCGCGCCGCCCAAACCCTAGCCGCCGCCTTCCGCGTGCTCGCGACGGCGCCCTGCCGCCGGCGCCGCCTTCCTCCCTCTCGCTCTCAGCACTTCCACCCCTACAATCTACGCCCTCGACCCGGTAGAACCCTAGTTCCTACCAGACACAATCATTCTTAACACTTCTGGACATTGCACAAAGCTACTGAAAGTTAATGGAACAAAGAAATCCATCAAGCATAGCAAAACAGGCAATGTGAAATAAAAGGCAGAATCTCTCAAAACAGAACAGTCCGTAAAGACGCATTTTTTAGAGGCATCAGACTTGCTCAAATGAGAAAACTCAAAACTAATGAAAGTTGCGTACATATCTGAGGATCACGCACGTAAATTGGAATAATTTTCTGAGTTACCTACAGAGAATTCAACCCAAATTCGTGACAGCAAGAAAATCTGTTTCTGCGTAGTAATCCAAATCTAGTATCATCCTTCTATTAGAGACTTTACTTGGCACAACAATGCAATAAAACTAAGATAAGGAGAGGTTGCTACAGTAGTAAAAACTTCCAAGACTCAAATATAAAATAAAAGTGCAGAAGTAAAATAATGGGTTGTCTCCCATAAGCGCTTTTCTTTAACGCCTTTCAGCTAGGCGCAGAAAGTGTATATCAAGTGTTATCAAGAGATGAAGCATCAACGCATTGTATCTTATCTATGTAAGTTTCAGAGGCTCCTTTTACATTAATTTTAGGCTTGCTATTCTCATCAAACAAATTTTCAGGAACAATCCAATCAAAATTCTTTTCTAGTGCTTCATGCATTCCTATGAGCTTAATAGGTATCGGTGCTTTAGTCTCCCCACCATCATTAACATTATTAGTGCACCTTATTATGTCCATATCCATCTTTTCAAGTGTTCTTTTAAAATCAGTGAACATACCAAGCCTCTTATGCTTAATAAAAACTTTTCTAGCTTCTTTAGCTATATCATCAAATTCTCGAACAAGGACTTTTAAAACAAAATCTCTCTTTTCTCCCCTCTCCATATCAGAAAGTGTAAGAAACATGTGTTGTATCATGGGGTTGAGACTAATAAATCTAGTTTCTATCATGCGTACCAAACAGACAGAGGTATTTTCATAGGTAGGGACAGTTTTTGCCAGGGGTATATCTTCAAGCTCTTCATGCATACTAATATGGGTGAAAAATTCTTATATATTATCTCTTCCAATGATAGACCCTCGTCCTACCGGTATGTCTTTTAGAGTGAACTTAGGAGGAAACATGATGAACTAAGTAAAGTAAATGCAACTAACTAATTTTTTTTTGGGTTTTTTAATATAGCAAACAAGACAGTAAATAAAGTAAAACTAGCAACTAATTTCTGTGTGTGTTTTGTTTTAGTGCAGCAAACAAAGTAGTAAATAAAAGTAAAGCAAGACAAAAATAAAGTAAAGAGATTGGAGGTGGAGACTCCCCTTGCAGCGTGTCTTGATCTCCCCGGCAACGGCGCCAGAAAATATGCTGCTAGCGTACAGTTGACGTGGCGTAGTAGCTTCCTTGTGACGGTAAAGCACTCGTCCATTGGGAACCCCAAGAGGAAGGTATGATGTGTACAGCAGCAAGTTTTCCCTCAGTAAGAAACCAAGGTTTATCGAACCAGTAGGAGCCAAGAAGCACGTTGAAAGTTGATGGCGGCGGAGTGTAGTGCGGCGCAACACCAAGGATTTCGGCGCCAACGTGGAACCTGCACAACACAACCAAATTACTTTGCCCCAATGTGACAGTGAGGTTGTCAATCTCACCGGCTTGCTGTAACAAAGGATTAGATGTATAGTGTGGAAGATGATGTTTGCAGAAAACAGTAGAAACAAGTATTGCAGTAGATTGTATTTGATGTAAAAGAATGGACCGGGGTCTACAGTTCACTAGAGGTGTCTCTCCCATAAGAATAAGCATATTGGGTGAACAAATTACAGTTGGGCAATTGACAAATCAAGAGAGCATAACAATGCACATACATGTTATGATGAGTAGTGTGAGATTTAATTGGGCATTACGACAAAGTACATAGACCGCTATCCAGGATGCATCTATGCCTAAAAAGTCCACCTTCAGGTTATCATCCGAACCCCCTCCAGTATTAAGTTGCAAACAACAAACAATTGCATTAAGTATGGTGCGTAATGTAATCAACAAATACATCCTTAGATATAGAATTGATGTTTTATCCCTAGTGGCAACAGCACATCCACAACCTTAGAGGTTGCTGTCACTCCCCCAGATTTAATGGAGGCATGAACCCACTATCGAGCATAAGTACCCCCTCTTGGAGTTACAAGTAATGACTTGGCCAGAGCCTCTACTAGCAACAGAGAGAATGCAAGATCATAAACAACACATAGATAGATTGATAATCAACATAGCATAGTATTCATTATTCATCGGATCCCAACAAACGCACATGTAGCTTTACAGATAGATGATCTTGATCATGTTAGGCAGCTCACAAGATCAGACAATTATAGCACAATGGGGAGAAGCCGACCATCTAGCTACTGCTATGGACCCATAGTCCAGGGGTGAACTACTCACACATCAATCCGGAGGTGACCATGGCGGTGTAGAGTCCTCCGGGAGATGATTCCCCTCTCCGGAAGGGTGCCGGAGGCGACCTCCTGAATCCCCCGAGATGGGATTGGCGGCGGCGGCGTCTCTGGAAGGTTTTCCGTATCGTGGCTCTCGGTACTGGAACTATCTTCGATGAAGGCTTAAGTAGGCGAAGAGGTAGGTCAGGGGGCCTCACGAGGGCCCCACACGCCAGGGCGGCGCGGCCCTAGCCCTGGCTGCGCGGCCCTGCTGTGTCGGCACCTCGTGGCCCCACTTCGTTTCTCCCCCGGTGTTCTGGAAGCTTCGTGGAAAAATAGGACCTTGGGCGTTGATTTCATCCAATTCCGAGAATATTTCCTTACTAGGATTTCTGAAACCAAAAACAGCAGAAAACAGCAACTAGCTCTTCGGCATCTCGTTATAGGTTAGTGCCGGAAAATGCATAATAATGACATATGATGTGTATAAAACATGTGAGTACCATCATAAAAGTAGCATGGAACATAAGAAATTATAGATACGTTTGAGACGTATCAGGTGCCAGAACGGAGTTTCTGATCCCGAAATAGGGTTTTCGATGGAGGCGGAGTTCTGGATGTCTTCTGGAAAATTGATCGAACCCCCGTGCGTTTTTAGGTCAAGGGCTTTAAGTAGTCCAGAGGGGAGCACCAGGGGCTGGCCGAGGTGGCGTCCCCATGTGGCGGCGCGGCCATGGGCCCACCGCGTCGCCACGTGGTGTGCGCGCCTCGTGGCCCCCCTCCGTCACGTCTTCTGGCTCCGTGGGTCTTCTGTAAAAATAGGCCCATTGCAATTATTTCCGGGGATTTTCCTGAAAGTTGATTTTCTGCACAAAAATAAGACACCAGGGCAATTCTGCTGAAAACAGCGTTAGTCTGTGTTAGTTGTATCCAAAATACACAAATTAGAGGCAAAACAATAGCAAAAGTATTCAGGAAAGTAGATACGTTTTGGACGTATCAGCCAACACTGCCAAGCGCTCTTAAGACCACTACGCAAGCACGCCCATTAGTACTCAGCAGGCCTGAAGTAGGAGGTCCAAGCGATGTGGTGGCTGATGATGCCAACATCGCGGCTGCACAACACAATGATACCCACGACGATTTCCACGAGTTTTCTGATGATGGACTCCTTGGTCTAGATTTTGAAGAGCAGCATCGTCATCCCGATACTCGTATGGCTGATGTTGAACAAGACCATTATGTTTCGTGCCATAAGTTGTTGTTGTTTAGTTCCCAAGATACACCGCCAACTACCTTCACCCAACCACCTAAAGTTTATATTCTGTCCCCAAACACACTGCATGTTGTGGCCTGTGATGTGGTGAAGGGACTTGTTATGGATCATAATAAGAAGAGGAAAAGAAGTAAGAAGGTTGCGCCGGCATTCAACATCCAACATGCTCTGAAGTTGACCCGGGTTAAGGACAAGGTAGATTTCAATGTGCGAACATATCATGTCGTGGGTGAACCCATCCTTCCATCTACCATGCTCAAATCCTTAACAGGGGACCTTAGCAGTTTGCATGATGATGTAGTTACAAAGGAGAAACATCTGCTCAAATCGAAGGACGATCCAAACTACCCGGTTTTCTCGGTTAAGGTGCCAACAGACTTGGGCTTTGTTGATACATCCGCCGCGGATGTGTTCTTCATGTAGTTTGAACACATCTTTGACATGTTGCACATGTAGGATGACTCCCTAGTCCTCCTATATGCTCTCCATCTAGCCCACTTGGTCGCGAAAGATCAACTCGAGTACATCGTGATAGGTGACCCCTACTACATGCATGAACACCAGTTGGTAAGCCATGAGGACCGCGTAGTCATGATGGAGCACATCGAAGATTTCATGGTGAATAATAAGATGAAGAAAATCATGCTCCTTCCTTACTTTCCCAGGTAGAGCTATTTGCTAGCCAACATAACAAGTTTTACTACACTTCCATCATTATTTTGAAGATACATGAACGGTAAATTTGAGAACGATGGTTTCTTTGAATTGTTTTTGCATAGAGAACACTGCATCCTCATTGTTTTGTATCTGGAAGTTTCGCAAGCCGTGTTTCTGGACTCGTCGAGGATCAACGACCCGAAGAAAGAGTACGTCGAACTCAAGAATGTTCTCGATGATGCTATATGCGGCTTCTCCATGAAGGGAGGCTGCCTCAAGAAAACAGTACGCAGATCAGGAAACAAGGCGTTCAACTACAAAACCGAATTTACCTGCCTCAAGCAACCGCCTAAATGTATGATGGATGCGTACTACGTCATCCTTCACATGAAGGACATTGTACACCAGCACCAAAACCTTATGATGCTAACTCAACTCGAGGAATGGGGCAAAGGCAATGCGGAGAGCAGTGTCGAAGCTCTCAAAGCTGAGTTATGTGGCATCCAGCAGAGTCTTGGGAAAATCATCTACAACAATGTTCTTAGATGCAAAGGGATGTTCCATGGCGGCAATCCAAAACGACGGGACATAGCTGATCGCTTAAAACAGCAGGGTGACACCAGAGAATTCAACACGGTAGGTGGCATTCTCCCATTCAAGGCGAAATCGATCATGGCAAAATCGGTCAAGTGAATATGCACTCGTGGGGTGTAATAAACGTTATTATGATCTTCGGACTATGATCTTCTGATTTAAATTTATTCCCAGACTATGAACTTGCGATGTAAACATTATTCCTAAACTTATGATGCTTTTGCATTATGAATCATGCATGCTTAGTTATGTTCCTTTGTATTGCGAACATTTTTGTTGTTGTTGTTGCCTAATATTATGTTGCATATTAATTGTCTATGGCTTGGCTTATGCATGGCTTTGTCTTATGACACATCTATCTTGGGTATAGAGATGGCGAAGAAGTCGTATGTCGTGTTCCAAGGTAGGTTTCCATGAGTGTATGATGAATGGGATGACTGTCTAAAGTAAGTGAACAGGTTCAAGGGCAACAACTACAAAGGGTACAAGAGCAAAGCTGAAGCGGAATCTAGATACATGAAGCAACTGTTAGGGGAAGAGAGGAAGGAGGAAAAGACTAAGGAGGAGGAAGAGGAACTGGAAGAAGACCATCTTAGTCTCCACAATGTTGCTTGTGCTTGCAGTTGTGTTGTATGTGATTCTCATGTGTTAGATGCATGCTAGTTGTATCTACATGTATACTAACTTATGTATTATTGTGATGAACTTGATGTACTAGTTTGGTACTCCATTGAGGTTTAATTAATGTGAATGAATTCTGTTATTTATACCTGTTTTGATTTGAATTGTTTAAATTCCTAGAATAAGCTGGCGCGAAGCAGCAGAACTGGAACCCAGTGATGGCGTGTGCTTGATGGAAGCGGTTGGGAAACCCTAAGAGGAAGGTGTGATGAGCACAACGGCAAGTTTTCCCTCAGTAAGAAACCAAGGTTTAATCGATCAGTAGGAGAAAGGCGTGACTTCTGAAGGTGTTGTTGGCTGACTATTGGCAGGGTGCACTACCGGTGTCAGCAACAATGTGGAACCTACACACAACACAACCACAATACTTTGCCCCAACTTACACTGAGGTTGTCAATCTCACTGGTTTGCTGAACACAAAGGATTAGACGTATCGAGTTGAAAGAGGTGTTTGCAGTAATTAAAGAGAACAGAGCTTACAGTAAGTAAACAGAGCAGGATTGCGGTGGTTGAATTTGTTAGTGTAAAGGAAAGGACCAGGATCCACAGTTCACTAGAGGTGTCTCTCCATAAAATAAATAGCAGGCTGGGTGAACAAATTAAACCCGGGCAATTGACAGAATATCGACCATACATGATAAGATGATTACTATGAGATTCGTTTGGGCATTACAACATAATACATAGACTGTAATCCAACTGTGTCTATGACTAGTAATACACCTTCCGGTTATCATCCGAACCCCTTCCAGTATTAAGTTGCAAGCAACAGATTATCGCATTAAGCAATGTGTGTAAAGTAAACAATAGAATTACCCTTGGATAAAACATTGTTGTTTTCTCCCTAGTAGCAACATGATGTCTACTCACGCTTCTATTCCTGTAGACAGTGTTGGGCCTCCAAGAGCAGAGGTTTGTAGAACAGCAGCAAGTTTCCCTTAAGTGGATCACCCAAGGTTTATCGAACTCAGGGAGGAAGAGTTCAAAGATATCCCTCTCAAGCAACCCTGCAACCACAATACAAGAAGTCTCTTGTGTCCCCAACACACCTAATACACTTGTCATATGTATAGGTGCACTAGTTCGGCGAAGATATAGTGAAATACAGGTGGTATGGATGTATATGAGCAGTAGTAACGGTGCTAGAAAATTGCTTGTTGGCGTGTAGTAAGTAAACATGCAGCAGAACAACAAATAAACGGAGATTGCAGTATTTGGAAACAAGGCCTAGGGATAATACTTTTACTAGTGGACACTCTCAACATTGATCACATAATAAAACCACTCTACACTCTCTTGTTGGATGATGAACACCACTAATTGTGTAGGGCTATGATACGTCTCCGACGTATCGATAATTTCTTATGTTCCATGCTTGTTTTATGACAATACCTACATGTTTTGTTCACACTTTATATCGTTTTGATGCGTTTTCCGGAACTAGCCTATTGACGAGATGTCGTAGTGCCAGTTCCTGTTTTCTGATGTTTTTGGTTTCAAAAATCCTAGTAAGGAAATATTCTCGGAATTGGACGAAATCAACGCCCAGCATCTTAGAATTCCACGAAACTTCCAGAACACCCGAGAGCCACCAGAGGGGGTCCACAGGAGGCCAACACATGGGGCTGGCGCGGCCAGGGCCTGGGCCGCGCCCCCCTGTTGTGTGGCGGCTCCGTACCCCCTCCGACTCCGCCTCTTCGCCTATTTAAAGGTCCCTGACCTAAAACTTCGATACGGAAAAGCCACGGTACGAGAAACCTTCCAGAGCCGCCGCCATCGCGAAGCCAAGATCTGGGGGACAGGAGTCTCTGTTCCGGCACGCCGCCGGGACGGGGAAGTGCCCCCGGAAGGCATCTCCATCGACACCACCGCCATCTTCATAAACGCTGCTGTCTCCCATGAGGAGGGAGTAGTTCTCCATCGAGGCTAAGGGTTGTACCGGTAGCTATGTGGTTAATCTCTCTCCTATGTACTTCAATACAATGATCTCATGAGCTGCCTTACATGATTGAGATTCATATGAGTTATGTATCACTATTCATATATGTGCTACTCTAGTGATGTTATTAAAGTACTCTATTCCTCCTCCATGATGTAATGGTGACAGTGTGTGCATCATGTAGTACTTGGCGTAGTTTATGATTATGATCTCTTGTAGATTATGAAGTTAACTATTACTATGATGGTATTGATGTGATCTATTCCTCCTTTCATAGTATGATGGAGACAGTGTGCATGCTATGTTAGTACTTGGTATAATTGCAATCATCTATCATGCACTCTAAGGTTATTTAAATATGAATATCGAATATTGTGGAGCTTGTTAACTCCGGCATTGAGGTCTCTTGTAGCCCTACACAATTAGTGGTATTCATCATCCAACAAGAGAGTGTAGAGTGGTTTTATTATGTGATCAATGTTGAGAGTGTCCACTAGTGAAAGTATAATCCCTAGGCCTTGTTTCCTAATACTGCAATCATCGCTTATTTACTATTCTGCTGCATCTTTACTTACTACACGTCAGCAAGCTATTTTCTGGTGCCGTTACTACTGCTCATATACATTCATACCACCTGTATTTCACTATCTCTTCGCCGAACTAGTGCACCTATACATCTGACAAGTGTATTAGGTGTGTTGGGGACACAAGAGACTTCTTGTATTGTGGTTGCAGGGTTGCTTGAGAGGGATATCTTTGACCTCTTCCTCCCTGAGTTCGATAAACCTTGGGTGATCCACTTAAGGGAAACTTGCTGTTGTTCTACAAACCTCTGCTCTTGGAGGCCCAACACTGTCTACAGGAATAGAAGCGTGCATAGACATCAAGCACTTTTCTGGCGCCGTTGCCGGGGAGGAAAGGTAAAAGGTACTCACACTCCGGTCCCAGGTAACCAAACACTTTTCTGGTACCGTTGTGATTGCTCGAAGCTATTTCCTTTAGATCCTGCAATTGCATCTTTTTGTTTCTTGTTTACACTAGTTAGGCATAATGGAAAACAACAAAAATATGAGAGATCTTTATGAACTTTATCTTGAATTATGACATGATGTGTTTGAAGAGAGAATTAAGAAACCCATGGAACTTTATATGCATGCTAATGGGAATGTTATTACTATGAATGCTTTGAACACCATTGTTGCTAATGCTATGGAAAATTCTAAGCTTGGGGAAGCTGATTTTGATGAGCATGATATTTTTAGTCCCCCAAGCATTGAGGAGAAAATTTACTTTGATGACACTTTGCCTCCAATTTATGATGATTATAATGATAGTAGTCTTTTGGTGCCACCTACTATGGAGGATAAATTTGATTATGATTACAATATGCCTCCTATATTTGATGATAGCTACTATGATGAATTTGCTCCCACTACAATTAATAAGAATGACTATGCTTATGTTGGGAGTAGTAATTATTTTATGCATGAGACTCATGATAAGAATGCTATATGTGATAGTTATATTGTTGAGTTTGCTCATGACACTACTGAAAGTTATTATGAGAGAGGAAAATATGGTTGTAGAAATTTTCATGTTACTAAAACACCTCTCTATATGCTGAAAATCTTGAAGCTGCACTTGTTTTATCTTTCTATGCTTGTTGCATTATGCTTCATGAATTTGTTTATTTACAAGATTCCTTTTCATAGGAAGTGGGTCAGGCTTAAATGTGGTTTGAATTTGCTTTTTGATGCTCTCTTTTTCTTCAACTCTTATTTCTTGCGAGTGCATCATTAAAACTGCTGAGCCCATCTTAATGGCTATAAAGAAAGCACTTCTTGGGAGATAACCCATGTGTTTATTTTACTACAGTACTTTTGTTTTATATTTGTGTCTTGGAAGTTGTTACTACTGTAGCAACCTCTCCTTATCTTTATTTTATTGCATTTTTGTGCCAAGTAAAGTCTTTGATAGTAGAGTTGATACTAGATTTGGATTACTGCGCAGAAACAGTTTTCTTGCTGTCACGAAATTGAGTCCCTACGCCTGTAGGTAACTCAGAAAAATAAGCCAATTTACGTGCGTGATCCTCAGATATATACGCAACTTTCATTCAATTTGAGCATTTTCATCTGAGCAAGTCTGGTGCCTCTAAAAAATTCGTCTTTACGGACTGTTCTGTTTTGATAGATTCTGCCTTTTATTTCGCATTGCCTCTTTTGCTGTGTTGGATGGATTTCTTTGTTCCATTAACTTTCAGTAGCTTTGTGCAATGTCCAGAAGTGTTAAGAATGATTGTGTCACCTCTGAACATGTGAATTTTTAATTATGCACTAACCCTCTAATGAGTTTGTTTTGAGTTTGGTGTGGAGGAAGTTTTCAAGGGTCAAGAGAGGAGGATGATGCAATATGATCAAGGAGAGTGAAAGGTCTAAGCTTGGGGATGCCCCCGTGGTTCATCCGTGCATATTTCAAGAAGACTCAAGCATCTAAGCTTAGGGATGCCCAAGGCATCCCCTTCTTCATCGATAACTTATCAGGTCACTTCTCTTGAAACTATATTTTTATTCGGTCACATCTTATGTACTTTACTTGGAGCGTTGTTTGTTTTTATTTTTGTTTTGCTTGATTAAATGCTTGTGTGGGAGAGAGACACGCTCCGGTGGTTCATATGAACACATGTGTTCTTAGCTTTACTTTTAATGTTCATGGCGAAGGTTGAAACTGCTTCGTTCATTGTTATATGGTTGGAAACAGAAAATGCTACATGTGGTAATTGGTATAATGTCTTGAATAATTTGATACTTGGCAATTGTTGTGCTCATGTTTAAGCTCTTGCATCATGTACTTTGCACCTATTAGTGAAGAAATACTGTAGAGCTTGCTAAAATTTGGTTTGCATGATTGGTCTCTCTAGAGTCTAGATATTTTCTAGTAAGAGTCGAACAACAAGGAAGACAATGTAGAGTCTTATAATGCTTGCAATATGTTCTTATGTAAGTTTTGATGTACCGGTTCATACTTGTGTTTGCTTCAAATAACCTTGCTAGCCTAAGCCTTGAGTTGAGAGGGATTACTTCTCATGCATCCAAATCCTTGAGCCAAAAACTATGCCATTTGTGTCCACCATACCTACCTACTACATGGTATTTTTCTGCCATTCCAAGGTAAATTGCTTGAGTGCTACTTTAAAAATTCCATTCTTTGTCTTTGCAATATATAGCTCATGGGACAAATAGCCTAAAAACTATTGTGGTATTGAATATGTACTTATGTGTTCTATTTCTTAATAAGTTGCTTGTTGAGCGATAACCATGTTCGTGGGGACGCCATCAACACTTTGTTGAATATCATGTGAGTTTCTATGCATGTTCGTCTTGTCTGAGGTAAGGGTGATTTATCATGATCAAATGGTTTGAGTATGCATATTGTTAGAGAAGAACATTGGGCCGCTAACTAAAGCCATGATCCATGGTGGAAGTTTCAGTTTGGACAACAAATCTCAATCTCTTATGAGAATATTATCTGTTGTTGAATGCTTATGCATTAAAGAGGAGTCCATTATCTGTTGTCTATGTTGTCCCGGTATGGATGTCTAAGTTGAGAATAATCAAAAGCGAGAAATCCAATGCGAGCTTTCTCCTTAGACCTTTGTACATGCGGCATAGAGGTACCCCTTTGTGACACTTGGTTAAAACATATGTTATGCACTGATAATCCATGTAAATCCAAGCTAATTAGGACGAGGTGCGGGCACTATTGGTAATCTATGCATGAGGCTTGCAACTTATAGGATATATTATACATAACACATATGCTTTATTACTACCGTTGACAAAATTGTTTCTTGTTTTCAAAATAAAATCTCTAGCACAAATATAGCAATCCATGCTTCCCTCTGCGAAGGGCCTTTCTTCTACTTTTATGTTGAGTCGGTTTACCCATTTCTCTCTATCTTAGACGCAAACACTTGTGTTAACCGTGCATTGATTCTTACATGCTTGCTTATTGCACTTATTATATTACTTTATGTTGACAACTATCCATGAGATATACATGTTACAAGTTGAAAGCAACTGCTGAAACTTAAATCTTCCTTTGTGTTGCTTCAATGCCTTTACTTTGAATTTATTGCTTTATGAGTTAACTCTTATGCAAGACTTATTGATGCTTGTCTTGAAAGTACTATTCATGAAAAGTCTTTGCTATATGATTCAATTGTTTAATCATTGTCTTTACCATTGCTTTGAATCGCTGCATTCATCTCATATACCTTGCAATAGTATGATTAAGATTATGTTGGTAGCATGTCACTTCATATCTTTGTTATCGTTTACCTACTCGGGATGAGTAGGAACTAAGCTTGGGGATGCTGATACGTCTCCGACGTATCGATAATTTCTTATGTTCCATGCTTGTTTTATGACAATACCTACATGTTTTATTCACACTTTATATCGTTTTGATGCGTTTTCCGGAACTAACCTATTGACGAGATGCCGCAGTGCCAGTTCCTGTTTTCTGCTGTTTTTGGTTTCAGAAATCCTAGTAAGGAAATATTCTCGGAATTGGACGAAATCAACGCCCAGCATCTTAGAATTCCACGAAGCTTCCAGAACACCCGAGAGCCACCAGAGGGGGGCCACAGGGGGCCCACACATGGGGCTGGCGCGGCCAGGGCCTCGGCCGCGCCCCCCTGTTGTGTGGCGGCTCCGTACCCCCTCCGACTCCGCCTCTTCGCCTATTTAAAGGTCCCTGACCTAAAACTTCGATACGGAAAAGCCACGGTACGAGAAACCTTCCAGAGCCGCCGCCATCGCGAAGCCAAGATCTGGGGGACAGGAGTCTCTGTTCCGGCACGCCGCCGGGACGGGGAAGTGCCACCGGAAGGCATCTCCATCGACACCACCGCCATCTTCATCAACGCTGATGTCTCCCATGAGGAGGGAGTTGTTCTCCATCGAGGCTAAGCGTTGTACCGGTAGCTATGTGGTTAATCTCTCTCCTATGTACTTCAATACAATAATCTCATGAGCTGCCTTACATGATTGAGATTTATATGATGAGCTTTGTATCACTATTAATCTATGTGCTAATCTAGTGATGTTATTAAAGTACTCTATTCCTCCTCCATGATGTAATGGTGACAGTGTGTGCATCATGTAGTACTTGGCGTAGTTTATGATTATGATCTCTTGTAGATTATGAAGTTAACTATTACTATGATGGTATTGATGTGATCTATTCCTCCTTTCATAGTATGATGGTGACAGTGTGCATGCTATGTTAGTACTTGGTATAATTGCAATTATCTATCATGCACTCTAAGGTTATTTAAATATGAATATCGAATATTGTGGAGCTTGTCAACTCCGGCATTGAGGCGCTCTTGTAGCCCTACACAATTAGTGGTGTTCATCATCCAACAAGAGAGTGTAGAGTGGTTTTATTATGTGATCAATGTTGAGAGTGTCCACTAGTAAAAGTATTATCCGTAGGCCTTGTTTCCAAATACTGCAATCTCTGTTTATTTACTGTTCTGCTGCATGTTTACTTACTACACGCCAACAAGCACTTTTCTGGCGCTGTTACTACTGCTCATATACATTCATACCACCTGTATTTCACTATCTCTTCGCCGAACTAGTGCACCTATACATCTGACAAGTGTATTAGGTGTGTTGGGGACACAAGAGACTTCTTGTATTGTGGTTGCAGGGTTGCTTGAGAGGGATATCTTTGACCTCTTCCTCCCCGAGTTCGATAAACCTTGGGTGATCCACTTAAGGGAAACTTGCTGCTGTTCTACAAACCTCTGCTCTTGGAGGCCCAACACTGTCTACAGGAATAGAAGCGTGCGTAGACATCAGGCTACAAGAGCGCCTCAATGCCGGAGTTAACAAGCTCCACAATATTCGATATTCATATTTAAATAACCTTAGAGTGCATGATAGATCATTGCAATTATACCAAGTACTAACATAGCATGCACACTGTCACCATCATACTATGAAAGGAGGAATAGATCACATCAATACCATCATAGTAATAGTTAACTTCATAATCTACAAGAGATCATAATCATAAACTACGCCAAGTACTACATGATGCACACACTGTCACCATTACATCATGGAGGAGGAATAGAGTACTTTAATAACATCACTAGAGTAGCACATAGATTAATAGTGATACAAAGCTCATCATATGAATCTCAATCATGTAAGGAAGCTCATGAGATCATTGTATTGAAGTACATAGGAGAGAGATTAACCACATAGCTACCGGTACAGCCCTTAGCCTCGATGGAGAATTACTCCCTCCTCATGGGAGACAGCAGCGGTGATGAAGATGGCGGTGGTGTCGATGGAGATGCCTTCCGGGGGCACTTCCCCGTCCCGGCGGAGTGCCGGAACAGAGACTCCTGTCCCCCAGATCTTGGCTTCGCGATGGCGGCGGCTCTGGAACTTTTCTCGTACCGTGGCTTTTTTCGTATCGAAGATTTAGGTCAGGGACCTTTAAATAGGCGAAGAGGCGGAGTCGGAGGGCTGACGAGGCGATGACACAATAGGGGGGCGCGGCCCCCCTCTGGCCGCGCCAGCCTGGCGTCTGGTGGCCTTGTGGCCCTCCTCTGGTGCCTCTCGGGTGTTCTGGAAGCTTCGTGGAATTATAAGATGTTGGGCGTTGATTTCGTCCAATTCCGAGAATATTTCCTTACTAGGATTTCTGAAACCAAAAACAGCAGAACAGAACTGCAGCTGCGGCATCTCGTCAATAGGTTAGTTCCAGAAAATGCATAAATATGACATAAAGTGTGTATAAAACATGTAGGTATTGTCATAAAACAAGCATGGAACATAAGAAATTATCGATACGTTGGAGACGTATCAGCATCCCCAAGCTTAGTTCCTACTCGTCCCGAGTAGGTAAACGATAAAAGAATAATTTCTGAAGTGACATGCTACCAACATATTCTTGATCATACTATTGTAAAGCATATAAGATGAATGCAGCGATTCAAAGCAATGGTAAATACAATGGTTAAACAATTGAATCATATAGCAAAGATTTTTCATAAATAGTACTTTCGAGACAAGCATCGATAAGTCTTGCATAAGAGTTAACTCATAAAGCAATAAATTCAAAGTCAAGGCATTGAAGCAACACAAAGGAAGATTAAGTTTCAGCGGTTGCTTTCAACTTGTAACATGTATATCTCATGGATATTGTCAACATAAAGTAATTTGATGAATGCAAATATGCAAGCATGTAAGAATCAATGTATAGTTGACACAAGTGTTTGCTCCTAAGATGGAAGGAAGTAGGTAAACTGACTCAACATTAAAGTAAAAGAAAGGCCCTTCGTAGAGGGAAGCATGGATTGCTATATTTGTGCTAGAGCTTTTATTTTGAAAACAAGAAACAATTTTGTCAACGGTAGTAATAAAGCATATGTGTTATGTATATTATATCCTACAAGTTGCAAGCCTCATGCATAGTATACCAATAGTGCCCGCACCTCGTCCTAATTAGCTTGGATTTACATGGATTATCATAGCATAGCATATGTTTCAACCAAGTGTCACAAAGGGGTACCTCTATGCCGCCTGTACAAAGGTCTAAGGAGAAAGCTCGCATTGGATTTCTCGCCTTTGATTATTCTCAACTTAGACATCCATACCGGGACAACATAGACAACAGATAATGGACTCCTCTTTAATGCATAAGCATTCAACAACAGATAATATTCTCATAAGAGATTGAGGTTTGTTGTCCAAACTGAAACTTCCACCATGGATAATGGCTTTAGTTAGCGGCCCAATGTTCTTCTCTAACAATATGCATACTCAAACCATTTGATCATAATAAATCACCCTTACTTCAGACAAGATGAACATGCATAGCAACTCACATGATATTCAACAAAGAAATAGTTGATGGCGTCCCCAGGAACATGGTTATTGCTCAACAAGCAACTTATTAAGAAATAAGATACATAAGTACATATTCAATACCACAATAGTTTTTTAAGCTATTTGTCCCATGAGCTATATATTGTAAAGACAAAGAATGGAATTTTAAAGGTAGCACTCAAGCAATTTACTTTGGAATGGCAGAGAAATACCATGTAGTAGGTAGGTATGGTGGACACAAATGGCATAGTTATTGGCTCAAGGATTTTGGATGCACGAATATTCCCTCTCAATACAAGGCTTAGGCTAGCAAGGTTGTTTGAAGCAAACACATGTATAAACCGGTACAACAAAACTTACATAAGAACATATTGCAAGCATTATAAGAATATACACTGTCTTCCTTGGTATGAATGTATATGAGCAGTAGTAACGGCGCCAGAAAAGTGCTTGTTGGCGTGTAGTAAGTAAACATGCAGCAGAACAGTAAATAAACGGAAATTGCAGTATTTGGAAACAAGGCCTAGGGATAATACTTTTACTAGTGGACACTCTCAACATTGATCACATAATAAAACCACTCTACACTCTCTTGTTGGATGATGAACACCACTAATTGTGTAGGGCTACAAGAGCGCCTCAATGCCGGAGTTAACAAGCTCCACAATATTCGATATTCATATTTAAATAACCTTAGAGTGCATGATAGATCATTGCAATTATACGAAGTACTAACATAGCATGCACACTGTCACCATCATACTATGAAAGGAGGAATAGATCACATCAATACCATCATAGTAATAGTTAACTTCATAATCTACAAGAGATCATAATCATAAACTACGCCAAGTACTACATGATGCACACACTGTCACCATTACATCATGGAGGAGAAATAGAGTACTTTAATAACATCACTAGATTAGCACATATATTAATAGTGATACAAAGCTCATCATATGAATCTCAATCATGTAAGGCAGCTCATGAGATCATTGTATTGAAGTACATACGAGAGAGATTAACCACATAGCTACCGGTACAACCCTTAGCCTCGATGGAGAACTACTCCCTCTGATACGTCTCAAACGTATCTATAATTTCTTATGTTCCATGCTACTTTTATGATAATACTCACATGTTTTATACACATTATATGTCATTATTATGCATTTTCCGGCACTAACCAATTAACGAGATGCCGAAGAGCCAGTTGCTGTTTTCTGCTGTTTTTGGTTTCAGAAATCCTAGTAAGGAAATATTCTCGGAATTGGACGAAATCGACGCCCAGGGTCCTATTTTTGCACGAAGCTTCCAGAAGACCGAGGGGGAAAGGAAGTGGGGCCACGAGGTGGCGACACACCAGGGCGGCGCGGCCCAGGCCCTGGCCGCGCCGGCCTGTGGTGTGGGCCCCTCGTGACGCCCTTTGACCTACCCTTCCGCCTACAAATAGCCTCCGTCGCGAAACCCCCAGTACCGAGAGCCACGATACGAGAAAACATACTGAGACGTCGCCGCCGCCAATCCCATCTCGGGGGATTCAGGAGATCGCCTCCGGCACTTTGCCGGAGAGGGGAATCATCTCCCGGAGGACTCTACACCGCCATGGTCGCCTCCGGATTGATGTGTGAGTAGTTCACCCCTGGACTATGGGTCCATAGCAGTAGCTAGATGGTTGTCTTCTCCTCATTATGCTATCATTGTCTGATCTTGTGAGCTGCCTATCATGATCAAGATCATCTATCCGTAAAGCTACATGTGTGTTTGTTGGGATCCGATGAATAGAGAATACTATGTTATGTTGATTATCAATCTATTACCTATGTGTTGTTTATGATCTTGCATGCTCTCCGTTGTTAGTAGAGGCTCTGGCCAAGTTTTTGCTAGTAACTCCAAGAGGGAGTATTTATGCTCGATAGTGGGTTCATGCCTCCATTAAATCTGGGACAGTGACAGAAAGTTCTAAGGTTGTGGATGTGCTGTTGCCACTAGGGATAAAACATTGATACTATGTTCGAGGATATAGTTATTGATTACATTACGCACCATACTTAATGCAATTGTCTGTTGCTTGCAACTTAATACCGGAAGGGGTTCGGATGATAACCTGAAAGTGGACTTTTTAGGCATAGATGCATGCTGGATAGCGGTCTATGTACTTTGTCGTAATGCACAATTAAATCTCACAATACTCATCATGTCATGTATGTGCATTGTCATGCCATCTCTATTTGTCAATTGCCCAACTGTAATTTGTTTACCCAATATGCTATTTCTTATGGGAGAGACACCTCTAGTGAACTGTGGACCCCGGTCCATTCTTTTACATCGAATACAATCTAATGCAATACTGTTTCTACTATTTTCTGCAAACAATCATCATCCACACTATACATCTAATCCTTTGTTACAGCAAGCCGGTGAGATTGACAACCTCACTGTTTCGTTGGGGCAAAGTACTTTGGTTGTGTTGTGCAGGTTCCACGTTGGCGCCGGAATCCCTGGTGTTGCGCCGCACTACATCTCGCCGCCATCAACCTTCAACGTGCTTCTTGGCTCCTACTGGTTCGATAAACCTTGGTTTCTTCGAGGAAAACCTGCTGCTATACGACATCATACCTTCCTCTTGGGGTTCCCAACGAACGTGTGAGTTACACGCCATCAAACAGTTTTTCTGGCGCCGTTGCCGGGGAGATCAAGACACGCTGCAAGGGGAGTCTTCACAATCCAATCTCTTTACTTTGTTTTTTTCTTGCTTTATTTTATTTACTACTTTGTTTGCTGCATTATATCAAAATACAAAAAAATTAGTTGCTAGTTTTACTTTATTTACTGTCTTGCACTCTATATCAAAAACACAAAAAATTAGTTACTTGCATTTACTTTATCTAGTTTACTTTATTTACTGCTGCTAAAATGGGTACTCCTGAAAATACTAAGTTGTGTGACTTCACAACCACAAATAATAATGATTTCTTATGCACACCTATTGCTCCACCTGCTACCACAGCAGAATTCTTTGAAATTAAACCTGCTTTAATGAATCTTGTTATGAGAGAACAATTTTCTGGTGTTAGTTCTGATGATGCTGCTGCCCATCTCAATAATTTTGTTGAACTTTGTGAAATGCAAAAGTATAAAGATGTAGATGGTGACATAATAAAATTAAAATTGTTCCCTTTCTCATTAAGAGGAAGAGCTAAAGATTGGTTGCTATCTCTGCCTAAGAATAGTATTGATTCATGGACTAAATGCAAGGATGCTTTTATTGGTAGATATTATCCCCCAGCTAAAATTATATCTTTGAGGAGTAGCATAATGAATTTTAAACAATTATATACTGAGCATGTTGCACAAGCATGGGAAAGAATGAAATCTTTGGTTAAAAATTGCCCAACCCATGGACTGACTACTTGGATGATCATCCAAACCTTTTATGCAGGACTGAATTTTTCTTCACGAAACTTATTGGATTCAGCTGCTGGAGGTACCTTTATGTCCATCACCCTTGGTGAAGCAACAAAGCTTCTTGATAATATGATAATATGCAGAAGTGTTTGTTCTCCACAGTGCACAAGCTTTTGATGCCTCCTTTGCACAAGAAGAAGAGAGCCACCACCATGTATCTGTGTCATACAATGGACAATGTGGTTGAAATGGAATCACCTGCTACACCTGTTGCATCTTTCTCTGCTTCTTCAGTACCTCAGATAGGCAACAAAAGAAAGAGTCGAGCACCTAAATCAGTTGCTATAGTGGATACTGCTTACAGAAGAAGCACACGTAGCTGCACTAAAAGAGATGGGCATAGGCCAGTGTCAATGGGTGATACTGTCACAAGGTCAAGGAAGAAATCCAAAGCTCAAGTGAAGGATTTGGAGAAGGAGGTTGCTTCACAAAAGAAAAATCAGGCTCATGAAGGTGAAGCTGAGGGGAGTGCTGCTGAGGCTCCTCCTGAAACTCCTTTAAATGTCATGCAGCATGTTGGGATTGCTTTGGGCATTGAGCCAGAATTTCTTACAGAGGAGAAGCTTAAGGCACCTCTGAAGGGTAAAAAGTAGAAGACTCTTCCCAATGATAAGTAGGCACAGCAAGAATCCAAGGAGGGGACACCCTGATTTTGTTGCCCCATCTTTTGTTAGAGGCCTCATGTGTTTAACCTTTTTATATCAGTGGTTTGGTGAGAGCTTTTGTCCAGTATTTTGTGTCCTTTGGCAGTTGGGTTATTACTTCTGTACTGGGTCAGTTGTTATGGTGAACTTCTTGTATGGCTATATTTGTACTTCTTATTACATGAGGCTTGTAGTCTGCATGTTTGTTGCTCTCTTTTTATCAGTTCTCCATGTGTGCACAACATACTAGACAATGGAGAATTCTGTGTTGGAATGTCAGAGGTTTAAATTCTGATAAACACCAAAGAGCTCTTAGATCAAAAATTGAAGAAAGTCAATGTTCTGTCATTTGCATACAGGAAACAAAATGTGAAGTTATTGATCATAAGTTAATAAGGAAATGTTGCCCCAAAAGATTTGATAGCTTTGTGTACTCACCTTCTGTTGGGGCCTCTGGAGGTATTTTAATTCTATGGAATTCTACTATTTTTGCTGGGAACTTAATTGAAATACAGACATATGGAGTTATTGTTAATTTCACTTCTGTGCATAATGGAGAAAATTGGAATTTGGTGTCAGTTTATGGGCCTTGTCAGGGTGAGTTAAGGGATGAATTTGTGCAGTGGTTGTATAATCTTCATATTCCAACTGGGAGTAATTGGCTCCTTCTGGGGGATTTTAATTTCATAAGATCAAGTGAGAATAGAAATAAACCAGGGGGTGATATAAATGATATGTTTTTGTTCAATGAGATAATTGGACACTTGGGGTTGCTTGAGTTGCCTCTTAAGGGGAGAAAATACACCTGGTCAAACATGCAAAGCCAACCTCTACTGGAACAATTGGATTGGTTTTTTACTAGCAATGAATGGATTTCTACATATCCTAATACTGTAGTGCTGCCATTAGCAAATACAGCATCAGATCATATCCCTTGTGTGGTGAATATTGATACAATCATTCCTAAGGCTAGTATCTTCAGGTTTGAGAATTACTGGACTGATCAGCCAGGGTTCTTAGATTGTGTAAAAGCTGTTTTGAATGTTAAATCTAGCAAGGCTTACAGTTCTGCAGTGTTAGCTGATAAATTTAAATCTTTAAGATATGCGTTGAAGAAATGGCATACAAGTTTATCAAAGTTAAAAGCTAATATACAGAATTGCAATAAAGTGATTTTACTAATGGATAACCTGGAAGAGCAGAGACCCTTGTTTCTTACTGAATTTAACTTCAGACAGATAGTGAAGTTACACTTGGATAATTTATTGCTCATTGAGTGCAATTATTGGAGGAAGAGGTGCACAATCAGATGGGTTAAGGTTGGGGAAGATAATACCAAATTTTTTCATGCTATGGCCACACAGAGGCACAGAAGAAATGCTATATCCATGCTCACTGCTGTAGATGGTAGGCAGGTGTCTGATCATGCAGAGATGGCTGGCTTGTTGTGGTCCAGTTATAAGGAAAGGATGGGAATGTCTGAGGGTATTAGTATGCAATTTGATCTTGCTGCTATTATTGAAAAAGTTCCTGGTTTGGATGAAATATCTATGCCATTCTTGCTAGAGGAGATGGAACTGGTAATTAAGCAAATGACCCCAGATAAGGCACCTGGGCCAGATGGCTTCAATGGTCATTTCTTGAAGAAATGTTGGCCTATAGTTAAGCAGCAGTTCTTTGATCTGGCTGCAGAATTTCATGAGGGATCTTTGAATTTACAAAATATTAATGGGTCTTACATCACTTTGGTTCCAAAGGTGCAGTCACCAGAGACAGTGAATGATTTCAGGCCCATCTCCTTGACAAATGTTTGTATCAAATTTCTTACAAAGTTAGTGGCCAACAGGTTCCAACAGAAAATCTTGAAGTGTATTCATAAAAATCAATATGGCTTCATAAAGTCCAGAACAATTCATGATTGTGTGGCATGGACATTTGAGTATTTATACCAATGTCATATTTCCAAAAAGCCTATAGTTATTCTTAAGCTTGATTTTGCTAAAGCTTTTGATACAATTGAGCATGAGGTGATTTTGCAAGTTATGAAGCATAAAGGCTTTGATGAGAAAACTATTGGATGGGTGAAAAATATTCTTGCATCTGGTACTTCTTCTGTCTTGTTGAATGGAGTACCTGGCAAGCAGTTTGTCTGCAAGAGGGGTGTCAGGCAAGGGGACCCACTGTCACCTATCCTATATGTGCTTGGTTCTGATTTGTTACAGACAGTGGTTAATAATATGCTTCAAGAGGGGAGAATATCTTTGCCTATAGAGGTTAATGATCCAGACTTCCCAATTGTACAGTATGCTGATGATACTCTGTTAATAATACCTGCTGACTTGGCTCAGATTTTGGCTTTGAAAGATGTGCTTCACAACTTCACTCTTTCTACTGGTTTGAAGATTAATTATCACAAGTCTAGTATGGTGCCCATTAATGTACCTGTTGAGGATATGAAAGTGCTTGCAGAAGCTTTTGGTTGTCAGATAGCATCCCTGCCTTTCACCTATTTAGGATTGCCTTTGGGAACAACAAAGCCAAAATTAAATGATCTTGCCCCTATTGTAACTCGTTTGGAAAGAAGGTTGACTTCAGTCTCTAGTTTCTTATCACAAGGAGCTAGGCTTCAATTGGTAGATTCAGCTTTGTCTTCCATGTCCACTTTTTTTCTGTGTTCCTTGGACTTACCGCCTGGCATCACTAAGCAATTGGATAGAATTTTAAGGCAATGTCTATGGAGAGATAATATTGACACTCCCAAACAATCTCTGGCTGCTTGGGATATGCTGTGCAAGCCAAAGCATAAGGGGGGAGTAGGCATCATTAATTTTCAGAAGCAAAATGAAGCACTTTTGATGAAACATCTGGATAATTTTTTTAATCATGCTGATGTGCCTTGGGTGAATTTGATTTGGCAAGCTTATTATGAGGATTCAGTACCTCAATCTGAGAAGCTGTGTGGCTCCTTTTGGTGGAAGGATATTTGCAAGCTTTTGGACAAATTCAGGGCAATATCTACTGTGTTGCCTGGTAGGGGGGATACCTTTCTCTTTTGGAGTGATAGTTGGATGTTTGATGGGTCAGTGCAGCCTATAGCGCAGAGGTTTCCAAGATTGCATTCATATGTAAAGGAGCCTAATTTAACAGCAAAGCAGGTTTATGACTGCCCAGTATTTGCAGAGCTGTTTCACTTACCACTGTCTGCTCAGGCATATGAGGAGTTTCAGCAGGTTGCACAGGTCATGGCAAGTTCTCCTTTATCTGTGGCAGCTGATGTCTGGCAGTATAGTTGGGGTAAAACTTTCACTGCATCTAAATATTATCAGCATCTGTTTGCAGAAGTCACAGTCATTCCAGTGTTCAAATGGATTTGGAAGTCATCCTGCATTATGAAGCATAAGTTCTTTGCCTGGTTACTTCTCAATGATCGTTTGAACACCAGAGATCTGCTGCAAAGAAGGCATTGGAAAGTAACTGAGGATACACATTGTGTGCTTTGTCCAGGGAGAAAATATGAAGATAGAATCCATTTGTTTTTTGAATGCAATTATAGTCAGAGGGTTTGGAACTATTTGCAAATTTATTGGCCATCTGGTCAGGAGGTGCAAACAATCTTCTCTTCGGCTAAGATAGGATTTGGTAAACCTTTTTTTATGGAGGTAGTCATCTTAGCATGTTGGAGCATATGGAAGCAAAGGAATGAGAAAATTTTTCAAGGAGAAAGGCCTTCGTTTATGGGATGGAAGAGAAATTTCTTGCATGATGTATCCTTGCTTGAGCATAGGATAAAGAAAAAGCATCTTGACAATTTTGTAGCCTGGATAGGCAGCATACAGTAGACATAAGAACTTTTTGTTAGTTTGTACAGGTAGGATCTCTCTTTTCTCCCCCATCCTTTTGCTTTTTGTACATATGTGCTGAGTTTGGTAATAAATTGCTGTGGGGCTTTTTGCCTCACAGTCTTCCCTTTCAAAAAAAAAATATGATTATTAATTACTCTGAATGGCACACGGAAAGAGCTCCACAAGGTAAGAAGGTAAATTCTGTCGAAGAAACCTCTTCCTTGAGCTCTGTTGGACAAGGCGACGCCTAGGCAACGCTTAAGCACGCTTAGGCACTAGGCGATGGACAAACGCCTCGCCTAGGGCATAAGCGGGAGTCTAGGCAGTGCAACAAAGAAAGTGTCTTCCTCAATAAGAAATTTATGCCATACTTCACTAACGAGCTAGATCGGCATTATTCTAAAGCTAGTTATTAGAAATTTACACATTTACATGCTCTAGATTAATGTGTATTCACATATAATAACCAATATACACACCCATACACACTTGATGGTATAAACTATTCCCGCCTAGGCTACGCCTAGAGCGCTTAAGCATCGCCTAGTCTCTAGGAGAATGCCAACCGCCTCGCTTACGCCTAGCGCTTTTTCCAGCCTTGTCCTTGAGTGATAAGATTGATGCTATTATGTCTATGCTTGTGAGTGGTAGGACAAATATTGATCCTAATAATGTTCCGTTAGCTTCATTGGTTGCACAAGAAGAACATGTTGATGTAAACTACATTAAAAATAATAATTTCAACAACAATGCTTACCGGAACAATTCTAGTAACAACTATAGGCCATATCCTTATAATAATGGCAACGGCTATGGTAATTCTTATGGGAATTCTTACAACAATAATAGGAATACACCCCCTGGACTTGAAGCCATGCTTAAAGAATTTATTAGTACACAAACTGCTTTTAACAAATCTGTTGAAGAAAAGCTTGGGAAAATTGATATACTTGCTTCTAAAGTTGATAGTCTTGCTGCTCATGTTGATCTTTTGAAATTGAAAGTTATGCCTAATAGGGATAATGAAAATAAAAATTTTACTACAGCAAATGCCATTCAAGTTAGAATTAATGAGAATATAAGATTAATGGCTGAACTGCATGCTAGGTGGGAAAGAGAAGGAAATGAAAAACTAGCTAAAGAGAATAATGTAGCTAAAGTTTGGACTATTACCACCACTAGTAATGCTAATGCTCCACATGTTGCTGCACCTCCTACTATCAATGGTAAAATAATTGGTGTTGGCAATGTTTCTACTCCTAATGCAAAGCGAGCAAGCACTGAAAGCTGCTAAAAGCTAAAGCGCACTGTGATAAAACTGCTGAAATTTTTCCCAACATTGGGGATAATGATCCCATTGCTTTAGATCATAATGGTTTAGATTTTGATGATTGTCATATCTCTGAAGTTATAAAGTTCTTACAAAAACTTGCTAAGAGCCCTAATGCTAGTGCTATAAATTTGGCTTTCACGAAACATATTACAAATGCTCTCATAAAAGCTAGAGAAGAGAAATTAGAACGCGAAACTTCTATTCCTAGGAAGCTAGAGGATGGTTGGGAGCCCATCATTAAGATGAAGGTCAATGACTTTGGTTGTAATGATTTATGTGATCTTGGTGCAAGTATTTCTGTTATGCCTAAGAAAATTTATGATATGCTTGACTTGCCACCATTGAAAAATTGTTATTTGGATGTTAATCTTGTTGATAATTCTATAAAGAAACCTTTGGGGAGAGTTGATAATCTTCGCATTACCGTTAACAATAACCTTGTCCCCGTTGATTTTGTTGTCTTGGATATTGAATGCAATGCATCTTGTCCCATTATATTGGGAAGACCTTTTCTTCGAACTGTTGGTGCTACCATTGATATGAAGGAAGGTAATATTAAATATCAATTTCCTCTCAAGAAAGGTATGGAACACTTACCTAGAAAGAGAATGAAGTTACCTTTTGATTCTATTATTAGAACAAATTATGATATTGATACACCATCTCTCGATAATACTTGATACACACTTTCTGCGCCTAGCTGAAAGGCGTTAAAGAAAAGCGCTTATGGGAGACAACCCATGTTTTTACTAAAGTAATTTTGTTTTATATTTGAGTCTTGGAAGTTGTTTACTACTGTAGCAAACTCTCCTTATCTTAGTTTTATTGCATTGTTGTGCCAAGTAAAGTCTCTAATAAAAGTATGATACTAGATTTGGATTACTGCGCAGAAACAGTTTTCTTTGCTGTCACGAATCTGGGTCTAATTCTCTGTAGGTAACTCAGAAAATTATGCCGATTTACCTGAGTGATCCTCAGATATTTACGCAACTTTCATTAGTTTTGAGTTTTCTCATCTGAGCAAGTCTGGTGCCTGTTACAAATTCGTCTTTACGAACTGTTCTGTTTTGACAGATTCTGCCTTTTATTTTGCATTGCCTGTTTTGCTATGTTAGATGGATTTCTTTGTTCCATTAACTTTCAGTAGCTTTGTGCAATGTCCAGAAGTATAAAGAATGATTGTGTCACCTCTGAATATGTGAATTTTAGTTGTGCACTAACCCTCTAACGAGTTGCTTTGAGTTTGGTGTGGAGGAAGTTTTCAAGGATCAAGAGAGGAGGATGATACAATATGATCAAGGAGAGTGAAAGCTCTAAGCTTGGGGATGCCCCGGTGGTTCACCCCTGCATATATCAAGAAGACTCAAGCGTATAAGCTTGGGGATGCCCAAGGCATCCCCTTCTTCATCGACAACATTATCAGGTTCCTCCCCTGAAACTATATTTTTATTCCGTCACATCTTATGTACTTTACTTGGAGCGTCTGTTTGTTTTTGTTTTTGTTTTGTTTGAATAAAATGGATCCTAGCATTCATTGTATGGGAGAGAGACACGCTCCGCTGTTGCATATGGACAAATATGTCCTTAGGCTTTACTCATAGTATTCATGGCGAAAGTTTCTTCTTCGTTAAATTGTTATATGGTTGGAATTGGAAAATGATATATGTGGTAATTGGTATAACATCTTGAATAATGTGATACTTGGCAATTGTTGTGCTCATGTTTAAGCTCTTGCATCATATACTTTGCACCTATTAATGAAGAAATACATAGAGCATGCTAAAATCTGATTTGCATGTTTGGTTTCTCTAAGGTCTAGATAATTTCTAGTATTGAGTTTGAACAACAAGGAAGGCAGTATAGAGTCTTATAATGTTTACAATATGTATTTTATGTGAGTTTTGCTGTACCGGTTCATCCTTGTGTTTGTTTCAAATAACCTTGCTAGCCTAAACCTTGTATCGAGAGGGAATACTTCTCATGCATCCAAAATCCTTGAGCCAACCACTATGCCATTTGTGTCCACCATACCTACCTACCACATGGTATTTCTCCGCCATTCCAAAGTACATTGCTTTAGTGCTACCTTTAAAATTTCCATTCTTTACCTTTACAATATATAGCTCATGGGACAAATAGCTTAAAAACTATTGTGGTATTGAATATGTACTTATGCACTTTATCTCTTATTAAGTTGCTTGTTGTGCGATAACCATGTTTCTGGGGACGCCATCAATTACTCTTTTGTTGAATATCATGTGAGTTGCTATGCATGTCCGTCTTGTCTGAAGTAAAGGCGATCTACCACTTTATGGTTAGAGCATGCATATTGTTAGAGAAGAACATTGGGCCGCTAACTAAAGCCATGAATCATGGTGGAAGTTTCAGTTTTGGACATATATCCTCAATCTCATATGAGAACACTAATTGTTGCTACATGCTTATGCATTAAAGAGGAGTCCATTATCTGTTGTCCATGTTGTCCCGGTATGAATGTCTAAGTTGAGAATAATCAAAAGCGAGAAATCGAAAATGCTAGCTTTCTCCTTAGACCTTTGTACAGGCAGCATGGAGGTACCCCATTGTGACACTTGGTTAAAACATGTGTATTGCGATGATCCGGTAGTCCAAGCTAATTAGGACAAGGTGCAGGCACTATTAGTATACTATGCATGAGGCTTGCAACTTGTAGGATATAATTTACATAACTCATATGCTTTATTACTACCGTTGACAAAAATTGTTTCTTGTTTTCAAAACCAAAGCTCTAGCACAAATATAGCAATCGATGCTTTCCTCTTTGAAGGACCATTCTTTTACTTTTATGTTGAGTCAGTTCACCTATTTCTCTCCACCTCAAGAAGCAAACACTTGTGTGAACTGTGCATTGATTTCTACATACTTGCATATTGTATTTGTTATATTACTCTTTGTTGACAACATCCATGAGATATACATGTTACAAGTTGAAAGCAACCGCTGAAACTTTATCTTCCTTTTTGTTGCTTCAATACCTTTACTTTGAATTATTGCTTTATGAGTTAACTCTTATGCAAGACTTATTGATGCTTGTCTTTGAGTACTATTCATGAAAAGTCTTTGCTTTATGATTCAGTTGTTTACTCATGTCATTTACCATTGTTTTGATCGCTGCATTCATTACATGTGCTTACAATAGTATTGATCAAGATTATGTTGGTAGCATTGTCACTAAGAAATTATCTTTGTTATCGTTTACCTACTCGGGACGAGTAGGAACTAAGCTTGGGGATGCTTGATACGTCTCAAACGTATCTATAATTTCTTATGTTTCATGCTACTTTTATGATGATACTCACATGTTTTATACACATTATATGTCATTATTATGCATTTTCCGGCACTAACCTATTAACGAGATGCCGAAGAGCCAGTTGTTGTTTTCTGCTGTTTTTGGTTTCAGAAATCCTAGTAAGGAAATATTCTCGGAATTGGACGAAATCAACGCCCAGGGTCCTATTTTTGCACGAAGCTTCCAGAAGACCGAGGGGGAAAGGAAGTGGGGCCACGAGGTGGCGACACACCAGGGCGGCGCGGCCCAGGCCCTGGCCGCGCCGGCCTGTGGTGTGGGCCCCTCGTGACGCCCTTTGACCTACCCTTCCGCCTACAAATAGCCTCTGTCACGAAACCCCCAGTACCGAGAGCCACGATACGATAAAACATACTGAGACGCCGCCGCCGCCAATCCCATCTCGGGGGATTCAGGAGATCGCCTCCGGCACCCTGCCGGAGAGGGGAATCATCTCCCGGAGGACTCTACACCGCCATGGTCGCCTCCGGATTGATGTGTGAGTAGTTCACCCCTGGACTATGGGTCCATAGCAGTAGCTAGATGGTTGTCTTCTCCTCATTGTGCTATCATTGTCTGATCTTGTGAGCTGCCTATCATGATCAAGATCATCTATCTGTAAAGCTACATGTGTGTTTGTTGGGATCCGATGAATAGAGAATACTATGTTATGTTGATTATCAATCTATTACCTATGTGTTGTTTATGATCTTGCATGCTCTCCGTTGTTAGTAGAGGCTCTGGCCAAGTTTTTGCTAGTAACTCCAAGAGGGAGTATTTATGCTCGATAGTGGGTTCATGCCTCCATTAAATGCAGGACGATGTGACGAGAAAAGTTCTAAGGTTGTGGATGTGTTGTTGCCACTAGGGATAAAACATTGATGCTATGTTCGAGGATATAGTTATTGATTACATTACACACCATACTTAATGCAATTGTCTGTTGCTTGCAACTTAATACCGGAAGGGGTTCGGATGATAACCTGAAAGTGGACTTTTTAGGCATAGATGCATGCTGGATAGCGGTCTATGTACTTTGTCGTAATGCCCAATTAAATCTCACAATACTCATCATGTCATGTATGTGCATTGTCATGCCCTCTCTATTTGTCAATTGCCCAACTGTAATTTGTTTACCCAATATGCTATTTCTTATGGGAGAGACACCTCTAGTGAACTGTGGACCCCGGTCCATTCTTTTACATCGAATACAATCTAATTAAATAATGTTTCTACTGTTTTCTGCAAACAATCATCATCCACACTATACATCTAATCCTTTGTTACAGCAAGCCGGTGAGATTGACAACCTCACTGTTTCGTTGGGGCAAAGTACTTTGGTTGTGTTGTGCAGGTTCCACGTTGGCGCCGGAATCCCTGGTGTTGCGCCGCACTACATCTTGCCGCCATCAACCTTCAACGTGCTTCTTGGCTCCTACTGGTTCGATAAACCTTGGTTTCTTACTGAGGGAAAACCTGCTGCTATACGACATCATACCTTCCTCTTGGGGTTCCCAACGAGCGTGTGAGTTACACGCCATCACCCTCCTCATGGGAGACAGCAGCGGTGATGAAGATGGCGGTGGTGTCGATGGAGATGCCTTCCGGGGGCACTTCCCCGTCCCAGCGGAGTGCCGGAACAGAGTCTCCTGTCCCCAGATCTTGGCTTCGCGATGGCGGCGGCTCTGGAACTTTTCTCGTACCGTGGCTTTTTTCGTATCGAAGATTTAGGTCAGGGACCTTTAAATAGGCGAAGAGGCGGAGTCGGAGGGCTGACGAGGCGGTGACACAATAGGGGGGCGCGGCCCCCCCTCTGGCCGCGCCATCCTGGCGTCTGGTGGCCCTGTGGCCCTCCTCTGGTGCCTCTCGGGTGTTCTGGAAGCTTCGTGGAATTATAAGATGCTGGGCGTTGATTTCGTCCAATTCCAAGAATATTTCCTTACTAGGATTTCTGAAACCAAAAACAGCAGAAAACAGGAACTGGCACTGCGGCATCTCGTCAATAGGTTAGTTCCAGAAAATGCATAAATATGACATAAAGTGTGTATAAAACATGTAGGTATTATCATAAAACATGCATGGAACATAAGAAATTATCGATACGTTGGAGACGTATCACAACATCACGTCTACAATCTTAGAAGTTATTGCCACTCTCCCAGAAAACTAGAGGCATGAACCTACTATCGAGCATAAATACCCCCTCTTGAAGTCACAAGCATCGACTTGGCCAGAGTATCTACTAGCAACGGAGAGCATGCAAGATCACAAATAACATATGACAATAATATATAATCGATCTCAACATAGTATTTAATATTCATCGGATCCCAGAAAACACAACATGTAGCATGATACGTCTCAAACGTATCTATAATTTCTTATGTTCCATGCTACTTTTATGATGATACTCACATGTTTTATACACATTATATGTCATTATTATGCATTTTCCGGCACTAACCTATTAACGAGATGCCGAAGAGCCGATTCTTTGTTTTTGCTGTTTTTGGTTTCAGAAATCCTAGTAAGGAAATATTCTCGGAATTGGACGAAATCAACGCCCAGGGTCCTATTTTTCCACGAAGCTTCCAGAACACCGGGGGAGAAACGAAGTGGGGCCACGAGGCGCCGACACAGCAGGGCCGCGTGGCCAGGGCTGGGGCCGCACCGCCCTGGCGTGTGGGGCCCTCGTGAGGCCCCCTGACCTACCTCTTCCGCCTACTTAAGCCTCCGTCGAAGATAGCCCCAGTACCGAGAGCCACGATACGGAAAACCTTCCAGAGACACCTCTAGTGAACTGTGGACCCCGGTCCATTCTTTTACATCGAATACAATCTACTGCAATACTTGTTCTACTATTTTCTACAAACATCATCTTCCACACTATACATATAATCCTTTGTTACAGCAAGCCGGTGAGATTGACAACCTCACTGTTAAGTTGGGGCAAAGTACTTGGATTGTGTTGTGCAGGTTCCACGTTGGCGCCGGAATCCCTGGTGTTGCGCCGCACTACACTCCGTCACCAACAACCTTCAACGTGCTTCTTGGCTCCTACTGGTTCGATAACCTTGGTTTCTTTCTGAGGGAAAACTTGCTGCTGTGCGCATCACACCTTCCTCTTGGGGTTCCCAACGGACGTGTGTCTACACGCCATCAAGCTCTTTTTCTGGCGCCGTTGCCGGGGAGATCAAGACACGCTGCAAGGGGAGTCTCCACCTCCAATCTCTTTACTTTGTTTTTGTCTTGCTTTACTTTTATTTACTACTTTGTTTGCTGCACTAAAACAAAACACAAAAAAATTAGTTGCTAGTTTTACTATATTTACTATCTTGTTTGCTATATTAAAAAAACACAAAAAAAATTAGTTACTTGCATTTACTTTATCTAGTTTACTTTATTTACTATTGCTAAAATGGGTACTCCTGAAAATACTAAGTTGTCTGACTTCACAAACACAAATAATAATGATTTCTTATGCACACCTATTGCTCCACTTGCTACTACAGCAGAATTCTTTGAAATTAAACCTGCTTTACTAAATCTAGTTATGAGAGAGCAATTTTCTGGTGTTAGTTCTGATGATGCTGCTGCCCATCTTAATAATTTTGTTGACCTATGTGAGATGCAAAAGTATAAGGATGTAGATGGTGACATTATAAAATTAAAATTGTTTCCTTTCTCATTAAGAGGAAGAGCTAAAGATTGGTTGCTATCTCTGCCTAAGAATAGTATTGATTCATGGACTAAATGTAAGGATGCTTTCATTGGTAGATATTATCCTCCTGCTAAAATTATCTCTTTGAGAAGTAGCATAATGAATTTTAAGCAATTAGATACTGAGCATGTTGCACAAGCATGGGAAAGAATGAATTCTTTGGTTAAAAATTGCCCAACCCATGGACTGACTACTTGGATGATCATCCAAACCTTTTATGCAGGATTGAATTTTTCTTCGCGGAACCTATTGGATTCAGCTGCTGGAGGTACCTTTATGTCCATCACTTTGGGGGCAGCAACAAAGCTTCTTGATGATATGATGATAAGTTACTCTGAATGGCACACGGAAAGAGCTCCACAAGGTAAGAAGGTAAATTCTGTTGAAGAAACCTCTTCCTTGAGTGATAAGATTGATGCTATTATGTCTATGCTTGTGAGTGGTAGCACTAATGTTGATCCTAATAATGTTCCGTTAGCTTCATTGGTTGCCCAAGAAGAACATGTTGATGTGAACTTCATTAAAAATAATAATTTCAACAACAATGCTTATCGGAACAATTCTAGTAACAACTATAGGCCATATACTTATAATAATGGTAACGGTTATGGTAATTCTTATGGGAATTCTTACAACAATAATAGGAATACACCCCCTGGACTTGAAGCCATGCTTAAAGAATTTATTAGTACACAAACTGCTTTTAACAAATCTGTTGAAGAAAAGTTTGGGAAAATTGATATACTTGCTTCTAAAGTTGATAGTCTTGTTGCTGATGTTGATCTTTTGAAATTGAAAGTCATGCCTAATATGGATATTGAAAATAAAATTGTTACTACATCAAATGCCATCCAAGTTAGAATTAATGAGAATATAAGACTAATGGCTGAACTACATGGTAGGTGGGAAAGAGAAGAAAATGAGAAACTAGCTAAAGAGAATAATGTAGCTAAAGTTTGGACTATTACCACCACTAGTAATGCTAATACTCCACATGTTGCTGCACCTCCTACTATCAATGGTAAAATAATTGGAGTTAGCAATGTTTCCACTCCTAATGCAAAGCGAGCAAAACTGCCTGAAACTGCTAAAACTGCTGAAACTGCCTGTGATAAAACTGCTGAAATTTTTCCAACATTGGGGACAATGATCCCATTGCTGTAGACCATAATGGTTTAGATTTTGATGATTGTCACATCTCTTAAGTTATAAAGTTCTTACAAAAACTTGCCAAAAGTCCTAATGCTAGTACTATAAATTTGGCCTTTACAAAACATATTACAAATGCTCTCATAAAAGCTAGAGAAGAGAAACTAAAACTTGAAACTTCTATTCCTAGGAAGTTAGAAGATGGTTGGGAGCCCATCATTAAGATGAGGGTCAATGATTTTAATTGTAATGCTTTATGTGATCTTGGTGCAAGTATTTCTGTTATGCCTAAGAAAATCTATAATATGCTTGACTTGCCACCATTGAAAAATTGTTATTTGGATGTTAATCTTGCTGATAACTCTACACAGAAACCTTTGGGGAGAGTTGATAATGTTCGCATTACGGTTAACAATAACCTTGTCCCCGTTGATTTTGTTGTCTTGGATATTGAATGCAATGCATCTTGTCCCATTATATTGGGAAGACCTTTTCTTCGAACTGTTGGTGCTACCATTGATATGAAGGAAGGTAATATTAAATATCAATTTCCTCTCAAGAAAGGTATGGAACACTTCCCTAGAAAGAGAATGAAGTTACCTTTTGATTCTATCATTAGAACAAATTATGATGTTGATGCTTCATCTCTTGATAATACTTGATATACACTTTCTGCGCCTAGCTGAAAGGCATTAAAGAAAAGCGTTTATGGGAGACAACCCATCATTTTACTACAGTACTTTTATTTAATATTTGAGTCTTGGAAGTTTTTACTACTGTAGCAACCTCTCCTTATCTTAGTTTTATTGCATTGTTGTGCCAAGTAAAGTCTCTAATAGAAGGATGATACTAGATTTGGATTACTGCACAGAAACAGATTTTCTTGCTGTCACGAATTTGGGTTCAATTCTCTGTAGGTAACTTAGAAAATTATGCCAATTTACGTGCGTGATCCTCAGATATGTACGCAACTTTCATTAGTTTTAAGTTTTCTCATTTGAGCAAGTCTGGTGCCTCTAAAAAATACGTCTTTACGGACTGTTCTGTTTTGACAGATTCTGCATTTTATTTCACATTGCCTCTTTTGTTATGTTAGATGGATTCCTTTGTTCCATTAAATTTAAGTAGCTTTGTGCAATGGCCAGAAGTGTTAAGAATTATTATGTCACCTCTGAACATGTGAAATTTTTGATTATGCACTAACCCTCTAATGAGTTTGTTTCGAGTTTGGTGTGGAGGAAGTTTTCAAGGGTCAAGAGAGAAGGATGATACAATATGATCAAGGAGAGTGAAAGCTCTAAGCTTGGGGATGCCCCGGTGGTTCACCCCTGCATATTTCAAGAAGACTCAAGCGTCTAAGCTTGGGGATGCCCAAGGCATCCCCTTCTTCATCGACAACATTATCGGGTTCCTCTAGTGAAACTATATTTTTATTCCGTCACATCTTATGTGCTTTACTTGGAGCGTCTGTTTGTTTTTGTTTTTGTTTTGTTTGAATAAAGTTGGATCCTAGCCTTCATTGTGTGGGAGAGAGACACGCTCCGCTGTTGCATATGGACACATAGGTCCTTAGCTTTACTCATAATATTCATGGCGAAGGTTGAACTGCTTCGTTAAATTGTTATATGGTTGGAAACGGGAAATGCTATATGTGGTAATTGGTATAATATCTTGAATAATGTGATACTTGGCAATTGTTGTGCTCATGTTTAAGCTCTTGCATCATATGCTTTGCACCTATTAATGAAGAAATACATAGAGCTTGCTAAAATCTGATTTGCATGTTTGGTTTCTCTAAGTCTAGATATTTTCTGGTGAGAGTTTGAACAACAAGGAAGACGGTATAGAGTCTTATAATGCTTTCAATATATCTTTTATGTGAGTTTTGCTGTACCGGTTCATATTTGAGTTTGCTTCAAACAACCTTGCTAGCCTAAACCTTGTATCGAGAGGGAATACTTCTCATGCATCCAAAATCCTTGAGCCAAACACTATGCCATTTGTGTCCACCATACCTACCTACCACATGGTATTTCTCCGCCATTCCAAAGTAAATTGCTTGAGTGCTACCTTTAAAATTTCCATTCCTTATCTTTGCAATATATAGCTCATGGGACAAATAGCTTAAAAACTATCGTGGTATTGAATATGTACTTATGTGTCTTATTTCTTATAAGTTGCTTGTTGTGCGATAACCATGTTTCTGGGGACGCCATCAACTATTTCTTTGTTGAATATCATGTGAGTTGCTATGCATGTTCGTCTTGTCTGAAGTAAGAGTGATTTATCATGATCAAATGGTTTGAGCATGCATATTGTTAGAGAAGAACATTGGGCCTGTTGGGGGGATGACCCCCGGTATGCCAAAGGCATGCCAAACCGGATGGTTTGAGCCATAAAGATACCGGTTTAATATTGATACCGGAGGTCGAAACTAAGATTTTGGCTAAGTAAAGCTAAGCCGGTATCCCCAGAGGGGTATACCGGAACCGGATGAAGAAGATACCGGAAGGAATGCAGGTCGGCGAGACCAGTCAAAGATTCTCTTCGAAGCTAGAAGACAAGGATGAGCTAAGAAAAGTAGCTTTAAGCGAAGCCCTGACGCTAAAGGTGGAGGATGACGCCAAAAGCAACCGGGGATGTCAGCCTCTGTGATTAAAGAAGCCGGCGCCGCCATTTATGATTAAAGTGACTTTGTAAAAGTAGTTTGTCTAGTCAAAGATGCCATTAGATGCCATCAGATGCTATTATATGCCATTAGGGTTTCTTGCCCTGTAAGCCACCTCTCCCCTATACAAGGAGAGGGGGCAGCCCCATTACGGGCACGATCTTGGAGACAACCTATTACGTGCTAGTGTGTAAGCTGTTATGTTGTTGCCATTAACCTGTAAACTTGAAAAGAGCAATAAAGAGAAAGATCTAGAGCGGAGTTCGTCCCTGTGTTCTTCTTCTTGTTTCGCTACCCTTGGTTGTGTTCTTGAGGAAGGCATCCGGAAGTTCATCCAATCTTATCACAAACCCTCCCCCGAATCCTCTAGCGCACATTCGGCCCCAACTCAAGCCATCCTATGGCATCTGCTCGTTCACCACGACGACAGTTGGCGCCCACCGTGGGGCCAGTAGCTGCGCTTGCTGGAGTACATATTCGGGCGGGCCTCCTAACCATCGACGGCGAGCGTGTCGTCACCGCTCTCGTCGACCGCGTCCTCGGCCTGGACTACATCAACGACAACACCGGCTACTTCGCCAGCGGCGGTAAGTACCCCAAGAAGAAGCACACCGTCGAGCTCGGGAGCTTCCGCGTCTACTACGGCACCGTCCCTGAGCGCCAGCGCCTCTCACCGGTGCTGGTGGCTCCGGACCCCCCAAGATCTGCGCTTTCCAGCGGCCGCGCGGCCGGCAGCGTCGAGGTGCTGGTCGTTGGCGCGGGCGACGCCGGCAAGGGAGCTGCAGCGGAAGCGGCAGCAACGACAAAATCCACGCGCACGGCCAAGCCGCCAACCGAGCGCGGCCAGGTGGTTGCCGGTACCTCCGCGGCACCACCGGAAACTCCACTTCAGGCGGCGATGAGCGTCCTCGCCACGCCCATCGCGCAGAACATCGACCCGGCAGCGGCTCAGGCGGAGCTGGAGGCACAGCGCCAGAAGCTGCTCGAGAACGGCAAAGACATCATCCGGGCGCAGCGCGAGCTGAACCTAACCCTACGTGAGTACAACGCTGCCCATGGCTTTGCTTCTATTAGCGCGCATGATGCTAGGGTACCGGAAAACAGGCTTAGAGGTCGCAATCTAGATCAAGATTTGCGCAAAGAGATTCTTACCGGCAAGAGTGCCTCTGCATCTGTTAGCATTGTAGAGAAACCCAAGTACAGTAGCCCGGATAAAACCTTAAAAGCTGCTAGGGCTGCAGTAGAGCTGTGTGAGTCGCTTACCGGTGACGCGTTGGCAAAGCAGCAAGATCGTGTAAAAGAGCTGCTTGACATGATTGAGGTGCAAAATGCTGAGCATCAGGCTAAAATAAACAAGGCTGTGGCATCAAAATCTCTGCGTTCCGCAAGGAATGCCGGTAGCAAGTCCCATGGGCAGGCATCGTCCCCCCATCCGGACAAAAGAAAAGAAAAAGCGAATGCGCAGCAAATGACTGTGTACGACCCGGTTCTTGCCGGAAAACAGCAAGCCGGTGCCGGAAAACAACAAGCCGGGCGGTACGAGGCTGGTAGAAAAAATCAAGGGGAAACAGATGCCCTTGCCGGGAACGGCAACGCCGCAAAAGAGTATGCCGACAGAGAAGGAAGTGGGCAAAACTTCCGCGCTACAAAAGCAGTGTACGTGGAGGAGGAAATTCCTCCACCAAGGTACCGGTAGGCAAGAGCCGCGGCACCAGAAAGATATGAAGAGGTTGACTCAGGAGCTGAAAGAGTTGTGGTTTACCGGAACCCGTTGGGAGGCCGGTTAGGCGAAAGATGCCTACCAGATCGGGATGCGAGGCACCGTCTGGATAGGGTGTATCTGTCTGAAATAATTGAGGCAGAGGGACCTCCCGGTCCAAAATGCTTTGGTCCAAGAATCATGAAAGAGGGACCGCCAGTTCGCAACTTCCAGTTGCCACGTGACACAAAAACATACGATGGCACCACCAAGCCAGAAGATTGGCTCGCGGATTACGTTACTGCAGTCTATGTCGCTGGTGGCGGAGGAACTGTAGCCGGAGGAGGAAATCGTCGTTGGGCAGTAAGAATCATACCGTCGTTCCTAGTGGGACCGGCAAGAATCTGGCTGAACAATTTGCCAGCCGGAAGCATAAACGGCTGGCTGGACTTCGAGGAAGCTTTTGTGAGCAACTTCAGTAGCACCTATCGAAGGCCAAACAGGCCGCAACAGCTCGCTTTATGCGTGCAACACCCAAATGAAACAGACCGGGATTACCTGGCCCGGTGGAACACCACAAGAAACTCCTGTGAAGGGGTGATAGAGGCTCAAGCCATAGCTTGGTTCAGCAGTGGGTGCAGAAGAGGATCACCATTGTGGCAAAAGCTACAGCGGAGCATGCCCACGACTTTGGCGGAAATGATACGTGTAGCCGATAGCTACGCATTGGGAGACCCAATGCAGCCGGCAGTGCAAGTTGAGCCGGAACAAGCAAACCAGCCTCAGCAACGACAAGAACAATACCGGGATAACTGGCAAAACAAACGAAGGGAAGAGTTTCCGGATCGAAGGTACGGTCCACAACAAGTAGCCGCGGTGCAGGAAAATTCCGGCGCCAGCGGAAGCCAAAGGCAAAAAACCGGATCGCAGCCGTGGGCGGGTCCAAAGAAACAATGGGTTGAAAAGAAGCCCTGGCAAAATAATGAGGAAAGATACACCATGGAATCCGCTATGGATCAACCATGCCGGTGGCACACACCAAACCCCGGTAGGCCGGCTAACCATTTGACAAAAGATTGTACCTGGACCAAAAGGTTGATGGGCCAAGGCACGGCAAAGGATGCCGGAAAGCTACCACCACCACCTCCGCTTACTGGACCAAACGCCGTACCGGTACACCCGCAAAACCGGCCTCCTCCACAACAAGTTCACCAGGTGGGAAACGGCAATGGCCAACCACCTCCACCGGCACCTTTAGGCCGGAACGTTTACCACGATCCGGACATGTGCTGCGTTGTGTTCGTCACTGAGCCAACAGACCGGCAAAGTATGCACCGTCGCTCCATGGAGGTAAACGCGGTGATGCCGGCTGTCCCAAAATACATGCTGTGGTCTGATCAAGAGATCAGCTGGTCGTTCAAGGATCACCCCAAGCTAATGCCAAATCCGGGTGGTTATGCTCTCGTAGTTAACCCTATCATGCATGGGCCAAATGCTAGAGTCAAATTCAGCAAGGTGCTGATAGACAATGGGAGCAGCATCAACATCATGTACCGGCACACTATGCGCACACTTGGGATAACTGAGAACATGCTGCAGCCAACGCACACGACTTTTCACGGAATCGTTCTGGGTTTGTCTTGCTCGCCCATGGGAAAAGTCCGGGTGGATGTGTCCTTTGGTGGACGTGACAATTGCCGGGTGGAAAACCTTCTGTTTGAGGTAGTGGACTTGGACAGTCCTTACCATGCGCTGTTGGGGAGACCGGCACTGGCGGCCTTTATGGCCTCAACTCACACAGCCTATCTCAAGATGAAGATGCCGGGACCCCGTGGACCCTTAACCGTGGTGGGAAACTACAAAGTCTCACTGGAAACCGCTTCCACCGGGTCAAATCTGGCCGAATCGCTGGTAATTGCAGAGGAAAAAAGAAGGATGCAAACTGCCATTGCGCTGGCTCAGTCCTCACAGTTAAGCTTAGCGACAATGAGCGGAAGCTTGGGCACACCGGCTTTCAAGCCAACCAATGAAACAAAGGACATCGTGCTGGACCCGGCTCACCCTGAGTGTACCGTTCGTATCGATGCCGGCCTCAGTGACGCATAGGAAAGCGCGCTCACCAGCTTCCTCCGTGAGAATCGGAATATCTTTGCCTGGTCTACTGACGACTTGGTAGGTGTTCCGAGGGAGCTGGCTGAGCACTATCTGAACGTCCGGAAAGATGCCAAGCCGGTAAGGCAGCCGCTGCGCCGGTTTGCTGAAGACAGAAGAAAGATCATTGGAGAAGAGGTGACAAAGTTGTTGGTTGCCGGTTTCATCGTGGAAGTGCTGCACACTGAGTGGCTAGCCAATCCGGTGATGGTCGAAAAGAAGAAAGAAGAGAACCTTGAAGCAAAAGCTCCAAAGGTATGGCGCATGTGCATCGACTACACCAACCTGAACAAGACTTGCCCAAAAGATCCTTTCCCGCTACCCCGGATCGATCAAGTGATTGATTCCACCGCTGGATGTGAACTGTTGTCTTTCCTGGATGCTTATTTCGGTTTTCACCAAATCCCCTTGAAAAAGGAAGACCAAATAAAGACTGTGTTTATCACCCCGCACGGGGCTTATTGCTATGTCACCATGCCTTTTGGTTTGCGCAACGCTGGTGCAAAGTACCAGCGCTGTATGCAAAAGTGTTTGTATGATCAAATCGGTAAAAACGTGCAGGTATACGTGGACGATGTCGTGATAAAAACTAAGAAAAAAGAAACCTTAATCGACGATCTCCAGCAAACGTTTGATAACCTAAGAAGGTTCCGGATGAAACTCAATCCGGAAAAATGCACATTTGGTGTCCCAGCCAGCAAGTTGCTCGGTTTCCTCGTATCAAGCCGAGGCATAGAAGTAAATCCGGTAAAAATCCGGGCAATCGAAAGAATGACCATACCGCACGATCTAAAAGATGTGCAAAAGTTTACCGGAAGCTTAGCATCGCTAAGCCGGTTCATAAGCAGGTTGGGAGAAAAAGCTTTGCCCCTCTATGCTTTGATGAAAAAATCCGACACGTTCGTCTGGACCCCTCAAGCAGACGCTGCGTTTAAAGAGCTGAAAGCAATGCTAGCAACCGTGCCTATACTGGCCTCACCTTTGGAAAGGGAGCCCATGTTGTTGTACATCGCAGCAACAAACCGGGTTGTGAGCGTTGTGGTTGTGGTTGAAAGAGAAGAGGAAGGAAAAACCGTGCAGCGACCGGTATACTACCTGAGCGAGGTGCTCTCCCTCTCAAAACAAAATTACCCTCATTTCCAGAAAATGGCTTATGGCGTGTTCATGGCCGCCACAAAGCTTAAACATTACTTCGAGGAGCACCCCATGAAGGTGGTAAGTGAGGCACCCATTTCCGATATCATGTGCAACAAAGATGCTAGCGGCAGGATTGCCAAGTGGGCGATTCAAATGTCCCCATACGTACCGGAATACGAAAGAAGAGATGCCATAAAATCGCAAGCTTTGGCAGATTTCCTAGTTGATTGGGCAGAAATGCAATACAAGCCGCCAGACCAAAAGATAGAATATTGGAAGATGCACTTTGACGGATCCAAGCTCAAGGAGGGGCTAGGCGCTGGTGTGGTACTTACCTCACCTAAGGGAGATCATCTCCGGTATGTTTTGCAAATACACTTCAGAGCATCCAACAATGTGGCTGAGTACGAAGCTCTAGTTCATGGCCTTAAAGTCGCAAAGGAAATCGGTGCACACCGGATCCTTTGCTATGGAGATTCAGATCTGGTGGTGCAGCAGTGTTCCGGAGATTGGGACGCAAAAGATGCCAACATGGCTTCATACCGGTTTCACGTGCAGAAGATTGCCGGCTTCTTCGAGGGCTGCGAGTTTCACCATGTGCCACAGGCAGAAAACGAGGCCGCGGATGCTTTGTCCAAACTGGGCTCATCTAGACAAGAAATTCCTCCCGGAATAGCCTTGGCACACTTAAGAATACCATCGATAAAACCAAGCCCGGAATCGGAATCAATTTTCGTACCGGAATCGCATGTTGTACCCATGGATATCGATAAAGTAAACCCGGGGACTGCTCCGGTAAACTCGGGGACTACTCCGGTAAACTCGGGGACTGCTGCGTCCGTACCGGGAGAAGCAATGCTGCTGGATAACATGGAAATAGACGTACCGGTGTTTTTGGTTCGAGAAGCACCATCTTGGGTTAAACCTATTAAGGAATTCCTGATCAACGGCACCTTGCCGGTTGACGAAAATGAATCAAGACGAATCCAGAGAAGGTCCAAAGCTTACACCATCATCAATGGCGAGGTGTACAAGAGAAGTGTTACCGGTGTCCTTCAAAGGTGTGTGGTGCCGGGAGAGGGAAAAGAAATGCTCGTAGAAATTCACCAAGGGGAATGTGGACACCATGCTTCATCGAGGGCGCTGGTTGCAAAAGTATTCCGGCATGGGTTCTATTGGCTCACCGCGTTGGAGGATGCTGAGGATTTGGTACGAAGGTGCAACGGGTGCCAGAGGTACGCCAAGCAAAACCATACCCCAGCATCCGGTTTAAAAACAATACCGTTAACTTGGCCATTTGCTGTTTGGTGCCTTGACATGGTTGGCCCTTTTAAAACCGCAAGAAGCAGTTTTACCCACATCTTGGTCATGGTGGACAAGTTCACCGAATGGCTTGAGGTAAAACCTATCGCAAAATGTGATGGGCATACAGCAGTGAAATTCCTAAAAGATGTTATCTTGCGGTATGGATACCCGCATAGCATCATCACAGATAATGGCACAAACTTTGCTCAAGGTGAGTTCAAAAGATTTTGTGAAGATAACAATATCCGGTTGGATCTGTGCTCAGTCGCGCACCCACAAGGCAATGGCCAAGTGGAGAGAACAAACGCCTTGGTACTTTCCGGTATCAAGCCCAGGCTAATTGAACCATTTGAAAAGACACCAGGCTGTTGGCTCGATGTGCTACCATCAGTGTTGTGGAGCATAAGAACGACTCCAAACCGGTCCACCGGATATACTCCATTTTTCATGGTTTATGGGGCTGAAGCCGTGATCCCAACTGATATCATACATGACTCACCAAGAGTTCAACAATATACCGAAGAAGAGGTAAAAGAGGCAAGAGAAAATGATGTGGACTTGCTAGAAGAAGCAAGAGAACTAGCCTTGGCAAGAACAGCCATTTACCAACAAAACATGAGACGCTATCATAACCGGAAGGTTAACCCGAGAACATTCCGGGAAGGAGATCTAGTGCTACGCCTGGTGCAGCGCACTGAAGGCCGGCATAAGCTTTCTCCCCCATGGGAAGGACCTTTCATTGTGAGCAAGGCTCTACACAATGACGCCTATTACTTGGTTGACGCACAGGAAGCAAAGAAAGGAAAGGCGGACATGTCCGGGGAAGAAACCAAGCGCCCATGGAATGTAGCTCTTTTGCGTCCCTTCTATGCATGAGGCTGTATTGTAAGAAGTTCCTTTTTGTACCTTATATGTAATGAATAAAAGATGCCGGCACTCTCGATTAAAATCTCGGGGACTGCCTTTACCGAAATTGCATGTAATATGTTTATTTTTTCAGTTACCGGTTGATTGCAGAACATTTTTTCTTTCCGGTTTAGTAACGTGCTAAACCTACCGGAGTCTTCGACTCTGCTGCTGTCCGAAACCCGGCTTCATGGCAAGCAAGATAAACCGGTAGGAACTAAGCATGCGAACGACGAAGAGAGGAGATGGGAACAAACAATCCGGAAAGTTTAACTAACCCCGGTTATACCGGTTTTTTGTGAAAAATTTCGAATTATTTCTAAGTTCAAGAAAGTGCTTGCTTGGCAAAAGAACTTTGTGACTCATACGCCAAAAAACCCAGAGGGTAGGCAGAGCCAAAGCAAAATAACCAAGTGTGCATCGGATTGGATGCCGAAGCAATTCCGGAATCTTCACAGTGCAGGATAAAAAAGCAAATTATAAGCAAAGTGCTAAACTAGGCAAACACAACTTAATAACTTACCGGTATAGAATACCGGCATAAACTGTTGTAGCACAACCAAAAGCCAGAAGGGCCAAGTTTTATATTACATCATGAACCCCGGCATACCGGGGTAGAATTTAACCAACGATGTTTTAAGTCAAACAGGACCGACAGGCATTTCACATGCAAATAGTTAACAGCAGATAATCAAGCGACAGGAGCTTCAGGGGGAGCGTCGCCAGCACCAGGGGCATCCAGAGGCTCGTCATCGGCTCCGGCCTCCTCCTCGCCTTCGGCTTCCTCCTCGTCGCTCAGATAATCTTGGACATCTGGCGGGGCGACGATGAAGGTGCGCACGTCAGCGTACTCCGCGATGTGGTATGCACGATCCTGCCGCTTAGCGGTAAGGACCGGGTCCAGATCGGTTTCGGCATCTTCGCGTACTCCGGTGAGGGCGTCAAGGTCCAACTCCGGGTACCAGGAGCAGGCAACGCGGAGCGCAGAATCTGCCCCAGCGCGAGCAGCAGAGCACTGCCACTCATGGATCCTTCTGCCGGCACCCTTGAGGCGGTCGCTGATGAGGGAGAAGGTATCCGGCACCACTTCTCCAGGCCAGAGAGTCCTGAAGAGCTGGGTAGCTACATCAGGAATGTCAGAAAGATTTCGATCAATGGCGCGCATATGGGAGACCCGCGCGTTCAGCGCAACCAGATGGTCATAGGGGCCCATGGCGCACCAAGATTCTCATGGGCCTGGCCAACGCGATGCTCTTCAACCCTCTTCATGGCAAACGCCTGGGAGTCCGGAAAGAGACCTGCACGAAAAGATAAAGAGGCTAAGAAAATGCAACAGGAAGAAACAAGCTTATAAGCAGAAACTGAAAAAGGAAAAAGGAAGAAACTTACGGAAGGCATGTGCATCAGTTTGCATGATTAGCTGGTCAAATTCCTTCCGCTCCGCCTCCAGCCGCGCGGCCTTGTCCTCGGCAGCTTTCCGTGCCTTGGCAAGCTCCTCCAGCTCAGCCCCCAACACCGCATTGGAGTTGCTGGCATCCTCCAGCGCTTCATCCAGCTTGGTCGCCGCATCGGCTTCGGCGGCCTTCAGTGCTGCGGCGTGGTTAAAACCAACCTGGATGAGCTGACCCTTGAGCTCCTGGTAGCTGGTCTTCTGGGCGCTCAGCTCCTCCTTGTGCTGCCGGATAAGCTGGTCCTTTTCCTCTGGAACCCGGAAGGAAAATGTTAGCAAAAGTTGCACCGATAAAATGAAGAAGGAGCAAGTTAACCGGAAAACAGGAAGTCGTACGTTGGGCGGTGGCGAGCTGCGCCTTGAGGGCCTCAATAGAAGCTTCCGGGATAACTGTTGAACAAAAATCATGAGTGTTAGGAGAAAGAAAACTTTCCGGTAAAAAGATGCCGGGGGTACAAAAAAGTTTACCTTGGCACTTGTCATGTGCTTCAGCAAGCTCCCGGTGCTCCCATAGAAGCTCCTCAAAGAGGACCTTCCGAGCGTCAGCCGTGACCTGTTCAAGAAAAAGAGGTTAGTTAAAGTTTCGCGCCTATGTCAAAGATCTTAACCCGAAACTCGTGGACTGGCTATGCCGGTTTTGAGCGTTTCTAAGATGAGTTTCACGCTAAGACCAAAGATCTTAACCCGAAACTCGGGGACTGGCTATGCCGGTTTTGCGCGTTTCTAATATAAGTTTCGCGCCTATGTCAAAGATCTTAACCCGAAACTCGGGGACTGGCTATGCCGGTTTTGAGCGTTTCTAAGATGAGTTTCGCGCTAAGACCAAAGATCTTAACCCGAAACTCGGGGACTGGCTATGCCGGTTTTGCGCGTTTCTAAGATAAGTTTCGCGCTAAGACCAAAGATCTTAACCCGAAACTCGGGGACTGGCTATGCCGGTTTAGCGCGTTTTGAAGTTAAGTTTCGTGCTAAGAGCTACGCTCTCAACACAAAACTCGGGGACTGGGAAGATAGACAAGATTCAGTGAAAATGAGAGAAAACCGGCATAAAATTAAAGAAAAGATAGAAAAGATCCGGAAACTGGAAAACTGGTAAAAGTTGAAGAGGGTTGGTGGGGCTTACCATCAAGTTGTTCGTGGCGTCATACCACGCGCTGTCCAGCTCTTTGACGGCCCGACGCAGCCGCATAAAGTGCTCCTCGGAGGACCGGTCCCCAACTGGGTCAGGAGCCGGCAGCCTATCCTTGCCCATACCGCGGGTCGCCGGAGACATGTCCGCGGCGTTCCACTTCTGCGCATAGGGCAGCAGGTGCCCCAGCTCCCGGCCCTCGCGCTTAAATTCGGTGATCCGACCAAGCAGGCCGGTTGCTTTTTCACTGGCAGCGCTGGCGGCGCGGGAAACGTGCAGCACCAAGGGCTGCGGACCGCCGGAGGGAACGCTGGAGGCCGTCGCCTTTCCCTTGGTAAGCTTTGAGGTCTTGGGCAGCGGCGGATTTGGGTTGGCACCGGTTGGCTCGGTGCGAGGAGCATCCGGTGGTGGCGTTGGAGCGTTTTTTGGCGAAGGGGGAGCGCTAGTCTTCGTTTCAAGGACGGGAGGAACCAGAGGTTCCGCCCGCCCGACAGCTTCTTCTTCGGCGCCGATGTTGCTGGCGCCGGTGTCTTGGTTCTCAAGAGGGGGGACAAGGTCCTCCTCCGCGCGGTGTTCTGGCGGTGTAGGGGCCGCGCGCCCCGAACTTGGAGTGCCCCCCAGAGGGGAGGCAGAAATGTTGCCGGCACCAGATGATGCCGGGCTTGAGTGAGGAGGAGGAGTTGAGGTCCTCGCGGTACCTTCAGAGCCCCCAGACCTTGGGCCAAGCTTGAGCGCAGGGCTGAGTAAAAGAAAAAGTGAGAATTGGAAAAAAGAAACCGAAAAAAGAACTTAGTAAAAAGAAACAAGCAAGGAAACGGGAGCTTACCAGAGGAGGTCGGCATCTGCTTGCGCTTATAGCGCCTCATACCTACTTCCTTCTGCCCCAAAGGCTCCGTCCGGAAGCGCTTCGGGGGAGGGGCCTCGCTGGAGCCGGCGTCAGATGCCGGCATCTTGTTCTTCTGGCCCTGAGCCAGGAGCTTGTCCACGAACTCGTGACCGGCCTCGGCTCGCAGGGGCGGCGCGTGCTCGTGAATCTGCAGGTTCAAGATAGCTAAGAAAATGTCTACAAAGGAACAACAATGAAAAGGTATAAGAGATCGAAAAAGAAAACTACCTCGAGCAAGGTCAGGTCATCCGAGGAACCGGTTGGTTTCGGCACGGACGGTCCAAGGCGCGAAGCTTTGGTCTTGCCCATCTTCAGGTCCCGCCAACGGATGAAAGGATCCGGGTCAACGGAGTCTAGGGCACGCTTCACGCAGGGGCCTCGTCGCTCTGCGAGAATAGTGGGGAAGCGGTCCTTGGCCTGAAACAAATAAAAAGAAGGTTAACAATAGCATGAACATTACCGGTAAGCCGACCCGAGTGGCGTAATCTCTTACTTCTTGGGTCGGAGGATTATTAGTACTGAGAGGCAGAAGGCCCCATTCCCAGTCATCCGGCATCGCAGTCTGGCAGATCTGCTTAGCCTTGCGAACGACGTCCCTTTTGCTGAGAGGAAGGCCGGTAATCTTGGTGGGATCACCAGGGCCATACATCTCGCTCATCTTGTGCTGCCGGCGCTTGAGAGGAAGCACCCGACGCGAAATGAAAGTGCGGATAATATCATCGGAGCAAATGTCAGTCTCCTTCATCAAGTTTGTCATGAAGCGTACCACCAGGTTGGTTTCCGGATGATCCGACCTCGGGTTGTAGCTCCAGTTGGCCTTGCTAGGCGGCGCCGGATTGAAAGGCAGCAGATCGATAAGATTTGCAGCGCCGTTGTTCTTCACATAGAAGAAGGTCCCTTTCCATAGCCGGCATGACTCGAGACCGGAAAATTTGAAGAAAGGGCTCCCTTGGCGGGAGCCGATGATACAGGACCCGCATTGAACGGGGGGCTTGGGCGCAGGGATGTCCTTGCCCTGAACGGAATTGATCCGCAGAGCAAAGAAACGGGCAAACGTCTCGCGAAGAGGATGAATGCCAATATATGCCTCCATAAAGGTGGCAAAGCAAGAAAGATAAAAAACGGCATTGCCGGGAAGATGATGAGGTTGGAGTTCGTAGAAATCTAAGAACTTCCGGAAGAAAGGGGAAACGGGAAGGCCGTGACCACGCTCGAAGTGAGCAAGGAAAACGACATACTCACCGGGGTTAAGCACCGGTTCAATCTCGTCGCCAGGAAGCCGGCAGGTTACTCCCTCCGGAATCCTGTGGGACCGGTATAACCAGTCAATCTCATACTGGGAGACATTGGAGCCCATCCAGGCTCCACGTGTCACGGCGGAAGGATCTACACCGGAAGCTTGGCTGGAGCTACCGGATTCTTGATGGCTACCGGAGCCGGTGTCCATCGAAACAGGATCAGAGGCAGATCTATCGGAAGATTGGCTACGCCGGCTACCGGAAGAAGAAGCCGAAGGAGAGGCAGAAGAAGAAGCAGAGGAGGAGGAAGAGGAAGACTCCTCGCTAGTCATAAGGTCAGATGCAGAAAAACAAGAATCCCACGATTTGCCCCCGCGCGAAGATCTACGAGTAAGAGAAAAATCAAAAGAAAAGGGGAAATAAATATACTATCGACCCAAGATCTAGAAACCAAGCAGAAGGGGAGCAAACTTAGATTGAACCTAACCTGAGGCGGCGCGGTCGCTGCAGAAGAGGTTCGCCGGTGAAGTAGCGGGCCTGCGGTCGCCGAGGAGTTCCGTCCACGGCGGAGCGGAGAAGAGCTCGAAGAAGCGCAAATGCAGCGGTCGCAACTGGAGCACTGCGAAGAACCTCCGCGCGGTGAAGTCCAGCGCAGAAGCGGCACGAGTTCCCCGGGCGGCGGAGCTCGAGCGAAGAATGGCGGACGAGGAGCGGCGGAGGCGCAGAGAGCAAGAGGCACTGTGCGCGAAGAACATAGAATGCGAGAAGAGGAAGAAGAGGGGGCGGTTCTGCCTTATAAAGGAAGAGAGAAGGTGGGCCGAAAACCGTTGGGCCGCAGCGGTTCGCTCCGCGGGCCGCGACGGTTCGCTCCACGGGCCGCCACGTGGCGCAGTATTACACGCAAAGAAACGAGAAAGCACAGGAAGGAGCACAGGGATCCGGAATAGTGACTGGGATCCGCGGTGAAGCATTTAATGAGGGCGCGGGAGCCGAAGGGAAGTGACCCCTGACACTGGCATGTCAGTCACAGTGCACATGTCACTGACAGGCGCGGGGCCCGAGAAATTCTCGACCTCGCCGAGGAGGCAATTAATAGCTAAGATACCTGAGAATAAGATACCGGGAAACACCGCGTAAAGAGAGAAGACGTAAATCCGGGCAAAGATGCCGGAACCAAGTTAAACGCCGGAATGGTTAAACCGGTATCCTACGATATGAGAACCTGGCATGGTCTATTGGATAGAATCCACCGGACTATACCAGCTTCGGGGACTAATGTTGGGGGGATGACCCCCGGTATGTTAAAGGCATGCCAAACCGGATGGTTTGAGCCATAAAGATACCGGTTTAATATTGATACCGGAGGTCGAAACTAAGATTTTGGCTAAGTAAAGCTAAGCCGGTATCCCCAGAGGGGTATACCGGAACCGGATGAAGAAGATACCGGAAGGAATGCAGGTCGGCGAGACCAGTCAAAGATTCTCTTCGAAGCTAGAAGACAAGGATGAGCTAAGCAAAGTAGCTTTAAGCGAAGCCCTGGCGCTAAAGGTGGAGGATGACGCCAAAAGCAACCGGGGACGTCAGCCTCTGTGATTAAAGAAGCCGGCGCCGCCATTTATGATTAAAGTGACTTTGTAAAAGTAGTTTGTCTAGTCAAAGATGCCATTAGATGCCATCAGATGCCATTAGGGTTTCTTTCCCTGTAAGCCACCTCTCCCCTATATAAGGAGAGGGGGCAGCCCCATTACGGGCACGATCTTGGAGTCAACCTATTACGTGCTAGTGTGTAAGCTGTTATGCTGTTGCCATAAACCTGTAAACTTGAAAAGAGCAATAAAGAGAAAGATCTAGAGCGGAGTTCGTCCCTGTGTTCTTCTTCTTGTTTCGCTACCCTTGGTTGTGTTCTTGAGGAAGGCATCCGGAAGTTCATCCAATCTTATCACAAACCCTCCCCCGAATCCTCTAGCGCACATTTGGCCCCAACTCAAGCCATCCTATGGCATCTGCTCGTTCACCACGACGACAGGGCCGCTAACTAAAGCCATGATCCATGGTGGAAGTTTCAGTTTGGACAACAAACCTCAATCTCTTATGAGAATATTATCTGTTGTTGAATGCTTATGCATTAAAGAGGAGTCCACTATCTGTTGTCTATGTTGTCCCGGTATGGATGTCTAAGTTGAGAATAATCAAAAGCGAGAAATTCAATGCGAGCTTTCTCCTTAGACCTTTGTACAGGCGGCATAGAGGTACCCCATTGTGACACTTGGTTGAAACATATGCTATGCTATGATAATCCATGTAAATCCAAGCTAATTAGGACAAGGTGCGGGCACTATTGGTATACTATGCATGAGGCTTGCAACTTGTAGAATATAATTTAGATAACTCATATGCTTTATTACTACCGTTGACAAAATTGTTTCTTGTTTTCAAAATAAAAGCTCTAGCACAAATATAGCAATCCATGCTTCCCTCTGCGAAGGGCCTTTGTTCTACTTTTATTGTTGAGTCAGTTTACCCATTTCCTTCTATCTCAAAAAGCAAACACTTGTGTTAACTGTGCATTGATTCCTACATACTTGCATATTGCACTTGTTATATTACTTTATGTTGACAATATCCATGAGATATACATGTTATAAGTTGAAAGCAACCGCTGAAACTTAATCTTCCTTTGTGTTGCTTCAATACCTTTACTATGAAACTATTGCTTTATGAGTTAACTCTTATGCAACACTTATTGATGCTTGTTTTGAAAGTACTATTCATGAAAAGTCTTTGCTATATGATTCAGTTGTTTACTCATTACATTTACCATTGTTTCAAATCGCTGCATTCATTACATGTGCTTACAATAGTATTGATCAAGATTATGTTGGTAGCATTGTCACTAAGAAATTATCTTTGTTATCGTTTACCTACTCGGGACGAGTAGGAACTAAGCTTGGGGATGCTTGATACGTCTCAAACGTATCTATAATTTCTTATGTTCCATGCTACTTTTATGATGATACTCACATGTTTTATCCACATTATATGTCATTATTATGCATTTTCCGGCACTAACCTATTAACGAGATGCCGAAGAGCCGATTCTTTGTTTTGCTGTTTTTGGTTTCAGAAATCCTAGTAAGGAAATATTCTCGGAATTGGACGAAATCAACGCCCAGGGTCCTATTTTTCCACGAAGCTTCCAGAACACCGGGGGAGAAACGAAGTGGGGCCACGAGGCGCCGACACAGCAGGGCCGCGCGGCCAGGGATGGGGCCGCGCCGCCCTGGCGTGTGGGGCCCTCGTGAGGCCCCCTGACCTACCTCTTCCGCCTACTTAAGCCTCCGTCGAAGATAGCCCCAGTACCGAGAGCCACGATACAGAAAACCTTCCAGAGACACCTCTAGTGAACTGTGGACCCCGGTCCATTCTTTTACATCGAATACAATCTACTGCAATACTTGTTCTACTATTTTCTGCAAACATCATCTTCCACACTATACATCTAATCCTTTGTTACAGCAAGCCGGTGAGATTGACAACCTCACTGTTAAGTTGGGGCAAAGTACTTGGATTGTGTTGTGTAGGTTCCACGTTGGCGCCGGAATCCCTGGTGTTGCGCCGCACTACACTCCGTCGCCAACAACCTTCAACGTGCTTCTTGGCTCCTACTGGTTCGATAACCTTGGTTTCTTTCTGAGGGAAAACTTGCTGCTGTGCGCATCACACCTTCCTCTTGGGGTTCCCAACGGACGTGTGTCTACACGCCATCATAGCATTACATAAGGATGATCTTGATCATGTAAGACAACTCACAAGATCTAAACATGAGGCACAAATTGGAGAAGACAACCATCTAGCTGTTGTTGTGGACCCATAGTCCAGGAATGAACTACTCACGCATCACTTCGGAAGCGGGCATGACGATGTAGATGCCCCCGGCGATGATTTCCCCCTCCGGCAGGGTGCCGGGAAGACCTTCAGAACCCTCTCGAGATGGGTTCTGCAATGGCAGCCGCGAGGAACTTTTCGTGGATGGAGGCTCGGGTATTCATGGTTTTCCCAAGATCATGAATAAATAGGCGGAGAGGCGATCTCGGTGGAGGCTAGGGTGGCCCACACCACCCCTAGGCGCGGGCTAGGTCTAGGCCGCGCCTAGGGCTGGCGTGGCTGCCCTGCTGCCCCCCTTTGACTCCCCTCTGGACTCTGTCTTCGTTACAGTAAGATATTGACTTCGGCTTTTGTTTCGTCCAATTCGGAGAATATTTCCTGTACAACTTTTCTGAAATACAAAACAACAGAAAACATGGAACTGGCACTGTGGCATCTTGTTAATAAGTTAGTGTCGGAAAATGTATAAAATTGCAACAACGCATGAGCAAAACATATATAAATTGGTGTAGAACAAGCATGGAGCATCAAAAATTATAGATACGTTTGAGACCCAGCACGAGGTAGTGGTAGCGGGCGGGCAGGCAACGCGGGCAGTAAGACCTACCAGCCCCGTGCGTGCCCACGCGACTAAAACCTTATAGAAGCGGGCGCGGCCTGCACGTGATAGGTAGCATTGTACTAATCGCGCGCCCCCTGACAGACGACCACTAAGCTAATAGAAGCGGGCGGGAAGAGCACACGACAGGTAAAGGGCTTACTAGTCGCGTGCCCAGTTCCTACACAACTATTAGATCATTACCACTGGAGAGGTACCAGTCGTGTGCCGGGACCCATGACTAATAGTCCAATTTGGCACGCGACAGGTAGGCTTTTCGCTATTAGTGAATGACTTGTGTACTAAACCATATAGTGGTATGATGGGTCATCGCACATAATAAATTGTTGAAGTATATGCGGGTTGGTTGAACTTGAAAGAAACACATCCAAACTATTTTCATGCATGTTGTAGGGGAAATAGCGGGGCCTCGAAACTTTATATGGCGGCTGGACATTAAGTCTTAATACTCCCTTGCTTTCTCATATATATGAACTTGGGATCAATTACTAGGGATATATTTGCACATGCACACGGTTGCACCTATTTTTTTGCTCCTCCCTAAGAAATTGTGTGATTTTATGTAATTCTTTTGTGCTTAATAGAAAATAGGAGAGTGTGGTGGGTGTTAGATGTAGTGGAACCGGGATGTTGTTTGCTACGAGAAGGGAATATGTTGATGCATCTTTGGTAGAAACAATCTGGGAATAAAAACAGAACAACTACTTGTCGCTTGTTACAACTAGTAGACCTTATGGGTACTTTGCTTCTGAACTTCATGTCATGAAACTTAAGGCAATACTCTGTTAATTCTAAAACGTGGTTAATGGAGTTTTTCCAACTAAGGGGGTATTCTTGAGAAGTAAGTAGCATCTCTATGCTAGGACGTGATACCTATATGAAATTATTGATCATCGCTTGTGTATGATTTACTTCTTATAACTATGCCACCATTGTTTGAGAGAGATATAGAAAAAAATAGATCGGTTGAACCCATGAACCTAGGTCCATTACTTACATAACAGTAAAACATTTCTTGTGTACTCTTGCATTGTAGAGGATTGACACATATGAGAGTTCCCTCACATTAATAACTTGTTTCATTAAACTTGAAAACAACCCTTTGCATCTTTAAATTGTTCAGTGCATAGATAAGTAGAACTGTGGTACTCTAGTTTCAGAGAATAAATTGCTTTACATTCTTGATCATGCGGTTCGATGCCCCATACTCCACACTCACTGGTGCTATAGAAATTACCTGCAAATGGGGGTTATCATCTAGTTCAACGTGCAACACATAGCAATTAACAGTGGTGTGCCTGGATTTGGGCCCATGTCGAGCGCAAGGATCAAAATTAGTGCTCCTATTGTGGTATGGGTAGATGCGTCACTCCATGGCGAGGTGACACACCTCGGGCCCGTGCCAGGGGCATGGCTGATTGATGAAGTCGTGGTAGTGATGCTTCATATCTTTCCCCATGCCGTCTTCCACCCTAGATCATCTCAGTGTGTACACGGGCGATGAACTATTTGAGTCCGGGATCGTCTGATTCAACGAGAGTTCCCAAAAATGCATGGCAGGCCACGAACTCCAAAGATCTGAATTGGATCACCTAGTGCGGCATGAGGGAGATGGTGTTGCCTCCATGGTTGGAGATAATGTTGGTCATCATGATCTATGATCCAAAACACACAATCCCTACCTAGCGCGCTAATTGTCGAGGTATTTTATGACGGTATATTTTGTTTGGAGGGTCACACTTGGAAATTGGAATGGTCACACACTTGAGAAAAAGATTTATACATGTTCATACCCCATACGTATAATGTCTGGTAAAAACCCAACTTCATCTATGTGTATGTGCCATCTTTTGATTATGTGTAGTATGCTCAGACTCTCGCCTAAGGTGGATGGAGGTAGGTGGATGTGTTTGAGTGGTTGTGTGCTTCTAGACCTACCCATTTGGTGGCCCATGTTCTCCCTTATATGGACGGTGGGAATTAGGGTTACAAGCTAGGTGTCAAATGGTTTACAAGTGGCGAAGCCTAACTGAATTGCTATTAGGAAATCTAGATCTACATCGGTTTACATGAGAATCTCGCTGAATCTGCGGTCGTCGTACTTGGTTGACTTGTAATCCAAGATGTTGCGGCTAAGGCTCCCACCTAGGATCCAAACCTTGGTGATCGTGGCCCTAGCCCCTAGATGGGCCACCGTGCTCCTGTGGGGTCCAACCAAGACCTATATCTTTGTCACCATCGTTGGTTGTACTTGGCAATGAGGGTGTTTAGTCATTGTTACCTTGCTGAAGGCACTGCATGTAGTTGATCATGCCTACTCTACAAGGGGAAAACACATGATCTAGTCTCTATACTGCATCCGTTTATAAAGCGATGTATATGTGTTGTTCCCTTCGTGAAGGCATTAAATTCGAAAAACCAGTCTCATGATTAGTGGGTTGCCTAGAATGAAGGTTGAGGTCATCGCTGCCTGTATTTGTTCTTTTCGGCATGACACTTGGGTGTTATGGCTTTCTTATTTTTAATACATTGTTGTGTGCATCAATATCTTGACTTACTCTTGACGATATTGAGTTTTGATAAGGCCACGTTTTTTTCTTTTCGAAATGGGGATCAAAGCCCCAGCCTCTGCATCAATTGATGCACACAGCTGTTTTATTGCATAGTATCAAAGTTTAAAAGTATTACAGCTTATGGATCACATAATGTGAACATAAAGATTAACCAGAGAAAAAATAGAAACTTATATCGTCTATGCATCTTGTATCCTTTTAGAAAGCCGCCAGCCACCCTGGTTGTAAATATCCCGAGTAACCGGCTGCATCCAGAATCCATATGCGCCCGTTGCGGCACCGGTAGAAGATAGGACCACTCGTGGATCCAATGTGTAACCATACAGATAACCTGTAGATAATGAGCATTCGCACTCTTGTTAAAAACAATATCATTACGATAGTTCCAAATAGCCCACATCAAAGCACAAATACCCGTTTGGATCTGTTCTTTAGATGCTTTATCAACCTCATTCAACCAATTTCCAAACATATTTGTGACATTGGTTGGTGGGGAAACATTAAAAGTGAATTGAATAGTTCTCCAAATGAGCCTAGCGAAGGGACAATCAAAATATAAATGGTTGATAGATTCATTAGCCTCACAAAACACACATTTGTTATAACCATTCCAATTTCTTTTAGCGTGGTTATGTTTGGTAAGGCCACGTGTAATTAGTATTGTCTTGGTATAAATATAAGGCTCTTGATCAGATCATTTTATTGCAAAATCTATAAAGCATCGCGGCTTAAAAGTATCATCTTGCTTGGTAATCATGACTTGATGATATACTCTTGCTGGTGTCACTATTTTTATGCTTGTCTACGTGGACACTCTCGCGGCCATGGAGTATAGATGATGCTTTCAAAATACGCAAATAAAGTGGGACAGATTATATGCTGTGACTAGGCCGAATATTTGTTTAGTTTCCAGTTAATATTATTATATACTGGCTAGACCATTCGCTCCTGTCACACAAACAGTTTCAGGAAAAGATCAGGCAAGTGCAGGCAGCACAACAGAGCTCTTAAGAGCAAGAAATGTTTTCATGAGAATAATTAGTAGGGCATAAGAGGATCGTGTAGATCGCTGACCACAGGCAATCAGGCATGATACAGGAGTAATTGTACAACCGAAATCATGGAAGCAGGAAGCAGCTAGCACAACTGGATTATTCATTACACATGGATACTTCAAGCACCTTTACAGACCCAAATATCAGCACTCAACATAATTAACCACATCAGAACGGTAATTAAATACGTAAGGGATAAGGGAAACAGCACACAAACTTAGCAAGAGCTACGTGCATACATATGCAGTAAACCGACTTCTACTTCATGAATCCCTGGGCCATCTTCATGAACCCACCGCCGCCACTCTCCTCTCCACCACTCTTCTTCTCCATGAGCGATTCGGCCCCCTTCGTGACGTCGTCGAGACCGAATCCATCGGATGACTTGCCTTCCTCCGCGGCAGGCGCAGGCGCTGGCGCTGGCTCCTTGGGTGCCTCCTCCGCTGCCGGCTTCGGCGCGTCAGCGGCAGCAGGTACGTCAGTTTTCTCCTTCTCGGCGCCGCCGGAGCTGTACTGCTTCAGGTACACCTCGGCCTTCTCGAGGTACTGCCCGGCCGGCTTGTCCTCTAGCTTGGCGTACTTGGAAGTGGAGTCCAGGATCTCGGCAGAGGCGCCGGCGACCTTTTCCTTGTCGATGTTCTCGATGCTCTTCGTCTCGAACGCCGACATGGCTGCGTCCGTGACCACCTTGCCGCTGGACATCAGGCCCCCGGAAGACTTCTTGAATTCCTCCATTGGAGCTTAGTTGCTATTGCTAACGAAAATCTTTTGTGGTTTGGAACTAAGGTGAGCAGTGAGGTTAGTAGCACAGGGAGTGAAGATGATATGTTCTAGAGCTGCGATTTTATAGGCGGAGAAAGATGTGGATGGGATCGGCAACGAGAGGGAAAGCTACTTGTGTGGCTGAAATTGGAAAGAGAAGAAAATATCTTCATACGACAGACAGGTGTAGTGGAAGGTTTAAGTGAAAATGTTATTTCCTCCGATACAAAATAATTGTCAAAAAATGAATGTCTCTTGATATGTTTTAGTGTATAGGTACATCCATTTTGTATAATTATTTTAAATCGGAGCAAGTACTGCTAAACAGGATTCATGTAAAACAACAAACCTCAAAGCTAAATACTCTCACGGTCCCATGAAACTTGTCTTATATGAAAATGTAAAAAATGTACACTACAGGGAAAACGCTTGCGGTATGTTAATTTGACAGATCACTTTGTTCATTTGCTTGCACAGTTAGAAAATATCATATTTTTAAACAAAAGAACGCCCACGGGAAAGACAGCCTCCGCCTGTCCAAAACCCTAGCCGCCTCCACTTCAGTCTCCTCCATAGATCGGTTCCTCCTCCTCCGATCGGCTTCGCCGGCGTCCGGAGGAGTGGGGAACCCGATTTATGTGTGGAGTTTTCAATAAAAGTAATATTTTTAGTTGATTATGCTAGGATTTTGGTAGTCGTTTTTCTGTTGGTTTTTCCTCAATGGAGATGACATCGTCTGCAATAAGTGATTTTCGAGCTTTCGTTCGATGACGAGATCTCTTTTCCAACGTCAATGGTGGTGTTGAAAGATTACAATCCTCTAAGTATAGGCCTTCAGATCTTGCTTCGCCAGATCGATTTTGAATCTTTTGTCGTTGTTGCCGCGAGAAGGATTATCCTGACAGTTTTTGTCCCAGCTGCTACGTCCTCAACAATGGTGATTCGTACTCTCGGCTCTCCATCGACGTCGACAAAGCTAGTCGGTTGTTATTCTCTGACAGACTGGTGTTGGTACTCTTGCCGATGTTGAATGACTGCATAATGGTTGCGCGCGTGCACGAAGCCTTGGCATTGCAGCTCAAATTAAAATTATGGGAGAACATTCCTCGGTATTTATAGGTCTATGATTCGTTATCTATCTTTGGCTGCCTTTAGAAGAGTACAAGATTATGTTCTGCAAGAAGAAGAATTTGAAGACCTCAAAGATTTGTTAGTATCTTTTATATTTTATTTTGTAATCGTCAGAGTCAGCTTGTGTATCTCTACCATGTACTATTTATTACTATGAATATATGTGGTATTGATTGAAAAAAAAATCGTATTGTTGGCTACTAGTTCTAATTACGGCAACGTACATCCACTAACAATGTGATTCAGACTTCTTCAAAGTTCGTTCTAGGAACTATTATTAATAACTATTCAGGTGCATCTAACCGAAAGATCAACCCGCCTCTATGTTCTGAGCTACTCCGTACTCCGTATTTGTATTTTACAGTATTATTAAATGTCTTATCGAGAAAGCGAGAGGGCTACGCGCGCAATGTGTATCCGTCTCTTTTCTGATCGAGTGCTTAACTGCGAGAACCGCAGCCACAAAATAAATATCGTGGAAACAGATCTGAGCGAATTTTCTTTTCCAGATAAAGTATCTGAGACAGACAAGGAATTATAGCTAAAGCTCTCCTGATGATAATTGCAAGTGGCCAAGCTGGGACACTTGTCTATAAAGCGATTGTTACCTGCTGGGCAGGGAAGATCGACTGTCGGCTACCGACGCTAGCTAACGGTTGAAATAGGTGACACGTAGTGTGTGCACTACGCTCTTAGACCATCTCTACAAAGATACTGCATTTGGTTGAACCCCGGATAATAACAGCTAGTTTGACATGCTGGATTGAAAAATCGCCCGGCGCATAAAGCAAAAATGGCCAGCTCGCAAACTTTTTATTGCAACGAACTCGCATCCTGGCTCGAAACATCGCATATACACGGATTTGAGGCCTAGATATTCAGTTCGTTGCATCGCTTCGATAGTGTGGGCACGCACACATTTCTGTTTCTCCCCTCTGCCGCCCATGCGCCGCCACCACTGATCTGCACGCCCCGTCCCGGTTGTTTGTTTCCGCGGCTCTCATTCGACGCTATGGACTCCGGAGTCCCTCAACAGCCCACGAAAGGTGGCGTGCAACCCTAGTTGCACTAGCCATTCGTTACGTCAGGTCCCACCGTCACCATCATCATCAACATCCTTGTGGCAGCCGCCGCTGCACATAAGCGGAAGCAGCAGAGCCCGCACGTTGCGGCGACAAGGCCCGCCGCTGCTTCTGCCACACCGCCGACCAAGCCACCAGACCGGGTGTGCATGAAATTGATGGGAAGGGTCCCGCCAAAGATGAAGCGGAAGGCAAGCACAACCTGTGGCCCCTACCCCCTTGAGACTATCCCTCTCCATAGTTGACGCCCCCTCCTTGAAGCCGGCGGCTACGCCCGGTTCCTAATTTTTTCCTTCGATCTCGATCTTTGATTTTTGCAATTGCGATAGATTTTTAGTTTGTTCCGCCTGTGTTCCGTTCTCTTAGTTTGCACAAGGTGACGACATCATTTGTGAACATGCTGGAGTCGAACGAGGTCGATATCGATAGGATACGATGCTGAAGAGGCTGATCGTGGCGACGATGTCGAGGAGGGAGACGAGCTAGAAGAGGTGGACGAGGAGGCGTTCGAGGAGGTCGTTATTGTTGATGGCAAAGCAAGAGCATCCAAACAATCCGTGAATTGCACCGAGAAGAATGATATTGCTCTTTTGAACGCATGGAAGGATATTTCTCTCTACACAATCACCAGCAACGATCAAACTACCAAAAAGTACTGGCAGAGAATTGAGGATGAATTTTACCGGTTGAGGCTGAAGATAAATGAAACATCAGCCCGCAAAATGCGATCTCTTCATGGCTGGTACAAACAATCAAGAAATGTTGCTCTCATTGGAACAAGTGAGGAATTCACATCCTAGTGGTGGTGCTACCATTGAGGACTATGTGAGTTCTTTGCACCTTCTCCCAGGTTTTGTTTGTTTATATCCAATTCATACTTGAATGACAATGTTAATTCTTTCTTTATATCAAATGTTTTTATGGAGGATCGTATAGCACAAGGTACAAAGATATGAAAGAAAGCGAGAATATGTTTTTTACACTACACCATTGTTGGAAAATTCTAGAACATAGTGAAAAGTGGAAACTAAGGGACCAAGAGGCTCCAAACACTTTGGATGATGATGATAGTGATGATGCACGGAGAGGAGGAAGAAAAAAAAGGAAGTTTGGATGGAAGAAAATAAGTGAAGGTAGAAGCGAGGAGGGCCAAGCAAGAAAGGTTGGCCCCGAAGATTAAGGAGACGATGAACACAACACAAACGATAGCACAAGAGCAATTGCAAACTCGCAAGGAGTTGGCTGAGAACAAACCACTTGACAAGATTAAGAATTGAGAAGCAATAATAGAAGACGATAAGAGGAATGCCGAGCTTCAAGTTAGAAGGATCCGCTTAAAGGAGAAAAAAGACGATAACCAGGTGACGATGATGGATCCAACCACTATGGATCCTCTAATGAAATAATGGTGGGAGAAAAGGATGTCCAACATGTTTTAAGCAAGGAAGGCAAGAAGAGAAATTGTTGCCGCTCGTGCTGCTTTTGGTGGTCGTGGTGAAAGTGGTGACGACGGTGCTGCTTCGACAAACGATGGGGGTGGTGGTGATGCTGGTGGCGGTGGAAATGGTCCTCCTTCTTCTACTTTTTCCACCATGAATTTCTTTCCAAACTTTTATGCACCGTATGCTACCTTGTCTGGACTATGCTTTTATGTGAAACATTGTTGTTAATTCGAACTATGTAGGTTTAATTTGGATATTGATGTCACAGGCTTAAACCCTAAATGTGTTCAGAACCCTAATTTGCGGTATACCAAATGTGGAAGCAAAACATACCGTGCATAATTGTACCGCAAAATAGAATGTGGTACATGTATGCCGGATAACTCTAAATGTGTTCAGAACCCTAATTGGCGGTATACCAAATGTGGAAGCAAAACATACCGTGCATAATTGTACCGCAATATAGAATGTGGTACATGTATGCCGGATATGTTGCGCTGCGACACTTCACGCACCGAAAGAAGGCAATGCAGTTAACTGCATTGGTGTTATGCGGTTCAGCTGGATGCGGCTGGTATCTGATAGAGATGCTCTTAGGTAGCATCCCAAATGATATGTTCAGCAACCAAGTCGAATGAACGCTATTGGAGGCCGAACACACGTTGCCGCCACAGAGGCGCCTCCTAGTCGATGCCCAATAAGCCTGCCCAGTAGATTTTCGGTCATTTATTTGACAAATACAACAATATTAATACCTAAATGTGACCATATTGCATTGTTTTAAACACATAAATTAGTTTCACAATAATTTGAACAATGAAATAGAAAAATTCATACAGTAATTCAAATATATAGAAATTCAAGAAGTTGAACTAGATCAAGACAAATACGATGTTTTATTTGAGCACCCACAAATGCTCTACTAAATCATCTTGTAGTTGGTGATGATCAGCTTTGTCACGGGTCTCCGCATTCATGGCGAGGAAATCAGCGAACTCAACTAGCACATGATGGTCAACTCGGCAACAGGCCCTTGTGATTGTACGGGTGATCATGAATCACTATAGTAGCGCTCTCACTCTCAATGATCGTATTGTTGATGATGACACAACAATTCATGACCTTGCACATCTGAGATATCGACCATGTAAGAGGAGGGTACCAAAAAAATATCAAAATGATATTGGAGCACCAAATGCCCAGTCAACATCCCACCTACAAATCCCCTGGCACAAAGCAAAGTGAGATTTTTTCGACCTAAAGGAGTGCTAACTATCTTCACAAATGTTGACCACTTTAGATAGATACCATCGGCTAGGTTGTATTGGTGGCCATTGATCTCATAATTTACATCCGAAGTATAAACTTTAGAAATCTAACAAACATCGGAGAACACTCCAGCACGTTGATGTCATTTGTGAGATCCATCCATGCCAAGTCCATAGGCTATAATTTGTAGCAGTTTCAAGTATCAAATTGCACTCTCCAGTATGAACTTGCGTACAACCGTTGCCAAGGGAATGGGACAATTATTTCATCTCAATGCATGCAATCGATGATTCTGAACATCTTAGAAAGTCCTCTCGCCATGTTTTGTGCTAGGATTCAAGATGTATCATTTTAATTTGATGTTGTGTGTTATGTGATTTCGTGGGTATACCTGTTTGTGGTACCTTCCATTATACTCTTTTTTATGTGATGCCTTTAGTGTATGTTACCTGGGGCCCTAATTACATGTTATATACTACTACCTCTATACTTTCTAATGAATAATACGTACTCCCCCCGTTCTAAAATAGTCTACATTCTAGCCTCGACATTTGTTCTGAAATACTCTGTATCTTAGTTTTTAGTCAACAACACTCAAAATAAAGTGGTTTTGATCTCTTTATTGATTGTTATTGGTTGTTGTTATTTTCAATGTAGTTTGAATTGGTTATTGACATACTATCTAAGTAGTACTAATAAATGCAATACTATAGAGGTAAATTCTAGGCCAAAGAGGACACACGACCAGGCCACTAAAGAGCACAACAACAACAATTGACTTATAGAGGTAATTATAACAGAACGGGTATGGGTTTAGATGTGGGTAATGGATACCCAACAAATGATTTACCCGCTTCCCGATGTGTCCGGGGCTGGCGACGCTCGTGGGCACCGCTTTCTTCCTGAAGACATCATCGCTACTACTCCTTATCCGAAGACCCTCTCCGATCAGGCGGTGACGGAACCTTTGGTGTCGCTTCCTTCCCGAAGGCGCTGTATTGGAGCCCTCTGTGTGTCTCTGTCGGCAATGAGGTGTTGGTATTGGCGGTGAACCTTCCTAGAGGCCATGTCCGTGATGGTGGTGTATGTGTCTTGGCGGGTTTTTTTGATGCGCCAGCTTGCTTGTTATGGCACACGGGACCTGTCTAGCTAGTGACAAAAACCGAAGGTGGGATGACAATGCTCTCACGCCTAGCGTGTTCCTCTTTGTATTCGACGTAGTTCTGCTTAGAAGTTTCTTGCTTTGTGGTTGGCACTTCCTGTTGGCCCTATTTACTTTCGGTGCCTAGTTCACTCTGTTTTCCTAGCTTTATCCTTGTGTGTATTGGGTATTGACTATAATCCGGATGAGCACTCTTGTATCTTCGCCAATGTGGCATTGTTAATTTAAGGCTGGATCTCGGACTTAAGTTTAAAATGTTCAGCAAGGTGAAGTCTCATGATTGTCATGTAGGTACTTTTGGTAGCACTTAGAGGGGTAATGGATGATCATGTCGGGGTAACACTTCTTAACACTACTAGGAAAAGGTCTATCGCCGGAGAACCAAATTTGGCTACCGCTGGCGCACCTGCGTGCGCCAGTGGGAATAGGGCGGTGGTAACGGCTCATCTGTTGCGCTGGTGGTAACTCGATTTATCGCCGGCGCACCAACCTAGTGCACCGGCGGTATATTTTCCAGTATTAAAAAAAGCCGATCTAGATCTAGATCTTGGTAGAGTTATAGGTCATGAGCTCCATTGCCGTGGTCATTTGTGTGGCCGTGGGCGTCTCCATTGAAGGACATAGTAGGTGGTCGCTGGAGTGAGAGGAGGTGGTCACAGAGAAGACCGCCGGAGGGTGGTTGCCGGAGTGAGAGGAGGTGGTCTTGGAGAAGCTTGCCGGAGTGTGGTCGCCGAACTGAGATGAGGTGGTATTGGAGAAGCTTGCTGGATGGTGGTCACCGGAGTGAGAGGAGGTGGTCGCCGTCGAGAAGCTTGAGGAGGTGCTCGCCGGAGGGAGGGGTATGAAGGAGTAGGCAGGAGGAGGAGGAGGAGGAGGAGGAGGAGGAGGAGGAGGAGGAGAAGAAGAGAAGGAAGGAGGAATATAGGAGGAGGAGGAGGAGGAGGAGGAGGAGGAGGAGGAGGAGGAGAGAAGTAGGGAGGAAGAGAGGAGGAGGAAGTATGGAGGAAGAGAGGAGAAGTGAAATAGAGAAGAGGGGAGAAATGGAAGAGAGAGAATGTGAGCCGGCTAGTTTGGGCATATATACCCTAGCTAGGTCATCGCCCGCATACAAAATATGGTGGTGTGTCACGGGTGGGTTTTATTTTTTTATCAAAATTTAAAACCTAGAAAAACCCCATTTTGCTTTTTGATATAAAACACTTTTTCATCGGAGGTCATATGCAACTAGAAAAGTTGTTTTACTGAAACATAACGATCATTTTACAAAAAAAGTTTAAATTTATGTTTGTTAATTTTCAGTAAAACTAAATGACATAACACATGGGCATCTCCAAGAATTTTACTTTTTGAGTTTTCTATCAAATTTTTTCAAAAACTGGAAAGGCGGTCCGGGGGAAGGGGCGTGGAGGAAAAATCGGAGGCGTACCACCATGTTAGTACGCCGGTGGTTATCAAATTAGCACCGGCGGTTGGTGCGCTGGCGATAAAGTAGGCTCCTATTTTTGGACAGGCACGGACCTAGCAGACCCTTATCCCCGGCGCAAAGATTCTCCGCTGCTCCGGCGGTATTTGGGCACCAGCAGTGCCCATAAAATAGGTGCGCGCCGACGGAAAATACCACCGGCGTGCACCTTTTTTGGTGCGTTGGTGGTAACCTTGGGGAATGAGATCCTCTTACGTTTTGACAACTACAGAGAAACATCCTTTTTTGGTGCGTTGGTGGTAACCTTGGGGAATGAGATCCTCTTACGTTTTGACAACTACAGAGAAACATCAATCGATGTGGTTCGTTCGTGGTCCATTTGATCACGACAAGTCAGAACAGGTGTGAGAAACCGATCGCATAGAAACTGCGCCGAAAGACGATCACAGAACGTGGGGCGGTCGCGCGGCTCTGCTCGTCAATGTGCTGTTTTGCACATCAATCTAAGGTAAATCTCACTAGCTTGCCTCGCTCATTTCTCCCTATGAATTGGTAAAAGAAATAGAATGATCTGTCCTGGTAGATATAATGAGTATTACGAGGATGAAAGACAACGGATCAAACTTAAAACTGCTCTGGATCGGTGAACAATTTTAACTTAGGCTCTAAATAAAAGTTGTTGTACATGATCATACCTTTCCAATGATACCTCATTTGCACGATTTGGATCGGTGGAGGAACATTTTTTTGCCAAAACAAGATTCTTTCAGTCTGAAGAATACGAAAGACAACAGATCAAACCAAAAACTGCTCTTAATCCATTCACAATTTTGACTTTGGCTAAAAATAAAAGTTGTAGTACATGGTCATATGTTTTTAAGGATACCTTATTTGCACGATTTGGATCAACATGGGAACAGTTGTAGCCCAAACAAGATTCTGCCCAACTATCTTCTAATTACCATTGTCAGTTGTTTTGGAGGTTGATTCTGTCTTAATTGTGGTTTGCTCCTCAGGTTTGAGAAGCTCTGCTGCATAGTCTATGGAAGAAGAATCTGATATGGCAAAAGAAACACACACATCGGACCATGCTCCTGATTTTAATCGGTAAATTCCTTATCCTACACAATTGTTTCCAACATTTTCTTCGCATTTGCACAACTCTCATGCTTATTAATTTTTTATTCGCTGCAGAGTTGTACTATCTTGTTTGATACCTCATGTTGGCATGTAATTTAGAAATTCAGAGGAAGCTTGGGTATTTTGGTTGAGCTACAGTGGGCAGAAAGGCTTTGAGGTCAGGAAAAGGTATAGAAACAAAAGGACATCCGATGGTAAGGTTACATCATGTAAATTTGTTTGTGCATGCAATTGAGGGTCTTCGATCACAAGACAAAAGGGATCACTTAACCAAGTCCTCTCGAACTGAAACTAGAAACGATTGCCAAGTTCACATGAATGTTAAAATGGATCGAAAGAATAGAAATCTCGAAGTGTCTGAGCTAGTTTTCGAACACAATCACACACTACACCTACCATAAACAAGCATTCCCACATATTTTAGCACTTGCATGTTTGAGTATGAAGACATGGAAAAATTTGAACAAAAGTTTGATCTCATGAGAAAAAAAGATGAGCAAGCAAACTTGGTTGGATAGCATATATATTTTAAAAAAAATGGGCTGAATGTTATATGAAGAATGTGTTCACACTAGGAATGAGAAGTACACAATTGAGTGAGAGTCTAAACAATGACTCAAAAATCCATTTCAACTCTGATTTTGATATCATCCAGTTCTTTAAGCATTTTGAAAGGGTGGTGCAAGGAAAAAAGAATAACGAACTGAATTCAGAATTTGACTCAAGAAAAAAGATGCCTAAACTATGTATGAGGAGACCACCACCTATGCCGGTGAAGGCTAGCAAGCTTTATACACCTGATATATTTGAAGCTTTTCAAGGTGAATATGAAAGATCATTGTCAACTTGCACCAATAAATTAGACGGCTTTCATGAATATCTAGTAGGAGATTTTACCTTTGAGGAGGAGTATATAGTTACTGGTGATCCTTCGCAACAAATAGCTGTGTGCAGCTGCCGACAATTTGATAGTATTGAGCTATTGTGTGGACATGCTCTTAAAGTTCTTGATTTAATGAACATTAAGTCACTACCACCAAATTATGTGCTAAAGCGATGGACACGCACTAGTGGAAAATGGTGCTTTTGCACCGGTTGGTAAGGGTCATATGCACCGGATGCCCAACCGGTGCAAAGCATCCGGTGCAAAAGGCCCCCCCCCTTTTGCACCGGTTCAGTTGCGAACCGGTGCTAAAGGGGGCACCACGTGGCGGCCCCCGGGCGCCCGAGCGAGAGGACCTTTAGCACCGGTTCGTAATACGAACCGGTGCTAAAGGGTCTGCCGCGGCAGGAAAATGTCCCAAAACGCTGCCGCGGTAGAACCCTGCTACCGTCAATTTTTTTCGAATTATTTTTTCACTCCCTCTTTTTTTTTCCTTTTTTCAGAATTTCTAATATTTTAGTTATTTCACAAGTTTAGTCTCCAACTATCCTTATCTCTAGTCTAATTACTTGCTCGTGCTCAGACTTCCCGCTCGGTCACCCATCCTCCCACTACTCTAGCACTAGCACGCTTAACTTCCAAGTTCCTTTCCATCCCGCATCCAAGTGCTTCGCGCGCATGTATGTGATAGTACTATCATATCTATCCTATTAACATATCGGTCGATGTCATATTTCTTTATTGTTCGAATTTCAATCAATTCTTTTAATAAACAAAACTAATGATATAATAATAATCTTGAATAAATAAATAAACATTAACTTTATATTTTGTATTATTTTTAATTATTTTTAATTAATTTCAATTTTTTAAATATTTTTGCCAAACCTAAAACCTGAAATTTTGAAAAACTTATAATTTGCAGAGTGTAATCTTTATGCAGGATGCAATTATTAAATTTAATTTTAAAAAATAAAAAAATATATAAAATCCTAAATTTCTAGAAAAAACTAAAATCTTCCTGCTTTCATATTTTAATTTCGAATTTTGAGAATCTAAAAATTGGCTAACCGGGTAAACCCTGGTGAATTCGGATGTAACTTTTTCCGAGGATTTTTTTGATATATTATACGTTTTTTTTCGACGTCGTATGCAAAAGTTATTGCGGTTTTACCATTTTTCAAACTTTTTTTGCAAAAAAAATTGAAATTCAAATTTGTTAAGTTTCCCTAATAGTACATTGTGTAACATACAGGAATCTCAAAAGATTTTATTTTTTGAATTTTCTATCATTTTCTTTTCTATTTTACAGTGTTAAAAAGGCGATCCACGGGGGGGTGGAGGTGCGTGGTGAGCAGAAAAACCTTTTGCACCGGTTCGTGCTAAAGGGTAGACCTTTTGCACCGGTTCGTAACACGAACCGGTGCAAAAGGGTTCGTGGCTGACACCAACCCTTTTGCACCGGTTCGTGTTACGAACCGGTGCAAAAGGTCCCTCACGAACCGGTGTTAATGCCCCCTGGACGTCCAGACCGCACGAACCGGTGCTAATGACCCCTTTAGCACCGGTTCGTGCCAAATCCGGTGCAAAAGCTCTTTGGAGGAGAGGATAAAAGCCCTTGTTTCTACTAGTGACGGGAAGCGTGGAGTGGCACTATACAAGACAATGAGGGAAGAAATATCATCGAAAATCTAAATATGGATGCCATGCTTGGCTACAGATATATGTCCCACAAATTTCATAATTTGGCAGATCGAGCATCCAACTTTCCAGAATGTGTTGTGTTGGTATCTAGCACACTTGACGTCCTTGGTAAGCAAACTGAAGACAAAATCAGTGCATGTACAAGCATACCTTGGTTCCCACAGATGCTAGCCGCCTAGCCCACCAAATGACTTGTTTACTAATGCACGCCTAAAGAAAAAGGAGGTCGAAACAAAAACTTCAAAACGAAAAAGAACTTGGCTTGATAAGAAGCGCAAGATTAGAAAAAAGAGAGAAAACAAAACTACTTCACAGTTTGGAGAAGAGGTATGTTGCTAAATTTTGTTTTCACTGTTATCATTATGTCTATCAATTATCATAACCTCTCAATTTTATTTCACTACAAGATACATGAGGTTGGGAAGAGGCATGTAGTGGTAGTGCACAAGTTGCAAATGATATTGTTTGTAGTGGCGAAGGGGCGGAATTTGAAGTTCACAATCCCAATCTTAGCTTCACTCAACTACTAGCAGTAATTTTCTTCATATAGTTTACAGATCTAGAGAGCATAACAATTGTTTAAAAATCTTACTTTCATCTTTGTTTAATTTACAGGGACCAATCACATATGAAATCTTTACTGGATTGTGGTGAAATGTTACTGTTTTTGGATGCCATTCAGTTCAATTTTGTTATAGACAATAGTTGACATTTAATTCAGTTCTAGTGCCATTCAGATCAGTTGGTTATGGGCAGTACTTGCCATTTAGTTCAGTTAAAATTCACTGTTGGTTGCCATTTTTCAATTCTGTTAGAGCAAGTACAATAAGGTCTAGTCAGCTGGCTACAAAGAATAAAATAATATATTTGTGCCTAGTTGGAGGAGAGAGAAGATGAAAGAGAATGTAAGTGGGCTCTTATGCAAGAGCTAGCTCTAGCACGTGCTCCTAGCCAAGGTGTGTAAATGAAAGGTGGGCCATATATTGAAAAAGTAGTACATTCTTATAGCCAACTATTATACTTGTTAGCTACATGTTAACTATAGATGACATGCAATGATTCTTATAGCCAACAACCGGCTATACTATTGGAGTTACTCTTAGCAGCAACGATTTGCATTCAGTTCGGTTCTTATTTGTGTTGTCGATAATAGTAAGCACACGTATAATTCAGTGCTAATGGAATAATCGTTGAACTAATTCAGCACACATATCTAGTTCTTTCTTATCAATTTGCAGTTGCGCACACATAGTTTACTGGAACAATCCTTGAGCACTCATCTATAATATCTAAATTACAGCAACCCACTAAGGAAATTCTCTCAACATGCAAGCATGCCACATCATGTTTTCAGTTTTCAATGAGTTGTATGCCATGTCACTGTCCTTCCACGTCAGTCTATTCCATTTTAGTTGAAAGGTTCATTCAATGAGTTGTATGCCATGTCACATTCCTTCCACGCCAGTCTATTCCATTTTAGTTGAAAGGTTCGGCCGTCTCACTGTTTCAGTTTAGATCAATCAGGGCCTCTTATTGGTTCAGCCCGCAGGCCCACTACAGTGTGCATACCTTTATCTTCCTTTTATTCTCAAACTGGTCGTCTTCTCGAACGATTCTGACCGCTCCATCATAAACACTCTCGACAACAACCACTGGCGATTTGCCTCCCCTCTTTCCAATCAATCCAGTGATGATTCACTCACTGAACTCTCCCCACGATCTCCGTGAATATTGGAAACTGATGGAGTAATCGGAAGAGTTTGCGCATGATTTTTCCTTTTTAAACTCTGACCTCCACCGTCATTGTATTTTCTCTTATGGCGTCGCTGTTGGTTGTCTTCTGTTGAAATATTGGGTCCACATTAAGTGGCCCACAGTAGATTTCACATTTCCCTATAAATCTCAAAGCCCATATAGTGGCAGCCTTGTGAGTTTGAGCCCAAGTTGGTGGCAGCTCACTAGGGAGTGGCAAGAGGTGGGAAGTTTAGTCCCACATGGAAAGTTGGGAGGAAGTTAGACCACCTTATAAGGTGGGTTGTTCCACCACTAGTAAGTGAGTGAGAATAGGAGTGTTACACGCGCGCTCCTCCTCCTCCTCCTCGCTCGTCTCGACACGTCACGTCACGTCACGTCACGTCACGTCACGTCGGTGAGTGGATTGAGCCTCGAGCCGAGACTTTCCTTACTTTTTGCAGCTCAGGAAAACGAACAGAGTCCTAGACGGACGCGTCGCAGTTAGTCGGTTCGGGTCGCTCCCGAGCCGTGGGCTATCTGTAACCGACTCGAAACGTGCGCGCTACGTGGGCGTGCCCCACGTTGCCTAGGGTTTCCTGAGGGTTTTGCCACCTCTCTCTGCTTGCGCCGCCATCATAGCTTACTCCATCCCGTGCGCCGACGTGCATCTGCGAACGGGAGAGCAGGTCTCCGGAACCGCTCGTCCTCGCGATCCTGTACGGGAGAGGGCGAATTAGGTTTTTGGGAAGCGCTCTGCGCGACTGCTCAAGCTCTTCATCACGGGTCGTCTTCCGTCCAAGTCGGGCGGTGCTGCCTACCGTCGTCTTCAACGCCGTCTACTTCGACCCGTCGTCCCTGTCGTCCACAACGTTGTCATCAACAACGTTACTGCTGCGACATCATCTGCTACACCTCCACCGCCACCTCCACCAGATCGGTACGTGCGACATACCTCGATTTGTTTAGCGATGGATGTTGTACTGTTTGCTTTGCTACTGTTCATGTTGATCACTGCATCTAGTATGTTCGATTTTCACATGTTAGTAGTTACTGTCGTCATGCTTAATATTCTGGAATTAATCATGAAAATTGTGCCTAATTATCCAACATCTTCTTATCGTCGCTGTTGCTGGTGAGCTACCCATTCCGCTTCTCCATGGTTCCAATAATCCCTTCATTCTTACATACCGTTCTGACGAGTACTGGTTGTAATATCTTCCATCCATTAGCATCTGGGATTAGGGGCAGCTTTTTATCATATACATCAAAAGGAATCAGAGAACTAACATGCCATGCCTTCACAATCCCTTTATTCTTGCTGGCTTCATGTTTCGTAGGCACGTACAGATACATGACATGGCATTAGTGCATCTTTACTTCCTGAGGTGCGGAACTCCTTGGGTTACTCCATCCTCGCTGCATACCCATACTCTCGCGTCTCCCACCGGTACGTATTCCTTCCATCTTTTTCCAATTTATTATTTTTGTTTTACTTACCGAACTAGGTACATGTAAAATAGTTACCTACTTGGATCTTTTGTTTGCTCCAATGCTTGTATGTTTTTTCAGGGAAGCTAATCCATGTATGTTAGATAAGTAGCTACATATACATGTGTCCATAATAACTCATTTTAAGTTAGTATCACCCTTTGCCTCTTGTGATCCAGTAGCGTTTCTTAGATTTACCAACATGGATATAGCAGAAGGTTTAAGTATACAAGTTTGAAATTAGCTCCTTCCGAGCAACAAGTTTCCCAAAATAATTATGAGAGCTGAAATATTATGTTGTAGATGACTCTGCCTTTATAGAGCTTATGAGAGCTGAGAAGAGACCTATACAATCTATACATACACATCATAAATATCTTAGGACCTTGCCTGCTAATTTTTGTTTTCAATGCCTGATTAGTAGAACCGCAGCAACGCGCGGGGTATCATCTAGTTTATATATAACACAGCCAGTCTTTACACACAGCAGCCTGTACAGTTTGCCAGTTTAACACGCAGTAGGAACTGAAGTTCGTATTCAGTCAAAACAACAAGCAACTACTGCTCCTCTGCTTGGAACGGCGGCATGGCTACCATGCCGACACCACTCCTTCTCCTCCGCTTGGAGGACATGGCCGGCGTGCGCCAGGGAAGCGATGCCGCAGCGGTCAAGTGCAGCGACCAGGCCGACCGATGACAGGCACTCCTGCTCCTCCGCTTGGATGACGCCGCCGACGTGCGCCGGGGCAGCAACAACGCAGAAGCCGAGCGCAATCAGGCACGGGGCTGGTTGAGAGCTCCCTCGACGGCGTAGTGCAGCTGGCCACCACCGTGGTGTTGGGCACGCCGGCGAGCGAACAGCGACGGCAAGGGAAGGGGAATTCTAGGCGGGAGTTCTTTTTCTGAGTTGGAGCGTCCTGTTTCCGTCTCCGCTTGGGACGCACATGTATAGCTCCGTATCTGGTGTATAGTACAGTTTTGCGCAGTTTATTGGAGCGAAAGATTCTATTTGGTGGCCCATCCTCCTCTCCGTGTACGCCTCGCTCCCCCCCCCCCCCCCACACACACACCTAAGGCTGGCAATGGGTCGGGTTTGGTCGGGTCGACCTAAACTAGACCCATGCCCATCACCCTTATCGGGCACACCTGTGACCCACGACCCTACCCATGGGTAAGAAACGATACCCATGCCCAAATCCATCGGGCAACCCGACCCTATCGGGCAACCCATCGGGTACAAAAAATGGAGAGTTTGACGCAACCAAATATCTAGAACACATCGGCACATTGTTGGGATGCCACGACAAAGAGTGGTGTATTCCCGTTCATGGCTTTGTGACTAAAAGTAGTACTAATATGCACATGTTTAGTGTTTAGATAAAAGAGCTTTGTGTGTAAATGATGTATATTGTCTACATGTATAATGTATGTGTATCATAGCTTACGTACCATATAAAATTATGCAATTATTTTAATTAGTAATATTAATCGGGTGACCCATCGGGCAACCCGTGGGCATAGACTGATACCCATGCCCAACCCACGACTAATCGGGTTGCCCATGGGTTATTTCCATGGGCGAACATCGGGACCCATACCCTACCCATTTGGGTCGGGTGCCCATGGGCGGACGTACCCATGGGTCGAATTGCCGGCTTGACCCACACCCCTCCGAGCCCACTCCTGTCTTCCCTTTCTGCACACGACTGTAGCCGCGCCGACGCTATTACCGGAAGCATCCAAAGTTTCAAAAGCGTCGCGCATCTCCTCTGTACAGATATGTAGATCCCAGTTAATTAGCGAGATCTTGAACTGCCTGCAAGATCTACATCGCTATGTCGCCGTGATCTGGATTCAAAGGAGATGAAGGCAATCCAGATTCGTCTCTGCAAAGCGGTGATCTCGCCGGAGATTCTGAGCTTGGATAAGAGGTAATCTTCACACAGCTGCTCCATAACTACCAGCCCGTTGCTAAAAACATTCTCGTCGGTTTAATTTATTTTATCAATTCCGTTTCCCCACCAGAGCTACGCCGACCACGACGCCTTCTTGGACCTGCCTCGAGAGATCCTTGATCCGTGCTTCGCCGGGCCGGATCTCAACATGCATCAAAGGTGCCGTCATGGAGAGGCCCCTCAGAGGAAGGTAGCGCTCGACATGGCTGCTACAGGGAGAAGATTTCTTGGATGCCCTCGGCAGGTTAGCAAAATACCATATAAGTAGATGGTTACTTTTTTATCGCTAATGATGTGCGTGGAGTTCATCATCGCTAATTCGTTCTTAGATATTAGATAATAGTGAACTGGAATTTGAGATTCCCTTCATGGGGTGAAGGACACTTGATATTAAATAATAAACCTATACCATTATGGGGCTGTTAGCAGTAAAAGGGATTTTTTTGTTCGGTGTCAACATGGACCAGTGAACAATGGTAGTTATCCTCCTCCTAACCTTAGGTGTCTAAAGGGGATCAGAGGACACAAAGATCTATCTAACTTTAACACCAATGCAGATGCCACACAGCCGTAATCACGGTTGATTTGGTGCGGTTAGGTGTTTGCGAAGCTGCTCATGTTCTGAAAGTTTGCTTAAGCATTGATTTGTTTAGATGATCTATGTTTGGTATATATGTCGATATCCAATACAGCAGACGCACAAGCCGATCACCATTTCAGATGGATTGCATCAGAATTGTTTGCTTGCTTATTAACACGATATTGGTTGATGAACCTTGGAATCCTATTTTAACTAGGTCCTTGATTCACTTGTGGAGCTTGGTTGGTTTACACTCTAGAGAGGGTACCACGTCAGGTGAATCGAAGTCTCCCATTGATCAAGCATACATAGTGCTTTGGACTGAGAAAAACAACCTCCAGGTTGCATTTGAACAAATGGAGCACAAGTTGAAGACAAGAGAGTTCAAGCTTAAGGAAATGATCCACAACAGCGAGAAAGCCTCTTGCAGCTTGAACATCTACGCCAACGTGTGCATATCTGCCGTCAGTATAGCTGTTACTATGTTTGCTCTACTTGTGGTTGTGTTCCTGAAACAGGCCGTGAGATATATTGTATCCTTTAGATTTTGCAAACCCGCATGCAATCCTGCATCCTTCCTTTACTTATTTCCCGGTGAACATGTTATCAGCTTCATAACTTAAGGGTCTGTTGGAGCTTTGGGTGTTACGCTATTTTTCCGTCTCTGTTAAATTGATACCTGTAATACACTAACTCCTGCAAAAGTTTTTTTATATGCACCATGGTCCATCTATGATCCACTCTAACCTGAAATGACTTTTGTAAACAATTATGATGTACTCATGCTTGACGGATGCAGTACTCTATGCAGCTACACTCCGGTACCACATACGTTGCTGTGTCAGTACTCTGTAGCAACTTCTGGGACTGTATAGAGGTTCTTTGAGACGTCGAATTTAAGAACTGGTCCGTGTCCAGAGTGATATCGCAAAATGAATCATAGAAAATGCAGCCTTTGTCTCCTAGAACGGATGTGCTGTTACAGGAGAAAATAATAATATGTGTGGTAAAATGTTCTGTTATTTGCTGTACTTATTCAGGAAGATTGCAGTACCCTGTGTAGCAGCTTCCCGCACGATAGATGTTACTGATCTTTTTTATGTTTCGAATTTTAGAGGATTTGGTTCTGACAATGTATTTTAATCTGGGCCGTATGGAGCATCGTAAGAATGTAGATCACAGTGGCAATTTCAATATAACCATAGGAAAAATACTAGCCTCTGGCTTACAGAACGCATTTCGAAGATTCATGCAAATTCATGTTTGGACGTTTCAGGCAAATTACTCTGTAGCAACTTCCGGTACTATAGATGCTATTGTTCTGTTTTTTATTATATAGAATTATAGAGGATTGTATTTTAATCTGGGCCGTATGGAGCATCGTAAGAATGTGGCTCAAAGGGGCAATCTCAAAATAACCATAGAAAATACTAGCCTTCTATAACCGTACCCGTGTCGACAGTTTGTGGCCTGTATAAAAGATGCGGTTCTTCACCAAATACTATGCGGTACTTAATACGTCATCCATATCGTACGATACGATAATCATAAAGTACTTGAGATATCCTCTATGGTATTTGTGGCCAAAAAAGCCCGTAATCCTATAGGAAAATAAAACACCTGCATAGAACCTTGTTGCAACTAAAAGAGGAGACAAGACACACACAAAAAACTTATGAATTACACTTTTGCACAAATTTTAACCTCGATCATACTCATATGGGTTATCATAAACTTCTTATGATATACTCTGACCACCGGTTTTGAGTCACGATAGCCAAGTTCACAATGAAATTTTCCTTAATTCTCATTGTACAAAATAGCCTTAGGGTACGACATAGCCGTGTCCACGATTCACGAAAATTCAGAGTGATGCTACAATTAAGAGTGATACATGTGGTAGTGGTACACATCATACTACAATTAAGAATATCCATATGGTACACGTCATACTACAATGAGCAAAAGAAACAATGTGATTAGGTAAGTCCAGCATGGAATTTCCCTTTATTCTTAGTGTAAGAACAAATAACAATTGAATTCCTTGGCGCACCCAGATACCTTCGGGTGTCGACATTTCGTTTATCTATAAAGGATGCGGTTCCTCACCAACTGCTATGCGGTCCTTAGCACGCCATCCATATCGTACCCTAGGTTTATCATAAATTACTTGATATTTGTGCCAAAAACTCTTTAACCCTCCAGGAAATTAAAACACACCTTGTCGCAACTCAAAAAGGTGACAAGTCACACAAAAAAAAGTCTTACAAATTACGCTTTCACTCACTTTTTTAGCCTAGCTCGTACCGATATGGGTTTTTGAGACATCGATGGATTATGCTTGTATACATCTATTTCATGGTAGGCAAGTCCAGCATGAAAGATTTCCTTTCTCGTACCGATATGGGTTATCATAAAGTTACCCATCCACCCTCCCAAGTTCAGACTCAGAGGGCGGACGCGCACATCAGCCATGGGGCAGCGGGACTGTTGCGACTACGACGACGACTGCTGCAACTGTAGCTGGACAGAAATCGCCATCTGGAACGTCGTCGGCATCGTACTCATGGTCGTCCTCATCCTCGCCATTGTTGTCATCAAGCCGCCCAAATCCACCACCGACGACGCCCTCCTTATGCGCTTCTCCCTCTACCCGTCCACCAGCGCCTCCACGTCCCAACTCCAGCTCCTCTCCTACAATGCCACCGTCACCATCTCATTGTGCAACCCCAACATGTACTACGACATGAGCTAAAGCAACCTGGCCACCGTCTTCTCCTTGTAAGGCACCAAGTTTGATGAGGGAGGCACCATCCGGACCTTCGACTAGGGCGCACACCGCCGCCGACACCCTCCTCATGCACTTCTCTCTCTACCCGTCCACCAACGCCTCCACGTCCCAGCTCCAGCTCCTCTCCTACAATTCCACTGTCACCATCTCCCTGCGCAACCCCAACATGTACTACAACATGAGCTAAAGCGACCTGGCCACCGTATTCTTCTTCGACGACACCAAGTTTGACGAGGGAGGCACCATCCGGGCCTTCGACCACGGTGCACACCGCCGATGACGCCCTCCTCATGCGATTCTCCCTCTACCCATCCACCAACGCCTCCACGTCCCAGCTCCAGCTCCTCTCCTACAATGCCACCATCACCATCTCCCTGCGCAACCCCAACATGTACTACAACATGAGCTAAAGCGACATGGCCACCGTCTTCTCCTTCGACGGCACCAAGTTTGACGAGGGAGGCACCATCCGGGCCTTCAACCGGGGCGCGAAGAAGGCCACCGCCGTGTGTGTAAAGGTGGGGGAGTCGCCAAGGCCCTGCCCAAGCTGTCGGTGGCCGTCCCAGCGGAGTTCACCAAAGAAAAGGAGGAAGGGCAGTTCCAGATCGAAGTGAGGTTGGACGGCGTCATGCAGTACAAGGGTCGCACCGAGAAGTGCCCCGTCTCCATCATCTGCCCGCTCAAGTTGCAGCTCATCGACCCAGATGTCGCCACCACTGCCTTCCAACAGACCAAGTGCACCATCCACCTCTCTCAAGAAGGGAGAAGTCGGAGACTAAAAATGTATATGCGGTCCTTATCACACCAGCCATACCGAACGCTAGGTCGATCGTAAAGTACTTGAGATATCACATATGGTTTTTGCAAATAGTCCTTAACCCTCTCATAAAGGAGACAAGTCATAACAAAAATTCCTTAAGAATTACACAATAACATCAATGTTATCCCTGCTAATACTCTAGGTGTGATATCGTCGTATTATGGTGTGACCTAGTATAGCCATGCAGTTCTTAACAAAAAAACATATCGTACACTAGGTAAATATCGTAAAGTCCTTATGTATCATCTATGCATCGGCTTGTCTCCGATAATCGAGAGGATCAATTATCCTGCGACCCTTAAGAAAAGAAAAAAAGAATCACCCACATGGTACATTGTTGCATCTCATAGAGGTGACAAGTAAAGTAACAAACTTTTTAAGAATATCACGGTTGAAACCCTTATAGCGCTACTCATACCTCCTGGTGTGATATTGCCGTCTTGTCGATTTGATCTTGTAGTCTATACCGATATGAGTTATCATAAAGTCCTTATGATATATTCTGATCACCGGTTTTGAGTCACGATAGCCAAGTCAAGCATGAAAATTTCCTTAATTCTCGCCAAATAGCCTTCGGGTGCGACATAGCCGTGTCCACGATTCACGAAAATTCAGAGTGATACTACAATTATGAGTGATACATGTGGTACACTGATGTCTACGCACGCTTCTATTCCTGTAGACAGTGTTGGGCCTCCAAGAGCAAAGGTTTGTAGAACAGCAGCAAGTTTTCATTAAGTGAATCACCCAAGGTTTATCGAACTCGGGGAGGTAGAGGTCAAAGATATCCCTCTCAAGCAACCCTGCAATTACGATACAAGAAGTCTCTTGTGTCCCCAACACACCTAATACACTTGTCAGATGTATAGGTGCACTAGTTCGGCGAAGAGATAGTAAAATGCAAGTGATATGGATGAGTATGAGTGGTAATAACAATCTGAAATAAATCTGGCAGCAAGTAAACATGCAGTAGAACAGTAAATAAACGGTGATTCGATATTTGGAAACAAGGCCTAGGGATCATACTTTCACTAGTGGACACTCTCAACAATGATCAATAAATAAATAACTTCTCTTCACTTGTGCTAGTTCTCACACTCTCTTGTTGGATAACAAACACCATTCATTGTGTAGGGCTATAAAAGCACACCTCAAGCCGGAGTAAACAAGCTCCACAACATCCGGAGTTCATATTAAAGTAACCTCTAGAGTGCATAATAGACCGTTGCAATTTAGACCGAGTACTAACATAGCATACACACTGTCAACAATAGCTATGAAAGGGGGAATAGATCGCATCAATACTATCATAGTAATAGTTAACTTCATAATCTACAAGAGATTACAATCATAACCTACGCCAAGTACTACATGATGCACACACTGTTAACATTACATCATGGAGGAGGAATAGAATACTTTAATAACATCACTAGAGTAGCACATAGATTAATAGTGATACAAAGCTCATGATCACATAAAGATCACATGGGAGAGAGAGATGAACCACATAGCTACCGGTAAAGCCCTTAGCCTCGGGGGAGAACTACTCCCTCCTCATCATAGGAGATAGCGATGGCGATGAAGATGGCGGTGGCGTCGATGGAGATGGCTTCCGGGGGCAATTCCCCGTCCCAGCGGCGTGCCGGAACAGAGATTTTGTCCCCCGAACTTGGCTTCGCGATGGCGGCGGCTGCGTAACTTTTCTCATATCGTGGCTTATCTTTTTAGGGTTTTCGCGACGGAGAGACTTTATAGGCGGAAGGGCAGCCTCGGAGGGGTCCTGAGGGACCCACACCATAGGGGGGCGCGGGCCCCATGCTGGCTGCGCCGCCCTATGGTTACGGCCCCTCGTGGCCCCACTTCGTGTGCTCTTCGGTCTTCTGGAAGCTCCGTGGAAAAATAAGACCCTGGGCGTTGATTTCGTCCAATTCCGAGAATATTTCCTTTGTAGGATTTCTAAAACCAAAAACAGCAGAAAACAGGAACTGGCGCTTCGGCATCTTGTCAATAGGTTAGTGCCGGAAAATGTATAATAATGATGTAAAGTGTGTATAAAACATGTGAGTATTGTCATAAAAGTAGCATGGAACATAAGAAATTATGGATACGTTTGAGACATATCAAGCATCCCCAAGCTTAGTTCCTACTCGCCCTCGAGTAGGTAAACGATAACAAGGATAATTTCTGAAGTGACATGCTATCATAATCTTGATCAATACTATTGTAAAGCATATGACATGAATGAAGTGATTCGAAGCAATGGTAAAGACAATGATTAAACAACTGAATCATATAACAAAGACTTTTCATGAATAGTACTTTCAAGACAAGCATCAATAAGACTTGCATAAGAGTTAACTCATAAAGCAATAAATTCTTAGTAGAAAGTTTTGAAGCAACACAAAGGAAGATATAAGTTTCAGCAATTGCTTTCAACTTCAACATGTTTATCTCATGGATAATTGTCAACACAAAGTAATATGATGAATGCAAATAAGCAAGTATGTAGGAATCAATGCACACAGTTGACACAAGTGTTTGCTTCTAAGATAGAAGGAAATAGGTAAACTGACTCAACATAAAGTAGAATAATGGCCCTTCCCAGAGGGAAGCATGGATTACTATTTTTGTGCTAGAGCTTTTCATTTTGAAAACATAGAAACAATTTTGTCAACGGTAGTAATAATTCATATGTGTTATGCATAAGACATCTTATAAGTTGCAAGCCTCTGATACGTCTCTAACGTATCTATAATTTCTGATGTTCCATGCTTGTTTTATGACAATTCCTACATGTTTTGCTCACACTTTATAATGATTTTATGCATTTTCCGAACTAACCTATTAACAAGATGCCGAAGTGCCAGTTCCTGTTTTCTGCTGTTTTTGGTTCCAGAAAGGCTATTCGGGCAATATTCTCGGAATTCGACGAAACAAAGACCAAACATCTTATTTTTCCCGGAAGGCTCCAGAACACCGAAGGAGAGTCGGAGGCGGGCCAGGGGGGCCCCACACCACACCTGGGCGCGGGCCCAGGCCTGGCCGCGCCGCCAGGTGGGGAGGGCGCCCTGGTGCCCCTCCTGCGCCGCCTCTTCGCCTATATAAGCCCTTTCGACCTAAAAACGCGATACAGATTGACGAAACTCCAGAAAGACTCAAGGGCGCCGCCGCCATCGCGAAACTCCAATTCGGGGGATAGAATCTCTGTTCCGGCACCCTGCCGGGACGGGGAAGTGCCCCCGGAAGCCATCTCCATCGATGCCACCGCCTCCATCATGCTCCGTGAGTAGTTCCCCCATGGACTACGGGTTCTAGTTGTAGCTAGTTGGTACTCTCTCTCCCATGTACTTCAATACAATGATCTCATGAGCTGCCTTACATGATTGAGATTCATCTGATGTAATCGGTGTTGTGTTTGTTGGGATCCGATGAATTGTTACATTATGATCAGTCTATCTATATAAGTTTGTGAAGTTATTGTTGCTGCAATATTGTTGTGTTTAATGCTTGTCACTAGTGCACGAGTGGCATGATCTTAGATTTAAGCTCTACATGTATTGCTTAGAATGTATCTACAAGTTGTTTGCACATATTGCTGTCCGGAACCTGAGGCCTCAAAGTGAAAGAAATTGGGACAACCGGAGGGGAAGGCTGTGATATGAGGATCACATGTTTTCACCAAGTATTAATGCTTTGCTCCGGTGCTCTATTAAAAGGAGTACCTTAATTGCCAGTAGATTCCTGATACGTCTCAAACGTATCTATAATTTCTTATGTTCCATGCTACTTTTATGATGATACTCACATGTTTTATACACATTATATGTCATTATTATGCATTTTCCGGCACTAACCTATTAACGAGATGCCGAAGAGCCGATTCTTTGTTTCTGCTGTTTTTGGTTTCAGAAATCCTAGTAAGGAAATATTCTCGGAATTGGACGAAATCAACGCCCAGGGTCCTATTTTTGGACGAAGCTTCCAGAAGACCGAAGAGTCAAGGAAGTGGGGCCACGAGGTGGCCACACCACCAGGCGGCGCGGCCCAGGCCCTGGCCGCGCCAGCCTGTGGTGTGGGCCCCTCGGGCGGCCCCCTGACCTACCCTTCCGCCTACAAATAGCCTTCGTCGCGAAACCCCCAGTACCGAGAGCCACGATACGAGAAAACATACTGAGACGCCGCCGCCGCCAATCCCATCTCGGGGGATTCTGGAGATCACCTCCGGCACCCTGCCGGAGAGGGGAATCATCTCCCGGAGGACTCTACACCGCCATGGTCGCCTCCGGATTGATGTGTGAGTAGTTCACCCCTGGACTATGGGTCCATAGCAGTAGCTAGATGGTCGTCTTCTCCCCCATTGTGCTATCATTGTCTGATCTTGTGAGCTGCCTATCATGATCAAGATCATCTATCTGTAATGCTACATGTGTGTTTGTTGGGATCCGATGAATAGAGAATACTATGTTATGTTGATTATCAATCTATGTGTTGTTTATGATCTTGCATGCTCTCCGTTGTTAGTAGAGGCTCTGGCCAAGTTTTTGCTAGTAACTCCAAGAGGGAGTATTTATGCTCGATAGTGGGTTCATGCCTCCATTAAATGCAGGACGATGTGACAGAAAGTTCTAAGGTTGTGGATGTGCTGTTGCTACTAGGGATAAAACATTGATGCTATGTTCGAGGATATAGTTATTGATTACATTACGCGCCATACTTAATGCAATTGTCTGTTGCTTGCAACTTAATACCGGAAGGGGTTCGGATGATAACCTGAAAGTGGACTTTTTAGGCATAGATGCATGCTGGATAGCGGTCTATGTACTTTGTCGTAATGCCCAATTGAATCTCACAATACTCATCATGTCATGTATGTGCATTGTCATGCCCTCTCTATTTGTCAATTGCCCAACTGTAATTTGTTTACCCAATATGCTATTTCTTATGGGAGAGACACCTCTAGTGAACTGTGGACCCCGGTCCATTCTTTTACATCGAATACAATCTACTGCAATAATGTTTCTACTGTTCTCTGCAAACAATCACCATCCACACTATACATCTAATCCTTTATTACAGCAAGCCGGTGAGATTGACAACCTCACTGTTTCATTGGGGCAAAGTACTTTGGTTGTGTTGTGCAGGTTCCACGTTGGCGCCGGAATTCCTGGTGTTGCGCCGCACTACACTCCGTCACCATCAACCTTCAACGTGCTTCTTGGCTCCTACTGGTTCGATAAACCTTGGTTTCTTACTGAGGGAAAACCTGCTGCTATACGACATCATACCTTCCTCTTGGGGTTCCCAACGAACGTGTGAGTTACACGCCATCAAGCAGTTTTTCTGGCGCCGTTGCCGGGGAGATCAAGACACGCTGCAAGGGGAGTCTTCACAATCCAACCTCTTTGCTTTGTTTTTGTCTTGCTTTATTTTATTTACTACTTTGTTTGCTGCATTATATCAAAAAAAAAGTTGCTAGTTTTACTTTATTTACTATCTTGTTTGCTATATTAAAAACACAAAAAATTAGTTACTTGCATTTACTTTATCTAGTTTACTTTATTTACTGTTGCTAAAATGAATACTGCTGAGAATACTAAGTTGTGTGACTTCACAACCACAAATAATAATGATTTCTTATGCACACCTATAGCTCCACCCGCTACTACAGCGGAATTCTTTGAAATTAAACCTGCTTTACTGAATCTTGTTATGCGAGAGCAATTTTCTGGTGTTAGTTCTGATGATGCTGCTGCCCATCTCAATAATTTTGTTGAACTTTGTGAAATGCAAAAGTATAAAGATGTAGATGGTGACATAATAAAATTAAAATTGTTCCTTTTCTCACTAAGAGGAAGACCTAAAGATTGGTTGCTATCTCTGCCTAAGAATAGTATTGATTCATGGACTAAATGCAAGGATGATTTTATTGGTAGATATTATCCCCCTGCTAAAATTATATCTTTGAGGAGTAGCATAATGAATTTTAAGCAATTAGATACTGAGCATGTTGCACAAGCATGGGAAAGAATGAAATCTTTGGTTAAAAATTGCCCAACCCATGGACTGACTACTTGGATGATCATCCAAACCTTTTATGCAGGACTGAATTTTTCTTCACGGAACCTATTGGATTCAGCTGCTGGAGGTACCTTTATGTCCATCACTCTTGGTGAAGCAACAAAGCTTCTTGATAATATGATGATTAATTACTCTGAATGGCACACGGAAAGAGCTCCACAAGGTAAGAAGGTAAATTCTGTCGAAGAAACCTCTTCCTTGAGTGATAAGATTGATGCTATTATGTCTATGCTTGTGAATGATAGGACAAATATTGATTCTAATAATGTTTCGTTAGCTTCATTGGTTGCACAAGAAGAACATGTTGATGTAAACTACATTAAAAATAATAATTTCAACAACAATGCTTACCGGAACAATTCTAGTAACAACTATAGACCATATCCTTATAATAATGGCAACGGCTATGGTAATTCTTATGGGAATTATTACAACAATAATAGGAATACACCCTCTGGTCTTGAAGTCATGCTTAAATAATTTATTAGTACACAAACTGCTTTTAACAAATCTGTTGAAGAAAAGCTTGGGAAAATTGATATACTTGCTTCTAAAGTTGATAGTCTTGCTGCTGATGTTGATCTTTTGAAATTGAAAGTTATGCCTAATAGGGATAATGAAAATAAAATTGTTACTACAGCAAATGCCATCCAAGTTAGAATTAATGAGAATATAAGATTAATGGCTGAATTGCATGCTAGGTGGGAAAGAGAAGAAAATGAAAAACTAGCTAAAAAGAATAATGTAGCTAAAGTTTGGACTATTACCACCACTAGCAATGCTAATGCTACACATGTTGCTGCACCTCCTACTAATAATGGTAAAATAATTGGTGTTAGCAATGTTTCTACTCCTAATGCAAAGCGAGCAAAACTGCCTGAAACTGCTAAAACTGCTGAAACTGCCTGTGATAAAACTGCTGAATTTTTTTCCAACATTGGGGACAATGATCCCATTGCCTTAGATCATAATGGTTTGGATTTTGATGATTGCCACATCTCTGAAGTTATAAAGTTCTTACAAAAACTTGCTAAGAGTCCTAATGCTAGTGCTATAAATTTGGCTTTCACAAAACATATTACAAATGCTCTCATAAAAGCTAGAGAAGAGAAACTAGAACGCGAAACTTCTATTCCTAGGAAGCTAGAGGATGGCTGGGAGCCCATCATTAAGATGAAGGTCAATGATTTTGATTGTAATGTTTTATGTGATCTTGGTGCAAGTATTTCTGTTATGCCTAAGAAAATTTATGATATGCTTGACTTGCCACCATTAAAAAATTGTTATTTGGATATTAATCTTGTTGATAATGCTATAAAGAAACCTTTGGGGAGAGTTGATAATGTTCGCATTACCGTTAACAATAACCTTGTCCCCGTTGATTTTGTTGTCTTGGATATTGAATGCAATGCATCTTGTCCCATTATATTGGGAAGACCTTTTCTTCGAACTGTTGGTGCTACCATTGATATGAAGGAAGGTAATATTAAATATCAATTTCCTCTCAAGAAAGGTATGGAACACTTCCCTAGAAAGAGAATGAAGTCACCTTTTGATTCTATCATTAGAACAAATTATGATGTTAATGCTTCATCTCTTGATAATACTTGATATACACTTTCTGCGCCTAGCTGAAAGGCGTTAAAGAAAAAAGCGCTTATGGGAGACAACCCATGTTTTTACTACAGTAATTTTGTTTTATATTTGAGTCTTGGAAGTTGTTTACTACTGTAGCAACCTCTCCTTATCTTAGTTTTATTGCATTGTTGTGCCAAGTAAAGTCTCTAATAGAAGTATGATACTAGATTTGGATTACTGCGCAGAAACAGTTTTTTTGCTGTCACGAATTTGGGTCTAATTCTCTGTAGGTAACTCAGAAAATTATGCCAATTTACGTGAGTGATCCTCAGATATGTACGCAACTTTCATTAGTTTTAAGTTTTTTCATTTGAGCAAGTCTGGTGCCTGTTAGAAATTCGTCTTTACGAACTGTTCTGTTTTGACAGATTCTGCCTTTTATTTTGCATTGCCTGTTTTGTCATGCTAGATGGATTTTTCGATTCCATTGACTTTCAGTAGCTTTGTGCAATGTCCAGAAGTATAAAGAATGATTGTGTCACCTCTGAATATGTGAATTTTAATTGTGCACTAACCCTCTAATGAGTTGCTTTGAGTTTGGTGTGGAGGAAGTTTTCAAGGATCAAGAGAGGAGGATGATATACACTATGATCAAGGAGAGTGGAAGCTCTAAGCTTGGGGATGCCCCGGTGGTTCACCCCTGCATATATCAAGAAGACTCAAGCGTCTAAGCTTGGGGATGCCCAAGGCATCCCCTTCTTCATCGACAACATTATCAGGTTCCTCCCCTGAAACTATATTTTTATTCCGTCACATCTTATGTACTTTGCTTGGAGCGTCTGTTTGTTTTTGTTTTTGTTTTGTTTGAATAAAGATGGATCCTAGCATTCATTGTGTGGGAGAGAGACACGCTCCGCTGTTGCATATGGACAAATATGTCCTTAGGCTTTACTCATAGTATTCATGGCGAAAGTTTCTTCTTCGTTAAATTGTTATATGGTTGGAATTGGAAAATGATATATGTGGTAATTGGTATAACATCTTGAATAATGTGATACTTGGAAATTGTTGTGCTCATGTTTAAGCTCTTGCATCATATACTTTGCACCCATTAATGAAGAAATACATAGAGCATGCTAAAATCTGATTTGCATGTTTGGTTTCTCTAAGGTCTAGATAATTTCTAGTATTGAGTTTGAACAAAAAGGAAGACGGTATAGAGTCTTATAATGTTTACAATATGTTTTTTATGTGAGTTTTGCTGTACCGGTTCATCCTTGTGTTTGTTTCAAATAACCTTGCTAGCCTAAACCTTGTATCGAGAGGGAATACTTCTCATGCATCCAAAATCCTTGAGCCAACCACTATGCCATTTGTGTCCACCATACCTACCTACCACATGGTATTTCTCCGCCATTCCAAAGTAAATTGCTTGAGTGCTACCTTTAAAATTTCCATTCTTTATCTTTACAATATATAGCTCATGGGACAAATAGCTTAAAAAACTATTGTAGTATCGAATATGTACTTATGCACTTTATCTCTTATTAAGTTGCTTGTTGTGCGATAACCATGTTCCTGGGGACGCCATCAACTATTTCTTTGTTGAATATCATGTGAGTTGCTATGCATGTTCGTCTTGTCTGAAGTAAGAGCGATTTATCATGATCAAATGGTTTGAGTATGCATATTGTTAGAGAAGAACATTGGGCCGCTAACTAAAGCCATGATCCATGGTGGAAGTTTCAGTCTGGACAACAAACCTCAATCTCTTATGAGAATATTATCTGTTGTTGAATGCTTATGCATTAAAAGAGGAGTCCATTATCTGTTGTCTATGTTGTCCCGGTATGGATGTCTAAGTTGAGAATAATCAAAAGCGAGAAATACAATGTGAGCTTTCTCCTTAGACCTTTGTACAGGCGGCATAGAGGTACCCCATTGTGACACTTGGTTGAAACATGTGCTATGCTATGATAATCCATGTAAATCCAAGCTAATTAGGACAAGGTGCGGGCACTATTAGTATACTATGCATGAGACTTGCAACTTGTAGGATATAATTTACATAACTCATATGCTTTATTACTACCGTTGACAAAATTGTTTCTTGTTTTCAAAATAAAAGCTCTAGCACGAATATAGCAATCGATGCTTTCCTCTTTGAAGGACCATTCTTTTACTTTTATGTTGAGTCAGTTCACCTATTTCTCTCTACCTCAAGAAGCAAACACTCGTGTGAACTGTGCATTGATTCCTACATACTTGCATATTGCACTTGTTATATTATTCTATGTTGACAATATCCATGAGATATACATATTACAAGTTGAAAGCAACCGCTGAAACTTTATCTTCCTTTGTGTTGTTTCAATACCTTTACTTTGAATTATTGCTTTATGAGTTAACTCTTATGCAAGACTTATTGATGCTTGTCTTTAAGTACTATTCATGAAAAGTCTTTGCTTTATGATTCAGTTGTTTACTCATGTCATTTACCATTGTTTTGATCGCTGCATTCATTACATGTGCTTACAATAGTATGATCAAGATTATGTTGGTAGCATTGTCACTTAAGAAATTATCTTTGTTATCGTTTACCTACTCGGGACGAGGAGGAACTAAGCTTGGGGATGCTTGATACGTCTCAAACGTATCTATAATTTCTTATGTTCCATGCTACTTTTATGATGATACTCACATGTTTTATACACATTATATGTCATTATTATGCATTTTCCGGCACTAACCTATTAACGAGATGCCGAAGAGCCAGTTGCTGTTTTCTGCTGTTTTTGGTTTCAGAAATCCTAGTAAGGAAATATTCTCGGAATTGGACGAAATCAACGCCCAGGGTCCTATTTTTGGACGAAGCTTCCAGAAGACCGAAGAGTCAAGGAAGTGGGGCCACGAGGTGGCCACACCACCAGGCGGTGCGGCCCAGGCCCTGGCCGCGCCGGCCTGTGGTGTGGGCCCCTCGGGCGGCCCCCTGACCTACCCTTCCGCCTACAAATAGCCTTCGTCGCGAAACCCCCAGTACCGAGAGCCACGATACGAGAAAACATACTGAGACGCCGCCGCCGCCAATCCCATCTCGGGGGATTCTGGAGATCACCTCCGGCACCCTGCCGGAGAGGGGAATCATCTCCCGGAGGACTCTACACCGCCATGGTCGCCTCCGGATTGATGTGTGAGTAGTTCACCCCTGGACTATGGGTCCATAGTAGTAGCTAGATGGTCGTATTCTCCCCATTGTGCTATCATTGTCTGATCTTGTGAGCTGCCTATCATGATCAAGATCATCTATCTGTAATGCTACATGTGTGTTTGTTGGGATCCGATGAATAGAGAATACTATGTTATGTTGATTATCAATCTATGTGTTGTTTATGATCTTGCATGCTCTCCGTTGTTAGTAGAGGCTCTGGCCAAGTTTTTGCTAGTAACTCCAAGAGGGAGTATTTATGCTCGATAGTGGGTTCATGCCTCCATTAAATGCAGGACGATGATGAAAGTTCTAAGGTTGTGGATGTGCTGTTGCTACTAGGGATAAAACATTGATGCTATGTTCGAGGATATAGTTATTGATTACATTACGCGCCATACTTAATGCAATTGTCTGTTGCTTGCAACTTAATACCGGAAGGGGTTCGGATGATAACCTGAAAGTGGACTTTTTAGGCATAGATGCATGCTGGATAGCGGTCTATGTACTTTGTCGTAATGCCCAATTGAATCTCACAATACTCATCATGTCATGTATGTGCATTGTCATGCCCTCTCTATTTGTCAATTGCCCAACTGTAATTTGTTTACCCAATATGCTATTTCTTATGGGAGAGACACCTCTAGTGAACTGTGGACCCCGGTCCATTCTTTTACATCGAATACAATCTACTGCAATACTGTTTCTACTGTTCTCTGCAAACAATCACCATCCACACTATACATCTAATCCTTTGTTACAGCAAGCCGGTGAGATTGACAACCTCACTGTTTCGTTGGGGCAAAGTACTTTGGTTGTGTTGTGCAGGTTCCACGTTGGCGCCGGAATCCCTGGTGTTGCGCCGCACTACACTCCGTCACCATCAACCTTCAACGTGCTTCTTGGCTCCTACTGGTTCGATAAACCTTGGTTTCTTACTGAGGGAAAACCTGCTGCTATACGACATCATACCTTCCTCTTGGGGTTCCCAACGAACGTGTGAGTTACACGCCATCAATTCCCTTGAGGCCCGGCTGCCACCGGCTGGTAGGACAAAAGATGTTATGCAAGTTTCTCATTGCGAGCACGTATAACTATATATGGAAAACATGCCTACATAATTAATAATCTTGATGTTCTGTCTTAATGCTATTTCAATCCTATCAATTGCCCAACTGTAATTTGTTCACTTAACACTTAGCACTTGTTATTGGAGAGTTACCACTAGTGAAGATAGCTGGGAACCCCGGTCCATCTCTCATCATCATATACTCGTTCTATATTTCATTGGAAGTAGTATCAACTATTTTCTGGTGCCATTGCCTTTGTGTTACTGCTACTGCTGTTGTGTTACTGTTACTATTGCTCTCATATTACTGTTGCTTTCACATCACCCCTGTCACTAGTGCTTTTCCAGGTGCAGCTGAATTGACAACTCAGTTGTTAAGGCTTATAAGTATTCTTTACCTCCCCTTGTGTCGAATCAATAAATTTGGGTTTTACTTCCCTCGAAGACTGTTGCGATCCCCTATACTTGTGGGTCATCAGCCTCATGCATAGAATACCAATAGTGCTTGCACCTTGTCCTAATTAGCTTGGATTTACATGGATTATCATTGCATAGCATATGTTTCAACCAAGTGTAACAAAGGGGTACCTCTATGCCGCCTGTACAAAGGTCTAAAGAGAAAGTTCGCATTGGATTTCTCGCTTTTGATTATTCTCAACTTAGACATCCATACCGAGACAACATAGAAAACAGATAATGGACTCCTCTTTAATGCATAAGCATTCAACAACAGATAATATTCTCATAAGAGATTGAGGATTGTTGTCCAAACTGAAACTTCCACCATGGATCATGGCTTTAGTTAGCGGCCCAATGTTCTTCTCTAACAATATGCATACTCAAACCATTTGATCATGATAAATCACCCTTACTTCAGACAAGACGAACATGCATAGCAACTCACACGATATTCAACAAAGGTGAAATAGTTGATGGCGTCCCCAGGAACATGGTTACCGCTCAACAAGCAACTTATAAGAAATAAGATACATAAGTACATATTCAATATCACAATAGTTTTTAAGCTATTTTTCCCATGAGCTATATATTGCAAAGACAAGAAATGAAATTTTAAAGGTAGCACTCAAGCAATTTACTTTGGAATGGCAGAGAAATACCATGTAGTAGGTAAGTATGGTGGACACAAATGACATAGTTTTTGGCTCAAGGATTTGGATGCACGAGAAGTAATCCCTCTCAATACAAGGCTTAGGCTAGCAAGGTTGTTTGAAGCAAACACAAGTATGAACCGGTACAACAAAACTTACATAAGAACATATTGCAAGCATTATAAGACTCTACACTGTCTTCCTTGTTGTTCAAACCCTCACAGGAAAATATCTAGACTTTAGAGAGACCAATCATGCAAACCAAATTTCAACAAGCTATATGGTGTTTCTTCACTAATAGGTGCAAAGTGCATGATGCAAGAGCTTAAACATGATCTATTTGAGCACAACAATTGCCAAGTATCAAATTATTCAAGACATTATACCAATTACCACATGAAGCATTTTCTGTTTCCAATCATATAACAATGAACGAAGCAGTTTCAACCTTCGCCATGAACATTAAGAGTAAAGCTAAGAACACATGTGTTCATATGCAACAGCGGAGTGTGTCTCTCTCCCACAAAAAGAATGCTAGGATCCGATTTTATTCAAACAAAAACGGAAATAAAAAGACGCTTCAAGTAAAGCACATAAGATGTGATGGAATAAAAATATAGTTTCACTAGAGGTGACCTGATAAGTTGTCGATGAAGAAGGGGATGCCTTGGGCATACCCAAGCTTAGATGCTTGAGTCTTCTTGAAATATGCAGGGATGAACCACGGGGGCATCCCCAAGCTTAGAGTTTTCACTCTCCTTGATCATATTGTATCATCCTCCTCTCTTGATCCTTGAAAACTTCCTCCACACCAGACTCAAAATAAACTCATTAGAGGGTTAGTGCGTAATCAAAAATTTGCATATTCAGAGGTGACATAATCATTCTTAACACTTCCGGACATTGCACAAAGCTACTGAAAGTTAATGGAACAAAGAAATCCATCAAACATAGCAAAACAGGTAATGCGAAATAAAAGGCAGAATCTGTCAAAACAGAACAGTACGTCAAGACGAATTTTTCTGGGGCACTTAACTTGCTCAGATGAAAATGCTCAAATTGAATGAAACTTGCGTACTGAGGATCACGCACGTAAATTGGCAGATTTTTCCGAGTTACCTACAGATGGGGCGGCTCAATTTCGTGACAGTAAGAATTCTGTTTCTGCGCAGTAATCCAAATCTAGTATCATCTTTACTATCAAAGACTTTACTTGGCACAACAATGCAATAAAATAAAGATAAGGAGAGGTTGCTACAGTAGTTACAACTTCCAAGACACAAAAAACAGTATCAAAATAAAAACATGGGTTATCTCCCAAGAAGTGCTTTCTTTATAGCCATTAAGATGGGCTCAGTAATTTTAATGATGCTCACATAAGGATGACAGTTGAAGCAAAAAGAGCATCAAAAAGCAAGTATGAAACAAATTTAAGCCTAACCCACTTTCTATGAAAAGGAATCTTGTACACAAATAAATTCATGAAGAGCAAAGTGACAAGCATAGGAAGATAAAACACGAGTAACTTCAAGATTCTCAACATAAAGAAGGGAAACTTAATATTATTAAGATGCATATAACCATGTTTCCCTCTCTCATAATAACTTTCAGTAGCATCATGAACAAACTCAACAATATAACTATCACATAAAGCATCTTTTTTCACATGCATAAAAGTATCATTACTCTCCACATAAGCATAATCAATTTTATTAGTAATAGTGGGAGTAAAACTATCACAACCATCATTGTAATCATCATAAATTGCAGGCATGGTATAATCATAATAAACTTTATCCTCCATAGTAGGTGGCACCAAAATACCACTACCATTATAATCATCATAAATGGGAGGCAAAGTATCATCAAAGAAAATTTTCTCCTCAAAACTTGGGGGACTAAAAATGTCACAACCAGCTTCCCCAAGCTTAAATTCTTCCATAGCATTAGAAATAATAGTGTTCAAAGAGTTCATGCTAATAACATTGCTACAACTATTTTGCAAACAAAGTTCCATGGGGTTTTTAATTCTCTCTTCAAACACATCATGTCCTAATTCAATATAAAGTTCATAAAGATCTCTAATTTTGTTGTTGTTTTCCATTAAGCATAACTAGTGAAAAATAAAAACAAGATACAAAAAGATATAATTGCAGAATCTAAAGAAAATAGCTTCGAGCACTCACACACCGGTAACAGTGCTAGGAAATAGTTTAGTAGTCGGAGGATGTGAATACCTTTTACCTTACCTCCCCGGCAACGACGCCAGAAAATAGCTTGATGTCTATGCACGCTTCTATTCCTGTAGACAGTGTTGGGCCTCCAAGAGCATAGGTTTGTAGAACAGCAGCAAGTTTCCCTTAAGTGAATAACCCAAGGTTTATCGAACTCAGGGAGGTAGAGGTCAAAGATATCCCTCTCAAGCAACCCTGCAATTACGATACAAGAAGTCTCTTGTGTCCCCAACACACCTAATACACTTGTCAGATGTATATGTGCACTAGTTCGGCGAAGAGATAGTAAAATGCAAGTGATATGGATGAGTATGAGTGGTAATAACAATCTGAAATAAATATGGCAGCAAGTAAACATGCAGTAGAACAGTAAATAAACGGTGATTCGATATTTGGAAACAAGGCCTAGGGATCATACTTTCACTAGTGGACACTCTCAACAATGATCACATAAATAAATAACTTCTCTTCACTTGTGCTACTTTCTCACACTCTCTTGTTGGATAACAAACACCATTCATTGTGTAGGGCTATAAAAGCACACCTCAAGCCGGAGTAAACAAGCTTCACAACATCCGGAGTTCATATTAAAGTAACCTCTAGAGTGCATAATAGACCGTTGCAATTTAGACCGAGTACTAACATAGCATACACACTGTCAACAATAGCTATGAAAGGGGGAATAGATCGCATCAATACTATCATAGTAATAGTTAACTTCATAATCTACAAGAGATTACAATCATAACCTACGCCAAGTACTACATAATGCACACACTGTCAACATTACATCATGGGGGAGGAATAGAATACTTTAATAACATCACTAGAGTAGCACATAGATTAATAGTGATACAAAGCTCATGATCACATAAAGATCACATGGGAGAGAGAGATGAACCACATAGCTACTGGTAAAGCCCTTAGCCTTGGGGGAGAACTACTCCCTCCTCATCATAGGAGACACCGATGGCGATAAAGATGGTGGTGGCGTCGATGGAGATGGCTTCCGGGGGCAATTCCCCGTCCCGGCGGCGTGCCGGAACAGAGATTCTATCCCCCGAACTTGGCTTCGCGATGGCGGCGGCTGCGTAACTTTTCTCGTATCGTGCCTTATCTTTTTAGGGTTTTCGCGACGGAGAGACTTTACAGGCGGAAGGGCAGCCTCGGAGGGGTCCTGAGGGACCCACACCATAGGGGGGCGCGGGCCCCATGCTGGCCGCGCCGCCCTATGGTTACGGCCCCTCGTGGACCCACTTCGTATGCTCTTCGGTCTTCTGGAAGTTCCGTAGAAAAATAAGACCCTGGCGTTGATTTCGTCCAATTTCGAGAATATTTCCTTTGTAGGATTTCTGAAACCAAAAACAGCAGAAAACAGGAACTGGTGCTTCAGCATCTTGTCAATAGGTTAGTGCCGGAAAATGCATAATAATGATGTAAAGTGTGTATAAAACATGTGAGTATTGTCATAAAAGTAGCATGGAACATAAGAAATTATGGATACGTTTGAGACGTATCATACACATCATACCACAATTAAGAATATCCATATGGTACACGTCATACTACAATGCGCAAAAGAAACAATGCGATTAGGTATGTCCAGCATGAAATTTCTCTTTGTCTTAGTGTAAGAATAAATAACAATCAAATTCCTTGGCGCACCCAGATACCTTCGGGTGTTGACATTTCGTTTACCTATAAAAAATGTGATTCCTCCCCAACTGCTATGCGGTCCTTAGCACGCCATCCATGTCGTACGCTAGGTTTATCATAAAGTACTTAGTATTTGTGCCAAAAACTCTTTAACCATCCACTAAATCAAAACACCTGCATAGAGCCTTGTCGCAACTAAAAAAGGTGACAAGTCACACAAAAATAAGTCTTATGAACTACGCTTTCACTCACTTTTTAACCTAGCTCGTACCGATATGGGGTTTTGAGACATCGATGGATTATGCTTGTATACATCTATTTCATGGTAGGCAAGTCCAGCATGAAAATTTCCTTTCTCGTACCGATATGGGTTATCATAAAGTTACCCATCCACCCTCCCAAGTTCAGACTCAGAGAGCGGACGCGCACAGCAGCCATGGGGCAGCGGGACGGCTGCGACTACGACGACGACTGCTGCAACTACAGCTGGACAGAAATCGCCATCTGGGACGCCGTCGACATCGTACTCACGGTCGTCCTCATCCTCGCCTTCGTTGTCATCAAGCCGCCCAAAGCAACCGCCGCCGACGACCTCCTCATGCGCTTCTCCCTCTACCCGTCCACCAATGCCTCCACGTCCCAGCTCCAGCTCCTCTCCTACAATGCCACCGTCACCATCTCCCTGCGCAACCCCAACATGTACTACGACATGAGCTAAAGCGACCTGGCCACCGTGTTCTCCTTCGACGGCACCAAGTTTGACGAGGGAGGCACCGTCCAAGCCTTCGACCATGGCGCGAAGAAGACCACCGCCGTGCGTGTAAAGGTGGGGGAGTCGCCAAGGCCCTGCCCAAGCTGTCGGTGGCCGGCCCAGCGGAGTTCACCAAAGAAAAGGAGTCAGGGCAGTTCCAAACCAAAGCAAGACTGGACGACGTCATGCAGTACAAGGGTCACAGCGAGAAGTGCCCCGTCTCCGTCATCTACCCGCTCAAATTGCAGCTCATCGACCAAGACGTCGCCGCCACCGCCTTCCAACAGACCAAGTGCACCATCAACCTATCCCAAGAAGGGAGAAGTCGGGAACTAAAAATGGTTATGCGGTCCTTATCATACCAGCCATACCGAACGCTGGGTCGATCATAAAGTACTTGAGATATCCCATATGGTTTTTGCAAATAGTCCTTAACCCTCTCATAAAGGAGACAAGTCATAACAAAAATTCCTTACGAATTACACAATAGCATCTATTTTATCCCTGCTAATACTCCGGGTGTGATATCATAGTATTATGGTGTGTCCTAGTATAGCCATGCAGTTCTTAACAAAAAAAAAATCGTACACTAGGTAAATATCATAATGTCCTTATGTATCCTCTATGCATCGGCCTGTCTCCGATAATCGAGAGGATCAATTATCCTGCGGCCCTCAAGAAAAGAGAAAAAGAATCACCCACATGGTACATTGTTGCATCACATAGAGGTGACAAGTAAAGACACAAAATTTTTAAGAATTGCACCGTTGAAACCCTTATAGCGCTACTCATACCTCTGTGATATTGCCGTCTTGTCGATTTGATATTGTATAGTCTATGCGGTTCTTATCAAAATCTTCATATCGTTCGTAGTGTAAATATCATAGAGTCCTTGAATTCTCGTCAAATAGAAGCAGCATTAATCAAGAAGATATTGGCATTGGCCCCTCAAATAAATAAAACAATCGCATAGTACATTGTTGCATATCATAGGAGACAAGTGAAAAAACAAAAAAAAAATCTTTAAAATTACATAGTTACATTAGTTATAGCCCTGCTTATACCTCCGGGTGTAATCCCGTCGTATTATTCGATGATCTAGTATAGCCATGCGGTCCTCAACAAAATAACGATATTGTACACCAGGTAATATCATATAGTACTTGTTAAAATCTCCATAGTGTACATAGCGTAATATCATAGAGTACTTATCAATTTGATTATGTATAGTCCAAGCGGTACTTCTCAAAAATCTCCATATCGTTAATATACCTCCTGGGTACGATATCGCCATCTTGTCAATTTGACTTTGTATAGTCCAAGCGGTACTTTTCAAATATCTCCATATCGTTCACAGTGTGATATAATAGAGTCCTTTATGTCAAATATAGGCGGCATTAATCAAAAATATATTGGCATGCGGCCCTCAAATAAATAAAACCCCTGCATTGTACATTGTTGTATCTTGTAGAGGAGACAAGTCAAAACAAAAATTTCTTAAGAATTACATGGTTGTATCTATTCTAGCCCTGCAGATACCTCCAGGTGAGATACATGTCAAAACAAAAATTTCTTAAGAATTTGATGCTTTGTTAATACACACATTTATTGCTCAAGTGTCTATATAGTACAAACACATACAATTTGTAATTCACGATTTTTAAAGAATACTAGTCAATGCACATACGTTAAGAAATACGGCAATCGAGAGGATCACGTATCGACCCTCAAAAAAAAAGGAAACACCCACATTGTTGCATCTCATAGAGGAGACAAGTCAAGATATTAACTTCCTAAGAATTACACACCTATAGCCTCTAGGTGTGATATCGTCGTTTGTTGATTTGACCTTCTATAGTCCATGCGGTTATTATCAAAATATCCATGGCGTACACATCCTAATATCACAGACTTCATGAAATCTCATACACATGTGGACATTAATCAAGAAGATATCAGCATTCAGCATGTGGGGGCATGAATTCACACTAATCGAATTTGTTGATAAAGAAATGCATTTGGGGGGAGTAATTCAGGTTGTATGGTGCTCGCATTTAGACTAATAGAATTTTTTGATAACAAAACATATCGCACATCCGCAAGGAATTTCCTGCACTATGTTGCTCTTTTCTTTATTCCAATGCGCTTTTCCTTCTACTCTTTGCTGTTCAGAAACCAGGGATCTTTCCAACTCATGGCCTGAAACACAAGCTGGCATCTTATAACGTAACAAGATGCCAGCTTGTACGAGCTCTTGATCAAGAACGTTTGAAACAGCCTATTACAACTAAATACTACCAACTAACACCAATCTGCCATACCGTTTGAAACAACCTGACAGAAGTTTTCGCTAGCATATAAATTTTTGCTCAAGCAGGAATTCCCCTATCCGCCGTGTTAATTAGACAAAAATAAAATAAAGACATGAGTCAGACTAAACCAGACAACACGGCTGTACACGGCCAATAACTTGAAAATAGGTGGCTTGCAAGTTTCAAGGAATATACATTCAAATACAGAGCATACCAGTCAAATACGCCTAACTTATGCTAGTACACTACAAAATGTTTTGTTTCTCGGTCATCTGCACACAATATCATACGATGAGAACTATGTATCTCTCAATGTGAACCAAAATTCATTTAGTACTTCAAACCCCACATTACGACCCAAATGACCGAACCAATTGTAAAATATTGCAGGTGTATACCAACAAACAGTGACCATACTAAGATCTCAGAAAAAGGTAACGAGCCTCTTCTCCCATGTATGCGCGGATGGAGGCGAATCGGAATAGTTAACAGAGGGAACGGCAGGTGGCAAAATCTTGTGCTCTGATATCATATGGCCTGCATTGGGGAGCCATGTACCCTTGTTATGCTCAAAACAATAACGGCCATATTTTTGCAAAGATACTATTAGGCTGCATATATTTGCTTGAAAATATAGTAAGCATTTTAGCTCCTAGATGCTATCTTGGTTCTCCGAGGAGAACTCGATCAGTTAGTAACTTGATTTTAATAACGGAATGTTTGACTATCCATTGTTCTGCAACTGACTATTTAAGTTAGCATTTAAAAACAAGGCAAACCCAACATCGTAGCCAGCCATACTAGGATGCTCATGATAGAGCACTACCTATCTATCTATACATCCTGAAAACTAAACATGTATCAAAAAAATTGCCACACATATAATACCAGCATGAACGATAAACTTAAAAACAAATAATACAACAAACCTCTTCTTCCATAGATGTGTCGACTGGGGCGATTCTGATCCACGAACATGGGAATCCTCAGGCATCAGTTGTTCCTCTTGGTTAGAGTATGACCTGCATATAAAGGTGCAAAGTATCTGTAGGCTTTTGGGGAAATTGTGGATGGGTTGATCAGACCCCTTTAGGTCCTCCACACCCTCATATATATATAGCTGAACTAGGTACATGTTAACTAGTACAGTGGAATACTCTAGAATCTGGTAGGACACGAGCCTAGACTACAACATTCACTGGAATGTTCCAGGCACTCCTAGGACAGCACTAATATACTATTACTCCTTGGAATATTCTGGGCTCTCCTAGGTCAGTCTCCAACACTCCCCCTCAAGATGGATGATAGATATCTATCATTCCCATCTTGTTACAAGCTGAACTACACTCTTTATTTCCTAATCCTTTAGTTAAACAGTCTGCAATTTGTTCGCTAGAGGTTACATGACTTATCTTAATTATACCGTCATCCAACTTCTCCTTTATGAAGAAGCGATCAATCTCCACATGCTTGGTTCTATCATGTTGAACAGGATTGTTTGCGATGTTGATTGCCGACTTGTTGTCACACCACAAATTTAAAGGGCCTTTCCTCAACAGTTTCAGTTCTGAAAGAAGATTCCTCACCCATAACATCTCACTCAAACCTTGCGACATAGCTCTGTATTCAGCTTCAGCTGTTGACTTTGAAACCACTGGCTGCTTCTTACTTCGCCATGACACTAAATTTCCCCCGACAAACACACAATAACCAGATGTTGATCTCCTATCATCCAAGCAACTTGCCCAGTCAGCATCACAATACCCATCCACATTTAGATGACCATTCCTTTTGAACCATAGTCCCTTTCCTGGACTACCTTTCAAGTACCGGAGGATTTGGTTGACCGCATCTAAGTGTCCGCTTCTAGGATCATGCATGTATCTGCTCACTACACTCACAGCATATGAAATATCAGGTCTCGTGTGACATAGATAGATGAGCCTTCCAACAAGCTTCTGGTACTTCTCTTTGTTCACTGGTTCCCCAGATTCGGCGCATAATTTGTGGTTTTGATCAATAGGTGTTGATGCAACCCGACACCCAAGCATGCCTGTGTCACTAAGCAAGTCCAATACATACTTTCGCTGGGAGAGAACAATCCCTTTGGGGGATCTAGCAATTTCTATGCCAAGAAAGTACTTGAGTTGGCCAAGATCCTTTACCTCAAATTCCTTGCGTAGGCTGTCTTTCAATCGTGATATCTCCACCTCATCATCTCCGGTGATTATGATATCATCAACATATACGGCAAGGATTGTAATCTTGCTATTTGAGTGCCGATAGAATACCGTATGATCCCCATTACACTGCTTATATCTCATAGCACATATAACTCGTCTAAATCTATCAAACCATGCCCGTGGAGATTGCTTAAGGCCGTATAGAGATTTTCTCAACCTGCATACCTTTCCAGATGTTCTAGGAGTGGAGAAACCAGGTGGGATATCCATGTATACTTCCTCCTTTAAATCTCCATGCAAGAATGCATTCTTGACATCCAACTGATGCAAAGGCCACCCGAAGTTAGTTGCACATGAGATTAGGATCCTTACCGTGTTCATCTTTGCCACCGGCGCAAAAGTCTCATCATAGTCAATCCCATATGTCTGACTATATCCTCTCGCAACTAGTCTTGCCTTGTACCTTTCAATTTTCCCTTCTGGATTTTGTTTCACGGTGTAGATCCATTTACACCCAACAGCTCTCTTTCCTGCTGGAAGATGTACAAGTTCCCAAGTTTTATTCCTTTCGAGAGCATTTAACTCCTCTATCATGGCCTCACGCCACTTGGGGTCTTGCTTTGCTACTTTCCAGTCTCTTGGGATCACCACAGATTGCAATGATGCGATGAAGGCCCTGTAGTTCGTAGATAGAGATGCATATGATACATAATTAGCAATGTCATGCTCCTCCTGGTACCAATTTGGAGGTTTTCTAGCTGCAGCTCGGGTTCCTTTTCTTAAGGCAATGGGCAAGTCCATTGAATCCCTCGTAATAGATGGACCTGCGTCATCAGACAATTCATCAGTTTCAACACCTGTTGGAGCATGTTGCTCCCCCTGCACCTGTGTGTCACTTGTCGTGGGAGCCTGTTGTTGCACATGTTGCTCCCCCTGCACCTGTGTGTCACTTGTCGTGGGAACCTGTTGTTGCTGCTGCTCATGCTGCGATTTTCTCCGTGTATACACTTTCAAGTTCTCTTCCTCGTTTGGCTTTCTCCATCTCTCTTCACTTGTAGCTTGTCTCCTTGTAGACACCCTTAGATTTTCTTCCTCATTTGGCTTTGTCCATCTCTCTTCACTCGTAGGAGATGGAATTGAACCAACAACAACTCTGGATGGTTCATGTTCCTTTGTCCTCAAAAGTTCACTCTCCCCCTCTCGACTAGCTTCGATTGTGCTAGGAGAGTCAAAGTCAAACAACGAGCTGAGGTCCGTCTTCTCTCCATAGAACGGCTCAGACTCTCTAAATGTCATATCCATGCTAACAAATGTTCTCCGCTCACTAGGGCTCCAACACTTGTAGCCCTTTTGTCCAGATGGGTATCCAATGAAGATGCACTTCACAGCACGAGGATCCAATTTTCCCACCGAAGGTCTATGGTCTCTAACAAAGCAAGTACACCCAAACACCTTTGGCGGAACGATGAACTCATTTTGGCCATAGATCATTTCATATGGAGTCTTCATCCCAAGCACTCTTGAGGGCATCCGGTTGATGAGATAAGTAGCAGTCATAACCGCTTCACTCCACAAGAATTTGGGCACATTCATGGTAAACATAAGTGATCGAGCCACCTCCAGCAGATGACGATTCTTCCTTTCAGCTACTCCATTCTGTGGAGAAGTATCAGGACATGAAGTTTGATGAAGTATTCCTTTTTGGGAAAGAAAATTGCCAAATTCATTGTTCACATACTCCGTCCCATTATCTGTCCTGATAATTTGAATACTAGCGTTGAAGCGATTTTGGACATATGCATAGAAGTCCTTGAAGCATGTAAGCACCTCACTTTTATGTTTCAGAAGATATATCCAAGTCATTCGGGAGTAGCAATCAATGAAGGTGACAAAATACTTCATCCCGCTAACAGAGACCACCGGGGAAGTCCATACATCAGAGTGAATCAGTACAAAGGGCAACGTGCTCCGCAATCCACGACTCACATATGATGTCCTGGCGTGTTTTCCAAACTCACATGCATCACACACAAGTTTTTCTTTGTCCACCTTCTTCATTTCTTCAGGGAATATCTTACTCATAGTATCAAAGGACATATGGCCCAATCGACAATGTTGGAGTATCAACCTTGCCTCATCATCATTGGTAACAACTGTGAGAGCAGTGCACAACGCTTCATCGGTTTCCCTTCTATCCAAGTACCACAATCCCTTATGTCTCACACCTATCCCAAGCCTCCTTCCAGTCTTCCTCTCTTCAATTATACAATTATATCGATCGGCAATTATTCGACAATCAATATCATCAACCAAAGAGCTCATAGACACCAAACTCACCGGAAACGATGGAGCATATAATACCGAAGACAATGTAATGGACGGAGTGCATTTCACTGTGCCGACCCCTTTCACAGGTTGATAAGTTCCATCGGCTGTTTGGATTGTCTCTTTATGCATGGGTGGATGTGGAGTATATGATGCAAACTCACTCCACTTACCCGTGACATGTGCTGATGCTCCCGAATCCAGAATCCAATTTGAACAAGTTCCATTTAATGCAGGAGCCTGACTTGAGATTGCTTCTTCTGTTTGTGCAAGATTCACACAATTTCCTAGGACAGTTGTTTTTCCACTTTGTTTTGGAATTTCTGCACTCTCCCTTGATTGTCTCAACTTCTCAATCTCCTTGAGCAATTGAGTCATTTTCTCAAGTAGCTTCTCAATTGTTTGATTCTCCCCCATTGATCAATATTGCTGAAAATCACCAACAAACCAGCTTATGTGCTTCTTCTCTTCTCTGCTATATTTGACCTACTCTTGCAGATCTCTCGACCCCTCTGGATCTTTCTTCTGGCTGCACACGCAGCTTAGGTCTCTCCTCTGTCCTCTACTCGCACACGCAGAAATCAGCACCTTTGCTTCTCCCTCTTCACTGCAAGCCAGAAGCAGCTGCACCTCACCCAACTGCTCCCTTCACCACCACACCGAACTTTGCAAGATTCACCACCACTCCGAACGCTGCAGACGGTTGGCTCCGCACCTCTGCAGCAGCTCACATCAACACTTCTACCTGGGCAGCACTCTACTCCTCTTCCCATCTGTTGTATTTCCCCTGGATTTTGCGGAACTCCACCTCACTCCACCGAATCACCACAGGCAGCCCGTAGCACACACCATCACTGCCTCTAGCTCTGATACCATGTAGGCTTTTGGGGAAATTGTGGACGGGTTGATCAGACCCCTTCAGGTCCTCCACACCCTCATATATATATATAGCTGAACTAGGTACATGTTAACTAGTACAGTGGAATACTCTAGAATCTGGTAGGACACTAGCCTAGACTACAACATTCACTGGAATGCTCCAGGCACTCCTAGGACAGCACGAATATACTATTACTCCTTGGAATATTCGGGGCTCTCCTAGGTCAGTCTCCAACAGTATCCAAGTTAAACAGGATGCCGGAAAAAGGATGCTAATGCAGTATATGAGAAACCATCATTCCACTTCCTAAAATTGAATGATACTTCCGCCATAGGAGGCATCTATTTCTTAGAATCATTGGAAGCATTCTGCTGCAAAAGTGCCATCTTGATGCTCTGAGAAAAGTTTTTTGGGTCACAAGAAATATTGAGAACATAAATTCTGTTTACCAAGTTACCTGCCAAGACCCAATTATCATTATAATAATATTCTACATCCGCTCTTTATGCTTTCTGATAGTCTAATCAATCATTCCGGATAAATCAGCACAAATACAAACAGATTCTACATCCGCAGCTACAGCTCAAGCATGAAATATACATGTATGGTTGCCGTTTTAATATACAATCAATTTAACAAGAAATTTAGCATATACCATACAAAAAAACAGATATACATGGCCAATGTTTGTTACATGCTGCTGAAAAAACTCCCCAAACTATCTGTTAATTCAAAACATGTGTTAATATTCAAGTGAAATCTTCAGTTTTTGTTTCCTAATTTTTATCTTCTTCAAGCCTCACAATTCCATTCATACTTATGCAGAGTGCGGTCTATTTTCTCACTATTCTAATTTATCTAAGAAGCAAACAAGCACTGTCAACATGTTTTGAATACACACACCCACTTTTGCTGACAATTTTTTTGCATCTCTCATACTAATGGAATAATAAATCTCCGAAAAAAGAACTTTGCTTCTCTTACAACCGAGAATTGCTTCGAGGCCCAGTCCTAGAATGATTCCTTAATCGATTCATCTAGACGTTGACACCAAATTGGCTGGATAAAATTCAACTTCACAGTTGGTTGCTCTTGGTTTTCATCCCTCTGTATTATTAGAATCAGGTCTTATCTGAAGCCCACAAAAAGAACGAATTTTACCTGCTAGTTCATGGGGCTAATTCGCCTAATTCCAGGCAGTAGGGGATATTTTAGGCAAAAATTTGAGAAACCTCGATCACTGTAATCTTACTCGCCATGTTACTACAATGCCTGAAATACTTCTCCACAATTAAATACCGATTACGCACCTGTTGTTCCATTACCCCGGTGATGGTGGCTAATCGGAGAGAGGTGTAGCGGCATCTGAAGTCAAGGCATCGGAACTTCCGCTACCTCCGGGAAATCTGGCGCTGCCGCTGCTTCTAGAGCTCGCAGACTCGACGCTCCGGCTTGGCTGGTGCACTCATCCCGTCTGGTTTGCATCTGGTTGGTTGATCCAAGGCGAATCTAGGCATGGACAGTCTATGCTGGAGGGAGAATAGAGCTGTGGAATCAGAGAACACGCGGCGCTCGGCCCGTTTCGAACCGAGAAAACAGAGGTCGAGATCTGACCTGTACGAACTGAGTGAAACCTTGGGAGCGGCCATGGACCTGCATCGCCGGCGGCGTCGGGATCTAGAAGGAGAATCTGCTCTCGCCTCGGGACCATTTTGAACTGGTCGCTCAGGTCTCTGTCCAATAGCCCACGTCGGATGTGGGCCACCACCGTATACATACGAGCAGGACGCGTTGTGTATACGGCTTGCGGCTCGTATAGTCGAAATTGTCGGTCAAACCTTGCAGCACGTGGGCCCGGCGCGCGAATCTTACAGCGGCACGGATGGAGGCTGATATCAACAACGCTCCAGATCAGCTGCGCGAACGCATTTTCGCTCCGCTTCGTACAATTGGGCCTTGGGCCGAATGGCCGATCCTGTCGCTGTATTTCCCAGGCATCCGACCTGCAACCGTGAGATGGACGAGGAACGAACCACATTGATTGATGTCACTCTGCAGTTGTTGTCAATAGGTCAGAGGATCTCATTCCAACTTTGGGCCTATAGGCCTTTTCCTAGTGGTGTGAGTTGTGTAATGTTTTGGACGTAATCTCCAGAAAGTCGACCAGCTTGAAGTGTGTTGAAAGGCTAAAGGAAGAGAGCATTGTTATACTATGTGCGCTCCATATGTTGGTAACACGACCCGTTCGGATGAAAGAATCATCTAAGGATTTCTCACCGGCAAGTACATCTTGTTTTGCACGAATTATATGAAGGTCGATAAAATCTATTGGCCTGCCCATTAATAAGCACTTAGTAGGCTTGAAGAAATAGGTACATGTGAATATTGATACATCGAACAGACACAAGGACTTAAATAGAGCGCACAAAGCGGTGTTACAATCTTTACTATTAAATGGGAGTTGGTTGTTTGACACTCAACGCACTTTGGTGGTCGTCATTAAAACAATCCGGACCATCCAATCTAATCTCACGGTCTGGGCTTAACATCCACCGACGTGCACCATCCCTCAAATTACTTACCAAAATCTCCCTAATTGTCATTAATCTACTTACCAAAATCTCCCTAATTATCATTATTAATCTTTCCTAAATCTATCTCTTTGAGACTAAACACGGTATCATATCAAATCTCCCATGAGGACTCGCCGCACCACCGGATAGCAGGATCCGGATTGCCCATCTCCGCTTGCGCCGGTTCACTGCCTCCATATATTCCGTGCGCTGGCGACCTGACAAGGCATCCGAGGTGTGCCGCCTCCCCTCCAATTCCAAACCCATGCCACATCTCCCTCTTCCCTACCCTCGTGTCGTATCGCCACTGCGGCGGAGGTACAAGCTCGCCCGAGTAGAGAGATGGTTGGTCTGGGTTCCGGATTGATGAGGACACACACTATGCATCTGTGTCTGTGTGCACGGCCAGGTAGAAGGCGAGCAGCGGTGCAGGCGGCTGTGATGTTTGTGGCATCGACACTATGCTAACTGGTGGCTGTGCATTCTGGAGGTTGAGTCTGGGAGCAGGCTGTCCTCCAAGGTGAGACCATCCATCCCTATATTTGAGCATTTTATAAGTATTGAGTTTGCTATTCCGAATTCTGATACAAAAACGAGGGCGTGGCTTTTTGTTTCTATTGGGAATTGGGAGCGCATCATTTAGTGGCCCGGATATGGGCTGCTTCTACATAGCGAGCCATAGGCGGAATAGATGTGCATCCGTGTGAATTTTGTATTAGCTCGCTTCACCTAATCAAGATTTGGATTAATATATTAGGTGTTCTGTTTTGATCTGTTGTAAGTTTACAGGGTCATCAAATTTGGGCTCCTCCTCGGGGTTTGCCAAAAGAAATCGCATACTACGTATATTCTCTTGAAGAAGCTATGAGATGGGATGAGAAGGTTGATCTAGGCACATTTTTCTTATGATTTTTCAGAAATTATTCATTAGAATGATTGACATAACTATTGATCCAAGTCCCCATTTAGATTATGGCAGGTGTTTGTTTCCTTATTTGCATTGCCATTACCAAAAAGTTGGTGGTGATGCACTTCTTTGTGTTGGTATTGCATATCCAGAAGCTTATACTGATGAAATAGTTGTCTATTTTTTTGCATGGGAACGAGAACAAGATCTAGATCGTAGGAAATGGTGATGCTCTATGTATCTATGAACAGGTGTTTCAATCTAGACTTGTGCTATTATCTCCGGAAGCTGCCACTGATGATGATTATGTTACAGTTTTTGCTGTCATTGTACATGAGGTATTCGTGTAGAAGTTCTCAATTTTCCATTTCAATCTGGAGTATTATATGATCCTATATTTTTCTGAAGTTAGCTGTACGTTAGATGTTAACTAATTATTTATGCAGTATTTCCACTACTGGACTAAGAATATCTTTACAACACCATTACACTGGATTTATCTTTTGTTTAATATTGCCTTTACAAAACAACACCATTTGGGTGCTTTGTTGCTCTTTATGGTCTATATGTTCAAGCCAGTTGAGATGGTGCTGCTATTTTCTTCTTCTCCTATATGGTGGCGTTTTTTTATATCATTGAGGCATCTTACTATTTTGCAGTATTTTGTGATAGCCGTGGATGGTTCTGGGTTGTGAGCAGCTGCCAACGTCTCAGATGATGACGATGAGTCAGATTACTTCATGTTGCAAGCTGAACGCCTAAAAGAAGGTTTGTACCCTCTCCGTGCTGGTTAAGATTTGCTTCAGTAGTTCAGCTTTACTGCAGTTGGGTTGTTTGTGTTATCGGTTGCATTCTTTTTGTCTCGGTGATTTTTCTTGTATTTCCATCTAATCATCTCAAGGTAATTATTGATGCTTTAGTACAAGCTGCTTGTCTACCAGGTTTATGTATGCTTCGTAGCTGCTGAATAAATACTACTAGCAAACAACAACATCAGAATTGTTCTACGACTATAGGTACTACTCCCTCCTAAATTTCCGATGGTTATTATGGATTGGAGGGGTACAGTATTGGCATTAACCAAGATGATATTTCAAAAGAACAGTTGTATGAGATCTGCAAGGTACCCTACTATTGTTTATTGATCTGCCATTTTGTTGTGACATAGTATTAACATACTGAAACCTCCAGTTTATGAGACGAGGGACTCATCCAATTCATTCAAAACTTCTCTGCGAGGTTGCCGATGAAACTGATCTTCTCTGCGAATGTGTTCTTCATTTAGGCGATGGCGGGACCGTCATTTTAGTTACATAATATATAATGTTGAATTCCTCTCCAAGGTTGGCCAGATTTTGGTAGGTTTGTTGAATGACCAATACTTGTTCAACCATCTGAAAAGAAAGAATAATACTCCATGATACTACTCCTTCCGTCCAAAAATAAGTGGCTCATTTTTTCTAGAAACGGATGTATCCACGCACTAAAAACATGTCTGAATACAACCATATCTAGACAAAGTGAGACACTTATTTAATGACGGAAGTAGTATCTAATAAAAAAATTGGTCTCCTCCCTTAGGTTAAGTTCTAGCTCTAACACCCTAAGTTTGTTGAAATAACTTTGTGCTATGTCATTGCCACAGCCACACGATACATCGATACATCGATAGATAAGATGCATATGATTAAGCAATTGTAATGGTATGGATATGGAATTGGTACTTTACATATCTTGATTTGGTACTAGGTACTGATGCCTTTGTGTAGATCAAGGAAAGGAGGTAGTGATTTTTGGCAGTGAAGTTCCAATCGAGGAAAGAACATAGAGAGAACATGAAATGACACGGAAGTTGGTGTCGTTCATGGAGAATTCCTATGTGTAAATGATGGCTTTGATAAGATTCCATTATAACTTCAATGCTTGACATATCACACATTTTGTATACTAATAAGTGAGCAACATTTTATTATACATATTTTGTAACTGTTCTCTAAATGTTAGTGAGTTTTGTAAGAAAACACTATAAATAATATGTGTCAATCATAGTATGGTTTGGTGCTTTCTATCCACATGATGTCCAGTCATTTTTTTATTAAGTTATATTCTATCTAAAGTAGAATTTATTGTCTTAGAAGTTAGAATATACTATGTCTACATATCTTTTGACTGAGCCGTAGCAACGCACGGGCATTCAACTAGTACTTATAAGTGATCAATTCTTAGTTGAAGAAGCATAGAAGAATGATCAAGAATTTTCTCGCAAATTCTAGGCCTCAAAGAGGACACACCAGATCACAAAAGAGCACAACAACAAGCTCGCAGTTTGGTTTATAGAGGTAATTATAATGAAACCGGGTATGGGTTTAGATATGTGTCATGGATACCCAACAAATGATTTACCCGTGTGCCTCCATGGAGAGGGCGCCCTCCTCCTAGTGTTTATCCCTTGTTTCCTTGCATTCTTAATTTCTCATTGATTTTCCCTATTATTTGGCCTATTACATTTTACTCTCTCTATAATCTTTCCCAACTCTTTTTTTACTTATATTTTCCTTTCTATCTTGAAAAGTTTTATTATATTTCATTTTGTATGAATATTTTTTCCTCATATGGCTAAATGTTATTTTAAAATTCATAAAAGAATCAACTCCAGAATATAAGAATATTTCATTTAAAATACACGACTCTTTTATTTTAAAGTGTATGAGCATTTTCTTTTTTATGAACTCATATTTGATAATATATATATTAAATAAAAAATAGCTTAGTTTTCAAGTTTTATACAAGAATAAATTCCATACCTATTAGTGCGTGGTCTTGTCTTTCTCTCGTTATCTCCCCCTCTCACCTTTACATTTTCCTCTTATTTCTTTTCTGGGCTGAATTTGTAGGCCATCTCTCCCCTTCTATATTTCTTTTTCTGTTTTTCTTCTTGGGCTGAATTTCTCTAGCTCATTCCACTGTACCCTAGCCGTTGTCCTTTCGGCCTTCCTGAACGTGAGCATAAGGTTATGTTGCTTTGTGTTTTTTCTTTTTGTGAAATACGGTACAATCAACGATGCTTACACATACAGCCACACACTCATCCACTCATCCCTATGAATGCACGTACGCACATCCTACCCCTACGGTCACCTTCGAGAGAGTGCGTCCAAGAAACTTGTTCTGGTGAGTCTTGAGACTGAGGAAGGCACCACAGGCGCCTCACTATGGACGGAAACGTCCCCTCCCACTGAAGAATATTCCGTATTTATGAGACATCAAAGTGTTAAATCTAGGATTTGAACTCCGGTGAGCTAGGGGCGCCACTGCCCTCCCAACCATCCAACCACAGGTTGGTTTTCTCACAACTAGGAAAAGGCTTATCCCCGACGCACCAAAATCAGTTATCCCCGGCGCACTAGCGCCCGCCGGTGGGAACGAGCCGGTGGTAATGTCTTATTGCCGGCGCACCAGCACGTGCGCCGGTGGTAACACGAGTTATTGTCGGTGCACCAGCCTGGTGCGCCAGTGGTATTTTTTCCAGGATTTAAAAAAGGTCCGATCTAGATCTGGATCTAGATCTAGGTCAAGTTCTAGTTCGTGATTGTGGCACCTACATCACCGTGGTCGGCGTCGTCACCATGGTTGTCGCCGTGGCCGTGTCCATATGAGTGAAAGGAGATGGCCGTCGGAGTGAGGGGAGGTCGCCGGAGAACTTGCTGGAGGGACGCCACCGGAGGCTGAAGCTCATCGGAGGGAGGCCGGCCAGCCGGAGGTAGAAGCTCGTCGGAGGGAGGTCGAGGAGGTGGTCGCCGATGAGTATCTTGAGAAGGTTCTTGTCGGTGGGAGATGAAGAAGGTAGAAGAGGAGAAGGGAAAGTAGAGGGAGGAGAAGAGAAGGTGGCCGGAGGAGGAGGAGGAGAGGAGAAGTGAAGCAGGGGAGGAGGAGGAGGAGGAGGAGAAGTGAAGGAGGAGAGGAGAAGTGGAAGAGGGGTAGGAGGAGGAGCCGGCCGAGTTGTGCCTATATAGCATTGCTTACCGCTGACGCACCTAGATGGAACATTATATGCCGACTGAAGGACCAGGGGGTTTAGGGATTGAAGTTTTAGAGTTAAAAAATAGATGTCTCCTTAGTAAATGGTTGTTTAAATTAATAAACGAAGATGGGGTATGGTAGGAATTATTGCGAAACAAGTGAAAGAGCAAAGTCTAAACCCCGTTTTGTGTGTATGATGACAACACTCGAATAATCTCACCGTGTGCTTTGAGTATCTTTTCTAGATTTGCAAGTGCACGGTGACCTTGCCAGACACGTCAAGATCGGAGGACTGAAGCGTAGTTTATAGGTTTTCTGGTTTTGTGTGTGTTTCGCGAGGTGACATGGTTGGAGAGAAAAAGGGGAGAAAACCAGTTTTTGCCAGGCCGGTACTACCGGTACCAGTAGCGGTAGTACCGCTACCCCTACTGGTACCGCCCACGGTACCGCTCTGAGTTCTGCGCCTGATTTGCCCCACAGTACGAGTTACGGTACCGCTGCGGTACCTGGAGCGGTAGTACCGCTTGCGAGCGGTAGTACCGCTCACGGTACCGCTCAAGTACCGTAACGAGTTACGGCAGTACCGCTTCGGTACCGCTGTGGTACCGCTTTGAGTCCAGTAAGGTTTGGACCCCATTGCGGTACCTCAAGCGGTACCGCGAGCGGTAGTACCGCTCCGTGTCCACGTGGACCAGATCTGTGGGATTTCGAACTCAGAGCGGTAGTACCGCTTACCCCAAGCGGTAGTACCGCTTAGGCAAAAACTGGACATAACGTTTGGATTTGGGGGAGCCTATTTAAAGGGCCCTTCTTCCCCAACACGATTTTATCTCTCCTCTCTCTCTCTCCTCCATTGTTGCTGAGCTTAATCCTTGAGGATCTCCCCAACCATCCAACCAATCTTGCCCAAATTTTGAGGAGTGGTGGAGGAGACCCCGATCTATAGTTCTACCAAGAGAGATTTCACCAATTTGTTGTAGTCCTTAGTGGATCTTGGTGTTAGGGTTTCTATGGTGGGATCTTGGAGAAAGTGCTCCTATGGAGGCTAGCTTGGTGTTGTACTAGCTCCATAGGGTGTTGGGAGCCTCCTTGTGGTGTGGAGCTCGCCCCAACCTTGTGAAGGAATCACCGCCTCGACCGGTGACATAGTGGAGAAGGGGGAGCCCCTTTGTGGAGCTCTCTCGAGGAAGAAGGTGAGGCCTTCCTTCGTGGTGTGGCCACCTAGCCTCTTGTGTGAGGCTAGAACCTCCTCAACGCAGACGTACTCCCTTTTGTGGGAGGAACTGCGGGAAACAAACCTCGCTTCGTCTCCGCGCCATCCGGTTGTCCCGCTCCTTACTCTTACTATCTTGTTTGTTTCCTTTGCTTGTTGCACTTGTCTTGGATCATTGTAGGAACACCACCATCGCTAAAGCTATCACCTTTACCTTCCGCACCGCTGATGTCTACGCACGCTTCTATTCCTGTAGACAGTGTTGGACCTCCAAGAGCAGATGTTTGTAGAACAGCAGCAAGTTTCCCTTAAGTGAATCACCCAAGGTTTATCGAACTCAGGGAGGTAGAGGTCAAATATATCCCTCTCAAGCAACCCTGCAATTAAGATACAAGAAGTCTCTTGTGTCCCCAACACACCTAATACACTTGTCAGATGTATAGGCGCACTAGTTCGGCGAAGAGATAGTAAGATGCAAGTGATATGGATGAATATGAGTGGTAATAACGGCGCCAGAAAATAGCTTGCTGGCGTGCAGTTTGACGTGGGAGTTAGAAATCTTTGTGGTATAGATAGTGGTAATATTGCAGGAAGTAAAGATGCAGTAGAACAGTAAATAAACGGTGTTTGCAGTATTTGGAAACAAGGCCTAGGGATCATAGTTTCACTAGTGGACACTCTCAACATTGATCACATAACTGAATAAATAAATGCTACTTTCTCTACACTCTCTTGTTGGATGACAAACAACATTCATTGTGTAGGGCTACAACAGCTCCCTCAAGCCGGAGTTAACAAGCTCCACAACATTCGGAATTCATATTTAAGTAACCTTTAGAGTGCATGATAGACCATTGCAATTATACCGAGTACTAACATAGCATGCACACTGTCACCGTCAGGCTATGAAAGGGGGAATAGATCACATCAATACTATCATAGTAATAGTTAACTCCATAATCTACAAGAGATTACAATCATAACCTACATCAAGTACTACATGATGCACACACTGTCAACATTACATCATGGAGGAGGAATAGAGTACTTTAATAACATCACTAGAGTAGCACATAGATCGGTGGTGATACAAAGCTCATCATATGAATCTCAATCATGTAAGGCAGCTTATGAGATCATTGTATTGAAGTACATGGGAGAGAGATTAACCACATAGCTACCGGTACAGCCCATAGCCCCGGGGGAGAATGTAGCACCCTACCTTTTAATAAAGGTAAGATACCTGTGTATAGTGCTATTCCCGGGATCACTGATAGCACACACATTACAAAATATAGTAATCACTGCAATAGTATCAAATTACTACATCGTTGATCCAGAGGGTACAATAAAACCTTACCAATTGCATAGTCACATGGACTAGCTCAGAATAAACACAACGAAAAGTAAATCAGCAATGAGCCTTCATCATCTTCATGTGCCACAGGCAGTCATGTTGGAATGTAGACTCGAGATCCTACCACGTACTTCTCCTCAGAAAATCCTGCACGTTTGAATATGCAGCCCCACGAATGGAGGTCAGTACAATGATGTACTGGCAAATGACACTTATATGGTGGCAGTTTTGGGCATGACTATCTACATGATATTTGGCAAGTGGAGTTTAGGCAAATTTGCATAAAGCCAATTTTATCCTACATTTTATTTTAAAACAAAACTTTTGTAAAACTTGTAATGTTGTCATAAACAGTATCATGGTTACATCTCCCATGTACTATCCGACAGTTGCTACTCAAATTTTAACTCATTAAGAAAAAGTGATGAGATTCCTCCGTACATTCCCTGCCTAGAAAGCTCAAATTGTCCATAACCGGGGACACGGCTAAGATCTTAGGTTTAACTCTCGAGAGGTTGTGCACTTTCACCTTACGACCCACCCTTCCCAAGAGAAGAAATGAGACAAGATCTTTCAGAAGGAGGCTTCAACCATAACCAGCTAGACCCGTTCCCGTTTGGTTGCAAGCCACATCATCATGTCTAGCAACAAGTTTGACCTCACAACTTACTTAATCCCGGCAGAGCCCATAATACCATAAGGCTGCACTGGAAGCTATCTAAACATGGACGACATATTAATCTCTTTAATCCTGAGTGGCCATCCGCAAGTGCACCCTCAGGCGACGACAACCACGAAGTGGCCCTGAGTAGCCACTCAACTTATGCGTACCCTCAGGCGACGACAACCACAATGTGGCCCTGAGTAGCCACGTACCCTCAGGCGAAGACAACCATAATGTGGCCCTGAGTAGTCACGTACCCTCAGGCGATGACAACCACAATGCGGCCCTGAGTAGCCGCCCACCAAGCAATTACCAATCCACCCAGGTGTTTCATTTAGGGTTATTAATTTTAATTCCCAATACTCACAATCCAAATTGATCAAAACAGCAGTGGCACTTTGTTATTGCTAGGCAAACTAAGAATCCTAGCAAGGGTTCATGGTGACTACACACTACTGGGATTGTTAAGCATAGCATAACTTTCGAAATCAAAATCCTACCATGCATACTAGTTTGAAAAACACTAATGCATGTATAAAATAAGTAGGATTTGAATGTCACTTGCCTTTTGGTAGTTGAAGCGCGTTCACTTCTCTTAATCGAATTACGTGCCTCTCCGTACAAACTATAACATAGAATATAGCACAACATAAACACACCATTCAACAACAACATCATCATAATCAAACAAGACAACAATCGGAAATCGCTCTATGGTACTAAGGTGTGGCATGAGGTTTGGCTTGCAGAATATGACTGTGAGAGTTTGGATGGCAAGATATATGATTAGAAAGAATTGGATAATCTAAGATATAAATGAAGAATATTTATGCTTTGCGAAGGCATGAAAAGAATTTGGAACAACTCATGTGAATTGAATCACATAAGTGAAAAATAGTGCAACACAAATACTATTGAATAAGTGTGACAACAATTACTCAAAATAGTATAAATTACACATAGGCTTGGATATGGATTTGTGATATATGGAATTACTCAATTAACTCATTTGTAAATTGAATAGTTTTAAACTAAGTTAAAGGAGTAAATGAAAAACAATTTAGATAGACATGATATTGATTCAAGATAGAGTGTCTAGTGGTATTGGTGTGTGGATGTGATCATAAATTTCACCTTCACAGAAGAATCATGTTGAGAAATAATTATAGAAATCGATAATGGATATATACTCAAATTCTCATATTTGAATTTGAATATTTGCAAAATAATTCAATTATTTTGGACGGTGGTGCCATTGGATGGAGTACTGTAAAACAAGACTTATGCAATTGGGTTCACTCCAAAATCATTTTTCAAACTCAGGTTATGAACAGACTAGTGATTTAAACGAATTTGAATGCACCAAGTTTGTGCACATAACAACTCTGATGTTTTCTATTTTCATGATGTTCTGCATGTTCTAAGGATTCCAGAGACTACAAATTTGTTAAATTTGGACCAGTAGATTATTTGTCAAAGGGATCAACTATAATGATTTGTAGACTTTAAGTTATGCCAAAACTACTCAAATAACTCATTTGAAAGTTCAATAGTTCAAACTAAGTGGAAGGATTGAATGGCATGAGGTTGTATAGGCATGAATGATATCGGGGTTTGGTTTACGGAGCCTAATGAATAACAAAGGTTTATCACATATGATATGAGGTAGAGTATTTCCACCCTACTAAAGCAAGGTAGAATCTAAACTAGGACATATCGCACTTTACTCAAATAACTCAATTGTTATTTAAATAACATGAACTAGACAGCCAGGGGTAAGCTATGTATTATCTATGAATATGATGAAGAGTTATAACTGGTCTGAAAGATAGATATGATCATAAGAATCATTTTGGCTAAAGGAACTATGTTAAAACCAGTTATAGGACTACACATTTCGCGAAAAGTTATTAGAAGAAGTTTTCCGGATGGAAGAACTTTCTACACGGAAGTTGTACAGAATTCCATTACAGGCGTATCGCCAAAAGAATCTTTCGGATAAAGTTTGTAGGATTTATTTTACAGACGATGTTGCGGATTAAAGGGATACCGCGAGAATAAAGTGGGCGAAACTGCCACGTAATATGTCTAGGATAATCTACGTGATTTGCCGATTCCGACGGTATATGGTTTGTCGAAATCCGACGGATAGAACTTAAGATATGAATTTTACGAAACTAAACCTAAGTGGTTACAGTTTTAATGGTGTACGAAAAGTTGTCCGATCAAGTTGCTCGGATGGAAAAACTTTCTACATGAAAGTTGTAGAGGATCTAATTACAAACTTAACGGAAGAACCACTATTCTAAACGGAAGTGTAGATCTAAAGAAATAAAATTGTGATGTTACTAAAAATAATCTACGTAAAAGAGCGAAAATAGATTATTTACCGGGTAAGGGATGCGTCGAGTCGTGGCGTTTCCCAAATAGCGTTGTGGATGTTGCGTCGCGAAATAGCTGCGTCGCGAGTGTGCGCACCAAGGCAGCGGGAGAGAAGCAGCATTGGACGCATGTGTTTGTGCGAGGAGAGAGGAGGCGCCGGCCTGATGTACGGATTTGGGCTGCCCCTTGGAACCTTTATATAGGCTGTAGATTGGAGTAAATTTTCTGAGGAAAGCGATATGGGATTAATAAGGAAAGAAAAGGAATAGGGGGCTGATGCGTGCGTGCTGCGCCTGGGTGGTGCCGCGCGTTGGGCCGGGGCGGCCTGGGCGATTGGCCGTGGCGGCCTGTGCTGGCCTGGCCGGCCTCGCGCGTGAGCGTGGGCGCTGGCCTGGGCTGGCCAGCCACGCACGCCACATTTTTTTTTTGATTTTTGAAATTGTATATATATTTTGGAGGGTTAAAAATTATCAGAAAAATGCAAATAATATACTTTTGGATTCGTTATGAAAAATAATTTAATATGAGAATAAGTTTGGGACAAAAATATAAACTTTGAAAAATCAAAATTTGACAAACGCTTATATGTGGCTATAGTGCCTTTTAGGGTTTAAATTTTCTCAAATAAAATATTTTATAATCTTCAAAAACCTCAGAACAAAATGGAGTATGGTTGGAAAATCTTTCAAAAACAATAATTTATGAAAATTTCTCTACGGTATTGTTTTCTAAAACACCAATCCATTAAATATATGAAAACCTTGAAAACCAAGATAAGTTTAGTTTTGAAAATATTTTGAAACCAAAAGTATTTAAACACTATCTTGGGATTAACTTGTAAATAAATTTAAAAAGTTTTAATTCTTTGTTTATTTTTAATCAAGTTCAAAAAATCAAGCAATAAATTTATTTTTATTTCACATTCCAAAATTTGAAAAATTTCGGGATGTGACAGACTACCACCCTTAAAAGAAATCTCGTCCTCGAGATTGGAGAAAGGCGAGAAAGAAAAGGTTTTAGGTTCAGGTCTTCTAATAGGTTCATACTCACTATTGCTTCTTTTTCAAACATCTCCGAGGATATTTCGAAAGTTAACCTTGGGCTTTGAAAACTTGACACTAAACCGTATGCAGTCATACCATCAACTGTATCCATTCTTATGGGGGTACTCATTCCATGGGTATTATCTTTTACTTGAGTACTCTCATGGGGAACTCCTTGTGATTCCTTCTCGAAATACCATCTCGTGCGGCATTTGATGTAAAACCATAATCCAAGGGTACGGCTTCTACCACCCTTAAAAGATACTTTTGTTAGGTAGTCTTAGGTCTTGGGTTTAGGCTAAGCTCATCTTGGATATGACTTGACACATCCGAGGATATGACTTGACAACAGGTCATATTTGAAAAACATCTAGGGTTTCTGAGTTAATATCCAATAGGCGAATGTTTATTCACATATAGTGAACCACATATAATTTCAAGGTGACTTGACTAGGATTGTCCTCATGGATGGGTTTTTCTAAACCTTATGGGTTGGATGTTGAACTACTTTTGATACTAATGGGTCACTCCTTGGGGTCAATCAGAAAGCCAATATGAGAGCACTTCAAGGCATCCTTCATTTTCTTACTTGAAGTCTTCCACTATTTCCATCTAGTAGTTGGGTGTTCATTCTCACCGTAGTCCTACGGTTGGCAGAACTTGCCTACTATAAGGTCATAATATCTATTCACCCTATGGTTCAGGCTTAACAGCGACGTCTCTCTTGTAGGTACATGTCTCTAGATTTACCATTCCTCATACAAGAGTAAATAATATGAGTAGTCGTCATGGGGGCCAATCCATGTCGCACCCAATCATTTTCTTGTTTTCAGTTTGGTATATCTCGTATTCTAACTCTTGGTCAACCTCACAAGTTTGATAAAACTTACATGGAATGATTGAATCAATGTTTCGATCCCCATTATTGAATTGTTTTGAAAACACCTCTATCGATTCTTAACTACGGTTTTGCGTATCTCCCACTCTATGCATCTTCATCTTGATAGGAAACATCAAAGTTGGTTTCACTAATGATGTCTTCATGGCGAGTTGCCGAGAAAACATTATCTGGGTTGGGTATAGATGAGAAAAGATAGAAAGGTCTAAAGAAGATTTCCTACCCAAACACATCAGATCATGGCAAAAACATCTTACAAACAACATCTAACAAGCATCAAGCAATATGTTTCACACAAACAAACTAGCATGGTCATACCTCAATTTGTTAAGATCAATACTTTGTAATGCTAGCGTTGTTTTAATAAAAGGGAGTAATGGTGGTCTGGTATTTTTCTGCTTTGGATGTTTCAAGTTTCTATTCTACTCCTTCGGTGTACCTTCATGTGTTGCGTAGTCTGCATCGAAGTCTTTCTTCCAGTTCTTCATTGGTCTCCCATACAACACTTCCAGCAAGGTCGACGAATGTCACCTGAAGCAGCAGTCCCTCACTTCAGGCAGAGGGTCATCATCGGTCCTTGTTGATAGTTTTGATAAGGTGGTCATCTAAAGTGAGAGGAAAACAATTTTGAAGATGATATAGATGAGAATACAAGAGGTTCACAAAGCAAACATCTTTTTAATTGAAATAGGATTAGAAATTTTTTCATCCTAGGGTCTTCCTATTTCTAATCCAAACCTAGGGTCTCGATTCTACAGGCAACACTATGCTCTGATACCATTCTGTAGCACCCTACCTTTTAATAAAGGTAAGATACCTGTGTATAGTGCTATTCCCGGGATCACTGATAGCACACACATTACAAAATATAGTAATCATTGCAATAGTATCAAATTACTACATCGTTGATCCAGAGGGTACAATAAAACCTTACCAATTGCATAGTCACATGGACTAGCTCAGAATAAACACAGCGAAAAGTAAATCAGCAATGAGCCTTCATCATCTTCATGTGCCACAGGCAGTCATGTTGGAATGTAGACTCAAGATCCTACCACGTACTTCTCCTCATAAAATCCTGCACGTTTGAATATGCAGCCCCACGAATGGAGGTCAGTACAATGATGTACTGGCAAATGACACTTATATGGTGGCAGTTTTGGGCATGACTATCTACATGATATTTGGCAAGTGGAGTTTAGGCAAATTTGCATAAAGCCAATTTTATCCTATATTTTATTTTAAAACAAAACTTTTGTAAAACTTGTAATGTTGTCATAAACAGTATCATGGTTACATCTCCCATGTACTATCCGACAGTTGCTACTCAAATTTTAACTCATTAAGAAAAAGTGATGAGATTCCTCCGTACATTCCCTGCCTAGAAAGCTCAAATTGTCCATAACCGGGGACACGGCTAAGATCTTAGGTTTAACTCTCGAGAGGTTGTGCACTTTCACCTTACGACCCACCCTTCCCAAGAGAAGAAATGAGACAAGATCTTTCAGAAGGAGGCTTCAACCATAACCAGCTAGACCCGTTCCCGTTTGGTTGCAAGCCACATCATCATGTCTAGCAACAAGTTTGACCTCACAACTTACTTAATCCCGGCAGAGCCCATAATACCATAAGGCTGCACTGGAAGCTATCTAAACATGGACGACATATTAATCTCTTTAATCCTGAGTGGTCATCCGCAAGTGCACCCTCAGGCGACGACAACCACAAAGTGGCCCTGAGTAGCCACTCAACTTATGCGTACCCTCAGGCGACGACAACCACAATGTGGCCCTGAGTAGCCACGTACCCTCAGGCGACGACAACCACAATGTGGCCCTGAGTAGTCACGTACCCTCAGACGATGACAACCACAATGCGGCCCTGAGTAGCCGCCCACCAAGCAATTACCAATCCACCCAGGTGTTTCATTTAGGGTTATTAATTTTAATTCCCAATACTCACAATCCAAATTGATCAAAACAGCAGTGGCACTTTGTTATTGCTAGGCAAACTAAGAATCCTAGCAAGGGTTCATGGTGACTACACACTACTGGGATTGTTAAGCATAGCATAACTTTCGAAATCAAAATCCTACCATGCATACTAGTTTGAAAAACACTAATGCATGTATAAAATAAGTAGGATTTGAATGTCACTTGCCTTTTGGTATTTGAAGCGCGTTCACTTCTCTTAATCGAATTACGTGCCTCTCCGTTTAAACTATAACATAAAATATAGCACAACATAAACACACCATTCAACAACAACATCATCATAATCAAACAAGACAACAATCGGAAATCGCTCTATGGTACTAAGGTGTGGTATGAGGTTTGGCTTGCAGAATATGGCTGTGAGAGTTTGGATGGCAAGATATATGATTAGAAAGAATTGGATAATCTAAGATATAAATGAAGAATATTTATGCTTTGCGAAGGCATGAAAAGAATTTGGAACAACTCATGTGAATTGAATCACATAAGTGACAAATAGTGCAACACAAATACTATTGAATAAGTGTGACAACAATTACTCAAAATAGTATAAATTACACATAGGCTTGGATATGGATTTGTGATATATGGAATTACTCAATTAACTCATTTGTAAATTGAATAGTTTTAAACTAAGTTAAAGGAGTAAATGAAAAACAATTTAGATAGACACGATATTGATTCAAGATAGAGTGTCTAGTGGTATTGGTGTGTGGATGTGATCATAAATTTCACCTTCACAGAAGAATCATGTTGAGAAATGATTATAGAAATCGATAATGGATATATACTCAAATTCTCATATTTGAATTTGAATATTTGCAAAATAATTTAATTATTTTGGACGGTGGTGCCATTGGATGGAGTACTGTAAAACAAGACTTATGCAATTGGGTTCACTCCAAAATCATTTTTCAAACTCAGGTTATGAACAGACTAGTGATTTAAACGAATTTGAATGCACCAAGTTTGTGCACATAACAACTCTGATGTTTTCTATTTTCATGATGTTCTGCATGTTCTAAGGATTCCAGAGACTACAAATTTGTTAAATTTGGACCAGTAGATTATTTGTCAAAGGGATCAACTATAATGATTTGTAGACTTTAAGTTATGCCAAAACTACTCAAATAACTCATTTGAAAGTTCAATAGTTCAAACTAAGTGGAAGGATTGAATGGCATGAGGTTGTATAGGCATGAATGATATCGGAGTTTGGTTTACGGAGCCTAATGGATAACAAAGGTTTATCACATGTGATATGAGGTAGAGTATCTCCACCCTACTAAAGCAAGGTAGAATCTAAACTAGGACATGTCACACTTTACTCAAATAACTCAATTGTTATTTAAATAACATGAACTAGACAACCAGGGGTAAGCTATGCATTATCTATGAATATGATGAAGAGTTATAACTGGTCTGAAAGATGGATATGATCATAAGAATCATTTTGGCTAAAGGAACTATGTTAAAACCAGTTATAGGACTACACTTTTCGCGAAAAGTTATTAGAAGAAGTTTTCCGGATAGAAGAACTTTCTACACGGAAGTTGTACAGAATTCCATTACAGGCGTATCGCCAAAAGAATCTTTCGGATAAAGTTTGTAGGATTTATTTTACAGACGATGTTGCGGATTAACGGGATACCGCGAGAATAAAGTGGGCGAAACTGCCACGCAATATGTCTAAGATGATCTACGTGATTTGCCGATTCCGACGGTATATGGTTTGTCGAAATCCGACGGATAAAACTTAACATATGAATTTTACAAAACTAAACCTAAGTGGTTACAGTTTTAATGGTGTACGAAAAGTTGTCCGATCAAGTTGCTCGGATGGAAAAACTTCCTACATGAAAGTTGTAGAGGATCTAATTACAAGCTTAACGGAAGAACCACTATTCTAAACGAAAGTGTAGATCTAAAGAAATAAAATTGCGATGTTACTAAAAATAATCTACGTAAAAGAGCGAAAATAGATTATTTACCGGGTGAGGGATGCGTCGAGTCGCGGCGTTTCCCAAATAGCGTTGTGGATGCTGCGTCGCGAAATAGCTGCGTCGCGAGTGTGCACACCAAGGCAGCGGGAGAGAAGCAGCATTGGACGCATGTGTTTGTGCGAGGAGAGAGGAGGCGCCGGCCTGATGTACGGATTTGGGCTGTCCCTTGGAACCTTTATATAGGCTGTAGATTGGAGCAAATTTTCTGAGGAAAGCGATGTGGGATTAAGGAAAGACTAGCAAAAAAGCCCGTGCGTTGCACCGGGAGAAGATCGAATGATGCTCGAGCTGATTTTTATCAAATATTTTTTAAACTTGAAATTTTAATTAGTCAAAATTCCAATTTTTTTTGACTGGACTCATCTACAATAAAATTTGACATGGGTAATATTTCTTTATGATTTATTTATATTTATGTTTTAGTTAAAGCAGGAGTGTGTCATGGCTTGATGTTTTTTAAGTATCCATCAATTGACCACCATGAATTAAGAACCAACAGATCAATTACTGCTAAACATTTGTGTTACTCTGTTAATATGCCGCTCAAATATCCGGACACATGAACATATTACATTGACTATCGATCAGGAACAGAGCACTAAAAAGATGTAACAGCTGAAACTATCAGTTCTCACCTGCTACGTCTGCAGTCCCATGTGCTACCAAATCTACACAGATATAAGTAAGATGCTTGTAGAATAAAGTATTATCTTGCTATATAGTATAGAGATGTAAGCAGAAACTCTTTTTTGCATGGGGGATAATAATAAATCTTGCTATATAGATCTACAAAATCTGGAAAGTTGCTGATGCCAAATTTATATTGAAGTATTCAATTCAAAGTTTAGACATCATACCTTTTCTGAATTGCAAGAAAATATTAGAGCCCATGCAGTTAATCTGAAATTTATATTTATTCAGAAGAACAGCATGCAGCTGCCAAATCCCCTAGAGTAGACGAATTGTGTGTATGCGGTTACGTCATTGGCTTGGCTTTCGGGCAGGCGCTTGAAGGTCATCAGGTTGACCAGCTTGTGCTCGTTGTAGTCCTTCACAGCGAGCTTGTGGATCACTCGACGAAGGAATCTGATGTCGCAGAGAGCATGTCCTGCTCCTCTTGAGCCGGATGGCAGCCTGGTCAGGCTTCATCGCCGAGAGTACGAACTCCTGTGTTTTCCACCGTTGGGCAGCAGCAGAAGCTAAAGAAAAATTGCACAGGATTTCCTCCAAATCTCCTGGTCTCAGAGGCCACGACTCCCAGCTGCTCGGAGATCTGCCCACGACGACCTTGCCCCTCAATCCCTGTAGATGTGTTGCGTCATCACCCAGCTGCTCGGAGTGTAGCAAACTTCAGTGTCACCGCATTCGGCACACCCTCTACATTATGAAGAGAAGGCATGTGATGAATTAGACTCTTTTTTACCTGTGTTGTACCTGCTGAATCAATCGAAATACTGAGAAAACTCTGCTTCTTCAAGAAAGTTAGTGAGCTTAAATATTGAATCCATAACTGGAGTCTGGACATAGTCTCCTATAATTTCATCAATTTGGTAATTTGCGCGTCATGTAATATAACATTCCAGAACTATTTTGTAAAAGAAAATATAGCAAGATTTCATTGGTAGGCTAGCTTACCTGATCTGCAAAGTTCAACCTGATGCATCCACGTACAGGATCCCTTCGTGCTAGCTCATGTAGCTAAATTCTAATATATATCTCCAGTTCATTTTTATTAAATGTAAGTACGTGATAAATTCAGACATATGTCTCCACTTAAAAGTAAGTACTACATGACAATCAGCTTAGAGAAGAGCCGCATCCTGGAGGGAAATCTACATGGAAAACGAACAAGAAAAAATTCAGGGTTGTCTGATGATGCAACTGAAGCAACCATTTTTTGTTGGCTAAACTTGAGCAATCGCAAACAAGTAAGACTGCTAGCTGCAACGCCTACGTATGCTTGGTACTGCCAAACTTTGCATTGGAAGTGTGTGTAAGTCATACATCATACATGATGAGATAGTTGAAGCAGGTAAGTGACGTGCCTACTGCAGCAGCTAGGACGAACAAGCAGCAACACAATCAGGCCATCGGCACAAAAAGTAGCATGGCGTCATGGAATTCCGTCTTGGATGCGTAGCTAGAGAACCTGCACCGCCCGGATGGTGGCCAATGGCGACTCCAACGGCTGCCCGCTGACCAACTCTCTCTCCGGCAAGGAGCATGGCGAAGGTTATTACAGAGATGCCAAAGATCTGAAATACGGACAGGAAGCAGAGCTAGTCCTGGTCCAACGTCACCATGGTCGACACGAAGATGAAATTGCCCTGCATCATGATGAACCTATTCCACACCCCCATGGTGCCCGAAGAGTAGAGCAGCGCGGCTCGAATCATCCACCATAGTTCTTCTCAATCCCATCTGAAATCATCAAAATTCCAGGCCGTAACATCCTGCAGCTTACTTCAATAAATTCAAGAAAATCCTGTCCGAGCAAAAGATCACCAAGCAATCAATCACGATTGAAATCCTCTTCTAAATCCCATCTGAAATTCTCAAAATTCCAGGCTTTAACAACCTGCAGTTTACTTCAAATAAATCCAAGAAAATCCTCTCCGAGCAGAAGATCACCAAGCAATCAATGACGATTGAAATCCCAAAAATTGAGGAGTAAAATTCCGACCAAGAACTGCTCGGTGGAGGTGGTTCTGGTGGGTAGGCTACAGCGGTGGCATGTGGCGGCGGCGGGTAGTGGATGAACCCTAGAAAGAGAGAGATGGAGGTCGGCCCTCGCACGAAAAAATGTTTCGGCCTGGTGTAGAACGAGGGGTGGGAGCCTGCGGGATAGCTGACTAAGGCGGTGGCACTGCCCGTAAATTCCACAAAAAAACATGGGTAAAAGAAAAACGGACGAAAAATTGGGGAGAAACCTTACTTCCTTTATTAGTAGGTACTAGTACACATACCCGTGCGTTGCAACGGGAGAGAAAAATTTGTCATGTACAATTACAAAGTGACCGAGAAACATACAAGTCTCCAAAAATATTAGTTTCATTTCCTTTTTTTAAATATTGTTTTATTTATCTCGATATATATACATATATTTTTTCTCCGGTCACCTTCTCTTTTCATCTTTCATCTTTCAGGTTAATTTAATTTTTCTTTGTTTTGTTTCTTTTCTATTTAGTTCAAGAATTTCCATGCCAACAAAATTGTTCACTAACAATTGGTGGAACGAGTTATGACAAAATTAAGTAAGGATTTTGGCCGTTGGCAGTGATTCATCTCTGACGACTAAAATGCTTTTCTATTGGTTTGTTGAGCTAGTATAAATAAAACATTGTTTTCTTATCCTGATATGTTCTGTAATGAGTCGAGGAACATGGCATATTACAAAAAATGTATTTACAATCTAGAGAATCTGAGTAAATAAGATTCTTAATATTCTGTAGCTATACATTTTTTAGCAGTTACTCCATGGTATGACGTAATTACAAATATGTAGTGGTATGTACAAGTAAGAACCTAAGACAAATCAGTGACTAACGAAAGGAAAGACAAAAACATGATGAGTGGGTTACGTACCAAGTTAGTCAGTACAGTAGGCTAACTTCAACGAGTGACTTCAACGAGGGTTGGATATTTTGCATTTAGCTGTTGAATCTCCAGCAAGAATGGCCAATCTTCACATACATTTAGCATCCAAGCCATTATCTGGCCTGTTGTTCTTCACCTTTTTAAAAAGTATCAGCTTTTCTCCTGTGCATATTTTGCCAACTTTGAGGAAGTAGATCCACGAGCACTGGTAGCACTTATTTTCTCAGCTGTAATAAAACTAATCGTGTTTGCAATTCTGAAATCTGACGTGCTATTCTTGAGTTTAACTGCTCCACCCAACCCTTGAAATGTGATCTGCACCATTGCCTCGACTGTCAAACTACCAATAATATAGTGTCCTCGCTCCTGAGTGCAAAATCACCTCGCAAAAAGTTACTCTTCTAGTTGATATAATTAATCCTCTGTCTGTCCTCTAATCTGCTTCTCTCCAAAGTTTCGACCAAATGTCTAGTTGGTGTTTGGCAGATTACCTTGTTGCTGATAGAATTACCTCCCAGAGAAATCCTGTGTAAGCCTAACGCCTCTTATGCGGATCTAACTAAAATTCCCACGACCTCTATAGCAGAGGAAATCCCTTCCAGGATAGAATTCGACAGCGCCTCCTCCTGTCCTAGATCTCCTGCCCCTTCAATCGCACGTCCGCGCCTCCACGAGCTCCCAGTGCCGATGCCACCTCGAGCTTTGATTCCCCTTACCCTGAGTTGAGCAGCTGCTAACGGTCAACGCTGCGACCACGTACCACCCCGAGCTGAGGTCCAACAAGCCAGCAGGAGTAAGGCGGGCATTCGCCGGGCTCAGCAATCGCTCTAATTTTCTGACGATTGTTCATTGCTGGCTCTCGGAACGGGACGCATACACACCGATGCGTCAGGCAAGGATGGAGGCGCACACTGCCATGGCCGGCCCTCCATTCGGCGTCCCAGGCGGTCTTGGAGTGGGGGACGACGACGATGAAGTGGCAGGTGGCGGCGACGGCCGGTGGTTTCATCCAATGCTAAAAGATTCCCGATCTGGGATTTTTTTTTTCCAGAGCTATGCCAGGGCCGTTCGTGGGCATGCATCCGTCTTGGATTGAGGTTGCCGCCAGCCTCGACCTCCCTTCGCTGGTAGCGCTCAATGACGGCTGCGCCGCTCCGCTCCCGGCTTGTCGCCGAACGTCGCTGACCGCCATCCGCCGTCATGCGCAAGCAGTCGAGGGCTCGAGGCAGAGGGGATTTCTTGGCCTGTCCAAACGAACCATTACTTGACTTAGCGGTGGCAGTGGGCGTAAATTCAACTGAAAACTAAGGGTAATTTTAAAACGGACGAAAAAATGGGAAGAAACCTTCCTTCCTTTATTAGTAGGTATAGATATATATAGAAAAGGAATAGGGGGCTGATGCGTGCGTGCTGCGCCTGGGTGGTGCCGCGCGTTGGGCCGGGGCGGCCTGGGCGATTGGCCGTGGCGGCCTGTGCTGGCCTGGCCGGCCTCGCGCGTGAGCGTGGGCGCTGGCTTGGGCTGGCCAGCCACGCACGCCACATTTTTTTTTTGTTTTTGATTTTTGAAATTGTATATATATTTTGGAGGGTTAAAAATTATCAGAAAAATGCAAATAATATACTGTTGGATTCGTTATGAAAAATAATTTAATATGAGAATAAGTTTGGGACAAAAATATAAACTTTGAAAAATCAAAATTTGAGAAACGCTTATATGTGGCTATAGTGCCTTTTAGGGTTTAAAATTTCTCAAATAAAATATTTTATAAACTTCAAAAACCTCAGAACAAAATGGAGTATGGTTGGAAAATCTTTCAAAAACAATAATTTATGAAAATTTCTCTACGGTACTGTTTTCTAAAACACCAATCCATTAAATATTTGAAAACCTTGAAACCAAGATAAGTTTAGTTTTGAAAATATTTTGAAACCAAAAGTATTTAAACACTATCTTGGGACTAACTTGTAAATAAATTTAAAAGTTTTAATTATTTGTTTATTTTCAATCAAGTTCAAAAGATCAAGCAATAAATTTATTTTTATTTCACATTCCAAAATTTGAAAAATTTCGGGATGTGACAGAGAACTACTCCCTCCTCATCATAGGAGACAGCAGCGTCGATGAAGATGGCAGTGGTATCGATGGAGATGCCTTCCGGGGGCACTTCCCCGTCCCGGCGGCGTGCCGGAACAGAGACTTCTGTCCCCCGAATCTTGGCTTCGCGATGGCGACGGCTCTGAAACTTTTCTCGTCTCGTGGATTATTCTTTTAGGGTTTTCGCGACAGAGTCCTTAAGTAGGCGGAAGGGCAGCCTCGGAGGGGCCCTGGTGGGGCCACACAATAGGGGGCACGCCCCACCCCTTGGCCGCGCCGCCCTGGCGTGTGGGGCCCCCTGGCTCCCCTCTGGTCTCTCTCCGGTGTTCTGGAAGCTTCGTGGAAAAATAAGATACTGGGCGTTGATTTCGTCCAATTCCGAGAATATTTCCTTACTAGGATTTCTGAAACAAAAAACAGCAGAAAACAGGAACTGGCACTGCGGCATCTTGTTAATAGGTTAGTTCCGGAAAATGCATCAAAACGATATAAAGTGTGAACAAAACATGTAAGTATTGTCATAAAACTAGCATGGAACATAAGAAATTATAGATACGTTTGAGACGTATCAGCATCCCCAAGCTTAGTTCCTACTCGCCCTCGAGTAGGTAAACGATAAAAAAGAATAATTTCTGAAGTGACATGCTACCAACATAATCTTGATCCAATAATGATGTAAAGCATATGAACTGAGATCAAATCACTCAAAACAAATGTCTATATTGATATAAGAGATGATAATGCAAGAGTTAAACAAGCTAGAAGTTTTCATGAACTATTGCTTTAAAGACATGAAACCGTACAAAGTTCATTAAAGATGTTTTAAGTATCCAGCATAGAAGTTCTATCCTTCATTCCAAGCATCAAGTAAATTTTCACAACATAGAAGGATTCAGTCAAGTAAAAATAAACATGAACGTCATGAATCAACTGTTTCGAAGCTTACTCAACCGGTGAGCGCAAGCATTTGGCATTGGCACCAGGATGTTATGGCAAAAAGAACGTTAATGGGGGTTTGGAAGGCCAATGAAAGAAAGTCTCACAAAGCTATAAGTGATCATTAGACAAGAGGAAGTCTTATAATCGAAGCTATGCAAGGAGTAGTGATTGCCATGCAACGGATGCACATAGAGCTATATGTGTATGAAAGCTCTCCAATGGAACTAGTGGGGGTGCATCCAACTTGGTTGCTCACGAAGACCTAGAGCACTTTTGAGGAAGCTCATCATTGGAATATACAACCCAAGTTCTGTAGTGTAAATTCCCCACATAGTTATACTAGTAAATCATGAAAACTCTCTCACATGGAGTATAGGTGCTAAACATGAGCATAAATGATGACTATGAATACTGCAGGTGCTAAAACATGAGCACAAGTGTGGATAAAAGATAGTAATGCTGCCCCCTTTTTCTTTCTTTCTTCTTTCTCTCTTTTTTTTCTTTTTTTTTCTTTTTTTTTCTATTTTTTCCTTTTTCTGTTTCTCTTTTCGATGGCCTCCATGGCTCTTTTCACTTTTAGGGGCAACATCCTAATATGACAACACACTTTTTGGTACAAATAACTCATAATGAATAAAACATGATGTATAAAACTGTATGCCTCTGCCAGTGTAGCAGGATGTGCAATGATCTAGCGTAACATGTGTAAACCACACATTAGCTGTATAGAATCATGCAAAGCAATGTATAAATAATAAACGACAACAAGTCATGTAATATAAAATGGAAGTTGCATGGCAATATATCTCGGAACAGCTATGGAAATGTTGTGGGTAGGTAGGTATGGTGGCTGTTTTGAGGAGATGTATGGGCTTATGTGTAGGAGAACAAGAGAAAGTCCTCCCACGGGTTTGGATGTACTGGTGAAGTATGCACAATTCTCAATGTGAGAAAAAGGCAATGCACAGTACCGAAGAGGCTAGCAAATTTGGATGGTGGAAGTGCCGAAAACCGTAGCTTAACATTAGTCAAAAAGAACTCACAAGCTTATTGCAAACAACTAGCAGGTTCATCATTAAGAGCATGATTAAAATTCACTCCAAGGAGGGCCGTTCACGGCGGCAAAAGTACCCCGCTAGCTCCCTCGATCTTCAACACAACTTAGTTATTACGATGAACTCTTAGACATGGAAAGCTATCAAGTCCAACTACGCCTTCAACTATTTTAAGTAGAGTTTGTAGTACGGCACAAGCTTAAAGACAACAATCCACTACTAATTTTAACTTATTTAAACCGCAAGCTTTACCATCTAAATACCTCAAAACGTTTGCAAAGAATCAAGTTAACAAAGCTCAATGATCTACAAGATTATGCATGTGTTTCATTATACCACTACCACATGCAACATTTTCTGTTTCCAACCATATAACAATGAACGAAGCAGTTTCAATCTTCGCCATGAACACTAAAAGTAAAGCTAAGAACACATGTGTTCATATGCAACAGCGGAGCGTATCTCTCTCCCACACAAGTATGAATTTATTCAGAGAATGAAAATAACAAAACGAAAATAAAAGCACACAGACGCTCCAAGTAAAGCACATAAGATGTGACGGAATAAAAATATAGTTTCAATAGAAGAAACCTGATAAATTGTTGATGAAGAAGGGGATGCCTTGGGCATCCCCAAGCTTAGACGCTTGAGTCTTCTTGAAATATGCAGGGATGAACCACGGGGGCATCCCCAAGCTTAGAGTTTTCACTCTCCTTGATCATATTGTATCATCCTCCTCTCTTGATCCTTGAAAACTTCCTCCACACCAAACTCAAAACAAACTCATTAGAGGGTTAGTTCATAATCAAAAATTCACATGTTCAGAGGTGACATAATCATTCTTAATACTTCTGGACATTGCACAAAGCTACTGAAAGTTAATTGTCAACACCCGGATTTTTAAGTCCGGATGCCTATTATGTCCTTCATCGCAATCCCAGGAATAATGTTGTTGCGAGACATAACAGTTGATATCCTAAGTCATCATTCATTACAAGCCATAATCGTCTTACGAAAGTAGATCACATGATCCAATATTACAACCATAGTTGATCTATTGATCAACGAACATCACAAATATTACACAAAGCGGAAGCTTAGTAGTAGTAGTGGACTATCTAGTTCCACAGGCCAACGCTTGACGTTAGAAGAGCTCCTAGTTGTTGTAACCGTCCTGCTGGCCGTCATCTTCGTACTTCTGCTCCTCTTCATAGTCTGGCCATTGGAATAGCCAGGGACACAGCCGTGAGTACTTTCAAAGTATTCGCAAACTAATACTAAGGTAAAAACACTATTTTACTAAAGAGGGTTCTAAGCTCTAAGTTTGTTTGCATAAAGCCAATTTTAGTTCACAAGCATTTAGTAAAAGACTCAACATTTGCTAACTAACTCAAGTGGGAACATTAGTGTCATTCCCACAACTCAGTTGTGATTCAGGTCAAGTCACCATTCACCATTCAACCTTTTCAAGAATCTGACACCGGAAACTGTATGGCCTTTCCAACCGTCCGCAACCGTGGACACGGCTATTCGAATAGGTTTACACTCTGCAGAGGTTGCACACTTGTGCCACAACATTTGATTACATCCGTCGGGGATAACCCCGAATCAACCATAACCTTTCACTTATACATCCTAGTATAGTCTCCTCTCCCCATGAGCTTGGCCTCCCAGTGAAGACAAACCGTCAGCCTGGGAACTGCACAGGGCTTGGCCGGAAAATTCACCTCAATTCACATCATTTCACTTTCAACGGAGGCAGCCTCGGCATAACCCCTATGATGCTTGTTCAGAGGGAACCCATACTAAGACACATAAACTTCCAGTTAAGCCCTACCCATAATCAGGTATTGTGGGGGTACTCAAAAATTGGAAAGGTATCGCATCCAAACCAATATCAGTTTTTAATAAAAAATCACCATCTTCTCCAAGTCATATTCACCTTTCAAAAATCATTCAAAACACTTCACTTCACTAAGTTCCCATCTAGAGTAGTCAAGTTTTAGTTGTTAGCAATAGCACTAATCATGAGGGGTGCTAACTTAGCTTTGCTTCTTCTAGGCTAGTTTGGTACTCTTGTGCTATTCTAGACCAAGTGAAACATGAATCAAAAAGGTAACTTTGATAAATCAAAAGCAGTAAAACTTGCATAGTAAAAACTTGGGATAGGACCACTAAGCATAAGGTAAAAGAGGGTGATGCATTGCTCTTGAAGAGCTTTGCACTTTGCAAGTGTATTAGCTTGCCTTGGTTGTTGTACTGATCAAATTGGTCTTCTTCTCCTTGGAAGTAGGCCTCCTCCTCCTCTTGATACTCCTCCGTACTAGCGTCTAAAATATGAATACGAGGTACAATCACCACACCAATCTTAAGTACTATACTAAGCACACATAAGTCACACAAGCTAGGCTATCATCATATATTACTATTAAGTTGGTGGATTTGTTTTCTTATTTAAGAAAAATAATTTCCTCTCATACTAATTAAGGTGCTTCTTTTCCTTCTTTAGAGAAATAAATTCCTCTCATTATCTTATTAAGATTTAATTTCTTTCATGAATAATATATGACCTAGGTTGACCAAAGTCAACCTCTTCATACTTATCATTTAATAAAATGATTTAAATGAGGTGGAGCACCTCATACACTTTAATCCTAACATGGTGATGATTTAATATCATCAAACAAATCATATGAGAACTAAATGACCAGAGTCTCTATCTCATATTGAAATGTTTGTGACAAGATTTAAATGAGAGAAAAACTCCCATAAGATTTATAAATAGTTTTGGACAATATCTTTGACTAGAAATAGCCAAATAGTCCTCTAATTAAACTAGGCCATGATCATTCAAAGTAAGCATGGCATATTTTTGCAGAAACAATTAGTGCAAGTGAAATGTGGGTTATATGAGTTGGAATCAACTCAAAATCATTTTTGGTTGATTTTTAACAAATGTTTGAAGTCACAAAAGTCCCTGCCTTGTTTATTTTGCTAGTTTAATTCTACAACAGATCTAGGGTTCAAACCAGTGGCATTGTGTAGATAAAACTCTAAGCTTTCCATCAATACAAATTTCATAAATTTTGGCCCAGTGGTTTTGAAGCTATGCAATTTTCAAAACAGCATCAGCAAGCAAAACTGAAAAGATTTGATTTATTTGAATTCAAACGGTGGGCTCGCGCGGGAAAGGTTATTGGGCCTAATTGGTTTAAACGGCCCACAGGCTAGCCCACCACGCATCGGTGACACGCGGGCTGCCTGACAGGTGAGGGGCCACCTGTCAGCGGGACTTAGAAGGGCGAAGCGGTACGCGCAATGCGAGCCGTGCGATTAGAACGAGATCGCACGGTCGAGGGAGGTCTTCTTCTCCGGCGAGAAGGGAGTGCACTAGCGGCGCAGGTGGGGGGTCGACGGCTTACCGGAGGCGCGGCGAGGGTCGTCAACGTGCGGCGGCGACGTTGTCGAGGCAGAGGAAGCAGATGGTAGCAGTTGCGTTGTCTGGGGTGGCCTCCTTCTCCGGCGATTGTTGGCGATGAAGCGCGGCAGCGATCTTGCGATTAGAGCTCTCCGGTGGCTAATCGAGCAAGGTGAGGTGGCTAGGCGAGTCAGTGGGAGGAGGGGAAGTGCGAGGCGTGCTTGATTTGAGGAGAGGGGCGCTCCTTTTATAGCTGCGGGAGGTGACCGTGGTGCGGCGGAGGTGGCGATCATGGTGACGCGTCTACAACGACGATGATGGACTGGCGATGACACAGGCGTGCAGGCGATGCCATGGCGGTGACGCAGGGCTTGACGGCGGTGAAAACCATGCACAGGGGAGGACGGGAGAGTGACGCGAGCTCGCAGTACCCGCGGCGGAGGACGTCGACGAGGTCGTCGGCTACAGCGTTCCCGCGGGCCAATGGCGATGTCTGGGCAGTTCCTGGTGACGTTGCGGAGCTGGTGGCGCAGAGGAGAGAGGTCGAGGTGACGCAGGTGAGTGGGGCAAGGCGTGCTCTGGGCGTGTTCGTGGCGGTCGCTGTGCGCGCTCTGGCACGTGTGTGCGCGTCACTGGCACGTCTGGGCGCGTCGCGTTCTGGCGCGTCCAGTGCACCGTTGCGTCGACGAGCATGTCTAGCATGCTCAGGATGTTGAGAGGGAGTGAGTTGGCAAGGTGGTGCATGGCTGAGATGAGCAGAGAGAGAGATGGCATGATCATGTCCATGCCATGCCACGGCATGGCATGTCCTGGTCAAAATGGTGACGACTCACAGTACCATTCCTTGTCTGGTGTGTTTGGAAAAGTGCAGAGGGGTCAAGGGAGTACCAAGGATGACCTAGGGTTGAAGAGGAATGCCAAAATCTGCTGGACAAAGCAAGGTCACTTGTTGACAGGTTTGTGCTCACCAGGTGTTTGTTTAAATGGCCGCAAGAACAAAACTTTCAAATTTTGAAATGATTTTTGGTGGAGTGTAAAGATATAATATTTGCAGTAGAATGGTGGTGGTTTGGGTCAATTTGGAGTTGGTTTGCAAAATCACAAAATGGCATATGATCTAACATATGTCTCAAAGTCTCAACTTTGCTAGCTTGCCATTTGAAATAGAGAAAGAATTTGGGGTGGTGGTTGTGGGCAAAGTAGTTCTCCTTGATGTTGTCTTGGATGAGGTGCAAAGTTTGGGCAAAGTCTCGAAAGGAAATCTCTCAATAACAGGGCCCAAAGTAGGTACCAGATTAAAATTGGCACAAGTGACCATATTGCATGCAACTTGGAAATTGAATTTGATTTTGATTTGATTTGAGTTTCTTTGATTAAAAAAGTGTTTAAAAGGGTTTAGTAACCATTTACAACCAATGGTGCAAGCCAAAGTGGTCTAGGTTAAGAATTTGAAAAAATGGCATAAGCCATATGGGTGTGTTGAGATGAATTTTATCTTTTCTTTTCTAATTTCTTTTTCCTTGTATTTGGATGATCCAAAGATCAAGGTTAAGGTTTGGGGTAAGTGTAATCACACAAGCACATATCATGGTAAATTGCACACTCAAGTAATAAACAAAGTGATCTATATGCATAGCACTATATGATGAGAAAAAGTTTTTGTTGGTTCTCAAATTTGGGCTTTTGGAACTCTCTCTTTCTTCTTTATTGAAAAGTTGGGATGTTACAAACCCTTCCCCCTTACAAAAGATCTCGTCCCGAGATCTAAAGAAAATTAGGTACTAAAGAGATCTGGGTATTCCTTCTTCATGTCCTCTTCGCGCTCCCAAGTGGCTTCGTCTTCAGTGTGATTGCTCCACTGAATCTTCAGGAACTTGATACTCCTGGTGCGGGTGGTCCTGAAAGCTTCTTCAAGGATGCGAATAGGCACTTCACGGTATGTCAAGTCTGTGTTGATATCCACCGAGCGGTGATCGATGTTCTTGAATACTTCGGTCTTCTCCAGCACTTCTAGGCACTTCCGAAGTAGCGAGATGTGAAACACATTGTGCACAGCGGACATTTCTTCCGGTAGTTCAAGCTGATATGAAACTTCTCCTTGGCAACTCAGAACTTTGAAGGGTTCGACATATCTGGGGTCAAGCTTTCCTTTCAGCTGGAATCTCTGCATTCCTTTAAGGGGCGACACTTTAAGATAGACAAAGTCCCCGATCTCGAAGGTCATCTCTCGGCATCTCTTGTCGGCGTAACTCTTCTGTCTTGATTGAGCGGTCTTGAGGTACTCGCGGATCTTGTGCACCTTCTCTTCAGCTTCTCGGAGAACATCTGGTCCAAAAACTTGGCTCTCTCCGACTTCCGACCAATTCAGGGGGGTATGGCACTTCCTTCCATACAGGGCTTCAAAGGGGGCCATTTGCAAGCTGGCTTGATAACTGTTGTTGTACGAGAATTCTGCGTAAGGCAGGCAGTCTTCCCACTTGGATCCATACTCCAGGACAGAAGCTCTCAACATGTCTTCGAGTATCTGGTTGACTCTCTCGGTCTGTCCGTCAGTCTGCGGGTGATATGCCATGCTGAAATTCAGCCGGGTTCCAAGTCCTTCATGTACTTTCTGCCAGAATCTTGAGGTGAATTGTGATCCTCTATCTGACACAATTGACTTCAGGGTTCCGTGCAGGGCGACTATTCTGGAGATGTACAACTCAGCTAACTTGGGGCCTTGGTATGTGGTCTTGACGGCGATAAAATGGGCTACCTTGGTCAATCTGTCTACCACTACCCAGATGGAATCATTTCCTTTGCTTGATTTGGGCAGTCCAGTGATAAAATCCATTCCTACCGAGTCCCACTTCCATTCCGGAATCTGCAGGGGCTGTAGCAGTCCTGCGGGTCGCTGATGTTCTTCCTTGACTCTCTGACAGATATCACACTTGGCGATGTAGCTTCCGATCTCTCGCTTCATTCCGTACCACCAAAATTGTTCCTTCAAATCTTGATACATCTTGGTACCTCCAGGGTGGATGGAATACAAGGTGTCATGAGCTTCCTTCAGAATGACTTGCTTCAACTCTGAATCTGATGGCACACATAGGCGTCCGTTGTACCAAAGTACTCCTTCTTCATCTTCAGTGAATCCCGGTGCCTTTCCTGCAGCTATCTGACTCTTGATTCCGTCAATGCTGGCATTTCCCTTCTGGGCTTCCTTGATTTGACTCATCAAAGTAGGTTGAAGTTTGATGCTGGCTAGGTATCCTTCGCTAACTAGCTCTAGTCTGAACTGCTCAAACTCTTGATACAAACTAGGCTGTTCTATGGCGATCATGGAGTTTAACTGCATTGGCTGTCTACTCAGAGCATCCGCTACCACATTGGCCTTGTCGGGGTGATAGTGAATTTCCATATCATAGTCCTTAATCAACTCTATCCATCTGCGCTGCCTCATATTCAGCTCTTTCTGGGTGAAGATATACTTCAAGCTCTTGTGATCTGAATAGATCTCGCATCGATTACCCATGAGGTAATGACGCCAAACTTTCAAAGCTAAGACTACGGCTGCTAACTCCAGGTCATGTGTGGGGTAGTTCTGCTCATGCTGCTTCAGTTGTCTTGACAGGTATGATATCACCTTTCCTTCTTGCATCAACACACAGCCAAGACCAATCTTGGATGCGTCACAATAGACGTCAAATGGCTTGGTGATATCGGGCATGATCAGGATTGGGGTTGTGGTTAATCGGTGCTTGAGTTGTTGGAAACTTTCTTTGCACTTGTCGGTCCAGTCAAACTTCTTGTCCTTCTTCAACAGCTGGGTCATTGGCCTTGCGATGCTGGAAAATCCTTCAACGAACCTGCGGTAATATCCCGCTAATCCGAGAAATGCACGGACTTCAGTCTGAGTGGTTGGGGCTTTCCATTCCTCAACGGTTTTGATTTTTGCGGGATCTACGGCAATTCCTCCTGCAGACAAGATGTGTCCCAGGAATCCTACCTCCTTCAACCAAAACTCGCACTTGCTGAACTTGGCATACAACTTGTGCTGTCTAAGGGTTTCTAGGATAACTTCCAAATGCTATTCATGTTCTTCTTCGGATTTGGAATAGATAAGGATGTCGTCGATGAAGACAACGACAAACTTATCCAAAAAGTTCATGAAGATCTTATTCATGAGGTTCATGAAGTAAGCGGGGGCATTGGTTAATCCAAACGACATGACATTGTACTCATACAACCCATATCTGGTGGTGAAGGCAGTCTTCGGGATATCCGTTGCACGGATCTTCAGCTGATGATAACCAGTCCTAAGATCAATCTTAGAGAACACTTTGGCACCGATCAACTGGTCAAACAGGTCTTCTATCTTCGGCAAGGGGTACTTGTTCTTGATGGTGACATCGTTAAGCTTACGGTAATCCGTACATAAACGAGTGGCACCGTCTTTCTTATCGACAAACAAAACTGGGGATCTCCAAGGCGACGCACTCGGTTGAATCAGACCTTTGTACAGCATATCATCCAGTTGTTTCTTCAGTTCCACTAATTCTGCGGGGTTCATGCTATAGGCTCTCTGAGCTATAGGTCCTGTTCCAGGGATTAACTCGATGATAAACTCGATATCCCGATCTGGGGGCATACCGGGTAGATCATCCGGAAACACATCAGGGTATCGACAGACGACCCTGATTTGATCCAAAGTTGGCTTGGCTAAACTCTGGTTACAGGTGAATTTTCTGGGCAGTCTTTCAGACACATGTTCTACTACCACTCCGGTGCTACTAGTCATGGTGATGGCCTTCTCGGCACAATCAATCAATCCATGATGTTTCGACATCCAGTCCATACCAAGCACTACTTCCAAACCTTTGGCTCCCAGTACAATCAAATTTGCATAAAAATCTATCTCATGAATTCTGATGGGTACATCTTTGCAAAATTTTCTAGCTTTGGTTGTTGATCCGGGTATTTGAACTATCATGACATGCTTCAAACTGATTGGTTGAATTTTACTAGTGCATGCAAAATCTTCAGTAACAAACGAACGCGATGCTCCAGAATCAAACAACACTCTGGCAGGTACTGAGTTAACAGAAAACATACCCAGCACGACATCGGGTGCTTCCTGGGCTTCCTCGGCGTTCATGTGAAAGAGGCGGCCGGTGCAGTTGTTGGGGTTGTTGGGGGTGAACTTCTTGCCGGTGGATACTCGGCGTTGCTGCTGAGCTGGTGCAGCGGTGTTGGCGGCATTCTTGGCTAACCTTTTGGGGCACTCATTTGAGTAGTGTCCCACAACTCCACACTCGTAACAGGTGATGGTGGATTTGTCCTTGGGGGTGACGGGGATGGCATTGCTCCCGGTCCTTGGAGCGGTGTTGGTGTTGCTGTTGTTGTTGTTGGGGGCTCTTGGCGGAGCGGGGTTGAAATTGTTGTTGTGGTGGTTGTTGTAGTTGCTGTTGTTGTGGTGGCCTCCTGGCCTGGGGTTTCCTCCACTCTGGTTTTGAAAACCCGGACGTGACATAGGTGCATTGGGCTTGTTGTTCCTTGGGGCAAAGTCTCCGCTTGAGCTGGGGCGATACCTTGGGGTATTGCTGGGCCCACTCTGATGCATCATGCAACGCTTGCGGTTCTCATTGGCTTGGTGAAGTTTGCCTTCCATCTGGATGGCGGAATCCACCAGGGCTTCAAGGTCAGCAAAGGGGATATTGACTAAGACTGTCTGCATCTCATCATGCAGACCATTCAGGAACCTCTCCTTTCTCTTCTCAGTGGTGTCAGTTTCATCGGGGGCGTACCTTGACAGGCTGAGGAACCTGTCGCGGTATTCTACCACCGACATTCTGCCTTGCTTCAGTTCGCGGAACTCATCCCGCATCTTCTTTATCAAACCCGGGGGCACATGATACTTGCTAAACTTGAGCTTGAAATCTGCCCAAGTCATGATCTGTCCGGCGTTCATAGCACGGGTGCTTGTCCACCAAGCTCTTGCGGGTCCTGCTAAGTAGTGCGTGGCAAACAGCACTTTCTCATTCTCGTCCAGTCCAACCACTTCTAGGTTGTTTTCCATAGTCTGGAGCCAATCATCGGCGTCGAGGGGTTCTTCAGTCTTGCTGAAAACTGGTGGGTTGGTGTTTTGGAAGTTTTTGAGCTTTGACCCTGGGTGATCATGGTTCCCATGGCCATGGTTGTTGTTGGCAAGCTGTTGGAGTGCTGCTATGTTGGCCTGTCGTTCTGCTCATTCAGCTTCTCTATCTTCTAGCATGATTTGCAGCATCTGCATCATGGCATCTTGATTCGTGCTACGGGTTCGAGGGGCCATCTGAATATGGAAATAGATCATGAGATGAGAGGGAAATTTCTATGGCTTATTTTGAGTAAGTTCAAGAAGTTTAAAACTTAAATTCTTTGGATGATAACACAAACACACATTCATTCATTCATTCAACATATATTACAGACTACACCCAATGGTTTTAAGAACCATTTCACTCGCGCTACGATACAGTGGGACGGGATACAACTCACACCTACATAAGTGAACTAGTGCATCTACTCTTCATCATCATCCACATCGATCGGGATGATTCCATCCTCTCCGGCCTCCAGAAACTCGTAGTCCTCCTCCTCGGTGAACTCATCCTCCTCGAAGTCGTCGTCGTCACTCAGGAGGGCTTCTCCCCCTGAAGGTCTTCACCTTCTTCTTCCATCTCCTTCAGCTGGTCCTCTTGGGCCTTGACAGTGGCCTCCAAGGATGCTATCTTGGCGCGAAGGCGCGTGATGGTAGCGTCCTTCTTGGCACGCTGCAGGCGGAGGTTCTTGCGGTCCTTGTTGAGCATCTTGATTGCATCGGCATGATTTGCCAGTGCGAGGTGAGTCTGGTTGGCGTAGGCGCGGGCGTTGTCCAGATCCTGCTGAGTGTGGTACAGCATGAAGTCTAGGTGATCCACGTGGTGCCTCAACTGGGGGTGCAACGGCAGATCCACAGGTTCTCCAGCGGTGTTACGCCTTGCGAGATGCGCAAAGCGTTCCTCCTGAAGGGCTGTCACATTCTGACCGCACAAACGAGCAAGTGCTTCCTGAAGAGCACGTGCAAGTCCGTCGAGCCAGTTGCTTTCCCTGAAGGAGAAGAGGATCCTCTCGGAGGTGGGAGGCTCCATCTTGCCCCTCAAGTCAGCGGTGATGATCCACTGCAGCTCCCCTCCGGGCTGGTCGTTGATCTCAACTCCGTGGAACTCGGGGTGCGGGCGTCCGAGAAAGTCCGACAGGGCATCCAGGTCCTGCTCGAAGATCAGACATCCGCCATTCCCCAACTGGTAAAACTTGGTGTTGTTGGGCTCCATCTGAAAGTGGAAAGGATGAGTAAGTTAGAGAGGTGAACAAGTGTGGCAAAATTTTAAGTATATTCATAAGGAAGAGCATGGCTTTTTATTTCAACAAGATTTCAAAGAGAAGAAAGTGGCTAAGTTTTTCAAAAATATTCACTTTATTTGTTTTTTTTTGAACTCAAGTTTTTCAGAACGTCCATTCTAACTAGGGTCTCCTAAGGTCAAACAATGGCTCTGATACCAACTTGTCAACACCCGGATTTTTAAGTCCGGATGCCTATTATGTCCTTCATCGCAATCCCATGAATAATGTTGTTGCGAGACATAACAGTTGATATCCTAAGTCATCATTCATTACAAGCCATAATCGTCTTACGAAAGTAGATCACATGATCCAATATTACAGCCATAGTTGATCTATTGATCAACGAACATCACAAATATTACACAAAGCGGAAGCTTAGTAGTAGTAGTGGACTATCTAGTTCCACAGGCCAACGCTTGACGTTAGAAGAGCTCCTAGTTGTTGTAATCGTCCTGCTGGCCGTCATCTTCGTACTGCTGCTCCTCTTCATAGTCTGGCCATTGGAATAGCCAGGGACACAGCCGTGAGTACTTTCAAAGTACTCGCAAACTAATACTAAGGTAAAAACACTATTTTACTAAAGAGGGTTCTAAGCTCTAAGTTTGTTTGCATAAAGCCAATTTTAGTTCACAAGCATTTAGTAAAAGACTCAACATTTTCTAACTAACTCAGGTGGGAACATTAGTGTCATTCCCACAACTCAGTTGTGATTCAGGTCAAGTCACCATTCACCATTCAAACTTTTCAAGAATCTGACACCGGAAACTGTATGGCCTTTTGCTTGCGCACAGTTGATGTGGGCGTAGTAGCTTCCTTGTGATGTTGGGCACCCCAAGAGGAAGGTATGATGTGTACAGCAGCAAGTTTTCCCTCAGTAAGAAACCAAGGTTTATCGAACCAGTAGGAGCCAAGAAGCACGTTGAAGGTTGATGGCGGCGAGATGTAGTGCGGCGCAACACCAGAGATTCCGGCGCCAACGTGGAACCTGCACAACACAACCAAAGTACTTTGCCCCAACGAAACAGTGAGGTTGTCAATCTCACCGGCTTGCTGTAACAAAGGATTAGATGTATAGTGTGGATGATGATTGTTTGCAGAGAACAGTAAAACAAGTATTGGCAAGAGATTGTATTCGATGTAAAAGAATGGACCGGGGTCCACAGTTCACTAGAGGTGTCTCTCCCATAAGAAATAGCATATTGGGTAAACAAATTACAGTTGGGCAATTGACAAATAGAGAGGGCATGACAATGCACATACATGACATGATGAGTATTGTGAGATTCAATTGGGCATTACAACAAAGTACATAGACCGCTATCCAGCATGCATCTATGCCTAAAAAGTCCACTTTCAGGTTATCATCCGAACCCCTTCCGGTATTAAGTTGTAAACAACAGACAATTGCATTAAGTATGGTGCGTAATGTAATCAATAACTACATCCTCGGACATAGCATCAATGTTTTATCCCTAGTGGCAACAGCACATCCACAACCTTAGAACTTTCTGTCACATCGTCCTGCATTTAATGGAGGCATGAACCCACTATCGAGCATAAATACTCCCTCTTGGAGTTACAAGCAATGACTTGGCTAGAGCCTCTACTAGCAACGGAGAGCATGCAAGATCATAAACAACACATAGATAATAGATTGATAATCAACATAACATAGTATTCTCTATCCATCGGATCCCAACAAACGCACATGTAGCTTTACAGATAGATGATCTTGATCATGATAGGCAGCTCACAAGATCAGACAATGATAGCACAATGAGGATAAGACAACCATCTAGCTACTGCTATGGACCCATAGTCCAGGGGTGAACTACTCACACATCAATCCGGAGGCGACCATGGCGGTGTAGAGTCCTCCGGGAGATGATTCCCCTCTCCGGCAGGGTGCCAGAGGCGATCTCCTGAATCCCCCGAGATGGGATTGGCGGCGGCGGCGTCTCAGTAAGGTTTTCCGTATCGTGGCTCTCGGTACTGGGGGTTTCGCGACGAAGGCTTTAAGTAGGCGGAGGAGATAGGTCAGGGGGCCACCCGAGGGCCCCACACACCAGGGCCGCGCGGCCAAGACCTGGGCCGCGCCGCCCTGTTGTGGCGGTGCCTCGTGGCCCCACTTCCTTTCCCCCTCGGTCTTCTGGAAGCTTCGTGCAAAAATAGGACCCTGGGCGTTGATTTCGTCCAATTCCGAGAATATTTCCTTACTAGGATTTCTGAAACCAAAAACAGCAGAAAACAGCAACTGGCTCTTCGGCATCTCGTTAATAGGTTAGTGCCGGAAAATGCATAAATATGACATAAAATGTGTATAAAACATGTGAGTATCATCATAAAAGTAGCATGGAACATAAGAAATTATAGATACGTTTGAGACGTATCAAGCATCCCCAAGCTTAGTTCCTACTCGTCCCGAGTAGGTAAACGATAACAAAGATAATTTCTTAGTGACAATGCTACCAACATAATCTTGATCAATACTATTGTAAGCACATGTAATGAATGCAGCGATTTGAAACAATGGTAAATGACATGAGTAAACAATTGAATCATAAAGCAAAGACTTTTCATGAATAGTACTTCAAGACAAGCATCAATAAGTCTTGCATAAGAGTTAACTCATAAAGCAATAATTCAAAGTAGAGGTATTGAAGCAACACAAAGGAAGATTAAGTTTCAGCGGTTGCTTTCAACTTGTAACATGTATATCTCATGGATATTGTCAATGTAAAGTAATATAACAAGTGCAATATACAAGTATGTAGGAATCAATGCACAGTTCACACAAGTGTTTGCTTCTTGAGGTAGAGAGAGATAGGTGAACTGACTCAACATAAAAGTAAAAGAAAGGTCCTTCAAAGAGGAAAGCATTGATTGCTATATTTGTGCTAGAGCTTTGGTTTTTAAAACAAGAAACAATTTTGTCAACGGTAGTAATAAAGCATATGAGTTATGTAAATTATATCCTACAAGTTGCAAGCCTCATGCATAGTGTACTAATAGTGCCCGCACCTTGTCCTAATTAGCTTGGATTACCGGGATTATCATCGCAATGCACATGTTTTAACCAAGTGTCACAAAGGGGTACCTCTATGCCGCATGTACAAAGGTCTAAGGAGAAAGCTCGCATTGGATTTCTCGCTTTTGATTATTCTCAACTTAGACATCCATACCGGGACAACATAGACAACAGATAATGGACTCCTCTTTAATGCATAAGCATCTAGCAACAGTTAATGTTCTCATATGAGATTGAGGATATATGTCCAAAACTGAAACTTCCACCATGGATCATGGCTTTAGTTAGCGGCCCAATGTTCTTCTCTAACAATATGCATGCTCTAACCATTAAATGAGTGGTAAATCTCCCTTTCTTCAGACAAGACGAACATGCATAGCAACTCACATGATATTCAACAAAGAGTAGTTGATGGCGTCCCCAGGAACATGGTTATCGCACAACAAGCAACTTAATAAGAGATAAAGTGCATAAGTACATATTCAATACCACAATAGTTTTTAAGCTATTTGTCCCATGAGCTATATATTGCAAAGATAAAGAATGGAAATTTTAAAGGTAGCACTCAAGCAATTTACTTTGGAATGGCGGAGAAATACCATGTGGTAGGTAGGTATGGTGGACACAAATGGCATAGTGGTTGGCTCAAGGATTTTGGATGCATGAGAAGTATTCCCTCTCGATACAAGGTTTAGGCTAGCAAGGTTTATTTGAAACAAACACAAGGATGAAGCGGTGCAGCAAAACTCACATAAAAGACATATTGTAAACATTATAAGACTCTACACCGTCTTCCTTGTTGTTCAAACTCAATACTAGAAATTATCTAAACCTTAGAGAAACCAAACATGCAAATCAGATTTTAGCATGCTCTATGTATTTCTTCATTAATAGGTGCAAAGTATATGATGCAAGAGCTTAAACATGAGCACAACAATTGCCAAGTATCACATTATTCAAGATATTATACCAATTACCACATATATCATTTTCCAATTCCAACCATATAACAATTTAACGAAGAAGAAACTTTCGCCATGAATACTATGAGTAAAGCTAAGGACATATTTGTCCATATGCAACAGCGGAGCGTGTCTCTCTCCCACACAATGAATGCTAGGATCCATTTTATTCAAACAAAACAAAAACAAAAACAAACAAACGCTCCAAGTAAAGTACATAAGATGTGATGGAATAAAAATATAGTTTTAGGGGAGGAACCTGATAATGTTGTCGATGAAGAAGGGGATGCCTTCAGCATCCCCAAGCTTAGAAGCTTGAGTCTTCTTGATATATGCAGGGGTGAACCACCGGGGCATCCCCAAGCTTAGAGCTTTCACTCTCCTTGATAATGTTGTATCATCCTCCTCTCTTGATCCTTGAAAACTTCCTCCACACCAAACTCAAAGCAACTCATTAGAGGGTTAGTGCATAATCAAAATTCACATATTCAGAGGTGACACAATCATTCTTTACACTTCTGGACATTGCACAAAGCTACTGAAAGTCAATGGAATCGAAAAATCCATCAAGCATGGTAAAACAGGCAATGCAAAATAAAAGGCAGAATCTGTCAAAATAGAACAGTTCGTAAATACGTATTTTTAACATGCACCAGACTTGCTCAGATGAGAAAACTTAAAACTAATGAAAGTTGCGTACATATCTGAGGATCACTCACGTAAATTGGCATAATTTGCTGAGTTACCTACAGAGAATTAGACCCAGATTCGTGACAGCAAAGAAATATGTTTCTGCGCAGTAATCCAAATCTAGTATCATCCTTCTATTAGAGACTTTACTTGGCACAACAATGCAATAGAACTAAGATAAGGAGAGGTTGCTACAGTAGTAAACAAATTCCAAGACTCAAATGTAAAACAAAAAGTACTGTAGTAAAAACATGGGTTGTCTCCCATAAGCGCTTTTCTTTAACGCCTTTCAGCTAGGCGCAGAAAGTGTGTATCAAGTATTATCAAGAGATGAAGCATCAACATCATAATTTGTTCTAATAATAGAATCAAAAGGTAACTTCATTATCTTTCTAGGGAAGTGTTCCATACCTTTCTTGAGAGGAAATTGATATTTAATATTACCTTCCTTCATATCAATGATAGCACCAACAGTTCGAAGAAAAGGTCTTCCCAATATAATGGGACAAGATGCATTGCATTCAATATCCAAGACAACAAAATCAACGGGGACAAGGTTATTGTTAACCATAATACGAATATTATCAACTTTCCCCAAAGGTTTCTTCATAGAGTTATCAGCAAGATTAACATCCAAATAACAATTTTTCAATGGTGGCAAGTCAAGCATATTATAGATTTTCTTAGGCATAACGGAAATACTTGCACCAAGATCACATAAAGCATTACAACCAAAATCATTGACCTTCATTTTAATGATGGGCTCCCAACCATCCTCTAGTTTCCTAGGAATAGAAGTTTCGCGTTCTAGTTTCTCTTCTCTAGCTTTTATGAGAGCATTTGTAATATGTTTCGTGAAAGCCAAATTTATAGCACTAGCATTAGGACTCTTAGCAAGTTTTTGTAAGAACTTTATAACTTCAGAGATATGACAATCATCAAAATCCAAACCATTATAATCTAAGGCAATGGGATCATTATCCCCAATGTTGGAAAAAATTTCAGCAGTTTTATCACAGTTTCAAATAGCTTTAGCAGTTTCAGGCATTTTTTCGCGCTTTGCATTAGAAGTGGAAACATTGCCTACACCAATTCTTTTACCATTATTAGTAGGAGGTGCAGCAACATGTGTAGCATTAGCATTGCTAGTGGTGGTAATAGTCCAAACTTCAGCTACATTATTCTCTTTGGCTAGTTTTTCATTTTCTTCTCTTTCCCAATATCCCTATTAGGCATAACTTTCAATTTCAAAAGATCAACATCAGCAGCAAGACTATCAACTTTAGAAGCAAGTATATCAATTTTCCCAAGCTTTTCTTCAACAGATTTGTTAAAAGCAGTTTGTATACTAATAAATTCTTTAAGCATGGCTTCAAGTCCAGGGGGTGTATTCCTATTATTTTTGTAAGAATTCCCATAAGAATTACCATAACCGTTACCACTATTATAAGGATATGGCCTATAGTTGTTACTAGAATTGTTCCGATAAGCATTGTTGTTGAAATTATTATTTTTAATGAAGTTGACATCAACATGTTCTTCTTGGGCAACCAATGAAGCTAATGGAACATTATTAGGATCAAAATTTGTCCTATCATTCACAAGCATAGACATAATAGCATCAATCTTATCACTCAAGAAAGAGGTTTCTTCGACAGAATTTACCTTCTTACCTTGTGGAGCTCTTTCCGTGTGCCATTCAGAGTAATTAATCATCATATTATCAAGAAGCTTTGTTGCTTCACCAAGAGTGATGGACATAAAGGTACCTCCAGCAGCTGAATCCAATAGGTTCCGTGAAGAAAAATTCAGTCCTGCATAAAAGGTTTGGATGATCATCCAAGTAGTCAGTCCATGGGTTGGGCAATTTTTAACCAAAGATTTCATTCTTTCCCATGCTTGTGCAACATGCTCAGTATCCAATTGTTTAAAATTCATTATGCTACTCCTCAAAGATATAATTTTAGCAGGGGGATAATATCTACCAATAAAAGCATCCTTGCATTTAGTCCATGAATCAATACTATTCTTAGGCAGAGATAGCAACCAATCTTTAGCTCTTCCTCTTAGTGAGAAAGGGAACAATTTTAATTTTATTATGTCACCATCTACATCTTTATACTTTTGCATTTCACAAAGTTTAACAAAATTATTGAGATGGGCAGCAGCATCATCAGAACTAACACCAGAAAATTGCTCTCGCATAACAAGATTCAGTAAAGCAGGTTTAATTTCAAAGAATTCTGCTGTAGTAGCAGGTGGAGCAATAGGTGTGCATAAGAAATCATTATTATTTGTGGTTGTGAAGTCACACAACTTAGTATTTTCAGGAGTATTCATTTTAGCAATAGTAAATAAAGCAAACTAGATAAAGTAAATGCAAGTAACTAATTTTTTTTGTGTTTTTAATATAGCTAACAAGATAGTAAATAAAGTAAAACTAGCAACTAATTTTTTTTTGTGTTCTGTTTTAGTGCAGCAAACAAAGTAGTAAATAAAATAAAACAAGACAAAAACAAAGTAAAGAGATTGGATTGTGAAGACTCCCCTTGCAGCGTGTCTTGATCTCCCCGGCAACGGCGCCAGAAAATTAGCTGCTTGCGCAGAGTTGATGTGGGCGTAGTAGCTTCCTTGTGATGTTGAGCACCCCAAGAGGAAGGTATGATGTGTACAGCAGCAAGTTTTCCCTCAGTAAGAAACCAAGGTTTATCGAACCAGTAGGAGCCAAGAAGCACGTTGAAGGTTGATGGCGGCGAGATGTAGTGCGGCGCAACACCCGAGATTCCGGCGCCAACGTGGAACCTGCACAACACAACCAAAGTACTTTGCCCCAACGAAACAGTGAGGTTGTCAATCTCACCGGCTTGCTGTAACAAAGGATTATATGTATAGTGTGGATGATGATTGTTTGCAGAGAACAGTAAAACAAGTATTGCAGTAGATTGTATTCGATGTAAAAGAATGGACCGGGGTCCACAGTTCACTAGAGGTGTCTCTCCCATAAGAAATAGCATATTGGGTAAACAAATTACAGTTGGGCAATTGACAAATAGAGAGGGCATGACAATGCACATACATGACATGATGAGTATTGTGAGATTCAATTGGAAATTACGACAAAGTACATAGACCGCGATCCAGCATGCATCTATGCCTAAAAAGTCCACTTTCAGGTTATCATCCGAACCCCTTCCGGTATTAAGTTGTAAACAACAGACAATTGCATTAAGTATGGTGCGTAATGTAAGCAATAACTACATCCTCGGACATAGCATCAATGTTTTATCCCTAGTGGCAACAGCACATCCACAACCTTAGAACTTTCTGTCAATGTCCCAGATTTAATGGAGGCATGAACCCACTATCGAGCATAAATACTCCCTCTTGGAGTTACAAGCAATGACTTGGCCAGAGCCTCTACTAGCAACGGAGAGCATGCAAGATCATAAACAACACATAGATAATAGATTGATAATCAACATAACATAGTATTATCTATCCATCGGATCCCAACAAACGCACATGTAGCTTTACAGATAGATGATCTTGATCATGATAGGCAGCTCACAAGATCAGACAATGATAGCACAATGAGGAGAAGACAACCATCTAGCTACTGCTATGGACCCATAGTCCAGGGGTGAACTACTCACACATCAATCCGGAGGCGACCATGGCGGTGTAGAGTCCTCCGGGAGATGATTCCCCTCTCCGGCAGGGTGCCGGAGGCGATCTCCTGAATCCCCCGAGATGGGATTGGCGGCGGCGGCGTCTCAGTAAGGTTTTCCGTATCGTGGCTCTCGGTACTGGGGGTTTCGCGACGAAGGCTTTAAGTAGGCGGAGGAGATAGGTCAGGGGGCCACCCGAGGGCCCCACACACCAGGGCCACGCGGCCAAGACCTGGGCCGCACCGCCCTGTTGTGGCGGCGCCTCGTGGCCCCACTTCCTTTCCCCCTCGGTCTTCTGGAAGCTTCGTGCAAAAATAGGACCCTGGGCGTTGATTTCGTCCAATTCCGAGAATATTTCCTTACTAGGATTTCTGAAACCAAAAACAGCAGAAAAACAAGAATCGGCTCTTCGGCATCTCGTTAATAGGTTAGTGCCGGAAAATGCATAAATATGACATATAATGTGTATAAAACATGTGAGTATTATCATAAAAGTAGCATGGAACATAAGAAATTATAGATACGTTTGAGACGTATCACCTTTCCAACCGTCCGTAACCGTGGACACGGCTATTCGAATAGGTTTACACTCTGCAGAGGTTGCACACTTGTGCCACAACATTTGATTACATCCGTCGGGGATAACCCCGAATCATCGTAACTCGGTACGCGGATCATCAACCATAACCTTTCACTTATACATCCTAGTATAGGCACGTCTCCCCATGAGCTTGGCCTCCCAGTGAAGACAAACCGTCAGCCTGGGAACTGCACAGGGCTTGGCCGGACAATTCACCTCAATTCACATCATTTCGCTTTCAACGGAGGCAGCTGATAACCCACAAGTATAGGGGATCGCAGCAGTCTTCGAGGGTAGTATTACCCAATTTATTGATTCGACACAAGGGGAGACAAAGAATACTTGGAAGCCTTAACAGCGGAGTTGTCAATTCAGCTGCACCTGGAAACAGACTTGCTCGCAAGAGTTTATCAGTAGGAACAGTTTTATAGAAGTAGCAGTAGTGAAATAACAGCAGCAGAGTAGCAGAAACAGCAATAGTAATTATAGTAAACAGCAGGATTAAAAATACTGTAGGCACAGGGATGGATAACGGGCGTTGCATGGATGAGAGAAACTCATGTAACAATCATAGCAGGGCATTTGCAGATAATAATAAAACGGTGTCGAAGTACAAAGCAATCAATAGGCATGTGTTCCAATTATAGTCGTACGTGCTCGCAATGAGAAACTTGCACAACATCTTTTGTCCTACCAGCCGGTGGCAGCCGGGCCTCAAGGGAATCTACTGGATATTAAGGTACTCCTTTTAATAGAGTACCGGAGCAAAGCATTAACACTTCGTGAACACATGTGATCCTCACGTCACTACCATCCCCTCCGGTTGTCCCAATTCTTGTCACTTCGGGGCCATTGGTTCCGGACAGCGACATGTGTATACAACTTGCATGTAAGACCATAAACAATGAATATCATGATGAAATAATAACATGTTCAGATCTGAGATCATGGCACTCGGGCCCTAGTGACAAGCATTAAGCATAACAAGTTGCAACAATATCATCAAAGTACCAATTACGGACACTAGGCACTATGCCCTAACAATCTAATGCTATTACATGACCAATCTCATCCAATCCCTACCATCCCCTTCAGCCTACAGCGAGGGAATTACTCACACATGGATGGGGGAAACATTGCTGGTTGGTGGAGAGGCGTCGGTGGTGATGGCGGTGATGATCTCCTCCAATTCCCCGTCCCGGCGGAGTGCCAGAACGGAGACTTCTGGCTCCTGCGACGGAGTTTCGCGATGTGGCGGCGTTCTGGAGGCTTTCTGGCGACTTCGACTTCTCCCCCTGCGTTTTTAGGTCGAGGGCGATAAATAGTCCGAAGGAGGGCGTCGGAGGCCGGCCGAGGGGGCCACACCACACGGCCGCGCGGGCCCCCCTACGCCGCGCCGCCTCATGGTGTGGGGCCCTCGGGCCTCCACCTTACTTGTCCTTCTGGCTCCGTCAGTATTCTGGGAAAATAGGGCCTTCTGCATAAATTCCGAGGATTTTCCCGAAAGTTGGATTTCTGCACAAAAACGAGACACCAGAACAGTTCTGCTGAAAACAGCGTTAGTCCGTGTTAGTTGCATCCAAAATACACAAATTAGAGGCAAAACAATAGCAAAAGTGTTCGGGAAAGTAGATACGTTTTGGACGTATCAACTCCCCCCAAGCTTAGCTTATTGCTTGTCCTCAAGCAATTCAGTTAACAACTGAGCGATAAAAGAACTTTCACGAACACATTTGCTCATATGATGTATATATTCTCATGCTATGGCTAATACTTAAGCAGTTCATAATAAGGTACATGCCAATAAGATCATTTAACAGCTATGTCAATCATGTATATAAGCAGGATTGCAATGTTCATAAGAAAATATGATAAAGTGGTATCTCGCTTGCCTGTATTCGAACAGCAAAACATAAATGCCCAGGCACCTCTGAAGTTCATAGAAAGACTAGAAATAGAGATTGTCAAAGATAAAAGCATCAAAGTTATACCACAATTAATAATATTTTGAGACAAGCATATTATACTAAGAATGACAGTTGTGCTCTCAAGAAAGTGCTCAAAGAAAGGATGGAGACACAACATAAACGTAAAAGATTGACCCTTCACAGAGGGAAGCACGGATTAACATGCGCTAGAGCTTTTCATTTTTAAAGCAGGAGTAAAATTATTTTGAGAGGTGTTTGTTGTTGTCAACGAATGGTAATGGGTACACCAACTACCTTGCCAACCGGACTTTCAAGAGCGGCTCCCATGAATTATTTGCATGTTTATGTGGCACTCCTTCCAACCTTTCTTACACAAACCATGGCTAACCGAATCCTCGGGTGCCTGCCAACAATCACATACCATGAAGGAGTGCCTTTTTATTTTAGTTTTATTATGATGATGACACTCCCCCCAACCTTTGCTTACACAAGCCATGGCTAACCGAATCCTTCGGGTGCCGTCCATCAATCACAAACCATGGAGGAGTGTCTATTTAAGTTAATTATTTTGGGACTGGGAATCCCATTGCCAGCTCTTTTTGCAAAATTATTGGATAAGCGGATGTGCCACTAGTCCATATGAGAGTCCGTCAAAAGTAAATGACAAGGTTGAAAGCTAAACACCACATACTTCCTCATGAGCTATGAAACATAAACACAAATTGAGAAGCATTTTGAAGGTTTTAAAGGTAGCGCATGAGAATTTACTTGGAATGGTTTGAAATGCCATGCATAGGTATTTATGGTGGACACTTTTGAACAACTTGGTTTTCAGGTGTTTGGAAGCACGAGCAGCGTTCCCGCTCAGTACCAATGAAGGCTAGCAATAGACTGGGGAGCGACAAATCAAGAGAGCAGTAACTGTCATAATCATGCTTGCGGCAAAATAAATTAACGGAGGCATATAAGTGATACAAGAACTCTAAAGTAAATTAAATCATCGAGGCTTAGTTGACTTTTGTTCAGTCATATGCATGCGTGAGCATGTGCCAAGTCGATATAAATGAATTATTCAGAGGAGGATACCACAATGTCATATCTATTTATGAATAAAACAATGCAAGCAAACATCCATGACATGCTACTCATATTAATAAATTGGAGCTAAACATGAGAGATCATGAACTACTAGACTTTCTCAAATGACATATACCTCACATTAACCAACTAATCATGCTCACATGGATGAGTATATGTACAAAAATGAAAACAAATAGAGTTTATACCAGCCTCTCACCACAATCCAATTGTCGTAGATCGTCATTATTGCCTTTCACTTGTGTAGCTTGAATAATATGAAATGAAAACCACGCTCCAGCCACCGAAGACCATTGAACTCAAAATGAACTTTACAAACCAAAGAAGAACAGCAAATATTTTTGGTGTTTTCGATTTTTGAAACAAGCACAAAAGAAAACAAGCAAACAAAGCAAAATCTTTTTGGGTTTTCTTATAGCAACTAGTAATAGCAAATAAAGCGAAATAAATGCAAGAAACCAAGACAAACAAATGGTGAAGAGAAACAACAGAAATATTTTTGGTCTTTTTGTGTTCTGGGAAAGAAACAAAGCAAAAACAAGAAATAGCAAACTAGAAAAATCACATAAACACAAAGCAGCAGAAATTCGTCAAACTTGACAGCAGTACAGAAATCAATTTTTACAAAAATATTCCATTGCTCAGCTCGAAAAGTGTTCAACTAATGAAAGTTAGATAACAACCTGGGGAGCATGCAAAAAAAATTGGCTTCGCAAAATAACGTTCTGGCTGTTTTTGAGAATTTTTATGGTGACAGCCCAGAATCTGTTTTCAGGCAGCACTTCCCCAAATATCATCTCCCTCTCATTAGAAAACCACTCAAAGAAACTAAACAAGTATATACAAGTATCCAGCAACCATAATATGCAAAGAATGAGTGATGCTGGTATACCTCCCCCCAAGCTTAGGCTTTTGGCCCAAGTGGAGATCAACCCCAGCGAGGGTCAGGGTTCCACGCCGGTGGATCGTACATGGCGTAGTCATAGTAGGGCCACTGTGCAGAAGAAGAACGTGGAGGCTCCACATGTCCAAAATGTTGATGCGAAGAACTTGCTGCATCGGATGAGTCGAGGGGTTCCTCGGCCTCCTCCGTGTTGTCTCTTGCATGATGGCCTCCTCCCTCTATGTGTGCATTCAGTGCACCTTCTGTGACTGACCAATCATTCCTGGAATCAAGGTTAGATAGAACAGGCGCATGCAATTTTACTAGTTTTTCAGTTTTCTTAGTTAATCTCCAATTTTTCTTATAAAAAGTCATCTTTTACAGCAGGTTACCCAAGTTAGATGAATTAGAAACAAATTCATGTTTAATCATTGAAGCTATGTCAAGTTTCTCTACGGAGAAAGGAATATCAAGATGGTGAGGTTCTACACCATGCATAGCTAATAAACGAGATGCGATGAGACCTCCACAAATTCCTCCCTTCTCACGGTTAGTAGCAAGTCTATAGGCTATCAAAGCACCCAAGTTATAAGTCCTATCACCTTGTAATGCAGCAGCTAAGAAGGCTAAATCCGGGATAGATAACTTACTTCCATTCCTTCTGGCAAGAACGCACTTGGTAATGAAATAAGCAAAGTAACGAATGGCTGGGAGTTGAATACTACTAATTTTACCACTATCCTCTGAGAAGCTCCTTCCATGACAAATCATCTTGTAGAGATTCGAGAGCTCTTGCGGCGATCCCCTCATCTTCTCGCACGACCCCCATTGCGGCACTTTAATGGCTGCACAAAAATCACTGAATGGAAAGTTGATAGCTTTATTATAAATCTTATACTGAACCGTGGGGTTAGACCGCGACCAATTGAACTTAAAGTCCTGCACAACAGACATAGTTAATTTTGCATATTGGCTTGGCTCTCCATCAACAAAATTGCTCAACCCTGCACGAAGAATTAGACTTTGAACATCTTCCAATATTCCTGCGCTTCTCATGAAATCTGCGCACGGGTAGTAAGAGGGGTATACTCCCTCTTCGCGATTCACTCTCATGACTTGTTGTACCTCCAATTCTTGTTGATTCAATTGATATCTATTCCACTCCATTTTCTGAAATTTTTCAACAATCGATATAAAACTTGATTTGGTGACATATAATCAAGGGGAACTACTATAGGAACTTGCTAGAGTACTAATCATGCATCAAAACTAGTTTATTCAACTTAGAACAAGCATGCAAGCTCACCATACATGTTACCTACAGCAGCAAAATAATCAAGATATACTCAACCAAACGAAATTCTATTTGGATCATTGGAGGAGTCACATACCAAGGAGCAAATGTGCCAAATTTCAGCAGGAAATCTGGGCTGAGCAAAGAGATCGAAAAATCCTGAGCTCTTGAGCAAAAACGTGAGTGAGAGAAAGCTGGTTCGAGTTTTTTCGGGAGAGAGAAGATTCTAGGAGAAAGAGATGACAAAGTGGGGCAAGGAGGGGCCCACACCACAGGGTGGCGCGCCCCCCTCCTTGGCCGCGCCGGCTGGTGGGGTGGCCCCCTGGGGTGCCCCACTGGTCATCCTCTGGTGCTCCCAGGTGCCTCGTCGAAAAATAGGACCAACGGTATAATTTTTGTGAATTTTTGAAAACTTTGAAAAATGCACATTTCTGGGTATTAAGTTTATTATTACTGGCCAGGAAATTTTTTGAAATCTCTAATTAACTAAGGAACTTTGCAAATCAAAAGTGCTACAGCAAGTAGAACAAGTGGAGGAAGAAAGAGATGTTGTTTACCCCTCTATGCATATAAAAAGTATTTGTTAACAAGGTTGATCAAGTCTTGCCACCAAATAAATTTTACATAACATATGAAGAAATAAACCTCAAATCAATCATGTTACCTTTTATTGAATTGATATGGATCCAATCATAAGAGTTTGATATTCTTCTTTAGACTCATATATAGGACAATCAATAGTTCCAATTTTGATAGTTCTCACATTAGAGATAGTATTAACTCCACATGCTTTCTCAATCCTCTTGGGAAAATAAACGGTATGCTCCTTATCATCAACATTAAAAGTAACCTTTCCTTTATTGCAATCAATAACAGCCCCTGCGGTGTTAAGAAAAGGTCTCCCAAGAATAATAGACATATTATCATCTTCAGGCATTTCCAACACAACAAAATCAGTTAATATCAAGCAGTTAGTAGTCACTTGAACAGGAACATCCTCACATATACCAACAGGAATAGCAGTAGATTTATCAGCCATTTGCAAAGATATATCAGTAGGTATCAACTTATCTAGATAAAGTCTCTTATAAAGAGAAAAAGGCATAACACTAACACCGGCTCCCAAGTCACATAAAGCAGTTTTAACATAATTATTCTTAATAGAACAAGGAATAGTAGGTATACCTGGGTCGCCCAACTTCTTTGGAACTTTGCCATTGAAAGAGTAATTAGCAAGCATGGTGGAAATTTCCTCATTGGGGATTTTCCTTTTGTTAGTAACAATATCTTTCATATACTTTGAATAAGGAGGCAATTTAATAGCATCAGTCAAAGGGATTTGCAAGAATAAAGGTTTCATCCTATCACAGAATTTATTATAGTGTTCTTCTTCCTTTGATTTTAGTTTCTTAGCAGGAAAAGGCATTTGCTTTTGCACCCAAGGTTCTCTTTCATTACCATGTTTCTTAGCAATAAAATCTTCTTTAGTATACTTTTTATTTTTAGCATGCTTTTCAGGTTCATCTTCAACTTCTTCTTTATCAGAAGCGTCATTCTTATCATTATCATTACCATTATCATGTTCATTACCGCTGTCAGTTTCAGCATCGGAAATAGAAATACTATTAGGATCATTAACAGGTTCAGAGGATTCTACAATATTTTTATGTTTCTTATTCTTTTTCTTAGAAGGAGCACTAGGTTCAATTCGTTGAGAATCTTGTTCAATTCTTTTGGGATGCCCTTCAGGATATAGAGGATCCTGGGTAGAGACACCGCCTCTAGTTGTTACTTCATAAGCATGTTTCTCTTTAGAATTATTTTTTAACAAGTCATTTTGCACTTTAGTGAGTTGATCAATTTGAGTTTGAACCATTTGAAAATGTTTAACAAGCATCTTAACATCATTGGAGGTTCTCTCCACAATATCATGCAAATTGCTAATAGCTTGAGAATTTTCCATTAGATGATTCTCTACTCTCATATTAAAATTTTCTTGCTTAACAATATAATTATCAAACTCATCTAAGCATTGAGCAGGAGGTTTTGAATACGGAATATCTTCCCTAGTAAAGCGTTGAAGGGAGTTTACCTCGATCATGGATGAAGGGGGAATTGTCTCACATATATCTTCTATGGGAGGTAGATTCTTCACATCTTCGGATTTAATACCTTTCTCCTTGAGAGACTTCTTGGCTTCCCTCATATCTTCATCATTCAATTCAATTAAACCCCTCTTCTTCAATATTGGCGTTGGAGTTGATTCAGGTGTAGTCCAATCATCATAATTCTGGCTTATTCTAGCCAATAATTCTTCACTTAAATGCCTGGAGTTCTTTTCCTGAAAACACAATCAGCACAACTATCCAAATATGCTCTAGATTCAATGGTTAGTCCACTATAAAATATATCAAGTAGATCATTCTTTTCTAAATCATGTCCAGGTCGAGCTCTGATAAGAGAACAAAATCTTGTCCAAGCCTCAGGCAATTTCTCTTCATCTCCCTGGTCAAACCTATAAATTTTCTGTAAAGCAATATGCTGAGCACTAGCAGGAAAGTATTTTCGAAAGAAAACATCACGCAAATCAGTTGGATTTTTAATAGAACCAGGAGGCAAATTATTATACCAAGTTTTAGCATCATCCTTTAATGAGAAAGGAACAATTTTAGCGACAAAGTAAGTACGCATCTTGACATCATCAGAAAATAAGCTACTCATAGAAGAAAGCTCAATCATGTGTTCTACAGCACTTTCTTTTTCAGTACCACAAAAGGGTGTTTTCTCTACAATAGCTATATGAGATAAATCAAGAGAAAAATCATAATCTTTATCCTTAATGCATATAGGAGATGTGGCAAATTCAGGATCAGGAGATAACTTATGTCTAACAGTATATTGTGCGAGAAACTTTTTAATTTTTCTTGCATCAGTAATGGAATTGCATTTATCAATAAAATCATCATTAAGCTCCACATAATCTTCATCAGGATCATCACTAGAATAATCAAGTTCAGGTGAACTAACAGGTGTAGTAGCATTAGGAGTTTCAGCATTTTCAATTTGTCTAGACCTAGCAATTGTAGCATCTAGAAAAGATCCCAATGAACCACTATCATCAAGCACAGCAGAAACATTATCAATATTATGAGAGTTTTCAGATTCAGCAGAAGTACCAGCAAGTGAAGCTTGCGGCGGTGAAACAAGTTGACTTATCACAGATGGTGAATCAAGTGTAGCAGAGGTACTCAGAGTTGTACCTTTTCTTGTAGTGGATGGTAATATGGCGACTTTAGGATCGCGAGATTTACCCATGATGGAGAATTTGCAGCGAACAATATCAATCCAAGTGAACTTCCAAATAAAGCTATGCTCCCCGGCAACGGCGCCAGAAAACAGTCTTGATAACCCACAAGTATAGGGGATCGCAGCAGTCTTCGAGGGTAGTATTACCCAATTTATTGATTCGACACAAGGGGAGACAAAGAATACTTGGAAGCCTTAACAGCGGAGTTGTTAATTCAGCTGCACCTGGAAACAGACTTGCTCGCAAGAGTTTATCAGTAGTAACAGTTTTATAGCAGTAGCAGTAGTGAAATAACAGCAGCAGAGTAGCAGAAACAGCAGTAGTAATTATAGTAAACAACAGGATTAAAAATACTGTAGGCACAGGGATGGATAACGGGCGTTGCATGGATGAGAGAAACTCATGTAATAATCATAGCAGGGCATTTGCAGATAATAATAAAATGGTGTCGAAGTACAAAGCAATCAATAGGCATGTGTTCCAATTATAGTCGTACGTGCTCGCAATGAGAAACTTGCACAACATCTTTTGTCCTACCAGCCGGTGGCAGCCGGGCCTCAAGGGAATCTACTGGATATTAAGGTACTCCTTTTAATAGAGTACCGGAGCAAAGCATTAACACTCCGTGAACACATGTGATCCTCACGTCACTACCATCCCCTTCGGTTGTCCCAATTCTTGTCACTTCGGGGCCATTGGTTTCGGACAGCGACATGTGTATACAACTTGCAGGTAAGACCATAAACAATCAATATCATGATGAAATAATAACATGTTCAGATCTGAGATCATGGCACTCGGGCCCTAGTGACAAGCATTAAGCATAACAAGTTGCAACAATATCATCAAAGTACCAATTACGTACACTAGGCACTATGCCCTAACAATCTAATGCTATTACATGACCAATCTCATCCAATCCCTACCATCCCCTTCAGCCTACATCGAGGGAATTACTCACACATGGATGGGGGAAACATTGCTGGTTGGTGGAGAGGCGTCGGTGGTGATGGCGGTGATGATCTCCTCCAATTCCCCGTCCTGGCGGAGTGCCAGAACGGAGACTTCTGGCTCCTGCGACGGAGTTTCGCGATGTGGCGGCGTTCTGGAGGCTTTCTGGCGACTTCGACTTCTCCCCCTACGTTTTTAGGTCGAGGGCGATAAATAGTCCGAAGGAGGGCGTCGGAGGCCGGCCGAGGGGGCCACACCACACGGCCGCGCCGCCTCATGGTGTGGGGCCCTCGGGCCTCCACCTTACTTGTCCTTCTGGCTCCGTCAGTATTCTGGGAAAATAGGGCCTTCTGCATAAATTCCGAGGATTTTCCCGAAAGTTGGATTTCTGCACAAAAATGAGACACCAGAACAGTTCTACTGAAAACAGCGTTAGTCCGTGTTAGTTGCATCCAAAATACACAAATTAGAGGCAAAACAATAGCAAAAGTGTTCGGGAAAGTAGATACGTTTTGGACGTATCAGCAGCCTCGGCATAACCCCTATGATGCTTGTTCAGAGGGAACCCATACTAAGACACATAAACTTCCAGTTAAGCCCTACCCATAATCAGGTATTGTGGGGGTACTCAAAAATTGGAAAGGTATCGCATCCAAACCAATATCAGTTTTTAATAAAAAATCACCATCTTCTCCAAGTCATATTCACCTTTCAAAAATCATTCAAAACACTTCACTTCACTAAGTTCCCATCTAGAGTAGTCAAGTTTTAGTTGTTAGCAATAGCACTAATCATGAGGGGTGCTAACTTAGCTTTGCTTCTTCTAGGCTAGTTTGGTACTCTTGTGCTATTCTAGACCAAGTGAAACATGAATCAAAAAGGTAACTTTGATAAATCAAAAGCAGTAAAACTTGCATAGTAAAAACTTGGGATAGGACCACTAAGCATAAGATAAAAGAGGGTGATGCATTTCTCTTGAAGAGCTTTGCACTTTGCAAGTGTATTAGCTTGCCTTGGTTATTGTACTGATCAAATTGGTCTTCTTCTCCTTGGAAGTAGGCCTCCTCCTCCTCTTGATACTCCTCCGTACTAGCGTCTAAAATACGAATACGAGGTACAATCACCACACCAATCTTAAGTACTATACTAAGCACACATAAGTCACACAAGCTAGGCTATCATCATACATTACTATTAAGTTGGTGGATTTGTTTTCTTATTTAAGAAAAATAATTTACTCTCATACTAATTAAGGTGCTTCTTTTCCTTCTTTAGAGAAATAAATTCCTCTCATTATCTTATTAAGATTTAATTTCTTTCATGAATAATATATGACCTAGGTTGACCAAAGTCAACCTCTTCATACTTATCATTTAAGAAAATGATTTAAATGAGGTGGAGCACCTCATACACATTAATCCTAACATGGTGATGATTTAATATTATCAAACAAATCATATGAGAACTAAATGACCAGAGTCTCTATCTCATATTGAAATGTTTGTGACAAGATTTAAATGAGAGAAAAACTCCCATAAGATTTATAAATAGTTTTGGACAATATCTTTGACTAGAAATAGCCAAATAGTCCTCTAATTAAACTAGGCCATGATCATTCAAAGTAAGCATGGCATATTTTTGCAGAAACAATTAGTGCAAGTGAAATGTGGGTTATATGAGTTGGAATCAACTCAAAAGCATTTTTGGTTGATTTTTAACAAATGTTTGAAGTCAAAAAAGTCCCTGCCTTGTTTATTTTGCTACTTTAATTCTACAACAGATCTAGGGTTCAAACCTGTGGCATTGTGTAGATAAAACTCTAAGCTTTCCATCAATACAAATTTCATAAATTTTGGCCCAGTGGTTTTGAAGCTATGCAATTTTGAAAACAGCATCAGCAAGCAAAACTGAAAAGATTTGATTTATTTGAATTCAAACGGTGGGCTCGCGCGGGAAAGGTTATTGGGCCTAATTGGTTTAAACGGCCCACAGGCTAGCCCACCACGCATCGGTGACACGCGGGCTGCCTGACAGGTGAGGGGCCACCTGTCAGCGGGACTTAGAAGGGCGAAGCGGTACGCGCAATGCGAGCCGTGCGATTAGAACGAGATCGCACGGTCGAGGGAGATCTTCTTCTCCTGCGAGAAGGGAGCGCACTAGCGGCGCAGGTGGGGGGTTGACGGCTTACCGGCGGTGCGGCGAGGGTCGTCGACATGCGGCGGCGACGTTGTCGAGGCAGATGAAGCAGATGGTAGCAGTTGCGTTGTCTGGGGCGGCCTCCTTCTCCGGCGATCGTTGGCGATGAAGCGCGGCAGCGATCTTGCGATTGGAGCTCTCCGGTGGCTAATCGAGCAAGGCGAGGTGGCTAGGCGAGTCAGTGGGAGGAGGGGAAGTGCGAGGCGTGCTTGATTTGAGGAGAGGGGCGCTCCTTTTATAGCTGCGGGAGGTGACCGTGGTGCTGCGGAGGTGGCGATCATGGCGACGCGTCTACAGCGACGATGATGGACTGGCGATGACGCACGCGTGCAGGCGATGCCATGGCGGTGACGCAGGGCTTGACGGCGGTGAAAACCATGCACAGGGGAGGATGGGAGAGTGACGCGAGCTCGCAGTACCCGCGGCGGAGGACGTTGACGAGGTCGTCGGCTACAGCGTTCCCGCGGGCCAATGGCGATGTCTGGGCGGTTCCTGGTGACGTTGCGGAGCTGGTGGCGCAGAGGAGAGAGGTCGAGGTGACGCAGGCAAGTGGGGCAAGGTGTGCTCTGGGCGTGTCCGTGGCGGTCGCCGTGCGCGCTCTGGCGCGTGTGTGCGCGTCACTGGCACGTCTGGGCGCGTCGCGTTCTGGCGCGTCCAGTGCACCGTTGCGTCGACGACCATGTCTAGCATGCTCAGGATGTTGAGAGGGAGTGAGTTGGCAAGGTGGTGCATGGCTGAGATGAGCAGAGAGAGATGGCATGATCATGTCCATGCCATGCCACGACATGGCATGTCCTGGTCAAAATGGTGACGACTCACAGTACCATTCCTTGTCTGGTGTGTTTGGCAAAGTGCAGAGGGGTCAAGGGAGTACCAAGGATGACCTAGGGTAGAAGAGGAATGCCAAAATCTGTTGGACAAAGCAATGTCACTTGTTGACAGGTTTGTGCTCACCAGGTGTTTGTTTAAATGGCCGCAAGAATAAAACTTTCAAATTTTGAAATGATTTTTGGTGGAGTGTAAAGATATAATATTTGCAGTAGAATGGTGGTGGTTTGGGTCAATCTGGAGTTGGTTTGCAAACTCACAAAATGGCATATGATCTAACATATGTCTCAAAGTCTCAACTTTGCTAGCTTGCCATTTGAAATAGAGAAATAATTTGGGGTGGTGGTTTTGGGAAAAGTTGTTCTCCTTGATGTTGTCTTGGATGAGGTGCAAAGTTTGGGCAAAGTCTAGAAAGGAAATCTCTCAATAACAGGGCCCAAAGTAGGTACCAGATTAAAGTTGGCACAAGTGACCATATTGCATGCAACTTGGAAATTGAATTTGATTTTGATTTGATTTGAGTTTCTTTGATTCCAAAAGTGTTTAAAAGGGTTTAGTAACCATTTACAACCAATGGTGCAAGCCAAAGTGGTCTAGGTTAAGAATTTGCAAAAATGGCATAAGCCATATGGGTGTGTTGAGATGAATTTTATCTTTTCTTTTCTAATTTCTTTGTCCTTGTATTTGGATGATCCAAAGATCAAGGTTAAGGTTTGGTGGTAAGTGTAATCACACAAGCACATATCATGGTCAATTGCACACTCAAGTAATAAACAAAGTGATCTATATGCATAGCACTATATGATGAGAAAAAGTTTTTGTTGGTTCTCAAATTTGGGCTTTTGGAACTCTGTATTTCTTCTTTATTGAAAAGTTGGGATGTTACATTAATGGAACAAAGAAATCCATCAAACATAGCAAAACAGGCAATGCGAAATAAAATGCAGAATCTGTCAAAACAGAACAGTCCGTAAAGACGAATTTCTCTGGGGCACTTAACTTGCTCAGATGAAAATGCTCAAATTGAATGAAATTTGCGTACATATCTGAGGATCACTCACATAAATTGGCAGAATTTTCTGAGTTACCTATAGACGGGGCTACTCAATTTCGTGACAGCAAGAAATCTGTTTCTGCGCAGTAATCCAAATCTAGTATCAACCCTACTATCAAAGACTTTACTTGGCACAACAATGCAATAAAATAAAGATAAGGAGAGGTTGCTACAGTAGTAACAACTTCCAAGACACAAATATAAAACAAAATTGCTGTAGTAAAATAAAAACATGGGTTATCTCCCAAGAAGTGCTTTCTTTTATAGCCATTAAGATGAGCTCAGTAATTTTAATGATGCACTCGCAAGAAATGAGAGTTTTAGCAAAAGAGAGCATCAAGAAGCAAATTCGAAACACATTTAAGTCTAACCCACTTCCTATGAAAAGGAATCTTGTAAATAAACAAGTCAATGAAGAACAAAGTGAGTAGCATAGGAAAACAAGACAAGCGCAACTTCAAGATTTTCAGCAAAAAGAGATGTGTTTTAGTAACATGAAAATCCCTACAACCATATTGTCCTCTCTCATAATAATTTCCAGTAGGATCATGAACAAACTCAACAATATAACTATCACATAAAGCATTCTTATCATGAGTCTCATGCATAAAATAATTACTACTTCCAACATAAGCATAGTTATTCTTATTAATTGTAGTGGGAGCAAATTCAACAAAGTAGCTATCATTATTATTCTCATCATCAAATATAGGAGGCATAGTATAATCATAATAAACTTTATCCTCCATAGTACGTGGCACCAAATACCACTATCATTATAATCATCATAAATGGGAGGCAAAGTATCATCAAAGTAAATTTTCTCCTCCATGCTTGGGGGACTAAAAATATCATGCTCATCAAAACCAGCTTCCCCAAGTTTAAATTCTTCCATAGCATTATCAATAATAGTATTCATACTAATAACATTGCTACTAGCATGCAAATAAGGTTCCATAGGTTTTTTAATTTTCGCATCAAACAATCCATATCTTAACTCAGGAAATAGATTAAAAAGCTCACAGTTGTTTTCCATTATGCCTAACTAGTGTAAACAAGATACAAAAAGATGCAATTGCAGGATCTAAAGGAAATAGCTTCGAGCACTCACACACAAGCAACAATGCTAGGAAATAGCTTAGTAGTCGGAGGATGTGAATACCTTTTACCTTACCTCCCCGGCAACGGCGCCAGAAAATACTTTTGATGGCGGTTGACGGGGCTTGATGGAGTGTCTTGATTCCTCCCCGGCAACGGCGCCAGAAAATAGCTTGATGTGTACGCACGGTTCTATTCCTGTAGACAGTGTTGGGCCTCCAAGAGCAGAGGTTTGTAGAACAGCAGCAAGTTTCCCTTAAGTGAATCACCCAAGGTTTATCGAACTCAGGGAGGTAGAGGTCAAAGATATCCCTCTCAAGCAACCCTGCAATTAAGATACAAGAAGTCTCTTGTGTCCCCAACACACCTAATACACTTGTCAGATGTATAGGCGCACTAGTTCGGCGAAGAGATAATAAGATGCAAGTGATATGGATGAATATGAGTGGTAATAACGGCGCCAGAAAATAGCTTGCTAGCGTGCAGTTTGTCGTGGGAGTTAGAAATCTTTGTGGTATAGATAGTGGTAATATTGCAGGAAGTAAAGATGCAGTAGAACAGTAAATAAACGGTGTTTGAAATATTTGGAAACAAGGCCTAGGGATCATACTTTCACTAGTGGACACTCTCAACATTGATCACATAACTGAATAAATAAATGCTACTTTCTCTAGACTCTCTTGTTGGATGAAAAACACCATTCATTGTGTAGGGCTACAAGAGCTCCCTGAAGCCGGAGTTAACAAGCTCCACAACATTCGGAATTCATATTTAATTAACCTTTAGAGTGCATGATAGACCATTGCAATTATACCGAGTACTAACATAGCATGCACACTGTCATCGTCAGGCTATGAAAGGGGGAATAGATCACATCAATACTATCATAGTAATAGTTAACTCCATAATCTACAAGAGATTACAATCATAACCTACACCAAGTACTACATGATGCACACACTGTCAACATTACATCATGGAGGAGAAATAGAGTACTTTAATAACATCACTAGAGTAGCACATAGATTGGTAGTGATACAAAGCTCATCATATGAATCTCAATCATGTAAGGCAGCTCATGAGATCATTGTATTGAAGTACATGGGAGAGAGATTAACCACATAGGTACCGGTACAGCCCTTAGCCCCGGGGGAGAACTACTCCCTCCTCATCATAGGAGACAGCAGCGTCGATGAAGATGGCGGTGGTGTCGATGGAGATGCCTTCCGGGGACACTTCCCCGTCCCGGCGGCGTGCCGGAACAGAGACTTCTGTCCCCCGAATCTTGGCTTCGCGATGGCGGCGGCTCTGGAACTTTTTCTCGTCTCGTGGATTATTCTTTTAGGGTTTTCGCGACGGAGTCCTTAAGTAGGCGGAAGGGCAGCCTCGGAGGGGCCCTGGTGGGGCCACACAATAGGGGGGCGCGCCCCACCCCTTGGCCGCGCCGCCATGGCGTGTGGGCCCCCTGGCTCCCCTCTGGTCTCTATCCGGTGTTCTGGAAGCTTCGTGGAATAATAAGATACTGGACATTGATTTCGTCCAATTCCGAGAATATTTCCTTACTAGGATTTCTGAAACCAAAAACAGCAGAAAACAGGAACTGGCACTGCGGCATCTTGTTAATAGGTTAGTTCCAGAAAATGCATCAAAACGATATAAAGTGTGAACAAAACATGTAAGTGTTGTCATAAAACTAGCATGGAACATAAGAAATTATAGATACGTTTGAGACGTATCAACCGCTAAAACTGAAAAATACTAAAACTTGACGTAGTGTCCATTCACCCCCCTCTTGTTTGCTACGATCCATTCAGTTGGTATCAGAGCGAGGTTTTCTTGCTTGGGCTTTACCGCCTAAGAAATGGCCGAACAAGAGACGGTTGTGAATGGGTCACCTTCCCTTGTGCCACCCGCTCCATCATCTCCCATCGATAGCACAATGGCTACGTTGGATGACCTCAAGAAATTGGAGTCATCCATCGTTAACCCGCTCCATCATCTCTCGTCGATAGCACCCCTATCGTTGATTCTAAGGCAAGTGCCGAGGATCCCCCACCAAAAGTTGACCAATTTCCTCTTGTTGATTTTGTCATGCAATCGACAAAAGATCCACAAAAGGAAGGGCTTGGGGAGTCCGGCACTTCAACAAAGGGGAAGGATGAGACACCAGTTGTGGAACGTCTAGGGAGTAATCATGCGGTGCCACCACCAAGTGATTACACCATAAACGTTCCAATACCTATGCCACATATCTTGTCACACGGTTCACCACCGCTACTTGAATCAAATAGCTTTGAAAATTGGCAATTCTTAATGCGTTCCCATGTGCGCAGCGCATCCACCGAGCCTTGGCGCATCATCGAGGAGGGCTACTCACCACGAGACCCAAAGAGCTTGACAAGAAGAGAAGCGGTGGATGACCAACTCAACGCCACCGCTATCAACATGATTCATATGGCCGTTGCTTGTGACAGTAAAGCACACGTCCGTTGGGAACCCCGAGAGGAAGGTATGATGAGTATAGCAGCGAGTTTTCCCTTAGTAAGAAACCAAGGTTATCGAACCAGTAGGAGATGAAGACCACGTGAAGGTTGTTGGTGGAGGAGTGTAGTGCGGCGCAACACCAGGGATTCCGGTGCCAATGTGGAACCTGCACAACACAATCAAAATACTTTTCCCCAACTTAACAGTGAGGTTGTCAATCTCACCGGCTTGCTGAAAACAAAGGATTAAACGTATGGTGTGGAAAATGATGTTTGCTTGTAGAAAACAAAAGAGAACAATGATTGCAGTAGGTTGTATTTCAGATGTAAAAGAATGGACCGGGGTCCACAGTTCAGTAGTGGTGTCTCTCCAATAAGATAAATAACATGTTGGGTAAACAAATTACAGTTGGGCAATTGACAAATAGAGAGGGCATAACAATGCACATACATATCATGATGACTACTATGAGATTTACTTAGGGCATTACGACAAAGAACATAGACCGCCATCCAGCATGCATCTATGCCTAAAAAGTCCACCTTCGGGTTAGCATCCGCACCCCTTCCAGTATTAAGTTGCAAACAACAGACAATTGCATTAAGTACTGTGCGTAATGTAAACAATACAAATATCCTTAGACAAAGCATTGATGTTTTATCCCTAGTGGCAACAGCACATCCACAACCTTAGGGGTTGCTGTCACTCCCCCAGATTCAATGGAGACATGAACCCACTATCTAGCATAAATACTCCCTCTTGGAGTTACAAGTATCAACTTGGCCAGAGCTTCTACTAGCAACGGAGAGCATGCAAGATCATAAACAACACATATATGATAGATCGATAATCAACTTGACATAGTATTCCATATTCATCGGATCCCAACAAACACAACATGTAGCATTACAATAAGATGATCTTGATCATGATAGGCAGCTCACAATATCTAAACATGATGGCACAAGAGGAGAAGACAACCATCTAGCTACTGCTATGTACCCATAGTCCAAGGATGAACTACTCATGCATCAGTCCGGAGGCGGGCATGGTGATGTAGAGCCCTCCGGTGATGATTCCCCTCTCCGGCAGGGTGCCGGAGGAGATCTTCTGAACCCCCCGAGTCAGGGTTGACGGCGGCGGCGTCTCTGCAACTCTTCTAGTATTTTGGCTCTCGGTGCTAGGGTTCTCGCGGACGAAGGAATAAATAGGCGAAGGGGCAGAGTCGGGGGAGCCAGGGGGCTCCCTCACCACATGTCGGCGCGGGGGGGGGGGGGCTGCTTGTGATGGTAAAGCACACGTTCGTTGGGAACCCCAAGAGGAAGGTGTGATGCGTAGAGCAACAAGTTTTCCCTCAGTAAGAAACCAAGGTTATCGAACCAGTAGGAGATGAAGGCCACGTGAAGGTTGTTGGTGGATGAGTGTAGTGCGGCGCAACACCAGGGATTCCGGCGCCAACGTGGAACTTGCACAACACAATCAAAATACTTTGCCCCAACTTAACAGTGAGGTTGTCAATCTCACCGGCTTGCTGTAAACAAAGGATTAAACGTATGGTGTGGACAATGATGTTTTTTTGCAAAGAACAGCAGAGAACAATGATTACAATAGATTGTATTTCAGATGTAAAAGAATGGACCGGGGTCCACAGTTCACTAGTGGTGTCTCTCCAATAAGATAAATAGCATGTTGGGTGAACAAATTACAGTTGGGCAATTGACAAATAGAGAGAGCATAACAATGCATATACATATCATGATGACTACTATGAGATTTACTTAGGGCATTACGACAAAGAACATAGACCGCTATCCAGCATGCATCTATGCCTAAAAGGTCCACCTTCGGGTTAGCATCCGCACCCCTTCCAGTATTAAGTTGCAAACAACAGACGATTGCATTAAGTACTGTGCGTAATGTAAACAATACAAATATCCTTAGACAAAGCATTGATGTTTTATCCCTAGTGGCAACAGCACATCCACAACCTTAGAACTTTACATCCGTCCCAGATTCAATGGAGGCATGAACCCACTATCGAGCATAAATACTCCCTCTTGGAGTTACAAGTATGAACATGGCCAGAGCCTCTACTAGCAACGGAGAGCATGCAAGATCATAAACAACACATATATGACAGATCAATAATCAACTTGACATAGTATTCCATATTCATTGGATCCCAACAAACACAACATGTAGCATTACAATAAGATGATCTTGATCATGATAGGCAGCTCACAAGATCTAAACATGATAGCACAAGAGGAAAAGACAACCATCTAGCTAATGCTATGGACCCATAGTCCAAGGATGAACTACTCACGCATCAGTCTGGAGGCGGGCCTGGTGGTGTAGAGCCCTCCGGTGATGTTTCCCCTCTCGGCAGGGTGCCGGAGGCGATCTTCAGAATCCCCCGAGATGGGATTGGCGGCGACGGCGTCCCAGTAACTTTTCTCGTATCGTGGCTCTCGGTATTAGGGTTTTCGTGACGGAGAGATTATATAGGCGAAGGGGCAGAGTCGGGGGACGCTCGAGGAGCCCACCCCATAGGGTGGCGCGGCCAGGGGTGGGGCCGCGCCCCCTAGGGTGTGGCCGCCTCGTCGCCCCTCTTCGTCTCCTCTTCGGACTTCTGGAAGGCTCCATGGAAAATAAGACCATGGGCTTTTGTTTCGTCCAATTCCGAGAATATTTCCCATGTAGGATTTCTGAAACCAAAAACAGCAGAAAACAGGAACTGACGCTTCAGCATCTTGTTAATAGGTTAGTGCCGGAAAATGCATCAAAATGATATAAAGTGTATATAAAACATGTGAGTATTGTCATCAAACTAGCATGGAACATAAGAAATTATAGATACGTTTGAGACGTATCAGGGCCCCACTGCCACGCCGCCATATGGTGTGGGCCCCCTGCTAGCCTTCCTCGACTCTTCTTCGGTCTTCTGGAACCCTCCGTGGAAAATAGGGCCGTGGGCTTTTGTTTCGTCCAATTCCGAGAATATTTGTAAACTAACTTTTCTGAAATCAAAATCAGCAGAAAACAGGAACTGGCACTGTGGCATCTTGTTAATAGGTTAGTCCCAGAAAATGTATAAAAACATTATTAAGTGTGAATAAAACATGTAGGTATTGTCATAAAACTAGCACAGAACATAAGAAATTATAGATACGTTGGAGACGTATCAAGCATCCCCAAGCTTAGTTCCTACTTGCCCTCGAGTAGGTAAACGATAAAAAGAATAATTTCTGAAGTGACATGCTACCAACATAATCTTGATCAATACTATTGTAAAGCATATGAGATGAATGAAGTGACTCAATGCAATGGTCTATAGTTTGCTAACAAAAAGGTAATGACTAAACAACTGAATCATATAGCAAAAACTTTTCATGAATAGTACTTTCAAGACAAGCATCAAAAAGTCTTGCATAAGAGTTAACTCATAAAGCAATATATTCTTAATGAAAGGTTTTGAAGCAACACAAAGGAAGATTTAAGTTTCAGCAATTGCTTTCAACTTTTAACATGTATATCTCATGGATAATTGTCAACACAAAGTAATATGATGAGTGCAATAAGCAAGCATGTAAGAATCAATGCACACAGTTGACACAGGTGTTTGCTTCTAAGATAGAAAGAAATAGGTAAACTGACTCAATCATAAAGTAAAAGAAAGGCCCTTCGCAGAGGGAAGCAGGGATTAAATCATGTGCTAGAGCTTTTCAAGTTTTGAAATCATAAAGAGAGCATAAAAATAAAGTTTTTGAGAGGTGTTTGTTGTTATCAACGAATGGTAGTGGGCACTCTAACCCCTTGTCAAACAGACTTTCAAAGAGCGGCTCCCATGAAGGACGTTATCTCTACCAGCAAGGTAGATCATCCCTCTTCTGTTTTGTTTACACATGCATTTTAGTTTTATTTATAGATGACACTCCTCCCAACCTTTTTCTTTCACAAGCCATGGCTAACCGAATCCTCGGGTGCCTTTCTACATTTCACATACCAGGGAGGAGTGTCTATTGCAAAATTAAGTTGCTTACTGATGAATCAGGGCAAAACATGTGAAGAGAATTATTAATGAAAGTTAATTAGTTGGGGTTGGGCACCCCGTTGCGAGCTCTTTTGCAAAATTATTGGATAAGCGGATGTATATGCCACTAGTCCATTGGTGAAAGTCTGCCCAACAAGATTGAAAGATAAAACACCACATACTTCCTCATGAGCTATAAAACATTGGCACAAATAAGGAGTAATAAAGTTTTGAATTGTTTAAAGGTAGCACATGAAGTATCTACTTGGAATGGCAGAAAAATACCATGTAGTAGGTAGTTATGGTGGACACAAATGGCATAGGTTTTGGCTCAAGGTTTTGGATGCACGAGAAGCATTCCCTCTCAGTAAAAGGCTTTGGCTAGCAAGGTTGTTTGAAGCAAACACAAGCATAAACCGGTACAGCAAAACTTACATAAGATCATTTTGCAAGCATTATAAGACTCTACACTGTCTTCCTTGTTGCTCAAACACTTTTAACAGAAAATATCTAGACCTTAGAGAGACCGATCATGCAAACCAAATTTCAACAAGCTCTACGGTAGTTCTCCACTAATAGGCTTAAACTAAATGATGCAAGAGCTTAAACATGATCTACTTGAGAGCTCAAAACAATTGCCAAGTATCAAATTATTCAAAACAATATACCAACTACCACATGAAGCATTTTCTGTTTCCAACCAAATAACAATAAGTGCAGCTGCTTTCAGCTTTCGCCATAAACATTAAAAGTAAAACGAAGAACACAAGTGTTCAAATGAAAAAGCGGAGCGTGTCTCACTCCCACACAAGGATGCTAGGATCCGATTTATTAAGAAAACAAAAATAACAAACGAGAATAAAAGCACACGGACGCTCCAAGTAAAGCACATAAGATGTGACGGAATTAAAATATAGTTTCACTAGAGCTGACCTGATAAGTTGTTGATGAAGAAGGGGATGCCTTGGGCATCCCCAAGCTTAGACGCTTGAGTCTTCTTGAAATATGCAGGGATGAACCACGGGGGCATCCCCAAGCTTAGACTTTTCACTCTTCTTGATCACATTGTATCATCCTCCTCTCTTGATCCTTGAAAACTTCCTTCACACCAAACTCAAAGCAATCTCATTAGAGGGTTAGTGCATAATCAAAAATTCACATGTTCAGCAAGGACACAATCATTCCCAACACTTCTGGACATTACCCAAGGCTAGTGAAATTTAATGGAGCAAAGAAATCCACTAAACACAGTAAAAGAGGCAATGCGAAATAAAAGGCAGAATCTGTCAAAAACAGAACAGTCCATAAAGACGAATTTTTTCGAGGCACTTAACATGCTCAGATGGAAAAGCTCCAGTTGAATGAAATTTTCGTACATATCTGAGGATTACTCATTGAATTTTTTCAGAATTTTTAGATTCTTCTACAGAGAGAAAAATTTAAATTCCTGACAGCTAAAAATCTAGTATCAACTTCATATCAAAAACTTTACTTGGCACAACAATGCAAGAAAATAAAGATACAAAGTTATTGCTACAGTATTAACAAGCACCTTGACTCAAATATAAAACAAAAATTGCAGAAATAAAATGATGGGTTGTCTCCCATAAGCGCTTTTCTTTAACGCCTTTCAGCTAGGCGCAGAAAGTGAAAATCAAGTAACATCAAGAGAAGAAGCATCAACATCATAATTTGTTCTAATAATATAATCAAAAGGAATCTTCATTCTCTTTCTAGGGAAGTGTTCCATACCTTTCTTAAGAGGGAATTGATATTTAATATTTTCTTCTTTCATATCAATAATAGCACCAACGGTTCGAAGAAAGGGTCTTCCCAAAACAATAGGACAAGATGCATTGCATTCAATATCCAAAACAACAAAATCAACGGGGAAAAGGTTATTGTTAACCGTAATGCGAACATTTTCAATTCTCCCCAAAGGTTTCTTTATAAAATTATCAGCAAGATTAACATCCAAATAACAACATTCCAAAGGTGGCAAGTCAAGCATATCATAAAGTTTCTTAGGCATAACAGAAATACTTGCACCAAGATCACATAAAGCATTACAATCAAAATCATCGACCTTCATTTTAATGATGGGCTCCCAACCATCTTCCAACTTCCTAGGGATAGAAGCTTCAAGTTTTAATTTCTCTTCCCTAGCTTTAATGAGAGCATTTGTAATATGTTTTGTAAAGGCCAAGTTTATAGCACTAGCATTAGGACTTCTAACAAGTTTTTCAAAACTATAAAAATCAAAACCATTATGATCTAAAGCAATGGGACCATTGTCCCCAACACTTTGAAAAATTTCAGCACTTTTATCAAAAATAGTTTCAGCAGTTTCAGGCAATTTTGCACGCTTTGTAGTAGAAGTAGAAACATTGCCAACACCAATTATTTTACCATTGATAGTAGGAGGTTTAGCAACATGTGAAGCATCAACATTACTAGTGGTGGTAATAGTCCAAACTCTAGCTATATTATTCTCTTTAGCAAGTTTTTCTCTTTCCCACCTAGCATGCAATTCAGCCATCATTCTAATATTGTAATTAATTCGAACTTGGATAGCATTTGCTGTAGCAAGAATTTTGTTATCTTTAACTTCATTAGGCATAACTTTCAGTTTTAAAAGATCAACATCAAGAGCAAGACTATCAACCTTAGAAGCAAGAACATCAATTTTACCAAACTTTTCCTCAATAGATTTGATAAAAGCAGTTTGTGTATTAATAAATTCTTTAAGCATGAATTCAAAATCAGAGGGTACACTCCTACTATTGTTGTAAGAATTACCATAACCACTACCACTATTAGAAGGATATGGCCTATAGTTGTTGTTACCAAAATTATTCCTATAAGCATTGTTGTTGAAATTATTATTTTTGATGAAGTTCACATCAACATGCTCTTCTTGAGCAACCAATGAAGCTAAAGGAACATTATTAGGATTACCATGAGATTTACCATTAACAAGCATAGACATAATAACATCAATCTTATCACTCAAGGAAGAGGTTTCTTCAACAGAATTTACCTTCTTACCTTGAGGAGTCCTTTCAGTGTGCCATTCAGAGTAGTTGATTGATGACCCACAAGTATAGGGGATCGCAACAGTCTTCGCGGGAAGTAAAACCCAATTTATTGATTCGACACAAGGGGAGACAAAGAATACTTGAAAGCCTTAACAGCGGAGTTGTCAATTCAGCTGCACGTGGAAACAGACTTGCTCGCAAGAGTTTATCAGTAGTAACAGTTTATAGCAGTAGCAGTAGTGAAATAACAGCAGCAGAGTAACAGAGACAACAGTAGTGATTTTAGTAAACAGCAGGATTAAAATACTGTAGGCACAGGGATGGATGACGGGTGTTGCATGGATGAGAGAAACTCATGTAACAATCAAAGCAGGGCATTTGCAGATAATAATAAAACGGTGTCCAAGTACAAAGCAATCCATAGGCATGTGTTCCATATTTAGTCGTACGTGCTCGCAATGAGACACTTGCACAACATCTTTTGTCCTACCAGCCGGTGGCAGCCGGGCCTCTAGGGAATCTACTGGATATTAAGGTACTCCTTTTAATAGAGTACCGGAGCAAAGCATTAACACTCCGTGAACACATGTGATCCTCACGTCACCGCCATCCCCTCCGGTTGTCCCGATTTCTGTCACTTCGGGGCCTTTGGTTCCGGACAACGACATGTGTATACAACTTGCAGGTAAGATCATAAAAAAATGCATATCATGATGAAATAATAACATGTTCAGATCTGAGATCTTGGCACTCGGGCCCTAGTGACAAGCATTAAGCATAACAAGTTGCAACAATATCATCAAAGTACCAATTACGGACACTAGGCACTATGCCCTAACAATCGTATGCTATTGCATGACCAATCTCATCGAATCCCTACCATCCCCTTCAGCCTACAGTGGGGGAATTACTCACACATGGATGGGGGAAACATTGCTGGTCGATGGAGAGGCGTCAGTGGTGATGGCGGCGATGATCTCCTCCAATTCCCCGTCCCGGCGGAGTGCCAGAAAAGAGACTTCTGGTCCCCGAGACGGAGTTTCGCGATGTGGCGGCGTTCTGGAGGGTTTCTGGCGACTTCGACTTCTCCCCGTGCGTTTTTAGGTCGAAGGCGTTAAGTAGTCCAAAGGAGGGCGTCGGAGGCCGGCCGAGGGGCCACACGCTAGGGCCGCGCGCCCCCCTCCTGGGCCGCGCCGCCCTAGGGTGTGGGGCCCTCGGGCCTCCACCTGACTTGCCCTTCTGGCTCCGTCAGTCTTCTGGAAAAATAAGACCTTTCGCATAATTTCAGAGGATTTTCCTGAAAGTTGGCTTTCTGCACAAAAACGAGACACCAGAACAGTTCTGCTGAAAACAACGTTAGTCCGTGTTAGTTGCATCCAAAATACACAAATTAGAGGCAAAACAATAGCAAAAGTGTTCGGGAAAGTAGATACATTTTGGACGTATCAACTCCGCCCAAGCTTAGCTTATTGCTTGTCCTCAAGCAATTCAATTAACAACTGACGCGATAAAAGAACTTTCACGAACACATTTTCTCATATGATGTATATATTCTCATGATATGGCTAACACTTAGGCAGTTCATAATAAGATACATGCAAATAAGATCATCTAACAGCTATGTCAATCATGGAAAAGTACCAACAATTAATAATAAGCATCATGAATCATGTCTATAAGCAGGATTGCAATGTTCATAAAAGGGTATGATAAAGTGGTATCTCGCTTGCCTGTATTTGAATAGCAAAACATAAATGCTCGGGCACCTCTGAAGTTCATAGAACGACTAGAAATAGAGATTGTCAAAGATAAAAGCATCAAAGTTATACCACAATCAATCATATTTTGAGACAAGCATGTTATACTAAGAATGACAGTTGTGCTCTCAAGAAAGTGCTCAAAGAATGATGGAGACACAACATAAAAGTAAAAGATTGACCCCTTCGCAGAGGGAAGCAGGGATTAACATGAGCTAGAGCTTTTCATTTTTAAGGCAGGAGTAAGATTATTTTGAGAGGTGTTTGTTGTTGTCAACGAATGGTAATGGGTACACCAACTACCTCGCCAACCAGACTTTCAAGAGCAGCTCCCATGAAGGACGTTATTTCTACCAGCAAGGTAGATCATCCTTTTCTCTTTTGTTTACACACGTATATTAGTTTTATTATGGATGACACTCCCCCCAACCTTTGCTTACACAAGCCATGGCTAACCGAATCCTCGGGTGCCTTCCATCAATCTCATACCATGGAGGAGTGTCTATTTGCAAAATTAAGTTGCTTACTGATGAATCAGAGCAAAACATGTGAAGAGAATTATTAATGAAGTTTGATTAATCGGGGCTGGGAACCCCGTTGCCAGCTCTCTTTGCAAAATTATTGGATAAGCGGATGTGCCACTAGTCCATTATGAAAGTCCGTCAAGAGTAAATGACATGGTTGAAAGATAACACCACATACTTCCTCATGAGCTATAAAACATTAACACAAATTGAGAAGCATTTTGAAGGTTTTAAAGGTAGCGCATGAGAATTTACTTGGAATGGTTTGAAATGCCATGCATAGGTATTTATCGTGGACACTTTGGAACAACTTGGTTTTCAGGGGTTTGGAAGCACGAGCAGCGTTCCCGCTCAGTACAAGTGAAGGCTAGCAATAGACTGGGGAGCGACAATCAAGAGAGCAGTAACTGTCATAATCATGCTTGCGGCAAAATAAATTAACTGAGGCATAAAAGTGATACAAGAACTCTGAAGCAAATTAAGTCATCGAATCTTAGTTGACTTTTGTTCAGTCATATGCATGCGTGAGCATGTGCCAAGTCGATTCAAATGAATTATTCAGAGGAGGATACCACAATGTCATACCTATTTATGAATAAAACAATGCAAGCAAACATCCATGACATGCTACTCATATTAATAAATTGGTGCTAATCATGAGAGATCATGAACTACTAGACTTTCTTTAAATGACATATAACTCACATGAACCAACTAAGCATGCTCACATGGATGAGTGTATATGTACAAAAATGAAAACAAATAGAGTTCATACCAGCCTCTCACCACAGTCGAATTGTCGTAGATCGTCATTATTGCCTTTCACTTGTGTAGCTTGGATAATATGAAATGAAAACCACGCTCCAGCCACCAAAGACCATTGAACTCATAATGAACTTTACAAAACCAAAGAAGAACATAAAATATTTTTGGTGTTTTCGAATTGGAAACAAGCGAACAAAGCAAAATCTTTTTGGATTTTCTTATAGCAAACCAATGATAGCAAATAAAGCAAGATAAATGCAAGAAACCAAAACAAACAAATGGTGAAGAGAAACAACATAAATATTTTTGGTCTTTTTGGGTTTTAGGAAAGAAACAAAGCAAAAACAAGAAAATGAAAACTAGAAAAGTCACATAAACACAAAGCAGCAGGAATTCGTCAAACTTGACAGCAGTACATTAATCGATTTTTAAGAAATTCTTCCGCTGCTCAAATCGAAAAGTGTTCAACTAATGAAAGTTAGATAACAGCCTGGGGAACATGCACAAAAATTGTCTTCGCAAAATAACGCTCTGGCTGTTTTTGAGAATTTTTATGGTGGCAGTCCAGAATCTGTTTTCAGGCAGCACTTCCCCAAATATCATCTCCCTCTCATTAGAAAACCACTCAAAGAAGTAAAACAAGTATATACAAGTATCCAGCAACCATAATATGCAAAGAATGAGTGATGCCGGTATACCTCCCCCCAAGCTTAGGCTTTTGGCCTAAGTGGAGATCAACCCCAGCGAGGGTCAGGATTCCACGCCGGTGGATCGTACATGGCGTAGTCATAATAAGGTCCCAGTGCAGAAGGAAAGGGTGAAGGCTCCACATGCCCAAAATGTTGATGCGAAGAACTTGCTGCATCGGATGAGTCGAGGGGTTCCTCGGCCTCCTCCGTGCCGCCTCTTGCATGCTGGCCATCTCCCTCCAAGTATACATTCAGTTCACCTTCTGTGACTGATCAATCCTTCCTGGAATCAAAGTTAAACAGAACAGGTGCAGGCAGTCCTACTAGTTTTTCAGTTTTCTTATTTGTTCTCCAAGTTTTCTTGTAAAATGTTATCTTGTAAGACAGGTTACTCAAATTGGATGAATGAGAAACAAATTCATGCTTAATCATGGAGACTATGTCAAGTTTCTCTATGGAGAGCGGAATATCAAGATGGTGAGGTTCTACACCATGCATAGCTAATAAACGGGAGGCGATGAGACCTCCACAAATTCCTCCCTTCTCACGGTTAGTAGCAAGTCTATATGCTATCAAAGATCCCAAATTATAAGTCCTATCACCTTGTAATGCAGCAGCTAGAAAGGCTAAATCCTGAATAGATAGCTTACTTCCATTCTTTCTAGCAAGAACGCACTTGGTAATGAAGTAGGAAAAGTAGTGTATAGCTGGGAGTTGAATGCTACTAATTTTACCACTATCCTCTAAGAAGCTTCTTCCATGACAAATCATCTTGTAGAGATTCAAGAGCTCTTGCGGCGATCCCCTCATCTTCTCGCACGATCCCCATTGCGGCACTCTAATGGCTGCACAAAAATCACTGAAAGGCAAGTTGACAGTTTTGTTATAGATTTTGTACCGAACCATGGGGTTAGATTGAGACCAATTGAATTCAAAGTCCTGCACTACAGACATAGTCAGTTTGGCATATTGGCATGGTTCATCATCAACAAAATCATCCTACCCTGCACGAGAAATTAGATTCTGAACATCTCCCAAGATTTCTGCACTTCTCATGAAGTCAGTGCATGGGTAGTAGGAGGGGTATACTCCCTCTTCCCGGTGAACTCTCATGACTTGTTGCACCTCCAATTCTTGTTGGTTTAGTTGATGTATATTCCACTCCATTTTCTGAAATTTTTCAACAATCAATATAAAATTTGATTTGGTGACATATAATTGAAGGAAACTACTATAGGAACTTGCTAGAGTACTAATCATGCATCAAAACTAGTTTATTCAACTTAGAACAAGCATGCAAGCTCACTAAACATGTTTCCTACAGCAGCAAAATATTCAAGATATACTCAACCAAACAAAATTCTACTTGGATCATCGGAGGAGTCACATACCAAGGAGCAAATGTGCCAAATTTCAGCAAGAAATCTGGACTGAGCAAAGAGATCGAAAAATCTGGAGTTCTTGAGCAGAAACGCGAGTGGGAGGAAACTTGTAACATCCCAAGTTTCAACAATAATAATCAAGAAAGGAAAGCTTCCCAAACTCAAAATTTGCAATTAACAAAAACTTTTATTATGCATTTAGTGCCACATATAGTTTCATGCATAAGTTTGCTTTTCTGTTGTGCAATTGCCATGATGAGTGTGGATATGTGGATCACCTGCTACTAAACCCTAAATTGAGATCACAAAACCCTAAATTGAGAAAAACAAATGAATTGGAAAATAAATTCCAAAATCTCTCTCATACACCCATGAGCAATTTTGCAAACCTTCATATGAGGCCACCTTTGTTTGCCTTATGGTTTCTAAAACTCATATATAACAAAAACAAACACAAATGCACAAAAGAAACCAGATTTAAATCAAAGGAAAATTCAAAATTCAAACACATATGATAATGGTCATATGTCACACTTTTAATTTCTTCCCTACTTTGCACCACCTTATTTCTTGAAACCTAAACTAAACTTGGTCAACCAAAGCCATGTCATCCAAGACCATGTCAAGGTGTGTAACTTTCATGTTGACCACCATTGCTAGAGTTCACTAGGTTGACCAGAAATTGAGTGCCAAGATGGAACCCGAGAGTGAAATCTAGATCATCTCATTTTTGCCATTTTGCAAATCAACTCCAAAATGAACCCAACCACCACCATTCCAACACATAAATCGTATGAATGAGATGTACCAAAAAGATTTCCAAAATTCCTCCAAAATGTTCATGCGGCCATTTAATCGAACACCTGGCAGGCATAGTTTCAGATTAGGGTTGCACCTCAATATCCTTTGGTTCTTAGCCTAAACCACTTTGCCACTGCGGTGATGAGTGCTCCTCTATGACCCCTGCATCAACACCAGTACTTGCTTTGGCTGATTAAAGTGAGAGGAGAGCAGCACAAAGCAATGCCGTGCACCATGCCGGCCACCATGCCATCTCTCTCTCTGGTCCTCTCCTCTCTGCACCACCTTGTCCTGGAGAATCCCCTTGCAATGCTGATCATCACGGTGCCCAGCTGGAGCTCGCGAGAGGCTGGCATTGGCCAAGCCAGAGCGTGCCCAGCACGCCCAGTACATGCCAGCCAGCGTGATCACCACGCTCTGGAGCGCGCCAGTACGTCGCACACTCGAACGCGATCGTCCTCCCCCTGCATCCCTACGCCTGGAACAAGCACCACCACCCTCACCTCTATCGCCTAGACACACTCGAGTGACTACGGCCGCCTTGTCGCCATCGTCCTTGTCGGAATCTCGCCGCAGTACTGCCGCACTCAAATCGAACCCCTGAGCGATCCCGTCGCCCTTTTCTCTGCCCTGCTACACGTTAAGCATCGACAGGACAATGCCTAGCCATATCCGTCCTTCATTTGCCCTTTCGATCGCCGGAGACGCCGCGCCATGCTTGCCCCTTCACAGAACCCCGCGGCACCCGTCGACTCTATAAATACAGCCACTCCCAGCACCAGTTCTTCATACCAGTCGACTCTCCTCCCCTTACTGATCCTCCTCACCACCGTAGCTTGCTCGATTACTGCCGGAGGCGCCTCAATTGCAAGATCGGAGTCGCCGGAGCTCGCAGATCCTCGCCGTCGATTGCCGCCACCCCGAGCCTCGCCACTGCTACCAGGAGCTTCAGCATCCTCGACAACGCCACCTCGCCACCAGCAGAGCCCCGCGGGAACGCCGGTAAGGCCGTCGACCCCCTAGGCTCGCCGCCAGTGAGCTCGTCGCTCGTCGGGGATGACGACGCTCACACACCGTCGATTTCTGTTCTAATCCAACGGCCCCTCTCGCGCGTACCGCTTCGCTGTGTTAAACGCCGCTGACAGGTGGCCCCCACCTCGTCAGGGCAGCCCACGGCACCAGTTGCTTGTTGGGCTGCGCTGTGTTTTAAATCCCATTTCGGCCCAGTAGCATTTCCCGCCTAGCCCACGATTTCAAATTTAGATTTAACAATTATTCAAATGTGCTGCAGATGCTTTAGTAATCTTTGAATAGTTTGAATTCTACCAAACCAAATCTAGCAAATTTTATACCGTTGGAAAGCCCAAGAAATTATCTAGCCAATGCCACTGGTCCCATCTCCAAATTCGTGGTAGAATTAATCTGCTAAAAATAACAAAACAAACACTTCTGCAGATTCAAACATTATTTAAAATTCAACCAAAATGGATTTTGAGTTGATTCCAACTCTCATAATTCACAAATGATGTACTCTAATTGATTATGCAATAATATAGCCAGGTTGTTTGCATGATCATGGACTAGATCAAAATAGTGGCTATGGAGCCATTCTAGCCCGTTTCAAACATAGAATTTAAATTCTATAAGTACTATGAGAGCACCTCTCTCATTTAAATCATGATCTTAAGTAATATAAGAAGAGGTAATGACCTTGGGTTAATAAACCTCTGATTGTATTTACTTAAAGATTTTAAATCATTTATATGTTGAGTTTAAATGGCATAAGGTGTAGCACCTTAATTAAATTATTCTCCCTCATAATAGATATGAAATGTTGACCATGGTCTACCTATATTTCATACCTTATTATTATGAGTGGAGATTAAATCTTGAAAGGATAGGATGAGAGGAAATTATGTTTCCTCCAAAAGATTAAATAACAACTCAAAAGAATAATTATAATGAGAGGAAATTATTTTTCTCTTAAATAAGAAAGAACCAAGTAATTCACCCTGCCTTGAATAATGTGATGTTATTATGACTTGAGTGAACTCTTTGGTGTGTTTTAGTTTAGTATACAAGAATTGGTTTGGGTGTTTATACCTCGTATTCGTATATAGACGCTAGTAACGAGGATTACCAAGAGGAGGAAGGCTACATTCAAGAAGAAGAGGAGAACTTTGACTCCTATCCCCACCAAGGCAAGCTAACCCTTGCTAACCACCATGATACTAAGCTCTACAAGGGCAAAGCACCATCCCCCTTTTATTTTATGTATTTACCTATCCCATGTTTTTACCTTGCAATTATTTTTGGCTTATTTACTTTCAAAGTACTTTTTGATTTATGATTCACTTGGTCTAGAGTAGAACATTGTTTAAGGATAGCTTAGAGCAAAGTCAAGCTAGTTAGCACCCCTCATGAAATAGTGGCTAGTGCTAAGCAAATAAAAATTTGACTACTCTAGATGGGAACTTGGTGAAGTGAAATGACTTTGAAAGAATGTGAATTTGAAGGTGACATGGTTGACTTGGTGAATTTTCAAATAAAACTGATGATTGGGTTTGAATGCGATACCTTTCGAATTATACAAGTACCCCCACAATACCTGATTATGGGTAGGGCTTAACTAGAAGCTTGTGTATTTTAGTATGGGTTCCCTCTAAACAAACATCATAGGGGTTACGCCGAGGCTGCCTCCGTATATGAGAAATGATGTGAATTTGAGGTGAATGTACGACCCAAGCCCTGTGCAGTTCCTGGGTTAACAGTTGGTTTTCACCAGGAGGCCAAGCTCATGGGGAGAGGTGCCTATACTAGTATATATAAGTGAAAGGTTATGGTTGATGATCCGTGTACTGAGTTATGATGATTCGGGGTTATCCTCGACGGATGAAATCAAAAGTTGTGGCACAAGAGTACAACCTCTGCAGAGTGTTAAACCTATTCGAATAGCCGTGTCCACGGTTACAGACGATTGGAAAGGCCATACTATTTCGTTATCAGAGTTTTTGATCTGAAAAAGGAATGATGAATTGAAAGGTGATTTTGATTTTGAATCACAAATGATTGGTGGGAATGACACTAATGTTCCCACTTGAGTTAGTCTAGCAAATGCTAAAGTCTTTACCAAAGGTTTGATGAACTAAAACTTGGCTTTCCGCAAATGAACCTAGAGCTTAGTACCCCTTAAATACCCCTCTTAAGTAATTACTTTAGTATTAGTTTGCGAGTGCTTTAAAGTACTCATGGCTTCGCCCTGGCTATTCAAATGCCAGACTTTGAAGAGGAGCAACAGTATCCGGATGACGGACAACAAGACGTCTACGATAATTAGGCTCGTCTCCGAACGTCAAGCGTTGCCTGTGGGATAGATAGTCCACTATTACTACGCTTCCGCTACTCATTTGTGTGTTGAACAATCTATTTGTGTAATATTGGATCATGTGATCCGTTGTTGTAAGACAAGTATGTGTTGTAATAAATGATGACTCTGAACTACTTACTATTATGTCTCGCAAAAACAATCTTCCTGGGATTGCGATGTATGATATAATGGGCATCTGGACTTAAAAATCCGGGTGTTGACAAGTTGGTATCAGAGCCATTGTTTGACCTTAGGAGACCCTAATTAGAATGGACGTAAGACAAACTTAGTTTCAAACTTAAAACAAATTGAATAGTTATGAAAAAAACCCTCATACCCTTACCTTTGAGATCTGTTTATAGCAAGCATATACTATTATTTGTAAGTTACTTAAAATTTTGCACACCTCCACTACTCTAACTTGCTCATCAATCCCTCTACAGATGGAGCCTATCATCCCGATGGAGCCTTTCATCGAAACCCAAGTGTACGACCTGGCGAACGGAGGAGATCTGATCTTTGAGAGGGACTTGGTTGCCCTCGCAGAGTTTCTCGGACGCACCCCACCGGTGTTCTACGGGGGAAAGGTCGCTGACCAGCCCGGGGGACAACTTCAGTGGGTCATCATGGCCACCCTCCCCGGGAAGCCGGAGTCACCCATGTTCCGCCAGATCCAATTCTCTCTCCGGGAGAACACTTGGCTCGACGGACTTGCACGCGCTCTGCAGGAGGCCCTCGCACGTCTGTGCGGGCAAAACTTGATGGCCATTGAAGGGGAGCGCTTTGCACACCTTGCAAGGCACACCTCTCTTGGGGTGCCCGTCAGCCTGCCATTCCACCCCGTGCTGAGGCACCACGTGGAACATCTTGACTTCATGCTGTTCGAGACTCAAGTCAAGCTGGACAACTCCCGCGCATACGCCAACCACACATACCTCCAGCTGGACCAGCATGCGGAGACCATCAAGGTCCTCGCCAAGGAGCGTAGGGATCTTCGCCAACTGGTCTCGAAGAGGGACTCCACCATCCACCGCCTCCGCGCCAGGATCGCCACGCTGAAGGAGACTGTCGCCACCCAGGCGGAACAGCTCCAGACACTGGAGGAGGAAGGCGAGGGAGAAGACATCCAAGGGGATGGCTACTCCTACGTGAGCAACGACAACGACTACGAGGAGGAGGAAGATGGAGATCTGGATTTCCACCAGCGCCTGCCTGCCGGGATGGATACCACCTTCCCGATCCGCATCGATGGAGAGTAGTTCCCCCCTCTTATGAGCACCTGCGTAATATGAGTTGTATCGGTCCTTTGTATCGCCCCCCTTGTATCGTAGAATGTTGAAAGGGTTCTTCAAACCCTCCGGCTTGTTGACTTGTAATATTTGCTACCTCTATGACTATGTTTGTGTGTGTAATGTTATAATTATTAGTATTATCTTAAGAATCAAGTTTTAAACTTTGTGAAACTTCATCCAAAATGAGCCATAGAGTTTTCCCTCTCGTCTCATGATCCCTATCACTGTTCAGATGGCACCTCCAACCCGCAACATGACTCAAGAAGCAATGCTGCAGATGTTGCAACAGATGTTGGCTGATAGAGAAGCTGAGAGAGCTGAACGACAAGCCAACTTAGCGGCACTTCAACAGATTGCCCAGGGTAATCAAGGCCACGGAAACCACGACCATCCAGGGTCAAAGTTGAAGAACTTCCAGAACACCAACCCACCGGTGTTTAGCAAAACAGAGGAGCCCCTGGACGCTGACGATTGGCTCCAAACCATGGAGAATAATCTGGAGGTTGCCGGAGTGGATGATAACGAGAAAGTACTATTTGCCACCCACTATCTAGCGGGACCTGCCCGTGCCTGGTGGACAAGTGCCCGCGCATTGAATGCGGGGCAAATGATGACTTGGGCAGATTTCAAGCTCAAGTTTAGTAAGTATCATGTGCCACCGGGCTTGATCAAGAAGATGAGGGATGAGTTCAGGGAGCTGAAGCAAGGTCGCCTCACCGTGGTAGAATACCGCGACAGATTCCTCACTCTGTCAAGGTATGCCCCGGACGAGACGGACACCACCGAGAAGAGGAAGGAAAGGTTCCTGAATGGTCTGCACGATGAGATGCAGACTGTGCAGGTCAACATCCCTTTTGCTGACCTAGAAGCCCTTGTTGACTCTGCCATCCAGATGGAGGGAAAACTCAACCAGGCCAACGAGAACCGCAAGCGCAGAATGATGCACCAGAGTGGGCCCAGCAACACTCCCAGGTATCGCCCCAGCTCAAGTGGAGGCTTCGCCCCCAGAAACAACAAGCCACCTATGCAGCACCCACGTCCGGGTTATCAAAACCGGAGTGGAGGAAACCCCAGGCCAGGAGGCCACCCCAACAACAGCAACTACAACAACAACCACAACAACTTCAACCGCGCTCCACCCCGAGCCCCCAACCACCACAACAACCCCTCCAACACTGCTCCGCGGACTGGGAGCAACGCGGTTCCCATCACCCCCAAGGACAAGTCCACCATCACTTGTTACGAGTGTGGAGTGGTGGGGCACTACTCCAACGAGTGCCCCAAGAGACTCGCCAAGACTGCCGCCAACACCTCTGGCCCTGCTCAGCAACAACGCCGTGTCGCCAACGGCAAGAAGTTCACCCCCAACAACCCGAACAACCGTAGCGGCCGCCTCTTTCACATGAGTGCGGAGGAAGCTCAGGAAGTCCCAGATGTCGTGCTGGGTATGTTCTCTGTTAACTCAGTACCTGCAAGAGTGCTGTTTGATTCTGGAGGATCGCATTCGTTTGTTACTGAGGATTTTGCATGCACTAGTAAGATTCAACCCATCAGTTTGAAGCATGTCATGATAGTTCAAATACCTGGTTCAACAACTAAAGCTAGAAAAATTTGCAAAGATGTGCCTATCATAATTCAAGAAATAGAATTTTATGCAAATTTGATTGTTCTGGGAACACAAGGATTGGAAGTAGTCCTGGGTATGGACTGGATGTCGAAACATCATGGGCTGATTGATTGTGCCAAGAAGGCCATCACCATGACTAGTAGCACCGGAAGAATAGTCGAGCACATATCTGAAAGACTGCCCAGAAAGTTTACCTGCAACCAGAGTCTAGCCAAACCTACCTTGGATCAGATCAGGGTCGTTTGTCGATATCCTGATGTGTTTCCTGATGATTTACCCGGTATGCCCCCAGATCGGGATATCGAGTTTATTATCGAGTTAATCCCTCGAACCGGACCTATAGCCCAGAGAGCCTATAGTATGAACCCGGCAGAATTAGTGGAACTGAAGAAGCAACTGGATGATATGCTATTCAAGGGTCTGATTCGACCAAGTGCGTCGCCTTGGAGGTCACCAGTTTTGTTTGTAGATAAGAAGGATGGTGCTAATCGTTTATGTACGGATTACCGTAAGTTTAACGATGTCACCATCAAGAACAAGTATCCGTTACCGAAGATAGAAGAACTATTTGATCAACTGACTGGTGCCAAAGTGTTCTCGAAGATTGATTTGAGGACAGGTTACCACCAACTGAAGATTCGTGCCACCGATATCCCCAAAACTGCCTTCACCACCAGATATGGATTGTATGAGTACAATGTCATGTCATTTGGATTAACCAACGCCCCCGCTTATTTCATGAATCTCATGAATAAGATCTTTATGAACTTCCTGGATAAGTTTGTCGTTGTTTTCATCGACGACATCCTTATCTACTCCAAGTCCGAAGAAGAACATGAGCATCACTTGGAAGTTGTTTTGGATACCCTTCGGGAGCACCAGTTGTACGCCAAGTTCAGCAAGTGTGAGTTCTGGTTAAAGGAAGTAGGATTCCTGGGTCATATCTTGTCCACCGGAGGAATTGCCGTTGACCCCTCAAAGATCAAGACTGTTGAAGAATGGAAAGCCCCAACCACTCAGACTGAAGTCCGTGCTTTTCTCGGATTAGCGGGATATTACCGCCGATTCGTTGAAGGATTCTCGAGCATAGCAAGACCAATGACACAACTGTTGAAGAAGGATAAGAAGTTTGAATGGACGGAGAAGTGTGAAGAGAGTTTTCAACAACTCAAGCTTAGATTGACCACAGCCCCAATACTAATCATGCTGGACATCACCAAGCCCTTCGACGTCTATTGTGATGCATCCAAGATTGGTCTTGGATGTGTGTTGATGCAAGAAGGCAAAGTGATATCTTACCTGTCAAGACAGTTGAAGCAGCATGAACAGAACTATCCAACCCATGACTTAGAGCTAGCAGCCGTGGTTTTAGCCTTGAAAGTATGGCGTCATTACCTCATGGGTAATCGATGCGAGATTTACTCGGATCACAAGAGCCTGAAGTATATCTTCACGCAGAAGGAGCTGAATATGAGGCAGCGCAGATGGATAGAGGTAATCAAGGATTACGATATGGAGATTCACTACCACCCCAGCAAGGCCAATGTGGTAGCGGATGCTCTGAGTAGACTACCGTGTCAGTTGAACTCCATGTTAGCAAGTGAGCAACCTAGCCTGTTTCAAGAGTTTGAACAGTTTAGACTTGAACTAGTGAGCGAAGGATATCTCGCTAGCATTGAACTCCAACCCACCCTGATTAGTCAGATCAAGGAAGCTCAGAAAGGAAATGCTAGTATTGATGGAATCAAGAGCCAAATAGCTGCGGGAAAAGCACCGGGATTCACCGTAGATGAAGAAGGAGTGCTATGTTACAATGGACGCCTTTGCATTCCATCAGATTCAGAGTTGAAGCAAGTTATCCTGAAAGAAGCCCACGACACCCTCTACTCCATTCATCCCGAAGGAACCAAGATGTATCAAGATTTGAAGGAGCAATTTTGGTGGCATGGAATGAAGAGAGAAATTGGAAGCTATATCGCTAGATGTGATATCTGTCAGCGAGTCAAGGCAGAACATCAACGCCCCGCCGGACAGTTGCAACCCCTACAGATTCCCGAATGGAAGTGGGATTCTGTCAGAATGGACTTCATCACCGGACTACCCAAATCTAGTAAAGGAAATGATTCCATCTGGGTAGTGGCCGACAGGTTGACCAAAGTCGCCCACTTCATCCCCGTCAAGACCACCTATCAAGGACCGAGACTAGCCGAGTTATATATCTCCCGGATAGTCAGCCTGCACGGAACACCGAAGTCGATAGTATCCGATAGAGGATACCAATTCACCTCCAGATTCTGGCAGAAAGTACATGAAGGACTCGGAACTCGATTAAATTCCAGCACAGCCTATCACCCGCAGACGGATGGACAGACTGAACGAGTCAATCAGATACTAGAAGATATGTTGAGAGCTTGTGTACTAGAGTATGGATCCAAGTGGGAAGACTGCTTGCCGTACGCAGAATTCTCGTACAATAACAGTTATCAAGCCAGTTTACAGATGGCCCCCTTTGAAGCCCTGTACGGAAGGAAGTGCCATACCCCCCTGAATTGGTCGGAAGTAGGAGAGAGTCAAGTATTTGGACCAGATATTCTCCGTGAAGCTAAAGAGAAGGTTCACAAGATCCGCGAGTACCTCAAGACAGCCCAATCAAGACAAAAGAGCTACGCCGACAAGAGACGCCGAGAGATGACCTTCGAGATCGGAGATTTCGTATATCTCAAAGTGTCCCCCCTTAAAGGAATGCAGAGATTCCAGCTTAGAGGAAAGCTTGCACCCCGATATGTCGGACCCTTCAAAGTCCTGAGTCGCCAAGGAGAAGTGTCCTATCAACTGGAGTTACCAGAAGAAATGGCAGCGGTGCACAATGTGTTTCACATCTCGTTACTCCGGAAGTGCTTAGAAGTACCGGAATCAACAGAAGTCTTCAAGAACATCGATCATCGAGCTGTGGATATCAACTCAGACTTGACATATCGCGAAGTGCCTATTCGCATACTGGAAGAAGCTTTTAGAACCACCCGCACCAGGAGTATCAAGTTTCTGAAGATCCAATGGAGTAATCACACCGAAGAAGAAGCCACTTGGGAGAGAGAAGACTTCATGAAGACTGAGTATCCAAATCTCTTTAGTACCTAGTTTTCTTTAAGATCTCGGGACGAGATCTTTTGTAAGGGGGAAGGGTTTGTAACAACCCAAGTTTCAACAATAATAATCAAGAAAGGAAAGCTTCCCAAACTCAAAATTTGCAATTAACAAAAACTTTTATTATGCATTTAGTGCCACATATAGTTTCATGCATAAGTTTGCTTTTCTGTTGTGCAATTGCCATGATGAGTGTGGATATGTGGATCACCTGCTACTAAACCCTAAATTGAGATCACAAAACCCTAAATTGAGAAAAACAAATGAATCGGAAAATAAATTCCAAAATCTCTCTCATACACCCATGAGCAATTTTGCAAACCTTCATATGAGGCCACCTTTGTTTTCCTTATGGTTTCTAAAACTCATATATAACAAAAACAAACACAAATGCACAAAAGAAACCAGATTTAAATCAAAGGAAAATTCAAACACATATGATAATGGTCATATGTCACACTTTTAATTTCTTCCCTACTTTGCACCACCTTATTTCTTGAAACCTAAACTAAACTTGGTCAACCAAAGCCATGTCATCCAAGACCATGTCAAGGTGTGTAACTTTCATGTTGACCACCATTGCTAGAGTTGACTAGGTTGACCAGAAATTGAGTGCCAAGATGGAACCCGAGAGTGAAATCTAGGTCATCTCATTTTTGCCATTTTGCAAATCAACTCCAAAATGAACCCAACCACCACCATTCCAACACATAAATTGTATGAATGAGATGTACCAAAAAGATTTCCAAAATTCCTCCAAAATGTTCATGCGGCCATTTAATCGAACACCTGGCAGGCATAGTTTCAGATTAGGGTTGCACCTCAATATCCTTTGGTTCTTAGCCTAAACCACTTTGCCACTACGGTGATGAGTGCTCCTCTATGACCCCTGCATCAACACCAGTACTTGCTTTGGCTGATTAAAGTGAGAGGAGAGCAGCACAAAGCAATGTCGTGCACCATGCCGGCCACCATGCCATCTCTCTCTCTGGTCCTCTCCTCTCTGCACCACCTTGTCCTGGAGAATCCCCTTGCAATGCTGATCATCACGGTGCCCAGCTGGAGCTCGCGAGAGGCTGGCATTGGCCAAGCCAGAGCGTGCCCAGCACGCCCAGTACATGCTAGCCAGTGTGATCACCACACTCTGGAGCGCGCCAGTACGTCGCACACTCGAACGCGATCGTCCTCCCCCTGCATCCCTACGCCTGGAACAAGCACCGCCACCCTCACCTCTATCGCCTAGACACACTCGAGCGACTGCGGCCGCCTTGTCGCAGTCGTCCTCGTCGGAATCTCGCCGCAGTATTGCCGCACTCAAATCGAACCCCTGAGCGATCCCGTCGCCCTTTTCTCTGCCCTGCTGCACGTTAAGCATCGACAGGACAATGCCTAGCCATAGCCGTCCTTCATTTGCCCCTTCGATCGCCGGAGACGCCGCGCCATGCTTGCCCCTTCACAGAACCCCGCGGCACCCCTCGACTCTATAAATACAGCCACTCCCAGCACCAGTTCTTCACACCAGTTGACTCTCCTCCCTTACTGATCCTCCTCACCACCGTAGCTTGCTCGATTACTGCCGGAGGTGCCTCAATTGCAAGATCGGAGTCGCCGGAGCTTGCAGATCCTTGCCGTCGATTGCCGCCACCCCGAGCCTCGCCACTGCTACCAGGAGCTTCAGCATCCTCGACAACGCCACCTCGCCACCAGCAGAGCCCCGCGGAAATGCCGGTAAGGTCGTCGACCCCCTAGGCTCGCCGCCAGTGAGCTCGTCGCTCGTCGGGGACGACGACGCTCACACACCGTCGATTTCTGTTCTAATCCAACGGCCCCTCTCGCGCGTACCGCTTCGCTGTGTTAAACGCCGCTGACAGGTGGCCCCCACCTCGTCAGGGCAGCCCACGGCACCAGTTGCTTGTTGGGCTGCGCTGTGTTTTAAATCCCGTTTCGGCCCAGTAGCATTTCCCGCCTAGCCCACGATTTCAAATTTAGATTTTACAATTATTCAAATGTGCTGCAGATGCTTTAGTAATCTTTGAATAGTTTGAATTCTACCAAACCAAATCTAGAAAATTTTATACCGTTGGAAAGCCCAAGAAATTATCTAGCCAATGCCACTGGTCCCATCTCCAAATTCGTGGTAGAATTAATCTGCTAAAAATAACAAAACAGACACTTCTGCAGATTCAAACTTTATTTAAAATTCAACCAAAATGGATTTTGAGTTGATTCCAACTCTCATAGTTCACAAATGATGTACTATAATTGTTTATGCAATAATATAGCCAGGTTGTTTGCATGATCACGGACTATATCAAAATAGTGGCTATGGAGCCATTCTAGCCCATTTCAAACTTAGAATTTAAATTCTATAAGTACTATGAGAGCACCTCTCTCATTTAAATCATGATCTTAAGTAATATAAGAAGAGGTAATGACCTTGGGTTAATAAACCTCTATTTGTATTTACTTAAAGATTTTAAATCATTTATATGTTGAGTTTAAATGGCATAAGGTGTAGCACCTTAATTAAATTGTTCTCCCTCATAATAGATATGAAATGTTGACCATGGTCTACCTATATTTCATACCTTATTATTATGAGTGGAGATTAAATCTTGAAAGGATAGGATGAGAGGAAATTATGTTTCCTCCAAAAGATTAAATAACAACTCAAAAGAATAATTATAATGAGAGGAAATTATTTTTCTCTTAAATAAGAAAGAACCAAGTAATTCACCCTGCCTTGAATAATGTGATGTTATTATGACTTGAGTGAACTCTTTGGTGTGTTTTAGTTTAGTATACAAGAATTGGTTTGGGTGTTTATACCTCGTATTCGTATATATACGCTAGTAACGAGGATTACCAAGAGGAGGAAGGCTACATTCAAGAAGAAGAGGAGAACTTTGACTCCTATCCCCACCAAGGCAAGCTAACCCTTGCTAACCACCATGATACTAAGCTCTACAAGGGCAAAGCACCATCCCCTTTTATTTTATGTATTTACCTATCCCATGTTTTTACCTTGCAATTATTTTTGGCTTATTTACTTTCAAAGTACTTTTTGATTTATGATTCACTTGGTCTAGAGTAGAACATTGTTTAAGGATAGCTTAGAGCAAAGTCAAGCTAGTTAGCACCCCTCATGAAATAGTGGCTAGTGCTAAGCAAATAAAAATTTGACTACTCTAGATGGGAACTTGGTGAAGTGAAATGACTTTGAAAGAATGTGAATTTGAAGGTGACATGGTTGACTTGGTGAATTTTCAAATAAAACTGACGATTGGGTTTGAATGCGATACCTTTCCAATTATACAAGTACCCCCACAATACCTGATTATGGGTAGGGCTTAACTAGAAGCTTGTGTATTTTAGTATGGGTTCCCTCTAAACAAACATCATAGGGGTTACGCCGAGGCTGCCTCCGTATATGAGAAATGATGTGAATATGAGGTGAATGTACGACCCAAGCCCTGTGCAGTTCCCGGGTTAACAGTTGGTTTTCACCGGGAGGCCAAGCTCATGGGGAGAGGTGCCTATACTAGTATATATAAGTGAAAGGTTATGGTTGATGATCCGCGTACTGAGTTACGATGATTCGGGGTTATCCTCGACGGATGAAATCAAAAGTTGTGGCACAAGAGTACAACCTCTGCAGAGTGTTAAACCTATTCGAATAGCCGTGTCCACGGTTACGGACGATTGGAAAGGCCATACTGTTTCGTTATCAGAGTTTTTGATCTGAAAAAGGAATGATGAATTGAAAGGTGATTTTGAGTTTGAATCACAAATGATTGGTGGGAATGACACTAATGTTCCCACTTGAGTTAGTCTAGCAAATGCTAAAGTCTTTACCAAAGGTTTGATGAACTAAAACTTGGCTTTCCGCAAATGAACCTAGAGCTTAGTACCCCTTAAATACCCCTCTTAAGTAATTACTTTAGTATTAGTTTGCGAGTGCTTTAAAGTACTCATGGCTTCGCCCTGGCTATTCAAATGCCAGACTTTGAAGAGGAGCAACAGTATCCGGATGACGGACAACAAGACGTCTATGATAATTAGGCTCGTCTCCGAACGTCAAGCATTGCCTGTGGGACAGATAGTCCACTATTACTACGCTTCCGCTACTCATTTGTGTGTTGAACAATCTATTTGTGTAATATTGGATCATGTGATCCGTTGTTGTAAGACAAGTATGTGTTGTAATAAATGATGACTCTGAACTACTTACTATTATGTCTCGCAAAAACAATCTTCCTGGGATTGCGATGTATGATATAATGGGCATCTGGACTTAAAAATCCCGGAGTTGACAAAACTGGTGCGAGCTTTTTCGGGAGAGAGAAGAGGATGGGAGGAAGAGATGAAAAAGTGGGGCAAAGGGGGGCCCACACACCAGGGTGGCGCGCCCCCCTTGCTGGCTGCGCCAGCCAGGTGGGAGCCACCCTGGGGTGCCCCACTGGTCATCCCCAGGTGTTCCCAGGTGCCTCTTCGAAAAATAGGACCAACGGTATAATATTTGTGAATTTTTGAAAACTTTGAAAAATGCACATTTCTAGGTATTAATTTTATTATTACTGGACAGGAAAAGATTCTGAAATCTCTAATTGACTAAAGAACTTTGCAAATCAAAAGTGCTACAGTAAGTAGAACAAGTGGAGGAAGAAAGAGATGTTGTTTAACTCCTCTATGCATATAAAATGAATTTGTTAACAAGGTTGATCAAGTCTTGTCACCAAATAAATTTTACATAACATATGAAGAAATAAACCTCAAATCAATCATGTTACCTTGTATTGAATTGATATGGATCCAATCATAAGATTTTGATATCCTTCTTTAGGCTCATATATAGGACAATCAATAGTCCCAACTTTGATAGTTCTCATATTAGAAATAGTATTAACTCCACATACTTTATCAATCCTCTTGGGGAAATAGACGGTATGCTCCTTGTCATCAACATTGAAAGTAACTTTTCCTTTATTGCAATCAATAACAGCCCCTGCGGTGTTAAGAAAAGGTCTCCCAAGAATAATAGACATATTATCATCTTCAGGCATTTCCAACACAACAAAATCAGTTAATATCAAGCAGTTAGTAGTAACTTGAACAGGAACATCCTCACATATACCAACATGAATAGCAGTAGATTTATCAGCCATTTGCAAAGATATATCAGTAGGTATCAACTTGTCTAAATAAAGTCTCTTATAAAGAGAAAAAGGCATAACACTAACATCGGCTCCTAAATCACATAGAGCAGGTCTAACATAATTATTCTTAATAGAACAAGGAATAGTAGGTATACCTAGGTCGCCCGACTTCTTTGGAACCTTGCCATTGAAAGAGTAATTAGCAAGCATAGTGGAAATCTCCTCATTAGGAATTTTCCTTTTATTAGTGACAATATCTTTCATGTACTTTGAATAAGGAGGCAATTTAATAGCATCAGTCAAAGGAATTTGCAAGAATAAAGGTTTCATCCAATCGCAAAATTTATTATAGTGTTCTTCTTCCTTTGATTTTAGTTTCTTAGCAGGAAAAGGCATTTGCTTTTGAACCCACGGTTCTCTTTCATTACCATGTTTCTTAGCAATAAAATCTTCTTTAGAATACTTTTTATTTTTAGCATGCTTTTCAGGTTCATCTTCAACCTCTTCTTTATCAGAAGCATCATTCTTATCATTATCTTTATCATGTTCATTACCACTTTCAGTTTCAGCATCAGAAATAGTAATACTATTAGGATCATTAACAGGTTCAGAGGATTCTACAACATTTTTATGTTTCTTCTTCTTTTTCTTTGAAGGTGCACTAATTTCTTTAGTTCGTTGAGAATCTTCTTCAACTCTTTTGGGGTGCCCTTCAGGATATAGAGGATCCTGGGTAGAAACACCGCCTCTAGTTGTTACTTCATAAGCATGTTTCTCTTTAGAATTATTTTTTAACAAGTCACTTTGCACTTTAGTGAGTTGATCAATTTGAGTTTGAATCATATGAAAATGTTTAACAACCATCTTAACATCATTGGAGGTTCTCTCCACAATATCATGCAATTCACTAATAGCTTGAGAATTTTCCATTAAATGATTCTCTACTCTCATATTAAAATTTTCTTGCTTAACAATATAATTATCAAACTCATCTAAGCATTGAGCAGGATGTTTTGAATACGGAATATCTTCCCTAGTAAAGCGTTGAAGGGAGTTTACCTCAATCATGGATGAAGGGGGAATTATATCACATATATCTTCTATGGGAGGTAAGTTTTTCACATCTTCTGATTTAATACCTTTCTCCTTAAGAGACTTCTTGGCTTCCCTCATATCTTCATCATTTAATTTAATCAAACCCCTCTTCTTCAATATCGGCGTCGAAGTTGGTTCAGGTGTAGACCAATCATCATGATTCCGGCCTATTTTAGCCAATAATTCTTCAGCTTCGTCTGGAGTCCTTTTCCTGAAAACACAACCAGCACAACTATCCAAATATGCCCTAGACTCAATGGTTACTCCACTATAAAATATATCAAGTAGATCATTCTTTTCCAGATCATGTCCAGGTCGAGCTCTGATAAGAGAACAAAATCTTGCCCAAGCTTCAGGCAATTTCTCTTCATCTTCCTGGTCAAATCTATAAATTTTCTGTAAAGCAATATGTTGAGCACTAGCAGGAAATTATTTTCGAAAGAAAAAACATCACGCAAATCAGTTGGAATTTTAATAGAACCAGGAGGCAAATTATTATACCAAGTTTTAGCATCATCCTTTAATGAGAAAGGAAAAAATTTAGCGACAAAATAAGTACGCATCTTGACATCATCAGAAAACAAGCTACTCATAGAAGAAATTTCAATCATGTGTTCTACAGCACTTTCTTTTTCAGTACCACAAAAGGGTGTTTTCTCAATAATAGCTATATGAGATAGATCAAGAGAAAAATCATAATCTTCCTTAATGTTTATAGGAGATGTGGCAAATTTAGGATCAGGAGATAGCTTATATCTAACAGTATGTTGTGCGAGAAACTTTTTAATTTTACTTGCATCAGTAATAGAATTGCATTTATCAATAAAATCATCATTAAGCTCCACATAATCCTCATCAGGATCATCACTAGAATAATCAACAGACTCAGGTGAACTAACAGGTGTAGTAGCATTAGGAGTTTCAGTATTTTAAATTTGTCTAGACCTAGCAATTGTAGCATCTAGAGAAGATCCCACTATCATCAAGCACATCAGAAACATTATAAATATTATAAGAGTTTTCAGATTCAGCAGAAGTACCAGCAAGTGAAGCTTGCGGCGGTGAAACAAGTTGACTTATCACAGATGGTGAATCAAGAGCAGCAGAGGTACTCAGAGTTGTACCTTTTCTTGTAGTGGATGGTAATATGGCGACTTTAGGATCGCGAGATTTACCCATGATGGAGAATTTGCAGCGAACAATATCAATCCAAGTGAACTTCCAAATAAATCTATGCTCCCCGGCAACGGCGCCAGAAAATAGTCTTGATGACCCACAAGTATAGGGGATCGCAACAGTCTTCGCGGGAAGTAAAACCCAATTTATTGATTCGACACAAGGGGAGACAAAGAATACTTGAAAGCCTTAACATCGGAGTTGTCAATTCGGCTGCACCTGGAAACAGACTTGCTCGCAAGAGTTTATCAGTAGTAACAGTTTATAGCGAGCTTGAGTAGTGAAATAACAAGACGAGTAACAGAGACAGCAGTAGTGATTTTAGTAAACAGCAGGATTAAAATACTGTAGGCACAGGGATGGATGACGGGCGTTGCATGGATGAGAGAAACTCATGTAACAATCAAAGCAGGGCATTTGCAGATAATAATAAAACGGTGTCCAAGTACAAAGCAATCCATAGGCATGTGTTCCATATTTAGTAGTACGTGCTCGCAATGAGAAACTTGCACAACATCTTTTGTCCTACCAGCCGGTGGCAACCGGGCCTCTAGGGAATCTACTAGATATTAAGGTACTCCTTTTAATAGAGTACCGGAGCAAAGCATTAACACTCCGTGAACACATGTGATCCTCACGTCACCGCCATCCCCTCCGGTTGTCCCGATTTCTGTCACTTCGGGGCCTTTGGTTCCGGACAGCGACATGTGTATACAACTTGCAGGTAAGATCATAAAACAATGCATATCATGATGAAATAATAACATGTTCAGATCTGAGATCTTGGCACTCGGGCCCTAGTGACAAGCATTAAGCATAACAAGTTGCAACAATATGATCAAAGTACCAATTACGGACACTAGGCACTATGCCCTAACAATCTTATGCTATTACATGACCAATCTCATCCAATCCCTACCACCCCCTTCAGCCTACAGCGGGGGAATTACTCACACATGGAGGGAGGAAACATTGCTGGTCGATGGAGAGGCGTCGGTGGTGATGGCAGCGATGATCTCCTCCGATTCCCCGTCCCGGCGGAGTGCCAGAACAGAGACTTCTGGTCCCCGAGACGGAGTTTCGCGATGTGGCGGCGTTCTGGAGGGTTTCTGGTGACTTCGACTTCTCCCCGTGCGTTTTTTGGTCAAAGGCGTTAAGTAGTCCAAAGGAGGGCGTCGGAGGCCGGCCGAGGGGGCCACACGCTAGGGTCGCGCGCCCCCCTCCTGGGCCGCGCCGCCCTAGGGTGTGGGGCCCTTGGGCCTCCACCTGACTTGCCCTTCTGGCTCTGTCAGTCTTCTGGAAAAATAAGACCTTTCGCATAATTTCCGAGGATTTTCCTGAAAGTTGGATTTCTGCACAAAATCGAGACACCAGAACAGTTCTGCTGAAAACAACGTTAGTCCGTGTTAGTTGCATCCAAAATACACAAATTAGAGGCAAAACAATAGCAAAAGTGTTCGGGAAAGTAGATACGTTTTGGACGTATCATTGATCATCATATCATCAAGAAGCTTTGTTGCAGCACCCAAAGTGATGGACATAAAAGTACCTCCAGCAGCTGAATCCAATAGGTTCCTTGAAGAAAAATTTAATCTTGCATAAAAGGTTTGGATGATCATCCAAGTAGTTAGTCCATGGGTAGGGAAATTCTTTACCAAAGATTTCATTCTCTCCCACGCTTGGGCAACATGTTCATTATCTAATTTCTTAAAGTTCATAATGCTACTTCTCAAAGATATAATTTTAGTAGGAGGATAATATTTTCCAATGAAAGCATTTTTACATTTAGTCCATGAATCAATACTATTTTTAGTCAAAGATAGCAACCAATCTTTAGCTCTTCCTCTCAAGGAGAAAGGAAACAATTTCAGTTTTATAATATCCCCATCTCTATCCTTATACTTTTGCATTTCACAAAGTTCAACAAAATTATTAAGATGGGCAGCAGCATCATCAGTACTAACACCAGAAAATTGCTCTCTCATAACAAGATTTAGTAAAGCAGGTTTAATTTCATAAAATTCTGCTGTAGAAGCAGGTGGAGCAATAGGAGTGCATATGAAATCATTATTATTTGTGCTAGTGAAGTCACACAACTTAGTGTTCTCAGGAGTACTCATTTTAGCAAAAAATAAATAAAGCAAGACCGAATTAAATAAAGTAAAACAAGTAACTAATTTTTTTTGTGTTTTTGATATAAAGAAAGCAAACAAGACAGAAAATAAAATAAAGCAAGACAATAAACAAAGTAAAGAGATTGGGTGTGAGAGACTCCCCTTGCAGCGTGTCTTGATCTCCCCGGCAACGGCGCCAGAAAAGTAGCTGCTTGTGACGGTAAAGCACACGTCCGTTGGGAACCCCAAGAGGAAGGTATGATGAGTACAACAGCGAGTTTTCCCTCAATAAGAAACCAAGGTTATCGAACCAGTAGGAGATGAAGACCACGTGAAGGTTGTTGGTGGAGGAGTGTAGTGCGGCGCAACACCAGGGATTCCGGTGCCAACGTGGAACCTGCACAACACAATCAAAATACTTTGCCCCAACTTAACAGTGAGGTTGTCAATCTCACCGGCTTGCTGAAAACAAAGGATTAAACGTATGGTGTGGAAAATGATGTTTTCTTGCAGAAAACAAAAGAGAACAATGATTGCAGTAGGTTGTATTTCAGATGTAAAAGAATGGATCGGGGTCCACAGTTCACTAGTGGTGTCTCTCCAATAAGATAAATAACATGTTGGGTAAACAAATTACAGTTGGGCAATTGACAAATAGAGAGGGCATAACAATGCACATACATATCATGATGACTACTATGAGATTTACTTAGGGCATTACAACAAAGAACATAGACCGCCATCCAGCATGCATCTATGCCTAAAAAGTCCACCTTCGGGTTAGCATCCGCACCCCTTCCAGTATTAAGTTGCAAACAACAGACAATTGCATTAAGTACTGTGCGTAATGTAAACAATACAAATATCCTTATACAAAGCATTGATGTTTTATCCCTAGTGGCAACAGCACATCCACAACCTTAGGGGTTGCTGTCACTCCCCAGATTCAATGGAGACATGAACCCACTATCTAGCATAAATACTCCCTCTTGGAGTTACAAGTATCAACTTGGCCAGAGCCTCTACTAGCAACGGAGAGCATGCAAGATCATAAACAACACATATATGATAGATCGATAATCAACTTGACATAGTATTCCATATTCATCGGATCCCAACAAACACAACATGTAGCATTACAATAAGATGATCTTGATCATGATAGGCAGCTCACAATATCTAAACATGATGGCACAAGAGGAGAAGACAACCATCTAGCTACTGCTATGTACCCATAGTCCAAGGATGAACTACTCACTCATCAGTCCGGAGGCGGGCATGGTGATGTAGAGCCCTCCGGTGATGATTCCTCTCTCCGGCAGGGTGCCGGAGGAGATCTTCTGAACCCCCCGAGTTAGGGTTGACGGCGGCGACGTCTCTGGAACTCTTCTAGTATTTTAGCTCTCGGTGCTAGGGTTCTCGCGGACGAAGGAATAAATAGGCGAAGGGGCAGAGTCGAGGGAGCCAGGGGCTCCCTCACCACATGTCGGCGCGGGGGGCCCCACTGCCGCGCCGCCCTATGGTGTGGGCCCCCTGCTGGCCTTCCTCGACTCTTCTTCGGTCTTCTGGAACCCTCCGTGGAAAATAGGGCCGTGGGCTTTTGTTTCGTCCAATTCCGAGAATATTTGTAAACTAACTTTTCTGAAATCAAAATCAGCAGAAAACATGAACTGGCAGTGTGGTATCTTGTTAATAGGTTAGTCCCATAAAATGCATAAAAACATTATAAAGTGTGAATAAAACATGTAGGTATTGTCATAAAACTAGCATGGAACATAAGAAATTATAGATACGTTGGAGAAGTATCAACCGTCACGCCCAAGGACCGCGCTCATATCCGCTCGCTCAAGACCGCCAAGGAAGCATGGGATAAACTCGACAAGCTCTTCCTTGGAAATGAGAGCATCCAAAGCTCTCGTTTTGATGAAGTGAACAACATGGCCGACAACTTCGTCATGAATGAAGGAGAGACCCCCGAAGAAATGTATCGGCGCCTCATCGCTCTCGCGGTACAAATGCAAGATCTGGGAGCAACGTTTGTGGATGACCATTGGATCAAGCGCAAGTTCTACAATGCTCTCCCCCCTTATAAGGAAGTGAAGTTGACGGCCATCTGCCAAAACGCCTCTTTCCATGCTATGACATCCGATGAAGTTCTTAGCGAAGTCATCGCTTTGGACATCTCCAAGAAGAATGCAGAGGATCTTGTTGCTCGCGCCCACAACACCCGCAAGCCAAACCTTGCATTGAAGATGAAAGTTCATGAGGCTAGTGAAAGCGATGAGGATCCCATTGAGTGGGGACCGGATGATCTCAAGACCAACTATCATGAGCACATGGCTCTCGCCGCCAAGAAATTTTGGGAGGGAAACAAGTCCCGAAACACAAGACCAAGAAGATTGCGTGATTCTCCAAGAAGCTTCTCCAAGAGCCCAAGGGAGGGGCAAAGGGGGAGAACATGCTACAATTGCGGCGACAAGAATCATTTTGTCGCGGATTGTATGTTTGAGAGAAGAGAAGAAAATGGTGGAAGGCTTGTTCGCAAGGAAAAGTTCAAGTCACTCTCCAAAGGATTCTCCAAGTTCTCCTCCAAGCCCGATGACGACAAGGTCTCCTTCACCAAGAAGCCAAGAGCCTTCATCATTCGAGAAGAGTACTCCTCCGATGAGGATGAAGAACATGAGGACAAGAGCTCCAAAAAGGAAGGAGAGGGAGTGGCCGCCATCGCCATTACCACTCCCTCTATCTCCCTCTTCGACTCTCCTAATGAGAACCTCGTCACCAACAATGCTCATTGCCTTATGGCAAAGGTATCCACGGAGGTAGAACCCCCTTCCAAGCTCTCATCTTCAACTAACGCTTTATATATTGATGATGCCACTAGTCTCACCATTAAGCGTGAGATTATGGGTTTGGAATCTTTTCTCACTAACATGCAAGGGGATACCAAGACTCATGTTGGGGCTCTCTTGTCCCAACTTGGTGCGGCACAAGACCTTATAGAGGAGAAGGAGAGGTTTGAAAGGGAGACGGCAAATGATATTGCCTCTCTCAATGAAGCGCTTGAAGAAGAACAAAATTTGTGCATGTCTGATGACCCACAAGTATAGGGGGTGTATCGTAGTATCTTCGATAAGTAAGAATGTCGATCCCAACGAGGAGCAGAAGGTGTTGACAAGCAGTTTCGATGAAGGATTCACTGTAAATGCTCACAGACAAGTATTCAGGGGGTTTTGATGTAACATATGAATAAAGTACGAGTAAGTAAAGTGCGAGAGTAACAATTGCAGCGAGTGGCCCAATCCTTTTTAGCACAAAGGACAAGCCGGTTTGTTTACTTATAATAACCAAACGTTCCTGAGGACACACGGGATTTTAGTCTAGTGCTTTCGCTACATACGGCTAATTAATCTTCATTGTTTTGATAATTGTTGTGTGGGTGAACCTATGCTAATGTACCGCCCTTCCTAGGACTAATACATACTTGTGATTATACCCCTTGCAAGCATCCGCAACTACAAGAGAGTAATTAAGATAAATCTAACCACAGCCTTAAACTCTGAGATCCTGCTATCCCTCATGCATCGATATACCAACGGGGGCTCAGGTTTCTGTCACTCCGGCAACCCCGCAATTGGCAAACGAGTACAAGATGCATTCCCCTAGGCCCATAAAGGTGAAGTATCGTGTAGTCGACGTTCACACGACACCACTAGAAGAATAACACCACAACTTAAATATCATAACATTGAATATTACTCAACCATACTTCACTACTAACATTTAGACTTCACCCATGTCCTCAAGAACTAAACGAACTACTCACGAGACATCATATGGAACATGATCAGAGGTGATATGATGATGAATAACAATCTGAACATAAACCTTGGTTCAATGGTTTCACTCAATAGCATTAATAACAAGTAGAAATCAACACCGGGAGAGTTTCCCCTATCAAACAATCAAGATCAAACCCAAATTGCTACAGCGGTGACGATGTGCAGCGGTGGAGACGGCGGTGATGATGATGAAGATGATGATGATGGTGATGGAGATGATGTCCAGCTCGATGACGGTGACGATGGCGTCGATTTCCCCCTCCGGGAGGGAATTTCCCCGGCAGATCTCAGCCTGCCGGAGAGCTCTTTTCTCTCTGGTGTTCTCCGCCCCGCAGAGGCGGCTGTGACTCTTCGCGACCTATCCCCTGGAGCTTAGGTTTTCGGGATGAAGGTGTACGCGAAGAAAAGGAGGCGAGAGGGGGCTGTGGGCCCCCTCCTCACAGGGCGGCGCGGCCAGGCCTTGGGTCGCGCCGGCCTATGAGGTGGGCCCACCTCGGGTCCCCTCGGCTCCCCCTTCTGGCTCCCTTCGTCTTCTAGAAAAATAGGATTTTTCATATAATTTCCGTCGACTGTTGATCTTCCGAAATATTGCATTCTGACAGCGCTTTTTCCAGAAGAATCCTGTCTCCAGTGCGCGATCCTCCAATAATCATGAATCATGCAAAATAGATGAAATAACATAAGTATCATCTCCAAATATGAAATATATCAATGAATAACAGCAAATTATGATATAAAATAGTGATGCAAATTGGACGTATCAACTCCCCCAAGCTTAGACTTCGCTTGTCCCCAAGCGAAACTGAACTCGGTAAACAGGACCACATGTTTATGGAGTGAAGAGTCGATAAATAAAATACGGACAAGAAGCATCATATTCATTCACACAAGACATTCTAGTAAACAACTTCCTCATATAATTCAACTTGAAACAAGTATAAGGTAATCACAAATAAAGGTGCATACGAAATCTTAGTTGGTGATGGCTGATACATCTCAAATGTATCTATAATTTCTTATGGTCCATGCTACTTTTATGATGATACTCACATGTTTTATACACATTATATGTCATTATTATGCATTTTCCGGCACTAACCTATTAACGAGATGCCGAAGAGCCAGTTGTTGTTTTCAGCTGTTTTTGGTTTCAGAAATCCTAGTAAGGAAATATTCTCGGAATTGGACGAAATCAACGCCCAGGGTCCTATTTTTGCACGAAGCTTCCAGAAGGTCGGAGGACTTACGAAGTGGGGCCACGAGGTGGCCAGACACCAGGGCAGCGCGGCCAGCAAGGGGCCCGCGCGGCCCTGTTGTGTGGGCCCCCCGTGGCGCCTCTTGACCTGCCCTTCCGCCTACAAATAGCCTTCGTCGCGAAACCCCCAGTACCGAGAGCCACGATACGGAAAACCTTACTGAGACGCCGCCGCTGCCAATCCCATCTCGGGGGATTCAGGAGATCGCCTCCGGCACCCTGCCGGAGAGGGGAATCATCTCCCGGAGGACTCTACACTGCCATGGTCGCCTCCGGATTGATGTGTGAGTAGTTCACCCCTGGACTATGGGTCCATAGCAGTAGCTAGATGGTTGTCTTCTCCTCATTGTGCTATCATTGTCTGATCTTGTGAGCTGCCTATCATGATCAAGATCATCTATCTGTAAAGCTACATGTGCGTTTGTTGGGATCCGATGGATAGAGAATACTATGTTATGTTGATTATCAATCTATTATCTATGTGTTGTTTATGATCTTGCATGCTCTCCGTTGCTAGTAGAGGCTCTGGCCAAGTCATTGCTTGTAACTCCAAGAGGGAGTATTTATGCTCGATAGTGGGTTCATGCCTCCATTAAATCTGGGACAGCGACAGAAGGTTCTAAGGTTGTGGATGTGCTGTTGCCACTAGGGATAAAACATTGATGCCATGTCCGAGGATGTAGTTATTGATTACATTACGCACCATACTTAATGCAATTGTCTGTTGTTTGCAACTTAATACTGGAAGGGGTTTGGATGATAACCTGAAAGTGGACTTTTTAGGCATAGATGCATGCTGGATAGCGGTCTATGTACTTTGTCGTAATGCCCAATTGAATCTCACAATACTCATCATGTCATGTATGTGCATCGTCATGCCCTCTCTATTTGTCAATTTCCCAACTGTAATTTGTTTACCCAATATGCTATTTCTTATGGGAGAGACACCTCTAGTGAACTGTGGACCCCGGTCCATTCTTTTACATCGAATACGATCTACTGCAATACTTGTTTTACTGTTCTCTGCAAACAATCATCATCCACACTATACATCTAATCCTTTGTTACAGCAAGCCGGTGAGATTGACAACCTCACTGTTTCGTTGGGGCAAAGTACTTTGGTTGTGTTGTGCAGGTTCCACGTTGGCGCCGGAATCCCTGGTGTTGTGCCGCACTACATCTCGCCGCCATCAACCTTCAACGTGCTTCTTGGCTCCTACTGGTTCGATAAACTTTGGTTTCTTACTGAGGGAAACTTGCTGCTGTACACATCATACCTTCCTCTTGGGGTTCCCAACATCACAAGGAAGCTACTACGCCCACATCAACTGTGCGCAAGCAGCTAATTTTCTGGCGCCGTTGCCGGGGAGATCAAGACACACTGCAAGGGAAGTCTTCACAATCCAATCTCTTTACTTTGTTTTTGTCTTGATTTATTTTATTTACTACTTTGTTTGCTGCACTAAAACAAAACACAAAAAAATTAGTTGCTAGTTTTACTTTATTTACTATCTTGTTAGCTATATTAAAAACACAAAAAAATTAGTTACTTGCATTTACTTTATCTAGTTTGCTTTATTTACTATTGCTAAAACGGGTACTCCTGAAAATACTAAGTTGTGTGACTTCACAACCACAAATAATAATGATTTCGTATGCACACCTATTGCTCCACCTGCTACTACAGCAGAATTCTTTGAAATTAAACCTGCTTTACTGAATCTTGTTATGTGAGAGCAATTTTCTGGTGTTAGTTCTGATGATGCTGCTGCCCATCTCAATAATTTTGTTGAACTTTGTGAAATGCAAAAGTATAAAGATGTAGATGGTGACATAATAAAATTAAAATTGTTCCCTTTCTCACTAAGAGGAAGAGCTAAAGATTGGTTGCTATCTCTGCCTAAGAATAGTATTGATTCATGGACTAAATGCAAGGATGCTTTTATTGGTAGATATTATCCCCCTGCTAAAATTATATATTTGAGGAGTAGCATAATGAATTTTAAACAATTGGATACTGAGCATGTTGCACAAGCATGGGAAAGAATGAAATCTTTGGTTAAATATTGCCCAACCCACGGACTGACTACTTGGATGATCATCCAAACCTTTTATGCAGGACTGAATTTTTCTTCACGGAACCTATTGGATTCAGCTGCTGGAGGTACCTTTATGTCCATCACTCTTGGTGAAGCAACAAATCTTCTTGATAATATGATGATTAATTACTCTGAATGGCACACAGAAAGAGCTCCACAAGGTAAGAAGGTAAATTCTGTCGAAGAAACCTCTTCCTTGAGTGATAAGATTGATGCTATTATTTCTATGCTTGTGAGTGGTAGGACTAATGTTGATCCTAATAATGTTCCGTTAGCTCCATTGGTTGCTCAAGAAGAACATGTTGATGTGAACTACATTAAAAATAATAATTTCAACAACAATGCTTATCAGAACAATTCTAGTAACAACTATAGGCCATATCCTTATAATAGTGGTAACGGTTATGGTAATTCTTACAACAATAATAGGAATACACCCCCTGGACTTGAAGCCATGCTTAAAGAATTTATTAGTACACAAACTGCTTTTAACAAATCTGTTGAAGAAAAGCTTGGGAAAATTGATATACTTGCTTCTAAAGTTGATAGTCTTGCTGCTGATATTGATCTTTTGAAATTGAAAGTTATGCCTAATAGGGATATTGATAATAAAATTGTTACTACAGAAAATGCCATACAAGTTACAATTAATGAGAATATAAGATTAATGGTTGAATTGCATGCTAGGTGGGAAAGAGAAGAAAATGAAAAACTAGCTAAAGAAAATAATATAGCTAAAGTTTGGAGTATTACCACCACTAGCAATGCTAATGCTCCACATGTTGCTGCACCTCCTACTATCAATGGTAAAATAATTGGTGTTAGCAATGTTTCTACTCCTAATGCAAAGCAAGCAAAACTGCCTGAAACTGCTAAAACTGCTGAAACTGCCTGTGATAAAACTGCTGAAATTTTTTCCAACATTGGGGACAATGATCCCATTGCTTTAGATCATAATGGTTTAGATTTTGATGATTGCCACATCTCTGAAGTTATAAAGTTCTTACAAAAACTTGCTAAGAATCCTAATGCTAGTGCTATAAATTTGGCTTTCACGAAACATATTACAAATGCTCTCATAAAAGCTAGAGAAGAGAAACTAGAACGCGAAACTTCTATTCCTAGGAAGCTAGAGGATGGTTGGGAGCCCATCATTAAGATGAAGGTCAATTATTTTGGTTGTAATGCTTTATGTGATCTTGGTGCAAGTATTTCCGTTATGCCTAAGAAAATCTATAATATGCTTGACTTGCCACCATTGAAAAATTGTTATTTGGATGTTAATCTTGCTGATAACTCTATGAAGAAACCTTTGGGGAAAGTTGATAATCTTCGTATTATGGTTAACAATAACCTTGTCCCCATTGATTTTGTTGTCTTGGATATTGAATGCAATGCATCTTGTCCCATTATATTGGGAAGACCTTTTCTTCGAACTGTTGGTGCTATCATTGATATGAAGGAAGGTAATATTAAATATCAATTTCCTCTCAAGAAAGGTATGGAACACTTCCCTAGAAAGAGAATGAAGTTACCTTTTGATTCTATTATTAGAACAAATTATGATGTTAACACTTCGTCTCTTGATAATACTTGATACACACTTTCTGCGCCTAGCTGAAAGTCGTTAAAGAAAAGCGCTTATGGGAGACAACCCATGTTTTTACTACAGTACTTTTTGTTTTATATTTGAGTCTTGGAAGTTTTTTACTACTGTAGCAACCTCTCCTTATCTTAGTTTTATTGCATTGTTGTGCCAAGTAAAGAATCTAATAGAAGTATGATACTAGATTTGGATTACTGCGCAGAAACAGATTTCTTTGCTGTCACGAATCTGGGTCTAATTCTATGTAGGTAACTCAGAAAATTATGCCAATTTACGTGAGTGATCCTCAGATATGTACGCAACTTTCATTAGTTTTAAGTTTTCTCATGTGAGCAAGTCTGGTGCATGTTAAAAATACGTCTTTATGAACTGTTCTGTTTTGACAGATTCTGCCTTTTATTTTGCATTGCCTGTTTTGCCATGCTTGATGGATTTTTCAATTCCATTGACATTTAGTAGCTTTGTGCAATGTCCAGAAGTATAAAGAATGATTGTGTCACCTCTGAATAAGTGAATTTTAATTGTGCACTAACCCTCTAATGAGTTTGCTTTGAGTTTGGTGTGGAGGAAGTTTTCAAGGATCAAGAGAGGAGGATGATACAACATGATCAAGGAGAGTGAAAGCTCTAAGCTTGGGGATGCCCCGGTGGTTCACCCCTGCATATATCAAGAAGACTCAAGCGTCTAAGCTTGGGGATGCCCAAGGCATCCCCTTCTTCATCGACAACATTATCAGGTTCCTCCCCTGAAACTATATTTTTATTCCATCACATCTTATGTACTTTACTTGGAGCGTCTGTTTGTTTTTGTTTTTGTTTTGTTTGAATAAAATGGATCCTAGCATTCCTTGTGTGGGAGAGAGACACGCTCCGCTGTTGCATATGGACAAATATGTCCTTAGCTTTACTCATAGTATTCATGGTGAAAGTTTCTTCTTCGTTAAATTGTTATACGGTTGGAATTGGAAAATGATATATGTGGTAATTGGTATAATATCTTGAATAATGTGATACTTGGTGATGGCGTGTAACTCACACGTTCGTTGGGAACCCCAAGAGGAAGGTATGATGTTGTATAGCAGCAGGTTTTCCCTCAGTAAGAAACCAAGGTTTATCGAACCAGTAGGAGCCAAGAAGCACGTTGAAGGTTGTTGGTGACGGAGTGTAGTGCGGCGCAACACCAGGGATTCCGGCGCCAACGTGGAACCTGCACAACACAACCAAAGTACTTTGCCCCAACGAAACAGTGAGGTTGTCAATCTCACCGGCTTGCTGTAACAAAGGATTAGATGTATAGTGTGGATGATGATTGTTTGCAGAGAACAGTAGAAACAGTATTGCAGTAGATTGTATTCGATGTAAAAGAATGGACCGGGGTCCACAGTTCACTAGACGTGTCTCTCCCATAAGAAATAGCATATTGGGTAAACAAATTACAGTTGGGCAATTGACAAATAGAGAGGGCATGACAATGCACATACATGACATGATGAGTATTGTGAGATTTAATTGGGCATTACGACAAAGTACATAGACCGCTATCCAGCATGCATCTATGCCTAAAAGGTCCACTTTCGGGTTATCATCTGAACCCCTTCCGGTATTAAGTTGTAAACAACAGACAATTGCATTAAGTATGGTGCGTAATGTAATCAATAACTATATCCTCGAACATAGCATCAATGTTTTATCCCTAGTGGCAACAGCACATCCATAATCTTAGAGGTTGCTGTCACTCCCCCAGATTCACGGAGACATGAACCCACTATCGAGCATAAATACTCCCTCTTGGAGTTACAAGCAATGACTTGGCCAGAGCCTCTACTAGCAACGGAGAGCATGCAAGATCATAAACAACACATAGATAGATTGATAATCAACATAACGTAGTATTCTCTATTCATCGGATCCCAACAAACACACATGTAGCATTACAAATAGATGATCTTGATCATGATAGGCAGCTCACAAGATCAGACAATGATAGCACAATGGGGAGAAGACGACCATCTAGCTACTGCTATGGACCCATAGTCCAGGGGTGAACTACTCACACATCAATCCGGAGGCGACCATGGCGGTGTAGAGTCCTCCGGGAGATGATTCCCCTCTCTGGCAGGGTGCCGGAGGTGATCTCCAGAATCCCCCGAGATGGGATTGGCGGCGGCGGCGTCTCAGTAGGTTTTCTCGTATCGTGGCTCTCGGTACTGGGGGTTTCTCGACGAGGGCTATAAGTAGGCGGAGGAGATAGGTCAGGGGGCCGCCCGAGGGGCCCACACCATAGGTCGGCGCGGCCAGGGCTTGGGCCGCGCCGCCCTGGTGTGTCGCCACCTCGTGGCCCCACTTCGTCTCTCCCTCGGACTTCTGGAAGCTTCGTGTAAAAATAGGACCCTGGGCGTTGATTTCGTCCAATTCCGAGAATATTTCCTTACTAGGATTTCTGAAACCAAAAACAGCAGAAAACAACAACTGGCTCTTCGGCATCTCGTTAATAGGTTAGTGCCGGAAAATGCATAATAATGACATATAATGTGTATAAAACATGTGAGTATCATCATAAAAGTAGCATGGAACATAAGAAATTATAGATACGTTTGAGACGTATCAAGCATTCCCAAGCTTAGTTCCTGCTCGTCCCGAGCAGGTAAACGATAACAAAGATAATTTCTGAAGTGACATGCCATCATAACCTTGATCATACTATTGTAAGCATATGTAATGAATGCAGCGATCAAAACAATGGTAATGACATAAGTAAACAACTGAATCATAAAGCAAAGACTTTTCATGAATAGTACTTAAAGACAAGCATCAATAAGTCTTGCATAAGAGTTAACTCATAAAGCAATAATTCAAAGTAAAGGTATTGAAGCAACACAAAGGAAGATAAAGTTTCAGCGGTTGCTTTCAACTTGTAACATGTATATCTCATGGATATTGTCAACATAGAGTAGTATAATAAGTGCAATATGCAAGTATGTAGGAATCAATGCACAGTTCACACAAGTGTTTGTTTCTTGAGGTGGAGAGAGATAGGTGAACTGACTCAACATAAAAGTAAAAGAATGGTCCTTCAAAGAGGAAAGCATCGATTGCTATATTTGTGCTAGAGCTTTTATTTTGAAAACAAGAAACAATTTTGTCAACGGTAGTAATAAAGCATATGAGTTATGTAAATTATATCCTACAAGTTGCAAGTCTCATGCATAGTATACTAATAGTGCCCGCACCTTGTCCTAATTAGCTTGGACTACCGGATCATTGCAATACACATGTTTTAACCAAGTGTCACAATGGGGTACCTCTATGCCGCCTGTACAAAGGTCTAAGGAGAAAGCTCGCATTGGATTTCTCGCTTTTGGTTATTCTCAACTTAGACATCCATACCGGGACAACATAGACAACAGATAATGGACTCCTCTTTAATGCATAAGCATGTAGCAACAATTAATGTTCTCATATGAGATTGAGGATATATGTCCAAAACTGAAACTTCCACCATGATTCATGGCTTTAGTTAGCGGCCCAATGTTCTTCTCTAACAATATGCATGCTCTAACCATAAAAGTGGTAGATCTCTCTTACTTCAGATAAGACGAACATGCATAGCAACTCACATGATATTCAACAAAGAATAGTTGATGGCGTCCCCAGAAACATGGTTATCGCACAACAAGCAACTTATAAGAGATAAAGTGCATAAGTACATATTCAATACCACAATAGTTTTTAAGCTATTTGTCCCATGAGCTATATATTGTAAAAGTAAAGAATGGAAATTTTAAAGGTATCACTCAAGCAATATACTTTGGAATGGCGGAGAAATACCATGTGGTAGGTAGGTATGGTGGACACAAATGGCATAGTGGTTGGCTCAAGGATTTTGGATGCATGAGAAGTATTCCCTCTCGATACAAGGTTTAGGCTAGCAAGGTTATTTGAAACAAACACAAGGATGAACCGGTATAGCAAAACTCACATAAAATACATATTGTAAACATTATAAGACTCTATACCGTCTTCCTTGTTGTTCAAACTCAATACTAGAAATTATCTAGACCTTAGAGAAACCAAACATGCAAATCAGATTTTAGCATGCTCTATGTATTTCTTCATTAATAGGTGCAAAGTATATGATGCAAGAGCTTAAACATGAGCACAACAATTGCCAAGTATCACATTATTCAAGATGTTATACCAATTACCACATATATCATTTTCCAATTCCAACCATATAACAATTTAACGAAGAAGAAACTTCGCCATGAATACTATGAGTAAAGCTAAGGACATATTTGTCCATATGCAACAGCGGAGCGTGTCTCTCTCCCATACAGTGAATGCTAGGATCCAACTTTATTCAAACAAAACAAAAACAAAAACAAACAGACGCTCCAAGCAAAGTACATAAGATGTGACGGAATAAAAATATAGTTTCAGGGGAGGAACCTGATAATGTTGTCGATGAAGAAGGGGATGCCTTGGGCATCCCCAAGCTTAGACGCTTGAGTCTTCTTGATATATGCTGGGGTGAACCACCGGGGCATCCCCAAGCTTAGAGCTTTCACTCTCCTTGATCATGGCGTATATCATCCTCCTCTCTTGATCCTTTTAAACTTCCTCCACACCAAACTTAAAGCAACTCATTAGAGGGTTAGTGCACAATTAAAATTCACATATTCAGAGGTGACACAATCATTCTTTATACTTCTGGACATTGCACAAGGCTACTGAAAGTCAATGGAATCGAAAAATCCATCAAGCATGACAAAACAGGCAATGCAAAATAAAAGACAGAATCTGTCAAAACAGAACAGTTCGTAAAGACGAATTTCTAACAGGTACCAGACTTGCTCAAATGAAAAAAGTTAAAACTAATGCAAGTTGCGTACATATCTGAGGATCACTCACGTAAATTGGCATAATTTTCTGATTTACCTACAGAGAATTAGACCCAGATTCGTGACAGCAAAGAAAACTGTTTCTGCGCAGTAATCCAAATCTAGTATCATACTTTTATTAGAGACTTTACTTGGCACAACAATGCAATAAAACTAAGATAAGGAGAGGTTGCTACATTATTAAACAACTTCCAAGACTCAAATATAAAACAAAATACTGTAGTAAAAACATGGGTTGTCTCCCATAAGCGCTTTTCTTTAACGCCTTTCAGCTAGGCGCAGAAAGTGTGTATCAAGTATTATCAAGAGATGAAGCATCAACATCATAATTTGTTCTAATAATAGAATCAAAAGGTAACTTCATTCTCTTTCTAGGGAAGTGTTCCATACCTTTCTTGAGAGGAAATTGATATTTAATATTACCTTCCTTCATATCAATGGTAGCACCAACAGTTCGAAGAAAAGGTCTTCCCAATATAATGGGACAAGATGCATTGCATTCAATATCCAAGACAACAAAATCAACGGGGACAAGGTTATTGTTAATGGTAATGCGAACATTATCAACTCTCCCCAAAGGTTTCTTTGTAGAGTTATCAGCAAGATTAACATCCAAATAACAATTTTTCAATGGTGGCAAGTCAAGCATATCATAAATTTTCTTAGGCATAACAGAAATACTTGCACCAAGATCACATAAAGCATTACAACCAAAGTCATTGACCTTCATCTTAATGATGGGCTCCCAACCATCCTCTAGCTTCCTAGGAATAGAAGTTTCGCGTTCTAGTTTCTCTTCTCTAGCTTTTATGAGAGCATTTGTAATATGTTTCGTGAAAGCCAAATTTATAGCACTAGCATTAGGACTCTTAGCAAGTTTTTGTAAGAACTTTATAACTTCAGAGATGTGACAATCATCAAAATCCAAACCATTATGATCTAAAGCAATGGGATCAATGTCCCCAATGTTGGAAAAAATTTCAGCAGTTTTATCACGAGCGGTTTAATGAGTTTTAGCGATTTCAGAGCAGTTTTGCTCGCTTTGCATTAGGAGTAGAAACATTGCCAACACCAATTATTTTACCATTATTAGTAGGAGGTGCAGCAACATGTGTAGCATTAGCATTACTAGTGGTGGTAATAGTCCAAACTTTAGCTACATTATTCTCTTTAGCTAGTTTTTCATTTTCTTCTCTTTCCCACCTAGCATGCAGTTCAGCCATTAATCTTATATTCTCATTAATTCTAACTTGGATGGCATTTGATGTAGTAACAATTTTATTATCTATATCCTCAGGTTTAGCAGCCATTTTATTAATTAAATAAGATTGTGATGCAGACATGTATGAGATTCGGGTTTCAGCATTTGCAAGTTTAGTTTGCAACCCAGAGATCTCCATATTCAGATTTTCAAGTTGATTTCCTATATTCTTCAACAAGGTAGATTGCTCATTCATAGTTTTAGTAAAAAAATTATTTTGCTCATATTGTGATTGCATAAAGTTCTTGGTGGATCTTTCAATTTCTAACATCTTTTCCTCATTAGGTGAAGCATATCTACCATAAGAGTTACCATTAGCAGGATATGGCCTAGAATGATTATAATTGTTATTTTTAATGAAATTCACATCAACATGTTCTTTTTGAGCAACCAATGAAGCTAACGGAACATTATTAGGATCAACATTTGTCCTATCATTCACAAGCATAGACATAATAGCATCAATCTTATCACTCAAGGAAGAGGTTTCTTCGAGAGAATTTACCTTCTTACCTTGTGGAGCTCTTTCCATGTGCCATTCAGAGTAATTAATCATCATATTATCGAGAAGCTTTGTTGCTTCACAAAGAGTGATGGACATAAAGGTACCTCCAGCAGCTGAATCCAATAGGTTCCGTGAAGAAAAATTCAGTCCTGCATAAAAGGTTTGGATGATCATCCAAGTAGTCAGTCCATGGGTTGGGCAATTTTTAACCAAAGATTTCATTCTTTCCCATGCTTGTGCAACATGCTCAGTATCTAATTGTTTAAAATTCATTATGCTACTCCTTAAAGATATAATTTTAGCAGGGGGATAATATCTACCAATAAAAGCATCCTTGCATTTAGTCCATGAATCAATACTATTCTTAGGCAAAGATAGCAACCAATCTTTAGCTCTTCCTCTTAGTGAGAAAGGGAACAATTTTAATTTTATTATGTCACCATCTACATCTTTATACTTTTGCATTTCACAAAGTTCAGCAAAATTATTGAGATGGGCAGCAGCATCATCAGAACTAACACCAGAAAATTGCTCTCGCATAACAAGATTCAGTAAAGCAGGTTTAATTTCAAAGAATTCCGCTGTAGTAGCGGGTGGAGCAATAGGTGTGCATAAGAAATCATTATTATTTGTGGTTGTGAAGTCACACAACTTAGTATTTTCAGGAGTGGCCATTTTAGCAATAGTAAATAAAGTAAACTAGATAAAGTAAATGCAAGTAACTAATTTTTTTTGTGTTTTTGATATAGAGTGCAAGATAGTAAATAAAGTAAAGCTAGCAACTAATTTTTTTGTGTTTTGATATAGTGCAGCAAACAAAGTAGTAAATAAAATAAAGCAAGACAAAAACAAAGTAAAGAGATTGCGATGTGAAGACTCCCCTTGCAGCGTGTCTTGATCTCCCCGGCAACGGCGCCAGAAAAACTGCTTGATGGCGTGTAACTCACACGTTCGTTGGGAACCCCAAGAGGAAGGTATGATGTTGTATAGCAGCAGGTTTTCCCTCAGTAAGAAACCAAGGTTTATCGAACCAGTAGGAGCCAAGAAGCACGTTGAAGGTTGTTGGTGACGGAGTGTAGTGCGGCGCAACACCAGGGATTCCGGCGCCAACGTGGAACCTGCACAACACAACCAAAGTACTTTGCCCCAACGAAACAGTGAGGTTGTCAATCTCACCGGCTTGCTGTAACAAAGGATTAGATGTATAGTGTGGATGATGATTGTTTGCAGAGAACAGTAGAAACGATGTGCAGTAGATTGTATTCGATGTAAAAGAATGGACCGGGGTCCACAGTTCACTAGACGTGTCTCTCCCATAAGAAATAGCATATTGGGTAAACAAATTACAGTTGGGCAATTGACAAATAGAGAGGGCATGACAATGCACATACATGACATGATGAGTATTGTGAGATTTAATTGGGCATTACGACAAAGTACATAGACCGCTATCCAGCATGCATCTATGCGTAAAAAGTCCACTTTCAGGTTATCATCCGAACCCCTTCCGGTATTAAGTTGTAAACAACAGACAATTGCATTAAGTATGGTGCGTAATGTAATCAATAACTATATCCTCGAACATAGCATCAATGTTTTATCCCTAGTGGCAACAGCACATCCTTAATCTTAGAGGTTGCTGTCACTCCCCCAGATTCACGGAGACATGAACCCACTATCGAGCATAAATACTCCCTCTTGGAGTTACAAGCAATGACTTGGCCAGAGCCTCTACTAGCAACGGAGAGCATGCAAGATCATAAACAACACATAGATAGATTGATAATCAACATAACATAGTATTCTCTATTCATCGGATCCCAACAAACACACATGTAGCATTACAAATAGATGATCTTGATCATGATAGGCAGCTCACAAGATCAGACAATGATAGCACAATGGGGAGAAGACGACCATCTAGCTACTGCTATGGACCCATAGTCCAGGGGTGAACTACTCACACATCAATCCGGAGGCGACCATGGCGGTGTAGAGTCCTCCGGGAGATGATTCCCCTCTCCGGCAGGGTGCCGGAGGTGATCTCCAGAATCCCCCGAGATGGGATTGGCGGCGGCAGCGTCTCAGTAGGTTTTCTCGTATCGTGGCTCTCGGTACTGGGGGTTTCTCGACGAGGGCTATAAGTAGGCGGAGCAGATAGATCAGGGGGCCGCCCGAGGGGCCCACACCATAGGTCGGCGCGGCCAGGGCTTGGGCCGCGCCGCCCTGGTGTGTCGCCACCTCGTGGCCCCACTTCGTCTCTCCCTCGGACTTCTGGAAGCTTCGTGGAAAAATAGGACCCTGGGCGTTGATTTCGTCCAATTCCGAGAATATTTCCTTACTAGGATTTCTGAAACCAAAAACAGCAGAAAACAAAGAATCGGCTCTTCGGCATCTCGTTAATAGGTTAGTGCCGGAAAATGCATAATAATGACATATAATGTGTATAAAACATGTGAGTATCATCATAAAAGTAGCATGGAACATAAGAAATTATAGATACGTTTGAGACGTATCAAGCATTCCCAAGCTTAGTTCCTGCTCGTCCCGAGCAGGTAAACGATATGTGAGTTTTATAATGTTTACAATATGTCTTTTATGTGAGTTTTGCTGCATCGCTTCATCCTTGTGTTTGTTTCAAATAAACCTTGCTAGCCTAAGCCTCTAAGATTATGGATGTGCTGTTGCCACTAGGGATAAAACATTGATGCTATGTCCGAGGATGTAGTTATTGATTACATTACGCACCATACTTAATGCAATTGTCTGTTGTTTGCAACTTAATACTGGAAAGGTTTGGATGATAACCTGAAAGTGGACTTTTTAGGCATAGATGCATGCTGGATATCGGTCTATGTACTTTGTCGTAATACCCAATTGAATCTCACAATACTCATCATGTCATGTATGTGCATCGTCATTCCCTCTCTGTTTGTCAATTGCCCAACTGTAATTTGTTTACCCAATATGCTATTTCTTATGGGAGAGACACCTCTAGTGAACTGTGGACCCCGGTCCATTCTTTTACATCGAATACGATCTACTGCAATACTTGTTTTGCTGTTCTCTGCAAACAATCATCATCCACACTATACATCTAATCCTTTGTTACAGCAAGCCGGTGAGATTGACAACCTCACTGTTTCGTTGGGGCAAAGTACTTTGGTTGTGTTGTGCAGGTTCCACGTTGGCGCCGGAATCCCTGGTGTTGCGCCGCACTACATCTCGCCGCCATCAACCTTCAACGTGCTTCTTGGCTCCTACTGGTTCGATAAACCTTGGTTTCTTACTGAGGGAAAACTTGCTGCTGTACACATCATACCTTCCTCTTGGGGTTCCCAACATCACAAGGAAGCTACTACGCCCACATCAACTGTGCGCAAGCAATGGCAAACTTCATTCTTGGTCAAAGAACAGTTAACAGGTTATACTTATCTACCGAGCAGCGCTCTTATGTTAAAGTTTGTATGGCACAACTTGCATACTCAATCATAATAACCTCCTCATGATCATTGATAACTTGCAAAGCTATATTCATTCAGATAAAACTTGTACTAAACAAGGAAGAATAAAAGACATGATGAAGTAAATCACAATATAATGGTTTGATCACAACAACTCAAACGCTTGCTTAAGATGGAGGGAAATAGGTTTACTGACTCAACATAAAGTAAAAGACAGGCCCTTCGCAGAGGGAAGTAGGGATTAAATCATGTGCTAGAGCTTTTTCAGTTTCGAAATCATATAAAGAGAATGAAAGTAACATTTTGAGAGGTGTTTGATGTTGTCAACGACTGGTAGCGGGTACTCGAACCCCCTTGCCAGACAAACCTTCAAAGAGCGGCTCCCATTTTATTTTTATTTTTGTGTGGCACTCCTTCCAACCTTTCTTTCACAAACCATGGCTAACCGAATCCTCGGGTGCCTGCCAACAATCTCATACCATGAAGGAGTGCCTTTTTATTTTAATTTTATTATGATGACACTCCCCCCAACCTTTGCTTACACAAGCCATGGCTAACCGAATCCTTCGGGTGCCGTCCATCAATCACATACCATGGAGGAGTGTCTATTTAGGTTAATTAATTTGGGACTGGGAATCCCATTGCCAGCTCTTTTTGCAAAAATATTGGATAAGTGGATGAAGCCACTAGTCCATTGGTGAAAGTTGCCCAACAAGATTGAAAGATAAAACACCACATACTTCCTCATGAGCTATAAAACATTGACACAAATAAGAGGTAATAAATTTTGAATTGTTTTAAAGGTAGCACACGAAGTATTTACTTGGAATGGCAGGAAATACCATGTAGTAGGTAGTTATGGTGGACACAAATGGCATAGGTTTTGGGTTAAGGTTTGGATGCACGAGAAGTATTCCCTCTCGATCTGGTCTTTGGCTAGCAAGGTTAATTAGCAAGCATAAGAGTCGAGGGAAACAAACAAATATACATGTGATAGAAACAATCATGCAGCTTCCTTGTAAGCACAAACAATTTTAACTTCAGAATAATAAGCTATGAGCTAACAAGAAAGAAAGATAATGAAACAACTACATGTATTTCTCTTTTCTACTTAAACCTCAAAGTTTTGTTGCTATTGACCAATGCTAAGTTTGCCAAAACCAAATAGATTTATTCAGTGCTCCCAAAGTGATACCAATACTAATAACAAGATCAATCATATAATAAGGATTGCAAACTAAAATAAGATGTGCAATATGTAAATGATAAGACTTCTCATTAATATTCCATAGCGATAACTCACACCAAGGGATACATAGACAACCAACTAAAGGAGAGATACTTCCACACTGCAACCCATCTTATATGATAACTTCCCTACTCATGATATGACACTACTTGATAGTAAAAAGTAAAAGATAGTGATGATGTGATACCGCGGCACTCCCCCAAGCTTGGAACAAACCAAGGAGATGCCAATACCAATGACGAATTACTCCTTCGGCGGTGGTGATGAATTCCCATCATCAGACTTCCAAGGAAAAGGCTCTCCATCAACAAACGACATCCTGGTCTCGGGAATCCTGAAACTAGCAGCATAACTTATGTGTTTAAACCTGCTTTCATACTCACAGTTTTGATTGTGAACATCATAGAGTTGGGCTTGGAGTTTGTTGGTGGTGTCGTGAAGCGAGAGGATGTCGTCCCACAGCTTTGCAGTCTCCTTCTTGTGTCCATCAATAAGTTCAGACACAATCTTGTGGAAGATATCCACTTCGCGCTCAGCCATCTTCTTGTAGTTGAAGACCTCTTGTTCTAGCTTCTCCATCCTATCTTCCAAGCTTCCTTCCCCTTTAGGACCCTGAACATCTTTGATCTGCAACTCCCCATCTACGAGCAGCAATTCCTTGGGGTGCATCTTCAGCTCGTTCATTTACGGTTTGACGACGTCCTCAAAGAAGCTGTCCTTAGGAGTTCCCGATGAAGACATGATGGATCTAGATCCGGAGCAGAACCTGGCAGAAAACAGCTCGAAACAAAACACGTCGAGAAAACGATATACGGACCTCCAGGGGTCCGAGGGATTATATAGAATATTTTTTTACGACAAACGGAAAGTACCAGGTCGAACCAGAGTCGGAGAGGGACGACGAGGCGGCCAGCTCATAGGGCGGCGCGGCCTGGCTGGGGCCCGCGCCGGCCTATGGGGGCACGCCCTCGTGCGTCTCCTCCACTCCGTTTCGATCTCGTAATTTTTCATATTTTCCAAAAACAGCAAAAACATTGTTCGGAAAGTAAATTGCGAACTTTTTATTACCAGTACTGTTACCTATTCAAAGTCGAGTTCTGGCGGATTGTCAATTTGTCCTTTGATGAAAGCTTCCGGTGTTTCCACTCGAATAACATCAACATCTACATTGTAAGAATCACCTGAGATATAATGCTTGAGTCTTTGTCCATTTACCACTTGTGTGACATTGCCTTGGAGAGAGCTAATTTTTATTGCTCCTGAACGATATACCTCCTCAACAACATATGGTCCTTCCCATTTCGAGAGCAATTTCCCTGCAAAGAATCTGAGACGAGACCGATACAATAGGACTTTATCCCCAATATTAAATTCTCTTTTGATAATCCTTCTATCATGCCATTTTTTAACTTTCTCTTTAAAGAGTTTAGCATTTTCATAAGCTTCACTTCTCCATTCATCTAGAGAACTCAATTGCAGCAACCTCTTATTACCAGCTAGTTTAGGATCTTTATTTAATTCTCTAACAGCCCAATAAGCTTTGTGCTCTAGTTCTAAAGGTAAATGACAAGCTTTTCCATAAACCATTTTATAAGGTGACATTCCCATGGGATTTTTATAAGCAGTTCTATAAGCCCATAGTGCTTCCTTCAATTTACTAGCCCAGTTCTTTCTAGTTTTATTAACAGTCTTTTGCAAGATAGATTTAATCTCTCTATTTGATAGTTCCACTTGCCCACTAGTTTGAGGATGATAAGCGGAAGCAATTCTATGATTAATGCCATATTTAGCAAGAGTTTTTCTAAAACCACCATGAATAAAATGAGAACCTCCATCAGTCATAATATATCTAGGAACTCCAAATCGAGGAAAAATAATATCTAAAAGCATTCTTAAAGAGGTCTCACCATCAACAGTTTTTGTAGGTATGGCTTCCACCCATTTAGTAACATAATCAACAGCAACAAGTATATGCGTGTTACCTTCTGAAGAGGGAAAAGGTCCCATGAAGTCAAATCCTGTTATCACCCGAATTTGACCAAGTCAGAGGTGGGCCGCGATCAAGGTGGACTTGAAGATTATATATTGAAGATATACGTGAATCGGCCTTGTTTAGCAAGTTTGGGCTAGTTTGCCCTTGTATCTGTAACATAGTAGGATACGTGTCGGTTAGTTAGAGTTGGGCCCGTGCCCGGTTGGGACTATTCCCACGATTAGAGAGTCTACGGACTATAAATATGTATCTAGGGTTTATGGAATAAACAACAACCAACGTTCAACCAACAAATCAATCTCGGCGCATCGCCAACTCCTTCATCTCGAGGGTTTCTACCGGTAAGCGACATGCTGCCTAGATCGCATCTTGCGATCTAGGCAGCACAAGCTCCACGTTGTTCATGCGTTGCTCGTACTGAAGCCTTTTTGATGGCGAGCAACGTAGTTATCATAGATGTGTTAGGGTTAGCATAGTTCTTCGTATCATATGCTTGCGTAGTGCAACCCCTGCATGTCTAGCCGCCCTTACACCTATCTTAGGTGTAGGGGCGGCACCCCGCTTGATCATAGTATAGTAGATTTGATCCGTTACGGTTGCTCCTTGATTCTTCAAGGATTAGTTTAATATCTGCAATAGTTAGGCCTTATAAGGGGCTGGAGGATCCAGCGGCACGTAGGGTGTCGTTCGCAAGTCCTAGACAGGACGTTCCGGGAATCAACCTCGTGTTGGTTTTTAGGCCTTGTCTAGGATCGGCTTACGATCACCGTGCGTGGCCGCGAGGCCCAATCCTGAGTAGGATGTTCCGATTATGCGGTGAAAACCCCAAATCGTCGTAGATCTTATCAGCTTTACCTTGATCAAGCAGGACCACCATATATTCGTGCACCTCGTACGAATCATGGGTGGATCGGCTCCCATGAGCCGATTCACAGGATAACCTGAGAGCCGATCGAGGCTCGTATTTAATGTTTACGTGTATGCCATGCAGGAAATTAAGCGAGGCATCCCCATCACCTTCCTGACCAGGTATAGGTCAGGTGGCACGCCCTAGCATCAGCATCGGACGTGTGACCAGAAAAGCTTTGCGGGCCGTCGCTCGGAGGGACCAGGGCCAGCCGAAGCCCTAAGTTGTTCCCGGCTCTACTGTGTTGCCTGTCGCTACCCGCCGGTGGGTTTCTGACGACAACACATTCTGGCACGCCCAGTGGGACAAGCTTCTACATCAACCACATCGCCATCTACATCTGAGATGGCGGACGGCACGCCAGTCACGTACGATGACCTAACCGAGGAGCTCAAGAAGAAGCATGACGAGATCAAAGCACTCCTCGAAGCCGACCTCATCGGCTCTTTCCACAGGACCCGTTCCCATGGCATCAGATGGAAGGGGTTCTCGCCTAACGGTGCACTAGATGGGATAGACCTCTCTGCCCCGTCGGAGGAACGCACCAGGTCCCTGCGGCAGGAGATCAACTACTTGGTGGGGCACTCGCTACACCGCCACTCTGAAAACCTGGTAAACATGTTGGAGCGTGTCGCTCTTCGCGTGATCCAGGAGATCATGAGACACCAATACCCGCCGTCAGGACCAGCGCTCGGGACACATCAAGGGGAGTTGCCACTCCAGTCCCGTCCACCGCTGCCATTTGCATTGGCAGCACCAGAGGTGCCGGCTTCACCGGCATTCGTCGTATACAAGATCGGCGGTGACCCTAGCGACTGCCAGTTCTTGCAAGAGGCACCCAAGGAGATCCCTCACGGGTACATGTGCACGTATGTGCCAGATTGCGGTAACCGGGCTCTCACAAACCAGGCCGCGACATCAGGGGCTTCCGGGAAGACAGGAGGAACGTCAGCGACAGAGCTTGAGAAGCAGACGTGGCTAACAAAATACGCCACCCCGACGAACCTCCAGAGCGCAGCTCCTGCAGTTGGCTCAGAATCAGAAAAACAAGCGTGGCTGGCTAAGTACGCCACTCCGGCGAATCTTCAGAGTTCTACTCCTACAGCCAGCACCGTGGACCAGATCAGCACGATCCTGAGGGACCAGTTCAGCATGGTGCCGAAAAGAAGGACGATCGGCTATTCCAAGCCGTATCCCGACGACTACGAATTGGTCCCACTACCGCCTAAGTATCGGCTCCCTGATTTCTCCAAATTCAGCGGAACGGATGGCTCCAGCTCCATCGAGCATGTAAGCCGATACTTGGCACAGCTTGGAACGGCTTCAGTGTCGGATCCACTACGCGTGAGGTACTTCTCACAGTCCCTCACGGGATCGGCTTTCGGGTGGTACACCTCGTTGCCACCGAACTCGATCCAGACTTGGAAGCAGTTGGAAGAACAGTTCCACATGCAGTATCACGCAGACGCTGCCGAGTCTGGCCTAGCCGATCTAGCACAAGTACGACAGAAGCGTGGAGAGACCGTGGCAGAATACATCCAGCGCTTCAGAAATCTGAGAAACCGATGTTATTCGGTTCGTGTGACTGAAAAAGAGGCAGTCGAGTTGGCAGTAGCGGGCCTTGCCTCACAAATCAAGGACATGGCCTCCCAAGCAGATTATCCCTCACTGGCGCACATGGTTCAGAAACTGTCAGCATATGAACAGCGCCACCCGGACCTGTACCAGGACAAATTCAAGCGTGCAGTAGTCCTGGTCGATGCAGAGGAAGACGTGGTTTCTGCGGGAGATCAAGAGGTAGCAGTGGCTGAATGGACTCGGGGGGCAACCCCCGTGTCTTGCAAGTGGGTAAAGCCACCGGGCCCGCCCAGGGGGTTTGATTTCGACGTGACCAAGACTGAACAAATTTTCGACTTGTTACTCAAGGAGAAGCAGTTGAAGATACATGAAGGTCTCAAATTCCCCACGGTACAAGAGCTGAACGGAAAGCCATACTGCAAATGGCATAATTCGCTCTCCCATGCCACCAACGACTGCAGGGTGTGGCGTCAGCAGATCCAAATGGCGATAGAACAAGGACGGCTGATTTTCAACCAGTACGCCATGAAGGTCGACACTCACCCCTTCCCCGCCGTCAACATGGTGGGATGCACTTACCCTGAAGGTTGCCAGCCAGGACCCTCGTTCAGCATCAACATGGTAGGGCCTGGGAACCACTCTGGCAAAGATGGAGACGAGGGCAGTTGCTCTCATAGCAAGGAAACAGAGGAAGCCGCTCCACGCGATCGGCTCCGTCATAATGGCAAGCGCTACGTCACAGAGGGAGAAGTAAAGAATATAAGATATCAGCGACCCCTCTCTGATCACCTCCTCAACAAATATGTGAGTCAGTATGACCAACGCCGACGGTCCAGCTATGATGATGAAGAGGATCGTCTGGCTAGAAAAGCCAGAAGATATCGTCGGCATGATCGCGATGAGGAGGAGCACGAGCGCCGTGCCAAGGAAGAATCAAGGGAGCAAAACGGCAACGACAGGCATTGGGACTGCCCCTTCTTCAGACACTGCTGGGATTCAGGAATGAGCCGATTACCCACAATCGGCAATTGCCCAGAATGCAACCAGAAGAAGGAGGAGGCAGCCAACGTGTCTGTGTTCAAGCGACTAGGGCCTCTCCCGCCACAAAGCAAACGCGCTGAGTCACCTCGTTGGGCAGATTTCGAGGATTCAGAAGACGAGGGAGAAGAAGAAGAAGACAGGTACCACCGTCCAAGGTGGTGCCCTGACGGGCTCAGCCGTTCCCAGAAACGCAGGGTTCAGCGATTGCGCGGCCTGGAGGAAGCCGAAAGGGTGTACTTGCATACGCTAAGGAAGGCGCGACCTGACCTGGCTACGAAAGTTCAGCGAACCCTGGATGAAGAGGGTCGTCCACAAAAAATGGAGTGGCATCCCAAGCAAAGGAAAGCCGACGGCGAAGCATCGGCTGGTACAAACATGGTGCTCGTCCTTCCAACAGAGCTTAGGGCTCCACGGTTCTATGATGCACTCAAGGTGGACGGCAGCAGGCGCATCAAGTCAGAGGTTGGGCTGGTATTGTCCACCAGCCTGACCGAGTAACAAGAACAAACCAATGAGCAAACAAGGCGAGGCTGATCCTTGGGATCGGCCCCAAAAATCTATGAAGGGACATTACAGAACCTTCACTGAGCGCTTCAATCAATATGGAGGCCGATTCCAGCAATCGGCCAAAATTATCCTAACCACATGTTCTGTCGTGTTCGACATTGATCCTACCGGAGCCGACGTACAAGTTACAGAGCCGATATCTGCCGTTCCCTGACAGATTCGGCTCGGGGGGCACCTAATCAGGAGAACATGTCCAGATGAAACATGTGCGATATATGCGCAGTAACATACATATTGGGGGCCGATAAAAATCGGCCCGTACAAAAAAAAAAAATTTTCATGATACACAGCCGATGCACGGTCATCGACTCTAGCACAGATTACACAGCAGCGTCTACCTTGGTCTTCGGTTCAATTTCAAGGCGTTCTGCTTCCATCTTCTCGATGAGCCGTTATCAGGAGCATCAGTTCTGGCAGACGAGGCATTAAACCGTTGGTGATACGTTCATGACGTCGGCTTTCAACCGAAGGAGAGGTGATCGATGGTGGCAGATTTGGCCGGCTCGGCATGGTGGACGATCTGAGCGTCTTTATCTTTCTCCTCGCCTTGACTGAGGCTCGGGGGGCAGCTAATCTGGTAAACACTCTATTGTGGAAGCCGATTGGAAGGTCATTGGCTGGCCCGGCATCATAACTTTCTTCAAAGGCGGCGGATTGTTGCAGGAAGACCATCAGAGCTGCTGGAAGGAATCTAAAAGGGGATCCATCATCATTAACCCTTTGTACATCAGATCTCAAAGTCGTCAGTTGGGACGATGAAGGATGGATTGTGAGCGACCGGTGCGTTATCATCGGCTCATTGAGCAGGTCAACAGATCATTCCTAAGTTAGGACCCATGGCATTTGAGATGATTCTCTCGTTGGGTTTCTCGAACCTGTACGTCTGAAATTCGAAGGTGGCGTGGACACGGATGAGACCTGTTTGACCATGTGAATAAGCGGTTATCTCAAGCCAATGCCCCATCATCGGCTCTCTGCACAGTGGCTTCGTTTGACAATCGGCAAAATTTACAAGAAAGCAAGCTGGGGGAGAAATATTTCTTCATTAATGAGGGGATTTCTTACAAAGATGGAGCCGATTGCTCAAGGGGGGAAGAACAAAAGAGGGGCCTGATGAGCCAATCTACTACTGCTAGGCCTATACTACTAGGTCCTACTCTACGGGCCGTCGCTGCCCTCATCGTCGGAGCTCTCGTTAACGCTGCTACCAGCGAGCTCCTCGTCGCTGCTGCCACGGTCGCCAGCAGGGCCCTCGTCGTCCTCATCCTCCTCGTCAGCATCGTCGTCGCTGTCGAAGTCGCTGAGGTTTCCCGGCCAGGGGCAGGAACGCTTGGCCGGCGGTTCGTCGGAGGAGGCATCGTCCTCCTCCTCTTCCTCCCCCTTATCCTCTTCCTCAGAAGAGGTGTAATCGTCCCAGGAGAACGAGTCGTCCTCGCTCTCTGGCTCCAGCTCCCCATCAGCAAGGAACTGGAGGTCTTCATCTCCACTGGTCAAGGACTTGTCGTCCTCAGACCAAACGGAGGAGGCGTGGTCCTCCTGGTCCCAATTCTCCGGGGCACGTATGTCCTCTGGTGTTTCGCGGGAGGAGGAAGATTGGTAGGAAAGTCCGGAGGAAGAAGATGAGGAAGACATTGCTCTGGATTGGGGATTTCTTGGGTGCCGATGGCCAGAACAGAGCAGGGGATGAAGAGGCGAACTTTTCGGCACAGTTAAGTAAAGGGGGATATGGTAGAGATTCAATGCCACAACAGTTCCCGAGGAGGTGGTGCCCAAAGAATAAACTGCCAAGTCACGCTGAGAAGTTGAGAAGGCAGGGCATCATGATGAATGATGCTGCAATGGTACTGCTCTGCTACGACATGACCCGACGAAGGAAGGACAGAGTGATTTTGGAATTATCAATTCCAAAACCAGGGGGGCATGTGTTATCACCCGAATTTGACCAAGTCAGAGGTGGGCCGCGATCAAGGTGGACTTGAAGATTATATATTGAAGATATACGTGAATCGGCCTTGTTTAGCAAGTTTGGGCTAGTTTGCCCTTGTATCTGTAACATAGTAGGATACGTGTCGGTTAGTTAGAGTTGGGCCCGTGCCCGGTTGGGACTATTCCCACGATTAGAGAGTCTACGGACTATAAATATGTATCTAGGGTTTATGGAATAAACAACAACCAACGTTCAACCAACAAATCAATCTCGGCGCATCGCCAACTCCTTCATCTCGAGGGTTTCTACCGGTAAGCGACATGCTGCCTAGATCGCATCTTGCGATCTAGGCAGCACAAGCTCCACGTTGTTCATGCGTTGCTCGTACTGAAGCCTTTTTGATGGCGAGCAACGTAGTTATCATAGATGTGTTAGGGTTAGCATAGTTCTTCGTATCATATGCTTGCGTAGTGCAACCCCTGCATGTCTAGCCGCCCTTACACCTATCTTAGGTGTAGGGGCGGCACCCCGCTTGATCATAGTATAGTAGATTTGATCCGTTACGGTTGCTCCTTGATTCTTCAAGGATTAGTTTAATATCTGCAATAGTTAGGCCTTATAAGGGGCTGGAGGATCCAGCGGCACGTAGGGTGTCGTTCGCAAGTCCTAGACAGGACGTTCCGGGAATCAACCTCGTGTTGGTTTTTAGGCCTTGTCTAGGATCGGCTTACGATCACCGTGCGTGGCCGCGAGGCCCAATCCTGAGTAGGATGTTCCGATTATGCGGTGAAAACCCCAAATCGTCGTAGATCTTATCAGCTTTACCTTGATCAAGCAGGACCACCATATATTCGTGCACCTCGTACGAATCATGGGTGGATCGGCTCCCATGAGCCGATTCACAGGATAACCTGAGAGCCGATCGAGGCTCGTATTTAATGTTTACGTGTATGCCATGCAGGAAATTAAGCGATGCATCCCCATCACCTTCCTGACTAGGTATAGGTCAGGTGGCACGCCCTAGCATCAGCATCGGACGTGTGACCAGAAAAGCTTTGCGGGCCGTCGCTCGGAGGGACCAGGGCCAGCCGAAGCCCTAAGTTGTTCCCGGCTCTACTGTGTTGCCTGTCGCTACCCGCCGGTGGGTTTCTGACGACAACAAATCCCCAACAGTCGAACGGTTCAATAACAAGAGTATAATTCATAGGCATTTCATTTCGTCTGGAGATATTACCAACCCTTTGGCATTCATCACAAGATAAAATAAACTTCCTTGCATCTTTGAAGAGAGTTGGCCAATAAAAACCTGATTGTAGAACCTTTTGCGCGGTTCTATCTCCGGCGTGATGTCCTCCATAAGCACTCCCATGACATTTACTCAATATCTCCTGCTGTTCATATTCGGGAACACATCTTCGCAGAATACCATCCACTCCTTCTTTATATAAGTGTGGGTCATCCCAGAAATAATGCCTCAAGTCGTAAAAGAATTTCCTCCTTTGCTGAGCTGAAAAGGTCGGAGGCAAGTACTTGGAAACAATAAAGTTAGCATAATCAGCATACCAAGGACTATCTCGCGAGCTCACCTTTATTACAGCCAATTGTTCATTTGGAAAACTATCATTGACAGGAACAGGATCATAAGCAATATTTTCCAATCTAGACAAATTATCAGCAACAGGATTATCAGCACCTTTCCTATCTACAATATGTAAATCAAATTCTTGCAACAGAAGCACCCATCTAATAAGCCTTGGCTTAGCATCTTTCTTTTGCATAAGGTATCTGATTGCAGCATGATCAGTATGAATAGTAACTTTTGAATCAACAATATAAGATCTAAACTTATCACAAGCAAAGACTACAGCTAACAATTCTTTTTCAGTAGTAGCATAATTTCTTTGAGCAGCATCAAGAGTTTTGCTAGCATAATGAATAACATTCAATTTTTTATTTACTCGCTGTCCAAGAACAGCGCCTACAGCAAAATCACTAGCATCACACATAATTTCAAATGGTAAGTTCTAATCAGGAGGTTCAACTATAGGAGCAGTTGTTAAGGCTTTCTTTAGAGTTTCAAAAGCTTCCTTACAATCATCATCAAAAACAAAAGGTACATCTTTTTGAAGAAGATTAGTAAGAGGCTTTGAAATCTTGGAGAAGTCTTTAATAAACCTCCTATAAAACCCAGCATGACCAAGAACACTACGAATACCTTTAACATCCCTAGGATAGGGCATCTTCTCAATTGCTTCAACTTTACCTCTATCAACTTCAATACCTCTCTCGGAAATTTTATGTCCCAATACAATTCCTTCATTAACCATAAAGTGGCATTTCTCCCAATTAAGAACAAGGTTAGTTTCTTCACATCTCTGCAAAACTTTATCAAGGTTCCGCAAGCAAATTATCAAAAGAATTCACATAGACAGAAAAATCATCCATGAATACCTCTACAATACTCTCGCAAAAGCCATGAAAAATAGCAGACATGCATCTTTGAAAAGTAGCAGGAGCATTACATAAACCAAAAGGCATACGACTATAAGCATAAGTTCCATAGGGACAAGTGAAAGTGGTTTTCTCTTGATCCTTAGTTTTAACAGCAATTTGTGAAAACCCAGAATAACCATCAAGAAAGCAAAAATGAGTATTTTTGGATAACCTTTCTAACATTTGATCAATAAAAGGCAAAGGATAATGATTTTCTTAGTAACTTTATTAACTTTACGATAATCAATGCACATTCTATACCCTACAACTACTCTTTGAGGTATGAGCTCATCATTATCATTAGGCACAACAGTCATTCCTCCTTTCTTAGGAACACAATGCACAGGACTAACCCATCTACTATCAGCAATAGGATATATAATACCAGCTTCAACAAGTCTTAATACCTCATTTCTTACCACATCCTTCATCTTAGGAATTAAGCAATGACGAGGTTCAACAACAGGCTTTGCATCATCTTCCATATTAATGGCGTGTTGGCAAATAGAGGGAGAAATCCCCTTCAAGTCATCAAGAGTGTAGCCAATAGCACCTCGGTGTTTCTTCAATATTTCCAATAACCTTTCTTCTTCAAACTCTGTAAGCTTAGAACTAATAATAACAGGATATATTTTCTTATCATCAATATGAGCATATTTAAGATTATCAGGTAATGGTTTTAAATCAAAGACAGGATCTTCCTTTGGTGGCGGTGTTGTAGCCAGATCTTCTACCGGTAAATCATGCTTAAGAATAGGTTGACGGAGAAAAATTTCATCAAGCTCATTTCTTTCTTCCCTAAAAACTTCACTCTCACTATTCTCCAAATGTTGCTGCAAAGGATTATTAGGAGCAAGAGCAATAGATGCACACTGTTCAACTCTAAAATCATTATTAGGTGAATCAGCTTTATAAGGAGTTTTGGCAAATTTAGAGAAGTTAAACTCACAAGATTCACCAGCAAATTTAGTCAAAATTTTCTCTTTCTTGCAGTCTATAATAGCTCCACAAGTATTTAGAAAAGGTCTACCAAAAATGATAGGACAATATTTACTAGCAGCAGAACCAAGTACCAAAAAGTCAGCAGGATATTTAATCTTACCGCATAGAACTTCCACATCTCGAACAATACCAATTGGAGAGATAGTCTCTCTATTAGCCAGCCGAATTACCACATCAATATCTTCAAGTTCACAAGAACCAATTTCGTGCATAATCTCCGTATAAAGCTCGTAAGGAATAGCACTAATGCTTGCACCAATATCACATAAACCATAATAACAATGATCTCCAATTCTAACAGATAGCATAGGAACACTAGCTTTCTTAGACTTATTAGGATGTGAAACAATATTAGAAGCATCTTCACAAAAAATAATATGACCATCCTCCACATTTTCAGTCACAAGATCTTTAACTATTGCAACAGCAGGTTCAACTTTTATTTGTTCTTCAGGTTCTATAGGTTTCTTTTCACTTTTATGAACCGCACTATTTATAACAGAGTACTCCTTCATTTTAGCAGGGAAAGGAGTTTTTTCAATATAAGCTTCAGGAATAACATGATTCACAGTTTCAACTACAACACATTTATTTATAGATGAATCAATTTTATCTTTATAAGGTTCATGAAACTTATCAAAATTCTTCTTAGGCAATTCATAATGAGAGGCAAAAGCTGTATAAAGATTTGCAGCAACTTGAGAATGAAGACCATAAGTAGCACTCATATTACGAAATTTATCAGTATCCATAAAAGCTTCAATGCATTTATAATCATAATTTATACCTGATTCTCTATCTTTGTCGTTCTCCCATCCTTCAGTATTTTCCTGGATCCGATTAAGAAGGTCCCTTTTAAACTCTTCTTTGTTGCGCGTAAATGATCCAGAACAAGAAGTATCCAGCAAGGTCTTGTCTTCAAAAGAAAGTCTTGCATAGAAATTATCAATAATAACATTACCAGGAAGCTCATGAATGGGGCATTTGAGCATTAAAGACTTCAATCTCCCCCACGCTTGGGCAATACTCTCTCCATCATGAGGCCAAAAATTATATATGCGGTTCCGATCCTTATGAATTTCACTTGGAGGATAGAACTTAGAATAAAACCGGGGCACAATATCATTCCATTCAAGAGAATCCCCATTATCCAGTAATTTATACCAATGCGCCGCTTTACCAGACAGCGATATAGAGAATAGTTTCTTCCTCACTTCATCCATAGCAATACCTGCACACTTGAATAAACCGCATAATTCATGTAAGAACAATAAATGATCTCCAGGGTGGACAGTTCCATCTCCTGTATAACGGTTATCCACTACACGTTCAATAATTTTCATAGGTATTTTGTATGGTATCTCTTCCTCACCTGGAGCCTCATCCACTACCTTTGCAGTAGTAGTAGATTTCCCAAATAAACACTCAAGAGAAGATCTCTCCATAATGAATGATGGCAGCAGACAGAAATAAAATCAGCACAAACAGTAGAAATTTCCCTTACCAATTCCACTTACCAATAGCGCTTCACTCCCCGGCAACGGCGCCAGAAAATAGTCTTGATGACCCACAAGTATAGGGGGTGTATCGTAGTATCTTCGATAAGTAAGAATGTCGATCCCAACGAGGAGCAGAAGGTGTTGACAAGCAGTTTCGATGAAGGATTCACTGTAAATGCTCACAGACAAGTATTCAGGGGGTTTTGATGTAACAGATGAATAAAGTACGAGTAAGTAAAGTGCGAGAGTAACAACTGCAGCGAGTGGCCCAATCCTTTTTAGCACAAAGGACAAGCCGGTTTGTTTACTTATAATAACCAAATGTTCCTGAGGACACACGGGATTTTAGTCTAGTGCTTTCGCTACATACGGCTAATTAATCTTCATTGTTTTGATAAGTGTTGTGTGGGTGAACCTATGCTAATGTACCGCCCTTCCTAGGACTAATACATACTTAAGATTATACCCCTTGCAAGCATCCGCAACTACAAGGGAGTAATTAAGATAAATCTAACCACAGCCTTAAACTCTGAGATCCTGCTATCCCTCCTGCATCGATATACCAACGGGGGCTCAGGTTTCTGTCACTCCGGCAACCCCGCAATTGGCAAACGAGTACAAGATGCATTCCCCTAGGCCCATAAAGGTGAAGTATCGTGTAGTCGACGTTCACACGACACCACTAGAAGAATAACACCACAACTTAAATATCATAACATTGAATATTACTCAACCATACTTCACTACTAACATTTAGACTTCACCCATGTCCTCAAGAACTAAACGAACTACTCACGAGACATCATATGGAACATGATCAGAGGTGATATGATGATGAATAACAATCTGAACATAAACCTTGGTTCAACGGTTTCACTCAATAGCATTAATAACAAGTAGAAATCAACACCGGGAGAGTTTCCCCTATCAAACAATCAAGATCAAACCCAAATTGCTACAGCGGTGACGATGTGCAGCGGTGGAGACGGCGGTGATGATGATGAAGATGATGATGATGGTGATGGAGATGATGTACAGCTCGATGACGGTGACGATGGCGTCGATTTCCCCCTCCGGGAGGGAATTTCCCCGGCGGATCTCAGCCTACCGGAGAGCTCTTTTCTCTCTGGTGTTCTCCGCCCCGCAGAGGCGGCTGTGACTCTTCGCGACCTATCCCCTGGAGCTTAGGTTTTCGGGACGAAGGCGTACGCGAAGAAAAGGAGGCGAGAGGGGGCTGTGGGCCCCCTCCTCACAGGGCGGCGCGGCCAGGCCTTGGGCCGTGCCGGCCTGTGAGGTGGGCCCACCTCGGGTCCCCTCGGCTCCCCCTTCTGGCTCCCTTCGTCTTCTGGAAAAATAGGATTTTTCATATAATTTCCGTCAACTGTTGATCTTCCGAAATATTTCATTCTGACGGCGCTTTTTCCAGTAGAATCCTGACTCCGGTGCGCGATCCTCCAATAATCATGAATCATGCAAAATAGATGAAATAACATAAGTATCATCTCCAAATATGAAATATATCAATGAATAACAGCAAATTATGATATAAAATAGTGATGCAAATTGGACGGATCAATGTCTCTTGAAGCTAGTGTCATCATCCTTGAAGACTCCAACAAGGCTATCATCTCCCAACTCACCAAGGACCGAGACCATGCTCTTGGTTTGATGGGTGAGCTCAAGAAGAAGATGCTCTCTCTCGAGGAAGCCAACAAGGAAAAAGATGATGAAGACCCCAACTCTTGCCATGACGAGCTTGTTGATCAAGTTGCTTCCTTGAGGAAGCACAATGCTCTTCTCTTGGAAGTAAATGCTCTTCAAGAAGAAGCCTTGGATGAATATTACCGCTTGTGCAAGGAGAAGACCTCATGTTGCAATCATGAAGAAGAAATTGCCACTCTTGAGACCACCAAGGCCAAGCTATTGAGGTTGAGTAGCATGTAAGAAGAGTCTTTGGTGGAATGCCTCCGCATGAGCAAAGAAAAGGTCACTTGTTGTGATCATGAGGAAGAAATAGCCGCCTTGAAGAGGAGCGAAGCCAAACTTATGGAGGTCAATTCCATGTAAGAGGAAGCATTGAAGGAGTATTTCCCTTTGAGCAAGGACCGTGCGTGTTGCACCCATGAAAGTGACATTGCCAAGATGGAGAATGACAGGCGCATACTCATAAAGATGAACACTCTCCAAGAAGAAGCTTTGATGGAACACTTCTGGGTGAACAAGGCAAAGGAACATGAAGACGAAGTCAATCGTTTGAAGGCCAAAATTGATAGACTCCAAGTTCAAGCCAAGTACTTGGAAGGAGTCATGGAAGCCAAAGATGGAGCCAAAGTGGGCTCTTGCAATGAAGGAGGAGTGGCTTCCAAGCCAAAGAGTAAGAGGAATAGGAGGACCAAGAAGAAGAAGACCAAGGAGAACATGGAGATCAATCATGAGGAAAGCGAGGCTACCTCAAAAGGGGATGGAGTATCCAACTTCGCCTCGAAGGGTTTCGCCGGCTCTAACAATCCTTCTCATGTTCTTTTTGTTGATTACTATGGACATATTCGTGCTTGCTTTATTGGTCCTCAAGAGGACAATGTTGATTGGACTATTTGGGTTCCCAAACCCCTTGTTACTAACATGATAGGACCCATTGAAAAATGGGTACCTAAATCCAAGACTTGATTCCTTGTAGGACTATGCTTCCGGTGGCGCTAAGTGGGTGGTTGATAGTGGAGCCACAAGTCATATGACCGGAAGCAAGAATATTGTTGTCGACCTCGAGCCTTCTCACTCTACCGTATCATATGGCGACAACACGTGCTCTAAGGTATTGGGTCTTGGCAAGGTGCTGGTGACACCCGATATCTCACTTGTGAAAGTCCTCCTTGTCGAGACCCTTAGTTACAATTTACTTTCCGTTCATCAAATTGCTCGTATGGGTCTATGTACTTTCTTTGATGAACATATGGTGGTCCTCTTGTGGAGCAAGACACTCCGTGTAGCTTTTGTTGGATGTGTAGAGAACGGATTGTATGTTGTTGATTTCTCTGGAAAGACAACATCTTCCGCTCTTTGCCTATTCGCCAAAGGTGACAATGGTTGGTTATGGCATCGCCGACTAGCCCATGTCAACATGAGGACTTTGCAAAGTCTCCACAAGGGTGGCCACATTCTCGGACTAAAAGAATATGTCTCCTTTTGCAAAGATCGTGTTTGTAGGGCTTGCGTACAAGGAAAAATGCATGGAGCTACTCACAAGGCCAAGACTATCATCTCTACCACAAGATGCTTGGAGCTCCTACATTTTGATCTCTTTGGTCCGCCATCTCATGAAAGGCTTGGAGGAAAGAAGTATTTCCTCGTCATTGTTGATGACTATTCACGCTATTGTTGGGTATTCTTCTTCAAGTACAAGAGTGAGACTCAATGGACCATGATGTAGTTTGCCAATCAAGTTCAACGCAAGTACGACACCAAGATCCTCGCAATAAGGAGCGACAATGGAACAGAGTTCAAGAACTACACCTTGGATGACTTCCTCGGCGAAGAAGGAATCCAACACCAATACTCCACGCCATATACTCCCCAACAAAATGGGGTCTCCGAAAGGAAGAATCGAACCTTGATCGAAGCCGCTCGAACCATGATGATGGAGTACAAGTCTAACTACAATTTTTGGGCGGAAGCTATCTCTACCGCATGCCATGCTACTAATTGTCTCTACTTTCGCAAAGGTCTAGAGAAGACACCATATGAGATTCTCACCGGCAACAAGCCCAATGTGTCATATTTCAAGGTCTTCGGATGCAAATGCTATGTTCTTGTCAAGGACACACGTCTATCCAAGTTTGATTCAAGAGCTCAAGAAGGAATTTTCGTTGGCTATGCTACGTATTCTCACGCCTATAGAGTCTTCAACAAGTCAAATGGGCGAGTTGTGGAATCTTGTGATGTGACATTCTATGAAGATGATAGATCTTTGGAGGAGCGAAGTGCTTCTTGTGAGAAAGGAGATGCAATTCCCCCGGATGCCGTAGGAAGGATGGGTGTTGGCATTCGCCGACCTCAAGAGCTACCTTCTATGAGTACCGGGGAAGGACCAAGTTCCACCCAAGTGGAGCCATCTACACCACAAGGCCAAGCTTCTTCCGTTGATCATACAAGTGCAAGCCAACCTCTACAACAACCTCGAGTTCAACCTCAACATCTACAATCAAGTACAAGCTCACCTCAACAAGCTCAAGAACAACATCTACCGCAAGCTCAAGAACAACATCTAGCGCAAGCTCATCTACCACAACAATCAACATCAAGTGACCAAGGCCAAGCTTCAAGTTCTCCTCTGAATGGCTCGGGGATGATCTTTATGGACAATCCCATTCCTAGTACCCCCGAGTCATCCGGCTCTCATGATGATGATGATGATGCACCTTTCAACAACAATGGAGGTCAAGGCGAGGACCTAAACCGTGGTGAAAGCGAAGAGGACCCACAAGAATCTTCTCCTTTAGCCGACACTCGCCGTGAAGATCCTACTACTAGACACTTGCGCCTCAAGTTCCATTCTTTTGCGTAATGTCATTGGTGATCTAAAGAGCAAAGTAACCACCCGGAGACAACTAGCAAACTTTTGTGAGCACCACGCCTTTGTCTCTATGGTGGAACCACTCAAGGTTAATGACGCTCTTGAAGATCCTGATTGGGTAATTGCAATGCAAGAGGAACTCAACAACTTCAAAATAAATGATGTGTGGACTCTCATGAAGCGACCCGATCATTGCCGCAATGTTATCGGCACAAAATGGGTCTTCAAGAACAAGCAAGATGAACATGGCATCGTCATCCGCAACAAAGCAAGATTGGTGGCACAAGGCTATTCTCAAGTCGAAGGCGTGGACTTTGGTGAAACCTTTAAACCCGTTGCAAGGCTTGAGTCCATCTGTATCCTTTTGGCCTTTGTGATAGGGCAAAGGTGGCCGATCTTTCGATGAGACGTGGATAGATCGATTTGTTGGTGGAGTTCGTGCTTGACGATCCGACTACACGTGCGAAGCTCGTGCGCCAATGCAATCGCTAGGACAATCTCCGGGAGTTACTGATCTTGCGGATGCGCGATCAGCCTGACCAGCGAGGGTCTTAATTCCTACCTGAAATCGAGAACAAGTAAGAACTAATATTGCAATCAGAATATTGCGGATGAAAGATGAAAGCTCTATTGAATAAGGTGGGATTCCGAATAGTCGGTCTTGTTCTGGGCGTTGGCCTCAAAAGAAGTACACGAGAGTTGCAGCAATGGCTAACTTTTAATCTAATCAAAATCCGAGTCTAAACGTGATGGCTATGGGGGTATTTAAAGGAGGAAAAGGTGGGGTTTCGGCTAGCCATACATATGGTGGCCGAACCAAACCCTAAAAGGCCTTTCCCCTTCAATACGGACTCTAAAAAGTGGCTGACTTAATTCCTGCGAAAATGACATGGGCCTGACCCAAAATTAAAGGTGACGCAGCACCATATTATGCTATGGACGAAATTATGAAGTGGAAAACTCTATATTTCGTCCATGTCTTCATCTCTTCTTATGGTGGCTTCAAAGTTCTGAAATCTCCACTTACGGCGTCATCTTCAATCCTCAAATGCTTGCTGCCATCTCCTCCATGCGTGATCATGCTCCAATGCTTGTCCTCCTCATCCATGCTTGGTCCATCATTCCTAAGAGTAACAAACATATCTGATTTAGGCAGCATCATATTCTCATGTATGCGAGGAATAGTTCCAAGAAACGAAAGTACCTGGTAGTTAAGTTGTTTGGCACGAGCTCGAGTGATTGGTCCTTGTATTTGTGTGGCTGTAGGTACAACGGTTGTATCAAGAGATGGGATGTCCTCATCGTGCCCCCCTTCTTGAATTGAAGTCGTCCTCAACGAAAGCTCCTCTTCTTCACCAAAGTAAGGCTTCAAATCTGCAATGTTAAATGTAGGACTAACCGGACCCAATTCTGCAGGAAGCTCAAGTTTATATGCATTATCATTTATTTTTTCTAACACCTTAAAAGGACCAGTAGCGCGTGGCATTAGTTTAGACTTGCGCAATTCAGGAAAACGATCTTTGCGCAAATGCAACCAAACAAGATCATCAACATCAAACACAACATGCTTTCTTCCTCTATCCCCAGAAATTTTATACTTAGCATTCATGCGTGCTATGTTGTCTTTAGTAATCTCATGCAATTTTAGTATCAATTCAGCACGGTCTATAGCATCCAAATTATTTTGCACAGAAGATGGTAAAGGCAACAAATCAATAGGTGCACGTGGTACAAAACCATAAACAATCTCAAATGGGCACATCTTAGTGGTAGAATGCAGCGAACGATTGTAAGCAAATTCAACATGAGGTAAACATTCTTCCCACAATTTTAAGTTCTTCTTCAAAACAGCCCGCAACATAGTAGACAAAGTTCTATTTACTACTTCCGTTTGTCCATCAGTTTGGGGATGACATGTAGTACTAAACAGCAATTTAGTCCCCAACTTAGCCCATAAACATCTCCAAAAGTGGCTAAGAAACTTAGTATCCCTGTCAGAAACAATAGTATTTGGCACACCATGTAAACGCACAATTTCGCGAAAGAACAAATCAGCAACATGTGTAGCATCATCAGTTTTGTGACATGGAATAAAGTGTGCCATCTTAGAAAACCTATCCACAACAACAAAGATACTATCCCTCCCCTTCTGTGTACGAGGCAAACCCAAAACGAAATCCATAGAAATATCCTCCCAAGGTACACTAGGAACAGGAAGAGGCATATACAAACCATGTGGATTAAGTCGAGACTTAGCTTTTTGACATGTAGTGCAGCGTGCCACAAATCTCTCAACATCTCGATGCATACGTGGCCAAAAGAAGTGTGCAGCAAGTACATCCTCCGTCTTCTTCACACCAAAGTGTCCCATCAATCCTCCTCCATGCGCCTCCTGCAACAACAAAAGACGAACGGAACCATCTGGGATGCATAGCTTGTTAGCACGGAACACAAATCCATCATTGAGGACAAATTTGTTCCATGTTCTACCATCTTTACAATTCAGCAACACATCTTTAAAATCAGCATCATGCAAGTATTGTTCCGTTATTGTTTCTAATCCAAAAATCTTGAAGTCAAGTTGAGATAGCATAGTATAACGGCGCGACAAAGCATCAACAATAACATTATCTTTACCCTTTTTGTGTTTGATAACATAAGGAAAAGACTCAATAAACTAAACCCACTTTGCATGGCGGCGATTCAACTTAGCTTGACTACGAATATGCTTCAAAGATTCATGATCAGAATGTATAACAAATTCTTTGGCCATAAATAATGTTGCCAAGTTTCTAATGTCCGAACCAGCGCATATAATTCTTTATCATAAGTAGAATAGTTCAGACTAGGCCCACTCAATTTTTCACTAAAATATGCAACAGGTTTGCCCTCTTGTAATAACACACCTCCCAAACCAATTCCACTAGCATCACATTCAAGCTCAAAAGTCTTATTAAAATCAGGAAGTTGGAGTAATGGAGCATGTGTTAACTTATCTTTCAGAATCATGAAGGCGTCTTGTTGTGCATCGCCCCACACAAAGGGCACATCCTTCTTGGTAAGCTCATTCAGCGGCGCTGCAATGGATCCAAAATCTCTCACAAAGCGCCTATAGAAACCAGCGAGGCCAAGAAAACTCCTCACTTGTGTGACCGTCTTTGGCTGCGGCCAACTCTCAATTGCCTCAATCTTGGCTGGATCAACTTCAATTCCCTGCGCAGTAACAACATAGCCAAGAAACGCAACTCGATTGGTGCAAAAGGTGCACTTCTCAAGATTACCATACAAACGTGCATCACATAAAGCATTGAAAACAGCACGTAAATGATCCAAATGTTCCTCCAAAGATTTGCTATAAATCAGAATATCATCAAAGTATACCCCCACAAAACGTCCAATAAAGGCACGTAAAACTTCGTTCATCAGTCTCATGAAAGTACTAGGTGCATTAGTTAAACCAAAAGGCATTACTAACCACTCATATAAACCGAACTTAGTTTTAAACGCTGTTTTCCATTCATCTCCTAATTGCATACGAATCTGGTGGTAACCACTACGCAAATCAACTTTAGAGAACATAATAGAACCACTCAATTCATCAAGCATATCATCTAAACGAGGTATAGGATGACGGTATCGAATGGTAATATTATTAATAGCTCTACAATCAGTACACATGCGTGAAGAACCATCCTTCTTAGGTACCAAGATAATAGGAACAACACATGGGCTAAGAGACTCACGAATGTAACCTTTATCTTGGAGAACCTGAATTTGTCGTTGTATCTCTTTCGTCTCTTCAGGATTGGTACGATATGGTGCACGGTTGGGCAGCGAAGCTCCTGGAATCAAGTCAATCTGGTGTTCTATCCCACAAATGGGTGGCAATCCAGGTGGAACATCTTGTGGAAACACATCAATGAATTCCTGCAAAAGGTTAGCAACCGCAGGTGGCAAAGAAGGAGGCATATCCTCAAATGAAAACATAACTTCTTTGCAAATAATAGCATAGCATTGAATAGTGTTCACATCAAGTTCAGCAATATCAGATTTGCTAGCAAGCAAACAAGGATTATTCAAACAAATTTCAGTAGCATGGTTTGAATCAGATTTAGTATTAGTCTTATGAGGCACAAAATCTGCAGCAACAATCCGATTTTCACTCTTATTTTTCTCCTCGTTTTTTACTCTACTAGCTCTAGCAAGATCATCTTTTAATATTTGTTCAGGAGTCATAGGTTTGAGACCAAATTTCTTTCCATCATGCATAAGAGAATACTGATTAGTTCTACCATTATGAACAGATTTTCTATCAAATTGCCAAGGTCTACCAAGTAACAAAGAACAAGCTTGCATAGGTACAACATCACAATCAAAAAAGTCAGAATATGTACCAATAGTAAAATGCACACGTGTAGTTCTTGTTACCTTGAGCTTTCGAGAGCTCTCAAACCATTGAATGTAGTATGGATGTGTGCGCTGTCTTGTAGAGAGAGAAAGCTTCTCCACCATGTCAACGCTAGCAAGATTATTGCAGCTCCCTCCATCAATGATGATCCTTATAGCTCGCTCTTTTACAACGCCTCGTGTTTGGAACAGATTGTGGCGTTGATCATGCTCAGCTTTGCTCAATTGCACGCTCAACACACGCTGTGCAACTAAGCTCCTGTACTGATCAGCGGTGTCAGCTTCCATCACCTCCATCTCTCTCTCAGAATCAGAATTAGCACCATCACGTGCAGCAATAAGGTCCAATGTATCTTCATCAAAGTCACTTGCAGAATCATATTTGCCATCTTCACGCACCAACATCACACGCTTGGTTCTGCATTCTCTCTCTATGTGTCCAAATCCCAAGCATTTGCGACATTGTATGTCGCGCGTCTTCCCCGTGGAGGCCATCGAAGAGGAACTCCGAGGAGGACCAGTAGATGGTGGTGGCGTAGCAGCAGGTGGTGCTCGTGATGCAGGCGCGGTGTACTTGGAGGTAGTAGGAGCTGGTGCAGTAGCACGAGATGGTGGCGCTGATTGCCGCGGAGACCATGATGATGTACGACCTGCAGAAACATTAGCTCTTCTCCATGGTGGTTGACGATCCTGCACTTCACGTTAAGCTTTGCAAGCAAGATGAAACAAGCGAGTAATAGTGTTGTACTCCTTATAATCTAAAATATGCTGAATCTCTTTATTCAAACCACCAAAGAAACGTGCAAGCATAGCCTCATTATCCTCTACAATACCACAGCGAATCATGCCAGTTTGCAATTCTTGATAATAGTCTTCTACAGAATTTTTTCCTTGTTCTAAGCGAGACAATTTTTTCAGCAAATCACGTTGATAATGTGGAGGAACAAAACGAGTACGCATAGCAAGTTTTAAACCAACCCAAGTAGTAGGAACATTTGCTGGATGTGCTCTACAATATTCAAACCACCAAATAGAAGCAAAATCTTTGAACTCACAAGTAGCAGCACTAACACGCAAGTGACCAGGGTATTTTAAACATGCAAAGCGTTGTTCTACCTCCAATTCCCATGTAAGATATGCATCAGGATTGTATCTACCCTCAAATGGCGGAATATTCAGTTTCAGCTTAGCAACATGATCATCATCATTATGTACCGGACGTGGAGGTGGGCGAGCGTTGCGGTTCAGTTGTCGTGGATGACCAGGTGCAGGTTGTTCGACTTCCTCGCCATCCAGCACGTTCTCCTCGACCTGCTCGTCCCCATCCCCATCATAGTCTTCGTATCCTTCATCAGAAGGCGCGTCAGGTGCGGCTGCAGCAGCAGGAGCGGTACCCGCAGGCACATCCGCACGAGGAACGCGGCGTGCGCGTCGTCGCCCGTTGTCGCGAGGTGGTGGCAACCGCGTCAAGAGCTCCTGGAACTTGGCGTCGAGCTTGGAGTTGAAAGCTGTCTCGAGGCCATCCAGCTTATCCAGCGCGTCAGTGAGTTTAGCGTCAACATCACTAATGCGCGCATCGACGTCGCGTCCATGCCCACCCAAAAGGTGGGTGAAGTGGGCATGCAACTGCTCGGACGTCATCTTGGCCGGGTCAACAGCGGCCGGTGTAGGTCCTGTCATGGTTAGTACAAAAAAAGCACAAATGTATATGCCTACAAACTACGGAATATGGTGGTTCACGCGCAATTCGTCAAGCAAAATACAAAGCTCTTGCAAGTTCTTACCAAACAGGAGGAAGGTGATACGGCAACCAACAAGGATCAGCGTCTCCAAAGATTGCCAAAGCGATTACCAGGTGTCGACACAGTGCACGTGGAGACAATATGTAGAGCTGTAGAAGGGCTAATATGGTAGCAAAATAGCAATTGTAAAAACAGCAATGCAATATTGAAAGTATGCTCAACAACGGTACTGTGCTGGTCCAAGGCTAGACCGTACTAGAGACGCGAGCCTAGAACACTAGCGAGGTCACGGCGCGGCACACCAGCAACTAGCAGCGATGAGGTGGCGATGATGTGGCGACCCGATGTGCGAAAAATCACTATGATGGCAAGTGTCTCAAACTGATCCCCAAGGTCTAAAAACAGTATAGCCTCAGAAAACTTTTTGTCGAAATTTCGGAGGTGCTCCGGAAAGCGCGCAGGCGCCAAAAAAATGTCGCTATAACGGCCAGTGGCGAAAAGTGATCGCCAAAGTGAAAACCAATGTACCCAGAAATTTTTTTTGGAAGCGTTTCCAGACTTTTTTTTTGCTCTCCTTCCAATTCTCCACTGGCGGCCGAAACTTATCTCACGGAAATTTTTCTACAGCGCAAGATGATATTAGAAGGTAAGAGCTAAGTAGGAAAAACAATAAAACCTAATTCTACACGGACTCTGTCGCGGCAGAGAAACAACACGAATCCGTGTCGCGGTAGGAAACAGGGTATATGGCAGATGTATATGTCTGTGGCGGAAACGATCTGGTGGGTGTATATGGTGGGTGTATATGGAAGTGGCGGAAGTATATGGTGGGTGTATCTGGTAGTGGCGGAAGTATATGGTGGGTGTACATGGCGGTGATCTGCGTATGGTGCGAGTGGGCGGCGGCGTGACTAATATGACCAGAACTCGAAACTCTAAAGGAACTAGACGCTAAGACCAGCAACTCGACACGAAGATGCAGACACAAATTCAACTATGCAAAACTGAAAAGACAATGCAAGGCGTGGCAGGGGGTTTATGGGACGATATGATCTAAACCCTAACTGTATTTTTTGGCTTTTTTGTGGTTTATGGGTATGATGGCAGATGCAATCTACACTAGGAAAACAGTAAAATCTCACCGAGCAACCTGAAATCTGATACCACTTGATAGGGCAAAGGTGGCCGATCTTTCGATGAGACGTGGATAGATCGATTTGTTGGTGGAGTTCGTGCTTGACGATCTGACTACACGTGCGAAGCTCGTGCGCCAATGCAATCGCTAGGACAATCTCCGGGAGTTACTGATCTTGCGGATGCGCGATCAGCCTGACCAGCGAGGGTCTTAATTCCTACCTGAAATCGAGAACAAGTAAGAACTAATATTGCAATCAGAATATTGCGGATGAAAGATGAAAGCTCTATTGAATAAGGTGGGATTTCGAATAGTCGGTCTTGTTCTAGGTGTTGGCCTCAAAAGAAGTACACGAGAGTTGCAGCAATGACTAACTTTTAATCTAATCAAAATCCGAGTCTAAACGTGACGGCTATGGGGGTATTTAAAGGAGGAAAAGGTGGGGTTTCGGCCAGCCATACATATGGTGGCCGAACCAAACCCTAAAAGGCCTTTCCCCCTTCAATACGGACTCTAAAAAATGGCTGACTTAATTCCTGCAAAAATGACATGGGCCTGGCCCAAAACTAAAGGTGACGCAGCACCATATTATGCTATGGATGAAATTATGAAGTGGAAAACTCTATATTTCATCCATGTCTTCATCTCTTCTTATGGTGGCTTCAAAGTTCTGAAATCTCCACTTGCGGCGTCATCTTCAATCCTCAAATGCTTGCTGCCATCTCCTCCATGCGTGATCATGCTCCAATGCTTGTCCTCCTCATCCATGCTTGGTCCATCATTCCTAAGAGTAACAAACATATCTGATTTAGGCAGCATCATGTTCTCATGTATGTGAGGAATAGTTCCAAGAAATGAAAGTACCTGATAGTTAAGTTGTTTGGCACGAGCTCGAGTGATTGGTCCTTGTATTTGTGTGGCTGTAGGTACAGCGGTTGTATCAAGAGATGGGATGTACTCATCACTTTGCCTCTCATCATGGCTTCAAGTTGCAACAAATGGATGTTAAGAGTGCTTTTCTTAATGGTCCTTTACATGAGGAAGTATATGTGAAGCAACCCCCGGGGTTCGAGGACCCCCATTTCCCGGACCATGTCTTCAAGCTCAAAAAGGCCCTATATGGACTCAAACAAGCTCCTAGAGCTTGGTATGAGCATCTAAAGGAGTTGCTTGAAGATCGTGGTTTCGAAGTGGAGAAAATCGATCCCACTCTTTTTACTAAGAAAGTCAATGGAGAGCTTTTCATATGCCAACTTTATGTAGATGACATCATATTTGGCTCGACTAACACCAAGTTCAATGATGAGTTTGCTAAGTTGATGACTAATAGGTTTGAGATGTCGATGATGGGTGAACTCAAGTACTTCCTTGGGTTCGAGATCAAGCAAATGCGACAAGGCACTTTCATCAATCAAGCAAAGTACCTTCAAGACATGCTCAAGCGATTCGACATGAAGGACGCCAAGGGGATTGGAACTCCGATGCATCTCAAGTGTCAACTCTCCTTTGACGAGACCGGCAAGGCGGTGGATCCCAAGCTCTACCGTTCGATGATACGTTCGCTTCTTTACCTTTGTGCCTCTCTCCCGGATATAATGTTAAGTGTTGGTATGTGTGCACGGTTTCAAGCAAGCCCAAAGGAAAGCCACATTGTGGTGGTCAAAAGGTTCTTTCGATATTTAGTTGATACCCCACACTTCGGTCTATGGTACCCAAGGGATACGGACTTTGCTTTGGTTTGTTTCACCGACTCCGATTGGGCGGGAGACAAGGTTGATAGGAAGTCTACATCCGGAGCTTGTCACTTTCGTGGAAGATCCTTGGTGTGTTGGTCCTCGAAGAAGCAAAATTGTGTCTCCGTCTCCACCGCAGAAGCCGAGTATGTTGCCGCGGCAAGTAGTTGCGCTCGAATCTTATGGATGAGGCAAACCTTGCGGGATTATGGACTCGAGTATAGCAAGGTGCCTCTTTTGTGTGACAATGAGAGCGCAATCAAGATCACCTACAATCCGGTTCTTCATGGCAAGACGAAGCACATTGAGATAAGGAACCACTTCATCCGGGATCACATTGCTCGCGGAGATATTGTTCTATCCTTCATTGGCACTAAGGAGCAATTGGCGGACATCTTCACGAAACTCTTGGATGAGAAGCGTTTCATTGAGTTGAGGCATGAGTTAAATATCATTGATCCATCGAACTTTGCTTGACCGTCGTGCGCACATACCACTCTCAAACTATATATCTAGATGAAAGGCACGCATGAACATAGGGGGAGTGCGGTTTAAACTTATTGAGCTATCCCTCCCCCCATAATGCATAAAGAAATCCAAAGCATATGCTATTTGTCAATCAAGTGACTAATGAGCTTCATGTTGAGTCATAGTCGTGAGTCCTAGATACATCTACACGAACTCATACTACTATACTCTTACACGGTGGCTTCGGCCACCAACCTCCTCCTCGAGGAGTTTTTCGGTTCTTTGTGTTTCTTTGTGACCTTCTTTTTGTCCTTCTTCTTGCTATCTTTTCTCCATGTTTTTTTAGAGTCTCATTCAAGATTTGTTTTGCTCTTGGTTTTTGCAAGCTTGGTTGTATGTTCTCTCTTACCATCCTTATAGTTTCCTTACCCTCCTTTTTGGTGTTCCGATGCCAAAGGGGGAGAAGTTCCTATTCGAATGGGTCTTTTGCATGGAGACTTTCTCGTTGTTTGTAGCCTTTTTAATCTTCGTGGTTTATCGTTTCTTGTGGCTACATCAACTCTATGGAGGCATCTTACGGTGAGTTTGGGTTTTCTCAAGGCAAAGGTATGATAACTTCACCCAAAGCTCCTTGCATGATCTTGTGTTGCCTCCATATTGCGCATATGCTATTTGAACATGTCAAGTATCCTTGTTGCATATGTGCTTGGTTTGTAAGATCTTGGGGGAGTTATGCCTCTAGGACATGTGCATTTGTATTCAAATGCATATTCAAAATATGCACATGTTTACGGGGAGCACCGTCGAGCTCTTGCAAATCTAAGTATCTCATCATAATATCATATGCCATTGCAAAGTCTTGTGTTGTCATCAAACACCAAAAAGGGGGAGATTGAAAGAGCAAAGTCTAAACCCCGAGTTTTGTGTGTTTGATGACAACACTCGAATAATCTCACTGTGTGCTTTGAGTATCTTTGTTAGATTTGCAAGTGCACGGTGACCTCGCCGGACACGTCAAGATCGGAGGACTGAAGCGTAGTTTATAGGTTTTCTGGTTTTGTGTGTGTTTCGCGAGGTGACATGGTTGGAGAGAAAAAGAAGAGAAAACCAGTTTTAGCTAGGCCGGTACTACCGGTACCAGTAGCGGTAGTACCGCTACCCCTACTGGTACCGCCCACGGTACCGCTCTGAGTTCTGCGTCTGATTTGCCCCACAGTACGAGTTACGGTACCTCGGCGGTACCTGGAGCGGTAGTACCGCTTGCGAGCGGTAGTACCGCTCACGGTACCGCTCACGGTACCGCTCAAGTACCGTAACGAGTTACGGCAGCACCGCTTCGGTACCGCTGTGGTACCGCTTTGAGTCCAGTAAGGTTTGGACCCCATTGCGGTACCTCAAGCGGTACCGCGAGCGGTAGTACCGCTCTATGTCCACGTGGACCAGATCTGTGGGATTTCGAACTCAGAGCGGTAGTACCGCTTGCCCCAAGCGGTACTACCGCTTGGGCAAAAACTGGACATAACGGTTGGATTTGGAGGAGCCTATTTAAAGGGCCCTTCTTCCCCAACACGATTTTATCTCTCCTCTCTCTCTCTCCTCCATTGTTGCTGAGCTTAATCCTTGAGGATCTCCCCAACCATCCAACCAATCTTGCCCAAATTTTGAGGAGTGGTGGAGGAGACCCCGATCTATAGTTCTACCAAGAGAGATTTCACCAATTTGTTGTAGTCCTTAGTGGATCTTGGTGTTAGGGTTTCTATGGTGGGATCTTGGAGAAAGTGCTCCTATGGAGGCTAGCTTGGTGTTGTACTAGCTCCATAGGGTGTTGGGAGCCTCCTTGTGGTGTGGAGCTCGCCCCAACCTTGCGAAGGAATCACCGCCTCGACCGGTGCCATAGTGGAGAAGGGGGAGCCTCTTTGTGGAGCTCTCTCGAGGAAGAAGGTGAGGCCTTCCTTCGTGGTGTGGCCGCCTAGCCTCTTGTGTGAGGCTAGCACCTCCTCAACGTAGACGTACTCCCTTTTGTGGGAGGAACTGCGGGAAATAAACCTCGCCTCGTCTCCGCGCCATCCGGTTGTCCCGCTCCTTACTCTTACTATCTTGTTTGTTTCCTTTGCTTGTTGCACTTGTCTTGGATCATTGTAGGAACACCACCATCGCTAAAGCTATCACCTTTACCTTCCGCACCGCTAAAACTGAAAAAGACTAAAACTTGACGTAGCGTCCATTCACCCCCCCTCTTGTTCGCTACGATCCATTCAACAAGTACCTAAATTCTAAAACCTTGTCACACGTTACAGCTAAACCCTTTGATTCACCATTTTGGAAAGGTTTGATGAAAGTTAAAGAAGAGTTTTTCAGCCGGGGATCGTTTAAAGTTGGACATGGTAAAGATACTATGTTTTGGGAAGATACGTGGTTAGGTGACGTTCCTTTAGCTCAGAAATATCCGACTCTTTATAATATAGTTGACCGAAAATAAGTTTCGGTGGCCGATGTCCTACAAAATCAACCACTCCAGATAACATTTCGGAGGACTCTAACACCCAACAAGTGGGCGCTTTGGTTAGAGCTAGTGCATCGTTTAATGTATGTTTAATTATCTGATGATAAGGATGTTTTCGTTTGGAATCTTACAAATTCGGGTGCTTTTATTGTCAAATCAATGTACCTTGATTTGTTAGACGATGACACAAAGTACCTCAAAACGTATATTTGGAAGATAAAAGTACCACTAAAAATCAAGATTTTTATGTGGTTCCTGCATCATAAAGTTATTTTAACAAAAGATAATCTCGCTAGGCGTAAATGGAAGGCTGTAAGAAATGCGCTTTTTGTGACAAAGATGAATCTATCCAACACTTGTTTTTTGAATGTCCCCTAGCTAAAATTATATGGCGCATTTTTTTATGACTTTCAGTTTGCCCCCCCCCCCCCCCCCAAAAAAAACATTACAAATCTCTTTGGTAATTGGTTAAACGGTATTGCTAAGAAGGATTTGGTTCAAATTGGCGTGGGAGTCTGCGCTGTTCTTTGGGCTATTTCGAATATGCGCAATGATATTGTTTTTAACAAACCGACAAAACAACCTTTCTTGCAGGTTCTCCCTATGGTTATTCACTGGATCCGTACGTGGTCTTATCTCCAGTCCGAGGATCAGCGGGATGTCATGGAGTATGGGTGCAACCGCTGGAGACGGTAGCACGGGATTTCTTCAGCCGGTGTGGGTGGCGGCTTGATCATAGGATCACTTCTTTGTCTTTTGCTTTATTTTTCTTGCGTTGGTTGATTTTCAGATCAACTTGACATGAGACTTGAGTTGTAATAAGGTTAAAATTGGACTTGAATAAGGTAATAAAGCAGCCGTATGCATCTTTCTGATGCAGAGGCTGGGGCACATCCCCCATTTCGGAAAAAAAACGTAGTTAAGAAAAAAGAGACATGTAAATTTTCTAGGTTGGTAGAATACACCATCACTACAAATAAGAGACACACACAGAGTGTGCCGTTTTGGAGACCGAGCTACATGTAGCTCTTTATTTTTAAAGAAACAAAATTTTATTTTAAAATTTCAAAAAAAATCTGAAATAAAATTCTAGAGGCAGCCAGTGATCGGTGCTACAAATGGTGCAAAATCTCAATGCAAACTGATTTATATTATAGGCTACACGAAATTGACAAAATCTAACAAAATTAGTAGTCTTGAAATATGTACTATTCACTATAAAATTTGTAAAAATTTATCATTTTTGTGTAGCCTAGAATATAAAGTAGTTTGTATTGAGATTTTACACCATTGTTGTACACATCATTGGCTATCTCTAGAATTTTGATTCAGATTTTTCAAAATTTTAAAATTCAAATTCTAAGTGTTTGAAAATAAAGGGATAGTTGTAGACTTGTAGCTTGGCCTCCGTTTGAAGTTGTCCACACATGCAATCACTATATGTAGGCAGCAGAACATGCACGTTCCTTTCACATCCAGCTTGGTCCGTATCTCTTCCTTCACTGACTAATATGGTTGGCCCCTCAAGTGTCAAGATCTGCTGTACCCTCTTGGCAACTTGGACTTGGTGACGTGTCACTCGCCCCATGAATCCTGCGAAAGGAGTCAAATTACTCCGTAATTAATTAGATATAGCTCATGTATCTGAATTTTCATTATTCAGTGAATGAATTTGCAATAACTAATAAATTTGTACATACGTAGCAGTGCTAGTATCTGACGACGCGGGAACGGGATGATGATGATGGCGAGTTGCTTGCTGCTGCAATAGGAGATGCGCGTTGACGAACAGAAGGAGGCCGCAGTAGGAGTTGACGACGTCCTGCATGTCCCGGAGCTGCATCGCCATCCTCCTGCCGCTCCGGACGCGGCGCCAGAGCGTGCTCCTCTTGTAGGAGTCGACGAGCCCGGCCGCGTCGACGAGCGCCATTACAACGGGACCGCCCAGTTCGGAGCACAGCAGCGCGCCCGCTGTTGGCCATTGCAGCAGCTGGTGGAGCCTGCCGTGGCACCGCTCGAGCCTCTCGCACTCCCGCTTGTTGCTCTGGTGGACGCGCAGGAGGTTGGTGAGCACGGCGACGAGCATGGCAGCGTGCAGGCCGGACATCTGCGCCAGGTTAGCGGCCTTCGAGAGAACATCCCACGCCGCCGCCGCCATTAGCTGCCTTGTCGATCACCCGATCGATACCTTCTTTGCTCCCTCGTCGCAGGTACGTGGCCGGAGAGCCTTGAAAGAATTAAAGAATGCCGTATCTGCGCAGGATTTATAGGGTCAGTGCCTTTGCCAAGGGGGCAGTGACTTGGCATAGACGAGGCACCGATCAACAGTACCATGCGCCTTCCGGTTCGTAGTTTATGTACGCGGCAAGAATCGGCAGACGATGGACATGACGTTCGGTTGATTGGCATGCAGACGATGGACGCAAAGAGTTATTGGCATGCAGACGATGATCGCAAAGAGTTATTGGCAAGAATGCTACCATGCCTTCCGGTTCGTAGTTTATGTTCGGTTGATTGGCATGCAGTAGCGCGCCTCGGTACAATCAACGGAAAGAGTTAAGCGAGGCGTCGTGTTCGTCTCATCTCTCATGTTGGATAGGTCGATCGTGAACTTACTTAGTGAGGGATGACTCGTGATGTTGAACGCTGTTGCTGCTTGGCACACCTACACATTGGCAAGCTCACTCCCGACCGTGACCCATTCTTGTCATTGCTCTCTGCCGGCAACTGAGTGACACGCACACGAGACAAATCGTTTGGCGCGTGCGCCATACTTTTTTTTTGGTTCCTCAACATATGCCACGTGACATGATGTGTGATATGACACATGCGCTCTATTTCCCCTGTATTTTTTATATATGTTGTATTTTACATGACGTGTGATATGATACATGTGCCAATGATCATGACTCACGATAAGTTTAGTCAGCGTTACTGCATCCACCACCGTAAGCCTCATGTCCTCGGCCTTGCCTACAGCTAAAATGCATGGCTCTTTGAAAGTCGCATTCAGACCCACCGTGGACATGATTGTTTGGAATCAGATCTACTTCATGCGGAATGACTACGAAGACGACCGTTTCATTAATGGCTTTTAGAGGAGATATATTAACTACCGAAGTATTCATTGTTTGACCTAAATAATCTATTGATCATCAGTTTTAGATGTACGATGCGAGATTTATATAGTTATTAGGTGATATTCATTGAATTTGTTACCCCCGTAAGCACCATGCTGACATTTTTTTTACATGATCCTTCTTATTCATAAATGGCTTTTGCGGATGGCTAGGACTGGTTGGATGACGTGTGGAGTGATGACGGTCGTTCAAGAAATCCTGGTGATGATAATATGCTAGCAATGAGTTTAAATAGTGTTGATTCACTGGTTTTTATATATTTTGTTCTATTTTTAGGATGAAAATGTTTGCCTTTGCGTAATTTGAAGTTGGGATGGATGTTGTTGTTTAGATAGTTTAAGTAGTGTGTGCGGTGTGCAGTAGCTCCTTGGAGGAATTGGAACTTTTTTTGCTCTTTCCTTTAGTTTTTTTATGACTGAGATCTTAAAAATAGTGTTATCTTAATAGTTCAACTCGGACCTTTCAGCTTTGTATGGGAAAACAATGTTACCAACACTGCATGTCTATCTCAGTACAAGTATATCTATCATGTTTAAATTTTATTCAGTCAAGTACTATTTCATTTTGTTAAACAACTCACCATGTCGATCAATTACTTGACCTAACTTACGCAATGCAGTTGAATATATACATGGAGAACAAATGGTACATAGTGTCAAGCTTCATGCACTAGACAACGCAACTAAAAGTAAGAGCTGATGAAAAGGGCTTCGGGTGAATACCCCTCCTGACGTGTGACGGGTTTCACATGGACGGAGGGGGCACCAGCCAACGCAACCAAAAATCCAATCAAACTGATGAAAAGTGCTATGCAGTCCACTTATAAATATCACATAGATCACAAAGCATTAAGCACATACCATCTTCACAAAGGAAATATTTAAAAACAACACGGTACACATATCACAAAAGCATTAAACACAGAACATTAACAAAGTGATACAGAACATTAACTGAGTGATATAACACACTGTCCACTGTAGCGCAAAATATAGCAAAATCATACTCCTTCCAAGTTGAGTTGGCCTTGCATCGAACGCCAAAACAAGCACACATCAACACCTCGAAACAAACATAGCCAACTGAGCTATCATTTTTTGCACCTGAACAAGCCTTGCCCGTTCATCATCAAGTTATTTCCGTCTAATTATTGTTGTTGTGTTAATCAGGTGGGTCGCTAGATGAGTGTTCTTTTTGTTTCTTTGATGTTGTTGCTCTCTGAATTAGGTCGGTTGTTGATAGACAATGAAATTGATCAGCAAAATGACAGGTGTATGAATGCACATGATATCTATACTTCTTATAAAGCAAAACCCCACTAACTGCAATTAATGTTTATCTATCTCTACATGCAAGTCATCAACATCATCTATTCCATTAGCCAATAAAATATCCATGTCATCCCCACTAATATTCATTATTGATGTATCCTTGCATGCAAGATATCTACGTCACCATTTTTTGATTAAAATGTCCACATAGCTAATTTATATCCATCAAATATAAAAAATAATGTGAATTAAATTTAGCATCTCAACTATTTTGGCCAATTGAATACTGCATACTTCTACAAACAATTCATATTACATATGTATTATACCATTTCATTTAGACAATATAATTTCTTAGAAGATTCCCGCTGCAACGCGCGGGGTATCCTTCTAGTTTTATGAATGACTAAGCTAACCTGGTATCATTGAGTAGGGATATAAAGTACAACCAATGTTGGCACCATGGAACTTTTTCCAATGCAGGTTGCTAAAATCTAAGCGGAATACCCTCTTGGCCCGCACAAATACCAAATTATTTTCTCAATTGCGCAGAGTAACCTTACTATATATTTTATATAATATGTGTGTCAAGGTCAAGGATAGTAACCAAACTAACAACTCTATGACGCTACCATGCATGAGCGCATGTCGATGATATTTCACTAGACCATGTTCGTAGGTTGAAATATGCTATAACCGTCATTCCTACACCTCCATTATGCCCCTTAATGATGTGAAGATTGTGCTTGAATATATCATGTGTCTCATCAGGGCATTCCACATAATTCAGATCTCTTTTCACATTGTCAAATGCAATGAGATATTTGGAATTCATTGGCCACTACAAAATACCCCATAGTAGACTTGTTGGCATGTTGTTAATCTGTGACAACATCACAATATGTGCATTCCTATCTTCACATGCTCCTAATTATGATGAGTACCTATTGACCCGTGCTTATGGTATGTGTTGAGCACGCAACAACCTAGAAATTGTTGGAGTGATAACATTATAGAACCGATGCGCCATCACAGAGAACTTTGGCTTGGGAAAAATTATAACCACAACTGAGAATATTTGGTGTTCCTATGCACTTGTGAATTTCCCCGATTGTATCCCATACATATAGCTCTTGTTCATATCATGGATAATGAAGTAGCACCCAGCCATCATGTCATGCTAGGACATATATTTTACTGAGCTGCTCATATCCGGCCAAATCGCTAACCTATGCAAGATGCATGTGTCAAGATTTGGCTCCGTGATGAATCTTCTGTCCTTGGAGATGTCGGTGAAAAATTCTAGCAACGGCATTCCTCTGTTGTGTGACAGGGTTAGATTTCTTAAATGATTGATTTCCATAAGTTGCCTCCAATCTTTGTAAGCAGTTGAAATAGTGAGAATGCAGCTTGGTATGGAGAAATTATGACAAGAATTATAGCTACAAAATCTTCTGGCAGTTTGTTGATTGTCGTGTTTGTGCATCGACTTAAGCTGGTAAGATCACATAAGTAGATAAATGCATCATAAAAAATAGCAAAATATGTAGGCATCAGTGAAATTATCAAAACAGCTTGAATCATTTAATTTCACTAATCAGAACAATGCATCTTAAGTAGGAGGATGCATCACTAAAATTTCCTAATAAGCATATAATGCGCCACAAAAAAATAACCTGAGTAGGCACATGCATAATGCATCATCACGGCAGGTATGGATTAATTAAAACCCCAACATTTCCAAATTTAATTAACCTTATTGCACTCAAGGAAGGAAGAAAACATACTAAGGGGTGGATGAGTTCTGAGCAGATGCGTCGGGCGCCGCCAACGAATGAGAAGCCACAGCCGTAGCCGCTAGCTTAACAGCAGCCGCTGATGGCACATCGGAACGTATGGCAAGGTCATCCCGCTGCTGCTGGGACTAGGACGTATCGTTGGAGAGCACGGTGACCTCCTGCTACAGGGGGGCGCCGTTGGAGTCCATGGCAAGCTCGCCATGATGCTGCTGGGAGGCATCATCACGGAGCTCAGTGACCTCCTGCTGTTAGAGGGTGTTGGAGTCTACGACAAGCTCGTTGTGTTGTTGCATATGCTATATGGCCATGTCGAAGGCTACAGAGTGTTCCTGTAGCTAGCTAGGGGTGTAGTTCTACCACTCCTGTTCCGGATTTCAGATGTGGTAGAAAGAATGGCAAACTCGCGCGCAATTCGATCAATGTACAACGAAAAATAGCGTGAGAAATCGATGGGCGAGGCTAATATATAGCACGAAATGGTTTTCCCTCACTTATTAAGGATGAGTGAAGGACATCAACAACAGTGGCAATAGGCGAGCAAACAAACAAAAAACGATGAGCATCCAAAATTGCTTTGAAAATTGATTTCAAAACTAAAGGAGAAAGAAAAGCTCACAGTGGTGAAACCTCCGAAAGCTTAGGTGTTTGCACAAAGTTGATGAAGATGTTATTGTGATGTCCCTCTTGCAACTATGGCGCCAGAAAATGTACTAGAAGTTGCCGTGGGGATTAAACAACCAAAGTGATGTAGCTTATTGCAATTCCTCGGTATCGGCGCCAGAAAATGTTCTTGATGAAACCAACTGACAAGGGATTAACTTGTCAATGCCTACAAATTGTAGACTAGGGTTTCGTGGAAAGTAGAGGGCAAGTAGATCTCGAAGGTTTCAGCCGAAAAGGTGCTCGACTGCTAGAAAACTAGGGTTGTGTTGACAATGAAATCAATGCTTTCTTTCTCCCTCGACTCCTCCTTATATAGGAGGCAGAGCCGAGGGTTTCGTGATGCACAAGTTACAAACATCGGGAGACTCTTTGAGTTCGTCCCGTATAGTTACAAGTCTTTACTCCTAATACAATTCTACATTCCGTATTGACACCTTATCGGGCTTCTGGGCTTTGTATTCTTCGAGTCATGGGCCTTCAGTAAACGCCGGGTACCATCTTTGGCGGGCCCATTTGGGATGCCTATGTCAGTAGCCCCCGAGATTTTACTTGAATCTAAGAATCGAGTAGAATCTCCATCATTACACATAATTTCTTCGAGTCACTAAACAATTTCCACAAAATAGTCATATATTGCGTAGGGATAATGGTAAATGGTGGTGGTTCATCTGACGGATCAGGTACCAGTTAACTGCTCTCGTGGCAATCCCGCAAAAACCTACTTCAAGGTCAAGTCCCTGGACTCGACCCCGATATACTGGCGTAATTCGACATGTGTCGCTTAAGGTCTTACCATATGCCGAACTCCAGTCATATTTTATCGGGTAAACGCGTCTGTTAGGATTTTTATTCGCATCGGAAAAAAGTAGCAGAGCGCATTCATGTGCATTACCACGCCACGCATGACGGATCCCAGGGTCTTACCTTCGTAAAATATTACGGCATTCAGAGATTTATTCGCGACGGATGCGCTCTGAGAAGATATTGTCGAGTGCCTTTTTCGACTGATGGAATAGCATATTTACTTGAGTCATATGATGACTTGCTATCTTGACCTCCCGATGGGAGTATATGAAGAGTTATGTTTTAACTCGAATATGTTCAATTTGACTCCTTATATTCATCGGGTACGCGACCAGCATTTCCGATGGGAGTAGCCCCCGAGGCTATAGCCAAGTGCTTGTACTTGGTTGTAGGCTCACCTTTTTGATATCTTGTCGCTATATTGTTAGTTTTCCATCTTTTCCATTTTTATCGGGTGCGCGACCAGTGCTCCCGATGGGAGTAGCCCCCGAGGCTACAGTCGAGTATTTATACTTGGTTGTAGGCTCAACTTTTGTCTTCTTGAAAACACCTAACACATGTTCATATTATCCTCTTATCAAAAGTAGCCCCCGAGCATTTGGAAAAATACTTGTATTGGATCAAAGGCTTCCGACATTATCTTATTTGGATCCTTGACATTTCCCCGGTCGCTATTTTGAAAGAAAACCAAGTCGCAATTTTTCGTGGCGACATCAATGCTGACGAGGGCCACGAACTTCTCATTGGAAAGGCGCGAGTCATGTCACTTCGCTGACATGTGGGTCCAAAACTCTGCGTCGTTGACACGTTGCGCAAGTGGGGGACACACGTCCTCTGTATTTCCTGGCACGCGCGCTGTAGCACATGTCCAGTAACTTCGTACTGAAAATACCATTATACCCTTGATGACATGTGTAGGGCACCATATTCACTTCTTTTTTATCCAATGGCGCGACGGATCGAATACTTGGTATAAATCTTCTCCTTCTTCCTCAATCCTCCCCTTCGATGCGCCGCTCAACTTTCCCTTCTCTCTCCAAAATTGCCATTGATGTCCCCCAAGCTCCTCACGCTTCCTCTCATCTCCATTCTCCTCCAACATTTGTTTGAATGCCACCGCGCACCAAGCTCCTCAAGCACACCGCTCCAGGAACCAACATGTCAACAGAGGAGATTAAGATCTCTGGATGGGAGACATCCAAGATCTCGAACCAAGATGTGAGCACCCTCAAGAAGCTCGGGCTGCTGAAGAAGAAGAAAGAAGCGCTGATCTTCCTTGGCGATGAAAGTTTCCCGACGCCGCGCATCAGATACTGGGTAACGTTCATTGACCACCTCATTCGCGGCCTTTCCACCCACATTCATGAATTCCTTCGTGGACTGCTTTTCATATATGGGATTCAGCTACATCAGCTGACCCCTAACTCCATCCTCCACATCTCAATCTTCATCACCTTGTGTGAGTGCTTCCTTGGGACCCATCCTCATTGGGGGCATGTGGAAGCGCATCTTCTATCTTCGCCGCAACAGCTCCCGCAATATCGCCTACAATGTGGGCGGTGTTTTCATCTGCATCCGTCCTGACGTCGACTAATTCGACGTCAAATTCCCCGACTCTGTCCAAGGGTGGCGTAGGAGATGGTTGTACATCCAGGAGGAGCACAACAACTCTCAAGACTACAACATTGATCCCTTTGATGGTACCGCAAAAATCCTCAGGCGCCGATCCTGGGACGCTGAAGCCACTGCCGAAGAAAAATCGGCTACCGATGCTCTAATACTGCGCATCCACGAGCTGCAAAATACCCTCGGTGAAGAACTCTCGGGTGTTCAAATTACCGCATACTTCCTTAGGATCAGGGTGCAGCCTCTGCAGGCTCGCAAAAACCCACTTTGGATGTATGCTGGCGAGAAAGATGTTGACCGCCTATCCAAGGATCTTTCTGTGAAGGACTTGGAGAAGCTCGTCTGATGTTTTTTCCTCGCTAAGCAAGAAATCGATGTTCCAAACTCCTGCCGCGTGGAGCCATATAGCGGCAGCCACGCGCTTCCCGAAGTAAGTAACTTTGTCTTTCGATTTGTACTTTTACTTGTCGACTACTTTCTCATATTAATGCTTTATCTTGACCTTGACCTTGCATTTTCTTCTTATAGAACCACCAAGTTTTATCCTGCCTTCCCCCTCTTCCTGAAAGCGGAGAAGTGGATGAGCGAGCTGTTGTTAATGACGACTCGCAAGATCCCTCTCGTCCTGAGAGTGAAGTCGCAGGATCTCACAAATCCGCGACTTACTCCGAAAAATCTGAATCGGACCCTACTGAATCAGGCCATTCTCCTCCTTCCCCTTTGTGTCTCCAAGGAGCAAGAGGAAAAGGGATGAAGTCGAATATTCTGGCACCTCGAAGCCTACGGAACCTGCTATCGAAGAAACGTCACCTGAGGAAGAGGGTGCCTTCAACCCTTATGACGACGCAGGCTCCGTTAGCTCGTAAGTTTCTTCACCATCATTACTTGTTCCAGTCCTTTCTCTTTTTTTGTATTTATGCGCACTCACTTTTCTATGTTGATAGCGGCGACACCGAAGAAAAAGAAGAAACCGAGGTTCATGGAGCGGCTCTTACGAGTACCTCCCAAACTTTGGTTCTTTCTGAAGATCGTCGTGTTGCCGAGGAATCATCGCCTCCCCCTCAACAAGACATGGAAACCTCGGCTCCTAGAGCCAGCCCCCGAGCCCCTTCACCAAAGAGAGCAAGGGTCGAGGCTGGCGGTGGCCATGTGATTGTTGCAGGAGGCCCCTCGACTTCCATTTTGGAGGATGTAAGTTTTCATGTTAGCCTTGATTTACTATTTTTGCTTTGACAGTCTCTTTTTTGATCATCTGCCAAATTTTCCTCTTCTAAACTTTTACCCGATACCGTGTACAGCCTTTGATGAAGAGCCTCATCACAATTGGTACCCAATTTATTGGGTTTCGCGATGCCGCCGAAGATCTGAGGGGTAATATCTTCTTTCCTTTCCATGCTCCACTTTTTCTTCGGAAAAGTTATTATGTATCAAAACTGATTTTTTTCTTTGATTCCACTTTAGAGGATCACAAGCGAGCCGAAAAACGTGCTGAAGATCTTGCCGCTAAGCTTGAGCGAAGCGAGAAAGCTCGCGAAAAGGCTGAGCGAGAAGCCGCTACTGTTGAAGATCTTCGACAAAGGCTTCACAAGGCTGAAGAAGCTCTAAGTGATAAGGTCTCACACCAGATAGCGCACGAAAACGCCATCACAACTCGTTTGGAGACTCAGAACCGATGGTTGGTTAGTAAGTTTTCACCCTTATCTTCCAAGCTTCTGAAATTGATTTTCCGTATATTTTTATGAACTCGATTTTTGCTCCAGCAGGAAGAATGGGTGAAGATTTCACCCTGCATGCAGCTGAGGGGGATCGCCTTCTCGACACCCTCTCAATCCTTGAACTGCACGGGGATCTGGCGCGCACCAATATTTCTGACACGCGGGCTGCGTTCACGCGCCTCTTCCCCCATTTCTTCCCCAAGCAGACGCATCCGAGAACTTTCTCCGAGCTTGCCAGGCGCTTCCTTCCTGAAGAAGATCTTGCGCTGGCTTATCTACAAGAGAACCTGAAGGTCGGAGTTGAAGGAACCATTCTGGTTGCCGACGGCCGCCAAAATTTCGACTGGGCAAAGGTTGGCGACCCAGAGGGAATGAATAAAGAGAAGTGAAGGACTTTGGTAAAGGCTGTGAAGCCTCACTCGAAGAAAATCATCACCTTCCTGGGGCACAAACCTTCTATATCCACCAGCACTGCCAAGCCGGAGGTCAAGTAGACCATCCTACCTCTTTGTATTTCTTTTTTCCTTTTGTAGTTGTCGCTATCCTTACGATTTGCGACTGCCTTAGGAACTAGCTTTTGTGAGGGGCCCCAAGTTATGTACATATATCATCTATCAATGAAAAACAATGACTTTTGTTGAATGATTGATATCGACATTTTCCTTCTTCCAGTTTGTATTTGATAACTATTCCGTGGCCGGTGGACCATCCTCTGCTTGTCCTGCCCTGTCTCGCTCTCAACGAACTCCTGGCGATACTTTGCCAGACGATTCTTCGGGTGCTGACTCAGCTCACCAAGAGATGGCTGAACTTCGACAATAACTTCAGGCCATGAAAAAACAAGCCGTCACTATCATGGACCAATCCCGCAAATCCTCCGAACGCGAAAAAATTGCTCTTCGACAAGCTCAGGAAGCTCTGAAATTGAAAGAAACTGCAGTAGCTGAAGCTTTACAAGCTATTGCCCGAGAAAATTGCATGCTTGAGCTGATGACCGACGCAAGTGAAAATATGGCTGGTACATTACATTTCTCCTTACTTTTTCCTCGACATTACTTGTATAACTTGTCATATGTTGCCTCTTATTTTTTGGACCTAGGTTCCTTTGTTGATGCTTCTGCTGAAGATCAACGCGTTAACTTGCGGGTTGAAATCCTTCTCCAACCTACCAGAGAAAACGGTTTTAATTTTTGGGCTAGCGATGATCGCTCCCGACAAATTGTCCGATTCCACGATCGTGCTGCTCAGGTTCGAGAATTTCTTAAGTTCTGCACAAAGACACTGGCCCTGGTTTATAACGCCATGTTTCATCGGAATCCTCAACCTAAAATTCTTCCTGAATTGATGGATAAATTCAAGAGTATTCATCAAATCCATGGATTTGTGAAGGCCCAGTTAACGGCTGGTACTAGGTTTTCTTTGATCATGTTGCAAATATGTTACCCAAAATTGGATATGTCCAACATTGTTGACCGCTGTCACGCCAGTATAAGAAAAAGAAAAAGGAACGTCGACAAGATCAACGATGCGGTAGCACCCGTAGCTAAAGAAATGATTGAAGATCTTCTCCGGATGGATGCTGATTTCTTCAAAGAGTATCATTATGCTGATACTATGGGTGCTTCTGCAGAAGATGAGAGAATAAACATAGATAACCTTATTTGAGCCCTTTCTTTTTTCCTGCTGCCAAACTTTTTCTGAGAAAAGAGAGATTCTGTATATTGCGAGAACCATGTATAGTAAAAACAAGTTTGCTTGTTTTTCTCTTTTTCTCAAGCCCCCGAGTGTTTTCGGTGTATGTATATTTATTACTCGCGAGGTATTTAAACCAAAACAAATAATTTTTGGAGTTATGTATTGTAAGGATCAAGTATATATTGTTTAAATTTGCGGCTTGTAAGCCCCCGGGCCTTGACGAAGAAGATGTATATCACCAATAATTTTACTATATTGCAGCATCGCGAGCCCGCCTCATTAAAAACCTTTCGGCCCCACTCGGTTGCCCTGAAAGGAAAAGAGTGCGTCTGAAAACTCGCGAGCTTTTCAGTACATTGTATGTTTACATGTATAACTCTATTTTGACTTCTACGCGTAAAAACGCCAAAGTTGCGCCACGTTCCAGGGATTTGGTTCTGCGACCCCTGTCTTCTTCTCCTTCAATCTGTATGCTCCTCCTGCAATCACCTCGGTGACAATGTATGGTCCTACCCAAGGTGACTCGAATTTTTCATGGCTCTCTTGTGTAAGCCGAAGAACTAAGTCGCCAACTTGGAAGGATCTCGGTCGCAAAGGTCGACTATGATAATTTTTCAGGTCCTGCTGATACCTGGTGTGTCTTGACAACACCTCGTATCTGGCTTCGCCAAGTGCATCAATATCGTCCTACAACGCCTTTCGCGAAGTTTCTTCATCATATTCCGCCACTCTCGGAGAGTTGTGTTCTATTTCTATCGGAAGCACCACCTTAGCTCCATGGACCAAGAAGAACAGAGTTTCCTGTGTTGTTGTATTGGGTGTTGTTCGTATACTCCATAACACGCTAGGAAACTCATCTGGCCAAGTATGTCAAGCTTTCTCTAATATCCATCAAAGGGTTGTGTTAACAATGAAATCGATGATTTCTTTCTCCCTCGACTCCCCCTTATATAGGAGGCGGAGCTGAGGGTTTCGTGATGCACAAGTTACAAATAGCGGGAGACTCTTTGAGTTCGTCCCGTATAGTTACAAGTATTTACTCCTAATACAACTCTATATTCCGTATTGACACCTTATCGGGCTTCTGGGCTTTGTATTCTTCGAGTCATGGGCCTTCAGTAAACACCGGGTACCATCTTTGGCAGGCCCATTGGGGATGCCTCTGTCACTAGCCCCCGAGATTTTACTTGAATCGAAGAATCGAGTAGAATCTCCATCATTACACATAATTTCTTCGAGTCACTAAACAATTTCCACAAAATAGTCATATATTGCGCAGGGATAATGGTAAATGGGGTTGGTTCATCTGACGGATCAGGTACCAGTTAACTGCTCTCGTGGCAATCCCACAAAAACCTACTTTAAGGTCAAGTCCCTGGACTCGACCCTGGTATACCAGCGTAATTCGACATGTGTCGCTTAAGGTCTTACCATATGCCAAACTCCAGTCATATTTTATTGGGTACCTAACACGTCTGTTAGGATTTTTCTTCGCATATTTTGATACGGAAAATAGTAGCAGAGCGCATTCATGTGCGATACCACGCCACGCAGGACGGATCCCGGGGTCTTACCTTCGTAAAATATTACGGCATTTAGAGATTTATTCGCGACGGATGCACTCTGAGAATATATTGTCGAGTGCCTTTTTCGGCTGCTAGAATGACGTATTTACTCGAGTCATATGATGACTTGCTATCTTGACTTCCCGGTGGGAGTATATGAAGAGTTATTGTTTAACTCGAATATGTTTGATTTGACTCCTTATATTCATCTGGTACGCGACCAGCGTTCCCGATGGGAGTAGCCCCCGTGGCTACAGCCAAGTGCGTGTACTTGGTTGTAGGCTCACCTTTTTGCTATCTTGTCACTATATTGTTAGTTTTCCATCTTTTCCAATTTTATCGGATGCGCGACGGATCGAATACTTGGTATAAATCTTCTCCTTCTTCCTCATTCCTCCCCTTCGTTGCGCCGCTCAACTTTCCCTTCTTTCTCCAAAACCGCCATTGATGTCCCCCAAACTCCTCGCGCTTCCTCTCATCTCCGTTCAAGGTTCTTGAGCTTTCTGCAAAATCAACGAGATCAGTTTTGATCTGTATACCTCCGTCCATCATGTTGCTTGCCATCGAAGATGTCAACGATGTTGAACGTGCCATCGAGATCAGCTCCTTGTCGCCTCTAGTTCCCACAGACGGCGCCAATTGACAAGGGATTAACTTGTCAATGCCTACAAGTTGTAGACTAGGGTTTCTTGGAAAGTAGAGGGCAAGTAGATCTCGAAGGTTTCAGCCGAAAAGGTGCTCGACTGCTAGAAAACTAGGGTTGTGTTGTCAATGAAATCGATGCTTTCTTTCTCCCTCGACTCCTCCTTATATAGGAGGCAGAGCCGAGGGTTTCGTGATGCACAAGTTACAAACAGCGGGAGACTCTTTCAGTTCGTCCCGTATAGTTACAAGTCTTTAGTCCTAATACAACTCTATATTCCGTATTGACACCTTATCGGACTTCTGGGTTTTGTATTCTTCGAGTCATGGGCCTTCAGTAAACCCCGGGTACCATCTTTGGCAGGCCTATTGGGGATGCCTATGTCACCAACTCTGTGTGTTTCACTAGGAATCCAAGTGCAAAGTGTTGTAGCAAGCGTCTTTTTCCTACAAGGGTGACTTGAGGGTTTATATCGAACTCTCGGGGAACTGGCTTAGAAGCTAAATTCTTCCTCTCTTCTTCGAGCAACCTGCAAAATAAAATTATTGCCTTGTGTCCCCAACTCCACTGTGTGGTTGTCAAGCATAAAGTTTCGTATTGGTAATAGAAAATACAAGGATAAAATTAAGTAAAGTAAAGTAAACAACCGAAGCAAATTAGATAAAAGCAAATAAAGGCTAATGGTATTTGGGATTTTCTTCATGTGTATGTAGAAAAGATATTTTTGGTATTTTCGCATTAAATAATAGTGATAAATATAAAGTGAGGTAATAGTGTTGGAAAGGTGTTTCTAATGTTTTAAAACGGATCGGGGGTCATGGGTTCACTTGTCTACTTTATATTTAAGTTGTAGTGGACATTAACAATTCATCAATGGCATAATATTGGTAGACCTTCAACATGTATTTGATAAGCATTCATATGGCATTATGCAACACATCTGTCTTATACTCATCAAGAAAGGGAAAACTCCAATCAATCTTGAACTAATAATCAACATAGTATATATAGCCTTAAGTAATTTGACACAATGTTTGAATATCAAATATGTTACCTTGAACAAACAAGATTATCACACTTTCACATGATAATTATAGAACATGTATTCCCCTTATCCCTAGTGAGACAGCAAAAGAAAGGTAAATACCATAGTAGATCTTGAATTTGTTGTCACTATTCAATCACTACAACCATGCTACTCCATCTAATACACACTTCTCCCCACACATGTTCTTGCATACAAGTTGGATCATAACAAGTACCTAAGAACATGGTATGCATCTATCAATACATCATACACATAATAGGTTCCAATCTCATATATAATTATTATAGAATAACGATCCACCACATAGGAATTACATATATAACCATAATCATGTTGGGCAGCTCATATGGTATTACAACTATGAAGAACAAGAGATAAATGGATCAAGCTACTGCCACAAACTCATAGTCCAGAGGTGGAATACCCCCTCTTCGTTATGATGATGATGGTGGAAATGTTGGAGATCCCTTCGGCGGTGGCTCTGATGGAGTTCCCCCCTCCAATTTTTGCTGGTTCTGACTCTATTTTGGTGTTTCAGTGTTTGTGCGGCGCCCCTCACCCCAAGGAAGCCTCGGGATAAATGATCTACGTCTTCAATACAGTTGACCAACTTATTACAACGTCTAAGTAATTTTACAGGACATTTGGTCCATGCTAAAACACAACGTGTCGCATATGTGCCTACATAACCATTGCTTGCTTTTCATAATCACCATTTTTCTTTTTCCAGCTATGGGCATTGCAATGTGATATTTCTATTTTCAAGAGAACGTTGAAATTATCTTGTTTGTTTGTTTAGTTATCTCGGATAGTACAACTCGCCTGAACACACATCGATTGTACTAAATCCTTCATACACATATTAGGGAAAATCAAAAAATTAGGAAAATTTTGTGAGAATTAAGGCTTTGACCAAGGAGGATTATCAACTTGGCTCCGCCGGTGCTTGCAAGTTTTGGCTTGGTTCATCCTCGTGGTTTTCTATTTAATTGATTTATTAAAAATCTGAAAAACAAAACCACACACTGACCACCGGTCTATGTTGGCCGCAACATGGCCATAAATTGTGCTAGCTGACCATAGCTTGCTTTTTCTACAAACAACGTAGGACTTATTGGGCTGAGTTAGCAGGGGCAGATCCTATACACCGACCAAGTCGATGTATAGCGATCGTCGCACACCCTCTGCGGGGCATGAGCCTAGCCCATATATCGCCTATTGGTCTTCCGTTTGATGTTGTTTTTTTGTTTTTTTTAAGTTTTCTAGTGCTTTTTCGGTTTTCCTTTTTTTCTTTTTTCCTTGTTTTGTGTTCCTTTTTCTCGTTCTAATTTTCTATTTAAAAATATTTTCGAAATTTTGAAAATGTTCAAGTTTGAAAAAATGAAATGAAAATTGTTCATATTCGAAATTTGAACAATTTTAAAATATGAACGAATTTTGAAATTTGATTTTTTTTGGAAATTTAAAAGATTCATTTTTTAACATATTTTGAATTTTGAACGATTTTTGGATTTTAAATAACATTGGAATTTTGATTGATTTTTGAATTTAAAAAAAAAATCATACATTTATAAAATTTATATATAGAAAATTTGAATATTTTTTATAAAAACATAAAAAGAAACAGAAAAACGTTAGTCTTTAAAAACAGAACTGTAGAAAGAAAAAAGACAAAAATTAGAATAAAAAGGACATTTACCTGATGGGCTGCGGCCCAATTAACAGCCGCCGGATTGGAGGGGTGTGCCGCATCCCGTACGTGCCGACCCGGTTCGCATATAGCACCTCCGGTTATCAGGACCCATGTAAATCAGAATGGAAGGCGTTCTTCTAGTCATATTAACTCCATGGGCCGAACCAGCGTTACCTAGAACACAGTGCTGCAGGAACACGATGCTCATTCGGTGAAATGCCCATAAATTTATGGGCCGTTTTGTTTCGACCCGAAATGCAATGACCGCTACACTATGGATTGATGGACCTCCAATCCAAATCAGGCCCTTGCCGAGACAGCGCGCCTCCAGCTCCAGCATTTTTCTGGAGTACTGAATTTCAGATGAAATCCCTTGGAGCGAGCATAGTATGATTGTATGGACATTTTCAGCTCCAATATTTTTTATGTCCATTATTAGTTTCCAGTCTTTGCAAATTAGCAACTCCTGTCGGTGAATCTGCAGCTGCCGCTTTAAAGGGTGTGGCGTAAAGACAAGTGGTCAACCTGAATGTGTCCATATTGATTCAGGTTGATTTGATGTTCTCCATGACCTCTTCAGGTTGATTTGATGTTCTCCATGCATCTGTGCTCCACAGTGCTCTCCCTGGCCCAGCTCGCTACTAACAGATTGTGCTTGCTTTGCTCCATTCCCTGCTGTTGGCCCCGTTCCATCTCCCATGATTTTGACCAAGGCCGGCCTAGTGGCCAGCCCTCGGTAATCATGGCCAGTTCTTCATGCTCTAGGTAGTGGTATCATGGGCTGGGCTGGGCTGTGCTGCAGCGTCCATGCATGCACTAGGCACAGATAACATTTAGAATGACGGATATGCAGTGATGTGATTGGCGTGGGCACTGCAATGTTCAAGCGAAACATGTCTGACTGATCCTGAGCAACGTACGCATCCGCGGAGTGGACTTGCAGGTTGGTAAAGGAGGATGGGAGTGGAACTGGAGGAATTGGTATGATCGTTGTATCCTAAAGGAGCCATGGAGCCCAGTATGCAGGCCAGCACCACAATTTCCAAAGCCATCAGTATTCACATCAGTCGACAAATATTAGTAGTTCCTGAAAATCCGTATGAGCAGGTACATATATGAATGAAGATCGACAGCGATTTCGAGTGTAGTGTAGTGTTCGACAGTCTCCGCCGCTGTTCTAGCTCGGTGGGCAAGTTCGTGGTTGCCATAACCGTCCATTGATGAGCATTGTTAGTTACTGTGGAGTACATTCAGATATAGTATTTTGTCCTGTATAGTAATCGTCGGTGGTGGTTTTTTGTAAGTTAAAACATGGGAGCATGGGAGGCTGCGGCCATGCCCCGTCTGCATGGATGAGCCCTCTAAACGCAGGTGTCAGCCAGGCGGCCAGGCCCCCCCGTTGCTTGCTTTCTCCCCGTCCCCCAGCCCCAGGCATGCGTGCGAAACGTAGACAGGCAGGCCAGGGGGGAAGGAACGAACGAACTCACGATTGGCCGAGCCGGTCGTTCCGAAACCTAGAAACGAGAGTCGAGAGATACCCATGCACGAGTCCGTGAGCTTATGATGGCCTGTGGTTGCCGCGCTTCTTTTCACCGGTGAACGACCCTTCTTTTCCTGTATCGAGAGGGACGAACGCTGCTGATCCCTGCAAAGATGTTGGCTTCTTTGGGCAAAGAACCATGTTTCCTAGAAATGTCAAGTTTAACACCGACTGAAGGAGCGTACTACCAGAAGTCGCGTCCTCCGAGGCAGTGCCTGTGAGTGTTTCTCGCCGCCGTGGTCAAGTTCTTCCTTCCCGTCTGCCCTGCCGGACCAAAGATGGCAAGATCCGGCTGGTCCACTGACGCGCTACCGACGGATCGGTCACATGTACAGGACGTGCCAATTGAAAACATACGAGCCGGAGACGACGGCTGCTGCGGCCGGCCGGCCGGTGCTGGACCAGCGCTCCAGCACCACGTACGTTCTGTACGAGCCAGCAAACGAAGGGCTAAAGGTCGAACAAGATAATTTTTTACAGCGGCAAGTTGCGACTGCATTTCCTGGTGCTACCGTTGCTGCGTTTCTCAGTCCAGCGCAGTCCTCGAATCGAGCGCAAGCCCATAGACAGAGGCAAGCCGGTGATTTCCAAAAGAAGCGGCGGCCGGCCGGCTGCACGGAGAGGTGCGCGCCGCGTCGATCTTGCATTGCTGCAGAGCACGGCATGCCTGCCTGCCTGCCTGCCGGCCCGTGTACCTGTATCAGGACGCTGCGCTCTGAGACTGATAGAGGAGACGACGGACTGAGATCGCAGTTCATTGGCCGTTTTTGCCCGTTACTGATATTTTCCTTGGCTCTGACCGGTTGCCGCATATCATTTGTGGGGTATTTGTTGGGTTTTTTTAAATCTCATTATTGTTTGTTCTCCTTACCGGCTGCATAATTGTTGCCCCGGCTGACTAGGCTAGTTAGTTCCCAGCTCATGCGAGCTGCCAAGCTCGCAGTGGCAGGCCGTGCACTGTAAAGGCGAGCAAGTTCTGCGTATCTTGTCGATCGGCGCAGAAGGCGTTTTTGGCTTCTAGGCTCCTACCCAATACATTTGAAAGTAAACGCTTCTCTTCTTGCAGCAATACTTTTGTTTTCTCCTCGTGTAGTTTTCTGCAATACAGTCGTGGACAAAAAGAGAAGCTTGTGCATGTATCCAGGCTACTCGCCGTGCAATTTCTTTGTAACATGATTTCGCGGAGCACTTCTTTTTCTTCTTAGACAGGCCAAAAGATTTTCATTGAGAAGAAGTATTTATGGAACAACAAAAGCCTAGGACCATAACCAAGGGTTTAACACAAAAGCCTAGCTACTCGCCTAGAACTACATCACTCAGAGGCCGGAGCCTTCGCCCAAACGATGCTCCAAAGTCTAGACCTAGCCCCCTCGTTGATCTTCACGATGATAAAATGCGTCGGAGAGGCATGGTGTCAGAAAACCCTCGCATTTCTCTCTTCACACACTTCCCAAGATACAAGCATTACAAAGGAGGCCGTAGCCTTTTTAGAGTTTGCCTCGACACACCATCATCATCCACGAATCTTGTGCGGCGGTTTCAATCGCCCAACGAAGAGGTATCGATATCATGTTGACCGGCCCAAGGTAGGATTGAATTCCAAATGCGAAGAGATATTCGACATTTCAAAAAAGAGACACGACGAGGATTCTTGAACTTGGATACATAGAGGATAGTTTCCACAATCGGGCCAACCCCCGCAGCTCCAACGGATCTGCCGTTCAAACTATATTTTGCAAGACCAACCAAGTAAAGAACTTGTATTTAGGAGGTGCCCAAAATTTTCCAAATAGTGACTTCCCTGAGAGAAAGAATGAGTCTTTCAAATTGTATTTTGTAGGCAAAGGCGGCGGTGTAGGATCCATCATTGGTGAACTTCCCAAAGATTGTGTCCTGGACTCCCCAACGGAGAGTTTTACGTCGGAGAGAAACTCCCAAAGCAAGACGAATTGTTGGATGTGCTCGATGTCAACACTTTGCCTCAAGTCAATATGTGTGATCCAAAAATTATCCTATAAAACTTTTTGACCGATTTTCTTTCTTTTTACGAGAGTGATAATCCTTCAAGCAATGTATTTAGGTCATGAAGAAACCTTGGCACATTTATTCTGGAGTTGTCCTTTTGCGTAGCAGTGTTGGGATTTTGTTTGCCCACAAGTTACAAATCAACAATCTGTCATGGAAGCCTTTTATGCTATCAAAGATACTTTGAAATTACCTTTTGCGGTTGAGATCATCATACTGGCTGCCTGGAGTATTTGGATAATAAGAAACAGAAAAATCTTTGAAGATCAAAATCCTTCATTTTTGGTTTGGAAGATAGTTTTCAAACAAGAATTGCAGCTACTTTCATACATAATGAAAAAGAAATTGGATGCTCCCTTCAAAGCTTGGCTGCAGAGTCTATCTTAGTTTCCTGGAATAACTGATCATAGTTTTTCCTTCTTTTCTTTTCTTTTGTTTTTCTGTTTTCTTTTTTCTTTTCTTTCTTTAGACCTTTGTACATCTTGTACAACTGGACCGTACTTGTTTATAATTATTATTAATAAAAATTGCAGTGGGGATTTTCCCCACTGTTTCACCTTTAAAAAAATGTATTTAGGTCGAATACCAAAAATCCATGGGGAGGGCCAATTGTTTTCTTTCCCCGTGTCCCTAATAGTAACGATATTGATGCATCTAAGATATATAAGATCATTCTCGTTGCATGGGTTGCTAATACGAATCCAAGCCATTGATTCGTTGGTCCATTCTAGTTGTAACCAATGGATCCAGAGAGGGGCTGCAAATTTCTTGAGGTTCAAAATACCTATGTCACTAATCTTGGTTGGGACACACGCCAAATCCAAATTAACTTTGCATTTTCCTCCGATGAGGCCTTGTCACACCCGGCCCACAAGTATGCGCGAAGAAGAGCCATGATCTTTTTGTGGACCTCTTTGGGGAGCTCAAGAGAGGTGATATGGTAGATAGATTGGGATGTGAGGACTGAGTGTACCAGCAATCGGCTGGCCATAGTAACATTCATCCAACTTCCGGCGACCAACTTTCAAGCTATTTGGTCTTCAGGATATTGGAAACAATCACTTCTTTAGAGATGATGGAGAGGTGAAGGCCCAAGCAGTCCTTAGGGAAGGGCCATCTTCTAGTCATGAAAGATTGAAGGATGTCATCAAGATTAAGATTGTTGCATCATATTGGGGCAACAAGACATTGGCAATTTGTGCTCAAGTCGGTGACTTCCCCAAATGACACGAGAGTGGTTGCAAGGAACGGAATATCTTGTTCGATGGTGGAGCAACAAAACACGTGGCATCGTCTACATATAGGGTGGTACAAATCATGGGATCTCTTCCTCAAAGAGGGTGGATATGACCTTGTCTAAGGATGAAGTTGTCTCTGAAATTGATTGGATGAAGTTGATTGGATCAATTTCTGAGACAAATAGGAGCAGTGAGAGATGATCGCCTTGTCTAAGGCCGCAACCATACTTAATAGGCTATCACAAGGCACTCCATTGAGAAGCACTCTATATGAGCAAATGGTGAGGAGATAGAGCCCTATTACAATCACAAAATTTTGGCAGGAATCCATAGTGTCTAAGGAGATCCATGAGATAGTCCCATCGGACGGAGTCACAAGCCTTCTTAATGTCAAGTTTGAGATAGTCCCGTCAGGCCTTTTTGAGCGTTGAAACTTCATAGCGAGGTTCTGAAGATACGTGAAGTTTTCATGAACTCATCTTTTCTTGATAAAGCACTTTGAACTTTGAAGATTAGGAAATTCATGCACGGGGCTAGGCTGGCGGCTATCATCTTTGCATTGAATTTGGCAATGGAGTGAATTAGATTTACAGATCTAATGTCCGAGATGTGTTAGGCCCCATCTTTCTTTGGGATATAAGCTATGTTGACGGAGTTTAACCGATGAAGGTTTGCCACGTAAAGGTTGAAGAATTCGTGGATGACTTGAATTGTTCCCAGCTTGGCAATATCCCAACATGCCTTGTAGAAAACCCCGATAAAGATTTACTTGGACATATGCCTGAAAATGTCTATCGGAATAGTGATACTATGCAGATCAACACCGCGGAGATTCCTGACAAAAAAAGAGAATATCAACATGGAGATTCCTTAACAAACTACACAAGCGTTTGAAGTTGACGCTATGCAAAATGCAGCAGCCAGATACCCTTTAACTTCTTAAGCAGATATTCAGCTACAGGCCTGCAAGTGATGCAGGAGCTGCCTATATGATAATCTCGGTCAATTGGTTGACCCCGGTGCTTACATGTTGTGCTCTTGGAAAACTGGGCGGTGTTCTTCAGTCATTATTGCGCTAGACATTACTTCGGCTGCCACGAGTGCTTCCTCGTGTCTGACGCTCTAGTATAATTGCACAGAATCTTGGCTCTAAGAAGCACATAATATTGGCTCTGAGGACAGTCTTAGAGCCAAGCTAATCTAGAGTTTGACCTAAATGATCTCGGCTACTAGTACAATACTCGATTTTTTCAGGTGTATTCGTGCAGCACAATCGCACCACTTCTTTCAAACAGCCCTGATGAAGTATCCTAGTCGGCTGATGGACCACTGTAGATATGCATCTTAACACACAATTTTGGACTTGGATCCATCTCAGTAGCAGTAGACAAACCATCCTCTCTTTCTCTTAGAAGTGTACTTAATAAGGTAGCTATCTGGAAATGCGAGTAGTAAACTGTGCCATGCCATGTTCAGCTATAAATTACCGGTGACTACTGTTGAAGAGAATTGAAAAGGAGTGACTGGTGTTAACAACTTAGGTTGAGGCCGAGTCGTGGCCTGCATCGTGGTATGGCGCTGATCAACCTGGCTAACGACTAGTTCGGTGTGCGAAAAATATTTACAAGTTTTCTGTGCTATCACAAGTCACATATACGTGACAATCATTTTTTTCTCTGAATTTCCAGAGCGATCATTGTGTCGTTAGCAACTGTTACATTTATAGCTATGTTTGCAACGTGCGAATTTTCGCAAAACCCACGAGAATTGTACAATTTTCCCTTGAATTTTCTACATTCCAAACATGCCGTCATTGTTGACTGAAATTAGCAATTGTGGAGTTGAACATGTAATCTGAAGATGCTACAAGTAGTATATTAGTACATATACTCAGTGACAGTACATAGAGTGCACTCAGTGACAGTAGCAGCTAGCGTGGAGCAGTGTGAGATTGGCAGTTGCGTTCGTGTCCCGTGCTACTCGTGTGTTGAAGAGGAGAGTAGTGGGGCGGGAGTAGCTCGCCGCTACGGCTACAATTTATAGTGATAGGTCTCCCTCCGTAGCCGGCTTACTTTTATAACAGTAACGTTCAGTTGAACACCGAGCTAAATTAGAGGTCAATTTCACTCTGCCTTCCGAGGCTAGAATTCGAGGTCCAAAATGCGGCCGCCTTCAACACTTGCATGGGAACGTGAGTCGAGCGTTTAATGGCCTAGCTAGCGCGGCAGTATTCAACGAGATCAGACAGGAGTTGGCTAGTACCTGAATATGCGGGGATTAATCTCTATGCACTGTCAGGCTTAATAATACTGCACCAAAACATTGTCGAGCGCTAAACAAAGAAGTAACCTAGGGAATGTTACGTCCATTGCAATAACTCCAAATCCAGGCAAAATTCTGTCTTTCTGAAGTTCAGCACTTTGAATTTCCATCAGAAAATCTCCAAAGGTTGATCAAGAATCTGCAGAAGAGGGTTAAATCAGCATAAAGAAAGAGAGAAAAAAAGGCTGGGACTCTCCTCTGGCAAGTCCTAATTAACATACTACAAGCTCCCTACTTAAAAAGCACAAAGCGGGGCGTATAGAAATTTAAAAACCCAGTTTGACATGGTGACTAGGACAGTTCAGTACCCTCGGATTAAAGAAATGGTTAGCGAGCTCGACTTGCCCATATGCCCACACGAGCAGTGGCCTTGATTGGATTTTGGCAAGACGCCCCGGATTCCTTCTTGAGCAGAATTGAAAAGGGTTTTAGGTGAGGGGAAAAGGCTGTGGTTTCGTCGGGGAGGAGTTCGTGCACACGAGTGCGCAACCGGCCCGACCCGGGAAACCAGGTGCCCCCTGGAGCATTACTAAATTCAAAAGCTGTTTGGGTTCGGCTATATACGACGGCCTACGCAGGGTGGCAAATTACCCCTTGCTACATGATTGAATCGGAAGGTTCAGCGTATTTTTTTGTGAAAATTGCAAGTAGATGCTTTATAATTTATCACATGTTTCATTTGCCAAAACATACACTTCTTGCATTTCATGTGAAAAATCTGATAGATTCATAGAGTTTTCTCTTCTTTTTTTTTGCTTCAGAAATCTCATAAGAGCAGCTCAAAGAGCTCCTCAATCCAGTGTTATGTACCGGCGGAAAGACCACTTTATTAGATGGTTTTGGATTTTAATGAGGACAAGGATACGACCCAAAAGAGCCCCCGTTGCCCCACTGAGGATCCCACTGGGCATTGTCCCGTAAGCATGTGTATGGATCCATCCCATGGGGTAGCTGTACCTTTTCTCGTTTTCTCACTATTTTCCGCGTACTGCCTGGTACGGACAGCAGCCGAAATAAAGCTAACAATGTTGCAAGATAATGGATCTTAGTTAAGCTGACTAGGGGAAAAGGAGTTAGTGATTGGGCAGTTGTTTGCATGTAACGTGGAACTTGGCCTTGCCTTTTCCACATGATTTAGAGGCAATCAACTGTTATGAGCTTATTGCAGCATTCCTATTCGTATTTGTCAAAGGTTTGATTGGTTGTTTCTGCATGTGGGATGCAATACAGCCTGCTCCTAATCTTCGCTCTTGAAATTATGTGTTTTGTCGAGCATCTTGCAAAAGCAACTTGGCCGTGTAACATAACTTAGAAGTAAATTTGTGTGTGATTTGCGCCTCTGCGATGTTTCGGGTCTTAAGTTTCCATTTATGCAAGAAACAATGTACTATCCTAGGGCTTGAGTTTTTGGAAATGCTTATTAATTTCTTAACAGGCAAACACTTTTAAATGTGCAATTCAATACAAATGATGTAATGCAGTATAAACATGTGATGTAGAACGAAAAAATAATCTTGGATGAAAGATGTCGCACAAATATACGATGCATTACAAAAGACGCCGATACAAAGAAGCACAATGCCGTACAAACTAGTGTAAGTGAATGAAAAAACAAAAAAATAACATGTGCAAATATCCAAAATAGAAGCATCTAAAAATGCGAACCATCTACTCAAAACTTAGCTATTATGCTTCATAGATTGGCAAGACCCCCAAGCTCAATATGTCAAGTTATTTGGTTGTGAGACGGATAAGTTTCCCCACCATTACGTAAGACTTCGATTCACTATCAGAAGCCAAAAATATGTGGAAGAGGGGATAGAAATGTAGTTCAGTAGTTGGAAAAAAAACATATGACCTCGGAAGGCTTGTCTTTCATAACTCTATGTTTAGCAACATGATGTTGTACATGAATTACTTTATTCAAATATCGAGAAAGTGCATGCATTGGCATTGCTACTTTTCTCCATGTACTACTTCTTACAAGTGACTATGAAAAATTGCAATAACCGTAGGACGCATGTGCTATTGAAACTTAGAGAATGAGGGTTTTGGATATTCAAGGACTAGCTTGACCAAAAAAGTACGATCCTTTTCAAGAAATGGGTGTATTACAAGTTCAATGAAGGAAAGATATTCACACTTCTTGTTTGCTCTATGAAGGTGTTTTTTTCTCACGGTGGTACCTTTAATATAAACTAGCAAGGTGGCCCTCGCAAATGCGAGGGCAACATCTTCAGTCATTAGTTATTTTATCAATTTCTATTTCATTATTTTGAATCATGTATATTCATATAAATCTCAATAAGACGTGATATGATTTTGTAATTACCAAAGATCTTGCAAATAAATATTACAACTGCTCGTTAAGATACACACTCATGTAATATTACAGTTGCACGTAAGATACACACTCATGTACGCATAGCCCACAGTATAGCCAGTTGTGAATATATTGGACCATGTCCTGTTATTTTGTTCAAAATTTGGCTATCAAACATTAAATATCAAATTTTAATTAGCAATATTGATATACTTCGACTCTTTGTATATACATGCTTATGTATGCGTAGCTGGTGGTACAGCCTGGCATGATATATTCGGACCATGTCTTTTAATTAGCAATATAGATGTACATGTCATGGATATATTTCGACCGTGTATTTTAATTAGCATTGTAGATTTATTTTGAGTATTTCTATATACACGCTCATGTACACTTAGCTGGCAGTATAGCTTGGCGCAAGTATATTTGGATCATGTCCTATTATTTGGTACTGCTTTCAAATTTTGAGTATGAATTTTTAGATTTTGAACTTTAATTAGCAATATAGATGTACTTCAAGTATTAGTATAAGCATGCTCATGTATAGCCGGCAGTATAGCCTTGCCTAAATATATTCAAATGATGTCCTCCTATTATGTACTATTTTGAAATTTTGGTATTATTTGTAGATTTCAAATATTATTTAGCAAGATCGACGTATTCTGAGCATTGGTATATATGCGCTCATGTATGCGTAGCTGGCCTGGAGTGAATATATTTGCACCACGTCCTAGATATTAAAATAAGTTAAGTGATGCGGATGTGGACTAACATCGTGTCTCTATTTTAGTCATATATATATTTTTTAGTATATAAAAATAAATAGATTCCCACTCCGGATATCTCATAATTTTTATATATAAATTTTATGATACAAATTATATATTAAAAAAATAAAAAATACATGAAAGATATAAAATTTATATTTTTCGGTTTTGTAATCAGGCTGGATATGCACATAGAAACTCATGATAGATTTTAGCAGAACGTGTTGTCTTGATGAAGTTTAGACGAACCACACACCATCAATAAATATACAAATAATTCGGGTACAACATGCATGCTGCTATCGATTGGATTTATTGAAAGGCATGCAAGGAACTTTAAGTTGTTTCAGGCATATGCCATAGAAATGGAATCCACGTGATGACGTGTTAGACCGGCTGTTGTTTCGCACAGGATGGGATATACGTCCAGCTTCCGGACTCCGTTGTGCTGTCGACCAACACAATCGTGCAGGTGCATATTCTTCGTAACGTTTTATTTTAGATCTGACAAACACCATCGTGCCGGTGCATATTTTCCGTAACATTTTATTTTAGATCTTCACCGTTAGTATCTAGTGTTAACATTAATTTAACGGATTAGATTATTTAGTTTATGTGGAATCACCTGGTGACTTAATTTATTAAAACTCCTTATTTTTCTTTTAGTAAATCTTCAACCAAAGAATGGATGAGCGACCGGGACAGCGCCCGATGTTGGTCCCAGCCGATCGCTTTGTACACGTATAATTTTAGATGTTAAGATTAAAATTATCAGTTTATATTTCTTTTAGCTAAGGATTAACCTGATGTCTCGAAAAATACTTATATATATTTTTAGTAAATATTACTCTTTCCGTTGAACAGATGACCCAAAAAAAAAAAGATGTCCGTGAGTATAGATCTACCTATACACTAAATCACGCCTAGATATATCTAAAATTTGGATGTACCTATACACTAAGTCACATCTAGATATATCTAATATAGTAAAAGTGTTGAGACATTTTTTGTTAGACGGGGGGAGTAATACCCACGATTATGCACCATAGATCTATACACACTCACATACAGTTATACTTCATTATATTATAATTTAAACTATAGCAGGCAAAACTCTACAAAACCATGCATTCCACTTCAACTTCTAGGTAACTAAGCTAGTACGTGTACGTCATTTTTTTTTTTGCATGGCCTTAGATATCTCAGATGGAGCTAGTTACGTAGTTTTGTTCTGTGCGTGAACGAACTTTTCTAATTTGTGTCTGCTAACCGGCCCACCTTGTTTAAAGTAATCTATGGACCGACCAAAAACATATATGGAGACGGATCTTCTCCATAAACGTGTCAAGCGCGACTATAAAATGTTACGTAAATAATAATCTTTCATTAAATCATAGCCACTTAATTTAGATCTAACCGTTAAAATAATTTAGATGGTGTGGCTTAACATGGTGGCTCTATTAGTCATTCTTATTTTGCTTTTAGTATATAATAGATAGATGTCAGCTCGCATATAAAATTCTATGACGACAAGTGGATGAAAATGCGCCTCTCTGAGATGGGTATTAGGAAATTTCCAAAAAAAATGATAAACATGATAGAATAGTGGAAGTACTCACTACTTCACCAACAAGAGTGTCGTTCAAGTTTGACCTACTTGGACGTTTATAAGTGTCTTCCTGGAAGTTTCTCTTTCATAGCTCTAATATCAACTTTTATTTCTTTACCACCCATAGACAAGAATCTTTCATTCTAGACCAACAACCTTTTAGCATCTTTTTCTTTAGGGTTTTCTATTTTCGTGCCCTCGGGTTCTTAGTTGTACTCAGTTTTCCCCAGCTCCTTAGTTTTTCCTCAGTTTTCTCCAATCCCTTGTCTGAAACACACAGAAGGAGCTCGGACGGAGGATTCCCGTTTAGTTGACGTTGATTGGTGCTGGCAAGTGGGGCCGCTATTGGTGCCCCGCAGTGGACACGTCTTCACTTATCCAGATCATCGTGGGATCCACAACTTGTCCACGTTAGCGCGCCGAACCCACAGCTTACCCAGGTGACCGTTGCAAAATGGGAGCCCGAGCCAACCCCGCGCCCGTGCCCGTGCCATTGCTTCCCCTTTATTTCCCCGCGCCCGTGCCCGTGCCATTTCTTCCCCTTTCTTTCCCCGCGCCCCATTGTTCTTCTTCTCCGCCAGCGGCAGCCCTTCTCCGGCAGGCGGGTGATGTCTAATTTCTTTTCGACCTCCCATTCTTCATGGCCGCAGTATGGACCCGTGCCTTTGACAAGATGACCTGACTGCCCACGCCAGGAGACTCTGAAGCGGTCGATCTGAAATACGGATGACAACGGAAACCGTGGACGTGAGTTCCTTGCATGCGAGAGCTTGCCATATAGAGAGAGGGATAAGGTTAGATCTCGCTCCAATTTCTCTGTTTTCTCTTGATTTTCTTGTTATTCCCTCGAATTTAGGATTTAGGGTTCACGTTGTTGTTTTCAGATCCTGAAGAAATGCAGGCATTTCGAGTGGATCGATGTGTACGTTCAGAGGCTTCAATTGCAGGAATCAATTGGCGCTATTGGGGAGCGAAATTTAGGAGGGGGGGGACTTGTTGTAGAGAATGCGGTGGAGAGAGTGGCCGTTCTGATTATGCCTAATACTCCCAATGCAGGACTGGTGGAAGTGAAGGGAGAACTGAAGAAAATGAACAAGCAGTTAAGGCAGTTGATCGAGTTGAAGAAACAAGCTAATCTGATGGCTGGTTGTTTTTTCTGTTGTATAATTGCGATCGGATTCTTATCATTGCTCACCGGGCGCTAGAAGTTGTTACAAGGGATACCTTGTTACAAATCCATTATTCAGTTACATGTACGTGTAGTTGTTTTCATAGTTAGTGTGTGCATTCACCGAAATTACCAACTATATTGAAATGCTAAAGAAAGTTGATATTTGTTAGAGGGGTGATAAATAATCCATTCGCCGAAATCCCCCAAATATGCCAAAACTATATCCCCTAAAAGAAAAAGAAAGCTAAAGATAGTTGATAATTGTTAGAGGGGTGACAATAATGCATTCACCAAAATCCGCAAATATGTATGCCTCATGTTTATATCAAAATTATACCACTTTTGGGCCGTTTCAAATTACCAAAACTATATCCCAAACTATATTCCCTAAAAAAAAAGGAAAGCTAAAGATAGTTGATAATTGTTAGAGGGATGACAATAATGCATTCACCGAAATCCGCAAATATGTATGCATCATGTTTATACCAAAATTATACTACTTTTGGGCCGTTTCAAATTACCAAAACTATACCCCAAACTATATTCCCTAAAAGAAAATGAAAGCTAAAGATAGTTGATAATTGTTAGAGGGGTGACAATAATGCATTCACCAAAATCCGCAAATATGTATGCCTCATTGACATAGGCACCCCCAATGGGCTTGCCAAAGATGCTACCCGGGGTTTACTGAAGGCCCATGAGTCGACAACTATGAAGCTTGGAAGCCCAATTAGCTAGTAATATGGAAAGATAGAATTGTATTAGGAATAAAAAGATTTGTAACTTTACGGGTCGAACTCAAAGAGTCCCCGGGAATCTGTAACCTTGTGTAATACGAAACCCTCGGCTCCGCCTCCTATATAAGGGGGAGTCGAGGGACGAATAGAGCATCGATTTCATTGTCAACACAACCCTAGTTTTCTAGCAGTCGAGTACTTTTCCGGCTGAACCCTCGAGATCTACTTGCCCTCTACTTCCTACGAAAACCCTAGTCTACAATCTGTAGGCATTGACAAGTCAATACCTTATCAATTGGCGCCGTCTGTGGGAATTAGAGGCGTCAAGGAGATGATCTCATGGCACGCTCAACATCGTCGACATCTTCGGTGGAAAGCAACGCGATGGACAGAGGTAAACAAATCGAAACTGGTTTATACCAAAATTATACCACTTTTGGGCTGTTTCAAATTACCAAAACTATATCCCAAACTATATTCCCTAAAAGAAAATGAAAGCTAAAGATAGTTGATAATTGTTAGAGGGGTGACAAATAATGCATTCACCGAAATCCGCAAAACTATATTACGTGGCAAACTCGTTATTGCACATAAATAGAGGGGTGGAACTCTCCACCGACAGAGAGAGAGAGAGGGGTGGCCACGAAGAGAGAGAGAGAGAGAGAGGGGTGGCCACGAAGAGACGGAGAGGGGTATACTGCCCGTTATATCAGTTGATCAACGGTTCGTGGAGTCGATCCGTGTGACAACGGCTCAACCAATCAGGATAAGTTTGGGCTTCTAAGAGCATTTGTGACAGACTTGAGGGAAAAACTGAGTAGTACTAACAATCCAAGGGCACATAAATAGTAAATAGACTAAGGGATTCAAACAAAACAATTACAAAATGAAAAATGCGTGTTTTGTACAATATAATTCATATTGGGCTACATCAAATTATTTGCAATTCAAATATACATGAGTATGACAATTATGGCATCATTTAGACAAACTATGTTTTTGGGAAGATGTTTTGCAAATGGGTATGAATGGAAAACCATGCATCTTCATAGCTACACTAGTGATTCTGAGAAGTGGCAATTTATGGTAAAACTTGATTTATATATGTTTGTTAAGGTTTTGTGGTAACTGTCCAGGCCCCCATCGCTTGGAACCCGTACGAACCAGTGCCATACGTCGCGCCGGAGAACCCCTACGACACCAGCATCGTCGACGACGAGCTGGAGGTAACCCTTTGCTCCCTTGTTCTTATCCCATTTCAATACTTTTGTGTTAGATCTAGCGTTATTAGGGTTCGTCTGTTCCTAGTTCAATCCATTTGTGTTAGATCTTGCGTTATTAGGGTTCGTCTGTTCCTACTTCAATCCTTTTGTGTTAGATCTTGCGTTATTAGTGTTTGTGATTTTCTTTTGTTTAAGATTTGTGCCGATGATGATGAATATTGGGGCACAAATTGATTCAGGGTTTGGTCAGTAAACAATTGGTGTGTACAAATTTGTTGTGCATGATCTTTGGTTTACTGACTCAAATCCTCGATATAAGTGTGTCCAATGTAACTGAGGCTACCTCTTTTTTTCGAGCCCATATTATCATGCACGATATTTGTTCACTCTCTGTGTCCATCATCGTTGCAATTGACTCCGTGTTTTTTGCACGATCTTTGGTGCTACGTGACAGGTGCAGAGCAGCGACGTCGACAGCGACGACGAGTCCTTCCACACCAAGACTCGTCACGTCCTCACGAGGCTGCAGTCTGGCCATTACGATGGCCCCTTTGCTCGAGGAATTTACAAGTGCCCCTTCTGCAACAGGAAGCTCCGCGCCACCGACTTCAACTGACTGGTGAACCATGTTGAATCCATTGACAGATGCGGCGCTAGAGTTGGAACGACCGTGAACGTGCATGCGTTCATTGCCAAACACAAAGCACTTGGGATTCACCTGCGCAACCTCCAAGCGAGTCACATGCGCTACCTGGAGGCGTTGAACGTGCCTACTGCACTCTTTTGTATGTGACTGCTCTATCTGTAGAGCAGCTTAAATTCATGTAAAATGTAGCTTATGTTGTATCTATCGGTACTACTGTTGGATCTATCATGAATATATCTATGCTATGTTGGCTGTTGTATGCAGCTTATTCTATATTTTCTCTGGATTTGTGCCCTAGATTTCCTACCTGATTGGGTAAAAACGAAGGCATAAAGAAATGAATGGCGTTAAAAAACAAAAGGAGAAGCTGCTCTAGATTTGCTACCAATTTGGGCTATCAAATATGAATGAGATCGAGCGAGAGAGAGGAAAAAGGTACATTGAAAACTGTTAATCTGGGGGAAAGAGACAGAAACCACTCGTGCCCACGTCCTGGACCCACACGGCTCCACATGCTATGGCCCCACACGCTACGGCCACACAAACACGGTCTCGTCTTGTCCACGCGGTCCCTTCCTACCAGCCCCACACGACGCGGCCCAAAACAACGCGGCCCCACAAACGACACGATCCCACTCGTCAGCACGGAACGGTCAACTGAACGGATTTCTTCCGTCCGAGCTCCTTCTGCGGGTTTCAGACAAGGACTTGGGAAAAACTAAGGAGCTGGGGAAAACTGGGTACAACAAAGGACCTAAGGGCACGGAAATAGAAAACCCTTTTCTTTAATAAGTTGGAAATGCTAGAATTTTCGCCTTCCCTATATAGTTGGTACCCTAAGATACTTCTATTCAAAGGAACTTTGACAAATTACCAAAAATGATCTTGATTCGAGTATAGGTTTGATTAAGGCATACACTAGTGAAAATCATCAGTCACTTAGAGGGACTGAGAAGCTTTCATATTTCCTTTCAAAGTAGGTGAGAACCTCTTTTACAATCCTTGCCTAGTAACATGTGGCTTTGAAGAAATGGAGATCATCTTCAACAAAGATCAAGTGGGAAATACTTGGAGCTCCTTTTCCATATTTGAAATCAAGGAGATCCTAGTTGTACATTTCTCTTAGCAAGAGTTTTGGAGGCCTTCTACAACAAACATGAAGATATAAGTATCTGAGGGTTCTCCTTGTATAAGTCCATGACAAGGTTTAAATATTTCTCCTGGCTCACATTCACCTTGAAAGAAAATATAACTTTAGTGGAACATGCCATAACCCGGTTGACCCAAACATATCAAACAACAAATTTTACTAGAGCACTTATGAGATATACTGAAGCAACTCTCTAATATGCCTTTGAGAAGTCAAGATTGTATGAACACAAATTATCCTCGGGTTTCTTGATTTTTTTTGATATGATAGATGCGCTCGAAAGCAATAAGAGCATAGGTAGAAGTTAGTCTACCCAACAAGAAAGTACTTTTAGTTTCAGAATTAAGATCATTTAGAAAAGGTATTATTATTTACACTACACATTATAGATACCACCTTATAAACAAAATTTCATAAAAGATATTGCTCTGAAGTCTTATAAATCAATAATGAAAAACAAATGTATAATTTATAATTTGTAGTCCAATTAAATCAATGTTATTAATTGTCAATTTGAACTTTTTGGTATTTTCCGTTTCCTCAAGAACGTAACAAAATTCTTGACCCCACCAATGATCTCCTTTTTTCGTGTATCCTAATAACCCTGGAAGAACCTAGCTAGCAGGTCATTATAGCCTGTAGCTTATAGGGGTCCTATTTGGAACAAACCATTTCCAATTTCAGCATTCGAATATTCTTTTAGCACGACTAGATCCATGTCCCCTAAAATAGTAGGTTGGGTCAAGATAAGAATTTATTTAGGGTCCCGATGGTGGTCTACACCGTTGGGGAACCCAAAGAGGAAGGTGTGATGAGCACATCATCAAGTTTTCCCTTATTAAAAAACCAAGATTTAATCGACCAGTAGGAGAAAGACGTGATTTCTGAAGGTGTTGCTAGCTGACTAGTGGCAGGACGCACACAACATAGCCAAAAAAAATTGCCCCAACTTACAGAGAGGTTGTCAATCTCATCGGTTTTGCTGAACACAAAGGATTAAATGTATCGAGTGGAAGGAGATGTTTGCAGTAGAATTAAAGAGAACAGTGCTTGCAGAAAATAAACAGAACAAGATTGCAGTAGATGAATTTATCAGTGGAAAGGAAAGGACCGGGGTCCACAGTTCACTAGAGGTGTTTCTCCATAAAGATAAATAAAATGTTGGGTGAATGAATTACAAGTAAGCAATTGATAGAATACCGACCATACAAGACAAGATGATTAGTATGAGATTCGTTTGGGTATTACAACATAATACATAGATCATAATCCAACTGCGTCTATGACTAATAATCCGCCTTACGGTTATCGTCCGAGCCCCTTCCAGTATTAAGTTGCAAGCAACAGATTATCGCATTAAGCAATGTTTGTAAAGTAAATAATAGAATTAACCTTGGATAAAATATTGCTGTTTTCTTCCTAGTATCAATAGCACATCTATAATCTTAGAAGTTATTTTCACTCTTCCAGAAAACTAGAGGCATGAACGTACTATCGAGCATAAATACCCCCTCTTGGAGTCACAAGCATCTACTTGGCCAGAGTATCTACTAGAAACGGAGAGCATGCAAGATCACAAATAACATATGACAAGAATATATAATCGATCTCAACATAGTATTCAATATTCACCAGATCCCAGCAAACACAACATGTAGCATTACATAAAGATGATTTTGATCATGTAGGGCAGCTCACAAGATCTAAACATGAGGCACAAATTGGAGAAGACAACCATCTAGCTACTGCTATGGACCCATAGTCCAGAGATGAACTACTCACGCATCACTTCAGAGGCGGGCATGGAGATGTAGATGCCTTCGGTGACGATTTTCCCCTCCGACAGGGTGCCGGGAAGAGCTTCATAACCCTCCCGAGCTAGGGTCTACACAAGCAACCTTTTCCATGTAACTTCTCAAAGAATTAAAGAGATGTCCTTCGTTTCAGCAACCTCTCCAAAAAAAATATTTTAAAATTTTCTAATTCTGATCTTTGTTGCTCCTTTGAGGAATTCCTATGGATTATTTTTTGTTTTTTATCTTCCTCTATTAGGAAACTTATTCTTGATCTTTGGATCCACATTAGTTCCATTCTATAAAGGAGTTCATCGAACCTAGCATTTATGGATTGAACTTCCATGTTGTTGCTTGGATCAATTTGGATCATCAACCTCTCCAAATAGTTTTAGGGTTTTAATCTCTTTGTCACAAGATCAAAGTTTCTCCTTACTCAAATTTGTAAGATTAGAATGGTAGCTTTAGTTTTGAGTTTACATCAAGGTTTTTGTGGTTTTCCAGCACAACTGAATTTCATCTTCTAAAGAGACTTCTATTTTCCACATAAATTAATACCTCTTCATTGGCTTGTTAACTATGTTGAAAAAAATCAAGGAGAAAATTAAGTCCAAGCAAGTGGTTTAGGAGGTAAAAGTGGACTTCTCTACTCTCGGTCGAAAGGAACACTTCATATGTTTCGTAAAAAAAGGAAGTGTACATGTTGTGGAGTAAGCAAGACATGATAAAATGGTGAACTCAATAAGATCTTCCAAGTTACAAGCACAATATGTTATCACATCGACCTAGGACTCAAACTTCCACATATTGGAATGATATGATGTTTGCAAGAATTTAGGGTTTGTTTGATTCATGGGATAGGAAAAACATAGGAATAGGAAAGGCATATGATTGGAATGCCATGCCTACATGAATCCTATGAGAAGATTAAGTGTCTTTAAATGTGTCAAAAGTAATTTTCCATGAGGTATGACCTAATCCTTTTCCTATCGGATTTGCACTAGAAGATTTCTATAGAAATTTTTCTATGAGATATGTTCCTATGAATCAAACGGCTTATGTAGGAAATTTTCCATAGAATTCAATCCAACAAAATTCCTATACAAATCATATGAATCAAAGGAAAGGCATATGCTTGTTAAGGCCTTTTGCCTAGGTAATTTTGATGTTTGTGATGTCATGATTTGATATGAAAAAGAATTATGTTGTGAAATGAGTTCCATGTTATTCATACTCTAGTGAGATCAACAAGAAGAGGAGTGGAAGTTACATTGGATTAAGGATGGAAATGGGTAGGGGTATGGAACGGGTAGAGCAATACCATACCCATACTTGTATCCACATGTATGAAACTTTACCCAAAACCATACCTGAAGGGTACCCGTACTCATTTGGTACCCGGCGGATAGATCACACAGCACACAAGTATTCACAATTTTAACTTTATGATAGCACATTTGATAATAAAAAGTTAATTATCGCAAGTCAATAACAGGTAGTTGAGTACATGGTAGATATCAGAACCAGTAATCATAATCTCATACTCTAACTCACATAGTCATGTCATCAAGAGAAGATGTGCCACATGAAAAATTAACAACAACCGGGTAGGGTATGTGTATACCCGTGGGTACAAAGTTATACTCGTGTCCTACCCATGACTTAACGGGTAGGTTATGGTTACTACTCATGGGTATAAAAATGTGTCCATACCATGCCTATGTGGGTATGGTACGCGCGGGTACCCGTACCCATGCGTAAAATTTCCACCCTTAAATTGGCTAAGGTGGGTGATACCTTCGATACAGATTATGGATTGTAGTATTGTAAGTTTTTTCCCTAGAAGATATAGGTTTAGTCGAATCTTGGGATGCACTGATAAAGTAGTGTAAAGGAAACTTCTACAAGACTTGCTAGTTGATTTTATCTTACGATTACCAGATCTTTCCAGTTTACTTTGTTTGGTGTTGTTTTCAATGTATTAAAACAGGCTAGGGTCAACGATTCTCCTGCAGCTATGCATACATATAGAAATGATGTACAAATATGTAGTTAATAAAATAGTGATAAGAGATTTGTGAGTAGCACATCAGTAAATACTATTGCCCCTAAAACCAGAGAAGATAAGAGTCTCTTGGTCCAACCATTGTCCCACAACCGCGAGTAACAACAGTTAGTAAGTAAAAAAGAATACATACCAAAGCATTAAGCTAGATGATTGTATCGTTGATCCCGAGCGAATCACTTAATATGTACCGTTATTTTCCCCTTTCTGTCATTGAGGTTTCGCGATAGCACGCCGTTCTCCCCATATCCCACCTCTTCCCTTGATCTATCCGAGAGTCATGGGTACCTGCAAGTCCTCGAATCGAGGCAAAAAGACAATGATACAAGATTGCAAATGTCTTATTCTATTTCTATAGAAATTCATAAGATAAGACGCATATAAACGTTACGAGGATTCACAAAAACCCGCAACCCGTGAGAACTACGCACACATGATATCAAGATCAAAGATAGAAATCATTGTTACAAATACTTGGATTGATATCACAATATTCTTACAATGGTTGCCAATTCTCAAGGAGATCTATATTACAATGGTGATGGCTATGGCTATGTGATGGCGTGTAACTCACACGTTCGTTGGGAACCCCAAGAGGAAGGTATGATGCGCACAGCAGCAAGTTTTCCCTCAGAAAGAAACCAAGGTTTATCGAACCAGGAGGAGCCAAGAAGCACATTGAAGGTTGATGGCGGCGGGATGTAGTGCGGCGCAACACCAGAGATTCCGGCGCCAACGTGGAACCTGCACAACACAACCAAAGTACTTTGTCCCAACGAAACAGTGAGGTTGTCAATCTCACCGGCTTGCTGTAACAAAGGATTAACCGTATTGTGTGGAAGATGATTGTTTGCAGAAAACAGTAGAAACGATATTGCGATGATTGTATTTCGGTATAGAGAATTGGACCGGGGTCCACAGGTTCACTAGAGGTGTCTCTCCCATAAGATAAACGACATGTTGGGTGAACAAATTACGGTTGGGCAAGTGCCAACTAAAGAGGGCATGACCATGCACATACAGATGATGATGACTATAGTGAGATTGAATTGGGCATTACGACAAAGTACATAGACCGCCATCCAACTGCATCTATGCCTAAAAAATCCACCTTCAGGTTATCATCCGAACCCCCTCCAGTATTAAGTTGCAAAGCAACAGACAATTGCATTAAGTATGGTGCGTAATGTAATCAACAACTACATCCTTAGACATAGCATCAATGTTTTATCCCTAGTGGCAACAGCACAACACAACCTTAGAACTTTCTCACATCCTTTGTCCCAGGTGTCAATGCAGGCATGAACCCACTATCGAGCATAAATACTCCCTCTTGGAGTTACAAGCATCTACTTGGCCAGAGCATCTACTAGTAACGGAGAGCATGCAAGATCATAAACAACACATAGACATAGCCTTGATAATCAACATAACAAGTATTCTCTATTCATCGGATCCCAACAAACGCAACATATAGAATTACAGATAGATGATCTTGATCATGTTAGGCAGCTCACAAGATCCGACAATGATAGCACAATGGGGAGAAGACAACCATCTAGCTACTGCTATGGACCCATAGTCCAGGGGTAGACTACTCACACATCACACCGGAGGCGACCATGCGGCGTAGAGTCCTCCGGGAGATGATTCCCCTCTCCGGCAGTGCGGAGGCGATCTCCTGGATCCCCCGAGATGGGATCGGCGTTGGCGGCGTCTCTGGAAGGTTTTCCGTATCGTGGCTCTCGGTACTGGGGGTTTCGTCACGGAGGCTTTAAGTAGGCGGAAGGGTAGGTCAAGAGGGGGCACGGGGGCCCCACACCACAGGCCGGCGCGGCCAAGGGGGGGGGGCCGCGCCGCCCTAGGGTTTGGGCACCCCGTGGCCCCACTTCGTTTCGTCTTCGGACTTCTGGAAGCTTCGTGGCAAAATAGGCCCCTGGGCGTTGATTTCGTCCAATTCCGAGAATATTTCCTTACTAGGATTTCTGAAACCAAAAACAGCAGAAAACAGCAACTGGCACTTCGGCATCTTGTTAATAGGTTAGTTCTAGAAAATGCACGAATATGACATAAAGTGTGCATAAAACATGTAGATAACATCAATAATGTGGCATGGAACATAAGAAATTATCGATACGTTGGAGACGTATCACTATGGAGGAGATTGGAGATGAAATGGATGAACAATGGAGGTGTAGATGGATCTGGGTGATAGAGGATCTGGTTGACGACGAATGGCCTTCTTTTTATCTGGCTCCCTTCACGAACTTTATATTGTTTGACCTCGGTAATGTTGTGGCACACAGTACGGGAGGACGGTACGGGTGGGCCATGCATGTACCGGTGTCTCCTAAACTTTCTAGAACCGACTTTGACACACTAGTTGATTTTTTTTGCACTTGTGGCGAGATTTGCTTCAGTAATTGCAAGTCCATTTGCCATTAAGACTTGATTTCATGCACACCGTTCATAGAGAGAAAAGAATGCACATCTTTGCAATAATTAGTCATTAATAGCACATTTAGAGAGAAGTTTAGTCAATTTCTTGACTTAGCAAAGGGTTTAAACGTGAGAAAAATGGCGTATTTCACAACCATTAGTGGGGACATCAATCGACGCATCGATTCGGGGTGGATTTCACTTGAATTCAATATGCACACTTTATTGTACACCTATAGTAAATCAATTAGTTTTGCACCTCGCGCAGATTAGGCTGCCCTTGAGAACCAAGATCAAAATGAGGGGAATGGATATAGGTACTCTATGTACAGGCTACGATGGGTTAGATGAGGACGGTGCGCATTTGTTCCTACCATGCCAATGCGTGAAATAAGTGTGAAGGTAGCTGTAATATGTCAGAATCAAGATATAACTATCAAGATGCACAACACTTTCTCAATAGGGTCATTCGAGAAACAAGAGGGTTGAAGGTGCCTGCTATAGCCTTGAGAAGGCATGGATGGATTACGAGGAACAAGGCAAACGCCATTGAGACCGGGTATAGAAATACTATGAAAGCAGAGGGTTGGGGATTTGGATGGCCAGCGTATTGTTGCTCGAGGGCACATGCAATTCGTCCACGATGAAGTCATGCCACCGAGATGAAGGCTTGCACACAAGCGGTGAATGTGACTACGGATAGGGGGTGATAAACTTGCATATCGAATCTATTTGCCGAGTGCTAGTAAAATCCGAGGAGTATGACTTATCATCTCATGGAGCTCTTATCTGTTGTGCCTAATCTTTCCTGTTCATAAATTTTAGTTCATTCTCCGTTGGGTTTAGGCCAAGAAACCGTAAGGAAGTCTGTGGTAGTAGGAGATAGTGACAATCGGGGTTGTTGCTCACTTTGACTAGAGGCAATGTCTGGTTGGGCTTATTTCTTACTTTTGTATTTTGGCTTATGATCTGGAGTTGTTTTGTTGTGCTTGTTTACGTTTCTTGTTTTACTTTTTTTTGTAGGTAATTTGTTTATTTTTTTGTTTTACTTTGACATGTAAGCTTAAAAAACACCTAAATATGTGCTTATGGCTTTAACTTTTAACAAGATATTGCTATGTAATGGTACAAGGGAAAAGCCAAAATCAAAAACACATATTTAGATGCTTTTGCAGCTTATAAACCAAAGACCAAAACTCATAGGCAAGCGTAACCAAACACCTCAAATTAACATCGACCCGCAAATTAACATCTCTGTGATGTGATAGACAATGTGTATTCCCGCGAGTCTGCGGCCCAACGCGCAAGCCTAGAGACACCGCCCACGGAAGACGGAACGGCCTCCACTTCACAGTGGACTGGAGTAGAGTGGATCGATCGTGCAGCAGCGTGCTCGTGGTTGGCCGGGAGATGAACGGAACGGGGCGCCACATCCCAAATACACGTCCACGCGCGCCAATTCGAAAAACCCCGCGAACGTGAGGAGTGGTGCGGTACCGGCCGGACGCCTGGACGAAGGGCTGGAGGACACGATTCGCGCCGTTTATTTTCAAACTCGCAAGTTGTTGACGTTGCGCCGTTGATTCTGCTTCGTGTAGATGCGCACGGTGACTCACTCACACGGCCGATTCACTAGTTTTTCAAGTAGTGGTAGTGTAGCGGTAGTGGAGCAGAGAGTGTGTGTCGGGCATACTCTACTCTACTCAACTCACCCGCGCGCGCACGTGGGTCCCGCCGCCAGCCTCCCTCACGCGGCAGTCAACCGGTGGTGTTGTGGAGTGTGGACCACGGACAGCGCCCGCATGTCACGATTGATGGCCGCCTTCAAGTGTACTGGGTGTTTGTTCCTGCTCAAGATCCTGCTACTCGGATACGCTACTTCAATGTGAGTGAGATGCTGAGATCCAGCAGATTCGGTTGAATGAACCGCAATTCCTTTTGTACCGCTAGACTAGATATGAGGTGATTGTACTTCGTGCTTTCGTTACGTACACCGGCTTCTAGCAATGGCAATTAGAGCATTTCCATCTCCAGCCGCGTCAAACCGTCTCCCAAACAGCGCAGAATTTAACGTTTGGAAGACGTATTTTTTTCGTGTCGCGTTTAGGAGACGTCGCTCTCCAGCCGCGTTCCCCAAATGCGTCCCCAATACGTGGCCCGTCGAAGAGCACGTCCACCAGCCACCGGCAGAAGCCGCAGCCAGCGTCCCATAGCTGCAGCGCGGCTGGCTCGTTGCCAGCGATGAACTCGGCGAACTTGTCTGATAGCTTCTAGATGCCGAGTGGGTCACCATTGAGGACGATGACGTCGCAGGCGACGACGACCGTTCAGGCCTTCCAACACGGCCGCGGCCGTGTCCACGGCCACGGCCGCGACCTCGGCCTCGGCCTCTACCAGCCATGGAAAGGCCCTCGACTCTTGAGATGGTGACGACTAGAGTTAGGGAGAGAGACGCTAGGGTTTGTGTGAGAGAAGATGCGAGAGCGCCTCTTTTTATAGGCCGGAGGGACGCGGGGGAGCGATGGCGCTCATTAACGCCGTCACCTAGAGCTAGGCGCGACGAGACACATCATCGCGCCACTGCGGAAACTGCACCGTCGCTGCGCGCCAATAACTTCCGCCGCGAGATAGGCGATGGTTAGGTTAAACTTGAATGTGCCAATGACGGATCGGGCCCGCCACTCCCCGCCTCGCTTTTCATTGTGTTCGGCGTGCCCGGAGCGTCCCCTGTGGACCGAGGACGGGCTCGGGGCACCGGATACCGTATTGGGCCGCGCCGGACGGAAGGAGGCTTTGGGGCGCGCGGCTGGGAACGAAAAATGTCCAACGCACCCCAAAAATCTTTGGGGGACGCTTTGGGAGACTCGGTTAGAGATAGCCCGTCTCCAAAACCCAACTGGTTTTGCTTTTATCCGTTCAGGTTGAATTGCGGATAGAAAATCAATTGTGCACATCCCCTATCTGCTTGGGTCGGGCAGACCCAGCGGCCCGATGCATATACTTTTTTCCGTCCCACCATCATGAACGCATATGTGATAAATTTCGCTTCCCGCGCTCCATCTTTGGGTTTCCTATGCGCCACCTTTTCCCATCCTGACCGTGACTATAAGACGGCCGCTGCTGCGGGGGAATGGCAAACCCTGAACAGATCACAACATCCTTATCCAACCACATCGCTACATGGGCAAGGATCAACAAAATGTTGCATGGGAGCTTCCTGGACAACGTCGACGTGGCGGCACTCATCATCAGGAAGGCGTTCGAGGTGGAGGAGACCGACACGGTGATTGTGGAGGTGGTGCCGAGAGACTAGACTAGTTTTGGCGCTGACATGGAAGTAGAGCTTCTAGCGAAGAGAGCCCGCTAGGACGCCACCATGGTGAAGGACCAGACGCGAAAGAGGTGGGAGGGCAGCCTTTGTGATCGCGATAGGCAGGATATCATGCCCATCTCGAGGGCCAAGCCACGCTGCGACGAGAGGGACCACGAGGTTTGGGGCTCCCGTCAGGCACTCGATGCTACCGACCCCTCCAGCCACGTTGGCTGCCTGTAGGGCGTGCGATTGTAAGTAGCCCCGGCCATGCAGAGCGCGCGGCGGCAAGTATATACGGCCATCGTAGTTTAGTTAAGATTGACCCTCTCTGTAAAGATGGATCATTTCAGCCAAATATTGATGAAACTACTAATTATGTTTCCTAAGTTGATGATGGGTGGACCCATGACGAAAGGGGGAGGACACTTGGACGGTTCGTGCAGCTATCCGCAGGCTGCAACGACACATTTGCAGCCTAAATTTAGGTTTGAAATGGAGGAGAGTGAATGATGTGGCCCGTTTGCATCAGGCCGTTGTGCTGGTTTCATCCTGTCGTCCAGTCCGTATGACCAAAACGATTGCCACGGTTTATTTATATATGTCAAACCGCTAAAGTTGCCCTTATAGTACGGACAAGGTGATTTTGCACCTAGGAGCATATGCTCCCGGTTTTTGAAATAACTTATAAACACAGTTTAAAATGTTACAAAAATCGAACGAAAAGTTGATGGATATATGTTGACATGTTATATATGTGCCCATAAAGTTATTTTGCTGAAAACCGACATTATTTGTGTCGTGTGCAAAAAAGAGAAAATTTGGTACATAAAAATAGCTTTTCACGATACATTTCTTTATCTTTTAAATGTCAGTTTTTCGCGAAAGTTGGCGTGCGCTGCATCCTCACCAGATTTTTATTCATACTTTTCTTGATGTTTTAAAATATTTTTCAAGATAGCATGAGCATATGCTTCCATGTTCAAAAGTGTATTTCCGTGTACCTGGTATTCCTAGAACACAATAGTTGAGTCTGTCAAAACACAAGACACAACAAACAAAACAGTTGAGTACTCTCCTCTCGTCCGTTTTTCTACAGTTTTGGTGGATATGGTGATACTGCCGATCAATTTCCGCTCTGTTCACGCACGGATGCACGGCCGTGCGCGTATCGCGGTCATGAATGCGGTCAAATTTTGCAACCCTGACAGAAATCTCACAAGTACTGTAAACAATACGGAAGTGGTGCGTGGAGGTAGCTACGTACCTGCATGCGTTACAAAAATACCCAGACAGCTATTAATGCCGACGAAGAATATATATTCATACAGTACGTACTCTGAATGCATGGATTACTTTCGCGTATGTATGCATGGATTACTTTCACTTACGGCAGTCGGCAGAACGCCTGCTCTTTTGCTCAAAAGTAAAATAACGAAACGAGATCGATATAGTCCTGGTACCGTACTGTGCATCCAAAATTGATAGACAGCTCTAATCTGTATGTACAACTATGTACATGATTCAAATTAGAGCTCAGCCCAATACGACAAGTGAAATCGACTCGTATGTATGCGTCAGAACCAACTGGTCACCATGAGATCGAACTTCAATTGGTTCTCATAAATGTTCCAGTATATCCGTAGTGGTGTGTGCAAAACTGCCGAGCAGTTTATTTTCTTTGACACATCTAATCTAAACTTGCAGTTTATTAAAAACATATGAACTAAGCCTAAATCAGCTAACCCGTGAAACCGTTTTTGCCCACCTCAACCTGAATTCAAGTTTAATGATTTCTTTTGCAAAAACTTACCAAAATATGGGGCCTTCTTCTCCAGCAAACGTAAACTATAACTATTCAATAAATTTGAGTATCGAACTGGTGGCTTTATGCTGCATACTTGGCAACATACATGTAAACGCTGATTTTTACATGTACATGACTTCATCTAGCCAATGGGTCCACGAGTAGTACGGACGCTCCAAATTAATAGGCTATGCACGATAACGGAGAAAGAGGAGCAGATAATCATGAGAACTGTGTTCCTGTTACAGACTTGTGTTCGTCACAGTGCGAGAATTTAAAAGTTCAGCTAACGAAAAAGATGAGAGGAATATGGTGGAATAGTGATAGATTATGGGACCCTCAAAAATACTGTACAATACATAAGGCGGTTATGGAGAATAAGTTACATGTCATTGTCATTCCGGTGACAGGCACATCTAATTTTTCACCTTTCTTTCACAAACATCTGTCTAGGGGTTAGATTATATGTCGTATTGTCTACCACCTCATGGATGTTATGGAGGTATTTCAAAAGATTTTAATATGGAAACAATCTCAATTCAAAGAATGGAAATGAGGAATTTCTGTGTTAAGCTTTTTATTAAGACCAAGAATGATGGGTTTTAGTGGATTTTTGGTAGGCGTTTATGGACAGACACAAAAAAAAAATGCGCTCAAACCACATTTCCTAGCCGTGCTAGTTTGAATTTCTGAAGCTCAAATTCAATATCATTAGACGATAAGAAAACAAAAATGATAATTTTAACGCACGATGGCCCATTTTTCATGCGATCATTGAGAGTCTTGACTTGACATAGATTACTCTTTATAGTCTTCAGTCTACTTGGGCTAGTAGAAGAGAAGTTTCTACCTACGAGAAGCTAGACTATGTTTTAGCAAATGTAGAATGGAAACACAAATTTGCTTTTGTATCGGTGCGTGCTTTAACTCGTACAGGATCAGACCACACACCTTGAGAGAGGATGTCACCCATGATATACCTCAGTTATCTGACGATAAAATGGTTTTCTCACATCTACCTTTACAAAAGATGAGGTGTTCGAAGCCATGTCCCAAATGAAACCTAATAAAACTCTAGGATCAAATGGGTTCCCTCGTAGTTTTACCAAAAGTTCTGGTATGTCAATAAGAAAATTTGATGGAAAGGTTTACCCAATTAGATAACAGGGATCTGCCACTTTTAAACTAACTTTTGGCGTCATTACTCTCGTACCTAAGAAGGAGTACGCAAGTGGAATTTTGAAATATAGGCCAATTTTCTGCTAAACGTTATCTTCAAAATTTTCACTAAAGTGGGAACTAACCGTGCAATGGTTATTACATGTAAGGTGGTGTGACCTACTCAATCAGCTTCCATAGCGGGGAGGAACATCTTAGGAGGGGTTGTTGTTCTCCATGAGACCATTCATGAAATTTATAGAAAGGAAATGGGTGGGGTCCTTTTTAAAATAGCCTTTGAAAGGCATATGGTAAAGTTAAATGGTCGTTTCTTCCAGCAAGCTTTTTGCCTGAAAGTATTTACGCTTCAGTTCTGCGAATGGGTTGCAAGGTTTATTCAGGGTGGGAGTGTAGGTATTAGAATTAATGATAATATGGAACTCTATTTTCAGACGTTGAAAGAGTTACATCAAGGGGAACCTTTGTCTACTATATTGTTCAATATTGTTGCGGAGATGTTAGCCATAGTCATTGCTAGAGAAAAAGTGGATGAACAAATTGGAGGTTTAGTGCCCCACCACGTCGACTGGGGGATTTCTATCTTGCAATATGCAGAGATGACACCATTCTATTTCTGGAACACGATTTGGAAAAAGTAGTTAATATGGAACTGATTTTATGTTTCTGCGAACAATTATATGGGTTGAAAATAAACTTCCTTGAGCGCGACATTTTTTTTGTGTTAGTAAGGCTAAGGAGGTAGAAGATGACTATAGAAACATTTTTGGATGTGAAGCAGCAAGTCAGCGTTTTGAATATATAATCATACCAATGCATTACAAGAAGTTGCTTAATAAAGAATGGAAGTTAGCGGAAGATCATTTTGAATGAAAACTTGCCTCATGCTCTCATTTGGAGATCTTCTTGTGTCAATAAATCCATTCAAACTAGCCTACATATGTTTCTATTGTTTGTATTCGAGATCATGTTTCTTCTAGCAAAGTGATCAAATCAAGTTGAAATGTCGACTAACTAAATAGATCATTGTATGCCGACCTAAAGACCAAGGGGGATATGCGTCGAGGTACTTGAAAAAGTTAAAGAATGGATGCTTACTTAGCAAATTGTTAAAGAACGTGCCAACAACTTCGGCATAACAAGTACCTATGTGGCAAAACACTCTCGCGCGAGTCTAGGAAAAATTCATAGATTCTTCTTTTTTTTGGAAGGGGCTGATGGGGTTAAATGTGACTTACTTGATCGAGGATCTTTCGTGGTGGGGGATGGGATGACTACTCTTTTTTAGCACGTGTGCCTTGTTGATAACCATTATTTGTGCAGTAGCCAACCTTGTACAATATTGCTCTACATAAGAATGTTTTAGTCCTTGAAGTACAATCTTACACTCCATTAAATATAGGATTTACTGGAGCTATAACATGGGAAATGACAAGTTTGGATAGCTTTTGTTTCACTACTTGAAAAAGACTTATAGCCGCAAGGGTTACCGCCAGCGCACTCCCTTTTAGGTACGCCGGTGCTATTTACCACCGGCACAACACTATATATGGAGGCGCCGGTGATGCTCCTCTTACTGCCGGCACAAAATCATATTGCTCCGTCGGGGGTACTGGTCGGCCAGGTTCGGGGTAAGGAAACATGGTAGCTCCTTTTACCGCCAATATGGTGGTGCGCCGGTGGTAGGAGGAGCTGCCATTGTTCCTCCACACACAGCCGCCACCCCCCCTATGGATCGCCTTTTAAGTTTTCAAAAAAATAAAAGAAAATGATACAAAATTTAAAAAAAATCCTTCGAAGTGCCCATGTGTTATGTCATTTAGTTCCAATGAAAATTTAAAAACATGAATTTTAATGTATTATGCAAAATGGTGTCATGTTTCGGTAAAGCGGGATTTGTGGTTGCATACGACCTCCGATGAAAAAAAATATGTCAAAATGGATATACGTAAAATTTCCTATCATATTTCAACCACCTACGGTCGTTTAGCCGAGAATTGGATTTGGAAAACTCAATACAGAAACAGGGCGTTTTTCAAGTTTTAGATTTTGATGAAAAAAATAGAAAATTACACCGGCCACGGGCATAGTGGTGTGCCGGCGGTAAACTTAGGTATATAAGTTGAAACCAACACATCCTCCTCTTCCCATTCCTCATTTTCCCCTCTTATCCTCTCCTCCTCTTCCTCTCTTACACTTCCTCTTCCTACTCTCCTCTTCCTCTTCCTGCCATGATGTTGCGCGTCGAGCTCCACCGACCACAACGCCTCGTCCTTGGCCTCGACCTCTGCCGACCACAATGGTTCATTCTTGGCCTCGAGCTCCACTAACCAAGAGCCACCACCGCTGCCTCTTCACCCCCTCGGCCTTGAGCTCCGATGACCATGCCGCCTCGGGCTCCTCCTCAGCCTCGAGCTCCGACGACCAAGCCGCCTCGAGCTCTTCCTCGGCATCGAGCTCCGACAACCACGCCGCCTCGAGCTCCTCCTCGGCCTCAAGATCCAGATCTATGCAAAAAAAATAACTAGGATTTGATTGCTTTCATATTTTCAATGTAGGGGGCTTCTTCTAAAAGCATCCCCGCAAAGATTTTTTGTTTTCTGGAATAACTTACTTCCGGCGCACTAGGCAGGTGCGCCGGGGATAACTTGTGTTATCTCCGATGCACCAGCTGGTGCGCCGGTGGTAAGTGATACGTCTCAAACGTATCCATAATTTTTGATGCGCTATGCTTGTTTTACACCAATTCATATATGTTTTGTTTACACTTTGTTGCACTTTGACATGATTTTTGGCACTAACCTATTAACAAGATGCCACAGTACCCGTTTCATATTTTCTGCTGTTTTTGTATTTCAGAAAAGTTGTACAGGAAATATTCTTGGAATTGAACGAAATAAAAGCCGAAGTCAATATTTTACCGAAACGAAGATGAAGTCCAGAGAGGGGTCGAAGAGGCGCCACAGGGCGGCCAGACCCGCCCTTGGCGTGGCCTAGCCTGGGCCCACGCCAAGGGAGGTGCTGGCCCCCAGGCACCCCACCGACCTAAATCCTCCGCCTATTTATAGATCTTCTCGAGAAAACACTGGATACCCGAGCCTCTGTCCACGAAAAGTTCCGTCGCGGCCGCCTGATGACCCACAAGTATAGGGGGTGTATCGTAGTACTTTCTATAAATAAGAGTGTCGAACCCAACGAGGAGCAGAAGGTGTTGACAAGCAGTTTCGATGAAGGATTCACTTTAAATGCTCACAGACAAGTATTCAGGGGGTTTTGATATAGCAGATAAATAAAATACAAGTAAGTAAAATGCGAGAGTAATAATTGCAGCGAGTGGCCCAATCCTTTTTAGCACAAATGACAAGTTGGTTTGTTTACTTATGATGACCAAACGTTCTTGAGGACACACGGAAATTTAGTCTAGTGCTTTCGCTTAATATAGTTGATTAATCTTCATTGTTTTGATGAGTGTTGTATGGGTGAACCTATGCTAATGTACCGCCCTTCCTAGGAATAATACATACTTGTGATTAAACCCCTTGCAAGCATCCGCAAATACAAGAAAGTAATTAAGATAAATCTAACCACAGCCTTAAACTCTGAGATCCTGCTATCCCTCCTGCATCGATATACCAACGGGGCTTCACGTTGCTGTCACTCCGGCAACCCCACAATTAGCAAACGAATACAAGATGCATTCCCCTAGGCCCATAAAGGTGAAGTATCATGTAGTCGACGTTCACATGACACCACTAGAAGAATAACACCACAACTTAAATATCAAACCATTAAATATTACTCAACATAGTTCACTACTAACATTTAGACTTCACCCATGTCCTCAAGAACTAAACGAACTACTCACAAGACATCATATGGAACATGATCAGAGGTGATATGATGATGAATAACAATCTGAACATAATCCTTGGTTCAATGGTTTCACTCAATAGCATCAATAACAAGGAGTAATCAACACCGGGAGAGTTTCCCCTATGAAAAAATCAAGATTCAACCCTAGATGTTACAGCGGAGACGAGGTGCAGCGGTGGAGATGACGGTGACGGTGGTGGAGATGATGGTGATGATGATCCCAATGAAGTCCAGCTCGCTGACGGTGACGATGGCGACGATTTCCCCCTCCGGGAGGGAATTTCCCCGGCGGATTTCAGCCTGCCGGAGAGATCTTTTCTCTCTGGTGTTTTCCGCCCCGCAGAGGCGGCTGTGTCTATTCGCGATGCCTCCCAACACCTTAGGTTTTCGGGTAGATGAAGTACGCGAAGGAGAGACGGCCGAGGGGGGCTGTGGGCCCCCTCCCCACAAGGCGGCGCGGCCAGGGTGGAGCCCGCGCCGGCCTATGGGGGGCCATGGCGGCCCTCCTCGGCCCCTCCTTTTGGCTGGCTCCTTCTTCTGGAGAAATAACACTTTCGGTGTATTTTCCGTCAATTGTTGATCTTCAGAAATATTGCATCCTGACGGTGCTTTTTCCAGCCGAATCCTGACTCCGGTGAGTAATTCTCCAATAATCATGAAACATGCAAAATAGGTGAAATAACATAAGTATCATCTCTAAATATGAAATATATCAATGAATAACAGTAAATTATGATATAAAATAGTGATGCAAAATGGACGTATCACCGCCATCGAAGAAGCCATCTCGGGGTTCTGAAGCTCTTCCCGGCACCCTGCCGGAGGGGGAAATCATCACCGGAGGCATCTACATCGCCATGCCCGCCTCCGAAGTGATGTGTAAGTAGTTCATCCCTGGACTATGGGTCCATAGCAGTAGCTAGATGATTGTCTTCTGCACTTTGTGCTTCATGTATAGATCTTGTGAGCTATCCTACATGATCAAGATCATCCTTATGTAATGCTACATGTTGTGTTTGCTGGGATCCAATGAATATTTTATACTATGTTAAGATTGATCATATATTCATGTCATATGTTATTTGTGATCTTGCATGCTCTCCGTTGCTAGTAGAAACTCTGGCCAAGTAGGTCCTTGCCTCTTGTTTTCTGGGAGAGTGACAATAGCTTCTAAGATTGTAGATGTGTTGTTCCTACTATGGAGAAAACAACAATGTTTTATCCGAGGGTAATTCTATACTTTACACACATTGAAAAAATCATGTGTTGTTTCTATCACAAAAGCATAATATTGTGGTATTCTCCTTTGATGCTTTATTGGGTTGACTTGGCGCATGCTTATACCATTTTATGACTATAACCAGTCAACTAAAGCCTCTATGATCATTTAGTTTTTGACTTATAATATCACTTTATGCTTCAATTGATAATGTTTTGTCGCTATGCATGATTATGGCCATTATTGATCTCTTAGTTGGTCGTTCCCCGTCTTTTGCTAGCCTTCGCATGTGCTGAGTATGATCTTTACTCGTCTATCCAACCACCATGAAACGAATTTTTCCAATTGTGTTCACCATATCTACCTAGTAGCATTATTTCTATTCCAAGTAATTCATCATGTTTTTATTTATCTTCCAAATTAAATTTTGGCATGATAAAATTAGTCAGTAAAGCTCTCACGAACTTGATGGCACGTTTAATTTCTTGCACATTAATAAATTTGATCATTGTGCCTATCTTATGAAGTTTATATGTTTGCAAATTGGGAGTTGGGAGTTAGTATAATCATGCTTTCATGGGAAACACTTTCGACATTGCACTTATATTTAGTTGATGTCATGTTCTTTTGTTTATTGATGCCTCGCGGTGTGAAATAAAATGGAAACTTATAAGTCCATGGATTTTGTATATGAGTTAGGGAAACACCTGGACCGCTAATCTAAGCCATGCATCATTCATAGTGGAAATTTACAACCAAATCATAGTGAGCATTCTATGAAGCATTTGCAATAAAAAGCTATACCAATAGTATATAAAAAATTTGCTGAGATGCTCAATGTCTGTTTGCCTTGTCATTTTGGCATGGGATTACTCCTACAAGAGTACCTCCATATCATCGGGCAAGAGGTACCCTGTTGGAGGTTCTCAATGATACATGTATACTTACAATGACAAGAACTTATTTGGGACCTAAGTTGAGTAGCATGAGGTTTAGGTACTCGCATTCAAGAGGCATGAGATTTTCAACTTGTGATTTGCAAGCATATAGCTAATTTTTGACTCACATTAACTTTAACCATTCAAGATACTTATGATAAGGGCAATAAGAGCTCAAAGCTAATAAGTACCATACTTTTTGAAAGATTTATAAAACTTGTTTATCTTGCTTACTCTGCAAAGAGTCTCTCTTTTACTACTATGTTGAATCTTCATCTTATACTGTATGCACCGATTAAGAGAGTATAGTTATCATTCTTAGTGCAATGTGTATAGTTTCAAAATTATTATTGATTGATTCATGATTGTGCTATTGCTTGTTCTTAAATTTATTGTATCTAGCCTTTTAAACTTTAAAGGTGTCCTAGCATTTATGTTTTGCTATTCCATAAAGGACATGTTGAGTATCACTTTTTTATGTTTACTCTATGCTCATAAACAAAGAGTTGCTTTCAATGCAATATTATTCATGATCTTTTGTTTGAGTTACTCTTCATGTTATAACATAGTTGCTAAGTTCTATTGAATTATATCTATCATGCCTATGTTTAGAGTACTTAGATCCCAACTCACAATGCGTTACATGCTTGATGAAGATTGTGTTGGCTTCATGTCACCTAAAAAATTATTTTGTTATCACTTACCTACTCGAGTACGAGCAGGAGTTAAGCTTGGGGATGCTTCATACGTCTCAAACGTATCCATAATTTTTGAGGCTCCATGTTTGTTTTAAACCAATTCATATATGCTTTGTTTACACTTCGTTGCACTTTTACATGATTTTCGGCATTAACCTATTAACAAGATGTCACAGTGTTAGTTCCCTATTTTCTACTGTTTTGTATTTTAGAAAAGTTGTACATAAAATATTCTTGGAATTGGATGAAATAAAAGCCGAAGTCAATATTTTACCGAAACGAAGACGAAGTCCAGAGGGGGGTCGAAGAGGCGCCACAGGGCGGCCAGACCTGCCCTTGGCGTGGCCTAGCCTGGGCCCGCGCCAAGGGGAGGTGTGGGCCCCCCAGGCACCCCACCGACCTAAATCCTCCGCCTATATATACATCTTATCGGGAAAACCATGGATACCCAAGCTTCCATCCACGAAAAGTTCCGTCGCGGCCGCCATCGCAAAACCCATCTCGGGGGTTCTGATGCTCTTCTCGGCACCCTGCCAGAGGGGGAAATCATCGCCGGAGGCATCTACATCGTCATGCCCGCCTCCGAAGTGATGTGTGAGTAGTTCATCCCTGGACTATGGGTCCATATCAGTAGCTAGATGGTTGTCTTCTCCACTTTGTGCTTCATGTATAGATCTTGTGAGCTGCCCTACATGATCAAGATCATCCTTATGTAATCCTACATGTTGTGTTCGCTGGGATCTGATGAATATTCTATACTATATTAAGATTGATTATATATTCATGACATATGTTATTTGTGATCTTGCATGCTCTCTGTTGCCAATAGAAACTCTGGCCAAGTGGATACTTGTGACTCCAAGTGGGGGTGTTTTTGCTCGATAGTAGGTTCATGCCTCTAGTTTTCTGGGAGAGTGACAATGACTTCTAAGATTGTAGATGTATTGTTCCTACTAGGGATAAAACAATAATATTTTATCTGAATGTAATTCTATTATTTACTTTACACACATTGCTTAATGCGATAATTTGTTGCTTGCAACTTAATACTTAAAGGGGTTCGGACGATAACCGGAAGGTGGATTATTAGTCATAGACGTAGTTGGATTACATTCTATGTATTATGCTGTAATGCTCAATCAAATCTCATAGTAATCATCTTGTCATGTATGGTCGATATTCTATCAATTGCCTAGCTATAATTTGTTCACCCAACATGCTATTTATCTTTATGGAGAGACACCTCTAGTGAAGTGTAGACTCCGATCCTTTCTTTTATACTGATACAATCATCATGTTCTGTTTACTTACTGCAATTCATGTTCTCTTTAAGTACTACAAACATCTCCTTCCACTCGATACGTCTAATCCTTTGTTCAGCAACCGGTGAGATTGACAACCTCACTGCAAGTTGGGGAAAGTACTTAGGTTGTGTTGTGTCCAGGTTTCACGTTGTTGCTGACGCCGGTAGTGCGCCCTGCCACTAGTCAGCTAGCAACACCTTCAGAAGTCACGCCTTTCTCCTACTGGTCGATTGAACCTTGGTTTCGTACTGAGGGAAAACTTAGTACTGTGCCCATCATACATTCCTCTTGGGGTTCCCCAACAGTGTGAAGTCGACGTAACGATAAGCACCATCAGTAAGGCATTAGCACCGGCATGTTCCCACCGCACCGGCAGTAGCCAATTTTGGTGTGCCGGCAACAAGGCTTTCCCTAGTAGTGTTTGTAGATTGATAGGGGTAGCTTTAACTAATGAACCGGACAATTTCAAATGGCGCTTGACTATGTATGCTAATGAACCGGATAATTTCAAATTTCTTAAAAATACTTGTGGGGAATTAAGGTACCAATGAACATAGGGATTTTCCTATATAAGAAGCATTTGCTTACCAAAAACAACCTTGCTAAAAGGCGTCGGAACGGATGTACAAAGTGTGTCTTTTGTGATTCACATGAAACACTTGATCATATTTTTATTTATTATCTACTTGCTCGTCTAGTTTGGGGAGTTGTACATTTCACATACAACATCCCCCACCAGCTAATGTGAATAATATGTTTCTGAACTGGCTAAATGTGATTGACAAAAAACGAAAGTTCGAATTCGTGTAAGAGTTTGCATAGTTTGGAATTATCGAAATGATGTAGTTTTTAGAAGGGTTGCAATTTCAAATTTCTTGTTGGTTATCCATGGGACGTCATTCTTGATATACATGTGGTCCTAGCTCTTTCATGTGAAGTAGCGAGAACCTACGAATACTAGACGCAATCGATTAATGACAATTGTATGGGCTTTTTTTGGCATCATTGTAAATGACTTCAAGATACATAGAGGCCTTTTGTGTTTTCTGTTTAGATGATTGATCCATGTTGCCATTTTGAGTGACTTGTGATTTGTTAGCTTTGATACTACAAAAACTATGCAGGAAAAGCAAGGCTGTGCGTACCGTTTTAATGCCGATGCCGCGCTAAGTTTCCATTTCGAAATGAGGCTGGACGTAAGCAGCATTGGAGCGATGCTTCAAACAGAAAACAGGAGCTTAAACCGTTTGAAAATCGAAAGAGACGACACCGCGCACGCACGCGAAATGATACGATTATCAGAAAGCAAACAGTACGGCTCTCCCGGGGCGCCAATTGCTTTGTCGGGCAGAACATATTAATAGATCTGGTCTTCGACCGTACGACGACGAGTTCATTCCCATAACGAAGATATGGTATTCTAAGATCGGTCTCTGTAGCTGTTGGCTCTATACTGTTTTATTTTCTTGAGAGATGGTTCTACGCTGTTTACTCGGCAAACTCTGCATTTGATGGAAAGTACGAGAGTTTGCTCCTATGATCATCATGTCGCCGTGCAAACTTCACTCATTACATCGCGATCTCTTGTTATCCTCATGAACATGATGATAATTAAGTATATATTCGCAAAAAAAAATTAAGTATATATATGTCCCACACTTGTATACTCTTCCAGACTATTCTATCCAACATCTACAAAAAAGATCCATTTTCTCATGTGAGGAAGTTGCGTATATGTGCTAAATTTGTTGAGCTCTTTTACGGAGATCACTCTTGCTCAGTCGGATGACTTTAAGATTCATGCAAAATCATAAGATGTTTCAACCGTTTAGAAGGACACTCATTTTATATTATTTTCAGAAAACAATTTAGAGGTTCCGGTTCCACGAATTTTGGTTCCGCTCCCACACTTTTGGTTCCGTCTATCTATAACCATCAGATTAGGGTGGATGGATGATTATCAAAAATGCCAATCACTGTAAAACTTGTAAAATTTGTTATATAAACATTTCATATGTTGTACTCCATTAAATCCATAATAAGTGTCCTAATTTTAGTTTTAAATCACGATAATTATTACGGATCAGAGGAAGTAGAAATAACGTTTGCTACAATTCTGAGGCAAATGTATAAGAGCATCTCCAGTTGCGTCCCCCAAACCGCCCCCCAAAGCGCGCCGGATTGAACGTTTGGGGGACATCGCTTCCCAGTCGCGTCCCTCAAACGCCGCCCCCAAATATTAAAAATAATTTAAATAGATAGAATAAAAATCTTTAATAATATTCAAATCGGTTCAATATAAACAAATTACATATTAAACTTTGAAAAACATAGTTAAATTACATATAAATTATTTTAAACTACTTCTTCTTCGATGATGGCCCCGCCTCGTCGTCATCATCGCGGTGGCGCTTCCTGCTCGTCACCTCTTCCGAGAGGCGGTGTCGGCCGACACGTCGGAGTCCTCCTCGTCGTCGACGGTGCTCGCCGGCTGCGCCTGGGCCTTGGCCTTGGCCTTCGCGTCCGCCTCCGCATTCGCACGGGCCACCGCAGCCGCCTCCTCTGACCCTTCTTCCTCTGCGTCCTCCGCGCTATCAAGTGGCGGTAGGGAATCGTCGCCGCTGCTGGGCGTCCGGGCTTTGTCCCACCAATGGCGCCATCCAGCAGGCTTTCCCTCGCTGGAGGTGTCAGATACGGCCGGTGAAGATCCAAAAGCGTCGACGTACGGGTCTTATTGAGCGCGGATGAACGGCGACACACAAGTCGAAGAGAGCGGCGGTTGCTCTTTCGAGGAGTCCTCGCTCCATTCCGGCGGTTGCCGCATCGTTGACGCGGTTGCCAATGCGACGGTTCCGCTTCCGCTTCCCGGCAACTGCACCGTCGCTAGGTAGGCAGCGGTTGAGCGTCCGAGCCGCTGACGCGTTTGGCCCGCGCCTCCTCGCCTCACATTTCGTTGTGTCCGGCGTGCCCGGTGCGTCCCCTGTGTAGCGGGGACGGGCTCGGGGCGCCGGACACCGTATTGGGCCGCGCCGGACAAAAAAAGGCCTTTGGAGCGTGTGGCTGAAACGTCTTTTTGTCCGGCGTGCCCCAAATCGCTTTGGGTGACGGTTTTAGAGACGCGACCGAAGATGCTCTAATAATGAACAACGTTGTATCTTTAGTGGAGGCTGGCTGCATCGATGTTCAAATAACATTTTGAAAAGAATGACCGGAGCATATGATTTCATTCAGTTTTGCTTTTCTCCAGCTTGTCATGGGATCTGGGAGAACAATCAACTGCAAAACACATATACATATATGGATTGTTTAGTTAGAAAGCTCGTGTCTCGACGAACTGAGTCAATCGTGTTTTATTCCGTTCATGGTTCTTTTAATCGGAATCAAGCTAGCTCGTCTGGGAACTCATGGAGGCCAAATTCAAGCTAACTACTGTACTACTCTCTCCTTCATGTGCGCCTTAATTGGTTTGTGCATTCCCATGACTAGAAAACATTTGGTCGTAGTACATCCCAAGAAGCTTGTAGTAAAGCTAATGGTTACTCGCATCTGCTTGCTCGCTACCACAAAATCAGACATTCAGACTGTGCAGGGCTCTAGGCGGTACTGACATTGATCCAAATGATTAACGTTAAAGAGGCCTCGCGAAACCAAGAGAACGTTTATTGAGATTGTAAAACAAGCATGTGTGCTTGTGGGTATCTAGACTACTGTTAAAATGTGTGTCTTAAATGGACCATTCCATGTTTTGTTGGGTTTCTATTTCACTTGTTCTTTTTAAGGAAGCTATCATCTCCCTGCATAAACATCTAGAAGATTCATACAACCAAAAAAAATACAAGCTGTTTGTATGAAAAAGCTAGAAAGGGAAAGTGATTAGAAGAAGGGAAAAAAAGGCAACAAACATCACTAGAAGCGGCATAACCAGCTTTGAAAGCACAGTTTGTAGTCACCTGAAAATCTATATGCATGTTTCAAGCAACGCCTTTGAGAAGTAGACCATAAGTTTTCATAATTGAGACCCAGTGTTATATTGTGATCTAAATTCATAAGCATTTGTTTGATTCAAAAGAATTGTGTAGGGTTTTTGTAGGATCCGGATCCATAGTATTTTTTCCTACCTATGTTGTGTGATTCATAGGATTGTAATCCTTTGGAATTCCCACAAAAGATTCATTTGCACTATGTTTTAGAGGAAAAATTTCCTTCACTCCAACCTCTTTTTACAAAAAAAATTGGTTTTCTTGTGCAATCAAACACTAGTGGATTCCTATCCTATAAGAATAAAGAGGACATGCCATTCCAATCCTGCGGTTTTTCTATTCCCGCGTTCTAAAACTCCTACGAATCAAACAAGCTCTAAGATGGCTAACTTCTGACAAACGGACCGGAGCCATCGTCGGGAGGCTTGGATCTCTTGTAAACCGCCAGCTAGAGTTGATCGCTTCATAAAATAACCCACAGTGTTTGTAAACGCTCTTCATATAGTGAAGTTTCACTTGCTGGCGTCTCTGGTTTTTTCTCTCTTTGTTGAAGATGCTTTTTCACATTAATGTGGTGTGTCTTCTATGTGGCTTGCTTTGATCGTTCTTTCGTTTTGCTTGTCATGCTTATAACATCGAGGTCACCCATTGAAGATCGGAGGTCGTCTCTTAGAAAAAAATCTGCAAGAAGATGGTATATGTGAACTGTTGTTACTCGAATTGACAAATGAAGAATAGATCATGGATTTTCACCCTAAAAAAGCAAGGACCAACGCTCAAGTCACTAAAATCTCATGATCCGATATGATCAATGAAGACGAGACCGCTGCAACACTGAGCATCCGCGATCGAGTGCCATAGATTTTATGTTGTATATATCAATATTTATTGTAAATATTCAATTAAATTTTACCATGGAAGTGATAGAGCGATCGAGTGTAGTGACAAGATAAACACACGGGGCCGGGTGCCCGGGATGCAATGCATCTTTAGCTACCGCTGTGGAGAGTGAAAAGATCCTAGCCACCAACTGACTACCGAGCTTGAGTTAAACAAAAGGAAGGGAACAAGGCGGAAGAGGCTAAACGGCGAGCGCAGGAACATCTAGGGGGCGGTGATCCATTGACCTTGTCGTTAATGCCGAGCTCAGTTGGCTGGCTGTTCCCGCGCTCGGCCGATCAGCTTAATTTAATCAAGCGAGCGCACGGGTGCCGAGATCCCGCCAATTACACAGTCACGCTCGCTACCTGGAGCGTGCACGCTGTATATAGTAGCGCTGCTAATTGCTAGCTTAGGCTGCTTAGCCGATACTGTAGAGTCGACCTAGCTAGGAGTATATGGGGAGTTTTGGTAGCATGCAACTGTTTTGGCGCTTTGGGCGGTAGGTCCTGGACAAGGCCCGTCCAAAACGAGTTCTAGATCATGTTCTTCATTTTGTTGGACAATTTATGAACGTCTATTCACTACCGGATGGGCAATTATCCTCTATTTGTTTCATAGGCTGCACACAACTTTTGTTTCCTCTGTTGATGCAAATCACTGATGTTTAGAAGTTTGATATGGTAACCTCTTACATTCGATTACGTTCGATTGGTGATATTATCTAGCAGTCATAACTAAATAATACTCCCTCTGATCCATAATACTACTCCCTCCGTTCCTTTCTATAGTGCCTATAGATTTTTTTGCATTTGTTTCACAATATAAGGCTGTGATAGCGTGTATACACACGTCCGTTGGGAACCCCAAGAGGAAGGTGTGATGCGTACAACAGCAAGTTTTCCCTCAGTAAGAAACCAAGGTTTATCGAACCAGTAGGAGTCAAGAAGCACGTTGAAGGTTGATGGCGGCGAGATGTAGTGCGGCGCAACACCAGGGATTCCGGCGCCAACGTGGAACCTGCACAACACAACCAAAGTACTTTGCCCCAACGAAACAGTGAGGTTGTCAATCTCACCGGCTTGCTGTAACAAAGGATTAGATGTATAGTGTGGATGATGATTGTTTGCAGAAAACAGTAGAACAAGTATTGCAGTAGATTGTATTCGATTAAAAGAATGGACCGGGGTCCACAGTTCACTAGAGGTGTCTCTCCCATAAGATAAATAGCATGTTGGGTGAACAAATTACAGTTGGGCAATTGACAAATAAAGAGAGCATGACAATGCACATACATGATATGATGAATATTGTGAGATTCAATTGGGCATTACGACAAAGTACATAGACCGCTATCCAGCATGCATCTATGCCTAAAAAGTCCATCTTCAGGTTATCATCCGAACCTCTTCCAGTATTAAGTTGCAAACAACAGACAATTGCACTAAGTATGGTGCGTAATGTAATCAATAACTACATCCTCGGACATAGCATCAACGTTTTATCCCTAGTGGCAACAGCACATCCACAACCTTAGAACTTTTTGTCACTGTCCCAGATTTAATGGAGGCATGAACCCACTATCGAGCATAAATACTCCCTCTTGGAGTTAAGAGTAAAAACTTGGCCAGAGCCTCTACTAATAACGGAGAGCATGCAAGATCATAAACAACACATAGGTAATAGATTGATAATCAACATAACATAGTATTCTCTATCCATCGGATCCCAACAAACACAACATATAGCATTACAGACAGATGATCTTGATCATGTTAGGCAGCTCACAAGACCCGACAATGAAGCACATGAGGAGAAGACAACCATCTAGCTACTGCTATGGACCCATAGTCCAGGGGTGAACTACTCACTCATCACTCCGGAGGCGACCATGGCGGTGTAGAGTCCTCCGGGAGATGATTCCCCTCTCCGGCAGGGTGCCGGAGGCGATCTCCTGAATCCCCCGAGATGGGATTGGCGGCGGCGGCGTCTCTGGAAGGTTTTCCGTATCGTGGCTCTCGGTACTGGGGGTTTCGCGACAAGGCTTTAAGTAGGCGGAAGGGCAGAGTCGGAGGAGTCACGGGGGCCCCACACGCTAGGGCCACGCAGGCCCCCTGTAGGCCGCGCCGCCCTAGTGTGGCGGCGCCCCGTGGCCCCACTTCGTCTCCCCCTAGGTCTTCTGGAAGCTTCGTGTGAAAATAGGCTCCTGGGCGTTGATTTCGTCAAATTCCGAGAATATTTCCTTACTAGGATTTCTGAAACCAAAAACAGCTGAAAACAGCAACTGGCTCTTCGGCATCTCGTTAATAGGTTAGTGCCGAAAAATGCATAATAATGACATATAATGTGTATAAAACATGTGAGTATCATCATAAAAGTAGCATGGAACATAAGAAATTATAGATACGTTTGAGACGTATCAAGCATCCCCAAGCTTAGTTCCTGCTCGTCCCGAGCAGGTAAACGATAACAAAGATAATTTCTTAGTGACAATGCTACCAACATAATCTTGATCAATACTATTGTAAGCACATGTAATGAATGCAGCGATTTGAAACAATGGTAAATGACATGAGTAAACAATTGAATCATAAAGCAAAGACTTTTCATGAATAGTACTTCAAGACAAGCATCAATAAGTCTTGTATAAGAGTTAACTCATAAAGCAATAATTCAAAGTAAAGGTATTGAAGCAACACAAAGGAAGGACGCTCTAAGTCCTACGATGGGACTCTGTACTACTGGAAGGTAAAGGAATGGCTTCTGCTGATGAATGCCAAGAAGGCTCCTCTGGTTGGACGCGCCATCAAGGAAGAGGAATGGATCAAAAATGGATTTGAGGTAAAATTTCTCAGTCACCAAGCTCTGGTTTTATCTTGTATTGTGTCTCCCACGGAGGATCCAGATGTGATGGCTAGGGGGCTTAATCCCCCCAGGACGAAGCTGTCTGATCCCTCAATGGAGGTTAGATCTACTCCATCAGTGGCTGAGTTGCCACGGCAGGCCAGTGCCGATGTCGATCTACCATCTGCTGTTCATGATACAGTTGAGTTAGGGCTTGATTTTTCTTCTGGAATAATTTTTGCTAAGAGGGCCAGATCTGAATTCTACATCACAGTACATCCAACCAAGGACTCCATGCATTTCACGATGGTAGTATCTTTCGGCCGATCTAAATTCAGATTATCCGAGGATAATGTTTCTCTTGCGTTGGAGTCAGCTATTGGGGGATTATGTGATGAACTTAAAGTTTCACTTATACGTGATAGAATTTTCTCGTTCACGGTCTCATGCAAGCAGATAGGATTCATGATCCTTCAGAAACGTGTTCACTCTTGTCCACAGTTCAAGTGCTACTTTCATCTGTGGGGTAGGGGTGGTCCTAATTGGGGTCGGGAATTTGCTGATTGGCAACGTGAATGTCAGCAAGAATGGACACTGATCAGCCCTTCTAAAAGAGTGGTGCAGATGGGATTCAATGCAATGCGTGCTGCTGGAAGATTGAAGTCTGCACTCCGCTCTAATTCTCAGACCCGCAGGAAATTGCAATTTGCAACCATAGAGAATTACCCTGCCTGTAAAGGGTATAGATATCCTCGCTTCGCTGAATTAATTCAAGACTTGGTACAAGGGGGTTACGATTTGTCTGAATCTGAAAAAATACTGCAGCACCGGATCTGTGACTTATTGGGTGACAGAGCCTAGGATACAGTTTGGTGTTGCTCCTCATTGTAAGATTTCCAAGCCACTTGTTCCAATTATACACTGCACGCAATCGGAACCGTCAATACAATTCAGCATGAATCATCCAATTGAGCAAGAATTGCCAGTCTTGGATCATGTGCAGGCATCTGTTCATCAGGCGCCTGTTTCTAATTTGAATACAGCTCTTCAGGGCCAGGATACTGGTATTGGGCCGGAATTATCTGATGATGGGCTTAAAGAATTTGAAGAGATGATAGACCAGATGGTCTATAGAGTTTGGGAATGTGGCCGTTGTTTGCGGATGGGCCATAAGACCCATGACTGTCCTAATGACATACGATGCGAGCTTGTTTCGATTACGGTCATATAGCAAAGCAATGTCTGAACAAATTTGGAAGAAAAAAAGGGTGTCTGGGTTCCTAAGAAGGCAGGTACCGGTATTGGTCTCCTCGATTCGCGCATATCGCCTTCTTTGTCTCCTTGCGACGGTTCGGTTAAAGAGACCCCTGGACAATCTAACCAGGCAGCTCCGCCTCCACCGACCTGCTCACACCAATCTACTCCATTAGGCGAAGCTCCTCCAATGGCGGTCTATGAGCTTGACCCAACACCTTGGCTGCCGCTTGGCCATCAAATCATTGATGGCGGGCCTGAGACTGCCGCGGTCGTACTATACGCCCGCGGTTCCGCCTCCTCGCCGCCACGACAACTTCGCGTCGCGCATGTTGAGCCGCCGCAGCCTGGTGGTGAAGCCTTACGGAGGGATCGGGTTAGAGACTTTGTCCAAGAGAATCTAGGTCTGGATGTTATGGACTGCCAACCATCGCTTTTTGTCTTGCTTTGTTGGAGATGAGTAGTTCGGCCACGCGTCGGATCTTGGTTCAGCATCCGGCTGCGTCGGATGGATGAAGGGGTTTTTGTGCGTTTTGTTAATCATGATGAAAGTGGGAATCACGAGAGGGTGCGGGGCTTTAGGAGAGGTTGGCTAATGTTTCTGGGAATTCATCAAGACTTCAGAAACGATTTTGATATATCTAATGCTGTTGCCTCCTTTGGGAAGTACATTGATTGGCATCGTCATGATCCGCTCAGAGAAAGGACACTTGTCTATGCAGCTTTCCCTTCGCCTCAGACTGTTCCTCGTGATGTTGTTTTTGGGGATTATGCAACGGTGGGGGGGAGCGAGCAAGGTTGGACTGCAGCTTGTTATGTTCTTACGGCTGATTTTGCGGATGCGGCACCCACGATGAGGACCCTATGCCCTTTGGATGGTAACCCCCACCCCTTGCCAGGAAATCTGCAGCCAATGATGCATAATTTTGTACTGCCACCCTTCCCTGAATTAGGTTGGAATGAATGGCCTGATCAGGGCCCTCAAGCTCCTGATGCTCCCCAGCAGGGTAATGTGCAACTGAATGAATTGGGGCTGGATCCTCCTGTGGTGGAAGTTGTGCATGATGGAATTGTCCTTGATGACTCCCTGGATACTGCTGATTCTTCCTTTGCTCAGGTGGTGGACATGCAACATGATCTTTGGTGAAGTGGAAATCTTGCAGCCTCAACTTTGCTCAGTCTTGAATGTATGGCGATTTCGGCGAGCGAAGTGATTCATCCAGATATAAGGACATTGCTTTTTCATGCTAGATCTACTGAGATTGACACTTTCATGAAACGGCCAGTGGGCCCTCCTCTTCCACCTCACATGATTAAGGAGAAGATAGTTCAGTCCTGGTTTCCCAAATTGCTTACAGAGACTGTGCCAATGCCTGTTAAATCATCTCCTTTTCTTGTTGTTACTCTAACAAAAAGAAGTTGGAAGGAGGCTTTTGATGTGTCTGTTGGGTTTACTATGGCTGCTTCAATCTCTCAGCATCGTCATAACAGGCCTGTGGCTAGAGCTTTATGCTTCAATAGCAGTGACAATGGCCAGCAGACTATGCCCTCTGTGTTTGCTGCTACTCCAGCATCATCTGTCAGCAGCAAGATGAGGGGAAAGGCAAAGAGGAAGGAAACTCCACTTGTGGATACTTACGTGCGCCTGCACTCGCAGTATGGTCAAAAACAATGGCTACCGCCCTATGCCGGTGTCGGACACGGTGGTCAAACCAAGAGCTAAGAAGGCCAAGAAGGAGGTTGTTCGGAGGCAAGCAAGCAAGGATAAAAGGACATACGTAGCGACGAGATAAGGACCATGAGGAGGCTCGGAGAAGACTTTACCACCACGGACACCAATTCATATCCTGAGACTATTGGAATTGGTCTGGGATTGATCCAGCCTTGCTTGCGAGGAGAAGCTTACAGCTAATCCAGAGATCACAAAGAAAGCACAGGTTGATGATGATTAGTGGCTCATATTCTGTCACAAGTGTGTGGTCTGGTCTCTGGGTGTGTTCTATATTTCTAGCTTGTGTCTGGTTGGTTCAGGTTGCTTTTGTTAATTTTACTTCCTGGGTCAGTGTGGAGTCTGTTAGACTATATGTTATGCATTTGGTCTGTTTGTTATGCTATGTCAACAACAGTTTAAATGTGTCCTAATACAACAAGGAAGTGGCGGGTTTTATGCTGGAACGTTCGTGGCCTTAATTCTGATAACGGACAAAGGGCGATAAGGGCAAAAATAGAGGAAAGTGAATGTGCCATTGCATGCTTGCAAGAGACAAAGTGTGAATTTTTTGATCATCGTTTTATTCGCAAATTCAGTCCCAAACGATTTGATTCTTTTGCATACTCTCCATCTGTGGGGGCCTCGGGAGGCATTTTGATAATGTGGAATTCAGCGATTTTCCATGGTGTACTCCTGGATATTCAGAGGTTTGGCATTTCGGTCAGATTCACGTCGGTACATAGCTACGAGGCCTGGACGCTCACTACGGTATATGGTCCTTGTCAGGGTGAAGCGAGAGAACAGTTTGTCTCCTGGCTTTATGATTTAGATATTCAACCCATGAATAATCATCTGCTTTTAGGGGATTTTAATTTCATTCGATCAGGGGACAATCGTAATAAACCTGGGGGCAATGTGCATGATATGTTCACTTTTAATGATATTATTGGTCATCTTGGGTTGGTTGAATTGCCCATTAAAGGTCGATCGTTCACTTGGTCTAACATGCAACAGAGTCCTCTGCTAGAACAGCTAGACTGGTTTTTCACGAGCCCTAATTGGACCACTACTTATCCAAATACTGTGGTATTGCCACTTGCTAAGCCGCAATCAGACCATGTGCCATGCGTCGTTAACATTGATACTATTATTCCCAAAGCAAAGTTATTTCGATTCGAGAACTATTGGGTTGATATGCCTGGCTTCATGGATTGTGTGACCAAAGCTTGGAATAAACATTCAGTTAAACGGTCAAGTGTGGCTAGGCTAGCTGATAAGTTAAAGTCTTTAAGGTATGATCTCAAGCATTGGCAGAAGGGTTTATCAAAGCTTAAGCTCCTAATACAGATGTGTAATCAGGCTATATTAATTCTTGACTCAATGGAGGACAAGAGGCCTTTGACTGTAATGGAATTTAATTTTAGGAAGCTTGTTAAGATACATTTGGAAGGCCTTCTGTTGGTAGAATGTAATTATTGGCGCAAGCGTTGCACTATCAGATGGATTAAACTGGGAGAAGATAATACAAAAATTTTCCATGCAAAAGCTACTGAGAGATTTCGGAGGAACTCAATCTCCTCTCTGATTGCTGAGGATGGAAGTGTAGTCACTGATCACTCACACATGGCTGGGATGCTTTGGGCTTGCTACAAAGAAAGGATGGGCTCCTCTGAGGGGATTAACATGCAATTTGATCTCAGTAGGATACTGCAAAGAGTTGAGGGTCTAGATGTGTTATCTAGACCTTTTGAAGCTAAGGAGATGGATGACATTGTCAAATATATGCCACCAGATAGAGCCCCAGGACCAGATGGTTTTAATGGTCTTTTCCTCAAGAAATGTTGGCATATAATTAAGGAAGATTTTTATGCACTGGCTAGGGATTTTCATGCTGGCAGGGTGAGTTTACAGAATATTAATGGATCTCACATAACCCTTATTCCAAAGAAAAGTGCTCCAGAATCTGTCAATGACTATAGGCCTATATCTCTCACCAATGTTTGCTTGAAGTTCTTGACAAAACTTGCAGCGAATAGATTTCAAGATCATATTCTCAGATGTATACATAAAAATAAGTATGGGTTCATTCGTTCAAGAACTATTCAGGACTGCTTGGCATGGACTTATGAGTATATCTTCCAATGTCAACAATCCAAATTACCAATCCTCATCATAAAGCTTGATTTTGCTAAAGCATTTGATACAATTGAGCATGAGGCTATTCTGGAAATTTTGAAGCATAAAGGTTTTGACAAGGTATGGATTGGATGGATGAAGGAAGCCCTCACATCTGGTTCCTCCTCAATCCTACTGAATGGTGTGCCTGGCAAACAATTTATATGCAAACGTGGGGTGAGGCAGGGGGACCCTTTGTCGCCCCTCCTGTATGTCTGTGGAGGTGATTTGCTGCAATCAGTGATCAATGATAGTTTGAGTAAAGGGGAGTTGAAACTGCCGATACAAACAAATGATGCAGATTTTCCAGTGGTACGATCTGCGATGATACTATCTTGATGCTTTCTGCTGAGTCTGACCAAGTGTTGATGCTTAAAGAAATTTTGCATAAGTTCGGTTTATCCACAGGTTTACAAGTGAATTTTCAGAAATCCTTAATCATTCCATTAAATGTGGAGCCTCAGAGGACTGCATCACTTGCTGCAATAATGGGATGTCAAGTTGGTTCATTACCTTTTCCCTACTTGGGGCTGCCTTTGGGCACAACAAGGCCATGCATCAAAGATCTCCTACCCATAGTTAATGGACTTGAGAGAAGGTTGACTGCCACATCGATTTTCTTGTCCCAGGGGGCAAGGCTACAGCTTATTTCTTCAGCCTTAAGTTCCATGCCATTGCATTTCTTGCTCTCTCTGAAGTTGCCACCTGGTCTGATTCTTGATTGGATAGGATTCTTAGACAGTGTTTATGGAGAGACAAGGATCAGCCAAAGCCATCCCTAGCTGCATGGGACATGGTTTGTAAACCAAAGGAGAATGGTGGTCTTGGAATTGTGAATTTCAAAAAGAAGAATGATTCTCTGTTGATGAAGCATCTTCACAAGTTTTATAACAAGGCAGACACGCCATGGGTACAGCTTATTTGGAGCTCATACTATGAGAATGTGGTCCCGCATGTGGCTAGGCCTTGTGGCTCATTCTGGTGGAGAGACATCATGCAACTATCAAGTAACTTCATGTCCTTTTCTTCTGTGACACACAGGCTGGGATCTCTTTTTCATACGGACCGACAAATGGAATTTTTGGGGACTAATCTGCCCTTATCCGAGCGTTTCCCTCGTTTGTTTTCCTTTGTCCTGGATAAGGATATGTCATTTGCTCAAGTTTTTGCTGTGGAGGATTTCACTAATCTTTTTCTGAGACCTCTCTCTGCTCAGGCATATCATGAAATGTGCTTAGTCCAGCAAGGTATGGTGGCTCAACCACTATCATTGTCTCATGACATCTGGACGTATAATTGGGGAGACACCTACTTGCCTTCTAAGCAGTATGCATTGGCTCATGCTCATCTAGTGGTGCCTGCGGTTTTTAAGTGGCTATGGAAATCTTCTTGTATGATGAAACACAAGGCGTTTGCTTGGTTGTTGCTTAATGATCGCTTAAACACCAGAGACCTTTTGATAAGGAGAAACTGGAAGGTGACAGAGGATAAACATTGCGTGTTGTGCCCCATCAGAGCATATGAGGATCGACTACACCTGTTTTTTGAATGTAATTTCAGTAGGCGCATATGGACTTATTTGCAGATTGATTGGTCGAGGGGCAGTGATATTCAGAGTTATGTGGCGAATGCAAGGAAAGATTTTGGCAAACCCTTTTTCATGGAGGTTATGATTCTTGCATGCTGGCACATTTGGAAGCAGCGTAATGGGAAGATTTTTGAGCATCAAAGACCCACTTTTGCAAAGTGGAAATGTAATTTTATTCATGACATATCTTTACTTCAACATAGGATTAAAGATAGGCATAGGGATAGTCTCTTAACTTGGATAGGCAGCTTACCTTGAGCTCTTCTTTTGTTTTTCTCCAGCTAGGTAGGATCTCTCTACCTTTTTGTACTCTTCCTTTTTTGTTTATATAAGTAATAAAATAACTGTGGGGCTTTTTGCCTCACAGTCAATAGTCAAAAAAAAAAAATTAGCTCGGATTACTTGGATTATCATTGCAATGCACATGTTTTAACCAAGTGTCACAAAGGGGTACCTCTATGCCGCATGTACAAAGGTCTAAGGAGAAAGTTTGCATTGGATTTCCCGCTTTTGATTATTCTCAACTTAGACATCCATACCGGGACAACATAGATAACAGATAATGGACTCCTCTTTAATGCATAAGCATGTAGCAACAATTAATGTTCTCATATGAGATCGAGGATATATGTCCAAAACTGAAACTTCCACCATGATTCATGGCTTTAGTTAGCGGCCCAATGTTCTTCTCTAACATTATGCATGCTCTAACCATTAAATGAGTGGTAAATCTCCCTTACTTCAGACAAGACGGACATGCATAGCAACTCACATGATATTCAACAAAAGAGTAGTTGATGGCGTCCCCAGAAACATGGTTATCGCACAACAAGCAACTTAATAAGAGATAAAGTGCATAAGTACATATTCAATACCACAATAGTTTTTAAGCTATTTGTCCCATGAGCTATATATTGCAAAGATAAAGAATGGAAATTTTAAAGGTAGCACTCAAGCAATTTACGTTGGAATGGCGGAGAAATACCATGTAGTAGGTAGGTATGGTGGACAAAAATGGCATAGTGGTTGGCTCAAGGATTTTGGATGCATGAGAAGTATTCCCTCTCGATACAAGGTTTAGGCTAGCAAAGTTATTTGAAACAAACACAAGGATGAAGCGGTGCAGCAAAACTCACATAAAAGACATATTGTAAACATTATAAGACTCTATACCGTCTTCCTTGTTGTTCAAACTCAATACTAGAAATTATCTAGACCTTAGAGAGACCAAACATGCAAATCAGATTTTAGCATGCTCTATGTATTTCTTCATTAATAAGTGCAAAGTATATGATGCAAGAGCTTAAATATGAGCACAACAATTGCCAAGTATCACATTATTCAAGATATTATACCAATTACCACATATATCATTTTCCAATTCCAACCATATAACAATTTAACGAAGAAGAAACTTTCGCCATGAATACTATGAGTAAAGCCTAAGGACATACTTGTCCATATGCAACAGCGGAGCGTGTCTTTCTCCCATACAATGAATGCTAGGATCCATTTTATTCAAACAAAACAAAAACAAAAACAAACCGACGCTCCAAGCAAAGTACATAAGATGTGACGGAATAAAAATATAGTTTCACTAGAGGAACCTGATAATGTTGTTGATGAAGAAGGGGATGCCTTGGGCATCCCCAAGATTAGACGCTTGAGTCTTCTTGATATATGCAGGGGTGAACCACCGGGGCATCCCCAAGCTTAGAGCTTTCACTCTCCTTGATCATAGTGTATATCATCCTCCTCTCTTGATCCTTGAAAACTTCCTCCACACCAAACTCAAAACAAACTCATTAGAGGGTTAGTGCATAATCAAAATTCACATATTCAGAGGTGACACAATCATTCTTTATACTTCTGGACATTGCACAAAGCTACTGAAAGTCAATGGAATCGAAAAATCCATCAAGCATGACAAAACAGGCAATGCAAAATAAAAGGCAGAATCTGTCAAAACAGAACAGTTCGTAAAGACGTATTTTTAACAGGCACCAGACTTGCTCAGATGAGAAAACTTAAAACTAATGACAGTTGCGTACATATCTGAGGATCACTCACGTAAATTGGCATAATTTTCTGAGTTACCTACAGAGAATTAGACCCAGATTCGTGACAGCAAAGAAAACTGTTTCTGCGCAGTAATCCAAATCTAGTATCATCCTTCTATTAGAGACTTTACTTGGCACAACAATGCAATAAAACTAAGATAAGGAGAGGTTGCTACAGTAGTAAACAACTTCCAAGACTCAAATATAAAACAAAAAAAATACTGTAGTAAAAACATGGGTTGTCTCCCATAAGCGCTTTTCTTTAACGCCTTTCAGCTAGGCGCAGAAAGTGTGTATCAAGTATTATCAAGAGACGAAGTATCAACACTACCTTGGGCTTTGCCCTTACCTTTCTTGTTCTTTTTCTTACCCTTTGCTTTAGGGAATATATGTCTTCCCCCTGGTGTAGAGGTGAATTTCAGGGTGCCTTCTCCCATATCTATGACTGCTCCCAATAGTTTCAGCAGGGATCTTCCAAGTGTGATTTGTCCTGTTCCTACACATTCAATAACAAGATAATCAATGGATATTGTTCTTCCAAGAATGGTTGTATGCACACCTGCAGCTATTCCCTTAGGGTTTATAACAGAGTTATCAATAAGAGTTATTCCTTCTCCCCCTTCGACGAAATCCCAAAGTTTCAAAGATTCATGAATACTCTTAGGCATTAGGCAAAATTCAGACATAATATCACAATTGGCATGAAGAGTCTGGTCACCGATAACAATTTAAATAGTAGGATCCCATAACGAAGGTTCAGAGTTCACTAAAACTTGATCAAGACGGTTACAAACATATCTATAATTTTCATTCAAGCAAGATGCACTTGTCTCAAGAGTGTTTAATCTATTATAAATGCTAATAAGGGCTGAATCAAAGTTATTAGCTGAATCATGTGATGCAACCAACTTCTTTATGGCATTAAAAGCTTGATCCCCATTGCAATGAAGGAAATCTCCTCCCACTAAAGCATCCAAAGCATATCTATAGCGAATCATAAGCCCAAAATAAAAGTTGCTAAGGAGTAAACTTAGAGTCATTTGTGGTTCAGTTTTGCGATAAGAAGTAAAAGTTCTGGACCAAGCATCTTTAAAACTCTCCTCATCCCCTTGTTTAAAAGTGAAGACTAATTCTTCAGGTGAAGAAGTAACAAGTGCAGAACTAGACATGGTAACAAAAATAAAATGCAAGTAACTATTTTTTTTTTTTTGTGTTTTTGATATAGCAAACAAGATAGTAAATAAAGTAAAACTAGCAACTAATTTTTTTGTGTTTTGTTTTAGTGCAGCAAACAAAGTAGTAAATAAAATAATGCAAGGCAAAAACAAAGTAAAGAGATTGGATTGTGAAGACTCCCCTTGCAGCGTGTCTTGATCTCCCCGGCAACGGCGCCAGAAAATATGCTTGATAGCGTGTATACACACGTCCGTTGGGAACCCCAAGAGGAAGGTGTGATGCGTACATCAGCAAGTTTTCCCTCAGTAAGAAACCAAGGTTTATCGAACCAGTAGGAGTCAAGAAGCACGTTGAAGGTTGATGGCAGCGAGATGTAGTGCGGTGCAACACCAGGGATTCCGGCGCCAACGTGGAACCTGCACAACACAACCAAAGTACTTTGCCCCAACGAAACAGTGAGGTTGTCAATCTCACCGGCTTGCTGTAACAAAGGATTAGATGTATAGTGTGGATGATGATTGTTTGCAGAAAACAGTAGAACAAGTATTGCAGTAGATTGTATTCGATTAAAAGAATGGACCGGGGTCCACAGTTCACTAGAGGTGTCTCTCCCATAAGATAAATAGCATGTTGGGTGAACAAATTACAGTTGGGCAATTGACAAATAAAGAGAGCATGACAATGCACATACATGATATGATGAATATTGTGAGATTCAATTGGGCATTACGACAAAGTACATAGACCGCTATCCAGCATGTATCTATGCCTAAAAAGTCCACCTTCAGGTTATCATCCGAACCCCTTCCAGTATTAAGTTGCAAACAACAGACAATTGCATTAAGTATGGTGCGTAATGTAGTCAATAACTACATCCTCGGACATAGCATCAATGTTTTATCCCTAGTGGCAACAGCACATCCATAACCTTAGAACTTTTTGTCACTGTCCCAGATTTAATGGAGGCATGAACCCACTATCGAGCATAAATACTCCCTCTTGGAGTTAAGAGTAAAAACTTGGCCAGAGCCTCTACTAATAACGGAGAGCATGCAAGATCATAAACAACACATAGGTAATAGATTGATAATCAACATAACATAGTATTCTCTATCCATCGGATCCCAACAAACACAACATATAGCATTACAGATAGATGATCTTGATCATGTTAGGCAGCTCACAAGACCCGACAATGAAGCACATGAGGAGAAGACAACCATCTAGCTACTGCTATGGACCCATAGTCCAGGGGTGAACTACTCACTCATCACTCCGGAGGCGACCATGGCGGTGTAGAGTCCTCCGGGAGATGATTCCCCTCTCCGGCAGGGTGCCGGAGGCGATCTCCTGAATCCCCCGAGATGGGATTGGCGGCGGCGGCGTCTCTGGAAGGTTTTCCGTATCGTGGCTCTCGGTACTGGGGGTTTCGCGACGAAGGCTTTAAGTAGGCGGAAGGGCAGAGTCAGAGGAGTCACGGGGGCCCCACACGCTAGGGCCGCGCGGGCCCCCTGTAGGCCGCGCCGCCCTAGTGTGGCGACGCCCCGTGGCCCCACTTCGTCTCCCCCTAGGTCTTCTGGAAGCTTCGTGTGAAAATAGGCCCCTGGGCGTTGATTTCGTCCAATTCCGAGAATATTTCCTTACTAGGATTTCTGAAACCAAAAGCAATGAGAAAAGCAAAGCGGCTCTTCGGCATTTCGTTAATAGGTTAGTGCCGGAAAATGCATAATAATGACATATAATGTGTATAAAATATGTGAGTATCATCATAAAAGTAGCATGGAACATAAGAAATTATAGATACGTTTGAGACGTATCAGGCTGTAGCTTGGCTTTTTTTCAATTACCCCCTCCACCGGTCAACTACCACACAACATGCATGAAAAAAAATCTATACAAAATAGGAAACAATTAATTTAGATTCCTAATACATGGCCCCAAGAATTGCTTAGATTTAGGAAGCAATATTTTTCTTTCCTTAATTAAACCTGACTGCACATATATGGAGATTCAACCAGACATATTTGTGGGATTTGTTACGGTAAGTTAGGAAGTTATCGATTTCCCTAATTTTAGTCTGATATCAAATCGTTCAGCCAGGGGGTCTTGTGTAAAAAATACTCTTGCGCTAATTTCCATGCCAAAAATCTATTGGCACTATAGAAAGGAACGGAGGGAGTAGTTGACTCTAGTATGGATGTACCCTAAATATATTTTAGTTCTAGATACATCTATATTAATGGCAGGTAATATGAATTGGAGGGAGTAACAGTTACCAACATCAAAAGGGGGTTGTAATAGGCAACATCACCGTACACAAACCATACCCTAATTGTTGATGCACCATGGGTAAAGAACAATAGTTCCATCATGCATCACAAGTTCATCACCCGAAGGTTTGTATATGCCATCTCCCATAATATTAGAGACCTGATATCAATTTCAATAAAAAAAGTCCTAGCTAATGAAGGATATCAGAGCACCTCCTAAAAACTTACATGATCTCATCACTAGATCATGAGCACCGTCAACACAAGATGAGCATCAAAGAAGCATCATTAATCAAACTAATTGTGTAGCCAAATCCTAAGCCAGAACCTCCTCTCAAGTCTCACCTGGTGGCTATTTATCATAGTCGCCACATTCATCTTTGTTGTCATTGAGGTAGTTGATTGTCTTGATTAACAAGCCTGGATCCAAGAGTTTCCTCTGACTAACAAGTCTGGGCATGAAGACCGTCTTCATCTCAGCATAGTTCACTATAGGCATGTTCACCAAGTTAATATGCTTCGGGTAGCACTAAGATTGAGAAGGCAACATGTTAGTAAAGATCAACATGTAGGCTATGAAGAAATAAAGCAAAAAAAAGGTGCCATGCTATCATCCTAGGAGGTGTTGCCTTAGTTGTTCTTCATCATTAACCAGAAAGCATGTGCTTTCATTGCTCCATTTCAACTTGCATTTCTATTTTAGTCTGCATATCTCGGTCCACCTCCATTTTTTAGTGTGGTTGTACAACTAAAAAGTGGTCACTGAGATCCCAGTGAAGCCCATTCGCAAAAAAAGGTTCCTAGTGAAGCCAAAAGCATCACTCACAACCTTCTTCATGTGGCTCTCTCTGAAGTCGTATCTATAGATTTTCATGTTCTTCACGAGCTCAACCATCCGGTTCAGGATGAACTCTAACAGAGAAACTTCCCAAACCATTGAAGGTTTGTGTGCATACATAACTAGATCATGCACAATATTGGGAGGTTGCATCCAGGAGATGTCAATGTTCTTGACCCAGTGAGCATACAAATCATGGGAGCTAACGGGCATGATCTCCTACAATACGTAATCAACCACAATGCCAAATAGGGTACACTTACAACAATCTATACCAAGGAACGACACACATCAATCACAATCTTACGGATCTAAACTACGACATCAAGGGGCAGAGGTTGCTTAGGAACATCATTTTGCACCGAGGTTGGGGAAGAGGGAGAATCCGACATGACTACCGTCAACCATGCTCGAGGAATAATCCGACAAGACCACCAAACATGTAATCAATGTAGAAGAAGACATGACCTAGAGTCGAAGAAATCGAATGCCAAGTATGGTAATCACAACCAAGAATTATGGTAATCCCTCAATCAATACCAACAAGCTCCATCAGATCCAGACCCAACTTCTTCCTTTTATGTTGAAACTGCCCTCTGCGTACCGATCTACCCTCATCTACCACATGCTTAGATCTAAGGTAGAACTAGAGTTTCGAAATCTTACAACCAGCAGAAGATGATCTAGGACAGAGGTCAGGGCATAGGGAGAAGATGACAGGTAGAAGTCGTTGTTATCGTCGCCGCCAAGCTGGAGGACCTAGTCGGTGAGGTAGTTCCCACCATATTTATGTATTTCGAACGATGGAAGGGCTCGAAGAGTGAAAAATGGTGGATTTGAATTTTGCGGTGAGAGTGCCGCACCTAAATACAGGGGCGGAATTTCACGGACAGTGACCAAATTTGTCCCGCCGCAATTTTGCCGTACCGCGCGAGTTCGTGCCAACTCCCTCGCAAGCTCTAGGGGATGCCATGGAAAAGTCTGATTCGGAAAGGCCACCATACCAAGCCCAAACATGCATCCAATCAAGCCAAGAACTGCCCCTTGCGGCTAGCTGAACTTCATGCGCGGTACAAACTCGCCCATGCGTGTGTGTGTTGTGTGGAGTGGGCAACTTGCAATATAATTTCCATGTGTGTGTGTGTAGAGGCGCTGGGCGAAATAGAAAACTGGAACAACGGCGGCAGAGCCGGGACGGGACGGGCGAGCGAGCGCCGTGTTCTCCGGGCTGCTGCTGTTCGGCCGGTGGCGCCACCCCGCTTTGTCGAGCCCCTCAGCCCAGCTCCCCACCCTGAGCCCCGGACCCCCCACACGGGCAGAGGTATATACTACATAAATAAACAGACTTTTCTGTTCTCTAATTCGATCGTATTTGGGTGCTAGCTAGCCACCGAGACGGGTATGTATCTATGCGGGCGTCTGCTTGCGGCCGCTGCCGTATCGTATTCGTTGGACGGGATCGGGGGCCAGCGTGGAGCGGCGACCGCGACCGCGACGCTGGCTGCCGTCGTAACAGTTTGTATATAGGTATAATCGAGCTCACTGATATGCGTGCTTGTACCTTGCGCCGGCCCGACCTGTATGTAGCGTTGTACTTGAGCTATAGCTGCTCCTAGTTCAATAGGTCGTCATCGCCAGGACTCCGACTCTTTCCACTGACGCCGACGGGTCTCCCTCGGCCACCGCCGCGCGATGAACACAATGCTCCCTGACGCCGACTGGGCTGCCCCGGCCGTTCTGCTTGTTCGTTTCCACCCGGTCCTTCTGTCGGTATACGGTGTCGCCACTAGTTGGTCACTCTAGTTTATTGCTCTTGCCATTGACTCACTACAAGTGAGACCAAACAGCTAACCAAGCTTGAGCTGATCAAGCGTTTAGCGCCAAGTCTAGCGTAGGAACTAGTGCTCCGCCGTCCGATTTGGTTTTGACGGCGGCGATCAACGGCATGCAAAGTGTCGTCGCCTGGGAGAACAGGTACAGCGGCAGGATCCCAATGGACATGGCGCGTGGGTCAAGCCCAATTTCTGGGTTTTGGTGCTATGCTGCCAGGCAAGCTTGGTCCCAGTGGAGATGACTCCTACCGTCCACTCAAAGCCGACAAGTGAAACGAGAGATCGCAGCCGTCCGATGGGAAGACCGTGATCTTCAGCGGATATTCAAGTCAGGTCGGCTTATCATTGGACCCAAGTGGGCGGGCCCGGGACCCAGAGGCATCAGACAAGGGTCGTCTTACGTGTACATGTGTACATCATGCGCTGTATTTGTATCTATGTTTCCGTATGATACATGCCCAGTTTAGAATATAGTAATGTTTTGACGGCCCGAGTACGAAGTCTACGTCCTCAGCACCGCTTTGCTAAATGTTCTAACAAGTCATATACAATTTGAAGCTAGTACCACGTTTGACAACTCGTTACTGCAGAATTACCATACTTTTCAACAAAAGGCTTTTTTCTTTCAGAAATAGGGATAATCATCCGGCTCTGGCCTATCAATGCACGCAGCCTATTTTATTACAAAGTTCAAATATCCATATTTTACAACATAACGATCAAAAAGAGTGTGGGTCCACGCATATATCAGCCAACAAAATAAAAGCAGCAAGAAGCATATCATATAGTAGTACATTCTCAATTCACCTAATATGTGCCCAGCCAGCCTAGCTATAGTGTTTTGAGAAACCATCAACCGGTTACATCTATAAGCCATAGAGTACTACCGCTGATCCAACGATCGGAAAAATGACCATAGCTTTATCTTTTTGCGGGTTGGATCAAGTGTGTAGGCAAAAAGATAACCTGAAAAAAAATTACCTTTCATCTTGTTAAAAATAATGTTATTACTAGTTTCTAAGTAAATCCACATATTGCGGAAACACCAAATCGTACTTTAGACTTATCTTTCTTATCAACTTCCTTTGCAAGCATGTACAAACACAACAGTAAACACTTCTTTTACAAGCATATTCAAAAGAAGTTTCTGCCTAGGAACACTTTAAGCATATTGAGAACAGAAAATAATGGCAGTGTAGAACAAGTGAATACCATTAGATGTCAGGCATCCTATTCATCATGTTTACTCTCCCTTTTCCTCTTCTTTTGTCCATCTGAAAAATATAACACAAGTGATGTGTCAATTGTCAGATGCAAAATGAGATCCCCGTGTAAGATACAATTATAACATTTGCTATGAACTCAACTATTCATCATGGAACAATGAGACAATAGCATTGATTTAATTCAAGGTATGTATCACAGTTAATAGCTTCATTGTCAGATGCCAAAATGTAGTAATCTTATCAGGAACTGCTATGGATTACAAACAATATAGGTTTCACTGCCAGAGGCCTCCCGAAGCCTCCAACGTCCAGGTCACAACATCAGGATTCTCGCCCCTGCAGACCGCCTCCAATTTTTTTGACTGGTTTATCCATTCGCAACTGTGAATCTAAAATCAAGTTGTGGGATTTAATATTATAAAATAAAAACATAATTTGATTTATTTTGATTCCTCTATAATAGAAATTAAAGAGAAGGTCGAGCTTAAACTGATTCCATTGCCGAAAGAAAAGAGGTGGCCTCGTTGGGACCAAAACTCGTTAGAGATGTTGGTACGTGGGACCGTACCCATGAACTTTGTAGTTTATTATATCATATATTAAAATATTTGATATGTAATTAGAGTTCCCACGATGCATTTTAATGTTTAATGGGATTTCCCATGAAATTTATTTATTTAGGGTATAACTCTCGAGTGTAATATTTTCTTGATTTTGCGTATTTTTTACATTCAGGAAGCTTCCCGGACTCAAACGGGCCTAGTATTTTTACCACGTCATTTTTTCTCCTAAAAATACAAGAACCTGTGACCAAGGAGCTCACAGGAAGGTCGAGGGGCCACCGGTGGGGCCCGTGATGCAGCCACCCCCTCTAGCCGCGCCATAGGGGGCCACGTGCGCCTCGATCGTCAAATCAACCTGATTCCAACGTCCATAGACTTTTTCTTTTCACTAACCAACTATATAAGTCATGGTTTTTCCGACTTCGCAAGGAGGCGGGCACCATCACAGAAACAGGAATACAAATACAAATACTTCACCTTCATCCACGATTATAGGAGGTTATACTGCCGGAGCCTCTCGTGGTTGGTCCATCGACTCCTTCCATATCGTGTCCGCTGCCACCTTAATGAGAAGAGAGTAGCCCACCCTGGACTATGAGTTGTGGCAATAGTTTGATCTATTTCCCTCTATGTACTATCACTGTTCACAACCATAAGAGCTACCTTACACGAATATGGTCATATGATGGATCGTTTGATTATTTGATGAGATATGATATGCAATTTTCAGCATGTGTTCGATGTATATGTAGATGCATATTACTACACCATGTCATTGTGTAGGAGTTCTGATCAAACTAGTATACTATAACTTGAGAAAGAAAGATGTGTGTTAGATGGAATAAACTGGTAGTAGCAGCCGGTCAATGATGGAACATTTGGGAACAACTATAACTTTTACCTTTATGTTGTTTACCTCCAGTTGGGAGAATGGGATAGATGTGCTATGCCCGTCTAATGGCAGAAAATATTGCCTCATTTATTTGAGGCAGTGCATAAGAGATCCAACATCATGTTAAACTACCTAAAGCAATGCTTTGTGGCGTCACAAGCATGTAACCACTTAATTCTTTGAATGAGGAGTTTTCTCTTACTAGGGAAGTACTGGAGAGATGTGTTACATAATCCATATGTTAGAACGCGATGCATATGAATATGAATCAAATACTACATAGATGATGAGTTGATATTATCTTGTCTAGAAAATCTATATTCGTACGGTCGGGCCACTATGTTTATGAGAGAGTAGTCAAATATATACATGAATCTCGGACCATTTTAAAGTACAAGAAACACATTCTATTTTACTTGCACTTTTTTGTGCCATTTTATTCCAAAAATACAAAGCATTTATCTTGCATGTATTAATAATCTTTACTCTACTTTGCATTTAGTCCACAACAACAGCTTTCCAAGCACAATTTTTTACTTTATTTATCTTTTATTGTGTTCATATATATATACATTGTGTTGCTTGACAAATGACAACGATCACGACAAAGTTGGGGACACACAAGACAATCACCTTTCTTTCTTGAAGCCTAGAAGAGGATAGAGAGCGATCTACAATTTTACTACAGTTCAATAATAACCCCAAGTCACCCTTGTGATGAAAAACTATTCTTACTACTCCGCGAGACACAAGAAAATCACCCTTGTATAGTACTCTCCCTTGGAGACGCAATGAGTTGGTATAAATGTAGTTTGTTGCCATCCCTCCTCCATGAAGAGAACAACTCAAAAGTTAGCAAACCTAACCGTTGAATGGCAGATCAAGGGTTTTCACCCTGAAGAGAAAATCCGATTAAAGCCTTCGACTGCACTATGGGGTCCGACCAACTGAGATCAGACATAGGGTTTTATTGTCGAGCTCAAGACGAGGTACTTGGAAAGCACCGGGAAATCAAAGACCTGATAATTTGTGTGTCACTTAGTTTAGAGACCAATCCTCCCTTCCATGGTTATCAATACAAGTATTATTTCAACATGGAAAATTGGTTATATAAAATGAATGGACAAAAACCTAAACTCTAGTCTCTTGGTTATACGAGGAAACCACGTCAGATAATTTAAGCAAAACGCAGCTAGAGCGTGAAACAAAACAAGAATACGAGTGAGGGCAAAACATTTGAAGGGTGACATTTACTAGATACATCCAAATTTAGACAAATCTAACGCCTGTTTATAGACAGAGGTAATATTTAAATTCAAATTGTTTTAGTTTCTTCTTCTCCAAAACAGTTTTTGGTGTACTTCAGTTCAGAAATTTCAGTGGGCGCCTCCTAGCAAAAGACAGCCAAATCATCACCCCCGGTGTATTGTAGCACCAATGCAACGCCGACAAGCCGAAGAACCAGCTCGCTATTTGAGGGAGGAAAACCTTAACGAGAGCAGTGTTAAACCCGAGAGGCAGAGGAGGAAGCTTGAGATACGGGTGTTTCGTACACGTCAGCGTCACAGGATGGGACGATACACGATAGCAGATGGGAGGGGCAGGAGGAGAAGGTGGAATTTACCCCACCGAGGTGAGAAAATGTTTATAGCCGCCGTACGACGGTAGCCTGCAGGGTTACAGCAGGGGTAACATGGGAGTACTACTAGCCGCTGTAAAAAAAACCAGGGGCAGCAAAAAAATAACCACCCACTCACGTGGCCTTGCCATCATCTTCTGAGTCACCCACAGCTGTGGCCTGTGGAGCAAGAAAAAGATGGCGATGATGCATGGGAGCAGCACTTGCCCAGTATTTTACAGTTACCTTTCAGCAAGTTTTTTTTAACCGTTAATCCTGCCTGCCTGGGTGGCTTGACTGACTGGCTGACTGAAGCAGAGGTGTGTGTGTGTGGCTGACGTGTGGGGACAGGAAGGATGGTGAGCGCGGACACAGGAGATATTTACCGCGCTCCGCCCCGCCGAACGAGGCCGGTTTCTCGAGTTAATTACATGGGTATCGGTGAAATAATGGTGTCGATCCACATGGTTTGCGCACTTGCTTACCACGACCTGACCTGCTACAACTACAAACTCGAATCTGACCGGCACGCTTCGCAAAGCTGCGCGCCCCCTCGCCGTGTCGGCCTTCATGCTGCCGCCCGCTAAGCTCACGGTCACGGGGCCGAGACGACTTTCGAATTCAGAGACTAGCTATGTCTAGCATCACACTGACAAATTTTTTTGCTCTGGGTAAGTATAGGCCATCCATTCTGAGGTCGACTCCTTCATATTTTCTACCACAGTGAACCACCGTCCACTGAACAACACGGAGAGGTATAAAAACGAGATAACTAGGTTAGGTTATTTATTATCACTGTCGACAAAAGATCAGTGGTTACCACGGACAGGAAATAGCTCCTTAGCAAAATCATTTTTTGTAAGCAAACTCAAGAGTATGGACCAAAACTCCCACGCGGCGATTTAGGGAGTGGATCAATGGCAACTCGCCACGTGGCCATGTGATTGAGAGGAAGTTGCCATTCGATCGTTGGTTCACATATCGTACCGTTTATGTTCCGCCGCACTGGAACACTAGTAGAATTCTCATGTGCGGTACGTTAAATCTTTTCCAATAAATTTTCAAGAGTTTACGTAGCCTCCGTCTAACAAATTGTATCATCTGAATTCGCTTTTTCGTCGACAAAACTAGAAAACAGTCGGTTGCTCTCGAGAAAGGCGTGTTGGAACCTGGTGGCATATGCTCCTGGTTTTTCAAACGAGTTTTAAAGCTGGTTCAAAATATCAAAAAAATATGATGAAATATTTCACGCGTAAACCTCGATATTCTATGTGCTCAGAAAGTCGTTTCATGAACAACCAATATTTCTCTTATGCCATGTGTAAATAAGAAATGCTTGACTTCTGTTATCACCAGAATTTGACCGCGTCAGAGGTGGGCCGCGATCAAGATGGATTTGAAGAATATACATGGAAGAAATACGTGAATCGGCCTGTTATGCAAAGTTTGGGCTAGTTGGCCCGTGTATCTGTAATATAGTAGGATACGTGTCGGTTAGTTAGAGTTTGTCTCGTGCACGGGGGGGATTATTCCCACGTTAGAAAGTCCCCTGGACTATAAATATGTATCTAGGGTTTATGGAATAAACAACAACCAACGTTCAACACAAATCAATCTCGGCGCATCGCCAACTCCTTCGTCTCGAGGGTTTCTTCTGGTAAGCATCATGCTGCCTAGATCGCATCTTGCGATCTAGGCAGCACAAGCTTATTCCGTTGTTCATGCGTTGCTCGTACTGAAGCCTTTTTGATGGCGAGCAACGTAGTTATCTTAGATGTGTTAGGGTTAGCATTGTTCTTCGTATCATATGCTGTCGTAGTGCAACCCTTATACATCTAGCCGCCCTTACACCTATCTTAGGTGTAGGGGCGGCACCCCGCTTGATCATTATTTAGTAGATCCGATCCGTTACGGTTGCTCCTTGTTCTTCAAGGATTAGTTTAATATCTGCAATAGTTAGGCCTTACAAAGGGTTGGAGGATCCAGCGACGCGTAGGGTGTAGTTTGCTAGCCCTAGACAGGATGTTCCGGGGATCAACCTCGTGTTGGTTTTTAGGCCTTGTCTAGGACCGGCTTACGATCACCGTGCGTGACCGCGAGGCTCAATCGTGAGTAGGATGATCCGATTATGCGGTGAAAACCCTAAATCGTCGTAGATCGTTTTAGCTTTATCTTGATCAAGCAGGACCACCATATATTCGTACACCTCGTACGAATCATGGGTGGATCGGCTCTTTGGGCCGATTCACAGGATAATCTGAGAGCCGATCGAGGCTCGTATTTAATGTTTACGTGTATGCCATGCAGGAAACTAAGCGAGGCATCTCCATCACCTTCCTGACCAGGTATAGGTCAGGTGGCACGCCCTTGCACCAGCATCGGACGTGCGTGCCGTAGGCTTTGCGGGCCGTCGCTCGGAGGGACCAGGGCCAGCCGCAGCCCTAAGATGTTCCCGGCTCTCTTGTGTTGCCCGTCGCTACTCGCCGGTGGGTTTCGACCGCAACACATTACGGCACGCCCGGTGGGACAATCTTCGACATCAACCACATCGCCATCTACATCTGAGATGGCGGACGGCACCCCAGTCACGTACGAGGATCTGACCGACGAGCTCAAGAAGAAGTATGACGAGGTCAAAGCTATCCTCGAGGCCGATCTCATCGGCTCTTTTCATAGAACCCGTTCACATGGCATCAGGTGGAAAGGGTTCTCGCCTGATGGTGCGCTCGATGGGATAGACCTGTCTGCCCCGTCAGAAGAACGCACCAGGTCCCTGCGTCAGGAGATCAACTACATGGTGGCTCACTCGCTGCACCGCCACTCTGAGAACCTGGTGAACACTTTGGAGCGTGTCGCTCTCCGGGTGATCCAGGAGATCATGAGGCACCAGTACTCTCCGTCAGGACCAGCTCTCGGGACACACCAAGGAGAGATGCCACTCCAGTCCCGTCCACCGCTGCCATTCGCGTTGGCAGCACCATAAGTGCCGAATTCACCGGCATTCGTCGTCTACAAGATCGGTGGTGACCCTAGTGACTGCCAGTTCTTGCATGAGGCGCCTAAGGAGATCCCTCACGGGTACATGTGCACATACGTGCCGGCTGCCGATGGGCACTCACAAACCAGGCCGCAACATCGGGGACTTCGGGAAAGCGGGAGGAACGTCGACAACAGATCTTGAGAAGCAGACGTGGCTAGCTAAATATGCCACCCCGACGAACCTCCAGAGCTCAGCTCCTGCAGTTGGCTCAGAGCTGGAAAAGCAAGCATGGCTGGCTAAGTACGCCACCCCGGCGAATCTTCAGAGTTCGACTCCTGCAGCCAGCACCGTGGATCAGATCAGTACGATCCTGAGTGACCAGTTCGGCATGGTGCCGAAAAGGAGGACAATCGGCTATTCCAAGCCGTACCCCGATGAATACGAGTTGGTCCCGCTACCACCCAAGTATCGGCTCCCTGACTTCTCCAAGTTCAGTGGATCAGATGGTTCCAGCTCCATCGAGCATGTGAGCCGATATTTGGCACAGCTAGGAACGGCCTCAGCGTCGGATCCACTACGCGTGAGGTTCTTCGCACGATCCCTCACGGGATCGGCTTTCGGGTGGTACACTTCGTTGCCACCGGACTCGATCCGGACTTGGAAGCGATTGGAAGAACAGTTCCACATGCGGTTTCACTCGAAGCTTCGAGGCGGCATTGCCGATCTAGCTCAAATACGTCGAAGCGTGGAGAAACGGTGGCGAGAATACATTCAGCGCTTCAGAAATACGAGGAACCGATGTTATTCGGTTCGTGTGACTGAAAAAGAAGCGATCGAGTTGGCGGTGGTGGGCCTTGCCTCACAAATCAAGGATATGGCCTCCCAAGCGAGACTACCCTTCACTTTGGCGCACATGGTTCGAAGCTGTCGGCATATGAACAGCGCCATCCGGACTTGTACCGGGACGAATTCAATAGAGCGGTAGTCCTGGTTGAGGCAGATGAAGACGAAGGCTCTGCGGGAGATCAAGAGGTAGCGGTGGCTGAATGGACTCGGGGGCAACCCCGTGTCACGCAAATGGGTAAAGCCACCAGGTCCGCCCGGAAGGTTCGATTTTGACGTGACTAAAGCGAGCAAATCTTCGACCTCTTACTCAAGGAGAAGCAGTTGAAGATACCCGAAGGCCTCAAAATCCCCACGGTACAGGAGCTGAACGGAAAGCCATACTGCAAATGGCATAACTCGGTCTCCCATGCCACCAACGACTGCAGGGTGTGGCGTCAGCAGATCCAAATGGCGATAGAACAAGGACGTCTGATTTTCAACCAGTACGCCATGAAGGTCGACACCCACCCCTTTCCCGCCGTTAACATGGTGGAGTGCACTTACCCTGAAGGTTGCCAGCCAGGATCCTCGTTCAGCGTCAACATGGTAGGACCTGGGCACCACTCTGGCAAGGATGGAGACGAGGGCAGCTGCTCTCGTAGCAAGGACACAGAGGAAGCCGCTCCACGCGATCGGCTCCGTCACGATGGCAAGCGCTACGTCACAGAGGGAGAAGTAAAGAACATAAGATATCAGCAACCTCTCTCTGATCACCTCCTCAATAAGTATGTCAGTCAATATAGCCAACGCCGACGATCCAGCGACGATGATGATAGAGACCGTCTGGCTAGGGACGCCAGGAGACATCGTCGGTATGATCGCGATGAGGAGGAGTACGAGCGCCGTGCCAAAGAAAAATCAAGGGAGCAAGACGACGAAGATAGGCACTGGGACTGCCCCTTCTTCAGACACTGCTGGGATTCAGGAATGAGCCGATTGCCTACAATCGGCAATTGCCCAGAATGTAACCAGAAGAAGAAGGAGGCAGCCAACGTGTCCGTGTTCCAATGCTTAGGGCCTCTCCCACCACAAAGCAAACACGCTGAGTCCCCTCGGATGGAAGATCTCGAGGATTTGGAAGACGAGGGAGAAGAAGAAGAAGACAGGTACCACCGGCCAAGGTGGTGCCCTGATGGACTCAGCCGTTCCCAAAAGCGTAGGGTTCAGCGATTGCGCGGCTTGGAAGAAGCCGAAAGGTTATATCTGCACACGCTAAGGAAGGCGCGGCCTGATCTGGCCGCGAAGATCCAGCGAACCCTGGATGAAGGGGGTCGACCACAAAAAATGGAGTGGCGCCCCAAGCAAAGGAAAGCCGATGATGAAACATCGGCTGGCACAAACATGGTGTTCATCCTTCCTTCGGAGTTCAGTGCTCCAGGATTAGACGAGGCACCTGTGGCACAACTTGACTGCGGCCCACGGCCGGTTATCTTTGAGAAGCCACGAGAAAGAAGCTACAGACATCTGAAGGCCCTGTACTTGCGAGGTTATATCGATGGAAGGCCTGTCAATAAGATGCTAGTGGACACCGGAGCGGCAGTCAACATCATGCCATACTCTATGCTACGTCGGTTGGGACGCTCTAGCTCGGATCTGATCAAGACCAACGTGACATTGAGCGATTTCAACGGCCAAGCGTCTGACGCACAATGTGTTCTGAACGTGGATCTGACCGTAGGAAGGAAAACTATCCCTACGACGTTCTTCATCGTCGATAGCAAGAGCACCTATCTTTGTTACGCTAGGAAGAGATTGGATCCACGCCAACTGTTGCATTCCCTCCACGATGCACCAATGTGTAATACAGTTGGACGGAGATGAGGTAGAGGTCGTCCAGGCCGATGACTCAGCCGAGATTTCAACGGCTGGCATGAATGCTTGGGAAGCAGCAGGCCAAGAGCCACTCTCAGGTATCAATTTGGACGACTGCGAGCGCATCGACGTGACGAAGGGCAGGGTTAGGCTGGTCTTATCCACTGGCCTGACCGTGTAGCAAGAACGAACCGATGAGCAAACGTGGCGAGGCCGATCCTTGGGATCGGCCCCAAAGATATATGAAGGAAAATTACAAAACCTTCATTGAACGCTTCGATCAAGATGGAGGCCGATTCCAGCAATCAGCCAAAATTATCCTCACCACATGTTCTGCTTGTGTTCAGCATCGATCTACTGGGCAGCGGTTAACGTCGGTTGACGAGTTAAGGAAAATCAGCATTGGTCTTACCGGAGCCGACGTGCAAATACACGTGTCTTGATTAATTACAGAGCCGATATCTGCAGTTCCCTGACAGATTCGGCTCGGGGGGCACCTAATCAGATGAACATGTGCAGATGAACATGTGTGCAGTGAAACATTGGGGGCCGATTAGAAAAAATCGGCCAGTAAAAAAAAATCAGCATCACGATATACAGCCGATGCAAGGACATCGACTTTAGAACTAAGAGACAAAGCCGATGCACAGCCATCGACTCTAGTATAACTACGCAGGATCTACTGGCTATGTGTTCAAGGCGCGGATCTTCACCAAGTCCAGTTCAGCTGTGGGGCCTTCTGCTTCCTCGAGGGAGTAAAACAATGAGAGCTTCCTCAGCTGCCTTGAGCCGATTCTGGTGCCTAAACCTTCTCGTCGAGGATTTTCAACCCTTTGTGCCAGTTCATCAGTGCTGTCAGAAGAAATATATCGGCTTTCGAGGGAAGAAAAGTGATCGGCTTTGATGCATCCTCACCGATATTCTCGCCTTGAGTAAGGCTCGGGGGGCAGCAGGCCTGGTAGATGCTCTGTTTAGGAGCCGATTGGGGTACCATCGGCTGATCCTTCGTCGCAATCTTCTTCATAAAATGGTGAGTGCTCGAAGAAGACCATTGGGCCTGGTTGGAAGAATTCAAAGACTCTCTTGAAGACTCTACATTATCCACCAGATCTCAAGGTTATCAGTTGAAGAATTGGAGGATGGATCGTGGAGGACCGATGCGTTGCTATCGGCTCATTAAGCATTGGCTAAGGGGACGAATCGGCGAAATCAGTATGAGGAGAAATCGGCTAAATTGGCTCAAGAGAAATCGGCAAAATCAAATTGGGGAAATTCTTCATTGATAAGCAAGATTTCTTACATAAAGAGCTGATTGCTCTCAAAAGGAAGTACTAGGGGATACATTGCCTCATCTACTACTTCTGATCCTATGCTAATGGTCCTAATCTACGGGCCGTCGCTGCCCTCGTCGTCGCTGTCGTCGCCGCTGTCGGCGCTACTCCCGGCGGGCTCATCGTCGCTGCTCCAGCGGCCGCCGGCCGGGCCCTCATTGTCCTCATCCTCCTCGTCAGCGTCGTGGTCGTCGCTGTCGAAGTCGCTGAGGTTCCCCGGCCAGGGGCAGAACCGTTTGGCCGGCGGCTCGTCGGAGGAGGTGTCATCCTCCTCCTCTTCCTCCTCCTTCTCCTCCTCCTCCTCCTCGGGGGAGGTGAAGTCATCGCAGGAGAAGCGATCGTCATCGCTCTCCTCCTCCGTATCCCCGTCGGCGAGGAAGCGGAGGTCACTTTCCCCGTCGGTCAAGGACTTGTCGTGCTCAGACCAGACGGAGAAGTCGTGGCTAGACTCCTCCCCGGCTTCGATGGCGCGGCGGGTGTTCGCCACGTGGACCTCCTCCTGGTTCGGCTCCGGCGTCGGCTCGCGGGAAGAGGAGGACTGGGTGGAAAGATCCGATGAAGCAGAGGAGGAAGAAGACATGGTGGCGCAGGAGGGCTTTTGGAGTGCTAATGCGAAGGGGATGCGGAAGTAAACTGTTCGGAGCGGTTAAATAAAAGGGGATATAGTGGAAATTCAATGCCACAGCAGTTTTCCGAGGAAGTGGTGCCTAGAGAAAAAAAAAACTGCCAGGTCACGCGGAGAAGTTGAGAAGGCAAGGCATCATGATGAAGGATAGTGCGACGGTTCTTCCACGACATGACCCGACGAAGAAAAAGCAGAGTGATTTTGGAATTATCAATTCCAAAACCAGGGGGGCATGTGTTATCACCAGAATTTGACCGAGTCAGAGGTGGGCCGCGATCAAGATGGATTTGAAGAATATACATGGAAGAAATACGTGAATCGGCCTGTTATGCAAAGTTTGGGCTAGTTGGCCTGTGTATCTGTAATATAGTAGGATACGTGTCGGTTAGTTAGAGTTTGTCTCGTGCACGGGGGGGATTATTCCCATGTTAGAAAGTCCCCTGGACTATAAATATGTATCTAGGGTTTATGGAATAAACAACAACCAACGTTCAACACAAATCAATCTCGGCGCATCGCCAACTCCTTCGTCTCGAGGGTTTCTTCTGGTAAGCATCATGCTGCCTAGATCGCATCTTGCGATCTAGGCAGCACAAGCTTATTCCGTTGTTCATGCGTTGCTCGTACTGAAGCCTTTTTGATGGCGAGCAACGTAGTTATCTTAGATGTGTTAGGGTTAGCATTGTTCTTCGTATCATATGCTGTCGTAGTGCAACCCTTATACATCTAGCCGCCCTTACACCTATCTTAGGTGTAGGGGCGGCACCCCGCTTGATCATTATTTAGTAGATCCGATCCGTTACGGTTGCTCCTTGTTCTTCAAGGATTAGTTTAATATCTGCAATAGTTAGGCCTTACAAAGGGTTGGAGGATCCAGCGACGCGTAGGGTGTAGTTTGCTAGCCCTAGACAGGATGTTCCGGGGATCAACCTCGTGTTGGTTTTTAGGCCTTGTCTAGGACCGGCTTACGATCACCGTGCGTGACCGCGAGGCCCAATCGTGAGTAGGATGATCCGATTATGCGGTGAAAACCCTAAATCGTCGTAGATCGTTTTAGCTTTATCTTGATCAAGCAGGACCACCATATATTCGTACACCTCGTACGAATCATGGGTGGATCGGCTCTTTGGGCCGATTCACAGGATAACCTGAGAGCCGATCGAGGCTCGTATTTAATGTTTACGTGTATGCCATGCAGGAAACTAAGCGAGGCATCTCCATCACCTTCCTGACCAGGTATAGGTCAGGTGGCACGCCCTTGCACCAGCATCGGACGTGCGTGCCGTAGGCTTTGCGGGCCGTCGCTCGGAGGGACCAGGGCCAGCCGCAGCCCTAAGTTGTTCCCGGCTCTACTGTGTTGCCCATCGCTACTCGCCGGTGGGTTTCTGACCGCAACAACTTCAAAAGAAGGTTTTTTAACCCTTGTTGGTTACCGCATCTCACAACAAAATTTGCACAAGAAGGAAATGCTTGGTTCAACTCATCGTGATTTCAAAAGACGGTTCCTTACCCCTTGTTGGTTACCGTTAGAAAGGTTATCCCTAGCTATAGCTAACCCTGACTTGGGGTGCTAGGCAGTTATCCTCTTGTCCGTGGCTACACCCCTTTCAGCGGTGGCGCCGTTCAATTATGGTTATGCGCATGCTTCTTCTCTGGCCTCTATGGTGTGTGCATCCTTGGATCCAATGATGAAATAGGATGGGCAGGCATGTCTTCATTTACCATCTCTCGAGCCATTCGGCAGTGGTGGTGGCGGTGGTGCTCATTAAGGTGTTCTCTGCCTTGCTGGCGCATGCATCTTCGTATTCAGACACGAGATAGAGTGAATATGTGATAACCCCCAAGTGCAGGGGATCATCGTAGTACAATTCGATAAGTAGTTGAGTGTCGAACCCACTAGGAGCTGGAGGTAAACTATATATTCTCTAAAGACCTATAACCCACTTATATGGCCTTCTATGCAAAGTTAGGATCTATAGTGTGTTTGTGTGTGTGCGCGTGATGAGGTTTCTACTATAAAACTATATGTGTTGAAATTAAAATGCAATGAGTAAAACTAATGCAAGAAAAGTAAAGTGCAATAAAGTAAAGTGAGATGAAGTGTAGTGAAGTGAAGTGGAGTAACTCAAGGGAGTAAGTGTTATGGTAAATTGCTACTTCATTTGTGTGGATGGCATAATTAGTGAAGCGCAAAGATAGTATTTTTATTCTTTCTTCTAGAGAGGAGCCATAGATTGGTGCAGCCATAAACATGAGCAAATACACTACTAGTGATTGATCCTAATGCCAATTAAGAACAAACAAGAATTATTAAGACATAAAGTCCAACCACCGCTGTAAGTTTAAAGGTCCCCATAGTTATGCCCTCCGTTGATTAAAAATGAATTAATATAACATGAATATAAGAATTGGGACATGGTTTCTATCAAGCTCTAGTTGTCCCTCCTCCTATCATCATGCAACGGTGACAATCTCATGCACTCCCCAACATATGTGTGCACTCATATATCAGTACAAGAGATCATCGTAGAAGATAACAAATACTTGTATGCAACCATGAACAAATTATCTTACAATTGCCAAGAACAAGTAACTACTCAAACAAAGATATGGAGACACAAAATACCATGGGAAAGTGATAAATTGCAATACACATAATATTTGCCAAGAGATTACAAACGGTAGATGAAGATGTTGATGTAGAAGTTGATGAATAGGTGCAGCCCCAAGATGAAGATGGCGATGAAGATCCCCCTGGCGGTGGCCACGGGAGGCGGCGGCCCGGCACGCGGCTCCTGGAGGGGCGGCAGCCCTAGGAGGAAGCGGTCACTTGCCCCTTCTTCTTCCTTGGACTTGGTAAGGAGGAGGAATTTCATCACAATGGATGGATGCCTCCAAAAGTAGGGTTTCCTCTCAATATATAGTGGTGGAGTCAACAAGTATGTTGAAAGTGCATGCAGCCCCATGTGTGGTTTTGGTAGTTGATGACAATCCCTATGGAGTAATGTTTGCATTGAGTTTTATTTGTAGGAGTTGTCCATAGGCAATGTTTGAACCATATGTTGGTTTCAAGGTTGCAATAAGAAGAAGTTTATGAATAACATCAAGTGTCAAGTATATCTTGAAGATGAAGATGAAGTGAGCCCTCAAAGTTAACTTCAAGACATCAACATGATTAAGAATAAAGAAATGAAGTGAAAGTTCAAGATGAGCCAACTCGAAGAGATCATATGCTTGAAGCTTGCCATCCATATGGTGATCATGGATATATGAAGATGGGCCGAAGAAGAAGCTCTCCCATGGTGGATTATGGGGGAGCAATCCACAAGACTTGTCAAGCAAGCACAATCAAGAAAGGTGTTCCATCTTGTTTCGGTTAAGATCGTCATCATCGAGCTCAAGAGGAACGTGCAAGGTTAAGGTTTTCTCTTGATATGGTTTATTTCTTACCGGTCTCATGGTGTAGTTTGAGAGCGGTTTATAGTTTAGTTGGCATACTATCAAGAGGGCTCTCGAGTGACTAACTCGATCATATCCTTTGGAGAGCTCAAACCTTTCAATCCTTGCATCATCTTTCTTGGTTCTTATTTCGATATTATCCATGTGATGTTTTAGATCCTGTGCTTATTCTCATGACAAGCTCTAGTTCATCGAGAATGGTTTTTGCACGGAAAACTTGTTGCATTTTCGAGGTTGGAGGTTTTACCGGTATGTCTTTTATAGATAAGTCAAACCTTTCATTATTTATTTATATCCTACCTTGCTGGACTATGATGGTTCCCGACAAGATCTTGTAAAGCTTGTTACTAGCTTCAAAATGAGCCCAAGATCATTAAAATCGAAGTCCAGATGCTCAAGTTATGGTCTTTCTTGTTTTGTTGTTGCTGCAAGTTTTCTTCAGGCCGGAAATTTCGGGCAGGAAATTTGCAGAATTTCTGGGCCCCAAAAACAGTTAAGGACTGAAGCGTCCGGACCCCCTGGTTGCCCCCCAAAATTTGGCCGGAAATTTCATTTTAGGCCAAAAATTTCGGCCTGGAAAGTGCCAACGGCCATATTTCGTGGGGACCTATAAAAGGTCCCCTTCTTCCTCTTTGGGCTGGTTACTACTCATATTCTCTCTCCTCTATTTGTTGTTCTTGAGTAGCTTGCTCTTTCTCTCAATCCCTCCATGAGTCTTGTCCCCATTTGAGGGAAAGGAGAGAGGAGATCTAGATCTACATTTCTACCAATCATATCCTCTCTAAGTGAGGGGAACACACTAGATCTAGATCTTGGAGTTCTTTGTGTTCTCCTGTTTGTTCTTCCTCTCTTATTTCCCAATGGATTTTGTAGCTTTGTTGGAATTCAAGAGAGAAAGATTTGAGCATCTTTGTGGTGTTCTTACCATTGCATTTGGTGCATTGGTTTGAGCTTTCCATGAAAACGTAGCTTGATATGCTTCAGCTTCTTGTGTGACCTTGGCTCATGTGCATTGGCTATGGCAACCATGTTGTCACAATAGATGGTCATCGGTTCCAACGCACTAGGAACCACACCAAGCTCAGTAATGTAAAACTCCATCCACATCGGCTCTGATGAAGCCTCTGAAGCGGCTATGTATTCCGATTCAGTTGAAGATTTCGCCACAACGCTTTGCTTTGCACTCCTCCAGCTTACTGCTGCACCATTTAAAATAAATACGTTTCCAGATTGTGACTTAGAGTCATCCGGATCAGTGTTCCAACTAGAATCGGCGTAACTGGTTACAACAAGCTCTTGGTCACCTCCATAACAAAGAAACGTATCCTTAGTTTTTTTCAAGTACTTCAGGATATTCTTGACCGCTGTCCAGTGTTCCATTCCTGGATCACTTTGATATCTGCTGGTCAAACTAACAACATGTGCGATATCCGGTCTTGTACACAGCATGGCATACATGATAGGGCCTATGACCGAGGCATAGGGGATTTTGTTCGTCTTTTCTTTTTCTTCTGCCGTAGCTGGACTTTGAATTTTACTCAAGGTCTTACCTGGTGATACGTTGCAAACGTATCTTTAATTTTTGATTCTCCATGCTTGTTTTACACCAATTTCTATATGTTTTGTTTACACTTCGTGGCATTTTTATGCATTTTCTGGAACTAACCTATTAACAAGATGCCACAGTACCAGTTTCTGTTTTCTGTTGTTTTATATTTCAGAAAAGTTGTTCTGGAAAAATTCTTGGAATTGGATGAAACAAAAGCTGAAGCTCCTATTTTCCTATCACGAAGATGGAGTCCAAAGGGGAGATGGAGAAGAGCCAGGAGGCGGCCACACCACCCCTAGGCGCGGGCCACCTCCTGGTCGCGCCTAGGTAAGTTGTGTGACTTTACTAGAACAAACAACAATGATTTCATTTGTACACCTATTGCTCCACCTGCTCCTGGAGCAGCTTTCTATGAAATTAAACCTGCTTTGTTAAATCTTGTTATGAGAGAGCAATTTTCTGGTGTTAGTACTGATGATGTTCCTTCTCACCTTAATAATTTTATTGAACTTTGTGAGATGCAAAAGTATAAGGATGTAGATGGAGATATTATTAAACTGAAATTGTTTCCTTTCTCTTTGAGAGGGAGAACTAAAGATTGGTTGCTATCTTTGCCTAGAAATAGTATTGATTCTTGGGTTAAATGCAAAGATGTTTTCCTTAGAAAATATTATCCTCCTGCTAGGATTATATTCTTGATAAGTGACATAATGAAATTTAAACAATTTGATAATGAACATGTTGCTCAAGCTTGGGAAAGAATGAAATCTTTGGTAAAGAACTATCCCACTCATGGACTGACTACTTGGATGATCATCCATACTTTTTATGCAGGACTGAATTTTTCTTCAAGAAACCTTCTGGATTCAACTGCTGGAGGTACCTTTATGTCCATCACTTTGGGGGCTGCAACAAAGCTCCTTGATGATATGATGATAAATTATTCTGAATGGCACACTGAGATGGCTCCACAAGGTAAGAAGGTAAATTCTGTTGAAGAAACCTCTTCCTTGAGTGATAAGATTGATACCATTATGTCTATGCTTGTTAATGGTAAAGCTCATGTTGATCCAAATAATATTCCTTTAGCCTCTTTGGTTGCTCAAGAAGAGCATGTTGATGTGAACTTCATTAAAAGCAATAATTTTAACAACAATGCTTATAGGAATAATTTTGGTAGTAACAATTATAGGCCATATCCTTCTAATAATGGTAATGGTTATGGAAATTCTTATGGTAATTACTATAACAACAATATAAGTGCACCCTCTGATCTTGAAGTCATGCTTAAGGACTTTATTAGTAAACAAACTGCTTTTAATAAATTTGTTGAGGAAAAGTTTGATAAATTGATGTTCTTGCTTCTAAAGTTGATAGCCTTGCTCTTGATGTTAAACTTCTTAAACTAAAGGTTATGCCTAATGATGTTAAATAAATCAATACTTTGAATGCCATTCAAGTTAGAATTGATGAAAATGTTAGGATGTTGGCTGAATTGCATGCTAGGTGGGAAAGAGAGGATGAAATTGCTAGAAATAATAGTATGACTAACGTTTGTACCATTACCACCACTAGTAATGATGAAGTATCAAATGTTAGCAAACCTCCTACTATTAATGTTAAAATAATTGGAGTAGGAAAAGTCCCCACTCCTACAAAATTGCCTAGAACCACTGAAACTGTTTCTGATAAGAGTGCTGAAATATTTTGAAGTATGGGAGACAATAGTCCTCTTACCTTTGATAATAATGACTTTGATTTTGATGGTTGCAATATCTATGAAGTAATTATGTTCCTACAAAATCTTTCTATAAGTCCTAATTAATGCTAGTGCTATAAAAATGGCTTTTACAAAACATATTACAAATGCTCTCATGCAAATTAGAGAAGAGAAGCTAAAACATGAAGATTTTATTCCTAGGAAGTTAGAAGATGGTTGGGAGCCCATAATTAAGATAAAAGTGAATGAATTTGATTGCAATGCTTTATGTGATCTTGGTGTGAGCATCTCTGTTATGCCTAGAAAAATTTATGATATGCTTGATTTGCCACCTTTTGAACAATGTTATTTGCATGTTCATTTTGCTGATATTGCTAAGAAGAAACCTTTGGGGAGAGTTAATAATGTTTTTATTATGGTTAATAATAACCTTGTCCCCGTTGATTTTGTTGTTTTGGATATTGAATGCAATGCTTCTTGTCCTATTGTTTTGGGAAGACCTTTTCTTAGAACTGTTGGTGCTGCTATTGATATGATAGATGGGATTATTAAATATCAATTCCCACTCAAGAAAGGTATGGAATACTTCCGTAGAAACAGAAAGAATCTACCTTTTGTATCTATTATTAGGAAAAATTATGATGTTGATGCTTCTTCACTTGAAAATACTTGATTCAAACTTTCTGCGTCTAGCTGAAAGGCGTTAAAGAAAAGCACTCTTGCGAGATAACCCATGTCTTATTTCTGTAATTTTCCTTTTGTTGAGTCTTGGAAGTTATTACCTCTGTAATAACTTCTTCTTATCCTTTTTTTTTGTTTTTGTGCCAAGGATAGCCTCTAATAGGAAGAAGGTGAGATTTGGTGAAGTTGCTGTCCCAAAACAGATTCTGTGCTGCCACAAAAAAAAAGTATTATTCTCAGCCAGAACGTTGGATTGATCTGAACATATTTGAGCATATGAACCGGGTTATTATTTAACTTTCATTAGTTTTGCACTTTTCGATTTAAGCAACAGAGGATTTTCAAAAAAAACGATCTTTACCTATTGTTCTGTTTAACAGATTTATGTCACTATTTGCATTTGCCTCTTAATCTTTTCCTTTTTGAGTTATTTTGAGAGAAAGAGCTTTTAAAAGAAGTTTCTACAGTAGTTAATCTTTTAATGGATGTTTGACTTATGTTAGAATTGAACCAAAGTGGATTTGTTATTTTAATTGCACTAATGTTGCTAATGAAAATTGTGTGAAGTTTTGTATGAAGGAAGTTTTCAAGTGTGGAGAGAAAAGAATGATGTGATGAGATAAAGGATGGACAAAAGCTCAAGCTTGGAGATGCCCATGTCACCCCAAGAAATATCCAAGAGTTACAAGCGTCAAAGCTTGGGGATGCCCAAGGCATTCCCTTCTTCATCAACAAAAATATCAGGTCATCTTTCAAGACACTATATTTTTATTACTTCATATGCTATGTGTTGTCCTTGGAGCGTATTTATTTTTGTTTTTAGTTTTCTTTTGTTTTGTTTGCTGTAGTATATGGTTGGATCCCAGCATACTTGTTTTGTAGAATGACACACTCCATTTTTATTGCATATAACACTCTAGTTTTCACTCTTATTGTTTTGTGAGTGTTCTCTTTTGCTAGTACTGCGTTTAGCTCTTGTTTTCCACTCGTATTTTGTTTAGAGCTTGTTAGTTTTATTTAGTTAGGTATGATTAGCTCTATGGTCTTTATTGATTATTATCTATGAGAGTTGTTTCAAATAAATTGATTGGTGTTCGAGACGAGTAAAATATTTCATGCTTATAGTGGTGCAAAAGGAAGCTTGTTTACATTGTGGCTTATACTTTAGCATGTCATGTTAGATCTTATTTTAATTATATACTTAGTATTTATTATTGTAGCATGACTTGTCCCAAATAGCTGAGAGTGCTTAATGTGCCATTGAAAAAATCATGTGTTGTTTCCACCATACAAAAGCATAATATTGTGGTATTATCCTTTGATGCTTTATTTGGGTTGACTTGGCACATGCTTACACCATGCTATGACTACAAACCAGTCACCCAGCCCCGTCTCCAGGATATTGGGGTCCCGGTGAGTTACAAAATAGGGCTAATTTTTTTTGTTCAAACTCAATAGCGGTAACAAGAAATAATATGTTTACTTAAGTATTATATAACTTTAGAATGTGCTATTCCGTACAATGCTCAGAAAGTATATCAAGTGTTCATTTTAAAAAGAGTAAATTTAGCACTAAAGTAACAGACGCACCTCGTGTTCTACCGAAAAGCATCATCGATCTGGTATATTTCTTGGAATAAAATCTTCTATTGTACCTTCATAATAAATTTTCTCTAGCACCTGATTGATACTTCATTCTTCTCATAATTCACCCTGTTCCACAAATTAATAAATTAATTTAAACAAGGTTAACATGACTAGTCCACGGGCTGCAGCGGTCTTGGTCTTACCTTGGCGCGTATTTGATCGATGATCGCCGATCGGTAGACTCGTCGGGACTTGGCCGAACGGCAAAGCGGGGGCTCGATCGATCTGCTGCAGCTGCTCCTAGGACTATCGTCGATGGATCTACCGGACCAGTAGACCGGGAAAAGAAGTAGCGAACAGAAAAAGAAATCGGGGCCACGCTGATGGCGCGTGAAGCACACGTCTGTTGGGAACCCCAAGACAAAGGTGTGATGCGTACAGCAGCAAGTTTTCCCTCAGTAAGAAACCAAGGTTATCGAACCAGTAGGAGATGAAGGCCACGTGAAGGTTGTTGGTGGAGGAGTGTAGTGCGCCGCAACACCAGGGATTCCGGCGCCAACGTGGAACCTGCACAACACAATCACAATACTTTGCCCCAACTTAACAGTGAGGTTGTCAATCTCACCGGCTTACTGAAAACAAAGGATTAAACGTATGGTGTGGAGAATGATGTTTGCTTGTAGAAAACAACAGAGAACAGAGATTGCAGTAGATTGTATTTCAGATGTAAAAGAATGGACCGGGGTCCACCGTTCACTAGTGGTGTCTCTCCAATAAGATAACTAGCATGTTGGGTGAACAAATTACAGTTGGGCAATTGACAAATAGAGATGCACATACATATATCATGATGACTACTATGAGATTTAATTAGGGCATTACGACAAATAACATAGACCGCTATCCAGCATGCGTCTATGCCTAAAAAGTCCACCTTCGGGTTAGCATCCGCACCCCTTCCAGTATTAAGTTGCAAACAACAGACAATTGCATTAAGTACTGCGCGTAATGTAATCAACACAAATATCCTTAGACAAAGCATCGATGTTTTATCCCTAGTGGCAACAGCACATCCACAACCTTAGAACTTTCTGTCACTATCCCAGATTCAATGGAGGCATGAACCCACTATCGAGCATAAATACTCCCTCTTGGAGTTACAAGTATCAACTTGGCCAGAGCCTCTACTAGCAGCGGAGAGCATGCAAGAACATAAACAACACATATATGATAGATTGATAATCAACTTGACATAGTATTCAATATTCATCGGATCCCAACAAACGCAACATGTAGCATTACAAATAGACGATCTTGATCATGATAGGCAGCTCACAAGATCTAAACATGATAGCACAAGAGGAGAAGACAACCATCTAGCTACTGCTATGGACCCATAGTCCAAGGATGAACTACTCACGCATTAGTCCGGAGGCGGGCATGGTGATGTAGAGCCCTCCGGTGATGATTCCCCTCTCCGGCAGGGTGCCGGAGGCGATCTCCTGAATCCCCCAAGATGGGATTGGCGGCGGCGGTGTCACAGTAACTTTTCTCGTATCGTGGCTCTCGATAATAGGGTTTCCGCGATGGAGGGAATTTATAGGCGAAGGGGCAGAGTCGGGAGGCACCCGAGGGGCCCACCCCATAGGGCAGCGCGCCCAAGGGTGGGGCCGCACCCCCCTAGGGTGTGGCCGCCTCGTCGCCCCTCTTCGTCTCCTCTTCGGACTTCTGGAAGGCTCCGTGCAAAATAGGACCGTGGGCTTTTGTTTCGTCCAATTCCGAGAATATTTCCTGTGTAGGATTTCTGAAACCAAAAACAGCAGAAAACAGGAACCGGCACTTCGGCATCTTATTAATAGGTTAGTGCCGGAAAATGCATCAAAATGATATAAAGTGTATATAAAACATGTGAGTATTGTCATATAACTAGCATGGAACATAAGAAATTATAGATACATTTGAGACGTATCACACGCCGGCCGGTGCGATGCGAGCGAATAGACTGGGCGGAAACTGCCGATGCTGAACGATCCGTCTACCCAGGGTTGCGTCTCTCGGTTGCGATCAAAACGAGCTGCTGGCTGGGCCGGAGAAGACCACAATATGGTAATGGGGTGGAGGTATTTGGGGGCCCCAGGGATTTGGGGGCCCTGTTCGGTCGAGCTGATCGAACATGGCCATCGACGGGGCTGCAGTCACCTCAAGCCTCTATGATCATTTAGTTTTTGACTTGTAATATCACTTTATGCTTTGATTAATAATGTTTTGTCGTTATGCATGATTATGGCCATTATTGCTCTCTTAGTTGGTCGCTCCGAGTCTTTTGCTAGCCTTCACCTGTAATGAGTATGAGCTCTACTCATGCATCCAACTCCCAAAAAACCAAAGTTTGCCAATTGTGTCCACCATACCTACCTATATGTGGTACTTCACTGCCACTCCAAAGTAAATTGCTTATGTGGTACCTTTAAAACCTTCAAAAATTATTACCTATTTTGTGTTCCTGTTTTAGCTCATGAGGAAGTATTGAATGCTTTATTGTCTTTTCATGACTTCACACCTTGACTAGCATGAATAATGTGCTAGTCCTTAATATTGCAAAAAGAGCAAGGCAACTGGGTGCCCAGCCCACAAAAAATATAAAATAAAGAAATAAAGAAATAAAGTTCCGCACACTATGTACTGGAGAGATCCTAAATAATGGTGTGCAAATGGAGAAATATATGGGAGACGCTCTTGAAGTCACTATATGAAGGGATGATAAACCATTTGATACCAGTCGTTTAGACATACATACCTCTCAAAATACATTTTCAACACCTCTATTTTATTCAAAAAAAGCTCTAGGACATTAGTAATCTCTGCTTCCCTCTGCGAAGAGCCTTTCTTTTACTTATATGTTGAGTCTTCATGTTCTAACTTTATGCACCAATTAAGAGAGCATAGTTGTCATTCTGAGTATAATGTGCATAGTCCCAAGATTTATTATTGATTGATTCATAATTATGTTATTTCTTGTTCTAAAATTATTTGCATCTATTCACCCTTTTGAACTTTAAAACTATCCTAAGCATTTATGTTTTGCTATTCCAAGAAGGACAAGCTGAATACCACTTTGCTATGTTTTCTCTATGCTAAAAAACAAACAGTTTCTTTCAGTGCACTATTATTCATGATCTTTCGTTTGAGTTACTTATCATGTTGTAACATAGTTGCTAAGTTCTATTGTTAGAATTATATCTATCATGCCTATGTTTAGAGTACTTTGATCTCAGCTTACACTGCTTTTACAATAACATGATCAAGATTGTGTTGGCTGCATGTCACCTCAAAAATTATTTTTGTTATCACTTACCTACTCGAGGACGAGCAGGAGTTAAGCTTGGGGATGCTGATACGTTGCAAACGTATCTATAATTTTTGATGTTCCATGCTTGTTTTACACAAATTTCTACATGTTTTGTTTACACTTCGTGGAATTTTATGAATTTTCTGGAACTGGCCTATTAACAAGATGCCACAGTGATAGTTCATGTTTTCTGCTGTTTTTGTCTTTCGGAAAAGTTATTCTGGAAATATTCTCGAAATTGGACGAAACAAAAGCCGAAGTTCCTATTTTGCCATCACAAAGACTGAGTCCAAAGGGGAGACGGAGAAGAGCCAGGAGGCGGCACACCACCCCTAGGCGCGGGCCACCCCCTGGCCGCACCTAGGTATGGTGTGGGACCCTCGGCTCCCACCGACATCTCCCTTTTGCCTATAAATTGACATCCTCGGGAAAAACCTAAATACCGAGCCTCCATCCACAAAAAGTTCCATAACCGCCACCATGGTTGACCCTAGTTTAGGAGGGTTCAGAAGCTCTTTCCGGCACCTTGCCGGAGAGGGAGATCATCACCGGAGGCCTCTTCATCACCATGCCCGCCTCTGAAGTGATGCGTGAGTAGTTCATCTTTGGACTACGGGTCCATAGCAGTAGCTAGATGGTCGTCTTCTCCTCCTTATGCTTCATGTTTAGATCTTGTGAGCTTCCTAGCATCAGATCATCTTTATGTAATGCTACATGTTGCGTTTGCTGGGATCCGATGAATATTGAATACTATGATTGAGTTGATGATAGACCTATTTTATATGTTATTTGTGATCTTGCATGCTCTCCGTTGCTAGTAGATGCCCTGCCAAGTATGTGCTTGTGACTCCACGAGGGAGTATTTATGCTCGATAGTGGGTGATACGTCTCCAACGTATCTATAATTTCTTATGTTCCATGCTAGTTTTATGACAATACCTACATGTTTTGTTCACACTTTATATCGTTTTGATGCATTTTCCGGAACTAACCTATTGACGAGATGCCGAAGGGCCAGTTGCTGTTTTCTGCTGTTTTTGGTTTCAGAAATCCTAGTAAGGAAATATTCTCGGAATCGGACGAAATCAATGCCCAGCATCCTATTTTTCCACGAAGCTTCCAGAACACCCGAGAGCCATCAGAGGGGGGCCACAGGGCCACCAGATGACAGGGTGGCGCGGCCAGGGCCTGGGCCGCGCCCCCCTATTGTGTGGCGCCCCTGTCAGCCCTCCGACTCTGCCTCTTCGCCTATTTAAGCCTCCTCGACCTAAAACCTCGATACGGAAAAGCCACGGTACGAGAAACCTTCCAGAGCCGCCGCCATCGCGAAGCCAAGATCTGGGGGACATGAGTCTCTGTTCCGGCACGCCGCCGGGACGGGGAAGTGCCCCCGGAAGGCTCCTCCATCGACACCACCGCCATCTTCATCAACGCTGATGTCTCCCATGAGGAGGGAGTAGTTCTCCATCGAGGCTAAGGGCTGTACCGGTAGCTATGTGGTTAATCTCTCTCCTATGTACTTCAATACAATGATCTCATGAGCTGCCTTACATGATTGAGATTCATATGAGTTTTGTATCACTATTAGTCTATGTGCTACTCTTGTGATGTTATTAAAGTAGTCTATTCCTCCTTCACGGTGTAATGGTGACAGTGTGTGCATCGTGTAGTACTTGGCGTAGGTTATGATCATAATCTCTTGTAGGTTATGGAGTTAATTATTACTATGATAGTATTGATGTGATTTATTCCCCCTTCATAGTGTAAAGGTGACAGTGTGTATGCTATGTTAGTACTCGGTTTAAGTTGCAAAGATCTATTATGCTCTAAAGGTTACTTAAATATGAATGCCGAATGTTGTGGCGCTTGTTAACTCCGGCTTGAGGGAGCTCTTGTAGCCCTACACAACGAATGGTGTTCATTATCAAACAAGAGTATATGTAGCACAAAGGAAGAGAACTTATTTATTTATGTGATCAATGTTGAGAGTGTCCACTAGTGAAAGTATGATCCCTAGGCCTTGTTTCCAAATACTGCAATCATCGCTTGTTTACTGTTTTACTGCATCTTTACTTCCTGTAATATTACTACCATCAACTGCACGCCAGCAAGCACTTTTCTGGCGCCGTTACTACTGCTCATATTCATTCATACTACTTGTATTTCACTATCTCTTCGCCGAACTAGTGCACCTATACACCTGACAAGTGTATTAGGTGTGTTGGGGACACAAGAGACTTCTTGTATCGTGATTGCAGGGTTGCTTGAGAGGGATATCTTTGACCTCTTCCTCCCTGAGTTCGATAAACCTTGGGTGATCCACTTAAGGGAAACTTGCTGCTGTTCTACAAACCTCTGCTCTTGGAGGCCCAACACTGTCTACAAGAATAGAAGCACCCGTAGACATCAAGCACTTTTCTGGCGCCGTTGCCGGGGAGGAAAAGTAAAAGGCACTCATACTCCGGTCCCAGGTAACTAAGTACTTTTCTGTTGCCGTTGTGTGTGTGTTCGAAGCTATTTCCTTTAGATCCTGCAATTGCATCTTTTTGTTTCTTGTTAAACACTAGTAAGGCATAATGGAAAACACCTGTGAGCTTTTTAAACTATTTCCTGAGTCAAGACATGAATGGTTTAATGCAAAAATTAAAAAACCTATGGAACCTTATTTGCATGCTAGTAGTAATATTAGTATGAACGCTTTGAACACCATTGTTGATAATGATATAGAAAATTCTAAGCTTGGGGAGGTCGGTTTTGATGAAAATGATCTCTTTAGCCCTCCGGGTATTGAGGAGAAAGTTTATGTTGATTATGATATGCCTCCCATATATGATGATTATAATGATAGTGGTCTTCTTGTGCCGCCTACTATGGAGGATAAGTTTAATTATGATTACAATATGCCTCCTATATTTGATGATGAGAATAATAATGATAGCTACTTTGTTGAATTTTCTCCCACTACAACGAATAAAATTGATTATGCTTGTGTGGAGAGTAATGCTATTTTTATGCATGTGAATAAGAATGCTTTATTTGATACTTATATTGTTGAGTTTGTTCATGATGCCTCTGAAAGTTATTATGAGAGAGGAAAATATGGTTGTAGAAATTTTCATGTTACGAAAACACCTCTCTATATGCTGAAAATCTTGAAGTTGCGCTTGTCTAGTTTTCCTATGCTTGTTGCATTATGCCTACATGACTTGTTTATTTACAAGATTCCTTTTCATAGGAAGTGGGTTAGACTTAAATGTGTTTTGAATTTTCTTCTTGATGCTCTCTTTTGCTTCAACTCTTATTTCTTGCGCGAGCATCATTAAAATTGCTGAGCCCATCTTAATGGCTATAAAGAAAGCACTTCTTGGGAGATAACCCATGTGTTTATTTTACTACAGTACTTTTGTTTTATATTTGAGTCTTGGAAGTTGTTACTACTGTAGCAACATCTCCTTATCTTATTTTATTGCATTGTTGTGCCAAGTAAAGTCTTTGATAGCAAGGTTCATACAAGATTTGGATTACTGCGCAGAAACAGATTTCTGTCTGTCACGAATTTGGGCAGGGTTCTCTGTAGATAACTCAGAAAAATATGCCAATTTACGTGCGTGATCCTCAGATATGTACTCAACTTTTATTCAATTTGAGCATTTTCATCTGAGCAAGTTAAGTGCCCCTGTAAAATTCGTCTTTACGGACTGTTCTGTTTTGACAGATTCTGCCTTTTATTTTGCATTGCCTCTTTTGCTTGGTTGAATGGATTTCTTTGTTCCATTGACTTCCAGTAGCTTTGGGTAATGTCCAGAAGTGTTAAGAATGATTGTGTCACCTATGAACATGTGAATTTTTGATTATTCACTAACCCTCTAATGAGTTTGTTTCGAGTTTGGTGTGGAGGAAGTTTTCAAGGGTCAAGAGAGGAGGATGATATACTATGATCAAGAAGAGTGAAGAGTCTAAGCTTGGGGATGCACCCGTGGTTCATCCCTGCATACTTCAAGAAGACTCAAGCATCTAAGCTTGGGGATGCCCAAGGCATCCCCTTCTTCATCGACAACTTATCAGGTTTCTTCTCTTGAAACTATATTTTTATTCGGTCACATCTTATGTGCTTTACTTGGAGCGTCTGTTTGTTTTTGTTTTGTTTGAATAAATTCATGCTTGTGTGGGAGAGAGACACGCTCCGCTGGTTCGTATGAACACATGTGTTCTTAGTTCTATCTTTAATGTTCATGGCGGAGTTGAAAACCGCTTCGTTAATTGCTATTTGGTTGGAAACAGAAAATTCTGCATGTGGTAATTGGTATAATGTCTTGAATAATTTGATATTTGGCAATTGTTGTGCTCATATAGATCATGTTTAAGCTCTTGTATCATGTACTTTGTACCCATTAATTAAGAACTACATAGAGCTTGTTAAAATTTGGTTTGCATGATTGTTCTCTAGAGTCTAGATATTTTCTGGTTAAGGTGTTTGAACAACAAGGAAGACGATGTAAAGTCTTATAATGCTTATAATATGTTCATATGTGAGTCTTGCTGCACCGTTTTATACTTGAGTTTGCTTCAAACAACCTTGCTAGCCTAGCCTTGTACTGAGAGGGAATTCTTCTCGTGCATCCAAATCCTTGAGCCAAAAACTATGCCATTTGTGTCCACCATACCTACCTACTACATGGTATTTCTCTGCCATTCCAAGCAAATACTTCATGTGCTACCTTTAAACAATTCAAAAGCTATTATCTCTTATTTGTGTCAATGTTTTATAGCTCATGAGGAAGTATGTGGTGTTTTATCTTTCGATCTTGTCATTTACTCCGGACAGACTTTCACCAATGGACTATTGGTTTATCCGCTTATCCAATAACTTTGCAAAAAGAGCTGGCAATGGGGTGCCCAGCCCCAATTAATTAACTTGCATTAATAATTCTCTTCACATGTTTTGCTCTGATTCATCAGTAAGCAACATAATTTTGCAAATAGACACTTCTCCATGGTATGTGAAATGTTGGAAGGCACCCGAGGATTCGGTTAGCCATGGCTTGAAAAAGCAAAGGTTGGGAGGAGTGTCATCTAAAAAAATAAAAAAAATAAAAACTAAACTAAAGTACATGTGTAAACAAAAGAGAAGAGGGATGATCTACCTTGCTGGTAGAGATAACGTCCTTCATGGGAGCCGCTCTTGAAAGTCTGGTTGATAAGGTAGTTAGAGTACCCGCTACCATTCGTTCACAACAACAAACACCTCTCAAAACTTTATTTGTATGCTCTCTATATGATTTCAAAACTTAAAAAGCTCTAGCACATGATTTAATCCCTGCTTCCCTCTGCGAAGGGCCTTTCTTTTACTTTATGTTGAGTCAGTTTACCTATTCCTTCTATCTTAGAAGCAAACACTTGTGTCAACTGTGCATTGATTCTTACATGTTTACCTATTGCACTTGTTATATTACTTTGTGTTGACAATTATCCATGAGATATACATGTTGAAGTTGAAAGCAACCGCTGAAACTTATATCTTCCTTTGTGTTGTTCCAAAGCTTTCTACTAAGAATTTATTGCTTATGAGTTAACTGTTATGCAAGTCTTATTGATGCCTGTCTTGAAAGTATTATTCATGAAAAGTCTTTGCTATATGATTCATCTGTTTACTCATTGTCTTCATCATTGCTTTGAATCACTTCATTCATCTCATATGCTTTACAGTAATGTTGATCAAGATTATGTTGGTAGCATGTCACTTAAGAAATTATTCTTGTTATCGTTTACCTACTCGAGGGCGAGCAGGAACTAAGCTTGGGCATGCTTGATACGTCTCCAATGTATCTATAATTTCTTATGTTCCATGCTAGTTTTATGACAATACCTACATGATTTGTTCACACTTTATATCATTTTGATGCGTTTTCCGGAACTAACCTATTGACGAGATGCCGAAGGGCCAGTTGCTGTTTTCTGCTGTTTTTGGTTTCAGAAATCCTAGTAAGGAAATATTCTCGGAATCGGACGAAATCAATGCCCACCATCCTATTTTTCCACGAAGCTTCCAGAACACCCGAGAGCCAGCAGAGGGGGGCCACAGGGCCACCAGATGACAGGGTGGCGCGGCCAGGGCCTAGGCCGCGCCCCCCTATTGTGTGGCGCCCCCGTCAGCCCTCCGACTCCGCCTCTTCGCCTATTTAAGCCTCCTCGACCTAAAACCTCGATACGGAAAAGCCACGGTACGAGAAACCTTCCAGAGCCGCCGCCATCGCGAAGCCAAGATCTGGGGGATAGGAGTCTCTGTTCCGGCACGTCGCCGGGACGGGGAAGTGCCCCCGGAAGGCTCCTCCATCGACACCACCGCCATCTTCATCAACGCTGCTGTCTCCCATGAGGAGGGAGTAGTTCTCCATCAAGGCTATGGGCTGTACCGGTAGCTATGTGGTTAATCTCTCTCCTATGTACTTCAATACAATGATCTCATGAGCTGCCTTACATGATTGAGATTCATATGAGTTTTGTATCACTATTAGTCTATGTGCTACTCTTGTGTTGTTATTAAAGTAGTCTATTCCTCCTTCACGGTGTAATGGTGACATTGTGTGCATCGTGTAGTACTTGGCGTAGGTTATGATCATAATCTCTTGTAGGTTATGGAGTTAATTATTACTATGATAGTATTGATGTGATTTATTCCCCCTTCATAGTGTAAAGGTGACAGTGTGTATGCTATGTTAGTACTCGGTTTAAGTTGCAAAGATCTATTATGCTCTAAAGGTTACTTAAATATGAATGCCGAATGTTGTGGCGCTTGTTAACTCCGGCTTGAGGGAGCTCTTGTAGCCCTACACAACGAATGGTGTTCATTATCAAACAAGAGTATATGTAGCACAAAGGAAGAGAACTTATTTATTTATGTGATCAATGTTGAGAGTGTCCACTAGTGAAAGTATGATCCCTAGGCCTTGTTTCCAAATACTACAATCATCGCTTGTTTCTTGTTTCTTTGCATCTTTACTTCCTGCAATATTACTACCATCAACTGCACGCCAGCAAGCACTTTTCTGGCGCCGTTACTACTGCTCATATTCATTCATACTACTTGTATTTCACTATCTCTTCGCCGAACTAGTGCACCTATACACCTGACAAGTGTATTAGGTGTGTTGGGGACACAAGAGACTTCTTGTATCGTGATTGCAGGGTTGCTTGAGAGGGATATCTTTGACCTCTTCCTCCCTGAGTTCGATAAACCTTGGGTGATCCACTTAAGGGAAACTTGCTGCTGTTCTACAAACCTTTGCTCTTGGAGGCCCAACACTGTCTACAAGAATAGAAGCACCGGTAGACATCAGTGGGTTCATGCCTCTAGAAATCTGCGAGAGTGAAAATAACTCCTAAGGTTGTAGATGTGTTGTTGCTACTAGGGAGAAAACAACAATGTTTTATCCAAGGATAATTTTATTGTTTACTTTACACACTTTACTTAATGCAATAGTCTGTTGCTTGCAACTTAATACCCAAAGTTGTTCGGATGATATCCTGAGGGTGGATTATTAGTCATAGATGCAGTTGGATTACGGTCTATGAATATTATTGTAATGCCCAAATGAATCTCATACTAATCATCTTATCATGTATGGTCTTTATTCTGTCAATTGCACAGCTGTAATTTGTTTACCCATCATGTTATTTATCTTTATGGAGAGACACCTCTAGTAAACTATGGACCCTGGTCGTTTCTTTTACAATGATAAAACCATCTACTGCAAATACATGTTCTCTTTATTTCACTGCAAACAAACATCTCTTTCCACACTATACGTCTAATCCTTTGTTTTCAGCAAAACAATGAGATTGACAACCTCACTGTAAGTTGGGGCAAAATAGTTTGGTTGTGTTGTGTGCAGGTTTCACGTTGTTGCTGACACCGGTAGTGCACCCTGCCAATGTCAGCCAGTAACAACCTTCAGAAGTGATTTCTTTCTCCTACTGGTCGATTAAATCTTGATTTATTTCCGGGAGAAAACTTGCGGCTATGCTCATCATACCTTCTTCTTGGGGTTTCCCAACTGCATTACTCTGCACAACGTCACCTGGCAACATGGGTGAAAACCCTTTCTTGCTCTCATCCATTCTAAACTTCTTTAGAATCTTATCCAGGTATGTACTCTGTGAAAGCCCTATTAAGCGTCTTGATCTATTTCTATAAATCTTGATTCCTAAAATGTATGCTGCTTCTCCAAGGTCCTTCATTGAAAAACACTTATTCAAATAGTCTTTAACACTACTAAGAATTTCTATATCATTCCCAATCAACAATATGTCATCCGCATAGAATATCAGGAATGCTACAGAGCTCCCACTCACTTTCTTTTAAATACAAGCTTCTCCAAAAGTTTGTATAAATCCAAAGTCTTTGATCACCTTATCAAAGCGTAGGTTCCAACTCCGGGATGATTGCTTCAGTCAATAAATGGAGCACTAAAGTTTGCATACCTTGTCACCATTAAGGAACGCCGTTTTGACATTCATCTGCCAAATTTCATAATCGAAAAATGCAGCGATTTCTAACAATATCCTCACAGACTTTAGCTTCACTACAGGTAAGAAAGTCTCATCGTAGTTAACTCCTTGAATTTTTCGGAACCCTTTCGCGACAAGTCGAGCTTTATAGACAGTAATATTACCATCCTCATTTGTTTTACTTTGAAGATCCATTTATTCTCGACAGCCTTGCGGCTATCAAGTAAGTCTACCAAAGTCCATACTTGGTTATCATACATGGATCCCATTTAGGATTTGGCCTCTTGCCATTTGTTGGAATCTGGGCTCATCATTGCTTCCTTCGCAGGGTCATCATTGTTGTCCACAATCATGACATTTAAGGCGGGGTTGTACCAATCAGGAGTGGCACGAATCCTCGTCGACCTGCGAGGTTCAGTAGTAACTTCGTTTGAAGTTTCATGATCATTATCATTAGCTTCCTCTCTTATAGGTGCAGGCGGCACAAGAACATCTTTCGGTACTGCGCTACTCTGATTTTCGAGAGAAGGTTAAGTAACCTCATCGAGTTCTACTTTCCTTCCAGTCACTTCTTTCGAGAGAAACTCTTTTTCAAAAAAGGATCTGTTCTTGGCAACAACGATTTTACCTTCATATCTGTGATAGAAGTTATACCCAATTGTTTCTTTAGGGTATCCTATGAAGACGCATTTCTCTGCTTTGGGTTCGAGCTTGTCAGGTTGTAACTTTTTTACTTAATCTTCGCACCCCAAACTTTAAGTAACGACAACTTAGGTTTCTTCCCAAACCACAATTCATACAGTGTCATTTCAACGGATTTAGATGGTGCCCTATTTAAAGTGAATGTGGTTGCCTCTAATGCATAACTCCAAAACGATAACGGTAAATCTGTAAGAGACATCATAGATCGAACCATCTAAGAGAGTTCGATTACGACATTCGGACACACACCATTGCGCTGTGATGTTTCCGGCGGTGTCAACTGTGAAAGTATTCCACATTCTTTAAATGCATGCTAAACTCATAACTCAGATATTCACCTTCACGATCAGATTGTAGATATTTAATCTTCTTGTTACGTTGATTTTCTAATTCACTTTGGAATTCCTTAAACTTATCGAAAGTTTCAGATTTATGTTTCATCAAATAGATATACCCGTATCTACTCAAATCATCCGTGAAAGTAAGAACATAACGATAACCACCGTGCGATGCTACACTCATTGGTCCGCACACATTGATGTTGTGCAGAGCACGCAGTTGGGAAACCCCAAGAGGAAGGTATCATGAGCACAGCAGCAAATTTTCCCTCAGTAAGAAACCAACTTTTAATCGACCAGTAGGAGAAAGAAATTACTTCTGAAGGTGTTGCTAGCTGACTTCGGTAGGGCGCACTACAGGTGTCAGCAACAATGTGGAACCTGCACACAACACAACCAAAATACTTTGCCCCAACTTACAGTGAGGTTGTCAATCTCACCGATTTTGCTGAAAACAAAGAATTAGACGTATAGTGTGGAAAGAGATGTTTGTTTGCAGTGAAATAAAGAGAACAATGTGTGGATGCCAGAAAAAGAGTTGTTGTCGTGGGAGTTGGCCATAAAAAAGAACATGTATTTGAAGTGTAAAAGAAAGGATTGGGGTCCACAGTTCACTAGAGATGTCTGTCCATAAAGATAAATAACATGCTGGGTAAACAAATTACAGTTGGGTAATTGACAGAATAAAGACCATACATGACAAGATGATTACTATGAGATTTGGACATTACAACAAGATTCATAGACCGTAATCCAACTGCGTCTATGACTAATAATCCACCTCCCGGTTAATATCCGCACCCCTTTCAGTATTAAGTTGCAAGCAACCGATTATTGCATTAAGTAAAGTGTGTAAAGTAAATAATAGAATTATCCAGGATAAAACATTGTTGTTTTTTCCCTACTAGCAACAACACATCTACAACCTTAGAAGTTATTGTCACTCTCCCAAATTACTAGAGGCATGAACCCACTATCGAGCATAAATACTCCCTCTTGGAGTCACAAACACATACTTGGCCAGAGCATCTATAGCAACGGAGAGCATGCAAGATCACAAATAACATATGGCAAGTCTATAATCAATGTCAACCATCATATTCAATATTCATTGGATCGCAGCAAACACAACATGTAGAATTACATAAAGATGACCTTGATCATGATAGGCAGCTCACAAGATCTAAATATGAAGCATAATGAGGAGAAGACAACAATCTAGCTAATGCTATGGACCCGTAGTTCAAAGATGAACTACTCATGCATCACTTTGGAGGCGGGCATGGTGATGTAGAGGCCTCCGGTGATGATCTCCCTCTCCGTCAGGGTGCCGAGAAGAGCTTCAGAACCCTCCCGAGCTAGGGTCGACGATGGCGGCAGCGACGGAACTTTTCGTGGATGGAGGCTCGGGTATCTAGGTTTTTTCCGAACAGATGCATATATAGGCAGGAGAACGAGGTCGGTGGGCACCCGAGGGGCCCACACCACCCCTAGGCGCGACCAGGGGTGGCCCGCGCCTAAGCATGGTGTGGCCGTCTCCTGGCACTTCTCCGTCTCCCCTCTGGACTCCGTCTTCGTGACAGTAAAATAGGAACTTCGGCTTTTGTGTCATCCAATTCCGAGAATATTTCCTGTACAACTTTTCTGAAATATAAAAACAGCAGAAAACATGAACTCGCACTGTGGCATCTTGTCAATAGGTCAGTTCCAGAAAATGCATAAAAATTCCACGAAGTGTAAACAAAACATATAGAAATTGCTGTAAAACAAGCATGGAGCATCAAAAATTATAGATACGTTTGGAATGTATCATCATCCCCAAGCTTAACTCCTGCTCGTCCTCGAGTAGGTAAGTGATAACAAAAATAATTTTTAAGGTGACGTGCAGCCAACACAATCTTGATCAAGTTATTGTAAAAGCATTGTGAGCTAGGATCAAAGTACTCTAAACATAGGCATGATAGATATAATTGTAACAATAGAACTTAGCAACTATGTTAGAACATGAGAAATAACTCAAACAAAAGATCATGAATAATAGTGCACTGAAAGCAACTATTTGTTTTTTAGCATAGAGAAAACATAGCAAAGCGGTATTCAGCTTGTCCTTTATGGAATATCAAAACATAAATTCCAGGACACCTTTAAAGTTCAAAGGGTGACTAGATACAAATAATTTGAGAACAAGCAATAACATAATCATGAATCAATCAATAATAAATTTTGGAACTATGCACATTATACTCAGAATGAAAACTATGATCTCTTAATTGGTGCATAAAGTTAGAAGATGAAGACACAACATAAAAGTAAAAGAAAGGCCCTGCGCAGAGGGAAGCAAGATTACTCATGTGCTAGAGCTTTTAATTTTGAATAAAGCAGAGGTATTGGAAATACATTTTGAGAGGTATGTATGTCTATGTCAACGAATGGCATCAAATGATCTATCATACTTTCATGTTTAATGGCTTCAAGAGCGGCTCCCATAGAGAGAACAATAAAGTTCATCTTCTCCTTTGTTTGAACATGCTAAGTTCATGATTTCTCAAGTACATAGTGTTAGGAGATTTTTATTATGCGTTTAATTTATATTTTAGTGGGATGGGCACCTTCTTGCCTGCTCTTTTTGCAATATTAGGGACTAACACATTATGCATGCTAGTCAAGGTGTGAAGCCAAAATAAACATGAATGAAACAATAAAGCATTCAACACTTCCTCATGAGCTAAAATAGGAACACAAAACAGGTAATAATTTTTGAAGGTTTAAAGGTAGCACACAAGCAATTCACTTTGGAGTGGCGGCGAAATACCACATATAGGTAGGTATGGTGGAAACAATTGGCAATTTTGTTTTTTGGGAGTTGGATGCACGAGTAGAGCTCATATACTCAGTACAGGTGAAGGCTAGCAAAAGACTAGGAGCGACCAACTGATACGTCCCAAACGTATCTATAATTTCTTATGTTCCATGCTAGTTATATGACAATACTCATATGTTTTATATACACTTTATATCATTTTGATGCATTTTCCGGCACTAACCTATTAACAAGATGCCGAAGCGCCAGTTCCTGTTTTCTGCTGTTTTTGGTTTCAGAAATCCTACACAGGAAATATTCACGGAATTGGACGAAACAAAAGCCCACGGTCTTATTTTGCACGGAGCCTTCCAGAAGTCCGAAGAGGAGACGAAGAGGGGCGACGAGGCGGCCACACCCTAGGGGGGCGCGGCCCCACCCTTGGGCGCGCTGCCCTATGGGGTGGGCCCCTCGGGCGCCTCCCGACTCTACCCCTTCGCCTATATAATCTCTCCGTCGCGAAAACCCTATTACCGAGAGCCACGATACGAGAAAATTTACTGTGCCGCCGCCGCCAATCCCATCTCGGGGGATTCAGGAGATCGCCTCCGGCACCCTGCTGGAGAGGGGAATCATCACCGGAGGGCTCTACATCACCATGCCCGCCTTCGGACTGATGCGTGAGTAGTTCATCCTTGGACTATGGGTCCATAGAAGTAGTTAGATGGTTGTCCTCTCCTCTTGTGCTATCATGTTTAGATCTTGTGAGCTGCCTATCATGATCAAGATCGTCTATTTGTAATGCTACATGTTGCGTTTGTTGGGATCCGATGAATATTGAATACTATATCAAGTTGATTATCAATCTATCATATATGTGTTGTTTATGTTCTTGCATGCTCTCCGTTGCTAGTAGAGGCTCTGGCCAAGTTGATACTTGTAACTCCAAGAGGGAGTATATATGCTCGATAGTGGGTTCATGCCTCCATTGAATCTGGGACAGTGACAAAAAGTTCTAAGGTTGTGGATGTGCTGTTGCCACTAGGGATAAAACATCGATGCTTTGTCTAAGGATATTTGTGTTGATTACATTACGCACAGTACTTAATGCAATTGTTTGTTGTTTGCAAGTTAATACTGGAAGGGGTGCGGATGCTAACCCGAAGGTGGACTTTTTAGGCATAGATGCATGCTGGATAGCGGTCTATGTTATTTGTCGTAATGCCCTAATTAAATCTCATAGTACTCATCATGATATATGTATGTGCATCTGTATTTGTCAATTGCCCAACTGTAATTTGTTCACCCAACATGCTAGTTATCTTATTGGAGAGACACCACTAGTGAACTGTGGACCCCGGTCCATTCTTTTACATCTGAAATACAATCTACTGCAATCTCTGTTCTTTGTTGTTTTCTACAAGCAAACAACATTCTCCACACCATACGTTTAATCCTTTGTTTTCAGCAAGCCGGTGAGATTGACAACCTCACTGTTAAGTTGGGGCAAAGTATTGTGATTGTGTTGTGCAGGTTCCACGTTGGCGCCGGAATCCCTGATGTTGCGCCGCACTACACTCCTCCACCAACAACCTTCACGTGGCCTTCATCTCCTACTGATTCGATAACCTTGGTTTCTTACTGAGGGAAAACTTGCTGCTGTACGCATCACACCTTCCTCTTGGGGTTCCCAACAGACGTGTGCTTCACGCGCCATCAGGCAATTTTTCTGGCGCCGTTGCCGGGGAGATCAAGACACGCTGCAATGGGAGTCTCTCACATCCAATCTCTTTACTTTGTTTATTGTCTCGCTTTACTTTACTTTATTTTCCATCTTGTTTGCTTTCTTAATATTATAAACACAAAAAAATTAGTTACTAGCTTTACTTTACTTTATTTTCTGTCCTGTTTGCTTTCTTATATCAAAAACACAAAAAAATTAGTTACTTGTTTTACTTTATTTAATTCATTTTTGCTTTGTTCATCTTTACTGTTGCTAAAATGAGTAATCCTGAAGTTGAAGTTCGTTCTTTTAAGCAACAAGGGGGAGTAAGTTTTAAAGACGCTTGGTATAGAATTAGTGATGCTCATCATAGGTGCACTAAGAAACACTCCACTATTATTCTCCTTAGGAACTTTTATGTTGGTATATCTAGCTGGAATAGGTATGTTCTTGATACTCTTTCAGGGGGTAATTTCCTAGGTACTCCTGCTTTAGAAGCTAGTTGCATCATTGAGAGTCTAGTTGTAATACCACCTGTTAATGAAGCTAAAATTGAGATCTCTCTTGAGGGTGTCATGAAAAAATTGGAAGCCATAGAGAAAAATCTTCCAAGTGTTGAGACTAAATTGGGAATATTACTTGATAATACTGATAAACTTGATAAATCCCTAGGAGGAATTAATGAAAGAATTGCTATTTTAGAAACTTGTGCTATCCATGATAATCAAAACCATAGGATTGGTGAACTTGAAGAAGCTATGGGAACCTTGGGTTCAACTTTTTCTTCTCTTAAATTTGAGGAGAAAGCTTATGTGGGTAAGGAGCAAAAATTCATGTATGTCTCTAAGGTGCCTAAGCCAAAGAATTATTATAAGCCTAAAATTGATAAAACCCTTAGTACCACTTTGAGAAATTTAGATAATGGAGCATCTAAGGTACCCTCTGCGACAAGTTGTGTTTGTAAGGAACATTATGATGTTGATGCTTCTTCTCTTGATGTTACTTGATTTGCACTTTCTGCGCCTAGCTGAAAGGCGTTAAAGAAAAGCACTTCTTGGGAGATAACCCATGTATGTTTTTATTACTATTTTATTGAGTCTTGGAAGTTGTTACTACTGTAGCAACCTCTCCTTATCATATTGTTGTGCCAAGTAAAGTCTCTGATAGTAAAGTTGACACTAGATTTGGATTCCTGCACAGAAACAGATTTTTACCTGTCACGAATTTGAGTAGATCTCTCTGTAGGAAACTCGTAAAATGCTGCAAAATTTCATGCGTGATCCTCAGATATGTACGCAACTTTCTATAGTTTTGAGCTTTTTCAGCTGAGCCTGTTAAGTGCATCTAAAAAATTCGTCTTTACGGACTGTTCTGTTTTGACAGATTCTGCCTTTTATTTCGCATTGCCTCTTTTACTGTGTTGAGTGGATTTCTTTGTTCCATTAACTTTCAGTAGCCTTGGGTAATGTCCAGAAGTGTTAATAATGATTGTGTCCCCTCTGAACATGTGAATTTTTTATTATGCACTAACCCTCTAATGAGTTTGCTTTGAGTTTGGTGTGGAGGAAGTTTTCAAGGGTCAAGAGAGGAGGATGATATACTATGATCAAGAAGAGTGAAAAGTCTAAGCTTGGGGATGCCCCCGTGGTTCATCCCTGCATATTTCAAGAAGACTCAAGCATCTAAGCTTGAGGATGCCCAAGGCATCCCCTTCTTCATCGACAACTTATCAGGTCACCTCTAGTGAAACTATATTTTTATTCCGTCACATCTTATGTGCTTTACTTGGAGCGTCTGTTTGTTTTTATTTTTGTTTAAGTTTGAATAAATTCGGATCCTAGCATTCCTTATATTGGAGAAAGACACGCTCCGCTTTTTCATATGAACACTGGTGTTCTTAGTTTTACTTTTAATGTTCATGGCGGAGTTGAAAACCGCTTCGTTGATTGCTATTTGGTTGGAAACAGAAAATGCTTCATGTGGTAAATGGTATATGGTCTTGAATAATTTGATACTTGGCAATTGTTTTGAGCTCTCATAGATCATGTTTAAGCTTTTGCATCATGTAGTTTAAACCTATTAGTGGAGAACTACTGTAGAGCTTGTTGAAATTTGGATTGCATGATTGATCTCTCTAAGGTCTAGATATTTTCTGGTAAAAGTGTTTGAGCAACAAGGAGACAATGTAGAGTCTTATAATGCTTGCAATATGTTCTTATGTAAGTTTTGTTGTACCGGTTCATACTTGTGTTTGCTTCAAACAACCTTGCTAGCCAAAGCCTTGTACTGAGAGGAAATGTTTCTCGTGCATCCAAAAACCTCGAGCCAAAACTCATGCCATTTGTGTCCACCATAACTACCTACTATGTGGTATTTCTCTGCCATTACAAAGTAAATTGCTTGTGTGCTACCTTTAAAATTGCATTCCTTGTCTGTGCAATACATAGCTCATGGGAAAATAGCTTAAAAACTATTGTGGTATTGAATATGTCGCTTATGTATCTTATTTCTTATAAGTTGCTTGTTGAGCGGTAACCATGTTTCTGGGGATTCCATGAACTTTTTACACCTTCGTTGAATATCATGTGAGTTGCTATGCATGTTCGTCTTGTCTGAAGTAAGGGTGATTTATCATGATTAAATGGTTTGAGTATGCATATTGTTAGAGCAGAACATTGGGCCGCCAACCAAAGCCATGTATCATGGTGGAAGTTTCAGTTTGGACATTAAACCTCAATCTCTTATGAGAATATTATCTGTTGTTGAATGCTTAAGCATTAAAGAGGAGTTCATTATCTGTTTTCTATGTTGTCCCGGTATGGATGTCCTCAAGTTGAGATCTATCAAAACTGAGAAATCAAATGCGATCTATCTCCTTGGACCTTTGTACAAGCGGCATAGAGGTACCCCTTTGTGACACTTGGTTGAAACATATGTAATGCAATGAGAATCCATGGAAATCCGAGCTAATTAGGACAAGGTACGGGCAATATTGGTATTCGATGCATGAGGCTTGCAACTTATAAGAGGTCTTATGCATAACACATATGAATTATTACTACCGTTGACAAAATTGTTTCCATGTTTTCAAAATAAAAAGCTCTAGCACATGAGTAATCCATGCTTCCCTCTGCGAAGGGCCTTTCTTTTACTTTATGTTGAGGCAGTTTACCTACTTCTTTCTATCTTAGAAGCAAACACTTGTGTCAACTATGTACATTGATTCTTACATGTTTACCTATTGCACTTGTTATATTGCTTTATGTTGACAACTATCCATGAGATATACATGTTACAAGTTGAAAGCAATTGCTGAAACTTAATCATCCTTTGTGTTGCTTCAAAACCTTCTATTAAGAATCTATTGCTTGATGAGTTAACTCTTATGCAAGACTTATTGATACTTGTCTTGAAAGTACTATTCATGAAAAGTCTTTGCTATATGATTTAGTTGTTTAGTCATTATCTTTACCATTGCTTCGAATCACTTCATTCACTTCATATGCCTTACAATAGTATTGATCAAGATTATGATAGTAGCATGTCACTTCAGAAATTATCCTTGTTATCGTTTACCTACTCGAGGGCGAGTAGGAACTAAGCTTGGGGATGCTTGATACGTCCCAAACGTATCTATAATTTCTTATGTTCCATGCTAGTTATATGACAATACTCATATGTTTTATATACACTTTATATCATTTTGATGCATTTTCCGGCACTAACCTATTAACAAGATGCCGAAGCGCCAGTTCATGTTTTCTGCTGTTTTTGGTTTCAGAAATCCTACACAGGAAATATTCTCGGAATTGGACGAAACAAAAGCCCACGGTCTTATTTTGCACGGAGCCTTCCAGAAGTCCGAAGAGGAGACGAAGAGGGGCGACGAGGCGGCCACACCCTAGGGGGGCGCGGCCCCACCCTTGGGCGCGTCGCCCTATGGGGTGGGCCCCTCGGGCGCCTCCCGACTCTGCCCCTTCGCCTATATATTCTCTCTGTCGCGAAAACCCTATTACCGAGAGCCACGATACGAGAAAATTTACTGTGACGCCGCCGCCACCAATCCCATCTCGGGGGATTCAGGAGATCGCCTCCGGCACCCTGCCGGAGAGGGGATTCATCACCGGAGGGCTCTACATCACCATGCCCGCCTCCGGACTGATGCGTGAGTAGTTCATCCTTGGACTATGGGTCCATAGCAGTAGCTAGATGGTTGTCTTCTCCTCTTGTGCTATCATGTTTAGATCTTGTGAGCTGCCTATAATGATCATGATCGTCTATTTGTAATGCTACATGTTGCGTTTGTTGGGATCCGATGAATATTGAATACTATGTCAAGTTGATTATCAATCTATCATATATGTGTTGTTTATGTTCTTGCATGCTCTCCGTTGCTAGTAGAGGCTCTGGCCAAGTTGATACTTGTAACTCCAAGAGGGAGTATTTATGCTCGATAGTGGGTTCATGCCTCCATTGAATCTGGGACAGTGACAGAAAGTTCTAGGGTTGTGGATGTGCTGTTGCCACTAGGGATAAAACATCGATGCTTTGTCTAAGGATATTTGTGTTGATTACATTACACACAGTACTTAATGCAATTGTCCGTTGGTTGCAACTTAATACTGGAAGGGGTGCGGATGCTAACCCGAAGGTGGACTTTTTAGGCATAGATGCATGCTGGATTGCGGTCTATGTTATTTGTCGTAATGCCCTAATTAAATCTCATAGTAGTCATCATGATATATGTATGTGCATCTCTATTTGTCAATTGCCCAACTGTAATTTGTTCACCCAACATGCTAGTTATCTTATTGGAGAGACACCAGTAGTGAACTGGGGACCCCGGTCCATTCTTTTACATCTGAAATACAATCTACTGCAATCTCTGTTCTCTGTTGTTTTCTACAAGCAAACATCATTCTCCACACCATACGTTTAATCCTTTGTTTTCAGCAAGCCGGTGAGATTGACAACCTCACTGTTAAGTTGGGGCAAAGTATTGTGATTGTGTTGTGCAGGTTCCACGTTGGCGCCGGAATCCCTCGTCACTACAAGAAAAGTTCTGATAGACAACGTCTCAAAATCGTCCGCTAAGGGGTATTTTTCGTCGCCTATGGGCCTAACCCGACGATATGGGTTCTGTTGTGGAAACTGCGTCAGGCAAAGTCCTACGACGATTTTTTCGGTCCGTCGCGCTTGGGCGCCCTTCCGCCACGGAAAATCGGACCGTTGCCCAAGTGTTTCCGGGAGCCCGTTGACTGCTGACGTCATGCAAACCGACACGTGGCAGACGCCGTTAACTGGCAGTTAACGGCGTTAACCGGCTGAAACCCCGTGGTAGATGGTAGGCCCACACGAGGCCTGCCACGTCTTAAGCGGGCCGGCCCATTAAGTTTGCGGGCCGGGCCAGCTGACTTAGTTTGACCGGTCAACTATATAGCTGGGCTGGTCCATTAGTTACGTGGGCCGGGCCTAACCTCTAAGGTTGACTGGTCAAAACTTTAATGGGCCGGCTCACTAAGCATGTGGGCCGGGCCGAATGCACTCGTTTGACCGGTCAACAGGCAAAAGGGCCGGCCCACAAGACATGTGGGACCCACTTTCCTGGTATCGGGCCGGCCCATTTATAAAGTGGGGTCCACATTAAAGCAACTGGGCCGGCCCAAGAAGTTATTGGGCCGGCCCAATTAGCATGTGGGTCCCACTTTCCTGCTATCGGGCCGGCGCATTTAGTGCGTGGGGTCCACATTTGATCAAATGGGCTGGCCCAACAAGCCAGTGGGCCGGGCCAAAAGCACCGGTGGGTCCCACTTTCGTCTTAAAGGGCCGGCCCGTTTAGTATGTGGGGACCACAATATAGCTAGTGGTCCGGCCCAACAAGATGGTGGGCGGGCCAAAAACACAGTGGGTCCCACTTTCCTGTTAAAGGGCCAGCCCATTTAGTATGTGGGGTCCACCATATAGCAAGTGGGCCGGCCCAAGAAGATAGTGGGCCGGCCCAAAAAACAAGTGGGTCCCACTTTCTGTTAAAGGGCGGCCCATTTAGTATGTGGGGTCCACCGTATAGTAAGTGGGCCGGCCCAACATGCTAGTGGGCCGGCCAAAAACACAGGTGGTTCCCACTTTCCTGTTAAAGGGCCTGCCGATTTAGTATGTGGGGTCCACCATATAGCAAGTGGGCCGGCCCAACACGCTAGTGGGCCGGGCCAAAAACACAGGTGGGTCCCACTTTCGTCTTAAAGGGCCGGCCCGTTTAGTATGTGGGGACCACCACAGAAGCAATTGGGCTGGCCCAACTAGTTAGTGGGCCGGCCCAGTAGTGGGTGGGGTCCACCATATAGCAAGTGGGCCGGCCCAATAAAAGTGTGGGGTCCACAGTAAATCAAGTGGGCTGGCCCAATAAGTAAGTGGGCCAGCCCGTTTAGTTGCTGTTTATATGCCGGCGTAAAAGGCGCTTTAGGATTTTGCGGGCCGGCACATATGTGATTTCGCTTAATTGGGCCGTCTAAGGGATAGGAATTCGTGATTTAGATACTGAGAATATTTACGCAGCATTGATTTCTGTCGGATAGCCTCACTTACCACAAGCACCAAAGAAAAAATGCGCGAAAGAACTATAAAAACTAACTAAATATTACATCAGCTGCAAGGCTTTGAAAAAATATTACAGAACCCAGAGAAATTGAATGGTAATTAAACCTAGCAATACAATGAAGCGATCCGGCAATCTTTTAAGTTGTCCATGCAGCACCTATATACGAAACAAAGACATTACAAGTTAAGACAACAACAATGGAAACGCAAAGGCATTTTGCAATATTGTTTGCCAAAGAATTTGGAACTCATCATTTCGTCGTTATAACAAGATCATTGTAATGCGCACAATAAGCAAACAAAGAGTGCATGCCGCATACCAACGTACCAATATAACGAGCATGTTAGAATGAAGCAATGAGACTTACTACTGCCGAGTCCCATGCAAACCAACATGTTCGGGAGTACAAAATTGGCATGAACAACATAGTAGCAGGCTATAAATTTTGTAACAACGGCGAGCAAGATGAAGTTATGATGGCTACATCTACGAAGCGAGGAATGTAAACCAAAAATAGAAGTTACGATGGCAAAAGCTAAAGAGGAGGGAATGTGAACCAATATGTGCCAAGTGCAATTACTTCATTTTGGCCGTGAACTAAATAATACTCCTGAACTTATAGTGAAGGGGATGCAAATCAAGATGTTTCGGATATAAACTTGTAATGAGCAACACATAGAGGATAGTTAATGCTGGAGCTTAGGATGGACCAGATACGAGAATATAGTGGGATCACTGTGAACTTGTATAATAGGAAATGCAAACCAATATGATCAGATATCAATATGTGAGCGTCATGCCAAGTCAGAGAAACAAGTCAATAATGCAGCTTTTGAAGAACAAGATGGCACGCAAAATTATTATCTAGTAGTATGACAAGTTTATTTGTACTACAGGCTAGATAGCAGAGTGATAACATGCCAAACTAAGTCCTTACTTTATTAGCTTACAATGAACTAGATACAAAACAATGGCATCACCTGTAGTACAGGGAATGCAAGCCAACATGTTCATGGAGTAAAAAATTGGCACAAACAACATAGTAGCAGGCCATAATTTTTGTATGTACTTGAGTGCAAGATTCAGTTATTATGTCTAGATCTACAGAGCAGGGAATGTAAACCAAATATAGAAGTTACGATGCCAAAAGCTATAGAGCAGGGAATGCGAACCAACATGTGCAATTACTTAAAATTGGCCATGAACTAAATAATAGCAGGATGTTACTATAATACCTATAATTTTTGTAACAACGACTGAGCAAGATAGAAGTTATGATGGCTACATCTACAGAGCAGGGAATGCAAACCAAAATGTTCAATCGCTTAAAGTTAGCAATGAAGTAGAAAATAGCAACGTGTTACGGTCATAGCTAGGAATGAACTAGAAGAGCTTCAGACAAACAAGCATCTGAACCCAGAACATGGCGCTAAAACAAGGGACTTACATTAGGAGAAGCACTCTGTGGGAGTCACAGCAGATCTTCCTGGGGTTGATAGATCCGGTGATGAAGTACGCTACATGTGCTACTTGGGGTTGGAGAGACGGCCATTACACTTCATGATTACTCATCTCATCTGCAAAAACGTAACAGCGCGTCGTTAGCACAAACAGGTTCCCCCAAGATTAAACAAGAACTTGCGGGCAAGCAATAGAAAAGCGACGATAGAAGAGTTTAGATCATGCAAGGCGCCGGTGAAGCAGATCCGGTTCATGCACAGCGGTGTCGGTGAGCAAGATACGATGCGGTGGACGACGGATCCGGCGAGGCGGCTCCGGTGGGGTGGACGATACCGCAGCTGAAGCGACTGCGGTAGACTGCTGGATGAGCATATGGTTTCGAGGTTCGGCGGGGATGATCCGGTCCGGTTGATGATGGCGTCGATGAAGCGGCTCCGGCAGGCAGCCGGATGACAAGGATCGCGAGGGCTCGGGTAGGCCAGGGAAGTCCGGCGGGGATGTTCCGGTGCGGTGGTCGTGGAGGTGGGAGAGAGGGACTTGGGAAGTTCCGGTGGGTGGTCTGAAGGAAATGTATTTTTTTTGGGAGGGTTTCCGGGCTAGGGAGGTGGTGATCCAAAAAATGACGGGCAGACCCCCCCACCAACCGACTTTGCTGCCATCTCCACAGGGGTAGAATGGGAATTTGGAAGCGTGTGAAATTTTTGTATTTTGTGGGCGGGAAGTTTTGCCGCTATGAGATTTTGAATTTGGCCACCGTCCAAGTATAATGATAAAAAATTGTGAGACCGTACTAGTACCTCTGTTCAAGGCCGAGTGCAAAATCAAATCATCATCACGTTGAAAATTTGTTACCAACTTACCATGATCATGATCTACCTGCGAAAATGGGCACATCCACTAAAACTTGCAAAGTATAATGATACAAATTTGTGAGACCGTACTAGTACTTATGTTCAAGGTCGAGTGCAACATCAAATCATCATTACATTGAAAATTGTGTTACCATGATCATGATATTTCTCTGAATTTGGCGCATCCGCTAAATCTCGCAAAGGATAATGATAAAAAAATGTGAGATTGTACTAGTTCTTATGTTCAAGGCCGAGTACAAGATCAAATCATCATCACGTTGAAATTTGTTACAATGATCATGACATATCTCTAAAATTGGTGCATCTGCTAAATCTTGCACGTGGCGCATCTCGGTGCGGAGCAACAGGTCGGTGCTATCAAGGTTGAGGCGTCGGTAGCGTCATCGGGCTCTCCTCTCTTGATAGATCTTCTACATGGCGCGGCGCACCACCCGCCGATAAGCAGTCACATGTGAGACCGAGGTGGAGACGTCCCTGGCATCCTCGAGGCGCGGCCGCCCTTCTACGAGCCAGCGTCGACTCAAGGTATGAATCCATGTGGTGCCTTAGATTTATTGTTCTTCTCTTATGATTATTTTGAGCCGAACATGTGTGCTCTTTCTCTGAATATATTGCTTGAAAAGCTTACCAAGTTACTTAAATTCACTTCGTTCTTAATCTTGTGAGCTAATATTGTTATTTTAATGAACGGTGGTGCGCGCAAGCAGAATTATTTGTGGGTGTGTTGAGCTGTTAGGCATAAGTCGAAATCCTCATCTAAACGAGGCCTCAGCTTAACACATAAAAAAGGTGTTCAATCTCGCCCACAATACCCTCTTCTTTCCTCTCCCTTTATAGTAACTTGTTTTGACGACAAGGAAAGTGGCACGTGTAACGTGAGTAAAACCCTCTTAGCCAAAATCATCTACGAGCAAGATTTTCTATATTGTAGATGCCCCAATTGACTCTCATCCCCAAAGTAGTTTTTTAATGTCGGTATAGACTTCTTTCTTTGGATGTATACTATCGTACATGGCATGCATTTGCCTAATGAGCAGCATTGTATTGCTATTCTAGCCAACTTTGATCGATATGTCAAGCTTCATGCACGAGATGCCATGTTTAATTTACTCCCTCGCTCTGATCCATATTTCTTGATGTGAAATGAATGTGAATCGGAGGAGTACTTTTCTTAGATAGTACTATATCATTTCAAAAAAAGTACTACTACATCACAAATGCATCAAAAGAGTACTACATCACAAGACCACCACGGTTGTACTAGTAGAGTTTAATGCTGAACTTCCATAGGGATTAAGATTACACATATGAACTTTAAACATGACCAGGAGCATGAGGGCCAGCAGCGGGGGCGTTGACGTGGAGCAAGCTAGGCAAGACGTAATTCTGGAGGAAGAGGCCATATGATGCGTGCTTGGCCTTGGTTGCGGGCGGTGTTTCCCCCTATGTACTTAGGCCTACACCCATCGCATGTTGGATCAGTTGTGGATGTCCTTCTAGAGAAATTTGCCACATAATGGGCAAAATAGCTCCCAGCGCATGGAGAAACGAATTTCACCACCCTTCGACCGCTTGAGAACATAGCGGCTTTTCCGGTCCTGCGCACCTTGTTGTTGTCCATGTCATCAGAATACTCCTATGAATTATTAAGTACTACATAATCAGGTTTTTTATGACAGATCGAATAAATACTCCACTAACATAATCAAACCTTAGAAACCCTAAAATTAAATGTGTAGAACAAGTAAATGGCAGAAGAAATCGTAATAAATCATGAGAAACCCGATGAACAACCATGAACATAAGCCACAACAATTGCAAGTCCACTAAGTATGAACACATAAATTGATTATATGACTACATGGCAGATTAGTCGAAATTAAACTAGAATCTGATCTTACGAATCGTAGAATCAATTACATCTACAAGAACAAGGTAGGATATCAAATCAATCAAGAACCAGGCTCGTGCAAACCATGTGAACAGCAATATGACACAAAGAGGGTTGGGACAGGTTCGGTAAAAGAGAAGTACCTCCTCGTCATCACCCTCAACATCCTCACAGGCCCGAACGTTTGGGCCGAAATCGTCGAAGGGTCGAGGTTCGCGTCCAGCATCGGGCCTAGGAAGACCTCGCCGTGGTGGCCTGCAACGCAGTTCACATGTTCGTCGGGATAAAAAACATTGGTATCCACCTTACGCTCGACGGCCGGGACGCCCGTTTCGACCGAGGTCGAAGAACCAGACAAGCGAGAGGAGACGAGCGGCATGGGTGCCCGGTGAAGCCTCACCCGTCGTGACGGCCAGGACGCCCATTTCGACCGAGGTCGAAGAATCCGACAAGCAGAGGAGACGAGCGGCCTGGGTGCCCGGTGAAGCCTCACCCACCGCGACGGCCACTACCGTAGAGGCATCCTCTGCGTGGGCGGTCGCCTATTGCTCCGCCTCGTATGCAATACCTATCTTCATGCTGCTGCGGTTGGAAACGGGAAAGTCGATGCCTCAGAGGTGCGGTGAGTGGATGGGGGGTTTTCACAGTGTGGGGGAGGCAAGTTGGGGGAGTGGAGAGGACGAGCTCGCGAGAGATGATGAGGCCGATTATGTTATAGCCTCGACTCTACGTATCCAGTAGTGGACGCGTGAAGTCATGCATGTGCTCGACTTTCCACTTTACGGGAGACGTGTACGAAACTTTTTTGGGACCATTTAACTTCATGTGGGACTCATGTATACCAATACTTCCAAACGTCATAAGTAATTCAAAATCATTCAGAATAATATGAGACCTTAACATTTTATTTTTTGTGTCAGATATTGTCTATGAAAAATAACATCCTTCAAAAAATAAATCCCTAATGCCAATCCGATCATGCCCGTCTACTCCAACTAGCTTCCTCGAGTAATTTGTCACCTTACATTCTTAAAATGAACCAAAATTTGGCACAGGGGTGCATCATCACATGGAAAATGATGTTACCATTCTGTCTTCCCATTTTTTGAATTTTTCAAAATTGTCATGCCCTAACGGAAAAAATGTACTCCTTCTAAGAAGCATGTATCGAGAATGGCATTACCAAACCCTCGGGCTGGGGGGGGGGGCGGGGGCACATGGTGGTGTGATGATACATCACATTTGGACCACACAACACCATTTGGACCAACCAAAAAAAAACACCCTACACAAACCCTGGTCAAAACTAGTTTGACCAATATTACAAAAGTTGTACGGAGTACATAATTCGAAACTTGATCGAAATTACGAAGCATTCAGGAGTCCCCAAAGTCAGTGACTTTGAGTCACTTACAACTGTGGTCCACATATCAGTCACCCAAAGTCATGGCAAAGTCAGCTTGGCAAAGTCACCGACAGACAAAGCAAGCAGTGAACAGACAACTCCGTAGCACTGAAAAGACATCTCACAGAAAAGGCTAGTACTACCTTTTCTTCCCGGAGAAGCAAAAATAGCTGATCGGTACTGACGAAATGCACCAGGTCCGCAATGTACTCCAGCTATACAAGTGAAGCATGCCTACCACTGAAGAGGAAATTCAAGATTCCACCAGATCCCCATATCACTCTTTTGCATAAAACACGGACATATCTTTTGCACAATTCACCACTTGTTGGTCTAATCTATCGCAGCTTCCATCAGTTGGTCATCCAATTAACGATTTAACGGATTAGAAAAATAAGCGGTGGAATTAGAAGTACTAGTAGCGAAATGTGCAAAATATACCGTCCTTCCCGAGGGGGTTTGTCCAGAAGAGGGCCGGATGACAATGTCCCGGGTGCATCCAGAAACGAGAGGGGTAGTTTCTAATACATGTAAAAAATTATTTTACAAAAAGGTACATATTAAGTAGTACAACTATTAGTACAGTACTACTATTTTGAGGGAAAATGCCATGTCGTGCGACCTCTAATCAATGAGTAGAAGTTGTAGGTGCGCATAACATGCATTGCTGAAATCTGGTTCCGCTGGAATTTGAGCTCAGCCGGGGCGGATTCTGCGAAGTTCGCCCGACGTCACTCATGTATCCCACCAAACTGCTCACTTCTTTCAATGTCTCTTCTCTTTCACTGCAGCTCTCCAATATCAGGTGCATCAACTTATCTTGTGCCTTCTGCCTCTCGAGAAGGGCAAGGATGGCAATGTCAGCATATTCAAGGTTCAACTTTTGGAGCTGTACTTTATCCTGAAGAAGGATTTTGTACTCTATATCAGACTTGTCTCTTTCGAGGCACACAGTCTTGAGTATGCTGCTGGCTTTCTCCGCTGATGCAATGTTCCTCTCTTTCTGCTTAATCAGCTTGTTCTTCAACATATCGCGCTCATTGCGAAGGCTGCAAATGAGCTCCACAAGAGTTTTCGGATTCTTCTTCTTGGCAGCCAAATCGTCTCGGAGGCGATCACACTCTAAGCTGAGCTCCTCGTTTTTTTCCATCAAGATGGCGACAGTGGTGTTGATAGTCGGTGCCGCTTCCTTCAGGGCGAAATCATCGGTAGCAAGTAAGCGCAAAGGAAGAAGAAGAAGAAGATAACTACACAGTGCTTGGTGCTACCTCATTTCGCCGGGGTAGGGCCGGGTTGAAATCATCGGACGACGATGATTCCTTGGTCGTGGAAGTTGGTGCAGTACGGGCATCGTTGGAACTTCCAACCCTTTAAGATGTATAACCATAGAGACTCTTAAAGAGCTTGAGCCCGGGCAAGAAGAAACGAAAGTACACGGCGAAGGAAACTAACCCGGTGAGCACAGCACGGACGCGTTTCGGCGACGGCGGACGCGTTTCGGCGACGGCGAGCCCACTTGGTTTCTGGAACCGTCTCTCGAAATTTCGAGCCGGCGTTTTTTATCCGCGTACTTGACCGCCGGCGACCTGAAGTTTGAACACATTAATTGCTGGAGGAGAGAGCGACGAAAGAAACGAAAGTACATGGCGAAGGAAACTAACCCGGTGAGCACAGCACGGACGCGTTTCGGCGGCGGCGGCGGCGACGGCGAGCCCACTTGGTTTCTGGAAGCGTCTCTCGAAATTTCAAGCCGGCGTTTTTTCTCCGCGTACTTGACCGCCGACGACCTGAATTTTGAAGACATTGCTGGAGGAGAGAGCGACGAACAAATGTTTGTTAGGTGGAGAGAGGAAGAAAGTGAATGGAACGAGAGAGTTTAGCGTTTTGCCCTTATAGTCATAGTCGCTAACCGTGACGCGGGAATGTTGGTCGTCGGCGTTTAATGGTCTCCCACGTGGAAACCGAGGCGGCCACGAGGCAGCGGCTGGCCACGCGGCGTCCAGTCGCCTACGCCGCCGTAAATGAGGGTAGTTGCCTACCACCACCAGGTGACATGCACCTTTTGCATGTCACCGTGTGACATGCGGCCTAAATTCAAATTTAAAACATTGCGAAAAAAATCATGCATCCGGTGACATGCCCATGGCATGCCACCGATGAAGAGTTCTGTGCCATGCACTCTGGCACTCTGCGCCGTCTTGGATCAGAAAATGAGCGAAGAACGAGGACGAGGCACTAGTTCAAATTTAGGATGAAGTTTAAGTTTTATTTTGGTTTAAATTAGATTAGAGGGAGTAGTACTCTTACTTTATTACTCGTACTTGTGTTAATGTAGTAGTATTATTATGGTGGTGTACTTGCGTTCATGTACTTGTTTCAATTTGTTTTGGTGAAGGAGACATGCATCACCTTTTTTGGTGATGTATCTAGTCGTCATGTAGCCCTTGTCAAATTCCTCTGATATACTGATGGGAGGGCTTGTTCACCCCATGCTGATGGGAGCCCTTGTCAAATCGTAATCATAGCCAAAAGGCGCATTTTTTCCCGATATTACTCGATGCTTAAGGCGCGGGTGGTTGTGGTTCAGTTATCTCCCTAATTTGCACCTGCTTTCCCGTTTCCACTAGTCGAAAGTCGAAACCTGGCCACATTAACCCAAGATCCTGAAGTCGCCGCCTCAACCCTAGCCGCCTCCAGTTCTTCCTCCTCCATAGATTGGTTCCCCCTCCTCCGGTTGGCTTCACCGGCGTCAGGAGGAGTGGGGAACCCGATCTATGCGTGGAGTTTCGAATAAAAGTACTGTTTTCATTAGATTATATTAGATTATGTTAGGATTTTGGTAGCCGCCTTCTTGTTGGTTTCCCCTTAATGGAGATGGCATCGTCTGCAATAAGTGATCTTCGGCCTTTCGTTCGGCGATGAGATCTTCTTCCCGGCGTCAATGGTGGTCTTGAACGATCACAATTTTCTAGGTATGGGCCATTGGATCTTGCTTCGCCAGATCGATTTTGGATCTTTTGTCTTTGTTGCCGTGGGGAGGATTATCCTCACAGTTTTTGTCCCGGCTGCTACGTCCTCGACAATGGTGATTCGTACTCTCGGCTCTCCATCGACGATGACAAAGCCAGTCGGTTATTATTCCCTGATATACTAGTGTTGGTACTCTTGCCGATGTTGTATGAATGCTTTAATGGTTGCGTGCGTGCACGCAGCTTTGGCATTGCGGCTCAAAAAATCATGGGAGAACTTTCATCGGTATCTACAGGTCTATGGTTAGTTATCTATTTTTGGCTGCCTTCAGAAAAGTACAAGATTGTGTTCTGGAAGAAGAAAAAAATTGAAGACCTCGAAGATTTGTTACTATCTTTTAGACTTTATTTTGTAATCGTTGGAGTGAGTTCATGTATCTCTACCATGTACTATTTGTTGCTATGAATATATGTGGTATTGATTGTCAAAAAAAAAAAAACCAAGATCCTGAAAAACTGTTGGTCTATCCCGAGAAACGAGGAGGTTTAAGGAAACGAGGAGTCCAGCGCGTGCGGAAGGAGCTTTAATCGTGCGAGCATGCAGGGGCAAAATGAGGAAACTAGCGATTACTTTCTCTCCTGCCAGTCTTATTATACCTTAATAAATGGGCAAACTGAGCACGTTGTAGCTAATCCTTTTATTAATTATAAGCAGCTATATTAGTCAATAAGATTGCCTTATGTTTTTCCTCAGTTTTCGCCAAGCCCTTATTTGTAACCCGCAGAAGGAGCTCAGACGGGAGGATTCCAGTTTAGTTGACCGTTCCGTGCTGACGTGTGGGGCTAGTAGAAAGGGACCGCGTGGGACAGGATGAGACCGCGTTTGGTTGTACGTGAGCAGGAGCTGGGTTCTGTCTCTCTCGGCGCGAATTGGCATTTTTAAGAGCACCTTCTCCGCCTCTGTCTCTTTGTCTTTATTAACCAAATTAGTATCAAATCTAGAGAAGCTTGCATTTCTGTCTTTCTTCAATTATTTGTGCCTTTTGGCCCTCGTTGTTTGCCCAATATGGCAGCAAATCTAGTACTCCCCTACGGTCCAAATGTATGTAGTTAAATCTAGAAGCAAATCTCCAGGGTAATGTACGCCAAATTCACAGTCATAGTAAATCTAGAAAACATAGTAGGGCCAACAAAATATAGTAGAATAGGGATCCCTCCATAGATAATAAGCCGCATACACAGCAGCCAACATAGTAACAGGTTCGAGGTTCTTCACAACACCATCATACTAACAACATAACAACAAGGGATCCCTAGCTAACAACAAAATAGAAGCTGCTTTGCAGCAGCAGCACACGTCCAGGACTCCGCCTACCCCATCTGCCTCTGCCTCCACTTGTTGCTCCCCTTGGGAGCCTTGGGCTTGAGTGGAGGCATGCGCCCGGCGGAGATCTCCACCCGCTGGACACTGCGGAGGTGCATGCCGAGCGCCTTGTGCTTGGCGCGGAAGGAGTAGGGGTTCACCGACGCGCCGACCTTGGGGAAGATGTTGCCGATGTTCTCGGCATGCGTGAGGAGGCAGTTGAAGTCAGTGCCGCCGAGTCTTTTAGTGCAGAAGGGGCACCTGTAAACACCCTTGGCGACGTTGAGGTAGGAGACGTACTGGCCGACCTGCAGCCTCTCCGCGGCACTGGCGAGTCTTGGTGTGATGGTCCTCGTCGTCGCCGCCGACGTCGGCCGCCAGACACCTGATCCATATCAAGCGGAACTTGAGTGAAGGAGTTGCAACGATGTCTAACGTGCATGATAACAAAGTAAGGAAAAACAGAGCCAGCCTCAGTTAGAGTGGAGACGATTATATGTCTACAGGGATGGTGTTAGCGAACCAAAGCTCATGCACAACAGATTTGTACACAGCAATGGTTTGCTGAACCCACTCTGTAAAAATTTGTGCCCAACAATTCATCATAGGCAAAGAAACAGATTCCAGATCTGAATTTGAACAGATTCCAGATTATTTGCAAAATTAAACGGTTTATATCTTTTGACTCGTGCATAAAATAACTGATTGAGATCTGATGCTTACTTGAATAAATTATCTCATTGAGATCTAATTATTACTTGCATAAATTAACCGAACGGCCGAACTCCAAATCTTCGACGAAATCAAGAAGGGGTCAAAGCAAAATGGAATAAAATCGGCGCAAATATTAACCCAATACTCATCCATCTACAGATCGGCACTAATAGTTACTAGGGAACCAGCAAAAATAGGGTTCAAAGAGGAATGGGGAACAAAAAAGGGAGCAAACCATAGTTACCTCGTTCCATGGGTCGTCCATGCAGGTGTCGTAGGGGTTCGGAGGCGGGATGTACGGCACCACCTCATAGGGGTCCCATCCCGGCGGGATCCGACCGCCACCGGCGGCGGCGACGGCCGTTGAGGGGACGGCATCGAAGAGGGAGGCGTCGCGCTTGGAGCCGACGGCGTCATGGACGATGGGATTCGCATTCTCCTTGCACATCATCTCGCCGGCAGAGAGGGAGAGGGTTTTTCTCTTTGGAGAAGATGATGATGGGACGTGAGAGGAAGCGTTGCATCAGCTAGTGAGAGAGACAGAGAGAGTGCGAGGAGGCGTCTATAAAGGCGAGGGGTGGTTAATGCGACCCGCGTCCTACGCGTCCACCATTTAACGTCTGCACGTCTTGGGCTTCTGCAACGCGACACGCGTCCACGATTGCACGTCTTCGACTTCTGCACTGCGACTCGCGTCAGTACCCGTCAACAATTGCACGTCTTCCACTTCTGCACCACAACACGCGTACTCGAGTCTAACCCTGGAAATTTAGATATACTCTCGAGTCTTATACTGTAGCATTTTTTGTGTGCTCAGTTTTCCCATTGAGTACTAATACTGGCTAGTGCAATATACTCAGTTTTACCTCAAGTGCCTGGTCAACAGAGAGTCAACAAATGAGATTAACTAGTTAAATGAGTCAACAAATGGGATTATCAGTTCGTTTTCACGTGTTAAACTTGTCTAAATATTGGTCAAACCTAGGATTTGACCAAGATTCAAATGGGTAGAAAATTAAAAAAAAACAGAAAAATGAAAAACCAAAGCACATAGTCTTCTTATGTCATATAGTAAGCGTTAAAGGTGATAAACAAGGTCTAGACATATTCAAACCATACAAATCATGTATCTACCCCCTAACCCCTAAACTCTGTCTTATGAAGTCAAGCATGAAGAGAAGTGGTTTTGGGTTTCAAACATGGAAATTTCAAAAACCTCCCAAAAACTTCATTTTAGAGTGACTAAGAATGATACATGCTTCCCTTTTCATTTTCATGTTTTAAACTTGTTTAAATCTTGGTCAAACCTAGGATTTGACCAAGATTCAAATGGCGTAAAATAAAAAAAAAACAGAAAAATGAAAAACCAAAGCACATAGTCTTCTTATGTCATATAGTAAGCATTAAAGGTGATAAACAAGGTCTAGACATATTCAAACCATACAAATCATGTATCTACCCCTAACCCCTAAACTCTGTCTTATGAAGTCAAGCATGAAGAGAAGTGGTTTTGGGTTTCAAACATGGAAATTTCAAAAACCTCCCAAAAACTTCATTTTAGAGTGACTAAGAATGATACATGCTTCCCTTTTCATTTTCATGTTTTAAACTTGTTTAAATCTTGGTCAAACCTAGGATTTGACCAAGATTCAAATGGGCATCAAAATTTAAAAAAATCAGAAAAATGAAAAACCAAAGCACATAGTTTTCTTATGCCATATAGTAAGCATTCACGTTGATAAACAAGGTCTATACATATTTAAACCAGACAAATCATGTATCTATACCCCTAAACCTTAAACTCTGTCTTATGAAGTCTAGCATGAAGAGAAGTCGTTTTGGGTTTCAAACATGGAAATTTCAAGAACATCCCAAAAGCTTCATTTTAGTGTGACTAAGAAGGATCAAGGCTTAGCTTTTCATTTTCATGTTTTAAACTTGTTTAAATCCTGGTCAAATATAGGTTTGACCAAGATTCAAATGGGCATAAAATAAAAATATAGAAAAATGAAAAACCAAAGCACATAGTCTTCTTATGTCATATAGTAAGCATTAAAGTTGATAAACAAGGTATAGTCTTATTCAAACTAGACAAATCATGTATCTACCCGCTAACCCCTAAACTCTGTCTTATGAAGTCTAGCATGAAGAGAAGTCGTTTTGGGTTCAAACATGGAAATTTCAAGAACATCCCAAAAGCTTCATTTTAGTGTGACTAAGAAGGATCAAGGCTTACCTTTTCATTTTCATGTTTTAAACTTGTTTAAATCCTGGTTAAATCTAGGATTTGACCAAGATTCAAATGGGCATAAAATAGAAAAATAGAAAAATGAAAAACCAAAGCACATAGTCTTCTTATGTCATATAGTAAGCATTAAAGTTGATAAACAAGGTCTAGACTTATTCAAACTAGAAAAATCATGTATCTATCCGCAAACCCCTAAACTCTACCTTATGAAGTCAAGCATGAAGAGAAGTGCATGGTTTTGGGTTTCAAACATGGAAATTTCAAAAAACTCCCAACAAAATTCATTTTAGAGTGACTAAGAAGGATACATGCTTCCCTTTTCATTTTTCATGTTATATACTTGTTTAAATCTTGGTCAAACCTAGGATTTTACCAAGATTCAAATGTGCATCAAAATTCCAAAAAAAATCAGAAAAATGAAAAAACAAAGCACGTAGTTTTCTTATGTCATATAGTAAGCATTAAAGTTGATAAACAAGGTCTAGACATATTCAAACAAGAAAAATCATGTGTCTACCCCTAACCCTAAACTCTGTCTTATGTAGTCAAGCATGAAGAGAAGTGCTTTTGGGTTTCAAACATGGAAATTTCAAAAACCACCCAAAAGCTTTATTTTAGAGTGACTAAGAAGGATCCATGCTTATCTTTTCATTTTCATATTTTAAACTTGTTTAAATCATTGTCAAACCTAGGATTTGACCAAGATTCAAATGGGCATAAAATTAAAAAAATCAGAAAAATGAAAAACTAAAGCACATAGTCTTCTTATGTCATATATATAGTAAGCATTTAAAAGATGATAAATAAGGTCTAGACAATTCAAATAATACAAATCATGTATCTACCCCTAACCCTAAACTCTATCTTATGAAGTCAAGCATGAAGAGAAGTGGTTTTTGGTTTCAAACACGAAAATTTCAAAAACCTCCCAAAAGCTTCATTTTAATTAGACTAACTTATTAATTATGAAGGATCCAGGATTGATTACATTTTCATTGTCATGTTTTAAACTTGTTTAAATCTTGGTCAAACCTGGGATTTGACCAAGATTCGAATGGGCATAAAAATTAAGAAAAAAATCGTAAGAATGAAAAACCAAAGCACATAGCCTTCTTATGTCATATAGTAAGCATTCAAATTGATAAACAAGGTCTAGACATGTTCAAACCAGAAAAATCATGTATCTACCCGAACCCTAAACTATGTCTTATGAAGTCAAGCATGCATGAAGAGAAGTGGTTTTGGGTTTCAAACATGAAAATTTCAAAAACCTCCCAAAAGCTTCATTTTAGAGCGACTAATAAGGATCGATGCTTACCTTTTCATTTTCATGTTTTTACTTATTTGAATCTTGGTCAAATCCTAGGTTTGACCAAGATTTAAACAAGTTTAAAACATGAAAATGAAATGGGAAGTGTGTATCCTTCTTAGTCGATCTAAAATGAAGCTTTTGGGATGTTCTTGAAATTTCCATGTTTGAAACCCAAAACCACTTAAGACAGAGTTTTTGGTTAGGTGTAGATACATGATTTTTCTTGTTTGAATATGTCTAGACCTTGTTTATCAACTTGAATGCTTATGACATAAGAAGGCTATATATGTGCTTTGGTTTTCCATTTTTTTTCATTTTTATGCCCATTTAAATATTGGACAAATCCTAGGTTTGACCAAGGTTTAATCAAGTTTAAAACATGACAATGAAAAGGTAAGCATGAATCCTTTCTTAGTCACTCTAAAATGAAGGTACTTGAAATTTTTATGTTTGAAACACAAAACCCCAGTTCTCTTCATATGTTTGACTTCATAAGAGAGAGTTTAGGGTTAGGGGTAGATATGATACATGATATTTCTGGTTTGAATATGTCTAGACCTTGTTTATCAACTTGAATGCTTACTATATGACATAAGAAGGCTATATATGTGCTTTGGTTTTTCATTTTTTTTTTTTACGCCCGTTTGAATCTTGGTCAAATCCTAGGTTTGACCAAGGTTAAAACAAGTTTAAAACATGGCAATGAAAAGGTAAGCATTGATCCTTCTTAGTCACTCTAAAATGAAGCTTTTGGGAGGTTTGTGAAATTTCCATGTTTGAAACCCGAAATCACTTCTCCTCATACTTAACTTCATAAGACAGAGTTTGGGGTTAGGGGGTAGATACATGTTTTGTGTGGTTTGAATATGTCTAGACCTTGTTTATCAACTTGAATGCTTACTATATGACATAAGAATACTATGTGCTTTGGTTTTTCATTTTTCTGATTTTTTAATTGTTAAACCCATTTGAATCTTGGTCAAATCCTAGGTTTGAGCAAGATTTAAACAAGTTTAATACATGAAAATGGAAAGCTAAGCATGAATCATTCTTAGTCACTCTAAAAATCTTTCGGTCTGCAGAAGAGTCGAATCTGCAATCAGTAGTTACAAAAGCGACCCACCTTAGGGATGGATAATAAGACTTGGGCAATATAAATGTTGATACTTACTTTGTGATACTAAAATATATGTATCTAGACATATTTCAGTTGTAGATACATCCATTTTAACATCAAGTAATATGGATCAGAGGACTAGCTAAAGAACAATGAGAGGCAGTGTTTCTCTCCCCCAGCCTACTTGGCGGAGTGGCCCTCCATCAGGACGTACAGGTGGTGATTCCGCTTCTCTCGTTGGAATTCCTTATCCCCCAGCCTACTCGGCGACGTGCGCTCCTCAGTGACCTGCGCGAGGGCGCCTCGGTGACCTACGCAAAGGTGGCTGGACTCGGAGCGCATCGACTTCCTTCTGCGGTGCCTGGATTGGATCGACCATCCCGCGCGTGTCCTCCACCATATTGTTTTTCTTCAAGATGCTGTCATCCATCATCTTCTTCACCACATCATGTTGGGTGTTGAGGCTTGATACGTCTCCGACGTATCGATAATTTCTTATGTTCCATGCCACATTATTGATGTTATCTACATGTTTTATGCACACTTTATGTCATATTCGTGCATTTTCTGGAACTAACCTATTAACAAGATGCCGAAGTGCCAGTTGCTGTTTTCTGCTGTTTTTGGTTTCAGAAATCCTAGTAAGGAAATATTCTCGGAATTGGACGAAATCAAAGCCCAGGGGCCTATTTTCTCACGAAGCTTCCAGAAGTCCGAAGGAGAGACGAAGAGGGGCCACGGAGGGGCCACACCATAGGGCGGCGCCCCCCCCCCCCCTTGGCCGCGCCGGCCTGTAGTGTGGGGCCCCCGTGCCGCCTCTTGACCTGCCCTTCCGCCTATAAAAAGTCTCCGTGACGAAACCCCCAGTACCGAGAACCACGATACGGAAAACCTTCCAGAGACGCCGCCGCCGCCGATCCCATCTCGGGGGATCCAGGAGATCGCCTCCGGCACCCTGCCGGAGAGGGGAATCATCTCCCGGAGGACTCTACGCCGCCATGGTCGCCTCCGGTGTGATGTGTGAGTAGTCTACCCCTGGACTATGGGTCCATAGCAGTAGCTAGATGGTTGTCTTCTCCCCATTGTGCTATCATTGTCGGATCTTGTGAGCTGCCTAACATGATCAAGATCATCTATCTGTAATTCTATATGTTGCGTTTGTTGGGATCCGATGAATAGAGAATACTTGTTATGTTGATTATCAAAGTTATGCTATGTGTTGTTTATGATCTTGCATGCTCTCCGTTACTAGTAGATGCTCTGGCCAAGTAGATGCTTGTAACTCCAAGAGGGAGTACTTATGCTCGATAGTGGGTTCATGCTGCATTGACACAGGGACGATGTGAGAAAAGTTCTAAGGTTGTGTTGTGCTGTTGCCACTAGGGATAAAACATTAGTGCTATGTTCAAGGATGTAGTCACTAGTTACATTACGCACCATACTTAATGCAATTGTCTGTTGTTTGCAACTTAATACTGGAGGGGGTTCGGATGATAACTTTGAAGGTGGACTTTTTAGGCATAGATGCGGTTGGATGACGGTCTATGTACTTTGTCGTAATGCCCAATTAAATCTCACTATACTCATCATGATATGTATGTGCATGGTCATGCTCTCTTTATTTGTCAATTGCCCAACTGTAATTTGTTCACCCAACATGCTGTTCGTCTTATGGGAGAGACACCTCTAGTGAACTGTGGACCCCAGTCCAATTCTCTTTACTGAAATACAATCTACTGCAATACTTGTTCTACTATTTTCTGCAAACAATCATCTTCCACACAATACGGTTAATCCTTTGTTACAGCAAGCCGGTGAGATTGACAACCTCACTGTTTCGTTGGGGCAAAGTACTTTGGTTGTGTTGTGCAGGTTCCACGTTGGCGCCGGAATCCCTGGTGTTGCGCCGCACTACATCTCGCCGCCATCAACCTTCAACGTGCTTCTTGGCTCCTCCTGGTTCGATAAACCTTGGTTTCTTTCTGAGGGAAAACTTGCTGCTGTGCGCATCATACCTTCCTCTTGGGGTTGCCCAACGAACGTGTGAAATACACGCCATCAAGCTAAATTTAAGGCGCCGTTGCGGGAGATCAAGACACGCTGCAAGGGGAGTCTCCACTTCTCAATCTCTTTACTTTGTTTTTGTCTTGCTTAGTTTTATTTACTACTTTGTTTGCTGCACTAAATCAAAATACAAAAAAAATTAGTTGCTAGTTTTACTTTATTTGCTATCTTGTTTGCTATATCAAAAACACAAAAAAATTAGTTTACTTGCATTTACTTTATCTAGTTTGCTTTATTTACTGTTGCTAAAATGGCCAACGCTGAAAATACTAAGTTGTGTGACTTCACAACCACAAATAATAATGATTTCTTATGCACACCTATTGCTCCACCTGCTACTACAACAGAATTCTTTGAAATTAAACCTGCTTTACTGAATCTTGTTATGCGAGAGCAATTTTCTGGTGTTAGTTCTGATGATGCTGCTGCCCATCTTAATAATTTTGTTGAATTATGTGAAATGCAAAAATATAAAGATGTAGATGGTGATATTATTAAACTAAAATTGTTCCCTTTCTCATTAAGAGGGAGAGCTAAAGATTGGTTGCTATCTCTGCCTAAGAATAGTATTGATTCATGGACTAAATGCAAGGATGCTTTTATTGGTAGATATTATCCCCCTGCTAAAATTATATCTTTGAGGAGTAGCATAATGAATTTTAAACAATTAGATACTGAACATGTTGCTCAAGCTTGGGAAAGAATGAAATCTTTGGTTAAAAATTGCCCAACCCATGGACTGACTACTTGGATGATCATCCAAACCTTCTATGCAGGACTAAATTTTTCTTCACGGAATTTATTGGATTCAGCTGCTGGAGGTACCTTTATGTCCATCACTCTTGGTGAAGCAACAAAGCTTCTTGATAATATGATGATCAACTACTCTGAATGGCACACGGAAAGAGCTCCACAAGGTAAGAAGGTAAATTCTGTCGAAGAAACCTCTTCCTTGAGTGATAAGATTGATGCTATTATGTCTATGCTTGTGAATGATAGGACTAATATTGATCCTAATAATGTTCCATTAGCTTCATTGGTTGCACAAGAAGAACATGTTGATGTAAACTTCATTAAAAATAATAATTTCAACAACAATGCTTACCGGAACAATTCTAGTAACAACTATAGACCATATCCTTATAATAATGGCAACGGCTATGGTAATTCTTATGGGAATTCTTACAACAATAATAGGAGTTCACCCCTGGACTTGAAGCCATGCTTAAAGAATTTATTAGTACACAAAGCTGCTTTTAACAAATCTGTTGAAGAAAAGCTTGGGAAAATTGATATACTTGCTTCTAAAGTCGATAGTCTTGCTGCTGATGTTGATCTTTTGAAATCAAAAGTTTTGCCTAATGAGAATCATCATAATAAAATTACTACTACAGCAAATGCCATTCAAGTTAGAATTAATGAGAATATAAGATTAATGGCTGAACTGCGTGCTAGGTGGGATAGAGAAGAAAATGAAAAACTAGCTAAAGAAAAGAATATAGTTAAAGTTTGGACTATTACCACCACTAGTAATGCTAATGCTACACATGTTGCTGCACCTCCTACTCATACTAATAAAAGAATTGGTGTTAGCAATGTTTCCACTTCTAATGCAAAGCGCGAAAAAGCTGCACTGAAAGCTAAAGCTATTAAACTGCTGTGATAAAGCTGCTGAAATTTTTTTCCAACATTGGGGATGATGATCCCATTGCTTTAGATTATAATGGTTTGAATTTTGATGATTGCCACATCTCTGAAGTTATAAAGTTCTTGCAAAAACTTGCTAAAAGTCCTAATGCTAGTGCTATAAATTTGGCTTTTACACATCATATTACAAATGCTCTTATAAAAGCTAGAGAAGAGAAACTAGAGCGTGAAGCCTCTATTCCTAAAAAGCTAGAGGATGGTTGGGAGCCCATCATTAAGATGAAGGTTAAAGATTTTGATTGTAATGCTTTATGTGATCTTGGTGCAAGTATTTCTGTTATGCCTAAGAAAATTTATAATATGCTTGACTTGCCACATTGAAAAATTGTTATTTGGATGTTAATCTTGCTGATCATTCTACAAAGAAACCTTTGGGTAAAGTTGATAATGTTCGCATTACTGTTAACAATAACCTTGTTCCCGTTGATTTTGTTGTCTTGGATATTGAATGCAATGCATCTTGTCCCATTATATTGGGAAGACCTTTTCTTCGAACTGTTGGTGCTGTTATTGATATGAAGGAAGGTAATATAAAATATCAATTTCCTCTCAAGAAAGGTATGGAACACTTCCCTAGAAAGAGAATGAAGGTACCTTTTGATTCTATTATGAGAACAAATTATGATGTTGACACTTCGTCTCTTGATAATACTTGATACACACTTTACGCGCCTAGCTGAAAGGCGTTAAAAAAGCGCTTATGGGAGACAACCCATGTTTTTACCTACAGTACTTTGTTTTTATTTTGTGTCTTGGAAGTTGTTTACTACTGTAGCAACCTCTCCTTATCTTAGTTTTGTGTTTTGTTGTGCCAAGTTAAGCCGTTGATAGAAAAGTAAGTACTAGATTTGGATTACTGCACAGTTCCAGATTTCTTTGCTGTCACGAATCTGGGTCCACCTCCCTGTAGGTAGCTCAGAAAATTAAGCCAATTTACGTTCATGATCCTCAGATATGTACGCAACTTTCATTCAATTTGAGCATTTTCATTTGAGCAAGTCTGGTGCCATTTTAAAATTCGTCAATACGAACTGTTCTGTTTTGACAGATTCTGCCTTTTATTTCGCATTGCCTCTTTCGCTATGTTGGATGAATTTCTTTGATCCATTAATGTCCAGTAGCATTATGCAATGTCCAGAAGTGTTAAGAATGATTGTGTCACCTCTGAATATGTCAATTTATATTGTGCACTAACCCTCTAATGAGTTGTTTCGAGTTTGGTGTGGAGGAAGTTTTCAAGGATCAAGAGAGGAGTATGATGCAACATGATCAAGGAGAGTGAAAGCTCTAAGTTTGGGGATGCCCCGGTGGTTCACCCCTGCATATATTAAGAAGACTCAAGCGTCTAAGCTTGGGGATGCCCAAGGCATCCCCTTCTTCATCGACAACATTATCAGGTTCCTCCCCTGAAACTATATTTTTATTCCATCACATCTTATGTGCTTTTTCTTGGAGCGTCGGTTTGTTTTTGTTTTTTGTTTTGTTTGAATAAAATGGATCCTAGCATTCGCTTTATGGGAGAGAGACACGCTCCGCTGTAGCATATGGACAAGTATGTCCTTGGTTTCTACTCATAGTATTCATGGCGAAGTTTCTCCTTCGTTAAATTGTTATATGGTTGGAATTGGAAAATGATACATGTAGTAATTGCTATAAATGTTTTGGGTAATGTGATACTTGGCAATTGTTGTGCTCATGATTAAGCTCTTGCATCATATGCTTTGCACCCATTAATGAAGAAATACATAGAGCATGCTAAAATTTGGTTTGCATATTTGGTTTCTCTAAGGTCTAGATAATTTCTAGTTTTGAGTTTGAACAACAAGGAAGACGGTGTAGAGTCTTATAATGTTTTCAATATGTCTTTTATGTGAGTTTTGCTGCACCGGTTCATCCTTGTGTTTGTTTCAAATAAGCCTTGCTAGCCTAAACCTTGTATCGAGAGGGAATACTTCTCATGCATCCAAAATACTTGAGCCAACCACTATGCCATTTGTGTCCACCATACCTACCTATACTACATGGTATTTTCCCGCCATTCCAAAGTAAATTGCTTGAGTGCTACCTTTAAAATTCCATCATTCACCTTTGCAATATATAGCTCATGGGACAAATAGCTTAAAAACTATTGTGGTATTGAATATGTAATTATGCACTTTATCTCTTATTAAGTTGCTTGTTGTGCGATAACCATGTTCACTGGGGATGCCATCAACTATTCATTGTTGAATTTCATGTGAGTTGCTATGCATGTCCGTCTTGTCTGAAGTAAGAGAGATCTACCACCATATGGTTAAGCATGCATATGTTAGAGAAGAACATCGGGCCGCTAACTAAAGCCATGCTCCATGGTGGAAGTTTCAGTTTTGGACAACAATCCTCAAATTTCAAATGAGAAAATTATTAATTGTTGGTATATGCTTATGCATAAAAGAGGAGTCCATTATCTGTTGTCTATGTTGTCCCGGTATGGATGTCTAAGTTGAAGAATAATCAATAGCGAGAAATCCAATGCGAGCTTTCTCCTTAGACCTTTGTACAGGCGGCATAGAGGTACCCCTTTGTGACACTTGGTAAAAACAATGCATTGTGATTACCCGGTAGTCCAAGCTAATTAGGACAAGGTGCGGGCACTATTAGTACGCTATGCATGAGGCTTGCAACTTATAAGATATAATTTACATGATGCATATGCTTTATTACTACCGTTGACAAAATTGTTTCATGTTTTCAAAATCAAAGCTCTAGCACAAATATAGCAATCGATGCTTTTCCTCTATGGAGGACCATTCTTTACTTTCAATGTTGAGTCAGTTCACCTATTTCTCTCCACCTCAAGAAGCAAACACTTGTGTGAACTGTGCATTGATTCCTACATACTTGCTTATTGCATTTATTATATTACTCTATGTTGACAATATCCATGAGATATACATGTTACAAGTTGAAAGCAACCGCTGAAACTTAATCTTCTTTTGTGTTGCTTCAATGCCTTTACTTTGAATTATTGCTTTATGAGTTAACTCTTATGCAAGACTTATTGATGCTTGTCTTGAAGTGCTATTCATGAAAAGTCTTTGCTATACGATTCACTTGTTTACTCATGTCATATACATTGTTTTGATCGCTGCATTCACTACATATGCTTTACAAATAGTATGATCAAGATTATGATGGCATGTCACTCCAGAAATTATCTGTGTTATCGTTTTACCTGCTCGGGACGAGCAGAACTAAGCTTGGGGATGCTGATACGTCTCCGACGTATCGATAATTTCTTATGTTCCATGCCACATTATTGATGTTATCTACATGTTTTATGCACACTTTATGTCATATTCGTGCATTTTCTGGAACTAACCTATTAACAAGATGCCGAAGTGCCGATTCTTTGTTTTTCTGCTGTTTTTGGTTTCAGAAATCCTAGTAAGGAAATATTCTCGGAATTGGACGAAATCAAAGCCCAGGGGCCTATTTTCTCACGAAGCTTCCAGAAGTCCGAAGGAGAGACGAAGAGGGGCCACGGAGGGGCCACACCATAGGGCGGCGCCCCCCCCCCTTGGCCGCGCCGGCCTGTAGTGTGGGGCCCCCGTGCCGCCTCTTGACCTGCCCTTCCGCCTATAAAAAGTCTCCGTGACGAAACCCCCAGTACCGAGAACCACGATACGGAAAACCTTCCAGAGACGCCGCCGCCGCCGATCCCATCTCGGGGGATCCAGAGATCGCCTCCGGCACCTGCCGGAGAGGGGAATCATCTCCCGGAGGACTCTACGCCGCCATGGTCGCCTCCGGTGTGATGTGTGAGTAGTCTACCCCTGGACTATGGGTCCATAGCAGTAGCTAGATGGTTGTCTTCTCCCCATTGTGCTATCATTTTCGGATCTTGTGAGCTGCCTAACATGATCAAGATCATCTATCTGTAATTCTATATGTTGCGTTTGTTGGGATCCGATGAATAGAGAATACTTGTTATGTTGATTATCAAAGTTATGCTATGTGTTGTTTATGATCTTGCATGCTCTCCGTTACTAGTAGATGCTCTGGCCAAGTAGATGCTTGTAACTCCAAGAGGGAGTACTTATGCTCGATAGTGGGTTCATGCCTGCATTGACACAGGGACAAAGGATGTGAGAAAGTTCTAAGGTTGTGTTGTGCTGTTGCCACTAGGGATAAAACATTAGTGCTATGTTCAAGGATGTAGTCACTAGTTACATTACGCACCATACTTAATGCAATTGTCTGTTGTTTGCAACTTAATACTGGAGGGGTTCGGATGATAACCTGAAGGTGGACTTTTTAGGCATAGATGCAGTTGGATGACAGTCTATGTACTTTGTCGTAATGCCCAATTAAATCTCACTATACTCATCATGATATGTATGTGCATGGTCATGCTCTCTTTATTTGTCAATTGCCCAACTGTAATTTGTTCACCCAACATGCTGTTCGTCTTATGGGAGAGACACCTCTAGTGAACTGTGGACCCCGGTCCAATTCTCTTTACTGAAATACAATCTACTGCAATACTTGTTCTACTGTTTTCTGCAAACAATCATCTTCCACACAATACGGTTAATCCTTTGTTACAGCAAGCCGGTGAGATTGACAACCTCACTGTTTCGTTGGGGCAAAGTACTTTGGTTGTGTTGTGCAGGTTCCACGTTGGCGCCGGAATCCCTGGTGTTGCGCCGCACTACATCTCGCCGCCATCAACCTTCAACGTGCTTCTTGGCTCCTCCTGGTTCGATAAACCTTGGTTTCTTTCTGAGGGAAAACTTGCTGCTGTGCGCATCATACCTTCCTCTTGGGGTTGCCCAACGAACGTGTGAAATACACGCCATCAAGGCTCCCGTTGAGAGCTTGAACGCACCTGTTTGATAGCTCGACGTTTTCTTCGCGAAGAAAGCCGCACTCGATCTTAAGCATCAAATTCTCGCCCTTGAGCTTCTTGATGACAGAGTTCGTTTCCTCACTTGATGGAACGCTCACATCATGCAGGTTGCCCCGGCCGGTGACCTCGTCCTTCAAAGTATCGACATCATCGCGAAAGTTGGAGGCGAGTTCCACGAGAGTTTTAAGCTCATCTCTGAAACACGCCGATGCTTCCTGCATGGCAATATCATCAGTACCGAAACAAAGTGACGAGAGGAAGACGAAAATGTCCAATCAGTGGTAACCTCTAAGCGCAGGAGACAGGGGTTGAAGTCGTCACGAGAAGATGTCAGGGTGCGTCGTGGGGCACTGAGATATGTATAAAAAGGATTAATACGGAATAAAGAGTTGGGACCTCCGGGCCAGGAAGAATCAAGAAACATGGCGATGGAAACCAACCAGGAATCTTCGACCGCACGACTGACGCCGTTTCGAGACGAGCACGAAGCAGGGCCTTCGTTTTCTGGTGGGCCCTTTCTCGCGGCCAACATCTGGATAGACCGCCGGCGGGAACTCTCCGCGTCCTTGGTCAACACTAGATGGTGCTTCTTCAAGCGAGATGGTGGCCTTGACTTCGGAGGCATCGCTGGAAGTGGAAGGAGACTGGAAGTGAAGCAAGAAGGGGATGGAAGAAGTACTCCCCCCTATTAAAACCAGACAACCGTCTACTGCCCTCGCTTCGAGCAACCTGGTCCGCCCAGCCTAAATCAACGGCCGAGAGGGGGCTCCCTTGCGAACTGAGATCCAGTGACTTTACCCAACAGAAGTTACCATGAACTTTACCTATACGAGCCATCAGGTTAAGATCCAACGAACATGGTCGATCTAAAATTTGAAATTAAAATTTATGTAGCTCAGAAAAAAACAGAAAAACTTTACATTAAGATGTATTCTCGGAAAGTTCCAGTCCATTTAAAATATTAGTTTAGTTTAATTTCGAAATTTGGATCAACCGCGAGCGTTGGATCTTGATCGAATGGCTCACGTGTGTAAAGTCGCATGGTGACTTCTCTTAGTGAAGTCACTGGATCTCAGTCCGCGAAGGGTCAGGACGCGGGAGCAGAAGCAAATGAATCGAGAGCGGTCCGGAGTATCCTGTCCGTCCACCGTAAATCAACGGGACAGAGCGGCTACCTTCTCTTCGAAGGCTCTGGCGCGCAACCCGAGGAATGGACATCTGTCGGCTAGTATATAATTTTATAGCACGCCATTAATCGAGCTAGCGATCTTGTACTCGGAGTACAACTCTGATGGACGTCCAAAGCTCTGAATAGTCAGGGGAAACAATGAATGCGAGCCAGGGTAGTACAGTACTACTGTAGTAGTGAAGCAATGGGGATTATCTGGAGCAAGTACGGAGTACCGAGTACAGTACTACAAAAGTGTTGTTCGTTGTTTTCGCAGTTCATTTTAGCGTAACGTCCAGGTTGTTGTCGAACCAGCTGTTAGATTTTGGGTAATTATTGTTAAGTTGCTGCTTCTTAATTAAAATTTATCAAAGTCATGTACTAGACTAGATCGATTTGTGAGAACATCCCAAAAGCTTCATTCATTTTAGAATGACTAAGAAGGATCCATTCTTACCTTTTCTTTTCATGTTTTAAACTTGTTTAAACCTTGGTCAAACCTAGGATTTGACCAAGATTTAAATGGGCATAAAAATTCAGAAAAAATCAAAAAATGAAAAACCAAAGCACATATATAGCCTTCTTATGTCATATAGTAAGCTTCGGAGTTGATAAAAACTCTGTCTTATGAAGTCAAACATATGAAGAGAACTGGTTTTGGGTTTCAAACATGGAAATTTCACAAACCTCCCAAAAGCTTCATTCTACAGTGACTAAGAAGGATCCAGGCTTACCTTTTTCATTTTCAATTTCTTAACTTGTTTAAATCTTGGTCAAACCTAGGATTTAACCAAGATTCAAATGGGTATAACAATTCAAAAAAAAACGGAAAAAAACCAAAGAACATAGTCTTTTGATGTCATATAGTAAGCATTCAAGTTGATAAACAAGGTCTAGACATATTCAAACCAAACAAATCATGTATCTACCCCCTAACCCTAAACTCTGCCTTATGAAGTCAAGCATGAAGAGAAGTGATTTTGGGTTTCAAACATGGAAATTTCAAAAACCTCCCAAAAGCTTCATTTTAGAGTGACTAAGAAGGATCCATGCTTACCTTTTCATTGCCATGTTTTAAACTTGTTTTAACCTTGGTCAAACCTAGGATTTGACCAAGATTCAAATGGGAGTAAAAATTCAGAAAAATTCAAAAAAATGAAAAACCAAAGCACATATATAGCCTTCTTATGTCATATAGTAAGTATTCAAGTTGATAAACAAGGTCTAGACATATTCAAAGCAGAAATATCATGTATCATATCTACCCCTAACCCTAAACTCTGTCTTATGAAGTCAAACATATGAAGAGAACTGGGGTTTTGGGTTTCAAACATAAAAATTTCAAGTACCTTCATTTTAGAGTGAGTAAGGAAGGGTTCATGCTTACCGTTTCATTTTCATGTTTTAAACTTGTTTAAACCTAGGATTTGACCAAGATTTAAATAGGCATAAAAAAATCGAAAGAAATCAAAAAATGAAAAACCAAAGCACATATATATAGCCTTCTTATATCATATAGTAAAAAATTCAAGTTGATAAACAAGGTCTAGACATATTCAAACAAGAAAAATCATGTATCTACACCTAACCATAAACTCTGTCTTAAGTGGTTTTGGGTTTCAAACATGGAAATTTCACAAACCTCCCAAAACTTCATTTTACAGTGACTAAGGAGGATCCATGCTTACCTTTTGGATTAAACGTTTGAAACCAAAAACCACTTCTCTTCATGCATGCTTGACTTCATAAGACAGAGTTTAGCTAGGGTTAGGCGGTAGATACATGATTTCCTGGTTTGAATATGTCTAGACCTTGTTTATCAACTTAATTGATTGCTTACTATATGACATAAGAAGACTACGTGCCTTGGTTTTCATTTTTTTTGTTTTTTTTTTTGAATTTTATGCTCATATATTTGAATCTTGGTCAAATCTTAGGTTTGACCAAGATTTAAACAAGTTTAAAACATGAAAATGAAAAGGGAAGCATGTATCCTTCTTAGTCACTCTAAAATGAAGCTTTTGGGATGTTCTTGAATTTTCCATGTTTGAAACCCAAAACGACTTCTCTTCATGCTAGACTTCATAAGATCAACAGGGGGTAGATACATGATTTGTCTGGTTTGGATATACCTAGACCTCGTTTAACTTGAATGCATATGATATGACATAAGAAGACTACGTGCTTTTGTTTTTCATTATTCTGATTTTTTTGAATTTTGTGCCCACCCATTTGTATCTTGGTCAAATCCTAGGCTTGATAATGATTTAAACAAGATTAAAATATGAAAATGCAAAGGTAAGCATGGATCCTTCTTAGTCACTCTAAAATGAAGCTTTTGGGAGCAAAACCACTTCTCTTCATATGCTTGACTTCATAAGACGGAGTTTAGGGGTTAGGGTGTATAGATACATGATTTGTCTAGTTTGAATATGTCTAGACCTTGTTTATCAACTTAATTGGCTTACTATATGACATAAGAAAACTATTTGCTTTGGTTTTTCTTTTTCCTGATTTTTTTCAATTTTGATGCCCATTTGAATCTTGTCAAATCCTAGGTTTGACCGAGATAATTTAAACAAGCTTAAAACATGAATATGAAAAGGGAAGCATGTATCCTTCTTTGTCACTCTAAAATGAAGTTTTTGGGAGGTTTTTCAAATTTCCATGTTTGAAACCCAAAACCACTTCTCTTCATATGCTTGACTTCATAAGACAGAGTTCAGGGGTTAGGGGGTATAGATACATGATTTGTCTAGTTTGAATATGTCTAGACCTTGTTTATCAACTTAATTGGCTTACTATATGACATAAGAAAACTATTTGCTTTGGTTTTTCTTTTTCCTGATTTTTTTCAATTTTGATGCCCATTTGAATCTTTGTCAAATCCTAGGTTTGACCGAGATAATTTAAACAAGCTTAAAACATGAATATGAAAAGGGAAGCATGTATCCTTCTTAGTCACTCTAAAATGTAGTTTTTGGGAGGTTTTTGAAATTTCCATGTTTGAAACCCAAAACCACATCTCTTCATGCTTGACTTAATTTATAAGACATAGTTTAGGGGTTAGGGGGTAGATACATGATTTGTATGGTTTGATATTTCTAGACCTTGTTTATCAACTTTAATGTTTACTATATGACATAAGATGACTATGTGATTTGGTTTTTCATTTTTCTGTTTTTTATTTTATTGTTCTGCCCATTTGAATCTTGGTCAAATCCTAGGTTTGACCAAGATTTAGACAAGTTTAACACGTAAATGAGTTAACTTGAATTTCCTACCCTTGAATCCATAGGAAACTTTGTTCTAATGCACTATTATAATCAATCGAGTTTTTACACCAACAGGTCTGTCACTTACGTGTGGTGCCCACGCTTGAGGTCCCACACTTCAGTGAGCACAAGTCACGTGCAATAGGTACGCAAACTCCCAGCCATCTTCTTTGTTAAGAGAAGACGCATCAGGATGCGTATTGGAAGTCTGTGGGTCCTTCTGGATCCTTCCGTTGTCCCTCTCACAAAAAAAACAAATCTCTCTCATTCTCGGCCTCGCTCGACTCGCTCGCTCGCTCGCTCGCACCTCCTGCTCACTGACAAACCCTGCACAAAAGTCAACATCATCACCCAAAAAAGGGGAGACACCATAATGCTCTCCCTTCTTCTCTCCTTCCGAGTGATCCCTCTTCCTCCGAGTTTCACTCGACGGGCAAACACCCATGTGCTGCATAGTGGAGTAATAAAAAGGTAGTACTCGTAGAAAAATCGATATACGAATCTGTAATTAAATAGGTTAAACTAGGGTTTTGCCCAGTTCTACAGATCAAGGGTTCAAAAAAATCCAACTACGGGGTTCGAACAACACGGTTCTAATCCAAGAATTTTTTCGACCTAGGTCACCCAAATGGCCTCAAACTATAGGGTTAGCATCTAGTGCAGTATGTGTGAAAATGTATGCACTATGTGTGCTATAACTTGTATGTCTTTCATATTTGAACCAAATTTGAATAAGTTTGAAATATTTGAAAAGGGGCTTTTGGCTTAAACGTTTGAAACCAAAAACCACTTCTCTTCATGCATGCTTGACTTCATAAGACAGAGTTTAGCTAGGGTTAGGGGGTAGATGCATGATTTTCCTGGTTTGAATATGTCTAGACCTTGTTTATCAACTTAATTGAATGCTTACTATATGACATAAGAATACAATGTGACTTGTTTTTTATTTTTTGATTTTTTTAAAATTTTATGCCCATTTGAATCTTGGTCAAATCCTAGGTTTGAACATGGTTTAAACAAGTTTAAATCATGAATATGAAACATTAAGCATCTATATATCCTTCTTACTCACCCCAAAATGTAGCTCTTGGGAGGGTTTTTCGAAATTTCCATGTTTGAAACCAAAACCACTTCTCTTCATGCATGCTTGACTTCATAAGACAGAGTTTAGGGTTAGGGTAGATATATACATGATTTTCTGGTTTGAATATGTCTAGGCCTTGTTTATCAACTTGAATGCTTACTATATATATATGACATAAGAATGTTATGTCCTTTGTTTTTTCATTCTTTTGATTTTTTTATGAATTTCCATGCCCATTTGAATCTTTTGGTCAAATCCTAGAGGTTTGACCAAGATTGAAACAAGTTTAAAACATGAAAATGAAAAGGGAAGCTTGTATATCCTTCTTAGTCACTCTAAAATGAAGTTTTTGGGAGGTTTTTGAAATTTCCATGTTTGAAACCCAAAACCACTTCTCTTCATGCTAGACTTCATAAGACAATTTAATTAGGGGTTAGGGGGTAGATACATGATTTGTCTGGTTTGAATATGTCCAAACCTTGCTTGTTTATCAACTTTAATGCTTACTATATGACATAAGAATGCTTACCATATGTTTGAATTTTAAAAGCATATAGTCTTCTTATGTCATATAGTAAGCATTCAAAAGTTTTTCTTTGAGAGAGTAGCATGCATGCATTCAAAAGTTGATAAATAAGATTTGTACATATTCAAACCAGACAAATCATGTATCTACACCCCTAACCCTAAACTCTGTCTTATGAAGTCAAGCATGAAGAGAAGTGCTTTTGGGTTTCAAACATGGAAATTTCACAAACCTCCCGAAAGCTTCAATTTACAGTGACTAAATAAGAAGGATCCAGGCTTACCTTTTCATTTTCATTTTTTAAACTGCTTGTTTAAATCTTGATCAAACCTAGGATTTGACCAAGATTCAAATGGGCATAAAAAATCCGGAAAAAATGAAAAAATGAAAAAACAAAGCACATATATAGCCTTCTTATGTCATATATATAGTAAGCATTCAATTAAGTTGATAATTTTAAACAAGGTCTATACATATTCAAACCAGAAAAAAGCATGTATCTACCCATGCATATATATATAACCCTATACTTTTGTCTTATAAAGACGTCAAGGATGAAGAGAAGTGGATTTGGGTTTCAAACATGGAAATTTCAAAAACCTCCCAAAACATGTATATATCTACCCCTAAACCCTAATATATCTTTGTCTTATGAAGCCAAGCATATGAAGAGAAGTGATTTTGGGTTTCAAACATGGAAACTTCAAAAACCTCCCAAAAGCTTCATTTTGGAGAGACTAAGAATGATCCATGCTTACCTTTTCATTGCCATGTTTTAAACTTGTTTTAACCTTGGTCAAACCTAGGATTTGACCAAGATTCAAATGGGAGTAAAAATTTAGAAAAATTCAAAAAAAAATGAAAAACCAAAGCACATATATAGCCTTCTTATGTCATATAGTAAGCATTCAAGTTGATAAACAAGGTCTAGACATATTCAAAGCAGAAATATCATGTATCATATCTACCCCTAACCCTAAACTCTGTCTTATGAAGTCAAACATATGAAGAGAACTGGGGTTTTGGGTTTCAAACATAAAATTTTCAAGTACCTTCATTTTAGAGTGAGTAAGGAAGGATTCATGCTTACCGTTTCATTTTCATGTTTTAAACTTGTTTAAACCTAGGATTTGACCAAGATTTAAATAGGCATAAAAAAATCGAAAGAAATCAAAAAATGAAAAACCAAAGCACATATATATAGCCTTCTTATATCATATAGTAAAAAATTCAAGTTGATAAACAAGGTCTAGACATATTCAAACAAGAAAAATCATGTATCTACACCTAACCATAAACTCTGTCTTAAGTGGTTTTGGGTTTCAAACATGGAAATTTCACAAACCTCCCAAAAGCTTCATTTTACAGTGACTAAGGAGGATCCATGCTTACCTTTTGGATTAAATGTTTGAAACCAAAAACCACTTCTCTTCATGCATGCTTGACTTCATAAGACAGAGTTTAGCTAGGGTTAGGGGGTAGATACATGATTTCCTGGTTTGAATATGTCTAGACCTTGTTTATCAACTTAATTAATTGATTGCTTACTATATGACATAAGAAGACTACGTGCCTTGGTTTTCATTTTTTTTGTTTTTTTTTTGAATTTTATGCTCATATATTTGAATCTTGGTCAAATCTTAGGTTTGACCAAGATTTAAACAAGTTTAAAACATGAAAATGAAAAGGGAAGCATGTATCCTTCTTAGTCACTCTAAAATGAAGCTTTTGGGATGTTCTTGAAATTTCCATGTTTGAAACCCAAAACGACTTCTCTTCATGCTAGACTTCATAAGATCAACAGGGGGTAGATACATGATTTGTCTGGTTTGGATATACCTAGACCTCGTTTAACTTGAATGCATATGATATGACATAAGAAGACTACGTGCTTTTGTTTTTCATTATTCTGATTTTTTTGAATTTTGTGCCCACCCATTTGTATCTTGGTCAAATCCTAGGCTTGATAATGATTTAAACAAGATTAAAATATGAAAATGCAAAGGTAAGCATGGATCCTTCTTAGTCACTCTAAAATGAAGCTTTTGGGAGCAAAACCACTTCTCTTCATATGCTTGACTTCATAAGACGGAGTTTAGGGGTTAGGGTGTATAGATACATGATTTGTCTAGTTTGAATATGTCTAGACCTTGTTTATCAACTTAATTGGCTTACTATATGACATAAGAAAACTATTTGCTTTGGTTTTTCTTTTTCCTGATTTTTTTCAATTTTGATGCCCATTTGAATCTTGTCAAATCCTAGGTTTGACCGAGATAATTTAAACAAGCTTAAAACATGAATATGAAAAGGGAAGCATGTATCCTTCTTTGTCAGTCTAAAATGAAGTTTTTGGGAGGTTTTTCAAATTTCCATGTTTGAAACCCAAAACCACTTCTCTTCATATGCTTGACTTCATAAGACAGAGTTCAGGGGTTAGGGGGTATAGATACATGATTTGTCTAGTTTGAATATGTCTAGACCTTGTTTATCAACTTTAATGCATACTATATCACATAAGAAAACTATTTGCTTTGGTTTTCTTTTTTCTGACTTTTTTTCAATTTTGATGCCCATTTGAATCTTGTCAAATCCTAGGTTTGACCAAGATAATTTAAACAAGCTTAAAACATGAATATGAAAAGGGGAGCATGTATCCTTCTTAGTCACTCTAAAATGTAGTTTTTGGGAGGTTTTCGAAATTTCCATGTTTGAAACCCAAAACCACTTCTCTTCACATGCTTGACTTCATAAGACAGAGTTTAGGGGTTAGGGGTATAGATACATGATTTGTCTGGTTTAATATGTCTAGACCTTGTTTATCAACTTTAATGCTTACTATATGACATAAGAAGACTATGTGATTTGATTTTTCATTTTTCTGTTTTTTATTTTTCTGCCCATTTGAATCTTGGTCAAATCCTAGGTTTGACCAAGATTTAGACAAGTTTAACACGTAAATGAGTTAACTTGGATTTCCTACCCTTGAATCCATAGGAAACTTTGTTCTAATGCACTATTATAATCAATCGAGTTTTTACACCAACAGGTCTGTCACTTACGTGTGGTGCCCACGCTTGAGGTCCCACACTTCAGTGAGCACAAGTCACGTGCAATAGGTACGCAAACTCCCAGCCATCTTCTTTGTCAAGAGAAGACGCATCAGGATGCGTATTGGAAGTCTGTGGGTCCTTCTGGATCCTTCCGTTGTCCCTCTCACAAAAAAAACAAATCTCTCTCATTCTCGGCCTCGCTCGACTCGCTCGCTCGCTCGCTCGCTCGCACCTCCTGCTCACTGACAAACCCTGCACAAAAGTCAACATCATCACCCGAAAAAGGGGAGACACCATAATGCTCTCCCTTCTTCTCTCCTTCCGAGTGATCCCTCTTCCTCCGAGTTTCACTCGACGGGCAAACACCCATGTGCTGCATAGTGGAGTAATAAAAAGGTAGTACTCGTAGAAAAATCGATATACGAATCTGTAATTAAATAGGTTAAACTAGGGTTTTGCCCAGTTCTACAGATCAAGGGTTCAAAAAAATCCAACTACGGGGTTCGAACAACACGATTCTAATCCAAGAATTTTTTCGACCTAGGTCACCCAAATGGCCTCAAACTATAGGGTTAGCATCTAGTGCAGTATGTGTGAAAATGTATGCACTATGTGTGCTATAACTTGTATGTCTTTCATATTTGAACCAAATTTGAATAAGTTTGAAATATTTGAAAAGGGGCTTTTGGCTTAAACGTTTGAAACCAAAAACCACTTCTCTTCATGCATGCTTGACTTCATAAGACAGAGTTTAGCTAGGGTTAGGGGGTAGATGCATGATTTTCCTGGTTTGAATATGTCTAGACCTTGTTTATCAACTTAATTGAATGCTTACTATACGACATAAGAATACTATGTGACTTGTTTTTTATTTTTTGATTTTTTTAAAATTTTATGCCCATTTGAATCTTGGTCAAATCCTAGGTTTGAACATGGTTTAAACAAGTTTAAATCATGAATATGAAAAATTAAGCATCTATATATCCTTCTTACTCACTCCAAAATGTAGCTCTTGGGAGGGTTTTTCGAAATTTCCATGTTTGAAACCAAAACCACTTCTCTTCATGCATGCTTGACTTCATAAGACAGAGTTTAGGGTTAGGGTAGATATATACATGATTTTCTGGTTTGAATATGTCTAGGCCTTGTTTATCAACTTGAATGCTTACTATATATATATGACATAAGAATGTTATGTCCTTTGTTTTTTCATTCTTTTGATTTTTTTATGAATTTCCATGTCCATTTGAATCTTTTGGTCAAATCCTAGAGGTTTGACCAAGATTGAAACAAGTTTAAAACATGAAAATGAAAAGGGAAGCTTGTATATCCTTCTTAGTCACTCTAAAATGAAGTTTTTGGGAGGTTTTTGAAATTTCCATGTTTGAAACCCAAAACCACTTCTCTTCATGCTAGACTTCATAAGACAATTTAATTAGGGGTTAGGGGTAGATACATGATTTGTCTGGTTTGAATATGTCCAAACCTTGCTTGTTTATCAACTTTAATGCTTACTATATGACATAAGAATGCTTACCATATGTTTGAATTTTAAAAGCATATAGTCTTCTTATGTCATATAGTAAGCATTCAAAAGTTTTTCTTTGAGAGAGTAGCATGCATGCATTCAAAAGTTGATAAATAAGATTTGTACATATTCAAACCAGACAAATCATGTATCTACACCCCCTAACCCTAAACTCTGTCTTATGAAGTCAAGCATGAAGAGAAGTGCTTTTGGGTTTCAAACATGGAAATTTCACAAACCTCCCAAAAGCTTCATTTTACAGTGACTAATTAAGAAGGATCCAGGCTTACCTTTTCATTTTCATTTTTTAAACTGCTTGTTTAAATCTTGATCAAACCTAGGATTTGACCAAGATTCAAATGGGCATAAAAAATCAGGAAAAAATGAAAAAATGAAAAAACAAAGCACATATATAGCCTTCTTATGTCATATATATAGTAAGCATTCAATTAAGTTGATAATTTTAAACAAGGTCTATACATATTCAAACCAAAAAAAAGCATGTATCTACCCATGCATATATATATAACCCTATACTTTTGTCTTATGAAGACGTCAAGGATGAAGAGAAGTGGATTTGGGTTTCAAACATGGAAATTTCAAAAACCTCCCAAAACATGTATATATCTACCCCTAAACCCTAATATATCTTTGTCTTATGAAGCTAAGCATATGAAGAGAAGTGATTTTGGGTTTCAAACATGGAAACTTCAAAAACCTCCCAAAAGCTTCATTTTAGAGAGACTAAGAATGATCCATGCTTACCTTTTCATTGCCATGTTTTAAACTTGTTTTAACCTTGGTCAAACCTAGGATTTGACCAAGATTCAAATGGGAGTAAAAATTCAGAAAAATTCAAAAAAATTTGAAAAACCAAAGCACATATATAGCCTTCTTATGTCATATAGTAAGCATTCAAGTTGATAAACAAGGTCTAGACATATTCAAAGCAGAAATATCATGTATCATATCTACCCCTAACCCTAAACTCTGTCTTATGAAGTCAAACATATGAAGAGAACTGGGGTTTTGGGTTTCAAACATAAAATTTTCAAGTACCTTCATTTTAGAGTGAGTAAGGAAGGATTCATGCTTACCGTTTCATTTTCATGTTTTAAACTTGTTTAAACCTAGGATTTGACCAAGATTTAAATAGGCATAAAAAATTCGAAAGAAATCAAAAAATGAAAAACCAAAGCACATATATATAGCCTTCTTATATCATATAGTAAAAAATTCAAGTTGATAAACAAGGTCTAGACATATTCAAACAAGAAAAATCATGTATCTACACCTAACCATAAACTCTGTCTTAAGTGGTTTTGGGTTTCAAACATGGAAATTTCACAAACCTCCCAAAAGCTTCATTTTACAGTGACTAAGGAGGATCCATGCTTACCTTTTGGATTAAATGTTTGAAACCAAAAACCACTTCTCTTCATGCATGCTTGACTTCATAAGACAGAGTTTAGCTAGGGTTAGGGGGTAGATACATGATTTCCTGGTTTGAATATGTCTAGACCTTGTTTATCAACTTAATTAATTGATTGCTTACTATATGACATAAGAAGACTACGTGCCTTGGTTTTCATTTTTTGTTTTTTTTTTGAATTTTATGCTCATATATTTGAATCTTGGTCAAATCTTAGGTTTGACCAAGATTTAAACAAGTTTAAAACATGAAAATGAAAAGGGAAGCATGTATCCTTCTTAGTCACTCTAAAATGAAGCTTTTGGGATGTTCTTGAAATTTCCATGTTTGAAACCCAAAACGACTTCTCTTCATGCTAGACTTCATAAGATCAACAGGGGGTAGATACATGATTTGTCTGGTTTGGATATACCTAGACCTCGTTTAAGTTGAATGCATACGATATGACATAAGAAGACTACGTGCTTTTGTTTTTCATTATTCTGATTTTTTTGAATTTTGTGCCCACCCATTTGTATCTTGGTCAAATCCTAGGCTTGATAATGATTTAAACAAGATTAAAATATGAAAATGCAAAGGTAAGCATGGATCCTTCTTAGTCACTCTAAAATGAAGCTTTTGGGAGCAAAACCACTTCTCTTCATATGCTTGACTTCATAAGACGGAGTTTAGGGGTTAGGGTGTATAGATACATGATTTGTCTAGTTTGAATATGTCTAGACCTTGTTTATCAACTTAATTGGCTTACTATATGACATAAGAAAACTATTTGCTTTGGTTTTTCTTTTTCCTGATTTTTTTCAATTTTGATGCCCATTTGAATCTTGTCAAATCCTAGGTTTGACCGAGATAATTTAAACAAGCTTAAAACATGAATATGAAAAGGGAAGCATGTATCCTTCTTTGTCAGTCTAAAATGAAGTTTTTGGGAGGTTTTTCAAATTTCCATGTTTGAAACCCAAAACCACTTCTCTTCATATGCTTGACTTCATAAGACAGAGTTCAGGGGTTAGGGGGTATAGATACATGATTTGTCTAGTTTGAATATGTCTAGACCTTGTTTATCAACTTTAATGCATACTATATCACATAAGAAAACTATTTGCTTTGGTTTTCTTTTTTCTGACTTTTTTTCAATTTTGATGCCCATTTGAATCTTGTCAAATCCTAGGTTTGACCAAGATAATTTAAACAAGCTTAAAACATGAATATGAAAAGGGGAGCATGTATCCTTCTTAGTCACTCTAAAATGTAGTTTTTGGGAGGTTTTTGAAATTTCCATGTTTGAAACCCAAAACCACTTCTCTTCACATGCTTGACTTCATAAGACAGAGTTTTGGGGTTAGGGGTATAGATACATGATTTGTCTGGTTTAATATGTCTAGACCTTGTTTATCAACTTTAATGCTTACTATATGACATAAGAAGACTATGTGATTTGATTTTTCATTTTTCTGTTTTTTATTTTTCTGCCCATTTGAATCTTGGTCAAATCCTAGGTTTGACCAAGATTTAGACAAGTTTAACACGTAAATGAGTTAACTTGGATTTCCTACCCTTGAATCCATAGGAAACTTTGTTCTAATGCACTATTATAATCAATCGAGTTTTTACACCAACAGGTCTGTCACTTACGTGTGGTGCCCACGCTTGAGGTCCCACACTTCAGTGAGCACAAGTCCCGGGCAATCGGTACGCCAACGCCCAGCCATCTTCTTTGTCAAGAGAAGACGCATCAGGATGCGTATTGGAAGTCTGTGGGTCCTTCTGGATCCTTCCGTTGTCCCTCTCACAAAAAAAACAAATCTCTCTCATTCTCGGCCTCGCTCGACTCGCTCGCTCGCTCGCTCGCTCGCACCTCCTGCTCACTGACAAACCCTGCACAAAAGTCAACATCATCACCCGAAAAAGGGGAGACACCATAATGCTCTCCCTTCTTCTCTCCTTCCGAGTGATCCCTCTTCCTCCGAGTTTCACTCGACGGGCAAACACCCATGTGCTGCATAGTGGAGTAATAAAAAGGTAGTACTCGTAGAAAAATCGATATACGAATCTGTAATTAAATAGGTTAAACTAGGGTTTTGCCCAGTTCTACAGATCAAGGGTTCAAAAGATGCCGACTCCGGGGTTCGCACAAGACGATTCTAATCCAAGAATTTTTCGACCTAGGTCACCCAAATGGCCTCAAACTATAGGGTTAGCATCTAGTGCAGTATGTGTGAAAATGTATGCACTATGTGTGCTATAACTTGTATGTCTTTCATATTTGAACCAAATTTGAATAAGTTTGAAATATTTGAAAAGGGGCTTTTGGCTTAAACGTTTGAAACCAAAAACCACTTCTCTTCATGCATGCTTGACTTCATAAGACAGAGTTTAGCTAGGGTTAGGGGGTAGATGCACGATTTTCCTGGTTTGAATATGTCTAGACCTTGTTTATCAACTTAATTGAATGCTTACTATATGACATAAGAATGCTATGTGACTTGTTTTTTATTTTTTGATTTTTTTAAAATTTTATGCCCATTTGAATCTTGGTCAAATCCTAGGTTTGAACATGGTTTAAACAAGTTTAAATCATGAATATGGAAAATTAAGCATCTATATATCCTTCTTACTCACTCCAAAATGTAGCTCTTGGGAGGGTTTTTCGAAATTTCCATGTTTGAAACCAAAACCACTTCTCTTCATGCATGCTTGACTTCATAAGACAGAGTTTAGGGTTAGGGGTAGATATATACATGATTTTCTGGTTTGAATATGTCTAGGCCTTGTTTATCAACTTGAATGCTTACTATATATATATGACATAAGAATGTTATGTCCTTTGTTTTTTCATTCTTTTGATTTTTTATGAATTTCCATGCCCATTTGAATCTTTTGGTCAAATCCTAGAGGTTTGACCAAGATTGAAACAAGTTTAAAACATGAAAATGAAAAGGGAAGCTTGTATATCCTTCTTAGTCACTCTAAAATGAAGTTTTTGGGAGGTTTTTGAAATTTCCATGTTTGAAACCCAAAACCACTTCTCTTCATGCTAGACTTCATAAGACAATTTAATTAGGGGTTAGGGGATAGATACATGATTTGTCTGGTTTGAATATGTCCAAACCTTGCTTGTTTATCAACTTTAATGCTTACTATATGACATAAGAATGCTTACCATATGTTTGAATTTTAAAAGCATATAGTCTTCTTATGTCATATAGTAATCATTCAAAAGTTTTTCTTTAAGAGAGTAGCATGCATTCAAAAGTTGATAAATAAGATTTGTACATATTCAAACCAGACAAATCATGTATCTACACCCCCTAACCCTAAACTCTGTCTTATGAAGTCAAGCATGAAGAGAAGTGCTTTTGGGTTTCAAACATGGAAATTTCACAAACCTCCCAAAAGCTTCATTTTACAGTGACTAATTAAGAAGGATCCAGGCTTACCTTTTCATTTTCATTTTTTAAACTACTTGTTTAAATCTTGATCAAACCTAGGATTTGACCAAGATTCAAATGGGCATAAAAAATCAGGAAAAAATGAAAAAATGAAAAAACAAAGCACATATATAGCCTTCTTATGTCATATATATAGTAAGCATTCAATTAAGTTGATAATTTTAAACAAGGTCTATACATATTCAAACCAGAAAAAAGCATGTATCTACCCATGCATATATATATAACCCTATACTTTTGTCTTATGAAGACGTCAAGGATGAAGAGAAGTGGATTTGGGTTTCAAACATGGAATTTTCAAAAACCTCCCAAAACATGTATATATCTACCCCTAAACCCTAATCTTTGTCTTATGAAGCCAAGCATATGAAGAGAAGTGATTTTGGGTTTCAAACATGGAAACTTCAAAAACCTCCCAAAAGCTTCATTTTAGAGATACTAAGAATGATCCATGCTTACCTTTTCATTGCCATGTTTTAAACTTGTTTTAACCTTGGTCAAACCTAGGATTTGACCAAGATTCAAATGGGAGTAAAAATTCAGAAAAATTCAAAAAAAAATGAAAAACCAAAGCACATATATAGCCTTCTTATGTCATATAGTAAGCATTCAAGTTGATAAACAAGGTCTAGACATATTCAAAGCAGAAATATCATGTATCATATCTACCCCTAACCCTAAACTCTGTCTTATGAAGTCAAACATATGAAGAGAACTGGGGTTTTGGGTTTCAAACATAAAATTTTCAAGTACCTTCATTTTAGAGTGAGTAAGGAAGGATTCATGCTTACCGTTTCATTTTCATGTTTTAAACTTGTTTAAACCTAGGATTTGACCAAGATTTAAATAGGCATAAAAAATTCGAAAGAAATCAAAAAATGAAAAACCAAAGCACATATATATAGCCTTCTTATATCATATAGTAAAAAATTCAAGTTGATAAACAAGGTCTAGACATATTCAAACAAGAAAAATCATGTATCTACACCTAACCATAAACTCTGTCTTAAGTGGTTTTGGGTTTCAAACATGGAAATTTCACAAACCTCCCAAAAGCTTCATTTTACAGTGACTAAGGAGGATCCATGCTTACCTTTTTGGATTAAACGTTTGAAACCAAAAACCACTTCTCTTCATGCATGCTTGACTTCATAAGATAGAGTTTAGCTAGGGTACGTTAGGGGGTGTAGATACATGATTTTCCTGGTTTGAATATGTCTAGACCTTGTTTATCAACTTAATTGATTGCTTACTATATGACATAAGAAGACCACGTGCCTTGGTTTTCATTTTTTGTTTTTTTTGAATTTTATGCTCATATATTTGAATCTTGGTCAAATCCTAGGTTTGACCAAGATTTAAACAAGTTTAAAACATGAAAATGAAAAGGGAAGCATGTATCCTTCTAGTCACTCTAAAATGAAGCTTTTGGGATGTTCTTGAAATTTCCATGTTTGAAACCCAAAACGACTTCTCCTTCATGCTAGACTTCATAAGATCAACACGGGGTAGATACATGATTTGTCTGGTTTGGATATACCTAGACCTTGTTTAACTTGAATGCATACGATATGACATAAGAAGACGTACTATACGTGCTTTTGTTTTTCATTATTCTGATTTTTTTGAATTTTGTGCCCACCCATTTGTATCTTGATCAAATCCTAGGCTTGATAATGATTTAAACAAGATTAAAATATGAAAATGCAAAGGTAAGCATGGATCCTTCTTAATTAGTCACTCTAAAATGAAGCTTTTGGGAGCAAAACCACTTCTCTTCATATGCTTGACTTCATAAGACGGAGTTTAGGGGTTAGGGGATATAGATACATGATTTGTCTAGTTTGAATATGTCTAGACCTTGTTTATCAACTTAATTGGCTTACTATATGACATAAGAAAACTATTTGCTTTGGTTTTTCTTTTCCTGATTTTTTTCAATTTTGATGCCCATTTGAATCTTTGTCAAATCCTAGGTTTGACCGAGATAATTTAAACAAGCTTAAAACATGAATATGAAAAGGGAAGCATGTATCCTTCTTTGTCACTCTAAAATGAAGTTTTTGGGAGGTTTTTCAAATTTCCATGTTTGAAACCCAAAACCACTTCTCTTCATATGCTTGACTTCATAAGACGGAGTTTAGGGGTTAGGGTGTATAGATACATGATTTGTCTAGTTTGAATATGTCTAGACCTTGTTTATCAACTTAATTGGCTTACTATATGACATAAGAAAACTATTTGCTTTGGTTTTTCTTTTTCCTGATTTTTTTCAATTTTGATGCCCATTTGAATCTTTGTCAAATCCTAGGTTTGACCGAGATAATTTAAACAAGCTTAAAACATGAATATGAAAAGGGAAGCATGTATCCTTCTTAGTCACTCTAAAATGTAGTTTTTGGGAGGTTTTTGAAATTTCCATGTTTGAAACCCAAAACCACATCTCTTCATGCTTGACTTAATTTATAAGACATAGTTTAGGGGTTAGGGGGTAGATACATGATTTGTATGGTTTGATATTTCTAGACCTTGTTTATCAACTTTAATGTTTACTATATGACATAAGATGACTATGTGATTTGGTTTTTCATTTTTCTGTTTTTTATTTTATTGTTCTGCCCATTTGAATCTTGGTCAAATCCTAGGTTTGACCAAGATTTAGACAAGTTTAACACGTAAATGAGTTAACTTGAATTTCCTACCCTTGAATCCATAGGAAACTTTGTTCTAATGCACTATTATAATCAATCGAGTTTTTACACCAACAGGTCTGTCACTTACGTGTGGTGCCCACGCTTGAGGTCCCACACTTCAGTGAGCACAAGTCACGTGCAATAGGTACGCAAACTCCCAGCCATCTTCTTTGTCAAGAGAAGACGCATCAGGATGCGTATTGGAAGTCTGTGGGTCCTTCTGGATCCTTCCGTTGTCCCTCTCACAAAAAAAACAAATCTCTCTCATTCTCGGCCTCGCTCGACTCGCTCGCTCGCTCGCTCGCACCTCCTGCTCACTGACAAACCCTGCACAAAAGTCAACATCATCACCCGAAAAAGGGGAGACACCATAATGCTCTCCCTTCTTCTCTCCTTCCGAGTGATCCCTCTTCCTCCGAGTTTCACTCGACGGGCAAACACCCATGTGCTGCATAGTGGAGTAATAAAAAGGTAGTACTCGTAGAAAAATCGATATACGAATCTGTAATTAAATAGGTTAAACTAGGGTTTTGCCCAGTTCTACAGATCAAGGGTTCAAAAAAATCCAACTACGGGGTTCGAACAACACGATTCTAATCCAAGAATTTTTTCGACCTAGGTCACCCAAATGGCCTCAAACTATAGGGTTAGCATCTAGTGCAGTATGTGTGAAAATGTATGCACTATGTGTGCTATAACTTGTATGTCTTTCATATTTGAACCAAATTTGAATAAGTTTGAAATATTTGAAAAGGGGCTTTTGGCTTAAACGTTTGAAACCAAAAACCACTTCTCTTCATGCATGCTTGACTTCATAAGACAGAGTTTAGCTAGGGTTAGGGGGTAGATGCATGATTTTCCTGGTTTGAATATGTCTAGACCTTGTTTATCAACTTAATTGAATGCTTACTATATGACATAAGAATACTATGTGCCTTGTTTTTTATTTTTTTATTTTTTTAAAATTTTATGCCCATTTGAATCTTGGTAAAATCCTAGGTTTGAACATGGTTTAAACAAGTTTAAATCATGAATATGAAAAATTAAGCATCTATATATCCTTCTTAGTCACTCCAAAATGTAGCTCGATCTTGGGAGGGTTTTCGAAATTTCCATGTTTGAAACCAAAAACCACTTCTCTTCATGCATGCTTGACTTCATAAGACAGAATTTAGGGTTAGGGGTAGATATATACATTATTTTCTGGTTTGAATATGTCTAAACCTTGTTTATCAACTTGAATGCTTACTATATATATATGACATAATAATGTTATGTCCTTTGGTTTTTCATTCTTTTGATTTTTTATGAATTTCCATGCCCATTTGAATCTTTTGGTCAAATCCTAGAGGTTTGACCAAGATTTAAACAAGTTTAAAACATGAAAATGAAAAGGGAAGCTTGTATATCCTTCTTAGTCACTCTAAAATGAAGTTTTTGGGAGGTTTTAGAAATTTCCATGTTTGAAACCCAAAACCACTTCTCTTCATGCTAGACTTCATAAGACAATTTAATTAGGGGTTAGGGGGTAGATACATGATTTGTCTGGTTTGAATATGTCCAAACCTTGCTTGTTTATCAACTTGAATGCTTACTATATGACATAAGAATGCTTACCATATGTTTGAATTTTAAAAGCATATAGTCTTCTTATGTCATATAGTAAGCATTCAAAAGTTTTTCTTTGAGAGAGTAGCATGCATTCAAAAGTTGATAAATAAGATTTGGACATATTCAAACCAGACAAATCATGTATCTACACCCCTAACCCTAAACTCTGTCTTATGAAGTCAAGCATGAAGAGAAGTGCTTTTGGGTTTCAAACATGGAAATTTCACAAACCTCCCAAAAGCTTCATTTTACAGTGACTAAGAAGGATCCAGGCTTACCTTTTCATTTTCATGTTTTAAACTTGTTTAAATCTTGGTCAAACCTAGGATTTGACCAAGATTTAAATGGGCATAAAAAATCAAAAAAAAAACAGAAAAAATGAAAAACCAAAGAACATAGCCTTCTTATGTCATATAGTAAGCATTCAAGTTGATAAACAAGGTCTAGACATATTCAAACCAGAAAAAGCATGTATCTACCCCTAACCCTAAACTATGTCTTACGAAGTCAAGCATGAAGAGAAGTGGTTTTGGGTTTCAAACATGGAAATTTCAAAAACCTCGCGAAAGCTTCATTTTAGAGTGACTAAGAAGGATCCATGCTTACCTATTCATTTTCATGTTTTAAACTTGTTTAAACCTTGATAAAACCCAGGATTTTACCTATTTAATCATAGATTCATAGGTTGATTTTTTACTTTTTTATTATTACTATGCAGCACATGTGTGTTTGCCCGTCCAGTGAAACTCGGAGGAAGAGGGATCACACGGAAGGAGAAGAAGGGATAGCAGTCACGGGGCCCCTCTTATTATTTATGGTGTATATCTTTTTCTGGTGATGTTGACTGTTGTGCACGTTTGTCAGTGCGCAGGAGGTGCGAGGCTGCGAGCGAGCGAGTCGAGCGAGGCCGAGAATGAGAGAGATGTTTTTTTCTTTTTCTTTTCCGTGAGAGGGACAACAGAAGGATCCAGAGACGACTTCCACTACGCATCCTGGTGCGCGTCTTCTCTTGACAAAGAAGATGGCTGGGAGTTTGCGTACCTACTATAGTACTACTACACAAGAAACATATACATGTCAAACTTTTCAATCATGACCCACATGCATTTTATGTATATATTCACAACTTTTAATGCATGCATGAAAACTCAGCAAAATATGTGCATTTTGGGTTGTCGCACATAAATGTGCTTTTACTTGTCTGCCACCAATCCAATTTTCATGTGAGGGGGAAACATGACACACGATGGACATTTCCAATGTTTCACGAATTAATTATCTCAATTTGCATCCATATATATATGCGCCTGGTTACTGAAAGATCGAACCAAAGGTGAACTTGAAACATTTTCATTTTCATGTTTTAAACTTGTTTAAATCTTGGTCAATCCTTGGATTTGACCAAGATTCATAAAAAATTCAAAAACATAGTCTTCTTATGTCATACAGTCAACATTCAAGTTGATAAAACAAGATCTAAACATATTAAAAGAAGAATCATGTATCTACCCCCTAACCCTAAACTCTGTCTTTTGAAGTCAAACATGAAGATACGTGGTTTTGGGTTTACAAGATGGAAATTTCAAAAACCTCCGAAAAGCTTAATTTTGGAGTGACTAAGAAGGATACATGCTTACTTTTTCATTTTCATGTTTTAAACTTGTTTAAAGCTTGGTCAAACCTAGCTAGCTAGGATTTGACCAAGATTCAAGTGCGCATAATTTTTTTGAAAAAACCCCCAAAAATGAAAAACCATAACACATAGTCTTCTTGCGTCACATATATTGTAAGCATTCAAGTGTTGATAAACAATATCTAGACATATCAAACAAGAAAAATCATGTATCTATTTCCCTAACCCTAAATTTGTCTTATGAAGTCAAGCATGAAGAGAAGTGGTTTGGGTTTTCAAACATGGAAATTTCGAAAACCGCCCAAAAGCTTCATTTCGGACTGACTAAGAAGGATCCATGCTTACCTTTTCATTTTCATGTTTCAAACTTGTTTAAATTCTTGTTCAAACCTAGGATTTGACCAAGATTCAAATGGGCATAAAAACAATCGAAAAAATCAAAAATGAAAAACCAAAGCACATAGTCTTCTTATGTCACATAGTAAGCCATTCAACTTGATAACAAGGTCTAGACCTATTCAAACCAGAAAAATCATGTATCTACCCCTAACCCTAAACTCATCTGTCTTATGAAGTCAAGCATGAAGAGAAGTGGTTTTGGGTTTCAAACATAGACATTTCAAAAGCCTCCCAAAAGCTTCATTTTGGAGTGACTAAGAAGGATCCATGCTTAATTTTTCATTTTAATGTTTTAAACTTGTTTAAATCTTGGTTAAACCTATGATTTGACCAAAATTTGATTCGGCATAAAAATTCAAAACAAATCAAATAAATGAAAAACCAATGCACATAGTACATCTTCTTATGTCATATACTAAGCATTCAAGTTGATAAGCCAGGTCTAGACATATTCAAACTAGAAAAATCATGTATCTACCGCTAACCCTAAACTCGATTTGTCTTATGAAGTCAATCATGAAGAGGTGTTTTGGGTTTCAGACATGGAAATTTCAAAAACCTTCCAAAAGCTTCATTTTGAAGTTACTAATTAAGAAGGATCACTACAAGAAAAGTTTGGCAACTTTTCTTGTAGTGGATCCAGGCTTAATTTTTCATTTTCATGTTTTAAATTTTGGTCAAACCTAGGATTTGACCAAGATACAAATGGGCATAAAAATTCAGGGTAGCATCATACCCCCCTCCTTCCCGCGTAGAAAAAGTGTTAGGCGAGTAGTAGAATGGCATGACCAACAAGTTTCAAGTAAATTTTTTAATATGACCAAAATATACCAATTGATAGATGTGTTAACTTGGCTTCATGGGTGTGTGACCTAAGATTGAGCCATGGTACATTTTGCCAACAAAGTAGCAATTGATTGGGAGCGGTGTTTTGGAACATGGGTGCATATGCTCCCTATATTTTGAAATGCATCTTACATACATTTTAAATTTTTTAAAAATTGAAACTAAAAGTTCGCACATACATCTTCACGTGCTACGTGCTCACAAAGTGGTTTCATAACAAATCGACTTATCATGTGACGTGTGTAAAAAAGACAAAATTCAGTGCTAAAAATAATGCTTTTTACAAGATAAACTTTCTCTTTTTTATATAGACCATACAAAATATTGGTTTTTCGTGAAACTTGACGAACACACGTATATTATGGAGATGTACATGTAGAATGTTTTGTCCAAGTTTTTTGACATTTCGAAATATAATTTTTTGGTAGAGGGAGCATATGCACCCGGGAGCCGAATTGAATTTCCGCAATTGAGTTGGCTTTCTACCTTAGTAGGCGTGCATTGGAAGGATGCATTATGCCGGCAAAGTTTTCAAACGTTCAAACTTTTCCGGTTTCTCATACAGTATTTGGCTCCTTGAGAAGCATTGATGTGATCATATAAGGTTATGCAAAACTTCACCTTTCCCGTACTTACCCGAGCACTCGACACCCCTCGTCCCATGGCGACTCCTCCAGCCATAGCCCCGTGCACCCAGGCTCCACGACTCAGCCTCGGAGGGGTGTGCGCTAAAAGCTCGCAAATGTCTGTGTGCCATTGGTGTGCGATGAAGCTGTGCGGCTACGTGTCTTGCGGGGGCTAGACTCCTGGCGCCCTTTGATCTAGGCGAGGGAGAGGAGGGAGGGGGGTCCCATGAAGCGGCGGTGGCCCAGGTATCGGCGGCAGCAGCGGCAAAGTGGGCTGGTCGGAGCATAGGCATGCGCCGGGGGCGAACCTCGCCGGGTGAGGATGCTTCCATTGTGAAGAAGCACTTGCCATCCAGGGCTTCGGGTTCGCCAACAAACTCAGCGCCTCGGTCCATGGCGTTGCCGTCGTGGGGACGTCGGGGGCGGCGGCAACGTGCTGCAGCCCCAGCCTTTAGTGGGGACCAAAGTGCGACCGACCACATCACGGCGTCGGCAGCATTGGGGATGCCGATGGGCATCCAATGCCACACACAGATTTGGGAGGTTCTGGCCGGGCCGAGTTCCAAACTTCCATCATCGGAGCCGAGGGCTTGGTACTTCAAATTCCGAATCAGGCAATCCTTCGACCCCAATCAGCTTCTGCCTGTGGTCCAAATCCGAGATATCTTGGCGGCAGCTATGCTGGTTAAGCTTAGCCGGACAGCGGCAATCGACGATCTGCAAAACCTAGATGCCTTCCGAGGATTTGCAGCAGCCGTCAATGCACTCGTGGAGGCATCGCATGCTGGTAGCAGCGGCGAATGCGGGTATGTTGTTTTACTCCCTTTGTATGCTTTTGTCATAAAAATCAATTTGCTAATTCTCATTCGATTGAAAATTAGACCCATTCACCATCAACTCTCAAACAGTGGACACTAGTAATATGTAGAACTAGAAATTACACAAGATTTCTGTACTCCTAGTACTATTACTTCGATGCTACATGTTGTTTACACGAGGAAATTGCACAAACTACCCCTTATTGCTGCCTTCGTTGCGTAAAACACTTTTTTAAACTGTAATTTTTTTCCGCACAAACCACCAACTATCGTGTTCTGTTGCAGGGAGGTTCAAATTTAGGATTGAGCTGTTTAAGAGCAAATCAGATGATCGGGGACCACCAACTACTATAGTTTTAATTGCAAATAGATTCGATTTTGCAAAATTATGAAACGCACATAACGTTTGAATTACTACAATTTTTTTGAAGGTTTGATATTTTCATCATTTTTGTGTGAATCTTACACCAAGTAACACAACTTTCAGACGGCATACAAAATATTTTCAAACTTCCTAGATTTGATAGCTCAAATATTTTTAATTACTAGTTTTTCATTATTTTAAAATGTCGAAACACTATATTTTGGCTGAATGTTAGAAAATATATTTCATGATTATCCCATATTAGTTAAGAAGTACATAAACTAGTAGTAGTAATAAAGAACAGAGGGAGTTTATGGAGATACATCCATTAAGGGCATGTTAGTGTGTGTTGGTGTATTACTTATGCCTTCTTTGGTTAATACACTTCTCAAGTGATCCCCGCAAACCCTCTATTCTTGCCTAGAATACAAAAACTCCCCATCAAAGTATTAGTGCATTTTTTGGATGAGTATTCGAGAGGATTGGGTGAACACCAGGATTTGCATAGGAAATTGGTACAATTGAATCCTTGGCTGTTTGATTTGTAGGATTGTTTCCGATAGGAATTTTTCCTAAGGATTTCTTTGCACAGATTCCATAGAAAATTAATCATCTACTCATGCCTCTTTTTAAGAATGCTTTACTTTTCCTATGGTGGAATCAAACAAAGTTTGGATTCTATGAATTCCTATAGGATTGGAGTGGACATGACATTGCAATCCTACATTTCCCAATTCCTACATCTTTCGGTAGGCATTTGCCTAGAATAAATAACCATGTGTATTACGGAGTAGCAATAAAATATAGGTTTATTTCTCTAAAGCATCTTGCACTGTACTAGTACATGGCTTAAGAGACAATATTTTTACCATTTTTTTGCGAGAAGACAATATTATTACCATAGTTACTAAGTACATTTTATTGGATGATGAAGTGATAGCCCTCATCAATGCATTGTGAATTATTAGGGCATGGGTCACACGTGATTTACGAGTACACCGCACGATCGAGAGCCGCCGTCCCTCTTTGCTTTCTACCGATGCGGCGGAGCTCCTCCCCACAACCACGAATAACTGAAAGCCACAACTGCTGGGGAAAAGTCTTGCGCCGAGAAAATCTACAACCGTGGTTGAGTACATGTGTTTCTTAAGATACGAGTGCTCCAATGCATTTTTTTCTTTCCTTTTACTAATTTACCTTGAAAATCCCGCACGTCCATTTATTTGTGGACGGAGGGAGTATCACGCCAAGAGGAAGTAGGACAATAGTGGGCGCTTATAGCCCGCCTACGTGGTACTTTTGCCAGCTGTTGGCTCTTCTATTGTTCTTGCTCTAAAGAAACCCCGATTGTGAAAGGCCAAGGCGTACTTCTTTTGGTCACGCAAAATTCAAAATACTGCCATGGACATTGAATTGACATGATAACACATAGCTTGGGATGTCCAAATTTGCACGTTAGACCAGTGACTTGTTCTTCACCTTTTCAGAGGGAACAGTGACTTTTTATTATGGGTCTATACACTTTCCAAGAAACAGGAGGAGATGCTGTAGAGTGTAGAGGAGCGAAGTCAAGCGCCCCGCCCCCACCTGCCCTATTTTGGTTCACCTCCATCGTCTACCTCCGCCCCCGCCCGCACCAATCGACCACCTTCCATAGCACGCGCCAGTGCCACCGCCATGCAGCTTTAGAATCAATTCCACCGCCCAGTTTGAGAGCCTCCGTTCTTCATCTTCCCTGCCACCTGCCGCCATCGAACCCAAATTAAACTCCAATCAGTTGAACCCAAACCTCATAGACCCACCCCCTGCCCTGCGATGGCGGCATCGAACAAGGAAAATGATGACTCTGAACTGTTTCAGAAGGTCTTTTCCGAAGGTCCCCTTGAAGAACTCGTAACAAGATGCGACGTCATCACCGCCGCGAGCCTCGTCGGTTCGTCCAAACTATTTTTCGACTCTGCAAATGATAGTGCAACTCTATCTTTTTCTCTCCCGTTTGGCCTGCCATGTGTTCTTCATTCTCACCCGACGAAGGTAGCACGGGATTGCAAGCTGATGCCACTGGACAGGTTCTCCTCCGACGCCATTTGTGATGCCGTACGCACGGGTAAGCGGTGGGTAGGTGCCAATGGAGATTGGGTTGCCATGGTTGACACCGGCTTTCCGCTTGCAAATGGAAACTTGTCAATGTCTACACTCGCCGTGAAATTCCTCTCCTGTGCCGTTTGAAACCACCCACATTCCAAATATATACCACCACAACCGTCGAGCTATAATATTTCACAAGATATATATTTGCCAAGTTCCCACAATGCTGGGGGTACAAAAATTTCTCTCTTGTTGCTGTTTTTGACATCAGAGTTGCCCTCCTTTGCGGCGAAGATTCTAGATGGACAGTTCTTACAGAGCCCAAGTCCCACATGTTTTACAATTACAGCGATGCAATTCTCCACAATGGGCTTGTGTTTGCCACAACTCATACCGCAATCGTTCACGCATGGAATCCTCAGCAAGTCGGTAATTTTCCTTCGGACGTAGTGTATGATGAGCTTCATTATTGATGGCTGTAAAGATAATTTTAATGCACAAACTTATTAATTTTCGAACTCGACTGATCTGACTTGGAGGCTTGGGGCATATTTGCTTCGGATGAAATTTCATTGGTATTTAGACTTTTTATTCGAGATGATTACCATAGAAAAATTTGAGGATTGTATAATTAGGAGTTTTATTCTCAGATTGAATTATGTTGGATTTTGACCTCTACTTGAACTTCTTGAAATGAATCCTTTGGTTTCCCATGTGATGTACTCAAATACACCAATATGCTGTATTATTGAATGGAAATGCCATTATATCATCCCTTCTGAATCCTAATGCGTTTTCCCAATTCTTACGTTTTCATATTTGTGCAAACCAAACATACCCTTCTTAACAGTAATTTCGTTTTCAAGCAGGTCCTCCGCTGATCGTAGAGCCACCGCCCATTGTGTTTGAATGGCGGTGTGCACTTGATGATGCTCTTGGCCATGATCACGAGGTCGATTATGGCATGTGGTGGTTAGCAAGATCTATAGATGGTTCTAGACTTCTTCTGATCCATACACTGGGCATTGCTGATGAAAGGGAATTTTCCTGTAAAGTTTGCCATACTGCTTCTGATCGTCGTGTTCATCATGGTCGCACTGTTGGCAACTATGCTTCTGGGTTTGGTTGCCTGGTGTTCACGAAGGACACTAGTAAGTTAAATGAAGGTATTCCATGGGAAAAGATTGATGACCTTGGAGAATATTCTCTTTTCCTTGGAGTGAACTATCCGATTATGCTGCCATTAGGCGGTGCAGATGTTGTCCCAGGATGTCTGACGAGAAGAAATTGTGTGTACACCTTGCCGAATGAAGCATGGCTTCGCACTGCAGCTGCCTGAAATATGCCGATTCAGTCTGAATCGTGAAGATTGCGCCGTTGGTTTCCAAACCAACGCCTTGGAGAAAACATGCAAAACAAAAAAAGATAGGTACCTGGTAAAGACACCGCTTTGGTTCATCCCAAACTTCGCCAACGCCCCGGATTGGAACAAGTGTGATGTTTAATTCTGAAACAGGGCCTGCAGCCATTGTAGCTACTGATAGTATGTAATTTCATAGCTAATGAACGAGGCAATTGTGGTCTACTAATTACAACTGTCTTGTAAAGAGGTGGTCTATAAGTATACCCCTCTCTTCATTGATGCATTTGTGGTCTACATGATGGTACTCTTAAATATATTGGTGTGGCTCCTCAACACATAATGTGGGGGTATTATTGTGTTAAAGTTGAAGGCTTGATCAACTATAGGTTCACTTCTCTAGTTACATTACTAGGTACTCCGGTTATTATGTTGTGATGAACACATTGTGTTCTGTTGTTCGGTGAAGACAAAAGTAGAACTATGGTATGCTTATGTTTAAGAGCAAGCGAGGGTTTAGCTTGAGATGTTAAAATTCAGATTTGAACTATTTTTTGATATGGAAATTTGAAATATATATGGTACTGTATATGATTATGTATAACAACAAGTGACGAAAGGGCTGATGCTCCTATTCCTTGTCGGCGGGAGGACTATGTGTGCGGCGATTTGAGCCAAATTAGAAGGCCATAGCTATGTTGATTGGTCCTTGAAGTTGGAGGGGCTAGGATTTCGGATGAGCGGAGTGGGGGAAGTTGTTGCTCATGGAACAAAAGTCCTTAAAATAGTAATGTTACTAGTATATAGGAGTACAAGGTATATGCTTGTACTATTTTAGTACTATAATAAGTATATCGGGTTCATCAAAAAGAATTATCTCGGGTTCACAACCACGTGGGGTCAAGGTGAGGGAAAGTTGGTCAATACCTCTTACCGCTATATCCCCGCCCCAAGTTCTAATGCGCAAGTGCTGTTATTTTTTTAAAGGGAAATAGTGGTTCCTCTCCCCCGGAAACATGCCCCGCATCTCCACCTCCTAGTATCGTAGTACTACTACTGCATCTTCTCCAAAAAAAACCCTCTTCTCGTCTCTTTCTCCCGTTCACCCCTCTCTCCCTTGCATTAGATTACCGACTCCAATGAAGCGAAGCGTAAGGTTGAGGAGATTCCTGATTGCTACCACCACCCATGGGGTGGGGCAACCTCCACTACCCACCGGTGGAGAACATAGCCGAGCGGGCGGATATCCTCAGCACCGGTCGCCTCGCTCGAGGCATGATCGGCATGCGGCATGCCATCCGCGGAGCGCATAAGGTTCCGTTCGGTTTACCGAGCCTGCTCCATCGCGACCCCGAGACATGGCCGTACGACCGCGACAATACTGTAAGAGTATTTATTTATTTACTCATCTCGTTTCAGCTTGTGTTTTTTCAATCAACTTTTCTTATTGCCAAACATCATGCATGAATTTAGACTCAACATCATCACCTGATTTGGGAGTACTGTAAGGTTTGCTGCCTTCACTATGCACATGTACTCTTCAGAATTGCTTTATTTATCCATTACATTTGTGCTTCAGTTCTGCACAATCCGCTCTTCATTCTGTCGAATACCTTGCATGCATAGACAATTTTGAAACAAATCCTATTTGCAGGGCATTCACGCGTTGCTGATGCCATTAGACAAGCCGACAGTTCCAGCATTTATCCATACCAAGGAGGAACTGGATGGACATGGACCCATGCATCGGGTGGGTTGTAACGGCGATCGGGTGGCATTTGTCCAGCAGGACGGGCACTTGACGATCCGCAACATATACATATCAGATACTATTATACCTCTTCCATCTCTGCAAGATGCAGGAATTTCTTTGGGCCCTACTAGTGAATGGTGGCATGGCAGCCCACCATTCCTGTTCAAATACAAAATAGATAAAAGTTTGGAACTGCTCAAAGTACGGATCGTCAAGAGGCCGTACAAAGATGATCTAGCAGAGCCATGGCATTACGAGGTAATCGTTGTATTTGACGAATTGATCGCTATCCTACAAGCGCCCCTAGAAAAGGAGTGGAATATCCTGAGAAACCCTGAATTCTTTGATAGAAACAGCTATGTCGATGCCATGGGCATTCCTGGATATGGTACAAGTTCACACCTACATCGTGTATACGCAGTTACATATCCGTATGGAGATGTTCTGGTTTGGGAACCATATACCTGTGGTGAGTCTTTGTTTTATGTCTTAACTAGTAAATGGCATGCTGCACATGTTGGACCAATTACGATTCGCAATACTGATGTATAAAAGTTGCGTTCTAAATGTTGTTCAAACTTTCAATACAACTAATAATTTGGTTATACCATCAAAATAAGTGTGAGCATACAGTTTATAAATATGAACAAAAATTTGGAACCTTTCTTAATCACTATCAAGTGGGACGTGTGATATCGGTGTGAGACTGCTCTGATTTTTCTTCACAATGGAAACATGACGGTTCTAGAAACAAGTGGACACCGGTGTGGTATTTTTCACGCGAATACCTCTAATCCCAACCGTTAGATTTTGGACACCAACAGTTGGAATTGCTGCTACATGTCTTGTTAAAAACTGGTGCCTTATAGTAGTAGAAAATAGAAGATAGAAGAGAAGAGATAATTTTCAGTGTAGTTCCTACTTGCTGCATTGTGGTTGATCTTTGTGCATTGCAGGGACACATGCAGCCCCGCGTCTCATTGACGCCCCTGTCATTGAAGATGAAGAAGCAGAAGTGGCTGCAATTTTCGCTCAAATCGAGGGAGATGCTGTCATGGAAGATGATGAAGCAAATGTGGCTCAAGGCGATGGAGGTGCCGATGAAGATAATGATGCTGATGAAGAAGAATTAGAAGAAGATGAATTCGATGATGAAGAATTAGATGATGAAGAATTAGATGATGATGGTGATAATCATAATTATGAAGATGAAGATGTATTTCTTGGATTTTCTGACCAGCGCACTTGGTTCCTGGCACCAATGAGAGCAGAGTCCATTACTGGTGAATCTGATCTCGCGTGGATTCAGGTTAAAGGTTATCGGCCCATCCTCGGTCCTTCAATATTACATATGGGTAACAAGCTGAGGTCTTATCCTTTGGTACGGTGCTACGTTTTCTTGAGATCTGCCCATACCTTGGACCCTGTAGAAGAGGCAAGGTGGGAAAGATTGAACAATTTGAAGGGGCGTTCTTTATTTCTTGGACTCAATCACCCAATTTTCATGCTACCCCCGCCAATCGACGCAGAGGCTGCAGAACCAGATTTCCAATTGTTCAAACCTGACTGTGTCTTTGCTACCCACAATCGCGCCCGTGATACATGGATACGTCCAAGGCCAAATTGGTGCAGAATGCACGTCAATGGAGGTCCTGCCATAGGCTCAAGATTGCAGTACAAAAAAGAGAAGATTGAACATAGAGCCGAAGCACCCATGTGGTTCGTCCCAACACTTCCACCTGTTTTTCCTTGAGAAATAAGAGACAGATGGTGACCTTATTTTATAGAGAAAACATAATGTTCGTGAACTTAACCTCATGAACATTCGCTGTTCGGTTTTTGCTGAAATCAAAATTCTGCAGAGATGAAGATCTTGTTATCACCAGATTTTGGCCAAATTAGGAGGTGGGCCGTAAGGGAGATGGGCTTGGAAGATTACACGTGGAAGATCTCTGAAGCGGCCTTGCACGAAGAATTTGGGCTAGATTGCCCGTGTATCTTTAGTTATAGTAGATCGCATCTTAGATTAGAAGTTAGAATTCGTCTCGTGCACGGTGGGGATTATTCCCACGTTAGAAAGTCCCCTGGACTATAAATATGTATCTAGGGTTTATGGAATAAACAACCAACGTTCAACCAACAAATCAATCTCGGCGCATCGCCAACTCCTTCGTCTCGAGGGTTTCTACCGGTAAGCATCATGCTGCCTAGATCGCATCTTGCGATCTAGGCAGCATAAGCTTCATGTTGTTCATGCGTTGCTCGTACTGAAGCCTTTTTGATGGCGAGCAACGTAGTTATCATAGATGTGTTAGGGTTAGCATAGTTCTTCGTATAACATGCTATCGTAGTGCGACCCTTGCATGTCTAGCCGCCCTTACACCTATCTTAGGTGTAGGGGCGGCACCCCGCTTGATCATTATTTAGTAGATCCGATCCGTTACGGTTGCTCCTTGTTCTTCAAGGATTAGTTTAATATCTGCAATAGTTAGGCCTTACAAAGGGTTGGAGGATCCAGCGGCACGTAGGGTGTCGTTTGCTAGTCCTAGACAGGATGTTCCGGGGATCAACCTCGTGTTGGTTTTTAGGCCCTATCTAGGATCGGCTTACGATCACCGTGCGTGGCCGCGAGGCCCAATCGTGAGTAGGATGATCCGATTATGCGGTGAAAACCCTAAATCGTCGTAGGTCGCTTTAGCTTTATCTTGATCAAGCAGGACCACCATATATTCGTGCACCTCGTACGAATCATGGGTGGATCGGCTCGTTGAGCCGATTCACAGGATAACCTGAGAGCCGATCGAGGCTCGTATTTAATGTTTACGTGTATGCCATGCAGGAAACTAAGCGAGGCATCTCCATCACCTTCCTGACCAGGTATAGGTCAGGTGGCACGCCCTTGCATCAGCATCGGACGTGTGTACCAGAGGCTTTGCGGGCCGTCGCTCGGAGGGACCAGGGCCAGCCGCAACCCTAGGTTGTTCCCGGCTCTACTGTGTTGCCCGTCGCTGCCCGCCGGTGGGTTTTGACCGCAACACATTCTGGCACGCCCGGTGGGACAAGCTTCGACATCAACCACCTCGCCATCTACATCTGAGATGGCGGACGGCACTCCAGTCACGTACGAGGATCTGACCGACGAGCTCAAGAAGAAGTATGACGAGGTCAAAGCCATCCTCGAAGCCGACCTCATCGGCTCTTTCCACAGAACCCGTTCACATGGCATCAGGTGGAAGGGGTTCTCGCCTGATGGTGCACTCGATGGGATAGACCTCTGCCCCGTCAGAAGAACGCACCAGGTCCCTGCGGCAGGAGATCAACTACTTGGTGGCTCACTCGCTACACCGCCACTCTGAGAACCTGGTAAACACGTTGGAGCGTGTCGCTCTTCGGGTGATCCAGGAGATCATGAGGCACCAGTACTCGCCGTCAGGACCAGCTCTCGGGACGCATCAAGGAGAGTTGCCATTCCAGTCCCGTCCATCGCTGCCATTTGCGTTGGCAGCACCAGAAGTGCCGACTTCACCGGCATTCGTCGTCTACAAGATCGGTGGTGACCCTAGTGACTGCCAGTTCTTGCATGAGGCGCCTAAGGAGATCCCTCACGGGTACACGTGCACGTATGTGCCAGATTGCGGTAACTGGGCGCTCACAAACCAGGCCACAACATCAGGGACTTCTGGGAAAACAGGAGGGACGTCAGCGACAGATCTTGAGAAGCAGACGTGGCTAACTAAGTACGCCACCCCGACGAACCTCCAGAGCTCAGCTCCTGCAGTTGGCTCAGAGCTGGAAAAGCAAACATGGCTGGCTAAGTACGCCACCCCGGCGAATCTTCAGAGTTCAACTCCTGCAGCCAGCACAGCGGATCAGATCAGCACCATACTGAGAGACCAGTTCGGCATGGTGCCGAAAAGGAGGGCAATCGGCTATTCCAAGCCGTACCCTGACGACTACGAGTTGATCCCGCTACCACCTAAATATCGGCTCCCTGATTTCTCCAAATTCAGTGGATCAGATGGTTCCAGCTCCATCGAGCATGTGGGCCGATATTTGGCACAGCTAGGAACGGCCTCAGTGTCGGATTCACTACGCGTGAGGTTCTTCTCACAGTCCCTCACGGGATCGGCTTTCGGGTGGTACACCTCGTTGCCACCAGACTCGATCCGGACTTGGAAGCGCTTGGAAGAACAGCCCATATGCGGTATCACTCGAGGTTTCCGAGTCCGGCCTTGCCGATCTAGCACAAATACGTCGAAGCGTGGAGAAAGCGTGATGAATACATCCAGCGCTTCAGGAATCTTAGGAACCGATGTTATTCGGTTCGTGTGACCGAAAAGGAAGCAGCCGAGTTGGCGTAGCGGGCCTTGCAACACCGCTCAAGGACATGGCCTCCCTGCGTACTACCCCTCACCGGCGCACATGGTTCGTAAATCTGTCGGCATATGAACAGCGCCACCCGGACTGCACTCAGGACAAATTCAAGCGTGCGTAGTCCCGGTCGAGGCAGAGGAAGACGAAGTTTCGCGGGAGATCAAGAGGTAGCAGTGGCTGAATGGACTCGGGGGCAACCCCCGTGTCCTGCAAATGGGTAAAGCCACCAGGCCCGCCCAGGGGGTTTGATTTTGACGTGACCAAAACTGAGCAAATCTTCGACCTCCTGCTCAAGAAGAAGCAGTTGACGATTCCCGAAGGTCTCAAATTCCCCACGGTACAAGAGCTGAATGGAAAGCCATACTGCAAATGGCATAACTCGCTCTCCCATGCCACCAACGACTGCAGGGTGTGGCGTCAGCAGATCCAAATGGCGATAGAAAAAGGACGTCTGATTTTCAACCAGTACGCCATGAAGGTCGACACCCAACCCTTCCCCGCCGTTAACATGGTGGGATGCACTTACCCTGAAGGTTGCCAGCCAGGATCCTCGTTCAGCATCAACATGGTAGGACCTGGGCACCACTCTGGCAAAGATGGAGACGAGGGCAGCTGCTCTCGTAGCAAGGACACAGAAGAGGCCGCTCCATGCGATCGGCTCCGTCATGATGGCAAGCGCTACGTCACAGAGGGAGAAGTGAAGAACATAAGATATCAGCGACCCCTCTCTGAACACCTCCTCAACAAGTATGTGAGTCAGTATGACCAACGCCGACGATCCAGCGATGATGATGAAAGAGATCGTCTGGCTAGAGAAGCCAGAAGACATCGTCGGCACGATCGCAATGAGGAGGAGCACGAGCGCCGTGCCAAAGGAAAGTCAGGGGAGCGAGACGACGAGGACAGGCACTGGGACTGTCCCTTCTTCAGACACTGCTGGGATTCAGGAATGAGCCGATTGCCCACAATCGGCAATTGCCCAGAATGCAACCAGAAGAAGAAGGAGGCAGCCAACGTGTCCGTGTTCAAGCGCCTAGGGCCTCTCCCACCACAAAGCAAACGCGCTGAGTCCCCTCGGTGGGAAGATCTCGAGGATTCAGAAGACGAGGGACAAGAAGAAGAAGACAGGTACCACCGGCCAAGGTGGTGCCCTGATGGGCTCAGCCGTTCCCAAAAGCGCAGGGTTCAGCGATTGCGCGGCCTGGAGGAAGCCGAAAGGTTATACTTGCATACGCTAAGGAAGGTACGACCTGATCTGGCTGTGAAAGTTCAGCGAACCCTGGACGAAGAGGGTCGTCCACAGAAAATGGAGTGGCGTCCCAAGCAAAGGAAAGCCGATGATGAAACATCGGCTGGCACAAACATGGTGTTCATCCTCCCTTCGGAGTTCAGTGCTCCAGGATTAGACGAGGCACCTGTGGCACAACTTGACTGCGGCCCACGGCCGGTTATCTTTGAGAAGCCATGAGAAAGAAGCTACAGACATCTGAAGGCCCTGTACTTGCGAGGTTATATCGATGGGAGGCCTGTAAATAAGATGCTGGTGGACACCGGAGCGGCAGTCGACATCATGCCATACTCTATGCTACGTCGGTTGGGACGCTCTAGCTCAGATCTAATCAAGACCAACGTGACATTGAGCGATTTCAACGGCCAAGCGTCTGACGCACAAGGTGTTCTGAATGTGGATCTGACCGTAGGAAGGAAAACTATCCCTACAACGTTCTTCATCGTCGATAGCAAGAGCACTTATGCTGTTCTGCTAGGAAGAGATTGGATCCACGCCAACTACTGCATTCCCTCCACTATGCACCAATGCATAATACATTGGGATGGAGATGAGGTAGAGGTCGTCCAGGCCGATGACTCAGCCGAAATTTCAACAGCTGGCATGAACGCATGGGAAGCAGCGGGCCAAGAACCCCTCTCAGATATCAATTTGGACGACTGCGAGCGCATCGACGTGACGAAGGGAAGGGTTAAGCTGGTTTTATCCACTGGCCTGACCATGTAGCTGAAGCAAAGCGATGAGCAAACGTGGCGAGGCTGATCCTTGTGATCGGCCCCAAAAATCTATGAAGGGACATTACAGAACCTTCAGTCAGCGCTTCAATCAATATGGAGGCCGATCCCAGCAATCGGCCAAAATTATCCTCACCACATGTTCTGCTTGTGTTCGTCATTGATCCTACCGGAGCCGACGTACGAATTACAAAGCCGATATCTGCCATTCCCTGACAGATTCGGCTCGGGGGGCACCTAAACACGATGAACATGTGAACATGTGCAGGAGAACATGTGTGCAGTGAAATATTGGGGCCGATAGGAAAAAATCGGCCAGTAAAAAAAAAATTTACATGACGTACAGCCGATGCAAGGGCATCGACTTTAGAACTAAGAAACGAAGCCGATGCGCAGCCATCGACTCTAGTACAGTTACACAAGACCAAGACCTACTGGCTATGTGCTCAAGGTTCACATTTTCGCCAAGATGGTTTTGGTGCTCAAGCTTACTGCCCCTTGGTTTTGGTGTTTCATTTACAACATCGGCGTTCAGTGGAAGAAAGCTGATCAATGACCTGTGCATCCTCGCCGGTATTCTCGCCTTGATTAAGGCTCGGGGGGCAGCTAACTTGGTAGATGTTCTGTTTTGGGAGCCGATTGGAGTCGCATCGACCGACCCTGCATCGTGATCTTCTCTGAAAGCAGTTCAGGTGTTGCAAAAGAAAACTGCTAAAGCTACGGAGAGGAGCCGGAAAAGGAGGCCGTCGGCTTTACAGGTTTTGGACCGTCCTGTTGCTGCAGGAAAAGGAAAGGGACTGGATTCTCAAAATAACCGATGAGTAGTCATCGGCTAAGGGATTGCGAAAAATTATGGTCAGATATCAAATCACAGTCTGAATTTGAGAAGTGCTTGACTGACGGTCTAATCGACATTTGAGTCCGGCTTCACGGGCGTCCAAAGGAAAAGGAATCCGATACGTTGCTATCGGTCTTGGTATGACAAGCGGAAGGAGTGAAATTGGATTAATTGAAAGATGAATTGGAAGAACAATTTTCATTAATTCAAAGGAGCGGCTTTACAAGAAAGAGCCGATGGCTCTCAAAAGAGGGATCTGGTGCCTAGTGCACTGCTACTACTAGTCCTACTTTACTAGTCGTCGCTGTCCTCATCGTCGCCGTCGTCGATGTCGTCGGCGCTGCTCCCAGGAAGCTCCTCGTCGCTGCTACCCCAGCCCTTGGCCGGAGCTTCGTCTTCCTCGTCATCATCATCATCCTCGCTGTCCGCCCAGGAGCGGAAGCGCTTGGTCGGCGGATACCCGATGGAGGAGGAGGATTCATCCTCCTCCTTTTCCTCCTCGTCATCATCATCGTCTTCGCTGTCCGCCCAAGCGCGGAATCGCTTGGCTGGCAGAAGCTTAGCGGGGGAAGAGGGGCCGCCCTCCTCTTTTTCTTCCTCTTCCTCTACTTCTTCCCCCTTCCTGTCGGGGGAGGTGGGTTTCGCCCAGGGATGGAGGTCGTCTTCACTTTCGCTTATCAGCTCCCCATCGATGAGGAACTTGAGGTCCTCTTCCCCATCGGTCAGAGGTAGGTCGCCCTCTGGCGCGTGATCGGAGTTCCACTCCGGCTCGCTCGAAGAGAAGGATTGGAGGGAGAGGCCGGAGGAGACAGAGGAAGAGGAAGACATCGCTACAGGGGAAGAGGGTTTTTTGGTGCCGATAGTTGGAACAGAGGAAGGGGATGAAGTGGGCTAATCAATCGGCACGGTTAAATAATAAGGAGCCTAGTGGAAATTTATTGCTCAAGCAGTTTCCGAGGGGATGGAGCCAGAATTGTCAAATCGTGCAGAGAAGTTGAGAAGGCAGGTCATCATGATGAAGAATACTGCGACAGATCTGCTCTGCCACGACATGACCCTTCGAAGGAAAAAACAGAGTGGTTTTGAAATTATCATTGCCAAAACCAGGGGGCATGTGTTATCACCAGATTTTGGCCAAATCAGGAGGTGGGCCGTAAGGGAGATGGGCTTGGAAGATTACACGTGGAAGATCTCTGAAGCGGCCTTGCATGAAGAATTTGGGCTAGATTGCCCGTGTATCTTTAGTTATAGTAGATCGCATCTTAGATTAGAAGTTAGAATTCGTCTCGTGCACGGTGGGGATTATTCCCACGTTAGAAAGTCCCCTGGACTATAAATATGTATCTAGGGTTTATGGAATAAACAACCAACGTTCAACCAACAAATCAATCTCGGCGCATCGCCAACTCCTTCGTCTCGAGGGTTTCTACCGGTAAGCATCATGCTGCCTAGATCGCATCTTGCGATCTAGGCAGCATAAGCTTCATGTTGTTCATGCGTTGCTCGTACTGAAGCCTTTTTGATGGCGAGCAACGTAGTTATCATAGATGTGTTAGGGTTAGCATAGTTCTTCGTATAACATGCTATCGTAGTGCGACCCTTGCATGTCTAGCTGCCCTTACACCTATCTTAGGTGTAGGGGCGGCACCCCGCTTGATCATTATTTAGTAGATCCGATCCATTACGGTTGCTCCTTGTTCTTCAAGGATTAGTTTAATATCTGCAATAGTTAGGCCTTACAAAGGGTTGGAGGATCCAGCGGCACGTAGGGTGTCGTTTGCTAGTCCTAGACAGGATGTTCCGGGGATCAACCTCGTGTTGGTTTTTAGGCCCTATCTAGGATCGGCTTACGATCACCGTGCGTGGCCGTGAGGCCCAATCGTGAGTAGGATGATCCGATTATGCGGTGAAAACCCTAAATCGTCGTAGGTCGCTTTAGCTTTATCTTGATCAAGCAGGACCACCATATATTCGTGCACCTCGTACGAATCATGGGTGGATCGGCTCCTTGAGCCGATTCACAGGATAACCTGAGAGCCGATCGAGGCTCGTATTTAATGTTTACGTGTATGCCATACAGGAAACTAAGCGAGGCATCTCCATCACCTTCCTGACCAGGTATAGGTCAGGTGGCACGCCCTTGCATCAGCATCGGACGTGTGTACCAGAGGCTTTGCGGGCCGTCGCTCGGAGGGACCAGGGCCAGCCGCAGCCCTAGGTTGTTCCCGGCTCTACTGTGTTGCCCGTCGCTGCCCGCCGGTGGGTTTTGACCGCAACAGATCTTTGTTTGAATCCCGTGCTGAACATATTTTTCACAAATTAGCTACCCGTATTGTGATGAATACATGCTGGTTTGTTGTTTGGTGCAGTAGCAGACATGAAGATCTTTGTCCTGAATACCACAATGGACATCTTTTTTTTTCTTCAAAAATTAGCTAAGCTCACGCTATTAGGCGCAAATGCCTATTAAGAGATTTGGTGCTCTTGGGCACCAGTGCTCCTGCTATTTTAGAAAAAATAAAAAATATATTTATTTGTTCAAAAAATTAGAAAGAAAATCATGGAGTAGCTAATGAATTGTCCCATAAACGTGCAAAATTTCAGTTTCAAATACAAAAAATTCTGGGCTACACAAAAGTAACAAACGTGTGGATCTGGGTATGCATATTTCAAATCTCCAAATTTCAACAGATTTTGTCTTTTTTGTGTAGTCTACAATATAAAGAATGTCATATTAAAATTTTACACGCTTGTAGGTTACTTTATTTATTATGTCTACATTCATTTTCAGATTTTTTTGAAACAAATATGTATGATATTTGATTTTTTTTAAACAGCAGAGCACTGGTGCCCATTAGCCAAAGACACTTTTCGCAAATGCCTACAATAAAGGAACGGATGGTGACCTTATTTTATAGAGAAACCATAGTGTTTGTGAACTTAAAGTCATGAACACACGCTGTTCGGTTTTTGGTGAAATCAAAATTTAGCAGAGATGAAGATCTTTGTTTGAATCCCGTGATGAACACATTTTTCCTAAATTAGCTACCAGTATTGTGATGAATACATGCCGGTCTGTTTTTCGGTGGAGTAGCAGACATGCGGGGATCGAAAGAAACGGCAAAGTAGCCGTAAATCAGGGGTCAAATATAAATTCGAGAAAGGAAACGTTTATTCAACAGTCAGTGACATGTGGACGTATCTTGCAGCCGCGGCCTCAACATTTATCATTCAGAGAGGATGACATGTGGGACCCACGAACCAGCATCGTTCTCGACGTTTCTCAAAGGGGGCAGGAGATCGAAAGAAAAAGGCAAGTAGCTCGAAATCAGGTGTCCAAAAAATCCAAGAAAGGAAAGGTTTATCGCACAAAGAGGCTGACATATTGTACCCAGTTTGCAGCAGCGTCATCAACGTTTCAAAGGCGGTGGAGTTCGAAAGAAAAAGGCAAATAGCCATAAATAAGGGGTCAAAAATAAATCCCGCAAAGGAAACTTTTATCGTACAAAGAGGTCGACATGTGGGACCCAACAGGCGTCCTCAACGTTTCTAAGGTGGCAGGCAATGGAAAAAAGGCAAATAGCCAGAAATTAGGGTCAAAAATAAATGCAACAATAGAAACTCTTATTGTTCATAGAGGCTGACATGTTGGACCCATGAGCGCAGTGGCCCTCAACGTTTCAAAGGCGTCACGGGATCAAAAGAAAAGAACCAAGTAGTCATTAATTAGGTGTCAAAAATAAATCCAAGAAAGTAAATGTTTTACTTTTCATAGAGGCTGTCATATGGGACCCATGAGCCAGCAGCGTCCTCAACGTTTCTAAGGCGGCTGGGGATCGAAAAAGCGAAGTAGCCATTAATTAGGGGTCAACAATAAATCCAAGAAAAGAAATGTTTATTGTTCTTAGAGGCCGACATGTGGGAGCTATGCGCCAAAGAGTCGTCCTCATCGTTTCAAAGGCGGTCGGGGATCCAAAGAAAAAGGCAAATAGCCGTAAATCAGGGGTAAAAAAATCCAAGAAAAGAAATATTATTGTTCATAGAGGCTGGCATGTGGGACCCATGAGCCAAAGGCGTCCCACAATTTAAAAGGCGGCACAGGATCGAAAGAAAAAGGCAAGTGACCAAAAATCAGGGGGTAAAAAATCCAAGAAAAACTTTATTGTACATAGAGGATGACATGCGGGTCCCATGAGCCAACAACTTACTCGTCGTTTCAGAGGGCCGAGGCGGCATGAGATCGAAAGAAAAAGGAAAGTGACCAAATATCAGGAGCAAAAAATAATCCATGAAAAGAAACTTTCATTGTACATAGAGGATGACATAGGGTCCCATGTTGTAGCAAATGTCCGAACGTTTCAAAGACGGCATGAGATCGAAAGAAAAAGGCAAGTGACCAAATATCAGGATCCAAAAATAATCCAAGAAAAGAAACTTTTATTGTACCTTTGAGAGTCGGCATGAGATTGAAAGAAAAAGGCAAGTGACCAAATATCGAGCCAAAAACCTAGAAAAGAAACTTTTATTGTACATAGAATATGACATGCGGGTCCCATGACGCCGCAAAGATCCTCAACGTTTCCAAGGCGGCAGGGGATCAAATGAAAAGGAAATAGCCAAAAAGCAGAGGGTGAAAAAAATCGAAGAAAAGAAACTTTTATTGTTCATAGTGGATGACATGTGGGACCCATGAGGCAGCAGCATCCTCAACGTTTCCAAGCAGCAGGGGATCGAAAGAAAAAGGAAATAGCCAAAAATCAGAGCGTGAAAAATAATCCAAGAAAAAAACTTTTATTTTACATAGAGGATGACATGTGGGTCCCATTTTGCAGCAGCGGTCTCAACGTTTCAAATGCGGCTTGAGATCAAAAGAAAACGAAAGTAGCCCGAAATTAGGGGGAATAAAACTCCAAGAAAAGAAAGTTTTTTGTACATAGAGGATGACATACGGGTCCCAAGGCGGCAGGGGAACAAAAGAAAAAGGAAATAGCCAAAAATCAGAGGGGTGAAAAAAAATCCAAGAAAAAGAAACTTTTAGAGTTCATAGTTCATAGAGGATGACATGCGGGTCCCATGAGGCAGCAGCGTCCTCAACGTTTCCAAGGCGGCACACAGGACCAAAAGAAAAAGGATGTACCCCTGCTGGGCCTTTTGATCAAAAAATAATCCAAGATAAGGAAGATATAAATTGGGGCTGCCTGGCCATCTGGGCCTTCTAACCTGCTGGACGTCTTTTGACTCGTACAATTTCAGCCCACTCCAAAACAAGAAAGTCCTATGCTTCGCAAAAACAAAACAAAAACAAGGAGATTCATATTAATTCGTTTATGTAAAAATAAAGATTTAATTTATCCGTTTGCAATAGCTCAGAGCGAAATACACTTTTTATTGTCTGCAAAATAATCAAGATATCACATGTTTCTTGTACGGGGAGGCTGACATCGGGACCCATGAGCCAGCAGCGTCGTCAAAGTTTTAAAGGCGGCAGGGGATCGAAAGAAAAAATAAATCAAAAATCAGTTGGTAAAAAAATCGAAGAAAAGAAATATTTATAGTTATGAGAGGATGACATGCGGGACCCATGTGGCAGCAGCATCCTCAACGTTTCCAAGGCAGCACGGGATCCAAAAAAAAGGTAAAATAGCCAGAAATTAGGGGTCAAAATAATTCCAAGAAAAGAAAGGTTTATCGTCCATAGAGGCTGACATGTGGGACCCATTAGCGAGCAGATTCTTCAACGTTCAAAGGCGGCAGGGGATCAAAAGAAAAAGGAAGTAGCCAGAAATTAGGTGTAAAACATAACTCCAACAATGGAAACTTTTATTGTTCATAGAGGATGACATGCGGGACCCATGAGCCAGCAGCTTCCTCAATGTTTCAAAGGCGGCATGGGATCGAAAGAAAAAGGCAAGTGACCAAATATCAGGAGCAAAAAAAAATCCAAGAAAAGAAAGTTTTATAGTACATAGAGGATGACATGCGGGTCCCATTTTGCAAAGACTCGTATCACCGTTTGAGAGGCGGCAGGGGATCGAAAGAAAAAGGCAAGTGACCAAATATGAGGTGCCAAAAATAATCAAAGAAAAGAAAGTTTTCAACGTTTCAAAGGCGGCAGGGGATCAAAAGAAAAAGGAAGTAGCCAGAAATTAGGGGTCAAAAATAACTCCAAGAAAGGAAACTTTTATTGTTCATAGAGGATGACATGCGGGACCCAAGCGCCAGCAGCTTCCTCAACGTTTCAAAGGCGGCATGAGATCAAAAGAAAAAGGCAGGTGACCAAATATCAGGACCCGAAAATAATCCAAGAAAAGAAATTTACTGTACATAGAGGATGATATGTGGGACCCATTTTGCACAGGACCAAAAGAAAAATGAAGTAGCCAGAAATCAGGGGGTGAAAAAAAATCCAAGAAAAGAAAGATTTCAATTGGGCTGCATCTGGACATCTGGGCCTTCGAACTATCCTGCTGGGCCTTTTGACTCGTACAATTTCAGCCCACTCCAAAACAGGAAAGTTCGGTTTTTTCTCAAAAAAAACAGGAAAGTCCTATGCTTCGCAAAAACAAAAAACAAGGACACTCAACATATAAGTTTGTTTATGTAAAAATGAAGATTTAATTTATCCGTTTGCAATAGCTCAGAGCGAAATACACTGTTTATTGTCTGGAAAATAATCAAGATATCACATGTTTCTTGTACGGGGAGGCCGACATCGGGGACCCATGAGCCAAGAAAGCGTCGTCAATGTTTCAAAGGCGGCAGGCGATCGAAAATAAAATAAAAAACTAAAAATCAGTTGGTAAAAAAATCCAAGAAAATAAAACATTTATCGTTCTGAGAGGATGACATGCGGGTCCCATGAAGCAAGAAAGATCATAACGTTTCCAAGGCGGCAGGGGATCAAAAGAAAAAAAGGAAATAGCCGTAAATTAATTAGGGGTAAAAAATAAATCCACCAAAGGAAACTTTTATTGTTCATAGAGGATGACATGTGGGACCGACCTGCCAACAGCGTCCTCATCGTTTCAAAGGGGGCAGGGGATCGAAAGAAAAAGGCAAATAGCCAGAAATTAGGGGTCAAAAATAACTCCAAGAAAGGAAACTTTTATTGTTCGTAGAGGATGACATGGGGGACCCATGAGCCAGCAGCTTACTCAACGTTTCAAAGGCGGCATGAGATCGAAAGAAAAAACGCAAGTGACCAAATATGAGGTGCCAAAAATAATCCAAGATTTATTGTACATAGAGGATGACATGCGGGTCCCATTTTGCAGCAGCGGTCTCAATGTTTGAAATGCGGCTCGAGATCAAAAGAAAAAGAAAGTAGCTAGAAATTAGGGGGTCAAAAAAAAATCCAAGAAAAGAAAGTTGATGGACATAGAGGTTGACATGCGGGTCCCATGTGCCAGCAGCTTACTCAACGTTTCAAAGGGGCCAGAGGATCAAAAGTAAAAGGCAAATAGCCAAAAATCAGAGGGTGAAAAAAATCCAAGAAAACAAACTTTTATAGCACATAGAGGATGACATGCGGGTCCCATGAGCCAGTAGGTTCCTCAACGTTTCAAACGTGGCATGATATCGAAAGAAAAAGGCAAGTGACGAAATATCAGGAGCCAAAAATAATTCAAGAAAAGAAACTTGATTGTACATAGAGGATGACATGCGGGTCCCATGTGTAAGCAGCTTACTCAACGTTTCCAAGGCGGCAGGGCATCAAAAGAAAAAAGGAAATAGATAAAAATCAGAGAGTGAAAAAAAACCATAGAAAATAAACTTTTATAGCACATAGAGGATGACATGCATGTCCCATGAGCCAGCAGGTTTCTCAAAGTTTCAAACGTGGCATGAGATCGAAAGAAAAAAACGCAAGTAACCAAATATCAGGAGCCAAAAATAATCCAAGAAAAGAAAGTTTTATAGTACATAGAGGATGACATGCGGGTCCCATTTAGCACCAGGTTCCTCAACGTTTCAAACGTGGCATGAGATCGAAAGAAAAAGGCAAGTGACCAAATATCAGGAGCCAAAAATAATTCAAGAAAAGAAACTTGATTGTACATAGAGGATGACATGCGGGTCCCAATTAGCAAGAATGTATCACCGTTTGAGAGGCTGCACGGGATCGAAAGAAAAAGGCAAGTGACCAAATATCAGGAGCCAAAAATAATCCAAGAAAAGAAATTTTATTGTACGTAGAGGATGACATGCGGGTCCCATTTTGTGCCAGGGTCTCAACGTTTCCAAGGCGGCACAGAACCAAAAGAAAAATGAAGTAGCCAGAAATCAGGGGGTGAAAAAAATCCAAGAAGAAATATTTCAATTGGGCTGCATCTGGACATCTGGGCTTTCGAACTATCCTGCTTGGCCTTTTGACTCGTACAATTTCAGCCCACTCCAAAACAGGAAAGTTCAGATTTTTCTAAAAAAACAGGAAAGTCCTATGCTTCGCAAAGACAAAAAAACAAGGAGATTCAACATATAAGTTTGTTTATGTAAAAATAAATATTTAATTATCCGTTTGAAATAGTTCAGAGCGCAATACATTGTTTATTGTCTGCAAAATAATCAAGATATCATATGTTTCTTGTACGGGGAGGCTGACATCGGGGACCATGAGCCAACAAATATTGCCAACGTTTTAAAGGCGGCAGGGGATGGAAATAAAAAATAAACCAAAAATCTGTTGGTAAAAAATCCAAGAAAAGAAACATTTTTGTTCTGAGAGGATGACATGCGGGACCCATGAGGCAAAGATCCTCGGCGTTTATTGTTCATAGAGGTTGACATGTGGGACCCGTGAGCCAGCGGCGTCCTCAACGTTTTAAAGGCTGCAGGTGATTGAAAGAAAAAATAAGCCGAAAATCGTTTGGTCAACAAAATCCAAGAAAATAAACATTTACCGTTCTGAGAGGATGACATGCGGGACCCATGAGGCAAAAGATCCTCAACGATTCCAAGGCGGCAGGGGAAATATCCGTAAATTAATTAGGGGTTCAAAATAAATCCATCAAAGGAAACATTTATTGTTCATAGAGGATGACATGTGGGACCGACCTGTCAACAGCGTCCTCATAGTTTCAGAGGGGGCAGGAGATCAAAAGAAAAAGGCAAATAGCTAGAAATTAGGGGTAAAAAATAACTCCAAGAAAGGAAACTTTTATTGTTCGTAGAGGATGACATGCGGGACCCATGAGCCAGCAGCTTACTCAACGTTTCAAAGGCGGCATGAGATCGAAAGAAAAAGGCAAGTGACAAAATATCAGGAGCAAAAGATAATACAAGAAAAGAAACTTTATTGTACATAGAGGATGACATGTGGGTCCCATTTAGCAAGAGCGGTCTCAATGTTTGTAATGCGGCTTGAGATCAAAAGAAAAAGAAAGTAGCTAGTAATTAGGGGGTAAAAAAAATCCAAGAAAAGAAAGTTGATTGCTCATAGAGGATGACATGCGGGTCCCTCGAGCCAACAGCTTACTCAACGTTTCAAAGGGGGCAGGGGATCAAAAGAAAAAGGCAAGCCAAAAATCAGAGGGTGAAAAAAAATCCAACAAAGGAAACTTTTATAGCACATAGAGGATGACATGCGGGTCCCATGAGCCAGCAGGTTCCTCAACGTTTCAAACGTGGCATGAGATCGAAAGAAAAAGGCAAGTGACCAAATATGAGGAGCCAAAAATAATTCAAGAAAAGAAAGTTTTATAGTACATAGAGGATGACATGCGGGTCCCATTTAGCAGCAGCGGTATCACCGTTTGAGAGGCGGTGGGTTCAAAAGAAAAAGAAATTGCCAAAAATCAGAGGGTGAAAAAAACCAAGAAAATGAACTTTTATAGCACATAGAGGATGACATGCGGGTCCCATGAGCCTGCAGGTTCCTCAACGTTTCAAACGTGGCATGAGATCGAAAGAAAAAGGCAAGTGCCCAAATATGAGGTGCCAAAAAAAACTCCAAGAAAAGAAAGTTGATTGCTCATAGAGGATGACATGCGGGTCCCATTTAGCTGCAGCGGTCTCACTGTTTGAGAGGCGGCAGGGGATCGAAAGAAAAAGGCAAGTGACCAAATATCAGGAGCCAAAAATAATTCAAGAAAAGAAAGTTTTATAGTCCATAGAGGATGACATGCGGGTCCCATTTAGCAGCAGTGGTATCACCGTTTGAGAGGCAGCAGGGGATCGAAAGAAAAAGGCAAGTGCCCAAATATGAGGTGCCAAAAAAAACTCCAAGAAAAGAAAGTTTTATAGTACATAGAGGATGACATGCGGGTCCCATTTAGCAGCAGCGGTATCACCGTTTGAGAGGCGGCAGGGGTTCAAAAGAAAAAAGAAATTGCCAAAAATCAGAGGGTGAAAAAAACCAAGAAAATGAAGTTTTATAGTACATAGAGGATGACATGCGGGTCCCATGAGCCTGCAGGTTCCTCAACGTTTCAAACGTGGCATGAGATCGAAAGAAAAAGGCAAGTGCCCAAATATGAGGTGCCAAAAAAAACTCCAAGAAAAGAAAGTTGATTGCTCATAGAGGATGACATGCGGGTCCCATTTAGCTGCAGCGGTCTCACTGTTTGAGAGGCGGCAGGGGATCGAAAGAAAAAGGCAAGTGACCAAATATCAGGAGCCAAAAATAATTCAAGAAAAGAAAGTTTTATAGTCCATAGAGGATGACATGCGGGTCCCATTTAGCAGGAGCGGTATCACCGTTTGAGAGGCGGCAGGGGATCGAAAGAAAAAGGCAAGTGACCAAATATGAGGTGCCAAAACAAATCCAAGAAAAGAAAGTTTTATAGTACATAGAGGATGACATGCGGGTCCCATTTAGCAGCAGCGGTATCACCGTTTGAGAGGCGGCAGGGGATCGAAAGAAAAGGCAAGTGACCAAATATGAGGTGCCAAAAAAAATCCAAGAAAAGAAAATTTTATAGTACATAGAGGATGACATGCGGGTCCCATTTAGCAGCAGCGGTATCACCGTTTGAGAGGCGGCAGGGGATCGAAAAAAAAAGGCAAGTGACCAAATATGAGGTGCCAAAAAAAACTCCAAGAAAAGAAAGTTGATTGCACATAGAGGATGACATGCGGGTCCCATTTAGCAGCAGCGGTCTCAACGTTTCCAAGGCGGCAAGGGATCAAAAGAAAAAGGAAGTAGCCAGAAATCAGGGGGTCAAAAAAATCCAAGAATAGAAAGAATTTTGGTTCATAGAGGATGACATGCGGGACCCATGATCCTGCATCGTAAACGGCTCGATCGGAGAACGTTGAACGAGATGGCGCGATCGAGAAAAAAAACAATGCCAGAGAGGCTGCCATCTGGGCCCTACATCCCTCGACGGTGCGGATTTGCGTTGACTCGGCCGGCGAACCCGAGATTTCGAGATGCACCACGTCCCGGGCCACCATACGCGACGTTTTGGCCGCTTTCGTCGGGCTAGGTGGCCTCAAAAACGAGAAAAAAAAGTTTTGACATGCACCACGGAGGGACCCAAAATCGTCGGCCATGGTACACCAGCAACCACGGCGCGACTTCAACTTCGTCGGCCATGGCAACTTTTCTTGTAGTGCGTGTTGCGCCGCACTACACTCCTCCACCAACAACCTTCATGTGGCCTTCATCTCCTACTGGTTCGATAACCTTGGTTTCTTACTGAGGGAAAACTTGCTGCTGTACGCATCACACCTTTCTCTTGGGGTTCCCAACAGACGTGTGCTTCACGCGCCATCACCAACTAAGAGAGCAATAATGGTCATAATCATGCATATCGACAAAACTTTATTAATCAAAGCATAAAGTGATATTACAAGTCAAAAACTAAATGATCATAGAGGCTTGAGGTGACTGGTATGTAGTCATAACATGGTGTAAGCATGTGCCAAGTCAACCCAATTAAAGCATCAAAGGAGAATACCACAATATTATGCTTTTGTATGATGGAAACAACACATGATGCTTTCAATGACACGTTAAGCACTCTCAGCTATTTGACACAAGTCATGCTACAACAATAACTACTAAGCATATAATTAAAATAACATCTAACATGAAATGCTAAAGTCTAAGCTACAGTCTAAACAATCTTCCTTTTGCATCACTATAAGCATGAAACATTTTACTCGTCTCCAACACCAATCAATTTATTTGAAACAAATCTCATAGATAATAACCAATAAAGACTAGAGAGCTAATCATACCTAACTAAATAAAACTAACAAGCTCTGAACAAAATACGAGTGGAAAACCAGAGCTAAACACATTACTAGCAAAAGAGAACACTCACAGAATAATAAGAGTGAAAACTAGAGTGTTCTATGCAATGAAAACGGAGTGTGTCATTCTCCAGAAAAAGTATGTTGGGATCCAACCATATGCTACAGCAAAAAAATAAAAAAAAATAAAAAAGGGACGCTCCAAGAACAACACATAGCATATGAAGCAATAAAAATATAGCGTCTTGAAAGATGACCTCATACTTTGTTGATGAAGAAGGGGATGCCTTGGGCATCCCAAGCTTTGATGCTTGTAACTCTTGTATATTTATTGGGGGGACATGGTCATCCCTGTCCATCCTTCATCTCATCACATCATTCTTCTCTCCCTGAACTTGAAAACTTTCTTCATACAAAACTTCACACAATTTTCATTAGTAGCATTAGTGCAATCAAAATAACAAATCCACTTTGGTTCAGTTCTAACATAAGTCAAAAATCCATTAAAACATTAGCTACTATAGCAACTTCTTCAAAAAGCTTTTTCTGTCAAAAGAACTCAAAAAGAAAATATTAAGAGGCAAATGCAAATAGTGGTAGAAATCTGTCAAAACAGAACAGCAGGTAAAGATCGATTTTTTCGAAACATCTCTGTTGCTCAAATCGAAAAGTGAAAAACTAAAGAAAGTTAGATAATAATATGGTCATATGCTTAAAAATTATCAGATCAATATGATGTTATATCTTGGAATACGAATATTTTTGGTGATAACACAAAATTTGTTTCAGGAAAGCAACTTCCCCAAATCTTACCTTCTTTCTGTTAGAGGCTATTCTTGGCACAAAAACAAAATAAAAAGGATAAGAAGAGATTATTATAGAGGTAAAAACTTTCAAGACTCAACAAAAGAAAAATTACAGAAATAAAATATGGGTTATCTTCCAAGAGTGCTTTTCTTTAATGCCTTTCAACTAGACGCAGGAAGTTTGGATCAAGTATTTTCAAGTGAAAAAGCATCAACATCATAACTTGTCCTAATAATAAAATAAAAAAATAACTTCTTTCTCTTTCTAGGGAAGTGTTCCATACCTTTCTTGTATGGAAATTGATATTTAATAATCTCATCTCTCATATCAATAGCAGCACCAACAGTTCTAATAAAAGGTCTTCCCATAACAATAGGACAAGAATCATTGCATTCAATATCCAAAACAACAAACTCAACAGGGAAAAAGTTATTATTAACTATAATAAGAACATTATTAACTTTCCCCAAAGGTTTCTTTTTAGCAATATCAGCAAGATGAACATCCAAATAACATTATTCCAAAGGTGGCAAATCAAGCATATCATAATTTTTTTAGGCATAACAGAGATGCCCGCACCAAGATCACATAAAGCATTGCAATCAAAGTCATCCACTTTCATATTAATGATGGGCTCCCAACCATCTTCTAGCTTCCTAGGAATAGAAGCTTCATGTTTTAACTTCTCCTCTAATTTGCATGAGAGCATTTGTAATATGTTTTGTAAAAGCCATATTTATAGCACTAGAATTAGGACTTATAGCAAGATTTTGTAAGAAATTAATTACTTCAGAGATATTGAAACTATCAAAATCAAAGTCATTATGATCAAGGGTAAAAGTACTATTGTCTCCCATACTTCAAAAAATTTCAGCACTCTTATCAGAAACAGTTTCAGTGGTTCTAGGCAATTTTGTAGAAGGAGTGGGGACTTTTCCTACACCAATTATTTTACCATTAATAGTAGGAGGTTTGATAGAATTTGAGACTTCAGCATTACTAGTGGTTGTAATGGTACAAACTTTAGTCATACTATTATTTCTAGCAATTTCATCCTCTCTTTCCCACCTAGCATGCAATTCAGCCAACATCCTAACATTGTCATCAATTATAACTTGAATGGCATTCAAAGTCTTGCTTTCTTTAACATCATGAGGCATAAATTTTAGTTTAAAAAGTTTCAACATCAAGAGAAAGGCTATCAACTTTAGAAGCAAGAACATCAATTTTACCAAACTTTTCCTCAATAGATTTATTAAAAGTAATTTGTTTACTAATAGAGTCCTTAAGCATGACTTCAATATCAGAGGGTGCACTTTTTTTGTTGTTGTAGGAATTACCATAAGAATTGCCATAACCATTATCATTATTAAAAGGAGATGGCCTATAATTGTTACTGCCAAAATTATTCCTATAAGCATTGTTGTTAAAATTATTGCTTTTAAGGAAGTTCACATCAACATGCTCTTCTTGAGCAACCAAAGAGGCTAAAGAAATATTATTTTTATCAACATGAGCTTTACCTTTAACAAGCATAGACATAATGGTATCAATCTTATTATTCAAGGAGGAGGTTTCTTCAACAGAATTTACCTTCTTAGCTTGTGAAGCTCTCTCAGTGTGCCATTCTCAATAATTTATCATCATATATATCATCAAGGAGTTTTGTTGCAGCCCCCAAAGTAATGGACATAAAGGTACCTCCAGCAGATGAATCTAGAAGGTTTCTTGAAGAAAATTTAGTCCTGCATAAAAAGTTTTTATGATCATCCAAGTAGTCAGTCCATGAGTGGGACAATTATTTACCAAAGATTTCATTCTTTCCCAAGCCTGAGCAACATGTTCATTATCAAATTGTCTAAATTTCATTATGTCACTTCTCAAGGATATAATCTTAGCAGGAGGATAATATTTTCCAATGAAAGCATCTTTGCATTTAACCCAAGAATCAATACTATTTCTAGGCAAAGATAGCAACCAATCTTTAGCTCTCCCTCTCAAAGGGAAAGGAAACAATTTCAGTTTAATAATGACTCCATCTACATCCTTATATTTTTGCATCTCACAAAGTTCAACGAAATTATTAAGGTGAGAAGCAGCATCACCAGTACTAGCACCAGGAAATTGCTCTCTCATAACAAGATTTAACTAAGTAGGTTTAATTTCATAGAAGGCTACTTCAGGAGCAGTTGGAGCGATAGGTGTACAAATAAAATCATTGGTATTCGTGCTAGTAAAGTCACACAACTTAGTGTTCTCAGGAGTACTAATTTTAGCAAGATTAAAACAGAGCAACAAAAATAAAAGCTATAATAGAAACTACTTTTTTGTGTTTTTGATAAAATGGAGCAAACAAGACAAAGTAAAATAAACTAAGCAGAAAAATAACAAAGTAAAGAGATTGGAGATGAGAGACCCCCCTTGCAGAAATCCTCTTTCTCCCCGACAATAGCGCCAGAAAAAGAGCTTGATGTTGTGCAGAGCACGCAGTTGGGAAACCTCAAGAGGAAGGTATCATGAGCACAACAGCAAATTTGCCCTCGGTAAGAAACCAAGGTTTAATCGACCACTAGTAGAAAGAAATCACTTCTGAAGGTGTTGCTAGTTGACTTTGGCAGGGCACATTACCGGTGTCAGCAACAACGTGGAACCTGAACACAACACAACCAAAATACTTTGCCCCAACTTACAGTGAGGTTGTCAATCTCATCGGTTTTGCCGAAAACAAAGGATTATACGTATAGTGTGGAAAGAGATGTTTGTTTGCGTGAAATAAAGAGAACGGTGTGCGGATGCGAGAAAAAGAGTTGTTGTTGTGGGAGTTGGCAATAAAAAGAACAGGTATTTGCAGTGTAAAAGAACGGACCGGGGTCCACATTTCACTAGAGGTGTCTCTCCACAAAGATAAATAACATGCTAGGTAAACAAATTACAGCTGGGCAATTGACAGAATAAAGACCATACATGACAAGATGATTACTATGAGATTTGGGCATTACAACAAGATTGATAGACCATAATCCAACTGCGTCTATGACTAATAATCCACCTTCCGGTTAGCATCCGCACCCCTTTTAGTATTAAGATGCAAGCAACAGATTATTGCATTAAGTAAAGTGTGTAAAGTAAACAATAGAATTATCCTTGGGTAAAGCATTGTTGTTTTCTCCCTAGTAGCAACAACACATTGATGTCTACGCACGCTTCTATTCCTGTAGACAGTGTTGGGCCTCCAAGAGCAGAGGTTTGTAGAACAGCAGCAAGTTTCCCTTAAGTGGATCACCCAAGGTTTATCGAACTCAGGGAGATAGAGGTCAAAGATATCCCTCTCAAGCAACCCTGCAATTACGATACAAGAAGTCTCTTGTGTCCCCAACACACCTAATACACTTGTGAGATGTATAGGTGCACTAGTTCGGCGAAGAGATAGTGAAATACAAGTGATATAGATGAATATGAGTGGTAATAACAATCTGAAATAAATATGGCAGCAAGTAAACATGTAGCAAAAATTGTTGGAAACGGTGTTTCAATGCTTAGAAACAAGGCCTAGGGATCATACTTTCACTAGTGGACACTCTCAACATTGCAATCATAATGGAATATAAATATAAGCACTTCACTATGCTATTCTGAATTACTCTCTGGCGGGATACCGAACACTAATTCACCGTGTAGGGCTGCAAAAGCAAACCTTAAAGATGTATTTCCAATACTAATAAACACCCCACGCTGTCACTGTGAGCATTCATAGGAGGTACTAACACACCACAATTTCATAGAGACATCCAACTCAAATCATAACCCAGTGAACAAGTATTCTGTGAAATATAGCCTAAGAGACCCACACGGTGCACACACTGTCACCTTTACACACGTGGGACAAGGAGTCTCCGGAGATCACATAAGTAAAATCCACTTGAATAGCATAACGACATCTAGATTACAAAGCTCATCATATGGATCTCAATCATGTAAGGCAGCTCATGAGATCATTGTATTGAAGTACACGGGAGAGAGAGATGAACCACATAGCTACCGGTAGAGCCCTTAGCCTCGAGGGAGAACTACTCCCTCCTCATCATGGGAGACAGCAATGGCGATGAAGATGGTGGTGGTATCGATGGAGATGGATTCCGGGGGCAATTCCCCGTCCCGGCGGCGTGCCGGAACAGAGACTTTTGTCCCCCGAACTTGGCTTCCCGATGGTGGCGGCTGCGTAACTTTTCTCGTCTCGTGGCTTATTTTTTTAGGGTTTTTGAGGCGGAGAGAATATATAGGCGGAAGGGCGGCCTCGGAGGAGCCAGGGGGTGGCCCCCCCATAGGCTGCCCCCCTTGGCCGCGCCGCCATGTGGGGTGGGGCCCCCAGGGCTCCCCTCTGGTCCCTCTCTGGCTCTCTGGAAGCTTCCGTGGAAAATAGGAAGTATGGCTTTTGTTTCGTCCAATTCCGAGAATATTTCCTGTGTAGGATTTCTGAAACCAAAAACAGCAGAAAACAGGAACTGGCGCTTCGGCATCTTGTTAATAGGTTAGTTCCGGAAAATGCATAAAAATGATATAAAGTATGAATAAAACATGTAGGTATTGTCATAATACTAGCATGGAACATAAGAAATTATAGATACGTTGGAGACATATCACACATCTACAACCTTAGAAGTTATTTTCACTCTCCCAGATTACTAGAGGCATGAACCCACTATCGAGCATAAATACTCCCTCTTGGAGTCACAAGCACGTACTTGGCCAGAGCATCTACTAGCAACGGAGAGCGTGAAAGATCACAAATAATATATGTAAAGTCTATAATCAATCTCAACCATAGTATTCAATATTCATCAGATGATTTTGATCATGATAGGCAGCTCAAAAGATCTAAACATGAAGCATAATGAGGAGAAGACAACCATCTAGCTACTGCTATGGACCGTAGTCCAGAGATGAACTACTCACGCATCACTTTGGAGTTGGGCATGGGGATGTAGAGGCCTCCGGTGATGATCTCCCTCTCCGGCAGGGTGCCGGGAAGAGCTTCAAAACCCTCCAAGCTAGGGTCGATGATGGCGGCAGCGATAGAACTTTTCGTGGATGGAGTCTTGGGTATCTAGGTTTTTCCCGAACAGGTGAATATATAGGTGGAAGAGCGAGGTCGGTGGGCGCCCGAGGGGCCCACACCAGCCCTAGGCGTGGCTAGGGGTGGCCCGCGCCTAGGCACGGTGTGGCCTCCTCCTGGTACTTCTCCATCTCCCCTCTGGACTCCGTCTTCGTGACATTAAAATAGTAACTTTAGCTTTTGTTTCATCCAATTCCAAGAATATTTCCTATACAAATTTTATGAAATACAAAAACAATAGAAAACATGAACTAGCACTGTGGCATCTTGTCAATAGGTTAGTTCCAGAAAATGCATAAAAATTCGACGAAGTGTAAACAAAACATATAAAAATTGGTGTAAAACAAGCATGAAGCATCAAAAATTATAGATACATTTGCAGCACATCACACATCAGTATGTATAATTTCCAATATGTCTGTAGCTCGCTCCATAATACCAGAGAATGGAGTCTTAGTCATTTTTCCCACTAGACATGCTTCGCATCTATCAAGTGATTCAAAATTAAGTGATTAAAGTAGTCCATCGGAATGGAGTTTCTTCATGCGCTTCACTCCAATATGACCAAGACAACGGTGCCACATGTATGTAGAATTATCATTTGATTTCATTCGTTTGGCATCAATGTTATGAATATGTGTATCACTACTATCGAGATTTAACAAGAATAAACCATTCATCTCAGGTGCATGACAATAAAAGATATTATTCATATAAATCGAAGAACCATTATTCTCATACTTGAATGAATAACCGTATTGCAATAAACAAGATCCAGATATAATGTTCAGGCTTAACGCAGGCACCAAATAACAATTATTCAGATTTAAAACTAATTCCGATGGTAGATGTAGGGGGAGCGTGCCGACGGCGATCACATCGATCTTGGATCCATTTCCAACGCGCATCGTCACCTCGTCCCTTGCTAGTCTTCGTTTATTCCGTAGCTCCTGTTTCGAGTTACAAATATGAGCAACCAAACTAGTATCAAATACCCATGCACTACTACGATTACTGGTAAGATACACATAAATAACATGTATATCAGATATACCTTTCTTTTTGATGTTGCTGCTCTTCAGATCTGCCAGTTACTTTGAGCAGTTTTGCTTCCAGTGTCCCTCTTGTTTCCATTAATAGCACACACTATCAGGCTTGGGGCCACCCTTTTGTTTCTTTGGAGGCGTGGCAACTTTCTTGCCGCCCTTCTTGAATTTACCTTTTTCCTTAGGGTTGCCCTGCTTCTTGAATTTGGTGGTCTTATTGACCATCAACACTTGATGCTCTTTCTTTATCTCCACTTCACAGTTTTCAGCATTGAGAAGAGTTCAGGTAACGTCTTGTCCATGCAATGTATGTTGTATTTCATCATGAAGTTCTTGTAACTAGGTAGCAGTGATTCAAGGACACGATGAATCCCCAAAGCATTAGGAATCGTTATTCCCAAGTCTAGGAGTTTCTTCGCGTGCCCAGATGATGAACGCAGATTGCACACCGTTGGGGAACCCCAAGAGGAAGGTATGATGAGCACAGCGACAAGTTTTTCCTCAGTAAGAAACCAAGATTTAATCGACCAGTAGTACAAAGGCGTGACTTCTGAAGGTATTGCTAGCTGACTTGTGGCAGAGCGCACTACCGGCGTCAGCAAGAACGTGGAACCTCACACAACACAACCAAAATACTTTGCCCCAACTTACAGTGAGGTTATCAATCTCAACGGTTTTGCTGAACACAAAGGATTAGATGTATAGTGTGGAAAGATGAAGATTGTTTGCAGCGGAATTAAAGAGAACAGTGCTTGCAGAAAGTAAACAGAACAGGATTGCAGTAGATAAATTTATTAGTGTAAAGAAAGGACCGGGGTCCACAGTTCACTAGAGGTGTCTCTCCATAAAGATAAATAACATGCTGGGTGAACAAATTACAGCTGGGCAATTGACAGAATACCGACCATACATGACAAGATGATTACTATGAGATTCATTTGGGCATTACAACCTAGGGATTTCTATTTTCGTGCCCTCGGGTCCTTAGTTGTGCTCAGTTTTCCCCAGCTCCTTAGTTTTTCCTCAGTTTTCCCCAAGCCCTTGTCTGAAACCATCACACGTGCTATAACGACCGGTTGCCCAACAGTTGACCGTTATCTTCTGACTAGTGGGGCCACGTAGAGCCCGCAAAGACACGTCAGACCATCCATCTTTGTTTGACCGTAAGCATCGTTGTATCCCTAACCAAAACGCGAATGAGTGGGGCTTCGGTATATCGAATGACAAGTGGGGCCATGACCCTGATACAAGGGGCAATACACTGGTAGATTAGATTTTTAAACGGAGCTCTACAACGATGGCACGGAGGAGGTGGCCTGCGGGGTGCCGAGATGAGATCGACGTCCACAAAGAACTGCATGAGGCGAGACCAGACACATTAGATAGATATGAACTAGACGCGTTTAACCATGCAAAGAAGAGAAGAAATGGTCGAGGACATCGATGACTACCTCAAAACTTTGACTGACCGTGTCGGACACGAACGCGAGCAATGTAGAGAAAACTAGTGTCTCTCCTTTCTGGCGTGTATAGATGGGTGCTAGGAGAGTGTGGTGGCGAAGGGAAAGACCTCGCGGTGGTCTGTGGCGTCCAGCATAGCGGGGCGGCGTGGCCGTGCCTACAGCAGCGTGCATGCATGTTCGACATTGGCATCAGCATGTACGTTCGGCATTGGCCTCGGCGGTATCTCTGGTGTGTCAGTGATCGAATGAGGGGACGGGATTGAGGGTGCATCCCGACGGTGACCTAGCAGTGGCGGCGATCATAGTCGTTCTGACCATGCCGATATCGGCATCGTTTGGAGGCTGTGGTGCTCGAATCAAGGTGGGATTTGTTTCTTGTACGCCAAAATGAATTTGAAACAAGTTTCATGTTGAAGGTTAGGTAACGAAAGTTTGTAACTAAAAACTAGCGCCATGGTGAGGTTCTTTTTGATAGAGCTATACGGTTCGGCAATTTTTTTGACACTTTTTAGATATTTCTTGTTGTTACACGTATAGCATCCTGTATGGCAAATTTGGGGTCATTTAGAGATGTTTGAAAAAATCACTTTGCTTAAGCGCATGCCATTTCCTCTCACTGAAACCAGCTTTTCTAACAAGGTGATTTTTTTCTACCTTCTCTAAATGACCTCAAATTTCATACAGATGATCTTCTATACATAGATAGATAGATTGTTTCGTTTTTACATTTTTCGAACTTTTTTATTTCCCTTTATAATACCCAATTGATGTTCATGTCAAAACCTCGAAAAACAACATCATGTATGGCATCATTTTCACCCTAAATTTCAAATTTTGTGAAGCTTTCCCTTTTAGATATTCCTTATTGTTATAGGTATGGCATCATGTATGCCAAACTTGGTTAGGTAGATTTCATACAGACGATCTTCTATACAAAGATAGGTAGATTGTTTCGTTTTTACATTTTTTGAACTTTTATTTCCCTTTATAATACCCATTTGATTTTCAGGTCAAAACCTCGAAAGTTAACATAAGTAGATGGTGAACCCTCCCAAACTTCAAATACAGAGATAGATAGATTGTTTCGTTTATCATTTTTAGCATGAATAGTAATGGCTACAAGAAATTGGTGATGATTTATCATTTTTTGCGTGAAACGTAATGGCTACAACAAATCGGTGATGGTTTATCATTTTTTGCGTGAAAATTAATGGCTACAACAAATCGGTGACGGTTTATCATTTTTTGCGTGAAAATTAATGGCTACAACAAATCGGTGATGGTTTATCATTTTTGCGTGAAAAGTAATGCCTAAAAGAGTTTATAATTTTTAGCGCATGAAAAATAATACAAAAAACCGCCCTTTAGCATACTTAGGGTGGAAGCTAACCGCCGACAGAGAGAGAGAGGGTGGTGGCCCCGATCAGAGAGAGAGAGAGAGAGGGGTTATCCTGCCCGTTAGATCATACGATCAACGGTCGACGGGCACGATCCGCGTTACATGGGCTAGACCAATCAGGACAATGTTGCACGTCTGTGAGAATTTGTAAAGGGAGAGGGCAGAACTGAGTAGTATCAAGAAACCAAGGGCACCTGAGTAGTAAACAGACTAAGGGATTCAAATATGAGATTCAAAAATGGAAAATGCGTGTTTTGTACAATGAAACCCATCTTGGCCTACCTCAAACTATTTGCAATACAAATATACATGAGTGTGAGAATTGTGGCCTCATTTAGACAAAGTATGTTTTGGGGAAAGCTGTTTTGGGAAGGGCTTATTATGGAAAACCATGCACCTTCATAGCTACTAGGTGAGTTGAGAAGTGGATATTTGTGGTAAAACTTGATTTATCTATGATTGTTATGGTTCCCAACGTGGCAGGTCGCGTAAGAAGACTCTATGAGTAAGTGCCACTCTTTTTCGGAATTTTTGCACATTAAATGACTCATTTAACTAGTTAATCGCATTTGTTGACTCTCTGTTGACCAACCACTTGAGGGTAAAACTGAGTATATTGCACTAGCCAGTATTAGCACTCAAGGGGAAAACTGAACACACAAAAAATGCTAGTATAAGACTCGAGGGTATACCTGAGTATATCTAAATTTCCAGGGTAAGACTCGAGGACACGTGTTGCGGCGCAGAAGTGGAAGACGTGCAATTGTTGACGCGTAGACGCGGGTCGCGGTGCAGAAGTTGAAGACGTGCAATCGTGGACGCGTGTCGCGTTGCAGAAGTCCAAGAGGTGCATACGTGCAACGGTGGACGCGTGGGACGCGGGTCGCATTAACCACCCCCTCGCCTTTATAGATGCCTCCTCGCACTATCTCTGTCACTCTCACTCGCTCACGCAACGCCGCCTCTCACGTCCCATCATCTTCTCCAAAGAAAAATACCCTCTCCCTCTCCCTCTCCTCTGTCGGCGAGATGGACAAGGAGAATGTGAAATCCCATCGTCCACGACGCCATCGGCTCCAAGTGCAACGCCTCCATCTTCGACGTCGTCTCCTCAACGGCCTTCGCCGCCGCCGCCGGTGCATCGGAGGATGCCGCCGGTGGCGATCAGATCCTGTCGGGATGGGACCCCTACGAGGAGGTGCCGTACATCTCGCCCCCGAACCCCTACGACACCTGCATGGACAACCCATGGAACGAGGTAACTACGGTTTGCTCCCTTTTTGTTCCTCATTCCTTTTTGAACCCTATTTTTGCTGGTTCCCTAGTAACTATTAGTGCCGATCTGTAGATGATGAGTATTGGGTTAATATTTGCGCTGATTTTATTCCATTTTGTTTTGATCCCTTCTTGATTTCGTTTAAGATTTGGAGTTTGGCCGTTCGGTTAATTTATGCAAGTAATAATGGGATCTCAATCAGTTAATTTATGCAAGTAATCATGGGATCTCAATCAGTTATATTATGCATGAACCAAAAGCTATCAATCGTTTAATTTTGCAAATAATCTGGAATGTGTTCAAGTTCAGATATGGAATCTGTTTCTTTGCCTATGATGAATCGTTGGGCACAAATTTTTACAGGGAGGGTTCAATGAACCATTGCTGTGTACAAATCTGTTGTGCATGAGCTTTGGTTCGCTAACACCGCCCTGTAGATATATAATTGTGTCCACTCTAACTGAGGCTGCCTCTATTTTTTCCTAACTTTGTTATCATGCACGTTAGTCATCGTTGCAACTCATTCACTCATAGTTTCAGTTTGATATGGATCAGGTGTCTGGCAGCGAGTTCGGCAGCGACGACGAGGACCAGCACACCAAGACTCGGCAGGTGCTGCGGAGGCTGCAGGTCGGCCAGTACATCTCCTACTTCGCCAAGGGTGTCTACAGGTGCCCCTTCTGCACTAGGAGACTCGGCGGCACCGACTTCAACTGCCTCCTCACGCATGTCGAGGACATTGGCAACACCTTCCCCAAGGTCGGCACGACGGTGAACGTCTACTCCTTCCACGCCAAGCACAAGGCGCTCGGCATGCACCTCCGCAACTTGCAGCGGGTGGAGATCGCCACCGGGCGCATGCCTCCGCTCAAGCCCAAGGTGCCCAAGGGGAGCAACAAGTGGAGGCAGAGCCAGATGGGGTAGGCGGAGTCCTGGACGTGTGCTGCTGCTGCCTCCTCTATTTTGTTGTTAGCTAGGGATCCCTTGTTGTTATGTTGTTAGTATGAAGGTGTTGTGAAGAACCTCAAACCTATTACTATGTTGGCTGATGTATGCAGCTTATTATCTAGGGAGGGATCCCTATTATCTATCCCTATTCTACTATATGACTGTGTGAATTTATCGTACATTACCCTGGAGATTTGCTTCTAGATTTAACTACATACATATGAACCAGAGGGAGTACTAGATTTTCTGCCATATTGGGCAAACAACGCGGGCCAAAAGGCACAAATAATTGAAGAAAGACATAAATGGAAGCTTCTCTAGATTTTATACTAATTAGGTGAAAAAAGACAGAGAGAAAGAGAGGGAAAAGTACTCCTAAAAATGCCAATCTGGGCCGAGAGAGACAGAACCCAGCTCCTGCTCACGTGCAACCAAACGTGGTCTCACCCTGTCCCACGCGGTCCCTTTCTACCAGCCCCACGCGACGCGGCCCCACACGACGCGGCCCCACACGTCAGCACAGAACGGTCAACTAAATGGGAATCCTGCCGTCTGAGCTCCTTCTGCGGGTTTCAAACAAGGGCTTGGGAAAAACTGAGGAAAAACTAAGGAGCTGGAGAAAACTGTGTACAACTAAGGATCTGAGGGCACGAAAATAGAAATCCCTACAACTTAATACATAGACCGTAATCCAACTGCGTCTATGACTAATAATCCACCTTCAGGTTATCGTCTGAACCCCTTCCAGTATTAAGTTGCAAGCAATGGGTTATCGCATTAAGCAATGTGTGTAAAGTAAACAATAGAATTACCCTTAGATAAAACATTGTAATTTTCTCCCTAGTGGCAACAACACATCTACAATCTTAGAAGTTATTGTCACTCTTCCAGAAAACTAGACGCATGAACCCACTATCGAGCATAAATACTCCCTCTTGGAGTCACAAGCATTTACTTGGCCAGAGTATCTACAAGCAACGGAGAGCATGCAAGATCACAAATAACATATGACAAGTAAATAATCGATCTCAACATAGTATTCAATATTCATCGGATCCCAGCAAACACAACATGTAGCATTACATAAAGATGATCTTGATCATGATAGGCAACTCACAAGATCTAAACATGAGGCACAAATTGGAGAAGACAACCATCTAGATACTGTTATGGACCCATAGTCCAGGGATGAACTACTCACATATCACTTCGGAGGCGGGCATGGCGATGTAGAGGCCTCCGGTGATGATCTCCCTCTCCGGCAGGGTACCGGGAAGAGCTTCAGAACCCTCCCGAGCTAGGGTCTGCGATGGCGGCCGTGACGGAACTTTTCCTGGATGGAGGCTCGGGTGTTTAGATTTTCCCCCGAGATCGTGAATAAAAAGGCGGAAGGGCGAGGTCGGTGGAGGCCAGGGTGGCCCACACCATGCCATAGCGCGGCCAGGCCTGGGCCTGCGCCATGGGGTGGTCTAGCCCCCCTGTGGCTCCTCTTCGTATCTCCTTCGGACTTCGTCTTCGTTACGGTAAAATATTGACTTCGGCTTTTGTTTCGTCCAATTCCGAGAATATTTCCTGTACAACTTTTTTGAAATACAAAACATCAGAAAACATGGAACTGACACTGTGGCATCTTGTTAATAGGTTAGTGCTGGAAAATGTATAAAAGTGTAACGAAGTGTAAGCAAAACATATATAAATTGGTGTAAAACAAGCATGGAGCATCAAAAATTATAGATACGTTTGAGACGTATCAAGCATCCCCAAGCTTAACTCTTGCTCGTCCTCGAGTAGGTAAGTGATAACAAAAATAATTTTTGAGGTGACATGAAGCCAACACAATCTTGATCAAGTTATTGTAAAAGCATTGTGAGCTGGGATCAAAGTACTCTAAACATAGGCATGATAGATATAATTCTAACAATAGAACTTAGCAACTATGTTATAACATGAGAAGTAACTCAAACAAAGGATCATGAATAATAGTGCATTGAAAGAAACTATTTGTTTACGAGTATAGATAAAACATAGCAAAGTGGTACTCAGCCTGTCCTTTATGGAGTAGCAAAACTTAAATGCTAGGACACCTTTAAAGTTCAAAGGGTTACTAGATACAAGTAATTTAAGAGCAAGCAATGGCATAATCATGAATCCATCAATGATAAATTTGGGACTATGCACATTATACTAATAATGGCAACTTTGCTCTCTTAATTGGTGCATAAAGCAAGAAGATGAAGACTCAACATAAAAGTAAAAGAAAGGCTCTTTGCAGAGAGGGAAGTAAGATTAACAAGTTTTATATAGCTTCCAAAAAGTATGGTACTCATTAGCTTTGAGCTCTCATTACCCCTATGATAAGCATCTTGAATGGTTAAAGTTAATGTGAGGGCAAACATGAGCTATATGCTTGACAAATCATAAGTTGAAAATCTCGTGCCCCTTGAGTACGAGTACCTAAACCTCATGCTACTCAACTTAGGTCCCAAGTAAGTTCTTGTCATTGTAAGTATACATGTATCATTGAGAACGCCAACGGGGTACCTCCTTCCCCATGATATAGAAGTACTCCTACCGATATAGGACCAATCTCAAACCAAAATGACAAGACAAACAGACAATGAGCATCTAGCAATCTTTTTATTTACTATGGGTATAGCTTTTTATTGAAGATGCTTCATAGAATGCTCATTATGGTTCGCTGTAAACTTCAACCATGAATGATGCATGGCTTAAGTTGGCCGCCCAGGCTTTTCTCTAACATATATAGAAACTCCATGAACTTACAAGTTTCCATTTTATTTTGCACCGCTAGCCATCCATAAACAAAAGAACATGATATCAACTAAATAGGAATAAGTGCAATGTTGAAAGTGCGCCCCATGAAAGCATGGTTGTGCTAACTCCCAACTTATAATTTGCAAGCATATAATCTTCATAAGATAGTCACAATGGCTCAAGCTTATTAGGTGCAAGAAAGTAATTGTGCCATCAAGTTCGTGAGAGCTTTACTAACTAATTTTCTCATGACAAAAATTAATTTAGTAGATAAAAACATGATGAATATACTTGGAATAGCAATAATTCTAGTAGGTAGATATGGTGGACACAATTGGCAAACTTTGGTTTTCGGTGGTTGGATGCATGAGTAGAGCTCATACTCAGTACAGGTGAAGGCTAGCAAAAGACTGGGAGCGACCAACTAAGAGAGCAATAATGGTCATAATCATGCATAGTGACAAAACATTATTAATCAAAGCATAAAGTGATATTACAAGTCAAAAAATAAATGATCATAGAGGCTTTAATTGACTGGTTGTAGTCATAACATGATATAAGAATGTGCCAAGTCAACCAATAAAGCATCAAAGGAGAATACCACAATATTATGCTTTTTATGATGGAAAAAACACAAGATTCTTTCAATGGACAGTTACACTCTCAGCTATTTGAGACAATTCATGCTACAACGATAAATACTAAGCATATGACAAGAATAACATCCAACATGATATGCCAAAGTCTATGCCACAGTCTAGACAAGCTTCCTTTTGCATCACTATAGACATGAAACATTTTTCTCGTCTCCAACACCAATCAAGTTATTTAAAATAAATCTCATAGATAAAAAATCAATGTAGACCAGATAGCTAATCATACATAAATAATTAAAAATAACAAGCTCTGAACAAAATAAGAATAGAAAACCAAGAACTAAGCGCGGTACTAGCAAACTAGAACAATAAGAGCGAAAACGAGAGCGTTATATGCAATTAAAATGGAGTGTATCATTATCCAAAACAAATATTTTGGGATCCAACCATATGCTACAGCAAACAAAACAAAACTAAAAAAAAGATGCTCCAAGAACAACACATAGTATATGAAGAAATAAAAAATATAGCATATAGAAAGACGACCTGTTGCTTTGTTGATGAAGAGGGGATGCCTTGGGCATCCCCAAGCTTTGGCGCTTGTACCTCTTGGATATTTCTTGGGGTGACATGGGCATCCCCAAGCTTGAGCTTTTGTCCATACTTCATCTCATTACATCATTGTTCTCTCCCTACACTTGAAAACTTCCTTCATACAAAACTTCACATAATTCTTATTAGCAGCATTAGTAAAATCAAAATAACAAATCTACTTGGGTTCAGTTCTAACATATATCAAACATCTATTAAAACATTAGCTACTATAGCAACTTCTTAAAAAATCTCTTTGCTCAAAAGAACTAAAAAAAGAGATTAAGAGGCAAATGCAAATAGTGGTAGAAATCTGTCAAAACAGAACAGCAGATAAAGATCAACTTTTTTTGAAAATCTTCTATTGCTCAGATCGAAAAGTGTTCAACTAACGAAAGTTAGTTAATAACCCGGGGCATATGGACAAAATTGGCAGCTCAAAATTACGTTCTGGCTGGGAATGCACTTTTTTTATAGTGATAGCACGGAATCTGTTTCAGGATAGCAACTTCCCCAAATCTTACTTTCTTCCTATTAGAGGCTATTCTTGGCACGAAAATGAAATAAAAATGATAATGATAGGTTATTACAGAGGTAATAACTTCCAAGACTCAACACAAGAAAAATTACAGAAATAAAACATGGTTTAGCTCCTAAGAGTGCTTTTGTTTAACGCCTTTCAGCTAGGCGCAGAAAAAGAGCTCGCATCAAAGAGCAAATATGAAACACATTTAAGTATAACCCACTTCCTATGCATAGGAATCTTGTAATAAAATAAATCAAAGGAGCACATAATAACAATCATGGGTAGGTAAAACAAGAGCAACTTGGGAACTTTTAATATAAAGAGAGGTGTTTTAGTAACATGAATATTCCAACAACCATATTTTCCTCTCTCATAATAATTTTCAGTAGCATCATGAACAAACTCAACAATATAAAATATCACATAAAACATTCTCATCATGAGTCACATGAATAAAATAATTATTACTCTCCACATAAGCATAGTCATTCTTATTAATTGTAGTGGGAGAAAATTCAACAAAATAGCTATCATCATTAGTCTCATCACCATAATCATTAGATATAGGAATCATATTGTAATCATAATTAATTTTCTCATCAATAGTAGGTGGACTGAAAATATCATATTCATCATTGTAATCATCATAGCAAATTTTATCCTCTAAAGCTAGTGAACTAAAAAAGATCATTTTCATAAAAACTAGCTTCCCCAAGCTTAGACTTTTACACAGCATTAGCAATAATGGTGTTCAAAGAATTCATACTAATAACATTGCTATTAGCATGCAAATAAAGTTCCATATGTTTTTTAATTTTTTCTTCAAACACTTCATGTCCTAGCTCAAGATAAATACTATAAAGCTCTCTAATTTTGATGTTGTTTTCCATTAAACCTAGCTAACTAGTGAAAAACAAGAAACATCAACATGGGAGGTGAGCATGGAATAAACTAAGCAAAAAAATAACAAAGTAAAGAGATTGGAGATGAGAGACTCCCCTTGCAGAAATCCTCTTTCCCCCGGCAACAGTGCTAGAAAATCAGCTTGATGAGCGCAGATTGCACACCGTTGGGAACCCCAAAAGGAATGTATGATGATCACAGCAACAAGTTTTCCCTCAGTAAGAAATCAAGAATTAATCGACTAGTAGGAGAAAGACGTGACTTCTGGAGGTGTTGCTAGCTGACTTGTGGCAGGGCGCACTACCGGCGTCAGCAACAACGTGGAACCTGCACATAACACAACCAAAATACTTTGCCCCAACTTATAGTGAGGTTGTCAATCTCAGCGGTTTTGCTGATACTAAGGATTAGACGTATAGTGTGGAAAGATGATGATTGTTTGCAGCAGAATTAAAGAGAACAGTGCTTGCAGAAAGTATACAGAACAAGATTGCAATAGATAAATTTATCAGTGTAAAAGAAAGGATCGGGGTCCACAATTCACTAGAGGTGTCTCTCTATAAAGATAAAAAAACATGTTGGATGAACAAATTACAGCTGGGCAATTGACAGAATATCGACTATACATGACAAGATGATTACTATGAGATTCGTTTGGGCATTACAACATAATACATAGACAGTAATCCAACTGCGTCTATGAATAATAATCCACCTTCAGGTTATCGTCCGAACCCCTTCCAGTATTAAGTTGGAAGCAACAGATTATCGCATTAAGCAATGTGTGTAAAGTAAACAATATAATTACCCTTAGATAAAACATTGTTATTTTCTCCCTAGTAGCAACAACACATCTACAATCTTAGAAATTATTGTGTCACTCATCTTGGGGGAGCTATCCTATGTTTGTTTGAATGCTACTTTTATGATCCTATCATAACATCGCTTTATCACTATCAAGTATTTGATTTCAGAAGACAAACCTTTTTATTTTCGGTACTTTGTGTCATCATGAAAAGTATTAGGGTTTGGTTTATTTGTTGGAACCTTACTCTCTTTGGAAATTGGTTATCTCATTCCTTTGTTTTTGGGTTTAATTAGCTTCTTATAATGAGATAAGTTTTGGAGTCAATCTTGTGTTTATTCGATTCTTTGATATAATTTGGACAACCATTGTTTCTTGATATAATTGGTGTTTTGTACAAATTGTATCTTCCTTTGGTTCTTGAAAGTCTTGTGCATGCATATTTAATATATGTATATATTATGGCATGTGTTACTTTCTTTGATCCAATATATAGGGTAAACTCCATCAAATCCTAATTTGATTAAGTTGTGCATGAAATTTAATTTCATATCTATATGCACATAGTTTTGTTGAGTTTGTCCTATATGTTGTAGTGTGTCTAACTACTTTGGACCCAATTAATTTGGGGACCATATTGTACTTACCTTTGTGTTTGGTACAATGGAGATGCATTGGGTGAAAGTCTCACATTTAGGAAGAAGTGGTGACTCAATGGTAATTTGAGGCAAGCTAAGATGATCAACGAACTCATATATACTACACCCACACCAATGCTATCTTGGTAACAAGTATCTTCTCATGCATATTTTTCTAGCATCCAACCGTGTGGTTGCATCTTGGCACGAATCTCTTGATTTGTACATATTATGCTTCTTGCAAAGATTTTAATGAAACCTCTTTATTGAAAATGTGAGTAAATTGAGATGAGCACATATGTTGGGAAGTATATAAAATCATGCTCATGATTCATTCATCCCGAATATGCCTATCTAGTAATTTTATTGCATATAAATTCCTCAAGCCTCTCACATGTGCAATATCATTGAAAGTGAAAATTGAGTTATTTATTTTTGTATCCTCGTTTGTGATACTTCTTGCCTTTCTTAAATCATCCCAACTATCTTCTATCCCTTGTTATTTGTGATGTATTTTATGTGTTTGTGATTGAAGTTCATGAATGTACAATAATATAAAATTGAGCCTTGGCCATGCTATTAAGCAAAAATTCTTATTGGTACAGTGCATGAGTTTGTCTTGGATATCATGTTATATTTCTTGTGTATCTATTTTGTGTGTACATGTTTCTTTGTGGATAAAAATTTTTCGTTATATGGTCCACTTAGAGAAACTTGTACACATAAGAGATGATACATCTCCATTTGATATCTTATTTATTTGTTGTGTGTTGATTGGTCGTGCTAAGCAATATAATTCATGGAAGATTATGATGATTCTATTTGCTCATCCTTGTAATAGTCTTATAATATGCTTTGTCATGTCTTTCACATTTCCTCTTGGTTGAGCCTTTTATTATGGTGCCTCTTACTTGTTGCTCAACCATTTGTTTGTTGCAAGTGTTAAGCTTAATTTTCTATCTATGATCTATTGCAGATGTTTGTGTTTTAAATGGTAATGAGGGAGTGAGGATTCCATGTTATGCATATTGTATTTAAATGCAACATTGTAATTTATGCATGTACCTTGGGGGAGCTTCGTCATTTTATTTAAAGCACTATTTTGTGGTGATCATTATATTTTAATTCACTTGGTATCTTTTGTTTTGAATGGTATTATGGGAGTGATGATTACATGTTTGTGCACTTTATACTCCAATGAAAATCGTCTACTTTTGTGCACAAACCTTGGGAAGCTTCCTCATATTATTCAAAGCACTCTTCTTGATATTATCATAATATCTATATTTCCCTTGGTATCTTCTTTGTAGTTCATTTGATTGTTGGCTTCACTTGTTGAAGCGTCTTGACTTTGTTATCTTTTTGCAATCATTGATCCTTGTTATAGTGTGATTACTTCCGAGTATTCGTCATTGCATACGTGAATTTGATTCAACTCAAATTATGAGAAATGCACACCATATGGATGAACTCACACTATTTTGGCCTTCTAAAATTTTCACCCCTTTCGGCAATTGATGCCAATGGGGGAGAAGTTTGGAGGGTTTAAGGGAATTTGGTTTATTTATTTGCCTTGTGCTTAAGCATTTTCCTTTCATGCATTCCATCTTGTTGCTTCTCATAGTTGAATATTTCGAGGAAACCTCACCAGGCTTTGAATGCCAATATATGTAATGAAATTCAAGTTCATTCACACGTGCATATATTAGGGGGAGTTTGCTCTATGTATTCAACTTGTTTGTTACTTAAATTCCTTATATAAACCCTCTCAAGTAGATTGTCATCAATTACCAAAATGGGGGAGACTAAAAGTGCACGGAGTCCCCCACGTGTGGTTTTGGTAATGATGAAAATCCGTAGAAGTTGTCCCTAGGCAATGCTTGAACCATATGTTCGCTTCAAGGTTGCAATAAGAAGAATTTTATGAAGAATATCAAGTGTCAAGTATGTCTTGAAGATGAAGATGAAGATGAAGTGAGCCCTCATAGTTAACTTTAAGACATCAAAATGATTAAGAATAAAGAAATGAAGTGCAAGTTCAAGATGACCCAACTCCAAGAGATCATATGATTGAATCTTTCCATCCATATGGTGATCATGGATATGTGAAGATGCACCGAAGAAGAAGCTCTCCCATGGTGGATTATGGGGGAAGAAATCCACAAGACTTCGTCAAGCAAGCACAATCAAGAAAGGCATTTTATCTTGGTGCGGTCAAGATCATCATCATCGAGCTCAAGAGGAATGCGCAAGATTAAGGTTTGCTCTTGATAGGTTTCTTTCTTACCGGTCTCATGGTGTAGTTGGAGAGCGGTTTATAGTTTAGTTGCCGTATATCAAGAGGGCTCTCGAGTGAGTAAATCGATCGTATATTTTAGAGACCTCAAACCTTTGCATCCTTGCATCATATTTCTTAGTTGTTATTTGGATCTTCTCCATGTGATGTTTTAGAGCTTGTGCTTATTCTCATGACAAGCTCTAGTTCATCGAGATTGGTTTTTGCACGGGAAACTTGTTGCATTTTCGAGGTTGGAGTTTTCACAGGTATGTCTTTTATAGATAGGTTAAACCTTTCATTATTTATTTATATCCTCACTTTCTGGACTATGATGGTTCCCTGCATGATCTTGTAGAGCTTGTTACTAGCTTCGAAACGAGCACAAGATCATCAAAATCAGAGTCCGGATGCTCAAGTTATGGTCTTTCTCATTTTGTTGTTGCTGCCAGTTTTCTCCAGGCCGGAAATTCCGGGATGAAAATTAGCAGAATTTCCGGGGACCAAAAACAGCTAAGGACTTAAGGGCCCTGACCTCCTGGTTGCCCCTAGAAATTTGCCCGGAAATTTCATTTAGGCCGAAAATTCCGGCCTGGAAAGTCCCAACGGCCATATTTCGTGGGGGGCCTATTAAAGGACCCTTCTTCCCCTTGGACTAGTTACTAATCATATTCTCTCGCCTCTATTGTTGTTCTCGAGTAGATTGCTCTTTATCTCAATCCCTCCATGATTCTTGCCCCCATTTGAGGGAAAATAGAGAGGAGATCTAGATCTACATTTCCACCAATCAATATCCTCTCTAGGTGAGGGGAACACACTAGATCCAGATCTTGGAGTTCTTTGTGTTCTCCTATTTGTTCTTCCTCTCTTATTCTCCTAATAGATTTTGTAGCTTTGTAGAAATTCTAGAGAGAAGAATTTGAGCATCTTTGTGGTGTTCTTGCCATTGCATTTGTTGCATCGGTTTGAACTTTCCACGAAGATTCATGGTGGTAAAAGCTCAAAAAGTTGTTACTCTTAGGTTTTTGGAACCCTAGACGGATTTTAGGCCTTTGTGGTGATTTGTTGGGAGCCTCCAATTCAGTTGTGGATGTGTGCCCCAACCTTTGTGGAAGGCCCGGTTTCCGCCTCGAAGGAAATCCCTTAGTTAAACCATGACCTAGGCCTTTGTGGCGAGGGTCACCGAAGAATAAGGTGAGGCCTTTGTGGCGCTCGGTGTGTGGTGTGACTACCGCATCTTGGGGTGGGGCCTTTGTGGCATTGGTGTGCATCGAGCAACCACACCTCAAGGTGAGGCCATGTGTGGCGTTCGGGAGCACTAAGCCACCGCACATCTCCAACGAGATTAGCATTCGCAAGAGTGTGAAATTCGGGATAAATCATCGTCTCCCATGTGTCTCTGTTATCTCTATACCCGAGCTCTTTACTTATGCACTTTACTTTGTGATAGCCATCGTGCTTGAAGTTATATATCTTGCTATCACATAGTTGCTTGTATTGCTTAGCATAAGTTGTTGGTGCACAGTGAATAATAATATATAGGCTTTGGGCTCGACAAAGTAAACGCTAGTTTTAATCCACATTTGTTAAGCCCATCTTGTAAAAGTTTTAAACCGCCTATACAACATCCTCCTCTAGGCGACATCCGTGTACTTTCATACGTTAGTTACTAGGGATGGAAACCTTGGTTGCCTCGTGTATTCGAGGTTAACATGTAACTTGTAAATGATATTGCAAAACATGTTTCTGATGACTTCATCAATACATAAGCTCTACTACTCGATCGTCAAATGTGCAAACATGTGAATGAGTCCAAGTGTGTGAGACTACATACGTGCGTGTGTGGACGTATGCACGTGGACATGGGCATTGATGTTGGACATGAGGGACTGCATTTTTATACGAAATATTGAAACAAAAAAAGACTCATTCCTAAGTTTAGCATGAAAAAATGGTACAAAAGGAATGAGCTCGGACTTTCATCAAAATTAATAGGGATCCAAACCATGGTTGCTCTCGTGCGTCCAAGTTTTATTTCAACTGATAGGTGATAATACACGGCTAGAAAAAGAGCTTGTTTATGGTGACTTTAGCAATTGGTAAGCTATGATCGGTCTTTAAATGTGTAGTGAGTGAGTGTGCGAGTGCTTATATACATGCATGTATCACGTGGATGCATGCGTACGTGGTCACATGAGGGATTGCATGTTATACATAATATTGAAAATGACTCCTCTCTAAATTTATAGTGTGAATATATTGAAAGGAATGATCTCACACTTTCACCTTTATGTGCAACCGATAACTAGGACCACATGTCTCGGCGAGTAACGTTAAGAAAAAGATGAATGGCGGGATAGGTCATCTAAATTTATTGCCACATCACATGAAAACAACGCTTGTTCCTAGTTCTAACTTGTAATAACGGGATGAAGCTGCACACGTTTTCTGAAGTCATTCCGATGCCATAATTAAGTAGAACAACAGTGTGTTGTTTTTGTGTAGAGAGCAAAGGACATTTATTTGGAAAACTAGCATGACGAATGTGGCGCTAGTGCAACTCGTTACTTACTAAAGATGCAAACCATGGTTACCCTTGTGCGTTCAAGGTTATCATGTAACTTGTAAATGATATAACAAAACATATTTGTGATGGCTTCATACGTATTTAATCTCTGCTACTTGATCTTGAAATGTGCAAACGTGTGAATGCGTTAAAGTGTGTGCATATGTACATATATGCATGTGTGGACGTATGCACGTGAACTCCTGCGTGGGTGAACACAAGGGACTGTATTTTAGAACTAATATTGAAATAAAAGAAATACTCAATTCTAAGTTTAGCATGGAAAAATGGCGCGCTAGGGATGAGATCAGACTTGCACCATGATTAACAGGGATCCAAACCATGATATCCCCGTGTGTTGAAGTTATCATTAAACTAGTAAGCGATACACACTAATAACAAAATATCTTTAGGATGACTTTATCAATTCGCAAGTATGCTCCTTGTCTTCAAATGTGTAAACATGTGAGCGAGTTTGACTGTGAATACGTGCGGGTGTCACGTGGACGCTTGCGTGCGTGGTCACTTGAGGGATTGCATGTTATACATAATATTGAAAAATAACTCCCTTTTCTAATTTCATAGCATGGAAATAGTGATAAGAAAGAGCGACCTCACACCTTCACCTTTATGTGCAACTGACAATTGGGACCACCTTCTTTGGCGAGTATGTTAATAAAATATTGGAGGGCAGGATATGTCATCGGAATTTATATATAGCTACATTACATATAAACAAGGCTAGTGCGTAGTTCTAACTCTGAGCAACGAGAGGGAGCCGCACACGTTTTCTAGAGTCGTAACCGATGCCACAGTTAATTAGAACTACATTTGTCGCAAGCGTGTTATTTTCATGTAGAAAAAAATACATTTATTTGGAAATAGATATGTTGAATGCATCGCTAGTGCAACTAGTGTCATGCGTAACTTACTAGGGATGCAAACCATGGTTACCCTCACACATCCTGATTATCAAATAACTTGTAAGCGATAAAATATGTTAGATATGGCTTCATCAATACTTAAGCCATGTTGCTCGATCTTAAAGTGTATAAACATGTGAATAGTTTGAGTGTACATGTCAACTTACAAGCGTGTATGAGCCTGCACACATGAACGCATGCGTGGGTGGCTCAAGGGACTGCATGTTGTACCCAATACTAAAATAATAATGACTCATTTGTAATTTTAGCATGACATAATGGTACAGAGGAATTTCATGTTATACACAATATTGACAAATGACTCCTTTTTAATTTATTAGCGTGGATATAATGCTAACAAAGGAATGATCTCACACTTTCGCTATTATGTACAACCGACAACTGGGACCACCTGCCTTGGTGAGTAACATTAAGAAAATGATGAATGGTAGGATAGGTCATCTAAATTTATTGCCACATTACATGAAAACAACGCTAGTGCCTAGTTCTAACTCGTAACAGTGGGATGGAGCAGCACATTTTTTCTGAAGTTGTAACCGATGCCATAATTAAGTAGAACAACATTTATTAGAGGTGTGTCGTCTGTGTGTAGAGAGCAAAGGACATTTATTTGGAAAACTGGCATGATGAATGTGTTGCTAGTGCGACTAGTGCAACTCATTACTTACTATAGATGCAAACAATGGTTACCCTCGTGTGTTCAAGGTTATCATGTAACTTGTAAATGATATAACAAAACATGTTTGTGATGGCTTTATTAATACTTAATCTCTTCTACTCGATCTTCAAATGTGCAAACATGTGAATGGTTTCGAGTGTGTGTATATGTACGTATATGCATGTGTGGCGTATGCACGTGGACTCGTGCGCAGGTGAGCACGAGGGACTGTATTTTATACCTAATATTGAAATCATAGGAAAACTCAATTCAAAGATTAGCATGGAAAAATGGCGCAATAGGATTGAGCTTGGACTTCCACCATGATTAATAGGATCCAAAGAATTAATAGGGAACCAAAAAATGATTTCCCTCTTGTATTGAAGTTATCATTAAAATGGTAGGCGATACACGCTGATAGCAAAACTTCTTTACGGTGACTTTATCAGTTCACAAGTATGCTCCTCGTTCTTCAAACGTGTAAACATTTGACGAGCAAGTTCGACTGTGCTTGAATATGAGTGGGTGTCACGTGGACGCATGCGTACATGGTTACTTGAGGGATTGCATGTTATACAAAATATTGAAAAATAACCCCCTTTCTAATTTTATAGAATTGAAATAATGATAAGAAAATAGAGTGCTCACACCTTCACCTTTATGTGCAACCGACAACTGGGAATACCTGCCTGAGCGAGCAACGTTAAAAAAATATTGGAGGGCAGGATATGTCATCGTAATTTATAGCTACATCACATAAAAACAAGGCTAGTATATAGTTCTAACTCTGAGCAACGGGAGGGAGCCGCACGCGTTTTCTGGAGTCATTCCCGGTGCCACAATTAATTAGAACTAGAGCTGTTGCAAGCGTGTTATTTTTATGTAGAGAATAAAATACATTTATTTGGAAACAAACATGTTGAATACATCACTAGTACAACTAGTGACATCCATAACTTACTAGGGTTGCAAACCATGGTTGCCCCTCGCACATCCTTGTTATCATGCAACTTGTAAGCGATACGGAAAACATGTTTGTGATGACTTCATCAATACTTAAGCCATGATGCTCGACCTTCAAGTGTGTAAACATGTGAATAGGTTGAGTGTACATGTTTGCATACAAGCGTGTATGGGCTTGCACGCGTGAACACGTGCGTGGCTGGGCACAAGGGACTGCATGTTTTACCCAATACTAAAATAATAAGGACTCATTTGTAATTTTAGCATGACATAATTGTGCGGGGGATTGAATGTTATACATAATATTGAAAATGACTTATTCTTTAATTTTATAGCATGCATATAATGCTAACAAAGGAATGATCTCACACTTTCACCGTTATGTGCAACCGACAACTGGGACCACCTGCCTTGGCCAGCAACGTTAAGAAAATGTTGAATGACAGGATAGGACATCAAAATTTATAGCCACATCACATGAAAACAATGCTAGTGCCTAGTTCTAACTCGGAACATCGAGGGGGAGCCGCACATGTTTTCTTAAGTTGTAACCGATGCAATAATTAAGTATAACTACATTTGTCCCAAGTGTGTTATTTTTGTGTAGAGAGCAAATTACATTCGTTTAGACAACTGACATGTTGAATGAGTCACTAGTGCGATTAGTGCGACACGTTAGATGCAAACCATGGTTGCCCTCGTGCGTTCCAGGTTTGCGAATGATATAGAGAACATGTTTGTGATGGCTTCATCAATACTTAATCTCCGCTATCTTCAAATGTGCAAACTTGTGAATGGGTTCGTCTATGTGTTATGTGTACGAGCATGCGTGTGTGTGGGCATATGCATGTGGACTCGGCGTGAAACATGAGGGACTGTATTATGACTCAATTCTAAGTTTAGCATGGAAAAAATGGCGCCAAAGGAATGAGCTCGAACGTCCACCATAATTAATAGGGATCCAAAGAATCAATAGATATCCAAACCATGATTGCCCTCGTAAGTCGAAGTTATCATTGAACTGGTAGAGTATACACACTAATAGCAAAACATCTTTATGGTGACTTTGCTAGTTCGTAAGCTATGCTCCTCGATCTTCAAATGTGTAAACATGTGAGTGAGTTTGATTGTTCTTGAATACGTGTGGGTGTCACGTGGACGCATGCGTGCGTGATCATTCGAGGGATTGCATGTTATACACAATATTAAAAAATGACTCCTTTTCTAATTTGGTAGCATGAAAATATTGATAAGAAAAGAACGAGCTCATACATCACCTTTATGTGCAACCAACATCTGGGACCACTTTGCCTCGAGGAGTAACGTTAAAATATGTTGGAGGGCAGGATATGTCATAGAAATTTATAGCTGCATCACATGAAAACAAGGCTAGTGCGTAGTTCTAACTCTGAACAACTGGAGGGAGCTGCACACGTTTCTCTGAAGTTGTAACCGATGCCACAATTAATTAGAACTATATTTATCGGAAGTGTGTTGTTTTTCTGTAGCGAACACAGTACATTTATTTGGAAACTGACATGTTGAATACGTCACTAGTGCAACTAGTGCCACGCGTCACTTACCAGGGATGCAAAGTATGGTTGCCCTCGTGCATCCAGGTTGTCATGTAACTTGTGAGAGATATAGAAAAGGAAGTTTGTGATGGCTTCATAAATACCAAAACTCTGCTGTTAGCTCTTCAAATGCGTAAACATGTGAATGACTTCGAGTGCGCATATCTATGTACGTGCATGCATGAGCGTGTGCTCGTGGACGTGTGCGTTGGTGGGCACAAGGGACTGCATATTATATCCAATATTGAAACAAAAAAGGACCTATTTGTAATTTTACCATGGCATAACGGTATGGAAGGGCATATCTCAGATTTCACGAGAATTATCTTGCACGCGCAGAGTAGTTATTCACTACCTATTTTAGGAACTCAGAATTCGAAAGTGCCAGGTCACTATATCAAAGCAACAATGGCCCTCTTGCTACCATTTTGAAAACAAGACTACTGCGCAGTTCTAACTCTGAACAACGGGAGGGAGAAACACATATTTTCTGAAGTTGTAACCGACGCCACAATTAATTATAACTATATTTGTTGCAAGTGTGTTATTTTTATGTAGAGAACAAAGTACATTTATTTGAAACCGACATGCTGAATGTGTCACTCGTGCAGCTAGCGCCATGTGTCATTTACAAGGGATGCAAAGCATGGTTGCGCTCGTGCATCCAGGTTATCATGTAACTTGTTAGCGATATAGCAAAGCATGTTTGTGATGGCTTCATAAATGCCGAAGCTCTGCTGTTAAATCTTCAAATGTGTAAACATGTGAATGACTTCGAGTGCGCGTGTCTATGTGCGTGCGTGAGCGTGCTCTAGTGTGCGTCGGTGGGCACAAGGGACTGCATGTTATATCTAATACTGAAACTAAAAAGTACCTATTTGTAATTTTACCATGACATAATGGTACATAAGGGCATATCTCACGATTTCACGAGAATTATTTTGCACCTGTAGAGTACTTATTCACTACCTATTTTAGGAACTCGGAATTCTAAAGTGCCAGCTCACTATATCACAGCAACAACGACCCTCTTGCTACCATTTTGAAAACAAGGATATTGGGCAGTTCTAACTCTGATTAACGGGAAGGAGCAACATATGTGTTCTGAAGTCGTAACCGATGCCACAATTAATTAGAACTACATTTGTCGCAAGCGTGTTATTTCTGTGCAGAGAATAAAATACATCTATTTAAAACCGACATGCTGCGCCACGTGTCATTTACAAGGGATGAAAAGCATGGTTGCGCTCGTGCATCCAGGTTATCATGTAATTTGTTAGCGATATAGCAAAGCATGTTTGTGATGGATTCATAAATACCGAAGCTTTGCTGTTAAATTTTCAAATGTAAACATGTGAATGATTTCGAGTGCGTGTGTCCATGTACGTGCGTGCGTGAGGTGCGCTAGTGTGCGTCGGTGGGCACAAGGGGCTGCATCCAATACTGAAACCAAAAAGGGCCTATTCGTAATTTTACCATGACATACGGTATAGAAGGGCATATCTCATGATTTCACGAGAATTATTTCGCACACGTATAATACTTATTCACTACCTATTTTAGGAACTCAGAATTCGAAAGCGCCAGCTCACTATATCAAAGCAACAACGACCCTCTTGCTACCATTTTGAAAACAAGGATACTGCGCAGTTCTAACTCTGAACAACGAGAGGTAGCAACACATATCTTCAGAAGTCGTAACCGATGCCATAATTAATTGGAACTACATTTTTTGCAAGCGTGTTATTTTTGTGTAGAGAACAAAGTACATTTATTTCAAACCGACATGTTGAATGTGTCACGCATGTAACTAGCGCCACGTGTCACTTACCAAAAGAAGGGATTTCATCCAATACTGAAACAAAAGAAGGACATGTTTGTATATTTACCATGACATAACGACACGGAAGGGCATATCCAACGATTTCACGACAATTATTTTGCCCGCGTATAGTAGTTCTTCACTACCTATTTTAGGAACTTAGAATTCAAAAGGGTCAGCTCACTATATCAAAGCAACAACTGCCCTCTTGCTACCATTTTGAAAACAAGGCTACTGCGCAGCTCTAACTCCGAACAACGGGAGGGAGCAACACACGTTTTCTAAAATCGTAACCGCGATGCCACAATTAATTAGAACTACATTTGTCGCAAGCGTGTTATTTTTGTATGGAACAAAGTATATTTATTTGAAACCGACATGTTGAATGCTTGACTCGTGCAACTAGCCAGCACCACGTGTCACTTACCAGGGATGCAAAGCACGGTTGCGCTCGTGTATCTAGGTTATCATGTAACTTGTTAACGATATAGAAAAGCATGTTTGTGATGACTTCATCAATACTGTAGCTCTGCCGATGGATTCTCATACGTGTAAACATGTGAATGACTTCGAATGTGCGTGACTACGGACGTGCGTGGGTGGGCACAAGGAACTGCATGTTATACCAAAAGCTGCTAAAAAAAGGACCAATTTGTAATTTTAGTACGGAATAATGGTACAGAAGGGCATATCTCACGATTTCACGAGAATTATTTTGCACACGTATAGTACTTATTCACTACCTATTTTAGGAACTCAGAATTCGAAAGCGCCATCTCACTATATCAAAGCAACAACGATCCTCTTGCTACCATTTTGAAAACAAGGATACTGCGTAGTTCTAACTCTGAACAACGGAAGTGAGCAACACATATCTTCAGAAGTTGTAACCGATGCCATAATTAATTAGAACTACATTTGTTGCAAGCGTGTTATTTTGTGTAGAGAACAAAGTATATTTATTTCAAACCGACATGCTGAATGTGTCACGTGTGTAACTAGCGCCACGTGTCACTTACAAGGGATGCAAAGCATGGTTGCCCTCATGCATCCAAGTTATAATGTAACTTATTAGCGATATAGCAAAGCATGTTTGTGATGGCTTCATAAATACCGAAGCTCTGCTGTTAAATTTTCAAATGCGTAAACATGTCAATGACTTTGAGTGCGTGTGTCCATGTACGTTCGTACGTGAGCGCGCTAGTGTGCGTGGGTGGGCACAAGGGACTGCATCCAATACTGAAACAAAAAAGGACCTATTTGTATATTTACCATGACATAACGACACGGAAGAGCATATCCCACGATTTCACGAGAATTATTTTGCTCGCGTATAGTAGTTATTCACTACCTATTTTAGGAACTTAGAATTCGAAAGGGCCAGCTCACTATATCAAAGCAACAACGGCCCTCTTGCTACCATTTTGAAAACAAGGCTACTGCGCAGCTCTAACTCCGAACAACGGGAGGGAGCGACACACGTTTTCTGAAGCCGTAACTACGATGCCACAATTAATTAGAACTACATTTGTCGCAAGCGTGTTATTTTTGTATGGAACAGGGTATATTTATTTGAAACCGACATGTTGAATGCGTCACTCGTGCAACTAGCTAGCGCCACGTGTCAGTTACCAGGGATGCAAAGCAAACGTGTATCTAGGTTATCATGTAGTAACATGTTAACGATATAGAAAATCATGTTTGTGATGGCTTCATCAATACTGTAGCTCAGCCGATGGCACTAGTGGAAAACTGGGCAATAGGCCCGGTCCATTTGGGCCTTTAGACCCGGTTCCTGAACCGGGACCAACTAGGCGGGACTAAAGGGGGTACCCTTTAGTCCCGGTTCAAAGATAAACCGGGCCTAAAGGCCTCAACACGTGGTGCGATCAGGGAGCTCGCGCTGGAAGGGCTTTGGTCCCGGTTCGTGGTACGAACCGGGCCTATGTTTCTCTGCCGCGGCAGAGAATTGCTATTTCTCTGCCGCGGCACAGATTTGGGCTGTACCAGCGTTTCTGCGCGGCAGAAACAGTCTGTTTCCCTTGCCGCGGCAGAGTTTCAGCAATGCATATATATATCATTCAAGAAACCACAAAAAATCGTCATGAATATATATAGACATCGTCAACAGTACACGACATAGTCAACACAGTACACGTAATGCATGCATATTTACAATACAACTTTTCCTGAACGAATATCCTCCGCCGTCACGATCTTCCGATAGTGCTCTCCACCTGGGGTAAGGACCTCGGTAATAAAGAATCCCGCGATTTCCTCTTGAATTGCTTTTATTTGATCCGCTGTTATGAGAGTGTCCCGCAGGCGTGTCATCTATATTTAAAAAAGGAGATCAATATATGAATGGAACTCAATACAATAGATGGTACTAATTAAGATTAATTGTGAAAATTTGTTATCGTACACGAGTGTGGTGTATTTGGGGATCCCCACCCTTGGGACAGGACATGTCACGCATGAAGGTGCAGACGTAGTATCCACATAAGTTATTCCCTTTTTCCTGCCTCATACACTTTACGAAAAAATAGTTCGATCAAACTAATAATCAAGCATCGTATTGAAAGTAAATATCATATATAAAGTTTCACGGACATAGCTATATATATAGTACTACTTAGGTGGTAATCTCTAAATGTAAGCTCCGGTTTCCATTCACCCGGAACAATATTGATGAACCGTTTCCAAGCCCTGCCCGGCAAAAAATAATGAGTAAATGAGTAATTGATTAGTTGATGATATCTTCGAATTAGAGCAGATGAAGATGCCAATACGAAATTGATTGAAACTACCTCTGGAGGATGGCAGCCATGTCCGCCCATTCCGCATATTCTTTACGTTTCGAGTCCATGACTTTTACGACTCCAAGGTGAAGATCAATGATTAGGAGAATAAAATGGAAACTGCACAAGCATAGCTCAATGATTACGAGAATAAAGTGGAAGGTGCACAAGCATAATGTATGTTATATATAACACTCACTTGAAGTTGTAGGGAAAGAATATATCCTCTTTGTCTGCTTGCTTCTCTAAAAACATTACGATGTTGTCCTCTGTGTCCTTGGCGAAGTCTTGAACCGTAACTTCATGAACTGTGTTTGGGTCTATGAACCCCAGCGGTAGGAGCTTGCCTCTTTTGTATTCCAGCTTCTTCATTCTGCATAATTAAATGTATAGCGTACACAAAGAATATAATGAGGATAATTGTTAGTGTAAATGAATGAGCTACAAACTTAATTACACAAATAAATCACTTACAGGTAGTAGCAACTGATGACAGCTTTGTCGAGGGCGTCTTGATTGAATAACTGAAACAGTTCTTCTACGTCAATGTTTATCTCGTCTTCCCCCCGGAAGTAATGCTCATCTCTAAGATACACCGTGAGGTAGCGATCACCTCTTCGACAAAGCTTTCAGGTACCATTCATGCAACCTTCGCATCCGAGTCCCTAGACGCGCGAGCTCGCCAGGTTTGACGAGATCAGATCCGTATCTATACTTGTTTACCACTTGAGCCGTTGGATAGTAATCTTCGTACTCAACCGATGCTCCTGAGCTCTAGCCGCCCGTTCGATCATCGATGCCGTCTCTGGATCATGATATGGCTCCACGATGAAGTGGGGTGCGGCCTGAATGTCCTGCTGTCCAAGCTGGGCGACTTTTTTTGCTTCTTTCATCGCTTTAGAGGACTGTCCAAGAGAGCGGTCATAATCAGCTCTCAGCTCAGGTCTCTTCATTCTCGTCTCGGCAAAATGCTTCACTGTCTGCGGTGGAATAAACATCTTCTTCGGCGCAGTTGCAAGAAACGCCTTTTGCTCTTCAGTCTGCTCATGTGGCAACAACTCTGGAGTCTGTTCCCTCATTGGAGTTGATGATCTCTTCGGAGCTGTAGGAGGTGCCGCGGACCGCTTCCTCTTTTGCTTAGGTGGAAGCGGCGGAGTCTCCTGACGAGGAGGAGGAGGCGGCGGAGTATTTTCACGCGGAGGAGACTGGTCATGGATAGGGGAATCATCATCGCGCAGAGGAGAATCATCACGCGGAGGAGACTGCACAGGTGGCGGAGGAGGCGGAGGTGGCCTGCTTGTTGGCTTCTCACCCGGAAACACAATGTTCTCCTTCCGCCATTGCACGGTGGTTCTACGGGCTTCTCCCAGCTTCTTTGATTTCCCCATCTTCACTGCAGGGTGCTCAAGCACCAACCCCTCATACTCTCTCAACACTTCATCCACCATCACAACAAGAAAGTCGTCTTGGACCGGACGGCAATGGTAAGACCTTGTAGGTAAGAGGATGCCGACCGCCGCCTTGAAGGATAGGTTGAAAACTTTAACATGCAGCTCACAAGGACGGCTCTCAGTGAGATCATCCACGGGGGGGTAGCGAGGAGGCTCGACCACCTGGTCATCATCATCATCATTATCCACCTGCTGAGAGGAAGCCACGCTGCTTTTCCGGTGTGGTTGAGATTTCAGCGGGGCGATGGCATTGAGCAGTGCAGATCTACAGCCTGCCCCCGAGCCATCCGAGATGTAAGTACTTGGGTTACCATGGTTAATTGGGCTTGCATGGTGCTCATACCCTCCTCTAAGTTAGCCAGCGGTCTGTTTCCCTTGCCTTCCTCCTCTCATGGCTTTTATCGGGAAATCTCTTCCTTTCCGCAGAAAGCCATACTTCCACGGAACGGAGCCTGCTGTGCCTCGTGTTCGTCCGCCGTGTTCTTTGTTCCCAAGGGCGCGTGTCAGCTCATCGTTCTCTCTTTCGGGCTGGAACAACCCCGCCTCCACGTCCCTATGTGCCTTTTCCAGGGCATCAATGGGAACCTTCAGATGAGCTTTCTTATAGATGCACTTCCCTGTTTCTGGATCCAACGTTCCCCCAATCCCGTAGAACCACTCCTTGCACCGTTCGATCCAACCGTGTGTCCCTAATCTGATCCCTTTATCGGTCGGTTCCGCCTCAGCTGCCTCCCACTTAGGACGGTTAGCCCCGTATCCACTGGACCCAGAATTTGGTGATATAGCTTCAACGCCGCATTTGGCTGATTTATTTCCGACCTTCGCCAACATTCTTCTGACTCCGTGCTGTACTTCACGAATTCGTCCCCGTGATGTTTTAGCTTCTCACGGGCCGGAGTCTTCTTTAACTTGATAAGGCGGCGCAATCTTTTCTTGTGGCTCTTGAATAGTTCGGCCATCTTCTTCTTGCCAAACTCGCGGAGGGCCTGCTCCATCTTGGCCTTCTCAGCGTCACCCCCCTCTTCGGGTACTATGTTGAAATGTGCCATGAGCTTGTTCATAATGCTGTTTTTGGCTACATCATCGATATAAAGACCTTGAGCTTCTTCCTCTGCAGATAGCACTAGTCCCTTCGGCTTGTGCCATTCTCGAACGGTGATCGGGACGTGGTCCCTAACAAGCACTCCGCATTGAGCTATAAATGCCTTTGCACCTTTCTCTGGAGCAATCGGTTTACCATCCTTGTCGATGTGGGTGATGTCGTGCCTAACACCGTCATCCAACTTTTTGGCCGGGCCTCGCTTCCTCGACTTTACAGAAGAAGTGCTCGATCCGGAGGGCTAAAAAGAAATAGTTCATAGTCAGTACAATTTCATTAGTTAATGCATCTAGTCGATCAACAGCGGCTTAATTAATTTATATACCTCGGTGATAACTACAGTTCGGGAGCCATTATGATGATCTTGTTCCTCACCGGCGCCACTAGGATCTTCTTCCTCAATATCCTCCGCTCCCTCACCGGAGTCATTCAAATAAGTTGCGGTGACATCGTCACCGCCATCATCTGGAATAACGTCGTCGTCGCGATCATCCAGAGTACCGTTTGCTATGAGTTCCTCCATGAAATTTTCTTGAATTTCATCTCTCTCCATGCTTTCTACAACGACCTGCAAGCTATACATAGGAACCATCATATGATCAAATTAAGGATAATGCAGAAAACTGAAAATGGAGTTACATATGTGTAGTTCTTAACTAAGGATCGATAATATAGTGCTGAAAGCAGACATCATAGCTACATGCATACATAGATCGGGTTCATGTTTATTTAACCCTAATACATATCAATCACTACTACAACCACTCAACCGCGCAGACCGGGTCCTAGAGGGCGCCGACCGGGTCCCGAGCCGCTACTGGTGTGCCCCCAAAGCCACGGAACAACAACGGGAGCATAGCTAACATGAGATCCCCGCATAACGCTCCATCCGGTCCTATACATGTTGTCTAACGCGTACATGTAACGGCGAACGTGCTGGTCCTCCGCTTCAATGCGCTGAGCTACCTCCTCCGGCGGGGCCGGCTCCCTCTGAAACGACCGTGGCCCATAAGACCTCCACCAAAGAATATCCGGGTCGACAACGGGACCCGGATTCCGCACCAAGGTGCGCGACCCGGAAGCTAAGACCTCCCAGTGCCACCCCGGCGGAGCCCAGTCCCGGACCTCCCCCATCTGCTCCATCTCCTCGGTGAGAGTCAGACCACGGCCCGCCGGCTGTCGCTGTCGCGGCATCGTAGCTACGAAAACAAATCATATATATATGTACCAACGTTAACATAAATTAAAAAATAAATTCACTACTTTTATGTTAGTCGGCGCCGGCACTACCGTTTGGGGGGCGCCGGCACTACATACTTTATTTTGGGCGTGCCGGCAGGGGCGTCGGCACTACCGTATTTGGGGGGCGCCATCGCGAGCGTAGCGGTTACCGGCGCGGCGGCACTACATACTCTATTTTGGGGGCGCCGACAGGGGCGTCGGCACTACCGTATTTGGGGGGCGCCATCGCGAGCGTAGCGGTTACCGGCGCGCCGGCACTACATACTCTATTTTGGGGGCGCCGGCAGGGGCGTCGGCACTACCGTATTTGGGGGGCGCCATCGCGAGCGTAGCGGTTACCGGCGGCCCTCATAACTATTTTTGTAATAAAGAACACTAACTAAATTTCTAACTATTTTAACTAAATTTTACTAACTTTTTTTCTAAATTTCTAACTATTTTAACTAAATTTCTAACTATTGTTTTAACTAAATTTCTAACTATTTTACTAACTAATTTTACTAACTTTTTTTCTAACTATTGTTTTAACTAATTTTCTAACTAAATTTCTAACTAATTTTACTAACTTTTTTTCTAACTAAATTTCTAACTAATTGTACTAACTTTTTTTATAACTATTGTTTCTATATAAGTAACCTAACAAATTAACTAATCTAACAAATAAAAAAAATAAAAAAAAAGAGAAGATGGCGGCGCTTACCGCGGCGGAGGTGGGCGTGGCCGGCAGCCTGGCGGAGACGGCGGCGGAGGCGGTGGCGGAGGCGGTGGCGGAGGCGGTGGCGGTGGCGGAGGCGGTGGCGCCCGGCAACGGCGAGACGGCGGCGGAGGCGGTGGCGCGAGGCGACGGCGACGGCGCGCGGGAGGGCGGCGGCGGCTGGCGGCGATTTCGGCAGCCTGGCGGCACAAAACTGCTTCGTCTCCGCGGGATTGATCTCCGCGGAGACGAAGTGTTTTCTTTTATACCCCCCCCCCATTGGGCCCCGGTGCGTGTTACAAACCGGGTCCAAAGGCCCCCCTTTGGACCCGGTTTGTAATACAAACCGGGTCCAAAGGCCACTTTTTTTAAAAAATTTCATTCCCGCCTTATTTCAAATGAAAAAAAGCCACCGCACTGCCACACGTGTCCACCGCCGCCACCGCCGTGTAGTGGCCACTGTCGCCACCGCCACCGCCTGGCCACCACCGTCACCGCCATGTACGGGCCACCGCCGTGTACTGCCCACCACCGCCACCGCCATGTACTGGCCACCACCGCCACCGCCACACGTGTCCCTTCCCCGTGCCACGTGTCGCTGCCGCTTCCACGTGCCTCGCCCCACCGCCACCGCCACACGTGTCCCTTTCCCGTGCCACGTGTCGCCGCCGCTTCCACGTGCCTCGCCCCGCCGTCACCGCCATGTACGGGCCACGGCCGTGTACTGCCCACCACCGCCACCGCCGTGTACTGGCCACCGTCGGCACCGCCGTGTACTGCCCACCACCGCCACCGCCTGGCCACCACCGTCACCGCCATGTACGGGCCACCGCCGTGTACTGCCCTTCCCCGTGCCACGTGTCGCCGCCGCTTCCACGTGCCACGCCCCGCCGCTTCCCCGCGCCACCTGTCGCCAAACTTGCCGCGTCGCTGTGCTATAAAGCGCCGCGTGCGCGCGGAACCACACGTCGCCGTCGCCTCCGTTCATTCGTCGCCGGGATGCCGCCGCGCCGTCGCGGCTCATCCGGTTTCCGTGGCGTCCGAGCGTGGCCGAACGGTAGGTTCTACGCCGAGATGCGTGCCGGTGGCTTCCGCCTCACCCTCGGCACGTACAACACCCCGGAGCTGGCGGCGCGCGCTTACGACGCGGCCGCATGGCGATTTCGGCGGCCACGGTGCGACATGAACTTCCCAGACGTCGAATCGCTAGAGGAGGCGGAGTTCCTCGCGCCGACGCCGTGCCTCGTCGACGACGAGGCACGTCGCCGCCACCGCCAGGTGCAGCGCCGGATCGCAATCGCCGAGCACGACGAGGAGTTGATGCGCCAGTGGAGGGCGCAGTTCCCCAACGACGTCGACAACACCGCCGCGTTCTTCGCTGACCTCCGGGCACAACGCAGGTCCAACAGGCGCCATCGTCGGGCCGTCGCCGTGTTCGAGCTCGATAACCCGAATACAACTTGGGCCGACAACGACCCTCGGTGGGACGACATTTGGACCGAGACAACCTCCGACGACGAGTAGATCGACTAGACTAGTTGTTTATCTATTTTATTGTATTTTCAATAAAGTCGTTGTGGCAGACGCTGATGATGAGAAAAGTTTCCCGCCAGATTACATGTGGAATTAAAGTACAGAACTCAACTGAAAATTAATTAAGATACATGGCCAGATAGTACTCGTGCCTAGCCCTATAGTACTCGTGCCTAGCTCAACTGAAAATTAATTAAGATACATGGCCAGATTCGACTGTTCGAGTCATTCAGTCATACTCGTGCCTAGCCCTGTAGTACTCGCCACTGTAGTCGTCGTAGTCGCCGTCATCATCGTCGCTGGCATCGGGGTCGCGGTAGTCAAACCTCGGCGGGAGAGCACGCGTGGGCTGGGACTGAGGGTAGCGCAGGCGGGGGCCACGGTGGGCCATGACGCCCTGGAGAGTTCGGTCGCGCCACCACAGCCGACGGCCGGCCTCGTTGAAGTTCGAAGGAGGCGGGCCGCCCTCCTCGTGCCTGGCGAGCGCCCTCTCACGCCGATTGATGAAGAAGCTCTCCCAAGTCGGGCTGTAGTCGGGATGCCACTGGGGATTCCTCCGCTGCTCTGGCGTGAGCTCGAAGTAGTAGTGGTTCGTGATGGCCATCTCGCGCGCCACACCTAGAGGGACAGGAGGGACCGGTACCCCTCCGACGCTCAGCAACCAGCCGGTAGGGACGCGGTAGCCCGGCGGGCAGGGGTAGTTCGACGCGCAAAGCGCCTCCGCCTCCCGGAGGGTTAGAGATACGATGGAAGCCATGTGACCTGGTGATGAGGTTTGCAGATATGAGTCTAGATGTGATATGTAAATGGAGGCCAAGCCAACAAATATATAGTGAAAAAATGGCGGGAGGACGGAGGCGGGAAGCAGTGGAAAGCGCGGGAAGAAAAATAGGCGGGAACGCAGTGGCGCCAAAAACTGTCGGTGGGATAAGGACGTGTGGGTAACCTTTAGTCCCGGCTGGTGGGTACAACCGGGACTAAAGATCCTTTTTTGTGTCATCTAACAAAACTGTCGGTGGGATAAGGACGTGTGGGTAACCTTTAGTCCCGGCTGGTGGGTACAACCGGGACTAAAGATGTCGGCAGGATAAGAACGCATGGGTGGACGCACTGCTCGATGAAATAAAGCATGTAGCGCACGACGCTCTGTCGAAGGAACAAGACAAAGTAGAAGAGGTGCCGTGCCTATAAAAGGAGCATCGATACGCCTTGCCAAGCCCCTGAACGACTACATCTCATCTAACAGTGTTGGGGAAAGGGTTGGGAAATCTCCGTGGCGCATCTCCACTTTTAATATCTTACATACAGTTACATGATTACACAAAAATAAATGGGAAATTGATTGCCATGTTGAGATACTCATTTGTGCCATGAACATTCTTCAATTAACTTGATGATGGAGCATCTTCATCATTTAATTAATCTTCTTCGGCCGTAACCATGGAGCATCTTCATCATTTAACTTGATGCTTGGATCAATGTTCACTACAAGGGTGGAATTTCATCAAACTGATTATAATCTTCGACATGTCTGTCTTGTCCTCCACTCCCACGATGTTTCTTTTTCCGTAAAGAACTATGTGGCGCTTTGGCTCATCGTTTGATGTATTTGTTTCCTTATGTTTCCTTTTTCTTGGTTTGGTAGACATATCCTTCACATAGAAAACCTGGGCCACATCCTTGGCTAGGACGAATGGTTCGTCTCTATACCCAAGATTGTTGAGATCCACCGTTGTCATTCCATACAACTTGTCTACGAACCCCGCCTCTGTTTTGTTGACCCATTTGCACCTAAACAAAGGGACCTTAAAAGAAGGTCCATACTCAAGTTCCCATATATCCTCTATGTAACCATAATATGTGTCATTTGGGCCTTCATTCATTATTGCATCAAAGCGGACACCACTGTTTTGGTTGGTGCTCTTTTTATCTTGGGCGATCGTGTAAAATGTATTCCCATTTATCTCGTACCCTTGGAAAGTCACTACAGTCGAAGATGGTGTCTGGGCTAGCAAGTACAACTGATCTTCAATATGTTTGTTATTCAGGAGATGATTTTGCAACAAAACGCCGAAAGTCGACATGTGTTCACGTCTAATCCAATCGTTCGAAGCCCGGGTTACGGGAGCGTAGAAAGTTCTTGTGGTCACCGATATACGGAGCCACCAAGGTGGAACTTTGTAGGAATTTGTGTAGTGTGCTTGAGTCAAAGAAATCCCGTCCCTACATATCATTGATTTCCTTCCTAGCGTGCCTTTTCCACTTAGTCTCCCTTCATGCCGCGATTCAGGAACACCAATCGGCTTAAGGTCAGGAATAAAGTCAACACAGAATTCAATGACCTCCTCTGTTCCATAGCCCTTGGAGATGCTTCCTTCTGGCCTAGCACGGTTATGAACATATTTCTTCAAGACTCCCATGAACCTCTCGAAGGGGAACATATTGTGTAGAAACACAGGACCGAGAATGGAAATCTCATCGACCAGGTGAACGAGGAGATGTGTCATAATATTGAAGAAGGATGGTGGGAACACCAGCTCAAAACTAACGAGACATTGGACCACATCATTCTGCAACCTCGGTAGAATTTCTGGATTTATTACCTTCTAAGAAATTGCATTGAGGAATGCACATAGCTTCACAATGGGCAGTCGAACATTTTCCGGTAGAAGCCCCCTCAATGCAATCGGAAGCAACTGTGTCATTATCACGTGACAGTCATGAGACTTCAAGTTCTGGAATGTTTTCTTCTCCATATTTATTATTCCCTTTATATTGGAGGAGAAGCCAGACGGGACCTTGATACTGCTAAGACATTCAAAAAATATTTCCTTCTCTGCTTTTGTAAGAGCGTAGCTGGATAAATGACGTCCTTTAACTCTCTCATGCAGCTTTTTGGGGTCTTTCCAACGTTGCTGGTCCTCCCGTGCTTCTGGTGTATCTTTTGTCTTCCCGTACACACCCAGAAAGCCTAGCAGGTTCACGCAAAGATTCTTCGTCACGTGCATCACATCGATTGAAGAGCGGACCTCTAAGACTTCCCAATAGGGTAGATCCCAAAATATAGATTTCTTCTTCCACATGGGCGCGTGTCCGGCATCGTCATTCGGAACAGACCGTCCGCCAGGACCCTTTCCAAATATTACATCTAGATCCTTGACCATACCAAATATATCAACACCATCACGATGGGGAGGCTTCTGATACGTCCAATTTGCATCACTATTTTATATCATAATTTGCTGTTATTCATTGATATATTTCATATTGGGACACATTACTTATGTTATTTCATCTATTTTGCATGTTTCATCATTATTGGAGGATCGAACACCGGAGCCAGGATTCTGCTGGAAAAAGCACCGTCAGAACGCAATATTTCGGAAGATCAACTCTGGAAGGAAATTATACCAAAAATCCTATTTTTCAAGATGACGAAGGGAGCCAGAAGGAGGAGCCAGGAGCAGCCAGGGTGGGCCCACACCCTAGGGCGGCGCGGCCCAGGCCCTGGCCGCGCCGGCCTGTGGTCTGGGGGGCCCACGACCCTTTTCGCCTCCTTTTCTTCGCCAAACCCTTCGTCCCGAAGACCTAAGCCACAGAGGGTACCTCGCGAAGAGTTACAGCCGCCTCTGCGGGGCGGAGAACACCAGAGAGAAAAGAGCTCTCCGGCGGGCAGGAATCCGCTGGGGAAATTCCCTCCGGGAGGGGGAAATCGACGCCATCGTCACCGTCATCGAGCTGGACATCATCGCCATCACCATCATCATCATCTCCACCATCATCACCGCCGTCATCACCGCTGGACACCGTCACCGCCGTAGCAATTTGGGTTTGATCTTGATTGTTTGATAGGGGAAACTCTCCCGGTATCGATTTCTACTTGTTGTTGATGCTATTGAGTGAAACCATTGAACCAAGTTTATGTTCAGATTGTTATTCATCATCATATCACCTCTGATCATGTTCCATATGATGTCTCGTGAGTAGTTCGTTTAGTTCTTGAGGACATGGGTGAAGTCTAAATGTTAGTAGTGAACTATGGTTGAGTAATATTCAATGGTGTGATATTTAAGTTGTGGTGTTATTCTTCTAGTGGTGTCATGTGAACGTCGACTACATGACACTTCACCATTTATGGGCCTAGGGGAATGCATCTTGTATTCGTTTGCTAATTGCGGGGTTGCCGGAGTGACAGAAACCTAAACCCCGTTGGTATATCGATGCAGGAGGGATCGCGAGGATCTCGTAGTTTAAGGCTGTGGTTAGATTTATTCTTAATTACTTTCTTGTAGTTGCGGATGCTTGCAAGGGGTATAATCACAAGTATGTATTAGTCCTAGGAAGGGCGGTACATTAGCATAGGTTCACCCACACAACACTTATCACAACAATGAAGATTATTTAGCCGTATGTAGCGAAAGCACTAGACTAAAATCCCGTGTGTCCTCGAGAACGTTTGGTCATTATAAGTAAACAAACCGGCTTGTCCTTTGTGCTAAAAAGGATTGGGCCACTCGCTGCAATTATTACTCTCGCACTTTACATACTCGTACTTTATTCAACTGTTACATCAAACCCCCTGAATACTTGTCTGTGAGCATTTACAGTGAATCCTTCATCGAAACTGCTTGTCAACACCTTCTGCTCCTCGTTGGGATCGACATTCTTACTTATCGAAGATACTACGATACACCCCCTATACTTGTGGGTCATCAAGACTATTTTCCGGCGCCGTTGCCGGGGAGTGAAGCGCTATTGGTAAGTGGAATTGGTAAGGAAAACCTTTACCGTTGTGCTGATTTTATTTCTCGCTGCCGCTATAAGTCATTATGGAGAGATCTTCTCTTCATTTTCTATTTGGGAAATCTACTACTACTGCAACGGTAGTGGATGAAGCGCCAGGTGAGGAAGTGATACCATATAAAATACCTATGAAAATTATTGAACGTGTTATGGATAACCGCTATGAAGGGGATGGAACTGTCCATCCTGGTGATCATTTACTGTTTTTGCATGAATTATGCGGGTTATTCAAATGTGCAGGTATTGCTATGGATGAAGTGAGGAAGAAACTATTCTCTTTATCGCTGTCCGGTAAGGCGGCGCATTGGTATAAATTCTTGGATAATGGGGATTCTCTTGAATGGAATGATATTGTGCCCCGGTTTTATTCTAAGTTCTATCCTCCAAGTGAAATTCATAAGGATCGGAATCGCATATATAATTTTTGGCCTCATGATGGAGAGAGTATTGCCCAAGCTTGGGGGAGATTGAAGTCTTTAATGCTCAAATGCCCCATTCATGAGCTTCCTGGTAATGTTATTATTGATAATTTCTACGCAAGACTTTCTTTTCAAGACAAGACCTTTTGGATACTTCTTGTTTTGGATCATTTACACGCAACAAGGAAGAGTTTAAAAGGGACCTTCTTGATCGAATCCAAGAAAATACTGAAGGTTGGGAGAACGACAAGGATAGAGAATCAGGTATAATTTATGATTATAAATGCATTGAAGCTTTTATGGATACTGATAAATTTCGTAATATGAGTGCTACATATGGTCTTGATTCTCGAGTTGTCAGTAAATCTTTATAAAGCTTTTGCCTCTCATTATGAATTGCCAAAGAAGAATTTTGATAAGTATCATGAACCGTATAAAGATAAAATTGATTCATCTATTAATAAATGTGTAGTGGTTGAAACTGCTGATAATGTTATTCTGAAGCTTATATTGAAAAAACTCCTTTCCCTGCTAAAATGAAAGAGTATTCTGTTATAAATAGTGCGGTTCATAAAAGTGAAAAGAAACCTGTAGAACCCGAAGAACAAATAAAAATTGAACCTCTTTGTTGCAATAGTTAAAGATCTTGTGACTGAAAATGTGGAGGATGGTCATATTATTTTCTGTGAAGATGCTTCTAATATTGTTTCACATCCTAATAAACCCAAACAAGCTAGTGTTCCTATGATGTACTGTTAGAATTGGTGATCATTGCTATTATGGATTATGTGATATTGGTGCAAGTGTTAGTGCTATTCCGTATGAGCTTTACACGGAGATTATGCACGAAATTGATTCTTGTGAACTTGAAGATATTGATGTGGTTATTCAGCTGGCTAATAGAGAAACTATTTCTCCAATTGGTATTGTTCGAGATGTGGAAGTTTTATGCGGTAAGATTAAATATACTGCTGACTTTTTGGTACTTGGTTCTGTTGCTAGTGATTATTGTCCTATTATTTTTGGTAGACCTTTTCTAAATACTTGTGGAGCTATTATAGATTGCAAGAAAGAGAAAATTTTGACTAAATTTGCTGGTGAATCTTATGAGTTTAACTTCTCTAAATTTACTAAAACTCCTTATAAAGCTGATTTGCCTAGTAATGATATTAAAATGGAGCAATGTGCATCTATTGTTCTTGTTCCTAATAATCCTTTGCAAAGCAACATTTAGAGGATAGCGAGAGCGAAATTTTTAGGAAAGAAAGAGATGAGCTTGAGGAAATTTTTCTTCGCCAACCTATTCTCAAGCATGATTTACGGTGGAAGATTTGGGTACAACACCGCCACCAAAGGAAGATCCTATTTTTGATTTAAAGCCTTTACCTCGATAATCTTAAATATGCTCATATTGATGATAAGAAAATATATCCTGTTATTATTAGTTCTAAGCTTTCAGAGATTGAGGAAGAAAGGTTATTGGAAATATTGAAGAAGCATCGAGGCGCTATTGGCTACACTCTTGATGATTTGAAGGGGATTTCTCCTTCTATTTGCCAACATGCTATTAATATGGAAGATGATGCAAAGCCTGTTGTTGAACCTCGGCGTCGTCTAATTCCAAAGATGAAGGAAGTGGTAAGGAATGAGGTATTACGACTTCTTGAAGCTGGTATTATATATCCTATTGCTGATAGTAGATGGGTTAGTCCCGTGCACTTGTGTTCCCAAGAAAGGAGGTATGACTGTTGTGCCTAATGATAATGATGAGCTCATTCCTCAAAGAGTAGTTGTAGGGTATAGAATGTGCATTGATTTTCGAAAAGTTAATAAAGTTACTAAGAAAGATCATTACCCTTTACCATTTATTGATCAAATGCTAGAAAGATTATCTAAAAATACTCATTTTTGTTTTCTTGATGGTTATTCGGGTTTTCACAAATTGCTAAAGCTAAAGATCAAGAGAAAACCACCTTTACTTGTCCTTATGGAACTTATGCTTATAGACGCATGCCTTTTGGTTTATGTAATGCTCTGCTACTTTTCAAAGATGCATGTCTGCTATTTTTCATGGTTTTTGTGAAAGTATTGTAGAGGTATTCATGGATGATTTTTCTGTCTATGGGAATTCTTTTGATAGTTGCTTGCGAAACCTTGATAAAGTTTTGCGAGAGATGTGAAGAAACTAACCTTGTTCTTAATTGGGAGAAATGCCACTTTATGGTTAATGAAGGAATTGTATTGGGACATAAAATTTCTGAGAGAGGTATTGAAGTTGATAGAGCTAAAGTTGAAGCAATCGAGAAGATGCCTTATCCGAGGGATGTTAAAGGTATTCGTAGTGTTCTTGGTCATGGTGGGTTCTATAGGTGATTTGTTTAAGATTTCTCCAAGATTTGAAAGCCTCTTACTAATCTTCTTCAAAAAGACGTACCATTTGTTTTTGATGATGATTGTAAGGAAGCTTTTGAAACTCTTAAGAAAGCCTTAACAACTGCTCCTATAGTTGAACCTCCCGATTGGAACTTACCCTTTGAAATTATGTGTGATGCTAGTGATTTTCTTGTAGGCGCTGTTCTTGGACAGCGGGTAGATAAAAACTGAATGTTATTCATTATGCTAGTAAAACTCTTGATGCTGCTCAGAGAAATTATGCTACAACTGAAAAAGAATTATTAGCTGTAGTCTTTGCTTGTGATAAATTCAGATCTTATATTGTTGATTCAAAAGTTACCATTCATACTGATCATGCTGCAATTAGATACCTAATGACAAAGAAAGATGCTAAGCCTAGGCTTATTAGATGGGTGCTTCTTTTGCAAGAATTTGATCTACATATTGTAGACAGGGAAAGGTGCTGATAATCCTGTTGTCGACAATTTGTCTAGATTGGAAAATATTGCTTATGATCCCGTTCTCGTTAATGATAGTTTTCCAAATGAACAATTGGCTGTAATAAAGGTGAGCTCGCGAGACAGGTCCTTGGTATCTTGATTATGCTAACTTTATTGTTTCCAAGTACTTGCCTCCAACCTTTTCAGCTCAGCAAAGGAGGAAATTCTTTTATGATTTGAGGCATTATTTCTGGGATGACCCACACTTATATAAAGAAGGAGTGGATGGTATTATGCGAAGATGTGTTCCCGAATATGAACAACAGGGAGATATTGAGTAAATGTCATGGTAGTGCTTATGGAGGACATCACGCCGGAGAAAGAACCGCGCAAAAGGTTCTACAATCAGGTTTTTATTGGCCAACTCTCTTCAAGGATGCGAGAAAGTTTATTTTATCTTGTGATGAATGCCAAAGGGTTGGTAATATCTCCAGACGCAATGAAATGCCTATGAATTATACTCTTGTTATTGAACCGTTTGATTGTTGGGGATTTGACTTCATGGGACCTTTTCCGTCTTGAAGGTAACACTCATATACTTGTTGCTGTTGATTATGTTACTAAATGGGTGGAAGCTATACCTACAAAAAGTGCTGATGGTGAGACCTCTTTAAGAATGCTCTTAGATATTATTTTTCCTAGATTTGGAGTACCTAGATATATTATGACTGATGGAGGTTCTCACTTTATTCATGGAGGTTTTAGAAAAACTCTTGCTAGGTATGGTATTAATCATAGAATTGCTTCGCTTATCATCCTCAAACTAGTGGTCAAGTAGAATTATCAAATAGAGAGATTAAATCTATCTTGCAAAAGACCGTTAATAAAACTAGAAAGAATTGGGCTAGTAAATTGAAGGATGCACTTTGGGCTTATAGAACTGCTTATAAAAATCCCATGGGAATGTCACCTTATAAAATGGTTTATGGGAAAGCTTGTCATTTACCTTTAGAACTAGAGCACAAAGCTTATTGGGCTGTTAGAGAATTAAATAAAGATCCTAAACTTAGGTGATAAGAGGTTGTTGCAATTGAGTTCTCTAGATGAATGGAGAAGTGAAGCTTATGAAAATGCTAAGCTCTTTAAAGAGAAAGTTAAAAAATGGCATGATAGAAGGATTATCAAAAGAGAATTTAATATTGGGGATAAAGTCCTATTGTATCGGTCTCGTCTCAGATTCTTTGCAGGGAAATTACTCTCGAAATGGGAAGGACCATATGTTGTCGAGGAGGTGTATCGTTCAGGAGCAATCAAAATTAGCTCTCTCCAAGGCAATGCTACGCAAGTGGTGAATGGACAAAGACTCAAGCATTATATCTCAGGTGATTCCTATAATGTTGATGTTGATATTATTCAAGTGGAAACACCGGAGGATTTCATCAAAGGGCAAATTGACAATCCGCCAGAACTCGACTTTGAATAGGTAATAAGATCGGTAATGAAAAGTACGCAATTTACTTTCCGAACTATATTTTTGCTGTTTTTGGAAAATATGAGAAATTACGAGTTCGAAACGGAGTGGAAAGGACGCACGAGGGCGCGGCACCATAAGCCGGCGCGGCCAAGCCTGGGCCCGCGCCGCCCTATGGTTTGGCCGTCCCGTCGCCTCTTTCCGACTACGGTTCGATCCGGTACTTTCCTTATGTCGTGAAAAATTTTGCTATATAATCCCCCGGACCCCTGGAGGTCCGTATATCGTGTTTTCGACGTGTTTTGTTTCGAGCTGTTTCTGCCAGGATCTGTTTTCAGTCTAGAAGCACCATGGCCTCCAACGACAAGGGCAAGGGGCTTTCGGAGGAAGAAGTGAAGGAGGTGCCATCAAGACAAGATCAGCAAGCCGGAGGGAGCAAGCAAATCTTGGTGGGATCTGTTGACACTCGACGTTCTTTTTCTCATAACTTGCAGGGACCTCTACCACCCGCTCTCAGCCTCGACTCCTTCCCCATGATGGAAGAAGTTCTACGGGTTACCGATGAGTTTTGTGATCAATATCGGGCTCTGAGAAGAGAAGTGGAGATACTCCAGGAGGAGAACTGCCGTCTCCGAAGATTGATTGAATACCACTCGATTCGCGTCACAAGGTCGTCATCGCCAACTTCGGATAACAATGAATCTCTTCGAATCTTAGTGCAGAATTATCAAGCTGAGAAGCTGAAGACGAAGGAGCTTATTAAGAAGCTCGGGAAGAATTCATCACCACCATCGCCAAAGGAGTAATTCATCATCGGTATTGGCATCCCCTTGGTTTGTTCCAAACTTGGGGGAGTGCCGCGGTATCACATTATCACTACCTTTTACTTTTATTGTCAAGTAGTGTCATATCATGAATAGGGAAGTTATCGTATAAGATGGGCTGCGTTTGGAAGTATCTCTCCTTTAGTTGGTTATCTATGTATCCCTTGGTGTGAGTTATCGTTATGAAATATTAATGAGAAGTCCTATCATTTACATATTGCACATCTTATTTTAGTTTGCAATCTCTATGATTCATCTTGTTGTTAGTATTGGTATCACTTTGGGAGCATTGAATAAATCTATTTGGTTTTGGCAAACTTAGCATTGGTCAATAGCAACAACACTTTGAGGTTTAAATAGAAAAGAGAAATACATGTAGATGTTTCATTGTCTTTCTTGTTAGCTCATAGCTCATTATTCTGAAGTTAAAATTGCTTGTGCTTACAAGGAAGATGCATGATTGTTTCTATCATATGTATATTTGTTTGTTTCCCTCGACTCTTATGCTTGCTAATTAACCTTGCTAGCCAAAGACCCAGACCGAGAGGGAATACTTCTCGTGCATCCAAACCTTAACCCAAACCTATGCCATTTGTGTCCACCATACCTACCTACTACATGGTATTTTCCGCCATTCCAAGTAAATACTTCATGTGCTACCTTTAAACAATTCAAAACTTAGTATCTCTTATTTGTGTTAATGTTTCATAGCTCATGAGGAAGTATGTGGTGTTTTATCTTTCAATCTTGTTGGGCAACTTCCACCAATGGACTAGTGGCCTCATCCGCTTATCCAATAATTTTGCAAAAAGAGCTGGCAATGGGATTCCCAGTCCCAAATTAATCAAACTAAATAGACACTCCTCCATGGTATGTGATTGATGGACGGCACCCGAAGGATTCGGTTAGCCATGGCTTGTGTAAGCAAAGGTTGGGGAGTGTCATCATCATAATAAAACAAAGTAAAAAGGCACTCCTTCATGGTATGAGATTGTTGGTGCACCCGAGGATTCGGTTAGCCATGGTTTGTGAAAGAAAGGTTGGAAGGAGTGCCACACAAAATGAAAATAATATGGGAGCCGCTCTTAGGAGGTTGTCTGGCAAGGGGGTTAGAGTACCCGCTACCAGTCGTTGACAACAACAAACACCTCTCAAAATGTTACTTTTATTATCTCTATATGATTTCAAAACTGAAAAAGCTCTAGCACATGATTTAATCCCTGCTTCCCTCTGCGAAGGGCCTGTCTTTTACTTTATGTTGAGTCAGTAAACCTATTTCTCTCCATCTCAAGCAAGCATTTGAGTAGTTGTGATCAAACCATTATATTGTGATTTGCTACATCATGTCTTTTATTCTTCCTTGTTTAGTACGAGTTTTATCTGAATGAATATAGCTTTGCAAGTTATCAATGATCATGAGAAGACCATTATGATTGAGTATGCAAGTTGTGCCTTATAAGCTTTAACATGAGAGCGCTGCTCAATGAGATAAATATAATCTGTTAATTGTTCTCTGACCAAGAACGAAGTTTGCCATCACCAATTATGATTTCTCATGCACCTTTACTTGTGATTACCCTATACTTGTTTCAATGTGAGTTATAAGAGGTTGTCTACTATAATGTCCTGTGTGAATGAATATGATGCTTCTTGTCCGTATTTTATTTATCGACTCTTCACTCCATAAACATGTGGTCATGTCTATCGAGCTCAGTTTCGCTTGGGGACAAGCGAAGTCTAAGCTTGGGGGGAGTTGATACGTCCAATTTGCATCACTATTTTATATCATAATTTGCTGTTATTCATTGATATATTTCATATTGGGACACATTACTTATGTTATTTCATCTATTTTGCATGTTTCATCATTATTGGAGGATCGAACACCGGAGCCAGGATTCTGCTGGAAAAAGCACCGTCAGAACGCAATATTTCGGAAGATCAACTCTGGAAGGAAATTATACCAAAAATCCTATTTTTCAAGATGACGAAGGGAGCCGAGAAGGAGGAGCCGGGAGCAGCCAGGGTGGGCCCACACCCTAGGGCGGCGCGGCCTGTGCCCTGGCCGCGCCGGCCCGTGGTCCGGGGGCCCACGACCCTTTTCGCCTCCTTTTCTTCGCCAAACCCTTCGTCCCGAAGACCTAAGCCTGAGAGGGTACCTCGCGAAGAGTTACAGACCGCCTCTGCGGGGGCGGAGAACACCAGAGAGAAAGAGCTCTCCGGCGGGCAGGGAATCCGGCTGGGAAATTCCCTCCGGGAGGGGGAAATCGACGCCATCGTCACCGTCATCGAGCTGGACATCATCGCCATCACCATCATCATCATCTCCACCATCATCACCGCCGTCATCACCGCTGGACACCGTCACCGCCGTAGCAATTTGGGTTTGATCTTGATTGTTTGATAGGGAAACTCTCCCGGTATCGATTTCTACTTGTTGTTGATGCTATTGAGTGAAACCATTGAACCAAGTTTATGTTCAGATTGTTATTCATCATCATATCACCTCTGATCATGTTCCATATGATGTCTCGTGAGTAGTTCGTTTAGTTCTTGAGGACATGGGTGAAGTCTAAATGTTAGTAGTGAACTATGGTTGAGTAATATTCAATGGTGTGATATTTAAGTTGTGGTGTTATTCTTCTAGTGGTGTCATGTGAACGTCGACTACATGACACTTCACCATTTATGGGCCTAGGGGAATGCATCTTGTATTCGTTTGCTAATTGCGGGGTTGCCGGAGTGACAGAAACCTAAACCCCCGTTGGTATATCGATGCAGGAGGGATCGCAGGATCTCAGAGTTTAAGGCTGTGGTTAGATTTATTCTTAATTACTTTCTTGTAGTTGCGGATGCTTGCAAGGGGTATAATCACAAGTATGTATTAGTCCTAGGAAGGGCGGTACATTAGCATAGGTTCACCCACACAACACTTATCACAACAATGAAGATTATTTAGCCGTATGTAGCGAAAGCACTAGACTAAAATCCCGTGTGTCCTCGAGAACGTTTGGTCATTATAAGTAAACAAACCGGCTTGTCCTTTGTGCTAAAAAGGATTGGGCCACTCGCTGCAATTATTACTCTCGCACTTTACATACTCGTACTTTATTCAACTGTTACATCAAACCCCCCTGAATACTTGTCTGTGAGCATTTACAGTGAATCCTTCATCGAAACTGCTTGTCAACACCTTCTGCTCCTCGTTGGGATCGACATTCTTACTTATCGAAGATACTACGATACACCCCCTATACTTGTGGGTCATCAGCTTCCTCCGGTGATCAGCCTCACCGTTGTAATGCTTGCCTTTCTTTCTTACGGGATGGGTAAGCCTAAGAAATCGACGATGCCCCAGGTACACGACCTTCTGACCTTTTTCCAAATAATCACCTTCGAGCTCATGTAAACAGTGTGTGCATGCATTGTATCCCTTGTTTGACTGTCCTGAAATGTTACCAAGAGCAGGCCAGTCATTGATGGTTACGAAAAGCATCGCTCTTAGGTCAAATTCCTCCTGCTTGTGCTCGTCCCACACACGTACACCTGCTAGGGACCACAGCTGTAGAAGTTCTTCGACTAATGGCTTCAGGTACACATCAATGTCGTTCCCGGGTTGCTTCGGGCCTTGTATGAGCACTGGCATCATAATGAACTTCCGCTTCATGCACAACCAAGGAGGAAGGTTATATATACAAAGAGTCACAGGCCAGGTGCTATGGCTGCAGCTCTGCTCTCCAAAAGGATTCATGCCATCTGTACTGAGACCAAACCGTAAGTTCCTTGCATCCTGTGCAAAGTTTGGGAACTCTCTATCGATTTTTCTCCATTGGGAGCCATCAGCAGGGTGCCTCAACATCACGTCTTTCTTACGGTCTTCTTTGTGCCATCGCAACAACCTAGCATGCTCTTTATTTCTGAACAAGCGTTTCAGCCGTGGTATTATAGGAGCATACCACATAACCTTGGCAGGAACCCTCTTCCTGGGGCGCTCGCCCTCAACATCACCAGGGTCATCTCGTCTGATCTTATACCGCAATGCAGTGCACACCGGACATGCATCCAAATTCTCGTACTCATCGCGGTAGAGGATGCAGTCATTAATGCATGCATGTATCTTTTGCACATCTAATCCTAGAGGGCAGACAATCTTCTTCGCTTCGTACGCATGGCGGGCAATTCGTTACCCCTTGGAAGCTTCCTCTTAATTATTGTCGCAACTTTCCAAATCTGAGTCGGTGACACCGTTCTGCGCCTTCCATTGCAACCATTCCCGTGTGCTGCCTAGCTGTTTAGGGCCATCTTCGCAAGTTGGGTATAACAATTTGGTGTGATCTTCTAACCTCTTGTCGAAGGCCAACCTTTCCTTTTCAGTTTCACATTCTCTCCTTGCATCAGCAATGGCCCGGCCAAGATCATCATCGTGCAGCTCATCTGGTGCCTCTTGATCTTCTACTTCATTGTCTTCATTGCCTTCTGCGGTATCATCGTATTCAGGGAAATTGGGATAACCGTCATCATCCTCTTCCTCTTCGTCATTGTCTTCCATCATAACCCCTCTTTCTCCGTGCTTGGTCCAACAATAGTAACTGGGCATGAAACCGGATCGCAGAAGGTGGCTGTGACTGAGACTCGAGTGAGCGTAATTTATGGTATTCTTGCAGTCCACACATGGACAATACATGAAGCCACCATGTTTGTTTGCCTCCGCCACGGCCATAAAATTATCCAGGCCCGCAGATGAACTCGTCAAACCGTCGGTCAATGTACATCCATTGCCGATTCATCCGCATGATATAATTAAGCTGATCAAAACCATTACAGAACATCACGATGTATATATACACATGCATTTTATCAATTGCAGATGAAAAGGATAAAGTTGTTAACCTCGATGAAGAAGAAAAAAGCAAGTTAAGTGTGGCTTGATTTGTGTAAACTCAAGTGGCAAATCCTCTTAAGCATTTCATCGAACACCTCTTGTGCATGTGAAGAAGAGAGGAAAGCAACACACCCCTCTTGTGAAGATAGTGAAAAAATGGCTAAGTGTGGCTCACACTTGGGCAGGGGCAAGGTTATATAGCCAGAGGGGGGCCTTTGGACCCGGTTTGTCATACAAACCGGGACTAAAGGGTTCCCCAGGCTGACACGGCCTGCCGCGCCCTGCGGGTGGACCTTTAGTCCCGGTTTGTATGACAAACCGGGTCCAAAGGCCGCTACAGGACAGGCGTGAGCAGGTGGGGTCGTCCTGGGCAGAAACGAACCGGGTCCAATGGGGGCATTGGACCCGGTTTGGTTCAGCAGTGGGTCATTTGTTTGGGTCCAAAGGCCTCTTCTCCACTAGTGTGGATTCTCAAATGTGTAAACAGGTGAATGACTTTGAATGTGCGTGTCTACGGACGTGCGTGGGTGGGCACAAGGAACTGCATGTTATACCAAAAGCTGGTATAGAAAGGACCCATTTGTAATTTTAGCATGATATAATGGTACAGAAGGGCAGATCTCGGAATTTTGCAAGAAATATTTTGCAAGCGTAGAGTGATTACTCACTACCTATTTTAGAATTTCAGAAAATGAAAGCGCCAGCTCACTATACCAAGCACCAACGGGCCTCTTCCTACATTTTGCAACGTGGGTTTTTGCCACCGTAATGGCAATTCAAAATGTGCTACCCAGGGTGCATTTGATTTATAGAAGTCATCAATTACAGGATTTAATAGAAGATTTAGTCCAGCAATTCCAATTACTGATGTGAGACCAAACGCAGCTGTATATGATGGGAGGCGCATGAATCCTCCGTTGGAAGCGAGTGGAATTACGCGCCCACATTTATTCAGGATATATATGCTGAGATCTCCCAACATAAATTCCTACCACGGTAAAAAATCCAATGATTAAAGCTGGCATGTTTAATTTTCGTGCGTGGGTAATTTCTCCGGTCCAGAGTGCGTGGATTTTTTTTCCCGTCACAACCTCCCATTTGTTGCAAATACCGCTATTTTGATGGTCAAGAAAAATGAAGTGCATGGTCAGCCGTGGGATCAGGATAGGTACGGTCTTGCCTTGGCACCCAAGTAGCCGATCAGGAAACAAAGGCTAAAATATCTCTACCCAGAATTGCATGACGTCATCCGGGGATTAGACTGCAACAAAATTAGAGGGGTCCTTGCTCGCCGGGTCTTTTCTCGCCAAAATCATTTGAGCACAATGAAACCTGGGCGGGTCACGTAACCCAAAGCAGAAGAGCGCCGCTGACACACGGGCCGGCATGCACGCCAGTCGGGTGGCCGCGTGACAGACTAGTATTTTCCTGGGTCCTGATTCCGGCAAGCTAGGGTGGTCTAAAGATGGTGGTGAGGCATATAGCTCACCGAGCGGCCCACTTGCCGGTATTCCGAAGGTATGATTCGGCCTGGAGACGAAGCTGTCAGATTCGGCACATACTGAAAGACGGTTAGATCCGTGACGCGCAAGACAATAAATTATGTATGTAATCTAGGCTTAGCCGTATCCGGCAAAATCTCTACCCGTGTATCCCTAGGGCCTTTATAAGCTGGATCCTGGAAGCCCTTAGAGCAAGACACAACTCATTGTAATCGCGCACTTGTTGCCTTATTTATAATAGCATGTAAGATCCTGCCGCTATTGCGATGTCTGAAGCTGGGTAACTCGTGTGACCCTGTCCTGGTGACTCCTCGCCCTATGAACCCTCCTCTCTCTCTCCCCTCCACAAGGCTCCCCTAACCAGAGACTCGTAGAATACACAACGACAAGCCCTCTATACCCTTGTGTGGTGCGCCAGGTATGGATAAAACTGCCATCCTTAGAAAGGAGGACTCCCTTGAGACTGGTTCTATTTACCTTTATTTTAGTCGGTTTCTAATATTTGTGTTTGGTTATTGTAGAAATTTGGCTCCTTTGGAAAAACAAAGACTACTTTGCTTCCATTGCGGCTTATTATTTATCGGAACTTTTTTATGCCTTGTTTCGTTTAGGTTATACTTTCACAAAAAAGAACTTAAGCCAATAAACCAAATCATAAGAAATTCCTATGGAAGTATGTACATACATGCATTGGTGCTAAGCCGCTATGGATAACACTAAAATTTCAAATTCTAAAGATATTTTATCTCAAGGATGCTTAATTTTTCTTGCTTGAGTCCGTACTACTCCCACCACTATCTACAATAAAAATAATTGATCAACATAATTTTTCGCCATGATAGGTCATCAAAATTTGTCGCCATGTCACATAAAAACAAGGTTAGCTAGTGTGTATTTCTAACTCCGAACAACGGGTGGGAGCCGATCACATTATGAAAACCGATGTCATAATTGATTAGAGATACATTTGTCGCAAGCGTGGTATATTTTTTTGACCGAAATACCGTGGGGGGAGCCCCTACGGCGAAGTGTTGTATTTTTGTGTAGAGAGTGAACAAAAAATTTGTAGAAATGAGAGTAAATAACATTTATTTTGAAACTGGCATGTTGAATGTGTCACTAGTTCAACCGGTGATATGTATTGTTTACTAGGGATGGAAACCATGGTTGCCCCCATGCGCCCATGTTATAACGTAACTTGTAAAAGATATATCAAAACATGTTTCTGATATCTTCATCACTATTTAAGCTCTGCTACACAATTTTCAAATGTGTAACGATGTGAATGAATTTGAGCGTAGTGTATGTCTATGTGGGCGTGTGTAGGCATGCTCTCATAGGCGTGTGCATGGGAGGACACGAGGGATTGCATGTTATACCCAATACTGAAATAAAAAAGGCTCATCATTTAGAACTTTAGCATGTAAATAATGATGTGAAAGGAATGAGTACAGACTTTCACTAGAAATAATAAGGATCGAAACCATGGAGGCCCTCGTGCGTCCAAATTATCATTCAATTATTGGTAGATGATACAAATCGATAGCAAAGGATGTTTATGGTGACTTCATCAATTCGTAAGCTCTGCTACCCAGTCTTCAAATGTGTAAACATGTGAGAGAGTTCGACTGTGCATGTATACGCGTGGGTGTGCACGTGGACGCATGAATGTGCGGTCACCCGAAAGATTGCTTGTCATACACAATATTAAAAAGGACTCATTTCTAATTCTATAGCATAGAAATAACGGTAAGAAAGGAATGAGCTCACAATTTCACCTTTATTTGCAACTGATAAATGGGACCACTTGTCTGGGCGAGTAAAATTTTAAAAAAAGTTGGAGGGAAAGATAGGGCATGAGAATTTACCGCCTCATCACATGAAAACAAGGCTAGTGCGTAGTTTTAACTCTGAATAACGGGATGGAGCCGCTCATGTATTCTGAAGTCGTAACCGATGACATAATTAATTAGAACTATATTCGTCGGTAGCGTGTTATTTTTGTGTAGAGAGAAAAATACATTCATTTTTCAACTGACATGTTTAATGTGTCACTAGTGCAAGTAGTGCGATGCGTTACTTAGTAGGGATGCAAATCATGGCTGCCCCCTCGTGCGTGTGGGTTATAATGTAACTTGTAAGCGATATAGCAAACCATGTTTCCGATGTATTAATCAATACTTAAGCTCCACTACTCAACCTTCAAACGTGTAAACATGTGAATGAATTTGAGTGTCTGTGTTTTGGTGTGTGTAGGCATACACACGTAGGCGTGTGTGCGGGCGGACAAGAGGCATGTTATATCCTATACTGATATAATGCGTCCAAGTTATCATTGGCTAATTGGCGATACACACCGATAGCAAAGCATGTTTATGGTGATTCATCAATTTGTAAGCTCTACTAGTCTATCTTCAAATGTGTAAACATGTAAGTGATTTCGAGTGTGCATGTATGCGTGAGGGTGTGCACGTGGACATCATGCGTGTGCGGTCACCCGAGGTTTTACATGCTATACTAAACATTGAAAAAAAATAATCCTTTCTAATTTTATAGCATGGTAATAATGGTTAGAAAGGAGTGAGCTAACACTTTCTCCTCTATTTGCAACCGACAAATTGGACCACCTACCTCATCGAGTGACGCTAAGAAAACGTTGGATGGCAAGATAGGTCATCGGAATTTCCCGCCATCAAATGAAAACAAGGCTACTGCGTAGGTCTACCTCCGAACAACTGGAGGGAGAGAGACGCACACGTTCTTCGAGTCGTAACCGATGTCATAATTAAGTAGAACTACATTTGTCGTAAGCGTATTATTTTTGTGTAGCGAACAAAGTACATTTATTTGGAAACCGACATGTTGAATACGTTACCAGTGCCACGCGTTACTTACTAGGGATGCAAAGCGTGGCTGCCCTCGTGCGTCCGGGTTATCATGTGACCTGCAAACGACATAGCAAAACATGTTTTGTGATGGCTTCATCAATACTTAACCTCCGCTACTCGATCTTCGAACATGTAAATATGTGAATGAGTTTGAGTGCACGTGTCTACGCGGCGGCGTGCGTGTGGCGTTTGCACGTGGCGGTGTGCATGGGTGGACACGAGGGCCCGCATGTTATACCCAATAAGGAAATAAAATATGACCCATTTATAGTTTTAGCATGGAATAATGGTATAGAAGGACCGAGTTAAAACTTTTCACCAGAATCAATTTTCTTTTCCACGCGTAGAGTAGTTATTCACCGCCTATTTTTGAAATCTAAAATTCAAAAGTGCCAGCTCGCTGTATCAAGCACCAACGGCCCTCTTGCTACATTTTGCAACGTGGGTTTTGCCAACTCAAAATTTTCTACCACCCAAGGACCATTTGTATCCGTTCATTTTTTTTTTATTTGTAGAAGTCATAATTGTAGAAATTAATGGTAGATTCGTTCCAGCAAATTCCAATTACTGCTCGATCATGCAAGAACAAATGCAGCTGTAATATGATGGGAGGCAGTGTATGAATACCTGTTGGAAGGGAGTGGAATTACGCGCTGAGATTTACCCCAGGATATATGCTGAGATCTCCTAACATAAATTCCCACCCCAATAAAGTCAAATGATTAAAGGTGCCACGATTTATTTTTGTGTCTGGCCAGAAAATTTTGGGGGGTCAAGAGTAATTTCGGTTCGTGGACTTTGTCTTCCAAAAAAAAGAAAACATCGCGAGTATTCATCTCCGTGACTCTTGGATACGATCCGTTGCTCCCATGCGTAGAATGTACAATGTAGTACACCCCTATTTTGTGGCTGAAGAAATGAGTTGCATGGTCAGCCATTGGATCGGGATAGGCACGCTTTTGCCTTGGCACCCAAGCAGCCCATCGGCAAACAAGGCTAAAATATCTCTAACCAAAATCAGATGACGTCACCCTCCAACTTAACCGAGGTTTTAGAGGGGTATTTTTTTTTGTCACCCAAAAATGATTTCAGCACGCACAATTAAGCCTCGGCGGGTCACGTGAGCCCAGGCAGAAGCGCGCAGCTGACACGCGGGGCCGCGTGCACGCCAGTCGGGTGGCCGCGTGACAGGCTAGTATTTTCCCTTTGTGCCCCTGAGAGGTGGGCCCGCGGTAAGCATGAGCCGCTAGCCGTGCGATGGGAACACATGACCGATTCGCTGGACCGCCAGTTCCATCCCACGCGGGGCCCGCCGGAAATTACTGCCTGCGTGAAATGTTTTGGGGTGCCAGTAAAATGTACCGTACTGCTGTACCCAGGCAGCCGCATTTATTTTTACGATATAGAGAAAAAGATTTGATCTCGTGTTTCTTTCTTTCTAAAACTGAATTGAGGTGAAAAGTTGACATGGGAAGGGAGGCAGGAGGTAGGGGAAATAATAATAAAAAGGAATAGAGAGAGGGTGGCGAATAAAAAAAAGTTCCTTGTTTCCGGAAATGGGCTCCCGCAATCCTATAAAAGTGGACCGCCCAGCCGGACTCAAGCATCAAACAACAAGACGCACGTCCCCCGCACACACCCACACCATTCTTCTCTCTTCTTCCTTCCTCCTCGCCGTCCCCCACACACCCCAAAAATCTCAACAACAACAAACACCTCATCGCCTCCCCTCCCAGCCCCAAAGTCGCCACCTTTCCATCTCCACCACCGCGCTCCCGGAGTTCCTCGTGCTCTAACCGGCGGCGGCGGTGTCTTTGCGCCGTCCGCTGTGGGGTTTAGCAAGGAATCTTTGAGGGGTTTAGGCGGCGGTGTTTGTGGCGGAAAGCAAATGCGATTGGAGTTTTAGAGGGGGATCCTGCGATGTATGCCATGGAGGAGGAGAGTTTCGTGGCGGTGAAGCGGACGGAGCACGTGCAGGTCACCTCCCGCACCGTGCCCGCGCCGTCGTCCGCGGGCAAGGTGCGGTTCGCCGGGCCCCGGACGGTGCGCGTGTTCTGCGACGACGTGGACGCCACCGACTCGTCCAGCGACGAGGACGGCGCCGTCGAGCGCCGCCGCGTCAAGCGGTACGTGCAGGAGATCCGGCTGCAGCCGGCGCCGGTCAAGGAGGAGGCCGTGTTCCCGGCGAGCCGGGCGTCGGCCGCGTCGTCCTCGTTCGGGACCACGCCGGCCAAGCCCGCGGCCCCCGTGCGGAAGCGCAAGGCGGAGGCGGGCGGCGGCGAGCGGCGGTTCCGCGGCGTCAGGCGCCGGCCCTGGGGCAAGTACGCGGCGGAGATCCGCGACCCCTGGAAGCGCGTGAGGGTCTGGCTCGGCACCTTCGACACCGCCGAGGAGGCCGCCCGGTGCTACGACTCCGCCGCCATCAAGCTGCGCGGGCCCGACGCCACCGTCAACTTCCGCCGCGGCGAGGACGCCGCCGAGGAGGACGTCGTCGTCCCGCAGCCGCCCGCGCAGTCCAAGAACGGCTTCTCCTCCGCCACCTCCTACGACTCGTGCGAGGAGGAGTCGTCGCACGTCGCCGCGGCGTCGCCCACCTCCGTCCTCCGCTCCTGCCCTCCCTCCGCCCTGGCAACCGACAACAACAACACCTGCAACAGCAACAAGAAGCCGCCGTCGTCTCCCTCTGCCCCGACACCGGAGACGGACGAGTCGAGCGGCAGCCTCTTCGGCTCCTACTTCACCGGCGAGCTCCCGCCCTTCTACTCCGACTTCGACCTGCTCTCCGACTTCGCGGCGGAGCCCATGGACTTCCTCTCCAACCTCCCCGAGGAGCCCTTCACCTTCTCCAGCGACAACAACAGCTCCTCGTCGCTATCCGACTCCCAGCAGCAGCAGCAGCTGCTGGTTTGCCCGCCGTCCCCGTCGGCGCTGCGGCAGGCGGACGAGTTCTTCGACGAGATCACCGACCTGTTCCAGATCGACCCTCTCCCCGGCATCTAGTCCGCGGAACAACAACTGTAAAACACCGGATTAGGCGCCTAGTCCGGTCAATTTTGTTTGCATTCGTTCGTTTTTCTCGCTTTCCAGTAGATAGCCAGCATGTTATCGTCCGTTCGTTTCGGCAGCGTAGTGTACTGCCCCGGCGGGGAAGAAGAAGAATCCTCGCCGTCGGGGGTTTAGAGTGATGATGAGAGTTCTTGAGTCTGAGAAAAGGAATGTGAGGCCGAGTAAGTTATCAGTAATTAGCGATATCGAGTAAGGGCATGTACAATGGTAGAGAAGGCATGCCTTCCCTTACCCCGCCACATCAGCTAGAGAAGGCGTTAGATATAAGTCATACAATGCATTATCTCTTACCGCTATCTCTAGCAATTAATATAAATAATTAAATTTTGGTAGGAAATTTATTGCTAAGGGAAGACATATATGATACAATGGACAAAATAGTCTTCCCTTATTTCCTAAGAGATGATCCTTAGGGAAGACAACCTTCTCTCTCTTCATTCTCTCTCCTCCAACTAAGAAAAATCGACGCCAAGATTCTGGCTACCGACATCACCCCATTGTACATGCCCTAATGAGTAAATCAGCAGAGTTGTCTCCTCCAAAAAACATTTGCCTTGCCTTGACGTGGTTTTGATTAGAGCCCGAGATGTCTGAAAGATTTGAGTGGTGTTTTTCCAAAACTTTTGCTCATTCTTTTCGAGGGAAGGAGGGAGACGACAGGCGAGTATACGACGTTGGACCGACGCAGCTAGCATAGCAATGAAACGACGCGCCGGTCCGCCCGTCCCCACTGGGCACTCACTGGCGGCCGGCGATGTTTGGAGCGAGCGAGCGCCGGTTCCCGAAGCGAAACGGGCCGCGCCGCGATTTGCTGGCCTTCCTTTCTTCCTTCCGTTACGAGGCTCGGCTCGGCGAGGCGTCGGTCGTCGCGCAATTAAATGCGGCAGAGGGACAGGCACAGCGCCCCAACATTAACTTCCTTTTTTTTTCTTCCTCTGACGAATGATTTACTGGTGTTTCCTACAATACAGTAGCAGATTATAACTGGGATTTTCTGTTGGCGAGATTACTGGTGACGAAGAAATTAGTTTCCGTGGCTTGGGCTATAAACGAGATCGTACTGGACAGGCGGGCCCGTTGGGCTCGGCGGGGCTTGCGCGGTCAAGAGGCCATCCATCAGCGCCCTGACAAAAGGGAGCGGGGATTATATTTTATTTTTTATCAGAAAAAAAGCTGGCTTTGCTTGGGGTTGTTAAACTTGCGCCTCTTTTCTCGTGGGAAGCGCAGCGTCCTACTGCTCCGCTGCGTGCGCTGCTGCAGAGCGCGCAGAGTGCAGACAGACAGAGCGAGCGAGCGCATGGTGGGCGTGGGCGTGGCCTCCCCTGCGAAATCCTCCTTTCCCTCGGGCTTTTTTGACTATCTACCTTTCACTTTCAGTCGCCACGACCCCAGGGCGACAAAGTTCAAAATGCAGAATGTAATTTTGCTAGCTAATGGACATACACTTTGTAATAATTTTTATGAAACAAAAACATGAGGGAGCACACGGCCGGGAGAGGGTAGAAAGGGCTTTACATAGAACCGGGCATGTTGTAGTGTTGAGCAAGAAGGAAGGGCAGGAAGGATACATGAAAAGACGGCGTGGTTCCTCCCGTTGTGTCTATTCTTTTGGAGGTTGAAGACGAGCGAGGCCTCCTCCTTTAGCTGAGCACGGAGGGTGGTCCTTTTGGGGAGGAAGGAGATGGGGAATTCTCTTTTCTTGTCTTTCCAACGCTGCCCCCCAATCTTTTGATTTGGTTTGAAGTAGAAGGCCGAGCGAGGTACTAGCCAGGTACAGCGGTCCGGTCCGGACCGCATCTCCCCCCATCTCTGGCTGGATCGCAAGGACGTGCAGTGCTAGTACCGTACTTGTGCTTTCTTCCACCCCTATACACTCGCAGCTTTATTTGCCTAGGATTTCTTTGGCTGCAAACCATCTTCAATTCGGCCGCAATCTCTCTCTGTCTAGTTATCTAGGGCGGGGCAGGTTGCATCCCCTACAAACAGGCAACCTGGATGTAAAATCTGGTGTTTGGATTTCTGGATGTGGCCTGCATAGTGGTTGGCAAGCTGCTAAAAGCAGCTTTGGGTACCTCTACATCGGTCGCCGGCTGTGTTTCACGGTATAGTTAGTGTGACCTCCTTTTTTTCGTCACCTCATAGCAAAACACCCCAATTTTCCCCTCTCAAGCCCGCGGCGGTGCCACTTCGCCGTATCTAGCTCACCTTCTGGTTCCAGCGACTCCGGCATGGGATACGCAGGCGAGCTCTTCTTCTCCTCCGCCTTGTCCATCGCAAGAGTTGGTCTCCTCCTTCTCAGGCCATGGGTCGGCGAGCGATATCTCTTTCTTCTTCGACCCCGGCAACTCTCCCTCGTGCGCAATGGCGCACGTAAATCACTGTGTCCTCCAATTTATTATGTCCCAATAGTTGGTGGTCAGCTTGGACGGGAGATTTGGCAGACACTCATGTTAGATCTATTAGCTTAGGCCGACTGGATGAGCCTAATTCACGCTTGGATCCTCCTCCTCCACAACAGATCAGTTATACGAGCTGTGTATCATACAATGACTTATTATCTGATGCTTGCCCAAGATCAAGCGAGGATTGCCAATCTGAGCTTTATCTACATCATGAATGACGTAGAGGTTGTTCAAATAATAAGGATGAGAAGAACCCGCTTCTATGAACTAGTTAAGAGGTTTAGAGGGAGAGTTTTGCTGCACTATAGCATCCGCGCCTGTGTGGAAGAGCAAGCTGCTATGTTTCTTCATGTTGCTGGACATAACTAGAAGTTCGGAGTTATGCACAACACATTCAGGAGAACCATAGAGGCTATATCCCGCTATTTTAGCCAAGTCCTTCATGTAATTGGGGAGCTCAAGCAAGAGATGATCAAGCCACGTTCTGGTGAAACACGAAGCAAGACACGAAACAACAAAAGATGGTATCCATAATTCAAGGTGAGAACAAATATTGTTTTGCAAACTGTTTGAGAACTACATAATGCACTAAAGTTTGACTGTTTGTTTTTATCATCGAGGACAATATTGGAGCAATTCATGGTACTCAAGTGACTCCTAGAGTGCCGAAATCCCAATCACCAGCATATCGATGCAAGAAGCACTACACCACCCAGAATGTGCTTATTGATGTTGATTTCGATCTGAAGTTCACTTATGTGCTAGCTGGTTAGGAAGGATCGACCCATGATGCAAGCATTGTAACACACAACCTGTGCAGAAGAGATGGCATACATCTCCCTGATGATAAGTTCTACCTTAGAGATGCAGGTTATGCTTTTCGGCCTGGAATCCTACACCCTTCAAGAAAACCAGGAATCATCTGAGATAATTCTCTCTAAGGAACAGACCACGAAATGCAGAAGAGTTGTTCAATCTTAGACACTCTAGCCTCAAGGTTACCATCGAGAGGGATTTTTCTGCATTGAAAAATAGGTTCAAAATCCTTGACCAGAAGCCATTCTACACTTCCCCAATCAAGTAAAGCTTGTTCTTGCATGTTACATCCTTCACAACTGGATCTTGGGCTAGGGTATGATGATGTTACTCATGATGATGTAGAGGGTGACCATGGTGTCGACCATGGCGACATCCTGGCTTGGAAGAACAAGAGAAACGAGTAGGTTCAGTCAATGTGGATACATAGAAATGATGTCTACGGTTGACAACGAAGCAAGAAGAAAACAACAATAAGAAGAAAGTTTGCACTCCCCTTGATCGCCATTGTTAAACTATTCCCCGGTCTATAATGTTAGACTGCTATTCGTATGTACCTAGGGATCGGTTTACATGCCAGTACTAGTGGCGAACTCATAAACTACTAGTCCATGAGTGTGGTTAACTCAACAACTCCTATTCGTACGTAGTTAGGGCTTGGTTTTGTATTTTCCTAGTTCGTTTGTTTCGTCATTTGTGTGTGATGATGCTATGTTTTGTGTCATGGTGGTGTGCTATATGAAGCTCACCACTGAAGAGTAGAGGTGACCAGAAACAAACACACAACCTTGCATCATCATAGCTACTTCTGCGTTCTCGCATGCTGTCAATCAACATACCCAAAATGCATCCAGTGTTGCGACCCAGCACATCAACCGAAATGCATAATATGGTTTTTGGCCAGCGCCTAGCCCCCCAGCACCTATCCCCCGGGAGCCCCAAATGGGTTGCGACCGCCCAGACACGCCCCTACTATTCGTACATCTTTAGAGCTTGCTGATTCATTTCAGAATTTTCACCAACGCGTTCTAGTCGTCGGTTCGATGCAAATTGTTCCTTGGTATAGAGATGGTCGTCCCGCGCCGATGATTCCAATATGACAAACCCCTAAAATTATGATTTTCCTTTGCCAAATTACAAAATTCTACATAGTTCTAAACAATAATTTAAACACGTAAATAGTTTCGCACAAAAAATTAGACATACAAATTAAATCCTTAATACAAGAATTCAAATAACTTCAACAATCAGGCGACGATGGCGATCCAACAGGGTGGGAGTCAAATCGGGAGGTGTGGAGAGGGTACGGAATGGGCGTGTTTGGCTCGCAAGGGGGCCGCCTAGGGGAAAATCCTATGAGGATTGGAGTGTCATCACTCCCAACTTGCCACTAGCTGTTGGGGCTGTTCTGGGGTTGCCGTCTATTCTATTGGTTGTGCTGACTTGTTCTGGGGGCGGCAGTGGGAGGAAGTTTTGTGCCGAGGAGTCCGATAGAGCTATGGGTCACTATTGTGGCCGTCGGTGGATATGCTCTCACACATTTAATTTTGATTTGTTTGGTTAGGCCTGCGAATAGAAAAAAGGGGTCCATGTCCACCCATGGCCCCTATCGCACCCCGTTTAGCGCGACATCAATTATAACCATTTGGTTTTTCGGTTCTGCGTCTCCTCTGCTTCAGTTTTTCTTTTCTTTGGATTCGTATTTTGTTCTGATTTTAAAATCATTCAACCTTGACAAAAATTATGTTCAAAAATTGTCCATTTTTTAAATTTGTTCAAAATAGAATTTTGTGTGAATTTTAGAATTCGAATTTTGTTCAATTTCCAAAATTGTTTACTTTTGAAATTTGTTCAAATTTGAGTTTTGTACAGTTTTGGGAAATGTTTAGATTCTACTTTCACCAAATATTTGAAAATTAACAAAAGAAAATGAGACTGAAAATTGTAGATGCGGCGGTGGTGAGAACACGTGAGCGATCCGTGGCACCTGTGCGGACAGATGTTAAGGTCGACTCGGCTCAGTTCGTTTAGATCGTGCCGCTCAAACTGCTAGGTTGATGATAGTTTGTGTTGATTGTTTTGATGGGGACTTGTTTTGGCTGGGTCGACACGTGCGTGCGTTAAAAGGATGGTTTTAGCGGCTTGGACGTGCCGAAGCGTGCGCTCGCATCCGCCGCCACCTCAGCCCCGCTGATCGCTACGTCGCCGTTCTTCTACGGTTCTACCGCAAACGCTGAACCGTGCGGCGCCTGACGGGTGGGCTCCACATGCACGCTCATGGCATACTCCCACGTATGAAGTGAAGATTTGTCAAAGCGGATACTGTTGGTTACAGTCGAAATCCCACCACAGTGTACTGCTAGTACCGAGCGAGACCGCAGGCAGAGAGTGTACTCGAAATGACGAAAAGACCCTCGGTCTCGCTGTCTCGCAGCTGTTGGTGCCGCTGTCTGTTGCTCACTGGGCGAATAGCCTGGTGTCTGTCCCTTCATCCCCTCCATCTCTTCCAAGGCGCGCCTGACTGACCCGACGCCCGAGATTTCCTTCGCCCCGGCAGCAGCAGCAAGCAAGCGTCGCCTCAGGCTGTCCCTTCGAAATTTTACTATACGGAACGGAAGAGCTAGCAGGCCCAGGCTCGGTTGCGTGGCAAGCAAGTGAAGATAAACACGAGGCTGGCAAGAATGGGCGATTTACACAAAAATAACCCTTTTCTGAAACTATAGCACAAAGTGACCCTCCGGCCAGGGCCGGCCCGAGGGGGGGGGGGGGAGAGGGGCGGGCGCCCCGGGCCCCGGGAATCAAGGGGCCCCAAATCCCATCTAGGTATGTATATGCTATGGCGGGCGGCAACGCCATTAGAGAAAGTTCGAAGGAAAATTCTGTGCACAGTACAATTAAGTCGATGAACAAGACGAAGGGTTATGGACTGAACCAGATCTTGGGCCCTTTTTCCTTTATACTTTGATGGGCCTTATTAATTTAGATAGCTTCGTTTTTCACCTTTAGTCAGGTACAACCGTAGATGGATTAAACCATGTGTGGCCCATGGGTAGACCGATCGATCCAAAAAAAAAAAAATTCCAGCAGGGGATTCTCACGGGAAAGATGCAACAAATGTACGATCTTCCTGCTCAATAAAAATGACTCATTTTCCTGCTCAATAAAAAATGGCGCATTTTCTTTTTCATCGGACGTTGGTTTCTAATACTCCATATGTCCCAAATTAAGTGATTCGGATTTTTTTTTTTGTAGATTCACGTGTATTTAGACGCGTTTAGCGTATAAATATAGGTGAATCACAGCAAATCGGAGTCACTTAATTTGGGACGAAGGAAATAGTTCGCAAAGCTTAAATGAATAGGTATGAAATTAATTTTCTCTTTATATTGGGCATCGACTATTTTCTGGACAAGAGCGGGAGACGACTAATTGATGGCCCTATGGTTGCCATAAATGCCACATCGAGAGGTAAGAGGCTAAGTTGCCGAGAGGAGACTTCGCAAAATTCTTAGACATTGTGGCAAAAAGGTTCGTGCAGAATCGACATATATAACATTAGAAGAAATATTTAATACAACATGTATAAATCATTTGATATAAATATTCTTTTAAGTGTTTTGTTATAATTTTGTACCCATGTATATATTACTATTTCTATTCTATCCTTATAACCCCGATCGAAAACTTTATCGATTAATAAGAAAGAAAATGAGTTGACTAGCTTTCGATAAGAAAATATCTATAAAATTTTATAATAACTATGCTTTCGAATAATTTAGATGTTTACTCTTAACTGTTATTATATATTAACAATGTTTAAAAATTATTTTAATAGTTATATTATTGATGTTTACTCTTAACTGTTATTACATATTAACAATGTTTAAAAATTATTTTAATAGTTATATTACGGGCCCTTAATTGTAGTTTTGCCCCGGGCCCTCGAAATTTCAGGACCGGGCCTGCCTCCGGCGAAACTATTTCACCCATCTAATCCTTTTGTGTGGCGTCCATCACATCGGCGCCACACATGGCAGTGTGGCGCCCGTGCCTGCGGCGCCGCTCACGTAGCCGACGTGGCGCCCTCGACGCTGAGCTGTACGCCGATCCGACGTGGCAGGGTGTGTGGCGCCGCTCCCATCGGCGCCACACATGCACTTGTAATTGTCCAAAACATACTGTAAGACAAAGCGTCTGGGACTTAGCCGTTTTGGCGAGCCTCTATGTGTGGCGCCGATGCCACGGGCGCCACACTTCACAGTGTGACGCCGACGCCACGGGCGCCACACATCTACTTAAGTGTGGCGCCCGCGCCCGCCCCCAGCCCGACCCTCTTCTTCTTCTCTGTTTCTTCAAGACTCCAAGGCGGCCGGCGGTTCCTCCTCCTCCCCCTCTCCCCCCAACAAATCGGCCACAAATTCGTCAGATCTGACCGGCCAATCTCTTCCCCATCCATTCCTCAAGGTAATCCCCTTCGAATCCCTCACATTCATCCACTAATTTCATAGATCTTGCTAGATTTGTACATGAACCCTAGACATGGAAACTAGATTTGAAATGGCTATGTATGTGTAGGAACCCTAGATATGTAGGAACCCTAGATGTGTTGAATGAAATTTTACATGTATGTGTTGAAACCCTATGTATGTATGTGTTGAAATGTCTAATATTTGCCTAGCAAATGCATTCAAATTTGTTACATATGCCTATTATTTGTGATGGAATAACTCATAATATGGTCCAAAGATTTGTCGGAACCCTAGATATGAATGTATGTGTGTATGTATGTGGTGAAAGACAAAATTGGAGCTTAGCAAATGCATTCTATTGTCTTACATATGTCTATTATGTGCCTAGGAATGGTATGTCTTACGAAATTCATATGTGTGATGTATTTGGATATGAATTCTCATGTATGTGTGATGTATAGGTGATTCGAAAGTTAGATATATTCTCATGTATGTGTTGCTCATTTTTGTTAGTGAAATGACTCATAATATGGTTGTGTAAACATGTAGGATGGTGTGGCTCCTAGATCAAGAGTATGACAGGGATCACCGGGCTTTTCATATGACGGAGAGGACAACGGATCTTCACCCTTTGAAGATTCGGTACCATGACACGGTAGATATGCCGTATGACGAGAGGTACACGGAATTCATCCAGCCCACCGGTCTTCTCCCGTTCATCGCGCTTGTAAGCCGGGGGGGGGGGGGGGGGGGCAAACATTAACGCCGCGGCACTCACCGCCCTTGTCGACCGGTGGAGGCCGGAGACGCACACCTTCCACTTGAGTGCATGTGTGGCGCCGATGGGAGCGGCGCCACACACCCTACCACATCGGATCGGCGCACATCTCAGCGTCAAGGGCGCCACGTCGGCTACGTGAGTGGCGCCGCAGGCACGTGCGCCACACTGCCATGTGTGGCGCCTATGTGAGGGACGCCACACAAAAGGGTTAGATGGGTGAAATAGTTTCGCCGAAGGGTCACGTTTTGCTATAGTTTCATAAAAGGGTTATTTTTGTGTAAATCACCGCGAGAATGTCCGAGCCGGGCGTACGGTCCGACGGCGGCCGAGCCTTGGGACTCGACACTCGACAGAACAAACCAAGACGACACGACACGGCAGGAAAACCAGAAGCGAGGTCAGCGCGCTGTTTGACGCGCGGCCGGGAAGCAGCAAACTCACGTCGCGCGCCGTCGACTCCGGCTTGCTCTACCTACACAACGTAGTACAGTGGGGAACGAATGCCGCGCTACTGTTGCTTCGCCGGGCGCAACGTACGACTGGCTCGTGCTCGGAGGGCTAGCCTTTGAGTGCATCGCAAGCCAAGCTGCGCGCGTCCCACCACCCTGTCCGGCCTCGTGTTCCACTGCTTCGCTCGTGGCGCTGCTGCGTTGAGTCAAGGATTTCCTTGGGGTCCATCCACCATGTGTGGCAAACTGCCAATGCAGCGGCTGCCTGGTGCCTGGACCCCGCCGGCCGGCCGGGGAGCTCCTCCACCGGCCTGTCTCGCAGATCTGCAACATCTCACCCCCATGCTCTCAAACACCGCACCTTCATTTCTCTACCCACTGGGGCGTATTTGGTTACCAATCCACCAAAAACTGTGCATTTGGTCGTCCTGTTTGCATGAAATTTCTTTCATTCGCACGAGTTCTAACAAAAGTTGGTCTGGAAGGCATGCTCGATACGGCCGTTTCCGCGTGGACACGCGCTCCCGAGCGCTACGTGCCGTGGATTCGCATGCTTTAGGAAGCGTGGGAGACGAGACGAGACGTTTCCCCTTGCTCCCCATTCCTCCTAATCACCGCCCAAAGCCAAGTCCCTCAACCCATTAGGTGTTTCCCTCCATGGTCGTCGTTCTCACACTTCTGCCGCGCAAGCCCTCGGCATCCGCAACAAATCACCGCAAGAATTATGGAGGCCTCGCCAGATTGACAAGTGGCGACGTGACACATACTGTAATTCTAGCGAGGGAGCTAAAAGCGGGCCCGCCCATCTGCTCGATACCATACGCGACGAGGGTGGCGACTACTTCAACGAGGTGTGCTACACCATCAGTGATTCCAGCTCCCGATTTTTCCACCGTAAGAGCTTCCAACCCCTGGATTGAAAGAGGGGTTACGTTTTTTCACGATGGATGATTTTGCATCTCCGATGAGCGGCCAAAGTTCACTATGCGCGTTTAGTATAGAATCAAGCCATGGAAGTAGTCATGTAGATACGGTGTACATTCGAGTAGATTTCAGCAAATTCATTAGATTTTCCCGATTTGGACATTACCGATATGTGCATGTACAATTTGCGTACAACCCAGATCGGGAAATGCACTAATTATGCCTGATGTGTGTACTTGTACTTGTGATCCGTGCATTGGCATGATCCTCTTGCCCATTTCTGTTTGATCATGTCTTGCATTCCAACTATGAATGTTCAAATTGCTGTTACGTTTTTCTCTGTACAAGCAAGGTCATTAAGCTAGAGTACGACAAGGTGGGGAGGGGCTGGTTTCGTCCACCACGGTACTAGGATGAGCTCGCTTTTAACCAGTGGACGAAGGCGCTGAAGCCGGTGGTGCCGAGCAGGGTACATGCAGCAGTGGTGCCACCACACACCCATGGCACATCCTGAGGGCCCTAATTCCACGCCATTGCTACATCCAACTGAACGCTAACTTTCACATGCTCGTTGTCGCCACAGCTTTTTATGGCCTCGATCATGCAGGTTATGTGTATCACATCGTCCTCTCCCAAGCTCGGCCTCTTCCTATTCTTACAGCATCAACAACACTCTACTGCCGCCACCAAGACTTTCAGCAACACTAGCACGAGCACCAAGAGAAGGAGCCTACTGAGAGTTGTCATCAACGACGACGGTCTCAGGCTCTTGGGTCTCTATGTAGTCAGGCAATGCATACTCAGACTCAGAGCACACTAGAGCCCACGAATATTTGCCGGTGGCAAGGCTACAGGAGAAAGTTTGCTAAAACTAGTTTTATTTGGCGATTGGCTGGTTTAGGTACTTAGTATTCTTGGGGTGAGCCTATTATAGGGGAGTGATAGTGTGTTAGTAGGGGTAGGTTAGAAGAACTAGAAAATGTGACACCTTATGAACTAAAACATGTGTTAGTACTGAGACATGGTCTCTATAGTGCTCATCCTCTAGGATAATGGTGCATGTGTCCTCATCCGAACCGACATTGCTCAGGTTTATCTTAGCTTAGAGACATGGATTCACCTACTTCTCCACTTGCGTAGTTCCTTGTACACATGTTCTGAGGACACCTCCGAACAATAGAACCCAAATACCTTCTTCATAACATTGTTCAAGTGCACCCTCCTTGAACCCCCTTTTTTGTTCTCACGCTGCTCTCTTGATGATCTCACGCATCTTGTTGAGAATGAAGGTGGACAGGAATGGAGACAACTTCATAGTGGCCTTCACCCCTTCAAGTTGCATGCATGTGTTGTGTGCTTTACCAGCCATCACCGGCCTTTTCCTAGCTAGCATGGTAGCAACAAGCTTCTCATCCCGGTCCACTACAATATAACACATGGCAGGTGCCAACAACATCCCTACATCATGCGGATACATTAGCATCGACAATGGCTTGTCCTGGGTCTCAGGAACAAAAGAGGGAAAGTCCTAGGTATCAAGTAGGGTTTGACTAAAGGTTTCTTCGGTATAGACTTACATTGGCCAGAAGTAGAAATGGAACCTTGTAAAGTACAACAAGAAATACAACATCGGGATGATTTACGCAATTTAGAAGCAATTCTCGTAAGTAAGATTTCGTCAGATCTACAACATCGACATACACATTCAACATCTACACACTACCATTGCACACATGAGCAAGATTTAAGTAGCTGAACAAAAACATACTACATGTTGACACTAACGTGCCATTGGGATACACTAACAACTAAGCATAACTTGACATGCGAACACAAAATCTTTGATCTATTGCTACATCACACACATCAATCAGTACTGACAAGCAATATAAGCCATACGGGCACAGATTTACCGAATCATGTGCTCAGGTCTACCACATGTTGAAAGATCATATCTACCTAGGGTTTGAGGTACCCACCTCCATTGGAGGTGTGGAGAAGGCAGCGAACAGACCTGTGAAGATGATGAAGAGCGCTTGCCGCCATTGTCCTACAATGATCTGGGTAGGTGACGCCGCATGCCTAGTTGTCGGTGAAACTCCTGGCCCGAACGGAGGGATCGAATGTGGGGGGGGGGGGGGGGGGGGGGATGCAGGGGCGGAGCTCGCCTAAACTTTTGTACTAATACTATGTATATATATATATATGCTTTAGGTTGAGTCTGTTCAGGTTTGACTTTAGATGCATCGATGGGCATTCTTGTTGTACGTTGAGGAACGAGGAATCAGAAACAGCGAACCGGTAAAGGAACACGTACTCAATCAGTCCCGCGATGGGCCTCGCTAACTGGGCCATGGTAAAGCTCATGGATGCATGATTATCGCGACTCCAGACGATCGATACAGGTGCTGCCATCGTGCCGATCGACAACTTCCCTATTTGGTTTGGCGGAAACCCTCACGAAATCGTGGTCGCGCGGACGCGACACCGCCACCACGGCAGAGCGCAAGAACCGTCGGCCCGCCGCCGGCCGGCGAGAGGATCATAGGCCACGAGGACAATTAGGCGAGTGAGGATATGGCGCCGAACAAGAACACCAAATACATAACCTAAGGTATTTGATTTCAGCACTGAAATAACACTTCGAATTCTGAAACAAATTTCGCTGTTGACTGAAGTAAGCTCCAGTTTAAGGTCTGTAGTGCTCTCAAGTCGTCAATAATCAATTGATTGGTTTTCTGTTGGTTCCAGTGATTTTGTTGAATTGTTGAACACAAGTAATATTAGATAGCGGAGTTTTTGCATTCGCCACACCTCAATTTTTTTCTGCCTCCGCCATTGGCTCGGCGGAAACTTCCGAATCGAGCCTTCATCCGCATGGAGGCGAAAAGATGCTTTAAAAAGTGTGGAGGCCAAAATTTGATTTAGAAGCAGGTTAGGGCATCTCCAGCGGCGCGACGCATTTCGGACGCCCGCTGGCGTCCGTTTCCGTCGCCAGGCGGACGCCAAAATGACCGCGAGGGCCAAATGTCCGTTTGCGTCGGGGGCTACCTCCAGCGGGCCGACGCATTTTGGAGATGCAAGTTTTTTTTTTGGTGCTACTTCTTTTCAATTTTGTTGAATGTTCAAGTTTGAAACGCCAAAAAATTGTACTCACAATGATGTCATGTTGGTCCAATCGAATAGATTATAGCCTAAACAATTAACCGGATACTTGAATCGACTAGTTTCAAACATATTTAACATACAAAGAAGAAGAAATTTAAAAACATATAAACTAAAACTACTTTTTGGCCTTCTTGTTAGAAGGCCCTGCCTGATCGTCGAAACTCCTGCGCCTCTTGCTTGTCACCTCCTCGTCGGAACTGGAGGACGGCGCGCCCGTCGAGGAGTTGAAACTGAAAGAAATGGCCTCCTCCTCCTCCTCCTCCTCCTGGCCCTCCTGGCCCTCCTCCTCGTCCTGGCCCTCCTCGGCGTCGCTGGCAGCGCCTCCTCCGTCCTCCTCCTGGCCTTCGCTGCCATTGGCGCCTCCGTCGTCGTCGTCCTCACTTGGCGTGGAGGCAGGGTCGCTGGCCGTGGAGCCCGGATCGCTTGGCGTCGCTGGGGATTCCCACCAATGCATAAATCCTGGCGACTTCCCCTCGCTCTCCGAGTCGGACGGCAACGTGTAGTCGCTCATGGCGTACCGCTGTTGGAGAAGAAGAACAAGAGGAAGAAGAAGGAGGCGGTTGAACTTGAATTACCGTACACGCGGGGGTTATAATGTGCGCGGATTAACGGCGGCGGCGCGTATAACGAAGAGGTCGGCGGTTGCTCTTCCGCGGCGGTTCGGCGCTCCATTGCGGCGGTTGCCACACCGGCGCGCGTTGTCAATTCGAGGCCGATCGAACCTAGGTCGCTGCCATGAGGGCCCGTGGGGAAGCGAGCGGACGCTCCGCGCGTCCGCGCAGTGTCCGCGGAGGCGCAAACCTGGCGCATATTTGGACCAGGTTTGCGTCTCCGCGGACGGCCGGTCACTTTGTTTCGCGCCGCTGGAGAGGGTGCCAGACGCATTTACGGTCAAAGCGGACGCAAACGGTCGCTCAGCGGCTATTTGCTGGAGATGCCCTTAGGCAACAAAATTACCCATTTTGGGCCGCCGCATGCGAGAAGGCCGTGAGTCCTATGAACAGTAATAGGACCGATCGATCCAGCCACCATGGTTGCTACTGTTTGCAAAGCGTCCCAAGTGAAGCATCCTGGGAATTTTGTCAAGACAAGGGCGGTGTGCATGCGCGTGCGGTCAAAAGCCGCTTTCTTTCCTCTCCCGCTCCCGTGCCGTGGGTGATCAAGACCAATGGTACTTTGGTGTGCACGAGTGATGCAAAGCGAGCTGCTTAATTAAGTGATGAAGATATACGCATCTAGCTAGTGTAACTAGTACATACTAGTCAGGAAGCTGAAGAAAGGCCGTAGAGCATCGTGATTTGTTTCTCTAGCGGTGGAACTAGCTATCATGCATGCATGCTGCATGAGCACGGGCTGAGCGGCTGAGCTACTGGAGCTGAGAGCCTGAGACTAGCTTGTGCGAGTACTTATAACGGACGGTCATACTAATATGGTCTTTGCTTTGCGGCAGCCATGCATGTGTGGATACTTATGTAGTTATGTGATTATTATGTCTCACTTTTGGGTAATCCTACAGACGCGCGCGGGCGATAGCTGGGCTACCGATCTCAATTGGGCGTCGTTCTAAGCATGCTATTCCGAGTCAGAGGCTGTCCCCATTGGACGAGAAGCCCTGCAGATAACAACCTCCAAAGATTGCAGACATGATTCAGCCTTTTCTTTTCTTTTCTTTCGCGAGCTATGATTCGTCCGAATGCCATCTACCACTTTTAACTTGTTATAGGATCATTTCCTGCAATGGCAGCCCTACTTCAGTTTAGTACGCAGCAGTATAGTATAGGTACGCTAAACTGCAAAGGACCAGAACCAGTAGAACCAAGATACTAATTAAACTAGCAGCTTAAACATAGTACAGTACGTACGTGTTGGGTTAGTTTATAAGACTAGTCGCACTACGAGTGCATGCACTTGGCCTCTCGTGTTTGAATCATTTTGGCAGCATGCATGGCTATGGTGGACGCATGGGAAGGATAAAACTAGGCGGGGTTTAACCGTCCTGCGTGCCTTTAAAACTGTAACTTGCTGCACGTCTTGTTGTGTGTATTCGTCGTTCGTACGGCGGCCATCGGCATGCCATGGCATGGCATGCGTATACGGTCGACGGGCGCGCCGGACGCGGCACGGAGAAGCAAGCGAGGCACGGATCGGTAATCTTTACTATTAAATCTGAATCCGTTGGTACGTACGTTGCTGGCCTCTCGAGTCAGCCACCTCTTCGTCGTCTACATCTTGGACTCCTGGTCGTCGTTCACTCTTGGGCTGAATTTCTGAACCGAGCCCATCACAGAAATCCAACCAAACCAGGCACACGGATAAAAGGCGTACGTGAAAAAAAAAGAGTTTCAATAGGAGTCCTCTTGATTGGATTTTGGCTGCTCAGTCTTCTATATACTACGTGTTTGGACCTCCTAATCAGCGAATTTAGAGAGTCTCCAACTCTTCTCTGCTGCGGTGACATCGGTGGCGGTAAGAAGATATCAGCCGATCAGCGACGATACAGCCGATCAAGGCTGCATCCCGCCGCCAGTACGTCCACTTCTGGCTCGAGATTGGCGGCGTCTAAGTACCAGAAAGTGGCGGAGAAAGACCGAGCCACGGCGGCACGATTCCAGGCTGGTGCCGACGGGTTTCTTGTTCTAGGTCCACGATCCTGTAAAAGGAACACGCAAACGAGCAACTAATAGATGAGCATGCTACAAAACAAGAAAACATCGGTTGCTAATCCACAACGAATTAGTGTTTCAATGGCACAACGCCGGCCGGTCGCTGCTTCAATGGCACAACGCCGGTCGCTGCTGCTTCGTATCATCATGAACTCTGGTCTTATGCAAGGAAACTGATAGATAAGAGAACACATCAAAGTATATCTAGAGATCTTGGGAAGCGGCTGCGTGAAGACGTTCACCTTGCGGCTCCAGCCGAACCCTTGGAGCTTTATTTTTTGACGGAAGGTAGCAGAGCAGCTTCAATTAATTAAGAGACACCACTTTAACTTGGCGTCCACAAGTCTACGAGCCACACGAGCTTGGAGGAAAATTAAGGAAGTATTAAAAAGTAATCGATGGCGGTGGTACCTATAGAAAACCTAAGATAGGTTCGTATGTCAAAAAAGCCAGGATCGAGCGGCCTTTGTATATAATTGCTACATCAAAAACACAGTCCGTGTTCCTTCCCCCGTCGAACCTTTACTCCCGTAAAAATTTGAGGCGGGGCGGGGGACGAGGACAACGGGATTGGGCGCACGGCTACCCTACGCCGGTGAAAAGTCCCTAGCAAGCCCTCCCCATCTTGACCTTCTTGGCGGGGGGACAACCACGACCCCGTTTGCCGCTACTCCTAGAGAGCACTGGAAGGGCAACGATGTTGATGTGCGGCATGTCCTACATGGACATGATAAGGCGGAGCAAGCTCGGTAGGTGCCCGAGTATGTACGAGACGGCAACCCCAATGTGCATGGTGGAGTCTATCTGCTTGGACGGCATGTGTCGGTAGTGATCGACGACCATTACATGTTGTCATGCATCAAACTGCTCAATTGCTTGGTGTTCTCGGTGCTGACAGTTTTCTTTGCAATCATCATCCAATCTCAAACATAAGACTATGTGATTTTGTTAAAAATTACGGTAATATTTTCAAAAAATTATATGTTTAATTAGTTCTATAGTGTTATTATTATGGTCCGTAGCGAAGCACGGGAAATTTGCTAGTACTAGTAAAAACGGAACCGGTCGTACGTACGTTAAACAACAGGCAGGCCGCAGCGCTGTCTCTCGGCAGGGGCAGAGCAGAGGAAGGCAGTGGGTTTTGTCGCGCCCTCGGCCACGTTCTCGCCGGCCCCGCCCATCTGCCCGGCGGCAGGCAAAACGGCGAGCCACCCGCGCTGGCTGGACCCGACCGCCTCTCCACGTACTACCACGCTCGTCTCCGTCTCCGCCTCCGCGTGCACAACGACCTGGCCACGCACCTGCTAGCCACCTAGTGGCCAAATCGGCCTTAGATTCTGATTTTTTGTTTGGAAATTGATTCTGGATACTAGTATCTGAGTTGGGGATCATGCATGCATGCACATATACGAACAAACCACCGATTCTCTCCAAAGATATTTTCCTTTGAGTTTGTTAACGCTTACTTTTTACCTTAATGTTCTTTTTCGAAATGGAGATCCGCCCTACCTCTCGAACGTCGAGGTTTATGGGCTTCTTCTAATGGTTTGGACTTTGGAGGCCATGAGCTCGTCCGCTTGAAGACACTACACAAAGCTTGTTACATTATTAGTTAGGGTATTGGATCGCTAGACTTTTACAGAGTAATGCATATCATGATACACCTGCATAGTTTATCGTGCTTCCTCAATCTCAACCGGCTCCACACAGGCTAAGAGCATCTCCAGCCGCGTCCCCCAAACCGCGCCGGATTGAGCGTTTGGGGGACGTGTTTTGTTCGTGCCGCCTTTGGGGGACGTCGCTCTCCAGCCGCGTCCCCCAAACGCCGCCCCCAAACATTTAAAATACTTTTTTTGGCTTTTTTATTTCAATTTCCACAAACTAATACATAATTTGGAACGTGGTTTACACGAAAACATAATTGGGAACGTGGTTTTCCACAAAGTAATACATAGTTTGAACCGTCGTGGACACAAATATAAAATTTTGCAAAGAAACTAAACCTAACTAGACCCTGCATCGAAGGTTTCCTGTGTTCGCTGCTAAGAAAGAACACTCGAGGGCACACCCAGTCACCTAAACTGGAAAATCCAGCTGCTGACGGTGCCCTTGTTGGTTCTACCGAGGAAGAACAGACAGAGACCTCCGTGCACGTATTCGCTGCGAAGAAACAACACTAGTCGTCCTCCTCGTCGGTGCTGTCGCCGTGGTAGTCCCGGCGGCACCGCGTCTCGTCGAAGACCTTGACGCTCATGTCCCTGTCGCCGAAGTAGGAGAACAGGAGGATGAAGCCGGCTTGGAGGCTGTGGTGCCGCGCGAACTTCTCCCAGCCGATGTTGAGGTACATCTTGCCGCGCGCGTCGTAGATCACGTCGACGATCCACCGGTAGTAGCCGCACGCAGCCTCCCGCAGATGCATCGTGCGCGGGCGATCGTCGCCGGCGAAGGAGTCCGGCAGCCTCTGGATGCCGCGCGGGTCGCCCTTGAGGACGAGGACGAACTCGAACCGCACGTCCGGCTCCATGTCCATCTCCGACGATGATGAAGCCGGCGGCGTGGAAGGCGACGGCGAGCGTTCAGCTCTGCCGCGGCCACGACCACGACCACGGCCGCGAGATCGGCCTCCGCCTCTACCGGCCATAGCGTCGAGTCCTGTTGAGATGGTGGCGGCTAGGGTTTGGGAGAGAGGCGCTAGGGTTTGTGTGTGAGAGGGACGATGAGAGGCGGCCCTTTTATAGGCCGGAGGGAGGCGGGGAGCGGTGGCGCGCATTAACGCCGGCACGCAGAGCTAGGCGCGACGGGACGCGTCGGTGCGTCGCTGCGGGAACTGCACCGTCGCTGCGTCGCTGTGGGAACTGCACCGTCGCTGCGTCGCTGCGGGAACTGCACCGCCGCCAATAACTTTCGTCGCGAGGTAGGCGACGGTTAGGTTAAAAATTTATTGTGCCGCTGACGAGTCGACCCCGCCACTCCCCGTCTCGCTTTTCGTTGTGTCCGGCGTCCCCGGTGCGTCCCCTGTGGGACGGGGACGGACTCGGGGCGCCGGACACCGAATGGGGGCGCGCCGGACAAAAAAGGGCTTTGGGGGACGCGGCTGGAACGCATTTTCTGTCCGGCGCGCCCCAAATCCCTTTGGGGGATGCTTTGGGGGGGATGCTCTAAGATTGTGCATACTCCATACATACCCCAAACATATGTTGGTAATGGAAGACACTTTGCAAACATACCGGTCGCTTGATTTTTGGAGCCGATGAAACCGATTTAAAGTTGTTTCCAAGGCACCCTTTCTCTAACAAATTGGAATTGAACCGTGTGATATTTGATACGGGCATGAAACACTGGAATAGAGGATAGGTATATGTAGCTCAATATTAGCACCTATTTTCTTGAGAAGAGACCGTACCAATATGATTTCAGCATTTGCATTGTCCTTTGCCTTGTATTTTGACTCGGTACTAGAGCATGCCATAGTAGCTTGCTTACGCGCATTTTATCGATCAATTTACCACCTTAGAAGATGGCATATCCCTCTGTGGATCATATGTCATTAATATTTTGAGCCCAATCAAAATCACAAAATACCGACAAAAGAGTATTGGGTATGCGACGAAAGTCAAGCCATGGGCTCTCAACAAACCGAAGAATCACTTAACGAATGACCAATGAGGATCTCGAGGAGTATGCAAATATTGTCAGACTTAGTTAACATCAAATGATATATCTGGACGTGTAAGAGTGAGGTATGATAATCCTCCAACAATGCTCTGCTAATGAGTGGTATAATCAACTAATAGAAGATTCCCGTTGTTTGCAGAAAGCTTGTCAAAAGATCTCACATGAGTAGAGGCTGGGAGTACATTTCAGCATACCAGCTGATAAACTCCAAGAGCATGGGATTACCGTAACACCTCTCAATGTGAAAGTATGGGTATTGAACTGCACGAGCAAGAATGAAAAGGTATCTACCCTCATTCACTACAGTGTCACAATTCTATTTGTCTATGCACTAAACAAAAATATAACGAAGAGGTTTAACTTGATACTTGAAAATAAAAAACGAAACATAAAATGTAAATTGTCCCAATCCTCTATATGCAAGAATACAAGACGAATGCTTACTCTTATAGGAACATTGTACCCCGGATTCATGGTTTCACTTTATCTTTCTCTCGCAAACAATGGTGGCTATCATGTAACAAGATGATAAAAGTACACACAATTGTCATGCTTTAATGGTTAACATTTATAGCCGCTACATGTCCTAAAACCCACCTTGCATCTACGCATAAACCTATCTTTGATACCACTATTGGGGAACACGATACAAACAAAAAAAAAAGTCTACCACGCACAAACCAAAATCATATGCAAGAGGGAGGTAAGTTATCGTACCCTCATAGATTTAGCTAGAGGAAACTTGTGGATAACGAGGTTAATGAATTCACAAGTCGATCCAGACAACTAGACTCTTCTAGTTGTGAGGAGATGTATTATCCTTCTAACCGCTCCCACGATAGTGTATCGGTAGTGACCTAGGGAAAGTTATAGTCCAACAAGGACTTCCTCCTTCCCTTGGTGTGGCTGGCTTACGAGGGCCCATGTGGCCTTTGCCCATGGTGCCCCTCCGAATTTTCCCTCTAGAACCTTATTATGCATAATATTCTAAACCTTCTGTGATATCTTGAGATGTATATGGTTTCAGAACCTTCCGTGAATGCGCAAAACCATTCTGGACACTCTTGTTCTTATTCTAGACACCTGTGAAATATTCCGAGACTCTCCGAAATACTTTCAGAACAAATTCTTACTTAATTTTCATTCACACTCACATTATAAATTTCGCTAAACCTTAAGTGTGTGACCCTATGCGTACAGATATGAGTGGACATGTCCGGAATACGTTTTGTGGCAATGATTGATGCCGAGTGCTTGATAACCACATAAATCCCCATAGATAACACAAAGATCTTTATCATGAAAAACTTCACACAATTTTTTATTAGCATCATTAGTACAATCATTCTTCTCTCCCTACACTTGAAAAACTTCCTTCATACAGAAGTTCACATAATTGTTTATTAGCAACATTAGTACAATCAAAATAAACAAATTCACTTGGGTTCAGTTCTAACATATATCAAACATCCATTAAAATATTAGCTATTGTAGCAACTCTTCAAAAAGCTTTGATCAAAAGAACTAAAAAAAGAAAGAGATTTAAGAGGCAAATACAATTAATGCAGAAATCTGTCAAAACAGAACAGCAGGTAAAGATCGATTTTTTTTTGAAAATCCTCTGTTGCTCATCTCGAAAAGTGGTCAACTAACGAAAGTTAGATACTGGGGTATGCATCAAAAATGGAAACTCAAAATTCCACTCTGGCTGTTTATAAGAATTTTTATGGTGACATCAAATAATCTGTTTTCAGGACATCAACTTCCCTAAATCTTACTTTCTTCCAATTAGAGGCTATTCTTGGCACAAAAACGAAATAAAAATGATAAATAGAGATTATTGCAGAGGTAATAACTTCCAAGACTCAACAAAAAGAAAAAATTACAGTAAATAAAACATGGGTTATCTTCCAAGAGTGCTTTTCTTTAACACCTTTCAGCTAGGTGCAGTAATTTGAGAAGATGCTCACATAAGAAATATGAATTGGAGTAAAAGAGAGCATCAAGAAGCAAATACAAAACAAATTTAAGTCTAACTCACTTCCTATGAAAAATAAGCTTGTAAAGAAACAAGTCATGGAAGCACAAAGCAACAAGCATAGGAAAGCAAAACAAGTGCAACTTCAAAATTTTCAACATAGAGAGGTGAAACTTAATATTGTTGGGATACATAAAACAATGGTTCCCTCTCTCATAATAACTTCCAGTAGCATCATGAATAAACTTAACAATATAACCATCACATAAAGCATTCTTATCGTGAGCCACATGCATAAAATAATTATTACTCCCCACATAAGCATAGTTATTCTTATTAATTGTAGTGGGAGCAAATTCAACAAAATAGCTATCATTATTATTCTCATCACCATAATCATCAAATATAGGAGGCATATTGTAATCATAAGTAATTTTCTCAATAGTAGGTGGACTGAAAATAACACAATCATCATTGTAATCATCATATATTGGAGGCATAGTATCATCATAGCAAATTTCCTCCTCCATTCTTGGGGGGACTAATCGAAACCAACTTCCTCACGCTTAGTGTAACACCCCAAATTTCAATAAAAAGAAAGTTAGAGAATTCCAGAAAGCAAAATTTCAAACCAACAAAAACTTTTCTTTTTGCATATAGTACCATGCATAGGACTTGTGCATTTGAGTGATATGCCATGATGATTGTTACTACTTGTATTTGATATGCTCTAAAACCCTAGTGTGATCATATGAAGATCACCAACCAAATAAATCAAAGAGGAAGAAATTCCATTAAATGGAAAACCCTAAAAACCCTCACATATGCCCTATGGAATTTTTATAAATTTTGACCCTAGACCTATTTGGTCTTCACCATTAGTTGAGTAATGTTATTAAACACTTACTACAACTTTTGGAATCAAAGATTCACCATTCAAATGGATTTCAAACACAAATCCCACTCACATATGATAATGGTCAATTTTGACAATTCTAGTCTGATCACCACTTTGAGCCCTTGCCATTCAATTTTCCCAAACCAACTCTTGCTAACTCCTTGCACCATTTCAAAGTCAACATCAAGGTGAACAACTTTGGTGAAGATCATCATGCCAAATTCATCCTTGATCATGAGCAAGGCTCATCCAAAGTTCCAACTTTCTCACATATGCAACATTCCCCACTTAGCCAATTTTGCAAATGTTTGAATTCTAAAAGTTCCACCACCACCTCAAAACCTCTCTGGTCATTTACAACTTATATCAACACTCACTTTTCAAAAGGTTTCACCTTTTGAATTATTTCAAATTTAGACAAATTTGTAATTTCCAAATTATGGCACTATTTGCCACTATTGCAAATAGTGTTCTATGCCACCTAAACTACCCTAATCTAAACCAAAGCTATTCTACCTTGTCCCCTGGCCCCCTCTAACCCTAAGTGCTGCATAGAAACCCTAGGGAGAGAGAGAGAGCAAGCAAAGACATGGCCATGCCGGCCCATGCCGGCCATGTTCTTCTCCCTCTTCTCTCCTTCATCTCCCTTACTGGCCCTGGTGCCCAAGCTCACCACCGTGCCACCCTAGCGCCGCCTAGCACCGCCCTGGTCGACGAGGACGACGACAACGCCCGGAACGCGCGCGCCCAGCACACGCCCAGGACCGCCAGTATGCCGCCCGTGTCGCGCGTGGACACGCTCAGCACACGCGCCGTCCCACGCGCTCACGCAGCCCCTGGACCCCCTGCGAGCACCTTGAGCCTCACCGTGACACCGCGACGCCGTTGGACACGCCCTCGACCACGACCCGCACCCGCCGTCGCCGGAGAAGCCAACCCTGGTCCGCCGCGGGCGTGGTAGACACGGACACAATCCCACGCCATACCACGCCGCCCGACCGTGCCAACACCACCTCTAGCTTCGCCTGGACGAGGAGAACCCGACAGCATCGCCGCCTAGCTCGACAGCTCGCCGGAGACGCCGCGCGCGTGTCGACTTCTTCCCTGCCCCGCAGCACACTCACGTTGCTATAAATAGAGCTCTCCCTTCGTCGATCTGAGCACACCATCGTCTTCCCCTCTTCTCACTCGACCACCTGAGCCACTCCACTGCCTCGATTAGCCACCGCCGCCGCCCAATTGCTACACCACTGCCCGTGATCGCCGCCGAAGCTCGCCATCGATTGGAGCCGCCCCAGGACGAGCCGCCGGTACCAGGAGAACCGCCGTCGTCCACATCTACCTCGAGCATATTGCCATCCCTTGCTGGAGCCGCCGTAAGCTCTCCCACCCCTACTGCCGCCGCCGCACCGTCGGGTTCTCGTCGGAGACGACGATGAATCACGGCCCTCCGATCCCCTTCTAATCCAACGCCTCCCATTGATCGGTACCGCTTCGGCGTTTAAAAGCCGCTAACATGCGGGACCCCCTGTCAGGCAGCCCGCGCGGCACTGGACCGTGGCTGGGCTGGCCTTGGGCCGTTTTTAACTCTTTGAGCCCATCTAGCTTTCCCGCCGGCCTTTTAATTCAAAATGGATTCAAATAATTCCCACACATTTTCCTTACAGCACAAACTTTGAATTTAAATAGTTCCAATTTGGCTAAACCAAATTTAGTGAATTTTATGTTGTTGGAAAGCTACTGAAATTCTCTACAACATGCCACTGGCCCCATGGCCAGATTCTTTGTAGAATAAATGTGATAAAAATAACAAGACAGGGACTTTTCCCTATTCAAATAATTCTTAAAATTCAACCAAAATAGATATTAAGTTAATTCCAACTCTAATAGCTCACATTTGACTTACACTAATTGTTTATGCAATAAAATGGTGTGGTCACTTTGTATGATCATGCCATAGTTTAATGAATGGATATTATGGCTAGTTTAACTAGTTGATATTGTCCAAAACTATTAAAGTAAATTATGTGGAGTCTTACACCTCATTTAAACTTGTCTCACATGAATTCATGGGATGTTTGGACCCATGGTTCCAAACTCTCTTATATGAATTACTTGAGATTTAAATCAAATATAGTGTTATTTAAATAGTATGAGGTGATCTACCTCATTTAAATCATTTTCACAAATGATGATGATGAACATTTGACTTAGGTCAATATGAGTTCATACATGATTGTTTGAGAAATTAAATCTTAAGAAGATTTCAATGAGAGGAAATTATTTCTCAAGAACCCTATGGAAACTATCATTTACATATGAAATGCAAAGAAGTGAATTCTATTTAAACCCCACAACCCATGCACCCTAGTTAATTTATTGGTGTGCATAGAGTAGTTTGTGTGTTATATGTGATGTATGGAATAGCCATTGAATTAGTGAGTAATTATACTCGTATTTAAATTTAGACGGTAGCACCGGAGAGTACGCCGAAGAAGAAGGTTGCTACCAGGAGGAGGAGGAGGAACAGTTTGAGAACTACCAAGGCAAGCTATTATTCTTGCAAAGTGCAAAGCCCCTTGGGGCAAGGCACCATGATTCTTATCTTATCTTACATAAGCCTATCCCAATTTTACTTTACAAGCTTTACTTGTTTTCTAAATGAGTTACTTTTATAGTTAACTTTGGTCAAAGTACAAGTTGGTTACTAGAGTAGTTAGTTAGTCTCTTCCAAGCAAAGCAAGATAGCACCCCTCATGAATTAGAGCTAGTGCTAATGAACTAAACTTGACTACTCTAGATGGGAACAATGTGAATTTGAGATGATTTTGAACCTTTGGAATGATGATGCATTCCATTGAATGATTTATGAAGGTGAATGTGAACAAGAGAAGATGGTGATTTTTGATAAAACAATGGTGTTGGTTTGAATGCGATACCTTTCCAATTATTAAGTACCCCCACAATACCTGATTATGGGTAGGGCTTAACTGGAAGTTTATGCGTCTTAGTATGGAATCCCTCTAAACAAGCGTCATCGGGGTTATGCCGAAAGCTGCCTCTACCACAAAAGAAATGATATGATATGATGCGAAATGAGGTGAATGTCCGGCCCAAGCCCTGTGCGCCCCAGTGCTGACCGTCTGTCTCTTCACTGGGAGGCCAAGCTCATGGGGAGAGGTGCTCATACTAGGATTTGTAAGTGAAAGGTTATGGTTGATGATCCGCGTACTGTGTTACGATGATTCGGGGTAATCCCGACGGATGAAATCAAATGTTGTGGCACAAGTGTGCAACCTCTGCAGAGTGTAAACCTATTCGAATAGCCGCGTCCACGGTTACGGACGGTTGGAAAGGCCATACAGTTTCCAATGTCATATCTTTGAAAATGATGTTGAAAGATGATGGTGAAATGACTTGTGGTGAATTGAATTGGAATCACTACTTGAATGGTGGGAATGACACTAATGTTCCCACTTGAGTTAGTTAGCACTTGAATAAGCTTTTTCTCAAACTTTGTGAACTAAAACTAGCTTTATGCAAATCAACTAGAGCTTAGCAAACCATACTAGAATGTCTAGCACTTACATTAGTATTAGTTTGCGAGTACTCATCGTACTCACGGCTTTGTCCCTGGCTATTCAAATGGCCAGAGTATGAAGAGGAACAAGGAGATGACCAGCAGGACGCCTACGACAACTAAGCGCCTTCCGACGTCAAGCGCTGGCCTGTGGACTAGAGAGTCCTTGTATCTTACGCTTCCGCTATGTTGAACTATGAACTTGTGTTTGTTCGTTGATCAATAGAACAACTATTCGTGTAATATGGATCATGTGATTCCAAATTTGTAAGACTTATGGTTTGTAATGAATGATGACTGTGATACTTAAACTATTATGCCTCGCAACAACAATATTCCTGGGATTGCGATGTATGACATAATAGGCATCCGGACTTAAAAATCCGGGTGTTGACAAGTTGGTATCAGAGCCATTGTTTGACCTTAGAAGACCTTAGTTAGAATGGGCGTTCTGAAAACCTTAACTTTGAAATCAAATGAAAGAAACTATTTGTGAAAATTTACTACACTCTTGTCTTTGAGACTTTACCAAAATTTGATGAATCATGTTCTATCTTATTTGAATCAACTTAAAATTTTGCCACACTTTGCACTCTCTAACTTACTCATCCAATTCTCTTTCAGATGGAGCCGAATGAACCCATCAACACCAAGTTTTACCAGCTTGGGAACGGAGGAAGCTTGATCTTCGAGCACGACCTCAACGCCGTCTCTGACTTCCTTGGGCGCCCACACCCCGAGTTTCACGGGGTTCAGCTGGACGACATGCCCGGAGGAGAGTTGCAGTGGGTGATCACTGCCGACTTGAGGGGCAAGATGAAGCCTCCCACTTCGGAGAGGATCCTCTTCTCCTTCCGCGAGAGCAACTGGCTCGATGGACTCGCACGTGGCCTACAGGAGGCACTTGCGCGCCTCTGTGGACAGAACGTGGTGCGCATCCTCGCCTCTCGCTACGCCCACCTTGTGAGGCGTGACGCCGCGGGAGTGCCCATGGAGCTGCAGCCGCACCCGGAGTTGAGGCACCATGCTGAGCACCTGGACTTCATGCTCTACCAGACTCAGAAGGACCTCGACGCCTCCCGCGCTTACGCGAACCAGACCCATGCTCACATCACCGAGCAGGGTGAGGCGATCAAGCTACTCAACAACGACCGCAAGAGCCTTCGCCAGCAGCGTGCCAAGAAGGACGCTACGATTCGTCGCCTTCGCGCCCGGATCGCGTCACTTGAGGCCACTGTCAAGGCCCAGGAGGATCAGATTCGCCAGCTGGAGGATGACGATGGAGGCATCGACATTCAGGGAGGAGACGCCTTCCTGAGCGATGACAACGACTTTGAGGAGGACGAGAACACCGAGGAGGAGGACTACGAGTTCCTGGAGGCAGGACCCGACGACTACGTCCCGATCGATGTCGATGATGAGGAGTAGTTGCACTAGTTCCACTTATAGTAGGTGTGAGTTGTATCCCGTCCCTTGTATCGTAGCATGAGAATGGTTCTTAAAACCATTGGAGTATGTGTGTAGTTTGTACTATGTGTTGCATGAATGAATGAATGTTATGTTTGTCATGAAAAGATTACAAGTTTTCAAATGTTTTTCAAACTTAACCAAAATGAACCATAGAATGTTCCCTCTTATCTCATGATCTTCTATATCTTCAGATGGCCCCTCCAAATCGCACCAACGACGCGATGCCGCAATCGCGCAAACCATGCTTGCAGACCGGGAAACCGAAAGAGCCGAACGCCAAGCCAACCTCACAGCCTTGCAGAACATCGCCAACCAAGGCCATGGAAATCATGACCACCCCGGATCCAAGCTCAAGAACTTCCAAAACACCAACCCTCCGGTGTTTAGCAAGACCGAGGAGCCCCTCGACGCCGACGATTGGCTCCAGACTATGGAGAACAATCTGGAGGTAGCCGGAGTAGAAGCCAACGAGAAGGTTTTGTTCGCCACTCACTATCTCGCTGGACCAGCCCGCGCTTGGTGGACAAGCACCCGTGCCATGAACGGAGGTCAATTCATGACTTGGGAGGATTTCAAGCTGAAGTTCAGCAAGTACCATGTACCCCCGGGTCTTATCAAGAAGATGAGGGATGAATTCCGTGAGCTGAAACAAGGTCGCATGACGGTGGTTGAATACCGCGACAAGTTTCTCACTTTGTCGAGGTATGCCCCTGATGAGACCGACACTGTTGAGAAGAGGAAGGAGAGATTCCTGAACGGACTGCATGACGAGATGCAGACTGTCCTCGTCAACATCCCCTTCGCCGACCTCGAAGCCCTTGTTGACTCCGCCATCCAGATGGAGGGCAAGTTAAACCAAGCCAATGAAAACCGCAAGCGCCGCATGGCAAATCAAAGTGGATCAAGCCACCCCCAAAAGTTTCGCCCTAGCTCAAGCGGAGGTTTCACTCCGAGAAACAACAAGCCACAGATGCAGAACTCTCGCCCCGGTTATCAGAACCGGAGTGGAGGAAACTCCAAGCCAGGAGGCTACAACAACAACTACAACAACAACAACTACAACCGCGCTCCACCCCGAGCCCCTAACAACAACAACACCAACACCGCCCCCAGAACCGGAAGCAATGCCGTACCCGTTGCGAACAAGCAGGACAAGACCACTATCACTTGTTATGAGTGCGGTGTAGTGGGGCACTACTCCAACGAGTGTCCCAAGCGTCTTGCCAAGCTCGCTGGCAACACCGCTGCACCTGCTCAGCAGCAACGCCGTGTCTCCACCGGCAAGAAGTTCGCCCCCAACCACCCCAACAACCGCAACGGCCGCCTCTACCACATGAACGCCGAAGAAGCCTGTGAAGCACCAGATGTTGTCTTGGGTATGTTTTGTCAACCACATCCCTGCCAGTGTTGGTTGATTCCGGAGCATGTCTTGCTTTGGTCACGGATGACGTTGCATCATCGAGTAAAATTCAACCCCTCAGCTTGAAGCATGTTATGATAGTTCAAATCCCCGGATCAACCACCAAAGCCAGAAAATTTTGCAAAAATGTGCCAATCAAAATCCATGATGTAGATTTCTATGCCAATCTCATCATACTTGGAACCAAAGGTTTGGAAGTTGTCCTAGGAATGGACTGGATGTCCAAGCACAATGGATTGATAGACTGCGCCAAGAAAGCCATAACCATGACTAGCAGCACCGGTATCGTAGTTGAGCACGTCTCTGAAAAACTACCCAGAAAATTTACCTGCAACCAAAGTGTATCCAAGCCAACTCTGGATCAAATCAGGGTCGTTTGTCGCTACCCTGATGTGTTTCCGGATGATCTACCCGGTATGCCCCCGGATCAGGATATCGAGTTTATCATCGAGTTAATCCCCGGAACTGGACCCATAGCCCAGAGAGCTTACAGCATGAACGCAACCGAGCTTGTGGAGCTGAAGAAGCAAATCGATGACATGTTAGCCAAAGGTTTGATTAGACCAAGTGCATCCCCCTGGAGATCCCCCGTCTTGTTTGTCGACAAGAAGGATGGTGCAAACCGTTTATGCACGGACTATCGTAAGCTTAACGATGTCACCATCAAAAACAAATACCCCCTACCCAAGATCGAAGACTTGTTTGACCAACTCACCGGATCCAGAGTTTTCTCCAAGATAGATCTTAGAACTGGATACCACCAACTGAAGATCCGAGCCACCGACATTCCAAAAACGGCATTTACCACCAGATATGGGTTGTATGAGTACAACGTCATGTCGTTTGGACTGACCAATGCCCCCGCTTATTTCATGAACCTCATGAATAAGATCTTCATGAACTTTTTGGACAAGTTTGTCGTTGTATTCATCGACGACATCCTCGTCTACTCCAAGTCCGAAGAGGAACATGAACAGCATTTGGAGATTGTCCTAGAAACCCTTAGACAGCACAAGTTATATGCCAAGTTTAGCAAGTGTGAGTTTTGGCTGGAAGAAGTTGGATTCCTGGGACACATCTTGTCCGCAGGAGGAATTGCCGTAGATCCCGCCAAAATCAAAACTGTTATGGAATGGCAAGCCCCAACCACACAAACTGAGGTCCGCGCTTTTCTTGGATTAGCCGGATACTACCGCAGATTTGTGGAAGGTTTTTCGAGCATCGCTCGACCAATGACCCAACTGCTGAAGAAGGACAGAAAGTTTGAGTGGACCGACAAATGCGAAGAGAGCTTTCAACAGCTCAAGAGTAGGTTGACAACAGCCCCAATCCTGATCATGCCAGATATCGCAAAGCCCTTTGACGTATATTGCGACGCCTCCAAGACTGGACTTGGATGCGTGCTTATGCAAGAAGGCAAGGTTGTATCCTACCTTTCAAGACAACTCAAGCAACATGAACAGAACTACCCAACCCATGACCTCGAGCTTGCCGCCGTGGTCTTAGCCTTGAAAGTTTGGCGCCATTACCTCATGGGTAATCGATGCGAGATCTACTCCGACCACAAAAGCCTCAAATACATATTCACCCAGAAGGAGCTGAACATGAGACAACACCGATGGATCGAACTGATCAAGGATTACGACATGGAGATTCACTACCACCCCGGCAAGGCCAATGTGGTAGTGGATGCTTTGAGTCGACTGCCGTGCCAGTTGAACTCCATGCTCGCAACCGAACAGCCCAGCTTGCACCAAGAGTTTGAACAGTTCAGACTTGAACTTGTTAGTGAAGGATTCCTAGCCAGCATAGAACTGCAACCCACCTTGGTTGGTCAGATCAAGGAAGCCCAGAAGGACAACGCTAGCATTAACGGAATCAAGAAACAGATAGCCGCAGGAAAAGCCCCCGGATTCACCATAGACGAAGCCGGAATTCTTTGCTACAAAGAACGTCTCTGCGTACCATCGGACTCTGACTTGAAACAAGTCATCCTGCAAGAAGCCCATGACACTCTTTACTCAATCCACCCCGGAGGTACCAAGATGTACCAGGACCTGAAGGAACAATTTTGGTGGCACGGAATGAAGAGAGAGATCGGTAGCTATATCGCTAAGTGTGACATCTGTCAGAGAGTCAAGGCAGAACACCAACGACCCGCCGGACTGTTACAACCCCTCCAGATTCCGGAATGGAAATGGGACTCCGTAGGAATGGACTTTATCACCGGACTGCCCAAATCCAGCAAAGGCAATGATTCAATATGGGTAGTTGTCGATAGATTGACCAAAGTCGCCCATTTCATCGCCGTCAAAACCACCTATCAAGGCCCAAAGTTAGCTGAACTTTACATCTCCAGAATAGTCGCTCTGCACGGAACCCCCAAATCGATAGTATCAGATAGAGGATCACAGTTCACCTCAAGGTTCTGGCAGAAAGTGCATGAAGGACTAGGCACCCGCCTAAATTTCAGCACCGCCTATCACCCTCAGACCGACGGACAGACTGAGAGAGTAAACCAGATACTGGAAGACATGCTTAGAGCATGCGTACTGGAATACGGATCCAAGTGGGAAGACTGCCTACCTTACGCAGAATTCTCTTACAACAATAGTTACCAAGCCAGCCTACAGATGGCCCCCTTTGAAGCCTTGTACGGAAGGAAGTGCTGTACCCCCCTGAACTGGTCAGAAGTCGGAGAGAGCCAAGTTTTCGGCCCAGACGTTCTTCGTGAAGCCGAAGAGAAAGTCCACAAGATCCGCGAGTACCTCAAAACGGCGCAATCCAGACAGAAGAGCTACGCCGACAAGAGACGTCGGGAGATGACCTTTGAGATCGGAGACTTCGTCTATCTCAAGGTATCCCCTTTGAAAGGAATGCAAAGGTTCCAACTGAAAGGAAAGCTTGCACCCCGCTATGTCGGACCTTTCAAAGTCCTCAGCCGCCGAGGTGAAGTATCTTATCAACTGGAGTTGCCTGAAGAAATGTCGGCTGTGCACGACGTGTTTCACATCTCACTTCTCCGGAAGTGCCTTGAAGTCCCGGAGAAGACCGAAGTGTTCAAGAACATCGATCACCGATCGATGGATATCAACAAGGATCTGACTTACCGCGAAGTGCCGATTCGCATCCTAGAAGAAGCTTACCGAACCACCCGCACCCGAAGCATCAAGTTTCTAAAGATCCAATGGAGCAATCATACCGAGGATGAAGCCACATGGGAACGCGAAGACTTCATGAAGAAGGAGTACCCAGATCTCTTTAGTACCTAACTTTCTTTTCGATCTCGGGACGAGATCTTTTGTAAGGGGGAAGGGTTTGTAACACCCCAAATTTCAATAAAAAGAAAGTTAGAGAATTCCAGAAAGCAAAATTTCAAACCAACAAAAACTTTTCTTTTTGCATATAGTACCATGCATAGGACTTGTGCATTTGAGTGATATGCCATGATGATTGTTACTACTTGTATTTGATATGCTCTAAAACCCTAGTGTGATCATATGAAGATCACCAACCAAATAAATCAAAGAGGAAGAAATTCCATTAAATGTAAAACCCTAAAAACCCTCACATATGCCCTATGGCATTTTTATAAATTTTGACCCTAGACCTATTTGGTCTTCACCATTAGTTGAGTAATGTTATTAAACACTTACTACAACTTTTGGAATCAAAGATTCACCATTCAAATGGATTTCAAACACAAATCCCACTCACATATGATAATGGTCAATTTTGACAATTCTAGTCTGATCACCACTTTGAGCCCTTGCCATTCAATTTTCCCAAACCAACTCTTGCTAACTCCTTGCACCATTTCAAAGTCAACATCAAGGTGAACAACTTTGGTGAAGATCATCATGCCAAATTCATCCTTGATCATGAGCAAGGCTCATCCAAAGTTCCAACTTTCTCACATATGCAACATTCCCCACTTAGCCAATTTTGCAAATGTTTGAATTCTAAAAGTTCCACCACCACCTCAAAACCTCTCTGGTCATTTACAACTTATATCAACACTCACTTTTCAAAAGGTTTCACCTTTTGAATTATTTCAAATTTAGACAAATTTGTAATTTCCAAATTATGGCACTATTTGCCACTATTGCAAATAGTGTTCTATGCCACCTAAACTACCCTAATCTAAACCAAAGCTATTCTACCTTGTCCCCTGGCCCCCTCTAACCCTAAGTGCTGCATAGAAACCCTAGGGAGAGAGAGAGAGAGCAAGCAAAGACATGGCCATGCCGGCCCATGCCGGCCATGTTCTTCTCCCTCTTCTCTCCTTCATCTCCCTTACTGGCCCTGGTGCCCAAGCTCACCACCGTGCCACCCTAGCGCCGCCTAGCACCGCCCTGGTCGACGAGGACGATGACAACGCCCGGAACGCGCGCGCCAAAGACACGCCCAGACCGCCAAGATGCCGCCCGTGTCGCGCGTGGACACGCTCAGCACACGCGCCGTCCCACGCGCTCACGCAGCCCCTGGACCCCCTGCGAGCACCTTGAGCCTCACTGTGACACCGCGACGCCGTTGGACACGCCCTCGACCACGACCCGCACCCGCCGTCGCCGGAGAAGCCAACCCTGGTCCGCCGCGGGCGTGGCAGACACGGACACAATCCCACGCCATACCACGCCGCCCGACCGTGCCAACATCACCTCTAGCTTCGCCTGGACGAGGAGAACCCGACAGCATCGCCGCCTAGCTCGACAGCTCGCCGGAGACGCCGCGCGCGTGTCGACTTCTTCCCTGCCCCGCAGCACACTCACGTTGCTATAAATAGAGCTCTCCCTTCGTCGATCTGAGCACACCATCGTCTTCCCCTCTTCTCACTCGACCACCTGAGCCACTCCACTGCCTCGATTAGCCACCGCCGCCGCCCAATTGCTACACCACTGCCCGTGATCGCCGCCGAAGCTCGCCGTCGATTGGAGCCGCCCCAGGACGAGCCGCCGGTTCCAGGAGAACCGCCGTCGTCCACATCTACCTCGAGCATATTGCCATCCCTTGCTGGAGCCGCCGTAAGCTCTCCCACCCCCTACTGCCGCCGCCGCACCGTCGGGTTCTCGTCGGAGACGACGATGAACCACGGCCCTCCGATCCCCTTCTAATCCAACGCCTCCCATTGATCGGTACCGCTTCGGCGTTTAAAAGCCGCTGACATGCGGGACCCCCTGTCAGGCAGCCCGTGCGGCACTGGACCGTGGCTGGGCTGGCCTTGGGCCGTTTTTAACTCTTTGAGCCCATCTAGCTTTCCCGCCGGCCTTTTAATTCAAAATGGATTCAAATAATTCCCACACATTTTCCTTACAGCACAAACTTTGAATTTAAATAGTTCCAATTTGGCTAAACCAAATTTAGTGAATTTTATGTTGTTGGAAAGCTACTGAAATTCTCTACAACATGCCACTGGCCCCATGGCCAGATTCTTTGTAGAATAAATGTGATAAAAATAACAAGACAGGGACTTTTCCCTATTCAAATAATTCTTAAAATTCAACCAAAATAGATATTAAGTTAATTCCAACTCTAATAGCTCACATTTGACTTACACTAATTGTTTATGCAATAAAATGGTGTGGTCACTTTGTATGATCATGCCATAGTTTAATGAATGGATATTATGGCTAGTTTAACTAGTTGATATTGTCCAAAACTATTAAAGTAAATTATGTGGAGTCTTACACCTCATTTAAACTTGTCTCACATGAATTCATGGGATGTTTGGACCCCTGGTTCCAAACTCTCTTATATGAATTACTTGAGATTTAAATCAAATATAGTGTTATTTAAATAGTATGAGGTGATCTACCTCATTTAAATCATTTTCACAAATGATGATGATGAACATTTGACTTAGGTCAATATGAGTTCATACATGATTGTTTGAGAAATTAAATCTTAAGAAGATTTCAATGAGAGGAAATTATTTCTCAAGAACCCTATGGAAACTATCATTTACATATGAAATGCAAAGAAGTGAATTCTATTTAAACCCCACAACCCATGCACCCTAGTTAATTTATTGGTGTGCATAGAGTAGTTTGTGTGTTATATGTGATGTATGGAATAGCCATTGAATTAGTGAGTAATTATACTCGTATTCAAATTTAGACGGTAGCACCGGAGAGTACGCCGAAGAAGAAGGTTGCTACCAGGAGGAGGAGGAGGAACAGTTTGAGAACTACCAAGGCAAGCTATTATTCTTGCAAAGTGCAAAGCCCCTTGGGGCAAGGCACCATGATTCTTATCTTATCTTACATAAGCCTATCCCAATTTTACTTTACAAGCTTTACTTGTTTTCTAAATGAGTTACTTTTATAGTTAACTTTGGTCAAAGTACAAGTTGGTTACTAGAGTAGTTAGTTAGTCTCTTCCAAGCAAAGCAAGATAGCACCCCTCATGAATTAGAGCTAGTGCTAATGAACTAAACTTGACTACTCTAGATGGGAACAATGTGAATTTGAGATGATTTTGAACCTTTGGAATGATGATGCATTCCATTGAATGATTTATGAAGGTGAATGTGAACAAGAGAAGATGGTGATTTTTGATAAAACAATGGTGTTGGTTTGAATGCGATACCTTTCCAATTATTAAGTACCCCCACAATACCTGATTATGGGTAGGGCTTAACTGGAAGTTTATGCGTCTTAGTATGGGTTCCCTCTAAACAAGCGTCATCGGGGTTATGCCGAAAGCTGCCTCTACCACAAAAGAAATGATATGATATGATGCGAAATGAGGTGAATGTCCGGCCCAAGCCCTGTGCAGCTTCCTGTGCTGATTGTCTGTCTTCACTGGGAGGCCAAGCTCATGGGGAGAGGTGCTCATACTAGGATTTGTAAGTGAAAGGTTATGGTTGATGATCCGCGTACTGTGTTACGATGATTCGGGGTAATCCCGACGGATGAAATCAAATGTTGTGGCACAAGTGTGCAACCTCTGCAGAGTGTAAACCTATTCGAATAGCCGCGTCCACGGTTACGGACGGTTGGAAAGGCCATACAGTTTCCAATGTCATATCTTTGAAAATGATGTTGAAAGATGATGGTGAAATGACTTGTGGTGAATTGAATTGGAATCACCACTTGAATGGTGGGAATGACACTAATGTTCCCACTTGAGTTAGTTAGCACTTGAATAAGCTTTTTCTCAAACTTTGTGAACTAAAACTAGCTTTATGCAAATCAACTAGAGCTTAGCAAACCATACTAGAATGTCTAGCACTTACATTAGTATTAGTTTGCGAGTACTCATCGTACTCACGGCTTTGTCCCTGGCTATTCAAATGGCCAGAGTATGAAGAGGAACAAGGAGATGACCAGCAGGACGCCTACGACAACTAAGCGCCTTCCGACGTCAAGCGCTGGCCTGTGGACTAGAGAGTCCTTGTATCTTACGCTTCCGCTATGTTGAACTATGAACTTGTGTTTGTTCGTTGATCAATAGATCAACTATTCGTGTAATATGGATCATGTGATTCCAAATTTGTAAGACTTATGGTTTGTAATGAATGATGACTGTGATACTTAAACTATTATGCCTCGCAACAACAATATTCCTGGAATTGCGATGTATGACATAATAGGCATCCGGACTTAAAAATCCGGGTGTTGACACTTAGACTTTTCCATATCATTAGCAATAATGGTGTTCAAAGAATTCATACTAATAACATTGATACTAGCATGCAAGTAAAGTTCCATAGGTTTTTTTTAATTTTCTCTTCAAACACCACATGTCCTAACTCAAGATAAATACTATAAAGCTCTCTAATTTTTGTTGTTGTTTTCCATTAAACCTAACTAGTGAAAATAAAAACAAGAAACAAAAAGATGTAATTGCAGAATCTAAAGGAAATAACTTCGATCACTCACCAGCAACTAAAAATACTTAGTAGCCAAAGGATGTGAGTACCTTTTACCTTACCTCCCTGGCAACGTCGTCAGAAAAGAGCTTGATGTCTACGCACACTTCTATTCTTGTAGACAGTGTTGAGTCTCCAAGTGCAGAGGATTGTAGAACATCAGCAAGTTTCCCTTAAGTAGACCACCCAAGGTTTATCGAACTTAGGAAGGTAGAGGTCAAACATATCCCTCTCAAGCAATCCTGCAATTTAGATACAAGAAGTCTCTTGTGTCCCCAACACACCCAATACACTTGTCAGATGTATAGGTGCACTAATTCGGCGAAGAGATAGTAAAATGCAAGTGATATGGATGACTATGAGTGGCAATAACAATCTGAAATAAATATGGCAGCAAGTAAACATGCAGTAAAACAGTAAGTAAACAGTGATTCGACGCTTGGAAACATGCCTAGGGATCATACTTTCACTAGTGGTCACTCTCAACAATGATATCATAAAGGAATATAAATATAAGCACTTCACTATTCTACTCTGAACTACTCTCCGTTTGGATAACGAACACTAATTCACCGCGTAGGGATGCAAAAGCAAACCTTAAAGATGTACTCCCAAGTACTAATGAACACCCCACACTGTCACTTTGAGCATTCATAGGAGGTATTAACACACCACAATTTCATAGAGACATCTCAAATCATAATTCAATGAATAAATATTCTGTGAATTATAGCCTAAGAGACCCACACGGTGCACACACTGTCACCTTTACACACGTGGTACAAAGTCTCCGAAGATCACATAAGTAAAATCCACTTGAATAGCCTAACGACATCTAGATTACAAAGCTCATGGTCACATAAAGATCACACCATGGGAGAGAGAGATAAACCACATAGCTACCGGTAGAGCCCTCAGCCCCCGGGGAGAACTACTCCCTCCTCATCATGGGAGTCAATAACGGCGATGGAGATGGCGGTGGAGTCGATGGAGATGGCTCCGGGGGCAATTCCCCATCCCGGCAGGGTGCCGTAAAAGAGAATTCTATCCACGGATCTTGTCTGCGACGGTGGCGGAGCTATGGAACTTTTCATGGACGGAGGCTCATTGATCTAGGGTTTTTGCGTCGAAGGTAATTTATAGGCGGAAGGGCGAGGTCGGTAGCCGTCTGGGTGGCCCACACCATGCCTAGGTGCGGGCCAAGGCCAGGCTACGCCTACGGTAGGTGTGGCCGTCTTGCACCTCCTCTTCGTCTCCCCTCTGGACTCTGTCTTCGTTACGGTAAAATATTGACTTCGTCTTTTGTTTCGTCAAATTCTGAGAATATTTCCTGTACAACTTTTCTAAAATACAAAACAGCAGAAAATAGGGAATTGACACTGTGGCTTCTTGTTAATAGGTTAGTGCCGGAAAATGTATAAAAGTGCAACGAAGTGTGACCAAAACATAAAGGAATTGGTGTAAAACAAGCATGCATCATAAAAAATTATAGATACGTTTGTAACGTATCAACCGGTGTAACAATTTCCATAACTACATTATGCAGAAAATAGGACATGATATCCGATATGCTGGAAGACCATCTTTATTGTTAATTAGTCACGTGGTAACGTTTGAAAATCTCGTGATATCCATATCGTATCCTAGCCAATATAAGTCTTATGGTCTAACATTCTTAGTAGTGGTAATACTTAGTCTTTGAGAAACTACCGATAACATAATTGATGATGTGTTTCGCGTTATATCATTTGGGGTCTATCCACATCATTGTTCCACTAGCAATGTTGTTCTCATATCACAGGCTTGCTATTGCCCATAGCCAGAAAAAAAGACAATCAATAATGCATGTACTAGTCTTAGAGGAGGGACTAGGGATATCTACTTGGTGTTTATAATTCCACACATGTAATTACGTTTCCCTTCAACATCACAATATCGAGAGATAATACAATTATATCATAGAACAATAAACTTAATTATGTAACAAGAAATATAAATAATACAATTTTATTATTACCTCTAGGACATATTTCCATCACGTCGTGGGCTGCACTTACAACCGACAACTAGGTCACATAAAATACATTACACGAATATATTCCATTTTCTGATTTTTTAATTAGTTGTGCTTAAATTGGGACTCATGCGAAATGACATAATGCCAAAACAGGCACTTCGCGGCACACCGGAGGGAATCACACAAAACTGACATTGTATCTCCAATAATATAACACCTTGTGTATTTAAAACTGGATTTTGCAAAGGAAAAATTGGAAAATTTTGAAAGAGGATATGTAGTTCAAATTTGGCCCGCTTCCTACTAAATCTGCAAGAAACAATACAAAATAGGAGAAATTCTTAGGAATCTTTGACATTCAACATGAATGTGAATTATGCATAAAATATGGTATGGTATTTTTTGAAATAGCGATAGTCGCTTTTTTTGCACTGAATTTGTTATATTTGATTCACAAAAGCCACGCGCATTTTCGTACAAATAAACTAATAAAATATTTTCTATAAAAATGTTGAACAATCGATTTGGCAACATTATTTGAAATGGCAAGTTGTACTCTGTGATAATTTTAGGCTCACTATAACGAACTGTGTGATGAAAATGGAGGGAATAAGGAATAAGAAAAAAAAGGCTTTTGTAGAGTTTCGTTTTGAAGGGCGGACCTGGTGCAGCGGTAGAGCCTCACCGCCTGTGACCGAGAGGTCCCAGGTTCGAGTCGCGTTCTCCTCACATTGCACTTCGTGAGGGTAAGACATGCCACTAACACCTTCCCCAGACCCCGCACAGTGCGGGAGCTCTCAGCACTGGGTACATCCATTTTTAGAGTTTTGCACTCCGGCACCGTTTGTTGCGTCCTCGGTTGCCACTTGTCCCTCCAATTTGGCGGGTATAGAGTGTTTGTCGAGTGTATTTTAGATATGTTTTTACGAAGTATGTGTGTTTGCCGAGCGTTTTTCTTTTGCCAAGTATGTATGTTTGCCGAGTGCCTTTTTAGATCTTTGAGAAGTTTATGTGTTTCCCAGGTCTTTTTTTTAGATCTTTGTTGTGTGTAGTTTGTTTGCAGACTGTTTTTCTGTTTTGAAACTCAACATATAGCCTGATTGCGAGATTTTACAATTTGTCACATTTTTCTTTAGGTTTTGATTTATTTGCCACACCCTACGACACTGACATGTAGTGGTTGTGTCGTAAGTATAGAATTACAAATGTGACAAATAATATAGTATTCCGCCTATTTGCCAAGTTCCGAAGCAAAAAAAAAAAAAAAACACTAGGCAAACAGTTGTATAGTCATTAAAAAAAAGATTTTCCGGCAGTGATATATCATGGTATTGTTTGTCAAAAAACATAAGGGTTGACTTCTGGCTTGCATATGCACGGGATTTTGCAGGATCCAGCTTGAAACCCCTAAAAGTATAATCTGGGGTAGTCAAATACTCAAATACCTAGCGGACAATATGATAAAAAGGTCGGCCGAAATGCATCTGAGTGTTCCGTTCCGATCAGATCGCGAGCTCCAACATGTATGATAGTACTGACAGTAGCGTTGGCATGTAATTTCGAGGCGGCAGAGCCGGTTAGGCCGTGGGCTTTCCACCTATGATGAGCCGGTGATGCCTCTGCGCCACGGTCGGCGGGGGTGGCTTTGCTCCGTCGCCGGCGGCCGGCGGCCGATGGAACCGATGATGAGAAGGGACTCCACATCAAAGCGTGCACCACCACCACCACCACGGTATGGCCGACGTACCATGCGTAACCATGGCGTCTTCTCGCGCGTGTACATTTACACCGCCTGCAACTGCAATGCACATCCGATCAATCAGTCCGCAGCTGCTATACCTGCTGAGAGACCGGGCGGGTAAGGTGCAGCACGCTTGCATTCATATGCGTGAGCAAGCAACAGTGCGCTGCCGCGCTCGGGGCTCTAGGCCATGCCCCGGCGCCCGGCGTGCATCGATTCCAGCCACAGCGGTCACGGACGGGACGCGACGCGCGACGCAGCAGATTTCTCGGATCTCTTTCTTCTCTAGGGATGCCGTCGCCGTCGAATCATCGAAGGCTGCACCTGCTGTCTCTTCTCCTCGGGATTTAATAGTACTCTATATTTGCAATTGAAACTGAAATTCCGGCATCTTTCGAGTGGTAATCAACATCCATAATAGTCTCTGGAATTTCTGTTTTCGGGCACTTGAAAACCAATCATGTGATCTGGCGAAACAAGGCCAGCTGCTCAAAGATGAGCGACGGCCGGCCGAACAACAGGCATGCTCGCCAAAGGAAAACTTTCCAGAATTCTTTGCAGAGATAAGGTAGAATGCGGAGAGACCCAATCATTCCGACTCATAATCCCCAGGAGTTATATGTTTGACTACTATGTTGTGTCCTCCAGGCCAGGGTCATCATGTACCTTTATTTTCCCAATGATAATTCCAACTGAATTCTTGCTTCCGTTGATTGTTGCTCGATCGATTTAGTTCAGAACAATGCGTGGCTATCGCACGTTTGAACTACGAAGACTTTCAACCATTGGTCCAAGCATGCGCACTCTGTCTAGTGTCTCACGTGAGTACGTGAGCGATATGCAGTAACATGTCTGAACACTTGAGCAGCTTGAGGCAATGTACTAATCTCAGATGCCCAAAAGATCTTGAAATGAGGAACAACTAGTGTCTGTAGTAATCTGTAGGACGTAGACCACGTAAATGCGGCAATTTGGTGGTCCTAAAACCGCTCAAATATACTCTTTTCTTTCATTCTGCTCACACCAGGTGACGCCCCCCTATGGGCTACGGCATCCAATTTCAGATTAGGCCATACCCAATGCACCGTCCTAGAGGTGCTGCTTCACACATTTAGCTAGGTTCGGATGATCTAAAGTAGGTTCGGATGAGAAGGCATGCAGTCTTCTCTTTAAGAAGTGAGATCTTAAGACTTAAAAACAAGATTTTTGGAGAGAAAGAGATACATAGTGTCATATTTATGGGTATATTCTCTCTTTTTTCTGACTAAAGTTGTAGTTTTCATTGGAGAGATAAAATTCATATGTTGCTTCTGACAATTTTTTCACATGGAGCAGCTAGTTGTGTATGCCACCATTGCGCATGGCCTTAGGGCATGTGCAATGTGGCAAAAGCATCGTATTCAATTTTATCTCTCCAATGGAAGCTACAACTTTAGCCAGAAAAAAGAGAGAAAAGACCCCACAAATATGACACTATGTATCTCTTTCTCTCTCCAAAAGCATGCTTTTTAGGCTTAAGAGCATCTCCAGCCGCACCCCCCAAAGCGTCCCCCAAACCGCGCCAGATTGAGCGTTTGGGGGACGTGTTTCGTCCGTGCCGCGTTTGGGAGACGTCGCTCCCCAGTCGCGTCCCCCAAACAAAATTTCGGAAATTTTAAACTTAACGAGATTCGATTAGATTCGTCCAAACTTACATAGATTCGAACGAAATTTGACTAAATTTAAACTAAACATAATCTAGAAGTACTTGCGGCGGCCGGAGGCGTCGTAGTACTGGTGGAAGTTGTACATGTCGTCGGTGACGACCTCCTGCTTGACGCGCTCGTCGACGGGCTCGTTGACGGGCTCGTCCTTCACCAAGCCGCTTGGTCCTGCCTCGCCGTCGTCGGTGAGGTCCACCAGTGGCTTGCCGGAGTCGCGGATGGACATGGCGATCGCCGCGTCGAGGTCGCCCCTCCAGGCGTCCTTGTCGTTCATGGACGCCAAGAACGCCGCCCGCAGCCCTGGGCAGTCCTCGGGGTCGTCGCTGCTGGCGATGAGCCGCTGCTGCCGCTCGTACTCCGCCAGCAGCGCCGCCTGCGACGTTTCCTCCGGCTCCACCTTCACCTCCGGCTTCGGGATGAGGAGGGCGCCGCCGCGCCTCCCTTGCTGCCGCCGGCTGCCGCTGCCGCCACGCCTCGTGTTGACGGGCGTCGCCGGCTCCTCCTTCACCTCCCATTTGGGGACGGTGTAGGGCGCCGACTGGTACGACGAGGACGGCGTCGATCGCGTCGGTCCTGAGGAAGAAGAGTGCGAGGAGGACGAGTACGTCGTCCTCCTCGGCTACCATTGAGGAGACGGCGGCGGTGACGACGGCATCTCCAACCTTGGAGCGCCGTTGCGGATGCCGCGGATAACGTTCTCGAGGGTGCGGCCCGGAACGCCCCAGAACAGGGCGCGACCGACCTTGTTCCAGCTGTTGGGGCCGTCGACGAGCCCGTCGGTGCTGTACATCTCGATGTCGTACTTCGCCTTGAAGTACGTCGTCCACCAGGCGTCGTTGTTGTCGATCGCCCATGTCGGATCCAACCGCTCCTCGGCGGTGAGTTGAGCCCGCCGGGCCTTGATGGCGTCCCTCCATTGCTCTGTGCCCGGCTTCGGCGGCGGCGGGACGCCCATGCCGTTCACGGCCATCTTCCAGCCGCCGCTGCTTGGCAGCCGCATGTCCGGCGGGACTGGATACCGGGCGTGGTACAGGGCCCACGCCTCCGGCACGGTGAGGCTGCCACGGCCGAAGCCGTTCGCCGCGGCGATCTTGCGGGAGGACGAGCTCGACATTTTTGGAGCGGCGAGGAGATGATCTGGGAGGGGGAGGCGGCGGCGACGAGAAGGTTTGTGAGCGGTGAGAACTGCAGGGCGTCTTAAAACAGCGGCGGCAGCGGGTGGTTGCACGCAATAACGCCGGCGCGGACGGCCACGCGGCCATGCACGACGAGACGCGTCCCTGCGTCGCCTGGAAAAACAGGGACGCCATTAACGTTGCTTGACCAAAGGTAGGCGACGGGGTTTTAGCCTTCCGAGCCGCTGACGCGTCGGCCCCGAGTCGGTTCGCCTCGCTTTTCGTTGTGTCCGGCGTGCCCGGAGCGTCCCCTGTGGGATGGGGACGGGCTCGGGGCGCCGGACACTGTATCGGGGCGCGCCGGACAAAAATGGGCTTTGGGGGACGCGGCTGGAACGGTTTTTTGGTCCGGCGCGCCCCAAATCCCTTTGGGGGACGCTTTGGGAGACGCGGTTGGAGATGCTCTAAGATCCCACTTCTTGAAGAGGAGGCTGCCTCCTCATCCGAACCTACTTTGGACCACCCGAACCTAGTTAAAGGTGTGAGGCAGTAGCTCTAAGGCAGTGCATTGGGCATGCCCTTAGTAAGGTAGAAACACGAATCTGGCGATGGTGAGGGCATGAGCAATGGTGGCATACACAACTAGCTGCTCCATGTAAAAAAGTTGTAAGAAGCAACATGGTGAATTTTATCTCTCCAATGGAAGCTACAACTTTAGTCCGAAAAAAGAGAGAAGGGACCCCACAAATATGACACTATGTATCTCTTTCTCTCTCGAAAAAGCATGCTTTTAGGACTGAAGATCCCACTTCTTGAAGAGGAGGCTGCCTCCTCATCCGACCTAATTTGGACCACCCGAACCTAGCTAAAGGTGTGAAGCAGCACCTCTAGGGCAGTGCATTGGGCATGCCCTGATGGGAGTACAACCAACAAAAAAGAAAAAATAACACACTTTCTGCTTGCACATGTAAGGTGCTGAAAAAAGGTTTCGGTATATAAAGCTCATACATATAGTGAAAAAGAGAGATATACTTTCTTCCTTTATCTCTTGGGGGAAAAGGAGACGTATACATCATCATCTCAAAGTATTGGCAAAGACATGTATCAGCCTGCTAAATGCTCGGTTGTCGCTAGAAGATGCCCAAGCATGCAGATGCAGGGCCTATGATCTTTGTGACTTTATCCAGGAAAAATCTCAGTAGCTTCATCACGTCTAGCTTCGACAAAGCTATACGTGCACATAAAGGCTAGACTACACTTCTTGTGTTGGATAAAGTACACATCACATGTACATGGACATCTCCATAGTTTAACATACGTAGATAAATTCTACTAGTTTTCTTCTACCATGACAAAAATCAGTGCAAACAATACTAGGAAGACCCCGTTTGGAACAAAAGGAAATCGTAGGAATTTTGGAAGATCGGATTCCTATAGGAAAAGATTAATATGCTAGCTACCTTTTGCGATAAAGGAATATGAATCATGCATCCTTCTAAATTTCCTGGAGCAGGCTATAAAAATATTGGAGGAAACAACCAGAAGCTTGTACCTCGTGTTTTCATATCTTTGTGTCTACCATTAATCTTGCGTGAAATCCAAACGACAGTTTTACACTTTCCCTGTGATTTTGCTTCTTTTAGGTATTCGTTATAATATACTGGCGTCTCAATTCTTGTTTTTTTTCCTATTCCTGCGATCAGTTCCAAACATGGCCTAAACTAAATTTCAGCATTGAGCATTCCTAGTTTGTCAAAGGAATATGTTTAGGGCACCTCAGGATACGTAGATACTGATGCTAATCTCTTGCAAAACAAACCACCAGTGTCCAAACAAGAATGGACTAAAAGGCCGCATGCCACCTTTGCCCAGCTTCCTCACACGGCTTAGCTCACAAAATCGATGTACCGTTTGACCAGTCCAACGGCTTTCATCTGAGATCAAAGCTATCACTAGTGGAGAAGAGGCCTTTGGACCCAAGCAAATGACCCACTGCTGAACCAAACCGGGTCCAATGCCCCCATTGGACCCGGTTCGTTTCTGCCCAGGACGACCCCACCCGCTGTTGCCTGTCCTGTAGCGGCCTTTGGACCCGGTTTGTATGACAAACCGGGACCAAAGGTCCACCCGCAGGCGCGCCAAAGTCCGTGTCACTGGGGAAGCTTTAGTCCCGGTTTGTCATACAAACCGGGTCCAAAGGCCCCCCTCTGGCTATATAACCTTGCCCCTGCCCAAGTGTGAGCCACACTTAGCCATTTTTTCACTACCTTCACAAGAGGGTGTATTGCTCTCCTCTCTTCTTCACATGCACAAGAGGTGTTTGATGAAATGCTTAAGAGGATTTGCCACTTGAGTTTACACAAATCAAGCCACACTTAACTTGCTTTTTTCTTCTTCATCGAGGTTAACAACTTTATCCTTTCCATCTGCAATTGATAAAATGCATGTGTATATATACATCGTGATGTTCGTAATGGTTTTGATCAGCTTAATTATATCATGCAGATGAATCGGCAATGGATGTACATTGACCGACGGTTTGACGAGTTCATCATGCGGGCCTGGATAATTTTATGGCCGTGGGCGGAGGCAAACAAACATGGTGGCTTCATGTATTGTCCATGTGTGGACCGCAAGAATACCGTAAATTACGCTCGCTCGAGTCTCATTCACAGCCACCTTCATGCGATCCGGTTTCATGCCCAAGCATTACTATTGTTGGACCAAGCACGGAGAAATAGGGGTTATGATGGAAGACAATGACGAAGAGGAAGAGGATGATGACGGTTATCCCAATTTCCCTGAATACGATGATACTGCAGAAGGCAATGAAGACAATGAAGTAGAAGATCAAGAGGCACCGAGATGAGCCCGCCGATGATGATCTTGGTCGGGCCATTGCCGATGCAAGGAGAGAATGTGAAACTGAAAAGGAAAGGTTGGCCTTCGACAAGATGATAGAAGATCACAACAAATTGTTATACCCAACTTGCGAAGATGGCCATAAAAAGCTAGGAAGCACACTGGAATTGTTGCAATGGAAGGCAGAGAACGGTGTCACTGACTCAGGATTTGGAAAGTTGCCGACAATAATTAAGAGGAAGCTTCCAAGGGGTAACGAATTGCCCGCCAAGACGCATTTAAGCGAAGAAGATTGTCTCGCCCTCTAGGATTAGATGTGCAAAAGATACATGCATGCATTAATGATCGCATCCTCTACCGCGATGAGTACGAGAATTTGGATGCATGTCCGGTGTGCACCGCATTGCGGTATAAGATCGTACGAGATGACCCTGGTGATGTTGAGGGCGAGCGCCCCCAGAAGAGGGTTCTGCCAAGGTTATGTGGTATGCTCCTATAATACCACGGCTGAAACGCTTGTTCGTAAATAAAGAGCATGCTAGGTTGTTGCGATGGCACAAAGAAGACCGTAAGAAAGACGTGATGTTGAGGCACCCTGCCGATGGCTCCCAATGGAGAAAAATCGATAGAGAGTTCCCAAACTTTGCACAGGATGCAAGGAACTTACGGTTTGGTCTCGACATGATGGCATGAATCCTTTTGGAGAGCAAGAGCCGCAGCCATAGCACCCGGCCCGTGACTCTTTGTATATATAACCTTCCTCCTTGGTTGTGCATGAAGCGGAAGTTCATTATGATGCCAGTGCTCATACAAGGCCCGAAGCAACCCGGGAACGACATTGATGTGTACTGAAGCCATTAGTCGAAGAACTTCTACAGCCGTGGTCCCTAGCAGGTGTACGTGTGTGGGACGAGCACAAGCAGGAGGAATTTGACCTAAGAGCGATGCTTTTCAGTAACCATCAATGACTGGCCTGCTCTTGGTAACATTTCGGGACAGTCAAACAAGGGATACAATGCATGCACACACCGTTTACATGAGCTCGAAGGTGATTATTTGGAAAAAGGTCGAAGGTCGTGTACCCGGGGCATCGTCGATTTCTTAGGCTTACCCATCCCGTAAGAAAGAAAGGCAAGCATTACAACGGTGAGGCTGATCACCGGAGGAAGCCTCCCCATCGTGATGGTGTTGATATATTTGGTATGGTCAAGGATCTAGATGTAATATTTGGAAAGGGTCCCGGCGGACGGTCCTGCTTCCGAATGACGATGCCGGACACGCGCCCATGTGGAAGAAGACAGCTATATTTTGGGAGCTACCCTATTGGGAAGTCTTCGAGGTCCGCTCGTCAATCGATGTGATGCACGTGACGATGAATCGTTGCGTGAACCTGCTCGGCGTTCGGGTGTGTACGGGAAGACAAAAGATACACAGAAGCACGGGAGGACCAACAACGTTGGAAAGACCCCAAAAAGCTGCATGAGAGAGTTAAAGGACGTCATTTATCCAGCTACGCTCTTACAAAAGCAGAGAAGGAAATATTTTTTGAATGTCTTAGCAGTATCAAGGTCCCGTCCGGCTTCTCCTCCAATATAAAGGGAATAATAAATATGGAGAAGAAAACATTCCAACTTGAAGTCTCATGACCGTCACGTGATAATGACACGCTTGCTTCCGATTGCATTGAGGGGCTTCTACCGGAAAATGTTCGACTGCCCATTGTGAAGCTATGTGCATTCCTCAATGCAATTTCTCGAAGGTAATAAATCCAGAAATTCTACCGAGGTTGCGTAATGATGTGGTCCAATGTCTCGTTAGTTTTGAGCTGGTGTTCCCACCATCCTTCTTCAATATTATGACACATCTCCTCGTTCACCTGGTCGATGAGATTTCCATTCTCGGTCCCGTGTTTCTACACAATATGTTCCCCTTCGAGAGGTTCATGGGAGTCTTGAAGAAATATGTTCATAACCGTGCTAGGCGAAGGAAGCATCTCCAAGGGCTATGGAACAGAGGAGGTCATTGAATTACTGTGTTGACTTTATTCCCGACCTTAAGCCGATTGGTGTTCCCGAATCGCGGCATGAAGGGAGACTAAGTGGAAAAGGCACGCTAGGAAGGAAATCAATGATATGTAGGGACGGGATTTCTTTGACTCAAGCACACTACACAGTCCTACAAAGTTCCACATTGGTGGCTCCGTATATCGGTGACCACAAGAACTTTCTACGCTCCTAACCCGGCGCTCGAACGATTGGATTAGACGTGAACACATGTCGACTTTCGGCGGTTGGTTGCAAAAACATCTCCCGAATAACGAACATATTGAAGATCAGTTGTACTTGTCGGCCCAGACACCATCTTCGATCGTAGTGACTTTCCAAGGGTACGAGATAAATGGGAATACATTTTACACGATCGCCCAAGATAAAAAGAGCACCAACCAAAACAGTGGTGTCCGCTTTGATGCAATAATGAATGAAGGCCCAAATGACACATATTATGGTTACATAGAGGATATATGGGAACTTGAGTATGGACCTTCTTTTAAGGTCCCTTTGTTTAGGTGCAAATGGGTCAACAAAACAGGAGGCGGGGTTCGGTAGACAAGTTGTATGGAATGACAACAAGTGGATCTCAACAATCTTGGGTATAGAGACGAACCATTCGTCCTAGCCAAGGATGTGGCCCAGGTTTTCTATGTGAAGGATATGTCTACCAAACCAAGAAAAAAGGAAACATAAGGAAACAAATACATCAAACGATGAGCCAAAGCGCCACATAGTTCTTCTGGAAAAAGAAACATCGTGGGAGTGGAGGACAAGACAGACATGTCGAAGATTATAATCAGTTTGATGAAATTCCACCCTTCGTAGTGAACATTGATCCAAGCATCAAGTTAAATGATGAAGATGCTCCATGGTTACGGCCGAAGAAGATTAATTAAATGATGAAGATGCTCCATCATCAAGTTAATTGAAGAATGTTCATGGCACAAATGAGTATGTCAACATGGCAATCAATTTCCCATTTATTTTTGTGTAATCATGTAATCGTATGTAAGATATTAAAAGTGGAGATGCGCCACGGGAGATTTCCCAACCCTTTCCCCAACACCGTTAGATGAGATGTAGTCGTTCAGGGCTTGGCAAGGCGTATCGATGCTCCTTTTATAGGCACGGCACCTCTTCTACTTTGTCTTGTTCCTTCGACAGGGCGTCGTGCGCTACATGCTTTATCTCATCGAGCGGTGCGTCCACCCATGCGTTCTTATCCTCGCGACATCTTTAGTCCCGGTTGTACCCACCAGCCGGGACTAAAGGTTACCCACACGTCCTTATCCCACCGACAGTTTGTTAGATGACACAAAAGGATCTTTAGTCCCGGTTGTACCCACCAGCCGGGACTAAAGGTTACCCACACGTCCTTATCCCACCGACAGTTTTTGGCGCCACCGCGTTCCCGCCTATTTTTCTTCCCGCGCTTTCCACCGCTTCCCGCCTCCGTCCTCCCGCCATTTTTTCACTATATATATGTTGGCTTGGCCTCCATTTACATATCACATCTAGACTCATATCTCGCAAACCTCATCACCAGGTCACATGGCTTCCATCGTATCTCTAACCCTCCGGAGGCGGAGGCGCTTTGCGCGTCGAACTACCCCTGCCCGCCGGGCTACCGCGTCCCTACCGGCTGGTTGCTGAGCGTCGGAGGGGTACCGGTCCCTCCTGTCCCTCTAGGTGTGGCGCGCGAGATGGCCATCACGAACCACTACTACTTCGAGCTCACGCCGAGCAGCGGAGGAATCCCCGGTGGCATCCCGACTACAGCCCGACTTGGGAGAGCTTCTTCATCAATCGGCGTGAGAGGGCGCTCGCCGAGCACGAGGAGGGCGGCCCGCCTCCTTCGAACTTCAACGAGGCCGGCCGTCGGGCCGTGGTGGCGCGACCGAACTCTCCAGGGCGTCATGGCCCACCGTGGCCCCCGCTGCGCTACCCTCGCTCCCAGCCCACGCGTGCTCTCCCGCCGAGGTTTGACTACCGTGACCCCGATGCCGCCGACGATGATGACGGCGACTACGACGACTACAGTGGCGAGTACTATAGGGCTAGGCACGAGTATGACTGAATGACTCGAACAGTCGAATCTGGCCATGTATCTTAATTAATTTTCAGTTGAGCTAGGCACGAGTACTATAGGGCTAGGCACGAGTACTATCTGGCCATGTATCTTAATTAATTTTCAGTTGAGTTCTGTACTTTAATTCCACATGTAATCTGGCGGGAAACTTTTCTCATCATCAGCGTCTGCCACAACGACTTTATTGAAAATACAATAAAATAGATAAACAACTAGTCTAGTCGATCTACTCGTCGTCGGAGGTTGTCTCGGTCCAAATGTCGTCCCACCGAGGGTCGTTGTCAATGGCGTCGTAAAGCGCGCGCCGCCAGCTCCGGGGTGTTGTACGTGCCGAGGGTGAGCCGGAAGCCACCGGCACGCATCTCGGCGTAGAACCTACCGTTCGGCCGCGCTCGGACGCCACGGAAACCGGACGAGCCGCGACGGCGCGGCGGCATCCCGGCGACGAATGAACGGAGGCGACGGCGACGTGTGGTTGGGATCTACACGTCGCACGGCGGTGGCGGCGGGGCGAGGCACGTGGAAGCGGCGGCGACACGTGGCACGGGGAAGGGACACGTGTGGCGGTGGCGGTGGTGGGCAGTACACGGCGGTGGCCCGTACATGGAGGTGACGGTGGTGGCCGTGCGGTGGCGGTGGCGGTGGTGGGCGTGACACGGCGGTGCCGACGGTGGCTTGACACGGCGGTGGCGGTGGTGGGCAGGCGGTGGCGACAGGGCCACTACACGGCGGTGACGGTGGTGGCCAGGCGGTGGCGGTGGCGGTGGTGGGCAGTACACGGCGGTGCCGACGGTGGCTTGATACACGGCGGTGGCGGTGGTGGGCGAAAGCGGTGGCGGTGGCGACCGTGGCCACTACACGGCGGTGACGGTGGTGGCCAGGCGGTGGCGGTGCGCTGGCTTTTTTTCATTTGAAATAAGGCGGGATTGAAATTTTTTATAAAATTTGGCCTTTGGACCAGGTTTGTTTTACATTCCGGGACTAAAGGCCTTTTTGCTGCGCAGCGAAAACGCAAGCAAAATGGTTTTAGTCCCGGTTTGTATTACAAACCGGGTCCAAAGGGGTTTTTGGACCCGGTTTGTAAACGCACCGGGTCCAAAGGGGGTATAAAACTGACACTTCGTCGCCGCGCGGAGATCAATCGCGCGGAGACGACGGAAACGACGCCGCCAGGCTGCCCCGCTCGCCACTGCCGCCCACCGCGCCGCCGCCCACCGCCCGCCGTAAATCGGCGCGCCGTCCGCCGTCTCGTCAAATCCGCACACCGCGCCGCCGCCGCCACCGCGCTCCCGCCCGCGCGCCCGCGGCATTTGTCCGCGCGCCGTCCGCCCGCCCGCGCGCTGCGCCGTCCGCAAATCCGCCGCACTTGCCCGTCCGCTTCCGCCAGCTCACCGCCGGCCGTCCGCCGATGCCGCGCCCGCCAGCGCCTCCTCTCGCCATGGCGTAAGGTGAGTGGCCGGCCACCATTTTTTTTTTTTTAAGTTTTAAGATTTTTAGATTTTTGTTTTTATATATGTTAGATTAATTAGTTTAGTGTTAGATAGAAAATTAGTGTTAGATTAATTAGATTTTTGTTTAGTGTTAGATTTTTAGATTTTTGTTTTTATATATGTTAGATTTTTAGATTTTTAGTGTTTAGTGTTAGATTTTTAGATTTTTGTTTTTATATATGTTAGATTAATTAGTTTAGTGTTAGATAGAAAATTAGTGTTAGATTAATTAGATTTTTGTTTAGTGTTAGATTTTTAGATTTTTGTTTTTATATATGTTAGATTTTTAGATTTTTAGTGTTTAATTAGTGTTAGATTTTTAGATTTTTGTTTTTATATATGTTAGATTAATTAGTTAGTGTTAGATAGAAAATTAGTTAGTTTGTTAGTGTTAGTGTTAGTGTTAGTTTGTTAGTGTTAGTGTTAATAGTGTTAGAAAATTAGTTAGTTTGTTAGTGTTAGTGTTAGTGAAAAAGTTAGTGTTAGTGTTAGTGAAAAAGTTAGTGTTAGAGTTAGTGTTAGTGAAAAATTAGTTATATAGTTAGTGTTAGTGTTAGTTAGTGAGTATGTAGTGCCACCGCGCCCCCGGCCCAAAATAAAGTATGTAGTGCCGGCGCCCCAAACGGTAGTGCTGGCGCCGACTAAGTAGTGAATTTATTTTTAATTTATGTTAACGTTGGTACATATATATATGATTTGTTTCCGTAGCTACGATGCCGCGACAGCGACAGCCGGCGGGCCGTGGTCCGACTCTCACCGAGGAGATGGAGCAGATGGGGAGGTCCGGGACCGGGCTCCGCCGGGGTGGCACCGGGAGGTCTTAGCTTCCGGTCGCGGACCTTGGTGCGGAATCCGGGTCCCGTTGTCGACCCGGATATTCTTTGGTGGAGGTCTTATGGGCCACGGTCGTTTCAGAGGAGCCGGCCCCGCCGGAGGAGGTAGCTCAGCGCATTGAAGCGGAGGACCAGCACGTTCGCCGTTACATGTACGCGTTAGACAACATGTATAGGACCGGATGGAGCGTTATGCGGGGATCTCATGTTAGCTATGCTCCCGTTGTTGTTCCGTGGCTTTGGGGGCACACCCAGCGGCTTCAGGACCCGGTCGGCGCCCTCTAGGACCCGGTCTGCGCGGTTGAGTGGTTGTAGTAGTGATTGATATGTATTAGGGTTAAATAAACATGAACCCGATCTATGTATGCATGTAAGCTGCGATTCTGCTTTCAGCACTATATTATCGATCCTTAGTTAAGAACTACACATATGTAACTCCATTTTCAGTTTTACGCATTATCCTTAATTTGATCATATGATGGTTCCTATGTATAGCTTGCAGTGTCGTTGTAGAAAGCATGGAGAGAGATGAAATTCAAGAAAATTTCATGGAGGAACTCATAGCAAACGGTACTCTGGATGATCGCGACGACGACGTTATTCCAGGATGATGGCGGTGACGATGTCACCGCAACTTATTTGAATGCCTCCGGTGAGGGAGCGGAGGATATTGAGGAAGAAGATCCTAGTGGCGCCGGTGAGGAACAAGATCATCATAATGGCTCCCGAACCGTAGTTATCACCGAGGTATATAAATTAATTAAGCCGCTGTTGATCGACTAGATGCATTAACTAATGAAATTGTACTGACTATGAACTATTTCTTTTTTAGCCCTCCGGATCGAGCACTTCTTCCGTAAAGTCGAGGAAGCGAGGCCCGGCCAAAAAGTTGGATGACGGTGTTAGGCACGACATCACCCACATCGAGAATGATGGTAAACCGATTGCTCCAGAGAAAGGTGCAAAGGCATTTATAGCTCAATGCGGAGTGCTTGTTAGGGACCACGTCCCGATCACCGTTCGAGAATGGCACAAGCCGAAGGGACTAGTGCTGTCTGCAGAGGAAGAAGCTCAAGGTCTTTATATCGATGATGTAGCCAAAAACAGCATTATGAACAAGCTCATGGCACATTTCAACATAGTACCCGAAGAGGGGGTGACGCTGAGAAGGCCAAGATGGAGCAGGCCCTCCCCGCGTTTGGCAAGAAGAAGATGGCCGAACTATTCAAGAGCCACAAGCAAAGATTCCGCCGCCTTAGCAAGTTAAAGAAGACTCGGACAGTGAGAAGGTAAAAAGTCAGCGGGACGAATTCGTGAAGTACAAAGACGGAGTCGAAGAATTTTTGAGAAGGTCGGAAATAAATAAGGCAAATGCTGCGTTGAAGCTATATCACCAAATTCTCGGGTCCAGGTGGATACAGGGCTAACCGTCCTAAGTGGGAGGCAGCTGAGGCGGAACTCGACAAAGAAAGGGATCAGATTAGGGACACACGGTTGGATCGAAACGGTGCAAGGAGTGGTTCTACGGGATTGGGGGAACGTTGGATCCAGAAACAGGGGAAGTGCATCTATAAGAAAGCTCATCCGAAGGTTCCCATTGATGCCCTGGAAAAGGCACATAGGGACGTGGAGGCGGGGTTGTTCCAGCCCGAAAGAGAGAACGATGAGCTGACACGCGCCCTTGGGAACAAAGAACACGGCGGACGAACACGAGGCACGGCAGGCTCCGTTCCGTGGAAGTATGGCTTTCTGCGGAAAGGAAGAGATTTCTGATAAAAGCCATGAGAGGAGGAAGGCAAGGGAAACAGACCGCTGGCTAACTTAGAGGAGGGTATGAGCACCATGCAAGCCCAATTAACCATGGTAACCCAAGTACTTACATCTCAGATGGCTCGGGGCAAGCCGTAGATCCCGCACCGCTCAATGCCATCGCCCCGCTGCAATCTCAACCACACCGGAAAAGCAGCGTGGCTTCCTCTCAGCAGGTGGATAATGATGATGCCGATGACCAGGTGGTCGAGCCTCCTCGCTACCCCCGTGGATGATCTCACTGAGAGCCGTCCTTGTGAGCTGCATGTTAAGGTTTTCAACCTATCCTTCAAGGCGGCGGTCGGCATCCTCTTACCTACAAGTTCTTACCATTGCCGTCCGGTCCAAGACGACTTTGCTGTTGTGATGGTGGATGAAGTGTTGAGAGAGTATGAGGGGTTCTTTGCTTGAGCACCCTGCAGGTGAAGATGGGGAAATCAAAGAACGGGAGAAGCCCGTAGAACCACCGTGCAATGGCGGAAGGAGAACATTGTGTTTCCAGGTGAGAAGCCAACAAGCAGGCCACCTCCGCCTCCTCCGCCACCTCGAGTCTCCTCCGCGTGATGATTCTCCTCTGGCAACGCGATGATGATTCCCCTATCCATGACCCGGTCTCCTCCGCGTGAAAATACTCCGCCGCCTCCTCCTCCTCGTCGGGAGACTCCGCCGCTTCCACCTAAGCAAAAGAGGAAGCGGTCCGCGGCACCTCCTACAGCCTCCGAAGAGATCATCAACTCCAATGAGGGAGCAGACTCCCGAGTTGTTGCCACATGAGCAGATCGAAGAGCAAAAGGCGTTTCTTGCAACCGCGCCGAAGAAGATGTTTATTCCACCGTGCATGCTGAAGCACTTTGCCGAGACGAGAATGAAGAGACCTGAGCCGAGAGCTGATTATGACCGCTCTCTTGGACAGTCCTCTAGAGCGATGAAAGAAGCAAAAAAAGTCGCCCAGCTTGGACAGCAGGACATCTGTGCCGCACCCCACTTCATCGTGGAGCCATATCATGATCCAGAGACGGCATCGATGATCGAACGGGCGGCTAGAGCTCAGGGAGCATCAGTTGAGTACGAAGATTACTATCCGACGGCTCAAATTGTAAACAAGTATAGATACGGATCTGATCTCGTCAAACCTGGAGAGCTCGCGCGTCTAGGGACTCTGATGCGAAGGTTGCATGACCGGTACCCGAAAGCCTGTCGAAGATGTGAAAGCTACATCACGGTGTATCTTAGAGATGAGCATTACTTCCGGGGGAAGACGAGATAAACCTTGAGTTAGAAGAACTGCTTTCAGTTATTCAATCAAGACGCCTCGACAAAGCTGTCATCAGTTGCTACCGCTTTGTAAGTGATTTATTTGTGTAATTAAGTTTGTAGCTCATTCATTTGCACTAACAATTATCCTCATTATATTCTTTGTGTACGCTATACATTTAATTATGCGAGAATGAAGAAGCTGGAATACAAAAGAGGCAAGCTCCTACCGCTGGGGTTCATAGACCCAAACACGATTCATGAAGTTACGGTTCGACGGTACCCCAAGGACACAGAGGACAACATCGTAATGTTTTTAGAGAAGCAAGGCAGACAAAGAGGATATATTCTTTCCCTACAACTTTAAGTGAGTGTTATATATAACATACATTATGCTTGTGCACCTTCCACTTTATTCTCGTAATCATTAAGCTATGCTTGTGCAGTTTCCACTTTATTCTCCTAATCATTGATCTTCACCTTGGAGTCGTAAAACGTTATGGACTCGAAACGTAAAGAATATGCGGAATGGGCGGACATGGCTGCCATCCTCCAGAGGTAGTTTCAATCAATTTCGTATTGGCATCTTCATCTGCTCTAATTCGAAGATATCATCAACTAATCAATTACTCATTTACTCATTATTTTTTATCGGGCAGGGCTTGGAAACGGTTCATCAATACCGTTCCGGTGAATGGAAACCGGAGCTTACATTTAGAGATTACCCTGTAAGTAGTACTATATATATAGCTATGTCCGTGAAACTTTATATATGATATTTACTTTCAATACGATGCTTGATTATTAGTTTGATCGAACTATTTTTTCGTAAAGTGTATGAGGCAGGAAAAAGGGAATAACTTATGTGGATACTACGTACGCACCTTCATGCGTGACATGTCCTGTCCCAAGGGTGGGGATGCCCAAATACACCACACTCGTGTACGATAACAAATTTTCACAATTAATCTTAATTAGTACCATCTATTGTATTGAGTTCCATTCATATATTGATCTCCTTTTTTAAATATAGATGACACGCCTGCGGGACACTCTCATAACAGCGGATCAAATAAAAGCAATTCAAGAGGAAATCGCGGGATTCTTTATTACCGAGGTCCTTACCCCAGGTGGAGAGCACTATCGGAAGATCGTGACGTCGGACGATATTCGTTCAGGAAAAGTTGTATTGTAAATATGCATGCATTACGTGTACTGTGTTGACTATGTCGTGTACTGTTGACGATGTCTATATATATTCATGACGATTTTTTGTGGTTTCTTGAATGATATATATATGCATTGCTGAAACTCTGCCGCGGCAAGGGAAACAGACTGTTTCTCTGCCGCGGCAGAGAAACGCTGGTACAGCCGAAATCTGTGCCGCGGCAGAGAAATAGCAATTCTCTGCCGCGGCAGAGAAACATAGGCCCGGTTCGTACCACGAACCGGGACCAAAGCCCTTCCACCGCGAGCTCCCTGGCCGCACCACGTGTCGAGGCCTTTAGGCCCGGTTTATGTTTGAACCGGGACTAAAGGGTACCCCCTTTAGTCCCGCCTTGTTGGTCCCGGTTCGGGAACCGGGTCTAAAGGCCCAAATGGACCGGGCCTATTGCCCCGTTTTCCACTAGTGTATGGAACAGATTAAAAACAGCGGTAGTCTCAGCCTTATAGCTCGCCGGTTCGTGGTCCTTCGTGATAGTATATTATCAGCTACACTTTAGGAGAAGAATTACAGTTAGGAGTGCTCTACTTTTGTTTTTCAACTTTTGCAAATGTTTTTTTACATATAGCTCCATGAAGCCTTCCACTGATGAATGCTTTAAACTTTTAAAGCCACCACGTCCACGTGCATGAGTAGATTTATCACTTGGTGCTGCAAGAGACAATCTGAAAATCTATGCCCGTGCACTGCACGACTGGAAATTTAGTTTGTAGTTGATGAGTTGCATGCATAGTTTAAGGAATTTCTCTTTTCCGGAAATAAAAAAACAAGAATGCCACATTTTGAAGATCTTTTGCTAGCTACTCATAGGACTCACATCACTAGAGCTTTCAAACAATCTCAATTCTAAAGTAAGACAAGATCAGGAGATGCCAAACATGTGAAGCCCAGCTCCATCTTTTGAAATCTCTCAGCCTCTCTTTTGGTTTGTCAGCTTGCTGTTTCTGCCCAATGTAGGGTAGCTTTCAAATAACTGCAAGCACATAGCTACAACAGCTTTGTAAAGGTTGCTTCTTTCTTGGGTGTCTCTCCTCCTGCACTTGCACCTGTCTCTCTCACCATGCTGGGGATAGGCTATGGGTAGCTAGGCACTCACCTAGACGCTTGCGCATACAAATTAGGCAGCCTTTTTTAAAAACGATACTATACAACATTTTGAAATTTCATTTTTCAAATCTGTACACAGAATGCCAACTTCTTTCCCCCACACCTCTAATTGATAATCTCCCCAGCCCACATTCTCTAGCGTGGCTCTGACCGGATATCAGGTCTACGACATATGGACTATGCTGACAAAGTACGGCAAGCAACATTTACACTACCAACTAAACATATGCCTAAGAAATCATGGCACGACTGACCTAGGTGTCACGACTTTAGGCTAAAAGTCTACAAGACAAACATGGCTTAAGCCTTGCGTCGAAATTTCTTTACTGAGAGGTGTGGATCTGCTTAGTCGACCATTAACGCATTAAAGCTTTCTTACTCGGTCTTCTATGCATGTGGAGTTCAAGAAAAGGAGCCAGCCACGCAAAAATGAGGATGGTAATTCATTTTCACATTTATCATTTTCTCCCTGCCCTCATCATATCTTTGTGCATCGATCAGCTTCTCATCAACTTGCTCTGTACACATAGAGCCAAAGACTGTTATGTTTGACCTGGTTCTCTCTGTATGCGTGTGTGGATTGGTGTTCCTATGGTTCTATTTTAACAACCACTCTCGGCAAGCAATTCAATACAATTGCAGGAAGCAGGTAAGAACAGGTTTGTGTTTTTTTGTACCTTTCACCACGTGAGTAACTATTGGCGGAAACCACGAACAGTCATTTCCACGTTACATGCATGAATGCATTGCGATCCAATTGCCAATGGCAATGGGAAAGCTGTAGCAGCTACGTACACATCCTTGCATGATCCCTTTCGTAGCCAAAAAAAACTTCATAAACAGTTCTGGTTCAGCGTTCAACATTTGGCACAAGACCGCACACAGTACAAACTAATCGTTCTCTTCTAGAGTCAATTTACGTGGGGTAAAGCCCTAGAAAGGGGACATGGTATTTTGGCTCATAGGTCCAGATACGCACATTAGGAAAATTATATTTTAAATTCATTTCTAAATGTTAAAAATTCTAAATAAAAAATCCTAGGTGTACATCCGGACATGTTATGTTCACTCACAAAATGTTTACGGAGGAAAGACATTTTTGTGACCAATGTAAAAAATACAAAAAATTGTCTCGTGAAAAGCTATTTTGGAGCACCAAAAATTGTCTTTTTTACACAGACCACAAAAAATATCATTTCTTTGCGAACATTTTATGTGCGAACATAGAATGCACAGATGTACACCCATATATATTTTTTTTGGAAATTTTCGATATTTTGAAATATGTTATTTGGCAATGGGTGTATGTTATCACCGGATTTTGGTCAAATCAGGAGATGAGCCGTAATTGAGATGGGCTTGGAGGATATACACGTGGAGCGTCTCTGAAGCGGCCTTGCACGAGAGTTTGGGCTAGATTGTCCGTGTATCTGTATATTATAATAGCTTGCATCTTAGTTTAGAATTAAGAGATAGAGTTTAGCTCGTACACGGTTAGGTGTATTCCAAAGATAGGAAGTCTACGGACTATAAATATGTATCTATGGTTATTGAGAAAAGAGGACGACCACGTTCACAACAAACACAATCTAGGCGCATCGCCACCCCTTGTTTCGAGGGTTTCTTCCGGGTAAGCATCATGCTGCCTAGATCGCATCTTGCGATCTAGGCAGTACAGGTTTATTCGTTATCTGGTGTTACTCGTACTGAAGCCTTGTTGATGGCGAGTAACACTACTTATCGTAGATGTTTTGGGGCTTGCATCGTTGTTCTTCTGATATGCTTGCTTAGCTATGCTGCCCCTCGATGTCTAGCCGTCCTTACACCTATCTTAGGTGTAAGGGCGGCATCTTGCTTCATCTTTATTTAGTAGATTTGATCTGTTATAGTTGCTCCTTGTTCTACAAGGATTAGTTTGATATCCGTATGGTTAGGCCTTGCAAACGGGTTGAACGATCCGGTAGTGCGCTAGGTATGGCTTACTGATCCTAGAAGGGATGTTCCGGGAATCGACTCTATGTTGGTTTTTAGGCCTCTTTTAGGGTTAGTTTTCCACCATCTTTCGTATCTGCTAGGCTCAACTACGTGTAGGATGTTCCGGTTATACGGTGAAAACCCTAAACTGTCGTAGATCGATTTAGCTTAATATTAATGAAGCAGGACACCCATGTTATTGCAAGATCTAACATGAACCATGGGTCAATCGGCTCTTTGAGCCGATGAGCAGGGTAACCTGAGAGCCGATCGAGGCTCATTTAATGTTTACGTGTCTACCATGCAGGAAACTAATCGAAGCGATCCAACACCTCCCTGACCAGGTATAGGTCAGGTGGCACGCCCTTGCAACCGTCAGGACGTGTGCCAGAGAATTGCGGGCTGTCGACCGAGGGACCAGGGCCCACCAGCCGTCTTGGAAGCCTCCCGGCTCTTCGTGTTGCTCGTCGCTGCTCGCCGGTGGGTTTTGGCAGGCAACACATTCTGGCACGCCCGGTGGGACAATCTGCAACAACCACGTCAACATCTGTAGCTGAGATGTCAGGCGAACCAGTCAAGTACGAAGATCTGCCTGAAGAGCACAAGAAGAAGTATGATGAGCTTAAGGCTCTCTTCGAAGCCGATCTCATCGGCTCTTTCGAAAAAACCCGTTCACATGGCATTAGGTTTAAAGGATTCACACCCGAAGGCGTGCTCGATGGAGTAGATCTGTCTCTTCCTTCGGAGGAGCGCACCAGAGCCCTGCGCCAGGAGACCAATTATATGGTGGCTCATTCTCTACATCGTCATTCTGAGAGCCTGGTGAACGCTTTCGAGCGTGTTGCGCTTCGTGTGGTTCAGGAAATCATGAAGCATCAGTATTCTCCGTCAGGACCTGCCCTAGGGACTCACCAAGGAGAATTACCGTTCCACACCAGACCGCAACTGCCATTCACGTTTGCAGCGCCACAGCAACAAGGTTCACCGGCATACGTCGTCTACAAGGTTGCAGGTGATCCTGGCGATTACCAATTCTTGTATGAGCCGCCCAAAGAGATCCCACACGGATACGTGTGCACATACGTGCCGGACTGCAACAACTGGGTGCACACGAACCAGATTACCGCAGGAGGGATTGCTGGAGCAGGAGGGAGTTCTGGAGCAGACGCTGAGAAACAGGCGTGGCTAGCTAAATATGCCACCGGAACGAGTCATGAAAGCTCAGCCCCTGCAGCTCATACCATGAATCAAATCAGTGCAATCCTGAGAGATCAGTTTGGTATCCTGCCAAAAAGGAGAACAATCGGCTATTCCAAGCCGTATCCCAACGAATATGACCTGATCCCGCTGCCGCCCAAGTATCGGCTCCCTGACTTCACAAAGTTCAGTGGATCAGAAGGGTCTAGCTCAATTGAGCATGTGAGCCGATATATGGCACAGTTGGGCATGGTTTCAGCATCAGACCCGCTACGTGTAAGGTTCTTCGCGCAATCTCTCACAGGTCCAGCTTTTGGGTGGTACACCTCGTTGCCACCAGATTCAGTTCGGATATGGAAGCAACTGGAAGAGCAGTTTCATGTACAATACCACTCAGAAGCTACCGAAGCTGGCATTGCCGATCTGACGCAGTGGCGGCAAAGGCGGGGAGAGACGGTGTCTGAGTACATTCAGCGCTTCAAGACTGTCAAGAACCGATGTTATTCGGTTCGTTTAACAGAGAAAGAAGCAGTCGAGCTAGCAGTGGCAGGCCTCGCAGCGCCACTCAAGGATCTGACTTTCCAAGTGGAATACAATTCACTGGCACACATGGTTCAGAAGTTAACATTATATGAACAGCGCTGATACGTCTCCGACGTATCGATAATTTCTTATGTTCCATGCCACATTATTGATGATATCTACATGTTTTATGCATACTTTATGTCATTATTATGCGTTTTCCGGAACTAACCTATTGACGAGATGCCGAAGGGCCAGTTGCTGTTTTCTGCTGTTTTTGGTTCCAGAAATCCTAGTAAGGAAATATTCTCGGAATCGGGCGAAATCAATGCCCAGCATCCTATTTTTCCACGAAGCTTCCAGAACACCCGAGAGCCGCCAGAGGAGGGCCCTGTGGGCCCCAGACCACAGGGTGGCGCGGCCCAGGCCTTGGCCGCGCCCCCCTAGTGTGTCGTCGCCTCGTCGACCCTCCGACTCCGCCTCTTCGCCTATATAAACGTCCCTGACCTAAAAACCTCGACACGTTCGACGAAACCAGAGAAAACCTTCCAGAGCCGCCGCCATCGCGAAGCCAAGATCTGGGGGACATGAGTCTCTGTTCCGGCACGCCGCCGGGACGGGGAAGTGCCCCCGGAAGGCTTCTCCATCAACACCACCGCCATCTTCATCACCGCTGCTGTCTCCCATGAGGAGGGAGTAGTTCTCCATCAAGGCTCGGGGCTGTACCGGTAGCTATGTGGTTCATCTCTCTCCTATGTACTTCAATACAATAATCTCATGAGCTGCCTTACATGATTGAGATTCATATGATGATGCTTGTAATCTAGATGTCATTATGCTAGTCAAGTGGATTTTACTTATGTGATCTCCGGAGACTCCTTGTCCCACGTGTGTAAAGGTGACAGTGTGTGCACCGTGTGGGTCTCTTAGGCTATATTTCACAGAATACTTATTCACTGTTATGAATGGCATAGTGAAGTGCTTATTTATATCTCTTTATGATTGCAATGTGTTTTGTATCACAATATATCTGTGTGCTACTCTAGTGATGTTATTAAAGTAGTTTATTCCTCCTGCACGGTGTAATGGTGACAGTGTGTGCATCGTGTAGTACTTGGCGTAGGCTATGATTGTGATCTCTTGTAGATTATGAAGTTAACTATTGCTATGATAGTATTGATGTGATCTATTCCTCCTTTCGTAGTGTGAATGTGACAGTGTGCATGCTATGTTAGTACTTGGTTTGGTTATGTTGATCTGTTATGCACTCTAAGGTTATTTAAATATGAACATTGAATATTGTGGAGCTTGTTAACTCCGGCATTGAGGGTTCGTGTAATCCTACACAGTTAGTGGTGTTCATCATCCAACAAGAGGGTGTAGAGTCTAGCATCTATTTATTTATTCTGTTATGTGATCAATGTTGAGAGTGTCCACTAGTGAAAGTATGATCCCTAGGCCTTGTTCCTAAATATCGCTATCATTGCTTGTTTCTTCGTTTCTTCGTATCTTTACTTCCTGCAATATTACTACCATCAACTGCACGCCAGCAAGCACTTTTCTGGCGCCGTTACTACTGCTTATATACATTCATACCACCTGTATTTCACTATCTCTTCGCCGAACTAGTGCACCTATTAGGTGTGTTGGGGACACAAGAGACTTCTTGCTTTGTGGTTGCAGGGTTGCATGAGAGGGATATCTTTGACCTCTTCCTCCCTGAGTTCGATAAACCTTGGGTGATCCACTTAAGGGAAACTTGCTGCTGTTCTACAAACCTCTGCTCTTGGAGGCCCAACACTGTCTACAAGAATAGAAGCACCCGTAGATATCAAACACTTTTCTGGCGCCGTTGCCAGGGAGGAAAGGTAAAAAGCACTCATACTCCGGTCCCAGGTAAAGTACTTTTTTGTTGCCGTTGTGTGTGTGCTCGAAGCTATTTCCTTTAGATCCTGCAATTGCATCTTTTTGTTTCTTGTTTACACTAGTTTGGCATAATGGACAACAATGAGCTTCTTATTCTATTTCCTGATTTAAGACATGGATGGTTTGATGCGAAAATTAAAAAACCTATGGAACATATTAGTATGAATGCTTTGAACACCATTGTTGCTAATGATATGGAAAATTCTAAGCTTGGGGAAGCTGGCTTTGATGAGCATGATATTTTTAGTCCCCCAAGCATTGAGGAGAAAATTTACTTTGATGATACTTTGCCTCCTATTTATGATGATTATAATGATATTGGTCTTTTAGTACCGCCTGTTATGGAGGATAAATTTGATTATGATTACAATATGCCTCCTATATTTGATGATGAGAATAATAATGATAGCTGCTTCGTTGAATTTGCTCCCACTACAACTAATAAAATTGATTATGCCTATGTGGAGAGTAATAATTTTATGCATGAGACTCATGATAAGAATGCTTTATGTGATAGTTATATTGTTGAGTTTGTTCATGATGCCTCCGAAAGTTATTATGAGAGAGGAAAATATGGTTGTAGAAATTTTCATGTTACTAAAACACCTCTCTATGTGCTGAAATTTTTGAAGCTACACTTGTTCTATCTTCCTATGCTTGTTACTTTTTTCTTCATGAACTTGTTTATTTACAAAACTCCTATGCATAGGAAGCATGTTAGACTTAAATTTGTTTTGAATTTGCCTTTTGATGCTCTCTTTTGCTTCAACTCTTATTTCTTGCGAGTGCATCATTAAAATTGCTGAGCCCATCTTAATGGCTATAAAGAAAGAACTTCTTGGGAGATAACCCATGTGTTTATTTTGTTACAGTACTTTTATTTTGTATTTGTGTCTTGGAAGTTGTTACTACTGTAGCAACCTCTCCTTATCTTATTTTATTGCATTGTTGTGCCAAGTAAAGTCTTTGATAGCAAGGTTCATACTAGATTTGGATTACTGGGCAGAAACAGATTTCTGTCTATCACGAATTTGGGCAGGGTTCTCTGTAGGTAACTCAGAAAAATCTGCCAATTTACGTGCGTGATCCTTAGATATGTACGCAACTTTCATTCAATTTGGGCATTTTCATCTGAGCAACTCTGGTGCCACTTTAAAATTCGTCTTTACGGACTGTTCTATTTTGACAGATTCTGCCTTTTATTTCGCATTGCCTCTTTTGCTGTGTTGGATGGATTTCTTTGTTCCATTGACTTCCAGTAGATTTGGGCAATGTCCAGAAGTGTTAATAATGATTGTGTCACCTCTGAACATGTGAAATTTTGATTATGCACTAACCCTCTAATGAGTTGTTTTGAGTTTGGTGTGGAGGAAGTTTTCAAGGGTCAAGAGAGGAGGATGATATACTATGATCAAGAAGAGTGAAGAGTCTAAGCTTGGGCATGCCCCGGTGGTTCATCCCTGCATATTTCAAGAAGACTCAAGCGTCTAAGCTTGGGGATGCCCAAGGCATCCCCTTCTTCATCGACAACTTATCAGGTTTCTTCTCTTGAAACTATATTTTTATTCAGTCACATCTTATGTACTTTACTTGGAGCGTCTGTTTGCTTTTGTTTTTGTTTATGTTTGAATAAGTTCATCCTTGTGTGGGAGACAGACACGCTCCGCTGGTTCGTATGAACACATGTGTTCTTAGCTTTTAATGTTCATGGCGAAGGTTAAAACTGCTTCGTTAATTGTTATATGGTTGGAATCGGGAAATGCTACATGTAGTAATTCTAAAATGTCTTGGATAATGTGATACTTGGCAATTGTGGTGCTCATGTTTAAGCTCTTGAATCATATACTTTGCACCTATTAATGAAGAAATACATAGAGCTTGCTAAAATTTGGTTTGCATAATTGGTCTCTCTAAGGTCTAGATAATTTCTAGTAAAGAGTTTTGAACAACAAGGAAGACGGTGTAGAGTCTTATAATGTTTACAATATGTCTTTTATGTAAGTTTTGCTGCACCGGTTCATCCTTGTGTTTGTTTCAAATAACTTTGCTAGCCTAAACCTTGTATCGAGAGGGAATACTTCTCATGCATCCAAAATCCTTGAGCCAACCACTATGCCATTTGTGTCCACCATACCTACCTACTACATGGTATTTCTCCGCCATTCCAAAGTAAATTGCTTGAGTGCTACCTTTAAATTTCCATCATTCGCCTTTGCAATATATAGCTCATGGGACAAAATAGCTTAAAAACTATTGTGGTATTGAATATGTACTTATGCATTTTATCTCTTATTAAGTTGCTTGTTGTGCGATAACCATGCTCCTGGGGACGCCATCAACTCTTTGTTGAATATCATGTGAGTTGCTATGCATGTTCGTCTTGTCTGAAGTAAGGGCGGTTTTCACAATCAAATGGTTTGAGTATGCATACTGTTAGAGAAGAATATTGGGCCGCTAACTAAAGCCATGAATCATGGTGGAAGTTTCAGTTTGGACATAAAACCTCAATCTCTTATGAGAATATTATCTGTTGTTGAATGCTTAAGCATTAAAAGAGGAATCCATTATCTGTTGTCTATGTTGTCCCGGTATGGGTGTCTATGTTGAAGAATGATCAAAAGCGAGAAATCCAATGCGAACTTTCTCCTTAGACCCTACAGGCGGCATAGAGTTACCCCTTTGTGACACTTGGTTGAAACATATGTTATGCAATGATAATCCGTGTTAACCCAAGCTAATTAGGACAAGGTGCAGGCACTATTAGTATACTATGCATGAGGCTTGCAACTTGTAGGATATAATTTACATGATGCATGTGCTTTATTACTACCGTTGACAAAATTGTTTCATGTTTTCAAAATAAAAGCTCTAGCACAAATATAGCAATCAATGCTTTCCTCTTTGAAGGACCTTTCTTTTACTTTTATGTTGAGTCAGTTCACCTATCTCTCTCCACCTCAAGAAGCAAACACTTGTGTGAACTGTGCATTGATTCCTACATACTTGCATATTGCACTTGTTATATTACTTTGCATTGACAACTATCCATGAGATATACATGTTATAAGTTGAAAGCAACCGCTGAAACTTAATCTTCCTTTGTGTTGCTTCAATACCTTTACTATGAATTTATTGCTTTATGAGTTAACTCTTATGCAAGACTTATTGATGCTTGTCTTGAAAGTACTATTCATGAAAAGTCTTTTGCTTTATGATTCATTTGTTTACTCATGTCATTACCATTGTTTTGATCGCTGCATTCATTACATATGCTTACAATAGTATGATCAAGGTTATGATGGCATGTCACTCCAGAAATTATCTTTGTTATCGTTTACCTGCTCGGGACGAGCAGGAACTAAGCTTGGGGATGCTGATACGTCTCCGACGTATCGATAATTTCTTATGTTCCATGCCACATTATTGATGATATCTACATGTTTTATGCATACTTTATGTCATTATTATGCGTTTTCCGGAACTAACCTATTGACGAGATGCCGAAGGGCCGATTCTTTGTTTCTGCTGTTTTTGGTTCCAGAAATCCTAGTAAGGAAATATTCTCGGAATCGGACGAAATCAACGCCCAGCATCCTATTTTTCCACGAAGCTTCCAGAACACCCGAGAGCCGCCAGAGGAGGGCCCTGTGGGCCCCAGACCACAGGGTGGCGTGGCCCAGGCCTTGGCCGCGCCCCCCTAGTGTGTCGTCGCCTCGTCGACCCTCCGACTCCGCCTCTTCGCCTATATAAAGGTCCCTGACCTAAAAACCTCGACACGTTCGACGAAACCAGAGAAAACCTTCCAGAGCCGCCGCCATCGCGAAGCCAAGATCTGGGGGACAGGAGTCTCTGTTCCGGCACGCCGCCGGGACGGGGAAGTGCCCCCAGAAGGCTTCTCCATCAACACCACCGCCATCTTCATCACCGCTGCTGTCTCCCATGAGGAGGGAGTAGTTCTCCATCAAGGCTCGGGGCTGTACCGGTAGCTATGTGGTTCATCTCTCTCCTATGTACTTCAATACAATAATCTCATGAGCTGCCTTACATGATTGAGATTCATATGATGATGCTTGTAATCTAGATGTCATTATGCTAGTCAAGTGGATTTTACTTATGTGATCTCCGGAGACTCCTTGTCCCACGTGTGTAAAGGTGACAGTGTGTGCACCGTGTGGGTCTCTTAGGCTATATTTCACAGAATACTTATTCACTGTTATGAATGGCATAGTGAAGTGCTTATTTATATCTCTTTATGATTGCAATGTGTTTTGTATCACAATATATCTGTGTGCTACTCTAGTGATGTTATTAAAGTAGTTTATTCCTCCTGCACGGTGTAATGGTGACAGTGTGTGCATCGTGTAGTACTTGGCGTAGGCTATGATTGTGATCTCTTGTAGATTATGAAGTTAACTATTGCTATGATAGTATTGATGTGATCTATTCCTCCTTTCGTAGTGTGAAGGTGACAGTGTGCATGCTATGTTAGTACTTGGTTTGGTTATGTTGATCTGTTATGCACTCTAAGGTTATTTAAATATGAACATTGAATATTGTGGAGCTTGTTAACTCCGGCATTGATGGATCGTGTAATCCTACACAGTTAGTGGTGTTCATCATCCAACAAGAGGGTGTAGAGTCTAGCATCTATTTATTTATTCTGTTATGTGATCAATGTTGAGAGTGTCCACTAGTGAAAGTATGATCCCTAGGCCTTGTTCCTAAATACTGCTATCGCTGCTTGTTTCTTGTTTTCTTGCATCTTTACTTCTGCAATATTACTACCATCAACCGCACGCTTGACAAGCACTTTTCTGGCGCCGTTACTACTGCTTATATACATTCATACCACCTGTATTTCACTATCTCTTCGCCGAACTAGTGCACCTATTAGGTGTGTTGGGGACACAAGAGACTTCTTGCTTTGTGGTTGCAGGGTTGCATGAGAGGGATATCTTTGACCTCTTCCTCCCTGAGTTCGATAAACCTTGGGTGATCCACTTAAGGGAAACTTGCTGTTGTTCTACAAACCTCTGCTCTTGGTGGCCCAACACTGTCTACAAGAATAGAAGCACCCGTAGACATCAAGCGCCACCCAGAATTGTACCAAGATAAGTTCAAGCGCCCGATAGGCCTGGTCGAGGCAGATGAAGTTGAAGACTTTGCAGAATATCAGGAAGTCGCCGTGGCTGAGTGGACTCGGGGGGGAGGTCCCGTGTCCTGCAAATGGGTAAAACAACCAGGGCCTTCGAAAGGGTTTGACTTTGATATAAGCAAAACTGAGCAGATTTTTGATTTGCTGCTGAAGGAAAAATAGCTGAAGTTACCCGAAGGCCATAAAATCCCTACGGTGCAAGAGTTGAACGGGAGACCATACTGCAAATGGCATCACACGTTCACCCACGTCACCAACGACTGCAAAGTGTTGTGTGGACAGATTCAAATGGCGATAGAACAAGGCCGATTAATCTTCGGTCAGTTTGCCATGAAAGTGGACATGCAACCGTTTCCTGGCGTCAATATGGTGGAGCTCAACCATTCCACTAAGCGTCAGCTAGGTTTCTCTTTCGATATCAACATGGTAGGGCCTGTAGACCGCCATGGTAAAGATAAGGAGGAGAGCAGCCACTCCCGTGGTAAGGATAAGAAGGAGGCCGATCCACGCGACCGGCCCCAATATGATGACAGACGGTACCTCACCGAGGAAGAAGTGAGAAGCGTGCGGTATCAACGACCACTCTCCGCGCATCTCCTTAACAAATATGGGTACCAGTACGACCGACGCCAGCGGTACGACGTAGATGACAACAAATATCGTCGGTCAGACGCGGACAACAGAAAACATCGTCGACATGACAGAGACGACGAAGGATATGAACGCCGCGCCAAAGGGAGATCAAGAGAGCTGGAGGACATGGACAGGCACTGGGATTGTCCTTTCTTTAAACACTGCTGGGACTCAGGAATGAGCCGATTGCCTACGATCGACAACTGCCCAGAATGTAGACAGCAGAGGAAGGGCACAAGTGAGGTTTCAGTGTTCAAGCGTCTAGGGCCTCTCCCACCTCAGAGCAGACGAGCTGAGTCATCTCGAGATGAAGACTTCGAGGAGTCAGAAGATGAGGAAGAAGATAGGTACCACCGGCCAAGGTGGTGCCCCGATGGACTCAGTCATTCCCAGAAGCGTAGGGTTCAGCGACTACGTAACTTGGAGGAAGCCGAAGCGCAGTACCTGTACACGTTGAGGAAAGCACGGCCCGATCTGGCCGTGAAAATTCAGCAGACTTTGGAGACGGAGGCGCGGCCACAGAAGAAAGAATGGCGCCCCAAGCAGACAAAAGCCGATGCACAGACATCAGCTGACACAAATATGGTGTTTATACTGCCGTCGGAGTTTCATGCTCCAAGAACTGAAGAAGTGCCAGTAGCACAGTTTGACTGCGGTCCACGGCCAGTTATCTTTGAGAAGCCACGAGAAAGGAGCTACAGGCACTTGAAGGCCCTGTACCTAAGAGGTTATATCAATGGGCAGCCTGTCAACAAGATGTTGGTCGACACGGGAGCGGCAGTCAATATAATGCCATACTCCATGCTACAGCGTTTGGGACGCTCTAACGAAGATCTGATCAAGACCAACGTCACGTTAAGCGATTTCAACGGCCAAGCATCAGAAGCACAAGGCGTTCTGAACGTAGATCTAACCGTAGGCCGGAAAACCATCCCTACGTCGTTCTTCATCGTCGACAGCAAGAGCACCTACGCTGTCCTGCTAGGGAGGGATTGGATTCACGCTAACTGCTGCATTTGTAGGATAACGTTGCATAGAAAACAAAAAATTTCCTACCGCGAACACGCAATCCAAGCCAAGATGCAATCTAGAAGACGGTAGCAACGAGGGGGTATCGAGTCTCACCCTTGAAGAGATTCCAAAGCCTACAAGATGAGGCTCTTGTTGCTGCGGTAGACGTTCACTTGCCGCTTGCAAAAGCGGTAGAAGATCTTGATCACGATCGCTTCCGGCGCCACGAACGGGCAGCACCTCCGTACTCGGTCACACGTTCGGTTGTTGATGAAGACGACGTCCACCTCCCCGTTCCAGCGGGCAGCGGAAGTAGTAGCTCCTCTTGAATCCGACAGCACGACGGCGTGGTGTCGGTGGTGGTGGAGAAATCCGGCGGAGCTTCGCTTAAGCGTGCGGGATGTGGTGGAGGAGAGAGACCGCTAGGGTTTGGGGAGAGAGGGGGAGGCTAGGGCGCCGGCCAAGGGCAGCCCTAGGTGGTGCGGCCAAGAGTGGGCAGCCCTCTCCCTCTCCTCCTCATTATATAGGTGGAAATCCCCAAGTGTTGGTATCCAAGTCTTCGAATAAGACCCCAACAATGAAACCTCCCATATGTAGGGAAACCTACCCAAGGTGGGAATCCCACTTGGGGTGGGATTCCCCCTTTCCATGAGGGGGGTTGGCCGGCCACCCTAGAGGAGTCCACCTTGGACTCCTCCCCTTTAGGGTTGGCTGATCATGCAAGGTGGAGTCCCTCCGGGACTCTACTTTCCATGATGATTTCTTCCGGACTTTTCTAGAACCTTCTAGAACCTGCCATAAATGCACCGGATCATTTCCAAACTTGGAATATGACTTCCTATATATGAATCTTATTCTCCAGGACCATTCCTAACTCCTCGTGATGTCCGGGATCTCATCCGGGACTCCGAACAAATATTCGAACTCCATTCCATATTCAAGTTCTACCATTTCAACATCCAACTTTAAGTGTGTCACCCTACGGTTCGTGAACTATGCGGACATGGTTGAGTACTCACTCCGACCAATAACCAATAGCGGGATCTGGAGATCCATAATGGCTCCCACATATTCAACGATGACTTTAGTGATCGAATGAACCATTCACATACGATACCAATTCCCTTTGTCATGCGATATTTTACTTGTCCGAGGTTTGATCTTCGGTATCACTCTATACCTTGTTCAACCTCGTCTCCTGACAAGTACTCTTTACTCGTACCGTGGTATGTGGTCTTTTATGAATTTATTCATATGCTTGCAAGACATTAGACGACATTCCACCGAGAGGGCCCAGAGTATATCTATCCGTCATTGGGATGGACAAATCCCACTGTTGATCCATATGCCTCAACTCATACTTTCCGGATACGTAATCCCACCTTTATAACCACCCATTTACGAAGTGGCGTTTGGTGTAATCAAAGTACCTTTCCGGTATAAGTGATTTACATGATCTCATGGTCATAAGGACTAGGTAACTATATATCGAAAGCTTATAGCAAATAACTTAATGACGAGATCTTATGCTATGCTTAATTGGGTGTGTCCATTACATCATTCATATAATGATATAACCTTGTTATTAATAACATCCAATGTTCATGATTATGAAACTAATCATCTATTAATCAACAAGCTAGTTAAGAGGCATACTAGGGACTTCTTTGTTGTCTACATATCACACATGTACTAATGTTTCGGTTAATACAATTATAGCATGATATATAAACATTTATCATAAACATAAAGATATAAATAATAACCACTTTATTATTGCCTCTAGGGCATATCTCCTTCAGCATTCCATCTACGATGCACCAATGCCTGATACAGTGGGATGGAGATGAAGTGGAGGTCGTTCATGCAGATGACTCGATCGAGATCTCACTAGCTGGCATGAACATTTGGGATGCAGACGATCAAGAGCCAATCTCTGGAATCAGTTTGGACGGCTGTGAGCGCATCGAAGCTTCAAAAAACGGGGCGAGGCTGGTCTTATCCACCGGCCTGACAAAGTAGCAAGACCAGGGGCAATGGACGTACGTGGCGAGGCCGATCCCTGCGATCGGCCCCAAAAAATAAAAAGCAATGATCTCACCTCAAGCACGTCATGTAGCCATGCTAGAGCACCAATAAGTTGTAAACCCTCATTGAGCAATGCAATGAAAAAGGAGGCCGATTCCAGCAATCGGCCCATATTATCCTCGCCATATGTTTTTCCTGTGTTCAGCATCGATCTAGCAGGCGACGGAAAGCTAGGATATGGGTTTACATCAGCTGATGAGCTAGAAGAGATTGACATTGGTCCTAGGGATAAGCCACGACCAACATTTATCAGCAAAAAATTAGATCCGCATCTGAGGAGCCTGATGATAGCTTTGTTGACAGAATACCCAGATTGTTTTGCATGGGATTACACAGAGATGCCAGGGTTAGACAGGAGCATCATTGAGCATCGGCTCCCTCTGAAGAAAGGATTTCGGCCGTTCCAGCAGCGAGCACGACAGATGAAGGCCGAGATTCTGGTAGAAGTCAAGAAAGAGATCGAGAAAATGCTGAACGCCGGATTCATCAGGCCATGCAGGTATGCTGAGTGGATTTCTAACATCGTACCTGTAGAGAAAAAAGACGGCCGATGGCGCGTCGCCATAGATTTTCGGGATCTCAATAGAGCCACTCCAAAGGATGAGTACCCAATGCCGGTAGCAGAGACGTTGATCAATGCAGCTGCTGGTCATAAGGTTCTAAGTTTCATGGATGACAATGCCGGCTACAACCAAATTTTCATGGCTCCAGAAGATATACACAAGACTGCATTCAGAGTACCAGGCTCGGTGGGCTTGTTTGAGTATGTAGTCATGACATTTGGGCTGAAAAATGCCGGCGCGACGTACCAAAGAGCCATGAATTACATCTTTCACGATCTGATCGGCAAATTGGTAGAGATTTACATTGATGATGTGGTGGTCAAGTCTGTTGCAGTGGAAGGACACTTGGAGGATTTGCGATGCGTCCTGGACCGAACTAGAAAGTTCGGACTAAGAATGAATCCAAAGAAGTGTGCCTTTGGTGTAACAGCCGGTCAATTCTTGGGTTTCTTGGTTCATGAACGCGGAATTGAGATCGGCCTGAAAAGCCAAGAGGCAGTGCGAACGATCAAACCACCTACCACGAAGAAAGAACTCTAGTGCCTCATCGGCAAAATCAACTTCGTCAGAAGATTCATCTCCAATCTGTCAGGGCGAATCGAGCCATTCATGGGCTTGGTGAAAATTAAATCTGATGAGGAGTTTCGCTGGGGGGCAGAGCAACAGCAAGCATTTGACGAGATTAAGGAGTATCTGACGAAGCCACCTGTGTTGGTTCCGCCACAGCAAGACAGGCCATTCTACATCTACTTGTCAGTAGCTGACACCTCCATCGCCTCAGTGGTGGTGCAAGTTTATGATGGTCTGGAGAGAGTGGTTTTCTACCTCAGCAGAAGGATGTTGGATGCAGAAACAAGGTACCCTGAGATCGAGAAGTTGTGCCTCTGTTTGTTTTTCACCTGCACCAAGATTCAGCACATCTTGCTGTCAGCAGAGATTATCGTCATATGCAAATCGGATGTCATCAAGCATATGTTGTCGGCTCCTGTGTTGAAAGGCCGACTCGGTAAATGGATGTTTGCATTATTGGAATTTGATATCCGGTATCAACCTGCGAAAGCAGTCAAGGGACAGGCGTTGGCCGATCTTATTGCTGAACAAATAAACACTGATATAGCAGCACTGACTGTGCGTGCATGGGCCATGTTCTTCTACGGATCGGTCTGTGAGGATGGTTGCGGCATCGGCATTCTACTCGTGTCGCCTCGGGGGGCAACATATTCCTTCTCCATCATGTTACCTACCCCTTGCACCAACAATGTCGCTGAGTATGAAGCAATATGCAAGGGAATGGAGTTGCTATTTGAAGCTGGGGCAGAAGCAGTGGAAATTTTTGGAGACTCCAAATTGGTGATTTCCCAACTCACGGAGGAATACAAATGTGAGAGCGAGTCGCTCTTCCCATTATGGATGCAATGCCGTGAGCTGATGACACAGTTTAGGTATATAAATTTCAATTGGATCCCAAGGTCGCAGAATACCGAGGCGAACGATCTCGCACAGATGGCATCAGGATACAAGGATGTAGCAGAAGGAACCGATGTCCAAGTGCAGTTCATGGAACCAGATGACTGGAGAGCCGATATTTTCAATTACTTGAAAGATTCGGCTCGGGGGGCACCTAAACGGATAAGATACAAGGCCATGAAGTACGTCTTAATTGGGGATGACATGTTCTACAGGACGTTGGAAGGGTTACTTCTCAAATGTTTGGGACCAGCCGAGTCCAATCGGCTCTTACATGAGGTACATGAAGGTGCCTGTGGAACGCATCAATCGGCTCATAAGATGAAATGGTTGATCAGACGATCGGGGTTTTATTGGCCCACCATGCTTGAGGATTGTTTTAAGTACTATAAAGGGTGTCAAGCATGTCAGAAGTTTGGGAGTATTCAGATGGTACCTGCATCAGCGATGAATCCCATCATCAAACCTTGGCCATTTCAAGGTTGGGGCATGGATATGATCGGCAAAATTCATCCTCCATCGAGCAAAGGCCATGAGTGGGTTCTGGCCATTACAGATTATTTCACTAAATGGGTGGAGGCCGTCCCTATGAAGTCAGTAGCATCCAAAGATGTCATCAGTTTCGTGAAGGAGCATGTCATTCATAGATTCGGGATTCCCCAGACTATCACGACCGACGGAGGTTCGGTTTTCGTTTCTAAGGAGTTTAGAAAGTTCTGCGAGGACATGGGAATCAAGCTGATCCGATCGTCTCCATACTATGCTCAAGCAAATGGGCAAGCTGAAGCGTTCAACAAGAGCCTTATCAAGCTGATTAAGAGGAAAATTGACGAGTACCCTAGACGTTGGCACGAGGTGTTGTCAGAGGCTTTGTGGGCTTATCGCATGTCGTGTCATGGAGCAATAAAGACCTCGCCATACCATCTGGTCTACGGACAAGAAGCTGTGTTGCCCTGGGAAATCACGGCTGGCTCGAGACGGACTACGTTTCAGAATGATTTAACAACTGAAGAATATGCAGCCCTGATGAGTGACAGCATTGAGGATGTAACGGAACTCAGATTATGGTCGCTTGACAAAATCAAGGAGAACAAAGCCAAGGTAGCTCGCGCATATAATAAGAAGGTGAGACCGAAGGAGTTCCACGTCGGTGATCTGGTATGGGAAGCTGTGTTGCCGTTGGGGACTAAGGATAAAGCGTATGGTAAATGGTCTCCAAATTGGCACGGACCGTACAAAGTCGACCAAGTTTTAAAGGGGAATGCATACATGCTCGAGCAGTTGGATGGTGTGAAGTTCCCAGTGGCCGTCAATGGCCAGTATCTCAAGAAGTATTTCCCAAGTATGTGGGATGATGGGCAGTAAAATATGGAGGCCGATGCACGAAATCGGCCAGTAAAAAAAATTCTTCCCAAGTATGGGGATGATGGACAGTGGAATATGGGGGCCGATGCATGAAATCGGCCGATAAAAAGAAATATATGTGCAAAGCAACAGGATGCTAGGTACAGCCGATGCACGGACATCGACTTAAGAATAAAACAGCCGATGCGCAGCCATCGACTCTAGAGCTACAAAATATTATGAGCAGGTATCAAGTTATCATCTGAATTTTGGGAATGTCTGCTTGAACCTGTCTAATTTGGTTATCGGGTTAGCCTTATGGGCGTTTGATGGTGAAAGACCGATACGCTGCTATTGGTTCTTGGTGCGTTGACCTATTTTGACAATCGGAAGGGTAGAACTGGACAATTGGAAAATCAAATTGGAGGAACATTCTTCATTGATTAACAGAAAGATTTTACAAGGAAGAGCCGATGGCTCTCAAAAGGATCATCCGATGCCTAATGCACTACCACTACTAGCCCTGCACTACTCCCTAATCTAAGGGCCGTCGCTGCCCTCGTCGTCACCGTCCTCGCCGTTGTCGGCGCTGCTGCCGGCGGCGTCCTCGTCGCTGCTGATGAAGCCGCCGGCAGGGGCTTCACCCTCCTCGTCGTCGTCGTCGTCATCCGACCCGGCGCGGAAGCGCTTGGCCGGTGGGTACTCCTCGGAGGAGGAGTCCTCCTCCGCTTCTTCTTCCTCTTCGTCGGAAGAGAGGTCCGCCTCCCATAAGAAGAGGTCGTCGTCACTTGCCGCCTCCAGCTTCCCGTCGACGAGGAACTGGAGGTCTTCTTCCCCGTCGGTGAGGGGCTCGTCGCCCTCTGACTCGATGGAGGAGTCCCAATCCCTCGCGTCCCAAAACTCGGGGGCGAGAGCCTCGTATATGGCCATCAGATTGACTTCTGGCTCTAGCTCACTGGAGGAGGAGGAGTGGAAGGAAAGGCCGGAAGAGGCAGAGGAGGAAGAGGAAGACATGGCTGCAGAGGGAGGTTTTTTGCCGATGGCTAGTACGGAACAGGGGAATGAAGAGATGAACTGCTCGATGCGGTTAAATAAGGGGGATATAGTGGAGATTTAATGCTTGAGCAGTTTTCGAGGACGTAGTGCCAAAACTGTCAGTCGTGCAGAAGTTGAGAAGACAAGGCATCATGATGGAAAGATACTGAAGCGGTTTTGCCCTGCCACGACATGACCCTATGAAGAAAAAACAGAGTGGTTTTGAAATTATCATTACCAAAACCAGGGGGCATGTGTTATCACCGGATTTTTGCCAAATCAGGAGATGGGCCGTAATTGAGATGGGCTTGGAGGATATACACGTGGAGCGTCTCTGAAGCGGCCTTGCACGAGAGTTTGGGCTAGATTGCCCGTGTATCTGTATATTATAATAGATTGCATCTTAGTTTAGAATTAAGAGATAGAGTTTAGCTCGTACACGGTTAGGTGTATTCCAAAGATAGAAAGTCTACGGACTATAAATATGTATCTAGGGTTATTGAGAAAAGAGGACGACCACGTTCACAACAAACACAATCTAGGCGCATCGCCACCCTTTGTTTCGAGGGTTTCTTCCGGGTAAGCATCATGCTGCCTAGATCGCATCTTGCGATCTAGGCAGTACAGGTTTATTCGTTATCTGGTGTTACTAAATCTTGAAGCCTTGTTGATGGCGAGTAACACTACTTATCGTAGATGTTTTGGGGCTTGCATCGTTGTTCTTCTGATATGCTTGCTTAGCTATGCTGCCCCTCGATGTCTAGCCGTCCTTACACCTATCTTAGGTGTAAGGGCGGCATCTTGCTTCATCTTTATTTAGTAGATTTGATCTGTTATAGTTGCTCCTTGTTCTACAAGGATTAGTTTGATATCCGTATGGTTAGGCCTTGCAAACGGGTTGAACGATCCGGTAGTGCGCTAGGTATGGCTTACTGATCCTAGAAGGGATGTTCCGGGAATCGACTCTATGTTGGTTTTTAGGCCTCTTTTAGGGTTAGTTTTCCACCATCTTTCGTATCTGCTAGGCTCAACTACGTGTAGGATGTTCCGGTTATACGGTGAAAACCCTAAACTGTCGTAGATCGATTTAGCTTAATATTAATGAAGCAGGACACCCATGTTATTGCAAGATCTAACATGAACCATGGGTCAATCGGCTCTTTGAGCCGATGAGCAGGGTAACCTGAGAGCCGATCGAGGCTCATTTAATGTTTACGTGTCTACCATGCAGGAAACTAATCGAAGAGATCCAACACCTCCCTGACCAGGTATAGGTCAGGTGGCACACCCTTGCGACCGTCAGGACGTGTGCCAGAGCATTGCGGGCCGTCGACCGAGGGACCAGGGCCCACCAGCCGTCTTGGAAGCCTCCCGGCTCTTCGTGTTGCTCGTCGCTGCTCGCCGGTGGGTTTTGGCAGGCAATAGTGTATCTACACCTATGATCCAAAGAGCATTTTCTCTAGAAAGGCCTGAAGTTTTGAAAGATGGATCGTGTCTTGCCCACGGCATGGGCCCTATAGGGGGTTGTATCAGACAACACGCTTCTTTTAATCAAGTAGTAAAGTGGCCCACGCAAATACGAGTGTATCATCTTCATTTTTCTTAAAAACCTGGACATTGTCTTAATTATGTTGCGGGAAATACATAACTGGAGTTTTGGATATTCGCATTATTTCACGAAAAATATTAAATCCTATTTGTATTTGTCTTTGTCTTTCCTCTATGTCCACACTAAAACAAAGGATGTTCTTGCGAAAAGTCCTTTTGGATCATGGGCACCATTGCTCTCATTATATAAAAAAATTGGAAAATTATATTTATATATTTCAAAAAATTATGTAACAAAATTCTAAAAGTAGCTAATGATGTATCTCACTAACGTATAAAATCTCAATTACAAATGTTTTGTTTTCTGAGCTACACAAAAATGACAAAGCCTGATTTTTTTGGAGATTTAAATCACTATAGTCGTATCAACATATTTGTTATTTTTGTGCAGCCTAAAATACACATTATTTTCAGTTGAAAATTTATATGTTTGTGGGACAATACTGACTACATCATGATTTATTTTCAGATTTTTCTGAAACTTAGAAATATAAATTTTAATTACTTTTCTGGAAAGTGATCACTGGTGCTCATGTGTAACAAATCTCTGTCCATGTTCTTGTCCTTTCTCATGCTCACCTGGTTCTTCACGCTGCAAGTGAAATATAAGAGAAAAGCAGTAATGGTAAAAGTTGAATATTTTCAGTTAGGCAAGTATACACTCCTCATCTTCAATATTGTTCTCGCCATCCGCAGCTGGTGCTTCGTGAGAGGATGGTGTGTAAGAAACCTTTGTGCAAAGTTCTTTTTCTTTTTGGAGAACTTCGTGCAAAGTTCTTTTCCTTGAGTATTGCATTGTTCTCTTCTATGTGTTTGAATCTTCTTGTTCATATTTTGTTAGCTAGCACCGTAACTTCTTGTTGACTTGGCCCGAGTAGCATAAGGGTAAGTTATTTGGATTTAGGGTAATGTCCAAACACAAATGGAGGGAGTATACAAAAAGGGTAATGATGGGACCAAAGCAGAGTATGTAAGGGAGACTTAAACTTAACATCGGCAACATTGCTGAAGTAGGGCGCTGGCAAACTGAAGGAGGGACCATATTTGAGTCACCGGGCATAGGCGTTATTGGGGGCAGGGGGAGGGGGTGTGTGTAAGGTTGCGGACAAAAGGCTCACTTGTGGTCATCGTCAACGGCAAAATCGTTGGTTGCCAAGGTGTTGAGCGTTTGGTGTGTGAGAGGAAAATGAGGATTTAGTAAAGGTGGTCAGAAGATATTCCTTTTGAGGCACGCGGCTATCAAATTTTAGGCAGGTTCATTCCAAATCTAAGGGTACCGGTGAAAACTATGGCGGAACTCGGGTATAAATGTACTACATCGCAATAACACCATAGTGGTGATAAGCAACACATTGTATCAAGTTGCCATCGAGAAAGATCATCCACCCGTATAACTTTTGTAGATACTTTTATTATGTGTCATCCAAAAAATGATCCGCTAGGATATGTCGTGCGCTCTTGTGCTGCCTCCTCACACAAAATAATGAGCTTGCGTAGTCACTACTAAGGTGCCATCTGAGGTTGTGGAGTTGCATGTACCTCCAACCGAAGACCTAGGCTCATTGTTTTACCTTTGCACATGTAGGTGTGACTAGGAAACATGCCCGCGTGTTGCGGTGGCTTCATTTTACTGAATATTATTTTACGAGAATCCAACAACCGTCGCGAATATTTGAGAATATATTTTCGTTACTTTTTGGGTCTAACACTGTCCTAAATTTCTTTCATTTTGGGTTGATTTTAGGGCACATCTTCTGAAAAGCCACAATTCACATGTCCGGCCCGATCCAAACGACCCAACCACAACACAAAAAAACTATTTACCTTCTCCATCATCCATCAGATAACTTACTGAGTGTGACAACTATTCACTTGCGCGTAGCCTCCTCAACCTCCTCCGTCACATGGCTCTGCCCTTTGCTCTCGCTCGTTGGTCTGCGAAACTGCCCATTTCCAATTCGCCAAATTAGTAGGGACTAAATAACTTTATATACGCGAACTACCCAATAATTAAAATTATCACACTTTTTATACGTATCAATTACAGAATAACGCAATGCAAATCTTTCAGTGTTAAAAAGTAGTCAATTTTGATTATGTCCACTACATAGCACATTTCACAGCAACCACTGATTAGAAGCAAGAGCGTACGTATCAATTACAGAATAACGCAATGCAAATCTTTCAGTGTTAAAAAGTAGTCAATTTTGATTATGTCCACTACATAGCACATTTCACAGCAACCACTGATTAGAAGCAAGAGCGTTCTTTCTTCTTCCGAGCTCAAAAGATTTCCTACGTCGCCCTACAATACTGATATCAAGTATGCTCTGAATTGACCACCATTCAAGTGCAACCATGAACTACAGTTTATATAAAATCAGTTCATACTCAGACAAGGTACCTTGTAGAGATGAACAAGGGACAATTCAAGAGAAACGGACATGGGAAAAGTACGTTTGCACAACGCAGGGGAAGACCAGGAGCAGAGGGAGCGCCCCCTGCCAACACACGCAGGCAAGCGGCCCACCAGTCGATGTGTCCTGTTCTGCTCATCGCCACGCCCTGGCCGACAGGCGAGCGCAGCTCATCATGGCCGCGTGCCATTTCCTCTACAGATACCGAGCTCATTGGACATCGCGGCGGTGGCCACTGCCCTCCCCTTCCCTTGATTACGCGAGGCGGCCTGTAGCTCGACGAGGCGGCTATAGCTAAATGGCACGGCGTGGAGGCCTGCAGCTCGACGATGCGTTCTACAGCGCTGAGTTTGCGAGCGTCCATGGCGTTCGCAGCTCCGGCGCCAGGGTCGGCACTCAGCAGTGATGCCATGCCCACATCTCCGGGGCCGCCGCAGGCATTGCCTTCTCCGCCCAGCGCAGGGTTCTTCTCTCCTCGGAGCCGGCAGAAGCGCCATGTCCCCAACCCCCCTGCTCCAGTTTGGCTCTACGACAGCATGCACGCATCCACTTTCCTGGGAGCCGGTGGTACCGCAGCAGGTCCAGGGAGGGGCGGGCCAAGAAGTCGGCGTGGGAGATGGAAGGAGCCGCTCCGGTGCAGCAAGGCACAGAGAAGATAGAGGATAAGGGTTCCCGAACGAAGTGCGGAGACCACGAACCGGTACGGTGGCATTTTAGTGTATTATGCGATTTGGTGGGAGGGCAAAACCGTCTTAAAAAAAGTTGGACGAAAAATCTGGTAGAAACCTTAGCTCCTTTATTATTAGGTATAGATATAGATATAGACTAGCAAAAGTGCCCGTGCGTTGCACCGGGATCCACTCTTAATCATCCGTGTTGAAACTTCTTCAGTTTCACCATTATCCATGGTGGTCATGATTTCTCCTAATCATTATGAACATAACCAAATTTTAAGAAGATTATAGATTACAAGCCCCTCACTGCATCGACTTATAATACAACAAACTTGTAATGATGGTGGGTGCCATCATTATTTTTTATAAATATGAATTAAAACAAATTTAAAGCTAGTACACATTGAATATTCTACAAACCATTCCACAATTTTGTACATTGTGCCAACTGCGTCACCAGTTATCCGGCAACATGCCACTGCTACCATTTGGTGCATAGAAATCAACACTGGGCTACCGCAGGAGTCCGTAGGAGGCTTCTCCAGGTGTCCTGTTGGGAGGGAGGAGGAGCACGTCACGCGGATGCCTAGGTGTGCGTGCTCGCCAGTCTACCAATGTAGCTAGGCACCGAGGCAAATAAATTATGGATTCCAACTTTTGAGCAGACAACAATCTACGATTGAAGATTTAGACAAAATGAGCATATGGTTGAATTACAAAAAATTCTATCGCCTCGTGGAAAAATGTATAATTAAGAGCAGCAAAAAAACTTGCTTTTTGAAAAAGTAAATTTTCCATTTATCCGCATTGAGTAAATTTGAAGTCTGCCAACTCATTGCGTCAATAGCTTGTCCTTACATTCGGACCTTTCGGCGGCCACGCCTGTTGATTCATTGCCGCTGCCACAGCTCCAAGGCAGAGCATATCTCCACTGCGCGCCGCTTCTTATTTCCCCAAATACTGATAGGAACACGGCACTCCATCCAGTCCACGCACTCCAACACAAGGAAGTGGAGTAGCAGGATGCCTGCCCATGCCCAGCCACGGCAATATGGGCTCGCGTGAGTAGACTACGGCGCCGAAGGCCAGGGACCGGGACTGCCGCACGCGAGGGAATAGGCCCAGGGCAAAGCGCCGCTGCGCCCTCCTCGAGCTTCCCTCATCGATGCGCGCATCCCCGCCGCCCGCGCCTTGCCCCGAGATCCTAGCATCCGGCAGCTGCTCGCCGCTCTCCGGCCGCAAACCGACGACTTGGCCGAGATCTGCTCAGAGATCTTTCCCTCCTCTCCCGTCTTGCCGTCGGGCAGGAGCCTCCCCCATCTCCCTCCTGCTCGATATATCCGCGCCAGTCCCACCGATTTCCACAACATATCCGAGCTTCCCCTTCTTCCTTCTCTGAGCTCCAGCTCTGAATTTCTATTCGCGTCGGGTGGCTCTCCTCACGCGGTCAATCTGGGCGCTTTTCTCTCTATGCCATTGATCCATTAGGTCATGTAATTGCTGCTGATGATTGGAATTTTCGAGCGTATATAAACCGTATGAAATCGCCATAAATAATCGATGTGGGACTATTCAACAGGAAATATGAGTACCTTTTCTCGGCCGGGAACCACCCTAGTTATTTTAAGAGCCCAGATCTAACAGCTAAATCAAAGCCCAGGAGCACTCCTTTCGTCTGCGGCGGCTGCATCGGGCGTGAGCGAGGGAGAGGAGAAAATATAATACCGAACCAGTACCATGGCACTTTGATGTATTATGTAGTTTGGTGGGAGGGCAAAATTGTCCAAAAAATGTTGGACGCAAATTTTGGCAGAAACCTTAGCTCCTTTATTATTAGGTATAGATATCATGCTTAATGTTTATATCTGTGCATGTTTTGAAGCCGCTTCAAAAGAGTGACATAAAATAGTGGTTAAGATAATGGATCCGTCATATTTTGTTTATACCTTAGATTTAGGGCTTTTGTCAAGTTTCATGCACTAGTTAGCACAATAAAAAGTCTAAACTGATGTAAAAGGCTTGGCATTATTCCACATATTAACACTCACTCTCATGTGTGACTCGGTGAGGCCTACACGTAAATAGAAAAATCTCATGTATGAGTCGAGGATTCCTATAGATGGATAGAAAGAGGGCAAGGGCAGTTTTATTGAATTATGAATGCAGAGACTTGAACTCAAAATATATGCTCTAAAATGTCACGTTTCATGCACCAACACTCACAAATAAAAATTTGAGCCCATCAAATGTAATAACATTTGTATCAAAATATTGGCAACCTTATAGGATTTTCAGATTCGAACAATTCAAGACAACATATACAATGCCTATATATCGTTGCATTTCCTTTATTTCTTTCTCCGTATTCTTAAATCAAAGTGTCGGTGCGTGAGTGTAACATTCTTCGTTCTCATGGGATCAGGCGCGTACAGTCCCACTTGCAACCGCACCGGTGCCATTGATCCATCATCCGGTGAGCGAGGCTACGATTTCATGGAGTCTAGGCATCTCTAGCGGCCTCGTGCATTTCAAACATTGAAAATATCCATTTAATCTGTTTGAATTGGGTCGTGAACATTAAATTGCTATTGTTGCCTGAAATATCCGTTTGGATCGGGTAGCTTTAGCGGCCCGATGCATTTTGGTCCAGCTGACCCATTTTCATTCATTTATCGCCATATTTTTCAAATAACACTATGAATAGGAAATACCAATTTTGCAATAAAATAATGGTAAGTACCATATTACACTCAATTAACAAAGCAGCACCAAGTTTGCATGCAAATAAATTTCATAATCAAACAAATAAAATTGCCGAAAATAAAGAAGAACGCAATTCATAACTAAACAACTTAAATTCTATGCAATGACTACTCCCTATTCTTCTCATGTCAATGCCCACTAATGCTCAATAGTATTCCATTGGAGAGGAGCGGATATGTGTCTCGGTGTACATATGGAGAAACTTCTGAAATGGTGTTGCCCTTGACTACGACTCAGCCAACTCATCCTGAAATTGCCATCCTTGGTCAGTGAAATTGTCATCACGCTCTTACTCAACGATCATGATATACATGATAACACAAGCAGTCATCACCTCATACATGGTTTGATCATTCCATGTTCTATCAGGGTGATGAACAACATCCCACCAAGCTTGCAGCACATCAAACATTCCCTCCACATCTTTCCTGCAAGTATCTTGTCTCTGCGCAACCATCTTTGTTTTCTCTATTGTAGGATTAAGGACTGTCTTCACTAGTGCGGCCCAATCCAAACATATGCAATCAGCAAGATAATATGGGTTGTCATATGCATTGATCTCATAGCTGACCACAGAAGAATTTCTTTGAACAAGCCGAGAGAATACCATAGAGCGATGGAGCATGTTGATGTCATTGTAGGAACTGGGCATGCCAATTTTTTTGTTGCTAAATCCACATATCATGTAATGCCACTGCCTAAAGAATGACAGTGCACCCATCGACATGCCTGCTATACTTCCCCTGCCATGCAAATGGACAAATTTTTCTACTCCCGGTGCAGGCATTCTATGCTTCCGATCAATCCCGAAAACCCTCTTGCCTCACTTATCAGTGATACGTCTCCGACGTATCGATAATTTCTTATGTTCCATGCCACATTATTGATGATATCTACATGTTTTATACACATTATATGTCGTATTTATGCATTTTCCGGCACTAACCTATTAACGAGATGCCGAAGAGCGATTCTTTGTTTTTCTGCTGTTTTTGGTTTCAGAAATCCTACAAAGGAAATATTCTCGGAATTGGACGAAATCAACGCCCAGGGTCCTATTTTTGCACGAAGCTTCCAGAAGACCGAGGGGGAAAGGAAGTGGGGCCACGAGGCGCCGCCACAACAGGGCGGCGCGGCCCAGGTCTTGGCCACGCGGCCCTGGTGTGTGGGGCCCTCGTGTGGCCCCCCGCGTTGCCCTTCCGCCTACTTAAATCCTCCGTCGCGAAACCCCCAGTACCGAGAGCCACGATACGGAAAACCTTACTGAGACGCCGCCGCCGCCAATCCCATCTCGGGGGATTACGGAGATCGCCTCGGCACCTGCCGGAGAGGGGAATCATCTCCCGGAGGACTCTTCACCGCCATGATCGCCTCCGGAGTGATGAGTGAGTAGTTCACCCCTGGACTATGGGTCCATAGCAGTAGCTAGATGGTCGTCTTCTCCTTATGTGCTTCATTGTTGGATCTTGTGAGCTGCCTAACATGATCAAGATCATCTATCTGTAATGCTATATGTTGTGTTTGTCGGGATCCGATGGATAGAGAATACTATGTTATGATGATTATCAATCTATTACCTATGTGTTGTTTATGATCTTGCATGCTCTCCGTTATTAGTAGAGGCTCTGGCCAAGTTTTTGCTCTTAACTCCAAGAGGGAGTATTTATGCTCGATAGTGGGTTCATGCCTCCATTAAATGGGGACAAGGTGTGAGAAAGTTCTAAGGTTGTGGATGTGCTGTTGCCACTAGAGATAAAACATTGATGCTATGTCCGAGGATGTAGTTATTGATTACATTACGCACCATACTTAATGCAATTGTCTGTTGCTTGTAACTTAATACCGGAAGGGGTTCGGATGATAACCTGAAAGTGGACTTTTTAGGCATAGATGCATGCTGGATAGCGGTCTATGTACTTTGTCGTAATGCCCAATTAAATCTCACAATACTCATCGTATCATGTATGTGCATTGTCATGCCCTCTCTATTTGTCAATTGCCCGACTGTAATTTGTTCACCCAACATGCTATTTATCTTATGGGAGAGACACCTCTAGTGAACTGTGGACCCCGGTCCTATTCTTTACATCGAATACAATCTGCTGCTATTGTTCTTTACTATTTTCTGCAAACAATCATCATCCACACTATACATCTAATCCTTTGTTACAGCAAGCCGGTGAGATTGACAACCTCACTGTTTCGTTGGGGCAAAGTACTTTGGTTGTGTTGTGCAGGTTCCACGTTGGCGCCGGAATCTCTGGTGTTGCGCCGCACTACATCTCGCCGCCATCAACCTTCAACGTGCTTCTTGGCTCCTCCTGGTTCGATAAACCTTGGTTTCTTTCTGAGGGAAAACTTGTTACTGTGTGCAACATACCTTCCTCTTGGGGTTCCCAACGAACGTGTGTGTTACACGCCATCAAGCATATTTTCTGGCGCCGTTGCCGGGGAGATCAAGACACGCTGCAAGGGGAGTCTCCACAATCCAATCTCTTTACTTTGTTTTTGTCTTGCTTTATTTTATTTACTACTTTGTTTGCTGCACTAAATCAAAACACAAAAAAATTAGTTGCTAGCTTTACTCTATTTACTATCTTGCACTCTATATCGAAAACACAAAAAAATTAGTTATTTGCATTTACTTTATTTAGTTTGCTTTATTTACTACTGCTAAAATGGCTACCCCTGAAAATACTAAGTTGTGTGACTTCACAACCACAAATAATAATGATTTCTTATGCACACCTATTACTCCACCTGCTACTACAACAGAATTCTTTGAAATTAAACCTGCTTTACTGAATCTTGTTATGCGAGAGCAATTTTCTGGTATTAGTTCTGATGATGCTGCTGCCCATCTCAATAATTTTGTTGAATTGTGTGAAATGCAAAAGTATAAAGATGTAGATGGTGACATTATAAAATTAAAATTGTTTCCTTTCTCATTAAGAGCAAGAGCTAAAGATTGGTTGCTATCTCTGCCTAAGAATAGTATTGATTCATGGACTAAATGTAAGGATGCTTTTATTGGTAGATATTATCCTCCCGCTAAAATTATATCTTTGAGGAGTAGCATAATGAATTTTAAACAATTAGATAATGAACATGTTGCTCAAGCATGGGAGAGAATGAAATCTTTGGTAAAGAATTGCCCAACCCATAGACTGACTACTTGGATGATCATCCAAACCTTTTATGCAGGACTGAATTTCTCTTCGCGGAACCTATTGGATTCAGCTGCTGGAGGTACCTTTATGTACATCACTCTTGGTGAAGCAACAAAGCTTCTTGATAATATGATGATTAATTACTCTGAATGGCACACGGAAAGAGCTCCACAAGGTAAGAAGGTAAATTATGTCAAAGAAACCTCCTCCTTGAGTGATAAGATTGATGCTATTATGTCTATGCTTGTGAATGGTAGATCTAATGTTGATCCTAATAATGTTCCTTTAGCTTCATTGGTTGCCCAAGAAGAACATGTTGATGTGAATTTCATTAAAAATAATAATGCTTATAGGAATAATTTGGGTAACAACTATAGGCCATATCCTGCTAGTGGTAATGATGAGGCGGTTCCTCGGCAATGCCCACCATGAGGGGCTTGGGTTTTAGAGAAAGGCGACGACGGAAGTTCCGGGAGCGAGGCGGTACACGACGTACCCAGGTTCATGCCCCCGCGGTGGAGGGTCGCTACGTCCTGCTAGCAATCCACTATATGAATATATGTATACAGGGGGCCGCCATAGGCGGAGTTGTTGGATCTAGTCTAGTTCTAATCCGCGAGTTGCGGTGTTTAGGCGTGTTGCCTCTAAAATTATGTTTCTGATTATGTCTCTAAGGGGTGCCCCTGCCTGGATTTATATATCAGCCAAGCTAGGGTTTACAAGAGTCCCAGTAGGATTCGTATTGGAGTCTTCTTTCCTTGTAGTCCAAGTTGAGACGCGTGCAGGTCCAGCTTCATAGTTTGCACCGGGTATGGCAATGTCGAGTACCCGAAGAGTTATGCCCACGTCAGTAGCCCCCGAGTGTCTGGCCGAAGTGAAGCTTCGGGCAGAGACTAAAGTTGTCATTGCCGAATGTCTTGATCATCTGTTGAATCTTGTGCTTGATGTAGAGTCGAAGTTGCTTTTGGTCGGGTGCGCGAAGCGCTCCCGATGGGAGTAGCCCCCGAGTCTATGGGCGGGTGCTTGCAGCCACGCATAGACTCAAGTTGTACTACTCGAAGATCTTGATTGTTGATGCCGATGTCTTCAACTTTATTCTTCTTTGTTGGCGAGGTTGCCATATTTTTTATCGGGTGCGCGACTAGCGCTCCCGATGGGAGTAGCCCCCGAGCCTGTAGATAAATATGAAATAGTTATGTATAGGGTGTAAAAAATGCTAAGTCAAACACCGTAGACTTTTTCAAGTTCCGAGAACTTGATGCCGATGACTCTGGTGATGCCATAGATAGAGGAGTTGATGATTCAGATGATATCCCAGAGGAGCCGATGATTGAGATGATGGCCCTGAGGAGACGATGATTGAGATGATGGCCCTGAGGAGCCGATGATTCGGATGATGGCCCAGAGGAGCCGATGATTCGGATGATGGCCCTAAGGAGCCGATGATTCGGATAATGGCCCTGAGGAGTCGATGATTCGGATGATGGCCCAGAGAAGCCGATAATTTTATCGGGTGCGCATCCAGCGCTCCCGATGGAAGTAGCCCCCGAGTTTGGGCACTGAAGCTTGCAACCGTGAGTAGACTCAAGTCGAGCAACCCGATGTTTACAGTTTTCTTCAGGTGCCGTTGACACATTATTGTTTATTTCAAAGGGCAAAACGCACCTTGAGCATCGTTGATGCCATTGTTTGTAAGTTTTTTGGTAGGTACATGTATATGCAATTTTACCGTGTCAATGACGTTGGCAAATTTTGAAGGAGCAAATCTTAATTGCCCGTTTAAGCGTAAGTGTATTCGTTGGTCAGCAAATTGTTTGAGTGATCAGCTCGTGTTGCAGGTCTTGCTAAACCCGTTGTATGTGCAACTTTGCTTTCAACCGATGTATGTTTTGACCGTGGGTCGTTTTCGTACGTGTTTCATGATCCTTGCTATCTGCGGCACTCTTTGAGGCATCTTATAGCAAAGGAAAAGAGCAAGGTCTTCGTTGCTTCATGATCCTTGCTATTTGCGGCACTCTTTGAGGCATCTATAGCAAAGGAAAAGAGCAAGGTCTTCATTGCTTCATGATCCTTGCTATTTGCGGCACTCTTTGAGGCATCTATAGCAAAGGAAAAGAGCAAGGTCTTCGTTGCTTCATGATCCTTGCTATTTGCGGCACTCTTTGAGGCATCTATAGCAAAGGAAAAGAGCAAGGTCTTCGTTGCTTCATGATCCTTGCTATTTGCGGCACTCTTTGAGGCATCTATAGCAAAGGGAAAGAGCAAGGCCTCCGAAATAATCTTCAGGGGACCGTGAGCCCAGTCGAATCTTCAAGGGACTGTGAGCACAGTCGAATCTTCAAGGGACTGTGAGCACAGTCAAATCTTCAAGGAACCGTTAGCCCAGCCGAATCTTCAAGGGACCGTGAGCACAGTCGAATCTTCAAGGGACCGTTAGCCCAGTCGAATCTTCAAGGGACTGTGAGCACAGTCGAATCTTCAAGGGACTGTGAGCACAGTCAAATCTTCAAGGAACCGTTAGCCCAGCCGAATCTTCAAGGGACCGTGAGCACAGTCGAATCTTCAAGGGACCGTTAGCCCAGTCGAATCTTCAAGGGACCGTTAGCACAGTCGGATCTTCAAGGGACTGTGAGCACAGTCAAATCTTCAAGGGACTATGAGCACAGTCGAATCTTCAAGGGACTGTGAGCACAGTCGAATCTTCAAGGGACTGTTAGCACAGTCGGATCTTCAAGGGACTGTGAGCACAGTCAAAACTTCAAGGGACTGTGAGCACAGTCGAATCTTCAAGGGACTGTGAGCACAGTCAAATCTTCAAGGGACTGTGAGCACAGTCGAATCTTCAAGGAATCGTTAGCCCAGCCGAATCTTCAAGGGACCGTGAGCACAGTCGAATCTTCAAGGGACCATTAGCCCAGTCGAATCTTCAAGGGACCGTTAGCACAGTCGGATCTTCAAGGGACTGTGAGCACAGTCAAATCTTCAAGGGACTGTGAGCACAGTCGAATCTTCAAGGGACCGTGAGCCCCGAGGTTCGTTGTAATATATGAACAAGGTTCCTGACGATGCAGTTCGGGTGTCCTGAATTACTGCAATTCTTCAAAACTTGAGTCTTCATATCTTCTCGGGTTCCAGCAAACCGGCGCTCCCGATGGGAGTAATAGTCTTCATGTCTTCTTGGGTTCCAGCGAACCGGCACTCCCGATGGGCCAAAGATAGTCCATGCGACGGGCGTAGCTGAAGTAATTGCGCCATCCAAGATAGTCGGTGCGGCGGGCGCATCTGAAGTAATTGCGCCATCCAAGATAGTCGGTGCGGCGCCTTGGCTGACGTGGCCGATGAGGAGGACGCAGTTGATGTGGCCAATCCGCGACAGGTGAGCATCCGAATATATCGGGTCCGTAATGTTGGGTCCGCGGCAGGCGAGCTCCCGAGTAAGATGAGTGCGCCATGACGGGCGCGGTCGACCGAGCAGAGCAGTTGACGGGAGCACCCGAATATATCGGGACCGTGATGTCGGGTCCATGGCAGGCGAGCCCCAAGTGCGCGATGACAGGTGCGGCCGATCGCACAGGGTAGTCGAAGCTTTGTTTCAATCTGATCCCTGCATACGCTGACGAGATGCGGCTATTTGACATTGTATAAGGCCACGACCATCCCTTGCCGTCTTCCTATTTTGTTCTTCAAAATCAATTCACACGTGTGACATATGATTCCAGCGAACCAGCGCCCAGCGAACCGGCGCTCCCGATGGGAGTAATAGTCTTCAAATCATCTTAAATTCCAATACACCGGCACTCCCGATGGGAGTAAGGAATCTTCAAATCTTCTTAAATTCCAATACACCGGCGCTCCCGATGGGAGTAAGGAGTCTTCAAATCTTCTTGAATTCCAATACACCGGCGCTCCCGATGGGAGTAAGGAGTCTTCAAATCTTCTTGAATTCCAACGAACCAGCGCTCCCTCCGAGAGTGCATCGGGAGAAGATATATCCAGAGCCGAAGAAGATAAATCCAGTAGCCCGGCTGCGGCGAGGCCAATATGGAAGCAGGTCGCACTGCGGGCGCAGTTGAAGTAATCATCTGTCCAGGAATAGTTGACGTGACGGGCGCAGTTGAAACGCCACCAAAGATAATCCATGTGGCAGGCGCAGTCGAAATAGTTCCGCGACCAGAGATAGTCCATGCGGCGAGCGCCAGACAAACATGGTCGATGAAGATGATGCAGTCGATATAGCGGACCCGCGACAGGTGAGCACCCGAATATATTTAGCCCGTAATGTCTACGACACGCAAGCCCCAAGTACGACAAGTGCGTGACGATGGGCGTGGTCAACTTGAAGCTTTGATTCAATCTTCAATTATACTGATCCTTGTGTCTGATGGCAAGTGCGGAGTTGGTTTTTATTCGGCAGGCGGCCGAATCTCTGGCGTATCGTTGGTTCAGTATACTGCTGGCTGATGCTTCTTCTTTTATTTGACAAGAACGAGTGTCAAAACTTTATGTGAGGGCAAGCGCCACTGTTCCATCTTTGACACCAGGGATGAAAACGCACGTCCGCCCAGTCTTAATTCTGTTTTGATAATAAACGTGTGCTTCCTTGATTTCTTTCCACGTATGCTTTAGTACTTCGTAGCTAGCTTTGCTTTTAAGAAACAGCTCCTTCCCGTGTGTGTCGATTACTGCTATTTCCTTCCTTGTACCGGCAAGATAGCGTCGATGTAGCTGACCAAAAGTAGGAGTTGCCAAGTTTGTTTTTTCTATCAGATCGCGCTGTTTCGCCGGATGCAAATATTCCAGCATGACCTGGTCGGCAGTCCATCCGCTCTAAGCCACGCCATCCACGCACAAAGAGTGCTAGAAAACCAAACCGGGTCAAGAAAAAATCTGCCAGATGCCAGCGCAGTCGAACATGTTGGGGCCTTCGCGCTAGCTCCCGAAGAGTCGTGACGACGCTGAAGATGACGGCTGTAGAGGAGTCCCGCCTGGATAACAAAATCCGTTCGTCGCTTTTCCACAGACGGCGCCAATTGACGAGGTGGTTCCTCGGTAATGCCCACCATGAGGGGCTTGGGTTTTAGAGAAAGGTGACGACGGAAGTTCCGGGAGCGAGGCGGTACACGACGTACCCAGGTTCACGCCCCCGCGGTGGAGGGTCGCTACGTCCTGCTAGCAATCCACTATATGAATATATGTATACAGGGGGCCGCCATAGGCGGAGTTGTTGGATCTAGTCTAGTTCTAATCCGCGAGTTGCGGTGTTTAGGCGTGTTGCCTCTAAAATTATGTTTCTGATTATGTCTCTAAGGGGTGCCCCTGCCTGGCTTTATATATCAGCCAAGCTAGGGTTTACAAGAGTCCCAGTAGGATTCGTATTGGAGTCTTCTTTCCTTGTAGTCCAAGTTGAGACGCGTGCAGGTCCAGCTTCATAGTTTGCACCGGGTATGGCAATGTCGAGTACCCGAAGAGTTATGCCCACGTCAGGTAATGATCACGGTAATTCTTATGGTAGATATGAGGAAAAGATGCTAGAAATTGAAAGATCCACTAAGAGCTTTATGCAATCACAATATGAGCAAAATCAATTGTTTACTAAAACTATGAATGAACAATCTACCTTTTTGAAAAATATAGGAAATCAACTTGAAAATTTGAATGTGGGGATTTCGGGTTTGCAAACTAAGATTTCAAATGCTGAAAACCGAATCTCATATCTGTATGCGTCACAATCCTCCTTAATTAATAAAATGGCTGCTAAACCTGAGGATATTAAAAATAAGATTGTTACTACAGCAAATGCCATCCAAGTTAGAATTAATGAGAATATTAGATTGATGGCTGAATTGCATGCTAGGTGGGAAAGAGAAGAAAATGAAAAACTAGCTAAAGAGAATAATGTAGCTAAAGTTTGGACTATTACCACCACTAGTAATGTTAATGCTCCACATGTTGCTGCACCTCCTATTAATAATGGTGAAAGAATTGGTGTTGGCAATGTTTCCACTTCTAATGCAAAGCCTGGAAAACTGCCTGAAATTGCTAAAACTGCTGAAACTGCCTGTGATAAAACTGCTAAAAAAAATTCCAACATTGGAGATGATGATCCCATTGCTGTAGATCATAATGGTTTAAACTTTGATGATTGTCACATCTCTGAAGTTATAAAGTTCTTACAAAAACTTGCTAAAAGTCCCAATGCTAGTGCTATAAATTTGGCTTTCACAAAACATATTACAAATGCTCTCATAAAAGCTAGAGAAGAGAAACTAAAACTTGAAACCTCTATTCCTAGAAAGTTAGAAGATGGTTGGGAGCCCATCATTAAGATGAAGGTCAATGATTTTGATTGTAATGCTTTATGTGATCTTGGTGCAAGTATTTCTGTTATGCCTAAGAAAATTTATGATATGCTTGACTTGCCACCATTGAAAAATTGTTATTTGGATGTTAATCTTGTTGATAATGCTATAAAGAAACCTTTGGGGAGGATTGATAATGTTCGTATTATGGTTAACAATAACCTTGTCCCCGTTGATTTTGTTGTCTTGGATATTGAATGCAATGCATCTTGCCCCATTATATTGGGAAGACCTTTTCTTCGAACTGTTGGAGCTATCATTGATATGAAGGAAGGTAATATTAAATATCAATTTCCTCTCAAGAAAGGTATGGAACTTGAAGTTACCTTTTGATTCTATTATTAGAACAAATTATGATGTCGATGCTTCATCTCTTGATAACACTTGATATACACTTTCTGCGCCTAGCTGAAAGGCGTTAAAGAAAAGCGCTTATGGGAGACAACCCATGTTTTTACTACAGTACCTTTATTTTATATTTGAGTCTTGGAAGTTGTTTACTACTGTAGCAACCTCTTCTTATCTTAGTTTTGTGCATTGTTGTGCCAAGTAAAGTCGTTGATAGTAAGGTTCATACTAGATTTGGATTACTGCGCAGAAACAGATTTCTTTGCTGTCACGAATCTGGGCCTAATTCTCTGTAGGTAACTCAGAAAATTATGCCAATTTACGTGAGTGATCCTCAGATATGTACGCAACTTTCATTCAATTTGGGCATTTTCATTTGAGCAAGTCTGGTGCCACTTTAAAATTCGTCTTTATGAACTGTTCTGTTTTGACAGATTCTGCCTTTTATTTCGCATTGCTTCTTTCGCTGTGTTGGGTGGATTTCTTTGTTCCATTACCTTCCAGTAGCTTTGGGCAATGTCCACAAGTGTTAAGAATGATTGTGTCACCTCTGAACATGTGAATTTTTGATTATGCACTAACCCTCTAATGAGTTTATTTCGAGTTTGGTGTGGAGGAAGTTTTCAAGGATCAAGAGAGGGAAATGATGCAATATGATCAAGGGAGTGAAAGCTCTAAGCTTGGGGATGCCCCGGTGGTTCACCCCTGCATATTTTAAGAAGACTCAAGCGTCTAAGCTTGGGGATGCCCAAGGCATCCCCTTCTTCATCGACAACATCATCAGGTTCCTCCCCTGAAACTATATTTTTATTCAGTCACATCTTATGTGCTTTACTTGGAGCGTCGGTTTGTTTTTGTTTTTGTTTTTGTTTGAATAAATGGATCCTAGCATTCATTGTGTGGGAGAGAGACACGCTCCGCTGTTGCATATGGACAAATATGTCCTTAGGCTTTACTCATAGTATTCATGGCGAAGGTTGAATCTTCTTCGTTAAATTGTTATATGGTTGGAATCGGGAAATGCTACATGTAGTAATTCTAAAATGTCTTGAATAATTTGATACTTGGCAATTGTTGTGCTCATGTTTAAGCTCTTGCATCATATACTTTGCACCCATTAATGAAGAAATACATAGAGCTTGCTAAAATTTGGTTTGCATGTTTGGTCTCTCTAAAGTCTAGATAATTTCTAGTATTGAGTTTTGAACAACAAGGAAGATGGTGTAGAGTCTTATAATGTTTACAATATGTCTTTTATGTGAGTTTTGCTGCACCAGTTCATCCTTGTGTTTGTTTCAAATAACCTTGCTAGCCTAAACCTTGTATCGAGAGGGAATACTTCTCATGCATCCAAAATCCTTGAGCCAACCACTATGCCATCTGTGTCCACCATACCTACCTACTACATGGTATTTCTCCGCCATTCCAAAGTAAATTGCTTGAGTGCTACCTTTAAATTTCCATCATTCGCCTGTGCAATATATAGCTCATGGGACAAAATAGCCTTAAAAACTATTGTGGTATTGAATATGTACTTATGCACTTTATCTCTTATTAAGTTGCTTGTTGCGCGATAACCATGCTCCTGGGGACGCCATCAACTCTTTGTTGAATATCATGTGAGTTGCTATGCATGTTCGTCTTGTCTGAAGTAAGGGAGATTTACCACTCATTAAATGGTTAGAGCATGCATGATGTTAGAGAAGAACATTGGGCCGCTAACTAAAGCCATGAATCATGGTGGAAGTTTCAGTTTTGGACATATATCCTCAATCTCATATGAGAACATTAATTGTTGCTACATGCTTATGCATTAAAGAGGAGTCCATTATCTGTTGTCTATGTTGTCCCGGTATGGATGTCTAAGTTGAGAATAATCAAAAGCGAGAAATCCAAATGCGAGCTTTCTCCTTAGACCTTTGTACAGGCGGCATAGAGGTACCCCTTTGTGACACTTGTTTAAAACATGTGTATTACGATGATAATCCTGGTAATCCGAACTAATTAGGACAAGGTGCGGGCACTACTAGTATACTATGCATGAGGCTTGCAACTTGAAGATATAATTTACATGATACATATGCTTTATTACTACCGTTGACAAAATTGTTTCATGTTTTCAAAATAAAAGCTCTAGCACAAATATAGCAATCGATGCTTTCCTCTTTGAAGGACCTTTCTTTTACTTTTATGTTGAGTCAGTTCACCTATTTCTCTCCACCTCAAGAAGCAAACACTTGTGTGAACTGTGCATTGATTCCTACATACTTGCATATTGCACTTGTTATATTACTTTACATTGACATTATCCATGAGATATACATGTTATAAGTTGAAAGTAACCGCTGAAACTTAATCTTCCTTTGTGTTGCTTCAATATCTTTACTTTGATTTATTGCTTTATGAGTTAACTCTTATGCAAGACTTATTGATGCTTGTCTTGAAGTACTATTCATGAAAAGTCTTTGCTTTATGATTCAGTTGTTTACTCATGTCATTACCATTGTTTTGATCGCTGCATTCAATACATATGCTTACAATAGTATGATCAAGGTTATGATGGCATGTCACTCCAGAAATTATCTTTGTTATCGTTTACCTGCTCGGGACGAGCAGGAACTAAGCTTGGGGATGCTGATACGTCTCCGACGTATCGATAATTTCTTATGTTCCATGCCACATTATTGATGATATCTACATGTTTTATACACATTATATGTCGTATTTATGCATTTTTCGGCACTAACCTATTAACGAGATGCCGAAGAGCCAGTTGCTGTTTTCTGTTGTTTTTGGTTTCAGAAATCCTACAAAGGAAATATTCTCGGAATTGGACGAAATCAACGCCCAGGGTCCTATTTTTGCACGAAGCTTCTAGAAGACCGAGGGGGAAAGGAAGTGGGGCCACGAGGCGCCGCCACAACAGGGCGGCGCGGCCCAGGTCTTGGCCGCGCGGCCCTGGTGTGTGGGGCCCTCGTGTGGCCCCCCGCGTTGCCCTTCCGCCTACTTAAAGCCTCCGTCGCGAAACCCCCAGTACCGAGAGCCACGATACGGAAAACCTTACTGAGACGCCGCCGCCGCCAATCCCATCTCGGGGGATTCTGGAGATCGCCTCCGGCACCCTGCCGGAGAGGGGAATCATCTCCCGGAGGACTCTTCACCGCCATGATCGCCTCCGGAGTGATGAGTGAGTAGTTCACCCCTGGACTATGGGTCCATAGCAGTAGCTAGATGGTCGTCTTCTCCTTATATGCTTCATTGTTGGATCTTGTGAGCTGCCTAACATGATCAAGATCATCTATCTGTAATGCTATATGTTGTGTTTGTCGGGATCCGATGGATAGAGAATACTATGTTATGATGATTATCAATCTATTACCTATGTGTTGTTTATGATCTTGCATGCTCTCCGTTATTAGTAGAGGCTCTGGCCAAGTTTTTGCTCTTAACTCCAAGAGGGAGTATTTATGCTCGATAGTGGGTTCATGCCTCCATTAAATGCAGGACGATGTGAGAAAGTTCTAAGGTTGTGGATGTCTTTGTTGCCACTAGGGATAAAACATTGATGCTATGTCCGAGGATGTAGTTATTGATTACATTACGCACCATACTTAATGCAATTGTCTGTTGCTTGCAACTTAATACCGGAAGGGGTTCGGATGATAACCTGAAAGTGGACTTTTTAGGCATAGATGCATGCTGGATAGCGGTCTATGTACTTTGTCGTAATGCCCAATTAAATCTCACAATACTCATCGTATCATGTATGTGCATTGTCATGCCCTCTCTATTTGTCAATTGCCCGACTGTAGTTTGTTCACCCAACATGCTATTTATCTTATGGGAGAGACACCTCTAGTGAACTGTGGACCCCGATCCTATTCTTTACATCGAATACAATCTGCTGCTATTGTTCTTTACTATTTTCTGCAAACAATCATCATCCACACTATACATCTAATCCTTTGTTACAGCAAGCCGGTGAGATTGACAACCTCACTGTTTCGTTGGGGCAAAGTACTTTGGTTGTGTTGTGCAGGTTCCACGTTGGCGCCGGAATCTCTGGTGTTGCGCCGCACTACATCTCGCCGCCATCAACCTTCAACGTGCTTCTTGGCTCCTCCTGGTTCGATAAACCTTGGTTTCTTTCTGAGGAAAAACTTGCTACTGTGTGCAACATACCTTCCTCTTGGGGTTCCCAACGAACGTGTGTGTTACACACCATCAATCAGCAATAGTCGGGCAATGTCAGCAACAGTTGGCTCTATCAAGTAAAGATCGCCGAACACCGCAATCACAGCTTGATAGAACCTGTACCTCACCTATGGGCCTAGATCTGAAGTAGGGGTTGTAGTCTCTCAGACCTAGTAGAATAGTCAAGAATAGGTCTCTTGACATCCGATAACGCCGCAGGAACATGACCTCCGTGAAGACTGGCTTGGTGGGATGGAAGTAGCCTGATACAGCCGGTAGTAGCCACCCTCTCGATCCCATTTCAGGTTGCCCTGCGAGGCCTCGTCGAGCCTCTGCATCTCGGTGTGCTCGTGGATGAGAGAGGATGTGGTAACCATAAGCCCTGAAGAGGCATCCAACTCCTCTTCGACGAGCTCTTGATGTCCTTGACGAAGAAGTTGATCGACTGCCTGATGTCAATATGCGGGGCAATAAATATGGGTCCATGGCGTGCCTTCTTCAAGCAAACGGCCGAAAATGGTCCAGAATCTCGTACCGAGCAATTGGCTAAACAGGTTGTGGGCGGCGAGGCCGTCGGACGGTTCCAAGCAAAATGGAGGCGGGCGCAGGGGCTACAGCAAGGCCAGCAAGGGCACTCGACGACAATTGCGAGTAGTAGGGCAGACAATGGCCTAGTTCTAGGGTTACAAAGGGAAGGGCTCGAACGGGTGTGTTTGCTATCCCTGGCGGTGAGGCCCCGGGTAAGGTAGAGGAGGACGCGTGTAGACTCGCTTGGTGTCCGCATCGACGCATTCTAATCCAAAATTTGGGTCACCAATGCATTGGCATGGACACAACAGTGTGTTTGCTTTGGGCCTTTGGGTTGGGGTTTTACCCAAGTTCTGACTGACCGGACAAGAAATAGACACTTTGGTTCGTTTCCGCCAGGCCGCTGAAAATGTTAGAGGCAAGCCTTCGCTTCTCCGTCACCGTAGTTGTCAAAATTCATCGAAATGGAGTTACTGGAGTAGATAGATGAATAATTACCGTAATAAGATCTCTAAAGACCAGAACGGTAACCATCACTAATGATAAGAATTGTACCCCCTCCATATCTATACCTAATAATAAAGAAAATAAGGTTTCTTGTTGGTCCGTTTTTTTGTGCCCTTTATTTTCGTCTAAATTACAGGGTTGCCACCGCTTAAAAAAGATAACGATTCGCATCTGCTCGTATAAGAAAAAAAAACACCGAAGTCTCCCCTGTTGCCCCCGTCTTGCGTCTACCGGGCCTTCCGTCGTCGTCGCTGATAGATCCGGCCTGAAATCCGTATAATCCGTCTGCAACGAACCCTAAATCTCCACGATTCACTTGCTCTGCTGATGTTTTTCTCGAAGAAATTCTGTGGATTTTAATCCCTCGATTAGGCGGAATTTCTGTGGGGAGTTTATCTGGTCTCTTATTCGGCCCGAGGGAGTTGATTGACGAACACGGCGTGGGGTGGCGCCCTGGACGTCCTCCCACACATGGTCCCCGGCGCGGACGCCGCATCCATCGAGCTCCGGGACGAGCGTTCCAGGCCCTGAGCTCCAATGGGAGGGTGCCGGAGAGAGGGGCGGCGCTCCATCGTGTTCCAGGATGCACACCTCCCTCCAGATCTCAGAAGGGGCGAGACGGGGATGGAGACTGCTAGGATGGAAAGGCCGGAGCGCGGGGGGTAGAAATCCATGAGGGGAGGACTGGAGAAGGACGATCATGTAGCAATAGGTACGGCTTCACATGGCTGGTACTGAAACGAAGAGGAGCAGGACCAAACGAGGACTAGCCTCCATTTTCTTCAGAAGAAGGATGACGAGTAGCTAGCTCGTGGGTGTTAGCTGCACATGTATACGGTGCTTTAGTTTAAATACACATATTTTTTTGTTGTGCAATTAAAATTCACTCCGATATTGGTATTTACTACTGTTATGTAAACTTGAAATTTGAACATTTTAGAAGACAAACTACTGTGGAGGAAATTCGAGTGTTTGATTACAAATTTGAACTATGTAAATTTAACAATTTGAATGTTTATTTAACTTGCAATAAAAAATAATGTTTAAACTCGTATTGTCAATACGTAGTTTAAAATTGGACATCAAATGATAATTTGGTTTGGACAATTTGAGAGGTCGGCAAACAAGAGGTGTCCCTTAGGTCTATTATGTGCCTCCCGGATTGTTCGGCCATCTCTAAAATGAAAAATACTTGAAGATGCTTTAATTCTTTTAATCCATCTATCAGATATGGTTTTGGTAAATAAACATGCGAGCGGTAAGACATCTTTCTTCATAGGGATTTGAAATAATATGATAATTGCGCTACTGCGATATTTGAATAAATGGTTATAATATCCATAAATAATTTGCTCGCTTAACAAGTCATAAAACTTGATTCAATATACATACACCGTCATTTACAAAATATATATCCCGTAGCAACGCACGGGCAAATTTCCTATATAATCTAAATTGTCTAAAATTTGTTAAAATTTAGATACATATAGCTAGCATTTAGTGTCTAAATACATCTAAATTTAAATAAATCTTTGAAATGTTTCATGAAACTGAGAGAGTATATCAATGGACAGGAAAACTGGCTGGATCACACGAAGATTTGCCGGGTACACAACTTCATTTGCCATCCGTGCTCTTAAATCAAAGTGCCGTTGAGTGACATTCTTTTCTCAAAAGATCTCTCCTGCGCCTTCCTTCGGTCTCATGGGGTCAGGAACGTACAATAAAGAGCCACACACGTAGCTCCGCCTCCATTTATCCCCTCTCGCATATATCTCGTTGCATTTCCTTTATTTCTCTCCGTACTCTGAAATCAAAAGTGCCGGTGCGTGAGTGTGACATTCTTCCTTCTCATGGGGTCAGGCGCGTACAGTACTACTCGCACCGCACTGGCGCTGTTGATCCGGTGAGCGAGCCTACGATCTCGTTGAGTCAGACACAGTGACCGTGTTGTTGTACCTGTGCACAGAGTTCGCTAAATAGCGGCATGGGTGCTGTCGCTTTGAACGCCCTGCGGCAGCGAAACTGTGGAAGTATGGACGGTCGAGGAGAGTAATTTCTTCACTGTGGCCACCGGAGGAGCGTGTACGACTTTCCCTTCGGTTTGGGTTTTGCTCTTCAGCCTGACGAGCAGCGCGCAGAGCGCTGAACATGCACAGCAGCGACTTCAGCTGGAAAGAGAGGATTTCGCCAAGAACGGAGATCGGTCGCCATGAAACCCACCTTCCCCCGAAGGACTCATGTGTAGTAGCAGAGCAGGCTAGCAGCAGCAGGAGCAGCTTGGCATGTTTTGCCCCTGAGAGCGCGTCACATGTACTTGCAGCTGGGTAGATGTGTATGCCTTGGATTGGAGAGATTCGTGGCAGCAGGGGGAGGATGAGGCCCCACTTAACTAGTGTGTGAAGTCTAAGAATGTTATTTATTTACAAATCGGAGTGTTCTCAGTGTGCTTTTGGCGAGCCGACATATTTCAAACAATAAATATGTTTGTTTTGGTTTTTTTTGCTCGATCCATGGATAAGATTATAGCATCTCCAGCTGCATCCCCGAAAGAAATTTGGAGCGCGCCGGACATTTGACCTCCTCAAGCTGCGCAGTTTAAAGACCTTTTCGATTCGGCGATTCGGCATGGCCCAATACGGTGTTCAGTGCTAAGCTAGCCTATTCACGCTACATAGGGGACACTCCAGTAACGCCGGATAAAATGAAAATCCACGTGGGTTCCTACCTGCCAGCGACCATAGCCGGTACCGTTTATTTGCGCCTTTCTTTCGCGCCGTGTTTCCTCTCCTTCGCCTCCCACTCCTCCACTGTCGCTCAAATCGCCGGCCACCACCGATGCAATACTTAAACTGCGTTGGACTCCGTCATGATGCCTGGCTCCTTCGTCTCCCTTTTCGCCGCCGGTGGTTCGCCTACTCTGGCCAGAATGCGGCGGCCACTCCTCCCCCTTTGGCGCGCACAAAAGGTGTTCGATCGTTTGTCTGGTAGGTGCATCCTGTTTCGTTGTCCCCATTGCCGCCGTATATTTCTAACTACTTGATTTGCCTCATAGACATGGATAACGATGACCAGACGATGCAACAAATGCTTGCTGACGACGTAGCCTCCGACGACGAAGTTGTAGGGTCATACTATGTTGTACAACGACTACTTCTCCGACAATGCAACACACGCCGACAATTTTTGGCGGCGCTATAGGATGAGCAAAGACTTGTTCATGGATATCCTTCATGGCGTACAACGACCCCTACTTCAGGCTCAAGCACAATGTCGTTGACACGGCTGGCTTCTCATCGATCCAGAAATGCACCACCGCAATGAGGATGCTTGCATATCACTACTAGAGAAAGGGCTAGCCATGGAAAACTACCGATGGTGCACCACGTTTCTGGTGCGCCACTGCTAAAAGTGGTGCTCCACTGCTAGCTATATAGCAGTGGCACACCGAGTGAGTAGTGCGCCACCACTAGGGACGACCATGGTTTGACCCTCACACCTATGCTTGGTGCGCCATTGCTAAGTGTGGGGTGAGGTTATAGATATGGGCAGGAGCTACTAGTGGCTCACCACATATAGGTGCGTCACTGCTACTTGTATTATGTCATCTAGTTTCAAATAGAATTAATAAATATAAATTTCGACATTTTTTTGCAAAATTGCGTCATGAATCGGTAAAACGGGATTTCTGGTTGCATACGACCTCCGATGCAAATCTTTTTTTATATCAAAATGTATCTACTCGAAATTTCCTATCCGTCAACGACCCATTGTTGTTTAGCCAAAAATTGGATTCTGAAAATTCAAAATTGAAACAAGAATTTTCAGGTTTTAGATTTCGGGTAGAAATTTCAAAAAAAAAAGAAAAAAAATAGCAGTGGCGCACCCATGCATTGGTGCGCCACCGGTAAGTTCCGGCCTCCAAAATTTGAAATGGCCGACTACACTGAACCTTTATCCCCACCCTTCTCCTCCTCCACTCTGGCCTCCTCCTCCATTTCATCTTCTTCTTCTCCTCCTCCTCCTCTACTACTCCTCCAACTTCCTCCTCCACTCTTCCTCCTCCTCCTCCTCTACTCCTACCTCCTCCTCCTCCACATCCTCCTCTACTCCGGCCAACTCCTCCACTTCGACCTCCTCCACATCCTTATCTTCGCCGGCCTCCTCCACTCCTCCTTCTCCAACTCCGGCCTCCTCTACTCCTCCTCACCTCCTCCTCCTCCTCCACTCCTCCTCCTCCTCCTCCAACTCCGGCCACCTCCTCCTCACCTCCTTCTTCTCCTCCACCCCTCCTCCTCTAGTCCTCATCCTCCATCCTCACCGACGGCTAGGCTATGAGCATGAACATGAATAGGAAAAAAATTCGGACGATAAAAATGAGAAAAAATATCGAGCAAAAAATTTCGAAAAAAATGTGCAGATCCAGATCTGGATCCAAATTTCAAAATTTAGCAGAGGTGCACCTACTTTTTTATCTAGTGGCGCACCTCTCACTTTTAACAGCGAGGCACTATGTAGCTAGTAGTGGCGCACTACGTGGTGCGCCACTGCTAAGCCAGATAGCAATGGCGCACCACTGGTGCGCCACTGATAGCCAAAAGTGGTGCGCCACTAATTAGCCTTTTTCTAGTAGTGTGTGGAGCACCTGCCGATGCACAAGACGACTACCTTTGCATGAGTGAGTCATGTTGGAGATATGCCCAAGAGGCAATAATAAAAGTGTTTATTGTTATATCTTAGTGTTCATGATAAATGTTTACATCCCATGCTATAATTGTATTAACCGGAAACATTAATACTTGTGTGTTTTGTAAACATAAAAGAGTCCCTAGTAAGACTCTTGTTAAACTAGCTTGTTGATTAATAGATGATCATAGTTTCATGATCATGAACATTGGATGTTATTAATAACAAGATCATATCATTAGGTGAATGATGTGATGGGCACACACCCATAATAAGCATAGCATGTGATCAAGTCGTTGAGTTCGTTTTGCTTCAAGCTTTAAGATACATAATTACCTAATCCTTCGACCATGAGATCATGTTAATCACCTACACCAGATGGATGTTTTGATGACATCAAACACTACTTCGTAAATGAGTAGTTATAAAGGTGGCATTAAGTGTTGGGGAAGTATAGGATGAAGCACGTGGATCAATAGTGGGATTTGTTCACCCAAATGACGGATAGATATACTCTAGGCCCTCTCGGTGGAATGTCATCCAATTAGCTTGCAAGCATGTGACTGGCTCACAAGGGATGTCATATCACGGTACGAGTAAAGAGTACTTATCGATAACGAGGTTGAACTAGGTATAGGGATACCAATGATCAAACTTCGAATAAGTAAAATATCGTGTGACAAAGGGAATCGGTATCGTATGTTAATGGTTCTTTCAATCACGAAGTCATCATTGAATATGTGGGAGCCATTATGGATCTCTAGGTACCGCTATTGGTTATCGATCGGAGAAGTGTCTCGATCATGTCTGCATAGTTCACGAATCGTAGGGTGACGCACTTAAGGTTCGATGTCGTTTTAAGTAGATATGGAATATGGAGTGGAGTTCGAATATTGTTCGGAGTCTCGGGTGGGATCCACGACATCACGAGGAGTTCCGGAATGGTCCGAAGAATAATATTCATATATGGGAAGTCACATTTCAAGTTTGGGAATGGTCTGATGAATTTATGGAAGGTTCCGGAAGGTTCTAGAATCATTCGGAACAATTCACTATGGCAGGTGGAGTCCCGGAGGGACTCCACCAGCCCTAGCCGACCCACCAAAATGGGAAGGTGGAGTCCATGGTGGACTCCACCTTCATGGCCGGCCACATGAGAAGGAAAGGGAGGAATCCCTCTTGATCTAGGTTTCCCAATTTGGTAAGTTTTGGAGTTGGACTTCAATGTGGTTTTTGGGTGAACCCTAGGTTTTCCACCTATTTAAAGGGGAGAGGAGGGGAGGGGCTAGCCACTACTTGGCGGCATGACCAAGGGCACCAAGAGTCGGCGCCCTAGTCCCCTCTCTCTAAACCCTAGCGACTCCCTCCTCCACTTATCTCCCGCACAGCTTACCAAATTGGGAAACCTAGATCAAGAAGCCCTGCCGGAGTTCTCCACCACCACTGTCACCATGCCGTCGTGCTACCGGGATTCCAAGGAGGATCTACTACTTCCGCTGCCCGCTGGAACAGGGAGAAGGATTTCTTCATCGACACCGTACGTGTGACCGAGTGCGGAGGTGCTGTCCGGTTGCGGCACCGTCAAGATCTTCTACTCGCTCCTGAGAGCCGCAAGTGATCGACTACATCATCCACGAGATTTATCTCGTTAACGCTTAGAGATCTTTGAGGTTATGTTATTCTTATCTCGTTGCTACCATCTACTAGATTATATCTTGGCTTGTTATTCGTTCTTGCGGTAGGAAATCTTTTGTTTTATATGCTACGAATCCCTACAGTGGTATCAGAGCCGTGTCTATGCATAGATTGGTTGTACGAGTAGAACACAATGGTTTTGTGGGCGTTGATGCTTTTGTTGTTGTTTGCTTATCGTGTACTTTGCATCTTGCAGCATGGTGGGATGAAGCGGCCCGGGCTAACCTTACATGACCGCGTTCATGATACTTGCTCCACGCTCGACATGCAACTTGTATTCCATAAGTGGCTTTGCGGGTGTCTGCCTCTCTCACCATAATTAAGATACAATTTACAATCTGTACTTGACAACACTTGTATCAGCGTTGTGGTTCATGTTTGTAGGTAGATCGGATCTTACTCGAAAACCCCAAGCCACGTAAAATATGCAAACAAAATTAGAGGCGTCTAACTTGTTTTTGCAGGGGTTGGTGATGTGATATGGCCATTATGTGATTGTGATTATATCTGATGTATGAGATGATCCTTATTGTATTCTGGCAACCGACATGAGCCTTATGGTTGTCTTTAATTTCATATCGATTCATCATGTATGTGACGCCCCAAAACCGGTACCATGAGGATCCCAGCGAATCCGCCGAAATCCGCACGATATCGATTCTAGGAGACGCACCACCAAGCGCCTCGTACACGCCGAAGCATGCACGCGGTGCGGGTGGAATCAATCACGAGCGGTAACATTACAACAGGATTACAATAGAGCCCACAAGAAACAGATATATTACAACAACGACTCCAACGAGTCAAGATACAAATATACAATACAAAGATCCAAATCATACAGAAGATCAAATACGTCCGAGTACGGACAAGATACAAATTGGACTAAGAGTCCTGAAGATAAACGATGGCGTCCATAACCCTGCCCAGGCCAAGCCGGAAGGGTAACCTCGCTAACGTCGTCTTCGTCAAACATATCTTCATACCTGCCCGGTTATATCCCGTAGAAGCAGCAATAAGTACGGTTCGTACTTAACAAGACTTCAAGACGTATAAGCAATCGTCAACCAGTCGTCCTTTGTACTTGAGGCACGCAGGGGACTTAGAGGACGCAAGAGGAACGTCATAGGCAATATGGTGGGGTTAAGCGGCAGCGCGCAAGCACTAAAGACCTATAGAGACACTCTACAACAGTCGTCTAATCAGAGAAGGTGAGAGAGCGCATAAACTAACAGTTCTATACTCTGCAAACATAACACAGCCGATGCGTTCCCCCCTCGCAAGGAAGTACTTACAAAGGCACTCACACGGTTGTCAAGTTTTAACCATTTATTATTATAATTGTGCTAACTTACTACACAAGTTATTATGATTGAAACAACAGGTGTAAGTTGTCTATGGTCGAGTCATACAGCTCCAAGTCGTCCATAACCGCGGACACGGCTTATCGATAAGATGTAACCCTGCAGGGGTGCCCAAATGTGCCCACACGCACGATCAACCCACTTGCGACAGGTGAATATCACGACTCACACTCTCCTTCACGACAACAATGTCCAGGAAGCCACCTAACCAAGTTGAACCCGTATCGAAGTCCGGCCGTATCTCCGAAGCGGACTTAGCTATCTGTGTCAACGTGCTAGGTGGTTTAAACACACACTGGGGTGATAAACCACTTCGCAGAGGCTCCACGACCTATACGTGCATACCAGAAACAAGGGATACAAGGCACCCAGGGGCTTCCCAAAGTAAATAAGTAACAGGCTGGCATGCACGCAAACAACAAATGGTAAAACATTGCAAACTAGTTGTGGCCACTGGACAAAGCTGTAGATTCCGGCAGTGGTCGAGGGGAAACCCAGAAGCATACCCACGTGTGGTTAGAGCGCTCAGTCTCGGAACAGATAACAGGAACTCGGGTCCTAAGCTTTAAAGAAACACAAGTGAGCCGCCATAAAACGAGCAACTGACCCACCGATGTCTCCGCTTAACAATTATTAACAAGTAACCATGATACTTCCACAGATATAACCATGTAGCATGTGTCATGATTTCCCAACAGATAACCCGATAAGATTGCGGTAACGGTAACGAGATAAAACAGCACTAGCATGCACTACGACTCGCAAGGCAGACCCGATAACCAAGCAATAGCTGTAGGTGGTTGGTGGAGGCAATATAGGCTGCTTGAGGTAACAAGTGGAAGGGACACGTGACAAGAACGCAACTCAAGGATAGCATGAGGGAGAAGGCAAAATAAAATAGGTGAGCGACTTCTGCAGGGGCAGGAGTATAGGGGAAATGCTTGCCTGTTAAAGCTTGCCGAGGAACATCCGGAGAGCTCGTCGTATCTCACCGCACCACTTCGTGATCCTATCCGGGAAGAAGCAAATACTGGAACACACAACATGCAAGTCTTACTACTACGGATAAAGAAGATCCAGCATGATCAAGATGATATGCATGACATGACATATATGGTGCAATGCAACTTATCCAATTTAAGCGGAGTCGGAATCCCGAACAAACAATTATTAGGTTCGCGTTATTTTTCTACCGGCAAATTTAAGTGTTGATTAGCATGGCACAACATAGAAGGGGTGAGCTACTCAAAATTAAATGGAACCGGGACAACATTTATATAATATATCCCACATATTCCATGTGTTATCTATTAGGTGATGATGCAAACTATCACGAAATTATATGAAGCATGATGCAACAGAAATAATGGATGACATATTATTGTTCCTCACATTTTTGTGAGAAACTTTCATATATAACATATTTTATTTTGAGTTACAGATTAGGAGATATAATTTTAGTAAGAAATACAAATTTCCTGCCATTTTTCAGAAAACAGAGAAAGCTGAGACTTTCTCACCGTGAAGGGATCAGACGAGGAGATTGAAGGTGGGTCCTGGGAGCACATTGAATGGGATGCAGCTGCTGATACATTTTTCACCTGAGAGGAACCCGCTCCAGTCAATGGCAGGTGGCCAGGAAGATTTGAATAAAAATATAGATAAAAAGGGTGGCTTTGCATGTGCTGGGGATGAATCACGGAATTGAAAGCATGAACTGCATGGAACGAACCAGCTGGGCTAAGCTACAGTTCATGTCAAGATCACGTACTGCATCGAATTGAACCAACAAAGCAGCTCTTTGCCTGCTGCTGCACGAGATACCGACAGATGGAGGAGCGACGGGAGCAGACGGAGCCGGCCGGCTGGAGGCGTCGACGGCGGATGCGCGCTTGGCCGTGGCGTGGCTTTGATGCTGGCCTGTTGCACGCGTGGGGAAACAGCAGCATCAACAAGAGCTCAAGCTCGTTTCCAGATCGTCAAAGCATGGGACGGAAAACAGGAAGGTCGGACCTTCGGTGCAGCGGACGGAGACGAGAACGCCTGGAATGGCGACCTTCGTTGGCGGAGAAGGTTGGTCCAGGGAGCGACGTTGCCGGAACAGCTCGTCAGCGAAACGGAGGCGACGGTGAGGATCATGAAACAGCACGCGGCGAAACTTGACGGGCGGCCGACCGGTGTTGATGTAGAGGTCGGCGTCGGGAAACAGAAAAGGCTGGACTTCGTTCTGGTAGACCGTAGACGCCAGAGTTTTGCCGGCGACGAGGTCCTGCGAAAAGAGGGCGGCGTTCAACGCCGGTAGCACGGCAAGAAAAACGAAGAGCGGCCTGGGAGATGTTCGGGAGGACGCGGAACTCACCAAGGAGAGTCGAGCGCCGTCGAGGATGCAGCGCTGGGGATAACGAAGCACAGCATGGCGACGGAAGTTTTGGCCAGCGATCAGCGGCCTGGAGACGAGCATGCGGAGGAGAGCAACGCGGTTGCAGAAGAGAGTGGCGGCGGGGAGGGAGGAGTAGTTGTGCTAGGGTTGCAGGGCTAGGAACGCAAGAAAGGATTTTATAGGAGGGGAACGAGATGCCCACGGCCGTCCCATCGACCTGTGTGGGTACGTGGCTCCGCTCGATGTTTGTCCGTACGAAGAAGAAGGAGTCGTACATACTGGGCTGCTCGTGGAGATGGGCTGCAAAGAAGATGGAGAGGGCTTCTTCGGTAGCTGCTGGAGTTGGACTTCAAAGGAGGACATGCCAGGAAGAAAAGAAGGCCGGACTGGAGCTACATATGGTCAGCTTCTTCTCTTCTTTTCTTGCTGATGAATTCTTCCAGCCAAAGAATGGGACTAGAGGAGGGTTTTGACAGATTTGAAAATATAGATTTTGGTTTCCGAATAATTTTTGCAAGGTTCAGAAATATATGTTTTGGTTTTATTTAAAATAAGAAAAGGAGAAGGGATGGTTTATTATAAAACCATATGAGAGGGAAAAGGAAAATAATTTTTTATTTCAAAATAATTTATTTGATAAAATCTTGTGAGTGATATGATGCATATGCCATGATGATGCACAAAAGAAAAAGAACAAGCAATTCTATTATGGGGATTGTTCTGGGTCGCTACAATGTAGTAGTTTTATTTCAAAGTAGTTGCAATAGTTGCTACAAGTGGTGGACAACCATGAAGATGGCGCCATGGACCTTGACGCCCCGTCGACAATGGTGAAGATCATGCCCGTGCTTTGCAGATGAAGATCAAAGGCGCAAGATAAAAGGGTCATATCATATCATATTATGAATTGCATGTGATGTTAATCCTTTTTATGCATCTTGTATTGCTTAGATCTCGACAATAGCATTATAAGATGATCCCTCTCACTAAAACTCGAGATAATAAAGTGTTCAACCTTAGTTAGCACCATTGCTAAGACTCGTTGTTTCGAAGCATCACGTGATGATCGGGTGTGATAGATTCAACGTGTGCATACAATGGGTGCAAGCCAGTTTTGCACATGCAGGAACTAAGGTTTAACTTGACGAGCCTAGCATGTATAGACATGGCCTCGAAACACGGCAAACTGAAAGGTTAAGCATGAATCATATAAAAGATATGATGAATATGTCAATGTTTTCCATTGAAGCTACATCATCTCTCGTGATGATTGATATGTCCAAAACGTATCTACTTTCCCGAACACTTTTGCTATTGTTTTGCCTCTAATTTGTGTATTTTGGATGCAACTAACACGGACTAACGCTGTTTTCAGCAGAACTGTTCTGGTGTCTCGTTTTTGTGCAGAAATCCAACTTTCGGGAAAATCCTCGGAATTTATGCAGAAGGCCCTATTTTCCCAGAAATCGACGGAGCCAGAAGGACAAGTCAGGTGGAGGCCCGAGGGCCCCACACCATAGGGCGGCGCGGCCCAGGGGGGCCCGCGCGGCCATGTGGTGTGGCCCCCTCGGCCGGCCTCCGACGCCCTCCTTCGGACTATTTATCGGCCTCGACCTAAAAACGCACGGGGAGAAGTCGAAGTCGCCAGAAACCCTCCAGAACGCCGCCACATCGCGAAACTCTATCGCGGGAGCCAGATGTCTCCGTTCTGGCACTCCGCCGGGACGGGGAATTGGAGGAGATCATCGCCATCATCACCGCCAACGCCTCTACATCAACCAGCCCTGTTTCCCCCATCCATGTGTGAGTAATTCCCCCGCTGTAGGCCGAAGGGGATGGTAGGGATTGGATGAGATTGGTCATGTAATAGCATAAGATTGTTAGGGCATAGTGCCTAGTATTCGTAATTGGTACTTTGATGATATTGTTGCAACTTGTTATGCTTAATGCTTGTCACTAGGGCCCGAGTGCCATGATCTCAGATCTGAACATGTTATTGTTTCATCATGATATTCATTGTTTATTGATCTTACCTGCAAGTTGTATACACATGTCACTGTCTGAAACCAATGGCCCCGAAGTGATAGAAATCGGGACAACCGGAGGGAATGGTAGTGATGTGAGGATCACATGTGTTCACGGAGTGTTAATGCTTTGCTCCGGTACTCTATTAAAAGGAGTACCTTAATATCCAGTAGTTTCCCTTGAGGCCATTGCTGCCACCGCCGGTAGGACAAAAGATGTTGTGCAAGTTTCTCATTGCGAGCACGTACGACTATAATTGGAACACATGCCTATTGATTGCTTTGTACTTGGACACCGTTTTATTATCTGCAAATGCCCTGCTATGATTGTTACATGAGTTTCTCTCATCCATGCAATTCCCGTTCATCCGTCCCCGTGCCTACAGTATTTTAATCCTGCTGTTTACTATAATCACTACTGCTGTCTGTGTTACTCTGCTGCTGTTATTTCACTACTGCTTCTGCTATAAAATCATATTATCGATAAACTCTTGCGAGCAAGTCTGTTTCCAGTGCAGCTGAATTGACAACTCATTTGTTAAGGCTTCCAAGTGTTCTTTGTCTCCCCTTGTGTCGAATCAATAAATTGGGTTTTACTTCCCTCGAAGACTGTTGCGATCCCCTATACTTGTGGGTCATCAAGACTATTTTCTCGGCGCCGTTGTCGGGAGCATAGCTTTATTTGGAAGTTCACTTGGATTAATATTGTTCGCTGCAAATTCTCCATCATGGGTAAACCTCGCGATACTAAGGTCGCCATATTACCATCCACTACAAGAAAAGGTACAATTCTGAATACCTCCGCTACACTTGATTCACCATCTGTGATTGATAAACTTGTTTCACCGCCACATGCTTCACATGCGGGTACTTCTTCTGAATCTGAAAACTCTCATAATATTGATAATATTTCTGCTGTGCTTGATGATAGTGGTTCATTGGGATCTTTTCTAGATGCTACAATTGCTAGGTCTAGACAAATTGAAAATACTGAAACTCCTAATGCTACTACACCTGTTAATTCACCTGAACTTGATTATTTTAGTGATGATCCTGATGAAGATTATGTGGAGCTTAATGATGATTTTATTGAAAAATGCAATGCTACTACTGATGCAAGAAAAATTAAAAAGTTGCTTGCAGAACATGCTGTTAGATATAAACTGTCTCCTGATCCTAAGTTTGCCACATCTCCTATAAACATTAAGGATAAAGATTATGATTTTTCTCTTGATCTATCTCATATAGCTATTGTTGAGAAAACACCCTTTTGTGGTACTGAAAAAGAAAGTGCTGTTGAACACATGATTGAGTTATCTACTCTAAGTAGCTTGTTTTCTGATGATGTCAAGATGCGTACTTACTTTGTTGCTAAAATCTTTCCATTCTCATTAAAGGATGACGCTAAAACTTGGTATAATAGTTTGCCACCTAATTCTATTAAAAGTCCAAAAGAATTGCTTGATGTTTTCTTCCGTAAATACTTTCCTGCTAGTGCTCAACATATTGCTTTGCAGAGAATTTATAATTTTAACCAGGAAGATGGAGAGAAATTGCCTGAGGCTTGGGCGAGATTTTGCTCTCTTATTAGAGCTCGGCCTGACCATGATTTGGAAAAGCATGATTTACTTGATATATTTTATAGTGGACTAACCATTGAGTCTAGGGCATACCTGGATAGTTGTGCTGGTTGTGTTTTCAGGAAAAGAACTCCAGACGACACTGAAGAATTATTGGCTAAAATAGGCCGGAATCATGATGATTGGACTACGCCTGAACCAACTCCAACGCCAATATTGAAGAAGAGGGGTTTAATTAAATTGAATGACGAAGATATGAGGGAAGCCAAGAAGTCTCTCAAGGAGAAAGGTATTAAATCTGAAGATGTGAAGAATCTTCCTCCCATAGAAGATATATGTGAGATAATTCCCCCTTCATCCATGATTGAGGTAAACTCCCTTCAACGCTTTACTAGGGAAGATATTCCGTATTCGAAACCCCCTGCACAATGCTTAGATGAGTTTGATAATTATATTGTTAAGCAAGAAAATTTTAATGTGAGAGTAGAGAATCATTTAATGGAAAATTCTCGAGCTATTAGTGAATTGCATGATATTGTAGAGAGAACCTCCAATGATGTTAAGATGCTTGTTAAACATTTTCATATGGTTCAAACTCAAATTGATCAACTCACTAAAGTGCAAAATGACTTGTTAGGGAATAATTCTAAAGAGAAACATGCTTATGAAGTGACAACTAGAGGTGGTGTCTCTACCCAGGATCCTCTATAACCTGAAGGGCATCCCAAAAGAATTGAACAAGATTCTCAACACATTGAACCTAGTGCTCCTTCTAAGAAGAAAAAGAAGAAGAAACATAAAAATGTTGTAGAATCCTCTGAACCTGCTAATGATCCTAATAGTATTTCTATTTCTGATGCTGAAACTGAAAGTGGTAATGAACATGATAAAGATAATGATAAGAATGATGCTCCTGATAAAGAAGAGGTTGAAGAAGAACCTGAAAAGCATGCTAAAAATAAAAAGTACACTAAAGAAGATTTTATTGCTGAGAAACATGGTAATGAAAGAGAACCTTGGGTGCAAAAGCAAATGTCTTTTCCTGCTAAGAAACTAAAATCAAAGGAAGAAGAACACTATAATAAATTTTGTGATTGGATGAAACCTTTATTCTTGCAAATCCCTTTGACTGATGCTATTAAATTGCCTCCTTATTCAAAGTATATGAAAGATATTGTTACTAACAAAAGGAAAATCCCCAATGAGAAAATTTCCACTATGCTTGCTAATTACTCTTTCAATGGCAAAGTGCCAAAGAAGTTGGGCGACCCAGGTATACCTACTATTCCTTGTTCTATCAAGAATAATTATGTTAAAACTGCTCTATGTGACTTGGGAGCCGGTGTTAGTGTTATGCCTTTTTCTCTTTATAAGAGACTTTATTTAGATAAGTTGATACCTACTGATATATCTTGGCAAATGGCTGATAAATCTACTGCTATTCCTGTTGGTATATGTGAGGATGTTCCTGTTCAAGTTACTAATAACTGCTTGATATTAACTGATTTTGTTGTGTTGGAAATGCCTGAAGATGATAATATGTCTATTATTCTTGGGAGACCTTTTCTTAACACCGCAGGGGCTGTTATTGATTGCAATAAAGGAAAGGTTACTTTCAATGTTGATGATAGGGAGCATACCGTTTATTTTCCCAAGAGGATTGAGAAAGCGTGTGGAGTTAATACTATTTCTAATGTGAGAACTATCAAAGTGGGAACTATTGATTGTCCTATATATGAGCCTAAAGAAGAATATCAAACTCTCGTGATTGGATCCATATCAATACAATTCAAGGTAACATGATTGATTTGAGGTTTATTTCTTCTTATGCTATGTAAAATTTATTTGGTGGCAAGACTTGATCAACCTTGTTAACAAATACTTTTTATATGCATAGAGGAGGTAAACAACATCTCTTTCTTCCTCCACTTGCTCTAGTTGCTGTAGCACTTTTAATTTGCAAAGTTCCTTAGTTAATTGGAGATTTCAAAAAAATTCCTGGCCAGTAATAATAAACTAAATACCCAGAAATGTGCATTTTTCAAAGTTTTCAAAAATTCACAAAAATTATACCGTTGGTCCTATTTTTCGACGAGGCACCTGGGAGCACCAGAGGATGACCTGTGGGGCACCAGAGGGTGCCACACCACAGGCCGGCGCGGCCAAGGAGGGGGGCGCGCCACCCTGTGGTGTGGGCCCTTCCTTGCCCCACTACTTCATCTCTTTCTCCCAGCATCTTCTCTCTCCCGAAAAAACTCGCACCAGGTTCCTCTCACTCGCGTTTTTGCTCAAGAGCTCCAGATTTCTCGATCTCTTTGCTCAGCCCAGATTTCTGTCTGAAATTTGGCACATTTGCTCTTCGGTATGTGACTCCTCCGCCTATCCAAGTAGAATTTTGTTTGGTTGAGTATATCTTGAATATTTTGCTGCTGTAGGTAACATGTTTAGTGAGCTTGCATGCTTGTTCTAAGTTGTATAAACTAATTTTGATGCATGATTAGTACTCTAGCAAGTTCCTATAGTAGTTCCCCTTGATTATATGTCATCAAATCAAATTTTTATATTGTCTGTTGAAAATTTCAGAAAATGGAGTGGAATAGATATCAATTGAACCAACAAGAATTGGAGGTCCAACAAGTTATGAGAGTGAACCGTGAAGAGGGAGTGTACCCCTCCTACTACCCATGCGCAGATTTCATGAGAAGCGCGGGAATATTTGAAGATGTTCAAAGTCTAATTTCTCGAATAGGGCTGAGTGATTTCGTTGAAGGAGAGCCAAGACAATATGCAAAATTAACTATGTCTTTTGTGCAGGACTTTAAGTTCAATGGGTCGCGATCTAACCCCACGGTCCAGTATAAAATTTACAATAAAGCTGTCAACTTGCCATTCAGTGATTTTTGTGCAGCCATTAGAGTACCGCAATGGGGATCATGCGAGAAGATAAGGGGATCGCCGCAAGAACTCTTAAACCTCTTCAAGATGATTTGCTATGGAAGGAGTTTCTCAGAGGATAGTGATTGGAGGGGAGATTGGTCGGTCACAGAAGGTGCACTGGATGCACACATAGAGGGAGGAGGCCATCATGCAAGAGACGACTCGGAGGTCGAGGAGCACCTCGACTCATCATCCGATGCAGCAAGTTCCTCGCATCAACATGCTGGACATGTGGAGCCTCCACGCTTTTCTTCTGCACAGGAACTTTACTATGACTACGCCATGAATTATCCACCGGCGAGGAACAGCGACCCTCGTTGGGGTTGAACTCCACTTAGGCCAAAAGCCTAAGCTTGGGGGGAGGTATACCGGCATCACTCATTCTTTGCATATTATGGTTGCTGGATACTTGTACATATTTGTTTTGTTCGTTTGAGTGGTTTTCTAATGAGAGGAAGATGATATTTTGGGAAGTGCTGCCTGAAAACAGATTCTGGACTGTTACTAGAAAAATTCGTGCGCACAGCCAGAGCGTTATTTTGAGCTGCCAATTTTTGTGCAGGTTCCCCAGGTTGTTATCTAACTTTCATTAGTTGAACACTTTTCGAGCTGAGCAACGTAAGATTTTTGTAAAAATCGATTTCTGTACTGCTGTCGGGTTTTGGCAGATTTCTCCCATCCTTCGGTATTCTCCTGGATCCGATCAAGAAGGTCCCTTTTAAACTCTTCTTTGTTGCGTGTAAATGATCCAGAGCAAGAAGTATCCAGCAAAGTCTTATCTTGAAAAGACAGTCTTGCATAGAAATTATCAATAATAATATTACCAGGAAGCTCATGAATGGGGCATTTGAGCATTAAAGACTTCAATCTCCCCCATGCTTGGGCAATACTCTCTCCATCATGAGGCCAGAAATTATATATGCGATTCCGATCTTTGTGAATTTCACTTGGAGGATAGAATTTAGAATAGAATAGAGGCGCAATATCCTTCCAATCAAGAGAATCACCATTCTTCAGCAATTTATACCAATGCGCCGCTTTACCAGACAGCGATATAGAGAATAGTTTCTTTCTAACTTCATCCATAGCAATACCTGCACATTTGAATAACCCGCATAATTCATGTAAAAACAGTAAATGATCACCTGGATGGACAGTTCCATCCCCTTCATAGCGGTTATCCACAACACGTTCAATAATTTTCATAGGTATTTTATATGGAACCTCTTTCTCACATGGCGCCTCATCCACTACCTTTGCAGTAGTAGTAGATTTTCCAAATAGGAATTCAAGAGAAGATCTCTCCATAATGAATTATAGTAGCAGGCAGAAATAAAATCAGCACGTACAGTAAAGGTTTTCCTTACCAATTCCACTTACCAATAGCGCTTCACTCCCCGGCAACGGCGCCAGAAAATAGTCTTGATGATCCACAAGTATAGGGGGTGTATCGTAGTACTTTCGATAAATAAGAGTGTCGAACCCAACGAGGAGCAGAAGGTGTTGACAAGCAGTTTCGATGAAGGATTCACTGTAAATGCTCACAAACAAGTATTCAGGGGGTTTTGATATAGCAGGTAAATAAAGTACGAGTAAGTAAAATGCGAGAGAAATAATTGCAGCGAGTGGCCCAATCCTTTTTAGCACAAAGGACAAGCCGGTTTGTTTACTTATAATGACCAAACGTTCTTGAGGACACACGGGAATTTAGTCTAGTGCTTTCGCTTCATATAGCTGATTAATCTTCATTGTTTTGATAAGTGTTGTGTGGGTGAACCTATGCTAATGCACCGCCCTTCCTAGGACTAATACATACTTGTGATTATACCCCTTGCAAGCATCCGCAAATACAAGAAAGTAATTAAGATAAATCTAACCACAGCCTTAAACTCTGAGATCCTGCTATCCCTCCTGCATCGATATACCAACGGGGGTTCAGGTTGTTGTCACTCCGGCAACCCCGCAATTAGCAAACGAATACAAGATGTATTCCCCTAGGCCCATAAAGATGAAGTATCATGTAGTCGACGTTCACATGACACCACTAGAAGAATAACACCACAACTTAAATATCATAACATTGAATATTACCCAACATAATTCACTACTAACATTTAGACTTCACCCATGTCCTCAAGAACTAAACGAACTAGTCACGAGACATCATATGGAACATGATCACGAGACATCATAATGCTAGTGCTATAAATTTGGCATTTACAAAACATATTACAAATGCTCTCATTAAAGCTAGAGAAGAGAAATTAAAACTTGAAGCTTCTATTCCTAGGAAGTTGGAAGATGGTTGGGAGCCCATCATTAAAATGAAGGTCAATGATTTTGATTGTAATGCTTTATGTGATCTTGGTGCAAGTATTTCTGTCATGCCTAAGAAACTCTATGATATGCTTGACTTGCCACCACTGAAAAAATTGTTATTTGGATGTTAATCTTGCTGATAATTCTATAAAGAAACCTTTGGGGAGGATTGATAATGTTCACATTACGGTTAACAATAACCTTGTCCCCGTTGATTTTGTTGTCTTGGATATCGAATGCAATGCATCTTGTCCTATTATTTTGGGAAGACCCTTTCTTCGAACTGTTGGTGCTATTATTGATATGAAGGAAGGAAATATTAAGTATCAATTCCCTCTGAAAAAAGGTATGGAACACTTCCCTAGAAAGAGAATGAAGTTGCCTTTTGATTCTATTATTAGAACAAATTATGATGTTGATGCTTCTTCTCTTGATAATACTTGATTTGCACTTTCTGCGCCTAGCTGAAAGGCGTTAAAGAAAAGCACTTCTTGGGAGATAACCCATGTATGTTTTTATTACTGTTTTGTTGTGTCTTGGCTTGTTACTACTGTAGAAACCTCTCCTTATCATATTGTTGTGCCAAGTAAAGTCTCAGATAGTAAAGTTGATACTAGATTTGGATTCCTGCGCAGAAACAGATTTTTACCTGTCACGAATTTGAGTAGATCTCTCTGTAGGAAACTCGTAAAATGCTGCAAACTTTCATGCGTGATCCTCAGATATGTATGCAACTTTCATTAGTTTTGAGCTTTTTCATCTGAGCCTGTTAAGTGCCTCTAAAAAATTCGTCTTTACGGACTGTTCTGTTTTGACACATTCTGCCTTTTATTTCGCATTGCCTCTTTTACTGTGTGGAGTGGATTTCTTTGTTCCAATAACTTTCAGTAGCTTTGGGTAATGTCCAGAAGTGTTAAGAATGATTGTGTCCCCTCTGAACATGTGAATTTTTTATTACTAGATGACCGGTTGCGCTATCGCGCAAACGCGGAATTAGGTCAGGATTAAAATCATAAGTTTTAGCTTATTTTAGTATATCACAGAAACACTATTTCATCGAGGTGTTGCAGGAAGATATGACAATTTATTACGCTATCACACTATTTTTTTCAGCTATTATGCTTTTGTATAAGCTGCTCCACCATATTATGGTTATTGTACCAAAAAAGGTAGCATCACAAAAGAAGCATAAAAGGATAATTACTATTGCAAGAAGTCGGTTTGAGATTTTAAGCCCCTTAACCGATACCACGGGAACCAAAAACTATTACAAATGTTTGCCTCACATAAACAATTTCCATCACTATTCTCAGCTGATACCCCTCACCTCCATCGCGATTTGCGTTAAAACGGCTCTTCCTCTTACCGTTCCATGAAGGCACGCAGCTATAGGAAGATGTTGTGGAGGGAGACGCCATGGTGGTGACATGCAGAAGGATGGCAAAGCTTCTAATGTCAATGGTGAATGCAAATATAAATTGCTTCTATAACTAAAGCCGATGTGTTGTTTACTTCAAGTTTCCTCACTTTCAAACCGAGGCGATGGCATCGGCAGCATGTCCCACTCACTTTCAAACGATTGACCGCCACATATTGACCATATCTTTTAATATTAATCGGTTTATTAGAAAATCCGTTTTAAAATATATAATCCACCAATAATTTAGTGGCCACGGAGAACTGAACACGATGAATTTAAATGGTTCCCACGATGACAATGAAAGTTCCTTTAAACTGATAGCCCAAAGACTTGGCAAAGCCTGATTAAGCATGTGAAAAAATTCCAAATTCACAAATATTTCCACAAAACAAAGTATTCCAATTTCTTATCACTTCATTTGCTTCCATAACTAAGGATTATTTTGTGTCCTTTTCAAAAATATAGCAGCCACATGTGGCGTCTTAAAAAATACAAAAATGAACATCTCCAACCTCAAAGTCTTCTTGGACGGTTAAAGTATTAAAACCTTATGCATGGTCACTTGTAAAAACAATAAGAAAAACAGGACAAACTTTTCTCACAACTTCACTTGTCCCGAAGCGTTCCAAAGCTGGGATGGAACAATATTGTAAGTACATAAAACCTGCATATATCATAACCATATATTGTTACAAAACCTATGGATACAAACCTTTCGAACGAGTGGGTGAAGCAATATGGACAACTCACAAACTAATCGTTACAATATTTTTATTTTTCAAAGCATCATGCAATAAGGTTTTATTACTGCAAAGTTTGTCCAGATTCAGCTCTATCTGCACTGTCTGCAAGAACAAACATATACCGGAACAAGTGTTATACACCAGCATATACAATATAGGTACCATTCGATGGTCAAAGGGAAAAGTCATAAAGTAACACAAGAAAACCTTCTTCCTACCTGCGCTGATAAATGCATATGAATGGCTCCAATAACTACAGATTTTATAACCTAACTGATCGGTGTCGCTGTTAACTAAGTACCACAGTTCATCAAGCTCCATGGATAGATATCTGCAGTACCTCCTGTAGTAGTTTGCAATGATCAAAAACGGTTGGAGAAAAGGAAGTACATCTGAAGGAAAGAAGTTTGAAAGAAAAATCTATAACCTGGAATGGACACATTGCACATTACCAAAGATGTTCTAAATATCTTGAGCATCTACTTCATGCCTAACGAACATGCATATCACTTTATAGGGCAGGAAACCAAAACGTTGACAAAAAGATTGGTACCCATTGTGGATATAGAGTTATAGACCTATCAAAATGATCAAATAGTTAGAGGTTGGGGCAATTGAAAGGTTCTTTCGATCACGTGATGCGGTTGGGATAGTCATTTTCTGGTAGGAGGGTTAGATGCCTTGAATAAAATAATTATAAAGCAATTAATAGGATCATACGAATGCAAGCACTTATATCCCAGTTTCTGTGAATGTATGCTTTGGTTCCATACTTTATTCTTCAACTTGGACAAGCCTCTCTGCAATTTATAAAAATAAAAGTATTAACGTTGTCCTCAGTTTAGCAAAGATGTCTTGCATTCAGAACAGATTCTTATATTGTATTTCTGATTATTCTGTGTTGAATTTATAACAAGAAATGAAGAAATAATCGATATTTTCCATACGCAAGCAAACCGTCGTGGGTCACGAGACTTGCTATTTTTCCTAGGCTCTCTGACTGGGTTGGTTCCACCAATGCAATGTAAGATTGTACATGGTGAATGTTGATCTATATGAAGACCTAGACATAGCAGACCAGGATATTAGAGACTACACAATGGTATGCCACTACAAAACAAGCAATTAAATATAACATTGGGGAAATCATGTTAAGAAAATAAGTTTAGAAAGATGATTGAAGCAAGCACCACTTAAAGAAGCCAACCGATAAAGCGCCAAACATAAAGGTATATACAAAGGCAACATACATGTAATGTAATATATACACTACTAATTTGTTTTCTGGCAATCATAAAGTGGTAAAATATCTATATTTGAGAATGTACAACTGCACTAATACTGTATCAACCATGTGATACAGACACATCTATTTTGGATCAATCTCATTTCACAATTTTCTCTTACCATACGGAATGATTCATTCGTAAATAAGAATGTTGCGAGAGAGATAATGAGATGCCAAAAGTAAACATAAAATAGAATATGGGAGCAGATCTGACTAAACTTACCTACTAACGTCCCATCTCATAACCCTTTTGCCCGCAGCATGGAAGGCCAACAGTCTCCAAATTTGGATTCCACACAACTTGAAAGACATCGCCCCTACAGCTGCAAAATGCAAAGACAAAAGTATCGTGCTTAATCGCATATCGCTTAAGGATAGCAGTAGATTAACTGACCAATGAAAAGCAGAAAATTAAGACTGACGTAAAGAGGTAACAATAAAGAAAATCACTTACAGTTGTCGGAAGCATGCAAGCTTCTTGATAGTTTTCACAAGTTAGTACTCATTCACATATGGGAACAAAAAACATTATCACCTTCAAAATTTTGTTGCGTTTGTCTTGACTCTCGAGTCTCAATAAATTTTCCTGTAAATAAAAAGTGAGTAGATAATTCCATGCACTGGAACAAAGAGCTAAATAAATTAGCATCAAAGTAATCTGAGTTTGGTTTAGTATTCCATAAGAAAGTTGTTGAAAGATGGAGGATCAAATCAAAGATATAGAAATGAAAGACATAATATCACATGAAGCTGACATGTGCATGGTTAGTCGTATTATTAGGCAATACCAGCAACGGCAAGTGCATCCATATTACCACCAAAAAATATCAATTATTTTGACTGCAACGAAACTGATCAAAGCAAAATTACCATTTATTTTGACCCACAACAGACTACTCCTCATTTCTGATATCTTGATTAAAAGTGAGCAGTAATTTTCTAGCTATGCATCAAATGCCAGAAATTGACAATATGAAGCAATATCAATGTTAAGAGTATAAATGCTTCTTTCTACTCACCCTCCCTCCTAGTAATTATTTTTATTTCAAGAAATTTTCATGTTGATTCATGCCCTTCAGGCTCACCACGATGAACAAATAAAAATAGCAGTGAGTATGAAAAGGCAAAGCACTATCAATTACCAATGCGCCACTGCAATGTCACACAAATATAGTCCTATTAATAAACTAAGGCAGGAGATGATTCATTCCCTAGAGATGAAGAAATAAAAAAACTCACCTAGAGCTTAGGACCTTCGATGTGGCCATGATGGTGCCTGCAATATCACCTTCAGCAGCGATTCTCCATCACCTAGCCGGAACCAAACATCAACCGGATATCATTTACTAAAACTAAAATATTCACGAAGCATATTAGACCAAGACAGCATGATATTTCCTAATATTTTCCTGGACCAAAGCTAGCTAATTACGTAATTCCTAACAAACAAATCTACCCAAATGTTGTAGGACTTACTAATGCCGCATGAGAAGGCATTCATAAATATTGTACAACCAATTTTTTTCTAGAAAACTGTAATGAGAACCTACGGTATGGTTGCAAACACATTTCGAATAGCAAAAACGGCAGCAACAACTACAATATACTTAAACTAATTTCTTCCACCTTCATTTATGTTGTTTATTTTAGACCAACTCATGTGGCAAAACAAATGCCACAAATACATTATTTTTGGATACTAATAGTGGTCAAAATTTTAAAACATGTGTAGAAAAATGCAGCCATGAAGCATGGTACATAGAAAAATATAGGCATGAAGCACAGTATATGTATATATATATACACACCATGAATCATGGTAGATAAAACAATTTCTGAAATAACAAGATGAAAATATACAGAAAGCAAAGGAAAAAATGCCAAAATGGATTGGGCATCCCTACTATCCTAGCATTGAACTGTGAAGAGACAATCAGTAGCTTCCTCTCCTCTCACGGCGTTGCACCATGACTGTTCTAACATCTAACCTACATAAATATTTAGTGAGCAGACAAACCATTGGGTCATGCCAGTGCCAAATCGCAACAATTCCATCAGCGTGATGGAACAAATCAATTAGAGGAAGAGGAAAGAATCACTACTAATAATACCTACATCAGATTAGCACAAGAAGTCAATGTAAATTTCACAACAATCTTACTTGATAATGTAGGAAATAATAATAAATAAATGAATGAATGCTCCCAAACAAACTTTTCTTAAAATTTGGAGACCATTCCCATTTGAAATTTCTGAAGGCCAAACCGTAAATATTAACCACATGGCAAGTGGTTTAGCTGGTGAAGTGTTTGTCTTTATGACACATTAATAATATGCATGGTAATATTATCTAACATATAAAGCTGAATGCAAAACAATGCATGAGTGACGAAATAAAAAATGGCATCTTAATATCCAAAGCAGACATTTGTGTGGAGAGGATCAACCTTTCTAGCCACGATACCATTTCTGCGAATGGAGCAACCTCATTGTCTTGATTAGCTCATCTGCGGGTTGCTCGGTGGCCACCGCCATCCACCCACCGCCGCCGCCAGGCAGCTGCCGTCGTCCAACAGCCTGGTGAAAAACAAACGGAAGAAAATTCTCTACTTTATTTTTCAATAGTATACACTATTTATAGAGTAAAAATCCAACTAATTTGTTCGAAGATTACTTTAACTTTTCACTTTGGTTATACAATATAGATAAGCAAAGAGATATACGTTATAAAAATTAGTGTGGGAGTGAAAGTAGGCTCAAGATGCTCATGTCCATGCCCAAAGGTATAGTAAACTGAATTATTACAGTAATACCTTGCTTTCACCCATGCTCAGTCTGTCCCAAAGCAATTCCAGCCTTGGCATTGAAGTGCTGGACCTGTGATTGAGAAAGTGAAAATTATATCATTATTAGCCAGAGAATGGAGAATTCCTGCCTCGTATGCTAAGAGATTAAAGTCGTCGAAAAGGAAACCATCTCTGGTCAAGGACATCCGTAAACATATATGGAAGTTCCTCGGTGTTAGACTGAATAAACAAGAATATTAACACTCAGAAATCAAACTAATCCCGTTCCGTAAAAAAAATGGGAAATTAGTACTCACCTCACACATGAGGAAGGCAAGAGCATCAACATATCAGCCATGGAGATAGAAGAGAGTTCAAGAGGATTATTTTTCATTAAAATTCCTTTAAGCACTCCAGCTCCACTGTATGAAGGGAAAATATTATTATTGTCCAATGTTGGGCAATGATCGAGATAATCCATCTACATCACAAAAGAAACAATAGCAAGGTCAAGCTTTCGAATTACTGGTCCCAATATTTTCCAAATGTTTCAGTAAGAAGATTAATATTTTAAACAGAGAACATGAGCTTTTCTTTTTAGTAAGAAAATGCATCATCCGTCCCAAATTTTCACCTGTCCTTTTGTTCAAAAGTAATTGTTCAAAGCTCTACTTTTTAGTAAGCAATGCACCACTGATCCCGAATCTACACCTCTCCTTTGGCATCTGCGCCGACCACCAAAAAACAATATGAACAATAAACATTGAGAAAACAACATAACCTAAGCATGTATCACGAATTCCATTTGTCGCCCAACTAAGAAGAGACAAGAGGGAGATGGTATACCTAGTGACAAGTTCGAGATGAAGAGGTGTTGCTGGCTAGGTCGTCCAACTCTGGCCGAGGAAACCGGATTGCAAGAACGCCAAAAGGCCCCACCATCTTGTCATCGTGCACCGGAGGTGCGAGACATCTCGTTGATCTCCTCGCCACCCACATAAGTGACATGAGGAGATAATGGAGCACCAAGTCCTCATAATTAACCTATAACAATCATGTAGAGTATTTGAGGCTATCGCCCGGTACCCAAATAGCAGCCATATTCAGCCTAGGAACACCCTCACCAGTCTCATATTTGAGGCAACATAAATAAGCCTAGAAAGTAAGAAACAAAATAATAAATATCGAGAAGAGAGGAATAATAAAGAGCAGCAGCGCCGTCAAGACCATCCTGGGCATGTACAGCTCCAGATCGAGAGCTTAAAAGAGAACACAACTTAGTTGATGTGGTAATCAACCCAGAACAACAATAATCGACCCGAAAAAATTGTCCCTTCCTTCTTGCTTCCTTCCACACTGGACTCCGTCTGGTCCTTCTGCCGAGGCCACGCCGCCTCCCACACCAGGGCCGCCCTTACATCCAAGTTCCTGAGGTAGAAAACTTCGCCTCAGTACCAACATTGCTTAAAATTTTGAATCAGTAAATGATACAAATCTTCAACAAACCATGCAATTGTGCTTTTCACGTTTGAAATGACCTAATAACCTTCAGATTTTCATACATTGCAAGATCTCTTGCATAAAAAATGTACGTAAATTTTTTGATTTCATCACTTACATTAGAGAACTCGAGATTCTCGAGTGTGGCCTCGAGGTATGTGGCATCTCCCCACGGGAAATCGAAACGTGCCACTGCCAAATCCACACAAATTGCAAGAGACTATTAGTACATATACAAAAACTGGCATCCTAAGCGGAGAGGCAGAGAGGAAGAGACGGCTCTGGTTTTCTCTGCTCACGTCCATGGCTGGGAAGATCCGATTTCCTAGCTGTGAAGAGAAGGAAAAGCTCACCTGAGGAGGTAGGACGGACGAGTAACAAGGCGGGGTATGTGCTCCGGCGAGCGGCGCCATGGCCCTCCTCCTGGGCTTCCCGAGCCGGCCCTCCTCACGCTGCTCGCCAGGACGCGCCGGTGCTGAGGAGGCAGAGGCTGCGTGACCCCGAGGGCTCCCTGTGCTGGCCCTCCTCCTGCACCGGCGGGTACTCCACTGGCGCCGCCGGGGCCCTCCCCCGGGCCCTCCTCCGCCGGTACTCCACTGGCGCCTCCGGCAGGAGGATGCGCGGGAAGGCCACCAGCGTCGGGGAGGCGCGGGGCCACCGCCGCGGATCCGTCACGCGCCGGAGCGTCTCCGGCCATGCCCGACGCCTCCGGTCACCGCTGCCGACGATCCACCCCGCGCCAGCCCATCTACGGCTGAAACTGCGGTTGCTAAGATCTGCTGTATCTCCTTGATCCGCCCCGCGCCGGCCCGTCCCCGGCCGAGCCTGGCGCCTCCGGTCGCCGCCGCCGCGGTTCCATCACGCGCCGGACCGTCTCCGGCCGCGCCCGACGCCTCCGTTCGCCGCTGCCGAGGATCCGCCCCGCGCCAGCCTGTCTCCGGCCTCGCCCGCCTCACCTCCACCCGCCGCCACCGATGTCGCCACCCGAATGGGTCGCCCAAGCTGCTCGGGCTGGCTGCTCCTTCTCCGGCGCCGCGGATTCGGGGGAGAGGTGGCGCGCCGCTGGCCTCCGCTGATTGGGGAGGAGGTGAGACGAGGAGGCATGCGATTGGGGAGTGCCGGCCGATCTAGGTTTTCACCCCTTCCCCTCGCGCGCTTGGGAAGTTCACGCGAACGAGAGCGCCTGGCTGTCTCACACCGTCGGTCCCGCAAGCAGTTGGTCCCACGTGTCATGGACTCTCTCAGAATACTAACAGGTGAGAAAAAAATGACCACATCCGACGGTTGCAGTCAAAAGCGGGTATCAGATTTTACTGTGTGGTGGAAATGGACGAACCAGATGTTTTTGCCCCTCTTGGATGCCTTGGTTGGCCGGGTAGTCTAGGGACATTTATAGGAGAAATGCACTAACCCTCTAATGAGTTTGCTTTGAGTTTGGTGTGGAGGAAGTTTTCAAGGGTCAAGAGAGGAGGATGATATACTATGATCAAGAAGAGTGAAAAGTCTAAGCTTGGGGATGCCCCCGTGGTTCATCCCTGCATATTTCAAGAAGACTCAAGCATCTAAGCTTGGGGATGCCCAATGCATCCCCTTCTTCATCGACAACTTATCACGTCACTTCTAGTGAAACTATGTTTTTATTCCGTCACATCTTATGTGCTTTACTTGGAGCGTCTGTTTGTTTTTATTTTTGTTTTTGTTTGAATAAAATCGGATCCTAGCATTCCTTATATTGGAGAGAGACACGCTCCGCTTTTTCATATGAACACTGGTGTTCTTAGCTCTATTTTAATGTTCATGGCGGAGTTGAAAACCGCTTCGTTAATTGCTATTTGGTTAGAAACAGAAAATGCTTCATGTGGTAAATGGTATATGGTCTCAAATAATTTGATACTTGGCAATTGTTTTGAGCTCTCATAGATCATGTTTAAGCTCTTGCATCATGTAGTTTAAACCTATTAGTGGATAACTACTGTAGAGCTTGTTGAAATTTGGATTGCATGATTGATCTCTCTATGGTCTAGATATTTTCTGGTAAAAGTGTTTGAACAACAAGGAGACAGTGTAGAGTCTTATAATGCTTGCAATATGTTCTTATGTAAGTTTTGCTGTACCGGTTCATACTTGTGTTTGCTTCAAACAACCTTGCTAGCCAAAGCCTTGTACTGAGAGGAAATGCTTCTCGTGCATCCAAAAACCTTGAGCCAAAACCCATGCCATTTGTGTCCACCATAACTACCTACTATGTGGTATTTCTCTGCCATTCCAAAGTAAATTGCTTGTGTGCTACCTTTAAAATTTCATTCCTTGTCTTTGCAATACATAGCTCATGGGAGAATAGCTTAAAAACTATTGTGGTATTGAATATGTCTCTTATGTATCTTATTTCTTATAAGTTGCTTGTTGAGCGGTAACCATGTTTCTGGGGACGCCATAAACTTTTTACACCTTTGTTGAATATCATGTGAGTTGCTATGCATGTTCGTCTTGTCTGAAGTAAGGGTGATTTATCATGATTAAATGGTTTGAGTATGCATATTGTTAGAGAAGAACATTGGGCCGCCAACCAAAGCCATGTACCATGGTGGAAGTTTCAGTTTGGACATTAAACCTCAATCTCTTATGAGAATATTATCTGTTGTTGAATGCTTAAGCATTAAAGAGGAGTCCATTATCTGTTTTCTATGTTGTCCCGGTATGGATGTCCTCAAGTTGAGATCTATCAAAACTGAGAAATCAAATGCGATCTATCTCCTTGGAACTTTGTACAGGCGGCATAGAGGTACCCCTTTGTGACACTTGGTTGAAACATATGTAATGCAATGAGAATCCATGGAAATCCGAGCTAATTAGGACAAGGTGCGAGCACTATTGGTATTCGATGCATGAGGCTTGCAACTTATAAGAGGTCTTATGCATAACACATATGAATTATTACTACCGTTGACAAAATTGTTTCCATGTTTTCAAAATAAAAAAGCTCTAGCACATGAGTAATCCATGCTTCCCTCTGCGAAGGGCCTTTCTTTTACTTTATGTTGAGTCAGTTTACCTACTTCTTTCTATCTTAGAAGCAAACACTTGTGTCAACTGTGTACATTGATTCTTACATGTTTACCTATTGCACTTGTTATATTGCTTTATGTTGACAACTATCCATGAGATATACATGTTACAAGTTGAAAGCAATTGCTGAAACTTAATCATCCTTTGTGTTGCTTCAAAACCTTCTATTAAGAATCTATTGCTTGATGAGTTAACTCTTATGCAAGACTTATTGATGCTTGTCTTGAAAGTACTATTCATGAAAAGTCTTTGCTATATGATTCAGTTGTTTAGTCATTATCTTTACTATTGCTTCGAATCACTTCATTCACTTCATATGCTTTACAATAGTATTGATCAAGATTATGATAGTAGCATGTCACTTCAGAAATTATCCTTGTTATCATTTACCTACTCGAGGGTGAGTAGGAACTAAGCTTGGGGATGCTTGATACGTCTCAAACGTATCTATAATTTCTTATGTTCCATGCTAGTTATATGACAATACTCACATGTTTTATATACACTTTATATCATTTTGATGCATTTTCCGGCACTAACCTATTAACAAGATGCCGAAGCGCTAGTTCCTGTTTTCTGCTGTTTTTGGTTTCAGAAATCCTACACAGGAAATATTCTCGGAATTGGACGAAACAAAAGCCCACGGTCTTATTTTGCACGGAGCCTTCCAAAAGTCCGAAGAGGAGACGAAGAGGGGCGACAAGGCGGCCACACCCTAGGGGGCGCGGCCCCACCCTTTGGCGCGCCGCCCTATGGGGTGGGCCCCTCGGGCGCCTCCCGACTCTGCCCCTTCGGCCTATATAATGTCTCCGTCGCGAAAACCCTATTACCGAGAGCCACGATACGAGAAAAGTTCCAGAGACGCCGCCGCCAATCCCATCTCGGGGGATTCAGGAGATCACCTCCGGCACCCTGCCGGAGAGGGGAATCATCACCGGAGGGCTCTACATCACCATGCCCGCCTCTGGACTGATGCGTGAGTAGTTCATCCTTGGACTATGGGTCCATAGCAGTAGCTAGATGGTTGTCTTCTCCTCTTGTGCTATCATGTTTAGATCTTGTGAGCTGCCTATCATGATCAAGATCATCTATTTGTAATGCTAGATGTTGCGTTTGTTGGGATCCGATGAATATTGAATACTATGTCAAGTTGATTATCAATCTATCATATATGTGTTGTTTATGTTCTTGCATGCTCTGCGTTGCTAGTAGAGGCTCTGGCCAAGTTGATACTTGTAACTCCAAGAGGGAGTATTTATGCTCGATAGTGGGTTCATGCCTCCATTCAATCTGGGATAGTGACAGAAAGTTCTAAGGTTGTGGATGTGCTGTTGCCACTAGGGATAAAACATCAATGCTTTGTCTAAGGATATTTCTGTTGATTACATTACGCACAGTACTTAATGCAATTGTCTGTTGTTTGCAACTTAATACTGGAAGGGGTGCGGATGCTAACCCGAAGGTGGACTTTTTAGGCATAGATGCATGTTGGATAGCGGTCTATGTTATTTGTCGTAATGCCCTAATTAAATCTCATAGTACTCATCATGATATATGTATGTGCATCTCTATTTGTCAATTGCCGAACTGTAATTTGTTCACCCTACATGCTAGTTATCTTATTGGAGAGTGATACGTCCCAAATGTATCTATAATTTCTTGTGTTCCATGCTACTTTTATGATGATACTCACATGTTTTATACACATTATATGTCATTATTATGCATTTTCCGGCACTAACCTATTGACGAGATGCCGAAGAGCTAGTTGCTGTTTTCTGCTGTTTTTGGTTTCAGAAATCTTAGTAAGGAAATATTCTCGGAATTGGACGAAATCAACGCCCAGGGGCCTATTTTTCCACGAAGCTTCCAGAAGTCCGAAGAGGAAACGAAGTGGGGCCACGAGGTGGCGACACACTAGGGCGGCGCGGCCCAAGCCCTGGCCGCGCCGGCCTGTTGTGTGGGCCCCTCGTGACTCTTCCTGACCTGCCCTTCCGCCTACATATAGTCTTCGTCGCGAAACCCCCAGTACCGAGAGCCACGATACGGAAAACCTTCCATAGACGCCGCCGCCGTCAATCCCATCTCGGGGGATTCAGGAGATCGCCTCCGGCACCCTGCCGGAGAGGGGAATCATCTCCCGGAGGTCTCTTCATCGCCATGATCGCCTCCGGATCGATGTGTGAGTAGTTCACCCCTGGACTATGGGTCCATAGCAGTAGCTAGATGGTCGTCTTCTCCTCATTGTGCTATCATGTTAGATCTTGTGAGCTGCCTATCATGATAAAGATCGTCTATTTGTAATGCTACATGTTGTGTTTGTTGGGATCTGATGAATATTGAATACTATGTCAAGTTGATTATCAATCTATCATATATGTTGTTTATGTTCTTGCATGCTCTCCGTTGCTAGTAGAGGCTCTGGCCAAGTTGATACTTGTGACTCCAAGAGGGAGTATTTATGCTCGATAGTGGGTTCATGCCTCCATTAAATCTGGGACAGTGACAGAAAGTTCTAAGGTTGTGGATGTGCTGTTGCCACTAGGGATAAAACATCGATGCTTTGTCTAAAGATATTTGTGTTGATTACATTACGCACCATACTTAATGCAATTGTCTGTTGCTTGCAACTTAATACCGGAAGGGGTTCGGATGATAACCTGAAAGTGGACTTTTTAGGCATAGATGCATGCTGGATAGCGGTCTATGTACTTTGTCGTAATGCCCTGATTAAATCTCATAGTACTCATCATGATATTTGTATGTGCATTGTTAGGCCTTCTTTATTTGTCAATTGCCCAACTGTAATTTGTTCACCCAACATCTGTTTATCTTATGGGAGAGACACCACTAGTGAACTGTGGACCCCGGTCCTATTCTTTACATCTGAAATACAATCTACTGCAATTGTTCTTTACTGTTCTTCGCAAACAAACATCATCATCCACACTATACATCTAATCCTTTGTTACAGCAAGCCGGTGAGATTGACAACCTCACTGTTACGTTGGGGCAAAGTACTTTGATTGTGTTGTGCAGGTTCCACGTTGGCGCCGGAATCCCTGGTGTTGCGCCGCACTACACTCCGCCACCAACAACCTTCAACGTGCTTCTTGGCTCCTACTGGTTCGATAAACCTTGGTTTCTTTTTGAGAGAAAACTTACTGCTGTGCACATCACACCTTCCTCTTGGGGTTCCCAACGGACGTGTGTCTCACGCGCATCAAGACTGTTTTCTGGCGCCGTTGTCGGGGAGATCAAGACACGTTGCAAGGGGAGTCTCCACTTCCAATCTCTTTACTTTGTTTTTGTCTTGATTTATTTTATTTACTACTTTGTTTGCTGCACTAAAACAAAACACAAAAAAATTAGTTGCTAGTTTTACTTTATTTACTGTCTTGTTCTCCATATCAAAAACACAAAAAAATTAGTTACTTGCATTTACTTTATCTAGTTTGCTTTATTTACTGTTTCTAAAATGAATACTCCTGAAAACACTAAGTTGTGTGACTTCACAAACACTAATAATAATGATTTCTTATGCACACCTATTGCTCCACCTGCTACTACAGCAGAATTCTTTGAAATTAAACCTGCTTTACTGAATCTTGTTATGAGAGAGCAATTTTCTGGTGTTAGTTCTGATGATGCTGCTGCCCATCTTAATAATTTTGTTGAACTATGTGAAATGCAAAAGTATAAGGATGTAGATGGTGATATTATAAAATTAAAATTGTTTCCTTTCTCCTTAAGAGGAAGAGCTAAATATTGGCTGCTATCCTTGCCTAAGAATAGTATTGATTCATGGACTAAATGTAAGGATGCTTTTATTGGTAGATATTATCCTCCCGCTAAAATTATATCTTTGAGAAGTAGCATAATGAATTTCAAGCAATTAGATAATTAACATGTTGCTCAAGCATGGGAGAGAATGAAATCTTTGGTAAAGAATTGCCCAACCCATGGACTAACTACTTGGATGATCATCCAAACCTTCTATGCAGGATTGAATTTTTCTTCGCGGAACCTATTGGATTCAGCTGCTGGAGGTACCTTTATGTCCATTACTTTGGGGGCGGCTACAAAGCTTCTTGATAATATGATGATAAATTACTCTGAATGGCACACGGAAAGAGCTCCACAAGGTAAGAAGGTAAATTCTGTTGAAGAAACCTCCTCCTTGAGTGATAAGATTGATGTGATTATGTCTATGCTTGTGAATGGTAGATGTAATGTTGATCCTAATAATGTTCCTTTAGCTTCATTGGTTGCTCAAGAAGAAAATGTTGATGTAAACTTCATTAAAAATAATAATTTCAACAACAATGCTTATAGGAATAATTCTGGTAACAACTATAGGCCATATCCTGCTGCTAATGGTAATGGTTATGGTAATTCTTATGGGAATTCTTACAACAATAATAGGAGTGTACCCCCTGGTCTTGAAGCCATGCTTAAAGAATTTATTAGTACACAAACTGCATTTAACAAATCTGTTGAAGAAAAGCTTGATAAAATTGATATTCTTGCTTCTAAGGTTGATAGACTTGCCTCTGATGTTGATCTTTTAAAATTGAAAGTTATGCCTAATAAGGATAATGAAAATAAGATTGTTACTACAGAAAATTCCATCCAAGTTATAATTAATGAGAATATAAGATTGATGGCTGAATTGCATGCTAGGTGGGAAAGAGAAGAAAACGAAAAACTTGCTAAAGAGAATAATGTAGCTAAAGTTTGGACTATTACCACCACTAGTAATGATAATGATTCACATGTTGCTAAACCTCCTACTATCAATGGTAAAATAATTGGTGTTGGCAATGTTTCTACTCCTAGTGCAAAGCGTGCAAAATTACCTGAAACTGCTGAAACTGATAAAACTGCTAAAAATTTTCAAAACGTTGGGGACAATGATTCCATTGCTGTAGGTCATAATGATTTAGACTTTGATGATTGTCACATCTCTGAAGTTATAAAGTTCTTACAAAAACTTGCTAAAAGTCCCAATGCTAGTGCTATAAATTTGGCCTTTACAAAACATATTACAAATGCTCTCATAAAAGCTAGAGAAGGTAAACTAAAACTTGAAACTTCTATTCCTAGGAAGTTGGAAGATGGTTGGGAGCCCATTATTAAGATGAGGGTCAATGATTTTGATTGTAATGCTTTATGTGATCTTGGTGCAAGTATTTCTGTTATGCCCAAGAAAATCTATGATATGCTTGACTTGCCACCATTGAAAAATTGTTATTTGGATGCTAATCTTGCTGATAATGCTATAAAGAAACCTTTGGGGAGGATTGATAATGTTCGCATTATGGTTAACAATAACCTTGTCCCCGTTGATTTTGTTGTCTTGGATATTGAATGCAATGCATCTTGTCCCATTATATTGGGAAGACCTTTTCTTCGAACTGTTGGTGCTACCATTGATATGAAGGAAGGTAATATTAAATATCAATTTCCTCTCAAGAAAGGTATGGAACACTTCCCTAGAAAGAAAATGAAGTTATCTTATGATTCTATTATTAGAACAAATTATGATGTCGATGCTTCATCTCTTGATAATACTTGATTCACACTTTCTGCGCCTAGCTGAAAGGCGTTAAAGAAAAGCGCTTATGGGAGACAACCCATGTTTTTACTTTTGCACTTTGTTTTAAATTTGAGTCTTGGAAGTTGTTATTACTGTAGCAACCTCTCCTTATCTTTATTTTATTGCATTGTTGTGCCAAGTCAAGTCTTTGATAGTAAAGTCAATACTAGATTTGGATTACTGCGCAGAAACAGATTTCTTGCTGTCACGAATTTGGATATGGTTCTCTGTAGGTAACTCAGAAAAATCTGCCAATTTACGTGCGTGATCCTCAGATAAGTACGCAACTTTCATTCAATTTGGGCATTTTCATCTGAGCAAGTCTGGTGCCTCTAAAAAATTCGTATTTACGGACTGTTCTGTTTTGACAGATTCTGCCTTTTATTTCGCATTGCCTGTTTTGCTATGTTTGATGGATTTCTTTGTTCCATTAACTTTCAGTAGCTTTGTGCAATGTCCAGAAGTGTTAAAAATTATTATGTCACCTCTGAATATATGAATTATGCACTGACCCTCTAATGAGTTTGTTTTAAGTTTGGTGTGGAGGAAGTTTTCAAGGGTCAAGAGAGGAGGATGATACAATATGATCATGAAGAGTGAAGAGTTTAAGCTTGGGGATGCCCCCGTGGTTCATCCCTACATATTTTAAGAGGACCCAAGCGTCTAAGCTTGGGGATGCCCAAGGCATCCCTTCTTCATCGACAACTTATCAGGTCACCTCTAGTGAAACTATATTTTTATTCCGTCACATCTTATGTGCTTTACTTGGAGCGTCTGTTTGTTTTTATTTTTGTTTTGTTTGAATAAAATCGGATCCTAGCATTCTTTGTTTGGGAGAGAGACACGCTCCGCTGTTTCGTATGAACACATATGTTCTTAGCTTTATCTTTAATGTTCATTGCGAAAGTTGAACTATTTCATTCATTGCTATATGGTTGGAAACGGAAAATGCCGCATGTGGTAAATGGTATAATGTCTTGAATAATGTGATACTTGGCAATTTTTGTGCTCATATAGATCATGTTTAAGCTCTTGCATCATGTACCTTGTACCTATTAATGAATAACTACATAGAGCTTGTTAAAATTTGGTTTGCATGATTGATCTCTAGAGTCTAGATATTTTCTGGTTAAGGAGTTTAAACAACAAGGAGACAATGTAAAGTCTTATAATAGTTACAATATGTTCATATGTGAGCTTTGCTGCACCTTTTATACTTGAGTTTGCTTCAAACAACCTTGCTAGCCTAGCCTTGTATTGAGAGGAATTCTTCTCGTGCATCCAAATCCTTGAGCCAAATACTATGCCATTTGTGTCCACCATACCTACCTACCACATGGTATTTCTCCGCCATTCCAAAGTACATTACTTGGGTGCTACCTTTAAACTTCTATTCTTTGCCTTTACAATACATAGCTCATGGGAAAGTAGCCTTAAAAACTATTGTGGTGAAGAATATGTACTTATGTGTTTTATTTCTTAATAAGTTGCTTGTTGAGCGGTAACCATGTTTCTGGGGACGCCATCAACTTTTACCTTTGTTGAATATCATGTGAGTTGCTATGCATGTTCGTCTTGTCTGAAGTAAGAGCGATTTTCATGATCAAATGGTTTGAGTATGCATATTGTTAGAGAAGAACATTGGGCCGCTAACTAAAGCCATGATTCATGGTGGAAGTTTCAGTTTGGACACAAATCCTCAATCTCTTATGAGAATATTAACTGTTGTTGAATGCTTATGCATTAAAGAGGAGTCCATTATCTGTTGTCTATTTTGTCCCGGTATGGATGTCTAAGTTGAGAATAATCAAAAGCGAGAAATCCAATGCGAACTTTCTCCTTAGACCTTTGTACAAAGTGACATAGAGGTACCCCTTTGTGACACTTGGTTGAAACATATGCTATGCAATGATAATCCGTGTTAATCCAAGCTAATTAGGACAAGGTGCGAGCACTATTAGTATACTATGCATGAGGCTTGCAACTTATAGGATATCTTATACATAACACATATGCTTTATTACTACCGTTGACAAAATTGTTTCTTGTTTTCAAAATGAAAAGCTCTAACACAAATATAGTAATCCATGCTTCCCTCTGCGAAGGGCCTATCTTCTACCTTATTGTTGAGTCAGTTTACCTATTCTTTCTATCCCAGAAGCAAACACTTGTGTAAACTGCGTGCATTGATTCTTACATGTTTACCTATTGCACTTGTTATATTACTTTGTGTTGACAATTATCCATGAGATAAATATGTTGAAGTTGAAAGCAACCGCTGAAACTTATATCTTCCTTTGTGTTGCTTCAATGCCTTTACTTTGAATTTATTGCTTTATGAGTAACTCTTATGCAAGTCTTATTGATGCTTGTCTTGAAAGTACTATTCATGAAAAGTCTTTGCTATATGATTCATTTGTTTACTCATTATCTTCATCATTGCTTCGAATCGCTGCATTCATCTCATATGCTTACAATAGAATGATCAAGATTATGATAGCATGTCACTTCAGAAATTATCTTTGTTATCGTTTACCTACTCAAGGGCGAGTAGGAACTAAGCTTGGGGATGCTTGATACGTCCCAAACGTATCTATAATTTCTTATGTTTCATGCTACTTTTATGATGATACTCACATGTTTTATACACATTATATGTCATTATTATGCATTTTCCGGCACTAACCTATTGACGAGATGCCGAAGAGCCAGTTGCTGTTTTCTGCTGTTTTTGGTTTCAGAAATCCTAGTAAGGAAATATTCTCGGAATTGGACGAAATCAACGCCCAGGGGCCTATTTTTCCACGAAACTTCCAGAAGTCCGAGGAGGAAACGAAGTGGGGCCACGAGGTGGTGACACACTAGGGCGGCGCGGGCAAGCCCTGGCCGCGCCGGCCTGTTGTGTGGGCCCCTCGTGACTCTTCCAAACCTGCCCTTCCGCCTACATATAGTCTTCATCGCGAAACCCCCAGTACCGAGAGCCATGATACGGAAAACCTTCCAGAGACGCCGCCGCCGCCAATCCCATCTCGGGGGATTCAGGAGATCGCCTCCGGCACCCTGCCAGAGAGGGGAATCATCTCCCGGAGGTCTCTTCATCGCCATGATCACCTCCGGATCGATGTGTGAGTAGTTCACCCCTGGACTATGGGTCCATAGCAGTAGCTAGATGGTCGTCTTCTCCTCATTGTGCTATCATGTTAGATCTTGTGAGCTGCCTATCATGATCAAGATCGTCTATTTGTAATGCTACATGTTGTGTTTGTTGGGATCCGATGAATATTGAATACTATGTCAAGTTGATTATCAATCTATCATATATGTTGTTTATGTTCTTGCATGCTCTCCGTTGCTAGTAGAGGCTCTGGCCAAGTTGATACTTGTGACTCCAAGAGGGAGTATTTATGCTTGATAGTGGGTTCATGCCTCCATTAAATCTGGGACAGTGACAGAAAGTTCTAAGGTTGTGGATGTGCTGTTGCCACTAGGGATAAAACATCGATGCTTTGTCTAAGGATATTTGTGTTGATTACATTACGCACCATACTTAATGCAATTGTCTGTTGCTTGCAACTTAATACCGGAAGGGGTTCGGATGATAACCTGAAAGTGGACTTTTTAGGCATAGATGCATGCTGGATAGCGGTCTATGTACTTTGTCGTAATGCCCTGATTAAATCTCATAGTACTCATCATGATATTTATATGTGCATTGTTATGCCTTCTTTATTTGTCAATTGCCCAACTGTAATTTGTTCACCCAAAATCTGTTTATCTTATGGGAGGGACACCAATAGTGAACTGTAGACCCCGGTCCTATTCTTTACATCTGAAATACAATCTACTGCAATTGTTCTTTACTGTTCTTCGTAAACAAACATCATCATCCACACTATACATCTAATCCTTTGTTACAGCAAGCCGGTGAGATTGACAACCTCACTGTTACGTTGGGGTAAAGTACTTTGATTGTGTTGTGCAGGTTCCACGTTGGCGCCGGAATCCCTGGTGTTGCGCCGCACTACACTCCGCTACCAACAACCTTCAACGTGCTTCTTGGCTCCTACTCGTTCGATAAACCTTGGTTTCTTTTTAAGGGAAAACTTACTGTTGTGCACATCACACCTTCCTCTTGGGGTTCCCAACGGACATGTGTCTCACGCGCATCAGAGAGACACCACTAGTGAACTGTGGACCCCGGTCCATTCTTTTACATCTGAAATACAATCTACTGCAATCTCTGTTCTCTGTTGTTTTCTACAAGCAAACATCATTCTCCACACCATACGTTTAATCCTTTGTTTTCAGCAAGCCGGTGAGATTGAAAACCTCACTGTTAAGTTGGGGCAAAGTATTGTGATTGTGTTGTGCAGGTTCCACGTTGGCGCCGGAATCCCTGGTGTTGCGCCGCACTACACTCCTCCACCAACAACCTTCACGTGGCCTTCATCTCCTACTGGTTCGATAACCTTGGTTTCTTACTGAGGGAAAACTTGCTGCTGTACGCATCACACCTTCCTCTTGGGGTTCCCAACAGACGTGTGCTTCATGTGCCATCACAGCGGAAGGGAGAGAGTGCACCGACTCGGAAGCCTCGGATTCAGTATCTCTTTTAGAGGAAGCCGCGGATTTGTGAGATCCCGCGACTTTACTCTCAGGGCGAGAAGTACCCTGCGCATCGTCGGTAACGACGGCTCGTTCGTCGACTGATGTCTACGGGTGCTTCTATTCTTGTAGACAGTGTTGGGCCTCCAAGAGCAGAGGTTTGTAGAACAGCAGCAAGTTTCCCTTAAGTGGATCACCCAAGGTTTATCGAACTCAGGGAGGAAGAAGTCAAAGATATCCCTCTCATGCAACCCTGCAACCACAAAGCAAGAAGTCTCTTGTGTCCCCAACACACCTAATAGGTGCACTAGTTCGGCGAAGAGATAGTGAAATACAGGTGGTATGAATAAGTATGAGCAGTAGCAACGGCACCAGAAAAGTGCTTTGCTGTCCAGGACTGGCGTGTGGTTGATGGTGGTAATATTGCAGGAAGTAAAGATGCAGTAAAACAGTAAACAAGCGATAACAGTATTTAGGAACAAGGCCTAGGGATCATACTTTCACTAGTGGACACTCTCAACATTGATCACATAACAGAATAAATAAATAGATGCTAGACTCTACACCCTCTTGTTGGATGATGAACACCACTAACTGTGTAGGATTACACGAACCCTCAATGCCGGAGTTAACAAGCTCCACAATATTCAATGTTCATATTTAAATAACCTTAGAGTGCATGACAGATCAACATAACCAAACCAAGTACTAACATAGCATGCACACTGTCACCTTCACACTACGAAAGGAGGAATAGATCACATCAATACTATCATAGCAATAGTTAACTTCATAATCTACAAGAGATCACAATCATAGCCTACGCCAAGTACTACACGATGCACACACTGTCACCATTACACCGTGCAGGAGGAATAAACTACTTTAATAACATCACTAGAGTAGCACACAGATAAATTGTGATATAAAACACATTGCAATCATAAAGAGATATAAATAAGCACTTCACTATGCCATTCATAACAGTGAATAAGTATTCTGTGAAATATAGCCTAAGAGACCCACACGGTGCACACACTGTCACCTTTACACACGTGGGACAAGGAGTCTCCGGAGATCACATAAGTAAAACCCACTTGACTAGCATAATGACATCTAGATTACAAGCATCATCATATGAATCTCAATCATGTAAGGCAGCTCATGAGATTATTGTATTGAAGTACATAGGAGAGAGATGAACCACATAGCTACCGGTACAGCCCCGAGCCTCGATGGAGAACTACTCCCTCCTCATGGGAGACAACAGCGTTGATGAAGATGGCGGTGGTGTTGATGGAGGAGCCTTCCGGGGGCACTTCCCCGTCCCGGCGGCGTGCCGGAACAGAGACTCCTGTCCCCCAGATCTTGGCTTCGCGATGGCGGCGGCTCTGGAAGGTTTCTCGTAACGTGGCTTTTTCGTCGAACGTGATAGGGTTTTCGCGACGGAGACCTTAAGTAGGCGGAAGGGCAGGTCAGGGGGTCACACGAGGGCCCCACACGACAGGCCGGCACGGCCAAGGCCCAGGCCGCGCCGCCCTGGTGTCTGGCCACCTCGTGGCCCCACTTCATAAGTCCTCCGGTCTTCTGGAAGCTTCGTGTAAAAATAGGCCCCTGGGCGTTGATTTCGTCCAATTCCGAGAATATTTCCTTACTAGGATTTCTGAAACCAAAAACAGCAGAAAACAGGAACTGGCACTTCGGCATCTCGTCAATAGGTTAGTTCCGGAAAACGCATAAATATGACATATAATGTGTATAAAACATGTAGATATCATCAATAATGTGGCATGGAACATAAGAAATTATCGATACGTCGGAGACGTATCAGCATCCCCAAGCTTAGTTCCTGCTCGTCCCGAGCAGGTAAACGATAACAAAGATAATTTATGGAGTGACATGCCATCATAACCTTGATCATACTATTGTAAGCATATGTAATGAATGCAGTGATCAAAACAATGGTAATGACATGAGTAAACAAATGAATCATAAAGCAAAGACTTTTCATGAATAGTACTTCAAGACAAGCATCAATAAGTCTTGCATAAGAGTTAGCTCGTAAAGCAATAATTCAAAGTAGAGGTATTGAAGCAACACAAAGGAAGATTAAGTTTCAGCGGTTGCTTTCAACTTATAACATGTATATCTCATGGATATTGTCAATGTAAAGTAATATAACAAGTGCAATATGCAAGTATGTAGGAATCAATGCACAGTTCACACAAGTGTTTGCTTCTTGAGGTGGAAAGAGATAGGTGAACTGACTCAACATAAAAGTAAAAGAAAGGCCCTTCGCAGAGGGAAGCATTGATTGCTATATTTGTGCTAGAGCTTTTATTTTGAAAACATAAAGAGAGCATAAAAAGTAAAGTTTTGAGCGGTGTTTGTTGTTGTCAACGAATGGTAGTGGGCACTCTAACCCCCTTGCCAGACAGACTTTCAAAGAGCGGCTCTCATGAAATTTTATTTTTGGGTGGCACTCCTTCCAACCTTGCTTTCACAAACCATGGCTAACCGAATCCTCGGGTGCCTGCCAACAATCTCATACCATGAAGGAGTGCCTTTTTATTTTAGTTTTATTTAGATGACACTCCTCCCCACCTTTGCTTTCTCAAGCCATGGCTAACCGAATCCTCGGGTGCCGACCAACAATCACATACCATGGAGGAGTGTCTATTTGTAACTTTATGAAACTTAATTAATTCGGGGCTGGGAACCCCATTGCCAGCTCTTTTTGCAAAATTATTGGATAAGCGGATGAAGCCACTAGTCCATTGGTGAAAGTTGCCCAACAAGATTGAAAGATAAACACCACATACTTCCTCATGAGCTATAAAACATTGACACAAATAAGAGGTAATAACTTTTGAATTGTTTAAAGATAGCACTTCAAGCAATTTACTTTGGAATGGCGGAGAAATACCATGTAGTAGGTAGATATGGTGGACACAAATGGCATAGTGGTTGGCTCAAGGATTTTGGATGCATGAGAAGTATTCCCTCTCGATACAAGGTTTATGCTAGCAAGGTTATTTGAAACAAACACAAGGATGAACCAGTGCAGCAAAACTCACAAAAAAGACATATTGTAAATATTATAAGACTCTACACCGTCTTCCTTGTTGTTCAAACTCTTTACTAGAAATTATCTAGACCTTAGAGAGACCAATTATGCAAACCAAATTTTAGCAAGCTCTATGTATTTCTTCATTAATGGGTGCAAAGTATATGATGCAAGAGCTTAAACATGAGCACAACAATTGCCAAGTATCAAATTATCCAAGACATTTTATCAATTACTACATGTAGCATTTCCCGTTTCCAACCATATAACAATTAACGAAGCAGTTTCAACCTTCGCCATGAACATTAAAAGCTAAGAACACATGTGTTCATATGAACCAGCGGAGCGTGTCTCTCTCCCACACAAGCATTTATTCAAACAAAACAAAAAGAAAAACAAACAGACGCTCCAAGTAAAGTACATAAGATGTGACCGAATAAAAATATAGTTTCAAGAGAAGAAACCTGATAAATTGTCGATGAAGAAGGGGATGCCTTGGGCATCCCCAAGCTTAGATGCTTGAGTCTTCTTGAAATATGCAGGGATGAACCACGGGGGCATCCCCAAGCTTAGACTCTTCACTCTTCTTGATCATAGTATATCATCTTCCTCTCTTGACCCTTGAAAACTTCCTCCACACCAAACTTTAAGCAAACTCATTAGAGGGTTAGTGCACAATCAAAAATTCATATGTTCAGAGGTAACACAATCATTCTTAACACTTCTGGACATTGCACAAAACTTCTGAAAGTTAATGGAACAAAGAAACTCATTCAACTTAACAAAAGCGGCAATGCGAAATAAAAGGCAGAATCTGTCAAAAACAGAACAGTCCGTAAAGACGAACCTGGAAGGGGAACTTAACTTGCTAGAACGGAAAAACTCAAAACTAATGAAAGTTGCGTACATATCTGAGGATCACACACGTAAATTTGCAGATTTTTTTGATTTTTTTACAGAGACTTCTGCGCGAATTCGTGACAGACAGCAATGCTATTTCTGCGCAGCAATCCAAATCTAGCATCAACTTTACCATAGAGACTTTACTTGGCACAAAAACATGATAAGGAGAGGTTGCTACAGTAGTAAACAACTTCCAAGACTCAACAAAACAAAAATTGCTGTAGAAAAATAAACACATGGGTTATCTCCCAAGAAGTTCTTTCTTTATAGCCATTAAGATGGGTCAGCAGTTTTAATGATGTACTCGCAAGAAATAAGAGTTGAAGCAAAAGAGAGCATCAAAAAGCAAATTCAAAACACATTTAAGTCTAACATGCTTCCTATGCATAGGAATCTTGTAAATAAACAAGTTCATGAAGAGCAAAGTAACAAGCATAAGAGGATAAAACAAGAGTAACTTCACAATTCTCAACATAAAGAGGGGAAACTTAACATTATTAAGATGCATACAACCATGTTCCCCTCTCTCATAATAACTTTCAGTAGTGTCATGAACAAATTCAACAATATAAGTATCACATAAAGCATTCTTATCATGAGTCTCATGCATAAAATTATTACTCTCCACATAGGCATAATCAATTTTATTAGTTGTAGTGGGAGCAAATTCAACAAAGTAGCTATCATTATTATTCTCATCATCAAATATAGGAGGTATATTGTAATCATAATTAAACTTATCCTCCATAGTAGGCGGCACCAAAAGGCCAATATCATTATAATCATCATATACGGGAGGCAAAGTATCATCAAAGTAAATTTTCTCCTCAATGCTTGGGGGACTAAAAATATCATGCTCATCAAAGCCAGCTTCCCCAAGCTTAAAATTTTCCATATCATTAGCAACAATGGTGTTCAAAGCGTTCATACTAATATGTTCCATAGGTTTTTTAATTTTCGCATCAAACCATCCATGTCTTAAATCAGGAAATAGAATAAGAAGCTCATTGTTGTCCATTATGCCTAACTAGTGTAAACAAGAAACAAAAAGATGCAATTGCAGGATCTAAAGGAAATAGCTTCGAGCACACACACAACGGTAACAGAAAAGTACTTTACCTGGGACCGGAGTATGAGTGCCTTTTACCTTTCCTCCCCGGCAACGGCGCCAGAAAATAGCTTGATGTCTACGGGTGCTTCTATTCTTGTAGACAGTGTTGGGCCTCCAAGAGCAGAGGTTTGTAGAACAGCAGCAAGTTTCCCTTAAGTGGATCACCCAAGGTTTATCGAACTCAGGGAGGAAGAGGTCAAAGATATCCCTCTCATGCAACCCTGCAACCACAAAGCAAGAAGTCTCTTGTGTCCCCAACACACCTAATAGGTGCACTAGTTCGGCGAAGAGATAGTGAAATACAGGTGGTATGAATAAGTATGAGCAGTAGCAACGGCACCAGAAAAGTGCTTTGCTGTCCAGGACTGGCGTGTGGTTGATGGTGGTAATATTGCAGGAAGTAAAGATGCAGTAGAACAGTAAACAAACGATAACAGTATTTAGGAACAAGGCCTAGGGATCATACTTTCACTAGTGGACACTCTCAACATTGATCACATAACAGAATAAATAAATAGATGCTAGACTCTACACCCTCTTGTTGGATGATGAACACCACTAACTGTGTAGGATTACACGAACCCTCAATGCCGGAGTTAACAAGCTCCACAATATTCAATGTTCATATTTAAATAACCTTAGAGTGCATGACAGATCAACATAACCAAACCAAGTACTAACATAGCATGCACACTGTCACCTTCACACTACGAAAGGAGGAATAGATCACATCAATACTATCATAGCAATAGTTAACTTCATAATCTACAAGAGATCACAATCATAGCCTACGCCAAGTACTACACGATGCACACACTGTCACCATTACACCGTGCAGGAGGAATAAACTACTTTAATAACATCACTAGAGTAGCACACAGATAAATTGTGATACAAAACACATTGCAATCATAAAGAGATATAAATAAGCACTTCACTATGCCATTCATAACAGTGAATAAGTATTCTGTGAAATATAGCCTAAGAGACCCACACGGTGCACACACTGTCACCTTTACACACGTGGGACAAGGAGTCTCCGAAGATCACATAAGTAAAACCCACTTGACTAGCATAATGACATCTAGATTACAAGCATCATCATATGAATCTCAATCATGTAAGGCAGCTCATGAGATTATTGTATTGAAGTACATAGGAGAGAGATGAACCACATAGCTACCGGTACAGCCCCGAGCCTCGATGGAGAACTACTCCCTCCTCATGGGAGACAGCAGCGTTGATGAAGATGGCGGTGGTGTTGATGGAGGAGCCTTCTGGGGGCACTTCCCCGTCCCGGCGGCGTGCCGGAACAGAGACTCCTGTCCCCCAGATCTTGGCTTCGCGATGGCGGCGGCTCTGGAAGGTTTCTCGTACCGTGGCTTTTTCGTCGAACGTGATAGGGTTTTCGCGACGGAGACCTTAAGTAGGCGGAAGGGCAGGTCAGGGGGCCACACGAGGGCCCCACACGACAGGCCGGCGCGGCCAAGGCCCAGGCCACGCCGCCCTGGTGTCTGGCCACCTCGTGGCCCCACTTCGTAAGTCCTCCGGTCTTCTGGAAGCTTCGTGTAAAAATAGGCCCCTGGGCGTTGATTTCGTCCAATTCCTAGAATATTTCCTTACTAGGATTTCTGAAACCAAAAATAGCAGAAAACAGGAACTGAGACTTCGGCATCTCGTCAATAGGTTAGTTCCGGAAAACGCATAAATATGACATATAATGTGTATAAAACATGTAGATATCATCAATAATGTGGCATGGAACATAAGAAATTATCGATACGTCGGAGACGTATCAGCATCCCCAAGCTTAGTTCCTGCTCGTCCCGAGCAAGTAAACGATAACAAAGATAATTTATGGAGTGACATGCCATCATAACCTTGATCATACTATTGTAAGCATATGTAATGAATTCCGTGATCAAAACAATGGTAATGACATGAGTAAACAAATGAATCATAAAGCAAAGACTTTTCATGAATAGTACTTCAAGACAAGCATCAATAAGTCTTGCATAAGAGTTAGCTCGTAAAGCAATAATTCAAAGTAGAGGTATTGAAGCAACACAAAGGAAGATTAAGTTTCAGCGGTTGCTTTCAACTTATAACATGTATATCTCATGGATATTGTCAATGTAAAGTAATATAACAAGTGCAATATGCAAGTATGTAGGAATCAATGCACAGTTCACACAAGTGTTTGCTTCTTGAGGTGGAAAGAGATAGGTGAACTGACTCAACATAAAAGTAAAAGAAAGGCCCTTTGCAGAGGGAAGCATTGATTGCTATATTTGTGCTAGAGCTTTTATTTTGAAAACATAAAGAGAGCATAAAAAGTAAAGTTTTGAGCGGTGTTTGTTGTTGTCAACGAATGGTAGTGGGCACTCTAACCCCTTGCCAGACAGACTTTCAAAGAGTGGCTCTCATGAAATTTTATTTTTGGGTGGCACTCCTTCCAACCTTGCTTTCACAAACCATGGCTAACCGAATCCTCGGGTGCCTGCCAACAATCTCATACCATGAAGGAGTGCCTTTTTATTTTAGTTTTATTTAGATGACACTCCTCCCCACCTTTGCTTTCTCAAGCCATGGCTAACCGAATCCTCGGGTGCCAACCAACAATCACATACCATGGAGGAGTGTCTATTTGTAACTTTATGAAACTTAATTAATTCGGGGCTGGGAACCCAATTGCCAGCTCTTTTTGCAAAATTATTGGATAAGCGGATGAAGCCACTAGTCCATTGGTGAAAGTTGCCCAACAAGATTGAAAGATAAACACCACATACTTCCTCATGAGCTATAAAACATTGACACAAATAAGAGGTAATAGCTTTTGAATTGTTTAAAGATAGCACTTCAAGCAATTTACTTTGGAATGGCAGAGAAATACCATGTAGTAGGTAGATATGGTGGACACAAATGGCATAGTGGTTGGCTCAAGGATTTTGGATGCATGAGAAGTATTCCCTCTCGATACAAGGTTTAGACTAGCAAGGTTATTTGAAACAAACACAAGGATGAACCGGTGCAGCAAAACTCACATAAAAGACATATTGTAAATATTATAAGACTCTACACCGTCTTCCTTGTTGTTCAAACTCATTACTAGAAATTATCTAGACCTTAGAGAGACCAATTATGCAAACCAAATTTTAGCAAGCTCTATGTATTTCTTCATTAATGGGTGCAAAGTATATGATGCAAGAGCTTAAACATGAGCACAACAATTGCCAAGTATCAAATTATCCAAGACATTTTATCAATTACTACATGTAGCATTTCCCGTTTCCAACCATATAACAATTAACGAAGCAGTTTCAACCTTCGCCATGAACATTAAAAGCTAAGAACACATGTGTTCATATGAACCAGCGGAGCGTGTCTCTCTCCCACACAAGCATTTATTCAAACAAAACAAAAATAAAAACAAACAGACGCTCCAAGTAAAGTACATAAGATGTGACCGAATAAAAATATAGTTTCAAGAGAAGAAACCTGATAAATTGTCGATGAAGAAGGGGATGCCTTGGGCATCCCCAAGCTTAGATGCTTGAGTCTTCTTGAAATATGCAGGGATGAACCATGGGGCATCACCAAGTTTAGACTCTTCACTCTTTTTGATCATAGTATATCATCCTCCTCTCTTGACCCTTGAAAACTTCCTCCACACCAAACTTTAAGCAAACTCATTAGAGGGTTAGTGCACAATCAAAAATTCACATGTTCAGAGGTAACACAATCATTCTTAACACTTCTGGACATTGCACAAAACTTCTGAAAGTTAATGGAACAAAGAAACTCATTCAACTTAACAAAAGCGGCAATGCGAAATAAAAGGCAGAATCTGTCAAAAACAGAACAGTCCGTAAAGACGAACCTGGAAGGGGAACTTAACTTGCTCAAACGGAAAAACTCAAAACTAATGAAAGTTGCGTACATATCTGAGGATCACACACGTAAATTTGCAGATTGTTTTGATTTTTTTACAGAGACTTCTGCGCGAATTCGTGACAGACAGCCATGCTGTTTCTGCGCAGCAATCCAAATCTAGCATCAACTTTACCATAGAGACTTTACTTGGCACAAAAACATGATAAGGAGAGGTTGCTACAGTAGTAAACAACTTCCAAGACTCAACAAAACAAAAATTGCTGTAGAAAAATAAACACATGGGTTATCTCCCAAGAAGTTCTTTCTTTATAGCCATTAAGATGGGCTCAGCAGTTTTAATGATGTACTCGCAAGAAATAAGAGTTGAAGCAAAAGAGAGCATCAAAAAGCAAATTCAAAACACATTTAAGTCTAACATGCTTCCTATGCATAGGAATCTTGTAAATAAACAAGTTCATGAAGAGCAAAGTAACAAGCATAAGAGGATAAAACAAGAGTAACTTCACAATTCTCAACATAAAGAGGGGAAACTTAACATTATTAAGATGCATACAACCATGTTCCCCTCTCTCATAATAACTTTCAGTAGTGTCATGAACAAATTCAACAATATAAGTATCACATAAAGCATTCTTATCATGAGTCTCATGCATAAAATTATTACTCTCCACATAGGCATAATCAATTTTATTAGTTGTAGTGGGAGCAAATTCAACAAAGTAGCTATCATTATTATTCTCATCATCAAATATAGGAGGTATATTGTAATCATAATTAAACTTATCCTCCATAGTAGGCGGCACCAAAAGGCCAATATCATTATAATCATCATATACGGGAGGCAAAGTATCATCAAAGTAAATTTTCTCCTCAATGCTTGGGGGACTAAAAATATCATGCTCATCAAAGCCAGCTTCCCCAAGCTTAAAATTTTCCATATCATTAGCAACAATGGTGTTCAAAGCGTTCATACTAATATGTTCCATAGGTTTTTTAATTTTCGCATCAAACCATCCATGTCTTAAATCAGGAAATAGAATAAGAAGCTCATTGTTGTCCATTATGCCTAACTAGTGTAAACAAGAAACAAAAAGATGCAATTGCAGGATCTAAAGGAAATAGCTTCGAGCACACACACAACGGTAACAGAAAAGTACTTTACCTGGGACCGGAGTATGAGTGCCTTTTACCTTTCCTCCCCGGCAACGGCGCCAGAAAATAGCTTGATGTCTACGGGTGCTTCTATTCTTGTAGACAGTGTTGGGCCTCCAAGAGCAGAGGTTTGTAGAACAGCAGCAAGTTTCCCTTAAGTGGATCACCCAAGGTTTATCGAACTCAGGGAGGAAGAGGTCAAAGATATCCCTCTCATGCAACCCTGCAACCACAAAGCAAGAAGTCTCTTGTGTCCCCAACACACCTAATAGGTGCACTAGTTCGGCGAAGAGATAGTGAAATACAGGTGGTATGAATAAGTATGAGCAGTAGCAACGGCACCAGAAAAGTGCTTTGCTGTCCAGGACTGGCGTGTGGTTGATGGTGGTAATATTGCAGGAAGTAAAGATGCAGTAGAACAGTAAACAAGCGATAACAGTATTTAGGAACAAGGCCTAGGGATCATACTTTCACTAGTGGACACTCTCAATATTGATCACATAACAGAATAAATAAATAGATGCTAGACTCTACACCCTCTTGTTGGATGATGAACACCACTAACTGTGTAGGATTACACGAACCCTCAATGCCGGAGTTAACAAGCTCCACAATATTCAATGTTCATATTTAAATAACCTTAGAGTGCACGACAGATCAACACAACCAAACCAAGTACTAACATAGCATGCACACTGTCACCTTCACACTACGAAAGGAGGAATAGATCACATCAATACTATCATAGCAATAGTTAACTTCATAATCTACAAGAGATCACAATCATAGCCTACGCCAAGTACTACACGATGCACACACTGTCACCATTACACCGTGCAGGAGGAATAAACTACTTTAATAACATCACTAGAGTAGCACACAGATAAATTGTGATACAAAACACATTGCAATCATAAAGAGATATAAATAAGCTATTCACTATGCCATTCATAACAATGAATAAGTATTCTGTGAAATATAGCCTAAGAGACCCACACGGTGCACACACTGTCACCTTTACACACGTGGGACAAGGAGTCTCCGGAGATCACATAAGTAAAACCCACTTGACTAGCATAATGACATCTAGATTACAAGCATCATCATATGAATCTCAATCATGTAAGGCAGCTCATGAGATTATTGTATTGAAGTACATAGGAGAGAGATGAACCACATAGCTACCGGTACAGCCCCGGGCCTCGATGGCGAACTACTCCCTCCTCATGGGAGACAGCAGCGTTGATGAAGATGGCGGTGGTGTTGATGGAGGAGCCTTCCGGGGGCACTTTCCCATCCCGGCGGCGTGCCAGAACAGAGACTCCTGCCCCCCAGATCTTGGCTTCGCGATGGCGGCGGCTCTGGAAGGTTTCTCGTACCGTGGCTTTTTCGTCGAACGTGATAGGGTTTTCGCGACGGAGACCTTAAGTAGGCGGAAGGGCAGGTCAGGGGGCCACACGAGGGCCCCACACGACAGGCCGGCGTGGCCAAGGCCCATGCCGCGCCGCCCTGGTGTCTGGCCACCTCGTGGCCCCACTTCGTAAGTCCTCCGGTCTTCTGGAAGCTTCGTGTAAAAATAGGCCCCTGGGCGTTGATTTCGTCCAATTCCGAGAATATTTCCTTACTAGGATTTCTGAAACCAAAAACAGCAGAAAACAGGAACTGGCACTTCGGCATCTCGTCAATAGGTTAGTTCCGGAAAATGCATAAATATGACATATAATGTGTATAAAACATGTAGATATCATCAAATGTGGCATGGAACATAAGAAATTATCGATACGTCGGAGACGTATCATCGACCTCCCCACCTTCAGGAAGGGGAGGCAAGGAAGATAAAACTTGATGTTTCTGAAGAAGGAAAAGTTACACCAACGGGAAGTTAAGCAAGACAGCAGTCGAAAAAATATGAATTCAGGAAAATAAGTTCAGCAAGATAGTAGTCGAAAACAAATAAATTCGAGAGGGTCACTTCTTATTAATATAGCAAAACAGTAGGAGCCTTTCCTACTATTAAAGTTTCAAAAAAAAAAAATTCGAGAGGGCAAGTAGTTTACCTTGGGGAGGGCGTTGGTGCCGCTATACGGCTCCACGCGACATGAGGTTGGAATCGTGTCTTTCTTGCTCAGCGATGAAATACGCCGGACAAGCTTTTCCAAATCCTTCACCGAAAGATCCTTGGATATGCGGTCAGTGTCTTTATTGCCGGCGTACATTCAGAGGGGGTTTTTGCGAGCCTGCAGAGGCTGCACCTGATCCTAAGGAAATATGCGGTGATCTCAATACCCGACAATTCCTTGCCACGGGTATTCTGGAGCTCGTGGATGCGCTTCATCAGCGCATCTGTCGCCATCTTCTCTTCGTCGGTAGCTTCAGCATCCCACGACCGGCGTCGAAGGATTTTTTCGCTACCATCAAAAGGCGCGATATTGTAATCTTGCGAGTTGATGTGCTCCTCGCGGATGTATAGCCATCTTCTGCGCCACCCTTGGACAGAATCAGGGAATTTGACATCGAAATATTCGACATCAGGGCGGACGCAGATAACAACACCTCCTACATTGTAGGTGATGTTGTGGGAGCTGTTGCGGCGAACAAGGAAGATGCGTTTTCACAGGCCCCAATTTGGAGGAGTCCCTAGAAAGCACTCACATAAAGTGATGAAGATGGAGATATGGGGGATAGAATTGGGAGTCAGCTGGTGTAGCTGCAGCCCATAAACAAAGAATAATCCACGGAGGAATTCGTGGATAGGAGTGGACAGGCCGCGGATGAGCTGGTCAACGAAGGTTACCCGGTATCCGATGCGGGGCGTTGGGAAGCTTTCTTCACCGGGGAAGATAAGCGCCTCGTCTTTCTTCGTCAGCCCAAGCTTCTTGAGCAGGTTCACGTCTTGGTTCGAGATCTTAGATCTCTCCCACTCAGAGAACTCCAAATCTTCTGCCGCCATGCCAGTTCTTGGAGAGGTGTGCCTTGAGAGTCTTGCCCACGGTGGCATCAACGTGAGTGTTGGCGAAGTTGGGGAAGAGCAAGGGCGCAATAGCTTCGCAGTATCAATGGAGGTTTTTTGGAGAGAGATAAAGCAGGAGCGCGGCGTAACGAAGGGGATAAAAGGAGGAAGAAGAAGGCCATTTATAGCGAACCAACGAATCGCCGCGTCGTTGGATGCAGAAGAAATGGATCTAGGACCTTACACGTGTCTCCGGGGGTAAAACAGTATTTTTACTATGAAGTAACTAGACAGGCGCTACAGCGCGCGTGCCAGGGAAAGTGGAGGAAGTGTGTCCCCCACTTGCGTAACGTGTCAAATACCGCAGAGTTTCGGGCCTACAAGTCAGTGATAGGACAGAACTGGCGTCTTCCCGATACAGCGATCATGGCCATCGTCAGCGCTGATGTCACTATAAGCGAAACTTCGACTGCGGTGCTTCGAGGATTGGCGACAGAGGAGTATTATTGGTAACTTCGGGAGCTTTTGATCAAATACAAGTTTTTGTTCAAATGCTCGGGGGCTACTTTTTAAAGGGGTTTTGATAAAGGAGTTGATTCAGAAAGACAAACATTAGCCTACAGCCATCATCAGCAACAACATCATTCAAAGAGAACTTCGAGTAGCTTCATCAAGGATATCGACAGGGAATTCGAGTATTTCAACAAAGAAAAGACGAGAGCCTATGATCAAATACAAGCATTTGTTCATATGCTCGGGGGCTACTCTTATCATAAGTATTGTTTATACTTCTGATAAGAGGGTAACACAGATGATACAAACATAGAGTTGTTCAAAAGTAACGTAGGTTGAGCCTACAACCAAGTATAAATACTCGACTGTGGCCTCGGGGGCTACTCCCATCCGGAGCGCTGGTCGCGCACCCGATAAAAGATGGAAGAACTAGAAGAGTTGACAATATAACGACAAAGATACTAAAAAGGTGAGCCTACAACCAAGTACAAGCACTTGGCTGTAGCCTCGGGGGCTACTCCCATCGGGAATGCTGTTCGCGTACCTGATGAAATTGAAGAAGTCATGGTGAGCATATTTTGAGTTATGAAATAACTCTTCATATACTTCCATCGGGAGGACAAGATAAAAATATACAAGTCATCATATGACTCGAACAAATGTGCTACTCCAGCAGCCGAAAAAGGCACTCGACAATATATTCTCAGAGCGCCTCAGTCACGACTTGCGAAGGTAAGACCCCACGATCTATGAATGCCGCAATACTTTGCGAAGGTAAGACCCCAGGATCCGTCCTGCGCGGCTTGGCATCGCCTATGAATGCGCTCTGCTACTTTTTTTTCCGTATCAACAGATGTGAAGAAAACTCCTAACGGACGCATTAGGTACCCGATAAAACATGACTGGAATTCGGCATCCGGTAAGACCTTAAGCGGCACATGACGAATTACGCTAGTATCCCGAGATTATGTCCAGGGACATGATCTTGAATTAGGTTTTTGCGGGATTGCCACAAGAGCAGTTAACTGGTACCTGATCTGTCAGATGAACCAACCCCAACTACCGATATCCCTGTACAATATATGATTGTTTTATGAAAGTTGTTTACTGACTCGAAGAAATCCTATGTTAATTGTGAAGATGGAGATTTTCCCTGATTCTTCGATTCAAGCAAAATCTCGGGGGCTACTGACATAGGCATCCCCAATGGGCCTGCCAAAGATGGTACCCAGGGTTTACTGAAGGCCCACGACCCGAAGTTTATGAAGCCCGGAGGCCCAGTCAGGAGATAGTTTGGAAAGATAGAGTTGTATTAGGAATAATAACTTGTAACTATTCCAGGACGAACTCAAAGAGTCACCCGATCTTTGTAACTTGTACATCACGAAACCCTCGGCTCCACCTCCTATATAAGGGGGAGTCGAGGGAGGAAGAGAGGATCGATTTCATTGTCAACACAACCCTAGTTTCTTAGCAGTCGAGTACCTTTCCGGCTGAACCCTCGAGATCTACTTGCCCTATACTTCCCTGAAAACCCTAGTCTACAATCTGTAGGCATTGACAAGTCGATACCTTGTCACCGGGGCAGGGTGGGCGGCGCGGGCAGGGGCGGCATGGGGCAGACCGTGGCCGGGGAGGCGCGGAGCCAGGCGGGCGCGCAGCGGGGCCGACACGGGGTGGTGCGGGGCGGCGGGGGCGGGCGTGGGGCCGGGCGCGGCGAGGGCTGGCGCCTTGGTGGCCGACCGGGGAGAGCTTGGGAGGAAGCAACCTCCCAGGGAAGAAGAAGATCAGAAAAAATGGCTGACAGGTGTGCCTTAATGGCATATTTAGGGAATATGTTATTTTACAGTTTTCGTTTACGGGGTCTGTTCTGCGCCATCAATTTTTCGATCCGTAAATACGAGTTCGGTGAACTGAACTCGGTGTTTTCAGTTCGCGTGTTTACGGGCTCTGTTAGAGATGCTCTTAGGAGGGTAGTGGCACCCCAGCCCACCAGACTTCAAATTCCGAATTTAACACTTTGGTGTCTTTTTTTCGATAAAGGGAACATATTAATATCAAAAGATACCACTTAGACCCAGCCTCTGCAACAACACCCCACCCCAGTGGCAGTACAGATGCACATAGCCAAAAAAGACTAAAGAAAACTAAGAAACAAAAATCCCACTGTAGCGTTCCAGACCTAGCAACAGCAATACAACCACCACCGTGACAACACCTGCAGTACATACTCTCCAAAAGAAGCGCCTCCAAGAAGGGAACAGTGCGCCAGCGCTGTCATCGCCCGACCAAAGGTCTTAGGTTTTCACCCTGAAGATAGTCCCCACTCTCAAAACAATGCCTCCAACAAGGTCATTGCCAAGCAAATCCCTCAGCATCACGGAGACTCGAACCTCCTTTAGCCACTCCACCAATCCAGCCTTCATGATATTCCTTCTTCTGACTTCACTATGGACAAAAAAGTCACCTGATGTCAACACAGAATAGAGCTTCACGCCGCTCCCTCCGGAACCAAACGGTCGGAATAAAAACATGGGTGCGCGCGACCGAATACCACCTGATCCAGCAAGACCAGCAGCCCCCACGCCGCCAGTCTATCCTGCCGAATCACCAGGGAAGAGGGAAACGGCGCAGATCATGCGTATCACCGCCGAACCGTCACCGGGGGCGGAGGCCGCCACCGCTCCACCGAATCCTCCATGGCTACCGATGGAGAGCATCAGGCCCCGACCAAGTAGCCGTGCCGTCCGGCTTCCTCCACCGGTGCTTCATCACCTCCCATGGAACGCTGCCGCAGAAGCCCTCTCCTCCCCCTCGTTGTTCGATGTAAGGGGCGCCGCCACCGCCGCTAGGGCTGAGGCCGGGGCCGGAGCTGGGGCCAAGGCCGATGCTGGTAGCATCGGCGGTTGAGGGGCGACGGTCTGGGGGCAGCTGCTCGGGGCGGGGCGGGTGGATCCTCCGCCGCCGCCCAGGATGGGGGAGGGAGAGGAGGAGAGCGATGGCTAGGTTTTAGTTTAAATTTGAACAACAATCACCCACTTTGGTGTCTCATAAAGATGGAATATTCTTCGGTGGGAGGCGACGTTCTCGTAGACAGCGAGCTCAAGACCCGCCGGATCAGATCTTCGACACACTCTCTCGAAAGTGCTTAGGGCATCTCCAGCGGGCCGACGCATTTCGGACGTCCGAAATGTCCGTTTGCGTCGGCCCGCGGACGCGATGTGGCCCAGGGCGACCGTTTGCGTCTGGGGTACTTCCAGCGGTGCGGACGCATTTTTTAACCGGGGACAACGTCAAGCTCGCTAATGGCGTTTTACGTCCCGTCAAGGACTTCCGCCGACGATTAACTGTTCCCGCGCGACGATGATCGTTCCCGCGCGTGCCCAATACATTGGCAAGTTTCGCCGGCGTTTCGCGCGCGCGGGAAACGCCCTGCGTGCCAACGCCGTTTCCCGCCCCGCCGTGGCTATATATGGTGGACACCGGCGGGGGCGACGAGCACACCTCAAGCTAAACCCTACCATCCATCTATGGCCGACCACATTAGTTGGGAGCACGTTGTTCACATGTGCCGCCAGCTCCACCCGGAGGAGGAGAAGGAGGTAGCCGCCGCCGGCGTTGAGGCCCAGCAGCTGGACCTGGAGGCGGAGGTTGCGGTGGCGGTGGCGGAAGCGGCAGAGCGTGTGGAAGGGCGCCTCGCGGCGACCAGGGCGGAGATCGCCAACGCCATGGCCGAGCTCGCCGACGCCAGGGCCGAGCTCGTGGAGGCGCGGGCGGCCATCGCGGCCCCTCCGGCGGACGACGACCCCCCCGTGCCTAGCCTCTTCGAGTGCGCCGGCGACCAGCGGGTTCTGCTCGCGTCCTTCGAGTCCTTGGCTGGGGACGCCAGGCCGCCGTCGAGCTTGGTCGCGGAGGAGGAAGCTCACGCTATGCGATGGCCATGGCTCGTGGGTTAATGTGCTCGACTCCGGACTCGCTCCAGCGTAGGGGCCCTTCTTCCGCGCGGATCGAGCAGGAGAACCGGGAGCTGGATGTCGCCATCGCCGCCAGGGACGAAGCGGTGGCGGCGGTGGCTAGGGACAGGGCCCGCTTCATCGCCGACGTGGCGGCGATCCAGCGATCGCCTGTGCGAACGAGGATGCGGCGGCGGTCCAAGCGGCGGCGGCGGAGGAGGAGGCCCAGGCGGCGGCGGAGGCGGCGGCTACCCAGGTGGCGTTGGCCCAGGCGGAGGCCCTGTGGGACAGCTCCCTAGCCGAGGCCCTCGAACGCCGCAGGCGGCAGGACGAGATGTCCATTCGCCGGCGTGTGCGGCACGCGGAGTGCGCGAAGCGCTCCCGCTTCGACGACGGTGCCGGCCCTTCCGGCGGCCAGTAGTAGGCCACGTGACTGCGAGTAACCGAGGTCGGTGTAGGCCGCGTGACGGCGAGTAGGTACGACCGTTGTAGTTTTAGGTTAACTCGACTAAGCATGTCTGTAAAGATGGTCCATTTGGCCAATCAATAGTAATGAAAAAATCTTTTGCTTGCCTACTCACTGCCGACCGGGCCCGGATGCGCCCAACGCGGACAGTTTCCGCGTGCGGAGCGTCTGCGGAGACGCAAACCTGACGCATATTTGGGCCAGGTTTGCGTCTCCGCGGACGGCCCGGTCACTTAGCCTCGCCCCGCTGAAGGTGGTGCCAGACGCATTTCCGGTCACGGAGGACGAAAACGGTCACTCAGCGACTGTTTGCGTCGCGCCGCTGGAGATGCCTTTGTAGAGACTATATCTGGCCATGGGCAGCCCGGCCCGACGGCCCGACCCGAGCCCGGCCCGAAAAACTCGGGCTTGGGCCAGAAATGTTGGCCCGACTGCCGGGCCGGGCCTGGGTAGCCCGAAAACTCACTTTAACACTACGGCCCGGCCCGCGGCCCGACGGGCTTGGTGGGAATTTGGTCGGGCCGGGCTGGGCTTGGGCCGGATTATTTTGCGTCGGGCCTACCTCGGGCCGGCCCGAGACCCGGCCCGGCCTGACACATGCCCAGGTATAAGGTATAGTAGAGACAGAGTGTCCGTGAATGCGTTCATAGATGTGAGTGTGTGCACGTATGTGTGACATCTTTACTTGTACCGAGTGTTTCGAAAGAAAAAAAGACTGTACAAAGCCTTAAATTCTGCTGAAGAACATGGGTGGAGCACGAGCGTACGAGCACGACTGCTGCCCCTGCTCCTGCAACCAAACCGCGCAGGGGGTCGACCACCGGGCGTCGCGGAGCACGGGCAGATCGGGTCTCTAGCGGGCGGCGTCGCCATCGGGGCGATCCGTGCGGGGGCATGACACGGCGCCACAGCGGCGAGATCCCTTGGCCGGACGCCGGCGCTGGAGCAGCCCCACCGTATCTGGAGTGGATCGAGGTGGTCATGGCGCTGTGCTGTCCCCTACGGCTACGGGCACCGATGGCGACGGCACGACGCAGGAATGAAAAGAAGCAGGATTCTTGGCTTGGCTCGGCGTGCGACGGCCGGCCGGACGGGTCAACCGTGAACGAGCTAGCTAGCCGTGGCTTGCAAGTTGCTCCGGCCGGACTACGTAGTAGGCTCTCCTTTTTGGAATGTGACTAGGCGGGTGAAGAACTTGGTGACAGGACCTATGGATTGAGAGGGCAACCGTCCCGTTGAATTTGAGATCCAAATGGTTGCGTTGCGTATGTCCATTGATGTTCTGCTTATCCTGTCCCTGCTCGTAGCTGCACCATGTTTCTTTGTTTCACGGCAGATATGGGCTCTGTTTACAACACATCCCTACTTCCCTAGTAGTACTACGAACTCCATTCATGTATTCCAACTCCTAGACGACTTCGAAGTACTACTCCTTCCAGTCAATAATTTACACCCGAGTTTAGTTTAGATTTAAACGAAAAAGGTTAGACTATTACGAGACTATTAGGCAATTTCTACGTGAGTTTACATACCAAGATCATGACATTAACAGTAGCAAACATAACCACAAGCATCGGACTGCATATAAAGATGGAACTAGTGTAAGGAAAGATACGAGAAACTCATACATCACAACCGGTAACATCTGCACCACAGCTTCTTCGTTGTTGGTGTCGCCCATTTCCAGAAACCGTATCGTCCATCACCCAGTGCAGGATCTCAATGGACGTGGCGTCAAAAGTTTGCTCTCTTCGACATCTGTGCATGAAGTCGTTGAAATGGGGAAGACTAGAGAGCCGCCCAAACAAAAGGAACTCGGGTCCACCCGATAAAAAAACAATTTCTAACTTGAAACACGGCGTGTGATGCATGGCATGCAAGGTGGAGGAGTCATCGTGAACTATTCTATTCCAACTCACTTAGTTAGAGTGGAATAGGTCACCTTATAAATCACTCTCATTCTCTTGCAGCTGACAATGTGAGACTAAACTGAAATCTCAAAGGTTTGTTTTGAGATTTTAGCATATATGGGCTTCAGCACCCCATGTAAATCAAAGAAAAACTCGAAAATTCTAGAAAGGAGTGAGTAATATGATTTTTTTTTATTGGCTGAATGACCCAGAACAAGCGAACACGCCCATGTCTCTCCATGATTGGAAATGATGAAACCATGGAAATCCATACTCAAGTCCCCATACGTACGGACGTGGCAGTGGCCCGAGTGAAAGGACGACCTCTCGCCATCAGAGCGGGGCTGGGCGGCCAGGCAATGGCGAAAGCGTTGCACGTCCAAAAGAGCATGCACGGTGCAACGCAGGAGGGACCATGACCACCACAGGAAAAGCGAAGCGCAGTGTTGTTTTCCATGATGAGCAGAGCGCAACGCGCAGCTGCTGCTGCTGCTGCTGCTGCAACCTATGGATTTCTTGGGGTTGTGCGCAGGTCAATCGGCGCTTGTGCATTGGTGCACCCAACCAACGGGTATGATCCATATTGGGGCAGCCACGATTGCTGCTCTGATTGCCGCTGCCGCTGCCGCCCAATGGTTGGTTGGTTGGACCCGTTGATTTGGCTCCCAGCCTGAAACTTCCTGTGGTGAATTTAACGGCACGGCAGGCAAACATACAAGTCCACACCCGTGAGCTGCTGCTTGACGTGATATTTTCTTTCTCTCTTGAAAGGTCAACTTGAAGAGAAATTACTACTCTACTTGTAGTAGTTCCCATAGATCGAAAGAATGTGCTTCTTCAGTTACATTGTGTATATGAGGCATTTTGAAGATTCCTCTTCAACCCAATTAGACTTTAAGATGAGCTCGCAAGAATTCAGCTAAAACTCGGAACCCCTACAATACAAGTGTACCTTTTCATCACCTACGGCAACTCACAAGGTAACACCACCAACAATATTCGACGAAGGTTTCTAGAATGAGATTTTGATACATATGCAAGGTAACAAATCCAACATAACCTGAAACCGACTGATCAAGCTCCGGTGAAATCCCAAGAGGCTGACAAGAGGGAAAACATCACAAGACAAATCATATGATAGACAATTACCACAAGGCTCATCACAGACATGAAACAAGATAACAATCTAATGAACCGGCCACCAATGTCCAACTAGTACACAAACACATTTCAGAACAAGGCCAACTAACCAACAGAGCACCCACTAGATCAACATGAATACAACTTGCTGCCGCGTACAACAAGGATTACAATTATTCATTTCAAATATTTCGGAAGTAACCGAGGTAACCTAGGCTACACTAATGCGATCCATACCTAGAACAGCAACTCGAGTTCCCAGAAAATAGAATGCTAGGAGATCCTAGGAGTAAACCTACCAACAAATTATCTACAAACAACAGATCAGATAAGGTCCTCTCAGCTTTTGGCTAAGAATACATCCAGATGACCCATTCTACTGCCCACGGCCAGTGAAGACGCCTCAAACTGTGAAGAGTTGTCATGATTGATCCTTCTATAGCTGTATTTACGGCACGGTGGACTTTGTTCTCCAGAAGCCAAGAAATGCATTGTAACCATGCCAACAGCTAACACTGCACTATTCCCTAATAAACCACCGATATTTTTCATGTTGAGACTGTTCCTAGCTAGATCCAGACTAGAAGAAACCATCCACCCCAAGAAGTTTGATCCTTTTTCGCTCTTCCCGGTAGCATTCATGCCAGCATTGCTTCTTGATTTCTCAGGCTTGTTTACTGACAGAGAAGGCCAGATATCATGGTACACATTATTGATGAACTCCGACGCCTCTTCTATCACCTTGCAATTTTTCCCATGATGCTCCTTTAATCTTATGGAAAGCATGATGTGGCTTTGCTGCAACCTTTGCAATGCAACATCTCGTTCTGCTTCCTGCTGTAAATGCACAGCCTGCAAATGAGTGATACATAAGTACACCGTGGATTTTATTTAAGGTCTCCAAAGTCTACAAGGATAAGTTAGTGTTGACCACAATTCGTCCACAGAAACAACAAAGTGTGTTCTAGAAGGCCATGGAAGATATTGCGTATACATTACAAAGTTATACATGTTTAACATCTAGATGCAACTGGAGATCAAACCATCAAAATAACTACTAATCATGAATTCCACAAGAATTAGGAGTGACCCTCAAATAACGATAGACACTACTGGAAATTATCGATATTCATATGTAACAAGATAGGTTTAATCAACCAAACATCCAAAAAAAAAATTCCTTAGCACGCATCTAAATCACCAAGATGCCATAAACTACAGCACACAAACAAACAAAGCAAAAGAAAAAGCAAAAGAACAGTCCAACTAAGCTAGGCTAGCCGAAGTCTACGCAAAGAACATACTAAACTTCATGAGTTTCAGTTGCATTACTGCATAGCTTTGTTTTCTTGGATCCTTCAGAATCTCTCTGTGTGGCATCCTTTATTCCCCTAACAAAAATAATCTAGACAACTCAAGTTCCAGCCATGTACTCCCTCCATTTTATGAAACTTGTCGAGATTTACTCAAATTTGGATGTATCTAGATGCTATTTAGTGTCTAGATACATCCAAATTTAGACAAATTTCAGACAACTTTCATGGGATGGAGGGAGTATAAGTTATGAACTTCTATAGCTGAATGATTGACCAACCTGCGGTTCCTTCTGAATAAGAGAATTCTACCTGTTCCTTAGGATCATACTACTCCCTCCGATCCCTTTTAATTGACTCAGATTTAGTACTAAATCCGAGTCAATTAAAAGGGATCAGAGGGAGTACCTTCTAAGGCTGCTACAACAGTATTAAAGTACCTTGGTCCATGCCTATACGAGCTTGACAAAATGGCAGTGGGACTGCTCCTTTTGAAGACAAGCACAATTTTGAACTTGAGTAAACGTCAATGGATGCTTTAGTGCTCCACTTCACAATCATCTAGTTGGAATTATCATACACTGTACCTCATTAATCACAAAAAGCTAATCTACATGTCTGCAATGTACCTAGTAAATCACACAGCACTCACCGCGTAAATCAAATTGAGCTTATCATGAATTCAATAGACAGCTTGGGAGAGCCAAATAAGCAAAGCACAACGACCGAGTGGAGCACTACAAACTTCTGAACTCCTATCTTCACATTTTAATGAGTGATAAACTTTGCAAAATCAGATTGCAATCTAAGAGTCCATTCATGGTACCACAACAAACACGATATTGAGCTAGCCAGAAGTGATAACATATAATTCTTCAGTCATGCAACAGGGTACACCTCTAAATTCCTAGTTTCCTACCACAGAAATATCGGCATAGTTACTAAGATTCCATTCATGGTACCACAACAAACACGATATTGACCTAGCCAGAAGTGATAACATATAACTCTTCAGCAATGCAACATGGTACACTTCTAAATTCCTAGTTTCATGCCACAGAAATATCAACATAGTTAATCATGGTGCAAACACGCTCTTCTTAATTTAACAAGGATGTGCAGGTGCCTGAATCAATACCGCAGTCACAGGCCAAAATATAAATTAAAATCTTCGCAATAGAAGGTCCGGCGTAGTAAGACCACCGACACCTTTCATTAAACATGAAGGAAGTTATCCAGTATCCTTTTTGAGTCAGAAGAGCCTAGTCAATGAGAGTGTGAATCATTTGGAGACCGTTCCGTTGATGGAAAAATGCAGCTGTTTCGCCTAATTTGAGATGAGTGAAAAGAAACTTGACGCATTGTCCGGAACAACCTGAATTAGTTCTTATCTCACACACACTCATGTAAACATAAAGACGGCTGATTCACAAACATGCTAGCCGAATGAACTATTTGCAGATTTTGCTCAGGGTGATTTCAAACTTCCAAAAACCAGTGTGCACACTACGAATCTAGTCCATTCGATCAATCACTTCACATTCGCATTGTAATCTTACCTATCCGACCATGCTTTCAAAGCTTCAGTAATAACCAGTCGCTCGGATTTACTGCCATTTCTAGCCAAGTCCCTCCTCAATTTACAGAAACATCCTACCAACCAAATTACTGACTAGGACGTTCCTTTGAAAAATTCTACTGAAAGTGAGCGCAAATACGGAACCTAGGATGACAAATCGAGCTAGAGTGAGGGGCAAGGGGAGGGGTTTAAGAGGGCGGGCTCACCAGAAAGCACTCCAGCTGGTCCTCGAGGTCCTCGAGCGCGGCGCGGATGGCGTGGAGGCTCCTGGCCTCCTCAGCCACCGCATGGAGGTCCGCCTCCTCGTCGGGGACGCCCTTGATGTAGACGAGGCCCGCGGGCCTGTCCCCGGCCCGGCGGCGGACGGTGCGCAGGAAGTGGGCGCGCGAGAGCGCGTGGATGGCGTCGCTGACCTTGTCGTGGAGGTCCCAGATGGTCTCCAGCACCGCCGCCGCCTCCTCGGGCTCCATCCCGAACCCTAGCGCCGCCGCCCCGAGAGGCTGCGCTGGCTGGTCGCCGCTTGGGTCCCGGGGTTTCCCAACTGCTTGGAGGGAGACTCGGAGTGAGAGAGAGTGGGGAATTTTTCTGCGCAATGATGAGGCTGACATGGGCCAATGGGCCGTTGCTCATGGGCCGTCTGCAACACTCGGAATGGCGTAACTTATGGGCCGGCAACAGCGGGCCACATTGAATCTGGGCTCGGGAAGGGTAAAAAGCGTGGTACCGCGAATGCTCGAGACCTTTCCGAGCTCTTCTATTCCATCAACGGCCGCCGGGGCGCCGCCGGTTTTCTTTCTTCTCGCCGCCGCCGCCGCCGCCGCCGACGCACCAAACGGGCAGCTGTTCCCTCGCCGGGGCCGACCATAAACATAAATCACGAAGCAGCGCCAGCCACGGTCACCAGCTATTAGCGATTCTCCCAAACCACCTCTCTCCCGTCCCCTGTAGATTTCTTGGATTGGATCGGCATGGAGAAGGAGACGACGACGCCGCGGCCGGTGTGCGCGCCGGAGGCGCTCGCGCTGCTCAACTGCGCCGCCGAGAACCCCTACGACCGCGACAAGTGCCTCTCCCTCCTCGACGCGCTCCGGGAGTGCATCGCCCACAAGGTAATTCCTCTCAGATACCATGCTCGCGTGGATTTATTCGCTAATTCTTACCGATACAACTATGATTTGTGGATTATCTTGATCTTGAGTCAGTGCCTAGCTCATTTTTGGATGGACTGTTGTAGGACTTCATAGTTCCCAAACAGCAAAGATGTAGTAAGGGTTATTCAGAACATATGTAATTCTGTATGCACGTTACACATGGTATTGTATGAAATCTTGCATCATATGCTTCCGTGTAACATCAAGCAAAGTGAGCACTAGGTCGCATAATTCCTTATCATACTTATGTTGGATGGTAGAGATATCAACTTACATGACTGTGGATCAAAGCTTGGTTAAGGGTGACAACTTATAAATGTTTAAATCACGTATTTGTGCTCAGTGTTACAAAGGCTTAAACCTCTTGTTTGTACTCAGCTAAGTAGTATAGTACCAAGTTTTTTATACCTGACATAATTCCCCTTTGGAATAGTAAAGAGGAAATACCAAAGTCTCCTAAGAGTTTATCTCCTTCAAAGATGCGTGATATTCGCTTACTCTAGTCCAGTTCTGCTGCATGTTGGACAGCAACTTGCCTATCAAATGTCATTTAAAAAAGGTTGACCAAATGTCTTATCAAAAAAGTCATCTGAACATGTGAATTAAACTGACAACATTGACTCAAGGTGCATCTAATGTGTCACTGGATTTGAAATCTAAATTTGATCTACACACTGCAAAACTAAATACCATTGTGCAATGAATAGTAGCTAAACAATAAGATATGAACCAGGTTTATTCACAATATATTTTGTTCTCTTTCTGATTCTCAATGTTTGGCCGAATTAAAATTGTCACATGGTAGATGAATCTTTGGGCTGGAGATGAATTTCTTTTGAGTGTGGGCAAATTAGAAAACTTGTGGCTAATCTTGTATAACTTCAAAAACTTTTAAGTATTTTTATATTTTTGTACAAACAAATAAAATATTTATTGCGGTTTAAAAAGTCGAGATGGGGCCTAGCCCATACCTGCGTGGGTCTACCCTCGAAACATGGGGGTTAATGTTATCAATTTTATCAAAACTAGATGATGTCCCATGCGCAGCGGGATTCTTTCAAATGATGGTAAAGCAAAAGATGAAAAATCTATTAACTTGAATACTTGACAAATGCTGGTACTCGACAACACAATTTTGATGAGTCTAAGGCATCACCATTAATATATTGTAAAACAACTAAAAATAATTTATGAGATGACCAACATTCATAAGAATAAATAATATATCAGATGACTTACGTTCATAAGAATACATTCTCATGCACTGCATGTGAAGAGGATGATCAAGAAAATGAGTAATCACACAAACATTTTCCATATTACACACTACCAACTACATTGGACTCTTTGCATACATCGTCATCATCTTTGTAGCATGTCGTCCTGAAAAAAGAAAATGCACTATGCTTAATATATACCAAAGAATTTTGTAATAATCCAAAAGGTTAGTGATTTCTCTATCATCTTCTGTTTTCATCATAACAATGTGGTTGTGCCTATAATTTCTGGTAGCAATTGCATGACAAAGCTTGGTATTTTCATCGCCAAGCTTGGCCCATCTAATATTAGCTCTCTTTCTCCAATACAGTCGTTTAGCCGCCAGCATCTTTGTAAGATGTGACTTCAGTGCCTTCCTGAAAATTTTCTCCAGCCTTGATAAAGCTCTTTGTTCTTCCAGCCCATCAAGAAGTGCAAGTACGATAACTGAGTCAAATGTTCACTCCATTTTTTGATGTCATGTCTAAGAGACTTAAATTTAGCCACAATGTACTGAGCAATATTCTTGAAATGACTAGTATGATTCAAATGGGTCTTAACAATTTCCTTGAATCCATCAAACTCAAGCCAATATTCTTCAAATCTGAATATATTTGATTTCTGAATGCCACTGCCAATTTGAATCCTTATAGGGATATGATCAGACCCAAGTCTAGCCATAGAACTGGCCAATATATTTGGAAATGTGGAAGTCCATTCGGCAGATTTTTCCAAAAGTGGAGTGTCTTGCAGATTACTCCATGTGTAGCTTCTTATTCCTTTCAAGGGAATCTCTTCTAAATCATGTAACTGAATCATGGAATTAAATAGAAGCATATTGGAAGAGTTACCACCAGGTCTATTTCTGTCCTCATTACTTCTTATCATATACTCCGTAGTATAAGTCACCCATAATTATCGATGACTCGTATGAGGAAATGTCAAGATTATTAACCACTGAACAAATTCTTGCCTCCCTTCATTGTTATATTTTACATGAAACATAGACATTTGTGACATAAATAGTCCTGGCACTGAAGGTACATGATAGCTTTGTAGTATTTGGAAGTAAGATTGGCTCACAACAGAACCATTAAATGCAGAACCATTCCAAATAGTAATCAACAACAACAACAACAACAACAACAACAACAACAACAACAACAACAACAACAACCAAGCCTTTCAGTCCCAAACAAGTTGGGGTAGGCTAGAGTTGAAACCCATAAGATCTCGAAGCCAAGTCATGGTTCCGGAACGTGGATAGCTAACTTCCACGCACCCCTATCCATGGCTAAATCTTTGTCGATATTCCAAACCTTCAGGTCTCTCTTAACAGACTCCTCCCATGTCAAGTTTGGTCTACCACGACCCCTCTTAACATTCTCATCACGCTTTATCCGTCCGCTATGCACTGGCGCTTCCGGAGGCCTTCGTTGGATATGTCCAAACCATCTGAGACGATGTTGGACCAGCTTCTCTTCAATCGGTGCTACCCCAACTCTCTCCCGTATATCGTCGTTCCGTACCCGATCCTTTCTTGTGTGGCCACATATCCATCTCAACATGCGCATCTCTGCTACACTTAACTGTTGGATATGTCGTCTCTTCGTTGGCCAACACTCAGCGCCATACAACATCGCAGGTCGGATAGCTGTCCTATAAAACCTGCCTTTTAGCTTTTGTGGCACTCTCTTGTCATAGAGTACGCCAGAAGCTTGGCGCCACTTCATCCAACCAGCCTTGATTCGGTGGCCCACATCTTCATCGATATCGCCATCCTTCTGCAACATGGACCCCAAATATCGAAAAGTGTCTCTCTCCGGTACCACCTGCCCATCAAGGCTAACCTCGCCCTCCTCGTGCCTAGTAGAACTAAAACTGCATCTCATGTATTCAGTTTTAGTTCTACTAAGCCTAAAACCTTTCGATTCGAGAGTTCGCCTCCACAACTCTAACTTTCTATTAACCCCCGTTCGGCTATCATCGACTAGCACCACATCATCCGCAAAGAGCATACACCATGGGATGTCTCCTTGTATATCCCTTGTGACCTCATCCATCACCAAATCAAAAAGATAAGGGCTTAAAGCTGACCCTTGGTGTAGCCCTATTCTAATTGGAAAGTCATCAGTGTCGCCATCGCTTGTTCGAATAGTAATCAGACCTCCAGAATTACCAACAGAATGAGAATAGATAAACTGATTCAGCCTTCTTGGACATAAAATTTTCAGATAGTTACTATCAAATGTTTCACGTTTGGTTTCTTGCATACAAATAATATTGCATTTGCTCTCTGAAATTTTGTTGGCTATGTCATCCCATCTATCCTGAGAGTTAATACCCCTGATGTTCCAATAATTTTGATTCATTTAAAATTAGTGGGAGCAATTATATGGTGCTAATCTAGCAACTATGTTAGCGTTATCTGGCAACTCGCATGACCAAAAATATTTGTCCAAACATAGACAACATGAGATCTAGTTTTGAAGCCCTCTTCCAAATGAACTCATCCATCAGGATTGCATGAAATGTGCAATTATATTCGTACTAGTTGGCCTGTAAAATGTTGCGAAAACCTCTTCATGTTCGATTTCAGTTTAGTTCCCCCTATGATCATGAAAATTGTCTGCCATACTCTTAGCTGGACTCTAGAAAAAATGGAGTAAGAATAACCAAATAATCATATTAGTCGTGGTCCATCTGTTTCATATAAAGAAATAAAGCCAGAAACCTGGAACTGATTCTTGTGTTAATGTTGTTTGCTGATATTTCCTCTGTCGGCAAACTTGAGTTTGGCTCTTCTTGCTTCATGTTTTTCTTCGGGCGACTGCTTTTATTTGTAAAGTGTATTTCTCTCTTGTATGTATTGTTTGCATTCTCTAAATGTCCCTCCTTTTGTTTCGTTAAGTGTATTCTCTGTTGTAATATGTATTGTTCACATTCTTTAAATAACCCCGCCTTTTGTTAAAATGCAGAAAGTGAAGAAATTTTCGTTGGCTGAAGCAAGCTCAGCCGGCACCACTGAAGCTCCAAAAGGCAAATAGAAGCCCGAAATGTCGTCAGTGCCACTTTTAGCACATGTACTAGGCTGGAGTGATTTTGTTGGATTTGTTATCTTGAAATTGGCAGATTACGGTATCTGAACAAAAAATCTGGCATCGTTCACTGGAAATTGTATGTAATTGGCACAATTCAAGCAGAGAAGGGTGAATGCAATTTCCCCAGGGTCGTTCCAAGTGGATGATCGTTTTATAAGTAGCACGCATATCAAAAGTTTATGATCATTTTGTTAATAACCACACATCCAAACTTCATGTCGTACTTTCTGAAAATAATCACATGAACATATGATCCATGTGGTGAGTCATCGATAAGCTAGGGAAACATATGATTTCCAAGCTGATTCTGCAAGGACCGGACAGATACGATTTGATGCGTTTAGTGAGATATTGATGATGTCTGGCCGTCAGGCAAGTATTATTCCTTTCAGTTTCGGGTGTCAAGCAAAGCCATGTTCCTATAGATCATGGTTGCGATGTTACGGAGAGCATCTCCCTAAATAGCTTTTGGTGTGTGGTCCTGAATTCGTTACCAACCCTTTCAACATGTACTCTATATGAAGTACTCACAAACGCTCCACAGGGTCATCATCTCTTAGTTGTTCCTGTGCATCTCTGTTTTCAATCCACGTAAGTATCACCAATAACTCTGCCAACATACGTTAATCACGGTGCTCTCGTAGTCCTCCTTAGACGGCATCTCAATATCCTCTTGGTCATACTATTTTTTGTGCCAAAAACTCGCCAATTTATCAATAAGCATAATAAGTAGGCGTACAACCAACCCCAAAAGTAATAGAAATTACATATACGTCTTTGAACCACCTAGCGACGACTAAAAACGCCGGCATGAACCGAAGGCGCGTTGCTATCTTCACCCATGTAGAAGATCCGCCGGACACACGACTCCACACGTCCTTCGCCGGTGCTAGACTCACCACCGGAGCGAACATAGGGCGGGGATGACTTTATTCTGACTTAAGGATGTAGCTGCAGCTTCAGCGTCCTGAAAGATACTGAAAAACAACCTGAACAAACAAGAAACCCTCCCTCCGGCGAGGGGCCTGGTCCGCCACCCTCCGGCAAGGGAAACGTGCACACGTGGGATGTTATGCCTATGTAAATGCTATGCGAAGAGGAGTTTCCTTTGATTGCAGCGAAGGGATTTTCCAGGAGGTATCACCTAATGCTGCTTTTTCTATAAAATTTACGCTGAAAGATTACTACGAGATTAGTTCCTACGAAATATGATTGTATGAATCAAAGAACTTATAGAAATCTTTCCTGTAGGATGTAGTAAATCATCCGCGATTGTAGCAATGCAGCACTCTCTTTATTGCCAAAACCCTAGAAGGAAACACGTCGCTGCAAGGATGCCACGTGGTCACCGCCACGGCGCATATGGCGCGGTAGCCGTGGTCGCTTTGCTTCCTCTTCTCTGGAGGAGTCGACACGAGCGAATTTCTCCGCCTCCACCTCCTCTCCATCCCGAATTTCTCCACGCCGCCGCGATTTCTGGTAGCCCCTTAACCCAACAGCAACTATAACAATCAATTCCCCCGCCGCCTCCCACGCTCGGTCGCACCGCTTCCTCGCCATGACCACCACGGAGCCCGCCCCGCCGCCGCCACCGCCACCGGCCGAGCGGGCCATGGGATTCACCGAACGCGCCGTTGCGGCGGCCGGAGCCGCCGTCATCTCCGCCGTCCTCGTCAACCCCCTCGACGTCGCCAAGGTATGCGCCGCCTCGCACCACCCGCGCGCATACCAGTTGCCATACACCAGCCTCTCCGCCTGAACAAAACGAACCCTCATTCAGCTGTCCCGCCATTTTGTCGCGAATCTTCAGTCTAGGTGAAAAAACAGGGGCACTGTGCTTCTTGGTCCTGGAAAAGAATACCTAGAGACTAGAGGCCGTATTGCTGCCAGGCGAATTGATCGGGACCTGCGACGAAACTTTGCGGCATTACCGTCTTACTTTTGGATTTTGGACTGTGTTTGTGTACATTGGTGTTGATTCAATCCTTATTCTGTCTTGCAGACGAGGCTACAGGCACAAGCCGCTGGAGTAGTCTACAATCAGGTAAGCTTGCCGCTTCTAACCCACGTAGTACAACAGTTTCTGTTTTCCATTCAATGCTTTACAGCCCTGCTTTATATTGAAAGCAAAAGTGCTGGGGATGCCAGTTTTATTGCTACAAGGGCAAATCAACCAAGTTTATCTATCCTATTACATTCCCCTGAGGAATAAAACATAAAGCACTGGCAGAGGGCTGGTACATAGAGCCACTTCACAATTTAATTGCGATACAGAGGAAACTTAACAAGTTGTGATCTTCCTGATATATGAATCGAATCAGTGAGATTGGGAACATCACCACATCGGCAAGAGAAGAAATGTTTCTGTGGATCCTCTTTAATCAGAAATGAACTAAAAATTCACACTAACTAAAAAACTCTCTTCAAGGAAAACTATCTGCCTGTAATACCCTGAGCATTTATTTTTCCTTGTGTGCTTTGTGTCCCAATCTTATTTCCAAAAACATACATTAATTGTTGTGATACTTTTTACAATGGATAAACCATCTGCGGCACCCAATTTCTGATAACAGTTACATACTGACAAGAAGATCCATTTCTCTCTGGATGATTCATTGTTTTATTCCCCTCTCTTCTGAAAAATTGTGTGTGGCATTCATTTTGCTAATTCTTACATAAAAGTATGGCTTGCTTGTTTATTTGTTTTTCTTTGAAATACATTGCTCAGATATGGTCAGATTTTAGGTGCTATCCATGGTGTAACCCTGGTGGATTAAAGTTAAATGGTTTAGGTCCATCATGCAGTCCTGAATGCTTTCAGTACAGGGGAACAATGGATGTGTTCTATAAGATAACTAGACAGGTAAATACACTTGCTGAGCTTTTTTCTTCATTGTGCTTTCCTGTTTCTGTTTGATCGTCTTTTTTAACGATTTATGAGCCACTGCAGGAAGGAATCTTTAGACTATGGAGAGGTACTGGTGCGAGCTTAGCGTTAGCTGTACCAACGGTATATCCTCTCACCTGGCCATGACTAGTATTCTGTTTGCACTAATGGCTTATTTCATGACTTTTCATCACATAGAGTTTTTCCTCGCCTTGCACATAATTTTCTGCATTTTTTTCTCGGTGTATTTATCTTTGTGTCATTTCATCTGTTATAAAATTGCATTTTTACCTTCATGACAAATGATTTTCTCAGGATGCTGATAATCTTTACAAGAAAAATGGATGGAATGCCCTTGTCGTAAAAAAATTGAGTATATTGTAGCAGCAATGATCTATCATAGAGTATGATGTTTTGTGTTTGATGATCTTTCTATAGGTTTTAATGGAAACATGAAATGCTTTAAAATAAAGAAGCTTTGACTGCACTGTTACTGATTTAGAACCTAATGTATCTTTACGTGTCCTCTTGGATTTGTATTAAATTTAGATCAACATCATGGAGCGATAGAATTGTACATCTTGAAGTACTTTGATTCATATATCTCATAGAAACTTACTGTCTTTCAGGTTGGGATATATCTGCCTTCTTACGATGTATTGCGCAATTGGATTGAGGAATATTCTGATCGCAGTAATCCCAAACTTAGGCCATATGCCCCTCTCATTGCTGGCTCTGTTGCACGATCATTGGCATGTATAACATGTTCCCCTATTGAGTTAGCAAGAACACGTATGCAGGTCAGCATATTGAATCCTATCTTCTCCGCAAACACCATTATTTGAAAAGAAAATGTATCTACTAACAAATGAAAGGGGTGGCAGCTGTGAAATTCCGCTGTTAACTCTTGTCACCAACAGATCGCACATAGAAAAACTTTGCGAGGCATTATCAAAGCCTTATCATAAATGATTCTGTTAGAGAAATGACAGTAAAAAATTTACTAGCTTGTGATTCAACAGTTATTGCCAGTACCTGCAGAGTACTAGAAACAGTTGAAATAGGCACCTTATTCTGGTGCAACTTATTTCTATATGCCATTCTCTAGATACAATTATATATTTTTTTATTGCATATATAGGCCTTCAAAGAGTCAAGTGGTGGAGCGAAACCCCCTGGAATGTGGAAGACTTTGCTAGGCGTGCTTTCATCGAGGCAAATCAGCAGCCACCCTGAAAGATGTATGCACTTGTCTGCTATACATACTGTTAGTCGTAACTGATGAAGAAGTCAATTATACCATGACGTCAGCACAATAATCAACCACGTACTTTTGACAATACAGCTCGAGGATACCACCTTCTATGGACTGGTATGGGAGCACAACTTGCACGTGATGTACCCTTTTCAGCTATATGCTGGGCGGTTCTTGAACCAGTGAGCTACTCTACTAAGTTTGGTATATTATATTCTGATTAAGGCAATTGAATTCAACCAAACCTGTAGAGGTAACTATTTTTTCTACTTCTAAATGCTTTCTTTTCAGACTAGAAGACACTTATTAGGACTATTAGTTGGTGAGCAAAGCAATGCAGCAGTTATACTGGGGGCAAATTTCTCCGCAGGCTTCATTGCTGGAGTGATCTCTTCTGGGGCGACCTGTCCTCTGGATGTTGCCAAGACGCGCAGACAAATAGAGGTGAGCTTGGGGCCATTGGCTTATCACTAGTTTTTTCAAGACTTCTCTCTACTAGATTTTGGTTGGTTAAACTCACTCTCATTCATTCCTGGTGCACCAAATGCTAACAATAACACTAAATACTTCTGTTTTTTTTCTCACATTACTGGGTGCTTACAAAATTTACCATTCTCATTCCAGAAGGATCCTGCTAGAGTATTAAAAATGAACACACGGCGAATACTGCTTGAGGTTTGGAGGTATTATACATTTTCCCTCGGCAAATTGGTTGCAACATACCCATCTTAAGTATGTGAAGTATGTAAGAATCAGTGAAGTCATGGAAACACCATATTCGTCAGGGTTAGAACTTACAAAATGGGAAGTATGTAAGAATCAGTGAAGTCAAGACGCACATAAAAGAGTCAGGCTCACTAAGTTGTAGTACTAGTATAGACGAGCATGGCATGTATGATAATAAAACCGTTCTCTTCACAAGTTCACAATATGACGTGGACTACAACTCTTCTTTCAAGATATGCTAATGAGATAGCAGGTCTCATATGTCCTTGCTCATTTCCACTCCCCGGAATCTTCTGGACGAGTCATTTAGCAACAGGCATGCATCATGCAATTCTTAATGACTGTTCATTTCAATGACCCAATTATGTTTTTCATACTGTCGACATTACATTTAGTCTCTGCATACCTCAGCTTTTCAGCACAATGCAATGTCCTTAACGCTTGTAATGCCCCAATTTTTGCAGGAATGAAGGCATGAAGGGCCTATTCAGAGGCGCAGGCCCTCGTATGGCACGAGCAGGGCCTTCAGTGGGTATTGTCGTGTCTTCATATGAAGTTGCCAAGTACATCATCCACAGGAAACAAGCAGAACTATGAGCTTAGATCAATTGTATGCAGATCTCAACTACAGCCAAGGCTTCTGATTGAACGTGGTTTCACTCTCGTGAAAGCTGGTTTACATTCCACGTGACCATGCCTACCTTATCAGAAGGGAGGATCACGTCTGTTCTAATAAAGAGAGCAGAATTACCAAAAATGTTACTCGTATCATTTTCGTTATAAGAAGTTTTGAGCCCATGCTGTCCCTCTGCGAGATAACAGTCAGTGTTTGAGATGTAAAAACACAACAGGCGTGCGTTCAGGATTAGAGTGATATCTAAGAATTTTGTACCAAAGCTCTCATGATCAAGTTCATGCTCTATTTTATCTTACAGACTACTCAGATAGTCAGATTACTAAAATTTGATTCCTGGAGGACAGCTGACTCCTTATACAATCTAACTTGTAAGACGTAAAAAATGTGAGCTGCTGGTCCGTCTCAGCAGTTCAAATTCAGCACACTAGATCTATTGGCAGTATAATTTGCCCTAGCAAACCTGTCATCCACTCATCCCACGAGTCACCACAGGTTTAACACACAAGCATCAAGCAGCCAAATAAACGGATTCTGGTGGGCTGAATCGTTCATCTGGGAACGTTTGAACAGTTCGTAAAATATAGAATTGTAGTGGAGTAGCCAGGGACGGTCACTTTGTTTGAATGATTACTTAGAAGATACTAGTAGAATTTAACATATCCAAAAAGGATTACAGGGTGTTGGCTGAACATGTCTTCTTCCAACATGTATCTTGCAACAAAATGCATTACAAAGGTGCTCCCTCAACGTCTGTTTCTTCGGCCTCCCTTCTGCTTCCCCTTACCCTTTCCTTTCCCTTTCCCACCTTTCTTACCCTTTCCTCTCATCTCGCGCTCTGGCTCATCCCTGAACGAAGAAGATGGTTTCGGTGCTCCCATCAGGTGCTTCACATCAAGAATACCGTTCTTGAACCGCCCTTCAGTTGCCTTGAGTACTCTGTCCTCTGGTCTAGTCTTCTCAAACTTGTTGCCCTTGTCTCGTTTCCTGAATATCCCAAGCAGTCTTTCCTGTATAGAGTTATCATGTGTCAATCATTGTTCCTGAGCAAATCAAAACAATGTGCCAGTAATTAAGAAGCATACCTCTTCAATTTTCTTTTGCTCCCTTTTCTGTTGATTCTTCATAGCTGGCTTTGCTACAGATAGTGGTGTACGCTGCTTCTTAATGGCCTGTTGCATACAAATGAGAACTTCTGAGATGGTGCAAAGTTTCAAGTCAGGATATATACAAGAAAACAAAGAAACAAAGATCACCTTTCCACCCAGTTCAACTACTTTGCGATTCTGTATTTGCTTCCGGTCCTTCCATGTAGAGGCATCTGCAAAAATAGCATGAAGTGAATGTTTGTACCTGAATAAAAACTCGAAACCAAAATGTAAGCATACATGGATAAACGAAGTACAAATTGAAAATGAAAAACAACATAAAATTGGTAAATAATGAGAACACACAAGTCAAGCAAAGTTAACTATGTAAGTACAAAAGCATTTAATAAACAAATTCGTAGTTCATCAAGCCCAAAAAATATAATCTGGAACAAATGCACATTATATCTATCAAGGCACATAAATTAAAATAACTACACTCAGATATACTAACTAACATATTTATGTTTTTCTCGACCAAACCACACAAGACCCTGCCCTAGGAAATTAAAGAGATTAGCTTAAGCCATAAGCACAAAATAGAATGATTTCCAATTGTTTCAGTTTTTGCTTCCCAAATACCCACATCTTGAGTTTAAGCAGTATCCACCATGGAATCATCAGACAGCTATACACATGCAGCTATGAGAAATTCTCAAATTCAAATCAATGGATCCAGCAGAAGGAAAGATACCCAAATGCTCATAGACAGTTTAAACAGTGCCCTACAACGCAGTATAAGATAATTACCGAAAAGCTCGACATCTTTCAACAACTTTTCAATATCAATGTCATCAGGCTCATCATCAGACATGTCAGCGGATTTCTCCGGAGGTGGCTTGTGGTACATATTCGAAAGGCTCGATCCCTAGTGGGTGAAAGGTCAGAAACAAATTAGGAACCGGGGATGCCTTAGAACGTACGTGCTCCATGAAGATTTTCTAGGAAGCTGTGAGGAAACACAAGGACAAACCATGAAGTGGTGGTACTCGCTGGTGGACGACGGCGCATCGGCGCGGCGGGGCTTCCGGGTGCCAGAGACCGACGGGTCGAAGACCACCTCTGCCGCCGCTTGGATAGGTCTTGACTTGGGCATCCCCTTCACCATCCTCTTACCCGGCTCGTGGTGCCGGATCAAGAAGAGATGAGGGAGAGCTCAGCGGCGCCCAGTGCTGCAGCGCCGTGGAGACTGGAGAGGGGCGGGGGGCGAGCAGAGGACGGGCGGCCGTGCGCGGCGGCGGTCAGGGACGGCCGGACGGGCGGCCGTGGGCGGCGGTCGGGAACGGGGCGTGGCGGCGCGTGGCGGGAGCGAGCTAGGGCGACGGAATTGTGGATTAGGTCGGGGGCCTCGGGGCGTCGGGCTGTGTTTCCGTTGGTGCGGGATCCCAATTTCTAATTCGTGCCTTGGCACCGTGTTGTCTCTGGTAGTGCTCACCTGTCTCGCTCGTCTGATCTAGATCGTACGGTCGAACAGTTTAACCCGCACGTGGCTCTCGTCTTGTCCACAGAAATCTTATCCACGCCCCACCTAGCCCCCCAGGAACTGCGGGAGAGAGACCCGAGCGCCATCAGCATCTCTCCTTCCCCGTCGACCTCATCTCCGCCTAGTCTCCGCGCCACCCCGTCGGATGCGTATGCTCACGCCGGTCTTGCTACCGGACTTCTTCCGCCACCTCTCCTATGCTTTCCCCTACCTCCCCAAGTTCCTTCCTATACTCACGCAAGGACGCCATGGCTGCCCCGACCTCGTTGACCTCCGCCAGCACAGCCTCGCTGCTCTCACCCATGCTTGTCCTCGACCTTGAGGACCTCCACCAGTCCTATCGTCCTGCTCGCTCGCGTGAGCGTGTGTCAGGACCTTTACTGTCGGAACAGCTACAGAAGGAGACCACCACTTCTTCAGTTAACTGGCTTGTATCCTTTTCAGTTAACTGGCCTGTATCTTCTTCAGTTAATGTTGTTTGATTTCACAAGTACTAGCACGTTAAGTGCGTTTAGCGATGTAATAAGCTATTCAGCATAATCAGACTTTTAGCGTGGCTCCTCTGGGTACTCTATATAACCAGGGAGAGAGGGAGGATGGGTGGCACGCTATAATGAAAACATTATTTCTGTTCATGTCCTCCTTTATTTTGCCTTAGCTGTTTACCTGAGCCCGTGTGCTCTTCTTCTTCTTCCCCTACTTTTCTCTTCACAGAAATCAGGATCAACCGGAGTCCTGATAGGTGGTATTCAGAGCTTCGATCTGGAGTCCCTACCCCTACCCGTCGCTCCGGTGACTACCCTTCCTCTCTCTCCAACCGCAATGGCGGCTACCCACCCATCCCCTTCCCTCTCCGCACCGGCGGCTACCCACCAGCTCCCTCCCTCTACAACGACGGCCAGCAGATCCGCTGCGCGGATGATCTCGGGCGCAAGTTCCCGATCTCCCTCTCGTGAGCGCACGTCTCGAGTGGATGGCGTCCTCACCACGCCGGTGACCACAGACGATGAGTACGAAGGCCTGCAACAAGTCAGCAAATTGCCTCGTGAGGTACGTTCTATACGACGCCGTCTGGATCGACATGACAAAATTGCTTTAGATTCTACTACTACTCTGTCCGCAATCCAGAGTCAGATGGATCTTATGATGTTGTTCATGACTGAAATTTTTGCAAAGTTGTCAACTTCAGAGCAGTCAGTAGTGGCAGTGAACCAAGATCAGCAGCAAAGGCAAGTTTTTTCGACTCCACCGTCAATTCCACACCACTCCCTATCTCCGATAGCCGAAGTTACCACTCCCGCTACTACTCCAATCAATCCACCACGATTTGGGGTTTTGACACCTGACAAACTTCCTCACCCCAGCTTCCCACCACATTCACAGCCCACCCACCACCAAATTTCCGCTCCCGTTTACACAAACACCACCCCCTTGGTCACTACACAACAATATTCTCAGCAACCTTCCTCCTCCCAACAAATCTATCAACAAACCAACCCTTCAAACAACCCTCATATGTACCATTCACCACCTCCACCTTGCATGGATTATAGCACTGCACAACAATATTCCCAGCCATACCATCCCCAAAATCCTCCCTATTACCCATGTTACCATCCTCCTTTCAACCAGCCACAATACCCCAACTGTTACCCACCTTACCACCCTCCCCCTTTCCAACAATCCAACGCCCAAAGTATAATCCAACACCCTCCATCGTCCATCACACCTCCACTACCACAACAAATTCAGCACCCTACACACATGCCACAACAAAACCAAGTACATTCCACCTCTCATCAGAACCAGCAGCCACAAACCAACAATGAGATACACCTTAGAACACCTCATGTGGAGTTACCTGTATTCTCAGGAGAAAGCCCCAGAGCTTGGTTACTGGAATGTGAGGACATATTCCAGCTGGTGAATATACCTACTGATAGTAGAGTCCGATGGGGTTTATCTCACATTAGAGGACATGCAAAAACTTGGTTGAACACTGCCGGCTACAATCTTCAGACTCTGTCATGGACTACACTTAGCCAGATATTAATTGACAGGTTTTCGGATTCAGTTTCTCTCGATCCTATGGATCAGTTGCAGCAACTCAAACAAATCACTTCAGTTAATGCTTACATTAACTCCTATGAGACTTGGATGACACAGATGAAGAGGGAAAGGACCTACCTTCCACATGACTTTTTCGTGGACAGGTTTGTGAGTGGGCTTAAGAAAGGTATTAAACACAATGTCCAATGCCAGAAACCAGAAACCTTATTGTCAGCTTACTTGTATGCAAGGCAATATGAGAAGGCGTATCTATCCAATAATACCAAGAAAATGACAGGACCAGTCACAGTACAAAGAAACATACCTCTCCAACAGCCAAGACCAGCTGCCAATCCTCCTTTACCTCCAGCAGCAGCCCGAGTCAGAGCCCCAAGAAAATATTGGTACTGCCCAGAAAATTGGACTGTGGGACACATGTGTCAACCAACGCAAAGGGTCCTGAACCATATTGAAATGCAGGATCATTCTGACGAAGAAGTTGAACTAGTTGCACCACTTCGTGCTCCACACCTTATGGCAGAGTTGCCTCAAAGAGAGCTTGTGCATGAGAACCAACAGTCAGTTGAACCGGACCAGCTTATGAATATCTCTGCATCTGCTTACCATGGTTGTACAAGTGATTCAACAGTGTCTCTGCTCCTCCACCTCAATAAATATACGGCAGTAGCTCTCGCTGACACTGGTAGTACTAATACCTTCATGGACTATCAATATGCAGTGGACCACAACATTCCCTTGACCCAAACTAAACATCGGAGTGTAAAGGTGGCAGGAGGAGGTGTGTTAACGTCCCAGGCTATAGCATACAATTGTCCATTCAGGATTGATGGCCACAAATTCACGGCTGATTTTCGGATACTGGAACTACAATGCTCTGACATCATTTTGGGAGTCAACTGGTTTAAATACATAACCCAGTAACGTTCGACTTCGTGAACAGAACAATCACCTTGGCTGTTGAAGAGAAATTGAAAACCTTCAAGGATCACTTATTTCCCAGAGATAAATTTTTCATCTCTTCTGATTCGTGCAGCAAGCTGATTGCAGAAGGAGCTATGGGTTTTATGCTTTTCAGTACTAGTGAAAACAGCTCACCCAATGAAGATGAAGTACACCCTCCCATATCTGATGAACTTACTAATTTATTACATCAATTCCAAGATATCTTCCAAGCACCCATGGGCCTGCCTCCTCATAGAAGTTGTGACCATAACATATGTTGGAGATATGCCCAAGAGGCAATAATAAAAGTGGTTATTATATATCTTTATGTTTATGATAAATGTTTATATACCATGCTATAATTGTATTAACCGAAACATTGATACATGTGTGATATGTAAACAACAAAGAGTCCCTAGTATGCCTCTTAACTAGCTTGTTGATTAATGGATGATTAGTTTCATAATCATGAACATTGGATGTTATTAATAACAAGGTCATATCATTGTATGAATGATGTAATGGACACACCCAATTAAGCGTAGCATAAGATCACATCATTAAGTTATTTGCTATAAGCTTTCGATACATAGTTACCTAGTCCTTATGACCATGAGATCATGTAAATCACTTATACCGGAAAGGTACTTTGATTACATCAAACGCCACTGCGTAAATGGGTGGTTATAAAGGTGGGATTAAGTATCCAGAAAGTATGAGTTGAGGCATATGGATCAACAGTGGGATTTGTCCATCCCGATGACGGATAGATATACTCTAGGCCCTCTCGGTGGAATGTCGTCTAATGTCTTGCAAGCATATGAATAAGTTCATAAGACACCACATACCACGGTACGAGTAAAGAGTACTTGTCAGGAGACGAGGTTGAACAAGGTATAGAGTTATACCGATGATCAAACCTCGGACAAGTAAAATATCGTGTGACAAAGGGAATTGGTATTATATGTGAATGGTTCATTCGATCACTGAAGTCATCATTCAATATGTGGGAGCCATTATGGATCTCCAGATCCCGCTATTGGTTATTGGTCGGAGAGAATACTCAACCATGTCTGCATAGTTCGCGAACCGTAGGGTGACACACTTAAGGTTTGATGTTGAAATGGTAGAACTTGAATATGGAATGGAGTTCGAAGATTTGTTCGAAGTCCCGGATGAGATCCCGGACATCACGAGGAGTTCCGGAATGGTCCGGAGAATAAGATTCATATATAGGAAGTCATTTTATAAGTTAGAAAATGATCCGGTGCATTTATGGAAGGTTCTAGAAGGTTCTAGAATATTCCGGAAGAAATCCACTTTGGAAAGCGGAGTCCCAAAGGGACTCCACCACCATGGCCGGCCAACCCTAAGGGGGAGGAGTCCCAAGTGGACTCCCCTAAGGGGGCCGGCCACCCCCTCCCAAGGAAGGGTGGGAATCCCACCTCTAGTGGGAGTCCTAGCTTGGGTAGGTTTCATGTGATATGGAAGGTTTTGGTTTGGGGTCTTATTCGAAGACTTGTAGACCAACTCTTGGGTGTTCCACCTATATAATGAGGGCCAAGGGGAGGGGGCCGGCCACCCCAACACCACAAGGTGGACGCACCCCTAGAGTGGTCGGCGCCCCCCTCTCCCCAAACCCTAGCCGCCCCTCTCCTCCTTCTCTCCCGCACGCTTAGCGAAGCTCCGCCGGAGTTCTCCACCACCACCACCACCACGCCGTCGTGCTGCCGGATTCAAGAGGAGCTACTACTTCCGCTGCCCGCTAGAACGGGGAGGTGGACGTCGTCTTCATCAACAACCGAACGTGTGACCGAGTACGGAGGTGCTGCCCGTTCGTGGCGCCGTGATCAAGATCTTCTACGCGCTTTTGCAAGCGGCAAGTGATCGTCTACCGCAGCAACAAGAGCCTCATCTTGTAGGCTTTGGAACTCTTCAAGGGTCAGCCTCGATCATCTCCTCGTTACTACCGTCTTCTAGATTGCATCTTGGCTTGGATTGCGTTCTCGCGGTAGGAATATTTTTGTTTTCTATGCAACGAATCCCTACAGTGGTATCAGAGCCATGTCTATGCATAGATGGTTGTACGAGTAGAACACAATGGTTTTGTGGGCGTTGATGCTCTTGTTGTCTTTAGTTTGAGTACTTTGCATCTTTGTGGCATAGTGGGATGAAGCGGCTCGGACTAACTTTACATGACCGCGTTCATGAGACTTGCTCCTCGTTCGACATGCAACTTGTATTGCATAAGAGGCTTTGCGGGTGTCTGTCTCTCCTACTATAGTGAAGATTCAATTTACTCTTCTATTGACAACACTAGTATCACCGTTGTGGTTCATGTTCGTAGGTAGATTAGATCTCTCTCGAAAACCCTAAACCACGTAAAATATGCAAACCAAATTAGAGACGTCTAACTTGTTTTTGCAGGGTTTGGTGATGTGATATGGCCATAATGTGATGATGAATATGTATGAGATGATCATTATTGTATTGTGGCAATCGGCAGGAGCCTTATGGTTGTCTTTATATTTCATGTTGAGTAGTATTTCAAACAAGTTGTAATAGTTGCTACATGGGAGAACAATCATGAAGACGGCGCCATTGACATTGACGCTACGCCGACGATGATGGAGATCATGCCCGAAGATGATGGAGATCATGTCCGTGCTTTGGAGATGAAGATCAAAGGCGCAAAGACAAAAGGGCCATATCATATCACATATGAACTGCATGTGATGTTAATCCTTTTATGCATCTTATTTTGCTTAGATCGCGACGGTAGCATTATAAGATGATCCCTCACTAAAATATCAAGATAATAAAGTGTTCATCCTTAGTAGCACCGTTGCCAAGACTTGTCGTTTCGAAGCATCTCGTGATGATCGGGTGTGATAGAATCAACAAGTGCATACAACGGGTGCAAGCCAGTTTTGCACATGCGGATACTAAGGTGGCCTTGACGAGCCTAGCATGTACAGACATGGTCTCGGAACACGTGATACCGAAAGGTAGAGCATGAATCATATGATTGATATGATGAACACTTTGAGTGTTCTCCATTGAAATTACACTTTGTCTCGTGATGATCGGACTTTGGTGTGGTGGATTTGGTTCGTGTGATCACTAAGACAATGCGAGGGATATTGTTTTGAGTGGGAGTTCACCTAGATTTTTAATTATGTTGAATTAAAATTTGAACTCAATTTTTCATAAACTTAGTCTAAACTATTGCAAATATATGTTGTAGATATGGCGTCCCCAATCAATTTTAACCAGTTCCTAGAGAAAGAAAAGCTTAAGAGAAACGGTAGCAACTTCACCGACTGGTTCCGTCATGTGAGGATCTTCCTCGCTGGCGGAAATCTGCAATATGTGCTTGATGCACCGCTAGGTGACTGATGGCGTGTAACTCACACGTTCGTTGGGAACCCCAAGAGGAAGGTATGATGCGCACAGCAGCAAGTTTTCCCTCAGAAAGAAACCAAGGTTTATCGAACTAGGAGGAGCCAAGAAGCACGTTGAAGGTTGATGGCGGCGGGATGTAGTGCGGCGCAACAACAGAGATTCCGGCGCCAACGTGGAACCTGCACAACACAACCAAAGTACTTTGCCCCAACGAAACAGTGAGGTTGTCAATCTCACCGGCTTGCTGTAACAAAGGATTAACCGTATTGTGTGGAAGATGATTGTTTGCAGAAAACAGCAGAACAGTATTGCAGTAGATTGTATTTCAGTATAGAGAATTGGACCGGGGTCCACAGTTCACTAGAGGTGTCTCTCCCATAAGATAAACAGCATGTTGGGTGAAAAAATTACAGTTGGGCAATTGACAAATAAAGAGGGCATGACCATGCACATACATATTATGATGAGTATAGTGAGATTTAATTGGGCATTACGACAAAGTACATAGACCGCCATCCAGCATGCATCTATGCCTAAAAAGTCCACCTTCAGGTTATCATCCGAACCCCCTCGTATTAAGTTGCTAACAACGAGACAATTGCATTAAGTATTGCGCGTAATGTAACTAGTAACTACATCCTTGAACATAGCACTAATGTTTTATCCCTAGTGGCAACAGCACATCCACAACCTTAGAACTTTCATCCTTTGTCCCCGAGATATCAATGGAGGCATGAACCCACTATCGAGCATAAATACTCCCTCTTGGAGTTACAAGCATCTACTTGGCCAGAGCATCTACTAGTAACGGAGAGCATGCAAGATCATAAACAACACATAGACATAACTTTGATAATCAACATAACAAGTATTCTCTATTCATCGGATCCCAACAAACGCAACATATAGAATTACAGATAGATGATCTTGATCATGTTAGGCAGCTCACAAGATCCGACAATGAAGCACAATGGGGAGAAGACAACCATCTAGCTACTGCTATGGACCCATAGTCCAGGGGTAGACTACTCACACATCACTCCGGAGGCGACCATGGCGGCGTAGAGTCCTCCGGGAGATGATTCCCCTCTCCGGCAGGGTGTCGGAGGCGATCTCCTGGATCCCCCGAGATGGGATCGGCGGCGGCGGCGTCTCTGGAAGGTTTTCCGTATCGTGGCTCTCGGTACTGGGGGTTTCGCAACGGAGGCTTTAAGTAGGCGGAAGGGCAGGTCAGGAGGCGGCACGAGGGCCCCACACCACAGGGCCACGCGGCCAAGGGGGGCCGCGCCGCCCTAGGGTGTGGCCCCCTCGTGGCCCCACTTCGTCTCCTCTTCGGACTTCTGGAAGCTTCGTGGCAAAATAGGACCCTGGGCGTTGATTTCGTCCAATTCCGAGAATATTTCGTTACTAGGATTTCTGAAACCAAAAATAGCAGAAAACAAAGAATCGGCACTTCGGCATCTTGTTAATAGGTTAGTTCCAGAAAATGCACGAATATGACATAAAGTGTGCATAAAACATGTAGATAACATCAATAATGTGGCATGGAACATAAGAAATTATCGATACGTCGGAGACGTATCAGCATCCCCAAGCTTAGTTCTGCTCGTCCCGAGCAGGTAAAACGATAACACAGATAATTTCTGGAGTGACATGCCATCATAACCTTGATCATACTATTTGTAAAGCATATGTAGTGAATGCAGCGATCAAAACAATGTATATGACATGAGTAAACAAGTGAATCATAAAGCAAAGACTTTTCATGAATAGCACTTCAAGACAAGCATCAATAAGTCTTGCATAAGAGTTAACTCATAAAGCAATAATTTAAAGTAAAGGCATTGAAGCAACACAAAGGAAGATTAAGTTTCAGCGGTTGCTTTCAACTTGTAACATGTACATCTCATGGATATTGTCAACATAGAGTAATATAATAAGTGCAATAAGCAAGTATGTAGGAATCAATGCACAGTTCACACAAGTGTTTGCTTCTTGAGGTGGAGAGAAATAGGTGAACTGACTCAACATTGAAAGTAAAAGAATTGTCCTCCATAGAGGAAAAGCATCGATTGCTATATTTGTGCTAGAGCTTTGATTTTGAAAACATGAAACAATTTTGTCAACGGTAGTAATAAAGCATATGTATCATGTAAATTATATCTTACAAGTTGCAAGCCTCATGCATAGTGTACTAATAGGACCCTGGGCGTTGATTTCGTCCAATTCCGAGAATATTTCGTTACTAGGATTTCTGAAACCAAAAACAGCAGAAAACAGCAACTGGCACTTCGGCATCTTGTTAATAGGTTAGTTCCAGAAAATGCACGAATATGACATAAAGTGTGCATAAAACATGTTGATAACATCAATAATGTGGCATGGAACATAAGAAATTATCGATACGTCGGAGACGTATCAGTGACCCTCCTGCAGAAACTGAAACCGATGAAGTAAAGAATGTTTACGCTACTCGGAAAACTCGGTACTCTCAAGTTCAGTGTGCCATCCTGTGCAGTCTGGAAGCCGATCTTCAAAAACGTTTTGAGCACCACGATCCTCATGAGTTGGTCAATGAGCTGAAAGCTATATTTGAAACTCATGCGGCCGTGGAATGCTATGAAGCATCGAAACACTTCTTCAGCTGCATGATGGAAGAAGGCAGCTCCGTTAGTGAGCACATGCTCGCCATGACCGGGCATGCGAAGAAACTCAGTGACTTGGGAATAGTGATTCCTAACAGACTGGGGATTAATCGTGTCCTTCAATCACTGCCACCAAGTTACAAGAACTTTGTGATGAACTACAATATGCAGAACATGAACAAAGAGTTACCTGAACTCTTCGCCATGTTAAAGTCTGCTGAGATTGAGATCAAGAAAGAGCACCAAGTGTTGATGGTCAACAAGACCACCAGTTTTAAGAAACAGGGCAAGTCTAAGGGAAAATTCAAGAAGGGTGGCAAGAAAGCTGCCACGCCTCCTATGAAACCTAAGAACGGCCCTAAGCCTGATGCTGAGTGCTATTCTTTGCAAGGAGAAGGGACACTGGAAGCGTAATTGCTCCAAATATCTGGCTGATCTGAAGAGCGGCCTTGTCAAGAAGAAGAAAGAAGGTATATCTGATATACATGTTATAGATGTTTATCTCACTGGTTCTCGTTCTAGTACCTGGGTATTTGATACTGGTTCGGTTGCACATATTTGTAACTCGAAACAGGAACTAAAGAATAAACGAAGACTACTGAAAGATGAAGTGACGATGCGCGTTGGAAACGGATCCAAAGTCGATGTGATCGCTGTCGGCACACTTCCTCTACATCTACCTTCGGGATTAGTTTTAAGCCTAAATAATTGTTATTTTGTACCCGCGTTGAGCATGAACATTATATCTGGATCTTGTTTAATGCAAGACGGTTATTCATTCAAGTCTGAGAATAAAGGTTGTTCTATTTTTATGAATAATATCTTTTATGGTTGAGCACCTGAAAAGAATGGCTTATTTCTGTTAGATCTCGATGGTAGTGATACGCATATACATAATATTAATGCTAAGCGAATTAAATTGAATGATAATTATTTAGGTCATATTGGAGTGAAACGCATGAAGAAACTCCATACCGATGGATTACTTTAATCACTTGACTTTGAGTCACTTGATAGATTCGAAGCATGTCTAATGGGAAAAATGACTAAGACTCCATTTTCTGGTATGATGGAGCGAGCTACTGACTTATTGGAAATCATACATACCGATGTATGCGGACCAATGAGTGTAGCATCGCGCGGTGGTTATCGTTATGTTCTAACCTTCACAGATGATCTGAGTAGATATGGGTATATCTATTTCATGAAACATAAATCCGAAACTTTCGAGAAGTTTAAGGAATTCCAAAGTGAAGTAGAAAATCAACGTAACAAGAAGATTAAATTTCTACGATCTGATCGCGGAGGTGAATATCTGAGTTATGAGTTTGGCATGCATTTAAAGAAATGCGGAATACTTTCACAATTGACACCGCCGGGAACACCTCAACGAAACGGTGTGTCCGAACGTCGTAATCGAACTCTCTTAGATATGGTTCATTCTATGATGTCTCTTACTGATTTGCCGTTATCATTTTGGAGTTATGCATTAGAGACAGCCGCATTCACTTTAAATAGAGCACCATCAAAATCCGTTGAAACGACACCGTATGAATTATGGTTTAATAAGAAACCTAAGTTGTCGTTCCTTAAAATTTGGGGTTGCGAAGCCTATGTAAAAAAGTTACAACCGGACAAGCTAGAACCCAAAGCGGAGAAATGCATCTTCATAGGATACCCTAAGGAAACTATAGGGTACACTTTCTATCACAGATCCGAAGGCAAAATCTTTTGTTGCTAAGAACGGAACCTTTCTTGAGAAAGAATTTCTCACTAAAGAAGTGACTGGAAGAAAAGTAAAACTCGATGAGATTGATGAATCTTTACTCGTTGATCAGAGTAGCGCAGTACCGGAAACTGTTCCCGTGCCGTCTACACAGGCAACAGAGGAAGCTAATGATAATGATCATGAAACTTCGAACGAGGAAACTACTGAACCTCGTAGATCGACAAGGGAACGTGCCACTCCTGATTGGTATGATCCTTGTCTAAATGTCATGATTGTGGACAACAATGATGAGGACCCTGCGACGTATGAAGAAGCGATGATGAGCCCAGATTCCAACAAATGGCAAGAAGCCATGAAATCCGAAATGGGATCCATGTATGATAACAAAGTATGGACTTTGGTAGACTTACCAGATAGCCGCAAGGCTGTCGAGAATAAATGGATCTTCAAGAGAAAAACAGATGCTGATGGTAATATTACTGTCTACAAAGCTCGACTTGTCGCAAAGGGTTTCTGACAAATTCAAGGTGTTGACTACGATGAGACTTTCTCACCTGTAGTGAAGCTAAAATCTGTGAGGATTTTGTTAGCAATAGCTGCATTTTTCGATTATGAGATTTGGCAGATGGATGTCAAAACGGCGTTCCTTAATGGAGACATTGAGGAAGAGTTGTATATGGTACAACCCAAAGGTTTTGTCGATCCTAAAAATGCTGACAAAGAATGCAAACTTCAGCGTTCAATTTATGGACTGAAGCAAGCATCGAGAAGTTGGAACCGACGCTTTGATAAGGTGATCAAAGACTTCGGGTTTATACAGTGCCATGGAGAGGCCTGTATTTACAAGAAAGTGAGTGGGAGCTTTGTAGCATTCCTGATATTATATGTAGATGACATATTATTGATTGGGAATGATATAGAACTATTAAGCAGTGTAAAAGGTTATTTGAATAATAGTTTTTCAATGAAATACCTTGGTGAAGCATCGTATATATTAGGCATCAAGATTTATAGAGATAGATCAAGACGCCTAATAGGGCTATCACAGAGTACATACCTGGACAAGATTCTAAAGAAGTTTAGAATGGACGAAAGTAAGAAAGGGTTCTTACCTATGTTACCAGGCAAGGTCTTGAGTAAGACTCAAGGACCGGCTACGGCAGAAGAAAGAGAAAGGATGAGTCAGATCCCCTATGCTTCGACAGTAGGCTCTATTATGTATGCCATGCTATGTACTAGACCGGATATAGCGCATGCTGTTAGTTTGACTAGCAGATATCAAAGTGATCCTGGAATGGAACACTGGACATCGGTCAAGAATATCCTGAAGTACTTGAAAAGAACTAAGGATATGTTTCTTTGTTATGGAGGTGACCAAGAGCTCGTTGTAACAAGTTACACCGATGCAAGTTGGAACACTGATCCTGATGACTCTAAGTCACAGTCTGGGTACGTGTTTATATTGAATGGTGCTGCAGTAAGCTGGGCAAGCTCGAAGCAGTGCATGGTGGCGAAGTCTTCAACAGAATCAGAGTACATGATGTCTACGGGTGCTTCTATTCTTGTAGACAGTGTTGGGCCTCCAAGAGCAGAGGTTTGTAGAACAGCAGCAAGTTTCCCTTAAGTGGATCACCCAAGGTTTATCGAACTCAGGGAGGAAGAGGTCAAAGATATCCCTCTCATGCAACCCTGCAACCACAAAGCAAGAAGTCTCTTGTGTCCCCAACACACCTAATAGGTGCACTAGTTCGGCGAAGAGATAGTGAAATACAGGTGGTATGAATAAGTATGAGCAGTAGTAACAGTGCCAGAAAAGTGCTTTGCCCAGGACTGGCGTGTGGTTGTTGAAGGTAATATTGCGGATGAGAGATGCAAGAAAACAAGAAACAAGCGGCGATAGCGATATTGGAAACAAGGCCTAGGGATCATACTTTCACTAGTGGACACTCTCAACATTGATCACATAACAGAATAAATAGATAGATGCTAGACTCTACACCCTCTTGTTGGATGATGAACACCACTAACTGTGTAGGATTACACAAACCCTCAATGCCAGAGTTAACAAGCTCCACAATATTCGATGTTCATGTTTAAATAACCTTAGAGTGCATGACATATCAACATAACCAAACCAAGTACTAACATAGCATGCACACTGTCACCTTCACGCTACGAAAGGAGGCATAGATCACATCAATACTATCATAGCAATAGCTAACTTCATAATCTACAAGAGATCACAATCATAGCCTACGCCAAGTACTACACGATGCACACACTGTCACCATTACACCGTGCAGGAGGAATAAACTACTTTAATAACATCACTAGAGTAGCACACAGATAAATTGTGATACAAAACATATTGCAATCATAAAGGGATATAAATAAGCACTTCACTATGCCATTCATAACAGTGAATAAGTATTCTGTGAAATATAGCCTAAGAGACCCACACGGTGCACACACTGTCACCTTTACACACGTGGGACAAGGAGTCTCCGGAGATCACATAAGTAAAATCCACTTGACTAGCACAATGACATCTAGATTACAAGCATCATCATATGAATCTCAATCATGTAAGGCAGCTCATGAGATTATTGTATTGAAGTACATAGGGAGAGAGATTAACCACATAGCTACCGGTACAGCCCTTAGCCTCGATGGAGAACTACTCCCTCCTCATGGGAGACAGCAGCGGTGATGAAGATGGCGGTGGAGATGGCAGCGGTGTCGATGGAGAAGCCTTCCGGGGGCACTTCCCCGTCCCGGCGGCGTGCCGGAACAGAGACTCTTGTCCCCCAGATCTTGGCTTCGCGATGGCGGCGGCTCTGGATGGTTTCTCGTACCGTGGCTTTTTCGTATCGAAGATTTAGGTCAGGAACCTTTATATAGGCGAAGAGGCGGAGTCGGAAGGTCAACGAGGCGACGACACAACAGGGGGGCGCGGCCAAGGCCTGGGCCGCGCCACCCTGGCGTCTGGGGCCCACAGGGCCCTCCTCTGGTGGCTCTCGGGTGTTCTGGAAGCTTCGTGTGATTCTAAGATGCTGGGCGTTGATTTCATCCAATTCCGAGAATATTTCCTTACTAGGATTTCTGAAACCAAAAATAGCAGAAAACAGCAACTGGCCCTTCGGCATCTCGTCAATAGGTTAGTTCCGGAAAACGCATAAATATGACATAAAGTATGCATAAAACATGTAGATATCATCAATAATGTGGCATGGAACATAAGAAATTATCGATACATCGGAGACGTATCAGCATCCCCAAGCTTAGTTTCTGCTCGTCCCGAGCAGGTAAACGATAACAAAGATAATTTCTGGAGTGACATGCCATCATAACCTTGATCATACTATTGTAAGCATATGTAATGAATGCAGCGATCAAAACAATGGTAAATGACATGAGTAAACAAATGAATCATATAGCAAAGACTTCTCATGAATAGTACTTTCAAGACAAGCATCAATAAGTCTTGCATAAGAGTTAACTCATAAAGCAATAATTCAAAGTAAAGGTATTGAAGCAACACAAAGGAAGATGAAGTTTCAGCGGTTGCTTTCAACTTATAACATGTATATCTCATGGATAGTTGTCAATGCAAAGTAATATAACAAGTGCAATATGCAAGTATGTAGGAATCAATGCACAGTTCACACAAGTGTTTGCTTCTTGAGGTGGAGAGAAATAGGTGAACTGACTCAACATAAAAGTAAAAGAATGGCCCTTCGCAGAGGGAAGCATTGATTGTTATATTTGTGCTAGAGCTTTGGTTTTGAAAACATATAGAGAGCATAAAAGTAAAATTTTGAGAGGTGTTTGTTGTTGTCAACGAATGGTAGTGGGCACTCTAACCCCCTTGCCAGACAAACCTTCAAAGAGCGGCTCCCATGAATTATTTTTATTTTTGTGTGGCACTCCTTCCAACCTTTCTTTCACAAACCATGGCTAACCGAATCCTCGGGTGCCTGCCAACAATCTCATACCATGAAGGAGTGCCTTTTTATTTTAGTTTTATTATGATGACCCTCCTCCCCACCTTTGCTTTCTCAAGCCATGGCTAACCGAATCCTTCGGGTGCCGTCCAACAATCACATACCATGGAGGAGTGTCTATTTTTGTTAATTAATTTGGGACTGGAATCCCATTGCCAGCTCTTTTTGCAAAATTATTGGATAAGCGGATGAAGCCACTAGTCCATTGGTGAAAGTTGCCCAACAAGATTGAAAGGTAAACACCACATACTTCCTCATGAGCTATAAAACATTGACACAAATCAGAGGTGATAAATTTTGAATTGTTTAAAGGTAGCACTCAAGCAATTTACTTTGGAATGGCGGAGAAATACCATGTAGTAGGTAGGTATGGTGGACACAAATGACATAGTGGTTGGCTCAAGGATTTTGGATGCATGAGAAGTATTCCCTCTCGATACAAGGTTTAGGCTAGCAAGGTTGTTTGAAACAAACACAAGGATGAACCGGTGCAGCAAAACTCACATAAAAGACATATTGTAAACATTATAAGGCTCTACACCGTCTTCCTTGTTGTTCAAACTCAATACTAGAAATTATCTAGACCTTAGAGAGACCAATTATGCAAACCAAATTTTAGCATGCTCTATGTATTTCTTCATTAATGGGTGCAAAGTATATGATGCAAGAGCTTAAACATGAGCACAACAATTGCCAAGTATCACATTATCCAAGACATTATAGCAATTACTACATGTATCATTTTCCAATTCCAACCATATAACAATTTAACGAAGAAGATTCAACCTTCGCCATGAAAATTAAAGGCTAAGAACACATGTGTTACTATGAACCAGAGGAGCGTGTCTCTCTCCCACACAAGCATTTATTCAAACAAAAATAAAAACAAACAGACGCTCCAAGTAAAGTACATAAGATGTGACCGAATAAAAATATGGTTTCAAGAGAAGGAACCTGATAATTTGTCGATGAAGAAGGGGATGCCTTGGGCATCCCCAAGCTTAAATGTTTGAGTCTTCTTGAAATATGCAGGGATGAACCACCGGGGCATCCCCAAGCTTAGAGCTTTCACTCTTCTTGATCGTAGTATATCATCCTCCTCTCTTGACCCTTGAAAACTTCCTTCACACCAAACTCGAAACAAGCTCATTAGAGGGTTAGTGCATAATCAAAAACTCACATGTTCAGAGGTGACACAATCATTCTTAACACTTCTGGACATTGCCCAAAGCTTCTGAAAGTTAATGGAACAAAGAAATTCATCCAACATAGCAAAAGAAGCAATGCGAAATAAAAGGCAGAATCTGTCAAAACAGAACAGTCCGTAAAGACGAATTTTATTGAGGCACCAGACTTGCTCAAATGAAAATGCTAAAATTTAATGAAAGTTGCGTACATATCTGAGGATCACTCACGTAAAATGGCATAATTTTCTGAGTTACCTACAGAGAATTAGGCCCAGATTCGTGACAGCAAGAAATCTGTTTCTGCGCAGTAATCCAAATCTAGTATGAACCTTACTATCAAAGACTTTACTTGGCACAACAATGCAATAAAATAAGATAAGGAGAGGTTTCTACAGTAGTAACAACTTCCAAAACACAAATATAAAACAAAATTACTGTAGCAAAATAAACACATGGGTTATCTCCCAAGAAGTTCTTTCTTTATAGCCATTAAGATGGGCTCAGCAGTTTTAATGATGCACTCGCAAGAAATAGTAGTTGAAGCAAAAGAGAGCATCAAGAAGCAAATTCAAAACACATTTAAGTCTAACATGCTTCCTATACATAGGAATATTGTAAATAAACAAGTTCATGAAGAGCAAAGTGACAAGCATAGGAAGATAAAACAAGTGTAGCTTCAAAAATTTCAGCACATAGAGAGGCATTTTAGTAACATGAAAATTTCTACAACCATATTTTCCTCTCTCATAATAACTTTCAGTAGCAACATGAGCAAACTCAACAATATAACTATCACATGCAGCATACTTTTCATGATCCATAAACACATAATTTTTATCAAGCTCAAAAATAGGTGGATTAAATCTTTCAAACTCACTTTTATCAATAATATAACAAGATGATTTATCAATCTCAAGAGATATGGGACTCATAGATAATGTCAAGAATTCTCCAATCCCATTTTCATTAGTAGTACAATTAATATTATCAAGTAACATAGGACCATCATCTAGAGATTTATCATAAACATTTGCTACGCAAAACTCTTTAGTACCATGCATTTCGACATCAGGCACAAACAAATCATTATCATAAGATTTATCAAAGTAGCATGGATTATCATAAATAACAGTAGCATAATTATTTTCACAAGTTTTACTCATAGGTACTATTTCAAGAGAATCCACACGAACATAACATTCAACCTCTTTCGGTAAGCATGCAGGACAATCAAATAATGTAAGAGATAAAGAGTTACTCTCATTAGAAGGTTGGCATGGGTAGCTAATCCATTCTTCCTCCTTTTGTTCATCACTCTCCTCTTCTTTTTCATCCAATGAGCTTTCAGGTTCATCAATTTCCTCCTCTTTTTCATCCAATAAGCTTTCAGGTTCATCAATTTCTTCTTCCACAGGTTCCTGCAAATTGTGAGTGCATTCTTGTGCATTAATGAGTCTCTCTTTATAATCAATGATATAAGGATTATCAGTGTAACTTTCATTGCAAAAATTAAGGATAGAAGAGACATAATCTTTAAGGTCCTTACAAACAACACAAGTTTCATAATTTTTAACCATGAAGGATTCTATCTCAGAGGCTCCCATAAATAAGACAAATTGTTCTACCTCTTCGAACCCAAAATGAATATAGCTATTCCGATTATAGTTCTTAATTAAAAATTCCTCACTAAAGCCACATTGAAATTTCAGATGTTTAGTATCCTCTTTAGAGCAACAATTTATATCATGGCGTTTAAGCAAAATTTTAGCAATTGTATTCAATTTTTCTATCACAGCACTCATTACTTTACCAGTTCTTGATTCTCTATAATTATTATAATATTCTATAAGCTCCAAGTTGGTTGTTGGTTCTCCCATAACAGCAGTTTTTAATTTTTAGGTTTTTTAAATTTTTATGGATTTTTGGATATATAAGAAAAGTAAAACAAGACAAAAACAAACTAGACAAAAGTAAACTAAGCAAAATAATACTAGACCGAAATAAACTAAGCACAAATAAACTAGACAAAATTAAACTAAGCAAAACAAAATAAAACAAAATAAAAATAGAGCGAGAGGTAGAGTGTACTCCCCAGGTGAACTTATGAGTAGAGCTATGCCTCCCCGGCAACGGCGCCAGAAAAGTGCTTGATGTCTACGGGTGCTTCTATTCCTGTAGACAGTGTTGGGCCTCCAAGAGCAGAGGTTTGTAGAACAGCAGCAAGTTTCCCTTAAGTGGATCACCCAAGGTTTATCGAACTCAGGGAGGAAGAGGTCAAACATATCCCTCTCATGCAACCCTGCAACCACAAAGCAAGAAGTCTCTTGTGTCCCCAACACACCTAATAGGTGCACTAGTTCGGCGAAGAGATAGTGAAATACAGGTGGTATGAATAAGTATGAGCAGTAGTAACAGTGCCAGAAAAGTGCTTTGCCTAGGACTGGCGTGTGGTTGATGGTGGTAATATTGCGGACAGTAGAGATGCAGTAAAACAGTAAACAAGCAGCGATAGCAGTATTGGAAACAAGGCCTAGAGATCATACTTTCACTAGTGGACACTCTCAACATTGATCATATAACAGAATAAATAGATAGATGCTAGACTCTACACCCTCTTGTTGGATGATGAACACCACTAACTGTGTAGGATTACACGAACCCTCAATGCCGGAGTTAACAAGCTCCACAATATTCGATGTTCATGTTTAAATAACCTTAGAGTGCATGACATATCAACATAACCAAACCAAGTACTAACATAGCATGCACACTGTCACCTTCACGCTACGAAAGGAGGCATAGATCACATCAATACTATCATAGCAATAGTTAACTTCATAATCTACAAGAGATCACAATCATAGCCTACGCCAAGTACTACACGATGCACACACTGTCACCATTACACCGTGCAGGAGGAATAAACTACTTTAATAACATCACTAGAGTAGCACACAGATAAATTGTGATACAAAACACATTGCAATCATAAAGGGATATAAATAAGCACTTCACTATGCCATTCATAACAGTGAATAAGTATTCTGTGAAATATAGCCTAAGAGACCCACACGGTGCACACATTGTCACCTTTACACACGTGGGACAAGGAGTCTCCGGAGATCACATAAGTAAAATCCACTTGACTAGCACAATGACATCTAGATTACAAGCATCATCATATGAATCTCAATCATGTAAGGCAGCTCATGAGATTATTGTATTGAAGTACATAGGGATAGAGATTAACCACGTAGCTACCGGTACAGCCCTTAGCCTCGATGGAGAACTACTCCCTCCTCATGGGAGACAGCAGCGGTGATGAAGATGGCGGTGGAGATGGCAACGGTGTCGATGGAGAAGCCTTCCGGGGGCACTTCCCCATCCCGTCGGCGTGCCGGAACAGAGACTCCTGTCCCCCAGATCTTGGCTTCGCGATGGCGGCGGCTCTGGATGGTTTCTCGTACCGTGGTTTTTTCGTATCGAAGATTTAGGTCAGGAACCTTTATATAGGCGAAGATACGGAGTCGGAAGGTCAACGAGGCGACGACACAACAGGGGGCGCGACCAAGGCCTGGGCCGCGCCACCCTGGCGTCTGGGGCCCACAGGGCCCTCCTCTGGTGGCTCTCGGGTGTTCTGGAAGCTTCGTGTGATTCTAAGATGCTGGGCGTTGATTTCGTCCAATTCCGAGAATATTTCCTTACTAGGATTTCTGAAACCAAAAATAGCGTAAAAAACAAAGAACTGGCCCTTCGGCATCTCGTCAATAGGTTAGTTCCGGAAAACGCATAAATATGACATAAAGTATGCATAAAACATGTAGATATCATCAATAATGTGGCATGGAACATAAGAAATTATCGATACGTCGGAGACGTATCAGTACATAGCGGCTTCAGAGGCTTCATCAGAAGCGGTATGGATGAAGAGGTTCATTGTAGAGCTCGGTGTGGTTCCTAGTGCATTGGACCCACTAGTCATCTACTGTGACAACATGGGTGCCATCGCCAATGCACAAGAACCAAGGTCACACAAGAGGCTGAAGCATATCAAGCTGCGTTATCACTCGATTCGCGAGTACATCGAAGATGGAGAAGTAAAGATTTGCAAAGTACACACTGATCTGAATGTAGCAGATCCGTTGACTAAAGCTCTCCCTAGGGCAAAGCATGACCAACACCAGAATGCCATGGGTGTTAGGTTCCTTACAATGTAATCTAGATTATTGATTCTAGTGCAAGTGGGAGACTGTTGGAGATATGCCCAAGAGGCAATAATAAAAGTGGTTATTATATATCTTTATGTTTATGATAAATGTTTATATACCATGCTATAATTGTATTAACCGAAACATTGATACATGTGTGATATGTAAACAACAAAGAGTCCCTAGTATGCCTCTTAACTAGCTTGTTGATTAATGGATGATTAGTTTCATAATCACGAACATTGGATGTTATTAATAACAAGGTTATATAATTGTATGAATGCTGTAATGGACACACCCAATTAAGCGTAGCATAAGATCACGTCATTAAGTTATTTGCTATAAGCTTTCGATACATAGTTACCTAGTCCTTATGACCATGAGATCATGTAAATCACTTATACCGGAAAGGTACTTTGATTACATCAAACGCCACTGTGTAAATGGGTGGTTATAAAGGTGGGATTAAGTATCCAGAAAGTATGAGTTGAGACATATGGATCAACAGTGGGATTTGTCCATCCCGATGACGGATAGATATACTCTGGGCCCTCTCGGTGGAATGTCGTCTAATGTCTTGCAAGCATATGAATAAGTTCATAAGAGACCACATACCACGGTACGAGTAAAGAGTACTTGTCAGGAGACGAGGTTGAACAAGGTATAGAGTGATACCGATGATCAAACCTCGGATAAGTAAAATATCGTGTGACAAAGGGAATTGGTATTATATGTGAATGGTTCATTCGATCACTAAAGTCATCGTTGAATATGTGGGAGCCATTATGGATCTCCAGATCCCGCTATTGGTTATTGGTCGGAGAGAGTACTCAACCATGTCTGCATAGTTCGCGAACCGTAGGGTGACACACTTAAGGTTTGATGTTGAAATGGTAGAACTTGAATATGGAATGGAGTTCGAAGATTTGTTCGAAGTCCCGGATGAGATCCCGGACATCACGAGGAGTTCCGGAATGGTCCGGAGAATAAGATTCATATATAGGAAGTCATTTTATAAGTTTGAAAATGATCCGGTGCATTTATGGAAGGTTCTAGAAGGTTCTAGAATATTCCGGAAGAAATCCACTTTGGAAAGCGGAGTCCCAAAGGGACTCCACCACCATGGCTGGCCAACCCTAAGGGGGAGGAGTCCCAAGTGGACTCCCCTAAGGGGGCCGGCCACCCCCTCCCAAGGAAGGGTGGGAATCCCACCTCTAGTGGGAGTCCTAGCTTGGGTAGGTTTCATGTGATATGGAAGGTTTTGGTTTGGGGTCTTATTCGAAGACTTGTAGACCAACTCTTGGGTGTTCCACCTATATAATGAGGGCCAAGGGGAGGGGGCCGGCCACCCCAACACCACAAGGTGGCCGCACCCCTAGAGTGGCCGGCGCCCCCCTCTCCCAAACCCTAGCCGCCCCGCTCCTCCTTCTCTCCCGCACGCTTAGCGAAGCTCCGCCGGAGTTCTCCACCACCACCGCCACCACGCCGTCGTGCTGCCGGATTCAAGAGGAGCTACTACTTCCGCTGCCCGCTGGAACGGGGAGGTGGACGTCGTCTTCATCAACAACCGAACGTGTGACCGAGTACGGAGGTGCTGCCCGTTCGTGGCGCCGTGATCAAGATCTTCTACGCGCTTTTGCAAGCGGCAAGTGATCGTCTACCGCAGCAACAAGAGCCTCATCTTGTAGGCTTTGGAACTCTTCAAGGGTGAGCCTCGATCATCTCCTCGTTACTACCGTCTTCTAGATTGCATCTTGGCTTGGATTGCGTTCTCGCGGTAGGAAATTTTTTGTTTTCTATGCAACGAATCCCTACAACATACCCCTTAAATCAGGTTCCAAACCACATAATGTCAGGCCTTACCGGATGTCACTCAGCCAGAAAAATGCAGTGTAGTTTCTTATCAAAGAAATGCTGCAGAATGGTGAAATAAGACCAAGTAAATCTCCATATTCTTCTCCGGCTATCTTAGTAAGGAAAAAAAGGATAAATCATGGCGACTTTGTGTTGATTTCAGAGGTCTGAATGATATGAAAATTCAAAACAAATTTCCCATCCCCGTCATAGAGGATCTGTTGGATGAACTCAATGGGGTGACTATTTTCAGCAAATTCGACCTGAGGTATGGGTATCATCAAATCAGAATGAATGAGCAGGACATTGCTAAGACTGCCTTCTCAACTCACATGGGTCACTATGAGTACATGGTAATGCCATTTAGCCTCTGTAATGCCCCAGCTACATTCCAAGAACTGATGAACAACATCTTTGCACCACACCTAAGGAAATTTGTTTTAGTATTCTTTGACGACATCCTGGTGTACATCAAGACATCTGAAGAACACACCATGCATTTGCAGCAAGTTCTCTCCATATTTCGCAACCATGAGCTCAAGGCCAAAATTAAAAAATGCAGATTTGGTCAAAACCAAGTGGAATACTTGGGCCACATAATATCTGGACAAGGAGTGCAAACTGATCCATCCAAAATCAGTGACGTAGTCAATTGGGCTACACCGGTTTCCCTCAAACAACTCAGAGGTTTTCTAGGGCTCACTGGATATTACAGGAGATTTATTCCCCAATATGCAACCATTTGTCAACCACTTTATAGTGCTTTGAAGAAAAATGCCTTCCAATGGGGCTCTCCACAGCAGGCAGCCTTCCAACTCTTGAAGCAGGCCATGTCCAACCCACCTCTCCTTCGACTACCTGACTTTACCTTGCCTTTCACTCTGGAGACAGATGCGTGTTCCACTGGAATATGGGCAGTCCTTATGCAACAAGGGAAACCTTTGGCTTATTACAGTAAATGCTTAGGACCCAATACTATGGCCAAGTCAGTATATGAAAAAGAAGCTATAGCAATACTAGAGGCTTTGAAAAAGTGGAGGAATTATTTCCTCGGGAACAAATTAGTCATCAAGACAGATCAAAGCAGTTTGAAATACCTTGGAAGCCAGAGGTTGTTAGAAGGTATACAACATAAGCTCATGTTGAAGCTTCTTGAATTCGATTTCATCATTCAGTACAAAAAGGGATGTGAAAATACAGTGGCTGATGCCCTTTCTAGGAAGTACCAACCGGTGGATGATATTGATCAACAAGAACCCACTCAAGACTTCTGTTTAGCTACCTCTGTAGCAATTCCATCTTGGACTACTGACATCATATCTTCCTACCACGGTGATTTGCTATGCACCAAACTCTTACATGATTTGGCAATCAACAAGGATGGGAATCCTCACTATACCTTGCAATCTGGTCTCTTGAGATACAAAGGAAGGCTGTACATTGGGCCAAATGATGAATTGCGGGCAAAAATATTTGATTCCTTTCATTCAATATTTGGAGGACATTCGGGTACCAAGGTTACTTATCGCAGGATTAAGCAGCTCTTTTACTGGCCCAAATTCAAGCAGTATATTGAGAAAAGGGTAGCTGAATGTCCTGTTTTTCAAATTTCTAAGACAGAAAGATTGCCTTACCCTGGCCTACTGGATCCTCTACCGATTCCCAAGGCTAAATGGTCGGAGATCAGTATGGATTTTATCGAGGGGTTACCCAAATCAAAGGGCAAGGATGTTATCTTGGTCGTCGTCGACAGATTGACAAAATACTCTCATTTCCTGCCTTTTTCTCATCCCTATACAGTGCAAAAGGTCGCATCCGTATTCATAGACAACATATTCAAACTTCATGGCCCTCCTACAATCATCACAACTGATAGAGACACCATTTTTACCAGCAAGCTCTAGCAAGAGATCTTTACTGCCTTGAAGATTTCTCTGCACTTTACCACTGCCCACCATCCCGAATCTGACGGCCAAACGGAGCGGGTGAATCAATGTTTAGAGCAATACCTCAGGTGTATGACATTTTCGGCACCCAGGAAATGGAGTGACTGGTTACCTGCAGCTGAATGGTGGTATAATAGCAGCTATCACACTGCAATAAAGATGTCTTCGTTTGAAGCACTATATGAATATCCTCATCCATTCTTGGCAGATCTACCTCTTCCTATGTCCACTACCACTGAAGGTTCATCTACTGCAGCTGAAAAAGAAACAATGCTATCGGTCTTGCAACAAAATCTGGCTAAAGCTCAAAGTTCCATGAAAAAGTATGCCAACCGCAAGCGAACTCCCAGAACATTTCTTGTGGGTGACATGGTTTACCTCAAAATGCAACCATATCGGGAGAAAAATCTTGGTTCTGGTACCCCTTTGAAATTGTTTCCAAATGGTATGGTCCATTTAAGATATTGCAAGCAGTAGGTAACCGTGCTTACAGACTACAGCTACCAGAGGGGACACAAATCCATGATGTTTTTCATGTCAATCAACTCAAGAAGCATTTGGGTGCTCGAGCTGTTCCCAACACACAACTTCATCTGGTCACTCCGGAAGGTAAGCTCAAATCCACTCCTAAAGCTATGCTACAACGCCGACATGTCCCAAGAAATGCCGGCGAGTACGCCGTTGCAGTACCTCAATGGCTGGTGCAATGGGAGGAAATGTCACCGGAGGAAGCAACTTGGGAAGATGCCGCTTTCATGCAATCTACCTTTCCTTCATTCAAGCCCTGAGGTCTTGTCTTCAGGGGGGAGTACTGTCAGGACCTCTACTGTTGGAACAGCTACAGAAGGAGACCACCACTTCTTCAGTTAACTGGCCTGTATCCTTTTCAGTTAACTAGCTTGTATCTTCTTCAGTTAATGTTGTTTGATTTCACAAGTACTAGCATGTTAAGTGCGTTTAGCGATGTAATAAGCTATTCAGCTTAATCAGACTTTTAGCGTGGCTCCTCTGGGTACTCTATATAACCAGGGAGAGAGGGAGGCTGGGTGGCACGCTACAATGAAAATATTATTTCTGTTCATGTCCTCCTTTATTTTGCCTTAGCTGTTTACCTGAGCCCGTGTGCTCTTCTTCTTCTTCCCCTACTTTTCTCTTCACAGAAATTAGGATCAACCGGAGTCCTGATAGCGTGAATCACAAATCCGCGCTCTTGAGGCGAAAGGCGGAGGCTGTGGTGGACTGGTGGTGGTGGTGGTGTGGGTGGGGGTGAGTCGCACGGCACTGTGCTCCTGAGGCCGAAGGCTGCCGGCCATAGCGGATCTAGTAGCTGAGCCGCCAAATCCTCATGCAAGGATGTAAGAATATCAACGTTATCTCTAATTCTGGATATATATTTTTGCAAATGGATGTACTTTTCTATACATGTTTTTACATCCAGAAATGATGAAAACTGCGAAATCCTCCTAATGTAAAGATGTATTTTTCCCCAAATTTCATATGAGACTTCTGCGATGTATTTTCTTGTCACTTTTTTACATCTAGACTGTTGAATGGGGAGGAGGGGACCGGCGGCCGAGCGAGGAGGAGGCGACCGGCGGCCGAGCGGGGAGGCGGCGATTGGCAGCCGAGCTGGGGAGGCAGGGTATCAGGTGGTTGACGCGGTTGCGAGTTCGCCGTTGAGGACGCGCTCCGGTTCCGTGAGGCCAGCGCCACCGCCGAGTGACTTAGCGAGCACCTGCATGCCTGCCGCGGCGACGAGGCGGGAGTGGAGCTGCGCCTTGAGGTAGCCACCGCTCGCTGGGGCCATAGTATGAGGTAGCTACCGCCGATCTCGCCTTGTCTCCTCCTTCTCGTCATACTATTCGTAGCCCTCTGCTTGTTTCGTGGTGATGGCTTGTTTCGTGTTGGTCTACTCTATTTGCATATTGGTGATGTAGTTTTTTACTCCCAGATCAATAGAAGAATATAATTATGTTCCCTGCCTGTTTTTTTTACAGACTAATTTTTGCCCTTGATTTTTTTACTTGCAAATCGTAGTAGTTTGTAAATTATATGCCCTAGATGTAATTTTTGCAGGCTTGCCTCTTAATTTTTTCACTTCCAGATTAGTAGAAGGCTGTAACTATGTTAATTTCTTTCTCTACTTTGGATGTATTTTTATCATTTTTCTACATCCAGAAATTTAACGGTTCAAAGTGTAAAACAGTAGTATATTTGTGATCCTAGTTTTTGTAATTTTGGTGTATTTTATATATTTTTTACATCCTCAATTTGATCACAAAATAAGTGGCATGATGTGTTTTTAGATGGATGTAATTTTTTTTGTAACAATTAGATAAAGTTTCGCATCTGAACTGCATGTGCCAGCCTGAGAGAAGAAAACGTGGAGGACCAGCTAGTCTCGTGGTCAGTTAGATTGTTTCTCTGTTTTCAAAGTGTAGCACCACGGTAACAATTCGGAAGGCTGTTTTTATGTTTTCAAAGTGGTTACCTGTCGCTATCACAGGTGAATCCACTTGCTATTTTCGGAAAGATTCTCGTTCAGACAGGGGAGCACTGCGGTAGACAATTCGGTGCTATAGCGCCGTGTAGCAGGGTCCGGTGCGGGATAGGAGGAGAGAGCGATGGGGATTTTTTTTCCCTAAAAAGTGAGCCGGGTCGGTTGTCCAGGCTCGACCCGGTGTTGGCTCCGCGGTGCTTCTTCGTTGTGTCTAAGGGCATCTCCAGCGGTGCGACACATTTTAATGTCCGCCACCGCCGTTTGCGTCGCGCTGCGGATGCTAAAATGATCGTTTTTGTCCGCCCGTCCGTTTGCGTCTGGGGTCTGCTCCAACGGGGCAATGTATTTCTTTTTTCTTTTTTCCCTCTTCTCCATTAATTAAACATAGTTTCAAATATTACATTTTGAAACATGATTTTACGCAAACTAACACATAGTTAGGAACATGGTTTACACAAACTAACACATAGTTTGAACCATGGTTGACACAAATATAATTTTTTTTTAAAAGAAGCCAGTTGTGTTGATTTCCGTATGTCCGTGCCAAGAAAGAACATTCGAGAGCACACCCAATCACCAAACTGGAAAATCCAGCGGGAGGAGATGGTGCCCTTGTTGGTTCTACCGGTGAGGCGAACATCCAAAAACCTCGACTACTGGCTTCATCTGGCCCATAGCCAGATCCGCTGCAAAGAAAGAACACTCGACGTTCTAACTATCGGTGTCGGAGCCGGAGTCGTTGGTGTGGTAGTGCCTGCGGCAGGCTGTGTCGTCGAACGCCTTGACGATCATCTCGCCGTCCCCTGATGTCTACGCACGCTTCTATTCCTGTAGACAGTGTTGGGCCTCCAAGAGCAGAGGTTTGTAGAACAGCAGCAAGTTTCTCTTAAGTGAATCACCCAAGGTTTATCGAACTCAGAGAGGTAGAGGTCAAAGATATCCCTCTCAAGCAACTCTGTAATTATGATACAAGAAGTCTCTTGTATCCCCAACACACCTAATACACTTGTCAGATGTATATGTGCACTAGTTCGGCGAAGAGATAGTAAAATGCAAGTGATATGGATGAATATGAGTGGTAATAACAATCTGAAATAAATATGGCAGCAAGTAAACATGCAGTAGAACAGTAAATAAACGGTGATTCGATATTTGGAAACACGGCCTAGGGATCATACTTTCACTAGTGGACACTCTCAACAATGATCACATAACTAAATAAAGCTCTTCACGTGTGCTACTTTCTCACACTCTCTTGTTGGATAACAAACACCATTCATTGTGTAGGGCTACAAAAGCACACCTCAAGCCGGAGTAAACAAGCTCCACAACATCTGGAGTTCATATTAAAGTAACCTCTAGAGTGCATAATAGACCGTTGCAATTTAGACCGAGTACTAACATAGCATACACACTGTCAACAATAGCTATGAAAGGGGGAATAGATCGCATCAATACTATCATAGTAATAGTTAACTTCATAATCTACAAGAGATTACAATCATAACCTACGCCAAGTACTACATGATGCACACATTGTCAACATTACATCATGGAGGAGGAATAGAATACTTTAATAACATCACTAGAGTAGCACATAGATTAATAGTGATACAAAGCTCATGATCACATAATTAAAGATCACACCATGGGAGAGAGAGATGAACCACATAGCTACCGGTAGAGCCCTCAGCCTCGGGGGAGAACTACTCCCACCTCATCATGGGAGACATCAATGGCGATGAAGATGGCGGTGGTGTCGATGGAGCTGACTCCGGGGGCAATTCCCCGTCCCGGCGGCGTGCCGAAACAGAGACTTCTGTCCCCCGAAATGGAGTTTTGCGATGGCGGCGGCGTCCGTGGAGTCTTTCTGGAGTTTCGTCAACCCGTGTCGGATTTTTAGGACACGAGGGGTTATATAGGCGAAGAAGCGGAGTCGGAGGGGCAACAGGGCTTTCTCACCGCATGGCGGCGCGGCCAGGATAGGACCCGCGCCCCCTATGGTGTGGGTCCCCCTTGGCCCCCCTCCGGCTCTCCTTCGGTGTTCTGGAACATTCCGGGGAAAATAAGGCCTTGGGCTTTTGTTTCGTCGAATTCCAAGAATATTGCCTGAACAACCTTTCTGGAACCAAAAACAACAGAAAATAGGAACTAGCACTGTGGCATCTTGTTAATAGGTTAGTTCCGGAAAATGCATAAAATCATTATAAAGTGTGAGCAAAACATGTAGGTATTGTCATAAAACTAGCATGGAACATCAGAAATTATAGATACATTTGAGACGTATCAAGCATCCCCAAGCTTAGTTCCTACTCGCCCTCGAGTAGGTAAACGATAACAAGGATAATTTCTGAAGTGACATTCTATCATAATCTTAATCAATACTATTGTAAAGCATATGAGATGAATGAAGTGATTCGAAGCAATGGTAAAGACAATGATTAAACAACTGAATCATATAGCAAAGACTTTTCATGAATAGTACTTTCAAGACAAGCATCAATAAGACTTGTATAGGAGTTAACTCATAAAGCAATAAAGTCTTAGTAGAAACTTTTGAGGCAACACAAAGGAAGATATAAGTTTCAGCAGTTGCTTTCAACTTCAACATGTATATCTCATGGATAATTGTCAACACAAAGTAATATGATGAATGCAAATAAGCAAGTGATACGTCTCCAACGTATCGATAATTTCTTATGTTCCATGCCACATTATTCATGTTATCTGCATGTTTTATGCACACTTTATGTCATATTCGTGCATTTTCTGGAACTAACCTATTAACAAGATGCCGAAGTGCCAGTTGCTGTTTTCTGCTGTTTTTGGTTTCAGAAATCCTAGTAACGAAATATTCTCGGAATTGGACGAAATCAACGCCCAGGGTCCTATTTTGCCACGAAGCTTCCAGAAGTCCGAAGAGGAGACGAAGTGGGGCCACGAGGTGGCCACACCCTAGGGTGGCGCGGCCCCCCCTTGGCCGCGCGACCCTGTGGTGTGGGGCCCTCGTGCCGCCTCCTGACCTGCCCTTCCGCCTACTTAAAGCCTCCGTCGCGAAACCCCCAGTACCGAGAGCCACGATACGGAAAACCTTCCAGAGACGCCGCCGCCGCCGATCCCATCTCGGGGGATCCAGGAGATCGCCTCCGGCACCCTGCCGGAGAGGGGAATCATCTCCCGGAGGACTCTACGCCGCCATGGTCGCCTCCGGAGTGATGTGTGAGTAGTCTACCCCTGGACTATGGGTCCATAGCAGTAGCTAGATGGTTGTCTTCTCCCCGTTGTGCTTCATTGTTGGATCTTGTGAGCTGCCTAACATGATCAAGATCATCTATCTGTAATTCTATATGTTGCGTTTGTTGGGATCCGATGAATAGAGAATACTTGTTATGTTGATTATCAAAGTTATGTCTATGTGTTGTTTATGATCTTGCATGCTCTCCGTTATTAGTAGATGCTCTGGCCAAGTTGATGCTAGTAACTCCAAGAGGGAGTATTTATGCTCGATAGTGGGTTCATGTCTCCGTGAATCTGGAGGGGTGACAAGAACCTCTAAGGTTATGGATGTGCTGTTTCCACTAGGGATAAAACATTGGTGCTATGTTCAAGGATGTAGTCACTAATTACATTACGCGCAATACTTAATGCAATTGTCTGTTGTTAGCAACTTAATACTGGAGGGGTTCGGATGATAACTCGAAGGTGGACTTTTTAGGCATAGATGCATGCTGGATGGCGGTCTATGTACTTTGTCGTAATGCCCAATTAAATCTCACTATACTCATCATAATATGTATGTGCATGGTCATGCCCTCTTTATTTGTCAATTGCCCAACTGTAATTTGTTCACCCAACATGCTGTTTATCTTATGGGAGAGACACCTCTAGTGAACTGTGGACCCCGGTCCAATTCTCTATACTGAAATACAATCTACTGCAATACTGTTCTACTGTTTTCTGCAAACAATCATCTTCCACACAATACGGTTAATCCTTTGTTACAGCAAGCCGGTGAGATTGACAACCTCACTGTTTCGTTGGGGCAAAGTACTTTGGTTGTGTTGTGCAGGTTCCACGTTGGCGCCGGAATCCCTGGTGTTGCGCCGCACTACATCCCGCTGCCATCAACCTTCAACGTGCTTCTTGGCTCCTCCTGGTTCGATAAACCTTGGTTTCTTTCTGAGGGAAAACTTGCTGCTGTGCGCATCATACCTTCCTCTTGGGGTTCCCAACGAACGTGTGAGTTACACGCCATCAAGCTCTTTTTCTGGCGCCGTTGCCGAGGAGATCAAGACACGCTGCAAGGGGAGTCTCCACTTCTCAATCTCTTTACTTTGTTTTTGTCTTGCTTAGTTTTATTTACTACTTTGTTTGCTGCACTAAATCAAAATACAAAAAAAATTAGTTGCTAGTTTTACTTTATTTTGCTATCTTGTTTGCTATATCAAAAACACAAAAAAATTAGTTACTTGCATTTACTTTATCTAGTTTGCTTTATTTACTGTTGCTAAAATGGCCAACCCTGAAAATACTAAGTTGTGTGACTTCACAACCACAAATAATAATGATTTCTTATGCACACCTATTGCTCCACCTGCTACTACAGCAGAATTCTTTGAAATTAAACCTGCTTTCTTGAATCTTGTTATGCGAGAGCAATTTTGCAGTGTTAGTTACGATGATGCTGCTGCCCATCTTAATAATTTTGTTGAATTGTGTGAGATGCAAAAGTATAAGGATGTAGATGGTGACATTATAAAATTAAAATTGTTCCCTTTCTCATTAAGAGGAAGAGCTAAAGATTGGTTGCTATCTCTGCCTAAGAATAGTATTGATTCATGGACTAAATGCAAGGATGCTTTTATTGGTAGATATTATCCCCCTGCTAAAATTATATCTTTGAGGAGTAGCATAATGAATTTTAAACAATTAGATACTGAACATGTTGCTCAAGCTTGGGAAAGAATGAAATCTCTGGTTAAAAATTGCCCAACCCATGGACTGACTACTTGGATGATCATCCAAACCTTTTATGCAGGACTAAATTTTTCTTCGCGAAATTTATTGGATTCAGCTACTGGAGGTACCTTTATGTCCATCACTCTTGGTGAAGCAACAAAGCTTCTTGATAATATGATGATCAACTACTCTGAATGGCACACGAAAAGAGCTCCACAAGGTAAGAAGGTAAATTCTGTTGAAGAAACCTCTTCCTTGAGTGATAAGATTGATGCTATTATGTCTATGCTTGTGAATGATAGGACTAATATTGATCCTAATAATGTTCCGTTAGCTTCATTGGTTGCACAAGAAGAACATGTTGATGTAAACTTCATTAAAAATAATAATTTCAACAACAATGCTTACCGGAACAATTCTATTAACAACTATAGGCCATATCCTTATAATAATGGCAACGGCTATGGTAATTCTTATGGGAATTCTTACAACAATAATAGGAGTTCACCCCCTGGACTTGAAGCTATGCTTAAAGAATTTATTAGTACACAAACTGCTTTTAACAAATCTGTTGAAGAAAAGCTTGGGAAAATTGATATACTTGCTTCTAAAGTCAATAGTCTTGCTGCTGATGTTGATCTTTTAAAATCGAAAGATAAGCCTAATAGGGATATTGAAAATAAAATTGTTACTACAGCAAATGCCATCCAAGTTAGAATTAATGAGAATATAAGATTGATGGCCGAACTGCGTGCTAGGTGGAATAGAGAAGAAAATGAAAAACTAGCTAAAGAAAAGAATGTAGCTAAAGTTTGGACTATTACCACCACTTGTAATGCTAATGCTACACATGTTGCTGCACCTACTACTATTAATAATAAAAGAATTGGTGTTAGCAATGTTTCCACTTCTAATGCAAAGCGCGAGAAACTGCCTGAAACTGCTAAAACTGCTGAAACTGCCTGTGATAAAGCTGCTGAAATTTTTTCCAACATTGGGGATGATGATCCCATTGCTTTAGATTATAATGGTTTGAATTTTGATGATTGCCACATCTCTGAAGTTATAAAGTTCTTGCAAAAACTTGCTAAAAGTCCTAATGCTAGTGCTATAAATTTGGCTTTCACGCAACATATTACAAATGCTCTCATAAAAGCTAGAGAAGAGAAACTAGAGCGCGAAGCCTCTATTCCTAAAAAGCTAGAGGATGGTTGGGAGCCCATCATTAATATGAAGGTTAAAGATTTTGATTGTAATGCTTTATGTGATCTTGGTGCAAGTATTTCTGTTATGCCTAAGAAAATTTATAATATGCTTGACTTGCCACCGCTGAAAAATTGTTATTTGGATGTTAATCTTGCTGATCATTCTACAAAGAAACCTTTGGGGAAAGTTGATAATGTTCGCATTACCGTTAACAATAACCTTGTCCCCGTTGATTTTGTTGTCTTGGATATTGAATGCAATGCATCTTGTCCCATTATATTGGGAAGATCTTTTCTTCGAACTGTTGGTGCTATCATTGATATGAAGGAAGGTAATATAAAATATCAATTTCCTCTCAAGAAAGGTTTGGAACACTTCCCTAGAAAGAGAATGAAGTTACCTTTTGATTCTATTATTAGAACAAATTATGATGTTGATACTTCGTCTCTTGATAATACTTGATACACACTTTCTGCGCCTAGCTGAAAGGCGTTAAAGAAAAGCGCTTATGGGAGACAACCCATGTTTTTACCTACAGTACTTTATTTTTATTTTGTGTCTTGGAAGTTGTTTACTACTGTAGCAACCTCTCCTTATCTTAGTTTAATGTTTTGTTGTGCCAAGTAAAGTCGTTGATAGAAAAGTTCATACTAGATTTGGATTACTGCGCAGAAACAGATTTCTTTGCTGTCACGAATCTGGGCTGTTTTCTCTGTAGGTAACTCAGAAAATTATGCCAATTTACGTGAGTGATCCTCAGATATGTACGCAACTTTCATTCGATTTGAGCATTTTCATTTGAGCAAGTCTGGTGCCTCGATAAAATTTGTCAATACGAACTGTTCTGTTTTGACAGATTCTGCCTTTTATTTCGCATTACCTCTTTTGCTATGTTGGATGAATTTCTTTGATCCATTAATGTCCAGTAGCTTTATGCAATGTCCAGAAGTGTTAAGAATGATTGTGTCACCTCTGAACATGTTAATTTTTATTGTCGCTAACCCTCTAATGAGTTGTTCTAAGTTTGGTGTGGAGGAAGTTTTCAAGGATCAAGAGAGGAGTATGATGCAACATGATCAAGGAGAGTGAAAGCTCTAAGCTTGGGGATGCCCCGGTGGTTCAACCCTGCATATTCTAAGAAGACTCAAGCGTCTAAGCTTGGGGATGCCCAAGGCATCCCCTTCTTCATCGGCAACATTATCAGGTTCCTCCCCTGAAACTATATTTTTATTCCATCACATCTTATGTGCTTTGCTTGGAGCGTCGGTTTGTTTTTGTTTTTTGTTTTGTTTGAATAAAATGGATCCTAGCATTCACTTTATGGGAGAGAGACATGCTCCGCTGTAGCATATGGACAAGTATGTCCTTAGTTTCTACTCATAGTATTCATGGCGAAGTTTCTTCTTCGTTAAATTGTTATATGGTTGGAATTGGAAAATGATACATGTAGTAATTGCTATAAATGTCTTGGGTAATGTGATACTTGGCAATTGTTGTGCTCATGTTTAAGCTTTTGCATCATATGATTTGCACCCATTAATGAAGAAATACATAGAGCATGCTAAAATTTGGTTTGCATATTTGGTCTCTCTAAGGTCTAGATAATTTCTAGTATTGAGTTTGAACAACAAGGAAGACGGTGTAGAGTCTTATAATGTTTTCAATATGTCTTTTATGTGAGTTTTGCTGCACCGGTTCATCCTTGTGTTTGTTTCAAGGGATTTCTATTTTCGTGCCCTCAGGTCCTTAGTTGTACTCAGTTTTCCCCAGCTCCTTAGTTTTTCCTCAGTTTTCCCCAAGCCCTTGTCTGAACCGCAGAAGGAGCTCGGACGGAAGGAATCCGTTAAGTTGACCGTTCCGTGCTGACGAGTGGGGTCGTGTCGTTTGTGGGGTCGTGTCGTGTGGGACCGCGTCGTGTGGGGCTGGTAGGAAGGGACCGCGTGGGACAGGACGAGGCCGTGTTTGTGTGGCCGTAGCGTGTGGGGCCGTAGCGTGTGGGTCCGGGACGGGGGCACGAGTGGTTTCTGTCTCTTTCGCCCAGATTAGCAGTTTTCAATGTACCTTTTTCCTCTCTATCGCTCGATCTCATTCATATTTGATAGCCCAAATTGGTAGCAAATCTAGAGCAGCTTCTCCTTCTGTTTTTTAACGCCATTCATTTCTTTATGCCTTCGTTTTTACCCAATCAGGTAGGAAATCTAGGGCACAAATCCAGAGAAAAAATATAGGATAAGCTGCATACAGCAACCAACATAGCATAGATATATTCAGGACAGATCCAAAAGTAGTACCGATAGATCCAACATAAGCTACATTTTACATGAAATTAAGCTGCTCTACAGATAGAGCAGTCACATACAGAGAGTGCAGTAGGCACGTTCAACGCCTCCAGGTAGCGCGTGTGACTCGCTTGGAGGTTGCGCAGGTGAATCCCAAGTGCTTTGTGTTTGGCCATGTACGCATGCACGTTCACGGTCCTTCCAACTCTAGCGCCACATCTGCCAATGGATTCAGCATGGTTCACCAGGGAGTTGAAGTCGGTGGCGCGGAGCTTCCTGTTGCAGAAGGGGCACTTGTAAATGCCTCGAGCAAAAGGGCCATCGTAATGGCCGGACTGCAACCTCCTGAGGACGTGACGAGTCTTGGTGTGGAAGGACTCGTCGTCGCTGTCGACGTCGCTGCTCTGCACCTGTCACGTAGCACCAAAGATCGTGCAAAAAACACGGAGTCAATTGCAACGATGATGGAACAGAGAGTGAACAAAAAATCATGCATGATAATATGGGCTCGAAAAAAAGAGGTAGCCTCAGTTACATTGGACACACTTATATCCAGGATTTGAGTCAGCAAACCAAAGATCATGCACAACAAATTTGTACACACCAATTGTTTATCGACCAAACCCTGAATCAATTTATGCCCAAATATTCATCATCATCGGCACAAATCTTAAACAAAAGCAAATCACAAACACTAATAACGCAAGATCTAACACAAAAGGATCGAACTAGGAACAGACGAACAGTAATAACGCAAGATCTAACAAAAAAGGATTGAACTAGGAACAGACGAACCGTAATAACGGTAGATCTAACACAAAATGATTGAAATGAGATAAGAACAAGGGAACAAAGGGTTACCTCCGGCTCGTTGTCGACGATGGTGGTGTCGTAGGGGTTCTCCGGCGCGTCGTACTGCACTGGTTCGTACGGGTCCCAATCGACGGGGGCCTGGACGGGGGCGGCGGCCGATGCGCCGGCTGCTACGATGGAAGCAGCGACAGGGGCCTGGACGGGGGCGGCGGCTGATGTGCCGACAATGGGCATCTCATTCTTCTCCATCGCCGGCGGTTTTCTTCGGGGTTTTTTCTTCGGTTGTGGAGAAGATGATGGGACAGGAGAGGCGGTTGCAGTGAGCCAGTGAGAACGTGCGTCGAGGGAGAGAAAGAGGGGCTCTATAAAGACGAAGGTGGCGTGTACCGCAACACGCGTCCGCTATGCACGGCAACACGCGTCCGCTATGCACGGCTGCAGCGTGCACCGCTACCCGAGTCTAACCCTGGGACGTTTGGTGTACTCAGTTATAACCTCAGGCCTTATACAGAAATTTTATCTGTACTCAGTTTTCCCCTCGAGGACTTAGACCGGCAAGTGCAATATACTCAGTTTTACCCTCAGGTAGCTGGTCAACAGAGAGTCAACAAATGAGATTAACATAGCTAATTGAGTCATTTCATGCGCAAAAAAATCCAAAAAAATAAAAACATAGTGGCAACTACTCATGGAGTCTTCGTACGCAACCTGCCACCTAGAAAACCTTAACAAACATATATAAATCAAGTTTTACCACAAATTGCCACTTCTCAGAATCACTAGTGTAGCTATGAAGATGCATGGTTTTCCACCCAAACCCCTTTGCAAAACATCTTTCCCAAAACATAGTTTGTCTAAATGATGCCATAATTGTCACACTCATGTATATTTGAATTGCAAATAATTTGATGTAGCCCAATATGAATTATATTGTACAAAACACACATTTTTCATTTTGTAATTCTTTTGTTTGAATCCCTTAGTCTATTTACTATTTATGTGCCCTTGGATTCTTAGTACTACTCAGTTTTGCCCTCAAGTACTGTCACAAATGCTCTGAGAAGCCCAAACTTATCCTGATTGGTTGAGCCGTTGTCACACGGATCGACTCCACGAACCGTTGATCCACTGATCTAACGGGCAGTATACCCCTATCCGTCTCTTCGTGGCAACCTCTCTCTCTCTCTCTCTCTCTCTTCGTGGCCACCCATCTCTCTCTCTCTGTCGGTGGAGAATGCAATGACGAGTTTGCCACTTAATATAGTTTGGGATATAGTATTGGTATAAACATGAGGCATACATATTTGCGGATTTCGGTGATTGCATTATTTGTCAGCCCTCTAACAATTATCAACTATCTTGAGCTGTCCTTTTCTTTTAGGGAATATAGTTTGGGATATAGTATTGGTATTTTGAAAAGGCCTAAAAGTGGTATAATTTTGTTATAAACATGAGGCATACATTTTTGCGGATTTCGGCGATTGCATTATTTGTCACCCCTCTAACAATTATCAACTATCTTTAGCTGTCCTTTTCTTTTAGGGAATATAGTTTGGGATATGGTATTGGTATTTTGGAAAGGCCTAAAAGTGGTATAATTTTGGTATAAACATGAGGCATACATATTTGCGGATTTCGGGATTGCATTATTTGTCACCCCTCTAACAATTATCAACTATCTTGAGCTGTCCTTTTCTTTTAGGGAATATAGTTTGGGTTATAGTATTGGTATTTTGAAACGGCCTAAAAGTGGTATAATTTTGTTATAAACATGAGGCATACATTTTTGCGAATTTCGGCGATTGCATTATTTGTCACCCCTCTAACAATTATCAACTATCTTTAGCTGTCCTTTTCTTTTAGGGAATATAGTTTGGGATATGGTATTGGTATTTTGGAAAGGCCTAAAAGTGGTATAATTTTGGTATAAACATGAGGCATACATATTTGCGGATTTCGGTGATTGCATTATTTGTCACCCCTCTAACAATTATCAACGATCTTTAGCTTTCCTTTTCTTTTAGGGAATATAGTTGGTAATTTCGGTGAATGCACACACTAACTTTGAAAACAACTACAAGTACATGTAACTGAATAATGGATTTGTAACAAGGTATCCCTTGTAACAACTTCTAGCGCCTGGTGAGCAATGATAAGAATCTGATCGTAATTATACAACAAAAAAAACAACCAGCCATCAGATTAGCTTGCTTCTTCAACTCGATCAGCTGCCTTAACTGCTTGTTCATTTTCTTCAGTTCTCCCTTCACTTCCACCAGTTCTGCATTGGGAGCATTAGGCATAATCGGAAGGTCCCTAATCGGAACGGCTCCTCTCTCCGCCGCATTCTCTACAGCAAGTCCCCCCTCCCAAATTGCGCCCCCCAATAGCGCCAATTGATTCCTGCAACTGAAGCCTCTGAACGTACACATCGATCCACTCGAAATGCCTGCATTTCTTCAAGATCTGAAAACAACAACGTGAACCCTAAATCCCAAATTCGAGGGAATAACAAGAAAATCGAGAGAAAACAGAGAAATTGGAGCGAGATCTAACCTTATCCCCCTCTCTATATGGCAAGCTCTCGCATGCAACGAACTCACGTCCACGGTTGCCGTTCTCGTCCGTCTTACAGATCGACCGCTTCAGAGGCTCCTGGCGTGGGCAGTCAGGGCATCTTGTCAAAGGCACGGGTCCATACTGCGGCCATGAAGAACGGGAGGTCGAAGAGAAACTAGACATCACCCGCCTACCGGAGAAGGGCTGCCGCTGGCGGAGAAGAAGAACAATGGGGCGCGGAGAAAGAAAGGCGAAGCAATGGCACGGGCACGGGCGCGGGGCTGGCTCGGGCTCCCATTTTGCAACGGTCACCTGGGTAAGCTGTGGGTCCGGCGCACTTAACGTGGACAAGTTGTGGGTCCCACGATGATCTGGATAAGTGAAGACGTGTCCACTGCGGGGCACCAACAGCGGCCCCACTTGCCAGCACCAACCAACGTAAACTAACGGGATTCCTTCCGTCCGACCTCCTTCTGCGGGTTTCAGACAAGGTTTTGGGGAAAACTGAGGAAAAACTAAGGGGCTGGGGAAAACTGAGCACAACTAAGGAACCGAGGGCACGAAAATAGAAATCCCTTGTTTCAAATAAGCCTTGCTAGCCTAAAACCTTGTATCGAGAGGGAATACTTCTCATGCATCCAAAATACTTGAGCCAACCACTATGCCATTTGTGTCCACCATACCTACCTACTACATGGTATTTTCCGCCATTCCAAAGTAAATTGCTTGAGTGCTACCTTTAAAATTCCATCATTCACCTTTGCAATATATAGCTCATGGGACAAATAGCTTAAAAACTATTGTGGTATTGAATATGCAATTATGCACTTTATCTCTTATTAAGTTGCTTGTTGTGCGATAACCATGTTTACTGGGGACGCCATCAACTACTCTTTGTTGAATTTCATGTGAGTTGCTATGCATGTTCGTCTTGTCTGAAGTAAGAGAGATCTACCACCTTATGATTAAGCATGCATATTGTTAGAGAAGAGCATTGGGCCGCTAACTGAAGCCATGATCCATGGTGGAAGTTTCAGTTTTGGACATATATCCTCAATCTCATATGAGAAAAATTATTAATTGTTGTTACATGCTTATGCATAAAAGAGGAGTCCATTATCTATTGTCTATGTTGTCCCAGTATGGATGTCTAAGTTGAGAATAATCAATAGCGAGAAATCCAATGCGAGCTTTCTCCTTAGACCTTTGTACAGGCGGCATAGAGGTACCCCTTTGTGACACTTGGTTAAAACATGTGCATTGTGATGATCCGGTAGTCCAAGCTAATTAGGACAAGGTGCGGGCACTATTAGTATACTATGCATGAGGCTTGCAACTTGTAAGATATAATTTACATGATACATATGCTTTATTACTACCGTTGACAAAATTGTTTCATGTTTTCAAAATCAAAGCTCTAGCACAAATATAGCAATCGATGCTTTTCCTCTATGGAGGACAATTCTTTTACTTTCATTGTTGAGTCAGTTCACCTATTTCTCTCCACCTCAAGAAGCAAACACTTGTGTGAACTGTGCATTGATTCCTACATACTTGCTTATTGCACTTATTATATTACTCTATGTTGACAATATCCATGAGATATACATGTTACAAGTTGAAAGCAACCTCTGAAACTTAATCTTCCTTTGTGTTGCTTCAATACCTTTACTTTGAATTATTGCTTTATGAGTTAACTCTTATGCAAGACTTATTGATGCTTGTCTTGAAGTGCTATTCATGAAAAGTCTTTGCTATATGATTCACTTGTTTACTCATGTCATATACATTGTTTTGATCGCTGCATTCACTACATATGCTTTACAAATAGTATGATCAAGGTTATGATGGCATGTCACTCCAGAAATTATCTGTGTTATCGTTTTACCTGCTCGGGACGAGCAGAACTAAGCTTGGGGATGCTGATACGTCTCCAACGTATCGATAATTTATTATGTTCCATGCCACATTATTGATGTTATCTACATGTTTTATGCACACTTTATGTCATATTCGTGCATTTTCTGGAACTAACCTATTAACAAGATGCCGAAGTGCCAGTTGCTGTTTTCTGCTGTTTTTGGTTTCAGAAATCCTAGTAACGAAATATTCTCGGAATTGGACGAAATCAACGCCCAGGGTTCTATTTTGCCACGAAGCTTCCAGAAGTCCGAAGAGGAGACAAAGTGGGGCCACGAGGTGGCCACACCCTAGGGCGGCGCGGCCCCCCCTTGGCCGCGCGGCCCTGTGGTGTGGGGCCCTCGTGCCGCCTCCTGACCTGCCCTTCCGCCTACTTAAAGCCTCCGTCGCGAAACCCCCAGTACCGAGAGCCACGATACGGAAAACCTTCCAGAGACGCCACCGCCGATCCCATCTCGGGGGATCCAGGAGATCGCCTCTGGCACCCTGCCGGAGAGGGGAATCATCTCCCGGAGGACTCTACGCCGCCATGGTCGCCTCCGGAGTGATGTGTGAGTAGTCTACCCCTGGACTATGGGTCCATAGCAGTAGCTAGATGGTTGTCTTCTCCCCGTTGTGCTTCATTGTTGGATCTTGTGAGCTGCCTAACATGATCAAGATCATCTATCTGTAATTCTATATGTTGCGTTTGTTGGGATCCGATGAATAGAGAATACTTGTTATGTTGATTATCAAAGTTATGTCTATGTGTTGTTTATGATCTTGCATGCTCTCCGTTATTAGTAGATGCTCTGGCCAAGTTGATGCTAGTAACTCCAAGAGGGAGTATTTATGCTCGATAGTGGGTTCATGTCTCCGTGAATCTGGAGGGGTGACAAGAACCTCTAAGGTTATGGATGTGCTGTTGCCACTAGGGATAAAACATTGGTGCTATGTTCAAGGATGTAGTCACTAATTACATTACGCGCAATACTTAATGCAATTGTCTGTTGTTAGCAACTTAATACTGGAGGGGGTTCGGATGATAACCTGAAGGTGGACTTTTTAGGCATAGATGCATGCTGGATGGCGGTCTATGTACTTTGTCATAATGCCCAATTAAATCTCACTATACTCATCATAATATGTATGTGCATGGTCATGCCCTCTTTATTTGTCAATTGCCCAACTGTAATTTGTTCACCCAACATGCTGTTTATCTTATGGGAGAGACACCTCTAGTGAACTGTGGACCCCGGTCCAATTCTCTATACTGAAATACAATCTACCGCAACATCGTTTCTACTTTTTCTGCAAACAATCATCTTCCACACAATACGGTTAATCCTTTGTTACAGCAAGCCGGTGAGATTGACAACCTCACTGTTTCGTTGGGGCAAAGTACTTTGGTTGTGTTGTGCAGGTTCCACGTTGGCGCCGGAATCCCTGGTGTTGCGCCGCACTACATCCCGCCGCCATCAACCTTCAACGTGCTTCTTGGCTCCTCCTGGTTCGATAAACCTTGGTTTCTTTCTGAGAGAAAACTTGCTGCTGTGCGCATCATACCTTCCTCTTGGGGTTCCCAACGAACGTGTGAGTTACACGCCATCAGCAAGTATGTAGGAATCAATGCACACAGTTGACACAAGTGTTTGCTTCTAAGATAGAAAGAAATAGGTAAACTGACTCAACATAAAGTAGAAGAATGGCCCTTCGCAGAGGGAAGCATGGATTGCTATATTTGTGCTAGAGCTTTTATTTTGAAAACATATAAACAATTTTGTCAACAGTAGTAATAATTCATATGTGTTATGCATAAGACATCCTATAAGTTGCAAGCCTCATGCATAGAATACCAATAGTGCTCGCACCTTGTCCTAATTAGCTTGGATTTACATGGATTATCATTGCATAACATATGTTTCAACCAAGTGTCACAAAGGGGTACCTCTATGCCGCCTGTACAAAGGTCCAAGGAGATAAATCACATTTGATTTCTCGTTTTTGATACATCTCAACTTAGGACATCCATACCGAGACAACATAGAAAACAGATAATGGACTCATCTTTAATGCATAAGCATTCAACAACAGATAATATTCTCATAAGAGATTGAGGATTGATGTCCAAACTGAAACTTCCACCATGATACATGGCTTTAGTTAGAGGCCCAATGTTCTTCTCTAACAATATGCATACTCAAACCATTTGATCATGATAAATCACCCTTAATTCAGACAAGACGAACATGCATAGCAACTCACATGATATTCAACAAAGGTGTAATAGTTGATGGCGTCCCCAGAAACATGGTTACCGCTCAACAAGCAACTTATAAGAAATAAGATACATAAGCGACATATTCTTTACCACAATAGTTTTTAAGCTATTTTCCCATGAGCTATATATTGCAAAGACAAGGAATGAAATTTTAAAGGTAGTGATACGTCTCCAACGTATCTATAATTTCTTATGTTCCATGCTTGTTTTATGACAATACCTACATGTTTTATACACACTTTATGTCATTTTTATGCATTTTCCGGAACTAACCTATTGACGAGATGCCGAAGTGCCAGTTCCTGTTTTCTGCTGTTTTTGGTTTCAGAAATCCTAGTAAGGAAATATTCTCGGAATTGGACGAAATCAACGCCCAGAACCTTATTTTTCCCGGAAGCTTCCAGAGAGCCAGAGTGGGTCGAGAGGGGAGCCCTGGTGGCCCCACACGTGGTGGCGGCACGGCCAAGGGGGGGGCGCGCCCCCCTGGTGTGTGGAGCCACCAGACCCCCTCCGACTCCGACTCTTCGCCTATTTAAGCCTTCCTGACCTAAAACATCGAGACGAATAAGCCATGGTACGAGAAACCTTCCAGAGCCGCCGCCATCGCGAAGCCAAGATCTGGGGGACAGGAGTCTCTGTTCCGGCACACTGCCGGGACGGGGAAGTGCCCCCGGAAGGCATCTCCATCGACACCACCGCCATCTTCATCACCGCTGCTGTCTCCCATGAGGAGGGAGTAGTTCTCCCTCGAGGCTAAGGGCTCTACCGGTAGCTATGTGGTTAATCTATCTCTCCCATGTACTTCAATACAATGATCTCATGAGTTGCCTTACATGATTGAGATTCATATGATGAGCTTTGTAATCTAGATGTCGTTATGCTATTCAAGTGAATTTTACTTATGTGATCTACGGAGACTCCTTGTCCCACGTGTGTAAAGGTGACAGTGTGTGCACCGTGTGGGTCTCTTAGGCTATATTTCACAGAATACTTATTCACTGAGTTATGATTTGAGTTGGATGTCTCTATGAAATTGTGGTGTGTTAGTACCTCCTATGAATGCTCACAAAGGATGGGCGTGGGGTGTTTATTAGTACTTGGGAATACATCTTTAAGGTTTGCCTACATGATGAATTAGAGTTCGTTATCTTGCCAGAGAGTAATTCGGAATAGCATAGTGAAGTGCTTATTTATATTCCTTTATGATTGCAATGTTGAGAGTGTCCACTAGTGAAAGTATGATCCCTAGGCCTTATTTCTAAGCATTGAAACACCGTTTCCAACAAGTTCTGTTGCATGTTTACTCGCTGCCATATTTCATTCAGATTGCTATTACCACTCATATTCATCCATACCACTTGTATTTCACTATCTCTTCGCCGAACTAGTGCACCTATACATCTGACAAGTGTATTAGGTGTGTTGGGGACACAAGAGACTTCTTGCATCGTGATTGCAGGGTTGCTTGAGAGGGATATCTTTGACCTCTTCCTCCCTGAGTTCGATAAACCTTGGGTGATTCACTTAAGGGAAACTTGCGGGTGTTCTACAAACCTCTGCTCTTGGAGGCCCAACACTGTCTACAGGAATAGAAGCGTGCGTAGACATCAAACAATTTTCTGGCGCCGTCGCCGGGGAACGAAGAAAAAGCTACACCACAGAGATTTCTACCTCCCACGTCAACCACGCGCCAATTGTGTACAGTAAGTTAGTTTCTGGCGCCGTTGCCGGGGAGGAAAGATAAAAGGCACTCACACTCCGGTCCCAGGCAACTAAGCTATTTTCTGGCGCCGTTGTAAGTGCTCGAAGCTATTTCCTTTAGATCCTGCAATTGCATCTTTTTGTTTCTTGTTTTTCACTAGCTAGGCATAATGGAAAGTAACAGTGAGCTTTTTAATCTATTTCTTGAGTTAAGGCATGGATTGTTTGATGCGAAAATTAAAAAACCTATGGAACCTTATTTGCATGCTAGTAGCAATGATATTAGTATGAACGCTTTGAACACCATTGTTGCTAATGATATGGAAAATTCTAAGCTTGGAGAAGCTGGTTTTGATGAGCATGATATTTTTAGTCCCCCAAGCATTGAGGAGAAAATTTTCTTTGATGATACTTTGCCTCCTATTTATGATGATTATAATGATAGTGGTCTTTTGGTGCCGCCTGATGTCTACTCACACTTCTTTTCCTGTAGACAGTGTTGGGCCTCCAAGAGCAGAGGTTTGTAGAACAGCAGCAAGTTTTCCCTTAAGTGGATCACCCAAGGTTTATCGAACTCAGGGAGGAAGAGGTCAAAGATATCCCTCTCAAGCAACCCTGCGATCACAATGCAAGAAGTCTCTTGTGTCCCCAACACACCCAATACACTTGTCAGATGTATAGGTGCACTAGTTCGGCGAAGAGATAATGAAATACAAGTGGTATGAATGAATATGAGCAGTAGTAACGGCGCCAGAAAATAGCTTGCTGGCGTGCAGTTGATGATGATAATATTGCAGGAAGTAAAGATGCAATAAAACAGTAAATAAGCGATGATTGCAGTATTTGGAAACAAGGCCTAGGGATCATACTTTCACTAGTGGACACTCTCAACATTGATCACATAATAAAACCACTCTACACTCTCTTGTTGGATGATGAACACTGATGCTGGCGCGCAGTCGACGTGCCTATTGGGAACCCCAAGAGGAAGGTGTGATGCGTACAACGGCAAGTTTTCCCTCAGTAAGAAACCAAGGTTTATCGAACCAGTAGGAGCCAAGAAGCACGTTGAAGGTTGATGGCGGCGGAGTGTAGTGCGGCGCAACACCAGGGATTCCGGCGCCAACGTGGAACCTGCACAACACAACCAAAGTACTTTGTCCCAACGTAACAGTGAGGTTGTCAATCTCACCGGCTTGCTGTAACAAAGGATTAGATGTATAGTGTGGATGATGATGTTTGCAAAGAATAGTAGAACGAGTATTGCAGTAGATTGTATTTGATGTAAAAGAATGGACCGGGGTCCACAGTTCACTAGAGGTGTCTCTCCGATAAGAATAAGCATGTTGGGTGAACAAATTACAGTTGGGCAATTGACAAATAAAGAGGGCATGACCATGCACATACATGTTATGATGAGTAGTGTGAGATTTAATTGGGCATTACGACAAAGTACATAGACCGCTATCCAGCATGCATCTATGCCTAAAAAGTCCACCTTCAGGTTATCATCCGAACCCCTCCAGTATTAAGTTGCAAACAACAGACAATTGCATTAAGTATGGTGCGTAATGTAATCAACAAATACATCCTTAGACATAGCATTGATGTTTTATGCCTAGTGGCAACAGCACATCCACAACCTTAGAACTTTCTGTCACTGTCCCAGATTTAATGGAGGCATGAACCCACTATCGAGCATAAATACTCCCTCTTGGAGTTACAAGCAAAAACTTGGCTAGAGCCTCTACTAGCAACGGAGAGCATGCAAGATCATAAACAACACATAGATGATAGATTGATAATCAACATAACATAGCATTCACTATTCATCGGATCCCAACAAACGCAACATATAGTATTACAGATAGATGATCTTGATCATGTTAGGCAGCTCACAAGATCCAACAATGATAGCACAATTAAGAGAAGATGACCATCTAGCTACTGCTATGGACCCATAGTCCAGGGGTGAACTACTCACACATTACTCCGGAGGCGACCATGGCGGTGTAGAGTCCTCCGGGAGATGATTCCCCTCTCCGGCAGGGTGCCGGAGGCGATCTCCTGAATCCCCCGAGATGGGATTGGCGACGGCGACGTCTCTGGAAGGTTTTCCGTATCGTGGCTCTCGGTACTGGAGTTATTATCAACGAAGGCTTAAGTAGGCCGAAGAGATAGGTTTAGGGGCGACGCGAGGGGCCCACACAACAGGTCGGCGCGGCCAGGGCTTGGGCCGCGCCGCCCTAGCGTGTCGCCGCCTCGTCGCCCCAATTCGTATCTCCCCCGGTGTTCTGGAAGCTTCGTGGAAAAATAAGATCCTGAGCATTGATTTCGTCCAATTCCGAGAATATTTCCTTACTAGGATTTCTGAAACCAAAAACAGCAGAAAACAGCAGCTGGCTCTTCGGCATCTTGTTAATAGGTTAGTGCCGGAAAATGCATAAATATGACATAAAGTATGTATAAAACATGTAGGTATCATCAATAAAGTAGCATGGAACATAAGAAATTATCGATACGTTGGAGACGTATCAGCATCCCCAAGCTTAGTTCCTACTCGTCCCGAGTAGGTAAACGATAACAAAGATAATTTCTGAAGTGACATGCCATCATAATCTTGATCAATACTACTGTAAGCATATGTAATGAATGCAGCGATCCAAAGCAATGGTAAAGATAATGCGTAAACAACTGAATCATATAGTAAAGACTTTTCATGAATAGTACTTTCAAGACAAGCATCAATAAGTCTTGCATAAGAGTTAACTCATAAAGCAATAAATTCATAGTAAATGTATTGAAGCAACACAAAGGAAGATTAAGTTTCAGCGGTTGCTTTCAACTTGTAACATGTATATCTCATGGATAGTTGTCAACATAAAGTAATATGATGAATGCAAATATGCAAGTATGTAAGAATCAATGCACAGTTAACACAAGTGTTTGCTTCTTGAGGTGGGAGGAAATAGGTAAACTGACTCAACATAAAAGTAGAAGAAAGGCCCTTCAAAGAGGGAAGCATCGATTGCTATATTTGTGCTAGAGCTTTTATTTTGAAAACAAGAAACAATTTTGTCAATGGTAGTAATAAAGCATATGTGTTATGTAAATTATATCCTACAAGTTGCAAGCCTCATGCATAGTATACCAATAGTGCGCACACCTTGTCCTAATTAGCTCAGATTACCTGGATTATCACCGCAATACATATGTTTTAACCAAGTATCACAAATGGGTACCTCTATGCCGCCTGTACAAAGGTCTAAGGAGAAAGCTCGCATTGGATTTCTCGCTTTTGATTATTCTCAACTTAGACATCCATACCGGGACAACATAGACAACAGATAATGGACTCCTCTTTAATGCTTAAGCATTCAACAACAAATAATATTCTCATAAGAGATTGAGGATTGTTGTCCAAGACTGAAACTTCCACCATGGATCATGGCTTTAGTTAGCGGCCCAATGTTCTTCTCTAACAATATGCATGCTCAAACCATTCAACTCATGGTAAATCGCCCTTACTTCAGACAAGACGAACATGCATAGCAACTCACATGATATTCAACAAAGGTAGTTGATGGCGTCCCCAGGAACATGGTTATCGCACAATAAGCAACTTAATAAGAAATAAAATACATAAGTACATATTCAATACCACAATAGTTTTTAGGCTATTTGTCCCATGAGTTATATATTGTAAAGATAAAGGATAGAAATTTAAAGGTAGCACTCAAGCAATTTACTTTGGAATGGCGGAGAAATACCATGTAGTAGGTAGGTATGGTGGACACAAATGGCATAGTTATTGGCTCAAGGATTTGGATGCACGAGAAGTAATCCCTCTCAATACAAGGCTTAGGCTAGCAAGGTTATTTGAAGCAAACACAAGCATGAACCGGTACAGCAAAACTCACATAAAAACATATTGCAAGCATTATAAGACTCTACACTGTCATCCTTGTTGCTCAAACCCTTACTAGAAAATATCTAGACTTTAGAGAGACCAATCATGCAAACCAAATTTCAACAAGCTCTATGTATTTCTTCACTAATAGGTGCAAAGTACATGATGCAAGAGCTTAAACATGATCTATAACAATTGCCAAGTATCAAATTATTCAAGACATTCTACCAATTACTACATGTAGCATTTCCCGTTTCCAACCATATAACAATTAACGAAGCAGTTTATCCTTCGCCATGAACATTATGAGTAAAGCCTAAGGACATATTTGTCCATATGCAACAGCGGAGCGTGTCTCTCTCCCACACAATGAATGCTAGGATCCATTTTATTCAAACAAAACAAAAACAAAAACAAACAGACGCTCCAAGCAAAGTACATAAGATGTGACGGAATAAAAATATAGTTTCACTAGAGGAACCTGATAATGTTGTCGATGAAGAAGGGGATGCCTTGGGCATCCCCAAGCTTAGATGCTTGAGTCTTCTTGAAATATGCAGGGATGAACCACCGGGGCATCCCCAAGCTTAGAGCTTTCACTCTCCTTGATCATATTGTATCATCCTCCTCTCTTGATCCTTGAAAACTTCCTCCACACCAAACTCAAAACAACTCATTAGAGGGTTAGTGCATAATCAAAATTCACATGTTCAGAGGTGACAAAATCATTCTTAACACTTCTGGACATTGCACAAAGCTACTGAAAGTTAATGGAACAAAGAAATCCATCAAGCATAGCAAAACAGGCAATGCGAAATAAAAGGCAGAATCTGTCAAAACAGAACAGTCCGTAAAGACGAATTTCTAAGAGGCACCAGACTTGCTCAAATGAAAATGCTCAAATTGAATGAAAGTTGCGTACATATCTGCGGATCACTCACGTAAATTGGCAGAATTTTCTGAGTTACCTACAGAGAATTCAGCCCAGATTCGTGACAGCAAGAAATCTGTTTCTGCGCAGTAATCCAAATCTAGTATGAACCTTACTATCAAAGACTTTACTTGGCACAACAATGCAAAAAAATTAAGATAAGGAGAGGTTTCTACAATAGTAACAACTTCCAAGACTTAAGTATAAAATAAAAGTACTGTAGTAAAATCATGGGTTGTCTCCCATAAGCGCTTTTCTTTAACGCCTTTCAGCTAGGCGCAGAAAGTGTGTATCAAGTATTATCAAGAGACGAAGCATCAATATCATTTTTACAATTTATCCCATTAGGTATCTTAGATGCTCCTTTTTCTATAGTGGTATTAAGAGCTTTATCAATTTTAGGCCTATAATAATTTTTTGGTTTAGGCACCTTAGAGACATACATGAACTTTTGCTCCTTTCCCACATAAGCTTTCTCTCTAAACTTAATAGACGAAAAAGTTGAACCCAAGGTTCCCATAGCTTCTTCAAGTTCACTAATCCTTTGGGTTTGATTATCATGAGTAGCACAAGCTTCTAGGATGGCGATTCTCTCACTAATTCCACCTAGAGATTTGTCAAGTTTATCAGTGCTATTAAGTAATTCTCCCAGTTTAGTCTCAATACTTGGAAGGTTTTGCTCTATGGTTTCCAACTTTTTCATGGCATCTTCGAGAGAGATTTCAATTTTAACTTCATTAACAGGTGGTATTCCAAATAGACTCTCAATAATGCAACTAGCTTCTAAGGCAGGAGTACCTAGGAAGTTACCTCCCGCGAGACAATCAAGAACATACCTATTCCAGCTAGAGATACCAACATAAAAATTCCTGAGTAGGATAGTGGTGGAGTGTTTCTTAGTGCACCTATTATGGGCATCACTAATTCTATACCAAGCATCCTTTAAACATTCTCCCCCTTGCTGCTTAAACGAACGAACTTCAACTTCAGGATTACTCATTTTAGCAATAGTAAATAAAGCAAACTAGATAAAGTAAATGCAAGTAACTAAATTTTTTTGTATTTAATATGGAGATTGCAAACAAAACAGTAAATAAAGTAAAGCTAGCAACTAATTTTTTTGTGTTTTGATATAATGCAGCAAACAAAGTAGTAAATAAAATAAAGCAAGACAAAAACAAAGTAAAGAGATTGGAAGTGGAGACTCCCCTTGCAGCGTGTCTTGATTTCCCCGGCAACGACGCCAGAAAATCTTGATGCTGGCGCGCAGTCGACGTGCCCGTTGGGAACCCCAAGAGGAAGGTGTGATGCGTACATCGGCAAGTTTTCCCTCAGTAAGAAACCAAGGTTTATCGAACTAGTAGAAGCCAAGAAGCACATTGAAGGTTGATGGCGGCAGAGTGTAGTGCGGCGCAACACCAGGGATTCTGGCGCCAGCGTGGAACCTGCACAACACAACCAAAGTACTTTGTCCCAACGTAACAGTGAGGTTGTCAATCTCACCGGCTTACTGTAACAAAGGATTAGATGTATAGTGTGGATGATGATGTTTGAAAAGAACAGTAGAACAAGTATTGCAGTAGATTGTATTTGATGTAAAAGAATGGACCGGGGTCCACAGTTCACTAGAGGTGTCTCTCCGATAAGAATAAGCATGTTGGGTGAACAAATTACAGTTGGGTAATTGACAAATAGAGAGGGCATGACCATGCACATACATGTTATGATGAGTAGTGTGAGATTTAATTGGGCATTACGACAAAGTACATAGACCGCTATCCAGCATGCATCTATGCCTAAAAAGTCCACCTTCAGGTTATCATCCGAACCCCCTCCAGTATTAAGTTGCAAACAACAGACAATTGCATTAAGTATGGTGCGTAATGTAATCAACAAATACATCCTTAGACATAGCACTGATGTTTTATCCCTAGTGGCAACACCACATCCACAACCTTAGAACTTTCTGTCACTGTCCCAGATTTAATGGAGGCATGAACCCACTATCGAGCATAAATACTCCCTCTTGGAGTTACAAGAAAAAACTTGGCCAGAGCCTCTACTAGCAACGGAGAGCATGAAGATCATAAACAACACATAGATGATAGATTGATAATCAACATAACATAGCATTCACTATTCATCGGATCCCAACAAACGCAACATATAGTATTACAGATAGATGATCTTGATCATGTTAGGCAGCTCACAAGATCCAACAATGATAGCACAATTAGGAGAAGACGACCATCTAGCTACTGCTATGGACCCATAGTCCAGGGGTGAACTACAAACACATCACTCCGGAGGCAACCATGGCGGTGTAGAGTCCTCCGGGAGATGATTCCCCTCTCCGGCAGGGTGCCAGAGGCGATCTCCTGAATCCCCCGAGATGGGATTGGCGGCGGCGGCGTCTCTGGAAGGTTTTCCGTATCGTGGCTCTCGGTACTGGAGGTATTATCGACGAAGGCTTAAGTAGGCGGAAGAGGTAGGTTTAGGGGCGACGCGAGGGGCCCACACAACAGGCCGGCGCGGCCAGGGCTTGGGCCGCGCCGCCCTAGCGTGTCGCCGCCTCGTCGCCCCACTTCGTATCTCCCCCGGTGTTCTGGAAGCTTCCTGGAAAAATAAGATCCTAGGCGTTGATTTCGTCCAATTCCGAGAATATTTCCTTACTAGGATTTCTGAAACCAAAAACAGCAGAAAACAGCAACTGGCTCTTCGGCATCTTGTTAATAGGTTAGTGCCGGAAAATGCATAAATATGACATAAAGTATGTATAAAACATGTAGGTATCATCAATAAAGTAGCATGGAACATAAGAAATTATCGATACGTTGGAGACGTATCAAACACCATTAATTGTGTAGGGCTACAAGAGCACCTCAATGCCGGAGTTAACAAGCTCTACAACATTCGATGTTCATATTTAAATAACCTTAGAGTGCATGATAGACCAACGCAATTATACCGAGTACTAACATAGCATGCACACTGTCACCTTCAAGCTATGAAAGGAGGAATAGATCACATCAATACTATCATAGTAATAATTAACTCCATAATCTACAAGAGATCACAATCATAAACTACGCCAAGTACTACATGATGCACACACTGTCACCATTACATCATGGAGGAGGAATAGAGTACTTTAATAACATCACTAGAGTAGCACATAGATTAATAGTGATACAAAGCTCATATGAATCTCAATCATGTAAGGCAGCTCATGAGATCATTGTATTGAAGTACATAGGAGAGAGATTAACCACATAGCTACCGGTACAGCCCTTAGCCTCGATGGAGAACTACTCCCTCCTCATGGGAGACAACAGCGTTGATGAAGATGGCGGTGGTGTCGATTGTCGGGGGGAAGACCCCGGGTAGGGCAATGGACGCGGAGCAGCCGGCTGGCCACTAGCCGGCTCGCGGCAAAGGCCGGCTGAGGAGCAGCCGGCTGGAGCAGTGGCCGGCTGGTCCGGAAGCCGGCTAGCTCTAAGTCCTAGTCGGCCTGGCTACGGCTGCCAGTGCTGTAGCTGGGCCGGCTTCTACAAGCCATATCCGACTGGGGGTTTGTACCTCAGACCAACTCGAGGCTGGCGAATCTTGCACTAGAAGGAACTGGGTAGGTGGTCCGGGTTCGCAGGTCCACGCTGACCTCATCTCCCGTAAAGCGTGGGGCACTGTGTAGCAATAGTGCCACGCGCCGGACAGGCCATCATGGTGTACGTCAGTTCGTACCGGCTACAGGACATGATGGCGACAGGGACGCTTTCTCTCCATACCGCTGACTCAGGCAGCCGGATGGGATAGGCCATGAGGCCTCAACGGCTAGTGACGTCAACGCCTCGGGAAGGAGCGGAAGCCGGAGCCAGCCAAGCCGGCCAGTAGACTTTAGGGTCCTTTGTGTAAAGTGCCGGCGCCTATATAAGCCGCACTACCCCCTCTCGTGCAGGGGATCGATCATTCTCACCTCATTCCACCCTTAGCGCTGCCCTGTGAGAGAGACCATCGTCTTCCTTAGCCTCCCAGGAGCAGCCGGACACAGCTCTAGGAGCACCATTGTATTGTGTGATCATCATATACACTCATAGCAGGAGTAGAGGTGTTACCTCCATCGGAGGGCCTCGAACCTGGGTACGTCGCCGTGTCGCTCGTCCCCATACCCGCATCCGGATACCGTCGTGAGACCATCTAGGAACCACTCTCTTTAGCCACCCTATGGCATATGCCGTGACGATACCACGACATTTGGCGCCCACCGTGGGGCCTTCAGCGTCCTCGGCCGGTGTTTTCATCCGGACGGGCCTCACCATCACCACCGGCGAGCGAGTCGCTTCAGGCTTGATCTGGAGATTCGGCTCCCTCGACTGCGTCAGCGACAACGCTGGCTGCTTCGTCGACCGGCCCTTCCCTGCCGGCGGCAGCATCATCTCCTTCGATGGCCACGACGTCTTCGTCGCCACCGTCGCACCGCCGCGCTACCCGCGGCGGGTGCTGCGCTGCGCAAGCCCTCCTCCCGGAGCCGGCCACAGCAGCATTCCCGCCAGCCCTGCCGTCGTGCAAGTCATGATGGCTGGCGAGGACCTCCCCACCAAGTCCGCTCGCCTCCGCGGCCCCGCCTTGGAGCGCAACGTCGACCCCAACGCATCCGGCTCGGGCCCGAAGGCGCCCCCGCCACCCTCCAGGCTGGACAAAGTCCGGGCCAAGCTGAGCTCCCCGCTCACAACAGGCGGCGACGCCGCCACCGTCGAGGCAGACCTGGAGGCACATCGCCAGCTCCTCCTCAAGCAGACTGAGGAGCTGGCCTCTGCCAAACGCCAGCTAGAAATCACCCAGCGCGAGTACGAGCACGCCCATGGCTTCACGCCAGGCGGCAACAACCCCAGCCGAGCCGGCATGATCCGCCGACGAGGAGGCGGCCTAGGCGCCGAGATCGAGTGCGACGGCGCGGAAACGCCGGCTTCATCCAGGGAGCTACCCGTCTACAACACCCACGACAAGAACATCCTCGCAGCCGAAGCCGCTGCCAAGGAGCTGAGCCTCCTCGAGGGAGAAGAGCTGCACCGCCAGACGCAGCGCGTAGCTGACCTGTGCTGGGCTGCGGCTGAGCAGACCAAGGACCCCAGGTACGGTGCTCCCAAAGCTCCTCCCGTCTGCGCTGCTGCCAGGGACACGGCCGAGTCCGCCTCGCTAGCGCCAAGCCGGCGCAAAGACTCCCGCGCCACCCACGCAGGTTCAAGCCGGACAAGCCGGCTGGACAGCGGCCACAGCGGCCGTAGCCGGCCACCACCAAGCCGGAACCAGGAGCATGACTCCGAGCAGGCGGCGCCAAGGCGGCAGCATCGGCCAGCTCCAGAGCCAGCCGGCACCCGCCAGCCGGCACGTTCCCGGCTGGGCCCCCGCATCGAGCCCACCGACGCCAGAGACCGCCTCGACCGGCTGGTCGAATCCCGCATTGCGGAAGAAGAGGGGCCGGCTTGCCCCAAGTGCTTCGGGCCCCGCATCGCCAACGAGCCCATGATGGACGGCTTCCAGCTCCCCCGTGACACGCCCAAGTACGACGGCACTGCCAAGCCGGAGGACTGGCTGCTGAACTACTCCACCGCAGTCGGCATCTCCAGAGGCAACAAGCGCTGGGCGGTGCGATACTCCCCCCTGATGCTGGTCGGCTCCGCCCGCACCTGGCTCAACAACCTGCCAGCCGGCAGCATCAACGGCTGGCTTGATTTCGAAGAGGCCTTCATCAGCAACTTCACCGGCACCTACCACCGGCCGGGTCGCCCCCAACAGCTAGAAATGTGCAAGCAGGGCCCGGACGAGACGGATCGCGCGTACCTGACGCGCTGGTGCGAGACGCGCAACTCCTGCGAGGGCGTGCACGAGATCCAGGCCATCGGCTTCTTCATGGGCGGCTGCCGGCCCAACACCATGCTGTGGCACAAGCTGCGCCGCAGCGAGCCCAAGACCATGGCCTCCCTCATGGCCATCGCCGACAAGTACGTGCTGGCTGAAGAAGCCGGCAAGGCGCCGGCTGAACCGACGCCGGCTCCCTCTAGGCGGGACCACCACAAGTCGGCCGAGCACAAGCCGGCAGAGGGCGCCTCTCACGGCAGCCGGCGGGACAACTACCGCGGCAAGCGGCACAGCGACCAGCCGGACCGCCGGTACGGCTCCGCCCATGTGGCAGCCGTGTCGGACAACGCGGCAGGCGGCAGCCGCCGCCAAAAGCAAGACCGGCAGTGGAAGCCGAAGTACACCTTCGAGCAAATGCTCGACTCGCCGTGCAAGTACCACAGCGGCAAGAACCCCTCCAACCACACCACCCGCGACTGCCACTTCATGAAGCGGCTGACCAGCGGCGAACCTCTCCCGCCTCCACTCCCGCCCCCTCCAGCCGGCGGGCCGGGTGGCCAAGCCGGCGCAGAGAACGCCAACCTCGAGCACCACGAGGCTAACCAAGTGCACCACGGCCGATACCTGGCCGAAGATGCTACCTACATCATCTTCACCTCTGAGCCCGAGGACAAGACGAGCCAGCAGAGCCGTTCCCTCGAGGTCAACGCGGTCATACCGCCGGTCCCCCAGTACCTAAACTGGTCAGAGCAGGCCATCACTTTTGATCGCCGCGACACACCGGCTGTCCTCCCCAAGCCGGGCAGCTACGCCATGGTCCTCGACCCCACCATTGGCACGACTCGGCGCAGCGTGCGCTTCTCGCGCGTCCTCATCGATGGGGGCAGCAGCATCAACATCCTCTACCGCGACACCGCCCGCAAGCTAGGCATCCAAGAAGCCGAGCTGCGTCCCACCCCCACCGTCTTCCATGGCATCGTGCCAGGCCACTGCTGCCAGCCGATTGGCCGGATCACGCTGGAGGTGGTGTTCGGGAAGCCGGACCACTTCCGCACCGAGCGAATCGAGTTCGAGGTGGTGGACCTCGTCAGTCCCTACCACGCGCTCCTAGGCAGGCCGGCCATGACCAAGTTCATGGCGGTGCCCCATTACGGGTACCTGAAAATGAAGCTGCCTGGCCCTAAGGGGGTCATCACCATCACCGGCGACTACCGCCGCTCCATGGACTGCGCCACGCAGAGCTCCAAGACGGCCCAGACGCTGGTCATCGCCACCGAGAAGCAGCTCATCCACGACGCCGTTGCCTTGGCCAAAGCCGCGCAGACCGACATGCCGGCTGCAGGCAACCCGGCTGGGACGACTCACTTCCAGCCGGCCGACCACACCAAGAAGATCCTGCTGGACCCGGCGCAGCCGGACAAGTACGTCACCATCGGTGCCGGCTTGAGCAAGAAATAGGAAAGCGAGCTCACCAGCTTCCTCCGTGAGAATCGGGACATCTTCGCATGGACTCCAAGAGACATGCCGGGTGTGCCGAGGGAGTTGGCTGAGCACCACCTCCACGTCCGGCCTGAAGCCAAGCCGGTGAAGCAGCCCCTCAGGCGCTTCGCCGAAGAGAGAAGGAAGGCCATTGGTGAAGAAATCGCTCGGCTGCTGGCAGCCGGCTTCATCATGGAAGTGCTGCACCCGGACTGGTTGGCGAACCCGGTCCTGGTCCTCAAGAAGAACGGCTCCTGGCGCATGTGTATCGACTACACCAGCCTGAACAAGGCGTGCCCGAAGGACCCCTCCCCCCTGCCGCGCATAGATCAAGTCATAGACTCGACTGCCGGCTGTGAACAGTTGTCTTTTCTAGATGCCTATTCAGGCTACCACCAGATTCCTTTGAATCCGGATGATCAAATAAAGACTTCGTTCATTACCCCGTATGGGGCTTATTGCTACACGACTATGTCGTTCGGCTTGAAAAACGCAGGCGCCACCTACCAAAGGTGCATGCAAAAATGCTTGCAGGATCAAATCGGCAGAAACGTTCACGCATATGTGGATGATGTCGTTGTAAAGACCAAGGAGACGATTTCCCTCATTGATGATCTGAGAGAAACCTTCACCAATCTGCGAAGATTTCGGATGAGCTCAACCCGGCCAAGTGCACATTCGGTGTGCCATCCGGCCAACTCCTTGGTTACCTCATCTCTCAGCGAGGAATCGAAGCCAAACCGGAGAAGATCAGTGCCCTGGAGAAGATGGAACTGCCGCAGTGCCTCAAGGACGTCCAGAAGTTCACTGGCTGCCTGGCTTCCTTGAGCCGCTTCGTCAGCCGGCTGGGGGAGAAGGCACTGCCCCTGTACCAGTTGCTAAAGAAGTCGGACAAGTTCATCTGGTCACCGCAGGCGGATGAAGCCTTCCGTGACTTAAAGCGCGTGCTCTCAACCGCGCCAATCCTCGCAACGCCGGCTTCAATGGAGCCGATGCTGTTGTACATCGCAGCCACCAATCGAGTGGTTAGCGTCGTGCTGGTGGTGGAACGCAAAGAAGACGGCAGAGAGCAGCTGGTTCAATGCCCAGTCTACTACCTCAGCGAAGTGCTCTCCCAGTCGAAGCAAAACTACCCCCACTACCAGAAGGTCACCTACGGCGTGTACATGGCGGCCAAGAAGCTCAAGAACTACTTCCAAGAGCACCCCATCAAGGTGGTTGCCACAGCGCCCTTGACAGAAATCATTGGCAGCAAGGACGCCAACGGCCGGGTTGCCAAGTGGGCTCTGGAGCTAGCCGCCCACACCATCCTCTACGAGGCACGCACGGCCATCAAGTTGCAGATCCTAGCGGACTTCTTCGTTGACTGGGCCGAGATGCAGTACCTGCCGCCTGTGCCGGATTCCACACATTGGAAGCTGCACTTCGACGGCTCGAAGATGCACAACGGCTTGGGAGCCGGCATCGTCATCACCTCTCCTAAAGGAGACCGGCTGGACTACGTCCTACAGATCCACTTCGCCGCATCCAATAATGTGGCGGAGTATGAAGCGCTCATCCATGGGCTGAAGCTAGCCAAGGAGATTGGCGTGCGTCGCATACTCTGCTTCGGCGACTCCGACTTGGTCATACAGCAAGCATCCGGCGATTGGGACGCGAAGGACGCCAACATGGCCTCGTACCGCTTCCACGTCTAGCAGCTATCATGCTTCTTCGACGGCTGCGAATTCCACCATGTGCCACGGGCAAACAATGAAGCGGTTGACGCCCTATCCAAGATTGGCTCAACCCGGCAAGCCATTCCGCCGGGTGTTGCCCTAGCGGTTCTCAAGAAGCCGTCCATCACACCGTCGCCGGACTCGGATTCAATATTCGTGCTGGCTGACCCGGGGGCTGCTCAGCCGAACCCGGGGGCTTCATCGCCCAAGTCGGGGGCTTCAAAGCCAAACCCGCCGGCTTCCACGCCGAACCCGGGGACTTCTCAGTCCAACCCGGGGGCTTCATCGCCAAACTCGGGGGCTAGCAAGCCGAACCTGCCGGCTAGCAAGCCGAACCCGGCGACCATGCAGTCGAATCCGGAAGCTCCCACGCAGGAGGCCTTGTTGGTTAGCGTATTCGAGATAAGATGCGTACCTTCATGGGCACAAGAGTTCCTTTCCTACCTCACCGACGGTGTGCTGCCTGGTGACAGAGTCCAGGCCAGGCAGATTGAGAGAAGGGCCAAGGCCTATACAATCATCAACCACCAGCTGTACAAACGCAGCGTAAGTGGGGTGTTCCAGCGGTGCGTCGAGCCGGCTGAAGGGATTGAACTACTACGAGAAATCCATCAAGGAGAGTGCGGCCATCACGCCTCATCCAGAGCCATAGTGGCCAAAGCCTTCCGGCACGGTTTTTACTAGCCGACTGCGCTCAGAGACGCAGAAGAATTGGTGAAGAAGTGCAATGGCTGCCAGCGCTTCGCAAAGAAGAGGCATTCGCCGGCTTCCGCCTTGAAAACCATCCCCATCACATGGCCATTTGCCGTATGGGGTTTGGATATGGTGGGCCCATTCAGAACGGCGCGAGGCGGCATGACACATCTCTTGGTGATGATTGACAAATTCACCAAGTGGATTGAAGCCAAGCCAATCAAGAAGCTGGACGGCTCCACAGCCGTCACATTTCTCAAGGAAATCATTGTGAGATACGGCTACCCCCACAGCATCATCACCAACAACGGCATCAACTTTGCCGAAGGCATCTTCAAGCGTTACTGCGGAGAAATGGGGATCCAAATGGACCTAGCATCCGTGGCGCACCCGGAGTCCAATGGACAAGTGGAGAAGGCCAACGGCTTGATCCTAGCCGGCATCCGGCCCAGGCTGGTGGAGCCGCTCGAGCGAGCAGCCGGCTGCTGGATTGAAGAGCTGCCCAATGTATTGTGGAGCCTGCGAACAACGCCAAAACGCTCAGTCGGCTACACACCATTTTTCCTCGTATACGGGGCCGAAGCCGTCCTGCCGACTGATATCGAGCACGACGCGCCAAGGATAAAGCTCTACACGGAAGCTGAAGCCAAAGAAGCTCGCGAAGATGGAGTCGACCTGGTCGAAGAGGCCCGGCTGCTGGCTGCGTCCAGATCCACCATTTACCAGCAAAGCCTCCGACGCTATCACAGCAGGAAGGTCCGGCCCTTAGCATTCCGAGAAGGAGATCTAGTGCTCCGGCTGATCCAGCGAACATCCGAACAACATAAACTGTCATCCCCATGGGAGGGTCCCTTCATCGTGAGCAAGGCAGTAGGCAATGATTCCTACTATCTCATAGATGCCCAAGAGGCTAGAAAGAACAAGCCGAACAAGGCTGACGAGGAGACTAAACGTCCCTGGAATGTCAACTTGCTCCGCCCATTTTACACTTGAGAGCAGGAATGTATGTATCCCTTGTACTCCTTTTGTAAGCTATGAAAAAGCAAGCGCCAAGAGCGCCGTTTTCGACAAGTTTTTCGCGTACTCTACTTCGTTTCGCCAATTGGCTTACACCCTCTCACGCGGCCGGCTAAGTAACGTGATCCGGTTTCCGACAGCCGGCTTCCGATCCAACTACAGACCGCAACCCGGCTGTCCGGCGGGCGGGAGTAAGGCCTAGGGAGCCGGCACGCGAAAGACGGCTAAGGGAAAGAGTGAAAGCGAATTGACTTGCAACTTTTCATAAAAGTGCCGAATTGCCGAACTTGGCTCGTTCGACTGAAATACTATCGGCCTCACCCAGCGGCCCGCTCTTGATCCAGCGACGGATTGCAAGTTGGACGTACGATCGGCAAGAGCAAATCCAAAGAGTGGGGCGGATGGGAAAAAGCGAACAAGTCGAAAGAAAGCAAGTCGGCACACAAATGATTAATAAACACATTAAAGTGTGACTTAATAAAAGGATAATAATATTCATACATATGCACCCGACATCCCGGGGATTTAATGGACTGTTTTTCAAAAGCAATAACTAAGACAGGAACATCTAAGCCAGAGGAGCATCAGTGGAGCCGGCTGCCGGGTCGTCCTCAGGCACGTCCTCTGCCTCCTCGTCTTCCGTCTCCTCGCCCTCGTCTTCAGACGGCGGACTCGGATCTGCGATGAAGATGCCCTTGTCGACGAAGTCGGCGATGGCGCAGGCTCGGGCAAGCCGGGCTGTCTTGGTCTCGGCCGGGAGCGAGTCTTCCACACCGGCCCGCCGGCACTCAAGCTGCTCGAGGTCGACCTCGCTGTACCAGGAGAGCACGAAGGACAACGCCATGTCGGCTCCAGCGCGCGCGGCGGACTCGTTCCAGTCGAGGAAGCGGTCAGGCGCCCTCTCCAGCCAGGAGATGAGGTTGGAGAGGTCCTGCGGCAACGTCTCCGTCGGCCAGAGCAGCCGGATCAGCTCCTTCGCCGCCTTCTGGAGCTCCCAGCCGAGCTTGGTGACGGGCTCGACGCGGGCGGCCATCGATGCCATGTAGTCTTCCATGGTGAAGTACTCGGCGCTGCCCTCACCGGTTGCCCGTCTCCTAGCATCGCGCGCAGCACCAACGGCTGCTAGCGCCGCATCCTGCGCCTCTGGGAAGGCCGTTGCAAAGAAGACACACGTTAGAAATCTATCGAAGCCGGAAAAAAGCTGAAAAAGGCAAATTTTCGAAGTCCTAAAGTAAGACTGGCGACAGCCGGCATGAGCCGACTGCCCCCAGCCCGAAGATGGAGATTCCGAAGCTCTAAAGTAAGACTGGCGGCAGCCGGCAATAGCCGACTACCCCCAGCCCGAAGATGGAGATTTTGAAGATAAAAGAAAAAAGCCTGGCGGCAGCCGGCACGAGCCGACTGCCCCCAGCCCGAAGATGGAGATTCCGAAGCTCTAAAGTAAGACTGCCGGCAGCCGGCAATAGCCGACTACCCCCAGCCCGAAGATGGAGATTTCGAAGATAAAAGAAAAAAGCCTGGCGGCAGCCGGCACGAGCCGACTGCCCCCAGCCCGAAGATGAAGATAGCGAAAAAACCAGAGTTTCCGCTGCCGGCTACCAACCAAGCCGGCAAGGGGAAAGGAAGAAAGAAAATGTAGACTCACCCGCCAAGCCGCGGTCGAGCGCACCAATCTCCTCCACCCACCGCTTGGCGGTGGCCGACAGCTCTGCGGTCTTAGCGGTCACCTCTTGGTGAAGCGCAAGCCGCTGCTTCTCCACCTCCTCCAGCCGCTTGCTCAGGCCCTCCACCTTATCCTCCTCAGTCTTCTTGAGGGCGGCAAGCTCCTTGAGGTGGTTGTCCTCAAGCCGGCTGTTGTGGGTATACTTCATGGGTGTACCATCGACAGTGCCTAGATCCGGCAAGCCCGGGTGGCCCACAGATGGTGATGAGGCATGTGGCTCATCGGGCGGCCCAGTTGCTGTTGATCTTGACGGAAGATGTCCGGCCCAGGAGCAGGGAGCCGGATCCGACCGATCTCGAGGTGGAACCCGGATCCACGGAGGGCCATTATGACATAGATGATAGGGCAGATCCTTGACGTACACGGCAAGACATTGTATCGTAGTTAGGCAACCAGTATCCGGGTAGGACTCTCCATGTAAACCCTAGATCCGTGCGCCTTTATAAGCCGGATCCTGGGAGCCCTAGAGGCAGAACCTCAACTCATTGTAACATCGCGAAAGCACCCAGATAATTCCAGACAAGCAGCAGTAGGCCCTGTCATCGTGCAGGTGTTCCGAAGCTGGGTAAATCGCGTACCACCGTCCCGTGTGCACTCCGCCCTATGGCCCCTACTTCTTCTCCCCTTCGTGAGGATCCCTCCTCCGAGGTACTGTCGATTAGGCAATGACAGTTGGCGCCCACCGTGGGGCCTGCGGCGTCTGGAGGCCGGAACCGGGAGGGTTTCGCCATGGGAAGCTACGACGACACCATCGCTGTGGGGCGCGTCCTTTACGCCGGAAATCTGCCGTTCGTCCTCCGGATGAGTGCTGGATTCCGGCTAGGACAAACCCCGTCAAGCTCTCCATCGTCCCAGTTGGCGGCATACACATCTTCATCGGGGAAACCGTCGATTCCGATGGAAACCCACTGGTAAGTAACGCAGACGCGGCCGCCGCAGAGCTGGACGCAGTCGCGAAGATCCGATCTGAGATGCAGGAGCTTCCCAAGGAAGATTCCGCCTCGGATCTGGAAATTTCAAACCCCACCCAATCCGCCCCTGAGCAGGAAATAATGGTGGAAGACCAATGCAGATCCGCCTGGGTCTCCCAGGTGTTAGAAAAGCAGAGGTGCCACTTCGTACACTTCTTGGCCCATACCGCCGGAACCGCCCCTCAAGAAGACGGAGCTGGTCCCGAGCAGGTCGAGGCACCGGAAAGCGACGCTGTTCCGGATCAGGTCGAGCCTGTCGGAGAAAGCGAAACTCCGGCTGAAGAGTCGATTTTGGGCAATCTGAGCCCAATTTCCGGGGATACCCCCTCCATGGATACTGACGAGTTCAACCGCAAGCTAGGGGAATACGGTTTCGGTGATCAGCCTGAAGTTGACTCCACCCAGCCTAAGCAGGTACTTGCGACTGTAGCGGCGCTGGGAGAACCTGGATCAGAAGGGGCAACCACCCAATCCGACCCTCAGCCATCCTGTCAGGGATCTCCAATGTCGCGGGAGCGACCCCGTAAGGATTCTTCCTCGGAGGACCTCCTGTCGCCTGAAGAGATGGTTGCACAAGCAGGCATGGATGCAGTTTATCGCTCGGATATTCTTAACAAACCCATCACTCCCGAAGACGTAGAAGCATTAGAAGCTAAGAGACTGGAGATGCTGGCCACAACCAAGAAGTTTAAGGACACCGCAGCCGCCATGCTGGAGGAAAGGAAGCACGCCACAGTTTTTGTGGAAGACTTCATCCAGCGCGAGCAGGAGGTAGACGAAGGACTGGCAAAGGTCAAGGAACTCCGAAAGCATTGGGAGGACAAGATCGTTGAAGCTCATCACGAGGTCGAAAGGGTCCGGCGTGAGTTGATAGCTCCCCGCAGGATCACCTTCGCAACTCCAACGGAGCAACAGCCGTTCGCAACCCCAAAGGACAATATGACGAAGGCTGCAGAGATCTTGAAGAAAAAGAACGAGGAAATCGACATCGACTACGTTCGCACGCTCGTCGCTTCAGCAATGAGGCAGCAAAGCAAGGTAGACACTTCGCGCAAGTTGGAATCTAACCCGGAGCATTGCGTCTCCACTTCCCAGAAGGACGCCTATGACAATCGCCATCGAGATGACGAATCCCGAACCGGATCTTCGGAACGCAGAAGGAAAGCCAGAGAACACCAAAATCCAATCCCCGTCCCATCAAGGACGCCTCCGTCAGATCCAAGAAAGGGAAAGGATGCAATGCACTCTGGACGAGACAAGTACCGCAACCCCTCTCCTCCGCCCAATGGTTACCCGCGTCCCCCTCTCCGCCGTAGTCCAGCCGGAAACACCAGGCCCCAGGGGCATGGTGGAATTGTTATCCGCGACAACGTGCTGCCCTCAAGAAACAGGGAGCGCACGCCGGAACCCCGCCGGAACCAGAACAACGATCGTGAGCCCGAGACTAGGAGGATTCGGAATGAGGAGCGCGACCCGGAGCCTCGCCGGAGCCGGAACGACCAGGGCAGCCAGCGCCACGGCGAAGGCAGCCACCGGAGCCGGAGCCAGCACCGGGAAGGCTGAGGAGAATCTGAAGGCGGAAGCAAGAAGTCGGATCGACCCCCTCGCAGGTCTCCCTCACCACCACCTAGCGGCGGCGGCGGAGGTGGAGGCGGAGGCGGCGGCCGGAGATATCGCTCTCACTCACAATCTCCTTGCCACGGCCCGCGCGACGCGCGGGAACGCCTCAACGAATATAGAACCGACTACATCGGTCCGAAGTGCTTTGGCAGGATGATTCGAGAGGAACCAAAGCCAAGGATGAACCTCAAGCTACTCGGAAACCTGAAGCATTATGATGGCACCGAAAGGCCGGATACCTGGATAGAGGATTACTATAATGCAGTAACCTTTGCCGGAGGAACCCCTAATATCGCCTGCCGCATGCTCCAGTTGTACCTTGTAGGTCCAGCCCGGATCTGGCTCAGCGACCTCGAGAAGAACTCCATCTTTTGCTGGTTTGACCTGAAGACCACTTTCGAGAAACACTTCAGAGGCACCTACAAAAGACCTGCCACAGCAAGCGACTTACAAGCTTGTATCCAGAAGAAGGGAGAATCTTCAAGACACTTCCTCACACGATGGTTGGCATGCAGGAACGAGTGCGAAAATGTCGACCACACCACTGCCATGTACGCCTTCATTGGTGGACTGCAGAGAGGAGGATTGCTGAGGCATAAGCTCACTTGTTTGGCTAACGCAAATAAACTGACTTTGGATGAAATGATCTCCATTGCCAGTGATCATACTGCCGCTGATGATGACGCAGGCGGTGATCTCGCAGCTACAGCAATCCCCCTACATCAACAAAAGAAGAACCGTGATAACGGCAATAGCAGCAGCCATAAACGCAAGAACCCTGATGACCAGAAGAGTGGTGGATCCGAGATGGTCGCCATGGCATTCCAACGCGGAGGTCCAGGAGGCGGAAGAGGACGCGGCCGTGGAGGCGGAGCCGGCAGGGGCCAGCAGCACGGCACTGAGGTCACAGCTGGCGGATCCCGCGCCCCGCAAACCTATGAGGAGTATAGAGACATGCCCTGCCTGGCCCACCTGGATCCGGTTATAGGGAAGTCCACTCACACCAACCGCAACTGCAAGTGGGTCAATGATCTAAAGAACGACCCGGAGGCAGGATACAAGCGAGCCCGGAAGCACCGCCCACGCGGCAAGGGAGGCAAGGGCAAGAACAAGGACAAAGAGGAAGACAGTTCCAAGGCGATGGATGAGGATGATAACTCGCCGGATCCCAAGGCAGGGTCCGCAGGTAAATCCAACCCATTCGAGAAAAAGAGCGTGGGGGCTTACCACACTTTCCTCGGAACCCCAACAGTCCGCGCTACCAAGTCAGCTACCCGGATCCTGAACGCCACAGTTCCGGCTGTGCCGCAGTATGTCAGGTTGTCGGAAGTCCTGTGCACATTTGACAGGGAGGATCACCCTGCCATTGTGCCAAAAGAATGCTACGCCTTGGTTGTAAGTCCCCGCATAGACGGGTATGACTTCTCCAAGTGCCTCATGGATGGTGGAGCCAGCTTGAACATCATGTACCTGGAGACTCTAGAGCGGATGAACCTCACCAAGGAACAGCTCAAACACAACAACACTGAGTTTCATGGTGTGGTTCCGGGTAAGAAGGCGAATTCCCTCGGAAGCATCACACTTCCCGTGGCCTTCGGCGATGTTCACAATTTCCGCGAAGAAAGGATCACGTTTGAACCTACCACGTCATCTTCGGAAGGCCCACCTACCACAAGTTCCACGCAAGAGCGTGCTACATCTACAACAAGCTCAAGATTCCGGGTCCTAAAGGTATGATTACCGTATCCGGAGACTACAAAAAGGCTCATGAGTGCGAGTTGGGTGAAGCCGCCTTCGCAGAGTCTGTGATATCTAGAGCAGAGCTGAAAGGCTACAGAGCCGCGGTGGATCCGACTGAAATGCAGACCACCAAGAAGTAGATCTCTGAGCACAAAAACTCCTTCAAGGCCGCGATAGAGACCAAGAAAGTCAACTTCAAGGAAGGCGACGATTCCAAGCAGGTCTTAGTTGGAGCCAACATGGATCCCAAATAGGAAGACGCGCTCGTCGAGTTCCTCCGCGCTAACATGGATATCTTCGCATGGCAGCCTTCTGACATGTCCGGAGTACCAAGGGAACTCTCCGAGCACTACCTCAACATAAACCCGGGGGCTAAACCGGTGAAGCAAGCTATGCGACGCTTTGGAGACAAGAAGCGCCGCGCCATAGGAATGGAATTAGCAAAGTTACTAGAGGCAGGTTTTGTAATAGAAGTTATCCACACTGATTGGATCGCAAATCCCGTCCTTGTACCCAAAAAGAATTCTGAAATACTAAGAATGTGCATCGATTACTCTGGCTTGAACAAACATTGCCCGAAAGATCCATTTCCCCTGCCGCGCATTGACCAAGTCATTGATTCGACGGCAGGGGCGGAACTTCTGTGTTTTCTTGATGCGTACTCCGGGTATCACCAGATCCGGATGAAGGAGTCTGACCAAAAGGCGACCTCATTCATCACCCCATTTGGCACTTACTGCTATGTTACTATGCCCTTTGGCTTGAAAAACGCAGGTGCCACCTACCAACGTACGATGCAGCGGTGCTTGAAGGACCAGATTGGCCGGAACATACACGCCTACGTCAACGAAATCGCGGTCATGACTCGGAAAGGATCCGACTTGATCAGTGACCTTACAAAAACCTTTGAGAATCTCCGTCGGTACAAGATGATGTTGAATCCGCTAAAATGCATCTTTGGCGTACCAGCTGGAAAACTCCTTGGCTTCATTGTCTCTAACAGGGGCATTGAAGTTAACCCGGAAAAAATCAAGGCAATTTTGTGCATAAAAAGGCCAACTTGTCTCAAAGATGTGCAACGGCTCACTGGTTGTGTCGCAGCAATCAGCAGGTTTGTTAGCCGTCTTGGCAAGAAGGCACTTCCCCTGTACAAGCTATTGAAGAAAACATACAAGTTTGTCTGGGACGAGGCAGCAGATGCAGCACTTCAAGGGTTGAAGGAAATACTCACCTCCCCACCCATCCTAGCAGCTCCAGGAGAGTCAGAGCCTATGCTCCTTTACCTGGCAGCTACCAACAGAGTCATCAGCCTCGTCATTGTGGTGGAGCGACAGGAAGAAGGTCACGAGTATGGAGTACAAAGGCCAGTCTACTATATTAGCGAAGTCCTAACGGAGTCCAAACAGCGCTACCCTCACTTTCAGAAGTTAGCCTACGGAGTATTCCTAGGCAGCAGGAAGCTGAGACACTACTTCCAAGAGCATCCAGTAACAGTCGTGAGCAAGGCTCCGCTTTCAACGATTCTCAACAACGCTGACGCAACAGGACGCACAGCAAAATGGGGCATCGAATTATCCGCCTTCGACATCAACTACAAAGCCAGGACCGCGGTCAAATCTCAGGTCTTGGCAGACTTCGTCGCAGATTGGACAGAAGCTCCGGATATGAATTTGGAGCCGGAACCTGAGACATGGGTCATGCACTTCGATGGATCCAAGCAGCATCAAGGCTCAGGAGCCGGAGTCACCCTGAAGTCCCCTACCGGAGAAGAACTGCAGTACGTTCTGCAGATACACTTCGAAGCTACAAACAATATGGCGGAATACGAGGCTCTACTACACGGATTGAGCATCGCCAAGGAGATAGGGATCAAGCACATTATATGTTGCGGAGATTCAGACCTGGTGGCACAGCAAGTAGCCGGAACCTGGAACGCAAGAAATTCCGTCATGGCGGCCTACAGAGACGAAGTTGATGAGATCGCTAAACATTTCCTCGGATACGAAGTCAAGTACGTCAGGCGAGATGACAACACAACGGCAGATATGCTATCCAAGCTCGGATCCGGCAGGAAGCCAATTCCGCCTGAAATTTTCCTGGAGCATCTCCGGATACCCTCGGTGAAGGGCGCTAACCCGGAAAACCCAGAGGTGGCAGTATCTCCTGCTAGTGAAGTGATGGCTGTCATTCCGGCTTGGACACAGCCTTTCCTGGACTACCTCATCGATCAGAAGTTGCCAGAGGACGAGGTCCTCGCGCGACAGATCATCAGACGAGCAAGATCCTACACAATTGTTGATGGACAGCTCTACAAGCGAAGTGCAACAGGGGTATTTCTCAAATGCGTCTCCAATCAAGATGGCATTGAAATCCTCAGAGAGATCCATGCAGGGGACTGCGGGCATCATGCCGCTCCCAGGTCACTCGTTGCAAAAGCTTTTCGGCTAGGTTTTTACTAGCTCACAGCTAAAGAAGATGCTGACAAGATAGTCAAGACCTGCCGAGGTTGTCAGTACTACGCTACTCAACCAAACGCTCCAGCCCAAGAGTTGAAGACCATACCTATCACCTGGCCGTTTGCGGTCTGGGGGCTCGATATGGTTGGTAAGTTAAAAAGATCATCTCCTGGTGGTTTTGAATACCTTCTGGTCGCTGTTGACAAGTTCAGCAAGTGGATCGAGGCAAAGCCAGTGAGAAAAGCCGACGGTGCTACGGCACTAAAATTTGTCTGCAGCCTCGTGATGAGATTCGGCATCCCACACAGCATAATCACAGATAATGGCACAAACTTCGCACAGGGAGAATTGAAGGATTATTGTGAGACGGTAGGGATTCGACTGGACCTTGCATCTGTGGCTCACCCACAATCCAATGGCCAAGTTGAAAGAGCTAACGGCCTCATATTATCAGGAATTAAGCCACGCCTTGAAGAACCGCTGCGACGTGCAGCTGGAGCTTGGGCTGACGAATTGGAAGCTGTTTTGTGGAGTTTACGAACTACCCCTAACAGGTCAACAAGGTTTACCCCATTTTTCCTGGTATACGGATCCGAAGCCGTGCTTCCCTCCGACATCATCCACGATTCACCGTGAGTTTCTGCCTTCAATGAAGAAACAGCTGACGAGGCCAGACAGCTATCTGTGGACCTGATCGAGGAAGCTCGTAACTTAGCTGACCAGCGCTCCGCCATCTACCAGCAGAAGCTCCGACGTTATCACAGTCGTCGAGTTCGGAATCGCTCTTTCATGGCAGGAGACCTGGTCCTCCGCCTTCGGCAGGTGAAAGACCACAAGCTGCAGTCTCCATGGGAAGGACCCTTCGTCGTTAGCAAAGTGCTTCATAACGGATCGTACTATCTTGTTGATTTCCGAGAGCTAAAGGACAGACCTGCTAATTGGCATCGGAAACGCAAGCGTGAGGATCCAGATGACATCTACGACGAGACAGATCGCCCTTGGAACATTGCACAACTACGTCCTTTCTACACTTAGCGTATTTTTTCCGAGTTACAAACTCTGTAATAGTTATACATGATCAATGAAATAAAGCTTGTGGTTCACTCTTTGAGTCTTTTACCTCCTTTACTTGTTCATTTTTAGATCGTGTATGTTTTCCGACTAAAACCGCAGAGCTGGATTTTTCCGCCTAGGCGAGTATAAAAGTTGTGATTTTTCAAAAATCGTCCTTTAGGACGTAAGCTTAAGTTTTCTGATTAAATTGTTATCTGTTGCGAACTCGTGGATTCCTAGTAGCGATTTCCGGCACCTATGCTTGGGGGCTTGTTTCCGCGGTTATTGATGGATTGCCATTGGGTTTCGTCGCCGCGGGCTAGTGTTTTCGGCTAAGGTCTTCTGGCTCGCGGAAGGTCAAGCGGGCAAGCCGGAAAACAATGAAGTCAGCACTTGCTTTCCGACACAAAACGAAACATGCACATAATATTAAAGGATAGCAGGATAAGTGTTTCCGCCCCATGCATAGTTGTTTCGTTCCTAGCTAGTTAAGAATTTAAAGTCTTATTACAAACCCACTCTGGGGCCAAAATGATGCAACCTTGTTTCATTGTTCAAACAGGAACTCTACTCGGAGTCCTCTTCTTCAGATTCTTGGTAGGCGGAGCCGTCGCCATTGCTGTCGCCGGAGCCGGCCTCGGAGTCATCACCAGAGCCTTCTCCGGAACGTTCGATGCTTGACCCGGAGCCTTCCCCGTAATACTCCGGCTCGCCTTCTTCCTCCTCTGCATCGGAAAATCCCTTGGGCAGGTCGTACTTGTTATACCAGAACGAGTGATTCACCCGCCTGACAAACAACTGCTCGTATCCTTGGGTTTCCGAGAGGATGGCGCCCATGTCGGAACCCTTTGGAGCTCCGCGCGCAACATCCGCAAAGTTGAGTGCGGGGAAGTGAGCCTTGCAGGTGGCTAAGACCAGGGAGGCGACTCCACGCGCGGAAGATTTCTGCCTATCCTTAATGAAGTCCGACACTTGTTCCATTAGCTTGGTCATCGTGTCGATCACGGAAGTTTTGGCCTTCTTCAGAGACAGGGTCTTGGCGATTCCGCGACAGGCTTCAAATAGCGAGTCGATGGAAATCCGCGCTTCGTCATATGCCTCTGTCCTCTTCAGGTTCGACTCTTTTGACCACTCGAAGCCAAGGCTCGCTGTGGAAGAAGGAGGCTCAATTCCGTTACGAAGAGCACAACATATAAAGAAGTCGGAGAAACAACAAGGAATAAGCGCTTACGGAAGATGAGTTTGTCAATGGCCTCCGCCTCCGCCTCTAGAACTTTGTTCTTGGCCACTAAGGAAGTTACTCGACTTTGGCTCTTCTTTAGTTTATCATTCAGTTTCCGTCAACTCGTGAGCATGCTTCTCGGAGAGCTCCTTCCTCTTCTCATTCTCCTTGTCGGAGGATTCTTTGATGAAGGTTTTGAGAGACTCGTTCTCCGCCTCCAGCACCTTGACTTGGGCGGACAGATCATCGAATGAGGAGTGCTTGGTAGTTTCTTCTACATGCGGAAAGTTGCACATGTTATGCATCATGAACAGTTGTATCATCATGCTGATTAAAACTCGGATCTCGTACCATGAAGGCGGGTCTCAAGAAGCTGGATAGCCTTTTGGCTGTTTTCCGCGTTCTGACGCAACCCTTCGATCTCCGTGATCTGCTCCAGCACATGAACGCATAGATCTTCATGCAATTTCCGCGTGGTCTGAGAAGCAGAGAGGAGTTAGCCGGATATTTAAAATCTTGGGGGCTGGCGAGGAATTCAAAGTCTTGAAGGTATAAAATTTTAAAATTCCGCCTAAGGTACATCTTGAGAAAGCATCGGCTAACACATGTTACACGGAAATGTCTGACCCAATGCTTGGGGGCTAGTATTACCTGCCGCACTTCCTTGTGCTTGGCGAAAAACACTCTCAGACCGTCCTCCAGATCGGTGAGCTCTTGCATCTCCTCGTCTGATTTCCCCCAAACCTTGTTCAGCATGGCGGAAACTTCCGCGTGGCGCTATGCGAGGAAAAGCTTTTGCAGAGACTGAGTCGGTCGAGGGTCGACCCTAATCGCGTTGGAGGCTTGAACGAGCTTTACCTTCTCCTCATATTCTTCCTCTGTGGGCTCCGCGAAAGTGGCGCCTGGTTGATCTTGCGGAGGAGCAGACGAGGAGGCACCCTTGGCGGAATCGCCGTGGTCGGCGGGATCTTTCGGAAGGTCATCAAGGTTGATGACATCCTTGGGATCCGGCTTGGAGGCAGACGAAGCCTTGGGTGGGACCTCCACCTCAGGAGTAACAGGAACTGAAGCCGGAGACGGCTTGACCTTCTTCTTCAAGACCCTTGGAGCCTTGGGGGGCTGGCTTCCGGAACTTCAGTAAAAGGAAAAAGCATAACAATTAAGTAAGGGTTTACTTGTGAAGCCAGAACCTGGATCTCGGAGACAGACACTTACCCGGAAGGCTTGAAGAAGTGCTAGATGGCGGGCTGCCCCTTGTTGCTGGTGTTAATCAGCTTGAGGCGCTTCTTTTCCGCCTCCGCTTTCCGGGTAGCCGCAGTGCTAGGCACTTCGCGGGCGCGCTTAGCGGCGGGGCTGGAGGGAGCAGGCCTCTTCCTCTTAGGAGGGCGCGGAGCCTCGTGAGCTTCCGCCTCTGATGCAGCTTCCGGATCCGTGTTGCCGGTGGAAGGAACCCGGAGGAGAGTTCCGAGTTCACTTTCTTCGAGGGCCTCGAGCTAATGCATAGAGTTAAACACTTAGACAAAAAGTTTGAATGCAAAGAAAAACAATGGACTAAGTCAAGACGATGAACCGCGGTTCCGGATCCATTCGTGTGGATATCTTTGTTACACACGTGAACATGAAGTTCACGCGGAATCTTAATGAGGAGCCGGATCCTATTATCAATGGCATCGACAGAAAGGTTGTCTTTCGTGGCGCGCATTGGGTCCTCGCGCCCCGTGTACTGGAACATCAGACGGTCCTTGTGTTGGAGCGGCTGGATCCGTTTGGTGAACCAGGAAAGGGTCAAGTCCTTCCCTGTCAGCCCCTCCGCCGTTAGCTTGCAGATCCGCCTAACGGCGCGTGTGAGCTGGGGCGACTCGGAGAGGTGGGGGCAGTGAGTCCATGACGGAATCTCGGTGGCGGGGCAGTTCTTGAAAGGCAGCAATCTCCTTTTGCTCGCCGGGTCGGAGACGTCCTTCAAGTAGAAGAAACCCCCAGACCAATACCGCGCGGATTCATGGCGATCGGTGTGGGGGTAGACGCGGCCCGGGCGGATCATAAAGGTGATGGATCCGCATGTTGCTAGCTCGGTGGACTGCCGGATCCTCTCCTTCTTAACGGAAAAATAGTATTGGAACAAAGAAATGTCGGGGGTTACCCGGAGATGGCCCTCGCAGAGGGTGACGTGGTTGCTAATAGCAAGCACGCTGTTCGGAGAAATGTTGTGGGGTTGGAGCTCATAAACCTTCATGATCTCCAGGAAGAAATCTGAAGGCGGAAATGAGAAGCCTCGCTCCACCAGTGCCTTCGTCAGCACCATCTCGTTGTCCTCCGGAGCTGGAGCTAAGGCGTTCGGAACTGACCTCCAGCTTCCGGGTAGCAGGAAACCCTCCGCCTCGAGGTTCTTCAGCTCCATCTCAGTGGTGGTGCAGGGCCACCATTTCCCCTTGGCTTCAGAATCCCGCTGACGAGCCTTCGATATTTTGGCGGCGATCTCTTCCACTTTGTGCTCCGCCTAATCCGCCCCAGAGGTTTTCTCTGGGTTAGCCGAGGTCCCTTCGGCGTCCTTGCCGGAATCCTTTGGAGGATCCAGCTGGACTGGGACGAAGGGTGGAGGGGCGGAGGAAATTGGGGTTGCCAGGATCGGTTCAGAGGTTGGAGGCGGAGTCGTTGAAGACATCTGAAGAAGAAACAATGGCGGAAAAACGTTACTTAGTCGGATCCAACGTCGTCTTCCTAAAGTTCAGCCCTACCGACTACGACGCGAGGACGAAGCTCGAGAACTCACCGTGATGGAGCCCGCGGTGGTCGGAGTCGCCGGCGATGAGGTTTTTGCGCGGTGGCTCGCTGAAGTTAAGAACAGAACGAACTCGGTGCGGTGGCAAAGCAGCTCCGGCGAAACTCCGGCGAGATTCCGGCACGGCGGAGAGAAAGCTCGAGGCGGCGCTTCGCAGAGAGGTAGAAAGGGGGGTGAATGAGGATTATGGGTCGACGATGGATATTTATAGGCCGATGGGACGAGATTCGTGCTCCGCATCCTGTGGTCGGAACGCAAGCGTCGCACCGTTGGATGCGTGACACGTGTCCCAAACCCTAAACGGTAAAAATGGCTAAAGATAAGTTACCGCACAAATCGCGCGAAAATGGCGCCAGAATTGGCGGAACCGTTTGAGTCTTATAAGATTCCGGGTAATCGTGTGAAGTTAAATAGCTCTCATTCGCAAGCAAGGAAGTAATCCGGAAACGTATCTCGAATCAACGATGGATGAAGTCCCGCGGGATGGTAGTATTTTCCATCTAAAGATTGGGAAAAGAAGAAAATGTGAAGTTAGAGTTCTTCAAGTTTCTCCGCGTTACCAATGTTGCCAGAAACCATGATGGGCTAGCAAGGCGGAAACAGCAGGCGAAACTCGGAGAACTCTGGGGGCTACTGTTGTGGGTATACTTCATGGGTGTACCATCGACAGTGCCTAGATCCGGCAAGCCCGGGTGGCCCACAGATGGTGATGAGGCATGTGGCTCATCGGGCGGCCCAGTTGCTATTGATCCTGACGGAAGATGTCCGGCCCAGGAGCAGGGAGCCAGATCCAACCGATCTCGAGGTGGAACCCGGATCCACGGAGGCCCATTAAGGGACCCGGATCCAGTACGACATAGATGATAGGGCGGATCCTTGACGTACACGGCAAGACATTGTATCGTAGTTAGGCAACCAGTATCCGGGTAGGACTCTCCATGTAAACCCTAGATCCGTGCGCCTTTATAAGCCGGATCCTGGGAGCCCTAGAGGCAGAACCTCAACTCATTGTAACATGGCGAAAGCGCCTAGATAATTCCAGACAAGCAGCAGTAGGCCCTGTCATCGTGCAGGTGTTCCGAAGCTGGGTAAATCGCGTACCACCGTCCCGTGTGCACTCCGCCCTATGGACCCTACTTCTTCTCCCCTTCGTGGGGATCCCTCCTCCGAGGTACTGTCGATTAGGCAACGACACCGGCGCAGCCGCGCCAGTTCCCCCTCAGCCACCTTGAGCTTGGCGGCAGCAACCCGGCCCGCCTCCTCGCTCTCGGCACACTGGGCGCGGGCGGCCCGAAGGTCCGCCTCCAGCTGCGGGACCTTGGCGGCTTCAACTACAAATCAGCCAGAAAAATCGTTAGCCAAGAGAAATCAAAGTAAAAGAAATCAAGTCAAAAGGAAGAAAAACCCTACCCTTGATGGCCTCCAGCTCGCGAGCCAAGGCGGCCCGCTCAATCTTGGCCTTGTGGTAGCGGGTGATGACCCGGTTGTACAAGACGGTACGCCGCTCCGTAACCGTCTGAGAAGAAGCATAATCAGAGATAGACGAAACTCGGACCGGCTCCGAGCAGCCGGCCCATGTCTCGGAGGGCTACCAGGATAGTAACAAAATTGCAAAAAAAGTTGAGACACCTACCTTGTCAGCTTCCTCCAGCTTGGCGAGGTTGGCGGCGGTCTCAGCGGCCCTAGCCTGGAGGTTGGCGCGGAAGCCGGTGAAGAACCTCTTCATCGGCGCCACGCCTAGAGCCCCCTCCCGGCTGGTCACTTCGCAGGCATCCGCGTTGTGCCACTCCTTCTCCATGGTGCCAGCCGAGCCAAGACTGGAGTCAGAGGCGGACACCACGTTCAGAAGCCGGGCGCCCTTGGCCACGTGAAGGCCCCCAAGCGGCGCCGACGGGCCCTCCATCCTCACCAGCGCCCGCGAGCCGGTGTTCCCTGTGCGTGCCGGCTCGTCCCTCGCCAGCTCCTGCCTGGCTGGCTCCTCCCTTGGCGGCTCCGAAGAAGGAGGCATCCCGGTCGAAGCAGTCGGCCCGGTAGGGGCAGCCGTCTCCGGCGCCCGAGGTGCCCCCTCCGGGCTCTCCTCCAACACCACCACGCTGGGCACGGCAACGCCGATCCCAGCCGCCGGCGGCGCAGCCTCGCCGGCTCCGGCTCCGGTTGCAGGTGGCATGCCCCTGCCAGCTCCAGCCGCTGGGTCCAGAAGGCGGGCGCGGCGTGGAAACATGTCGTCAAGAGTTGGCCGGCGCGCCGACTCACCCTGAGCGCCGCGGCCAGGCGCTGTGGCAAGAGAGCAGCGGAAGAGGATGCCCCTGCGGAAGGTGGCGTGCCCGCAGGCGGCACGATAACGGGGGGCGACGTAGGTGCACGCACCGGAGGCTGCGGCGTCGGCTCCCTCCTTTGCCGCGGAAGCGGCGACACGACGCGAGGAGCCTGCCGAGAGCCGCCGCCCTGGGCAAACTTGATGGGAGCCCTAGCCGGACAAATAAGAAAAGATAAATACAGAGAGAAAGGAAAGAAAAGGAATCAAACAAGTAGAGAAGAAAAACTCACCCGGCCTGCTCCGGAACCTTCTTGGGTTGCTGCCGGCGCTGCTTCTTCACCTTCGCCTCCAAGGCGGCGGTGGAGCGGTCGCTGGCCCTCTTGTTCCCCTTGGGCGCCGAAGTCGCCGAGGCGCCAGGTGGCCTCATGCGCAGAGGCACCGCAGGAATCGGCCCCGTGGCGGACGTCACCGGCTCGTCCTCCTCCTGTTGCTCCGGCGAAGGGGGCGGGTTGTGCTCCCCTTGGCCGCCTTGGTCAGGCGCCTGCGGCAGCTCGTCATCGCCGGCTTGATCGCTGGCTTGGTCAGCCGGATCAGCATGATCCGGCGTCCAGACCCTCTGCGCCGGGTCACCGTCCTCGAGGCCCTGGCGGTCAAAAAGCTGAAGACAACAAAAGATTAGTAAGCCGCAAGCCGGAAGTCGGCAAAAAGAAAAGTCGGCCATGCAGCCGCAAGTCGGAAGTTGGCCACACCACGAAAACTTACCAGCTCAGGCGGCGACGCCCGGCTGAAGGGCACCAGCCCGTAGTCCCGAGCCTCAGGCATGTTGGCCTTGGTGATGTTGTTCACCCGGCGGGCCACCTGGGCCTTGGAGAGCTCCGCCTTGGACGTCCGGGTCAGATTGAACCGGCCGGACATGTGCCCAATCTTGTGGGTGCGCAGCTGGAGCGGCAGCACCCGGCGCTCGGCGTAGGTGCAGAGGAGGTCCTCGGCGCTCAGCCGGCCCCCAGAGACGCAGGCCCCCAGGAAGTCCCAGAGTTGGTTCACCTCGGCGTCCGGATCCGTTGTCCGGGCGTTGTAGCCCCAGTTGATCCAGCCGACTGGCGGCGCCGGGTTGTATTCCGGCAGGTTGATCCGGTCGAAGGCCGGGTTCTCGTTGCGCACGTAGAAGAATGACATTTGCCAGTTCTTCACCGAGTCAACCGTTGGGATTTTCGGGAAAGGCGTACCCGGCCGGGAGTAGATCGAGGCGGCGCCGCAGGTCCGCAGGTGGCCGTCAGTCGTTTGCGCCTTGATGTAGAAGAGGCGGCTCCAGAAGTCGAGGTCCAGCCACAAGCCGGCGTACGCCTCCATGAAAGCCACGTAGCAGCTGAGGAGGACGCAGGCGTTGGCCGGCAGGTGGTGCGGCTGCAAGCCGAAGTAGTCGAGGAAGTTGCGGAAGAAGTTGGAAGCCGGCAGGCCCAACCCGCGGTCGAAGTGCGCGCCGAAGACAACACGCTCGCCGGGCTCCGGGCTGGGCTCTATCTCCGCGCCGGGTGCCCTCGTGATCACCGTCGTCGGGATCCGGCGGAGGCGCACTAGGCGTTCAATGTCATCCTCCCGCATATACGAGCCCCTCCAGGACCCGCTTGCTTGGGCCATTGATGATGAGGAGGAGGAAGAAGACCACGACAAGCGGAAGGGCGAGGAAGAACCACGCGACGACAGCGGCGGAGGACGTACCGTGGATACGCGCGGCCCCATCGCGCCGGATTGAAGGAGTGGCGGCGGCGGATCGGCGGAGAGGTGCCGGGGCTGCTGCCGGCCGGAGTTCGCCAGGGAGATGGTGAGAGAACTTCCGCCGACGCAGCGAAGAGCTCGAGCTCGAGGAAGAAGACGCAGGGAGCGGGAGCGTTGGGAGGACGAAGTGAGCGAGGTGGCCGCCTCGATGCCCCCCTGCGGCATTTATAGCCGCCTGCCGCGGGTGGTTGGCCTCCAAGTGGCGATCGTGGCCACGTCCTCCGGATTAAATGCGCCATAACGCCTCCCACGACCGCTACGGTTACTGGAAACCGCCACACCACGTCCCCCACGATCGCACCGGATCCGGAGGAGACAACGATGTGACCAGACGAAACGACCGCAGCAGCCTGACGTCAGACCAGTCAAGTCGGGTGCAGAACCCGAGGCGGCGGAGACTCCGGCGAACCCAAGCTGGAGCCGGACATTAAATTCAATCCGGTCCAAAACTTTCCCAGCAAGGCGGAAGCATCACCAAGACTTGCGAAAAAGCAAAAAGCTGCAGGAGAAAATAGCGTCCGGCTAGGAGCAGCCGGACAAGACGAGCCGGATGAGGGCGCAGCCTGCTGAAAGGGAGTCCTCAGCCGGCCCCTCCGAGTGTCGTCAAACATATTCAAGAGATCTAAAAGCCAGGAAAACCTGCCTAGGTCCTTCTTAACGCAGGACCTTGCCAGCTTTGGGGGCTAATGTCGGGGGGAAGACCCCGGGTAGGGCAATGGACGCGGAGCAGCCGGCTGGCCACTAGCCGGCTCGCGGCAAAGGCCGGCTGAGGAGCAGCCGGCTGGAGCCGTGGCCGGCTGGTCCGGAAGCCGGCTGGCTCTAAGTCCTAGTCGGCCTGGCTACGGCAGCCAGTGCTGTAGCTGGGCCGGCTTCTATAAGCCATATCCGACTGGGGGTTTTGTACCTCAGACCGACTCGAGGCTGGCGAATCTTGCACTAGAAGGAACTGGTTAGGTGGTCCGGGTTCGCAGGTCCACGCTGACCTCATCTCCCGTAAAGCGCGGGGCACTGTGGAGCAATAGTGCCACGCGCCGGACAGGCCATCATGGTGTACGTCAGTTCGTACCGGCTACAGGACATAATGGCGACAGGGACGCTTCCTCTCCATACCGCTGACTCAGGCAGCTGGATGGGACAGGCCATGAGGCCTCAATGGCTAGTGACGTCAACGCCTCGAGAAGGAGCGGAAGCCGGAGCCGGCCAAGCCGGCCAGTAGACTTTATGGTCCTTTGTGTAAAGTGCCGGCGCCTATATAAGCCGCACTACCCCCTCTCGTGCAGGGGATCGATCATTCTCACCTCATTCCACCCTTAGCGCTGCCCTGTGAGAGAGACCATCGTCTTCCTTAGCCTCCCAGGAGCAGCCGGACACAGCTCTAGGAGCACCATTGTATTGTGTGATCATCATATACACTCATAGCAGGAGTAGAGGTGTTACCTCCATCGGAGGGCCTCGAACCTGGGTACGTCGCCGTGTCGCTCGTCCCCATACCCGCATCCGGATACCGCCGTGAGACCATCTAGGAACCACTCTCTTTAGCCACCCTATGGCATATGCCGTGACGATACCACGACATCGATGGAGATGCCTTCCGGGGGCACTTCCCCGTCCCGGTGGCGTGCCGGAACAGAGACTCCTGTCCCACAGATCTTGACTTCGCGATGGCGGCGGCTCTGGAAGGTTTCTCGTACCGTGGCTTATTCGTATCAAAGATTTAGGTCAGGAGGCTTCTTATAGGCGAAGAGTCGGAGTCGGAGGGCTGACGAGGCAGCCAGACAACAGGGGCGTGCCCCCCTGGGCCGTGCCGCCACCTTGTGTGGTGGGCCTGTGGCTCTCCTCTGGCCCCTCTCTGGTGTTCTGGAAGCTTCGTGGAAAAATAAGATACTGGGCATTGATTTCGTCCAATTCCGAGAATATTTCCTTACTAGGATTTCTGAAACCAAAAACAGCAGAAAACAGGAACTGGCACGTCGGCATCTTGTCAATAGGTTAGTTCCGGAAAATGCATAATAATGACATAAAGTGTGTATAAAACATGTGTGTATCATCATAAAAGTAGCATGGAACATAAGAAATTATAGATACGTTGGAGACGTATCAGCATCCCCAAGCTTAGTTCCTACTCGTCCTCGAGTAGGTAAACGATAACAAAGATAATTTCTTAAGTGAGATGCTATCATAATCTTGATCATACTATTGTAAAGCATATGAGATGAATGAAGTGATTCAAAGCAATGATAAAGACAATGACTAAACAACTGAATCATATAGCAAAGACTTTTCATGTATAGTACTTTCAAGACAAGCATCGATAATTCTTGCATAAGAGTTAACTCATAAAGCAATAAATTCAAAGTAAAGGCATTGAAGCAACACAAAGGAAGATATAAGTTTCAGCGGTTGCTTTCAACTTCAACATGTTTATCTCATGGATAATTGTCAACACAAAGTAATATGATGAATGCAAATAAGCAAGTATGTAAGAATCAATGCACAGTTAACACAAGTGTTTACATCTAAGATGGAAGGAAATGGGTAAACTGACTCAACATAAAAGTAAAAGAATGGCCCTTCGCAGAGGGAAGCATGGATAAATCATGTGCTAGAGCTTTTCAAGTTTTGAAATCATAAAGAGAGCATAAAAGTAAGATTTTGAGAGGTGTTTGTTGTTGTCAACGAATGGTAGTGGGTACTCTAACCCCCTTGCCATACAGACCTTCAAAGAGCGGCTCCCATGATTATTTTATTTTTGGGTGACACTCCTTCCAACCTTTGCTTTCACAAACCATGGCTAACCGAATCCTCGGGTGCCTTCCAACAATCACATACCATGAAGGAGTGTCTATTTATTTTAGTTTTATTTTTGAGATGACACTCCTCCCGACCTTTACTTTCTCAAGCCATGGCTAACCGAATCCTCGGGTGCCTTCCATCAATCACATACCATGGAGGAGTGTCTATTAAGGTTAATTAATTTGGGGCTGGGAACCCCATTGCCAGCTCTTTTTGCAAAACTATTGGATAAGCGGATGAAGCCACTAGTCCATTGGTGAAAGTTGCCCAACAAGATTGAAAGATAAACACCACATACTTCCTCATGAGCTATAAAACATTGACACAAATAAGAGATAATAAATTTTGAATTGTTTAAAGGTAGCACACGAAGTATTTACTTAGAATGGCAGAAAATACCATGTAGTAGGTAGGTATGGTGGACACAAATGGCATAGTTTTTGGCTCAAGGTTTTGGATGCACGAGAAGTATTCCCTCTCAATACAAGGCTAGGATAGCAAGCTTGTTTGAAGCAAACACAAGTATGAACCAGTACAGCAAAACTTACATAAGAATATATTGCAAGCATTATAAGACTCTACACTGTCTTCCTTGTTGCTCAAACACTTTTACCAGAAAATATCTAGACCTTAGAGAGACCAATCATGCAAACCAAATTTCAACAAGCTCTACAGTATTTCTTCACTAATAGGTGCAAAGTATATGATGCAAGAGCTTAAACATGAGCACAACAATTTCCAAGTATCAAATTATTCAAGACATTATACCAATTACCACATGTAGCATTTTCTGTTTCCAACCATATAACAATGAACGAAGCAGTTTCAACCTTCGCCACGAACATTAAAAGTAAAGCTAAGAACATATGTGTTCATAAGCAATAGCGGAGCGTGTCTCTCTCCCACACAAGCATGAATTTATTCAGAGAATAACAAAACGAAAATAAAAGCACAAAGACGCTCCAAGTAAAGTACATAAGATGTGACGGAATAAAAATATAGTTTCAATAGAAAAAACCTGATAAATTGTTGATGAAGAAGGGGATGCCTTGGGCATCCCCAAGCTTAGACGCTTGAGTATTCTTGAAATATGCAGGGATGAACCACAGGGGCATCCCCAAGCTTAGACTTTTCACTCTTCTTAATCATATATCATCCTCCTCTCTTGACCCTTGAAAACTTCCTCCACACCAAACTCGAAACAAACTCATTAGAGGGTTAGTGCATATTCAAAAATTTACATGTTCAGAGGTGACACAATCATTCTTAACACTTATGGACATTGCCCAAGGCTACTGGAAGTTAATGGAACAAAGAAATCCATCCAACACATCAAAAGAGGCAATGCGAAATAAAAGGCAAAATCTGTCAAAACAGAACAGTCCGTAAATACAAATTTTTCTGGGGCACTAAACTTGCTCAGATGAGAAAACTCAAAACTAATGAAAGTTGCGTACATATCTGAGGATCACGCACGTAAATTGGCAGATTTTTCTGAATTACCTACAGAGAATTCAACCCAAATTCGTGACAACAAGAAATCTGTTTCTGTGCAGAAATCCAAATCTAGTATCAACCTTCTATTAGAGACTTCACTTGGCACAACAATGCAATAAAATAAAGATACGGAGAGGTTGCTACAGTAGTAACAACTTCCAAGACTCAAATATAAAACAAAGTTGCTGTAGTAAAATAAACACATGGGTTATCTCCCAAGAAGTGCTTTCTTTATAGCCATTAAGATGGGCTCAGTAATTTCAATGATGCACTGCCAAGAAATAAGAATTGAAGCAAAAGAGAGCATCAAAAAGCAAATTCAAAACACATTTAAGTCTAACCCACTTCCTATGAAAAGGAATCTTGCAAATAAACAAGTTTATGAAGAGCAAAGTGACAAGCATAGGAAGATAAAACAAGTGTAACTTCAAAAATTTCAGCATATAGAGAGGTGTTTTAGTAACATGAAAATTTCTACAGCCATATTTTCCTCTCTCATAAAGATTTTTAGTAGCATCATGAACAAACTCAACAATATAACTATCACATGAAACATTCTTATCATGAGCTACATGCATAAAAGTATCATTACTCTCCACATAAGCATAATCAATTTTATTAGTAATAGTGGGAGCAAATTCAACAAAGTAGCTATCATTATTATTCTCATCATCAAATATAGGAGGCATATTGTAATCATAATTAAACTTATCCTCCATAGTAGGCGGCACCAAAAGACCACTATCATTATAATCATCATAAATGGGAGGCAAAGTATCATCAAAGAAAATTTTCTCCTCCATGCTTGGGGGACTAAAAATATCATGCTCATCAAAACCAGCTTCCTCAAGCTTAGAACTTTCTATATCATTAGCAACAATGGTGTTCAAAGCGTTCATACTAATATCATTGCTACTAGCATGCAAATAACTGAAATAAGATTCCATAGGTTTTTAAATTTTCGCAGCAAACAATCCATGTCTTAACTCAGGAAATAGATTAAAAAGCTCATAGTTGCTTTCCATTATGCCTAACCAGTGAAAAACAAGAAACAAAAAGATGCAATTGCAGGATCTAAAGGAAATAGCTTCGAGCACTCACAACGGCGCCAGAAAATAACTTAGTTACCTGGGACCGGAGTGTGAGTGCCTTTTACCTTTCCTCCCCGGCAACGGCGCCAGAAAATACGCTGCTGGCGCAAAGTTGACGTGGGAGTTAGAGATCTCTGTGGTGTAACTTTTCTTCAGGTCCCCGGCAACGGCGCCAGAAAATAGCTTGATGTCTACTCACACTTCTTTTCCTGTAGCCAGTGTTGGGCCTCCAAGAGCAGAGGTTTGTAGAACAGCAGCAAGTTTTCCCTTAAGTGGATCACCCAAGGTTTATCGAACTCAGGGAGGAAGAGGTCAAAGATATCCCTCTCAAGCAACCACTAGTAGGAAAACCCTTATAGGCGAAGCTTAGTTCTGTGGCGCACCGTTAAAAATGCGCCACAGAAACTTATTTTGTGGCGCACCAGGCAAGGTGCGCCACAGAAATAGCTTAATTTTGTGGCGCACCATGGAACACTGCGCCACAAAAACTTTGTGGGGCCCACACCCTGTCACGCCCAAACATTGGTTTCACTTTTTCTACGGCGCACTGCACTTGGTGCGCCACAGAAATAACCTATTCTGTGGCGCACTGGCCTAGGTGCGCCACAGAAATGACGTGTTCTGTGGCGCACTGGCCTCGGTGCGCCACATAAATAACGTGTCCTATATCATGGCCGTACCCCTCCCTCGCCCGTATACCACTCTCTCCCCCTCTCCCCTCTCCCCGCGCTGCCGCCTTCCATGGCGAGCGCTGCCGTCGCCGTCGCCGTCGCCGCCGCCTTCCTCCGCAAGGGCCGCATGCCGCCACGCTCCACCCATCCCCGCCACCAGCAGCACAAGCCGCTGCGGCGTGGAGGAGGAGGGGCCGGCGCGGCATCAAGGTGGAGGAGCCGCCGCCGCGTCAAGGTGGAGGAGCCGCCGCGACCTCCACCCCTGCCGTCGTCGTCGATGAGCTCCTCCACAACTCCCGTCGTCGTCGGTGAGCTCCCTCCCCTCCCCTCCCTCTTCCTCTCCCGCGCGAGCACAAAGTGCTCGATGAAATGCTGCTGTGATTTTCTACTGCTGTTGTGCTCGATGAAATGCTGTTGTGCTCCCCTTTTCTTATTCTGTATAACTTGGCTAATTACATGGATTGAATTATGATCCCATTGATGCCATTTATCTGGTATGTGCACATGGATTGAATTATGATCCCATTGCTTGCAGTTGTTGCCTGTTTAGCACTGCATGAAAGCCTTGATTAAGTGCTTTACTGAAGCTTTGGCTTTAGTGAAGTGTCATGTGCAGGTCATGCTGCTATTGCTTGATTAATTGGTGCTATGCTTGTTACTGATGGAGCTATAGTTGATTAATTGGTGCTATGCTTGTTACTGATGCTGCTATATTGCTTGATTAATTGGTGCTATGCTTGCAGTTGTTGCCTGTTTAGCACTGCATGAAAGCCTTGATTAAGTGCTTTACTGAAGCTTTGGCTTTAGTGAAGTGTCATGTGCAGGTCATGCTGCTATTGCTTGATTAATTGGTGCTATGCTTGTTACTGATGGAGCTATAGTTGATTAATTGGTGCTATGCTTGTTACTGATGCTGCTATATTGCTTGATTAATTGGTGCTATGCTTGTTACTGATGCTGCTATATTGCTTGATTAATTGGTGCTATGCTTGGTACTAAATTGGTGCTATGCTTGGTACTAAATGGACATGCTATATGAACACCAGCTACTAGCAGTGACATGCTATATTGGCTCTATATATATCTGCTCCAAAGGTTCCATTTGGAGCCTGGATTGCTAGTGGTTATTGTCAACTTATATCACTTGCTATGCCTGTGTGGCTTACTGGATCATATGTACCTGTTGTTTGTGGAGGTTTACTGCCACTTGTTATTGATGAACCATGTGATGGTAATGATTCAATTTAATTCAATGATGTTAATTTGATTTCCATCCTTTGTTGGAAATAAATCCATGTCTGAACCTGTACAAGGTTATGAAGATTTGCTCACTTGGTATTGCTTGCTAGTTGGACATTTGGTTGGTTTTGATGCTACTGGTTCATTTAAATGCATGAAATGCTACTATGGTATGCTACTGTGGTATCCTTGTGAAGAAAATGATGGATTCTTGTGAGCTTATGGTATGCTACTATGCTACTATGGTATCCTTGTGAAGATTTACTTGATGGATTCTTGTGAGCTTATGGTATGCTACTATAGATGATGTAGCCCCGGTCACCGATGTCGCTACACCAAGACCATCAAGTGCAGCCCCGCCTATCGTCGACGCTACACCATGGCCAAAGAGTTCCCCAAGTGGACCTTCAACCCTAACCCAAGCTACACGCGACAAGGTGAACTCCTTCCTCTCGATACTTGACCTCGTAGCTACCTTGAATGGAATGCTACCTCATGTCGACATGTTATATGTCATTAGGTACAAGAGTCATCGAGGACCGGAGAGGAGGAACACCCATGGTGCAAGGAAGCGAGGGAAGGGAAGAGGAGCCATTCATCATGGTGCAAGGAAGAAGGAAGAAGAAGAAGAAGGAAGGAAGAAGGAAGGAAGAGGAAGAAGAGGTGAGAGGAGGAAGGCCGGCCGGTCCCAGGCCCGGTCAACCGGCCCTATGACTGGCCCACCCGGTCACAGGCCCGGTCTGACCGGCCTCCTGACCGGCCCGTCCGGTTTTCAACCGGAACGTCGACCGGTGCCATCCGGAAGCAATCCAGGGGATCCCGAAGCCCCGTCCGGTCCCGTCCGGCCCAGAATCCGGTTTGGAACCGGATGGCCCGGTCCCAGACCCGGTCCAACTGGCCCTGTGACCGGATTCGTCGGGTTTGACCCACCAACTTGTACCTTTTCGACCCATGCTGCCTTGTATGCCTATATAAGCACCCCGGTCGCCCCCTTACCTCTTTAGACAAGATTTAGGCTTAGACATGAAGATGAGCTTTGTCTCCCTAGGGTTTCATCCCCTTTGTATCAAGGCTACCTATGTTGGATGATTGGATTTGGTGTGTGAGATTCTAGTGTTAGCCACTCTCTCTCCCACTCCTAGATTCATCTCCCTCACCAATCTCTCTGCTCGGAATTCTACCGCGTGTCTCTTCCGGGTTGATTCTATTGGCGTGGTCCATCGAGCCACGGGGTAAGTATCGATTGTATCGGGTTGGTGTGCATGCGTGAGTTCATCGTGTTCATCGTGTTCTTCGTGTTCTTCGCGCTCTCCCTCTCTCCCTCCTTTGGATTTCGGGTCAACCGCAAGATCGGGCCACACACGGGGTCTTAGACCTCATCATATGGTATCAGCAGCCTTTGGTTTCCGCGGATTTGACCCTCCACCCACCGGATTTGCCCTCTAAAAATTTTCCCCAAAAATCCCCAAAAATAGCCCTAATTTGCCTTTGGACCGATCTGTGATTTGGTTGCGTTTTGAGTGGTTTTGGTCCATGGATTTGGTGTTGGAGTGCTTGATCTACTATCTCCCCAACTTTTAGCCCCCAATTCCATCGTTTCCCCTCCGTTTTGGTCAATTTGGTCGATTTTCGTGAAGAACAGGAGAGAGAAACTGCGTCCCGGTTGAGAAATCCGGTCAACCGGGCTGCAGACCGGCCGGGCCAGCCCAGAACCCGGTCAACCGGGCAGCAGACCGGCCAGGCCGGTCCAGAGGCCGGTCAACCGGGCCCCAGACCGGGCGCCACACCCCCACCTCCACCACCGACCACCGCCACTCCTCTCCTCCGCCGGCAAGCACCGCCATCATCCCCAACCACCGGCAAACACCACCGCAGCCCCAACAAACACTGCCGCATCCGCAAGAGCATCGACACCACCACCACCGGCTTACCATCGCCACCACCGCCAAGCTACTTTGACCGTTTTCTTCCGCTAACTTGTGTTTGCTTGTTCCGGTTTGAGTGCCTTGTTTGTGAAACTAACCCGCAGCTCCGAAGCAAGCGACGACATCCTCGGCACCCCGGACTTGCAAACGTACCCTTGACATCACCGCCATCATCGCAAGTTGTGTGTTCCGACACCGCCTAACATCTTAGGTATAACTTGCATTCCCCTTGTAACCCCTCTTCTTTTGCGATCTATCCTATCGAGCATTGCTTATCTAGTGTTGCGAGACATTGCACGTGGCCCCGATTGTGAGGTGTGTGTGTAGTGTGGAGTCAAGCTTCTAAGCAAAACTCGTGTGGCAAGATAGCAAGAGCGAGCTAACGCTAACATAGAGTGTGAAAAAGATAGAAAAGCACAAAAAGAGTGCAAGTGCCATCATACATACAAAAGTGTACAAAGTGCCACCATAGATACAAAAGAGTGTCAAGTGCCACCAAACACAAAAGAGTCATAAGCTTTTAAGCAAAAGAGAGATAAGAGAAGAGAGGCCACATGTGAATCTTGTTGTCTCTTCCTTTGCAACCGAAGCTTTGATCTCTTCTTGTGTTAGTGTGACACCGAGCACCCTTGCTTAAGGGCTTCTTACACTTTTCCGCTCATTCCTTGGTCGCACTAACCCCGTTCATCTCGTGTGTGCGTTCCACATCTTTTCCGTGTTTATAGTGATCATCGCTTTGACATTTGAATTTTTGGATTTTACCCACTCTTGACAATACACTTGATTTCGGATTTCGTCTTTTGGCTTTCCACCACACTCACCTAACACCATATTTGCTAGCTTTTGCGTGTGTCTTTGTGTGAGTGCCCGATACAATTGTTCTAACTCTCGGTTTGTTGGATCATCCCAATCTTGTCATACCACGGTAAGATTGCGAGGTAGTGTTCTTCCACTAACATACACCATATAGATACCATCGTGCTAACATGGATAGCGAAGATGAAGATACGGAGGAGTACACGGAGCACTTCGAGGAGGATACCTCTTCAAGCACCGCGGATGTGGAGGAACATGTGGAGCTCGACACCGACTATGGCTCCGCGAGCATCACCGACATGACCGACATCGAGGAGCTCTACATCGACAATGACTCCTCAAGCATGGACGACATGGTGGAGCACCACCTTGAGGACGACATCGACGAGCTCTACATCGACAATGGCTCGTCAAGCATGGACGACATGGTGGAGCAAAGCCACGACTACGACATCGACGACATGGTGGAGCAACACCACGAGTATGACATCGACGACTTGGTGGAGCAACGCCACGCCTACGACATCGACACCATGGCGGAACCTCACCTAGTCTCCACAAGGAGCAACAACGATGCTCCCAAGTACCACCACTTGGCCATTGGAGCTACATATGAGGATAGAGGACCTCCACGATGGCACCACCATATGGATCATCAAGAGCGTCCTCATCATGATCGTCATCGACACTCGTCTCCGAGCTCCACAAGGCGCCACCATGAGAGTGCTTATGCACAAGATCGTCGACTTCAAGTACACCATATGGAGCATCAAAAGCGTCCCCATCATGAGCGTCATCGACACTCTTCTCCAAGCTCCACAAGGCACCACAAGCAACATGCCAAGTCGCATGAGCCATCATCTAGGCATGGCAAGGACCGTCATCGACATACGTCACCACATGAGCTTCGCTGCCACAAGCCACTTCATGATCTCCACCGACCAACATCTTCCACGAGTCTTCGACGACACCACTCAAGCCATGGTGATGATGCACGAAGACGAGAGCCTCGACATGAAGGCGACAAACACCATGATAGGGTGCCTACCACTCCAAGGTTGGCAAGTGCACATCGCGCATACCTTCCTCATAAGACGACTTCCACCTCTTGTGCCACCACCACAATGGCCTCTACCTCTTCACGTGCCTATGGACTCCGATGCTACAAATGCAAGCAACAAGGCCACCCTCCACGGGAATGTCCCAATCTCCTATGTGCGGTGTGCAAGGCCAAGGGTCACGTGGCATGGCAATGCACAACGCCAAGCGCCAAGAAGCTCTACTTCGACGAGCTCAATGCACAAGTCTCCAAGATGCCTATCGCGCCCACACTTCAAGATGAAGATCGCCAAGGTCAACTCAAGGTTGATGTGGATCCGAGCCTAGCTCTCTACTACACCACGACGCCACCACTTGAGGACGACTTGGGAGGCGATGGAGTTGAGCATGGTGAGCATGGGATTCTCCCTTCACCTAAGGAGACGCATGGAGTTGAGCATGGTGAGCATGGGATTCTCCCTTCACCTACGGAGGCGCATGGAGATGAGAAAGTCGAGCCTACTCCTATATGCTTGATTGATGAGTTGGTACCAATCCCATGTGAGGATGAGAGCCACTTAGCCCACGTGAGTGAGAGTGATAGTGAGTTGAGTGACTTCCACCCCATATGCGAGTTTGAGTGCTTCCATTTGGAGGACATGAGTGATACACTAAGTGAGTTGAGAGAGGTAGATGATAGGTCCATGGAGGACACCGCCTTTGCTAACACATTAACCTCTCCCTCGTTTGTGTCTTCTTATGTTGCACTAGGTTCCACGGAGGACGAGTTCCCGCTCATGGAGACGATGTACATGGTGCATGAAGATGATGATATCTCACCATGCTTGCTCCAAGATGGACATGTCGACCACATGGATCCTCCTACTTCCACAACACCTACCTCAAATGAGTCGGCCTACAAAGGTAACAACATAGGTGTTGATGATGCCATGATCCCACTAGTGGACATGATGACTTATGAGTGCATGCATGATCTTGATGATACATTTGCTACTTCACATGCTACTTTCACTTTCCCATTGGATGCTTTGCTTGATAACATTGTTGATCATGTGGAAGTGAATGATTGTGATACCATGACCATGCCATGCTATGAGAGCTTCAATTTTTCCACCATTGCTTGCAATATGTCGACCACTTGCTCTTTACCATGTATTGCTTGCAATGATAATGACAAGGATGCCATTAGCTTCCGCATGCTTTGCCCCAAATGTTTACACTCTTCCATGATCCTTGCATCCAAGATTGTGAACAATTGCTCTTTCTTATGCTTGGTATGCAAGAATGCTTATTTCATTGTCCATGAGATGGCCCCCATAGCCTTCTCCATTTTTGATGATCATGAGTACCCACATACCACACACATGCACCTTCATACCATTTGCACTATCGCCATGCATTTCATACTATCTTGCTTGACACTAATGGTGATGTGCACAAGTCTTGGAACATCATGATGGATGATGTGTTCCTCTACCATGCACATACGCTCTTTGTTTTGCTCATTCCATGTGTAGGTACCCGACCATCAACTTCCACCGCTACGGAGCATGAGCTCACGAAACGCGCAATTGAGAGCTACCCCAACAAGGACCTAACCCGCGGGAATCACACCAAAGAGTATGTTCCCACAAACATTCACCCTCATGTGTTTCCGACTTGCTTTGTCGAGTTTCCGGGTTGGTCCAACTCCTCGTCACCTCTCTTGCTTCTTATGCAACATATCTTGACACATCTTGTTGGCACAATGGTTGTTGTATGTCATGATGATATCATCATACACTCCAATATTCTCAAGGACCATGTCATACATGTGAGAGACAACTTATGCATCTTGTGCCACATGTCACACAAAAAGTTGCCCTTCTTTGGATTTTTCATTTCATCTTTGGCATTTGCAATGGATTCTTTAACACTTGAGGAGGTTCATACTCGGCTCACGCCAACCATACTCTCCCAAGCTCGAAGTCTCCATCGTTTTGCCATTGCACATAACAATTTTGCCCCAAATTTTGCCGACGATACTTACCTTTTGTTTGTTCCATTTGCTTGGGACAAGGCCACAACACACATTCTTCACACCATACAACTCTTACATGCACAAACTTTTGATCTTCCACATTTTGGATACACCCACACTCTTTTGGTTCCCATTTTTGCCAAATGCCTCTTGGAGCTTTCCCTTCACAAGTGGTTTTTCTCCAAGTTCTTCTTCGACCGCGACTACCCAACTCTACATGGGACAACCGTCATGGACTACCTCTTCGATGAGGAGGAACAAGAGTCGAGGACGACTCTTCCCCAAGGGGGGGGGGGGGAGATGATGTAGCCCCGGTCACCGACGTCGCTACACCAAGACCATCAAGTGCAGCCCCGCCTATCGTCGACGCTACACCATGGCCAAAGAGTTCCCCAAGTGGACCTTCAACCCTAACCCAAGCTACACGCGACAAGGTGAACTCCTTCCTCTCGATACTTGACCTCGTAGATACCTTGAATGGAATGCTACCTCATGTCGACATGTTATATGTCATTAGGTACAAGAGTCATCGAGGACCGGAGAGGAGGAACACCCATGGTGCAAGGAAGCGAGGGAAGGGAAGAGGAGCCATTCATCATGGTGCAAGGCAGAAGGAAGAAGAAGAAGAAGGAAGGAAGAAGGAAGGAAGAGGAAGAAGAGGCGAGAGGAGGAAGGCCGGCCGGTCCCAGGCCCGGTCAACCGGCCCTATGACCGGCCCACCCGGTCACAGGCCCGGTCTGACTGGCCTCCTGACCGGCCCGTCCGGTTTTCAACCGGAACGTCGACCGGTGCCATCCGGAAGCAATCCAGGGGATCCCGAAGCCCCGTCCGGTCCCGTCCGGCCCAGAATCCGGTTTGGAACCGGATGGCCCGGTCCCAGACCCGGTCCAACCGGCCCTGTGACCGGATTCGTCGGGTTTGACCCACCAACTTGTACCTTTTCGACCCATGCTGCCTTGTATGCCTATATAAGCACCCCGGTCGCCCCTTACCTCTTTAGACAAGATTTAGGCTTAGACATGAAGATGAGCTTTGTCTCCCTAGGGTTTCATCCCCTTTGTATCAAGGCTACCTATGTTGGATGATTGGATTTGGTGTGTGAGACTCTAGTGTTACCCACTCTCTCTCCCACTCCTAGATTCATCTCCCTCACCAATCTCTCCGCTCGGAATTCTACCGCGTGTCTCTTCCGGGTTGATTCTATTGGCGTGGTCCATCGAGCCACGGGGTAAGTATCGATTGTATCGGGTTGGTGTGCGTGCATGAGTTCATCGTGTTCATCGTGTTCTTCGTGTTCTTCGCGCTCTCCCTCTCTCCCTCCTTTGGATTTCGGGTCAACTGCAAGATCGGGCCACACACGGGGTCTTAGACCTCATCAATAGAGATATTCACATTAGGGAATCATGTAAATGAATGCCACTGTGGTATCCTTTTCTTGTTGGCTTTGATGAAAATAGAGATATCCACAGTAGGGGATCATGTAAATGAATGCCACTGTGGTATCCTTTGAAGAAAAAGGACTGTTTCTGATGGTTTTAAAAGGCTAGGTGGTGCTAGGTGATTCAGTTGGCTACCAAGACTTGTCTCATCTGGTTAGCTGGGATATGCTATGTGTTGTTGCTTGTTTAGGCATATCTATCACTTACTGGATTTACTGGTTCTTGATTGGCCTCTCTTTTGCCAGCATCACTTGGTCTATATACCAAGTGATGAATAATCCCTTTGGAGCATCTGCTCCATGCATGCTATGTGTGTTTGAGCATCTTGACTTATGTCACCATGGTTGCTGGTTTGTTGGTGTTTTTGTACTTGTCGATGATTAGATGGTTGGTCGATCACTCGTACACTCGGGGGTGGAGCAAGTGAGGCTTGGTGTGATGGCACAAATATCAATATCTTGTGCATCCTACCTGGCCTCACTTACTCCATCCCTGGATGTTAATATTTGTTTCGACCAACAAAGTATGAGGCATTCCATTTAGTTCATACTAGCTACTTCTTAATTGCATTGGCCTTTCTTCCATTTTAGTGCCGATGATTAAATTGTTTGGTCACTTGTACACTCTGGGGTGGGGCCAGTGAGCCTGGTGCGATGGCACAAATATCAATCTCTTGTGCATCCTACCTGGCCTCACTGACCCCATCCCGGAATGTTAATATTTCTTTCGACCAACAAAGTATGAGGCATATGATATCTAGTTGAGATACCACTTGGCTCTTTCTTCCATTTTAGTGCCGATGATTAGAATGTTTGGTCACCTATACGCCGCAATATACTTTGTAGACGAGCCCCCTTTTCCCTGGCCGCCGTTCCGTGAACGAGTCCTTGACGAGACAACAACGCCGACATGCCTCTCCGGCGCAGCACCACTTTTCTTCTCTCGCCGTCCAGTACGTGAACGAGTCCTTAATGCCAAGACGGTGCCAGCCTCCCTAGCATCATGCCGACCCCTGTTGTCGCGCGTCAGGGCCGGTCGATAACGCGCCACTGCACTCTTCGCCTTTTTGCCCGCTGAACGAATAGACTAATCGTTGGAATAAGGACGCCGATGACGGCCGATCGCAATTTAATCTTGCGACCGGCTGTCATCGGTTTCCTTATTCCAACGATCAGCCTATTGGTTCACCGGGCAAGAAGGCGAACAGTGCAGGGCGCGGGACACACGGCTTGAAGCGCGGCAACACGGCCCGGCATAATGCTGGGCAGGCCGGCACGGTCTTTGCATGAAGGACTCGTTCACTGGACAGCGAGGGACTGGCGTGGTTCTGCGCCGGAGATGCAGATCGGCGTTGTTGTGTCGTCAAGCACCCGTTGACGGAACGCCGACCGGGGAAAGGGGGCCCTTCTGCAAAGTATACAGCGGTGTATACTGCAACTATGGTTTCTGACCATAGTATTTGTGTTGACCAACAATGTATGAGGCACATATTCTATTTTGTCATTCCATTTGCTTTGAGATTTTCAAAATGCCGATGATTAAAATGTTTGGTCACCGTACACTCGGGAGTGGCGTAAGTGAGCCTGGTAAGATAGCACAAATATCAATCTCTTATGCATCCTACCTGGCCTCGCTTACACCATCCCTAAATGTTAATATTTGTGTTGACCAACAATGTATGAGGCACTTATTCCATTTTATCATTCCATTTGCTTTGAGATTTTCAAAATGCCGATGATTAAAATGTTTGGTCACCGTACACTTGGGGGTGGCGTAAGTGAGCCTGGTAAGATAGCACAAATATCAATCTCTTGTGCATCGGACTTGGTCTCACTTACGCCATCCCTGAATGTTAATATTTGTGTTGACCAACAATGTATGAGGCACTTATTCCATTTTGTCATTCCATTTGCTTTGAGATTTTCAAAATGCCGATGATTAAAATGTTTGGTCACCGTACACTCGTGTCGGGGGGAAGACCCCGGATAGGGCAATGGACGCGGAGCAGCCGGCTGGCCACTGGCCGGCTCGCGGCAAAGGCCGGCTGAGGAGCAGCCGGCTGGCGCCGTGGCCGGCTGGTCTGGAAGCCGGCTGGCTCTAGGTCCTAGTCGGCCTGGCTACGGCCACCAATGCTGTAGTTGGGCCGGCTTCTACAAGCCATATCCGACTGGGGTTTGTACCTCAGACCGACTCGAGGCTGGCGAGTCTTGCACTGGAAGGAACCGGGTAGGTGATCCGGGTTCCCAAAGTCCACGCTGACTCCATCTTCCGTAAAGCGCGGGGCACTGTGGAGCAATAGTGCCACGCGCCGGACAGGCCGTCAGGGCTTACGACGATCCGTACTGGCTACAGTGGCTGACGGCGACAGGGACACCTCCTCCATACCGCTGACCGTGGCAGCCGGATGGGACAGGCCACGATGCCTCAACCACTCCTGACGTCACCGCCTCGGGAAGGAGCGGAAGCCGGAGCCGGCCAAGCCGGCCAGTAAACTATAGGGTCTTATATGTAAAGTGCCGGTGCCTATATAAGCCGCACTACCCCCTCTCGTGCAGGGGATCGATTTTTATTACTTTCACCCACCTACAGAGCTGCCCTGTGAGAGAGACCATAGTCTTCCTTAGCCTCTCAGGAGCAGCCGGACACAGCTCTAGGAGCACCATTGTACTGTGTGATCATCATATACACTCATAGCAGGAGTAGAGGTTTTACCTCCATCGGAGGGCCTCGAACCTGGGTACGTCGCCGTGTCGCTCGTGCCCATACCCGCATCCGGATACCGCCGTGAGATCCCTCAGGAACCACTTCGATTAGCCACCCTATGGCATATGCCGTGACGATACCACGACATTTGGCGCCCACCGTGGGGCCTTCAGCATCCTCGGCCGGTGTCTTCATCCGGACGGGCCTCACCACCACCACCGGCGAGCGAGTCGCTTCAGGCTTGATCTGGAGATTCGGCTCCTCGATCGCGTCGGCCGACAACGCTGGCTGCTTCGCTGACCGGCCCTTCCCAGCCGGCGGCAGCGTCATCTCCTTCGGCGGCTTCGACGTCTACGTCGCCACCGTCGCACCGCCGCGCTACCCGCGGCAGGTGCTGCGCTGCGCCAGCCCTCCTCCGCGAGCCGGCAGCAGCGCTCCCGCCAGCCCCGCCGTCGTGCAAGTCATGATGGCTGGCGACGAGCTCCCCACCAAGAACCCGCGCATGCGCGGCCCCGACCTGGAGCGCAACATCGACCCCAACGCCTCCAGCTCGGGCCCAAAAGCGCCACCACCGCCGTCCCGGCTGGATGCAGTCCGGGCAAAGCTGAGCACCCCGCTCACGCCTGGCGGAGACCCCACCGCCATCGAGGCGGACTTGGAGGCGCACCGCCAGCTCCTCCTCAAGCAAACCGAAGAACTGGCTGCTGCTAAGCGCCAGATGGAGATCACCCAGCCGCGAGTATAACCGCGCCCACGGCCTCACCTGTGCGGCGACGAGCCAAGCCGAGCCGGCCACATCCGCCGCAGGGGCCGCGACCTCGGCGCTGAGATCGCCCGCGACGGCGCTCCTTCGCCGGCTCCGTCCGCGGAGCTCCCCGTCTACAACACCCCCGACAAGAACATGCGCGCGGCAGAAGCCGCCGCAGAAGAGCTGAACCGCCTTCAGGGCGAAGAGTTACGCCGCCAGACCAGGCGGGTGACTGAGCTGCTCAACGCAGCCAACAGGCAGATCGCCGACCCCAGGTATGTCAATGCCCCCAGAGCTTCTCACGCTCGTGGAGGTGCAGGCAACGACAGGGAAGGCGCCAGGGACACGGCCGAGTCCTCCTCCCCAGCACCAAGCCGGCGCCATGATTCCCGGGCCACGCACAGCTCGGGCCGGCCAAGCCACCAGCCGAGCGGCAGCAGCCGCAGCCGGCCCCCTCCAAGCCGGAACCAGGAGCAAGACTCCGGGCCCCGCCGTCATCACCGGCCGGCTCCAGAAGCAAGTGGCGCACGCCAGCCGGCACACTCCCGGCTGGGCCCGCGCATCGAGCCCGCTGACGCCCGAGACCGCCTCGACCGGCTGGTTCAATCCCGCATCGCGGAAGAGGAGGGGCCAGCCGGCCCAAAGTGCTTCGGGCCGCGGATCCTCAACGAGCCCATGGTCGATGGCTTCCAGCTCCCGCGCGACACCCCCAAGTACGACGGCACCGCCAAGCCGGAAGACTGGCTGCTGGACTACTCCACGGCAGTCGGCATCGCCAAGGGCAACAAGCGCTGGGCTGTGCGCTACTCCCCCCTCATGCTACTCGGCTCCGCCCGCACGTGGCTCAACAACCTGCCAGCCGGCAGCATAAACGGCTGGCTGGACTTCGAAGCCGCCTTCATCAGCAACTTCACCGGCACTTATCGCCGGCCGGGTCGCCCTCAACAGCTTGAGATGTGCAAGCAGGGCCCGGACGAGACGGATCGCGCGTACCTGACGTGCTGGTGCGAGATGCGCAACTCTTGCGAGGGCGTGCACGAGATGCAAGCCATCAGCTTCTTCATGGGCGGCTGCCGACCCAACACCATGCTGTGGCACAAGCTACGCCGCAGCGAGCCCAAGACGATGGCCGCCTTGATGGTCATCGCAGACAAGTACGCGCTGGCAGAGGAAGCCGGCAAGGCGCCGGCTGATGTTTCACCGGCCCCAGCAAGACGGGACAACAACAAGCCGGCCGAGGGCGCCTCGCACGGCAGCCGGCGGGACAACTACCGCGGCAAGCGTCACAACGACCAGCCGGACCGCCGGTACGGCTCCGCCCACGTGGCCGCCGTGGCAGACAACGCGGCAGCGGCAGCCGCCGCAAAGCAAGACCGGCAGTGGAAGCCGAAGTACACCTTCGAGCAGATGCTCGACTCGCCGTGCAAGTACCACAGCGGCAAGAACCCCTCCAACCACACCACCCGCGACTGCCACTTCATGAAGCGGCTGACAAGCGGTGAACCCCTCCCGCCTCCCCCCCGCCTCCACCAGCCGGCGGGCCGGGTGGCCAAGCCGGCGCAGAGAACGCCAACCTCGAGCACCACGAGGCTAACCAAGTGCACCATGCCGGCCGATATCTGGCCGAAGACGCCACCTACATCATCTTCACCTCCGAGCCCGAGGACAGGACGAGCCAAGAGCGCCGTTCCCTCGAGGTCAACGCGGTCATACCGCCGGTCCCCGCACCTAAACCGGTCGAGCAGGCCATCACTTTTGATCGCCGCGACACACCGGCTGTCCTGCCGGCCGGGCAGCTACGCCATGGTCCTCGACCCCACCATCGGCACAACCCGGCGCAGCGTGCGTTTCTCGCGTCCTCTTCGAGGGGGGCAGCAGCATCAAAATCCTCTACCGCGACCCCGCCCGCAAGCTGGGCATCCAGGAGGCCGAGTTGCGCCCACCCCCACCGTCTTCCATGGCATCGTGCCAGGCCATTGCTGCCAGCCCGATCGGCCGGATCACGCTGGAGGTGATGTTCGGGAAGCCGGACCACTTCCGCACCGAGAGAATCGAGTTCGAGGTGGTGGACCTCGTGAGTCCCTACCACGCGCTCCTGGGCAGGCCGGCCACGACCAAGTTCATGGCGGTGCCCCACTTTGGGTTCCGGAAGTTGAAGCTGCCTGGCCCCAAGGGGGTCATTACCGTAGCCGGCGATTATCGCCGCTCCATGGACTGCGCCACGCAGAGCTCCAAGATGGCCCAGACGCTGGTCATCGCCACCGAGAAGCAGCTCATCCACGACGCCGTCGCCCTCGCCAAAGCCGCGTAGATAGACATGCCGGCTGCGGGCAACCCGGCTGGGACGACTCACTTCCAGCCGGCCGACAACACCAAGAAGATCCTGCTGGACCCGGCGCAGCCGGACAAGTTCGTCACCATCGGTGCCGGCTTGAACAAGAAATAGGAAAGCGAGCTCACCAGCTTCCTCCGTGAGAATCGGGACATCTTCGCATGGACTCCAAGAGACATGCCGGGTGTGCCGAGGGAGTTGGCTGAGCACCACCTCCACGTCCGGCCTGAAGCCAAGCCGGTGAAGCAGCCTCTCAGGCGCTTCGCCGAAGAACGAAGGAAGGCCATCGGTGAAGAAATCGCCCGGCTCCTAGCTGCCGGCTTCATCATGGAAGTGCTGCACCCGGACTGGTTGGCGAACCCGGTCCTGGTTTTGAAGAAGAACGGCTCCTGGCGCATGTGTATCGACTACACCAGCCTGAACAAGGCGTGCCCGAAGGATCCCTTCCCCCTGCCGCGCATAGATCAAGTCATAGACTCGACTGCCGGCTGTGAACTGTTGTCTTTCTTAGACGCCTATTCAGGCTACCACCAGATTCCTTTGAATCCGGCTGATCAAATAAAGACTTCGTTCATTACCCCGTACGGGGCTTATTGCTACACGACTATGCCGTTCGGCTTGAAAAATGCAGGCGCCACCTACCAAAGGTGCATGCAAAAATGCTTGCAAGATCAAATCGGCAGAAACGTTCACGCATATGTGGATGATGTCGTTGTAAAGACCAAGGAGACGACTACCCTCCTTGATGACCTGAGAGAAACCTTCACCAATCTGAGAAGATTCCGGATGAAGCTCAACCCGGCCAAGTGCACATTCGGCGTGCCGTCTGGCCAGCTCCTCGGCTACCTCGTCTCTCAGCGCGCGATCGCAGCCCCCCCGGACAAGATCGCGTGCCCTAGAGAAGATGGAACTGCCGCAGTGCCTCAAGGACGTCCCGTAAGTTTGCTGGCTGCCTGGCCTCCTTGAGCCGCTTCGTCAGCCGGCTGGGGGAGAAGGCACTGCCCCTGTATCAACTAATGAGGAAGGCGGACAAATTCGTCTGGTCACCGCAGGCGGATGAGGCTTTCCGTGACTTGAAGCGTGTGCTCTCAACCGCGCCAATCCTTGCAACGCCGGGTTCAATGGAGCCGATGTTGTTGTACATCGCAGCCACCAACCGAGTGGTTAGCGTTGTCCTGGTGGTGGAGCGCAGAGAAGCCGGCAACAGGGAGCAGCTGGTTCAGCGCCCAGTCTATTACCTTAGCGAAGTGCTCTCCCAATCGAAGCAAAACTACCCCCATTACCAGAAGGTCACCTACGGCGTCTACATGGCGGCCAAGAAGCTCAAGCACTACTTCCAAGAGCACCCCATCAGGGTGGTTGCCACAAAGACCCTTGGCGGAAATCATCGGCAGCAAGGATGCCAACGGCCGGGTTGCCAAGTGGGCCCTGGAGCTAGCCGCCCACACCATCCTCTACGAGCCACGCACAGCCATCAAGTCGCAGATCCTCGCGGACTTCTTCGTCGACTGGGCTGAGATGCAGTACCTGCCGCCTGTGCCGGATTCCACACATTGGAAGATGCACTTTGACGGCTCGAAGATGCGCAACGGCTTGGGAGCCGGCATCGTCATCACTTCTCCCAAGGGGGACCGGCTGGACTACGTCCTGCAGATCCACTTCGCCGCCTCCAACAATGTGGCGGAGTACGAAGCGCTCATTCATGGGCTGAAGCTGGCCAAGGAGATTGGCGTGCGCCGCATACTCTGCTTCGGCGACTCCGACTTGGTCATACAGCAAGCATCTGGCGACTGGGACGCGAAGGACGCCAACATGGCCTCGTACCGCTTCCATGTCCAGCAGCTATCCGGCTTCTTCGACGGCTGCGAATTCCACCATGTGCCACGAGCAAATAACGAAGCGGCTGATGCCTTATCCAAGATTGGCTCAACCCGGCAAGCCATTCCGCGGGTGTCGCCTTGGCGGTTCTCAAGAAGCCGTCCATCATACCGTCACCGGACTCGGATTCAATATTCGTGCCGGCTGACCCGGGGGCTGCTCAGCCGAACCCGGGGGCTTCATCGCCCAAGTCGGGGGCTAACAAGCCAAACCCGCCGGCTAGCATGCCGAACCCGGGGACTTCTCAGTCCAACCCGGGGGCTTCATCGCCAAACTCGGGGGCTAGCAAGCCGAACCCGCCGGCTAGCAAGCCGAACCCGGCGACCATGCAGTCGAATCCGGAAGCTCCCACGCAGGAGGCCCTGTTGGTCAGCGTATTCGAGATAAGATGCGTACCTTCATGGGCACAAGAATTCCTCTCCTACCTCACCGACGGTGTGCTGCCTGATGATAGAGTCCAGGCCAGGCAGATTGAGAGAAGGGCCAAGGCCTATACCATCATCAACCACCAGCTGTACAAACGCATCGTAAGTGGGGTGTTCCAGCGGTGCGTCGAGCCGGCTGAAGGGATTGAACTCCTACGGGAAATCCATCAAGGAGAGTGCGGACATCACGCCTCATCCAGAGCCATAGTGGCCAAAGCCTTCCGGCACGGTTTTTACTGGCCGATTGCGCCGTAGACGCAGAAGATTTGGTGAAGAAGTGCAACGGCTGTCAGCGCTTCGCAGCAAAGACACCAGCCGGCTTCCGCCTTGAAAACCATCCCCATCACATGGCCATTTGCCGTATGGGGCTTGGATATGGTAGGCCCATTCGTAATGGGGCCGCGAGGCGGCATGACACACCTCTTGGTGATGATTGACAAATTCACCAAGTGGATCGAAGCCAAGCCAATCAAGAAACCGGACGGGTCCACAAAGTAGTCACATTCCTCAAGGAAATCATTGTGAGATTCGGCTACCCCCACACCATCATCACCGACAACGGCACCAACTTCTCCCAAGGCATCTTCTCTCGCTATTGCGGGGAAATGGGGATCCGGATGGCCCTATCCTCTGTGGCACACCCAGAGTCCAATGGACAAGTGGAAAAGGCTAACGGCTTAGTCCTAGCCGGCATCCGGCCCCGGCTGGTGGAGCCGCTCGAGCGAGCAGCCGGCTGCTGGATTGAAGAACTGCCCAATGTGCTGTGGAGCCTGCGCACAACGACAAACCGCTCAGTCGGCTTCACACCTTTTTTCCTCGTATACGGGGCCGAAGCCGTCTTGCCGACTGACATCGAGCATGACGCGCCAAGGATCAAGCTCTACACGTGCCGAAGCCAAAGAAGCTCGCGAAGATGGAGTTGACCTGGTCGAAGAGGCCCGGCTGCTGGCTGAGTCTAGATCTACTATCTACCAGCAAAGCCTCCGACGCTATCACAGCCGGAGGGTCCAGCCCTTAGCATTCCGAGAAGGAGACTTAGTGCTCCGGCTGATCCAGAGGACAGCCGGACAGCATAAACTATCATCCCCATGGGAGGGTCCCTTCATCGTGAGCAAGGCAGTAGGCAATGATTCCTACTATCTCATAGATGCCCAAGAGGCTAAGAAAAACAAGCCGGACAAGGCTGACGAGGAGACTAAACGTCCCTGGAATGTCAGGTTACTCCGCCCATTTTACACATGAGAGCAGGAATGTATGTATCCCTTGTATCCCTTTTGTGAGTTATGAAAAAGCTTGCGCCAAGAGCGCTGTTTCCGACAAGTTTTTCGCGTACTTTACCTTGTTTCGCCAATTGGCTTGAACCCTCTCACGCGGTCGGCTCAGTAACGTGATCCGGTTTCCGACAGCCGGCTTCCGATCCAGCTACAGACCGCAACCCGGCTGTCCGGCTGGCGGGAGTAAGGCCTAGGGAGCCGGCACGCGAAAAACGACTAAGGGAAAGAGTAAAAGCGAGTTGACTTGCAACTTTTCATAAAAGTGCCGGAGTGCCGAATTCAGCTCGTTCGACCGAAATATCGTCGGCCTCACCCAGCGGCCCGCTCTTGATCCGGCGACGGATCGCAAGTCGGACGTACGACCGGCAAGGGCACAGCCAAAGAGTGGGGCGGATGGGAAAAAGCGAACGAGTCGAAAGAAAGCAACTCGGCACACAGATGATTAACAAACACATTAAAGCGTGCCTTAATAAAAGGACAATAACATTGTCTTACATATGCACCCGACATCCCGGGGATTTAACGAATTGTCTTGGCAAAAGTATAAGGAAACAGGTAAAAGCTAAGCGCCGGCTGGATCAGAACCAGCCGGGGGAGCATCAGCAGAGCCGGCCGCCGGGTCATCCTCGGGCACATCGTCCGCCTCCTCGTCCTCAGCCGCCTCCTCCTCGTCGTCAGACGGCGGATTCGGGTCCGCGATGAAGATGGACTTATCGACGAAGTCGGCAATGGCGCAGGCGCGGGCAAGCCGAGCAGTCTTGTTCTCCGCCGGGAGCTTGTCCTCCACGCCGGCGCGCCGGAATTCCAACTGGTCAAGGCTAACCTCGTTATACCAGGAGAGCACAAAAGATAGCGCCATATCGGCTCCGGCGCGCGTGGCCGACTCCTTCCAGTCCAAGAAGCGGTCGGGAGCCCTGTCCAGCCAAGCGATGAACTTGGAAAGATCTTCTGGCAGCGTCTCCGTCGGCCACAGCAGTCGGACCAGCTCCTCCGCCGCCTTCCGCAGCTCCCAGCCAAGCTTGGTGACCGGCTCCACGCGGGCAGCGATGGACGCCAGATAGTCGTCCATGGTGAAGCAGTCGGAGCTCTGCTCCCCAGTGGCCTGCCGGCGATCCTCCCGCGCCCTGCCAACAGCCGCTAACGCCTCCTCCTGCGCCTCAGGGAAGGCCGCTGCAAAGAAGAAAAGCATGTCAGAAGCCATCAAAGCCGAAATAAGCTGAAAAATGCAAATTTTCGAAGTCCTAAAGTAAGCCTGGCGGCAGCCGGCAAGATCCGACTGCCCCCAGCCTGAAGATGGAGATTCCAAAGCTCTAAAGAAAACCTGGCGACAGCCGGCAAGAACCGACTGCCCCCAGCCCGAAGATGGAGATCGAAAAAATCAAGTTTCTGCCGCCGGCTGCCAACCTAAGCCGACAGCCGACGGCCGAAAGCCAGCAAAGGGGAAGGCATAAGACAAAAGACCCACCCGCCAAGCCGCGGTCGAGCGCGCTAAGTTCCTCCAACCACCGCTTGGTGGTGGCCGACAGCTCGTTGGACTTGGTTGTCACCTCTTGCTGGAGCGCAAGCCGTTGCCGTTCCACCTCCTCCAACCGCTTGCTCAGACCCCCCAGCTTCTCCTCCTGCTCCTTCTTGAGGGCGGCAAGTTCCTTGAGATGGTTAGCCTCAAGAAGGCGCAGCCGTTTCAGCTCCCCGTCAGCCACCTTCAGCTTGGCGGCAGCAGTCCGATTCGCCTCCTCACTCGTGGCGCATTGAGCGCGGGCAACTCGGAGGTCCGACTCAAGCTGCGGGACCCGGGCGGCCTCAGCTGCAAGCCGACAAAAACAAGCCGTCAGTAAAACAGAAGCGTAAAAAAGAGTAAGGGCAAAGAGAGAAAGCCTCACCCTTGACAGCCTCCAGCTCGCGAGCCAAGCCGGCTCGCTCGATCTTGGCCTTGTGGTAGCTGGTCACCACCTTGTTGTACAAGACGGTGCGTCGCTCCGTAACCGTCTGAAAGAATCAGTTGCTTAGACGAAACCCGGACCGGCTCCAAGCAGCCGGACCATGCCTCGGAGGGCTACCAGGATAATAACAAAATTGCAAAAACAAGAAGACACCTACCTTGTCGGCATCCTCCAGCGTTGCTAGCTGGGCAAGGGCCTCGGCGGCCTTGTTCTTAAGGGCGGCCCGGTAGCCGGAGAAGACCATCTTCATGGGCGCCGTACCAGGCTGCCCCTCCCGGTTGAACACCTCGCAAGAATCCGCCGAATGCCACGCAGCCTCCATGGTGCCAGCCGAGCCAAGGCTGGAGTCGAGGCGCACGGCACATGCAGCAGCCGGGCCCCCTTGGCCACGTGAAGGCCCTCAGTTGGGCCCGGCGGGCCCCTCGTCCTCGCCAGAGCCCGGGAGTCGGCGTCCTTTGAGCGCGCTGGCTCCCCCCTCGCCGGCTCCTTCCCGGTCGGCTCCCTCCTCGTCGGCTCCGAAGCTGGAGGTGGCGCGGTCAAAGCAGTCGGCCCGGTGGGAGCCGTCGCATCCGGCGCTCGAGGCGCTCCCTTCGGAGAACTCTCCAGCACCACGACGTTGGGCGCGGGCCCGCCGACTCCGGTCGAAGGCGGCGCAGCCCCACCAGCTCCAGCTCCTGCCACAGGCGGCATGCCCCTGCCAGCTCCGGCTGCCCGCTCCACAAACGGGGCGCGGCGCGGAAACATGTCGTCTAAGGTCGGCTGGCGCGCCGACTGACCCTGGTCTCCGCCGCCAGGCGCCGCAGAAGAAGACGCCCCCGCAGAAGGTGGCGTGGCCGCAGGCGGCACGTTAGCAGCCGGCGGCGTGCGCGCGCGTGCTGAAGGTTGCGGGGTTGGCTCCCTCCTTTGCCGCTGAAGCGGCGACGTGACGGGAGGGGCCTGCCGAGAGCCGCCTCCCTGGGTAAACTTAATCGCGGCCCTAGTCGAACAAGCAAGAAAAGATAAGTACAGAGGAAGGAAAGAAAAGGAATCAAACAACAGAGGAAAAAGAACTCACCCGGCTTTCTCCGGGACCTTCTTGGGCGCCAGCCGGCGCTGTTTCTTGGCCCTCGCCTCCGAAGCGGCCGTGGACCCGACGCCGGCCCGCTTCCTCCCCTTCGGCGCAGAAGTCGCCGTGCTAGTAGGCGGCGCCGCGCGCAGAGGCACCGCCGGGATGGCCCCCGTGCCGGATTGGGCCGGCTCCGCCTGCAGCTGCTCCTGCTCTTGCTCCTGCTCATGCTCAGGCGAAGGCGGCGGGTTATGCTCCCCCTGGCCGCCCTGATCCTGCGCCACCAGCAGATCGTCGTCGCCAGCTTGGTCGCCGGCTAAGTCAGCCGGGTCAACGAGATCCGGCGTCCAGACCTTCGTCGCCAAGTCGCCATCCTCGATGCCTTGGCGGATGAAAAGCTTAAAACAAGACAAGATAAATATCGAGTCGGCCACGCTGCCGCAAGTCGGAAGACGGAAAAACATCAAACTTACCAGTTCGGGCGGCTGCTCCCGATCGTAAGGCGCCAGCCCCCAGTCCCAGTTGTCCGGCATGTTGGCCTTGGTGATGTTGTTCACCCGGTGAGCCACCTGGGCCTTGGAGAGCTCCAACTTCGACGTCCGTGTCGGGTCGAGCAGGCCGGACATGTGGCCGATCTTGTGGACGCGCCACTGGAGCGGTACGACCCGGCGCGAGATGTAGGTGCAGAGGAGGTCCTCGGCACTCAGCCGGCCCTCCGAGACGCACTGGCCCAGGAAGTCCCACAGGAGGTTCACCTCCGCGTCCGGGTTCGAGGACTTGGCGTTGAAGCCCCAGTTGATCCGGCCGACTGGCGGAGCCGGGTTGAATTCCGGCAGGTTGAGCCGGTCAAAGGCCGGGCTCTCGTTCCGCACATAAAAGAAAGACATCTGCCAATTCTTTACAGAATCGACAGTCGGAATCCGCGGGAAGGACGTACCCATACGGGGATAGATGGAGGCGGCGCCGCAGGTCCTCAGGCGGCCTTCGGTCGTCTGCGCCTTGATGTAGAAGAGCCGGCTCCAAAACTCCACGTACGGCCACAAGCCGGCGTAGCCTTCCATGAAGGCCACGTAGCAGCTGAGGAGGATCATGGCGTTGGCCGGCAGGTGGTGCAGCTGCAGGCCGAAGTGATCAAGGAACCGGCGGAAGAAGTTGGAAGCCGGCAGACCCAATCCGCGGTCGAGATGCGCGCCGAAGACCACGCGTTCGCCGGGCTCCGGCCGAGGCTCCTCCTCCTCGCCTGGCGCCCTGGTAATCACCCCCGCCGGGATGCGGCGGAGGCGCACGAACCGGGCAATGTCGTCGTCCTGCATATAGGAACCCTTCCAGGAGCCGCTCGGCTGAGCCATCGAGGACGAAGAAGAAGAGGAGGTCCAAGAGAGGCGAAAGGGCGAAGAAGAGCCGCTCCTCGCCGGAGGAGATCGCGGTGGAGAAGAGCGCGCCGTCGATGCGCGTGGCCCCGTGGCGCCGGATTGGCGGGTTTGCGGCGGTAGCTCGGCGGAGGATCGTCGGGGCGACCGCTCGCTGAGATTCGCCAGAAGAACGGAAGAAGAACGGCGTCGGAGCAGCGAAGAGCTTGAGTGAAGCGAGGGAGCAAGGCAGGAGCGCGAGGAGGAAGAGAATGGCAAGTGCCGCCTCGATACCGCCCCCGCGGCATTTATAGCCGACCGCGGCGGTTGGCCTCCAAGTGGCCGACGTGGGCCACGTCTCCGGATTTACTGCGCCATAACTCCTCCCACGACCGCTACCGTTACCAAAAACGGCCACACCACGTCGCCCACTACCGCACCGGATCCGGAGGGACATTGATGCGACCAGACGAACCGGCGGCAGAGCCCTGGCGTCAGGCCGGTCAAGTCGGGCGCAGAACCCAAGGCGGCGGAGACTCCGGCGCGCAGCAAGCCGGAGCCGGACAAGAAGTTCCACTCAAGCCAAAATTCATCAGCAAGGCGGAGGCGCCATCAGATCTTGCGAGAAAGCAAAAACTGCACAAGTATGAAAAGCGGCCGGCTAGAAGCAGCCGGCAGGAACGAGCCGGATGAGGGCGCAGCCGGCTGAATGGAAATTCTCAGTCGGCCCCTCCAAGTGCCGTCTAATATATTCGAGAAGCCAGGAAAACCTGCCTAGGTCCTTCTAAACGCAGGACCTTGCCGCTTCGGGGCTAATGTCGGGGAAGACCCCGGATAGGGCAATGGACGCGGAGCAGCCGGCTGGCCACTGGCCGGCTCGCGGCAAAGGCCGGCTGAGGAGCAGCCGGCCGGCGCCGTGGCCGGCTGGTCCGGAAGCCGGCTGGCTCTAGGTCCTAGTCGGCCTGGCTACGGCCACCAATGCTGTAGTTGGGCCGGCTTCTACAAGCCATATCCGACTGGGGTTTGTACCTCAGACCGACTCGAGGCTGGCGAGTCTTGCACTGGAAGGAACCGGGTAGGTGATCCGGGTTCCCAAAGTCCACGCTGACTCCATCTTCCGTAAAGCGCGGGGCACTGTGGAGCAATAGTGCCACGCGCCGGACAGGCCGTCAGGGCTTACGACGATCCGTACTGGCTACAGTGGCTGACGGCGACAGGGACACCTCCTCCATACCGCTGACCGTGGCAGCCGGATGGGACAGGCCACGATGCCTCAACCACTCCTGACGTCACCGCCTCGGGAAGGAGCGGAAGCCGGAGCCGGCCAAGCCGGCCAGTAAACTATAGGGTCTTATATGTAAAGTGCCGGTGCCTATATAAGCCGCACTACCCCCTCTCGTGCAGGGGATCGATTTTTATTACTTTCACCCACCTACAGAGCTGCCCTGTGAGAGAGACCATAGTCTTCCTTAGCCTCTCAGGAGCAGCCGGACACAGCTCTAGGAGCACCATTGTACTGTGTGATCATCATAGACACTCATAGCAGGAGTAGAGGTTTTACCTCCATCGGAGGGCCTCGAACCTGGGTACGTCGCCGTGTCGCTCGTGCCCATACCCGCATCCGGATACCGCCGTGAGATCCCTCAGGAACCACTTCGATTAGCCACCCTATGGCATATGCCGTGACGATACCACGACAACTCGGGGGCGGCGTAAGTGAGCCTGGTAAGATAGCACAAATATCAATCTCTTGTGCATCGGACTTGGTCTCACTTACACCGTCCCTGAATGTTAATATTTGTGTTGACCAACAATGTATGAGGCATTTATTCCATTTCTCTTGTGCATCGGACTTGTTGGTCTCACTTTCTTCCATTTTCATCATAGTAGGAACTGGATGAAGGACCCCGATGCAAGCGAGCCTGGTGGGTAGAGATGACGGAGCAAAGGAGGAACCGGATGAAGACTACTTTGTATCTCGAAATTGTGAATTTTGTATGAATTAAGAGTTGTATGCAAAACATTTGACACTTGCCACTATATATGTATCTCGATCGGGCTCTAAGTAATGTGATGATGATGTCTATGTTATATCTGTGCAATGTACATGATATTTATATTATATCTGAATGTTGCTGTATATAACCTGTGTATCTGTATTGCTGTCTATAAACTGCATATGTATAGCAGGCAGCACAAAATCGTGTATAATACAAGCAAATTCTGTGGCGCACTAAGAACCAATTCTGTGGCGCACGCTTTTCTGTGGCGCACCTAAGAACAAGTGCGCCACAGAAACCTTAATTCTGTGGCGCATGGGCAGGTGCGCCACAGAAACCTTATTTTTGTGGCGACGTTTCTGTGGCGCACCTCCCATGCGCCACAGAATCCATTTTTGGTGCGCCACTGATGAGGCTTTTCCTACTAGTGAACCCTGCGATCACAATGCAAGAAGTCTCTTGTGTCCCCAACACACCCAATACACTTGTCAGATGTATAGGTGCACTAGTTCGGCGAAGAGATAGTGAAATACAAGTGGTATGAATGAATATGAGCAGTAGTAACAGCGCCAGAAAATAGCTTGCTGGCGTGCAGTTGATGATGATAATATTGCAGGAAGTAAAGATGCAATAAAACAGTAAATAAGCGATGATTGCAGTATTTGGAAACAAGGCCTAGGGATCATACTTCACTAGTGGACACTCTGAACATTGATCACATAATAAAACCACTCTACACTCTCTTGTTGGATGATGAACACCATTAATTGTGTAGGGCTACAAGAGCACCTCAATGCCGGAGTTAACAAGCTCCACAACATTCGATGTTCATATTTAAATAACCTTAGAGTGCATGATAGACCAACGCAATTATACCGAGTACTAACATAGCATGCACACTATCACCTTCAAGCTATGAAAGGAGGAATAGATCACATCAATACTATCATAGTAATAATTAACTCCATAATCTACAAGAGATCACAATCATAAACTACGCCAAGTACTACATGATGCACACACTGTCACCATTACATCATGGAGGAGGAATAGAGTACTTTAATAACATCACTAGAGTAGCACATAGATTAATAGTGATACAAAGCTCATATGAATCTCAATCATGTAAGGCAGCTCATGAGATCATTGTATTGAAGTACATAGGAGAGAGATTAACCACATAGCTACCGGTACAGTCCTTAGCCTCGATGGAGAACTACTCCCTCCTCATGGGAGACAGCAGCGTTGATGAAGATGACGGTGGTGTCGATGGAGATGCCTTCCGGTGGCACTTCCCCGTCCCGGCGGCGTGCCGGAACAGAGACTCATGTTCCCCAGATCTTGGCTTCGCGATGGCGGCGGCTCTAGAAGGTTTCTCGTACCGTGGCTTATTCGTATCAAAGATTTAGGTCAGGAGGCTTCTTATAGGCGAAGAGTCGGAGTCGGAGGGCTGACGAGGCAGCCAGACAACAGGGTGGCACGCCCCCCTGGGTCGCGCCGCCACCTTGTGTGGTGGGCTTGTGGCTCTCCTCTGGCCCCTCTCCGGTGTTCTGGAAGCTTCGTGGAAAAATAAGATACTGGGCGTTGATTTCATCCAATTCCGAGAATATTTCCTTACTAGGATTTCTGAAACCAAAAACAGCAGAAAATAGGAACTGGCACTTCGGTATCTTGTCAATAGGTTAGTTCCGGAAAATGCATAATAATGACATAAAGTGTGTATAAAACATGTGTGTATCATCATAAAAGTAGCATGGAACATAAGAAATTATAGATACGTTGGAGACGTATCACCGCCTACTATGGAGGATAAATTTAATTATGATTACAATATGCCTCCTATATTTGATGATAGCTACTTTGTTGAATTTGCTCCCACTATTACTAATAAAATTGATTATGCTTATGTGGAGAGTAATAATTTTATGCATGAGACTCATGATAAGAATGTTTCATTTGATAGTTATATTGTTGATTTTGTTCATGATGCTACTGAAAATCTTTATGAGAGAGGAAAATATGGTTGTAGAAGTTTTCATGTTACTAAAACACCTCTCTATATGCTGAAATTTTTGAAGTTACACTTGTTTTATCTTTCTATGCTTGTTGCATTATGCTTCATGAATTTGTTTATCTACAAGATTCCTATGCATAGGAAGTGGGTTAGACTTAAAAGTGTTTCATATTTGCTTTTTGATGCTCTCTTTTTCTTCAACTCTTATTTCTTGCGAGTGCATCATTGAAATTACTGAGCCCATCTTAATGGCTATAAAGAAAGCACTTCTTGGTAGATAACCCATGTTTTTTTATTTTGCTACAAAAATTTTGTTTTATATTTGAGTCTTGGAAGTTGTTACTACTGTAGCAACGTCTCCTTATCTTTATTTTATTGCATTGTTGTGCCAAGTGAAGTCTCTAATAGAAGGTTGATACTAGATTTGGATTTCTGCGCAGAAACAGATTTCTTGCTGTCACGAATTTGGGCAGTGTTCTCTGTAGGTAACTCAGAAAAATCTGCCAATTTACGTTCGTGATCCTCAGATATGTATGCAGCTTTCATTAGTTTTGAGTTTTCTCATCTGAGCAAGTTTAGTGCCCCAGAAAAATTCGTCTTTACGGACTGTTCTGTTTTGACAGATTCTGCATTTTATTTCGCATTGCCTCTTTTGCTATGTTTGATGGATTTCTTTGTTCCATTAACTTCCAGTAGCCTTGGGAAATTTCCAGAAGTGTTAAGAATGATTGTGTCACCTCTGAACATATGAGTTTTTGATTATGCACTAACCCTCTAATGAGTTTGTTTTGAGTTTGGTGTGGAGGAAGTTTTCAAGGGTCAAGAGAGGAGGATGATATATGATTAAGAAGAGTGAAAGCTCTAAGCTTGGGGATGCCCCCGTGGTTCATCCCTGCATATTTCAACAAGACTCAAGCGTCTAAGCTTGGGGATGCCCAAGGCATCCCCTTCTTCATCAACAATTTATCAGGTTTCTTCTATTGAAACTATATTTTTATTCCGTCACATCTTATGTACTTTACTTGGAGCGTCTGTGTGATTTTATTTTCGTATTTGTTATTTTCATTCTCTGAATAAATTCATGCTTGTGTGGGAGAGAGACACGCCCCGCTTGTTCATATGAACACTAGTGTTCTTAGCTTTACTTTTAATGTTCATGGCGAAGGTTAGAAACAAAAAATGTTGCATGTGGTAGTGGTATAATGAAACACTTGCATAATCTTGTAGATCATTGAGCTTTGATAACTTGATTCTTTGCAAACGTTTTGAGGTATTTAGATGGTAAGGCTTGCTAGATAAATAAGTTAAAATTAGTAGTGGATTTTTGTCTTTAAGCTTGTGCCGTAATACAAATAAATAGTTGAAGGTGTAGTTGGACCTGATAGCTTTCCATGTCTAAGAGTTCATCGTAATAACTAAGTTGTGCTGAAGGTCGAGGGAGCTAGCGGGGTACTTGTGCCACCGTGAACGGCCCTCCTTGGAGTAAATTTTAATCATGCTCTTAATGTTGAACCTGCTAGTTGTTTGCAATAAGCTTATGAGTTCTTTTTGACTAATGTTAAGCTACGGTTTTTGGCACTTCCACCATCCAAATTTGCTAGCCTCTTCGGTACTGTGCATTGCCTTTTGCTCACATTGAGGATTGTGCATACTTCGCCGGTACATCCAAACCCGTGGGAGGACTTTCTCTTGTTCTCCTACACATAAGCCCATACATCTCCTCAAAACAGCCACCATACCTACCTACCACAACATTTCCATAGCTGTTCCGAGATATATTGCCATGCAACTTCCATTTTACATTACATGTTGTCATTTATCATTTATATATTGCTTTGCATGATTCTATACAGCTGATGTGTGGTTTACCCATGTTACGCTAGATCATTGCACATCCTGTTACACTGGCAGAGGCATACAATTTTATACACCATGTTTTATTCATTATGAGTTATTTGTACCAAAAAGTGTGTTGTCATATTAGGACGTTTCCCCTAAAAGTGACAAGAGCCATGGAGGCCATCAAAAAGAGAAAAAGAAAAGAAAGAAAAAAAATAGAAAAGGAAAAGAAAAAGAGAAAAAAAAGAATAAAGAAAAAAGGGGCAGCATTACTATCTTTTATCCACACTTGTGCTCATGTTTTAGCACCTGCAGTATTCATAGTCATTATTTGTGCTCATGTTTAGCACCTATACTCCATATGAGAGAGTTTTCATGTTTCACTAGTATAACTATGTGGGGAATTTACACTATAGAACTTGGGATGTATATTCCAATGATGAGCTTCCTCAAAAGTGCTCTAGGTCTTCATGAGCAACCAAGTTGGATGCACCCCCACTACTAGTTCCATTGGAGAGCTTTCATACACATATAGCTCTATGTGCATCCGTTGCATGGCAATCACTACTCCTTGCATAGCTTCGATCATAAGACTTCCTCTTGTCTAATGATCACTTATAGCTTTGTAAGACTTTCTTCCATTTGGCCTTCCAAACCCCCATTAACGTTCTTTATGCCATAACATCCTGGTGCTAATACCAAATGCTTGCGCTCACCGGTTGAGTAGACTTCGAAACAGTTGATTCATGATGTTCATGTTTATGTTTACTTGACTGAATCCTTCTTATGTTGTGAAAATTTACTTGATGCTTGGAATGAAGGATAGAACTTCTATGCTGGACACTTAACACATCTTTAATGAACTTTGTACGGTTTCATGTCTTTGAAGCAATAGTTCATGAAAACTTCTAGCTTGTTTAACTCTTGCATTATCATCTCTTATATCAATATAGACATTTGCTTTGAGTTATTTGATCTCAGTTCATATGCTTTACATCATTATTGGATCAAGATTATGTTGGTAGCATGTCACTTCATAAATTATCTTTGTTATCGTTTACCTACTCGAGGACGAGTAGGAACTAAGCTTGGGGATGCTGATACGTCTCCAACGTATCTATAATTTCTTATGTTCCATGCTTGTTTTATGACAATACCTACATGTTTTATACACACTTTATGTCATTTTATGCATTTTCCGGAACTAACCTATTGACGAGATGCCGAAGTGCCAGTTCCTGTTTTCTGCTGTTTTTGGTTTCAGAAATCCTAGTAAGGAAATATTCTCGGAATTGGACGAAATCAACGCCCAGAACCTTATTTTTCCCAGAAGCTTCCAGAGAGCCAGAGTGGGACCAGAGGGGAGCCCTGGTGGCCCCACACGTGGTGGCGGCGCGGCCAAGGGGGGGCGCCCCCCTGGTGTGTGGAGCCACCAGACCCCCTCCGACTCTGACTCTTTGCCTATTTAAGCCTTCCTGACCTAAAACATCGAGACGAATAAGCCACGGTACGAGAAACCTTCCAGAGCCGCCGCCATCGCGAAGCCAAGATCTGGGGGACAGGAGTCTCTGTTCCGGCACCCTGCCGGGACGGGGAAGTGCCCCTGGAAGGCATCTCCATCGACACCACCACCATCTTCATCACCGCTGCTGTCTCCCATGAGGAGGGAGTAGTTCTCCCTCGAGGCTAAGGGCTCTACCGGTAGCTATGTGGTTAATCTCTCTCTCCCATGTACTTCAATACAATGATCTCATGAGCTGCCTTACATGATTGAGATTCATATGATGAGCTTTGTAATCTAGATGTCGTTATGCTATTCAAGTGGATTTTACTTATGTGATCTCCGGAGACTCCTTGTCCCACGTGTGTAAAGGTGACAGTGTGTGCACCGTGTGGGTCTCTTAGGCTATATTTCACATAATACTTATTCACTGAGTTATGATTTGAGTTGGATGTCTCTATGAAATTGTGGTGTGTTAGTACCTCCTATGAATGCTCACAATGACAGCATGGGGTGTTTATTAGTACTTGGGAATACATCTTTAAGGTTTGCCTACATGATGAATTAGAGTTCGTTATCTTGCCAGAGAGTAATTCGGAATAGCATAGTGAAGTGCTTATTTATATTCCTTTATGATTGCAATGTTGAGAGTGTCCACTAGTGAAAGTATGATCCCTAGGCCTTGTTTCTAAGCATTGAAACACCGCTTCCAACAAGTTCTGTTGCATGTTTACTTGCTGCCATATTTCATTCAGATTGCTATTACCACTCATATTCATCCATACCACTTGTATTTCACTATATCTTCGCCGAACTAGTGCACCTATACATCTAACAAGTGTATTAGGTGTGTTGGGGACACAAGAGACTTCTTGTATCGTGATTGCAGGGTTGCTTGAGAGGGATATATTTGACCTCTTCCTCCCTGAGTTCGATAAACCTTGGGTGATTCACTTAAGGGAAACTTGCTGCTGTTCTACAAACCTCTGCTCTTGGAGGCCCAACACTGTCTACAAGAATAGAAGCGTGCGTAGACATCAGGTAGCACTCAAGCAATTTACTTTGGAATGGCAGAGAAATACCACATAGTAGGTAGGTATGGTGGACACAAATGGCATAGGTTTTGGCTCAAGGTTTTGGATGCACGAGAAGTATTCCATCTCAGTATAAGGCTTTGGCTAACAAGGTTGTTTGAAGCAAACACAAGTATGAACCGGTACAGAAAAACTTACATAAGAACATATTGCAAGCATTATAAGACTTTACACTGTCTTCCTTGTAGTTATGGTAGACTTTTAGAGAGACCAATCATGCAAACCAAATTTCAACAAGCTCTACAGTAGTTCTTCACTAATAGGTGCAAAGTACATGATGCAAGAGCTTAAACATGATCTATTTGAGCAAAACAATTTCCAAGTATCAAATTATTCAAGACCATATACCAATTACCACATGAAGCATTTTCTGTTTCCAACCAAATAACAATGAACGAAGCTGTTTCAACCTTCGTCATGAACATTAAAAGTAAAGCTAAGAACACCAGTGTTCAAATGAAAAAGCGGAGCGTGTCTCTCTCCCACACAAGCATGATAGGATCCGATTTATTCAGAGAACTAAGATAACAAAACGAAAATAAAAGCACACAGACGCTCCAAGTAAAGCACATAAGATGTGACGGAATAAAAATATAGTTTCACTAGAGGTGACCTGATAAGTTGTCGATGAAGAAGGAGATGACTTGGGCATCCCCAAGCTTAGATGCTTGAGTCTTCTTGAAATATGCAGGGATGAACCACGGGGGCATCCCCAAGCTTAGACTTTTCACTCTTCTTGATCATATTTTATCATCCTCCTCTCTTGACCCTTGAAAACTTCCTTCACACCAAACTCTAAACAAACTTATTAGAGGGTTAGTGCATAATCAAAAATTCACATATTCAGAGGTGAAATAATCATTCTTAACACTTCTGGACATTGCACAAAGCTACTGGAAGTTAATGGAACAAAGAAATCTATCAATCATATCAAAAGAGGCAATGCGAAATAAAAGGCAGAATCTGTCAAAACAGAACAGTCCGTAAAGATGAATTTTTTTAGAGGCACTTAACTTGCTCAGATGAAAATTCTCAAATTGAATGAAAGTTGCGTACATATCTCAGGATCACTCACATAAATTGGCAGATTTTTCTGAGTTACCTACAGAGAGACCTACTCAAATTCGTGACAGCAAGAAATCAGTTTCTGCGCAGTAATCCAAATCTAGTATCAACCTTCTATCAAAGACTTTACTTGGCACAACAATGCAATAAAATAAAGATAAGAAGAGGTTGCTACAGTAGTAAAAACTTCCAAGACACAACAAAACAGTAGCAAAATAAAAACATGGGTTATCTCCCAAGACGTGCTTTCTTTATAGCCATTAAGATGGGCTCAGTAATTTTAATGATGCTCACATAAGGATGAGAGTTGAAGCAAAGAGAGCATCAAAAAGCAAGTATGAAACAAATTTAAGCCTAACCCACTTCCTATGAAAAGGAATCTTGTAAATAAACAAGTCATGTAAGCATAACGCAACAAGCATAAAAAGATAAAACACGAGTAACTTCAAAATTTTCAGCATATAGAGAGGTGTTTTAGTAACATGAAAATTTCTACAACCATATTTTCCTCTCTCATAATAATTTCCAGTAGCATCATGAACAAACTCAACAATATAACTATCACATAAAGCATTCTTATCATGAGTCTCATGCATAAAATAATTACTACTCCCAACATAAGCATAGTCATTCTTATTAATTGTAGTGGGAGCAAATTCAACAAAATAGCTATCATTATTATTCTCATCACCATAATCATCAAATGTAGGAGGCATATTGTAATCATAATAAACTTTATCCTCCATAGTAGGTGGCACCAAAATACCACTATCATTATAATCATCATAAATGGGAGGCAAAGTATCATCAAAGAAAATTTTCTCCTCAAAACTTGGCGGACTAAAAATATCACAACCAGCTTCCCCAAGCTTAAATTCTTCCATAGCGTTAGCAATAATAGTGTTCAAAGAGTTCATGCTAATAACATATCTACAACTATTTTGCAAACAAAGTTCCATGGGTTTTTAAATTCCCTCTTCAAACACATCATGTTCTAACTCAAGATAGATACTATAAAGATCTCTAATTTTTTTGTTGTTTTTCCATTATGCCTAACTAGTGAAAAATAAAAACAAGAAACAAAAAGATGCAATTGCAGGATCTAAAGGAAATAGCTTCGAGCACTCACACACCGGCAACAGTGCTAGGAAATAGCTTAGTAGTCGGAGAATGTGAATACCTTTTACCTTACCTCCCCGACAACGGCGCCAGAAAATAGCTTGATGTCTACGCACGCTTCTATTCCTGTAGACAGTGTTGGGCCTCCAAGAGCAGAGGTTTGTAGAACAGCAGCAAGTTTCCCTTAAGTGAATCACCCAAGGTTTATCGAACTCAGGGAGGTAGAGGTCAAAGATATCCCTCTCAAGCAACCCTGCAATTACGATACAAGAAGTCTCTTGTGTCCCCAACACACCTAATACACTTGTCAGATGTATAGGTGCACTAGTTCGGCGAAGAGATAGTAAAATGCAAGTGATATGGATGAATATGAGTGGTAATAACAATCTGAAATAAATATGGCAGCAAGTAAACATGCAGTAGAACATTAAATAAATGGTGATTCAATATTTGGAAACAAGACCTAGGGATCATACTTTCACTAGTGGACACTCTCAACAATGATCACATAATTAAATAAAGCTCTTCACTTGTGCTACTTTCTCACACTCTCTTGTTGGATAACAAACACCATTCATTGTGTAGGGCTACAAAAGCACACCTCAAGCCGGAGTAAACAAGCTCCACAACATCCGGAGTTCATATTAAAGTAACCTCTAGAGTGCATAATAGACCGTTGCAATTTAGACCGAGTACTAACATAGCATACACACTGTCAACAATAGCTATGAAAGGGGGAATACATCGCATCAATACTATCATAGTAATAGTTAACTTCATAATCTACAAGAGATTACAATCATAACCTACGCCAAGTACTACATGATGCACACACTGTCAACATTACATCATGGAGGAGGAATAGAATACTTTAATAACATCACTAGAGTAGCACATAGATTAATAGTGATACAAAGCTCATGATCACATAAAGATCACACCATGGGAGAGAGATGAACCACATAGCTACCAGTAGAGCCCTCAACCTCGGGGGAGAACTACTCCCTCCTCATTATGGGAGACAGCAATGGCGATGAATATGGCGGTGGTGTCGATGGAGATGACTCCGGGGGCAATTCCCCGTCCCGGCGGCGGTGTCCCTGGAGTCTTTCTGGAGTTTCGTCAATCCATGTCGGGTTTTTAGGTCAAGAGGGGTTATATAGGCGAAGAGGCGGAGTCGGAGGGGCAACAGGGCTCCCTCACCACATGGCGGCGCGGCCAGGGTGGGACCCACGCCCCCCTATGGTGTGGGTCCCCCTTGACCCCCCTCCGGCTCTCCTTCGGTGTTCTGGAGCATTCCAGGGAAAATAAGGCCTTGGGCTTTTATTTCGTCGAATTCCAAGAATATTGCCTGGACAGCCTTTCTGGAACCAAAAACAACAGAAAACAGGAACTGGCACTGTGGCATCTTGTTAATAGGTTAGTTCCGGAAAATGCATAAAATCATTATAAAGTTTGAGCAAAACATGTAGGTATTGTCATAAAACTAGCATGGAACATCAGAAATTGTAGATACGTTTGAAACGTATCATCCCCCTCGTAGAGGAAGGTGAGCTGGCAGCTGGGCTCGAGCGCGAGGTCACGGGCGAACTTGTCCCACCCCGTGTGCAGGTACATCTTGCCCTGCCCGTCGAACAGGACCTCCACGGTCCAGCGACAGAAGTTGCAGCTGGCCTCCCATAGCTGCAACTACGATGGCTCGACGAACTCGGCGAACTTGTTCGGTAGCCGCTTGATGGCGAGTGGGTCATCGTCGATGCGGAGGAGGAACTCGAAGCAGCGCTCCTCCTGCGAGGACGAGGAGGGCGCAGGCGACGGCGAGCGTGGGGCCGTAGCTGCTCCACCACGGAGGCCCCTGCTCCGGTCACGGGGGCGCCCAGGGCCGCGGCCTCGACCGCCTCGCCGGCCACCAGGACCAGCCATGGACTTCCTCGCGGGCTTGGCTGCGTCGAAGGAACACCTAGGCGGCGCTACGGTCGAGCTTTGTGGCGGCTAGGGTTTCTTTGGAGGAGTGGATGAGGAAGAAGAACGCGCGGCCCTTTATATAGGCCGGTGGCATGCGGTGGCCGCGGGACGCGTGGCGTCGCCATTAACGTGGTTGGCGGAGGTGGGCGGCCGCTCGGTAGCCGTGGCATCGTCGCCATTAACGTGGCGCAGAGTGCCGAAGCGACGCAACGGTGCAGTCGCTGGTGCGTTTGAGAAGACGCATCGACGCAGGGTCACTGCCAGGCGGGCCCGATGAAACGTCTGCGAGACGCGAGCGGATGTTTCCGGACGTCCGCAGAGACGCATATTTGGGCCAGGTTTGCGTCTCCGCGGACGGCCCGGTCACTTTGCGTCGCCCCGCTGGAAGTGGTGCCAGACGCATTTCCGGTCACGGCGGACGAAAACAGTCGCTCAACGTCCGTTTGCGTCGCGCCGCTGGAGATGCCCTAAGAGCATCTCCAGCCGATTCGAGCCCTAGGTGAAAATTCGGATGTAACAAACGCTGGATTGGATGTATAAAAGGCGTGGGGGTAACATTTTCCCAATCGCATCCTTGACATTCGCCCATCAGCGGCGACAGATGATGGGATTCGTAGCATAGAAAACAAAAAAAAATCCAACCGCAAGAATGAAACACAAGCCAAGATCTAATCTAGAAGACGGTAGCAACGAGGGGATCACGAGACTAACCCTTGAAGATTTCCAAAGCCTACGAGATTAGATCTCGTTGTTGCAGAAGATGATCACTTGCCACTTTCAAAAGCGCATAGAAGATTTTGACGGTGCCACAATCGGGCAGCACCTCCGTACTCGGTCACACGTACGGTGTTGATGAAGACGACGTCCTCCTCCCCGTTCCAGCGGGCAGCGGAAGTAGTAGATCCTCCTCGGAATCCCGGCAGCACGACGGCATGGTGACGGTGGTGGTGGAGAACTCCGGCAGAGCTTCACCTATGCGCTGCGGGAGTATTATGTGGAGGAGGAGAGGCTAGGGTTTGGGGAGAGGCGGCTTGGGCGCCGGACACTTGGGGGCTGCGGCCAAGATGTGGCTTGGGGTGGCCGGCCCCCTCCCCTTGCTCCTCATTATATAGGTGGAAGCCTGATGACCCACAAGTATAGGGGATCGCAACAGTCTTCGAGGGAAGTAAAACCCAATTTATTGATTCGACACAAGGGGAGACAAAGAACACTTGGAAGCCTTAACAGCGGAGTTGTCAATTCAGCTGCACCTGGAAACAGACTTGCTCGCAAGAGTTTATCAGTAGTAACAGTTTTATAGCAGTAGCAGTAGTGAAATAACAGCAGAGTAACAGAGACAGCAGTAGTGATTTTAGTAAACAGCAGGATTAAAATACTGTAGGCACGGGGACGGATGACGGGCGTTGCATGGATGAGAGAAACTCATGTAACAATCATAGCAGGGCATTTGCAGATAATAATAAAACGGTGTCCAAGTACAAAGCAATCAATAGGCATGTGTTCCATATATAGTCGTGCGTGCTCGCAATGAGAAACTTGCACAACATCTTTTGTCCTACCAGCCGGTGGCAGCCGGGCCTCAAGGGAAACTACTGGATATTAAGGTACTCCTTTTAATAGAGTACCGGAGCAAAGCATTAACACTCCGTGAACACATGTGATCCTCACATCGCTACCATCCCCTCCGGTTGTCCCAATTCTTGTCACTTCGGGGCCATTGGTTCCGGACAGCGACATGTGTATACAACTTATAGGTAAGACCATAAACAATGATTATCTTGATGAAACAATAACATGTTCAGATCTGAGATCATGGCACTCGGGCCCTAGTGACAAGCATTAAGCATAACAAGTTGCAACAATATCATCAAAGTACCAATTACGGACACTAGGCACTATGCCCTAACAATCTTATGCTATTACATGACCAATCTCATCCAATCCCTACCATCCCCTTCGGCCTACAGCGGGGGAATTACTCACACATGGATGGGGGAAACATGGCTGGTTGATGTAGAGGCGTTGGCGGTGATGGCGGCGATGATCTCCTCCAATTCCCCGTCCCGACGGAGTGCCAGAACGGAGACTTCTGGCTCCCGCGACGGATTTTCGCGATGTGGCGGCGTTCTGGAGGGTTTCTGGCGACTTCGACTTCTCTCTGTGCGTTTTTAGGTCGAGGCCGATAAATAGTCCGAAGGAGGGCGTCGGAGGCCGGCCGAGGGGGCCACACCACAGGGCCGCGCGGGCCCCCCCCTGGGCCGCGCCGCCCTATGGTGTGGGGCCCTCGGGCCTCCACCTTAATTGTCCTTCTGGCTCCGTCATTATTCTGGGAAAATAGGGCCTTCTGCATAAATTCCGAGGATTTTCCCGAAAGTTGGATTTCTGCACAAAAACGAGACACCAGAGCAGTTTTGCTGAAAACAGTGTTAGTCCGTGTTAGTTGCATCCAAAATGCACAAATTAGAGGCAAAACAATAGCAAAAGTGTTCGGGAAAGTAGATACGTTTTGGACGTATCAACTCCCCCCAAGCTTAGCTTATTGCTTGTCCTCAAGCAATTCAGTTAACAACTGAGCGATAAAAGAACTTTCACGAACACATTTGCTCATATGATGTATATATTCTCATGCTATGGCTAATACTTAAGCAATTCATAATGAGATACATGCAAATAAGATCATCTAACAGCTATGTCAATCATGGAGAGGTACCAACAATTAATAATAAGCATCATGAATCATGTATATAAGCAGGATTGCAATGTTCATAAGAGAGTATGATAAAGTGGTATCTCGCTTGCCTGTATTTGATTGGCAAAACATAAATGCCCGGGCACCTCTGGAGTTCATAGAAAGACTAGAAGTAGTGATTGTCAAAAGATAAATGCATCAAAGTTATACCACAATCAATCATATTTTGAGACAAGCATATTATACTAAGAATGACAGTTGTGCTCTCAAGATAGTGCTCAAAGAAATAATGAAGACACAACATAAAAGTAAAAGATTGACCCTTCGCAGAGGGAAGCAGGGATTAACATGCGCTAGAGCTTTTCATTTTTGAAATCAGGAGTAAAATTATTTTGAGAGGTGTTTGTTGTTGTCAACGAATGGTAATGGGTACACCAACTACCTCGCCAACCGGACTTTCAAGAGCGGCTCCCATGAATTATTTGCATATTTATGTGGCACTCCTTCCAACCTTTCTTTCACAAACCATGGCTAACCGAATCCTCGGGTGCCTGCCAACAATCACGTACCATGAAGGAGTGCCCTTTTTTATTTTAATTTCATTATGATGATGACACTCCCCCCAACCTTTGCTTACACAAGCCATGGCTAACCGAATCCTTCGGGTGCCGTCCAACAATCACAAACCATGGAGGAGTGTCTATTAAATTAATTAATTCGGGACTGGGAATCCCATTGCCAGCTCTTTTTGCAAAATTATTGGATAAGCGGATGTGCCACTAGTCCATATGAGAGTCCGTCAAAAGTAAATGACAAGGTTGAAAGCTAAACACCACATACTTCCTCATGAGCTATGAAACATAAACACAAATTGAGAAGCATTTTGAAGGTTTTAAAGGTAGCGCACGAGAATTTACTTGGAATGGTTTGAAATGCCATGCATAGATATTTATGGTGGACACTTTTGGAACAACTTGGTTTTCAGGTGTTTGGAAGCACGAGCAGCGTTCCCGCTCAGTACAAGTGAAGGCTAGCAATAGACTAGGGAGCGACAAATCAAGAGAGCAGTAACTGTCATAATCATGCTTGCGGCAAAATAAATTAACGGAGGCATAAAAGTGATACAAGAACTCTGAAGCAATATAAATCATCGAGGCTTAATTGACTTTTTTGTTCAGTCATATGCATGCATGAGCATGTGCCAAGTCGATATAAATGAATTATTCAGAGGAGGATACCACAATGCCATACTTACTTATGAATAAAACAATGCAAGCAAACATCCATGACATGCTACTCATATTAATAAATTGGGGCTAATCATGAGAGATCATAAACTACTAGACTTTCTCAAATAACATATACCTCACATGAACCAACTAAGCATGCTCACATGGATGAGTATATGTACAAAAATGAAAACAAATAGAGTTCATACCAGCCTCTCACCACAATCCAATTGTCGTAGATCGTCATTATTGCCTTTTCACTTGTGCAGCTTGGATAATATAAAATGAAAACCACGCTCCAGCCACTGAAGACCATTGAACTCATAAAGAACTTTACAAACCAAAGAAGAACAGCAAATATTTTTGATGTTTTCGAATTTGAGAACAAGAACAAGAGGAAACAAACAAAGCAAAATCTTTTTGGGTTTTCTTGTAGCAAACTAGCAATAGCAAATAAAGCGAAACAAATGCAAGAAACCAAAGCAAACAAATGGTGAAGAGAAACAACAGAAATATTTTTGGTCTTTTTGTGTTTTGGGAAGGAAACAAAGCAAGAACAAGAAATAGCAAACTAAAAGAAACACATAACAACAAGATGACAGAAATCTGCCAAAACCTTACAGCAGTACAGAAATCGATTTTTACAAAAATCTTACGTTGCTCAGCTCGAAAAGTGTTCAACTAATGAAAGTTAGATAACAACCTGGGGAACCTGCACAAAAATTGGCAGCTCAAAATAACGCTCTGGCTGTGTGTACGAATTTTTCTAGTAACAGTCCAGAATCTGTTTTCAGGCAGCTCTTCCCCAAATATCATCTTCCTCTCATTAGAAAACCACTCAAACGAACAAAACAAGTATGTACAAGTATCCAGCAACCATAATATGCAAAGAATGAGTGATGCCGGTATACCTCCCCCCAAGCTTAGGCTTTTGGCCTAAGTGGAGTTCAATCCCATCGATCCCATGAGGTAGTGTCTCCGTAGTATGACGAAGATGGATCGTATTCCGGGTATGTGCTAGAAGAAGCACCCGGATACGTGACGGTGTGGTCGTAGGAGGCCCCGGCGTCCTTGGAGTCATGTTGCTGGTGGAAGTCTTTTATCTTCAAATGTTCATCCACTTCCTCCTTAGTGCACGACCATGATTGCCTGTCAATACTGAACAAACCTGGTTGGGGAAGAGGAATTTCCTTCTCATCCCCGTCAGAAAACAACATTCTATAGACCATATTATCTAAAGTAGAATCAGCGGTAACAAAATGATGACTCTTCATAGCAGCAATATCAAGTTTCCTAGGGGCCAATGGCACATCATTAGGATCAAGAGGAAGACTTAGATATGTTAAAACGCGCAGCGCAATAGTTCCTCCAAAAATAGGCCCCCTATTAGTCAGGCGGCGAGCAATAAGAGCACCAAGGTGATAAGATGTCTGACCAGTAAGTGCAATATTCAAGAAAGCAAGATGGTAACTAGAAATGTTGCTAGTGTTCTCCCTACCAAGAATGCTAGTAGCAATATAGTATGCAAAATACTTAATGGCGGGGAGTTGAATGTTCCTTATCTTGCCACGCTGAATGGTGCGACAATCATCATTGGTAATCCCTCGATAGAGCTCCAACAAGTCCCGGGGGTTGTCATCAATCCTACTTGCTGTACCTACATGGACAATATCCAATGCACGACAAAAATCCTCCAATTTCATAGTAACATGATTACCATAGATCTTGAATGCAACCGTCGGCTCATATTGTTTGTTGTCGAACTTGAAACTCTCGACGAAGATCTTGGTGAGCATGTAGTATTGCTCCCTTTCATCTCCCACATAGGTGGTTAACCCTGCCCTGTTGACAAGGGTGAAGAAATCCTCCAATATCCCTGCATTCCTTAGAAAATCATAGCATGGAAAAGACGAAGCATTAGGACCCCGTTGTCCTCTTCGGGCGCGAAGCTAGGCGCGATGATGTCCTCATTGTATGATCGCCTAATCCGGGTGGCGGCCCTAGAAGGCCTCCCGGTGCTGGTTGTCCCTTTCTTGAACAACTCTCCTGTCGTGGTATCGTCACGGCATATGCCATAGGGTGGCTAATCGAAGTGGTTCCTGAGGGATCTCACGGCGGTATCCGGATGCGGGTATGGGCACGAGCGACACGGCGACGTACCCAGGTTCGAGGCCCTCCGATGGAGGTAAAACCTCTACTCCTGCTATGAGTGTATATGATGATCACACAATACAATGGTGCTCCTAGAGCTGTGTCCGGCTGCTCCTGAGAGGCTAAGGGAGACGATGGTCTCTCTCACAGGGCAGCTCTGTAGGTGGGTGAAAGCAATAAATGATCGATCCCCCGCACGAGAGGGGGTAGTGCGGCTTATATAGGCACCGGTACTTTACATATAAGACCCTATAGTTTACTGGCCGGCTGGGCCGGCTCCGGCTTCCGCTCCTTCCCGAGGCGGTGACGTCAGGAGTGGTTGAGGCATCGTGGCCTGTCCCATCCGGCTGCCACGGTCAGCGGTATGGAGGAGGTGTCCCTGTCGCCGTCAGCCACCGTGAGCGCACGGATCGCCGTAAGCCCTGACGGCCTGTCCGGCGCGTGGCACTATTGCTCCACAGTGCCCCGCGCTTTACGGAAGATGGAGTCAGCGTGGACTTTGGGAACCCGGATCACCTACCCGGTTCCTTCCAGTGCAAGACTCGCCAGCCTCGAGTCGGTCTGAGGTACAAACCCCAGTCGGATATGGCTTGTAGAAGCCGGCCCAACTACAGCATTGGTGGCCGTAGCCAGGCCGACTAGGACCTAGAGCCAGCCGGCTTCCAGACCAGCCGGCCACGGCGCCAGCCGGCTGCTCCTCAGCCGGCCTTTGCCGCGAGCCGGCCAGTGGCCAGCCGGCTGCTCCGCGTCCATTGCCCTATCCGGGGTCTTCCCCCCGACATTAGCCCCCGAAGCTGGCAAGGTCCTGCGTTTAGAAGGACCTAGGCAGGTTTTCCTGGCTTCTCGAATATATTAGACGGCACTTGGAGGGGCCGACTGAGAATTTCCATTCAGCCGGCTGCGCCCTCATCCGGCTCGTTCCTGCCGGCTGTTTCTAGCCGGCCGCTTTTTATACTTGTGCAGTTTTTGCTTTCTCGCAAGATCTGATGGCGCCTCCGCCTTGCTGATGAATTTTGGCTCGAGTGGAACTTCTTGTTTTCTTTTGCAATTTTGTTATTATCCTGGTAGCCCTCCGAGGCATGGTCCGGCTGCTTGGAGCCGGTCCGGGTTTCATCTGGATATCTGATTGTTTCTTTCAGGCGGTTACGGAGCGATGCACCGTCTTGTACAACAAGGTGGTGACTAGCTACCACAAGGCCAAGATCGAGCGAGCCGGCTTGGCTCGCGAGCTGGAGGCTGTCAAGGGTGAGGCCTTCTCTCTTTGCCTTTACTCTTTTTTACGCTTCTGTTTTACTGACGGCTTGTTTTTGCCGGCTTGCAGCTGAGGCCGCCCGGGTCCCGCAGCTTGAGTCGGACCTCCGAGTTGCCCGCGCTCAATGCGCCACGAGTGAGGAGGCGAATCGGACTGCTGCCGCCAAGCTGAAGGTGGCTGACGGGGAGCTGAAACGGCTGCGCCTTCTTGAGGCTAACCATCTCAAGGAACTTGCCGCCCTCAAGAAGGAACAGGAGGAGAAGCTGGGGGGTCTGAGCAAGCGGTTGGAGGAGGTGGAACGGCAACGGCTTGCGCTCCAGCAAGAGGTGACCACCAAGTCCAACGAGCTGTCGGCCACCACCAAGCGGTGGTTGGAGGAACTTAGCGCGCTCGACCGCGGCTTGGCGGGTGGGTCTTTTGTCTTATGCCTTCCCCTTTGCCAGCTTTCGGCCGTCGGCTGCCGGCTTAGGTTGGCAGCCGGCGGCAGAAACTTGATTTTTTTCGATCTCCATCTTCGGGCTGGGGGCAGTCGGTTCTTGCCGGCTGTCGCCAGGTTTTCTTTAGAGCTTTGGAATCTCCATCTTCAGGCTGGGGGCAGTCGGATCTTGCCGGCTGCCGCCAGGCTTACTTTAGGACTTCGAAAATTTGCATTTTTCAGCTTATTTCGGCTTTGATGGCTTCTGACATGCTTTTCTTCTTTGCAGCGGCCTTCCCTGAGGCGCAGGAGGAGGCGTTAGCGGCTGTTGGTAGGGCGCGGGAGGATCGCCGGCAGGCCACTGGGGAGCAGAGCTCCGACTGCTTCACCATGGACGACTATCTGGCGTCCATCGCCGCCCGCGTGGAGCCGGTCACCAAGCTTGGCTGGGAGCTGCGGAAGGCGGCGGAGGAGCTGATGCGACTGCTGTGGCCGACGGAGACGCTGCCAGAAGATCTCTCCAATCTCATCGCTTGGCTGGACAGGGCTCCCGACCGCTTCTTGGATTGGAAGGAGTCGGCCACGCGCGCCGGAGCCGATATGGCGCTATCTTTTGTGCTCTCCTGGTATAACGAGGTTAGCCTCGACCAGTTGGAGTTCCGGCGCGCCGGCGTGGAGGACAAGCTCCCGGCGGAGAACAAGACTGCTCGGCTTGCCCGCGCCTGCGCCATTGCCGACTTCGTCGACAAGTCCCTCTTCATCGCGGACCCGAATCCGCCGTCTGACGATGAGGAGGAGGCGGCTGAGGACGAGGAGGCGGACGATGTGCCCGAGGATGACCCGGCGGCTGGCTCTGCTGATGCAGCCGGCGCTTAGCTTTTACCTGTTTCCTTATGCTTTTGCCAAGACAATTCGTTAAATCCCCGGGATGCCGGGTGCATATGTAAGACAATATTATTGTCCTTTTATTAAGGCACGCTTTAATGTGTTTGTTAATCATCTGTGTGCCGAGTTGCTTTCTTTCGACTCGTTCGCTTTTTCCCATCCGCCCCACTCTTTGGCTGTGCCCTTGCCGGTCGTACGTCCGACTTGCGATCCGTCGCCGGATCAAGAGCGGGCCGCTGGATGAGGCCGACAGTATTTCAGTCGAACGAGCTGAATTCGGCAATCCGGCACTTTTATGAAAAGTTGGAAGTCAACTCGCTTTTACTCTTTCCCTTAGCCGTTTTTCGCGTGCCGACTCCCTAGGCCTTACTCCCGCCAGCCGGACAGCCGGGTTGCGGTCTGTAGCTGGATCGGAAGCCGGCTGTCGGAAACCGGATCACGTTACTGAGCCGACCGCGTGAGAGGGTTCAAGCCAATTGGCGAAACAAGGTAAAGTACGCGAAAAACTTGTCGGAAACAGCGCTCTTGGCGCAAGCTTTTCATAACTCACAAAAGGGATACAAGGGATACATACATTCCTGCTCTCATGTGTAAAATGGGCGGAGTAACCTGACATTCCAGGGACGTTTAGTCTCCTCGTCAGCCTTGTCCGGCTTGTTTTTCTTAGCCTCTTGGGCATCTATGAGATAGTAGGAATCATTGCCTACTGCCTTGCTCACGATGAAGGGACCCTCCCTGGGGATGACAGTTTATGCTATCCGGCTGTCCTCTGGATCAGCCGGAGCACTAGGTCTCCTTCTCGGAATGCTAAGGGCTGGACCTTCCGGCTGTGATAGCGTCGGAGGCTTTGCTGGTAGATAGTAGATCTAGACTCAGCCAGCAGCCGGGCCTCTTCGACCAGGTCAACTCCATCTTTGCGGGCTTCTTTGGCTTCGGCTTCTGTGTAGAGCTTGATCCTTGGCGCGTCATGCTCGATATCAGTCGGCAAGACGGCTTCGGCCCCGTATACGAGGAAAAATGGTGTGAAGCCGACTGAGCGGTTTGTCGTTGTGCGCAGGCTCCACAGCACATTGGGCAGTTCTTCAATCCAGCAGCCAGCTGCTCGCTCGAGCGGCTCCACCAGCCGGGGCCGGATGCCGGCTAGGACTAAGCCGTTAGCCTTTTCCACTTGTCCGTTGGACTCTGGGTGTGCCACAGAAGATAGGGCCATCCGGATCCCCATTTCCCCGCAATAGCGAGAGAAGATGCCTTGGGAGAAGTTGGTGCCGTTGTCGGTGATGATGGTGTGGGGGTAGCCGAATCTCACAATGATTTCCTTGAGGAATGTGACGGCTGTGGACCCGTCCAGTTTCTTGATTGGCTTGGCTTCGATCCACTTGGTGAATTTGTCAATCATCACCAAGAGATGTGTCATGCCGCCTCGCGCTGTTCTGAATGGGCCTACCATATCCAAGCCCCATACGGCAAATGGCCATGTGATGGGGATGGTTTTCAAGGCGGAAGCCGGCTGGTGTCTTTGCTTTGCGAAGCGCTGGCAGCCGTTGCACTTCTTCACCAAATCTTCTGCGTCTCTGAGCGCAGTCGGCCAGTAAAAACCGTGCCGGAAGGCTTTGGCCACTATGGCTCTGGATGAGGCGTGATGTCCGCACTCTCCTTGATGGATTTCCCGTAGGAGTTCAATCCCTTCAGCCGGCTCGACGCACCGCTGGAACACCCCACTTACGCTGCGTTTGTACAGCTGGTGGTTGACGATTGTATAGGCCTTGGCCCTTCTCTCAATCTGCCTGGCTTGGACTCTATCATCAGGCAGCACACCGTCGGTGAGGTAGGAGAGGAATTCTTGTGCCCATGAAGGTACGCATCTTATCTCGAATACGCTGACCAACAGGGCCTCCTGCGTGGGAGCTTCCGGATTCGACTGCATGGTCGCCGGGTTCGGCTTACTAGCCGGCGGGTTCGGCTTGCTAGCCCCCGAGTTTGGCGATGAAGCCCCCGGGTTGGACTGAGAAGTCCCCGGGTTCGGCATGCTAGCCGGCGGGTTTGGCTTGTTAGCCCCCGACTTGGGCGATGAAGCCCCCGGGTTCGGCTGAGCAGCCCTCGGGTCAGCCGGCACGAATATTGAATCCGAGTCCGGTGACGGTATGATGGACGGCTTCTTGAGAACCGCCAAGGCGACACCCGGCGGAATGGCTTGCCGGGTTGAGCCAATCTTGGATAAGGCATCAGCCGCTTCGTTATTTGCTCGTGGCACATGGTGGAATTCGCAGCCGTCGAAGAAGCCGGATAGCTGCTGGACATGGAAGCGGTACGAGGCCATGTTGGCGTCCTTCGCGTCCCAGTCGCCAGATGCTTGCTGTATGACCAAGTCGGAGTCGCCGAAGCAGAGTATGCGACGCACGCCAATCTCCTTGGCCAGCTTCAGCCCATGAATGAGCGCTTCGTACTCCGCCACATTGTTGGAGGCGGCGAAGTGGATCTGCAGGACGTAGTCCAGCCGGTCCCCCTTGGGAGAAGTGATGACGATGCCGGCTCCCAAGCCGTTGCGCATCTTCGAGCCGTCGAAGTGCATCTTCCAATGTGTGGAATCCGGCACAGCGGCGGTGTACCGCATCTCAGCCTGGGCCGACGAAGAAGTCCGCGAGGATCTGCGACTTGATGGCTGTGCGTGGCTCGTAGAGGATGGTGTGGGCGGCCAGCTCCAGGGCCCACTTGGCAACCCGGCCGTTGGCATCCTTGCTGCCGATGATTTCCGCCAAGGGTGCTGTGGCAACCACCCTGATGGGGTGCTCTTGGAAGTAGTGCTTGAGCTTCTTGGCCGCCATGTACACGCCGTAGGTGACCTTCTGGTAATGGGGGTAGTTTTGCTTCGACTGGGAGAGCACTTCGCTAAGGTAGTAAACTGGGCGCTGAACCAGCTGCTCCCTGTTGCCGGCTTCTCTGCGCTCCACCACCAGGACAACGCTAACCACTCGATTGGTGGCTGCGATGTACAACAACATCGGCTCCATTGAACCCGGCGTTGCAAGGATTGGCGCGGTTGAGAGCACGCGCTTCAAGTCACGGAAGGCCTCGTCCGCCTGCGGTGACCAGACGAATTTGTCCGCCTTCTTCATTAGTTGATACAGGGGCAGTGCCTTCTCCCCCAGCCGGCTGACGAAGCGGCTCAAGGAGGCCAGGCAGCCAGCAAACTTCTGGACGTCCTTGAGGCACTGCGGCAGTTCCATCTTCTCTAGGGCACTGATCTTGTCCGGGTTGGCTTCGATCCCTCGCTGAGAGACGAGGTAGCCAAGGAGCTGGCCAGACGGCACGCCGAATGTGCACTTGGCCGGGTTGAGCTTCATCCGGAATCTTCTCAGATTGGTGAAGGTTTCTCTCAGGTCATCAAGGAGGGTAGTCGTCTCCTTGGTCTTTACAACGACATCATCCACATATGCGTGAACGTTTCTGCCGATTTGATCCTGCAAGCATTTTTGCATGCACCTTTGGTAAGTGGCGCCTGCGTTTTTCAAGCCAAACGGCATAGTCGTGTAGCAATAAGCCCCATACGGGGTAATGAACGAAGTCTTTATTTGATCAGCCGGATTCAAAGGAATCTGGTGGTAGCCTGAATAGGCGTCTAGGAAAGACAACAGTTCACAGCCGGCAGTCGAGTCTATGACTTGATCTATGCGCGGCAGGGGGAAGGGATCCTTTGGGCACGCCTTGTTCAGGCTGGTGTAGTCGATACACATGCGCCAGGAGCCGTTCTTCTTCAAAACCAGGACCGGGTTCGCCAACCAGTCCGGGTGCAGCACTTCCATGATGAAGCCGGCAGCTAGGAGCCGGGCGATTTCTTCACCGATGGCCTTCCTTCGTTCTTCGGCGAAGCGCCTGAGAGGCTGCTTCACCGGCTTGGCTTCAGGCCGGACGTGGAGGTGGTGCTCAGCCAACTCCCTCGGCACACCCGGCATGTCTCTTGGAGTCCATGCGAAGATGTCCCGATTCTCACGGAGGAAGCTGGTGAGCTCGCTTTCCTATTTCTTGTTCAAGCCGGCACCGATGGTGACGAACTTGTCCGGCTGCGCCGGGTCCAGCAGGATCTTCTTGGTGTTGTCGGCCGGCTGGAAGTGAGTCGTCCCAGCCGGGTTGCCCGCAGCCGGCATGTCTGTCTGCGCGGCTTTGGCGAGGGCGACGGCGTCGTGGATGAGCTGCTTCTCGGTGGCGATGACCAGCGTCCGGGCCATCTTGGAGCTCGCGTGGCGCAGCCCATGGAGCGGCGATAATCGCCGGCTACGGTAATGACCCCTTGGGGCCAGGCAGCTTCATCTTCAGTACCCATAGTGGGGCACCGCCATGAACTTGGTCAGGGCCGGCCTGCCCAGGAGCGCGTGGTAGGGACTCACGAGGTCCACCACCTCGAACTCGATTCTCTCGGTGCGGAAGTGGTCCGGCTTCCCGAACATCACCTCCAGCGTGATCCGGCCGATCAGCTGGCAGCAATGGCCTGGCACGATGCCATGGAAGACGGTGGGGGTGGGGCGCAACTCGGCCTCCTGGATGCCCAGCTTGCGGGCGGTGTCGCGGTAGAGGATGTTGATGCTGCTGCCGCCGTCGATGAGGACGCGCGAGAAACGCACGCTGCGCCGGGTTGTGCCGATGGTGGGGTCGAGGACCATGGCGTAGCTGCCCGGCTTCGGTAGGACAGCCGGTGTGTCGCGGCGATCAAAAGTGATGGCCTGCTCTGACCAGTTTAGGTACTGGGGGACCGGCGGTATGACCGCGTTGACCTCGAGGGAACGGCGCTCTTGGCTCGTCCTGTCCTCGGGCTCGGAGGTGAAGATGATGTAGGTGGCGTCTTCGGCCAGATATCGGCCGGCATGGTGCACTTGGTTAGCCTCGTGGTGCTCGAGGTTGGCGTTCTCTGCGCCGGCTTGGCCGCCCGGCCCGCCGGCTGGTGGAGGCGGGGGGGGAGGCGGGAGGGGTTCACCGCTTGTCAGCCGCTTCATGAAGTGGCGCAAGGGTGGTGTGGTTGGAGGGGTTCTTGCCGCTGTGGTCCTTGCACGGCGTGTCGTGCTTCTGCTCGACGGTGGACTTCGGCTTCCACCGCCGGTCTTGCTTCGGCGGCGGCTGCCGCCCGCCGCGTTGTCCGCCACGGCGGCCACGTGGGCGGAGCCGCACGGCGGTCCGGCTGGTCGCCGTGACGCTTGCCGCGGTAGTTGTCCCGCCGGCTGCCGTGCGAGGCGCCCTCGGCCGGCTTGTTGTTGTCCCGTCTTGCTGGGGCCGGTGAAACATCAGCCGGCGCCTTGCCGGCTTCCTCTCGCCGCCGCGTACTTGTCTGCGATGACCATCAAGGCGGCCATCGTCTTGGGCTCGCTGCGGCGTAGCTTGTGCCACAGCATGGTGTTGGGTCGGCAGCCGCCCATGAAGAAGCTGATGGCTTGCATCTCGTGCACGCCCTCGCAAGAGTTGCACATCTCGCACCAGCGCGTCGTGCACGCGCGATCCGTCTCGTCCGGGCCCTGCTTGCACATCTCAAGCTGTTGAGGGCGACCCGGCCGGCGATAAGTGCCGGTGAAGTTGCTGATGAAGGCGGCCGAAGTCCAGCCAGCCGTTTATGCTGCCGGCTAGCAGGTTGTTGAGCCACGTGCGGGCGGAGCCGAGTAGCATGAGGGGGAGTAGCGCACAGCCCAGCGCTTGTTGCCCTTGGCGATGCCGACCGCCGTGGAGTAGTCCAGCAGCCAGTCTTCCGGCTTGGCGGTGCCGTCGTACTTGGGGGTGTCGCGCGGGAGCTGGAAGCCATCGACCATGGGCTCGTTGAGGATCCGCGGCCTGAAGCACTTTGGGCCGGCTGGCCCCTCTTCTTCCGCGATGCGGGATTGAACCAGCCGGTCGAGGCGGTCTCGGGCGTCAGCGGGCTCGATGCGCGGGCCCAGCCGGGAGTGTGCCGGCTGGCGTGCGCCGCTTGCTTCTGGAGCCGGCCGGTGATGACGGCGGGGCCCGGAGTCTTGCTCCTGGTTCCGGCTTGGAGGGGGCCGGCTGCGGCTGCTGCCGCTCGGCTGGTGGCTTGGCCGGCCCGAGCTGTGCGTGGCCCGGGAATCATGGCGCCGGCTTGGTGCTGGGGAGGAGGACTCGGCCGTGTCCCCGGCGCCTTCCCCGTCGTTGCTCGCAGCTCCACGAGCGTGAGAAGCTCGGGGGCATTGACATACCTGGGGTCGGCGATCTGCCTGTTGGCTGCGTTGAGCAGCTCAGTCACCCGCCAGGTCTGGCGGCGTAACTCTTCGCCTTCGAGGCGGTTCAGCTCTTCTGCGGCGGCTTCTGCCGCGCGCATGTTCTTGTCGGGGGTGTTGTAGACGGGGAGCTCCGCGGACGGAGCCGGCGAAGGAGCGCCGTCGCGGGCGATCTCAGCACCAAGGTCGCGGCCCCTGCGGCGGATGTGGCCGGCTCGGCTTGGCTCGTCGCCGCCTGGAGTGAGGCCGTGGGCGCGGTTATACTCGCGCTGGGTGATCTCCATCTGGCGCTTAGCAGCAGCCAGTTCTTCGGTTTGCTTGAGGAGGAGCTGGCGGTGCGCCTCCAAGTCCGCCTCGATGGCGGTGGGGTCTCCGCCAGGCGTGAGCGGGGTGCTCAGCTTTGCCCGGACTGCATCCAGCCGGGACGGCGGTGGTGGCGCTTTTGGGCCCGAGCCGGAGGCGTTGGGGTCGAAGTTGCGCTCCAGGTCGGGGCCGCGCATGCGCGGGTTCTTGGTGGGGAGCTCGTCGCCAGCCATCATGACTTGCACGACGGCGGGGCTGGCGGGAGCGCTGCTGCCGGCTCGCGGAGGAGGGCTAGCGCAGCGCAGCACCTGCCGCGGGTAGCGCGGCGGTGCGACGGTGGCGACGTAGACGTCGAAGCCGCCGAAGGAGATGACGCTGCCGCCGGCTGGGAAGGGCCGGTCAGCGAAGCAGCCAGCGTTGTCGCTGACGCAGTCGAGGGAGCCGAATCTCCAGATCAAGCCTGAAGCGACTCGCTCGCCGGTGGTGGTGGTAAGGCCCGTCCGGATGAAGACACCGGCCGAGGATGCTGAAGGCCCCACGGTGGGCGCCAAATGTCGTGGTATCGTCACGGCATATGCCATAGGGTGGCTAATCGAAGTGGTTCCTGAGGGATCTCACGGCGGTATCCGGATGCGGGTATGGGCACGAGCGACACGACGACGTACCCAGGTTCGAGGCCCTCCGATGGAGGTAAAACCTCTACTCCTGCTATGAGTGTATATGATGATCACACAATACAATGGTGCTCCTAGAGCTGTGTCCGGCTGCTCCTGAGAGGCTAAGGGAGACGATGGTCTCTCTCACAGGGCAGCTCTGTAGGTGGGTGAAAGCAATAAATGATCGATCCCCCGCACGAGAGGGGGTAGTGCGGCTTATATAGGCACCGGCACTTTACATATAAGACCCTATAGTTTACTGGCCGGCTGGGCCGGCTCCGGCTTCCGCTCCTTCCCGAGGCGGTGACGTCAGGAGTGGTTGAGGCATCGTGGCCTGTGCCATCCGGCTGCCACGGTCAGCGGTATGGAGGAGGTGTCCCTGTCGCCGTCAGCCACTGTAGCCAGTACGGATCGCCGTAAGCCCTGACGGCCTGTCCGGCGCGTGGCACTATTGCTCCACAGTGCCCCGCGCTTTACGGAAGATGGAGTCAGCGTGGACTTTGGGAACCCGGATCACCTACCCGGTTCCTTCCAGTGCAAGACTCGCCAGCCTCGAGTCGGTCTGAGGTACAAACCCCAGTCGGATATGGCTTGTAGAAGCCGGCCCAACTACAGCATTGGTGGCCGTAGCCAGGCCGACTAGGACCTAGAGCCAGCCGGCTTCCAGACCAGCCGGCCACGGCGCCAGCCGGCTGCTCCTCAGCCGGCCTTTGCCGCGAGCCGGCCAGTGGCCAGCCGGCTGCTCCGCGTCCATTGCCCTATCCGGGGTCTTCCCCCCGACATCTCCAAAGTTGAACTTCTTCATAGCTTCTCTGAAATTTTCAACAAGTGATATAAAATTTGGTTTGGTGACATATAATCAAGGGAAACTACCATAGGGACTTGCTAGAGTACTAATCATGCATCAAAACTAGTTTCTACCACTTAGAACAAGCATGCAAGCTCACTAAACATGTTACCTACAGCAGCAAAATATTCAAGATATACTCAACCAAACAAAATTCTACTTGGATGGGTGGAGGAGTCACATACCAAGAAGCAAATGTGCCAAATTTCAGCAGGAAATCTGGGCTGAGCAAAGAGATCAAGAAATCTGGAGCTCTGGAACAAAAACGCGAGAGAGAGGAACTTGGTACGAGTTTTTTCGGGAGAGAGAAGGTGCTGGGAGAAAGAGATGACAAAGTGGGGCAAGGAGGGGCCCACACCACATGGTGGCGCGGCCACCACCTTGGCCGCGCCGGCCTGTGGCTTGGCGCCCTCTGGTGCCCCACAGGTCATCCTCTGGTGCTCCCAGGTGCCTCGTCGAAAAATAGGACCAACGGTATAATTTTTGTGAATTTTTGAAAACTTTGAAAAATGCACATTTCTGGGTATTTAGTTTATTATTACTGGCCAGGAAAATTTTTGAAATCTCCAAATAACTAAGGAACTTTGCAAATTAAAAATGCTACAGCAACTAGAGCAAATGGAGGAAGAAAGAGATGTTGTTTACCTCCTCTATGCATATAAAAGGTATTCGTTAACAAGGTTGATCAAGTCTTGTCACCAAATAAATTTTACATAGCATAAGAAGAAATAAACCTCAAATCAATCATGTTACCTTGAATTGTATTGATATGGATCCAATCACGAGAGTTTGATATTCTTCCTTAGGCTCATATATAGGACAATCAATAGTTCCCACTTTGATAGTTCTCACATTAGAAATAGTATTAACTCCACACGCTTTCTCAATCCTCTTGGGAAAATAAACGGTATGCTCCCTATCATCAACATTGAAAGTAACCTTGCCTTTATTGCAATCAATAACAGCCCCTGCGGTGTTAAGAAAAGGTCTTCCAAGAATAATAGACATATTATCATCTTCAGGCATTTCCAACACAACAAAATCAGTCAATATCAAGCAGTTAGTAGTAACTTGAACAGGAACATTCTCACATATACCAACAGGAATAGCAGTAGATTTATCAGCCATTTGCAAAGATATATCAGTAGGTTTCAACTTATCTAAGTAAAGTCTCTTATAAAGAGAAAAAGGCATAACACTAACACCGGCTCCCAAGTCACATAGAGCAGTTTTAACATAATTATTCTTGATAGAACAAGGAATAGTAGGTATACCTGGGTCGCCCAACTTCTTTGGAATTTTGCCATTGAAAGAGTAATTAGCAAGCATAGTGGAAATTTCCTCATTGGGGATTTTCCTTTTGTTAGTAACAATATCTTTCATATACTTTGAATAAGGAGGCAATTTAATAGCATCAGTCAAAGGGATTTGCAAGAATAAAGGTTTCATCCAATCGCAAAATTTATTATAGTGTTCTTCTTCCTTTGATTTTAGTTTCTTAGCAGGAAAAGGCATTTGCTTTTGCACCCAAGGTTCCCTTTCATTACCATGTTTCTCAGCAATAAAATCTTCTTTAGTATACTTTTTATTTTTAGCATGCTTTTCAGGTTCTTCTTCAACCTCTTCTTTATCAGGAGTATCATTCTTATCATTATCATTATTATTATCATGTTCATTACCACTTTCAGTTTCAGCATCAGAAATAGAAATACTATTAGGATCATTAGCAGGTTCAGGGGATTCTACAACATTTTTATGTTTCTTCTTCTTTTTCTTCTTAGAATGAGCACTAGGTTCAATGTGTTGAGAATCTTGTTCAATTCTTTTGGGATGCCCTTCAGGATATAGAGGATCCTGGGTAGAGACACCACCTCTAGTTGTTACTTCATAAGCATGTTTCTCTTTAGAATTATTCCCTAACAAGTCATTTTGCACTTTAGTGAGTTGATCAATTTGAGTTTGAATCATATGAAAATGTTTAACAAGCATCTTAACATCATTGGAGGTTCTCTCCACAATATCATGCAATTCACTAATAGCTCGAGAATTTTCCATTAAATGATTCTCTACTCTCATATTAAAATTTTCTTGCTTAACAATATAATTATCAAACTCATCTAAGCATTGTGCAGGAGGTTTCGAATACGGAATATCTTCCCTAGTAAAGCGTTGAAGGGAGTTTACCTCAATCGTGGATGAAGGGGGAATTATCTCACATATATCTTCTATAGGAGGTAGATTCTTCACATCTTCAGATTTAATACCTTTCTCCTTGAGAGACTTCTTGGCTTCCCTCATATCTTCATCATTCAATTTAATTAAACCCCTCTTCTTCAATATTGGCGTTGGAGTTGGTTCAAAGTAGTCCAATCATCATGATTCCGGCTTATTTTAGCCAATAATTCTTCAAATATTGCCCTGGAGTTCTTTTCCTGAAAACACAACCAGCACAACTATCCAGGTATGCCCTAGACTCAATGGTTAGTCCGCTATAAAATATATCAAGTAAATCATGCTTTTCCAAATCATGATCAGGCCGAGCTCTAATAAGAGAGCAAAATCTCGCCCAAGCCTCAGGCAATTTCTCCTCATCTCCCTGGTCAAAATTATAAATTCTCTGCAAAGCAATATGTTGAGCACTAGCAGGAAAGTATTTGCGGAAGAAAACATCAAGCAATTATTTCGGACTTTTAATAGAATTAGGTGGCAAATTATTATACCAAGTTTTAGCGTCATCCTTTAATGAGAATGGAAAGATTTTAGCAACAAAGTAAGTACGCATCTTGACATCATCAGAAAACAAGCTACTTAGAGTAGATAACTCAGTCATGTGTTCAACAACACTTTCTTTTTCAGTACCACAAAAGGGTGTTTTCTCAACAATAGCTATATGAGATAGATCAAGAGAAAAATCATAATCTTTATCCTTAATGTTTATAGGAGATGTGGCAAACTTAGGATCAGGAGACAGTTTATATCTAACAGCATGTTCTGCAAGCAACTTTTTAATTTTTCTTGCATCAGTAGTAGCATTGCATTTTTCAATAAAATCATCATTAAGATCCACATAATCTTCATCAGGATCATCACTAAAATAATCAAGTTCAGGTGAACTAACAGGTGCAGTAGCATTAGGAGTTTCAGTATTTTCAATTTGTCTAGACCTAGCAATTGTAGCATCTAGAAAGGATCCCAAAGAACCACTATCATCAAGCACAGCAGAAATATTATCAATATTATGAGAGTTTTCAGATTCAGCAGAAGTACCCGCATGTGAAGCATGTGGCGGTGAAACAAGTTTATCAATCACAGATGGTGAATCAAGTGTAGCGGAGGTACTCAGAATTGTACCTTTTCTTGTAGTGGATGGTAATATGCGATCTTAGTATCGCGAGGTTTACCCATGATGGAGAATTTGCAGCGAACAATATTAATCCAAGTGAACTTCCAAATAAAGCTATGCTCCCCGGCAACGGCGCCAGAAAATAGTCTTGATGACCCACAAGTATAGGGGATCGCAACAGTCTTCGAGGGAAGTAAAACCCAATTTATTGATTCGACACAAGGGGAGACAAAGAACACTTGGAAGCCTTAACAGCGGAGTTGTCAATTCAGCTGCACCTGGAAACAGACTTGCTCGCAAGAGTTTATCAGTAGTAACAGTTTTATAGCGATGGCAGTAGTGAAATAACAGCAGAGTAACAGAGACAGCAGTAGTGATTTTAGTAAACAGCAGGATTAAAATACTGTAGGCATGGGGACGGATGACGGGCGTTGCATGGATGAGAGAAACTCATGTAACAATCATAGCAGGGCATTTGCAGATAATAATAAAACGGTGTCCAAGTACAAAGCAATCAATAGGCATGTGTTCCATATATAGTCGTGCGTGCTCGCAATGAGAAACTTGCACAACATCTTTTGTCCTACCAGCCGGTGGCAGCCGGGCCTCAAGGGAAACTACTGGATATTAAGGTACTCCTTTTAATAGAGTACCGGAGCAAAGCATTAACACTCCGTGAACACATGTGATCCTCACATCGCTACCATCCCCTCCGGTTGTCCCAATTCTTGTCACTTCGGGGCCATTGGTTCCGGACAGCGACATGTGTATACAACTTATAGGTAAGACCATAAACAATGATTATCTTGATGAAACAATAACATGTTCAGATCTGAGATCATGGCACTCGGGCCCTAGTGGCAAGCATTAAGCATAACAAGTTGCAACAATATCATCAAAGTACCAATTACGGACACTAGGCACTATGCCCTAACAATCTTATGCTATTACATGACCAATCTCATCCAATCCCTACCATCCCCTTCGGCCTACAGCGGGGGAATTACTCACACATGGATGGGGGAAACATGGCTGGTTGATGTAGAGGCGTTGGCGGTGATGGCGGCGATGATCTCCTCCAATTCCCCGTCCCGGCGGAGTGCCAGAACGGAGACTTCTGGCTCCCGCGACGGAGTTTCGCGATGTGGCGGCGTTCTGGAGGGTTTCTGGCGACTTCGACTTCTCTCTGTGCGTTTTTAGGTCGAGGCCGATAAATATTCCGAAGGAGGGCGTCGGAGGCCGGCCGAGGGGGCCACACCACAGGGCCGCGCGGGCCCCCCTGGGCCGCGCCGCCATATGGTGTGGGGCCCTCGGGCCTCCACCTTAATTGTCCTTCTGGCTCCGTCATTATTCTGGGAAAATAGGGCCTTCTGCATAAATTCCGAGGATTTTCCCGAAAGTTGGATTTCTGCACAAAAACGAGACACCAGAGCAGTTCTGCTGAAAACAGCGTTAGTCTGTGTTAGTTGCATCCAAAATGCACAAATTAGAGGCAAAACAATAGCAAAAGTGTTCGGGAAAGTAGATTTTTTTTTTCGAAATGGGGTTGCCCCAGCCTCTGCATCAAAATGATGCATATGGCCGCTTTATTACTTTATTTTGAGTGAGTGCAAGACCTTATTACAAAACAAGTATCAGTCATGGTGGATACAAAGATCAACCATTAAAAAGAAAACAAAACAACGGGTGCCAGTGATACATCATATTGTGATCCTATGATCAAGCCGCCAACCGAACCGACTGTAGAAATCCCGTGCGACCGTCTCCAAACGGTTGCACCCAGACTCCATGGCAGCTCGCTGCTCCTCTGCTTGGATATAAGACCACGTACGGATCCAATGTATGGCCAAGGGAATAACCTGTAAGAAAGAATGAGGTTTCTGCTTGTTAAAAATAAAATCATTACGAACATTCCATATAGCCCAAACAATGGCACAAACACCCACCCTAATCCCTTTTTTGGCAATACCGCTTAACCAATTTCCAAAAAGATTTGTAATATTAGAAGGTGGGGATATACTGAACGCCAAAAAGATTATGCGCCAAACAGTTTTTGCCAACGGGCATTCAAAGAACAAATGCTGAATGGATTCATCTTTATCACAAAACACACAAGTTTTACTTCCTTCCCAATTCCTTTTAGCGAGATTATCCTTTGTTAGAATTACTTTACGGTGGAGGAACCACATGAATATCTTAATTTTTAAAGGAACCTTTATTTTCCAAATATATTTGCGCAGATATTTAGTTTGATCATCTAAAAGATCAAGATACATAGATTTAACCGTGAAACCACCAGAGGTAGTAAGTCTCCATACAAAAGTGTCTTTTTCATTAGACAACTGAATATTCATCAGTCGTTCAACTAGTTCTAACCATTGCACCCACTTGTTGGGTGTCAATGTCCTACGAAATGAAATATTGAGTGAATTAGCTCCCAAAACATCAGCAACAGCAACTTGTTTTCCGTTGACAATGTTATATAGCGACTCATACTGCTGAGACAAAGGGGTATCTCCTAACCAAACATCTTCCCAAAATCTGATTGAGGTGCCATCACCCACCTTGAAAGTTCCTCTTTTGAAGAACTCTTCTTTCACTTTCATTAGTCCCTTCCAAAAGGGAGAGTCAAGCGGTTTTACTGTCACTTGTGACAAACTTTTAGATTGCAAATACTTGTTTCGTAGTAATTCTTGCCAAACCCCTTCTTCATTTAAAAGCTTAAACAACCATTTACTAAGCAAGCATTTGTTTTTGACTTCTAGTACTTCAATCCCTAACCCTCCTTGATCTTTAGGTCGGCAAATTATGTTCCATTTAGTCAGCCTATATTTTCTTTTGTGCCCATCGCTTTGCCAGAAAAAACGTGATCGATAATAGTCTAATCGTTTCCTTACCCCTATAGGTATCTCGAGGAACGATAGCATGAACATCAGTAAACTCATCAAAACTGAATTTATGAGGATCAATCTATCACCATAAGACAGCAATTTTCCTATCCAACAACTCAACTTTCTTTCACATCTATCCTCAACCGGCTTCCATTCCCCATTTCTAAGTTTTCTGAAATGAATTGGGATACCTAAGTATTTAAAAGGGAACATTCCCAGGTCACATCCAAAAAGAAGGCGATAGTCCTCCTCCACATCCTTAGCATTGCCAAAACAAAAAAGCTCACTTTTGTGAAAATTAATTTTTAGACCGGAAAGTTGTTCAAACATACATAAGATTAGCTTCATATTTAAGGCTTTTTCCAAATCATGTTCCATAAAAATAATGGTGTCGTCCGCGTATTGTAGAATTGAGACACCACCATCCACAAGATGAGGAATGAGTCCCTCGACCTGACCATCCTCCTTAGCTCTATTAATGATAATAGCTAGCATGTCGGCGACAATATTAAATAAAATTGGCGATAAAGGATCTCCTTGTCTAAGACCTTTCTTCGTTTGAAAATAATGTCCAATGTCATCATTCACCCTAATGCCGACACTCCCTCTACTCACAAAATCTTGGATCCATTTACACCACTTCAGATCGAAACCTTTCATTCGCAAAGCTTGTTGTAAGAAATCCCAATTAACTTTATCATACGCTTTTTCAAAATCTAACTTCAGAAGAACACCGTTCATTTTTTTCCTTTGAAGTTCGTGAATGGTTTCATGGAGGACAACGACTCCCTCTAAAATGTGGCGCCCTGGCATGAACGCAGTTTGTGTCGGTCTGACCACCTTGTGTGCGACCTATGTGACACGGTTCGTGCCCACCTTAGTAAAAATTTTGAAACTTACATTTAAAAGACATATTGGCCTATATTGTTGGATCTGAATCGCATTTTCTTTCTTAGGAAGCAAAATGATCGTTCCAAAGTTAAGATGAAATAGAGGAAGATCACCCTCCTGAAACGCTGCAAACATGGCCATGAGGTCTGTTTTGATCACGTCCCAAAATTTTTGATAAAATTCAGCGGGAAAACCATCCGGTCCCGACGCCTTATTTTTCTCCATTTGCATAATAGCAGCGTATACTTCCTGTTCAGTAAAGTTGGCTATGAGAATTTTATTCTCTTCATCCGACAGCTGAGGAATATCGGCCTTGTCCGATTCTCTCATAGCAAAAAGATTTGGGCTCGGAGCTCCGAATAGGTTTTTATAGTATTCTGAAATATACACTTTCAAATTTTCTTGACCAACGATCGTACCTTCTTCTTGTTCTAGTTGGAATATTTTTTTCCTCCTATGTTTACCATTGGCAATAAGGTGAAAAAATTTAGTATTATTACCTCCTTCCTGAATAAATTTGACTTTAGCTCTTTGGGCCCATTTCGATTCTTCCTCACGACGCAGCTTGGCTAAGCTATCTGTAGAGACTTTTAGTTCTGCACGCTCTGAAGCACTAAGAGGCATAGTCTCAGCCTTCTTATCTAGAAAGTCAATCAACAACAAAAGTCTCTCTTTTTCTTTTTTATAAACACTACTAAGGTTTTTTGCCCACCCTCTAAGGTAACTCCTAAGATGACGGATTTTATTTTGCCATACCTCCATAGGACTATTCCCATGCTGCATAGAATTCCACTCCCTTGCAATGAGATCAGAGAAGTCCTCACGTCTCAGCCATGAGAGTTCAAAAGAGAATTGGACCTTGTTCCCGAGGTGAGCTTGTTCACCTGAATCGAGAATCAAAGGAGTATGATCCGAACCTGCCCGAGGGAGGGCTCTAACCGACACAAGAGGAAATTTCTGCTCCCACTCGACACTCGCCAAAACTCTGTCTAATTTTTCATATGTAGGTGATTCTCTACGACTCGCCCATGTATATTGTCTACCTGAAAGCTCAATCTCTCTAAGATCAAGACTCTCAATAATAGCATTAAAAACAAAGGGCCAACGTGCATTAAAATTATCTTTATTCTTGTCCTCCTGTCTACGCATTATGTTAAAATCGCCCCCTATAAGCATAGGTAAAGTTTCAATCTCGCAGACCCTTACCAGCTCGGCTAAGAACTCCGGCTTATGCTCATCTTGAGCTGCCCCATAGACGGGTATAAGAGACCACTCAAAACCGTCTTGCTTGGAATGAATGTGGAATTTGACACAATGGCTGCCATTATCAACCTTGAGGACCTGAAGAGTCTCGCTATTAATACCTACTAAAATGCCTCCGGATCTCCCTTGTGGAGGTAGGCAATACCAAACGAAATCAAGACCCCCTGAAAGGTGTCTAAGGAAAGGCATAGAAAAGTTCTCCCGCCCTGTCTCAATTATGGCAAAAAAATCTAATTTTAGATCTCTTATAGTTTCATGCACAAAGCAATGTTTGGCAGTATCCCGAAACCCATCACTATTCCAAAATCCCCCTTTCATTGTAAAAGCACTGAGTTTTTATTTTTATTCTTTAGGCGTGCACTGCATCGTCGCACCACAGCTACGTCTGGTATCCTTCTCTTATATACCCTGATTGGTTTGGTAGGTCTCAACGGAGGATCCTTGTGACCCTCCAAGGATGGGTGTTCTTCATCAACCAGGTCTGAACTAAGGCCATTTGCCTCATCCATAACCAAGCTAGAAAAGGTGTCATCCTCTTTACTCTGAACCTCACTTTTATTTCTAAGCATGATTAGCGTTCTCTGTAAGTCTATATCTTTGATCTTGTTAATTGAAGTGGAAACATTACTTGGTGAAACCCCTAAAGAAATTCCTAACTTAGATGCACGTGCAACAACAACTTCATTTGGAATGGAAGCAATCGTGAATTTGGAAGAAATATTAGTACCTGAATACAGAATATCATCTCTAGCCTGTGCATTCTGCTGCGCACGTTCCAGTTGTGTCACATCAGCATTAGGCTGAGCTTTGATTCTTTCACTTGTTCGCACACCAAAAACCGCCTCTTCAGAAATTCCACCAAAAGCAATCACATCTTTTTTAGAATATCTCCCACCCAGGAAAACACCGGTGCCCCTTGTGATCACCTCAGCAGATGGCGTCTTCATTGGCGAAGGATGCAAAGAACCCGAGCTCGACCCACCTCTCCCTTGTGGAGTGTGGGGCGATGCTGCAGTTTGTGAAAAAACATAAGAATCAGCAGGAACAAAATGCTTAGTAAATTGCATAAACGGAGATGAAAAATTCTCAGGAAATTGCATAGACGGAGAGGAAAAATCACCCAAATGGACTTTCTCCAAGGGCAGCTGTGAACGCTGTTCATCTCCCGCCTCAACAACATCCGTAGGGAACGAGACTTGACTCGAAATAACCCCCTCCTGAGAATCATGAACAGCCTGTCGCGGTAAAGAAAGGACCGGATCCTCTGCCCGCGGAGAAGAAATTAGGTTCTCTCCCGTGCCCACCTCAGTCTGTACGTTATTTTGAGAAAGATTCACACTCTGCCTATGTATCGAAGCCATCGAATCCTCTACATCAACAGTCTGCCCCGGCAGCGAAAATACCAGCTTGTCTACCACACCTGTCGCAACGTGGTTATCTTGCCGAGCCACTATTGGTTCGCAAACAACCCCATGCGGAGCAGATCCGGTCGCCTCCGTTTCATCTTCCTCCACTATCTGATACCATCGCTTAGATGGGACTGACTTGGAGCCACGGTTCAAAGGGGAGGTAGAAGGACAAGCAAAGTGATCAATTCCCACCTGGACCTGATCGACAGCCTCAACTATCTCCTCTGATCCGGTTTGCTCATTCTGTTGCTCCTCCGCAGCCTTGTCCGCAGGTGCAACAGCCGATGGAGGCTTTCCTTTATCATTGTTGTTTGCTTCATGAGTTCCATCACTATCCTTTTTAGAATCAGAATCATCATTATCCTTATCTTGGTCAGCAAAACCAGCTGGTACAACCGATCCATCAAGGGCCTCCACATGAATCTCAATGCCAAAACCCTCCCCATCCCAAAAATGATCTAGGTATCTCGGGATAAGCTGAGGATTAGCACAATCTATGCGCATACGAGCAATTCCGTGTTCCCTTGTAAATTTCATATCTACCTCTTTGGTCTTACCGACTAGGGAACCAACAGCAAAAAGACCCAAATAATCTCTGCATAATGTATCCGGGCATCCGAACACTCTGATCCACATATCAAATATACCCCATTTATCCAATCTCCTAGATGTCCAGTCTTCAAAATGCATAGTGATAGAAGTTCCTTCTACATCTACAGGTTTAAGCCTTCTCTGCCTCACAAGGTCAGCTTTAGATGGAAAAACAACACGAAAAGAATCAATCCCAACGGGTGTAATATCCCATTGGTGTTGTCCAGGAACCAGCCATTCAAGCTCCATCAGAAGTTGTTGAGTGCTCATTTGTCCCCCAGTGATCCGCACTCTACCAACCTTGCCACTGTCATTCTTTAGTTTTATATCTTTGTTCTGAGGAATGTCATAGAAGTTTAAACCTTCCCTACACAATCCATAGAGTATAGCAGTAGGTTTTGGCATCAATAAAAGGTGACAATCCTTGTCTTCATGCTTTGCAGAATCACAGTAGATACATAAAACTGCAGTGCATTCTGTTGCCTTATGCCCTTTAGTGTCACATCGAAAACAGAGGGTGCCATCAGGATTCTTACCCTTGTTCGCTGCACTTTGAGAGGTCCCAGCTTTGATCACTACCCCTACATCCTGGGTAACACCAATGGCTGATGCATTCGGGAAAGTAGATACATTTTGGACGTATCAAAGCCCCCAAGAGTTGTAGTCCAAGTCTTCGAATAAGACCCCAACAACAAAACTTGCCATAGGTGGGAAACCTACTCAAGAGGGGAGTCCTACTCAAGGTGGGACTCCCACCTTTCCTTGAGGGTGGTGGGCGGCCACCTATAGGTGGAGTCCACCTGGGATTCCTCCCCTTAGGGTTGGCCGACCATGCTAGTGGAGTCCCTCCGGGACTCCGCCTTCCATAGTGATTTCTTCCGGACTTTTATAGAACCTTCTAGAACCTTCCATAAATGCACCGGATCATTTTCAAACTTGTAAAATGACTTCCTATATATGAATCTTATTCTTCGGACCATTCTGGAACTCCTCGTGATATCCTGGATCCCATCCGAGACTCCGAACAAAACTTCGTACTCCATTCCATATTCCATATCTACTTAAACGACATCAAACCTTAAGTGTGTCACCCTACGGTTCGCGAACTATGCAGACATGGTTGAGACTTCCCTCCGACCAATAACCAATAGCGGGATCTGGAGATTCATAATGGCTCCCACATATTCAACGATGACTTAGTGATCGAATGAACCATTTACATATGATACCGATTCCCTTTGTCACACGATATTTTACTTGTCCGAGGTTTGATCATCGGTATCTCTATACCTCGTTCAACCTCGTCTCCTGACAAGTACTCTTTACTCGTACCGTGGTATGTGGTCTCTTATGAACCATCCATATGCTTGCAAGCTAATTAGATGATATTCCACCGAGAGGGCCCAGAGTATATCTATCCGTCATCGGGATGGACAAATCCCACTGTTAATCCATATGCCTCAACTCATACTTTCCGAATACCTAATCCCACCTTTATAACCACCCATTTACGCAGTGGCGTTTGATGTAATCAAAGTACCCTTCCGACATAAGTGATTTATATGATCTCATGGTCGAAAGGACTAGGTAACTATGTATCGAAAGCTTATAGCAAATGAACTTAATGACGTGATCTTATGCTACGCTTAATTGGGTGTGTCCATTACATCATTCACATAATGACATAACCTTGTTATTAATAACATCCAATGTTCATGATCACGAAACTATGATCATCTATTAATCAACAAGCTAGTTATACAAGAGGCTTACTAGGGACTCCTTGTTGTTTACATAACACACATGTATCAATGTTTCGGTTAATACAATTATAGCATGGTATATAAACATTTATCATAAACACAAAGATATATATAGCGACGATGATCAAGTGAGGCTTCCGGCTTGAGTGGAGCGTGAAGAGCTATCATCAAGATCAAGCGGGATGCGCAAGGCAAAGGTATGGCCTTGCTAGGTTTTCCTTTTATCGGTCTCAAGGTGGTTGTTGGGAGACCGGATTATAGGATAGATAGCCGCACTATCAAGAGGGGCTTTCGGTTGGGTAACTTGATCACATCGTCTTAGGGAGCTCAATCCTTTGCATACTTTGCATATCCTTATTGCTTCTTGGTGTTTCTCTGTGTGAGGTTTTTGAGCTTGTTGCTAGCTTTACAACAAGCCCAAGTTCATCGAAAACGGAATCCGCATGCATCTTCTATTGCGTTTTCGAGTTTGGACGTCTTCACCGTTTCTTGACGGTGGGAGACTCCCTCTCTAAAATCATCTAAAATGTTCTGTGGTTGTTGGGGTTCTATTCGTCGTTATCTTTCCAAAAAAAATGGTTTCATTCGAATCGGCATTCGGGAGCATTAGTTATTAATGAAAAAGGAAAAAGGAGAAAAGAATAAAAAGAAAAGAAAAAGAAAAGGGGGGGGGCTGCCGGCCGGCCGACCGGCCCGACCGGCCCGACCGGCCCACACACCGGCCGACCGGCCCACACGCCGAAACCGGGAGGCATACTGTGGCGCCCCCGACCTGGTCCGGCCCAGTGCCGGTCGCCGACCGCCCACCCGGCGCCAACCCCGGCCCAGCCGGACGCCCGCCGGCCCGCACTTCGAGCGCCCGCGCTATCTGCCGCCTCCCCGGCTCGCTTCGCCCCGACCGGCCTGTGGCTCGGTCCGGCCGGACTGGTGACCGGCCTGGCCGGCTCCAGGTCCGGTCGGCCGGCCTGTGCGTCGACCGGGTCGTTTTTCCTGCGCGTCTTGACTTGTCTTTTTCCCACAACGGTTTTATTTGCTCCCTAGCTATAAATATCCCTTCTTCCACCTTGAGCAAGTTAGCTCTTCCTATTCTCTCTCCTCCATTGTTGCATTTGAAGAACTTGCTCTCTTTCTTGTCTCCCCCCATGATTCTTGCTCATTCTTGAGGGATCTAAGAGAGGAGATCTAGATCTACACTTCCACCAATCCATTTCTCCTCTAAGTGAGGGGAACTCTTGGGATCTAGATCTTGGAGTCTTTTGTTGACTTTCCCCATTGTTCTTCCTCTCCAATCTCATCCTAGCATTTGTTGTTTGGGTGGGATTTGAGTGTGAAGGACTTGAACACCTCTAGTGTTCTTGCTTTGCATCATTGTATAGTGTTGAGCTCTCCACCACGATTAGTTCGAGTGAGAGACCGTGAGCTTGTTACTCTTGGAGGAGACCTCCTAGTTGGCTTGGTTGGTGCCCCGGTGATCTCTTCGTGGAAGATTGTGAAGGGGCCCGGGCTTCTCCTTCGTGGAGCTTGTGAATTTGTTGTGGAGCTTGCCATCTCCGGAGCGGAGGAAAAGCTAACCATAAGGAAAGGGCCATTATCCTTCGTGGGTGTGGTTCGGAGAATAGGGTGAGCCTTCGTGGAGCGGGGAATCCTTCGTGGGACCTCCACTCCTTCAAACGTGACGTACCTTCTTGCAAAGGAAGGGAACACGGTAATTCATCCTCGTCTCCGCGTTCCTTGGTTATTTCTATTCCCGAGCTCTCTTTCCTTCTGATAGCCATCGTGCTTGAAGTACATATACCTTGCTATCACTTGTGCTACATATATCTTGTGCCTATCTTGCTTAGCTCTAGTTTCTATTGTTACACTTAGTTGAGCTTAGCATATTTAGGGTTTGTGCTTGTAATCTAAACGATAGTTTAATTCCGCATTATTACAAGACAAATCCGTAAGAGTTTTTAATTGCCTATTCACCCCCCCTCTAGGCGACATCTCGATCTTTCACCCTCGCGTTGGCCCAGCACTTGTCGAAGGACGCCTGCAACCTGTCGGCTGGATGGCCGGCCTTCTTCTGCTTTTTGAGCTTCTTCTGGCCGAGCTCGGGGAGGCCCACTGACGCGGCATGTGCTGGATCATCGGGGTTGTACTGCTCGCCCTTGTTATTGGCGAGATTCTTGCGCACCGCCTTCCACTTCTTGCACTCCGTGATGCGGGCGAACACGTTGAGGTACTTGCACATCTGGCCGTCGTTGTCGTTCGCGTACATGTTTAGCGCCCCCCGCATCTGCAAAAACAAGCCGGTGATTCAAGATTTCCGTCAGCCACGGCTACATTCGACGAGCCACGGCGAGTGCGCGTACCTTTGCTTCAAAGTCCTCGCCGCTTACAACATGTTTGTCGATCTCCTCCTGTATGTCGTGCCACTTGTTGCACGCCGCCTGAATGATCCCCCAATGGGTGCCCATTGCCTTGTCCCCGCGTTCCATCACCGTCTTGTTGAAGTATGGATCGACGAGTTTGCGCTCGTCAAACGCCACCTTGACCCGCTGCCAGTACCTGTCGTAGTTCTGATTGGCGCCGGTGATGCCGTTCATAGACATAGTATTCCAAGCTTCAGCGAGGCACTCCTCTTCTTTGCCCATCCATTTGATCCGAGGCTCGGCCGGCGGCGAGTTCTTGTTCCTTTTCTTCTTCCTCTTGGACGACGCCTGCGTGGGTTGATACGTCTCTGACGTATCGATAATTTCTTATATTCCATGCCACATTATTGATGATATCTACATGTTTTATGCACACTTTATGTCATATTCGTGCATTTTCTGGAACTAACCTATTAACAAGATGCCGAAGTGCCGCTGTCTGTTTTCTGCTGTTTTTGGTTTCAGAAATCCTAGTAAGGAAATATTCTCGGAATTGGACGAAATCAACGCCCAGGGTCCTATTTTGCCACGAAGCTTCCAGAAGACCGAAGAGTCAACGAAGTGGGGCCACAAGGTGGCCAGGAGGGCAGGCGGCGCGGCCCCACCCTTGGCCGCGCCGACCTGTCTCCTGGGCCCCTCGCGACGCCCCCTGACCTACCCTTCCGCCTACAAATAGCCTTCGTCGTGAAACCCCCAGTACCGAGAGCCACGATACGGAAAACCTTCCAGAGACGCCGCCGCCGCCAATCCCATCTCAGGGGATTCAGGAGATCGCCTCCGGCACCCTGCCGGAGAGGGGAATCATCTCCCGGAGGACTCTACGCCGCCATGGTCGCCTCCGGAGTGATGTGTGAGTAGTCTACCCCTGGACTATGGGTCCATAGCAGTAGCTAGATGGTTGTCTTCTCCTCATTGTGCTTAATTGTCGGGTCTTGTGAGCTGCTGAACATAATCAAGATCATCTATCTGTAATTCTATATGTTGTGTTTGTTGGGATCCGATGAATAGAGAATACCATGTTATGTTGATTATCAATTTATATCTATGTGTTGTATATGATCTTGCATGCTCTCCGTTATTAGTAGAGGCTCTGGCCAAGTTTTTACTCTTAACTCCAAGAGGGGGTATTTATGCTCGATAGTGGGTTCATGTCTCCGTGAATCTGGGGAAGTGACAGAAATCTCTAAGATTATGGATGTGCTGTTGCCACTAGGGATAAAACATTGATGCTATGTCCGAGGATGTAGTTATTGATTACATTACGCGCAATACTTAATGCAATTGTCTGTTGTTAGCAACTTAATACTGGAGGGGTTCGGATGATAACTTTGAAGGTGGACTTTTTAGGCATAGATGCATGCTGGATAGCGGTCTATGTACTTTGTCGTAATGCCCAATTAAATCTCACTATACTCATCATAATATGTATGTGCATGGTCATGCCCTCTTTATTTGTCAATTGCCCAACTGTAATTTGTTCACCCAACATGCTGTTTATCTTATGGGAGAGACACCTCTAGTGAACTGTGGACCCCGGTCCAATTCTCTAAACTGAAATACAATCTACTGCAATCGTTTCTACTGTTTTTACGCAAACAATCATCTTCCACACTATACATCTAATCCTTTGTTACAGCAAGCCGGTGAGATTGACAACCTCGCTGTTTCGTTGGGGCAAAGTACTTGGTTTGTGTTGTGCAGGTTCCACGTTGGCGCCGGAATCCCTGGTGTTGCGCCGTGATACGTCTCCGACGTATCGATAATTTCTTATGTTCCATGCCACATTATTGATGTTATCTACATGTTTTATGCACACTTTATGTCATATTCGTGCATTTTCTGGAACTAACCTATTAACAAGATGCCGAAGTGCCGCTCTGTTTCTGCTGTTTTTGGTTTCAGAAATCCTAGTAAAGAAATATTCTCGGAATCGGACGAAATCAACGCCCAGGTTCCTATTTTGCCCGGAAGCATCCAGAACACACGAGAACCGCCAGAGAGGGGGCACTGGGCCCCCAGACCATAGGCCGGCGCGGCCCAGGCCCTGGCCGCGCCGCCCTATAGTGTGGCCACCCCTTCGACCTCCTTGCGCCGCCTCTCCGCCTATATATTCGTCCCTGACCTAAAAACATCGACAAGTTCGACGAAAAAGCCACGGTATGAGAAACCTTCCAGAGCCGCCGCCATCGCGAAGCCAAGATCTGGGGGACAGGAGTCTCTGTTCCGGCACGCCGCCGGGATGGGGAAGTGCCCCCGGAAGGCTCCTCCATCGACACCACCGCCATCTCCATCAACGCTGCTGTCTCCCATGAGGAGGGAGTAGTTCTCCATCGTGGCTCGGGGCTGTACCGGTAGCTATGTGGTTCATCTCTCTCCTATGTACTTCAATACAATAATCTCATGAGCTGCCTTACATGATTGAGATTCATATGATGATGCTTGTAATCTAGATGTCATTATGCTAGTCAAGTGAGTTTTACTTATGTGATCTCCGGAGACTCCTTGTCCCACGTGTGTAAAGGTGATAGTGTGTGCACCGTGTGGGTCTCTTAGGCTATATTTCACAGAATACTTATTCACTGTTATGAATGGCATAGTGAAGTGCTTATTTATATCTCTTTATGATTGCAATGTGTTTTGTATCACAATTTATCTATGTGCTACTCTAGCAATGTTATTAAAGTAGTTTTATTCCTCCTGCACGGTGTAATGGTGACAGTGTGTGCATCCGTGTTAGTACTTGGTTTATGCTATGATTATGATCTCTTGTAGATTATGAAGTTAACTATTGCTATGATGGTATCGATGTGTTCTATGCCTCCTTTCTTAGCATGAAGGTGACAGTGTGCATGCTATGTTAGTACTTGGTTTAGTCTTATTGATCTTTCATGCACTCTAAGGTTATTTAAATATGAACATTGAATTGTGGAGCTTGTTAACTCCGGCATTGAGGGTTCTTGTAATCCTACGCAATGTGTTCATCATCCAACAAGAGTGTAGAGTATGCATTTATCTATTCTGTTATGTGATCAAAGTTGAGAGTGTCCACTAGTGAAAGTCTAATCCCTAGGCCTTGTTCCTAAATACTGCTATCGCTGCTTGTTTACTGTTTTACTGCATTACTACTGCTGCGTTACTACTGCTTATATATATTCATACCACCTGTATTTCACTATCTCTTCGCCGAACTAGTGCACCTATTAGGTGTGTTGGGGACACAAGAGACTTCTTGCTTTGTGGTTGCAGGGTTGCATGAGAGGGATATCTTTGACCTCTTCCTCCCTGAGTTCGATAAACCTTGGGTGATCCACTTAAGGGAAAACTTGCTGCTGTTCTACAAACCTCTGCTCTTGGAGGCCCAACACTGTCTACAGGAAAAGGATGGGGGCGTAGACATCAAGCTATTTTCTGGCGCCGTTGCCGGGGAGGAAAGGTAAAAGGTACTCACACTCCGGATCTCGGCTACTAAGCTATTTTCCGGCGCCGTAAGTACTCGAAGCTATTTCCTTTAGATCCTGCAATTGCATCTTTTTGTTTCTAGTTTACACTAGTTTGGCATAATGGACAAGAATGAGCTTCTTATTCTATTTCCTGATTTAAAACATGGATTGTTTGATGCGAAAATTAAAAAACCTATGGAATCTTATTTGCATGCTGGTAGTAATATTAGTATGAACGCTTTGAACACCATTGTTGATAATGATATAGAAAGTTCTAAGCTTGGGGAAGCTGGTTTTCATGATCTTTTTAGTCCCCCAAGCATTGAGGAGAAAATTTTCTTTGATGATACTTTACCTCCTATTTATGATGATTATAATGATAGTGGTCTTTTGGTTCCACCTACTATGGAGAGTAAATTTTGTTGTGATTATACTATGCCTCCAACACTTGATGAGAATAATAATGATAGCTACTTTGTTGAATTTGCTCCTACTACAATTAATAAGAATAACTATGCTTATGTGGATGAGACTCATGATAAGAATGCTTTATGTGATAGTTATATTGTTGAGTTTGCTCATGATGCTACTGAAAGTTATTATGAGATAGGAAAATATGGTTGTAGAAATTTTCATGTTACTAAAATGCCTCTCTATGTGCTGAAATTTTTGAAGCTACACTTGTTTTATCTTCCTATGCTTGTTACTTTGCTATTCATGAACATGTTTATTTACAAGATTCCTATGCATAGGAAACATGTTAGACTTAAATGTGTTTTGAATTTGCCTCTTGATGCTCTCTTTTGCTTCAAATACTATTTCTTGCGAGTGCATCATTAAAACTGCTGAGCCCATCTTAATGGCTATAAAGAAAGAACTTCTTGGGAGATAACCCATGTGTTATTTTGCTACAGTACTTTGTTTTATATTTGTGTCTTGGAAGTTGTTTACTACTGTAGCAACCTCTCCTTATCTTAGTTTTGTGTTTTGTTGTGCCAAGTGAAGCCTCTAATCGAAGGTTGATACTAGATTTGGATTTCTGCGCAGAAACAGATTTCTATCTGTCACGAATCTGGGCTGTTTTCTCTGTAGATAAATCAGAAAAATATGCCAATTTACGTGCGTGTTCCCCAGATATGTACGCAACTTTCATTAGTTTTGAGTTTTCTGGTATGAGCAACGGAAGTATTTATTAAAAATTCGTCTTTACGGACTGTTCTGTTTTGACAGATTCTGCCTTTTATTTCGCATTGCTTCTTTCGCTGTGTTGGGTAGATTTCTTTGTTCCATTACCTTCCAGTAGCTTTGAGCAATGTCCAGAAGTGTTAAGAATGATTGTGTCACCTCTGAACATGTGAGTTTTTGATTATGTACTAACCCCTCTAATGAAGTTTATGAGAAGTTTGGTGTGAAGGAAGTTTTCAAGGGTCAAGAGAGGAGGATGATATACTATGATCAAGAAGAGTGAAAGCTCTAAGCTTGGGGATGCCCCGGTGGTTCACCCCTGCATATTCTAAGAAGACTCAAGCGTCTAAGCTTGGGGATGCCCAAGGCATCCCCTTCTTCATCGACAACATTATCAGGTTCCTCCCCTGAAACTATATTTTTATTCCATCACATTTTATGTGCTTTTCTTGGAGCGTCGGTTTGTTTTTGTTTTTTTGTTTTGTTTGAATAAAATGGATCCTAGCATTCACTTTGTGGGAGAGAGACACGCTCCGCTGTAGCATATGGACAAGTATGTCCTTAGGCTCTACTCATAGTATTCATGGCGAAGTTTCTTCTTCGTTAAATTGTTATATGGTTGGAATTGGAAAATGATACATGTAGTAATTGCTATAAATGTCTTGGGTAATGTGATACTTGGCAATTTTTGTGCTCATGTTTAAGCTCTTGCATCATATACTTTGCACCTATTAATGAAGAAATACATAGAGCATGCTAAAATTTGGTTTGCATATTTGGTCTCTCTAAGGTCTAGATAATTTCTAGTATTGAGTTTGAACAACAAGGAAGACGGTGTAGAGTCTTATAATGTTTACAATATGTCTTTTATGTGAGTTTTGCTGCACCGGTTCATCCTTGTGTTTGTTTCAAACAACCTTGCTAGCCTAAGCCTTGTATCGAGAGGGAATACTTCTCATGCATCCAAATACTTGAGCCAACCACTATGCCATTTGTGTCCACCATACCTACCTACTACATGGTATTTCTCCGCCATTCCAAAGTAAATTGCTTGAGTGCTACCTTTAAATTTCCACTCTTCACCTTTACAATATATAGCTCATGGGACAAATAGCTTAAAAACTATTGTGGTATTGAATATGTACTTATGCACTTTATCTCTTATTAAGTTGCTTGTTGTGCGATAACCATGTTCCTGGGGATGCCATCAACTACTCTTTGTTGAATATCATGTGAGTTGCTATGCATGTTCGTCTTGTCTGAAGTAAGGGCGATCTACCACCTTATGGTTAGAGCGTGCATATTGTTAGAGAAGAACATTGGGCCGCTAACTAAAGCCATGATCCATGGTGGAAGTTTCAGTTTTGGACATATATCCTCAATCTCATATGAGAAAATTAATTGTTGCTACATGCTTATGCATAAAAGAGGAGTCCATTATCTATTGTCTATGTTGTCCCGATATGGATGTCTAAGTTGAGAATAATCAATTGCGAGAAATCCAATGCGAGCTTTCTCCTTAGACCTTTGTACAGGCGGCATAGAGGTACCCCTTTGTGACACTTGGTTAAAACATGTGCATTGCGATGATCCGGTAGTCCAAGCTAATTAGGACAAGGTGCGGGCACTATTAATATACTATGCATGAGGCTTGCAACTTGTAAGATATAATTTACATGATACATATGCTTTATTACTACCGTTGACAAAATTGTTTCTTGTTTTCAAAATCAAAGCTCTAGCACAAATATAGCAATCGATGCTTTCCTCTTTGAAGGACCATTCTTTTACTTTTAATGTTGAGTCAGTTCACCTATTTCTCTCCACCTCAAGAAACAAACACTTGTGTGAACTGTGCATTGATTCCTACATACTTGCATATTGCACTTATTATATTACTCTATGTTGACAATATCCATGAGATATACATGTTACAAGTTGAAAGCAACCGCTGAAACTTAATCTTCCTTTGTGTTGCTTCAATACCTTTACTTTGAATTATTGCTTTATGAGTTAACTCTTATGCAAGACTTATGGATGCTTGTCTTTAAGTACTATTCATGAAAAGTCTTTGCTATATGATTCATTTGTTTACTCATGTCATTTACATTGTTTGGATTGCTGCATTCACTACATATGCTTTACAAATAGTATGATCAAGGTTATGATAGCATGTCACTCCAGAAATTATCTTTGTTTATCGTTTACCTGCTCGGGACGAGCAGAAACTAAGCTTGGGGATGCTGATACGTCTCCGACGTATCGATAATTTCTTATGTTCCATGCCACATTATTGATGTTATCTACATGTTTTATGCACACTTTATGTCATATTCGTGCATTTTCTAGAACTAACCTATTAACAAGATGCCGAAGTGCCAGTTCCTGTTTTCTGCTGTTTTTGGTTTCAGAAATCCTAGTAAAGAAATATTCTCGGAATCGTACGAAATCAACGCCCAGGTTCCTATTTTGCCCGGAAGCATCCAGAACACACGAGAACCGCTAGAGAGGGGGCACTGGGCCCCCAGACCATAGGCCGGCGTGGCCCAGGCCCTGGCCGCGCCGCCCTATAGTGTGGCCACCCCTTCGACCTCCTTGCGCCGCCTCTCCGCCTATATATTCGTCCCTGACCTAAAAACATCGACAAGTTCGACGAAAAAGCCACGGTACGAGAAACCTTCCAGAGCCGCCGCCATCGCGAAGCCAAGATCTGGGGGACAGGAGTCTCTGTTCCGGCACGCCGCCGGGACGGGGAAGTGCCCCCGGAAGGCTCCTCCATCGACACCACCGCCATCTCCATCAACGCTGCTGTCTCCCATGAGGAGGGAGTAGTTCTCCATCGAGGCTCGGGGCTGTACCGGTAGCTATGTGGTTCATCTCTCTCCTATGTAATTCAATACAGTAATCTCATGAGCTGCCTTACATGATTGAGATTCATATGATGATGCTTGTAATCTAGATGTCATTATGCTAGTCAAGTGAGTTTTACTTATGTGATCTCCGGAGACTCCTTGTCCCACGTGTGTAAAGGTGACAGTGTGTGCACCGTGTGGGTCTCTTAGGCTATATTTCACAGAATACTTATTCACTGTTATGAATGGCATAGTGAAGTGCTTATTTATATCTCTTTATGATTGCAATGTGTTTTGTATCACAATTTATCTATGTGCTACTCTAGCAATGTTATTAAAGTAGTTTTATTCCTCCTGCACGGTGTAATGGTGACAGTGTGTGCATCCGTGTTAGTACTTGGTTTATGCTATGATTATGATCTCTTGTAGATTATGAAGTTAACTATTGCTATGATGGTATCGATGTGTTCTATGCCTCCTTTCTTAGCATGAAGGTGACAGTGTGCATGCTATGTTAGTACTTGGTTTAGTCTTATTGATCTTTCATGCACTCTAAGGTTATTTAAATATGAACATTGAATTGTGGAGCTTGTTAACTCCGGCATTGAGGGTTCTTGTAATCCTACGCAATGTGTTCATCATCCAACAAGAGTGTAGAGTATGCATTTATCTATTCTGTTATGTGATCAAAGTTGAGAGTGTCCACTAGTGAAAGTCTAATCCCTAGGCCTTGTTCCTAAATACTGCTATCGCTGCTTGTTTACTGTTTTACTGCGTTACTACTGCTGCGTTACTACTGCTTATATATATTCATACCACCTGTATTTCACTATCTCTTCGCCGAACTAGTGCACCTATTAGGTGTGTTGGGGACACAAGAGACTTCTTGCTTTGTGGTTGCAGGGTTGCATGAGAGGGATATCTTTGACCTCTTCCTCCCTGAGTTCGATAAACCTTGGGTGATCCACTTAAGGGAAAACTTGCTGTTGTTCTACAAACCTCTGCTCTTGGAGGCCCAACACTGTCTACAGGAAAAGGAGGGGGGCGTAGACATCACGCCGCACTACATCTCGCCGCCATCAACCTTCACGTGCTTCTTGACTCCTACTGGTTCGATAAACCTTGGTTTCTTACTGAGGGAAACTTGCCGCTGTGCGCATCACACCTTCCTCTTGCGGTTCCCAACGGACGCGTGTCGAACGGAAAGACAACACGTCAACCACGCGCATCAAGCAAAATTTCTGGCGCCGTTGCCGGGGAGATCAAGACACGCTGCAAGGGGAGTCTCCACATCCCAATCTCTTTACTTTGTTTTTGTCTTGCTTTATTTTATTTACTAATTTGTTTGCTGCACTAAATCAAAATACAAAAAAATTAGTTGCTAGTTTTACTTTATTTGCTATCTTGTTTGCTATATCAAAAACACAAAAAAATTAGTTACTCGCATTTACTTTATCTAGTTTGCTTTATTTACTACTGCTAAAATGGGTACTCCTGAAAATACTAAGTTGTGTGACTTCACAACCACAAATAATAATGATTTCTTATGCACACCTATTGCTCCACCTGCTACTACAGCAGAATTCTTTGAAATTAAACCTGCTTTACTGAATCTTGTTATGCGAGAGCAATTTTCTGGTGTTAGTTCTGATGATGCTGCTGCCCATCTCAATAATTTTGTTGAACTATGTGAAATTCAAAAGTATAAAGATGTAGATGGTGACATTATAAAATTAAAATTGTTCCCTTTCTCATTAAGAGGAAGAGCTAAAGATTGGTTGCTATCTCTGCCTAAGAATAGTATTGATTCATGGACTAAATGCAAGGATGCTTTTATTGGTAGATATTATCCCCCTGCTAAAATTATATCTTTGAGGAGTAGCATAATGAATTTTAAACAATTGGATACTGAGCATGTTGCACAAGCATGGGAAAGAATGAAATCTCTGGTTAAAAATTGCCCAACCCATGGACTGACTACTTGGATGATCATCCAAACCTTTTATGCAGGACTGAATTTTTCTTCGCGGAACCTATTGGATTCAGCTGCTGGAGGTACCTTTATGTCCATCACTCTTGGTGAAGCAACAAAGCTTCTTGATAATATGATGATCAATTACTCTGAATGGCACACGGAAAGAGCTCCACAAGGTAAGAAGGTAAATTCTGTCGAAGAAACCTCTTCCTTGAGTGATAAGATTGATGCTATTATGTCTATGCTTGTGAATGATAGGACAAATATTGATCCTAATAATGTTCTGTTAGCTTCATTGGTTGCACAAGAAGAACATGTTGATGTAAACTTTATTAAAAATAATAATTTCAACAACAATGCTTACCGGAACAATTCTAGTAACAACTATAGGCCATATCCTTATAATAATGGCAACGACTATGGTAGTTCTTATGGGAATTCTTACAATAATAATAGGAACACACCCCCTGGACTTGAAGCCATGCTTAAAGAATTTATTAGTACACAAACTGCTTTTAACAAATCTGTTGAAGAAAAGCTTGGGAAAATTGATATACTTGCTTCTAAAGTCGATAGTCTTGCTGCTGATGTTGATCTTTTGAAATCGAAAGTTATGCCTAATGAAAATCATCATAATAAAATTGTTACTACAGCAAATGCCATCCAAGTTAGAATTAATGAGAATATAAGATTGATGGCCGAATTGCGTGCTAGATGGGAAAGAGAAGAAAATGAAAAAGAAGATAATATAGCTAAAGTTTGGACTATTACCACCACTAGTAATGCTAATGCTACACAAGTTGCTGCACCTCCTACTAATAATAATAAAAGAATTGGTGTTAGCAATGTTTCCACTTCTAATGCAAAGCGCGAAAAACTACCTGAAACTGCTAAAACTGCTGAAACTGCCTGTGATAAAACTGCAGAAATTTTTTCCAACATTGGGGATGATGATCCCATTGCTTTAGATTATAATGGTTTAAATTTTGATGATTGCCACATCTCTGAAGTTATAAAGTTCTTACAAAAACTTGCTAAGAGTCCTAATGCTAGTGCTATAAATTTGGCTTTCACGAAACATATTACAAATGCTCTCATAAAAGCTAGAGAAGAGAAATTAGAATGCGAAGCTTCTATTCCTAGAAAGCTAGAGGACGGTTGGGAGCCCATCATTAAGATGAAGGTCAATGATTTTGATTGTAATGCTTTATGTGATCTTGGTGCAAGTATTTCTGTTATGCCTAAGAAAATTTATAATATGCTTGACTTGCCACCATTGAAAAATTGTTATTTGGATCTTAATCTTGCTGATAACTCTACAAAGAAACCTTTGGGGAAAGTTGATAATGTTCGCATTACCGTCAACAATAACCTTGTCCCCGTTGATTTTGTTGTCTTGGATATTGAATGCAATTCATCTTGTCCCATCATATTGGGAAGACCTTTTCTTCGAACTGTTGGTGCTATCATTGATATGAAGGAAGGTAATATTAAATATCAATTTCCTCTCAAGAAAGGTATGGAACACTTCCCTAGAAAGAGAATGAAGTTACCTTTTGATTCTATTATTAGAACAAATTATGATGTTGACACTTCATCTCTCGACAATACTTGATACACACTTTCTGCGCCTAGCTGAAAGGCGTTAAAGAAAAGCGCTTATGGGAGACAACCCATGTTTTTACTATAGTATTTTGTTTTATATTTTGTGTCTTGGAAGTTGTTTACTACTGTAGCAACCTCTCCTTATCTTAGTTTAGTGTTTTATTGTGCCAAGTAAATTCGTTGATAGTAAGGTTCATACTAGATTTGGATTACTGCGCAGAAACAGATTTCTTTGCTATCACGAATCTGGGAAAAATTCTCTATAGGTAACTCAGAAAATTATGCCAATTTACGTGAGTGATCCCCAGATATGTACGCAACTTTCATTCAATTTGAGCATTTTTATTTGAGCAAGTCTGGTGCCTCAATAAAATTCGTCATTACGAACTGTTCTGTTTTTGACAGATTCTGCCTTTTATTTCGCATTGCCTGTTTTGTTATGTTCGATGGAATTTTCGATTCCATTGACTTTCAGTAGCTTTGTGCAATGTCCAGAAATGTTAAGAATGATTATGTCACCTCTGAACATGTATATTTTGATTGTGCACTAACTCTCTAATGAGTTGTTTTGAGTTTGGTGTGGAGGAAGTTTTCAAGGATCTAGAGAGGGAGATGATACAACATGATCAAGGAGAGTGAAAGCTCTAAGCTTGGGGATGCCCCGGTGGTTCACCCCTGCATATATCAAGAAGACTCAAGAGTCTAAGCTTGGGGATGCCCAAGGCATCCCCTTCTTCATCGACAACATTATCAGGTTCCTCCCCTGAAACTATATTTTTATTCCATCACATCTTATGTGCTTTGCTTGGAGCGTCGGTTTGTTTTTGTTTTTGTTTTGTTTGAATAAAATGGATCCTAGCATTCTTTGTGTGGGAGAGAGACACGCTCCGCTGTAGCATATGGACAAGTATGTCCTTAGGCTTTACTCATAATATTCATGGCGAAGTTTCTTCTTCGTTAATTTGTTATATGGTTGGAATTGGAAAATGATACATGTAGTAATTGCTATAATGTCTTGGATAATGTGATACTTGGCAATTGTTGTGCTCATGTTTAAGCTCTTGCATCATATACTTTGCACCTATTAATGAAGAAATACATAGAGCATGCTAAAATTTGGTTTGCATATTTGGTCTCTCTAAGGTCTAGATAATTTCTAGTTTTGAGTTTGAACAACAAGGAAGATGGTGTAGAGTCTTATAATGTTTACAATATGTCTTTTATGTGAGTTTTGCTGCACCGCTTCATCCTTGTGTTTGTTTCAAATAGCCTTGCTAGCCTAAACCTTGTATCGAGAGGGAGTTCTTCTCATGCATCCAAAATACTTGAGCCAACCACTATGCCATTTGTGTCCACCATACCTACCTACTACATGGTATTTCTCCGCCATTCCAAAGTAAATTGCTTGAGTGCTACCTTTAAAATTTCTATTTCTCTACCTTTACAGTATATAGCTCATGGGACAAATAGCCTAAAAACTATTGTGGTATTGAATATGTACTTATGCACTTTATCTCTTATTAAGTTGCTTGTTGTGCGATAACCATGTTCCTGGGGATGCCATCAACTACTCTTTGTTGAATATCATGTGAGTTGCTATGCATGTTCGTCTTGTCTGAAGTAAGGGAGATTTACCACCTTATGGTTAGAGCGTGCATATTGTTAGAGAAGAACATTGGGCCGCTAACTAAAGCCATGATCCATGGTGGAAGTTTCAGTTTTGGACAATATCCTCAATCTCATATGAGAAAATTAATTGTTGCTACATGCTTATGCATAAAAGAGGAGTCCATTATCTGTTGTCTATGTTGTCCCAGTATGGATGTCTAAGTTGAGAATAATCAATATCGAGAAATCCGATGCGAGCTTTCTCCTTAGACCTTTGTACAGGCGGCATAGAGGTACCCCTTTGTGACACTTGGTTAAAACATGTGCATTGCGATAATCCCGGTAATCCAAGCTAATTAGGACAAGGTGCGGGCACTATTAGTATACTATGCATGAGGCTTGCAACTTGTAAGATATAATTTACATGACACATATGCTTTATTACTACCGTTGACAAAATTGTTTCTTGTTTTCAAAATCAAAGCTCTAGCACAAATATAGCAATCGATGCTTTCCTCTTTGAAGGAACATTCTTTTACTTTTATTGTTGAGTCAGTTCACCTATTTCTCTCCACCTCAAGAAGCAAACACTTGTGTGAAATGTGCATTGATTCCTACATACTTTCATATTGCACTTGTTATATTACTCTATGTTGACAATATCCATGAGATATACATGATACAAGTTGAAAGCAACCGCTGAAACTTCATCTTCCTTTATGTTGCTTCAATACCTCTACTATGAATTATTGCTTTATGAGTTAACTCTTATGCAAGACTTATTGATGTTTGTCTTGAAGTACTATTCATGAAAAGTCTTTGCTATATGATTCACTTGTTTACTCATGTCATTTACATTGTTTTGATCGCTGCATTCACTACATATGCTTACAATAGTATGATCAAGGTTATGATGGCATGCCACTCTAGAAATTATCTTTTTTATCGTTTACCTGCTCGGGACGAGCAGAAACTAAGCTTGGGGATGCTGATACGTCTCCGACGTATCGATAATTTCTTATGTTCCATGCCACATTATTGATGATATCTACATGTTTTATGCACACTTTATGTCATATTCGTGCATTTTCTGGAACTAACCTATTAACAAGATGCCGAAGTGCCAGTTGCTGTTTTCTGCTGTTTTTGGTTTCAGAAATCCTAGTAAGGAAATATTCTCGGAATTGGACGAAATCAACGCCCAGGGTCCTATTTTGCCACGAAGCTTCCAGAAGACCGAAGAGTCAACGAAGTGGGGCCACGAGGTGGCCGGAGGGCAGGCGGCGCGGCCCACCCTTGGCCGCGCCGACCTGTCTCCCCGGGCCCTCGCGACGCCCCCGACCTACCCTTCCGCCTACAAATAGCCTTCGTCGCGAAACCCCCGCATCGAGAGCCACGATACGGAAAACCTTCCAGAGACGCCGCCGCCACCAATCCCATCTCGGGATTCAGGGAGATCGCCTCCGGCACCCTGCCGGAGAGGGGAATCATCTCCCGGAGGACTCTACGCCGCCATGGTCGCCTCCGGAGTGATGTGTGAGTAGTCTACCCCTGGACTATGGGTCCATAGCAGTAGCTAGATGGTTGTCTTCTCCTCATTGTGCTTAATTGTCGGGTCTTGTGAGCTGTCGAACATGATCAAGATCATCTATCTGTAATTCTATATGTTGTGTTTGTTGGGATCCGATGAATAGAGAATACCATGTTATGTTGATTATCAATATATATATATGTGTTGTTTATGATCTTGCATGCTCTCCGTTATTAGTAGAGGCTCTGGCCAAGTTTTTACTCTTAACTCCAAGAGGGGGTATTTATGCTCGATAGTGGGTTCATGTCTCCGTGAATCTGGGGAAGTGACAGAAATCTCTAAGATTATGGATGTGCTGTTGCCACTAGGGATAAAACATTGATGCTATGTCCGAGGATGTAGTTATTGATTACATTACGCGCAATACTTAATGCAATTGTCTGTTGTTAGCAACTTAATACTGGAGGGGGTTCGGATGATAACCTGAAGGTGGACTTTTTAGGCATAGATGCATGCTGGATAGCGGTCTATGTACTTTGTCGTAATGCCCAATTAAATCTCACTATACTCATCATAATATGTATGTGCATGGTCATGCCCTCTTTATTTGTCAATTGCCCAACTGTAATTTGTTCACCCAACATGCTGTTTATCTTATGGGAGAGACACCTCTAGTGAACTGTGGACCCCGGTCCAATTCTCTAAACTGAAATACAATCTACTACAATACTGTTCTACTGTTTTCTGCAAACAATCATCTTCCACACTATACATCTAATCCTTTGTTACAGCAAGCCGGTGAGATTGACAACCTCGCTGTTTCGTTGGGGCAAAGTACTTGGTTTGTGTTGTGCAGGTTCCACGTTGGCGCCGGAATCCCTGGTGTTGCGCCGCACTACATCTCGCCGCCATCAACCTTCACGTGCTTCTTGACTCCTACTGGTTCGATAAACCTTGGTTTCTTACTGAGGGAAACTTGCCGCTGTGCGCATCACACCTTCCTCTTGGGGTTCCCAATGGACGCGTGTCGAACAGAAAGACAACACGTCAACCACGCGCATCATGGGTTCAGGCGCTTCCTCTACGTCGACGTCGACGTAGTCGTCTTCTTCGTCGACGTCTTGGGTACCGTCGATCTCATCGAGGTGACCGTGGTCGAGGTTGACGCCGCCCCGCGAGGCGACGACATCCGTCACCCTTGCCTCCTCTTGGGTGAAGAAACTCGAGCTCGACGCGGAGGCCACGGAGCCCGCCGTGATCATCTCGTGCATCACAGGCTCATTCGGCAGCGGCATCCCATGGTTGGAGAAGTAGAGCGGCTCATTTTGAACTGTGGCTTCCATGCATGGGTAGATAGTGAGTGGCCTGAGCCACTACAAAATGCTTAGAAGAAACTATGGGGAATGTACCACTCTAGCAATTCAGGTAGAATTGATGACAAGTTAGAGCATGCCAGATTTGTTGAGGAGCTTGCTGTAGAGAAAAACAAGATTGAGAAGAAGTATGCAAGCCTGCTAGTTGATGTGAAGAAATTTGCAGAAGAGACTGAGAAAAGAGTGGTGGAGAGAAATTACAAGTTGATAACTTCAGGAGCTGCCGATGAAATTAATGAGCTAAAGAAGGAGGTTGCTGAGCTGAAGCAGTTGCAGAAAACACAGGCTGAGGTCATTAGGGCAAAGAAGGAGGAATCGGAGGCAGGAAGAGAAGCTTGGAAGACAAAAACTGATGCTTTGAAGAAAGAGAATGATGCATTGAATGAGGAGAAGAGAAAGCTGGAGTACATGCTCTATGACCTGCTAAAGCTTAGCAATGGAAACAAGGACAAGCTCAAAAGGATTAGGGAAGTGTGTGAGGAGGAGTTGATCATTTGATGTCCTACTACAAAATTGTAATGGTTAATTGTGGAGCTGGTAGTATGTAATGGTTAATTGTGCTACTACTAAGCTATGTAAGTGAAGCCAGGTGCTGTAGTATGTCATTTGTATGTGTTCTGTACCCATTTGTTAGGATACATATTTGTTGGACATGTGATTTGTATGGTACTTGGTAGTATGTCAAACTTATATTATATGTGAACCTGTCCTTGTGAACCTGTCCATTTGTTCTGTACCCATGTGTTATCTTATTTGGATTGTATTGGTAGTATGTCAAACTGGAGCTGGAAGTTATCTTCCAGGTTTTTTACAGAAAGCGACCACTTTTGGGGATGTGAATGACAGAAAACCACCACTCTGAGATCCAGCAGCACAAGGTTTAGACAGTACATACATAACTGATAGACGCATGGTTCAGTCACTTAAAAAACTGATAGACACATGGTTCAGACACTTAAATAACTGATAGACACATTGTTTAGACACATACATAACTGGTAGACACATGGTTCAAACACTTAAATAACTGATACACACATGGTTCAGTAGCTCCTGGTTCAGACACATGGTTCAGACACTATCCTGGTACACATACTGACATTACATAAGTTCATTACAGAAGTTCATCACATAACACCTTTTTCGATATCTGCCAAGGTGAGGTTGTCAATGTTGCTTGCTGTCAGGTATCCCTTCATCCTAGTGCTCTCTCTCCTCTCTCTTGCTGGCCTGGGTGCTTTGAATGGAGCTACAGCAGTTGTAGCAGCAGCAGATGCTCTAGCACTTGGAGCACCAAATGCTCTAGTGGCTGCAGCAGGAGCAGATGTTGTAGGACCTGCAGCAGTAGTACTTCCTGATGCTTCAGTTGATGGAGCTTTCTTCCTCTTAGGTGCAGCTGGAGCAGTTGCAACTGCTGAAGCACATGTCTTCCTCTTCCATGGTGCTGGGTTTAGAGGTGCAGAAGCTTGAGCTGTCCTCCTCTTAGGTGCAGCAGGAGAAGGTGATGAAGAGGCTTGGGTAGCAGCTGGAGCAGCACTTGGTGGTGCAGCACTTGGTGGTGCATCACTTGATCCTCCTGGAGCAGCACTTGCTTCCTCTCTGTTCTCCTGTGAAATAAAGAAACATAAGGTACTAATCCAGGTGGACAAGGGATGAATCATATGAACTGTACCTGATGTTTGTTTTTCCTCATCTGTAATGAAGGATTCAGTGGGACACCACAGTTGGTGTACCTGTGCCCAACTTTGCCACAGTTGCTACATGTGATGCTTGCCATTCTAGAGGTTTGTTTTGGCTCTGGCACTTCAAACTTCCCCTTTCTCCTCTTTGTTTGACTTCTACCTAATGAGACCTTGAAAAATGGTGGATCAATGTCAGGTGTTTCAGTTTTGGTCCAGCTATCTTCACCAGGCACATGGTAAACCACTAGATTGTATGCCTCCATGTACATTGGTTTCTTGAAGAAATCATTCACAAAGTCTTCAGGGTGTAGGAATGCCTTGTAGATGACACTGATAGCATGACTGCATGGGATTCCACTGAGGTCCCATCTTTTGCAACCATATGTTCTTGCTGTCAAATTGACAGCATAGGTTTTGTCAGTCCCATTGTTTACTTCCCACAAACCATCAACATATTTCTTTGATCTGTACATTCTTGACCACTTCTTGTTCTCCTCCAGAATCTCTGCATATGTTGGGCAGATCACCCATCTTGCCATTGTTGCTCCAGTTCTCTTGTCATCATTCCTGAACATCAACTTCTTTCTAATACCATCAAACATTGTTCTAACTGGTTTTCCTCTGACATCTAAAATCATCCTGTTGAAAACCTCACTTAGATTGTTGACAACTAGGTCAGCCTTGCAGTTGTAATCCATGGCATATCTAGCCCAAGTTGCAACAGGGATCTTCATTAGCCACTCCCAAGCCTCTAGGCACTCCTCTTTCATGTTAGCCATGGCAACATCAAAACCATGCTGAGTGTAAGAGTAGCTGGCTGCATCTATAAATTTATTGAGCTCTTCACCTCTGAACCCAGAAGTTTGAAAGTTTGCATAAATGTGTCTACGGTAGTATCTTTGAGGACAGTTGGGAAATATTTGGTTGATTGCATTAAGGAGACCCTGTTCATAGCTTTAATTAGTAAACTCCGATAATAAGTGCCGAGGTTTAGGTTAGAGTCCGAGGATAAGTGTCGAGGTTTAGGTTAGAGTTCGAGGATAAATGTATCCTCGGACTCTAACCTAAACATCGACACTTATCCTCGGACTCTAACCTAAACCTCGACACTTATCCTAAACTTGTCAACCAAACTAAGATAATGGTGTAGTATCCAAATTTAAATTAGCTAGGTACAAAAAAGGGAATATACCTTCTGCCTATCTGAGACAATGATGTAGTATCCAAATTTCCCAGCCTCACCACCAAGTGCATATTTGAGCTGTGTTAGAAACCAAGACCATGATGCTGTCTCCTCCTTGTCAACCAAACCAAAAGCAATAGGGAATAGGTTGTTGTTCCCATCCCTTCCAGTAGCACACAGAATTTGTTGTCCAGTGCTAAGCTTGACAAAGCAACCATCTAACCCTGCATAACAATAGAATAATGTAAGAAAATCTGGCATTTATAACCTTTGCAGCATATTTGTATAAAGCTACCATGCAACTCACCAAAGAATAGTATGCACCCTTTAAGAAACCCTTCAATGGATGCACCAAGACAGTAGAACAACCCATGAAATCTAGGGTTCTTACTAGGATGCTCCAGAAGCATTTTTGTTGTCACAGTGCATCTGGAGCCAGGATTTGTATCTATAACTGTCTGCAAGTAATCTCTAAACCTCCTGTACTGCTCAATCTGATCTCCTAGAACAACTTGCAAAGCTTTCTTCTTTGCTCTGTATGCCATCATCTTCTTGACATCTACACCATATTTTTCTTTTGTTGTCTCCATCACTGCCTCAACCCCAGTCCTAGGATCAATTCTGATGCTAGACTCACATACCTTTGCAACCCATTTTCCTGTAACTTTGCAGTGCTCACCTGATGTGCCACAAGTGTGTTCAAGGTGACAATTTCTCAGACAGAAGGTTTTTTCATGTTTAATGACTGACCCAATCATGTAAAAAGGACAACCTTCTGTAGAGCACACTGCCATCACTCTGTCTTTGCAATTCCTGTGGTACCTGAAGTTTCTAAGCTGTGCAATATGCAGGGTTTGCAGTGCTCTTCTGAATACACATCTTGGAAACACATCTTCATGCATAACCCTTGTTCTGGGTGCAATCTACTCTCATCATACCAGACCCTAGGGTCCATCTTCTTGGCCCTGCTCTTTCTTCCCTTTGGCAGAGCCCATGACATTGTCTCAAAGCCATCATCATCCTCTGGGTCTAAATCACCATCTTGCCCTTCATCATGAGATGGCAGCCAATCTGCTGGTGTTGTGCTCTGTTGGCTGCAATGTGATCTGGTGGTAGGTCCTTTCCTCACTGGCAATTTCTTTTTGGTTACTGCAACTGTCTCTTGCAAAACCTCACAATCAGTGTCATCATCAGAGTTATCTGAATCACAGAATATATCTTCAGGTTCCTCATCCTCACATAACTCCTTGGTTCCACCTCTCTTTCTCTTCTTCAAATCAATAAGTTTCTCATTGAGCTCAGTTTCTTCATCAGATTCTGTCTCAACTTCATCCTCTTCTATGAAATCTCCATCTTGCTCATCATCTGAAGAATCTTCCCTGTCTTCTGCGATTTCTTCTTGCTCATCATCTGAACAACCTTCTGCAATTTCTTCTTCCTCATCATCTGTACAACCTGCTGCAATTTCTCTTTGCTCATCAACATTCTGCTTGCCTTCGTCATCAATATTGCTCTGCTGGGTGCACAGGTAAAGCATAGCTGAATCATCAGTGCACTGAACAATTTCTTCCTGGCTAGGTAAAACCACACCATCATCATCCACTGTGTAAACAACAGGAAAACCTATTTCCGACATGGGAATTTGCTCTTCTAATGCTGGTTTGTTGATGTTTACTGGCAATGAGCTACCTCTCACTACAAGAAAAGTTCTGATAGACAACGCCTCAAAATCGTCCGCTAAGGGGTATTTTTCGTTGCCTATGGGCCTAACCCGACGATATGGGTTCTGTTGTGGAAACTGCGTCAGGCAAAGTCCTACGACGATTTTTTCGGTCCGTCGCGCTTGGGCGCCCTTCCGCCACGGAAAATCGGACCGTTGCCCAAGTGTTTCCGGGAGCCCGTTGACTGCTGACGTCATGCAACCTGACACGTGGCGTACGCCGTTAATCGCGCGATTAACGGCGTTAACCGGCTGAAACCCCGTGGTAGATGGTAGGCCCACACGAGGCCTGCCACGTCTTAAGCGGGCCGGCCCATTAAGTTTGCGGGCCGGGCCAGCTGACTTAGTTTGACCGGTCAACTATATAGCTGGGCTGGTCCATTAGTTACGTGGGCCGGGCCTAACCTCTAAGGTTGACTGGTCAAAACTTTAATGGGCCGGCCCACTAAGTATGTGGGCCGGGCCGAATGCACTCGTTTGACCGGTCAACAGGCAAAAGGGCCAGCCCACAAGACATGTGGGACCCACTTTCCTAGTATCGGGCCGGCCCATTTACAAAGTGGGGTCCACATTAAAGCAACTGGGCCGGCCCAAGAAGTTATTGGGCCGGCCCAATAAGCATGTGGGTCCCACTTTCCTGCTATCGGGCCGGCCCATTTAGTACGTGGGGTCCACATTTGATCAAATGGGCTGGCCCAACAAGCCAGTGGGCCGGGCCAAAAGCACCGGTGGGTCCCACTTTCCTGTTAAAGGGCTAGCCCATTTAGTATGTGGGGTCCACCATATAGCAAGTGGGCCGGCCCAACAAGATAGTGGGCCGGGCCAAAAACACAGGTGGGTCCCACTTTCCAGTTAAAGGGCTGGCCCATTTAGTATGTGGGGTCCACCATATAGCAAGTGGGCCGGCCCACCAAGATAGTGGGCCGGGCCAAAACACTGGTGGGTCCCACTTTCCTGTTAAAGGGCCGACCCATTTAGTATGTGGGGTCCACCATATAGCAAGTGGGCCGGCCCAACACGCTAGTGGGCCGGGCCAAAAACACAGGTGGGTCCCACTTTCCTCTTAAAGGGCCGGCCCGTTTAGTATGTGGGGTCCACCATATAGCAAGTGGGCCGGCCCACCAAGATAGTGGGCCGGGCCAAAAACACTGGTGGGTCCCACTTTCGTCTTAAAGGGCCGGCCCATTTAGTATGCGGGGTCCACCGCAAAAGCAATTGGGCTGGCCCAACTAGTTAGTGGGCCGGCCCAGTAGTGGGTGGGGTCCACCTTAAAGCAAGTGGGCCGGCCCAATTAGAGTGTGGGGTCCACAGTAAATCAAGTGGGCTGGCCCAATAAGTAAGTGGGCCAGCCCGTTTAGTTGCTGTTTATATGCCGGCGTAAAAGGCGCTTTAGGATTTTGCGGGCCGGCACGTATGTGATTTCGCTTAATTGGGCCGTTTAAGGGATAGGAATTCGTGATTTAGATACTGAGAATATTTACGCAGCATTGATTTCTGTCGGATAGCCTCACTTACCACAAGCACCAAAGAAAAAATGCGCGAAAGAACTATAAAAACTAACTAAATATTACATCAGCTGCAAGGCTTTGAAAAAATATTACAGAACCCAGAGAAATTGAATGGTAATTAAACCTAGCAATACAATGAAGCGATCCGGCAATCTTTTAAGTTGTCCATGCAGCACCTATATCTGAAACAAAGACATTACAAGTTAAGACAGCAACAATGGAAACGCAAAGACACTGCAATATTGTTTGCCAAAGAATTTGGAACTCATCATTTCGTCGTTATAACAAGATCATTGTAATGCGCACAATAAGCAAACAAAGAGTGCATGCCGCATACCAACAGCCAATATAACAGAGCATGTTAGAATGAAACAAAGAGACTTACTACCGTCGAGTCCCATGCAAACCAACATGTTCGGGAGTACAAAATTGGCATGAACAACATAGTAGCAGGCTATAAATTTTGTAACAACGATCGAGCAAGATGAAGTTATGATGGCTACATCTACAGAGCGAGGAATGTAAACCAAAAATAGAAGTTACGATGGCAAAAGCTAAAGAGGAGGGAATGTGAACCAACATGTGCCAAGTGCAATTACTTCATTTTGGCCGTGAACTAAATAATACTCCTGAACTTATAGTGAAGGGGATGCAAATCAAGATGTTTCGGGATATAAACTTGTAATGAGCAACACATAGAGGATAGTTAATGCTGGAGCTTAGGATGGACCAGATACAGAATATAGTGGGATCACCTGTGAACTTGTATAAGAGGGAATGCAAACCAATATGTTCAGCTTTCCATATGTGAGCGTCATGCCAAGTCAGAGAAACAAGTCAATAATGCAGCTTTTGAAGAACAAGATGGCACGCAAAATTATTATCTAGTAGTATGACAAGTTTATTTGTACTACAAAGCTAGATAGCAGAGTGATAGCATGCCAAACTAAGTCCTTACTTTGTTAGCTAACAATGAACTAGATACAAAACAATGGCATCACCTGTAGTACACAGAATGCAAGCCAACATGTTCATGGAGTAAAAAATTGGCACAAACAACATAGTAGCAGGCCATAATTTTTGTAACAACGACTGAGCAAGATAAAGTTATGATGGCTAGATCTACAGAGCAGGGAATGTAAACCAAATATAGAAGTTACGATGCCAAAAGCTATAGAGCAGGGAATGCGAACCAACATGTGCAATTACTTAAAATTGGCCATGAACTAAATAATAGCAGGATGTTACTATAATACCTATAATTTTTGTAACAACGACTGAGCAAGATAGAAGTTATGATGGCTACATCTACAGAGCAGGGAATGCAAACCAAAATGTTCAATCGCTTAAAGTTAGCAATGAAGTAGAAAATAGCAACGTGTTACGGTCATAGCTAGGAATGAACTAAAAGAGCTTCAGACAAACAAGCATCTGAACCCAGAACATGGCGCTAAAACAAGGGACTTACATTAGGAGAAGCACTCTGTGGGAGTCACAGCAGATCTTCCTGGGGTTGATAGATCCAGTGATGAAGTACGCTACATGTGCTACTTGGGGTTGGAGAGACGGCCATTACACTTCATGATTACTCATCTCATCTGCAAAAACGTAACGGCGCGTCGTTAGCACAAACAGGTTCCCCCAAGATTAAACAAGAACTTGCAGGCAAGCAATAGAAAAGCAACAGTAGAAGAGTTTAGATCATGCAAGGCGCCGGTGAAGCAGATCCGGTTCATGCACAGCGGTGTCGGTGAGCAAGATCCGATGCGGTGGACGACGGATCCGGCGAAGCGGCTCCGGCGGGGTGGACGATACCGCAGCTGAAGCGACTGCGGTAGACTGCTGGATGAGCATATGGTTTCGAGGTACGGCGGGGATGATCCGGTCCGGTTGATGACTGCGTCGATGAAGCGGCTCCGACAGGCAGCCGGATGATGAGGATCGCGAGGGCTCGGGTAGGCCAGGGAAGTCCGGCGGGGATGTTCCGGTGCGGTGGTCGTGGAGGTGGGAGAGAGGGACTTGGGAAGTTCCGGTGGGTGGTCCGAAGGAAATGTATTTTTTTTGGGAGGGTTTCCGGGCTAGGGAGGTGGTGATCCAAAAAATGACGGGCAGACCCCCCCACCAACCGACTTTGCTGCCATCTCCATAGGGGTAGAATGGGAATTTGGAAGCGTGTGAAATTTTTGTATTTTGTGGGCGGGAAGTTTTGCCGCTATGAGATTTTGAATTTGGCCACTGTCCAAGTATAATGATAAAAAATTGTGAGACCGTACTAGTACCTCTGTTCAAGGCCGAGTGCAAAATCAAATCATCATCACGTTGAAAATTTGTTACCAACTTACCATGATCATGATCTACCTCTGAAAATGGGCGCATCCACTAAAACTTGCAAAATATAATGATACAAATTTGTGAGACCGTACTAGTACTTATGTTCAAGGTCGAGTGCAACATCAAATCATCATTACATTGAAAATTGTGTTACCATGATCATGATATTTCTCTGAATTTGGCGCATCCGCTAAATCTCGCAAAGGATAATGATAAAAAAAATGTGAGATTGCACTAGTTCTTATGTTCAAGGCCGAGTACAAGATCAAATCATCATCACGTTGAAATTTGTTACAATGATCATGACATGTCTCTAAAATTGGTGCATCCGCTAAATCTTGCACGTGGCGCATCTCGGTGCGGAGCAACAGGTTGGTGCTATCAAGGTTGAGGCGTTGTTATCACCAGAATTTGACCGATTTAGAGGTGGGCCGCGATCAAGATGGGCTTGAAGAAAATACATGGAAGAATATACGTGAATCGGCCTTATATGCAAAGTTTGGGCTAGTTTGCCCGTGTATCTGTAATATAGTAGGATACGTGTCGGTTAGTTAGAGTTTGGCTCGTGCACGGTGGGGATTATTCCCACGTTAGAAAGTCTACGGACTATAAATATGTATCTAGGGTTTATGAAATAAACAACAATCACGTTCACCACAAACCAATCTAGGCGCATCGCCAACTCCCTTATCTCGAGGGTTTCTTCCGGGTAAGCATCATGCTGCCTAGATCGCATCTTGCGATCTAGGCAGTACAAGTTTATTCGTTGTTCATGCGTTGCTCGTACTGAAGCCTTTTTGATGGCGAGCAACGTAGTTATCTTAGATGTGTTAGGGTTAGCATTGTTCATCGTATCATATGCTATCGTCGTGCAACCCTTAGACATCTAGCCGCCCTTATGCCTATCTTAGGTGTAAGGGCGGCACCCCGCTTGATCATTGTTTAGTAGATCCGATCCGTTATGGTTGCTCCTTGTTCTTCAAGGATTAGTTTAATATCTGCATAGTTAGGCCTTACAAACGGGTTGAAGGATCCAGTGGCGCGTAGGGTGTAGTTCGCTAGCCCTAGACAGGATGTTCCGGGGATCAACCTCGTGTTGGTTTTTAGGCCTTGTCTAGGGTCTGTTTACGAACACCGTGCGTGGCCGCGAGGCTCAATCACGAGTAGGATGTTCCGATTATGTGGTGAAAACCCTAAATCGTAGTAGATCGCTTTAGCTTTATATTGATCAAGCAGGACCACCATATATTCGTACACCTCATGCGAATCATGGGTGGATCGGCTCTTTGAGCCGTTTCACAGGACAACCTGAGAGCCGATCGAGGCTCGTATTTAATGTTTACGTGTATGCCATGCAGGAAACTAACCGAGGCATCTCCATCACCTTCCTGACCAGGTATAGGTCAGGTGGCACCCCCTTGCACCAGCATCGGACGTGCGTGCCGAGTCTTTGCGGGCCGTCGCTCGGAGGGACCAGGGCCAGCCGCAGTCCTGGGAGCCTCCCGGCTCTACTGTGTTGCCCGTCGCTGCTCGCCGGTGGGTTTCTGACCGCAACACATTCTGGCACGCCCGGTGGGACCGTCTTCGACATCAACCGCATCGCCATCTACATCTGAGATGGCGGACGGCACCCCAGTCACGTACGAGGATCTGACCGAGGAGCTCAAGAAGAAGTATGACGAGGTCAAAGCGATCCTCGAAGCCGACCTCATCGGCTCTTTTCACAGAACCCGCTCACATGGCATCAGGTGGAAAGGGTTCTCACCTGAAGGCGCGCTCGATGGAGTGGACCTGTCCGCCCCGTCAGAAGAACGCACCAGGTCCCTGCGTCAGGAGATTAACTACATGGTAGCTCACTCGCTGCACCGCCATTCTGAGAGCCTGGTGAACACTTTGGAGCGTGTCGCTCTTCGGGTGATCCAGGAAATCATGAGGCATCAGTACTCTCCGTCAGGACCAGCTCTCGGGACTTACCAAGGAGAGATGCCACTCCAGTCCCGTCCACCGCTGCCATTCGCGTTGGCAGCACCAGAAGTGCCGAGTTCACCGGCATACGTCGTCTACAAGATCGGTGGTGACCCTAGTGACTACCAGTTCTTGCATGAGGCGCCGAAGGAGATCCCTCACGGGTACACGTGCACATACGTGCCAGACTGCAGTAACTGGGCACTCACAAACCAGACTGCAGCAGCAGGGACCTCTGGAACAACAGGAGGAACTTCGGGAACAGATCTTGAGAAGCAGACGTGGCTAGCCAAGTATGCCACTCCGACAAACCTCCAGAGCTCAGCTCCTGCAGTTGGTTCAGAGCTGGAAAAGCAAGCATGGCTGGCTAAGTATGCCACTCCGGCAAATCTTCAGAGTTCGACTCCTGCAGCCAGAACCGCGGATCAAATCAGTACCATCCTGAGAGACCAGTTCAGCATGGTGCCGAAGAGGAGGACAATCGGCTATTCCAAGCCGTACCCCAACGAGTACGAGTTGATCCCGCTACCACCCAAATATCGGCTCCCTGATTTCTCCAAGTTTAATGGATCAGATGGTTCCAGCTCCATCGAGCACGTGAGCCGATATTTGGCACAGCTGGGCACGATCTCAGCAGCAGATGAACTGCGTGTGAGGTTCTTCGCACAGTCCCTCACAGGATCGGCTTTCGGGTGGTACACATCGCTGCCACCAGACTCAATCCGGACGTGGAAGCAGTTGGAAGAGCAGTTCCACATGCAGTATCACTCAGAGGCTTCCGAGGCCGGCATTGCCGATCTAGCACAAATACATCAGAAGCGTGGAGAAACTGTGGCAGAATACGTCCAGCGCTTCAGACTTGTTAGGAACCGATGTTATTCGGCTCGTGTGACTGAAAAAGAAGCAGTCGAGTTGGCAGTGGTGGGCCTTGCATCACCAATCAAGGATATGGCCTCCCAAGCAGACTACCCTTCACTGGCGCACATGGTTCAGAAACTGTCGTTATATGAACAGCGCCACCCAGACTTGTACCAGGACAAATTCAAGCGTGCGGTAATCCTGGTTGAGGCAGATGAAGACGAAGGCTCTGCGGGAGATCAAGAGGTAGCAGTGGCTGAATGGACTCGGGGGGCAACCCCCGTGTCCTGCAAATGGGTTAAGCCACCAGGTCCGCCCAGAGGGTTTGATTTTGACGTGACTAAAACTGAGCAAATCTTCGACCTCTTACTCAAGGAGAAGCAGCTGAAGATACCTGAAGGCCTCAAAATCCCCACGGTACAGGAGCTGAACGGAAACCATACTGCAAATGGCATAACTCGTTCTCCCATACCACCAACGACTGCAGGGTGTGGCGTCAGCAGATCCAAATGGCGATAGAACACGGACGTCTAATTTTCAACCAGTACGCCATGAAAGTCGACACTCACCCCTTCCCCGCCGTTAACATGGTGGAGTGCACTTACCCTGGAGGGTGCCAGCCAAGTTTCTCGTTCAACATCAACATGATAGGACTTGGACACCACTCTGGTAAGGACGGAGACGAGGGCAGCTGCTCTCGTAGCAAGGACAGAGAGGAAGCCGTTCCACGCGATCGGCTCCATCACGATGGCAAGCGCTACATCACAGAGGGAGAAGTGAGGAACGTGAGATATCAGCGACCTCTCTCTGATCACCTCCTCAACAAGTATGTGAGTCAATATGACCAACGCCGACGACCCAACGACGATGATGAAAGGGATCGTCTGGCTAGGGACGCCAGGAGACGTCGTCGGCATGATCGCGACGAGGAGAGATATGAGCGCCACGCCAAGGAAAGGTTAAGGGAGCAAGACGAAGAGGATAGGCACTGGGACTGTCCCTTCTTCAGACACTGCTGGGATTCAGGAATGAGCCGATTGCCTACAATCGGCAATCGCCTGAGAATGTAGACAGAAGAGGAAGGATGCAGCTAACGTGTCCGTGTTCAAACGTCTAGGGCCTCTCCCACCTCGGAACAAGCACGCTGAGTCCCCTCGGGTGGAAGATCTCGAGGATTTGGAAGACGATGATGAAGAAGAAGACAGGTACCACCGGCCAAGGTGGTGCCCTGATGGACTCAGCCGTTCCCAAAAGCGTAGGGTTCAGCGACTGCGTGGCTTGGAGGAAGCCGAAAGGTTATACCTGCACACGCTAAGGAAGGCGCGGCCTGATCTGGCCGCGAAAATTCAGCGAACCCTGGATGAAGAGGGTCGACCACAAAAAATGGAGTGGCGCCCCAAGCAAAGGAAAGCCGATGATGAAACATCGGCTGGCACAAACATGGTGTTCATCCTTCCGACGGAGTTTAGTGCTCCAGGATTAGACGAGGCACCTGTGGTACAACTTGACTGCGGCCCACGGCCAGTTATCTTTGAGAAGCCACGAGAAAGAAGCTACAGACATCTGAAGGCCATGTACTTGCGAGGTTATATCAATGGGCAGCCTGTCAACAAGATGCTGGTGGACACCGGAGCGGCAGTCAACATTACGCCATACTCCATGCTACGTCGGTTGGGACGCTCTAGCTCAGATCTGATCAAGACCAACGTGACACTGAGCGATTTCAACGGCCAAGCGTCTGACGCACAAGGTGTTCTGAATGTGGATCTGACCGTAGGAAGGAAAACCATCCCTACGACGTTCTTTATCGTCGACAGCAAGAGCACCTATGATGTCCTGCTAGGAAGAGATTGGATCCACGCCAACTGTTGCATTCCATCCACGATGCACCAATGCGTAATACAGTGGGATGGAGATGAGGTAGAGGTCGTCCATGCAGATGACTCAGCCGAGATTTCAACGGCTGGCATGAACGCTTGGGAAACAGCAGGCCAAGAGCCACTCTCAGGTATCAATTTGGACGACTGCGAGCGCATCGACGTGACAAAGGATGGGGTTAGGCTGGTCTTATCCACCGGCCTGACCGTGTAGCAAGAACGAACCGATGGGCAAACGTGGCGAGGCCGATCGTTGGTATCGGCCCCAAAGATCTATGGAGGAACATTGCAAAACCTTCATTGAGCGATTCGATCAACGTGGAGGCCGATTCCAGCAATCGGCCAAAATTATCCTCACCACACATTCTGCCTGTGTTCAACGTCGATCTAATGGGCAGCGGTTTTACGTCGGCTGATGAGAGTCAACATTAGTCCTAACGGAGCCGACGTTCAAATACAGTGCCTTGGCTAACTACAGAGCCGATATCCGCAGTTACCTAGCAGATTCGGCTCGGGGGGCACCTACACAGATGAACATGTGCAGATGAACATGTGTGCAGTGAAATATTGGGGGCCGATAGAAAAAATCGGCCAGTAAAAAAAAATTCTCATGGTATACAGCCGATGCAAGGACATCAACTTTAGAGCTAAGAAACAAAGCCGATGCACAGCCATCGACTCTAGTACAATTACACAGGATCTACCTGATGCGTGTTCAAGACGCGGATTTTCACTAAATCCAGTTCAGCTGTGAGGCCTTCTGCTTCCTCGAGGGAGTAAAAAATGAGAGCTTCCTCAGCCGTAATGAGCCGATTTTGGTGCCTGAACTTTCTCGGCGAGGACTTCCAACCCTTTACGCCAGTTCAACAGTACTGTCAGAAGCGTCAGTTTTGGCATACAAGGCAGCCTTCTGTTCTTTAAGCCGTTGATGTTTCGTCTACAATATCGGATTGCAACGGAAGAAAAGACGATCGACGGGGGCAAGTTTGGCTGACTCTGCATGGTGGCTGTCTCGGAATTACCCGAGTTCGAATCTGTGCATCCTCACCGTTATTCTCGCCTTGACTAAGGCTCGGGGGGCAGCTGGCCTGGTGGATGCTCTGTTTTTAGAAGCCGATTGGAGTGTCATCGGCTGATCCTGCATCATAACCTTCTTCGAAAGCGGTGAGTTGTTGCAGTAGAAGACTACTGGAGCTGCTGAAAGAGAAGCCGTCATCATCTACAGGGTCAGAACCGTTTCTGTTTCTGCGAAAAGATAGAGCAAGGCGCTATGTTCGGACAGTAAGGGACAGTTAAGGATCACCTTCAGGCTGGAAACCATAGCGTGGGCATTGGATGGTGCTGCCCACGGATTCATTGCAGTTGCGAACCTGCGTGATCGACATCTGAGGTTCGTATGGCCGTGGGTTGGATCTGTTCAAGTGGCGTTTTGGAGAATTGGGTTTTGCCCTTGCGGACAGGCCACAGATTACCATTTGGGTAAACAATAGAGTTGGCTCTGCTCGCGTTTTCATGGCGAGGACCGGTGCGCTGCCATCGGCTCATAATTTGTTGACTTATTTTAGCAATCGGTAAATTTGGTGAAAGGACAGAATCAGCTGAGAAGTTCTTCTTCATAACAAGAGGGGTTTTTACAAAAGAAGAGCCGATTGCTCAAGAAAGGGAAGACAAAGGAAGAGCCGATTGCTCAGGGGCTACTAGTCCTACTTTACTAGTCCTCGCTGGCCTCGTCGTTGGCATCGCTGCCATCGGCGCTGCTTCCGGAGAGTTCCTCGTCGCTGCTACCCCAGCCCTCGGCCGGAGCCTCTTCTTCCTCGTCATCATCATCATCCTCGCTGTCCGCCCAAGCACGGAAGCGCTTTGCCGGCGGATACCCAGCGGAGGAGGAGGAATCATCCTCCTCCTTTTCCTCTTCTTCCTCGTCATCATCATCGTCCTCGCTGTCCGCCCAAGCGCGGAATCGTTTTGCCGGCGGATACCCAGCGGAGGAGGGGGAATTATCTTCCTCCTTTTCCTTTTCTTCCTCTACTTCTTCTTCTTCCTCCTCCCCGTCGGAGGAGGTGGGTTTCGCCCAGGGGTGGAGGTCGTCTTCGCTTTCGCTCTTCAGCTCCCCTTCGATGAGGAACTTGAGGTCGTCTTCCCCATCGGTCAGAGGTAAGTCACCATCTGACCCGACGAGTGCTTCAGGTGGGCCGTCTGGCACATGATCAAAGTTCCACTCCTGCTCGCTCGAGGAGGAAGACTGGAGGGAGAGGCCTGAGGAGGTGGAGGAAGAGGATGACATTGCTGCAGGGGAAGAGGGTTTTTTAGGTGCCGATAGCCGGAACAGAGCAAGGGGATGAAGTGGCGAACCATGCGGCGCAGTTAAATAAAGGAGATATAGTGGAGATTCAATGCCACAGCAGTTTCCGAGGAGGTGGTGCCCAAGAAAAAAAACTGCCAGGTCACGCGGAGAAGTTGAGAAGGCAGGGCATCATGATGAAGGATGCTGCGACGGTTCTGCTCTGCCATGACATGACCCGACGAAGAAAATGCAGGGTGATTTTGGAATTATCAATTCCAAAACCAGGGGGGCATGTGTTATCACCAGAATTTGACCGATTTAGAGGTGGGCCGCGATCAAGATGGGCTTGAAGAAAATACATGGAAGAATATACGTGAATCGGCCTTATATGCAAAGTTTGGGCTAGTTTGCCCGTGTATCTGTAATATAGTAGGATACGTGTCGGTTAGTTAGAGTTTGGCTCGTGCACGGTGGGGATTATTCCCACGTTAGAAAGTCTACGGACTATAAATATGTATCTAGGGTTTATGAAATAAACAACAATCATGTTCACCACAAACCAATCTAGGCGCATCGCCAACTCCCTTGTCTCGAGGGTTTCTTCCGGGTAAGCATCATGCTGCCTAGATCGCATCTTGCGATCTAGGCAGTACAAGTTTATTCGTTGTTCATGCGTTGCTCGTACTGAAGCCTTTTTGATGGCGAGCAACGTAGTTATCTTAGATGTGTTAGGGTTAGCATTGTTCATCGTATCATATGCTATCGTCGTGCAACCCTTAGACATCTAGCCGCCCTTACGCCTATCTTAGGTGTAAGGGCGGCACCCCGCTTGATCATTGTTTAGTAGATCCGATCTGTTATGGTTGCTCCTTGTTCTTCAAGGATTAGTTTAATATCTGCATAGTTAGGCCTTACAAACGGGTTGAAGGATCCAGTGGCGCGTAGGGTGTAGTTCGCTAGCCCTAGACAGGATGTTCCGGGGATCAACCTCGTGTTGGTTTTTAGGCCTTGTCTAGGGTCGGTTTACGAACACCGTGCGTGGCCGCGAGGCACAATCACGAGTAGGATGTTCCGATTATGTGGTGAAAACCCTAAATCGTAGTAGATCGCTTTAGCTTTATATTGATCAAGCAGGACCACCATATATTCGTACACCTCGTGCGAATCATGGGTGGATCGACTCTTTGAGCCGATTCACAGGACAACCTGAGAGCCGATCGAGGCTCGTATTTAATGTTTACGTGTATACCATGCAGGAAACTAAGCGAGGCATCTCCATCACCTTCCTGACCAGGTATAGGTCAGGTGGCACGCCCTTGCACCAGCATCGGACGTGTGTGCCGAGTCTTTGCGGGCCGTCGCTCGGAGGGACCAGGGCCAGCCGCAGTCCTGGGAGCCTCACGGCTCTACTGCGTTGCCCGTCGCTGCTCGCCGGTGGGTTTCTGACCGCAACAGGCGTCGGTAGCGTCATCGGGCTCTCCTCTCTTGATAGATCTTCTACATGGCGCGGCGCACCACCCGCCGATAAGCAGTCACATGTGAGACCGAGGTGGAGACGTCCCCGGCATCCTCGAGGCGCGGCCGCCCTTCTACGAGCCAGCGTCGACTCAAGGTATGAATCCATGTGGTGCCTTAGATTTATTGTTCTTCTCTTATGATTATTTTGAGCCGAACATGTGTGCTCTTTCTCTGAATATATTCCTTGGAAAGCTTACCAAGTTACTTAAATTCACTTCGTTGTTAATCTTGCGAGCTAATATTGTTATTTTAATGAACGGTGGTGCGTGCAAGCAGAATTATTTGTGGGTGTGTTGAGCTGTTAGGCATAAGTCAAAATCCTCATCTAAACGAGGCCTCAGCTTAACACATAAAAAAGGTGTTCAATCTCGCCCACAATACCCTCTTCTTTCCTCTCCCTTTATTGGAACTTGTTTTGCAGACAAGGAAAGTGGCACGTGTAATGTGAGTAAAACCCTCTTAGCCAAAATCATCTACGAGCAAGATTTTCTATATTGTAGATGCCCCAATTGACTCTCATCCCCAAAGTAGTTTTTTTATGTCAGTATAGACTTCTTTACTGGATGTATACTATCGTACATGGCATGCATTTGCCTAATGAGCAGCATTGTATTGCTATTCTAGCCAACCTGATCGATATGTCAAGCTTCATGCACGAGATGCCATGTTTAATTTACTCCCTCGCTCTGATCCATATTTCTTGATGTGAAATGAATGTGAATCGGAGGGAGTACTTTTCTTAGATAGTACTATATCATTTCAAAAAAAAGTACTACTACATCACAAATGCATCAAAAGAGTACTACATCACAAGACCACCACGGTTGTACTAGTAGAGTTTAATGCTGAACTTCCAAAGGGATTAAGATTACACATATGAACTTTAAACATGACCAGGAGCATGAGGGCCAGCAGCAGGGGCGTTGACGTGGAGCAAGCTAGGCAAGACATAATTCTGGAGGAAGAGGCCATATGATGCGTGCTTGGCCTTGGTTGCAGGGCGGTGTTTCCCCCTATGTACTTAGGCCTACACCCATCGCATGTTGGATCAGGCTGTGGATGTCCTTCTAGAGAAATTTGCCACATAATGGGCAAAATAGCTCCCCGCGCATGCAGAAACGAATTTCACCACCCTTCAGCCGCTTGAGAACATAGTGGCTTTTCCGGTCCCTGCGCACCTTGTTGTTGTCCATGTCATCAGAATACTCCTATGAATTATTAAGTACTACATAATCAGGTTTTTTATGACAGATCGAATAAATACTCCACTAACATAATCAAACCTTAGAAACCCTAAAATTAAATGTGTAGAACAAGTAAATGGCAGAAGAAATCGTAATAAATCATGAGAAACCCTATGAACAACCATGAACATAAGCCACAACAATTGCAAGTCCACTAAGTATGAACACATAAATTGATTATATGACTACATGGCAGATTAGTCGAAATTAAACTAGAATCTGATCTTACGAATCGTAGAATCAATTACATCTACAAGAACAAGGTAGGATATCAAATCAATCAAGAACCAGGCTCGTGCAAACCATGTGAACAGCAATATGACACAAAGAGGGTTGGGACAGTTTCGGTAAAAGAGAAGTACCTCCTCGTCATCACCCTCAACATCCTCCTGGAACTGAACGTTTGGGCCGAAATCGTCGAAGGGGTCGAGGTTCGCGTCCAGCATCGGGCCTAGGAAGACCTCGCCGTGGTGGCCTGCAACGCCGTGCACATCTTCGGCGGGATAAACAACATTGGTATCCACCTTCTGCTCGACGGCCAGGACGCCCGTTTCGACCGAGGTCGAAGAACCAGACAAGCAGAGGAGACGAGCGGCATGGGTGCCCGGTGAAGCCTCACCCGTCGTGACGGCCAGGACACCCATTTCGACCGAGGTCGAAGAATCCGACAAGCAGAGGAGACGAGCGGCCTGGGTGCCCGGTGAAGCCTCACCCACCGCGACGGCCACTACCGTAGAGGCATCCTCTGCGTGGGCGGTCGCCTATTGCTCCGCCTCGTATGCAATACCTATCTTCATGCTGCTGCGGTTGGAAACGGGAAAGTCGATGCCTCAGAGGTGCGGTGAGTGGATGGGGGGTTTTCACAGTGTGGGGGAGGCAGGTTGGGGGAGTGGAGAGGACGAGCTCGCGAGAGATGATGAGGCCGATTATGTTATAGCCTCTGACTCTCTGTATCCAGTAGTGGACGCGTGAAGTCATGCATGTACTCGACTTTCCACTTTCTGGGAGACGTGTACGAAACTTTTTTTTTGGACCATTTAACTTCATGTGGGACTCATGTATACCAATACTTCCAAACGTCATAAGTAATTCAAAATCATTCAGAATAATATGAGACCTTAACATTTTATTTTTTGTGTCAGATATTGTCTATGAAAAATAACATCCTTCAAAAAATAAATCCCCTATGCCAATCCGATCATGCCCGTCTACTCCAACTAGCTTCCTCGAGTAATTTGTCACCTTACATTCTTAAAATGAACCAAAATTTGGCACAGGGGTGCATCATCACATGGAAAATGATGTTACCATTCTGTCTTCCCATTTTTTTTGAATTTTTCAAAATTGTCATGCCCTAACGGAAAAAATGTACTCCTTCTAAGAAGCATGTATCAGAATGGCATTACCAAAACCTAGGGGTGGGGTGGGGGGAGGGGGGCACATGGTGGTGTGATGATACATCACATTTGGACCACACAACACCATTTGGACCAACCAAAAAAAAACCACCCTACACAAACCCTGGTCAAAACTAGTTTGACCAATATTACAAAAGTTGTACGGAGTACATAATTCAGAAACCGTCAGAAATATACGAAGCATTCAGGAGTCCCCAAAGTCAGTGACTTTGAGTCACTTACAACTGTGGTCCACATATCAGTCACCCAAAGTCATGGCAAAGTCAGCTTGGCAAAGTCACCGACAGACAAAGCAAGCAGTGAACACACAACTCCGTAGCACTGAAAAGACATCTCACAGAAAAGGCTAGTACTACCTTTTCTTCCCGGATAAGCAAAAATAGCTGATCGGTACTGACGAAATGCACCAGGTCCGCAATGTACTCCAGCTATAAGTGAAGCATGCCTACCACTGAAGAGGAAATTCAAGATTCCACCAGATCCCCATATCACTCTTTTGCATAAAACACGGACATATCTTTTGCACAATTCACCACTTGTTGGTCTAATCTATCGCAACTTCCATCAGTTGGTCATCCAATTAACGATTTAACGGATTAGAAAAATAAGCGGTGGAATTAGAAGTACTAGTAGCGAAATGTGCAAAATATACCATCCTTCCCAAGGGGGTTTGTCCAGAAGAGGGCCGGATGACAATGTCCCGGGTGCATCCAGAAACGAGAGGGGTAGTTTCTAATACATGTAAGAAATTATTTTACAAAAAGGTACATATTAAGTAGTACAACTATTAGTACAGTACTACTATTTCGAGGGAAAATGCCATGTCGTGCGACCTCTAATCAATGAGTAGAAGTTGTAGGTGCGCATAACATGCATTGCTGAAAGCTGGTTCCGCTGGAATTTGAGCTCAGCCGGGGCGGATTCTGCGAAGTTCGCCCGACGTCACTCATGTATCCCACCAAACTGCTCACTTCTTTCAATGTCTCTTCTCTTTCACTGCAGCTCTCCAACATCAGGTGCATCAACTTATCTTGTGCCTTCTGCCTCTCGAGAAGGGCAAGGATGGCGATGTCAGCATATTCAAGGTTCAACTTTTGGAGCTGTACTTTATCCTGAAGAAGGATTTTGTACTCTATATCAGACTTGTCTCTTTCGAGGCACACAGTCTTGAGTATGCTGCTGGCTTTCTCCGCTGATGCAATGTTCCTCTCTTTCTGCTTAATCAGCTCGTTCTTCAACATATCGCGCTCATTGCGAAGGCTGCAAATGAGCTCCACAAGAGTTTTCGAATTCTTCTTCTTGGCAGCCAAATCGTCTCGGAGGCGATCACACTCTAAGCTGAGCTCCTCGTTTTTTTCCATCAAGATGGCGACAGTGGTGTCGATAGTCGGCGCCGCTTCCTTCAGGGCGAAATCATCGGTAGCAAGTAAGCGCAAAGGAAGAAGAAGAAGAAGAAGAAGAAGATAACTACACAGTGCTTGGTGCTACCTCATTTCGCCGGGGTAGGGCCGGGTTGAAATCATCGGACGACGATGATTCCTTGGTCGTGGAAGTTGGTGCAGTACGGGCGTCGTTGGAACTTCCAACCCTTTAAGATGTATAACCATAGAGACTCTTAAAGAGCTTGAGCCCGGGCAAGAAGAAACGAAAGTACATGGCGAAGGAAACTAACCCGGTGAGCACAGCACGGACGCGTTTCGGCGACGGCGGCAGCGGCGGCGACGGCGAGCCCACTTGGTTTCTGGAACCGTCTCTCGAAATTTCGAGCCGGCGTTTTTTATCCGCGTACTTGACCGCCGGCGACCTGAAGTTTGAACACATTAATTGCTGGAGGAGAGAGCGACGAAAGAAACGAAAGTACATGGCGAAGGAAACTAACCCGGTGAGCACAGCACGGACGCGTTTCGGCGGCGGCGGCGACGGCGAGCCCACTTGGTTTCTGGAAGCGTCTCTCGAAATTTCGAGCCGGCGTTTTTTCTCCGCGTACTTGACTGCCGACGACCTGAATTTTGAAGACATTGCTGGAGGAGAGAGCGACGAACAAATGTTTGTTAGGTGGAGTGAGGAAGAAAGTGAATGGAACGAGAGAGTTTAGCGTTTTTCCCTTATAGTCATAGTCGCTAACCGTGACGCGGGAAGGTTGGTCGTCGGCGTTTAATGGTCTCCCGCGTGGAAACCGAGGCGGCCACGAGGTAGCAGCTGGCCACGCGGCGTCCAGTCGCCTACGCCGCCGTAAATGAGGGTAGTTGCCTACCACCACCAGGTGACATGCACCTTTTGCATGTCACCGTGTGACATGCGGCCTAAATTCAAATTTAAAACATTGCGAAAAAAATCATGCATCCGGTGACATGCCCATGGCATGCCACCGATGAAGAGTTCCGTGCCATGCACTCTGGCACTCTGCGTCGTCTTGCATCAGAAAATGAGCGAAGAACGAGGACGAGGCACTAGTTCAAATTTAGGATGAAGTTTAAGTTTTATTTTGGTTTAAATTAGATTAGAGGGAGTAGTACTCTTACTTTATTACTAGTACTTGTGTTAATGTAGTAGTATTATTATGGTGGTGTACTTGCGTTCATGTACTTGTTTCAGCTGTTTTGGTGAAGGAGACATGCATCACCTTTTTTGGTGATGTATCTAGTCGTCATGTAGCCCTTGTCAAATTCCTCTGATATACTGATGGGAGGGCTTGTTCACCCCATACTGATGGGAGCCCTTGTCAAATCGTAATCATAGCCAAAAGGCGCATTTTTTCCCGATATTACTCGATGCTTAAGGCGCGGGTGGTTGTGGTTCAGTTATCTCCCTAATTTGCACCTGCTTTCCCGTTTCCACTAGTCGAAAGTCGAAACCTGGCCACATTAACCCAAGATCCTGAAGCCGCCGCCTCAACCCTAGCCGCCTCCAGTTCTTCCTCCTCCATAGATTGGTTCCCCCTCCTCCGGTTGGCTTCGCCGGCGTCAGGAGGAGTGGGGAACCCGATCTATGCGTGGAGTTTCGAATAAAAGTATTGTTTTCATTAGATTATATTAGATTATGTTAGGATTTTGGTAGCCGCCTTCTTGTTGGTTTCCCCTCAATGGAGATGGCATCGTCTGCAATAAGTGATCTTCGGCCTTTCGTTCGGTGACGAGATCTTCTTCCTGGCGTCAATGGTGGTCTTGAACGATCACAATTTTCTAGGTATGGGCCTTTGGATCTTGCTTCGCCAGATCGATTTTGGATCTTTTGTCTTTGTTGCCGTGGGGAGGATTATCCTCGCAGTTTTTGTCCCGGCTGCTACGTCCTCGACAATGGTGATTCGTACTCTCGGCTCTCCATCGACGATGACAAAGCTAGTCGGTTATTATTCCCTGATATACTGGTGTTGGTACTCTTGCCGATGTTGTATGACTGCTTTAATGGTTGCGTGCGTGCACGCAGCTTTGGCATTGCGGCTCAAAAAATTATGGGAGAACTTTCATCGGTATCTACAGGTCTATGGTTAGTTATCTATTTTTGGCTGCCTTCAGAAAAGTACAAGATTGTGTTCTGGAAGAAGAAAAAAATTGAAGACCTCGAAGATTTGTTACTATCTTTTAGACTTTATTTTGTAATCGTTGGAGTCAGTTCATGTATCTCTACCATGTACTATTTGTTGCTATGAATATATGTGGTATTGATTGTCAAAAAAAAACCCAAGATCCTGAAAAACTGTTGGTCTATCCCGAGAAACGAGGAGGTTTAAGGAAACGAGGAGTCCAGCGCGTGCGGAAGGAGCTTTAATCGTGCGAGCATGCAGGGGCAAATGAGGAAACTAGCGATTACTTTCTCTCCTGCCAGTCTTATACCTTAATAAATGGGCAAACTGAGCACGTTGTAGCTAATCCTTTTATTAATTAAGCAGCTATATTAGTCAATAAGATTGCCTTATGTTTTTCCTCAGTTTTCGCCAAGCCCTTATTTGTAACCCGCAGAAGGAGCTCAGACGGGAGGATTCCAGTTTAGTTGACCGTTCCGTGCTGACGTGTGGGGCTAGTAGAAAGGGACCGCGTGGGACAGGACGAGACCGCGTTTGGTTGTACGTGAGCAGGAGCTGGGTTCTGTCTCTCTCGGCGCGAATTGGCATTTTTAAGAGCACCTTTTCCCCCTCTGTCTCTTTGTCTTTATTAACCAAATTAGTATCAAATCTAGAGAAGCTTGCATTTCTGTCTTTCTTCAATTATTTGTGCCTTTTGGCCCTCGTTGTTTGCCCAATATGGCAGCAAATCTAGTACTCCCTCTGGTCCATATGTATGTAGTTAAATCTAGAAGCAAATCTCCAGGGTAATGTACTCCGTACGACAAATTCACAGTAATAGTAAATCGAGAAAACAAAGTAGGGCCAACAAAATATACTCCAGTAGAATAGGGATAGATAATAGGGATCCCTCCCTAGATAATAAGCTGCATACACAGCAGCCAACAGGTTCGAGGTTCTTCACAACACCATCATACTAACAACATAACAACAAGGGATCCCTAGCTAACAACAAAATAGAAGCTGCTTTGCAGCAGCAGCACACGTCCAGGACTCCGCCTACCCCATCTGCCTCTGCCTCCACTTGTTGCTCCCCTTGGGAGCCTTGGGCTTGAGCGGAGGCATGCGCCCGGTGGAGATCTCCACCCGCTGGATGCTGCGGAGGTGCATGCCGAGCGCCATGTGCTTGGCGCGGAAGGAGTGGGGGTTCACCGACGCGCCGACCTTGGGGTTGGTGTTGCCGATGTTCTCGGCATGCGTGAGGAGGCAGTTGAAGTCAGTGCGGCCGAGCCTCCTAGTGCAGAAGGGGCACCTGTAGACACCCTTGGCGAAGTAGGAGACGTACTGGCCGACCTGCAGCCTCCGCAGCACCTGGCGAGTCTTGACGTCATGGTGCTCGTCGTCGCTGCCGACGTCGCTGCCAGACAGCTGATCCATATCAAACGGGAACTATTAGTGAATGAGATGCAACGATGACTAACGTGCATGATAACAAAGTAAGGAAAAACAGAGCCAGCCTCAGTTAGAGTGGACACGATTATATGTCTACAGGGATGGTGTTAGCGAACCATAGCTCATGCACAACAGATTTGTATTACAAAGAATGGTTCGCTGAACCCACTCTGTAAAAATTTGTGCCCAACGATTCATCATAGGCAAAGAAACAGATTCCAGATCTGATTTTGAACAGATTCCAGAATATTTGCAAAATTAAACGGTTGATATCTTTTGATTCGTGCATAAAATAACTGACTGAGATCCCATAAATTAACTGATTGAGATCCCATTATTACTTGCATAAATTAACCGAACGGCCGAACTCCAAATCTTAAACGAAATCAAGAAGGGATCAAAGCAAAATGGAATAAAATCGGCGCAAATATTAACCCAATACTCAACCATCTACAGATCGACACTAATAGTTACTAGGGAACCAGCAAAAATAGGGTTCAAAAAGGAATGGGGAACCAAAAAGGGAGCAAACCATAGTTACCTCGTTCCATGGGTCGTCCATGCAGGTGTCATAGGGGTTCGGAGGCGAGATGTACGGCACCGGCTCATAGGGGTCCCATCCCGGCGGGATACGACCGCCACCGGCGGCGACGGCCTTTGAGGGGACGACGTCGAAGAGGGAGGCGTCGCGCTTGGAGCCGACGGCGTCATGGACGATGGGATTCGCATTCTCCATGTCCATCTCGCCTGCAGAGAGGGAGAGGGTTTTTTGCTTTGGAGAAGATGATGGGACGTGAGAGGCGGCGTTGCATGAGCGAATGAGAGTGACAAAGATAGTGCGAGGAGGCGTCTATAAAGGCGAGGGGTGGTTAATGCGACCCGCGTCCTACGCGTCCACCATTTAACGTCTGCACGTCTTGGGCTTCTGCAACGCGACACGTGTCCACGATTGCACGTCTTCGACTTCTGCACCGCGACTCGCGTCAGTACCCGTCAACAATTGCACGTCTTCCACTTCTGCACCGCAACACGCGTACTCGAGTCTAACCCTGGAAATTTAGATATACTCTCGAGTCTTATACTGTAGCATTTTTTGTGTGCTCGGTTTTCCCCTTGAGTACTAATACTGGCTAGTGCAATATACTCAGTTTTACCTCAAGTGCCTGGTCAACAGAGAGTCAACAAATGGGATTAACTAGTTAAATGAGTCAACAAATGGGATTATCAGTTCGTTTTCACGTGTTAAACTTGTCTAAATATTGGTCAAACCTAGGATTGGACCAAGATTCAAATGGGCAGAAAATTAAAAAAAACAGAAAAATGAAAAACCAAAGCACATAGTCTTCTTATGTCATATAGTAAGCATTAAAGGTGATAAACAAGGTCTAGACATATTCAAACCATATAAATCATGTATCTACCCCCTAACCCCTAAACTCTGTCTTATGAAGTCAAGCATGAAGAGAAGTGGTTTTGGGTTTCAAACATGGAAATTTCAAAAACCTCCCAAAAACTTCATTTTAGAGTGACTAAGAAGGATACATGCTTCCCTTTTCATTTTCATGTTTTAAACTTGTTTAAATCTTGGTCAAACCTAGGATTTGACCAAGATTCAAATGGGCATTAAAATTTAAAAATCAGAAAAATGAAAAACCAAAGCACATAGTGTTCTTATGTCATATAGTAAGCATTAAAGTTGATAAACAAGGTCTAGACATATTCAAACCATACAAATCATGTATCTACCCCCTAACCCCTAAACTCTGTCTTATGAAGTCAAGCATGAAGAGAACTGGTTTTGGGTTTCAAACATGGAAATTTCAAAAACCTCCCAAAAACTTCATTTTAGAGTGACTAAGAAGAATACATGCTTCCCTTTTCATTTTCATGTTTTAAACTTGTTTAAATCTTGGTCAAACCTAGGATTTGACCAAGATTCGAATGGGCATCAAAATTTAAAAAAATCAGAAAAATGAAAAACCAAAGCACATAGTTTTCTTATGCCATATAGTAAGCATTCAAGTTGATAAACAAGGTCTATACATATTTAAACCAGACAAATCATGTATCTATACCCCTAAACCTTAAACTCTGTCTTATGAAGTCTAGCATGAAGAGAAGTCGTTTTGGGTTTCAAACATGGAAATTTCAAGAACATCCCAAAAGCTTCATTTTAGTGTGACTAAGAAGGATCAAGGCTTACCTTTTCATTTTCATGTTTTAAACTTGTTTAAATCCTGGTCAAATATAGGTTTGACCAAGATTCAAATGGGCATAAAATAAAAATATAGAAAAATGAAAAACCAAAGCACATAGTCTTCTTATGTCATATAGTAAGCATTAAAGTTGATAAACAAGGTCTAGTCTTATTCAAACTAGACAAATCATGTATCTACCCGCTAACCCCTAAACTCTGTCTTATGAAGTCTAGCATGAAGAGAAGTCGTTTTGGGTTCAAACATGGAAATTTCAAGAACATCCCAAAAGCTTCATTTTAGTGTGACTAAGAAGGATCAAGGCTTACCTTTTCATTTTCATGTTTTAAACTTGTTTAAATCCTGGTTAAATCTAGGATTTGACCAAGATTCAAATGGGCATAAAATAAAAAAATAGAAAAATGAAAAACCAAAGCACATAGTCTTCTTATGTCATATAGTAAGCATTAAAGTTGATAAACAAGGTCTAGACTTATTCAAACTAGACAAATCATGTATCTATCCGCAAACCCCTAAACTCTATCTTATAAAGTCAAGCATGAAGAGAAGTGCATGGTTTTCGGTTTCAAACATGGAAATTTTAAAAAACTCCCAAAAAATTCATTTTAGAGTGACTAAGAAGGATACATGCTTCCCTTTTCATTTTCATGTTATATACTTGTTTAAATCTTGGTCAAACCTAGGATTTTACCAAGATTCAAATGTGCATCAAAATTCCAAAAAAATCAGAAAAATGAAAAAACAAAGCACATAGTTTTGTTATGTCATATAGTAAGCATTAAAGTTGATAAACAAGGTCTAGACATATTCAAACAAGAAAAATCATATGTCTACCCCCTAACCCTAAACTCTGTCTTATGTAGTCAAGCATGAAGAGAAGTGCTTTTGGGTTTGAAACATGGAAATTTCAAAAACCACCCAAAAGCTTTATTTTAGAGTGACTAAGAAGGATCCATGCTTATCTTTTCATTTTCATATTTTAAACTTGTTTAAATCATTGTCAAACCTAGGATTTGACCAAGATTCAAATGGGCATAAAATTAAAAAAATCAGAAAAATGAAAAACTAAAGCACATAGTCTTCTTATGTCATATATATAGTAAGCATTTAATAGATGATAAATAAGGTCTAGACAATTCAAATAATACAAATCATGTATCTACCCCTAACCCTAAACTCTATCTTATGAAGTCAAGCATGAAGAGAAGTGGTTTTTGGTTTCAAACACAAAAATTTCAAAAACCTCCCAAAAGCTTCATTTTAATTAGACTAACTTATTAATTATGAAGGATCCAGGATTGATTACCTTTTCATTGTCATGTTTTAAACTTGTTTAAATCTTGGTCAAACCTGGGATTTGACCAAGATTCGAATGGGCATAAAAATTAAGAAAAAAATCGTAAGAATGAAAAACCAAAGCACATAGCCTTCTTATGTCATATAGTAAGCATTCAAATTGATAAACAAGGTCTAGACATGTTCAAACCAGAAAAATCATGTATCTACCCCTAACCCTAAACTATGTCTTATGAAGTCAAGCATGCATGAAGAGAAGTGGTTTTGGGTTTCAAACATGAAAATTTCAAAAACCTCCCAAAAGCTTCATTTTAGAGCGACTAATAAGGATCGATGCTTACCTTTTCATTTTCATGTTTTTACTTATTTGAATCTTGGTCAAATCCTAGGTTTGACCAAGATTTAAACAAGTTTAAAACATGAAAATGAAATGGGAAGTGTGTATCCTTCTTAGTCAGTCTAAAATGAAGCTTTTGGGATGTTCTTGAAATTTCCATGTTTGAAACCCAAAACCACTTAAGACAGAGTTTTTGGTTAGGTGTAGATACATGATTTTTCTTGTTTGAATATGTCTAGACCTTGTTTATCAACTTGAATGCTTATGACATAAGAAGGCTATATATGTGCTTTGGTTTTCCATTTTTTCATTTTTATGCCCATTTAAATATTGGTCAAATCCTAGGTTTGACCAGGGTTTAATCAAGTTTAAAACATGACAATGAAAAGGTAAGCATGAATCCTTTCTTAGTCACTCTAAAATGAAGGTACTTGAAATTTTTATGTTTGAAACACAAAACCCCAGTTCTCTTCATATGTTTGACTTCATAAGACAGAGTTTAGGGTTAGGGGTAGATATGATACATGATATTTCTGGTTTGAATATGTCTAGACCTTGTTTATCAACTTGAATGCTTACTATATGACATAAGAAGGCTATATATGTGCTTTGGTTTTTCATTTTTTTATTTTTTTTGAATTTTTACGCCCGTTTGAATCTTGGTCAAATCCTAGGTTTGACCAAGGTTAAAACAAGTTTAAAACATGGCAATGAAAAGGTAAGCATTGATCCTTCTTAGTCACTCTAAAATGAAGCTTTTGGGAGGTTTGTGAAATTTCCATGTTTGAAACCCAAAATCACTTCTCCTCATACTTAACTTCATAAGACAGATTTTAGGGTTAGGGGGTAGATACATGTTTTGTGTGGTTTGAATATGTCTAGACCTTGTTTATCAACTTGAATGCTTACTATATGACATAAGAATACTATGTGCTTTGGTTTTTCATTTTTCTGATTTTTTTAATTGTTAAACCCATTTGAATCTTGGTCAAATCCTAGGTTTGAGCAAGATTTAAACAAGTTTAAAACATGAAAATGGAAAGCTAAGCATGAATCATTCTTAGTCGCTCTAAAAATCTTTCGGTCTGCAGAAGAGTCGAATCTGCAATCAGTAGTTACAAATGCGACCCACCTTAGGGATGGATAATAAGACTTGGGCAATATAAACGTTGATACTTACTTTGTGATACTAAAATATATGTATCTAGACATATTTCAGTTGTAGATACATCCATTTTAACATCAAGTAATATGGATCGGAGGACTAGCTAAAGAACAATGAGAGGCAGTGTTTCTCTCCCCCAGCCTACTTGGCGGAGTGGCCCTCCATCAGGACAGGTGGTGATTCCGCTTCTCTCGTTGGAATTCCTTATCCCCCAGCCTAGTCGGCGACGTGCGCTCCTCAGTGACCTGCGCGAGGGCGCCTCGGCGACCTACGCAAAGGTGGCTGGACTCGGAGCGCATCGACTTCCTTCTGCGGTGCCTGGATTGGATCGACCATCCCGCGCGTGTCCTCCACCATATTGTTTTTCTTCAAGATGCTATCATCCATCATCTTCTTCACCGCATCATGTTGGGTGTTGAGGCTCCCGTTGATAGCTTGAACGCACCTGTTTGATAGCTCGACGTTTTCTTCGCGAAGAAAGCCGCACTCGATCTTAAGCATCAAATTCTCGCCCTTGAGCTTCTTGATGATAGAGTTCATTTCCTCACTTGATGGAACGCTCACATCATGCAGCTTGCCCCGGCCGGTGACCTCGTCCTTCAAAGTATCGACATCATCGCGAAAGTTGGAGGCGAGTTCCACGAGAGTTTTAAGCTCATCTCTGAAACACGCCGATGCTTCCTGCATGGCAATATCATCAGTACCGAAACAAAGTGACGAGAGGAAGACGAAAATGTCCAATCAGTGGTAACCTCTAAGCGCAGGAGACAGGGGTTGAAGTCGTCATGAGAAGATGTCAGGGTGCGTCGTGGGGCACTGAGATATGTATAAAAAGGATTAATACAGAATAAAGAGTTGGGACCTCCGGGCCAGGAAGAATCAAGAAACATGGCGATGGAAACCAACCAGGAATCTTCGACCGCACGACTGACGCCGTTCCGAGACGAGCGCGAAGCAGGGCCTTCGTTTTCTGGCGGGCCCTTTCTCGCGGCCAGCATCTGGATAGACCGCCGGCGGGAACTCTCCGCGCCCTTGGTCAACACTAGATGGTGCTTCTTCAAGCGAGATGGTGGCCTTGACTTCGGAGGCATCGCTGGAAGTGGAAGGAGACTGGAAGTGAAGCAAGAAGGGGATGGAAGAAGTACTCCCCCCTATTAAAACCAGACAACCGTCTCCTGCCCTCGCTTCGAGCAACTTGGTCCGCCCATCCTAAATCAACGGTCGAGAGGGGGCTCCCTTGCGAACTGAGATCCAGTGTGTTATAAAAGCGACAAGCAAATAACGAAGAACGAAACAAGAACACACGCAGGGGACACCAGATTTAACGTGGAAAACTGTTGGGGGAATAACCCCCGGTATGCCAAAGGCATGCCAAACCGGATGGTTTGAGCCATCAAGATACCGGTTTAATGTTCTTACCGGAAGCCTGGTAGGAATTTGGGAAAGCAAAGCTAGGCCGGTATCCCCAAAGGGGTATGCCGGAACCCGGTAAAGAAGGTACCGGAAAGGAGGGCCTGACGGCAGGACTGGTCAAAGATTCTCTTCTGAGCAAGAAGACAAGGATGAGCTAAGCAAAGTGGCTTTAATCAGAGCCCTGGCGCCAAAGAGAGGGGTGACGTCCAAAGAAGCCGGAGGACATCAGCAGCCCTGATTAAAGAGGACTCCGGCGTCACCCATGATTAAAGTAGCTTTGTACAGTAGCCTTGTAAAGTAGTTTGTCCAGTCAAAGATGCCATTAGGGTTTCTTGCACTGTAAGCCACCCTCTCCCCTATATAAGGAGAGGGGGCAGCCCTTCTTCACGGGGATGTAGGTACGCGCGAGACCACAGGAGAGTTTTAGGCAATAAAACCTGTAACCATGTTGTGATCAATGAAGCTAGCGATCTAGTAAAGAGTTCTTCCTCTTGTCTCTCTTCTTGTATACCGGTCTCTGGCTGTGTTCTTGAGGAAAGCATCCGGAAGTTCTTCCCATCTAATCGCAAACCCTCCCCCGAATCCTCTAGCGTCCATTCGGCCCCAATCTAAGCCATCCTATGGCATCTGCTCGTTCACCACGACGACAGTTGGCGCCCACCGTGGGGCATGAAGTGGCGCTTGATGGAGTTCACATTCGGGCGGGCGTCCTCGAGATCTCCGGCGAGCGTACGGTGTCCGTGTTGGTGCAGCGCATCTACGCCATGGACTTCATCAACGACAACGCGGGCTGCTTCGCCAACGGCGGCGTCTTCCCCAAGAACGGCCGCATCATCGAGTTTGGCAGCCACCGCGTCTACCTCGGCACCGTCCCCGTGCGCCAGCGCCTCTCGCCGGTGCTGGTGGCGCCGGACCCGCCAAGATGGCTCTGTGCTGGTCGTGCCGCCGGCAGCGTCAAGGTAATGATGACCGGTGTGGCTGGTGCAGGAAAGGAGGTTGCGGGTGAAGGTGATGGTCGCGCGGTCTCGACCCGTGCGGCTAAGCCACCGCTGGCGCGCGGCGCAGGCGCAGCGGGAGCATCATCCGCGCCACCGGAGACACCGCTCCAAGCGGCGATGAACGTCCTCGCCACCCCCATCGTGCAGAACATCGACCCGGCAGCGGCTCAGGCGGAGCTGGAGGCGCAGCGCCAGAAGATGCTCGAGAGCGGCAAGGACATCGTCAGGGCGCAGCGTGAGCTGAACCTAACCGTACGTGAGTACAACGCTGCCCATGGCTTTGCTTCTGTTAGCGCGCATGCTGCTAGGATGCCGGAAAACCGGCTAAAAGCTCGCAACCTAGATCAAGATTTGCGCAAAGAGATTCATGCCGGCAAAAGTACCTCTGCATCTGTTAGCATCGTGGAAAAGCCTAAGTATAGCAGCCCGGATAAAACTATAAAAGCTGCTAAAGCTGCGGTAGAGCTGTGCGAGTCGCTTTCCGGAGATGCTTTGGCAAAACAGCAAGAGCGTGTTAGAGAGCTGCTGGAAACTATTGAGCAGCAGAACGCTGAGCAGCTGGCTAAGCTGAACAAGGCCGCGGCCTCAAAGTCCGCGCGTTCAACAAAGAATGCCGGTAGCAAGTCCCATGGGCAGGCTTCGTCCCCCCATCCGGATAGAAGAAGAGAAAAAGAAGTGAATGCGCAGCAGATGACTGTGTACGATCCGGTTCTTGCCGGAAAGCAACAAGCCGGGCAACATGATGCCGGTAGAAAGGGCCAAGGGGCAGAGCGAGGCTACGCCAGAGGCGGCTATGCCGGAAACAATCATGCCGGTAGATATGAGACCGGGCAAAACTATCGAGCTGCAAGGGCAGCGTACGATGAGGAGGAAATAGATCCCCCGAGGTACCGGCAGGCAAGGGCCGCGGCACCGGAATGTTATGATGAAGCTGACTCTGCAAGACCGGCAGCATACCGGAACCCATTGGGAGAACGCTTGGGAGAAAGATACTTACCGGAACGGGATGCAAGGCACCGTCTGGATAGAGTGTACTTGTCGGAAATGATCGAGGAGGAAGGTCCTCCAGGTCCAAAGTGCTTTGGCCCAAGGATCATGAAAGAAAAACCACCAGTTCGCAACTTTATGTTGCCCCGTGACACAAAGACATACGATGGCACCACGAAGCCGGAAGATTGGCTCGCGGATTACGTGACTGCGGTATACGTCGCAGGCGGTGGAGGAACCGTAGCAGGAGGAGGAAACCGGCGTTGGGCCGTGAGGATCATACCATCGTTTTTGGTTGGACCGGCAAGAATCTGGCTAAACAACTTGCCGGCAGGAAGCATAAATGGCTGGCTGGATTTTGAGGAGGCTTTTGTGAGCAATTTCAGCAGCACCTATCAGAGGCCAAACAGGCCGCAGCAACTTGCTCTGTGCGTGCAGCGCCCGAACGAAACAGACCGGGATTATCTGGCCCGGTGGAACACCACAAGGAACTCCTGTGAAGGAGTAATCGAGGCACAGGCCATTGCTTGGTTTAGCAGTGGATGCAGAAGAGGTTCACCGTTGTGGCAAAAGTTGCAGCGCAACATGCCGACAACGTTGGCAGAGATGATACGTGTGGCGGATAGCTATGCGTTGGGAGACCCAACGCAGCCGGCAGTGCAACCTGAGCCGGAACAGCTGCGCCACGAACAACACCGGGACAACCGGAGTAACAAAAGAAGGGAAGATTTTCCGGATCGAAGGTACGGTCCGCAGCAAGTTGCTGCTGTGCAGGAAAACTCTGAGGCCAGCGACGATCGAGAGGCAAAAAACCGGATCGCAGCCATGGGCAGGTCCTAAGAAACAATGGGTGGAAAAGAAACCCTGGGTCCAGAAAAGAAACTGGCAAGAACCCGCAAAATACACCATGGAAGCTGCCATGGACCAACCTTGCCGGTGGCACACACCGAATCCGGCACACCCGTCAAACCATCTGACGAAGGATTGTACCTGGACCAAGTACTTGATGCAAAAGGGAACGGTAAAAGACGCACAGCCACCACAAGACATGCCGCGGCAGCAACAGCTACCACCACCACCGCCACTTACCGGGGCAAACGCCTTACCGGTGCAGCCAAACCGGCAGCAGTACCAGCAAGTTAACCGGGTGGAGCAAGATGATCAACCACCTCCACCGGCACCTTTAGGCCGGAATGTTTACGAAGACCCGCATATGTGCTGTGTTGTCTTTGTCACTGAGCCAACAGACAGGCAAAGTGTGCACCGCCGCTCCATGGAGGTCAATGCTGTGATGCCGGCAGTCCCCAAGTACATGCTGTGGTCCAATCAGGAAATTACCTGGTCATTCAAGGATCACCCTAAGATCATGCCGAATCCGGGTGGATATGCTCTTGTTGTGGACCCAATCATGAAGGGGCCGCAAGCTCGAGTAAAATTCAGCAAGGTGCTGATCGATAATGGCAGCAGCATAAACATCATGTACAAGCACACCATGCGTACGTTGGGCATAACAGAAAACATGCTTCAGCCAACGCGCACAACGTTCCACGGGATCGTTCCTGGCTTGTCCTGTGCCCCGATAGGAAAAGTTCGGGTGGACGTGGCATTTGGAGGACGTGACAGTTGCCGGGTTGAAAATGTTGAGTTTGAGGTGGTGGATCTAGACAGTCCCTACCATGCATTGCTAGGAAGACCGGCGTTGGCAGCCTTCATGGCCACAACTCATACGGCTTACCTCAAGATGAAGATGCCGGCACCTCGTGGACCGCCGATCGTGGTGGGAAACTATAAGGTCTCACCGGAAATCGCATCTGCCGGATCGAACCTAGCGGAATCGCTGGTGATCGCGGAGGAAAAGAAAAGAATGCAAACAGCTGTTGCGCTGGCTCGATCCTCACAATTGAGCTTAGCGGCAATGAGTGAAAACATGGGCTCACCGGCATTCAAGCCAACAAATGAAACAAAGGACATCGTGCTGGATCCGGCTTACCCAGAGCGCACCGTTCGTATCGGTGCCGGGCTTGATCAAGCATAGGAAAGCGCGCTCGTCAGCTTCCTCCGTGAGAATCGGAATATCTTTGCCTGGTCAATCGATGATTTGGTAGGTGTTCCGAGGGAGCTGGCTGAGCACTCCTTAAACGTCCGGAAAGATGCCAAGCCGGTGCGGCAACCACTGCGCCGGTTCGCTGAAGATAGAAGAAAGATCATAGGAGAAGAGGTAACCAAACTGCTTGTTGCCGGATTCATTGTGGAGGTCACGCACACAGAGTGGCTGGCCAATCCGGTAATGGTTGAAAAGAAGAAAGATGAGAACCTGGAGGCAAAAGCTCCGAAGGTGTGGCGCATGTGCATCGACTACACCAACCTAAACAAGGCTTGCCCAAGAGATCCTTTTCCTTTGCCGCGAATCGATCAAGTGATTGATTCAACTGCTGGGTGTGAGTTGTTGTCCTTCCTGGACGCGTATTCCGGTTTCCACCAGATTCCCTTGAAAAAGGAAGATCAAATAAAAACTGCGTTCATTACCCCGCACGGGGCTTATTGCTATGTCACTATGCCTTTTGGTTTGCGCAACGCTGGTGCAACGTACCAGCGCTGTATGCAAAAATGCTTGTTTGATCAAATCGGAAAGAATGTGCAAGTCTATGTAGACGACATTGTGATAAAAACTAAGGTAAAGAACACCTTAATCGATGACATCCGGCAAACATTCGATAACCTAAGACGGTTCCGGATGAAACTCAATCCGGCAAAATGCACCTTTGGTGTCCCTGCCGGCAAGCTGCTCGGTTTCCTGGTGTCAAGCCGGGGCATAGAAGTCAATCCGGTAAAAATCCGGGCAATTGAAAGAATGGCTATCCCTCGAGAGTTAAAAGATGTGCAAAAGTTTACCGGAAGCTTGGCATCGCTAAGCCGGTTCGTAAGCAGGTTGGGAGAAAAAGCTCTACCACTCTATGCTCTCATGAAAAAATCTGACACGTTCGTCTGGACCCCTCAGGCAGACGCAGCGTTTAAAGAGCTAAAAACAATGCTAGCCACAGCACCGATACTGGCTTCACCTCTAGAGAGAGAGCCTATGCTGTTATACATAGCGGCAACAAACCGGGTGGTGAGTGTAGTGGTTGTAGTTGAAAGAGAAGAGGAAGGAAAAACCGTCCAAAGGCCGGTATACTACCTGAGCGAGGTGCTCTCCCTCTCAAAACAAAACTACCCTCACTTCCAAAAAATGACTTATGGCGTGTACATGGCCGCCACAAAACTCAAGCACTACTTTGAGGAACATCCTATGAAAGTGGTGAGTGAAGCACCAATTTCCGATATAATGTGCAACAAGGATGCTAGCGGAAGGATTGCAAAATGGGCAATCCAGATATCACCGTACGTGCCGGTATATGAAAGGAGAGATGCCATAAAATCACAGGCTTTGGCTGATTTCCTTGTTGATTGGGCGGAGATGCAATACAAACCGCCGGATCAGAGGATAGAGTACTGGAAAATGCACTTTGATGGATCCAAGCTCAAAGAGGGTCTAGGTGCCGGTGTGGTACTCACCTCACCAAAAGGAGACCACCTCCGGTATGTTTTGCAAGTGCATTTCAGGGCATCGAATAAAGTCGCGGTATATGAAGCTTTGATCCATGGGCTTAAGGTCGCAAAAGAAATCGGTGCACACCGGATCATTTGCTATGGAGATTCAGACCTTGTGGTACAGCGGTGTTCGGAGATTGGGATGCAAAAGATGCCAACATGGCCTCGTACCGTTTTCACGTGCAAAAGATTGCCGGATTCTTCGAAGGTTGTGAGTTTCACCATGTGCCACGCAGGAAAATGAAGCCGCGGATGCTTTGTCCAAGCTGGGCTCATCTAGGCAAGAAATTCCTCCCGGAATAGCTTTAGCTCATTTAAGAGTACCATCGATCAAACCAAGCCCGGAATCGGAATCAATTTTTGTACCGGAGTCACATGTAGTACCCATGGATATCGATGAAGGGAACCCGGGGACTGCCCCGGCAAGCTCGGGGACTGTTCCGGCAAGCTCGGGGACTGTTGTACCCATACCGGAAGAAATGATGCTGGTAGATAGCATGGAGATAGATGCACCAGTATTTCTGGTTCGAGAGATACCGTCATGGGTTAAACCTATTAAGGAATTCCTGATCAACGGCACCTTGCCGGCTGACGAAAATGAGTCAAGGAGGATACAAAGAAGGTCCAAAGCTTACACATTCATCAACGGTGAGGTGTACAAGAGAAGCGTTACCGGTGTCCTTCAAAGATGTGTGGAACCGGAGGAAGGGAAAGAAATGCTTGAGGAAATTCACCAAGGAGAATGTGGGCACCATGCTTCATCAAGGGCGCTAGTAGCAAAAGTATTCCGGCATGGGTTTTATTGGCCCACTGCTTTGGAGAACGCTGAGGATTTGGTAAGAAAATGCAACGGCTGCCGAGGTACGCCAAGCAAAATCATACCCCGACATCCGGTTTAAAGACAATACCGTTAACATGGCCATTCGCCGTTTGGTGCCTTGACATGGTTGGACCATTCAAAACTGCAAGAAGCGACATGACTCACATCTTGGTCATGGTGGATAAGTTCACCAAATGGCTAGAAGTAAAACCTATCGCAAAGTGTGATGGGCATACAGCGGTGAAATTCCTAAAAGATGTCATTTTGCGGTATGGATACCCGCACAGCATCATCACTGATAATGGAACCAATTTTGCTCAAGGTGAGTTCAAAAGGTTCTGTGAGGACAACAACATCCGGTTGGATTTGTGCTCAGTGGCACACCCACAAGGCAATGGCCAGGTGGAAAGAATGAATGCTTTGGTGCTTTCCGGTATCAAACCTAGACTCATTGATGCAGTGGAGAAGTCACCGGGATGTTGGCTCGATGAGCTACCATCAGTTCTGTGGAGTATAAGAACGACTCCAAACCGGTCTACCGGATACACTCCCTTCTTCATGGTTTATGGAGCAGAAGCGGTCATACCAACCGACATCATTCATGATTCACCAAGGGTACAGCTCTATACTAAGCAAGAGGTCAAAGAGGCCAGAGAAAACGATGTGGACTTGCTAGAAGAAGCAAGAGAGCTGGCTTTGGCAAGAACAGCCATTTACCAGCAAAACCTAAGACGCTATCATAACCGGAAGGTTAACCCGAGAGTTTTCCGGGAAGGAGATCTTGTGCTTCGCCTAGTGCAGCGCACTGAAGGCCGGCATAAGCTCTTGCCACCATGGGAAGGTCCCTTCATTGTAAGCAAGGTGCTTCACAATGATGCATACTACTTAATCGATGCGCAGGAGTGGAAGAAAGGGAAGGCGGACAGGTCCGGAGAGGAGAGCAAACGTCCATGGAACGTAGCTCTGTTGCGTCCTTTCTACTCTTGAAGTGGTGGTGTAAGAAGTTCCTTTTTGTACCTTACATGCTATGAATAAAAGATGCCGGAACCTTGAATGAATCTCGGGGACTACCCCTATAAGGTTACATGTAACTTGTTTATTTTTTCAGTTTACCGGTTGCTTATTGAATGTTTTTTCTTTCCGGTTTAGTAGTGTGCTAAATCCTACCGGAGTCTTCGACTCTGCTGCTGTCCGCAAACCGGCTTCATGGCAAGCAAGATAAACCGGTAGGAGATAAGCACATGAACTGCGAAGAGGGAGAGCAGGAAAGAACAATCCGGAAAATTTAACTAACCCCGGTTAAACCGGTTTTTTGCAAAATTTCAAAGTTATTTCTAAGTTCAAGAAGATGCTTGTTTGGTGAAAGAACCTTGTGCTCATACGCCAAAGAACGCCCAGAGAAGGCAGGCAGAGCCAAGGCAAAAGAACCAAGTATGCATCAAATTGGATGCGGAAACAATTGGGAAATCTTTGCAGTGCAGGATAAAAGCAGAACCGAAAGCAAATATGCTAAGGCAAACTTAGAAATACTTAGCTACCGGTATAACTTACCGGCATAAAATGTTGTACCACAACCAAAAGCAGATTTAAAGTTTTACATCATAGACCCCGGCATACCGGGGTAGAATTTAACAAACATTGTCTTAAAGCAAGCAGGACCAACAGACATAGCAGGCAAACATTTCACAGAGAATCATCACGCAGCAGGGGCTTCCGGAGGAGCATCGCCAGCATCAGCGTCGTCCAGGAGCTCTTCTTCGGCTTCATCCTCCTCCTCGTCGAGATAGTCCTTGACGTCAGGAGGGGGAGGGATGAAGGTGCGCATGTCGGCGTACTCCGCAATATGATACGCGCGATCCTGCCGCTTAGCGGTGAGGATCGGGTCCAAATCGGTTTCTGCGTCTTCGCGCACACCGGTAAGGGCGTCCAGGTCAAGCTCCGGGTACCAGGAGCAAGCGACGCGGAGGGCGGAGTCCGCTCCAGCGCGGGCAGCAGAGCACTGCCACTCGCGGATCCTCCTGCCGGCGCCCTTGAGATGATCGCTGATAAGGGAGAAGGTATCCGGCACTTCCTCGCTAGGCCATAAAGTCCTGAAGAGCTGGGTAGCTACATCAGGGATGTCCGATAGATTGCGGTCTATGGCGCCCATGTGGGACACCCGCGCGTTAAGTGCGACCAGATGGTCGTTGGGCGTCCATGGCACGATAAGATCCGCTCGGCCTTGGTCCTTGCGGCGCGCGTCGACCTTCTTGACAGCGTACTTCTGCGAGTCCGGAAAGAGGCCTGTGCGAAGAAAGAAAAAGGTTAAGGAAAAGAATCCGGAAGAAAAAGAGACCGGAAAGAAAAGAATCCGGAAGAAAAAGAGACCGGAAAGAAAAGAATCCGGAAGAAAAAGAGACCGGAAGGGAAGATAACGAAAAGAAAATGGGGTCGGAGGAAAAAAGGCTCGTATGCAGTAGTCAAAATATGTAAAAGAAAAGAACTCACGGTAGGCGAGTGTGTCGGTTTGCAGGATCAACTGGTTGCATTCCTTATGCTCCTCCTCCAGCCGCGCGGCCTTCTCCTCAGCACCCTTCCGGGCCTTGGCCATCTCCTCCAGCTCAGCCCGCAATACCACAGTGGCATTGCAGGCATCCTCCAGAGCCTCGTCCAACTTGGCCGCCGCGTTCACTTCAGCGGCTTTGAGGGCCTTGGCATGGTCAAGCCCCAGCTGAATAAGCTGGGACTTGAGCTCCTGGTAGCTGGTCTTGTGGGCGTTTAGCTCCTCCTGGTGCTGCCGGATGAGCTGGTCCTTCTCCCCTGTAACCGGAAAAGAGAGTGTTAACAAGGTTACGCTAATAAAAATGAAGAGGAGACAGAGTAACAGGGGAAAGAAGAAAATCGTACGTTGGGCGGCGGCGAGCTGCTCCTTGAGAGCATCGATGGAAGCTTCCGGGATCACTGTTAAACAGAAATTGTAAATGTTAGGAGGAAAAAAGGTTTCCGGTAACAAAGATGCCGGTAGAACAAAACTTACCTTGGCACTTATCATGTGCCTCAGCGAGCTCCCGATGCTCCCATAGAAGCTCCTCGAAGAGGGCCTTCCGAGCGTCAGCCGTGAGCTGTTCAAGAAAAAAGAAGTAAGTTCAGTTTTGCGCTAAGAACAAAGTTCTTAACCCGAAACTCGGGGACTGGCAGTGCCGGTTTTGCGCATTTCTGAGATAAGTTGTGCGTTAAAGAAAAGGTGTTTGACCCGAAACTCGGGGACTGGCAGTGCCGGTTTCACGCTAAGTTTTTAAGTTAAGTTTTGCGCTAAGAGCTGCGCTCTCACCACAAAACTCGGGGACTGGGAAGATAGACAAGAGAGAAACCGGCATGAAACTAAAGAAGAGATAGAACAAAGCCGGAAACGAAGAAACCGGTAAAGATTGAAAAAAGTTAGTAGAACGTACCATCAGATTGTTCGTGGAATCGTACCACGCGCTGTCGAGCTCTTTTACGGCGCTGCGAAGCCGCATAAAGTGCTCCTCGGAAGACCGGTCCCCGACAGGGTCAGGTGCCGGCAGCCTGTCCTTGCCCATTCCGCGGGTCGCCGGAGTCATGTCCGCGGCGTTCCACTTTTGGGCATAGGGCAGAAGGTGCCCCAGGTCCCGGCCTTGGCGCTGGAACTCTGTGATGCGGCCAAGGAGGCCGGTGGCCTTCGTGGCGGCATCTTTGGCGGCCTTGGCGACGTGTAGCACCAAGGGCTGCTGGCCGCCGGAAGGGGCGCTGGAGGCCGTCGCCTTCCCTTTGATGAGCTTGGAAGGCTTGGGCGGCGGCGCGGTAGAAGCGGCCCCGGAAGTCTTGGGCGGCGGCGCGTTAGGAGCGGCCCTGGAGGGCTTGGCGCGAGGAGCGTCTGGCAGAGGCATGAGGATGGTTCGTGGAGAAGGGGGAGCGCTAGGAGCGTCACCCGTTTTGGAACCTTCCGGCGCGGAAGATTCCGGCGCGGAAGATTCCGGCGCGGAAGTTGTCTTTTCAAGGACGGGAGGAGCAGGAGGCTCCGCCCGCCCGGCAGCTTCTTCTTCTCTGGCGCCGATGTTGCTGGCGCCGGTGTCCTGGTGTTCTGGGAGAAAGGAAAGATCCTCCTCCGTGCGGTGATCTGACGATGAAGGGGCCGCACGCCCCGAATTTGTTGTGCCCCCCGAAAGGGAGGCAGGGGTGTTGCCGGCACCAGATGGTGCCGGGCTTGAGCGAGGAGGAGGGGTTGAGGTCCTTGCGGATCCTTCAGAGCCCGATGGCCTTGGGCCAAGCTTGAGCGCAGGGCTGAGAAAAAGAAAAGACAAATGGTTGAGAAAAAGCAACCGGAAAAAGAACTTGGCAAAAAAGAGGCAAACAAGAAAATAAAAACTTACCCAGAAGCAGTTGGCATCACCTTGCGCCCGTAGCGGCGCACGCCCACTTCCTTTTCCCCCACGGGCTCGGTCCGGAAGCGCTTGGAGGGAGGAGCATGGCTGGAGCCGGCAGTAGATGCCGGCTGCTTATTCTTTTGGCCCTGGGCCATGAGTTTGTCCACAAACTCAGAGCCGGCCTCGGCGCGCAGGGGCGGCACGCGCTCGTGGATCTATGAGTTGAATATGGCTAAGAAGCAATTCGCAAGAAAGCAATAGCGGCAAAGTACAGGAAACCGGAAAAGAAAGCACCTCGAGCACGGTCAGGTCATCGGAGGTCCCGGTTGGCTCCGGCGGGTCCCGGCCAAGGCGCGCTGCCGGAGTCTGGCCCAGCTTCGAGATCCTTCCAAAAGATGTAGGGATGCGGGTCGAAGGAGTCAAGGGCGCGCTTCCGGAAAGTTCCTCGCCGCTGCGTCGATGAGGGGAAGCGGTCCTTGGCCCGAAACAAGATAAAAAGGAAGGTTAACAAAAGCAGAAGGTTACCGGCAAAAGACAACCCCAAATTGCGCAATCTCTTACTTCTTGAGTCGGAGGGTTAGAAGAACTGAGGGGAAGGAGGCCCCATTCCCAGGCAAATGGCATAGCAGTTTGGCAAATCTGCTTAGCTTTGCGAACAACATCCTTCTTGCTAAGGGGCGGCTGTGATCTTGGTAGGATCGCCAGGGCCATACATCTCGCTCATCCTATGCGCACGGCGCTTCAGAGGAAGCACCCAGCGTGAAATAAAGGTGCGGATGATATCATCAGAGCAGATCTTGGTCTCCTTCTTCAGAGAAGCCAAGAAGCGTACTACCCGGTTGGTTTCGGCGTGATCCGTCTTCGGGTTGTAGCTCCAATTGGTTCTGCTAGGGGGCCCCGCTTGGTATGGAGGAAGATCGATAAGATTGGCGCGGCCGCTGTTCTTCACATAGAAAAAAGTTCCTTGCCAGGCGCGGCAGGACTCGAGGCCGGAAAACTTAAGAAAGGTGCTCCCTTGGCGGGAGCCAACGATGCAGGATCCGCACTCCACGGGCGGTTTGGGCTTAGGGATTTCCTTGCCCTGGACGGAGTTGATCCGCAAATTAAAGAAGCGGGCAAACGTCTCACGAGTGGGACGGATGCCGATATAGGCCTCCATGAAGGTGGCATAGCAAGAAAGATAGAAAATGGCATTGCCAGGAAGGTGGTGAGGTTGGAGTTCGTAAAAATCTAAAAACTCCCGGAAAAAAGGGGAGGCAGGAAGGCCGAAGCCACGCTCAAAGTGAGCAAGAAAAACAACATGTTCACCGGCTTCGGGGTCCGGTTCGATTTCGTCATCAGGAATCCGGCAAGTGACACCTTCCGGAATCCGGCGAGACCGGTACAACCAATCGATCTCAAACTCAGTAACATTGGAGCCCATCCAGGCTCCGCGGGTGATTGGGGAAGGCTCCTCGCCGGAAGATTGGCTGGAGCTGCTAGATGCTTCGCCAGAGCTACTCGTTTCTTGGCTACCGGAAGCTTGGCTAAAGCTACCGGATTCCAGATGGCCACCGGACTCTTGGAGGCTACCGGATTCTTGACGGCTACCGGATTCCTGCTGGTTGCCGGAATCGGTCTCCATCGGATCTAAAGCCGTGGATTCGCCGGGAGATGGTCTACGGCGCTTAACGGAAAGAGAAGAAGAAGATGCGGAGGAAGATTCCTCGTCAGACATTGGAAGGGTAGGCGGAAAAACAGAAATCCCACACTTGACCCCCGCGTGAAGATCTACGAGTAAGAAGAAAACCAAAGAAAAAGAAGAAACAAGAACACCGCAGACCCAAGATCTGAAAAGCAAGCAGATGGCGAGCAAAACGAAATTGGTACCAACCTTGAGCGGCGCAGTCGCTGAGGGAAGTGTTTGCTGGCGGTGGAGCGGACCTGCGGTCGCCGGCGAGTACCGTTGATGGCGAGGCGGAGAAGCTCGCGAAGAAGCGCAAATGCGGCGGGTGCGGTGAAGTTGCTGCCGAAGATCTCCGCGCAGCGAAGTCCGGCGGAAGCACAGCGTGAGTTCGCCGGGCGCCGGAGCTTGAGCGAGCAACGGCGGACGAAGAACGGCGGAAGAGCGAAAGCGAGGAGCACTGTGCGCGAAGGATGAGGAATGCGAAGAAGATGAAGAAGAAGGGGCGGTTGTGTTTATAAAGGAGAGAGAAGGTGGGCAGGAAACCGCTGGGCCGCGGCGGTTCGCCTCGCGGCCCGCAACGGTTCGCGCCTTGGGCCGCCACGTGGTGAGGGAATACACGCGAGAAAATGGGACGCCACACGGAGGCGCACACGGGATCCCGAAGAGGTAGTGGGATCCGCAGCGGTGCATTAAATGGGCGTGCGGGAGTCGAAGCGATATGACAACTGACACTGGCGCGTCAGTCACAGTGCGCATGTCTCTGTCAGGCGCGGGGCCCGAAATATTCTCGACTTCGCCGAGGGAGGAGTAAAGACACATGATACCGGAAAAGAGAGATGCCGGAACGTGCCTTGCAAAGAGAAGAAAGAGAACAAGGGTAAAGGTGCCGGAACCAAGCTCAAGACATGAGTGATTAAACCGGTATCTTAAAGAAATGAGAACCTGGCATGGTCTGTAGGATAGAATCCTCCAGGCTATACCAGCTTCGGGGACTAATGTTGGGGGAATAACCCCCGGTATGCCAAAGGCATGCCAAACCGGATGGTTTGAGCCATCAAGATACCGGTTTAATGTTCTTACCGGAAGCCTGGTAGGAATTTGGGAAAGCAAAGCTAGGCCGGTATCCCCAAAGGGGTATGCCGGAACCCGGTAAAGAAGGTACCGGAAAGGAGGGCCTGACGGCAGGACTGGTCAAAGATTCTCTTCTGAGCAAGAAGACAAGGATGAGCTAAGCAAAGTGGCTTTAATCAGAGCCCTGGCGCCAAAGAGAGGGGTGACGTCCAAAGAAGCCGGAGGACATCAGCAGCCCTGATTAAAGAGGACTCCGGCGTCACCCATGATTAAAGTAGCTTTGTACAGTAGCCTTGTAAAGTAGTTTGTCCAGTCAAAGATGCCATTAGGGTTTCTTGCACTGTAAGCCACCCTCTCCCCTATATAAGGAGAGGGGGCAGCCCTTCTTCACGGGGATGTAGGTACGCGCGAGACCACAGGAGAGTTTTAGGCAATAAAACCTGTAACCATGTTGTGATCAATGAAGCTAGCGATCTAGTAAAGAGTTCTTCCTCTTGTCTCTCTTCTTGTATACCGGTCTCTGGCTGTGTTCTTGAGGAAAGCATCCGGAAGTTCTTCCCATCTAATCGCAAACCCTCCCCCGAATCCTCTAGCGTCCATTCGGCCCCAATCTAAGCCATCCTATGGCATCTGCTCGTTCACCACGACGACAAAAACCCCTTCCAACACAGAAGGGGAAAAAAACCACGGGCGCCAGCCAGCAAAACTTCACTATATCGGGAGGTGTTTACAAACGCCGTGGGTTATCTTATAATCTGATAAACCCTAGCCGGCGGCTTACAAGATGTAGATATAGGCGGTGCCAACGCTTCGGCCCAAGCCTCCGGCGACGGGCCTCGCTCCGCTCGTCAGAAGTTAGCCTCCCTTTAGTATATGAATTTGGATCACAATACAACAAACTCCACCTTGAGACAAATTCCATCTTGTAGCATGAACTTCAACAATCTCCTGAACAACAAAGGAAAAACACTTGCTGGCGCCAACAGCCACTTGGGCTAAACAGTTATACCAACCAAGCTTGAGCAAAGCTCAAACTTGGAAACAGGAACTGGCTTTGTCATCATATCAGCAGGATTATCATGAGTACTTATCTTGCATACCTTCAGTTTACCTTGAGCAACAATGTCGCGAATATAATGGTACTTGATATCAATGTGCTTTGTCCTCTCATGGAACATTTGATCTTTAGTAAGGTATATTGCACTTTGACTGTCAGAAAACAAGTTAATGCAAGAATCATCTCCACAAAGCTCAGCATACAAACCTTTCAACCAAACAGACTCTTTACCAGCTTCATTAATTGCTATATATTCTGCTTCGGTCATAGATTGGGCAACAACAGATTGTAATGTTGCCTTCCAACTCACAGCACATCCACCAACAGTGAACACATAACCTGTGAGGGATCTTCTCTTATCCAAATCGGCAACAAAATCTCAATCCACATAGCCTACGAGTCCCTCACCGGTCTTGCCAAACTTCAAGCAAGCTTTAGATGTGCCACGAAGGTACCTGAAAATCCACTGAACAGCTCTCCAATGTTCTTTACCAGGATCAGCTAGGTATCGACTAACCAAACTCATAGCATATGATAAATCAGGACGAGAACAAACCATGGCATACATCAAAGAACCAACAGCACTAGAATATGGAACTCGAGACATGTACTCAATATCTTCATCAGTACTAGGACATTGCAATGCTGACAATTTGAAGTGAGAAGCAAGTGGTGTACTAACAGGCTTTGCATCATGCATATTAAAACGATGAAGAACTTTCTGAATGTAATTTTGCTGACTAAGAAATAACACACTAGATTTTCTGTCTCTTGTAATTTCCATACCTAGTATTTTCTTAGCAGCACCAAGATCCTTCATCTCAAACTCACTACTTAACTGTGACTTTAAAGTAGTGATCTCTTTCTTGCTCTTGGCAGCAATTAACATATCATCAACATATAACAGTAAGTATATTGGTGATCCATTGACAAACTTGATATAGACACAACTATCATACTTAGATCTCTTAAACTCATGTGCAAGCATAAATGAATCAAACCTTTTGTACCACTGTCTTGGAGACTGTTTCAGACCATAAAGGGACCTCTTCAACTTGCAAACAAGATCCTCCTTACCAGGCACAACAAAACCTTCAGGTTGGTCCATGTATATCTCCTCCTCAAGCTCACCATGCAGAAAAGCAGTCTTTACATCTAGCTGCTCAAGCTCAAGATCACGCATAGCCACAATACCAAAGAATGCACGAATGGAACTATGCTTCACAACCGGAGAGAATACATCATTATAATCAATACCTGGAATTTGGCTGAAACCTTTTGCTACTAACCTTGCCTTAAACCTCGGAGGCTCATTAGGAGACAAACCTTCTTTTCTTTTAAATATCCACTTACAGCGGACAGCCTTCTTCTGTTTAGGCAAGGGCACAACATCCCATGTGCCATTCTTGTCAAGCGACTGCATCTCCTCTTGCATAGCAGAAATCCACTTCACGCGGTCAACGGATGCAACGGCCTCAGTATATGTAGCAGGTTCAGTATCATGCTCCACCTGTTCAGCACAACTCAAAGCATGATGAACAAGATTACATTCTTCAATTAAACGAGGACGTGGACCTTTGTTACGCCTCGGTCTATCAGCAGCAATGGAACTATTTGTTTGCTGCAAAACAGGTGGTGAGTGCTGAACAACAATGTTATCAATTTCAGCAACATCATTTTCTTTCTCCTCCGCGTGCTCCACCTGCACGCTAATCCTCTGTTGTTCATCATCAGAATTATCAGAAAAATCAACAGCATCAGTAACATCTGTAGATGAACTCTTATAAAACATAACAGCCTCATTAAAGACAACATTCCTGCTATGCAAAACTTTCTTAGTTTCAGGATTCCATAACTTGTATGCCTTAACTCCTGAACCATAACCAAGAAACACACACTTAACAGCCCTAGGCTCTAGCTTTCCATTATCAACATGAGCATAAGCAGTGCAACCGAAAACTCTCAACTGTGAATAATCAGCAGGTGAACCAGACCATACCTCAATAGGAGTTTTCTTATCAAGCGGAATACAAGGTGACCTGTTTATCAAGTAACAGGCGGTGGAGGCTGCTTCAGCCCAGAAACGTCTATGCATACCAGCATTAGACAACATGCAGCGAGCCTTGGAGATGATGGTTCTGTTCATCCTCTCCGCCACACCATTCTGCTGAGGAGTATATGGGATGGTGTGGTGCCTGACAATGCCTTCGTCGCTGCAATAATCATTGAAAACAGTAGAACAAAACTCCATGCCATTGTCAGTACGAAGCAATTTAACTTTCTTTTCTGTTTGCTTCTCTACCATAACTTTCCACTTTCTAAAAACATCAAACACATCAAATTTATGTTTCAGAAAGAAAGGCCACACTTTTCTGGAGTAATCATCTATGATAGTAAGCATGTAATTTGCACCACCAAGAGAAGTCTTGCGGGAAGGTCCCCACACATCAGCATGTACATAATCTAAAATCCCTTTAGTGGTATGAACGGAAGCATTGAATTTAACTCTTTTATGCTTACCAAAAATGCAGTGCTCACAGAACTCAAACTTACTCAAATTGCAGCCATCTAGCAGGTCTCTCCTGTGCAATTCTGCCATGCCATGTTCACTCATATGTCCAAGACGCATATGCCACAGATTAGTTTTACCAGGTTCATCAGGAATAACAGCAGCAGCAATACCAGATAAAGTGCTACCTCTAAGAACATATAACTTTGCAGAATTCATATCACCAATCATGTGAACGAGAGAACCTTTTGTTACCTTCAGAACTCCGCGAGAACCGGAGTGTTTGTACCCGTCAACATCAAGGGTACTGAGAGAGATCAGATTTCTGGCCATGCCAGGTATGTGTCTAACATCTGTCAGAGTGCGTGTCATGCCATCATGCATCTTGATCTGAACGGAGCCAATGCCCACGATCTCACGTGGGTTGTTATCTCCCATACGCACAACATCTCCACTCTACACAAACTCATAAGAACTGAACCAGTCTTTGTTACAGCAAATATGAAACGGACATGCAGAATCAAGGATCCACTCATCATTACCAGAAACACAACCAGCAAACACAACTAGGCAATCGCCATCAGAATTATCACTGGAAACAACAGCAGCCTTACCATCACCCTCAGATTTGTTTTTCGGTTGGTAAGTACTGTTTCTTTTCTCTTTGTTCTGCAACTTCCAACAATCATCAATATTGTGGCTAGTTTTCTTCTGATGCTTGCAGAACTTACCATCTCGTCCCTTGGACTTTGAGCGACCTCTGTCGGTCTTGCTCTTATCTCTGTTGTAGTTGTTGTAGTTGTTGTTTCTGTTCTCGGTCCTGCCTCGGACCTGCAGTGCTTCTGCCTTAGATGACGAACCCTCTGCCTGCACCATAGATTTCATCTTTTCCCTCTGCTGGAGGGCCTCATAAACTTCGGCAAGGGTTAGTTCATCACGACTGTATAACAAGGTGTCTCGAAAATTCGCAAAAGAATTAGGCAACGAGACTAACAGTATAAGAGCTAGATCCTCATCATCATATTTTACCTCCATGGATAGCAAATCAGAAACGATCTCTTTAAAGATCGATAGGTGATTCATCATTGACGCACCTTCTTGCAGCTTTTGCGAGAACAACTTCATCTTCACGTGCATCTTACTGGTTAGATCTTTGGACATGCAGATCGATTCCAGTTTCAACCACAGCGCAGCTGCGGATTTCTCAGCCAGCACTTCCTGCAAGATATTGTTGGATAGATGAAGCTGAATTAATGAAAAAGCCTTACGGTCTTTCCTCTTTTCATCGTCGGTCCAGGTCTTGGCATCTTTCTTGCCAAAACCATCAAGAGCTTCATCCAGATCAGAAGATTGGGTAAGTATCGCCCTCATCTTCACTTGCCACAGAGAAAATCTCGTGGTGTAATCCAGCTGCGGTAGATCGAACTTCAAGGAAGACATGTCGCAAAACCCTAGATTGAAACACGGGCTCTGATACCACTTGTTATAAAAGCGACAAGCAAATAACGAAGAACGAAACAAGAACACACGCAGGGGACACCAGATTTAACGTGGAAAACCCCTTCCAACACAGAAGGGGAAAAAAACCACGGGCGCCAGCCAGCAAAACTTCACTATATCGGGAGGTGTTTACAAACGCCGTGGGTTATCTTATAATCTGATAAACCCTAGCCGGCGGCTTACAAGATGTAGATATAGGCGGTGCCAACGCTTCGGCCCAAGCCTCCGGCGACGGGCCTCGCTCCGCTCGTCAGAAGTTAGCCTCCCTTTAGTATATGAATTTGGATCGCAATACAACACAGTGACTTTACCCAACAGAAGTTACCATGAACTTTACCTATACGAGCCATCAGGTTAAGATCCAACGAACATGGTCGATCTAAAATTTGAAATTAAAATTTATGTAGCTCAGAAAAAACAGAAAAACTTTACATTAAGACGTATTCTCAGAAAGTTCCAGTCCATTTAAAATATTAGTTTAGTTTAAGTTCGAAATTTGGATCAACCACGAGCGTTGGATCTTGATCGAATGGCTCACGTGTGTAAAGTCGCATGGTGACTTCTCTTAGTGAAGTCACTGGATCTCAGTCCGTGAAGGGTCAGGACGCGGGAGTAGAAGCAAATGAATCGAGAGCGGTCCGGAGTATCCTGTCCGTCCACCGTAAATCAACGGGACAGAGCGGCTACCTTCTCTTCGAAGGCTCTGGCGCGCAACCCGAGGAATGGACATCTGTCGGCTAGTATAGAATTTTATAGCACGCCATTAATCGAGCTAGCAGTACTACTGGAGTACAACTCTGATGGACGTCCAAAGCTCTGAATAGTCAGGGGAAACAATGAATGCGAGCCAGGGTAGTACAGTACTACTGTAGTAGTGAAGCAATGGGGATTATCTGGAGCAAGTACGGAGTACCGAGTACAGTACTACAAAAGTGTTGTTCGTTGTTTTCGCAGTTCATTTTAGCGTAACGTCCAGGTTGTTGTCGAACCAGCTGTTAGATTTTGGGTAATTATTGTTAAGTTGCTGCTTCTTAATTAAAATTTATCAAAGTCATGTAGACTAGATCGATTTGTGAGAACATCCCAAAAGCTTCATTCATTTTAGAATGACCAAGAAGGATCCATTCTTACATTTTCTTTTCATGTTTTAAACTTGTTTAAACCTTGGTCAAAACTAGGATTTGACCAAGATTTAAATGGGCATAAAAATTCAGAAAAAATCAAAAAATGAAAAACCAAAGCACATATATAGCCTTCTTATGTCATATAGTAAGCACTGGAGTTGATAAAAACTCTGTCTTATGAAGTCAAACATATGAAGAGAACTGGTTTTGGGTTTCAAACATGGAAATTTCACAAACCTCCCAAAAGCTTCATTCTACAGTGACTAAGAAGGATCCAGGCTTACCTTTTTCATTTTCAATTTCTTAACTTGTTTAAATCTTGGTCAAACCTAGGATTTGACCAAGATTCAAATGGGTATAACAATTCAAAAAAAAAACGGAAAAAAACCAAAGAACATAGTCTTCTGATGTCATATAGTAAGCATTCAAGTTGATAAACAAGGTCTAGACATATTCAAACCAAACAAATCATGTATCTACCCCCTAACCCTAAACTCTGCCTTATGAAGTCAAGCATGAAGAGAAGTGATTTTGGGTTTCAAACATGGAAATTTCAAAAACCTCCCAAAAGCTTCATTTTAGAGTGACTAAGAAGGATCCATGCTTACCTTTTCATTGCCATGTTTTAAACTTGTTTTAACCTTGGTCAAACCTAGGATTTGACCAAGATTCAAATGGGAGTAAAAATTCAGAAAAATTCAAAAAAAATGAAAAACCAAAGCACATATATAGCCTTCTTATGTCATATAGTAAGCATTCAAGTTGATAAACAAGGTCTAGACATATTCAAAGCAGAAATATCATGTATCATATCTACCCCTAACCCTAAACTCTGTCTTATGAAGTCAAACATATGAAGAGAACTGGGGTTTTGGGTTTCAAACATAAAATTTTCAAGTACCTTCATTTTAGAGTGAGTAAGGAAGGATTCATGCTTACCGTTTCATTTTCATGTTTTAAACTTGTTTAAACCTAGGATTTGACCAAGATTTAAATAGGCATAAAAAATTCGAAAGAAATCAAAAAATGAAAAACCAAAGCACATATATAGCCTTCTTATATCATATAGTAAACAATTCAAGTTGATAAACAAGGTCTAGACATATTCAAACAAGAAAAATCATGTATCTACACCTAACCATAAACTACTGTCTTAAGTGGTTTTGGGTTTCAAACATGGAAATTTCACAAACCTCCCAAAAGCTTCATTTTACAGTGACTAAGGAGGATCCATGCTTACCTTTTGGCTTAAACGTTTGAAACCAAAAACCACTTCTCTTCATGCATGCTTGACTTCATAAGACAAAGTTTAGCTAGGGTTAGGGGGTAGATACATGATTTTCCTGGTTTGAATATGTCTAGACCTTGTTTATCAACTTAATTGATTGCTTACTATATGACATAAGAAGACTACGTGCCTTGGTTTTCATTTTTTTGTTTTTTTTGAATTTTATGCTCATATATTTGAATCTTGGTCAAATCTTAGGTTTGACCAAGATTTAAACAAGTTTAAAACATGAAAATGAAAAGGGAAGCATGTATCCTTCTTAGTCACTCTAAAATGAAGCTTTTGGGATGTTCTTGAAATTTCCATGTTTGAAACCCAAAACGACTTCTCTTCATGCTAGACTTCATAAGATCAACAGGGGGTAGATACATGATTTGTCTGGTTTGGATATACCTAGACCTCGTTTAACTTGAATGCATACGATATGACATAAAAAGACTACGTGCTTTTGTTTTTCATTATTCTGATTTTTTTGAATTTTGTGCCCACCCATTTGTATCTTGGTCAAATCCTAGGCTTGATAATGGTTTAAACAAGATTAAAATATGAAAATGCAAAGGTAAGCATGGATCCTTCGTAGTCACTCTAAAATGAAGCTTTTGGGAGCAAAACCACTTCTCTTCATATGCTTGACTTCATAAGACGGAGTTTAGGGGTTAGGGGGTATAGATACATGATTTGTCTAGTTTGAATATGTCTAGACCTTGTTTATCAACTTAATTGGCTTACTATATGACATAAGAAAACTATTTGCTTTGGTTTTTCTTATTCCTGATTTTTTTCAATTTTGATGCCCATTTGAATCTTGTCAAATCCTAGGTTTGACCGAGATAATTTAAACAAGCTTAAAACATGAATATGAAAAGGGAAGCATGTATCCTTCTTTGTCACTCTAAAATGAAGTTTTTGGGAGGTTTTTCAAATTTCCATGTTTGAAACCCAAAACCACTTCTCTTCATATGCTTGACTTCATAAGACAGAGTTCAGGGGTTAGGGGGTATAGATACATGATTTGTCTAGTTTGAATATGTCTAGACCTTGTTTATCAACTTTAATGCTTACTATATGACATAAGAAAACTATTTGCTTTGGTTTTCTTTTTTCTGACTTTTTTTTCAATCTTGATGCCCATTTGAATCTTGTCAAATCCTAGGTTTGACCAAGATAATTTAAACAAGCTTAAAACATGAATATGAAAAGGGGAGCATGTATCCTTCTTAGTCACTCTAAAATGTAGTTTTCGGGAGGTTTTTGAAATTTCCATGTTTGAAACCCAAAACCACTTCTCTTCACATGCTTGACTTCATAAGACAGAGTTTAGGGGTTAGGGGTATAGATACATGATTTGTCTGGTTTAATATGTCTAGACCTTGTTTATCAACTTTAATGCTTACTATATGACATAAGAAGACTATGTGATTTGGTTTTTCATTTTTCTGTTTTTTATTTTTCTGTCCATTTGAATCTTGGTCAAATCCTAGGTTTGACCAAGATTTAGACAAGTTTAACACGTAAATGAGTTAACTTGGATTTCCTACCCTTGAATCCACAGGAAACTTTGTTATAATGCACTATTATAATCAACCGAGTTTTTACACCAACAGGTCTGTCACTTACGTGTGGTGCCCACGCTTGAGGTCCCACACTTCAGTGAGCACAAGTCACGTGCAATCGGTACGCAAACTCCCAGCCATCTTCTTTGTCAAGAGAAGACGCACCAGGATGCGTATTGGAAGTCTGTGGGTCCTTCTGGATCCTTCCGTTGTCCCTCTCACAAAAAAAACAAATCTCTCTCATTCTCGGCCTCGCTCGACTCGCTCGCTCGCTCGCACCTCCTGCTCACTGACAAACCCCTGCACAAAAGTCAACATCATCACCCAAAAAAGGGGAGACACCATAATGCTCTCCCTTCTTCTCTCCTTCCGAGTGATCCCTCTTCCTCCGAGTTTCACTCGACGGGCAAACACCCATGTGCTGCATAGTAATAATAAAAAGGTAGTACTCGTAGAAAAATCGATATACGAATCTGTAATTAAATAGGTTAAACTAGGGTTTTGCCCAGTTCTACAGATCAAGGGTTCAAAAAAATCCAACTACGGGGTTCGAACGACACGATTCTAATCCAAGAATTTTTTCGACCTAGGTCACCCAAATGGCCTCAAACTATAGGGTTAGCATCTAGTGCAGTATGTGTGAAAATGTATGCACTATGTGTGCTATAACTTGTATGTCTTTCATATTTGAACCAAATTTGAATAAGTTTGAAATATTTGAAAAGGGGCTTTTGGCTTAAACGTTTGGAACCAAAAACCACTTCTCTTCATGCATGCTTGACTTCATAAGACAGAGTTTAGCTAGGGTTAGGGGGTAGATGCATGATTTTCCTGGTTTGAATATGTCTAGACCTTGTTTATCAACTTAATTGAATGCTTACTATATGACATAAGAATACTATGTGACTTGTTTTTTATTTTTTGATTTTTTTAAAATTTTATGCCCATTTGAATCTTGGTCAAATCCTAGGTTTGAACATGGTTTAAACAAGTTTAAATCATGAATATGAAAAATTAAGCATCTATATATCCTTCTTACTCACTCCAAAATGTAGCTCTTGGGAGGGTTTTTCGAAATTTGCATGTTTGAAACCAAAACCACTTCTCTTCATGCATGCTTGACTTCATAAGACAGAGTTTAGGGTTAGGGGTAGATATATACATGATTTTCTGGTTTGAATATGTCTAGGCCTTGTTTATCAACTTGAATGCTTACTATATATATATGACATAAGAATGTTATGTCCTTTGTTTTTTCATTCTTTTGATTTTTTATGAATTTCCATGCCCATTTGAATCTTTTGGTCAAATCCTAGAGGTTTGACCAAGATTGAAACAAGTTTAAAACATGAAAATGAAAAGGGAAGCTTGTATATCCTTCTTAGTCACTCTAACATGAAGATTTTGGGAGGTTTTTGAAATTTCCATGTTTGAAACCCAAAACCACTTCTCTTCATGCTAGACTTCATAAGACAATTTAATTAGGGGTTAGGGGGTAGATACATGATTTGTCTGGTTTGAATATGTCCAAACCTTGCTTGTTTATCAACTTGAATGATTACTATATGACATAAGAATGCTTACCATATGTTTGAATTTTAAAAGCATATAGTCTTCTTATGTCATATAGTTAGCATTCAAAAGTTTTTCTTTGAGAGAGTAGCATGCATTCAAAAGTTGATAAATAAGATTTGTACATATTCAAACCAGACAAATCATGTATCTACACCCCCTAACCCTAAACTCTGTCTTATGAAGTCAAGCATGAAGAGAAGTGCTTTTGGGTTTCAAACATGGAAATTTCACAAACCTCCCAAAAGCTTCATTTTACAGTGACTAATTAAGAAGGATCCAGGCTTACCTTTTCATTTTCATTTTTTAAACTGCTTGTTTAAATCTTGATCAAACCTAGGATTTGACCAAGATTCAAATGGGCATAAAAAATCAGGAAAAAATGAAAAAATGAAAAAACAAAGCACATATATAGCCTTCTTATGTCATATATATAGTAAGCATTCAATTAAGTTGATAATTTTAAACAAGGTCTATACATATTCAAACCAGAAAAAAGCATGTATCTACCCATGCATATATATATAACCCTATACTTTTGTCTTATGAAGACGTCAAGGATGAAGAGAAGTGGATTTGGGTTTCAAACATGGAAATTTCAAAAACCTCCCAAAACATGTATATATCTACCCCTAAACCCTAATCTTTGTCTTATGAAGCCAAGCATATGAAGAGAAGTGATTTTGGGTTTCAAACATGCACTACTAGGAAAAGGCCTAGCCGTAAGACTGCCATCAGTGGCGCACCATGACTGCCGTGCGCCACTACTACTTAGCAGTGGCGCACCACAAAACGGTGGGCCACTGTTACAAAAGTAGTAGTGGCGCACCTTGATTCTGGTGCGCCATAAGTAAGTGGTGACAGGAGGCCAGGTCCTCCCCCAACCTAGTAGTGGCGCACGTCTCCGGGGTGCGCCACTGCTACATTCCTTACCTATGGCGCACGTTGTAGAGGTGCGCCACTGCTAGGAGGTGTCCAGAGCCCGTTTAGAGATGATAGGCTTAGCAATGGCGCACTGCTGTGGTGCGCCACTGCTACGTAGGTTACCTATGGCGCATGTCATTAGGTGCGCCACTGCTAGGGGGTGGCCAGAGCCCCTTTAGAGATGAGAGGCGTAGCAGTGGCGCACCACTTAGCAGTGCAGTGGCGCGCCACTTTGTTGGTTTTATGCTTTGTGTGTGACCAGTTCCGATCGTCTTGCACACACACGTGTGTGTGCACATATGTTATGCGATTATTCTACACCGAGGAAAAGGACATGAAGAGCGATTATCAGAACTCCGGGGTAACGATGGAGTCCTACACCGGTGACATCAAGCAGAGATACTACGGAAAGATCGAGGAGATCTGGGAGCTGAGCTACGCCGGAGAGAATGTGCCGATGTTCCGTGTCAGGTGGGCCAAGAACGTCATAAAAGAAGACCGGCATTTCACCACCATGGTTATACCCGAAGCCAAATCCAAGACAGCGGGCGCAAAGGTCACCGCGAAATATGAGCCATGGGTACTAGCTTCCCGGCCAAGTGGACCAATGCTTCTTCATTACCGACCCGCAAAAGCCCAGCCGTGTTGTCGTGAGGAGAGGCAAAAGGAGCATCATCGGAATGGATGGAGCCGCCAACGAGCTAGACTTTGACCAGTACGGCGATCAGAAGATGGAAGATGACGACGACGATGATGAAGAACCATACACAACAAGAAGAAGCAGGACCACCCTACCTAAAGGCCGTCCATTCAAGAGAAGATGTCTAGGAGTTCCGGGGCTAAATTATTCAACCGCGAGAAAGAAGGGCAAGAAGATTGTGAAAAGATAATTATGTATCATTTTCTTGTATGAATAATGGATGTCATATTGTTAATCTACACATTGTACCAATCAAAATAGACATATAATTTATATTTTTGGATATTTTCTAGATTCTATAGTATTTTAAATATTCTACATAATTATAATTATTTATGCCTTTTATTTTGGTGTATTATGCTATTTTGGATGTTTATTATAGTGTTAAATCAATTTAAAAAGAAAAGTAAAAAAATTGGGGCCGCCAGGGTTCGAACCTGGCCGGCTGGTTTTGGCACAAACCAACCAAGGACAGAGCCAGTGTGGTACTAATCGGAATATGTCAATTCCCCCCGCGTTTGTCTTTTGACCAGACATAAAGTGGTAGTGGCGCACCACTAGAGGTGCGCCATTGTTAAGCCTCATAGTGGCGCACCACTAGAGGTGCGCTATTGCTAAGGGTGTCTGGGACTTAGCCAAAATCTCCCGTCCATTCCCCACTGCGGCCAGATCGAGATTTCCCCATTCCCCACTCCCCACCGGCGACTGCCACTCCCCCTTGATTCCCCACCGGTGACCGCCACTCCCCCTCGAATCCCCGCCGGCGACCACCTCTCCCACCGCCGGCGCCCCATCCTCTGCCTCGTCGCTCCCCAGGCTGCGCACCGTGGAGGAGCCGCCTGCGACCTCGTCCTCGACCGCGGAGGAGCCGCACGCCCTCGACCTCGTCCTCGACCGCGGAGGAGCCGCACGCCTACGACCTCGCCTTTGACCGCAGACGCTGCCGCATCCTTCCCAGGTAGCCGCCGTGCTCCTCCCCTCCTCCTCCTCTGCTAGGTTACTTGCTGCTGCTAGTCCTGCTACTCCTGCCGTGATCCCCCTCGAGCTACTCCTGCTGCTCGGTGTTTCCCCTCGAGTCTGCGCTGTTGCTGCTACTCGTTGCTCCCCCTCGAGTCGGCGCTGTTGCTGCTGCTCCATGCTCCCCCTTGCTGCCTGCTGCTTGGTGTTGCTGCTGCTAGATAGATTTCTGCCAACCACCCCTTTGCGCTTAGATTTATTATATGAATTCTATTGTGCTCGGCTGATGTAATCTATTGTGCTGCCTAGTAGTTTCCATGCTGGATATCTGTGTTCTTGAAGGTAGTTTAGTTACTCCAACAATATGTGTCTGCATTGATTATCTGATTTGTGCAATTGGTAGTCGACCAGAATCATGAGCACCTATCATGTAGGATCAAGAGATCATATTTCCATTGGATATGCTTTGTGTGGGGCTAGACCATGTGCGGTTTGTCCTTCGTCAAACCTTTCTCTCTGTATAGAGCAAATTGACACCCCTCAACAGCGTGTTAGGCCTAGATGCTGAGAAGTGGGTTGGCGTGCATGCTAAAACTTAATTTGAGGATATAATTTTCCTTAGAGGAGCAATACTGCTAGCATTACATTAGGATAAGGTGAATATATGACTCTGTTTAAGGTATTTTACATTAATATATCAAGCAGTATTGAGTGATTATTGAACTTGTATTCCACTATAAGAAAATAGGAGGAAAAGGTGAAACCATTCTTGAATGTGGGCATGTTCATATCTAGTTTTGTGGTTCTGTTCATACAAATAGCACACTTGCTTCATTTGGCTGATCAAAGAAATTCATGGTAAATATGTAGTTGGTGTTGTGTCTGTATTTGGCTGCTATAGTATATATCTTGCAAGGTTTTGTTTTGGAATGAACACCGTAAACTGCAGCATGAGGATTTCATCTGTATTCTAGGTACTATGTGCTTGCTAGGTTGCTTGCTGCTGCTGCTGCTATGTGCTTGCTAGGTTGCTGCTATGTGCTTGCTAGGTTGCTTGCTTGCTGCTGCTGCTATGTGCTTGCTAGGCTGCTGCTGCTATATATGTGCTTGCTTGCTGCTGCTGCTTCTAGGTTGCTTGCTTGCTTGCTTGCTGCTGCTGCAAGGTTGTTAGGTGCAGGAATACTCTCTGTAATTTTGATTTCACAAAAGGAGTTCATAGGAATGCAGCTAGTTCTTTGTAGTTTAGTTTTACCATTTATTTTGTTGCAGATGTAGCAAGCAAGGAAGGGGGAAAAGATGTTTTAGTTCATAAAAAGAACAAGTTCATTCTCTGTTGCTGCTTGTCATATTCTTGTGCAGGGATCGACAGAGTTGCCCATTATCGCCGAAATGTTGATTCATTTCCGTTTCGGCGAAAATGGGGCACTCATATGTCCATAAATTAGCATAGGTCATGCCCAATTTTTCCGTGAAATCTTGCGCTAATTTTATGCATTTTTTCCTACTTAGTTCGAACATGGCCAACAACGAAGAGGCCGGCGGCAGCGGCAGCAAGCCGTTCTGGATGCTAACCGATGAAATTGAGGTGATGGAGTCACAACCTCGCCGCGACGACGGCGAGGATGATGGCCCCGATCCAGAGTACCGAGCAGACGATGCCGCCGAGGATGACACCACTGATGGTGCCGCCGAGGATGACACCACGGATGGTGCCGCCGAGGATGACACCGGTGCACCGAAGAAGCTACGGAGGGAGCGTCGCCCGAATGTGCTCAGCACCGTGAAGCAAGCATTCACCGAAGTGAACGCCAGTGGGCATCCAACGGCGCCCCCTGATTTAGTCAAAGGGTACTCTGCCCAACTCGGGTGCATCCTTCGGAGCACGGTCTCGATCAACACCGAGAACCTCAGGCATCCTGACCGAGCGAATTTGTGCACCCTCCTCTTCAAGAAGCTACACGAACGATACGAGTTCCCGGTGGACTGCTCAGAAAAGCGTCTCATGCGGAACAAAGTGCACAATGCCGCCCTCACGAAGATGAGCACCGCCCTCGCTAGTTGGAGGACCCGAGTGAAGAAAATGATTAATAGTGGTGAGAGTTACGAGAAGATCAAGGAGTCAAATCCCTCGATCACCGAGCAAGACTACGCTGATTTCAAGATCAAGTGCGAGAGCGAGTCAACGTCGGATTCTAGTCAGTGGGGGAAGGACATGCGAAAACTGAACTTAGGCACCCACAAACTTGGTCCTGGCGGTTTTAGGGTGGCGCAACCGAAATGGGACGCCGCGGATGAGGAGCGTGTGAAGAACGGCCTCGAGCCCCTCCTCCCGCAATACACAAACAAGCAAACCAGGAACTTTCTCCTGGCCCGGTACCGTATTGACCCGAAAACAAAGGAGCTCACCACCACTCCGGATGTGAAGGAGTTTGAGGCTCTTCTGGTAAGGAATGCACCCGCTTAATTAGCTCCTTTATGGTTGCATTCTTATTGATGAATCCAAATTTCTAAATGGTTCATGCATGTTCCTCCCGTAGGCTAAGGAGATCGCTGCGGAAAGTGAAAAGGAAGCTAGTAGCGGCGCGGGGTCCACGAGCTCCTCGCAGTGTGCCCCTTGGGACAACCCTTTAAATAGGGCGTTGAATGCCCACAAGAAGAGGGATCCATTGAGTAAGCCGACGTCGGCTGGTCGTGTGGTCGGCGAAGGATGCTCTATGAAATGGTCAGAATACTATAAGTCGGGGAAAAAGGAGAGAAAGGCCACCATCGATGAGAAGGAGGTCGCACAGCTCAAGGCACAAGTTGCGCAGATCCCGACATTGGTCGAGGAGCAAGTGCGGCAACAAGTGCAACAAATCGTGGAGACCCAACAGAGGACGCAAAGACAGCAAGTGGAGGACCAAGTGGGCACGACGCTTAGCTCCCTCATCCCTACCTTGGTTGCCGGTCTGGACGCGTGGTATGAGGGAGGAAAAAAGGGGCCTCCCCCGGTTCCCAGTTTCACGGGCAGCAACTCCCACAGCGTGGAGCCATCGGTGAGTCCGCAGGCGGCAACAATGGTGTCTCCGGCGGCGCCAACATTGGTGGCTCCGGCGGCGCCAACCTTGGTGGCTCCCGCGGCGCCAACCGTGGTGGCTCCCGCGGCGCCAACCTTGGTGTCTCCCGCGGCGCCATTACTTCAGCTCAATGCACCCGTCGCTGCGGATAATACGCCGCCCGGCACCGCGCCAACAAGCGGCCACTCCATCAGTTGCACGCCCGCCGCCGGCGGTGCCTCGACCTTAGCCGAGCTAGACGCCATCACGGTAACCAACCCTTGGCCAATGACTTCCATATATATCCTTGCCTTTGACTAGCTAGCCATCCCTAACGCCCTACATGTTTTCCGCAGAGCTCCGCCGTCGACGTCCCATGCACTCTCCTGCAGTTTGTGAACGGCGAGTTGATCGATGTTGCCAAGGCCAAAATCGTTCAACCGAGCAACCGTCAGTTACACGGTACACCCATGCAACCCGACGTGTATAGGATTCAACTGGTTCGGGTGCTTAGCGGCTACGACGACGTGCTACCTCCCTTTCAACCCCATGGTGCCGACGAAGATGAGGTCCTTACCCTCCAGCATTGCTTCAATTGGTCCATGGTTTGGCCAAAGAGCCAGATTCGTTTGGGGGCGAGGGACACCACCCCACAGACAGCACCCCCAGCCGTGCCGGTGCCAAGCCATGGCAAGACCACCCCAACGGTGCCGCCATCAGCTGATGTGGACATGCAGATGGCACAGGATCCGAACGATGGTCCGGACGAGGACAGTACGTTCGCCAACCTGGACTGCAACTTCGATTTTGGGGTGATGGACTACGATCTCAGTAGCCAACCCTCTCAAGCTGCCGCCGAGGGGAAAACCTATTGCAACAAGCGGCGCCTATTCTGTTCTCAGGAGACGCCTCCAGCTGCCGATTTCACCGAGACTCAGCCGATAGCCGAGGTGAGAAGTGTTATCAGTCCTAACACCCTGAAGAAGGCTTGCGAAGAGGAGAATGCAGTCCCAGTAAAAATAAAGCCGAAGGGACGGAAAAGAAAGAAGAAGGATGACAAGTCTGCCAGCCAGCCGTTACCTATCCGTGCTCAGGACGGGCCACCAGTGCCCAAGAATATAGAGGCGAGGGTGCATGTGTCGGGTGAGCGGATGCTAATTCAAAGATTGTACGATGCTGCACCCGGTCCTATGCGATCTCTGGTTGACGGTGTTATGTTTATGGAGGAGCGGCGTCTCAGGGAGAAAGATAATGGATACCCAGTGTATGTTGCCAAGGTGCCCTCGGGCCATGGCTTTGTCGATAGTGGCTTCGCGGAGAATATCTTCCTGCGGTATGATGACATCTTCACCATGCTGAACAGTTATCCGCTGCACTACACCTTCATTCGCCTATACTCGCTCAGCAAGGCGATGCGGATCATTAGAAACAAGATCCCGGACATCGTGATAGCCGACCCCTTCTACATGCGTGCCGTCCACTTGGCCACCGCCGGAGACCGGGCAGTCGCGAGTGGATACCTCAAAGACTTCTTTCTAGCGAACCAGAAGAAGTGTAACATCCTCCTGCCTGTATTTCCCGAGTAAGTCACCCCCTCACCGTACCGGTCTTAACTCGTGATTTTTTTAGATTTCAATCGTCATGTTCTTAAACATTATGTGTTCTACGCAGAGACAAAACCTGCACACTCATCTCCATAACCCCGAAGCATTCCGTGGCCACATACCTCGATGCGGACGGTAAGTCAACCACGGACTACACGAATGTCAAGGCCGTACTTGATGATGCTCTCAATGGCTACGTCAAAGCGAAAGGCAACATGCAGAGGCCAAATGTTAGGTACGGGAAGCATGTGTTCAAGCACCAAACAAAGTTTCCCTGCGTCAAGAAGCCGCCTTCTAGTAACAAGGATGAATACTACGCCCTCTATCACATGGATAAGTTCATACGGGACCAGCAGCAGCTTACGCTACCTGAGCATCTGAGAGACTGGGCCAACAAATTGGCGCGGGTCCCTGACGACGGCATCAAGCAAGACTTCTTCCGCATCCAAGTAGAGTTTTGTGAAATCATCCATCAAGATGTCGTTAGAAGCGCGGGGGAGTTCTTCGCCGGCTATCAGCCGTCAAACAGTGACATAGACACAAAGCTCCAAATGCAGGGTGACGACTACCGCTCATGGATGTGCTTGAAGAAAGGTGGTGGTTTTATCCACGCTCCGAGAAAGTCTTGATGTGCGAGCCTAGTTATGTAGTTGTGAACTAAAGACGAGCTTCTGTTGTAATAAACTTTATCCAGCACTTTACTTGCTATTAATTACTAGTTCGGCTATGTTTGTGAACTTATATATATGGCTCTGTCGTTTTCCGCACTTGATTTGGTCGTTAATTTTGTTTGCATATGCCGATGATTAGATTGGTTGGTCACTTGTACACTTGGGGGTGGAGCGAGCGAGCCTGGTGTGATGGCACAAATATCCATGTCTTGTGCATCCTACCTGGCCTCGCTCACTCCATCCCTGAATTTTAAAATTTGTTTTGACCAACAATGTATGAGGCATTCCATTTAGTTCATAGTAGCTACTTATCTCTTGTTTGAGTTGGCACTTCTTAATTGCATTTGGCCGATGATTAGAATGGTTGGTCACTTGTACACTCCGTGGTGACGTAAGCGAGCCTGGTGTGATGGCACAAATATCCATGTCTTGTGCATCCTACCTGGCCTCGCTGACGCCATCACGGAATGTTAATATTTGTTTTGACCGACAAAGTATGAGGCCCTTGTCATTCTTCCATTTGCTTTCGTATTTTAAAATGCCGATGATTAGAATGTTCGGTCAACTGTACACTCCGGGGTGTCGCTAGTGAGCCTGGTGTGATGGCACAAATATCAATCTCTTGTGCATCCTACCTGGCCTCACTAACGCCATCCCGGGATGTTCATATTTGTTTCGATCGACAAAGTATGAGGCCCTTGTCATTCTTCCATTTGCTTTCGTATTTTAAAATGCGGATGATTAGAATGTTTGGTCACTTGTACACTTGGGGGAGGGGCTAGTGAACCTGGTGCGATGACACAAGTATCAATCTCTTGTGCATCCTACTTGGTTTCACTTACCCCTTCTCTAAATGTTAATATTTGTTCCGACCAACAAAATATGAGGCATTCCATTTAGTTCATAATAGCTACTTGTCTCTTATTTGAGTTGGCACTTCTTAACTGGATTGGCCTTTCTTCCATTTTAGTGCCAATGATTAGAATGTTTGGTCAACTGTACACTCCGGGGTGACGCCAGTGAGCCTGGTGTGATGGCACAAATATCAATCTCTTGTGCATCCTACCTGGCCTCACTGACGCCATCCCGGGATGTTCATATTTGTTCCGACCAACAATGTATGAGGCATGCCTTTTAGTTCATACTACTTGGATCGTTTTTGAGTTTGCTCTTATTCGTTGCAAACATCTATGAGCGTGCACTAATGTTTCTTTGGCTTGTGCATATGTACGCAGATATGACGTGGTATGTCGTGTACAAGGGCAATGTTCCCGGAGTCTACAACGACTGGGAGGAGTGTCGGAGACAGGTTCACCGTTTTAGCGGTAACAGCTACAAAGGGTACACCACTAGAGCGGAGGCCGAAGACAGATACGCACGCTATCTGGCGGGAGAGAGGACGGAGCGGAGGAGGAACCGGATGAAGACCACTTTCATCGGGACGGTGCTAGTAGTGACTCTAGCTCTCTTCTATGTGACGCTAGTTTAGATGATCGACCTTGTGTAACCACTAGCTCATTTGACTTGTAACACCGTAACACTTGTCTAATATTTGAAATCTTATGAATCATGGAGGCTAATGTGAAGGACTATGTATTGGTATACTGTGCTGTTGTATATATGTGTTATATATTCTGTATCTGTGCTGTTATACTGTGCTATACAACCTGTACAAATACATGCCAGAAATACAAAAAATGAAAATGAACTACTAGTAGTGGCGCACCAAAGCTGCCAGCAGTGGCGCACGTCTGAGATGCCACAGTGGCGCACCTAAACAAGCAGCAATGGCGCACCAGCTCGCCGTAACAGTGGCGCACCCAAGGAGGCAGCGGTGGCGCACCGACAGCAGACGATAGTGGCGCATCGCTGCTGAACAACAGTGGCGCACCCCTTTGGAGTAGTAGTGGCGCACCAGTGTACCTATCAATGGCGCACGGCGCAGTGCGCCACTGTTACTTAGGGTAGTTGTGGCGCACCAGTAGTGCGCCACTACTAAAACTTAGCAGTGGCGTGATAGTAGTGGCGCACCAGCAGTGCGCCACTGAAGGGGGATAGTGGTGCGCCACTGAATAGCTTTTTCCTAGTAGTGATGGAAACTTCAAAAACCTCCCAAAAGCTTCATTTTAGAGAGACTAAGAATGATCCATGCTTACCTTTTCATTGCCATGTTTTAAACTTGTTTTAACCTTGGTCAAACCTAGGATTTGACCAAGATTCAAATGGGAGTAAAAATTCAGAAAAATTCAAAAAAAAATAAAAAACCAAAGCACATATATAGCCTTCTTATGTCAGATAGTAAGCATTCAAGTTGATAAACAAGGTCTAGACATATTCAAAGCAGAAATATCATGTATCATATCTACCCCTAACCCTAAACTCTGTCTTATGAAGTCAAACATATGAAGAGAACTGGGGTTTTGGGTTTCAAACATAAAATTTTCAAGTACCTTCATTTTAGAGTGAGTAAGGAAGGATTCATGCTTACCGTTTCATTTTCATGTTTTAAACTTGTTTAAATCTAGAATTTGACCAAGATTTAAATAGGCATAAAAAAATCGAAAGAAATCAAAAAATGAAAAACCAAAGCACATATATATAGCCTTCTTATATCATATAGTAAAAAATTCAAGTTGATAAACAAGGTCTAGACATATTCAAACAAGAAAAATCATGTATCTACACCTAACCATAAACTCTGTCTTAAGTGGTTTTGGGTTTCAAACATGGAAATTTCACAAACCTCCCAAAAGCTTCATTTTACAGTGACTAAGGAGGATCCATGCTTACCTTTTGGATTAAACGTTTGAAACCAAAAACCACTTCTCTTCATGCATGCTTGACTTCATAAGACAGAGTTTAGCTAGGGTTAGGGGGTAGATACATGATTTCCTGGTTTGAATATGTCTAGACCTTGTTTATCAACTTAATTGATTGCTTACTATATGACATAAGAAGACTACGTGCCTTGGTTTTCATTTTTTTTGTTTTTTTTTTGAATTTTATGCTCATATATTTGAATTTTGGTCAAATCTTAGGTTTGACCAAGATTTAAACAAGTTTATTACATGAAAATGAAAAGGGAAGCATGTATCCTTCTTAGTCACTCTAAAATGAAGCTTTTGGGATGTTCTTGAAATTTCCATGTTTGAAACCCAAAACGACTTCTCTTCATGCTAGACTTCATAAGATCAACAGGGGGTAGATACATGATTTGTCTGGTTTGGATATACCTAGACCTCGTTTAACTTGAATGCATACGATATGACATAAGAAGACTACGTGCTTTTGTTTTTCATTATTCTGATTTTTTTGAATTTTGTGCCCACCCATTTGTATCTTGGTCAAATCCTAGGCTTGATAATGATTTAAACAAGATTAAAATATGAAAATGCAAAGGTAAGCATGGATCCTTCTTAGTCACTCTAAAATGAAGCTTTTGGGAGCAAAACCACTTCTCTTCATATGCTTGACTTCATAAGATGGAGTTTAGGGGTTAGGGGGTATAGATACATGATTTGTCTAGTTTGAATATGTCTAGACCTTGTTTATCAACTTAATTGGCTTACTATATGACATAAGAAAACTATTTGCTTTGGTTTTTCTTTTTCCTGATTTTTTTCAATTTTGATGCCCATTTGAATCTTGTCAAATCCTAGGTTTGACCGAGATAATTTAAACAAGCTTAAAACATGAATATGAAAAGGGAAGCATGTATCCTTCTTTGTCACTCTAAAATGAAGTTTTTGGGAGGTTTTTCAAATTTCCATGTTTGAAACCCAAAACCACTTCTCTTCATATGCTTGACTTCATAAGACAGAGTTCAGGGGTTAGGGGGTATAGATACATGATTTGTCTAGTTTGAATATGTCTAGACCTTGTTTATCAACTTTAATGCTTACTATATGACATAAGAAAACTATTTGCTTTGGTTTTCTTTTTTCTGACTTTTTTTTCAATTTTGATGCCCATTTGAATCTTGTCAAATCCTAGGTTTGACCAAGATAATTTAAACAAGCTTAAAACATGAATATGAAAAGGGGAGCATGTATCCTTCTTAGTCAATCTAAAATGTAGTTTTTGGGAGGTTTTTGAAATTTCCATGTTTGAAACCCAAAACCACTTCTCTTCACATGCTTGACTTCATAAGACAGAGTTTAGGGGTTAGGGGTATAGATACATGATTTGTCTGGTTTAATATGTCTAGACCTTGTTTATCAACTTTAATGCCAACTATCTGACATAAGAAGACTATGTGATTTGGTTTTTCATTTTTCTGTTTTTTATTTTTCTGCCCATTTGAATCTTGGTCAAATCCTAGGTTTGACCAAGATTTAGACAAGTTTAACACGTAAATGAGTTAACTTGGATTTCCTACCCTTGAATCCATAGGAAACTTTGTTCTAATGCACTATTATAATCAACCGAGTTTTTACACCAACAGGTATGTCACTTACGTGTGGTGCCCACGCTTGAGTTCCCACACTTCAGTGAGCACAAGTCACGTGCAATAGGTACGCAAACTCCCAGCCATCTTCTTTGTCAAGAGAAGACGCATCAGGATGCGTATTGGAAGTCTGTGGGTCCTTCTAGATCCTTCCGTTGTCCCTCTCACAAAAAAACAAATCTCTCTCATTCTCGGCCTCGCTCGACTCGCTCGCTCGCTCGCTCGCACCTCCTGCTCACTGACAAACCCTGCACAAAAGTCAACATCATCACCCGAAAAAGGGGAGACACCATAATGCTCCCTTCTTCTCTCCTTCCGAGTGATCCCTCTTCCTCCGAGTTTCACTCGACGGGCAAACACCCATGTGCTGCATAGTAATAATAAAAAGGTAGTACTCGTAGAAAAATCGATATACGAATCTGTAATTAAATAGGTTAAACTAGGGTTTTGCCCAGTTCTACAGATCAAGGGTTCAAAAAAATCCAACTACGGGGTTCGAACAACACGATTCTAATCCAAGAATTTTTTCGACCTAGGTCACCCAAATGGCCTCAAACTATAGGGTTAGCATCTAGTGCAGTATGTGTGAAAATGTATGCACTATGTGTGCTATAACTTGTATGTCTTTCATATTTGAACCAAATTTGAATAAGTTTGAAATATTTGAAAAGGGCTTTTGGCTTAAACGTTTGAAACCAAAAACCACTTCTCTTCATGCATGCTTGACTTCATAAGACAGAGTTTAGCTAGGGTTAGGGGGTAGATGCATGATTTTCCTGGTTTGAATATGTCTAGACCTTGTTTATCAACTTAATTGAATGCTTACTATATGACATAAGAATACTATGTGCCTTGTTTTTTATTTTTTGATTTTTTTAAAATTTTATGCCCATTTGAATCTTGGTCAAATCCTAGGTTTGAACATGGTTTAAACAAGTTTAAATCATGAATATGAAAAATTAAGCATCTATATATCCTTCTTAGTCACTCCAAAATGTAGCTCTTGGGAGGTTTTTTCGAAATTTCCATGTTTGAAACCAAAACCACTTCTCTTCATGCATGCTTGACTTCATAAGACAGAGTTTAGGGTTAGGGGTAGATATATACATGATTTTCTGGTTTGAATATGTCTAGGCCTTGTTTACCAACTTGAATGCTTACTATATATATATGACATAAGAATGTTATGTCCTTTGTTTTTTCATTCTTTTGATTTTTGATGAATTTCCATGCCCATTTGAATCTTTTGGTCAAATCCTAGAGGTTTGACCAAGATTTAAACAAGTTTAAAACATGAAAATGAAAAGGGAAGCTTGTATATCCTTCTTAGTCACTCTAAAATGAAGTTTTTGGGAGGTTTTTGAAATTTCCATGTTTGAAACCCAAAACCACTTCTCTTCATGCTAGACTTCATAAGACAATTTAATTAGGGGTTAGGGGGTAGATACATGATTTTTCTGGTTTGAATATGTCCAAACCTTGCTTGTTTATCAACTTGAATGCTTACTATATGACATAAGAATGCTTACCATATGTTTGAATTTTAAAAGCATATGGTCTTCTTATGTCATATAGTAAGCATTCAAAAGTTTTTCTTTTAGAGAGTAGCATGCGTGCATTCAAAAGTTGATAAATAAGATTTGTACATATTCAAACCAGACAAATCATGTATCTACACCCTCTAACCCTAAACTTTGTCTTATGAAGTCAAGCATGAAGAGAAGTGCTTTTGGGTTTCAAACAGGGAAATTTCACATACCTCCCAAAAGCTTCATTTTACAGTGACTAAGAAGGATCCAGGCTTACCTTTTCATTTTCATTTTTTAAACTGCTTGTTTAAATCTTGATCAAACCTAGGATTTGACCAAGATTCAAATGGGCATAAAAAATCAGGAAAAAATGAAAAAATTAAAATTAAAACAAAGCACATATATAGCCTTCTTATGTCATATATATAGTAAGCATTCAATTAAGTTGATAATTTTAAACAAGGTCTATACATATTCAAACCAGAAAAAAGCATGTATCTACCCATGCATATATATATAACCCTATACTTTTGTCTTATGAAGACGTCAAGGATGAAGAGAAGTGGATTTGGGTTTCAAACATGGAAATTTCAAAAACCTCCCAAAACATGTATATATCTACCCCTAAACCCTAATCTTTGTCTTATGAAGCCAAGCATATGAAGAGAAGTGATTTTGGGTTTCAAACATGGAAACTTCAAAAACCTCCCAAAAGCTTCATTTTAGAGAGACTAAGAATGATCCATGCTTACCTTTTCATTGCCATGTTTTAAACTTGTTTTAACCTTGGTCAAACCTAGGATTTGACCAAGATTCAAATGGGAGTAAAAATTCAGAAAAATTCAAAAAAAAATGAAAAACCAAAGCACATATATAGCCTTCTTATGTCATATAGTAAGCATTCAAGTTGATAAACAAGGTCTAGACATATTCAAAGCAGAAATATCATGTATCATATCTACCCCTAACCCTAAACTCTGTCTTATGAAGTCAAACATATGAAGAGAACTGGGGTTTTGGGTTTCAAACATAAAATTTTCAAGTACCTTCATTTTAGAGTGAGTAAGGAAGGATTCATGCTTACCGTTTCATTTTCATGTTTTAAACTTGTTTAAACCTAGGATTTGACCAAGATTTAAATAGGCATAAAAAAATCGAAAGAAATCAAAAAATGAAAAACCAAAGCACATATATATAGCCTTCTTATATCATATAGTAAAAAATTCAAGTTGATAAACAAGGTCTAGACATATTCAAACAAGAAAAATCATGTATCTACACCTAACCATAAACTCTGTCTTAAGTGGTTTTGGGTTTCAAACATGGAAATTTCACAAACCTCCCAAAAGCTTCATTTTACAGTGACTAAGGAGGATCCATGCTTACCTTTTGGCTTAAACGTTTGAAACCAAAAACACTTCTCTTCATGCATGCTTGACTTCATAAGATAGAGTTTAGCTAGGGTACGTTAGGGGGTGTAGATACATGATTTTCCTGGTTTGAATATGTCTAGACCTTGTTTATCAACTTAATTGATTGCTTACTATATGACATAAGAAGACTACGTGCCTTGGTTTTCATTTTTTTTTGGTTTTTTTGAATTTTATGCTCATATATTTGAATCTTGGTCAAATCCTAGGTTTGACCAAGATTTAAACAAGTTTAAAACATGAAAATGAAAAGGGAAGCATGTATCCTTCTTAGTCACTCTAAAATGATGCTTTTGGGATGTTCTTGAAATTTCCATGTTTGAAACCCAAAACGACTTCTCCTTCATGCTAGACTTCATAAGATCAACAGGGGGTAGATACATGATTTGTCTGGTTTGGATATACCTAGACCTTGTTTAACTTGAATGCATACGATATGACATAAGAAGACGTACTATACGTGCTTTTGTTTTTCATTATTCTGATTTTTTTGAATTTTGTGCCCACCCATTTGTATCTTGGTCAAATCCTAGGCTTGATAATGATTTAAACAAGATTAAAATATGAAAATGCAAAGGTAAGCATGGATCCTTCTTAATTAGTCACTCTAAAATGAAGCTTTTGGGAGCAAAACCACTTCTCTTCATATGCTTGACTTCATAAGACGGAGTTTAGGGGTTAGGGGGTATAGATACATGATTTGTCTAGTTTGAATATGTCTAGACCTTGTTTATCAACTTAATTGGCTTACTATATGACATAAGAAAACTATTAGCTTTGGTTTTTCTTTTTCCTGATTTTTTTCAATTTTGATGCCCATTTAAATCTTTGTCAAATCCTAGGTTTGACCGAGATAATTTAAACAAGCTTAAAACATGAATATGAAAAGGGAAGCATGTATCCTTCTTTGTCACTCTAAAATGAAGTTTTTGGGAGGTTTTTCAAATTTCCATGTTTGAAACCCAAAACCACTTCTCTTCATATGCTTGACTTCATAAGATAGAGTTCAGGGGTTAGGGGGTATAGATACATGATTTGTCTAGTTTGAATATGTCTAGACCTTGTTTATCAACTTAATTGGCTTACTATATGACATAAGAAAACTATTTGCTTTGGTTTTTCTTTTTCCTGATTTTTTTCAATTTTGATGCCCATTTGAATCTTTGTCAAATCCTAGGTTCGACCGACATAATTTAAACAAGCTTAAAACATGAATATGAAAAGGGAAGCATGTATCCTTCTTAGTCACTCTAAAATGTAGTTTTTGGGAGGTTTTTGAAATTTCCATGTTTGAAACCCAAAACCACATCTCTTCGTGCTTGACTTAATTTATAAGACATAGTTTAGGGGTTAGGGGGTAGATACATGATTTGTATGGTTTGATATTTCTAGACCATGTTTATCAACTTTAATGCTTACTATATGACATAAGATGACTATGTGATTTGGTTTTTCATTTTTCTGTTTTTTATTTTATTTTTCTGCCCATTTGAATCTTGGTTAAATCCTAGGTTTGACCAAGATTTAGACAAGTTTAACACGTGAAAACGAATAAGTAAGCATGGATCCTTCTTAGTCACTCAAAAATGTACCAATCGATAGATGTGTTAACTTTGCTTCATGGAAATAATAATGTCATGTAAATGAGTTAACTTGGATTTCCTACCCTTGAATCCATAGGAAACTTTGTTCTAATGCACTATTATAATCAACCGAGTTTTTACACCAACAGGTCTGTCACTTACGTGTGGTGCCCACGCTTGAGGTCCCACACTTCAGTGAGCACAAGTCACGTGCAATAGGTACGCAAACTCCCAGCCATCTTCTTTGTCAAGAGAAGACGCATCAGGATGCGTATTGGAAGTCTGTGGGTCCTTCTGGATCCTTCGGTTGTCCCTCTCACAAAAAAAACAAATCTCTCTCATTCTCGGCCTCGCTCGACTCGCTCGCTCGCTCGCTCGCTCGCACCTCCTGCTCACTGACAAACCCTGCACAAAAGTCAACATCATCACCCGAAAAAGGGGAGACACCATAATGCTCTCCCTTCTTCTCTCCTTCCGAGTGATCCCTCTTCCTCCGAGTTTCACTCGACGGGCAAACACCCATGTGCTGCATAGTAATAATAAAAAGGTAGTACTCGTAGAAAAATCGATATACGAATCTGTAATTAAATAGGTTAAACTATTGTTTTTCCCAGTTCTACAGATCAAGGGTTCAAAAAAATCCAACTACGGGGTTCGAACAACACGATTCTAATCCAAGAATTTTTTCGACCTAGGTCACCCAAATGGCCTCAAACTATAGGGTTAGCATCTAGTGCAGTATGTGTGAAAATGTATGCACTATGTGTGCTATAACTTGTATGTCTTTCAAATTTAAACCAAATTTGAATAAGTTTGAAATATTTGAAAATGGGCTTTTGGCTTAAACGTTTGAAACCAAAAACCACTTCTCTTCATGCATGCTTGACTTCATAAGACAGAGTTTAGCTAGGGTTAGGGGGTAGATGCATGATTTTCCTGGTTTGAATATGTCTAGACCTTGTTTATCAACTTAATTGAATGCTTACTATATGACATAAGAATACTATGTGCCTTGTTTTTTTATTTTTTGATTTTTTTAAAATTTTATGCCCATTTGAATCTTGGTCAAATCCTAGGTTTGAACATGGTTTAAACAAGTTTAAATCATGAATATGAAAAATTAAGCATCTATATATCCTTCTTAGTCACTCCAAAATGTAGCTCGATCTTGGGAGGGTTTTCGAAATTTCCATGTTTGAAACCAAAAACCACTTCTCTTCATGCATGCTTGACTTCATAAGACAGAGTTTAGGGTTAGGGGTAGATATATACATTATTTTCTGGTTTGAATATGTCTAGACCTTGTTTATCAACTTGAATGCTTAATTACTATATATATATGACATAAGAATGTTATGTCCTTTGGTTTTTCATTCTTTTGATTTTTTATGAATTTCTATGCCCATTTGAATCTTTTGGTCAAATCCTAGAGGTTTGACCAAGATTTAAACAAGTTTAAAACATGAAAATGAAAAGGGAAGCTTGTATATCCTTCTTAGTCACTCTAAAATGAAGTTTTTGGGAGGTTTTTGAAATTTCCATGTTTGAAACCCAAAACCACTTCTCTTCATGCTAGACTTCATAAGACAATTTAATTAGGGGTTAGGGGGTAGATACATGATTTGTCTGGTTTGAATATGTCCAAACCTTGCTTGTTTATCAACTTGAATGCTTACTATATGACATAAGAATGCTTACCATATGTTTGAATTTTAAAAGCATATAGTCTTCTTATGTCATATATATAGTAAGCATTCAAAAGTTTTTCTTTGAGAGAGTAGCATGCATTCAAAAGTTGATAAATAAGATTTGGACATATTCAAACCAGACAAATCATGTATCTACACCCCCTAACCCTAAACACTGTCTTATGAAGTCAAGCATGAAGAGAAGTGCTTTTGGGTTTCAAACATGGAAATTTCACAAACCTCCCAAAAGCTTCATTTTACAGTGACTAATTAAGGAGGATCCATGCTTACCTTTTGGTTTAAACGTTTGAAACCAAAAACCACTTCTCTTCATGCATGCTTGACTTCATAAGACAGAGTTTAGCTAGGGCGTTAGGGGGTAGATACATGATTTTCCTGGTTTGAATATGTCTAGACCTGGTTTATCAACTTAATTAATTGATTGTTTACTATATGACATAGGAAGACTATGTGCCTTGGTTTTAAATTTTTCTGTTTTTTTTTGAATTTTATGCCCATATATTTGAATCTTGGTCAAATCCTAGGTTTGACCAAGATTTAAACAAGTTTAAACATAAAAATGAAAAGGGAAGCATGTATCCTTCTTAGTCACTCTAAAATGAAGCTTTTGGGATGTTCTTGAAATTTCCATGTTTGAAACCAAAAACGACTTCTCTCTTCATGCTAGACTTCATAAGATCGACAGGGGGTAGATACATGATTTGTCTGGTTTGGATATACCTAGACCTCGTTTATCAACTTGAATTCATACGATATGACATATGAAGACTATGTGCTTTAATTTGTTTTTCATTTTTCTGATTTTTTTGAATTTTGTGCCCACCCATTTGTATATTGGTCAAATGCTAGGCTTGATAATGATTTAAACAAGTTTAAAATATGAAAATGCAAAGGTAAGCATGGATCCTTCTTAGAAACTCTAAAATGAAGTTTTTCGGAGGTTTTTGAAATTTCCATGTTTGCAACCCAAAACCACTTCCTCTTCACATGCTTGACTTCATAAGACAGAGTTTAGGGGTTAGGGGGTATAGATACATGATTTGTCTAGTTTGAATATGTCTAGACCTTGTTTATCAACATTAATGCTTACTATATGACATAAGAAAACTATTTCCTTTGGTTTTTCTTTTTTTCTGATTTTTTCAATATTGATGCCCATTTGAATCTTGTCAAATCCTAGGTTTGACCAAGATAATTTAAACAAGCTTAGAACATGAATATGAAAAGGGAAGCGTGTATCCTTCTTAGTCACACTAAAATGAAGTTTTTGGGAGGTTTTTGAAATTTCCATGTTTGAAACCCAAAACCACATCTCTTCATGCTTGACTTAATTTATAAGACATAGTTTAGGGGTTAGGGGGTAGATACATGATTTGTATGGTTTGATATTTCTAGACCTTGTTTATCAACTTTAATGCTTACTATATGACATAAGATGACTATGTGATTTGGTTTTTCATTTTTCTGTTTTTTATTTTATTTTTCTGCCCATTTGAATCTTGGTCAAATCCTAGGTTTGACCAAGATTTAGACAAGTTTAACACGTGAAAACGAATAAGTAAGCATGGATCCTTCTTAGTCACTCAAAAATGTACCAATCGATAGATGTGTTAACTTTGCTTCATGGAAATAATAATGTCATGTAAATGAGTTAACTTGGATTTCCTACCCTTGAATCCATAGGAAACTTTGTTCTAATGCACTATAATAATCAATCGAGTTTTTACACCAACAGGTCTGTCACTTACGTGTGGTGCCCACGCTTGAGGTCCCACACTTCAGTGAGCACAACTCACGTGCAATAGGTACGCAAACTCCCAGCCATGTTCTTTGTCAAGAGAAGACGCATCAGGATGCGTATTGGAAGTCTGTGGGTCCTTCTGGATCCTTCCGTTGTCCCTCTCACAAAAAAAAACAAATCTCTCTCATTCTCGGCCTCGCTCGACTCGCTCGCTCGCTCGCTCGCATCTCCTGCTCACTGACAAACCCTGCACAAAAGTCAACATCATCACCCGAAAAAGGGGAGACACCATAATGCTCTCCCTTCTTCTCTCCTTCCGAGTGATCCCTCTTCCTCCGAGTTTCACTCGACGGGCAAACACCCATGTGCTGCATATGTTATCACCAGAATTTGACCGAGTCATAGGTGGGCCGCGATCAAGATGGGCTTGAAGGATATACATGGAAGAAATTCGTGAATCGGCCTTTATATGCAAAGTTTGGGCTAGTTTGCCCGTGTATCTGTAATATAGTAGGATACGTGTCGGGTAGTTAGAGTTTGGCTCGTGCACGGTTGGGATTATTCCCACATTAGAAAGTCTACGGACTATAAATATGTATCTAGGGTTTATGAAATAAACAACAATCACGTTCACCACAAACCAATCTAGGCGCATCGCCAACTCCCTTGTCTCGAGGGTTTCTTCCGGGTAAGCATCATGCTGCCTAGATCGCATCTTGCGATCTAGGCAGTACAAGTTTATTCGTTGTTCATGCGTTGCTCGTACTGAAGCCTTTTTGATGGCGAGCAACGTAGTTATCTTAGATGTGTTAGGGTTAGCATTGTTCTTCGTATCATATGCTCTCGTCGTGCAACCCTTAGACATCTAGCCGCCCTTATGCCTATCTTAGGCGTAGGGGCGGCACCCCGCTTGATCATTATTTAGTAGATCCGATCCGTTATGGTTGCTCCTTGTTCTTCAAGGATTAGTTTAATATCTGCATAGTTAGTCCTTACAAAGGGTTGAATGATCCAGCGGCGCGTAGGGTGTAGTTTGCTAGCCCTAGACAGGATGTTCCGGGGATCAACCTCGTGTTGGTTTTTAGGCCTTGTCTAGGATCGGCTTACGATCACCGTGCGCGGCCGCGAGGCTCAATCACGAGTAGGATGTTCCGATTATGCGGTGAAAACCCTAAATTGTCGTAGATCGTTTTAGCTTTATCTTGATCAAGCAGGACCACCATATATTCGTACACCTCGTGCGAATCATGGGTGGATCGGCTCTTTGAGCCGATTCACAGGACAACCTGAGAGCCGATCGAGGCTCGTATTTAATGTTTACGTGTATGCCATGCAGGAAACTAAGCGAGGCATCTCCATCACCTTCCTGACCAGGTATAGGTCAGGTGGCACGCCCTTGCACCAGCATCGGACGTGCGTGCCGGAGTCTTTGCGGGCCGTCGCTCGGAGGGACCAGGGCCAGCCGCAGCCCTAAGTTGCTCCCGGCTCTCCTGTGTTGCCCGTCGCTGCTCGCCGGTGGGTTTCTGACCGCAACACATTCTGGCACGCCCGGTGGGACAATCTTCGACATCAACCGCATCGCCATCTACATCTGAGATGGCGGACGACACCCCAGTCACGTACGAGGATCTGACCGAGGAGCTCAAGAAGAAGTATGACGAGGTCAAAGCGATCCTCGAAGCCGACCTCATCGGCTCTTTTCACAGAACCCGCCCACATGGTATCTACTAAACGGCTTGGGTCTCTTCCATCTAAGAAAAAGCAAACTGACTCCTCTCAGGAAGAAGACCTTGAGGGGTTAGAAGATGACCGTGAAGGAGAAGAGGACAGATACCACCGGCCAAGGTGGTGCCCTGATGGACTCAACCGTTTTCGGAGGCGTAGGGTTCAGCGACTGCGTGGCTTGGAGGAAGCCGAAAGGTTGTACCCGCACGCGCTAAGGAAGGTGCGGCCTAATCTGGCCGCGAAAGTTCAACGAACCCTGGACGAAGAGGGTCGACCACAAAGGAAAGTATGGCGCCTCAAAAGAAGGAAAGCCGGTGATGAGACATCAGCTGGCACAAACGAGATGTGAGCCTCTTTTGAGCAATACAATCAAGATAGGGGCCAATTCCAGCAATCGCCCCGTATTATCCTTGCCATATGCTTCGCCTGTGTTCAGCGTCGATCTAACAGGTGACGGAAAGCTAGGGTATGGGCTTACATCGGCTTGCGAGCTCGTGGAAATCGGCATTGGTCATGACTGCAGAGCCGATGTTCAGGTATAGTCCTATCGATAACTGCAGAGCCGATATCTGCAGTAACCTGACAGATTCAGCTCGGGGGGGCACATAATTAGATAGACAGACGCTATGAACATGTGCGATACATGGGCAATAAAATATTAGGGACCGATGGAAAATCGGCCAGTAAAAAAAAACAATCAGTACAGCCGAAGCGGAGTCATCGAAAGGCCAAGTTCAGTAAAACATCGATCTCTAAGGGCTCTACCGAAGAAACACGCTGAGGGCGTGAAGGGCGTCAGCACGGATGCGATCCACCTCGGCGATCTCAGCCTCGTCGTCCTCATCTTTGCCCGTCACCAGCTGACTGCTCAGGGTACGAATTTCAGCCAGATCGGTCTTCAGATCGGCTGTGAGGCCCTGTGCTTCCTCTTGAGAGCGGGCAATAAGGGCTTCCTTGTCTTGGATAAGCTGCTTGGTCACCCTGACCCTCTCTTCAAGTTTCTCCAGTTCCTTGCGCAGGGTTCCGAGTTCGGCACTGTGGGCAGAAGTGTCAGTTTTGGCGTCTAAAGCCGCCTTCTTCTCGTTGAGCCGTTGACACTTGTCTGCAATATCGGCTCTCAATGGAAGCTGGGTGTGGCGAAGAGTAATCCTTTGTCGAGCCGATTGCACCCTTGACTTGAAGACCGACAGAGTAACAGCTGGCCAGAGCTTCACTTGCAGTGTCATGGGGAGATGGGGCTGGATATCTTCAAGGATGCCTTGACTTCCTCGGAATTTTCAATCAGGGTCTCAATTGAGGAAGAGAGCAAATCCTTGAGACGCTGGAGTGGACCATGGACCGTGCTAGGACTGGGCTCTCCACTTGCCTTGGAAGTAGTTGGTTCGATGGACTCTGGATCGAACGTCAGCAAGCTCGAGAGATCACAACCCTGACAAGGCAAACAAAGTGGATTTAGCATACAATGAAGAAAGTGATAGAGCCAAGGAAAGGGGGTGTACCTCTCCCAAGATAGGAGGATGTAACATCCCAAAAATTTCAAAATAAAACAAATGAACTTCCCTAGTTCCAAATTTTGGAACCAACAAAAACTTTTACTCAATTAAGTTTGATGCTTAGTGATCTTGCTTAATTCTTGTGCTATTGCCATGATTGCTTGTTATTAGTATTCAAAGTGATCTTAAACCCTAAACCTCACCCCTCTTTTCACCATACTAGTTAAAATGAAATAAAAGGAAATTAAATAAGAAAAAGGTATATGTGCCTATGGCTATTTTTATAAATCTTTACCCTATGCTTTTCTACTTTGTTTAGAGGTTTGGAAAACCTTCATACACCTTACCTAGTACTTATCAAAACAAATCCAAGTGGTTTCCAAAGAAAATAAAAAGAAACTAAAAATGCCATAGAGGCATATGAGAGAAAAGTGCAATTTGTGAATTTGAGAAGATTGACCCTGGGACTTGTTGTGAATGGTTGGATCACTTCCATATACCATTTCAACACTCAACAACACCATTTGGGTGAAGCAAAGTCAAATTAAAAATCAAATGCAACATATGCATAGAAGCATATGTGACACATAGCCATTTCACCAAACTTTGACCTATGACTCTAAACCTTGACCAAATGATGGGAAACCATCTCTCAACCTAATATAACACTAAATTGACCCTAACCCATGCCCAAGTAAAGCAAGGTGAACAATTTACAAAAATAATAAAATTTGACACATCACCTCTTAGGTGTTATGGCCATTTTTGCAAATCTTTGATCAAGACCTTTTGAAATGGATTCAATGGTCTTAAAATGTTTCTAAACCAATAAGAATCACATTAGAGTCAACAAAAGTCAACTCAAATGGAGAGAAATCAAATAGGGAGAAAATCCCCAAAATTCACTCACATACACTTAGCCAAATTTGCAAATCTTCAACCAAGGCCACCATGGCTTGATCTACTGTTTGTAAAACTCTTATGTATGAAAACCAAACACAATTGACTCAAAGAAACCCAAATCAAAGCAAAGAATAATTCAAATGCAACTTATAGATGATAATGGTCATTTGGCCATCTTATATTATCTTACCCACTTTGAGCTCTTCTATTAAGAGATTTTCAAACCAAACCATGCCAACTCTTTGCACCTCATCCAAGCCCTCATCAAGATGAACACTTTTGATGTTGACCACTTTGACCAGAGAGTTGACCATTGCTTAATACAAGAGTGCAAAGTGGCAACATTGAAACAAATTCTAGATTCCCTCCACTTTTCGAAATTTCACAAATCTTGCCCAAAACCCAAACCAATGCCACCATTTGCTGCCAAATATCATTTGTAGCTCATCCATGAAGAGACCTAGCAAGATTTACCCCCACATGAGGTTTTTACATAAGGATTCACTTTTTACATAAAGGTACACCCACTCTCACCAACTATGTACCACCTCCCTTTTCTATCCTTTGAGCTCATCTATAGTGCCATGTACCTCCAACCACTCATCATGACATCACATATCTTGGACATCACCACCATTGACACCATGCCACACCATGCCATGACCTATGTCACTCCTCTTGGCCAAAATTAAATTTGTACATGCCATAGTCCTCTCCAACAATGCTAACCTTGTCTAGTACCTTGCCCTCACAACTTTCAACCTTGCCAAACACCAGAGACAAGAATTTGGGCATGATCTCATCCAAGAACCTACCATGCCGGCCACTTTTTTGACATCACCATGCCATCCTCTCCACCTTTCACCTCAGCCTTGCCACACCTTGTCCTTGAGCTTCCTTTTTCAATGCTGAGCCTGCTGGACACGACCCTTGGACAAGGAGAGCAAGATTTGGACCAAAAACATCCATGCCAATGTCACTTGATCACCAGCCCGAGGACACCTATGTCACCCGACGTGCACACTGCAAACCACCGTGTCCCACTGCGCCACCATCTTCCTCTCTCTCTCACACACCTCCTAGACACCCTCGTTGACCCCCTCACATGCCAGGACGCCGACAAGACGCGACGCCCACGAGGGATGCCGACGTCGGCATCGACCTCGCGCGCCCTGCACCTGACGCCAACAGCCTCGCCACTCCGCGCGCGTCATCACCTACCCCGTACCTCCCTTGCTGACGCCAACGCCTTGCCGGAGATCACTGCACACGACGCGCCCAACGACGTCGCCCGCCATACCGGCCACGCCTCGCTCCTCCTCTCTGGCGCCTATAAAAGCCACGCCCTTCGCCCTGGACTTCACCACACCACCCAGCAGCTCACCTCTCTCTCCCCTAGCACCTCCCTCTCTCCCTCATTACAGCTCACCCGAGCCAGAAGCTCGCCGGCGGCCACACGCACAAACCGTCAAAACTTTCATCACCATAGTCACCAAGCCCTACACCACGTTGAAGCCCTCGAAAATCCCCGTCCAACGCACCCAACCTCGCCGCAAACCGTGCCCGGAGGTGAGCAGGAGAGCCGTCGGAAGCTCGCTGGCGTCGGGAGGAAGACGATGGCCCAGGGCCGTTGGATCTTGATCCGACGCCCTGTGCGCCCCGCACGCTGGCCACGTGCATGCGCCATGCACGCACGGCCCGGGCAACAGCTGGGCCGGCCCACTTCCTTCCCGCCCTCAGTTTTGATTCAAACTTCGTTTTATTTATTTTCTGTGTTTTTGCTCTCACATGCTTTGCCAAATCTTTAATCATTTCAAATCTGCTCGGTCATTTTTGATAAATTTTATATATTTAGAAAGCTGATGAAAGGCCCCAGCCAACCACACTGGATTCAAATCAAAATATGTTGTAGAATTTGAATAGTAAAAATAACAAAGCAGTAACTTTTCAAACTTCAAACAATTATTAAAAATCAACCATAAATGCTTTTGAGTTGATTCCAACTCACATAATTCACATTTTATGTGGTCTAATTTATTATGTAATAAAATACTATAGTTGTTTCATATGATCATGGGCTAGATTCAAATAGTGGCTATATGGCCATTTCTAGCTCATTTAAACTATTTCAAAAATAGTATTTAAATTATATGAGGTGTAGCATCTCATTTAAATCATTACTCCAAGTGATTCAATGAGAGTTGATGACACATGTATTAATGACCCATATGTTCTTATTTGAAAATATTAAATCTTTCTCATAGTAGTATTTGAATTGTTCAAAACTACTTATTAAATCTTATGAGGTGTTTTGGTCTCATTTAAATCTTGTCTCAACTAAGTTAATATGGGGTAGAGACTATGGTCAACTTTAAACTCATATTAAATTAGTTGATGATATTAAATCTTTAATCATGAGTATTAAAAAGGCATGAGGTAGTGTACCTCCTTTAAATCACTTCCCAATTGATACGTATGAAGAGGTTGACTTTGGTCAACCTAGGTCATATGACCTTAATTGAGGAAATTAAATCTTAATAATATCCAATGAGAGGAAATTATTTTCTCTCAAGAAATCAATAGAAACTCTAATTAATATTTATAATGAGAGGAAATTATTTTTCCTAAGAATAAAACTAAATCAACTCACCTAATAAGCATGTTGATTGATAGCTTAGTAGGAGTGATTTAGGTGTGTGCTTAGTCTAGTACTTAGGCTTTGTGTGGTAATTGTGTGTCTTATACTCGTATGTAGACGCTAGTACCGAGGAGTACACCGAGGAGGAGGAGGTCTACTTCCAGGAAGAGGAAGACCACTTTGATCAGTACACCACTCAAGGCAAGCTAATATTCTTGAAAGCTATTACCAATGCAAGCTAGACTAATGCAAACCATTTTGGTTGCAAGTTTATATTCTTGCAAAGTGCAAAGCTCTACAAGAGCAAGGCACCATTACATTTTACTTTATGAACCTATCCCAAGTTTTTACTTTACAAGCTTTACTTGATTTTATTTATCAAAGTTACTTTTGATTTATGATTCACTTGATTAGTCTTGGATTAGCACAAGAGTATCAAAGTTAGCCTAGAAGCAAAGCAAATTACTTAGCACCCCTCATACCTAGATGCTAGTGCCAAATAAATATTGGTTATTCTAGATGGGAACTTGTGTGTGTGAAATGACTTTGAAAACCTTGGAATGATGAGTCATTCTATTGAAAGATTTTGAAGGTGAATATGACTGGTGAATGACTTGGTGAATTTTACAAAAACTGATGGTTGGGTTCGGATGCGATACCATTCCAATTTTACAAGTACCCCCACAATACCTGAATCTGGGTAAGGCTTAGCTGGAAACTTATGTATTTTAGTATGGGTTCCCTCTGAACAAGCGTCATAGGGGTTATGCTTGAGGCTGCCTCCGTACTAGTGAAGTGATGTGAAATGACGTGAAATGAGGTGAATGTCCGGCCCAAGCCCTGTGCAGTTCCCAGGCTGACTGTCTGTCTTCACTGGGAGGCCAAGCTCATGGGGAGAGGTGCCTATACTAGGATATGTAAATGAAAGGTTAGGATTGGTAGTTCGCGTACTGCGTACGATAAATCAGGGCCAGTTACCCCTGACGAACTATTGCAATTGTTGTGGCACAAGTGTACACCCTCTGCAGAGTTAAACCTATTCGAATAGCCGCATCCTCGGGTATGGACAGTTGGAAAGGCCATACTGTTCCGTCATCAGAACTTTTCTGAAAAATATGAATGGTGACTTGTGATTTGAATTGAAAGGTGACTTTGACTTTGAATCACAACTGAGTTGTGGGAATGACACTAATGTTCCCTTTTGAGTTAATTTAGGCAAATGAAAAGTCTTGGTTTACTAAAGTGCTTATGAAATAAAACTGGCTTTATGCAAATGAAACTAGAGCTTAGCATCCCCTTCCATAGTTGATAATACTTACCTTAGTATTAGTTTGCGAGTACTTTAAAGTACTCATGGCTTTGTCCCTGGCTATTCAAATGGCCAGACTATGAAGAGGAGTACCAGAACCCGGAAGAAGGACAGCAGGACGTCTACGACAACTAGGATCACTCCTGACGTCAACAGTTGCCTGTGGAATAGATGGACTACTACTACGCTACTTCGCTTCCGCTATGTGTTTTGTAATTGATCAATAGATCATCTACTATTGTAATGAAACTGGATCATGTGATCCTTTGTTGTAAGACAATTATGATGTTGTAATAAATGATGTTCTGTGATATCAATCTATTATGTCTCGCAAAAACAATATTCCTGGGATTGCGATGAAGGGCATAATAGGCATCTGGACTTAAAAATCCGGGTGTTGACAAGTTGGTATCAGAGCCATTGTTTGACCTTAGGAGACCCTAGTTAGAATGGACGTCTGAAAAACTTAGTTTCAAAAACCAATGAAATGAATAATTGTGAAAACTTATTCTCACTCTTATCCTTGAGATCTTTTTCAAAAATGAGAAATCTATGCTCTACTTTTCTTTGCAAGCCTACATAAAAATTTTCACACTGGACTACTTCTTTAACTTACTCATCCTCGTTGTTCACAGATGAAGTACCAATGGGAGGTCTATCAGCTTGGTCCCGGAGGCGACCTAAGGTTCGAAAAGGATTTGAAGCAACTAGTGGAATATCTAGGACACCCGTATCCCGAGTTCTTCGGAATACCCCTCAACAACCACTCCGGAGAACCACCTCGGTGGGACGTTTCTACTGATCTACGAAGAAAGCTTGATGCCCCGGTATGGGAAACCATATGGTTTTCTGTAACGGGAAACACTTGGAAGGAAGGACTAGTCAAAGCTATGCAAGAAGCAATTTCCCGTCTGTGTGGACAAAATGAGGACAAGATCAAGAACACTCGTTTCATCTACTACCCAAGACATGACTCCATGGGAAGACCGATGACCATGCCCCCACCCCCGGAGATGAACCACTATGTAGCACATCAGGACTTCAGGCTGTACAAAACCCGCAGGGATTTGGACAACGCCCTCGCCTCTCGCCAAGCACATCACCCGTGAAGACGAAGAATCCACCCTGAAGAGTAGTATCACCCCAGCACTTAAGTAGGTGTGAGTTGTATCAGGATCCCCCTTGTATCGTAGAGCGATGAATGGTTCTTCAAACCAACGGTGTGTTAGATTTGTAATATGTGATGCTTGGTAGGAATGAAAAAGTGTTGTTGGTTTTTACCCCCGCAACACTACTCAAAATTTCAATTTGTGAACTTTTAAAAATTTAACAAAACAAACCATAGAAATTTCCCTCTTATCTTATCATCTACTTCGATGTTCAGATGGCCCCACCAACCCGCAACGCCACCCAGGATGCCATGATGCAACTGCTGCAGACGATGATGGCAGACCGAGAAGTCGAGAGAGCTGAACGCCAATTCAACATTACCGCACTGCAGCAGATAGCTCAAAACAATCAAGGCCACGGAAATCACGAGCACCCTGGATCGAAGCTGAAGAACTTTCAGCACACCAACCCTCCGATATTCAACAAGACTGAAGAGCCCCTTGATGCTGATGACTGGCTCCAGACAATGGAGAACAACCTCGAAGTTGCGCAAGTTGAAGCCGCATAGAAAGTGCTGTTCGCCACGCACTACCTGTCAGGACCTGCCAGAGCCTGGTGGACAAGCGCCCGCGCAATGAATGCCGGACAAATGATGACATGGGAAGACTTCAAGCTGAAGTTCAGCAAATACCATGTGCCCCAAGGACTGATCAAGAAGATGAGAGACGAGTTCCGGGAACTCAAGCAAGGAAGGATGTCCGTGGTAGAATACCGCGACAGGTTTCTCACTCTGTCAAGGTACGCCCCGGATGAGACCGACACCAATGAGAAGAGAAAGGAAATATTTCTGAACGGACTACACGACGAGATGCAAACTGTGTTAGTGAACATTCCGTTCGCTGGCCTCGAAGCCCTAGTAGACTCAGCCATCCAAATGGAAGGGAAGCTGCATCAAGCCAACGAGAACCGCAAGAGAAGAATGACGAACCAGAATGGACCCCACCATAATCAGAAGTATCGCAATAACTCCTCTGGAGGATTCACCCCAAGATACAACAAGCCCCCTGCTCAAAATTATCGCCCCAACTACACCAACAACAACGGAGGACCCCCGAAGCCCGGAGGCAACAACAACAACAATCACAACAACAACACCCACCCCAACAGCAACAACAACAACAGTAACAACAACAACCCCAATACTGCCCCAAGAACTGGAAGCAATGCCACCCCCGTCACCCCGAAGGACAAGTCAACTGTGAACTGCTATGAATGTGGAGTTGTGGGTCACTACTCCAATGAGTGCCCTAAGAAGCTTGCCAAGATTGCCGCCAATACCGCTGCCCCGGCTCAGCAACAGCGTCGCTTCGCAGGTAGAAGGAACCAGAACAACAACAATGGCCGCCTCTACCACATGAATGCCACTGAAGCTCAGGAAGCACCCCAGACCATGCCAAGTATGTCTTCCTGTTAATCAAAATACTCAATCTCTCTTAGGAACCTAACTTTTCTTAAAATCTCGGGACGAGATTTGTTTAAGGGGGAAGGGTTTGTAACATCCCAAAAATTTCAAAATAAAACAAATGAACTTCCCTAGTTCCAAATTTTGGAACCAACAAAAACTTTTACTCAATTAAGTTTGATGCTTAGTGATCTTGCTTAATTCTTGTGCTATTGCCATGATTGCTTGTTATTAGTATTCAAAGTGATCTTAAACCCTAAACCTCACCCCTCTTTTCACCATACTAGTTAAAATGAAATAAAAGGAAATTAAATAAGAAAAAGGTATATGTGCCTATGGCTATTTTTATAAATCTTTACCCTATGATTTTCTACTTTGTTTAGAGGTTTGGAAAACCTTCATACACCTTACCTAGTACTTATCAAACCAAATCCAAGTGGTTTCCAAAGAAAATAAAAAGAAACTAAAAATGCCATAGAGGCATATTAGAGAAAAGTGCAATTTGTGAATTTGAGAAGATTGACCCTGGGACTTGTTGTGAATGGTTGGATCACTTCCATATACCATTTCAACACTCAACAACACCATTTGGGTGAAGCAAAGTCAAATTAAAAATCAAATGCAACATATGCATAGAAGCATATGTGACACATAGCCATTTCACCAAACTTTGACCTATGACTCTAAACCTTGACCAAATGATGGGAAACCATCTCTCAACCTAATATAACACTAAATTGACCCTAACCCATGCCCAAGTAAAGCAAGGTGAACAATTTACAAAAATAATAAAATTTGACACATCACCTCTTAGGTGTTATGGCCATTTTTGCAAATCTTTGATCAAGACCTTTTGAAATGGATTCAATGGTCTTAAAATGTTTCTAAACCAATAAGAATCACATTAGAGTCAACAAAAGTCAACTCAAATGGAGAGAAATCAAATAGGGAGAAAATCCCCAAAATTCACTCACATACACTTAGCCAAATTTGCAAATCTTCAACCAAGGCCACCATGGCTTGATCTATTGTTTGTAAAACTCTTATATATGAAAACCAAACACAATTGACTCAAAGAAACCCAAATCAAAGCAAAGAATAATTCAAATGCAACTTATAGATGATAATGGTCATTTGGCCATCTTATATTATCTTACCCACTTTGAGCTCTTCTATTAAGAGATTTTCAAACCAAACCATGCCAACTCTTTGCACCTCATCCAAGCCCTCATCAAGAGGAACACTTTTGATGTTGACCACTTTAACCAGAGAGTTGACCATTGCTTAATACAAGAGTGCAAAGTGGCAACATTGAAACAAATTCTAGATTCCCTCCACTTTTCGAAATTTCACAAATCTTGCCCAAAACCCAAACCAATGCCACCATTTGCTGCCAAATATCATTTGTAGCTCATCCATGAAGAGACCTAGCAAGATTTACCCCCACATGAGGTTTTTACATAAGGATTCACTTTTTACATAAAGGTACACCCACTCTCACCAACTATGTACCACCTCCCTTTTCTATCCTTTGAGCTCATCTATAGTGCCATGTACCTCCAACCACTCATCATGACATCACATATCTTGGACATCACCACCATTGACACCATGCCACACCATGCCATGACCTATGTCACTCCTCTTGGCGAAAATTAAATTTGTACATGCCATAGTCCTCTCCAACAATGCTAACCTTGTCTAGTACCTTGCCCTCACAACTTTCAACCTTGCCAAACACCAGAGACAAGAATTTGGGCATGATCTCATCCAAGAACCTAACATGCCAGCCACTTTTTTGACATCACCATGCCATCCTCTCCACCTTTCACCTCAGCCTTGCCACACCTTGTCCTTGAGCTTCCTTTTTCAATGCTGAGCCTGCTGGACACGACCCTTGGACAAGGAGAGCAAGATTTGGACCAAAAACATCCATGCCAATGTCACTTGATCACCAGCCCGAGGACACCTATGTCACCCGACGTGCACACTGCAAACCACCGTGTCCCACTGCGCCACCATCTTCCTCTCTCTCACACACACCTCCTAGACACCCTCGTTGACCCCCTCACATGCCAGGACGCCGACAAGACGCGACGCCCACGAGGGACGCCGACGTCGGCATCGACCTCGCGCGCCCTGCACCTGACGCCAACAGCCTCGCCACTCCGCGCGCGTCATCACCTACCCCGTACCTCCCTTGCTGACGCCAACGCCTTGCCGGAGATCACTGCACACGACGCGCCCAACGACGTCGCCCGCCATACCGGCCACGCCGCGCTCCTCCTCTCTGGCGCCTATAAAAGCCACGCCCTTCGCCCTGGACTTCACCACACCACCCAGCAGCTCACCTCTCTCTCCCCTAGCACCTCCCTCTCTCCCTCATTACAGCTCACCCGAGCCAGAAGCTCGCCGGCGGCCACACGCACAAACTGTCAAAACTTTCATCACCATAGTCACCAAGCCCTACACCACGTTGAAGCCCTCGAAAATCCCCGTCCAACGCACCCAACCTCGCCGCAAACCGTGCCCGGAGGTGAGCAGGAGAGCCGTCGGAAGCTCGCTGGCGTCGGGAGGAAGACGATGGCCCAGGGCCGTTGGATCTTGATCCGACGCCCTGTGCGCCCCGCACACTGGCCACGTGCATGCGCCATGCACGCACGGCCCGGGCAACAGCTGGGCCGGCCAACTTCCTTCCCGCCCTCAGTTTTGATTCAAACTTCGTTTTATTTATTTTCTGTGTTTTTGCTCTCACATGCTTTGCCAAATCTTTAATCATTTCAAATCTGCTCGGTCATTTTTGATAAATTTTATATATTTAGAAAGCTCATGAAAGGCCCCAGCCAACCACACTGGATTCAAATCAAAATATGTTGTAGAATTTGAATAGTAAAAATAACAAAGCAGTAACTTTTCAAACTTCAAACAATTGTTAAAAATCAACCATAAATGCTTTTGAGTTGATTCCAACTCACATAATTCACATTTGATGTGGTCTAATTTATTATGTAATAAAATACTATAGTTGTTTCATATGATCATGGGCTAGATTCAAATAGTGGCTATATGGCCATTTCTAGCTCATTTAAACTATTTCAAAAATAGTATTTAAATTATATGAGGTGTAGCATCTCATTTAAATCATTACTCCAAGTGATTCAATGAGAGTTGATGACACATGTATTAATGACCCATATGTTCTTATTTGAAAATATTAAATCTTTCTCATAGTAGTATTTGAATTGTTCAAAACTACTTATTAAATCTTATGAGGTGTTTTGGTCTCATTTAAATCTTGTCTCAACTAAGTTAATATGGGGTAGAGACTATGGTCAACTTTAAACTCATATTAAATTAGTTGATGATATTAAATCTTTAATCATGAGTATTAAAAAGGCATGAGGTAGTGTACCTCCTTTAAATCACTTCCCAATTGATACGTATGAAGAGGTTGACTTTGGTCAACCTAGGTCATATGACCTTAATTGAGGAAATTAAATCTTAATAATATCCAATGAGAGGAAATTATTTTCTCTCAAGAAATCAATAGAAACTCTAATTAATATTTATAATGAGAGGAAATTATTTTTCCTAAGAATAAAACTAAATCAACTCACCTAATAAGCATGTTGATTGATAGCTTAGTAGGAGTGATTTAGGTGTGTGCTTAGTCTAGTACTTAGGCTTTGTGTGGTAATTGTGTGTCTTATACTCGTATGTAGACGCTAGTACCGAGGAGTACACCGAGGAGGAGGAGGTCTACTTCCAGGAAGAGGAAGACCACTTTGATCAGTACACCACTCAAGGCAAGCTAATATTCTTGCAAGCTATTACCAATGCAAGCTAGACTAATGCAAACCATTTTGGTTGCAAGTTTATATTCTTGCAGAGTGCAAAGCTCTACAAGAGCAAGGCACCATTACATTTTACTTTATGAACCTATCCCAAGTTTTTACTTTACAAGCTTTACTTGATTTTATTTATCAAAGTTACTTTTGATTTATGATTCACTTGATTAGTCTTGGATTAGCACAAGAGTATCAAAGTTAGCCTAGAAGCAAAGCAAATTACTTAGCACCCCTCATACCTAGATGCTAGTGCCAAATAAATATTGGTTATTCTAGATGGGAACTTGTGTGTGTGAAATGACTTTGAAAACCTTGGAATGATGAGTCATTCTATTGAAAGATTTTGAATGTGAATATGACTGGTGAATGACTTGGTGAATTTTACAAAAACTGATGGTTGGGTTCGGATGCGATACCATTCCAATTTTACAAGTACCCCCACAATACCTGAATCTGGGTAAGGCTTAGCTGGAAACTTATGTATTTTAGTATGGGTTCCCTCTGAACAAGCGTCATAGGGGTTATGCTTGAGGCTGCCTCCGTACTAGTGAAGTGATGTGAAATGACGTGAAATGAGGTGAATGTCCGGCCCAAACCCTGTGCAGTTCCCAGGCTGACTGTCTGTCTTCACTGGGAGGCCAAGCTCATGGGGAGAGGTGCCTATACTAGGATATGTAAATGAAAGGTTAGGATTGGTAGTTCGCGTACTGCGTACGATAAATCAGGGCCAGTTACCCCTGACGAACTATTGCAATTGTTGTGGCACAAGTGTACACCCTCTGCAGAGTTAAACCTATTCGAATAGCCGCGTCCTCGGTTATGGGCAGTTGGAAAGGCCATACTGTTCCGTCATCAGAACTTTTCTGAAAAATATGAATGGTGACTTGTGATTTGAATTGAAAGGTGACTTTGACTTTGAATCACAACTGAGTTGTGGGAATGACACTAATGTTCCCTTTTGAGTTAAGTTAGGCAAATGAAAAGTCTTGGTTTACTAAAGTGCTTATGAAATAAAACTGGCTTTATGCAAATGAAACTAGAGCTTAGCATCCCCTTCCATAGTTGATAATACTTACCTTAGTATTAGTTTGCGAGTACTTTAAAGTACTCATGGCTTTATCCCTGGCTATTCAAATGGCTAGACTATGAAGAGGAGTACCAGAACCCGGAAGAAGGACAGCAGGACGTCTACGACAACTAGGATCACTCCTGACGTCAACAGTTGCCTGTGGAATAGATGGACTACTACTACGCTACTTCGCTTCCGCTATGTGTTTTGTAATTGATCAATAGATCATCTACTATTGTAATGAGACTGGATCATGTGATCCTTTGTTGTAAGACAATTACGATGTTGTAATAAATGATGTTCTGTGATATCAATCTATTATGTCTCGCAAAAACAATATTCCTGGGATTGCGATGAAGGGCATAATAGGCATCTGGACTTAAAAATCCAGGTGTTGATAGAGGAGCAGCCGATGTGGTGATAATCGGCTTTTCCGTGGACTTGGCTAGGTCAGCCACTTGGTCAGCCGCGATCGTCGAGGTGGCTAGGTCTAGCGTGGCGGACGGCATCAGTACCTCCTCGACGTCTCCGCTAGAGGTTTCTTTGGTCTGCGAAAGGAAGTGGTTAGCCGATCCAAATGGCAATGGGTTAGCATGAAGTGTAAACCAGGGAGATAATTACATTTGAGACCTCCTGGCTTGATGGAGAAGCTCGTGGGTTTTTACGAGCCCTTTTGACGCATCGACGCTTCACGCGTGACCCCGATTTGGTCGGGGCTTGGGGAGCAGGCGGCTCGGGAATCGACCTTTTCTTAGAAGCCGATGCTGGCGAAGCCGTCTGGCTCTGGGTGGTGGACCTCTCGGAATTGCCCGAGCTCGAATCCCTCTGGCTGGACTCTGCGGCCCCGCTGGAGGTGTCTTCGGTGGAAGTCTGTAGAAAAGAATACGAGCGTGTTGCAAAAGACTGGGAAAGCGGATAAATGTGGATAGGGCACAAATCAACTTACGTGCAAGCTTTCTTGGGCAGGAGCTTTGCGCTTCAGGGTCTTCCTGGCAGCCACCTTCCTCACTGCTGTCCTCGCCTGAGTCGAGGCTCGGGGGGCAACTGGCCCCGAAGATGCTTTACTCTTGGGAGCCGATTTTGGTGAAATCGGCTGACTCTGCATTATGACTTTCTCCAGGGATGGCGAGCTCTGGCAGAAGAGAACCACTGGGGCCGGAGGAAGGAATGCGAAGGGGGAGCCATCGGCTTGCGTGGGAGCTGGGCCATCTTGTTGCTGCCAGGAGATGGAGTCAGGTTACAGACAATCACCATAAGCCATTGCAAGAAATGTTTAAGTAATGGTACCTGGTCTGCAGGAACGTCATACTCGGCATCAAGCTGTCTCAGCAGCGGTCCTAGAGCCCTTCTGAAGACATGGGTCTTCCACATGGACCACCAAGTCTCGAAACCATCGGTAGTGAAGGAGAAACGGAGGTTGTGGGGAATTGGAATGGCCAAAGCATCAAAGAAGGTATAACACCTTTGGCCAGTAAGGATGTCAGGCAGTTCAGCTCTGCTTGCTGTCAGGTGGTGTAGGAAGAAGTGTGGAGGCACCTGCCCGAGGCCAAGCTGTCGGGCTACCAATACCGGTTGGTAAGACTCATAACCAGGCTTGATGATCCGGTTCGAGGTACTCATGCCAACGGGGAGGAAGCAAGGACGAATCATGATAGAATACAGATGCTGGGTGCTAGCGTCATCGGCAAAGTTATCCAATCGAAAGGAGACTGGGTTCTCAAAGTTCTCCGATTCAGTATAAGGGAAGAACAGGGGGTTGTCCAAACCTTGGAAGAAAACCTTGAACCACCCTGCTGCTTCCTTAGGAATCAGCCTGCTGCCTGGGAGACCATACAAAGCTTGGCCATAGCTGGTGCATCGGATCTCTTTTCCATTAGCATCCGGAAAGGTGCAGGTGGCCAAAGGTGGGAAGTCTGGGATCTGGTTCTGAAAGTACAGCTGAGCCCATAACTGAATGAACCACCAAGGGCCGCCAGTTTTAACTGTCTTTTGAGAGAACAGTTTGACAGACATCAGTTGAAGAGATTGATAGACCTCTCCAAGAAACAGTTTGCCTAGGCCAAGTTGGGTGCCTTTGGCAAGTTCATAGGCCAGGGAAAGGTAATTCTTAGTAGGGGCGAGTGATGGGCCACAGAATATGAAGTGCTCCAACCAGAAGTTCAGGAAGGCTGTATGTTCTCTCTCTGTCACAGGGCCTTTGGTTTTCATATAACGATTGAGGTAGGCACCCTAGCTGGTACACTCTTTTTTAGAGGAAAGGGTGAAAGGGACTTTCGGCAGTTTGAATGCAGAAGGGCTTGGGGATGCAATGTCTAGGCCTGTGATCATGGCCACATCCAGCAGAGTTGGTGTCATAGGACCATGGCCAAACATGAAGCAGTTCAGTGCATCAGACCAGAAATAGCCGATGGTTTTCAGAATATTTTCATTCTTCTCAAGGGGAGACAATGATAATGACAAGGCATCGGCTATCCCTATGGCTTCCCAGGTGGCATAATGGGTTTTGGATACTCTATTGTACCATGCCACCCAACCCTCAGGAGGATTAGGCCAGGCTCGCAGGCAGTCGGCCCAGGAAGTCAGATCTAAGTTCTGATTCACGAAGGGGATTCTGTTAGCTTTGCATGAAATTAAGAGGGCGGGACTCTCGGAAGAACGAGGACCGAGGCACATAGAATTTGCGAGAGAAGGATGTGGCAGTAGGATGTCTGAGACCTAAATTAATAGCGGAACAAAACATTAATTCAGGTGTTTGCTATTAATCCTAATGTCGATTCGAATGGCGAGAGGAGGTTAAGGATTACCTTCAGACCGGAGACCATGGCGTTGGTATTGGATGATTCTGCCATTGGATGCGCTGTACCGTTTGGAGGGGCAGCTAGGTCGACCTTACTCGTGTTTTTATGGTAGAGACCGATGCGATGCCATCGGATCTTTTGGGAGATCATTTGACTTTGACTATCGGCAAAAATTGACTGGAAATACTTCTTTATTAATAAAAGGAGGGTTTTTTACAATGAAGAGCCGATTTCTCAAGAAAGGGGGAACAAAAGAAGAGCCGATTGCTCGCGTACTACCGATCCTACTTTACTAATCCTCGCTGCCCTCGTCATCGGCATCGTAGCTGCCGCCGGCGCTGCTTCCGGAGAACTCCTCGTCACTGCTGCCCCAGCCTTCGGCCAGAGCTTCTTCCTCTTCGTCATCATCGTCATCTTCACTGTCCGCCCAAGCGCGGAAGCGCTTCGCCGGCGGGTACCCAGCGGAGGAGGAGGAGTCGTCTTCCTCCTCTTCTTCCTGTTCCTCCTCTTCCTCCTCGTCTTCCTCTTCCTCCTCCTTATCGGAGGAAGTGGGGTTCCTCCAGGAGTGGAGGTCATCCTCGCTCTCGCTCTCCAGTTCCCCTTCAATGTGGAACTGGAGGTCGCCCTCCCCATCAGTCAGGGGCATGTCGCCATCTGATCCCACAAGGGCTTCTGGTGGGCCATCTGACATGAAGTCGAAGTCCCACTCTGGCTCTGACATCAGCTCACTCGAGGAAGAAGATTGGAAAGAGAGGCCGGAGGAGACGGAGGAAGAAGAAGACATTGCTACAGGGAAAGAGGGCTTTTCGGTGCTGATAGCTAGAACAGAGGAGGGGGATGAAAAAGCGAATCGGTCGGCACAGTTAAATAAGGGGGAGCCTAATGGAGATTTAATGCCATCGCAGTTTCCAAGGAAGTGGTGCTAAAGCTATCAAATTTTGCAGAGAAGTTGAGAAGGCAAGGCATCATGATGAAGAATACTGCGACGGTTCTGTTCTGCCACGACATGACCCGACGAAGGAAAAGCAGAGTGATTTTGGAATTATCAATTCCAAAACCAGGGGGGCATGTGTTATCACTAGAATTTGACCGAGTCATAGGTGGGCCGCGATCAAGATGGGCTTGAAGGATATACATGGAAGAAATTCGTGAATCGGCCTTTATATGCAAAGTTTGGGCTAGTTTGCCCGTGTATCTGTAATATAGTAGGATACGTGTCGGGTAGTTAGAGTTTGGCTCGTGCACGGTTGGGATTATTCCCACATTAGAAAGTCTACGGACTATAAATATGTATCTAGGGTTTATGAAATAAACAACAATCACGTTCACCACAAACCAATCTAGGCGCATCGCCAACTCCCTTGTCTCGAGGGTTTCTTCCGGGTAAGCATCATGCTGCCTAGATCGCATCTTGCGATCTAGGCAGTACAAGTTTATTCGTTGTTCATGCGTTGCTCGTACTGAAGCCTTTTTGATGGCGAGCAACGTAGTTATCTTAGATGTGTTAGGGTTAGCATTGTTCTTCGTATCATATGCTATCGTCGTGCAACCCTTAGACATCTAGCCGCCCTTACGCCTATCTTAGGCGTAGGGGCGGCACCCCGCTTGATCATTATTTAGTAGATCCGATCCGTTATGGTTGCTCCTTGTTCTTCAAGGATTAGTTTAATATCTGCATAGTTAGGCCTTACAAAGGGTTGAAGGATCCAGCGGCGTGTAGGGTGTAGTTTGCTAGCCCTAGACAGGATGTTCCGGGGATCAACCTCGTGTTGGTTTTTAGGCCTTGTCTAGGATCGGCTTACGATCACCGTGCGCGGCCGCGAGGCTCAATCACGAGTAGGATGTTCCGATTATGCGGTGAAAATCCTAAATCGTCGTAGATCGTTTTAGCTTTATCTTGATCAAGCAGGACCACCATATATTCGTACACCTCGTGCGAATCATGGGTGGATCGGCTCTTTGAGCCGATTCACAGGACAACCTGAGAGCCGATCGAGGCTCGTATTTAATGTTTACGTGTATGCCATGCAAGAAACTAAGCGAGGCATCTCCATCACCTTCCTGACCAGGTATAGGTCAGGTGGCACGCCCTTGCACCAGCATCGGACGTGCGTGCCGGAGTCTTTGCGGGCCGTCGCTCGGAGGGACCAGGGCCAGCCGCAGCCCTAAGTTGCTCCCGGCTCTCCTATGTTGCCCGTCGCTGCTCGCCGGTGGGATTCTGACCGCAACAGCATAGTAATAATAAAAAGGTAGTACTCGTAGAAAAATCGATATACAAATCTGTAATTAAATAGGTTAAACTAGGGTTTTGCCCAGTTCTACAGATCAAGGGTTCAAAAAAATCCAACTACGGGGTTCGAACAACACGATTCTAATCCAAGAATTTTTTTGACCTAGGTCACCCAAATGGCCTCAAACTATAGGGTTAGCATCTAGTGCAGTATGTGTGAAAATGTATGCACTATGTGTGCTATAACTTGTATGTCTTTCATATTTGAACCAAATTTGAATAAGTTTGAAATATTTGAAAAGGGGCTTTTGGCTTAAACGTTTGAAACCAAAAACCACTTCTCTTCATGCATGCTTGACTTCATAAGACAGAGTTTAGCTAGGGTTAGGGGGTAGATGCATGATTTTCCTGGTTTGAATATGTCTAGACCTTGTTTATCAACTTAATTGAATGCTTACTATATGACATAAGAATACTATGTGACTTGTTTTTTATTTTTTTATTTTTTTAAAATTTTATGCCCATTTGAATCTTGGTCAAATCCTCGGTTTGAACATGGTTTAAACAAGTTTAAATCATGAATATGAAAAATTAAGCATCTGTATATCCTTCTTACTCACTCCAAAATGTAGCTCTTGGGAGGGTTTTTCGAAATTTCCATGTTTGAAACCAAAACCACTTCTCGTCATGCATGCTTGACTTCATAAGACAGAGTTTAGGGTTAGGGGTAGATATATACATGATTTTCTGGTTTGAATATGTCTAGACCTTGTTTATCAACTTGAATGCTTACTATATATATATGACATAATAATGTTATGTCCTTTGGTTTTTCATTCTTTTGATTTTTTATGAATTTCCATGCCCATTTGAATCTTTTGGTCAAATCCTAGAGGTTTGACCAAGATTTAAACAAGTTTAAAACATGAAAATGAAAAGGGAAGCTTGTATATCCTTCTTAGTCACTCTAAAATGAAGTTTTTGGGAGGTTTTTGAAATTTCCATGTTTGAAACCCAAAACCACTTCTCTTCATGCTAGACTTCATAAGACAATTTAATTAGGGGTTAGGGGGTAGATACATGATTTGTCTGGTTTGAATATGTCCAAACCTTGCTTGTTTATCAACTTGAATGCTTACTATATGACATAAGAATGCTTACCATATGTTTGAATTTTAAAAGCATATAGTCTTCTTATGTCATATAGTAAGCATTCAAAAGTTTTTCTTTGAGAGAGTAGCATGCATTCAAAAGTTGATAAATAAGATTTGGACATATTCAAACTAGACAAATCATGTATCTACACCCCCTAACCCTAAACTCTGTCTTATGAAGTCAAGCATGAAGAGAAGTGCTTTTGGGTTTCAAACATGGAAATTTCACAAACCTCCCAAAAGCTTCATTTTACAGTGACTAAGAAGGATCCAGGCTTACCTTTTCATTTTCATGTTTTAAACTTGTTTAAATCTTGGTCAAACCTAGGATTTGACCAAGATTTAAATGGGCATAAAAAATCAGAAAAAACAGAAAAAATGAAAAACCAAAGAACATAGCCTTCTTATGTCATATAGTAAGCATTCAAGTTGATAAACAAGGTCTAGACATATTCAAACCAGAAAAAGCATGTATCTACCCCTAACCCTAAACTCTGTCTTACGAAGTCAAGCATGAAGAGAAGTGGTTTTGGGTTTCAAACATGGAAATTTCAAAAACCTCGCGAAAGCTTCATTTTAGAGTGACTAAGAAGGATCCATGCTTACCTATTCATTTTCATGTTTTAAACTTGTTTAAACCTTGATAAAACCCAGGATTTTACCTATTTAATCATAGATTCATAGGTCGATTTTTTACTTTTTTATTATTACTATGCAGCACATGTGTGTTTGCCCGTCGAGTGAAACTCGGAGGAAGAGGGATCACACGGAAGGAGAAGAAGGGATAGCAGTCACGGGGCCCCTCTTATTATTTATGGTGTATATCTTTTTTCTGGTGATGTTGACTGTTGTGCAGCGTTTGTCAGTGCGCGGGAGGTGCGAGGCTGCGAGCGAGTGAGTCGAGCGAGGCCGAGAATGAGAGAGATGTTTTTTTCTTTTTCTTTTCCGTGAGAGGGACAACAGAAGGATCCAGAGACGACTTCCACTACGCATCCTGGTGCGCGTCTTCTCTTGACAAAGAAGATGGCTGGGAGTTTGCGTACCTACTATAGTACTACTACACAAGAACCATATACATGTCAAACTTTTCAATCATGACCCACATGCATTTTATGTATATATTCACAACTTTTAATGCATGCATGAAAACTCAGCAAAATATGTGCATTTTGGGTTGTCGCACATAAATGTGTTTTTACTTGTCTGCCACCAATCCAATTTTCATGTGAGGGGGAAACATGACACACGATGGACATTTCCAATATTTCACGAATTAATTATCTCAATTTGCATCCATATATATATGCGCCTGGTTACTGAAAGATCGAACCAAAGGTGAACTTGAAACATTTTCATTTTCATGTTTTAAACTTGTTTAAATCTTGGTCAACCCTTGGATTTGACCAAGATTCATAAAAAATTCAAAAACATAGTCTTCTTATGTCATACAGTCAACATTCAAGTTGATAAAACAAGATCTAAACATATTAAAAGAAGAATCATGTATCTACCCCCTAACCCTAAACTCTGTCTTTTGAAGTCAAACATGAAGATACGTGGTTTTGGGTTTACAAGATGGAAATTTCAAAAACCTCCGAAAAGCTTAATTTTGGAGTGACTAAGAAGGATACATGCTTACTTTTTCATTTTCATGTTTTAAACTTGTTTAAAGCTTGGTCAAACCTAGCTAGCTAGGATTTGACCAAGATTCAAGTGCGCATAAAAAATTCAAAAAAACCCCCAAAAATGAAAAACCATAACACATAGTCTTCTTGCGTCACATATATTGTAAGCATTCAAGTGTTGATAAACAATATCTAGACATATCAAACAAGAAAAATCATGTATCTATACCCCTAACCCTAAATTTGTCTTATGAAGTCAAGCATGAAGAGAAGTGGTTTGGGTTTTCAAACATGGAAATTTTGAAAACCGCCCAAAAGCTTCATTTCGGACTGACTAAGAAGGATCCATGCTTACCTTTTCATTTTCATGTTTTAAACTTGTTTAAATTCTTGTTCAAACCTAGGATTTGACAAAGATTCAAATGGGCATAAAAACAATCGAAAAAATCAAAAATGAAAAACCAAAGCACATAGTCTTCTGATGTCACATAGTAAGCCATTCAACTTGATAACAAGGTCTAGACCTATTCAAACCAGAAAAATCATGTATCTACCCCTAACCCTAAACTCATCTGTCTTATGAAGTCAAGCATGAAGAGAAGTGGTTTTGGGTTTCAAACATAGACATTTCAAAAGCCTCCCAAAAGCTTCATTTTGGAGTGACTAAGAAGGATCCATGCTTAATTTTTCATTTTAATGTTTTAAACTTGTTTAAATCTTGGTTAAACCTATGATTTGACCAAAATTTGATTCGGCATAAAAATTCAAAACAAATCAAATAAATGAAAAACCAATGCACATAGTACATCTTCTTATGTCATATACTAAGCATTCAAGTTGATAAGCCAGGTCTAGACATATTCAAACTAGAAAAATCATGTATCTACCCCTAACCCTAAACTCGATTTGTCTTATGAAGTCAATCATGAAGAGGTGTTTTGGGTTTCAGACATGGAAATTCCAAAAACCTTCCAAAAGCTTCATTTTGAAGTTACTAATTAAGAAGGATCACTACAAGAAAAGTTTGGCAACTTTTCTTGTAGTGGATCCAGGCTTAATTTTTCATTTTCATGTTTTAAATTTTGGTCAAACCTAGGATTTGACCAAGATACAAATGGGCATAAAAATTCAGGGTAGCATCATACCCCCCTCCTTCCCACGTAGAAAAAGTGTTAGGCGAGTAGTAGAATGGCATGACCAACAAGTTTCAAGTAAAATTTTTAATATGACCAAAATATACCAATTGATAGATGTGTTAACTTGGCTTCATGGGTGTGTGACCTAAGATTGAGCCATGGTACATTTTGCCAACAAAGTAGCAATTGAGTTGGCTTTCTACCTTAGTAGGCGTGCATTGGAAGGATGCATTATGCCGGCAAAGTTTTCAAACGTTCAAACTTTTCCGGTTTCTCATACAGTATTTGGCTCCTTGAGAAGCATTGATGTGATCATATAAGGTTATGCAAAACTTCACCTTTCCCGTACTTACCCGAGCACTCGACACCCCTCGTCCCATGGCGACTCCTCCAGCCATAGCCCCGTGCACCCAGGCTCCACGACTCAGCCTCGGAGGGGTGTGCGCTAAAAGCTCGCAAATGTCTGTGTGCCATTGGTGTGCGATGAAGCATGCGGATCTGTGTCTTGCAGTGGCTAGACTACTGGCGCACTATGATCTAGGAGAGGGAGAGGAGGAGGGGGTCCCATGAAGCGGCGGTGGCCTGGTATCGGCGGCAGCCCGAGCGGCAGCGGCAAAGTGGGCTGGTCGGAGCATAGGCATGCGCCAGGGGCGAACCTCGCCGGGTGAGGATGCTTCCATTGTGAAGAAGCACTTGCCATCCAGGGCTTCGGGTTCACCAACAAACTCAGCGCCTCGGTCCATGGCGTTGCCGTCGTGGGGACGTCGGGGGCGGCGGCGACGTGCTGCAGCCCCAGCCTTTAGTGGGGACCAAAGTGCGACCGACCACATCACGGCGTCGGCAGCATTGGGGATGCCGATGGGCATCCAATGCCACACACAGATTTGGGAGGTTCTGGCCGGGCCGAGTTCCAAACTTCCATCATCGGAGCCGAGGGCTTGGTACTTCAAATTCTGAATCAGGCAATCCTTCGACCCCAATCAGCTTCTGCCTGTGGTCCAAATCCGAGATATCTTGGCGGCAGCTATGCTGGTTAAGCTTAGCCGGACAGCGGCAATCGACGATCTGCAAAACCTAGATGCCTTCCGAGGATTTGCAGCAGCCGTCAATGCACTCGTGGAGGCCTCGCATGTCGGTAGCACGGCGAATGCGGGTATGTTGTTTTACTCCCTTTGTATGCTTTTGTCATAAAAATCAATTTGCTAATTCTCATTCGATTGAAAATTAGACCCATTCACCATCAACTCTCAAACAGTGGACACTAGTAATATGTAGAACTAGAAATTACACAAGATTTCTGTACTCCTAGTACTATTACTTCGACGCTACATGTTGTTTACACGAGGAAATTGCACAAACTACCGCTTATTGCTGCCTTCGTTGCGTAAAACACTTTTTTAAACTGTAATTTTTTTCCGCACAAACCACCAACTATCGTGTTCTGTTGGAGGTTCAAATTTAGGATTGAGCTGTTTAAGAGCAAATCAGATGATCGGGGACCACCAACTACTATAGTTTTAATTGCAAATAGAATCGATTTTGCAAAATTATGAAACGCACATAACGTTTGAATTACTACAATTTTTTTGAAGGTTTGATATTTTCATCATTTTTGTGTGAATCTTACACCAAGTAACACAACTTTCAGACGGAATACAAAATATTTTCAAACTTCCTAGATTTGATAGCTCAAATATTTTTAATTACTAGTTTTTCAATATTTTAAAAAGTCGAAACACTATATTTTGGCTGAATGTTAGAAAATATATTTCATGATTATCCCATATTAGTTAAGAAGTACATAAACTAGTAGTAGTAATAAAGAACAGAGGGAGTTTATGGAGATACATCCATTAAGGGCATGTTAGTGTGTGTTGGTGTATTACTTATGCCTTCTTTGGTTAATACACTTCTCAAGTGATCCCCGCAAACCCTCTATTCTTGCCTAGAATACAAAAACTCCCCATCAAAGTATTAGTGCATTTTTTGGATGAGTATTCGAGAGGATTGGGTGAACACCAAGGATTTGCATAGGAAATTGGTACAATTGAATCCTTGGCTGTTTGATTTGTAGGATTGTTTCCGATAGGAATTTTTCCTAAGGATTTCTTTGCACAGATTCCATAGAAAATTAAACATCTACTCATGCCTCTTTTTAAGAATGCTTTACTTTTCCTATGGTGGAATCAAACAAAGTTTGGATTCTATGAATTCCTATAGGATTGGAGTGGACATGACATTGCAATCCTACATTTCCCTATTCCTACATCTTTCGGTAGGCATTTGCCTAGAATAAATAACCATGTGTATTACGGAGTAGCAATAAAATATAGGTTTATTTCTCTAAAGCATCTTGCACTGTACTAGTACATGGCTTAAGAGACAATATTTTTACCATTTTTTTTTGCGAGAAGACAATATTATTACCATAGTTACTAAGTACATTTTATTGGATGATGAAGTGATAGCCCTCATCAATGCATTGTGAATTATTAGGGCATGGGTCGCACATGATTTACGAGTACACCGCACGATCGAGAGCCGCCGTCCCTCTTTGCTTTCTACCGATGCGGCGGAGCTCCTCCCCACACCCACGAATAACTGAAAGCCACAACTGCTGGGGAAAAGTCTTGCGCCGAGAAAATCTATAACCGTGGTTGAGTACATGTGTTTCTTAAGATACGAGTGCTCCAATGCATTTTTTCTTTCCTTTTACTAATTTACCTTGAAAATCCCGCACGTCCACTTATTTGTGGACGGAGGGAGTATCACGCCAAGAGGAAGTAGGACAATAGTGGGCGCTTATAGCCCGCCTACGTGGTACTTTTGCCAGCTGTTGGCTCTTCTATTGTTCTTGCTCTAAAGAAACCCCGATTGTGAAAGGCCAAGGCGTACTTCTTTTGGTCACGCAAAATTCAAAATACTGCCATGGACATTGAATTGACATGACAAAACATAGCTTGGGATGTCCAAATTTGCACGTTAGACCAGTGACTTGTTCTTCACCTTTTCAGAGGGAACAGTGACTTTTTTATTATGGGTCTATACACTTTCCAAGAAACAGGAGGAGATGCTATAGAGTGTAGAGGAGCGAAGTCAAGCGCCCCGCCCCCACCTGCCCTATTTCGGTTCACCTCCATCGTCTACCTCCGCCCCCGCCCGCACCAATCGACCACCTTCCATAGCACGCGCCAGTGCCGCCGCCATGCAGCTTTAGAATCAATTCCACCGCCCAGTTTGAGAGCCTCCGTTCTTCATCTTCCCCGCCACCTGCCGCCATCGAACCCAAATTAAACTCCAATCAGTTGAACCCAAACCTCATAGACCCACCCCCTGCCCTGCGATGGCGGCATCGAACAAGGAAAATGATGACTCTGAACTGTTTGAAGGTCTTTTCCGAAGGTCCCCTTGAAGAACTCGTAACAAGATGCGACGTCATCACCGCCGCGAGCCTCGTCGGTTCGTCCAAACTATTTTTCGACTCTGCAAATGATAGTGCAACTCTATCTTTTTCTCTCCCGTTTGGCCTGCCATGTGTTCTTCATTCTCACCCGACAAAGGTAGCACGGGATTGCAAGCTGACGCCGCTGGACAGGTTCTCCTCCGACGCTGTGATGCCAGACGGTACGGGTAAGCAGTGGGTAGGTGCCAATGGAGATTGGGTTGCCATGGTTGACACTGGCTTTCCTGCTTGCAAATGGAAACTTGTCAACGTCTACACTCGCCGTGAAATTCCTCTCCCTGTGCCGTTTGAAACCACCCACATTCCAAATATATACCACCACAACCTTCGTGCTATTATATTTCACAAGATATATATTTGCCAAGTTCCCACAGCTGCTGGGGGGTACACAAATTTCTCTCTTGTTGCTGTTTTTGACATCAGAGTTGCCCTCCTTTGCGGCGAAGATTCTGGATGGATAGTTCTTACAGAGCCCAAGTCCCACATCTTTTACAATTACTGCGATGCAATTCTCCACAATGGGCTTGTGTTTGCCACAACTCATACTGGCACTGTTCACGCATGGAATCCTCAGCAAGCTGGTAATTTTCCTCCGGACGTAGTGTATGATGAGCTTCATTATTCATGGCTGTAAAGATAATTTTAATGCACAAACTTATTAATTTTCGAACCTGACTGATCTGACTTGGAGGCTTGGGGCATATTTGCTTCGGATGAAATTTCATTGGTATTTAGACTTTTTATTCGAGATGATTACCATAGAAAAATTTGAGGATTGTATAATTAGGAGTTTTATTCTCAGATTGAATTATGTTGGATTTTGACCTCTACTTGAACTTCTTGAAATGAATCCTTTGGTTTCCCATGTGATGTACTCAAATACACCAATATGCTGTATTATTGAATGGAAATGCCATTATATCATCCCATCTGAATCCTAATGCGTTTTCCCAATTCTTACGTTTTCAGATTTGTGCAAACCAAACATACCCTTCTTAACAGTAATTTCGTTTTCAAGCAGGTCCTCCGCTGATCGTAGAGCCACCGCCCATTGTGTTTGAATGGCGGTGTGCACTTGATGATGCTCTTGGCCATGATCACGAGGTCTATTATGGCATGTGGTGGTTAGCAAGATCTATAGATGGTTCTAGACTTCTTCTGATCCATACACTGGGCATTGCTGATGAAAGGGAATATTCCTGTAAAGTTTGCCATACTGCTTCTGATCGTCGTGTTCATCATGGTCGCACTGTTGGCAACTATGCTTCTGGGTTTGGTTGCCTGGTGTTCACGAATGACACTAGTAAGTTAAATGAAGGTATTCCATGGGAAAAGATTGATGACCTTGGAGAATATTCTCTTTTCCTTGGAGTGAACTATCCGATTATGCTGCCATTAGGCGGTGCAGATGTTGTCCCAGGATGTCTGACGAGAAGAAATTGTGTGTACACCTTGCCGAATGAAGCATGGCTTCGCAATTCGCAGCTGCCTGAAATATGCCGATTCAGTCTGAATCGTGAAGATTGCGCCGTTGGTTTCCAAACCAACGCCTTGGAGAAAACATGCAAAACAAAAAAAGATAGGTACCTGGTAAAGACACCGCTTTGGTTCATCCCAAACTTCGCCAACGCCCCGGATTGGAACAAGTGTGATGTTTAATTCTGAAACAGGGCCTGCAGCCATTGTAGCTACTGATAGTATGTAATTTCATAGCTAATGAACGAGGCAATTGTGGTCTACTAATTACAACTGTTTTGTAAAGGGGTGGTCTATAAGTATACCCCTCTCTTCATTGATGCATTTGTGGTCTACATGATGGTACTCTTAAATATATGGGTGTGGCTCCTCAACACATAATGTGGGGGTATTATTGTGTTAAAGTTGAAGGCTTGATCAACTATAGGTTCACTTCTCTAGTTACATTACTAGGTACTCCGGTTGGCTATGTTGTGATGAACACATTGTGTTCTGTTGTTCGGTGAAGACAAAAGTAGAACTATGGTATGCTTATGTTTAAGAGCAAGCGAGGGTTTAGCTTGAGATGTTAAAATTCAGATTTGAACTATTTTTTGATATGGAAATTTCAAATATATATGGTACTGTATATGATTATGTATAACAACAAGCGACGAAAGGGCTGATGCTCCTATTCCTTGTCGGCGGGAGGACTATGTGTGAGGCGACTTGAGCCAAATTAGAAGGCCATAGCTATATTGATTGGTCCTTGAAGTTGGAGGGGCTAGGATTTCGGATGAGAGGAGTGGGGGAAGTTGTTGCTCATGGAACAAAAGTCCTTAAAATAGTAATGTTAGTATATAGGAGTACAAGGTATATACTTGTACTATTTTAGTACTATAATAAGTATATCGGGTTCATCAAAAAGAATTATCTCGGGTTCACAACCACGTGGGGTCAAGGTGAGGGAAAGTTGGTCAATACCTCTTACCGCTATATCCCCGCCCCAAGTTCTAATGCGCAAGTGTTGTTATTATTTTAAACGGAAATAGTGGTTCCTCTCCCCGGAAACATGCCCCGCATCTCCACCTCCTAGTATCGTAGTACTACTACCGCATCTTCTCCAAAAAAACCCTCTTCTGTCTCTTTCTCCCGTTCACCCCTCTCTCCCTTGCATTAGATTACCGACTCCAATGAAGCGAAGCGTAAGGTTGAGGAGATTCCTGATTGCTACCACCAGTCCATGGGGTGGGGCAACCTCCACTACCCACTCGGTGGAGAACATAGCCGAGCGGGCGGATATCCTCAAAGACTGGACGCCCCGCACGAGGCATGATCGGCATGCGGCATGCCATCCGCGGAGCGCATAAGGTTCCGTTCGGTTTACCGAGCCTGCTCCACTGCGACCCCGAGACATGGCCAGACGACCGCGACAATACTGTAAGAGTATTTATTTATTTACTCATCTCGTTTCAGCTTGTGTTTTTTCAATCAACTTTTCTTATTGCCAAACATCATGCATGAATTTAGACTCAACATCATCACCTGATTTGGGAGTACTGTAAGGTTTGCTGCCTTCACTATGCACATGTACTCTTCGGAATTGCTTTATTTATCCATTACATCTGTGCTTCAGTTCTGCACAATCCGCTGTTCATTCTGTCGAATACCTTGCATGCATAGACAATTTTGAAACAAATCCTATTTGTAGGGCATTCACGCGTTGCTGATGCCATTAGACAAGCCGACAGTTCCAGCATTTATCCATACCAAGGAGGAACTGGATGGACATGGACCCATGCACTGGGTGGGTTGTAACGGCGACTGGTGGCATTTGTCCAGCAGGACGGGCACTTGACGATCCGCAACATATACATATCAGATACTATTATACCTCTTCCATCTCTGCAAGATGCAGGAATTTCTTTGGGCCCTACTAGTGAATGGTGGCATGGCAGCCCACCATTCCTGTTCAAATACAAAATAGATAAAAGTTTGGAACTGCTCAAAGTACGGATCGTCAAGAGGCCGTACAAAGATGATCTAGCAGGGCCATGGCATTACGAGGTAATCGTTGTATTTGACGAATTGATCGCTATCCTACAAGCGTCCCTAGAAAAGGAGTGGAATATCCTGAGAAACCCTGAATTCTTTGATAGAAACAGCTATGTCGATGCCATGGGCATTCCTGGATATGGTACAAGTTCACACCTACATCGTGTATATGCAGTTACATATCCGTATGGAGATGTTCTGGTTTGGGAACCATATACCTGTGGTGAGTCTTTGTTTTATGTCTTAACTAGTAAATGGCATGCTGCACATGTTGGACCAATTACGATTCGCAATACTGATGTATAAAAGTTGCGTTCTAAATGTTGTTCAAACTTTCAATACAACTAATAATTTGGTTATACCATCAAAATAAGTGTGAGCATACAGTTTATAAATATGAACAAAAATTTGGAACCTTTCTTAATCACTATCAAGTGGGACGTGTGATATCGGTGTGAGACTGCTCTGATTTTTCTTCATAATGGAAACATGACGGTTCTAGAAACAGTGGACACTGGTGTGGTATTTTTTTCACGCGAATACCTCTAATCCCAACCGTTAGATTTTGGACACCAACAGTTGGAATTGCTGCTACATGTCTTGTTAAAAACTGGTGCCTTATAGTAGTAGAAAATAGAAGATAGAAGAGAAGAGATAATTTTCAGTGTAGTTCCTACTTGCTGCATTGTGGTTGATCTTTGTGCATTGCAGGGACACATGCAGCCCCGCGTCTCATTGACGCCCCTGTCATTGAAGATGAAGAAGTAGAAGTGGCTGCAATTTTCGCTCAAATCGAGGGAGATGCTGTCATGGAAGATGATGAAGCAAATGTGGCTCAAGGCGATGGAGGTGCCGATGAAGATAATGATGCTGATGAAGAAGAATTAGAAGAAGAAGAATTAGAAGAAGACGAATTCGATGATGAAGAATTAGATGATGAAGAATTAGATGATGATGGTGATAATCATAATTATGAAGATGAAGATGTATTTCTTGGATTTTCTGACCAGCGCACTTGGTTCCTAGCACCAATGAGAGCAGAGTCCATTACTGGTGAATCTGATCTCGCGTGGATTCAGGTTAAAGGTTATCGGCCCATCCTCGGTCCTTCAATATTACATATGGGTAACAAGCTGAGGTCTTATCCTTTGGTACGGTGCTACGTTTTCTTGAGATCTACCCATACCTTGGACCCTGTAGAAGAGGCAAGGTGGGAAAGATTAAACAATTTGAAGGGGCATTCTTTATTTCTTGGACTCAATCACCCAATTTTCATGCTACCCCCGCCAATCGACGCAGAGGCTGCAGAACCGGATTTCCAATTGTTCAAACCTGACTGTGTCTTTGCTACCCACAATCGCGCCCGTGATACATGGATACGTCCAAGGCCAAATTGGTGCAGAATGCACGTCAATGGAGGTCCTGCCATAGGCTCAAGATTGCAGTACAAAAAAGAGAAGATTGAACATAGAGCCGAAGCACCCATGTGGTTCATCCCAACACTTCCACATGTTTTTCCTTGAGAAATAAGAGACAGATGGTGACCTTATTTTATAGAGAAAACATAGTGTTCGTGAACTTAACCTCATGAACATTCGCTGTTCGGTTTTTGCTGAAATCAAAATTTTGCAGAGATGAAGATCTTTGTTTGAATCCCGTGCTGAACATATTTTTCACAAATTAGCTACCCGTATTGTGATGAATACATGCTGGTTTGTTGTTTGGTTCAGTAGCAGACATGAAGATCTTTGTCCTGAATACCACAATGGACATCTTTTTTTTTCTTCAAAAATTAGCTAAGCTCACGCTATTAGGCGCAAATGCCTATTAAGAGATTTGGTGCTCTTGGGCACCAGTGCTCCTGCTATTTTAGAAAAAATAAAAAATATATTATTTGTTCAAAAAATTAGAAAAAAAATCATGGAGTAGCTAATGAATTGTCCCATAAACGTGCAAAATTTCAGTTTCAAATACAAAAAATTCTGGGCTACACAAAAGTAACAAACGTGTGGATCTGGGTATGCATATTTCAAATCTCCAAATTTCAACAGATTTTGTCTTTTTTGTGTAGTCTACAATATAAAGAATGTCATATTAAAATTTTACACGCTTGTAGGTTACTTTATTTATTATGTCTACATTTATTTTCAGATTTTTTTGAAACAAATATGTATGATATTTGATTTTTTTTTAAACAGCAGGAGCACTGGTGCCCATTAGCCAAAGACACTTTTCACAAATGCCTTCAATAAAGGAACGGATGGTGACCTTATTTTATAGAGAAACCATAGTGTTTGTGAACTTAAAGTCATGAACACACGCTGTTCGGTTTTTGGTGAAATCAAAATTTAGCAGAGATGAAGATCTTTGTTTGAATCCCGTGATGAACACATTTTACCTAAATTAGCTACCAGTATTGTGATGAATACATGCCGGTCTGTTTTTCGGTGGAGTAGCAGACATGCAGGGGATCGAAAGAAACGGCAAAGTAGCCGTAAATCGTGGGTCAAATATAAATTCGAGAAAGGAAACGTTTATTCAACGATCGGTCGACATGTGGGACGTATCTTGCAGCCGCGGCCTCAACATTTATCATTCAGAGAGGATGACATGTGGGACCCACGAACCAGCATCGTTCTCGACGTTTCTCAAAGGGGGCAGGAGATCGAAAGAAAAAGGCAAGTAGCTCGAAATCAGGTGTCCAAAAAATCCAAGAAAGGAAAGGTTTATCGCACAAAGAGGCTGACATATTGTACCCAGTTTGCGACGAGCGTCATCAACGCTTCAAAGGCGGTGGAGTTCGAAAGAAAAAGGCAAATAGCCAGAAATTAGGGGTCAAAAATAAATCCAGCAAAGGAAACTTTTATCGTACAAAGAAGCTGACATGTGGGACCCAGCCAGCAGCGTCCTCAACGTTTCTAAGGTGGCAGGCAATGGAAAAAGGCAAATAGCCAGAAATTAGGGGTCAAAAATAAATGCAACAATAGAAACTCTTATTGTTCATAGAGGCTGACATGTTGGACCCATGAGCCAGCAGGGCCCTCAACGTTTCAAAGGCGTCACGGGATCAAAAGAAAAGAACCAAGTAGTCATTAATTAGGTGTCAAAAATAAATCCAAGAAAGTAAATGTTTTACTTTTCATAGAGGCTGTCATATGGGACCCATGAGCCAACGTCCTCAACGTTTCTAAGGCGAAATTTGGGGATCGAAAAAAAGCGAAGTAGCCATTAATTAGGGGTCAACAATAAATCCAAGAAAAGAAATGTTTATTGTTCTTAGAGGCCGACATGTGGGAGCTATGCGCCAGCGGCGTCCTCATCGTTTCAAAGGCGGTCGGGGATCCAAAGAAAAAGGCAAATAGCCGTAAATCAGGGGTAAAAAAATCCAAGAAAAGAAATATTATTGTTCATAGAGGCTGGCATGTGGGACCCATGAGCCAGCAGCGTCCACAATTTCAAAGGTGGCACAGGATCGAAAGAAAAAGGCAAGTGACCAAAAATCAGGGGGTAAAAAATCCAAGAAAAAAACTTTATTGTACATAGAGGATGACATGCGGGTCCCATGAGCCAACAACTTACTCGTCGTTTCAGAGGGCCGATGCGGCATGAGATCGAAAGAAAAAGGAAAGTGACCAAATATCAGGAGCATAAAATAATCCATGAAAAGAAACTTTCATTGTACATAGAGGATGACATAGGGTCCCATGTTGTAGCAGCGGTCTGAACGTTTCAAAGACGGCATGAGATCGAAAGAAAAAGGCAAGTGACCAAATATCAGGAGCCAAAAATAATCCAAGAAAAGAAACTTTTATTGTACCTTTGAGAGTCGGCATGAGATTGAAAGAAAAAGGCAAGTGACCAAATATCAGGAGCCAAAAACCTAGAAAAGAAACTTTTATTGTACATAGAGTATGACATGCGGGTCCCATGACGCTACAGCATCCTCAACGTTTCCAAGGCGGCAGGGGATCAAATGAAAAGGAAATAGCCAAAAAGCAGAGGGTGAAAAAAATCGAAGAAAAGAAACTTTTATTGTTCATAGTGGATGACATGTGGGACCCATGAGGCAGCAGCATCCTCAACGTTTCCAAGCAGCAGGGGATCGAAAGAAAAAGGAAATAGCCAAAAATCAGAGCGTGAAAAATAATCCAAGAAAAGAAACTTTTATTTTACATAGAGGATGACATGTGGGTCCCATTTTGCAGCAGCGGTCTCAACGTTTCAAATGCGGCTTGAGATCAAAAGAAAACGAAAGTAGCCCGAAATTAGGGGGAATAAAACTCCAAGAAAAGAAAGTTTTTTGTACATAGAGGATGACATACGGGTCCCAAGGCGGCAGGGGAACAAAAGAAAAAGAAAATAGCCAAAAATCAGAGGGGTGAAAAAAAAATCCAAGAAAAAAGAAACTTTTAGAGTTCATAGTTCATAGAGGATGACATGCGGGTCCCATGAGCCAGCAGCGTCCTCAACGTTTCAAAGGCGGCACACAGGACCAAAGAAAAAGGATGTACCCCTGCTGGGCCTTTTGATCAAAAAATAATCCAAGATAAGGAAGATATAAATTGGGGCTGCCTGGCCATCTAGGCCTTCTAACCTACTGGACGTCTTTTGACTCGTACAATTTCAGCCCACTCCAAAACAAGAAAGTCCTATGCTTCGCAAAAACAAAACAAAAACAAGGAGATTCATATTAGTTCGTTTATGTAAAAATAAAGATTTAATTTATCCGTTTGCAATAGCTCAGAGCGAAATACACTTTTTATTGTCTGCAAAATAATCAAGATATCACATGTTTCTTGTACGGGGAGGTCGACATCGGGACCCATGAGCCGGCGAGCGTCGTCAAAGTTTTAAAGGCGGCGAGGATCGAAAGAAAAAATAAATCAAAAATCAGTTGGTAAAAAAATCGAAGAAAAGAAACATTTATCGTTCTGAGAGGATGACATGCGGGACCCATGTGGCAGCAGCATCCTCAACGTTTCCAAGGCAGCACGGGATACAAAAAAAAGGCAAAATAGCCAGAAATTAGGGGTCAAAATAACTCCAAGAAAAGAAAGGTTTATCGTCCATAGAGGCTGACATGTGGGACCCATTAGCGAGCAGATTCTTCAACGTTCAAAGGCGGCAGGGGATCAAAAGAAAAAGGAAGTAGCCGTAAATTAGGGGTAAAAAATAACTCCAACAATGGAAACTTTTATTGTTCATAGAGGATGACATGCGGGACCCATGAGCCAGCAGCTTCCTCAACGTTTCAAAGGCGGCATGGGATCGAAAGAAAAAGGCAAGTGACCAAATATCAGGAGCCAAAAATAATCCAAGAAAAGAAACTTTATTGTACATAGAGGATGACATGCGGGTCCCATTTAGCAGCAGCGGTATCACCGTTTGAGATGCGGCAGGAGGTCGAAAGAAAAAAGGCAAGTGACCAAATATCAGGAGCCAAAAAAAATCCAAGAAAAGAAAGTTTTATAGTACATAGAGGATGACATGCGGGTCCCATTTTGCAGCAATTTGTATCACCGTTTGAGAGGCGGCAGGGGATCGAAAGAAAAAGGCAAGTGACCAAATATGAGGTGCCAAAAATAATCAAAGAAAAGAAAGTTTTCAACGTTTCAAAGGCGGCAGGGGATCAAAAGAAAAAGGAAGTAGCCAGAAATTAGGGGTCAAAAATAACTCCAAGAAAGGAAACTTTTATTGTTCATAGAGGATGACATGCGGGACCCAAGCGCCAGCAGCTTCCTCAACGTTTCAAAGGCGGCACGAGATCGAAAGAAAAAGGCAGGTGACCAAATATCATGACCCGAAAATAATCCAAGAAAAGAAATTTACTGTACATAGAGGATGACATGTGGGACCCATTTTGCACAGGACCAAAAGAAAAATGAAGTAGCCGTAAATCGGGGGTGAAAAAATCCAAGAAAAGAAAGATTTCAATTGGGCTGCATCTGGACATCTGGGCCTTCGAACTATCCTGCTGGGCCTTTTGACTCGTACAATTTCAGCCCACTCCAAAACAGGAAAGTTCGGTTTTTTCTCAAAAAAAAAAACAGGAAAGTCCTATGCTTCGCAAAAACAAAAAACAAGGACACTCAACATATAAGTTTGTTTATGTAAAAATGAAGATTTAATTTATCCGTTTGCAATAGCTCAGAGCGAAATACACTATTTATTGTCTGGAAAATAATCAAGATATCACATGTTTCTTGTACGGGGAGGTCGACATCGGGGACCCATGAGCCAAGAAATATTGGCCAACGTTTCAAAGGCGGCAGGGGATCGAAAATAAAATAAAAAACTAAAAATTAGTTGGTAAAAAATCCAAGAAAAGAAAACATTTATCGTTACGAGAGGATGACATGCGGGACCCATGAGGCGGCAAAGCATCCTAACGTTTCCAAGGCGGCGAGGATCAAAAGAAAAAAAGGAAATAGCCAGAAATTAATTAGGGGTAAAAAATAAATCCACCAAAGGAAACTTTTATTGTTCATAGAGGATGACATGTGGGACCGAATTCGCCAACAAATGTCCTCATCGTTTCAAAGGGGGCAGGGGATCAAAAGAAAAAGGCAAATAGCCGTAAATTAGGGGTCAAAAATAACTCCAAGAAAGGAAACTTTTATTGTTCGTAGAGGATGACATGGGGGACCCATGAGCCAGCAGCTTACTCAACGTTTCAAAGGCGGCATGAGATCGAAAGAAAAAAACGCAAGTGACCAAATATGAGGTGCCAAAAATAATCCAAGATTTATTGTACATAGAGGATGACATGCGGGTTCCATTTTGCAGCAGCGGTCTCAATGTTTGAAATGCGGCTTGAGATCAAAAGAAAAAGAAAGTAGCTAGAAATTAGGGGGTCAAAAAAATCCAAAAAAAGAAAGTTGATGGACATAGAGGTTGACATGCGGGTCCCATGTGCCAGCAGCTTACTCAACGTTTCAAAGGGGCCAGGGGATCAAAAGTAAAAGGCAAATAGCCAAAGATCGGAGGGTGAAAAAAAATTCAAGAAAACAAACTTTTATAGCACATAGAGGATGACATGCGGGTCCCATGAGCCAGCAGGTTCCTCAACGTTTCAAACGTGGCATGAGATCGAAAGAAAAAGGCAAGTGAAGAAATATCAGGAGCCAAAAATAATTCAAGAAAAGAAACTTGATTGTACATAGAGGATGACATGCGGGTCCCATGTGTAAGCAGCTTACTCAACGTTTCCAAGGCGGCAGGGCATCAAAAGGAAAAAGGAAATAGACAAAAATCAGAGAGTGAAAAAAAAACCATAGAAAATAAACTTTTATAGCACATAGAGGATGACATGCGGGTCCCATGAGCCAGCAGGTTCCTCAAAGTTTCAAACGTGGCATGAGATCGAAAGAAAAAAACGCAAGTGACCAAATATCAGGAGCCAAAAATAATCCAAGAAAAGAAAGTTTTATAGTACATAGAGGATGACATGCGGGTCCCATTTAGCAGCAGCGGTATCACCGTTTGAGAGGCAGCAGGATCGAAAGAAAAAGTCAAGTACCAAATATGAGGTGCCAAAAATAATCCAAGAAAAGAAAGTTTTATAGTACATAGAGGATGACATGCGGGTCCCATTTAGCAGCAGGTTCCTCAACGTTTCAAACGTGGCATGAGATCGAAAGAAAAAGGCAAGTGACCAAATATCAGGAGCCAAAAATAATTCAAGAAAAGAAACTTGATTATACATAGAGGATGACATGCGGGTCCCAATTAGCAGCAGTGGTATCACCGTTTGAGAGGCTGCACGGGATCGAAAGAAAAAGGCAAGTGACCAAATATCAGGAGCCAAAAATAATCCAAGAAAAGAAATTTTATTGTACGTAGAGGATGACATGCGGGTCCCATTTTGCAAAGCGGTCTCAACGTTTCCAAGGCGGCACAGAACCAAAAGAAAAATGAAGTAGCCGAAATCGGGGTGAAAAAATCCAAGAAGAAAGATTTCAATTGGGCTGCATCACGGACATCTGGGCTTTCGAACTATCCTGCTTGGCCTTTTGACTCGTACAATTTCAGCCCACTCCAAAACAGGAAAGTTCCGAATTTTCTAAAAAAACAGGAAAGTCCTATGCTTCGCAAAGACAAAAAAACAAGGAGATTCAACATATAAGTTTGTTTATGTAAAAATAAATATTTAATTATCTGTTTGAAATAGCTTAGAGCGCAATACATTGTTTATTGTCTGCAAAATAATCAAGATATCATATGTTTCTTGTACGGGGAGGCTGACATCGGGGACCCATGAGCCAACAGCGTCGTCAACGTTTTAAAGGCGGCAGGGGATGCAAAGAAAAAATAAACCAAAAATCTGTTGGTAAAAAATCCAAGAAAAGAAACATTTTCGTTACGAGAGGATGACATGCGGGACCCATGAGGCAAGCGGCATCCTCGGCGTTTATTGTTCATAGAGGTTGACATGTGGGACCCGTGAGCCGGCGGCGTCCTCAACGTTTTAAAGGCTGCAGGTGATCGAAAGAAAAAATAAGCCAAAAATCGTTTGGTCAACAAAATCCAAGAAAATAAACATTTACCGTTAGAGAGGATGACATGCGGGACCCATGAGGCGGCAGATCCTCAACGATTCCAAGGCGGCGGGGAAATATCCAGAAATTAATTAGGGGTTCAAAATAAATCCATCAAAGGAAACTTTTATTGTTCATAGAGGATGACATGTGGGACCGACCTGCCACAAAAGCGTCCTCATCGTTTCGAGAGGGGGCAGGAGATCAAAAGAAAAAGGCAAATAGCCAGAAATTAGGGGTAAAAAATAACTCCAAGAAAGGAAACTTTTATTGTTCGTAGAGGATGACATGCGGGACCCATGAGCCAACAGCTTACTCAACGTTTCAAAGGCGGCATGAGATCGAAAGAAAAAGGCAAGTGACAAAATATCAGGAGCCAAAGATAATCCAAGAAAAGAAACTTTATTATACGTAGAGGATGACATGCGGGTCCCATTTAGCAGCAGCGGTCTCAACGTTTCAAATGCGGCTTGAGATCAAAAGAAAAAGAAAGTTGATTGTACATAGAGGATGACATGCGGGTCCCATGAGTCACAGCTTACCCAACGTTTCCAAGGCGGCGAGGATCAAAAGAAAAAGGAAATAGCCAAAAATCGAGAGGGTGAAAAAAAATAAAGAAAATAAACTTTTATAGCACATAGAGGATGACATGCGGGTCCCATGAGCCAGAAGGTTCCTCAACGTTTCAAACGTGGCATGAGATCGAAAGAAAAAGGCAAGTGACCAAATATGAGGAGCCAAAAATAATTCAAGAAAAGAAAGTTTTATAGTACATAGAGGATGACATGCGGGTCCCATTTAGCAAGCGGTATCACCGTTTGAGAGGCGGCGGGGATCAAAAGAAAAAGAAATTGCCAAAAATCGAGGGTGAAAAAACAAGAAAATGAACTTTTATAGTACATAGAGGATGACATGCGGGTCCCATGAGCTGCAGGTTCCTCAACGTTTCAAACGTGGCATGAGATCGAAAGAAAAAGGCAAGTGAAAAAATATCAGAGCCAAAAATAATTCAAGAAAAGAAAGTTTTATAGTACATAGAGGATGACATGCGGGTCCCATTTACCAGCAGCGGTATCACCGTATGAGAGGCGGCAGGCTCTCGAAAGAAAAAGGCAAGTGAAAAAATATGAGGAGCCAAAAATAATTCAAGAAAAGAAAGTTTTATAGTACATAGAGGATGACATGCGGGTCCCATTTAGCAACAGCGGTATCACCGTTTGAGAGGCGGCAGGGGATCGAAAGAAAAAGGTAAGCGACCAAATATGAGGTGCCAAAAATAATTCAAGAAAAGAAAGTTTTATAGTACATAGAGGATGACATGCGGGTCCCAGTTAGCAGCAGCGGTATCACCGTTTGAGAGGCAGCAGGGGATCGAAAGAAAAAGGCAAGTGACCAAATTTGAGGTGCCAAAAAAAACTCCAAGAAAAGAAAGTTGATTGCACATAGAGGATGACATGCGGGTCCCATTTAGCAGCAGCGGTCTCAACGTTTCCAAGGCGGCAAGGGATCAAAAGAAAAAGGAAGTAGCCGTAAATCGTGGGGTCAAAAAAATCCAAGAATAGAAAGAATTTTGGTTCATAGAGGATGACATGCGGGACCCATGATCCTGCATCGTAAACGGCTTGATCGGAGAACGTTGAACGAGATGGCGCGATCGAGAAAAAAAACAATGCCAGAGAGGCTGCCATCTGGGCCCTACATCCCTCGGCGGTGCGGATTTGCGTTGACTCGGCCGGCGAACCCGAGATTTCGAGATGCACCACGTCCCGGGCCACCATACGCGACGTTTTGGCTGCTTTCGTCGGGCTAGGTGGCCTCAAAAACGAGAAAAAAAAAGTTTTGACATGCACCACGGAGGGACCAAAAATCGTCGGCCATGGTACACCAGCAACCACGGCGCGACTTCAACTTCGTCGTCCATGGCAACTTTTCTTGTAGTGTCTCTTAATAACACTGATATTTATGCACATCTCCTCCTCATATAACTCAATCATCTGCTCCACCTTACTCATTCCATCCAGTACTTCCATTCCAGCAACCCCTATGTCCTTTTCTTTCACAAAATACATGCAGTCATTGATTCCATACCCCTCTAACTCAATTAGAGCTAAAAAATTCAGATATGTGATGTCTGATCGGCCTAAACTTTATTCTAAATTTTCCTGTCCATATAAATTGAACCTTACATCCCAATTTTCGTCATCCAGACTACAAATATTGAGAGGAAGAACAATTAATTCTCTATTTTTCCTAGCACAAATCGGTTACACACTATGTCTGACAGAAAGAACAAAAGATGTGAGAAAGGAAGTACTTACTCGATGCCGCCCAGGAATCCATATGTAAAATGGCTGCTGGAGGCAGGGTTCTCCTTCCAAACCTTGGCCACGGGGGTGGCGGCTGCTTTCTCCGGTGAATAAAGCATCAGGGTCGAGGGATTTGAGCTCCCACATCAATCCACGTCCGCCGCGACCTGGCCTCCCAGATCGGCAACCTCGCCGTCTACGCCATCCTCTCTTCCAGCTCCAGCGCCACCCTCACCATCAACGACACCGTCTCTTCCAGCTCCGGCGGCGGCGGCGGCTGAGGTGAGGTCGGACGAATCCACCACCGAAAGTAGGCCCCCCAAATTGGCTAACTCACCGTCGCCACCCTCACTTCCAGCTCCGGCGCCGCCGACCGGTGAGGTCAGGCCGGACGAATTCGCCGCCGCCATGGCTATCGTGAGTCAGCGGGAGGGGGAGAAGTGAGAGGGACTGCCTCCAACGCTGTCAGAACGGAGGAAGTTAGGGCGCCGGCCGCGCCGTTAACGGACGCTAACGCGCACCGTCTATGCTGTGCCACGTAGACCTGACAGTGGGCCCAATTCTTCTGATTCGTGATTAAAATCGGTTCGGACGTGAATCAGTGCACCTTGCAACGTGTTAACCGTAAATTGGTGGTTTTTTGAAATCATTTCGAATAGTGGTTGCTTTTTGAAACGACTGACTGATATGTGGTGGTTTTTTGTAATTTTCTCGCCCCTCTCATTGCTGGCTCTATTGCACGATCATTGGCATGTATAACTTGTTCCCCTATTGAGTTGGCAAGAACACGTATGCAGGTCAGCATATTGAATCCTCTCTTGGTGGTTAATGGGCTCGGCCCATGCAGTGCCGTTAACTATTTCGTAGACCTGATCCGAAGAACACGACGTCGCGGGCGTCGGTTGTACACGTTTCGCACACCTGACCGAAAAGAAGACCGCGTTCTCAATCGTATTCGGTCACTACTGTTTCTTTGAACTGATCGATGGCAACAGTTCTTGTACAGTTTGTTCGGCTGTTTTACCTTTTCTTTTGAAAAGTAGCACCACGCATTAGATTGAAAACTAAGTCATACGTGAAAGTAAATGAATACAAAATTTTAATTTGAAAAGAAGCATTCTTTGAACACCGTGAACAAATTATTTTAGTGGAAGATGAGAATATTTTAGAATAACCTTGAACATTTTGAAACCTCGAGGACATTTTCTCGAAATGGAGACATTTTTTTTGTAATCCTCTAAAAAATATATTTTCTTGCATCATGAACAGTTTTTAGAAAAACCTTGAACATTTTTTGAAACCCTAAGAACATTTTTTTTGTAATACTCTGAACAATTTCCGTGGATGACAAACAATTTTTCTGAAAAAGCATTGAATTTTTTTTATAATCTTATGAAAATATGTTTTGTTGGACCATGAACAATTTTTAGAAAATCTGCGAACATTTTGTTAAACCCCCAGAACATTTTCACGAACCGGTGAACATTTTTGTGATCTGCTGAAAATACTTTCATGGACGATGAACTTTTTTTTAGAAAAACCTTGAATAATTATAGAAACACCAAAAAAAAAAATCTCGGGCCGTCAAACAATTTTTGTAATCCTCTGAAGATATTTCTTCTTTGACCATGAACAATTTCTACAAAAAACTTGAACATTTTTTGAAACCCCAAGAATATTTACTCGAATCGGTGAATATTTCTTTGTAATCCTCTGAACACATTTTCCTGGATGATGAACAATTTTGGAAAAACCTTGAACATCTTGTAAACCCTGGTAAACATTTTCTCTAAACGGTGAACGTTTTTTGTAATCCTATAAATATAATTTAGTAGGCCATGAAATTATTTGAAACCGCGAAAACATTTCTCGGACATGTGAACAATTATTTTTTACTCCTCTAATTTCGTTGTGGAAATGAAAGACAATTAGAAGACCATGATTTTTTTTGAATCCCCGAGAACGTTTTCTTGAACAGGTGTAAGTTATTTTTACTCCTATAATATTTTTTTAGAAAACAAAAAGTTTTGTTAGGAAACCATGAGCATTTTTTGAACCCCTTGATTTTTTAATATCATTAACATTTGTGGAACCATGTGCACATTTTTTAAAATACGGAATATGTTTATATGATAACATTAAATATGTTTTAACCCATGTATATTTTTTTTGGAATGTAGACAAGACATGTAATCTATATCTATACCTAATAATAAAGCAAAAAAGGGGTTCCGTCGTCCGTAGGCCGTTTTGCATTTTAACCCTTCAGCTTTCGCTAATTCAAACCGCAGTCCATATTTTCATTATGTCCGCGTTCTCTTTCCTCTCGGTCGGAAAGTCAAAGGAGAACCAGTTCTTACCGAACCCGAATCCTATAGAATTAGATCGAGAATTCTTTCCCCCTCCCCATGGAAATCCACCCCATATATGTCTCCTCCCTAGAAACCGTAGATCCACGAGACCACGATGAAGGATTCAGTCGAGAGATGCTCATGAAATCACGTCAAAGCCGATTCGACCTGGCCGAGCTTCCCGGCGACCGAATCAATGGCCAGGTCACGCTGTCTGTAGCAGCGGCGGGAGGACCGTGGCGGCGCGGAGTTCCCGGTGGCAGTGGCGGCTCGAAGCTCGCTGGCGAGCGATGGGATGCAGAAACAGGGGGAATCGGAAGATCTTGCCTTCAGACTCAATCGCGGAATCGATTAAGTCGATGGCCTGGAGAGGAACTTGTGGCACGGCGGTGGGCCGGCAGTGACGACTGAAAGTGCTGGCGTTGGTTGGTTCCCATGTTTTGTTGTTGCTGGTTCAGATCACATAGCTTACTAAGTCAATCCCATAAAAGAAATTGTTTGTTTGTGCAGCTGCCCATGGAGCTTCGCCAACTTCATGAGAAGCACTTGCGAGCCTGTTGGTGCTAGGCTTCTATTCTAATGAGGCTGATGTATCTACATGTGTAAGCATTCAAAGAAACAGAGAACCGATGGGTTCGTATTTCCCAGGACTGGAACAATCTCTGATTTGGATCGTGTCTTGCGCAGGCTCGCCATGCTAGATCCACATGTCTGACCAGTGGCTGCTCACATGCTGGCGGAGGCAAGGCCTTGCCGCATCGTGTGCGCCTCTTCACTACATATCGTCCTCCATGGAGGCGCCGTTAACTGTGCTATACAGTTCCATGGTTGCCTGGACGTTATTGCTATCAGTGTTTGCTCATTCGTTATCTGATGTTGATGTGCTCTTGCATGTTGTCTCCGCGAAGGAGTGTCCCTGGGCGGTCGTGATCCCCTGGTACGTGATCAAGCAATTCCCCTTTTCCTTGCCTGCTAGCTAGCACCGCTGGGAGTAGCTACTCTCTGAACTCTAGATTGCATTAACATTGTTTGTGTTCTAGAGTCATCTTGGTTTCCCTATTCCTAGCAATTACACTGAAATTTTGATACTAATTCAGGTACAGTGAGAAGAACTGCTGGTTTGATGAAGTTAAACTCAACTACAAATCATCTATATTGTGGTAGAATTCAGATGAATTCATCAGTTATGACATTTAATTTTATACTGTGAGCAGCATTAGTTTCTTCTGAAGAAATTTTAGTTGTGAATAGTTTCAGAATAGCTGTTGCATTTGAGCTATTTTAGATGGCCACATTTATTTCGTGCACAAGAGTAAACTGTTGTAATTTGTTACTTCATGTTTGTGACAACATTGATTTAAAGAACATGCTGATCGGTCGGGCTGGAATAGGGCTAAGGAGTTCATCCACATGTTTTACTCAGCGACAATGGCAATAGAGTCCTGGGCAAGATATGATTTTCACTATTACTTGTTTAAAATTCATGTTATATGATATTTACTATTGGGCTGTACAAAAAGACACGTTGATCAAGAACTCTATGCATTCGATTTACGTAAGGATTTGAAAATACTGATAATTTAAATCATTTAATTTTAGGTTGCGCCGTAGCAACGCACAGGTTTTTTGCTAGTTTAAGATGAAAGAAAAAGAAAAAGAAATAGAAAAGAGAAATAAAAAAAAGAAAATGGAAAGGTACAGAAATAAATAATAAAAACGGGTAAAAAAATCAAAAAAGTAAACCGAAATAGAAAACCATTATAAAAACAACAAAAAAACTGTCCAAAAAACTGCTGCCGCTAGCAGACTCGCTTTTGTTTGAGCGAAAGCAGACTCCCCCTAGTCACGCGCACGAAAGAAATGGCAAAAGGCGGGATCAGTGGGCCTAGCCCAACAACTAATGCCTTCAGGCGGAAACTGCTCGGTAGCGCGCGTGCGCTACCGTGCACCGTTTCGCTTAAGGTTTCTTTATTTGGGCTCGACCTGTTTCATTTGTCTGCCTTTCTTCGATCTGTCTGAGCTGATCGATTTTGCTGCTGTGTTCTACTAAAAAATAAAGATTTCGCTGCTGTGTTCCACTTAAAGAAAGAAGATTCGGCAGCTGTGTACATACGCTGGGGAGGACTGCTCGCTAACAGCTTGTTCGCTTTCGATCGATCGAAACTACCATCCGCTACGGGTCAGCAAGTAGGAGAGCATTCGTAGCAGTGCATCGTGTTCCTTCTTGCCGTGAATACCATGCAAATACGTACATTACGTGCATGTAGCATCCATCCTTGGCGTGAAAACCATGCACGTACTAGTAGCATAACATGCGCGGTGCACCATGTCCGTTCCTGCCACGAATACCATGCAAATATGTATGTACCTTCATATAGCATCCATCCTTTTAAGTCACTTCTTTTCTTTTGCATTAATTTTAGAAAACATATTTCTTTTTAATGTAAAAAATTGAAATTATCTTTGCAGCTCATTTTTAATGGATTTCTTTTATTTCTTTCTTTCGTTTCTTTTCTTATGTTTTTATTTTTCAATGTTTTCGGTTTAGCTCGTTATATTATTCCTCCTATATGTCGGATTGGCTATAAATTTTTTTGTCCCTCCTATGTGTTTCACCGACATGATTTTATTCTTGTGTACTAGTGGTTTGTTCCTGAATTCAATATTCTTGTTCCCCGAGTGGGCGGGATTTATTCCCGGGACACAATGTTCTTGTTCCCTACGTAACTGAGATGTGTTCCGTGAGTAGACGACATGTGTTTCTCGGACACAATATACTTGTTCCGAGTAGACGAGATTTGTTCCTAGGATGTAATACTTGTTCCTTGTGTTGGCGAAATTTGTTCATATTCTTGTTCCCTGCGTAGACGACATGTGTTCCTCTGACTCAATATTCTTGTTCCATGAGTAAACAACATGTGTTCCCCAAGTAGACATGATTTGTTCCTCGAGCGCAATATTGGTGTTCCCTATGTTGATGAAATTTGTTCCTCGAACGCAATATTCTTGTTCCATGCATAGACACATGTGTTCCTCGGCTCAACATTCTTGTTCCCTGGGTAGAATGAGAAGTGTTCCCCCAGTAGACGAGATTTGTTCCTCGGATGCAATTCTCGTTCCCCGGGTAGACGAGATTTGTTCCTCGGGCTCAATTCTTGTTCCATGTGTAGACGAGATTTGTTCTAGGATGCATTGTTCTTGTTCCCTGATTAGACGACATGTGTTTCTCAGACACAATATTCTTGTTCCCTGAATAGATGAGATGTGTTCCCCGAGTAGACGAGATTTGTTCCTTGGACAAAATTCGTGTTCCATGTGTTGACGAGATTTATTCCTTTGACGCAATATTCTTGTTCCATGAGTAGACGACATGTGTTTCTCGAACTCAATATTCTTGTTCCCTAGATATATGAGAAGTGTTCCACAAGTAGCCGAGACTTGTTCCGCGGACGCAATTCTTGTTCCCACTATTGGCGAGGTTCGTTTTTGGTTGAATGTTTCTTGTTCGTCTATATGTTGCTCCCTCCGTTTTATATATAAGTCATATAGTTTATGGCATGGAAATTAAAGAACCCACATGGAGGAAAAATTACACCATATTTGACCGAAAATAATCCTAGACAATTGATGTGAGAAAATAGAGGACTTTATGATTTATTCCACATTCCAACTTTTGTTTTTCTAGAATTTCATTGGTGAGCTGATTCTTCATGTGCATAATTTTTTTTATTGTACGTGACTCATAACCCACTCAATGACCAAGGATATAGAAAGCTAACACATTTGTTTATACTAGTAATCTAGCTCCAGCATCTTCGATCCGTATTACTCCCTCCGGTTTATATTAATTGACTCTAATATGGATGTATCTACACATTTTAGTTTTAGATATATCCATATTGAAATCAATTAATATGGATCTGAGGGAGTAGCAATTCTAGCTCTATAGCTAGATTCATTGTAGCAGAATAAGGGAGCAGCCGATACTGCACACGATACAGCTAGCTAGTAGCCAAGAGAACGGCACATCATAATCAGGGTTCGCTGTATTTGTACGTACATGCGTGGGCACGCATGCACATACCATCACACACGCAACCTGTAACTAGCTAGACTGTAACCGCATCGATGCAGTCCAACGTGCGGTCCGTGTGACACTGCGTGCGCGCGAAAGCAACGACCACTCTATTTTAGTTCCATACCGGAAGCTGAGAGAAAATTTGAACGATTTATATACCAACTTGTTCAAAGTTCTGTACGTGGGACCCGAACAAGCGAGAGAAGTCAGGCAGAAGCGAAACTACGCGACACACATGGGCCGCCGATAAGAAGCCCAGCTTCGCGATTCTTGTGCGAAATGAAAGGTCAGAGACGCGCAGGCGCCAGGGAGGAGGACCCCTTCAGCGGGAAATGACTCGCTGGCGCGCGCGCGCCAGGGTGCATCGTTTCGCTGAAGGGATTTAGGTATTGGGCTCGGCCCGTTAAAGCTCGCGGGTGGCTTTGTTCGTTCGTTCGCCAGAGCTGGTTCATTTCTTCCGTAGTTCCGTGTTGTTCGGTTCAGTACTGGACTACTGGTTTATTTGGTGGTAGTAGTAGTACAGTTTAGCGATTAGGATGTGTACGTACGTACAATACAATCGTTTTCTAAAAGAATCTTCACGTAGAGGTTGCATGTATATATGTTTCGAGTTTCCTGCCCTTTTCTCCTTCTATTATTATTTTGTTCTTTGTTTTCTTAGTTTAATTTTATGGTTCTATGTTTTCTTTTTTCCCATGGTTTTTTTCTTTTCTTTCATCTTTCTCACCTTCTTTTATTTTTCATGTTTTCAATTTGTTTGTTTCACTTTTTTTCCTTTTTATTATTTAATTATTTTTTTGTCTTCTAGTAGGATTTTTTTCATCTAGGTTTATCTTTTTTACGTATTTCGGGGTAATTGCTCGGTGGCGCGCGTGCGCTACGGAAAAAAATAGTTGTTCCCCGCGGTGTAGATAGTTGTTCCCCGTCGTGTAGATAGTTGTTCCCTGCCGTGTAGATAGTTGTTCCCCGCCGTGTAGATAGTTGTTCCTCGCGGTGTAGATAGTTGTTCCCTGCCGTGTAGATAGTTGTTCCCCGCCGTGTAGATAGTTGTTCCTCGCGGTGTAGATAGTTGTTCCCTGCCGTGTAGATAGTTGTTCCCAGTCGTGTAGATAGTTGTTCCCCGCGGTGTAGATAGTTGTTCCCTGCTGTGTAGATAGTTGTTCCACGCGGTGTAGATAGTTGTTCCCTGCCGTGTAGATAGTTGTTCCCTGTCGTGTACATAGTTGTTCCCCGCGGTGTAGATAGTTGTTCCCTGTCGTGTAGATAGTTGTTCCCTACCGTGTAGATAGTTGTTCCCCGCCGTGTAGATAGTTGTTCCCCGCGGTGTAGATAGTTGTTCCCTGCCGTGTAGATAGTTGTTCCCTGCTGTCTAGATGTTGTTCCTCTTCGTCTAGGGTGTTGTTCCCTACCGTCTAGATTGGTGTTCCCCTTCGTCGAGGTTGTTGTTTTGCTTCATCGAGATTATTGTTCATCTCGTCTAAGAAAATGAGCGTGCATGTGACAGAAAATGTAGCTACGCAGCTAGGAGTGGCAGGAGCTAGCAAAGCTAGCAGTTGGCTGGCGGCTCAGTACGTACGCATGTACGTATAGATTATACGGCCGGAGCAAATACGCCATACATGACTTAAGCGGCAGGGAGCGTCATATGCACTGGCAAGCGATACGTACTGATGCGCAGCTACGTACATATGCACTGGCAAGCTTTGAAAGTTTTTGTAATCTTTATTTTTTATTTTCTTATTTTTTCGTATGACTAGGTTTTTTATCTAAAAGAAACGAATTTTAGGGTATTATTCTGTATATGTGCATAGATGCATGTTTGCTAGCTACATGGAGAAAAAAACTGATCAATCTTTAAAGTATTGTGCTATGCTTTGTTTCCATACAAGACCCGTCTACTCCTTTTTTTTATACACAAGCAGTTAGCGGGAGCTGTTAGCTTAGCAGTCAGTAAAAGAGAGCAGCCCATGAAAGCTGCGGCCCACGAGCGGAAGCAGCTAACGTGCGCGAGCAACGTACCGACACAGTCCGGGCTGTATTTTTTAGTCCCACCTCGCGCAGCGGAGACACTAGCGAGCAACTTAAATACTGATCTCTTCCGAGAGTTTACGTACAGGGACTAGCTTCGTCCTAGCATTCAATCGGGCCATACTGCGCGCTAATGGGCCTGCCGAGCTCTCGGTCCAACATCGCTTTCCTTCAGCGAAAGGAAAGAACGGAGGCGCACGGGCGCCAGGGAGGAGGACCCCTTCAGCGGGAGCGATCGTAGGGATCGCAATAAGCGGAGAATAGGAAACGCGGGCTGGTTCGGATCTGAGGAGTTGCTAGCTTGGTTGAATGTGGGTTGGGCTACTGGGCCTCGGTATGATTGGCCTATTAACAGAATTTTGCTTAATCTGGCCAGGAATTACCTCCTGGAAAATGTCCTGAATAAACCCGGTACAGTGGTCTAGCCCAACAGCCTGACTGGCTCGGACTTCTGTTTTTCATCACAAGCCCACCCCAAAAGCCGAAAAATCTCAAAATAGTTGAATCATATATATCCCATTGAAAATAGATGTAAAGCTGTATTTTCATGCTAAACTTATCCTATTTAAATTTTAAAAATATATTAAATATCTTAGAGTGGGTACGCTAGGCTCGTAAATTTTTAGTTTAGGTTTTACAAGGCCTAGCCCGAAACCTAGCCTGGTCTATTCTCGATCGAGAAATGTGGTGACCTCGATGATCTAACAGTAGATGAGATGGAAGAGATGATGATTCTTGTTGAGATTTAAAATTGAATGTGTAGAAAATTATGTTTACATATAGGCCTAGGAATTTAATATTTCTATGCAGACTACGCTCATCTAATATTTATATGCTCGCACCATGTAGCAGGAAAAAAAAATTAGGTGATATATACTAGACTAGCACTCCCGAGGTGTAACACCACACTAGATCATTAGAAAATACTATATATCTAAAATTCATGAAAAATTTAATTTAATTTATGGCATATTTATAATTTGAGGTCTAAATAAACCCTAAACAACATAGTATTCCGATGACACCATTCATATACGGTTATGCCCTTTAATATCTTGAGGTGTGGTCAAATTTAGATTAAAAAAAAGTGTGACATGGTGTATAATTGTATGAATAACTTATTATCTGTTCAAACAAGTCAAGACTATTTTTTACTTAAACAAGAGACCTAGTACCTCCATTTCATAAAACAAGGACTATAAATTCGGCCAAAGGTCAAATCTTGCTAAGTTTGACCAAACATATACATGGAAATATAAATATTTATAATATTTGGTAAATACGCTATGAAAACATATTGTGTGATCAATCTATTGATACTAATTTGATATTGTAGATGTTGTGCATAGATCTCATGTCACTATTGTAAAAAGAAAATCATAATCACTTGTTTGGTTGCCCAGTGTCCCAGTAGCATTATGGTATCACCAAGGGGCAGAGCTAATGATCAGAGAGTGGTGCTAAGACAGGCTAAGCGGTGCTGAGCTAGTGTGATATTCATGCTTGTGAGTTAGATGTCTCATAATTTCTCTTATGCACAACATAGATGGACTGGTGCTACAATAATGGTAGCACCAGGTATGGCTCCACCCCTGGTATCCCAACAGTAGAAGTACGAGGTACTTCCCTCATACATAAGGATGTGAAATATTCGTGCTTGGGAGGTCGAGGGTGGCAACTAAATGATTTTGATGGTTGAGGTCGGAAAAGCAATGTATGACCATAACCAAGGGTTAGAGATTTTCACTTTTCTATAAATTAAAAATTAAGTGTTGACATGACTTTTTTTCCCCTCTATTGCTGAATGCACGTATGTTGGGGTTTGGTATATCGTGAGCAACGTGGCTCCGAATAAACAATATTTAAATACAATGAAGGTAGTAATTATTGAGGGATATCGTTATCAAAGAATGACAAGTGTAGGTTGGCATCTCTTGTGTGCAATATTTTATCAAAAATCGTCCCACTCTATCCAAAAGCTTCTCTTTGGTTTCCACATAATCGGTGGATGATCTCAGGCAGTACCTAAGATGGCAATGTGTATCTGCACCATCTTCCATCCCACCACGCTCGTCTCTGATTCCTCCGACGGTGAAGAGGCAGCACCGCAATGGCATTGCTATCCAATTTGACTTTGTTTAATATAGCCTGAAAACACCAGGTGGTTTCCCTGCTTTTTTCTTGCACTATTAGTTTGCAGGTACAAGGCCTGAATTCATTACTTACAACTTCCGCATTTAGTTGCCACTTTTAGAAGTTTGCCGTACTAGCAGAGCTGATTAGATTAAGGCCATGCACATATACGTAGTGCAATTTGAGAAATCGCACACTATACCAGTGTGAAGTTTAATATAGAAGCTCTGGTGGGGTTAAACCTGAAGATTCATGCAAAGTACAAAATTAATCTGATTCCATGACATGTGATTCTCCGGAAGTACAACTTAAATCCTGCCTATACATCTAGGCTAGGCTAGCTCTCAGTTTAGTTAACCGCTTACCTAGAAATGATCCAAATATGAGCATGGACCACCTAGCTCCAGGGACTATGAGAGTACTTTCACTAAGAAATCGTTTCAGTTAGCTTTTTCTTTTGACATCCAGGTGCACAAATAAGTACGTGCGGCACAACAGAGTATTGTTTGCAGTGTACTGATTGTACTGCACAGGCTTTTCGCCAAACCACGCACCAAGCTAGGAACTGATGGTGCATGAGCACTATGTATATGTGTCATCAAAGCCTAATGGCCTATAGATCGCACGCAGAAAGGCTAAGCTGTATGGGGCCTGATCACCTTGCTCGGCTATCTCTGTTGCACAGAAGTCTCTATCTGTCACACGCAGGCACATAAAAGTTAGATTTGTATGGAATATAGGTGGGTTAAATGATGTTGCAGGATTCTATGCATTTTATCTGATGTTGGAAGGTGCACATAAAAAACGCATCATCATTTGCTTCATTATGCATGAGGAAGCTTCCTGTTCAATCTGAATTAACAATCAATTTAGCAAAGAAATAGGCAAGAATTTTCTTGGATAGAAGAGATCAACATGAATTGGCTAAACACTGGGCTATAGCTACCTGCCCGCGAGCATAAACCTGTCTTTGTTACCATCATGGAGATGGGTAAGGCTAACATTTTTGTCTAGCATTAGCGGAGGTTGGATTATGTGTGGCGTTTTCTACCTCCATAAGATGATTTGTTTTCCATAAAGGGCATTTTTATTAAAGTTAAAAGTTTGCATCAAAGCGATACAAGCAACAAGTTGACACCCGGCCTCTGCACTGACCAGCCTGACTATACATGTTTGGTAGATAAATGCAAAACATGTCTAGTTTTCAGTTTAGAGAGAAAAAAATATGCGCTTAGTCAATAGATTAAGTTCAAGATTCCCCTAGATAAATTGAGTGAACACTGTCTAGACTTCAGAATTTAGAACCCTTGCGCGAAGCATGAACCTTTTTGAGCACTTTGAGGTGATGCTGGATGGAAGCTTGCCATGAATCAAAGTAGTAAGGGTCCAAAAATTTATTTTCTCTTTAATGATGTTGGATGGTTTCTATGAATCAAAGTAGTAAGGGCCCATGAACAAATACTTTCCTACACTAACAAGTGCTCCCAAATCCCTACTGTGATTATCTGAAACAATGATGATGTCCTAGTGGGAGAAAAGCAATATATTATACGTGATCTATATTGGGGATCGATATGATTACAAACAAAAGGATAATGTTTTTCCTATGCAAAAGGAAAAAATGCAGCATTGTAAGAGATGAACAATTAACGGCTGATGGTTGGGCACTTGGTTCAGACCGGGCTAGAAATGTGAGAGGTCAAGGCAACCAAAACAAAAGTATTTTGACAGAAAAGAGGCAACCAATTTTTGTCAATGACATCCCAGTTTCTGTTTTCCGGGATAGCTAACGATTTTCTGGTAAATCTCTTTAAAAAATCTGCTCTTGTGTTTCTCAGCCTATCGAAGGTAGCAACCCATTTACTATTTTTATTATCTCAGTTTATTTTAATATTTTCATATGAACTACCATATTCCCTATGTGTTTTGGCCACTTCAGGAAAAAAATATCAATGATTTGCCTTTGTATTAGGCCCATGAAACGAGCATTTTTTTTTTCAAACACAAGGGAACATCTTCGTGTGCAGAAGCGCGCCATAGTTGTACTCTTGGCATGCTGATCTACGCCTAACCCACTCACTTGCCAATTTCTCTCAGGGCTTAATTTAGCACAAGATGATGCATAATAATTTGTACGGGCCGCACATTGCAGAATCTCCGAGATTATCTGACCACATTATTGTGTTCTTCCCAGGATACTTTTGAAAGAAGCAAGAAGCGGATCAAATGCCCAGTTTTGTTTTTTAGCATTATAGAAGAAAATGTGCATATCATATATGTTGAATATAATTGCCTAGTATCCCTCCATCAGATCGGTCTTTTGAGTGAATTAGCTAGGGCATGCAATTTCACATGGTATCAGACCACAAGGTCCCGGGTTTAAATCCTAGACAACACAGTACTTAAAATAAATATTTGTGGTCTTTCTAAAAAAAATAAAGGATACACGTCTAAGGATCCGCGTGAGATCTAAGAAAAAGAGTCTCACCAGCCTAGACATATGAGGGGAGATGTTGAATATAATTGACTAGTTTTTCTCTATCATCGGTCTTTTGGTTGAACTGGCTAGAGCATGCGATTTCGCATATACACATTTGTTCGTGAGAATTTTTTTTATGGAGTACATGGAGTGTCACAAATTTGGAAGGAAATTGTGACTCCATCTATTAGAAAATTTAGAACATTACAACTGCACGTGATACAAGCTCTCCCACTATCACGGATTCACGGTCATTTCTTACGTGGGACGAAAATAGAAGAGAGGTATCTTTCGGTCTATGCATCAACATCGTGCGACCAATATGATCACTCTAGTTAAATAGAGCACACCGTGTCGACCCTAACATACCAATCCACGCTACAAGGTGGCCAGACTATCCCTATATTTTATATTCTGTAAGAAACCCAGCAGGAGCGCTGCCGTCCTATTTAAACCTAAATTAGTAATGGATACCTTTATGTTTTGTTAATTCAGTTTGCTTTGGTGTAGATCATGCCAAGCCTAGATCGATCTAACGTGCACCTCGTTTTCCCCGGATTAGGCCTTTCATCCATCCGGAGAGTCCAGGCCATCCCCGGGTTCCCAGAGGCCCGGTCGGGAACTCCAGACGAAACAAAGGCGGGTGAAACATCGAGCGGGCCCGCGTTGTCGGTGACAGAACTGGTAGTTCCCTCCATTAATTTCGTTTTCCCTCCAAAATGCGCCGCATAGAACCATTTTTCCCGCCGAATTTCGGAGGAGCTACCGTCATTCTCCCCCACAGTTGTAGCTCCTCCTCTTCCCTTCCACCACCATGCCGCCAAAGAAGCTCGCCGCCGATTGCGCGCCAAAGGCGAGGAAGCCGCGGGCGCCAAAACAGAGGCCGCCGGGCTGGACAAACGTGCAGTGAGCGGCGGCGGAACGAAGCTCGCGGCTAGGCGGAGAGGGAGAAGAAGTGCAACACGAAGAGGGTGGTGGCGGAGGAGGAGGAACAGGCGAGGCTGATCTCCATCAACTTCAGCCAGCCGCGCGTCGGCCAATTCCTCGGGCCATGGCCGACCCAAGGTATGATCGGCTCTCCTTCCTTCTCGCTGAAGTCGCCGGCCACGGCCATGTTCCATGACACCTACGTCGCCGGCATGGCGGAGTTTACGCCGTCACCGTCGGCGTACGACAGTGCGATGTACGAGGGCATCTCGCCTGCCCTGCGACGTGGGCCGCTCTCCTTCTCCAACCACCGGATGCTGCCGCCGAATGAGCCTGTGATGCACAAGATGATCACGTCGGGCTCCATGGCCGCTGCGTCGAGCCCGAGTTTCTTCACACAAGAGGAGGCAAGGGCGACGGAAGCCGTCGCGTCGCGGGGCGGCGTCAACCTCGACCAGGACGATCACCACGATGAGAACGACGGTACCCAAGACGTCGACGAAGAAGATGAGCAGACCTACGTCGACCAGGACGTCAACAAAGAGGAAGCGCCTGAACCCATGGAGGCGCCGTCCAAGGGGAAGAAGAAAAGGAAGAAGAACTCGCCGCCAGCCGAGCCGCGGATCAAATGGACGGGCAAAGAAGAGGAGTGCTTTCCCGAAGCTTGGAAGACCGTGTCCATGAACAGCATCACCGGCGCTAATCAGAACTTCGACACATACTGGCAGCGGGTCAAGGTGGCGTTCGACGAGCGCAAACTCGTCGATCCATACTTCAACAAGACGGTAATGGTACGCGGCGACAAGGCAATGGGCACCCATTGGGGGATCATTCAGGCGGCATGCAGCAAGTGGCACTGCATATAGGAGGAGATTGACAAACATGTTGTGAGCGGCGAGGACTTTGAAGAAAAGGTATGCTCACTCGACGTGGCTCCTCTGTCGACTGTACATCGTCCGAGGTTTAATCTTGAATCGCTGGCCTATTTTTGCAGATGCGACGGGCGCTCGACATGTATGCGGATGACAACGATGGCCAGATGTTCAAGTACCTCAACGTGTTTGCCCGCATCGAGGAGTGCGAGAAGTGGAAGAAGGTGCACAAGAATATCGCCAATAACAAGGGATAGCAGTACAACCCCGACGATCCAGCACATGCCGCATCGGCGGGCCGCCCCGAGCTCGGCCAGAAGAAGCTGAAAGAGCAGAAGAAGGCCGGCCATCCAGCCGACAGGTTGCAGGCGTCCTTCGACAAGCGCTGGGCTGATGCGAGGGCGCACACTGCCGGGAGGAACGACAAGCACGACGTGCGGTGGAAGGCGATGCTCGCCAACCAGGGCATCCGGATTGCCTTGCTCAAGGAAACCTCGGCGGCGAAGAAGAGGAACACCGACCTGGCGTTCCTGATCGGCGGCAACGATGTGTAACATCCCAAATTTCCAAACAAAGAAGAAAATGAATTTTCCTTTTTCCAAAAATTGGAGCCGACAAAAACTTTATTTAAGTTCTATTATGTGCATAGCGCTCATGACCAAGGATTGTTAGTTTTGCTAAGATGCTTGTGTGAAGTATTTTGAAATGTTTCTAAACCCTAAACCCTACCCTTCTCAAAACCAAAGAAGAACAAATAAAAAGGAAATAAAATAAAAGGGTGAGGCATATGTGGGCTTATGGCCATTTCACCAATAATTGGCCTATGCCCTATTTACCTTACCTAAATGGTTGAAACCATTACTAAACCCAACCTAACCCTAAATGAACTCAAATGAATACTTTTTAGATCAAAGAGAAACCAAAATAAAAGAAAAAAAATAACATCACATATGAGACGACGGTGGAGTCGTTGGAGGAGGTGGAGACCACGCCGGCATCGCCCCGCCGGAGTTTCCCCCTCCAATCTGCAACTACAGGTCTCCGTTTTTGTGTTTCTTTGTTTTGGTGGCGCTCTCTTCCAAAAAGCCTCGGGAGAGTATTTTTATAGATGTTTTTAGGTCAAGACGGAGGCACGGATATGAAAGAGACGGTATCGGAGGCTCGAGGGCCAGGATGGGGCACCCCACGCGGCCAAGGAATCTGGCCGCGTGGGCCACCCCCCTTTGGGCCTTGGGCGTCCACTTTTGTTGACCATTGGCTCGTACGTTTCTTTCCTTCCAAAAATTGATGCCCATAAACTTCCAGGTGATTTGGACGTTGTTTGAGTCCCTGAAACATTAAAATATAGAAGAAGGGGTTTTGTGACAGTGCAGGGTTAATTCCAGAAAAATAGGGAAACTACGAAATATCCCCAAAATCAATATAAAACAATGATATAACACTTATATGATGCAAATATGATTGAAATATAAGTAATATAGTGCAAAGTTCATGTATGCATTTTACATGCATCAATGCTCTCGTCGTACAGCTTGTATACTTATTGTTGTGTGCATGTCTGGTCTTTGTATTATCGTATATGAACTTGTCAATGTTATTTTTTCAAGGGACTGATCATGCGAACCGCTATTAGAACATCCAACATTAACAACGGTGACGTCAGGGAATGTTGAAATCTGAGTTCTTGGTTGGTAATTGTGGCAGTTTACTTCTATTATTATTTATAACATGTATGCATTGTTCCTTCTTTCAGAGATTAACACTTAAAATCTTGCCATAGCTATGCCATTCACGCTTTATTATATTTCTGCCTATTTAATATGCTTGTCTTGGAGCAACTGTGAATGTGCTTTGAACCTGACATATGGTCGTTCTTAATGCCAATTTACTTTATATGGAAAACCATGGTATTACAGTTATATTCACGCCCTACTCTAAATCTAAATATCTGAAATTCTTATTTCATGCAAAGCAACATCTAGTTGATTTAAATATGATATCTGGTAAATATTAGCTTATTCATTTGGCAGCTCAAGTGATTTTGTTATTTGAAACCGTCTGACTTGGTCTTAAATGTAATATCTAAATACAGATTAAGGACACTGGAGCAGGAGGATTTGCATTTCACCTAATAGCCGAGCCTAAAATGATAGGCATGTTGACCATGACTAGTGCACGCAAGAGAAGGACCTGCAGTGAGTCAGTCTTTGCTTTGTACATGTTTCATGTATTATCTTGTGCTTATATTTGCCACATGTTATTATCTGATATCTACATTGCATAATACATGATTGAATAGTTCATTGTTGTAACTATGTTTGCAATATTAGCAGAATACAGTTGTAATGAAGCAGTGCTAATTAGAAGATAGCGCCAAAAAAGGATCCGTAGCGAGCATGTGCAACGTTATAATGTAAGTCTGTGCTTAGTACAAGATTCATACATTATCTTGTTCTTATTTCTGCTATCTGTTATTAGCTGATATCTACATTGCATAATAAATTTTTGAATATTTCATTGTTGTAACTATGTTTGAAATATTATCAGAATGGAGTTGTAATGAATCGGTCCTCATTATAAGATAGGCGCCAAAAAGGCCAAAAAGGTTCCGTAGCGAGCCTATGCAACGATATAATGTAAGTATGTGGTTAGTACATGTTTCATACATTATCTTGCGCTTATTTCTGCTACTTGTGATTATCTGATATTGATAATGCTTAATACATGTTTGCATAGTTCATCATTTAACTATTTTTGCAATATTATGAGAATGCAGTTGTAATGAAGCAATCCTCATTAGAAGAGAGGCCCCAAAAAAGTTCTGACCTTTCTTCTGATGCATCCTCCCATAGCGGTCAACCTAGACCGTTTCTTTCAAATGAAAAATATCTCAAGGTTGTACTGTATGCAGAAAGATATGGTGTTGCTGCTCTAAGATCTGTAACTGATATGTTGAAAAAGAGTAAACATGATTGAATCAAGGCGATTGCCAAATACTAGCGTGCTATATTGATGATGCTAGTGGGAGCCCTCCATGATTATATGCCATTTTTTATTTGGGCACATTAATTTTCTTATAATTTTCCTTATAATTTTATTTGTTTAAATGAATTAGACACAATACTACAATGTGAAACACTAAGTGGCTATTAAATGTCTAATTGGGTATTTCATTGATATCAACTTTTAACTCTAATTGATTTTCGCAATTAGTTTAGCAAGACTATAAAATTTAACGGGCTTTCTGATAATCCCAAGCTGGCCCAAAATGCAAGTTGACCAGTCAAACACCTTAGGCCCCACCACTTACTTACTAGGCCGACCCACTTACTTATTGGGACGGCCCACTTACTTTTAAGTGGCCCCACTTACTTATTGGACCAGCCTACTAACTTCTTGGGCCGGCCCATTTATTATGTTGATCAGTCAAACGAAGACATTAGGGCGGCCCATGTGCTTAGTGGGTTGGCCTAGTTATCCTGTTGATAGGTCAAACGAAGACATTCGGTCCGACCCACATGCTTATTGGGCCAGCCTAGTTATCCTTTTGACCGGACAAACAAAGACATTTGGCCCGGCACACATGCTTATGGGGTCGGCCCAATTATCATGTTGACCGGTAAAACGAAGACATTCAGCCGACCCACATGCTTAGTGGGTTATCATGTTGACCGGTCAAATGAAGATATTCGGCCCACGTGCTTAGTGGGTCGGCCATCTACATGATTGACCGGTCAAACCAAGACATTCGGTCTAGCCCACTAGCTGAATGGGCTGGCCCATTTAGGTTTTGACCATTCAAACTGAGAAATTAGGTCCGGCCCACGTATCTAATGGACCAACCCAGCTATATGTTGACCGGTCAAACCAAGTCAGCTGGCTCGGCCCGCAAACTAAATGGATCGGCCTGCTTAAGGCGTGGTAGGCCTTGTGTGAGTCTATTATCTACCACGGATTTTTAGCCGGTTAATGGCATTACAGGACACTTAACGGTGTATGCGAGGTGTCAGTTTGCATGGCGTCAGCAGTCAACGGTCTCCTGAAAACTCTTTTGCAACAGTTCGATTTTTCGTGGCAAAGGGCACCCAAACACGACGCGCCGAAAAATCCGTGGTAATCCCTTAGGTGACGCGATATGCAGCACATAACTCATATCGTCGGCTTAGACTCATAAGCTACGAAAAAGACCCATTAGCTGACCCAAATTTGACGTTGTTGATAAGAACTTTTTATTGTAGTGTTTTAGACCTAAATAACTAATACTTTCGAGAAAAAAACTAACACATGTTTTTATGTTTGTTAATTTAGTTTGCTTTGGTGTAGATTCCGCCATGCCTAGAGCTATCGTGCATGAATGGTCATAGGTGTATAGCCTTTTCGAGTTCGTGAGCGTAGGCTTTAAAAGAATTAAGCGTGGAACTGCAAAATATATGCTTTATTCCCCTGTGCTAGCTCATGTTTGAATTTACATACTTGATAAAGGTTTCTATTGATAAAAAACTTAGCAACGTTTACATGCGTGTATATTTCAAGCAAAAGGTAAAAGCTAATCAAACAAATCTCTCAAATAAACGAATAACCTCTTCGCTTCCTTAACTATATACTCCCATCAGGCAAATAAGTTATGCATGGGATAATTAAACTCAAATTCTGAATACTTGCATTGTCAATGTTGTAAATGTTTAGATTTGGAACTTGAAAATCATATGTACAGATTTGTCTCGAAAATAGATCCAGAATAATACTCCCTCCGTTCATAAAACGATGTCAGAAATTTGTCCACATTATGATGTATCTACACACTAAAATATGTCTAGATATATCTAAAATTAGACAAACTTTTGACATCTCTTTATAAACAAAGATATTATGCTTTTCTGGGTTCTATACATAAACTGTGTTCAAGATTATCTTGAGTGACAATCATGCGCAAAAGTTCACAAATTGGATGATATATTTAGAGGCCGAAAGAGCAAGCAGAGGTGGAGGTCTAGCCGTAAATTGGGTGTACCAGCTCATTGTTTCCGCCATGTAAAAAATGCTAGTATGACTTTTGGCGTGTAAGTGGGAGCTTTTGTGTGTGTGCTTTTATTTTATTTTGCGAAACACAATATAAATGCATACGCTCATATACACGCGTATACACTCACCTCTATGAACACACATATGTACATTGTACCTCTATGAGAACCTCCGAAAGACTGAGCCGGCGGTTTGAATTTTAAAATTGACTAAGTCACCACACACGCCTCGCTGTCGACAGGAACATCTCCTCCACTGAATGAAAATTTCGTCTTTATGAGACACAGCGTACGTCAAACCTGGGGTTTGAACTCTGATGAACTTTTGTGTGTGTACTTATTTAATATTGGCATGCAAATGAAAGATGAGAACCTCATTCAGCGTCCCAAACTGTCAGTTAATTAGCTACAAAACAGGTACTTCAATTCCTATCACTAGCAAAGGCATGGCGAATGTTGTGACGAGTCAAACTCGATAACTTAGTGTGGTTAATGTTTCCGAGATGACAATGATAGAGACAACATTGATCTCCTCTCATAGCATGTTCCAGTTTGGTACGGTTCAACTATCTCATTCGTTTATGCATAATAGAAACTTTCGGGTATATACATAATAGAAATTGGTGTTTTAGATTTGTCGTGGTGGTGTCAAGACAGATGCCATGGGTAGGTTTAAGTTGGGGCCGGATGTACGCAAGGGGATCCGGGTGAGAGGAAGATTAAGGGATAAAGAACGATGAACACAAGATCTTGTATTGATGAACTTGGCCAAAATGGCCAGAGGTTGAAGATGGTACGGGCTACAAGGTGAGAACCTCTATCCTAGTGTTTATCCTCTCATGAACCGCGCAGGGGTGTACCCCTCTCCTTATATAGGGGAGAGGATGGTTTACAAGGGAAAAAATCCTAATGGCATCTTTAGTGAGTTAAGCTACTTTATAAAGCTACTTTGGCTCCAGATGACACCGTTATCGTCTTTAATCAGGAGTTGATGACCTCCTCCGGCTTCTTTTATGTCATCAGCTTCTTTGGTGTTATAGCTTCGTTTAAAGCTGAAGTGCTTCGCTCATAAAGTACCTTTGGTCCTTATGGAATCTTTGACTGGAGTGCCGACATGCTACAGTTGAGCTTATGTCGGTTCTCCGGTATCCCTACCTTGGAGCTTCGACATCTTTGCCTCACTCATATGTTTGCCAAACTCCGGCATACCCCTCCTAGTATACCGGTTCGTACTTACTCAATCTTGAGCATCTGGTTTAATCATTAATCCGGTAGATTAAAGCTTAAGCATGGCCAACTTGCCATAGTCTTGGCCTACCGGGGGCCATCCCCCCGACATTAGTCCCCGAAGCTAGTGCGGTCCGGCGGATCTTTCCGACGGTCCACGCTGCTGCTTGTGACGGTAAAGCACACGTCCGTTGGGAACCCCAAGAGGAAGGTATGATGCGTACAGCGGCAAGTTTTTCCCTCAGTAAGAAACCAAGGTTATCGAACCAGTATGAGTCAAGAAGCACGTTGAAGGTTGATGGCGGCGGAGTGTAGTGAGGCGCAACACCAGGGATTCCGGCGCCAACGTGGAACCTGCACAACACAACCAAGATACTTTGCCACAACTTAACAGTGAGATTGTTAATCTCACCGGCTTGCTGTAACAAAGGATTAGATGTATAGTGTGGATGATGATGTTTGCAGAAAACAGTAGAACAAGTATTGCAGTAGATTGTATTCGATGTTAAAGAATGGACCGGGGTCCACAGTTCACTAGTGGTGTCTCTCCCATAAGATAAATAGCATATTGGGTGAACAAATTACAGTTGGGCAATTGACAAATAAAGAGGGCATGACCATGCACATACATGTTATGATGAGTAGTGTGAGATTCAATTGGGCATTACGACAAAGTACATAGACCGCTATCTAGCATGCATCTATGCCTAAAAAGTCCACCTTCAGGTTATCATCCGAACCCCCTCCAGTATTAAGTTGCAAACAACAGACAATTGCATTAAGTATGGTGCGTAATGTAATCAACAAATACATCCTTAGACATAGCATTGATGTTTTATCCCTAGTGGCAACAGCACATCCACAACCTTAGAACTTTCTCATCCTTGTCCCGCATTTAATGGAGGCATGAACCCACTATCGAGCATAAATACTCCCTCTTGGAGTTACAAGTAATGACTTGGCCAGAGCCTCTACTAATAACGGAGAGCATGCAAGATCATAAACAACACATGGATAATAGATTGATAATCAACATAACATAGCATTCATTATTCATCGGATCCCAACAAACGCAACATGTAGCATTACAGATAGATGATCTTGATCATGTTAGGCAGCTCACAAGATCCAACAATGATAGCACAATTAGGAGAAGACGACCATCTAGCTACTGCTATGGACCCATAGTCCAGGGGTGAACTACTCACACATCACTCCGGAGGCGACCATGGCGGTGAAGAGTCCTCCGGGAGATGATTCCCCTCTCCGGCAGGGTGCCGGAGGCGATCTCCTGAATCCCCCGAGATGGGATTGGCGGCGGCGGCGTCTCTGGAAGATTTTCCGTATCGTGGCTCTCGGTCCTGGAACTATTATCGACGAAGGCTTCTTATAGGCGAAGAGGTAGGTTTAGGAGCGACGCGAGGGACCCACACAGTAGGGCCGCGCGGCCAGGGCCTGGGCCGCGCCGCCCTAGTGTGGCGTCGCCTCGTCGCCCCACTTCGTATCTCCCCCGGTGTTCTGGAAGCTTCATGGAAAAATAAGATCCTGGGCGTTGATTTCGTCCAATTCCGAGAATATTTCCTTACTAGGATTTCTGAAACCAAAAACAGCAGAAAAACAACAACTGGCTCTTCGGCATCTCGTTAATAGGTTAGTGCCGGAAAATGCATAAATATGACATAAAGTATGTATAAAACATGTGAGTATCATCAATAAAGTAGCATGGAACATAAGAAATTATAGATACGTTTGAGATGTATCAAGCATCCCCAAGCTTAGTTCCTACTCGTCCCGAGTAGGTAAACGATAACAAAGATAATTTCTGAAGTGACATGCCATCATAATCTTGATCAATACTATTGTAAGCACATGTAATGAATGCAGCGATCCAAAGCAATGGTAAAGACAATGAGTAAACAACTGAATCATATAGCAAAGACTTTTCATGAATAGTACTTTCAAGACAAGCATCAATAAGTCTTGCATAAGAGTTAACTCATAAAGCAATAAATTCATAGTAAAGGCATTGAAGCAACACAAAGGAAGATTAAGTTTCAGCGGTTGCTTTCAACTTGTAACATGTATATCTCATGGATAGTTGTCAACATAAAGTAATATGATGAATGCAAATATGCAAGTACGTGAGAATCAATGCACAGTTAACACAAGTGTTTGCTTCTTGAGGTGGAAGGAAATAGGTAGACTGACTCAACATAAAAGTAGAAGAAAGGCCCTTCGAAGAGGGAAGCATCGATTGCTATATTTATGCTAGAGCTTTTTATTTTGAAAACAAGAAACAATTTTTTCAACGGTAGTAATAAAGCATATGTATTATGTAAATTATATCATACAAGTTGCAAGCCTCATGCATAGATTACCAATAGTGCCCACACCTTGTCCTAATTAGCTCGGATTACCTGGATTATCACTGCAATACATATGTTTTAACCAAGTATCACAAAGGGGTACCTCTATGCCGCCTATACAAAGGTCTAAGGAGAAAGCTCGCATTGGATTTCTCGCTTTTGATTATTCTCAACTTAGACATCCATACCGGGACAACATAGACAACAAATAATGGACTCCTCTTTAATGCATAAGCATTCAACAACAAATAATATTCTCATAAGAGTTTGAGGATTGTTGTCCAAAACTGAAACTTCCACCATGGATCATGGCTTTAGTTAGCGGCCCAATGTTCTTCTCTAACAATATGCATGCTCAAACCATGCAACTCATGGTAAATCGCCCTTACTTCAGACAAGACGAACATGCATAGCAACTCACATGATATTCAACAAAGGGTAGTTGATGGCGTCCCGGGGAACATGGTTATCGCACAACAAGCAACTTAATAAGAAATAAGATACATAAGTACATATTCAATACTAAAATAGTTTTTAGGCTATTTGTCCCATGAGCTATATATTGCAAAGACAAAGAATAGAAATTTAAAGGCAGCACTCAAGCAATTTACTTTGGAATGGCAGAGAAATACCATGTAGTAGGTAGGTATGGTGGACACAAATGGCATAGTTATTGGCTCAAGGATTTGGATGCACGAGAAGTAATCCCTCTCAATACAAGGCTTAGGCTAGCAAGGTTATTTGAAGCAAACACAAGTATGAACCGGTACAGCAAAACTCACATAAAAACATATTGCAGGCATTATAAGACTCTACACTGTCTTCCTTGTTGTTCAAACCCTTACTAGAAAATATCTAGACTTTAGAGAGACCAATCATGCAAACCAAATTTTAGCAAGCTCTATGTATTTCTTCACTAATAAGTGAAAAGTATATGATGCAAGAGCTTAAACATGATCCTTATGAGCACAACAATTGCCAAGTATCAAATTATTCAATACATTCTACCAATTACGACATGTAGCATTTCCCGTTTCCAATCATATAACAATTAACGAAGCAGTTCAACCTTCGCCATGAACATTATGAGTAAAGCCAAGGACATATTTGTCCGTATGCAACAGCGGAGCGTGTCTCTCTCCCACACAATGAATGCTAGGATCCAATTTATTCAAAAAAAACAAAAACAAAAGCATACAGACGCTCCAAGTAAAGCACATAAGATGTGATGGAATAAAAATATAGTTTCACTACAGGAACCTGATAATGTTGTCGATGAAGAAGGGGATGCCTTGGGCATCCCCAAGCTTAGATGCTTGAGTCTTCTTGAAATATGCAGGGATGAACCACCGGGGCATCCCCAAGCTTAGAGCTTTCACTCTCCTTGACCATATTGTATCATCCTCCTCTCTTGATCCTTGAAAACTTCCTCCACACCAAACTCAAAACAACTCATTAGAGGGTTAGTGCATAATCAAAATTCACATGTTCAGAGGTGACATAATAATTCTTAACACTTCTGGACATTGCACAAAGCTACTGAAAGTTAATGGAACAAAGAAATCCATCAAGCATAGCAAAACAGACAATGTGAAATAAAAGACAGAATCTGTCAAAACAGAACAGTCCGTAAAGACGAATTTTTAAGAGGCACCAGACTTGCTCAAATGAAAATGCTCAAATTGAATGAAAGTTGCGTAGTTATCTGGGGATCGCTCACGTAAATTGGCAGATTTTTCTGAGTTACCTACAGAGAATTCAACCCAAATTCGTGACAGCAAGAAATCTGTTTCTGCGCAGTAATCCAAATCTATTATGAACCTTACTATCAAAGACTTTACTTGGCACAACAATGCAACAAAATTAAGATAAGGAGAGGTTGCTACAGTAGTAACAACTTCCAAGACTCAAATATAAAACAAAAGTGCAGAAGTAAAATCATGGGTTGTCTCCCATAAGCGCTTTTCTTTAACGCCTTTCAGTTAGGCGCAGAAAGTGTGTATCAAGTATCATCAAGAGATGAAGCATTGGCAGCGGGGTTTGGAGCTTTCTCCACTATGCATTGTATCTTATCTATGTTAGTTTTAGAGGCTCCCTTTTCATTAGTCTTAGGCTTGCTATTCTCATCAAATAAATTTTTAGGGACAAGCCAAGCATAGTTATTTTCTAGTGCCTCGCACATTCCTAAGAGCTTGCAAGGTATTGATGTTTTAATATCCCCCTCATAATTAACTTGATTAGTGTACTTTTGTCTATCTTTTTCCATCTTTTCAAGGATACTAGCTAAGTTGGTATAAGAGCCAAGCATATTATATTTAGTAAAAACTTTTCTAGCTTCTCTTGCTATACCCCCAAATTCTTTAAGAAGGGTTTCTAATACAAAATCTTTCTTTTCTCCTTCTTCCATATCACTGAGTGTAAGAAACATATGTTGAATCACGGGATTGAGATTAACAAATCTAGCTTCTAACGCGTGTACTAAAGAAGCAACAGCAATTTCATAAGCAGGAGCAAGTTCTACCAAGTGTCTTTCTTCAAAATCTTCAACCATACTAATATGAGTGAAAAAATCTTCTATATTACCTTTCCCAAGGATAGACCCTCGGCCTACCGGTACATCTTTTAGAGTGAACTTAGGAGGAAACATGATGAAATAAACAAAAAGCAAATAAAGTAAATGCAAGTAACTAATTTTTTTTTGTTTTTAATATGGAGAACGCAAACAAGATAGTAAATAAAGTAAAGCTAGCAACTAATTTTTTTTGTGTTTTGATATAATGCAGCAAACAAAGTAGTAAATAAAAATAAAGCAAGACAAAAAAAAAGTAAAGAGATTGGAAGTGAGAGACTCCCCTTGCAGCGTGTCTTGATCTCCCCGGCAACGGCGCCAGAAAAAGCTTTGCTGCTTGTGACGGTAAAGCACACGTCCGTTGGGAACCCCAAAAGGAAGGTATGATGCGTACAACGGCAAGTTTTTCCCTCAGTAAGAAACCAAGGTTATCGAACCAGTAGGAGTCAAGAAGCACGTTGAAGGTTGATGGCGGCGGAGTGTAGTGCGGCGCAACACCAGAGATTCCGGCGCCAACGTGGAACCTGCACAACACAACCAAGATACTTTGCCCCAACTTAACAGTGAGGTTGTCAATCTCACCGGCTTGCTGTAACAAAGGATTAGATGTATAGTGTGGATGATGATGTTTGCAGAAAACAGTAGAACAAGTATTGCACTAGATTGTATTCGATGTTAAAGAATGGACCGGGGTCCACAGTTCACTAGTGGTGTCTCTTCCATAAGATAAATAGCATGTTGGGTGAACAAATTACGGTTGGGCAATTGACAAATAAAGAGGGCATGACCATGCACATACATGTTATGATGAGTAGTGTGAGATTCAATTGGGCATTACGACAAAGTACATAGACCGCTATCCAGCATGCATCTATGTCTAAAAAGTCCACCTTCAGGTTATCATCCGAACCCCCTCCAGTATTAAGTTGCAAACAACAGACAATTGCATTAAGTATGGTGCGTAATGTAATCAACAAATACATCCTTAGACATAGCATTGATGTTTTATCCCTAGTGGCAACAGCACATCCATATCCTTAGAACTTTCTGTCACTGTCCCAGATTTAATGGAGGCATGAACCCACTATCGAGCATAAATACTCCCTCTTGGAGTTACAAGTAATGACTTGGCCAGAGCCTCTACTAATAACGGAGAGCATGCAAGATCATAAACAACACATGGATAATAGATTGATAATCAACATAACATAGCATTCATTATTCATCGGATCCCAACAAACGCAACATGTAGCATTACAGATAGATGATCTTGATCATGTTAGGCAGCTCACAAGATCCAACAATGATAGCACAATTAGGAGAAGACGACCATCTAGCTACTGCTATGGACCCATATTCCAGGGGTGAACTACTCACACATCACTCCAGAGGCGACCATGGCGGTGAAGATTCCTCCGGGAGATGATTCCCCTCTCCGGCAGGGTACCGGAGGCGATCTCCTGAATCCCCCGAGATGGGATTGGCGGCGGCGGCGTCTCTGGAAGGTTTTCCGTATCGTGGCTCTCGGTCCTGGAACTATTATCGACGAAGGCTTCTTATAGGCGAAGAGGTAGGTTTAGGGGCGACGCGAGGGACCCACACAGTAGGGCCGTGCGGCCAGGGCCTGGGCCGCGCCGCCCTAGTGTGCCGTCGCCTTGTCGCCCCACTTCGTATCTCCCCCGGTGTTCTGGAAGCTTCGTGGAAAAATAAGATCCTGGGCGTTGATTTCGTCCAATTCCGAGAATATTTCCTTACTAGGATTTCTGAAACCAAAAACAGCAGAAAACAACAACTGGCTCTTCGACATCTCGTTAATAGGTTAGTGCCGGAAAATGCATAAATATGACATAAAGTATGTATAAAACATGTGAGTATCATCAATAAAGTAGCATGGAATATAAGAAATTATAGATACGTTTGAGACGTATCACACGCCAGGTTCCTTATCGCACCGAATTAATCCTTCTGGTTTCAAGTTAAACATTAGCCGGTAAAACCGACCTCCTTAGAAATCCTCCAACCTCGTTCTGCCGGTATCTTTGTCATTAAGACCTTCTCGTGGAGGTTTGGAACAACTTGGAAATCGTACTTGTCAGTGATATGCGCACACTGACACGTCAGCGTCAGGGGTCAAATCCCTCAACTCCCGCGCTCATTTAATGTGCCACATTGGATCCGTGTGGTCCTCCGTGTGGCCAGCTCCAACGGGCGCGTGTATCGCGATGCCGCGTGGCGGCCCACCAGTTGAAGCGACACGGGCCTACAGAGATGCGGCCCATTAACTCGTTTTTTCTATAAAAGGGGGCGGCGGTTCCTCGTCTCCACTTCCGTTCTCTAGCTCTTTGCCATTCACATCCTGTCCAAAGTTCCTTGCGCTCAGACCCTCTGCGTCGCCGCATGTCGCCGTCTCAGCCTTTCTCCGGCGAGCCGCTGCAGGATATGCGCCGCTCTCCTTCATCTGCGCCACTTTCTCCATCAGCATTACATTCCTCCTGTGGTGCACCGCCCTTCTGGGTCCCGCGCCACCGCACGACTCCACCGCTGTTCTCCACTCCGGCGACCTCTCGAGCTTGAGCCTTGGTGACCCCGTGACATAGGCATCCCCAATGGGCCTGCCGAAGATGGTACCCGGGGTTTACCGAAGGCTCACGACTCGAAGAATAAGAAGAATCGGAAGCCCAAGTTACTATTAAGGAAAGCTAGAGTTGTATTAGGAAATAATACTTGTAATCTTGCGGGATGAGTTGGAAACCCTCCCGGACTCTGTAACTTGTGTATTACGAATCCCTCGGCTCCGCCTCCTATATAAGGGGGAGTCGAGGGACAAAGAAAGCATCGATTTATTGTCTCACAAAACCTTAGTTTTCATATCGTCGAGCACTTTTCGGCTGAAACCTTCGAGATCTACTTGCCCTCTACTTCCGACTAAAACTCTAGTCTACAACTTGTAGCATTGATAAGTTAATACCTTGTCACCCCGCGCCGCCCGTCTAAGGTTAGCAAGCCTCATTTTGGTTCTTCTTTTCCCAGTGTGTTCTTCATATTCTTAGGCGATACGGTAGATGTATTTATCCTTTCTTTATTTTTCCTTTTCTTTTATGCGTAGATCTTCTTGGGCTGATAGATCTGGGGAAAACCGTTTGCGGTTAGTTTCTATACTTAGAAAAAAATGGCATCCAAAGAATACATGCCAGAGCTTTCCAATAGCACCCGGCATAGCGAAATCCCCGAGATCTCTTTGGGCGAAGAGAAGCCGGTAAATCAAGGGGACGATGGGCTTGAGGAGGACCTTGCCCAGATGGAAGAAGAATCTACTGGATCTGACGAAGCTACCAGCAACCAGAAGGAAGAAGCCGGCACTTCGAACCAGGGTGCCGGTACTAACCCTGCTGGCATTAACCTTGCCGCATACACACGAGGAGCCTGGAAGGGCTCGACTGTGACTCAGGCAGAGATCGATTGGCTCTACCGGTCCCGCAGGATAACGGAACAGGTATTCAGCCGGATTCCCGGCAAGGAGCGAGAGCCTGCACCTCGGCCAGGTGAAATTTTTGTCTTCGCCGCTCATTTTGAGCGCGGCTTAGGACTCCCAGTGTCGGACTTCTTCCGGCACTTTCTCAATTTTTATGAGCTTCAGCCCCACCACCTTCCGGGCAACGCCATTTTCTACCTCTCCTCTTTTGTTTCTTTTATGGAGGGGTTTATTGGTCTCTCTCCTATAGTTGAGACCTTCCCCTACTTCTTCAACCTTTGCATCAACTCGGTCAAAGACCGTAAACTTCTGCCGCCCAAACCAATCGTGCAGTGTGGGGCGTGCATCCTTACGCCCCGCCAGGGGAGCATGTTCTATAAGTTCGCCGGACTGCAATCCTGCCGGACCTGGCAAGAAACATTCTTCTATGTCCGGAACCTCTGATTCCGAAGACTTTATCAACCTGCCGGCATATGCTCCCGGTCCTGCTTCCAAGAGAAACTGGCTATTCAATCCAAGGATGATGAGGAAAGCATCCGGATCGCCCGGTACATCAAGCGGCTTAATGCCAGGACCAACATTTGCTCTGATGAAATAATTCGGGCTCCCATATCGCGCCGGGTCCTGCCCCTACAGCGCTGCGCACACAAGATCGGTCAGATGAGCGGGCAGAGGGATCCGACGAGGATCACTACGCATAGCTTGAGCAAATCCGACATAGTCCTTAAGGCCAAACATATCTGTCAGACTAAGATGCCGGTTAACTGGACATGGGGTTTCAAGCCCTTCAGCCACTCTAACCCTCCTGCACTCCGAGTAAGATCTTGGGATTTCCGGGAAGTTGTTTCCGATATGCTTGTAAACCATTTTTTTAACTTGCTTTTTTCTGGTGTTGCAGAACTTCACTCGTATAGCTGTCGAGGAGCCGGAATCCTTCACACCCAAGCGGGTTTTTGAGGACGACGCTGATCCGAATCCATACGTGAAGGAAAAGCACAAGATGGGCCCGACGCACTCACGCCGCCCCGGTAATACTTCTTCCCGGATGAACGCACCTGACAGCGATGATGACGATTGCGTCATACTAGAGGTACTTTTCCACTTTTTTGTATCTTATGCTTTTCTCTTGTTATGCCAGTTTCGGCTGATCGAGATGGCCAGGTGCTGGAGCACGTGACTCCACTTGCCGCTGAGGTCGGGGATCCTCCGGTTCGCCAAACCCGGAAAACCCCGGCTTCCGAAGCCAGTCCCAGCACGGAGCCACCCCCTAAGCGCCAGAAGAGCACCAGCTCCGGGCCTCCCAGGCCCAAGAGGAAGAAGGAGATCCCGAAGGGCTCCTGGTAATTTTATAATCCGAACTTTCCGGTAAGAATCTTATTTTCGATGTTTACAATAGCTCACTTTTTTGTTCATCTTTCAGGCCTTCTCTCGAATTAACCAGGGACGCGTCCGGCATGAGGCCGGAGGCCCCCCATGATGCCAGTACGCACCAGCAACACCCTCCTCACCAAAGTCCGACACATTCTGGTGTCGGCAAATCTCACTTCTCCCCTCGGGGGTGGGGGACAAGTTCGGGTAGCGCGCCCCCTAAACGAAGGCATCACCGCGCGGAGGTTGACTTCACTTACCCTGCAGACACCGAAGACACCGGCGTTGACAACATGGGCGCCGGTTTCGAATCAAGCGAGCGGCCAGAACCTTTGGCTCCGTCCGTTCCTGAAAAACCCCAGCAACCACCTGTCGTTTCTACCTGCAAGATCTCCTCCTTGACGACCAAACCGCGTTCACTGGCCAAGAGCGCAGATGCGCCGCCGCCGACCTCTACCTGCAAACCCCCTCCTGCTGCTCCTCGCCAAAGCTCCCAGAAGGGCGTTGAGGTGACCGTTGAGCAGCTTTCTGCCGCAGTTGTGGCTGCAGCTGCTCCTGCCTCCGGCTCGCAGGCCCAATCCATTGTGCTTCATGTCGGGCGCGCTGTAGTTGCTGCCGGCGAGAAGGTATCCGTGCAATTGGGGCGGGTCGTGCAGCTGAACCGCGGCAACACCAATCTGGGCGCGCTGCAGCACCTCGTGGATCGGTGGAACCTTGCCGACCTTACTGAGGCCACTCGTGGCGTTGGCAAGGATGGGAAGGTGATCGTTGATGACCGTGCAACACTTCAGCCGGCTCAAGCACGTTGTGAAGGAGTTTGACAACGCCTGGCATTATGCCAACCAGAACGTGCTGATACGTTTTATACCGAAACTTGATACCGAAACCTTTTTCACTTCAGGACTTGTAGATATATCCTCATAGTCCCCGAGTTTCGGGTTAAGTACGCAGTACTTAGCGCGAAACTGCAAAAAAACGGAATAGCTAGTCCCCGAGTTTCGGGTTAAGCATGTAGTACTTAGCACGAAACTGCAAAAAACCGGCATAGCTTGTCCCCGAGTTTCGGGTTAAGCACGCAGTACTTAGCGCAAAACATGCCTCGGAAAACCGGCATAGCTACTCCCCGAGTTTCGGGTTAAGCACGTAGTACTTAGCGCGAAACTTGCCTCGAAAAACCGGCATAGCTTACGACATCTTTTTTACTTTTGAAGGGCATGTTGGACTCCCGAAAGCATGTGTTCGAGGAGCTGTTGTGGCAGCATCAAAGCTTAACCGACGCGTTCGCCGCCCTCCAGCTCAGCCACAACAACTGCCAAGGTTCGCCTGAACCTACCGGCTTCTTTTGTACCGGTGTGCGCCTTAGCCACATTCTGATAACCGGTTCCTTTTGTGCAGCCGCCCTGCCGGAAGCCTCGGTGGACGACCTTACCGCCTAGGTCACAGCACTCAACGGTAAGCCAAATCCTACATCTTGTTTTCTCTCTTGCTATCTTTTTGCACTAACTTCATATGTTCTAGATCCCAGCTGCCAAGGAAAAGCTTGCCGCCCAGCACCAGAGCGAGCTCAAAGCCCGGCGGGGTGAAACCGTTAAGCTAAAGGATCAACTGATCCAAGCTGGGCTAGAGCACACCAAGGCGCTCAAGGATGCCATTGCAGCCAGCGACGCCAAGGTGGAGGAGGCGCGAAAGCAGTTTGCTGACGTTGAGGGACAGCTGCTCCGTGATCTGGAGGACGAGCGGAAGCTGCAACAGCGGGAGGACGAGCGGGTCGCGGCAGTCGAGGAGTATATGACCGGCATCGAGGCCATGATCAAAGATACCGACGCCAAGGCTCCGAGTAAGTTTTTCTTCCTCTTGCTTAAAAGCTTTTCTGCTTTCGCCGGCTTGTTCTGATACGGGCTTTTCTTGATTTTTGCATAGAGCTCTTCCCGGACTCCCAGGCCCGCGACGAGGTTGCTGTCGCCAAAAGCCAAGTCGAGGACGTGGTGGACGCTACCCTCCCCTGGATCACTAAGGATTACCTCACTGTGATGTACTCCCGGATCACGCACATGCGCGCTGTTGACCAGACTCTTGGTCTGCTGCCGGAAGCTTCCCTTGTGGCCTTCAAGTGCTTATGGCCCGGAGATACCGCTCCGGACAACACCAACCTTGTTGCCGAGCGGCTCCTGGAAACTGGCGCGCGCGGCTGAGGGAGTGGCATCACTCTACTGCTCGCGCCGGAGCCGACATGGCCTTGCGCTTCACGTGCTCGTGGTATGAGGGCCTGGATCTAGATGCATTGCATAGCATGCTCGAGGATGCCCCGACCAACAAGGATCCGGCCAAGGCTGAGGCGCACCATGCCCGGGCGTGCCAGATTGCCAGCTACGCCACCACCAGCACTTTCATTCCTGTAACATCCCAAATTTCAATAAAAGAAAGTTAGAAGAATTCCAGAGAGCAAAATTTCAAACCAACAAAAACTTTTTAAATTGCATATAGTGCCATGCATAGGACTTGTGCATTTGAGTGATATGCCATGATGATTGCTATTATGTGTACAAGATAAACCCTAAAACCCTAAAGTGATCATAAGAAGATCACAAACCAAATAAAGCAAGAAGAGGAAGAAAATCCAATAAATGCAAAACCCTAAAAACCCTCACATATGCCCTATGGCATTTTTATAAATTTTGACCCTAGACCAATTTGGTCTTCACCATTAGTTGAATAATGTTACTAAACACTTATTCAACTTTTGGAATCGAAGAATCACAATTCAAATGAATTTCAAATGCAAAACTTGCTCACATATGATAATGGTCAAAACTGCAAATTCTAGTCTGATCACTACTTTGAGCCCTTGCAATTCAAATTTTTCAAACCAAACCTTGCTAACTCTTTGCACCACATCCAAGTCAACATCAAGGTGAGCACTTTTTGTAAAGAACACCATGCCAAATTCTTTCTTGATCATTAGCTATGCTCAACCAAAGATGCAACTTTTTAACATATGTAACAATCTCACACTTAGCCATTTTGGCAATTCTTTGAATTCAAAAATTCCACCACCACACCTCACCACCTATGATCATTTCTAACTCATTGAGACACTCACAATTCAACACTTGCAACCATTTGAATTAAATCAAATTTGGACAAATTTTGCAAATAGCATCTATGGCACTATTACACACTATTTGCTATAGTGAATCTACCCATCTAATCTACCTCAACCCTACTCTAAATGGTCCCCCTGTCCCCTCTCTCACTTAATACCACATAGTAACCTAGGGAGGCAAACCCTAGCATGCATGACATGGCCATGCCGGCCATGTCGAGCCACCCCTCTCCCCCTCACTCTCCACCTCTGGCCCTGGTGTCCAACCGCTCCACCTCACCCTTCTACCTCGCCTAGCAATGGCCTTGTCGCCGTAGACGCCGTGAGCTTGCCAGAGATAGCGCGCCCAGAACGCGCCAGGATGCCGCTCATGTCGCGAGTGTGCACGCCGTGGACATGCACTGGACACGCGCCGTCCCACTCGCTCGCGCTCGCCCTGGCCCCGCTTGCTAGCCGTTGAGCATCGCCGTGACACCACGATGCCGCCAGACATGCCCACGACCAGACCCTGGACCGCCGCCGCCGGAAAAGGAGAAGGAAATCCCGTGAACGCTGCCGCCAGACATGGAAACAATGCGAGCTATTCAGACGTCGCCCGACCGCGCCGTCACCGCCATTAGCTTCGCCTGGACGTGTAGAGCACCGCCGCACCCTCGCCTAGCTCGACCGCTCGCCGGAATCGCCGCGCCCATGTCGACCACCACCCTGCCCCGCAACCCTCACTCGCCTCTATAAATACCGAGCTCCCCTGAGCAATCCAAGCACACCATCACGATCACCACTCACCACCGCTTCGCCCAGCACCATTAGCTACCTCAATTGTCGCCGGAGCAAGGCCAATCGGAAGCTCACCGCCGCGGAAGCTCTGCAGCAATCGCCGACGATCCCGACCACCCTAGACGACGCCACTGCTACCAAGAGACTCGCCGTCGTCCACAACCTCGTCATGCATATTGCCAACCCTTGCTGGAGCCGCCGTAAGCTCTCCCACCCCCTACCTGAGCCGCCGGCGAACTCCCTCTCTCGCCGGCGAGATGATGAACCTGAGCCGTTAGATCCTAATCTAATCCTATGCTCCACGTTGAAACATACCGTTTCGGCATTTAAACGTCGCTGACGGGTGGAGCCCTCCCGTCAGGCAGCCCACGCGGGCACAGACGCGTGGTGGGCTGGCCTTGGGCCGTTCTAAACCGTTTAGGCCCAGTTAGCTTTCCCGCCGGCCTGTTTAATTCAAATTCGATTTAAACTTATCCAAATAATTTCAATACTGCCCAAACTTTGAAATTAAATAGTTTCAAATTGGCTTAACCAAATTCAATGAATTGTATATGGTTGGAAAGCTATGGAAATTATCTACACAATTCCACTGGTCCCATGACCAGATTAATTGTAGAATTAATTTGAGAAAAAGAAGAAGGCAGGGACTTTTCCATATTCAAATAATTATTAAAAATCAACCAAAATAGATATTGAGTTAATTCCAACTCTAATAGCTCACATTTGACTTACACTAATTGTTTATGCAATAAAATGGTGTGGTCACTTTGCATGATCATGCCCTAGTTTAATTAATGGACAATATGGCTAGTTTATGTAGTTGATATTGTCCAAAACTATTAAGTAATTCATATGAAGTCTTATACTTCATTTAAACTTTGTCTCAAATGAATTCATGTGATGTTTGGACCCCTGGCCAAACTCACTTATATGAATTACTTAGAGATTTAAATCATATGTAGCACTATTAAATAGTATGAGGTGGTATACCTCATTTAAATCATTTTCTCAAATGATAATGATGAATGTTTGACTTAGGTCAATATAAGTTCACATATGATTGTTTGAGAAACTAAATCTTAAGAAGATTTCAATGAGAGGAAATTATTTCTCAAGAACCCTATGGAAACTATCATTTACATATTAAATAAAAAGAAGTAAATTCTCCTCAAGCAACACAACCCATGCACCCTAATTAGATTATTTGTGTGCATAGAATAGTTTGTGTGTTTATATGTGATACATGGAATAGCCATTGAATTAGTGAGTAATTATAATCGTATTCAAATTTAGACGCTAGCACCGGAGAGTACACCGAAGAAGAAGGTTGCTACCAAGAGGAGGAGGAGGAAAACTTTGAGAACTACCAAGGCAAGCTAATATTCTTGCAAAGTGCAAAGCCCCTTTGGGGCAAGGCACCATGAATCTTACCTCTTTCTACATAAGCCTATCCCAAGTTTATACATTACAAGTTTTTACGTGTTTTCTCAAGAAGTTACTTTTATAGTTAACTTTGGTCAAAGTACAAGAGTTTACTAGAGTAGTGAAGTTATTCTCAATCAAGCAAAGCAAGATAGCACCCCTCATGAATTAGAGCTAGTGCTAATGAAATAAAACTTGACTACTCTAGATGGGAACAATGTGAATTGAAAAGAAATTGAAACCTTGGAATGATGATGCATTCCATTGAATGATTTTTGAAGGTGAATATGACCAAGAGAAGATAGTGATTTTTGATAAACATGATATTGGTTTGAATGCGATACCTTTCCAATATTAAGTACCCCCACAATACCTGATTATGGGTAGGGCTTAACTGGAAGTTTATGCATCTTAGTATGGGTTCCCTCTGAACACACATCATAGGGGTTATGCTTGAGGCTGCCTCCGTTGTTGAGAAAAGATGTGAATTGAGGTGAATTGTACGGCCAAGCCCTGTGCAGTTCCCAGGTTGACAGTTGGTCTTCACTGGGAGGCCAAGCTCATGGGGAGAGGTGCTCATACTAGGATTTATAAGTGAAAGGTTATGGTTGATGATCCGCGTACTGTGTTACGATGATTCGGGGTAATCCCGACGGATGAAATCAAATGTTGTGGCACAAGTGTGCAACCTCTGCAGAGTGTCAATCTATTCGAATAGCCGCGTCCACGGTTACGGACGGTTGGAAAGGCCATACAGTTTCCGATGTCATATCTTTGAAAATGATGTTGAATTGAGATGGTGAAATGACTTGTGGTGAATTGAATTGAAATCACCACTTGAATGGTGGGAATGACACTAATGTTCCCACTTGAGTTAGTTAGCACTTGAATAAGCTTTTCTCAAATACTTGTGAACTAAAATTGGCTTTATGCAAATAAACTAGAGCTTAGCAAACCATACTAGAAATGTCTAGCACTTACATTAGTATTAGTTTGCGAGTACTTGAAGTACTCACGGCTTTGTCCCTGGCTATTCAAATGGCCAGAGTATGAAGATGACCAAGGAGATGACCAGCAGGACGCCTACGACAACTAGGAGTCTTCCGACGTCAAGCGTTGGCCTGTGGACTAGAGAGTCCTTGTATCTTACGCTTCCGCTATGAACTTGTGTTTGTTTGTTGATCAATAGATCAACTATTCGTGTAATATGGATGAGGTGATTCCAATTGTAAGACATTATGGTTTGTAATGAATGATGACTGTGATACTTAACTATTATGCCTCGCAACAACAATATTCCTGGGATTGCGATGTATGACATAATAGGCATTCAGACTTAAAAATCCGGGTGTTGACAATTCCTCCTCCTGCTGATCTCGCAGAAGAATCCTCTTATGAAGAGGAGGATGAAGAAGCCGGTGAAGACAAAGCCGAAGCCTCGGTGAACCCTGAGGAGCCAGTTGTCGATATTATGGAACCAGCGCCAGAAGCACCAGTTAACCCTGACAAAGCCCCAGAAGTACCTGTTACCCGTGAACCAGCCTCGGAGAGCTCATCTCCGCTTTACAGATGAAGTTTGACCCTGTCTCACCAGAAACAATGTAAGACAAGTCCTTTTGGTTGTGTTAAACTCAAGTATGCTGGGTGGGAGAATATAAGACAAAACTAAGTCCTTTTGGTTGTGTTAAACTCAAGTAGCATAACAGGTTCGCATGTCGGAAACTTTAATCCTATTATTGTTGCGGTCAGAAACCCACCGGCGAGTAGCGACGGGCAACACAGTAGAGCCGGGAACAACTTAGGGCTGCGGCTGGCCCTGGTCCCTCCGAGCGACGGCCCGCAAAGCCTCTGGTATGCACGTCCGATGCTGGTGCAAGGGCGTGCCACCTGACCTATACCTGGTCAGGAAGGTGATGGAGATGCCTCGCTTAGTTTCCTGCATGGCATACACGTAAACATTAAATACGAGCCTCGATCGGCTCTCAGGTTATCCTGTGAATCGGCTCAAGGAGCCGATCCACCCATGATTCGTACGAGGTGCACGAATATATGGTGGTCCTGCTTGATCAAGATAAAGCTAAAGCGATCTACGACGATTTAGGGTTTTCACCGCATAATCGGATCATCCTACTCACGATTGGGCCTCGCGGTCACGTACGGTGATCGTAAGCCGGTCCTAGACAAGGCCTAAAAACCAACAAGAGGTTGATCCTCGGAACATCCTGTCTAGGGCTAGCAAACGACACCCTACGCGTCGCTGGATCCTCCAACCCTTTGTAAGGCCTAACTATTGCAGATATTAAACTAATCCTTGAAGAACAAGGAGCAACCGTAACGGATCGGATCTACTAAATAATGATCAAGCGGGGTGCCGCCCCTACACCTAAGATAGGTGTAAGGGCGGCTAGATGTATAAGGGTTGCACTACGACAGCATATGATACGAAGAACAATGCTAACCCTAACACATCTAAGATAACTACGTTGCTCGCCATCAAAAAGGCTTCAGTACGAGCAACGCATGGTAACGAATAAACTTGTACTGCCTAGATCGCAAGATGCGATCTAGGCAGCATGATGCTTACCCGGAAGAAACCCTCGAGACGAAGGAGTTGGCGATGCGCCTAGATTGATTTGTGTTGAACGATGGTTGTTGTTTATTTCATAAACCCTAGATACATATTTATAGTCCAGGGGACTTTCTAATTTAGGTGTGCACCTAACCGTGCACGGGTAAAACTCTATCTTTTAATCTAAGATGCGATCTACTATATTACAGATACACGGGCAATCCAGCCCAAACTCTTCGTGCAAGGCCGCTTCAGAGATCTTCCACATGTAATCTTCCAAGCCCATCTCCCTTACGGCCCATCTCCTGATTTGGCCAAAATCTGGTGATAACACATGCCCCCCTGGTTTTGGTAATGATAATTTCAAAACCACTCCGTTTTTCCTTCGAAGGGTCATGTCGTGGCAGAGCAGAACCGTTGCAGTATCCTTCATCATGACACCTTGTCTTCTCAACTTCTCTGCAAAATTTGACAGCTTTAGCATCACTTCCTCGGAAACTGCAATGGCATTAAATCTCCACTAGGCTCCTCATTATTTAACCGTGCCGACTGATTAGCCCTCTTCATCCCCTTCCTCTGTTCTAGCTATCGGCACCAAAAAAGCCTCTCCTTCCATAGCCATGTCGTCCTCTTCCTCCTCTTCCGTTTCTCTCCAATCCTCTTCCTCAAGCGAGTCGATTCCAGGGCACAACCAGATGGAGGCGTACAACCGGCGCGCTCCCAAGCATTGGGACGAGCGGGAGTGGGACTTCGATTTCGTGCCAGAGGGCGAGGACCTCGTCTGGTCAGATGGGGCCATGCCCCTAACTGACGGGGAGGATGACCTCCGGTTCCTGATTGACGGAGCGCTGGAGGCGGAGAGCGATGACGACGACCCTCCCTTCCGGGGTAAATTCACCTCCATCACCAAAGAAAAAGAAGAGGATGACGAAGATGAAGACATCTCCTCCGACACGAAGAAGGAACAGGAGGACGACACCTCCTCCGACGAACCGCCGCCAAAGCGCATCCGTGGCTGGGCTTGGTCAGATGAGGACGATGACGATGACGAAGAAGAAGCCTCCGCTGAAGGTTACAGTAGCAGCAACGAGGAACTTGTCAACAGCAGCAATGACGGCAGCTACCCCAGCGACGGCGAAGACAGCAACAGCCCTTAGAGTAGGGACCTACTAGCATAGTATTAGCAGTAGTAATCTGTTCCTTTTTGTTGAACAATCGGCTTCTCTTTGTAAGAAATCTTATTATCAATGAAAAACTTCCTTTGATTTTGCCGATGTCCTCTATGCTGATTTAGCCAATTTTTCCTCATCTGACTTTGTCGACTGTTAGCCTAATCAATGCTCAATGACTGATGGCAACGCATCGGTCTCTCACGATAATCTGCGAGACAGGCCAGTTCAGTCATCCCTCCAAGTTAGCCAGCTCCGCTGATGACGATAGCACTTGGTACAGCCGATCGCAGCAGGCCGGCGGTTTGGTCTTGAGCAGGCGTCTTTAAGAGAACCCTAGAACTGTCGCTGAATTAGCTTGGATGCTGAAACTGATAACTTTGTAACAAAAGCACCACTCTTCAGGACAGTTGCGATGTAGAGCCAGCCAATTCCAACCAAATTGGCTCTCCAGAGCCAAGAACCTTTCGGGCGAGTTGCCCCCCAAGCCTCATCCAGGGCGAGAACAGTGATGAATCAGCCAAATGCGTTACCATCGGCTTCCAAGTTATAATGCAGAACCAGCCGATTCCAATAAAATCGGCTCTCCAGAGCAAAGATTTTTCAGGGCGAGCTGCCCCCCGAGCTTCTTCAGCTCCCATCAAAACGCGGCAGGAAAGCTTACGCCCAAAGAACCGACGCACTGAAAGGGTTCGGAAGATCAGCAAATCCGTTCCTTGAACTAAGAAACCTCAACTATAATGGCCTTCCGACTCCTCCTAGTTCAATCATCTTTGGCAGCGCCTGGCTGATCAGATCGGCTCACCATCCTTGGCAGACTGATGCAACTTCCGGTGAGGATGTTTTGAATTGCTGATGCCCTCCAAGACTCTGGATGTAACAACCTCTGAAAGTGACATCGACCAAGCCGCCACCTTGGTCCATGCTAGGCAAAAACGCCATAGCCGCTTGATTGCTCATCGGTCGTGCTCATGCTCCTAGGATAGGTATGCTCCCTTTGTTGGACTCACCCTTAACCTGATCTGCATGCTTACACTGGCACTGTTGAACTTGAAGACTTGCAGAAGGAGTTGGAGGTCTTCTTCTGCTCAGCTGTACCTCTTGAGTCGATGGCCATGCATCGGCTGTATACCCATTATGAGTAAAATTTTTTACTAGCCGATTTTTCTATCGGCCCCCAATGTTTCACTGCACACATGTTCATCTGCACCTGTTCACCTGATGATTAGATGCCCCCCGAGCCGAATCTGTCAGGGAACTGCAGATATCGGCTCTGTAATTTAGCCAAGGCATCGTATTTGCACGTCAACTCCGGTAGGCCCAATGTTGATTTTTCCTAGCTCATCAGCCGACGTAAAACCGGTGCCCAGTAGATCCAAGCAGAACATGCGGTGAGGATAATTTTGGCCGATTGCTGGAATCGGCCTCCATATTAATCGAAGCGCTCAATGAAGGTTTTGTAATGTTCCTTCATAGATCTTTGGGGCCGATCCCAAGGATCGGCCTCGCCACGTTTGCTCATCGGTTTGTTCTTGCTACATGTTCAGGCCAGTGGATAAGACTAGCCTAACCTTGCCCTTCGTCACGTCGATGCGCTCGCAGTCGTCCAAATTGGGTGCCTCGTGTAATCCTGGAGCATTAAACTCCGTCGGAAGGACGAGCACCATGTTTGTGCCAGCCGATGTCTCATCATCGACTTTCTTTTGCTTGGGGCACCACTCCATTTTCCGTGGTCGACCCTCTTCATCCAGGGTTCGCTGAATTTTCGCGGCCAGATTAGGCCGCGCCTTCCTTAGCGTGTGCAGGTATAACCTTTCGGCTTCCTCCAAGCCGCGCAATCGCTGAACCCTACGCTTTTGGGAACGGCTGAGTCCATCAGGGCACCACCTTGGTCGGTGGTACCTGTCTTCTTCTTCTTCTCCCTCGTCTTCCAAATCCTCGAGATCTTCCATCCGAGGGGACTCGGCGCGTTTGCTTTGTGGTGGGAGAGGCCCTAGACGTTTGAACACGGACACATTAGCTGCATCCTTCCTCTTCTGTCTACATTCTGGGCAATTGCCGATTGTAGGCAATCGGCTCATTCCTGAATCCCAGCAGTGTCTGAAGAAGGGGCAGTCCCAGTGCCTATCCTCGTCATCTTGCTCCCTCGATTCTTCCTTGGCACGGCGCTCGTACTCCTCCTCATCGCGATCATGCCGACGATGTCTCCTGGCGTCCCTAGCCAGACGGTCTCTATCATCATCGTCGCTGGATCGTCGGCGTTGGCCATATTGACTCACATACTTGTTGAGGAGGTGATCAGAGAGAGGTTGCTGATATCTTATGTTTTTTACTTCTCCCTCTGTGACGTAGCGCTTGCCATCGTGACGGAGCCAATCGCGTGGAGCGGCCTCCTCTGTGTCCTTGCTACGAGAGCAGCTGCCCTCGTCTCCATCCTTGCTAGAGTGGTGTCCAGGTCCTACCATGTTGATGCTGAGCGAGGACCCTGGCTGGCAACCTTCAGGGTAAGTGTACTCCACCATGTTAACGGCGGGAAAGGGGTGGGTGTCGACCTTCATGGCGTACTGGTTGAAAATCAGACGTCCTTGTTCTATCGCCATTTGGATCTGCTGACGCCACACCCTGCAGTCGTTGGTGGCATGGGAGAGCGAGTTATGCCATTTGCAGTATGGCTTTCCGTTCAGCTCCTGTACCGTGGGGAATTTGAGGCCTTCGGGTATCTTCAACTGCTTCTCCTTGAGTAAGAGGTCGAAGATTTGCTCAGTTTTGGTCACGTCAAAATCGAACCCTCTGGGCGGACCTGGTGGCTTTACCTATTTGCAGGACACGGGGTTTGCCCCCGAGTCCATTCAGCCACTGCTACCTCTTGATCTCCCGCAGAGCCTTCGTCTTCATCTGCCTCAACCAGGACTACCGCACGCTTGAATTTGTCCTGGTACAAGTCCGGATGGCGCTGTTCATATGCTGACAGTTTCTGAACCATGTGCGCCAGTGAAGGGTAGTCTGCTTGGGAAGCCATATCCTTGATTTGCGAGGCAAGGCCCACCACTGCCAACTCGACTGCTTCCTTTTCAGTCACACGAGCCGAATAACATCGGTTCCTCAGATTTCTGAAGCGCTGGATGTATTCTGCCACGGTTTCTCCACGCTTCTGACGTATCTGAGCTAGATCGGCAATGCCGGCCTCGGAAGCTTCTGAGTGAAACTGCATGTGGAACTGTTCTTCCAACTGCTTCCAAGTCCGGATCGAGTCCGGTGGCAACGAAGTGTACCACCCGAAAGCCGATCCCGTGAGGGACTGTGCGAAGAACCTCACGCGTAGTGGATCCGACGCTGAGGCCGTTCCTAGCTGTGCCAAATATCGGCTCACATGCTCGATGGAGATGGAACCATCTGATCCACTGAACTTGGAGAAGTCAGGGAGCCGATACTTGGGTGGTAGCGGGACCAACTCGTATTCATCGGGGTACGGCTTGGAATAGCCGATTGTCCTCCTTTTCGGCACCATGCCGAACTGGTCCCTCAGGATCGTGCTGATCTGGTCCACGGTGCTGGCTGCAGGAGTCGAACTCTGAAGATTCGCCGGGGTGGCATACTTAGCCAGCCATGCTTGCTTTTCCAGATCTGAGCCAACTGCAGGAGCTGAGCTCTGGAGGTTCGTCGGGGTGGCATACTTAGCTAACCACGTCCGCTTCTCAAGACAGACTGCGGTAACTGGGCACTCACAAGCCAGACCGCGACAGCAGGGACTTCTGGAAAAGCAGGAGGGACGTATGTGCACATGTACCCGTGAGGGATCTCCTTAGGCGCCTCATGCAAGAACTGGTAGTCACTAGGGTCACCACCGATCTTGTAGACGACGAATGCCGGTGAATTCGGCACTTCTGGTGCTGCCAACGCAAATGGCAGCGGTGGACGGGACTGGAGTGGCATCTCTCCTTGGTGTGTCCCGAGAGCTGGTCCTGACGGAGAGTACTGGTGCCTCATGATCTCCTGGATCACCCGGAGAGCGACACGCTCCAAAGTGTTCACCAGGTTCTCAGAGTGGCGGTGCAGCGAGTGAGCCACCATGTAGTTGATCTCCTGACGTAGGGACCTGGTGCGTTCTTCTGACGGGGCAGAGAGGTCTATCCCATCGAGCACACCATCAGGCGAGAACCCCTTCCACCTGATGCCATTTGAACGGGTTCTGTGAAAAGAGCCGATGAGGTCGGCTTCGAGGATTGCTTTGACCTCGTCATACTTCTTCTTGAGCTCGTCGGTCAGATCCTCGTACGTGACTGGAGTGCCGTCCGCCACCTCGGATGTAGATGGCGATGTGGTTGATGTCGAAGCTTGTCCCACCGGGCGTGCCAGAATGTGTTGCAGTCAGAAACCCACCGGCGAGTAGCGACGGGCAACACAGTAGAGCCGGGAACAACTTAGGGCTGCGGCTGGCCCTGGTCACAACGAGCGACGGCCCGCAAAGCCTGCGAGTACGCACGTCCGATGCTGGTGCAAGGGCGTGCCACCTGACCTATACCTGGTCAGGAAGGTGATGGAGATGCCTCGCTTAGTTTCCTGCATGGCATACACGTAAACATTAAATACGAGCCTCGATCGGCTCTCAGGTTATCCTGTGAATCGGCTCAAGGAGCCGATCCACCCATGATTCGTACGAGGTGCACGAATATATGGTGGTCCTGCTTGATCAAGATAAAGCTAAAGCGATCTACGATGATTTAGGGTTTTCACCGCATAATCGGATCATCCTACTCACGATTGGGCCTCGCGGTCACGTACGGTGATCGTAAGCCGGTCCTAGACAAGGCCTAAAAACCAACACGAGGTTGATCCTCGGAACATCCTGTCTAGGGCTAGCAAACGACACCCTACGCGTCGCTGGATCCTCCAACCCTTTGTAAGGCCTAACTATTGCAGATATTAAACTAATCCTTGAAGAACAAGGAGCAACCGTAACGGATCGGATCTACTAAATAATGATCAAGCGGGGTGCCGCCCCTACACCTAAGATAGGTGTAAGGGCGGCTAGATGTATAAGGGTTGCACTACGACAGCAGATGATACGAAGAACAATGCTAACCCTAACACATCTAAGATAACTACGTTGCTCGCCATCAAAAAGGCTTCAGTACGAGCAACGCATGGTAACGAATAAACTTGTACTGCCTAGATCGCAAGATGCGATCTAGGCAGCATGATGCTTACCCGGAAGAAACCCTCGAGACGAAGGAGTTGGCGATGCGCCTAGATTGATTTGTGTTGAACGATGGTTGTTGTTTATTTCATAAACCCTAGATGCATATTTATAGTCCAGGGGACTTTCTAATTTAGGTGTGCACCTAACCGTGCACGGGTAAAACTCTATCTTTTAATCTAAGATGCGATCTACTATATTACAGATACACGGGCAATCCAGCCCAAACTCTTCGTGCAAGGCCGCTTCAGAGATCTTCCACATGTAATCTTCCAAGCCCATCTCCCTTACGACCCATCTCCTGATTTGGCCAAAATCTGGTGATAACAGTTATGCTTTAATATGCTAAGTTTGGTTTTAACGGAAATCTTTCCGGTTTGTTTTCTTGTATGGTGAATATGCCGGATTCATTCCCGAATTCAATTTGGTGGATGCTTGGTTCTTTTGCTTTGGCTCTGTCTACCTCTTTTGGGTGTTTGACGTATGAGGCCCAAAGTTCTTTTGCCAAGCATGCACTTTCTTGAACTTAGAAAAAATTCAAAACTTTCCACAAAAAACCGGTATAACCGGGGTTAGTTAAATATTTTCCGGATCCTTTGTTTTGGCTCCCTTCTTCGTTTTTCGTGTGTTCAAATCGTTCCGGTTTGTCTTGCTTGCCATGAAGCCGGGTTGCGGACAGCAGTAGAGTCGAAGATTTACCCATAGGTTAAACACATTAGTAAACCAAAAAAGAAAATTTCAAACCAAGAAGCCGACATACAGAAAAAATAAACACAATGCATATGATTCCGGTAAAGGCAGTCCCCGAGATACACTCGAGGTGCCGACATGTTTATTGATAATACATAAGGTACAAAAAAACAACCCCTTACATTACATCTTCAGGAATAGAAAGGGCGAAGTAAAGCTATGTTCCATGGGCGCTTGGTTTCCTCACCGGACCTGTCCTTCTTTCCTTTCTTGGGATCCTATGCATCTATCAGGTAATAGGCATCATTGTGGAGAGCCTTCCTCACAATGAAAGGTCCCTCCCACGGGGGTGACAGTGTGTGTCGTCCGTCAGTGCGCTGCACTAGACGTAGCACCAGGTCTCCTTCCCGGAACACCCTCGAGTTTACCTTCCAGCTATGATAGTGTCTGAGGTTTTGTTGATATATGGTGGATCGTGCCAAAGCCATCTCTCTTTGTTCCTCAAGCAAATAAACATCATTTTCTCGGGCCTCTTTTACCTCTTCTTCGGTATAGAGTTGGACTCGTGGTGAGTCATGGAGAATGTCGGTTGGTATGACCGCTTCTGCTCCATATACCATGAAGAATGGTGTGTATCCGGTTGACCGTTTCGGTGTGGTTCTTATGCTCCACAACACAGATGGTAGTTCATCAAGCCAACATCCTGGCGTTTTTTCGAGTGGTTCGATAAGCCTCGGTTTTATACCGGAGAACACGAGTGCATTCATCCTTTCCACTTGGCAATTAGCTTGTGGGTGTGCCACTGAGGCTAGATCCAACCGGATCCCATTATCTTTGCAAAACCACTTGAATTCTCCCTCGGCAAAGTTTGATCCATTGTCCATGATGACACTGTGTGGGTAACCATACCGCAGAATGATGTCCTTTAGAAACTTGATGGCCGTGTGCCCATCACACTTCTTGATTGGCTTGACCTCCACCCATTTGGTAAATTTGTCCACCATGACTAAGAAATGAGTCATACTTCCTATTGCCGGCCGGAATTGTCCAACCATGTCCAGGAACCAAACCGTAAAGGGCCAAGTTATCGGTATTGTTTTGAAGCCGGAGCCTGGAGTGTGATGTTTCTTGCTGTATCTCTGGCACCCATTGCACTTGCAGACCAAGTCCTCCGCATCTTCCAAAGCCGTGGGCCAGTAAAATCCATGCCGGAATACTTTTGCAACCAAAGCCCTTGATGAGGCATGGTGCCCACATTCTCCTTGATGAATTTCTCGAAGCATCTCTTTTCCTTCTTCCGGTTCTACGCAACGCTGAAGTACCCCGGTTAAGCTCCTCTTGTACATCTCACCATTGATGATGGTGTATGCTTTGGACCTCCTCTGGATCCTCCTTGATTCCACTTCATCCACCGGTACACAACCATTGACCAGGAATTCCTTAATAGGTTTTACCCATGTTGGTGACTCACAAACCACAAAAACCGGCATATCGATCTCCATGCCGTCCACCGGTATGTTTTCTTCCGGTTTTGACCCGAAGTCCCCAGGTCAGATGCCGCAGTCCCCGAGCCAGAAGGAGAAGTCCCCGGGTTTGGATTATCAACGTCCATCAGTACGATGTGTGATTCCGGTACAAAAATTGACTCAGATTCCGGGCTTGGTTTGATTGAAGGATTCCTTAGGTGAGAGAGTGCTATTCCGGCAGGTATTTCCTGCCTTGATGAGCCTAGCTTGGACAAAGTATCAGCTGCGTCATTTTCTGCGCGCGGCACATGGTGAAATTCACACCCTTCAAAGAAACCGGCAATTTGTTGCACGTAGAACCGGTAGGACGCCATGTTCGCATCTTTTGCATCCCAATCTCCGGAGCATTGCTGTACCACGAGATCTGAATCACCGTAACACATGACCCGGCGCACTCCGACTTCCTTTACGACCTTAAGCCCATGGAGAAGAGCTTCGTACTCAGTGACATTGTTTGACGCCCTAAAGTGTATCTGCAAGACATACCGCAGGTTGTCTCCTTTTTGCATGGTGAGCACCACAGCGGCACCGTGCCCTTCCTTGAGTTTAGACCCGTCAAAATGCATCCTCCAGTAATCTAGTTCCGGTTGTGGCAGCTTGTATTGCATCTCAGCCCAATCCACCAGGAAATCTGCCAGCGCCTGTGACTTAATCGCGTCTCTTCTTTCGTACCGCGGCACATATGGTGACAGTTGGATTGCCCATTTTGCGATCGTGCCGCTGGCATCATTGTTGCCGATGATTTCCGAGATGGGTGCCTCGCACACCACTGTCATTGGGTGCTCCTCGAAGTAGTGTTTGAGCTTTGTGGCGGCCATGTACACACGCTGTATGTCATGTTTTGGTAGTGTGGGTAGTTTTGTTTTGAGAGGGAGAGCATCTTGCTCAGGTAGTATACCGGTCTCTGCACGGTTTTTCCTTCCTGCTCTCTTTCCACTACAACCGCAACACTCACCACCCGGTTTGTTGCTGCTATGTATAGCATCATGGGCTCTTTTTCCAAGGGAGATGCTAGAATGGGCGCGGTGGCCAGCATCTTTTTCAACTCCTTGAATGTTGCGTATGCCTGTGGGGTCCAGACGAAAGTATCTGACTTTCTCATCAGCGCGTACAAGGGTAAAGCTTTTTCCCCCAACCGGCTTACAAACCGGCTTAAAGATGCTAAGCATCCGGTAAACTTTTGCACATCTTTGAGACATTGTGGCAGCACAATCCTTTCGATGGCTCGAATTTTAACCGGATTCACCTCAATGCCCCAACTCGATACCAAGAAACCGAGAAGTTTTCCGGCTGGTACTCCGAAGGTACATTTTGCCGGGTTAAGTTTCATCCGGAACCTTCTTAGGTTATCAAAGGTTTGTTTCAGATCATCGAGCAAGGTGTCTTTCACCTTAGTCTTTATTACGACATCGTCAACATAAACCTGCACATTTTTTCCGATTTGATCGTGAAGGCATTTTTGCATACAACGCTGGTATGTTGCGCCGGCATTTCTCAAACCAAAAGGCATAGTGACATAGCAATAAGCCCCGTGCGGGGTAATGAACGCATTCTTTATTTGATCCTCCTTATTCAGGGGAATTCGGTGAAAACCGTAATAATCATCCAGGAAAAACAACAGTTCACAACCAGCGGTGGAATCGATCACCTGATCAATCCGGGGTAAGGAAAATGGATCTTTAGGGAAAGACTTGTTCAAGTGGGTGTAGTCGATGCACATGCGCCAAGCCTTGGGTGCTTTGGGGTCTTCTTCCTTCTTCTTTTCGACCAGTACAGGATTTTCTAGCCACTCGGTATGCAGAACTTCGACAATGAAGCCTGATACTAGCAGCTTGGTGACTTCCTCTCCGATGATCTTCCTCCTATCTTCAGCTAACCGAAGCAAGGGTTGCTTTACTGGTTTTGTGTCCTTCCGGACATTCAAAGTGTGCTCGGCCAACTCCCTCGGCACACCCACCAAGTCATCAGTAGACCAGGCGAAGATGTTCCGATTCTCACAGAGGAAGTTGACGAGCGTGCTTTCCTATGCCTCACTCAGGCCGGCACCGATGCGAACGGTGCGCTCTGGGTGAGCCGGATCCAGCACGATGTCCTTGGTTTCTTTTGTCGGCTTAAAAGCTGATCCGCCCAACGGGCTACTCATTGCCGCTAAGTTCAGCTGGGAAGATTGAGCCAGCGCGACGGCAGTTTGGATCCTTTGTTTTTCCTCCACTATGTCCAGCGATTCGGCTAAGTTTGAGCCGGCTGATGCGGTTTCCAGTGATACTTTATAGTTTCCCACCATAGTTAGGGTACCCTTGGGTGCCGACATCTTCATCTTGAGATATGCAGTATGAGTCGAGGTCATGAATTCAGCCAATGCCGGCCTGCCCAACAGTGCATGGTAAGGGCTGTCCAAATCAACAACCTCAAACAGGATGTTCTCAACATAGCAGTTATCCCGGCCGCCAAACAGCACATCAACCCGGACTTTTCCCATGGGTGAGCAGGACAATCCCGGGACTATACCGTGAAAGGTCGTGCGGCTTGGCTCCAGCATGTTTTCACTTATGCCAAGCGTGTGCATAGTGTGCCGGTACATGATGTTTATGCTGCTATCATTGTCCACCAACACCTTGCTGAACCGGACTCGTGTTGATGCTCCATGCATGATTGGGTCACCACTAGAGCATAACCGCCCGGATTAGGCATTACCTTCGGATGATCCTTGAATGACCAAGTAATCTCCTGCTCAGACCACGGCATGTATTTTGGTACTACCGGCATCACTGCGTTCACTTCCATCGAGCGGCGATGTAAACTCTGCCGGTCTCTCGGTTCTGTCACAAAGACCACACAACATACATCCGGATCAAAATAAACGTTCTGGCCTAGCGGTGTGGGGGGGGGGGGAGGGGCGGGGCTTGATTGGTGTTGCCCTGTAACACCTGGTGAACTGCCTCCTCTTGCTGCAAGTTGTTTTGTTGCACAAAATTTGGCTACGCATTTGCCCCGGTTAAGGGTGGCGGTGGTAGCAACGCATCGGAACCTTGGTTTCTGGCATCTTTCTCTGCGCCTCTTAGCAACAAGTGTTTGGTCCAAGAGCAATCTTTTGTCAGGTGGTTCGCCGGCTTTGTGGGATTGGGAGTGTGCCAGCAGCACGACTGCTCCATCGCGGACTCCATAGTGTACTTCGGTTGATCCTGCCAGGGTTTTCTTTCTACCCATTGTTTTTTCTGTCCAGCCCATGGCTGGTTTCCGGTTTTTTTCCTCTGGCTGTTTCCAGCCTCAGAGTTATCTTGCACTGCTGCAACTTGATGCACTCCGTACCTCCTATCCGGGAAATCTTCCCTTCTCTTGTTGTGGTGATTGTTCCGCTACTGATCCTGGCGCGGCTGGTTTCTTTGCGCCGGATCAACCTCGATCACCGGTTGCATTGGATCACCCAATGCGTAGCTATCTGCCACACGTATCATCTCGGCCAAGGTGGTTGGCATGTTTCTTTGTAACTTTTGCCACAATGGCGAGCCTCTCCGGCATCCGTTGCAGAACCAGACAATGGCTTGTGCCTCAATCACGCCCTCACAGGAGTTTCTCGTTGAGCTCCACCGGGTCAGATACTCCCGGTCTGTTTCGTTGTCGCGCTGCTGGCACAAGACGAGCTGCTGCGGCCGGTTAGGTCTCCGGTATGTACTACTGAATTTGCTCACAAAGGCTTTCTCAAAATCGAGCCACCCGTTTATGCTTCCAGCTCGCAAATTGTTTAGCCAAATACGTGCCGGTCCAACCAGAACTGACGGCACAAATCTTACCGCCCAACGCCAGTTTCCTCCGCCAGCTGCGGTTCCTCCGCCACCAGCAACATATACTGCGGTCGCATAATCCACGAGCCAATCTTCCGGCTTAGTCGTGCCATCGTATGTTCTCGTATCTCGGGGCAACTAAAATTTTCGAACCGGTGGCTCTTCCCTCATGATCCGGGGCCGAAGCACTTTGGGCCTGGTGGTCCCTCGGATTCAATCATCTCGGAGAGATAGACTCTATCAAGCCTGTGCCGAGCGTCTCGCTCTTGCAAACAACTTTCTCCAACACGTTCTCCCAAAGGATTCCGGTTCTCTCCAACCCGGAGTCTGCTTCATCATACCGGTTGGGCATTGCAGCATTTCCCCTAGGTTGTCTGGGTGGTGGCATTCGATCGTCCACGTACGCCGCTCTGAGCGCGCGATAGTTTTGCCCGGTTTCGCCTCTTCCGGCATAATCTTTTCCGGCGTAACCATTTCCGGCCTAACTGTATTCTGCCCCTTGGTTTTTTCTTCCGGCGTAATGTTGCCCGGCTTTCTGTTTTCCGGCTAAGACCGGATCATACACAGTCGCACATTCTCATCTTTTTTCCTTTCTTTTGTCCGAATGGGGGGATGAGGCCTGCCCATGGGACTTGCTCTCAGCATGTTTTGCCGAACGCTGCGACTGCGATGCAACTGCTGCTTTGTTGTTGCGGGCCATCTCGGCATTCTGTGCCTCAATGATAGCTAGCAGTTCTTTTACACGGTCTTGTTGCTTTGCCAGAGCCTCTCCTGACAATGAGTCACATGCATCTACAGCAGCCCCAGCAGCTTTCAGAATTTTATCCGGACTGCTATACTTAGGTTTTTCTATGGGACCTAAGGATACCGAGACAGACTTTCCGGAAAGAACTTCTCGGCGCAGATCTTTTTCTAAGTTACGACCCTTGAGCCGGTTTCCTGCTGCTCTAGTGGGGTTTGCACTAACGGAAGCAAAGCCATGTGCTGCGTTATACTCACGTAGGGTTAGATTGAGCTCCTGTTGGGCTCGAAGAACATCTGCTCCTCCACTAAGAATTGCCTGACGATGTGCCTCCAGTTCCTCCTGTGCGGCTGCTACATCGACGTTTTGCGCGATGGGTGTTGCAAGGACGCTCATGGCAGCTTGGAGCGGTGTTACCGCCAATGGCACGCCGGAGGTGCCGGCGGGAAATTCGTCACACTCGGTGGGTGGTTTTGCTGGCGCGCCGATTTGGTTTGCGCAGCGCCCTCCTCCACGGCTCCTTTTCCCGTGTCAGCCGCGCCGGCCATCATGACCTCGATGCTGCCGGCGGCGTGGCAGATGCGCGCTGCAGATCTTAGCGGATCCGGTGCCACCAGCACCTGCGACGGATACTGGAGCACAAGCACAGTGCTGAGGTAGACACGGTGCGCGCCAAACTCGATGATGTGGCCGTTCTTGGGAAGCGGCAGCCGTTGGGGAAGCAGCCGGCGTTGTCGCTGATGAAGTCCAGCGAGCCGAGGCGCTGGACGAGGCCGGACACCACGCGCTCGCCGGCGACGAAGAGAATACCCGCCCGGATATGAACCCCAGCATGCGCAGCTGCTGGCCCCACGGTGGGCGCCAACTGTCGTAGTGGTGTCAAGACAGATGCCATGGGTAGGCTTAAGTTGGGGCCGGATGTACGCAAGGGGATCCGGGTGAGGGGAAGGTTAAGGGAGAAAAACGATGAACTCAAGATCTTGTATTGATGAACTTGGCCAAAATGGCCAGAGGTTGAAGATGGTACGGGCTACAAGGTGAGAACTGATACGTCTCCGACGTATCGATAATTTCTTATGTTCCATGCCACATTATTGATGATATCTACATGTTTTATGCATACTTTATGTCATATTTATGCATTTTCCGGAACTAACCTATTGACGAGATGCCGAAGGGCCAGTTGCTGTTTTCTGCTGTTTTTGGTTTCAGAAATCCTAGTAAGGAAATATTCTCGGAATCGGACGAAATCAACGCCCAGCATCTTAGATTCCCCGGAAGCATCCAGAACACCCGAGAGAGGCCAGAGGGGGGCCACAGGGGCCACAGATGACAGGGTGGCGCGGCCAGGGCCTGGGCCGCGCCCCCCTATTGTGTCATCGCCTCGCCGCCCCTCCGACGCCGCCTCTTCGCCTATTTAAGCCTCCTCGACCTAAATCTTCGATACGAAAAAAGCCACGGTACGAGAAACCTTCCAGAGCCGCCGCCATCGCGACGCCAAGATCTGGGGGATAGGAGTCTCTGTTCCGGCACGCCGCCGGGACGGGGAAGTGCCCCCGGAAGGCTTCTCCATCGACACCGCTGTAATATCCCAGGTTTAGAGGCAATAAAATGAGAGAACACCAAAGTGTGCATTGCATTCATGCATAGAAAATCCGGGGAATTTTCGCGCTTTCAAATAAAACTTACCATAGTAACTGAAGTTTCACTTGATTTGCTGGAATTGAAGTAGATCATCAAGTCAAGCGCTATAAACTTCACTGTGATCTTTGCTAAAACCTTGTTTTGGGTAGAGATGATTTGATCTATGGATTAGATCAAATAGAATTAGATTTATGTCAACACATTCTTTAAGAATCGAAGCCTAACTTATTAACACTTAAAAGTTAGCAACTACCTTTGGGTGTAAATTAATTCCCTTCTAAACTTATTACCAAATAGGGTACACCACAGGGTCTAAAGTGCATAAAAGCCACACATTCTTATTTAAATCATAACTTATTAAATACATGGAATATCATAAAACTAAATCCATTTACATTACAAATTATAGTCCACACTATTTGAATAAAACTAACTATGAGTATTTTGAAACTCATATGATCATGCCTTGGTGAAATCAAACCCAACTATCCAAATTTGAGGAATAACCTTCAACCTTGATCTTTTGATCAATATTATAATATAAATCCAATCCAATATGATATAGTGACTCATCCACAATAATAAAACTATCCACAAGATATTTAGTAACAAATGCCACTTGGCTATCCAAAGATAAATCATATGAGAGGATAAGGATCATGCCACATAGGATGAAAATATCTACATGACTTGCACTCCAAGTCTTGCCACCTCATGCTCAAAGGATTGCTATGGATAAGGGCATGACAACCAAGCACCTTACTCATCAAACCAAATCAAGAGTCACCCACCTATGTGTCATGCTACTAGAGCTTGCCCAAGCCTATAAATAGAGCCACACCCTCCATCCCTTTAGTCATCTTGTAGCATGATACAAGGAAACACACACATAGAGCCACTCCATACATTAGCTAGGATCAAGATGAAGAAGCTAGGAGGTGGGGGCATACCACAAGATGCAGGTTTATCAGATTTCCAGAAGAACAAGATACATAAGATACCAAGGTAGTATTCCTAGGCAAACAATATATTTAGAGGATCATATCATCATATCTTGAGTAGGACCTTAGGCTATTACAAGATATTTAGAAATGAGAGAGATTATAGATGCTAACCATAGCCATGTCTATCCTAGAGAATTTTAGAGTAGTATTACATCTTACTTGTTTAAACCAACCTTTAATCTTGTAGATGAGAGCCATGTTCCATTAGTGAAACATAACCAAAGCTTATGCTCATATTCTAATCCTAGTTGTGTATCACATTGGTGATCACTACTTAAACCCTAAACTACATTTGAATTCCAACCCATGGATTAATTTGGATTATAACTAGAACCCTACCATACCTCATGCCTATTTATACTTCAATTTAGTGAAGCTTATGCAAAACCCTAAACCTTTCAAATAGAATTCACACCACATAGAATATTATGTCCTAACTTGTGTATCATGGATCACAAGTATAAACTAAGCCATATGTACTTAGGACTAAATATCATTTGGTGAGTTGAGTGAAACCAATATCCAAATCACCTTCTTAAATCTTAAGAACTATCATTCACATAAAATCATGAACCAATTCCATTTCCTTTACCATTTGTTAAACCCTAGCCATAATTAAATTATATGTGAATGATCACTATGGTTAAGCACTAGAAAAATAGAATGTGTTCACCATGCACATGTTCTAAATTTCAAATCAATTAAAACATGTTTAATTCCTTAATTAACAAAGCAATTGAGATAAACCCTAAAATCATATCTATTTGAAAATTTGAATTGTGTCTCATAAGAACACAAAATAAATCAATTATATAATGGTTGTTTGAAAACAAAACAATACAGTAGGTGGCATTATCAAATTGTTTTGATATTAAAATATTTTAGAACCTGCAAAGCAAAACCAGGATCAAAATTTGAATTCAAATTCAAAATAGAAAACAAAACAGAATTCAAAACAGAAATTTAAAAGAGAATTGGAGGGAAACTTACCTGGTGGACCTCAGCACCGCAGCAGCCCATCACCACCTGGCCAACAAGGCCCAGGAGCAGCCCAGCCCGTGCACAGAATTAACCCACCATCGTACCATTTCGACGAAGAAGAAAAAGAGCCTCGTCTTCTTCCCCGGCGTCGACAGCGCAGAGGAGTAGCCGGCCACCTCACCGTGGAAGGATAGGGACGACCTGGACGCCGCAGACCATCCCAGAATCACGCTCAATACTTCTCGCGTCCGAGCTTATCCCAAATGCGTCCGGATTCGTGCCGTTGGAATGACGAGATGGACCTCGTCATGCCCTATAAATATGTCCAGCAGCACCGCCGTGCAATTCTTGTTCTTCTCCGCCACTCTAATCTCTCCCAGATAATCTATATCTCTCATAACCATCCATGCCCTGCCACCGGTGTCGATCAAGGATGCGACGATGGAGGCCACCCCAAGCTCAGTGGTGTAGCCGAGGAGAAGCGCCTCTTCACGTAGATCATCTGAGAGGGAGGACGCGTCAAGGGGAGCTCGGGATCAATCCAATTTTGCCGTTCCCTTTCTCAGTACCTCGCCGGTATTGGCGAAATCGAGCTCGTCTCCGTCGACAATTCGCTTCGGCGATCACACCATCGTCCTCAGTGTATGTCTACGCTTCTGTAGAGCCTTTAATCTCATCGTTTTATCATCTGTAGTTCCATTTCATACGTTGGCCGGAGTGAACCACCGCGGAACATGGTCGCCGGCGTAACTCCGGTGATCCCCTCGCCAAACTAACACCACCATCGTGCTCAGTAGCTCGAGGGGAGTCGGAAATCCCTATTCGCGCATCCCGGGAGGTCAAAAATCGGCGGTGCTATCTCCGTCTGGTCGCCGGCGTCAAGCCGCCGGCGAAGCTGACGTGGTCAGTTGGCCCCACGCAGGGTTGTTGACTAGTCTTCGCCAGCGTGGCGGTTGACGTGGCCTAGACCCCACTTGTCTGTCTCTGGGTGTGTAACCGAATCGGTATGTTTAGCCTTTTTGCTTTATTTCAAATTCCAGAAAATCACTGAAACTTTGCAAAATCATAGAAATTTCATTTCAACTCAGAAAAATATGAATAATATATCAAAATGCTCACAAAAATAAACTCTATTCAAATAAAATATAGAACAAAAATGTATGACAAAATAAAAATCCATTTATTTTTAACTTCTTTAATTATGCCTTTTCATTTATTTAAAATGCAAATTGAATTCAATAAATAATTAAATTCCAAAAATTAAATTTTAACTATTCAGTATCTAAATAAAATGCTAAGATTAATTTTCTTTATCATGGTTGCATTAACTTAATTATTAGTGGTAATTCATAAACCCTAATTTGAAAATTCTAAGTTACTATTTTCTTAAATAATAATAAATCAAGAAAATACTAAAACCAATCTTAATTTAGTAACTTAAATATTGTGAACTTAAATAATTTTAATTTGCAAGTCATTATTTTTAAAACCTAGTAATAATTGTTAAACCCTTATCTCTGAATTAAACCTAATTAGGAGTTACCCTAATTATTAATTCTTGTGAAGATTAATAAAATGTCAAACCATCACTAATTTTGATTCAAGGTAATTAGTAACTACAACTCTATTACCAATTATCATTCTAGGAGTTGTACCATAATTTAGAAACCCTAGTTTCAATTTAAGTAAGACATTGATCTCATTATTTCATGTGTTCATCCATAGTAGTTGCAAACTTAAAACCCTAAGGATTTAACCATGTGATCATTACACTTTAGTAGTAACTCTAAAACCCTAGTTGCTTATCACATGTGATCATGTGAATGTCACCTTACATAGAGACCCATATTATGTGACTAATGAATGCATGCTTATGATCCCTTAGCATAAACCAAGTCACATGAGATTGTCATTTCATGTTCCTGTTCTTAATTAAAACCTATATGATTCACTAGTATCACCTAGGTATAAACCCTAACTTGTTACCACATGTTAGCACCATTGATCATCAATCCTATATATCACACCATTAGGATCAACCTCAACCATCAAACCCTAGTAGAACCATAATGATAAACCCTAGTACCAATCTTGTGTAGCAATTCACAACACATGCTCCTATTACACTAAAACCTACTTAGGAAATAATAAGCCACTTAGCTTAGAAACCATTAGAGACTATTTAGTAAAGCAATTGTGAAACCATAGTAAACCCTAATAGCTAATTTATAGAACCATCTTAAATAACCATCCTTTGATATGATGTATATGGGAAACCATAGTAATAACCTTACCAATACTTGCTATGTAGAAACCCATTCTGTTTAAGAACCCAACTAGTGTCTATTAGTATAACTAAATGAACTCAATAGTAAACCCTAGAGTTACATAGCTCCTATGTATAGTAGTTCATATTCTTATTTAACCTGTTCTTCAAAAGTTATTCTTTTGAAGTACAGATGTCAATCAACCCATAGAAGCTATAGTTCTTCTTTGAAATACTCATTATTTCTTAATTAACATGTTCTTCAAAAGTTATTCTTTCAAAGTATAGTATAAGTAAACATCAACCATGTTCTGTAGAACCTAAAAATTGACAACTGTTCTTTATATTATTACACCACTATTCTTTATGAGTATGATTGTTATGATGTCTTATATCACTTGATTATGATGCTAATATAATCAACCCTAATAAGAACCTTGTTTGAGAACCATCCTAAAAGTGCAACCAACCCTAAAGAAATCTTTACAACTCATCCATCCTAAATCATCGAGGTTAGGTTACGCTCGGGACGATTGCATTTCATACTATGCATTATAGCATCTTTGCCAGTTCTTTAAACATTGTCCTTACCGGACGATGATGGTATTTCAGCATTTGGAGTTATCACGTATCGAAGCTTTTGCCTGCATAATCTTGCAGTCAAGAAAGGCAAGTTCATCGCTTGCTCATGTCATTTGATTATTTGTATCAAACTATATGCAAAGTACTATACTTATCACTCATGCATTGAAAAGCAAAGTATTATTTTACAATTATGAATATGACTATGTGGTGGGCAATGGAACCATGGTATGTGTTGATATGGTGGAGGTTCCATTGCATGGGTATTACTCATCTAGGACTAAGTACCAATGCTGTCCAGTGATTCTAGCGCCGTACATATCGCGTTATCCATAAGATCTATAATGGCTCTGGGGAAGTCAGCTGTATCTTTTCCCTTCTGCACGCCAACGGATCGGAGAGCCGGTGGGGTGTTGGAGGCACTACCGCAATAGGTTGGGAAATCCTTTTAAATCCCATCCATTAGTGATGATAAGCTCTACGATCTATGATGGATTGTCCGGAGTACACCATGAGTAAAGCCGTATTATCGGGGGAAGTCTACTGGAGGTGTACGGTTGGACAAAAGGGTGGGTTTGCAGGGTCGCGGAGAAGGCAGTGATTGGCTTGGATCTTATACTGGGCCTCACACCAAAGGAAGTGTGGACGGGGACATACTCTCGGCCGGCAACATGGTTAAGATCTCTTGTGGGGTAAAGTAATGCACCTCTGCAGAGGGTATCAAGAATTGTGACTGTCACTCCCTGTTCTGGGAAGGGAACTGCGAACGCGGCAGGAAAGGAACTCCACGAAGTTCTAGTCAACCTGTGAAGACTGACGGGCATAGTTTTCAGAATAAAATAAACCTTTTGAAGAAATTATTACAAAAACTTGCATTGGCCTATGACTTTCTGGTCTATGGCTGTAGCTAGTGCATGATACACCTATTTCCTAATATGAACTTGCTGAGTACGCTCGTACTCATTCTATCCCATTTGAACCCCCTTCTTAGATCAAGGCACCGAAGGAGAAACTACCGTGGAACTCGAAGACAAAGGATTCAACTGGAACAAGATGAAGAATCCAATCAAAGAAGTCAATGGAGTCAACTTCTGCATCAGCCATGATGGAAACCTAGACTAGTAATAGAAGGGAACCTTTCCCTAATCCTAGCACCTAAGTAGCTAGAATTCTATAGCAAGCCAAGTAGCTCTTAAACTTGAGTTAGCAATAAGATAGACTACGAGTCGTTCTTTTGGAGTTTTATTTGAAGTTTTACCTCACTGTAAAGTAGGAGGTTGTGTTGATCTTATGTAAACAGTTCGTGTGTACTTCTATAGACATACCTTGGACTCGCATATGTTCCTGTTGTACCACTCTGAGAGATATAATATGGGTGGAACGGTGTTTCACTTGTGTTATGTCAACGACTTGTGTACTACACCATGCAGTGATACGCTGGGTCACCACAGCTGGTATCAGAGCAAATGCTTTGACCCTAGGATTAAAACCCTTTAAAGGAGACCTATAGGTTTGGTAGTGTCTATAGGAAGTTGTCTTAGCCAAACCAACTATTCTTTTGACTTGAGATGGGTATTCACTTGAGAATAATCCTGACACACTTGAGTCAATTCTTCTTATCTATCTTTCTTAAGTAAAGTTAGTTAGTTATATTGCTTCATTCCAAATAACTAGAACACCATTGAAGCTTAAGATAAATGGTGGTAGTAGACCACAGTTGGTATACAATACATGGTAGTCCAAAGAGAGGATACAACCATAAGGAAGATATCCTATTGGAAGAAGTGTACCAATACAAGTATGGATAAGTAAAAGTCAGTTAAAATGTTAAATGACCGATGTTAAGTAAGGGAGATAAGTTATATAAGGTAGTTTAGACCTATGATGAGTCAATCATAGGAGGTAAGGAAGAGAGATAGGAGTATTTAAGTCTACTTTTCATGGTAGAGTTGGTAATCATATATGATTCACTTGAGAATCATGATGTGATGGAGTAGAACATCATAAGTGAGTTAACAGAAGTATGATGAGGAGTAGGATTTAGGGAATAGTTCGAAAGCTTAGGCCTTAAAATCCTAATAACTTTACCAAGTATGTTAGAACCATAGTCCTTAATTTAAACAAGGCTTATTTAGAGCCTATCACATAGAGAAATCCTAGAGTTATAGGTGGTATACTCTAAACAATCATGTGTTTAGAGTAGACATGTTAGAACTAATTGTATTATAGGAAGTAGTCTTCAATAGCACATATATATGGTATACTATTTTGTTAGTACTTCCAAAGAAAACTAGGTTAACTTCAATTATCCCAGGCCATTTTTCTCTAGTTTATTTGATTGCAATTGTGCAATTAAGATAAATGTTGAGACAAATAGTAGAAATTCACGTATTGTGCTAAGTATCACAACCTAAACCTATCTTATGTGGTGTTATATACTACACATCTGATCCTGATGTTTAGGGATGTCTTACCCAACTATTATATTCAGGCATATAAGGATGTGTATTATAAACACAAAGCTGGATTTTCTTGGATTTTCTTGAATCTTCATTGATTGACTAGATCCATACATGAAGTTTGACTTTGATATGCAAATGCATGTTGCAATATCAAGCTCTTACTTGATGTTATAGGTCTAGAGGGTAAAGGTATTCGTGTGAGGAAGTGACGAATTATGAAGATTTTTGGAAGACAAGATGAAGGTTCACTAAAAGAAGGAAGTAAATTTGTGGGAAGCAGCCACAACAATCTGAAGGAAGGACCAATTAAAACTCATTTTTATCCTTAATCAAGGAGTACTTCAATATGGAAGTACCATGAAAGTGAGAAAATAGTGAATATGGAGCAGTAGAAGTGGAATCATATTCAATATGGAAGAAGGAAGTGCAAGTGAAGTCATTTACAATACTATTTTCATAGTATCAACAAGTGGTTATCTTGCAAAACAAACCCGGGAAGAAGGAAAATAGACAAGTGAAGTCGCAGCTGGTATCATAAGACCGCAGCTGATATAGGATAACCATGAAGAGAAGGAATGTAAAGTGAGGTATATTAACTAAAACTATGTAAGTAGCCACAGCCGGTAGGTAGATATTGCCTAAAACCATAACATAGCCACAGCTGGTATCCAATAAGCCACATCTGGTACTAGGTAGTCTGCAGCTGGTACTAGATAGCCCACAACCTGAACATTTCTTTACCCTAAAAGAAAGGGGGATTCCGCAGCTAATATTTCACAGCTGGTATCTCGTGGTTGGTAAATATTTAGTCGGAAGATTCATAATGGATACCCACAACTGTGTGGATACACCGCAAAGAATTCTTCGTGAGACTTTAGAAAGGTACAAAATATAAACCAGACTTAAACCAACTACCTAACCTTGGAGTTTAATGATTAGAAGAAAGGAAGTTTGAAGACCATTAGTAAACTCCAAGGGGGAGAGGAAGGCTGAATGAGAAGTATTAAGATATAATATTTGGAGTGTGATGGACCAAGAAGAAGGTCTGAACTGAGAGGAAGTCTGATCCTATTTTCATAAGATTGGTGGAAGAACCCATATAATAGTACTCTCAGGAGGATGTCAGACGAGAAGCCGAGGTTCATATCTCGAGGAAGTAAGGGTTAAACCTTAACTTGAGTAGGTAATTGTAATTACTCAAAACCAAGAGAACTTACGTAAGCTTAAGATAATGAAGTTGGATGAAGAAGATGTCGGAGGACAATCAAAGCTTAAGAAAGTTTAAGATCGAAGGGTTTGACCATACCAAAACTAATGATTATTAGAAAGATTCCTTTCATGGAACCTAAAGAAACCAAAGGGAGGATAATTAGTATAAACTAGAAGCCATGATTGGATGGACTAAATGAGTCTAATCCATTCGTAGAACTAAACAACCAGGACCATGCCTACTGTAAATACCTTACCAAGTACCATTACTTTCGTTATGGTAGTAAGGGAAAACAATACCCTACCTTAAATAAATCTTTTAGAATTAAGGTTTGAGTATCGCAGCTGGTAACCATAGTGCCATATTACATCGCAGCTGGATTACCGCAGCTGGTAGAACCAAGTTTTGAGCACCCAAATAGGAAGATGTCACCACAACCATTAGTAAAGTCCCTTAACACCATAAGATGTCCTAATCCAGGAATCTTTGGAAAGTAAGCCTATAAGCTTAGAGTGTTGGAAGAAAACATAGAATGGAAGGAAGTATCAGTGCCAGACATCAGAAGACTACAGGAAGGATCTAGATAAGGGATATATCCAACTATATCTAGTGTGATCACCATGGAGTTGAAGGATGGTGATCTGTTCAAGACATTTCAACAATTCCGAAACATGAGAGCGTTCGAACTTCGGGACGAAGTTCAGTTTAAGGGGGAGAGGCTGTAATATCCCAGGTTTAGAGGCAATAAAATGAGAGAACACCAAAGTGTGCATTGCATTCATGCATAGAAAATCCGGGGAATTTTCGCGCTTTCAAATAAAACTTACCACGATGGCGAAGTTTCACTTGACTTGCTGGAATTGAAGTAGATCATCAAGTCAAGCGCTATAAACTTCACTGTGATCTTTGCTAAAACCTTGTTTTGGGTAGAGATGATTTGATCTATGGATTAGATCAAATAGAATTAGATTTATATCAACACATTCTTTAAGAATCGAAGCCTAACTTATTAACACTTAAAAGTTAGCAACTACCTTTGGGTGTAAATTAATTCCCTTCTAAACTTATTACCAAATAGGGTACACCACAGGGTCTAAAGTGCATAAAAGCCACACATTCTTATTTAAATCATAACTTATTAAATACATGGAATATCATAAAACTAAATCCATTTACATTACAAATTATAGTCCACACTATTTGAATAAAACTAACTATGAGTATTTTGAAACTCATATGATCATGCCTTGGTGAAATCAAACCCAACTATCCAAATTTGAGGAATAACCTTCAACCTTGATCTTTTGATCAATATTATAATATAAATCCAATCCAATATGATATAGTGACTCATCCACAATAATAAAACTATACACAAGATATTTAGTAACAAATGCCACTTGGCTATCCAAAGATAAATCATATGAGAGGATAAGGATCATGCCACATAGGATGAAAATATCTACATGACTTGCACTCCAAGTCTTGCCACCTCATGCTCAAAGGATTGCTATGGATAAGGGCATGACAACCAAGCACCTTACTCATCAAACCAAATCAAGAGTCACCCACCTATGTGTCATGCTACTAGAGCTTGCCCAAGCCTATAAATAGAGCCACACCCTCCATCCCTTTAGTCATCTTGTAGCATGATACAAGGAAACACACACATAGAGCCACTCCATACATTAGCTAGGATCAAGATGAAGAAGCTAGGAGGTGGAGGCATACCACAAGATGCAGGTTTATCAGATTTCTAGAAGAACAAGATACATAAGATACCAAGGTAGTATTCCTAGGCAAACCATATATTTAGAGGATCATATCATCATATCTTGAGTAGGACCTTAGGATATTACAAGATATTTAGAAATGAGAGAGATTATAGATGCTAACCATAGCCATGTCTATCCTAGAGAATTTTAGAGTAGTATTACATCTTACTTGTTTAAACCAACCTTTAATCTTGTAGATGAGAGCCATGTTCCATTAGTGAAACATAACCATAGCTTATGCTCATATTCTAATCCTAGTTGTGTATCACACTGGTGATCACTACTTAAACCCTAAACTACATTTGAATTCCAACCCATGGATTAATTTGGATTATAACTAGAACCCTACCATACCTCATGCCTATTTATACTTCAATTTAGTGAAGCTTATGCAAAACCCTAAACCTTTCAAATAGAATTCACACCACATAGAATATTATGTCCTAACTTGTGTATCATGGATCACAAGTATAAACTAAGCCATATCTACTTAGGACTAAATATCATTTGGTGAGTTGAGTGAAACCAATATCCAAATCACCTTCTTAAATCTTAAGAACTATCATTCACATAAAATCATGAACCAATTCCATTTCCTTTACCATTTGTTAAACCCTAGCCATAATTAAATTATATGTGAATGATCACTATGGTTAAGCACTAGAAAAATAGAATGTGTTCACCATGCACATGTTCTAAATTTCAAATCAATTAAAACATGTTTAATTCCTTAATTAACAAAGCAATTGAGATAAACCCTAAAATCATATCTATTTGAAAATTTGAATTGTGTCTCATAAGAACACAAAATAAATCAATTATATAATGGTTGTTTGAAAAGAAAACAATACAGTAGGTGGCATTATCAAATTGTTTTGATATTAAAATATTTTAGAACCTGCAAAGCAAAACCAGGATCAAAATTTGAATTCAAATTCAAAATAGAAAACAAAACAGAATTCAAAACAGAAATTTAAAAGAGAATTGGAGGGAAACTTACCTGGTGGACCTCAGCACCGCAGCAGCCCATCACCACCTGGCCAACAAGGCCCAGGAGCAGCCCAGCCCGCGCACAGAATTAACCCACCATCGTACCGTTTCGATGAAGAAGAAAAACAGCCTCGTCTTCTTCCCCGGCGTCGGCAGCGCAGAGGAGTAGCCGGCCACCTCACCGTGGAAGGATAGGGACGACCTGGACGCCGCAGACCATCCCAGAATCACGCTCAATACTTCTCGCGTCCGAGCTTATCCCAAATGCGTCCTGATTCGTGCCGTTTGCCGTGCCAACACCTCCGCCACATCTCGGCCATTGCCGCCGGTGGAATGACGAGATGGACCTCGTCATGCCCTATAAATATGTCCAGCAGCACCGCCGTGCAATTCTTGTTCTTCTCCGCCACTCTAATCTCTCCCAGATAATCTATATCTCTCATAACCATCCATACCCTGCCACCGGTGTCGATCAAGGATGCGACGATGGAGGCCACCCCAAGCTCAGTGGTGTAGCCGAGGAGAAGCGCCTCTTCACGTAGATCATCTGAGAGGGAGGATGCGTCAAGGGGAGCTCGGGATCAATCCAATTTCGCCGTTCCCTTTCTCAGTACCTCGCCGGTATTGGCGAAATCGAGCTCGTCTCCGTCGACAATTCGCTTCTGCGATCACACCATCGTCCTCAGTGTATGTCTACGCTTCTGTAGAGCCTTTAATCTCATCGTTTTATCATCTGTAGTTCCATTTCATACGTTGGCCGGAGTGAACCACCGCGGAACATGGTCGCCGGCGTAACTCCGGTGATCCCCTCGCCAAACTAACACCACCATCGTGCTCAGTAGCTCGAGGGGAGTCGGAAAATCCTATTCGCGCATCCCGGGAGGTCAAAAATCGGCGGCGCTATCTCCGTCTGGTCGCCGGCGTCAAGCCGCCGGCGAAGCTGACGTGGTCAGTTGGCCCCACGCAGGGTTGTTGACTAGTCTTCGCCAGCGTGGCGGTCGACGTGGCCTAGACCCCACCTGTCTGTCTCTGGGTGTGTAACCGAATCGGTATGTTTAGCCTTTTTGCTTTATTTCAAATTCCAGAAAATCACTGAAACTTTGCAAAATCATAGAAATTTCATTTCAACTCAGAAAAATATGAATAATATATCAAAATGCTCACAAAAATAAACTCTATTCAAATAAAATATAGAACAAAAATGTATGACAAACTAAAAATCCATTTATTTTTAACTTCTTTAATTATGCCTTTTCATTTATTTAAAATGCAAATTGAATTCAATAAATAATTAAATTTCAAAAATTAAATTTTAACTATTCAGTAACTAAATAAAATGCTAAGATTAATTTTCTTTATCTTAGTTGCATTAACTTAATGTTGCGGTCAGAAACCCACCGGCGAGCAGCGACGGGCAACACAGGAGAGCCGGGAGCAACTTAGGGCTGCGGCTGGCCCTGGTCCCTCCAAGCGACGGCCCGCAAAGACTCCGGCACGCACGTCCGATGCTGGTGCAAGGGCGTGCCACCTAACCTATACCTGGTCAGGAAGGTGATGGAGATGCCTCGCTTAGTTTCCTGCATGGCATACACGTAAACATTAAATACGAGCCTCGATCGGCTCTCAGGTTGTCCTGTGAATCGGCTCAAAGAGCCGATCCACCCATGATTCGCACATGGTGTACGAATATATGGTGGTCCTGCTTGATCAAGATAAAGCTAAAACGATCTACGATGATTTAGGGTTTTCACCGCATAATCGGAACGTCCTACTCGTGATTGAGCCTCGCGGCCGCGCACGGTGATCGTAAGCCGATCCTAGACAAGGCCTAAAAACCAACACGAGGTTGATCCCCGGAACATCCTGTCTAGGGCTAGCAAACTACACCCTACGCGCCGCTGGATCCTTCAACCCTTTGTAAGGCCTAACTATGCAGATATTAAACTAATCCTTGAAGAACAAGGAGCAACCATAACGGATCGGATCTACTAAATAATGATCAAGCGGGGTGCCGCCCCTACGCCTAAGATAGGCGTAAGGGCGGCTAGATGTCTAAGGGTTGCACGACGATAGCATATGATACGAAGAACAATGCTAACCCTAACACATCTAAGATAACTACGTTGCTCGCCATCAAAAGGCTTCGATACGAGCAACGCATGAACAACGAATAAACTTGTACGCCTAGATCGCAAGATGCGATCTAGGCAGCATGATGCTTACCCGGAAGAAACCCTCGAGACAAGGGAGTTGGCGATGCGCCTAGATTGGTTTGTGGTGAACGTGATTGTTGTTTATTTCATAAACCCTAGATACATATTTATAGTCCGTAGACTTTCTAACGTGGGAATAATCCCAACTGTGCACGAGCCAAACTCTAACTAACCGACACGTATCCTACTATATTACAGATACACGGGCAAACTAGCCCAAACTTTGCATATAAAGGCTGATTCATGAATTTCTTCCATGTATATCCTTCAAGCCCATCTTGATCGCGGCCCACCTCTGACTCGGTCAAATTCTGGTGATAACACATGCCCCCCTGGTTTTGGAATTGATAATTCCAAAATCACTCTGCTTTTTCTTCGTCGGGTCATGTCGTGGCAGAGCAGAACCGTCGCAGTATTCTTCATCATGATGCCTTGCCTTCTCAACTTCTCTGCAAAATTTGATAGCTTTAGCATCACTTCCTCGGAAACTGCAATGGCATTAAATCTCCACTAGGCTCCTCCTTATTTAACTGTGCCGATTGATTAGCCTTTTCATCCCCTTCCTCTGTTCTAGCTATCGGCACCGAAAAAACCCTCTTTCCCTGTAGCAATGTCTTCCTCTTCCTCCGTCTCCTCCGGCCTCTCCCTCCAGTCTTCCTCCTCGAGCGAGCCGGATTGGAACTTTGATCATGTGCCAGACGGCCCACCCGAAGCACTCGTCGGGTCAGATGGCGACCTGCCTCTGACCGATGGGGAAGACGACCTCAAGTTCCTCATCGAAGGGGAGCTGATGAGCGAAAGCGAAGATGACCTCCACCCCTGGGCGAAACCCACCTCCTCCGACGGGGAGGAGGAAGAAGAAGAAGTAGAGGAAGAAGAGGAAAAGGAGGAGGATGATTCCTCCTCCTCCGCTGGGCATCCGCCGGCAAAACGATTCCGCGCTTGGGCAGACAGCGAGGACGATGATGATGACGAGGAAGAAGAGGAAGAGGAAGAGGATGATTCCTCCTCCTCCGCTGGGTATCCGCCGGCAAAGCGCTTCCGCGCTTGGGCGGACAGCGAGGATGATGATGATGACGAGGAAGAAGAGGCTCCGGCCGAGGGCTGAGGTAGCAGCGACGAGGAACTCTCCGGAAGCAGCGCCGATGGCAGCGATGCCGACGACGAGGCCAGCGAGGACTAGTAGAGTAGGACTAGTAGCCCCTGAGCAATCGGCTCTTCTTTTGTTTTCCCCTTCTTGAGCAATCGGCTCTTCTTTTGTAAAAATCCCTCTTATTATGAAGAAGAACTTCTCAGCTGATTCTGTCCTTTCACCAAATTTACCGATTGCTAAAGTAAGTCAACAAATTACGAGCCGATGGCAGCGCACCGGTCCTTGCCATGAAAACACGAGCAGAACCAACTCTATTGTTTTTCCAAATGGTAATCTGTGGCCTGTCCGCAAGGGCAAAACCCAATTCCCCAAAACGCCATTTGAACAGATCCAACCCACGGCCATACGAACCTCAGATGTCAATTGCGCAGGTTCGCAACTGCAATGAATCCATGGGCAGCACCATCCAAAGCCCACGCTATGGTTCCCAGCCTGAAGGTGATCCTTAACTGCCCCTTACTGTCCGAACATAGCGCCTTGCTCTACCTTTTCGCAGCAACAGAGACGGTTCTGACTCTGTAAATGATGGCGGCTTCCTTTTCAGCAGTTCTAGTAGTCTTCTACTGCAACAACTCACCACTTTCGAAGAAGGTTATGATGCAGGGTCAGCCGACGACACTCCAATCGGCTTCTAAAAACAGAGCATCTACCAGGACAGCTGCCCCCCGAGCCTCAATCAAGGCGAGAATATCAGTGAGGATACACAGATCAGACAAAGGGCCTTGAACTCATGGCAACCACCGTGCAGAGGTCCTAGTCATTCCTACGAGTGTAGCTGAGAAAGTGGCCAACTTAGCCAGGCCGACGGTAGATGCACTAGAGCCGATCACCTTTCTTCCTTTGAAAGCCGATATTGTAGATGAAGTACCAACGGCTTAATGAGCAAAGGGCTGCCTTGTATGCCAAACTGATGCTTACGACGATCGCTGAAGCGACGCAAAGGGTTGGAAGTCCTCGAAGAGAAGGTTCAGGCACCAAAATCGGCTCCTTGTTCACCCCCTCGAGGAAGCAGAAGGCCTCACAGCTGAACCGAAAACTGACCTGGTCGAAATCCTAGATCTTGTGTAATCGTAATAGAGTCGATGGCTGTGCATCGGCTTTGTTTCTTAGCTCTAAAGTCGATGTCCGTGTATCGGCTGTATATTATGAAATTTTTTTTTTACTGGCCGATTTTTCCCTATCGGCCCCCAATATTTCACTGCACACATGTTCATCTGCGCATGTTCATCTGACTAAGTGCCCCCCGAGCCGAATTTGCCAGGTAACTGCGGATATCGGCTCTGTAGTTAGCCAAGGCACTGTATTTGAATGTCGGCTCCGTTAGGACTAATATTGGTTCTCATCAGCCGACGTAAAACCGCTGCCCATTAGATCGACGTTGAACACAGGCAGAATGTGTGGTGAAGATAATTTTGGCCGATTGCTGGAATCGGCCCCCACGTTGATCGAATCGCTCAATGAAGGTTTTGCAATGGTCCTCCATAGATCTTTGGGGCCGATCCCAAGGATCGGCCTCGCCACGTTTGTCCATAGGTTTGTTCCTGCTACACGGTCAGGCCGGTGGATAAGACCAGCCTAACCACATCCTTCGTCACGTCGATGCGCTCGCAGTCGTCCAGATTGATGCCTGAGAGTGGCTCTTGGCTTGCTGTCTCCCAAGCGTTCATGCCAGCCGTTGAAATCTCGGTTGAGTCATCTGCATGGACGACCTCTACCTCATCTCCATCCCACTGTATTACGCATTGGTGCATCGTGGATGGGATGCAACAGTTGGCGTGGATCCAATCTCTTCTGCTCTTGCTGTCGACGATAAAGAACGTCGTAGGGATGGTTTTCCTTCCTACGGTCAGATCCACGTTCAGAACACCTTGTGCGTCAGACGCTTGGCCGTTGAAATCGCTCAGTGTCACGTTGGTCTTGATCAGATCCGAGCTAGAGCGTCCCAATCGACGTAGCATGGAGTATGTCATAATGTTGACTGCCGCTCCGGTATCCACCAGCATCTTGTTGACAGGCTGCCCATTGATATAACCTCGCAAGTACAGGGCCTTCAGATGTTTGTAGCTTCTTTCTCGTGGCTTCTCAAAGATAACTGGCCGTGGGCCGCAGTCAAGTTGTGCCACGGGTGCCTCGTCCAATCCTGGAGCACTAAACTCCGTCGGAAGGATGAACACCATGTTTGTGCCAGCCGATGTTTCATCATCGGCTTTCCTTTGCTTGGGGCGCCACTCCATTTTTTGTGGTCGACCCTCTTCATCCAGGGTTCGCTGAATTTTCGCGGCCAGATCAGGCCGCGCCTTCCTTAGCGTGTGCAGGTATAACCTTTCGGCTTCCTCCAAGCCGCGCAGTCGCTGAACCCTGCGCTTTTGGGAACGGCTGAGTCCATCAGGGCACCACCTTGGCCGGTGGTACCTGTCTTCTTCTTCGTCATCGTCTTCCAGATCCTCGAGATCTTCCACCCGAGGGAACTCAGCGTGCTTGTTCCGCGGTGGGAGAGGCCCTAGACGTTTGAACACGGACACGTTAGCTGCATCCTTCCTCTTCTGTCTACATTCTGGGCAGTTGCCGATTGTAGGCAATCGGCTCATTCCTGAATCCCAGCAGTGTCTGAAGAAGGGGCAGTCCCAGTGCCTATCCTCGTCGTCTTGCTCCCTCGATTTTTCCTTGGCACGGCGCACGTACTCCTCCTCATCGCGATCATGCCGACGATGTCTCCTGGCGTCCCTAGCCAGATGGTCTCTATCATCATCGTCGCTGGATCGTCGGCGTTGGCTATATTGACTCACATACTTGTTGAGGAGGTGATCAGAGAGAGGTCGCTGATATCTTACGTTCCTCACTTCTCCCTCTGTGATGTAGCGCTTGCCATCGTGCCGGAGCCGATCGCGTGGAACGGCTTCCTCTGTGTCCTTGCTACGAGAGCAGCTGCCCTCGTCTCCGTCCTTACCAGAGTGGTGTCCAAGTCCTACCATGTTGATGTTGAACGAGAAACTTGGCTGGCACCCTCCAGGGTAAGTGCACTCCACCATGTTTACGGCGGGGAAGGGGTGGGTGTCGACCTTCATGGCGTACTGGTTGAAAATTAGACGTCCTTGTTCTATCGCCATTTGGATCTGCTGACGCCACACCCTGCAGTCGTTGGTGGTATGGGAGAACGAGTTATGCCATTTGCAGTATGGCTTTCCGTTCAGCTCCTGTACCATGGGGATTTTGAGGCCTTCGGGTAACTTCAACTGCTTCTCCTTGAGTAAGAGGTCGAAGATTTGCTCAGTTTTAGTCACGTCAAAATCAAACCCTCTGGGCGGACCTGGTGGCTTATCCCATTTGCAGGACACGGGGTTGCCCAGAGTCCATTCAGCCACTTGCTACTTCTTGATCTCCCGCGAGCCTTCGTCTTCATCTGCCTCAACCAGGACTACCGCACGCTTGAATTTGTCCTGGTACAGTCCGGGTGGCGCTGTTCATATAACGACGGTTTACGAACCATGTGCGCCAGTGAAGGGTAGTCTGCAGGAGGCCATATCCTTGATTGGTGATGCAAGGCCCACCACGCCAACTCGGCTGCTTCCTTTTCGGTCACACGAGCCGAATAACATCGGTTCCTAAGATTTACGAAGCGGCGGACGTATTCTGCCACGGTTTCTCAGCGCTTACGACGTACTTGAGCTAGATCGGCAATGCCGGCCTCGGAAGCCTGCGAGTGATACTGCATGTGGAACTGTTCTTCCAACTGCTTCCAAGTCCGGATCGAGTCTGGTGGCAACGAAGTGTACCACCTGAAAGCCGATCTTGTGAGGGACTGTGCGAAGAACCTCACGCGTAGTGGATCCGATGCTGAGACCGTTCCTAGCTGTGCCAAATATCGGCTCACATGCTCGATGGAGCTGGAACCATCTGATCCATTAAATTTGGAGAAATCAGGGAGCCGATACTTGGGTGGTAGCGGGATCAACTCGTACTCGTTGGGGTACGGCTTGGAATAGCCGATTGTCCTCCTTTTCGGGACCATGCCGAACTGGTCTCTCAGGATGGTACTGATCTGATCCGCGGTGCTGGCTGCAGGAGTCGAACTCTGAAGATTTGCCGGAGTGGCATACTTAGCCAGCCATGCTTGCTTTTCCAGTTCTGAGCCAACTGCAGGAGCTGAGCTCTGGAGGTTTGTCGGAGTGGCATACTTAGCTAGCCACGTCTGCTTCTCAAGATCTGTTCCCGAAGTTCCTCCTGTTGTTCCAGAAGTCCCTGCTGTTGCGGCCTGGTTTGTGAGCGCCCACTTACCGCAGTCTGGCACGTATGTGCACGTGTACCCGTGAGGGATCTACTTAGGCGCCTCGTGCAAGAACTGGTAGTCACTAGGGTCACCACCGATCTTGTAGACGACGAATGCCGGTGAATTCGGCACTTCTGGTGCTGCCAACGTGAATGGCAGCGGTGGACGGGACTGCAGTGGCATCTCTCCTTGGTATGTCCCGAGAGCTGGTCCTGACGGAGAGTACTGGTGCCTCATGATTTCCTGGATCACCCGAAGAGCAACACGCTCCAAAGTGTTCACCAGGTTCTCAGAGTGGCGGTGTAGCGAATGAGCTACCATGAAGTTAATCTCCTAACGCAGGGACCTGGTGCGTTCTTCGAACGGGGCGGACAGGTCCACTCCATCGAGCGCGCCTTCAGGTGAGAACCCTTTCCACCTGATGCCATGTGAGCGGGTTCTGTGAAAGGAGCCGATGAGGCCGGCTTCGAGGATCGCTTTGACCTCGTCATACTTCTTCTTGAGCTCCTCGGTCAGATCCTCGTACGTGACTGGGGTGCCGTCCGCCATCTCAGATGTAGATGGCGATGTGGTTGATGTCAAAGGTCGTCCCACCGGGCGTGCCAGAATGTGTTGCGGTCAGAAACCCACCGGCGAGCAGCGACGGGCAACACAGGAGAGCCGGGAGCAACTTAGGGCTGCGGCTGGCCCTGGTCCCTCCGAGCGACGGCCCGCAAAGACTCCGGCACGCACGTCCGATCTTTGGTGCAAGGGCGTGCCACCTGACCTATACCTGGTCAGGAAGGTGATGGAGATGCCTCGCTTAGTTTCCTGCATGGCATACACGTAAACATTAAATACGAGCCTCGATCGGCTCTCAGGTTGTCCTGTGAATCGGCTCAAAGAGCCGATCCACCCATGATTCGCACGAGGTGTACGAATATATGGTGGTCCTGCTTGATCAAGATAAAGCTAAAATGATCTACGACGATTTAGGGTTTTCACCGCATAATCGGAACGTCCTACTCGTGATTGAGCCTCGCGGCCGCGCACGGTGATCGTAAGCCGATCCTAGACAAGGCCTAAAAACCAACACGAGGTTGATCCCCGGAACATCCTGTCTAGGGCTAGCAAACTACACCCTACGCGCCGCTGGATCCTTCAACCCTTTGTAAGGTCTAACTATGCAGATATTAAACTAATCCTTGAAAAACAAGGAGCAACCATAACGGATCGGATCTACTAAATAATGATCAAGCGGGGTGCCGCCCCTACGCCTAAGATAGGCGTAAGGGTGGCTAGATGTCTAAGGGTTGCACGACGATAGCATATGATACGAAGAACAATGCTAACCCTAACACATCTAAGATAACTACGTTGCTCGCCATCAAAAAGGCTTCAGTACGAGCAACGCATGAACAACGAATAAACTTGTACTGCCTAGATTGCAAGATGCGATCTAGGCAGCATGATGCTTACCCGGAAGAAACCCTCGAGACAAGGGAGTTGGCGATGCGCCTAGATTGGTTTGTGGTGAACGTGATTGTTGTTTATTTCATAAACCCTAGATACATATTTATAGTCCGTAGACTTTCTAACGTGGGAATAATCCCAACCGTGCACGAGCCAAACTCTAACTAACCGACACGTATCCTACTATATTACAGATACACGGGCAAACTAGCCCAAACTTTGCATATAAAGGCCGATTCATGAATTTCTTCCATGTATATCCTTCAAGCCCATCTTGATCGCGGCCCACCTCTGACTCGATCAAATTCTGGTGATAACACTTAATTATTAGTGGTAATTCATAAACCCTAATTTGAAAATTCTAAGTTACTATTTTCTTAAATAATAATAAATCAAGAAAATACTAAAACCAATCTTAATTTAGTAACTTAAATATTGTGAACTTAAATAATTTTACTTTGCAAGTCATTATTTTTAAAACCTAGTAATAATTGTTAAACCCTTATCTCTGAATTAAACCTAATTAGGAGTTACCCTAATTATTAATTCTTGTGAAGATTAATAAAATGTCAAACCATCACTAATTTTGATTCAAGGTAATTAGTAACTACAACTCTATTACCAATTATCATTCTAGGAGTTGTACCATAATTTAGAAACCCTAGTTTCAATTTAAGTAAGACATTGATCTCATTATTTCATGTGTTCATCCATAGTAGTTGCAAACTTAAAACCCTAAGGATTTAACCATGTGATCATTACACTTTAGTAGTAACTCTAAAACCCTAGTTGCTTATCACATGTGATCATGTGAATGTCACCTTACATAGAGACCCATATTATGTGACCAATGAATGCATGCTTATGATCCCTTAGCATAAACCAAGTCACATGAGATTGTCATTTCATGTTCCTGTTCTTAATTAAAACCTATATGATTCACTAGTATCACCTAGGTATAAACCCTAACTTGTTACCACATGTTAGCACCATTGATCATCAATCCTATATATCACACCATTAGGATCAACCTCAACCATCAAACCCTAGTAGAACCATAATGATAAACCCTAGTACCAATCTTGTGTAGCAATTCACAACACATGCTCCTATTACACTAAAACCTACTTAGGAAATAATAAGCCACTTAGCTTAGAAACCATTAGAGACTATTTAGTAAAGCAATTGTGAAACCATAGTAAACCCTAATAGCTAATTTATAGAACCATCTTAAATAACCATCCTTTGATATGATGTATATGGGAAACCATAGTAATAACCTTACCAATACTTGCTATGTAGAAACCCATTCTGTTTAAGAACCCAACTAGTGTCTATTAGTATAACTAAATGAACTCAATAGTAAACCCTAGAGTTAAATAGCTCCTATGTATAGTAGTTCATATTCTTATTTAACATGTTCTTCAAAAGTTATTCTTTTGAAGTACAGATGTCAATCAACCCATAGAAGCTATAGTTCTTCTTCGAAATACTCATTATTTCTTAATTAACATGTTCTTCAAAAGTTATTCTTTTGAAGTATAGTATAAGTAAACATCAACCATGTTCTGTAGAACCTAAAAATTGACAACTGTTCTTTATATTATTACACCACTATTCTTTATGAGTATGATTGTTATGATGTCTTATATCACTTGATTATGATGCTAATATAATCAACCCTAATAAGAACCTTGTTTGAGAACCATCCTAAAAGTGCAACCAACCCTAAAGAAATCTTTACAACTCATCCATCCTAAATCATCGAGGTTAGGTTACGCTCGGGACGATTGCATTTCATACTATGCATTATAGCATCTTTGCCAGTTCTTTAAACATTGTCCTTACCGGACGATGATGGTATTTCAGCATTTGGAGTTATCACGTATCGAAGCTTTTGCCTGCATAATCTTGCAGTCAAGAAAGGCAAGTTCATCGCTTGCTCATGTCATTTGATTATTTGTATCAAACTATATGCAAAGTACTATACTTATCACTCATGCATTGAAAAGCAAAGTATTATTTTACAATTATGAATATGACTATGTGGTGGGCAATGGAACCATGGTATGTGTTGATATGGTGGAGGTTCCATTGCATGGGTATTACTCATCTAGGACTAAGTACCAATGCCGTCCAGTGATTCTAGCGCCGTACATATCGCGTTATCCATAAGATCTATAATGGCTCTGGGGAAGTCAGCTGTATCTTTTCCCTTCTGCACGCCAACGGATCGGAGAGCCGGTGGGGTGTTGGAGGCACTACCGCAATAGGTTGGGAAATCCTTTTAAATCCCCATCCATTAGTGATGATAAGCTCTACGATCTATGATGGATTGTCCGGAGTACACCATGAGTAAAGCCGTATTATCGGGGGAAGTCTACTGGAGGTGTACGGTTGGACAAAAGGGTGGGTTTGCAGGGTCGCGGAGAAGGCAGTGATTGGCTTGGATCTTATACTGGGCCTCACACCAAAGGAAGTGTGGACGGGGACATACTCTCGGCCGGCAACATGGTTAAGATCTCTTGTGGGGTAAAGTAACGCACCTCTGCAGAGGGTATCAAGAATTGTGACTGTCACTCCCTGTTCCGGGAAGGGAACTGCGAATGCGGCAGGAAAGGAACTCTACGAAGTTCTAGTCAACCTGTGAAGACTGACGGGCATAGTTTTCAGAATAAAATAAACCTTTTGAAGAAATTATTACAAAAACTTGCATTGGCCTATGACTTTCTGGTCTATGGCTGTAGCTAGTGCATGATACACCTATTTCCTAATATGAACTTGCTGAGTACGCTCGTACTCATTCTATCCCATTTGAACTCCCTTCTTAGATCAAGGCACCGAAGGAGAAACTACCGTGGAACTCGAAGACAAAGGAGTCAACTGCAACAAGATGAAGAATCCAATCAAAGAAGTCAATAGAGTCAACTTCTGCATCAGCCATGATGGAAACCTAGACTAGTAATAGAAGGGAACCTTTCCCTAATCCTAGCACCTAAGTAGCTAGAATTCTATAGCAAGCCAAGTAGCTCTTAAACTTGAGTTAGCAATAAGATAGACTACGAGTCGTTCTTTTGGAGTTTTATTTGAAGTTTTACCTCACTGTAAAGTAGGAGGTTGTGTTGATCTTATGTAAACAGTTCGTGTGTACTTCTATAGACATACCTTGGACTCGCATATGTTTCTGTTGTACCACTCTGAGAGATATAATATGGGTGGAACGGTGTTTCACTTGTGTTATGTCAACGACTTGTGTACTACACCATGCAGTGGTACGTTGGGTCACCACAACCGCTGCCATCTCCACCGCCATCTTCATCAACGCTGCTGTCTCCCATGAGGAGGGAGTAGTTCTCCATCGAGGCTCGGGGCTGTACCGGTAGCTATGTGGTTAATCTCTCTTCCTATGTACTTCAATACAATGATCTCATGAGCTGCCTTACATGATTGAGATTCATATGAGTTTTGTATCACAATTCATCTATGTGCTACTCTAGTGATGTTATTAAAGTAGTCTATTCCTCCTCCATGATGTAATGTTGGCAGTGTGTGCATCATGAAGTACTTGGTATATGCTATGATTGTGATCTCTTGTAGATTATGAAGTTAACTATTACTATGATGGTATTGATGTGATCTATTCCTCCTTTCATAGTGTGATGGTCACAGTGTGCATGCTATGTTAGTACTTGGTTTGGTTATGTTGATCTATCTTGCACTCTAAGGTTATTTAAACATGAATATCGAATATTGTGGAGCTTGTTAACTCCGGCATTGAGGGTTCGTGTAATCCTACACAATTAGTGGTGTTCATCATCCAACAAGAGAGTGTACAGTCTATCATCTATCTATTTATTCTGTTATGTGATCAATGTTGAGAGTGTCCACTAGTGAAAGTATGATCCCTAGGCCTTGTTCCTAAATACTGCTATCGCTGCTTGTTTACTGTTCTACTGCATCTGTACTGTCCGCAATATTACCACCATCAACCACACACCAGTCCTGGGCAGCAAAGCACTTTTCTGGCGCCGTTGCTACTGCTCATACTTATTCATACCACCTGTATTTCACTATCTCGTCGCCGAACTAGTGCACCTATTAGGTGTGTTGGGGACACAAGAGACTTCTTGCTTTGTGGTTGCAGGGTTGCATGAGAGGGATATCTTTGACCTCTTCCTCCCTGAGATCGATAAAACTTGGGTGATCCACTTAAGGGAAACTTGTTGCTGTTCTACAAACCTCTGCTCTTGGAGGCCCAACACTGTCTACAAGAATAGAAGCTCCCGTAGACATCAAGCACTTTTCTGGCGCCGTTGCCGGTGAGGAAAGGTAAAAGGCACTCATACTCCGGTTCCAGGTAACAGTACTTTTCTGGCGCCATTGTGTTTGTGCTCGAAGCTATTTCCTTTAGATCCTGCAATTGCATCTTTTTGTTTCTTGTTTACACTAGTTAGGCATAATGGAAAACAACAAAAATATGAGAGATCCTTATGAACTTTATCTTGAATTAGGACATGATGTGTTTGAAGAGAGAATTAAAAAACCCATGGAACTTTATATGCATGCTAATGGGAATGTTATTAATATTAATGCTTTGAACACTATTGTTGCTAATGCTATGGAAAATTCTAAGCTTGGGGAGGTCGGTTTTGATGAAAATGATCTCTTTAGCCCTCCGGGTGTTGAGGAGAAAGTTTATGTTGATTATGATATGCCTCCTATTTATGATGATTATAATGATAGTAGCCTTTTGGTGCCGCCTGTTATGGAGGATAAATTTGATTATGAATACAATATGCCTCCTATATTTGATGATGAGAATAATAATGATAGCTACTTGGTTGAATTTGCTCCCACTACAACTAATAAAATTGATTATGCTTATGTGGAGAGTAATAATTTTATGCATGAGACTCATGATAAGAATGTTTTATGTGATAGTTATATTGTTGAGTTTGCTCATGATGCTACTGAAAGTTATTATGAGAGAGGAAAATATGGTTGTAGAAATTTTCATGTTACTAAAACACCTCTCTATGTGCTGAAATTTTTGAAGCTACACTTGTTCTATCTTACTATGCTTGTTACTTTGCTCTTCATGAACTTGTTTATTTACAAGATTCCTATGCATAGGAAGCATGTTAGGCTTAAATGTGTTTTCAATTTTCCTCTTGATGCTCTCTTTTTGCTTCAAATACTATTTCTTGCGAGTGCATCATTAAAACTGCTGAGCCCATCTTAATGGCTATAAAGAAAGAACTTCTTGGGAGATAACCCATGTGTTTATTTTGCTACAGTAACTTTGTTTTATATTTGAGTCTTGGAAGTTGTTACTACTGTAGCAACCTCTCCTTATCTTAGTTTTGTTGAATTGTTGTGCCAAGTAAAGTCTTTGATGGTAAGGTTCATACTAGATTTGGATTACTGCGCAGAAACAGATTTCTTTGCTGTCACGAATCTGGGACAAATTCTCTGTAGGTAACTCAGAAAATTATGCCAATTTACGTGAGTGATCCTCAGATATGTACACAACTTTCATTCAATTTGAGCATTTTCATTTGAGCAAGTCTGGTGCCCCTTTAAAATTCGTCTTTACGGACTGTTCTGTTTTGATAGATTCTGCCTTTTATTTCGCATTGCTTCTTTTGCTATGTGGGATGGATTTCTTTGTTTCATTGACTTCCAGTAGCTTTGAGCAATGTCCAGAAGTGTTAAAAATGATTGTGTCACCTCTGAACATGTGAGTTTTTGATTATGCACTAACCCTCTAATGAGTTGTTTCGAGTTTGGTGTGAAGGAAGTTTTCAAGGGTCAAGAGAGGAGGATGATATACTACGATCAAGAAGAGTGAAAAGTCTAAGCTTGGGGATGCCCCGGTGGTTCATCCCTGCATATTTCAAGAAGACTCAAGCATCTAAGCTTGGGGATGCCCAAGGCATCCCCTTCTTCATCGACAAATTATCAGGTTCCTTCTCTTGAAACTATATTTTTATTCGGTCACATCTTATGTACTTTACTTGGAGCGTCTGTGTGCTTTTGTTTTTGTTTTTGTTTGAATAAATGCTTGTGTGGGAGAGAGACACGCTCCGCTGGTTCATATGAACACATGTGTTCTTAGCTTTTAATTTTCATGGCGAAGGTTGAAACTGCTTCGTTAATTGTTATATGGTTGGAAACAGAAAATGCTACATGTAGTAATTGGTAGAATGTCTTGGATAATGTGATACTTGGCAATTGTTGTGCTCATGTTTAAGCTCTTGCATCATATACTTTGCACCTATTAATGAAGAAATACATAGAGCTTGCTAAAATTTGGTTTGCATAATTGGTCTCTCTAAGGTCTAGATAATTTCTAGTATTGAGTTTGAACAACAAGGAAGACGGTGTAGAGTCTTATAATGTTTACAATATGTCTTTTATGTGAGTTTTGCTGCACCGGTTCATCCTTGTGTTTGTTTCAAATAACCTTACTAGCCTAAAACCTTGTATCGAGAGGGAATACTTCTCATGCATCCAAAATCCTTGAGCCAACCACTATGCCATTTGTGTCCACCATACCTACCTACTACATGGTATTTCTGCGCCATTCCAAAGTAAATTGCTTGAGTGCTACCTTTAAAATTTCTATCCTCTACCTTTGCAATATATAGCTCATGGGACAAATAGCCTAAAAACTATTGTGGTATTGAATATGTACTTATGCACTTTATCTCTTATTAAGTTGCTTGTTGTGCGATAACCATGTTCCTGGGGACGCCATCAACTACTCTTTGTTGGATATCATGTGAGTTGCTATGCATGTCTGTCTTGTCTGAAGTAAGGGAGATTTACCGCTAGAATGGTTAGAGCATGCATAATGTTAGAGAAGAACATTGGGCCGCTAACTAAAGCCATGATCCATGGTGGAAGTTTCAGTTTTGGACAAATATCCTCAATCTCATATGAGAAAATTAATTGTTGTTGAATGCTTATGCATAAAAGAGGAGTCCATTATCTGGTATCTATGTTGTCCCGGTATGGATGTCTAAGTTGAGAATAATCAATAGCGAGAAATCCGATGCGAGCTTTCTCCTTAGACCTTTGTATAGGCGGCATAGAGGTACCCCTTTGTGACACTTGGTTAAAACATATGCATTGCAATGATAATCCAGGTAATCCGAGCTAATTAGGACAAGGTGCGGGCACTATTAGTATACTATGCATGAGGCTTGCAACTTGTAAGATATAATTTACATAACACATATGCTTTATTACTACCGTTGACAAAATTGTTTCTTGTTTTCAAAATCAAAGCTCTAGCACAAATATAGCAATCGATGCTTTCCTCTTTGAAGGACCATTCTTTTACTTTTATGTTGAGTCAGTTCACCTATTTCTCTCCATCTCAAGAAGCAAACACTTGTGTGAACTGTGCATTGATTCCTACATACTTGCATATTGCATTTGTTATATTACTTTACATTGACAACTATCCATGAGATATACATGTTACAAGTTGAAAGCAACCGCTGAAACTTAATCTTCCTTTGTGTTGCTTCAATACCTTTACTTTGAATTATTGCTTTATGAGTTAACTCTTATGCAAGACTAATTGATGCTTGTCTTGAAGTACTATTCATGAAAAGTCTTTGCTATATGATTTAGTTGTTTACTCATGTCATTTACATTGTTTTGATCGCTGCATTCATTACATATGCTTACAATAGTATGATCAAGGTTATGATGGCATGTCACTCCAGAAATTATCTTTGTTATCGTTTACCTGCTCGGGACGAGCAGAAACTAAGCTTGGGGATGCTGATACGTCTCCGACGTATCGATAATTTCTTATGTTCCATGCCACATTATTGATGATATCTACATGTTTTATGCATACTTTATGTCATATTTATGCATTTTTCCGGAACTAACCTATTGACGAGATGCCGAAGGGCGATTCTTTGTTCTGCTGTTTTTGGTTTCAGAAATCCTAGTAAGGAAATATTCTCGGAATCGGACGAAATCAACGCCCAGCATCTTAGAATCCCCGGAAGCATCCAGAACACCCGAGAGAGGCCTGAGGGGGGCCACAGGGGCCCCAGATGACAGGGTGGCGCGGCCAGGGCCTGGGCCGCGCCCCCCTATTGTGTCATCGCCTCATCGCCCCTCCGACGCCGCCTCTTCGCCTATTTAAGCCTCCTCGACCTAAATCTTCGATACGAAAAAAGCCACGGTACGAGAAACCTTCCAGAGCCGCCACCATCGCGACGCCAAGATCTGGGGGACAGAAGTCTCTGTTCCGGCACGCCGCCGGGACGGGGAAGTGCCCCCGGAAGGCTTCTCCATCGACACCGCTGCCATCTCCACCGCCATCTTCATCAACGCTGCTGTCTCCCATGAGGAGGGAGTAGTTCTCCATCGAGGCTCGGGGCTGTACCGGTAGCTATGTGGTTAATCTCTCTTCCTATGTACTTCAATACAATGATCTCATGAGCTGCCTTACATGATTGAGATTCATATGATTTTTGTATCACAATTCATCTATGTGCTACTCTAGTGATGTTATTAAAGTAGTCTATTCCTCCTCCATGATGTAATGTTGGCAGTGTGTGCATCATGAAGTACTTGGTATATGCTATGATTGTGATCTCTTGTAGATTATGAAGTTAACTATTACTATGATGGTATTGATGTGATCTATTCCTCCTTTCATAGTGTGATGGTCACACTGTGCATGCTATGTTAGTACTTGGTTTGGTTATGTTGATCTATCTTGCACTCTAAGGTTATTTAAATATGAATATCGAATATTGTGGAGCTTGTTAACTCCGGCATTGAGGGTTCGTGTAATCCTACACAATTAGTGGTGTTCATCATCCAACAAGAGAGTGTAGAGTCTAGCATCTATCTATTTATTCTGTTATGTGATCAATGTTGAGAGTGTCCACTAGTGAAAGTATGATCCCTAGGCCTTGTTCCTAAATACTGCTATCGCTGCTTGTTTACTGTTCTACTGCATCTGTACTGTCCGCAATATTACCACCATCACCCACACGCCAGTCCTGGGCAGCAAAGCACTTTTCTGGCGCCGTTGCTACTGCTCATACTTATTCATACCACCTGTATTTCACTATCTCTTCGCCGAACTAGTGCACCTATTAGGTGTGTTGGGGACACAAGAGACTTCTTGCTTTGTGGTTGCAGGGTTGCATGAGAGGGATATCTTTGACCTCTTCCTCCCTGAGATCGATAAACCTTGGGTGATCCACTTAAGGGAAACTTGCTGCTGTTCTACAAACCTCTGCTCTTGGAGGCCCAACACTGTCTACAAAAATAGAAGCTCCCGTAGACATCAAGAACCTCTATCCTAGTGTTTATCCTCTCATGAACCGTCCCGCACAGGGGTGTGGCCCCTCTCCTTATATAGGGGAGAGGGTGGCTTACAAGGGAAGAAACCCTAATGACATCTTTGGCGAGCTAATCTACTTTATAAAGTTACTTTGGCCCCAGATGACACCGGTATCATCTTTAATCAGGAGCTGATGACCTCCTCCGGCTTCTTTTACGTCATCAGCTTCTTTGGCGTCATAGCTTCGTTTAAAGCTGAAGTGCTTCGCTCATAAAGTACCTTTGGTCCTGATGGAATCTTTGACTGGAGTGTCGACATGCTACAGTTGAGGTTATGTCGGTTCTCCGGTATCCCTACCTTGGAGCTCCGGCATCTTTGCCTCACTCCTATGTTTACCAAACTCCGGCATACCCCTCCTGGTATACTGGTTCGTACTTACTCAATCTTGAGCATCCGGTTTAATCATTAATCTGGTAGATTAAATCTTAAGCATGGCCAACTTGCCATAGTCTTGGCCTACCGGGGGCCATCCCCATGACAAGATTATCTCGAAGATCATAACAATATCCAAAATTGATCTAGATGGAGTAAATCAAAGCTTATATTAAGTTGTTGTTGGAATTGTGTTGGCACAAATGTATATTAGTACACACTATTCTACGCATTGTGTAGCTACAAATGTATATCTTGCCAACCATAGTACACCTATGCCTAGGAGTGTAGGATATCATTGTTTCTCTTGTCTAACTAGTAAAGTTCCAACCGTTGACAAGTTGGGTGATGTATGTAGAGGCCGAAAGAGCAAACGGAGGGCCGGCCTTAAAATGAGTGTACCGGGTATATTGTACCCACCATGTATACCCCTTAGATCCATAATAAGTGTCGCTTATTAAGGATCGGTAATCATAGAATAACTTTTAGCGTTTAAGTGGGAGCTTTTATGCGTGTACATATTTAATCTTGGCAGTTGGCATGCAAATGAAAGAAGAGAATCTCATTCAGCCTCCGGAGCTCGGAGTTAATTAGCCATGAAAGAGGTATTTCAATTCCTATCACTTGCAAAGGCATGACGAATGTTGTGACGAGTCAACCTCGATTACTTAGTGTGGTTAATGTTTGCGAGATGGCAGTGTCCTCTCACACCATTGATGGTTATTTTGAGATGAAGTGGTTGATTAATCTACAATACATAGGACGTTGATCTCCTCTCATAGGATGTTCACGTTCTGTACAGAGCACTTGCAACCGTTTTCATCCGTTTCACTTTTCCTTCAAACTTTTGTAAAGCGGGCTCATTTACTTAAATAAATTTCTCTTAAAGAAACTAACGATGCTTTAATTGTCATGGAAGCTAGGTTCTAAGCATATGCACACACTAAACGATGATATATATTCGAACTCCGCGCTAGGAATCCTCCTATCACCCCGTGAGGAACCTTGCAATCTACTTAGTGCTTGCTTAATTGAGTATTAGTGATTGTCCTTGTATATACACTCTTTATTGGGGCAAAGCCTAAAAGCTTCTAGATATATTTTAGTACCTGTATTCTCTAAAGGGATAGATTTTAGTATTTGTGATGTAATGATGCTTACACCTTGCTGATTCGACAGCTCGCCATATGGAAGAGCCTTTTGAACCCAGGAGGTTTATCATTCAAGATGATGATTAAGTTTTGTCATAGTTTGGACTCCGACAAGATCAAGACCCTGATACAGCGATACACGCGCGACTCGATCGCCCTATTGTGATGTTTGGTAGAGCGTATCCAGATCCACTGGCACATCACGCTCAGGTGTACCTTTGTGTCAACGAATGAACATCTCAGGTCTGTTTCTGATGCTTTCTACAGTACTATTTGAGTTCATTATAAGTTGGTGGGACTTGCTACCCCGTACGTTCGTTATTTTCTTTTTTCTTTCTTTCTAAAATATATGCGTGTTACGTTTCCATTGCGATGCATAAATGCTGTTCCGTTTGGTAAAGAGTTTGTTTTTCATCAGGGGGAAAACAGACGCGTTTCGTGGTAGATGGTTAATCTTTATCCAAATGAATTCGTAACAAATTAAGCCATTCTTATCCGGACACGAATATTCCCCTGGAGACTCGATCTGATATAACGGAGCGACGAACGATCCCATGCATGAACGGGTAACTAAGATCAAACAGATCATATCCGCAACAACCATATCTAACCAGAGTTTTCTCTCAAGAAAATGGCTTCAGGTTCAGCGATAAACAGGGTTCAGCGGCACATGGATCGATCCCATCGCGGGCGAACACAAGTACCAAAACAATCATGCGCAAAAGCAGTCGACACGGGAACCACTAACGATCCACGTCGATATCAAAGGTCGTGCCGAGCGAGAACAAACAAAGAAACCGAATATAAACCATCTTCCTCGATCTCGTCTCCTCTGTCTTCCTCATCTCTTCTCCCTCCCTCCCTCCCCTGATCCTCTCCTCTGAAAACCGGCCGAAATCTCAGCTCCACCTCTCCTCCTCCTAGTCTCGCGCTGCTCCACATCTCAACAATCGACCGATAACCACATGCTAGTAATTATCCGAACAGGCCCCAAAATCCCAGCTAAGTGCGCAGCCAGGCCGCATCTAACACCGACCCTGGTCAGGTGGTAAGTGCTAGCTGCAACTCGATCCAGTTGTTGAGGGGATCCATGCATGCATATCCACAAGAGCACCCATCCAAGATCGAAATGCCGTTGAACGAAGAGGCCACTTCCTACTTCTCTGGGGCGCCGGAGACAAGCCGAGAGAGAGATACTAGTTGCATATCCGGCCTAGATTCCCATCGGTGTTACTAAATTAGGAACACTCCTTCGCTAGCGGCACTCTCAACCTCTCCATGCCATCCTCCACTGCATGCCTTCGCCGGTGAGAAACAAGTCTGAAGCCATGATCCATATATATCCGAATTCCTTCTTTTCAACACAGTAGACAGCAGCAGCCACTAGCTTCGACGACGCCACCCCGCACCACCGGCCGCATGGATTGCTTCTCTGAGACTGAAGGGAAGAGGTCGCATGACCCCTTGTACTGCAACCCCGGCGCGCCGCCGGCCACCGGCTTCCCGGTGGGCTTCACCGATAAGCTCGTGGTGATCATAGGTGCTGGGCCGGCGGGCTTGGCAACGGCGGCGCTGCTCGGACTGGCTGGTGTGCCGTATGTGCTGATCGAGAGGTGCAACTGCATCGGCTCACTATGGCGGCATCGCACATACGACAGGTTATGTCTCCATCTCCCCAAGAAATTCTGCGAGCTTCCCCTTATGCCCTTCCCGGTGGACTTCCCCACTTACCCGACGAGGGAGCAGTTTCTTGAGTATCTGGAGTCCTACGCGACGACGTTCGGCATCGAGCCAAAGTTTCGGGAGGCAGTTATCAGCGCTGAATTCAATGGGGACTCCTGGTGGGTTCGCACAAAGGGGGTCACCTCGCTGGCAAGCGGCGGCGAGCAGCCCAAGCTCGCCGGAAACGTAAACATGTACCGCTGCAAGTGGCTTGTAGTGGCCACCGGAGAGAACGCCGAGCCGGTGGTTCCGGAGATCGAAGGCAGCGCAAGGTTCAAGGGACAACTCATGCACTCCAGCGACTACCGCAGCGGTGAAGGATATGCTGACAAGCGCGTGCTCGTCGTCGGCTGTGGCAACTCCGGTATGGAAGTGTCTCTCGATCTCTCCAACCACAATGCGCGTGCGTCCATGGTTGTCCGTGACAAGGTGAGGATATTTTTTTGCAATTAAATATAGATCATAACGATGTCAGTAAACATGACCCTGTTTTCTGTCTAAAAGTTCACTTAGATAGGTTGAGACACGGAATATGAGTTTGAGAATATTATGTAATGCAAATATATATCCAGCTAGATTTCCACCACATTACACGACTGCGTACAAACTTCTAAGTTAACCTCTTAGGATATACTGTAGTTGGTTGTATTTTTTGTAAATGATTGTTCATGCTAAAACCTGAGCACTAATTTGTGTAGTTTTGAATACTATTATGAGACATGTACTTTTGATTTTGTTTTACTTTAACTCTTTGAGAATAGACTCTATATCATCTATATATTCTTTCGATCTTTGTTGTTTATTTATTTCTCATTCGAAAGTGAGTTGCACACCATTATGAACAGTAAAAACATTTGACATCCCTAAGCATATTTACACGAAAGGAACATGTGTACCTTTTTAAGCACTTCTAATATATCAACAAGTGGTCATAACTGCTATTTTTTCCCACGAGCTTTACATTTCTTATGCCACTTCCTCCACTTAAGTAATATGCCAATGTGATGAACAAAACAAAAGTAAGGGTCACTTTAATTTACTTCATCATTTGGTGTTCACCTATAGTACCCAATTAAATATAAGTAAGAATCTATTTAACAATGTATAATTTGCCAGTGATGTTGGGAGATAAAACATCTTGTGTTTTTAGGTCCATGTATTACCCAGAGAAATGCTAGGGCGGTCAACTTTTGGGATGTCTGTGTGGCTTCTCAAATGGTTGCATGTACAGACAGTGGATCGTATTCTCCTCATGATGTCACGCGTAATTATTGGTGATACAACTCGCATTGGTATCACTCGGCCTAGAATTGGTCCTATGGAGCTCAAGGCCGTGTCTGGAAAAACGCCAGTCCTTGACGTTGGAACTATAGCCAAGATTAAATCTGGAAATATACAGGTAATTTATCTTTTATAATCACTAATAATCTCATTATATCTAGTCACATTATCTTGTATAATCATATCTTCTTGGATGATGTAGGTTTTTCCAGGGATGCGGCGCTTTCATGATCAGGATGTGGAATTTATAGATGGAAGGATAGAGAGCTTTGATGTTGTTATCCTTGCCACCGGTTATAGAAGTAATGTACCTTATTGGTTGAAGGTACACACATATCCTACTTAACCTATTCAAATTTATAACTAAATAAACCAAACTTTAAATAGTTTAATCTTGTATACACAGGACAAAGATTTTTTCTCGGAGGAAGATGGGTTCCCAAAAAAATCGAACGAGTGGAAAGGCAAAAATGGCCTCTATGCTGCTGGGTTCTCAAAGCGTGGACTTCTAGGGGTATCCATGGATGCCATGAATATCTCGGAGGACATTGTGCAGCAATGGCGTGATATGCGTATGGAGGATGTGAGAGAAATTATGTCTAATCGAAGAGCCACTTGCCCTGTTTGATTGAATTATTCCGACACACACGTACTAGTCTGGTTTATGTTTTGCCTAACTTGTAGACATGCACGAAACAACTAGGAGTATCCACATCTAGATGCATATATATTTAATTAGATCAGGCTAGTGCGTTTCAATTTTCTCATGTGTACATATCTAATTTTTCTGTTAGCATCGATCAGTGAAAAAATGTGAGAATTTGAAATTGAGAGATAATAGTTTACTTATGAGAAGTTATTTTTTGTTAGAAAAGCTATAGGTATTTTCTATTCTTAGAAATTTTTTACGTTCTTATTAGTTTTCAATTGTAAGAAAAAGGAGATCTTGTGATATTTATAAACAAGCATTGGACACATTTTTTAATGTCATCATGTCTTCTGATTTTATTCATAATACTGCATGCACAATTATTATTTGGGCGCGGCAGGCGACTGACGTCATGGCAGTGTGCTGGTTCAGCGTTTGGTACTTGGATTAGTTCCAGTACTAATGGATATGGCTCTTTTCTTTTCTTACTATGTAGCGTGCCAGCTTGCAACATACGGGATTCTTTTTCTTCGTCTCGACGTGCCTTTCTCGCTGCTGGTGAACAAGGGAGCGTCTGAAAAATATCCATTTTCGTTAACAGTTGCAACCCATATATCCACGTGTAACAAGAAAAAAAAAATGCAAATCTACATAGAACGAAAAAATATCAATTGCGATCTACGTACAACTAAAAAAATCTTAGTTGCGATCCACATGTAACTGAAAATCTCAGTTGCGACCTACGCGTAACTGGGGAAATCTCACTTGCGACCCAAATCCAACTAGAAAAATCGCAGTTGCGACATAGATGCAATTGGATAAAATCTAAGTTGCAACCCACATGCAGCTGGAAAAAATCTTAGTTTCGACCCACATGCAGCTGGGAAATCTCAGTTGCGACCCAAATGCAACTAAGAAAAATCTTAGTTTCGACTCACATGCAATTTGGAAAATCTCAGTTGCGATCCACGTGCAACTGGGAATATCTCAGTTGCAACCCACATGCAAATGAGAAATCACAGTTGCGACCCAAATGCAACTAAAAGGATCTTAGTTCCGACACACGTGCAACTGGGAAAGCTCAGTTGCGACCCACAGGCAAACTGAAAAAATCTCAGTTGCGACGCAAATGCAACTAGAAAAATCTTAGTCCGGACCCAAATGCAACTTGGAAAATCTTCAGTTGCAACCTCCATGCAACTAGTAAAAAATTCAGGTGGGAAAAATCCAGTTGTGACCCATATGCAATTAGAGAAACTCTAGGTTGCGACCCACATATAAATAGGATAAATCTCAGTTGCGATCCACCTGCAACTCGAAAAATCTCAAAAAATCTCAGTTACGACCAGTATGTAACTTCCTAAATTAGCACGAATCGGGATGTAATCAAATGGACCAGGTTATTTTTCTCAGTTGCATCACATGTGTGGCTATTGTTTTTTCTTACAAAGAACAAGCAAAGCACAAAAAACGGCAAACCTCAAAAAAAAAAATGCTAAACGCCATGCTACATGCACGCATAAGCAAAGCAGCCATGACAAAACAACAAGTGACAGCCTGCGGAAAACAAAAGGTGAAGCGCCTGTGGAGAAAATGACGCCAACACAAAACAACAAGAATCCACAAATCTTAATGCACTTAATTTAATGATTGATTAGGTGACTGAGATTTAATAAGTCTAAGGCGTCTGATTTACAGCAATTTTGTTATTATTTTAGAATTTTTTTATATCTATATAAATATAAATTAATGCTACTAGAGTAGCATTAAAATATGTTATCTGTGTACATTATTTGATACACAATGTTTCAATAGTCTGGTGGATGAGTGACCATCTTACAAACTATATTTTCCAATTATTTATTTTATTAACATAAAACTTATGTTTCAAGTCTAGTTTTATGTGTGCTACAATATATAATTTATTATGTGTGTTGACTACTTCGACTAATAGTTTGGATGAAAATCGTTTTGTTTTCGTTTATTTCTTAAAGATGAGTCTTCAGCACTATAATTATTTTGATAGTTGACTGAGAAAGAGTAATAGTCCAGAGACTATGATGTTTTTTTCTATAATTCTATTATTGTGAAATGTGTTTAGTCCAAAACCGCTTCTTTACCATTTATTTGAATTCCTTCCGCGAACCAGTATACTAGCTACGTACATATTTGAGTGGGCAGCACCAAAGATGACTAAACATATGAAAAGACACACACCCTGTCTTCTGTTCTGAGTTGCTCTGTCTCATATATATTTCCTCGAAGTACAGAGCTCTTAAATGGAATATCATAAGTGTAGTTGATACTTTCTTCAGAAATACTTACCATCTTCAGTGATTATAATTCGATCCCACCTCACGGGAGGATTCTTATTGCGTGTTCAAGGAATATGGTGGCGATTCAAATATCTGTTTTATTTTGTGTGAACATAGTCATGTTGCTCTTTCCTTTCTGCCGCTGCCACACTTTTTTAAACATAAGGCCCACGGCCCGGATTTATAAATAAAGCTCTCACGGCAATATCCACGGATACAATATAGTCAAGTCTGGTACACAACACACCAACACCACACAACATCAAACTCCCGGCGTCCATGAAAGGAGAAACAACATCACGCACCCAAGACAATACAAATAACAAGAGTAGCAGCTATGGCGTCGAAGCATCTTGTCCTCCCCCCCCCCCCCCCTTTCTCGCATGGAGTCATCTAACCCCATCCCGCACCTCGTCCAAAAGTGCTCTGTCCCTCCGTAGATGTACATTTTGTATAAAGCGTTAGCTGGGCTGGAGATCGTCTTCCCTTCCATTGCTAGCTTGTTACGGCTGTTCCAAAGCATCCAACATAAAGCCGCAAAAGTAAACCAAGATAGCCTACGTAAGGAGAACGAGAGACCTTGGACAAGGGTAGTAAAGTCTCCAACCCCTGTTGGGTTCGAGTTGCATGAGAGGAGTTCCCTAACCCCTGCCCACATGAAGCGAGCAAGGTGGCATCTGAAAAAGATGTGTTCACCATCTTCCAACCCGCCACACAGTGCACAACTGCCATCCGAGGGACCATTCCTCCGGGCCACCTGCTCTGCCGATGGGAGTCTCCCCCGTATGAGTTGCCAGAGTAAGACTCTAATCTTAATGGGGGCTAGTGCTCCAAACCTCCTTAAAGTAAGTGACTGTCGCCCCCTGTGACAATCTGAGATACATGGAGTCGGCAGAGTACACACCCGACGGCTCCAGAGCCTAGGAGACCTGGTCCTCATCCGTCAACGCATGATGAAGATCGAAGATCCTGCATAAGTTCAGCTCCACACGGGCAAGGCAGAGAAGATCCGCGCTTCAGAAATCGAAACCTGAGAGACCAAAATATCTTAGGACTCTTTGTTTTAGTTCTAGAGGTACCTTTGTGGTTTTACTAAGGTCTGTCTTTTTCTCTCCGTTTCTAGTTATCCTGTAGTGATTACATGATCTACCTAAAAGAATAGGCCTATCGAAAAATCTTTTCTGAGAATTTTTCAATGTCAGAATACATGTCAGCTACTCAGTACCCGAATCTATATATTAGTTCACTAATGATGTGAGGTGCCGTTGAATATAAGATTCAATAAGAACTTAAAAGGAACGAAACAACTGTGACGCCCCAAAACTGGTACCATGAGGATCCCAGCGAATCCACTGAAATCCGCACGATATCGATTTTGAGACGCCCTCCGACACGACGTGCGCGACGGATCACACACGTGATGCCAGAGGAATTAACACGAGCGGTAACATTACAACAGGATTACAACAAAGCCCACAAGAAACATATATATTACAACAACGACTCCAACGAGTCAAGATACAAATAGATACAATACAAAGATCCAAATCATACATAAAGCCAAATACATCCGAGTATGGATAAGAATACAAATGGGACTAAGAGTCATGAAGATAACCCAGTGGCGTCTGATACGTCCATTTTGCATCACTATTTTATATCATAATTTACTGTTATTCATTGATATATTTTATATTTAGAGATGATACTTATGTTATTTCACCTATTTTGCATGTTTCATGATTATTGGAGAATCACTCACTGGAGTCAGGATTCTGCTGGAATAAGCACCGCCAGAATGCAATATTTCTGAAGATCAACAATTGACGGAAAATACACCGAAAGTCTTATTTCTCCAGAAGAATGAGCCAGCCAAAAGGAGGGGCCGGGGAGGGCCGCCATGGCCCCCCATAGGCCGGCGCGGGCTCCACCCTGGCCGCGCCGCCTTGTGGGGAGGGGGCCCACAGCCCCCCTCGGCCATCTCTCTTTCGCGTACTTCATCTACCCGAAAACCTAAGGCACTGGGGATAATCGCGAATAGACACAGCCGCCTCTGCGGGGCGGAAAACACCAGAGAGAAAAGAGCTCTCCGGCAGGCTGAAATCCGCCGGGGAAATTCCCTCCCGGAGGGGGAAATCGACGCCATCGTCACCACCATCGAGCTGGACTTCATTGGGATCATCATCACCATCATCTCCACCACCGTCACCGTCATCTCCACCGCTGCACCTCGTCACCGCTGTAACATCTAGGGTTGAATCTTGATTATTTCATAGGGGAAACTCTCCCGGTGTTGATTACTCTTTGTTATTGATGCTATTGAGTGAAACCATTGAACCAAGGTTTATGTTCAGATTGTTATTCATCATCATATCACCTCTGATCATGTTCCATATGATGTCTCGTGAGTAGTTTGTTTAGTTCTTGAGGACATGGGTGAAGTCTAAATGTTAGTAGTGAACTATGTTGAGTAATATTTAATGGTTTGATATTTAAGTTGTGGTGTTATTCTTCTAGTGGTGTCATGTGAACGTCGACTACATGATACTTCACCTTTATGGGCCTAGGGGAATGCATCTTGTATTCGTTTGCTAATTGTGGGGTTGCCGGAGTGACAGCAACCTGAACCCCCATTGGTATATCGATGCAGGAGGGATAGCAGGATCTCAGAGTTTAAGGCTGTGGTTAGATTTATCTTAATTACTTTCTTGTATTTGCGGATGCTTGCAAGGGGTATAATCACAAGTATGTATTAGTCCTAGGAAGGGCGATGCATTAGCATAGGTTCACCCACACAACACTTATCAAAACAATGAAGATTAATCAACTATATGAAGCGAAAGCACTAGACTAAATTCCCGTGTGTCCTCAAGAACGTTTGGTCATCATAAGTAAACAAACCGGCTTGTCCTTTGTGCTAAAAAGGATTGGGCCACTCGCTGCAATTATTACTCTCGCATTTTACTTACTTGTACTTTATTTATCTGCTATATCAAAACCCCCTGAATACTTGTCTGTGAGCATTTACAGCGAATCCTTCATCGAAACTGCTTATCAACACCTTCTGCTCCTCGTTGGGTTCGACACTCTTATTTATCGAAAGTACTACGATACACCCCCTATTATTAACCCTGGAGGGGGTGCCCAAATGTGCCCACACGCACGATCAACCCAACCGGGCAAAGGAAGGATATCACGACACGCACTCTCCTTCACGACAACAATATCCAGGAAGCCACATAACTAAGTTGAACCCGTATCAAAGTCCGGCCGAATCTCCGAAGCGGACCTAGTTGTTGCGAGGACAGCTTCCGAGGGTCAAAACACACAATGAGGCGAATGACCTGCTTCAGCATGCGATAAACGCAAGTGCTGCTCCTATACGTGCATACCAGAAACAAGGGATACAAGGCACCCAGGGGCTTCCCAAAGTAAATAATTAACAAGCTGGCATGCACGCAATAACTAAAGGAAAACATATAAACTAGTTGTGGCCACTGGACAAAGCTGTAGATTCCGGCAGTGGTCGAGGGGAGAACCAATAAACATACCCACGTGTGGTTAGAGCGCTCAGTCTCAGAACAGATGACAAGAACTCGGGTCCTAGGTTTTAAAGAAACACAAGCGAGACGTCGTAAAATGATCAGCTGACCCACCGATGCCTCCGCTAACAACTATTAACAAGTAACCATGATACCCTCAACAGATATATCCATAAACCATGTGTCATGATTCCCAACTGATAACCCGATAATATAGCGATAACAATAACACAATATAAACAACACTAGCATGCACTACGACTCACAAGGCAGACCCGGTAACCAAACAACAGTTGTAGGAGGGTGGAGGCAATATGGGCTGCTTGAGGTAACAAGTGGATAGGACACGTGACAAGAATGCAACTCAAGGCTAGCATGAGGGAGAAGGCAAAATAAAATAGGTGAGTGACTCCTGCAGAGACAGGAGTTTAGGAAATGCTTGCCTGTTAAAGCTTGCCGAGGAACATCCGGAGAACTCGTCGTATCTCACCGCACCACTTCGTGATCCTATCCGGGAAGAAGAAAATCTCTACAACAACCAACGGATGCACATCTTACTACTACGGCAAAAGAATTGGCATGACCATGGTATGATATGCATGGCATGGCAAACATGATGCGATGCGACTTATCCATATTAAGCAGAAACGAAATCCCGATAACACAAATATTAGGTTCAAGTTGTTTACCTACCCCACATATTAAATGTGGATTAGCATGGGAAAGACATGGCATGGGTCAGCTACTTCAATATTAAACGGAGCGGGGAAATCCTAATTGGAATTCCGAAATACTCCGCATATATATGTGAGGTGATAATGAAAATCTATCATGACACGACATGATGCGAGATGCAAATAGATATATGAATGCAAACAGGTATATGAATGTCATATTAATGATGCTTGCATTTTTCTGAACATTTTTCATATGTAACATGTTTTATTTCGAGTTGCAGATTAGAAGATATGAATTATACAAGTTATATAATTTCCTGCCATTTTCAGAAAAACCAGAGAAAATGAAAAGGAATTATACCAGGAGAAAACCAGCCACTGGGAATGACGCGCGGCCCCAGGGGGCGACACGGATGCTGACTAGGACGGCGGGTGATTACAGGACCTGTAGGGGGGTTTTCGCAAAAAGGGACAAAGTGAGGGCCTCAGGTTAGATTCCAAAATGTTGCAAGGACCTGAAAGAAAAAACTGCCAGATCTAGATCTGGGCAGAGAAGTTTCTCACCGAGGGAGCTGCCAGCCACAGCGACTGATGAGTGGGGCCCGGTTGGTGATGTGGATGCATGCGTGGCAACCATGTGCGCGCGCGGCGGACGTCGACGGTGACCATTGACGGCTCATCATGGTGGCGCGTGAGCATTTCGGCAGTCTGCAACAAGCGAGAGGAGTCGCGTTCAACACACTTCGTCAACACGGACCAGGAGGAAGGTGGCGCCGACACCTGAAGGTCACCGGAGAGGCGTCGGCGGCGAGGACCTACAGAGGCTGCGACGGTGACCACGATGGAGAGGAAGAAACAAGAAGCAAGGGGAGGAGAGAAGGTGTCTAGGAGGTGCGCTGGAATACCAGGGAGCTCGAGGAAGGTTCGATATGGCCGGAGGTGGACGGGCGGCACCGGGATCGGAGAAATTCGCTGGCGACCGTGGTGGAGGGCGGAGATGATGGCGACGCGCAGAGTGTCTCCCGGCTCGATTCACTACACAAGGAGGAAGACGAGGATGAGGCGGACCTGCTGGTGCCCTCGGGTCGACGCGGGGACGCCCGTAGCGGTGGCGCCATGGTAGCCTGATGCGGGTGCTCGGGTGGTTCATAGCAGAGAAGATGAAAATGAGGGAGAAGAGGGTGGCGGCGGTGCGAGGGTAGAAGAAGGGAGGGTTGGTGACCTAGGGTTTTGCCGCGTAGGAGATAAGAGGGGGGAGGGAGCAAGTGAGTTGTGGGTGCTTGCGGTGGTGTGCAGTGACGTCTACAGGGAAGATCACGCGTCTCTCGTTGAGAGAAGACGACACGCGTCGAGAGGAAAAAGAAAAAGGAGTGGGCTGCCAAAACGGTATGGGGAAGGTGGGCTGCTCGGGCTGGGAGAGAGAGATGGGCCACCGGGTGAGAGAAGGAAGAGAGGAAGATGGGCCAGGGGAGAAAGAGGCCTGGATAGCTTAGGGTTTGGTTTTAAAAGAAAGGACAAGGGGATGTTTTATTATAAAAAAACATATGATGGGGAAAATAAATATTTAGGGTTTATAAAATAATTTTATTTTTGTTAAATAGAACATGAATGATATGATGTGTATGCCATGATAATGCACAAAACGAAAATAACAAACAAATCTAATTAGAGGGTTTTCCTAGGTCGCTACACAATCGACAGCACTATCAAGGAACCTCGCCCCGAGGTTCCACCTCAAGGTACGGGGGAGAGAGGTGAACTATCGGATCTTCAGGCGACATGTCGATCTCCTCGACACCACTAACAAGAGTTCTTGATCCATGCTGATCGGGCGACACCACTAACAAGAAGTCGTTGTTCCGCTATCGATGATGCGCTCTCGGGACCTCCGAAGATCGGACATAAGAGATGAGGGGCAAAGATCGTCCAACCCACGTCGAAACCTAAGACTGAAAGAACTCGGATAAGAAAGAAGACTCAAAACTCGCATAGATAAGAGGAGAAAGAATATAGGTAAGGAGAAAAATCAAACCTAATCAGATATATCCAATGAATTTTTAGAAAATAGTTTGGAGGCTCTAAACTCAACGACCGTTGGCAAGGTTATCCTACAGGTGACTGGACCATGGGGTATCGACAACCTGAGGATCTGATACCATCTTGTGACGCCCCAGAACCGGTACCATGAGGATCCCAGCGAATCCGCCGAAATCCGCACGATATCGATTCTGAGATGCCCACCGACACGACGTGCGCGACGGATCACACACGTGAAGCCAGAGGAATTAACACGAGCAGTAACATTACAACACGATTACAATAGAGCCCACAAGAAACAAATATATTACAACAACGACTCCAACGATTCAAGATACAAATAGATACAGTACATAGATCCAAATCATACATAAAGCCAAATACATCCGAGTACGAATAAGAATACAAATGGGACTAAGATTCCAGAAGATAACTAAGTGGCCTCCATAACCCTGCCCAGGCCAAGCCAGAAGAGTAACCTTGGTAGCGTCATTCTTCTTCGTACCGATCTTCATACATGCCCGGTTTTTTCCCAAAGCAGCAATAAGTACGGGTTCGTACTTAACAAGACTTCAAGAAGTATAAGCATTCGTCAACCAGTTGTTCTTTGTAATTGAGACACGCAGGGGACTTAGAGGATGCAAGAGGACGTCATAGGCACTATGGTGGGGTTAAGCAGTAGCGCGCATGCACTAAAAACCTATAGAGACACTCTACAACAGTCGTCTATCAGAGAAGGTGAGAGAGAGCATAAACTGACAGTTCTATACTCTGCAAACATAACACAGCCGATGAGTTCCCCCCTTTGCCAAGGAAGTACTTGCAAGGGCACTCACACGGTTGACAAGTTTTAACCATTTATTATTGAAGTTGTGCTAACTTACTACGCAAGTTATTATTAATGAAAAAATAGGTGTAAGTTGTCTATGGTCGAGTCATATAGCTCCAAGTCATCCATGACCACGGACGCGGCTTATCGATAAGATGTAACCCTGCAAGGGTGCCCAAATGTGCCCACACGCACGATCAACCCAACAGAGCAAAGGAAGGATATCACGACACACACTCTCCTTCACGACAACAATGTCCAGGAAGCCACCTAACTAAGTTGAACCCGTATCGAAGTCCGACCGAATCTCCGAAGCGGACCTAGCTGTTGCGAGGACGGCTTCAGATGGTCAAAACACACACTGGGGCGAATGACCCACTTCAGCATGCGATAAACGCACGTGCCGCACCTATACGTGCATACCAGAAACAAGGGATACAAAGCACCCAGGGGCTTCCCAAAGTAAATAAGTAACAAGATGGCATGCACGCAATAACCAAAGGAAAAGATATAAACTAGTTTTGGCCACTGGACAAAGCTGTAGATTCCGGCAGTGGTCGAGGGGAGACCCAATAAACATACCCACGTGTGGTAAGAGCGCTCAGTCTCAGAGCAGATAACAAGAACTCGGGGTCCTAGGTTTTAAAGAAACACAAGTGAGCCATCATAAAACGATCAGCTGACCCACCGATGCCTCCACTAACAACTATTAACAAGTAACCATGATACCCTCAACAGATATATCCATAAACCATGTGTCATGATTCCCAACTGATAACCCGATAAGATAGCGATAACGGTAACACGATATAAACAACACTAGCATGCACTACGACTCGCAAGGCAGACCTGGTAACCAAACAACAACTGTAGGAGGGTGGTGGAGGCAATATGAGCTGCTTGAGGTAACAAGTGGATAGGACACGTGACAAGAACGCAACTCAAGGCTAACATGAGGAAGAAGGCAAAATAAAATAGGTGAGCGACTCCTGCAGAGACATGAGTTTAGAAAATGCTTGCCTATTAAAGCTTGACGAGGAACATCAAGAGAACTTGTCGTATCTCACCGCACCACTTCATGATCCTATCCGGGAAGAAGCAAATAGCTACAACAACCAACGGATGCACATCTTACTACTATGGAAAAAGAATTGGCATGATCATGATATGATATGCATGGCATGGAAAACATGTTGCGATGCAACTTATCCATATTAAGCGGAATCGAAATCCCGATATCACAAATATTAGGTTCAAGTTGTTTACCTACCTCTCATATTAAATGTGGATTAGCATGGGAAAGACATGGCAGGGGTCAGCTACTTCAATATTAAACAGAGCGGGGAAATCCTAATTGGAATTCCAAAATACTCCGCATATATATGTGAGGTGATAATGCAAATCTATCATGACAAGGCATGATGCGAGATGCAAACAGGTATATGAATGTCATATTAATGATGCTTGCATTTTCTGAACATTTTTCATATGTAACATGTTTTATTTCGAGTTACAAATTAGAAGATATGAATTATACAAGTTATATCATTTCCTGCCATTTACAAGTTATATGTAACATGTCATTTCTCACCGAGGGAGCTGCCAGCTACAGCGGCTGATGAGTGGGGCCCGGTTGGTGATGTGGATGCCCGCGTGGCAACCATGTGCGCGCGGCGGACGTCGACGGTGACCACCGACGGCTCAGCATGGTGGTGCGCGAGCATTTTGGCGGTTGACAAGGTATTAACTTGTCAATGCCTACGAGTTGTAGACTAGGGTTTAGTTGGAAGTAGAGGGCAAGTAGATCTCGAAGGTTTCAGCCGAAAAGTACTCGACGATTATGAAATTAGGGTTTGAGAAACAATGATTCGATGATTTCTTCGTCCCTCGACTCCCCCTTATATAGGAGGCGGAGCCGAGGGATTCGTGTTGTACAAGTTACAGAGTCCGGGAAGGTTTCTAACTCATCCCACAAGATTACAAATAACACTTCCTATTACAACTCTAGCTTTCCTTAATAATATCTTGGGCTTCCGAATCTTCTTATTCTTCGGGTAGTGGGCCTTCAGTAAACCCCGGGTACTATCTTCGGCAGGTCCATTTGGGATGCCTATGTCAGTAGCCCCCGAGATTTTGTTTGAATCGTAGAGTCAGGGAAAATCTCCACTGTCTATTTTTATTCGGCAACTTTAACTTTTCTATATTTCTTCACATAAACTTCTATATTGTGCAGGGATAATGGTAGTTGGGGCTAGTTCATCTGACGGATCAGGTACTAGTTAACTGCTCTAGTGGCAATCCGCAAAAACCTACTTCAAGATCACGTCCCTGGACATGATCTCGGGATACTGGTGTAAACTTCGACAGGTGCCGCTTAAGGTCTTACCATTCTGTCAAGTCCCAGTAAAATTTATCGGGTACCTAACGCGTCCGTTAGGATTTTTCTTCGTATCTGTTGATACGGATAAAAGTAGCAAACCGACGTCAGAGACAGCGCCACGCCACACAGAACGGATCTGGGGTCTTACCTTCGCAAATTTGCGGCATTCAGAAATTAATCGCAACTTTGGCGTTCTGAGAATATATTGTTGAGTGCTTATTCGGCTGTTGGAATGGCACATTTTATCGAGTCAAAGATGACTTATATTGCTCTCCCGATGGGAGTATATGCAGAGTTATTTATAACTCGAAATATACTCTTTTGCTCTTCTATCTTTCTTCTTTTCATTCTTTCTTTCTCTTTTTTATAATTTCATCGGGCACGCGAACAGCGTTCCCGATGGGAGTAGCCCCCGAGGCTACAGCCAAGGACTTGTACTTGGTTGTAGGCTCCACGCCTTATGCCGCTATATTTTTTTCCTCTCCCGAAGTTTTACAATTGCTCGGGTGCGCGAACAGCGCTCCCGATGGGAGTAGCCCCCGAGGCTATGAACAAATATTTGTATTTGATCATAGGCTCACGCCATTTCTATTTTGTCTTTCTTTTTCTTTTTTCCAAAGTAGCCCCCGAGCATTTGATCAAAAACTTGTATTTGATCAAAGGCTCAGCATTATTTTTCCATGTCGCCTTTTATGAAGATGTTGAGGCAAATTTTTCCTTCTACCAAGGTGACGTTATTACTGACGATAGCCACGATTGCCAGTAAAAAATTGCGAGAAGTCTTCTCCCGCTGCCTTGCGGGCCCAATTTATCCACTATCTTGACATGTCGTGCAAGTGGGGGACACACATCCTCCACTTTTTATGGCGCACGTACCGTAACTTCTCCAATGTTAAAATACTTGTTTACCCTTGTTTCCACGTGGCTATCATCTACCGCGCACTCTTCCCATCCAACGGTCCGCCGCTTCGCCGCACCTCTATATAAGATCTCCTTTCTTCTTCCTCGAGCACTTCCGCTCGCGCCGTTCTTGTGCTCTCCTCTGCAAAACCTCCTGCGCTCCACAATTCCCTAAGCTCATCTTCTCAAAACTGCATTCCTGCGACATTGTTGATGCCACCGCGTCGTTTGACCAGGCACAACACGCCGGAATCATCAATGGCCGCCGTGGATCTGGGAACCGCGGAGTGGGAAAGGTCCAAGATTTCCACCCAGGACATCAATCTGCTGAAGAAGCTGGGGATCAGCAAGAAGCCCAAAGCGCTGAGCTTCCCTAGTGAGGAAAGCTACCCAACCCCTCCAATGGGGTATCGGGTAAGTTTTGTCGACCACCTCATCCGCGGTCTTTCCGCCCCCATTCATCCTTTTCTCCGCGGACTGCTCTTTATTTACGGTCTGCAACTTCACCACCTCACGCCCAATTCCATCCTCCATATCTCCATTTTCATCACCCTCTGCGAGGCCTTCCTTGGCGTCCAGCCTAACTGGGCGCTATGGAAGCGCATTTTCTTTTGTCGCCGTAATGGCTCTCCCAACGTCGCCTATAATATAGGCGGCGTTGTTATTTCCGTTCGCCCCACCGTCGATTACTTCGACGTCAAACTTCCTGACTCAGTCAGGGGTGGCGCAAGAAGTGGTTGTACATTCAGGAAGAAAACCATGGATGTGCTGAAGACAACATCCCTCCCTTCGATGGTGCCGAGAAAATCCTTCGCCGCCGCTCCTGGGACGCAGAGGCTACCGAAGAAGAAAAAATAGCGACAGAAGCCCTGATGACTCGCATCCATGACACTACAAGAAATCTGCCATAATATGACGTTTTTTTTATGACTGGAAATCAAAATGTCATAACTTTATGACGTTCCTAGCTTTGACCGTCCTTGGCCACTCGGGGGGGGCAAAACCCTAGAAAATCATGACGTTATTGGGCAAAAACGTCATTGGCAATTTAGGTCAAAACGTCATTAGCATGCCAAAAAAAATCTAGCCAATCAGAAGCCAGGAAACAACCTACCAAGGATCAGCCCCAGACTTGGATCTCAACCGTCCAATGCATCCAACGCACCAAACATGAACCGAAATTGCCGCGCTGGATTTTTCCATTGGCGCCTAAAGATTTTGGCCACGCGCGCGATGACCAGTCCAAACCACGAGCACGATGACGCGGACGCAGACCCAGACAAAACCGACCCATACCGCCCTGCCGGCTAGAAACCCTAGCCATTTCCCTCCTTCGCGGATGCGGGCTACTCCTCCTTCCCCGACGCCGGCGCGACGCGGACGTGGACGAGGAGATCGCCGTCGACTCGGACGGCGGCGCCGTCCCGGTCCGCCACGTCTCCTGGGGGTACTCCCCCTCGCCCTTCTTCCCCGAGTCTGACTTCGGCGGCGACGACGGCGGCCCCGTCCTGCCCCTGCCCGCCGAGATGGGCAGGGAGGAGGGCGCCCTCGTCCGCGAATGGCGCAGGTGAGCACCGTCCCCCGATCTGTTTTGGCATGTGCCGTTTCCGTCTCATGCTTCTCTCTGCGCTAGGGTTCTGGCGCTTGGAGTTAGATCTAACGCGTCGTCCTGCTATGTCCCCTAAAGTTCAGTTAGTTCAGAAATCTCGGTGTGGAAAACCTGTATTTCGCGTAGATTGATGACGCTTCAGCTCGTAGAACTGAATCTGCTAGTGATAGTCCAACTGCAGTATTGCAGGTAGTTCAGGCTTTGACACTGCTGATTACCCATAGCAAGCAACTACTCGTGCGTTCATATTTGTCTGTTGCCACTGTTCAGCTCCTCAGAGTAATTCGTGGATTAACTTTTTTTGGTTGGCAAAGATGCAAGTCCAGTGCGTAAGCATAAATGTGGCTGGCTTGTGAAGCTAACTAGAGCTTCCAGATCCATAATTTCAGCCTTGTCGTTGACTGAATTGGTTTATTTTTTCTTCCTCTAGCGTTGCATAAGTTCCATAATTCATGGATGTTTCTGTTCTTTCCATTTTTTCTTCACGGATGATTTTCATCATTGCTCACCAAAGCCAAGAGCCAGATTACGTATTTGATTTGCTTCCATGTTTGCTCATTTACTTCCATGTTCTATCAATGAAACGGGTTGGATTTGACGACGGGATTCCTAATACTACCAGATTGCAAACTAATTATGTCTTATCCTGGACATCTAATTGTTCCATATCGAAAGAACATACTGTACTCCTAAATCTGAACAATGGAGATTCGCTCATACATGTTAAATTGGTCCAGGTCCAGTTAACGTACTGGAATATTTTTTTAGTCCAGATCCAATTAAGTTAATGTTCATTCCTTGCTGTAAACATTCCAATTAAGGTTTTTTTACATACAAATAATATGATAGTACAAACTAATCAAAATATCTCTGTAAACATTCTATGAAAATCACCTCTTTCAGATGCTTCTGTCCTGCTGCATAATGTTAGACATTTTGTCTGCCGTAAGAATTTGCTCTGCTTGAACTACACAAATCACCAAATAAGCTCTGTGAAAAAGATCAAAGGTGTAAGATAGCAGGAACGAAGCTAGCCTGTTCGTTTGCAAGCATGCATGGTTTTGCACTTCTGATTGTTTCTTTGTTTGTTTTGCCTGGCATAATCGTGTATGCTGCTCTTGCATTGTTTATCTGCACCATGTGGTACATCTTTTGCGATTTGCTTCATGCCTATCCTCAACTCTGTTTATTTATTTAATTTCATCTATGACTGTAAATCAACAGTTCTAGAAACAACGAAATCGTGTCGTGTGATTGTTCCTAAATTTATTGTGCGCTATGCATGATCTGAACATTGTGATGCCTGTAGTATGTTTTTTTTTTGCCCTGAAGGTTATCATATGGACGGCTCGATAAACTAGTTTTAAAATGTGTTTAGTCAATGGCCATGCGATGTGTCCTGAAACCTGATGATAGCTGGCATAAAATACTCTGTGGAATTGATCAATTGAATGGCATCACTATTTTTGTTTATTATCTTTTCACTTGTAGACTATTAGATTCTGCCCTGTCTATAATCTGAACTCTAACTGCATCACTCTGGTTTCAGGCAAAATGCTTTAGTTCTCGAGGAAAAAGAACGGAAGGAGAAGGAGCTACGGGCCCAAATAATTGCTGGAGCTGAAGAGTTCAAGATAGCTTTCTATGAGAAGAGGCTACAGACCTGTGAGACAAATAAGGTCCATAGCAGGGAAAGAGAGAAGGTACGTGAGCGGGCATTTCTCAGTTCTAAGTAAAACTTACGGTGTGCATGACAAGAAGCCATGAACACTGAAAATTTATGTTGTGCTGCAGATTTTCGTACAAAGCCAGGAGAAATTCCATGCTAGTGCAGACAAGCAGTACTGGCAGATCATTGTACATGAAACCAATTGTTCATTGCTATTGTGCATCACTACTGGCAGATCACAACATTATCCTGCTACTATACATGCCACCTGAATGCATGATTATGGATTTTTAAGTGTGTGAAATGTCACATGTCTAAACATAAATATGTAAAGTGGGCTGTTTCAAAATAGAATCATAGTTACTAGATACACACATTATCTGCTACACAGGTCACCTTCACTCCGTGTTTTGCTTATTGACTGCTGCAATTTGATAGTATAGCCTTGCCATTTTTATGGCTCTCTTATTTGTGGCATTTTCTCTAATATACCACCTGAAGCTAGGTATACCACCTGTATTTGTTCCACAAGCAAATTTGATACCACCTGTGTGTTATAGTAGTCTTTTAACTTTTTAAACTTGTTACACGATCTGGATGCTAGTTATTATGTAGTCCCTGAATTATTTACTTTTGCTAAATGATTTCAGTGCTTGTTTCTAAAGAACATGATCTGCATCTAGTGTTTCATTTTGTTACTGTTACATATGTCCTACTCTAAATAGACTAGGTCTTCTGTTTTAAGTTGACTTAATTGCACAGTTTTACCAGTCTACTACTATACAATCCATGCAGTTTCAGTTCTTTCTGCTATTTAATTCCTTCTATTGTATTATATGCCATCTATAATAAGCAGCAACTCTCCGATTGTTGTATCTTGCTGTGAAGAAGAGTTTGTTGTGTACTATGTTCCTTGATGCTTATTTTACTTGGGTTGACCTGAAGCGATGTTTCTGGGCTGTGTAGGACGACCTGCTGCGGAACAACCTGGAGCCGAAGAACCTGAAGACAACTTGTGCAACATCATTTTCTAGCAAGATACATGCTGGAGATCCTGAAGACAACTCTAGTGAAATTTTATGTTTATATTGTAATAACGAGCATGACTGAGTCTTTTTGCTCCAAGTCACCGTGACAAAAAAATTATGTTCATACTAATAATGAGCTTGACTGGTTCTTGTTACTGCAATGTAATTGATTAATTTGCTAAGTTTTATGTTCATACTAATAATGAGCTTGACTGGTTCTTATTGACTGCCGGTCCAAAACTGTAATGGGTCCTAAAAAGGCCACGGCCCAATGAAAATTGGCCTAGGCCTAGTAAGTACAGCAGCTAAAAAGGCTGTTGAAAAAAAAATAAGCTAAAAAGGACGAGGTAATTGGGCCAGTTACGGGCCAAGGCCCAACAAAGCTGAAAAAAATAATCAGAACTAATGGGCTCAGCCCACATAAGGAGCTGAATGGACCGGGCTGAATTCAGATAATGACATTTTTAATTCGTCACAATTTTGCCACGTCGGATTGCCACGCTGGACTCGGGGGCAGGTGCCCATGACGTTTTGGGAACGTCATGCCGTCAATGACATTTTAAAACGTCACAAAGCTCTACGACGTTTTCAAGTGGAACGTCTTAAGCAGTCACTGCTGACTCCCAGCTTTCGACGTTTTTAAAAGCGTCACCGTAACGTCACAAGTAGCCATTATTGACGTTTCAGTGACACCTTTATTTTGTCAACTTATGGCAGATTTCTTGTAGTGTGAGTTGCAAAATACTCGCGGCAAAGAGTTATCAGGTATCCAAATCACGGCATATTTTCTTAGGACTAGAGTGCAGCCACTTCAGGCTCGCAAATACCCTCTCTGGAAATATGCTGGCGACAAGGACGCAGATCGGTTGTCAGCGGATTTAGAGGTCAAGGACTTAGAAAAGCTTGTCCGAAAAATCTCGTCTCTCAGCAAAAAAGATCCTGTCCCTTCTTCTTGCCGTGTAAAACCATTCAGCGCCGCCAATCCACTTCCCAAGGTAACCTTTGTCGATTGATTTGTTATTGCTTTGCTATCTTTTTTGTAACTCCTTTTCTGATATCTTCCCCTGTTTTTTTTATACAGAACCATCCAAATCTTGTCTCGCTTCCTCCTCTTCCTAAAGGTGGAGAAGTCGAGGAAAGGGCCGTTGTCACTGATGACAACCAAGATGCCCCCTCCTTTGTGAATGAACCCGTGGATTCTCTAAAATCTGCGGGATCTTCTGAAAAGGAGGCTGCCTCCGAAGGCACTGCGTTGGCACAATCTCCTCCTCCTGCTGTTTCTCCAAGGAACAAGAGGAAAAGGAATGATGCCGAAGATTCCGGCAACTCCAAAGCCGAAGAAGTTGGTCCTTCACGTCAGAAGGCAACTTATGATCCATATCTTGAATCCCTCATCAGCTCGTAAGTTACCTTTATTTCCCCTTATTTTTGTACTCGAAATTTTTTGTCTATCTTTTTTTTATGCTGTCGACTTTTAATCGTAGTGATGATGAGGAAGAAATACCAACTTTTGATGTGGCTGCTCGAACGAGCACGTCACATACTTTAATTGTTTCGGAGACGCCAGTTGAAGGAGAGGAATCCTCGCCTCCTCAACAAAATGTCGGCGCTCGCACTCCTCCGTCGAGCCCTCTTGTCCCTTCACCAAAAAGGACAAGGGTGGAAACAATCCCGGAGCCTACCCTCCAATTGGGTAGCTCCTCTAATTCTCTCTTGGATGATGTAAGTTCTTGATTTTCTTGTCATTATCTATATTTTCTCTGTTTGCTTTTTCATGCCTTCATATTTTTCCCATACCGACGTTTTCTTTCTTTGTCCTTCTTTAACAGCCTATGATCAAAGAGCTTGTTCGTATCGGTACCCAATTCATTGGGTACCTTGAATATGCCAGCAAGACTGAAGGTAGTAACTTTTTAATGACCCTTGTTTATAGCTTCTTGCTCCTATTTTGTCGCAGTTTTGACGATTCTTTACTATTTTGGCAGAGAAACTTGCAGAAGCCAACAAGCTTGTCGACACTCTTGCTCAGAAACTGGAGCAAAGTGAAACGGCTCGCAAGAAAGGTGAACTTGACGCTGGCCAAGCTAAAGCAGAGGCCGAGAAGGCCAAGGCAAAAGCTGCTGGTGTCGAAGATCTGCAAAAAAGACTTGATGACGCCGAAACTGCTTTGAACGAGCACAAGGCCGCCCAGGCTACTCGTGAACATGCGATCATCAAGCGCTTGAACACGCAGAATCGACGCTTCCTTGGTAACTTTGTCGATCCCTTCTATCTTTCTTAGGCTTGCTTTTCCTTGCTTGCTGTCGACCAACATATATTTTCTGCGGCAGGTAAAACAAACCAAGAATTTGAGCTTGAAGACCCCGACAATGATCCCCTCCTTGACGCACTCTCTTTCTTGGAGTTTCATGGAACCGAGGTTCGCGAGGGCATGGAGCATGCTGACGCAGGATTATCAAGGCTGTTCCCCTACTTCTTCCCGAAGAAAGAGGAGCCCAAGACTTTCCTTGCCCTTGCCAAGGACTTCAATCCACCGGAGGATCTTGGACTGAAGATGCGCCAGGAGAATATGAAGATTGCTATCGAGAGCACTGTTGCCTTGGTCGCTGACAGCCAACAAACTATTGACTGGATGAAAGTTGGCGACACCGAGCAGATAGAGCAAACAAAATGGCGGTCATTGATCAAGGCAGCGAAGCCCAACACGAAGAAAATCCTGGCCTATCTCGGGATCAAGCCATCTGCAACTCCTAGCTCATCAAGGCCGGAGGTCTAGTGGAATGCCTCTTCTTTTGCTTTCTCTGTTTCTTTTGTTATTATCGCCATATTAGCTTTGGCTACAATTATCTTGGTAGTCCTTTTGGAGAACCTTCTTCTGTAATATCCATGTAAATTTCCTGAAGATCAATGAAATTCTATCTTGCACTATCATTGATTCTGAGACTTTCTTTTCCAGTTAATATTTGATAACTACTCCGCCGACCCTTGTTCTGCCGATACTTCGCCTGGTTCTTCCTTCTCGAAGAAAACGCTAGTCGATAATAACCTCATCGAAGGTTCTGCAAGCAGACATTTGTCGCAAGATTTGCAAGAACTTCGACAACAACTTCAATCCATGAAAAAGCAAACTCTGGCAATGATGGAACAATCTCGAAAAGCATCTGAAAGAGAGAAAATTGCTCTCCAACAAGCCAAAGAGGCCATAGCTCATACTGCTTCTTTCTTGTTTTACTGTGCCTCCCCTTAAATTTCTTGCCTTGTCGCTTAATAGGCTCTGTTCTTGACGCTGCCGCTGAAGATGAAAGAGTGAATGTGATGTCTACGTTCCCCCTCCTTTCCTGTAGACAGTGTTGGGCCTCCAAGAGCAGAGGTTTGTAGAACAGCAGCAAGTTTTCCCTTAAGTGGATCACCCAAGGTTTATCGAACTCAGGGAGGAAGAGGTCAAAGATATCCCTCTCATGCAACCCTGCAACCACAAAGCAAGAAGTCTCTTGTGTCCCCAACACACCTAATAGGTGCACTAGTTCGGCGAAGAGATAGTGAAATACAGGTGGTATGAATATATATGAGCAGTAGCAACGGTGCCAGAAAATAGCTTGATGGCGTGTATTGCAGCAGTAGTAAACAAGTAGCGATAGCAGTATTTAAGAACAAGGCCTAGGGATTGCACTTTCACTAGTGGACACTCTCAACATTGATCACATAACAGAATAGATAAATGCATACTCTACACTTTTGTTGGATGATGAACGCATTGCGTAGGATTACACGAACCCTCAATGCCGGAGTTAACAAGCTCCACAATTTGTTCATATTTAGTAACCTTATAGTGTAAGATAGATCAAAAGACTAAACCAAGTACTAACATAGCATGCACACTATCGCCTTCATGCATATGTAGGAGGAATAGATCACATCAATACCATCATAGTAATAATTAACTCCACAATCTACAAGAGATCATGATCATAGCCTACGACAAGAACCACACGGTGCACACACTAGTCACCTTTACACACGTGCAGGAGGAATAGAACTACTTTAATAACATCACTAGAGTAGCACATAGATAAATTGTGATACAAAACTCATATGAATCTCAATCATGTAAAGCAGCTCATGAGATTATTGTATTGAGGTACATGGAGAGAGATTAACCACATAGCTACCGGTACAGTCCCGAGCCTCGATGGAGAACTACTCCCTCCTCATGGGAGTAGCAGCGGTGATGAAGATGGCGGTGGAGATGGCAGCGGTGTCGATGGAGAAGCCTTCCGGGGGCACTTCCCCGTTCCGGCAGCGTGCCGGAACAGAGACTCCTGTCCCCCAGATCTTGGCCTCGCGATGGCGGCAGCTCTGGAAGGTTTCTGTGGTTTTCGTCGAACGCCTCAGGGTTTTCGATCCGGGGGCTTTATGTAGGCGAAGAGGCGGCGCGGAGGGCTTACGGGGGCCCACACCATAGGGCGGCGCGGCCCCCCCTCTGGCCGCGCCAGGGTGTGGTGTGGGGCCCCCAGGGCTCCCCTCTGGCGGCTCTCGGGTGTTCTGGATGGTTCCGGGAAAAATAGGAACCTGGGCGTTGATTTCGTCCGATTCCGAGAATATTTCGTTACTAGGATTTCTGAAACCAAAAACAGCAGAAAACAGCAGCTGGCACTTCGGCATCTTGTTAATAGGTTAGTTCCAGAAAATGCACGAATATGACATAAAGTGTGCATAAAACATGTAGATAACATCAATAATGTGGCATGGAACATAAGAAATTATCGATACGTCGGAGACGTATCAGCATCCCCAAGCTTAGTTCTGCTCGTCCCGAGCAGGTAAAACGATAACACAGATAATTTCTGGAGTGACATGCCATCATAAACTTGATCATACTATTTGTAAAGCATATGTAGTGAATGCAGCGATCAAAACAATGGTAACGACATGAGTAAACAACTGAATCATAAAGCAAAGACTTTTCATGAATAGCACTTCAAGACAAGCATCAATAAGTCTTGCATAAGAGTTAACTCATAAAGCAATAATTCAAAGTAAAGGCATTGAAGCAACACAAAAGAAGATTAAGTTTCAGCGGTTGCTTTCAACTTGTAACATGTATATCTCATGGATATTGTCAACATAGAGTAACATAATAAGTGCAATAAGCAAGTATGTAGGAATCAATGCACAGTTCACACAAGTGTTTGCTTCTTGAGGTGGAGAGAAATAGGTGAACTGACTCAACATTGAAAAGTAGAAGAATGGTCCTCCATAGAGGAAAAGCATCGATTGCTATATTTGTGCTAGAGCTTTGATTTTGAAAACATGAAACAATTTTGTCAACGGTAGTAATAAAGCATATGCATCATGTAAATTATATCTTATAAGTTGCAAGCCTCATGCATAGTGTACTAATAGTGCCCGCACCTTGTCCTAATTAGCTTGGACTACCGGATCATCACAATGCACTGTTTTTACCAAGTGTCACAAAGGGGTACCTCTATGCCGCCTGTACAAAGGTCTAAGGAGAAAGCTCGCATTGGATTTCTCGCTATTGATTATTCTTCAACTTAGACATCCATACCGGGACAACATAGACAACAGATAATGGACTCCTCTTTTATGCATAAGCATATAACAACAATTAATAATTTTCTCATTTGAGATTTGAGGATTGTTGTCCAAAACTGAAACTTCCACCATGGATCATGGCTTTAGTTAGCGGCCCAATGTTCTTCTCTAACATATGCATGCTTAACCATATGGTGGTAGATCTCTCTTACTTCAGACAAGACGGACATGCATAGCAACTCACATGAAATTCAACAATGAATAGTTGATGGCGTCCCCAGGAACATGGTTATCGCACAACAAGCAACTTAATAAGAGATAAAGTGCATAAGTACATATTCAATACCACAATAGTTTTTAAGCTATTTGTCCCATGAGCTATATATTGTAAAGGTGAAGAATGGAGATTTAAAGGTAGCACTCAAGCAATTTACTTTGGAATGGCGGAGAAATACCATGTAGTAGGTAGGTATGGTGGACACAAATGGCATAGTGGTTGGCTCAAGTATTTTGGATGCATGAGAAGTATTCCCTCTCGATGCAAGGTTTAGGCTAGCAAGGTTATTTGAAACAAACACAAGGATGAACGGTGCAGCAAAACTCACATAAAAGACATATTGAAAACATTATAAGACTCTACACCGTCTTCCTTGTTGTTCAAACTCAATACTAGAAATTATCTAGACCTTAGAGAAACCAAATATGCAAACCAAATTTTAGCATGCTCTATGTATTTCTTCATTAATGGGTGCAAAGCATATGATGCAAGAGCTTAATCATGAGCACAACAATTGCCAAGTATCACATTACCCAAAACATTTATAGCAATTACTACATGTATCATTTTCCAATTCCAACCATATAACAATTTAACGAAGGAGAAACTTCGCCATGAATACTATGAGTAGAAACCAAGGACATACTTGTCCATATGCTACAGCGGAGCGTGTCTCTCTCCCACACAAGCATGATGTAATCCAATTTATTCAAACACAAACAAAAAGAAAAACAAACAGACGCTCCAAGTAAAGTACATAAGATGTGACTGAATAAAAATATAGTTTCAAGGGAGGAACCTGATAATGTTGTCGATGAAGAAGGGGATGCCTTGGGCATCCCCAAGCTTAGACGCTTGAGTCTTCTTGATATATGTAGGGGTGAACCACCGGGGCATCCCCAAACTTAGAGCTTTCACTCTTCTTGATCATAGTATATCATCCTCCTTTCTTGACCCTTGAAAACTTCCTCCACACCAAACTCGAAACAACTCATTAGAGGGTTAGTGCACAATAAAAATTAACATATTCAGAGGTGACACAATCATTCTTAACACTTCTGGACATTGCATAATGCTACTGGACATTAGTGGATCAAAGAAATTCATCCAACATAGCAAAAGAGGCAATGCGAAATAAAAGGCAGAATCTGTCAAAACAGAACAGTTCGTATTGACGAATTTTAAAATGGCACCAGACTTGCTCAAATGAAAATGCTCAAATTGAATGAAAGTTGCGTACATATCTGAGGATCATGCACGTAAATTGGCTTGATTTTCTGAGCTACCTACAGGGAGGTGGACCCAGATTCGTGACAGCAAAGAAATCTGGAACTGTGCAGTAATCCAAATCTAGTACTTACTTTTCTATCAACGGCTTTACTTGGCACAACAAAACACAAAACTAAGATAAGGAGAGGTTGCTACAGTAGTAAACAACTTCCAAGACACAAAATAAAAACAAAGTACTGTAGCAAAATAACACATGGGTTATCTCCCAAGAAGTTCTTTCTTTATAGCCATTAAGATGGGCTCAGCAGTTTTAATGATGCACTCGCAAGAAATAGTATTTGAAGCAAAAAGAGAGCATCAAAAGGCAAGTATGAAACAAATTTAAGCCTAACATGCTTCCTATGCATAGGAATCTTGTAAATAAACAAGTTCAAGAAGCATAATGCAACAAGCATAGAAAGATAAAACAAGTATAGCTTCAAAAATTTCAGCACATAGAGAGGTGTTTTAGTAACATGAAAATTTCTACAACCATATTTTCCTCTCTCATAATAACTTTCAGTAGCAACATGAGCAAACTCAACAATATAACTATCACATAAAGCATTCTTATCATGAGTCTCATGCATAAAATTATTACTCTCCACATAAGCATAATCAATTTTATTAGTAATAGTGGGAGCAAATTCAACAAAGTAGCTATCATTATTATTCTCATCAAGTGTTGGAGGCATAGTATAATCACAACAAAATTTACTCTCCATAGTAGGTGGTACCAAAAGACTACTATCATTATAATCATCATAAATAGGAGGCAAAGTATCATCAAAGAAAATTTTCTCCTCAATGCTTGGTGGACTAAAAAGATCATGCTCATCAAAACCAGCTTCCCCAAGCTTAGAATTTTCCATATCATTAGCAACAATGGTGTTCAAAGTATTCATGCTAACATGTTCCATGGGTTTTTTAATTTTCGCATTAAACCATTCATGTCTTGACTCAGGAAATAGAATAAAAAGCTCACAGATGTTGTCCATTATGCCTTACTAGTGTAAACAAGAAACAACAAGTTGCAATTGCAGGATCTAAAGGAAATAGCTTCGAGCACAAACACAATGGCGCCAGAAAAGTACTTTACCTGGAACCGAAGTATGAGTGCCTTTTACCTTTCCTCCCCGGCAACGGCGCCAGAAAAGTGCTTGATGTCTACGTTCCCCCTCCTTTCTCACGTAGACAGGTGTTGGGCCTCCAAGAGCGAGAGGTTTGTAGAACAGCAGCAAGTTTTCCCTTAAGTGGATCACCCAAGGTTTATCGAACTCAGGGAGGAAGAGGTCAAAGATATCCCTCTCATGCAACCCTGCAACCACAAAGCAAGAAGTCTCTTGTGTCCCCAACACACCTAATAGGTGCACTAGTTCGGCGAAGAGATAGTGAAATACAGGTGGTATGAATATATATGAGCAGTAGCAACGGTGCCAGAAAATAGCTTGATGGCGTGTATTGCAGCAGTAGTAAACAAGTAGCGATAGCAGTATTTAAGAACAAGGCCTAGGGATTACACTTTCACTAGTGGACACTCTCAACATTGATCACATAACAGAATAGATAAATGCATACTCTACACTTTTGTTGGATGATGAACGCATTGCGTAGGATTACACGAACCCTCAATGCCGGAGTTAACAAGCTCCACAATTTGTTCATATTTAGTAACCTTATAGTGTAAGATAGATCAAAAGACTAAACCAAGTACTAACATAGCATGCACACTATCGCCTTCATGCATATGTAGGAGGAATAGATCACATCAATACCATCATAGTAATAATTAACTCCACAATCTACAAGAGATCATGATCATAGCCTACGACAAGAACCACACGGTGCACACACTAGTCACCTTTACACACGTGCAGGAGGAATAGAACTACTTTAATAACATCACTAGAGTAGCACATAGATAAATTGTGATACAAAACTCATATGAATCTCAATCATGTAAAGCAGCTCATGAGATTATTGTATTGAGGTACATGGAGAGAGATTAACCACATAGCTACCGGTACAGCCCCGAGCCTCGATGGAGAACTACTCCCTCCTCATGGGAGTAGCAGCGGTGATGAAGATGGCGGTGGAGATGGCAGCGGTGTCGATGGAGAAGCCTTCCGGGGGCACTTCCCCGTTCCGGCAGCGTGCCGGAGCAGACTCTGTCCCCCAGATCTTGGCCTCGCGATGGCGGCGGCTCGGAAGGTTTCTGGTTTCGTCGAACGCCTCGGGGTTTTCGATCCAGGGGGCTTTATATAGGCGAAGAGGCGGCGCGGGAGGGCTTACGGGGGCCCACACCATAGGCGGCGTGGCCCCCCTCTGGCCGCGCCAGGGTGTGGTGTGGGACCCCCAGGGCTCCCCTCTGGCGGCTCTCGGGTGTTCTGGATGGTTCCGGGAAAAATAGGAACCTGGGCGTTGATTTCGTCCGATTCCGAGAATATTTCGTTACTAGGATTTCTGAAACCAAAAATAGCAGAAAACAGGAACTGGCACTTCGGCATCTTGTTAATAGGTTAGTTCCAGAAAATGCACGAATATGACATAAAGTGTGCATAAAACATGTAGATAACATCAATAATGTGGCATGGAACATAAGAAATTATCGATACGTCGGAGACGTATCAGAATGTCAGAACAAATCTCCTCGTCAATCTTTCTCTTAACCATGGCTGTCTGTTTTGGGCCACCCCTGAACGGACCCAGCAAATTGTTAGGTTCCAAGATCGCGCTTGCCAGGTGCGCGAATTTCTCAATTTTTGCACGAGAACCTTGACCCTGGTTTACAAGACTTTATTTCCTCGAGATGAAGCTCCAAAAACTCTTCCTGGACTACTGGAGAAATTTAGAGATGCCCCTCGCATTCATAATTTTGTGCGAGCTCAATTGACTGCTGGAGCGAGGTTTGCCATGATTATAATAAACATTTGTCATCCCAAGTTGGACCTGACGAAGATTGTTGCTGATTGCTTGGCCAAGAAATCGCGGCGAAAAAATTATATTGACACAATCAATGACATGGTGACTCCTGTGGCCGAGTCGATGATGGACGAACTTCTTCGGATGGATTCAGAATTCTTCGTCAAGGGGACCTATGCTGAACACAAAACAACCAGAGGTTTATCCATAGATAGTATCTTAGGCCTTGATTGAGCTGCACTATATTGCGAGAAATCTATGTCTGTATTTTTTTTAATCTCTTTTTGTTCCGAAGAAATTTGTTTATATTGTAAAGTGGCCTATATTGTTGGAGCCCCAGAGCCTCTGGCTGAAGTTTATACTGTTTTGCTATCTCGAAGATTTTTCCTCTTGTCGTAAGAAGATATATTTATTTTTCCATCGATGGGTTTCAAACCCCCGAGTGTCTTGGTGTCGAAGTTCTATATTTTTGTTGCGAGGTTTTCAGACCAAAGCAATAAGATCTTGACGAGTATACTTTATTTATAATTGTTAACTTCCGATGTTATATTTGGCGAGATATTATTGTACCAAGGCGAAATATTTCGGTAAGTCTAGTTTATCTATATTGTATGTATGTTGTAACTTGAAGGCGTTGAGCCCCCGAGCGTGTCGAAGAATAAGAAGTATATCTCCACTATCTTTATTATATTGCAGCACCGCGAGCCCGCCTCATTAAAAAACCTTTCTGGCCCCACTCGGTGCCCCGAAAAGGAAAAGAGTGCGTCTGAAAACTTGCGGGCGTTTCAGTACATTGTATTTTTACAAAGGAGGACTATATTTCGACTCTAGGCGTAGAACCGCCTGAGCTGCGCCACGTTCCAGGGGTTTTTCTCGGGAGCCCCCGTCTTCTTGTCCTTGATCCTGTATGCTCCTTCGTCGATGACTTCTGTGACGACGTAAGGGCCTAGCCATGGTGATTCGAGCTTTTCAGTACTTTTTTGATTTAAACGTAAGACCAAATCTCCGACCTGGAAAGATCTTGGCCTTAACCGTCGACTGTGGTAGTTTTTGAGGTCCTGCTGGTATTTGATGACTCGTGAAAGTACTTCGTCTCGAGCTTCATCGAGTGCGTCCATATCATCCTCCCGAGCCTTTCGTGATGTTTCTTCGTCATATTCTGTTACTCTTGGAGAATCATGCTCTATTTCAATTGGTAATACTGCTTCGGCTCCGTGGACGAGAAAAAACGGAGTTTCTTGTGTTGCCGTATTTGGTGTTGTTCGGATGCTCCACAAAACACTTGGCAATTCCTCTGGCCAGGTATGTCGAGCTTTTCAAGCGGTCCTAGCAGGCGCTTTTTGATGCCGTTGCAGATGATACCATTGGCTTTCTCGACTTGGCCATTGGTTTGCGGGTGCCCAACTGACGCAAAGTGCAATTTAATGCCTACTTCTGCACAGTACTCCTTGAATTCTTTGGACGTAAAGTTTGTACCGTTGTCTGTGACAATGCTATGAGGCACTCCAAACCGAAAAACGAGGCCTTTCACAAACTTTATTGCCGACGCTGCATCTGGTGAATTTATTGGCTTCGCTTCTACCCACTTGGTGAATTTGTCGACAGCGACCAGCAGGTACTCATAGCCTCCAGGCGAAGCTTTGTGTAGTTTGCCCACCATATCGAGTCCCCATTGGGGAAAGGGCCACGACAATGGTATTGGCATCAGTTCTGCCGCCGGAGAGTGAGGTTTTGCGGCAAATCTCTGACACGCGTCACAGGTTCGTACTATTTCTTTGGCATCCTCGATTGCTATCAACCAATAAAATCCTGCCCGAAAAACCTTGGCTGCAATAGCTCGACTGCTCGCGTGGTGGCCACATATTCCTTCGTGCACATCCTTTAGGATTATCCTTCCTTCCTCGGGTGTGACGCACCTTTGCAGGACGCCTAAAATATTTCGCTTGTATAACTCCCCTTTGACCACTGTGAAAGCTTTGGATCGTCGAATAACTCGCCTTGCCTCAACTGGATCGTCGGGTATTTCTTTCCTGAGTATATATGATATGTACGCTTGCATCCAAGGAACTTCTACCATCATCACAAGCTCTTGGTCCTCTTCGTCCTCCACGGCTTCCTTGAGGGGCGCCGAAGTTTTTTCTTCCTTTGCTTTTTTCTGCACCTTTTTTGGCTTCGTGGATCTCTCCGCTATTTCTTCCCAAAATACACCTGGCGGGATTGGAAGGCACTGCGACCCGATGTTTGCGAGAACGTCGGCTTCATCATTGCTCAATCTACTGATGTGATTTACCTCACATCCATCGAACAACTTCTCAAGCTCGTTGTACACCTCCTTATATGCTATCATGTTGTCATTGACTGCATCACATTGGTTCATAACCTGCTGAGCCACCAATTGTGAGTCGCCAAAGATTTTTAGTCGAGTTGCACCGCAAGCTTTCGCCATCTTCATCCCGTGTATGAGGGCTTCGTATTCTGCTTCATTGTTGGATGCGTTTGGGAACGTCATCCGTAGGACGTATTTTAACTTGTTGCCTTCAGGTGATATAAGTATTACTCATGCGCCAGCTCCCTCTACTCTCTTGGATCCATCGAAGTTCATGGTCCAAGTTCTTGATAAATCTGGGGGTCCCGTGTTTTGCAGCTCCATCCACTCTGCAATGAAATCTGGCAAAACTTGTGACTTGATTGCCTTTCTTTTTTCACACGTGATGTCCCAAGGGGAAAGTTCTATTCCCCAAAGGGAGACACACCCTGTAGCTTCTGGATTGTTCAGTATATTTGAAAGAGGTGCTTCATTGACTACTATTATCGGGTGTGCCGAAAAATAGTGGCGCAACTTTCTTGCTGTTGTGATCACTCCATATGCTAGTTTCTGGTACTGCGGGTACCGTTGTTTGGAGGGCGATAAAACTTCACTGATGAAATATACCGGCCTTTGCACTCCATGAAGCTTCCCTTCTTCTTCTCTTTCGACAACTAGCACCGTGCTAACCACCTGGGGTGTCGCTGCAATGTATAGCAGGAGAGGTTCCTTTTCCTTCGGCGCCACCAAGATTGGTGGTGTCGAGATTGTGCGTTTCAGATCCTCGAAAGCTCTATCGGCTTCTTCGTTCCACTGGAATTTCTCCCCTTGTTTTATCAAAGCGTAGAACGGTAACGCTTTTTCTCCCAGCCTGGCGACGAATCTGCTCCAAGCTGCGACTCGCCCAGTTAGTTGCTGTATTTCTTTCAACTTTGTTGGCTTCCTCATTGTTACGATAGCTTGTATTTTGTCGGGATTTGCTTCAATCCCTCTTGCTGAAACTAGAAACCCAAGAAGTTCTCCTGCTGGGATGCCGAAGGAGCATTTCGTCGGGTTCAGCTTGAGGCAGAATTTTTCGAGGTTGTCAAAGGTTTCCTTGAGATCCTCGATCAGTGTCGCCCCTTTTTTTGACGTTATGATGACATCGTCTATGTATACTTGCACGTTTTTTCTAATCTGTGTCGCCAAACACTTCTGCATCATCCTCTGATATGTTGCTCCCGCGTTTTTCAGACCAAAAGGCATTGTTCTGTAACAAAACACGCCGTAAGGTGTGATGAACGCTGTTTTTACTTCATCTTCTTCTTTTAATCTGATCTGGTTATAAACAGAATATGCGTCAAAGAAGGAAAGACGTTCACATCCTGCCGTGGAGTCGATAATTTGATCGATCCTTGGGAGGGGAAAGTGATCCTTTGGACAATGTTTATTGAGACACGTAAAGTCAACGCACATGCGAAGGACCTTAGTGTTTTTCTTCGTCACCAGCACTGGATTTGCTACCCATGTGGCCTCTGTGTGCAGCTCCTTGATAAAACCAGCTTCTCTTAGTCGATCAATTTCTGACAGCATAGCCTTGCGGTTTGGTTCCGAAAAACGCCGCAAAGGTTGTTTGATTGGTCTCGCTAGTGGATCCAAGTTTAGGTGGTGCTCGGCAAGTTCCCTGGGTACTCCTGGCATGTCAGCTGGACACCATGCGAAGATTTTCCAGTTCTCACGGAGGAACTCGACGTGCGCGCTTTCCTATGCGAGGTCCATGTCGTTTGCGATGGACGTCGTCTTTTTCGGGTCTGTCGGGTGAATCTGCACCTCCTTAGAGTTTTTCTCAGTATTGAAAGTTGATTCTTTATTTGGCCTTCCAATGTCTGGCAGTACGTCGTAGTCAGTCATAAGCCTTGACGCCGCATACTCAGCTTGCATCCCGAAAGTTTCTGATATCCGATGAAAATCATTGTCACATTTATCGGCTAAAGAAAAGCTTCCTTTGACTGTGATTGGTCCCTTAGGTCCAGGCATCCTCCACAGCAGGTACGTGTAATGTGGTACCGCCATAAATCTAGCATATGCTGGTCGTCCCAACAGAGCGTGGTACTGTGACGGAAAATCTACGACTTCAAACTCCAACTTCTCGATCCTGTAATTTTCTCGAGTCCCAAACTAAACGTCGAGATTGATCTTCCCCAGCGGATAACTTGGCTTCTCCGGTGTGATACCATGGAACCTCGTGTCCGTTGGTTTCAGGTTTGCTAGGGATATATTCATCTTCCTTAGTGTATCTGCATACATAAGGTTTAAGCTGCTGCCGCCATCTATGAACACGCGAGAGACGTCGAACCCTGCGATGACTGCTGGTAGGATAAGTGCTGACTGCCCTGGTCGAGGAACTTGCTGTGGATGATCTGCTATGGTGAAGCCAATATCTTGCCCTGACCAATTAAGGTACTCAACTGTTGGTGGAAGCATTTTTTCTGCCATGAACACTTGCCGCGAAATTACTTTCTGAGTTCTATTGGATGGCGTTCCTTTCTGAATCATCGAGACCACTCCGTTAGAGTTAGGATCAACGTAGGGCGGCGGTGGAGGTGCTGCCGCTATTCTGAGCTGATGTCGATTGTCGTCTGTAATCGCGGGAGGGGGTGGCAAGTGAATCTCACTCCTGGGTTCTCGAGGATTTCTCTGTGCTGCCCGAGCATTAGCATGCTCTGCCCACCTTAACATTGCTTGGAAATTGCGACAATCTTTCTACAGATGTCCTGACTGTCTTTTTCTGTTGCTGTCGAGGAAGAAGTGCATTTGACACGGTCCGTTCATCATTTCTTCGGGAGACACGAAAGGCCTCTGGAACCTTGGCCCACTATTTTGCCTATTGTTTCGAGAGTCATCTCTATTGTCGCCTCGTTGCTCATTGCTTCTCTGGTAATCATCTCTGTTGTTTCCCCCGGTGTTTGCTCGGAAGCCTGCCGAAATTTGACCTGGAGCATCGTAACTTGGGTACTACTGAGGAAATCGTCGCCTTGGTTGATAGTTTCGACCGCGATCTTCCTCTGGCGACCTATGCCGTTTGTTGTGAACAGCATCTTCTCCATCTGCCCACCTGTTTGCTATTTCCATTAAAGCAGATACTGTCTTTGGATTGGTTCTCCCCAAATCCTCGACAAAATCTCCACGCCTGATCCCTGCGGCAAACGCATCTATCGCTCTCTCGTCAGATATATTTTCTGCCGAGTTTTTGATGATGTTCCACCTTTGGATATATTTTCTCATTGGCTCGTCTGGCTTTTGTCGGCACGCTCTCAACTCCTCTAACGACGCAGGTTTCTTGCACGTGGACCGGAAGTTCTTGACGAACACGTCCTCGAAGCTTTCCCAGCTGTCGATGGATCCTGGAGGAAGTTTCTTTATCCAAGATCGTGCGGCTCCACTCAAATGCACCTGGATGCTTTGCATAGCTGTTGCTCTGGTTCCTCCTGTAAGTTTCACCGTCTCGAGATAATCAACTAGCCAATCCTCTGGATCTTGAAGGCCATCGAATTTCTTGAAGTTATCAGGTAACTTGAATCCTGAAGGGACTCGAGTTTTTCGCACTCTCCTCGTGAAGCACGACAAGCCACACATATCCTCTTCGTTTAATTCTGGGGACTGCCGATGTTCCCTCCTGCTTTGTCACGCTCTGTCGACCCTTGCTTGTGCTGCCGTATCCCTTGCTCCACTTGGTCCTTCAGGAGCTGCTGCTGCTGCTGCCGCAGGTCGTGGACTATTTTGCCTTGTTGTTCCTTCCGGAGGTGTTGATACAAACGCCGTCCCCATGGCTCCAACTCCTGCTATCGCCATGTTGTACAGTGTTTCCCTTGGATCTCCTGGAGGTGGTTTGGATGCGAGGATAAAAGCTTGTGTCGCCATATACCCAGCCTCTGGTGTTTTAGGGATGATGTTCCCTCTCGTGTCTATTGACATAAAAGACATGTCGAGGTTTTGGACCAAGTGCTCTCTTTCTCCTTCAGGTACGTGTTGTAACCTCGATCTTGCTCTATTCCGAGCCTCCCTGTGGCTATCACCCAAAGTTCTAGATTGTCGACTCAGCTCTGCCCTTCGCCTGCTTGATGCAGAGGCTGCCTCCTTTCTTCTGTTTAGCTCAGCTGTCTGTTTTTCCAATTCTCTTCCAGCTCGTGCGAGCCTATATTGATATGCTTGTAATTCTTCTGGTGTGGCTGTGGTAGCCATTGGCTCTGAGCCATCCATAGCCCTTGCGGCTCTATCCCATGCTGCTTGCGGGAGTCGTACTCTGTCTCGCGGCTGTGGCCCGATATATTTATTGCCTAGACCTCGTCGCAAATCAGAGGGATCGACGTATGGATTTCCCAAATCGTCGAAAGCCTCAGATGTTTCCTCCTGGTCATGGCTTGGCTCTCCGATGACATAAATCTGATGATACTTTGTATTCAGATCTATGTTGGGTTTGGTGACACCATCATTAAGATTGGCGAAGACCTTGCCCACTGTAATGGATTTGTCGATGAAGTTGTAGCTGTCGACACTGCTTGAGCCATCGCTTATATATGAGTCCGCAGATGACTCAAACGACATGTCGCTGAAGATCTTGGCGAGTTTTTCTCTTGCACTGGTGCTGATGAAGCGTGACGACGAAGTTTTTTCTTCTCCTGATTCGGTTGACGATGTATAGCTTGAAAAATCGGAATCGACCGCCGACGATCCCGACGAAATCGGAATTTCGACACGATACGATCCTTCTTTCTCGACGCGAAAGTGAAACCTTCCGAACGTCATCTCCATAGGCTCCTCCAGATACGCATATGCATCCAAACGGGAGGGCGGGTGAGGAACAAAATCGACAGGACCAGTAGCGATCTGTTTACCTCGATCCATTGCGTTGCTTGCGGTTGACGAAGTCGACGATCTTGAACATGCCATCGAGATCATATCCTTGACGCCTCTAGTTCCCACAGACGGCGCCAATTGACAAGGTATTAACTTTTCAATGCCTACGGGTTGTAGACTAGGGTTTAGTTGGAAGTAGAGGGCAAGTAGATCTCGAAGGTTTCAGCCGAAAAGTACTCGACGATTATGAAATTAGGGTTTGAGAAACAATGATTCGATGATTTCTTCGTCCCTCGACTCCCCCTTATATAGGAGGCGGAGCCGAGGGATTCGTGTTGTACAAGTTACAGAGTCCGGGAAGGTTTCTAACTCATCCCGCAAGATTACAAATAACACTTCCTATTACAACTCTAGCTTTCCTTAGTAATATCTTGGGCTTCCGAATCTTCTTATTCTTCGGGTAGTGGGCCTTCAGTAAACCCCGGGTACTATCTTCGGCAGGCCCATTTGGGATGCCTATGTCAGCGGTCTCCAGGAAGCAAGAAGAGTTACGTTCGACGCGCTTCGTTAACGCGGACAAGGAGGAAGGTGGCGCCGACACCTAAAGTCCGCCGGAGAGGCGCCGGCGGCGAGGACCTACGGAGGCTGCGACGGTGACCACGATGGAGAGGTAGAAACATGCAGCAAGGGGAGGAGAGAAGGTATCTAGGAGGTGCGCTATAGTACCAGGGAGCTTGAGGAAGGTTCGGTATGGCCGGAGGTGGACGGGCGGCGCCCGGATCGGAGAAATTCGCCGGCGACCGTGGCAGAGGGCGGAGATGATGGCGACACGCAGAGTGTCTCCCTCAATTCACTACACCAGGACGAAGACAAGGATGAGGCGGACCCACCGATGCCCTCGGGTCGACGGGGGGAGGCCCGTAGCGGTGGCGCCATGGTAGCCTGTTGCGGGTGCTCGGGTGGTTCACAACAGAGAAGAAGAAAAGGAGGGAGAAGAGGGTGGCGGTGGTGCGAGGGGAGAAGAGGGGAGGGTTGGTGACCTAGGGTTTTGCCGCGCAGGAGATAAGAGGTGGGGAGCAGGTGAGTTATGGGTGCGCGCGGTGGTGCGCGATGACGTCTACAGGGAAGATCACACGTCTCTCGTGGAGAGAAGACGACAAGCGTCGAGAGGAAAAAGAAAATGGAGTGGGCTGCCGAAACGGTATGGGGAAGGTGGGCTGCTCGGGCTGGGAGAGAGAGATGGGCCACCGGGTGAGAGAAGGAAGAGAGGAAGATGGGCCAGGGGAGAAAGAGGCCTGGATACCTTAGGGTTTGTTTTTAAAAGAAAGGACAAGGGGATGTTTTATTATAAAAAACATATGAAGGGAAAAATAAAATAGCTAGGGTTTATAAAATAATTTTATTTTTGTTAAATAAAACATGAATGATATGATGTGTATGCCATGATAATGCACAAAATGAAAATAACAAACAAATCTAATACGGGGGTTTTCCTGGGTCGCTACAACAACTAGGATTACTGGATTAGTTTGGTACATAAGCTTATGAGGGTAAATCTTAATGATGAACCAGATAGTTTTAAGTGGTGCTTATCTACTACTTGTGGTTTGACAGTTAAGTATATGTATGCCGATTATATGAATGAACATATGGTTTTCTTAGAAAATACTCGTGGAAAATTAAGGTTCCACTAAAATTAGGATCTTTATGTGGTTTTTATATAAGAAAGTGGTTCTAACTAAAGATAATCTTGCAAAAAGGCATTGGAACGGGTGCACAAAGTGTGTCTTTTGTAGCTCGTGGGAAACAATTGATCATCTGTTCATTTCATGTCTTTTTTCCCGCTTAGTTTGGAGGGTGGTACATTTCACATTTAGTATTCCACCTCCATCTAGTGTCGCTAATTTATTTGGAAATTCATTTAACGGGATTGACAAAATCACAAAGGCTTTAATTCGTTTGTGCTTTAGTCTGGGTAATATGGAATGATGAAAACAATGTGGTTTTTAATAGGAGTTCCAAACGAAAAAAAAAGTTGCAGGTTAGGGCTGCTTCATCGATACACATGTTGTCCTACCAACTTTCTTGCGGAGTAGCGGGAACCTAAGGATACTGGATGCAATCGGCTGATGGGGTTGTATGGGCTATATTCAGCTAGGATGGTTGGCTGCATTCTAGTCACCTTTAGGGTGTAAAGGTGCGATCTCGGTGGGATCACACTTTTAGTGTATTTTTTCCTTTTTTAATTTAAAATTTTGTGTCAAAATTACACTAGAAAAAGCAAAATGTACTACAAGTGAGAGTTAGGTGGGACCCACTTGATACCCTAGTCGCCTTCATGATCCTTGCAGCCAACTATATTTGTGTAATCTTTTAATATGGTTGATTTATGTTGCGACTTTGAGTGATCCTTGAGTTCAAAACTCTGATGAGCTTTGCAATAAGAAAAAGGATGTGCACATCGCTTTGATACAGAGGGCGGGGCAGCGCTCCCATTTTTTTTTAAAAAAAGTCTGCTACTCAAGAGCTTATATAAATTTTTGTAACAAACAGAAAGTTTCATTGGTCAACATTATTTGGGAAACCTACTACCAAGATTCTTTACCATATCAAGAGCTGAAAATTATTCATTTTGGTGGAGGGACGGCTTAAAATTAGTGCATGCATACCAAATCATTGTTCAATGTAAGGTTAATACAGGGGGCACTATTAAGTTTTGGAAAAAATAATTGGACAAACTTGGCCCCACAGACTATTTGGCCTCATATATTTTCCTTTGTTCTCAATGAAAACATATCAATACAGCAAATGGTCAATATGCATCTGAGGAAGAATTCTTTCATTTGCCTCCTTCCGAAGAAGTTTTTCATGAACTAGCTGATTTGCAGCAAGTTGGTCACAACATTGAGTTGAATGGCGTACTGTGGGGTGTGGCACTATGCATGGGGAAGTACTTAATCTGTATTAGAAGCATACAAAGCCTTTCAAGAACCTAAAACCCATCTCCTTTCAAATGGCCTTGGGATTCAAGTTGTCAGAAAAAATATAAGATCTTTTGCTGGTATTTGCTGCATAACAGATTATACAGAAGAGCGCTTCTTTAGAGGAATAACTTGGGGGTTTGCTTCCATACACCCCCCACCCCTCCTTCAAACTCAGTAACATCAACTATGAAATTAAACCGTACCCGTTCACTCTTTTATCAATTTATAGACAAGATTTAACCCAACCTATTAAAATCTTTATTATAAGTATTGCCCTCGTAGATCTCTATATGCTTTGTAGAATTGTATGACCGTATATTGTGGTAGTATGAGTAGATGTATATTTTGTGCCCCGTTCTTGGGTATAAGTTTTGATCCAACTAGTATAATAGGGCATGAGAGAGGGGGAATGTGTGCATTAGTTGGAGTAACATGGTAGTATGGAACTGGACTGTGACTACAAAGTTTGAGTCCTACTATGAGTTTTTACATTTCCCTTGTTACCTCACTTGGGAAAATGAACTAGGGAAAAATTAATGCATGTGTTGCTATCACCAAGAGATCAACAATGGTGAACTCATATCTTTTGAGGTAGAATATTTTATATTCAACATCATGTAATATAAGCAAGCAATACTTTATTTTTTAATGTAGTTTCTGGATTTTTCTCTTACAAGAGGAGTATTTGTAGAATGTGTTGCATCATCTCAACCATAGCACGTGATGGCCATATGAATATTTATCAAACACATATCAAAGTTACATAAATAATGTGCCTTTCTTGAAGTTATTTTGATTCCATCATGTTTATAAGAGAGTACACAAGTGAAACCACGAACCCTGGTCCGTTTTAATAATAAAAAACACAATTTACTTACATTTATATACCTTTCAATTTTTATCATTTCATTAATCCGAAAATACAAAAATACTTGCTACACTTGCATTTAGTTCTTTCATATAATCTACAGCACTACCATCACCATACCACTTTATTTTCGCATAGTATTTGGTTTACCTTTGAGATTGCATTTAGTTCAATTTACTTCACATGTTGCATATTTACTTTAATTGACTACACTTTACTTATTTGTTATCAATTCTAATACGAGACCTTGTGCTTGACAACCACTTGGTGGAGTTGGTTGGGGACACAAGACAACACTACTTTGTGTTTTAGGTTGTTTAATGAGGAAATAATTGTAGGGTTTCATAGCAAAATAAAAACAAAAAAAATTCTAACTAGCGTACTATGATTGCCCAAATCTATCTAAGAGAAATGATGGAACGGAAACGATTTCGGTGACGTATCCTCGTAGACCGAAAACGGTTAACTTGTGCTCAAACGTGGATGATGTACTCGTACTTGTCGCTGACCTCAGGGTTGATTTGTAGTCCTCTCGTATGACATAAAGTTCCGCAAGTGGCAGCACCTCGTAGTTTTGCACACGTGCAGCACTCAACGATGCTCCCGGCTCCAATCCAGCGAAGTTGCGGAAGTACATCTTCTGGATCTTGATCCCAGCAGTGCTCCTGCTAGTTCTGGCTCTGTTTTTGTTTTTCGGTGTTTATGTGGCGCTCTCTTTGAGGAAGCCTTGGGATTCCTTTATATGGAAGTTTTTAGGATAGATGGAATCCGTGGGTGAAAGAATCAAGTGAATCAAACGGCTGAGGAGGGAAAGAGGTAGGGTGGTGCGCACACCCTTACTAGGCGTGCCACCTGACCTCTTTTGGCCCTCCCGGCCGTTCGCGTGAGGTCCAAGTGCTCTAGGTGCTCATCTTGATGAAATATTGATATCCAAGGAGTCGTAGCTCCATTTGACTTCATTTAGGTCCCTGAAAGATAAGAATACACAAAACAAGGTTTTCCTTTCCTGCGGGGTTATAACCAAAATAAAGGGTATCATTGGTAAATCCCCAAAAATAAATATAAAATATGGATATAACATCATATATGTTGCAAATATCTGGGAATATGTGTCAACAAACTACAAAGTTCATGCATGCATTTTACATGCATCAACATCCCGAAGCTTAACCTATGCTCGTCCTCGAGCATATTAGCTGATAAAATTAACATGGACTTTGGAGTTTGTTGCTTTGCTTCTTTTCATTGTCACACAAAGTTCACAAGGTTCAATATTTAAATAATAACAACAAGAAAGTGAGCTATAAGGTTATATATTTTACACTCTACAAAACATGCTCGACAATAAGTGGTCTTGTGTACAAACAAATGCAAAGTATTATAGACCATAAAGTATACTTGGATGAACATATAGAATTGTTGGAAGACTCTTTTTTTTTGGATATTTTGAATATTTTGACTCTTAGATAACCTAAAGTAAGTAGGGAACACATGTTCTAGTCCTCCAGTAAAATAAAAGATGGTTGAGGGAAAAATAAAGTTTTGATATATGTAGTTCACGTCAACGGTAATCATAAGGATGGGGTTCCAAGCATATTTTGTTACAGAGATTCATATGGTTTATGTGTTTGACCCCTTACAAGTTGGATGTCTCATGCCCCTTGGCACAGGCACCCACGACTCATGCTACTCAACTTCAGATTGCCATAGACCTTCTTCATATGCATATTGTTTCAATCAAGTATCACAAAGGGGCACCTCCATGCCTCCTGTACAAAGTGCCCAAGGAAATTTGGCAATCTCATTTTTTTGCGGCCATATATACCGGGAAGACAGGACAACAAACAAATGTACATCCTCTTGTAATACTAGCATTTTTTATTTTGTTTTTTACGAAAGGTGATTGAGGATGCCCATGCTGTAACTTCCACCATGATTATTTTTTCATGGCTTCCATGAGGGGCCCAATGTTCTTCTCTAACATATATGCATACTACAGTCTTTTAGCATGATAACCCCTTTATTTCTCACAAGATGGTTACCCATAACCAAAAGTTTAAACATGACAACAATTTAAATAAGTGCAATGTTGAAAGTGTTCCCCATGTCAGCATGGTTCCTACTTAACAACCTACTCATAAATTGTGAAACACATAACTTACATAGTGGTGTCACCCCACACCCGACTTTCTCATGAGATTTAAACTACACAAAAGAAATATTTCTAAGTACTTGGTAGCATAGCACACATATTATACTTGGAGTATCAAGTGCCACATAGTTAGGTATGGTGGGTGTTTCGTTTGAGTTGTTTGGATACAAGTCTTAGGTTGTTCTGAGAATTTTGGGCTAGCAAAAAGATCTAAAAGCATGCCATAGTGTCCATAGTGCCAATCATTTATTATCAAAGAAGGCTCCTTTGTATTAAAAATCCATGTATATGAGCAAAAGGTAGCACTAAATAAGGAACTAGCAAATTATCATTCATCAAAGTATTTGAAACTAGCAACACTAGACATAACTTTGAATTTCAGATTTTTTTGCTTTCATTCCCTTTTCTTTTGATAGCACACAAATTATTCTAATTAAGGCATTCAAACATGGGATGTTTGTTTCAGTAGCTCTTTCGTAAGAATGCAAAATATCTATCATGTTGGTATCATTTATTTCCAAGCAAAACTAGACATAAGACTAGACAAAGACGCTCCAAGTTTCTACGATCATTCTATGTTGCTCAAAAAACAAAGTTTAGAAGTTTGCAAACCGAGAGTTTAATAGGTCCAGTGGGGTGCCTTGGAAATCTCCAAGCTTATTGTCTTTACCATTATTGGATAGCTCTCGGTGTGTTGTTCCTCCCTTGCCTGTCAAAAAACTTCGACACAAAACTTTCTTCCATTTATTTTCTATGGGGTGACATTAGTGGTACAAGAATATTATAGTAGCTACCATATATATGATACGTGCAATTTGCATCATCATTATTTCTACATATTTGATTAGTTTTCATTGTTATTTTCCATCATACATTTTTTATGCATTTTTAGTCAATTTCCGGGACTTTCCTACAAAGTCCCCTTTATTGGTATTTAATTTTTGCGAGGTAGAAAACCTCCTTTTTCATATTTTATTTGTTTACAGACTTTTTGGATCGCAAAAAATCGAGAGAAAAAAATACCTGATTAGTTTTTCACCCGGAGAAGGACAGTGGGCGAAAGAATAACGCGAGGGGAGCCAGGAGGGCTGAACGGACCCAGGTGGAGTGCCCAAACATGTAGGGCGTGCCACCCGAGGTTGTTCGCACCTCAAGCATTGTTTTGGCCCTCCTTTTATACCAAAATCTCCATTTCCCCTAAAAACCTAAGCCATATTTTTCCTGAGATTTATTGAGGCGGCAGCGGAGGCGAAAGTCCTCTCCTACTCCGGAAAAGGGCAGATCCTGCTGCACCGGTGCCTCCCGTGAAGGGGAAATCGACGCCATCGAAATACCCACTCCTCCTTGGCTTGGGAGGAGACATCTCCATCAACATCTCCATCGCCACCATCTCCATCGACGAGATCGACGTCATCCCCCTCATAGTTTTTGTTGAATTGAACCCCAGATATTGTTTTTAGTGCTATTGCATGTTCGTGATTGGAAGTTTGTAATTATTTGGTGGGGAGATTATATATTCATATTGTGTTGTAATCATTATGCCTCTGGTCCATATCATGTTTGACATTTCTGAGTATTTCCCCACGTTCCTGAGGGCATAGGATGATCTGGCTATGATTTTATATGATGTGTATTGAGTATTTGGTCATGTTTTCTATATTTTATGTTGTTCTATGATGGTTCTATGCGAACGTCGACTAATATTACTTCACCTATATGGGCTCATAGGTCTGCACTTTAATGTAATGCATTAGTGTTGGAAGGGTCGGAATGACAGAAACCGTCTTCCAATACTATGGGTTGCATTAGAGGGGTTTATGTCGGGGACCCATGATCTTATGGCTATGGTGGGACATTTATGTCTTAATGATTACTGTAATTTCTCATTAAAATGGCTCTAGGACCCATTGTCAACACCCGGATTTTTAAGTCCAGATGCCTATTATGTCATACATCGCAATCCCAGGAATATTGTTGTTGCGAGGCATAATAGTTAAGTATCACAGTCATCATTCATTACAAACCATAAGTCTTACAAATTGGAATCACATGATCCATATTACACGAATAGTTGATCTATTGATCAACGAACAAACACAAGTTCAGAGTTCAACATAGCGGAAGCGGAAGATACAAGGACTCTCTAGTCCACAGGCCAACGCTTGACGTCGGAAGGCGCTTAGTTGTCGTAGGCGTCCTGCTGGTCATCTCCTTGGTCATCTTCATACTCTGGCCATTTGGATAGCCAGGGACAAAGCCGTGAGTACGTTGAGTACTCGCAAACTAATACTAATGTAAGTGCTAGACATTCTAGTGGGGTTTGCTAAGCTCTAGTTTATCTGCATAAAGCTAGTTTTAGTTCACAAGGTTTGAGAAAAGCTTATTCAAGTGCTAACTAACTCAAGTGGGAACATTAGTGTCATTCCCACCATTCAAGTGGTGATTTCAATTCAATTCACCACAAGTCATTTCCCCATCATCCTTTTCAACATCATTTTCAAAGATATGACATCGGAAACTGTATGGCCTTTCCAACCGTCCGTAACCGTGGACGCGGCTATTCGAATAGGTTTACACTCTGCAGAGGTTGCACACTTGTGCCACAACATTTGATTTCATCCGTCGGGATTACCCCGAATCATCGTAACACAGTACGCGGATCATCAACCATAACCTTTCACTTACGAATCCTAGTATGAGCACCTCTCCCCATGAGCTTGGCCTCCCAGTGAAGACCAACTGTCAACCTGGGAACTGCACAGGGCTTGGGCCGGACATTCACCTCATTTCGCATCGTATCATATCATTTCTTTTGTGGTAGAGGCAGCTTTCGGCATAACCCCGATGACGCTTGTTTAGAGGGAACCCATACTAAAACGCATAAACTTCCAGTTAAGCCCTACCCATAATCAGGTATTGTGGGGGTACTTAATAATTGGAAAGGTATCGCATTCAAACCAACATCATTGTTTATCAAAAATCACCATCTTCTCTTGTTCACATTCACCTTAAAAATCATTCAATGGAATGCATCTTCATTCCAAGGTTTCAAATCCATTTCAAAATCACATTGTTCCCATCTAGAGTAGTCAAGTTTTATTTCATTAGCACTAGCTCTAAATCATGAGGGGTGCTATCTTGCTTTGCTTGGAAGAGACTAACTAACTACTCTAGTAACCAACTTGTACCTTGACCAAAGTTAACTATAAAAGTAACTCATTTAGAAAACAAGTAAAGCTTGTAAAGTAAAATTGGGATAGGCTTATGTAAGATAAGATAAGAATCATGGTGCCTTGCCCCAAGGGGCTTTGCACTTTGCAAGAATAATAGCTTGCCTTGGTAGTTCTCAAACTGTTCCTCCTCCTCCTCTTGGTAGCAACCTTCTTCTTCGGCGTACTCTCCGGTGCTACCGTCTAAATTTGAATACGAGTATAATTACTCACTAATTCAATGGCTATTCCATACATCACATATAACACACAAACTACTCTATGCACACAAATAAATTAACTAGAGTACATGGGTTGTGGGGTTTAAATAGAATTCACTTCTTTGTATTTAATATGTAAATGATAGTTTCCATAGGGTTCTTGAGAAATAGTTTCCTCTCATTGAAATCTTCTTAAGATTTAATTTCTCCAACAATCATGGATGAACTCATATTGACCTAATCAAATGTTCATCATCATCATTTGGGAAAATGATTTAAATGAGGTGGATTACCTCATACTATTTAAATAACACTACATTTGATTTAAATCTCAAGTAATTCATATAAGAGAGTTTGGGACCAGGGGTCCAAACATCCCGTGAATTCATGTGAGACAAGTTTAAGTGAAGTGTAAGACTCCACATAATTTACCTTAATAGTTTTGGACAATATCCACTAGTTAAACTAGTCAAATGATCCTTTAATTAAACTAGGGCATGATCATGCAAAGTGACCACACCATTTTATTGCATAAACAATTAGTGTGAGTCAAATGTGAGCTATTAGAGTTGGAATTAACTTAATATCTATTTTGGTTGATTTTTAAGAATTATTTGAATAGGGAAAAGTCCCTGTCTTGTTATTTTTATCACATTTATTCTACAAAGAATCTGGCCATGAGGCCAGTGGCATTGGCTAGATAATTTCTCTAGCTTTCCAACCATATAAAGTTCACTAAATTTGGTTTAGCCAATTTGAATCTATTGAATTTCAAAGTGGAGGCAGTATTCAAAACTATTTGAATTAATTAAATCTAGTTTGAATTAAAAGGCCGGCGGGAAACGAAACTGGGCCAGATTCAAATAAAAACGGCCCAGTCCAGCCCAGCCACGGTCCACAGACGCGCGGTGCACTGACAGGGTGGGGTCCAGGCGTCAGTGGCTCATAACGCCCGAAGAGGTATGTTTTAAAGGGGAGCGTTGGATTAGAATCCAGATCAACGGCCGTGGTTCATCGTCGTCGCCGACGAGAACCCGACGATGCGGCGGTGGCAGTAGGGGGTCGGAGGGCTTACGGCGGCTCCAGCAAGGTATGGCAGTGTGCTTGGGGTAGATGTGGACGACGGCGAAGCTCCAGGTACCGGTGGCGTCGCCTGAGGTGGCTCCAATCGTCGGCGAGCTTCCGCGGCGGCGTGCGGCAGTGAGGTAGAAATTGGGCGGTAGCGATGGCTAATCGAGGTAGTGAAGGAGCTCAGGCGGTTGAGTGAGAAGAGGTGAGGCGGCTGGTGTGAAGAAATCGATGAGGCGAGGCCTCCTTTTATAGGCGAGCGAGTGCCCGAGGCTCTGCGGCGAACTCGACAAGGGCGCGGCGTCTCCGGCGGTCTAGCGAGCTAGGCGAGGGCGCGGTGGTGTTCCTGGCGTCACGGTGGTCCTCTGGATGGCGACAGGTAGGGTAGGGGGTGGCTGGTTTGGTCGCCTCGCTTCCGCGTCTGTCGCGCCCGCGGCGGGGTTTCCTCTTCGTCTCCGGCGGCGGCGGGCACGGGTCGTGGTCGAGGGCGTGTCCCATGGTGTTGCGGTGTCACGGCGAGGCTCAAGGCGTTGCGAGCGGGGCCAGGGCGTGAGCGAGGTGGCTGCGCGGCGCGTGGCCAGTGTGTGTCCGCGGCGCGCACACGTGCGACGCGAGCGGCATGCTGGCCGCCATGGGCGCGCGCTGGTCTGGCCGATGCAGTGCTCCTCCTCGACAATGGCCGGTGCTAGGCGACGTAGAGGAGCGAGGTGGCGAGCTACGGCATGGTGGCCAGGTTGGGGAAGGAAGGATGAGAGGGGGAGGTCGACGAGCTCGGGGACATGGCCGGCATGGCCATGCCCTAGCTTGCTCCTCCTCTCCCTAGGTTTGCTATGCAGCACTTAGGGTTTAAGGGGACCAGGGGACAATGTAGAATAGCTTTGGGTTAGATTAGGTGAGGTAGATCACTATTTGCAATAGTTGCAAATAGTGCCCAAATTTGGAAATTACAAAATTGTCCAAATTTGAAATAATTCAAAAGGTGAATGTGTTTGAAAAGTGAGTGTTGATATTAGTTGTAAATGACCAGAGGTGATTTGAGGTGGTGGTGGAATTTTTAGAATTCAAAAATTTGCCAAAATGGCTAAGTGTAGATTGTTCCATATGTTAAAAAGTTGGGACTTTGGATGAGCCTTGCTCATGATCAAAGATGATTTTGGCATGGTGATCTTCACCAAAGTTGTTCACCTTGATGTTGACTTTGAAATGGTGCAAAGAGTTAGCAAGAATTGGTTTGGGAAAAATTAATGGCAAGGGCTCAAAGTGGTGATCAGACTATAAATTTCAGTTTTGACCATTATCATATGTGAGTGGGATTTGTGTTTGAAATCCATTTGAATTGTGAAACTTTGATTCCAAAAGTTGTAATTAGTGTTTAATAACATTATTCAACTAATGGTGAAGACCCAATAGGTCTAGGGTCAAAATTTATAAAAATGCCATAGGGCATATGTGAGGGTTTTTAGGGTTTTGCATTTTTTTGGATTTTCTTCCTCTTTGATTTATTTGGTTGGTGATCTTCATATGATCACATTAGGGTTTTAGAGCATATCAAATACAAGTAAAAGCAATCATCATGGCATATCACTCAAATGCACAAGTCCTATGCATGGTACTATATGCAAATAGAAAAGTTTTTGTTGGTTTGAAATTTTGCTTTCTGGATTTCTCTAACTTTCTTTTTATTGAAATTTGGGGTGTTACAAACCCTTCCCCCTTACAAAAGATCTCGTCCCGAGATCGAAAACAAAGTTAGGTACTAAAGAGATCTGGGTACTCCTTCTTCATGAAGTCTTCGCGTTCCCATGTGGCTTCAGCCTCGGTATGATTGCTCCATTGGATCTTTAGAAACTTGATGCTTCGGGTGCGGGTGGTTCGGTAAGCTTCTTCCAGAATGCGAATCGGCACTTCGCGGTAAGTCAGATCCTTGTTGATATCCACCGATCGGTGATCGATGTTCTTGAACACTTCGGTCTTCTCCGGGACTTCAAGGCATTTCCGGAGAAGTGAGATGTGAAACACGTCGTGCACAGCCGACATTTCTTCAGGCAACTCCAGTTGATAAGATACTTCACCTCGGTGGCTGAGGACTTTGAAAGGTCCGACATAGCGGGGTGCAAGCTTTCCTTTCAGTTGGAACCTTTGCATTCCTTTCAAGGGGGATACCTTGAGATAGACGAAGTCTCCGATCTCAAAGGTCATCTCCCGACGTCTCTTGTCGGTGTAGCTCTTCTGTCTGGATTGCGCCGTTTTGAGGTACTCGCGGATCTTGTGGACTTTCTCTTCGGCTTCACGAAGAACATCTGGGCCCAAAACTTGGCTCTCTCCGACTTCTGACCAGTTCAGGGGGGTACGGCACTTCCTTCCGTACAAGGCTTCAAAGGGGGCCATCTGTAGGCTGGCTTGGTAACTATTGTTGTAAGAGAATTCTGCGTAAGGTAGGCAGTCTTCCCACTTGGATCCGTATTCCAGTACGCATGCTCTAAGCATGTCTTCCAGTATCTGGTTTACTCTCTCAGTCTGTCCGTCGGTCTGAGGGTGATAGGCGGTGCTGAAATTTAGGCGAGTGCCTAGTCCTTCATGCACTTTCTGCCAGAACCTTGAGGTGAACTGTGATCCTCTATCTGACACTATCGATTTGGGGGTTCCGTGCAGGGCGACTATTCTGGAGATGTAAAGTTCAGCTAACTTGGGGCCTTGATAGGTGGTTTTGACGGCGATGAAATGGGTGACTTTGGTCAATCTATCGACAACTACCCATATTGAATCATTGCCTTTGCTGGATTTGGGCAGTCCGGTGATAAAGTCCATTCCTACGGAGTCCCATTTCCATTCCTGAATCTGGAGGGGTTGTAACAGTCCGGCGGGTCGTTGATGTTCTGCCTTGACTCTCTGACAGATGTCACACTTAGCGATATAGCTACCGATCTCTCTCTTCATTCCGTGCCACCAAAATTGTTCTTTCAGGTCCTGGTACATCTTGGTACCTCCGGGGTGGATTGAATAAAGGGTGTCATGGGCTTCTTGCAGGATGACTTGTTTCAAGTCAGAGTCCGATGGTACGCAGAGACGTTCTTTGTACCAAAGAACTCCGGCTTCGTCTACGGTGAATCCGGGGGCTTTTCCTGCGGCTATCTGTTTCTTGATTCCGTCAATGCTAGCGTTGTCCTTCTGGGCTTCCTTGATTTGGCTAACCAAGGTGGGTTGCAGTTCTATGCTGGCTAGGAATCCTTCACTAACAAGTTCAAGTCTGAACTGTTCAAACTCTTGGTGCAAGCTGGGCTGTTCGGTTGCGAGCATGGAGTTCAACTGGCACGGCAGTCGACTCAAAGCATCCGCTACCACATTGTCCTTGCCGGGGTGGTAGTGAATCTCCATGTCGTAATCCTTGATCAGTTCGATCCATCGGCGTTGTCTCATATTTAGCTCCTTCTGGGTGAATATGTATTTGAGGCTTTTGTGGTCGGAGTAGATCTCGCATCGATTACCCATGAGGTAATGACGCCAAACTTTCAAGGCTAAGACCACGGCTGCAAGCTCGAGGTCATGGGTTGGATAGTTATGTTCATGTTGCTTAAGTTGTCTTGAAAGGTAGGATACAACCTTGCCTTCTTGCATAAGCACGCATCCAAGTCCAGTCTTGGAGGCGTCGCAATATACGTCAAAGGGCTTTGCGATATCTGGCATGATCAGGATTGGGGCTGTTGTCAATCTACTCTTGAGCTGTTGAAAGCTCTCTTCGCATTTGTCGGTCCACTCAAACTTTCTGTCCTTTTTCAGCAGTTGGGTCATTGGTCGAGCGATGCTTGAAAAACCTTCTACAAATCTGCGGTAATATCTGGCTAATCCAAGAAAAGCGCGGACCTCGGTTTGTGTGGTTGGGGCTTGCCATTCCATAACAGTTTTGATTTTGGCGGGATCTACGGCAGTTCCTCCTGCAGACAAGATGTGTCCGAGGAATCCAACTTCTTCCAGCCAAAACTCACACTTGCTAAACTTGGCATACAACTTGTGCTGTCTAAGGGTTTCTAGGACAATCTCCAAATGTTGTTCATGTTCCTCTTCGGACTTGGAGTAGACGAGGATGTCGTCGATGAAAACAACGACAAACTTGTCCAAAAAGTTCATGAAGATCTTATTCATGAGATTCATGAAATAAGCGGGGGCATTGGTCAGTCCAAACGACATGACGTTGTACTCATACAACCCATATCTGGTGGTAAAGGCAGTTTTTGGAATGTCGGTGGCTCGGATCTTCAGTTGGTGGTATCCAGTTCTAAGATCAATCTTGGAGAAAACTCGGGATCCGGTGAGTTGGTCAAACAAATCTTCTATCTTGGGTAGGGGGTATTTGTTTTTGATGGTGACATCGTTAAGCTTACGATAGTCCGTGCATAAACGATTTGCACCATCTTTCTTGTCGACAAACAAGACGGGGGATCTCCAGGGGGATGCACTTGGTCTAATCAAACCTTTGGCTAACATGTCATCTATTTGCTTCTTCAGTTCCACCAGCTCCGCTGCGTTCATGCTGTAGGCTCTCTGGGCTATGGGTCCAGTTCCGGGGATTAACTCGATGATAAACTCGATATCCCGATCCGGGGGCATACCGGGTAGATCATCCGGAAACACATCAGGGTAGCGACAAACGACCCTGATTTGATCCAGAGTTGGCTTGGATACACTTTGGTTGCAGGTAAATTTTCTGGGTAGTTTTTCAGAGACGTGCTCAACTATGATACCGGTGCTGCTAGTCATGGTTATGGCTTTCTTGGCGCAGTCTATCAATCCATTGTGCTTGGACATCCAGTCCATTCCTAGGACAACTTCCAAACCTTTGGTTCCAAGTATGATTAGATTTGCAAAGAAGTCTACATCATGGATTTTGATTGGCACACTTTTGCAAAATTTTCTAGCTTTGGTGGTTGATCCGGGGATTTGGACTATCATAACATGCTTCAAACTGAGGGGTTGAATTTTACTTGTTGATGCAAAGTCTTCGGTGACAAAGGAATGAGATGCTCCGGAATCAAACAACACTCTGGCAGGGATGTGGTTGACAGAAAACATACCCAGTACAACATCTGGTGCTTCCTGGGCTTCTTCGGCGTTCATGTGGTAGAGGCGGCCGTTGCGGTTGTTGGGGTTGTTGGGGGCGAACTTCTTGCCGGTGGAGACACGGCGTTGCTGCTGAGCAGGTGCAGCGGTGTTGCCAGCGAGCTTGGCAAGATGCCTGGGACACTCGTTGGAGTAGTGCCCCACTACACCACACTCATAACAAGTGATAGTGGTCTTGTCTTGCTTGTTCACAACGGGAATGGCATTGCTTCCGGTTCTGGGAGCGGTGTTGGTGTTGGTGTTGGTGTTGTTGTTGTTAGGGGCTCGGGGTGGAGCGCGGTTGTAGTTGTTGTTGTTGTTGTAGTTGTTGTTGTAGCCTCCTGGCTTGGAGTTTCCTCCACTCCGGTTCTGATAACCGGGGCGAGAGTTCTGCATCTGTGGCTTGTTGTTTCTCAGAGTGAAACCTCCGCTTGAGCTAGGGCGAAACTTTTGGGGGTGGCTTGATCCACTTTGATTCGCCATGCGGCGCTTGCGGTTCTCATTGGCTTGGTTTAACTTGCCCTCCATCTGGATGGCGGAGTCAACAAGGGCTTCGAGGTCGGCGAAGGGGATGTTGACGAGGACAGTCTGCATCTCATCATGCAGTCCGTTCAGGAATCTCTCCTTCCTCTTCTCAACAGTGTCGGTCTCATCAGGGGCATACCTCGACAAAGTGAGAAACTTGTCGCGGTATTCAACCACCGTCATGCGACCTTGTTTCAGCTCATGGAATTCATCCCTCATCTTCTTGATAAGACCCGGGGGTACATGGTACTTGCTGAACTTCAGCTTGAAATCCTCCCAAGTCATGAATTGACCTCCGTTCATGGCATGGGTGCTTGTCCACCAAGCGCGGGCTGGTCCAGCGAGATAGTGAGTGGCAAACAAGACCTTCTCGTTGGCTTCCACTCTGGCTACCTCCAGATTGTTCTCCATAGTCTGGAGCCAATCGTCGGCGTCGAGGGGCTCCTCGGTCTTGCTAAACACCGGAGGGTTGGTGTTTTGGAAGTTCTTGAGCTTGGATCCGGGGTGGTCATGATTTCCATGGCCTTGGTTGGCGATGTTCTGCAAGGCGGTGAGGTTGGCTTGGCGTTCGGCTCTCTCGGTTTCCCGGTCTGCAAGCATGGTTTGCAGCAGTTGCAGCATCGCGTCGTTGGTGCGATTTGGAGGGGCCATCTGAAGATGTAGAAGATTATGAGATAAGAGGGAACATTCTATGGTTCATTTTTGGTTTAAGTTTGAAAACAATTTGAAAACTTGTAATCTTTTCATGGCAAACATAACATTCATTCATTCATGCAACACATAGTACAAACTACACACATACTCCAATGGTTTTAAGAACTATTCTCATGCTACAATACCAGGGACGGGATACAACTCACACCTACTATAAGTGGAACTAGTGCAACTACTCCTCATCATCGACATCGATCGGGACGTAGTCGTCGGGTCCTGCCTCCAGGAACTCGTAGTCCTCCTCCTCGGTGTTCTCGTCATCCTCAAAGTCGTTGTCGTCGCTCAGGAAGGCGTCTCCTCCCTGAATGTCGATGCCTCCATCGTCATCTTCCAGCTGATGAATCTGATCCTCCTGGGCCTTGACAGTGGCCTCAAGTGACGCGATCCGGGCGCGAAGGCGACGAATCGTAGCGTCCTTCTTGGCACGCTGCTGGCAAAGGCTCTTGCGGTCGTTGTTGAGTAGCTTGATCGCCTCACCCTGCTCGGTGATGTGAGCATGGGTCTGGTTCGCGTAAGCGTGAGTGGCGTCGAGGTCCCTCTGAGTCTGGTAGAGCATGAAGTCCAGGTGCTCAGCATGGTGCCTCAACTCCGGGTGCGGCTGCAGCTCCATGGGCACTCCCGTGGCATCACGCCTCACAAGGTGGGCGTAGCGAGAGGCGAGGATGCGCACCACGTTCTGTCCACAGAGGCGCGCAAGTGCCTCCTGTAGGCCACGTGCGAGTCCGTCGAGCCAGTTGCTCTCGCGGAAGGAGAAGAGGATCCTCTCCGAAGTGGGAGGCTCCATCTTGCCCCTCAAGTCGGCAGTGATCACCCACTGCAGCTCTCCTCCGGGCGTGTCGTCCAGCTGAACCCCGTGAAACTCGGGGTGTGGGCGCCCAAGGAAGTCAGAGAGGGCGTTGAGGTCGTGCTCGAAGATCAAGCTTCCTCCGTTCCCAAGCTGATAAAACTTGGTGTTGATGGGTTCATTCAGCGCCATCTGAAAGAGAATTGGATGAGTAAGTTAGAGAGTGCAAAGTGTGGCAAAATTTTAAGTTGATTCAAATAAGATAGAACATGATTCATCAAATTTTTGGTAAAGTCTCAAAGACAAGAGTGTAGTAAATTTTCACAAATAGTTTCTTTCATTTGATTTCAAAGCTAAGGTTTTCAGAACGCCCATTCTAACTAAGGTCTTCTAAGGTCAAACAATGGCTCTGATACCAACTTGTCAACACCCGGATTTTTAAGTCCAGATGCCTATTATGTCATACATCGCAATCCCAGGAATATTGTTGTTGCGAGGCATAATAGTTAAGTATCACAGTCATCATTCATTACAAACCATAAGTCTTACAAATTGGAATCACATGATCCATATTACACGAATAGTTGATCTATTGATCAACGAACAAACACAAGTTCAGAGTTCAACATAGCGGAAGCGGAAGATACAAGGACTCTCTAGTCCACAGGCCAACGCTTGACGTCGGAAGGCGCTTAGTTGTCGTAGGCGTCCTGCTGGTCATCTCCTTGGTCATCTTCATACTCTGGCCATTTGAATAGCCAGGGACAAAGCCGTGAGTACGTTGAGTACTCGCAAACTAATACTAATGTAAGTGCTAGACATTCTAGTGGGGTTTGCTAAGCTCTAGTTTATCTGCATAAAGCTAGTTTTAGTTCACAAGGTTTGAGAAAAGCTTATTCAAGTGCTAACTAACTCAAGTGGGAACATTAGTGTCATTCCCACCATTCAAGTGGTGATTTCAATTCAATTCACCACAAGTCATTTCCCCATCATCCTTTTCAACATCATTTTCAAAGATATGACATCGGAAACTGTATGGCCTTTCCAACCGTCCGTAACCGTGGACGCGGCTATTCGAATAGGTTTACACTCTGCAGAGGTTGCACACTTGTGCCACAACATTTGATTTCATCCGTCGGGATTACCCCGAATCATCGTAACACAGTACGCGGATCATCAACCATAACCTTTCACTTACGAATCCTAGTATGAGCACCTCTCCCCATGAGCTTGGCCTCCCAGTGAAGACCAACTGTCAACACGGGAACCGCACAGGCTTGGGCCGGACATTCACCTCATTTCGCATCGTATCATATCATTTCTTTTGTGGTAGAGGCAGCTTTCGGCATAACCCCGATGACGCTTGTTTAGAGGGAACCCATACTAAGACGCATAAACTTCCAGTTAAGCCCTACCCATAATCAGGTATTGTGGGGGTACTTAATAATTGGAAAGGTATCGCATTCAAACCAACATCATTGTTTATCAAAAATCACCATCTTCTCTTGTTCACATTCACCTTAAAAATCATTCAATGGAATGCATCTTCATTCCAAGGTTTCAAATCCATTTCAAAATCACATTGTTCCCATCTAGAGTAGTCAAGTTTTATTTCATTAGCACTAGCTCTAAATCATGAGGGGTGCTATCTTGCTTTGCTTGGAAGAGACTAACTAACTACTCTAGTAACCAACTTGTACCTTGACCAAAGTTAACTATAAAAGTAACTCATTTAGAAAACAAGTAAAGCTTGTAAAGTAAAATTGGGATAGGCTTATGTAAGATAAGATAAGAATCATGGTGCCTTGCCCCAAGGGGCTTTGCACTTTGCAAGAATAATAGCTTGCCTTGGTAGTTCTCAAACTGTTCCTCCTCCTCCTCTTGGTAGCAACCTTCTTCTTCGGCGTACTCTCCAATGCTACCGTCTAAATTTGAATATGAGTATAATTACTCACTAATTCAATGGCTATTCCATACATCACATATAACACACAAACTACTCTATGCACACAAATAAATTAACTAGAGTACATGGGTTGTGGGGTTTAAATAGAATTCACTTCTTTGTATTTAATATGTAAATGATAGTTTCCATAGGGTTCTTGAGAAATAGTTTCCTCTCATTGAAATCTTCTTAAGATTGAATTTCTCTAACAATCATGGATGAACTCATATTGACCTAAGTCAAATATTCATCATCATCATTTGGGAAAATGATTTAAATGAGGTGGATTACCTCATACTATTTAAATAACACTACATTTGATTTAAATCTCAAGTAATTCATATAAGAGAGTTTGGGACCAGGGGTCCAAACATCCCATGAATTCATGTGAGACAAGTTTAAGTGAAGTGTAAGACTCCACATAATTTACCTTAATAGTTTTGGACAATATCCACTAGTTAAACTAGTCAAATGATCCTTTAATTAAACTAGGGCATGATCATGCAAAGTGACCACACCATTTTATTGCATAAACAATTAGTGTGAGTCAAATGTGAGCTATTAGAGTTGGAATTTACTTAATATCTATTTTGGTTGATTTTTAAGAATTATTTGAATAGGGAAAAGTCCCTGTCTTGTTATTTTTATCACATTTATTCTACAAAGAATCTGGCCATGAGGCCAGTGGCATTAGCTAGATAATTTCTCTAGCTTTCCAACCATATAAAGTTCACTAAATTTGGTTTAGCCAATTTGAATCTATTGAATTTCAAAGTGGAGGCAGTATTCAAAACTATTTGAATTAATTAAATCTAGTTTGAATTAAAAGGCCGGCGGGAAATGAAACTGGGCCAGATTCAAATAAAAACGGCCCAGTCCAGCCCAGCCACAGTCCACAGACGCGCGGCGCGCTGACAGGGTGGGGTCCAGGCGTCAGTGGCACATAACGCCCGAAGCGGTATGTTTTAAAGGGGAGCGTTGGATTAGAATCCAGATCAACGGCCGTGGTTCATCGTCGTCGCCGACGAGAACCCGACGATGCGGCGGCGGCGGCAGTAGGGGGTCGGAGGGCTTACGGCGGCTCCAGCAAGGTATGGCAGTGTGCTTGGGGTAGATGTGGACGACGGCGAAGCTCCAGGTACCGGTGGCATCACCTGAGGTGGCTCCAATCGTCGGCGAGCTTCCGCGGCAGCGTGCGGCAGTGAGGTAGAAATTGGGCGGTGGCGATGGCTAATCGAGGTAGTGGAGGAGCTTAGGCGGTTGAGTGAGAAGAGGTGAGGCGGCTGGTGTGAAGAAATCGACGAGGCGAGGCCTCCTTTTATAGGCGAGCGAGTGCCCGAGGCTCTGCGGCGAACTCGACAAGGGCGCGGCGTCTCCGGCGGTCTAGCGAGCTAGGCGAGGGCGCGGTGGTGTTCCTGGCGTCACGGTGGTCCTCTGGATGGCGACAGGTAGGGTAGGGGGTGGCTGGTTTGGTCGCCTCGCTTCCGCGTCTGTCGCGCCCGCGGCGGGGTTTCCTCTTCGTCTCCGGCGGCGGCGGGCACGGGTCGTGGTCGAGGGCGTGTCCCATGGTGTTGCGGTGTCACGGCGAGGCTCAAGGCGTTGCGAGCAGGGCTAGGGCGTGAGCGAGGTGGCTGCGCGGCGCGTGGCCAGTGTGTGTCCGCGGCGCGCACACGTGCGACGCGAGCGGCATGCTGGCCGCCATGGGCGCGCGCTGGTCTGGCCGATGCAGTGCTCCTCCTCGACAATGGCTGGTGCTAGGCGACGTAGAGGAGCGAGGTGGCGAGCTACGGCATGGTGGCCAGGTTGGGGAAGGAAGGATGAGAGGGGGAGGTCGACGAGCTCGGGGACATGGCCGGCATGGCCATGCCCTAGCTTGCTCCTCCTCTCCCTAGGTTTGCTATGCAGCACTTAGGGTTTAAGGGGACCAGGGGACAATGTAGAATAGCTTTGGGTTAGATTAGGTGAGGTAGATCACTATTTGCAATAGTTGCAAATAGTGCCCAAATTTGGAAATTACAAAATTGTCCAAATTTGAAATAATTCAAAAGGTGAATGTGTTTGAAAAGTGAGTGTTGATATTAGTTGTAAATGACCAGAGGTAATTTGAGGTGGTGGTGGAATTTTTAGAATTCAAAAATTTGCCAAAATGGCTAAGTGTAGATTGTTCCATATGTTAAAAAGTTGGGACTTTGGATGAGCCTTGCTCATGATCAAAGATGATTTTGGCATGGTGATCTTCACCAAAGTTGTTCACCTTGATGTTGACTTTGAAATGGTGCAAAGAGTTAGCAAGAATTGGTTTGGGAAAAATGAATGGCAAGGGCTCAAAGTGGTGATCAGACTATAAATTTCAGTTTTGACCATTATCATATGTGAGTGGGATTTGTGTTTGAAATCCATTTGAATTGTGAAACTTTGATTCCAAAAGTTGTAATAAGTGTTTAATAACATTATTCAACTAATGGTGAAGACCCAATAGGTCTAGGGTCAAAATTTATAAAAATGCCATAGGGCATATGTGAGGGTTTTTAGGGTTTTGCATTTTTTTTGGATTTTCTTCCTCTTTGATTTATTTGGTTGGTGATCTTCATATGATCACATTAGGGTTTTAGAGCATATCAAATACAAGTAAAAGCAATCATCATGGCATATCACTCAAATGCACAAGTCCTATGCATGGTACTATATGCAAATAGAAAAGTTTTTGTTGGTTTGAAATTTTGCTTTCTGGATTTCTCTAACTTTCTTTTTATTGAAATTTGGGGTGTTACACCCATCATAATGGGTATAAGTGGTGTATTTGCACATATTATGTCTGCACCTAACTTAGGCTCCACCCCTAATTGAATAAAGCTTGAAAAAATATTTACCGTGTTGTTTAGAACTCAGATGCTAGTGAACCCATGCCGCCCTCGGGAACTTTAGTCTCATATGGGAACACACACTTGAGCTTGTCCTCTTGCTGCATAGAGGATTTGGATTTTCTCTCTTTGAGAGCTTTGTATTATTTGCTATTTACTTTCTGTACTTTATTTTTATTAACGCCAAAACTGCTAGTTTATTATTACTGCTTTCTTGTTGATTTTGCTAACCAATACCTTGAACTCCTCGTGGGTTCGACAACCATTATTTTTTAAAAGTACTACAATTGATCTCCTGCACTTGGGATCTATCAAGAAACTTTTCCGTCGGCGTTGCCGGGGAGCGTAGCGCAACTGGTAAGTGAATGGTAAGGAAGCTTTTACTGTTTTTATTATTTGCTATTTGTCTCTTCATGGGTATGTCTAGCCATGATGAGATTGGTTTGATTTTATACAATTTTTCTTATGTTCAATCTCTTAAATAAAATGAAGAAAATCACTTGAGCTTAAGGTGGCGTTTCAAATTCGTGTTGCTATTGCCAAACAAGCTATGGAACTAACCTTCACAGGTGATAAAAGTAAAACTTCTATGTGACATCTACATGTTGTTGCAGATCTATGCCTTTTATTCAAATTGGCTGATGTTCCTCATGATCATGTGAAGAGGAAGTTATTATATCTATCCCTTTCTGGTAATGCTAGCATATGGTTTAGATCTATGGATATTAAATGTTGTCTTGATTGGGAATTATTGAGGAAAGCCTTCTATACCAAGTTTTATACTCTTAAAGAAGCTTATGATGATCGTTGTCATATTCATAATGTTTTGCCTTATCTTGGAGAAAGTATTTCTCAAGCTTGGGGGAGGCTTAATGAACTCATCCTTAAGAATCCATCTCATGGTATTCCTGATAGTCTTATATTGATAAACTTCTATGTGAGGCTGCCTCGGCATCATAGGTATTTTCTGGACAATTCATCTGAAGGGAGTTTTACTAATAAAAATCAACATGAAGCAAGGAATTTATTGGATATTATTGCTAATAATTCAGCTACATGGGATCTTGATAAAGGTAATGATCCTCGTTTTGATTTTGAATATGCATGTGTAGAGAATTTCTCTACTACTATTTTGTTTGAAGAACTAAAGAATAAGTTTGGTCTTGATCCTCATATTTTAGTAGAAGTTTCTAAATCTTTTGCTAACCATTTGAGTGTTACTAAGAAAGGATTTAAGGTCTTTACTGAACCTCTTAAGACTTCAACATATATTGCTAAAGTTGAGAAACAGGTTCAGCAACCTTCATCGGTTATTATAGAAGAATATGTGGAATCTCCTCCATATCCGAACAGGGTGAAAGAGAATTTGCTCATTACCGTTGCAAATAGGAGTCCTAGAAGATGTCATGAGCCTTATGAACAAGTCTCAATGAAGCCTCAAATTTCAACCATAAAAGAATTAAATGAAGAGACTACTTGCGATGTCTACTTATGTGAAGATTCCACTAAGGTAATTCTAGGTAAGACTACTAGAGCTGGTAAACCTATTATATCTTGTGCTATTGGAACTTCATGTTATCATGTCTTTGTGATATTGGAGCTAGTATAAGTGTGATACCATATTCTCTATATCTCGAAATCAAGCCCGATATTGATCCCATACACATGGAGGAAACGGGGTATAACTATACAACTTGCTAATAAAGAAGTTATTAGTCATCTTGGCATGGTAAGAGATGTTGAAGTATTAGTAGGAAAGATTAAGTATCCCGCTGATTTTATTGTGCTTGGTTGCTCCCAAGATGCAATTTATCCTATTATATTTGGTAGACCTTTCTTACATATTGTTGGTGCTAAAATTGATTTGCCAAAAGAGAGAGTGTTTATTAAATGTGCTAAAGAAAGGTTTATAATTTAATTTTTCCAAGTTTACTGATATGCATTTACAAAAGGAAAAGTTTCAAAAATATATTGTGGAAACTCTTTTTTTTTTGGCAGTTGCTTCATCGGACGCAGTGGAACGATATGTACTTAATCAAGAGGAACCATATAGTAATGAAGAAAGAGAAGCTCTAGGACAAATTTTATCTCAACAACCACCAATATTCTACCTGATAATCTTGGAGTGTTACTGCCACCCAAATAAGATCCTAGTTTTGAACTAAAACCTTTGCATGATGATATGAAATATGCATACCTTTATGAGAAAAATATATATCATGTTGTTATTAGTGCTAATCTTTCAGGAGAAACAAAATTACTAGAGGTATTGCACTCTCATAGGTTGTCCATTGGATATTCTCTTGATGATCTTAAAGGTCTAAGTCCAGCTCTATGCATAAATAAGATTAATTTGGAGGAAGATGCAAAGCCCTTTGTTGAAGTGGTAAGAAGAGAGGTAATCAAACATACAGAGGCTGGTATTATTTATCCTATAGCTGATAATAAATGGGTAAGTCATGTTCATTGTGTGCCTAAGAAAGGTGGAATCATCGTGGTTCCAAATGATGAAAATGAACTTGTTGCTCAGCGTACTGTTACTAGCTATAGAATGTGCATTGATTTCAAGAAATTAAATAAAGCTACTCGTAAGCATCATTATCCTTTACCTTTTATTGATCAAATGTTAGAAAGATTATCTAAGCATTCACATTTTTGCTATATTGATGGTTATTCTGTTTTTTCTCAAGTGCACAAAGATGATCAATGATACCTCCGATTCGGATTACGAATTATAGTATGGTAAGATTTTCCCCTAGAAGACCTAGGTTTAATCAAGCCTTGGGAAGCACTTCAAAATGGTGTAAATGAAGGAAACGTCTACAAGACTTTGCTAGTGTATCTTATCTTCGGTTTACTGGACCTATCTAGTTTACTTTGGAGAGGGTTGTGTTCGATGATGGAAATAGGCCAGGGTTAAGGTTCCACCTGCAGCTATGCATACATATATAAATAAAACTCATATGTGTAACCGATAAAATATAGATAAGAGATATGTGGGTAGCACATCCGTAAATACCCTTGCCCCTAAAGCCAAAGGTGACAAGAGCCTAATGGTTCAACCATTGTCCTCACAGCCGCAAGAAAAAATAGTTTTTAAGTAAATATAGACTAAAGCCTTAAGCTAGATGATTGTGCTATGATCCCGAATGAATCACTAAACATGTAGTGGTAATTACCCCTTTCCTTCATTGAGGTTTCACGTGTACATGCCGTTCTCCACTCATCCCACCTCTTCCCTTGTTCCTCTCTAATGACATGGGTACCTGCAGATCATCAAAGACGAGGCAAACAGACAAGGATACAAGATCGCAAAACTCATATAAAATCCTTACACATAAACATAAGGTTAGATGCACATAGCTGCTGCGAGGATTCACCCCTCCCGCAGCCCGTGAGGACTACTCGCACATAATGTCAACATCAAGATCAAACATAGAAATCATTGTGCAAAATACTTAGATTGAAATCACAATATTCTTACAATGGTCGCCAATCTCAAGGAGATCTCTGTTACAATGGTGATGGCTATGGCTATGAAGGAGATGGAGGATGGAATGGATGAACTGTGGGAATGGATCTCCTTCGGTGTGTTGCAGATAGATCTGGTGGATGGCGGTTTTGTTTGGTGACGAATGGCTCTCTCTTTGGCATCGGTCCCTTCACGAATTGTATAGAGTTTGACCTCGGGAACACAGCGGCACACGGTACGGGTGGACGGTACGGGCGGGACTTGCCTGTACCGGTTCCCATTAAATCCCCTAGAACCACCTTTCCGAGCGTAGTCACCTTTGCCATGCTCCTGACGCGATTGTCCTCAGTAATTGCAGGTCCATTTGCCATTATGACGTGATATTCTGCACATCATCCAAAAATAGAAGAGATTGCCCATCTTTGCATTGATTAGGCATTAGTAGCAAGTTGAGAGGCAAACTTAGTCAATTTCTTGACTTGGCTAGGGGTTTAAACGCGAGAAAATGTGGCGTATTTCACAGCCATCAATTAAGAAAAGACTACTTTTACTTGTCCCTTTGGTACTTTTTCTTATAGAAGAATGCTTTTTGGTTTATGTAATGCTGCTGCTACTTTTCAAAGATGCATGAATGCTATATTTGTTGATTATATTGAAAATATTATGGAACTATTTATGGATGATTTCTCTCTCTATGGTACCTCTTTTGATAAGTGCCTATTCAATCTTAACAAAGTTCGGTAGCGATGTGACGATCAACACCTAGTCCTTCATTGGGAGAGGTGCCATTTTATGGTTATGAAAGGTGTAGTCCTTGGTCATCGATTATCCGGAAGAGGCATTGAAGTGGACCGCGCAAAGATAGAATCCATAAAGAAGTTACCATATCCGCATGATATTAAAGGTATAAGAAGTTTCCTTGGGCATGCTGGGTTTTATAGAAGATTCATTAAGGACTTCTTTAAAATATCAAATCCTCTTACTAATCTTTTGCAAAAGGATGTTCCATTTTGTTTTGATGATGATTGTGTGGAGTCTTTCAATGTTTTAAAGAATGCTTTAATTAGTGCACCTATAATTTAGCCACGTGATTGGAATTTACCTTTTGAAATGATGTGTGATGCAAGTGATTATGCGGTAGGTGATGTGTTGGGACAAAGAGTTGATAAGAAACTAAATGTTATATATTATGCTAGTAAGACACAACTTGATGGCGCCCAAAGAAATTATGCTCCTACTGAAAATAATTTTTAGCTGTGATCTTTGCTTGTGATAAGTTTAGACCTTACATAGTAGACTCTAAAATTATTGTGCACTCTGATCATCCCACTATTAAATATATTATGAATAAGAAAGATGCTAAGCCTATACCTTATTAGATGGGTTTTATTATTGCAAGAATTTGATTTACATATTATTGATAGAAAGGGTGAGGATAATCTTGTAGCTGATCATTTGTCTAGAATGGAAAACATTCAGGATGATCCAACTCCTATTAATGATAGCTTTGATAATGAACAACTTGCAAATATTAATGTGTTTAGTGCAAGAGTAGCTTCCCCATGGATCGCTGATTATGCTAATTTTATTGTTGGGAAAGTTATGCCACCTCATTTTACTTATCAAAAAAGAAAGAAATTCTTTTATGATCTTAGAAATTACTTTTGGGATGATCCTTTTCTTTATAAGATGGTATTTCATGGTATTATTAGACGTTGTATACCTGAGTTTGAACAACAAAGTTTTATAAAAGACTGCCATGACAATCCTTATGCAGGTCACCACGCAGGAGACCGCACAGCTGCAAAGTTATTGCAATCTGCTTTTTATTGGCCTACTTTATTTAAAGATTGTGCTACTGTGCTAAAACTTGTGATAAATGTAAACGCGTTGGAAAAATTGGTAAGAGAAATGAAATGCCTATGAATTATACACTACCTCTTGAACCGTTTGATGTGTGGGGATTTAACTTTATGGGGCCATTTCCTGCCTCCAAATCGCAGCATACTAACATTTTGGTTGTAGTTGATTATGTTACTAAGTGGGTGGAAGCAATTTCGACAAAGAGTGTTGACCATGCTACTGCAATGAAGATGTTGAAGGACATCATTCTCCCCAGGTTTGGAGGTAATTGCTAGAGTTTCTATTATGAAGTTCATGTTTGTATGATTGTTGGTTCAGAAATATTTCTTTACAACTGAATATGCATAAATTGATGATACAATGCTATTATTTTTTTATCAACCATAAGCTCATTGATACATGATATGATCTATTGCTTATTAATTTGCTCGAGGACGAGCAAAGGTTTATGCTTGGGGGAGTTGATACGTGAATTTTCATCGTCTTTATTTCTACATATATGATTAGTTTTCATTGTTATTTGCCATCATACATTGTTATTTATGCATTTTTAGTCGATTTCCGGGACTTTTCTACAAAGTCCCCTTCAATGGTATTTAATTCGTGGGAGGCAAAAAACTTCCTTTTTCGTATTGTATTTGTTTTAGGACTTTCTGGATCGCTAAAAATCAAGAGAAAAATACATGATCATTTTTTTCACCCGGAGAAGGACAGTGGGCGAAAGAATCACACGAGAGGAGCCACGAGGGCCGAATGGACCCAGGTGGCACGCCCAAACATGTAGGGCACGCCACCTGAGGTTGTTTGCACCTCGGGCATCATTTTGGCCCCCTTTTATACCAGAAGCTCCATTTCGCCTAAAAACCTATGCCATATTTTCCCGAGATTTATTGAGGCGGGGGTGGAGGCGAAAGTCCTCTCCTACTCTGGGAGAGGGCAGATCCTGCTGCACCAGTGCCTCCGGTGAAGGGGAAATCGACTCCATCGACATCCCCACTCCTCCTTGGCTTGGGAGGAGGCATCTCCATCAACATCTCAATCAGCACCATCATCACCACCATCTCCATCTACGAGATCGACGTCATCCCCCTCATAGTTTGTGTTCAATTGAACCCCGGATATTTTTTTAGTGCTATTGCATGTTCGTGATTGGTACTTTGTCATTATTTGGTGGGATATTATATATTAAGATTGTGTTGTAATCATTATGCCTCTGGTCCATATCACGTTTGACATTTCTGAGTAGTTACCCACTTTCCTGAGGGCATAGGATGATCTAGCTATGATTCTATATGATCTGCAATGAGTATTTGGTCAAGTTTTCTATCATTTATGTTGTTCGATGATGGCTCTATGCGAACGTTGACTGCATATCACTTTACCTATATGGGCTCATAGGGCTGCATTTTAATGTAATGCATTAGTGTTGGAAGGGTTGGAATGACAGAAACCGTCTTCCAATACTATGGGTTGCATTAGAGGGGTTTATGTCGGGGACCCATGATCTTATGGTTATGGTGGGACATTTATCTCTTAATGATTCCTATACTTGCTCATTAAAATGGCTCGAGGACCCATCATAAGGGGTGTATTTGCACATATTCCTCCCCTAAGATGCTAGAGAATTCATGCCGCCCTTGGGAACTTTAGTCTCATATAAGCACACACACACACACTTGAGCTTGTCCTCTTGTTGCATAGAGGATTGAGATTTTTGCTCTTCGAGAGATTTATATTATTATCTATTTACTTTCTGTACTTTATTTTATTGCAAACTATACACCCAAAAACACTAAAACTGCTACTTTATTATTACGGATTTCTTGTCGATTTTGCTAACCAATACCTTCAGCTCCTCGTGGTTCGATAAACTTTCTAATTGAAAAGTACTACAATTGATCTCCTACACTTCGGAACCATCAATATATCAAAGACAAAAACTCCTTAGTAGTCCTACACATTCCTACCATATCAAAAGACTCAAGGCGAATCAGTTTGAAACCCAAAGAAAGGGCTCAAACAAAATTGGGCAGTTGTCTAGATTTTTAACAGCAACAAAGTGTAGCTTTTTAGACCCTAGACATGACAGGTTTTTTTGCCAATTTTTTTGCATACATAGGATGAAAATTTGCTTTAGTAAAATTTTCGTGCTTTTAGGAGCTATGAAAAATTTAGAAAAATCATGCACTAAACAACATCGTCTAGAATTCAAGCAACTCCTCATATTTTTAAAACTTTAAAACATACAAATGTTTAAAACTTGGTACTTTATTAGAAAATCAAGAGAGAAAGCCAAAAAGAGCCTCTCTTGCAATAGCAGGAGTGCAAAAGAAAAACCAAAAACAAAAAACAACTTGGCTTGCCTCCCATAAAGTGCTTTCTTTATAGCCATATAGCTAGGATTTACTTACTTGATTCAAGTGATATGGAGATCATTTGGTAGCTTGTATATTGGTGCAACCTCGTTCTTCCTTGGAAAGTGTTCCATACACTTCTTATGTGGGAATTTAAACTTCACATTCCCTTCCTTTGAGTCAATGATTGCACATGTAGTTCTCAACAAAATAGGACTAGAGGTTTTACTCCCCATTTTCATGATAATAAAGTCATCAGGTACAAAAGTCATATGTAACTCAACCATAATAGCATTTACTTTTCCTAAATCATGTGTGGTTGAGTCATTATCAATCAAAAGATCTATTGATCATTTTTCCGTAGTTTTGAGTTCTATTAGATCATATAATTCTTTTGATAACATAGAGACACTAGATCCTACATCTAGAATAGCTTCATGGGTCTCTTTTCCAAAAGTGATTAATATTTTGGGGAGCCAAACATCCCCAAGATTTGATGGTATCATGGATTCATTATTATATATTTCTATATTTCTTTGATTACATAGTTTGCTATGTAGGAGCCAAATCCTGCTTGATGAACATTAATAGATAGGTCATTAGAAAACTTTTGTAGGATATTAATAAGTTGATTCAAGCTGCATTTATCAAGGTCAAGTAGAGGTTCTTTTGTTTCACTTAGCATTTTAACCTCTTCTATTTGTTTTTCATTTATTATTATTGATGTTTCAAGCATAGTCGTTTCCTTTTATCCCATGATATCAAGGGTCTCCCAAGACGTGTCTATCACTTCTTGCACATATTTAATAGTTTCCTCACGGTTCTTTTTGGCTTGGATGAGGTATTTAAAATACATAACTTCTTGTGTTAGAAGGTCCACTTTTTCATTTAAAGCATATTGTCTTTCAAACTTGGCTATGAATTCTTTATTTAGTTCCTTTTGTGTTGATATCAAAGATCTAATGGTATTTTCTAAATCATTGGATTTATTATTACCACTAGTGTAATTTTTTAGGAACATATGGTGCCCTACCATATGAGCTGTTGTATTTGTTCCCATATCCATTGTTACCAAAATTTCTTATGTAGTTGACATTTATATTCCCATTGGTGTTTCCAACTAGTTCTTTTAGTGGAACATTATCAATGTTTTGTTTTGATATGTAGGAAAATATGGCATTTATTTTATTGGATAAAGGATCTACTTCTTCAATAGAGTTTACTTTCCTAGATGGTTTGGTGCTCTTTCAGTATGCCATTGATTATGATTGTGTAGCATGTTTTCTATGATGGTTTTAGCTTCAGACACAGTTTTAATCATAAAAGCAACCCCTGCAGCAGAGTCTAACATGCTTCTTCACATACTACCTCCATCCCAAAGATTAAGGCTTATATTATTTTTAGAAAGTTAAACTATGTCAAGTTTTGACTAAGCTTTTAACACACAGTTGCCTTGGTAATTGAGTTGTGTTTCACCATGCATCAAGTACTATGATGTAGCCCTCTTGCAATTCCCCGGCAACATTGCCAGAAAATGTTCTAGCAGGTGACGTGGGAATTTTTTTGCTCCTAGCTTGACAATGATGTGGTTGTGAGACCCTCTTGCAGCTCCAGGGCAACGACGCCACAAGATGTTCTTGATGGCAACAACTCCGTGCGTACCAACTTGTTGAAACTCCCATTGCAGTGTTGTAGCAAGCATATTTCCCCACAAGGGTGATCACTCGAGGGTTTATATCGAACTTCGGAAAATTCGTAAGAGGTTATTTCTTCTTCTCCCCTTCTAGCAACCTGCAAAGAAAAGTTTTTGTCTTGTGACCCAACTCCACTGTGTGGTTCTCAAGCCAAGGTTTCGTATTAGTAATATGAAATATAAATGTAAATAAAACAAAGTAAAATAAGTAAACTAATCAAGCAAGATAAAGGCAACGAAGAGATGGTTGTTTGGTGGTTTTATGTGTTTGCAAGTGAAGGAAGTATTTTTTCTGTTTTATAAATAATAAATAGTTAAAGTGTGATAGTTGTGTTGGAAAGGTGTTTCTTATGGTTTAAAATGGACCGGGGTTCATGTGTTCACTTGTCTACTCTCTTTTTAAGTTGTAGTGGACACAAAAAATTCATCGAAGACATAATATTGGTGGAACTTCAACAGGTGTTTGATAAGCATTCATATGGGCATCACATACTAACATAGAGATGATGCAACACATCTATCTTTTACTCCTTAAGAAAGGTAAAACTCTAATAAATCTTGACATAAGAATCAACATAGTATAGCCTTAAGTAATTTCACATAATGTTTTAATCGCAAATATGCTACCTTGACCAAACAAGATTATCAAGCTATCACATGATAATTATAGCACATGAATGTACTTTATCCCTAGTGAGGCAGAAAAAGAAAGGTAAATACCATAATAGATCTTCAATTCACTACTAGGAAAAAGCTTTTCTGTGGTGCACCTTTTTGGACTTCTGTGGCGCATATGCCTTGCGCCATAGTTCTCACGCGACAGATATTTGAATTTTGTGGTGCATATGTATATGCGTCACTGAATTTCTTAAAACTTATGTGGTGCACCAGGTCAAATGCGCCACAGAAAACTTCTGTGGCACTCCTAGCAGTGGTGCGCCACAAAAATTGAATTTTAAAAAAATGGCGGCATCTAGATCTAGGGCCGCCGGAATTTCACCGGTTTTTTTTTTTAATTTCTCCGGTAGGTGAGTGGTTGGGTGGGTGGGGTGGGGTGGGTGGAGGAGGAGGAGGCCGGCCGGAGGAGGTGGTGGGGTGGTGGTGGTGGAGGAGGAGGTGGTGGTGGTGATTGTGGAGGAGGAGGAGGTGGTGGTGGTGGTGGTGATGGTGGAGGAGGAGGAGGAGGTGGTGGTGGTGGTGTTGGTGGGTGGTCGCCAGAGGAGGAGGAGGAGGAGGAGCAGGAGAAGGAGGAGGAGGTGGTGGTGGTGGTGGGGGTCGCCGGAGGAGGAGGAGAAGGTGGTGGTGGTCGCCGGAGGAGGAGGAGGACGAGAAGGTGGTGGTGGTTGCCAGAGGAGGAGAAGAAGGTGGTGGTGGTGGCTGGAGGAGGAAGCCGTGGTGGTGGTCGCCGTAGGAGGAAGCTATGGTGGGGTCGCCAGAGGAGGAAGCCGTGGTGGTGGTGGTCGTGGAGAAGAAGGGAGGGAGAAGAAGGGAGGAGAAGTGAAGAAGAAGGAGGAGAAGTGAGGAGATGTGAGGAGAAGTGGAGGAGAAGAGAAGGAGGAGAATGGCGCCTCCGAAATTCAAAATTCGGGCTAAGAATTCTGTGGCACATATCCATATGTTGCGCCACAGAATTTTTATTTATTTTTAATTTTCGTAGGAATTTTTTTGAATTTTTCGTATCTTGTTACTCTTTTTGAGATTGACGATTCTAAAAATTGGCTAACAGGGTAAACCCGGGTGAATTAGGATGAAGAATTTTCTCCCGGTCATTTTGATATATTGTGCGTTTTTTTCGAGTTCGTATGCAACCAGGAATCCAGTTTGATGATTTTGCAACGCAATTTTGCAAAAAAAGTCGAAATTCATGTTTGTTAATTCTTAGTGGTACTAGATGGCATAATACATGGGCACCTCGAAGGATTTTATTTTTTGATATTTCTATCTATTTCTTTTGTATTTTACAGTGCTAAAAAAGGCGATCCACGGGTGGGGTGAAGTAGCATGGGGAGCAAAAAAGCCCTACACATCCTGTGGCGCATATGCCAATATGCGCCACTGAAGTTCAACTTTCTGTGGCGCATATGGGCATATGCGCCATAGAATTGTGGACTCTATACTGTCAGGGGTGCCCCCCCCATAAGAAATTATGTGGTGTATATGGGCAGATGCGCCACAAAAGTTCAAATTTCTGTGGCGCATGTGGGCAGATGTGCCACATAATTCCCTTCGCTCAGGTGCAGTACTGGACCCCCCGTGGGCCCCATAGAGATTTCGTGCCACATCCATCCACATGCGCCACAATTCTGTGGTGCACCAGTATTACATGCGCCATAGAAATTCAAAATTTCTATGGAGCATATTTTTATATGCGCCACAGAAATGTTTTTGTGGAGCACGCACTTTTAGGTGCTCCGCAGAACACATTTCTACCTATAATGGTTTTCCTAGTAATGATTTGTTGTCATTATTCAATCACTACCACCATGCTACTCCATCTAATACACACTTCTCACCACACATGCTCTTGCATACAAGTTGGATCAGAAAAAGTACTTAAGAACGTGGTACATGATATGCATCTACCAATAAATCTTACACATAATAGGTTCCAATCTCATATTCAAATCATAGAACAAAGATCCATGACATAGGAATTATATATATGAGCATAATCATGTGGGGCAACTCATATGGTACTATATCTATGAATAATAAGAGAGAAATAGATCAAGCTACTGCTAGAAACCCGTAGTCTTGAGGTGGACTACTTCCTCTTCATCATGGTGATGATGGTGGAGACGTTGGAGAAGGTAGAGATCCCTCTGGCAGAGTTTCCCCCTCCAATCTTCGCAAGTTCTGGCTCTATTTTGGTGTTTTTGTGTTTCTGCGATGCTCACCTCGAGGAAGCCTCTTGGAGTCCTTTATATAGAGGTTTTTAGGTCACATGGAGTATGTGGGTGAAAGAATCGGGCGAATCGGACGGTCGAGGAGGGAAAGAGGTAGGGTGGCGCACCCACCCTTATTAGGCACGCCACGTGGCCTCTTTTGGCCCTCCCAACCCTGCTCGTGAGGTCCAAGTTCCCCAGGTGCTTCTCTTGACGAAATATTGACATCCCCAAAGTCCTAGCTCCATTTGACTTCGTTTAGGTCCCTGAAAGCTAAAAATACGCAAAACGGGGTTTTCTTGCCCTGCAAGGTTATAACCAAAATAAAGGGGGTCATTGGTAAATCCCAAAAACTCAATATAAAACTTGGATATGCCATCATATATGTTGCAAATATGTGGGAATATGTGTCAACAAACTACAAAATTCATGCATGCATTTTACATGCATCACCGCTTCATCAAACCATGTTGCGATATGAGAAAGTACACGTGAGAGGGTAACAATTATAGAATCAGTGCCCACCTGATAGCATGTGTTATAACCGTACACGCATAACTATGTATATATTGGCTTTGATACCATTGTAGGGGTTTGTAGCAGAAAACAAAAAATCTAACTAGTGTACTCTGAATGCGCCTATCTGTCTAAGAGTAATGTTGTAACGGAAATAGTTTCGGTGATGTAGCCTCGTAGACTGATAGTGGTTAACATTCCGCTAGAACATGGATGATGTAGCCGTACCAGTTGCTGACCGCAAGGTCAAGTTGTAGTCCTCTCGTACGACATCAAGTCCCGCAAGTGGCAGCACCTCGTAGTTTTGCACATGTGTGGTGCTCAACGATGCTCCCGGCTCCGATCCAGCGAAGTTGCGAAAGTAGATCTTCTGGATCCATATCACATCAGCACTCCCGTGTACTGGTTGTGTTGTCTCCCTCCCGGCGCATCTCTTCTCGGGAGATCGCGGAAGAAACAAGGCATGTCATCGGAAGCTCCGGTTACATCAACATCGTTCGTGCTGACTTCACCAACACCTTCAAGTCCAAGAAACTCGGTTCGTGGTGGTTCCTTCGAGTTCACTCCACGCGCTGAAGCATCGCGTCAGATCTCTTTGGAGTTGCACAGCAATATGGATGCAACCTTCGGTGGTGTCCACTTCATCATCGATTCCGGAGGATTTCTTCGGCTTCCAAATTCAAGTACATCAAGCTTAAGGACTTCCATTGTCCCACCGATAGCCTCAGTGGGCCTGCATGGGAATAGCAACGGGAGCAGCCGAAGGATTTTTGGTAGCAGAGAAGAGTAACGGAAGAGGCGAAGGGATCTTCGCCGTGAGGAGGAAGAACGAGCCGCGAGCCACCTCCGCCAGTGTGATAAAGGATGTTATAGCTCACAATCAAGCAAGAATCACAGCTGTACACCTTATTTATCCGCCGCGGAGCAGCTTGTTGCACCATGTTACTTACACTCTTATATCGACCCAAAGGATAACATCGAGAAGGCTACACATTTACTCAAAGAATGTCGGCAGTTCCTCGACATTTAGAAGTTGTCTGAAGAGCTAAGGTTTGATTCGGAAGCAAAGGCTCGTTCGGCGGAAGGAAGAGCAACAACTTACAATTACTCTCAGCAACAACAATACATTCCAGACGAAGAGATCTACATACCAACCGAAGTTTACCCTGCATCTCGAGGGAAAGTGAACATGATTCACAAAACCAGCTTTTCGAAGAGAGAAGCCAAGAATTTTTCAAGGGAGATAAAATTTGCAAAGGTGGCTATGGCAGCGGTACCCAATTATATCGATTGGTCGGATCAAAACATCTTGTTCAGCAGAGCAGATCACCTGATAGCTGTTCCAAGGCCCGGTCACGCTGCCTTAGTCCTTGAAGCACAGCTCGGAGGATACAATATGAGCAAAGTGTTCATGGATGGAGGAAGCGGACTAAACCTTTTGTTTGCAAGCACAATGAAGGCAATGGGATTGACAGTCGATATGTTAAACGAATCTGACACTAGTTTCCATGGCATCATCCCAACCCGACCCGCTTATCCCCTTGGTAAAATTTCATTAGATGTTGTTTTCGGCAAACCCAGCAACTTCAGGAAGGAGAAACTCGAGTTCGAGGTGGTAGATTGGGAATCGCAGTACCACGCCATCCTCGGCAGGCCAGCGTTCGCCAAATTCATGGCAGTTCCTCATTACACGTATTTGAAGATGAAGATGCCGGGCAATAATGGGACAGCAATAAGTGTTCACGAAAGTGTTTCTTGTTCTGATAACTGCGATAGAGATTTCCAGAAGATCGCGTCAAAGTTTGGAGTCAGGGAAGAACATAATACACTTAACGTGGTCACCGATCATACAGATCCACCTGCCCACAATCGGAACACAAAATCCGATGAGTTGACATTGCCAAGGAAGCCAAGAAGCATTAAGTGCACCCCTCTGATCCGAAGAAAATGGTCAACACATCGGCAGATCTTGTGCTGCATAGGAAAGCGCGCTCATCGAGTTCCTCCGTGAGCGCTGGGAAATATTTGCGTGGGAACCATCTGACATGCCAGTTATTCCCAGGGAACTCGCTGAGCACGCCCTCAATGTTGACCCCAAAGCTAAACCTGTACAGCAGACGTTACATCGTTCTCAGAACCAAAAAGAAAAGCTATTGGCGAAGAAGTTAATCGGATCTGCAAGGCTGGTTTTATTCGGGAGCTCAAGGAAGCTGAGTGGGTAGCTAATCCAGTCATGGTGCCAAACAAAGATACGACCGTTCTTCGTATGGGTATCGATTACACAAGCCTCAATAAGCATTTCCCAAAGGATCAGATAGTCAACTCCACAGCAGGCTGCGATCGCCTCTCCTTCCTTGATGCTTACTCAGGATATAATCAGATCAAGCTCAAAAGAGAAGACCAGGAGTTAACTGCGTTCATAACCCCGCATGATGTTTACTGCTACAACGTCATGACCTTTGGGTTAAAAAACGCAGGTGCAACCTATCAGCGGTGCATGCAAGCCTACCTTGGAGAGCGGATTGGCCAAAATATTGAGGTTTATATCGACGACATCATCGTCAAAACCAGAAATGCGGCTATGCTCATCGATGATTTGAGACAAACTTTCAACAATCTCGATAGATACAAAATCAAGCTGAATCCGAAGAAATGCTTCTTCAGGGTATCGGGAGGCCAAGTACTTGGGTACTTTTTTTCAGCCAGAGGAACAGAAGCTAACCCATTGAAGATTAAAGTTGTCCTTGACATGGAGCCACCCAAGAGTCTACAACAAGTGCAGCAATTGGCTGGACGATTGGCAGCCCTTAGTAGATTTATTTCAAAATTGGGAGAAAAGGCCTTTCCATTCTATCAGCTGATGAAAAATTCCGAAAAGTTTGAGTAGACAGCAGAGGCACAGGATGCTTTCGACAACTTGAAGAAGGTTTTGTCAACCTCCCCGGTCCTCGTGACTCCACAGGACAGGGAACCAATGCTGCACTATATAGCCGCAACTATTCAAGTCGTTAGCACTTAGCTTGTCATCGAATGCGCAGAGGAAGGGAAATTCCATGGCATGCAATGCCCCGTTTACTACCTTAGCGAAGTACTCACACCGGCAAAACAACGGTATCCTCATCACCAGAAGATGGCATATGCCGTGTGGAGGACAACGCGAAAGTTACGGCATTACTTCGCGGAACATCCGATCATCGTTGTCACCGAGGCCCCATTGAAGAACATACTCACCAACCCAAAGGCTACATGCAGAGTATCTCAATGGGCTATCGAGTTAGCTCCACACAATATTTATTATGTTAACCGAACAACTATCAAGTCTCAGGTCCTTCCTGATTTCTTGGTCGATTGGATCCAGTCGCAAATCCCGGTAGCACCCGACATGTCGGGTTCGTGGACAATGTATTTCGATGGATCTAAGAAAAGCACAGGCGCAGGGGCCGGAGTAGTGCTAATCTCGCCGCAAGGAGAGAAAATGAGATATGTTCTAAGGATGAATTTCTCATTACCAACAAATAATGAAGCAGAATATGAAGCATTACTACACGGGATGCGTATGGCCAAAGCATGTGGAGCTATTCGTCTGGATATTTATGGAGATTCAAATCTCGTGGTTCAGCAGTCGATGAATTTATGCGACGCTATTAGTGACAATATGATTTCTTATCGTCAGTTGTATCAATCAATGGAAGCTAAGTTTGAAGGCTGCAAGTTAAAACATATCGGCAGAGCTAGCAACGAGGAAGCCGACTCTTTGGCTAATATCGGCTCTACATGCTCTTCTATTCCAGATGGAGTCCTCTATGAAGTAATTACTCAAAGGTCCATAAAAATAAAAACTTCAGCACCTCCAGAAGTATCGGCTACTGACCCATGGGCTACGCTCCAGGAAGCTGCCAGAGATATTACTGATGAATGTAAACAACAAGTTCTTCTTATTGAGCCTTTATGGACCGAACCTTTTCTGTCATATTTGATGGAGCAGCGATTGCCAGACGATCCAACGGAAGCTAGACGCATCGTACGACGATCTAAAGCTTTTATCATAGTGGATGGTGACCTTTATAAATGAAGCATCTATGGCATCTTCCAATGGTGCATCGCCATCAACGATGGAAAGGCTCTGTTGCGAGAAATACATGAAGGGGCATGTGGTCATCATGCAAGCAGTAGACCACTTGTGGCTAAAGCCTTCAGAGCTGAGTTTTATTGGCCAACAGCAGCAGCCGATGCAAGAGACTTAGTTCGGAAGTGTGATCCTTGCCAACGTTTTGCACCAAAACCACATGCACCCGCCACGGACTTAATGAAAATACCTTTGGCTTGGCCCTTTGCGCAGTGGGGACTTGACCAAGTTGGTCCACTACCGAAGTCATCGCCTGGCAGTCATACTCATCTATTGGTGGCAGTCGATAAATTCACCAAGTAGATCGAGGCCATACCAGTCACTAATCAGACAGCCAAAACCACTGTCAAATTCTTCAAAGGAATAACTTGTCGTTTTGGTGTGCCTCATAGCATCATTATAGACAACGGAACAAACTTTGATTCCAAGGAATTCCATCACTTCTACAATAGAAATGGTATCAAGCTCGATTTGCTTCGGTTTCACATCCTCGGACCAATGGACAAGTGGAAAGGATCAATGGCCTAATATGCGATGGCATTAAAAAGCACCTCACAGGTGCAGCCAGAGCCTGGGTCGAAGAATTACCATCAGTACATTGGAGTTTGCGGACTACGTCAAATAGGTCAACGCAATATACTCCCTTCTTCCTTGCCTACAGAGCTGAAGTTGTTTTACCTGCCGACGTCCACTTTGAAGAACCTCGGGTGGCCGCATATAAAGAGGCAACCTCCGTGCAAGCATTACAAGATGTTGTAGATCTTCTTGATGAGGCTCGAGACATCGCCTTAGCAACAACAACAGTATATCAGCAGGCGATACAGAATTATCACAGTCAATGAGTTCGCACTCGAAGCTTCAGCGTTGGTGACCTCGTACTACGGTTGAAGCAAGACAGGACACTAATACTTGAACCTCCATGGGAAGGACCGTTTATCTTCACTGAAGTTATACCAGGAAGAGCTTATCGCCTCAAGAATCCTACTTCGGGAAAAGATGTTGGGAAACCATGGAACGTCGCACACTTGCGACGATTCTATGCGTAGGACTCGATCTTTTTCCTTTTTTGCATAAAGGTTTCTTAGCCATCTATATATTATGAATAAAACTTCTGGTTCAGCTTATATGATTGTCTCTTCATCCGAGCAATATTCGGGATCTTTTTGTCGACTACTACTACTCCCATCGGGAGCTTCGGTTAACTATGCGTCATAGCTTACCCGACAATACTCGGGGGCTGCAAAGAATTATTACAATATCTCCATTAACTACTACTTCCATCGGGAGCTATGGTTACCGACGTATCATGGTTTTTCCGGCAATACTCGCAAACCATAAGTTCTTATCAAAAATAAATTCCATCAAAGCCTCACATAAATATGCGAGTGTTGCAGATGGTGGAAACAATACAACATACGAAATGCTCATGCCGGTGCACCGTGTTACGAAGCCGAATAAAAAGCGCATAATTCCCTCGTTTACTCGAAGGGTGTCACTCTTACAAACGTACATACGACTCTGCAAAAATTGCGATTATTACGGGGTAGTCGAGTGAGTAAACTAACCTGATCAGACCTGATCACTCAGTTACCTTCGACAAAATATTTCGGCTGGACTTACGGTTCAACAATTCATAATGATGTTAAAAAAAGAACATCAAATACACACAATGTTACTCCTTGCAACGCAAGGTTATATTTTAAAGGAGTGATTCCTTACAAAATGGCACTACGTACATGAATACTTAAAGAATTTCTGTCATGGCAAGGTCCCTTGATCTTTCTGATTCTTCAAATCCCTTTCGATATCTGCCTCCATCCTAGAAATAATAATATGAGCAGGATGCCTAGCTATGGGATAATATTGATAGTCTCACATTAGCATTGGCTATGGATTCTAAATCCATGATCGGATGACATGCTAAAACAGAAGCAAGTGTGAGTTTGACTCCAGCAAGAATTTCTTTACACACCAAAGATCGATTATAACTGGAGTCTTGAATCGATTGAACAAAGCGGATAGAGTCTTGGGTGCCGGATCCAAAGGAAACATGGTTTTCCATACCATTATTAGATGAGCATGGTACTTGTCGAAGTAATAATGAACTTTCTCAGCTTGATACTCGAACTTCGCCACGATTACAGCCTTTGATCTATTTGACCACAGTTCACACTTCGGGTGAGTTATGTCGGTCATTGCTGCAATCTTCTCATGGATCCGCTTATTTTCTTCCTATTAATCGGAAGCAACAACTTTTGAAGACAAAGAGCAAGTTAGCACAAGATCATTTACATAAGTATCAGTGAAACAAAAAGAGGTGGTCGACTGCTTACAACTTAAGCTCTCGGTAGCCACACGGAGGCGATCTAAAGCATGTTGTTCGACTGCAGCAGCAACTTCGCTCTTCTTCTTCACCAATGCTGCCATAGTATGAAGGCCAGCTATATCTTTATTCAGTCAGGAAATTTGATCGCGCGGGCGACACACAAGTTTCGATTCATCAATAGCAGAAGAATTCAAAGAACTCTCGACTCGGGAAGAACTCAAGTGCCAACAACAAAGTCAGTATAATTCATTACCGAACAAAGTTCGAATGTATTCGGGGTTACAACTAAAAAATTAGTAGGCAAGGCTTGTTCAAGGCTATGCCGATGAACTTGGTGCAGCTCCAGATGCAGATTTCCTCTTGTCTTCATCTACTAATTTAATGAGCCGATTGGCACACGATAATGAGGGTTGCTTTAAAGGCTCAAGGTCAAAAAGACAATCATTGGCATCCATTGGTAATGCTTCGGATAGTTTCTCTAGCTCAGAACCAAGTCCATGCCCCATCAAAAGTTGGAAATTAAGGACTGCTCCGTAAAGACGAGAACGTAGCCTCAATGGCGTCAGAGGAGTCGATGAAGAAAGTATCCGCCATTTCTCCAAGAGTCTTTTTTGGTCCAGTTTGGGGAACATCATCGAGAATAATCTCGATAAAGATCCTTTGGTCTTATTCAAGAGATCTTTGATCTGCTTGTTGGACTCAGTCGCAAATGTAAGAGCATCCGACATCGAGTCCACTCGAAGCTTGTTTGTACGATCGACATGCATGTCAGCAGTACCTATAATATCATGGAGAAACAATTCATTACAAACAGTAAATTATTCTGAAAAAGAAGCTTACAAGCATGAAGAAATCTTCCTTAGCAAATTTCCAATGGACTCGCAGAGGGCACCTTCCTTTTCATCAGCTTCAACAAAAGCCTTGTGCCTTGCCTGTTGCTCATCCTTCATCTTCTTCTTCAACTTCTTCAGTTCATCATTTAGGCATGTGTTTTCGCTTTGCGCTTCGGCTGCTAGCCTGTTAGCTTCTAGCACTTGATCAGCCGAAGTTTTAATACCCTTGCGAAGTTGGACGTTTTTTTGACTCTAGTCGAGTGAATTGATCAACAAAATCTACCACAACATCAACTGTGGCATAAATTGGCTGCAGCAAGGGAATCGAAGGATTATGTCAGAATATACAACAGGCATATCTTAACCTATACTTGGCTTTCTTCAAAGAGCCAATCATCGGCTCGGGGGCTGGTAGATACTACGCTGGATACTGTCTACTAAAAAAGAGATGCTTGCATGATCATGCGAAGATAAAGGAGCGGAGGTGCTTGCTGAAGGATTAACTATCGAAAGGGGAACTTTGGCCACGACTGTTCTTGGCGAAGGAGTAGCCATACGATCACTTCCAGCAGTCGAAGGCATTGATTCCTTTGCAGACTCTGCCTTATCAGATAGTACTTTTGCCCTCTTTGAAAGAGGAACATCGTCATCATCTTCGGAGCTGGACAAAGCAGAAATGAATTTCAGTAGCTGAAAAAAGCTAAATGCAAGTAAAAAGAAATAAAATAAAACTTATGAAATTGACTCCAAGTCATCCTCTTTGGCGAGGAGTCTTGTGGTCTTTTTGTGACCTGAGGAGCCGAAGTTTCTCGGGAAGGTGCAGGAGAAGCAACTGCGTCAGCATCATCGTCGTCTCGTCCGCTAGGACTCGACTCCACTGTCGTCATCAGGTCTTCATTAATATTCCTGCGATCCATGGACTTGACAAGTGCATCATCCACGGGAGCTTCATCACCCAAAGCATCGCTATCCTCAAGAATATTCTAGTCATCCTCAGTCTCTTCTGAAGCGTCGTCATCTTCTAGAGCTATTCCACTTTCGGGCATCGGTGGATAGCATTGAGAAACGACAGAAGCATGTCGAAAGTAAAATAACAAGTCTTAGATTCAGAAGCAAAAATAAGCATCGGATGCAGAGACAAATAAAACAATTACCTCAGAAGGAAGGTGTTTAAGATCGAGAGGAGGGTGAGTCGAAGTCATAGCTATATTATCCTTCTGGCTGAGGCAAGTTAGGCGCCGCACCTTGTCCCGAAGATCTTCCTCAGAGAAATCAGTCGGGCTGACCCTCAATTTTTCCTTGGCACCAGTATACAGCCAGAGTTGATGAACCCTTGACATTACTGGTTGCACCCGATGCTTTAAGAACATTGTGACCACTTCAGTGCCACACATTGTCTGACCCCCCTGCACTCTTTAGATCTAAGATCTTTCATACAGTTGATCGGCTACTTCGCTCTCTTCAGCCGTCAGAGTGATTTGCCAAGATTTCTTCGGCACAGCAGCAAGAACATCTTCGAATGGTGGCAGATTGGAGCACCGGCTTGATGATGGGATATCCCAAAGATAGAACCACTTCTGCCGCCAGACTTGGACAGACTCCCTCATCGGGAAGTTGAAGTAATTAACTTCCTTCTAGACGACGAAGCCGACGCCGCCGACCACGTGAGGGCCTTCATTGCCATTGTGGCATTTAACATAAAAGATTTTCCTCCACGGACCCCAGTGGGGGTCGATGCCGAGGAAAGCCTCGCACACGGGATAAAGATCGAAAGATGGAGAATGGAATTAGGAGTCAGCTACCAGAGCTGAATTCCATAGAAAAAGAGGAGAGAACGAAGAAATTCGTGGGTTGGAAGAGAAACCCACGCTGCAGAAAAGCAACAAACATTATGGTAAAACCCTGATACGTCTCCGACGTATCGATAATTTCTTATGTTCCATGCCACATTATTGATGATATCTACATGTTTTATGCATACTTTATGTCATTATTATGCGTTTTCCGGAACTAACCTATTGACGAGATGCCGAAGGGCCAGTTGCTGTTTTCTGCTATTTTTGGTTTCAGAAATCCTAGTAAGGAAATATTCTCAGAATCGGACGAAATCAATGCCCAGCATCTTAGAATCCCCGGAAGCATCCAGAACACCCGAGAGCCGCCAGAGAGGGGACACAGGCCCCCCAGATAATAGGCCGGCGCGACCCAGGGGTGGCCCGCGCCCCCCTGTGGTGTCGTCGCCTCGTTGACCCTCCGACGCCTACTCTTCGCCTATTTAAGGGTCCTCGACCTAAAACTTCGATACGGAAAAGCCACGGTACGAGAAACCTTCCAGAGCCGCCGCCATCGCGAAGCCAAGATCTGGGGGACAGGAGTCTCTGTTCCGGCATGCCGCCGGGACGGGGAAGTGCCCCCGGAAGGCTCCTCCATCGACACCACCGCCATCTTCATCACCGCTGCTGTCTGATGACCCACAAGTATAGGGGGTGTATCGTAGTATCTTCGATAAGTAAGAATGTCGATCCCAACGAGGAGCAGAAGGTGTTGACAAGCAGTTTTGATGAAGGATTCACTGTAAATGCTCACAGACAAGTATTCAGGGGGTTTTGATGTAGCAGATGAATAAAGTACGAGTAAGTAAAGTGCAAGAGTAACAATTGCAGCGAGTGGCCCAATCCTTTTTAGCACAAAGGACAAGCCGGTTTGTTTACTTATAATGACCAAACGTTCTCGAGGACACACGGGATTTTAGTCTAGTGCTTTCGCTACATACGGCTAATTAATCTTCATTGTTTTGATAAGTGTTGTGTGGGTGAACCTGTGCTAATGTACCGCCCTTCCTAGGACTAATACATACTTGTGATTATACCCCCTTGCAAGCATCCGCAACTACAAGAAAGTAATTAAGATAAATCTAACCATAGCCTTAAACTCTGAGATCCTGCTATCCCTCCTGTATCGATATACCAAAAGGGGCTTAGGTTTCTGTCACTCCGGCAACCCCGCAATTGGCAAATGAGTACAAGATGCATTCCCCTAGGCCCATAGAGGTGAAGTGTCGTGTAGTCGACGTTCACACGACACCACTAGAAGAATAACACCACAACTTAAATATCATAACATTGAATATTACTCAACCATACTTCACTACTAACATTTAGACTTCACCCATGTCCTCAAGAACTAAACGAACTACTCACGAGACATCATATGGAACATGATCAGAGGTGATATGTTGGTGAATAACAATCTGAACATAAACCTTGGTCCAACGGTTTCACTCAATAGCATCAATAACAAGTAGAAATCAATACCGGGAGAGTTTCCCCTATCAAACAGTCAAGATCAAACCCAAATTGCTACAGCGGCGATGATGTCCAGCGGTGGAGACGGCGGTGATGATGGTGGAGATGATGATGATGGTGATGGAGATGATGTCCAACTTGATGGCGGTGACGATGGCGTCGATTTCCCCCTCCCGGAGGGAATTTCCCCGGCGGATCTCAGCCCGCCGGAGAGCTCTTTTCTCTCTGGTGTTCTCCGCCCCACAGAGGCGGCTGTAACTCTTCGTGAGGTACCCTCTGGAGCTTAGGTCTTCGGGACGAAGGATTTCGCAAAGAAAAGGAGGCGAGAGGGGCTGTGGGCCCCCCTCCTCACTGGGCGGCGCGGCCAGGCCCTGGGCCGCGCCGACCTATGGGGTGGGCCCACCTCGGGTCCACTCAGCTCCCCCTTCTGGCTCCCTTCGTCATCTGGAAAAATAGGATTTTTGGTATAATTTCCGTCAACTGTTGATCTTCCGAAATATTGCATTCTGACGGTGCTTTTTCCAGCAGAATCCTGGCTCCGGTGCTCGATCCTCCAATAATCATGAAACATGCAAAATAGATGAAATAACATAAGTATTGTGTCCAAATATGAAATATATCAATGAATAACAGCAAATTATGATATAAAATAGTGATGCAAATTGGACGTATCAACTCCCCCCAAGCTTAGACTTCGCTTGTCCCCAAGCGAAACTGAACTCGGTAAACAGGACCACATGTTTATGGAGTGAAGAGTCGATCAATAAAATACGGACAAGAAGCATCATATTCATTCACACAAGACATTCTAGTAAACAACTTCCTCATATAACCCAACTTGAAACAAGTATAAGGTAATCACAAATAAAAGGTGCATAAGAAATCATAGCTGGTGATGGCAAACTTCGTTCTTGGTCAGAGAACAATTAACAAGTTATATTTATCTATTGAGCAGCGCTCTCATGTTAAAGTTTATATTGCACAACTTGCATACTCAATCATAATAGTCTCTTCATGATCATTGATAACTTGCAAAGCTATATTCATTCAGATAAAACTTGTACTAAACAAGGAAAAGTAAAAGACATGATGAAGCAAATCACAATATAATGGTTTAATCACAACAACTCAAATGCTTGCTTGAGATGGATGGAAATAGGTTTACTGACTCAACATAAAGTAAAAGACAGGCCCTTCGCAGAGGGAAGCAGGGATTAAATCATGTGCTAGAGCTTTTTCAGTTTTGAAATCATATAAAGAGAATGAAAGTAACATTTTGAGAGGTGTTTGTTGTTGTCAACGACTGGTAGCGGGTACTCTAACCCCCTTGCCAGACAAACCTTCAAAGAGCGGCTCCCATTTTATTTTATTTTTGTGTGGCACTCCCTCCAACCTTTCTTTCACAAACCATGGCTAACCGAATCCTCGGGTGCCTGCCAACAATCTCATACCATGAAGGAGTGCCTTTTTATTTTAGTTTTATTATGATGACACTCCTCCCCACCTTTGCTTTCTCAAGCCATGGCTAACCGAATCCTTCGGGTGCCGTCCATCAATCACATACCATGGAGGAGTGTCTATTTAGATTAATTAACTTGGGACTGGGAATCCCATTGCCAGCTCTTTTTGCAAAATTATTGGATAAGTGGATGAAGCCACTAGTCCATTGGTGAAAGTGGCCCAACAAGATTGAAAGATAAAACACCACATACTTCCTCATGAGCTATAAAACATTGACACAAATAAGAGATAGTAAATTTTGAATTATTTAAAGGTAGCACACGAAGTATTTACTTGGAATGGCAGGAAATACCATGTAATATGTAGTTATGGTGGACACAAATGACATAGGTTTGGGTTAAGGTTTGGATGCACGAGAAGTATTCCCTCTCAGTACAGGTCTTTGGCTAGCAAGGTTAATTAGCAAGCATAAGAGTTGAAGGAAACAAACAAATATACATGTGATAGAAACAATCATGCATCTTCCTTGTAAGCACAAACAGTTTTAACTTCAGAATAATAAGCTATGAGCTAACAATAAAGAAAGACAATGAAACAACTACATGTATTCCTCTTTTCTACTTAAGCCTCAAAGTGTTGTTGCTATTGACCAATGCTAAGTTTGCCAAAACCAAATAGATTTATTTAATGCTCCCAAAGTGATACCGATACTAATAACAAGATCAATCATATAGTAGAGATTGCAAACTAAAATAAGATGTGCAATATGTAAATGATAAGACCTCTCATTAATATTCCATAACGATAACTCACACCAAGGGATACATAGACAATCAACTAAAGGAGAGATACTTCCAAACTGCAACCCATCTTATATGATAACTTCCCTACTCATGATATGACTCTACTTGACAGTAAAAAGTAAAAGGTAGTGATGATGTGATACCGCGGCACTCCCCCAAGCTTGGAACAAACCAAGGGGATGCCAATACCGATGATGAATTACTCCTTTGGCGATGGTGGTGATGAATTCCCGTCATCAGACTTCCAAGGAAGAGGCTCTCCATCAACAAACGACATCTTGGTCTCTGGAATCCTGAAACTAGCAGCATGGCTTATGTGTTTAAACCTGATTTCATACTCACAGTTCTGATTCTGAACGTCATAGAGTTGAGCTTGGAGTTTGTTGGTGGTGTCGTGAAGTGAGAGGATGTCGCCCCATAGCTTTGCAGTTTCCTTCTCGTGTTCAACAATGAGTTCAGACACAATCTTGTGGAAGATATCCACCTCACGCTCAGCCATCTTCTTGTATTTGAATACCTCTTGTTCTAGCTTCTCCATCCTGTCTTCCAAACTTCCTTCTCCTTTAGGACCCTGAACATCCTTGATCTGCAGTTCTCCCTCGACGAGCATCAACTCCTTGGGGTGCATCCTCAGCTCCTCCATGTCCAAGTTGTCAACATCCTTGCAGGAGCTGTCCTTCGGAGCTTCCAACGAAGACATGATGGCTCTAGATCTGAAGCAAATCCTGGCAGAAACAGCTCGAAACAAAACACATCGAGAAAACGATATACGGACCTCCAGGGGTCCGGGAGATTATATAGCAAAAAATTTCACGACAAAAGGAAAGTACCAGGTCGAACCAGAGTCGGAAAGGGGCGACGAGGCGGCCAGCTCATAGGGCGGCGCGGGCCAAGGCCAGGCCGCGCCGGCCTATGGGGGCACGCCCTCATGCGTCTCCTCCACTCCGTTTCGATCTCGTAATTTTTCATATTTTCCAAAAATAGCAAAAATATTGTTCGGAAAGTAAATCGCGAACTTTTCATTACCAGTACTGTTACCTATTCAAAGTCGAGTTCTGGCGGACTGTCAATTTGTCCTTTGATGAAAGCCTCTGGTGTTTTCACTCGAATAATATCAACATCAACATTACAAGAATCACCTGAGATATAATGCTTGAGTCTTTGTCCATTCACCACCTGTGTAGCATTGCCTTGGAGAGAGCTAATTTTAATTGCTCCTGAACGATACACCTCCTCAACAACATATGGTCCTTCCCACTTCGAGAGTATTTTCCCTGCAAAGAATCTGAGACGAGACCGATACAATAGGACTTTATCCCCAATATTAAATTCTCTTTTGATAATCCTTCTATCATGCCATTTTTTAACTTTCTCTTTAAAGAGTTTAGCATTTTCATAAGCTTCACTTCTCCATTCATCTAGAGAACTCAATTGCAACAACCTCTTATTACCGGCAAGTTTAGGATCTTTATTTAATTCTCTAACAGCCCAATAAGCTTTGTGCTCTAGTTCTAAAGGTAAATGACAAGCCTTCCCATAAACCATTTTATAAGGTGACATTCCCATGGGGTTCTTATAAGAAGTTCTATAAGCCCATAGTGCATCCTTCAATTTACTAGCCCAATTCTTTCTAGTTTTATTAACAGTCTTTTGCAAGATAGATTTAATTTCTCTATTTGATAGTTCTACTTGCCCACTAGTTTGAGGATGATAAGCGGAAGCAATTCTATGATTAATACCATATTTAGCGAGAGTTTTTCTAAAACCACCATGAATAAAATGAGAACCTCCATCAGTCATAATATATCTAGGAACTCCAAATCTAGGAAAAATAATATCTAAAAGCATTCTTAAAGAGGTCTCACCATCAGCACTTTTTGTAGGTATGGCTTCCACCCATTTAGTAACATAATCAACAGCAACAAGTATGTGAGTGTTACCTTCTGAAGAGGGAAAAGGTCCCATGAAGTCAAATCCCCAACAATCGAACGGTTCAATAACAAGAGTATAATTCATAGGCATTTCATTGCGTCTGGAGATATTACCAACCCTTTGACATTCATCACAAGATAAAATAAACTTCCTTGCATCTTTGAAGAGAGTTGGCCAATAAAAACCTGATTGTAGAACCTTTTGCGCGGTTCTTTCTCCGGCGTGATGTCCTCCATAAGCACTACCATGATATTTACTCAATATCTCTTGTTGTTCATATTCGGGAACACATCTTCGCAGAATACCATCCACTCCTTCTTTATATAAGTGTGGGTCATCCCAGAAATAATGCCTCAAGTCATAAAAGAATTTCCTCCTTTGCTGAGCTGAAAAGGTTGGAGGCAAATACTTGGAAACAATAAAGTTAGCATAATCAGCATACCAAGGACTGTCTCGCGAGCTCACCTTTATTACAGCCAATTGTTCGTTTGGAAAACTATCATTAACAGGAACAGGATCATAAGCAATATTTTCCAATGTAGACAGATTATCAGCAACAGGATTATCAGCACCGTTCCTATCTACAATATGTAAATCAAATTCTTGCAACAGAAGTACCCATCTAATAAGCCTTGGCTTAGCATCTTTCTTTTGCATAAGGTATCTGATTGCAGCATGATCAGTATGTATAGTAACTTTTGAATCAACAATATAAGATCTAAACTTATCACAAGCAAAGACTACAGCTAACAATTCTTTTTCAGTAGTAGCATAATTTCTTTGAGCGGCATCAAGGGTTTTACTAGCATAATGAATAACATTCAATTTCTTATTTACTCGCTGTCCAAGAACAGCGCCTACTGCAAAATCACTAGCATCACACATAATTTCAAATGGTAAGTTCCAATCAGGAGGTTCAACTATAGGAGCAGTTGTTAAGGCTTTCTTTAGAGTTTCAAAAGCTTCCTTACAATCATCATCAAAAACAAAAGGTACATCTTTTTGAAGAAGATTAGTAAGAGGCTTTGAAATCTTGGAGAAGTCTTTAATAAACCTCCTATAAAACCCAGCATGACCAAGAACACTACGAATACCTTTAACATCCCTAGGATAGGGCATCTTCTCAATTGCTTCCACTTTAGCTCTATCAACTTCAATACCTCTCTCAGAAATTTTATGTCCCAATACAATTCCTTCATTAACCATAAAGTGACATTTCTCCCAATTAAGAACAAGGTTAGTTTCTTCACATCTCTGCAAAACTTTATCAAGGTTCCGCAAGCAATTATCAAAAGAATTCCCATAGACAGAAAAAACATCCATGAATACCTCTACAATACTCTCGCAAAAGCCATGAAAAATAGCAGACATGCATCTTTGAAAAGTAGCAGGAGCATTACATAAACCAAAAGGCATACGTCTATAAGCATAAGTTCCATAGGGACAAGTGAAAGTGGTTTTCTCTTGATCTTTAGTTTTAACAGCAATTTGTGAAAACCCAGAATAACCATCAAGAAAACAAAAGTGAGTATTTTTAGATAACCTTTCTAACATTTGATCAATAAAAGGCAAAGGGTAATGATCTTTTTTAGTAACCTTATTAACTTTTCGATAATCAATGCACATTCTATATCCTACAACTACTCTTTGAGGTACGAGCTCATCATTATCATTAGGCACAACAGTCATTCCTCCTTTCTTAGGAACACAATGCACAGGACTAACCCATCTACTATCAGCAATAGGATATATAATACCAGCTTCAAGAAGTCTTAATACCTCATTTCTTACCACATCCTTCATCTTAGGAATTAGACGACGCTGAGGTTCAACAACAGGCTTCGCATCATCTTCCATATTAATGGCGTGTTGGCAAATAGAGGGAGAAATCCCCTTCAAGTCATCAAGAGTGTAGCCAATAGCACCTCGGTGTTTCTTCAATATTTCCAATAGCCTTTCTTCTTCAAACTCTGAAAGCTTAGAACTAATAATAACAGGATATATTTTCTTATCATCAATATGAGCATATTTAAGATTATCAGGCAATGGTTTTAAATCAAAGACAGGATCTTCCTTTGGTGGTGGTGTTGTACCCAGATCTTCCACCGGTAGATCATGCTTAAGAATAGGTTGGCGAAGAAAATTTTCATCAAGCTCATCTCTTTCTTGCCTAAAAACTTCACTCTCGCTATTCTCCAAATGTTGCTGCAAAGGATTATTAGGAACAAGAACAATAGATGCACACTGTTCCATTTTAAAATCATCATTAGGCGGATCAGTTTTATAAGGAGTTTTGGTAAATTTAGAAAAGTTAAACTCATAAGATTCACCAGCAAATTTAGTCAAAATTTTCTCTTTCTTGCAATCTATAATAGCTCCACAAGTATTTAGAAAAGGTCTACCAAAAATGATAGGACAATATTCACTAGCAGCAGAACCAAGTACCAAAAAGTCAGCAGGATATTTAATCTTACCACATAGAACTTCCACATCTCGAACAATACCAATTGGAGAGATAGTTTCTCTATTAGCCGGCTGAATGACCACATCAATATCTTCAAGTTCACAAGAACCAATTTCGTGCATAATCTCCGTGTAAAGCTCATAAGGAATAGCACTAATACTTACACCAATATCACATAAACCATAATAGCAATGATCACCAATTCTAACAGATAGCATAGGAACACTAGCTTTCTTGGCCTTATTAGGATGTGAAACAATATTAGAAGCATCTTCACAGAAAATAATATGACCATCCTCCACATTTTCAGTCACAATATCTTTAACTATTGCAACAGCAGGTTCAACTTTTATTTGTTCTTCAGGTTCTATAGGTTTCTTTTCACTTTTACGAACCGCACTATTTATAATAGAGTACTCCTTCATTTTAGCAGGGAAAGGAGTTTTTTCAATATAAGCTTCAGGAATAACATGATCAACAGTTTCAACTACAACGCATTTATTTATAGATGAATCAATTTTATCTTTATACGGTTCATGATACTTATCAAAATTCTTCTTAGGCAATTCATAATGAGAGGCAAAAGCTTTATAAAGATTTGCAGCAACTTGAGAATCAAGACCATAAGTAGCACTCATATTACGAAATTTATCAGTATCCATAAAAGCTTCAATGCATTTATAATCATAATTTATACCTGATTCTCTATCTTTGTCGTTCCCCCATCCTTCGATTTTCACGGATCCGATTGAGAAGGTCCCTTTTAAACTCTTCTTTGTTGCGCGTGAATGATCCAGAACAAGAAGTATCCAGCAAGGTCTTGTCTTCAAAAGAAAGTCTTGCATAGAAATTATCAATAATAACATTACCAGGAAGCTCATGAATGGGGCATTTGAGCATTAAAGACTTCAATCTCCCCCAAGCTTGGGCAATACTCTCTCCATCATGAGGCCAAAAATTATATATGCGATTCCGATCCTTGTGAATTTCACTTGGAGGATAGAACTTAGAATAAAACCGGGGCACAATATCATTCCATTCAAGAGAATCCCCATTATCCAGTAATTTATACCAATGCGCCGCTTTACCAGACAGCGATATAGAGAATAGTTTCTTCCTCACTTCATCCATAGCAATACCTGCACACTTGAATAAACCGCATAATTCATGTAAGAACAGAAAATGATCTCCAGGCTGGACAGTTCCATCCCCTGTATAACGGTTACCCACTACGCGTTCAATAATTTTCATAGGTATTTTGTATGGTATCTCTTCCTTACCTGGCGCCTCATCCACTACCTTTGCAGTAGTAGCAGATTTCCCAAATAAACATTCAAAAGGAGATCTCCATAATGAATTATGGCAGCAGGCAGAAATAAAATCAGCACAAACAGTAGAAGTTTCCCTTACCAATTCCACTTACCAATAGCGCTTCACTCCCCGGCAACGGCGCCAGAAAATAGTCTTGATGACCCACAAGTATAGGGGGTGTATCGTAGTATCTTCGATAAGTAAGAATGTCGATCCCAACGAGGAGCAGAAGGTGTTGACAAGCAGTTTCGATGAAGGATTCACTGTAAATGCTCACAGACAAGTATTCAGGGGGTTTTGATGTAGCAGATGAATAAAGTACGAGTAAGTAAAGTGCAAGAGTAACAATTGCAGTGAGTGGCCCAATCCTTTTTAGCACAAATGACAATCCGGTTTGTTTACTTATAATGACCAAACATTCTCGAGGACACACGGGATTTTAGTCTAGTGCTTTCGCTACATACGGCTAATTAATCTTCATTGTTTTGATAAGTGTTGTGTGGGTGAACCTGTGCTAATGTACCGCCCTAAAACTCTGAGATCCTGCTATCCCTCCTGTATCGATATACCAACGGGGGCTTAGGTTTCTGTCACTCCGGCAACCCCGCAATTGGCAAACGAGTACAAGATGCATTCCCCTAGGCCCATAGAGGTGAAGTGGCGTGTAGTCGACATTCACACGACACCACTAGAAGAATAACACCACAACTTAAATATCATAAGATTGAATATTACTCAACCATACTTCACTACTAACATTTAGACTTCACCCATGTCCTCAAGAACTAAACGAACTACTCACGAGACATCATATGGAACATGATCAGAGGTGATATGATGGTGAATAACAATCTGAACATAAACCTTGGTCCAACGGTTTCACTCAATAGCATCAATAACAAGTAGAAATCAATACCGGGAGAGTTTCCCCTATCAAACAATCAAGATCAAACCCAAATTGCTACAGCGGTGACGATGTCCAGCGGTGGAGACGGCGGTGATGATGGTGGAGATGATGATGATGGTGATGGAGATGATGTCCAACTTGATGGCGGTGACGATGGCGTCGATTTCCCCCTCCCGGAGGGAATTTCCCAGGCGGATCTCAGCCCGCCGGAGAGCTCTTTTCTCTCTGGTGTTCTCCGCCCCGCAGAGGCGGCTGTAACTCTTCGTGAGGTACCCTATGGAGCTTAGGTCTTCGGGACGAAGGATTTCGCGAAGAAAAGGAGGCGAGAGGGGCTGTGGGCCCCCCTCCTCACTGGGCGGCGCGGCCAGGCCCTGGGCCGCGCCGACCTATGGGGTGGGCCCACCTCGGGTCCACTCAGCTCCCCCTTCTGGCTCCCTTCGTCATCTGGAAAAATAGGATTTTTGGTATAATTTCCGTCAACTGTTGATCTTCCGAAATATTGCATTCTGACGGTGCTTTTTCCAGCAGAATCCTGGCTCCGGTGCTCGATCCTCCAATAATCATGAAACATGCAAAATAGATGAAATAACATAAGTATTGTGTCCAAATATGAAATATATCAATGAATAACAGCAAATTATGATATAAAATAGTGATGCAAATTGGACGTATCACTGTCTCCCATGAGGAGGGAGTAGTTCTCCATCGAGGCTAAGGGCTGTACCGGTAGCTATGTGGTTCATCTCTCTCCTATGTACTTCAATACAATAATCTCATGAGCTGCCTTACATGATTGAGATTCATATGATGATGCTTGTAATCTAGATGTCATTATGCTAGTCAAGTGGATTTTACTTATGTGATCTCCGGAGACTCCTTGTCCCACGTGTGTAAAGGTCACAGTGTGTGCACCGTGTGGGTCTCTTAGGCTATATTTCACAGAATACTTATTCACTGTTATGAAGAGCATAGTGAAGTGCTTATTTATATCTCTTTATGATTGCAATGTGTTTTGTATCACAATTTATCTGTGTGCTACTCTAGTGATGTTATTAAAGTAGTTTATTCCTCCTGCACGGTGTAATGGTGACAGTGTGTGCATCGTGTTAGTACTTGGCGTAGGCTATGATTGTGATCTCTTGTAGATTATGAAGTTAACTATTGCTATGATGGTATTGATGTGATCTATGCCTCCTTTCATAGCGTGAAGGTGACAGTGTGCATGCTATGTTAGTACTTGGTTTGGTTATGTTGATCTGTCATGCACTCTAAGGTTATTTAAATATGAACATCGAATATTGTGGAGCTTGTTAACTCCGGCATTGAGGGTTCGTGTAATCCTACACAGTTAGTGGTGTTCATCATCCAACAAGAGGGTGTAGAGTCTAGCATCTATTTATTTATTCTGTTATGTGATCAATGTTGAGAGTGTCAACTAGTGAAAGTATGATCCCTAGGCCTTGTTTCCAATACTGTTATCGCTGCTTGTTTACTGTTCTACTGCATCTGTACTGTCCGCAATATTACCACCATCAACCACACGCCAGCAAGCACTTTTCTGGCGCCGTTACTACTGCTCATACTTATTCATACCACCTGTATTTCACTATCTCTTCGCCGAACTAGTGCACCTATTAGGTGTGTTGGGGACACAAGAGACTTCTTGCTTTGTGGTTGCAGGGTTGCATGAGAGGGATATCTTTGACCTCTTCCTCCCTGAGATCGATAAACCTTGGGTGTTCCACTTAAGGGAAACTTGCTGCTGTTCTACAAACCTCTGCTCTTGGAGGCCCAACACTGTCTACAAGAATAGAAGCACCCGTAGACATCAAGCACTTTTCTGGCGCTGTTGCCGGGGATCGAACGAAAGCTACACCATTTCCTCCCTCGTCAACTACACGCCAGCAAGCACTTTTCTGGCGCCGTTGCCGGGGAGGAAAGGTAAAAGGCACTCATACTCCGGTTCCAGGTAACAGTACTTTTCAGGCGCCATTGTGTGTGTGCTCGAAGCTATTTCCTTTAGATCCTGCAATTGCATCTTTTTGTTTCTTGTTTTACACTAGTTAGGCATAATGGAATACAACTATGAGCTTTTTGATTTATTTCCTAAGTTAAGACATGAATTATGTGATGCGAAAATTAAAGAACCTATGGAGCCTCAATTGCATGCTAGTAGCAATGTTATTAGTATGAACGCAATCACTGCTAATGCTATGGATAAGTCTAAGCTTGGGGAAGCTAGTTTATATAAAAATAATCTTTTTTGCTCCTCATCTTTGGAAGAAATATTTTGCTCTGATAATGCTTTATCTCCCATATGCGATAACTCTAATGATGCTTGTGATATTTTAAATCCACCTACTGCAAGTACTGCTTTCAAGATACCCACGAAAATTATTGAACGTGTTATTGATAACCGCTATAAAGGGGATGGAACTGTCCATCCTGGAGATCATTTACTGTTTTTGCATGAATTATGCGGGTTATTCAAGTGTGCAGGTATCTCTATGGATGAAGTAAGGAAGAAGCTATTCTCTTTTTCGCTGTCTGGTAAAGCGGCGCATTGGTATAAATTATTGAAGAATAGTCATTCTCTTGGTTGGGAGGAAATTGTACCTCTCTTTTATTCTAAATTTTATCCTTCTCATGAAGTGCATATTGATAGGAATTATATTTATAACTTTTATCCTCGTGATGGAGAGAGTATTTCTCAAGCGTGGGGGAGATTGAAGTCATTAATGCTCAAATGTCCCATTCATGAGCTCCCCCGTAATGTTATTGTTAACAATTTTTATGCGAGGCTTTCAGGACAACACAAGGACTATCTGGATGCCTGTTCGGAGGGATCTTTCACAAGCAAGGAGGTTGAAGGTAGGTGGGATCTTCTTGATCGGATTGAGGAGAACGCTGAAGGATGGGAGAACGACAAAGGTAAAGAGTCAGGTATAAATTATGATTATGAATGCATTGAATCTTTTATGGATACCGATAAATTTCGAAATATGAGTGCTACTTATGGTCTTGACTCTCAAGTTGCTGCAAATCTTTATAAAGCCTTTGCTTCTCATTTTGAATTGCCTAAGAAGAATTTTGATAAGTATCATGAACCTTTTAAAGAGGCTTGCATGAAGAATGAAATTGTTGTTAATTATTGCAATAAGCATGCTCAAACTCCTAACAGTGCTATTTCCTATAAGCATGTTAATTTTTGTGGAATGCATAGACCTTGTGGAATTAATCAAATCAAAGATGAATATTGTATCCATCATATTAATGAAAAAACTAGAAAGTGGTTTAGGGCTCTAGATGATCTTGGAAAAAAAGTGTGTGCCCTCTATCCTTTTATTTGTGAACTTTGCCATAGAGTGGGTCATTTTAATTTTCAATGCTCCTCCAATGATAATCTGAACTCCATGAGTGCTACAAAGTTGTATTGCGATGATGAAATTACTCCTAATCAGCATGATGAACTCACTTTATTTTTGTGGTGTGAAGAGTTATCAAGGAAAATTTCTTTGTTAGATATTAATGATCTTGATATTGATGATGTCCTGCATGGTTGTTTTTCTTATTGCATTGATAATAGCCATACAAATACTTACATACAAAATATTTTAGACGATGACACCTTGCCAAAATATGATAGGACCGCTGTGTGTTTTGAACTAATTAATGAAAAGGAGGGATCCTCCCAAGTTTCTTCTATTGTTTCTGAAAGTAAATCAGGTTATGCGGACAAGCCACCCTTCAAGCCTCTGCCTCCTAAAGAAGGGAACGAGGAGAAGGAAGAGAAGAAGAAGAAGAAGAAGGGAACGAAGAAAAAGAAGAAGAAGAAGAAGAAGAAGGAGAATAAAAAGAAAGAGGTAACAGCATATTCCCGCGTGAATGAGATAACGCTAGGTAACCGTAAGTATGTTGCTCCTAATGATTATTATGATAATGAATCTGAATACGATGATCTTCCTATGCTCTTTACATACATTAGTGATCATGATTTGAATGAGCACACTACTTTTGATATTGCAAATCTCTGGGAAACTAATTCTGAAAATGAGGATGATAATAATTGCCATAGTATCAGTGCTATCTATGCTTCCTCCCATAATGATATAGAAAGCTCTAAGCTTGGGGAAGAGGTGTTTGAAAATCCTTTTGCTACTGATCATTATGTGTTTGATACATCTCCTTCTAATAACAATGATGGTATGGTCAAAGATAAACCGACTGTGAAAGATAACTATTCTATTTCTTATGATGACACTGTGCCTCCGACCTTTGATGATTATTATAAAGAATGCTATGATAAAAGTTATAACTATCCTTATGAAACTTGTCATAGTCATGATTGGATTACCAAAAAAAATTCCCTTATGCAACTTGTTTACCATGTTCAAATTCTTGATAATAATCTTGCTCCAATTACTATTAATGAGAAGAACTCTTCTTATGCCAAAATTAATGATACTTCTATGCATATGAACCATGATAAGAATGTTTTAAGTGATGGGTATATTGTGGATTACATCAATGATGCTACTGAAAGTTATTATGAGAGAGGGAAATATGGTTATATGCATCTTAATAATATTAAGTTTCCCCTCTTTATGTTGAGAATTTTGAAGTTACTCGTGTTTTATCCTCTTATGCTTGTCACTTTGTTCTTCATGACTTCATTTGTGTACAAGATTCCTTTGCATAGGAAGTGGGTTAGACTTAAATGTGTTTTGAATTTGCTTCTTGATGCTCTCTTTTGCTTCAACTCTTACTTCTTAGGAGTGCATCATTGAAATTATTGAGCCCATCTTAATGGCTATAAAGAAAGAACTTCTTGGGAGATAACCCATGTGTTTATTTTACTACAGTAACTTTGTTTTATATTTGAGTCTTGGAAGTTGTTACTACTGTAGCAACCTCTCCTTATCTTAGTTTTGTTGAATTGTTGTGCCAAGTAAAGTCTTTGATAGCAAGGTTGATACTAGATTTGGATTACTGCGCAGAAACAGATTTCTTGCTGTCACGAATCTGGGCAAAATTCTCTGTAGGTAACTCAGAAAATTATGCCAATTTACGTGAGTGATCCTCAGATATGTACGCAACTTTCATTCAATTTGAGCATTTTCATTTGAGCAAGTCTGGTGCCTCAATAAAATTTGTCTTTACGGACTGTTCTGTTTTGACAGATTCTGCCTTTTATTTCGCATTGCCTGTTTTGCTATGTGGGATGGATTTCTTTGTTCCATTAACTTCCAGTAGCTTTGGGCAATGTCCATAAGTGTTAAGAATGATTGTGTCACCTCTGAACATGTGAGTTTTTGATTATGCACTAACCCTCTAATGAGTTTGTTTCGAGTTTGGTGTGAAGGAAGTTTTCAAGGGTCAAGAGAGGAGGATGATATACTACGATCAAGAAGAGTGAAAAGTCTAAGCTTGGGGATGCCCCGGTGGTTCATCCCTGCATATTCAAGAAGACTCAAGCATCTAAGCTTGGGGATGCCCAAGGCATCCCCTTCTTCATCAACAAATTATCAGGTTCCTTCTCTTGAAACTATATTTTTATTCGGTCACATCTTATGTACTTTACTTGGAGCGTCTGTTTGTTTGTTTCTATTTTTGTTTTTGTTTGAATAAATGATTGTGTAGGAGAGAGACACGCTCCGCTGGTTCATAGGAACACATGTGTTCTTAGCCTTTAATTTTCATGGCGAAGGTTGAAACTGCTTCGTTAATTGTTATATGGTTGGAAACGGAAAATGCTACATGTAGTAATTGGTATGATGTCTTGAATAATTTGATACTTGGCAATTGTTGTGCTCATGATTAAGCTCTTGCATCATATACTTTGCACCTATTAATGAAGAAATACATAGAGCTTGCTAAAATTTGGTTTGCATAATTGGTCTCTCTAAGGTCTAGATAATTTCTAGTAAAGTGTTTGAACAACGAGGAAGACGGTGTGGAGTCTTATAATGTTTACAATATGTCTTTTATGTGAGTTTTGCTGCACCGGTTCATCCTTGTGTTTGTTTCAAATAACCTTGCTATCCTAAGCCTTGTATCGAGAGGGAATACTTCTCATGCATGCAAAATCCTTGAGCCAACCACTATGCCATTTGTGTCCACCATACCTACCTACTACATGGTATTTCTCCGCCATTCCAAAGTAAATTGCTTGAGTGCTACCTTTAAACAATTCAAAAATTTATCACCTCTGATTTGTGTCAATGTTTTACAGCTCATGAGGAAGTATGTGGTGTTTATCTTTCAATCTTGTTGGGCAACTTTCACCAATGGACTAGTGGCTTCATCCGCTTATCCAATAATTTTGCAAAAAGAGCTGGCAATGGGATTCCCAGTCCCAAATTAATTAACAAAAAAAGACACTCCTCCATGGTATGTGATTGTTGGACGGCACCCGAAGGATTCGGTTAGCCATGGCTTGAGAAAGCAAAGGTGGGGAGGAGTGTCATCATAATAAAACTAAAATAAAAAGGCACTCCTTCATGGTATGAGATTGTTGGCAGGCACCCGAGGATTCGGTTAGCCATGGTTTGTGAAAGAAAGGTTGGAAGGAGTGCCACACAAAAATAAAAATAAAATGGGAGCCGCTCTTTGAAGGTTTGTCTGGCAAGGGGGTTAGAGTACCCACTACCATTCATTGACAACAACAAACACCTCTCAAAACTTTACTTTTATGCTCTCTATATGTTTTCAAAACCAAATCTCTAGCACAAATATAGCAATAAATGCTTCCCTTTGCGAAGGGCCCTTTCTTTTACTTTTATTGTTGAGTCAGTTCACCTATTTCTCTCCACCTCAAGAAGCAAACACTTGTGTGAACTGTGCATTGATTCCTACATACTTGCATATTGCACTTGTTATATTACTTTGCATTGACAACTATCCATGAGATATACATGTTACAAGTTGAAAGCAACCGCTGAAACTTAATCTTCCATTGTGTTGCTTCAATACCTTTACTTTGATTTATTGCTTTATGAGTTAACTCTTATGCAAGACTTATTGATGCTTGTCTTGAAGTACTATTCATCAAAAGTCTTTGCTTTATGATTCATTTGTTTACTCATATCATTTACATTGTTTTGATCGCGGCATTCATTACATGTGCTTACAATAGTATGATCAAGGTTATGATGGCATGTCACTCCAGAAATTATCTTTGTTATCGTTTACCTGCTCGGGACGAGCAGAAACTAAGCTTGGGGATGCTGATACGTCTCCGACGTATCGATAATTTCTTATGTTCCATGCCACATTATTGATGATATCTACATGTTTTATGCATACTTTATGTCATTATTATGCGTTTTCCGGAACTAACCTATTGACGAGATGCTGAAGGGCCAGTTGTTGTTTTCTGCTGTTTTTGGTTTCAGAAATCCTTGTAAGGAAATATTCTCGGAATCGGACGAAATCAACGCCCAGCATCTTAGAATCCCCGGAAGCATCCACAACACCCGAGAGCCGCCAGAGAGGGGACACAGGCCCCCTAGATGATAGGCCGGCGCGGCCCAGGGGTGGCCTGCACCCCCCTGTGGTGTCGTCGCCTCGTTGACCCTCCGACGCCGCCTCTTCGCCTATTTAAGGGTCCTCGACCTAAAACTTCGATACGGAAAAGCCACGGTACGAGAAACCTTCCAGAGCCGCCGCCATCGCGAAGCCAAGTTCTGGGGGACAGGAGTCACTGTTCCGGCACGTCGCCGAGATGGGGAAGTGCCCCCGGAAGGCTCCTCCATCGACACCACCGCCATCTTCATCACCGCTGCTGTCTCCCATGAGGAGGTAGTAGTTCTCCATCGAGGCTAAGGGCTGTACCAGTAGTTATGTGGTTCATCTCTCTCCTATGTACTTCAATACAATAATCTCATGAGCTGCCTTACATGATTGAGATTCATATGATGATGCTTGTAATCTAGATGTCATTATGCTAGTCAAGTGGATTTTACTTATGTGATCTCCGGAGACTCCTTGTCCCACGTGTGTAAAGGTGACAGTGTGTGCACCGTGTGGGTCTCTTAGGCTATATTTCACAGAATACTTATTCACTGTTATGAAGAGATGAAGAGCATAGTGAAGTGCTTATTTATATCTCTTTATGATTGCAATGTGTTTTGTATCACAATTTATCTGTGTGCTACTCTAGTGATGTTATTAAAGTAGTTTATTCCTCCTGCACGGTGTAATGGTGATAGTGTGTGCATCGTGTTAGTACTTGGCGTAGGCTATGATTGTGATCTCTTGTAGATTATGAAGTTAACTATTGCTATGATGGTATTGATGTGATCTATGCCTCCTTTCGTAGCGTGAAGGTGACAGTGTGCATGCTATGTTAGTACTTAGTTTGGTTATGTTGATCTGTCATGCACTCTAAGGTTATTTAAATATGAACATCGAATATTATGGAGCTTGTTAACTCCGACATTGAGGGTTCGTGTAATCCTACACAGTTAGTGGTGTTCATCATCCAACAAGAGGGTGTAGAGTCTAGCATCTATTTATTTATTCTGTTATGTGATCAATGTTGAGAGTGTCCACTAGTGAAAGTATGATCCCTAGGCCTTGTTTCCAATACTGTTATCGCTGCTTGTTTCTTGTTCTCTGCATCATCGTCCGCAATATTACCACCATCAACCACACGCTAGCAAGCACTTTTCTGGCGCCGTTACTACTGCTCATACTTATTCATACCACCTGTATTTCACTATCTCTTCGCCGAACTAGTGCACCTATTAGGTGTGTTGGGGACACAAGAGACTTCTTGCTTTGTGGTTGCAGGGTTGCATGAGAGGGATATCTTTGACCTCTTCCTCCCTGAGATCGATAAACCTTGGGTGATCCACTTAAGGGAAACTTGCTGCTGTTCTACAAACCTCTGCTCTTGGAGGCCCAACACTGTCTACAAGAATAGAAGCACCCGTAGACATCAAACCCTTTGGAGGCTTCGGGCGAGAAGCGGAACCTGGATGAATGAAATCAGAATCGGCAGAAGAGATGAGCCCTAACGACCTCATCTTGTTCTCCTCACGCTTGGAGATGGTGGATACGGTCCAGTCGAGGCTGGCTTTGGTTGCACCTGCGGTAGCACCGGAGCTGGCGGTACCCTTCTTCTTGCCCATGGTCGTTGGAGAGCTCGAGGAGGCAGAGACAATCGCAAGAAGGAGGCAAAGGAAGAAGATGAGCAATATGGGAGGCGTAAAAAGTGAAAACGTAAGAGTCCCACTATTTATAATAAGAAATAACTGAGGACCGTGGCCGTTATTTTTGCATCATGGGAAGATGGACAAAGATCCAGTCATACACGTGTCAAGAAGAGAGAGAAACCGGCGGCCCATTACTCGCACTACATGTGGAAATCGAGGAGGTGCCTCGGTCAACGCGCAAGGACTAGTCATTTCCTAACTGACAACGCAGAAGCAGGGTGGGCCTATCAGGTAACATTCCGTCAATCGAATCGCCACAGTGGCAACGTCATTGATGATGTCACCAAAGGTATCGACTCTTAATGAAGCATCCGAAGGAAATTATAACATCGGGTTGCTCGACTTGAGTCTACGCACGGTTGCAAGCATCCGTCCCTAGACTCGAGGGCCACTCCCATCGGGAGCGCTGGACGCACACCCGATAAAAACTATGGACTCAAAGATTTCAGAAGATCCAGGATCATGCCCGAGGACTTGATTCTGGGTAAAGTAATGTTGTTTTGCCATCGGCAGTTAACCAGCATCGATCTATCGAGTAAAACTGGGCATGTTACTCATATCCCTTACATACTATCAATTGGCATGACTTTACTCGAATGTTATGGAAGACCCGATATAAAAAAGATATCGGATGATTGCGACAGCTTGCAGAAAACATCGCCAGCTGAAAACATTAGAGTAGTACAACTTGAGTCTACACACGGTTGCAAGCATCTGTGCCTAGACTCGGGGGGCTACTCCCATCGGGAGCGCTGAACGCACACCCGATAAAAAATGAACTTTCTATTTCAAGAGATCAAGATCTTCCGGCAATTATGGACGATCGACAGAAGACAATTTTAGTCCCTGACGAAGCTTTAATTTGGCCAGTCACTCGGGGCTACTGATGTGGGCATTACCCTTCGGGTAACCAATGTTATGCTATCTCTTACGGCCCAACCAGGGGCCCATGAAGATCATCCACCGACTAAGGGGGACCGTTATGTCGGTTCCGAAGAAATATTCTTGATGAACAAGGCAAGAAGACGAAGAACAGGGAAAGTTTAGACATGGAACTCTTTGTAAACTAGCCGAACCCGAACATAACTCTCGTGACCTGACCTGCAATATAAGGGCCAGGAGAGGGTCTACCGAGGGACACACAATCACCACAGCCAGAACCACCACAAGTATAGAGCTAGGTGACACGCGTACAACACGCGACCGTTGGGAACCCCAAGTGGAAGGTGTGATGCGTACAGCAGTAAGTTTCCCTCAGTTAGAAACCAAGGTTTATCGAACCAATAGGAGTCAAGAAGCACGTTGAAGGTTGATGGCGGCGAGATGTAGTGCGGCGCAACACCAGGGATTCCGGCGCCAACGTGGAACCTGCACAACACAACCAAAGTACTTTGCCCCAATGAAACAGTGAGGTTGTCAATCTCACCGGCTTGCTGTAACAAAGGATTAGATGTATAGTGTGGATGATGATTGTTTGCAGAAAACAGTAGAACAAGTATTTTAGTAGATTGTATTCGATGTAAAAGAATGGACCGGGGTCCACAGTTCACTAGAGGTGTCTCTCCCATAAGATAAATAGCATGTTGGGTGAACAAATTACAGTTGGGCAATTGACAAATAAAGAGGGCATGACCATGCACATACATGATATGATGAGTATAGTGAGATTTAATTGGGCATTACGACAAAGTACATAGACCGCTATCCAGCATGCATCTATGCCTAAAAAGTCCACCTTCAGGTTATCATCCGAACCCCTTCCAGTATTAAGTTGCAAACAACAGACAATTGCATTAAGTATGGTGCGTAATGTAATCAACAACTACATCCTCGGACATAGCATCGATGTTTTATCCCTAGTGGCAACAGCACATCCACAACCTTAGAACTTTCTGTCACTGTCCCAGATTTAATGGAGGCATGAACCCACTATCGAGCATAAATACTCCCTCTTGGAGTTAAGAGTAAAAACTTGGCCAGAGCCTCTACTAATAACGGAGAGCATGCAAGATCATAAACAACACATAGGTAATAGATTGATAATCAACATAGCATAGTATTATCTATCCATCGGATCCCAACAAACACAACATATAGCATTACAGATAGATGATCTTGATCATGTTAGGCAGCTCACAAGACCCGACAATGAAGCACAATTAGGAGAAGACGACCATCTAGCTACTGCTATGGACCCATAGTCCAGGGGTGAACTACTCACTCATCACTCCGGAGGCGACCATGGCGGTGAAGAGTCCTCCGGGAGATGATTCCCCTCTCCGGCAGGGTGCCGAAGGCGATCTCCTGAATCCCCCGAGATGGATTGGCGGCGGCGGCGTCTCTGGAAGGTTTTTCATCTCGTGGCTCTCGGTACTGGGGGTTTCGCGACGAAGGCCCCACACGACAGGCCGGCGCGGCCAAGGGCCAGGCCGCGCCGCCCTAGTGTCTGGCCACCTCGTGGCCCCACTTCGTGACTCCTTCGGTCTTCTGGAAGCTTCGTGTAAAAATAGGACCCTGGGCGTTGATTTCGTCCAATTCCGAGAATATTTCCTTACTAGGATTTCTGAAACCAAAAACAACAGAAAACGGCAACTGGCTCTTCGGCATCTCGTTAATAGGTTAGTGCCGGAAAATGCATAAATATGACATAAAGTATGCATAAAACATGTAGATATCATCAATAATGTGGCATGGAACATAAGAAATTATCGATACGTCGGAGACATATCAGCATCCCCAAGCTTAGTTCCTGCTCGTCCCGAGCAGGTAAACGATAACAAAGATAATTTCTGGAGTGACATGCCATCATAATCTTGATCATACTATTGTAAGCACATGTAATGAATGCAGCGATCAAAACAATGGTAAATGACATGAGTAAACAATTGAATCATATAGCAAAGACTTTTCATGAATAGTACTTTCAAGACAAGCATCAATAAGTCTTGCATAAGAGTTAACTCATAAAGCAATAATTCAAAGTAGAAGTATCGAAGCAACACAAAGGAAGATGAAGTTTCAGCGGTTGCTTTCAACTTATAACATGTATATCTCATGGATAGTTGTCAATGTAAAGTAATATAACAAGTGCAATATGCAAATATGTAGGAATCAATGCACAGTTCACACAAGTGTTTGCTTCTTGAGATGGAGAGAAATAGGTGAACTGACTCAACATAAAAGTAAAAGAATGGCCCTTCGCAGAGGGAAGCATTGATTGCTATATTTGTGCTAGAGCTTTGGTTTTGAAAACAAGAAACAATTTTGTCAACGGTAGTAATAAAGCATATGTGTTATGTAAATTATATCCTACAAGTTGCAAGCCTCATGCATATATAGTATACTAATAGTGCCCTCACCTTGTCCTAATTAGCTCGGATTACCTGGATTATCATCGCAATACATATGTTTTAACCAAGTGTCACAAAGGGGTATGATACGTCTCCGACGTATCGATAATTTCTTATGTTCCATGCCACATTATTGATGATATCTACATGTTTTATGCATACTTTATGTCATATTTATGCATTTTCCAGCACTAACCTATTAACGAGATGCCGAAGAGCCAGTTGCTGTTTTCTGCTGTTTTTGGTTTCAGAAATCCTAGTAAGGAAATATTCTCGGAATTGGACGAAATCAACGCCCAGGGGCCTATTTTCACACGAAGCTTCCAGAAGACCGAAGGGAAGACGAAGTGGGGCCACGGGGCGCCGCCACACTAGGGCGGCGCGGCCCAGGGGGGGCCCGCGCCGGCCTAGCGTGTGGGGCCCCCGTGTGGCCCCCTGACCTGCCCTTCCGCCTACATATAGTCTTCGTCGCGAAACCCCCAGTACCGAGAGCCACGATACGGAAAACCTTCCAGAGACGCCGCCGCCAATCCCATCTCGGGGGATTCAGGAGATCGCCTTCGGCACCCTGCCGGAGAGGGGAATCATCTCCCGGAGGACTCTTCACCGCCATGGACGCCTCCGGAGTGATGAGTGAGTAGTTCACCCCTGGACTATGGGTCCATAACAGTAGCTAGATGGTTGTCTTCTCCTCATTATGCTTCATTGTCGGATCTTGTGAGCTGCATAACATGATCAAGATCATCTATCTGTAATGCTATATGTTGTGTTTGTTGGGATCCGATGGATAGAGAATACTATGTTATGTTGATTATCAATCTATGTGTTGTTTATGATCTTGCATGCTCTCCGTTATTAGTAGAGGCTTTGGCCAAGTTGATGCTTGTAACTCCAAGAGGGAGTATTTATGCTCGATAGTGGGTTCATGTCTCCGTTGAATCTGGGGAGTGACAGAAACCCCTAAGGTTGTGGATGTGTTGTTGCCACTAGGGACAAAACATTGATGCTATGTCCGAGGATGTAGTTATTGATTACATTACGCACCATACTTAATGCAATTGTCTGTTGTTTTCAACTTAATACTGGAAGGGGTTCGGATGATAACCTGAAGGTGGACTTTTTAGGCATAGATGCATGCTGGATAGCGGTCTATGTACTTTGTCGTAATGCCCAATTAAATCTCACTATACTCATCATATCATGTATGTGCATTGTCATGCCCTCTCTATTTGTCAATTGCCCAACTGTAATTTGTTCACCCAACATGCTATTTATCTTATGGGAGAGACACCTCTAGTGAACTGTGGACTCCGGTCCATTCTTTAACATCGAATACAATCTGCTGCAATACTCGTTCTACTGTTTTCTGCAAACAATCATCATCCACACTATACATCTAATCCTTTGTTACAGCAAGCCGGTGAAATTGACAACCTCACTGTTTCGTTGGGGCAAAGTACTTTGGTTGTGTTGTGCAGGTTCCACGTTGGCACCGGAATCCCTGGTGTTGCGCCGCACTACATCTCGCCGCCATCAACCTTCAACGTGGTTCTTGACTCCTACTGGTTCGATAAACCTTGGTTTCTAACTGAGGGAAACTTACCGTTGTACGCATCACACCTTCCACTTGGGGTTCCCAACGGTCGCGTGATGTACGCGTGTCAAGCTAAATTTCTGGCGCCGTTGCCGGGGAGATCAAGACACGCTGCAAGGGGAGTCTCCACATCCCAATCTCTTTACTTTGTTTTTGTCTTGCTTTATTTTATTTACTACTTTGTTTGCTGCACTAAATCAAAATACAAAAAAATTAGTTGCTAGTTTTACTTTATTTGCTATCTTGTTTGCTATATTAAAAACACAAAAAAATTAGTTACTTGCATTTACTTTACTTGCTTCATCATGTTTCCTCCTAAGTTTATTCTTAAGGATGTACCGGTAGGCCGAGGGTCTATCCTCGGGAAAAATAATATAGAAGATTTTTTCACTCATGTTAGTACGGTTGAAGATTTTGAAGATAGACACCTGGTATAACTTGCTCCAACTTATGAAATTGCTGCTGCTTCTTTAGAACACATGTTAGAAGCTAGATTTGTTAACCTCAACCCCGTAATGCAGCATATGTTCCTTACACTAAGTGATATGGAAGAAGGAGAGAAGAAAGATTTTGTCGTAGAAACCCTTCTTAAAGAATTTGGTGATGTAGCAAGGGAAGCTAGAAAGGTCTTCACTAAATATAATATGCTTGACTTGCCACCATTGAAAAATTGTTATTTGGATGTTAATCTTGCTGATAATTCTACAAAGAAACCTTTGGGGAGAGTTGATAATGTTCACATTACCGTTAACAATAACCTTGTCCCCGTTGATTTTGTTGTCTTGGATATTGAATGCAATGCATCTTGTCCCATTATATTGGAAGGACCTTTTCTTCGAACTGTTGGTGCTATCATTGATATGAAGGAAGGTAATATTAAATATCAATTTCCTCTCAAGAAAGGTATGGAACACTTCCCTAGAAAGAGAATGAAGTTACCTTTTGATTCTATTATTAGAACAAGTTATGATGTTGACACTTCGTCTTTTGATAATACTTGATACACACTTTCTGCGCCTAGCTGAAAGGCGTTAAAGAAAAGCGCTTATGGGAGACAACCCATGTTTTTACTACAGTACTTTTATTTTTTATTTGAGTCTTGGAAGTTGTTACTACTGTAGCAACCTCTCCTTATCTTAGTTTTGTGCATTGTTGTGCCAAGTAAAGTCTTTGATAGTAAGGTTCATACTAGATTTGGATTACTGCGCAGAAACAGATTTCTTTGCTGTCACGAATCTGGGCCTAATTCTCTGTAGGTAACTCACAAAATTATGCCAATTTACGTGAGTGATCCTCAGATATGTACACAACTTTCATTCAATTTGAGCATTTTAATTTTAGCAAGTCTGGTGCCTCAATAAAATTCGTCTTTACGAACTGTTCTGTTTTGACAGATTCTGCCTTTTATTTCGCATTGCCTGTTTTGCTATGCTTGATGGATTTTTCGATACCATTGACTTTCAGTAGCTTTGTGCAATGTCCAGAAGTGTTAAGAATGATTATGTCACCTATGAACATGTAAATTTTAATTATGCACTAACCCTCTAATGAGTTGTTTTGAGTTTGGTGTGGAGGAAGTTTTCAAGGATCAAGAGAGGGAGATGATACAACATGATCAAGGAGAGTGAAAGCTCTAAGCTTGGGGATGCCCCGGTGGTTCACCCCTGCATATATCAAGAAGACTCAAGCGTCTAAGCCTTGGGCATCCCCTTCTTCATCGACAACATTATCAGGTTCCTCTAGTGAAACTATATTTTTATTCCATCACATCTTATGCACTTTGCTTGGAGCGTCGTTTTGTTTTTGTTTTTGTTTTGTTTGAATAAAATGGATCCTAGCATTCTTTGTGTGGGAGAGAGACACGCTCCACTGTTGCATATGGACAAGTATGTCCTTAGGCTTTACTCATAATATTCATGGCGAAGGTTGAATCTTCTTCGTTAAACTGTTATATGGTTGGAATCAGAAAATGCTACATGTAGTAATTACTAAAATGTCTTGGATAATGTGATACTTGGCAATTGTTGTGCTCATGTTTAAGCTCTTGCATCATATACTTTGCACCCATTAATGAAAAAATACATAGAGCATGCTAAATTTTGGTTTGTATAATTGGTCTCTCTAAGGTCTAGATAATTTCTAGTATTGAATTTGAACAACAAGGAAGACGGTGTAGAGTCTTATAATGTTTACAATATGTCTTTTATGTGAGTTTTGCTGCACCGGTTCATCCTTGTGTTTGTTTCAAATAACCTTGCTAGCCTAAGCCTTGTATCGAGAGGGAATACTTCTCGTGCATCCAAAATCCTTGAGCCAACCACTATGCCATTTGTGTCCACCATACCTACCTACTACATGGTATTTCTCCGCCATTCCAAAGTAAATTGCTTGAGTGCTACCTTTAAAATTTCTATTCTTCACCTTTGCAATATATAGCTCATGGGACAAATAGCCTAAAAACTATTGTGGTATTGAATATGTACTTATGCACTTTAGCTCTTATTAAGTTGCTTGTTGTGCGATAACCATGTTCCTGGGGACGCCATCAACTACTCTTTGTTGAATATCATGTGAGTTGCTATGCATGTTCGTCTTGTCTGAAGTAAGGGAGATTTAACGCTAGAATGGTTAGAGCATGCATAATGTTAGAGAAGAACATTGGGCCGCTAACTAAAGCCATGATCCATGGTGGAAGTTTCAGTTTTGGACAAATATCCTCAATCTCATATGAGAAAATTAATTGTTGCCACATGCTTATGCATTTAAGAGGAGTCCATTATCTGTTGTCTATGTTGTCCCGGTATGGATGTCTAAGTTGAGAATAATCAATAGCGAGAAATCCGATGCGAGCTTTCTCCTTAGACCTTTGTACATGCGGCATAGAGGTACCCCTTTGTGACACTTGGTTAAAACATATGCATTGCGATGATAATCCAGGTAATCCGAGCTAATTAGGACAAGGTGCGGGCACTATTAGTATACTATGCATGAGGCTTGCAACTTGTAAGATATAATTTACATAACACATATGCTTTATTACTACCATTGACAAAATTGTTTCTTGTTTTCAAAATCAAAGCTCTAGCACAAATATAGCAATCGATGCTTCCCTCTGCGAAGGGCCATTCTTTTACTTTTATGTTGAGTCAGTTCACCTATTTCTCTCCACCTCAAGAAGCAAACACTTGTGTGAACTGTGTATTGATTCCTACATACTTGCATATTGCACTTGTTATATTACTTTACATTGACAAATATCCATGAGATATACATGTTATAAGTTGAAAGCAACCGCTGAAACTTAATCTTCCTTTGTGTTGCTTCAATACCTCTACTATGAATTATTGCTTTATGAGTTAACCCTTATGCAAGACTTATTGATGCTTGTCTTGAAGTACTATTCATGAAAAGTCTTTGCTATATGATTCATTTGTTTACTCGTGTCATTTACATTGTTTGGATCGCTGCATTCATTACATATGCTTGCAATAGTATGATCAAGGTTATGATGGCATGTCACTCCAGAAATTATCTTTGTTATCGTTTACCTGCTCGGGACGAGCAGAAACTAAGCTTGGGGATGCTGATACGTCTCCGACGTATCGATAATTTCTTATGTTCCATGCCACATTATTGATGATATCTACATGTTTTATGCATACTTTATGTCATATTTATGCATTTTCCGGCACTAACCTATTAACGAGATGCCGAAGAGCCAGTTGCTGTTTTCTGCTATTTTTGGTTTCAGAAATCCTAGTAAGGAAATATTCTCGGAATTGGACGAAATAAACGCCGAGGGGCCTATTTTCACACGAAGCTTCCAGAAGACCGAAGGGAAGACGAAGTGGGGCCACGGGGCGCCGCCACACTAGGGCGGCGCGGCCCAGGGGGGCCCGCGCCGGCCTAGCGTGTGGGGCCCCCGTGTGGCCCCCTGACCTGCCCTTCCGCCTACATATAGTCTTCGTCGCGAAACCCCCAGTACCGAGAGCCACGATACGGAAAACCTTCTAGAGACGCCGCCGCCGCCAATCCCATCTCGGGGGATTCAGGAGATCGCCTCCGGCACCCTGCCGGAGAGGGGAATCATCTCCCGGAGGACTCTTCACCGCCATGGTCGCCTCCGGAGTGATGAGTGAGTAGTTCACCCCTGGACTATGGGTCCATAGCAGTAGCTAGATGGTTGTCTTCTCCTCATTATGCTTCATTGTCGGATCTTGTGAGCTGCCTAACATGATAAAGATCATCTATCTGTAATGCTATATGTTGTGTTTGTTGGGATCCGATGGATAGAGAATACTATGTTATGTTGATTATCAATCTATGTGTTGTTTATGATCTTGCATGCTCTCCGTTACTAGTAGAGGCTTTGGCCAAGTTGATGCTTGTAACTCCAAGAGAGAGTATTTATGCTCGATAGTGGGTTCATCTCTCCGTTGAATCTTGGGGAGTGACAGAAACCCCTAAGGTTGTGGATGTGCTGTTGCCACTAGGGATAAAACATTGATGCTATGTCCGAGGATGTAGTTATTGATTACATTATGCACCATACTTAATGCAATTGTCTGTTGTTTTCAACTTAATACTGGAAGGGGTTCGGATGATAACCTGAAGGTGGACTTTTTAGGCATAGATGCATGCTGGATAGCGGTCTATGTACTTTGTCGTAATGCCCAATTAAATCTCACTATACTCATCATATCATGTATGTGCATTGTCATGCCCTCTCTATTTGTCAATTGCCCAACTGTAATTTGTTCACCCAACATGCTATTTATCTTATGGGAGAGACACCTCTAGTGAACTGTGGACCCCGGTCCATTCTTTAACATCGAATACAATCTGCTGCAATACTCGTTCTACTGTTTTCTGCAAACAATCATCATCCACACTATACATCTAATCCTTTGTTACAGCAAGACGGTGAGATTGACAACCTCACTGTTTCGTTGGGGCAAAGTACTTTGGTTGTGTTGTGCAGGTTCCACGTTGGCGCCGGAATCCCTGGTGTTGCGCCGCACTACATCTCGCCGCCATCAACCTTCAACGTCCTTCTTGACTCCTACTGGTTCGATAAACCTTGGTTTCTAACTGAGGGAAACTTACTGCTGTATGCATCACACCTTCCACTTGGGGTTCCCAACGGTCGCGTGCTGTACGCGTGTCAGGGTACCTCTATGCCACATGTACAAAGGTCTAAGGAGAAAGCTCGCATTGGATTTCTCGCTATTGATTATTGTCAACTTAGACATCCATACCAGGACAACATAGACAACAGATAATGGACTCCTCTTTAATGCTTAAGCATTCAACAATTATTAATTTTCTCATATGAGATTGAGGATATTTGTCCAAAACTGAAACTTCCACCATGGATCATGGCTTTAGTTAGCGGCCCAATGTTCTTCTCTAACATTATGCGTGCTCTAACCATTCTAGTGGTAAATCTCCCTTACTTCAGACAAGACAGACATGCATAGCAACTCACATGATATTCAACAAAGAGTAGTTGATGGCGTCCCTAGGAACATGGTTATCGCACAACAAGCAACTTAATAAGAGATAAAGTGCATAAGTACATATTCATTACCACAATAGTTTTTAGGCTATTTGTCCCATGAGCTATATATTGCAAAGGTAGAGGATAGAAATTTTAAAGGTAGCACTCAAGCAATTTACTTTGGAATGGCGGAGAAATACCATGTAGTAGGTAGGTATGGTGGACACAAATGGCATAGTGGTTGGCTCAAGGTTTTGGATGCATGAGAAGTATTCCCTCTCGATACAAGGTTTAGGCTAGCAAGGCTATTTGAAACAAACACAAGTATGAAGCGGTGCAGCAAAACTCACATAAAAGGCATATTGTAAGCATTATAAGACTCTACACCGTCTTCCTTGTTGTTCAAACTCTTACTAGAAATTATCTAGACCTTAGAGAGACCAATTATGCAAACCAAATTTTAGCAAGCTCTATGTATTTCTTCATTAATGGGTGCAAAGTATATGATGCAAGAGCTTAAACATGAGCACAACAATTGCCAAGTATCAAATTATTCAAGACATTTTACCAATTACTACATGTAGCATTTCCCGATTCCAACCATATAACAATTTAACGAAGAAGATTCAACCTTCGCCATGAACATTATGAGTAAAGCCTAAGGACATATTTGTCCATATGCAACAGTGGAGCGTGTCTCTCTCCCACACAATGAATGCTAGGATCCATTTTATTCAAACAAACAAAAGCAAAAAACAAACAGACGCTCCAAGCAAAGCACATAAGATGTGATGGAATAAAAATATAGTTTCACTAGAGGAACCTGATAATGTTGTCGATGAAGAAGGGGATGCCTTGGGCATCCCCAAGCTTAGACGCTTGAGTCTTCTTGATATATGCAGGGGTGAACCACCGGGGCATCCCCAAGCTTAGAGCTTTCACTCTCCTTGATCATATTGTATCATCCTCCTCTCTTGATCCTTGAAAACTTCCTCCACACCAAACTCAAAACGACTCATTAGAGGGTTAGTGCAATATTAAAATTTACATGTTCAGAGGTGACATAATCATTCTTAATACTTCTGGACATTGCACAAAGCTAATGAAAGTCAATGGTATCGAAAAATCCATCAAGCATAGCAAAACAGGCAATGCGAAATAAAAGGCACAATCTATCAAAACAGAACAGTTCATAAAGACGAATTTCTAAGAGGCAACAGACTTGCTCAAATGAAAATGCTCAAATTTAATGAAAGTTGCGTACATATCTGAGGATCACTCACGTAAATTGGCATAATTTTCTGAGTTACCTACAGAGAATTAGGCCCAGATTCGTGACAGCAAAGAAATCTGTTTCTGCGCAGTAATCCAAATCTAGTATGAACCTTACTATCAAAGACTTTACTTGGCACAACAATGCACAAAACTAAGATAAGGAGAGGTTGCTACAGTAGTAACAACTTCCAAGACTCAAATATAAAATAAAAGTACTGTAGTAAAAACATGGGTTGTCTCCCATAAGCTCTTTTCTTTAACGTCTTTCAGCTAGGCGCAGAAAGTGTGTATCAAGTGTTATCAAGAGGTGGTGCACCAACATTACCTTGGGTTTTACACCTACCTTTCTTGTTCTTTTTCTTACTCTTTGATTTAGCGAATACATGTCTACCCCCCGGTGTAGAGGTGAATTTTAGGGTGCCTTCTCCCGCATCTATGACTGCTCCCAATAGTTTCAGCAGGGATCTTCCGAGTGTGATTTGTCCTGTACCTACACATTCAATAACAAGATAATCAATGGATATTGTTCTTCCAAGAATGGTTGTATGCACACCCACGGCTATTCCCTTAGGAATTATAACAGAGTTATCAATAAGAGTTATTCCTTCTCCCCCTTCAACGAGTCCCCAAAGTGTCAAAGATTCATAAATACTCTTAGGCATAAGGCAAAATTCAGACATAATATCACAATTGGCATGAAAAGTTTGATCACCGATAACAACTTTAATAGTAGGATCCCATAATGAAGGTTCAGAGTTCACTAAAACTTGATCAAGACGGTTACGAACATAGCTATAATTTTCGTGCAAGCGAGATGCACTTGTCTCAAGAGTGTTTAATATATTATAAATGCTAATAAGGGCTGAATCAAAGTTATTAGCTGAATCATGTGATGCAACCAATTTCTTTATGGAATTAAAAGCTTGATCCCCATTGCAATGAAGGAAATCTCCTCCCACTACAGCATCCAAGGCATATCTATAGCGAATCATAAGCCCAAAATAAAAATTACTAAGGAGCAAACTTAGAATCATTTGAGGTTCAGCTTTACGATAAGAATCAAAAATTCTGGACCAAGCATCTTTAAAACTCTCCTCATCCCCTTGTTTAAAAGTGAAGATTGATTCCTCAGGTGTAGAAGTAACAGGTGCAGAACTAGACATGGTAACAAAAGTAAAATGCAAGTAACTAGTTTTTTTGTGTTTTTAATATAGAGAATGCAAACAAGACAGTAAATAAAATAAAACTAGCAACTAATTTTTTTTTGTATTTTGATATAATGCAGCAAACAAAGTACTAAATATAATAAAGCAAGACAAAAACAAAGTAAAGAGATTGGAGGTGGAGTCTCCCCTTGCAGCGTGTCTTGATCTCCCCGGCAACGGCGCCAGAAATTTAGCTTGACACGCGTACAGCACGCGACCGTTGGGAACCCCAAGTGGAAGGTGTGATGCATACAGCAGAAAGTTTCCCTCAGTTAGAAACCAAGGTTTATCGAACCAGTAGGAGTCAAGAAGCACGTTGAAGGTTGATGGCGGCGAGATGTAGTGCGGTGCAACACCAGGGATTCCGGTGCCAACGTGGAACCTACACAACACAACCAAAGTACTTTGCCCCAGCGAAACAGTGAGGTTGTCAATCTCACCGGCTTGCTGTAACAAAGGATTAGATGTATAGTGTGGATGATGATTGTTTGCAGAAAACAGTAGAACAAGTATTGCAGTAGATTATATTCGATGTAAAAGAATGGACCGAGGTCCACAGTTCACTAGAGGTGTCTCTCCCATAAGATAAATAGCATGTTGGGTGAACAAATTACAGTTGGGCAATTGACAAATAAAGAGGGCATGACCATGCACATACATGATATGATGAGTATAGTGAGATTTAATTGGGCATTACGACAAAGTACATAGACCGCTATCCAGCATGCATCTATGCCTAAAAAGTCCACCTTCAGGTTATCATCCGAACCCCTTCCAGTATTAAGTTGCAAACAACAGACAATTGCATTAAGTATGGTGCGTAATGTAATCAACAACTACATCCTCGGACATAGCATCGATGTTTTATCCCTAGTGGCAACAGCACATCCACAACCTTAGAACTTTCTCACTTTGTCCTGCATTTAATGGAGGCATGAACCCACTATCGAGCATAAATACTCCCTCTTGGAGTTAAGAGTAAAAACTTGGCCAGAGCCTCTACTAATAACGGAGAGCATGCAAGATCATAAACAACACATAGGTAATAGATTGATAATCAACATAGCATAGTATTCTCTATCCATCGGATCCCAACAAACACAACATATAGCATTACAGATAGATGATCTCGATCATGTTAGGCAGCTCACAAGACCCGACAATGAAGCACAATTAGGAGAAGACGACCATCTAGCTACTGCTATGGACCCATAGTCCAGGGGTGAACTACTCACTCATCACTCCGGAGGCGACCATGGCGGTGAAGAGTCCTCCGGGAGATGATTCCCCTCTCCGGCAGGGTGCCGGAGGCGATCTCCTGAATCCCCCGAGATGGGATTGGCGGCGGCGGCGTCTCTGGAAGGTTTTCCGTCTCGTGGCTCTCGGTACTAGGGGTTTCGCGACGAAGGCTTTAAGTAGGCAGAGGAGATAGGTCAGGGGGCCACACGAGGGCCCCACACGACAGGCCGGCGCGGCCAAGGGCCAGCCCGCGCCGCCCTAGTGTCTAGCCACCTCGTGGCCCCACTTCGTGACTCCTTCGGTCTTCTGGAAGCTTCGTGTAAAAATAGGCCCCTGGGCGTTGATTTCGTCCAATTCCGAGAATATTTCCTTACTAGGATTTCTGAAACCAAAAACAGCAGAAAGCAGCAACTGGCACTTCGGCATCTCGTTAATAGGTTAGTGCCGGAAGATGCATAAATATGACATAAAGTATGCATAAAACATGTAGATATCATCAATAATGTGGCATGGAACATAAGAAATTATCGATACGTCGGAGACGTATCACTAGGTCATTAGAAATCTTAGCCTCTCTACAAGATCGTAGTCTTAGCCTTCGGCTACCCTATTGTAACCCGATAATTTTGATAATCAAGATCAGACAAGCAGGAAGTAAGGGTTTTACCTCATCGAGAGTGATGTCTACGGGAGCTTCTATTCTTGTAGACAGTGTTGGGCCTCCAAGAGCAGAGGTTTGTAGAACAGCAGCAAGTTTCCCTTAAGTGGATCACCCAAGGTTTATCGATCTCAGGGAGGAAGAGGTCAAAGATATCCCTCTCAAGCAACCCTACAACCACAAAGCAAGAAGTCTCTTGTGTCCCCAACACACCTAATAGGTGCACTAGTTCGGCGAAGAGATAGTGAAATACAGGTGGTATGAATAAGTATGAGCAGTAGTAACGGCGCCAGAAAAGTGCTTGCTGGCGTGTAGTTGATGGTGGTAATATTGCAGGCAGTAGAAATGCAGTAAAACAGTAAACAAGCAGCGATAGCAGTATTTAGGAACAAGGCCTAGGGATCATACTTTCACTAGTGGACACTCTCAACATTGATCACATAACAGAATAAATAGATAGATGCTAGACTCTACACTCTCTTGTTGGATGATGAACACCACTAACTGTGTAGGATTACACGAACCCTCAATGCCGGAGTTAACAAGCTCCACAATATTCGAGGCTGCACTGTAGCACATCGGCAAGACTAGTCAAAGATGCTCTCCAGAGCTAGAAGACAAAGATGAGCGAAGCACTTCAGTTTTAATCGAAGCCCTGGCGCCAAAAGCAAATGATGACGTAAAAGGTACCGGAGGATGTCACCGCTCCTGTAAAGACATACCGGCATCATCGGTAGCCAAAGTGGCTTTGTAAAGTAGTTTGTCTAGTCAAAGATCCCATTAGAGTTTCCTAGGGTTTCTTCCCCTGTAAGCCACCCTCTCCCCTATATAAGGAGAGGGGGCACACCCCATCGCAGGCATAAGCTATCCTGTATCCAGAAACCTGAAACCTTACATGATCAAGAAAGAGAGAGATCTGGAGGTGAGATAAATCTTGTGTTCTTCTTCTTCCTCTGGCCGAGGCCAAGTTCATCAGGAATCCATCCGGAATCCACTTCATCCATACCAAAACCCTCCCCCGAATCTTCTAGCGCACATTCGGCCCCAAGTTAAGCCATCCCATGGCATCTGTCTGTTCACCACGACGACATGGGCCTAGGCTACGCCTGGGATTAGAAATTAACCGCAACATACCCATTGGCGCACACGCGGCTAGTACACTCTTATCAGCAGCGCACCCTGTGGCACGCATGTAGCTATTAGATTTGGACCATGGGGGCGCCAATTAGTGGCAGCGCACGCGCGTTTGGTCCGATGCTATTATGTTCACTTAAGAAAGTTTAATCGTCGCGCCGAGAAGCAGTCCCCCCCACTCGCACATAGAGTTTTTCAATCCCCAATCTCTCCACCGATGCCGCTCGACCTCGCCGCCGACCACGCCAGAGCTGCTGAGCCGCTGCCCACGCCAACTCGCCGTCAACCGTGCCCAGCGCAGTTGAGCCGCGCGCGCTCGACCTCACCGCCGACCACGCCCGCGCCCGAGCGACACGCCGACCGCCCACGCCGCGCTCGCCCCTCCACCTCCCGGTATGCCCTTAAAGTGCTCGATGAAATGTCTGTGCAGTGTGTATCAATTTGAGTTGCTGATATTTTGCCGAAATTTCGATTAATTTCCATTTCGGCAAATTTCTGGCAACTCCGTATGTCTTATTTTTAGCAAAGGTCATGCAGAAAATTTCTGTTAATTTTACTACTTGTGTTGTAATGCTACGATTGACGATTACGTGGTGTATATCGATATGAGTTGCCGATGTTTTTAGCAAAGGTCAGCCGAAATTTTGCGTTAATTTTGCTTTTACTATATGAATTTCAATTTTAGGTCGAAGATGTTGGGAGACCACAATGAGAAGGTGATGTGTTCTAACTCTCCGGCACAAGAAAAAGAAAATGTAGTAGAAGAATATGCAATACAAGAAGAAGTAGAAGCAGCGTTGGAGTTTTTGCAAGATAGTTGCACCGATGGCAACGACGCGGACACTAGTGCCACTGATGGCAACGGGACCACTACTGGCACCGAGAGCACAAAACTGAAGAAACAATGTAGGGAGAGGCGCCGAAACAAGCTCGACAATATAACGGATATTTTCTACGAAGCCTTTCCAATGGTGAGCCTATTGATCCGCCCTCTGTTGCAGTTAGTTATGGCGGCCAATGCGGATCTATTCTTCGAGATACCATTTCGATCAATGTGAAGAACATTAGGGAGAATGCAGAATTATGTGCCAGTCTTATCTTGAAGTTGCATAAACGATACACATTCCTAGACCCTTACAACAACCGGAGTCTCACCAAAAATCTGGTAAACACTCACGCCCTCGACAAGGTCAGTAGGAACTTGTGAAGTTCGAAGATGAGCTACGAAGAATGGTGGATAAGGGTGATGATTACTCGAAGGTACACAAGGTATATCCCATGATCACGGAGGAGGAGTGGGAAACATATTGATAGGTGATTGTTCTTTCCTCCGCATAATATAAATTGATATCATCTGTATTATTCTAAGGATTTTATGTCATTCATATTGTTTAGATCATTTATCGCATTTTGCTCGCGGAAACAAAATGTAAAGAAGATCATTTACACATCACTAGAGCATAACATGTTTGTCCCAGTTAGTCTTGCTAGCAGTTATACTAGTGATTTACTTATTGGATAATATATGAATTATATAATTTATATGTTCTATGTCTTAGTGCCACCATCAGCCAGAAGGATCCATGTTATGTGGCTTCTATGTTGCCTATCATATGGATTTTATAATGGACAAAATGCTGGGAAATATGCCATTTAAATTGGTATACAAACATCTTCTATTTCCTTTTTACTATTTTTTTCATATTTTGTACCTCTTTTGATCATTCGTATTTATTACCTCGCAGCCTAAGTTGGATGTGGGGAAGCTGACGGATCTGACACTGGCAAAAGCTCCGTGAGCAGATAACTTCGTTTTTGTTACAACAAGTGATTTCTCCCACTAGAATGGTCCAATATCGTTCAGACTGAGATGTGTTGCAAATATATGAAACATTCTATGTCATATATAGTCAGAAACATTATCTTCGTTCGTTCAAAACGTTGATTTATGATTTTCAAAACTGTAAATTTTTACGCATGTTCGTTGTACATATGAATGTGTTATATCAAGTAAATAGTTATATGTCTAGTGCGATTCTCATACATTGCCACGCCAGCTCGAATAAGCTAGCGTGTGCAAAAAAATGAAAACAGACAACAATAATGACAGCGTGAAACTATTTTTCATACCCCTATAATGTAATGGTAGCGCGTAGGACAACACGCGAGCAGTAGGGCGAGCTATTAGTTGTGTGCCGCGCGCACGCTGCCATTAAGTCTAATGGCAGCGGGTAGGGGCAGCACGTGGCTAGTAGTTTACCTATCAGTCTCGTGCCGGGGGCACGCGACTAGTAGCAGATACCACTGGCGTATTACCAGTCGCAGGCCTGTGCCTGTGGCTGGTAGGCCAAAACCGCACGCGAGCGGTAGACTTTTCCCTACTAGTGTAATTCATCAGTGAGATATGAGGATTCGAAATAATAACAGCATATGGGGATCACTTCCTAACATAGAGATGATGCAACACATCTCTCTTATACTCCACAAAAAGGGAAAACTCCATATAATCTTGTATTAAGAATTAACAGAGTATAGCCATAAGTACTGTGACATGATGTTTGAATATCAAATATGCTACCTTGACCAAACAAGATTATCACTTTTGTCACGTGACGAACATAGCACATGCATTCACTTTATCCCTAGTGAGGTAGCAAAAGAAAAGGCAAAACCATAATAGATCATGAATTTGTTGTCACTATTCAATCACTAAAACCATGCTACTTCATCTAATACACACATCACCCCACACACACTCTTGCATAGATGTTGGATCAGAATAAATACTTAAGAATGGGGTACATAATATCCATCTATCAATACATCTTACACATAATACAATCAGATCTCATAGCACAATATCATAGAATAAGGATTCACCACATATGTATTTCAAATATGGTCATAATCATGTGAGGCAGCTCATATGGCACTAAGAACTATGAAGAACATACGAGAAATATATCAAGCTACTTCCACAAACCCGTAGTCCAGAGGTGGACTGCTCTCCCTTGATCATGGTGATGATGAAGACGTTGGACAAGGTGGAGATCCCTCCGGCGGTGATCCCGGTGGAGTTTCCCCCTCCAATCTTCGCTGCTACAGCTCCGTTTTCGTGTTTTTGTCTCTCTGCGGCGCTCTCCTCCCGAGAACTTTTCGGGGCCATATATATAGTGATTTTTACGTCAAAATACGTCGGTGGGCGAAAAGATCACGTGATTTGGACAATCGACGGCCAACTAAGTGCAGGTGGCGCGCCCTACATGTTTTGGCACGCCACCAGGTGGCCCATCCTTGTGTGCTTCTCCCGATGAAAAAATAACGCTCCAAAAATCCTAGGTCAATTTGACTCCATATAGGTCTCTGAAAGTGAAAAATACACAAACAGGAAATTCCTGTTCTACAAAATTATAAACCAAATAAAGGGGATCATTGGTAAATCCCCATAAATTAATGTAAAACATGATAATAGCATCATATATGTTGCAAATATGTGGCAATTTAATATGATAAAGAACAAAGTTCAAGTATGTATTTTATATGCATCATTTGTAATCATTATGCCTCTGATCCACACCATATTTGGCACGTGTGAGTAGTTCCCCATGTTCCTGAGGACATAGGACTATCTTGCTATGATTCTATATGATGTGCAATGAGTATTTGGTCAAGTTTTTATCTTTTATGTTGTTCTAAGATGGTTTTATGTAAATGTTGACTGCATATTACTTCACCTATATGGGCTCATAGCTAGGGAAACAATTTAATGTAATGATGAGGTTTGGAAGGGACATAAATGATAGAAACCATTTTCCAATACTTTGAGTTGCATTAGAGGGGTTTATGTCTACATATTGGTATTTACTTTCAGTACTTTATTTTATTGCAAACTACACACCCAAAACACAAAAACTATTGCATCATTTTCATTCTTTACTTGTCCAACGTGCTAACCAATACCTTTAGCTCCTCGTGGGTTCGACAACCTTTATTATTGACAAGTACTACAATTGATCTCCTGCACTTGGGAGCCATCAAGACACTACATTTTCATAAATATCGTAAAAACGAACTTTGTGACTTGATAGCATTAGAGTACTTATATATTTGGTATGTGTTATCACCAGTTTTTAACCAAGTCAGAGGTGGGCCGTGATTGAGATGGGCTTAGAGAATATATACGGAAAATATTCCTGAACCGGCTTTGTATATGAGTTTGGGCTAGATTGCCCGTGTATCTGTAAATTATAGTAGGTTACGTGTCGGTTAGAATTAAGAGATAGAATTTAGCTCGTACACGGTTGGGTTTATTCCCAAGTTAGAAAGTCTACGGACTATAAATATGTATCTAGGGTTATTGAGAAAGGAGGACGATCACGTTCACAACAAACCAATCTAGGCGCATCGCTACCCCTTGTTTCGAGGGTTTCTTCCGGGTAAGCGCTATGCTGCCTAGATCGCATCTTGCGATCTAGGCAGTATCTTGTTTATTCGTTGTTTATGTGTCGCTCGTACTGAAGCCTTTTTTATGGCGAGCAACACCGTTATCATAGATATGTTAGGGTTAGCATTGGTACTTTCTTGACGTATTTGCTTAGTTATGCTACCCTTGGATATCTAGCTGCCCTTGCACCCATCTTAGTGAAGGAGATATGCCCTAGAGGCAATAATAAAGTGGTTATTATTTATATCTTTATGTTTATGATAAATGTTTATATATCATGCTAGAATTGTATTAACCGAAACATTAGTACATGTGTGATATGTAGACAAACAAGAAGTCCCTAGTATGCCTCTTAAACTAGCTTGTTGATTAATGGATGATTAGTTTCATAATCATGAACATTGGATGTTATTAATAACAAGGTTATGTCATTGTGTGAATGATATAATGGACACACCCAATTAAGCGTAGCATAAGATCTCGTCATTAAGTTATTTGCTATAAGCTTTCGATACATAGTTACCTAGTCCTTATGACCATGAGATCATGTAAATCACTTATACCGGAAAGGTACTTTGATTACACTAAACACCACTGCGTAAATGGGTGGCTATAAAGGTGGGATTAAGTATCCGGAAAGTATGAGTTGAGGCATATGGATCAACAGTGGGATTTGTCCATCCCGATGACGGATAGATATACTCTGGGCCCTCTCGGTGGAATGTCGTCTAATGTCTTGCAAGCATATGAATGAGTTCATAAGAGACCACATATCACGGTACGAGTAAAGAGTACTTGTCAGGAGACGAGGTTGAACAAGGTATAGAGTGATACCGAAGATCAAACCTCGGACAAGTAAAATATCGCGAGACAAAGGGAATTGGTAATATATGTGTATGGTTCATTCGATCACTAAAGTCATCGTTGAATATGTGGGAGCCATTATGGATCTCCAGATCCCGCTATTGGTTATTGGTCGGAGTGAGTACTCAACCATGTCCGCATAGTTCTCGAACCGTAGGGTGACACACTTAAAGTTGGATGTTGAAATGGTAGCACTTGAATTATGGAATGGAGTTCGAATATTTGTTCGGAGTCCCGGATGAGATCCCGGACATCACGAGGAGTTCCGGAATGGTCCGGAGAATAAGATTCATATATAGGATGTCATTTTATGTGAAATAAAATGTCGCGGAAGGTTCTATGGAAGGTTCTAGAAGGTTCTAGAAAAGTCCGGAAGAAACCACCAAGGAAGGTGGAGTCCACAAGGGACTCCACCTCCATGGCCGGCCAGCCCTAGATGGGGTGGAGTCCCAAGTGGACTCCACCATAGGGGGCCGGCCACCCCCACATGGGAGGTGGGAATCCCACCTTTGGGTGGGAGTCCTAGTTGGGCTAGGTTTCCCCTCCTATGGAAGGTTTTGGTTTCGGGTCTTATTCGAAGACTTGGACACCAACACTTGGGATCCACCTATATAATGAGGGGCCAAGGGAGGGGGCCGGCCAACCCCAAGACCACAAGCTGGCCGCCCCCCATAGAGTGGCCGGCCACCCCCTCCCAAACCCTAGCTTTGCTCCTCCACTCCATATTGCCCGCGTAGCTTAGCGAAGCTCCGCCGGACTTCTACACCGCCACCGACACCACGCCGTCGTGCTGTCGGATTCAAGAGGAGCTACTACTTCCGCTGCCCGCTGGAACGGGGAGGTGGACGTCGTCTTCATCAACAACCGAACGTGTGACCGAGTACGGAGGTGCTGCCCGTTCGTGGCGCCGGAACCGATCGTGATCAAGATCTTCTACGCGCTTTTGCAAGCGGCAAGTGATCGTCTACCGCAGCAACAAGAGCCTCCTCTTGTAGGCTTTGGAATCTCTTCAAGGGTGAGACTCGATACCCCCTCGTTGCTACCGTCTTCTAGATTGCATCTTGGCTTGGATTGCGTGTTCGCGGTAGGAAAATTTTTGTTTTCTATGCAACGTTATCCTACAGTGGTATCAGAGCCGTGTCTATGCATAGATGGTTGCACGAGTAGAACACAATGGTTTGTGGGCGTTGATGCTCTTGTTATCTTTAGTTTGAGTACTTTGCATCTTTATGACATAGTGGGATGAAGCGGCTCGGACTAACTTTACATGACCGCGTTCATGAGACTTGTTCCTCGTTCGACATGCAACTTGTATTGCATAAGAGGCTTTGCGGGTGTCTGTCTCTCCTACTATAGTAAAGATTCAATTTACTCTTCTATTGAAAACATTAGTATCAACGTTGTGGTTCATGTTCGTAGGTAGATTAGATCTCTCTCGAAAACCCTAAACCACGTAAAATATGCAAACCAAATTAGAGACGTCTAACTTGTTTTTGCAGGGTTTGGTGATGTGATATGGCCATAATGTGATGATGAATATGTATGAAATGATCATTATTGTATTGTGGCAACCGGCAGGAGCCTTATGGTTGTCTTTAAATTTCATGTTGAGTAGTATTTCAAAGTAGTTGTAATAGTTGCTACATGGAGGACAATCATGAAGACGGCGCCATTGACCTTGACGCTACGCCGACGATGATGGAGATCATGCCCGAAGATGATGGAGATCATATCCGTGCTTTGGAGATGAAGATCAAAGGCGCAAGAACAAAAGGGCCATATCATATCACATATGAACTGCATGTGATGTTAATCCTTTTTATGCATCTTATTTTGCTTAGATCGCGACGGTAGCATTATAAGATGATCCCTCACTAAAATCTCAAGATAATAAAGTGATCATCCTTAGTAGCACCGTTGCCAAGTCTTGTCGTTTCGAAGCACCTCGTGATGATCGGGTGTGATAGATTCAATAAGTACATATGACGGGTGCAAGACAGTTTTGCACATGCGGATACTAAGGTGGCCTTGACGAGCCTAGCATGTACAGACATGGTCTCGGAACACGTGATACCGAAAGGTAGAGCATGAATCATATGGTTGATATGATGAACACTTTGAGTGTTCGCCATTGAAATCACACCTTCTCTCGTGATGATCGGGTTTAGGTGCGGTGGATTTGGTTCGTGTGATCACTAAGACAATGCGAGGGATATTGTTTTGAGTGGGAGTTCACTTAGGTTTTTAATTATGTAGAATTAAAATTTGAACTCATTTTGTCATAAACTTAGTCTAAACTATTGCAAATATATGTTGTAGAGATGGCGTCCCCAATCAATTTTAATCAGTTCCTAGAGAAAGAGAAACTTAAGAGCAACGGTAGCAACTTCACCGACTGGTTCCGTCATGTGAGGATCTTCCTCACACCTCGAAATCTTCAATATGTGCTTGATTCACAGCTAGGTGACACTCCTCCACAAGAAGAATCCGATGAAGTATAAGCTGTAAACTCGACTCTGAAATCTCGGTACTCTCAAGTTCAGAGTGCCATCCCGTGCGATCTGGAATCCGATCTTCAAAAACGTTTTGAGCACCATGATCCTCATGAGTTGATGAATGAGCTGAAAGCTATATTCGAGACTCATGCGGCAGTGGAATGCTATGAAGCATCGAAGCATTTCTTCAGCTGTATGATGGAAGAAGGCAGCTCCGTTAGTGAGCACATGCTCGCCATGACCGGGCATGCGAAGAAACTCAGTGACTTGGGAATAGTGATTCCTAACAGAATCTGGATTAATCGTGTCCTTCAATCACTGCCACCAAGTTACAAGAACTTTGTGATGAACTACAATATGCAGAACATGAACAAGGAGTTACCTGAACTTTTTGGCATGCTAAAAGCTGCTGAGATTGAGATCAAGAAAGAGCACCAAGTGTTGATGGTCAACAAGACCACCAGTTTCAAGAAACAGGGCAAGTCTAAGGGAAAATTCAAGAAGGGTGGCAAGAGAGCTGCCACGCCTCCTATGAAACCTAAGAACGGCCCTAAGCACGATCTTGAGTGCTATTATCGCAAGGAGAAGGGACAACTGGAAGCGTAATTGCTCCAAGTATCTGGCTGATCTGAAGAGCGGCCTTGTCAAGAAGAAGAAAGAAGGTATATTTGATATACATGTTATAGATGTTCATTTCACTGGTTCTCGTTCTAGTACCTGGGTATTTGATACTGGTTCGGTTGCTCATATTTGTAACTCGAAACAGGAACTAAAGAATAAACGACAACTGCTGAAAGATGAAGTGACGATGCGCGTTGGAAACGGATCCAAGGTCAATGTGATCGCAGTCGGCACACTTCCTCTACATCTACCTTCGGGATTAGTTTTAAGCCTAAATAATTGCTATTATGTACTGCGTTGAGCATGAACATTATATCTGGATCTTGTTTAATGCAAGACGGTTATTCATTCAAGTCTGAGAATAATGGTTGTTCTATTTTTATGAATAATATCTTTTATGGTCGAGCACCACAAAAGAATGGCTTATTTCTATTAGATCTCGATAGTAGTGATACGCATATACATAACATTGATGCTAAGCGAATTAAACTTAATGATAATTCTACTTATATGTGGCTTGTCGTCTTGGTCATATTGGAGTGAAACGCATGAAGAAACTCCATCCGATGGATTACTTGAATCACTTGACTTTGAGTCACTTGATAGATGCGAAGCATGTCTAATGGGTAAAATGACAAAGACTCCATTTTCTGGTATGATGGAGCGAGCTGCGACTTATTGGAAATCATACATACAGATGTATCTGGACCAATGATCGTAGCAGCGCGCGGTTGTTATCGTTATGTTCTAACCTACGCTGCTGATCTGAGTAGATATGGGTATATCTATTTCATGAAACATAAATCCGAAACTTTCGAGAAGTTTAAGGAATTTCAAAGTGAAGTAGAAAATCAACGTAACAAGAAGATCAAATTTCTACGATCTGATCGTGGAGGTGAATATCTGAGTTATGAGTTTGGCATGCATTTAAAGAAAAGCGGAATACTTTCACAATTGACACCGCCGGGAACACCTCAACGAAACGGTGTGTCCGAACGTCGTAATCGAACTCTCTTAGATATGGTTCGTAGTATGATGTCTCTTACTGATTTGCCGTTATCATTTTGGAGTTATGCATTAGAGACAGCCGCATTCACTTTAAATAGAGCACCATCAAAATCCGTAGAAACGACACCGTATGAATTATGGTTTAACAAGAAACCTAAGCTGTCGTTCTGAAAGTTTGGGGTTGCGAAGCCTATGTAAAGAAGTTACAACCGGACAAGCTAGAACCCAAAGCGGAGAAATGCGTCTTCATAGGATACCCTAAGGAAACTATAGGGTACACTTTCTATCACAGATCCGAAGGCAAAATCTTTGTTGCTAAGAACGGAACCTTTCTTGAGAAAGAATTTCTCACTAAAGAAGTGACTGGAAGAAAAGTAGAACTCGATGAGATTGATGAATCTATACTCGTTGATCGAGTAGCGCAAAGACCGGGAAGTTGTACTGTACCGCCTACACCTGCAATGAGAGGAAGCTAATGATAATGATCATGAAACTTCGAACGAGGAAACTACTGAACCTCGCAGATCGACAAGGGAACGTGCCACTCCTGATTGGTATGATCCTTGTCTAAATGTCATGATTGTGGATAACAATGATGAGGACCACTGCGACGTATGAAGAAGCGATGATGAGCCCAGATTCCAACAAATGGCAAGAAGCCATGAAATCCGAAATGGGATCCATGTATGATAACAAAGTATGGACTTTGGTAGACTTACACGATAGCCGTAAGGCTGTCGAGAATAAATGGATCTTCAAGAGAAAAACAGATGTCGATGGTAATATTACTCGTCTATAAAGCTCGACTTGTCGCAAAGGGTTTCCGACAAATTCAAGGAGTTGACTACGATGAGACATTCTCACCTGTAGCGAAGCTAAAATCTGTGAGGATTTTGTTAGCAATAGCTGCATTTTTCGATTATGAGATTTGGCAGATGGATGTCAAAACGGCGTTCCTTAATGGAGACATTGAGGAAGAGTTGTATATGGTACAACCCAAAGGTTTTGTCAATCCTAAAAATCTTGACAAAGTATGAAAACTTCAGAGTTCAATCTATGGACTGAAGCAAGCATCAAGACGTTGGAACCGACGCTTTGATAAGGTGATCAAAGACTTTGGGTTTATACAGTGTCATGGAGAGGCCTGTATTTACAAGAAAGTGAGTGGGAGCTCTGTAGCATTTCTGATATTATATGTAGATGACATATTATTGATCGGGAATGATATAGAACTATTAAGCGGTGTTAAGGGTTATTTGAATAATAGTTTTTCAATGAAAGACCTTGGTGAAGCATCGTATATATTAGGCATCAAGATTTATAGAGATAGATCAAGACGCCTAATAGGGCTATCACAGAGTACATATCTGGACAAGATTCTAAAGAAGTTTAGAATGGACGAAAGTAAGAAAGGGTTCTTACCTATGTTACCAGGCAAGGTATTGAGTAAAACTCAAGGACCGGCTACGGCAGAAGAAAGAGAAAGGATGTGTAACATCCCCTATGCCTCGGTAGTAGGATCTATCATGTATGCCATGCGATGGACTAGACCGGATATAGCACTTTATCTTTGTTAGTTTGACTAGCAGATATCAAAGTGATCCGGGAATGGAACACTGGACAGCGGTCAAGAATATCTGAAGTACTTGAAAAGAACTAAGGATATGTTTCTTTGTTATGGAGGTGACCAAGAGCTCGTTGTAAACGGTTACACCGATGCAAGTTGGAACAACGATCCCGATGACTCTAAGTCACAATGCAGGTACGTGTTTATATTGAATGGTGCTGCGATGGCTGGGCAAGCTCGAAGCAAGGTGCACGGTGGCGAAGTCTTCAACGAGAATCGAGTACATAGCGGCTTCAGAGGCTTCATCGAAGCGGTATGGATGAAGAGGTTCATTGTAGAGCTCGGTGTGGTTCCTAGTGCATTGGACCCATTAATCATTTACTGTGATAACATGGGTGCCATCGCCAATGCACAAGAGCCAAGGTCACACAAGAGGCTGAAGCATATCAAGCTGCGTTACCACTCGATTCGCGAGTACAGCGAAGATGGAGAAGTAAAGATTTGCAAAGTACACACTGATCTGAATGTAGCAGATCCATTGACTAAAGCTCTCCCTAGGGCAAAGCATGACCAACACCAGAATGCCATGGGTGTTAGGTATATTACAATGTAATCTAGATTATTGACTCTAGTGCAAGTGGGAGGCGAAGGAGATATGCCCTAGAGGCAATAATAAAGTGGTTATTATTTATATCTTTATGTTTATGATAAATGTTTATATATCATGCTAGAATTGTATTAACCGAAACATTAGTACATGTGTGATATGTAGACAAACAAGAAGTCCCTAGTATGCCTCTTAAACTAGCTTGTTGATTAATGGATGATTAGTTTCATAATCATGAACATTGGATGTTATTAATAACAAGGTTATGTCATTGTGTGAATGATATAATGGACACACCCAATTAAGCGTAGCATAAGATCTCGTCATTAAGTTATTTGCTATAAGCTTTCGATACATAGTTACCTAGTCCTTATGACCATGAGATCATGTAAATCACTTATACCGGAAAGGTACTTTGATTACACTAAACACCACTGCGTAAATGGGTGGCTATAAAGGTGGGATTAAGTATCCGGAAAGTATGAGTTGAGGCATATGGATCAACAGTGGGATTTGTCCATCCCGATGACGGATAGATATACTCTGGGCCCTCTCGGTGGAATGTCGTCTAATGTCTTGCAAGCATATGAATGAGTTCATAAGAGACCACATATCACGGTACGAGTAAAGAGTACTTGTCAGGAGACGAGGTTGAACAAGGTATAGAGTGATACCGAAGATCAAACCTCGGACAAGTAAAATATCGCGAGACAAAGGGAATTGGTAATATATGTGTATGGTTCATTCGATCACTAAAGTCATCGTTGAATATGTGGGAGCCATTATGGATCTCCAGATCCCGCTATTGGTTATTGGTCGGAGTGAGTACTCAACCATGTCCGCATAGTTCTCGAACCGTAGGGTGACACACTTAAAGTTGGATGTTGAAATGGTAGCACTTGAATTATGGAATGGAGTTCGAATATTTGTTCGGAGTCCCGGATGAGATCCGGACATCACGAGGAGTTCGGAATGGTCAGAAGAATAAGATTCATATATAGGATGTCATTTTATGTGAAATAAAATGTCGCGGAAGGTTCTATGGAAGGTTCTAGAAGGTTCTAGAAAAGTCCGGAAGAAACCACCAAGGAAGGTGGAGTCCACAAGGGACTCCACCTCCATGGCCGGCCAGCCCTAGATGGGGTGGAGTCCCAAGTGGACTCCACCATAGGGGGCCGGCCACCCCCCACATGGGAGGTGGGAATCCCACCTTTGGGTGGGAGTCCTAGTTGGGCTAGGTTTCCCCCTCCTATGGAAGGTTTTGGTTTCGGGTCTTATTCGAAGACTTGGACACCAACACTTGGGATCCACCTATATAATGAGGGGCCAAGGGAGGGGGCCGGCCAACCCCAAGACCACAAGCTGGCCGCCCCCCATAGAGTGGCCGGCCACCCCCTCCCAAACCCTAGCTTTGCTCCTCCACTCCATATTGCCCGCGTAGCTTAGCGAAGCTCCGCCGGACTTCTACACCGCCACCGACACCACGCCGTCGTGCTGTCGGATTCAAGAGGAGCTACTACTTCCGCTGCCCGCTGGAACGGGGAGGTGGACGTCGTCTTCATCAACAACCGAACGTGTGACCGAGTACGGAGGTGCTGCCCGTTCATGGCGCCGGAACCGATCGTGATCAAGATCTTCTACGCGCTTTTGCAAGCGGCAAGTGATCGTCTACCGCAGCAACAAGAGCCTCCTCTTGTAGGCTTTGGAATCTCTTCAAGGGTGAGACTCGATACCCCCTCGTTGCTACCGTCTTCTAGATTGCATCTTGGCTTGGATTGCGTGTTCGCGGTAGGAAAATTTTTGTTTTCTATGCAACGTTATCCTACACTTAGGTGTAAGGGCAGCACCTTGCTTAGTCTTTATTTAGTAGATTCGATCCGTTACGGTTGTTCCTTGTTCTTCAAGGATTAGTTTGATATCCATATGGTTAGGCCTTGCAAACGGGTTGAATGATCCAGTAGTGCGTAAGGTATAGTTTGCTGATCCTAGAGGGGATGTTCCGGGAATCAACTCTACGTTGGTTTTTAGGCCTTGTCTAGGGCTGGCTTTCTATGATCTTTCGTGTCTGCCAGGCTCAACTACGTGTAAGACGTTCCGGTTGTGTGGTGAAAACCCTAAATCGTCGTAGATCGTTTTAAATTAATGTTGATCAAGCAGGACCACCATGTTATCGTAGATCCAATGCGAATCATGGGTGGATCGGCTCCTTGAGCCGATTCACAGGATAACCTGAGAGCCGATCGAGGCTCGTATTTAATGTTTACGTGTATGCCATGCAGGAAACTAGTCGAAGCAATCCATCACCTTCCTGACCAGGTATAGGTCAGGTGGCACGCCCTTGCACCAGCTTGGACGTGTGCCGGAGCATTGTGGGCCGTCGCCTGAGGGACCAGGACCCACCAGCAGTCCTGGGAGCCTCCCGGCTCTCCGTGTTGCCCGTCGCTGCTCGCCGGTGGGTTTTGGCAGGCAACACATTCTGGCACGCCCGGTGGGACATTCTAAAGCAACTACGTCAACATCTGCAACTGAGATGGCGGACGCACCGGTTACGTATGAAGATCTGACAGAGGAGCACAAGAAGAAATACGATGAGCTTAAAGCTCTCTTCGAAGCCGACCTCATCGGCTCTTTCGAGAGAACCCGTACACGTGGCATTAGGTGGAAAGGGTTCTCAGCTGAAGGCGCTCTCGATGGGGTGGATCTGTCTACCGCTTCAGAAGAACGCACCAGAGCTCTACGCCAAGAAGTTAACTACATGGTAGCTCATTCGCTACACCGTTGCGGTACGCGTGGTTCAGGAGATCATGAAGCATCAGTACTCCCCGTCAGGACCTACCCTGGTGAGTCACCAGATCGGCAATGCCAGCCTCAGAAGCTTCTGAGTGGTACGCGTGGCAATGCCAGCCTCGGAAGCCTCGAAACCCATACCCTGCCAGACCACAGCTGCCTTTCTCGCTAGCAGCTCCAGAGCCGCCGGGTTCACCGGCGTACGTCGTCTACAAGATTGGAGGCGATCCTGCTGATTACCAGTTCCTGCTGGAACCGCCTAAAGAAATCCCGCATGGATACATCTGCACGTACGTGCCGGACTGCAATAACCTGGCGCGTACGAACCAGATTACAGCAGGAGGCATTTCTGGAGCAGTAGGAGGAATTTCTGGAGCGGCAGGAGGGATTACTGGAGTGGAGGCCGATAAACAGGCGTGGCTAGCTAAATATGCCACTGCAACGAGTCATCAAAGCTCGGCCCCTGCAGCTCCTACAGTGGATCAAATCAGTGCAATCTTGAGAGATCAGTTCGGCATGGTGCCAAAAAGGAGGGCAATCGGCTATTCCAAGCCGTACCCCAACGAATATGATTTGATACCACTGCCGCCCAAGTATCGGCTCCCTGAGTTCTCAAAGTTCAGTGGGTCAGACGGCTCTAGTTCAATTGAGCATGTGAGCCGATATTTGGCACAGTTGGGCATGATCTCTGTATCAGACCAGTTGCGTGTGAGGTTTTTCTCACAATCCCTCACAGGACCAGCGTTTGGGTGGTACACCTCATTGCCACCAGATTCAATTCGGACGTGGAAGCAGCTGGAAGAGCAGTTTCACATGCAATATCACTCAGAAGCTTCTGAGGCTGGCATTGCCGATCTGGCGCAAGTGCGTCAAAAGCGTGGAGAAACGGTGTCTGAATACATTCAGCGTTTCAGGACTGTAAGGAACCGATGTTATTCGGCTCGTTTGAATGAGAAAGAAGCAGTCGATCTGGCAGTGTTGGGCCTCGCAGCGCCGATCAAAGATCTGGCTTGCCAAGCTGAATACACTTCACTGGCGCATATGGTTTAGAAATTGTCTTTGTATGAACAGCGCCACCCTGAATTGTATCAAGATAAGTTCAAACGCCCTATAAGCCTGGTTGAGACAGGAGAAGCTGAAGACTCTGCAGAAGACCAGGAAGTAGCGGTGGCCGAATGGGCTCGGGGGGCAAACCCCGTGTCTTGCAAATGGGTGAAGCCACAAGGGCCTGCAAAAGGGTTTGACTTCGACGTAAGCAAGGCTGAGCAGATATTTGATTTACTGCTTAAGGAGAAACAGCTGAAGTTACCCGAAGGCCACAAGATCCCTACGGTGCAAGAGCTGAACGGAAGACCGTACTGCAAGTGGCATAACTCGTTCACCCATACCACCGGCGACTGCAAAGTGTTGCGTCAGCAAATCCAAATGGCGATAGAACAAGGCCGTCTGATCTTTGGTCAGTATGCCATGAAAGTGGACACGCACCCATTTCCTGCCGTCAACATGGTGGAGTGCAGTCACTCCGTGAGGCGCCAGCCAGATTTCTCGTTCAGTATTAACATGGCAGGGCTTGTATACCACCATGGTAGGGACAAAGAAGAGAGCAGTCGTTCTCGTGGCAAGGACAAGGAGGAGGCCGGCCCACGTGACCGGCCCCGATATGATGACAAACGGTACGTCACCGAGGAACAAGTGAGAAGTGTGCGGTATCAACGACCACTCTCCGAGCACGTTCTTAACAAATATGAGCGTCAGTATGACCGATGCCGGCGGTATGACATAGCCGACGAAAGAGATCGTCGGTCTAGCGTAAGCGACAGAAAGTATCGTCGGCATGATGGAGACGACGAAGGATACGAACGCCGCGCTAAGGGAAGGTCAAGGGAGCAAGAAGACATGGACAGGCACTGGGATTGTCCTTTCTTTAAGCATTGCTGGGATTCAGGAATGAGCCGATTGCCTACAATCGACAACTGCCTGGTGTGTAGACAGAAGAAGAAGGATATAGGCGATGTGTCAGTATTCCAACATCTAGGGCCTCTCCCGTCTCGGCACAAACAAGCTGAGCCATCTCGGGTGGAAGATCTAGAGGAGCTAGAAGATGAAGATGAATCAGAAGAAGAAGATAGATACAACCGGCCAAGGTGTTGCCCTGATGGACTTAGTCACTCCCAAAAGCGTAGGGTGCAGCGTCTACGTAGCTTGGAGGAAGCCGAGAGGCAATACCTGCACACGTTGAGAAAAGCGCGGCCCGATCTGGCCGTGAAAATCCAGCAAACTTTGGATGCAGAGGGTCGTACGTAGAAGAAAGAGTGGCGCCCCAAGCAAATGAAAGCCGATGAAAAGACATCGGCTGGCACAAATATGGTGTTCATCCTTCCGGTAGAATTTTGCGCTCCAAGAACAGAAGAAGCGTCGGTAGCTCAGTTCGATTGTGGTCCACGGCCGATTATCTTTGAAAAGCCACAAGAGAAGGGCTACAAACATCTGAAGGCCTTATACCTAAAAGTTTACATCAATGGGCAGCCTGTCGGCAAGATGTTGGTTGACACCGGAGCGGCAATCAATATAATGCCGTACTCCATGCTACGACGTTTGGGACGCTCTACAGAGGATCTGATCAAAACCAACATCATACTAAGCGACTTCAACGGCCAAGCATCAGAAGCACAAGGCGTTCTGAACGTGGATCTAACCGTAGGCCGAAAAACCATCCCTACGGCATTCTTCATCGTTGACAGCAAAAGCACCTACGCTGTCCTGCTAGGGAGGGATTGGATTCACGCCAACTGCTGCATTCCATCCACAATGCACCAATGCTTGATACAGTGGGATGGAGATGAAGTAGAGGTCGTCCATGCAGATAACTAAGTCGAGATCTCAACAGCCGGCATGAACATTTGGGAAGCGGAAGACCAAGAGCCACTCTCTGGAGTCAGTTTGGACGGCTGTGAGCGCATCGAAGTTACAAAAAACGGGGTGAGGCTGGTCTTATCCACCGACCTGACGGAGTAACAAGACCAAAGTCTATGGACGTACGTGGCAAGGCCGATCCCTGCGATCGGCCCCAAAAAATAAAAAGTAATGATCTCAACTCAAGCGTGTCACGTAGTCTTAGTAACGGGACTTCTTCCCGTAGTAGAGCACGAACAAGTTGTAAACCTTCATTGAGCAGTGCAATCAAAATGGGGGCCGATTCCAGCAATCGGCCCATGTTATCCTCGCCATACGTTTTGCCTGTGTTCAACATCGATCTAGCAGGCGACGGAAAGCTAGGGTATGGGTTTACATCGGCTGATGAGCTAGAAGAGGTTGACATTGGTCCTGGGGATAAGCCACGACCAACTTTTATCAGCAAAAAGTTAGATCCGCATCTGAGGAGCCTGATGATAGCTCTGTTGAAAGAATACCCATATTGCTTTGCATGGGATTACCCAGAAATGCCTGGGTTAGACAGGAGCATCATTGAGCATCGGCTCCCTCTCAAGAAAGGATTTCGGCCGTTCCAGCAACGTGCACACCAGATGAAGGCCGATATTCTAGAAGAAGTCAAGAAAAAAATCGAGAAAATGTTGACCGCCGGATTCATTAGGCCATGCAGGTACGCTGAGTGGATTTCTAGTATCGTACCTGTGCAGAAAAAGGACGGCCGATGGCACGTCGCCATAGATTTTCGAGATCTCAATAGAGCCACTCCAAAGGATGAATATCCCATGCCGGTAGCAGAGACATTGATCAATGCAGCTGCTGGTCACAAGGTTTTAAGTTTCATGGATGGCAATGCTGGCTATAATCAAATTTTCATGGCTCCAGAAGATATACACAAGACTGCATTCAGAGTTCCAGGTTCAGTGGGCTTGTTTGAATATGTAGTCATGACTTTTGGACTGAAGAATGCCGGTGCAACGTACCAAAGAGCCATGAATTACATCTTTCATGATCTGATCGGCAAGTTGGTGGAAATTTACATCGATGACGTGGTGGTCAAGTCTGTCTCCGTAGAAGGACACTTGGAGGATTTGCGACGCATCCTGGACCGAACTAGAAAATTTGGGCTAAGAATGAATCCAAAGAAGTGTGCTTTTGGTGTAACGGCCGGTCAGTTCTTGGGTTTCTTGGTTCATGAACGAGGAATTGAGATCGGCCTGAAAAGTCAAGAGGCAGTGCAAACAAAGCAGCCACCCACCACGAAGAAAGAGTTACAGTCTCTCATCGGCAAAATCAACTTCGTCAGGAGGTTCATTCCCAATCTGTCAGGACGAATCGAGCCATTCATGGGACTGGTGAAAATTAAATCTGATGATGAGTTTCACTGGGGGGCAGAGCAGCAACGGGCGTTTGACGAGATTAAAGAATATCTGACGAAGCCACCTGTGTTGGTTCCGCCCCAGCAAGACAGACCATTCTATATATACTTGTCGGTGGCTGACACTTCCATCGCCTCAGTGGTGGCGCAACTGTATGATGGTTTGGAGAGAGTTGCTTTCTACCTCAGCAGGAGGATGCTGGATACAGAGACGAGGTACCCTGAGATTGAGAAGTTGTGCCTCTGCCTATTTTTCACCTGCACCAAGCTTCGGCACGTCTTGTTGACAGCAGAAATTATCATCATATGCCAGTCAGACGTAGTCAAACATATGCTGTCGGCTCCTGTGCTGAAAGGACGACTCGGTAAGTGGATGTTTGCACTATCGGAATTTGATCTCCGGTATCAGCCAGCGAAGGTAGTCAAGGGACAAGCGTTAGCCGATCTTATTGCTGAACGGATTAATACTGATATAGCAGCACTGTCTGTACGTGCATGGGCCATGTTCTTCGATGGATCGGCTTGTGATGATGGTTGCGGCATCGGCTTTCTACTCGTGTCGCCCCGGGGGGCAACATATTCCTTCTCCATCAGATTATCTACCCCTTGCACCAACAATGTTGCTGAGTATGAAGCAATACGCAAGGGAATTGAGTTGCTTATAGAAGCCGGGGCAGAAGCAGTGGAGCTTTTTGGAGACTCTAAATTGGTGATTTCCCAACTCACGGAGGAATACAAGTGCGAGAGCGAGTCGCTCTTCCCATTATGGATGCAATGCCGTGAGTTGATGGCACAATTTAGGTACATAAACTTCAATTGGATCCCAAGGTCGCAAAATACCGAGGCCAATGATCTCGCATAGATGGCATCAGGCTACAAGGACGTAGCAGAAGGAGCCGATGTTCAGGTACAGTTCCTGGAACCAGATGACTAGAGAGCCGATATCTTCAATTACTTGAAAGATCCGGCTCGGGGGGCACCTAAACGGATAAGATACAAGGCCATGAAGTACGTCCTTATAGGAGATGACATGTTCTACAGGACTTTGGAGGGATTACTTCTCAAGTGCCTGGGACCAGCCGAGTCGAATCGGCTCTTGCACGAGGTACACGAAGGCGCCTGTGGAACTCACCAGTCGGCTCATAAGATGAAATGGCTGATCAGGCGATCAGGGTTTTACTGGCCCACCATGCTTGAGGATTGCTTCAGGTACTATAAAGGATGTCAAGCGTGTCAGATGTTTGGGAAAATTCAGATGGTACCTGCATCAGCAATGAACCCCATCATCAAGCCTTGGCCATTTCGAGGTTGGGGCATGGATATGATCGGCAAAATCCATCCTGCGTCGAGCAAAGGCCACGAGTGGATTTTAGCCATTACAGATTACTTCACTAAATGGGTGGAGGCCGTCCCTATGAAGTCAGTAAAATCCCAAGATGTTATCAATTTTGTGAAAGAACATGTCATTCATAGATTCGGGATTCCCCAGACTATCACGAACGATGGAGGTTCGGTCTTCATTTCTAAAGAGTTCAGAAAGTTCTGCGACGACATGGGAATTAAGTTGATCCGATCGTCTCCATACTATGCTCAAGCAAATGGGCAAGCTGAAGCGTCCAACCAGAGCCTTATCAAGCTGATTAAGAGGAAAGTTGATGAGCACCCTAGACGTTGGCATGAGGTATTGTCGGAAGCTTTGTGGGCTTATCGCATGTCATGTCATGGAGCTATAAAAACCTCGCCTTACCACCTGGTTTATGGACAAGAAGCCGTATTGCCTGGGAAATTACGGCTGGATCGAGACGGGTTAAGTTTCAGAACGATCTAACAACTGAGGAATATGCAGCCCTGATGAGTGATAACGTTGAGGATCTAACGGAACTCAGACTTTGGTCGTTGGAGAAGATTAAAGAGAACAAAGCCAAGGTAGCCCGTGCATACAATAAGAAGGTGAGACCAAAGGAGTTTCAGGTTGGTGACTTGGTATGGGAAGCTGTATTGCCATTAGGAACTAAGGATAAAATGTATGGTAAATGGTCTCCTAATTGGCACGGACCGTACAGAGTCGACCAAGTTTTGAAGGGTAATGCATACATGCTCGAGCAGCTGGACGGTGTTAAATTCTCAGTAGCTGTCAATGGTCAACATCTCAAGAAATATTTCCCAAGCATGCGGGATGACGGACAGTGAAATATGGGGGCCGATGCATAAAATCGGCCAGTAAAATTTTTTTTTGTACACACAAATCACAGCCGATGCACAGACATCGACTTTAGAAAAATATGCAAAAATAGCAAGACACAAGTACAGCCGATGCACAGACATCGACTTCAGACTAAAAAGCCGATGCACAGCCATCGACTCTAGAGGTACAAGCTCAATTGAGCAGTTATCAGATTACTTTCAGGCCAGAGACCGTGGCATTGGCGTGGGATGATTCTGCCATTGGGTTCGTTGAGGAGTTGAATCTGCGTGGCCGTGAGTTGGATCTGTTCGAGCAGTGATGTGGGGATCTGAGTTTACTCTCTCAGACGGAGGTTGCAGGTTACCGTTTGAATAGGCACCTGATTTGGCCTTACTCGCGTTTTATGGTAAAGGCCGATGCGCTGCCATCGGCTCTTTGCGCGTTGACTTGCTTTGACAATCGGCAAAATTGATATGAAAGCAAAATCGACATAGAAACGCTTTCTTCATTAATAAAAGGGGGTTTTTACAGAGAAGAGCCGATTGCTCAAGAAAAGAAGAATAAAAGAGGAGCCGATTGCTACTACTAGTCCTATGCTAGTAGTCCCTAATCTAAGGGCCGTCGCTGCCCTCGTCGTCGCTGTCGTAGCTGCCGTCGGCGCTGCTGCCGACGAGCTCCTCGTCGCTGCTCCCGTAGCCCTCGGCGGGGGCTTCTTCCTCGTCGTCGTCGTCGTCGTCGTCATCCGACCCGGCGCGGAAGCGCTTCGCCGGCGGGTACTCGTCGGAGGAGTCGTCGTCCTCCTCTTCCTCCTCCTCGTCGGAGGAGGTGAAGTCGTCCCAGGAGAAGAGGTCATCCTCGCTCTCCGCCTCCAGCTCCCCATCGGCGAGGAACTGGAGGTCGTCGTCTCCGTCGGTCAAGGACTTGTCATCCTCGGACCAGACGGAGGAATCATGGTCCTCCTTGTCCCACTTCGTGGGGGCACGGATGTCGTACGCCGCCAGCGAGTCCCACTCCGGCGTCGGCTCACGAGAGGAAGAAGATAAGGAGGAGAGACCCGATGAGGCAGAGGAGGAGGAGGAAGACATGGCTGCAGAGGAGGGGTTTTTTTGCTGATGGCTAGTACGGAGCAAGAGGATGAAGAGGCGAACTGCTCGGCGCGGTTAAATAAAGGGGATATAGTGGAGATTTAATGCTACAGCGGTTTCCGAGGAAGTGGTGCCAAAAAACTGTCAAATCGTGCAGAGAAGTTGAGAAGGCAAGGCATCATGATGAAAGGATACTGTGACGGTTCTGCTCTGCCACGACATGACCCTACGAAGAAAAAAAAACAACATAGTGGTTTTGGAATTATCATTGCCAAAACCAGGGGGCATGTGTTATCACCAGTTTTTAACCAAGTCAGAGGTGGGCCGTGATTGAGATGGGCTTAGAGAATATATACGGAAAATATTCCTGAACCGGCCTTGTATAAGAGTTTGGGCTAGATTGCCTGTGTATCTGTAAATTATAGTAGGTTACGTGTCGGTTAGAATTAAGAGATAGAGTTTAGCTCATACACGGTTGGGTTTATTCCCAAGTTAGAAAGTCTACGGACTATAAATATATATCTAGGGTTATTGAGAAAGTAGGACGATCACGTTCACAACAAACCAATCTAGGCGCATCGCCACCCCTTGTTTCGAGGGTTTCTTCCGGTTAAGCGCTATGCTGCCTAGATCGCATCTTGCGATCTAGGCAGTATCTTGTTTATTCGTTGTTTATGTGTCGCTCGTACTGAAGCCTTTTTGATGGCGAGCAACACCGTTATCATAGATATGTTAGGGTTAGCATTGGTACTTTCTTGACGTATTTGCTTAGTTATGCTACCCTTGGATATCTAGCTGCCCTTGCACCCATCTTAGGTGTAAGGGAAGCACCTTTCTTAGTCTTTATTTAGTAGATTCGATCCGTTACGGTTGTTCCTTGTTCTTCGAGGATTAGTTTGATATCCATATGGTTAGGCCTTGCAAACGGGTTGAATTATCCAGTAGTGCGTAAGGTATAGTTTGCTGATCCTAGAGGGGATGTTCCGGGAATCAACTCTACGTTGGTTTTTAGGCGTTGTCTAGGGCTGGCTTTCTATGATCTTTCGTGTCTGCCAGGCTCAACTACGTGTAGGACGTTCCGGTTGTGTGGTGAAAACCCTAAATCGTCGTAGATCGTTTTAACTTAATGTTGATCAAGCAGGACCACCATGTTATCGTAGATCCAATGCGAATCATGGGTGGATCGGCTCCTTGAGCCGATTCACAGGATAACCTGAGAGCCGATCGAGGCTCGTATTTAATGTTTACGTGTATGCCATGCAGGAAACTAGTCGAAGCAATCCATCACCTTCCTGACCAGGTATAGGTCAGGTGGCACGCCCTTGCACCAGCTTGGACGTGTGCCGGAGCATTGCGGGCCGTCGCCCGAGGGACCAGGACCCACCAGCAGTCCTGGGAGCCTCCCGGCTCTCCGTGTTGCCCGTCGCTGCTCGCCGGTGGGTTTTGGCAGGCAACAGTATGTCCATCTGATGGATGTGAAATGCATACATGAACTTTGTCCTTTATTAGAATGAATTCACACATATTTGCAACATATATGATGATAATACCATGTTTTACATTGATCTGTGGGATTTACCAATGACCCCCTTGATGGCGTGTACAGCACGCGTCCGTTGGGAACCCCAAGAGGAAGGTGTGATGCATACAGCGGCAAGTTTTCCCTCAGTATGAAACCAAGGTTTATCGAACCAGTAGGAGCCAAGAAGCACGTTGAAGGTTGATGGCGGCGAGATGTAGTGCGGCGCAACACCAGGGATTCCGGCTCCAACGTGGAACCTGCACAACACAAACCAAGTACTTTGCCCCAACGTAACAGCGAGGTTGTCAATCTCACCAGCTTGCTGTAACAAAGGATTAGATGTATAGTGTGGAATATGATTGTTTGCAGAAAACAGTAGAATAGTATTGCAGTAGATTGTATTTCAGTATAGAGAATTGGACCGGGGTCCACAGTTCACTAGAGGTGTCTCTCCCATAAGATAAACAGCATGTTGGGTGAACAAATTACAGTCGGGCAATTGACAAATAGAGAGGGCATGACCATGCACATACATATTATGATGAGTATTGTGAGATTTAATTGGGCATTACGACAAAGTACATGACCGCTATCCAGCATGCATCTATGCCTAAAAAGTCCACCTTCAGGTTATCATCCGAACCCCCTCCAGTATTAAGTTGCTAACAACAGACAATTGCATTAAGTATTGCGCGTAATGTAATCAGTAACTACATCCTCGAACATAGCACCAATGTTTTATCCCTAGTGGCAACAACACATCCATAATCTTAGAGATTTCTGTCACTTCCCTAGATTCACGGAGACATGAACCCACTATCGAACATAAATACTCCCTCTTGGAGTTACAAGCATCTACTTGGCCAGAGCATCTACTAGTAACGGAGAGCATGCAAGATCATAAACAACACATAGATATAAATTGATAATCAACATAACATGGTATTCTCTATTCATCGGATCCCAACAAACACAACATATAGAATTATAGATAGATGATCTTGATCATGTTCGGCAGCTCACAAGACCCGACAATTAAGCACAATGGGGAGAAGACAACCATCTTGCTACTGCTATGGACCCATAGTCCAGGGGTAGACTACTCACTCATCACTCCGGAGGCGACCATGGGGGCGTAGAGTCCTCCGGGAGATGATTCCCCTCTCCGGCAGGGTGCCGGAGGCGATCTCCTGAATCCCCCGAGATGGGATTGGCGGCGGCGGCGTCTCTGGAAGGTTTTACGTATCGTGGCTCTCGGTACTGGGGGTTTCGCGACGAAGGCTATTTGTAGGCGGAAGGGCAGGTCAAGGGGCGTCACGAGGGGCCCACACCATAGGTCGGCGCGGCCAGGGCTTGGGCCGCGCCGCCCTGTGGTTTGGCCACCTCGTGGCCCCACTTTGTTGACTCTTCGGTCTTCTGGAAGCTTCGTGGCAAAATAGGACCCTGGGCGTTGATTTCGTCCAATTCCGAGAATATTTCCTTACTAGGATTTCTGAAACCAAAAACAGCAGAAACAAAGAATCGGTACTTCGGCATCTTGTTAATAGGTTAGTTCCAGAAAATGCACGAATATGACATAAAGTGTGCATAAAACATGTAGATATCATCAATAATGTGGCATGGAACATAAGAAATTATCGATACGTCGGAGACGTATCAGCATCCCCAAGCTTAGTTCCTGCTCGTCCCGAGCAGGTAAACGATAAACAAAGATAATTTCTGGAGTGACATGCCATCATAACCTTGATCATACTATTGTAAAGCATATGTAGTGAATGCAGCGATCAAAACAATGTATATGACATGAGTAAACAAATGAATCATATAGCAAAGACTTTTCATGAATAGTACTTCAAGACAAGCATCAATAAGTCTTGCATAAGAGTTAACTCATAAAGCAATAATTCAAAGTAAAGGTATTGAAGCAACACAAAGGAAGATGAAGTTTCAGCGGTTGCTTTCAACTTGTAACATGTATATCTCATGGATATTGTCAACATAGAGTAATATAATAAGTGCAATATGCAAGTATGTAGGAATCAATGCACAGTTCACACAAGTGTTTGCTTCTTGAGGTGGAGAGAAATAGGTGAACTGACTCAACAATAAAAGTAAAAGAAAGGTCCTTCAAGAGGAAAGCATCGATTGCTATATTTGTGCTAGAGATTTGATTTTGAAAACAAGAAACAATTTTGTCAACGGTAGTAATAAAGCATATGTATCATGTAAATTATATCTTACAAGTTGCAAGTCTCATGCATAGTATACTAATAGTGCCCGCACCTTGTCCTAATTAACTTGGATTACCGGGATTATCGCAATGCACATGTTTTAACCAAGTGTCACAAAGGGGTACCTCTATGCCGCCTGTACAAAGGTCTAAGGAGAAAGCTCGCATTGGACTTCTCGCTATTGATTATTCTCAACTTAGACATCCATACCGGGACAACATAGACAACAGATAATGGACTCCTCTTTTATGCATAAGCATGTAGCAACAATTAATTTTCTCATATGAGATTGAGGATATATGTCCAAAACTGAAACTTCCACCATGTATCATGGCTTTAGTTAGCGGCCCAATGTTCTTCTCTAACAATATGCATGCTTAACCATAAGGTGGTAGATCTCTCTTACTTCAGACAAGACGAACATGCATAGCAACTCACATGATATTCAACAAAGAGTAGTTGATGGCGTCCCCAGTGAACATGGTTATCGCACAACAAGCAACTTAATAAGAGATAAAGTGCATAAGTACATATTCAATACCACAATAGTTTTTAAGCTATTTGTCCCATGAGCTATATATATTGCAAAGGTGAATGATGGAATTTTAAAGGTAGCACTCAAGCAATTTACTTTGGAATGGCGGAGAAATACCATGTAGTAGGTAGGTATGGTGGACACAAATGGCATAGTGGTTGGCTCAAGGATTTTGGATGCATGAGAAGTATTCCCTCTCGATACAAGGTTTAGGCTAGCAAGGCTATTTGAAACAAACACAAGGATGAACCGGTGCAGCAAAACTCACATAAAAGACATATTGTAAACATTATAAGACTCCACACCGTCTTCCTTGTTGTTCAAACTCAATACTAGAAATTATCTAGACTTAGAGAGACCAAATATGCAAACCAAATTTTAGCATGCTCTATGTATTTCTTCATTAATGGGTGCAAAGTATATGATGCAAGAGCTTAAACATGAGCACAACAATTGCCAAGTATCACATTATCCAAGACATTTTAGCAATTTACTACATGTATCATTTTCCAATTCCAACCATATAACAATTTAACGAAGAAGAAACTTCGCCATGAATACTATGAGTAGAGCCTAAGGACATACTTGTCCATATGCTACAGCGGAGCGTGTCTCTCTCCCATACAGTGAATGCTAGGATCCATTTTATTCAAACAAAACAAAAACAAAAACAAACCGACGCTCCAAGAAAAGCACATAAGATGTGATGGAATAAAAATATAGTTTTAGGGGAGGAACCTGATAATGTTGTCGATGAAGAAGGGGATGCCTTAGGCATTCCCAAGCTTACGCTTGAGTCTTCTTAGAATATGCAGGGGTGAACCACCGGGGCATCCCCAAGCTTAGAGCTTTCACTCTCCTTGATCATGTTGCATCATACTCCTCTCTTGATCCTTGAAAACTTCCTCCACACCAAACTTAGAACAACTCATTAGCGGATTAGTGAACAATAAAAATTAACATGCTCAGAGGTGACATAATCATTCTTAACACTTCTGGACATTGCATAAAGCTACTGGACATTAATGGATCAAAGAAATTCATCCAACATAGCAAAAGAGGCAATGCGAAATAAAAGGCAGAATCTGTCAAAACAGAACAGTTCGTATTGACGAATTTTATCGAGGCACCAGACTTGCTCAAATGAAAATGCTAAAATTGAATGAAAGTTGTGTACATATCTGAGGATCACTCACGTAAATTGGCATAATTTTCTGAGTTACCTACAGAGAATTTTGCCCAGATTCGTGACAGCAAAGAAATCTGTTTCTGCGCAGTAATCCAAATCTAGTATGAACCTTACTATCAACGACTTTAATTGGCACAACAAAACACAAAACTAAGATAAGGAGAGGTTGCTACAGTAGTAAACAACTTCCAAGACACAAAATAAAAATAAAGTACTGTAGTAAAAACCATGGGTTGTCTCCCATAAGCGCTTTTCTTTAACGCCTTTCAGCTAGGCGCAGAAAGTGTGTATCAAGTATTGTCAAGAGACGAAGTGTCAACATCATAATTTGTTCTAATAATAGAATCAAAAGGTAACTTCATTCTCTTTCTAGGGAAGTGTTCCATGCCTTTATTGAGAGGAAATTGATATTTAATATTACCTTCCTTCATATCAATGATAGCACCAACAGTTCGAAGAAAAGGTCTTCCCAATATAATGGGACAAGATGCATTGCATTCAATATCCAAGACAACAAAATCAACGGGGACAAGGTTATTGTTAACGGTAATGCGAACATTATCAACTTTCCCCAAAGGTTTCTTTGTAGAATGATCAGCGAGATTAACATCCAAATAACAATTTTTCAGCGGTGGCAAGTTAAGCATATTATAAATTTTCTTTGGCATAACAGAAATACTTGCACCAAGATCACATAAAGCATTACAATCAAAATCATTGACCTTCATCTTAATGATGGGCTCCCAACCATCCTCTAGCTTTCTAGGAATAGAGGCTTCGCGCTCTAGTTTCTCTTCTCTAGCTTTTATGAGAGCATTTGTAATATGTTTTGTGAAAGCGAAATTTATAGCACTAGCATTAGGACTTTTAGCAAGTTTTTGTAAGAACTTTATAACTTCAGAGATGTGGCAATCATCAAAATTCAAACCATTATAATCTAAAGCAATGGGATCATCATCCCCAATGTTGGAAAAAAAAATTCAGCAGTTTTAGCAGTTTCAGTCAGTTTCTCGCGCTTTGCATTTGAAGTAGAAACATTGCTAACACCAATTATTTTATTATTATTAGTAGGAGGTGCAGCAACTTGTGTAGCATTAGCATTACTAGTGGTGGTTATAGTCCAAACTTTAGCTATATTATCTTCTTTTTCATTTTCTTCTCTTTCCCACCTAGCACGCAATTCGGCCATCAATCTTATATTCTCATTAATTCTAACTTGGATGGCATTTTCTGTAGTAACAATTTTATTATGATGATTTTCATTAGGCATAACTTTTGATTTCAAAAGATCAACATCAGCAGCAAGACTATCGACTTTAGAAGCAAGTATATCAATTTTCCCAAGCTTTTCTTCAACAGATTTGTTAAAAGCAGTTTGTGTACTAATAAATTCTTTAAGCATGGCTTCAAGTCCAGGGTGTGTGTTCCTATTATTGTTGTAAGAATTCCCATAAGAATTACCATAGCCGTTGCCATTATTATAAGGATATGGCCTATAGTTGTTACTAGAATTGTTCCGGTAAGCATTGTTGTTGAAATTATTATTTTTAATGAAGTTTACATCAACATGTTCTTCTTGAGTAACCAATGAAGCTAACGGAACATTATTAGGATCAACATTAGTCCTATCATTCACAAGCATAGACATAATAGCATCAATCTTATCACTCAAGGAAGAGGTTTCTTCGACAGAATTTACCTTCTTACCTTGTGGAGCTCTTTCCGTGTGCCATTCAGAGTAGTTGATCATCATATTATCAAGAAGCTTTGTTGCTTCACCAAGAGTGATGGACATAAAGGTACCTCCAGCAGCTGAATCCAATAGGTTCCGTGAAGAAAAATTCAGTCATGCATAAAAGGTTTGGATGATCATCCAAGTAGTCAGTCCATGGGTTGGGCAATTTTTAACCAGAGATTTCATTCTTTCCCATGCTTGTGCAACATGTTCAGTATCTAATTATTTAAAATTCATTATGCTACTCCTCAAAGATATAATTTTAGCAGGGGGATAATATCTACCAATAAAAGCATCCTTGCATTTAGTCCATGAATCAATACTATTCTTAGGCAGAGATAGCAACCAATCTTTAGCTCTTCCTCTTAATGAGAAAGGGAACAATTTTAATTTTATAATGTCACCATCTACATCTTTATACTTTTGCATCTCACATAGTTCAACAAAATTATTAAGATGGGCAGCAGCATCATCAGAACTAACACCAGAAAATTGCTCTCGCATAACAAGATTCAGTAAAGCAGGTTTAATTTCAAAGAATTCTGCTGTAGTAGCAGGTGGAGCAATAGGTGTGCATAAGAAATCATTATTATTTGTGGTTGTGAAGTCACACAACTTAGTATTTTCAGGAGTACCCATTTTAGCAACAGTAAATAAAGCAAACTTGATAAAGTAAATGCAAGTAACTAATTTTTTTGTGTTTTTGATATAGAGTGCAAGATAGTAAATAGAGTAAAACTAGCAACTAATTTTTTTTGTATTTTGATTTAGTGCAGCAAACAAAGTAGTAAATAAAACTAAGCAAGACAAAAACAAAATAAAAGAGATTGGGATGTGGAGACTCCCCTTGCAGCGTGTCGTGATCTCCCCGGCAACGGCGCCAGAAAAATTGCTTGATGGCGTGTACAGCACACGTCCGTTGGGAACCCCAAGAGGAAGGTGTGATGCATACAGCGGCAAGTTTTCCCTCAGTATGAAACCAAGGTTTATCGAACCAGTAGGAGCCAAGAAGCACGTTGAAGGTTGATGGTGGCGAGATGTAGTGCGGCGCAACACCAGGGATTCCGGCGCCAACGTGGAACCTGCACAACACAAACCAAGTACTTTGCCCCAACGTAACAGCGAGGTTGTCAATCTCACCGGCTTGCTGTAACAAAGGATTAGATGTATAGTGTGGAAGATTATTGTTTGCAGAAAACAGTAGAACAATATTGCAGTAGATTGTATTTCAGTATAGAGAATTGGACCGGGGTCCACAGTTCACTAGAGGTGTCTCTCCCATAAGATAAACAGCATGTTGGGTGAACAAATTACAGTCGGGCAATTGACAAATAGAGAGGGCATGACCATGCACATACATATTATGATGAGTATTGTGAGATTTAATTGGGCATTACGACAAAGTACATAGACCGCTATCCAGCATGCATCTATGCCTAAAAAGTCCACCTTCAGGTTATCATCCGAACCCCCTCTAGTATTAAGTTGCTAACAACAGACAATTGCATTAAGTATTGCGCGTAATGTAATCAGTAACTACATCCTCGAACATAGCACCAATGTTTTATCCCTAGTGGCAACAGCACATCCATAATCTTAGAGATTTCTGTCACTTCCTGCATTCACGGAGACATGAACCCACTATCGAGCATAAATACTCCCTCTTGGAGTTACAAGCATCTACTTGGCCAGAGAATCTACTAGTAACGGAGAGCATGCAAGATCATAAACAACACATAGATATAAATTGATAATCAACATAACATGGTATTCTCTATTCATCGGATCCCAACAAACACAACATATAGAATTACAGATAGATGACCTTGATCATGTTCGGCAGCTCACAAGACCCGACAATTAAGCACAATGGGGAGAAGACAACCATCTAGCTACTGCTATGGACCCATAGTCCAGGGGTAGACTACTCACTCATCACTCCGGAGGCGACCATGGCGGCGTAGAGTCCTCCGGGAGATGATTCCCCTCTCCGGCAGGGTGCCGGAGGCGATCTCCTGAATCCCCCGAGATGGGATTGGCGGCGGCGGCGTCTCTGGAAGGTTTTCCGTATCGTGGCTCTCGGTACTGGGGGTTTCGCGACGAAGGCTATTTGTAGGCGGAAGGGCAGGTCAAGGGGCGTCACGAGGGGCCCACACCATAGGTCGGCGTGGCCAGGGCTTGGGCCGCGCCGCCCTGTGGTTTGGCCACCTCGTGGCCCCACTTCGTTGACTCTTCGGTCTTCTGGAAGCTTCGTGGCAAAATAGGACCCTGGGCGTTGATTTCGTCCAATTCCGAGAATATTTCCTTACTAGGATTTCTGAAACCAAAAATAGCAGAAAACAAAGAATCGGCACTTCGGCATCTTGTTAATAGGTTAGTTCCAGAAAATGCACGAATATGACATAAAGTGTGCATAAAACATGTAGATATCATCAATAATGTGGCATGGAACATAAGAAATTATCGATACATCGGAGACGTATCACCCCTTTATTTGGTTTATAACTCGAACATAAATTCCCTATTTTGTGTACTTTTCACTTTCCAAGACCTATATGGAGTCAAATTGAGCTAGGATTTTTAGAGGGTCATTTTTTCATCGTGAGAAGAACCCTGGGACTTGGAAGCACAAATGGAGAGGCCTGAGACCCAAAAGAGGGCAGGTGGCGTGCCCAGGCAAGGAGGGCGTGCCACCCAAGCTCTTTTGGCCGTCGATCGTCCAAATCGCTTGATTCTTTCGCATACCAACGTATTTTGACCTAAAAACCACTATATATATGACCACCGAGGGTTCTCTGGAGGAGGGCGCTGCAGAAACACTGAAGCACGAAAACAGAGGCTGCAACAGTGAAGATTGGAGGGGGAAACTCCGTCGGAGCCGCTGCGGGAGGGATCTCCACCTTCTCCAACCTCTTCATCATCATCACCATGATCAAGGGGGTAGTCCACCTCTTTACTATGAGTTTGTGGAAGTAGCTTGATCTATTTCTCTCATGTTCTTCATAGATCTTAGTATCATTTGAGCTGCCCAACATGATGATGGTCATATCTGTAATACATATGTGGTGGGTCTTTATTCTATGATATGATGCTATGAGATTTTACTATACTTTGTGTAAGATGTATTGATATATGCATATTATGTATCATGTTCTTAAGTAATGGTTCTGATCCAACTTCTATGTAAGTACGTGTGTGGGGTGATGTTTGTGTTAGATGAAATAGCATGAATTTAGTGATTGAATAGTGATAACAAATTCATGATCTATTATGGGTTTGCCTTTTTCTTTTGCTATCTCACTTGGGATAAAGTGAACGCATGTGATATATTCATCACGTGACAGCAGTGATGATCTTATTTGTTCAAGGTAGCATATTTGATATCCAAACATCGTGTCAAAATACTTATGGCTATACTCTGTTAATTCTTAATACAAGATTATTTGAAGTTATTCCTATCTTGTGGAATATAAGAGAGGTGTGTTGCATCATCTCTATGTTAGGACGTGCTGCCCATATGAATGCTTATATTATACATGTTAAAGTTATTTTTTCGTATATCATTTATGAATTGTTATTGTCCACTACAACTTAAAAGAGAGAATAGTCAAGTGAACCCATGAACCCCGGTCCAATTTTAATCATAAGAAACAACTTTCCGTCGCTTTTATCTTACTTTTTTATTTGCAGCAATATTTTAATCCGAAAATAAAAAATATTTATCTTTCTTATTTGCACACAAAACCCCAAAATAAACAAATATTTACCGCTTTTACTTAGTTTACTTTACTTGTTTAGTTTACTTTACTTTAGGTGCTAATTTATTTACTTTTACTTACACGAAACATTGTGCTTGACAACCACATGGTGGAGTTGGAGACACAAGGCTTTATGTTATTTTGCGGAATTACTAGAAGAAGAGAGGGAGAGATAACTCTTTACTCCATTCTCATGGATATGGAATTAGGGTTTCGGGGGAGGAGAACACTGATAGTTTTGTAAACTTGTCAGACAAACTAGTTACCCGACGAGATTGAGATTAAAGGGCTAAGTCACCGAGAATGTATTCGATGCTTAGGGTTTACAATGGTGCGTATAAAGCTAAGAATATGGATCCCCTCTCGGTGGCTCCTCCTAGCCCTTATACAATGGGCTAGGTCTCAGAGTCCACATCCGGGTCAGTTACATTGCATATGTCAGTTCACCCGATATGGGCTAGTACTTGCCTATTTTTACATAGTTCCTAGGCTTCGTTTTCCTTGTAGTCTTTATGGGCCTTGTGTATTCCTTTATGGATCCGCACCTAGGATCATCATGCTGAGTACCCAATATGGTATATCCATGTTAGTGTGTACTAAGGATAGTATGTGAGTGACTACATCTAGCTAGGTCGGCTTAGAAATATTTGTTTCTCTTATGTTAAGATCTGATAAGTTTTTCAGTGACTTCCCACCTCCGGGTTGACATTATGAAGACCGAGCCACTCCTTTATGTTTGACCAAATTACTTTTGTGAAGAGGCATTTGAACAGGAGGAGAGGAGCGGACTCTTGAGATCGGTTGCAAAGTTCATAACTACCACAAGTTTTCCATCCACGATGCTCAAGAATACCCGCCGTCCAAATTATATTTTGAAGGACTAGCCAAGTAAAGATTGTGGGCTTCGGTGTTGTCGTGGAAAGTGTGAAAAGAGAGAAACACTCACGTCTTCCGGAATCATTCTTCGACCTTCGACATGGTAGTGGCAAGAATCGAAGACGAGGGGGCAATGTGGTCTTTGGCCGGAGCTAAAGCATTGAAAGGCACCACGAGAGCATTTTTTAAGTTTCAGATCATGGCTGCCTTGCCTTGATCATTGGTGTTTGTAACACACTAAAACTTCTTCTCTATTTATGAGAATAGCAAATCTTTGACCTTGTTTCAAAATTAAATAAATACTAGATATTTCTTATTCGCCTCAGAAACAACAACACCGATCCTCTTTTTTTTTTTTTTTTTGATAAAAGGGAGTCAACACCGATCCTCATGGAGGATGTTCTCGGCCAGCTGCTAATTGCGAAAAGCTGCTCGAACAAAGGTCGAAGGCAAGTCGACTCTGTTGGACAAATTTGATTTTGAGTGAAGCACCATTAATTAATTGGCGGCCATCTTACATTCTAATTCTCAGAGGATCTTATCTCTATCAACTTGACCAACGAATCCAAATCATGAGTGGTATATCCGGGAAGTGCTTATTAGCTCCTGTGCACATACCGTTATGTATCGATAATACACGCCAGTTGCATGCTTGCAAGCTAGTAGTAGCTTTCAGGAATACATCCAGGATTTAGATCGGCACCAAGCTAGAAAACGGGTGGGCTAACTTGACCACTGGATTCTGAAGTGACAACGAGCTGCATTCCCATATGAACGGATCAGAATGAATTCGACCAAGTGCAAGTGAAAAATTGACCTGCGCGATCGCTATCTCCGTGGAGGAGCTGAGCAACTGGAGCCGGGCGAGTAGGAGCCTTTTCGTCCACCTGGCACGGAATCAATGTCCATTTTTGTGAGAATCTGAGCTTGCATGATTGAGCAAAGAAGCATCGATGGATCAATCAATGGTGCATTGGGGCAAGTTGGCGGTCGATCACGAGTAGTGCGCGGTCCCGAACACCGTGACATGCATCTACAGCTAGCGCGCGGCCAGGAGAAGAGGGAAAGGAGGGAACGGCATTCGAGATGCATTGGCAACGCCTGATGCGACCGATGGCGGGAATGCGCCGACCTGACACTGCCGCCGCCGGTGGCGCGCGCAGGAGACACTTGTGCTCTCCGGCGTCCACCTCACCCGATCCGACGGCGCAATGGCGTGCACGCGTCGGGCATCCATGGCTGGAGAAGCACGTACTAGTGAGGTTCTTCGTTTCATGTCATGTGTGTGCTGGACGGGAGAGCCGATGTTGACAGCAGATGGAGCTACTAGCTTTGTCATTTCTTCCACCTTTTCCCATGCGTTTGGCTTAGCAAATAATCATGAGGGCGTCGGAGGTCCCAGAAAACGATTTCCATTAGGCCGAGGTAGCTGCTTCCATGCATGCCCATGAGCACATCCTGATGCCAGACTTGCTTAGCTTGGTTAGCTTTGTGCAGGGCAAAAGAACAACGTGCGCGTGCATGTCTAGCTGCAGGTTAATTACTTGGTAGCTTTACATGTATACAACTCAATTACCCACGGTTGAAAAGTTGTGCACAATCTCGTGCAATAAAAAGGTTGTGTAACTTCACGCACTAATCATTCCAGTAACCTGCTGGAGGAAGCAGCGGCGAGTATAATTTACCCACGCCTTGATTCTGAAAAGACTCTCTCCTGTGCATGTGCGTGCGTTTGACCGGCCGGTGGCTCAGATGCCAGTGCCGGCCATTGCCATGCCAGGTATCCAGCATGTATCCACCACGTACCGCCCTTGGTTGCTGTAATGCTGGAGTGCTAGATCAGCAAGCTACAACCCACAAGTTGGCTCTGATGAGACAATGATGCAAGGGAGAGAGCACGGCAGCACGCACTGGCTGGCCAGTAGACAGCAACCATCTCGGTTAGATTCCGGAAAGATTCCCAACACACCGAGCAACTATCCCTACTTGGAGATCCATGGCAGTACGGTAGTAGTGGCCAGCAGCCAGCGCGTCAGGAGCAACGCCGCCGTCCCATTGGCCGCCGGGTACTGATGTCTGTGCCGGCCGGTACAACGCATGGCGCAGCAGCGTCGTACATGCAGCAAAATCCCACCGATTGACATGCGGTGTCTCATGTCGAGCTAGGTCACCGGCCGGGGCGGCGTTATTGTATGCGCGCGAGTGCGTCCGTCTCGTCCGGGGGCCGGGCTGGTCGGGGGTTTCGATCATCTTTGATGTGGATGCGATCGCAGCACCTGGAATGATGAAAAAGGGAAGGCCATAGGGCCGGCCAGCACCGCCCGGGAGCGAGCGTCACCTGGAAAAAGAGAAGCCTTTGCGGATCGTGACATCGTGGCAATGCCATTTTTGGGAGCGCAAGCTAATTAAGGGCCCCCTGCGTGCCATGTCAAGGTGTCGATTGTCGCCTTCCGGCGGTTGCTTGCCTGCTATCGACATCCGTGTGGTGCGTCGAAAATCATTTCAGATCCTCATCATTTCACCAGCAAGTGCCGGGAGATGGCCTGATCACCATAGCACCGTTGGTAGAGGTGGACAGGTGGTGGTGGCCGGGCAGATTGTGCATTTCCCAAACGCAAAGAGATGTTTGCGAGCATCTGTCTTCATCGCCGATAGAGTCTGAATGCTTGGTTATTCAGACAGCCCTCGAGAACGCTACAGTTTACCTCGGCTAGGATATGTAAAACTATAACCCTTTGTAATCAAAGATTGGCAACTTGTTATCTGTTTTCCTATGGTGTGATAGCCGATTATCGTACCCTACCTTCACTCCATCCTGTCACAGTGGCCATATGCATAGTAGCCCTCAGGATTACTCGGAGCTGTTAGAAGTTCGGAGTGTGCTGAAGTTCGGAGTACTGGTGAAATGAAGGGAGAGGCCTAGGAAACCCACTACCAGCCCATACAGAACAAGATGGGTTACCCATTAAAAAAGCCTCCATGCTGAATAGATAGTGGGCTTCAGAATAGACAGTACGTACTACATGTTTTACATTTTTATTTTTAATAAATCTCGAATTTATATCAAGTTTCTATTTATTTCATTAGTAAATTTGATAACAAAAGATGTTTGCATTGCAAATAATAAATATTCATGTGTGTTAAATTAAATGTTTATGTATTCAAAAAAATGTTCATTGTACCAAACAATTGTTTAATTAGATATAAAAAATGTTCACATATAACGGAAGAAGTATTTCCCTAGCTATAAAAACATCCTTTTGTTATTGGTGCATAAATCATTTTTTCAAGAGAAGACAAAACGCAAAAAAAAATTGTGTTTCTTTTCATTGAACAGGAAGACATCAGGAATACAACCTCCATAGATGAGGGACACATACACGATCAAATGCGAGAGAGGTAACGGATCGTACACTCGTAGATCTAACTAGAGGAAGTTTGTAAATGACGAGGTTGATGAAGAAGTGAGTCCATTTCCGCAACTAGACTCGTCTAATCATGAGGAGATGTATTATCCCACGAATGGCTCCACGATCCCAGTGTCGCACGTGCAACACCTCCATGGTATCCACGCTTATTGGAGATGTGTGAATGCGTCAAAATATGCTCAAGCACACCATCTAAGCGGAAAAAGTGTCGATGAAGATCCGGTGCTTCACGGTCGCTGTTTAGATTGGATCTAAATGGAGTAGATGATCCGGCAGCGTTCCTGCACGAGAGAGAGGAGAGAACCTAGGGCTAGCATGCCCTAGGGTTATGTCAACATCGGCGGCTTAAAGGCCGCAGGAGGGCAATAGCGTTGGGGCTTGGATGGTGGTGCGGCTAGGGCAGCGAGGTGCAGGTGGTGGTAGCCAAGGAGGGGGCAAGGGTTGCAACTATTGGTACCCTTGGGGATCCCCTTGCCCTTCTTTTATAGGTGGAAAAGGCCCTTGGGTCGACCAAGAGCCAACCTCCAAGGTTGTGCAAGTTCTGGTAGGTTTCTGCCAAAGGAACAACGTATTAGAATTGGTACTCCTTTGCCAAATATGAATTTGCCTTATGGGGAACTCATTGCCCCTCAAGGCAATGTAGCTACAATTGTTACAGAGCCTTCTGGACTTTCTAAAATAGTCTAGAACGTCCTGGACACTTCCGGAACCTTCCACAACCTTCTGGTACATTCTGACACCTTCCATATATGCCTAGGACCATTCTAGACACCCGAGATCATTCCAGACACTTCAGCGATCATCTAGGACCTCTCTAATTAAGTCATTCCAAGACCATCCAAGATACTCATGGAACCCATCTCTCATATCTTCATATAGAACTCATGTTCCTAAATATCGCTAGACTGCCAAGTGTGTGATCCTATGGGTTTGAATATACGTGGACATGTCCAAAACACCTTCCATGATAATGGTTGATGTCGAACGCTTGGTAAATGCATCAACCCCCACACATACCCTGAAGATCTTTATCATGTGAACCCTCTTTGTTACTTTTGTTACATGTCGTGTTTCTTCTCAATACTTTACATAGCCCGAGGAGAAACTATTATGTTATCCTCATTACCTGGCATGTATTCTTTTACTCATTCTACATCATCGTTGTTCCTGCGACATACCAACTTCATCACGTGTCCGGCTAGACGATGACGAACATCATGATACTTGAGTGGGGCTCGAAAGTGTATTTTCACCATCGTCGGAGTAGCAATTCTTATAACTACTTCATATGGAACTATGGCATAATATCCGGTATGAAAGAACACCACATTTGTTGTCACTCGGTCATGAGGTAACGTTTGGTGACCTCGCGACAGCCATATCCTATCGAAGTTTGTATAAATTTTATGTTCTAACGATCTTAGTAACACTAATACTTGTATTTAGAAATTGCCGATAGCAATATTGATGATGTGTTTCACGACATATCATTCATGGTCTATCCAACACCATTGTTACACCAAGAATGTTGTTCACCTATATTACCAGCAATATCATAACATTTACTATTGCCCATGGTCAGTAAAACAAGACCATAAATAATATACAAACTAATCTAAGAGACAAGAGTAGGGATATCTATTTGGTGTTCATAATTACACACATGTAATTAGGTTTTCCTCCAATATCGCACATATATGGAACCAATAAAATTGTAGCATAGAACTATAAACTTAATTTTGCATCAGGAGATATAGAATAACACAGCTTATTATTGCATCTAGGGAATATTTCCTTCACGACTATCCTCACCAAAATACTACAGCTAAGTAAGGAGGTGCCTCCAACTTCGGAACGCAACGGCTAAGCCTAGCCTAGCCTCTAGCCATGAACGGTGAGGCGTCGAGACTCTGATCAACAGGGTCGCGCTAGATGCCTCCAAGAACAAATGCATCTCCAGCACTGCCTAGGACAACATACCTCGCACCCATGTGCCTAGATAGTTGGTAGGTGCAAAACATGAACTGACTCGGACTAGTGTATCCATTGTCGGGAAAGTCTTACTGCCAGGCATAGTGCGCCCCGGAGACCACCTCCACTTGTGGCAGTCACGCCAAAACAACACATTGCTTACATCTCTTGCTACCGCATCAGGTACTCCAAGTGCAGGCCAACCAGCAACTTCAACAAGGGAACTATGCAAAAAAATCATTGTCGCTTCCCGGTCCGGCAAGCTGAACCTAGGGGTTCCCATGTGCTCGGAGAGGATGTCCAGTCAGGTTTATGACAACACCTCCATGGAGGTAACGACACCATTGGATGTCGCCGTTGCTAGTGTCGGTCATTGCCTCGCAGGATTTCACCCTAGCCCAAGAGCATTCCTAGTTGAGGCCAGAACCGGCCAGTGCCACTCAGGGCTAGCATGCACCCTAGTTGATGATGAACACATCGGAGGGGGTTGGAGCCTACCGAAGGCCATTTCGGCAGTGGTTCCCCCCTCCAAACTCCTTCTGATGGCATCCTTCTAGCTCTCTGTTTCTTGTTTTCGATCTCCACATTCGTATGTTTAGAGATCGTGTAGGGGACCCTTTTGTTAGAAGATTTAGTTCAAGACGAAGAAGATAGTGATGGAATCGACGACATCCGAGCAAACAGGTGGAAACGGGGGGTGGAGATGCGGTCCCCCCAAGTGGTCGCGCCACATGGGCACGTTTGGCCCTTCGACCTCCCTTTGAGAAGTTCCAGTGCTCCACGTGCTTCCCCTGATGAAATATTAATTCTCAAAAAATCCTAGGTCCGTTTGACTTCATTAATGTCCCTGAACGATAAAAATACACAAATCGGAGTTTTCCTGTTCTGTAGAGTTATAACCCAAATAAAGGGGATCATTGGTAAATCCCCAAAAATCAATATAAAACATGGATGTAACATTGTATATGATGCAAATTTATGGGAATATGTACAATAAACTACAAAGCTCATGTATGCATTTTACATGCATTAGAAATCCTCAAGCTCATCACCACCAACTATCCTCTACCAAAATGTAAGATATCTACACAAGCTGATGCATTTACCTATGAGGATACTACCGCGCACATGTCCACAACAAGGAAGATCACCAAGAACGATCGACTTAGCGTGAATCCACAAGATGATTGGGGATTCTTCCTTCCTTATGTGCATGTTGTCTGAGAGAAACTGGTCTCAAAGACTAAGCAGCACCTCAGTGCTCTAGAGATAGACCATAAGAAAGAGATGATCCACCGGGACATAGTGCACCGACATCTCCTGGATTTCTCAAGCAAGAAAGATCTCAATGATATGATGGGAAGGTTTGTGGATGCCACAAATACTATGTGTATTGACATGCAGAAATCTTTCCACCCCATATTCGCTTTGGAGGAGACCAACAAGAAGCTTTGTGGTGTTGCCGCCCACGCCATCCTTCGCAATAGATTATTTCATCCCACTTGGCTTGATTCCAAGCTTGGGGAGATATATTACACCTTGAAATCTATCTTATAGTTTTTAGCATGTTTATTTTCTTGCACGCATGTTAGCTTTCAGTTCTAAAGTTTTTACATTACTTGCTTATTTATCTCGCTTGGAGGAAGGAAAAATTTAAATCCAATGAATTTTCGAGCCATTATTATATTTACAATATTTTTAATTTTATGATTATTTTATTAGATGTATCAATTAGCATGGTTAATATCTTTCTTGTACTTAACGATGATTTTAGGGTCTTCCACACTGATAGTACTAGGAAAATAAGAATTATTGTTAGTATGTCACAATCATTAGTTTAACTGCAATTAAAATAAAAGATAAATATTGCTTGAGTTAAAAGAGATATGAAAGTTTTGAGAATGTGCTAAGCAAAGTGCTATATAATTTATGAAGTACAAGTTGAGAAAAACTCCTAAGCATGTTGAATTTACCTCTCAATTCCATTTTATTAAACATGATGATTATGTGACATGCTAATAATTGGTATTCATAAAAAATATTAGTACAAAGGTGTGGAAGCCTCTAAGTCATTTGAGATGTGGAAGTGTGATAGGACTCGAGACATGGTTCTATATCTGATATTATAATTGTTGCTTAAAATGTCTCATGTATTTTAACGACTCAAGCTTCATGAACACCATTAAGTTGTTGTCTTTCTCGGGGACGAGCAAGAGTCTAAGCTTGTTAAAGTTGATGAGTGCATTTTTAAGCATATTTACCTTATGTGTTTTTTTATTAGTAGTGATAGGATTTTGGCATTTTACGGTAGCGTGCACCTTTTATGCTTGTTTCCATAGGATCCGAAATTATGAAGGTATTTATGAACATCATTTGGATCTTTCAAATTTTACATAAATATGATATTTTTAAGTGACAAAAGTCATTCAGGTGATTTTCCATGCACCTGGGTGAAAAGGCATCGCGAGAGGCTACTCCAGAAGGTTTAACTAATGCCGGTACAAGCAGGGCCCGCGCGTATAGCATGCCCGTACCTTGTGGCACCGACTCCTCTTTGCAAAATACTTTCACCACGCAAAGACGGATCTGAGATGCGACATTCATAGCCACCAGAAATCGCAAAAACCTCACCTCCGGAAGGGAAAGGAGGGGAACTTGCTGAGGTCACCATTCTTGATGCTACATAGATCATTGGAAGACAAGGCACCATACCCTTCATCATCAACAGCTCCATCTTCATCACCATCTCCATTCCTATCTCATTGTTATAGTTCCAACTGTTGTTGCAGATTTGCATTTGTATTCATCACATATGCTTATGATGATGATGTTGATTTTCTCCATGAGTGAGTAGTTTAGCTTGTTTTTTTGGGAGATGGAGAAACCCTAGCAATAGTATGATATGAAATAAAGATGGTTTATAATTTTTATTCATGATTGTGTGTTAGTTTTCTCTCTGGATATTATGTGAAGTTGCCCATATAATATTTGTCTTTGGGACTAGAGAGGGCATTACCTTTGGACAAGTGGTAGTATGTATGGTACTACGTGACATAACGTATCAGCATTCTATTCATGTGGTCGAAGGGGATAAGGAGAGATTCACAAAGCTTACAACAATATCCATGGGGAAACCCTTAATTTTGAGGGATATAAGTGGTTTGCTAATGCAAGTAAAATGCATACATGAACTTTGTCCTTTATCATATTAAATTTCCACATATTTGGAACATATATCATGATAATACCATGTTTTACATTAATTTACGGGGATTTACCAATGATCCATGTTATTTGGTTTATAACCCTGCAGAACAGGAAAACCTGTTTCACGTATTTTTCAATTTCAGAGACCTATACGGAGTCACATTGACTTGGAATTTTTGGAGCATCATTTTTTCACCGAAAGGAACATAATGGAATTTTGGCGCACACCTGGAGAGTCCCGAGGAGCGAACGAGGCCAGGTGGCGCGGCCTAGAAGCCTGGTCGCGCCACCCACCTCCGTTCGCACCTCGATCGCCCCATTGCCCTGATTTTTTCGCCCACCAATGTATTTTGCACTAAAAATGACTATATATATGGCCCCGAAGAGTTCTAGGGGGTAGAGCGCCGCAGAAAGATAGAAACACCAAAATGGATACTACTGCAGAGAAGATTGGAGGGGGAAACTCCGCCAGGATCACCGATGGAGGGATCTCTACCTTCTCCAACGTCTTCATCATCATCACCATGACCAAGAGGGAGTAGTCCACCTTTGTACTACGGGTTTGTGGTAGTAGCTTAATCTATTTCTCTCATGTTCTTCATAGTACTTAGTGCCATATGAGCTACCTATCATGACTATGGTCATATTTGTAATACCTATGTGGTAGATCCTTGTTCTATGATATTATTATATGAGATCTGATCATATTATATTTGTGAGATGTGTTGACAGATGCATATTATGTACCCATTTCTTAAGTTTATGTTCTGATCCAACATCTATGCAAGAGCGTGTGTGGGGTGATGTGTCTGTTAGATGGAGTAGCATGGTTTTAGTAATTGGATAGTGAGAATATGTTCAAGAGCTATTGTAGCATGGCCTATTTTTACTTAATAATCCTTCATGTTTAGAAATAGATACTATGCTATGTGAGGATAAAAATGATAAACTTGATGTTTGTGATAATGCTCTCATACATGAGAATCCCATGTTATTATTAAAATCTCCCATTTACACAATAGAGGAGAAATATGCTCATGTTGAGAAATACTTGTATTGTTTGCAACTAGCTTATGCCTATGGAAAATGTTCTTGCATCAATGATGTCATGATTAAAATTAGTAATAATATTTATTTTGAAATAGGAAAGCATGATCATGAATCCCTTGATATATTTAATGATCCTATTTATATGCCATAATTTTCTATGATTCATGATTCAAATATTTACACTATAGATTTTCATGCAAGTAAGTGCAATTATTATGAAAGAGGAGGATATAAGCACCCTCTATATATTAATGATAATTATAAAATGCATTTACATGCTGTATATATGCTTTGGTATACTATATATATGCTTTGGTATACTCTTATTGGTTGTGGTTCATTCATATGTAAAATACCAATGCATAGGAAGAAAGTTAAACTTCATTACTACTTGTTGCATATTTCATGTTATGTGCTAATGTGATTTGAAGTGTTAAATATATTTATTGGTATAATCACACCATGGGACACTGGTATCTTGTTTTCATATATTATTTCTAATAATTAGAAGAAGATAATCAAGAAGCATCACTCCTACAAGATCATTGCTCCTACATGAAACAAGTAAGCCTATAAAGAAAGCGCTTTACGTGAGGTAACCTGAGATGTTTTTATTTGTGCTTTTTATTTTTGCATTCTTGATGTATAATGCTAGTTTTTTTAGTTTACTCTCTGGTTTTTAATTAAAGTATCAAGTTTTTACCCATTTGGATGTTTAAAGCTGCAAACATAATATGGAGTTGCTGATTCCTGCGTCGCACTTTTTAGTGCACGATTTTTTTTATTTTTACTGGTATCTCAGAATTTTTTTTCCTTAATATTGTAGCTGAAAAACTTTTCATCCTCTATATTCAAGTAAATTGGCTTGATTTTCTGAGGTGTCTAAGTCGAGCAAAAAATCAGTTTTTCTGTAGCAAAACATTGTGGACAGATTATGCCTCGTTTTATTAGGTGCATTATTTTGTATATCAAAGTGATTTTGAATTGGATATTTTGATATGCTAGAATCAGTAGAAAATTATTGCTCTCTGGTTCATGAAGATATAATTTTATTCTTGAGTAAAAAAGCAGAAAGCATGATTTATTTGTACCTCTAATGTAACCCATAGAAAAGAACGGGCAGAAAAGTTTGTGTTGAAGTTTTTTCACAGGGAATGGAGGAATATCACACTAAGATGATTCAAATATGATGAAGATCATAAGATTAGTAATTCCCATGCAACCCCACTGGACTCATTTTAAATCCCTGGTTTGAGCACCTCTAAACTTTGTTTTTTGAGCAACATAGAATTTTCGCAAAAACTTGAAGCATCCTTGTTTTATTTGTGTCTAGTTTTGTTTTGTTTTGTGAGAGTACCATAATTTTGTGTTTGTATGATGCATATGCATGAGATACTGGAAAAAACTCTTTATCTCTGAATGTTCAAAGTAAAATAAGTTGCATACTATTAAAGAAAAGAAGGAATGCCTAAAACCTAAAATTTATTTTGTGTATTATATCTCTAGTTTCACATGATCTATTGAGTGATGATTTGTTATGTGCCTCATTCAGTATTACTTCTTGCTAGTATACATATATGTTTAACTTTAAGTATATTTGTTTATTATGAATGAATAATCTCTAGATACGATTGCATGCTTTTAGACCTCTTGCTAGCCAAAAGATTTGAATTCTTACACAAGCATAGACTTGTTTTCAAGCTCTACTAAAATCCAATGTCTATCATACCTACCTACATAGAACTTGCTATTCCAAGTATAATGTGTGTGTTTGCCTCCAACCTTTTCAAAATTTCCTTTTTGTGTAATTTAAAGATCATAAGAAAGTAAGGTTTGGTAGGAAATACCACTATGCATGTTGTTGATTTGACTGATTATGAGTAGTGAGCTAGACTGTAACCATGTTTACTGGGGAATTCTTTCAACATTGCACTTTTAGGGTATTGCACCCTTCGTTGATCATCATTTATTTTGTTTTATTGATGGCTATCTCTTGTGAAATAAGTAGAGGTTATCTAAGAAAGTAAGCATGCATTGTTAGAGAAGATTAATGAGCCGCTAACCAAAGCCATGCTTAATCATGGTAGAAGTTTCAGCAACGAGCATCCTCAATAGGAAGAGTGAAAAAAGAGTTGTGTGAAAAAAAACTTGTGTGAAAAAAGAGTATGAAAAAAAGTGTATGAGAAAAAAGTGAGAGAGAGTTAGAGAGGATGCTCAACGTCTGGTGGTCATGTTGTCCCGATATGAATGGCCTACAGTTGAGATGCACATCTCCTTTGGTCCTTTGTACATGTGACATGAAGGTACCCAATTACGACACTTGGTCAAAACATGTATGTCGAAAGATCTTGGTAACCCGGAGTTGACTAGCAAGAGGTGTAGTCCTTAGCACTCAAGAAAATGAGTCAACACTTACTCATAAGAGGTCAAACTCATGACACATAGATATATTTATACATGAGATACTTGGTACCACATCCTTATTATTATTGTTGACTTTAATTGCATATCTCAAAACCATGTTTTATGCTCTATACTTTTTATTTTGTTGGAGGTTCAGCACATGCATTTCCTGCTTACTTTCTTCCGTTCAAGAGTCAAAAGAAATATTCCTGAAAAGAGAAGACAAAGTCTTCCAACAGTTCCATACTATCTTCTTAAGCATGCTTTATGGTTTATAATACTTGTCATTCATGTTACTTACAATGATATTTACTTTTATGCATGTTGTGTAGAATGTAAGAGTTATCAATTTATGAGTTCAATTTACTTGTTGTTATTCATTATTGATTGAACCTTTTGATACTTTGCATGATTTAGAAGCTATATATTATAAACTTCAAAGTTCATGTTAGGTTTATCACCTTTATGCTCAGAACGATCATAGGTTAAGCTTGGGGATGTTGATGCATGTAAAATGCATACATGAACTTTTCCTTTATCATATTGAATTCCCACATATTTGCAACATATATGATGATAATATCATGCTTTACATTAATTTATGGGGTGATACGTCTCCGACGTATCGATAATTTCTTATGTTCCATGCCACATTATTGATGTTATCTACATGTTTTATGCACACTTTATGTCATATTCGTGCATTTTCTGGAACTAACCTATTAACAAGATGCCGAAGTGCCGATTCTTTGTCTGCTGTTTTTGGTTTCAGAAATCCTAGTAAGGAAATATTCTCGGAATTGGACGAAATCAAAGCCCAGGGGCCTATTTTCTCACGAAGCTTCCAGAAGTCCGAAGGAGAGACGAAGAGGGGCCACGGAGGGGCCACACCCTAGGGCGGCGCGGCCCCCCCCCCTTGGCCGCGCGGCCCTGTGGTGTGGGGCCCCCGTGCCGCCTCTTGACCTGCCCTTTCGCCTATAAAAAGTCTCCGTGACGAAAACCCCAGTACCGAGAACCACGATACGGAAAACCTTCCAGAGACGCCGCCGCCGCCGATCCCATCTCGGGGGATCCAGAGATCGCCTCCGGCACCTGCCGGGAGAGGGGAATCATCTCCCGGAGGACTCTACGCCGCCATGGTCGCCTCCGGTGTGATGTGTGAGTAGTCTACCCCTGGACTATGGGTCCATAGCGGTAGCTAGATGGTTGTCTTCTCCCCATTGTGCTATCATTGTCGGATCTTGTGAGCTGCCTAACATGATCAAGATCATCTATCTGTAATTCTATATGTTGCGTTTGTTGGGATCCGATGAATAGAGAATACTTGTTATGTTGATTATCAAAGCTATGCTTATGTGTTGTTTATGATCTTGCATGCTCTCCGTTATTAGTAGATGCTCTGGCCAAGTTGATGCTAGTAACTCCAAGAGGGAGTATTTATGCTCGATAGTGGGTTCATGCCTCTGTGAATCTGGAGGAGTGACAAGAACCACTAAGGTTATGGATGTGCTGTTTCCACTAGGGATAAAACATTAGTGCTATGTTCAAGGATGTAGTCACTAGTTACATTACGCGCAATACTTAATGCAATTGTCTGTTGTTAGCAACTTAATACCGGAGGGGTTCGGATGATAACTTTGAAGGTGGACTTTTTAGGCATAGATGCGCTTGGATGACGGTCTATGTACTTTGTCGTAATGCCCAATTAAATCTCACTATACTCATCATGATATGTATGTGCATGGTCATGCTCTCTTTATTTGTCAATTGCCCAACTGTAATTTGTTCACCCAACATGCTGTTCGTCTTATGGGAGAGACACCTCTAGTGAACTGTGGACCCCGGTCCAATTCTCTTTCTTGAAATACAATCTCTTGCCATCTTTGTTCTACTGTTTTCTGCAAACAATCATCTTCCACACAATACGGTTAATCCTTTGTTACAGCAAGCCGGTGAGATTGACAACCTCACTGTTTCGTTGGGGCAAAGTACTTTGGTTGTGTTGTGCAGGTTCCACGTTGGCGCCGGAATCTCTGGTGTTGCGCCGCACTACATCCCGCCGCCATCAACCTTCAACGTGCTTCTTGGCTCCTCCTGGTTCGATAAACCTTGGTTTCTTTCTGAGGGAAAACTTGCTGCTGTGCGCATCATACCTTCCTCTTGGGGTTGCCCAACGAACGTGTGAAATACACGCCATCAAGCATATTTTCTCAAGGCGTCGTTTGGGAGATCAAGACACGCTGCAAGGGGAGTCTCCACTTCTCAATCTCTTTACTTTGTTTTTGTCTTGCTTAGTTTTATTTACTACTTTGTTTGCTGCACTAAATCAAAATACAAAAAAATTAGTTGCTAGTTTTACTTTACTTGCTATCTTGTTTGCTATATTAAAAACACAAAAAAATTAGTTTACTTGCATTTACTTTATCTAGTTTGCTTTATTTACTGTTGCTAAAATGGCCAACGCTGAAAACACTAAGTTGTGTGACTTCACAACCACAAATAATAATGATTTCTTATGCACACCTATTGCTCCACCTGCTACTACAAAGCAGAATTCTTTGAAATTAAACCTGCTTTATCTGAATCTTGTTATGCGAGAGCAATTTTACAGTGTTAGTTCTGATGATGCTGCTGCCCATCTTAATAATTTTGTTGAACTATGTGAAATGCAAAAATATAAAGATGTAGATGGTGATATTATTAAACTAAAATTGTTCCCTTTCTCATTAAGAGGAAGAGCTAAAGATTGGTTGCTATCTCTGCCTAAGAATAGTATCGATTCGTGGACTAAATGCAAGGATGCTTTTATTGGTAGATATTATCCCCCTGCTAAAATTATATCTTTGAGGAGTAGCATAATGAATTTTAAACAATTAGATACTGAACATGTTGCTCAAGCTTTGGAAAGAATGAAATCTCTGGTTAAAAATTGCCCAACCCATGGACTGACTACTTGGATGATCATCCAAACCTTCTATGCAGGACTAAATTCTTCTTCACGGAATTTATTGGATTCAGCTGCTGGAGGTACCTTTATGTCCATCACTCTTGGTGAAGCAACAAAGCTTCTTGATAATATGATGATCAACTACTCTGAATGGCACACGAAGAGCTCCACAAGGTAAGAAGGTAAATTCTGTCGAAGAAACCTCTTCCTTGAGTGATAAGATCGATGCTATTATGTCTATGCTTGTGAATGATAGGACTAATATTGATCCTAATAATGTTCCATTAGCTTCATTGGTTGCACAAGAAGAACATGTTGATGTAAACTACATTAAAAATAATAATTTCAACAACAATGCTTACCGGAACAATTCTAGTAACAACTATATGCCATATCCTTATAATAATGGCAACGGCTATGGTAATTCTTATGGGAATTCTTACAACAATAATAGGAGTTCACCCCCTGGACTTGAAGCCATGCTTAAGGAATTTATTAGTACACAAACTGCTTTTAACAAATCTGTTGAAGAAAAGCTTGGGAAAATTGATATACTTGCTTCTAAAGTTGATAGTCTTGTCTTGATGTTGATCTTTTGAAATCGAAAGTTATGACTAATGAGAATCATCATAATAAAATTACTACTACAGCAAATGCCATTCAAGTTAGAATTAATGAGAATATAAGATTAATGGCTGAACTGCGTGCTAGGTGGGATAGAGAAGAAAATGAAAAACTAGCTAAAGAGAAGAATATAGCTAAAGTTTGGACTATTACCACCACTAGTAATGCTAATGCTACACATGTTGCTGCACCTCCTACTCATACTAATAAAAGAATTGGTGTTAGCAATGTTTCCACTTCGAATGCAAAGCGCTAAAAACTGCACTGAAACTGCTAAAGCTGCTGAAACTGCTGTGATAAAGCTGCTGAAATTTTTTCCAACATTGGGGATGATGATCCCATTGCTTTAGATTATAATGGTTTGAATTTTGATGATTGCCACATCTCTGAAGTTATAAAGTTCTTGCAAAAACTTGCTAAAAGTCCTAATGCTAGTGCTATAAATTTGGCTTTCACGCATCATATTACAAATGCTCTCATAAAAGCTAGAGAAGAGAAACTAGAGCGTGAAGCCTCTATTCCTAAAAAGTTAGAGGATGGTTGGGAGCCCATCATTAAGATGAAGATTAAAGATTTTGATTGTAATGCTTTATGTGATCTTGGTGCAAGTATCTCTGTTATGCCTAAGAAAATTTATAATATGCTTGACTTGCCACCGCTGAAAAATTGTTATTTGGATGTTAATCTTGCTGATCATTCTACAAAGAAACCTTTGGGTAAAGTTGATAATGTTCGCATTACCATTAACAATAACCTGGTTCCCGTTGATTTTGTTGTCTTGGATATTGAATACAATGCATCTTGCCCCATTATATTGGGAAGACCTTTTCTTCGAACTGTTGGTGCTATCATTAATATGAAGGAAGGTAATATAAAATATCAATTTCCTCTCAAGAAAGGTATGGAACACTTCCCTAGAAAGAGAATGAAGGTACCTTTTGATTCTATTATGAGAACAAATTATGATGTTGACACTTCATCTCTTGATAATACTTGATACACACTTTCTGCGCCTAGCTGAAAGGCGTTAAAGAAAAGCGCTTATGGGAGACAACCCATGTTTTTACCTACAGTACTTTGTTTTTATTTTGTGTCTTGGAAGTTGTTTACTACTGTAGCAACCTCTCCTTATCTTAGTTTTGAGTTTTGTTGTGCCAAGTTAAGCCGTTGATAGAAAAGTAAGTACTAGATTTGGATTACTGCACAGTTCCAGATTTCTTTGCTGTCACGAATCTGGGTCCACCTCCCTGTAGGTAACTCAGAAAATTAAGACAATTTACGTGCATGATCCTCAGATATGTACGCAACTTTCATTCAATTTGAGCATTTTCATTTGAGCAAGTCTGGTGCCATTTTAAAATTCGTCAATACGAACTGTTCTGTTTTGACAGATTCTGCCTTTTATTTCGCATTGCCTCTTTCGCTATGTTGGATGAATTTCTTTGATCCACTAATGTCCAGTAGCATTATGCAATGTCCAGAAGTGTTAAGAATGATTGTGTCACCTCTGAATATGTCAATTTATAATGTGCACTAACCCTCTAATGAGTTGTTTCGAGTTTGGTGTGGAGGAAGTTTTCAAGGATCAAGAGAGGAGTATGATGCAACATGATCAAGGAGAGTGAAAGCTCTAAGCTTGGGGATGCACCCGGTGGTTCATCCCTGCATATATCAAGAAGACTCAAGCGTCTAAGCTTGGGGATGCCCAAGGCATCCCCTTCTTCGTCGACAACATTATCAGGTTCCTCCCCTGAAACTATATTTTTATTCCATCACATCTTATGTGCTTTTTCTTGGAGCGTCGGTTTGTTTTTGTTTTTTGTTTTGTTTGAATAAAATGGATCCTAGCATTCACTTTATGGGAGAGAGACACGCTCCGCTGTAGCATATGGACAAGTATGTCCTTGGTTTCTACTCATAGTATTCATGGCGAAGTTTCTCCTTCGTTAAATTGTTATATGGTTGGAATTGGAAAATGATACATGTAGTAATTGCTATAAATGTCTTGGGTAATGTGATACTTGGCAATTGTTGTGCTCATGATTAAGCTCTTGCATCATATGCTTTGCACCCATTAATGAAGAAATACATAGAGCATGCTAAAATTTGGTTTGCATATTTGGTTTCTCTAAGGTCTAGATAATTTCTAGTATTGAGTTTGAACAACAAGGAAGACGGTGTAGAGTCTTATAATGTTTTCAATATGTCTTTTATGTGAGTTTTGCTGCACCGGTTCATCCTTGTGTTTGTTTCAAATAAGCCTTGCTAGCCTAAACCTTGTATCGAGAGGGAATACTTCTCATGCATCCAAAATACTTGAGCCAACCACTATGCCATTTGTGTCCACCATACCTACCTACTACATGGTATTTTCCGCCATTCCAAAGTAAATTGCTTGAGTGCTACCTTTAAAATTCCATCATTCACCTTTGCAATATATAGCTCATGGGACAAATAGCTTTAAACTATTGTGGTATTGAATATGTAATTATGCACTTTATCTCTTATTAAGTTGCTTGTTGTGCGATAACCATGTTTACTGGGGACGCCATCAACTACTCTTTGTTGAATATCATGTGAGTTGCTATGCATGTTCGTCTTGTCCGAAGTAAGAGAGATCTACCACCATATGGTTAAGCATGCATATGTTAGAGAAGAACATTGGGCCGCTAACTAAAGCCATGTTCCATGGTGGAAGTTTCAGTTTTGGACAACAATCCTCAAATCTCAAATGAGAAAATTATTAATTGTTGTTATATGCTTATGCATAAAAGAGGAGTCCATTATCTGTTGTCTATGTTGTCCCGGTATGGATGTCTAAGTTGAAGAATAATCAATAGCGAGAAATCCAATGCGAGCTTTCTCCTTAGACCTTTGTACAGGTGGCATAGAGGTACCCCTTTGTGACACTTGGTAAAAACAATGCATTGTGATGATCCGGTAGTCCAAGCTAATTAGGACAAGGTGCGGGCACTATTAGTATACTATGCATGAGGCTTGCAACTTGTAAGATATAATTTACATGATACATATGCTTTATTACTACCGTTGACAAAATTGTTTCATGTTTTCAAAATCAAAGCTCTAGCACAAATATAGCAATCGATGCTTTTCCTCTATGGAGGACCATTCTTTTACTTTCAATGTTGAGTCAGTTCACCTATTTCTCTCCATCTCAAGAAGCAAACACTTGTGTGAACTATGCATTGATTCCTACATACTTGCTTATTGCACTTATTATATTACTCTATGTTGACAATATCCATGAGATATACATGTTACAAGTTGAAAGCAACCGCTGAAACTTAATCTTCTTTTGTGTTGCTTCAATACCTTTACTTTGAATTATTGCTTTATGAGTTAACTCTTATGCAAGACTTATTGATGCTTGTCTTGAAGTGCTATTCATGAAAAGTCTTTGCTTTATGATTCACTTGTTTACTCATGTCATATACATTGTTTTGATTGCTTTGCATTCACTACATATGCTTTACAAATAGTATGATCAAGATTATGATGGCATGTCACTCCGTAAATTATCCGTGTTATCGTTTTACCCGCTCGGGACGAGCAGAACTAAGCTTGGGGATGCCGATACGTCTCCGACGTATCGATAATTTCTTATGTTCCATGCCACATTATTGATGTTATCTACATGTTTTATGCACACTTTATGTCATATTCGTGCATTTTCTCGGAACTAACCTATTAACAAGATGCCGAAGTGCCGCTTGTCAAGTCATTGCTTTTTGGTTTCAGAAATCCTAGTAAGGAAATATTCTCGGAATTGACGAAATCAAAGCCCGTGGGCCTATTTTCTCACGAAGCTTCCAGAAGTCCGAAGGAGAGACGAAGAGGGGCCACGGAGGGGCCACACCCTAGGCGGCGCGGCCCCGCCTTGGCCGCGCGGCCCGTGGTGTGGGGCCCCGTGCCGCCTCTTGACCTGCCCTTTCGCCTATAAAAAGTCTCCGTGACGAAAACCCCGATCCGAGAACCACGATACGGAAAACCTTCCAGAGACGCCGCCGCCGCCGATCCCATCTCGGGGATCCAGGGAGATCGCCTCCGGCACCTGCCGGGAGAGGGGAATCATCTCCCGGAGGACTCTACGCCGCCATGGTCGCCTCCGGTGTGATGTGTGAGTAGTCTACCCCTGGACTATGGGTCCATAGCGGTAGCTAGATGGTTGTCTTCTCCCCATTGTGCTATCATTGTCGGATCTTGTGAGCTGCCTAACATGATCAAGATCATCTATCTGTAATTCTATATGTTGCGTTTGTTGGGATCCGATGAATAGAGAATACTTGTTATGTTGATTATCAAAGCTATGCTTATGTGTTGTTTATGATCTTGCATGCTCTCCGTTATTAGTAGATGCTCTGGCCAAGTTGATGCTAGTAACTCCAAGAGGGAGTATTTATGCTCGATAGTGGGTTCATGCCTGCGTGAACTGGAGGAGTGACAAGAACCACTAAGGTTATGGATGTGCTGTTGCCACTAGGGATAAAACATTAGTGCTATGTTCAAGGATGTAGTCACTAGTTACATTACGCGCAATACTTAATGCAATTGTCTGTTGTTAGCAACTTAATACTGGAGGGGGTTCGGATGATAACCTGAAGGTGGACTTTTTAGGCATAGATGCAGTTGGATGACGGTCTATGTACTTTGTCGTAATGCCCAATTAAATCTCACTATACTCATCATGATATGTATGTGCATGGTCATGCTCTCTTTATTTATCAATTGCCCAACTGTAATTTGTTCACCCAACATGCTGTTCGTCTTATGGGAGAGACACCTCTAGTGAACTGTGGACCCCGGTCCAATTCTCTTTACTGAAATACAATCATCGTACATCGTTTCTACTGTTTTCTGCAAACAATCATCTTCCACACAATACGGTTAATCCTTTGTTACAGCAAGCCGGTGAGATTGACAACCTCACTGTTTCGTTGGGGCAAAGTACTTTGGTTGTGTTGTGCAGGTTCCACGTTGGCGCCGGAATCTCTGGTGTTGCGCCGCACTACATCCCGCCGCCATCAACCTTCAACGTGCTTCTTGGCTCCTCCTGGTTCGATAAACCTTGGTTTCTTTCTGAGGGAAAACTTGCTGCTGTGCGCATCATACCTTCCTCTTGGGGTTGCCCAACGAACGTGTGAAATACACGCCATCATGGGGATTTACCAATGATCCCTTTTATTTGGTTTATAACCCTGCATAACAGGAAAATCTTGTTTCGCATATTTTTAACTTTCAGAGACCTATACGGAGTCAAATTGACGTGGGATTTTTGGAGCATCATTTTTTCACCAGGAGGAACATAATGGACTTTTGGAGCACACCTGGAGCGGCCCGAGGAGCAAACGAGGTCAGCTGGCGCAGCCCAGAAGCCTGGCCGCGCCACCCACCTCCGTTCGCACCTCGATCGTCCGATTTCCCTCATTCTTTCGCCCACCGACGTATTTTGCCCTAAAAACGACTATATATGGCCCCTAAGAGTTCTCGTGAGGAGAGCGTCGTAGAAATACAGAAACACCAAAATGGAGGCTGTTGCAGAGAAGATTGGAGGGGGAAACTCCGCCGGGATCATCACCAGAGGGATCTCCACCTTCCCCAACGTCTTCATCATCATCACAATGACCAAGAGAAGTAGTCCACCTCTGGACTACGGGTTTGTGCCAGTAGCTTGATCTATTTCTTTCATGTTCTTCATATTACTTAGTGCCATATGAGCTGCCTATCATGACTATGGTCATATTTGTAATACATATGTGGTGGATCCTTGTTCTATGATATTGTTATATGAGATCTGATCGTATTATATTTGTGAGACGTGTTGATAGATGCATATGTACCACGTTATTAAGTTTATGTTCTGATCCAACATCTATGCAAGAGCGTGTGTGAGGTGATGTGTGTGTGTGTTAGATGGAGTGGCAGGGTTTTAGTAATTGGATAGTGACAATATGTTCAAGAGAGATTATGGCGCTTTTTCTTTCTTTTGCTACCTCACTAGGGATAAAGTGAATGCATGTGTTATGTTCATCATGTGACAACAATGATGATCTTGTTTGTTCAAGGTGTAGCATACTTGATATTAGCATATTTGATATTCAAACTTCATGTCAAATACTTATTGATATGCTCTGTTAATTCTTAATACAAGATTGATGTAATTTCATTCTTTCGGAGCATAAGAGAGGTGTGTTGCATTATCTCTATGTTAGGACGTGATGCCCATATTAATTCTGATCTTACATATAATATGATTTGTACCTTCATATCTCATTGATGAATTGCTTTTTGGCCACCATAACTTTACAAAAGAATAGTCAACTGAACCCATGAAGCCCAGTCCAGTTTTTATCTTAAGAAACACATTTATCTTGCATTTACATTGTTTTCTATTTGCTGCACTATTTTATTCAGAAAATACAAAAATATTTACTTTTCTTATTTGCATCCAAAACACCAAAAATAATCAATCTCTTTGCAGTTTTTACTTAGTTATTTTATCTATTTAGTTTAATACTTGTGTTATTTACTTACACGAAAACTTGTGCTTGACAACCACACAGTGGAGTTGGGGACACAAGGCATTTATTTACTTGCAGGATTGCTTGAAGAAGAGAGAAGAGAATACTTTTCCATCCAGTTCCCCGAGAGTTCGATATAAACCCTGGAGTCGCCTTTGTGGGGAAGATACTTCCTTGATACAACACTATGCACTTACAGTCCCACCGTATCAAGATCTTATTAGCGTTCCTATTAGTTATCATCATTTGCTTACGACTTTCTGTGATGATCTTTTATTGGAACTATGCTAGAGGTGGATCCTACATTCTTCGAGAACATTTATCCTTATTTAAGTTTCATTATCTTTTATGTTTACTTTACTTTTTAGTCATTACTTTGCACACACAATAACTCTCTTTAAAAAACTCTTACTTGGAATCAAGGCGCAGCTTATAAGTATTCGTTGATAGATAGTGACGAGGGGCATAAAGACCTTAATCAAATGGCTCTATGTGATTTGATACTCTTACTTTTGACACTAGCTACAATATACATGTGCTCTTGTAGTCATCAGGGCTCCATGCACTTTTAATCTCCCAATTTTTATTAATTAATGACAATCTCTTTGCGTCGGTTTATACACGGAATTTAAATACCAAAACCGGTTGAATATGTAGATAAAACTCCCCCAAATATAATATGTGAATGAACTTGAATTTTATTGCATAAATTGACAATTAAAGTCTAATGGAGTTTCCTCCAAATATTAATCCAAACGATGCAAAACATAAAAAGAAAATGATTACGCACAAAGAAAAACATAAAACCAAATTCCCTTAAATCCTCCAAACTTCTCCCCATCGGCATCCATTATCAAAATGGACGGAAAACTTGTGAAGACCAATATAGTTTGAATTACTCCATAAGGTGTGCATTTCTCACAATACTAGATAATAACCCGAGCGTAAGTATTTGCTACAAAATCTTGAAACAAATACCAAAATAATTTGTAGAGCTGTTAAAAATAGGACTGTTGATTAAATGTAAATTAAAATGAAGTATGAAGCACACACAAAATTAATTCATCTATACCTAATAATAAAGAAAATAAGGCTTCTTGTTCATCCGTTTTTTATTGCCCTTGGTTATTACCTGAATTACAGAAGTTGCCACCGCTTATTCAAAAGGAAAAAAACGGTTCGCTCCGGGCAATACATCACCACCGAACTAATCGAACGCGGGCACGGACACCATCTAGCTTCTCTTGCGGCGGCCAGATCCGCCGCCACCCGGCCCTCTCTCTGCGCTTTCCCCTTGGTTTCTCTCCCAGATCAACCTTAGGCTGTCCGGGTCGGCGCCATAGACCGTCCACTGCCGGCCCAGAAATACCGGCCGCCACCCATCCCCATACCGGCCGCCACCCATCTCCAAATCTTTATCCCCGCTCGTGAGCTTGAGTTTGGCGGTATGTGCGACCTCGACCCCGAACCTTCTGCATGTGAAGCAGTTCTCCAGCCCACTCTCGCGTTGACCAGTGAAGCAGTTCTTTGTATTGGAGACAATCCTGTCCATGGCCGTGGCGGAGTACTTTCTGGGCTGTTTTTCCGGGTGAGATGGGCAGGAATTCTTTGGCCGCGCTGCCTATGGTCATGGGGCAGAGCAGGAGGGTGGCTGTCGTACTCATACCAGTTGTAAAGGGCTAGCGTGAGGTGCTAATTCTTGCCAGAACGAAGATGGCTGCGATACTGCTGAAGTGCAGATAATTCTGCACATGTGGTTTGGGGACTGACGACACTATCCTGAATTTTACATTTTCCTCGTTGCACATGCATGCCAATTGATCTCTCATTTAGATTTAGCTAGGTTGCAAGATGGAGGAAAAAAAGCAAATGAGAGACCGTACGTATATTAATGGGCAAGGAAAAAAACATTGTGATATAGTGGAAGTATGTAATTCAGAAGCTATAACTAACATAATTTTGCCTGGTCATGCACGATTTTAATATTTCCAGAAATATATCTATTTGTTTTTCTATTTTGCTATTCGGACACAACCTATGATTTGATTTATTTAGAAACTTTTTTTGTTACGGTTGATGCAATGGCTATCGAATTTTATTCAAATTTAAAATAAAGCAGCGAATGGAAGTACAATTTTCTCTTTCGGTTATTTTTACATGAAGATCTGAACAGGTTTGTTTATAGTGATGGATGGAGTAGAGACATGCTAATTTTAAAAAGATCATTAATTTTTAGTGGCAGCGGCATCTCCGACGAGGTCGTGGACGAGAAGAGATCACCACGAGGCAGCGGCGTTGTCAAATTTGTCGCATTATCAAGGATGATTGCGTCGAGAATGACGTCCCACTCCCATATATCATCCCTACCTAGGTCATCGAATGCAACATGCAAGGTGTCGCTAGAGGACCAGCTCCGCCGGCACCACCATGTCCACAGAGCAGGATCTCGAGAGGTTAGACGATAGTTTCATCAAAGTGGAACATGACACTTTCCCACGAGGTGTTGTTTGCCTTGTGTTTCCCGTTGCAACGCACGGACAAATTTCCTAGTCTTCAATAAAAAAAAGCATATAACAGCAATTTATGATGAGTTACACTTGATCTGAAATATCATATCCACTTGTATTTGGAGGCAAAGTTACTTTGTTCATGCAAAGGAATAAATGGAGATTGTAGATGAGATGATGGGAATCAGATCGTGAAATTCATATTCCGATTCCTTTCTAATTAATCTACCACGGAAAATGTATTGAAAGGTACTACGAGATTAGTAGAACCGATCTCATATAAAGTGGGCTCTTAAATTTCACGAGACCAGCATTAAGAATGAACCACAAAGAGGGATCCTAACTCCATGTACACTCAACCACGAGAGTCTATATGTGATCAGCATAGATAAAAAGGAAAAAAATTGCTTTCACTCCTTCAAGTACAGTGAAGATTGTCAGTTTCTCTTGAACCCTTCTGCTTGCAACGGGACTGCAACTGCAGAATATCAACGAGCAGAACACTCAGTACTGAAAGGGTGGCAGCGCATCAAACCCATGAACAGTCTGTGCGTATGGGCTGAAGTGACTTCTGTACGTATGGTTGAGCACTTCAGCCCACAAAGGAACTAGGAAGAAGGAACGCCGAACAGGCGAACAGGACTGGATGGAACAGCCCACAAAAAAGCTGGATTGAACTGCAACTGAAACTGAAACAACAGTTTTTCGTACGCTCTTGGAGCATGTAGGCCCAGCTGATGACTTGGACAACGTGCATGTTTAGAGAAATAGGCTAGTGCCATGAACTACTTTATTTTGTTAGGAGTATTATATAGGACTAGCAAAAGTACCCGTGCGTTGCACCGGAAGAAACGTACTTAAACACTCCTACAAACCATCTGTGTTGGCACCTGTTCCCTTTGATGGTAGTTACCTTTTCTCTTTTAGTACTAAATATATCTTGCGACTCAAATTTGCCTGATAACCTACAGAGCTCCAACATAGTATGGGCATCAACTCTCTGTTCTCCACTTGTATAATTCTCTAAATAAATCTTTTTTGCTTTATACTAATATGGTTGAACTCTGTAAGTGTCACTCCCCACAGATTGATTTTTTTAGTATATACCCTGAATGCTAACAATTCACAATTATAGTAAAAAACACATGCTCACCGTTTGATGTTGTTTCCCAACTACTTGTTCCATTTTCTCAGCCTACACATGCTCTCACCAGAATAAGCAAGCCAAACTCGAACACCTGCAGAGATTTAATGATTAATGAGATTTTAGAGAATAACTTCATGCAAATGGTGATAATCTGTAGCAAATAATTTCATTGCTTTGCATCACTATTCAAGAATAGAGCTCTCCCATTGTCAAAAAAGAATAGAGCTCTCCCTATTTCTGCACGGATAGTCACCTTAATCAATTTTTCTTCTCATCTGAAATCCCTTGATTCAACAAAAACAAAATTATAAATTCTTCCAAACGAAAATGCTTGCATGGAGCGTTGGCATGTGAGCAATTCCTCAAACACCTAACGTGCATTATCCAATGTGAAGAAACAGAGGTTGCATCGTAAATGGGAGCAGGAATGGAACTTGAGAGAGAATTACCGCCCTGTAGTTTTAGGGAGATCAATTTCGCCCTCGTTTAGATTTAGATTGCAGAGTTGCGGGTCAGGTCTGCCTCGTGCTTCCTTTCACCTGCCACCAGGCAGGACGCAGTCCAATCGATCAAGTCAAATTGATCTGGAATGGAGAGGACGGAGGTCGCGCGACTTATACATAGGAAAAAAATGTTTGGGTGCTGGAGGAAGGCGAGCATTCGCCGGGACCTGCAGCGCCAACACCAGGTCACGCGGACGGCCGCTCGAGCAGTTCCGCATCCACGCACAGGCCAGTCGAGCAGTCCTGCATCCAAGCACAGGCCAGCGGCCAAGCTCTTCTGCCACCACCTACACGCGCGTGGACGAGGGCCTCGCCTCCAACAATACGCTGTTGAGTAGATCGAGGGGCGGCTGCGGCTTCCATCGTGGCGCGGTCTGTTCTCCACGAGGGGTGTAGGTGGGATGAAGAAAAGAAGGAAGCGGTACGGTGGCACGTGTATGTATTATGCGATTTAGTGGGAGGGCAAAATGGTCTAAAAAAATAATTGAAAGAAAATTTTGGGGAGAACCTTACTTTCTTTATTAGTAGGTATAGATGATTAAAATCATATGCATGCATGTATCAAATGGCGAATACTCAACGGCGGAGCCAAGAAATAAGCATAAGGGGAACTAGGCAATGAGCACAACTCAAAAACGCAAAAAAGAAAATGTATGAAATAAACAGGTTTGTTCGACAGCCATAGCAAAAATATGTACCAATTGTATACTCATAAAATATTTAGACATCTATAAGAAGTAGCATGGAAGTAAAATTATATGATTAGATAATTGTGAATCAACAATTTTGAGTTGAATTGCTGGCTGCGTGTATATTAACATGCAAACTCTTAAAATCCAGTGCAGTCCTTTTCCTGATGAATTTTAACACGCTAACTCTTAGAAAACTGTCTTCCACAAATAACTACTGAAAATTAGGATATCAAAGGAAAATATCTTTCATCTTCGGTGAGTTTCCAAATCTGAGGAGAAATATGTCTCCCTCGTTCTGGACTTGTGGAGGCTTGGTCGCTTGGGTGGCTTCTAACATTGAATAATAGAGAGAGGGGATAGAAGCTACAGGAAGTAGAAAAAATGCAGCATACTGCATGCACCGTGGCGAGGAAATGACAAAAAACCACGACAATTGGGGCGACGGTGTCACATGACCACGGACTAGAGGCTAAGCGACACATAACCACAAACTCAGCGGCCGGTGCTCGACACAAAGCACTGATTCCACATTTTGCTGGGTTTAATCAGGTTTATGATAGATGGGGCCTGCTGTCAGGTAACAGATGGCGATGTCTTCACAAAAATAAATATTTTTTGTGTATATACTTCTCTATTCTCATCTGTGGTGACCAGGCCAGAGCCGTCGGAGCCTTTGTGCCGCCGCCACGAGCCACCGCTGCTCCGGCCATGGAGCGACGCTGGCGAGATCCGCCCGGGGGAGGCCGGCACGGGCGCGCCCCCCCTGCACCTCCACCCCACCACCGGCGTACTCCGGCGACGAAGGCCGCCGCCGCCGTCGACACACGCCGCCGCTTCGGCGAGCGCCGCGCCCCCTCCTCCGTCCTCGCGCTGCGCGCCGCACGCAGTCGCCGCCGCCCCTCCCGCCCCGCTTCGCTTCCGCCACACGCAGTCGTCGCCCCCGCCGCCCAGTCCCCTGTCCTCCCCAACCTCTCATCCCGGACCGACGGCGCGGGTGGTGCACGGGCCCGGCGGTGGTGTGGCCCGGCTGGAGGTGGGGTCCCTTTCCTCGGAGGCGAGTAGGGGTACGGAGCGGCGCTCGTCTGCGAGCAGGGGCGGCGCGGCTATCGTCCTGGGCCACGACCGTGGTCTCCGGCGAGGGGCAGAGCAACGGCCCCGTGGTCTCCGGCGAGGGGCAGGGCAGGGAGTCATCGACCCGACGACCCCATGGTCTCCGGCTAGGCGATGTGGCCAGGCGCTACGGCAGGCACGCCCATGGCTCGGCGGCGGCCAGCGGGAAGGAGGCTAGGCGCATGTGCGGGAGGAACCTGCCGGTTCCTTTTTCTTTTAGATTTGCACTTTTTTCTTTTTTAATTTTATTTATTTCACAACCTATCAGAAACGATGGGGAACACATGGCACCTGACAGCGGGTCCATCTATCATAAACTTGATTAAACCCAGCAAACCATGTAATCAGTGCTTTCTGTCGAGCATCCGCCCCTGAGTTGGTGGTTATGTGTCGCTTAGCCTCTAGTCCGTGGTCATGTGACACCGCCGCCCCAATTGTTGTGGTTTTTTGTCATTTTCTCCACCGTGGCTGATCCAAGGAACAAAGAAAGGTCAAAAGGACGCTCCATGGGATCTTTTGTGAGCGGCGTACATGCATTCTTCTGTTTGGAAGAGGATATAGAACAGGATACATAGCTTCTTGCCTAATTAATCAGGGGTTCAGAAAATTTTCTGCATGTTTGGGGGGCGTGGGCCCATGGCCCCTGCTGGTCCCCTGCCTCCGCCAGTGCGAATACTTAAAGGAAATTAAATTATATTGAGGATTAAAGATCGCAAAAATATACTTCATTAAATGAAGTAAGCTCATCAAGGTTTGTGTATAAAATAGACTATTTGCATTGGAACATAAGATGTACAAATATGCAATCATCACTTATATATTACCATCAAAACAAAAGATACCAAGTAAAATAAACTATTTTAATCACCATAAAATAACGGTTCAAATAAAATGAGGAAGCTTTCCAAAACACGTACACAAATAAGAATGTTGCATTTGAATATGATGTGCAGTACTTAAAAATAACTACTTCAACTCAGTATAATTTCTGCAAGTGTATGTCAACACCCAGATTTTTAAGTCCAAATGCCTATTATGCCATTCATCGCAATCCCAGGAATATTGTTTTTGCGAGACATAATAGATTGATATCATAACACATCATTCATTACATACCATAATCGTCTTACAAATAAAGGATCACATGATCCAGTCTCATTACAATAATAGAAGTTCTATTGATCCATTACATAACACATAGCGGAAGCGAAATAGCGTAGTTGTAGTCCATCTATTCCACAGGCAACTATTGACGTCAGGAGTGATCCTAGTTGTCGTAGACGTCCTGTTGTCCTTCTTCCGGGTTCTGGTACTCGTCTTCATAGTCTGGCCATTTGAATAGCCAGGGACACAGCCATGAGTACTTTAAAGTACTCGCAAACTAATACTAAGGTAAATACTATCAAATATAGTAAGGGGGTTCTAAGCTCTAGTTTCATTTGCATAAAAGCCAGTTTTATTTCATAAGCACTTTTAATAATCAAAGCCTCTTCAATTAACTAACTCAGGTGGGAACATTAGTGTCATTCCCACCACTCAGTGGTGATTCAATGTCAAAGTCACCTTTCAATTCAAATCACAAGTCACCATTCATATTTTTAGAAAAAATCTGATGACGGAACAGTATGGCCTTTCCAACTGTCCATAACCGCGGACGCGGCTATTCGAATAGGTTTAACTCTGCAGAGGTTGTACACTTGTGCCACAACAATTGCAATAGTTCGTCAGTGTAATCGGCTCGATTTATCGTACGCAGTACGCGAACTACCATTCCTAACCTTTCATTTACATATTCTAGTATAGGCACCTCTCCCCATGAGCTTGGCCTCCCAGTGAAGACACGCGGTCAGCCTGGGAACTGCACAGGGCTTGGGCCGGACATTCACCTCATTTCACATCACTTCACCAGTACGGAGGCAGCCTCGGCATAACCCCTATGACGCTTGTTTAGAGGGAACCCATACTAAAATACATAAGTTTCCAGCTAAGCCTTACCCAGATTCAGGTATTGTGGGGGTACTTGTAAAATTGGAATGGTATCGCATCCGAACCCAACCATCAGTTTTTGTAAAATTTACCAAGTCATTCACCAGTCATATTCACCTTCAAAATCTCTCAATAGAATGACTCATCATTCCAAGGTTTTCAAAGTCATTTCAATTCACAAGTTCCCAACTAGAGTAGTCACTTTTAATATTGAGCACTAGCCACTAGTTATGAGGGGTGCTAAGTATCTTGGAGCTTGCTAGGCTAAGTGGGATGCTCTTGTACTACTCTATAACTAAACCAAGTGAATCATAAATCAAAAAGTAACTTTGCTAAATAAAATCAAGTAAAGCTTGTAAAGTAAAAAACTTGGGATATGATCATAAAGTAAAATGTAATGGTGCCTTGCTCTTGTAGAGCTTTGCACTTTGCAAGAATATAAACTTGCAACCAAAATAGTTTGCATTAGTCTAGCTTGCATTGGTAATAGCTTGCCTTGATTGGTCAGGTGATCAAAGTTTTCTGGCTCTTCCTCTTGGTAGAAGACCTCTTCCTCTTGATAGTCTCCGGTACTAGCGTCTATAAACGAATACGAGGATACAATCACCAAACAACACTTAAGTAGTCTTAATTAGCCTTATTGGATCACACAATTGATCTAGCATCACTACTTACATTTATTCACAAATTATGCTAGGGTTTCTTTATTTAACATTAGGAAAATAATTTCCTCTCATTGAAAGTTGGAAATTAGGGTTTCTCTTTGGTTTGGAGAAATAATTTCCTCTCATTGAATCTTCTTAAGATTTAATCTTCTCAAATAACCAGGGGTGATCACATGTTGACCAAGGTCAACATTTCACACTTATCATTTGAGAAACATAAATTAAATGAGATTCATCATCTCATGTGATTTACATAACCATTGCAAATATTAAATACTACTTTGATTTGAATTCTACAAGTGAGCAAGTATGAGCCTAAGCAATTAAAGGTCAACACATTACTTCATATCACTTGAGAAAATGATTTAAATGAGATGCTACACCTCATAGATTTAAATTCCTAAAATTTGATATAGTTTAAATGGACTAGTATTGACTACATAGTCAATATTTTGATTCTAGCCCATGATCATGTACAGAGCATATATCATATTTTTACATAATAAATTAGAGTTTGTTAAATGTGAATTATTTCAATTGGATTCACTTCAAAATTCCAAATGGTTGATTTTTAAGATTTATTTGAATACTAAAAAGTATCTATTTTGTTATTTTTTCTATTCCAAAACTACACAAGATATGGGGTTGAACCAGTGGCAAAATGTAGATAATTTCATGGGCTTTCCAGAGATATGTATTTTGCTACATTTGGTTCAGTAGTTTGAAAGTTATTCAAATTTGAATAAAGCATCAGTATTTGAAATTTGCTGAAACTAAATATTTGAATTAAACATAAATGGGCTAGGCGGGAAACTGGATGGGCCGAAATGGGTTTAAACAAAGGAACTGGCCCAGTGACGGCGCGGGCCTGATGACAGGGGGTCCCACTCTTCAGTGAGTTATAATCACCGAAACGGTAAGCTCTGACCTGGACCGTTGGATTAGAGGTGGATCGTGTGGTCGACCGTCGTCGTCGTCGACGGGGGAGGAGGGCTTGCTGCGACGGCGAGGTAGGGGGTCGGCGGCGTGACGGAGCTCCGGCGAGGGGCGGCGAGGGTCGCAGGTGAACGAGGAGTCGACGGCGAGGTCAGCGGTAGTCGGGGGAGGGCTTGAGGTAGACGGAATCGACGGTGGTGAGGAGCTACTGTGGCGGTGGTCGGCGATGAAATTGGAGCTATCTACTGCGCAAAGTGGATGAGCAAGGGATCGAGGAGGCTCAGAAGGAAGAGGGGAAGCGGATGGGGTGAGGAATTCGTCCAGGGAATGCTTCCTTTTATAGGGGGTCGAGGTGCTGCGGGTGCCCGTGGGAGGTCATCCATGGCGTCGGCGTCTGGAGCGGCGAAGGGGCAAGCTAGTGAGTGGGTCGTGTAGGCGAGATCATGGCGAGGACGACGCGCGTGAAGGGGGCAGCAAGGGGAGGACGAGGGCGTGCTGGCGTCGTCGAGAGCTTGCAGTACGGGCGCGGCAGGTTTTTGATGATGGCGACGGTGACAAGGCGGCCGCGGGCTAGCGATGTTGTCTAGCCTGCAGAGGGTGGCGAGGCGGTGCTCGACGCAGTGCTAGGCCTTGCAGGGGAGGACGAGGCTTTCGGGGCAAGGACGTGCACTGGCGCGTCCAGTGACATGCCAGGGCGCGCTCACCGCGTGCCTGGCAGGTTTTCTGGCGTGTCTGGGCACGCGTGTTTGATACGCGTACAGCACGCGTCCGTTGGGAACCCCAAGAGGAAGGTGTGATGCGTACAGTGGCAAGTTTTCCCCCAGTATGAAACCAAGGTTTATCGAACCAGTAGGAGCCAAGAAGCACGTTGAAGGTTGATGGCGGCGGGATGTAGTGCGGCGCAACACCAGAGATTCCGGCGCCAACGTGGAACCTGCACAACACAACCAAAGTACTTTGCCCCAACGAAACAAATGAGGTTGTCAATCTCACCGGCTTGCTGTAACAAAGGATTAGATGTATAGTGTGGATGATGATTGTTTGCAGAAAATAGTAGAGCAAAGATTGCAAGAGATTGTATTTCAGTATAGAGAATTGGACCGGGGTCCACAGTTCACTAGAGGTGTCTCTCCCATAAGATAAACAGCATGTTGGGTGAACAAATTACAGTTGGGCAATTGACAAATAAAGAGGTCATGACCATGCACATACATATTATGATGAGTATAGTGAGATTTAATTGGGAATTACGACAAAGTACATAGACCGCTATCCAGCATGCATCTATGCCTAAAAAGTCCACCTTCAAAGTTATCATCCTAACCCTCCGCATTAAGTTGCTAACAACAGACAATTGCATTAAGTATTGCGCGTAATGTAATCAAGAACTACATCCTTGAACATAGCACCAATGTTTTATCCCTAGTGGCAACAAAGACATCCATAATCTTAGAGATTTCTCGTCACTTCCCGCATTCACGGAGACATGAACCCACTATCGAGCATAAATACTCCCTCTTGGAGTTACAAGCATCTACTTGGCCAGAGCATCTACTAGTAACAGAGAGCATGCAAGATCATAAACAACACATAGACATAACTTTGATAATCAACATAACAAGTATTCTCTATTCATCGGATCCCAACAAACGCAACATATAGAATTACAGATAGATGATCTTGATCATGTTAGGCAGCTCACAAGATCCGACAATTAAGCACAATGGGGAGAAGACAACCATCTAGCTACTTCTATGGACCCATAGTCCAGGGGTAGACTACTCACACATCACTCCGGAGGCGACCATGGCGGCGTAGAGTCCTCCGGGAGATGATTCCCCTCTCCGGCAGTGGTGCCGGAGGCGATCTCCGAATCCCCCGAGATGGGATTGGCGGCGGCGGCGTCGGAAGGTTTTCCGTATCGTGGCTCTCGGTACTGGGGGTTTCGCGACGGAGGCTTTAAGTAGGCGGAAGGGCAGGTCAGGAGGCGGCACGAGGGCCCCACACCACAGGTCGGCGCGGCCAGGGCTTGGGCCGCGCCGCCCTATGGTTTGGCCGCCTCGTGGCCCCACTTCGTCTCCTCTTCGGTCTTCTGGAAGCTTCGTGGCAAAATAGGACCCTGGGCGTTGATTTCGTCCAATTCCGAGAATATTTCGTTACTAGGATATCTGAAACCAAAAACAGCAGAAAATAGCAACTGGCACTTCGGCATCTTTTTAATAGGTTAGTTCCAGAAAATGCACGAATATGACATAAAGTGTGCATAAAACATGTAGATATCATCAATAATGTGGCATGGAACACAAGAAATTATCGATACGTCGGAGACGTATCAGCATCCCCAAGCTTAGTTCTGCTCGTCCCGAGCAGGTAAAACGATAACAAAGATAATTTCTGGAGTGACATGCCATCATAACCTTGATCATACTATTTGTAAAGCATATGTAGTGAATGCAGCGATCAAAACAATGTATATGACATGAGTAAACAAGTGAATCATAAAGCAAAGACTTTTCATGAATAGTACTTCAAGACAAGCATCAATAAGTCTTGCATAAGAGTTAACTCATAAAGCAATAATTCAAAGTAAAGGTATTGAAGCAACACAAAGGAAGATTAAGTTTCAGCGGTTGCTTTCAACTTGTAACATGTATATCTCATGGATATTATCAACATAGAGTAATATAATAAGTGCAATATGCAAGTATGTAGGAATCAATGCACAGTTCACACAAGTGTTTGCTTCTTGAGGTGGAGAGAGATAGGTGAACTGACTCAACAATAAAAGTAAAAGAATCGATTGCTATATTTGTGCTAGAGCTTTGATTTTGAAAACATGAAACAATCTTGTCAACGGTAGTAATAAAGCATATGTATCATGTAAATTATATCTTACAAGTTGCAAGCCTCATGCATAGTATACTAATAGTGCCCGCACCTTGTCCTAATTAGCTTGGACTACCGGATCATCGCAATGCACATGTTTTAACCAAGTGTCACAAAGGGGTACCTCTATGCCGCCTGTACAAAGGTCTAAGGAGAAAGCTCGCATTGGATTTCTCGCTATTGATTATTCTCAACTTAGACATCCATACCGGGACAACATAGAAAACAGATAATGGACTCCTCTTTTATGCATAAGCATGTAACAACAATTAATAATTTTCTCATATGAGATTGAGGATATATGTCCAAAACTGAAACTTCCACCATGGATCATGGCTTTAGTTAGCGGCCCAATGTTCTTCTCTAACAATATGCATGCTTAACCATAAGGTGGTAGATCTCTCTTACTTCAGACAAGACGAACATGCATAGCAACTCACATGAAATTCAACAAAGAATAGTTGATGGCGTCCCCAGTGAACATGGTTATCGCACAACAAGCAACTTAATAAGAGATAAAGTGCATAAGTACATATTCAATACCACAATAGTTTTTAAGCTATTTGTCCCATGAGCTATATATATTGCAAAGGTGAATGATGGAATTTTAAAGGTAGCACTCAAGCAATTTACTTTGGAATGGCGGAGAAATACCATGTAGTAGGTAGGTATGGTGGACACAAATGGCATAGTGGTTGGCTCAAGGATTTTGGATGCATGAGAAGTATTCCCTCTCGATACAAGGTTTAGGCTAGCAAGGCTATTTGAAACAAACACAAGGATGAACCGGTGCAGCAAAACTCACATAAAAGACATATTGTAAACATTATAAGACTCCACACCGTCTTCCTTGTTGTTCAAACTCAATACTAGAAATTATCTAGACCTTAGAGAGACCAAATATGCAAACCAAATTTTAGCATGCTCTATGTATTTCTTCATTAATGGGTGCAAAGTATATGATGTAAGAGCTTAAACATGAGCACAACAATTGCCAAGTATCACATTATCCAAGACATTTTAGCAATTTACTACATGTATCATTTTCCAATTCCAACCATATAACAATTTAACGAAGAAGAAACTTCGCCATGAATACTATGAGTAGAGCCTAAGGACATACTTGTCCATATGCTACAGCGGAGCGTGTCTCTCTCCCATACAGTGAATGCTAGGATCCATTTTATTCAAACAAAACAAAAACAAAAACAAACCGACGCTCCAAGAAAAGCACATAAGATATGATGGAATAAAAATATAGTTTCAGGGGAGGAACCTGATAATGTTGTCGATGAAGAAGGGGATGCCTTGGGCATCCCCAAGCTTAGACGCTTGAGTCTTCTTAGAATATGCAGGGGTGAACCACCGGGGCATCCCCAAGCTTAGAGCTTTCACTCTCCTTGATCATGTTGCATCATACTCCTCTCTTGATCCTTGAAAACTTCCTCCACACCAAACTTAGAACAACTCATTAGAGGATTAGTGGACAATAAAAATTAACATGATCAGAGGTGACATAATCATTCTTAACACTTCTCGACATTGCATAAAGCTACTGGACATTGATACGTCCAAAACGTATCTACTTTCCCGAACACTTTTGCTATTGTTTTGCCTCTAATTTGTGCACTTTGGATGCAACTAACACGGACTAACGCTGTTTTCAGCAGAACTGCTCTGGTGTCTCGTTTTTGTGCAGAAATCCAACTTTCGGGAAAATCCTCGGAATTTATGCAGAAGGCCCTATTTTCCTAGAATAATGACGGAGCCAGAAGGACAATTAAGGTGGAGGCCCGAGGGCCCCACACCATAGGGCGGCGCGGCCCAGGGGGGGCCCGCGCGGCCCTGTGGTGTGGCCCCCTCGGCCGGCCTCCGACGCCCTCCTTCGGACTATTTATCGGCCTCGACCTAAAAACGCTCGGGGAGAAGTCGAAGTCGCCAGAAACCCTCCAGAACGCCGCCACATCGCGAAACTCCGTCGCGGGAGCCAGAAGTCTCCGTTCTGGCACTCCGCCGGGACGGGGAATTGGAGGAGATCATCGCCGCCATCACCGCCAACGCCTCTACATCAACCAGCCATGTTTCCCCCATCCATGTGTGAGTAATTCCCCCGCTGTAGGCCGAAGGGGATGGTAGGGATTGGATGAGATTGGTCATGTAATAGCATAAGATTGTTAGGGCATAGTGCCTAGTGTCCGTAGTTGGTACTTTGATGATATTGTTGCAACTTGTTATGCTTAATGCTTGTCACTAGGGCCCGAGTGCCATGATCTCAGATCTGAACATGTTATTGTTTCATCAAGATAATCATTGTTATGGTCTTACCTATAAGTTGTATACACATGTCGCTGTCCGGAACCGATGGCCCCGAAGTGACAGAAATCGGGACAACCGGAGGGAATGGTAGCGATGTGAGGATCACATGTGTTCACGGAGTGTTAATGCTTTGCTCCGGTACTCTATTAAAAGGAGTACCTTAATATCCAGTAGTTTCCCTTGAGGCCCGGCTGCCACCGGCTGGTAGGACAAAAGATGTTGTGCAAGTTTCTCATTGCGAGCACGCACGACTATATATGGAACACATGCCTATTGATTGCTTTGTACTTGGACACCGTTTTATTATTATCTGCAAATGCCCTGCTATGATTGTTACATGAGTTTCTCTCATCCATGCAACGCCCGTCATCCGTCCCCGTGCCTACAGTATTTTAATCCTGCTGTTTACTATAATCACTGCTGCTGTCTTTGTTACTCTGCTGCTGTTATTTCACTACTGCTACTGCTATAAAACTGTTACTACTGATAAACTCTTGCGAGCAAGTCTGTTTCCAGGTGCAGCTGAATTGACAACTCATTTGTTAAGGCTTCCAAGTGTTCTTTGTCTCCCCTTGTGTCGAATCAATAAATTGGGTTTTACTTCCCTCAAGACCTGTTGCGATCCCCTATACTTGTGGGTCATCAAGACTATTTTCTGGCGCTCGTTGCAGGGAGCATAGCTTTATTTGGAAGTTCACTTGGATTAATATTGTTCGCTGCAAATTCTCCATCATGGGTAAACCTCGCGATACTAAGATCACCATATTACCATCCACTACAAGAAAAGGTACAATTCTGAATACCTCCGCTACACTTGATTCACCATCTGTGATTGATAAACTTGTTTCACCACCGCATGCTTCACATGCGGGTACTTCTGCTGAATCTGAAAACTCTCATAATATTGATAATATTTCTGCTGTGCTTGATGATAGTGGTTCTTTGGGATCCTTTCTAGATGCTACAATTGCTAGGTCTAGACAAATTGAAAATACTGAAACTCCTAATGCTACTACACCTGTTAATTCACCTGAACTTGATTATTTTAGTGATGATCCTGATGAAGATTATGTGGAGCTTAATGATGATTTTATTGAAAAATGCAATGCTACTACTGATGCAAGAAAAATTAAAAAGTTGCTTGCAGAACATGCTGTTAGATATAAACTGTCTCCTGATCCTAAGTTTGCCACATCTCCTATAAACATTAAGGATAAAGATTATGATTTTTCTCTTGATCTATCTCATATAGCTATTGTTGAGAAAACGCCCTTTTGTGGTACTGAAAAAGAGAGTGTTGTTGAACACATGACTGAGTTATCTACTCTAAGTAGCTTGTTTTCTGATGATGTCAAGATGCGTACTTACTTTGTTGCTAAAATCTTTCCATTCTCATTAAAGGATGACGCTAAAACTTGGTATAATAATTTGCCACCTAATTCTATTAAAAGTCCGAAAGAATTGCTTGATGTTTTCTTCCGCAAATACTTTCCTGCTAGTGCTCAACATATTGCTTTGCAGAGAATTTATAATTTTGACCAGGGAGATGAAGAGAAATTGCCTGAGGCTTGGGCGAGATTTTGCTCTCTTATTAGAGCTCGGCCTGATCATGATTTGGAAAAGCATGATTTACTTGATATATTTTATAGCGGACTAACCATTGAGTCTAGGGCATACCTGGATAGTTGTGCTGGTTGTGTTTTCAGGAAAAGAACTCCAGACGACGCTGAAGAATTATTGGCTAAAATAAGCCGGAATCATGATGATTGGGCTACGCCTGAACCAACTCCAACGCCAATATTGAAGAAGAGGGGTTTAATTAAATTGAATGATGAAGATATGAGGGAAGCCAAGAAGTCTCTCAAGGAGAAAGGTATTAAATCTGAAGATGTGAAGAATCTACCTCCTATAGAAGATATATGTGAGATAATTCCCCCTTCATCCATGATTGAGGTAAACTCCCTTCAACGCTTTACTAGGGAAGATATTCCGTATTCGAAACCTCCTGCACAATGCTTAGATGAGTTTGATAATTATATTGTTAAGCAAGAAAATTTTAATATGAGAGTAGAGAATCATTTAATGGAAAATTCTCGAGCTATTAGTGAATTGCATGATATTGTGGAGAGAACCTCCAATGATGTTAAAATGCTTGTTAAACATTTTCATATGATTCAAACTCAAATTGATCAACTCACTAAAGTGCAAAATGACTTGTTAGGGAATAATTCTAAAGAGAAACATGCTTATGAAGTAACAACTAGAGGTGGTGTCTCTACCCAGGATCCTCTATATCCTGAAGGGCATCCCAAAAGAATTGAACAAGATTCTCAACACATTGAACCTAGTGCTCATTCTAGGAAGAAAAAGAAGAAGAAACATAAAAATGTTGTAGAATCCTCTGAACCTGCTAATGATCCTAATAGTATTTCTATTTCTGATGCTGAAACTGAAAGTGGTAATGAACATGATAAAGATAATGATAAGAATGATATTCCTGATAAAGAAGAGGTTGAAGAAGAACCTGAAAAGCATGCTAAAAATAAAAAGTACACTAAAGAAGACTTTATTGCTGAGAAACATGGTAATGAAAGAGAACCTTGGGTGCAAAAGCAAATGCCTTTTCCTGCTAAGAAACTAAAATCAAAGGAAGAAGAACACTATAATAAATTGTGCGATTGGATGAAACCTTTATTCTTGCAAATCCCTTTGACTGATGCTATTAAATTGCCTCCTTATTCAAAGTATATGAAAGATATTGTTACTAACAAAAGGAAAATCCCCAATGAGGAAATTTCCACTATGCTTGCTAATTACTCTTTCAATGGCAAAATTCCAAAGAAGTTGGGCGACCCAGGTATACCTACTATTCCTTGTTCTATTAAGAATAATTATGTTAAAACTGCTCTATGTGACTTGGGAGCCGGTGTTAGTGTTATGCCTTTTTCTCTTTATAAGAGACTTTACTTAGATAAGTTGATACCTACTGATATATCTTTGCAAATGGCTGATAAATCTACTGCTATTCCTGTTGGTATATGTGAGAATGTTCCTGTTCAAGTTACTACTAACTGCTTGATATTAACTGATTTTGTTGTGTTGGAAATGCCGGAAGATGATAATATGTCTATTATTCTTGGGAGACCTTTTCTTAACACCGCAGGGTCTGTTATTGATTGCAATAAAGGAAAGGTTACTTTCAATGTTGATGATAGGGAGCATACCGTTTATTTTCCCAAGAGGATTGAGAAAGCGTGTGGAGTTAATACTATTTCTAATGTGAGAACTATCAAAGTGGGAACTATTGATTGTCCTATATATGAGCCTAAGGAAGAATATCAAACTCTCGTGATTGGATCCATATCAATACAATTCAAGGTAACATGATTGATTTGAGGTTTATTTCTTCTTATGCTATGTAAAATTTATTTGGTGACAAGACTTGATCAACCTTGTTAACGAATACCTTTTATATGCATAGAGGAGGTAAACAACATCTCTTTCTTCCTCCATTTGCTCTAGTTGCTGTAGCATTTTTAATTTGCAAAGTTCCTTAGTTATTTGGAGATTTCAAAAAATTTCCTGGCCAGTAATAATAAACTAAATACCCAGAAATGTGCATTTTTCAAAGTTTTCAAAAATTCACAAAAATTATACCGTTGGTCCTATTTTTCGACGAGGCACCTGGGAGCACCAGAGGATGACCTGTGGGGCACCAGAGGGCGCCAAACCACAGGCCGGCGCGGCCAAGGTGGTGGCCGCGCCACCATGTGGTGTGGGCCCCTCCTTGCCCCACTTTGCCATCTCTTCCTCCCAGCACCTTCTCTCTCCCGAAAAAACTCGTACCAAGTTCCTCTCACTCGCGTTTTTGCTCCAGAGCTCCAGATTTCTCGATCTCTTTGCTCAGCCCAGATTTCTGTCTGAAATTTGGCTTCGGTATGTGACTCCTCCACCCATCCAAGTAGAATTTTGTTTGGTTGAGTATATCTTGAATATTTTGCTGCTGTAGGTGACATGTTTAGTGAGCTTGCATGCTTGTTTTAAGTGGTAGAAACTAGTTTTGATGCATGATTAGTACTCTAGCAAGTCCCTATGGTAGTTTCCCTTGATTATATGTCACCAAACCAAATTTTATATCACTTGTTGAAAATTTCAGAGAAGCTATGAAGAAGTTCAACTTTGGAGAGTTGTTCAAGAAAGGGACAACCAGCACCGGGAGGCCTTCTAGGGCCGCCACCCGGATTAGGCGATCATACAATGAGGACATCATCGCGCCTAGCTTCGCGCCCGAAGAGGACAACGGGGCTCCTAATGCTTCGTCTTTTCCATGCTATGATTTTCTAAGGAATGCAGGGATATTGGAGGATTTCTTCACCCTTGTCAACAGGGCAGGGTTAACCACCTATGTGGGAGATGAAAGGGAGCAATACTACATGCTCACCAAAATCTTCGTCGAGAGTTTCAAGTTCGACAACAAACAATATGAGCCGACGGTTGCATTCAAGATCTATGGTAATCCTGTTACTATGAAATTGGAGGATTTTTGTCGTGCATTGGATATTGTCCCTGTAGGTACGGCAAGTAGGATTGATGACAACCCCCGGGACTTGTTGGAGCTCTATCGAGGGATTACCGATGATGATTGTCGCACCATTCAGCGTGGCAAGATAAGGAACATTCAACTCCCCGCCATTAAGTATTTTGCATACTATATTGCTACTAGCATTCTTGGTAGGGAGAACACTAGCAACATTTCTAGTTACCATCTTGCTTTCTTGAATATTGCACTTACTGGTCAGACATCTTATCACCTTGGTGCTCTTATTGCTCGCCGCCTGACTAACAGGGGGCCTATTTTTGGAGGAACTATTGCGCTGCGCGTTTTAACATATCTAAGTCTTCCTCTTGATCCTAATGATGTGCCATTGGCCCCTAGGAAACTTGATATTGCTGCTATGAAGAGTCATCATTTTGTTACCGCTGATTCTACTTTAGATAATATGGTCTATAGAATGTTGTTTTCTGACGGGGATGAGAAGGAAATTCCTCTTCCCCAACCAGGTTTGTTCAGTATTGACAGGCAATCATGGTCGTGCACTAAGGAGGAAGTGGATGAACATTTGAAGATAAAAGACTTCCACCAGCAACATGACTCCGAGGACGCCGGGGCCTCCTACGACCACACCGTCACGTATCCGGGTGCTTCTTCTAGCACATACCCGGAATACGATCCATCTTCGTCATACTACGGAGACACTACCTCATGGGATCGATGGGATTGAACTCCACTTAGGCCAAAAGCCTAAGCTTGGGGGGAGGTATACCGGCATCACTCATTCTTTGCATATTATGGTTGCTGGATACTTGTACATACTTGTTTTGTTCGTTTGAGTGGTTTTCTAATAAGAGGAAGATGATATTTGGGGAAGTGCTGCCTGAAAACAGATTCTGGAATGTTACCGTAAAAATTCTCAAAAATATCCAGAGCGTCATTTTGAGCTGCCAATTTTTGTTCAGGTTCCCCAGGTAGTTATCTAACTTTCATTAGTTGAACACTTTTCGAGCTGAGCAACTTAAGATTTTTGTAAAAATCGATTTCTGTACTGCTGTCAGGTTTTGGCAGATTTCTGTCGTCCTGCTGTTCTGTGTTTCTTCTAGTTTGCTATTTCTTGTTTTTGTTTTATTTCCTTCCCAAAACACAAAAAGACCAAAAATATTTCTGTTGTTTCTCTTCACCATTTGTTTGCTTTGGTTTCTTGCATTTGTTTCACTTTATTTGCTATTGCTAGTTTGCTACAAGAAAACCCAAAAAGATTTTGCTTTGTTTGTTTCCTCTTGTTCTTGTTCTCAAATTCGAAAACACCAAAAATATTTGCTGTTCTTCTTTGGTTTGTAAAGTTCTTTATGAGTTCAATGGTCTTCGGTGGCTGGAGCGTGGTTTTCATTTCATATTATCCAAGCTACACAAGTGAAAAGGCAATAATGACGATCTACGACAATTGGATTGTGGTGAGAGGCTGGTATGAACTCTATTTGTTTTCATTTTTGTACATATACTCATCCATGTGAGCATGCTTAGTTGGTTCATGTGAGGTATATGTTATTTGAGAAAGTCTAGTAGTTTATGATCTCTCATGATTAGCCCCAATTTATTAATATGAGTAGCATGTCATGGATGTTTGCTTGCATTGTTTTATTCATAAGTAAGTATGGCATTGTGGTATCCTCCTCTGAATAATTCATTTATATCGACTTGGCACATGCTCACGCATGCATATGACTGAACAAAAAGTCAATTAAGCCTCGATGATTTATATTGCTTGAGTTCTTGTATCACTTTTATGCCTCTGTTAATTTATTTTTATCGCAAGCATGATTATGACAGCTTATTGCTCTCTTGATTTGTCGCTCCCTAGTCTATTGCTAGCCTTCACTTGTCTTCGAGCGGGAACGCTGCTCGTGCTTCCAAACACCTGAAAACCAAGTTGTTCCAAAAGTGTCCACCATAAATACCTATGCATGGCATTTCAAACCATTCCAAGTAAATTCTCATGCGCTACCTTTAAAACCTTCAAAATGCTTCTCAATTTGTGTTTATGTTTCATAGCTCATGAGGAAGTATGTGGTGTTTAGCTTTCAACCCTGTCATTTACTTTTGACGGACTCTCATATGGACTAGTGGCACATCCGCTTATCCAATAATTTTGCAAAAAGAGCTGGCAATGGGATTCCCAGTCCCGAATTAATTAACTTAAATAGACACTCCTCCATGGTTTGTGATTGTTGGACGGCACCCGAAGGATTCGGTTAGCCATGTCTTGTGTAAGCAAAGGTTGGGGGGAGTGTCATCATCATAATAAAACTAAAATAAAAAAGGGGCACTCCTTCATGGTATGAGATTGTTGGCAGGCATCCGAGGATTCGGTTAGCCATGGTTTGTGTAAGAAAGGTTGGAAGGAGTGCCAAATAAATATGCAATAATACATGGGAGCCGCTCTTGAAAGTCCGGTTGGCGAGGTAGTTAGTGTACCCATTACCATTCGTTGACAACAACAAACACCTCTCAAAATGATTTTACTCCTGATTTCAAAAATGAAAAGCTCTAGCGCATGTTAATCCCTGCTTCCCTCTGCGAAGGGTCAATCTTTTACTTTTATGTTGTGTCTCCATTATTTCTTTGAGCACTATCTTGAGAGCACAACTGTCATTCTTAGTATAATATGCTTGTCTCAAAATATGATTGATTGCGGTATAACTTTGATGCTTTTATCTTTGACAATCACTACTTCTAGTCTTTCTATGAACTCCAGAGGTGCCCGGGCATTTATGTTTTGCCAACCAAATACAGGCAAGCGAGATACCACTTTATCATACTCTCTTATGAACATTGCAATCCTGCTTATATACATGATTCATGATGCTTATTATTAATTGTTGGTACCTCTCCATGATTGACATAGCTGTTAGATGATCTTATTTGCATGTATCTCATTATGAATTGCTTAAGTATTAGCCATAGCATGAGAATATATACATCATATGAGCAAATGTGTTCGTGAAAGTTCTTTTATCGCTCAGTTGTTAACTGAATTGCTTGAGGACAAGCAATAAGCTAAGCTTGGGGGGAGTTGATACGTCCAAAACGTATCTACTTTCCCGAACACTTTTGCTATTGTTTTGCCTCTAATTTGTGCACTTTGGATGCAACTAACACGGACTAACGCTGTTTTCAGCAGAACTGCTCTGGTGTCTCGTTTTTGTGCAGAAATCCAACTTTCGGGAAAATCCTCGGAATTTATGCAGAAGGCCCTATTTTCCCAGAATAATGACGGAGCCAGAAGGACAATTAAGGTGGAGGCCCGAGGGCCCCACACCATAGGGCGGCGCGGCCCAGGGGGGGCCCGCGCGGCCCTGTGGTGTGGCCCCCTCGGCCGGCCTCCGACGCCCTCCTTCGGACTATTTATCGGCCTCGACCTAAAAACGCTCGGGGAGAAGTCGAAGTCGCCAGAAACCCTCCAGAACGCCGCCACATCGCCAAACTCCGTCGCGGGAGCCAGAAGTCTCCGTTCTGGCACTCCGCCGGGACGGGGAATTGGAGGAGATCATCGCCGCCATCACCGCCAACGCCTCTACATCAACCAGCCATGTTTCCCCCATCCATGTGTGAGTAATTCCCCCGCTGTAGGCCGAAGGGGATGGTAGGGATTGGATGAGATTGGTCATGTAATAGCATAAGATTGTTAGGGCATAGTGCCTAGTGTCCGTAGTTGGTACTTTGATGATATTGTTGCAACTTGTTATGCTTAATGCTTGTCACTAGGGCCCGAGTGCCATGATCTCAGATCTGAACATGTTATTGTTTCATCAAGATAATCATTGTTATGGTCTTACCTATAAGTTGTATACACATGTCGCTGTCCGGAACCGATGGCCCCGAAGTGACAGAAATCGGGACAACCGGAGGGAATGGTAGCGATGTGAGGATCACATGTGTTCACGGAGTGTTAATGCTTTGCTCCGGTACTCTATTAAAAGGAGTACCTTAATATCCAGTAGTTTCCCTTGAGGCCCGGCTGCCACCGGCTGGTAGGACAAAAGATGTTGTGCAAGTTTCTCATTGCGAGCACGCACGACTATATATGGAACACATGCCTATTGATTGCTTTGTACTTGGACACCGTTTTATTATTATCTGCAAATGCCCTGCTATGATTGTTACATGAGTTTCTCTCATCCATGCAACGCCCGTCATCCGTCCCCGTGCCTACAGTATTTTAATCCTGCTGTTTACTATAATCACTGCTGCTGTCTTTGTTACTCTGCTGCTGTTATTTCACTACTGCTACTGCTATAAAACTGTTACTACTGATAAACTCTTGCGAGCAAGTCTGTTTCCAGGTGCAGCTGAATTGACAACTCCGCTGTTAAGGCTTCCAAGTGTTCTTTGTCTCCCCTTGTGTCGAATCAATAAATTGGGTTTTACTTCCCTCGAAGACTGTTGCGATCCCCTATACTTGTGGGTCATCAGACATTAATGGATCAAAGAAATTCATCCAACATAGCAAAAGAGGCAATGCGAAATAAAAGGCAGAATCTGTCAAAACAGAACAGTTCGTATTGACGAATTTTATCGAGGCACCAGACTTGCTCAAATGAAAATGCTAAAATTGAATGAAAGTTGCGTACATATCTGAGGATCACTCACGTAAATTGGCATAATTTTCTGAGTTACCTACAGAGAATTTTGCGCAGATTCGTGACAGCAAAGAAATCTGTTTCTGCGCAGTAATCCAAATCTAGTATGAACCTTACTATCAACGACTTTACTTGGCACAACAAAACACAAAACTAAGATAAGGATAGGTTGCTACAGTAGTAAACAACTTCCAAGACACAAAATAAAAACAAAGTACTGTAGTAAAAACCATGGGTTGTCTCCCATAAGCGCTTTTCTTTAACGCCTTTCAGCTAGGCGCAGAAAGTGTGTATCAAGTATTATCAAGAGACGAAGTGTCAACATCATAATTTGTTCTAATAATAGAATCAAAAGGTAACTTCATTCTCTTTCTAGGGAAGTGTTCCATACCTTTCTTGAGAGGAAATTGATATTTTATATTACCTTCCTTCATATCAATGATAGCACCAACAGTTCGAAGAAAAGGTCATCCCAATATAATGGGACAAGATGCATTGCATTCAATATCCAAGACAACAAAATCAACGGGGACAAGGTTATTGTTAACGGTAATGCGAACATTATCAACTTTCCCCAAAGGTTTCTTTGTAGAATGATCAGCAAGATTAACATCCAAATAACAATTTTTCAGCGGTGGCAAGTCAAGCATATTATAAATTTTCTTAGGCATAACGGAAATACTTGCACCAAGATCACATAAAGCATTACAATCAAAATCTTTAACCTTCATCTTAATGATGGGCTCCCAACCATCCTCTAGCTTTCTAGGAATAGAGGCTTCGCGCTCTAGTTTCTCTTCTCTAGCTTTTATGAGAGCATTTGTAATATGTTGCGTGAAAGCCAAATTTATAGCACTAGCATTAGGACTTTTAGCAAGTTTTTGCAAGAACTTTATAACTTCAGAGATATGGCAATCATCAAAATTCAAACCATTATAATCTAAAGCAATAGGATCATCATCCCCAATGTTGGAAAAAATTTCAGCAGTTTTATCACGAGCGAGTTTAATGATTTTAGCGGTTTAGGCAGTTTCTCGCGCTTTGCATTAGAAGTGGAAACATTGCTAACACCAATTCTTTTATTATTAATAGTAGGAGGTGCAGCAACATGTGTAGCATTAGCATTACTAGTCGTGGTAATAGTCCAAACTTTAGCTACATTCTTCTCTTTAGCTAGTTTTTCATTTTCTTCTCTATCCCACCTAGCACGCAGTTCGGCCATTAGTCTTATATTCTCATTAATTCTAACTTGGATGGCATTTGCTGTAGTAACAATTTTATTATGATGATTTTCATTAGGCATAACTTTCGATTTCAAGAGATCAACATCAGCAGCAAGACTATCGACTTTAGAAGCAAGTATATCAATTTTCCTAAGCTTTTCTTCAACAGATTTGTTAAAAGCAGTTTGTGTACTAATAAATTCTTTAAGCATGGCTTCAAGTCCAGGGGGTGAATTCCTATTATTGTTGTAAGGATTCCCATAAGAATTACCATAGCCGTTGCAATTATTATAAGGATATGGCCTATAGTTGTTACTAGAATTGTTCCGGTAAGCATTGTTGTTGAAATTATTATTTTTAATGAAGTTTACATCAACATGTTCTTCTTGTGCAACCAATGAAGCCAACGGAACATTATTAGGATCAACATTTGTCCTATCATTCACAAGCATAGACATAATAGCATCAATCTTATCACTCAAGGAAGAGGTTTTTTCGACAGAATTTACCTTCTTACCTTGTGGAGCTCTTTCCGTGTGCCATTCAGAGTAATTGATCATCATATTATCAAGAAGTTTTGTTGCTTCACCAAGAGTGATGGACATAAAGGTACCTCCAGCAGCTGAATCCAATAAATTCCGCGAAGAAAAATTTAGTCCTGCATAGAAGGTTTGGATGATCATCCAAGTAGTCAGTCCATGGGTTGGGCAATTTTTAACCAGAGATTTCATTCTTTCCCATGCTTGTGCAACATGCTCAGTATCTAATTGTCTAAAATTCATTATGCTACTCCTCAAAGATATAATTTTAGCAGGGGGATAATATCTACCAATAAAAGCATCCTTGCATTTAGTCCATGAATCAATACTATTCTTAGGCAGAGATAGCAACCAATCTTTAGCTCTTCCTCTTAATGAGAAAGGGAACAATTTTAATTTTATAATGTCACCATCTACATCTTTATACTTTTGCATTTCACATAGTTCAACAAAATTATTAAGATGGGCAGCAGCATCATCAGAACTAACACCAGAAAATTGCTCTCGCATAACAAGATTCAGTAAAGCAGGTTTAATTTCAAAGAATTCTGCTGTAGTAGTAGGTGGAGCAATAGGTGTGCATAAGAAATCATTATTATTTGTGGTTGTGAAGTCACACAACTTAGTATTTTCAGGGGTGGCCATTTTAGCAGTAGTAAATAAAGCAAACTAGATAAAGTAAATGCAAGTAACTAATTTTTTTTTGTGTTTTTGATATAGCAAACAAGATAGCAAATAAAGTAAAACTAGCAACTAATTTTTTTGTATTTTGATTTAGTGCAGCAAACAAAGTAGTAAATAAAACTAAGCAAGACAAAAACAAAGTAAAGAGATTGGGAAGTGGAGACTCCCCTTGCAGCGTGTCTTGATCTCCCGACAACGGCGCCAGAAAAAGAGCTTGATACGCGTACAGCACGCGTCCGTTGGGAACCCCAAGAGGAAGGTGTGATGCGTACAGTGGCAAGTTTTCCCTCAGTATGAAACCAAGGTTTATCGAACCAGTAGGAGCCAAGAAGCACGTTGAAGGTTGATGGCGGCGGGATGTAGTGCGGCGCAACACCAGAGATTCCGGCGCCAACGTGGAACCTGCACAACACAACCAAAGTACTTTGCCCCAACGAAACAGCGAGGTTGTCAATCTCACCGGCTTGCTGTAACAAAGGATTAGATGTATAGTGTGGATGATGATTGTTTGCAGAAAACAGTAGAGCAGTATTGCAGTAGATTGTATTTCAGTATAGAGAATTGGACCGGGGTCCACAGTTCACTAGAGGTGTCTCTCCCATAAGATAAACAGCATGTTGGATGAACAAATTACAGTTGGGCAATTGACAAATAAAGAGGGCATCACCATCCACATACATATTATGATGAGTATAGTGAGATTTAATTGGGCATTACGACAAAGTACATAGACCGCTATCCAGCATGCATCTATGCCTAAAAAGTCCACCTTCAGGTTATCATCCGAACCCCCTCCAGTATTAAGTTGCTAACAACAGACAATTGCATTAAGTATTGCGCGTAATGTAATCAGTAACTACATCCTTGAACATAGCACCAATGTTTTATCCCTAGTGGCAATAGCACATCCATAATCTTAGAGATTTCGTCACTTCCTGCATTCACGGAGACATGAACCCACTATCGAGCATAAATACTCCCTCTTGGAGTTACAAGCATCTACTTGGCCAGAGCATCTACTAGTAACGGAGAGCATGCAAGATCATAAACAACACATAGACATAACTTTGATAATCAACATAACAAGTATTCTCTATTCATCGGATCCCAACAAACGCAACATATAGAATTACAGATAGATGATCTTGATCATGTTAGGCAGCTCACAAGATCCGAAAATTAAGCACAATGGGGAGAAGACAACCATCTAGCTACTGCTATGGACCCATAGTCCAGGGGTAGACTACTCACACATCACTCCGGAGGCGACCATGGCGGCGTAGAGTCCTCCGGGAGATGATTCCCCTCTCCGGCAGGGTGCCGGAGGCGATCTCCTGAATCCCCCGAGATGGGATTGGCGGCGGCGGCGTCTCTGGAAGGTTTTCCGTATCGTGGCTCTCGGTACTGGGGGTTTCGCGACGGAGGCTTTAAGTAGGCGGAAGGGCAGGTCAGGAGGCGGCACGAGGGCCCCACACCACAGGTCGGCGCGGCCAAGGCTTGGGCCGCGCCGCCCTATGGTTTGGCCGCCTCGTGGCCCCACTTCGTCTCCTCTTCGGTCTTCTGGAAGCTTCGTGGCAAAATAGGACCCTGGGCGTTGATTTCGTCAAATTCCGAGAATATTTCGTTACTAGGATTTCTGAAACCAAAAACAGCAGAACAAAGAATCGGCACTTCGGCATCTTGTTAATAGGTTAGTTCCAGAAAATGCACGAATATGACATAAAGTGTGCATAAAACATGTAGATATCATCAATAATGTGGCATGGAACACAAGAAATTATCGATACGTCGGAGACGTATCAGTGTTCCGGCCAATGGCGTGCAAGGTTCGAGCCAGGGATGGTACCAGCAGGTTCAGTGAGGTGTGGGCTACCAAATTGACATGGTACTCGAGAGAGGGGAGGGCCAGAGAGATTGAGTGCTTGGGTGGCCGGCATGGGACTTGGCATGGCCAAAAGTTGATCATGGCTTCACTTTTCTTAGGGATGCAGGACATAGGATGATGCAGGGATGGTACTAGAGCAACAATGATCAAAGGGAGAAAGGGGTTTAGGCAAGAATCCAGAGGATAATAGCATGTATTGCAATTTCCAGATTGTGTCTGCAAGGTGTTTGAGGAAATGGCCGCATGAAACTTTTGGTCAAATTTTGGATTTCTTTTTGGTGGAGCTCAATCATATAATTAAAGAGAAAGAATGGTGTGGTGTCCAATTTGGCAAAGGTTTGTGAGATTTCAAATTTGGGGTTATCTTCACATAGTTTCAAAGTCTCCTCTTGTCAAATCTATACTGGTCAACCTGGTCAACATTAGCACTTATGGTCAACATGAAAGTTGGTCTTGGATGACATGGCAATAGTTGACCAAGTTTGGTTTGAAGAAAAGTCAAAACCAGGGGGTAAAGTAGGGAACATTTTATAAAAGTCACTTTTGACCATTATCACATGTATGTTGATTTTGAGATTTGCTTTGATTTGAGTCTTGTTTCTTTGATGCAATTGTGGTTGTTTATCATATATAAACATTCTACAAGCAAGAGATCAAGCAATGGTGGCCTTTGATGAAGATTTGCAAAATTGGTCTTATGTGTATGTGGGTGAAATTGGGATTATCTCACAAATTGATTTCTCTTTATTTGAGTTGACTTTTCTTGACTCTAATGTGATTCTTATTAGTTTAGAAACATTTTCCAACCATTGAAACCATTTCAAAAGGTCTTGTTCAAAGATTTGCAAAAATGGCCATAACACATGAGAGGTGATATGTCAAATTTTATTATTCTTGTAAATTGTTCCTCTTGCTTGACTTGGGCATGGGTTAGGGTCAATTTAGTATTAGATTAAGTTTAGAGGTGGTTTCACATCATTTGGTCAAGGTTTAGAGTCCTAGGTCAAAGTTTGGTGAAATGGCTATGTGTCACATATGCCTCTATGCATATGTTGCATTTGAGATTTAATTTAACTTGGCTTGACCCAATTGGTGTTGTTGAGTGTTGAAATGGTATATAGGAGTGATCCCACCATTCACAACAGGTATTAGGGTCAAGATTCTTAAATTCACATATTTGCTATTTTACTCTCATATGCCTCTATAGCATTTTTAGTTCCTTTTTATTTTCTTTGGAAACAACTTGGATTAGGTTTGATAAGTCCTAGGTAAGGTGTATGAAGGTTTTCCAAACCTCTAAGCAAAGTAGAAAAGCTTAGGGTAAGATTTATAGAAATAGCCATAGGCACATATGCCTTTTTCTTATTTAATTTCCTTTTATTTTATTTTAACTAGGATGGTGAAAAGGAGGGGTGAGGTTTAGGGTTTAGGGTTATTTCAAACTACTTTAACAATCATTGATGGCAATAACACAAGATTTAAGCAAGATCACTATGTGTCACACTTTATTTAATAAAAGTTTTTGTTGGTTCCAAAATTTGGAACTAGGGAAATTCATTTGTTTTGTTTTTGAACTTTTGGGATGTTACAAACCCTTCCCCCTTAAAAAAATCTCGTCCCAAGATTTTAAGAAAAGTTAGGTTCCTAAGAGAGATTGAGCATTTTATTATCAGGAAGACATACTTGGAATGGTCTGGGGTGCTTCCTGAGCTTCAGTGGCAGTCATGTGGTAGAGACGGCCGTTGTTGTTGTTCTGGTTCCTTCTTCCGGCAAAGCGGTGCTGTTGCTGAGCAGGTGCTGCGGTATTGGCGGCAATCCTGGCAAGCTTTTTGGGGCACTCATTGGAGAAGTGACCCACAACTCCACATTCATAGCAGTTGACGGTGGACTTGTCCTTAGGGATGACGGGGGTAGCATTGCTTCCAGTCCTTGGGGCAGTATTGGTGTTGTTGTTGTTTCCATTGTGTTTGCTGTTGTTGGGGTGGTTGTTGTTGTTGTGGTTGTTGTTGTTGTTGTTGCCTCCGGGCTTCGGGGGTCCTCCGTTGTTGTTGTGATTGTTGGGGCGATAACTCTGAGCAGGGGGCTTGTTGTATCTTGGGGTGAATCCTCCAGAGGAGTTGTTGCGGTACTTCTGGGTATGGTGGGGTCCATTCTGGTTCATCATTCTGCGCTTGCGGTTCTCATTGGCCTGATGCAGCTTTCCTTCCATCTGTATGGCTGAGTCTACGAGGGCTTCCAAGTCAGCGAACGGAATGTTCACTAACACAGTTTGCATCTCATCATGCAGTCCGTTCAGAAATCTTTCCTTTCTCTTCTCATTGGTGTCGGTCTCATCCGGGGCGTACCTTGACAGAGTGAGAAACCTGTCGCGGTATTCCACCACGGACATCCTTCCTTGCTTGAGTTCACGGAACTCGTCTCTCATTTTCTTGATCAATCCTTGGGGCACATGGTATTTGCTGAACTTCAGCTTGAAGTCTTCCCAAGTCATCATCTGTCCCGCATTCATTGCACGGGCACTTGTCCACCAGGCTCTGGCAGGTCCTGACAGGTAGAGGGTGGCAAACAGTATTTTTTATGCGGCTTCAACTTCGATCCAGGGTCTGGAGCCAGTCATCAGCATCAAGGGGCTCTTCAGTCTTGTTGAATATCGGAGGGTTGGTGTGCTGAAAGTTCTTCAGCTTCGATCCAGGGTGCTCGTGGTTTCCGTGGCCTTGATTGTTCTGAGCTATCTGTTGCAGTGCGGTAATGTTGGCTTGGCGTTCAGCTCTCTCGACTTCTCGGTCTGCCATCATCGTCTGCAGCAGTTGCATCATGGCATCCTGGGTGGTGTTGCGGGTTGGTGGGGCCATCTAAACATTGATGTAGATGATAAGATAAGAGGGAAATTTCTATGGTTTGTTTTTTTTAAAGTTTAAAAAGTTCATAATATTGAAAACTTGAGTAGTGTTGCGGGGGTAAAAACCAACAACACTTTTTCATTCATACCAAGCATCACATATTACAAAGCTAACACACCGTTGGTTTGAAGAACCATTCATCGCTCTACGATACAAGGGGATCCTGATACAACTCACACATACGAAAGTGCTTTAAATGAAACTACTCTTCAGGGGGGAATACTTCGTCTTCACGGGTAATGTGCTTGGCGAAAAGCGAGGGCGTTGTCCAACTCCTTGCGGGTCTTGTACAGCATGAAGTCGAGGTGTGCTACATAGTGGTTCATCTCCGTGTGCGGGGGCATGGTCATCGGTCTTCCGGTGGGGTCATGTCTTGGGTAGTAGATGAAGCGAGTGTTCTTAATCTTGTTCTCATTTTGTCCACACAGACGAGAAATTGCTTCTTGCATAGCTCTGACTAGTCATTCCTTCCAAGTGTTTCCCGTTATAGAAAACCATATGGTTTCCCATATTGGGGTTCCAGGCTTCCTTCGTAGATCGGTAGAAACTTCCCACCGAGGTGGTCCTCCGGAGTGATTGTTGAGGGGTGTTCCGAAGAACTCGCGGTACGGGCGTCCTAGATAGTCCACTAGTTGCTTCAAGTCTTTCTCGAACATCAGGTTTCCCCCGTGACCAAGCTGATAGAACTCCCATTTGTACTCCATCTGTGAAGAATTATGATGAGTAAGTTAGAGAAGTGTGTCAAAATTTTAGGTAATATTATAAGAAGAATAGAGCATAACTTTCTTATTTTGAAAAAGATCTCAATGATAAGAGGGAGAATAAGTTTTCTTAAATAGTCACTTCATTTGTTTTGAAACTAAATTTTTCAGACGTCCATTCTAACTAGGGTCTCCTAAGGTCAACAATGGCTCTGATACCAACTTGTCAACACCTAGATTTTTAAGTCCAGATGCCTATTATGCCATTCATCGCATTCCCAGGAATATTGTTTTTGCGAGACATAATAGATTGATATCACAACACATCATTCATTACATACCATAATCGTCTTACAAATAAAGGATCACATAATCCAGTCTCATTACAATAATAGAAGTTCTATTGATCCATTACATAACACATAGCGGAAGCGAAATAGCGTAGTAGTAGTCCATCTATTCCACAGGCAACTGTTGACGTCAGGAGTGATCCTAGTTGTCGTAGACGTCCAGCTGTCCTTCTTCCGGGTTTTGGTACTCGTCTTCATAGTCTGGCCATTTGAATAGCCAGGGACACAGCCATGAGTACTTTAAAGTACTCGCAAACTAATACTAAGGTAAATACTATCAAATATAGTAAGGGGGTTCTAAGCTCTAGTTTCATTTGCATAAAAGCCAGTTTTATTTCATAAGCACTTTTAATAATCAAAGCCTCTTCAATTAACTAACTCAGGTGGGAACATTAGTGTCATTCCCACCACTCAGTGGTGATTCAATGTCAAAGTCACCTTTCAATTCAAATCACAAGTCACCATTCATATTTTTAGAAAAATTCTGATGACGGAACAGTATGGCCTTTCCAACTGTCCATAACCGCGGACGCGGCTATTCGAATAGGTTTAACTCTGCAGAGGTTGTACACTTGTGCCACAACAATTGCAATAGTTCGTCAGGGGTAACTGGCCCTGATTTAGCGTACGCAGTACGCGAACTACCAATCCTAACCTTTCATTTACATATTCTAGTATAGGCACCTCTCCCCATGAGCTTGGCCTCCCAGTGAAGACACGCGGTCAGCCTGGGAACTGCACAGGGCTTGGGCCGGACATTCACCTCATTTCACGTCATTTCACATCACTTCACCAGTACGGAGGCAGCCTCGGCATAACCCCTATGACGCTTGTTTAGAGGGAACCCATACTAAAACACATAAGTTTCCAGCTAAGCCTTACCCAGATTCAGGTATTGTGGGGGTACTTGTAAAATTGGAATGGTATCGCATCCGAACCCAACCATCAGTTTTTGTAAAATTCACCAAGTCATTCACCAGTCATATTCACCTTCAAAATCTCTCAATAGAATGACTCATCATTCCAAGGTTTTCAAAGTTATTTCAATTCACAAGTTCCCAACTAGAGTAGTCACTTTTAATATTGAGCACTAGCCACTAGTTATGAGGGGTGCTAAGTATCTTGGAGCTTGCTAGGCTAAGTGGGATGCTCTTGTACTACTCTATAACTAAACCAAGTGAATCATAAATCAAAAAGTAACTTTGCTAAATAAAATCAAGTAAAGCTTGTAAAGTAAAAACTTGGGATAGGATCATAAAGTAAAATGTAATGGTGCCTTGCTCTTGTAGAGCTTTGCACTTTGCAAGAATATAAACTTGCAACCAAAATAGTTTGCATTAGTTTAGCTTGCATTGGTAATAGCTTGCCTTGATTGGTGAGGTGATCAAAGTTTTCTGGCTCTTCCTCTTGGTAGAAGACCTCTTCCTCTTGATAGTCTCCGGTACTAGCGTCTATAAACGAATACGAGGATACAATCACCAAACAACACTTAAGTAGTCTTAATTGGCCTTATTGGATCACACAATTGATCTAGCATCACTACTTACATTTATTCACAAATTATGCTAGGGTTTCTTTATTTAACATTAGGAAAATAATTTCCTCTCATTGAAAGTTGGAAATTAGGGTTTCTCTTTGGTTTGGAGAAATAATTTCCTCTCATTTAATCTTCTTAAGATTTAATCTTCTCAAATAACCAGGGGTGATCACATGTTGACCAAGGTCAACATTTCACACTTATCATTTGAGAACATAAATTAAATGAGATTCATCATCTCATGTGATTTACATAACCATTGCAAATATTAAATACTACTTTGATTTGAATTCTACAAGTGAGCAAGTATGAGCCTAAGCAATTAAAGGTCAACACATTACTTCATATCACTTGAGAAAATGATTTAAATGAGATGCTACACCTCATAGATTTAAATTCCTAAAATTTGATATAGTTTAAATGGACTAGTATTGACTACATAGTCAATATTTTGATTCTAGCCCATGATCATGTACAGAACATATATCATATTTTTACATAATAAATTAGAGTTTGTTAAATGTGAATTATTTCAATTGGATTCACTTCAAAATTCCAAATGGTTGATTTTTAAGATTTATTTGAATACTGAAAAGTATCTGTTTTGTTATTTTTTCTATTCCAAAACTACACAAGATATGGGGTTGAACCCAGTGGCAAAATGTAGATAATTTCATGGGCTTTCCAGAGATATGTATTTTGCTACATTTGGTTCAGTAGTTTGAAAGTTATTCAAATTTGAATAAAGCATCAGTATTTGAAATTTGCTGAAACTAAATATTTGAATTAAACACAAATGGGCTAGGCGGGAAACTGGATGGGCCGAAATGGGTTTAAACAAAGGAACTGGCCCAGTGACGGTGCGGGCCTGCTGACAGGGGGTCCCACTCGTTAGTGAGTTATAATCACCGAAACGGTAAGCTCTGACCTGGACCGTTGGATTAGAGGTGGATCGTCTGGTCGACCGTCGTCGTCGTCGACGGGGGAGGAGGGCTTGCTGCGACGGCGAGGTAGGGGGTCGGCGGCGTGACGGAGCTCCGGTGAGGGGCGGCGAGGGTCGCAGGTGAACGAGGAGTCGACGGCGAGGTCAGCGGTAGTCGGGGGAGGGCTTGAGGTAGACGGAATCGACGGCGGCGAGGAACTACTGTGGCGGTGGTCGGCGATGAAATTGGAGCTATCTACTGCGCAATGTGGATGAGCAAGGGATCGAGGAGGCTCAGAAGGAAGAGGGGAAGCGGAAGGGGTGAGGAATTCGTCCAGGGAATGCTTCCTTTTATAGGGGGTCGAGGTGCTGCGGGTGCCCATGGGAGGTCGTCCATGGCGCCGGAGTCTGGAGCGGCGAAGGGGCAAGCTAGTGAGTGGGTCGTGTAGGCGAGATCATGGCGAGGACGACGCGCGTGAAGGGGGCAGCAAGGGGAGGATGAGGGCGTGTTGGCGTCGTCGAGAGCTTGCAGTACGGGCGCGGCAGGTTTTTGATGATGGCGACGATGACAAGGCGCGGCCGCGGGCTAGCGATGTTGTCTAGCCTGCAGAGGGTGGCGAGGCGGTGCTCGACGCAGTGCTAGGCCTTGCAGGGGAGGACGAGGCTGTCGGGGCGAGGATGTGCACTGGCGCGTCCAGTGACATGCCAGGGCGCGCTCACCGCGTGCCTGGCAGGTTTTCTGGCGTGTCTGGGCACGCGTGTTCCGGCCAATGGCGTGCAAGGTTCGAGCCAGGGATGGTACCAGCAGGTTCAGTGAGGTGTGGGCTACCTAATTGACATGGTACTCGAGAGAGGGGAGGGCCAGAGAGATTGAGTGCTTGGGTGGCCGGCATGGGACTTGGCATGGCCAAAAGTTGATCATGGCTTCACTTTTCTTAGGGATGCAGGGCATAGGATGATGCAGTGATGGTACTAGAGCAACAATGATCAAAGGGAGAAAGGGGTTTAGGCAAGAATCCAGAGGATAATAGCATGTATTGCAATTTCCAGATTGTGTCTGCAAGGTGTTTGAGGAAATGGCCGCATGAAACTTTTGGTCAAATTTTGGATTTCTTTTTGGTGGAGCTCAATCATATAATTAAAGAGAAGGAATGGTGGTGGTGGTGTCCAATTTGGCAAAGGTTCGTGAGATTTCAAATTTGGGGTTATCTTCACATAATTTCAAAGTCTCCTCTTGTCAAATCTATACTGGTCAACCTGGTCAACATTAGCACTTATGGTCAACATGAAAGTTGTTCACTTTCACTTGGTCTTGGATGACCTGGCAATAGTTGACCAAGTTTGGTTTGAAGAAAAGTCAAAACCAGGGGGTAAAGTAGGGAACATTTTATAAAAGTCACTTTTGACCATTATCACATGTATGTTGATTTTGAGATTTGCTTTGATTTGATTCTTGTTTCTTTGATGCAATTGTGTTTGTTTATCATATATAAACATTCTACAAGCAAGAGATCAAGCAATGGTGGCCTTTGATGAAGATTTGCAAAATTGGTCTTATGTGTATGTGGGTGAAATTGGGATTATCTCACAAATTGATTTCTCTTTATTTGAGTTGACTTTTCTTGACTCTAATGTGATTCTTATTAGTTTAGAAACATTTTCCAACCATTGAAACCATTTCAAAAGGTCTTGTTCAAAGATTTGCAAAAATGGCCATAACACATGAGAGGTGATATGTCAAATTTTATTATTCTTGTAAATTGTTCCTCTTGCTTGACTTGGGCATGGGTTAGGGTCAATTTAGTATTAGATTAAGTTTAGAGGTTGTTTCACATCATTTGGTCAAGGTTTAGAGTCCTAGGTCAAAGTTTGGTGAAATGGCTATGTGTCACATATGCCTCTATGCATATGTTGCATTTGAGATTTAATTTGACTTGGCTTGACCCAATTGGTGTTGTTGAGTGTTGAAATGGTATATAGGAGTGATCCCACCATTCACAACAGGTATTAGGGTCAAGATTCTTAAATTCACATATTTGCTATTTTACTCTCATATGCCTCTATGGCATTTTTAGTTCCTTTTTATTTTCATTGGAAACAACTTGGATTAGGTTTGATAAGTCCTAGGTAAGGTGTATGAAGGTTTTCCAAACCTCTAAGCAAAGTAGAAAAGCTTAGGGTAAGATTTATAGAAATAGCCATAGGCACATATGCCTTTTTCTTATTTAATTTCCTTTTATTTTATTTTAACTAGGATGGTGAAAAGGAGGGGTGAGGTTTAGGGTTTAGGGTTATTTCAAACTACTTTAACAATCATTCATGGCAATAACACAAGATTTAAGCAAGATCACTATGTGTCACACTTTATTTAATAAAAGTTTTTGTTGGTTCCAAAATTTGGAACTAGGGAAATTCATTTGTTTTGTTTTTGAACTTTTGGGATGTTACAGTGTACATATACAACAATGGTTGTTTGGGTTTTATAACTAATTTACATATTTTTGAATTGCCTACAAATATTATCTTTAAAAAAATACATGTGCATATGTGTTTTATTTGGGCTAGGAAAATCCTAATAAGAGTTCAAATTTTAATTTAATTTCCATAAAATATATGTTCACGGAAACGAAAATTACATTTCACATATTATGTACATCTTCCCCAATTTGTACACCCACATACTGCTGGTATTCATGTCACCTAACCTCTATCTATAGAAATATATAAGAAAGCACTTTCTCCATTAGCACACCCGATTCCTATAACTTTTTTAGTTGTCCGCAATATAACTGTTGGATACGGATGTTGTTGTGCAGAGAGTTATGAAGAGGATCTGGCAAGAAGATTTATGGACCAGTAATGGGGGTCGTTGAGGAGGACCCCTGGAAGGCCGATGCAAAATCCGTACCGACTGGCGCCTGGTCGTGGAAAGTTGTCTATTAACGTTCTCTTTCTCGGAGTCGGTGCCAATAAAATTCAGCCGTTCACCTGTGATTATCAAATTTATATTATTTTCTTTCTAAAATCCTCAAATTCAAAGTCTGCTACATATAGCAATGAATTGTAAAGTTTTTTTTTGGACTTACAGAAGAGATGATATTAAGTTGGCTTTCCTCTGCTCCACAACGACCCTGTTAGAGGTCCGATTTTTTCAGTCTTCCCTACATAGGAAGAAAAATGCAAAATACGTACCTATGGTTCATATCATTAGGCTGCATCGATCGAAGCCGTGAGCTGCACCATTCCGGCGTGCTTCACTTGGTTTGGTATTTTCAAATTTATTAAGTGAAACTATGGCGTAATGTAAGATTGGGATGCCAAACTGAAATAAGCAACAACGTCAGTCCTCATTTGTCACTTTTAGGAGTAATATTGAGCAACACCAGCAAGCAAAATCATCACTAATCTGCTAGAGCACAGCGTAAAAGCAGATGAGCAAATCTCAGTAATGCAATAATTCTCTGAACATACTTATAGCATGCACATTCGTTCTATAATCTGATACAAAATTATCAATATAGGCACAGCTAGCAATATTAAAGCTAAAGCACTGTAAGCAGCACAATGAAATTCACATCTAATCTGAATTTGCGCTGAGCTTCTCAGAAGATGGCGATTGCTCTTTCCAGTCATCAATATTATCTGATACACCAATGTAAAATGTAACCATGTAGGTCCACAAATATATCTAATTCGTCAGCAAATTTTATATGAAATCTCTCTTTAAGAACTGTACATGCAGTAAAAATGAAATACCAAGGCTCGCATACTTTCCTCTCCAAAACATGACTAATATCTAGGGATGTAGGCGGACGTCCATCAATACATGCACGCCTGTCCGCCTGATCCAGTTCCTTCTATAATCATATATCATGACGTATCTGTTGGCGTTGTCCGCCGGACCCTCCGCCTGCATTCATACTAATATCCAACTATCAGGTTCTTGATCATCCCTATAGCTAGTTCTGATTAGCAACGTATGCGCATGAATCCATCCATTGTTGCTAGGACCTAAACATGAACAATCTGGTCCGGCTAACGACCCCTGTATTCATCTATCAATTTCATCAGTACTTCCAATTTCTGAATCATGTAGTATTAAAAAAACAAAACGAATAGTTCAATTATGAATCATTTAAGAATCAAGAAAACCGAAGATGAAAGATTAAGTCTAGAAGGAGAGACTACGTACTGGTACCATGCATGAATCTAAAGGTATAATTGATGCCCCCCATAGGGGAACTTACAGCGATTTGCACTTCTCAGCCGTTGGATCTTGCCTGATGCTAGATCTTGGCCGTTCATTGTTTGCACCGCGGCTGAATAAAAGGGGCACCCCAAAGTGAGAAACCCTAGCCCCCATTCTGCTTTGCCCCTCATGCTCGCACCCGCGCCCGCCCCCCAATCAGCTGCCCCGTTTCTCCCCAATCCCTGCCCCATCTCTCCCCCAATCCCATACAAATCCTTTTCGCCTCCTTCTCCTCTGCTGCTCTTCTCCATAGCTGGAGAGGCAAAGGACCAACCATGGCGCCATGGATGAGGAGGCGGAGCTCGATGTGGAGGAGCACCCAGGATCCCCAACAGCGCCCCAAGGAGGATTTCATCACCATCTACGCATCATCCCCAGGTGTAGAAGTCTTTTTTTACCTTGGCTTCACATCTCCTTCCTAAAACATCTTCTTATTTGCTCCCTGATTGTGAGGTTGCATGTGTGCATGGAAGGTGTTTGTGTAAATGCCTAATGGCAAAAACTATTGTGGAAAGATGGTGATTTATGTACATCTGGAAAAACTGCAGGTGTACTCGAGGGATTGATTTGTTCTATTGTTTCTCAGAATATTATATTATGGATTCATGAATCTATCCATATGCGGATCTGTGAGATGACTGTGTGTCTCTGAAATTCCTCCCATTCCAAGGGCTAGGAAAATTACTAATTGGTGTTTTTGTAAAAACATTGTGTGCAGATCTAATAAGGAAAAGAGAGAAGGAGAATATGAGGAGAGTTCTTTTTGAAAAAGCATTTTTCTAACTCATATCTTGTTCGATTAAGTTCTCAAGTGATTGAACTGTATGAATTGATTCTTTTTTCTGAACATTGTGTGCGTGTAGGTTTGTAGAATAAGAGAAGAAAGAACAATCTGGGAGAGTTCCCTAAATAAGAAGACCAAGGTTATTTTAATGAGATATACTTTGTTTGGTTAATTTTTCAAGTGATTGAACCATGTGTTCAATTATGTTCATATAGTGCTAATGATTAGTGCAGGAAGAAAATCTTGGATAGTGCATTTACACAGTGGCATGAGTTGTATTCACAGGAAGTAAGATTCTGAACTTTTATTTATGGCAACTAGAAAATCCAAAGCTCAAGCTATATAAATACATATTAGTACAAGTTTATGTAAGAATACATGAATAACTTTGCAAGATCATTCTTGTGATAAATTTATGCTATCCAGTATACTAGCTGCTAGCATAGATTCTAAACTAATTCCTAAACTGAATTATTTAAAATTTAAGTCACCGAAACTACAGTAGCACATATTCTGAAAGTTAGACCTTTAATTATCCGTATTCGATCATCTTGCTGTGTGCTTGTCCAAATAATAAAATAGCTGACTAATATATACATATTTCGATGTCAAAATCAAGGAAAAGACTAGTGGGTTGCAGTGGTAGTATATCGCCTCTCTCGAGTGTGACTTGTCTCTACAAGCATTAGTTAATAACTATAAGATTCGTAGTCCATGGTGTTTTAAATTTTAATAGATTCAGAATTTGTATGGTATCAATATTGAAATCAACTTATAGCTCAGGTTTCGACTCTAGCATTCTATTCAAATATTTTCTATGATTTATGGTCAATGATTTAAATTTGTACAGATTTACCCTAGAGATATACGAGGACACCGAGCCGAGGAGAGGTGTTGCCAATTCACCATACACACTTGCTGCCGGAGAAGGCATGTGAGGGCACGGGTGCATAAGCGTTGATGGTGCAACCACTGTTAATATCGTGGTTAACAGCAAGGCATCTCACTATCGTGGTTAACAGCAAGGCATCTCACTATCGTGGTTAACAGCAAGGCATCTCACCACATACCGGTAACAACCTCTGAAGTAGATCAGGTGATAGACGTCATTAATTTTAGAGCTCATGTCTGAGCTTTCCCTTTTCTCACTATATTGTTTTTCTGTCTGTGGAAATTTAGAGTACCAGATCCAGTATGTAATCATAGACTTTGTAGCATGTCAACTAAATGTATTTTCCAACTAACATTTTTATTTACATCAGGTTCAGATCTCCGATTCACGTAATATGCTCCTTTCAGGCAAAGAGGGAGGCATACTGATGGCAGTTTGGATTAGATCAGGTGGCTGTCAGCTCCCATGAGGCTTCCGAAGAAACTAAATTTAATGTGTTGTCTATGGGTGAGGTGCTCTTCTGGTTTCCATGTCGTTTCTTTACTGTGCATCCAATTTTACAAATTATTTATCTAATGATGCTTTTGATGCTTTTATATATAGTCGGGAGTGATAATCATGTCTTATCCTCTAGATGTGGAATGCTCCCATGTTATGAAGTTCAAATCTGAAACTTTGCATTCATCTTCGTGTTCTTCTTTTCATTTCTCACTATGGGGCTTCTATAAGACAAATCATTAGGTATATATATCCCTTCCATGTATATGTATGTGTTGTTTTTCTACCAATAAAATAAGAAAAGCCACATATAGGCACGAGTGTTGGTCGGATGATATCCTATTGAATTGTTACCACTTTTCGAATACAAATAATTCTAATGCAACTCATTTTCTAAGAATGTGCTCTCTTTTGTGTCTTTGAGAATAGAGAAAATTTGATTGTATCTCATTTTTATCGATGGATCTTTGATGCTGCATTTTCTGTTTTTATGTATTTTTATGTCATATGTGACCTATTGCTTTACTATAGAATTTAGTTATTTTAAGATGGAAGTTTTCAGAAATATCAAGATCAAGGTTTTTCTTCCATTGAGTTCATTTCATGTTTTTATCTTCTTGGTAGATGATGGGATTGCTTTTTTAGTCTCAGTAGCAGATTTGCCAGTTGGCGTGTCTTTTGTTTTGCATGCAGATGTTGTTCCACATGCTCAGCCTTCCATTGATATGGATGCTCGGAGGCATGAAAATTCGTCTTGGCAAGCTCCCAATTGGATATGAAGATGAGGATGTTATGCTTTGTTTTCTAATGAGGGATTGATAACCCACAAGTATAGGGGATCGCAGCAGTCTCCGCGGGAAGTAAATCCCAATTTATTGATTCGACACAAGGGGAGACAAAGAATACTTGAAAGCCTTAACAGCGGAGTTGTCAATTCAGCTGCACCTGGAAACAGACTTGCTCGCAAGAGTTTATCAGTAGTAACAGTTTTATAGCAGTAGCAGTAGTGAAATAACAGCAGCAGAGTAACAGAGAGAGCAGTAGTGATTATAGTAAACAGCAGGATTAAAATACTGTAGGCACGGGGACGGATAACGGGCGTTGCATGGATGAGAGAAACTCATGTAACAATCATAGCAGGGCATTTGCAGATAATAATAAAACGGTGTCCAAGTACAAAGCAATCAATAGGCATGTGTTCCATATATAGTCGTACGTGCTCGCAATGAGAAACTTGCACAACATCTTTTGTCCTACCAGCCGGTGGCATCCGGGCCTCAAGGGAATCTACTGGATATTAAGGTTCTCCTTTTAATAGAGTACCGGAGCAAAGCATTAACACTCCGTGAACACATGTGATCCTCACATCACTACCATCCCCTCCGGTTGTCCCGATTTCTGTCACTTCGGGGCCATTGGTTCCGGGAAGCGACATGTGTATACAACTTGCAGGTAAGATCATAAAACAATGAATATCATGATGAAACAATAACATGTTCAGATCTGAGATCATGGCACTCGGGCCCTAGTGACAAGCATTAAGCATAACAAGTTGCAACAATATCATCTAAGTACCAATTACGGACACTAGGCACTATGCCCTAACAATCTTATGCTATTACATGACCAATCTCATCCAATCCCTACCATCCCCTTCAGCCTACAGCGGGGGAATTACTCACACATGGATGGGGGAAACATGGCAGGTCGATGGAGAGGCGTCGGTGGTGATGATGGCGATGATCTCCTCCAATTCCCCATCCCGGCGGAGTGCTAGAACGGAGACTTCTGGCTCCCGAGACGGAGTTTCGCGATGTGGCGGCGTTCTGGAGGGTTTCTGGCAACTTCGACTTCTTGGTCGCGATTTTTAGATCGAACCCTTTAAGTAGTCCAGAGGAGGGCGTCGGAGGCCGGCCGAGGGGGCCACACGCTAGGGCCGCGTGCCCCCCTCGTGGACCGCGCCGCCCTAGGGTGTGGGGCCCTCGGGCCTCCACCTGACTTGCCCTTCTGGCTCCGTGAGTCTTCTGGAAAAATAGGACCTTTCGCATAAATTCCGAAGATTTTCCTGAAAGTTTGATTTCTGCACAAAAACGAGACACCAGAAACAGTTCTGCTGAAAACAGCGTTAGTCCGTGTTAGTTGCATCCAAAATACACAAATAAGAGGCAAAACAATAGCAAAAGTGTTCGGGAAAGTAGATACGTTTTGGACGTATCAACTCCCCCCAAGCTTAGCTTATTGCTTGTCCTCAAGCAATTCAGTTAACAACTGATGCGATAAAAGAACTTTCAAGAACACATTTGTTCATATGATGTATATATTCTCATGATATGGCTAACACTTAGGCAGTTCATAATAAGATGCATGCAAATAAGATCATCTAACAGCTATGTCAATCATGGAAAGGTACCAACAATTAATAATAAGCATCATGAATCATGTCTATAAGCAGGATTACAATGTTCATAAAAGAGTATGATAAAGTGGTATCTCGCTTGCCCATATTTGATCAGCAAAACATAAATGCTCAGGCACCTCTGAAGTTCATAGAAAGACTAGAAATAGTGATTGTCAAAGATAAAAGCATCAAAGTTATACCGCAATCAATCATATTTTGGGACAAGCATATTATACTAAGAATGACAGTTGTGCTCTCAAGATAGTGCTCAAAGAAAGGATGGAGACACAACATAAAAGTAAAAGATTGACCCTTCGCAGAGGGAAGCAGGGATTAACATGCGCTAGAGCTTTTCATTTTTAAAACAGGAGTAAAATTATTTTGAGAGGTGTTTGTTGTTGTCAACGAATGGTAATGGGTACACCAACTACCTCGCCAACCGGACTTCCAAGAGCGGCTCCCATGAATTATTTTTGTGTTTATGTGGCACTCCTTCCAACCTTTCTTTCACAAACCATGGCTAACCGAATCCTCGGGTGCCTGCCAACAATCTCATACCCTGAAGGAGTGCATTTTTATTTTAGTTTTATTATGATGACACTCCCCCCAACCTTTGCTTACACAAGCCATGGCTAACCGAATCCTTCGGGTGCCGTCCAACAATCACATACCATGAAGGAGTGTCTATTTAGGTTAATTAATTTGGGACTGGGAATCCCATTGCCAGCTCTTTTTGCAAAATTATTGGATAAGAGGATGTGCCACTAGTCCATAATGAAAGTCCGTCAAGAGTAAATGACAAGGTTGAAAGTTAAACACCACATACTTCCTCATGAGCTATGAAACATTAACACAACTTGAGAAGCATTTTGAAGGTTTTAAAGGTAGCGCATGAGAATTTACTCGGAATGGTTTGAAATGCCATGCATAGGTATTTATGGTGGACACTTTGGAACAACTTGGTTTTCAGGTGTTTGGAAGCACGAGCAGCGTTCCCGCTCAGTACAAGTGAAGGCTAGCAAAAGACTAGGGAGCGACAAATCAAGAGAGCAGTAACTGTCATAATCATGCTTGCGGCAAAATAAATTAACGGAGGCATAAAAGTGATACAAGAACTCTGAAGCAAAGTAAATCATCGAGGCTTAATTGACTTTTGTTCAGTCATATGCATGCGTGAGCATGTGCCAAGTCGATATAAATGAATTATTCAGAGGAGGATACCACAATGTCATACCTACTTATGAATAAAACAATGCAAGCAAACATCCATGGCATGCTACTCATATTAATAAATTGGAGCTAAACATGAGAGATCATGAACTACTAGACTTTCTTAAATGACATATACCTCACATGAACCAACTAAGCATGCTCACATGGATGAGTATATGTACAAAAATGAAAACAAATAGAGTTCATACCAGCCTCTCACCACAATCCAATTGTCGTAGATCGTCATTATTGCCTTTCACTTGTGTAGCTTGGATAATATGAAATGAAAACCACGCTCCAGCCACCGAATACCATTGAACTCAAGATGAACTTTACAAACCAAAGAAGAACAGCAAATATTTTTGGTGTTTTCGAATTGGAAACAAGAACAAAAGAAAACAAGCAAACAAAGCAAAATCTTTTTGGATTTTCTTATAGCAAACCAACAGTAGCAAATAAAGCAAAATAAATGCAAAAATCAAAATAAACAAATGGTGAAGAGAAACAACAGAAATATTTTTGTTCTTTTGTGTTTTAGGAAAGAAACAAAGCAAAACCAAGAAAATGGAAACTAGAAGAGTCACATAAACACAAAGCAGCAGAAATTCGTCAAACTTGACAGCAGTACAGTACTCGATTTTTAAGAAATTCTTCCACTGATCAAATCGAAAAGTATTCAACTAATGAAAGTTAGATAACAACCTGGGGAACATGCACAAAAATTGGCTTCGCAAAATATCGTTCTGGATATTTTTGAGAATTTTTTCGGTAACAGTCCAGAATCTGTTTTCAGGCAGCACTTCCCCAAATATCATCTCCCTCTCATTAGAAAACCACTCAAAGAAACTAAACAAGTATATACAAGTATCCAGCAACCATAATATGCAAAGAATGAGTGATGCCGGTATACCTCCCCCCAAGCTTAGGCTTTTGGCCTAAGTGGAGTTCAATCCCATGGTGCCCATGAAGTAGCATCTCCGTAGTACGACGAAGATGGATCATATTCGGGGTATGTGCTAGAAGAAGCACCCGGATACGTGACGGTGTAGTCGTAGGAGGGTTCGGCGTCCTCGGAGTCATGCTGCTGGTGGAAGCCTTGTATCTTCATCTTTTCCTCCACCTCCTCCTTAGAGCTGGACCATGGTTCCCTGTCTATATTGAACAAATCTGGCTGGGGCAAAGGAATTTCCTTCTCATCCCCGTCAGCAAACAACATTCTATAGACCAAATTATCTGAAGTGGAATCAGTGGTAACAAAATGATGGCTCTTCATTGCAGCAATATCAAGCCTCCTAGGAGTTAATGGCACATCATTAGAGTCAAGAGGAAGTTGTAAATGTGTTAAAATGCGCAGTGCAATAGTTCCTCCAAATATAGGCCCCTTGTTAGACAAGCGGCGAGTAATAAGAGAACCTAGATGATAAGGTGTCTCTCCAGTAAGTGCAACAATTAAGAAAGCAAGATGGTAGCTAGAAATATTGCTAGTGTTCTCCCTACCAAGAATGCTAGTAGTAATGTAATAGGCAAAATACTTAATGGCGGGGAGTTGGATGTTTCTTATCTTGCCACGCTGAATGGTGCGACAATCATCATTGGTGATCCCTCGATAGAGCTCCAACAAGACCCGGGGGTTGTCCTCAATCTTCCTTGATGTACCTACAGGGGCAATATCCAATGCAACACAAAATTCTTCCAATGTCATAGTAATAGCATCACCATAAATCTTGAATGCAACTGTCGGGCCATAGTGCTTGTTGTGGAACTTGAAGCTCTCGACAAAGATTTTGGTGAGCATGTAGTATTGCTCCCTTTCATCTCCCACGTAGGCGGCTAAGCCCGCCCTATTGACGAGGCTAAAGAAATCATCCAACAACCCTCCATTACTCAAAAAATCATAACATGGGAAAGATGAAGCATTAGGAACTCCATTGTCTTCTTCGGGCTCGAAGCTTGGCGCGATGACATCCTCATTGTAGGATCGCCCAAATCGGGTGGCGGTCCTAGAGGGCCTTCCGGTGCTGGTTGTCTCTCTCTCAAACACTTCTCCAAAGTTGAAATTATCCATCTTCCTTTTCTGAAATTTTTCAACAAACAATATAAAATTTGATTTGGTGACATATAATCAAGGGGAACTACTATAGGAACTTGCTAGAGTACTAATCATGCATCAAAACTAGTTTATACAACTTAGAACAAGCATGCAAGCTCACTAAACATGTTACCTACAGCAGCAAAATATTCAAGATATACTCAACCAAACAAACTTCTACTTGGATAATCGGAGGAGTCACATACCGGAGAGCAAATGTGCTAAATTTCAGACAGAAATCTGGGCTGAGCAAAGAGATCGAAAAATCCTGAGCTCTTGAGCAAAAACGCGAGTGAGAGAAAGCTGGTGTCGATTTTTTTCGGGAGAGAGAAGAGTCTGGGAGGAAGAGATGCTAAAGTGGGGCAAAGGGGGACCCACACAACAGGGTGGCGCGCCCCCCTTCCAGGCCGCGCCGGCCTGTGGGGTGCCACCCTGGGGTGCCCCACTGGTCATCCCCAGGTGCTCCCAGGTGCATTTTCGAAAAATAGGACCAACGGTATAATTTTTGTGAATTTTTGAAAACTTTGAAAAATGCACATTTCTGGGCATTAAGTTTATTATTACTGGACAGGAAATTTTTTGAAATCTCTAATTAACTAAGGAACTTTGCAAAACAAAAGTGCTACAGCAAGTAGAACAAATGGAGGAAGAAAGAAATGTTGTTTACCTCCTCTATGCATATAAAAAGTATTTGTTAACAAGGTTGATCAAGTCTTGCCACCAAATAAATTTACATAGCATAAGAAGAAATAAACCTCAAATCAATCATGTTACCTTGAATTGTATTGATATGGATCCAATCATAAGACTTTGATATCCTTCTTTAGGCTCATATATAGGACAATCGATAGTTCCAATTTTGATAGTTCTCACATTAGAAATAGTATTAACTCCACATACTTTATCAATCCTCTTGGGGAAATAGACGGTATGCTCCTTATCATCAACATTGAAAGTAACCTTTCCTTTATTGCAATCAATAACAGCCCCTGCGGTGTTAAGAAAAGGTCTCCCAAGAATAATAGACATATTATCATCTTCCGGCATTTCCAACACAACAAAATCAGTTAATATCAAGCAATTATTAGTAACTTGGACAGGAACATCCTCACATACCAACACGAATAGCAGTAGATTTATCAGCCATTTGCAAAGATATATCAGTAGGTATCAACTTATCTAAATAAAGTCTCTTATAAAGAGAAAGAGGCATAACACTAACACCGGCTCCCAAGTCACATAGAGCAGTTTTAACATAATTATTCTTAATAGAACAAGGAATAGTAGGTATACCTGGGTCGCCCAACTTCTTTGGAACTTTGCCATTGAAAGAGTAATTAGCAAGCATAGTGGAAATCTCCTCATTGGGGATTTTCCTTTTGTTAGTAACAATATCTTTCATATACTTTGAATAAGGAGGCAATTTAATAGCATCAGTCAAAGGGATTTGCAAGAATAAAGGTTTCATCCAATCGCAAAATTTATTATAGTGTTCTTCTTCCTTTTATTTTAGTGTCTTAGCAGGAAAAGGCATTTGCTTTTGCACCCAAGGTTCCCTTTCATTACCATGTTTCTTAGCAATAAAATCTTCTTTAGTATACTTTTTATTTTTAGCATGCTTTTCAGGTTCATCTTCAACTTCTTCTTTATCAGAAGCGTCATTCTTATCATTATCATTACCATTATCATGTTCATTACCACTTTCAGTTTCAGCATCGGAAATAGAAATACTATTAGGATCATTAACAGGTTCAGAGGATTCTACAACCTTTTTATGTTTCTTCTTCTTTTTCTTAGAAGGAGCACTAGGTTCAATTCGTTGAGAATCTTGTTCAATTCTTTTGGGATGCCCTTCAGGATATAGAGGATCCTGGGTAGGGACACCAACTCTAGTTGTTACTTCATAAGCATGTTTCTCTTTAGAATTACTTTTTAACAAGTCATTTTGCACTTTAGTGAGTTGATCAATTTGAGTTTGAACCATTTGGAAATGTTTAACAAGTATCTTAACATCATTGGAGGTTCTCTCCACAATATCATGCAAATTACTAATAGCTTGAGAATTTTCCATTAGATGATTCTCTACTCTCATATTAAAATTTTCTTGCTTAACAATATAATTATCAAACTCATCTAAGCATTGAGCAGGAGGTTTTGAATACGGAATATCTTCCCTAGTAAAGCGCTGAAGGGAGTTTACCTCAATCATGGATGAAGGGGAAATTATCTCACATATATTTTCTATGGGAGGTAGATTCTTCACATCTTCGGATTTAATACCTTTCTCCTTGAGAGACTTCTTGGCTTCCCTCATATCTTCATCATTCAATTTAATTAAACCCCTCTTCTTCAATATTGGCGTTGGAGTTGGTTCAGGTGTATTCCAATCATCATGATTCTGGCCTATTTTAGCCAATAATTCTTCAGCTTCGTCTGGAGTTCTTTTCCTGAAAACACAACCAGCACAACTATCCAAATATGCTCTAGACTCAACGGTTAGTCCACTATAAAATATATCAAGTAAATCATGCTTTTCCAAATCATGTCCAGGTCGAGCTCTGATAAGTGAGAAAAATCTTGACCAAGCTTCTGGCAATTTCTCTCCATCTTCCTGGTCAAAGCTATAAATTTTCTGAAGAGCAGCATGTTGAGCACTAGCAGGAAAGTATTTCCGAAAGAAAACATCACGCAAATCAGTTGGACTTTTAATAGAACGAGGAGGCAAATTATTATACCAAGTTTTAGCATCATCCTTTAATGAGAAAGGAAAATTTTTAGCGACAAAGTAAGTACGCATCTTGACATCATCAGAAAACAAGCTACTCATAGAAGAAAGTTCAATCAGGTGTTCTACAGCACTTTCTTTTTCAGTTCCACAAAAGGGTGCTTTCTCTACAATAGCTATATGAGATAGATCGAGAGAAAAATCATAATCTTTATCCTTAATGCATATAGGAGATGTGGCAAATTTAGGATCAGGAGATAACTTATGTCTAACAGTATATTGTGTGAGAAGCTTTTTAATTTTTCTTGCATCAGCAGTAGCATTGCATCTATTAATAAAATCATCATTAAGCTCCACATAATCTTCATCAGGATCATCACTAGAATAATCAAGTTCAGGTGAATTAACAGGTGTAGTAGCATTTTCATTAGGAGTTTCAGCATTTTCAATTTGTCTAGACCTAGCAATTGTAGCATCTAGAAAGGATCCCAATGAACCACTATCATCAAGCACAGCAGAAACATTATCAATATTATGAGAATTTTCAGATTCAGCAGAAGTACCAGCAAGTGAAGCTTGCGGCGGTGAAACAAGTTGACTTATCACAGATGGTGAATCAAGAGTAGCAGAGGTACTCAGAGTTGTACCTTTTCTTGTAGTGGATGGTAATATGGCGACTTTAGGATCGCGAGTTTTACCCATGATGGAGAATTTGCAGCGAACAATATCAATCCAAGTGAACTTCCAAATAAAGCTATGCTCCCCGGCAACGGTGCCAGAAAACAGTCTTGATAACCCACAAGTATAGGAGATCGCAGCAGTCTTCGCGGGAAGTAAATCCCAATTTATTGATTCGACACAAGGGGAGACAAAGAATACTTGAAAGCCTTAACAGCGGAGTTGTCAATTCAGCTGCACCTGGAAACAGACTTGCTCGCAAGAGTTTATCAGTAGTAACAGTTTTATAGCAGTAGCAGTAGTGAAATAACAGCAGCAGAGTAACAGAGACAGCAGCAGTGATTATAGTAAACAGCAGGATTAAAATACTGTAGGCACGGGGACGGATAACGGGCGTTGCATGGATGAGAGAAACTCATGTAACAATCATAGCAGGGCATTTGCAGATAATAATAAAACGGTGTCCAAGTACAAAGCAATCAATAGGCATGTGTTCCATATATAGTCGTACGTGCTCGCAATGAGAAACTTGCACAACATCTTTTGTCCTACCAGCCGGTGGCAGCCGGGCCTCAAGGGAATCTACTGGATATTAAGGTTCTCCTTTTAATAGAGTACCGGAGCAAAGCGTTAACACTCCGTGAACACATGTGATCCTCAGATCACTACCATCCCCTCCGGTTGTCCCGATTTCTGTCACTTCGGGGTCATTGGTTCCGGACAGCGACATGTGTATACAACTTGCAGGTAAGATCATAAAACAATGAATATCATGATGAAACAATAACATGTTCAGATCTGAGATCATGGCACTCGGGCCCTAGTGACAAGCATTAAGCATAACAAGTTGCAACAATATCATCTAAGTACCAATTACGGACACTAGGCACTATGCCCTAACAATCTTATGCTATTACATGACCAATCTCATCCAATTCCTACCATCCCCTTCAGCCTACAGCGGGGGAATTACTCACACATGGATGGGGGAAACATGGTTGGTCGATGGAGAGGCGTCGGTGGTGATGATGGCGATGATCTCCTCCAATTCCCCATCCCGGCGGAGTGCCAGAACGGAGACTTTTGGCTCCCGAGACGGAGTTTCGCGATGTGGCGGCGTTCTGGAGGGTTTCTGGCAACTTCGACTTCTTGGTCACGATTTTTAGATCGAACCCTTTAAGTAGTCCAGAGGAGGGCGTCGGAGGCCGGCCGAGGGGGCCACACGCTAGGGCCGCGCGCCCCCCTCCTGGGCCGCGCCGCCCTAGGGTGTGGGGCCCTCGGGCCTCCACCTGACTTGCCCTTCTGGCTCCGTGAGTCTTCTGGAAAAATAGGACCTTTCGCATAAATTCCGAAGATTTTCCTGAAAGTTGGATTTCTGCACAAAAACGAGACACCAGAACAGTTCTGCTGAAAACAGCGTTAGTCCGTGTTAGTTGCATCCAAAATACACAAATTAGAGGAAAAACAATATCAAAAGTGTTCGGGAAAGTAGATACGTTTTGGACGTATCAGGGATATGCAAGGATATTTGACTAAAAGATGAGTCTAAGTTAAGCTAGCAAACTTTCCAAGTAAGTACAATCAGAAATTTAATTATTTTGCCTAAAGAAAAGCACACGCAGTGATGTTGACGAAATAGTTTCATGAGATGTCTACAAAGTTCTAATTTAGGCAACCTATTGAAGAAAATAATAAGTTAAAAGGGGTTAATTGATACATACCCACTAGCTCCAAATGTTTAGAATTCTTCAATATCAACTCTGAGTGATGAGAGCATATCATTTTCTTGCAAACTACTTAGGCATTTAGAATTATTCAAGTGCAGCTCTGAGTGATGAGAGCACGTGTTGACTTGCACGCCGCCTGCAGAGCATATATTGTCACCCAGGATGCACAAACAAAACAAAACTGAATTTGTAGGTCAATCACTAGAAACATGGTAATCTAGACTATATAGTATGACACATATTCACCTTAGTTTGTTCCAATATAGGTGCAACCGAAATTTAGCTCTGGGAATGCTGCTACACTGTAGCAAGATAATTCTTGGGTGTTTCAGACTTTCAGTTTCGTGAGCGTATTCTGCAAATATATTGAGACAAATAATAAGAAATATTGTAGCAACTTTTACTTCTGAAGTACCTGCTATAAGTTAGAGTAAGTGCGGTAAGACCCCGGTACCTACTCAAGGGATACAATACATATAAGGATTGTACTTTAAATTACTGTAATAAGTAAAGCCGTGTTGTTTACATCTCTTTTTGTTCGTGTGTGTATCTGTTGGATAATTTGTTCTCACTACATTGTTTCGTAGGTTCCATTCCTAACGATGAAGACATTTAAGAGGTCAATGAGGTCGTGAATGGTTTGCAGAAAGAGTAGCCTGCATTTTTTTCTGGCGTTGGCAAAATCTCTAGACCATCTCCTTTCGGTACCAACTCCTGAAAATTGATAACAGACAATTTTCCATTTAACTCCCTGCTAAATAATTTTGCACTTTCAAGAACATAGGATACCATGAAGCTAAGGGTTCCATTACTCCTTTTTTAGTCTTTCATTCGCCCTGGGCATCCAAGAAATCATTACCAGCATCCTCCAGAGATTCTCCACAAAGTAGATCACAGCAACTTCCCATGTCATAGGATCTCACTACAGGTTGGCGTCACAATAATGTTGTTACGGAATGCCAATCAGTTAATTGGAATTTGCAATGGCACCTGTCTCATGGGCGAATGGGTTCTCAAAGCTAAGATTATGACTCGGAGCAATGTAGGTGCCTGTGTGTGCATACCAAGAAAGGCAAGAATTGTGCTACATGCGCCATCTACAAGTGGCCCTTACTCAGTTTATTCTACAAAATCGACAGTATCCAGTTCGTCTTTGCTATGCATTGAGAACTAATAAAAACCAGGGGCAAACACTCCAGAAGGTTGGCATCTATTTACCAAAGGCTGGTTTTTCTCATGGGCAGCTTTATGTTGTTGTCTCAAGGGTGACATCCAGGAGAGAATTAAAGGTGCTTGCAGTTTATGAAAATAGGGAATCACGGAAACAATGAATATAGTATAACAGGAATTTCTTGAAAATCTTTAGGCATGGTATATGTAAGTACCTTTTCATGGAGTTGTTGTTCTGCCTGTATAAACATAATTCTACTGCTTTTAATGTATTGATCTTTCTGAAGCATTTGGGTTCAGTTCGGTTATGTACTGCTAGCAGCTAGATTAGCACCGTATTAATGCTCTTCTTTTCTAGCTAATTAATGTTTGATCCTTCTCTTATTTAGTAAATCGACGAGATGCTTTGTTGTCTTGCTTCTATTTATATCCTATGCAAAAACTGTGGAACAAAAAATTAGAGCATCATCTACAGAGCCTATTGTTTCTTCCGTTGAAAACAATGATATCATTAGATGAATCCAAGGAAAGGTTATTCTCCATCCAGCTTTGTTGTAAGAATTTATGTGCACTAATTCTATAAGCCCTACAAGGAACATTACGAAGTGGATGTACGCCGACTGTAGAAACCAATTGTCAATCCGTGGAGTAGTTCCTGATCTAAAGATACATCTGTTCTAACCAGTACTATATCCAGCATTTCAGATTTAAACCTGGCAGTAAAGTTGTTTGCGTCAGTCGTGCAGTGAACTCCCCCATGACTAATTATCATAGTTGTTAATTACATACACGATTATGCAAAGTGGGATTACCTTGGATGTGGTTTGTGAGATCGACCAGCAGCATTTCACCCGTCAGTGTCACCGGGCGACAGCCATTTCCATGCAAAGTGGCAGCCAGAACATCGAGGACCTTGGCTGCTCACACGCTCCATCGCCCTCTGTCCTCTGCATCCAGATCGAGCCTCCCCCCACCCCCTGTCCAGTCGCCACCATCTTCTCGAGTTTTTCCGCTTTCCAACACATGCTTGCCACTCTCCCCTTTCCATGGCGTCAGCCGTGGCGGCGAAGAGCAAGCGACGGACTCCAATTGGCAAGGGGGAGGCCGGATCAGAGCAATTTCTACTCCCGTCACCGTCAGCTTCGCGAGCTTTGTCGTCATCCGGCATGTTGCTGCATGCTCGACGACGTCCCCTTCCGCATCGCCTGGCTTGGTGGCGGGGAGCAAGCCGCGCGCTCTGATTGGCTTCCCGAGCTTTCCCGCCCTCCGGCACGCCGATAGCTGCGCGTCACCTTCCCTTTCCACAGCCGGCTGTGCAAGGTGGCGAAGAACGAGCACCGAGCTTCAGTTCGCAAGGAGGGCGGATTGAGAAAAGGCCTACCTCTTCCCGTCGTCAACGTTTCCGAGTGAAAGCTAAAAGCGTACTAGCAAAAGAGATAATGTACAGTATATAAAATAAAATAGACTAAACAGTATAGTCTGGCCGTAACAGTTAAACCGTTCTTCCCTTCCTCCGCGACTCATCACTCTTCCAAGTTCCAACTCGCAACTTTACAAGTATACTCAAAGGAATCAACACTGGCTATCCATGCCAGAAAAAAAAAACCACCACGGACACGGCGGCAGCTTTTATAGTGTTTCCTAAAGCACCATCAGAAAATAGCATCAAATCAATTGGATTATTCTGTGCACGTAGCAACAGTGTGCACTCTGTAATTTTAAGAAAATTGTGTGCTTATATTTGACTACAAATACACACAATGTGTGAAATCTGAGGTGTTCCTAGGTTAGTGGGAAAGTAAAAAAAAATACTATTCATATGGACAGAAGATCTATTATAGACTGGACTTGGACTTCTATGTACAATCAATTAAACAATAAGGGGTCCGAAAGAGGCTCCAAACATGTTAAACAAAATAGTGCCTCGTGTTTACCTAAAACATATCGCTTATGTTTTGAAATATAAACCTTCCTTACAATTTAATTTAAACTATTAGAACATCATTTTCTGAATTCTAAAACTCGCCTTAACAATTTGCGAGTACTAGAATTAGTTAAAATCTGCATTAAATTAGAACCTCATTAGAAATTGATCCCACTTAACTTCTACCTGGAGCTACTTTGTTTCCTTCCATGATTTCTTTGGATGTTTAGATACATAAGAGCATTTCTAACCGCGTCCCATAAAGCGTCCCCCAAAGGTTTCTTTGGGACGCGCCGGATATTTTATCTTTCCCAATCGCGTGTTCCAAAGGCTCTTTCCATCCGGGGTGGTCCTATACGATGTCCGGCATCCCGAGCCTGTCCCCGCTCCACAAGAGATGCTCCAGGGACGCCAGATAGAGTGAGAAGCGAGGCGGGGAGTGGCGAACCCGACGCGTCATTGACACACGAATAAATTTGGGGCGTGCATTGGGGAACACGACTGAGCAACGACGCTCCCCAAATGCGGCATGAAGAAACTGTTACAATCGAGATGCACAATAAACGAAGAACGAAAAGTAAAACACTGCAGGGACACGAGATTTTAACGTGGAAAACCCTTGCAACACACAAGAGAAAAACCACGGGCGCCAGCCAGCAAAACTTCACTATTTCGGTGGTGTTTACAAACGCCGTAGGTGTACAATGATGCGACAAAACCCTAGCGGCGGCTTACAGGGAATATATATAGACGGTGGCAACGATCCGTACCGCGGGGGGCTGCCGCCCCCCGCACCCCCCGCAGCCGTCCCTGTAGGGCACGACATATGGGCTAACTTCTGACTACGCTTCGGCCCAAGCCTCCCGCGACGGGCCTCGCTCCGCTCGTCAGAAGTTAGCCTCCCTTTAGTATATGAATTTGGATCACAATATAACAGAAACAACATCCCTCAAACGCTAAATTCGAAGTGCTTTGGAGAACTCTTTGAGAAACGTGACTGGAAATGCTCTAATACTCTCATCTGAGGAGGAAAAAAAAGGAACTTTGGTGCGAGAAGAAAAGGGTAAAGTGAGAAGGATAATTGGCTTTATATACACGCATCTCACATTCTCACCTCGCTTGTCACCTCGCTGCCTCGATTAGAGATTCAGCCTAGCGAGTAACCTGATAATCAGATTTCCTTTTCGACCCACGAGACCCAACCTCTATCGGCCACTCACCCCTATAGCTAAACAGATATGCATCGCTTTCGTTTTGTAAAACTAAAAAAATGTATTATCATTTTCTAGCAGTTTTTTATTGTTGCTATATGAACTATAATTTATTGTAAATTTTATGGGATCATGCGCCAAGGCGCACATCTAAATCTAGTTCAGAGTTGTAGGCGGCAGCCATACATGCACGATGGTGAATAGGCTGGCATGTCCTGCTTTGTCGGCCGGCCGGCCGGAGCTACGTACCACGTAGACAATTGCGGTGAGAGCGCCTCAGCGATGAGTTCGGCAGCAGGCGGCGAGCCGCACGCGCGCATCAGGCTGCTCATAGTGGGGAGTAACATAAGGTGGTGTCATGCATAAGTTACTAGTCTATGTTACTACCTTCATAGTGGAAAGTAACTTAGAGATGGTATCATGCAAAGTCTCATTTATTTGTTAGTAGACTCATTTTATCTTGGGGTGTGTGATGTTATGGTAACATAGCTAGTTACCACCTCTCTCTCTTTCTTCATTTATTGCTATGCCATGTCACCAAAATACCTTGAAATGTGTGATGTTACTACCTAAGTTACTCCCACTATGAGCAGTCTCAGAATAAGGCTAATAGAAACCCTAAAACCTAGGAAACTTGACAACACGTGGAGGATGCAACGTCTAAAATTAGGATTCATCATTCAATGGATTCAGATGGTTCGGTGGCACGCACCAGCGTGATTTTTTTTTCCGGGCAGCTTGCACGCACCCACGCGACTTCCTATGGTACATTATAATTACGTTTTTGTCGATTAATCCTAACCGTAAATTTTAGATCTAGTTGACTTAATTATTCTGATGATGTGGATTAACGTGGAGGCTTTTGTGGTGCCTTCAATTAGTAAACTAGACAATACCCCGCGCGTTGCGGCGGACTTTGTAGACAAAAACCTTATGCAACAAAATCTTATTGTCTTTGAAAAAATTATGATGCATAGATAATTAAATTTAACTACTTTGCAAATGCAGGCCACCACTTTCTGTTAAGATTTCGATTGACCCGTAATATGATTCTGATTCACAAACACCTATTCAATATTAATTGTATCCCATGAGTGCAGAACTAAGCCTGCTTATAGGGAATATAATATATAGTGCAGGTCAATCTTCAGAAGGGCAAGCAATATAAAAATTAATTTTTGATGTACATTTAATTTTTGAGTCAGCATTGAAAAGATATACTGCAATTAGGTAATTAATCATAAGAGCAACCATACATAGTTTCAGACTAACTCAACGTTGCTGGTAAATTTAAGTGAAAGAACACATAATTACGAATTATATGTGGCCAACAACCTCCGTCCTTTGTATTTTTAGACGGGTGGACCTCTATCCTCACAACGCTAGTAGAAAATGTATGGTTCAGCTACCTCTATCCTCACAACGCTAGTAGAAAATGTATGGTTCAGCTATGGAAGCAGTGACACACTCCTTATCAATAATCCTAATGTCGTTCAACATTTCTTTAGTTAATCTAATAGCTAAAGCATCAGAAATAGTACCATAGTATTTGCTTCGATTCAGCCCCAAATATACTGTGGAAAAATCCGTTGAAACTTAATGATTAATCAGGCCAAAAGGAAAGATAAATGAATCTGCAAACTAAGACAGAGTGTCATGGTTGAGCGAATAAATACCTTATTTTTCATAATTGTGGCAGCAGATTGATGAGAGGTGCATCTTTGAAATAATCAATCTCTATGTACCAAAGCTGAACCTAGAAAGAACCATTGTCTGTGTAAACCATTTTCAAGTGTGTTGCTGAAAATATTATGGCATTCTGTTAATTGTTTGAAACTCTCCTGCAGATGACCATACAAAAGATGATCTAGACTCAACAGTGATAAAAAGGTTGGACTTACAGTTTGCTAATGTGCCGTGTGCCGAGCTCGCATTGCCAACATGTCCCATATGCGGGGTTTTCTTGAGAGACCAGACCATATATACAGGTAGTTGATAACCTGCAAAGAACAAACCATATGTACACAGAAGAAATAAAAATTACACGATGAAGGCCCTGGCATATGTTAGATGAAGTACACCCGTTGTTGTCAAATAGATCAGGCCCGTGAACAGGAAACATAACAAAAAGAAACATAGGATTAAGATCTAAATCCCAAAATGGAGTCTAGCCTTGTGATGGTGCACACCATCACAACTCAAGGAGAATTGGAGAGCTACTGAGCTAGTCGATGTGGTACTCACTGCACCCCACTGTCACCAATGATGTCGTCAGATCATCGAAGACCTATAGAAAAGAGATATATGTGAACATGTGAATGAGCAAGAATTGGGGAGAGGAAAAGATTCAGATCCGTAGTGCCTGTGTGTGGCAAAAACATGAGCTAGCTAGGGAGAAGAGATGTGGGAGGAGGGACTCTACCTTGCCCGTCCGCCGCGTCCACTGCCGCTGCCCGCCGATCTATCCACCTCTGTCCCATCCCGAAGCAACGATTCCGGTGGAGCCGGTCGCTGGATGGTGGATTTGCCGGGATGGCGTCGTCTTCCTGAAAAAAAGAACCGACGAACTTAGGGAGAGCGAGGCGACAATACTTGGCACAAATAACAAACGTCAGAATGCAAAGATCAGGGCCGGCCGGGTGGCTGAATAGTGGTGAGGAAAGATGGAGAGACGGGGAGGAAGAGGAAAGGACCTACTATTCATCACAGATTGATTGTGTTAACTGTTTTCTAGGCAAACAGCCGTCTGTTGGAGTGAAAGAAGCTGAATCGGCTCAACAGATCATGCCAGTATGTGACTAAAAAGTATGACGTGGAAGATTAATGAGATGTCATAGTTGCATGATGTGGAACTTTTTTGCTGAGATGGCAGCCTTGGTGAGGTGGATGCCTTGCATGTGGAGAGAAATAGGGTAGTGGGGGCTTCCTATTTAGATATAGAAGATATAAGATATAAGATTGAATATTTTTAAAAGCATTGTGTCATCGGGGTGCTGATCTCGAAAAAGTTCTTGTTGGGTTAGAATACACCGAAAAGAGGAATCCTACGTTCCTGGTCGGGCTTGCCTTTCCCCGAAGTGATCCTGCTGGACTTCTCTTTCCCCGAAAAGCGAAAGAATCCGGGTCGACCTACCAGCTGACAGGTCGGTCCGGCTGGAGCATTTCGAGGCACCCGATCAGGGGAGCCTGCCCAAATTAATCTCGTAACTGCATTAAATCAGGCTCTCTCTCAGTTTCTCGCAGTGCTCTCTCTTGTTTTCTCGATATTTGATGCCCATTTTTGCATTTCCTCACCAAATCAAGTAGCTAGATCAAACAGAAAGTAAGGGAAACTCTGATCTACCGATGAGTTAGTTCATGGAGGTGTTTTGGTGGTGTTGTGTTGGTGGTTCATGGTGGTGTTGTGGTGGTGGTTCATGGTGGTAGTGATGGTCGCTGACGCAAGGCCGCTGGAAGGAGGGGTTCGCACGCTTCAAGGGTAAATCCTAATCTCTCGCTAATTACAGTTCAGTGTATGTTTAGTAAGCTGTGTGATTATTTGTGTGGTGGATTAGGTATTTATTCACGTGGTCTAGTGGGTATGTGAAGTTAGGTCCGTGATACGCGTACAACACGCGTCCGTTGGGAACCCCAAGAGGAAGGTGTGATGCGTACAGCGCAAGTTTTCCCTTAGTATGAAACCAAGGTTTATCGAACCAGTAGGAGCCAAGAAGCACGTTGAAAGTTGATGGCGGCGGGATGTAGTGCGGCGCAACACCAGAGATTCCGGCGCCAACGTGGAACCTGCATAACACAACCAAAGTACTTTGCCCCAACGAAACAGTGAGGTTGTCAATCTCACCGGCTTGCTGTAACAAAGGATTAGATGTATAGTGTGGATGGTGATTGTTTGCAGAGAACAGTAGAACAGTATTGCAGTAGATTGTATTTCAGTATAGAGAATTGGACCGGGGTCCACAGTTCACTAGAGGTGTCTCTCCCATAAGATAAACAGCATGTTGGGTGAACAAATTACAGTTGGGCAATTGACAAATAAAGAGGGCATGACCATGCACATACATATTATGATGAGTATAGTGAGATTTAATTGGGCATTACGACAAAGTACATAGACCGCTATCCAGCATGCATCTATGCCTAAAAAGTCCACCTTCAGGTTATCATCCGAACCCCCTCCAGTATTAAGTTGCTAACAACAGACAATTGCATTAAGTATTGCGCGTAATGTAATCAGTAACTACATCCTTGAACATAGCACCAATGTTTTATCCCTAGTGGCAACAGCACATCCATAATCTTAGAGATTTCTGTCACTTCCCCAGATTCACGGAGACATGAACCCACTATCGAGCATAAATACTCCCTCTTGGAGTTACAAGCATCTACTTGGCCAGAGCATCTACTAGTAACGGAGAGCATGCAAGATCATAAACAACACATAGACATAACTTTGATAATCAACATAACAAGTATTCTCTATTCATCGGATCCCAACAAACGCAACATATAGAATTACAGATAGATGATCTTGATCATGTTAGGCAGCTCACAAGATCCGACAATTAAGCACAATGGGGAGAAGACAACCATCTAGATACTGCTATGGACCCATAGTCCAGGGGTAGACTACTCACACATCACTCCGGAGGCGACCATGGCGGCGTAGAGTCCTCCGGGAGATGATTCCCCTCTCCGGCAGGGTGCCGGAGGCGATCTCCTGTATCCCCCGAGATGGGATTGGCGGCGGCAGCGTCTCTGGAAGGTTTTCCGTATCGTGGCTCTCGGTACTGGGGGTTTCGCGACGGAGGCTTTAAGTAGGCGGAAGGGCAGGTCAAGAGGCGGCACGAGGGCCCCACACCACAGGTCGGCACGGTCAGGGCTTGGGCCGCGCCGCCCTATGGTTTGGCCGCCTCGTGGCCCCACTTCGTCTCCTCTTCGGTCTTCTGGAAGCTTCGTGGCAAAATAGGACCCTGGGCGTTGATTTCGTCCAATTCCGAGAATATTTCGTTACTAGGATTTCTGAAACCAAAAACAGCAGAAACAGACAAGCGGCTCTTCGGCATCTTGTTAATAGGTTAGTTCCAGAAAATGCACGAATATGACATAAAGTGTGCATAAAACATGTAGATAACATCAATAATGTGGCATGGAACACAAGAAATTATCGATACGTCGGAGACGTATCAGCATCCCCAAGCTTAGTTCTGCTCGTCCAGGCGAGGTAAAACGATAACAAAGATAATTTCTGGAGTGACATGCCATCATAACCTTGATCATACTATTTGTAAAGCGTATGTAGTGAATGCAGCGATCAAAACAATGTATATGACATGAGTAAACAAGTGAATCATAAAGCAAAGACTTTTCATGAATAGTACTTCAAGACAAGCATCAATAAGTCTTGCATAAGAGTTAACTCATAAAGCAATAATTCAAAGTAAAGGTATTGAAGCAACACAAAGGAAGATTAAGTTTCAGCGGTTGCTTTCAACTTGTAACATGTATATCTCATGGATATTGTCAACATAGAGTAATATAATAAGTGCAATATGCAAGTATGTAGGAATCAATGCACAGTTCACACAAGCGTTTGCTTCTTGAGGTGGAGAGAAATAGGTGAACTGACTCAACAATGAAAGTAAAAGAATGGTCCTCCATAGAGGAAAAGCATCGATTGCTATATTTGTGCTAGAGCTTTGATTTTGAAAACATGAAACAATTTTGTCAACGGTAGTAATAAAGCATATGTATCATGTAAATTATATCTTACAAGTTGCAAGCCTCATGCATAGTATACTAATAGTGCCCGCACCTTGTCCTAATTAGCTTGGACTACCGGATCATCGCAATGCACATGTTTTAACCAAGTGTCACACAGGGGTACCTCTATGCACTTTGTACAAAGGTCTAAGGAGAAAGCTCGCATTGGATTTCTCGCTATTGATTATTCTCAACTTAGACATCCATACCGGGACAACATAGACAACAGATAATGGACTCCTCTTTTATGCATAAGCATGTAACAACAATTAATAATTTTCTCATATGAGGTTGAGGATATATGTCCAAAACTGAAACTTCCACCATGGATCATGGCTTTAGTTAGCGGCCCAATGTTCTTCTCTAACAATATGCATGCTTAACCATAAGGTGGTAGATCTCTCTTACTTCAGACAAGACGAACATGCATAGCAACTCACATGAAATTCAACAAAGAATAGTTGATGGCGTCCCCAGTGAACATGGTTATCGCACAACAAGCAACTTAATAAGAGATAAAGTGCATAAGTACATATTCAATACCACAATAGTTTTTAAGCTATTTGTCCCATGAGCTATATATTGCAAAGGTGAATGATGGAATTTTAAAGGTAGCACTCAAGCAATTTACTTTGGAATGGCGGAGAAATACCATGTAGTAGGTAGGTATGGTGGACACAAATGGCATAGTGGTTGGCTCAAGGATTTTGGATGCATGAGAAGTATTCCCTCTCGATACAAGGTTTAGGCTAGCAAGGCTATTTGAAACAAACACAAGGATGAACCGGTGCAGCAAAAATCACATAAAAGACATATTGAAAACATTATAAGACTCTACACCGTCTTCCTTGTTGTTCAAACTCAATACTAGAAATTATCTAGACCTTAGAGAGACCAAATATGCAAACCAAATTTTAGCATGCTCTATGTATTTCTTCATTAATGGGTGCAAAGTATATGATGCAAGAGCTTAAAGATGAGCACAACAATTGCCAAGTATCACATTATCCAAGACATTTTAGCAATTTACTACATGTATCATTTTCCAATTCCAACCATATAACAATTTAACGAAGAAGAAACTTCACCATGAATACTATGAGTAGAGCCTAAGGACATACTTGTCCATATGCTACAGCGGAGCGTGTCTCTCTCCCATACAGTGAATGCTAGGATCCATTTTATTCAAACAAAACAAAAACAAAAACAAACCGACACTCTAAGAAAAGCACATAAGATGTGATGGAATAAAAATATAGTTTCAGGGGAGGAACCTGATAATGTTGTCGATGAAGAAGGGGATGCCTTGGGCATCCCCAAGCTTAGACGCTTGAGTCTTCTTAGAATATGCAGGGGTGAACCACCGGGGAATCCCCAAGCTTAGAGCTTTCACTCTCCTTGATCATGTTGCATCATACTCCTCTCTTGATCCTTGAAAACTTCCTCCACACCAAACTTAGAACAACTCATTAGAGGATTAGTGGACAATAAAAATTAACATGTTCAGAGGTGACACAATCATTCTTAACACTTCTGGACATTGCATAAAGCTACTGGACATTAATGGATCAAAGAAATTCATCCAACATAGCAAAAGAGGCAATGCGAAATAAAAGGCAGAATCTATCAAAACAGAATAGTTTGTATTGACGAATTTTATCGATGCACCAGACTTGCTCAAATGAAAATGCTCAAATTTAATGAAAGTTGCGTACATATCTGAGGATCACTCACGTAAATTGGCATAATTTTCTGAGTTACCTACAGAGAAAACAGCCCAGATTCGTGACAGCAAAGAAATCTGTTTCTGCGTAGTAATCCAAATCTAGTATGAACTTTACTATCAACGACTTTACTTGGCACAACAAAACACTAAACTAAGATAAGGAGAGGTTGCTGCAGTAGTAAACGACTTCCAAGACACAAAATAAAAACAAAGTACTGTAGTAAAAACCATGGGTTGTCTCCCGTAAGCGCTTTTCTTTAACGCCTTTCAGCTAGGCGCAGAAAGTGTGTATCAAGTATTATCAAGAGATGGTGTGTCAACCTTACCTTGGGCTTTACCCTTACCTTTCTTATTGTTTTTCTTTCCCTTTGATTTAGGAAATATATGATTTCCCCCCGGTGTAGAGGTGAATTCCAGGGTGCCTTCTCCCACATCAATGACTGCTCCCAATAATTTCAGCAGGGATCTTCCGAGTGTGATTTTTCCTGTCCCTACACATTCAATAACAAGATAATCAATGGATATTGTTCTTCCAAGAATGGTTGTATGCACACCTGCGGCTATTCCCTTAGGAATTATAACAGAGTTATCAATGAGAGTTATTTCTTCTCCTCCTTCATCGACTCCCCAAAGTTTCAAAGATTTATAAATGCTCTCAGGTATAAGGCAAAATTCAGACATAATATCATAGTTGGCATGAAGAGTTCGATCACCGATAACAATTTTAACAGTAGGATCCCATAATGAAAGTTTAGAGTTCACTAAAACTTGTTCAAGACGATTACGAACATGGCAATAGTTGTCATCCAAGCGAGATGTACTTATCTCGAGATTGTTTAATCTATTATAAATGCTAGTGAGGGCTGAATCAAAGTTATTAGCTGAATCATGTGATGCAACCAACTTCTTTATGGCATTAAAAGCTTGATCCCCATTGCAATGAAGGAAATCTCCTCCCACTAAAGCATCCAAAGCATATCTATAGCGAATCATAAGACCGAAATAAAAATTACTAAGGAGCAAACTTAGAGTCATTTGAGGTTCAGTTTTACGATAAGAAGTAAAAATTCTAGACCAAGCATCCTTAAAACTCTCCTCATCCCCTTGTTTAAAAGTGAAGACTAATTCTTCAGGCGAAGAAGTAACAGGTTCAGAGCTAGACATGGTAACAAAAGTAACTAATTTTTTTGTATTTTTAATGTAGAGTGCAAGACAGTAAATAAAGCAAACTAGATAAGGTAAATGCAAGTAACTAATTTTTTTGTGTTTTTGATATAGCAAACAAGATAGCAAATAAAGTAAAACTAGCAACTAATTTTTTTGTATTTTGATTTAGTGCAGCAAACAAAGTAGTAAATAAAACTAAGCAAGACAAAAACAAAGTAAATAGATTGGGAAGTGGAGACTCCCCTTGCAGCGTGTCTTGATCTCCCCGGCAACGGCGCCAGAAAAAGAGCTTGATACGCGTACAACACGCGTCCGTTGGGAACCCCAAGAGGAAGGTGTGATGCGTACAGCGGCAAGTTTTTCCTCAGTATGAAACCAAGGTTTATCGAACCAGTAGGAGCCAAGAAGCACGTTGAAGGTTGATGGCGGCGGGATGTAGTGCGGCGCAACACCAGAGATTCCGGCGCCAACGTGGAACCTGCACAACACAACCAAAGTACTTTGCCCCAACGAAACAGCGAGGTTGTCAATCTCACCGGCTTGCTGTAACAAAGGATTAGATGTATAGTGTGGATGATGATTGTTTGCAGAGAACAGTAGAACAGTATTGCAGTAGATTGTATTTCAGTATAGAGAATTGGACCGGGGTCCACAGTTCACTAGAGGTGTCTCTCCCATAAGATAAACAGCATGTTGGGTGAACAAATTACAGTTGGGCAATTGACAAATAAAGAGGGCATGACCATGCACATACATATTATGATGAGTATAGTGAGATTTAATTGGGCATTACGACAAAGTACATAGACCGCTATCCAGCATGCATCTATGCCTAAAAAGTCCACCTTCAGGTTATCATCCGAACCCCCTCCAGTATTAAGTTGCTAACAACAGACAATTGCATTAAGTATTGCGCGTAATGTAATCAGTAACTACATCCTTGAACATAGCACCAATGTTTTATCCCTAGTGGCAACAGCACATCCATAATCTTAGAGATTTCTGTCACTTCCCCAGATTCACGGAGACATGAACCCACTATCGAGCATAAATACTCCCTCTTGGAGTTACAAGCATCTACTTGGCCAGAGCATCTACTAGTAACGGAGAGCATGCAAGATCATAAACAACACATAGACATAACTTTGATAATCAACATAACAAGTATTCTCTATTCATCGGATCCCAACAAACGCAACATATAGAATTACAGATAGATGATCTTGATCATGTTAGGCAGCTCACAAGATCCGACAATTAAGCACAATGGGGAGAAGACAACCATCTAGCTACTGCTATGGACCCATAGTCCAGGGGTAGACTACTCACACATCACTCCGGAGGCGACCATGGCGGCGTAGAGTCCTCCGGGAGATGATTCCCCTCTCCGGCAGGGTGCCGGAGGCGATCTCCTGAATCCCCCGAGATGGGATTGGCGGCGGCGGCGTCTCTGGAAGGTTTTCCGTATCGTGGCTCTCGGTACTGGGGGTTTCGCGACGGAGGCTTTAAGTAGGCGGAAGGGCAGGTCAAGAGGTGGCACGAGGGCCCCACACCACAGGTCAGCGCGGCCAGGGCTTGGGCCGCGCCGCCCTATGGTTTGGCCGCCTCGTGGCCCCACTTCGTCTCCTCTTCGGTCTTCTGGAAGCTTCGTGGCAAAATAGGACCCTGGGCGTTGATTTCGTCCAATTCCGAGAATATTTCGTTACTAGGATTTCTGAAACCAAAAATAGCAGAAAACAGCAACTGGCTCTTCGGCATCTTGTTAATAGGTTAGTTCCAGAAAATGCACGAATATGACATAAAGTGTGCATAAAACATGTAGATAACATCAATAATGTGGCATGGAACACAAGAAATTATCGATACGTCGGAGACGTATCAGTCCGCGATTATTTGTGTGGTGGATTAGGTATTCATTTACACGGGCTAGTGGGTATGTTTAGTTAGCTGGGAACGATTATTTCTGTGGTAGATTGGGTATTTTTTTTAACGTGGGCTACACGGGCCCACGACCCCCTCGGCCATCGCCCTTTCGCGTACTTCATCTCCCAAAAACCCTAAGGTGTGACAGATCATCGAGGATAGTCGCAGCCGCCTCTGCGGGGCGGAAAAACACCAGAGAGAAAAGAGCTCTCCGGCAGGCTGAAATCTGCCGGGGAAATTCCCTCCCGGAGGGGGAAATCGTCGCCATCATCACCGTCATCGAGCTGGACTTCATTGGGATCATCATCATCATCATCTCCACCACCGACACCGTCATATCCACCGCTGCACCTCGTCTCCGCTGTAACATCTAGGGTTGAATCTTGATTATTTCATAGGGGAAACTCTCCTGGTGTTGATTACTACTTGATATTGATGCTATTGAGTGAAACCATTGACAAGGTATTAACTTGTCAATGCCTACGGGTTGTATACTATGGTTTAGTTAGAAGTAGAGGGCAAGTAGATCTCGAAGGTTTCAGCCGAAAAGTACTCGACGATATGAAAACTAGGGTTTGTGAGACAATGAATCGATGCTTTCTTTGTCCCTCGACTCCCCCTTATATAGGAGGTGGAGCCGAGGGATTCGTGATGTACAAGTTACAGAGTTCGGTAAGGTTTCCAACTCCTCCCGTAATATTACAAGTGTTCTCTCCTAATACAATTCTAGCTTTCCTTAACTAGCAAATTGGGCTTCCGAATTCTCCTTATCCTTCGGGTTGTGGGCCTTCAATAAACCCCGGGTACTATCTTCGGCAGGCCCATTGGGGATGCCTATGTCAGTAGCCCCCGAGATTTTGCTTGAATCGTAGAGTCAGGGAAAATCTCCACCTTTATATTTATTCGATAACTCTGAACTTTACCACATATCTTTGCATACAAATTTCTATATTGTACAGGGATAATGGTAGTTGGGGCTAGTTCATCTGACGGATCAGGTACTAGTTAACTGCTCTAATGGCAATCCGCAAAAACCTACTTCAAGATCACGTCCCTGGACATGATCTCGGGATACTGATGTAAACTTCGACAGGTGCCGCTTAAGGTCTTACCATTCTGTCGAGTCCCAGTCATATTTATCGGGTACCTAACGCGTCCGTTAGGATTTTTCTTCGTATCTGTTGATACGGAAAAAAGTAGCAAACCGACGTCAGAGACGGCGCCTCGCCACACAGAACGGATCCGGGGTCTTACCTTCGCAAAGTTTTGCGGCATTCAGAAATTGTTCGCAACTTTGGCGTTCTGAGAATATATTGTCGAGTGCTTTTTCGGCTGTTGGAATATCACATTTTATTGAGTCAACGGATGACTTATATTGCTCTCCCGATGGGAGTATATGTAGAGTTATGTATTTAACTCGAAATATGCTCACTTTTTCTTCTTCTCTTTCTCTCTCTTTTTTATAATTTCATCGGGCACGCGAACAGCGTTCCCGATGGGAGTAACCCCCGAGGCTACAGCCAAGGACTTGTGCTTGGGTGTAGGCTCCACGCCTTATGTCGCTATATTTTTCACCTGTCGCATAATTTTTCAAATCTCTCGGGTGCGCGAACAGCGCTCCCGATGGGAGTAGCCCCCGAGGCTATGAGAAAATACTTGTATTTGATCATAGGCTCTCGCCATTTCTATTTTGTCTTTCTCGAATTTTTCATTTTTCCAAAGTAGCCCCCAAGCATTTGATCAAAAACTTGTATTTGATCAAAGGCTCTCAAAATAGTCCATAATCCTCTGCTGTCGCCTTTTTTATGAAGCTGCTTAGTCGAAACCTTCTCTTGCTAATGTGACATCACTGCTGACGATAGCCACGGCCGCTGTTCCTGGAAAACGCGAGAAGTTCTCTCTCACTGCCTTGCGGGCCCAAATTACGCATCGTATTGACACGTCGTGCAAGTGGGGGACACACGTCCTCCGCTTTTCCTGGCGCACGTACTGTAGCGCCTGTGCTTTCTTGTCTGTATGAAATTACTTTTTACCCCTTGTCCACATGTACACCATCTGTCCCGCAATCTCTCAATCCAACGGTGCGTCGATTCACTGCACCTCTATAAAAAGGCATCGTCTTCCTCCTCTAGTCCTTTCGCTCGCGCCGCACCTCTGCTTCTCCTCTGCAAAATCCTCCATTGCTCTCATTGCTTCAAGTGCTCCACCACACTCACACGCTTCTCCGCCAAGCTCATTGATGCCACCTCGCGCCCGTTTGACCAGACACAGCACTCCGGAGTCCAAGATGATGACTGCGGATCTGGGAAGCGCCGAGTGGGAAAGATCCAAGATCTCTGCCCAAGATATGAACCTGCTGAAGAAGATGGGGTTCAACAAGAAGGAGAACTCGTTCCGCTTCCCCAAGCAGGAGAGCTGTCCAAGGCCTCCAATCGAGTATCGGGTCAGTTTCGTTGACCACCTCATCCGAGGTCTTTCTCCCCCAATCCACGAGTTTCTTCGGGGTCTTTTGTTTGTCTATGGGCTTCAACTGCATCAGTTGACGCCCAATTCCATCCTCTACGTGTCGATTTTTATCACATTGTGAGTGCTTCCTCGGGGTCCAACCTAATTGGGCTCTGTGGAAGCGTATCTTCTGCCTCCGCCGTAATGGCTCCCACAACGTCGCCTACAACATTGGCGGCGTTGTTATCTATGTTCGCTTTGACGTCGAATATTTCGACGTCAAATTCCCCGACTCTGTCCAAGGTTGGCGGAATAGGTGGCTGTATGTACACGAAGAAAGCTCCAATCCAGTGGAGGACAACATCGCCCCTTTTGATGGAGAAGCCAAAATCCTTCGCCGCCATTCTTGGGATGCCGAAGCTACCGAAGCTGAGAAATTGGCGACATAAGCGCTAATGACTCGCATCCACGAGCTACAAAACACCCGCGGCAAGGAGCTATCGGGTATTGAGATCACGGCGTATTTCCTTAGGATCAGAGTGCAGCCTCTCCAGGCTCGCAAAAATCCGCTCTGGAAGTATGTTGGTGAGAAAGACGCCGATAGGCTCTCAAAAGATCTTCCTCTGAAAGATTTTGAGAAGCTTATCCGAAGAATCTCATCGCTCAGCAAGTAAGATCCAATTCCATCTTCTTGCCGTATTACGCCATATAGTGGCGCCAATCCTCTCCCCGAGGTAATTTTTCCTCTTATGTGCTATATTGTCTCCTTGAATTTTATTATTTGTCGACTGCTATTGACGTGGGCATTACCCTTCGGGTAACCGACATTGCCCTATCCCGTATTGGTTAGTTGGAGGCCCATGAAGACACCTGGAGGCAAGATGGACCACCTGGGCTACGCACCAGAGGAATCCTTGACGGGCAAGACAAGGAAGCGGCCGAACAAGGAAAGATTAGATCTAAAACTGTTGTAAACCTAGTCGTACTTGGTTAGACCTCTTGAGACCTGGCCTCCTATATAAAGGCCAGGAGAGGGGCTGCCGAGGGATAGAACCAATCATAGCAATACTAGCCACCAGAAAGTCCAGAGCTAGGTCACCATAGCACTTAGCCTCTCGACGAGATCTCAGCCGAACTATTCGGCACCCCATTGTAACCCATTATCATCATAATCAAGAACAGACAGGCAGGGCGTAAGGGTTTTACCTCATCGAGGGCCCCGAACCTGGGTAAATCACTCTCCCCGCTTGTCTGTGAACCGATGTCTCGTGTCAGCTTGCAGGATTCCGCTAACCCTAAGCCCCAAACGGAGGGCATTGCCGAGCATACAACGGGATTAGCAAAACCCGCAACACGAGCTGATCACTCAAAAGTTTTGCCGACCAACGAAATAAATACACGACTAAACGAGCAATTAAGATTTGCTCCTTCAAAATTTGCCAACGGCATCAACGTGGTAAAAATACATATACATGTATCTACCAAATAATAAACGATCCTAACACATGGATCAAGTAGTCATAACATCTATACAAACAACCTTAATTCCTGAAATCACCCTTGCGGAATGTCTTTTTCTTCAGGTGCCTTCGAATCCTTCTCCAGCTTGTCGACAATCATATTGGCAGGCAGTAAAACCTTCGGATACAGTGTCTCCAAGTCACCAGTTGCATTGGCGATGGACAGTAAATTGGCCGAAGGATAACGCGCAAGTACAAGAGCAAGCGTAAATCTGGCCCCTGCAATAACCTGAGCTCGCACCAAGTCCCGAATCTTCTTGGTATTCCCAAACTCCGACATCATAGTTAATAGTGTGGGGGGAACTCTGTTCAAGGGAAACATTGTCCTCCAAACTAACCTCAGGGCTTTGTAGCACTTGTCGAAGAAGTGGTGAACCCGTTGGACCCGATCCTGAAACTGTGCAACAGCCGACGCCTTCGACTGCTCCCGCCAAAAAAATTCTTTGGCTGACGACAACTGGGTCAGCGCGTGTACACGCTCGTGAACCCGCTTGTTCTCCTCCGCACGATTCAGAGATATGATTGGCAGAGCAATCAATAAAAGATCATGCGGCACGTTTCTGGTGGAAGAGTAATGAATACAAGGGTCAGGGGACTTACAGTTTAAACTTTCAGTGGCTTTATGAAGTTCGGTAAGGGTGTAGCGCTCTACATCAGCCACAATTTCGCCCTTCTTCTTGATGATAGCAGCCAAGGCGTAGGTGTTGCGCAGATCCTTTTCCAACTGTGTGATCCGATCCTTCATATGTTGGATCCGATCATCTACAGAAAGAGCACCCGAAGAATCTTCGACAGATGCAGGCACGGGGAACACCTGCAAGAAACAGTGTCAAAAAGCATGACAGACCGATTCCTCGAAACATCGGAAGATACTCCCATCGGGAGAATGCAAGTGACAATATTATAACAAAGAGTGTGCTAGCAACATTGCTAGCACAAAGTTTATTACAACCGAAGGATATGCAAGCAAGACAATGTTTCACATCCAATTAGGGAAAAGTTTGCTACAAAAGCTCAGAGCGCCTGAGTCTGGGTCGATAAGCTAGGGCCTGCCGATGTCTTCCTTGATGAAACCAACTCAAGAAGTTGGCGTGCACATCTAACGGCTGACGCTTTGAAGGTGCTCAAATCGACCAACCGCCCATCCTCCTCCTTCGGCAGCTCCTTGGACATTTCTTCAATGTCGGACTTAAAGCCGTGACCCATCATAAGTTGGAAGGCAAGGACAGCGCCATAGGTACGCGAAGTGTGTTTGAATACCTCGATAACCTCCTTGGTGTCAATCGCGAAGGCGTCGATCAACTGCCCCAGATTTTTATCTTGACTGATCTTGGGGAAGATCATCGAGTGTATCCGCGCCATGGCACCCTTTCCCTTCTCAAGAAGCTCCCGAGTGAGCTGATGGGAAGCAAGAGTCATCGACAAGCCGTTGGACGGAGAGTTGTTTGGAACTCTGTCCAAGGCGTCGGCAGGAATGTTGGCGGCTTCTGCAGAATGAGAAGAGATCATTGATAAAAGGCTGAGCCCATAAGTGCGATAATTGACAGAGGAAAACGAAAGAGATTACCAAGTAAAGCCAAGGAAGATTGGCGAAGGAGTTCATCCTTTTCAGCCGCCCGAGCTTCGGCAGCTAGCCTGGTCGCCTCTTCCTCCCTCAACTTCTCTTTCAACTTGCCCAGCTCCTCCTTCAAGGAGTCGACTTCTTGGCGAGCCTCGGCAGCTATCTTGACCGCGCCATCTAACTTCGAGGAAGAAGATTTAATCTCCTTTTGGAGACAAACTTTCTCTGCTTCCAGAGAAGTGAATTGGGAAGCGAAGGCCTCCAAAGAGGAGATGACTCCTCGCAGGTCCTAAAAAAGGAAAAAGGGGTTATCCAATGAAAAATCATTTAAGAAAAATACACACTCGAGAGGTTCATGCTGCAATCGAGAGGGACTTACAGAAGGAGGAGTCCTGGTAGCGGCAGTCAAAGGAGCATCCTTCCCTTTAGAAAGGGAAGAAGCGGTTGATATCTGAGCTGCGGGGGTTGCTTTAGGAACCGACGCTTCAGAAGCAGCGACGTTCGGCGGAGTGGCTCCGGGTTTGGCCTTCTTGGCCGGCGGCTCGACAAAACCTTCGTCGTTGTAAAGGGAATTGATCGACGAAAAAGTTATGAATGGAATACAAGAAGCAAAAGGATGAAATACGGCTTCAGGGAAGAAGATACTTACATATCGAAGAGGTCATCTTCATCGGCAAAGCCGCCGGTCGATCTCTTTGCAAGTGAAGACCTGGCCTCCTCCACAGCTGCATCAATAAAGGCATCATGATCAGCGTCATCATCACGCACTGATCCTTCTGTGTTGCAAGCATCATCGGCTGGGGAAGGAAGGTTGGTATGGGCAGCTTCTGAATCTATCGGGTTGCCACATTCATCCTCTGGATCTACGTGTTCGGCAGTGCGAAAATCAACAGAGACTGAGGAACCTCTTCCTTCGAAACTCTCATTTGGTGAATCTTGCGAGTTTTCGGAAACTATGGGAACCTGCTGAAGAATGGAGTGGATAAGAACAATGGAAACATGTCAAATAAACAAGCACTGTCGACTAGGCAAAAACATCATAGTAAAGGTATACGAAAGATAGTTACCTCTAACAGCGGATGGTTGGCGTCGAGAGGAGCGTAGGAAGATATCAATGGGATCGAGTCCTCCTGACTAAAGAGAGTAAGGCGACGGACTTCATCGAGCAGCTCCTTTTCCGACAGTTCAGCGACATTGATTCTGGTTTCATCTTTTGGACCCGTATACATCCACATTGGACGAACTCTTGCCATGACTGGTTGAACTCGACGCCTCAGGAACACCGCAGCTACCTCCGTGCCAATCATGGTTTGTCCATCGGCTTCTTTGATCTGAAGGAATTTGGTGAATAACTCGTCGGCTACTGCCTTTTCGTCAGAAGAAAGAATGTTCCTCCAGGAATCCTTCGGCTTAGCCTCAAGAACGTCGACAAAGCAAGGGATCTGGGACTCGGTTGTCACGGAATCTTTGACATAAAACCACTTCAGTCTCCATCCTTGCACGGATTCTCTCATCAGGAAACTAAAGTAGTTAACCTCCGAGCGAGCCACGAACCCCACACCTCCAATGACGAAGGATTCATTGCTACTGATGTACCTCTTAACGTAGAAGATTTTCTTCCACAGTCCGAAATGGGGCTCGATGCCCAAAAATGCCTCACAAAGGGTGATAAACACAGCAACGTAAAGGATTGAGTTGGGAGTAAGTTGCCACAATTGGATTTCATAAGTCCTAAGAAGGCGAAGGAGGAATTCATGGGCAGGAAGCGAAAGACCCCGATGAAGGAACGATAAGAACACCACGGTAAAACCAGTAGGAGGATTAGGCCGAGAAAAAGCACCTGGAAGAATCATGTCCCCCTCGTCGGGGGAGACCAACCCAAGGCTTCGAGCCCTCTTCTCATCACGTTTCGTGATGGAGGACGTCAGCCAATCTCCTGGCTTGGCTAAAGAGCTTGGCGGCGCCGGAGCCGTAGGAGGAGCATCTGAAGGATTCTTCCTTGAGAGAGTGGAGGAAGATTTGGTGGCGGCACCACTGGTCGTAGAGCTTCCGGTGGCAGTGACATTCTTCTTCTTCACCATTGTCTAGATCTGGGGAAGATTGGAGAAGCGGTGGCGGCGGCGCAGCGGTTGCGGAAGGAAGAAGAAGGAAGGCAAAGGCGGATGTGAGAAAGGATTAGGTATTTCTCGCCCTTTGGAGATCTTAAGAGGAGAAGAGTTGCGTGAGCACGTGCCGTTGGTGCCAGTCTATCAAACGGGCCTATTTTCGAGTAATGGTTGCGGAAATCGAGGAGACATCTTGGTAACTGCGCACAGAAAGCGGAAATTGCTTGAAAACAGGACCAAGACAGAGAAAGAATGGGCCCGGCGGGTCACGTCTTGTCAGTCAGAATCAGGATATTGATAAAACGTCATCAATGACATCATAAAATTTGCATGAAGCACTCGAAGGAAAAAACTATCGGATGGTGAACTTGAGTCTAAGCACAGATTACGAAGTGTTAGTGCTTAGACTCGGGGGCTACTCCCATCGGGAGCGCTGACGCGCACCCGATATATTGAGGACTAGAAGGAAAAGTAATGAAGAAAAAGAGGGTTGTTTAGCTCGAGTCTGCACCCAGTTGCAAGCGCCTGTGCCCATACTCGGGGGCTACTCTCATCGGGAGCGCTGGAAGCGCACCCGATAAAAAATTTTGCACTCCAGGATCATGCCCGGGGACTTGATTTTGTGTAGAGTAACGTTGTTTTGCCGTCGGTAGTTAACCAACAAAAGTTGGGCACGTTGCTCATTATCCCTTGCGAGTGGGAAATGTATCGGATGACCTATGGACACCTGCAGAAAACTTCGGTAGAGAAGAATACTCGAGTGGTACAACTTGAGTCTACGCACGGATTGCAAGCATCCGTACCTAGACTCGGGGGCTACTCCCATCGGGAGCGCTGACGCGCACCCGATAAAAAGGACGATGCTGATTCAAGGCGAAAAAGGACAATCAAGGAGAAGAACATCAACAGAAAACATGCTTCAGTCTCTACCCGAACAATGTTCGGCTAGACACTCGGGGGCTACTGACGTGGGCATTACCCTTCGGGTAACCGACAGTGCCCTATCCCGTATTGGTTAGTTGGAGGCCCATGAAGACACCTGGAGGCAAGATGGGCCACCTGGGCTGCGCACCAGAGGAATCCTTAACAGGAAAGACAAGGAAGCGGCCGAACAAGGAAAGAATAGATCTAAAACCGTTGTAAACCAAGTCGTACTTGGTTAGACCTCTTGAGACCTGGCCTCCTATATAAATGCCAGGAGAGGGGCTGCCGAGGGACAGAACCAATCATAGCAATACTAGCCACCAGAAAGTCCAGAGCTAGGTCACCATAGCACTTAGCCTCTCGACGAGATCTCAGCCGAACTATTCGGCACCCCATTGTAACCCATTATCATCATAATCAAGAACAGACAGGCAGGACGTAAGGGTTTTACCTCATCGAGGGCCCCAAACCTGGGTAAATCGCTCTCCCCGCTTGTCTGTGAACCGATGTCTCGTGTCAGCTTGCAGGATTCCGCTAACCCTAAGCCCCAAACGGAGGGCATTGCCGAGGAGTACCCTCGACAGCTATCTTTCTAGCTTTTTGCACAACTTCTTTTTTATCGACACTCTTTCTTCTTCTTTTTTTCTCAGAACCACCCCATTCTTGCTTCTCTTCCTCCTCTTCCTGAGGGTGGAGAAGTTGAGGACCGTACCGTTGTCGATGATGACAACCAGGGTACCTCGCGCCCTGAAAGTGAAGTCGCGGGTTCTCACAAATCCGCGGCTTCTTCTGAAAAAGACGCTGATTCTGAGGCCACTGCCTCGACACATTCCCACCCTCCTGCTGTTTCTCCAAGGAACAAGAGGAAGAGGGACGAAGTCAAAGATTCCGGCACCTCCAAAGCCGAAGAAGCTGCTCCTTCAGATAGGAAGGCAGCTTTCAATCCATACCTTGACGCCCTCGTCAGCTCGTAAGTTACCCTTTGCTTCTTACTGTTTTGCTTCTTTGAAGTTTTTTGTCTATCTTGCTTCTTATACTGTCGCCATTTTACTGTAGTGGTGACGAGGAAGAAACACCAGCTATTGACGCGACTGCTCGAACGAGTACGTCACATACTTTAGTTGTTTCTGAAGTGCAAGTTGAAGGAGAAGAATCTTCACCTCCTCAACAAAACACCGAACAACCTACTCCTCCTGCAAGCCCCCATGTCCCTTCGCCAAAAAGGGCGAGGGTTGAATCAATCACGGAGCCTGCCTTACAATTGGGTGGTTCCTCGACTCCTCTTTTGGATGATGTAAGTCCCTAAATACTTTCTGATGATATCGAGTTTTTGATTGTTTGCTTCTTTTTGCTTTGTCCTGTCGAGCTTTTGACTATATTGACACTTTCTTTCTCTATCTTTCTTTATCAGCCTTTAATTAAGGAATTCATCCGCTTCGGTGCCCAATTCGTCGGGTACCGTGAATATGCTAGCAAGGCTGAAGGTAATATTTTTCTGCTTTTCCTGGCCCATGACTTCTCACTCCTTTCTTGTCGTGATTTTGACTGGTTTTGAATATTTTGGCAGAAAAACTTGCGGAAGCAAACAAGCATGCCGATGCACTTGCTCAAAAATTGGAGCAAAGTGAGAAGGCTCGTAAGGAGGCTGAAGCAGATGCGAAGAAGGCCAAGGCAGATGCTGAAAAGGCCAAGGCAGATGCTGCTGGTGTTGAAGATCTTCAGAAGAGGCTTCACGACGCAGAAACTGCTTTGAGCGACAAAATAGCTGAGCAAGCTGCTCGAGAGGAAAAAATCCTCAGTCGCTTGGAGGCACAAAGTCGACGTTTTGTTAGTAATTCTCGACTCTTTGTGCATTTCCTGGAGTTACTTCTCATTTTCCGAGCACTCTTTATTTACGAGCTATCCTTTGCTTCTTTTCAGGGAGAACTCATCAAGAGTACGAAGTGGATGGTCCTGAAGGCGACGAGCTTCTCGATGCGCTAACCCTTCTTGAAATCCATGGGGATGAAGCACGCGAAGGCCTCGCTGATGCTGAGGCAGGTTTGTCGAAGCTTTTCCCCTACTTCTTCCCGAAGAAAGAGGAGCCCAACACTTTTGTTGCTCTTGCCAAAAGCTTCAATGTGCCGGAAGATCTTGGGCTCAAACTTCGCCAAGAGGGCCTGAAGGTTGGCGTTGAGGGCACCATCGCGCTGATTGCTGATAGCCAGCAAAATGTCGACTGGACCAAGGTTGGCGACATTGGGGTGATGGAAACAAAGAAGTGGCAATATCTAATTAGAGCTGCCAAACCTCCCTCAAAGCCAATCCTTGCCTACCTTGGTGTTACACCAACTCCTGCTCCAAGCACATCCAAGCCGGAGGTCAAGTAGACCACCCTTTCTTTTCTTTTTTCCTTTTGATGCTATCGCCAAAGTAGCTTTGGCGACGCCTACCCCACTAGTTTGTTAGGGTTTTCTCCATTGTAATGTCTTGTAAATATTCTGAAAATCAATGGAATTCTATCTTGCTTGATGATTGATGTCGAGCCTTTTCTTTCAGTTGACGTTCGAGAACTATACTCCAACTCCTGCTCCTTCCGATGTTTTGCCTACCTCTTCTTGCTCGAAGAAAGCGCTTGTGAACAGTGAACTTGGTGAAGATTCCTCGAGTAAGAGTTTGTCGCAAGACTTGGAAGAACTTCGTCAACAACTTCAGTATGCGAAAAAGCAAACACTTGTGATGATGGAGCAATCTCGCAAGGCATCCGAAAAGGAGAAGATTGCACTTCAACAAGCTCGAGAGGCCATTGCTGCCAAGGAAGCCACCGTTTCTGAAGCTGAAAAGGCAAACACTCGAGAGAATTGCATGCTCGAACTGATGAATGAAGCCAGTGTCGATATGTCAGATATGCTTTTTCAAACCAGAACTTCTTCTATCTTTCTGCTGTATCCTTTTTTGAATTTCTCGTGCTGTCGCCAAATAGGTTCCTTTCTCGACGCTGCTACTGAAGACGAAAGGGTAAACGCGAGGACAAATCTTCTCGTTAACCTTTCTCTTGACCACGGTTCTCTGTTCTGGGCCACTCCAGAGCGGACCCGACAGATTGTCAGGTTTCAAGACCGCGCCTGTCAGGTTCGCGAGTTCCTTGATCTCTCCACTAGAACATTGTCCCTTGTTTACAAGACAATGTTTCCTCGGGACGAGGCGCCCGACACTCTTCTTGGTTTGATGGAAAAATTTCGGGATGCTCCTCGTATTCATAACTTTGTACGAGCTCAATTGACTGCTGGGGCAAGATTGGCCATGATCATGATACAGATTTGCCATCGAAAATTAGACCTGACGATGATTGTCTCCAAATGTCTGGCCAAGCAGTCGAAGCGAAAAAGTAACGTCGATAAAATCAACGACATTGTGACTCCTGTAGCCGAAGAAATGATGGACGAACTTCTTCGGATGGATTCTGAATTCTTTGTCAAAGGGAGCTATGCTGATCATACGACGACTGCTGCAAATAACAAAGGTCTATCCATAGATAGTATATTAGGCATTGACTGAGTTGTACTATATTGCGAGAAAATCATGTCTATATTGTTTGTTGAATTCTTTGTGTTAATGGAGTTGTCTATATTGTGAAGTGTAATCTATATTGCGAAGCCCCCGAGCCTTTAGCCGGAGCTTATACTATTTTTTCGTCTTGATGAATTTACTATTTTGCGAGAGTATATATATTTTGTTGTTGCGGGTTATGAGCCCCCAAGCCTGTCGACGAAAAAGATGTATGTCACCAGTATCTTTTACTATATTGCAGCACCGCGAGCCCGCCTCATTAAAAACCTTTCCAGCCCCACTCGGTGCCCTGAAAAGGAAAAGAGTGCGTCTGAAAACTCGCGGGTTCGACTCTAGGCGTAGAACCGCCTAAGCTGCGCCACGTTCCAGGGGTTTTTCTCGGGAACCCCTATCTTCTTGTCCTTGATCATGTATGCTCCTCCTTCGATTACTTCAGTGACGATGTAAGGGCCAAGCCATGGCGACTCGAGTTTTTCAGTACTTTGTTGATTGAGTCGTAGGACTAAATCTCCGACCTGAAAAGATCTTGGCCGCAGTCGTCGACTGTGGTAGTTTTTCAAGTCTTGCTGGTACTTAGTGACCCATGATAGTACTTCATCTCGAGCTTCATCGAGTGCATCTACGTCATCCTCTAATGCTCTTCTGGAAGTTTCTTCATCATACTCTATGACTCTTGGGGAATCATGCTCTATTTCGATCGGTAGCACTGCCTCAGCTCCGTGGACCAGAAAGAATGGAGTTTCCTGCGTTGCTGTATTTGGCGTTGTTCGAATACTCCATAAAACACTTGGCAACTCTTCTGGCCAAGTATGTCGAGCTTTTTCCAGCGGTCCAAGAAGGCGCTTCTTTATACCGTTGCAGATGAGACGGTTGGCTTTCTCGACTTGACCATTGGTTTGTGGGTGCCCAACTGACGCGAAGTGCAATTTGATGCCTACTTCTGCGCAGTATGCCTTGAATTCCTTGGATGTAAAGTTACTACCATTGTCCGTGACGATGCTATGAGGTACCCCAAACCGAAAAACAATGCTCTTCACGAATTTTATTGCTGACGCTGCATCTGGTGAATTTATCGGCTTCGCTTCTATCCACTTGGTGAATTTGTCGACAGCGACAAGCATATACTCGTATCCTCCTGGCGAGGCCTTATGCAATTTTCCCACCATATCGAGACCCCATTGGGCAAAAGGCCAAGACAATGGTATTGGCATCAGTTCTGCTGCCGGAGAGTGCGGTTTTGCGGCAAATCTTTGGCATGCGTCGCAAGTTCGTACTATCTCCTTTGCGTCCTCGATTGCTGTCAACCAGTAAAATCCGGCTCGAAAAACCTTCGCCGCGATAGCTCGACTGCTCGCGTGATGACCACATATTCCTTTGTGTACCTCCTTTAAGATTATCCTCCCTTCTTCGGGTGTAACACACCTTTGCAGTACGCCTGAAATACTGCGTTTGTACAACTCCCCTTTGACCACTGTAAAGGCTTTGGATCGTCGAATAACTCGCCTTGCTTCAACTGGGTCGTCGGGTATCTCGTTCCTTAAGATATATGATATGTACGCTTGCATCCATGGGACCTGCACCATCATTACCAGCTCCTGGTCCTCTTCTTCTTCTAGTGCTTCTTTGGGAGGCGCCGAAGTTTTCTCCTCCTTCTCCTTCTTCCGCGCCTTCTTTGGCTTTGTGGATCTCTCGGCTATCTCTTCCCAAAACACACCTGGCGGAATTGCGAGGCACTGCGACCCGATGTTTGCGAGAACATCGGCTTCATCATTACTCAGCCTGCTGATGTGATTTACTTCGCATCCATCAAATAACTTCTCGAGCTCATTGTACACTTCCTTGTATGCCACCATACTGTCATTGACTGCATCACATTGGTTCATGACTTGCTGAGCCACCAACTGCGAGTCGCCAAAGATTTTTAATCGGGTTGCACCACAAGCTTTCGCCATCTTCATCCCGTGTATAAGAGCTTCATATTCTGCTTCATTGTTAGATGCGTTTGGGAACGTCATGCGTAGGACATACTTCAGTTTGTCGCTTTCAGGTGATATGAGTATCACGCCTGCCCCGGCTCCTTCTACCCTCTTGGACCCGTCGAAGTTCATAATCCAAGTTCTCGATAAATCTGGGGGTCCTGTATTTTGCAACTCCATCCACTCTGCGATGAAATCTGGCAGAATTTGCGACTTTATTGCTTTTCTTTTTTCATACGTGATGTCCCGAGGAGAAAGTTCTATTCCCCAAAGGGATACACGACCTGTAGCTTCTGGATTGTTCAATATATTTGATAGAGGTGCTTCATTGACCACTACGATCGGGTGTGCCAAAAAATAGTGGCGCAATTTGTAGGATAACATTGCGTAGAAAACAAAAAATTTCCTACCGCGAACACGCAATCCAAGCCAAGATGCAATCTAGAAGATGGGAGCAACGAGGGGATGATCAAGACTAACCCTTGAAGAGATTCCAAAGCCTATAAGAGTAGGCTCTTATTGCTGCGGTAGACGATCACTTGCCGCTTGCAAAAGCGCGTAGAAGATCTTGATCACGGTGCCACAATCGGGCAGCACCTCCGTACTCGGTCACACGTTCAGTGTTGATGAAGACGACGTCCTTCTCCCCGTTCCAGCGGGCAGCGGAAGTAGTAGCTCCTCCTTGAATCCGGCAGCACGACGGCGTGGTGGCGGTGGCGGTGGAGATCTCCGGCGGAGCTTCGCTAAGCATATGCGGGAGAAGTGGAGGAGGAGAAGAAGCTAGGGTTTGGGGAGAGAGGGGGGTTGGGCGCCGGCCCTCTAAGGGGTGCGGCCAAGGCTGAGCCAAAGAGTGGCTGCCCCCCTCCCTCTCCTCCTCATTATATAGGTGGAAGCCCCAAGAGTTCTAGTCCAAGTCTTCGAATAAGACCCCAACACTAAAACCTCCCATATGTGGGAAACCTACTCAAGGAGGGAGTCCTACCCAAGGTGGGACTCCCACCTTTCCTTGAGGTGGGTTGGCCGGCCACCCTAGGGGAGTCCACCTTGGACTCCTCCCCTTTAGGGTTGGCTGGCCACGCAAGGTGGAGTCCCTCCGGGACTCTACTTTCCATGGTGATTTCTTCCGGACTTTTCTAGAACCTTCTAGAACCTGCCATAAATGCACCGGATCATTTCCAAACTTGGAATATGACTTCCTATATATGAATCTTATTCTCCGGACCATTCCGGAACTCCTCGTGATGTCCGGGATCTCATCCGGGACTCCGAACAAATATTCGAACTCCATTCCCTATTCAAGTTCTACCATTTCAACATCAAACCTTAAGTGTGTCACCCTACGGTTCGCGAACTATGCGGACATGGTTGAGTACTCACTCCGACCAATAACCAATAGCAGGATCTGGAGATCCATAATGGCTCCCACATATTCAACGATGACTTCAGTGATCGAATGAACCATTTACATATGATACCAATTCCCTTTGTCACGCGATATTTTACTTGTCCGAGGTTTGATCATCGGTATCACTCTATACCTTGTTCAACCTCGTCACCTGACAAGTACTCTTTACTCGTACCGTGGTATGTGGTCTCTTATGAACTTATTCATATGCTTGCAAGACATTAGACGACATTCCACCGAGAGGGCCCAGAGTATATCTATCCGTCATCGGGATGGACAAATCCCACTGTTGATCCATATGCCTCAACTCATACTTTCCAGATACTTAATCCCACCTTTATAACCACCCATTTACGCAGTGGCGTTTGGTGTAATCAAAGTACCTTTCCGGTATAAGTGATTTACATGATCTCATGGTCATAAGGACTAGGTAACTATGTATCGAAAGCTTATAGCAAATAACTCAATGACGTGATCTTATGCTATGCTTAATTGGGTGTGTCCATTACATCGTTCATATAATGATATAACCTTGTTATTAATAACATCCAATGTTCATGATTATGAAACTAATCATCCATTAATCAACAAGCTAGATAAGAGGCATACTAGGGACTCTTTGTTGTCTACATATCACACATGTACTAATGTTTCGGTTAATACAATTATAGCATGATATATAAACATTTATCATAAACATAAAGATATATAATAACCACTTTTATTATTGCCTCTTGGGCATATCTCCTTCAGTCTCCCACTTGCACTAGAGTCAATAATCTAGTTTACATTTGTAAAGATATAACACCTTGGCCTTCTGGTGCTTTATCATGTTTTGCTCACGGGAGAGGTTTTAGTCAATGGATCTGACATGCTCAGAAACATATGTATTTTGTAATTCATTTGCGTCTCAATGCATCACTCATTTCCAAATGAGTCGGCATTAAATATGTTTGATCTTCTGGTGGAACCTTAATTCCGCGGTCTGAAATATGTCACTAATATTGTCACACACAATATAGCTTCAAAGTTCTGACTCTGTCGGAACTACACCAAGTTCTCAAAGAACCTCTTGACTTTAACATCCTTTGTCATTGTCAAAACAATGACATACTCTGCCTTCTTTTGTAGAATCCGTCATAATATTTAGAACTCTTCTAAATCTAGCATAGACAACTTCTAGCTCATTGTGCTACCTTTTAAACAACACTTAGTCTAATTTGAGATTGAAATTTTATTTTCATATGTGACAAAACAAATATCAGTGCAACATCTTACAGCGATTTGTTTGTCATTTCTCCATACAAAACTATATATATATTCTTGGTTCTTCTTAAGTACTTCAAGAATATTCTTACTGTTTTTCAATGATCATCACATGAATCATTCTGTTATATGCTCCTAACCTTTTAGAGCACAAGATATCTGATTTTGTACATATTATTCATGGTCTAAAATCACTCATGTGTTTTTACTCATCGAGTGTCAGATACACTCAAGTCTTGTTAAACCTTCACATGACAAGAACATTTTCTTAATATTTCTATATTGAACTATTTCAATATCCATTCTATGTACTTTGACTTTGAACATATTTATGTGTTTTAATCTATCTTCGTAGATCTTGACACAAAATTTGTTTCAGTCCATATCACTTTCATTGAAGTTAATTTCTCAATGAAACCTTTTAATCAAGTATATAATTACATCATTTATAACCAACTATATGTCATCTACATAAAGTATTATAAATATGTCTTAGCGCTCCCACTTAATTTCTTGCAAATGCAAGCCTCTTCATCGTCTCTGATGAAATCAAAAACTCTTTTGACTATTTCATCTGGTGAAGATTCCAACTCCGTGATACTCACTTCATCCAATTGAAGTTTGTATACCTATCTAGTATTCCACGGACCAGCAAAACTCTTGGTTGTATCTTGTATACACCTTTAATATATACTTCTGATAAGTAATGTATTTTGCCATCCTACTAACATATCTCAAAAGAAATATGTAGTGATTACTAGAATAATCCACATAGACTATAAGCATTGCTATGGAAGATCTAATCTTATCGTAGTCAACTCTTTGAACTTTGTCGTTAACAATTTTTCGACAAGTCGAGCTTCTTCAAGGATATTTCATCCAAGTCTATAGATCCATTTACTTTAAAAAAGTATTCATCTATTATGGATCTTATGGCGCATGGCTATTTTAACGGAGTCAGGGCCCATCATAACTTCTTTGTTTGTAGTTGGTTTATCATTGTTCAAAATCAATCCTTTGTCCACAAATCATTTATTTGATCACAAAGTAAACCATACCTACAAGGTTCAATATGTACTTCGATCTCCATGGCTAAAACACTTTGTAGCTATGGGAGCCATGATCGTCGTGGCCGCTTCCGGAACCATTTCCAATGCTGCGCTACTCTGATCATTATGCTCAAGTTCATAAACCTTATCAAGTTCTATTGTCCTCCCACTCAAAAAATTTGCTAGAAACAATTTCTTGGAAATAATAAACATTGACAAACACTTTTGTCTTTGTCTTCATAGTGGGAAGAATTCCCAATCAATTCTTTGGGATAACCAACAAAGACATTTATCCGATTTTGGTTGTAAACTTATTTACTTATGCTATGCATACCAAAATTTAAGAAAGGACTATTAGGGTTCATACCCATGCCATAACTTGTATGGTGTCATTTCTACGGATCATGATGATGCTCTATTCAGTGTAAAAGCGGTAGTCACTAAAGCATAATCCACAAAATTATAATGGCATCAATATTTTATCTCATCATTAATCCAACAAGGTTTGGATACATCTCTCGGATACTATATCTTCATTATGATACTCCAAGAAATGTGAGTTGTAGAACAATTTCATGACTCTCTTAGATGTTCGCTAAAAATCGTAATTCAAATATTTTCATCATGATCCAATCATAGATATTTGACTTTTCTATTACGATGATTTCCACTTCATGCTGAAATTTATTTGAATCCATTCAAATGTTTCAAACTTCTTCCTTATTGAATATATCCATATATATACTCAATTCATTGTTGAAAGTTTTCATGAAGTAGAAGAATCTCCCGCACACAACTATGCTCAGTGAACCACATACATCATTATGTATTTTTCACAAAGTTTGTTGCCCGTTCAACTCTTGGCCTATGAACGGTATTTTAATCATTCTCTTTAGAAAAGATTTGCAAGCGCCAAATGATTCAAAAATCAAATGACTCCAAAAATCCATTTGCATGGAGTTCCTTCATGCGTTCCTTTCTAACATGACCTAAATGGCGGTTCCACAAAATGGAATTCAAATCATTTGCCTTATGGCATTTTAGCGTCAGTTTTATGTATGTGGGTTTCACCATTAAGATTTATAATAACTTATCCATCGTACATGGAGTAATGTCATAATTTGAACAACTCATTGTTTTCATTTGACCAGAGCAAAATAACAATTATTAAGTTCTTTATTATAAATTCTAAGAGCTAGATAGAATGCCAACGACGAACATAATAACACTTTATTTTGTTCCAGACGTGCATTCCTATCATATTCCTTGTCAGTCACTTAGGCCATTGTATTCTTGTATTGCGTTGTTTTGTATGACACTTCATACCAACCAATATGGTACTAATACCCAAGAATTTCATTGTGTGACTTAACTAGGAATACAACCGTAACATGTATATCATTTATATACACCTGAGCTAGACTTTCTAGTCTTTTCTTTTCTTTTTGCCAAAATATCTTTCGCAGTTTCTCTTTTAGCTTTCCTCATTATTCAGAAAAACACTTCAACATTAATAACTTCTAGGTTTGTTGGTCAAATACCAATAACCTTGAGGTTCTTACTTTGAAGTTGATCATCATATGACAAGTGTTCCAGATTTCACTATTAGTAACTTTGTAATATGATGAACAATTTCACTCATAATTTTATCCATCATATCATGACGACTTTCCGAGACCATGTCTGTACATGCTAGGCTCGTAAAGTTTTAACCTTGGTATTTGCATGTGCAAATCTAGCTTGCACCCATTGTATGCACACGTAGAATCTATCACACCCGATCATCACGTGATGCTTCGAAACGACGAGTTTTAGTAACGGTGCATATTAAGGATGGTCACTTCATGGATATGCGAATATCGTTAGTGCCCCAATAGTTGGAGGATTGTGACGCCTTAGGTCTTCAACCTTCATACATTCCCATAAAACTTATGAGTTCATGTAGTCTCACCAAATTATATTCTATCATCTTGCAATAAGGTCTTAGATATCACATATATCTCATACCTTGATTATTTCTGAAAACTAAATTTTCAGCTCCTTACTTTTCAAACAGATTTGAACTTCAAGTTTTCACGGAGACAAGATAACTTTAGGTACTAATTGAAACCATAGCTCTTTGAATCAACAATGTGAGGTTTACTAAAAGTTTGCAATAGGACTTAATCGATTCTTGATTCTTTAACAATACGGTACCAATCCGTAAAGTTTCTTGTCAGATTTTAACAGTATTTCTATCTCAATTATAAGACTAGCGCATAGTAGTAAACGGATGCCAATACTACAAAATTAATTCAAAATACTACTCAGACTATGTTTATGATAATTAGTTCATGTTTTAATCTAATTACTAATGAACTCCCACTTAATACAACATCCCTCATAGTTGTTAAGTAGTACACGATCCAAATTCACTACACCAAAAACCGATCATCACGTGAGATGATGTAGCTTCAATGGTGAATATCAACATGTTGATCATATCATCCATATGACTCGTGTTCAACCTTTCGGTTTCCGTTGTCCCGAGGCCATGTCTGTACATGCTAGGCTCGTCAAGCAAACCCAAGTATTCCGCGTGTGCAACATGGCTTACACCCGTTGTATGTGAATCGTTGAATCAATCACATCCGATCATCACGAGATGCTTTGAAACGACGAACTGTTACAACGGTGCATACGAGGGGAGAACACTTTATTATCTTGATATTAATGTGAGGGATCATCTTATAATGCTACCGTCGTGTTCTAAGCAAAATAAGATGCATAAAGGATTAACATCACATGCAGTTCATATGTGATATGATATGGCCCTTTTGTCTTTGCGCCTTCGATCTTCATCTCCAAAGCATGGACATGATCTCCATCATCAACGGGCATGATCTCCATCATTGTCGGCGTAGCGTCAAGGTCCATGGCGCCGTCTTCATGGTTGTTCACCTCATGTAGCAACTATTACAACTACTTTGAAATACTACTCAACATGAAATTTAAAGACAACCATAAGGCTCCTGCCGGTTGCCACAATACAATAATGATCATCTCATACATATTCATCATCACATTATGGCCATATCACATCACCAAACCCTGCAAAAACAAGTTAGACGTCTCTAATTTGGTTTGCATATTTTACGTGGTTTAGGGTTTTCGAGAGAGATCTAATCTACCTACGAACATGAACCACAACGTTGATACTAATGTTTTCAATAGAAGAGTAAGTTGAATCTTCACTATAGTAGGAGAGACAGACACCCGCAAAGCCTCTTATGCAATACAAGTTGCATGTCGAACGAGGAACAAGTCTCATGAACGCGGTCATGTAATGTTAGTCTGGGCCGCTTCATCCCACTATGCCACAAAGATGCAAAGTACTCAAACTAAAGATAACAAGAGCATCAACGCCCTCAAAACCATTGTGTTCTACTCGTGCAACCATCTATGCATAGACACGGCTCTGATACCACTGTAGGATAACGTTGCATAGAAAACAAAAATTTTCCTACCGCGAACACGCAATCCAAGCCAAGATGATCAAGACTAACCCTTGAAGAGATTCCAAAGCCTATAAGAGTAGGCTCTTATTGCTGCGGTAGACGATCACTTGCCGCTTGCAAAAGCGCGTAGAAGATCTTGATCACGGTGCCACAATCGGGCAGCACCTCCGTACTCGGTCACACGTTCGGTGTTGATGAAGACGACGTCCTTCTCCCCGTTCCAGCGGGCAGCGGAAGTAGTAGCTCCTCCTTGAATCCGGCAGCACGACGGCGTGGTGGCGGTGGCAGTGGAGATCTCCGGCGGAGCTTCGCTAAGCATATGCGGGAGAAGTGGAGGAGGAGAAGAAGCTAGGGTTTGGGGAGAGAGGGGGGTTGGGAGCCGGCCCTCTAAGGGGTGCGGCCAAGGCTGAGCCAAAGAGTGGCTGCCCCCCTCCCTCTCCTCCTCATTATATAGGTGGAAGCCCCAAGAGTTCTAGTCCAAGTCTTCGAATAAGACCCCAACACTAAAGCCTCCCATATGTGGGAAACCTACTCAAGGAGGGAGTCCTACCCAAGGTGGGACTCCCACCTTTCCTTGAGGTGGGTTGGCCGGCCACCCTAGGGGAGTCCACCTTGGACTCCTCCCCTTTAGGGTTGGCTGGCCACGCAAGGTGGAGTCCCTCCGGGACTCTACTTTCCATGGTGATTTCTTCCGGACTTTTCTAGAACCTTCTAGAACCTGCCATAAATGCACCGGATCATTTCCAAACTTGGAATATGACTTCCTATATATGAATCTTATTCTCCGGACCATTCCGGAACTCCTCGTGATGTCCGGGATCTCATCCGGGACTCCGAACAAATATTCGAACTCCATTCCCTATTCAAGTTCTACCATTTCAACATCAAACCTTAAGTGTGTCACCCTACGGTTCGCGAACTATGCGGACATGGTTGAGTACTCACTCCGACCAATAACCAATAGCGGGATCTGGAGATCCATAATGGCTCCCACATATTCAACGATGACTTCAGTGATCAAATGAACCATTTACATATGATACCAATTCCCTTTGTCACGCGATATTTTACTTGTCCGAGGTTTGATCATCGGTATCACTCTATACCTTGTTCAACCTCGTCACCTAACAAGTACTCTTTACTCGTACCGTGGTATGTGGTCTCTTATGAACTTATTCATATGCTTGCAAGACATTAGACGACATTCCACCGAGAGGGCCCAGAGTATATCTATCCGTCATCGGGATGGACAAATCCCACTGTTGATCCATATGCCTCAACTCATACTTTCCAGATACTTAATCCCACCTTTATAACCACCCATTTACGCAGTGGCGTTTGGTGTAATCAAAGTACCTTTCCGGTATAAGTGATTTACATGATCTCATGGTCATAAGGACTAGGTAACTATGTATCGAAAGCTTATAGCAAATAACTCAATGACGTGATCTTATGCTATGCTTAATTGGGTGTGTCCATTACATCATCTATTATATACTAAAAGCAAAATAAGTGTCTAAAATAGAGATACTACGTTGATCCACATCATCCGAATTATTTCAACTGTTAGATATGTTATTTAATGGTCAGGATTAAAAGAGTTTACGTAACATGTAGGAGCATATTTTTTGACACAAAATAAGTGTCTAAAATAGAGATACTACGTTGATCCACATCATCCGAATTATTTCAACTGTTAGATATGTTATTTTAATGGTCAGGATTAAAAGAGTTTACGTAACATGTAGGAGCATATTTTTTGACATATAAGGTATGTCATATTTGACACATACAATGGTCAGGATTAGTTTATGTAACATGTACGAGCATTTTTTTTTACATATAAGATATGTCATATTTGCCACGTACATGCCTCCTTTCCGTATGGAAAGAAAATATAAAGAGTCTGGAACTATTACGTACCGGAACATGATTATTTCAATTAGTTCTTTTTCATGCAGCAAGAGTCCATGGGTCGTACTACTCCATGCAAAAACTGATGTAAAAGTTAATTGAATCTCTAACTCGAATACGTACATGCACTAGACGAACTTAAATATGTTTTTCTCCTATACAAACCTTAGTGTTTTTTTTACATGAAAAACCTTAATGTGTTGACTAAGTACATCCACACACACACGTGAACTCCTTTTGCTTATTAGAGACTTAAGTGTATGCTTATAAAAACTGTTTTCAAGGAAAATACATATAGACGGGTTTGAAGTCAATTTGTACCTCTATTTGTGTGTTAACAGAATTTGGCACGCATAAAGTAGCAAAAGGTTTTTCATGGCCTATGTAGGCACACTACCATAATAATTCTATAATCCATAAAATAATACTCTCTTCGTGTGAAAAAGATATCGTAAATTTATCTAAATTGTTTTATATCTAGACATTATTTAATGTATAAATACATCAAGATGTAGACAAATCTACAACATGTTTTCGGAATGGACGGAGTATAAATTTCAAGAAAAATAATTAGAGAACGATTCACATATATAGCTGGGAGTTCGAATGTACAAATAGATAATGATGTACTACTAGGCTTAACTACATATCATCATAGAATAATTTAAAAAAAATTATATACAACGCGTTAAAATTGAATATGAAAGGTATTTATGATCCACTGCTTGATAGTGTATTAGGTAAACCCAAATTATGAATCATAAAAAACATGTGGCATCCACTTTTCAGGCACCACATTAGTCCACATCATCTAAATTAGTCCTATTTGCCTGGTCGTGTGGATGTGCTCATAGGAGTAGGATGTGAGTGTATGTACATATTTGTGAGTGTCTCCCACTATATTGTGTTTTCCAAAAGAAATGCTGCTATGATTTAATCAAGTATTTGAAGTCGTACAATATATGGATTTGTGTGTAAAGGTAATATACCGTGTAGTTCCAAAATACGTAAATAAAAAAGAGGAACATAGAGGCAGAGATTTCTGGGATTAATAGTATCGGCCAACTCCATCTATCTAGCAAACATAACTATATGTGATCTCGACATATCTTAGCAAAATTAAATCCGAGCCAAGGCCAACATGTGTTCATTGTTGACATGTTAATCGACATAATTTAAAAGAGCAAAAATGCCAAGATTGGACATGTAAATGAAAATGTTTGACTGCAAATATTGAATTTAGTACATGACAACCAAACTGAATGCAACACCAGATTTAAGTTTAATTTTTATTTATTTATTGATGTGTCAATGAGTAGAGTATAGAAAAATTAAGATGTGTAAATGAGTAGAGTATAGAAAAATAGAGATGTGTCAATGAGTACAGTATAGAAAAGATTGAGATGTGTCAATCAGTAGAGTATACATGCAATGCCAGCTGTCAGTATACAAAGATGCACCACACCATTTTTTGCTATAATTATACCTAAACCAATCACAACAGATAGAACTGCCTATATGCACTTCAATGCATCACAATCAACATAGATTCGTTTTTGGTAGAACATATTGTTTAATGCAACAAACACCATTAGATATATTTACCAAATAAGTTATAGTTACTTATGTTAATATATATAGTGGGTATAGAACTAATTAGTTATTTTCATAATAATCAATTGTGATTGTGTGATATGAGTATATGTGAAACCTACTCTCTTAGTTCTCGGAAAATTACATAAAAATATATACAATGCCCTCGCATCTGCGAGGGCCACTCTGCTAGTTCATATAATGATATAACCTTGTTATTAATAACATCCAATGTTCATGATTATGAAACTAATCATCCATTAATCAACAAGCTAGATAAGAGGCATACTAGGGACTCTTTGTTGTCTACATATCACACATGTACTAATGTTTCGGTTAATACAATTATAGCATGATATATAAACATTTATCATAAACATAAAGATATATAATAACCACTTTTATTATTGCCTCTTGGGCATATCTCCTTCACAATTTCCTTGCGGTTGTGAACACTCCATATGATAGCTTCTGGTACTGCGGGTACCGCTGTTTTGAAGGCGATAAAACTTCACTAATGAAATATACTGGCCTTTGCACTCCATGGAGTTTTCCTTCTTCTTTTCTTTCGACAACTAGCACCGTGCTGACCACCAGAGGTGTGGCTGCAATGTATAACAAGAGGGGTTCCTTCTCTTTCGGCGCCCCCAAGATTGGTGGTGTCGAAATTGTGCGTTTAAGATCCTCGAAGGCTCTATCTCCCTCTTCATTCCACTGGAACTTCTCTCCTTGCTTGATTAAGGCGTAGAACGGCAATGCCTTTTCTCCCAGCCTGGCGACGAATCTGCTTAAAGCTGCGACTCGCCTAGTTAGCTGTTGTATCTCTTTCAACTTTGTTGGCTTCCGCATTGTTAGGATAGCTTGGATTTTTTTGGGGTTAGCTTCAATCCCTCTTGCTGAGACTAGGAACCCGAGAAGTTCTCCTGCAGGGACGCCGAAAGAACACTTCGTCGGATTCAGCTTGAGGCAGAATTTGTCGAGGTTGTCAAAAGTTTCGTTCAAGTCCTCGATTAACGTTGCTCCCTTTTTTGATGTTATTACGACATCATCAATGTACACTTGTACGTTTTTGCCAATCTGTGTTGCTAAGCACTTCTGCATCATCCTCTGATATGTTGCTCCCGTGTTTTTCAGACCAAAAGGCATTGTTCGATAGCAAAACACGCCATAAGGTGTGATGAACGCTGTTTTGACCTCGTCCTCTTCTTTCAATCGGATCTGGTTATAACCAGAGTAAGCATCCAGGAAGGAAAGACGTTCACATCCTGCTGTGGAGTCGATAATTTGATCGATCCTTGGGAGGGGAAAGTGATCATTTGGACAATGTTTGTTGAGACACGTAAAGTCGACACACATGCGAAGGACTTTAGTGTTTTTCTTTGGGACCAATACTGGGTTTGCGACCCACGTGGCCTCTGTGTGCAGCTCTTTGATGAAACCAGCTTCTCTCAGTCTATTGATCTCTGACAGCATAGCTTTGCGGTTTGGCTCCGAAAATCATCGCAGAGGTTGTTTGATTGGTCTCGCTAGTGGATCCAAATTTAGGTGGTGCTCGGCAAGTTCCCTGGGTACTCCTGGCATGTCAGCTGGACACCATGCGAAGATTTTCCAGTGCTCACGGAGGAACTCGACAAGCGCGCTTTCCTATGCGAGGTCCATGTCTGTCGCGATGGACGTCGTCTTCTTGGGATCTGTCGGGTGAATCTGCACTTCCTTAGAATTTTTCGCAAATTTGAAACTTGATTCCTTGTTGGGCCTTCCTACGTCTGGCAACACATCGTAATCAGTCGTGAGCCTTGACGCCATGTACTCTGCTTGCATCCCGAAGGTTTCTGAGAATCGATGAAAATCCTTGTCACATTTATCGGCTAGCGTGAAGCTTCCTTTAACTGTGATTGGTCCTTTAGGTCCAGGCATCCTCCACAACAAGTATGTGTAATGTGGTACCGCCATAAACCTGGCATATGCTGGGCGCCCCAACAAAGCGTGGTACTGTGATGGGAAATCCACGACTTCGAACTCCAGCCTCTCTATCATGTAGTTTTCTCGGGTCCCAAACTGAACGTCGAGATTGATCTTCCCCAACGGATAACTTGGCTTTTCCGGCGTAATTCCATGGAAACGCGTATCAGTTGGCTTCAGATTTGCTAGAGATATGTTCATCTTCCTTAGCGTATCTGCATACATAAGGTTTAGGCTACTGCCTCCATCTATGAATACTCGTGATACGTCGAATCCTGCGATTACTGCTGGTAAGATAAGTGCTGATTGCCCTGGTCGAGGAACTTGCTGTGGATGGTCCGCTATTGTGAAGCCAATGTCTTGCCCTGACCAATTGAGGTACTCAATCGTTGGTGGAGGCATCTTCTCTGCCATGAACACCTGTCGCGAGATTACTTTCTGAGCTCTATTGGATGGCCTGCCTTTTTGAATCATCGAAACCGCTCCATTGGAGTTGGGATCAACGTACGGCGGTGGCGCTGGTGCTGCCGCTATTCTGAGCTGATGTCGATTTTCGTCTGTAATTGCGGGAGGAGGTGGCAAGTGAATCTCGCTCCTGGGCCCTTGAGGGTTTCTATTTGTCGCCTGGGCATTGGCGTGCCTTGCCCACCTTAGCATTGCCTGAAAATTTCGGCAATCCTTCTGCAGGTGTCCTGACTGTCTCTTTCCGTTGTTGTCGAGATAAAAGTGCATCTGGCACGGCCCGTTCATCATCTCCTCAGGGGACACGAAAGGTCTCTGGAACCTAGGCCCATTATTTGGCCTGCTGTTTTGGGAATCATCTCTATTGTCGGCTCGCTACTTGTTGCTCCTTTGATAATCATCTCTGTTGTTTCCTCCAGCGCTTGCTCGAAACCCAGCCGAGATTTGGCCGGGTGCATCGTAGTTTGAGTATTGCCGAGAAAATCGACGTCTATTTTGATAATTTCGACCACGGTCCTCCTCTGGCGACCTATGCCGTTTGTTGTGAACAACATCCTCTCCATCTGCCCATCTATTTGCTATCTCCATCAATGCAGATACTGTCTTTGGGTTGGTTCTCCCCAGGTCCTCGACAAAATCTCCTCATCGGATTCCTGCGACAAACGCATCTATCGCTCTCTCGTCAGATATATTCTCTGCCAAGTTTTTGATGATATTCCACCTTTGGATGTACTTTCTCATTGATTCATCCGGCTTTTGTCGACATGCTCTCAACTCCTCTAGTGATGCAGGTTTCTTGCAAGTAGACCGGAAATTCTTGACGAATACATCCTCGAAGCTATCCCAGCTATCGATAGAACCTGGAGGAAGCTTCTTTATCCAAGATCGCGCAGCTCCACTCATATGTACTTGGATGCTCTGCATGGCTGTTGCTCTAGTTCCTCCTGTTAATTTTACCGTCTCGAGATAATCGACTAACCAATCCTCTGGATCTTGCAGGCCGTAGAATTTTTTGAAGTTATCAGGCAGCTTGAACCCCGCAGGAACTCAAGTTTTTCGGACCCTCCTTGTAAAGCACGGCAGCCCGCACATATCCTCGTCATCTAACTCTGGGGAGTGCCGATGTTCCCTTCTATTTTGTTGTGCTCTGTCCACCCTTGCTTGTGCTGCTGTGTCTCTTGCTCCACCTGTTCTCTCGGGAACTGTTGCTGCTGCCGCAGGTCGTGGACTATTTTGCCTTGCTGAACCTTCGGGAGGTGTTGATGCAAACGCTTTTCCCATGGCCCCAACACCTGCCATGGCCATGTTGTATAATGCTTCCCTTGGATTTCCAGGAGGTGGCCTGGACGCGAGGATAAAGGCTTGTGTCGCCATATACCCAGCTTCCGGTGTTTTAGGGATGATGTTCCCTCGAGTGTCTATCGACATAAAGGACATGTCGAGGTTTTGCACCAAGTGCTCTCTATCAGCTTCAGGTGTGTTTTGCATCCTAGATCTTGCCCTGTTCCGAGCTTCTCTGTGGCTATCTCCCGAAGTTCCTGAATGTCGACCTAACTCCGCCCTTCGCCTGCTTGATGCAGAGGCTGCCTCCTGCCTTCTGTCCAACGCGATTTTCTGCTTCTTGAGCTCCCGCCTGGTACGTGCAAGCCTATATTGATATGCTTGTAACTCCTCAGGTGTCGCCGTTACAGTCATTGGCTCTGTACCATTAATAGCTCTTGCGACTCGATCCCATACTTCCTGCGGAAATCGCACCATCTCTCGTGTTCCTGGTCCGATATATTTTGTTCCTAAACCTCTCGTGAGATCTGCAGGATCAACATATGGATTCCCTGCCTCGTCGAAGTTCTCTGATGTCTCCTCTTGTGGGCGACTCGGATCTCCGATTGCATAGATTTGATGATATTTTGGGTACTGAACCATGTTGGGTTTGGTGACACCATCATAGAGATTGGTGAAGACCTTGCCAATGGTAGTGGATTGGTCGATGAAGTTGAAGCTGTCGAAGCTATTCGAGTCGTCGCTTATATCTGAGTCCGCAGACGACTCGAAGGACATGTCGCTGAAGATCTTGGCGAGCTTTTCGCTTGCCCTGGTGCTGATGAAGCGTGGCGATGAAGTCTCCTCTTCGCCTGACTCGATTGACAATGTTGAGTTCGAAGAATCGGAATCGACCGCCGATAATCCCGACGAGATCGGAATTTCGAGACGATATGCTCCCTCCTTGTCGACGCGAAAGTGGAACCTTCCGAACGTCATCTCCATAGGCTCCTCCAAATACGCATATGCATCCAAATGGGAGGGCGGGTGAGGAACAAAATCGACAGGTCCAGTTGCGATCTGTTTACCTCGATCCATCGTGTTGCTTGCTTTTGATGAAGTCAACGATCTTGAACGTGCCATCGAGATCAGATCCTTGACGCCTCTAATTCCTATGTCAACCATTGAATCAAGGTTTATGTTCAGATTGGTTTTTTATTCATCATCATATCACCTCTGATCATGTTCCATATGATGTCTTGTGAGTAGTTCGTTTAGTTCTTGAGGACGTGGGTGAAGTCTAAATGTTAGTAGTGAACTATGTTGAGTAATATTTAATGGTTTGATATTTAAGTTGTGCTGTTATTATTCTAGTGGTGTCATGTGAACGTCGACTAATGATACTTCACCTTTATGGGCCTAGAGTAATGCATCTTGTATTCATTTGCTAATTGTGGGGTTTCCGGAGTGATAGCAACCTGAACCCCCGTTGGTATATCTATGCATGAGGGATAGCAGGATCTCCGAGTTTAAGGCTGTGGTTAGATTTATCTTAATTACTTTCTTGTATTTGCGGATGCTTGCAAGGGGTTTAATCACAAGTATGTATTAGTCCTAGGAAGGGCGGTGCATTAGCATAGGTTCACCCACACAACACTTATCAAAACAATGAAGATTAATCAACTATATGAAGCGAAAGCACTAGACTAAATTCCCGTGTGTCCTCAAGAACGTTTGGTCATCATAAGTAAACAAACCGGCTTGTCCTTTGTGCTAAAAAGGATTGGGTCACTTGCTGCAATTATTATTCCCGCATTTTAATTACTTGTATTTTATTTATCTGCTATATCAAAACCCCCTGAAAACTTGTCTGTGAGCATTTACAGTGAATCCTTCATCGAAACTGCTTGTCAACACCTTCTGCTCCTCGTTGGGTTCGACAGTCTTATTTATCGAAAGTACTACGATATACCCCCTATACTTGTGGGTCACCAAGACTATTTTCTGGCGCCGTTGCCGGGGAGTGAAGTGCTATTGGTAAGTGGAATTGGTAAGGAAAACTTTTACTGTATGTGTTGTTTTTATTTCTGCCTACTGCTATAATTCATTATGGAGAGATCTTCTCTTGAATTCCTATTTGGGAAACCTACTACTGCAACAAAGGTAGTGGATGAGGCGCCAGGTGACATAGGCATCCCAAATGGGCCTGCCGAAGATAGTACCCGGGGTTTACTGAAGGCCCATTACCCGAAGAATAAGAAGATTCGGGAGCCCAAGATATTATTAAGGAAAGCTAGAGTTGTAGTAGGAAGTGTTATTTGTAATCTTGCGGGATGAGTTAGAAACCTTCCCGGACTCTGTAACTTGTATGACACGAATCCCTCGGCTCCGCCTCCTATATAAGGGGGAGTCGGGGGACGCAGAAATCATCGAATCATTGTTTACAAACCCTAGTTTCATAATCGTCGAGTACTTTTCGGCTGAAACCTTCGAGATCTACTTGCCCTCTACTTCCAACTAAACCCTAGTCTACAATCCGTAGGCATTGACAAGTTAATACCTTGTCAATTGGCGCCGACCGTGGGGACTAGAGGCATCAAGGATCTGGTCTCAATGGCACGTTCAAGATCATCGACTTCATCAACCGCAAAATCATCGACTTCATCAATCGCAAGCAACGCAATGGATCGAGGTAAACAGATCGCTACTGGTCCTGTTGATTTTGTTCCTCGCCCGCCCTCCCGTTTGGATGCATATGCCTATCTGGAGGAGCCTATGGAGATGACGTTCGGAAGGTTTCACTTTCGCGTCGAGAAAGAAGGATCGTATCGTGTCGAAATTCCGATTTCGTCGGGATCGTCGGCGGTCGATTCCGATTTTTCAAGCTATACATCGTCAACCGAATCAGGAGAAGAAGAAACTTCATCGTCACGCTTCATCAGCACCAGGGCAAGAGAGAAACTCGCCAAGATCTTCAGCGACATGTCGTTTGAGTCATCTGCGGACTCATATATAAGCGATGGCTCAAGCAGTGTCGACAGTTACGACTTCATCGACAAATCTACTACAGTGGGAAAGGTCTTCACCAATCTCAACGATGGTGTCACCAAACCCAACATAGATCTGAGTACAAAATATCATCAGATTTATGTCATTGGAGAGCCAAGCCATGACCAGGAGGAAACATCTGAGGCTTTCGACGATCTGGGAAATCCATACGTCGATCCCTCCGATCTGCGGCGAGGCCTAGGAAATAAATACGTCGGGCCACAGCCGCGAGACAGAGTTCGACTCCCGCAAGCAGCATGGGATAGAGCCGCGAGAGCTATGGATGGCTCAGAACCAATGGCCACCACAGCCACGCCAGAGGAATTACAAGCATATCAATATAGGCTCGCACGAGCTGCAAGGGAATTGGAAAAACAGACAGCTGAGTTAAACAGAAGAAAGGAGGCAGCTTCTGCATCCAGCAGGAGAAGGGCAGAGCTGAGTCGACAATCTAGAACTTCGGGTGATAGTCACAGGGAGGCTCGGAATAGAGCAAGATCGAGGTTACAACACATACCCGAAGGAGAAAGAGAGCACTTAGTTCAAAACCTCGACATGTCTTTTATGTCGATAGACACAAGAGGAAACATCATCCCTAAGACACCAGAGGCTGGGTATATGGCGACACAAGCTTTTATCCTCGCATCTAAACCACCTCCAGGAGATCCAAGGGAAACACTGTACAACATGGCGATAGCAGGAGTTGGAGCCATGGGGACGGCGTTTGTATCAACACCTCCCGAAGGAACAGCAAGGCAAAATAGTCCACGACCTGCGGCAGCAGCAGCAGCAGCTCCTGAAGGACCAAGTGGAGCAAGGGATACGGCAGCACAAACAAGGGTCGACAGAGCGCGACAAAGCAGGAGGGAACATCGGCAGTCCCCAGAGTTAAACGACGAGGATATGTGCGGCTTGCCGTGCTTCACGAGGAGAGTACGAAAAACTCGAGTCCCTTCGGGATTCAAGTTACCCGATAACTTCAAAAAATTCGACGGCCTTCAGGATCCAGAGGATTGGCTAGTTGATTATCTCGAGACGGTGAAGCTCACAGGAGGAACCAGAGCAACAGCTATGCAAAGCATCCAGGTGCATTTGAGTGGAGCCGCACGGTCTTGGATAAAGAAACTTCCTCCAGGATCTATCGACAGCTGGGAAAGCTTCGAGGATGTGTTCGTCAAGAACTTCCGGTCCACATGCAAGAAACCTGCGTCATTAGAGTAGTTGAGAGCATGCCAAAAAAAGCCAGACGAGCCAATGAGAAAATATATCCAAAGGTGGAACATCATCAAAAACTCGGCAGAAAATATATCTTACGAGAGAGCGATAGATGCGTTTGTCGCAGGAATCAGGCGTGGAGATTTTGTCGAGGACTTGGGGAGGACCAACCCAAAGACAGTATCCGCGCTAATGGAAATAGCAAACAGATGGGCAGATGGAGAAGACGTTGTTCACAACAAACGGCACAGGTCGCCAGAGGAAGACCGCGGTCGAAATTATCAGCCAAGGCGACGATTCCCTCGGCAGTACCCGAGCTATGACGCTCCAGGTCAAATCTCGGCAGGCTTCCGAGCAAACACAGGAGGAAACAACAGAGATGACTATCAGAGAAGCAATGAGCAGCGAGGCGACAATAGAGATGACTCCAGAAACAACAGGCAAAATAGCGGGCCTAGGTTCCCAAGGCCTTTCGTGTCTCCTGAAGAGATGATGAACGGGCCATGTCAGATGCACTTTTTCCTCGACAACAACGGGAAAAGACAGTCAGGACATCTGTAGAAAGATTGTCGCAATTTCCAAGCAATGTTAAGGTGGGCAGAGCATGCTAATGCTAGGGCAGCACAGAGAAATCCTCGAGAACCCAGGAGTGAGATTCACTTGCCACCTCCTCCCGCGATTACGGAAGACAATCGACATCAGCTCAGAATAGCGGCAGCACCTCCACCACCACCTTACGTTGATCCCAACTCCAACGGAGCGGTGTCGATGATTCAGAAAGGAAGGCCATCCAATAGGGCTCAGAAAGTAATCTCGCGACAGGTGTTCATGGCAGAAAAAATGCCTCCACCAACAGTCGAGTATCTTAATTGGTCAGGGCAAGATATTGGCTTCACCATAGCAGATCATCCGCAGCAAGTTCCTCGACCAGGGCAGTCAGCACTTATCTTACCAGCAGTCATTGCAGGATTTGATGTCTCTCGAGTGTTCATAGATGGCGGCAGCAGCTTAAACCTTATGTATGCAGATACATTGAGGAAGATGAACATATCCCTAGCAAACTTGAAGCCAACAGACACGAGGTTCCATGGTATCACACCAGAGAAACCAAGTTATCCACTGGGGAAGATTAATCTCAACGTTCAGTTTGGAACCCGAGAGAATTATAGAATCGAGAAACTGGAGTTTGAAGTTGTGGATTTTCTGTCGCAGTATCACGCTTTGTTGGGACGACCAGCATATGCTAGATTTATGGCGGTACCACATTATACATACCTGTTGTGGAGGATGCCTGGACCTAAGGGACCAATCACGATCAAAGGAAGCTTCGCCTTAGCCGATAAGTGCGATAAGGATTTTCATCGGATATCAGAAACTTTCGGGGCGCAAGCTGAGTATTTGGCGTCAAGGAGCATGACTGACTACGACGTGCTGCCAGACGTTGGAAGGCCAAATAAAGAATCAACTTTCAATACTGAGAAAAATTCTAAGGAGGTGCAGATTCACCCGACAAACCCGAAAAAGACGACGTCCATCGCAAACGACATGGACCTCGCATAGGAAAGCGCGCTCGTCGAGTTCCTCCGTGAGAACTGGAAAATCTTCGCATGGTGTCCAGCTGACATGCCAGGAGTACCCAGGGAACTTGCCGAGCACCACCTAAACTTGGATCCACTAGCGAGACCAATCAAGCAACCTTTGCGGCGTTTTTCGGAACCAAACCGCAAGGCTATGCTGTCAGAAATCGATCGACTACGAGAAGCTGGTTTTATCAAGGAGCTGCACACAGAGGCCACATGGGTAGCAAATCCTGTGTTGGTGCCGAAGAAAAACACTAAGGTCCTTCGCATGTGCGTCGACTTTACGTGCCTCAATAAACATTGTCCAAAGGATCACTTTCCCCTCCCGAGGATCGATCAAATTATCGACTCCACGGCTGGATGTGAACGTCTTTCCTTCCTGGACGCATATTCTGGTTATAACCAGATCAGGTTGAAAGAAGAAGATGAAGTAAAGACAGCGTTCATCACACCTTATGGCGTGTTTTGCTATAGAACAATGCCCTTTGGTCTGAAAAACGCGGGAGCAACATATCAGAGGATGATGCAGAAGTGTTTGGCGACACAGATTGGAAAAAACGTGCAAGTATACATCAACGATGTCGTCATAACGTCAAAAAAGGGGGCAACACTGATCGAGGATCTCAAGGAAACCTTTGACAACCTCGAAAAATTCTGCCTCAAGCTGAACCCGACGAAGTGCTCTTTTGGCGTCCCAACAGGAGAACTTCTGGGGTTTCTAGTTTCAGCAAGAGGGATTGAAGCAAATCCCGAAAAAATACAAGCTATCATAACAATGAGGAAGCCGACGAAGTTGAAAGAAATACAGCAACTAACTGGGCGAGTCGCAGCTTTGAGCAGATTCATCGCCAGACTGGGAGAAAAAGCATTACCATTTTACGCTCTGATAAAGCAAGGGGAGAAATTCCAGTGGAACGAAGAGGCCGACAGAGCTTTTGAGGATCTGAAGCGCACAATCTCGACACCACCAATCTTGGTGGCGCCGAAGGAAAAGGAACCTCTCCTGCTGTACATTGCAGCCACGCCCCAAGTGGTTAGCACGGTGCTAGTTGTTGAAAGAGAAGAAGAAGGAAAACTCCATGGAGTGGAAAGGCCGGTATATTTCATCAGTGAAGTTTTATCGCCTTCCAAACAGCGGTACCCGCAGTACCAGAAACTAGCATATGGAGTAATTGCAACGGCAAGGAAGTTGCGCCACTATTTTTCGGCACACCCGATAATAGTAGTCAACGAAGCACCTCTCTCAAATATACTGAACAATCCAGAAGCTACAGGGCGTGTCTCCCTTTGGGGAATAGAACTTTCCCCTCGGGACATCACGTATGAAAAAAGAAAGGCAATCAAGTCGCAAGTTCTGCCAGATTTCATTGCAGAGTGGATGGAGTTACAAAACACGGGACCCCCAGATTTGTCGAGAACTTGGACCATGAACTTTGATGGGTCCAAGAGAGTGGAAGGAGCTGGCGCAGGAGTGGTACTTATATCACCTGAAGGCGACAAGTTAAAATACGTCCTCCGGATGACGTTCCCTAACGCATCCAACAATGAAGCAGAATATGAAGCCCTCATACACGGGATGAAGATGGCGAAAGCTTGCGGTGCAACTCGATTAAAAATCTTTGGCGACTCACAATTGGTGGCTCAGCAAGTTATGAACCAATGTGACGCAGTCAATGATAGCATGATGGCATACAAGGAGGTGTACAATGAGCTCGAGAAGTTGTTTGATGGGTGCGAGGTAAATCACATCAGTAGATTGAGCAATGATGAAGCCGACGTTCTCGCAAACATCGGGTCGCAGTGCCTCCCAATCCCGCCAGGAGTATTTTGGGAAGAAATAGCGGAGAGATCCACGAAGCCGAAAAAGGTGCAGAAAAAAGCAAAGGAAGAAAAAACTTCGGCTCCCCTCAAAGAAACCACGGAGGACGAAGAGGACCAAGAGCTTGTGATGATGGTAGAAGTTCCTTGGATGCAAGCATATATATCATATATCCTCAGAAAAGAAATACCCGACGATCCAGTTGAGGCAAGGCGAGTTATTCGACGATCCAAAGCTTTCACGGTGGTCAAAGGGGAGTTATACAAGCGAAGTATTTCAGGCGTCTTGCAAAGGTGTGTCACACCTGAAGAAGGAAGAATAATTCTGAAGGATGTGCACGAAGGGATATGTGGCCACCACACAAGTAGTCGAGCCATTGCAGCCAAGGTTTTTCGGGCAGGATTTTATTGGTTGACAGCAATCGAGGATGCCAAGGAAATAGTACGAACCTGGGATGCGTGCCAAAGATTTGCCGCAAAACCTCACTCTCCAGCGGCGGAATTAACACCAATACCATTGTCGTGGCCCTTTGCCCAATGGGGACTTGATATGGTAGGCAAGTTGCACAAAGCTTCGCCAGGAGGATATGAGTACCTGCTGGTCACTGTCGACAAATTCACCAAGTGGGTAGAAGCGAAGCCAATAAATTCACCAGATGTAGCGTCGGCAATAAAGTTTGTGAAAGGCCTCGTTTTTCGGTTTGGAGTGCCCCATAGCATTGTCACAGATAACGGTTCAAACTTTAAGTCCAAGGAATTCAAGGAATACTGCGCAGAAGTAGGCATTAAATTGCACTTTGCGTCAGTTGGGCACCCGCAAACTAACGGCCAAGTCGAGAAAGCCAATGGTATCATCTGCAACGGCCTCAAGAAGCGCCTCCTAGGACCGCTTGAAAAAGCTCGACATACTTGGCTAGAGGAATTGCCAAGTGTTTTGTGGAGCATCCGAACAACACCAAATACAGCGACACAAGAAACTCCGTTTTTTCTCGTCCACGGAGCCGAAGCAGTATTACCAATTGAAATAGAGCATGATTCTCCAAGAGTAACAGAGTATGACGAAGAAACATCACAAAAAGCTCGGGAGGATGATATGGACGCACTCGACGAAGCTCGAGATGAAGTACTTTCACGAGTCACCAAATACCAGCAGGACCTCAAAAAATACCACAGTCGACGGCTAAGGCCCAGATCTTTCCAGGTCGGGGATTTGGTCTTGGGGTTAAATCAAAAAAGTACTGAAAAGCTCGAATCACCATGGCTAGGCCCTTACGTCGTCATGGAAGTCATCGACGGAGGAGCATACAGGATCAAGGACAAGAAGACAGGGGCTCCCGAGAAAAACCCCTGGAACGTGGCGCAGCTCAGGCGGTTCTACGCTTAGAGTCGAAATATAGTCCTCCTCTGTAAAAATACAATGTACTGAAACGCCCGCGAGTTTTCAGACGCACTCTTTTCCTTTTCGGGGCACCGAGTGGGGCCGGAAAGGTTTTTAATGAGGCGGGCTCGCGGTGCTGCAATATAATAAAGATAGTGGAGATATACTTCTTATTCTTCGACACGCTCGGGGGCTCAACGCCTCCAAGTCTCAAAATACGTACAATATAGACAAACTAGACTTACCGAAATATTTCGCCTTGGTACACCAATACCTCGCCAAATATAAACATCGGAAGCTAACAATTATAAATATAGTGTACTCGTCAAAATCTTATTGCTTTGGTCCAAGAACCTCGCAACAAAAAAAATATAGAACTTCGACACCACGACACTCGGGGGCTTCTAACCCATCAATGAAAAAACAAAGATATCTTATTACGACAGGAGGGAAAATCTTCGAGATAGCAAAACAGTATAAATTCCAGCCAAAGGCTCGGGGGCTCGGTGATCAAAAATAGAAAAAATACAGAGTTGACAGCTTTACAATATAGGTTGTGTTTACAAATACACAAAGATGTATCAATGATGGAAATACAGCAACAAGAGGAAAAAGTCTTCAAGGGAAACCTAGCACATGGTCTATGGTTATTCGCTCAGTAGAAGGACGAGTACTATGCTCAGCATAGCTTCCCTTCACGAAGAACTCAGAATCCATCCGAAGAAGTTCATCCATCATATCTTCGGCAACAGGAGTCACCAAATCATCAATCTTGCCCATATTTCTCTTTTTCTTTGCCATCTTCGCCAGGCAAGTAAGAACAATTTGATCTATGGGCAATTTTGGATGGCAAATGTTTATCATCATCATGGCAAATCTTGCGCCAGCAGAAAGTTGAGCCCGCACAAAGCCATGGATTCGAGGAGCATCTCGAAATTTTTCCATTAAAGCTGGAAGAGTCTCTGGCATCTTGTTCCGAGGGAACATGGTTCCATAAACTAAGAATAAAGTCTTCGTACAGAAGTCAAGGAAGTCACGGACTTGAGCCGCGTGATACGTCTCCAACGTATCGATAATTTCTTATGTTCCATGCCACATTATTGATGTTATCTACATGTTTTATGCACACTTTATGTCATATTCGTGCATTTTCTGGAACTAACCTATTAACAAGATGCCGAAGTGCCAGTTGCTGTTTTCTGCTGTTTTTGGTTTCAGAAATCCTAGTAAGGAAATATTCTCGGAATTGGACGAAATCAACGCCCAGGGGCCTATTTTGCCACGAAGCTTCCAGAAGTCCGAAGACGAAACGAAGTGGGGCCACAGGGTGCCCAAACCCTAGGGCGGCGCGCCCCCCCTGGCCGCGCCGGCCTATGGTGTGGGGCCCCTGTGCCCCCTCCTGACTTGCCCTTCCGCCTACTTAAAGCCTCCGTGACGAAACCCCCAGTACCGAGAGCCACGATACGAAAAACCTTCCAGAGACGCCGCCAACGCCGATCCCATCTCGGGGGATCCAGGAGATCGCCTCCGGCACCCTGCCGGAGAGGGGAATCATCTCCCGGAGGACTCTACGCCGCCATGGTCGCCTCCGGTGTGATGTGTGAGTAGTCTACCCCTGGACTATGGGTCCATAGCAGTAGCTAGATGGTTGTCTTCTCCCCATTGTGCTATCATTGTCGGATCTTGTGAGCTGCCTAACATGATCAAGATCATCTATCTGTAATTCTATATGTTGCGTTTGTTGGGATCCGATGAATAGAGAATACTTGTTATGTTGATTATCAAAGTTATGTCTATGTGTTGTTTATGATCTTGCATGCTCTCCGTTATTAGTAGATGCTCTGGCCAAGTTGATGCTAGTAACTCCAAGAGGGAGTATTTATGCTCGATAGTGGGTTCATGTCTCCGTGAATCTGGAGGAGTGACAAGAACCACTAAGATTACGGATGTGCTGTTGCCACTAGGGATAAAACATTGGTGCTATGTTCAAGGATGTAGTCACTAGTTACATTACGCGCAATACTTAATGCAATTGTCTGTTGTTAGCAACTTAATACTAGAGGGGGTTCGGATGATAACCTGAAGGTGGACTTTTTAGGCATAGATGCAGTTGGATGGCGGTCTATGTACTTTGTCGTAATGCCCAATTAAATCTCACTATACTCATCATGATATGTATGTGCATGGTCATGCTCTCTTTATTTGTCAATTGCCCAACTGTAATTTGTTCACCCAACATGCTGTTTATCTTATGGGAGAGACACCTCTAGTGAACTGTGGACCCCGGTCCAATTCTCTTTACTGAAATACAATCTACTGCAATACTTGTTCTACTGTTTTCTGCAAACAATCATCTTCCACACAATACGGTTAATCCTTTGTTACAGCAAGCCGGTGAGATTGACAACCTCACTGTTTCGTTGGGGCAAAGTACTTTGGTTGTGTTGTGCAGGTTCCACGTTGGCGCCGGAATCCCTGGTGTTGCGCCGCACTACATCCCGCCGCCATCAACCTTCAACGTGCTTCTTGGCTCCTCCTGGTTCGATAAACCTTGGTTTCTTTCTGAGGGAAAACTTGCTGTTGTGCGCATCATACCTTCCTCTTGGGGTTCCCAACGAACGTGTGAGTTACACGCCATCAAGCTCTTTTTCTGGCGCCGTTGCCGGGGAGATCAAGACACGCTGCAAGGGGAGTCTCCACTTCTCAATCTCTTTACTTTGTTTTTGTCTTGCTTAGTTTTATTTAGTACTTTGTTTGCTGCACTAAATCAAAATACAAAAAAATTAGTTGCTAGTTTTACTTTATTTGCTATCTTGTTTGCTATATCAAAAACACAAAAAAATTAGTTACTTGCATTTACTTTATCTAGTTTGCTTTATTTACTGTTGCTAAAATGGCCAATCCTGAAAATACTAAGTTGTGTGACTTCACAACCACAAATAATAATGATTTCTTATGCACACCTATTGCTCCACCTGCTACTACAGCAGAATTCTTTGAAATTAAACCTGCTTTACTGAATCTTGTTATGCGAGAGCAATTTTCTGGTGTTAGTTCTGATGATGCTGCTGCCCATCTTAATAACTTTGTTGAATTGTGTGAGATGCAAAAGTATAAGGATGTAGATGGTGATATTATTAAACTAAAATTGTTCCCTTTCTCATTAAGAGGAAGAGCTAAAGATTGGTTGCTATCTCTGCCTAAGAATAGTATTGATTCATGGACTAAATGCAAGGATGCTTTTATTGGTAGATATTATCCCCCTGCTAAAATTATATCTTTGAGGAGTAGCATAATGAATTTTAAACAATTAGATACTGAACATGTTGCTCAAGCTTGGGAAAGAATGAAATCTCTGGTTAAAAATTGCCCAACCCATGGACTGACTACTTGGATGATCATCCAAACCTTCTATGCAGGACTAAATTTTTCTTCACGGAATTTATTGGATTCAGCTGCTGGAGGTACCTTTATGTCCATCACTCTTGGTGAAGCAACAAAGCTTCTTGATAATATGATGATCAACTACTCTGAATGGCACACGGAAAGAGCTCCACAAGGTAAGAAGGTAAATTCTGTCGAAGAAACCTCTTCCTTGAGTGATAAGATTGATGCTATTATGTCTATGCTTGTGAATGATAGGACTAATATTGATCCTAATAATGTTCCATTAGCTTCATTGGTTGCACAAGAAGAACATGTTGATGTAAACTTCATTAAAAATAGTAATTTCAACAACAATGCTTACCGGAGCAATTCTAGTAACAACTATAGGCCATATCCTTATAATAATGGCAACGGCTATGGTAATTCTTATGGGAATTCTTACAACAATAATAGGAATTCACCGCCTGGACTTGAAGCCATGCTTAAATAATTTATTAGTACGCAAACTGCTTTTAACAAATCTGTTGAAGAAAAGCTTGGGAAAATTGATATACTTGCTTCTAAAGTCGATAGTCTTGCTGCTGATGTTGATCTTTTGAAATCAAAAGTTATGCCTAATGAGAATCATCATAATAAAATTGTTACTACAGCAAATGCCATCCAAGTTAGAATTAATGAGAATATAATATTAATGGCTGAACTGCGTGCTAGGTGGGATAGAGAAGAAAATGAAAAACTAGCTAAAGAGAAGAATGTAGCTAAAGTTTGGACTATTACCACCACTTGTAATGCTAATGCTACACATGTTGCTACACCTCCTACTAATAATAATAAAAGAATTGGTGTTAGCAATGTTTCCACTTCTAATGCAAAGCGCGAGAAACTGCCTGAAACTGCTAAAACTGCTGAAACTGCTTGTGATAAAGCTGCTGAAATTTTTTCCAACATTGGGGATGATGATCCCATTGCTTTAGATTATAATGGTTTGAATTTTGATGATTGCCACATCTCTGAAGTTATAAAGTTCTTACAAAAACTTGCTAAAAGTCCTAATGCTAGTGCTATAAATTTGGCTTTTACGCAACATATTACAAATGCTCTCATAAAAGCTAGAGAAGAGAAACTAGAGCGCGAAGCCTCTATTCCTAGAAAGCTAGAGGATGGTTGGGAGCCCATCATTAAGATGAAGGTTAAAGATTTTGATTGTAATGCTTTATGTGATCTTGGTGCAAGTATTTCTGTTATGCCTAAGAAAATTTATAATATGCTTGACTTGCCACCGCTGAAAAATTGTTATTTGGATGTTAATCTTGCTGATCATTCTACAAAGAAACCTTTGGGGAAAGTTGATAATGTTCACATTACCGTTAACAATAACCTTGTCCCCGTTGATTTTGTTGTCTTGGATATTGAATGCAATGCATCTTGTCCCATTATATTGGGAAGACCTTTTCTTCGAACTGTTGGTGCTATCATTGATATGAAGGAAGGTAATATAAAATATCAATTTCCTCTCAAGAAAGGTATGGAACACTTCCCTAGGAAGAGAATGAAGTTACCTTTTGATTCTATTATTAGAACAAATTATGATGTTGATACTTCGTCTCTTGATAATACTTGATATACACTTTCTGCGCCTAGCTGAAAGGCGTTAAAGAAAAGCGCTTATGGGAGACAACCCATGTTTTTACCTACAGTAATTTGTTTTTATTTTGTGTCTTGGAAGTTGTTTACTACTGTAGCAACCTCTCCTTATCTTAGTTTTGTGTTTTGTTGTGCCAAGTTAAGCCGTTGATAGAAAAGTAAGTACTAGATTTGGATTACTGCGCAGTTCCAGATTTCTTTGCTGTCACGAATCTGGGTCCACCTCCCTGTAGGTAACTCAGAAAATTAAGCCAATTTACGTGAGTGATCCTCAGATATGTACGCAACTTTCATTCAATTTAAGCATTTTCATTTGAGCAAGTCTGGTGCCATTTTAAAATTCGTCAATACGAACTGTTCTGTTTTGACAGATTCTGCCTTTTATTTCGCATTGCCTCTTTTGCTATGATGGATGAATTTCTTTGATCCACTAATGTCCAGTAGCATTATGCAATGTCCAGAAGTGTTAAGAATGATTGTGTCACCTCTGAATATGTTAATTTTTATTGTGCACTAACCCTCTAATAAGTTGTTTCGAGTTTGGTGTGGAGGAAGTTTTCAAGGATCAAGAGAGGAGTATGATGCAACATGATCAAGGAGAGTGAAAGCTCTAACCTTGGGGATGCCCCGGTGGTTCACCCCTGCATATTTTAAGAAGACTCAAGCGTCTAAGCTTGGGGATGCCCAAGGCATCCCCTTCTTCATCGACAACATTATCAGGTTCCTCCCCTGAAACTATATTTTTATTCCATCACATCTTATGTGCTTTGCTTGGAGCGTCGGTTTGTTTTTGTTTTTGTTTTGTTTGAATAAAATGGATCCTAGCATTCACTTTATGGGAGAGAGACACGCTCCGCTGTAGCATATGGACAAGTATGTCCTTGGTTTCTACTCATAGTATTCATGGCGAAGTTTCTCCTTCGTTAAATTGTTATATGGTTGGAATTGGAAAATGATACATGTAGTAATTGCTATTAATGTCTTGGGTAATGTGATACTTGGCAATTGTTGTGCTCATGATTAAGCTCTTGCATCATATGCTTTGCACTCATTAATGAAGAAATACATAGAGCACGCTAAAATTTGGTTTGCATATTTGGTTTCTCTAAGGTCTAGATAATTTCTAGTATTGAGTTTGAACAACAAGGAAGACGGTGTAGAGTCTTATAATGTTTTCAATATGTCTTTTATGTGAGTTTTGCTGCACCGGTTCATCCTTGTGTTTTTTTCAAATAAGCCTTGCTAGCCTAAACCTTGTATCGAGAGGGATTACTTCTCATGCATCCAAAATACTTGAGCCAACCACTATGCCATTTGTGTCCACCATACCTACCTACTACATGGTATTTTCCGCCATTCCAAAGTAAATTGCTTGAGTGCTACCTTTAAAATTCCATCATTCACCTTTGCAATATATAGCTCATGGGACAAATAGCTTAAAAACTATTGTGGTATTGAATATGTAATTATGCACTTTATCTCTTATTAAGTTGCTTGTTGTGCGATAACCATGTTCACTGGGGACGCCATCAACTATTCATTGTTGAATTTCATGTGAGTTGCTATGCATGTCCGTCTTGTCTGAAGTAAGAGAGATCTACCACCTTATGGTTAAGCATGCATATTGTTAGAGAAGAGCATTGGGCCGCTAACTAAAGCCATGATCCATGGTGGAAGTTTCAGTTTTGGACATATATCCTCAATCTCAAATGAGAAAATTATTAATTGTTGTTACATGCTTATGCATAAAAGAGGAGTCCATTATCTATTGTCTATGTTGTCCCGGTATGGATGTCTAAGTTGAAGAATAATCAATAGCGAGAAATCCAATGCGAGCTTTCTCCTTAGACCTTTGTACAGGCGGTATAGAGGTACCCCTTTGTGACACTTGGTAAAAACATGTGCATTGTGATGATCCGGTAGTCCAAGCTAATTAGGACAAGGTGCGGGCACTATTAGTACACTATGCATGAGGCTTGCAACTTGTAAGATATAATTTACATGATACATATGCTTTATTACTACCGTTGACAAAATTGTTTCATGCTTTCAAAATCAAAGCTCTAGCACAAATATAGCAATCGATGCTTTTCCTCTATGGAGGACAATTCTTTTACTTTCAATGTTGAGTCAGTTCACCTATTTCTCTCCACCTCAAGAAGCAAACACTTGTGTGAACTGTGCATTGATTCCTACATATTTGCTTATTGCACTTATTATATTACTCTATGTTGACAATATCCATGAGATATACATGTTACAAGTTGAAAGCAACTGCTGAAACTTAATCTTCTTTTGTGTTGCTTCAATGCTTTTACTTTGAATTATTGCTTTATGAGTTAACTCTTATGCAAGACTTATTGATGCTTGTCTTGAAGTGCTATTCATGAAAAGTCTTTGCTTTATGATTCACTTGTTTACTCATGTCATATACATTGTTTTGATCGCTGCATTCACTACATATGCTTTACAAATAGTATGATCAAGATTATGATGGCATGTCACTCCAGAAATTATCTGTGTTATCGTTTTACCTGCTCGGGACGAGCAGAACTAAGCTTGGGGATGCTGATACGTCTCCAACGTATCGATAATTTCTTATGTTCCATGCCATATTATTGATGTTATCTACATGTTTTATGCACACTTTATGTCATATTCGTGCATTTTCTGGAACTAACCTATTAACAAGATGCCGAAGTGCCAGTTGCTGTTTTCTGCTGTTTTTGGTTTCAGAAATCCTAGTAAGGAAATATTCTCGGAATTGGACGAAATCAACGCCCAGGGGCCTATTTTGCCACGAAGCTTCCAGAAGTCCGAAGACGAAACGAAGTGGGGCCACAGGGTGCCCAAACCCTAGGGCGGCGCCCCCCCTGGCCGCGCCGGCCTATGGTGTGGGGCCCCTGTGCCCCCTCCTGACTTGCCCTTCCGCCTACTTAAAGCCTCCGTGACGAAACCCCCAGTACCGAGAGCCACGATACGGAAAACCTTCCAGAGACGCCGCCAACGCCGATCCCATCTCGGGGGATCCAGGAGATCGCCTCCGGCACCCTGCCGGAGAGGGGAATCATCTCCCGGAGGACTCTACGCCGCCATGGTCGCCTCCGGTGTGATGTGTGAGTAGTCTACCCCTGGACTATGGGTCCATAGCAGTAGCTAGATGGTTGTCTTCTCCCCATTGTGCTATCATTGTCGGATCTTGTGAGCTGCCTAACATGATCAAGATCATCTATCTGTAATTCTATATGTTGCGTTTGTTGGGATCCGATGAATAGAGAATACTTGTTATGTTGATTATCAAAGTTATGTCTATGTGTTGTTTATGATCTTGCATGCTCTCCATTATTAGTAGATGCTCTGGCCAAGTTGATGCTAGTAACTCCAAGAGGGAGTATTTATGCTCGATAGTGGGTTCATGTCTCCGTGAATCTGGAGGAGTGACAAGAACCACTAAGATTACGGATGTGCTGTTGCCACTAGGGATAAAACATTGGTGCTATGTTCAAGGATGTAGTCACTAGTTACATTACGCGCAATACTTAATGCAATTGTCTGTTGTTAGCAACTTAATACTGGAGGGGGTTCGGATGATAACCTGAAGGTGGACTTTTTAGGCATAGATGCAGTTGGATGGCGGTCTATGTACTTTGTCGTAATGCCCAATTAAATCTCACTATACTCATCATGATATGTATGTGCATGGTCATGCTCTCTTTATTTGTCAATTGCCCAACTGTAATTTGTTCACCCAACATGCTGTTTATCTTATGGGAGAGACACCTCTAGTGAACTGTGGACCCCGGTCCAATTCTCTTTACTGAAATACAATCTACTGCAATACTTGTTCTACTGTTTTCTGCAAACAATCATCTTCCACACAATACGGTTAATCCTTTGTTACAGCAAGCCGGTGAGATTGACAACCTCACTATTTCGTTGGGGCAAAGTACTTTGGTTGTGTTGTGCAGGTTCCACGTTGGCGCCGGAATCCCTGGTGTTGCGCCGCACTACATCCCGCCGCCATCAACCTTCAACGTGCTTCTTGGCTCCTCCTGGTTCGATAAACCTTGGTTTCTTTCTGAGGGAAAACTTGCTGCTGTGCGCATCATACCTTCCTCTTGGGGTTCCCAACGAACGTGTGAGTTACACGCCATCACCGCGCGATCTTGAAATCTGACGATTTGGCGGGTGCGCTCAGGAGTAACCCAAAAGTTAGATCCATGTTGCGCAGCCAGTCTCAGCAAAACAGCGGTTCGAGCTTCAACACGTTGGTCTTCGGCAGCAGTATCCAGAAACGAGCCTGGCACAGTAAACAAAATATCAAGGAACGAATAGCAAAGAACAACATCCAACACGGTTATGAGCAGGAAACATACCTGTCATGTCCAAACTGGCGTCAGTCATTAGCTGAAGCATATAATTCTCGCGAGAAGAAGTTTCAGCAACCTCAGCAACAGCAGCATCCTTCGCAGCGATGGCTTCTTTTGCCTGTTGAAGAGCAATTTTCTCTCTCTCGGACGCTTGTCGAGATTGTTCCATCATCGCAAGAGTTTGTTTCTTCATGGATTGAAGTTGTTGTCGAAGTTCTTGCAAATCTTCCGACAAATGTTTGCTTGAAGAACCTTCGAGGGGGTTATCATCGACTAGCATTTTCTTCGAGAAGGAAGAAGCAGGTGAAGCATCGGCAGAGCACGGATTGGTCGAATAGTTATCAAATATTAACTGGAAAAGAGAAGTCCCAAGATCAATGATAGTGCCAGGAGGAATTTCATTGATTTCTAGAAAAATTACATGGACATTACAAAAGAAGTTCTCCAAAAGGACTACCAGGATAATTGTCACCAAAGCTAAAGTGGCGACAAGGGCAAAAGAAACAGAGAAAGCAGAGAAAAGAAAAAAAAAGAGGCATGCAACTAGACCTCCGGCCTTGATGAGCTAGGAGTTGCAGATGGCTTGATCCCGAGATAGGCCAGGATTTTCTTCGTGTTGGGCTTGGCTGCCTTGATCAACGACCGCCATTTTGTTTGTTCTATTTGCTCGGTGTCGCCAACCTTCATCCAGTCAACAGTTTGCTGACTGTCAGCGACCAAGGCGACAATGCTCTCAACAGCGATCTTCATGTTCTCCTGGCGCATCTTCAGTCCAAGATCCTCCGGTGGATTGAAGTCCTTGGCAAGGGCAAGGAAAGTCTTGGGCTCCTCTTTCTTCGGGAAGAAGTAGGGGAACACCTTCGACAATCCTGCATCAGCATTCACCACGCCTTCGCGAACTTCTTGGCCATGAAATTCCAGATAAGAGAGTGCGTCAAGGAGAGGATCATTGGTGGGATTCTCAAGATCAAACTCTTGGTTTGTTTGACCTGCCACGCAAAATATATGTTGGTCGACAGCAAGTAAAACAAAAAAAGAGCAAGCCCTGAGAAAAATAGAAGGGATCAATAAAGTTACCGAGGAAGCGCCGATTTTGCGTGTTCAAGCGCTTAAGGATCCCCTTTTCACGAGTAGCCTGCGCGGCCTTGTGCTCGTTTAAAGCAGTTTCGGCATCCTCAAGACTTTTTTGCAGATTTTCGACAGCAGCAGCTTTTGCCCTAGCTTCATCAGCCTCTGCTTTGGCTTGGCTAGCGTCAAGTTCAGCCTTCTTGCGAGCCGTTTCACTTTGCTCCAGTTTCTGAGCAAGAGTATCGACAAGCCTGTTGGCCTCTGCAAGTTTTTCTGCCAAAATAGAAAAGAATCGTCAAAATTACGACAAAAACAGGAGCAAGATGTTATAAACAAGGGGCAGCAAAAAAGTTATTACCTTCAGTCCTGCTGGCATACTCACGGTACCCAATGAATTGGGATCCGATGCGAACAAGCTCTTTGATCATGGGCTGTCAAAGAAGAATAGAGAAAGAAAACATCAGTACGAGAAAAATATGAAGGCATAAAGAAGCAAACAGAGGAAATATAGATACTGGCAAGAAAGTTAAAAACTTACATCATCTAAGAGCGGATTAGAGGAGCTACCCAACTGAGGGGTAGGCTCCACGATCGTTTCCACCCTTGTCCTTTTTGGTGAAGGAGCAAGAGGGCTTGAAGGAGGAGTGGTGGTGACGACGTTTTGTTGAGGAGGCGAGGATTCTTCTCCCTCAACTGGCGTCTCCGAAACAATTAAAGTATGTGACGTGCTCGTTCGAGGAGCCACGTCACGAGTTGGTACTTCTTCCTCATCATCACTGTGATTAAAGATCGACAGCATAAAAAGCAAGATAAGACAAAAAAAAATCGAGTACATAAATGAGGGGAAATAAAAGTGACTTACGAGCTGATGAGGGATTCAAGATAGGGATCATAAGTTGCCTTCTGACGTGAAGGATCAACTTCTTCGGCTTTGGAGGTGCCGGAATCTTCGACATCATTCCTCTTCCTTTTGTTCCTTGGAGAAACAGCAGGAGGAGGAGATTGCGCTGATGCAGTACCTTCGGAAGCACCATCTTTCTCAGAAGATCTCGTAGATTTTAGAGAATCCACGGGTTCATTCACAAAAGAGGGGGCCTCTTGGTTGTCATCAGTGACAATGGCCCTTTCTTCGACTTCTCCACCTTCAGGAAGAGGAGGAAGCGATACAAGGTCTGGATGGTTCTGTACAAAATAAAAATAAAACAGGGGAAGATATCAGAAAAGGAGTTATAACAAAGATAGCAAATCAATAACAAGACAATCGACAAAGATTACCTTGGGAAGTGGATTGGCGGCGCTGAAAGGTTTTACACGACAAGAAGAAGGGACAGGATCTTTTTTGCTGAGAGACGAGATTTTTTGGACAAGTTTTCTAAGTCCTTGACCTCCAAATCCACCGACAGCCGATCTGCGTCCTTGTCGCCAGCATATTTCCAGAGAGGGTATTTGCGAGCTTGAAGCGGCTGCACTCTAGTCCTAAGAAAATAAGCCGTGATTTGGATACCCGACAGCTCTTTGCCGCGAGTATTTTGCAACTCGTGGATGCGAGCCATCAAGGTTTCTGTCAACGCCTTTTCTTCTTCGGTAGCCTCTGCGTCCCAGGAGCGGCGGCGAAGGATTTTTTCGGCGCCATCAAAAGGAGGGATGTTGTCTTCAGCACATCCGTGGTTCTCCTCCTGAATATACAGCCACTTCTTGCGCCACCCTTGAACTGAGTCAGGGAGTTTGACATCGAAGTAGTCGACAGTGGGCCGAACAGAAATTACAACGCCGCCTATATTATAGGCGACATTGGGCGAGCCATTACGGCGGCAGAAGAAAATGCGCTTCCATAGCGCCCAGTTAGGCTGGACGCCAAGGAAGGCCTCGCAAAGGGTAATGAAAATGGAGATATGGAGGATTGAATTTGGCGTGAGGTGGTGGAGTTGCAGACCATAGATAAAGAGCAGTCCGCGGAGAAAAGGATGAATGGGGGCGGAAAGACCGCGGATGAGGTGGTCGACAAAACTTACCCGGTACCCCATTGGAGGGGTTGGGTAGCTCTCCTCACTGGGGAAGCACAGCGCTTTGGGCTTCTTGCTGATCCCGCTTTCTTGACATGTTGATGTCCTGAGTGGAAATCTTCGATCTTTCCCACTCCGCCGCCCCCAGATCCACGGCAGCCATGGAGGATTCCGGTGTACTGTGCCTTGTCAACCGCCGCGGTGGCATCAACAATGGCGCAGGGTTTGCATCTTGGAGGCGAGGAGCTTAGGAAGCTGTGGGTCGCAGGAGGAGAATTCGCAGATGAGAGCAGGAGAACGGCGCGAGCGGAAGTGCTCGAGGAGGAAGAAGGAGTGTTTATATAGAGGTGCGGTGAAGCGGCGGACCGTTGGATGAGGAAAGTGTGCGGTAGATGATAGCCACATGGAAACAAGGGTAAAAAAGTATTTTCACATTGGAGAAGTTACGGTGCGTGCGCCAGGAAAAGTGGAGGACGTGTGTCCCCCACTCGCACGACGTGTCAAGATAGTGGATCAATTGGGCGCGCAAGGCAGCGGGAGAAGAATTGTCGCAAATTTTTGACTGGCAATCGTGGCTATCTTCAGCAATAACGTCACCTTGGAAGAAGAAAAAATTCGACTCAACAGCTTCATAAAAGGCGACATGGGAAAATAATGCTGAGCCTTTGATCAAATACAAGTTTTTGATCAAATGCTCGGGGGCTACTTTGGAAAAAAGAAAAAGATCCAGAAAGACAAAATAGAAATGGCGTGAGCCTATGATCAAATACAAATATTTGCTCATAGCCTCGGCGGCTACTCCCATCGGGAGCGCTGTTCGCGCACCCGAGGAATTATAAAACTTCGGAAGATAAAAAGAAAATATAGCGGCATAAGGCGTGGAGCCTACAACCAAGTACAAGTCCTTGGCTGTAGCCTCGAGGGCTACTCCCATCGGGAACGCTGCTCGCATGCCCGATGAAATCATAAAAAAAAAAGAGAGAGAAAAGAATGAAAGAAAAAAAAAGATAGCAGAGCAAAAAGAGTATATTTCGAGTTATAAATAACTCTGCATATACTCCCATCGGGAGATTGATATAAGTCATCTTTGACTCGATAAAATGTGCCATTCCAACAGCCGAATAAGCACTCGACAATATATTCTCAGAACGCCAAAGTTGCGATCAATTTCTGAATGCCGCAAATTTGCGAAGGTAAGACCCCAGATCCGTTCTGCTGGGCGTGGCATCGCCGAAGACTGCGCTCTGCTACTTTTATCCGTATCAACAGATACGAAGAAAATTCCTAACGGACGCGTTAGGTACCCGATAAATTTTACTCGAACTCAACAGAATGGTAAGACCTTAAGCGGCACCTGTCGAAGTTTGCACCATTATCCCGAGATCATGTCCAGGGACGTGATCTTGAAGTAGGTTTTTGCGGATTGCCACTAGAGCAGTTAACTAGTACCTGATCCGTCAGATGAACTAGCCCCAACTACCATTATCCCTGTACAATATAGAAGTTTATGAGAAGAAATATAGAAAAGTTGAAGTTGTCAAATAAAAATAAACAGTGGAGATTTTCCTTAACTCTGCGATTCAAGCAAAATCTCGGGGGCTACTGACATAGGCATCCCAAATGGGCCTGCCGAAGATAGTACCCGGGGTTTACTGAAGGCCCATTACCCGAAGAATAAGAAGATTCGGGAGCCCAAGATATTATTAATGAAAGCTAGAGTTGTAGTAGGAAGTGTTATTTGTAATCTTGCGGGATGAGTTAGAAACCTTCCCGGACTCTGTAACTTGTATGACACGAATCCCTCGGCTCCGCCTCCTATATAAGGGGGAGTCGGGGGACGCAGAAATCATCGAATCATTGTTTACAAACCCTAGTTTCATAATCGTCGAGTACTTTTCGGCTAAAACCTTCGAGATCTACTTGCCCTCTACTTCCAACTAAACCCTAGTCTACAATCCGTAGGCATGGACAAGTTAATACCTTGTCACCAGGTGAGAAAGTGATTCCATATAAAATACCTATGAAAATTATTGAACGTGTTGTGGATAACCGCTATGAAGGGGATGGAACTGTCCATCCTTGAGATCATTTACTGTTTTTACATGAATTATGCGGGTTATTCAAGTGTGCTGGTATTTCTATGGATGAAGTTAGGAAGAAACTATTCTCTATATCGTTGTCTGGTAAAGCGGCGCATTGGTATAAATTGCTGAAGAATGGGAATTCTCTTGATTGGAAGGATATTGTGCCTCTATTTTATTCTAAATTCTATCCTCCAAGTGAAATTCGCAAAGACCGAAACCGCATATATATAATTTCCGGCCTCATGATGGAGAGAGTATTGCCCAAGCATGGGGGAGATTGAAGTCTTTAATGCTAAAATGCCCCATTCATGAGCTTCCTGGTAATATCATCATTGATAATTTCTACGCAAGACTTTCTTTTCAAGATAAAACCTTGCTGGATACTACTTGTTCTGGATCATTCACACGCAACAAAGAAGAGTTTAAATGGGACCTTCTTGATCGGATTCAGGAGAATACTGAAGGTTGGGAGAACGACAAAGGTAGAGAGTCAGGTATAAATTATGATTATGAATGCATTGAAACATTTATGGATACTGATAAATTTCGGAATATGAGTGCTACTTATGGTCTTGACTCTCAAGTTGTTGCAAATTTTTATAAAGCTTTTGCTTCTCATTTTGAATTGCCTAGGAAGAATTTTAATAAGTATCATGAACCCTACAAAGATAAAACTGATTCACCTATATGTAAATCTATTGAAGTTAAAACTGTTGATCACATTCTTCCTGAAGCTTATATTGAAAAAGTTCCTTTTCCTCCTAAAAAGAAGAAGTATTCTGTTATAACTAGTGTGGTTAACAAAAGTGCAAAGAAACCTATAGAACCTGAGGAACAAATAAATGTTGAACCTGCTGTTGCAATAGTTAAAGACCTTGTGACTGAAAATGTAGAAGATGGTCACATCATTTTCTGTGAAGATGCTTCTAATATTGTTTCACATCCTAGTAAGTCTAGGAAAGTCAGTGTTCCTATGCTCTCTGTTAGAATTGGTGATCATTGTTATTATGGTTTATGTGATATCGGTGCAAGTACTAGTGCCATTCCTTGTGAGCTTTACAGGGAAATCATGCATGAAATTGGTTCTTGTGAACTTGAAGATATTGATGTGGTTATTTGGCTAGCTAATTGTAACACCCCAAATTTCAATAAAAAGAAAGTTAGAGAAATCCAGAAAGAAAAAGTTTCAAACCAACAAAAACTTTTCTTTTTGCATATAGTACCATGCATAGGACTTGTGCATTTGAGTGATATGCCATGATGATTTCTTTTACTTGTATTTGATATGCTCTAAAACCCTAATGTGATCATATGAAGATCACCAACCAAATAAATCAAAGAGGAAGAAAATCCATAAAATGCAAAACCCTAAAAACCCTCACATATGCCCTATGGCATTTTTATAAATTTTGACCCTAGACCTATTTGGTCTTCACCATTAGTTGAGTAATGTTATTAAACACTTACTACAACTTTTGGAATCAAAGATTCACAATTCAAATGGATTTCAAACACAAATCCCACTCACATATGATAATGGTCAATTTTGACAATTTTAGTCTGATCACCACTTTGAGCTCTTGCCATTCAATTTTCCCAAACTAACTTTTGCTAACTCTTTGCACCATTTCAAATTCAACATCAAGGTGAACAACTTTGATGAAGATCACCATGCCAAAATCATCTTTGATCATGAGCAAGGCTCATCCAAAGTCCCAACTTTTTAACATATGGAACAATCTACACTTAGCCATTTTGGCAAATTTTTGAATTCTAAAAATTCCACCACCACCTCAAATCACCTCTGGTCATTTACAACTAATATCAACACTCACTTTTCAAACACATTCACCATTTGAATTATTTCAAATTTGGAAAATTTTGTAATTTCCAAATTCGGGCACTATTTGCAACTATTGCAAATAGTGATCTACCTCACCTAATCTAACCCAAAGCTATTCTACATTGTCCCCTGGTCCCCTTAAACCCTAAGTGCTGCATAGCAAACCTAGGGAGAGGAGGAGCAAGCTAGGGCATGGCCATGCCGGCCATGTCCCCGAGCTCGTCGACCTCCCCCTCTCATCCTTCCTTCCCCAACCTGGCCACCATGCCGTAGCTCGCCACCTCGCTCCTCTACGTCGCCTAGCACCGGCCATTGTCGAGGAGGAGCACTGCATCGGCCAGACCAGCGCGCGCCCCTGGCGGCCAGCATGCCGCTCGCGTCGCACGTGTGCGCGCCGCGGACATGCACTGGCCACGCGCCGCGCAGCCACCTCGCTCACGCCCTGGCCCCGCTCGCAACGCCTTGAGCCTCGCTGTGACACCGCAACACCATGGGACACGCCCTCGACCACGACCCGTGCCCGCCGCCGCCGGAGACGAAGAGGAAACCCCGCCGCGGGCGCGACAGACGCGGAAGCGAGGCGACCAAACCAGCCACCCCCTACCCTACCTGTCGCCATCCAGAGGACCACCGTGACGCCAGGAACACCACCGCGCCCTCACCTAGCTCGCTAGACCGCCGGAGACGCCGCGCCCTTGTCGAGTTCGCCGCAGAGCCTCGGGCACTCGCTCGCCTATAAAAGGAGACCTCTCCTCGTCGATCTGAGCACACCATCACCTTCCCCTCTTCTCACTCGACCGCCAGAACCACTCCACCGTCGACATTAGCCACTGACGCCGCCCAATCGAAGCCTCACTGCCGCCAGACGCCGCGGAAGCTCGCCGTCGATTGGAGCCGTTCCAGGAGCCGCCGCTGGTACAAGGAGCTTCGCCGTCGACTACACCTTCCCCGAGCATACTGCCATCCCTCGCTGGAGCCCTGGTTAGCCCGCCGACCCCCTACTACCGCCGCCGCATCGTCGGGTTCTCGTCGGAGACGACGATGAACCACGGCCGTAGATCCGCGATCTAATCCTACGCCCCAGCTTCGTCCATACCGTTTCGGGTTTTAACACCCACTGACGGGTGGCCCCCGCTGTCAGGCAGCCCGCGCGGCACTGGACCGTGGCTGGGCTGGCCTTGGGCCGTTTAAATTGAATCTGGCCCGTTTAGTTTTCCCGCCGGCCTTTTAATTCAAATCCAGTTTAATAAATTGCAAATGAATTTCAATACTGCCTCCACTTTGAAATTCAATAGATTTAAATTGGCTAAACCAAATTTGATGAACTTTATATGGTTGGAAAGCTAGAGAAATTATCTAGCCAATGCCACTGGCCTCATGGCCAGATTCTTTGTAGAATAAATGTGATAAAAATAACAAGACAGGGACTTTTCCCCATTCAAATAATTCTTAAAAATCAACCAAAATAGATATTAAGTTAATTCCAACTCTAATAGCTCACATTTGACTTACACTAATTGTTTATGCAATAAAATGGTGTGGTCACCTTGCATGATCATGCCCTAGTTTAAGTAATGGATCATTTGACTAGTTTAACTAGTGGATATTGTCCAAAACTATTAAGGTAAATTATGTGGAGTATTACACTTCATTTAAACTTGTCTCACATGAATTCATGGGATGTTTGTACCTCTGGTCCAAACTCTCTTATATGAATTACTTGAGATTTAAATCAAATGTAGTATTATTTAAATGGTATGAGGTGATCTACCTCATTTAAATCATTTTCACAAATGATGATGATGAACATTTGACTTAGGTCAATATGAGTTCATACATGATTGTTTGAGAAATTAAATCTTAAGAAGATTTCAATGAGAGGAAATTATTTCTCAAGAACCCTATGGAAACTATCATTTACATATAAAATACAAAGAAGTGAATTCTATTTAAACCCCACAACCCATGTACTCTAGTTCATTTATTTGTGTGCATAGAGTAGTTTGTGTGTTATATGTGATGTATGGAATAGCCATTGAATTAGTGAGTAATTATACTCGTATTCAAATTTAGACGGTAGCACCGGAGAGTGCGCCGAAGAAGAAGGGTGCTACCAAGAGGAGGAGGAGGAACAGTTTGAGAACTACCAAGGCAAGCTATTATTCTTGTAAAGTGCAAAGCCCCTTGGGGCAAGGCACCATGATTCTTATCTTATCTTACATAAGCCTATCCCAATTTTACTTTACAAGCTTTACTTGTTTTCTAAATGAGTTACTTTTATAGTTAACTTTGGTCAAAGTACAAGTTGGTTACTAGAGTAGTTAGTTAGTCTCTTCCAAGCAAAGCAAGATAGCACCCCTCATGATTTAGAGCTAGTGCTAATGAAATAAAACTTGACTACTCTAGATGGGAAAAATGTGATTGTGAAATGGATTTGAAACCTTGGAATGAAGATGCATTCCATTGAATGATTTTTGAAGGTGAATGTGAACAAGAGAAGATGGTGATTTTTGATAAACAATGATGTTGGTTTGAATGCGATACCTTTCCAATTATTAAGTACCCCCACAATACTTGATTATGGGTAGGGCTTAACTGGAAGTTTATGCGTCTTAGTATGGGTTCCCTCTAAACAAGCGTCATCGGGGTTATGCCGAAAGCTGCCTCTACCACAAAAGAAATGATATGATATGATGCGAAATGAGGTGAATGTCCGGCCCAAGCCCTGTGCAGTTCCCAGGTTGACAGTTGGTCTTCACTGGGAGGCCAAGCTCATGGGGAGAGGTGCTCATACTAGGATTCGTAAGTGAAAGGTTATGGTTGATGATCCATGTACTGTGTTACGATGATTCGGGGTAATCCTGACGGATGAAATCAAATGTTGTGGCACAAGTGTGCAACCTCTGCAGAGTGTAAACCTATTCGAATAGCCGCGTCCACGGTTACGGACGGTTGGAAAGGCCATACAGTTTCCAATGTCATACCTTTTGAAAATGATGTTGAAAGATGATGGTGAAATGACTTGTGGTGAATTGAATTGAAATCACCACTTGAATGGTGGGAATGACACTAATGTTCCCACTTGAGTTAGTTAGTACTTGAATAAGCTGTTCTCAAACTTTGTGAACTAAAACTAGCTTTATGCAAATAAACTAGAGCTTAGCAAACCATACTAGAATGTCTAGCACTTACATTAGTATTAGTTTGCGAGTACTCAACGTACTCACGGCTTTGTCCCTGGCTATTCAAATGGCCAGAGTATGAAGATGATCAAGGAGATGACCAGCAGGACGCCTACGACCACTAAGTGCCTTCCGACGTCAAGAGTTGGCCTGTGGACTAGAGAGTCCTTGTATCTTACGCTTCCGCTATGTTGAAATATGAACTTGTGTTTGTTCGTTGATCAATAGATCAACTATTCGTGTAATATGGATCATGTGATTCCAAATTTGTAAGACTTATGGTTTGTAATGAATGATGACTGTGATACTTAACTATTATGCCTCGCAACAACAATATTCCTGGGATTGCGATGTATGACATAATAGGCATTCGGACTTAAAAATCCGGGTGTTGACAAGTTGGTATCAGAGCCATTGTTTGACCTTAGAAGACCTTAGTTACAATGGGCGTTCTGAAAACCTTAGCTTTGAAATCAAATGAAAGAAACTATTTGTGAAAATTTACTACACTCTTGTCTTTGAGACTTTGCCCAAAATTTGATGAATCATGTCTATCGTATTTGAATCAACTTAAAACTTCGCCACACTTTGCACTCTCTAACTTACTCATCCAATTCTCTTTCAGATGGCGCTGAATGAACCCATCAACACCAAGTTTTATCAGCTTGGGAACGGAGGAAGCTTGATCTTCGAGCACGACCTCAACGCCGTCTCTGACTTCCTTGGGCGCCCACACCCCGAGTTTCACGGGGTTCAGCTGGACGACACGCCCGGAGGAGAGTTGCAGTGGGTGATCACTGCCGACTTGAGGGGCAAGATGGAGCCTCCCACTTCGGAGAGGATTCTTTTCTCCTTCCGCGAGAGCAACTGGCTCGACGGACTCGCACGTGGTCTTCAGGAGGCACTTGCGCGCCTCTATGGACAGAACGTGGTGAGCATCCTCGCCTCTCGCTACGCCCACCTTGTGAGGCGTGATGCCACGAGAGTGCCCATGGAGCTGCAGCCGCACCCGGAGTTGAGGCACCATGCTGAGCACCTGGACTTCATGCTCTACCAGACTCAGAGGGACCTCGACGCCTCTCGCGCTTACGCGAACCAGACCCATGCTCACATCACCGAGCAGGGTGAGGCGATCAAGCTACTCAACAACGACCGCAAGAGCCTTCGCCAGCAGCGTGCCAAGAAGGACGCTACGATTCGTCGCCTTCGCGCCTGGATCGCGTCACTTGAGGCCACTGTCAAGGCCCAGGAGGATCAGATTCGTCAGCTGGAGGATGATGATGGAGGCATCGACATTCAGGGAGGAGACGCCTTCCTGAGCGACGACAACGACTTTGAGGAGGACGAGAACACCGAGGAGGAGGATTACGAGTTCCTGGAGGCAGGACCCGACGACTACGTCCCGATCGATGTCGATGATGAGGAGTAGTTGCACTAGTTCCACTTATAGTAGGTGTGAGTTGTATCCCGTCCCTTGTATCGTAGCATGAGAATGGTTCTTAAAACCATTGGAGTATGTGTGTAGTTTGTACTATGTGTTGCATGAATGAATGAATGTTATGTTTGTCATGAAAAGATTACAAGTTTTCAAATGTTTTTCAAACTTAACCAAAATGAACCATAGAATGTTCCCTCTTATCTCATGATCTTCTACATCTTCAGATGGCCCCTCCCAATCGGACCAACGACGCGATGCTGCAACTGCTGCAAACCATGCTTGCAGACCGGGAAACCGAAAGAGCCGAACGCCAAGCCAACCTCATCGCCTTGCAGAACATCGCCAACCAAGGCCATGGAAATCATGACCACCCCGGATCCAAGCTCAAGAACTTCCAAAACACCAACCCTCCGGTGTTTAGCAAGACCGAGGAGCCCCTCGACGCCGACGATTGACTCCAGACTATGGAGAACAATCTGGAGGTAGCCGGAGTGGAAGCCAACGAGAAGGTCTTGTTTGCCACTCACTATCTCGCTGGACCTGCCCGCGCTTGGTGGACAAGCACCCGTGCCATGAACGGAGGTCAATTCATGACTTGGGAGGATTTCAAACTCAAGTTCAGCAAGTACCATGTACCCCCGGGTCTTATCAAGAAGATGAGGGATGAATTCCGTGAGCTGAAACAAGGTCGCATGACGGTGGTTGAATACCGCGACAAGTTTCTCACCTTGTCAAGGTATGCCCCTGATGAGACCGACACCGTTGAAAAGAGGAAGGAGAGATTCCTGAACGGACTGCATGATGAGATGCAGACTGTCCTCGTCAACATCCCCTTCGCCGACCTTGAAGCCCTTGTCGACTCCGCCATCCAGATGGAGGGCAAGTTGAACCAAGCCAATGAGAACCGCAAGCGCCGCATGGCGAATCAAAGTGGATCAAGCCACCCCCAAAAGTTTCGCCCTAGCTCAAGCGGAGGTTTCACTCCGAGAAACAACAAGCCACAGATGCAGAACTCTCGCCCCGGTTATCAGAACCGGAGTGGAGGAAACTCCAAGCTAGGAGGCTACAACAACAACTACAACAACAACAACTACAACCGCGCTCCACCCCGAGCCCCTAACAACAACAACACCAACACCAACACCGCCCCCAGAACCGGAAGCAATGCCGTTCCCGTTGCGAACAAGCAGGACAAGACCACTATCACTTGTTATGAGTGTGGTGTAGTGGGGCACTACTCCAACGAGTGTCCCAAGCGTCTTGGCAAGCTCGCCGGCAACACCGCTGCACCTTCTCAGCAACAACGCCGTGTCTCCACCGGCAAGAAGTTCGCCCCCAACAACCGCAACGGCCGCCTCTACCACATGAACGCCGAAGAAGCCCAGGAAGCACCAGATGTTGTACTGGGTATGTTTTCTGTCAACCACATCCCTGCCAGAGTGTTGTTTGATTCCGGAGCATCTCATTCCTTTGTCACCGAAGACTTTGCATCAACAAGTAAAATTCCACCCCTCAGCTTGAAGCATGTTATGATAGTCCAAATCCCCGGATCAACCACCAAAGCTAGAAAATTTTGCAAAAATGTGCCAATCAAAATCCATGATGTAGACTTCTTTGCAAATCTAATCATACTTGGAACCAAAGGTTTGGAAATTGTCCTAGGAATGGACTGGATGTCCAAGCACAATGGATTGATAGACTGCGCCAAGAAAGCCATAACCATGACTAGCAGCACCGGTATCGTAGTTGAGCACGTCTCTGAAAAACTACCCAGAAAATTTACCTGCAACCAAAGTGTATCCAAGCCAACTCTGGATCAAATCAGGGTCGTTTGTCGCTACCCTGATGTGTTTCCAGATGATCTACCCGGTATGCCCCCGGATCGGGATATCAAGTTTATCATCGAGTTAATCCCCGGAACTGGACCCATAGCCCAGAGAGCCTACAGCATGAACGCAGCGGAGCTGGTGGAACTGAAGAAGCAAATAGATGACATGTTAGCCAAAGGTTTGATTAGACCAAGTGCATCCCCCTGGAGATCCCCCGTCTTGTTTGTCGACAAGAAGGATGGTGCAAATCGTTTATGCACGGACTATCATAAGCTTAACGATGTCACCATCAAAAACAAATACCCCCTACCCAAGATCGAAGACTTGTTTGACCAACTCACCGGATCCCGAGTTTTCTCCAAGATTGATCTTAGAACTGGATACCACCAACTGAAGATCCGAGCCACCGACATTCCAAAAACTGCCTTTACCACCAGATATGGGTTGTATGAGTACAACGTCATGTCGTTTGGACTGACCAATGCCCCCGCTTATTTCATGAATCTCATGAATAAGATCTTCATGAACTTTTTGGACAAGTTTGTCGTTGTTTTCATCGACGACATCCTCGTCTACTCCAAGTCCGAAGAGGAACATGAACAGCATTTGGAGATTGTCCTAGAAACCCTTAGACAGCACCAGTTATATGCCAAGTTTAGCAAGTGTGAGTTTTGGCTGGAAGAAGTTGGATTCCTGGGACACATCTTGTCCGCAGGAGGAATTGCCGTAGATCCCACCAAAATCAAAACTGTTATGGAATGGCAAGCCCCAACCACACAAACCGAGGTCCGCGCTTTTCTTGGATTAGCCGGATACTACCGCAGATTTGTAGAAGGTTTTTCGAGCATCGCTCGACCAATGACCCAACTGCTGAAAAAGGACAGAAAGTTTGAGTGGACCGAGAAATGTGAAGAGAGCTTTCAACAGCTCAAGAGTAGACTGACAACAGCCCCAATCCTGATCATGCCAGATATCGCAAAGCCCTTTGACGTATATTGCGACGCCTCCAAGACTGGACTTGGATGCGTGCTTATGCAAGAAGGCAAGGTTGTATCCTACCTTTCAAGACAACTCAAGCAACATGAACAGAACTACCCAACCCATGACCTCGAGCTTGCAGCCGTGGTCTTAGCCTTGAAAGTTTGGCGTCATTACCTCATGGGTAATCGATGCGAGATCTACTCCGACCACAAAAGCCTCAAATACATATTCACCCAGAAAGAACTGAACATGAGACAACGCCGATGGATCGAATTGATCAAGGATTACGACATGGAAATTCACTACCACCCCGGCAAGGCCAATGTGGTAGCGGATGCTTTGAGTCGACTGCCGTGCCAGTTGAACTCCATGCTCGCAACCGAGCAGCCCAGCTTGCACCAAGAGTTTGAGCAGTTCAGACTTGAACTTGTTAGTGAAGGATTCCTAGCCAGCATAGAACTGCAACCCACCTTGGTTAGTCAAATCAAGGAAGCCCAGAAGGACAACGCTAGCATTGACGGAATCAAGAAACAGATAGCCGCAGGAAAAGCCCCCGGATTCACCGTAGACGAAGCCGGAGTTCTTTGGTACAAAGAACGTCTCTGCGTACCATCGGACTCTGACTTGAAACAAGTCATCCTGCAAGAAGCCCATGACACCCTTTATTCAATCCACCCCGGAGGTACCAAGATGTACCAGGATCTGAAAGAACAATTTTGGTGGCACGGAATGAAGAGAGAGATCGGTAGCTATATCGCTAAGTGTGACATCTGTCAGAGAGTCAAGGCAGAACATCAACGACCCGCCGGACTGTTACAGCCACTCCAGATTCCGGAATGGAAATGGGACTCCGTAGGAATGGACTTTATCACCGGACTGCCCAAATCCAGCAAAGGCAATGATTCAATATGGGTAGTTGTCGATAGATTGACCAAAGTCGCCCATTTCATCGCCGTCAAAACCACCTATCAAGGCCCAAAGTTAGCTGAACTTTACATCTCCAGAATAGTCGCTCTGCACGGAACCCCAAAATCGATAGTGTCAGATAGAGGATCACAGTTCACCTCAAGGTTCTGGCAGAAAGTGCATGAAGGACTAGGCACTCGCCTAAATTTCAGCACTGCCTATCACCCTCAGACCGACGGACAGACTGAGAGAGTAAACCAGATACTGGAAGACATGCTTAGAGCATGCGTACTGGAATACGGATCCAAGTGGGAAGACTGCCTACCTTACGCAGAATTCTCTTACAACAATAGTTACCAAGCCAGCCTACAGATGGCCCCCTTTGAAGCCTTGTACGGAAGGAAGTGTCGTACCCCCCTGAACTGGTCAGAAGTCGGAGAGAGCCAAGTTTTCGGCCCAGACGTTCTTCGTGAAGCCGAAGAGAAAGTCCACAAGATCCGCGAGTACCTCAAAACGGCGCAATCCAGACAGAAGAGCTACGCCGACAAGAGACGTCGGGAGATGACCTTTGAGATCGGAGACTTCGTCTATCTCAAGGTATCCCCCTTGAAAGGAATGCAAAGGTTTCAACTGAAAGGAAAACTTGCACCCCGCTACGTCGGACCTTTCAAAGTCCTCAGCCGCCGAGGTGAAGTATCTTATCAACTGGAGTTGCCTGAAGAAATGTCGGCTGTGCACGACGTGTTTCACATCTCACTTCTCCGGAAATGCCTTGAAGTCCCGGAGAAGACCGAAGTGTTCAAGAACATCGATCACAGATCGGTGGATATCAACAAGGATCTGACTTACCGCGAAGTGCCGATTCGCATTCTGGAAGAAGCTTACCGAACCACCCGCACCCGAAGCATCAAGTTTCTAAAGATCCAATGGAGCAATCATACCGAGGATGAAGCCACATGGGAACGCGAAGACCTCATGAAGAAGGAGTACCCAGATCTCTTTAGTACCTAACTTTCTTTTCGATCTCGGGACGAGATCTTTTGTAAGGGGGAAGGGTTTGTAACACCCCAAATTTCAATAAAAAGAAAGTTAGAGAAATCCAGAAAGAAAAAATTTCAAACCAACAAAAACTTTTCTTTTTGCATATAGTACCATGCATAGGACTTGTGCATTTGAGTGATATGCCATGATGATTGCTTTTACTTGTATTTGATATGCTCTAAAACCCTAATGTGATCATATGAAGATCACCAACCAAATAAATCAAAGAGGAAGAAAATCCATAAAATGCAAAACCCTAAAAACCCTCACATATGCCCTATGGCATTTTTATAAATTTTGACCCTAGACCTATTTGGTCTTCACCATTAGTTGAGTAATGTTATTAAACACTTACTACAACTTTTGGAATCAAAGATTCACAATTCAAATGGATTTCAAACACAAATCCCACTCACATATGATAATGGTCAATTTTGACAATTTTAGTCTGATCACCACTTTGAGCTCTTGCCATTCAATTTTCCCAAACTAACTTTTGCTAACTCTTTGCACCATTTCAAAGTCAACATCAAGGTGAACAACTTTGATGAAGATCACCATGCCAAAATCATCTTTGATCATGAGCAAGGCTCATCCAAAGTCCCAACTTTTTAACATATGGAACAATCTACACTTAGCCATTTTGGCAAATTTTTGAATTCTAAAAATTCCACCACCACCTCAAATTACCTCTGGTCATTTACAACTAACTAGCAGGGTAACCCGCGCATTTGCGCGCCTAGATTTACATATGCTTAATTTTCTATCATGTATATCATGCCAATTTCATTTTACTCTACAACTCTACTTTTTCAAAGTGTATCTTCCTAATTATAGAGATTTACTAAGATTTTAACCATACATCCGTAGCATGTACTTATATCTGCACCTTCTCTGCTAACCTTTAGCACAGCTTGTTTTATTATTATCCTATGTTATTTTTTTTCTGTTTTGCTTTCCGTCTCTGGCATGGACAACATCATCACCAAACTTCTTCAATATTGGTTAATTATTATTCTACCCATGAAGCCTCTCGGGTGTACACTCATTGAAATTCGTAACATGTTCAGTACATGCAGTTTGAACACTTAAACTCGTAACATGTTCGGTACATGCAGGGTGTACACTCATTGGTTCATTATTAGTCTATGAAGCCTCTTTCAATGTACTTTTGTCCATCAAACACATGTAAACGCTATGTTCTTGAACAGTTTTATGTTCATCGATCTAATTAAACTGTCCATGCAGGTTGATAATCTTAGGCCTGCTAGAATTTTTTTTTTGAAAGAATGACCAACAAAAAATAATTTTTGTACTCCTTGCAAATTTTACTATACGCTTTCTTAGTTTGTTTTATATTAAATTCACATATAAATTGAATAACTAATTTTAATGAAAAACATCAATTGAAAGTTTGTGGAATTCGTGAAGAACTAATAAAAGTAATTTTTAATTTTAGTCTTTGATTTTATATGTAGAAACAAATAAACTGTTAGCCTTGTGAAAGCTATTATCTATTTTTCATACCAACGTAACTCCAGATCCATTATGGTGAGATGCAGATTCTGCTTCGCACAGTGTTGATCGTCCCGCGCCCATGCAGGCACGCACGCATCCGCGCATCCAGAGTTGCTTGATTGTGCTGTCTCTTGCCGCGCCCGCGATGGATGTTCGGCATATCGATGGCACTTCTTCCTTGCATCCATCAGAGGAGGGGATCCTTGAAGAAGCTGGGGCGCATGCTGACGATGGGGATGGCCTGTTGAGCTCGGCCAGAAACATCACGACTACGGCCTCCTGATCCATTAGGCTAAGCTGCAACTTCTGCTTCTCGCACGTTAATGATGATCGTGTCCATCAGCTCCGCCGGCAGTTAATCCTTATGCCGCTCGCAACAGGCAATGTCAATCTACAAAATATCCGGCCAACCGGCCGATCGATGATATGTCGTTCCTTGACACATCCTATTAATAGATCCTTGAAGATTTTTGGGCCTATGAAGAGCTGATGATGGCGCCGTGGAGCTGGCTCGTTCTTGACCTTGGTGCTGTACTTTTTAAAAGACACCAATCTGTTCAGTGGATTAGATCAGATGACCTGATGTAACGAAAACTGATTAGAATGATACCAACAAAATAACCTGAGAAGTGCATCGTTCTTCGGGGTAAAGGCAAGATAAATATTGGTGAACTGCATCAGCTTGGACGGCCTACCGCGGCGTTGGCAGGGCAGCATGACGGGTCTGGGCTTGGAGTTGATCCTCACGGTCTGACCCAAGAGAAATCGATCAATGTCGATGTCTGGCTGGACGACGCCGATGTGAAGAGAGGCCATCTGTGCTTCGTAGGGAAAACAAAGCGACCTTCTCCTTCTTCCTCCCCTTCCTCATCTCTCTATCCATAGTTCTAGGATCCAAACATCAAGAATTCAATCCAATCTATCAACAGTTCCAACTTTCATCAGTTAAAGTATAAAAAAAAATTCATCGTAGATTAGTGTGGAAGGAAAAGAAAGCTTAGACTAAAGGCCCTGGAGTATGTTGAATTTGTAGGACTACCATGGATCTAGCGTCATGTACTGTGCATCGGCCATGTATGCTGGCGAAGAGATAGCTTGCGTAATCATGGCTTGTCAGCCCGGCCGGCCGTCGTCGTTCGCGCAGAAGCGTGCAGCGGCGAGGTTGCCTCTATGCTAGGATGTGGACGTAGGCGGAGAGGTGCAGCCGCCAGGGAGGAATACCATTAGGGCTGCCAACAAAGCGAAAGCCCTAGATTTTCTATCTTACCGAAAGCCCTGGAAGCGTGCTGTCTCTCTCTAGCGCTACTTTTCTCTTTTCTCTTCCAATCTAAACCGTTTCTTTCTTGCTGTTTAATCTGGGCCATTGTTTGTTTGTTGTTTTAATTATATAATAGATATCAACACTCACTTTTCAAACACATTCACCATTTGAATTATTTCAAATTTGGACAATTTTGTAATTTCCAAATTCGGGCACTATTTGCAACTATTGCAAATAGTGATCTACCTCACCTAATCTAACCCAAAGCTATTCTACATTGTCCCCTGGTCCCCTTAAACCCTAAGTGCTGCATAGCAAACCTAGGGAGAGGAGGAGCAAGCTAGGGCATGGCCATGCCGGCCATGTCCCCGAGCTCGTCGACCTCCCCCTCTCATCCTTCCTTCCCCAACCTGGCCACCATGCCGTAGCTCGCCACCTCGCTCCTCTACATCGCCTAGCACCGGCCATTGTCGAGGAGGAGCACTGCATCGGCCAGACCAGCGCGCGCCCCTGGTGGCCAGCATGCCGCTCGCGTCGCACGTGTGCGCGCCGCGGACACGCACTGGCCACGCGCCGCGCAGCCACCTCGCTCACGCCCTGGCCCCGCTCGCAACACCTTGAGCCTCGCCGTGACACCGCAACACCATGGGACACGCCCTCGACCACGACCCGTGCCCGCCGCCGCCGGAGACGAAGAGGAAACCCCGCCGCGGGCGCGACAGACGCGGAAGCGAGGCGACCAAACCAGCCACCCCCTACCCTACCTGTCGCCATCCAGAGGACCACCGTGGCGCCAGGAACACCACCGCGCCCTCGCCTAGCTCGCTAGACCGCCGGAGACGCCGCGCCCTTGTCGAGTTCGCCGCAGAGCCTCGGGCACTCGCTCGCCTATAAAAGGAGACCTCTCCTCGTCGATCTGAGCACACCATCACCTTCCCCTCTTCTCACTCGACCGCCAGAACCACTCCACCGTCGACATTAGCCACTGACGCCGCCCAATCGAAGCCTCACTGCCGCCAGACGCCGCGGAAGCTCGCCGTCGATTGGAGCCGTTCCAGGAGCCGCCGCTGGTACAAGGAGCTTCGCCGTCGACTACACCTTCCCCGAGCATACTGCCATCCCTCGCTGGAGCCCTGGTTAGCCCGCCGACCACCTACTGCCGCCGCCGCATCGTCGGGTTCTCGTCGGAGACGACGATGAACCACGGCCGTAGATTCGCGATCTAATCCTACGCCCCAGCTTCGTCCATACCGTTTCGGGTTTTAACACCCACTGACGGGTGGCCCCCGCTGTCAGGCAGCCCGCGCGGCACTGGACCGTGGCTGGGCTGGCCTTGGGCCGTTTAAATTGAATCTGGCCCGTTTAGTTTTCCCGCCGGCCTTTTAATTCAAATCCAGTTTAATAAATTGCAAATGAATTTCAATACTGCCTCCACTTTGAAATTCAATAGATTTAAATTGGCTAAACCAAATTTGATGAACTTTATATGGTTGGAAAGCTAGAGAAATTATCTAGCCAATGCCACTGGCCTCATGGCCAGATTCTTTGTAGAATAAATGTGATAAAAATAACAAGACAGGGACTTTTCCCCATTCAAATAATTCTTTAAAATCAACCAAAATAGATATTAAGTTAATTCCAACTCTAATAGCTCACATTTGACTTACACTAATTGTTTATGCAATAAAATGGTGTGGTCACCTTGCATGATCATGCCCTAGTTTAAGTAATGGATCATTTGACTAGTTTAACTAGTGGATATTGTCCAAAACTATTAAGGTAAATTATGTGGAGTATTACACTTCATTTAAACTTGTCTCACATGAATTCATGGGATGTTTGTACCTCTGGTCCAAACTCTCTTATATGAATTACTTGAGATTTAAATCAAATGTAGTATTATTTAAATGGTATGAGGTGATCTACCTCATTTAAATCATTTTCACAAATGATGATGATGAACATTTGACTTAGGTCAATATGAGTTCATACATGATTGTTTGAGAAATTAAATCTTAAGAAGATTTCAATGAGAGGAAATTATTTCTCAAGAACCCTATGGAAACTATCATTTACATATAAAATACAAAGAAGTGAATTCTATTTAAACCCCACAACCCATGTACTCTAGTTCATTTATTTGTGTGCATAGAGTAGTTTGTGTGTTATATGTGATGTATGGAATAGCCATTGAATTAGTGAGTAATTATAATCGTATTCAAATTTAGACGGTAGCACCGGAGAGTACGCCGAAGAAGAAGGGTGCTACCAAGAGGAGGAGGAGGAACAGTTTGAGAACTACCAAGGCAAGCTATTATTCTTGTAAAGTGCAAAGCCCCTTGGGGCAAGGCACCATGATTCTTATCTTATCTTACATAAGCCTATCCCAATTTTACTTTACAAGCTTTACTTGTTTTCTAAATGAGTTACTTTTATAGTTAACTTTGGTCAAAGTACAAGTTGGTTACTAGAGTAGTTAGTTAGTCTCTTCCAAGCAAAGCAAGATAGCACCCCTCATGATTTAGAGCTAGTGCTAATGAAATAAAACTTGACTACTCTAGATGGGAAAAATGTGATTGTGAAATGGATTTGAAACCTTGGAATGAAGATGCATTCCATTGAATGATTTTTGAAGGTGAATGTGAACAAGAGAAGATGGTGATTTTTGATAAACAATGATGTTGGTTTGAATGCGATACCTTTCCAATTATTAAGTACCCCCACAATACCTGATTATGGGTAGGGCTTAACTGGAAGTTTATGCGTCTTAGTATGGGTTCCCTCTAAACAAGCGTCATCGGGGTTATGCCGAAAGCTGCCTCTACCACAAAAGAAATGATATGATATGATGCGAAATGAGGTGAATGTCCGGCCCAAGCCCTGTGCAGTTCCCAGGTTGACAGTTGGTCTTCACTGGGAGGCCAAGCTCATGGGGAGAGGTGCTCATACTAGGATTCGTAAGTGAAAGGTTATGGTTGATGATCCGTGTACTGTGTTACGATGATTCGGGGTAATCCCGACGGATGAAATCAAATGTTGTGGCACAAGTGTGCAACCTCTGCAGAGTGTAAACCTATTCGAATAGCCGCGTCCACGGTTACGGACGGTTGGAAAGGCCATACAGTTTCCAATGTCATACCTTTTGAAAATGATGTTGAAAGATGATGGTGAAATGACTTGTGGTGAATTGAATTGAAATCACCACTTGAATGGTGGGAATGACACTAATGTTCCCACTTGAGTTAGTTAGTACTTGAATAAGCTGTTCTCAAACTTTGTGAACTAAAACTAGCTTTATGCAAATAAACTAGAGCTTAGCAAACCATACTAGAATGTCTAGCACTTACATTAGTATTAGTTTGCGAGTACTCAACATACTCACGGCTTTGTCCCTGGCTATTCAAATGGCCAGAGTATGAAGATGATCAAGGAGATGACCAGCAGGACGCCTACGACCACTAAGCGCCTTCCGACGTCAAGCGTTGGCATGTGGACTAGAGAGTCCTTGTATCTTACGCTTCCGCTATGTTGAAATATGAACTTGTGTTTGTTCGTTGATCAATAGATCAACTATTCGTGTAATATGGATCATGTGATTCCAAATTTGTAAGACTTATGGTTTGTAATGAATGATGACTGTGATACTTAACTATTATGCCTCGCAACAACAATATTCCTGGGATTGCGATGTATGACATAATAGGCATTCGGACTTAAAAATCCGGGTGTTGACACTAATAGAGAAACTATCTCTCCTATTGGTATTGTTCGAGATGTGGAAGTTCTATGTGGTAAGATTAAATATCCTGCTGACTTTTTGGTACTTGGTTTTGCTGCTAGTAAGACTTGTCCTATCATTTTTGGTAGACCTTTTCTAAATACCTGTGGAGCTATTATAGATTGCAAGAAAGAGAAAATTGTGACTAAATTTTCTGGTGAACCTTATGAGTTTAATTTCTCTAAATTTGCCAAAGTTCCTTATGAAGCTGAATTGTCTAATGATGATTTTAGAGTTGAACAGCTTGCATCTATTGCTCTTGCTCCTATTAATCCTTTGCAGCAAAATTTGGAGGATCATGAGAGTGAAGTCTTTAGGGAAGAAAGGAATGAGCTTGATGAAATTTTCCTTCGTCGACCCATTCTTAAACATGACTTACCGGTTGAAGATCTAGGTACAACACCACCACCAAAGGAAGATCCTGTTTTTGATTTGAAACCATTACCTGATAATCTTAAGTATGCTTATATAGATGATAAGAAAACATATCTTGTTATTATTAGTGCTTAGCTTTCAGATTTTGAGGAAGAAAGATTATTGGAAATATTGAAGAAACACCGAGGGGCTATTGGCTACACTCTTGATGACTAGAAGGGGATTTCTCCCTCTATTTGCCAACATGCCATCAACATGGAAGACAATGCAAAGCCTGTTGTTGAACATCAGCGTCGTCTAATTCCTAAGATGAAGGATGTGGTAAGGAATGAGGTATTAAAACTTCTTGAAGATGGTATTATATATCCTATTGCTGATAGTAGATGGGTTAGTCATGTGCATTGTGTTCCTAAGAAAGGAGGAATAATTGTTGTACCTAATGATAATGATGAGCTCATCCCTCAAAGAGTAGTTGTAGGATATAGAATGTGCATTGATTTTCGAAAAGTTAATAAAGTTACTAAGAAAGATCATTACCCTTTACCTTTTATTGATCAAATGCTAGAAAGGTTATCTAAAAATACTCATTTCTGCTTTCTTGATGGTTATTCCGGGTTCTCACAAATTGCTGTTAGAGCTAAAGATCAAGAGAAAACTACTTTCACTTGTCCCTATGGAACTTATGCTTATAGGCGTATGCCTTTTGGTTTATGTAATGCTCCTGCTACTTTTCAAAGATGCATGTCTGCTATTTTTCATGGCTTTTGTGAAAAGATTGTAGAGGTATTCATGGATGATTTTTCTGTCTATGGGAACTCTTTTGATAATTGTTTGTGAAACCTTGATAATGTTATGCAGAGATGTGAAGAAACTAACCTTGTTCTTAATTGGGAGAAATGTCACTTTATGGTTAATGAAGGAATTGTATTGGGACATAAAATTTCTGAGAGAGGTATTGAAGTTGATAGAGCTAAAGTTGAAGCAATTGAGAAGATGCCCTATCATAGGGATGTTAAAGGTATTCGTAGTGTTCTAGGTCATGCTGGTTTTTATAGGAGATTTATTAAAGATTTCTCTAAAATTTCAAAGCCTCTTACTAATCTTCTTCAAAAATATGTACCTTTTGTTTTTGATGATGAATGTAAGGAAGCTTTTGAAACTCTAAAGAAAGCCTTAACAACTACTCCTGTAGTTGAACCTCCTGATTGGAATTTACCTTTTGAAATTATGTGTGATGCTAGTGATTTTGCTGTTGGTGTTGTTCTTGGACAGCGAGTAGATAAAAAATTGAATGTTATTCATTATGCTAGTAAAACTCTTGATGCTGCTCAAAGAAATTATGCTACAACTGAAAAACAATTATTAGCTGTAGTTTTTGCTTGTGACAAGTTTAGACCTTATATTGTTGATTCAAAAGTCACAATTCATATTGATCATGCTGCAATTAGGTACCTTATGGAAAAGAAAGATGCTAAGCCAAGGCTTATTAGATGGATGCTTCTTTTGCAAGAATTTGATTTACATATTGTAGATAGGAAAGGTGCTGATAATCCCATTGCTGATAATTTGTCTAGATTGGAAAATATTGCTTATGATCATGTTCCTGTTAATGATAGTTTTCCAAATGAACAATTGGCTGCAATAACGGTGAGCTCGCGAGATAGTCCTTGGTATGCTGATTATGCTAACTTTATTGTTTCCAAGTACTTGCCTCCAACCTTTTCAGCTGTAATATCCCAGGTAATGGGGTTACAAAAATAGAGGAAATAGATGTGTGCATTGCATTCATGCATAGAAAATCTGGGGAATTTTCGCGCTTTAAAGTAAAACAGTCACAGTAACTGAAGTTTCACTTGACCTTGGTGGAATTGAAGTAGCTCATCCAGTTAAGCGTTATAAACCTCAATGTGACTTTGCTAAAACCTTGTTTTGGGTAGAGATGATTTGATCTAAGGGGTTAGATCAAATGGAACTAATAATCAACACAACCACACCTTACTCAATGATCAATTACTTGATCTTATAAACTATTTTAATATGGCAATTCTTGTCATAATATATGAACACCAATTCAATTGCAGATCAAGTAACAATAAAATGGAGAAGTCATTCTTGACTATCCTTTCCATGACTTAAATCAATCCTTGATCCTACCATGAACCTCATGGTATTCATTCTATTTTATTCTTGGAAACATAACAAGGAGATCAACTCTAGAAATATATCTTTCTCTATACCAAATAGTTAAGCATCAAACCTAGAGAGGTGAGAGTTCTATTATAATTATTAGAGAAGCATTAACAAACCTTGAGTTAAACCTTGGACATACATCCAAGTATTCAAACCATTATCTTTAAGAGTAGCCCTAGGATATTATTCAAGACATTCCTAGAGAGAGACCATTTATTCCAAACATAGATATTGATGATCACATCAATCCCTATGGAGCCTAACCTTAGGTTAGTATTAAAGACCTTCCCAAATAAGAGAGACCAATCATAATAATTTTAGATTTACTTATTTAAGAATCAAGGATAAACTTTGAACTAAAGAATTGGGTTGTAAACCATTTCATCTTGGAGTGGTGAGATAACCAAATACCAAGTGGAATAAGACTATATCCATGAATTAGTGAAATAAGGGTTGGACTAATCCAACTAAGTTAGACAATTGAATCTTTAACTTAGCTACTTAAATAAATATTAGGAGTACACCATAAACCCTAGAATAACTAATCTTATATGAGAGGGATGAAGCTATGGAGTTACACCTAAGTAGTTGAGGCAACACTTGAACCTTAGGGAGATAATTAACCAATCATCAGGATGATTATGTCATCATTCCTTGAGAAGAATCATAAGTAATTATCTCAGGCATTCTTCTGGGATATAAATCTAATGAGACAACCATGACCATGTCCACCTAAGGAATTATAAGAGAAGTACTATACCCTTGCTATTCAAGACAACACTTGATCTTGGAAGTGAGAAACTAGTTCATAAGAAATACTTAAGGAAGCCAAACCTTTGATCATTACCAATTGGGTAATGATCATAAACCCTAAGAACTTGAGGTAAAGATATTAAGAACAAGTGATCATGCTTAATCCATGATCCTACTCTTGAGGTATGTGAGGAGAAGTCAAACCCTATTATGATAAGTAGATCTCATCCCCACATAAAATTATAGGGAGATCACTAGTAATCAAATCCAGGCTTATATCCTAACCTTAACTTGTGAACCACTTGGTGATCATAAGTAGAACCTTACCCCATCTACTTTTCATTCATTCATCAATTAAACAACCTAAGAAAACCTTAGAGTTAAACTCTATACTTTTTATGGTGAGAAACTATACATCCATATGACCAAAGTTAATTATAAAAGAACTACAACAACTTTAGTTACTTTAACAATAGATTAAGGATATAATAGAAATCTATTGGTATAAGATAAAACCAATTCTCAAGTCCTTAGTAATTAAAGGAGAACAGAAACAAATAAGCCAGTAACCATAATATTTTGGTTAGGGGAGATTAAACACTAGCAATTGCAATATGATGCCATCTCACTTCTACAAAGTAAAATTATATCTCAACCCTAACTATTGTATCACTATGGAGATTGCAATATAAATCTAGACCATAATTGAGAATAAAACCCGTGGCCACTATGGAAATATCATTAGAACCCTGGAATGGCATATTAATGAAATCTTATGCTTCACATTTTAAACCTGAGAAAACCCCTTGTGATACATCTTATCAATAAGACCATAAGTGAGATTATCAACCACTTATCTATATAATTAAGACCCAACCTTGAGGAGAGTAATATTTACTCTAGGTATTTCAGAGGATTACGAAACCATAACACTAATGTTAGCTTTAATATGGGTTATCATCAAACCTACAAGACCTTAATAAAATGTTGCTCACATAAAATATTGTGCTAATGATTAATTCCTCAAATGGAAACCAAGACATAATAACCATATCTGAAAAACTTTGAAATGAAAGTATCAACTCTCATAATCCTAAAGAGAATTGATTGCATAATAAAAAATGAATTAAAGTAAAAAGTTTATGTTTAAATATTATTTTGAATAAGATCACAAATATGCAAATAATCTAATATAAGATATGAATTCAAATAAAATAGTGAAACAATAGTCAGTATCCTAAATCTTGAATGGATTAGCATAGTTACAAATATCTGCAAATAGAATTGAATTCAAATATGAGTTAAAATGGAAAATATACAATATGAGAAATAAATAAAACAGAAAATAGAAATATACAAAACAGAAAAAAATGGAAAAGAGAAATAGAAAGAGGCTTACCAGACCTCACCTGGCCACCACAGCCCACCACCTTAGCCCAGCAGCAGACCACTAACGGCCCAAACCACGGCCTGGCCCAGCCACTTAACCCTTCGCAACAGATAAGAGCGTAGACGACGAAATCGTCTTCGTCTCCGTCTTCCTCGGCGCGGGCATGCTCGACAGCTCGACGCCGACAGAGCTCCACGTCCCGGCCGCCGTTGTTGACCTGGGCGACGGACGACGAACGCGGGAGCCCTATAAATACTCGGCCGAAGCCCTCCTCGCTCCTGTTCGTCATTTTTCCCCAATTTAGCAAACCCTAGCTCGCCCGGCCATCTTCCTCGTTGCCGTTTGACGCCCTCCCACGCCTCGCCGAGGACGTCATCTTCACCGCCATCCTCGACTTGCTATCCCTGCAGGAGGAATCGAGCCGCCACGCTCGGAATCATCTGATTCGAGCTCGCCTTGGCTCGCAGATGGTCCGGCCACCGTGACCATTACGTCGCCGTCCGGCCACCTCCGGCCTCGCCGACACGCCCATCGTGTTCACGGTGAGCCCGTGATACGTCCCCGACGTATCCATAATTTCTGTCGTTCCATGCTTGTTTTATGACAATACTTACATGTTTTGCTTGCACTTTATGATGATTTCATGCATTTTCCGGAACTAACCTATTAACGAGATGCCACAGTGCCAGTTCCTGTTTTCTGCTGTTTTTGGTTCCAGAAAGGCTGTTCGGGCAATATTCTCGGAATTGGACGAAATCAACGCCAAACCTCCTATTTTTCCCGGAAGCATCCAGAACACCGAAGAGGAGTCGGAGAGGGGCCAGAGGGCCACCAGACCATAAGGCGGCGCGGCCTGGCCTGGGCCCGCGCCACCCTATGGTGTGGCGCCCCCAGGTGCCCCCCTGCGCCGCCTCTTCGTCTATAAAATCCCTTTCGACCTAAAAACGCGATACCAATTGACGAAACTCCAGAAAGACTCCAGGGGCGCCGCCGCCATCGCGAAACTCCAATTCGGGGGACAGAACTCTGTTCCGGCACCCTGCCGGAACGGGGAAGTGCCCCCGGAAGCCATCTCCATCAACGCCACCGCCTCCATCATGCTCCGTGAGTAGTTCCCCCATGGACTACGGGTTCTAGCAGTAGCTATGTCGGTATACTCTCCCCCATGTACTTCAATACAATGGTCTCATGAGCTGCCTTACATGATTGAGATTCATCTGATGTAATCGGTGTTGTGTTTGTTGGGATCCGATGGATGATACATTATGATTAGTCTATCTATAAAGTTTGTGAAGTTATTGTTGCTGCAATCTTGTTATGCTTAATGCTTGTCACTAGGGCCCGAGTGGCATGATCTTAGATTTGAGCTCTATATTGTTGCTTAGATTGTATCTACAAGTTGTATGCACATGTCACTGTCCGGAACCAATGGCCCCGAAGTGACAGAAATCGGGACAACCGGAGGGGATGGTAGTGATGTGAGGATCACATGTTTTCACGGTGTGTTAATGCTTTGCTCCGGTACTCTATTAAAAGGAGTACCTTAATATCCAGTAGTTTCCCTTGAGGCCCGGCTGCCACCGGCTGGTAGGACAAAAGATGTTGTGCAAGTTTCTCATTGCGAGCACGTACGACTATATACGGAAAACATGCCTACATAATTAATAATCTTGATGTTCTTTCTTAATGCTTTGATTCCTATCAATTGCCCAACTGTAATTTGTTCACCCAACACTTGTCACTTATTGGAGAGTTACCACTAGTGTAGATCGCTGGGAACCCCGGTCCATCTCTCATCATAATATACCTGTTCTACATGTCATTGGAAGTAGTATCAACTATCTTCTCGTGCCATCGCTCTCATATTGCTATTACTGCTGCTGTGTTACTGTTACTACTGCTCTCATATTACTGTTACTTTCACATCACCCCTGTTGCTAGTGCTTTTCCAGGTGCAGCTGAATTGACAACTCAGTTGTTAAGGCTTATAAGTATTCTTTACCTCCCCTTGTGTCGAATCAATAAATTTGGGTTATACTACCCTCGAAGACTATCGCGATCCCCTATACTTGTGGGTCATCAAGACTGTTTTCTGGCGCCGTTGCCGGGGAGGCATAGCTCTACTCATAAGTTCACCTGGGGAGTACACTCTACCGCTCTCTCTGTTTTTTATTTTTTTTTTGTTTTATTTTGTTTTGCTTAGTTTACTTTTGTCTAGTTTATTTGTGCTTAGTTTATTTCTGTCTAGTATTAGTTTGCGTAGTTTACTTTTGCTTAGTTTATTTTTGTCTTGTTTTATTTGTCTCATATACCCAAAAATCCATAAAAATTTGAAAAACCGAAAAATTAAAAACTGCTGTTATGGGAGAACCAACAACCTACTTGGAGCTCATAGAATGTTATAATAATTATAGGAAATCAAGAGCTGGTGAAGTAATGAGTGCTATGATAGAAAAAGTGAATACAATTGCTAAAATCTTGCTTAAACGCCATGATATAAACTGTTGCTCTCAACAGGATACTAAACATCTTAAATTTCAATGTGGCTTTAGTGAGGAATTTTTAATTAAAAACTATAATCGGAATTGCTATATTCATTATGGGTTCGAAGAGGTAGAACAATTTGTCGTGTTTATGGGAGCCTCTGAGATCGAATCCTTCATGGTTGAGAATTATGAAACTTGTGTTGTTTGTAAGGACCTTAAAATTATGTCTCTTCTATCCTTAATTGTTGCATAGAATGCTTCGGTAATAATCCTTATATCCTTGATTATAAAGAGAGACACATTAATGCACAAGAATGCACTCACAATTTGCAGGAACCGGTGGAAGAAGAAATTGATGAACCTGAAAGCTCATTGGATGAAAAAGAGGAGGAAATTGATGAACCTGAAAGCTCATTGGATGAAAAAGAAGAGGAGAGCGACGAACAAAAGGGGGAAGAATGGATTAGCTACCCATGCCAACCTTCTAATGAGAGTAACTCTTTATCTCTTACACTATTTGATTGTCCTCCATGCTTACCAAAAGAGGTTGAATGTTATGTTCCTGTGGATTCTCTTGAAATAGTACCTATGAGTAAAACTTGTGAGAATAATTATGCTACTGTTATTTATGATAATCCATGCTACTTTGATAAATCTTATGATAATGCTTTGTTTGTGCCTGATGTCGAAATGCATGGTACTAAAGAATTTTGCTTGGCAAATGTTTATGATAAATCTCTAGATGATGGTCCTATGTTACTTGATAATATTAATTGTGCTACTAATGAAAATGGGATTGGAGAGTTCTTGACTTATTCTATGAGTCCCATATCTCTTGAGAATGATCAACTACCTTGTTATATTATTAATAAAAGTAAGTTTGAAAGCATTAAATCCACTATTCTTGAACTTGATAAAAATTATATGTTTGTGGATCATGAAAAGTATGCTGCATGTGATAGCTATATTGTTGAGTTTGTTCGTGAAGCTACTGAAAATTATTATGAGAGAGGAAAATATGGTTGTAGAAATTTGCATGGTACTAAAACACCTCTCTATGTGCTTAAAATTTTGAAGTTACTCTTGTTTTATCTTCTTATGCTTGTTACTTTGCTTTTCATGAACTTGTTTATTTACAAGATTCCTTTGCATAGGAAGCATGTTAGGCTTAAATGTGTTATGGATTTTCTTCTTGATGCTCTCTTTTGCTTCAAATACTATTTCTTGCGAGTGCATCATTAAAACTGCTGAGCCCATCTTAATGGCTATAAAGAAAGCAACTTCTTGGGAGATAACCCATGTGTCATTTTGCTACAGTACTTTGTTTTATATTTGTGTCTTGGAAGTTGTTTACTACTGTAGCAACCTCTCCTTATCTTAGTTTTGTGTTTTGTTGTGCCAAGTGAAGCCTCTAATCGAAGGTTGATACTAGATTTGGATTTCTGCGCAGAAACAGATTTCTATCTGTCACGAATCTGGGCTGTTTTCTCTGTAGAAAAATCAGAAAAATATGCCAATTTACGTGCGTGTTCCTCAGATATGTACGCAACTTTCATTAGTTTTGAGTTTTCTGATTTGAGCAACGGAAGTATTTTATTAAAATTCGTCTTTACTGGCTGTTCTGTTTTGGCAGATTCTGTCTCTATTTTTTGCATTGTCTCTTGTGGACTTTAAGCGAGCTTTTCTAGACGTAGAGGGCTGTAGCTAATGTTTTATTGAGTTCTTGCAATGTGCCACTACAGGACCAAGGTGGATTCAAATTTTTTGAGTACTAACCCCTCTAATGAAGTTTATGAGAAGTTTGGTGTGAAGGAAGTTTTCAAGGGTCAAGAGAGGAGGATGATATATGATCGAGAAGAGTGAAAAGTCTAAGCTTGGGGATGCCCCCGTGGTTCATCCCTGCATATTTCAAGAAGACTCAAGCGTCTAAGCTTGGGGATGCCCAAGGCATCCCCTTCTTCATCAACTTATCAGGTTCCTCCCCTGAAACTATATTTTTATTCAGTCACATCATATGTGTTTTACTTGGAGCGTCTGTGTGTTTATTTTCATTTTGTTTTTGTTTGAATAAGATGGATCCTAGCAATCCTTGATTGGGAGAGAGACACGCTCCGCTTTTTCATATGAACACTTGTTCTTCGTTTTACTTTTAATGTTCAATGATAAAAGTTGGAAGCTACAATACTTATTGTTTGGTTGGAAACAGAAAATGCCTCATATGTTGTGGATAATTTGACACTTGGCAATTGTTTTGAGCTCTCAAGTAGATCATAAGTTTTTGCATGTAGTTTAAACCTATTAGTGGAGAACTACCGTAAAGCCTGTTAAAATTGGTTTGCATAATTGATCTCTCTTAAGGTCTAGATATTTTCTGGTAAAAGTGTTTGAGCAACAAGGAAGACAGTGTAGAGTATTATAATGCTTGTGATATGTTCTTATGTAAGTTTTGCTGTACCGGTTCATACTTGTGTTTGCTTCAAACAACCTTGCTAGCCTAAGCCTTGTATCGAGAGGGAATACTTCTCATGCATCCAAAATCCTTGAGCCAACCACTATGCCAATTGTGTCCACCATACCTACCTATTATGTGGTATTTCCTGCCATTCCAAAGTAAATTGCTTGAGTGCTACCTTTAAACAATTCAAAATTTATCACCTCTGATTTGTGTCAATGTTTTATAGCTCATGAGGAAGTATGTGGTGTTTAGCTTTCAACCTTGTCATTTACTTTTGACGGACTCTCATATGGACTAGTGGCACATCCGCTTATCCAATAATTTTGCAAAAAGAGCTGGCAATGGGATTCCCAGTCCCAAATTAATTAACCAAAATAGACACTCCTCCATGGTATGTGATTGTTGGACGGCACCCGAAGGATTCGGTTAGCCATGGCTTGTGTAAGCAAAGGATGGGAGGAGTGTCATCATCATAAAACTAAAATAAAAAGGCACTCCTTCATGGTATGAGATTGTTGGCAGGCACCCGAGGATTCGGTTAGCCATGGTTTGTGAAAGAAAGGTTGGAAGGAGTGCCACCCAAAAATAAATATGCAATAATTCATGGGAGCCGCTCTTGAAAGTCCGGTTGGTGAGGTAGTTAGTGTACCCATTACCATTCGTTGACAACAACAAACACCTCTCAAAATTTTACTTTTATGCTCTCTATATGTTTTCAAAACCAAAGCTCTAGCACAAATATAACAATCGATGCTTTCCTCTTTGAAGGACCATTCTTTTACTTTTATGTTGAGTCAGTTACCTACTTCCTCCCACCTTAGAAGCAAACACTTGTGTTAACTGTGCATTGATTCTTACATACTTGCATATTTGCATTCATCATATTACTTTGTGTTGACAATATCCATGAGATATGCATGTTGAAAGTTGAAAGCATCCGCTGAAACTTATATCCTCCTTTGTGTTGCTTCAATGCCTTTACTATGAACTTATTTCTTTATGAGTTAACTCTTGTGCAAGAATTTTGATGCTTGTCTTGAAAGTACTGTTCATGAAAAGTTTTGCTATATGTTATCTATTTTGTTAGCAACTATAGATCATTGCCTTGAGTCACTTCATTCATTTCATATGCTTTGTAATAGTATGATCAAGGTTATGTAAGTAGCATGTCACTACAGAAATTATTCTTTTTATCGTTTACCTGCTCGGGACGAGCAGGAACTAAGCTTGGGGATGCTGATACGTCCCCGACGTATCCATAATTTCTGTCGTTCCATGCTTGTTTTATGACAATACTTACATGTTTTGCTTGCACTTTATGATGATTTCATGCATTTTCCTGAACTAACCTATTAACGATATGCCACGGTGCAGTTCCTGTTTTCTGCTGTTTTTGGTTCCGAGAAAGGCTGTTCGGGCAATATTCTCGGAATTGGACGAAATCAACGCCAAACCTCCTATTTTTCCCGGAAGCATCCAGAACACCGAAGAGGAGTCGGAGAGGGGCCAGAGGGCCACCAGACCATAAGGCGGCGCGGCCTGGCCTGGCCTGGGCCCGCGCCACCCTATGGTGTGGCGCCCCCAGGTGCCCCCCTGCGCCGCCTCTTCGCCTATAAAATCCCTTTCGACCTAAAAACGCGATACCAATTGACGAAACTCCAGAAAGACTCCAGGGGCGCCGCCGCCATCGCGAAACTCCAATTCGGGGGACAGAACTCTGTTCCGGCACCCATACGGAACGGGGAAGTGCCCCGGAAGCCATCTCCATCAACGCCACCGCCTCCATCATGCTCCGTGAGTAGTTCCCCCATGGACTACGGGTTCTATCAGTAGCTATGTCGGTATACTCTCCCCCATGTACTTCAATACAATGGTCTCATGAGCTGCCTTACATGATTGAGATTCATCTGATGTAATCGGTGTTGTGTTTGTTGGGATCCGATGGATGATACATTATGATTAGTCTATCTATAAAGTTTGTGAAGTTATTGTTGCTGCAATCTTGTTATGCTTAATGCTTGTCACTAGGGCCCGAGTGGCATGATCTTAGATTTGAGCTCTATATTGTTGCTTAGATTGTATCTACAAGTTGTATGCACATGTCACTGTCCGGAACCAATGGCCCCGAAGTGACAGAAATCGGGACAACCGGAGGGGATGGTAGTGATGTGAGGATCACATGTTTTCACGGTGTGTTAATGCTTTGCTCCGGTACTCTATTAAAAGGAGTACCTTAATATCCAGTAGTTTCCCTTGAGGCCATTTGCCACCGGCTGGTAGGACAAAAGATGTTGTGCAAGTTTCTCATTGCGAGCACGTACGACTATATACGGAAAACATGCCTACATAATTAATAATCTTGATGTTCTTTCTTAATGCTTTGATTCCTATCAATTGCCCAACTGTAATTTGTTCACCCAACACTTGTCACTTATTGGAGAGTTACCACTAGTGTAGATCGCTGGGAACCCCGGTCCATCTCTCATCATAATATACCTGTTCTACATGTCATTGGAAGTAGTATCAACTATCTTCTTGTGCCATCGCTCTCATATTGCTATTACTGCTGCTGTGTTACTGTTACTACTGCTCTCATATTACTGTTACTTTCACATCACCCCTGTTGCTAGTGCTTTTCCAGGTGCAGCTGAATTGACAACTCAGTTGTTAAGGCTTATAAGTATTCTTTACCTCCCCTTGTGTCGAATCAATAAATTTGTGTTATACTACCCTCGAAGACTATCGCGATCCCCTATACTTGTGGGTCATCAGCCCGCGCATCTCGTAAGCTTCCTATCGCATCAGATCATCGCCCGTAGCCTCCTAGCAGCACATGCCCATGTTCGCCGCCGCTCGGCCTCGCCGGCGATCATGCTCCGGTGACTCAATCGGAGCGGCGCCGCCACCATATGGCTCACCGCATCACGCTGAGTCGAATAGGCCAGTAGTTCGACCGCGGGGGTAGCCCAACGCCGGCGATCGTCGCCAATTTCACCGGCAGGGAGCCCTGGCCACCGTGGCGATTTTGACCACGGTCAAAGCCACCGTGGCTGATGACCTGGCCGATGGCCCACGAGTCAGTGACCCTGTGGGTAGGCAGCCCGGGTGTATTTAGTTGTTTTGTTTTAATTTAAATCTCATTTAATTACTGCAACTTCAAATAATTGTAGAAAATTAATAAAAACTCAGAAAAATAAATATAAGATATCAAAATTCTTATAAAGATAAACCCTGTCCAATAAAAATATAAAATTTAATTTTTTATTTTTAATAAAAATTTAATTATTTAATACTTGTTATTTAAGCCTTTAATTTTAATTCTAAATTCAAATTAAAATTCAATAATTAGGAAAACTACCTAAAATAAATAATAACCAGTAAGAAGTTGAATAAAACAATATAACTTATTTTCTATAATTATTATTTTGTTAAATCCTTATTAGAAGGATTTAAACCTAATTACTAATTATCTTAATTATTAATTCATTCAAATTAATAAAATATCAAATCCAATATTATTTCATTTCAAAGTTATTAATAATTTCAACTTGATAATGAAGTTCTTAACCTAAGAACTAAATAGTAATTATGAACCCTAGTTCCATTTTAAATAACATTATGGTTTCATAATTTCATGTGGAACCCTAAAACCCTAATTCAATTATGCACCAAACCCTAGCTCCGATAATCAATATAAAACCTAAATTACTTCTAACCTAAAACCCTAGGTTAGAATATGTGATCATGGTACCTACTTTCAAATCATAGAACCATACTAGCAAATAAATACTTGACTTGGCCACATAAAATGTAGAATACTTATCACTAATATATGGGTATCCCATGTGTTCATCCTCATCAGACTTAATTGATCAATTAGGGTCAACCAAATGTAAACCCTAGATCCTATTACCAAAGCCATCATCCTTATTTAGCATCACACAATTGTGATGAACCCTAATAGTAACCATGATTGATGATTACCTTACATACCATATTCCACTAAACCCTACTAGTGTTAGATATTTATCAAACATCCTATTTAGAAACCAACCAATCTTTACTTAGGGAATTAAATAGCTAACCTAGACAACCTCAACCCTAATTGATATACTTCTTATTACTTAAGAAGTATCTTCTTCAAAAGTTATTCTTTTGAAGTAAATAAAGAATCATCACCAACCCTGCTTATAAAGACCTATCAACCTTAACTAGCTATCATTAGCAAGATAAACCAACCTTGACAACAACCATGTATAATGAATTGCTTAGGATGCCTAGGCTTATCTTAACCTTACAAGCCCTAGGTGTTGACGAATCCAACTTTGTTGGGATCCATTCAAAACCTATTCCAGCAACTAAATGAAACCATAGTCAACCATAGAACCCCATCAACCTAATTATCATACTTGTTCTTTATTTAAGAACATGTTCTTCAAAAGTTATTCTTTTAAAGTATATGAAAATTAATCATTAACCATGCCATATAGTACTAAAACTGACCACTGTTCTTTACTTGTTAACATTATGCCAATTACCATTCCTTAAGTGCTCAATTAATTACTATGCTTTATTATCTACTTGTTTTTGGTACCAAGTAATCAATCCTTAATAAGAACCTTGTTTGTGAATCACTCTAAAAGTACAACACACCCTAAACAAATTATTACAACTTACTGATCCTAAATCATCGGGGTTAGGTCACGTTTAGAGTGATTGCATCTCATTCTTATGCATTATTGCATCCTTGCCAATCTTTCAAACATTGTCCTTACCGGACGATGATGCTATTTCAGAATTTGGAGTTATTGCGTACCGAAGACCTTGCCTGCATAATCTTGCAGTCAAGAAAGGCAAGTTCATCACTTGCTCATGTCATTTGAGTATTTCTATCAAATTACTTGCAAAGTACTATGGTTATCACTATTGCATAAAAACCAAAACCACTACTTTCATAACTATGAATATGACTATGTGGTGGGCAATGAAACCATGGATTGTGTTGATATGGTGGAGGTTCCATTGCAAGGGTTTATATCCATCTAGGATTAAACAAAAAATGTCGCCAGTGATTCTTGTGTCGTAATACCCGTGTTAACCATAAGATCCGGAGTGGGACGGAGTAGTCAAAAGTGTTTCCACCTCTCGTTCATCAACGGATGCGCTTTACCGTAGACACTTGTATCTGTCGGCGGCAAGCGGTAGGCTGGGGAAGCCTTAAGTCCCCACGGCACAGTCCGTAGACACTTGTCATTCGAAGAACAAGCGGTAGGCTGGGGAAGCCTTAAGTCCCCACGGTATTGCGGTCTATGATGGGTTGCAGCTACCGGCGTAGGAGTGTATGGTAGAGCCCAGCATCGTGCCGTGGTCGGGGTCCACCTTGAAATCTACAGGAATAATGGGACCGACGTGGACCCAGGGTCGGCGCATGCAACAACGGGTGGGTGTTCGAGGTAGCGGAGGAACATGATTGGCTAGACCTTATACCGGGCCTCACACCAAAGGAAGTGTGGATGAGAACATGACTCGGTTGGCACCAAGGTTAAGATCTCTTATGGGTAAAGCAACACACCTCTGCAGAGTGTAAAGAACCGTGACCTGTCACTCCCTGTTCCGGGATATGGAACTGCGAACGCTGCCGGAAAGGAGCTCCATGAAGTTCTAGTAAACCGGTGAAGGCTGACAGACATAGTTCTTCTGAATAAAAGCAACCTTTTGAAGAAATGGTTATGAAAACTTGCATTTGTATTAGACTTTCTGGTCTAATGCTGTAGCTAGTGCATTAAACACCTCTTTCCTATTAATGAATTTGTTGAGTACACTCGTACTCATCCCACTCTTAAATCCCCTGCTTAGATATGGAGGCATCGAAGGAGGATCTACAGTGCAACTCGAAGAACGAGGAGTCAACAACTACTTCAAGATACAGGACCCTGTCAGAGAAGTCAGATACCACATCCATCAAGGAGAAACCCTAGTTTAGCCATAGAAGGGAACTAGCTTCCTAAACCTAGCTCCTATTTAGCTAGAATCTATTCTTAGCCTCTATAGCTAGTTAAATACTCTACAAATAGAGTTCGTGATAGGATTAGACTACGAGTCGTTCTTCTGGAGTTATCTGCAGTTTCACCTCATTGTAAAGTAGGAGGCTGTGATGATCTTATGTAACAGAGTCAATGTTGTAATTCTATAGACATGCCTTGGACCCGCATATGTTTCTGTTGTACCACTCTGAGCGATATAATACTAGTGGAACGGTGTTTCACTGGTGTTATATCAGACTTGCATACTACACCATGCAGTGGTATGCCGGGTCACCACAGTTGGTATCAGAGCAAATGCTTTGACCTTAGGATTAAAAAACCTTTAAAGGAGACCTATAGGATTGGTAGTGTCTATAGGAAGTTGTCTTAGTTAAACCAAATACTCTTATGACTTGAGATGGATATTCACTTGAGAATAATCCTAACACACTTGAGTCAACCTTTTTACCTATCTTTTCTAAGTAAAGTTAGATAGCCAATCCCAAGTATGTAACACACTATGAAGTCCTTAAAACAACAGATGAGTAGATCACAGTTGGTATACAATACATGGTAGTCCAAAGAGAGGATACAACCATAAGGAAGCTATCCTATTGGAAGATGTGTACCAACACATATTATGATTAAATACAAGTATTCAGACCTGTAATAGGAATAATATCAAGTAATAAAGATAAGTAAAGTAGGAAGATAGCATACTAGAATTGATATAATACTAGAATAGGTATACCAATACAAGTAATAGGAAGGTAAAATTCACCCAACTTGTGAAAACAACTAATAGCAGGTGATAAATATAATTTATATGAGGTAGTGTAGACCATGATGAGTTAATCATGGGAGGTAAGAATAAAATTTGTCTACTTACATGGTAGAGTTGCTAATAATATATGATTCACTTGAGAATCGTTATGTGATGGACTAGAACCTTATAATTAATTAAGAGGAGTACAATAAGAAGCCAAGTGCAAAACAATAGTGCAAGATTTGTGTTCCAAAACCATGGGAACTGTGTCAAGTACATCAGAACCCTAGTTATATGGTAAGAAACACATGGAAGTATAAGAGCTATATTTCCATAGTTATGTGCTTAGAGTAGCAATGTTAGAACCTATACATATCATGTGAGATAGTCCTCAACAAAATGGAAGTTAAGCTAGAACTTCCAAAGGAAATTAGGTTAACCTTAACTACCCTAGACCACTTTGTTTCAAGTTTATCTCATTGCAATTGTGCAATTCAGGTAAATGTCAAGACAAATAGTAGAATGCCAACTATAAGTGATAAGTATCACGATATAACCTATCTTATGTGGTGTTATATACTACACATCAGAGCCTGATGTTTAGAGATGTTTTACTCAACTATTATATTCAGGCTTATGATGATGTGTATTATAAGCACAAAGCTGAATCTTCTTGGATTTTATTTGGATTTTCATTGTTTGACTAGATCCATACATGAAGTTTGACTTCGATATGCAAATGCATGTTGCAATATCAAGTTCTTACTTGATACTATAGATCTAGAGGGTAATGGTATTTGTGTGAGGAAGTGACGAATTCGGAAGATTCTGAAGACAAGATGAAGGTTCATCAAATAAAGGAAACAAAGTTGTGGGAAGTAACCACCATACTCTGATGGAAGTACCAATCAACATTCATGCTTTACCTCCACAGAGGAGTACTTTAGTACATAAGAAGCATGAAGTTGAAAAATCTGGTGATTATGGTGAAGCTCAAGCAGATCCATAGTCAACATAGAAGAGGGAATGCATGGGAAATCACTTCGAATACTATAATCATAGTATCAGCTAATGGTTCTCTTGCAACAATAAACCCTCGAAGAAAGAAAGATGACCTATGAACCCATAGAAGATATAAGAAGACCATAGTTGGTATCAGAAGATCACAATTGGTATAGAATCAATACTGCGAGATAAAGTAGAAGATGTCTCGACCAGTTGATCAAAACCTATAACAGAAACCATTTGTTAGATAACAAATAGCCACAATTGGTATCAAGTAGTCCATAATTGGGTTATTTGTACCAAGAAATTGTGAACAAATAAAACTTTGTTAGCCAAATAACATTGACCTATAATCGATTACTCAAAGGATTCACATTGGAAGTCCACAATTGAGTAGATATACCACAAAGTACTTCGTGAGACTCTTAGAGAAGTACAACCCATAAGCTAGACCCAGACCAATATTCTAACCATAAGTCCAATGGTTGGAAGAAAAGGAGTTGAAGAACATAAGAAAACTCTAAGGGGTAGAGTAAAGATTGAGTTGGAAGTACAAAAAACTCAATATTTTGAGCAAGATAGAAGAAGAAATTCTGAACTGAGAGGAAGTTCGATCTTATTTTCATAAGATTATTGAACACTACTTTCAGAAGGATGTCCGACCAGAAGCCGAGGTTCATACCTCGAGGAAATAAGAAGTGGACTATAACTTGAGAAAGTGAGTAGTATTTACTCAGAAGTACGAAAGCTCAAGTAAGTTAAGCATAAAGAAGTTGGACGAAGAAAATACCATATACCAAATACAGCTCAAGAAGGCCAAAGACCGAAGGAAATTGAACATACCAATACCAAGGACTAAAAGAATGATTCCTTTCATGGAACCTAAAAAACCCAAAATAATTATAGGTATCAACCATAAACCAGGATTGGATGGACTAAATGAGTCTAATCCATTCTTAGGGAAATAAACCATCACAACCATTCTTATGGTAAGTATCTTACCAAGTACCATTATTGCAGTTTTGGTAGTAATGGAAAACAAAGACCTATTTATCAATTAGGAGTGTATTATCAAATCAGTCTTCAGTTAAGACTAGCAACACCAGAAGAAATCCTAATCATCAAATCTTCAAAGAGAAAGGAAACAAGCTTATAAAGATTGGAAGAAATCAAAGAATCAAAGTAGGAACCATGGTTCAGAGACAAACCCTAATGGATTCCAGGAAGAATCTGGACAAGGGATATATTCAATTATATCCAGTAAGATCACTACGGAGTTCTAAAAAAGTTTAAGTCTGCATAAGTCAGAACCACACTTCGGAAACGTGAGAGAGATCAAACTTCGAGGACGAAGTTTAGTTTAAGGGGTAGAGACTGTAATATCCCAGGTAATGGGGTTACAAAAATAGAGGAAATAGATGTGTGCATTGCATTCATGCATAGAAAATCTGGGGAATTTTCGCGCTTTAAAGTAAAACAGTCACAGTAACTGAAGTTTCACTTGACCTTGGTGGAATTGAAGTAGCTCATCCAGTTAAGCGTTATAAACCTCAATGTGACTTTGCTAAAACCTTGTTTTGGGTAGAGATGATTTGATCTAAGGGGTTAGATCAAATGGAACTAATAATCAACACCTTACTCAATGATCAATTACTTGATCTTATAAACTATTTTAATATGGCAATTCTTGTCATAACATATGAACACCAATTCAATTGCAGATCAAGTAAAAATAAAATGGAGAAGTCATTCTTGACTATCCTTTCCATGACTTAAATCAATCCTTGATCCTACCATGAACCTCATGGTATTCATTCTATTTTATTCTTGGAAACATAACAAGGAGATCAACTCTAGAAATATATCTTTCTCTATACCAAATAGTTAAGCATCAAACCTAGAGAGGTGAGAGTTCTATTATAATTATTAGAGAAGCATTAACAAACCTTGAGTTAAACCTTGGACATACATCCAAGTATTCAAACCATTATCTTTAAGAGTAGCCCTAGGATATTATTCAAGACATTCCTAGAGAGAGAGACCATTTATTCCAAACATAGATATTGATGATCACATCAATCCCTATGGAGCCTAACCTTAGGTTAGTATTAAAGACCTTCCCAAATAAGAGAGACCAATCATAATAATTTTAGATTTACTTATTTAAGAATCAAGGATAAACTTTGAACTAAAGAATTGGGTTGTAAACCATTTCATCTTGGAGTGGTGAGATAACCAAATACCAAGTGGAATAAGACTATATCCATGAATTAGTGAAATAAGGGTTGGACTAATCCAACTAAGTTAGACAATTGAATCTTTAACTTAGCTACTTAAATAAATATTAGGAGTACACCATAAACCCTAGAATAACTAATCTTATATGAGAGGGATGAAGCTATGGAGTTACACCTAAGTAGTTGAGGCAACACTTGAACCTTAGGGAGATAATTAACCAATCATCAGGATGATTATGTCATCATTCCTTGAGAAGAATCATAAGTAATTATCTCAGGCATTCTCCTGGGATATAAATCTAATGAGACAACCATGACCATGTCCACCTAAGGAATTATAAGAGAAGTACTATACCCTTGCTATTCAAGACAACACTTGATCTTGGAAGTTGATACGTCTCCGACGTATCGATAATTTCTTATGTTCCATGCCACATTATTGATGTTATCTACATGTTTTATGCACACTTTATGTCATATTCGTGCATTTTCTGGAACTAACCTATTAACAAGATGCCGAAGTGCCGATTCTTTGTTTTCTGCTGTTTTTGGTTTCAGAAATCCTAGTAAGGAAATATTCTCGGAATTGGACGAAATCAAAGCCCAGGGGCCTATTTTCTCACGAAGCTTCCAGAAGTCCGAAGGAGAGACGAAGAGGGGCCACGGAGGGGCCACACTATAGGGCGGCGCGGCCCCCCCCCCTTGGCCGCGCCGGCCTGTAGTGTGGGGCCCCCGTGCCGCCTCTTGACCTGCCCTTCCGCCTATAAAAAGTCTCCGTGACGAAACCCCCAGTACCGAGAACCACGATACGGAAAACCTTCCAGAGACGCCACCGCCGCCGATCCCATCTCGGGGGATCCAGGAGATCGCCTCCGGCACCCTGCCGGAGAGGGGAATCATCTCCCGGAGGACTCTACGCCGCCATGGTCGCCTCCGGTGTGATGTGTGAGTAGTCTACCCCTAGACTATGGGTCCATAGCAGTAGCTAGATGGTTGTCTTCTCCCCATTGTGCTATCATTGTCGGATCTTGTGAGCTGCCTAACATGATCAAGATCATCTATCTGTAATTCTATATGTTGCGTTTGTTGGGATCCGATGAATAGAGAATACTTGTTATGTTGATTATCAAAGTTATGCTATGTGTTGTTTATGATCTTGCATGCTCTCCGTTACTAGTAGATGCTCTGGCCAAGTAGATGCTTGTAACTCCAAGAGGGAGTACTTATGCTCGATAGTGGGTTCATGCCTGCATTGACACCTGGGACAGTGACAGAAAGTTCTAAGGTTGTGTTGTGCTGTTGCCACTAGGGATAAAACATTAGTGCTATGTTCAAGGATGTAGTCACTAGTTACATTACGCACCATACTTAATGCAATTGTCTGTTGTTAGCAACTTAATACTGGAAGGGGTTCGGATGATAACCTGAAGGTGGACTTTTTAGGCATAGATGCAGTTGGATGACGGTCTATGTACTTTGTCGTAATGCCCAATTAAATCTCACTATACTCATCATGATATGTATGTGCATTGTCATGCTCTCTTTATTTGTCAATTGCCCAACTGTAATTTGTTCACCCAACATGATGTTTGTCTTATGGGAGAGACACCTCTAGTGAACTGTGGACCCCGGTCCAATTCTCTTACTGAAATACAATCTACTGCAATACTTGTTCTACTGTTTTCTGCAAACAATCATCTTCCACACAATACGGTTAACTCTTTGTTACAGCAAGCCGGTGAGATTGACAACCTCACTGTTTCGTTGGGGCAAAGTACTTTGGTTGTGTTGTGCAGGTTCCACGTTGGCGCCGGAATCCCTGGTGTTGCGCCGCACTACATCCCGCCGCCATCAACCTTCAACGTGCTTCTTGGCTCCTCCTGGTTCGATAAACCTTGGTTTCTTTCTGAGGGAAAACTTGCTGCTGTGCGCATCATACCTTCCTCTTGGGGTTGCCCAACGAACGTGTGAAATACACGCCATCAGAAGTGAGAAACTAGTTCATAAGAAATACTTAAGGAAGCCAAACCTTTGATCATTACCAATTGGGTAATGATCATAAACCCTAAGAACTTGAGGTAAAGATATTAAGAACAAGTGATCATGCTTAATCCATGATCCTACTCTTGAGGTATGTGAGGAGAAGTCAAACCCTATTATGATAAGTAGATCTCATCCCCACATAAAATTATAGGGAGATCACTAGTAATCAAATCCAGGCTTATATCCTAACCTTAACTTGTGAACCACTTGGTGATCATAAGTAGAACCTTACCCCATCTACTTTTTATTCATTCATCAATTAAACAACCTAAGAAAACCTTAGAGTTAAACTCTATACTTTTTATGGTGAGAAACTATACATCCATATGACCAAAGTTAATTATAAAAGAACTACAACAACTTTAGTTACTTTAACAATAGATTAAGGATATAATAGAAATCTATTGGTATAAGATAAAACCAATTCTCAAGTCCTTAGTAATTAAAGGAGAATAGAAACAAATAAGCCAGTAACCATAATATTTTGGTTAGGGGAGATTAAACACTAGCAATTGCAATATGATGCCATCTCACTTCTACAAAGTAAAATTATATCTCAACCCTAACTATTGTATCACTATGGAGATTGCAATATAAATCTAGACCATAATTGAGAATAAAACCCGTGGCCACTATGGAAATATCATTAGAACCCTGGAATGGCATATTAATGAAATCTTATGCTTCACATTTTAAACCTAAGAAAACCCCTTGTGATACATCTTATCAATAAGACCATAAGTGAGATTATCAACCACTTATCTATATAATTAAGACCCAACCTTGAGGAGAGTAATATTTACTCTAGGTATTTCAGAGGATTATGAAACCATAACACTAATGTTAGCTTTAATATGGGTTATCATCAAACCTACAAGACCTTAATAAAATGTTGCTCACATAAAATATTGTGCTAATGATTAATTCCTCAAATGGAAACCAAGACATAATAACCATATCTGAAAAACTTTGAAATGAAAGTATCAAGTCTCATAATCCTAAAGAGAATTGATTGCATAATAAAAAATGAATTAAAGTAAAAAGTTTATGTTTAAATATTATTTTGAATAAGATCACAAATATGCAAATAATCTAATATAAGATATGAATTCAAATAAAATAGTGAAACAATAGTCAGTATCCTAAATCTTGAATGGATTAGCATAGTTACAAATATCTGCAAATAGAATTGAATTCAAATATGAGTTAAAATGGAAAATATACAATATGAGAAATAAATAAAACAGAAAATAGAAAATATACAAAACATAAAAAAAATGGAAAAGAGAAATAGAAAGAGGCTTACCAGACCTCACCTGGCCACCGCAGCCCACCACCTCAGCCCAGCAGCAGACCACTAACGGACCAAACCACGGCCTGGCCCAGCCACTTAACCCTTCGCAACAGATAAGAGCGTAGACGACGAAATCGTCTTCGTCTCCGTCTTCCTCGGCGCGGGCATGCTCGATAGCTCGACGCCGACAGAGCTCCACGTCCCGGCCGCTGTTGTTGACCTGGGCGACGGACGACGAACGCGGGAGCCCTATAAATACTCGGCCGAAGCCCTCCTCGCTCCTGTTCGTCATTTTTCCCCAATTTAGCAAACCCTAGCTCGCCCGGCCATCTTCCTCGTCACCGTTTGACGCCCTCCCACGCCTCGCCGAGGACGTCATCTTCACCACCATCCTCGACTTGCTATCCCTGCAGGAGGAATCGAGCCGCCACGCTCGGAATCATCCGATTCGAGCTCGCCTTGGCTCGCAGATGGTCCGGCCACTGTGACCATTACGTCGCCGTCCGGCCACCTCCGGCCTCGCCGACACGCCCATCGTGTTCACGGTGAGCCCGCGCATCTCGTAAGCTTCCTATCGCATCAGGTCATCGCCCGTAGCCTCCTAGCAGCACGTGCCCATGTTCGCCGCCGCTCGGCCTCACCGACGATCATGCTCCGTTGACTCAATCGGAGCGGCGCCGCCACCATATGGCTCACCGCATCACGCTGAGTCGAATAGGCCAGTAGTTCGACCGCGGGGGTAGCCCAACGCCGGCGATCGTCGCCAATTTCACCGGCAGGGAGCCCTGGCCACCGTGGCGATTTTGACCACGGTCAAAGCCACCGTGGTTGATGACCTGGCCGATGGCCCACGAGTCAGTGACCCTGTGGGTAGGCAGCCCGGGTGTATTTAGTTGTTTCGTTTTAATTTAAATCTCATTTAATTACTGCAACTTCAAATAATTGTAGAAAATTAATAAAAACTCAGAAAAATAAATATAAGATATCAAAATTCTTATAAAGATAAACCCTGTCCAATAAAAATATAAAATGAAATTTTTATTTTTAATAAAAATTTAATTATTTAATACTTGTTATTTAAGCCTTTAATTTTAATTCTAAATTCAAATTAAAATTCAATAATTAGGAAAACTACCTAAAATAAATAATAACCAGTAAGAAGTTGAATAAAACAATATAACTTATTTTCTATAATTATTATTTTGTTAAATCCTTATTAGAAGGATTTAAACCTAATTACTAATTATCTTAATTATTAATTCATTCAAATTAATAAAATATCAAATCCAATATTATTTCATTTCAAAGTTATTAATAATTTCAACTTGATAATGAAGTTCTTAACCTAAGAACTAAATAGTAATTATGAACCCTAGTTCCATTTTAAATAACATTATGGTTTCATAATTTCATGTGGAACCCTAAAACCCTAATTCAATTATGCACCAAACCCTAGCTCCGATAATCAATATAAAACCTAAATTACTTCTAACCTAAAACCCTAGGTTAGAATATGTGATCATGGTACCTACTTTCAAATCATAGAACCATACTAGCAAATAAATACTTGACTTGGCCACATAAAATGTAGAATACTTATCACTAATATATGGGTATCCCATGTGTTCATCCTCATCAGACTTAATTGATCAATTAGGGTCAACCAAATGTAAACCCTAGATCCTATTACCAAAGCCATCGTCCTTATTTAGCATCACACAATTGTGATGAACCCTAATAGTAACCATGATTGATGATTACCTTACATACCATATTCCACTAAACCCTACTAGTGTTAGATATTTATCAAACATCCTATTTAGGAACCAACCAATCTTTACTTAGGGAATTAAATAGCTAACCTAGACAACCTCAACCCTAATTGATATACTTCTTATTACTTAAGAAGTATCTTCTTCAAAAGTTATTCTTTTGAAGTAAATAAAGAATCATCACCAACCCTGCTTATAAAGACCTATCAACCTTAACTAGCTATCATTAGCAAGATAAACCAACCTTGACAACAACCATGTATAATGAATTGCTTAGGATGCCTAGGCTTATCTTAACCTTACAAGCCCTAGGTGTTGACGAATCCAACTTTGTTGGGATCCATTCAAAACCTATTCCAGCAACTAAATGAAACCATAGTCAACCATAGAACCCCATCAACCTAATTATCATACTTGTTCTTTATTTAAGAACATGTTCTTCAAAAGTTATTCTTTTAAAGTATATGACAATTAATCATTAACCATGCCATATAGTACTAAAACTGACCACTGTTCTTTACTTGTTAACATTATGCCAATTACCATTCCTTAAGTGCTCAATTAATTACTATGCTTTATTATCTACTTGTTTTTGGTACCAAGTAATCAATCCTTAATAAGAACCTTGTTTGTGAATCACTCTAAAAGTACAACACACCCTAAACCAATTATTACAACTTACTGATCCTAAATCATCGGGGTTAGGTCACGTTTAGAGCGATTGCATCTCATTCTTATGCATTATTGCATCCTTGCCAATCTTTCAAACATCGTCCTTACCGGACGATGATGCTATTTCAGAATTTGGAGTTATTGCGTACCGAAGACCTTGCCTGCATAATCTTGCAGTCAAGAAAGGCAAGTTCATCACTTGCTCATGTCATTTGAGTATTTCTATCAAATTACTTGCAAAGTACTATGGTTATCACTATTGCATAAAAGCCAAAACCACTACTTTCATAACTATGAATATGACTATGTGGTGGGCAATGGAACCATGGATTGTGTTGATATGGTGGAGGTTCCATTGCAAGGGTTTATATCCATCTAGGATTAAACAACAAATGTTGCCAGTGATTCTTGTGTCGTAATACCCGTGTTAACCATAAGATCCGGAGTGGGACGGAGTAGTCAAAAGTGTTTCCACCTCTCGTTCATCAACGGATGCGCTTTACCATAGACACTTGTATCTGTCGGCGGCAAGCGGTAGGCTGGGGAAGCCTTAAGTCCCCACGGCACAGTCCGTAGACACTTGTCGTTCGAAGAACAAGCGGTAGGCTGGGGAAGCCTTAAGTCCCCACGGTATTGCGGTCTATGATGGGTTGCAGCTACCGGCGTAGGAGTGTATGGTAGAGCCCAGCACTGTCGCCGTGGTCGGGGTCCACCTTGAAATCTACAGGAATAATGGGACCGACGTGGACCCAGGGTCGGCGCATGCAATAACGGGTGGGTGTTCGAGGTAGCGGAGGAACATGATTGGCTAGACCTTATACCGGGCCTCACACCAAAGGAAGTGTGGACGAGAACATGACTCGGTTGGCACCAAGGTTAAGATCTCTTATGGGTAAAGCAACACACCTCTGCAGAGTGTAAAGAACCGTGACCTGTCACTCCCTGTTCCGAGATATGGAACTGCGAACGCTGCCGGAAAGGAGCTCCATGAAGTTCTAGTAAACCGGTGAAGGCTGACGGACATAGTTCTTCTGAATAAAAGCAACCTTTTGAAGAAATGGTTATGAAAACTTGCATTTGTATTAGACTTTCTGGTCTAATGTTTTAGCTAGTGCATTAAACACCTCTTTCTTATAATGAATTTGTTGAGTATGCTCGTACTCATCCCACTCTTAAATCCCCTGCTTAGATATGGAGGCATCAAAGGAGGATCTACAGTGCAACTCGAAGAACGAGGAGTCAACAACTACTTCAAGATACAGGACCCTGTCAGAGAAGTCAGATACCACATCCATCAAGGAGAAACCCTAGTTTAGCCATAGAAGGGAACTAGCTTCCTAAACCTAGCTCCTATTTAGCTAGAATCTATTCTTAGCCTCTATAGCTAGTTAAATACTCTACAAATAGAGTTCGTGATAGGATTAGACTACGAGTCGTTCTTCTGGAGTTATCTGCAGTTTCATCTCATTGTAAAGTAGGAGGCTGTGATGATCTTATGTAACAGAGTCAATGTTGTAATTCTATAGACATGCCTTGGACCCGCATATGTTTCTGTTGTACCACTCTGAGCGATATAATACTAGTGGAACGGTGTTTCACTGGTGTTATATCAGACTTGCATACTACACCATGCAGTGGTATGCCGGGTCACCACATCAGCTCAGCAAAGGAGGAAATTCTTTTATGACTTGAGGCATTATTTTTGGGATGACTGATACGTCTCCAACGTATCTATAATTTCTGATGTTCCATGCTAGTTTTATGACAATACCTACATGTTTTGCTCACACTTTATAATGTGTTTATGCATTTTCTGGAACTAACCTATTAACAAGATACCGAAGTGTCAGTTCTTGTTTTATTCTGTTTTTGGTTCCAAAAAGGCTATTCGGGCAATATTCTCGGAATTCGACGAAACAAAGGCCGAATATCTTAATTCACCGAGATGGACCAGAACACCGAAGGGGAGCCGGAGAGGAGGCCCAGAGCCTCCAGACCATAGGCTGGCGCAGCCTGGAGGAGGGCGCGCTGCCCTATGGGGTGGGCCCCCCAGGCACCTCCTCGCGCCGCCTCTTCGCCTATATAATCTCTCGTGACCTAAAAACCCGACACCGATCAATGAAACTCCAGAAAGACTCCAGGGATGCCGCCGCCATCGCGAAACTCCGTTTCGGGGGACATAAGTCTCTGTTCCGGCACGCCGCTGGGACGGGGAATTGCCCCCGAAGTCATCTTTATCGACACCACAGCCATCTTCATCGCCGTTGCTGACTCCCATGATGAGGAGGGAGTAGTTCTCCCCCGAGGCTGAGGGCTCTACCGGTAGCTATGTGGTTCATCTCTCTCTCCCATGGTGTGATCTTTATGTGATCATGAGCTTTGTATCACTATTAATCTATGTGCTACTCTAGTGATGTTATTAAAGTAGTCTATTCCTCCTCCATGATGTAATGTTGACAGTGTGTGTATCATGTAGTACTTGGCGTAGGTTATGATTTTAATCTCTTGTAGATTATGAAGTTAACTATTACTATGATAGTATTGATGCGATCTATTCCCCCTTTCATAGCTATTGTTGACAGTGTGTATGCTATGTTAGTACTCGGTCTAAATTGCAACGGTCCATTATGCACTCTAAAGGTTATTTAAATATGAACTCCGGATGTTGTGGATCTTGTTTACTCTGGCTAGAGGTGTGCTTTTGTAGCCCTACACAATGAATGGTGTTTGTTACCCAACAAGAGAGTGTAGAAAGTAGCATTTATTTATTCAGTTATGTGATCAATGTTGAGAGTGTCCACTAGTGAAAGTATGATCCCTAGGCCTTGTTTCTAAGCATTGAAACACTGTTTCCAACAAGTTCTGTTACATGTTTGCTTGCTGCCATCTTTATTTCAGATTGCAATTACTACTTACAATCATCCATATTACTTGTATTTCACTATCTCTTCGCCGAACTAGTGCACCTATACATCTGACAAGTGTATTAGGTGTGTTGGGGACACAAGAGACTTCTTGTATCGTAATTGTAGGGTTGCTTGAGAGGGATATCTTTGACCTCTACATCCCTGAGTTCGATAAACCTTGGGTGATTCACTTAAGGGAAACTTGCTGCTGTTCTACAAACCTCTGCTCTTGGAGACCCAACACTATCTACAAGAATAGAAGTGTGCGTAGACATCAAGCTATTTTCTGGCGCCGTTGCCGGGGAGGTAAGGTAAAAGGTATTCACATCCTCCGACTACTAAGCTATTTCCTAGCATTGTTGCCGGTGTGTGAGTGCTCGAAGCTATTTCCTTTAGATTCTGCAATTATATCTTTTTGTTTCTTGTTTTTATTTCACTAGTTAGGCTTAATGGAAAACAACAAAAATATTAGAGATCTTTATAGTATTTATCTTGAGTTAGGACATGAGGTGTTTGAAAAGAAAATTTAAAAACCTATCGAACTTTATATGCATGTTAATGGCAATGTTATTAGTATGAATGCTTTGAACACCATTGTTGCTAATGCTATGGAAATTCTAAGCTTGGGGAAGCTGGTTTTGATGAGCATGATATTTTTAGTCTCCCAAGCATGGAGGAGAAAATTTACTTTGACGATACTTTACCTCCTATATATGATGATTACAATGATGACTATCATATTTTCAGTCCACCTACTATTGAGGAGAAAATTAATTATGATTACAATATGCCTCCTATATATGATGATTATGGTGATGAGAATAATAATGATAGCTATTTTATTGAATTTGCTCCCACTACAATTAATAGTAATGACTATGCTTATGTGGAGAGTAATAATTTTATGCATGAGACTCATGATAAGAATGCTTTATGTGATAGTTATATTGTTGAGTTTGTTCATGATGCCATTAGAAATTATTATGAGAGAGGAAAATATGGTTGTAGAAATTTTCATGTTACTAAAACACCTCTCTTTTTGCTAAAAATCTTGAAGTTGCGCTTGTGTTGCCTTTCTATGCTTGTTGCCTTATGCTTACATAACTTGTTTATTTACAAGATTCCTGTTCATAGGAAGTGGGTTAGGCTTAAATTTGTTTCATGCTTGCTTTTTGATGCTCTCTTTGCTTCAACTCTCATCCTTATGTGAGCATCATTGAAATTACTGAGCCCATCTTAATGGCTATAAAGAAAGCACTTCTTGGGAGATAACCCATGTTTTTTATTTTTGCTACTGTTTTGTTGTGTCTTGGAAGTTGTTACTACTGTAGCAACCTCTCCTTATCTTTATTTTATTGCAATGTTTTGCCAAGTAAAGTCTCTAATAGAAGGTTGATGCTAGATTTGGATTTCTGCGCAGAAACAGATTTCTATCTATCACGAATTTTCTGTACGCAACTTTCATTAGTTTTGAGTTTTCTGATTTGAGCAACGGAAGTACCTCTTAAAAATTCGTCCTTACTGGCTGTTCTGTTTTGACAGATTCTGTCTCTGTTTTTTGCATTGTCTCTTGTGGATTTTAAGCAAGGCTTTCTAGACTTGGAGAGTTGTAGCTAATGTTTTATTGAGTTCTTGCAATGTGTCACTACAGGACCAAAGTGGATTAAAGTTTTTTGAGTACTAACCCCTCTAATGAAGTTTATGAGAAATTTGGTGTGAAGGAAGTTTTCAAGGGTCAAGAGAGGAGGATGATATATGATCAAGAAGAATGAAAAGTCTAAGCTTGGGGATGCCCCCGTGGTTCATCCCTGCATATTTCAAGAAGAATCAAGCATCTAAGCTTGGGGATGCCCAAGGCATCCCCTTCTTCATCAACAACTTATCAGGTCACCTCTAGTGAAACTATATTTTTATTCCGTCACATCTTATGTGCTTTACTTGGAGCGTTTGTGTGTTTTTATTTTCGTTTTGTTATCTTAGTTCTCTGAATAAATCGGATCATATCATGCTTGTGTGGGAGAGAGACACGCTCCGCTTTTTCATTTGAACACTAGTGTTCTTAGTTTTACTTTTAATGTTCATGGCAAAAGTTAAAAGCTGCTGCATTTATTGCTACTTGGTTGGAAACAGAAAATCCTTCATGTGGTAATTGGTATATTGTCTTGAATAATTTGATACTTGGCAATTGTTTTGCTCAATAGATCATGTTTAAGCTCTTGCATCATGTACTTTGCACCTATTAATGAGGAACTACCATAGAGCTTGTTGACATTTGGTTTGCATGATTGGTCTCTCTAAAGTCTAGATATTTTCTGGTGAAGTGTTTGAACAACAAGGAAGACAGTGTAGAGTCTTATAATGCTTGCAATATGTTCTTATGTAAGTTTTGCTGTACCGTTTCATACTCGTATTTGCTTCAAACAACCTTGCTAGCCAAAGCCTTGTACTGAGAGGGAATGCTTCTCGTGCATCCAAAACCTTGAGCCAAAACCTATGCCATTTGTGTCCACCATACCTACCTACTATGTGGTATTTCTCTGCCATTCCAAAGTAAATTGCTTGCGTGCTACCTTTAAATTTTCATTCCTTGTCTTTGTAATATATAGCTCATGGGAAAATAGCCTTAAAAACTATTGTGATAAAGAATATGTAGCTTATGTATCTTATTTCTTATAAGTTGCTTGTTGAGCGGTAACCATGTTTCTGGGGACGCCATCAACTATCACACCTTTGTTGAATATCATGTGAGTTGCTATGCATGTTCGTCTTGTCTGAAGTAAGGGTGATTTATCATGATTAAATGGTTTGAGTATGCATATTTTTAGAGAAGAACATTGGGCCGCCAACCGAAGCCATGTATCATGGTGGAAGTTTCAGTTTGGACATTAATCCTCAATCTCTTATGAGAATATTATCTGTTGTAGAATGCTTATGCATTAAAGAGGAGTCCATTATCTGTTTTCTATGTTGTCCCGGTATGGATGTCCTTAGTTGAGATCTATCAAAAACGAGATATCAAATGTGATCTATCTCCTTGGACCTTTGTACAGGCGGCATAGAGGTACCCCTTTGTGACACTTGGTTGAAACATATGTTATGCAATGATAATCCATGTAAATCCAAGCTAATTAGGACAAGGTGCGAGCACTATTGGTATTCTATGCATGAGGATTGCAACTTATAGGATGTCTTATGCATAACACATATGAATTATTACTACCGTTGACAAAATTGTTTCTATGTTTTCAAAATAAAAGCTCTAGCACAAAAATAGTAATCCATGCTTCCCTCTGCGAAGGGCCTTTCTTTTACTTTATGTTGTGTCAGTTTACCTAATTCTTTCCATCTTAGAAGCAAACACTTGTGTCAACTGTGAGCATTGATTCTTACATACTTGCTTATTTGCATTCATCATATTACTTTGTGTTGACAATTATCCATGAGATATACATGTTGAAGTTGAAAGCAACTGCTGAAACTTATATCTTCCTTTGTGTTGCTTCAAAACTTTCTACTAAGAATTTATTGCTTTATGAGTTAACTCCTATGCAAGTCTTATTGATGCTTGTCTTGAAAGTACTATTCATGAAAAGTCTTTGCTATATGATTCAGTTGTTTAGTCATTGTCTTTACCATTGCTTCGAATCACTTCATTCATCTCATATGCTTTACAATAGTATTGATTAAGATTATGATAGCATGTCACTTCAGAAATTATCCTTGTTATCGTTTACCTACTCGAGGGCGAGTAGGAACTAAGCTTGGGGATGCTTGATACGTCTCAAACGTATCTATAATTTCTGATGTTCCATGCTAGTTTTATGACAATACCTACATGTTTTGCTCACACTTTATAATGATTTTTTGCATTTTCTGGAACTAACCTATTAACAAGATGCCGAAGTGCCAGTTCCTATTTTCTGTTGTTTTTGGTTCCAGAAAGGTTGTTCGGGCAATATTCTCGGAATTCGACGAAACAAAAGCCAAACATCTTATTTCACCGAGACGGACCAGAACACCGAAGGGGAGCCGGAGAGGAGGCCGAGGGCCGGGGGGCGCGCCGCCCTATGGGTGGGCCCCCCAGGCACCCCCTCGTGCCGCCTCTTCTCCTATATTATCCCTCGTGACCTAAAAACCAGATACCAATTGACGAAACTCCAGAAAGACTCCAGGGGCGCCGCCGCCATCGCGAAACTCCGTTTCGGGGGACATAAGTCTCTGTTCCGGCACGCCGCCGGGACGGGGAATTGCCCCCGGAGTCATCTCCATCGACACCACCTCCATCTTCATCGCCGTTGCTGACTCCCATGATGAGGAGGGAGTAGTTCTCCCCCAAGGCTGAGGGCTCTACCGGTAGCTATGTGGTTCATCTCTCTCTCCTATGTGATCTTTATATGATCATGAGCTTTGTATCACTATTAATCTATGTGCTACTCTAGTGATGTTATTAAAGTAGTCTATTCCTCCTCCACGATGTAATGTTGACAGTGTGTGCATCATGTAGTACTTGGCGTAGGTTATGATTGTAATCTCTTGTAGATTATGAAGTTAACTATTACTATGATAGTATTGATGCGATCTATTCCCCCTTTCACAGCTATTGTTGACAGTGTGTATGCTATGTTAGTACTCGGTCTAAATTGCAACGGTCTATTATGCACTCTAAAGGTTATTTAAATATGAACTCCGGATGTTGTGGAGCTTGTTTACTCCAGCTTGAGGTGTGCTTTTGTAGCCCTACACAATGAATGGTGTTTGTTATCCAACAAGAGAGTGTAGAAAGTAGCATTTATTTATTCAGTTATGTGATCAATGTTGAGAGTGTCCACTAGTGAAAGTATGATCCCTAGGCCTTGTTTCTAAGCATTGAAACACCGTTTCCAACAAGTTCTGTTACATGTTTGCTTGCTGCCATCTTTATTTCAGATTGCAATTACTACTTACAATCATCCATATTACTTGTATTTCACTATCTCTTCGCTGAACTAGTGCACCTATACATCTGACAAGTGTATTAGGTGTGTTGGGGACACAAGAGACTTCTTGTATCGTAATTGCAGGGTTGCTTGAGAGGGATATCTTTGACCTCTACCTCCCTGAGTTCGATAAACCTTGGGTGATTCACTTAAGGGAAACTTGCTGCTGTTCTACAAACCTCTGCTCTTGGAGGCCCAACACTGTCTACAAGAATAGAAGCGTGCGTAGACATCAAGCACCATCTAGAAAAAAGTGGAAAGCAGATAAGTACATTTTTTAATGGTAAGGCCTGAAGGGATAAGTAGATGACGCTGGAGAACAGATTTGGGTCGTTCCTAGACTCATCTGTTGTTCCTCCTGCATAGATTATAGGAGAGAAATATGGGCACCTATTTTGACATACAAGACTTTTGGATGCTAGGGTTCCAAACTGTCAAGGTTATGCATCGAGTATTGTTCTCTTTCAGTATATGCATCGAAGATTTCAGGCACTGTTGAGCGTTGTTATGTGTAGATGTCGCGTTTCTCAAAGGGAAGTACAAGGGCCAGATCTTCACCGCCATTGGTCACGACGACAACAATCAGATCATTCTACTCGCATTTGGTTTTGTGGAGAGCGAGGACATTGAGAGTTGGTTACATGCATGCAGGTATACTCGCGCCAATAAAGACAATGGAACAACCTGGGCCTAATGAAGAGACGCCATGGCAGGACATGCAGAGTCGGTGGTGCATGCGCCATCTAGGGGCCAATTTTTTCTCATAGTTCAGGAGTAAAACACTTATGAATCTGTTCAAAAAGCTATGCGAGCAGAACCAAGAACGGAAGTATACATATCTCCGCGGCAAGTTTGATTATTCACAAAGGAACAAGTTAAGAAGAGGAAAATTGTGTGAGCAGGAACAGTAGAAGCTCATGCAACATCAATACCACCACTGAGAGATACAAAACCTCCTGGAATTTCGCAAGTTCCTTGGATTTGACCCGCCCCATGCTAGGAGAAAGCGAGGAAGATGGATTAAGAACTTTGCATAGTGGATAGAGCACGAGCCTCTAGAGAGGTGGTCTTTGCTGCATGACACACATGGATCTAGGTACACCGTAATGACCACCAATCTTGTTGAATCATATAACCTTGTCTTCAGATGAAATAGGCCATTGCCACTCACAACCATTATGGAGGGTATTTTACCTGGCACTCTTTAGTATTCTAGAGAGATGCCAGATGGCCGAGATGCATGATACGTCTCCAACGTATCTATAATTTCTTATGTTCCATGCAAGTTTTATGAAAATACCTAAATGTTTCATTCACACTTTATAATGTTTTTATGCATTTTCTGGGACTAACCTATTAATAAGATGCCATAGTGCCAGTTCCTGTTTTCTGCTGTTTTTGATTTCAGAAAAGTTAGTTTACAAATATTCTCGGAATTGGACGAAACAAAAGCCCACGGCCTTATTTTCCACGGAGGGTTCCAGAAGACCGAAGGAGAGTCGAGGAATGCCAGCAGGGGGCCCACACCATAGGACGGCGCGGGGGGCCCACTGCCGTGCCGCCTTGTGGGGAGGGAGCCCCCTGGCTCACCCGACGCTGCCCCTTCGCCTATTTATTCCTTCGTCTCTGAAAACCCAGGACGGAGAGCAAAAATACCAGAAGAGTTCCGTAGCTCCACCGCCACCAAAAACCCTAATTCGAGGGACAGAAGTCTCTGTTTCGGCACCCTGCCGGGACGGGGAATTGCCCCCGGAGCCATCTCCATCGACTCCATCGCCATCTTCATCGCCGTTGCTGTCTCCCATGATGAGGAGGGAGTAGTTCTCCCCCGAGGCTGAGGGCTCTACCGGTAGCAATGTGGTTCATCTCTCTCTCCCATGGTGTGATCTTTATGTGATCATGAGCTTTGTAATCTAGTTGAATATGTAGATGTTACTCTTGTCTATTATGCACTCTAGAGGTTACTTTAATATGAACTCCGGAGTCACTCTCCACGATGTGATGGTGACAGTGTGCGCATCGTGTGTGATTCCTTTATGACATTGTGGAGCTTGTTTACTCCGGCTTGAGGTGTGCTTTTGCAGCCCTACACAATGAATGGTGTTTGTTATCCAACAAGAGAGTGTTTGAGAGTAGCATTTATTTATTCAATTATGTGATCATTGTTGAGAGTGTCCACTAGTGAAAGTATGATCCCTAGGCCTTGTTTCTGAGCATTGAAACACCGTTTCCAACAAGTTCTGCTACATGTTCGCTTGCTGCCATTTTTATTTCAGATTGCAATTACTACTTATAATCATCCATATTACTTGTATTTCACTATCTCTTCGCCGAACTAGTGCACCTATACATTTGACAAGTGTATTAGGTGTGTTGGGAACACAAGAGACTTCTTATATCTTAATTGCAGGGTTGCTTGAGAGAGATATCTTTGACCTCTACCTCCCTGAGTTCGATAAACCTTGGGTGATTCACTTAAGGGAAACTTGCAGCTGTTCTACAAACCTCTGCTCTTGGAGGCCCAACACTGTCTACAGGAATAGAAGCGTGCGTAGACATCAAGCTATTTTCTGGCGCCGTTGCCGGGGAGGTAAGGTAAAAGGTATTCACATCCTCCGACTACTAAGCTATTTCCTAGCACTGTTGCCGGTGTGTGAGTGCTCGAAGCTATTTCCCTTAGATTCTGCAATTATATCTTTTTGTTTCTTGTTTTTATTTCACTAGTTAGGCTTAATGGAAAACAACAAAAAAATTAGAGATCTTTAGGAAATTTATAATTAATTAGGACATGATGCTTTTGAAAAGAAAATTAAAAAACCTATGGAAGTTTGTCTGCATAATAGTGGTAGTAATGTTATTAGTATAAATTTTTTGGACACCATTATTTTTAATGCTATGGAAAAACCCAAGCTTGGGGAAGCTAGTTTATATAAAAATAATCTTTTTTGCTCCTCAGCTTTGGATGAAGTATTTTGCCTTGATAATGCTTTGTCTCCAATATGTGGTAATTTGAATGATGCTTGTGATATTTTCAGTCCATCTACTATTGAGGATAAAATTCATTATGATTATTCTATGCCTCCAATTTATGATGATTATAATGATGGATGTGATAGTTTTACTCCCACTATTACTAATAAAATTGATTATGCTTGTGTGGAGAGTAATGATACTTTTATGCATGTGGATCATGATAAGAATGCTTTATGCGATAGCTATATTGTTGAGTTTATCAATGATACCATTGAAAATTATTATGAGAGAAGGAGACATGGTTTTATATATCTCAATAATATTAAGTCACCTCTCTTTTTGTTGAAAATTTTGAAGTTGCACTTGCTTTGCCTTTCTATGATAGTAGCTTCATGCTTCAATAATTTGTTTTCTTACAAGATTCGTTTGCACAGAAAGTGGGTTAGACTTAAATGTGTTTGGTATTTGCTTTTTGATGCTCTCTTATATTCAACTCTCATCTTTATAAGAGCATCATGAAAATTATCATGCCTAGCTAAAAGGGTTTAAAGAAAAGCGCTCTTGGGAGGCAACCCATTGTTTTATTTCTGCAATTTTTTTTATTTTGAGTCAAGGTACTGCCTACTACTGTAGCAATATCTTTGTATCTTTATTTTCTTGCATTGTTGTGCCAAGTAAATTCTTTGATAGAAAGTTGATACTAGATTTGGATTTCTGCGCAGAAACAGATTTTTAGCTGTCACGAATTTAAGTTTTTCTCTCTGTAGAAGAATCTAAAAATTCTGAAAAAATTCATGAGTAATCCTCAGATATGTACGAAACTTTCATTCAACTGGAGTTTTTCCATCTGAGCATGTTAAGTGCCTCGAAAAAATTCTTCTTTACGGACTGTTCTGTTTTTGACAGATTCTTCCTTTTATTTCGCATTGCCATTTTTACTGTGTTTGAGTGGATTTCATTGCTCCATTAAATTTCAGTAGCCTTGGGTAATGTCCAGAAGTGTTGGGAATGATTGTGTCCTTGTTGAACATGCGAATTTTTGATTATGCACTAACCCTCTAATGAGATTGCTTTGAGTTTGGTGTGAAGGAAGTTTTCAAGGATCAAGAGAGGAGGATGATATAATATGATCAAGAAGAGTGAAAAGTCTAAGCTTGGGGATGCCCCCGTGGTTCATCCCTGCACATTTCAAGAAGAATCAAGCGTCTAAGCTTGGGGATGCCCAAGGCATCCCCTTCTTCATCAGCAACTTATCAGGTCACCTCTAGTGAAACTATATTTTAATTCCGTCACATCTTATGTGCTTTACTTGGAGCGTCCGTGTGCTTTTATTCTTGTTTGTTATTTTAGTTTTCTGAATAAATCGTATCATAACATGCTTGTGTGGGAGTGAGACACGCTTTGCTTTTTCATTTGAACACTGGTGTTCTTTGTTTACTTTTAATGTTTATGGCGAAAACTGAAAGCTGCTGCACTTAATGTTATTTGGTTGGAAACAGAAAATGCTGCATGTGGTAGTTGGAATATTGTTTTGAATAGTTTGATGCTTGGCAATTGTTTTGAGATCTCAAGTAGATCATGTTTAAGCTCTTGCATCATGTAGTTTAAACCTATTAGTGGAGAACTACCGTAGATCTTGTTGAAATTTGGTTTGCATGATTGGTCTCTCTAAGGTCTAGATATTTTCTGGTAAAAGTATTTGAGCAACAAGGAAGAGAGTGTAGAGTCTTATAATGCTTGCAATATGTTCTTATGTAAATTTTGCTGTACCGGTTTATACTTGTGTTTGCTTCAAACAACCTTGCTAGCCAAAGCCTTGTACTGAGAGGGAATGCTTCTCGTGCATCCAAAACCTTGAGCCAAAACCTATGCCATTTGTGTCCACCATAACTACCTACTACATGGTATTTTTCTGCCATTCCAAGTAAATACTTCATGTGCTACCTTTAATACTTCATGTCGTTGCCTATTCGACGGTGCCTCGGAGGAGGGATCCTCACGAGGGGGAGAAGAAGTAGGGGCCATAGGGCGGAGAGTCCTCGGGACGGTGGTACGCGATTTACCCAGCTTCGGAACATCTGCTCGAGGACAGGGCCTACTGCTGCTTGTCTGGAATTATCTGGGCGCGTTTGCGTTGTTACAATGAGTTATGGTTGTGCCTCTAAGGCTCCCAGGATCCGGCTTATAAAGGTGCTCGGATCTAGGGTTTACACGGAGAGTCCTAGCCGGAATACAAGGTCCCTAACTACGGAAAATCACATTGCCGTAAATGGCAAGGATCCACCTTTCCTTACTTGCCGTAGTGGATCCGGATACTTCATGGGCCTTCACGGATCCGACTTCCGCATAGGTCGGTTGAGATCCGGCTCCTGTTCCTGGGCTGGACTTCATCCATCTATCAACAGCAACTGGGCCGCCCGATGGGCCATATGCCGCCATCACCATCTGTGGACCACCTGGGCTTGTCGGATCTAGACCATTTCATTGATATACCCATAAAGTATACCCACAACAGTAGCCCCCAAAGTTCTCCGAGATTCATCATTCTTCCGTCTAGCTTTGTCCGGATCCGAAGAGAATCTTGAAGAGCTTCCAAAACTTCCTTGTTTTCGACTTCAATCAACCAGAAATCATTCGTTATTCTGTAACGGTAACTTAGCATATTTTTCGCCCACATTGCGCAAAACTTCCTTTTTCCCACTCTAAATTTTCAGAGATGCGAATCTTCAGCCGGAAATTTCGGTGGTGCGCAATTAGGTCACCACTGCATCGATTTCACCGCTTTGACCTAAGACACGTGGTAGTCATCCAACGGTGCGACCGTTCTGTTCCCACCATTGGATCCAACTCACGAATCTCCGTGCGGAGTCTATAAATACCCCTCACGTTTGGTAAGTTTCATTATTTCACCGCATTCACCACATCATCCCCTACCTCGCGCTAGTGCTGCCCGACAGATCTCATCTCCGGCGAACTTCTCCCCGGGAAACTTCATCCGCCGCCGCTCCAAGTCCGTCCTCGACCCGAGCTATGCACGATTGATCGGGAAACTTCGTCCGCCGCTGATTCATGGTCAGCCGGAGCTCTGCGCGCCAAGTCCGATGACCTCGACCTCGCCGACGCGACGGGGAACCGCCACGCCATTGCCAGTAAGTCCACCGGACCCGTAGAAGACGACCTAGCTAGCTAGTTTAGTTCCGGCTACTCAAACCATTTCACCATATGCATGCAGCCGAAAACATGTCCACTAATTCACCTAAATGCACCGGTAGTTCTCCGAGTAGCCCAGACCCAAACTCATCGGATCCAAGTTTCCCTGAGCCATTAGCTTTCCTTCCACCCCACATTTCCGATACCAGACTAGCTCAACCGTTCTACGCCTCTTCCAGCAACATCTTAGGTCGGATCCCAACAGTTGAAGCGATCCGGGAAGAGCTAGAAGGACAAGCGCGGATGGCTGCCAAGGTACTAGAAGCAGAACAAAAGAAAGGATCGAAGGCCCGGAACCGCGAAGGCGAAAAGGGTCAGTGGTGGCCATGTGAAGTAACAGACTCGGAGCTCATAGCTTTCCAGAACGAGGGCATGATTGCTACGGATTGGAGCTTCATGAACGATTCCAGCACCCCCAAGTTGGATCTCGACGAACGCATCTTCACCAAGGCTTGGGTGGAGCGCGGCATGTCGCTTCCCTGTTCTGAGTTCTTCCTCTCCGTCCTCGACACATACGGCCTCCAGCCTCACAACATATGCCCCAACTCCTATTTTCTTATCTTCAACTTCGTGACGCTCGGCGAAGGGCATCTCGAAATCCGCCCCGACATTCGTCTTTGGCAGTTTTTCTTTTGCATCAAGAAGGAGACCAAAGACAAGATGATGATGAACTGCGGAAGCATGACATTTATGCTCCGCCCTCAGAGGATGTATCCGCCCCACTCGTCGCACGAGTCCGTCCGGTACTGGAATGCCGGATGGTTCTATGTGAAGAACATCAAGGTTCCGGATGTCCATGAGGGTCTTCCAAAGTTCATCAACAAGCCCCCGGAGGAGCTGGCCAGCTGGAGCTTCATCCCTGCCCTTGCCCAATTCCCGAAACTGGACAAAGCTGCGCGGAGGATTTCCTAGTTAGTCAATGATGGTTTAACCGGAATGGATTTAACCCTTAGCTGGTTCACTCGCCGGATCCATCCGGTCAAGTACAATAAGCGGCTGATCTACGAATACTCCGAAGTTGAAGACCAGCTTTGAGTCACCCGCAACAACCTGCCGACGGATTCTCTGAACAAGAGGATCCGGACGCTTGTGAAGATTCCTCGGGGCCAGGAGGTCCCAGAGATTTGCAAAGATATCATCACCGACAACAAGTGTCCTCCGGTACGTATTCGTACTTCAGTCATTTTAACTTCTCATTCTTGAAGTGTTTTAACTTTTTCATATTTTCCTCTTCAACTCAATACTTTGGCGGAGGAGAACTTTAGGAATGTGATCTGAGTACCTGCTAGCGCCGAAGGGGCGGAGGAGGATCCGGAGGATGACGACGAGGAGGAGGAGCAAGCTCCCAAGAAAGCTGCTTCTCGAACCGCCAAGCGTCCCCGCACCAAGGTTTACGGCTCCGAAGCCGGAGCCAGCGGCGAGGCCTCTGCCAAAAAGGCCAAGACCAAGCCACCCCCACGCCTCGACTCCAAGAAGGCGGAGCGTGAGCGCCTCAAACTGCTATCCACGGCAGGGAAAGGATCGTGCCCGCTGATCCCCGACGCCACGTAAGTATCCGGGAACACATCTCACTTTAGTTGCGTAACTTTGTTACTTATATCTTTTCTTTGCCTGTTAGAGGAGCCAAAACATCCCGGCTTCACGGGTTAACACCCAGAAGTCAATCATGAAATATTTAAGGACGTCTCCGGCCGTGGGCCCAATTACCCCGACACCACCAAGTACCTCCAACCCAGCTCCCCACTCAACTTCGTCTGAGGCCCAGCCCTCCCCCGACCCAGCTGCCCAAGCTCAACTGGAGATTATTCCCATGAGCAGCGAGAAAGGAGGCGGAAGCTGCTCCGCTACGAAGCGAGCTGCTCCGGAGGAGCCTCAAGACAAGATCCCGGAAGAGGCGGAAGTGACCTCCAACGACAAGGCTGAAGCTTCGGCTAAGGATGTCGTCAATTTTCCGACCAATTTCGGTGATCCATCGAACCTGTTCTCCACACCGAAGGCTTATTCACGTAAGTTCTTCCACAAGCTGACGGAGTTGGAAAAGTGGGAGCTTGAGCAAGACCTGTTGAAATCCATGATGAACAACGCATGGGGCAAAGCTGATGTTGATTTTTCCGAGATTCAACTCCACAAGAAGGAAATCGGTGACTTTTTCGACCAGATGCTCGTCAAGCGCAAGGTAAACCAATACTTTGAGTAAACCAAACTAAAAAATTTAAAAGTGTCGTGGTAGCCCCCAAGCGTCATGGTGGAATTTTTTCGGCAATGATGCTTCGAAGAGTCTACACATAAAACTTATATGCATCCGGAAACTTATCCATGCTCTGTCTTTTACAGGAACAACATGCGCTGCATTATGAACTGTAAAAGAATATCTCCCTGCAGTGCCGCGTCACCTTGAGCCAGGTAGATGATATCCACGCATACAAAGAAAAAATTGCGGATCTAGAAAAGCAGCTGGCGGAAGCCCAGGTTATGTCTCCGACCAAGCTTACCATTAGTCCAAATTTACGACTATTGAATTGATTTTAACTTAACTTTAACAGGTTCATCTTCCTACCTTGCCACTGCTTCCTCCGAACTTGAGAGCTTGCGCTCCTCTCATAAAGATTTAGAGACAAAGCTCATGGAGGCGGATCAGAAGCGGGATTCTGCAGAGAAGCAGCTGGCGGAAAAGAATTCTGAGTTCCTCAGAAAAGAGGCTGATTTTGTGACCAAGCGGAAGGTTGACAGCGACACACTGAAGAAACTTCAAAATGAAGTCCATGGGCTCCGGAACTACATGAATACAGTGTAGAAAGGTTGGGACCTTCTCAACACAGATGTCATGGATAAGTATCCAGAACTCCAAAGTCAAATTAATCCCCTGAACTCAAACTGATGCTCAGCTCCAACCATTTTGTGCAGAGCCGCTTGGGTACGACGAAGACCGCCGCAACTAGTTCCCGCGCCATGATCTTATCCGGCTCTCCGGAGAAGATTGCAATGATCTGATCTCCGCGTGTCGGAAAATCTGCCACAACTTGGCAATTAAGGAGAGCAGGACCTGTGATGTCCGGGATCTTATCAAAAGAATGGACGCTCTCTCAGAATTGGTTGTGGATCTTCAGGCCTCGTCTGCCAGGGGCGCCGCCCAGATGTCTTTGGCCATGTGCTTAGCGCGCACTCCGGATCTGGACATCGATATTACCACTTCCGGAGTTCCTCCGGATGCAAACGTAGACGCATTATTAGATCCATGCAGTGGTTACGATACCCGGATTGCGTGCCGCATTCGCCACGCGAATTTTACGACAAGGTGGTGCTTCCTACTAATGAAGCCCTTGAAGCAGAAATGACAAGGAGCGAGAAGCGGAGGCACGTCCTGTCGGATCCGGCGACGAAGACCAGTTTACATGGACCAGTTCCAAGGACAAATCCAAGGGTGGCGCCACTTCTCCGACAGAAGAAGCTAAGGATGATGATGATGATGAAGGTGTTGTCTCTTCTTCGGCCAAAGAAGCAGAGGATGAACAAGCACAGACTGAAGATGAAGCTCGCTCTTCTCCGGCTGAGGAGAAGTAGAAGACTTATTCCTGCGGAAAAACAATGCATCATTTTGGCCTCATCGAGGGTTTGTAATATATAACTAAAATATACTTAAGTAGCTAGGATGAAACAATTGCATGGGCGGAAAAAACTTATCCTACTATCCGTTCAATATTATATATGCATGTTTCGTTTGTTGAAAAAGCAAGTGCTAGTTTCTAAGTTTTCCGGCTTGATTATTTGACCTTCCGCGAGCCGGAAGACCTTTAGCTGAAAACGCTCGCCTGCAACGATGAAGCCCAATGGCGATCCTTCAATAACCGCGGAAACAAGCCCCCAGCCAAGGTGCCAGAAGTCGCTACCAGGAATCCATAAGTTTGCAACAAAAAACTCATCCACCAGAAAACTTAAGCTTACGTCCTAAGGGACGATTTTGAAAATCACAACTTTAATACACGCTTAGGCGGAAACATCCACCTCTGCGGTTTTAGTCGGAAAACATACACGATCCAAAAATGAAAAACTAAAGGAGATAAAAGACTCAAAGAGTGAACCATATGCTTTATTTCATTGATCATGTATCATAGATATTACAAGATAATGTAATGCAGAGATTGCTAAGTATGGAAAGGACGTAGTTGTGTTATATTCCAGGGATGATCTGTTTTATCATATATGTCATCGAGATCCTCTCGTTTGCATTTCCGGTACCAATTGGCAGGTCTATCCTTTAACTCCCATAAATCAACGAGGTAGTAAGATCCATTGTGAAGCACTTTGCTGATGACGAAAGGTCATTCCCATGGAGATTGCAACTTATGATCTTTCACCTGTCAAAGGCGGAGGACCAAGTCACCTGCCATAAACGAGCCGTTCCGAACTCGACAACTATGGTAGCGTCGGAGCTTCTGCTGGTAAATGGTGGAACGTTGATCGGCTAGGTTCCGAGCTTCTTCGATCCGGTCCACATATAGCTATCGAGCCTCGTCAGCAGTTTCTTCTTTGTAGGCCGAAACTCGCGGTGAATCATGGATGATGCCGGAGGGGAGCACAGCTTCGGATCCGTATACCAGGAAAAACGGAGTAAATCCAGTTGATCTGTTAGGGTTAGTTCGTAAACTCCACAGAATAGAATCTAACTACTCATCACAAGCTCCGGTTGCATGTCACAGTGGTTCTTCGAGGCGGGGTTTGATTCCGGCTAGTATAAGGCAATTGGCTCGTTCGACCTGACCATTAGATTGTGGATGAGCCACAGATGCAAGGTCAAGCCGGATCCCTACGTCATTGCAATAATCCTTTAGTTCTCCCTGTGCAAAGTTCGTGCCATTATTTTTCATTATGTTGTGTGGGATGCCGAACCTCGTCACGAGGCTGCAAACAAATTTCAGTGCCATAGCACCATCGGCTTTTCTCACTGGCTTTGCCTCGATCCATTTACTGAACTTGTCAATAGCGACCAAGAGGTACTCAAAACCGCCAGGAGATGATTTCTTTAATTTTCCGACCATATCGAACCCCCGGACCGCGAACGGCCAAGTGATAGGGATGGTCTTTAGCTCCTGAACCGGAGCGTTTGGTTGAGTAGCGTAGTACTGACAACCTCGGCATGTTTTCACAAGTTTCTCAGCATCTTTAGCTGTTAGCCAGTAAAAACCTTGCCGGAAGGCTTTGGCAACGAGGGACCTGGGAGCAGCATGATGCTCGCAATCCCCTACATGGATCTCTCTGAGGATTTCAATGCCATCTTGATTTGAGACGCACTTCAGAAACACCCTGTTTGCACTTCTTTTGTAGAGATGTCCATCAACAATTGTGTAGGATCTTGCTCGCCTGATGATCTGACGTGCGAGGACTTCGTCCTCCGGCAGTTTCCGATCGATAAAGTAATCGAGGAAAGGCTATGTCCAGGCCGGAATGATAGCCATTACCTCCTTAGCCGGAGACACTGCCACATCTGGGTTTTCCGGGTTAGCGCCCTTTACCGAGGGTATCCGTAGGTGCTCAAGGAAGATTCCAGGCAGAATTGGTTTTCTACCGGATCCGAGCTTGGACAGCATATCTGCCGCTGTGTTATCGTCTCTCCTGACGTACTTGACTTCATATCCGAGGAAGCACTTGCCGATCTCGTCAACTTCGTCTCTGTAAGCCGCCATAACAGATTTTCTGGCGTTCCAGGTTCCGGCTACTTGTTGTGCCACCAGGTCGGAATTTCCGCAGCATATGATGTGCTTGATCCCAATCTCCTTAGCGACGCGTAGATCGTGTAGTAGAGCCTCATATTCCACCATATTGTTTGTAGCTTCGAAGTGAATCTGCAGGATGTACTACAGTTCTTCTCCGGTAGGTGACTTCAGGGTGACTCCAGCCCCCGAGCCTTGGTGTTGCTTGGATCCGTCAAAATGCATGACCCAGGCCTCTGGTTTCGGCACAGGTGTGCCCTCCGGCGCTTCAGTCCAATTCGCAAAGAAATCCGCTAAAACTTGTGATTTGATCGAGGTTCTGGCTTCGTAGTTGATGTCAAAGGTGGAAAGTTCAATGCCCCATTTTTCTACGCGCCCTGTTGCGTCGGAGTTGTTGATGATGGTTGACAATGGAGCCTTGCTCACAACTGTCATAGGGTGCTCCTAGAAGTAGTGCCTCAACTTCTGACTACCTAGGAAAACGCCATAGGCTAGCTTCTGAAAGTGTGGGTATCTTTGCTTGGATTCCGTCAGAACCTTGCTAATGTAATAGGCTGGGCTCTTGACTCCATACTCATGACCATCTTCCTGTCACTCCACCACGATTATAAGACTGATGACCTTGTTGGAGGCTGCCAAATAGAGGAGCACGGGCTCTGACTCACTTGGAGCTGCCAAGATGGGCAGGGACGAGAGTAAGTTCTTAAACCCCTGAAGTGTTGCGTCTGATGTGTCATCCCAGACAAATTTGTATGTTTTCTTCAACAGCTTGTATAAGGGTAGCGCCTTCTCGCCAAGACGGCTAACAAATCTACTGATTGCTGTGACACAACCAGTTAATCATTGCACATCTTTGAGATAAGTTGGCCTCTTGATGCTCACGATAGCCTTGATTTTATCCGGGTTAACCTCAATGCCTCTATGAGAGACAATGAAGCCAATGAGTTTTCCGGATGGCACGCCAAAGATGCACTTCAGTGGATTCAACATCATCTTGTACCGTCGGGGATTTTCAAAGGTTTCCATGAGATCGCTGATCAAGTCGGATCCTTTCCGAGTCATGACTGCGATGTCGTCGATGTAGGCGTGCACGTTCCGGCCAATTTGGTCCTTCAAGCATCGCTGCATCGTACGTTGGTAAGTGGCCCCTGCGTTTTTCAAGCCAAAAGGCATGGTAACATAGTAGTAAGTGCCAAAGGGTCTGTTGAACGAGGTCGCATTTTGGTCGGACTTCTTCATCCGGATCTGATGGTACCCAGAATATGCGTCAACAAAACACTGAAGTTTCGCCCCTGCCATCGAATCAATGACTTGGTCAATGCGCGGCAAGGGGAACGGATCCTTCGGACAATGCTTGTTCAAGCCGGAGTAATCTATGCACATTCTTAGTACTTCAGAATTCTTTTTGGGTACAAGGACGGGATTTGCGACCCAATCAGTATGGATAACTTCTACTACAAAACCTGCCTCTAGTAACTTTGCTAATTCCATCCCTATGGCGCAGTGCTTCTTATCTCCAAAGCATCACATAGCTTGCTTCACCGGTTTTGCACCCGAATTTATGTTGAGGTAGTGCTCGGCGAGTTCCCTTGGTACTCTTGCCATGCGAAGTATCCATGTTAGCTCGGAGGAACTTGACGAGCGCGTCTTCCTATTTGGGGTCTAGGTCGGCTCCGACTGACACCTGCTTAGAACTGTCGCCTTTCTTGAGGTCGGCCTTTTTGGTGTCTATCGCGGCCTTGAACTAGGTCTTCTGTTCGGCGATCTGCTTCTTGGTGGTCTGCATCTCACTCGGATCCACCGCGGCCATGCAGCCTTGCAGCTCCTCTCCAGATATCACTGATTCTGCAAAGGCGGCTTCGCCCTCCTCGCAGTCTCGAGCTTTCTTGTAGTCTCCGGATATGGTGATCATACCATTAGGACCCGGAATCTTGAGCTTATTGTAGATGTAGCATGCCCTTGCGTGGAACTTGTGGTAGGTGGGTCTGCCAAAGATGACGTGGTAGGAGCTCTTGAAGGGCACTACTTCGAACGTGATCATCTCTTCGCGAAAATTATTAACATCGCCGAAGGCCACGGGAAGTTTGATGCTGCCCATGGAGTTTGCTTTTTTACCCGGAACTACACCATGAAACTCAATGGTGATGTGCTTGAGGTGCTCCTTGGTAAGGTTCATCCTCTCTAGAGTCTCCAGGTACATGATGTTCAAGCTGGCTCCGCCGTCCATAAGGCACTTGGAGAAGTCATACCCGTCGATGCGGGGACTTACAACTAGGGCGTAGCACTCTTTAGGGATAATGGTTGGGTGATCCGCCCTATCAAAGGTGCATGGCTTTTCTGACCATTTGACATACTGCGGCACAACCGGAACTGTGGCGTTCAGGATCCGGAGGGTCGATTTCTTGGCCCGGACCGTCGGGGTTTCGAGGAAAGTGTGATAAGCCCCGGCACTCTTTTTGACGAAGGGATTGGATTTGTTAGCTGAAGAACCCTCTTTGGGATCCGGCGAAGTGTCATCCTCATCCATCGCCTCGGAACTTTCCTCATTCTTGTCCTTGTTCTTGCCCTTGTCTCCTTTGCCGCGTGGTCGGTGCTTCCGGGCGCGCTTGTATCCTGCCTCCGGGTCAGTTTTGAGATCGTTGACCCACTTGCAGTTGCGATTGGTGTGGGAGGATTTGCCAGTATCCGGATCTATATGAGCTAAACATGGCATATCCCTGTACTCTTCGTACGTCTGGGGAGCGCGGGTTCCGGCAACGGTGACTTCGTCAGCGCGCTGCTGGCCCCGGCCGGCTCCGCCACCACGTCGACGGCCTCTTCCACCTCCTTGACCTCCGCGTTGGAACGTCATGGCGACCATGTCAGATCCGCCACTCTTCTGGTCGTCGGAGGGGTTCTTCCGTTTGTTGTTGCTGTTACCGCCGTTATCATGGTTCTTCTTTTGCTGATGCAGAGATATGGTTGTGGCTGCGAGCTCTCCACCTGCATCGTCATCAGCGGCGGTGTGATTGCTGGCTATGGTGATCATTTCATCCAACTTTAAATTGTTTTCATTGATCAAGCATGTAAGCTTATGCCGGAGCAGCCCCCTCTCTGCAAGCCACCTATAAAGACGTGCATAGCTGTGCGGTTATCCACGTTCTCGCACTCGTTTTTGGTTGATAACCACCGGGTGAGGAAGTTCCTTGATGTTTCACCCTTCTTCTGGATACATGCCTGTAGATCGCTTGTTGTGGCAGGTCTCTTGTAGGTGCCCCTGAAGTGTTTCTCGAAGGCATTCTTTAGGTCAAACCAGCAAAAGATGGAGTTTTCCTCGAGGTCACTGAGCCAGGTACGGGCTGTACCAACAAGGTACAACTGGAGCATGCGGCATGCTATATTGGAGGTCCCTCCGGCAAAGGTCACTGCATTGTAGTAATCCTCGATCCAGGTATCGGGTCTCTCACTGCCATCGTAATGCTTCAGATTTCCGGGTAGCTTGAGGTTCAAGCTCTTCGGCTTTGGCTCCTCTCGGATCATCCTGCCAAAGCACTTTGGGTCAATGTATTCGGATCTGTATTCGTTGAGACATTCCCGTGCGTCATGTGGGCCGTTGCGAGGGGATTTTGAGCGAGAGCGAGATCTCTGGCCTCCGCCTCCGCCTCCACCTCCGCCACTGGGTGGTGGGGAGGGAGATCTGCGAGGGGGCCGGTGAGACCTTTTGCTTCCGCCCTCAGATTCCCTATGCCCTTCTTGTTGTTGACTCCGGCTTCGGTGGCTACCTTCCCCTTGGTGGCGGTCGCCTCCATCGTTCCGGCTTCTGCGGGGCTCAGGCTCACGTTCTTCATTTCGGCTCCTACGGGGTTCCGGCGTGCGCTCCGTATTCATGTTCCTTTGAGGCTGCACGTTGTTCCAGATACTGATTCCATCAGGCCCATGGGGTCTGGTGTTTCCGACTGGACTACGGCGGCGAGGAGGTGGAGGAGGACGCGGGATCCGGGGCAGAGATGACGGGTTTTGGTACTTTCCCTGCCAGTGTACATTGGGCCCTTTCCCTTCTTTGGGTCTGCCGGAGGTATTTCCGAAGGCACCAGGATTGGGTTTGGATGTTCTCTGGTCCTTCTTTCGTGTTCCGTTGAATCGGTGCACGATTCATCATCATGATGTTGCCTTCCAGAGGCGTCCTTCTGCGAGGTGGACACATAGAGCTCCGGGTTGGATTCCAATCTGCGCGAAGTACCTGCCTTACTCTGTTGCTTCATTGCTGAGGCGACGAGCGTTCGGAGGTGGTTGATGTCGATTTCCTCATCTTTCTTGGTCAAGATCTCCGCAACCTTCTTCATGTTATCCTTTGGAGTTGTGAGCGGCTGCTGATCGGTGGGGGTTGCAAAGTTGATCTTGCGAGGGGCGATAGCTTCCCGCTAGATCTTCTCTGCTTCTTTGTGGGCATCGCCCATCATAGATTCCCACTGTTCGCCGAGTTTTTTGGCCTACTGCAGGGAGTCTACAGCTTCGCGCTCTCTTTTGAGGAATCCTGCCATCACTTCTTCAGCCTCTCGCCTTTCCTCCAGCATTGCCATTGTTGTGTTGGCAAATTTCTTGGCGGTGGCCAGCATCTCCTTCCTTTTTGCTTCTAGAGCTTCCGGATCTGCGGCCTCTTCCGGAGTTATTGGTTTGTTGAGGATTTCCGAATGCGCAATAGCGCCTACGCCATCTTGCTTGACGAGCTCCTCCAGGGTTAGGTGTTCATCGTGCTCAGGGAAACGTCCTTCCGCAGGATCCGGCAAAGCGCGACGCCGTGGCGGTGAGGGCGGAATGTCCGAGTTGGACGGACCTGGGAGTTCGGGATTGGATGGAGTAGTTTCATCGTCCGCGTCCAGCTTCAGCCCAGTTATAGTCGCAAGGACCTCTTTTGGCTGGGTGGATTCTGCTTCGGACTGTCCTTCCCCTTCCAGTTCATTCAGTGCACGATTGTACTCTTCAGTGTCCATGGAGGAAGCGTCGTCAGATGTTGGGCTCAGGTTGCCCAAGATTGATTCTTCTTTGTCTTCGGCCTCCTTTTGGTTATCTGGAGCGTCGCTATCTCCGACAGCCTCCTGCTGATCCGGGGCGGCGTTGTCTTCGGGAGCCTCAACCTGCATGGGTCCAGCTCCATCCTGAGGAAGGGAGGTTCATGCGGTATGTGCGTGGAAGTGCACGAAGTGACACCTTTGCTTCTCTAACACCTGGGAGACACAGGCGGATATGCATTGGTCTTCCACCGTATTTTCCTGCTCAGGGGCGGATTGGGTGGGTTTTGAAATTTCCAGATCTAAGGCGGAATCTTCTTTATGAAGTTTCTGCGTCTGAGATCGGATCTTCGCGACTGCGTCCTGCTCAGCGGCGGTCGCGTCAGCGTGACTTACCAGGGCGTTTCCATCGGAATCAACGGTTTTTCGCTGATGAAGATGTGAATGCCGCCGATCGGGATGATGGAGAGCTTGATGGGGTCGGTTTTAGCCGGAATCCAACACTCGTCGTGGGGGACGATCGGGAAGTTTCCGGCGTAAAGGACACGCCCCACAGCGATGGTTTCTTCGTAGCTTCCCATGGTGGAACCCTCCCGGTTCTGGCCTCCAGACGCCGCTGGCCCCACGGTGGGCGCCAACTGTCGTTGCCTATTCGACGGTGCCTCGGAGGAGGGATCCTCACGAGGGGGAGAAGAAGTAGGGGCCATAGGACGGAGAGTCCTCGGGACGGTGGTACGCGATTTACCCAGCTTCGAAACACATGCTCGAGGACATGGCCTACTGCTGCTTGTCTGGAATTATCTGGGTGCTTTCGCGTTGTTACAATGAGTTGTGGATGTGCCTCTAAGGCTCCCAGGATCCGGCTTATAAAGGCGCTCGGATCAAGGGTTTACACGGAGAGTCCTAGCCAGAATACAAGGTGCCTAACTACGAAATATTACATTGCCGTGCACGTTAAGGATCCCCCTTTCCTTACTTGCCGTAGTGGATCCGGATACTTCATGGGCCTTCACGGATCCGACTTCCGCATAGGTCGGTTGAGATCCGGCTCCTGTTCCTGGGCTGGACTTCATCCATCTATCAACATCAACTGGGCCGCCCGATGGGCCATATGCCACCATCACCATCTGTGGGCCACCGGGCTTGCCGGATCTAGACCATGTTGTTGATATACTCATAAAGTATACCCACAACAGTATGGATTTGGATGAACTAAACCTCCCAACCCACAACCTCAACGAGTTAGAAGCTTTATTCTCGGAGGAGGAGGTGTGGCAGGTGGTGAAGGAGTTGCCCCTGAATAGGGCACCAGGGCCTGATGGATTCATTGGCTAGTTTTACCGAAAGGTGTGGCCAGTGATTAAGGGACATATTATGGCAGCGCTCCTGAAGCTTGCCATTGGTGACGGAAGGCGTTTTGAGAAATTAAATTGTGCGCTGATCACGTTGATTCCATAGAAGCAAGATGCATCTGTCATTGGCCACTTCCGGCCTATAAGTCTCGTGCATAGTTTCTCCAAGTTGTTCTCGAAGATTATTCCAAACCGATTGAGGTCAAGGCTTGGTGAACTGGTTAGTCCCAATCAATTGGTGTTCGTAAAGGGGAGGAGCTTACATGACAACTTTTTGTTGGTCCGTCAGGTGGCCAGGAGGATAGATCAGCACTGCCATACATGAGTTCTCATCAAACTTGATATCTCACAGGCGTTCGATTCAATTTCTTGTGTGTTCTTGTTTGATGTGTTACGACATATGGGCTTTGGAGTCTTGTTCTTGAAGTGGATTGTGGTGTTGCTTTATACTGCCTCGACAAGAGTGATTGTGAACGGGGTTCCTGGAGCGTGGATCAAGCATTCTAGAGGCCTACGCAAGGGTGACCCGACCTCGACCATGCTGTAAGTGATTGGGATGGAAGTACCGACTGCAATAATCTCAAAGGCAGTGCAATACGGGTTGGTGCAGGGTTTGGCTGGCATTTTGCCCCTACAAAGGCTCTCAGTCTACCCGGATGATGTTGTCCTATTCATCAGAGCTAAGGAGAATGAGATGATTGCGGGCAGGGAGATATTGGGGCTGTTCGGAGATGCATCAGGCCTGAAAGTGAATTACATGAAAAACAACCGCGAATTTAATCCGTGGAGTTGAGGAGGATAACGAGAAGGTGAGAGTAAACATGCAGTGTGATATCGCGGAGTTTCCGATTAAATACCTAGGCCTGGAGCTAGCCTTGAGACCCCTCACAAAGGCGGAGTGGCAATCGGTGCTGGATTATGTTGTGCATTGCTTGCCGTCGTGGTAGAGGGGTATGATTGCGGGGCGTTTGGTTCTCATCAAATCGGTGATCACGACACGAACGATACACCATCTACCAGTGACAGACGTCCCGATTTGGCTCCTTGAGGAAATTGACAAGTGCAGGTGTTCCTTCTTTTGGACGGGCAAAAAGGCGGCCAACGGCGGACAATGCTTAGTGGCTTGGGGGGAAAATTTTATGCCGCAGGAGCTAGGCGGGTTGGGCTTTAAGAATATGCAGTGACAGAGGTTAGCAATTAGGGCAAGGTGGGAGTGACTACGTCGTACGGATCCATCCCGACCCTATCAAGGTTTGCCAATGCTAAGAGATACAGAGCTGGGAGGGTGTTCTAGTGCTGCACCAAGATTCTAATTGGGAACGGCTTCAACGTGTTGTTTTGGAGGGATATATGGATCAATGGTTTCACTGTGGCGAAGATTGCCCCCTTGGTGGCGATGCAGGTGCCCACTAGGATCAGGAATAGACGGAGTGCAGCGGAGGTACTGCCAAGGCATGGATGGGTGGAGGATATCCAGGACACACTGACAGTTGAGGGGTGCGTGCAGTGCGCCAAGCTTTGGGCTACTCTAAGCAATCTAGACATAGATGACAAGTTTATTTGGCTTGGCTCGGAGTCAGGTATTTACTCTACGAAGGCGGCGTACAAAACCCTCTATCAGGGGAGAACTAGGTTTCCCATGGCGGCCCTAATTTGGAGATCGTTTGCGCCACTAAAATGTACGATCTTTGGATGGCTAGCGGTGCAGTATAAGCTTTGGACCTCCGATCGAAGGCAAAGGCACATGCTGCAAGATCAGACGGATGACTGTTTCACCACCTAGAGGAGGTGGATAGTGTGGATCACATCATGGTGAAATGCAGCTATGTGAGGGTGGTTCGGCATGGGTGTAACCCTGCTGCTTATCTCGGAACCTCAGGGTAACAACAATCTAGAGGCTTGGTGGCTGGGTAGCAGGAAGCTTGTCAGGAAGGAGGACAGAAGGAAGCTCGATACTTTGGTGACCTTGATGGCTTGGATGCTCTCAGAAAGTAGCGCAACACCCGCATCTTTGGCAATAGGCGGGCGACACTGAGCAACTCATAGATAGGATCCACGATGAGTTCCGGATGTGGGACAGTGCAAGGGTGGGAGGGAGAGAAAACCTAGGGCGAGAGTAGGCTTAGGTATTCAGTGGAGTTGGTGTTAGTCGAACGGATTGTTAGCAATCAGTTTCAGCTATCTCTTGTAATTGTTTTGATTCCTTCTACAAAAATATGGCACGCGTTTTGCATGCTATCGAAAAAAAAACTGTCAGCGGCATTTGAAGCGTTGCCACTATAGTTTGAGATAGATAGTTCATTTTTCCAAGCGATCCAACAAGGGATCGGAGATAGATAGTTTATGCATACCATTTATCTGGCCAGGAAGCAATACTGCCCCGCCGCTCCGCTCCATCCATTTTCCCAGCCTTCACCCATGGAGTTCGCTATGACCCTGCTCTGACAATGACATAAGCTTCGGTAACGAAGCAAACATGTTTAACACAACTGGATCGTCCATATACGTCAATACGTGGGCTTCTCCTCTCTCCAGGGGTCCGGGAGACCGGAACCTCAAATCAGCGTGATCCTTTTGGAACCAGAATATACAGCTGTTTGGCTGTAGTAAACGAACGGAATTTGCCACAAGTAGTGGCGCAAGATTGCACGCAAATGGCATTCTCATATCGTCCACAAGTGTTCTGTAGAAAAGCTACTCCGTTTTGCCTCATGCTGCTCTTTCGAAAAAAGCTGCTGAAAACAACACTCTTTCCTTGTCAGTGAGAGTTACTGAGAAAATTCTGCATTTCCTTCTTATTTTTGAGAAAAATAAAATTCCGCATTTCCATGCATCACTGCACTGTCACGCATGAGTTTAGTACAGAAGAATTCCTGAATCCTGAGTTTGCAGTGATTCACATACTGCAACTGCAAGTATAGCACGTCAGACAAGAACAAGGTCAACAGAACACCAAGAGCTCTAATCAAAGCTAATTGATCCGACACCGGGTCATTCACTCATGATCTTGAATGGTTTTGCTGTATATTACTGTATGTAGTAGCATTTCCCAAAACATTGGGAGAACTAATCGTCGTCATCAAGCAGCACACATATAGTGCCAAAACCCTACCTGAAAATCACACCTTGCTGTAATGGTAATGACTCCATAGCCACTTCCATTGGACACTACCCTATGTACAACACGACAACCCGGGCTCATGTCGCCAGCAGCTCCAATCTTGCAATGCAAGTGGGTGGAGTTGCATCCATGATCTCGCCAGTTCAGTGCTCCTCCATAACCTGCATCGTCTGCCCGTTGTTGCGGACCAAAAACCGCAGGGCCAGCTCGTAGGCGGAGAAAATGGCGCCATTGACGACAAACGCCCGCGCGACGGCCGTGCCAAGGCCGCGCCATAGCACCGGGAACCCTTCCTCCCGGACGCTCTTCCTGAAGCAGTCAACGACGCCACGGTACCTCGGGTGCGTCTGCGCCTGCGCCTGCAGCCGCGACTTCACCACGTCCAGCGGGTAGCAGCAGACCCAGCTTGCGACGCCGGCGAGGCCGCCGGAGATGAGCATCGTGCCAAGGCTCTCCTGCCCCGTGCGCCGGCAGCCCGGGTGCAGCCGCTCCCGCGCGTACTCGTACGTCCAGAAGTAGACGCCGTGCGACGGCGCGTCCCGGAGCGCGGTCACCGTGAGCCCGCGGTATATGCCGCGGAGGCCCTCCCTCCGGAAGATGTCCCGGGCCATGTTCGCCGGACCGCGGTGCCTCCGCCCTGGGGCCTCTAGCTGCAGCTTGATCTTGACGAGCTCGACCGGGGATAGGATCAGCGTCTGCAATGCCCCGGTGCCGATGCCGGCGAGCGCCACGCTGGTGTAGGAAGGAGGTTTGGAGGTACACGTCCGAGAGTCGAGCGACCGCGATAGGATCGCGTAGACTTGAAAGACCATTGCGTTCTGAAACAGAATGTTTGGAAGTCATGTCAGTCTCTGACGTGATTCTACTGCGAATACAGCGTAGCCGTTGTTAGTTCAACTGAAATCATTTGACGTGTAGAAATGAACTATAGTACGTCCAATACTCCCATGAGTACAACCACACAAATGTAGACCAAAGAATGTGACGTTCCAGGGGTGAAATGCAGGCTTCTGGAGCAACATCCTAGCTTTACAACAACTACAGTTTTAAGAAGAATGCAACAACAAATCAGACTTAAAAACGTATATGATCTATCTTAGGCATCAAAGCATATTTTCGCCCTATTTTTCGTTAATTAAGATATAAGTCCGTAATTGTCTTCTGCTTAATTAATAGATTGGGCCAAATCTTCTACCCCATTTTAAAAAGAAATATTGTACTCCATACCAGTTTATTGGCTTACTAGACCTACTCCCTCCGTCCGTGAATAAGTGTACGTTTTTTTCTTTTTCATAAGTCAAACATTTTAAATTTTTATTAAGTTTTTACAAAATAAAATAGCAACATACATGACATCAAATTACTATATTGAACTACATGTCAAGATAAATCTAGTAATAATAATTTAATATCATAAATGATGCTACTTCTTAGTAGAAAGTTGATCAAAGCTACTCCGATCCATATTAGTTAATGCTAAAATGGATGTATCTATAACTAAAATATGTCTAATTAAATACATCTATATTAGCATCAAGTAATATGAATCGGAGGAAGTAATAAAGTTTAACTTAAGATGTGTCCAAACATACACTTATTTTTTGATAGAGAGGTTAGGTATTTAGCAATTGGTTAGATAATTATGTTTAAGGCGCTAGCAACACTGTTTATCTCCCGTGGCAGTTAAAGCTGCAAGGCGAACAATCTACAGGAAAGGGCCACATCCCGGCAATCACTTCGCTTGCAGGCAGCCCATTGAGGCCTTATTTAGTTCTGGTGTACTTCGACTTCTAAGCGGTTTGGGTATGAAAGGGGATTTGGTGCCTAACCACTCTTACCTAAAAATAAACTAGGATGATGGAAAGTTCTTATTCAAGACAAAAGAAAATATAGGGATTTGTAGGTAATCTTGGGATTAGAGCAAGAACAATAGTGTAGCTAGTAGCCGGCTACAATAATTTGCCACATCATCTATAGTCAACTTATAACTAGCATGTAGTAAGCTATAAAAATGTAGTAGTACTTTTACAATACTACCTCCGTTTCAAGGAATAAGGCGCCCTCGTTTTACGAGCTTTTTGTTTGACCAAGAATTACTTTAAATAGATAAATATTGTTTGTTTGAAATTAGCATCATTAAAAAGTTCTTTTCAATATGAATCCAACGATACTATATACATATAATATAATCAAGATTTTGTTGTTCAACTTTTATGGTCAAAGTTCATCTTGAAATACGTGTGCGCCTTATTCCTTGAAACGAGGTAGTACATGTCCCCCCTTTTAGTCTCATAGTACCTAGGAGCACGTGCTAGAGTTGGCTATTAAATAAGAGCCCACTTTCCTTCTCTCTCGTAATCTCTCTTCTCCAACTAAGCAAATTATAATATTTTATCTATTATAGCCAGTTATACCTTATCTTATCTATTATAGCCAGCTGTGCCTTATTATACTTGCTTTTATCCATACTGAACCGGAGAAGTAAACGGACTACTGAGAGGATAACCTCCTGAAACGAAAACTAAGACTGCTCATAGTGGGAGTAACTTAGGTAGTAACATCACACACTTCAAGGTGTTTTGGTGACATGGCATAGCAATAAATGAAGAAAGAGGGGGAGGTGGTAACTAGCTATGTTACCATAACATCACACACCCCAAGATAAAAAGAGTCTACAAACTAATAAATGAGACTTTGCATGTTATCATCTCTAAGACTGCTCATAGTGGGAGTAACTTAGACTAGTCACAATGGGAAGTATCATACACTATTATCATGCACAAGATATTAGTTTATGATACTAACCCCACAATGCATAGTATCATAGCATAGTATTATAGTATCATCATATTTAATGTTTTGTAGAATCTCAATGCAAATGTGTGTACATGATGTGTTTGCCATTAAGTTTTCTAGTTTTACGTGCTATGATACGGTATCATATTATGATACCACTCTCATCTCTCACCTCATTAATTGGCGTGCCACATCAGATTTTTGCCAATATGGCATGCATGATACTACTTATGATACTCCCATTGTGACTAGTCTTAGGTAGTAACATCACACATTTCAAGGTGTTTTGGTGACATGGCATAGCAATAAATGAAGAAAGAGAGGGAGGTGGTAACTAGCTATGTTACCATAACATCACACACCCCAAGATAAAATGAGTCTACAAACTAATAAATGAGGTTTTGCATGATACCATCTCTAAGTTACTTTCCACTATGAAGGTAGTAACATGGACTAGTAACTTATGCATGACACCACCTTATGTTACTCCCCACTATGAGCAGCCTAAGTTACTTTCCACTATGAAGGTGGTAACATGAACTAGTAACTTGTGCATGACACCATCTTATGTTACTCCCCACTATGAGCAGCCTAAGAGTATCTCATGCATGAGGCAGTATTAATTACGGCAATTAAGAGCGGGAGCAGATGCTCTATTTCCAGGGAATTAATCATCCTATTAATTAGAAAATCTGGCCTTGGGTAATTTTTACTGAATTTCCACAAATGAGCCTACTCCGGCCAAAATTAAATGACCCAGCCATAGAGAGTACTATATTTAGTACAAGTATAATACTCCCTCGTGCCTAAAATATGTTGGAATATAAAAATTGGTCAAAGTCTGAGCATTTATATTGGTAAAAATATAACCATATACAATGTGAAACTAAGATTTTTAGAATTATCATGAAATATATTTTCATATAATGTGCATATGGTATAGTAGATTTTTGTAATATTATTTATACGTGTGATCAAAATTTGCAGTTTGACTTGCACTTGCACGGCGCTGCGGCGCATCATATTAGGGGTATGAGGGAGCGCACTCAAGTTTCAAAATTACAATGCCTAGAGTAAGATGCGTCAATTATTCTGGAACAGAGTGAGTACAAACAAAGGGGTGCCTCAGCGAGCCTTTACAACTGCACGGATCAGAAGGCCACACCATGTGAACCATCAGAATGAGAGCGACGCAGGACAACAGTACACACGTGGAAGTCCTATCGACCATCTTGTTTTGCTCATCCAAGCTGCCAACACTGCAGATAATTCGATGAGTGCACTGAACCTTTTGAACACGTTTTACTCGCTGTTGAAGCGTGTGTGTGTTTTTCTGTATTCATCCCCGGTTGCTATTTTGCCATCCTACGGAAGCAAAGGCAGAGGCTGCAAAACTGCGAGAAGAATCCAAACGCGACAAGCAAGCAAAAGGGGAGAACAGAAAAGAAAAGACGATATTTCTGTAGCAGTGGCGTGTAACGTGGCGACGTCCTATGACCGATCACCAGCCCATTTCGTTAGATTTGGCGTCGCGTGCATCTACTGTGTCTGATCTGAACAAACTTTGTTGTCGAAACTGATAATGTCAGCTAACTTTAACTGGAAAAAGGAAGACGAAGCAAAACAACCCACGGCCTCCCGTAAACGCACGCACACGCCGGTCTGATCGCGTGTGAGACATTCTACGTTGGAACGAACGAACGAGACGAGGCATGGAAACTTTGCTGACCTGGAAGGCGACGGAGGCGAGCGGCGCGCCCATGCCGCGGTAGAGCGCGGAGGGGCCCTCGGCGCGGACGATGCCGCGCAGCAGCGCGACGGCGGAGGGCGGCCGCGCAGCTAGCCGCGCGGCGGGGGTGGTGATCCCGGGGCTGGCGGGCGGCGGCGGCTGCTGCAGGCGGATGCGGAGCGTGTCGAGCGGGTGGCCCGCCAGCACGCCGGCCATGCCGCCGACGCCCCCCGCCACGAACTCGTGCCCGCCGCTGCTCGCCAGGAACTCCGGCCAGAACTCCATCGGTCGGCGCGGTCCGGCCGGACGGCAACGACCATCCAAGAACCGAAACTCCTCCCTTGAATTGCCGCCTCACGGGGCACGCACGCACGCGCGCGCCGAGAAAAGATGGGGCCGTATATACCGGCGGAGGCAGACCGATCGGCCAAAAGGGGGCGGCCGGATCTCCCGTTTCCCTTTTGGTGCCGATTCCAAAAGCGGAGCTCCAAAAATGGCTCTTTATCCGCACGGCCCCGTGCCGGTCTGCTGGAGCGGTGGGAGGTACGGGCGGCCAGACGGCGCGAACGGCGAACGCTTTTCGCGTGGGTGAACTACACGAGCGGCACTGGATCGGCGGAGAAGAGCTGGGGGAAGAAGAAGATGGGACTGGGAGGAGGATGGCGGTGGCGATATTTGTGCCTGGGCACGGGGAAGGGAAGTGGCCGCGAAGGAAACGGACACGAGCCCTGTTCCCGAGCGTTGCTGCGGCCTGAATACCCTGCTGCTCTCCTGGCTAGTGGAGTGGAGTATTTGTTGCGGCTTGCGTGGCGGGGCAGGTCCAGCCGTCCTATGCGCCCATGATGTGCGTACCACTGGTACTTGTGTATCACGCTCTACTGTTGTCTGCAGTTTATTCAGTATTGGCTGAGCAACAAACACTAGATTATACAACGAAAACTCTGTTCCAAACCAAATCAACATCCGCAACGAATTGGGTAGCACTGATATAAGAAACATGTGTTGGTTTAGGGCATCTCCAGCCGCGCGAAGCATTTCGGACGTCCAAACGGACGTGTCGTGTCCGTTTGCGTCGGGCCAAATGGTCGAAACCGTTCGGGCGTCCGTTTGCGTCGGGCCAAATGGTCGAAACCGTCCGGGCGTCCGTTTGCGTTGGGGGTGGCTCCAGCGACGACGCATAATTTTTTTTATTCATACGCCATAATTTACATGATAAAAAGGACATAAAAAAGCCAGAAAGGCGTGCTAAAATACGCGCTGTCTACTAGTCGTCGTCGCTGACGAGGTCAATCAGCTGCGGCGTCGGCCATGGAAGCTCGTACGCCGGCGGTGCAGGAGGTACCGCCGCACGGGGCAGGAGACTGTGGCCAGGGATCCCACGCTGGAGCAGCAGGCGGAGCGCGGACGTTGGAACGCGTCGGCGTGGCCGGAGGAGTCGCCGGCCTCCCCTGCACGAGCGTTGACTCGCGGAGCTGGATTGCGAGCCCGTCCCACAAAGCGAGCTCGTTGAGCTCGTCCTGCTAGCTAGCTGTTGGCCAGTGCCATGGCAATGGCCTCCTCCTCTGAAATGTCCGGCGGCTGGGTCTCCGGATCCCATGCTGGTCCGCTGTCGTCGTGGTCGTACTGCGGCATGGTCACATCGCCGTCCTCGTCCTCATCGCCGTCCTCGTCCGCGTCCTCGTGGTCGTTCTCTTCTTCTTCGGCGGCGATCTCGCGCTCGAAGTAGTCTACGTCGGCGAGGTAGGCAGCGCGGCGCCGCGCGTCAAACTGCCACGTCCCGAAGGAAATACAGTTGTAGGAGTTGAGCGCGTACGCCGGATCCTCCCGCAGATCCGGCGGCAAGATCGCTCAGCGGCGGCGCACCTCGTCCCACCGCTCTCGACCCTCGCGCGGCACGGGGGGGACCGGCACGCGCCGCGAGTTCAGGTACCAGCCCCCTCCCGGCAAGTTCGCGTCCGGCCATGGTACCGGCCGATTTTCCTCCCATAGCTGCCGCGCGAGGTCAACGCGGACATACCGGCCGACCAGTGACTTCTTGCTGGAACGCGAGCCGCTAGCCTCCTGGTCGTTCTTCGTCTTCCGGAACGGCCAGCATTTCTTCCCCATGGCGTCGGTGTGGTGGATACTGTGGGATTTTGGCAATGGTTTTGGTCGGGGAAATGGGCGTCGGCAGCGTCCCTTTAAGAGGCTCCGACGCCATCTCGCCTTCAATGGTCTGCCAGTGCAACGCCTACTAGCTGCGCACGCTCGCGGAAGCCGAGGCACGCCATTAACGCGGCCCCTGCAAAGGCTGCAGCGCGCCGCCCAGAAGTAATGCCGCGGAAGATGGAGCAGTTGTGCCGCTGCCAGGCGGGCCCGTGCGAGGACCGAGCGGATACTTTGCGCGTCCGCGCAGCGTCCGCCGAGTCGCAAACCTGGCGCATATTTGGGTCAGGTTTGCGTCTCCGCGGACGGCCCGGTCACTTTGTGTCCCCCGCTGGAGGTGGTGCCAGACGCATTTCCGGTCACGGCGGACACAAACGGTCGCTCAGCGTCCGTTTGCATCGCGCCGCTGGAGATGCCCTTAGTACCTGCGGTAGATATAGTACACCTAGGCAAAGTTTGGGCCGGGCCAGGCTTTAAAAAGCCCGCCAGTAAAAAGTTAGACCTGAGCCCGGCCCAGCCCGACCATCAGCCTGTAATATAAGCCCAAACCCGGCCCGAACAAGAAAAAAGCCCGGGCCCGCCCTAGAAGCCCGACCCGACCAGGCTAAAATGTACAAAAATAAAGGCCCGAGCCCAACCCGAAGTGCAAGCCCGACCAGGCCCGGCTCAGGATTTTCGGGCCGGGTCGTCCGGGCCGGGCTGCCCATGCCCAGCTGAACGCCATCACGAAATGGGACCGAAGGATTCAGGTTCAGGCACACGATAACACGAACAAGCTGAGAAACACAGCAATAAACTTCCTCATCTAGACAAATTCTACGTCACGAGCGACGACAACAAACAACATACGGCATGTTTGATTCCTATGATTTCTTATAACACGGAAATAAGAAAACTATAGGATTAAATGTCACGGTTCAGAGATCAGAACCTACATAAATTTTTGAAAAGTGACGTTTAATTCACGACAAAGCCAAAATAATTGTTGCATGAGGCTTAAATGGATGGAAATTTTTCTCCAAAACATAGTGAAATGCAATCCTATAATAAAAGTTCCTATGAATTCCTAATCCTACGAATCAAAAGATGCACATAGAAATTATTTGTATAGATGCAAATTCTACAAAACTCGTATGCTATGATTTCTTTAAATCAAGCAAGCCCCATGTTGCTGGCTGGCTAGCGTTGCCGTGCAAAACACTAACGGTCTATTGCACTCTGGAATTCGCGCAATCAACAGCACTTCATGCATGGTAGCTAGCGAGCTATGGTTACTAGTATCCAGTTGACCACTTCATCGCCATGATGAAGAAGACTCTTTTGTAGCAGCTAGGTCGGCCTGTTTTCAGGGAGAAGAAGACAAGTTATGTTGTGTTGGCGTACAAACTACAAAAACCATCGTGGCCTACTGGCCCTCGACGATACGTGGCCGGCCCATGCTATCTATGTGCCTCCTCCGTCATGCTCACCCTCTCCTGCTATCTGATCCACTGGGCACTGGAGAAAAAGGCAGATAAGATGGACGAACGATCAAAAGCAGCGTCGGATAGCATATGAGCGCCAGAGCGCGAACACATATTCCACGCCACGTGCTTGTGGTGGCGTTTAGCGCTTCAGTTGGGTGAGATCGGTGCCGGCTTTGTTTAGAGCATCTCTAACAGAGCCAGTAAATCCCGCCGGAACTGAACTTTTCCGGCAGATTTATGGGTTCGGGCCGAAACGCGCGCAGAACAGAGACTGAACTCGCTGTCCGGCCCGAAAATTTTTTATAGGGGTCCGAAAAGTTTAACACTCGACCCCTACCCCAAAGACAGTTTACAGGCCCAAAACTGAACGGATTTCTCACTGCTTCTCCAGCATCGCCGTCCGTACAACCACCTCCAGCCGATGATTTCTAGCTGCTGTGTTAAAATTATGCGTCGCTGACCAAGCTCGTGGCTGCAGGCGGCGCACGCGGCGGACGGACACAGCAGGCGGCGCGTCAGCAGCTAGCAGCGCGGCCAAGCAGCAAGACGCGGGCGGAGCAAGCAACAGCAGCGCAGCACGGCCAAGCAGCAACATTGATTAGTATTGGAGTCTAATTGGGCAAGAGCTAGCCTTTCGATTGATTAGTATTGGACTTTAATTGGGCAAGAGCTAGCATGCCCAGGCTCCGTCGGCGCGGCTGAGCAAGCAATCATGGTGATATTAGTATTTAAGTTTAATGATTGATGTGCATAGAGTCTACCCAGCTCAATCCGCGCTCAGAGCATCTCCACTCGTCTCCCCGAGAAGCCCCCACGAGCCGTTTTTTACATTCGGACGGCGAAATCCGGTCCAGTCCCGCCCCCGGTTCCTCGATTTCGTTCGGATTTGGGCCTAAATTCATCCGGCGATCCCACGCCATCCCCAGCCCCCCGGGGAGCGCTCGGGGACTCCGGATGAAGCAAAACCAACCGCCCACGTCCACGTGTCTCCTCTTTCGTCCGGACTCCCCGGGCCATCCTCTTTTTCCCCGAGAAACGCCGCTTGGGGAACACACGACTGGAAATATACTGCCCCCTATGCCAAAAATTGATCCAATCCGGCCGAAAATTTCGCCGGATTTGGGCGTGGGGAGCGCCAACGAGTGGGGATGCTCTCAGCTCTTTCGTGCGCGGCCGTCCTCCAAGCTCGCGGCTACAGCTAGGACACAGGCGGCGGCCCGTCCGGGGAGATCTAGGCAGCGTCGGGGACAGTTCTTGTGAAGAAGATGATGACTTTTGGAATATTTCGTTTTTCAGTTTCAGTTTACGGGGTCTGTTCTGCGCCAGCCGTTTTGCGACCCGTAAACATATTTTCGGAAGACTGAACTCGAGTTTTTCGGTTTGGATTTTTACGGGCTCTGTTAGAGATGCTCTTAGCTGATGATGATGCCGACGCGCGCCGACGCTTCCAGAACGTGCATCCATTTGATTTCTCTTCCTTTTTCTCGTACAGTACTATAAAAGATTTTACGCTCGTTCAGATTGGGCCACGTATAAAATGTGCCGTTCCGGTCACGTCTGCGGTTCCAGTTCCGTGCGTGTCTTGGGGACCTTGCCATGTTTGTGTGCATCTCCAATCGACATGTGCCTACTTTGCTTTCTTGGCTCCCTCGCGCAAAACCTAACTCCGTGCAGCTGAACCTGAGAAGTAGGGTTAGAGCTGTCGAATGTCGAAATATATTTTTAGCATGTGTTTCTGCCTATGTGTGTGTGATATAAAAGAAGAGATCCATGAACACTAGCATTCAGGGTATAGTTTCATACAACAAAAAACGGTGAGCCGCAAACTCGTATATGAAGGGACTAGAATCCAGACTGGCACGTAGCACCGGCTCAAGCTGGCCACTTAGGGCATCTTTAGCAGCCCGGCGTATTTTAGTCACAATTTATGTTCACTTTAGTTTATTTGCATCAGGCTGCGGACATTGAAATTGGCCGTTTTGTGTTTGTTGTAATTTTAGGTCGGGCGCTGCCCTAGCGGTCCGATGCATTTTTTATTTTTTATTTATACGAAATTATAGTTTTACATTGATTAAAAAGGTAAATGAAAACATTGAAAAATAAAACGGGCCGAGCCCCACGCATGTTCTATTGGTCGTCATGCGTCAGCTTGAGGATTGGCGGTGGCGGCGGGGGAGGACGTGTTACCTCCGGTGGCTGTTGCATCTAGGGCACCGGGGAAGGCAACGGGTACACCATGGGTGGTGGTGGGCGGTAGGCTATGGCTTGCGGCGCAAGCCAAGGTAACCACGGCAATGGTGTTGGCGCCACGCGCAAAGCCTCCATGGGCGCTCTTAAGGCATCCTCGTCCGAGAGGCCTGGAGGAATGACCGCCTAACATAGTGATGGCAACAACACCATGTGTACCAACTCGTTGGGACTCCAAGTACAGAGTGTTATAGCAAGTGTCTTTTCCCCACAAGGGTGACTCGAGAGTTTATATCGAACTCGAGAGAGAGAGTTAGAGAACCTCTTATTTCCTTTCCTCTTCAAGCAACCTACAAAATAAAGTGTTTGCCTTGTGTACCCAACTTCACCGTGTGGTTGTCAAGCACAAGGTTTTTTATTAGTAAGCTAAAATAAACTTATAAATAAACAAGGTAAAAACAATCTATAACCATGCAAGAAGGTAAAAATAATAAAGTAAAGGTATTTTTAGGTTTTTGTTTGAATTTTCTAATAGTAAAAGTATTTTGTATTTTTGAAATTAATAATTTCAGAAAATGTGAAGTGTTGAAAAGGTGTTTCTAATAATAAAAGTGGATCCGTATTTATGGTTTCACTTGTCTACTCTCTCATAAAAGTGTAGTGGACATAAATAATTCATAAGCAATATAATATTGATAAACTTCATTATGTGAAAGATTAGTATTTATATGGGCCATCACGTCCTATCTTAGAGATGATGCAATACATATCTCTTTTACTCCTCCAGAAAAGGAAAATTCCATGCAATATATAATTAAGAATTAACATCGATAGTCTTAGGTACTTTGACATGATATTTGAATAACAAATATCCTACCTTGAACATACCTTGAACAAACAAGATAAATCAGATGTCACTAGATGAAACATAACACATGCATTCACTTTATCCCTAGCAAGGTACCAAAAAAGGGTAAAAACCATAGTAGATCTAGATGTTTGTGTCACTATTCAATCACCACCACCATGTTACTCCAACTAATACACATGCTGCCCCACAATACATGCTCTCTCATATAAGTTGGATCAAAACAAGCACTTAAGAACGTTGTCGAGGGTGCTCCCGGCAATGCCCACCATGATGGACTTAGGGTTGATGGAATCCTGCAAGCTGACACGAAACATCAGATACGGGGAGAGAGATTTACCCAGATTCGGGGCCCTCGATGTGGTGGTTGTCTCGTTGAGAGGCTAAGGTTCTAAGGTTCTAGCTCTTGACTTGCGGTGAATCTATGTGTTGAAGTTGTGTCCCTGCAGACCCTCTCCTGGCCTTTATATAGCAGGCCAGGTCCCGAGAGTTCTGTCCGGACTCGACTAGGTTACAAAGAGATCTTATTCTAATCTTTCCTTATATAGCGCCTTCTTGCCTTGTTCGTCAACAATCCTTCTTCGGGTAAGTCTCCTTCACTAGAACTGACGTATAGGCCCACCTTGATTGTTGGGCGACCTTCATGGGCCCCTAGATGGGCGGGAGGAGGTAGTCTAATGTTGGTTACCCGAAGGTTAATGCCCACATCAGTAGCCCCCGAGTGACTGGCCGAAGTAAAGCTTCATGCAGGGACTATAATTGACTTCATCTGAATGTCCATAACTGTTGAAAAGACTTGATCCTTCTTCATTATTTTGAAGTTGAAACTGCTTGATATCGGGTGCGCGTCCAGCGCTCCCGACGGGAGTAGCCCCCGAGTCTAGGGACGGATGCTTGCAACCATGCGTACACTCAAGTTGTACTGCTCGAAGATTCTGATGCTGATGTTTTTTGAATTGCCTTCACCATCCGATGTCTTTTTATATATCGGGTCTTCTATAACTTTGAGTGAAGTCATTTAACATGACGGTACATAAGGGATAGAAGTAACGTGCCCAGTCTTACTCGATAAATCGATGCTAGTTAACTGCCGATGGCAAAACAATGTTAATTCACTCAGGATCAAGTCCCCGGGCTCGATCCTGGATCTTCTGAAACCTTCGAGTTCGTTTTTCTTTGTCTTCTGTAGTTTTTATCGGGTGCGCGTCCAGCGCTCCCAATGGGAGTAGCCCCCGAGTCTAGGGACGGATGCTTGCAACCGTGCGTAGACTCAGGTCAAGCAGCACAATGTTGTAAATTCCTTCGGATGCTTCATGAATGAGGAGTCGATACTTTTGATGACATCATCAGTGACGTGGCTTCTGCGGTGGCTTGATTGACAGGACGTGACTTAACGGGCCCATCCTATATCTGCGCGGTCAGTTAGGAAATGACTGCTTCTTGTGTGTTGACCGAGGTGTTTCCTCGTTTGTCCTGCGTAGTGGGGGTAATGGGTCGTCGGTTTCTCTCCCTTCTTGGCATGTGTACGATTAGATCCTCGTCCACTTCCGTAGGATGCGGTTTTAACGGCCACGATCCAGAACCATTTCTCTTTACAAGAGGGGGCGTTTTAGTTTTAACCTTGTACGCCTCCCGCACTGCTCATCTCCTACCTTTGCTTTCATCTTGCCATTGCCCCTGTGTTCAAGAGCTTTCTCATGACCATGGGAAAGAAGAGGGCGAACGCCAGTTCCGGTACCATTGCAAGCACGGCCAAGGCCAAGGAGTCCTATGCATCGCACAAAGCGGCCGCTGCCACCAATATCGACTGGGCGTCGTCCACTATCTCGAAGCGCGACGAGAACAAGCTGAGGTCGCTAGGGCTCATCTCTTCCGATGAGTCTGACTTTGTTTATCCAGGTTTTGTTTCTCGCCCAAAGCCCCCGAAGGGCTTCACCGTTATGTTTTCTGCTTTTCTACGTCGCGGGTTATCTCTTCCAGCCCACGAGTTCCTTCGATGCCTGCTTTTATCCTATGGGATTCAACTCTGGCAGCTGACCCCAAACTCCATCCTCCACCTTGCCATTTTCATCACTGTATGTGAAGCCTTCCTCGGCATTGACCCCCACTGGGGTATTTGGCGAAAGATTTTCAATGTCAAGCACCACAGCGGAGGCGAAGGTCCCCATGTGGTCGGTGGTGTCGGCTTCGTCGTCAGGAAGGAAGTCAATTACTTCAATTTTCCGATGAGGGAGTCTGTCCAGGGCTGGCGACAAAAAATGGTTCTACCTTAGGGACCACCCAGCGACAGGCCACCGCTCCAATCTGCCGCCGTTCGACAACGTTGTCGAGGCAGTGCCAAAGAAGTCTTGGCAAAACATTTTGACTGTCAAAGAGAGCGAAGTGGTCGACCGACTGTACGAGAAGATCTTAGATCTGAAGAGTGCAGGAGGTCAAACGATGTGCGAAACCGAATTTGTTGCCTTGTTTCTGAAGCGTCGGGTGCAACCAGTGATGTCGAGGAGCCATCAACTTTGGAAGTACACTGGTCCCAGTGATAAGACGTGGATCAGCTTGGCTGACTTTATGGAGAGAGAGCTTCGGGATGAAGTAAGACGCTTGACTTGCTTCAGCCAGAGAGACGTCATAGCCATGACCTCAGCTCAATCTCCCTACGATTCTCCCATCTGAGGTAATTACTTAATTGTCTTGCAATCGACAGCATCCTTTGTATTTGAAACTAACATTCTTCTCTTTCCCTTGATAGCCTTGTATTCTCGCAATGTGCCTCCCTCCAGCACCCGAGAGTGGAGTAGTTCCCGAAGATGATGACATATCCGAAGAGACCGGGGATAATCCTGATGTGATCGAAGATAGTGATGCTTCGGGTATTGAAGCTTACGAAGATGACGCACTTCTTGCTTCTAAGCGTCGTAGGAGAGTCAATGAAGATTTGATTGCAACAGCGGAGTCGAGTCCTAGCGGACGCAATGACGATGATGCTAATGTAAGTCCTTCTCCTGCGCCTTCTCGTGAAGCCTTAGCTCCCCTAGCGCCAAAGAGATCATCGGGTTTCTTTGCTGACGAAGATGATTTGATGTAAATTTCGTAAGTTTCTTTTCCCTTACGTTTCTTCTTTAACACTTTCTGCTAATCTTCGCCTCATAACAATCCATATTACTTTGAATAGTTCTGATGAAGACAGAGATGCTCCTCCTCTGAAGAAGACGAAGATTAGCTCTGACAATCTCGAATCAACAAAGGAGTCGACGCCCCTATCTCCTGAAGGTGAAGCTGCCGCTCCCCTCCCTTCCAGGAAAGCCGTGGCCAAGGTCAAAGCTTCTTCGGTTACTCCTTCAGCAAGTGCTTCCATTCATCTGTCATCGAATGATCATGTAAGTATTTTTTCCCTTTCAGTAGTCCGTACCCAGCAGCTCCCGAGCTGATATTCGGCTAGTAGAAGCCGAGTATAGGTTATGACGTGCTTGTAGCATATTCTGACACAATTCTTTGATTCCTTTATTGCAGCCAATTCACGCTGCAGTCGACATTGCGGTGGACTTTGCTAATCAATTTGTTCGCTTGGAAGCTGAGAACGCTCAACTCCGTGAAGCTGACAAGTCTTCGTATGATCAATTGCAAGAAGCAAACAAGCTGGCAGCCGAAGCTCAGAAATAAAATAAGAGCCTGAAAGAGGAGCTGAAGAAGCTGAAGAAAAAGATGAAGGAGGAGTCGAAGCTTAAAGCTTATGCTCAAGCGGACAAGAAAGAGGGTGCTCTTCGCAAATCCATCGAGAGCTTGCTAGGTAAGACTTCTTCGCCTTGTTTATTTCTTATTTCCTTGCAGTACTTTATCGTTGTAATGAATCACTTTTCCGCGATACTTTTAGGTACTACTGACACATCCCTGAATAACCACCGCAACAACCTTCGGCAAGCCACATGTTGGTCCATTACAATTAAGGGATTTCCCCATGGTTATTTGTTAAGCCTTGCGAGTCCCTTCTTATCCCCCTCTTCCGTACAATAGTGAACCGCACACGGGGTGTCACTTCCCACCGTATACACTACCGAACTTCTGACGTAGTTCCCTTCTGTGACCCTTAGGAAAATATTACATGGTCGACATCACAAGAGAAAAGTAACATATAATCATAGTGCAAATTAAGGTATAAATTATCTTAATTCATATAATACTACTAGTAGGGTTTCTCCATCTCCCCCAAGAACGGGATGAACTACTCACACATGAAGACAATCAAGAACATCATCATAAACTTGCGTATGGAAAAGGGATAACGATGTGAATCTAAGTACAAACGCACAATGGTAATGAAGATTACAATCTAATGGGATGAGGAGAATGGAGATGGTGATTCGTTGTGGAGGCTGATGAAGGTGATGATGCCTTGTCCTCCAATGATCCGGGTAGCAGCGTGGATGAGGCCCCTTCTTGATCTCCATTCATATCTCTTCTAGGACGGTGTTCTGGCGTTTCTGGTTGAGTACGTGCTTGGATCTCAGATTCATCTGCGGGAGGTGAAAGTATTTGACGAGGCGGTGCTTCCGACTGGTGGTACGGGCGGACGGTACGGGCAAGGCCCGTACTGATGCACGTTAAACTTACAGAAGGTTATCCTCGCATTGTTCTTTCGCCCGGGCACATTATTAAGTGCAAAAATGATTTTTATCACATCAAAATGCCAGGAAATGACAATTTTTATTGATATTTCATCATTGACTTATTATTTGGAGATATTGTGTAGAAAAGCATAAAAGGGCACGGTAGCGTGGTGAAATACAAAATCCCTACCACTACTTAATGATAACTTAATGAAATAATGGTACGAAAACATACTAAAAATGCACTCATCAGTTCCCCCCTCCAATCTTCACTGGTTCTGACTCTATTACGGTGTTCTTGTGTTACGCTCTGCCTCCTTTCTAAGATGCGTTAGTGGAACTTTATATAAGAGTTTGGGCCTGGCTAGCCAGCATCCGGTGCTGGTTTGCCCATCCTAGCATCCGGATGCTGGTTTGTCCATCCTAGCATTCGGATGCTAGTTTGTCCGATTCAGCACCCAACCAAGAAAAGGAAGGTTACAGGCAATGTAAAAAACAACACAGAACAGCTCGTGAGATGTGCTTTTGGTGAACTACTCCATCTCTTCTTCCTTTCTGCAATACGAACTACTACTCTAGATCTTCTTCCTCCTCTAGAATTCCATGGAGATCTCAATTTGACTGAAAACTGCGAGAGGATCACAAAACAACACATAATCTCCTCCTGCATGAAAACAACTTAGCACCAATGTTAAGGCAACTTCAATATTACCTAGAAAGCAACTTAGCATCAATGTTTAGAAAAGTTTAAACATTACCAGAAATCAACTTAACAAGGGATAAGTAAGTTAATTAAATGGATAATCAACTTACCTTCATGAATGACGAGCTAGGCGCCACCACCTGCTCGAGCTAGGCGCCATAGCCTCCTCCACTACTGCGCTCGATATGGTACTAGATACGCTGCCCAGGATCCACCGCTTCCCGGTACAACTTAGCAGTATCACAAATAAGCACCTTAATCATGTTGACAAGGCAACTTAATTAGACAAGTGACGAACTTATGCATGTTGCTCGAAAACGAAAACCAAGATAGATTGTAGATACCCACACAACTTAAGCATACTAAAAAGAAAACTTAATTAATTTTCCGTTTCAAGTTAAGCATGTTGACAAGGCAACTAACTAAACCAGTGAACAACTTATACTTGTTGAGCAAAAGGAACGCCTACAGAGATTGCGCCAATACCCAGAAATTTAAGCATGCTTGAGGAATCAACTTGATTAATTTCAGTATACTTAACTTAAACATGTTGACAAAGCAACAAATAAAATCATTAGACAGCATATGCATGTGGCTCAAAAGGACACCTAGATAGATTATACCGACACACAGCAACTTAAGCATGCTCTAGGAATCAACTTAATTTATTTCAGTATACTCAACTTGAGCATAGTGATAAAACAACTTATTTAAATCTCTAGTCAACTTATGCAGGTTGCTCAAAAGAAACACCTAGATAAATTGTACTGACACCCAATAACTTAAGCATGCTCGAAGAATCAACTTAATTTATTTCAGTTAACAACTTAAGCATAGTGATAAACCAATTAAATTAAATCGCTAGACAACTGGTCCATATAGCTTAGAAGGGAATTAGAAGAATAAAAGCTACCCCCATCTAAGCATTTGTCTACTGTCCAACTCAGAACTATTAAGTAGCGGTGAGTAATATCCAGAACTAATCCGCTTTATAGTTCATACTCTTGATTCACAAATTCAATGGCTACAGTTTCCCATCTCGCAATAGTTTGGCGTTTCACGTATGTGTCGCTTGTCCTTAAACACATACCTGCTGGCAAGCTTTCGCACGAGGCCATGGACGGTTCCCTGCTGATGCCTCAGCTTCCAGTAAATGCAAGCGAGGACGCTAGCAGATAGATAAAAAGAAGACGATGGTTGCCTATTTTTTGTACATAGTGCTGTCGTAGGATAACATTTCCTGCGCCCACACACCGGTAATGGTTTCCCTTTGATACAGAAACCTGAAAACTGCACCCAATAAAAGGAGTTAAGTCAATTGTTGGTTCGTAATGGAATGCATAAAGTCCTACTTTTCATATATCGTGCATGCCACACAGTTGCATAAATGTTGAAAGCAACTCAACACTGCATGGCTGCACTTAAAACACAATTAAAACAACAACAATCCTATTGGTGAAGCAACTGTTTCTCCGGTTGTAAACCTTGTGAGGATGTATGCAACTAAAGCAACACCAACAAAAATTCATCAAAGAGGAGTTGTTTTATGCAAGAGGGTAATGTGTTGTTATTGAATCAACTTAATTAGATGGTACATTGCACTTTACCACATAGGCAAGTCAACTTAATATCGTGATGCAAGCAAGTTAGCTTTGTTGCCAAAAAATCAACTTAATTATGAAAGGTGGATCATAGCCTGCCAACTTAATTGCAATTTGCAAGTAACTTACCTACGATGATAAAATCAACTTAATTATGAAAGTTGGATCAGAAAATGCAACTTAGACTACAAAAGCATGGCTGCATGGAGAACCGGCTTAATAGGAGTTATTTTTTGCAGAAGGGTAATGAGTTGTTGTGCAATCAACTTAAGTACAAGAGATAGTGAATCAACGCAAAACGATTCCGCCCTGCAGAAAATCAGAATGCAACTCAGGCTTATCTGGCTAATCAACTTAGTTCTATACTGAAAGCAACGTAACTACTGTGAGAAGACAACTTAATTGGGAAAATGGATTAAATCAAATCAAAACAATTCCCCGCTGCACAAAATCAGAATGCAACTTAGGATACTCCGGCTAATCAACTTAGTTCTATGCTAAAAGCAACTTAACTATGGTGACAAGACAACTTAATTGGGAAAAGGGAAAGTGAACCAAAGCAAAACAATTCCGCCCTGCACAAAAAATCAGAATGCAACTTAGGCTAATCTGGCTAATCGACTTAGTTCTATGCTAAAGGCAACTTAACTCAATGACAAGACAACTTAATTGGGAAAAAGAAATACTGAATCAAAGCAAAGCAATTCCACGCTGCAAAAAATCAGAATCCAACTTAGGCTAATCTGGCTAATCAACATAGTTCTATGCTAACTACTACCATAGCTTAACAAACAAGCTAGTAACAGAGAACAATTGAAAATGATAACCTGGGAATCAACTATGGAATCGGCACGATGCAAGTTAATATGAAGTTGTAGGCAACTTTATTTTAAAACAAACTTAACCAAATTCAGATAAGCCAAAAAACTTTGATTCGGTAAACAAATTAACCATGCCGAGAATCCAACTTTACTTTTGTGTATGAAAAACAAAACTTAACCAAGTTCAGCTAAGCCAAAACACTTTGATTCAGTAAACAAATTAAACATGTTCAGAATCCAACTTTAGTTTTATACAGGAAACAAGACTTAACCATGATCTGAGAAGCCAAAAGGCTTGGATTCATGAAACAAATTAGGACATTTTCACACGCCAACTTACCTAGGTTCAGAGAAAAACTTAACCATGTTCCGAAGCCAAGTTCAGAAAACCACAAAACCTATCTATAGAGTATGAGGGTGACTTACAATAACATGAGTGGGCACCTTAAAAAGAAGAAGTTGGGAATATTTGTACAACTCACGTTTTAACTGAAAAAAAAGCTATCCAAATTAACAGTCCATTCGAAATTTGCAAACCAGTATACTAAGGAACATAACAAATGGAACTAGTTCAAATTGCTACTAAGTGGAGTGGCAAGCATGACATCCCACGCTGCTTTGCAACCATACTAGTATGTAGTTTAAAGTGTACCTGCAAAAAAAAAGGTATGTAGTTTAAAGTGCATTTGCTGCCGATAACCTAATGGAACACCCCTAGTGCTATGTTTTCTAACCCAATTTAGCCATCATATTTATGCTACACAAGTCATATGCGCAACAACAACAACAAAAATAGCCCAAAAATTACAACTACCTCAAAGAGGAATTTGCTATATCGACATGAACATTTACAGGACATGTACTTCTCTGTGGTCATGGACAAACACAAACGAACGGGACATAGTCACTAGTAGCTAGATCTAGACGAAATTAGTGCGGATATGGCCATGTATTGCACCTCAGCACACTGAATGCCAAGTAATTGCGGAAGATTTGCACTATGAAATACCTCTGTAACGGCGAGATTTCACGGAGATCTTCGTGAGCTCGCACCCTGTCGTCGCGCACAACTAGACCTCCGCCTTATTGGTCCTCACCGTGCCGCGCACAACGACGCAGGGCTCGACGCCCATCCGGTAGCCTGGACCTCCGATCTCAGCAGTACCACGCGCTAGAAACTCCGCCGACGAGCGAGCCTACCATCAGCGCGCTCTCGATTTCGGTCGACGAGCAGCACGTCTTCTGCGCGCTTGACCTCCGCCGCCGAAATCAACCTCGTCGCCCATGACCGGTAGACTGGCTCCCCGATGTAGCGCTCGCCGCACTAACGAGCGGCCAGCCCTACGCCAACGAGCGAGCCTTCATCCGCGCGCTCTCGCCCTCCGGCGACGAGCAGCACGTCTTCTACGCGCTCGACCTCGATCCGCCACCAAAATCGCCGTCCGCCATAGAAACCCTTGGGGAGAGAGAGGGGATTCAGGAAGTGAGAGAGGGGGGAAATGGGGAACGCCTCGTCGTGGTGGTCAGGGGAGAACGAGCGTGCAATTCCAAACGCCATGCTACACAACAAGAACACAAGTCGATCTGGTCGGGGCCCAGGTGGAAATCGGTCGGGACGACGCGGAAGGTGATCTCCGTCCAGCGCTGATCCAATGGCTCACAACCGAGTGCTCGGTTTGACACGGAGCATCCAAGCACGTTTTAGCAATTGGGTAAGAGTTTTTAGGTCAAGACTTCGAGGTAGGGATTGATACGTCTCAAACGTATCTATAATTTCTTATGTTCCATGCTACTTTTATGACAATACTAACATGTTTTATACACATTTTACATCATTATTATGCATTTTTCGGCACTAACCTATTAACGAGATGCCGAAGCGCCAGTTGTTGTTTTCTGCTGTTTTTGGTTTCAGAAATCCTACAAAGGAAATATTCTCGGAATTGGACGAAATCAACGCCCAGGGTCTTATTTTTCCACGGAGCTTTCAGAAGACCGAAGAGCATACGAAGTGGGGCCACGAGGTGGCCAGACCATAGGGCGGCGCGGCCAGGGAGGGGTCCGCGCTGGCCTATGGTGTGGGCTCCTCGGCAGCCCTCCGACTCTGCCCTTCCGCCTACTTAAACTCTCCGTCGCGAAAACCCTATTACCGAGAGCCACGATACGGAAATACTTCCAGAGACGCCGCCGCCGCCAATCCCATCTCGGGGGATTCAGGAGATCGCCTCCGGCACCCTGCCGGAGAGGGGAATCATCACCGGAGGGCTCTACATCATCATGCTCGCCTCCGGATTGATGTGTGAGTAGTTCATCCTTGGACTATGGGTCCATAGCAGTAGCTAGATGGTTGTCTTCTCCTCATTGTGCTATCATGTTAGATCTTGTGAGCTGCCTATCATGATCAAGATCATCTATTTGTAATGCTACATGTTGTGTTTGTTGAGATCCGATGAATATTGAATATTATGTCAAGTTGATTATCAATCTATCATATATATGTTGTTTATGTTCATGCATGCTCTCCGTTGTGACAGAAAGTTCTAAGGTTGTGGATGTGTTGTTGCCACTAGGGATAAAACATCAATGCTTTGTCTAAGGATATTTGTGTTGATTACATTACGCACCATACTTAATGCAATTGTCTGTTGTTTGCAACTTAATACTGGAAGGGGTGCGGATGCTAACCCGAAGGTGGACTTTTTAGGCATAGATGCATGCTGGATAGCGGTCTATGTACTTTGTCGTAATGCCCTGATTAAATCTCATAGTAATCATCATGACATGTATGCATCTTTATTTGTCAATTGCCCAACTGTAATTTGTTCACCCAACATGCTATTTGTCTTACGGGAGAGACACTACTAGTGAACTGTGGACCCCGGTCCATTCTTTTACATCTGAATACAATGTACTGCAATCATTGTTCTCTACTGTTCTTCGCAAACAAACATCATCTTCCACACTATACATCTAATCCTTTGTTTACAGCAAGCCGGTGAGATTGACAACTGATGACCCACAAGTATAGGGGATCGCAGCAGTCTTCGCGGGTAGTAAAACCCAATTTATTGATTCGACACAAGGGGAGACAAAGAATACTTGAAAGCCTTAACAACGGAGTTGTCAATTCAGCTGCACCTGGAAACAGACTTGCTCGCAAGAGTTTATCAGTAGTAACAATTTTATAGCGATGTGATAGTAAAATAACAAAGCAGAGTAACGAGAGACAGATAGTGATTATAGTAAACAGCAGGATTAAAATACTGTAGGCACGGGGACGGATAACGGGCGTTGCATGGATGAGAGAAACTCATGTAACAATCAAGCAGGGCATTTGCAGATAATAATAAAACGGTGTCTAAGTACAAAGCAATCAATAGGCATGTGTTCCAATTATAGTCGTACGTGCTCGCAATGAGAAACTTGCACAACATCTTTTGTCCTACCAGCCGGTGGCAGCCGGGCCTCTAGGGAAACTACTGGATATTAAGGTACTCCTTTTAATAGAATACCGGAGCAAAGCATTAACACTCCGTGAACACATGTGATCCTCACATCACTACCATCCCCTCCGGTTGTCCCGATTTCTGTCACTTCGGGGCCATTGGTTCCGGACAGCGACATGTGTATACAACTTGCAGGTAAGACCATAAACAATGAATATCATGATGAAGTAATAACATGTTCAGATCTGAGATCATGGCACTCGGGCCCTAGTGACAAGCATTAAGCATAACAAGTTGCAACAATATCATCAAAGTACCAATTACGGACACTAGGCACTATGCCCTAACAATCTTATACTATTACATGACCAATCTCATCCAATCCCTACCATCCCCTTCAGCCTACAGCGGGGGAATTACTCACATATGGATGGGGGAAACATGGCTGGTCGATGGAGAGGCGTCGGTGGTGATGATGGCGATGATCTCCTCCAATTCCCCGTCCCGGCGGAGTGCCAGAACGGAGACTTCTGGTTCCTGAGACGGAGTTTCGCGATGTGGCGGCGTTCTGGAGGGTTTCTGGCGACTTCGACTTCTCCCCGTGCGTTTTTAGGTCGAGGGCGATAAGTAGTCCGAAGGAGGGCATCAGAGGCCGGCCGAGGGGGCCACACGCTAGGGCCGCGCGCCCCCCTCCTGGGCCGCGCCGCCCTAGGGTGTGGGGCCCTCGGGCCTCCCCCTGACTTGCCCTTCTGGCTCCGTAAGTATTCTGGGAAAATAGGGCCTTCTGTATAAATTCCGAGGTTTTTCCTGAAAGTTGGATTTCTGCACAAAAACGAGACACCAGAACAGTTCTGCTGAAAACAGCGTTAGTCCGTGTTAGTTGCATCCAAAATACACAAATTAGAGGCAAAACAACAGCAAAAGTGTTCGGGAAAGTAGATACGTTTTGGACGTATCAACTCCCCCCAAGCTTAGCTTATTGCTTGTCCTCAAGCAATTCAGTTAACAACTGAGCGATAAAAGAACTTTCACGAACACATTTGTTCATATGATGTAAATATTCTCATGCTATGGCTAACACTTAGGCAGTTCATAATAAGATACATGCAAATAAGATCATCTAATAGATATATCAATCATGGAAAGGTACCAACAATTAATAATAAGCATCATGAATCATGTATATAAGCAGGATTGCAATGTTCATAAAAGAGTATGATAGAGTGGTATATCGCTTGCCCATATTTGATCAGCAAAACATAAATGCTCAGGCACCTCTGAAGTTCATAGAAAGACTAGAAATAGTGATTGTCAAAGATAAAAGCATCAAAGTTATACCACAATCAATCATATTTTGAGACAAGCATATTACACTAAGAATGACAGTTGTGCTCTCAAGAAAGTACTCAAAGAAAGGATGGAGACTCAATGTAAAAGTAAAAGATTGACCCTTCGCAGAGGGAAGCAGGGATTAACATGCGCTAGAGCTTTTCATTTTTATAAAGACAGAAGTAAAATGGTTTTGAGAGGTGTTTGTTGTTGTCAACGAATGGTAATGGGCACTCTAACTACCTCATCAACCGGACTTTCAAGAGCGGCTTCCATGAAATTTTATTTTTGGGTGGCACTCCTTCCAACCTTGCTTTCACAAACCATGGCTAACCGAATCCTCGGGTGCCTGCCAACAATCTCATACCATGAAGGAGTGCCTTTTTATTTTAGTTTTGTTTAGATGACACTCCTCCCCACCTTTGCTTTCTCAAGCCATGGCTAACCGAATCCTCGGGTGCCGACCAACAATCACATACCATGGAGGAGTGTCTATTTGTAAATTTATGAAAGTTAGTTAATTGGGGCTGGGAACCCCGTTGCCAGCTCTTTTTGCAAATTTATTGGATAAGTGGATGTGCCACTAGTCCATTGGTGAAAGTCCGTCCGGAGTAAATGACAAGATCGAAAGATAAACACCACATACTTCCTCATGAGCTATAAAACGTTAACACAAATTGAGAAGCATTTTGAAGGGTTTTAAAGGTAGCACATGAGAATTTACTTGGAATGGTTTGAAATGCCATGCATAGGTATTTATGGTGGACACTCTGGAATAACTTGGTTTTCATGTGTTTGGAGGCACGAGCAGCATTCCCGCTCAGTACAAGTGAAGGCTAGCAAAAGACTAGGGAGCGACAAATCAAGAGAGCAGTAACTGTCATAATCATGCTTGCGGCAAAATAAATTAACAGAGGCATAAAAGTGATACAAGGACTCTGAAGCAATGTAAATCATTGAGGCTTAATTGACTTTTGTTCAGTCATATGCATGCGTGAGCATGTGCCAAGTTAATTCAAATGAATTATTCAGAGGAGGATACCACAATATCATATCTATTTATGAATAAAACAATGCAAGCAAACATCCATGACATGCTACTCATATTAATAAATTGGAGCTTAACATGAGAGATCATGAACTACTAGACTTTCTTAAGTGACATATACCTCACATGAACCAACCAAGCATGCTCACATGGATGAGTATATGTACAAAAATGAAAACAAATAGAGTTCATACCAGCCTCTCACCATAATCAGATTGTCGTAGATCGTCATTATTGCCTTTTCACTTGTGTAGCTTGAATGATATGGAATGAAAACCACGCTCCAGCCACCGAAGACCATTGAACTCATAAAGAACTTTACAAAACCAAAGAAGAACAGCAAATATTTTTGGTGTTTTTGAATTTGAAACAAGAACAAAAGGAAACAAGCAAACAAAGCAAAATCTTTTTGGATTTTCTTATAGCAAACCAACGATAGCAAATAAAGCAAAATGAAAGCAAGAAACCAAAATAACAAATTGTAAAGAGAAACAACAGAAATATTTTTGGTCTTTTTGTGTTTTAGGAAAGAAACAAAACAAAAACAAGAGAATGAAGACTAGAAGAAACACATAAAAGCAGGATGACAGAAATCTGCCAAAACTGACAGCAGTACAGAAATCGATTTTTACAAAAATCTTCCGTTGCTCAGATCGAAAAGTGTTCAACTAATGAAAGTTAGATAACAACCTGGGGAACATGCACAAAAATTGGCAGCTCAAAATAACGTTCTGGCTGTGCGCACGAATTTTTCTAGTAACAGTCCAGAATCTGTTTTCAGGCAGCACCTCCCCAAATATCATCTCCCTCTTATTAGAAAACCACTCAAAGAAACTAAACAAGTATATACAAGTATCCAGCAACCATAATATGCAAAGAATGAGTGATGCCGGTATACCACCCCCCAAGCTTAGGCTTTTGGCCTAAGTGGAGATCAACCCCAACGAGGGTCTGGGTTCCATGCCGGTGGATCATACATGGCGTAGTCATAATAAAGTCCCGATGCAGAAGAAAAGCGTGGAGGCTCCTCATGCCCAGCTTGTGGATGCGAAGAACTTGCTGCATCGGATGACGAGTCAAGGTGTTCCTCGTCCTCCTCCGTGTTGTCTCTTGCACGATGGCCTCCTCCCTCTATGTGTGCATTAACTGCACTTTCCGTGACTGACCAATCCTCCCTGGAATCAAGGTTAAACAGAGCAGGTGCAGGCAATCCTACTAATTTTTCAGTTTTCTTAGTTATTCTCCAAGCTTTCTTGTAAAATGTTATTCTATAAGACAGGTTGCTCAAATTAGATGAATCAGAAACAAATTCATGCTTAATCATGGAGACTATATCAAGTTTCTCTATGGGAAGTTGAATATCAAGGTGGTGAGGTTCCACACCATGCATAGCTAATAAACGAGAGGCGATGAGACCTCCACAAATTCCTCCCTTCTCACGGTTAGTAGCAAGTCTGTTGGCTATCAAATCACCCAAGTTATAAGTCTTATCACCTTGTAATGCAGCAGCTAGAAAGGCTAAATCCTGGACAGATATTTTACTTCCATTCTTTCTTGCTAGAACGCACTTGGTGATGAAATAAGCAAAGTAGCGAATAGCTGGGAGTTGAATGCTACTGATTTTACCACCATCCTCTGAGAAGATTCTTCCATGACAAATCATCTTGAAAAGGTCCAAGAGCTCTTGCGGCGATCCTCTTATCTTCTCGCATGATCCCTGATGACGCGTAAAGCACACGCTCGTTGGGAACCCCAAGTGGAAGGTGTGATGCGTACAGCAGCAAGTTTCCCTCAGTAAGAAACCAAGGTTTATCGAACCAGTAGGAGTCAAGAAGCACGTTGAAAATTGATGGCGGCGGGATGTAGTGCGGCGCAACACCAGGGATTCCGGCGCCAACGTGGAACCTGCACAACACAACCAAAGTACTTTGCCCCAACGAAACAGTGAGGTTGTCAATCTCACCGGCTTGCTATAACAAAGGATTAACCGTATTGTGTGGAAGATGATTGTTTGCAGAAAACAGTAGAACAAGTATTGCAGTAGATTGTATTTCAGTAAAGAGAATTGGACCGGGGTCCACAGTTCACTAGAGGTGTCTCTCCCATAAGACGAACAGCATGTTGGGTGAACAAATTACAGTTGGGCAATTGACAAATAAAGAGAGCATGACCATGCACATACATATCATGATGAGTATAGTGAGATTTAATTGGGCATTACGACAAAGTACATAGACCGCCATCCAACTGCATCTATGCCTAAAAAGTCCACCTTCAGGTTATCATCCGAACCCCCTCCAGTATTAAGTTGCAAAGCAACAGACAATTGCATTAAGTATGGTGCGTAATGTAATCAACAACTACATCCTTAGACATAGCATCAATGTTTTATCCCTAGTGGCAACAGCACAACACAACCTTAGAACTTTCTCACATCGTCCCAGGTGTCAATGCAGGCATGAACCCACTATCGAGCATAAATACTCCCTCTTGGAGTTACAAGCATCTACTTGGCCAGAGCATCTACTAGTAATGGAGAGCATGCAAGATCATAAACAACACATAGATATAACTTTGATAATCAACATAACAAGTATTCTCTATTCATCGGATCCCAACAAACGCAACATATAGAATTACAGATAGATGATCTTGATCATGTTAGGCAGCTCACAAGATCCGACAATGATAGCACAATGGGGAGAAGACAACCATCTAACTACTGCTATGGACCCATAGTCCAGGGGTAGACTACTCACACATCACACCGGAGGCGACCATGGCGGCATAGAGTCCTCCGGGAGATGATTCCCCTCTCCGGCAGGGTGCCGGAGGCGATCTCCTGGATCCCCCGAGATGGGATCGGCGTTGGCGGCGTCTGCGGAAGGTTTTCCGTATCGTGGCTCTCGATGCGGGGGTTTCGTCACGGAGGCTTTAAGTAGGCGGAAGGGCAAGTCAGGAGGGGGCACAGGGGCCCCAGATGACAGGGCGGCGCGGCCAAGGGGGGGCCGCGCCGCCCTAGGGTTTGGGCACCCTGTGGCCCCACTTCGTTTCGTCTTCGGACTTCTGGAAGCTTCGTGGCAAAATAGGACCCTGGGCGTTGATTTCGTCCAATTCCGAGAATATTTCCTTACTAGGATTTCTGAAACCAAAAACAGCAGAAAACAAGAATCGGCACTTCGGCATCTTGTTAATAGGTTAGTTCCAGAAAATGCACGAATATGACATAAAGTGTGCATAAAACATGTAGATAACATCAATAATGTGGCATGGAACATAAGAAATTATCGATACGTTGGAGACGTATCAGCATCCCCAAGCTTAGTTCTGCTCGTCCGAGCGAGTAAAACGATAACACGAGATAATTTACGGAGTGACATGCCATCATAATCTTGATCATACTATTTGTAAAGCATATGTAGTGAATGCAGCGATCAAAACAATGTATATGACATGAGTAAACAAGTGAATCATATAGCAAAGACTTTTCATGAATAGCACTTCAAGACAAGCATCAATTAAGTCTTGCATAAGAGTTAACTCATAAAGCAATAATTCATAGTAAAAGTATTGAAGCAACATAAAGGAAGATTAAGTTTCAGCGGTTGCTTTCAACTTATAACACGTATATCTCATGGATATTGTCAACATAGAGTAATATAATAAGTGCAATAAGCAAGTATGTAGGAATCAATGCACAGTTCACACAAGTGTTTGCTTCTTGAGGTGGAGAGAAATAGGTGAACTGACTCAACATTGAAAGTAAAAGAATGGTCCTCCATAGAGGAAAAGCATCGATTGCTATATTTGTGCTAGAGCTTTGATTTTGAAAACATGAAACAATTTTGTCAACGGTAGTAATAAAACATATGCATCATGTAAATTATATCTTATAAGTTGCAAGCCTCATGCATAGTGTACTAATAGTGCCCGCACCTTGTCCTAATTAGCTTGGACTACCGGATCATCACAATGCACATGTTTTTACCAAGTGTCACAAAGGGGTACCTCTATGCCGCCTGTACAAAGGTCTAAGGAGAAAGCTCGCATTGGATTTCTCGCTATTGATTATTCTTCAACTTAGACATCCATACCGGGACAACATAGACAACAGATAATGGACTCCTCTTTTATGCATAAGCATGTAACAACAATTAATAATTTTCTCATTTGAGATTGAGGATATATGTCCAAAACTGAAACTTCCACCATGGATCATGGCTTTAGTTAGCGGCCCAATGCTCTTCTCTAACAATATGCATGCTTAATCGTAAGGTGGTAGATCTCTCTTATTTCAGACAAGACGAACATGCATAGCAACTCACATGAAATTCAACAATGAATAGTTGATGGCGTCCCCAGTGAACATGGTTATCGCACAACAAGCAACTTAATAAGAGATAAAGTGCATAATTACATATTCAATACCACAATAGTTTTTAAGCTATTTGTCCCATGAGCTATATATTGCAAAGGTGAATGATGGAATTTTAAAGGTAGCACTCAAGCAATTTACTTTGGAATGGCGGAAAATACCATGTAGTAGGTAGGTATGGTGGACACAAATGGCTTAGTGGTTGGCTCAAGTATTTTGGATGCATGAGAAGTATTCCCTCTCGATACAAGGTTTAGGCTAGCAAGGCTTATTTGAAACAAACACAAGGATGAACCGGTGCAGCAAAACTCACATAAAAGACATATTGAAAACATTATAAGACTCTACACCGTCTTCCTTGTTGTTCAAACTCAATACTAGAAATTATCTAAACCTTAGAGAAACCAAATATGCAAACCAAATTTTAGCATGCTCTATGTATTTCTTCATTAATGGGTGCAAAGCATATGATGCAAGAGCTTAATCATGAGCACAACAATTGCCAAGTATCACATTACCCAAGACATTAATAGCAATTACTACATGTATCATTTTCCAATTCCAACCATATAACAATTTAACGAAGGAGAAACTTCGCCATGAATACTATGAGTAGAAACCAAGGACATACTTGTCCATATGCTACAGCGGAGCGTGTCTCTCTCCCATAAAGTGAATGCTAGGATCCATTTTATTCAAACAAAACAAAAACAAAAACAAACCGACGCTCCAAGAAAAAGCACATAAGATGTGATGGAATAAAAATATAGTTTCAGGGGAGGAACCTGATAATGTTGTCGATGAAGAAGGGGATGCCTTGGGCATCCCCAAGCTTAGACGCTTGAGTCTTCTTAATATATGCAGGGGTGAACCACCGGGGCATCCCCAAGCTTAGAGCTTTCACTCTCCTTGATCATGTTGCATCATACTCCTCTCTTGATCCTTGAAAACTTCCTCCACACCAAACTTGAAACAACTCATTAGAGGGTTAGTGCATGATGGCGTGTATTTCACACGTTCGTTGGGCAACCCCAAGAGGAAGGTATGATGCGCACAGCAGCAAGTTTTCCCTCAGAAAGAAACCAAGGTTTATCGAACCAGGAGGAGCCAAGAAGCACGTTGAAGGTTGATGGCGGCGGGATGTAGTGCGGCGCAACACCAGAGATTCGGCGCCAACGTGGAACTGCACAACACAACCAAAGTACTTTGCCCCAACGAAAGCAGTGAGGTTGTCAATCTCACCGGCTTGCTGTAACAAAGGATTAACCGTATTGTGTGGAAGATGATTGTTTGCGTAAAAACAGTAGAATAGTATTGCGGTAGATTGTATTTTATAAAGAGAATTGGACCGGGGTCCACAGTTCACTAGAGGTGTCTCTCCCATAAGACGAACAGCATGTTGGGTGAACAAATTACAGTTGGGCAATTGACAAATAAAGAGAGCATGACCATGCACATACATGTCATGATGAGTATAGTGAGATTTAATTGGGCATTACGACAAAGTACATAGACCGTCATCCAACTGCATCTATGCCTAAAAAGTCCACCTTCAGGTTATCATCCGAACCCCCTCCAGTATTAAGTTGCTAACAACAGACAATTGCATTAAGTATTGCGCGTAATGTAACTAGTGACTACATCCTTGAACATAGCACTAATGTTTTATCCCTAGTGGCAACAGCACATCCATAACCTTAGTGGTTCTTGTCACTCCTCCAGAGTCACAGAGGCATGAACCCACTATCGAGCATAAATACTCCCTCTTGGAGTTACTAGCATCAACTTGGCCAGAGCATCTACTAATAACGGAGAGCATGCAAGATCATAAACAACACATAAGCATAGCTTTGATAATCAACATAACAAGTATTCTCTATTCATCGGATCCCAACAAACGCAACATATAGAATTACAGATAGATGATCTTGATCATGTTAGGCAGCTCACAAGATCCGACGATGATAGCACAATGGGGAGAAGACAACCATCTAGCTACTGCTATGGACCCATAGTCCAGGGGTAGACTACTCATACATCACACCGGAGGCGACCATGGCGGCGTAGAGTCCTCCGGGAGATGATTCCCCTCTCCGGCAGGGTGCCGGAGGCGATCTCCTGGATCCCCGAGATGGGATCGGCGGCGGCGGCGTCTACGGAAGGTTTTCCGTATCGTGGTTCTCGATCGGGGTTTTAAATCACGGAGACTTTTTATAGGCGAAAGGGCAGGTCAAGAGGCGGCACGGGGCCCCACACCACAGGGCCGCGCGGCCAAGGGGGGCCGCGCCGCCCTAGGGTGTGGCCCCTCCGTGGCCCCTCTTCGTCTCTCCTTCGGACTTCTGGAAGCTTCGTGAGAAAATAGGCCCCCGGGCTTTGATTTCGTCCAATTCGAGAATATTTCCTTACTAGGATTTCTGAAACCAAAAACAGCAGAAAACAAAGAATCGGCACTTCGGCATCTTGTTAATAGGTTAGTTCCAGAAAATGCACGAATATGACATAAAGTGTGCATAAAACATGTAGATAACATCAATAATGTGGCATGGAACATAAGAAATTATCGATACGTCGGAGACGTATCAGCATCCCCAAGCTTAGTTCTGCTCGTCCCGAGCAGGTAAAACGATAACAGATAATTTGTGGAGTGACATGCCATCATAATCTTGATCATACTATTTGTAAAGCATATGTAGTGAATGCAGCGATCAAAACAATGTATATGACATGAGTAAACAAGTGAATCATATAGCAAAGACTTTTCATGAATAGCACTTCAAGACAAGCATCAATAAGTCTTGCATAAGAGTTAACTCATAAAGCAATAATTCAAAGTAAAGGTATTGAAGCAACACAAAGAAGATTAAGTTTCAGCGGTTGCTTTCAACTTGTAACATGTATATCTCATGGATATTGTCAACATAGAGTAATATAATAAGTGCAATAAGCAAGTATGTAGGAATCAATGCATAGTTCACACAAGTGTTTGCTTCTTGAGGTGGAGAGAAATAGGTGAACTGACTCAACATTGAAAGTAAAAGAATGGTCCTCCATAGAGGAAAAGCATCGATTGCTATATTTGTGCTAAAGCTTTGATTTTGAAAACATGAAACAATTTTGTCAACGGTAGTAATAAAGCATATGTATCATGTAAATTATATCTTACAAGTTGCAAGCCTCATGCATAGTATACTAATAGTGCCCGCACCTTTTCCTAATTAGCTTGGACTACCGGATCATCACAATGCATTGTTTTTACCAAGTGTCACAAAGGGGTACCTCTATGCCGCCTGTACAAAGGTCTAAGGAGAAAGCTCGCATTGGATTTCTCGCTATTGATTATTCTTCAACTTAGACATCCATACCGGGACAACATAGACAACAGATAATGGACTCCTCTTTTATGCATAAGCATATAACAACAATTAATAATTTTCTCATTTGAGATTTGAGGATTGTTGTCCAAAACTGAAACTTCCACCATGGAACATGGCTTTAGTTAAGCGGCCCAATGTTCTTCTCTAACATATGCATGCTTAACCCTATGGTGGTAGATCTCTCTTACTTCAGACACGCGGAACATGCATAGCCACTCACATGAAGTTCAACAAAGAGTAGTTGATGGCGTCCCCGATAAACATGGTTATCGCACAACAAGCAACTTAATAAGAGATAAAGTGCATAATTACATATTCAATACCACAATAGTTTAAAGCTATTTGTCCCATGAGCTATATATTGCAAAGGTGAATGATGGAATTTTAAAGGTAGCACTCAAGCAATTTACTTTGGAATGGCGGAAAATACCATGTAGTAGGTAGGTATGGTGGACACAAATGGCATAGTGGTTGGCTCAAGTATTTTGGATGCATGAGAAGTATTCCCTCTCGATACAAGGTTTAGGCTAGCAAGGCTTATTTGAAACAAACACAAGGATGAACCGGTGCAGCAAAACTCACATAAAAGACATATTGAAAACATTATAAGACTCTACACCGTCTTCCTTGTTGTTCAAACTCAATACTAGAAATTATCTAGACCTTAGAGAAACCAAATATGCAAACCAAATTTTAGCATGCTCTATGTATTTCTTCATTAATGGGTGCAAAGCATATGATGCAAGAGCTTAATCATGAGCACAACAATTGCCAAGTATCACATTACCCAAGACATTTATAGCAATTACTACATGTATCATTTTCCAATTCCAACCATATAACAATTTAACGAAGGAGAAACTTCGCCATGAATACTATGAGTAGAAACCAAGGACATACTTGTCCATATGCTACAGCGGAGCGTGTATCTCTCCCATAAAGTGAATGCTAGGATCCATTTTATTCAAACAAAACAAAAACAAAAACAAACCGACGCTCCAAGAAAAAGCACATAAGATGTGATGGAATAAAAATATAGTTTCAGGGGAGGAACCTGATAATGTTGTCGATGAAGAAGGGGATGCCTTGGGCATCCCCAAGCTTAGACGCTTGAGTCTTCTTGATATATGCAGGGGTGAACCACCGGGTGCATCCCCAAGCTTAGAGCTTTCACTCTCCTTGATCATGTTGCATCATACTCCTCTCTTGATCCTTGAAAAACTTCCTCCACACCAAACTCGAAACAACTCATTAGAGGGTTAGTGCACATTATAAATTGACATATTCAGAGGTGACACAATCATTCTTAACACTTCTGGACATTGCATAATGCTACTGGACATTAGTGGATCAAAGAAATTCATCCAACATAGCGAAAGAGGCAATGCGAAATAAAAGGCAGAATCTGTCAAAACAGAACAGTTCGTATTGACGAATTTTAAAATGGCACCAGACTTGCTCAAATGAAAATGCTCAAATTGAATGAAAGTTGCGTACATATCTGAGGATCATGCACGTAAATTGGCTTAATTTTCTGAGTTACCTACAGGGAGGTGGACCCAGATTCGTGACAGCAAAGAAATCTGGAACTGTGCAGTAATCCAAATCTAGTACTTACTTTTCTATCAACGGCTTAACTTGGCACAACAAAACACAAAACTAAGATAAGGAGAGGTTGCTACAGTAGTAAACAACTTCCAAGACACAAAATAAAAACAAAGTACTGTAGGTAAAAACATGGGTTGTCTCCCATAAGCGCTTTTCTTTAACGCCTTTCAGCTAGGCGCAGAAAGTGTGTATCAAGTATTATCGAAGGGTGGTACTTCTACAGCGGGGTGTGGGGTTTTCTCAACTAGGCATAGTATATTGGATACATAAGTTTCAGCATCTCCCTTTTCATTAGTCTTAGGCGTGCTATTCTCATCAAACAAATTTTCAGGAACTAGCCAAGCATAGTTATTTTCTAGTGCATCATTCATAGCCAGGAGCTTACATGGTATTGGTGCTTTGATCTCCCCTCTATCATCAATATTATTAGTGAATCTTATTCTATCCATATCCATCTTTTCAAGGAGACTAACAAAATTAGTTGGAGAACCAAGCATATTGAATTTAGCAAACAGCTTTCTAGCTTCTCTTGCCAAACCACCAAATTCTCTAAGAAGGGTTTCTAATACAAAATCTTTCTTTTCCCCTTCTTCCATATCACCAAGTGTGAAGAACATGTGTTGGATTATAGGATTAAGATTAACAAATTTAGTTTCCAACAAGCGAACTAAATGTGCAGCAGCAATTTCATAAGTAGGCGCAAGGTCTACCAAGTGTCTATCTTCAAAATTTTCAATAGTACTAACATGATTGAAAAATTCTTCTATATTATTTCTCCCAACTATAGACCCACGTCCTACCGGTATGTTTTTTGTGGTAAAATTAAAAGGAAACATGATGAATAAAGTAAATGCAAGTAAACTAATTTTTTTGTGTTTTAGATATAGCAAACAAGATAACAAATAAAGTAAAACTAGCAACTAATTTTTTTGTATTTTGATTTTAGTGCAGCAAACAAAGTAGTAAATAAAACTAAGCAAGACAAAAACAAAGTAAAGAGATTGAGAAGTGGAGACTCCCCTTGCAGCGTGTCTTGATCTCCCCGGCAACGGCGCCAGAAAATATGCTTGATGGCGTGTATTTCACACGTTCGTTGGGCAACCCCAAGAGGAAGGTATGATGCGCACAGCAGCAAGTTTTCCCTCAGAAAGAAACCAAGGTTTATCGAACCAGGAGGAGCCAAGAAGCACGTTGAAGGTTGATGGCGGCGGGATGTAGTGCGGCGCAACACCAGAGATTCCGGCGCCAACGTGGAACCTGCACAACACAACCAAAGTACTTTGCCCCAACGAAACAGTGAGGTTGTCAATCTCACCGGCTTGCTGTAACAAAGGATTAACCGTATTGTGTGGAAGATGATTGTTTGCAGAAAACAGTAGAACAGTATTGCAGTAGATTGTATTTCAGTAAAGAGAATTGGACCGGGGTCCACAGTTCACTAGAGGTGTCTCTCCCATAAGACGAACAGCATGTTGGGTGAACAAATTACAGTTGGGCAATTGACAAATAAAGAGAGCATGACCATGCACATACATGTCATGATGAGTATAGTGAGATTTAATTGGGCATTACGACAAAGTACATAGACCGTCATCCAACTGCATCTATGCCTAAAAAGTCCACCTTCAGGTTATCATCCGAACCCCCTCCAGTATTAAGTTGCTAACAACAGACAATTGCATTAAGTATTGCGCGTAATGTAACTAGTGACTACATCCTTGAACATAGCACTAATGTTTTATCCCTAGTGGCAACAGCACATCCATAACCTTAGTGGTTCTTGTCACTCCTCCAGATTCACAGAGGCATGAACCCACTATCGAGCATAAATACTCCCTCTTGGAGTTACTAGCATCAACTTGGCCAGAGCATCTACTAATAACGGAGAGCATGCAAGATCATAAACAACACATAAGCATAGCTTTGATAATCAACATAACAAGTATTCTCTATTCATCGGATCCCAACAAACGCAACATATAGAATTACAGATAGATGATCTTGATCATGTTAGGCAGCTCACAAGATCCGACAATGATAGCACAATGGGGAGAAGACAACCATCTAGCTACTGCTATGGACCCATAGTCTAGGGGTAGACTACTCACACATCACACCGGAGGCGACCATGGCGGCGTAGAGTCCTCCGGGAGATGATTCCCCTCTCCGGCAGGGTGCCGGAGGCGATCTCCTGGATCCCCCGAGATGGGATCGGCGGCGGCGGCGTCTCTGGAAGGTTTTCCGTATCGTGGTTCTCGGTACTGGGGTTTTCGTCACGGAGACTTTTTATAGGCGAAAGGGCAGGTCAAGAGGCGGCACGGGGGCCCCACACCACAGGGCCGCGCGGCCAAGGGGCTGAAGGAGATATGCCCTAGAGGCAATAATAAAGTGGTTATTATTTATATCTTTATGTTTATGATAAATGTTTATATATCATGCTAGAATTGTATTAACCGAAACATTAGTACATGTGTGATATGTAGACAAACAAGAAGTCCCTAGTATGCCTCTTAAACTAGCTTGTTGATTAATGGATGATTAGTTTCATAATCATGAACATTGGATGTTATTAATAACAAGGTTATGTCATTGTGTGAATGATATAATGGACACACCCAATTAAGCGTAGCATAAGATCTCGTCATTAAGTTATTTGCTATAAGCTTTCGATACATAGTTACCTAGTCCTTATGACCATGAGATCATGTAAATCACTTATACCGGAAAGGTACTTTGATTACACCAAACACCACTGCGTAAATGGGTGGCTATAAAGGTGGGATTAAGTATCCGGAAAGTATGAGTTGAGGCATATGGATCAACAGTGGGATTTGTCCATCCCGATGACGGATAGATATACTCTGGGCCCTCTCGGTGGAATGTCGTCTAATGTCTTGCAAGCATATGAATGAGTTCATAAGAGACCACATACCACGGTACGAGTAAAGAGTACTTGTCAGGAGACGAGGTTGAACAAGGTATAGAGTGATACCGAAGATCAAACCTCGGACAAGTAAAATATCGCGAGACAAAGGGAATTGGTAATATATGTGAATGGTTCATTCGATCACTAAAGTCATCGTTGAATATGTGGGAGCCATTATGGATCTCCAGATCCCGCTATTGGTTATTGGTCGGAGTGAGTACTCAACCATGTCCGCATAGTTCTCGAACCGTAGGGTGACACACTTAAAGTTGGATGTTGAAATGGTAGCACTTGAATTATGGAATGGAGTTCGAATATTTGTTCGGAGTCCCGGATGAGATCCCGGACATCACGAGGAGTTCCGGAATGGTCCGGAGAATAAGATTCATATATAGGATGTCATTTTATGTGAAATAAAATGTCGCGGAAGGTTCTATGGAAGGTTCTAGAAGGTTCTAGAAAAGTCCGGAAGAAACCACCAAGGAAGGTGGAGTCCACAAGGGACTCCACCTCCATGGCCGGCCAGCCCTAGATGGGGTGGAGTCCCAAGTGGACTCCACCATAGGGGGCCGGCCACCCCCACATGGGAGGTGGGAATCCCACCTTTGGGTGGGAGTCCTAGTTGGGCTAGGTTTCCCTCCTATGGAAGGTTTTGGTTTCGGGTCTTATTCGAAGACTTGGACACCAACACTTGGGATCCACCTATATAATGAGGGGCCAAGGGAGGGGGCCGGCCACCCAAAGACCACAAGCTGGCCACCCCCCATAGAGTGGCCGGCCACCCCTCCCAAACCCTAGCCAAGCTCCTCCACTCCATATTGCCCGCATAGCTTAGCGAAGCTCCGCCGGACTTCTACACCGCCACCGACACCACGCCGTCGTGCTGTCGGATTCAAGAGGAGCTACTACTTCCGCTGCCCACTGGAACGGGGAGGTGGACGTCGTCTTCATCAACAACCGAACGTGTGACCGAGTACGGAGGTGCTGCCCGTTCGTGGCGCCGGAACCGATCGTGATCAAGATCTTCTACGCGCTTTTGCAAGCGGCAAGTGATCGTCTACCGCAGCAACAAGAGCCTCCTCTTGTAGGCTTTGGAATCTCTTCAAGGGTGAGACTCGATACCCCCTCGTTGCTACCGTCTTCTAGATTGCATCTTGGCTTGGATTGCGTGTTCGCGGTAGGAAAATTTTTGTTTTCTATGCAACGTTATCCTACAAAGTGGTATCGCAGCCGTGTCTATGCATAGATGGTTGCACGAGTAGAACACAATGGTTTGTGGGCGTTGATGCTCTTGTTATCTTTAGTTTGAGTACTTTGCATCTTTATGGCATAGTGGGATGAAGCGGCTCGGACTAACTTTACATGACCGCGTTCATGAGACTTGTTCCTCGTTCGACATGCAACTTGTATTGCATAAGAGGCTTTGCGGGTGTCTGTCTCTCCTACTATAGTAAAGATTCAATTTACTCTTCTATTGAAAACATTAGTATCAACGTTGTGGTTCATGTTCGTAGGTAGATTAGATTTCTCTCGAAAACCCTAAACCACGTAAAATATGCAAACCAAATTAGAGACGTCTAACTTGTTTTTGCAGGGTTTGGTGATGTGATATGGCCATAATGTGATGATGAATATGTATGAGATGATCATTATTGTATTATGGCAACCGGCAGGAGCCTTATGGTTGTCTTTAAATTTCATGTTGAGTAGTATTTCAAAGTAGTTGTAATAGTTGCTACATGGAGGACAATCATGAAGACGGCGCCATTGACCTTGACGCTACGCCGACGATGATGGAGATCATGCCCGAAGATGATGGAGATCATATCCGTGCTTTGGAGATGAAGATCAAAGGCGCAAGAACAAAAGGGCCATATCATATCACATATGAACTGCATGTGATGTTAATCCTTTTTATGCATCTTATTTTGCTTAGATCGCGACGGTAGCATTATAAGATGATCCCTCACTAAAATCTCAAGATAATAAAGTGTTCATCCTTAGTAGCACCGTTGCCAAGTCTTGTCGTTTGAAGCACCTCGTGATGATCGGGTGTGATAGATTCAATAAGTACATATGACGGGTGCAAGACAGCTTTGCACATGCGGATACTAAGGTGGCCTTGACGAGCCTAGCATGTACGTACATGGTCTCGGAACACGTGATACCGAAAGGTAGAGCATGAATCATATGGTTGATATGATGAACACTTTGAGTGTTCGCCATTGAAATCACACCTTTTCTCATGATGATCGGGTTTAGGTGCGGTGGATTTGGTTCGTGTGATCACTAAGACAATGCGAGGGATATTGTTTTGAGTGGGAGTTCACTTAGGTTTTTAATTATGTTGAATTAAAATTTGAACTCAATTTGTCATAAACTTAGTCTAAACTATTGCAAATATATGTTGTAGAGATGGCGTCCCCAATCAATTTTAATCAGTTCCTAGAGAAAGAGAAACTTAAGAGCAACGGTAGCAACTTCACCGATCGGTTCCGTCATGTGAGGATCTTCCTCTCTCGGCGGAAATCTGCAATTTGTGCTTGATGCACCGCTAGGTGACCCTCCGCAGAAGATGAATCCGATGAAGTAAAAGCTGTTTACGCAACTCGGAAAACTCGGTACTCTCAAGTTCGGTGTGCCATCCCGTGCGCCTGAATCCGATCTTCAAAAACGTTTTGAGCACCATGATCCTCATGAGTTGATGAATGAGCTGAAAGCTATATTCGAGACTCATGCGGCAGTGGAATGCTATGAAGCATCGAAACATTTCTTCAAATTGTATGATGGAAGAAGGCAGCTCCGTTAGTGAGCACATGCTCGCCATGACCGGGCATGCGAAGAAACTTCGATGACTTGGGAATAGTGATTCCTAACAGATCGGGATTAATCGTGTCCTTCAATCACCGCCACCAAGTTACAAGAACTTTGTGATGAACTACAATATGCAGAACATGAACAAGGAGTTACCTGAACTTTTGGCATGCTAAAAGCAGCTGAGAATGAGATCAACAAACAGCACAAAGTTTTGAAGGTCAACAAGACCACCACTTTCAACAAAAAGGCCCATTCAAAGTGAAAATTCAACAAGGGTGCCAACAAAGCAGCCACGACTCATATGAAACCTAAGAACGGCCCTAAGCCCGATGCTGAGTGCTATTATCGCAAGGAGAAGGGACAACTGGAAGCGTAATTGCTCCAAGTATCTCGGCTGATCCGAAGAGCGGCCTTGTCAAAAAGAAGAAAGAAGGTATATTTGATATACATGTTATAGATGTTCATTTCACCGGTTCTCGTTCTAGTACAGGGTATTTGATACTTTGGTTCGGTTGCTCATATTTGTAACTCGAAACAGGAACTAAAGAATAAACGACAACTGCTGAAAGATGAAGTGACGATGCGCGTTGGAAACGGATCCAAGGTCAATGTGATCGCAGTCGGCACACTTCCTCTACATCTACCTTCGGGATTAGTTTTAAGCCTAAATAATTGCTATTATGTACCTGCGTTGAGCATGAACATTATATCTGGATCTTGTTTAATACAAGACGGTTATTCATTCAAGTCTGAGAATAATGGTTGTTCTATTTTTATGAATAATATCTTTTATGGTCGAGCACCACAAAAGAATGGTTTATTTCTATTAGATCTCGATAGTAGTGATACGCATATACATAACATTGATGCTAAGCGAATTAAACTTAATGATAATTCTACTTATATGTGGCATTGTCGTCTTGGTCATATTGGAGTGAAACGCATGAAGAAACTCCATACTGATGGATTACTTGAATCACTTGACTTTAAGTCACTTGATAGATGCGAAGCATGTCTAATGGGTAAAATGACAAAGACTCCATTTTCTGGTATGATGGAGCGAGCTACTGACTTATTAGAAATCATACATACAGATGTATGTGGACCAATGAGCGTAGCATCGCGCGGTGGTTATCGTTATGTTCTAACCTTCACAGATGATCTGAGTAGATATGGGTATATCTATTTCATGAAACATAAATCCGAAACTTTCGAGAAGTTTAAGGAATTTCAAAGTGAAGTAGAAAATCAACGTAACAAGAAGATCAAATTTCTACGATCTGATCGTGGAGGTGAATATCTGAGTTATGAGTTTGGCATGCATTTAAAGAAATGCGGAATACTTTCACAATTGACACCGCCGGGAACACCTCAACGAAACGGTGTGTCCGAACGTCGTAATCGAACTCTCTTAGATATGGTTCGTAGTATGATGTCTCTTACTGATTTGCCGTTATCATTTTGGAGTTATGCATTAGAGACAGCCGCATTCACTTTAAATAGAGCACCATCAAAATCCGTAGAAACGACACCGTATGAATTATGGTTTAATAAGAAACCTAAGCTGTCGTTCCTGAAAGTTTGGGGTTGCGAAGCCTATGTAAAGAAGTTACAACCGGACAAGCTAGAACCCAAAGCGGAGAAATGCGTCTTCATAGGATACCCTAAGGAAACTATAGGGTACACTTTCTATCACAGATCCGAAGGCAAAATCTTTGTTGCTAAGAACGGAACCTTTCTTGAGAAAGAATTTCTCACTAAAGAAGTGACTGGAAGAAAAGTAGAACTCGATGAGATTGATGAATCTATACTCGTTGATCGAGTAGCGCAAAGCATCGAAGTTGTACTGTACCGCCTACACTGCAACAGAGGAAGCTAATGATAATGATCATGAAACTTCGAACGAGGAAACCATCGAACCTCGCAGATCGACAAGGGAACGTGCCACTCCTGATTGGTATGATCCTTGTCTAAATGTCATGATTGTGGATAACAATGATGAGGACCCTGCGACGTATGAAGAAGCGATGATGAGCCCAGATTCCAACAAATGGCAAGAAGCCATGAAATCCGAAATGGGATCCATGTATGATAACAAAGTATGGACTTTGGTAGACTTACCTGATAGCCGTAAGGCTGTCGAGAATAAATGGATCTTCAAGAGAAAAACAGATGCTGATGGTAATATTATCGTCTATAAAGCTCGACTTGTCGCAAAGGGTTTCCGACAAATTCAAGGAGTTGACTACGATGAGACTTTCTCACCCGTAGCGAAGCTAAAATCTGTGAGGATTTTGTTAGCAATAGCTGCATTTTTCGATTATGAGATTTGGCAGATGGATGTCAAAACGGCGTTCCTTAATGGAGACATTGAGGAAGAGTTGTATATGGTACAACCCAAAGGTTTTGTCGATCCTAAAAATGCTGACAAAGTATGCAAGCTTCAGCGTTCAATCTATGGACTGAAGCAAGCATCAAGAAGTTGGAACCGACACTTTGATAAGGTGATCAAAGACTTCGGGTTTATACAGTGTCATGGAGAGGCCTGTATTTACAAGAAAGTGAGTGGGAGCTCTGTAGCATTCCTGATATTATATGTAGATGACATATTATTGATCGGGAATGATATAGAACTATTAAGCAGTGTTAAGGGTTATTTGAATAATAGTTTTTCAATGAAAGACCTTGGTGAGGCATCGTATATATTAGGCATCAAGATTTATAGAGATAGATCAAGACGCCTAATAGGGCTATCACAGAGTACATATCTGGACAAGATTCTAAAGAAGTTTAGAATGGACGAAAGTAAGAAAGGGTTCTTACCTATGTTACCAAGCAAGGTATTGAGTAAAACTCAAGGACCGGCTACGGCAGAAGAAAGAGAAAGGATGTGTAACATCCCCTATGCCTCGGCAGTAGGATCTATCATGTATGCCATGCTATGTACTAGACCGGATATAGCACATGCTGTTAGTTTGACTAGCAGATATCAAAGTGATCCAGGAATGGAACATCGGACAGCGGTCAAGAATATCCCGAAGTACTTGAAAAGAACTAAGGATATGTTTCTTTGTTATGGAGGTGACCAATAGCTCGTTGAAAACGGATACACCGATGCAAGTTGGAACACTGATCCTTATGACTCTAAGTCACAATCAGGGTACGTGTTTATATTGAATGGTGCTGCAGCAGTCGGGCAAGCTCAAAGCAAAGGCACGGTGGCGAAGTCTTCAACCAGAATCGAGTACATAGCGGCCAGAGGCTTCATCGAAGCGGTATGGATGAAGAGGTTCATTGTAGAGCTCGGTGTGGTTCCTAGTGCATTGGACCCATTAATCATTTACTGTGATAACATGGGTGCCATCGCCAATGCACAAGAGCCAAGGTCACACAAGAGGCTGAAGCATATCAAGCTGCGTTACCACTCGATTCGTGAGTACATCGATGATGGAGAAGTAAAGATTTGCAAAGTACACACTGATCTGAATGTAGCAGATCCGTTGACTAAAGCTCTCCCTAGGGCAAAGCATGACCAACACCAGAATGCCATGGGTGTTAGGTATATTACAATGTAATCTAGATTATTGACTCTAGTGCAAGTGGGAGACTGAAGGAGATATGCCCTAGAGGCAATAATAAAGTGGTTATTATTTATATCTTTATGTTTATGATAAATGTTTATATATCATGCTAGAATTGTATTAACCGAAACATTAGTACATGTGTGATATGTAGACAAACAAGAAGTCCCTAGTATGCCTCTTAAACTAGCTTGTTGATTAATGGATGATTAGTTTCATAATCATGAACATTGGATGTTATTAATAACAAGGTTATGTCATTGTGTGAATGATATAATGGACACACCCAATTAAGCGTAGCATAAGATCTCGTCATTAAGTTATTTGCTATAAGCTTTCGATACATAGTTACCTAGTCCTTATGACCATGAGATCATGTAAATCACTTATACCGGAAAGGTACTTTGATTACACCAAACACCACTGCGTAAATGGGTGGCTATAAAGGTGGGATTAAGTATCCGGAAAGTATGAGTTGAGGCATATGGATCAACAAAGTGGGATTTGTCCATCCCGATGACGGATAGATATACTACGGGCCCTCTCGGTGGAATGTCGTCTAATGTCTTGCAAGCATATGAATGAGTTCATAAGAGACCACATACCACGGTACGAGTAAAGAGTACTTGTCAGGAGACGAGGTTGAACAAGGTATAGAGTGATACCGAAGATCAAACCTCGGACAAGTAAAATATCGCGAGACAAAGGGAATTGGTAATATATGTGAATGGTTCATTCGATCACTAAAGTCATCGTTGAATATGTGGGAGCCATTATGGATCTCCAGATCCCGCTATTGGTTATTGGTCGGAGTGAGTACTCAACCATGTCCGCATAGTTCTCGAACCGTAGGGTGACACACTTAAAGTTGGATGTTGAAATGGTAGCACTTGAATTATGGAATGGAGTTCGAATATTTGTTCGGAGTCCCGGATGAGATCCCGGACATCACGAGGAGTTCCGGAATGGTCCGGAGAATAAGATTCATATATAGGATGTCATTTTATGTGAAATAAAATGTCACGGAAGGTTCTATGGAAGGTTCTAGAAGGTTCTAGAAAAGTCCGGAAGAAACCACCAAGGAAGGTGGAGTCCACAAGGGACTCCACCTCCATGGCCGGCCAGCCCTAGATGGGGTGGAGTCCCAAGTGGACTCCACCATAGGGGGCCGGCCACCCCCCACATGGGAGGTGGGAATCCCACCTTTGGGTGGGAGTCCTAGTTGGGCTAGGTTTCCCCCTCCTATGGAAGGTTTTGGTTTCGGGTCTTATTCGAAGACTTGGACACCAACACTTGGGATCCACCTATATAATGAGGGGCCAAGGGAGGGGGCCGGCCACCCAAAGACCACAAGCTGGCCACCCCCCATAGAGTGGCTGGCCACCCCTCCCAAACCCTAGCCAAGCTCCTCCACTCCATATTGCCCGCATAGCTTAGCGAAGCTCCGCCGGACTTCTACACCGCCACCGACACCACGCCGTCGTGCTGTCGGATTCAAGAGGAGCTACTACTTCCGCTGCCCGCTGGAACGGGGAGGTGGACGTCGTCTTCATCAACAACCGAATGTGTGACCGAGTACGGAGGTGCTGCCCGTTCGTGGCGCCGGAACCGATCGTGATCAAGATCTTCTACGCGCTTTTGCAAGCGGCAAGTGATCGTCTACCGCAGCAACAAGAGCCTCCTCTTGTAGGCTTTGGAATCTCTTCAAGGGTGAGACTCGATACCCCCTCGTTGCTACCGTCTTCTAGATTGCATCTTGGCTTGGATTGCGTGTTCGCGGTAGGAAAATTTTTGTTTTCTATGCAACGTTATCCTACAGGGGCCGCGCCGCCCTAGGGTGTGGCCCCTCCGTGGCCCCTCTTCGTCTCTCCTTCGGACTTCTGGAAGCTTCGTGAGAAAATAGGCCCCTGGGCTTTGATTTCGTCCAATTCCGAGAATATTTCCTTACTAGGATTTCTGAAACCAAAAACAGCAGAAAACAGCAACTGGCACTTCGGCATCTTGTTAATAGGTTAGTTCCAGAAAATGCACGAATATGACATAAAGTGTGCATAAAACATGTAGATAACATCAATAATGTGGCATGGAACATAAGAAATTATCGATACGTCGGAGACGTATCAGTGCACAATAAAAATTAACATATTCAGAGGTGACACAATCATTCTTAACACTTCTGGACATTGCATAATGCTACTGGACATTAGTGGATCAAAGAAATTCATCCAACATAGCAAAAGAGGCAATGCGAAATAAAAGGCAGAATCTGTCAAAACAGAACAGTTCGTATTGACGAATTTTAAAATGGCACCAGACTTGCTCAAATGAAAATGCTCAAATTGAATGAAAGTTGCGTACATATCTTAGGATCATGCAAGTAAATTGGCTTAATTTTCTGAGCTACCTACAGGGAGGTGGACCCAGATTCGTGACAGCAAAGAAATCTGGAACTGCGCAGTAATCCAAATCTAGTACTTACTTTTCTATCAACGGCTTAACTTGGCACAACAAAACACAAAACTAAGATAAGGAGAGGTTGCTACAGTAGTAAACAACTTCCAAGACACAAAATAAAAACAAAGTACAGTAGGTAAAAACATGGGTTATCTCCCATAAGCGCTTTTCTTTAACGCCTTTCAGCTAGGCGCAGAAAGTGTGTATCAAGTATTATCAAGAGACGAAGTGTCAACATCATAATTTGTTCTCATAATAGAATCAAAAGGTACCTTCATTCTCTTTCTAGGGAAGTGTTCCATACCTTTCTTGAGAGGAAATTGATATTTTATATTACCTTCCTTCATATCAATGATAGCACCAACAGTTCAAAGAAAAGGTCTTCCCAATATAATGGGACAAGATGCATTGCATTCAATATCCAAGACAACAAAATCAACGGGGACAAGGTTATTGTTAACGGTAATGCGAACATTATCAACTTTACCCAAAGGTTTCTTTGTAGAATGATCAGCAAGATTAACATCCAAATAACAATTTTTCAGCGGTGGCAAGTCAAGCATATCATAAATTTTCTTAGGCATAACAGAAATACTTGCACCAAGATCACATAAAGCATTACAATCAAAATCTTTAACCTTCATCTTAATGATGGGCTCCCAACCATCCTCTAGCTTTTTAGGAATAGAGGCTTCACGCTCTAGTTTCTCTTCTCTAGCTTTTATGAGAGCATTTGTAATATGATGTGTAAAGGCCAAATTTATAGCACTAGCATTAGGACTTTTAGCAAGTTTTTGCAAGAACTTTATAACTTCAGAGATGTGGCAATCATCAAAATTCAAACCATTATAATCTAAAGCAATGGGATCATCATCCCCAATGTTGGAAAAAATTTCAGCAGCTTTATCACAGGCAGTTTCAACAGTTTTAGCAGTTTCAGGCAGTTTTTCGCGCTTTGCATTAGAAGTGGAAACATTGCTAACACCAATTCTTTTATTAGTATTAGTAGGAGGTGCAGCAACATGTGTAGCATTAGCATTACTAGTGGTGGTAATAGTCCAAACTTTAGCTACATTCTTCTCTTTAGCTAGTTTTTCATTTTCTTCTCTATCCCACCTAGCACTTGATTCAGCCATTAATCTTATATTCTCATTAATTCTAACTTGGATGGCATTTGCTGTAGTAACAATTTTATTATGATGATTCTAATTAGGCAAAACTTTTGATTTCAAAAGATCAACATCAGCAGCAAGACTATCGACTTTAGAAGCAAGTATATCAATTTTCCCAAGCTTTTCTTCAACAGATTTGTTAAAAGCAGTTTGTGTACTAATAAATTCTTTAAGCATGGCTTCAAGTCCAGGGGGTGAACTCCTATTATTGTTGTAAGAATTCCCATAAGAATTACCATAGCCGTTGCCATTATTATAAGGATATGGCCTATAGTTGTTACTAGAATTGTTCCGGTAAGCATTGTTGTTGAAATTATTATTTTTAATGAAGTTTACATCAACATGTTCTTCCTGTGCAACCAATGAAGCTAATGGAACATTATTAGGATCAATATTAGTCCTATCATTCACAAGCATAGACATAATAGCATCAATCTTATCACTCAAGGAAGAGGTTTCTTCGACAGAATTTACCTTCTTACCTTGTGGAGCTCTTTCCGTGTGCCATTCAGAGTAATTGATCATCATATTATCAAGAAGCTTTGTTGCTTCACCAAGAGTGATGGACATAAAGGTACCTCCAACAGCTGAATCCAATAAATTCCGTGAAGAAAAATTTAGTCCTGCATAGAAGGTTTGGATGATCATCCAAGTAGTCAGTCCATGGGTTGGGCAATTTTTAACCAGAGATTTCATTCTTTCCCAAGCTTGAGCAACATGTTCAGTATCTAATTGTTTAAAATTCATTATGCTACTCCTCAAAGATATAATTTTAGCAGGGGGATAATATCTACCAATAAAAGCATCCTTGCATTTAGTCCATGAATCAATACTATTCTTAGGCAGAGATAGCAACCAATCTTTAGCTCTTCCTCTTAATGAGAAAGGGAACAATTTTAGTTTAATAATATCACCATCTACATCTTTATATTTTTGCATTTCACATAGTTCAACAAAATTATTAAGATGGGCAGCAGCATCATCAGAACTAACACCAGAAAATTGCTCTCGCATAACAAGATTCGATAAAGCGAGGTTTAATTTCAAAGAATTCTGCTGTAGTAGCAGGTGGAGCAATAGGTGTGCATAAGAAATCATTATTATTTGTGGTTGTGAAGTCACACAACTTAGTATTTTCAGGGTTGGCCATTTTAGCAACAGTAAATAAAACAAACTAGATAAAGTAAATGCAAGTAAACTAATTTTTTGTGTTTTTGATATAGCAAACAAGATAGCAAATAAAGTAAAACTAGCAACTAATTTTTTGTATTTTGATTTAGTGCAGCAAACAAAGTAGTAAATAAAACTAAGCAAGACAAAAACAAAGTAAAGAGATTGAGAAGTGGAGACTCCCCTTGCAGCGTGTCTTGATCTCCCCGGCAACGGCGCCAGAAATTTAGCTTGATGACGCGTAAAGCACACGCTCGTTGGGAACCCCAAGTGGAAGGTGTGATGCGTACAGCAGCAAGTTTCCCTCGAAGAAACCAAGGTTTATCGAACCAGTAGGAGTCAAGAAGCACGTTGAAGGTTGATGGCGGCGGGATGTAGTGCGGCGCAACACCAGGGATTCCGGCGCCAACGTGGAACTGCACAACACAACCAAAGTACTTTGCCCCAACGAAACAAAGTGAGGTTGTCAATCTCACCGGCTTGCTGTAACAAAGGATTAACCGTATTGTGTGGAAGATGATTGTTTGCAGAAAACAGTAGAACAAGTATTGCAGTAGATTGTATTTCAGTAAAGAGAATTGGACCGGGGTCCACAGTTCACTAGAGGTGTCTCTCCCATAAGACGAACAGCATGTTGGGTGAACAAATTACAGTTGGGCAATTGACAAATAAAGAGAGCATGACCATGCACATACATATCATGATGAGTATAGTGAGATTTAATTGGGCATTACGACAAAGTACATAGACCGCCATCCAACCGCATCTATGCCTAAAAGTCCACCTTCAGGTTATCATCCGAACCCCTCCAGTATTAAGTTGCAAAGCAACAGACAATTGCATTAAGTATGGTGCGTAATGTAATCAACAACTACATCCTTAGACATAGCATCAATGTTTTATCCCTAGTGGCAACAGCACAACACAACCTTAGAACTTTCTCACATCCTTTGTCCCGGTGTCAATGCAGGCATGAACCCACTATCGAGCATAAATACTCCCTCTTGGAGTTATAAGCATCTACTTGGCCAGAGCATCTACTAGTAACGGAGAGCATGCAAGATCATAAACAACACATAGATATAACTTTGATAATCAACATAACAAGTATTCTCTATTCATCGGATCCCAACAAACGCAACATATAGAATTACAGATAGATGATCTTGATCATGTTAGGCAGCTCACAAGATCCGACAATGATAGCACAATGGGGAGAAGACAACCATCTAGCTACTGCTATGGACCCATAGTCCAGGGGTAGACTACTCACACATCACACCGGAGGCGACCATGGCGGCGTAGAGTCCTCCGGGAGATGATTCCCCTCTCCGGCAGGGTGCCGGAGGCGATCTCCTGGATCCCCCGAGATGGGATCGGCGTTGGCGGCGTCTCTGGAAGGTTTTCCGTATCGTGGCTCTCGTGCACCGGGGGTTTCGTCACGGAGGCTTTAAGTAGGCGGAAGGGCAAGTCGGGAGGGGGCACAGGGGCCCCAGATGACAGGGCGGCGCGGCCAAGGGGGGGCCGCGCCGCCCTAGGGTTTGGGCACCCTGTGGCCCCACTTCGTTTCGTCTTCGGACTTCTGGAAGCTTCGTGGCAAAATAGGACCCTGGGCGTTGATTTCGTCCAATTCCGAGAATATTTTGTTACTAGGATTTCTGAAACCAAAAACAGCAGAAAACAGCAACTGGCACTTCGGCATCTTGTTAATAGGTTAGTTCCAAAAAAATGCACGAATATGACATAAAGTGTGCATAAAACATGTAGATAACATCAATAATGTGGCATGGAACATAAGAAATTATCGATACGTTGGAGACGTATCAATCCCCATTGCGGCACTCTGATTGCTGCACAAAAATCATTGAACGGCAAGTTGACAGTTTTATTATAAATTTTGTGCTGAACCATGGGGTTAGATCGCGACCAATTGATTTTAAAATCCTGCACTACAGACATAGTCAGTTTTGCATATTGGCATGGTTCACCATCAACAAAATCATCCAACCCTGCACGAGAGATTAGACTTTGAACATCTTGCAAGATTCCTGCACTTCTCATAAAATCCACGCACGGGTAGTAAGCGGGGTATACTCCTTCTTCGCGGTGAACTCTCATAACCTGTTGCACCTCCAATTCTTGTTGGTTGAGTTGGTGCCTACTCCCTTCCATTTTCTGAAATTTTTCAACAAACAATATAAAATTTGATTTGGTGACATATAATCGAGAGAAACTACCATAGGAACTTGCTAGAGTACTAAACATGCATCAAAACTAGTTTATACATCTTAGAACAATCATGCAAGCTCACTAAACATGTTACCTACAGCAGCAAAATATTCAAGATATACTCCACCAAACAAAATTCTACTTGGATGGTTGGAGGAATCACATACCGAAGAGCAAATGTGCCAAATTTCAGACAGAAATCTGGGCTGAGCAAAGAGATCGAGAAATCTGGAGCTCTTGAGCAAAAACGCGAGTGAGAGGAACCTGGTGCGAGTTTTTTCGGGAGAGAGAAGAGAATGGGAGGAAGGGATGATGAAGTGGGGCAAAGGGGGACCCACACACCAGGGTGGCGCGCCCCCCTTGCTGGCCGCGCCGGCCTGTGGGGTGCCACCCTGGGGTGCCCCACTGGTCATCCCAAGGTGCTCCCAGGTGCCTCGTCGAAAAATAGGACCAACAGTATAATTTTTGTGAATTTTTGAAAACTTTGAAAAATGCACATTTCTGGGTATTAAGTTTATTATTATTGGCAAGGAAATTTTTTGAAATCTCTAACTAACTAAGGAACTTTACAAAACAAGAGTGCTACAGCAAGTAGAACAAGTGGAGGAAGAAAGAGATGTTGTTTACCTCCTCTATGCATATAAAAAGTATTTGTTAACAAGGTTGATCAAGTCTTGCCACCAAATAAATTTTACATAGCATAAGAAGAAATAAACCTCAAATCAATCATGTTGCCTTGAATTGTATTGATATGGATCCAATCACAAGAGTTTGATATTCTTCTTTAGGCTCATATATAGGACAATCGATAGTTCCAACTTTGATAGTTCTCACATTTGAAATTGTATTAACTCCACATGCTTTCTCAATCCTCTTGGGAAAATAAACGGTATGCTCCTTGTCATCAACATTGAAAGTAACTTTTCCTTTATTGCAATCAATAACAGCCCCTGCGGTGTTAAGAAAAGGTCTCCCAAGAATAATAGACATATTATCATCTTCAGGCATTTCCAACACAACAAAATCAGTTAATATCAAGCAGTTACTAGTAACTTGAACAGGAACATCCTCACATATACCAACATGAATAGCATTAGATTTATCAGCCATTTGCAAAGATATATCAGTAGGTATCAACTTATCTAAGTAAAGTCTCTTATAAAGAGAAAAAGGCATAACACTAACACCGGCTCCCAAGTCACATAGAGCAGTTCTAACACCGGCTCCCAAGTGACAGCAAAGAAATCTGAAACTGCGCAGTAATCCAAATCTAGTATGAACTTTACTATCAAAGACTTTACTTGGCACAACAAAACACTAAACTAAGATAAGGAGAGGTTGCTACAGTAGTAAACAACTTCCAAGACACAAAATAAAAACCAAGTACTGTAGTAAAAACATGGGTTGTCTCCCATAAGCGCTTTTCTTTAACGCCTTTCAGCTAGGCGCAGAAAGTGTAAATCAAGTATTATCAAGAGACGGTGAATCTTCAGCGGGGTTTGGAGTTTTCTCAACCATGCATAGTATATTGGATACATAAGTTTCAGCGGCTCCCTTTTCATTAGTCTTAGGCTTGCTACTCTCATCAAACAAATTTTCAGGAACAAGCCAAGCATAGTTATTTTCTAGTGCATCATTAATCGCTAGGAGCTTACATGGTATTGGTGCTTTGATCTCCCCACCATCATTAATATTATTAGTGTACTTTATTCTATCCATATCCATCTTTTCAAGGAGACTAACAAAATTGGTATAAGAACCAAGCATATTATATTTAGCAAAGACCTTTCTAGCCTCTCTTGCTATACCACCAAATTCTCTAAGAAGGGTTTCTAAAACAAAATCTTTCTTTTTCCCTTCTTCCATATCACCAAGTGTGAGAAACATGTGTTGGATTATAGGATTAAGATTAACAAATTTAGTTTCCAACATGTGAACTAAAGAAGCAACAGCAATTTCATAAGTAGGAGCAAGGTCTACCAAGTGTCTATCCTCAAAATCGTCAATGGTACTAACATGGTTGAAAAATTCCTCTATATTATTTCTCCCAACTATAGACCCACGTCCTACCGGTATGTCTTTCGTGGTAAAATTAAAAGGAAACATGATGAATCAAGTAAAGTAAATGCAAGTAACTAATTTTTTTGTGTTTTTGATATAGAGTGCAAGACAGTAAATAAAGTAAAGCTAGATAAAGTAAATGCAAGTAACTAATTTTTTTGGGTTTTTGATATAGCAAACAAGATAGCAAATAAAGTAAAACTAGCAACTAATTTTTTTGTATTTTGATTTAGTGCAGCAAACAAAGTAGTAAATAAAATAAAGCAAGACAAAAACAAAGTAAAGAGATTGGGAAGTGGAGACTCCCCTTGCAGCGTGTCTTGATCTCCCCGGCAACGGCGCCAGAAAAAGAGCTTGATGGCGTGTAACTCACACGTTCGTTGGGAACCCCAAGAGGAAGGTATGATGCGCACAGCAGCAAGTTTTCCCTCAGAAAGAAACCAAGGTTTATCGAACCAGGAGGAGCCAAGAAGCACGTTGAAGGTTGATGGCGGCGGGATGTAGTGCGGCGCAACACCAGGGATTCCGGCGCCAACGTGGAACCTGCACAACACAACCAAAGTACTTTGCCCCAACGAAACAGTGAGGTTGTCAATCTCACCGGCTTGCTGTAACAAAGGATTAACCGTATTGTGTGGAAGATGATTGTTTGCAGAAAACAGTAAAACAAGTATTGCAGTAGATTGTATGCGATGTAAAGAATAGGACCGGGGTCCACAGTTCACTAGAGGTGTCTCTCCCATAAGATAAAAGCATGTTGGGTGAACAAATTACAGTTGGGCAATTGACAAATAGAGAGGGCATGACCATGCACATACATATTATGATGAGTATTGTGAGATTTAATTGGGCATTACGACAAAGTACATAGACCGCTATCCAGCATGCATCTATGCCTAAAAAGTCCACCTTTAGGTTATCATCCGAACCCCCTCCAGTATTAAGTTGCTAACAACAGACAATTGCATTAAGTATTGCGCGTAATGTAATCAGTGACTACATCCTTGAACATAGCACCAATGTTTTATCCCTAGTGGCAACAAAGACATCCATAATCTTAGAGATTTCTGTCACTTCCCCAGATTCACGGAGACATGAACCCACTATCGAGCATAATTACTCCCTCTTGGAGTTACAAGCATCTACTTGGCCAGAGCATCTACTAGTAATGGAGAGCATGCAAGATCATAAACAACACATAGATATAAATTGATAATCAACATAACAAGTATTCTCTATTCATCGGATCCCAACAAACGCAACATATAGAATTACAGATAGATGATCTTGATCATGTTCGGCATCTCACAAGATCCAACAATTAAGCATAATGGGGAGAAGACAACCATCTAGCTACTGCTATGGACCCATAGTCCAGGGGTGAACTACTCACTCATCACTCCGGAGGCGACCATGGCGGCGTAGAGTCCTCCAGGAGATGAATCCCCTCTCCGGCAGGGTGCCGGAGGAGATCTCCAGAATCCCCCGAGATGGGATTGGCGGCGGCGGCGTCTCAGTAAGGTTTTCCGTATCGTGGCTCTCGATGCGGGGGTTTCGCGACGGAGGCTTTAAGTAGGCGGAAGGGCAGGTCAAGAGGCGGCACGAGGGGCCCACACTACAGGCCGGCGCGGCCAGGGCTTGGGCCGCGCCGCCCTATAGTCTGGCCACCTCGTGGCCCCACTTCATCTCCTCTTCGATCTTCTGGAAGCTTCGTGGCAAAATAGGACCCTGGGCGTTGATTTCGTCCAATTCCGAGAATATTTCGTTACTAGGATTTCTGAAACCAAAAACAGCAGAAAAACAAAGAATCGGCACTTCGGCATCTTGTTAATAGGTTAGTTCCAGAAAATGCACGAATATGACATAAAGTGTGCATAAAACATGTAGATATCATCAATAATGTGGCATGGAACACAAGAAATTATCGATACGTCGGAGACGTATCAGGCGGCGCGGCCTAAGGGGGGCCCGCGCGGCCCTAGCGTGTGGGGCCCCCGTGACTCCTCCGACTCCGCCCTTCCGCCTACTTAAAGCCTTCGTCACGAAACCCTCTGTACCGAGAGCCACGATACGGAAAACCTTCCAGAGACGCCGCCGCCGCCAATCCCATCTCGGGGGATTCAGGAGATCGCCTCCGGCACCCTGCCGGAGAGGGGAATCATCTCCCGGAGGGCTCTTCATCGCCATGATCGCCTCCGGATCGATGTGTGAGTAGTTCACCCCTAGACTATGGGTCCATAGCAGTAGCTAGATGGTTGTCTTCTCCTCATTGTGCTATCATGTTAGATCTTGTGAGCTGCCTATCATGATCAAGATCATCTATTTGTAATGCTACATGTTGTGTTTGTTGGGATCCGATGAATATTGAATACTATGTCAAGTTGATTATCAATCTATCATATATGTTGTTTATGTTCTTGCATGCTCTCCGTTGCTAGTAGAGGCTCTGGCCAAGTTGATACTTGTAACTCCAAGAGGGAGTATTTATGCTCGATAGTGGGTTCATGCCTCCATTGAATGCAGGACGATGTGAAAGTTCTAAGGTTGTGGATGTGCTGTTGCCACTAGGGATAAAACATCGATGCTTTGTCTAAGGATATTTGTGTTGATTACATTACGCACCATACTTAATGCAATTGTCTGTTGTTTACAACTTAATACCGGAAGGGGTTCGGATGATAACCTGAAAGTGGACTATTTAGGCATAGATGCATGTTGGATAGCGGTCTATGTACTTTGTCGTAATGCCCTGATTAAATCTCATAGTACTCATCATGATATATGTATGTGCATTGTTATGCCTTCTTTATTTGTCAATTGCCCAACTGTAATTTGTTCACCCAACATGCTATTTATCTTATGGGAGAGACACCACTAGTGAACTGTGGACCCCGGTTCATTCTTTACATCTGAAATACAATCTACTGCGCGCAATTGTTCTTTACTGTTCTTCGCAAACAAACATCATCTTCCACACTATAAAATTAATCCTTTGTTTACAGCAAGCCGGTGAGATTGACAACTGATGCGCGTGAGACACACGTCTGTTGGGAACCCCAGGAGGAAGGTGTGATGTGCACAGCAGTAAGTTTTCCCTCAGAAAGAAACCAAGGTTTATCGAATGAGGAGGAGCCAAGAAGCACGTTGAAGGTTGTTGGTGGCGGAGTGTAGTGCGGCGCAACACCAGGGATTCCGGCGCCAACGTGGAACCTGCACAACACAATCACAGTACTTTGCCCCAACGTAACAGTGAGGTTGTCAATCTCACCGGCTTGCTGTAAACAAAGAATTAGATGTATAGTGTGGATGATGATGTTTGTTTGCGAACAACAGTAAAGAACAATTGCAGTAGATTGTATTTCAGATGTAAAGAATAGGACCGGGGTCCACAGTTCACTAGTGGTGTCTCTCCCATAAGATAAACAGATGTTGGGTGAACAAATTACAGTTGGGCAATTGACAAATAAAGAAGGCATAACAATGCACATACAAATATCATGATGAGTACTATGAGATTTAATCAGGGCATTACGACAAAGTACATAGACCGCTATCCAGCATGCATCTATGCCTAAAAAGTCCACTTTCAGGTTATCATCCGAACCCCTTCCGGTATTAAGTTGCAAGCAACAGACAATTGCATTAAGTATGGTGCGTAATGTAATCAACACAAATATCCTTAGACAAAGCATCGATGTTTTATCCCTAGTGGCAACAACACATCCACAACCTTAGAACTTTCTCACATCGTCCTGCATTTAATGGAGGCATGAACCCACTATTGAGCATAAATACTCCCTCTTGGAGTCACAAGTATCAACTTGGCCAGAGCCTCTACTAGCAACGGAGAGCATGCAAGAACATAAACAACATATATGATAGATTGATAATCAACTTGACATAGTATTCAATATTCATCGGATCCCAACAAACACAACATGTAGCATTACAAATAGATGATCTTGATCATGATAGGCAGCTCACAAGATCTAACATGATAGCACAATGAGGAGAAGACAACCATCTAGCTACTGCTATGGACCCATAGTCCAGGGGTGGACTACTCACACATCGATCCGGAGGCGATCATGGCGATGAAGAGACCTCCGGGAGATGATTCCCCTCTCCGGCAGGGTGCCGGAGGCGATCTCCTGAATCCCCCGAGATGGGATTGGCGGCGGCGGCGTCTCTGGAAGGTTTTCCATATCGTGGCTCTCGGTACTGGGGGTTTCGCGACGAAGACTTTAAGTAGGCGGAAGGGCAGGTCAGGGGGCGTCACGAGGGGCCCACACAGTAGGCCGACGCGGCCAGGGCTTGGGCCACGCCGCCCTATTGTGTGGCCACCTCGTGGCCCCACTTTGTTTCCTCTTCGGGCTTCTGGAAGCTTCGTGGAAAAATAGGACCCTAGGCGTTGATTTCGTCCAATTCCGAGAATATTTCCTTACTAGGATTTCTAAAACCAAAAACAGCAGAAAACAACAACTGGCTCTTCGGCATCTCGTCAATAGGTTAGTGCCGGAAAATGCATAATAATGACATATAATGTGTTTAAAACATGTGAGTATCATCATAAAAGTAGCATGGAACACAAGAAATTATAGATACGTTTGGGACGTATCAAGCATCCCCAAGCTTAGTTCCTACTCGCCCTCGAGTAGGTAAACGATAACAAAGATAATTTCTGAAGTGACATGCTATCATAATCTTGATCATACTATTGTAAGCATATGAGATGAATGCAGCGATTCGAAGCAATGATGAAGATAATGAGTAAACAAATGAATCATATAGCAAAGACTTTTCATGAATAGTACTTTCAAGACAAGCATCAATAAGACTTGCATAAGAGTTACTCACAAAGAAATAAATTCAAAGTAAAGGCATTGAAGCAACACAAAGGAAGATATAAGTTTCAGCGGTTGCTTTCAACTTCAACATGTATATCTCATGGATAATTGTCAACACAAAGTAATATAACAAGTGCAATAGGGAAACATGTAAGAATCAATGCACACAGTTTACACAAGTGTTTGCTTCTAAGATAGAAAGAAGTAGGTAAACTGACTCAACAATAAAGTAGAAGATAGGCCCTTCGCAGAGGGAAGCATGGATTACTATATTTGTGCTAGAGCTTTTTATTTTGAAAACAAGAAACAATTTTGTCAACGGTAGTAATAAATCATATGTGTTATGTATAAGATATCCTATAAGTTGCAAGCCTCATGCATAGTATACTAATAGTGCTCGCACCTTGTCCTAATTAGCTTGGATTAGCACGGATTATCATTGCATAGCATATGTTTCAACCAAGTGTCACAAAGGGGTACCTCTATGCCGCCTGTACAAAGGTCTAAGGAGAAAGTTCGCATTGGATTTCTCGCTTTTGATTATTCTCAACTTAGACATCCATACCGGGACAACATAGACAACAGATAATGGACTCCTCTTTAATGCATAAGCATTCAACAATAGTTAATATTCTCATAAGAGATTGAGGATTTGTGTCCAAACTGAAACTTCCACCATGAATCATGGCTTTAGTTAGCGGCCCAATGTTCTTCTCTAACAGTATGCATACTCAAACCATTTGATCATGAAAATCACCCTTACTTCAGACAAGACGAACATGCATAGCAACTCACATGATATTCAACAAAGGTAAAAGTTGATGGCGTCCCCAGAAACATGGTTACCGCTCAACAAGCAACTTATTAAGAAATAAGACACATAAGTACATATTCTTCACCACAATAGTTTTTAAGGCTATTTTCCCATGAGCTATATATTGTAAAGGCAAAGAATAGAAGTTTAAAGGTAGCACTCAAGTAATATACTTTGGAATGGCGGAGAAATACCATGTGGTAGGTAGGTATGGTGGACACAAATGGCATAGTATTTGGCTCAAGGATTTGGATGCACGAGAAGAATTCCTCTCAATACAAGGCTAGGCTAGCAAGGTTGTTTGAAGCAAACTCAAGTATAAAGGTGCAGCAAAGCTCACATATGAACATATTGTAACTATTATAAGACTTTACATTGTCTCCTTGTTGTTCAAACACCTTAACCAGAAAATATCTAGACTCTAGATATCAATCATGCAAACCAAATTTTAACAAGCTCTATGTAGTTATTCATTAATAGGTACAAGGTACATGATGCAAGAGCTTAAACATGATCTATATGAGCACAACAATTGCCAAGTATCACATTATTTAAGACATTATACCATTTACCACATGCGGCATTTTCCGTTTCCAACCATATAGCAATGAATGAAATAGTCCAACTTTCGCAATGAACATTAAAGATAAATGATACGTCTCCGACGTATCGATAATTTCTTATGTTCCATGCCACATTATTGATGTTATCTACATGTTTTACGCACACTTTATGTCATATTCGTGCATTTTCTGGAACTAACCTATTAACAAGATGCCGAAGTGCCGATTCTGTTTCTGCTGTTTTTGGTTTCAGAAATCCTAGTAACGAAATATTCTCGAATTGGACGAAATCAACGCCCGTGGTCCTATTTGGCCACGAAGCTTCCAGAAGTCCGAAGAGGAGACGAAGAGGGGCCACGAGGGGGCCACACCCTAGGGCGGCGCGGCCCCCCCTGGGCCGCGCGGCCCTGTGGTGTGGGGCCCTCGTGCCGCCTCCTGACCTGCCCTTCCGCCTACTTAAAGCCTCCGTTGCGCAACCCCGCATCGAGAGCCACGATACGGAAAACCTTCCAGACGCCGCCGCCGCCGATCCCATCTCGGGGGATCCAGGAGATCGCCTCCGGCACCCTGCCGGAGAGGGGAATCATCTCCCGGAGGACTCTACGCCGCCATGGTCGCCTCCGGAGTGATGTGTGAGTAGTCTACCCCTGGACTATGGGTCCATAACAGTAGCTAGATGGTTGTTTTCTCCCCATTGTGCTTCATTGTCGGATCTTGTGAGCTGCCTAACATGATCAAGATCATCTATCTGTAATTCTATATGTTGCGTTTGTTGGGATCCGATGAATAGAGAATACTTGTTATGTTGATTATCAAAGTTATGTCTATGTGTTGTTTATGATCTTGCATGCTCTCCGTTACTAGTAGATGCTCTGGCCAAGTAGATGCTTGTAACTCCAAGAGGGAGTATTTATGCTCGATAGTGGGTTCATGCCTGCATTGACACCGGGACAAAGGACGAAAAGTTCTAAGGTTGTGTTGTGCTGTTGCCACTAGGGATAAAACATTGATGCTATGTCTAAGGATGTAGTTGTTGATTACATTACGCACCATACTTAATGCAATTGTCTGTTGCTTTGCAACTTAATACTGGAGGGGGTTTGGATGATAACCTGAAGGTGGACTTTTTAGGCATAGATGCAGTTGGATGGCGGTCTATGTACTTTGTCGTAATGCCCAATTAAATCTCACTATACTCATCATAATATGTATGTGCATGGTCATGCCCTCTTTATTTGTCAATTGCCCAACTGTAATTTGTTCACCCAACATGCTGTTTATCTTATGGGAGAGACACCTCTAGTGAACTGTGGACCCCGGTCCAATTCTCTATACTGAAATACAATCTACCGTAATACTTGTTCTACTGTTTTCTCGCAAACAATCATCTTCCACACAATACGGTTAATCCTTTGTAACAGCAAGCCGGTGAGATTGACAACCTCACTGTTTCGTTGGGGCAAAGTACTTTGGTTGTGTTGTGCAGGTTCCACGTTGGCGCCGAATCCCCGGTGTTGCGCCGCACTACATCCCGCCGCCATCAACCTTCAACGTGCTTCTTGGCTCCTCCTGGTTCGATAAACCTTGGTTTCTTTCGAGGGAAAACTTGCCGCCGTGCGCATCATACCTTCCTCTTGGGGTTCCCAACGAACGTGTGAGTTACACGCCATCAAGCTCTTTTTCGGCGCCGTTGTCGGGAGATCAAGACACGCTGCAAGGGGAGTCTCCACTTCTCAATCTCTTTACTTTGTTTTTGTCTTGCTTAGTTTTATTTACTACTTTGTTTGCTGCACTAAATCAAAATACAAAAATTAGTTGCTAGTTTTACTTTATTTGCTATCTTGTTTGCTATATCAAAAACACAAAAAAATTAGTTACTTGCATTTACTTTATCTAGTTTGCTTTATTTACTGTTGCTAAAATGGCCAACCCTGAAAATACTAAGTTGTGTGACTTCACAACCACAAATAATAATGATTTCTTATGCACACCTATTGCTCCACCCGCTACTACAGCAGAATTCTTTGAAATTAAACCTCGCTTTATCAATCTTGTTATGCGAGAGCAATTTTCTCGGTGTTAGTTCTCGAGTGATGCTGCTGCCCATCTTAATAATTTTGTTGAACTATGTGAAATGCAAAAATATAAAGATGTAGATGGTGACATTATTAAACTAAAATTGTTCCCTTTCTCATTAAGAGGAAGAGCTAAAGATTGGTTGCTATCTCTGCCTAAGAATAGTATTGATTCATGGACTAAATGCAAGGATACTTTTATTGGTAGATATTATCCCCCTGCTAAAATTATATCTTTGAGGAGTAGCATAATGAATTTTAAACAATTAGATACTGAACATGTTGCTCAAGCTTGGGAAAGAATGAAATCTCTGGTTAAAAATTGCCCAACCCATGGACTGACTACTTGGATGATCATCCAAACTTTCTATGCAGGACTAAATTTTTCTTCGCGGAATTTATTGGATTCAGCTGCTGGAGGTACCTTTATGTCCATCACTCTTGGTGAAGCAACAAAGCTTCTTGATAATATGATGATCAACTACTCTGAATGGCACACGGAAAGAGCTCCACAAGGTAAGAAGGTAAATTCTGTCGAAGAAACCTCTTCCTTGAGTGCTAAGATTGATGCTATTATGTCTATGCTTGTGAATGATAGGACTAATATTGATCCTAATAATGTTCCGTTAGCTTCATTGGTTGCACAAGAAGAACATGTTGATGTAAACTTCATTAAAAATAATAATTTCAACAACAATGCTTACCGGAACAATTCTAGTAACAACTATAGGCCATATCCTTATAATAATGGCAACGGCTATGGTAATTCTTATGGGAATTCTTACAACAATAATAGGAGTTCACCCCCTGGACTTGAAGCCATGCTTAAAGAATTTATTAGTACACAAACTGCTTTTAACAAATCTGTTGAAGAAAAGCTTGGGAAAATTGATATACTTGCTTTTAAAGTCGATAGTCTTGCCTCTGATGTTGATCTCTTGAAATCGAAAGTTATGCCTAATAGGGATATTGAAAATAAAACTGTTACTACAGCAAATGCCATCCAAGTTAGAATTAATGAGAATATAAGATTAATGGCTGAACTGCGTGCTAGGTGGGATAGAGAAGAAAATTAAAAACTAGCTAAAGAGAAGAATGTAGCTAAAGTTTGGACTATTACCACCACTTGTAATGCTAATGCTACACATGTTGCTGCACCTCCTACTAATAATAATAAAAGAATTGGTGTTAGCAATGTTTCTACTTCTAATGCAAAGCGCGAGAAACTGCCTGAAATCGCTAAAATCTTTGAAATCGCTCGTGATAAACCGCTGAAATTTTTTCCAACATTGGGGATGATGATCCCATTGCTTTAGATTATAATGGTTTGAATTTTGATGATTGCCACATCTCTGAAGTTATAAAGTTCTTGCAAAAACTTGCTAAAAGTCCTAATGCTAGTGCTATAAATTTGGCTTTCACGCAACATATTACAAATGCTCTCATAAAAGCTAGAGAAGAGAAACTAGAGCGCGAAGCCTCTATTCCTAGAAAGCTAGAGGATGGTTGGGAGCCCATCATTAAGATGAAGGTTAAAGATTTTGATTGTAATGCTTTATGTGATCTTGGTGCAAGTATTTCTGTTATGCCTAAGAAAATTTATAATATGCTTGACTTGTCACCGCTGAAAAATTGTTATTTGGATGTTAATCTTGCTGATCATTCTACAAAGAAACCTTTGGGGAAAGTTGATAATGTTTGCATTACCGTTAACAATAACCTTGTACCCGTTGATTTTGTTGTCTTGGATATTGAATGCAATGCATCTTGTCCCATTATATTGGGAAGACCTTTTCTTCGAACTGTTGGTGCTATCATTGATATGAAGGAAGGTAATATAAAATATCAATTTCCTCTCAAGAAAGGTATGGAACACTTCCCTAGAAAGAGAATGAAGTTACCTTTTGATTCTATTATGAGAACAAATTATGATGTTGACACTTCGTCTCTTGATAATACTTGATACACACTTTCTGCGCCTAGCTGAAAGGCGTTAAAGAAAAGCGCTTATGGGAGACAACCCATGTTTTTACCTACAGTACTTTGTTTTTATTTTGTGTCTTGGAAGTTGTTTACTACTGTAGCCACCTCTCCTTATCTTAGTTTAGTGTTTTGTTGTGCCAAGTAAAGCCGTTGATAGAAAAGTTCATACTAGATTTGGATTACTGCGCAGTTCCAGATTTCTTTGCTGTCACGAATCTGGGTCTACCTCCCTGTAGGTAGCTCAGAAAATTAAGCCAATTTACGTGCATGATCCTCAGATATGTACGCAACTTTCATTAAATTTGAGCATTTTCATTTGAGCAAGTCTGGTGGCCTAATAAAATCCATCTTTACGGACTGTTCTGTTTTGACAGATTCTGCCTTTTATTTTGCATTGCCTCTTTTGCTATGTTGGATGAATTTCTTTGATCCATTAATGTCCAGTAGCCTTATGCAATGTCCAGAAGTGTTAAGAATGATTGTGTCACCTCTGAACATGTTAATTTTTATTGTCACTAACCCTCTAATGAGTTGTTCTAAGTTTGGTGTGGAGGAAGTTTTCAAGGATCAAGAGAGGAGTATGATGCAACATGATCAAGGAGAGTGAAAGCTCTAAGCTTGGGGATGCCCCGGTGGTTCACCCCTGCATATACTAAGAAGACTCAAGCGTCTAAGCTTGGGGATGCCCAAGGCATCCCCTTCTTCATCGACAACATTATCAGGTTCCTCCCCTGAAACTATATTTTTATTCCATCACATCTTATGTGCTTTGCTTGGAGCGTCGGTTTGTTTTTGTTTTTTGTTTTGTTTGAATAAAATGGATCCTAGCATTCACTTTATGGGAGAGAGACACGCTCCGCTGTAGCATATGGACAAGTATGTCCTTAGTTTCTACTCATAGTATTCATGGCGAAGTTTCTTCTTCGTTAAATTGTTATATGGTTGGAATTGGAAAATGATACATGCAGTAATTGCTATTAATGTCTTGGGTAATGTGATACTTGGCAATTGTTGTGCTCATGTTTAAGCTCTTGCATCATATGCTTTGCACCCATTAATGAAGAAATACATAGAGCATGCTAAAATTTGGTTTGCATATTTGGTTTCTCTAAGGTCTAGATAATTTCTAGTATTGAGTTTGAACAACAAGGAAGACGGTGTAGAGTCTTATAATGTTTTCAATATGTCTTTTATGTGAGTTTTGCTGCACCGGTTCATCCTTGTGTTTGTTTCAAATAAGCCTTGCTAGCCTAAACCTTGTATCGAGAGGGAATACTTCTCATGCATCCAAAATACTTGAGCCAACCACTATGCCATTTGTGTCCACCATACCTACCTACTACATGGTATTTTCCGCCATTCCAAAGTAAATTGCTTGAGTGCTACCTTTAAAATTCCATCATTCACCTTTGCAATATATAGCTCATGGGACAAATAGCTTAAAAACTATTGTGGTATTGAATATGTAATTATGCACTTTATCTCTTATTAAGTTGCTTGTTGTGCGATAACCATGTTTACTGGGGACGCCATCAACTACTCTTTGTTGAATTTCATGTGAGTTGCTATGCATGTTCGTCTTGTCTGAAGTAAGAGAGATCTACCACCTAATGGTTAAGCATGCATATTGTTAGAGAAGAACATTGGGCCGCTAACTAAAGCCATGATCCATGGTGGAAGTTTCAGTTTTGGACAAATATCCTCAATCTCATATGAGAAAATTATTAATTGTTGTTACGTGCTTATGCATAAAAGAGGAGTCCATTATCTGTTGTCTATGTTGTCCCGGTATGGATGTCTAAGTTGAGAATAATCAATAGCGAGAAATCCAATGCGAGCTTTCTCCTTAGACCTTTGTACAGGTGGCATAGAGGTACCCCTTTGTGACACTTGGTTAAAACATGTGCATTGCGATGATCCGGTAGTCCAAGCTAATTAGGACAAGGTGCGGGCACTATTAGTACACTATGCATGAGGCTTGCAACTTGTAAGATATAATTTACATGATACATATGCTTTATTACTACCGTTGACAAAATTGTTTCATGTTTTCAAAATCAAAGCTCTAGCACAAATATAGCAATCGATGCTTTTCCTCTATGGAGGACCATTCTTTTACTTTCAATGTTGAGTCAGTTCACCTATTTCTCTCCACCTCAAGAAGCAAACACTTGTGTGAACTGTGCATTGATTCCTACATACTTGCTTATTGCACTTATTATATTACTCTATGTTGACAATATCCATGAGATATACGTGTTATGAGTTGAAAGCAACCGCTGAAACTTAATCTTCCTTTGTGTTGCTTCAATGCTTTTACTTTGAATTATTGCTTTATGAGTTAACTCTTATGCAAGACTTATTGATGCTTGTCTTGAAGTGCTATTCATGAAAAGTCTTTGCTTTATGATTCACTTGTTTACTCATGTCATATACATTGTTTTGATCGCTGCATTCACTACATATGCTTTACAAATAGTATGATCAAGGTTATGATGGCATGTCACTCCAGAAATTATCTGTGTTATCGTTTTACCTGCTCGGGACGAGCAGAACTAAGCTTGGGGATGCTGATACGTCTCCGACGTATCGATAATTTCTTATGTTCCATGCCACATTATTGATGTTATCTACATGTTTTATGCACACTTTATGTCATATTCGTGCATTTTCTGGAACTAACCTATTAACAAGATGCCGAAGTGCCGATTCTTTGTTCTGCTGTTTTTGGTTTCAGAAATCCTAGTAACGAAATATTCTCGGAATTGGACGAAATCAACGCCCAGGGTCCTATTTTGCCACGAAGCTTCCAGAAGTCCGAAGAGGAGACGAAGAGGGGCCACGAGGGGGCCACACCCTAGGGCGGCGCAGCCCCCCCCCCCCTTGGCCGCGCGGCCCTGTGGTGTGGGGCCCTCGTGCCGCCTCCTGACCTGCCCTTCCGCCTACTTAAAGCCTCCGTTGCGAAACCCCCAGTACCGAGAGCCACGATACGGAAAACCTTCCAGAGACGCCACCGCCGCCGATCCCATCTCGGGGGATCCAGGAGATCGCCTCCGGCACCCTGCCGGAGAGGGGAATCATCTCCCGGAGGACTCTACGCCACCATGGTCGCCTCCGGAGTGATGTGTGAGTAGTCTACCCCTGGACTATGGGTCCATAACAGTAGCTAGATGGTTGTCTTCTCCCCATTATGCTTCATTGTCGGATCTTGTGAGCTGCCTAACATGATCAAGATCATCTATCTGTAATTCTATATGTTGCGTTTGTTGGGATCCGATGAATAGAGAATACTTGTTATGTTGATTATCAAAGTTATGTCTATGTGTTGTTTATGATCTTGCATGCTCTCCGTTACTAGTAGATGCTTTGGCCAAGTAGATGCTTGTAACTCCAAGAGGGAGTATTTATGCTCGATAGTGGGTTCATGCCTGCATTGACACCGGGACAAAGGATGTAAAAGTTCTAAGGTTGTGTTGTGTTGTTGCCACTAGGGATAAAACATTGATGCTATGTCTAAGGATGTAGTTGTTGATTACATTACGCACCATACTTAATGCAATTGTCTGTTGCTTTGCAACTTAATACTGGAGGGGGTTCGGATGATAACCTGAAGGTGGACTTTTTAGGCATAGATGCAGTTGGATGGCGGTCTATGTACTTTGTCGTAATGCCCAATTAAATCTCACTATACTCATCATAATATGTATGTGCATGGTCATGCCCTCTTTATTTGTCAATTGCCCAACTGTAATTTGTTCACCCAACATGCTGTTTATATTATGGGAGAGACACCTCTAGTGAACTGTGGACACCGGTCCAATTCTCTATACTGAAATACAATCTACTGCAATACTTGTTCTACTGTTTTCTGCAAACAATCATCTTCCACACAATACGGTTAATCCTTTGTAACAGCAAGCCGGTGAGATTGACAACCTCACTGTTTCGTTGGGGCAAAGTACTTTGGTTGTGTTGTGCAGGTTCCACGTTGGCGCCGGAATCCCTGGTGTTGCGCCGCAGTACATCCCGCCGCCATCAACCTTCAACATGCTTCTTGGCTCCTCCTGGTTCGATAAACCTTGGTTTCTTTCTGAGGGAAAACTTGCTGCTGTGCGCATCATACCTTCCTCTTGGGGTTCCCAACGAACGTGTGAGTTCCACGCCATCAATAAAGCTAAGAACATATGTGTTCATACGAAACAGCGGAGTGTGTCTCTCTCCCAAAAAAAGAATGCTAGGATCCGATCTTATTCAAACAAAACAAAAATAAAAACAAACAGACGCTCCAATTAAAGCACATAAGATGTGACGGAATAAAAATATAGTTTCACTAGAGGTGACCTGATAAGTTGTCGATGAAGAAGGGATGCCTTGGGCATCCCCAAGCTTAGACGCTTGGGTCTTCTTAAAATATGCAGGGATGAACCACGGGGGCATCCGCAAGCTTAAACTCTTCACTCTTCTTGATCATATTGTATCATCCTCCTCTCTTGACCCTTGAAAACTTCCTCCACACCAAACTTAAAACAAACTCATTAGAGGGTCAGTGCATAATTCATATATTCAGAGGTGACATAATCATTCTTAACACTTCTGGACATTGCACAAAGCTACTGAAAGTTAATGGAACAAAGAAATCCATCAAACATAGCAAAACAGGCAATGCGAAATAAAAGGCAGAATCTGTCAAAACAGAACAGTCCGTAAAGACGAATTTTTTAGAGGCACCAGACTTGCTCAGATGAAAATGCCCAAATTGAATGAAAGTTGCGTACATATCTGAGGATCACGGACGTAAATTGGCAGATTTTTCTGAGTTACCTACAGAGAACCATACCCAAATTCGTGACAGCAAGAAATCTGTTTCTGCGCAATAATCCAAATCTAGTATTGACTTTACTATCAAAGACTTTACTTGGCACAACAATGCAATAAAATAAAGATAAGGAGAGGTTGCTACAGTAGTAACAACTTCCAAGACTCAAATATAAAACAAAGTGCAGAAGTAAAATAATGGGTTGTCTCCCATAAGCGCTTTTCTTTAACGCCTTTCAGCTAGGCGCAGAAAGTGTGAATCAAGTATTATCAAGAGATGAAGCATTGACAGAGGGGTTTGGAGTTTTCTCAACTATACATGTTATCTTATCTATGTAAGTTTCAGAGGCTCCTTTTTCGTTATACTTAGGCTTGCTATTCTCATCAAACAAATTTTCGGGAACAAGCCAACCATAATTATTTTCTAGTGCCTCAAACATTCCTAAGAGTTTGCAAGGTATCGGTACTTTAATCTCCCTACCATCATTAACATTACTAGTGTACCTTATTCTATCCATGTCCATCTTTTAAAGTGTTCTTTTAAAATCAGGGAACAAACCAAGCCTCTTATGCTTGATAAAAACTTTTCTAGCTTCTTTAGCTATATCTTCAAATTTTCTAACAAGGACTTTTAAAACAAAATCTCTCTTTTCTCCCATCTCCATATCAGAAAGTGTTAGAAACATATGTTGTATTATGGGATTGAGATTAACAAATCTAGTTTTTAACATGTGTACCAAACAGGCAGAAGCACTTTCATAAGTAGGAAAAACTGTTACCAAGGATCTATCTTCAAAATCTTCAACCTTACTAACATGAGTGAAAAATGCTTCTATATTATCTTTTCCAATGATAGACCCTTGTCCTACCGATATGTCTTTCAAAGTGAACTTAGGAGGAAACATGATGAAATAAACAAAAGGTAAATAAAGTAAATGCAAATAACTATTTTTTTTGTGTTTTTAATATAGAGAACAAGACAGTAAATAAAGTAAAACTAGCAACTAATTTTTTTGTGTTTTATTTTAGTGCAGCAAACAAAGTAGTAAATAAAATAAAGCAAGACAAAAACAACGTAAAGAGATTGGAAGTGGGAGACTCCCCTTGTAGCGTGTCTTGATCTCCCCGGCAACGGCGCCAGAAAACAGTCTTGATGCGCGTGAGACACACGTCCATTGGGAACCCCAAGAGGAAGGTGTGATGTGCACAGCAGTAAGTTTTCCCTCAGAAAGAAACCAAGGTTTATCAAACCAGGAGGAGCCAAGAAGCACGTTGAAGGTTGTTGGTGGCGGAGTGTAGTGCGGCGCAACACCAGGGATTCCGGCGCCAACGTGGAACCTGCACAACACAATCACAGTACTTTGCCCCAACGTAACAGTGAGGTTGTCAATCTCACCGGCTTGCTATAAACAAAGGATTAGATGTATAGTGTGGATGATGATGTTTGTTTGCGAAGAACAGTAAAGAACAATTGCAGTAGATTGTATTTCAGATGTAAAGAATAGGACCGGGGTCCACAGTTCACTAGTGGTGTCTCTTCCATAAGATAAATAGATGTTGGGTGAACAAATTACAGTTGGGCAATTGACAAATAAAGAAGGCATAACAATGCACATACAAATATCATGATGAGTACTATGAGATTTAATCAAGGCATTACGACAAAGTACATAGACCGCTATCCAGCATGCATCTATGTCTAAAAAGTCCACTTTCAGGTTATCATCCGAACCCCTTCCGGTATTAAGTTGCAAGCAACAGACAATTGCATTAAGTATGGTGCGTAATGTAATCAACACAAATATCCTTAGACAAAGCATCGATGTTTTATCCCTAGTGGCAACAGCACATCCACAACCTTAGAACTTTCTCACATCGTCCTGCATTTAATGGAGGCATGAACCCACTATCGAGCATAAATACTCCCTCTTGGAGTCACAAGTATCAACTTGGCCAGAGCCTCTACTAGCAACGGAGAGCATGCAAGAACATAAACAACATATATGATAGATTGATAATCAACTTGACATAGTATTCAATATTCATCGGATCCCAACAAACACAACATGTAGCATTACAAATAGATGATCTTGATCATGATAGGCAGCTCACAAGATCTAACATGATAGCACAATGAGGAGAAGACAACCATCTAGCTACTGCTATGGACCCATAGTCCAGGGCTTGGGCCGCGCCGCCCTGTTGTGTGGCCACCTCTTGGCCCCACCTCGTTTCCTCTTCGGACTTCTGGAAGCTTCGTGGAAAAATAGGACCCTGGGCGTTGATTTCGTCCAATTCCGAGAATATTTCCTTACTAGGATTTCTGAAACCAAAAACAGCAGAAAACAAAGAATCGGCTCTTCGGCATCTCGTCAATAGGTTAGTGCCGGAAAATGCATAATAATGACATATAATGTGTATAAAACATGTGAGTATCATCATAAAAGTAGCATGGAACACAAGAAATTATAGATACGTTTGGGACGTATCAACAACCTCACTGTTACGTTGGGGCAAAGTACTTTGATTGTGTTGTGCAGGTTCCACGTTGGGGCCGGAAGCCCTGGTGTTGCGCCGCACTACACTTCGCCGCCATCAACCTTCAACATGCTTCTTGGCTCCTACTGGTTCGATAAACCTTGGTTTCTTTCTGAGGGAAAACTTGCTACTGTACGCATCACACCTTCCTCTTGGGGTTCCCAACGGACGTGTGTTAACTGCACGCATCAAGCTCTTTTTCTGGCGCCGTTGCCGGGGAGATCAAGACACGCGGCAAGGGGAGTCTCCACTTCCAATCTCTTTACTTTGTTTTTGTCTTGCTTTACTTTACTTTATTTACTGCTTTGTTTGCTCTTATATCAAAAAAAAAAAAAAAATAGTTGCTAGCTTTACTTTATTTTCTTGTTTGCGTTCTCTATATCAAAAACACACAAAAAAAATTAGTTCCTTGCATTTACTTTATTTAGTTTGCTTTATTTACTACTGTTAAAATGAATACTCCTGAAAACACTAAGTTGTGTAACTTCACTAGCACAAATAATAATGATTTCTTATGCACACCTATTGCTCCACCTGCTACTACAGCAGAATTCTTTGAAATTAAACCTGCTTTACTAAATATTGTCATGAGAGAGCAATTTTCTGGTGTTAGTTCTGATGATGCTGCTGCCCATCTTAATAATTTTGTTGAACTTTGTGAAATGCAAAAGTATAAGGATGTAGATGGTGATATTATAAAATTGAAATTGTTTCCTTTCTCCTTAAGAGGAAGAGCTAAAGATTGGTTGCTATCTTTGCCTAAGAATAGTATTGATTCATGGACTAAATGTAAGGATGCTTTTATTGGTAGATATTATCCTCCCGCTAAAATTATATCTTTGAGAAGTAGCATAATGAATTTTAAGCAATTGGATAATGAACATGTTGCTCAAGCATGGGAGAGAATGAAATCTTTGGTAAAGAATTGCCCAACCCATGGACTAACTACTTGGATGATCATCCAAACCTTTTATGCAGGACTGAATTTTTCTTCGCGGAACCTATTGGATTCAGCTGCTGGAGGTACCTTTATGTCCATCACTTTGGGGGCGGCTACAAAGCTTCTTGATGATATGATGATCAATTACTCCGAATGGCACACGGAAAGAGCTCCACAAGGTAAGAAGGTAAATTCTGTCGAAGAAACCTCCTCCTTGAGTGATAAGATTGATGTGATTATGTCTATGCTTGTGAATGGTAGATCTAATGTTGATCCTAATAATGTTCCTTTAGCTTCATTGGTTGCCCAAGAAGAACATGTTGATGTGAATTTCATTAAAAGTAATAATTTCAACAACAATGCTTATAGGAATAATTCTGGTAACAACTATAGGCCATATCCTTCTGCTAATAGTAATGGTTATGGTAATTCTTATGGGAATTCTTACAACAATAATAGGAATGTACCCTCTGGTTTTGAAGCCATGCTTATAGAATTTATTAGTACACAAACTGCTTTTAACAAATCTGTTGAGGAAAAGCTTGATAAAATCGATATTCTTGCTTCTAAGGTTGATAGACTTGCCTCTGATGTTGATCTTTTAAAATCGAAAGTTATGCCTAATAAGGATAATGATAATAAGATTGTTACTACAGCAAATGCCATCCAAGTTAGAATTAATGAGAATATAAGATTGATGGCTGAATTGCATGCTAGGTGGGAAAGAGAAGAAAACGAAAAACTTGCTAAAAAGAATAATGTAGCTAAAGTTTGGACTATTACCACCACTAGTAATGATGATGCTTCACATGTTGCTAAAACTACTACTATCAATGGTAAAATAATTGGTGTTGGCAATGTTTCTACTCCTAGTGCAAAGCGTGCAAAACTGCCCGAAACTGCTAAAACTGCTGAAACTGTTTGTGATAAAACTGCTGAAATTTTTCAAAATATTAGGGACAATGATCCCATTGCTGTAGATCATAATGGTTTAGATTTTGATGGTTGTCACATCTCTGAAGTTATAAAGTTCTTACAAAAACTTGCTAAAAGTCCCAATGCTAGTGCTATAAATTTGGCCTTTACAAAACATATTACAAATGCTCTCATAAAAGCTAGAGAAGAGAAACTAAAACTTGAAACTTCTATTCCTAGGAAGTTAGAAGATGGTTGGGAGCCCATCATTAAGATGAGGGTCAATGATTTTGATGTAATGCTTTATGTGATCTTGGTGCAAGTATTTCTGTTATGCCTAAGAAAATCTATGATATGCTTGACTTGCCAGCATTGAAAAATTGTTATTTGGATGTTAATCTTGCTGATAATGCTATAAAGAAACCTTTGGGGAGGATTGATAATGTTCATATTATGGTTAACAATAACCTTGTCCCCGTTGATTTTGTTGTCTTGGATATTGAATGCAATGCATCTTGTCCCATTATATTGGGAAGACCTTTTCTTCGAACTGTTGGTGCTACTATTGATATGAAGGAAGGTAATATTAAATATCAATTTCCTCTCAAGAAAGGTATGGAACACTTCCCTAGAAAGAGAATAAAGTTACCTTATGATTCTATTATTAGAACAAATTATGATGTCGATGCTTCATCTCTTGATAATACTTGATTCACACTTTCTGCGTCTAGCTGAAAGGCGTTAAAGAAAAGCGCTTATGGGAGACAACCCATTATTTTACTTCTGCACTTTGTTTTATATTTGAGTCTTGGAAGTTGTTACTACTGTAGCAACCTCTCCTTATCTTTATTTTATTGCATTGTTGTGCCAAGTAAAGTCTTTGATAGTAAAGTCAATACTAGATTTGGATTACTGCGTAGAAACAGATTTCTTGCTGTCACGAATTTGGACAGGGTTCTCTGTAGGTAACTCAGAAAAATCTGCCAATTTACGTGCGTGATCCTCAGATATGTACGCAACTTTCATTCAATTTGAGAATTTTCATCTGAGCAAGTTAAGTGCCCCTGAAAAATTCGTCTTTACGGACTGTTCTGTTTTGACAGATTCTGCCTTTTATTTCGCATTGCCTGTTTTGCTATGTTTGATGGATTTCTTTGTTCCATTAACTTTCAGTAGCTTTGTGCAATGTCCAGAAGTGTTAAAAATGATTATGTGACCTCTGAATACATGAATTTTCAATTATGCACTAACCCTCTAATGAGTTTGTTTTGAGTTTGGTGTGGAGGAAGTTTTCAAGGGTCAAGAGAGGAGGATGATACAATATGATCAAGAAGAGTGAAAAGTCTAAGCTTGGGGATGCACCCGTGGTTCATCCCTGCATATTTTAAGAAGACTCAAGCATCTAAGCTTGGGGATGCCCAAGGCATTCCCTTCTTCATCGACAACTTATCAGGTCACCTCTAGTGAAACTATATTTTTATTCAGTCACATCTTATGTACTTTACTTGGAGCGTCTGTTTGTTTTTATTTTTATTTTGTTTAAATAAAATCGGATCCTAGCATTCTTTGTGTGGGAGAGAGACACGCTCCGATGTTGCATATGAACACATGTGTTCTTAGCTTTATTCTTAATGTTCATTGCGAAGGTTGAACTACTTCGTTCATTGATATATGGTTGGAAACGGAAAATGCTTCATGTGGTAATTGGTATAATGTCTTGAATAATTTGATACTTGGCAATTGTTATACTCATATAGATCATGTTTAAGCTCTTGCATCATGTACTTTGTACCTATTAATGAAGAACTACATAGAGCTTGTTAAAATTTGGTTTGCATGATTGGTCTCTAGAGTCTAGATATTTTCTGGTTAAGGTGTTTGAACAACAAGGAGACGATGTAAAGTCTTATAATACTTACAATATGTTCATATGTGAGTCTTGCTGCACCGTTTTATACTTGAGTTTCCTTCAAACAACCTTGCTAGCCTAGCCTTGTATTGAGAGGGATTCTTCTCGTGCATCCAAATCCTTGAGCCAAAAACTATGCCATTTGTGTCCACCATACCTACCTACTACATGGTATTTCTCTGCCATTCCAAAGTACATTACTTGAGTGCTACCTTTAAACTTCTATTCTTTGCCTTTACAATACATAGCTCATGGGAAAATAGCCTTAAAAACTATTGTGGTGAAGAATATGTTGCTATGTGTCTTATTTCTTAATAAGTTGCTTGTTGAGCGGTAACCATGTTTCTGGGGACGCCATCAACTTTTACCTTTGTTGAATATCATGTGAGTTGCTATGCATGTTCGTCTTGTTTGAAGTAAGGGCGATTTTCATGTTCAAATGGTTTGAGTATGCATATTGTTAGAGAAGAACATTGGGCCGCTAACTAAAGCCATGAATCATGGTGGAAGTTTCAGTTTGGACGCAAATCCTCAATCTCTTATGAGAATTTTATCTGTTGTTAAAAGAGGAGTCCATTATTTGTTGTCTATGTTGTCCCGGTATGGATGTCTAAGTTGAGAATAATCAAAAGCGAGAAATCCAATGCGAACTTTCTCCTTAGACCTCTGTACAGGCGGCATAGAGGTACCCCTTTGTGACACTTGGTTGAAACATATGCTATGCAATGATAATCCGTGTTAATCCAAGCTAATTAGGACAAGGTGCGAGCACTATTAGTATTCTATGCATGAGGCTTGCAACTTATAGGATATCTTATACATAACACATATGATTTATTACTACCGTTGACAAAATTGTTTCTATATTTTTAAAATGAAAAGCTCTAGCACAAAAATAGTAATCCATGCTTCCCTCTGCGACGGGCCATTCTTCTACCTTATTGTTGAGTCAGTTTACCTACTTCTTTCTATCTTAGAAGCAAACACTTGTGTAAGCTGTGTGCATTGATTCTTACATGTTTACCTATTGCACTTGTTATATTACTTTGTGTTGACAATTATCCCTGAGATATACATGTTGAAGTTGAAAGCAACCGCTGAAACTTATATCTTCCTTTGTGTTGCTTCAAAGCTTTCTACTAAGAATTTATTGCTTTATGAGTAACTCTTATGCAAGTCTTATTGATGCTTGTCTTGAAAGTATTATTCATGAAAAGTCTTTGCTATATGATTCAGTTGTTTACTCATTGTCTTCATCATTGCTTCGAATCGCTGCATTCATCTCATGTGCTTTACAATAGTATTGATCAAGATTATGATAGCATGTCACTTCAGAAATTATCCTTGTTATCGTTTACCTACTCGAGGGCGAGTAGGAACTAAGCTTGGGGATGCTTGATACGTCTCAAACGTATCTATAATTTCTTATGTTCCATGCTACTTTTATGATGATACTCACATGTTTTATACACATTATATGTCATTATTATGCATTTTCCGGCACTAACCTATTGACGAGATGCCGAAGAGCCGATTCTTGTTTTCACATTGCTTTTGGTTTCAGAAATCCTAGTAAGGAAATATTCTCGGAATTGGACGAAATCAATGCCCAGGGGCTTATTTTTCCACGAAGCTTCCAGAAGACCGAGGGAGAAACGAAGTGGGGCCACGGGGCGCCGCCACACTAGGGCGGCGCGGCCTAAGGGGGGCCCGCGCGGCCCTAGCGTGTGGGGCCCCCGTGACTCCTCCGACTCCGCCCTTCCGCCTACTTAAAGCCTTCGTCACGAAACCCTCTGTACCGAGAGCCACGATACGGAAAACCTTCCAGAGACGCCGCCGCCGCCAATCCCATCTCGGGGGATTCAGGAGATCGCCTCCGGCACCCTGCCGGAGAGGGGAATCATCTCCCGGAGGGCTCTTCATCGCCATGATCGCCTCCGGATCGATGTGTGAGTAGTTCACCCCTGGACTATGGGTCCATAGGAGTAGCTAGATGGTTGTCTTCTCCTCATTGTGCTATCATGTTAGATCTTGTGAGCTGCCTATCATGATCAAGATCATCTATTTGTAATGCTACATTTTGTGTTTGTTGGGATCCGATGAATATTGAATACTATGTCAAGTTGATTATCAATCTATCATATATGTTGTTTATGTTCTTGCATGCTCTCCGTTGCTAGTAGAGGCTCTGGCCAAGTTGATACTTGTAACTCCAAGAGGGAGTATTTATGCTCGATAGTGGGTTCATGCCTCCATTGAAGCTGGGAGCTTGTGAGAACGGTCTCAGGTTGTGGATGTGCTGTTGCCACTAGGGATAAAACATCGATACTTTGTCTAAGGATATTTGTGTTGATTACATTACGCACCATACTTAATGCAATTGTCTGTTGTTTACAACTTAATACCGGAAGGGGTTCGGATGATAACCTGAAAGTGGACTATTTAGGCATAGATGCATGCTGGATAGCGGTCTATGTACTTTGTCGTAATGCCCTGATTAAATCTCATAGTACTCATCATGATATATGTATGTGCATTGTTATGCCTTCTTTATTTGTCAACTGCCCAACTGTAATTTGTTCACCCAACATGCTATTTATCTTATGGGAGAGACACCACTAGTGAACTGTGGACCCCGGTCCATTCTTTACATCTGAAATACAATCTACTGCAATTGTTCTTTACTGTTCTTCGCAAACAAACATCATCTTCCACACTATACAATTAATCCTTTGTTTACAGCAAGCCGGTGAGATTGACAACCTCACTGTTACGTTGGGGCAAAGTACTTTGATTGTGTTGTGCAGGTTCCACGTTGGCGCCGGAATCCCTGGTGTTGCGCCGCACTACACTTCGCCGCCATCAACCTTCAACGTGCTTCTTGGCTCCTACTGGTTCGATAAACCTTGGTTTCTTTCTGAGGGAAAACTTGCTACTGTACGCATCACACCTTCCTCTTGGGGTTCCCAACGGACGTGTGTTAACTGCATGCATCAGCTGTACGCATCACACCTTCCTCTTGGGGTTCCGAACGGACGTGTGCTTCACGCGTTATCAGGGTTTTGGATGGATGGTTGAAGATGCTCGAGGAGAGAAAGAGAAAGAGCATGAGTGGCGCGGCCCCCTCGTGGGTCGCGCTACCTGGTCTCTTTCGGGCCTCCGAGCCCCGCTCGTGAGGTTCCAGTGCCCCAGATCATCGTCTTCGTGACATAATAATACTCGAAAAATCCTAGGTCAATTTGACTTTGTTTAGGTTCCTAAAAGTTGAAAATACACAAAACAATGAATTCTTGTTACGCGGAGTTATAACCAAAATTAGGGGGATCATTAGTAAATCCCCTGAATCAATATAAATCATGGATATAACATTATATAAGATCCAAATATAAGTAAATATGGTGTATCAATAAACTACAAAGTTCATATATGCATTTGACATGCATCACATAGCGATGATGCACTTGTGGCGTTGGCGTTGGAGGCTGCTCCTACGCAGCCTTGAGCATCGCCTCGACTCCTCCTTTTTTACATATGTCTCCGTCTCGTCAGAAAATCTAAGTCCTCTTCCTACTTCGGGAGAGGGCAAATCCTACCGCATCGGAGCCTCCGGTGAAGGGGAAATCGACGACATCATCATCACCACTCCTCCTTGGCGCAGGGGGAGAATTCTCCACCAACATCTCCATCAGCATCATCACCACCATCACCATCTCCGAGATCAACTCCATTCCCCTCATAGTTGTGTGATAGATCGAACGCTAGATATTGTTTTAAGTGCTATTGCATGATTGTGATTAGCATTTTGTCTTTATTTGGTGGAGAGATTATAATTTTAGATTATGTTGTAATCATTATGCCTTTGATCCACACCATGATTGGCATTTGTGAGTAGCTCCCCATGTCCATGAGGGCATAAGATGACATGGCTATGATTCTATATGATGTGCAATGAGTATTTGATCAAGTTTTTATTTTTTTTATGTTGTTCTATGATGGTTTTATGCAAACGTCGACTACATATTACTTCACCTATATGGTCTTATAGGGCTGCACTTTAATGTGATGATTAGGGTTGGAAGGGATGAAATGATACAAAACCGTTTTCCAGTACTTTGAGTTGCATTAGAGGGGTTTATGTCGGGGACCAATGAACTAAATGCTATGATGGAACATTTATGTCTTAATGATTCCTATACTTGCTCATGAAAATGGATCTAGAACACATCATAAGGGGTGTACTTGTTCATATCTATGGCTACACCTAATTTAAACTCCGCCCCTAAGGGAATGAAACTTGACAAGATATTCACCATGTTGTGTAAAAATCTAAATGCTAGTAAACCCTTGCCACCCTCGGGAACACTTCTCACATATAAGTTCACACACACCTGAGCTTGTGCTCTTGTTGCATAGAGGGTTGAGCTTTCTCTCATTGAGAGCATTTACATACCGCTATTTACTTTCAAGTCTTTTATTTTTATTGCAAACTATAGACTCAAAACACCAAAAATACTGCATCCTTTTTATTGTTTACTTGTCAAACGTACTAACCAGTACCTTCAGCTCCTCGTGTGTTTGACAACCTTTCTTATTGAAAAGTACTACAATTGTTCTTGTGCACTTGGGGCCATCAGTAGCACACCGGTTGGCGAGGAGGATCACCGACACGAAGCGTGCGGCTGTCGTACTCGAAGAGCGTCTGGTCGATGCCCTGCCCGTGCAACCATGCATGTCGTTCAACTTGGTTGAATCAACAGGAGTCGGGGCTGGCGAATCAGGCAACTTTGGCTTCCCTCTTGCACTGGAAGACTTCGCCCATTCCAGGCTTGTTAGCTCCCACATCGGGTCGTCCCACTATCGCGATGAAATCCGCGCTCAACGCTCGTCGACGAGGGGGTGAAGCTCCATAGACCCCCTAACAATGGAAGGACTACGCACCTGCCATTGGGCATGTGCTACCGGCGATGGAGGTGGTACTCCGGCGGCACGAGCAGACGGGCTCGGTGAAGCACTGTCGCTTCGTCAAGGGTGAGATATCGAGGGGCATGGGCGGAGACGGAAGGGGTGAGTGGTTTATGGCGGGCAGACATGCACACTGATGACATTAGGGGCTCTACCATCACCACGTGGATCGGCGCGCCGGCAAGGGTGTACGGACGGTTTTATTGAGCTCGAAAAGTGCCAACGCTTTATTGTGCGCGTTGGTGTGAGCCCAAAAACACCACCGTCTCCTAAAATGCTATGGGGCGCGCCGGTGAAGATGATCTAACATGTTTTACAATGGAAGTTAGCTATGATTTTTTTTTTGTCACGGAGCCTTCTTCAAGCTAGCATGGCGTGCTTTGTCACATAATACATTCTCATTTACCAACAATTTGTGATATCTTATTATTGCACGATATTAAATGTAGTTTAAACCTTGATAACCAATGATTAACCAGCCTATTTTTATGATCACGTCCAGACCGGTACGTACGAGAGTCAGGACTCAGGAGGAGGCGATCCAAAGGCGGCCATGAAAACCCATCTAGGGTTTCGTCCCCTCGCTGGCGACGCGTTGGTCCGCTCTGCTCTCGGTGGCTTCAGGGCCTTGGAGGAGTGGCGGACTACCGCCTCTCGCAGGCAGAGAGTTTTCATTCCTTGTTAGGTTGTTTTAGTGTCTTCTTCGGGATGGTGAGACGGCGGCTACATCATGAAGTCAGAATAAGATCCTCCCCGTCCTATCCTCGCTTCGATGATGCGTCTTGCATCGGCGGAGGGCATGTGGAGTCGTGTGCCCAACGGATCTCATGTGCTCCGATCAGTTTTCGTGTTCCTTGGTGTGGTTTCGTAGTTTCAGGATAGTCTCTTCAGATCTATGGTTGTCATCTTGCCGACGATTGCTGCTCTGGTGTGTTGGTCCTTTGGGACCTTGTCATGACGACTTCTCGTTAGTCTACTACAACAAGCTCTACTACGACAAGCTATGGCTGGCTTCAATGATGTAGGGGCGAGAACGGCGGCGCCTTTAGCTCGTGTCAGTGTGTAATCGTCGCTAGGTGGTCCAAATACCTAGTTGTAATTTTTATTACTTTTTGATCTGTTTGTAGTGCTATTGATGATTACTAATAGATCGGCGGAATTTTCGCAGAAAAAACTAATGGTTATTCTCCGTCTACTTAAAATGGCTAAATATATTTGAATCTGAAAAATATATCTTTACTATTAAATGAGAGTTGGTCGTTTGACACTCAACGCACTTTGATGGTCGTCATTAGAAACATCGTGTCCGTCCAATTAATCTCAAGGTCTCCCCTACGTCCGATCTAATTTCATTGTATCAATCATGGCATCATAATACAATCAATTAATTAGGAAAGATATATTTTCTTGCTAAAAAAAAAACCGCACAACCATCTCACGAGAGAACAAATTTGGGACAGATCTGATCCTTCTTGTTTAGGCAGATTTCTCCACAAAAAACAGATAATCAATAGACGGTAATATATCTTTCCTTCTGAAGCGCATGCATTCTACCAATATCGTGGATCAAATGTGCCTTCTATCCTCTCACGTTGGTGACGATGGCTAAAGGCACGTGATGGACTGAGGCTGGAGATCCTCGACGTCGTGCTGCTCCGGCCGCCGTGGCAAGGATCGTGTCTCCATCCAGGAGATCGATGACTACATCGATCGCATCGTCGTCCTCCTCTTCTCACTTCGCCCGATTATTTTCCTATCGATTGCATCATCGGTGGCCACATCTCGCTTCCCACGATTATTCCATATTAATTCTTGTCGTTTGTACTTTGTAATCAAAATTAACCGATCAAATCTTGCAGGCCCCTGACGCCGTGAACCAGACGTAGCACGACCACCAGAAAAACTGGAGGTGAAGAGAGGCCGCTGAACGAGGTAAACCACTTCCTGCCTCTCGTCTTGCATTTTTCTCTCCCTAGCATTACAACACGGTAGCTGCACTGGCATGCTATGGCCTAAGGCTCTGTAGAGCTGGCCACGCAGCCTCCGCTCCCTAACTCGCGCTGCCAACAGATCTCCACATCAGAATTCGTCCCGCCACACATGACCAGAGCTGGTCGAACTGACTGGACGCCGCCGCGCCGTTTTCCTTCCTCCTAACACATCCAACTAAATCAAACTAACACTGACGCCACCGGCGCAAAGCAGGAGACAAGTATCTAAGGCATCCGCCTGTCTTTCATTTGACAAAATTCTTAGATACTACAAGAAGGCAGCTTCTGTTCCGTTTCATTAGCACATCAGCGAGCATATCAACTTTTTTATTTTCACAAAATATGACCCTAGCTGTGCACGTCGTGATAGAGTAGCTTATGGTGTTGATCTCATACTTCTGGGATGGCCTGGTTGCTCCAATGGTTACATCCCGCATTTTCCACATTTTCCAAAGATGAATCCAAAATTTTAAGATTCGAATTTTGTGTGCAATGACATGCCTGCCTCACCAAGTCACCATCATAGACAATCTCGATGGTTAGATGGATCCTCCAAAATTGATGAGCCGTCAAGCTGCCAGACCGGATGAATCAGACGCGGCGGCCTGAGATGCGGAGAGAACTGCATTGGCAAGCGCTACCTAAAATGGGTTGAGGAGAAGGAGGCGATTTTATCGACCTCTTGAATCTTCTCTTTTTCTTGAGGTGGTAGATTTAGCAGATGGATAAAAGGTACCTGCATCGGAGTGCTTCTAGCTGAGAGGAGTAGGGGCACAATATTAGATTTTACTAAAACTTCTCATTTCTTGAGGTGATACATTCATACTACCTGATATTTTCATTTCTGTGTTACAAAATGCGACTTTGCAAAATATGAGCTAGATTGTTTACAACTTAGACTCTTTCATGAGATAATACATTCATCAAATGTGATCTAACTTTTCTTGTCAAAATTAATTATCATGCCCTGATGCTCTTTTTTTTTTTGATTTTTTCAGATGAAAGAGAGATGGTAATATACTCGCTTACACTCTGGTAACTAGAAATTTTAAAATATATTTTGTTTCATTACATGGACTTGCCAGATTATTGGCGTCCTTTTCGGGAGATTAAAGTTTTTGCTATGTTAAACTTTACTTTGTTTTTTATTTCTTTCAGCCCAAGGTCTTGTAATAAATTAGTGGACGCATGTGCGACGTATGGAGCGAAGCTGGATCAGCAACCCCAAGCGGTATGACTGGGTGATGCCCCAGCTTTCATTCTGGTTAATGAAAGGCATGATGCCGGGACAAAAAAAGTATGGTTATAACTTCTATTTTATCGCTTAGGGATACATTACAAGGTTCAGAAACACCTCCTGAAGAGGCTTGAAATGAGAGGTTAAACTTTATTGCCTAGACGTGATGCAGCTGTAGTAACCCCCAAAGAATAAAGGAGGAAAATCTTGAGAACAAGGACTGTATTGACCTTTCACACCTAGCACTGGTTTAACTACGAATCTGCAGATTGTTTTCTAGCATTTTGTATCTCGGCATGTTGTATTTTTTTAGGTTGTCACCATTTATTTTTAATTATATTATTGGCGCAAATACTTTAAAACATATATTGAATATGTTAGATTTATTCAATAAAGCATCTATCATACATTTATCTGTTCCCTGTAAGCTAATTGAGCTATCCCTACCTTATGATGGTCTCCCATTTTTCTAATTCGTAGTTACATGACACAGTAATGAACTCTTGCCTCTTCCTTTTTATCTCCCAAAATTTACTACACATACCAAGAGTCACCTAAAATAAGCATAAATGAGAGAGATTTTAAAGAAGTGATCTTTTCTATCCATGATTGCTCCCTTCCGGCATAATTTCCCCATGTTCGGTTATATAATAAGATAAAATCCAGAGACAAATCATGATATAAAAAAAACAATCAAATTCTGCTATGTTTTATGAGAGGTAATTATGAAACACAGCCGGGGGCACAATGGAGAAAGAGTTGGCCGAGGGAGATTCTATGTTTTATGGGAGGGAGAGATAATAATGTGAAATGGAAATAACCAGTAATTTGAGTATCCCAAAGTGCAGGCTCATGTAGATGGTGTTGACACCGATAAGTGTTGATTAATATTCATTTTTAATCAACAATAATCATCGACATTATGTTTATATGTACCACTGGAAAAGAAACTAATGAACCCGTGGCAACGCACGGGCATTCAACTAGTAGTTAACGAAATCCCAGCATGAGTTATACCCGGTGTTTAAATAAGGATATACCTAGAAAAAATAATCATTTGTTAATTCTGGAGATTTGAATTGATACTTGTGGATTTACTTGAAAATCTTATCAAACGCTATCCCGTCCCACTTCCCCACCCTGTCCCCTGATTCTCGCGCGCATACCGTTCCTATCCCGTCCATTCAGCGGAAGCGGGACACGATCGCTCGGCCCACCCCATCCACCACCACCACCACTCTAGCCGTCTAGGGTAAACTACCAGTCCAAAGTAAAGTAGTACTCGCCCGTATCAGCCATCGCCTGAACTGAACCCACTTCCATCCATCCATCTTCGCGACTCACCTCGCTGACCATGACATGTGGGACCCACGGATGACGTGACCCACCTGCAAACGACAGTACCGTAAAATATTCTGTATCGGGCCCACCACCGTGCCTCGTCGCCTTCTTCCTCCCTCCACCGCATTCTCCCTCTCCCAGGCAGAAAAATCAGGAAAAAGTCAAAAACCCGCAGGAGGGAGAGAGCAAAATAGAGAGAGCGGCGCCGAGATGAAGCCCTCCAACGCCAAGAAGAAATCCAAGAAGAAGAAGCGCCCCTCGCCGCCGGCCACCGAGGGCGCGCCGCCGCCGCCGCCGGCCGGTTCTCCCCGCTCGCCGCTCTCGGAAACCCTAACCCTAGCGGCGGCAGCCGCCGCTTCCGAGGCGGAATCCGGCAGCAGCAGCGGCGGGGACGTGTCGGCCTACTCGCGCTCCTTCACCCCGAGCTCCTCCTCCTCGGGCGCCGCCTCCACCTCCTCATTCTACGCGCCCTCCTCCTCCTCCTCCTCCTCGGCCGCGGGCGACGAGCGCCGGGACCTCGCCTGGCTGCTCGACGCCTTCGGCAGCGCCACCATCGACCAGGTCGAGACCGCCTACCGCGACGCCGGCGCCGACCCCTTCCTCGCCGCCGGCATCCTCGCATCCACTCACCCGCCCCCGCCGCCTCCTCCCCCGCCAGATCTCTCCCCCCACACTGGATCTGCCGCCCGGAAGCCCGCGCGCAGGCCCAGGAAGCTCCCCGTCGCCGCCTCCGGCATGGTCGCCGACGTCATCGGCAAGGGCTACTCGCGGCCCGCCACTCCGCCCGTCAGCGTGCCCAGCGGCCGGAAGGGCACCGCCAGCAATGGCTGGAATGATGTCAGAAATGGGTGCGGGCCTGGTGCTGATCCCGCCTACAATGTGGAGGAGGCCGAGCAGTTCCTGTGCTCCATGCTTGGGGATAGTTCCGAGCTCAACATGGGTGTGGTCAGGGACGTGCTAGGTGAGCCGGTTAACACTTCTTCTGCTGTGGTGTTTTCATACCATTGTACTTCTTTACCTGTGATCGTTTCTTTCTGCTGCTGGAAGTCATAGCCAAGTCAAACGGCAGTAATAAGAGTAAAAGCACGTTTGGAGAAAGGTGCTCTTTTTTCTGGAAAGTTTTCGTATTTAGTTAGTTCAATGGCGTTTCTTTGGAATGCTTTGATAGTTGAACAACTAAATACCAAACCTTTCCAAAGAACTACATATCACCCAAAACATGGCCTGAAGGTTGAAGCACTGGCTTCGTTCAAACCATTTATTTAGCCAACAGGGGAATGGTTTGACAGCTTGACCGATGCCCTAAAATTGGAAAAGAGAATACACATAAGGCTACCGTAACAAATTCATGTGATCTGCAAGCCAATCTTGTTTCACTGTCCTTCAGATATGTTTTTAGTCTCTAGTTTTTGCTTCTGCGCTGTAGATACCCCCATGCTAGTATCTGATCTATCAATATTCTCGGCATCACATGCTTCTAAAACATCTGGTTGGAAATGATACCGAATTGGCTCCTTTTAAATGCTTGGTGGTTTCTTATAGAGGGATGTGTGCAGTGAGCAAGGCAGTATTGATGGTTTTGGGCTGAAGTCCTCCCGAAAAGTCAAGCCAGGGAATTGACGCTTGAGCTTATTGTGTGCAAGGATATAGAAGCCCAGAGTAAAATAGAGCAAGATTCAAGGCAACACACATTGCGCCCTTGTTCTCTTAGCTTAAATATTTGGACGTTAAGGAGACTGTTGCCCATAATTTTGTTTATGTGCTTAATTTAACTACATGTGGAAATTGCATGATATCACACTCAACTGGTGGATCCACTTCTCTTCTTCCGGTGCAAAGGATATACTGGATGGGTGGTTGCTTACAGATTGCGCAATCCTTCAAATGTTGTGCAGTTGTAACCAATCCACAGTTTTAGTTGGACAATGTTTGTATGCAGAAAGGCTGTATGATTTACTTATATACAGCTTCTGAAAGTACATGTTATGCAATCAATCTAAATTGTTAGATGCAACATGGTGTTTCAGCGGCTGATTTAAAAATTCATTCATATTTATCCTTATTCATTCGGAAGCTACTTAATGTATTTTCGATTGAGTTATAGTGTGTTGAGATATGAATCTGACATTACTATTTGCATTTGGTAATCCAGTTGGACATGATGCTTAGCTTCTCAGAAAGTGTTTCTTATGTTATATTTCTTTCATTTTGCAGGTCAGTATGGATATGATGTTGAGAAGGTAAATACGTATTCACTTCATCTCTTAGTGCCTCGACCAGGGTACAAATTTCCACATTTCACTAAAGTTTGTTGATTGGTTGTAGCTAGAATTTTGCCTGTTCTTGATAGTATCAGCAGTCTGTCTGCCCTCTTTACTTTTAAATTCTGGCAAAAACTGTATGCACGTGGTTCTGGGAATTTTCTCTAGTTCTACGATCATATGCACACAACATTAAGATGTCATTATTGGCACATGGGAATACATGAAGGTAGATATAAAAGCTGCTTCTGTAACAATTTAGTCATTGACCATAGATGAGTAACCAGTGTGCAATAGCATGTGCCTTCTTCGTGCATTCGTTTTGTGGCAGTTGCCAGGACACTCTCTGATAGAGAGACATGAACATAGAGAAATTTACGTACTCGATTGCGAAATTAGACTGCTGCTTTTTCTACCGAATGGGATGCTGTAACTTGGCAACAGTTTATTGAGAATTTTGACTAACCATGTACTTTCAGGCTCTGGATGCATTACTTGATATCTCTGGTATGGGATGGTGCACTAATGCTGAAGATAATAGCACACGCTCTCCAGATATTTTCCCAGGATATGGAATATATGAAGAAATTTCTTCTGCAATGATTGACCAAAGTTCATGCCAGGTAGTAGCATCACATAGCTACAATTTGAGCTCCTATTCTTCAGTGTTACTCTTGCAGAAAATTCAATTAATCTTAGTTACTTATACATTAGCAGCTATAGTGTTCATTGATAAATATGTTGTCCTACAAATCGCATGGGAACATAGATTGTTTATTAGTACTTAGTGCATGTAGTATCATCCCTTCTGACTTGCCAACGTGCGATATGTTGACTGCAGATTGACAGTTTATGTCGTACTTTTCAAAGCACCAACTATTCCCAGTTTGCCATTGGTGTGTTCTTTGACCTGGTTTTCTAGTCATGGAAGTTATTGCCAGTAAGGCTAAAAGCAAATAAAACGAACTTCTGTTAGGATGTTGTTTATTTGGTGGCTCTAGTGTAATGTGATACAGCAAGCATTGTTGAATTCCCTTGCTATTTTTATTTGATTGGCATAAATGTGCCACTCAACTGAACAAATCTCTAGTTCCCTATTATGTTATTAGTAACAAGGAATACATTTAGCAATTCTCATCTGTTTCCTTGTGAAATCTCATATTCTATTATTTTTTATTCAGTTTCCAGAAGAAACACCTGGTATGTCATATAATCACTTTGGAATACAACATGAGTTATTCTGGGGGGAACAGCGGAGCAGGTGAACCTTACCTGACCATATACGTTTTTTCTTTGATTTTTAGTATAAACATTATATAGAGGCTATTAAATGAGTCAGGTTGATGAACTTCATATAAATCTATTTGCATATGCATACTTAACATATACTTAATGCACAAATCTGTGCAAGTAATTTTGTTCGGATAGCTGTAGTGTGGTGTGGGAGAAAAACAGCGGGAAACTGTTCCATGTAGAATATTCATTGCTTTCTCATTATACTTTTGGACATTTTGAAAGTTGCATAATATATGTTCCTGGCTAAGGACATATATCATCTTTGACTATCTAGACAAATTAACTTTGATAAAAGCGTAGTTTAGCAACCTAAGTGAGTTATGACGTCATAAAATTCACTAGTTCAATATAAAGGTCTTAGTAATTGTCAACTTCAACAGTACTGGCTGTGCAGCTAGTCATCTCCTAGGCATCAATGATATCAGAAATCACGTAGACTTCAACAGTACTTGGCTGTACAATGGTATCAGTAATTGCACTATGTGCCATGCTGGTGGTTCTTGGTTTATGATTTTCTTGATCTCTGGTTCATAGCTACATGGAGGCTGTTTGCGAGGTGCAACACCCACCAACGCCGCCTTCAAGATCAGCCGTGGTGGATTCCAAGATGCCACAGCAAGTCCTGGAGTCGCTGTTCAAAGTACCTGGACAGGTTCAGCGCACACACGATCCAAGTAAAATGGACTGGAAAAAGATAGTGAAGAAGCTGCAATCATACAATCATCCTATCACAGCAAACAACCAAGGAAGACCAAAAAATGGTATGTTCTGCTTCTTATCGCTGTGCTTGCCAATCGTGCAAGGATTGATTTGTCTGTGCCTCTTATGATGCCCAGTTCATTGTGATTCAAGATTTCACTCTTTTTTTTTTCACTGTGCTAAACTGGCAATTTCTCACTTCTCATTTACTTCCTCTAGGTTTCATTTTGAGCGTTATTCTTACCGTTAGGTCAATAGCTCCCTCGTCTATACAATTTTGGTTCAATCTTATAAGTGAAGATGCTACTTCTCGGTTTCTTGATTTAATTATAGCTTTCAGCTGATACATTCATATAATGCTTCTATGTATGTTCCTATTTGGACATTTTTCTACCATATACAATGAAACTAGTTTTGATTTATTTTCTTGCAGTTATACATTCAGCTGACCTTATTTCACCTATTGTGCTTTGTAATTGTTGTATTTGGCACTGCTGCAAATTTTGTAACTGTAATTTCTTCGCGTTAAGGGGATGGGTATCAAGAGTTCCGTGGTGTTTCGGCTAGTCATTATGATAAAATGAAAGGATACTATCAGAAAGTAAGAATTTATTTTTGTCAGAGATTTCTTTGTGCCAGATCTTCTTTTGTATTTCTTATTTCTGTCTATTATTTTCCCATGCAGGCTGCCCTGGCATATTCCAAAGGAGAAAAATCTTATGCCTCATACCTTGCAGAGGAGGTCAGACTTGCAATTTTATGATGTTTAAGGCTGAGAAGTGTGACAGAATAATAAAAGAAAGCAAAACGTCTGAATCTCTTGATCTTTCATCCTTAAAGGTTGAATGATGGAGAGCTCTAATTAATGTGCTGCTGTTGTGTTCTTACCTTACAGTTCATAAATTTAGTAAACGGATGTTTGTCCTGTTATAGCATTCTAAGATTCTGTCTTTTGTGAACATTTTCTGTCAGTGTGCATGTACCTGCTATTGTGTTGCCTTAGCATCTCCAATAATCCGATGTCTGTTTGCTTTAGGGAAAACATTATCGGGAATTGGGTCGCGAGGAAGATGAGAAGGCCAGCAGGGAGATATTTGAAGCCAGGTAATTTAATTCTTCTGATAGCAGGAAGATCTTTTCTGAATCTCTTGATACTAAATAGGGCTCCTGTTATATCTTATGTTGGCAGAAACAAACATATAACGAACACAGTGACTATTGATTTGCATGGTCAACATGTCAAGCAAGCTATGAAGCTCCTGAAAGTTCACATGCTGGTTTGTGTATGCATGCCATGTGAGTGTTCACATAAATTTGGGTGTTGTAATCATTGCCCCCAAATTTTTTCAGCTTCACTGGTCTTGGTCTAATGTTTTCTCATCTATATCATGTCTTCCTTTTTCTCTTCCTTAAACAGCTACCCTTCTTAGAGTGATTACTGGTTGTGGTAGTGAAGGTACAGGGAAGGGAAAGATAAAACGATCGGTATGTACTTTTCTGACTAAATATTTTTTGCTCATGTGCTTGCCACCTCAATGTTCTGCTTATAATCTTGTGCGTTTTTATTTATTAATAATTCTGGCAGTGATTTTATAGAAAATTGCATAACTGCTCTCCTGAATTGCATTTGGTTAGATTTTGCATCTTCCATATGCTATCAGCATTTATAGTTTTATGGTCATATGATTCAGTAAGGTAGAATGTTACTGTGCAGCTCTAGGTGGTGTTTATGTTTCCAACATCCACTTGTGGTCAAATGTGAAATCATCAATTCACTGCAAATGTGAACTTCCAGAAAATGGTTGCTAAGTGCTTTGAGGGGCATCCCACCTCCTATCTGGGCCTCTTGGATCCTTTGGCTGAGGCTGGAAGTATTCACATTTGCACGATTCATGGGATACATTGCCTAGTTATTATGTATCCAGTTCATAATAGGTTAATTTTCTTGACTTCACATGCCATGCTCTTGAATGTTGCAATATGTCTGTAATAGGTTATTGAGCTTGTGGAGAAGGAAGGCATTGAATGGCATGAAGGGAATTCCGGAACCATAGTGCTACGACTAGGTGGTCCAAGGGAATATCGCTTTCTAGAGCATGACAGCGATTCTGACTAAATTAAAGCCTTCCCGCTGTCTCTTTTGGAGGAGCCTGACATAGATTAACAGCCGTTCTGATCTATGTATCTCCTGTATCTATCTGTATTTACATGTCCTGTAATTATGGATAGGAGGCCTAGGTTCTGGTGTAGTACGACAGTTTCTGACAACACAGTTGGGGGATAGCGAAGAGAAGATAGGCGCCGTCTGATGTTGTGATCATTTTAGGCTGCTAACCTTGTAATGCACTCGAGGCTATGTACCTGTCTAATTGTTTTATGTGCTGTCCAGGACATTGTAAGAGTGGAACAGCAAACAGTGTAACTTTGCCCTGATATGTCTTTACAAGACATGGGGCAGAGAATGGAACTAAATTATGTACACGTATTAATTATCCTCAATGTCAAGAAGCAAGCCTAAATAAAACTTCACTGCAAAGTGGGAAGTTATTGGCTATGCAATCTGTGCCAGCTTTTTTCCATGAAATGGCTGCATTTTTTTGCATGATACTCTAGAGACTAGGGTGAGCCTGTCGAACATATGGAAAACAAAGATACTGAGAAATCAGTCGCCTTGTCTTGCCTGACTTAGTGCCGTGTGTCCTTTTCAATATCTTCATTTAACACCCAAGCAACTCTGAATGTCTTGTGTGTCTCATCTCCAGTCGCGTCCCCCAAATCCCCCCAAAGGGATTTGGGGCGCGCCGGACAAAAAAACCGTTCCAGCCGTGTCCCCCAAAGCCCATTTTTGTCCGGCGCGTCCCCATACGGTGTCCGGCGCTCCGAGCCCGTCCCCGTCCCACAGGGGACGCACCGGGCACGCCGGATACAACGAAAAGCGAGGCGGGGAGTGGCGGGGCCGACCCGTCAGCGGCACAGTTAATTTTAACCTAACCGTCGCCTACCTCGCGACGGAAGTTATTCGCGCGCAGTGACACACGGCGACATCTTTGCCTTAATGGCGACGGAGGGGCAGGCAAGACGTCTCGTCGGTGCTGCGCGCAGCCTCCACGCGTCGCCGGCGTTCGCACGCCACCGCCCGTTCCCGCGCGATCTTCCCGCCTCTTCGCCCGTTTCGCGCTTTCTTCCCGACGCCGGCGTCTATAAAAGGTCTCCCGGCTCAATGGTAGCCACCACACCACGCCGGCAACAAACACAGCCCTCGTCGCTCCACCGCCGTCTCCTCCACCACCAGTAGCAATGGCGAACCGCCCCGGCGCTGGCCACTTCCCTCCACCGCCGTCCCCTCCACTTGCAGTCCCGGAAACGCAGGTCGACACCGACCCCTCAGCAGCGGCCCGGGAAGAGCGATGGCGTGCACACCGTCAGCAGCGGCGGGAGGCAATGCAGCAGCAGGCCCGCCATCAGCGGGAGGCGGCGCAGGCGACGGATCTGGCGGCGTTCTGCGGCGTCTGACGCCTCGACGAGACAGGAGGCGCGACGGTGCCGGTACCGGGCAGAGATGGAGCAGCGGTGGGCTGACGAGCGCCAGCGCCAGCGCGGTGAGCGGGAGGCGCTATACCGTGAACGGCGGGAGTCGATAGAGCGCCGGCGGTGGGAGTCGATCGAGCGCCAGCAGCAGCTGGCGGCGAGGAGCGTCATCGGCCGGGAGGCGGCGCGAGGGCGTTATGGGGAGGCGGGCGGACCAGTTGGCGGCGGCGATGATGGAGGCGCCAACAGATGTGGAGGAGGAGGCGCCAATGGAGGAGGAGGAGGCCGAGGCGGAGGAGACCGAGGTGGAGGACGACGACGACGACGACGGGCCGCACCCGGACGAGACGGCCGATCAGCAACGCGCGCTCGTCGAGTCCTTCGAGTCGGAGAAGAAGCTCCAGGACGACGCCCGTGCCCACGAAGAGGCGCAGATTCGTCGCGCCGTCGAGCTCTCCCTCCAGGCGGCCCAGCAGGGGAGGGCGGAGGAGGACGCGCGGCGGGAGCGACACCGTCTGGCCACCGCCGAACGCAAGGAGAGGAGGCGCGCGCAGGAGGAGCTGCGGCGTAGGGGAGGCGACGACGGGGCGGGGCCGTCGAACGCACCGCCGGACGGTCAGTAGTCTAGGTTTAGATGAATCTAGCCGTTTTCATTCAAACTTTATAATATATAATCAAAATTGAATGAAAACCTTTATTTTCGTGCACCAATATTCATTTGGGGGCGGCGTTTGGGGGACGCGGCTGGGGAGCGACGTCCCCTAAAGGCGGCACGAACAAAACACGTCCCCCAAACGCTCAATCCGGCGCGGTTTGGGAGACGCTTTGGGGGACGCGACTGGAGATGCTCTTAAGGACCCATGGGTAGGAGCTAGGGAAGTGGTGGCTGATTTGATAAAGGTGGGGCTAAAATGAGCCAGACTTGTTGCTTGCATGCCTTGTGAAGGTGATGTCGGCGGCGCCTCCGTTGTTGATGGTGGGGTCAGTGATTTTAGGAATGTTTTTTATGAACGATATTTTGATTTGTTGCGTGTTCATATATGCTGCTTTGCTACAAACACAGAGTTGATATGTTCCGACATTTGTGTGTCTATTATAAATGTTGCAACTATGTTTTAGTTTACTTGTAGTTTTGTTGCTGATGTTTGTTTCTATGTTGTATACGTATAAATATTTGCTTCATGTTATGCGCGGGAAGGTTTGTTGTGAAGATCGGAATGGCATGGTTGTGACTTCAGCACATATGGCTCTAGGGCGTCCGATTCCTACTAGTTTGCAGTTAGATGACGCATAGCGCAATTTCATATAAGGGATATTTAAGAAAGTGAGCTAAGGGCATCTCCAGCGCCGCGACGCATTTCGGACGTCCAAACGGACGCGTCGTGTCCGTTTGCGTCGGGCGAAATGGTCGAGAGTGTCCGAGTGTCCGTTTGCGTCGGGGGGGGGGGGGGGTGGTGGCTCCAGCGGCACGACGCATAAATTTTTTTTTTCATTCATACTCCATAATTTACATGATAATAAAAAGGACATAAAAAAGCCAGAAAGGGGTGCTAAAATAGGCGCTGTCTACTGGTCGTCGTCGCTGACGAGGTCAATCAGCTGCGGCGTCGGCCATGGAAGCGCGTACGCCGGCGATGGAGGAGGTACCGTCGCACGGGCAGGAGGCTGTGGCCAGGGATCCCACACTGGAGCAGCAGGCGGAGCGCGGACGTTGGAACGCGTCGGCGTGGCTGGAGGAGTCGCTGGCCTCCCCTGCGCGAGCGCTGACTCGCGGAGCTGGATTGCGAGCCCGTCCCACAAAGCGAGCTCGTTGAGCTCGTCCTGCTCGCTGTTGGCGAGTGACATGGCAATGGCCTCCTCCTCTGAAATGTCCGGCGGCTGGTTCTTCGGATCCCACGCCGGTCCGCCGTCGTCATGGTCGTACTGCGGCATGGTCATGTCGCCGTCCTCGTCCGCGTCCTCGTGGTCGTTCTCTTCTTCGGCGGCGATCTCGCGCTCGAAGTAGTCTACGTCGGCGAGGTAGGCAGCGCGGCGCCGCGCTTCGAACTCCCACGCCCCGAAGGAAATCCAGTTGTAGGAGTTTAGCGCGTACGCCGGATCCTCCCGCAGATCCGGCGGCAACACCGCGCGGCGGCGCCGCCCCTCGTCGCGCCGCTCTCGGCCCGAGCGCGGCACGGGGGGGGGGGGGGCAGGGGGACCGGCACGCGCCGGGAGTTCAGGTACCAGCCCCCTCCCGACAAGTTCGCGTCCGGCCATGGTACCGGCCGGTTTTCCTCCCATAGCTGCCCGAGCGAGGTCAACGCGGACGTACCGGCCGACCCGTGCTTTCTTGCCGGAACGCGAGCCGCTAGCCTCCTGGTCGTTCTTCGTCTTCCGGAACGGCCAGCATTCTTCCCCATGGCGTCGGTGTGATGGCTACTGTGGGATTTTGCCAATGGTTTTGGTCGGGGAAATGGGCGCCGGCAGCGTCCCTTTAAGGCTCCGACGCCATCTCGCCTTCAGTGGCCTGCCAGTGCAATGCCTACTAGCTGCGCACGCTCGCGGAAGCCGAGGCACGCCATTAACGCGGCCCCTGCAAAGGCTGAAGCGCGTCGCCCAGAAGTAATACCGCGGAAGACGAAGCAGTTGTGCCGCTGCCAGGCGGGCCCGGTGGGGAAGCGAGCGGACACTTTGCGCGTCCGCCGAGACGCAAACCTGGCCCAGGCCAGGTTTGCGTCTCCGCGGATAGCCCGGTCACTTTGTGTCGCCCCGCTGGAACAGGCCCCAGAAGCATTTCCGGTCACGGCGGACACAAACGGTCGCTCAGCGTCCGTTTGCGTCACGCCGCTGGAGAGGCCCTAATGTCCATATTTTGCTCTTTATCAAGTACAATGACCATTTTTGTGTGAAATTAGTACAATGACCAAATTGAATAAGGCTGGCAAGTTCGATGATCATAGATGAATTTGCTCTATTAAGATTACCAAAGATGTTATGGACATTGCATTCAATAGATTTCAGCCTCATTCGAGAGACATGGCGCCGCGTTTCGTGACTCGAGTTCGAGTTCGAGACACTTAAGGAAGCCTAAATTTTTGCTTGGTGCACCAACTGTGTTGGGTACGTGTCGACCTATATGTGCACGCTCACCGCGTGTCCCTGGCTTCCTACGCGTGTCAACGTGGTCGGGTCGGCTTCCTCCCATGACATACAAGGAGACGGATCAGACTAAAAGTACTCAGGTGTCGGTTAACATATTTTTGTTTTTCAACTACTACGGTGCCTGTGAGACATAATAATACCCATGCCTCTTCAGGTGTGTAGCCAAAATTTTCTTCTTGACATACTCAATATTCGTAACGAAAATCACGTGTGACTCTCTGACGATCTCACTTTTTAAGAAAGCAAAAACAAATCCTCTATCTCCCAATATTTAATAAGAAACAAGTATATATGCATGCCGAGTATGTATGACCAAGGTTTCATCGGAATATCTATTCACATGTGATCTACACAAAAGAGACAATTTTCCTTTATTTTTCTCACTCGGAGCCACATTTTTGTGAGTTTTTTTTGTAGCCTACAACATAACATATTGTCTAGCAAAACTCTATAGATATATAGGTAACATGTGCATGTATCAACGTAATTAATTTCAGATAATTCTGGAACTTCAAACTAAATTTCCTTTTTGTTTTTTAACGGAGAACTAAGTTAGTGCTAGCTTAGTCAAATCCTACTCCACCCGATTGCATCGTGATTCATGCATATGAGTTGCAATTGAATTGTAACTGAGTTTTTTTTAGTCGCAAGTGCAGTTGTAACTGAGATTTTTTTTCCAGTTGCAAGTGGAGATGCATCTAAGAAAAATGGCCCGGATTGTTAGATTTGCTTCTTGATTTGTGCTTCAACTGAGATTTGATGACACCATCCGAGTGAGAACTAGCCACACCTTTTTTTAAATACTAAGTTCACTTTTTTTTGAAGGAAAGCGTACCTAACGCCTTTCTATGTCATGTACAACAAAGGTACATCGTTTGTTACATGATTTATAATAAATTTAGGGGGATTGACAGTTCCAAAAAATTGAAATATTCAAATCACAGCAAACTCTAGCTAGTTTATGCGGCTTCCCGGAAGCAATATTGGATGGAAAGAGTAGCAATTTTCATCCAACTGCTAGGTTAGCTGTGTAGGCAGGGACAGAAGCTAGGAATTCTTGGCACTGGGGGCATCTATATTTTCTCTCCTTTTCAATGGGGTCATACTCTATAAATTAGTACAATTTAACACTAATTAGTGAAGATTTACCATTACCCATAAGGGAGCTCCGTCCCTGTGTGTAGGGGATCCATATCTCTATGGTTTGTTCTATTGAACGCCTGAACTAACTTAGGGAAATCAATCTCAATGGTGAACGGTGAACAACCAATCCGTTTAATCAGTTGTAGACCTTTCGGAAGAGTGTATGCTTCAGCCTTTTTTTCGATAAAGGTATGCTTCAGCCGTTGTTGCATCAAATAGGTTATTCAAAGTACAGCTAGACCCAACAATTGACTGACCTTGATCGTTTCGGATAATTGCACCAGCATCTTCTCTTCTGAACCATTATGAAAATAACATGCATCTATAAGTATTTGGTTTAGGCCCGCACCACATAACTTCTTTTGGAACAATCTTTGGTTGAGCGGCACAGTAATTAGCTTCTAAAACTTGTACTCCCTTGACAAATTTCTTGTGTTGGGACCAAATATACCAAGCACCTACCGGGATTAATTCCTTTAGACCCCTTGGTCCTGTTCCAGCCAGGGACCTGAGGATTGTTACAAAAAACTTCTTTCAAGACAACTGAGCCAGATCCGTCAACCGATAACACAAATTTAATGATGGATGAGAAGAAGCGATGTGTCTCACGAAGCGCCACGTCTGCTCTGGCGACTCGGGAGGCGATTGGGAACTTGCCCTCCCGGAGCGCCGCCGCCGTCGCTCTGGCCGCACCCAGGGGGGTCGCCGGACGTCGGCTCGTCAAGGCAACAGGTTTGCTGTCCTCTCCCCCGTCTGCTCTGAGGTCGAGGACTCAGACTCGGACCTCTGCTCTTCGGTCGCCGACGTGTCTTCGCCGCCGCCGCCTGCCTCTGCGCTGAATCTGGGGAGATTCTGGCCAGATCCGGCAGGGAGGGCGCCGTCGCCGTCGCCTGCGTCCGCTTCCCCAAGGGAGGGGAGCCCCGAGCCTCGTTCCTCTGCTCCGAAGCCGCCGCCGCCGCCGTTGGGGTCTGCCCACTTCCCTCCGCTCCCTGGGGTCCAGGATCGGGGAAGGAGTTCCCCGGCCGCCGGGGGATTCGGTAGCCAGGGGGCGGGTCCGTCGTCGATCCGTGTCGGCGCCCTTGTTCTGGCGCTTCCTCCGTGCCCAGGGCGGCCGGAGCCGAGGGCGGCGCCGCCGCTGCCTCTAGGGTTTGCCCCCAGTGGGGGGAGCCCTGACCTGCGTCGCGCGGGGCCTGGTGGGCCGGCCCAGGGAAGCAGGCCTGCTAGGGAGGCCCAGGTGCGCTCTTCGTTGGGGGTGGGGCCGCGTGGGCCGGCCCAACCTCCCGCTCTTCCGCTGGACAGCTCTACCCTCTCGTCTGAACCGTTGGATCTCCGCCACGTGGCCTCAGGTGAGGATGTGCGGCCTTCCGAGTCTAGGGTTTCTGCTGTGGACGTTTTTACCCTCCCGCCGTCGGGTCTTAAGTGGTTTTGGCTTCCACCACAAACCCTAGATCTCGCACTTGCCCTCCCTGCTTCCGATCGAGACATCCGCCGCAACCGTCACGCCGCCAAGCTCCTCTCCTGCCACCGCGACCCCATCTCCGGCGCCCTTGTTCCCCACCTTGCTCCCATGGATCGAGATCGCTCCTCCTACGGCAAGCGCTCGTACGATGACTACCAAGGCGGCTACTCCCGTAACCGCGAGCAAGATCTTCGGCAGAAGCTCGACCGCGAGCAGGAGGAACACCGCCGTCAGCAGCGCCAGCGCGACCGCGACCTCGACCGGGCGGGCTCCTCGTCGTGGCGTTCCGAGGGGGAGCGCTCACGGCAGGACGCCCGTGCCCCTCCGCCCCCTCCACCTCCTCCTCGTGGCCGCGCTTCTGGGAAGAATGCGGGTCGGAGGAATCTCCGTCAGCCCAACGCTACCCAAGGCCCTTCCGCTTCTTCGCATCTTGGGGATGGCACCGGCTCGGGGGAGGCCGCTGTTGCAAACCCAGATGCAGCACATATCACTTGTTACAACTGCGGCAAACAAGGGCACATTCAGGCGGACTGCACTGATGAGCCTTTCTGCGTCAATTGTAAGAAGGTTGGCCATCTCTCGGCCATGTGCGCTGCCTTCGCCAAGGTTCTGGCCCCATACTGGGCAGGTTACGGTGGAGGACGCCAGGGGTTCCTCTGCATCGATGTTCCTGAAGAAGAACTACAGCGCCCGGCCTCCAACTCGGCCACCGTCATCCTGGACGGGGGGCGCCTTTCAGAAGATGAAGTCGAAGAGGAGTTCAAAGACCTGGTTGACGAGAACTGGAACTGGCAGGTGCGACAGCTTTCAGCCTCGGATTTTGCTGTTGTCTTCCCATCCAAAGAAAGTCTTCGTATTGCGATCCGTGGGGGCGGTCTTACCCTGCCGACGAGCAAAATCAAGGCGTTGGTCACCATTCCGCTGGGTGACCCACTTGCGTCTGAGACTCTGGAGGAGGTCTGGGTCAAGCTGCTGGGGGTGCCGCCTCCCCTCCGCATGGCGGAACGTCTGCTGCTGTCCACTCGGGAGGTGGCTCGACCTATTTCGGTGGACGAGGCCTCCCTGGACCACCTGGAGGCGCCGGTCAGAATGTCGTTTGGTTGCCGCAAGGGAGATGTGCTTCCAGAGTTCATTACTCTCTTCGTCAACTTACAAGGATACCGCATCAAGATCCTCCGCGAGAACGCTGCTGCTGAAGACTCTCCCCCTCGGGCTCCGCCGCGTTTCCCTCCTGGCGACGACATCGGGGAAAGAGATGACGACTGCGAAGAGACTGACGAAGACCGCTGGGACGGGAGGCGGGGCAAGCACCAGAAGGACAAGCGTTCTTCCGCCTCAGCTCCAGGTGCAGGAGGGGGTGGACCACGTAAATCTGTTCCGATGGAGGCAGCGCTGCTCTCGTCGATCTCCCCTCCTGATAGTGTCGCGGACCCAATCCTCTCCATCCCGGACTCTGCCCGCAGCCAGTATGGATCTAATCTGACCCCCTCTGGAAACATTTTCCCCCTGGTGGCACAAATCATCAAGGCTTCGCTCCCTTCCCATTCCAAGCTCAAGTCTCCTGAAGCCTCTGTTAGTGACTCGCCTCTGCAGCTAGATTTACCTGTTGACCCGTCGTCGGAGGAAAGGGTTTCTCCGACGCCTGGCAAGGCCCTGAGACTGTCTGATGCGGATAGGGAGGAGGTGGGTTGGAGCTCTCCTCCCTCTGCTTCCTCTGACCAGGAGTACCGGAGAAACAGCGAACGCAGGAGCAAGAGCAACCATGATCGCCCGTCTAGAAAGCTGATGCTGGAAGCGGCGGAATCGGAGCCCTCGAAGGAGACGCCTGTGTCTACCCCGCCTCTGGCCCTGCATCAAGCTCCTGCGATCTCGTTGGGTGGCTCGACTTCCTCGGGCCAACTCCCCGATGCGGCCGGACGCACCCATCCCAGCTCTGGGGGCTGCGGTGGCCCGTGCACCACGCTCTAGAGCCCCGCCAGCGGAAGCCCTTCGCAAAAGCGCGAGAGCTAAAGGGGCCACTGAGCGCCCAGTGCTGGAGCGCGCCATGCGGGCCACTGCGGAGAAGAATTCCATGGCCAAGGTCTCCATCGAACCATCCGCCTCCCCGGCCGACAATGAAGTTGCTGCTACCCCGTCCTCCGTCACTCCTGCACTGTAACTCTTTCCCCTCCTCTTCCTTTGTTGCTTTCCAAGCTTCTTCGGTAGAGCATCTCGTTAAGGTGGCCAGAGACAGCTTGTATCCTGTTCAAGTCCTCTGACGGATCCCCCGCCCAAGCGGTGGCTCGCTCCAAGCTCGTGAACGCGCCCAAGCCGAATCGCTCGCAGCCGGAAGGAAGATAGAAGAGGAGACGGCAAAAGCCAAGGAAGAAGCTCCTCGGGCAAGTACCGACCATGGGGAGGAAAGTACTTGCCTGTGAGGGAGGCCCCGAGGGGGAGCCAACCTCGGGCTCTGGCAAAGTTAAGAAGACTGCTCCCAAAAAGAAGAGAATAGCCCGCAGACCCACTCCTGTTGGGCACCGACCGCTAACCCGCCAAGCACGAGCGCTTAGCCTGGTTCGCCAATGAGAGCCCTTTTCTGGAATATCAGAGGGTTCGGCCGTAGGGGGAGGCGAACCCTGCTCAAAGATTACCTCAGGCTACACCATATTGATCTGGTTCTGCTGCAAGAAACCATCAAACAAGACTTCACGGACGCCGAACTTGCCAGCCTTGAAGTTGGCGAGAAATTTTTCTGGACCTGGCTCCCGGCGAATGGCCATTCGGGAGGCATGCTCCTGGGAGTTAGGGACAGTATGTTTGAGGTGGGGAGAATGGACAGGGGTCAATTCTTTCTCAGCCTTTCTATCCTTCATCGGGCTACCAAGAAGAAGATTGAGGTCATTGGTATCTATGGTCCTGCGGACCATGCTCGCTCCAGGGGGTTCCTGGCCGAGATTACGGACAAGATCGCCAACTGTGACCTTCCGATTCTCATGGGAGGGGATTTCAACCTTATCAGAGCGGCTGAAGACAAGAACAACGACAATCTTAACTGGACCCTCATGGATCTATTCAACAACAGCATTGCCTCTTGGGCTCTTAGGGAAATTCCGCGCACGGGGGCGCGTTTTACATGGTCTAACCATCAGCTGAACCCTGTTCGCTCTGCTCTTGATAGAGTTTTTGTGTCCGCATCCTTCGAGGCCATTTTCCCTCTTTGCTCGCTCGCTGCTGAAACCAGCCTGGGGTCTGATCACACGCCGCTGGTCTTTGATACCGGGGAGGGTTTCCCCATACGTTCCAACCGTTTCTTCTTCGAGACTAGCTGGTTCGAGCGCCCCGACTTTGTCCCGCTTTTGCAGCTAACCTGGGACAGGTTGCTGTCCAAAGTAGGTGGCCGTGACATCATTGACTGGTGGTCCTTCATGTCGACGGGAATAAGACAATACTTGCGGGGCTGGAACCAGAACCTTGGTAGGGATTCCAAGGCCACAAAGTTGTCACTCTTGACGCAGATTGCCCAGCTCGACGTCCTGGCAGACTCTTCGGGCCTTGACGAAGACGCCTGGGCATCTAGATATCACCTGGAAGAACAGCTGCTGCACATCTATAAGATGGAAGAGGAGCACTGGAGGCAGCGGGGCAGAGTTAAGTGGGCGCTGCAGGGAGACGCGAACACAGCATACTTTCACGCAGTCGCCAACGGCAGAAGAAGGAAATGTAATATATCTGCTCTGATCTCGGATAGCGGGACAATCACAGACCCGAAGCTCATCCAACAACACGTATATGATTTCTACAGGAACCTCCTTGGCTCGTCCGCTCCAAGGGTTTGTGGGTTGGCGCCAGATACCTGGGATAGGTACAATAGGGTCTCAGAGGAAGAGAACGTGAACTTGACCTATACCTTCTCTGAGTCTGAGCTCGAAGCCATCGTTAAAGACATGAAGACGGACACCGCCCCGGGCCCGGACGGCTTTCCAGTTGTTTTCTTCAAGAAATTCTGGCCGCAGGTCAAACTTGGGGTTCTACACATTCTCAACGACTTTGTGCTGGGGCGCATTGACATCTCTAGGCTTAACTTCGGAATTCTATCTCTTATTCCAAAAGTTCCGGGCGCAGACCAAATCACGCAATACAGACCGATTGCCTTGATCAACGTGATTTTTAAGATAGTCTCCAAAGCATATGCTACTAGGTTGGATCCGATTGCGCATAGGATCTTATCCCCCAATCAAACTGCCTTTATAAAAGGAAGAAACATCCTTGATGGTCCGCTGGCTCTGCTGGAAATCATTCATGACCTGAGGAAGAGAAAGCACAATGGGGTGCTTCTCAAACTTGACTTCGAAAAGGCCTACGACAGAGTGAATTGGGACTTCCTGGGGGAAGTACTGCGTTGCAAAGGTTTTGACGAAGGCTACATCCATAGGATTTCTCAGCTTGTCTCTGGGGGACAAACGGCTATCTCGATCAACGGTGAAGTGGGGCCGTTTTTCAGGAATAAGAGAGGGGTTCGACAGGGAGATCCCCTCTCACCGCTGCTGTTCAACTTCATTGGCGAGGCCTTGTCGGGTATTCTCACTGCTGCTGCCAAGGCCGGTCATATTCACGGCCTGGCTTCGCACCTTCTGCCCGGGGGCGTCTCCCATCTTCAATACGCAGACGATACGCTCATCCTCATCCAGGGTTCCGATGAGGACATTGCCAATCTCAAGTTTCTTCTGATGTGTTTTGAGGATATGTCTGGGCTCAAGATAAATTACCACAAGAGTGAGGTGTTTGTGATGGGACAGAGGTTCGAGGAGCGAACGGATATCGCTAACAAGCTAAACTGCAAGCTAGGCACCTTCCCCTTCATTTACCTGGGCCTCCCTATCTCGGACAGGAAACTTACCCTGGAACAGTGGCTCTTCTTGGTGAGGAAACTCGCTACCAAAATCGAACCGTGGCTGGGAAGGTTGATGTCGTCAGGGGGACGACTCATCCTCTCCAATGCGTGCCTAGATAATCTACCAATATATGCCATGGGTCTGTTCCTCCTCCATGACGGGATTCATGCGAGGTTTGACTCGCACCGCTCTAAGTTCTTCTGGGAAGGCGCGGGACCAAAAAGGAAGTACCATCTTGTGAACTGGCCAACTGTGTGCAGACCTAAGGAAGTGGGAGGCCTTGGGTTGCTCAATACCAAAAAGATGAATTTGGCGCTGCTTCTGAAATGGATTTGGAGGCTATATCAGGATGAGGACACGATTTGGGCCCGTATCCTTCGTGCTAAGTATGCGGACGCCTCCGACCTGTTTGCGGGCTCAGGTCAGGGAGGGTCACCTTTCTGGAAAAGCCTTCACAAGATCAAGCATCTGTTTAAGGCTGGCGCAAAGCACAAGGTGCGGAACGGCATTAGAACCAGTTTCTGGAAGGACTGGTGGTGGGGGAGGGGCCCCCTCCTAGAATCCTTTCCTATGTTGTATGCCATTTGTGACAATCAAGATATTACGGTTGCTGACGCGTTTCTCCAAGACTCTATACAAGTTCGCTTCCGCCGTTCTCTTGATCCAGAGGGCCTGCGTCAATGGGTCGAGCTTCAAAATACCTTAGTGGAAGTTATTCTCACCGAGGGTCAAGACCAGATTTCCTGGCACCTGGAACAGTCCGGATCCTACTCTGTGAAGTCCATGTACTCGATGCTTTCGCGAGGCACGTCTATTGCCCACTTCAAAGACATGTGGGAAGCCCCGGTCCCGCTCAAAATCAAAATCTTCTCCCCGGGTACCGGCGCTAGATAAGCTACCTTCGGGACTACAGATTCGTGCTCGCCACGGCCCCTCCAATGGACTCTGCCCATTGTGCGGAGCGCCTGAGGACGCTAGCCATATCTTCTTCTCCTGCTCCTTGGCGATCTTTGCGTGGTCCGTCACGCGCCAGATGCTCGGGTGCAACTGGTGCCCCACCAATTTTGCCCAATTCCACGACATCCTGTCTAGCTTCTCGGGTTACCCCAGAAAATTACTGTGGATCCTGTTCCTTGCCCAATCTTGGGCTTTGTGGAATGTGCGCAATAAACTTGCCATTGAAAAGAAAACTATTGCTAACCCAGCTGACATTATTTTCAAAATCATCATTTTTTTGCAGCTGTGGAGCCTAAAATGCAAGCCAAGAGAAAAGGAGGGCTTAAGCTGGATAGCACGCGAGCTAAGGGAGCTGTACGCGGCGCTCAAGCCAACGCCGTCGTGAAGGAGTAGGCCGGCCACGGAACGGGTACCTGGACGGCCAAGACGGCGGGGAGTCTCCCTGGTTTTTGTGTTGCTTGTTACGTTGTGATCGTTGGAACCTTTTTCTTTGGTGCTCTGTTATGTGGGGCCAAGCTGTAATGCCCAGCAGTTGTACCTGAATTGTTACCTTCGTGGCTTTATTAATTTAAAGTCGGGCAAGCTATTGCCTATTATCTAAAAAAATTTAATGATGGATAGAAGACCCACAGATTCCATACCAACGGCGGCGCCAGGAAATTGCTGGTGGGTATTCCCACCAGCCAAAAAAAAAATTCTCAAAGCAAACAAAAACAGGAGCAAACGCCTATAATTTTCATAAAGCTTAGAAAAGCACAAACAAAAGCCTATATAGGCTATATTTTCAGTTGGACAATAATTTCAGTAGAACTGTAACAATTATTCCAGTACAATACATAATACTAAAGTGCTTAAATCCATAAAAATCGAAGTACAACGACAAATTTCAATGGAAAGAGGCAGTACCTCTTACAATATAACTTTGCGGGCACCCTTTTGGAAGAGATTGATGACATCCTCATCCTTCACTTGATTAAATAATTCTCTCGCAACAAATGTAACCATGCAATTGTTCAAGTAATCATCACTCATCTTGTTTCTTAGCTTATTCTTCACATAATTCATGGAGGAGAATACCCTTTCAACACTGGCAGTAGCTACTGGCAAAATCAATACCAACTTGAGAAGCTTGTAAACAATAAAGTATTGTGCATGCATATTTGTCTCCACAAGCATAACTGAAAGCTCAACTATATTCTTCAAGTTTTTAAACCTTTCATCTCTGCGCACATGTCATCTGGTGTTTGAACAAGCGCCAACTGAAGATTATTCTCAACCTCATCATGAGAAGCACTTGATTCAACAACAATCTGATTTGGTGTGGATGTTTCATCTATCTTCTTTGCTTTTGAAGCTTTATTCCACATTGCATATATGCTGCTTCCAACAAGCTCAGCACCATTCTTTTTCTTCATCTACATAACAACCATGAACCAAAAAATGGAAAATTTGAGATATGAACAAATGGGCTACTCTTATTTTCTATCTACTAATCTTAGTGCTAGTTTAGTAATCTACTGCTCTTCTAAATGCCTAAAATATCAATTTGGTCCAAGCAATTTCGAATTTAATAGATAACTATGAACATCTAAATCCTAAATCGAAATGGGGGAAGAGGCAAGAGAGGAGAGATTTGTACCTGCGAGGGCGCGAGGCTGCGAGTCGCCGGCGTGGCAGTAGCCCGCAGGTCGCCAGTGAGGCGGTCGTCGCCGGTCGCCCTGCCCAGTCCGGCCAGCCGCCAATGGCCAATCGCTAGGCTAGGGTTGGCTCTGGCCTCTGTGCCTCTCTGTCTCGCGGTCGTGCCTCGCCTCGTGCTGCTTGGCGAAACGATACGAACAGAGGCTGGGTCTGTAGGATAACGTTGCATAGAAAACAAAAATTTTCCTACCACGAACACGCAATCCAAGCCAAGATGCAATCTAGAAGACGGTAGCAACGAGGGGTTTATCGAGTCTCACCCTTGAAGAGATTCCAAAGCCTACAAGAGGAGGCTCTTGTTGCTGCGGTAGACGTTCACTTGCCGCTTGCAAAAGCGCGTAGAAGATCTTGATCACGATCGCTTCCGGCGCCACGAACGGGCAGCACCTCCGTACTCGGTCACACGTTCGGTTGTTGATGAAGACGACGTCCACCTCCCCGTTCCAGCGGGCAGCGGAAGTAGTAGCTCCTCTTGAATCCGACAGCACGACGGTGTGGTGTCGGTGGTGGTGGAGAAGTCCGGCGGAGCTTCGCTAAGCGTGCAGGACGTGGTGGAGGAGAGAGGCCGCTAGGGTTTGGGAGAGGGGGGCGCCGGCCACTAAGGGGTGCGGCCACCTTGGTGGTTCTTGGGTGGTCGGCCCCCTCCCCTTGGCCTCTCATTATATAGGTGGAACCCCAAGTGTTGGTCTCCAAGTCTTCGAATAAGACCCGAACCAAAAACCTTCCATATGGTGGGGAAACCTACCCAAGCTAGGACTCCCACTAGAGGTGGGAGTTCCACCTCCCATATGGGGGGGGTGGCCGACCCCCTAAGGGGGAGTCCACTTGGGACTCCACCCCCACTAGGGTTGGCCGGCCATGGAGGTGGAGTCCCATGTGGACTCCACCTTCCTTGGTGGTTTCTTCCGGACTTTTCTAGAACCTTCTAGAACCTTCCATAGAACCTTCCGCATCATTTTAATTCACATAAAGTGACATCCTATATATGAATCTTATTCTCCGGACCATTCTGGAACTCCTCGTGATGTCCGGGATCTCATCCGGGACTCCGAACAAATATTCGAACTCCATTCCATATTCAAGTTCTACCATTTCAACATCCAACTTTAAGTGTGTCACCCTACGGTTCGTGAACTATGCGGACATGGTTGAGTACTCACTCCGACCAATAACCAATAGCGGGATCTGGAGATCCATAATGGCTCCCACATATTCAACGATGACTTTAGTGATCGAATGAACCATTCACATACGATACCAATTCCCTTTGTCACGCGATATTTTACTTATCCGAGGTTTGATCTTCGGTATCACTCTATACCTTGTTCAACCTCGTCTCCTGACAAGTACTCTTTACTCGTACCGTGGTATGCGGTCTCTTATGAACTTTATTCATATGCTTGCAAGACATTAGACGACATTCCACCGAGAGGGCCCAGAGTATATCTATCCGTCATCGGGATGGACAAATCCCACTGTTGATCCATATGCCTCAACTCATACTTTCCGGATACTTAATCCCACCTTTATAACCACCCATTTACGCAGTGGCGTTTGGTGTAATCAAAGTACCTTTCCGGTATAAGTGATTTACATGATCTCATGGTCATAAGGACTAGGTAACTATGTATCGAAAGCTTATAGCAAATAACTTAATGACGAGATCTTATGCTACGCTTTAATTGGGTGTGTCCATTACATCATTCATACAATGACATAACCTTGTTATTAATAACATCCAATGTTCATGATTATGAAACTAATCATCCATTAATCAACAAGCTAGTTTAAGAGGCATACTAGGGACTTCTTGTTGTCTACATATCACACATGTACTAATGTTTCGGTTAATACAATTATAGCATGATATATAAACATTTATCATAAACATAAAGATATAAATAATAACCACTTTATTATTGCCTCTAGGGCATATCTCCTTCAGTCTCCCACTTGCACTAGAGTCAATAATCTAGATTACATTGTAATATACCTAACACCCATGGCATTCTGGTGTTTGTCATGCTTTGCCCTAGGGAGAGCTTTAGTCAACGGATCTGCTACATTCAGATTAGTGTGTACTTTGCAAATATTTACTTCTCCATCTTCGATGTACTCGCGAATCGAGTGGTAACACAACTTGATATGCTTCAGCCTCTTGTGTGACCTTGGCTCTTGTGCATTGGTGATGGCACCCATGTTATCACAATAAATGATTAATGGGTCCAATGCACTAGGAACCACACCGAGCTCTACAATGAACCTATTCATCCATACCGCTTCTGATGAAGCCTCTGAAGCCGCTATGTACTCTGATTCTGTTGAACACTTCGCCACCGTGCACTGCTTCGAGCTTGCCCACCATCGCAAAGCACCATTCAATATAAACACGTACCCAGATTGTGACTTAGAGTCATCAGGATCAGTGTTCCAACTTGCATCGGTGTAACCACTTACAACGAGCTCTTGGTCACCTCCATAACAAAAAAACATATCCTTAGTTCTTTTCAAGTACTTCAGGATATTCTTGACCGCTGTCCAGTGTTCCATTCCTGGATCACTTTGATATCTGCTACTGCTAGTCAAACTAACAGCATGTGCTATATCCGGTCTAGTACATAGCATGGCATACATGATAGATCCTACTGCCAAGGCATAGGGGATTTTACTCATCCTTTCTCTTTCTTCTGCCGTAGCCGGTCCTTGAGTCTTACTCAAGACCTTGCCTGGTAACATAGGTAAGAACCCTTTCTTACTTTCGTCCATTCTAAACTTCTTTAGAATCTTGTCCAGATATGTACTCTGTGATAGCCCTATTAGGCGTCTTGATCTATCTCTATAAATCTTGATGCCTAATATATACGATGCTTCACCAAGGTCTTTCATTGAAAAACTATTATTCAAATAACCTTTAACACTGCTTAATAGTTCTATATTATTCCCGATCAATAATATGTCATCTACATATAATATCAGGAATGCTACAGAGCTCCCACTCACTTTCTTGTAAATACAGGCCTCTCCATGACACTGTATAAACCCGAAGTCTTTGATCACCTTATCAAAGCGTCGGTTCCAACTTCTCGATGCTTGCTTCAGTCCATAGATTGAACGCTGAAGTTTGCATACTTTGTCAGCATTTTTAGGATCGACAAAACCTTTGGGTTGTACCATATACAACTCTTCCTCAATGTTTCCATTGAGGAACGCCGTTTTGACATCCATCTGCCAAATCTCATAATCGAAAAATGCAGCTATTGCTAACAAAATCCTCACAGATTTTAGCTTCGCTACAGGTGAGAAAGTCTCATCGTAGTCAACTCCTTGAATTTGTCGGAAACCCTTTGCGACAAGTCGAGCTTTATAGACAGTAACATTACCATCAGCATCTGTTTTTCTCTTGAAGATCCATTTATTCTCGACAGCCTTTCGGCTATCAGGTAAGTCTACCAAAGTCCATACTTTGTTATCATACATGGATCCCATTTCGGATTTCATGGCATCTTGCCATTTGTTGGAATCTGGGCTCATCATCGCTTCTTCATACGTCGCAGGGTCCTCATCATTGTTATCCACAATCATGACATTTAGACAAGGATCATACCAATCAGGAGTGGCACGTTCCCTTGTCGATCTGCGAGGTTCAGTAGTTTCCTCGTTCGAAGTTTCATGATCATTATCATTAGCTTCCTCTGTTGCCGGTGTAGGCGGTACAGGTACAATTTCCGGTATTGCGCTATTCTGATCAACGAGTATAGATTCATCAATCTCATCGAGTTCTACTTTTCTTCCAGTCACTTCTTTGGTGAGAAATTCTTTCTCAAGAAAGGTTCCGTTCTTAGCAACAAAGATTTTGCCTTCGAATCTGTGACAGAAAGTGTACCCTATAGTTTCCTTAGGGTATCCTATGAAGACGCATTTCTCCGCTTTGGGTTCTAGCTTGTCCGGTTGTAACTTCTTTACATAGGCTTCGCAACCCCAAACTTTCAGGAACGACAGCTTAGGTTTCTTATTAAACCATAGTTCATACGGTGTCGTTTCTACGGATTTTGATGGTGCTCTATTTAAAGTGAATGCGGCTGTCTCTAATGCATAACTCCAAAATGATAACGGCAAATCAGTAAGAGACATCATAGAACGAACCATATCTAAGAGAGTTCGATTACGACGTTCGGACACACCGTTTCGTTGAGGTGTTCCCGGCGGTGTCAATTGTGAAAGTATTCCGCATTTCTTTAAATGCATGCCAAACTCATAACTTAGATATTCACCTCCACGATCAGATCGTAGAAATTTAATCTTCTTGTTACGTTGATTTTCTACTTCACTTTGAAATTCCTTAAACTTCTCGAAAGTTTCGGATTTATGTTTCATGAAATAGATATACCCATATCTACTCAGATCATCTGTGAAGGTTAGAACATAACGATAACCACCGCGCGATGCTACGCTCATTGGTCCGCATACATCGGTATGTATGATTTCCAATAAGTCAGTAGCTCGCTACATCATACCAGAAAATGGAGTCTTAGTCATTTTTCCCATTAGACATGCTTCGCATCTATCAAGTGACTCAAAGTCAAGTGATTCAAGTAATCCATCAATATGGAGTTTCTTCATGCGTTTCACTCCAATATGACCAAGACGACAGTGCCCCATATAAGTAGAATTATCATTCAATTTAATTCACTTAGCATCAACGTTATGTATATGCGTATCACTACTATCGAGGTCTAATAGAAATAAGCCATTCTTTTGTGGTGCTCGACCATAAAAGATATTATTCATAAAAATAGAACAACCATTATTCTCAGACTTGAATGAATAACCGTCTTGCATTAAACAAGATCCAGATATAATGTTCATGCTCAACGCAGGTACATAATAACAATTATTTAGGCTTAAAACTAAACCCGAAGAAAAATGTAGAGGAAGTGTGCCGAGGCGATCACATTGACCTTGGATCCGTTTCCAACGCGCATCGTCACTTCATCTTTCAAATAGATTGTCGTTTATTCTTTAGTTCCTGTTTCGAGTTACAAATGTGAGCAACCGAACCAGTATCAAATACCCAGGTACTAGAACGAGAACCAGTGAAATGAACATCTATAACATGTATATCAAATATACCTTCTTTCTTCTTCTTGACAAGGCCGCTCTTCAGATCAGCCAGATACTTGGAGCAATTACGCTTCCAGTGTCCCTTCTCCTTGCAGTAATAGCACTCAAAGCATCGTGCTTAGGGCCGTTCTTAGGTTTCACAGAGGCGTGGCAGCTTTCTTGCCACCCTTCTTGAATTTTCCCTTAGACTTGCCCTGTTTCTTGAAATCTGGTGGTCTTGTTGACCATCAACACTTGGTGCTCTTTCTTGATCTCAATCTCGAGCTTTTAGCATGCCAAAGAGTTCAGGTAACTCCTTGTTCATGTTCTCGCATATTGTAGTTCATCACGAAGTTCTTGTAACTTGGTGGCGTGATTGAAGGACACGATTAATCCCCACCGTTAGGAATCACTATTCCCAAGTCACTGAGTTTCTTCGCATGCCCGGTCATGGCGAGCATGTGCTCACTAACGGAGCTGCCTTCTTCCATCATGCAGCTGAAAATTGTTTCGATGCTTCATAGCATTCCACGGCCGCATGAGTCTCAAAAATAGCTTTCAGCTCTTTCATCAACTCATGAGGATCGTGGTGCTCAAAACGTTTTTGAAGATCGGATTCCAGACTGCACAGGATGGCACACTGAACTTGAGAGTACCGAATTTTCCGAGTCTCGTAAACAGCTTTTACTTCATCGGTTTCAGTTTCTGCAGGAGGGTCACCTAGCGGTGCATCAAGCACATATTGCAGATTTCCGCCAGAGAGGAAGATCCTCACATGACGGAACCAGTCGGTGAAGTTGCTACCGTTGCTCTTAAGTTTCTCTTTCTCTAGGAACTGATTAAAATTGATTGGGGACGCCATCTCTACAACATATATTTGCAAAAGTTTAGACTAAGTTTATGAAAAATTGAGTTCAAATTTTAATTCAATATAATTAAAAATCTAGGTGAACTCCCACTCAAAACAATATCCCTCGCATTGTCTTAGTGATCACACGAACCAAATCCACCACACCTAAACCCGATCATCACGAGAAAAGGTGTGATTTCAATGGCGAACACTCAAAGTGTTCATCATATCAACCATATGATTCATGCTCTACCTTTCGGTATCACGTGTTCCGAGACCATGTCTGTACATGCTAGGCTCGTCAAGGCCACCTTAGTATCCGCATGTGCAAAACTGTCTTGCACCCGTTGTATGTACTTATTGATTCTATCACACCCGATCATCACGAGATGCTTCGAAACGACAAGACTTGGTAACGGTGCTACTAAGGATGAACACTTTATTATCTTGAGATTTTAGTGAGGGATCATCTTATAATGCTACCGTCGCGATCTAAGCAAAATAAGATGCATAAAAGGATTAACATCACATGCAGTTCATATGTGATATGATATGGCCCTTTTGTCTTTGCGCCTTTGATCTTCATCTCCAAAGCACGGACATGATCTCCATCATCTTCGGGCATGATCTCCATCATCGTCGGCGTAGCGTCAAGGTCAATGGCGCCGTCTTCATGATTGTCCTCCATGTAGCAACTATTACAACTACTTTGAAATACTACTCAACATGAAATTTAAAGACAACCATAAGGCTCCTGCCAGTTGCCACAATACAATAATGATCATCTCATACATATTCATCATCACATTATGGCCATATCACATCACCAAACCCTGCAAAAACAAGTTAGACGTCTCTAATTTGGTTTGCATATTTTACGTGGTTTAGGGTTTTCGAGAGAGATCTAATCTACCTACGAACATGAACCACAACGTTGATACTAATGTTTTCAATAGAAGAGTAAATTGAATCTTCACTATAGTAGGAGAGACAGACACCCGCAAAGCCTCGTATGCAATACAAGTTGCATGTCGAACGAGGAACAAGTCTCATGAACGCGGTCATGTAAAGTTAGTCCGAGCCGCTTCATCCCACTATACCACAAAGATGCAAAGTACTCAAACTAAAGATAACAAGAGCATCAACGCCCACAAAACCATTGTGTTCTACTCGTGCAACCATCTATGCACAGACACGGCTCTGATACCACTGTAGGATAACGTTGCATAGAAAACAAAAAAATTTCCTACCGCGAACACGCAATCCAAGCCAAGATGCAATCTAGAAGACGGTAGCAACGAGGGGTTTATCGAGTCTCACCCTTGAAGAGATTCCAAAGCCTACAAGAGGAGGCTCTTGTTGCTGCAGTAGACGTTCACTTGCCGCTTGCAAAAGCGCGTAGAAGATCTTGATCACGATCGCTTCCGGCGCCACGAACGGGCATCACCTCCGTACTCGGTCACACGTTCGGTTGTTGATGAAGACGACGTCCACCTCCCCGTTCCAGCGGGCAGCGGAAGTAGTAGCTCCTCTTGAATCCGACAGCACGACGGTGTGGTGTCGGTGGTGGTGGAGAAGTCCGGCGGAGCTTCGCTAAGCGTGCAGGACGTGGTGGAGGAGAGAGGCCGCTAGGGTTTGGGAGAGGGGGGGGGGGGGCGGCCACTAAGGGGTGCGGCCACCTTGGTGGTTCTTGAGTGGCCGGCCCCCTCCCCTTGGCCTCTCATTATATAGGTGGAACCCCAAGTGTTGGTCTCCAAGTCTTCGAATAAGACCCGAACCAAAAACCTTCCATATGGTGGGGAAACCTACCCAAGCTAGGACTCCCACTAGAGGTGGGAGTTCCACCTCCCATATGGGGGGGTGGCCGGCCCCCTAAGGGGGAGTCCACTTGGGACTCCACCCCCACTAGGGTTGGCCGGCCATGGAGGTGGAGTCCCATGTGGACTCCACCTTCCTTGGTGGTTTCTTCCGGACTTTTCTAGAACCTTCTAGAACCTTCCATAGAACCTTCCGCATCATTTTAATTCACATAAAATGACATCCTATATATGAATCTTATTCTCCGGACCATTCCGGAACTCCTCGTGATGTCCGGGATCTCATCCGGGACTCCGAACAAATATTCGAACTCCATTTCATATTCAAGTTCTACCATTTCAACATCCAACTTTAAGTGTGTCACCCTACGGTTCGTGAACTATGCGGACATGGTTGAGTACTCACTTCAACATCCAACTTTAAGTGTGTCACCCTACGGTTCGTGAACTATGCGGACATGGTTGAGTACTTACTCCGACCAATAACCAATAGCGGGATCTGGAGATCCATAATGGCTCCCACATATTCAACGATGACTTTAGTGATCGAATGAACCATTCACATACGATACCAATTCCCTTTGTCACGCGATATTTTACTTGTCTGAGGTTTGATCTTCGGTATCACTCTATACCTTGTTCAACCTCGTCTCCTGATAAGTACTCTTTACTCGTACCGTGGTATGTGGTCTCTTATGAACTTTATTCATATGCTTGCAAGACATTAGCCGACATTCCACCGAGAGGGCCCAGAGTATATCTATCCGTCATCGGGATGGACAAATCCCACTGTTGATCCATATGCCTCAACTCATACTTTCCGGATACTTAATCCCACCTTTATAACCACCCATTTACGCAGTGGCGTTTGGTGTAATCAAAGTACCTTTCCGGTATAAGTGATTTACATGATCTCATGGTCATAAGGACTAGGTAACTATGTATCGAAAGCTTATAGCAAATAACTTAATGACGAGATCTTATGCTACTCTTTAATTAGGTGTGTCCATTACATCATTCATACAATGACATAACCTTGTTATTAATAACATCCAATGTTCATGATTATGAAACTAATCATCCATTAATCAACAAGCTAGTTTAAGAGGCATACTAGGGACTTCTTGTTGTCTACATATCACACATGTACTAATGTTTCGGTTAATACAATTATAGCATGATATATAAACATTTATCATAAACATAAAGATATAAATAATAACCACTTTATTATTGCCTCTAGGGCATATCTCCTTCAGGGTCTATGGGCTGATCAGCTTGTGCCTTGGCCGCTTGGGCCTAATAAAAAAAATTTGGACCGAATTCTATGGGTATGCCTGGGCATACAGGGGCATACCCCTGGCGCCGCCCATGTTCCATACCCCCCTCGCTCTATTACACGTAAATGTTAAATATCTGAAGGGCCAAATTGGGCATTGAGGTGAGACTGGGATATCTTTGTCCGCTAAGATCGCAACTCCAGGAACAACACCATGCAACGCTTTCCATGCGAAGATTTTGATCTTGCTTGGATTTTTATATAACTTCCATAAAGTCTCCCATGCTGGATTAGTGAAAGATGGGCCTAGACCATCCATTCCACTCCCTTCGTCGAATAAAACTTATCAAAGATTTATTTAAATATAGATGTATTAGATAGATACATTTAAATTTTGATGAACTTCCCACATGTTTCATAGAACGGAGGGAGTAGTTAATCTGTGCCCATTGATATAATTCCATTCAATATATAATACGCAGAGCTTGGGACTGGGCAAAACACCCCTGAAAACACTATCTCCCTCATTCTTTGCTTGATTTCTTGAGAGACATCCGAGCGAGGCCGAAATGGCATTGTCATGCGCTTCGTGGCCCAGCAGAACAAAACGGGAACTATATTCCGGGTCCGGCCCAGCTTTACCTCGCCTCCTACCTGTCACCACTTCCTTCAAAAAAAATATGGGCGCCGCCGCCGTCCTCCTTCGCGCCGCCCTCCGCCGGAGCCGCCCAGCGGCGGCAGCTCTCCTCCTCCCCCGCGCCATCCCGTCCTCGCCGGTCCCCCTACCTCCCCCTCCTATCGGTAAGATTCCTCTCCTCTCCCAAAACAAACCCTTAAACCCTCCTCGCCTCACCGTCCAGCTCCCCCAACGCAGGCCGCGCTCTACCTCTCCTCCTCCCGCGCCTTCCGTTCCCCGCCGGATTCCGGTACTCCACCGTCGCAGAGGAGTCGGAGCCGCCCGCGAGGACCAAGGGCAAGTCCAGGAGGAGCCCCATGAAGCAGTCCCGCGTCGACTTCACCAAGGTGGACGCCGCGCTTCTCCCCACCATCATCCTCGTCGGCCGCCCCAACGTCGGCAAGTCCGCGCTCTTCAACAGGTTAGAGACGCCACGCACATTTAGTCCCCGTGTAGGTCCATGGGGCAGCCATTTCCACAAGCACCTTTCAGTCCCCATGTTTTCTTACGGCTTCCACTCCACACACGCTTTCTGGAGTAATCTTGCTTAGTTGTAGTGCTCTTTCTGGCTAGCAACCATAATAATGTTCCATCCCTGGTGTTGCATTCCCGATAACTATGTGCATCATTGCAATCCGTGGTGTCACCGTACTTGCTGGTTGCAACCATCTTGATGGTCATACACGCCAGTTATGTATTTTCCTCACATGTCTCCCAATTTGCATGTACATACTGTTGTGATTACACCTTCTCATACGGATTGCATCTGACAATTAACACGTGATTTTGTTATGTTGTATAACATCTGCATAAAACGGTGGCTGTCATCTTAGTTGATGTAGCTGCATATGGCATATTTCCTCCGGCAGCCCTTACCCCTATGTATGTTTGTATGTGGATGTATATGTCGCCAGCATAATGTCCTTTGATAATTATAATAGCTTCTAGCTGTTCCTTTCGATACATTCATCTTTACAGCATCTGGTTTTCCTAGTTAGCACAATAACATACTCCTGTTGAAGGATGTCAAATGCTATCCACATCATATTATCTTTTATTTTATGCTTAGGAGTCACAGCTTATTGACACTCTTATTAAATAGTTTTTTCTTGCGTTGTAATGAAACTTTCCAATTACCGCTAGATTAATACGGAGGAGGGAGGCACTGGTGTATAATACACCTGGGGACCATGTCACCCGTGACATCCGCGAGGGAGTTGCGAAGCTTGGAGATCTCCGTTTCCGCGTGCTTGACTCAGCTGGTCTCGAGACTGCAGCAACATCTGGGAGCATTCTTGCTCGTACAGCTGACATGACAGGGAATGTGTTGGCCAGATCTCAATTTGCCATTTTCTTGATTGATGTGAGGTGAGCAGGCTTTTGCCTTTTATCAACCCATTATCATTGGACTCGGGTTAAAAAGTGGATACTTGCTTTCTAGTCCCTAGTAAAAGTATAATGCCCTTCTTAGGGATGGCCTACAACCGCTGGATCTTGAGGTTGGGCAGTGGCTGCGAAAACATGCATCTGGGATACATACCATTGTCGCAATGAACAAGTCGGAGGCGCTTGATGAGCATGGAACTTTGACCTCTGCTGCTGGAGAAGCCCACAGGTTGGGTTTTGGTGACCCAGTTGCAATATCTGCAGAGACAGGCCTTGGGATGGCAGAGCTTTATGAGATATTGAGGCCATTGTTTGAGGAATACATGTTTCAGCTTCCAAACAGTAAGTTTGTAGCTGTATGTTCACTGATTTGGGTACCACTTTGGCGAATGATCTTTGCTTTCTTCTGTTAAATCCTAGGAATCGACTAGAGTAAGATATGTGCGGGTAGGGACTGTTTCTGTGTGTGTACTGCGAGAGAGAGAGAGATCGAGAGGGAGAGACGACGTACCTTCTTCCTGTGAGGAGGAACCGGAGTGAGTGGTCATGGTGTCAACGGCGGTGGCGTGGGTGAGGCAGTGGCAATGGTGGCAGAGCTTCCCGTCGGCACGCGCTAACACTGGATCGGTAGGGAGGTGTCGGTGGGACAAGCAACGCGTCGGTCAACCTCGTACCGCGTGCGTCTAGCCCCCACTTGTCTATATAGCGCGGCGGGGGCCCACCAACCAATATACGGTTGGACGCCCTTGATCAGATCAGGGTGCAGCCAAGGTCCATGTCGAGCCGTTGGCCTTGAACGTGCGGGAGATCATCCTAACATTCTCCCCCTTGATCTCAACTTTACTTTTAACTTTGTACTTTTACTTTACTCGTTTCATTATAGATCAATACATAGAGCATGTTTCATCGTCATAGCTTAATTGCCGATAGAATCAGACAGCTACAATATACTTCTCTGTTTTAAAACAAATTCTTTTTCGTTTGGGCCTCTTATGATCCAGGAATGGTAAGGCTTTCCCTTAAACCAATGCCGGCTAAGTGTTCCTTGAACACACTAGGTGGCAAGCCTTCCATTAGCGGATCCGCAAGCACATCCTTTGTCCTTATATGCTTGAGACTTATAGTGTGATCCTGGACCTTGTGTTTCACAACATAATACTTCACCTCAATTGGTTTCGTAGCATTACTCGACTTGTTGTTGTAAGCATAAAATACTGCAGCCTGATTGTCAGAGTACATCTTTAGTGGTTTGTTAATACAATCTTCAACTTTCAAGTCGGGTATAAATTTCTTTAACCATAATGCCTGCCCCGTGGCCATAACATGCTATAAATTCTGCATACATCGTGGACGATGCAACTATTGACTGTTTGGAGCTTCTCCACGAAATAGCTCCCCCCCGCGAGAGTGAACACATATCCAAATGTGGATTTTCTATCATCTTTATTTCTCGCAAAATCTGCATCTGAATACCCTCTTATTTCTAGGGAATCAGATCTTTGTGCCTTTCACATAACGCAATGCCTTCTTTACCATTTTCCAGTGTTCTATATCTGGATTTTCTTGATATGTACCGAGTACCTCGGTGATCAAAGCTAAGTCAGGGCGAGTCCACACTTGTGCATACTGTAGGCTTCCAATGGCCGAAGCATATGGAACCGCTTTCATTTGATCGAGCTCGTATTGGTTCTTGGGACATTGAAATTTCTCAAAACAGTCGCCCTTGGCTATAGGGGCAGGTGTAGTATTGCTCTTATGCATATTATACTTATTTAGAATCTTTTCTAAATAAGCCATATGCGATTGTCCTAGTACTCCATTTTCCTATCTCGGTGAATTTCTATGCCCAAAACATATGATGCTTCACCAAGATCTTTCATATCAAAATTTGAGGACAAGAACTTCTTTGTCTCTTATAGTAGACTAACATCACTACTGACAAGCAAGATATCATCCACATACAAAATTAGGAAAATATATTTCCCATTTTTAAACTGTGCATAAATGCAGTTATCCTCAACATTTTCTTTAAATCCAAATCTCTTAATTGTCTCATTGAACTTTAGATACCACTGTTTGGAGGCTTGCTTTAATCCATAAATGGATTTTTTTAGGCGACATCCCATATCTTCCGATAAAACCCTTGGGTTGTTTTATGTAGACATTTTCTTTTAAATCCCCGTTTAGAAATGCCGTCTTTACATCCATGTGATGTAGCTCTAAATCAAAATGTGCAACTAGTGCCATTATGATTTTGAAGGAATCCTTACATGAGACTGGAGAAAATGTCTCATTGTAATCTATCTCTTCTCTTTGTGTAAATCCCTTTCCCACAAGTCGTGCTTTATACTTTTCTAATTCATTGGAATCATATTTTATTTTGTAGACCCATTTGCAGCCTACTGTTTTAGCTACTTTAGGAATATTTTCTAAGTCCCAAACATCATTGGCACTCATCGATTTCATTTCGTCTTCCATGGCCTCCACTCACTTTGATGAGTCAGGGCTTCTCATGGCTTCTTCATATGAAGTGGGATCACCTTCCATATGAACTGTTTCTGTATTATAAACTGTTGTAGACCTTCTAAGGGCCTCATTCTTTGGAGCATTCTGTTCCTCAACTTGTGGCTCAACTTCTGGAGGTGGTTGTTGCTGCTCCCTCTCATGCTCAACGAATGGTTCATTCGGCTCCTGACGGACAGGTTCCAAATTTTCACTCATCGTTGTCATGGGTGGAGTCACAACAGGCGCTTGCACCACAACCGCAGGGATTATCGGTGCAGGTGCAACAGGTAGTGCGAAAAATGGCTCTCGAGTCAATCGAATTAGGTGCATGCACCCTCTTCTCCTCAAGATCAATTTTCTGAGCTACCATGCTCCCCCTTATCATGTCGTCCTCTAAGAAGACCGCGTGTCTCGTTTCTACAAACTTTGTGTATTTGGCTAGACAGTAGAAACAATAACCTTTTGACTTTTCAGGATAGCCAATGAAAGGGCAACGCACTATTTTCATATCTAACTTTGCAATATTTGGATTAAATATTTTGGCCTCAGCTGGGCTCCCCCACACCTTCAAGCTACGTAGCACCGATACAGATACGTGTATCCGTATCGGGCCAATACGGATACAAAAATACGACATTTTGAAGAAGTGCGAATACGAGGATACGTTTTACTAGCTTTCTAAATTAGAAATAAATTTACACCAATACATTGATACAGCGGCATTTGGTATTGTCCCACAACCCCTGATTTCTCTAAAATAGTAACATGACTACCCAGGAGAACCTTAGGATTTGTAGCTTGTTCCTGGCTTGCTGGTTCTTTGCTCGGCATCGGCCGCTGTCTTTAGCCGATCAAAGTGCCGCTTGTCTGCTAACCGCTGGTGGGGCGGCGAGCTACTGCTTCTTGCTTCTCACCGGCGAGGTGGCGAACTGCTACTTCTTGGCTCCTGTGTTGAGGTGGAAAAGTTGTCAGGTTCCACTGGCTAAGTCGCCACTTGTTGCTGGGTGCAGATCTAGTGGTGCCGCCACAAGAGGGAGGCGGTGGCTGTGTCGGGGTCTCGGGGGAGGGTGGGAACTAGTGAGGGGAGGGTTACAGAAGAGGTTAGGAATTTTTATCTGGGCTGGGTCGTATCGAGCACGTGTCCAAATCGTATCGGAATAGGTATCTGATTTATCACCAACTATTTTTAATTCATTAATTTAGCGATACGTCAAAAACTGTAGGGATACGGTATCCGAGCCGTATCCGTATCGGATACGGTATACGACACGGACACGGCCTCTTGCCCCGTATCCGTGCAACTGAGCCTTCAAGTGGTTTAGAGAAGGTATTCTTCCTATCCACAGCTCATACGATGTTTGGGGCACCGACTTGCTTGGTACTCTGTTGAGAATGTGAATAACGGTTTTTAACGCCTCAATCCACAATCCCAACGGTAGGGTGGAGTAGCTCATCATATGCGCACCATATCCATAAGGGTATGGTTACGCCTTTCAGCTACTTCATTTTGCTGAGGCTCGCCCGATATTGAATATTGGGCTACTATGCGCGTCTCCTGTAAGAACCTTGCAAAAGGTCGGATTTGCATATGGAGTGTGTCGACCGTAGTACTCCCCTCCACGGCCAGACCTTACTGTTTTTTATTCTTTTGTCATGCTGATTTTCAACTTCAGCTTTGAATATTTTTCTTTCTTTGGGAGTCTTTCTATCCCCCCCTCGAAATATGGCATAAGCAACAACGCCATAATTTCGATGATTCATCGGTTCTCTTTCTTTTCTTTTGTTCTTTGTCCGACACGGATACTTGCTCATTCACATTACACACAAACAACACTTTTTCACGCAGGGATAATAAATAAAGCTCATTGTGAAGTAAAGCAACACCCACATAAGCATTATTACACCATATGGCACACTTGCCATGTCCAAAATAACATTCATAACTGTCTTTGTTCAAACGTGAAACACTAATCAAGTTTCTGTGTAATGAAGGAACAAATAAAACATCTCTAAGCAGAATAGTGAAACCATCAACTAACTCCAAGGAGATGTCGCCAACAACTTCAACTTGTGCTTGAACTCCATTTGCGACTTCAATGCATCTTTCGCTTCTTTGCAAAGTCTGCGTCGAATGGAATCCCTCTAAAGAATTTGCAACATGAACAGTTACACCTGAGTCAATCCACCAAGTAGATTTTGAAAACTGTGTATACAAGGATTCATTTACAGAGGAAACTATGTCGTTACCTCTCTTTGCCATTATAAACTTTAGCCATTCAGGGCAATCTTTCTTGTAATGCCCAGTCTTCTTGCAGCTCCACTGATCTTTGTCCACTGGAATCTGCTTGTGCTAAGGCTGATACTGCATTTGAGCTTTTCCATTTGCATATGGCTTTGAAGGAGAGCCATTGTTGCTTTGAGTGAAGTTACTTTTCTTGTTGTCCTCCACATAGTTTAGAGAACCTCCATTTTGTGCTTTGGGTCTGTCCTCCTCTTGCACACACATGGCTATGGTCTTTTCCATGTCCCATTTTCCAGGAGACATGTTGTAGTTGACAACAAAGGTGTCAAACGTTGTGGCAGTGAAGTCATAACCAAGTGGACAAGAAGTGCAGGCTTAAGCTCCAGGTCATCATCCATGGGCTTCAGTTTTGCAGCCATGTTGCTCATCCTGAGGATAGCGTTCTCAATTGTATTCTTTATAAATGCCATGCACTTTTTATTGGCTATCAGACACTTTTGTGCAAGAAGAAAAGATGGCTGCAAAGCTGAAGCCCATGGATGATGACCTGGAGCTTAAGCCTGCACTTCTTGTCCACTTGGTTATGACTTCACTGCCACAACGTTTGACACCTTTGTTGTCAACTACAACATGTCTCCTGAAAAATGGGACATGGAAAAGACCATAGCCATGTGTGTGCAAGAGGAGGACAGACCCAAAGCACAAAATGGAGGTTCTCTAAACTATGTGGAGGACAACAAGAAAAGTAACTTCACTCAAAGCAACAATGGCTCTCCTTCAAAGCCATATGGAAAAACTCACATGATACCAATGTTAAATCCTAGAAATCGACTAGAGTAATGCGGGTAGGGACTGTTTCTGTGTATGTACTGCGAGAGAGAGGGAGAGACAACGTACCTTCTCCTTGTGAGGAGGGAGTGGTCATGGTGTTGACGGCGGTGGCGTGGGTGAGGCAGTGGCGGCGGTGGTGGAGCTTCCCGTCGGCACGCGCTAACCCTAGATTGGTAGGGAGGTGTCGGTGGAGCGAGCAGTGCGTCGGTCAACCTCGTACCTCGTGCGTCCGGCCCCCACCTGTCTATATAGCGCGGTGACAGGGGCCCACCAACCAGTATACGGTTGGACGCCCCCGATCAGGGCGCAGATAAGGTCCACGTCGAGCCGTTGGGGTCGAACGTGCGGGAGATCATCCTAACATCTTCCAGTACTATAGTGATGGTAAAACTAATACATATTCGTAAGTATGATGAACCCGCATAAACAGAACGATAGGATTTCAGCTAAGTATCAAGATTGCTTTACCATATCTCCATCTGCTACTTCTCCGTATTGATTCTGTTCAAGTAGATCTATGTACATTTTATTCTTAGTATTCTTTAACATATGGCAGATGGACTAAATGAAGATGACCTTATTTCCGAGGCCGAGGCAAATGAAGGTGATGAAAGCAAGTTACCTTTGCAGTTAGCAATCGTGGGACGTCCTAATGTTGGGAAGTCTACCATGCTTAATACCTTGTTGCAAGAAAATAGAGTTCTGGTTGGTCCAGAGTCAGGCTTAACAAGGGACTCCATTCGGGCCAAGTTTCAATTTGACAACCGAAGTGTATATTTGGTAAGTTAACTCGCTATGAGTGGGTTTTAATATCTTATTTTGGAACATCATTTCCTATATGGCTATAAGTGCAGTGTAGGAGGAACTCATTACATAATGTCCATTCAGGTAGTCTCCATCTTAACAATCGACCGTTTCTTCCTTTTGCTGATGCAGGTGGATACTGCTGGCTGGATGGAGAGGTCAGGAAAGGAGAAAGGGCCAGCATCGTTGAGTGTGGTACAATCAAGAAAGAACCTGATGAGAGCTCATATTGTAGCTCTTGTGCTTGATGCAGAAAAGGTACTTACGTTCATTCGGATGTACACTAGCCTACGGCCTAAAATTCTGACTAATATGCTCCCTTTTATCTGGTTGAGGTTCTCGGTACTCATCCTTTTTGTACTTTTGAGGTCTTGTGGATTGCATATTCGAAAAAAAGGTCTAGTTGATACAATGAGTTGATTCTACTGATTATGCATGCATTGTGGCCAGTAACCAAGTAGTAAATTAAGTAGGAACTCGGTTTTAGATTATTCATGAAATTTCCATTTTTGAGGTTCTTTGAAATTCTTCAATCGAAGTTAGAAGATTTCAATCATAGCAAAAAAATGGTTAGAAGATTTCAGACGAAGAGATAAGGTGAACCTATGTTTTTGTGAAAGAGGGGAAATTGCTGCTCTTCTACGAACACAAAAAACAGGGCCTATGTTTGCTTGATGGCTGAAGGGCCAGTGGTATTGACCTGATTTTTTCACCTTGTTCGTTCGGTAAGATGGGCATCATGCTCCTCTCCTTGTTTAAAGCTTCACACCCATGCAACCATTTCCTCTCCATCTCCACTTGTCTACTCCACCACAGCTTCCACGTGAGTGGATTCTTGCCGTAATTACGCCTGCAAGTTCATGCTCAACCTCTTCCATTGCTGCTCGCCTCCTCTTTGAAACAGACCATGGGGCACATTACCGCATGATCACTACTGCAGCACAAGGATGACCTCAAAGTTTTACTGTTTTCTAATTAGTCACTATTGAGAGACTATGTTGACCCATGAAAACGCTGTTGACAGCCACTTGGGGCCTACTAGATATGACCAGAAAGCGTGAAGCACCGCCAAGCGGCGTACACAATCATGGAGGATAGATGAGTAACATGGCCTTTAGCACAAGGTTCCCGCCCCCCGGCACAATGACAGGTAGAGTGTCGGGACAGATCCAAGTCTGTTTATCTAACACACTGACATGTGGGGCCCGCCATAATTCCTCTTCCACTTCACGATTAGCTTTCTGACTTTTGAAGAACCTCTGGATTGGAAATCTTCTGAGCTTTCCGTTAAGGTCCCAATCTACAATCTTGTACCATGGGTTTTTGTGTACATGACTGGAAGTAGCTTATGTAACTCTTCCTTCTTGCTCAATCAACATATGCTTTTAACTTTACTTCACATGATTTCTCTGTTCTCTGAACTTGGTTTATACATTTGCAATGATTTTTCTCGCAAAACATTTTTTGCGAAGCTACTGACTACATTGCATTATTAGTTTTTCTAACCATTTTACACTATTATATGCTCGGCTAAGAACTGGATTTCACAAACTTGAGTCAGCACTGATAATAACAGACTAATGAGTGGTTGTAAATCAGGTCCTCGATCTGGTTTACAATTTGTGTTTTCCACTTTTAGTGAGAGCACATGAGTAAGTTTGTGTAAATTTGATCATCTTACTTTAGTCCCATATCATATACTCTGTACTTAACTAATTCCTTGCCATGGTTAAGACAGTCAATGCTCTATTGTTAGTACCATGCACAAATTAGTATGCATTAGAGGCAACATCCTTAATGTCCACTAATCTTGTATGTCTTTATGCATGTTTCATGTCATTTTAGTTCTAATGTAAAATGCCATGACAAGGCTCTATGGAAATGCAGATTGCAAAGTCGAAGAGTAGTATGAATCATCCAGAAGTTGTGATAGCACGACAAGCAATCGAAGAAGGCCGTGGACTTGTTGTGATTGTCAATAAAATGGATCTCCTTAGAGAAAACCAACGATTGTTAGACAAAGTGTTAGAGGCTGTTCCTAAAGAAATCCAGACAGTAATTCCTCAGGTTCGTTTTCTAATTATTTTATTTTTAGTTTGTAATATACTTTTCTTCAACATTAAAGAAATACTTATGATCATCCATCACTATGGAACTGTCAAAAGGTCAATAAGATACTCGTAATATGACTACCGGTAGTAAGTGATTACTATAGTCTGTAGGCAATATTTCTCGAAGGAAATTCATAGGAGGTTCCCTTCTAAGAAGTAATCCAGAAAAATTAAGTTATATCGGACCCTTGCGTTTCAGTTGAACCTTCCTTTTCCCGGTTGGTGTTATCTGAACACATCATAGTTGTCCTGGGTAGCTTTCTTACTGTTTATTCTCCAAGTCAGACCTCACTGAATCTATGATGAGCTGCTTTCTTTTTGCCGGACTTTACATTTTGTTGGTTATCACACATGTAGATGCTTTACTTTGTTTTTAATGAGAATATAGATCATGGTCTAGTTTGGTGGATCAGCTAAGCATGATGGACAGAATCACAAAACCACTTATCCTTTTGAAAGTGTTTACTAATAACTGGAAATGCACAGTCTAAATTCCACTCCGTACTTTTATCTTTTCATAACGTGTAGCATATCTGCTGATAGTAATATCCGCCGTCAATGATTATGGGCGTCAGCAGTTGGTTCCCGCTTCCAGTTGGACTTGATGCGGAGAGGCAAGAGCCTGTTGCAACTCGAAGTCATGCTGCCAAGTCTGAGTCTAGATTTGGTGGAAGAGACTAGGAGGACTTTGTCGGCCTGCCAAAGACCGAGTTCTCTTAGTTCAAGCAATAGCAAAATCCTCTTGAGCATATGCTTTCCCAATCCAGTATGATTCGCTAGTACCAGTACTGATCCGACGCCTGCCCGACAGAGTTAACCCTGGCCTCCGGTGAGCTACCCATACAAGTGTACCACCTCCGAAGCAAATGCCCCATCGTTATCCAGGCCTGAATGTGGGCTTCTGTAACGCCTTTGTGTATAAATTGAAAATTGAAAGCCCTCTCACCCAAAAGAGGGAACAACCATATCGTGGACCTTTTAGCTTGCTTCGTACAGCAACATCACATGTGAACATCTTTTATCTTCATGTTGACAGGTTACAGGGATACCAGTTGTGTTCGTGTCAGCATTGGAAGGCAGGGGGAGGCTTGCTGTTATGCACCAGGTTATAGAAACTTATGAGAAATGGTGTTTTAGATTGTCAACCTCACGCCTGAATCGTTGGTTGCGTAAGGTAAACGTCCTGCTCACATTACTGTTACTTTATTTGCTTGGATGCTAGGGTGTGTGCCAAGTAGGAACTACTTACCATTCAAGTAAAACAGTAAGAACACATTATATATCTAGAGTGACACTGTTCACTAGGTGGAATTGCACGAGTGCAGAGTAGAATGATTTGGAGGTCTATTTTTTGCTTTTAGTGCTTGATCTGCCATGGTCGGGCTGCATTAGAAGAGACGTGTACGTCCAGCTTCGGCAGACATTAATTCGGTAGTATTGCTTTACGTTTGAAGTTTGAATTGTATTAGGGAAAGAGTTTAATTAGGAAAGGTTTGGAGTCCAGTCTGGTCTATCTCATGGTTGTAACTCTTTTATGAGAGGATCATGATCAATGAAAAGGCAAGCAGTAGAGTTATCAATCTGTCTGCTACCTCGTGCTTCTCTCCTACCCCCGTGCCCCTCTCCTGTGCTGTTGCTATTCTAAACACCCCTGCATCCTACCACGGCTAGCAGGCGGTGAGGCTGTCAGCCAAAGCCGCCCGTTCACCACGAGTATAAATTCACCACGAGTATAAATTTAGATCTGGTACTGGTGGTGACATAAGCCACCTAGAATGGGCTGCTACTTCTCAATTTCCCTAGGACTAGTTATTGCTTGAAATGTTCAGTTCTGTATCATTCCTCTGCTTTGAGTCTGTTAACTATATCACGTTTATATTTGTTACTACTGAGTTCATTCTTCTTCCAGTTTATTTTTGAACTTCCTTGTGATAGAAATTTACATTACTAAACTACCTCCAATTCTCTTTGACAGGTTATGAGTAGACATTCATGGAAAGATTCAGCTACGCAACCAAAAGTTAAGTACTTCACTCAGGTGAAAGCGAGGCCACCAACATTTGTCGCCTTTATGAGTGGGAAGACTCAGCTATCGGATACAGATATCAGGTTCTTGACAAAATCTCTCAAGGAAGATTTCAACGTAGGGGGAATACCAATCAGGATCCTACAGCGCTCTATTCCAAGAAAAGCGTCTTCTTTCAAGAGCAATATCAAGAAAAGAGGATCAACGATAATCAGGATGAAAACAGACAAAAGAACCGAAGTGTCTGATCCCACTCAGTCATAATGTTCTACGACACCACCAAAGCAACTCCAGAGTCTGATGAAGGATGCTGGTATTTGTCTATCATTCAGAAGGGAAGCCATTGGTCATGGTACGTGTTTGACCAAAAACGGTCTAGCAGAGGAAACAGAAAACGGCTGCCTTCAAGCAGAGGATGTGGACAGAAGAAAGTGCTTTGTTGTCTGCAAAGGAAGTGATCAAAGACTTTAGTAGGCCGGATGATTATTTAAAAGTGAGGATGACTACAAAGAAGCAAGCTCAGTGTTTATATTTGGAAGGGGGACATTTTCTCCAAGCACTAATCATAGCTGAGGTCCAGAAAACGATCAAGTTGTTATGGGCGAAGACAGAACTTTTCAGTAGGCCAGAGAAGAAAAGGTGGTATCGTGTGGGGTTCTTCTACATTTATCTGCCACGAACAAATTCCCCTTGTACCCCCTATATAAATGGCACATTTAGTATAAGATAATGTTTTGACAAATATGCATTCCCTACGATCTGTACCAAGTGTCAATAGCTTAGTACGACTAAGTTATCGACACTTATTATGGATCGGAGGGAGTAATATTATTGATCACTATCAAACCACATGTTTGCGTGTACAGGATGGTGAATGTACTCTTACGTATGATATGTTATTTCCTTTTCTTTCTGAAACTCAATTCTGAGAACTTCAGTCATTCCTTTTGAAATCAATTTGTGTCTCAGTTCAGAAAGTTAATCTGTGATCAGTTTCAGGTAACTACATAAGAATTGTTTCGAGCTTTCCAATGATGGAAGGGTCTTGTCGTGAGTAACTTCCTTATGTGCATACCAGCAACTGAGGCCTAGCCCAGATGGCTACCAGGGTGATGATACCTGGGAAGCCCCCCCGCTCGAGTTCGAGTCCCGGTACTCACTCGCGGGTGCGTACGCACCGTGGCACTTCTGTGGGCTTCTGAAACTTAATACAATGCCGCCAAGGGCTAGTCCTGGGGGTCTCTTTTTTTTTTTTTTTTTTTTTTTTTATGTGCATACCAAGCAGATGGTTTGGTAGATCAGTGAGGACGGACCGAAACCGATAGAACTGCACCGAATGTCTGAATAGATGGTAAACTCCAGACCGAACGCATCTCTTCCCACAACCCACATGCATGGGGGCACTCAGCTAGTGCATGGTCTGCACTTTCAAGAGCTGCACCGCAGATGTTGCAAATACCAGTTACTCGCATATTACGCCGCCGTTTCTTCTCTTTTGTAGCTGCCTTCCATGCGAATATCTTCAGTTCTTCACTTTACAAGCTACCGATGAACTCAAGCAGGGGTCTTTCCCCCCAGCGGTATGGCGCATTGATCTGGGAGCTCGGTCAGACCAAGCTTGTATGCACTACGTATGGAGAAAACGTTGGATGATTCCAGCTGGCAAGCAAGAACATCATCATCAAGACGACGAGATGGTTTGATCTTCAAAATGGCCTCTGCATCAATTGGCACAAAAAGGTTTCGAACTAAATCCACCTTCCAGCCACCATGCTCATCAATCAATCAGAGCTGAGACACTCATGTATCGCCGGTTCTCTCTCGGTGTTAGGGTTTTGTAATAAGATGATCTAGGGAGCCATATCCTCGAAAAAAATGATCCAGCGAGCCAGCTATCTCGCCAAGTACGAATGCTACATACATTGCCAACACGCTAAACTAAGCCCTATTTCAGTGCTTCCAAGCCGTATGATACTGCGGTCCAAATAGATACCGGTGAAGACTATGTTAATCAATTGTACGCTAGGATAAAAATGAGCTTTCAAAACCGGGGCACCCAACCTATCTGGATAAGCTAACAAGGCTTGGCAAGCGAGGAGGGCTTGGTTGAATACTTGCATGTCTCGGAACCCAACCTGCGTTGGCCCTTAGATCTGTTCATCTTAGCCCAGCTGATCAAATGCGCTTTCCATTTGCCATGCATTTTCCACTCCCCACCAATATTCTCTAACTAATTTGGTGAGATCGTCACAAAGGGAGGGTGGTAGCTAGAACACTAACCCTAGACGCCGTGATGATCGCGAACCAGACGAGTAGACGAGGTCCACCCTTAAAATCGGAGGGGTAGGCACGTGGAGGAGTTGGGAATGAAGACGGGGCACCGATCGGTAGGGGAGATGGGAACATGCGAACTTGCCGCCTATCGCTAGCGGGAGTGCAGAAACCCTAACGGGTACAGGTGGTTCCTGGATCACCGTTGGATATACCGAGTTTCAACTGTCATCGTACACCACTTTATGTACAATGATTTATCTTACCATTGTCACGTAGGATGATTGATGAGTAGTAGCAAAGAGAAATGAAAAAAACTTTGTCTTCTTTTAACTAAAAAATAATCTCTTAGTAAAAAAACAGGAACATTTTATCAAATATTATACATTCCCTTACGAGCGGTTGCTGCTCTTCCAGTTATGAATACGCACATACACTCACTTCCAGTTGTGCTAACCTTACGAGCACCGCCGAGATACTGAATGTAAGAAATTTGACCCAGCGAATCTTGAGATTGACGAAGTTACCAGGCAAGCTCTTTTCAGTAAGCTTTGCGCTAAATTAAAAAATCGCTGCCAGGCAAGCAAGGAGGATTTGCCGCTGGCCGGGGAGAATAGCGTGACACGGCGAGGCAGTTGCACGAGATAAAGCGCGCCTTGCGGAGCACTAGGCCGGCACGCAGTGCACGTGCAGAGACGACCGCCCACAACCCAACCCACCAGATTCCAAGTCCAACTTTCTCAAAAAAAAAAAAAGAAGATTCCAAGTCCAACTAGGAAACGCTACATCATCTCTCCAGCCTCGTGCTCGTCTCACCGCCGTAACATCAACCAACGCGACACCATTCACCATACGCCCAGCCCCTTCCACTCCCTCACCTCCAACCTCCCTTCCTCCTCTTCGCCTTCGGCCCCTCACCCAGCCGTCCCGCCCGCCCGCCCACCCTCCCCGCTCTACAGGCCTCCGCCGCCTCACCCTCTTCCTCACCTGCTTCCAATCTCGGGCCGCGCATGGCCGGCCCGGCCGCGGCAGGCGGCGGGAAGGGGCCAGGAGGGGTCAAGGTTGGCGGGACCGGGACCGGGACCGGGGGCGGGGGCCCCGCCTTCGTGGGGCAGGTCTTCACCATGCTCGACCCCTCCGGGAACGGCCTCATGGCCGTCACCAAACGCTTCCACCTCCCGCACTTCATAGCCGACAGGTACTATTCTCAGCTGCTCCTCCTGCTCCTGCTGCTGCTTAATATAGCGAGCTCTGCCTTCCGCGGTTAGTGGCTGATGCCATGTCATGCTGGATGGGACTTCCGGTCGGTAGTAAACACGAGATTGGCGCTAAAGTCTGACTGAGGGGAATGTTTTACGCCTTTTAATCTAACTTGTAGTAGCATTATGCTTTCTGATGCCATCTAGTGTACCCTGCCACAACACAAGATTGAACAGTGGATGCTATCCTACATAATTGAGCAATAATATTTTACTTCCCTGCAAACAAGTGTGTGTACTCTATTGGAAACTTTTGTAATTTGAATGCTTTGGTGGGTTAGAAAGCTCAGTTCCTAGTTCAAGAGGGTACAACCTTTACTGTTGCCTGCAACATATTATTATGTCCTAGTTGAGAAAATATTTTGGTTGCTCATTTTCTGCTTCCAAATTACTCCGTCTCAGGACTCCTGCATGGTTCAAAAGGATATTGTCACCATTGAAGAAGAGTGAAAGTGATCCAGTGTTTAGGTTTTTCATGGATCTTAATGATTCAGGTATTTTCCTAATAAATGCTTGTTTTCTTTATCTGCTTGATGCATTACGAATTTAGTAGCTACTTCATGGGTGCCTGTCTAGAGTATAGAGGTGGTGCACAAAAGCACATACTAGTTCAGGAGGAGTTGATATTATTGGCAAAATGTATTTTTCATAGTGACATTACATATAAAAACGAAGGGAGTACAAAACCTCGGAAAATTTTGGTAAGCTGGCTTTTAGATGGTAGTGCAAGGAGTGACATTTCTCCCATCTTGCCAACTTCAGTACGTTGAGTTGAGAACTGATGAGCATCCTGTGCTTCTAAGTTCTCCCAAACTCAAACAGAGCATTACTCCTTACCCTCCTCTCTGACTTTGAAATAATGATAGCCAAACTCGTATGTCGGATGCTGAAGTGGACATTTGTTAATTGTTAGCTCTGCTATGCCAAAAGGTCCAGGATTAAGCACTGGGCAATTTGCATTCTGTTACTAAGCAACATTTCCCTGCATTAGTGATACAAAATATGCCTGATTAGTGAACTCTGGCTCTTACTCAATTTAGTTCTTCAAATATTCTGTTATTTCAGTGAAATGCTTTTAGCTAACTTGCTTCAACATCTTCAGTGTCCTATGTTAAGCGGCTAAATGTCCCAAGTGGTATGGTGGGGGCCTGTCGCCTTGATGTAGCATACGAACATTTCAAGGTATTTTCTTAACAAGTAAAATGTAAAGGCTGCCGCAGTGATAATTTTTCATTATGCGTGACTTTATTTTCTTGGTATGAGTTCTTTTGATGCTGAACACTTCAAATCCAGTACTTCTTCATATAATGCTTTACATACAGAGCTGAAATGCTTCTCTGTCTAGATAGCAAAACTCACAGGGGTTAGATTTTGTTTGCTACATGATGTTGAGATGTGTTTGGTCAATACTAAAATAGTTAGTTATTACATAGTGTCTTGGAAAAATAGGTGATAGATTAGCCTCTGTGTACCATTGAAGTGATTATTTCTTTAGGTGCTTATGTGCATCTAAATCTAAACCCCTAAGTGTTGACAGAAGCGTCTATCCTTACATCTTAATATGGACATGTGCGCCACAGGTCATTTTTTTAAATAGTATTTGCACCAGATGTGCTGCGGTCCACATTAACATTATCCAGATAGAGCATGACCATTTGAAGAAGTGCTTTTTACATTTCCAGTTTTATGCCCAGTACCCTATTAGGCTATGTAATCCCAGTTTGCTCTTTGAGAATGTCTATTCATTTGTTGTGCAAAATAACAACAATTGTACTCTACAGTTAAGTGTTTCAGTAATTCATGTTAAATTCAACTTGTTCTGTATTGACCCTTACTTTTATTCCATTCTTTTGGTAGGACTGACATTAAAAAAAACCATTAGCTGCATGCATCTTGGTTGGGCTCTTCTGTTTTTCTACATCATATTCATAAATGTTATGTAATATGCGTGTTGCAATATGGTATATATGCACAATACAATGTGTGAAATTTACAGAGGACCTCCCTATAATATATTTTCTGTATGAACTTTTAAGCATTATATGCATATGCATATTTGGTTTAGTGTATTCAGGAAAGTTGTTGCTTCGCAGGAAAAACCTCACATGTTCCAGTTTGTTCCAAATGAAAAGCAGGTTTGTGCTTAAATATTTCAGCTTTGCATATAACTTAAGATGTCAACTGAAACTATTTTTTTCTTCTCCTTTTAGGTCAAGGCTGCCAATAAGCTGTTAAAGTCAATTCCACAAAGGAGCAGAAGGAAAAAACTAGATGGCGTTCCTGTTTTTAGCGCTCAAAATTTAAACATTGCAGTGGCAACGAATGATGGAATTAGATGGTATGGATGGATCAAATTCTTGATTCTTCTTTGATCATTTCTCCACTATTTTGTCATGTCATACTTTACCAACATGCTGCCATTGTTTTCAGTTTGTGTTATGTTTGATGCGCATCTTTTCCTGTGACAGTCAATATTGACAACTCAACAGTGTAGCTCTTTACATTTATTCTCTCCATGAATGTCACTCTGGAGATCCAACTTTTCAGATTGCATGTTTTCTTTTCTTAGCTAGTAATTCTTTTTCTGCCAACGATGCTTTTGTTTAACAATCTTCCTTTTGATTCATGATATCCTGGTTCCTCTCAAATGACAATGAGGTTAGGTTATCTGCACATGGTCCACTGATGTGTGCTCGTAGTCTGCCATGATGTTTCATGTGCTACCTATGTAGGTTCTTGAGCATACTAGGTGCTTCTGTGTATGCCAGGATAAAATAGGAGATTTCTTAGTTGTCTCAGATATTTCATGAAAGTATGACATGAATTCTGCCGATTTCAGGTATTCACCATACTTTTTTGATAAAAACATGTTAGACAATATTCTTGAAGCTTCAATGGATCAGCATTTCCATTCAATGATTCAAAATCGCCATGTACAGCGTAGAAGAGACATTGGTGATGACAGTTTAACATCAGAAATACTTGAAGAAAGTGCAGATAGCTTCTTTGAGCCCCCCGAGGTACTATGATCATAGACAATATCTAAATTCCTATGTGTAGACTCTCATATTTGAAGGAACTGTTCTGTAGGTGAAAGAATTGATGAATGAAATCGGTCCAGCTGGAATACCATTAAATATTGTAACAAAAGCTGCCGAGATCCAGTTTCTTGATGTTGTTGATAAACTACTTCTAGGAAATAAGTGGCTCAGAAGAGCTACTGGCATACAACCACATTTTCCCTATGTTGTTGACTCATTTGAAGAAAGGTACAGATGCAATGTCATGATTGTCCTAGACTATTTCTCTGAGCATTTGTTTATAGAAGTCCTCCTTCAGTAGTGATGAACTCGTGGAGAGAGATTAACTAGCCAAGTTTTGAAATACTTGGTTTTCTAAATTTGCATTGCACTTGACTCTGCATCTCCTAATTTTGCATATCTAAATACTGTTGTATCATAACTTAATAGCTTAATGGAGAGTGGACAAATGAGACCGAGCTACATGTAGCTACTTCAAAAATTCGAAAATCATATTTTTAAGTTTCAAAAAAATTTGGAAAAAAAATCCTGGATGTAGCCAATGATGGAATCTACAACATGCAAAATCTTAATGTGAAATTCTAGTACTTTAGGCTACACAAAAATGACAAATGTGTGGATCTGACAATAGTCAATAGTTCACATTTAAAAACTATAAAACATGTCAGATTTTGTCATTTTTGTGTAGTCTACAAATACAAAGAATTGCACATTGAGATTTTGCACGTTTGTAGATTTCATCATTGTCTACATCCAGGATTATTTTTTTTTAGATTTTTTTAAAACTTAAACTATGATTTCTGAATTTTTGAAAATATAGAGCTACATGTAGCTCGGTCTCCATTTGCAGTTTTCGTAGCTTAATGGCCATATGTAGTATAATTGTCAAAATATTAAACTTGTGGATTCATGTAGAGGCAGTTATAAATATTCAATTACCTAGCCTCAAGGGAGGAACAAGAACAATGGCTGAACTTATCTTTTGGAGAGCTAAATAGGAAGTTCTGAAATCACTGAACATGCATTTAATCCATTTCATTGTTGTATCAGTAATTGATTTCATTTTGAACTGCTAACATATATGTGGTGTTCACCCTTTCAGGACTGCTGTTTCCGCTGACAGGATTGATATCACTAGTAATAGTTCAACTACTGCTAAGGATGCTGACTGCTGCTCAATTAATCAGCAATCTCAATCTATGGAGCCAAACCTTGATAGTGGCAGCCACAGAAAACACAGTAGCCAAGACCATGGCCAATCTCACTTCCCATTTAGCAACCTACTTCCTAATATATGGCCAGGGCATGATAGAGCGTTCAAACAGCGAGAAAATGACAGAAGATCCAGAAGGTTTGTTCTTGAATGACATCCTCTTTCCCTCCTTGTCCATTGTGGTGCAAAAAAGCGTATGCTGTGTGGCATACACATTTTTGTCAAAAAATGAATTCCTTATGATCTCACATGAAGTCACTTTATGCTAGACCAAACATTGCTTCAGTTTTAGAGCAATTTTTTTCGAGATCACAATTTATCCTAGTGTTGCTTCTTAAGGTTTGCGATCACAATTCGGATTGTTTATCCACTTAATTTTGAGTCCTCTGATTTCATACACAGATATGATGACAGCATGAACAATGATTTGCAACCAAACCCTCTTCTCCCCAAAATCACCATGGTTGGCATCTCAATGAGCGAAGGGGGACAGATGAGCAAAGCCAACTTAAAGAAAACAATGGATGACTTGACAAAAGAGTTGGAGCAAGCAGGCGAAAAGCCGGTCTCCAACGTTGAAAAAGATCCTCTGTTCGTTGCCAACGTTGGTGATTACTCTAGGATAACAAAGATTAGCTCTACATGAGATTCATTCTTGCAAAGCAGGAGAGTGAGCACCATCCTGCCCTTCTCATGAAGGACTTCTGATCCACCTTACGTCTTACGCATCCAGTTGGGTCTCCATGTTGTGCATACTTGATGTCTAACAAAATCAGCCAAACATGTTTATATTCTAACTTTAGAGTGTCCTGTAATGCTGTGCTGTAAACTGCAGGAGGTCTTGTAACTTGTATGTATGTTACTCAGAGAATGTGCACGTTCGATTGCCTATGTTTTTATACGGTGCACGAGGTTCTGCAAGATATTCCTATTTTTTAAGAAACTGACAGAAAAGATAGTCTGCTGAAAGACGCCTGTCAGTATACATGTATGCAGAACGTTTGCTGTTATTGTATGTAGCACCGACTAGTACTGTAAGAAAGTTTGTCGATCCGAGTTAGTCATGAATTAGAAGGTGTATTTTCTTCAAAAATAGTGAATGAATTGACTGGGGAAAATCCTATGTTGATTGAAACAGCTCATACTTAATTCTCTTGGTTCTTGCTTGATCAGAAGAACTCAGAAATGTTTCCCGTTTGGACAACTAATTTGAGGTGTTAAACTGAATCTTCAGGCACTGCAGCACACACCAAGTTTTTATTCTGTGACTTGCACAAAATGGGAAAACTGCCAGACCAGGAACCATTTTCTCGGCGTACACTAACAGCTATTTATTCAAAGGCAGACAGCTATTTATTCAAAGGCAGAGGATACATGCCACTGCCTGAGTTGAGACACCGGATGCATTTATCAAAAGCTGGCTTTCAGTTTTCAGAACTACATTGTGCTAGGCAGTGCTTGTACGCCACTAAACCGAAGCTATTTATTTATTCATTCAAATGCAGAGGATACATGCAATAGCCTCAAGATGTCAGAAACATTTGGCTTTCAGTTTTCAGTTTGCCCCTGCAGTCTTGGCAGGATTGCACCGAGGCAGGACGCCGTTGTGCCAAGGAGTGCTTGTACTCTAGATTTAGCTAGGCACCGTAGATATCAACTGTTTTCACTCGGTTTCCCTTCGTTTTCCGAGTTCTCAGCGGCAGCCGCTGCAGCATCAGCAGCCTCACCCAAACCCATCTTCTGTAGCGCATTCGCGAAGCCATCAACATCTGTTGCAGTGATTTTATACGGGGTGTGACTGGGGCCAGGGAACGACCGTGTTTCAACTTCTTGCTTGTAGTCAGAGAGTGCCTTGTTAATTACACTCCCGACATTGCCAAATTGTTTGCAGAATTTTGGCGTGACCTGCAGGTAGAGCATTATTTGTACAGACTAAGCTCAGGGTAAACCGCAACAAAACCAATTGCTAAGCAAGGGTTAAAAAGACAGTCACATTTACCTTGGCGTGATGTGGATGTTGCATCATCCCTAGCAAGTCATGATACACTAAGACCTGCATGAAAAATATGCTGACATGAGGGTTTCATGAATGAACAAAGAAGTCAAGTGTATGTTTTGGAATACTACAGTAAACACAAAATATAAAAGAACAAAGAGGATGTATAGCATTCAAGTGGCATATTCAGCAAAACTTATTCAGGTTGTGCTAAAAGCCGCATATAATGTGCATGTAATGATGAATTGTTTATAGAACTAGAATGAACATGGCTAACAAAATATATAGATTTTCTTAAATGATTGAAGGAAATCAACACATCAATAGAACATGATAAATAATTGCACCTGCCCACTGCAGAATGGTCCAGCACCGATGCCAATCGTTGGGATTTTCAATGCTGATGTAGCAGCAGCTGCCACCGGAGCTGGCACACACTCCAACACAACTGAGAAGCAGCCAGCCTCCTGCAAGGCAAGTGCTGTCTCTACAACCTACACACAGTAGCAGAATATCATGGAGCAAAATGTATGTGACGGCATTGAACAGGATACATGCCCAAATTGCCAACGACGAAAACTTCAAAAGCAGGTACCTTTATAGCACTATCGACTGTCTTCCCCTGTGGCCGAAACCCACCAAGCACACTGATAGCCTGCGGCGTGAGGCCAACGTGCCCCATAACAGCAATTCCGGCCTCCACGATAGCCTTGGCTGCACTGATTCTGGACGGAGCTCCTCCTTCCAACTTGATCGCATCCATTCCACCTTCTTTTAACACCCTCACCGCAGAGTCAACAGCCTAGAAGAAAAGGGCATATTATATGAATCAACCCCAATGTGCCCTTCAACACTGAAGTTGTAGATACCATTTGACATGCCTAGATTGATAGATTCCATTTAGAAGCTCATGAGTTGGGTTGGCTTATGTGTGTTCGAAATGTAATTTAGTGAAGCCGTCCTTCAGAACTAAGAAACAAAATCTAGTCTGATTTTTTTCCCCCCTACAAATATCTACAGTTGCAGATGAATCTTTGTGACAAGAATAGCAATGATCAACTGCACTTATTAGCACAAAAATATCGCCCCATGAGTTTTCTGAAATAAAGGTGAAGTTTTCGTGAGAAACCAAAAAGAAATCAATCAACCGAACATAGTACTAATCTCTTCGGAGCAGGGATCAGCTAGAGGTATGTACAAGACATGCACAATTACTGCTCTCACACGAACAAGCATAAGCAATTTCTGTAATAATGACAACAAAAGGAACCTGGGGAGCTAAATTGGGCTCTTGGCTCTCGGCCCTCCGGCGCGGAGAACGGGGGAGGAACACGCGCGGAGATCGCCTCTACCGGCGCGGGAGCTTGGCCGGCGCTTCCTGCTCCGTTCTTCTCAGGCTGGAGCGGACGTGGGCCATGGTTGTGTCCGGCGGCTCCCTGTTCCGGTGGGAGCCTGGGATCTGAGGCGGCGGCCTCGAAGGTTGAGGGCGGCGCCGCCGACGGCAGGGGCGCCGGCCGGTGCTGTGGGCTGCTCCTCTTGGCTGCGCAGGCGGCGAGGGAGCGGAGGCTGCTGCTCGCGGGGCGGAGGACCCCGTCCCCCACCTCAGATCTGAAGACGGTGATTCCCTGCAGTGCGGTTCCCAACCTGGTGTGGCCGGTGCCTGGCGAGCTCGCCGGGTCTGCAACGTCAGGGCGTCGGGATTGGAAGCGCTGGGCCGGGGGAAACCCTTGACCGACAGGGTGGTCACGTTGGCGACGACGCTCTGCGCCGTTACCCTCCCTGGAGGCGTCGACAAGGTTCTTATTCCTTCCCCCCCTCCTCCACCCGGGTGAAAACCCAATTCTTTCGGAATGGGCGGTGGCGGCGCGGTGACGCCGTTCCCTTGCTGAAGGCGCCGCCTTGGTTGGTGGAGGGGTGACGAGCTGCGTGTTCCGGGGGTTGCCTGTGGCGGCTCCATCGTGTCTTCGGTTGGCGGCTGCAGTTCTAAAGCTTGCGTCTTGTTGGTTGTCTGTGCGGCGGTTGCAGATGTTGTCCGTGGGTTCGCGCGCGGAGGTGCTCCTGTTGCTTCCCCTGATCTAGGCTACTGTCTAGTATGACCTCCGTGCTCTGGGGAGCATTTCCCCCTCGCGACGGTGCGGCGCCCTCGATCCTGGGCGAGAAGGAAGGGTCCTTCTTCGGAGGCGGGAGCGGGTGCTCTTACTTCGACGGCTCTCCAAGTGATGACGAAGACTGGTGCTCTCCAATGGCGGTCCTTCCCGGCGTGTCTCCTCCTATGTTCATCAAGCGGATGGACGAGGGTCTCGGCCACGATGCTGTGTTTCTTGTTGTTACTCTCTTGTGGTGTGAGTTGCATGTAAACTGATCTTCAGCACTATGTACTAGCTTTGCCGATGTGGCGTTATTAATTTAACGCATGGCCTAGGCCTACTGTTTAAAAAATACATGACGCTCCTACCACGTCAGCAGTGGCGAAGAAGCAATTGCTAACGGGCGGCATTTACTGCAGCTTCCTATCTCCACCAGATCAAATCGGAGGGGACGAAAATGGGAGGGGCGGCCGTGGGGAACTACCTGCGTGGAAGATGACTCATAGCATCCGAAGGGGAGGTCGCCGACGAGGAGCGGGCGCGACGCGCCCCGCGCCACGGCGCGGCAGTGCTCGAGCATGACGTCGAGCGAGATGGGGAGCGTGGTGTCGTGGCCGTGGACGACCATGGCGGCGGAGTCGCCGACGAGGCAGACGTCGATCCCCGCGGAGTCGACGTGGACGGCGGAGGGGTAGTCGTAGGCGGTGACGACGGTGATGGGCTCCCCGCGGCGGTGCTTCCCGCGGAGGGTCGTCACCGTCACGCGCCGCGCCCCCGCCGCCTCCTGCGGGCGCGGCCCGCCGTAGACGGTCGACTCCGGGACGTTGCTCAGCATCCGCCGCGCCAGGTGCCGGAAGGCCTGCCGCGTCGCCATCGTGCGAAGCGGCGGCGTGCGCGTGTGCCGCTTGGTTGGTGCGACACGAGCGCGACCCGCGGTACTGGATATTGAGAATTTTGGGGATGGGGAAACACGGGGGAAAGTGGCTTTAGGCTGGAATTTGGAAAAAGGAGGCGTTGCAGGAAAATACTCCGTATTTGACAAAGCTTTGACAAAATATAAGAGCATCTTCAGCCGCGTCCCCAAAACACCCTCGCGTCATCTTCCCCTCTCCGCACCGCCTAATCCCGTCACCCCACCCCCTAACCAGACTAGGCACCCTCCTTGCGCCACTGTTCCGCCATGCCACTGAAGAAGTATGTCGCTCCCCGCCCGACGGCGGCGGACACCCCCGTGAAGAAGAAGGGGAAGGACGAGAAGGAGCGGCCAGAGGGGATGACAAACACCGAGTGGGCTTTCGACCTGCGGCGCCATTCGGTGGGGAACGCGAGCCGCCGTCAGAGGGAGGGGAAGGAAAAGGCGAAGGAGAGGAAGGCGGCAGCGAAGCAAGCGGCCATGATGGAGAGGGCCGCTGCAATGGCAGGGATGGCGGCTCCGCCTCACTTCCGCTCCAGTACATCCCGCCGCATGGAGCGTGAGACAAGGCAGTGTCTCGTCGCCGTCCATCACGTCGCCGGTGTTCCAGGATAGCCAAGGTAACGGAACGCCCCATCTGTCTCGGTTGGTTGCCATGACTTCGACCCGCTCGGTGGGTTCAACCCTACCACCTTCACTGCGCATCCTCGCCTGAACTCCACCGCACTCTCTTCAATGGCGGTGGGCCTCCTCCTCTACCCGGCTACCAACAGTTCGTCGCGAGCAGCAGCGACCAAGGCGCACACGAGCCGTTCGGCGGAATGCCAAGCGACCTCCATCATGGCTGGCATCATCAATGGTGGCACCAATGGGCAACCATCACGCATCAGGAAGCCGAGGCCTACGCCGAAGATGAGGAAGACGGTGAGGCATCGTGGGAGAACGACATGTACACCTACGCCAAGGTCGCTGAACAGGTGGTGCCACCCGTTGCAGACACAAAGGGAAGAAGAAGAAGAAGGCCGCCACCGCGTTCGGATGTGGAACCGAAGAAGAAAGCCGGTGGAAGCACGCCAAAGTGGAGCTCGAGGGAGGACAAGTGCCTCACCAAGGCATGGAAGACGGTGAGCATCAATCGTTTCACAGGCGCTAACCAAAACTCGGATTGATATTGGAAGAGGGTGAAGGTGGTGTTCGACGACCGACGGCTTTTGGACCCATACTTCAAGGCATTGCACGACGACCGCAATGAGTCGGCCATGTCTCACCGTTGGCACATGGTCCAACATGATTGCAACAAGTGGCACATCATCGTGAAGGAGGTTCACCGCGTCCATGTTAGTTGCACCAACTTCGACAATGAAGTAAGCTCTCGCCGTTTCCATTGTGCATTGTCGGCCGTTGGGTGTCCAGGCATGTAATTTGTCGGCTCTTTATAGATGTGTGCCATGATCACCGCGCCTACCGTGAGGACAACGAGGATTTCGAATTCAAGTTCATCCAAGTCTTCACCCCGATTTTGACACGCGAGAAGTGGACGGAGGTGCGCACTGCCCTCGCCAAGGCCAGCGTCATTCGACCCCAACACGACGCCTACACATGGCGTTGGTGACCGACCAATCAGGAACAAGAGAGCCAAGACGTTGAGGGATGTCGCGTCGGCCATCGACAAGCTTCACGTGTCCATCTTGACGTGCATTGCTGATGCCGCCATGCACGCCGCCACCCGGGCAGAGCATGCCGCGGAGATGGAAGAGGTCGCGGCGGCAAGATGGGCGTCGGTCATGGAGAGGGAGGACTTGCAGCTCAACCTGGTCAAGGCCAACGTTGCGGCGAAGAAGAGAAAGGAGGATTTGAAGATCCTGCTCGTCGATACAAGCAGCATGGATGGTGATGTGAAGGCACGGTGCGTGGAGGAGTGCACCATGATCCTGTCCGAAAGGTGGGCTTCACCAGCGACCCAGCCCAGCGCCGCAACTCCAACTGCGACTGTGAATATGACTATATGCTTCGACCCCACCAGGGACAGAGACTCCACCGGCCACAGAGGCTTCACCATCGACAGCTACACCTCCATCGCTGACCATTGTCATGCCCGATTTTCCAGTGGATGATCCTGCTCTTTGATTTCAGCGGCTATGTAATACCGGCCAGCTTGCGCACCCCTTTTTTTTGGTTTGCTAGACAATGATTTGCTGCGATTTGCTATGACGTGAGAGCATCTCCACCGGCGCCCCCGATAGCGTTTTGGGGGCTGGGAGCGAAAATGGGCTCACAATAGCGGGCCCGAAATGGCGCCGGTGACTTTTGGAGCCCAATAGAAGCGCCGGCAACCCCATGTCGGCCCCTTGGCCAACGGCGCGAATCGGGCGCGCTGGCGCCTCACGAGGCTGGAAATTTTGGGCGTGGGGGCCGCCTGTCAGCCACACATTCCCAAAACCCCCAAAACCCCGTCCCCTCCGCCGCTCATTTCTCCCGCCCACCACTGCATCTTCCATCTAGCCTCCAACCCAAAAAACCCTCGCCTCCGCGCCATGGCACCGAAGAGAATCCGGTGAAGGCAGCGAAGCCACCGACTAAGGCGCCGCCGAGGCCAAAGCCGCGCACCATCGTGCCGAAGGAGAAGCCGACGGTCATGTCACAGGAGGAGTGGGACAAGGAGATGGAATGCCGCTCCTTCATAACGGCCGACCGCAGAAGGCGCCGCATCACCGCTATCGACGTAGCGAAAGGGGCGACCACTGCGAAAGCGTGCCTCAGCTTGGGCGGCGGCTTCAGCAACATCTTGAGCTCACCATCGTCACCGGGTTACTACGCGGACGAGTCTTCGATCTCGCAGATGCGGCTGTCGCAGATGGATGGCTGCGCCCACTACTCCCCCGAGTACGGGGACAACGACATGACCGTCGACCACAACACACCGTTCTCGCCGGATTCAGCGGCGAGGGGCAGCGGTGCCTTTCGCTTCCCCGACCTGAACTCCAACACATCTTCGTTTGCACTTTGAGAGAGGCATCTCCACTCGTCCCTGTAGGCTGTAGCCCCAAACCAAAAATAGAGGCACCGACGCAAACAAAATCCACGCAGCCACATCCTTTAAATTAGATTTGCGCCGGCAGGTTTCATCCGGTGCGCTCAAGCCGAACACAATATGTAGGGAGGTTATCGAGAGCGCCGAATGGCGTTTAAAGTGAGTGCGAGCCAGTTTTATCGGTGTCACGGACGAAGTTCTCACCAAAATAATTCCCCTCCCGCCATTTTGACGCCAACATCATCCCGTTCCCCTCTCCCTTGCCGCCTAATCCCGCCACCCCCACCCACCTAACAAGACTAGGCTCCCTCCCTGCGCCACTATTCCGCCATGCCACCAAAGAAGTACGTCGCTCCCCGCCCGACGGTGGCGGACGCCCCCGCGAAGAAGAAGGGGAAGGCCGAGAAGGAGCGGCCGAAGGGGATGACCAACGCCGAGTGGGCTTTCGACCTGCGGAGCCATTCGGTGGAGAACGCGAGCCGCCGCCAGAGGGAGGCGAAGGCGAAGGTGAAGGAGAGGAAGGCGACAACGAAACAAGCGACCATGATGGAGAGGGCCGCTGCAATGGCAGGGATGGTGGCTCTGCCTCACTTCCGCTCCAGTACATCCCGCCGCATGGAGTGTGAGCCAAGGTAGCGTCTCATCACCGTCCACCATGTCGCCGGTGTTCCAGGATAGCCAAGGTAACGAAACACCCCATCTGTCTCGGTTCTCGCTGGGTTGCCATGAATTTGACCCACTCGGTGGGTTCAACCCTACCACCTTCACCGCACATCCTCGCCTGAACTCCACCGCACTCTCTTCAGTGGCGGTGAGCCTCCTCCTCAACCCGGCTACCAGCAGTTCGCCGCGAGCAGCAGCGACCAGGGCGCGCACGAGTGAAAGTGCATGGAGCCCCATGTGTGGTTTTGGTAATTACTGACAATCCCTATGGACTAATGTTTGCATTGAGTTATATTTGTAGGAGTTGTCCATAGGCAATGCTTGAACCATATGTTGGCTTCAAGGTTGCAATAAGAAGAAATTGATGAAGGATATCAAGTGTCAAGTATGTCTTGAAGATGAAGATGAAGTGAGCCCTCAAGTTATCTCAAGACATCAACATGATGAAGAATGAAGAAATGAAGTGCAAGTTCAAGTTGAGCCAACTCGAAGAGATCATATGCTTGAAGCTTGCCATCCATATGGTGTTCATGGATTTGTGAAGATGTGCCGAAGAAGAAGCTCTCCCATGGTGGATTATGGGGAGCAATCCACAAGACTTCATCAAGCAAGCACAATCAAGAAATGCGTTCCATCTTGTTGAGGTCAAGATCGTCATCATCGAGCTTAAGTGGAATGCGCAAGTATAAGGTTTGCTCTTGATAGGGTTTCTTTCTCACCGGTCTCATAGTGTAGTTGGAGACCGGTTTATAGTTTAGTTGCCGTACTATCAAGATGGCTCTCGAGTGAGTAACTCGATCGTATCGTTCGGAGAGAGCTCAAACCTTTGCATCCTTGCATCACCTTTCTTGGTTGTTATTTGGGTATTATCCATGTGATGTTTTAGAGCTTGTGCTTATTCTCATGACAAGCTCTAGTTCTTCGAAAACGAATTTCGCATAGATCACTTGTTGCGTTTTCGAGTTTGGTGATTTTCTCAGTTTCTCATGTTGAGGTGTTGCACCTCTAAAAATAATAGAAAATCACCCCCACTAGTTTCCATATTTTCAGTTTTTGTAGGGATAGCTCTTGTCGACCTCTTTCCAACAAAATTGGTTTCATCTCGTTTGGATTCTCCAATCTCAAGATATTTGCATTTCATATTTGGGTTTAAAAGAAAGAAAAGTAAAAGAAAGGAAAAAGGGGAGGATGGGGCAGCCGCCGGAGGCACGGGCGGTACCACCGGCCTCACCATGGCCGGAGCCTCCGGGCTCGGTACCGCCCGCGGTACCGCTTAGGCGCCAAGCCTCGCAGAGATGTTCCAGGGCTGTGGGGAGGTTCGGCGGTACCTCGGCCGGTACCATGGCCGGAGGCTCTGGCCTCCCCCTCCCGGCCCGCGCCTCCTCTCTCGCCTTGGCCACATGGCCCGCTCCTTCTTGCCGCACCAGATTGACCATGGCCGGTAGTACCGGCCCAACCTGGCCGGTACTACCGGTCCCTTCTCCCACGCGCGCAACAGCCTCCAACGGGCAGATTTTTGGGGTCCCCTTTTAATCCCCCCTCTCTCTCACCTTGCTCCTACTTCTTCCTCCTCTCTCTCAAGCCTCTCTCCTCCATTGTTGTTGACCTTTTGAAGCTTGAGATCTTTCTCCCCTTCCCATGATTCTTGCATCTATTTGAGAGAAAGATTGATGAGATCTAGATCCACACTTTGATCAAACCAAATCATCTCTTTGTGAGTGAATCTTTGGGATCTAGATCTTGGAGAATTTTGTGTTCTCCTCTTTGTTCTTCCTCACTTATTCCCCCAATAGTTTTTGTAGCTTTGTTGGAATTTGAGAGAGAAGGACTTGAGCATCTTTGTGGTGTTCTTGCCATTGCATTTGGTGCATAGGTTTGAGTTCTCCACGGTGATTCGTGGTGGTGAAAGCAAGAAGGTTGTTACTCTTGGGTTCTTGGAACCCTAGACGGATTCTAGGCCATTGTGGCGGTTTGTTGGGAGCCTCCAATTAAGTTGTGGATGTGTGCCCCAATCTTTGTGTAAGGCCCGGTTTCCGCCTCGAAGGAAATTCCTTAGTGGAACCGTGCCCACGGTGGAGGTCCGTGGCGGCCCAACATGGTGGAGGTTGTAGGTTCCCGGTGGGTTCGGCGTGGGCGTGCTCCCACGGAGGTGGGAGGCAGGCGCACACGTCGGCGCAGGCGGCGGGGAAAGCAGATCTAGACCTGGAGCTTATGCTGAGGGGAAATGAGAGGACCCGACGATTATTCACGGGAGGAGACGAGGGATCTAAGGGGCTCAGTGGAGGAGGACCATGGTCGCGGCAGGAGGAGGCAGAGCTGGAGGACGTGGAGGAAGAAGGGCGCGGCGAGAGAAGGTTGGGGGCACGGTCGGGTCATCTTCGTACCAGTTGTGAGTTGGGAGGTACTACCTACAGTCCGATTCAATGGTCCGGAGAATAAATTAAGGAAAGTCATTTTCCGGGGTTCAGAAAAGTTCGGGAATTTTCTGGTGAAAGATCGGAGGGTTTCTAGAATGTTCCGGAGAGGTCACCAGTGGGGCCATGACCCCGGGAGGGGCCATATGAGCCGAGGGCGTGCATCCCAGCCCTAATGGGCCAGGCGCACCACTGCCTCAAGGCCCAGGCCGGCCAACCCCCTAGGGTTTTGCGGAAACCCTAAAGGGGGGAAGACTTGGGGGCAAGGTTCCCCCCTTTCCCATTGTGCGCTGGCCCTAGGGCTTGGAGGAGGGGCCAAGGCAGCCCTGGCCAACCCTTCACCTATATAAAGAGGGGAGGGGGCAGGGGCGTAGCCCACCCCTTCCATCAAACTCTAGCCGCCACCTCTCCTCCTCCTCATAATTCCTGCACCAGTTTGGCGAAGCCCTGCAGGATTTTCTCCTCCATCACCACCACCATGCCGTCGTGCTGCTGAGATTCCGAGGGGATCTACTACCTCTACTGCCCGCTAGAACGGGGAGAGGAAGGTCTTCATCGACTCCGTATGTTTGACCGAGTACGGAAGTGCTGCCGGATTGCAGCACTAGAAGGATCGTCTTCATCAACCACAAGATCAGATCTCGTTAAGTCTTTGGATCTTCGAGGTTTAGTTCTCATCTATCTCATTGCACATATCTCATAGATTAGATCTTGGCTTTTCCATAGATTGGATCTTTGTTTTATTCGTCTTTGCGGTAGAATTTTTTTGTTTTCTATGCAACGAACCGAATAGTCCGGCACCCCGAGCCCATCCCCGCTACACAGGGGACTATTCGGGTGCACCGGACAGAGCGAGAAGCGAGTCGGGTGCCCACCTGTCGGCGACCAAATCCAGAACGGTTGGTTCCCGCCTTTTATTTCTCGTCGCGCCTCCCCTCCCGCACCTCGCACACCTCTGTTGTCGCTCGATTTCCCGGCTGTCTCGACGACCAATCTCTCCCGAGTCAGGCACTATCGTGATGGTTGGCTCCCTCGCCGTCCTTTTCTCCACCGCCACTTCGCCAACACGTCCCAGAATGCACCGGTGATGCATGTAAAATGCATACATGAACTTCGTCATTTATCATATTAGTTCCCACATATTTGCAGCATATATGATGATAATATAATGTTTTACATTGATTTGTGGGGATTTACCAATGATCCCCTTTATTTGGTTTATAACTCTACGGAACAGGAAAACTTTGTTTTGTGTATTTTTCACTTTTAGAGACCTATACGAAGTCAAATTGACTGGGATTTCTGGAGCATCACTTTTTCATCAGGAGAAGCACCCTACAGCTTTGGTGGACACCTGGATGAGCGTGAGGCCCAAAGTACCTCAGGTGGCGCGCTCAAACACTTAGAGCACACCACATGTGTTGTTTCAGCCGTCGATCATCGAAACCTCGTGATCTTTTCGCCCACCGACGTATTTTGACCTAAAACTCACTATATATATGGCCTCGAAGAGTTCTTGAGAGGAGAGCATGGCACAAACAAAGAAGCACGAAAGCGGAGGCTGCAGTAGAGAAGATTGGAGGGGGAAACTCCATCGAGATCACCGCCGGATGGATCTCCACCTTCTCCAACGTCTTCATCATCATCACCATGATCAAGGGAGAGTAGTCCACCTCTAGACTACGGGTTTGTGGCAGTAACTTGAGCTATTTCTCTCATGTTCTTCATAGTTCTTAGTGACATATCAGCTACCTCACATGATTATGGCCATATTTGTTATACCTATGTGACTGATCCTTATTCTATGATATTGTGCTATGAGATATGATCAAATTATGTGTAAGATGTATTGATAGATGCATATTATGTACCCCATTCTTAAGTATTTGTTCTGATCCAACATCAATGCAAGAGCGTGTGTGGGGTTATGTGTGTATTAGATGGAGTTACATGGTTTTAGTGATTGGATAGTGACAATATTATCATGATATATTATGTCCTTGCCTTTTCTTTTGCTACCTCACTAGGGATAAAGTGAATGATGTGCTATGTTCGTCACGTGACAGTAGTGATGATCTTGTTGGTTCAAGGTAGCATATTTGATATGCAAACATCATGTCAAAGTACTTATTGCTATGCTATGTTAATTTTTAATATAAGATTGCATGGATTTTTCCCTTTCTTGTGGAGTATAAGAGAGATGTGTTGCATCATCTGTATGTTAGGACGTGATGCCCATATTAATTCTGATCTTACGTATACTATTATTTGCACCCTCACATCTATTGATGAATTACTATTTGTCCACTACAACTTAAAAGAGAGAATAGTCAAGTGAACACATGAACCTCGGTCCACTTTTTATCATAAGAAACACCTTTATATTTTTTTATCTTGTTTTCTAATTGCAGCACTATTTTAATCCGAAAATACAAAAATATTTAATTTTCTTATTTGCATCCAAAACACGAAAAACAATCAACCTCTTTACAATTTTTACTTAGTTATTTTATTTTATCTAGTTTTACTCGTTTTATTTTACTTGTGTTTATTTACTTACGCGAAACATTGTGGTTGACAACCACATGGTGGAGTTGGGGACACAAAGCTTTTATTTTACTTGCAGGATTGCTAGAAGAAGGGAGAAGAGAATAGTCTCTGTCCAGTTCCCCAAAAGTATGATATAAACCCTCGAGTCACCCTTGTGGGGAAGATACTCTGCTGATACAACGCTCTGCACTTGGAGTCCAAACGTATCAAGATCTTTTTGGTGTTTCTAGTAGCCATCATCAGCTGACAAATCCGGCCCTCCTCCATGCACAGAAGGTGTTCGGTGACTTGTCTGGTAGGTGCGGCAGGTCGCAGTTCGTTGCCTCCTCTGCACGGATGAATTTTAACCATTTGTTTTGCTTCAGACATGGATAGTGACGGCGGGATGATCTTCCAAATGATGGAGGACGAGCAAGCCTTCGACAACGACATTGGAGAGCCTTGTCGATCATCGCGTCCGTCCAAATCATGCTTGACACCGACGCGAAGAAGAGGAAGAGGTTGCGCCGCGGAGGTTCAAAGGCGGGAAGAAGTCGATGCCCTTGCAGAGGATGGAGGGGAATACCATGCTGCACAACGACTACTTCGAAGCTGGCGCAACACATGCTGATAGTTTTTGGTGCCGATATGGGATGAGCAAGGGTTTGTTCATGAATATCCTCCATGGAATTCGAGAGTTCAGCCCCTACTTCAAGCTGAAGCACGATGCTGTTGGCACGGCTAGGTTCTCGTTGATTCAGAAGTGCACTGCTGCCATGAGGATGCTTGCATACGGAGAACATGCCGATACAAATGAAGATTACCTTCGCATGAGTGAGTCTAGTGCCATTGAGTGCATGTACAAGTTTTGCCAAGATGTGGTGGGAAATTTTGGCAAATATTACTTGAGAGGGCCAACTGAAGAATAGACTGCAAGGATCATGGCCGGCCCAAAATGCAGCGAGAGGATTCCCTGGGATGCTTGGAAGCCTCAATTGTATGTTGTTTGCTTGACAAGGTATATACAAAGGGCGTCATGCATATTGCAGTGTGGTGCTTGAAGCTGTGGCTGATTATGACCCATGGATTTTGCATTCTTTCTTTGGCATGGTAGGATCACACAATGACATCAACGTGTTGCAGCGGTCTCCGGTGTTAAGCAAACTAGTGGAAGGTCATGCTCCACCATGCAACTATGAGATCAATGGCCACCAATATACCAAAGGCTATTATCTATATGATGGTATATATCCAAAATGGGCGACTTTTGTCAAAACAATCCTGTTGCAATCAGGTCAGAAGAATTGCGAATTTGCTTCGCGACAAGAGGCTTGCAGGAAGGATGTTGAGCGGTCATTTGGTGTGCTGCAAACTCAATTTGCTATTGTTCAGCAACCTGCTCTAAGCTGGTCTCACGGCCAAATGTGGGAGGTGATGCAGGATTGGGATGAATGATACATTCGATCTGGATTACGGATTGTAGTATGATAAGCTTTTTCCCTAGAAGACCTAGGTTCAATCGAACCTTGGGAAGCACTGCTAAATGGTGTGAAGAAAATGTCAATAACACTTGCTAGTATACTTTATATTCAGTTCATCGGACCTATCTAAGGGGGTTGTGTTCAATGCTGGAAATAGACCAGGGTTAAGGTTTCAACTGCAACTATGCATACATATATAAATGAAGCTAGTATGTGTAAAAAATAAAATAGAGATAAGAGATTTGTGAGTAGCACATCCGTAAATAATCTTTCCCCTAAAGCCAGAGGTGACAAGAGCCTAATGGTCCAACCATTGTCCTCACAGCCGCAAGCAATAACAGGTTTAAAGTAAATACAGACCAAAGCCTTAAGCTATATGATTGTGATATGATACCGAATGAATCACTAAACATGCACCGTTACTTTCCCATTTCCGTCACTGAGGTTTCACGGTAGCACACCGTTCTCCACTCATCCCACCTATTCCCTTGATCAACTCAAATGTAATGGGTACCTGCGGATCATCAACGCGAGGCAAAGATACAAGGATACTAGATTGCAAAACTCATGTTCAATCCTTACACATATCATAAGATTATATGCACATGAACGATGCGAGGATTCACCCGAACCCACATCCTGTGAGGACTACTCACACATAATATCAAGATCAAATACAAAAATATAAATCATTGTGCAAAATACTTAGATTGAAATCACAATATTCTTACAATGGTCGCCAATTCTCAAGGAGATCTCTATTACAATGGTGATGGCTATGGCTATGGAGGAGATGGGAGATGAAATGGATGAGCTATGGTGATGGATCTCCTTCGGTGTGGTGCAGATGGATCTGGTGGATGGCGGCTCTATTTAGCGACGAATGGCTCTCTTTTCAGCATCGGCCCTTTCACAACTTTTATAGTGTTTGACCTCGGGAACGCAGCCGCAGGTGGTACGGGCGGATGGAACGGGTGGGGTTTGCCTGTACCGATGCACGTTAAAGCTACATGAACCGCCTTTCCGATTGTAGTCAACTTTGCCATGCTCTTGGAGTGATTTTCTTCAGTAATTTCAGATCCATTTGCCATTATGACGTGATTTCATGCATATCATCCAAAAGTAGAACAGATTGCACATCTTCTCATTGATTAGGCATTAGTGGAAAGTTGAGAGGTAAACTTAGTCAATTTCTTAACTTGGCTAAGGGTTTAAACGCGAGAAAATATAGCGTATTTCACAGCCATCAACTTCCCCAAGCTTAAACTTGATCGTCCTCGAGCAAGAAACAAAGAACTATAAGAAACTTGGCGTTTAAATCAAAACAACGAGAAAGCTAAGTCACTTACAAGTGGTAACCTTATGAGTCCAACACTTCCTCCATTTGAAACATTAGCATAGTTAGAGAAGTGCCAAGAATATAGTACAAGCATTGGTAACTCTAGGCAATCACAATAAACATTATAAGTATGAATAGCTAGTTGTGGAAACAATTACTCTAGATTAAGTAGTTAACTCTCAGTTTGCCAAGGAACACTGAAAGTTTATTATCATCAAATTAAGTATGAGCATTCATGTGTAAATAGGTATATGTGAAGTATCTTAATTACGCCCACATCAATCGATCAAGCATATCAAAACACTTACTATCCATTCATTGCCTTTCAAGGATATATTCATCTAATAGCAGCGAGTCCATGCCAAGACTTGAGAAGTTATATCTTTCGGATTCCTTTGACAGTTTCCAAGTAAAAGTCATGAATGACCTTGTAGGATTGTGACAATCATGGGGCCAGTGGTGCTAGTATCCCAAGAGTGTGTGCAACAGTCCTGTTGACACACATAAAGAAATATCAGACACTAATGCATATGTTGACACGCTTAAAGGAATATCTCGTATTTATATACAACCTTACATCTTGGCATGCATCTCAGCTACCACTAGACTTCAATTCCATCAAACAACTCATATCAAAAGTACTATAAAGTCTATCACAACATCTATGGAGGTAAAGTATCTTCAAAGTTAAATCCTTAAGACAATTGGTCATAACACAACTCATAATTTAAGACTTCTTGTTGATGTACTTGTTTGGCAATATTATTTCCAAACCTAGACTCGGTTAACTAAATGAACTAGAGTAAGAACTTTCACAATTAACTAAGCATACAAATAAAGCTCTACTCCAATTGTTTAAAACCACTCCCACTGGTACAATATCTTAACAGAAGCATCGAGGGGGGAGGGGCGGAGGTCAGGCCCATGACCACGCCCCCAAGAAGGAAGTGACACCCACAAGCATTACCGTGGCTAGCAATGGAAGCACCGAGCAAGGTTTTGACCCGGGCACATACCTTCCCTAGAGAAACGGACACAAGCAAAGAGGATGCAACTACTACCGCAAGAAGCAACACTGTCACCGGTGAAGGAGAGTGTTTCCCACCACCGCAACACCACCCAAGCTCGCCAGATCTGAGACCGAGATGGTCAAGACGAGGCAGAGCAGGGGAGTTGCCATCACCGGAGCAGAACTCCGGCCACCACCGGCCCTGGTGGAGGAGCACCACGACGGCCAGCCTACCGGCAAGAACCGGAACCGAGCAGGCGAGAACCAGGCCCAGCAAGGCCCGCCCAGGCCCATTTGGGCTGGCACGGGCGCTGCTGCTAGCCACCACACACAGCCGACCGCCGCCTCGCCGAGGGCCTACCAGGGCAGCAACGAGTAGCCACCTATGCAGTCGCATCCTCTAGGACCGCATCGAGCAGAGCTGCTCGAAGGAAACCGCGATGTGCGGCCCAGCCTTCACAACGAGCGTTCCCCCAGCCCCTTTGGAGGTGAGGGCGTCCGCCGCCACTGCGGAGAAGGCTCGCGGCATCGGCGGCAGAGGGGTTGGTGGTGGGGAGGGCCCATCATCGAAGGACTAGGGTTCCCCCGAGTTGCCCCGTAAAACAAATATACCGAGTGATCAAGCATTCATGTGTTATTTGTGAATTAATTTGTGGAAACCGAATAGCCCTACTAAATTATAACAAATTCACATGAGCGGTTATAATATGAAAAAGTCAGAGTTACAAGTATAAACCTGCTTTCTCCCAACATGAGTGAGTATAACACCATATTTGAGAATCATGAGGCTTCTGTTGGCCGCTCCTCTTTACCATCACCATTGTATTTTGTAACTTTAATACACATAAGTGGTTTTAGCTGCACTTTCCAATAAATTCCATAGAAATTATGCCCACCCTAGAAACACCATATAACTTACTCAAGTACACATATTTACTGCATCTCGGAACAGAGGAACTGAATGAGTGATCATACAATATTCCCTCCAAAATGAAAATATGACAAAAAATAATCAATTAATCTGAACAGGAATTGCTTGTTCATCAGCACTTGACAATCACAACACATGTTTGCCCATGAACATACATCAATGATTCAAAGCTAGTCTACAATCAATCGGGGAGGAGCAGTACATGCACGGAGAAATCGATCATAGGCTTTCGTCTAGCACTAACTAAACAATCTGGTAGACTAGCTTCTCCACCATCTGCTGGATGCAGATTTCACAGTCTGCCTTGGAGCACTTGGCCATCACGTGCGACGATGTAGTATCACACGAGACGAACGCGGGCGCCGGCGCCGGTGTAGAAGATGGCACCACCAGGTCCATGTCGTCGTCGCCGAACAGCCTCGCATACGTGACCTCCTCGTGTCCGTCCTCAGCCAGTCGCTGCTGCTGCATCCGGCATAACTCTTCAACGTCGACTATGTCGGTGAAGAACCCGGCCGGATCCACGCTCCCGTCGTCCACAGCTCCAGGGGGCATCACGTCGTCTTGGTCGGAAAGCAACCAGCGCTGCATGTCCTGAAGCATCACGGGCTCTTGGAGGTCCTCAAATGCGACCTGGAATCTGCCGTCGTCCTGCTGACCTAATTCTTCAACATCTTCGAGTATGCCATTGCCAGCGGAGAACCCGGCCGGATGCGCGCGGCTGTTGCCCAGTGCTCCGGTGGGCAACCAGCGCTCCATGTTCTGAAGCTCTTCCATTTCTTGGCGCCGCGGGGTTTGGGGGCGTGGAGCGTCCGGGTGTGGATCGTCGCTAGCCTTCCTCTTCTTGGAATCCGCCATGGCCTTCATTACTGACTCGTATGTAGTCTCCCTCTTGTGGCGTGACACGCAGACCATGCAGATCACCAGCCCAGCAGCATCGTCGTCGAGCCGGAACTCGGTCATGCACCATCCGAGCCTGGTTGGCGAAGATCCCGGCGACTCCTTGAAGACGTAGTTGAGCTTCCGCTTGTAGCCAACGAGGCTTCCAGTAGCGCCGTCAACAACGGGCTTCTCTCCACCTTCCGAGTGCCATGTGTAACCCTCGCCGACCGCACGCTGCCGTCTCCCGCCGCCGTTCCTTGTCCCGTGACGTCGCGCCGGTGTGAAGAAGTACCAGTGGCCCCTTTTCCCGTCGTCCTTGTCGGTTCCCGGCGCGTGCTCGTGCTTGCCGACGAGGATGTCGGGTGAGACGGAGTAAGCGTCGAAGTCATGGATGTTACAGCCGCTGTCGATCGGCAGTTCGGCCAACTTTGGACGAAGGAACTGCTCGATGAGAACGTGATCGGGCGGGAAGAATTTGGTGGGAGGAGCAGGGCTATCTTGCGCGGACGCCATGGATCGGCTGCTATGCGATGCTAGAGACGAAGAAGTATTGGAAGTAGAAGCCGCGCGTGCCTCCGTACATGCGCCCTAGGCCGGTCTAGCTTATATCTCCACACATTTAGCAAAGTCTTGATCGGACTGTAGCTCATCAATCCAAAATGGAAACGGAGTGCATGCATATGCATGGCGTCGGACCGAGCGAGTAAAATTGGTATCTGATGATTGTACCGTCCAGTTCGTATTCTACTCGTGTAAATATACGTGTACTACGAATCAATGGAATCAAATCCAAGACTGAATCGAACTGTAAATATTGGTATAATGCCGTCGGTCCTCGGACTGCAACTAACGCGCGTGTGCCGGCTGACTTGAACATCACGTTTGCCCGATGGACTCAGGCTCATCTCAAACATCACACGATCAAGAATATACACGGGACACTGCTGAAGATCCTTGGGAGGATAAATTCGTTTCAGCCTCATGCTTCCTTGAGCGACACGTGTCTACTTTCAGCTAAAATTTGGTTGTTGCTTCGATCGCAGCAAAAGAAAATTCCCGATTTTGATTCATTGAAGTAAAAAATAGTTCGCCTAAATAAAAGATTTGTTAGACATGGAGCTCGCTAGAGCACTGTACTTCGCCAGAGACTCGCTAGAGACTTCGCCGGAGAGTTCGTCGGAAACCTCGCCGGAGCGCCGTACTTTGCCGGAGACTCGCCAGAAACCTCGTAACAAAATTTATGTACTGAAGTAGCAATAGAGAAGAGCAATCGGAGCAAAAAAAAACGATTATAGAATTGAAGCATTTGGTGTTGTTGTAGCAAAAAATCGATCTCGTTGGAGCCATCGCAAAACAATTGAAGCAATATAATAAAACTACTGTAGCATCGTTGTATCATTTTTTCAATGGTCTTCGGCCAGGTCCTTGCAACATTTTCATTTCCTTATTGCACCTGCACTCTTTAGTGGTACCACTCGTAGACTCAACATGCAGCTTCCCTCCGCAGCCTTTACAGCTCCCTCCCACAACCTTTGCAGCTCCGCGCGTCAGCATTCGTGGCACAGTTCATCTGCGCCTGCACATGATTGGAAAGGTAGACGAGCGGCGCAACTGCGGGGCGAGCATGAGAATAACAGGATCATGCCAAAAGCGAAGCCGCACTGGCGGTGCACAACCTTGCCGGATAAGTGACGACCTTGATAGTCAGCAGTGCCCACGGTGGAGGTCGGTGCCAGCCCCACATGGTGGAGGTTGTAGGTTCCCGGTGGGTTCGGCGCGGGCGTGCTCCCACGAAGGTGGGAGGAAGGCGCGCGCTTCGGCGCAAGCGGAGGGGAAAGCAGATCTAGAGGGCTGGAGCTTATCCTGAGGGGAAAGGAGAGGACCCGACGATTCTTCACGGGAGGAGACGAGGAATCCAAGGGGCTCAGTGGAGGAGGACCATGGTCGCGGCAGGAGGAGGCATGGCTGGAGGACGGGGAGGAACAAGGCCGCGGCGAGAGAAGGTTGGGGGCACGATCAGGTCATCTTCATACCAGTTGTGAGTTGGGAGGTACTACCTATAGTCCGATTTAATGGTCCGGAGAATAATATTAATATAAGGAAAGTCATTTTTCGGGGTTCAGAAAAGTTCGGGAATTTTCTGGTGAAAGACCAGAGGGTTTCTAGAATGTCCCAGAGAGGCCACCAGTGGGGCCATGACCCCGGGAGGGGCCATATGAGCCGAGGGCGTGCATCCCAGCCCTAATTGACCAGGCACACCACTGCCTCAAGGCCCAGGACGTACAGCCCCCTAGGGTTTTGGGGAAACCCTAAAGGGGGAAGACTTGGGGGGCAAGTTTCCCCCCTCTCCTTTTTTGCACTGGCCCTAGGGCTTGGAGGAGGGGCCAAGGCAGCCCTGGCCGACCCTCCCCCTATATAAAGAGGGGAGGGGGCAGGGGCGTAGCCCACCCCTTCCGTCAAAACCTAGCCGCCACCTCTCCTCCTCCTCATAATTCCAGCATCGGCTTTGCCAAGCCCTTCAAGATTTTCTCCTCCATCACCACCACCATGCCGTCATGCTGCTGAGATTCCGAGGGGATCTACTACCTCTTCTGCCCGCTAGAATGGGGAGAGGAAGGTCTTCATCGACTTCGTAAGTGTGACCAATTACGGAAGTGTTGCCGGATTGTAGCACCGGAAGGATCGTCTTCATCAACCACGAGATCAGATCTCGTTAAGTCTTTGGATCTTCGAGGGTTAGTTCTCATCTATCTCGTTGCACATATCTCATAGATTAGATCTTGGCTTTTCGATACATTGGATCTTTGTTTTATTCGTCTTTGCGGTAGATTTTTTTTGTTTTCTATGTAACGAACCCAACAGTCCGGCGCCCCGAGCCCATCCTCGCTACACAGGGAATGCTCCGGGCGTGCCGGACAGAGCGAGAAGCGAGTCGGGTGCCCACATGTCGGCGACCAAATCCAGAACGGTTGGTTCCCGCTTTTAATTTCTCATCGCGCCTCCCCTCCCACGCCTCCCACACCTCTATTGTTGCTCGATTTCCCGTCTGTCTCGATGGCCAATCTCTCCTAAGTCGGGCACTATCGTGAAGGTTGGCTCCCTCGCCGTCCATTTCGCCACCACCACTTCACCAACGCGTCCCAGAACGCGTCGGTGATGCATGTAAAATGCATACATGAACTTTGTCCTTTATCATATTAGTTCCCACATATTTGCAACATATATGATGATAATACCATGTTTTACATTGATTTGTGGGGATTTAACAATGATCCCTGATACGTCTTCGACGTATCGATAATTTCTTATGTTCCATGCCACATTATTGATGATATCTACATGTTTTATGCATACTTTATGTCATATTTATGCGTTTTCCGGAACTAACCTATTGACGAGATGCCGAAGGGCCAGTTGTTGTTTTCTGCTGTTTTTGGTTTCAGAAATCCTAGTAAGGAAATATTCTCGGAATCAGACGAAATCAATGCCCAACATCTTAGGATTGGACGAAGCTTCCAGAACACCCGAGAGAGGCCAGAGGGGGGCCACTGGGCCACCAGACGCCAGGGTGGCGCGGCCCAGGCCTTGGCCGCGCCCCCTAGTGTGTCACTGCCTCGTCGACCTTCCGACTCCGCCTCTTCGCCTATTTAAAGGTCCCTGACCTAAATCTTCGATACGAAAAAGCCACGGTACGAGAAACCTTCCAGAGCCGCCGCCACCGCGAAGCCAAGATCTGGGGGACAGGAGTCTCTGTTCCGGCACGCCGCCGGGACGGGGAAGTGCCCCCGGAAGGCTTCTCCATCGACACCACGGATACGTCTCCGACGTATTGATAATTTCTTATGTTCCATGCCACATTATTGATGATATCTACATGTTTTATGCATACTTTATGTCATGTTTATGCGTTTTCTGGAACTAACCTATTGACGAGATGCCGAAGGGCCAGTTGTTGTTTTCTGCTGTTTTTGGTTTCAGAAATCCTAGTAAGGAAATATTCTCGGAATCGGACGAAATCAACGCCCAGCATCTTAGAATCACCGGAAGCATCCAGAACACCCGAGAGTCGCCAGAGTGGACCCATAGGGGGCCCAGGAGGTAGGCCGGCGCGGCCCAGGCCCTGGCCGCGCCGCCCTATCGTGTCACCGCCTCTTCGACCCTCTGACGCCACCTCTTCGCCTATATAAAGGTCCTCGACCTAAAACTTCGATACGGAAAAGCCACGGTACGAGAAACCATCGAGAGCCGCCGCCATCGCGAAGCCAAGATCTGGGGGACAGGAGTCTCTGTTCCGGCACGCCGCCGGGACGGGGAAGTGCCCCCGGAAGGCTCCTCCATCGACACCACCGCCATCTCCATCAACGCTGCTGTCTCCCATGAGGAGAGAGTAGTTCTCCATCGAGGCTCGGGGCTGTACCGGTAGCTATGTGGTTAATCTCTCTCCCTATGTACTTCAATACAATGATCTCATGAGCTGCCTTACATGATTGATATTCATATGAGTTTTGTATCACTGTTCATCTATGTGCTACTCTAGTGATGTTATTAAAGTACTCTATTCCTCCTGCATGGTGTAAAGGTGGCAGTGTGTGCATCATGTAGTACTTGGCGTAGTTTATGATTGTGATCTCTTGTAGATTATGAAATTAACTATTACTATGATGGTATTGATGTGATCTATTTGGTTATGTTGATCTATCTTGCACTCTAAGGTTATTTAAATATGAACATTGAATATTGTAGAGCTTGTTAACTCCGGCATTGAGGGTTCGTGTAATCCTACACAATTAGTGGTGTTCATCATCCAACAAGAGGGTGTAGAGTCTAGCATCTATCTATTTATTCTGTTATGTGATCAATGTTGAGAGTGTCCACTAGTGAAAGTATGATCCCTAGGCCTTGTTTCCCAAATACTGCTATCGCTGCTTGTTTACTGTTCTACTGCCTTTGTACTGTCTGCAATATTACCACCATCAACCACACGCCAGTCCTGGATAGCAAAGCACTTTTCTGGCGCTGTTGCTACTGCTCATACTTATTCATACCACCTGTATTTCACTATCTCTTCGCCGAACTAGTGCACCTATTTGGTGTGTTGGGGACACAAGAGACTTCTTGCTTTGTGGTTGCAGGGTTGCATGAGAGGGATATCTTTGACCTCTTCCTCCCTTAGATCGATAAACCTTGGGTGATCCACTTAAGGGAAACTTGCTGCTGTTCTACAAACCTCTGCTCTTGGAGGCCCAACACTGTCTACAAGAATAGAAGCTCCCGTAGACATCAAGCACTTTTCTGGCGTCGTTGCCAGGGAGCGAAGGAAATCTACACCATTTCCTCCCTCGTCAACTACGCGCCAAGCACTTTTCTGGCGCCGTTGCCGGGGAGGAAAGGTAAAAGGCACTCATACTCCGGTTCCAGGTAACAGTACTTTTCTGGCGCCATTGTGTTTGTGCTCGAAGCTATTTCCTTTAGATCCTGCAATTGCATCTTTTTGTTTCTTGTTTACACTAGTTAGGCATAATGGACAACAATGAGCTTCTTATTCTATTTCCTGATTTAAGACATGGATGGTTTGATCCGAAAATTTAAAAACCCATGGAACATATTAGTATGAACACTTTGAACACCATTGTTGCTAATGCTATGGAAAATTCTAAGCTTGGGGAAGCTGGTTTAGATGAGCATGATCTTTTTAGTCCACCAAGCATTGAGGAGAAAATTTTCTTTGATGATACTTTGCCTCCTATATATGATGATTATAATGATAGTAGTCTTTTGTTCCACCTGTTATGGAGGATAAATTTGATTATGATCACAATATGCCTCCTATATTTGATGATGAGAATAATAATGATAGCTACTTTGTTGAATTTGCTCCCACTACAACTACTAAAATTGACTATGCTTATGTGGAGAGTAATAATTTTATGCATGAGACTCATGATAAGAATGCTTTATGTGATAGTTATATTGTTGAGTTTGCTCATGATGCTACTGGACATTATTATGAGAGAGGAAAATATGGTTGTAGAAATTTTCATGTTACTAAAACACCTCTCTATGTGCTGAAATTTTTGAAGTTGAGCTTGTCTAGTTTTTCTATGCTTGTTGCATTATGCTTCTTGAACTTGTTTATTTACAAGATTACTTTTCATAGGAAGCATGTTAGACTTAAATGTGTTTTGAATTTGCTTCTTGATGCTCTCTTTTGCTTCAAATACTATTTTTTGCGAGTGCATCGTTAAAACTGTTGAGCCCATCTTAATGGCTATAAAGAAAGCACTTCTTGGGAGATAACCCATGTGTTTATTTTGCTACAGTACTTTTGTTTTATATTTGTGTCTTGGAAGTTGTTACTACTGTAGCAACCTCTCCTTATCTTAGTTTTGTTGCATTGTTGTGCCAAGTAAAGTCTTTGATAGTAAGGTTCATACTAGATTTGGATTACTGCGCAGAAACAGATTTCTTGCTGTCACGAATCTGGGCCTAATTCTCTGTAGGTAACTCAGAAAATTATGCCAATTTACGTGAGTGATCCTCAGATATGTACGCAACTTTCATTCAATTTGAGCATTTTCATTTGAGCAAGTCTGTTGCCACGTAAAAATTCTTCTTTACGAACTGTTCTGTTTTGACAGATTCTGCCTTTTATTTCGCATTGCCTGTTTTGCTATGCTTGATGGATTTTTCGATTCCATTAACTTTCAGTAGCTTTGTGCAATGTCGATAAGTGTTAAGAATGATTGTGTCACCTCTGAACATGTGAGTTTTTGATTATGCACTAACCCTCTAATGAGTTTGTTTCGAGTTTGGTGTGGAGGGAGTTTTCAAGGGTCAAGAGAGGAGGATGATATACTACGATCAAGGAGAATGAAAAGTCTAAGCTTGGGGATACCCCCGCGGTTCATCCCTGCATATTTCAAGAAGACTCAAGCGTCTAAGCTTGGGTATGCCCAAGGCATCCCCTTCTTCATCGACAAATTATCAGGTTCCTTCTCTTGAAACTACATTTTTATTCGGCCACATCATATGCACTTTACTTGGAGCGTCTGTGTGCTTTTGTTTTTGTTTTTGTTTGAATAAATGCTTGTGCGGGAGAGAGACACGCTCCGCTGGTTCGTATGAACACATGTGTTCTTAGCCTTTAATTTTCATGGCGAAGGTTGAAACTGCTTCGTTAATTGTTATATGGTTGGAAACGGAAAATGCTACATGTAGTAATTGGTAAAATGTCTTGGATAATGTGATACTTGGCAATTGTTGTGCTCATGTTTAAGCTTTTGCATCATATAATTTGCACCTATTAATGAAGAAATACATAGAGCTTGCTAAAATTTGGTTTGCATAATTGGTCTCTCTAAGGTCTAGATAATTTCTAGTAAAGAGTTTGAACAACAAGGAAGAGGGTGTAGAGTCTTATAATGTTTACAATATGTCTTTTATGTGAGTTTTGCTGCACCGGTTCATCCTTGTGTTTGTTTCAAATAGCCTTGCTAGCCTAAGCCTTGTATTGAGAGGGAATACTTCTCATGCATCCAAAATCCTTGAGCCAACCACTATGCCATTTGTGTCCACCATACCTACCTACTACATGGTATTTCCCTGCCATTCCAAAGTAAATTGCTTGAGTGCTACCTTTAAAATTTCTATCCTTTATCTTTGCAATATATAGCTCATGGGACAAATAGCCTTAAAAACTATCGTGGTGAAGAATATGTACTTATGTGTCTTATTTCTTAATAAGTTGCTTCTTGAGCGGTAACCATGTTTCTGGGGACGCCATCAACTCTTTTACCTTTGTTGAATATCTGTTGGCGTCCGAAACCCACCGGCGAGCTACGGCTGGCAACACGAAGAGCCGGGAACAACCTAGGGCTGCGGCTGGTCCTGGTCCCTCCGAGCGACGGCCCGCAAAGCTCCTGGTACGCACGTCCCGATGCTGGTGCAAGGGCGTGCCACCTGATCTATACCTGATCAGGAAGGTGATGGATTTGCTTCGCTTAGTTTCCTGCATGGCATACACGTAAACATTAAATACGAGCCTCGATCGGCTCTCAGGTTTTCCCGTGAATCGGCTCAAGGAGCCGATCCACCCATGACTCGTATGGGGTTTACGATTGCATGGTGGTCCTGCTTAATCAATATGTAGCTAAAGCGACCTACGACGATTTAGGGTTCTCACCACATAATCGGAACATCCTACACGTGATTGAGCCTGGCAGCCACGCACGGTGATAATAAACCGATCCTAGACAAGGCCTAAAAACCAACATTAAGTTGATTCCCGGAACATCTTGTCTAGGGTTAGCAAACTACACCCTACGTGCTACTGGATCATTCAACCCGTTTGTAAGGCCTAACTATGCAGATATTAAACTAATCCTTGAGGAATCAAGGAGCAATCATAACGGATCGGATCTACTAAACAATGATCAAGCAAGGTGCCGCCCTTACACCTAAGAAAGGTGTAAGGGCGGCTAGACGTCTAAGGGTTGCATGGACGAAAGCATGTGATACGATGAAAACAATGCTAACCCTAACACATCTATGATAACTACGTTGCTCGCCATCAAAAAGGCTTCAGCACGAGCAACGCATGAACAACGAATAAACGTATACTTCCTAGATCGCAAGATGCGATCTAGGCAGCATGATGCTTACCCGGAAGAAACCCTCGAAACAAGGGGTCGGCGATGCGCCAAGATTGGTTTGTGATGAACGTGATTGTTGTCTTTCTCAATAACCCTAGATACATATTTATAGTCCGTAGACTTTCTAACGTGGGAATAATCCTAACCGTGCACGAGCCAAACTCTAACTAACCGACACGTATCCTACTATATTTACAGATACAAGGGCAAACTGCCCAAACTTCGTGTACAAGGCCGGTTCACGTATTTCTTCCATGTATATTCTTCAAGCCCAATCTTGATCGCGGCCCACCTCTGATCCGGTCAAATTCTGGTGATAACACATGCCCCCCTGGTTTTGGAATTGATAATTCCAAAATCACTCTGCTTTTTCTTCGTCGGGTCATGTCGTGGCAGAGCAAAACCGTCGCAGTATCCTTCATCATGATGCCTCGCCTTCTCAACTTCTCCGCGTGATTTGACCGTTGTTTTTTTTTTCTTTGGGCACCACCTCCTCGGAAACTGCTGTGGCATTGAATCTCCACTATATCCCCTTTTATTTAACCGCGCCGAACAGTTCGCCTCTTCATCCCCTTGCTCTGTTCTGGCCATCGGCACCCAAAAATTCCCCATCTCCCGTAGCCATGTCTTCCTCTTCTTCCTCCTCCGCCTCGTCGGATCTTTCTTCCCAGTCCTTCTCCTCTTCGTCCTCCTCCAGCTCGTCGGTATTCTCCGATTCTTCCTCATCTCGTGAGCCGACGCCGGAGTGGGGCTCGCTGGCGGCGCACGACATCCTCGCCGCATCGGAGTGGGACAAGGAGGACCACGAGCCCTACGTCTGGTCCGAGGACGACAAGTCCTTGACCAGCGGCGACGACGACCTTCAGTTCCTCGCCAACGGGGAACTGGAAGCGACGAGCGACGACGACTCGTTCTCCTGGGACGGCTACACTTCCTCAGAAGAGGAGGAAGAAGAAGACGACGACGACTCCCTCGAGGACTATCCGCCGGCGAAGCGCTTCCGCGCCGGATCGGATGATGACAACGACGACGACGAGGAGGAGGAGGAGGAGGAGGCTCCCATAGAGGGCTATGGGAGCAGCGACGAGGAGCTCGCCGGCAGCAGCGCTGATGAGAGCTCTGACAACGAGGGCAGCGACGGCCCGTAGAGTAGGGTCTACTAGTATAGGTCTAGTAGTAGTAGCAGATTGGCCAATAGGCCCTTCTTTTGTTCTTCCTCCCTTGAGCAATCGGCTCTTTCTTTGTAAGAAATCCTTTATTAATGAAGAAATATTCCCCAATTAATTTTGCTTCTTTGTCGATTTTGCCGATTGTCAAACGAAGTCGATGCACAAAGAACCGATGGCAGGGCATCGGCTTATGCCATAAACATGCTTTAAGGCCATAAAAGTTGCCTATTAACAGATCCAATTCGTGTCCACGCCATCCTCAAATTTCAAACGCACAGATTCGGCAAATCCAACGAGAGAACCATCTCAAATGCCATGGGCTCTGGCTTGAAACTGATCTGTTAACCTGCTCAATTGAGCTTGTTCCTCTAGAGTCGATGGCTACGCATCGGCTTTTTCATTATCCTGAAGTCGATGTCTGTGCATCGGCTATGATTTGTATATAAATTTTTTTTACTGGCCGATTTCATGAATCGGCCCCCAAATTTCACTGTCCATCATCCCACATGCTTGGGAAATATTTCTTGAGGTGTTGACCATTGACAGCTGCTGGGAACTTGGCGCCGTCCAGCTGCTCCAGCATGTATGCATTACCCTTCAAAACCTGGACGACTTTGTATGGACCGTGCCAATTAGGAGACCATTTGCCATATGCTTTATCCTTGGTTCCTAATGGCAACACTGCTTCCCATACTAGATCACCAACTTGGAACTCCTTTGGTCTCACCTTCTTATTGTATGCACGAGCTACCCTGGCTTTGTTCTCTTTAATCTTTTCCAACGACCAAAGTCTAAGTTCCGTTGCATCCTCAATAGTGTCACTCATCAAAGCTGCATATTCTTCAGCTGTTAGGTCATTCTGAAACGTGACACGTCTTGATCCAGCCGTAATTTCCCAAGGCAATATGGCTTCCTGCCCATAGACAAGCTGGTAAGGCGAAGTCTTTATGGCTCCATGGCATGACATGCGGTAGGCCCACAAAGCTTCTGACAGTGTTTCATGCCAAACCCTAGGGTTCTCGTCAATCTTCCTCTTGATCAGCTTGATCAGGCTCTGATTAGACGCTTCAGCTTGCCCGTTGGCTTGAGCATAGTATGGAGATGATCGGATCAGCTTAATCCCCATGTCATCGCAGAATTTTCTGAATTCTTTAGAAATAAAGACCGAACCTCCATCGGTCGTGATTGTTTGGGGAATCCCGAACCTATGAATGACGTGTTCTTTGACAAATTTGATAACATCTTCTGATTTTACCTTCTTCATAGGAACGGCCTCCACCCATTTGGTGAAGTAGTCTGTAATGGCCAGGATCCACTCGTGGCCTTTGCTTGACGCAGGATGGATTTTGCCGATCATATCCATGCCCCAACCTCGGAATGGCCAAGGCTTGATGATGGGATTCATTGCTGATGCGGGCACCATCTGAATTTTCCCGAACATCTGACACGCTTGGCATCCCTTGTAGTACTTGAAGCAATCTTCAAGCATAGTGGGCCAATAAAACCCTGATCGCCTAATCAGCCACTTCATCTTATGATCCGATTGGTGAGTTCCACAGGCGCCTTCATGCACCTCATGTAAGAGCCGATTAGACTCAGTTGGTCCCAGGCACTTGAGCAGTAACCCTTCCAACGTCCTGTAGAACATGTCATCTCCTATAAGGACATATTTCATGGCCTTGTATCTTATCCGTTTAGGTGCCCCCCGAGCCGAATCCTTCAAGTAATTGAAGATATCGGCTCTCCAATCATCCTGTTCCCGGAGCGCACAGAACTTCTGACCCATCTGGTATGTCCTTGTACCCTGACGCCATTTGCGCGAGATTATTGGCGTCGGTATTCTGAGATCTTGGGACCCAATTGAAATTGATGTACCGAAAATGTGTCATCAGCTCACGACATTCCATCCAATATGGGAAGAGTGACTCACTCTCGCACTTGTATTCGTCCGTGAGCTGAGAAATCACCAACTTCGAGTCTCCAAAAAGCTCCACCGCTTCTGCCCCGGCTTCCAGCAGCAACTCCAGTCCCTTGCGCACTGCCTCATACTCAGCGACATTGTTTGTGCAAGGGGTAGATAGTCTGATGGAGAAGGAGTATGTTGCCCCCCGAGGCGACACGAGCAGAATGCCGATGCCACAACCATCGTCACAAGCCGATCCATCGAAGAACATAGCCCACACACGTATAGATAGTGCTGCTATATTAGTATTGATCCGTTCAGCTATGAGATCGGCCAATGCTTGTCCCTTGACTGCTTTTGTAGGCTGATATCGGAGATCAAACTCCGATAACGCAAACATCCACTTACCAAGTCGGCCTTTCAAAACAGGAGCCGACAGCATGTGCTTGACAACGTCTGACTTGCATATGACGATGATTTCTGCTGTCAAAAGGATGTGATGGAGCTTAGTGCAGGTGAAGAACAGGCAGAGGCATAACTTCTCGACCTCAGGATACCTTGTCTCTGCATCCAACATCCTTCTGCTGAGGTAGAATACAACCTTTTCAACGCCCTCGTAGAGTTGCACCACCACTGAAGCAATGGACGTGTCAGCTACTGATAGGTAGATATAGAACGGCCTGTCCTGCTGAGGCGGAACTAGCACAGGCGGTGTTGTTAGATACCGCTTACTCTCATCAAACGCCTGCTGTTGTTCTGCCCCCCAGTGAAACTCGTCATCAGATTTAATCTTGACCAACGCCATGAACGGCTCAATTCGTCCTGAGAGATTAGAGATGAATCGCCGGACGAAATTGATCTTGCCGATCAGACGTTGGAGCTCCTTCTTCGTGGTAGGCGGCTGCATGGTACGCACTGCCTCCTGATTTTTCAGGCCGATCTCAATTCCTCGTTCATGAACAAGAAAACCTAGGAACTGACCGGCCGTCACACCAAAGGCACACTTCTTTGGATTCATTCTGAGTCCGAACTTCCGAGTTCGGTCTAGGATGCGTCGCAAATCATCCAAGTGTCCTTCCATGGAGACAGACTTGACCACCACGTCATCGATGTAGATTTCCACCAACTTACCGATCAGATCATGAAAAATGTAATTCATGGCTCGTTGGTACGTTGCACCGGCATTCTTCAGACCAAAAGTCATGACCACATATTCGAACAAGCCCACTGATCCTGGTACTCGGAATGCAGTCTTGTGTATATCTTCTGGGGCCATGAAAATCTGGTTGTAACCGGCATTGCCATCCATGAAACTCAACACCTTGTGGCCAGCAGCTGCATTGATCAATGTTTCTGCCACAGGCATTGGATATTCATCCTTTGGAGTGGCTCTGTTGAGATCTCGGAAATCTATAGCCACACGCCATCGGCCGTCCTTTTTCTCCACAGGTACAATACTGGAGATCCATTCAGCATACCTGCATGGCCTGATGAACCCGGCGGCTAACATTTTATCGATCTCTTTCTTGACTTCTTCGAGAATTTCGGCCTTCATCTGACGTGCTCGTTGTTGGAATGGCCGAAATCCTTTCTTGAGAGGGAGCCGATGCTCAATGATGCTCCTGTCTAACCCAGGCATCTCTGTGTAATCCCATGCAAAGCAATTTGGGTACTCTTTTAACATAGCTATCATCTGGCTCCTGAGATGTGGATCTAACTTCTTGCTGATGAAGGTTGGTCGTGGCTTATCCCCAGGACCAATGTCGACTTCTTCTAGCTCATCAGCCGATGTAAACCCATACCCTAGCTTTCTGTCACCTGTTAGATCGACGCTGAACACAGGCAAAACGTATGGCAAGGATAATATGGGCCGATTGCTGGAACCGGCCCCCAACTTGATTGCATTGCTCAAAAGAGGTTTACATCTTGTTCGTGCTTCACTATGACTACGTGACATGCTTGAGACAAGATCATTACTTTTTGTTTTTTGGGGCCGATCACAAGGATCGGCCTTCCCATGTACGTTCATAGACTTTGCTCTTGTTACACGGTCAGGCCAGTGGATAAGACCAGCCTCACCCCGTTTTTTGCCACGTCGATGTACTCGCAATCGTCCAAAGTGATGCCTGAGAGTGGCTCTTGGCCTTCCGTCTCCCAAACGTTCATGCCAGCCGTTGAAATCTCGGCTGTATCGTCTGCATGGACGACTTCTACTTCATCTCCATCCCACTGGATCAGGCATTGGTGCATCGTAGATGGAATGCAACAGTTGGCGTGGATCCAATCTCTCCCTAGCAGGACAACGTAAGTGCTCTTGCTGTCGACGATGAAGAATGTCGTAGGGATGGTTTTCCTCCCTACGGTCAGATCCACGTTCAGAACACCTTGTGCATCAGATGCTTGGCCATTGAAATCGCTCAATGTAACGTTGGTCTTGATCAGATCCGAGCTAGAGCGTCCCAACCGACGTAGCATGGAGTATGGCATGATGTTGACTGCCGCTCCGGTGTCCACCAGCATCCTATTGACAGTCTACCCATTGATATAACCTCGTAAGTACAGGGCCTTCAGGTGTCTGTAGCTTCTTTCACGTGGCTTCTCAAAGATAACCGGCCGTGGGCCGCAGTCAAGTTGCGCAACAGGCGCTCCGTCTAATCCTGGAGCACAAAACTCCGCTGGAAGGATGAACACCATGTTTGTACTAGCCGATGTCTCATCATCGGCTTTCCTTTCCATCTTTTGTGGTCGACCCTCTTCGTCCAGGGTTCATTGAATTTTCGCGGCCAGATCGGGCCGCGCCTTCCTTAGCGTGTGCAGGTATAACCTTTCGGCTTCCTCCAAGCCACGCAGTCGCTGAACCCTACGCTTTTGGGAACGGCTGAGTCCATCAGGGCACCACCTTGGCCGGTGGTACCTGTCCTCTTCTTCTTCGTAGTCATCTTCTAACTCCTCGAGGTCTTCTTCCCGAGAGGACTCAGTTTGCTTGTCCCTAGATGGGAGAGGCCCTAGACGTTTGAACACTGACACGTCTGTTGCACCCTTCTTCTTCTGTCTACATTCTGGGCAGTTGCCGATTGTAGGCAATCGGCTCATTCCTGAATCCCAGCAGTGTTTGAAGAAAGGACAGTCCCAGTGCTTGTCCACATCGTCTTGTTCTCTTGACCTTTCCTTGGCACGGCGCTCGTATCTCTCCTCATCGCGATCATGCCGACGATGTCTCCTGGCGTCCCTGCTAGCTAGACGATCCCTTTCATCGTCGCTGTTGTACCGCCGGTGTTGGTCGTACTGACTTACATATTTGTTGAGGAGATGATCAGAGAGAGGTCGTTGATATCGCACATTCTTCACTTCTCCCTCAGTGATGTAGCGTTTGCCGTCGTGCCGGAGCCGATCGCGTGGAACGGCTTCTTCCTTGTCCTTGCTTCGAGAGCGGCTGCCCTCGCCTTTGTCCTTACCAGAGTGGTGCCCAGGCTCGACCATGTTAATGCTTAACGAAAAACCTGGTTGGCACCCCTCGGGGTAAGCGTATTCCACCGTGTTAACGGCGGGGAAGGGGTGTGTGTCGACTTTCATGGCGTACTGGTTGAAAATTAGACGTCCTTGTTCTATCGCCATTTGGATCTGCTGATGCCACACCCTGCAGTCGTTGGTGGTATGGGAGAACGTGTTATGCCATTTGCAGTATGGCTTTCCGTTCAGCTCCTGTACCGTGGGGATTTTGAGGCCTTCGGGTAACTTTAGCTGCTTCTCCTTAAGCAAGAGGTCAAAAATTTGCTCAGCTTTAGTTACGTCAAAATCAAACCCTCTGGGCGGACCTTGTGGCTTAACCCACTTGCAGGACACGGGGGTTGCCCCCCGAGTCCATTCAGCCACTGCTACCTCTTGATCTCCCGCAGATCCTTCATCTTCCTCTGTCTCAACCAGGACTACTGCACGCTTGAATTTGTCCTGGTACAGCTCTGGGTGGCGCTGTTCATATAATGATAGTTTCTGAACCATGTGCGCCAGTGAAGGGTAGTCTGCTTGGGAAGCCATATCCTTGATAGGTGATGCGAGACCCACCACCGCCAACTCAACCGCTTCTTTTTCAGTCAAACGAGCCGAATAGCATCGGTTCCTAACGGCCCTGAAGCGCTGGATGTACTCTGACACTGTTTCTCCGCGCTTCTGACGTACTTGTGCTAGATCGGCAATGCCAGCCTCGGAAGCTTCTGAGTGATACTGCATGTGGAATTGTTCCTCCAACTGCTTCCAAGTCCGGATCGAATCTGGTGGCAGTGATGTGTACCACCCAAAAGCCGATCCTGTGAGGGACTGTGCGAAGAACCTCACGCGTAGTGCATCTGCAGCTGAGATCGTGCCCAGCTGCGCCAAATATCGGCTTACATGCTCGATAGAGCTGGAGCCATCTGACCCACTAAACTTGGAGAATTCAGGGAGCCGATATTTGGGTGGTAGCGGGATCAAATCGTAGTCATTGGGGTACGGCTTGGAATAGCCGATTGCCCTCCTTTTCGGCACCATGCCGAACTGGTCTCTCAAGATCGTGCTGATCTGATCCGCAGTGCTAGCTGCAGGAGTGGAGCTCTGAAGATTCGCTGGCGTGGCATACTTAGTTAGCCACGCTTGCTTCTCAAGATCTGAGCTAGCTACAGGAGTTGAGCCCTAGAGGTTCGTCGGGGTGGCATACTTAGCTAGCCACGTCTGCTTCTCAAGATCTGATCCAGAGGCTCCTCCTGCTGTTCCGGAAGTCCCTGCTGTTGCAGCCTGGTTCATGAGTGCCCAGTTACTGCTGTCTGGCACGTATGTGCACGTGTAACCGTGAGGGATCTCCTTAGGCGCCTCATACAAGAACTGGTAATCGCTAGGATCGCCTCCGATCTTGTAGACGACGAAAGCCGGTGTACTCGGCACCTCTGGTGCTGCCAGCGCAAACGGCAGTGGTGGTCGGCTCTGGAGTGGTAGCTCTCCTTGGTGAGTCCCTAGAGCAGGCCCTGACGGAGAGTACTGATGCCTCAAGATTTCATGGAGCACCCGAAGGGCGACACGCTCCAAAGTGTTCACCAGGCTCTCAGAATGGCGATGTAGCGAATGAGCTACCATGAAATTGATCTCCTGACGCAAGGACCTGGTGCGTTCTTCTGAAGGGGTGGACAGGTCCACTCCATCGAGCGCGCCTTCAGGTGTGAACCCTCTCCACCTGATGCCGTGTGAGCGGGTCCTGTGGAAAGAGCCGATGAGGTCGGCTTCGAGGATAGCTTTGACATCGTCATACTTCTTCTTGAGCTCCTCGGGCAGATCCTCGTACGTTACTGGAGTACCTTCCGCCATCTCAGATGTAGATGGCGATGCAGTTGATGTCGAAGACTATCCCACCGGGCGTGCCAGAATGTGTTGGCATCCGAAACCCACCGGCGAGCTACGGCTGGCAACACGAAGAGCCGGGAACAACCTAGGGTTGCGGCTGGCCCTGGTCCCTCCGAGCGACGGCCCGCAAAGCTCCTGGTACGCACGTCCCGATGCTGGTGCAAGGGCGTGCCACCTGATCTATACCTGATCAGGAAGGTGATGGATTTGCTTCGCTTAGTTTCCTGCATGGCATACATGTAAACAATAAATACGAGCCTCGATCGGCTTTCAGGTTTTCCCGTGAATCGGCTCAAGGAGCCGATCCACCCATGACTCGTATGGGGTTTACGATTGCATGGTGGTCCTGCTTAATCAATATGTAGCTAAAGCGACCTACGATGATTTAGGGTTCTCACCACATAATCGGAACATCCTACGCGTGATTGAGCCTGGCAGCCACGCACGGTGATAATAAACCGATCCTAGACAAGGCCTAAAAACCAACATTAAGTTGATTCCCGGAACATGTTGTCTAGGGTTAGCAAACTACACCCTACGTGCTACTGGATCATTCAACCCATTTGTAAGGCCTAACTATGCAGATATTAAACTAATCCTTGAGGAATCAAGGAGCAATCATAACGGATCGGATCTACTAAACAATGATCAAGCAAGGTGCCGCCCTTACACCTAAGAAAGGTGTAAGGGCGGCTAGACGTCTAAGGGTTGCATGGACGAAAGCATGTGATACGATGAAAACAATGCTAACCCTAACACATATATGATAACTACGTTGCTCGCCATCAAAAAGGCTTCAGCACGAGCAACGCATGAACAACAAATAAACGTATACTGCCTAGATCGCAAGATGCGATCTAGGCAGCATGATGCTTACCCGGAAGAAACCCTCGAAACAAGGGGTCGGCGATGCGCCAAGATTGGTTTGTGATGAACGTGATTGTTGTCTTTCTCAATAACCCTAGATACATATTTATAGTCCGTAGACTTTCTAACGTGGGAATAATCCCAACCGTGCACGAGCCAAACTCTAACTAACCGACACGTATCCTACTATATTTACAGATACAAGGGCAAACTGCCCAAACTTCGTGTACAAGGCCGGTTCACGTATTTCTTCCATGTATATTCTTCAAGCCCAATCTTGATCGCGGCCCACCTCTGATCCGGTCAAATTCTGGTGATAACATTATCATGTGAGTTGCTATGCATGTTCGTCTTGTCTGAAGTAAGGGTGATTTTCACGATCAAATGTTTTGAGTATGCATACTGTTAGAGAAGAACATTGGACCGCTAACTAAAGCCATGATTCATGGTGGAAGTTTCAGTGTGGACAGCTAATCCTCAATCTCTTATGAGAATATTAATTGTTGTTGAATGCTTATGCATTAAAGAGGAGTCCATTATCTGTTGTCTATGTTGTCCCGGTATGGATGTCTAAGTTGAGAATAATCAATAGCGAGAAATCCAATGCGAGCTTTCTCCTTAGACCTTTGTACAGGCGGCATAGAGGTACCCCTTTGTGACACTTGGTTAAAACATATGCTATGCAATGATAATCAGTGTTAATCCAAGCTAATTAGGACAAGGTGCGGGCACTATTAGTATACTATGCATGAGGCTTGCAACTTGTAGGATATAATTTACATAACACATATGCTTTATTACTACCGTTGACAAAATTGTTTCTTGTTTTCAAAATCAAAGCTCTAGCACAAATATAGCAATCGATGCTTCCCTCTGCGAAGGGCCATTCTTTTACTTTTATGATGAGTCAGTTCACCTATTTCTCTCCATCTCAAGAAGCAAACACTTGTGTGAACTGTGCATTGATTCCTACATACTTGCATATTGCACTTGTTATATTACTTTACATTGACAATATCCATGAGATATACATGTTATAAGTTGAAAGCAACCGCTGAAACTTCATCTTCCTTTGTGTTGCTTCAATGCCTCTACTTTGAATTATTGCTTTATGAGTTAACTCTTATGTAAGACTTATTGATGCTTGTCTTGAAGTACTATTCATGAAAAGTCTTTGCTATATGATTCAGTTGTTTACTCATGTCATTTACATTGTTTTGATCGCTGCATTCACTACATATGCTTACAATAGTATGATCAAGTTTATGATGGCATGTCACTCCAGAAATTATCTTTGTTATCGTTTACCTGCTCGGGACGAGCAGAAACTAAGCTTGGGGATGCTGATACGTCTCCGACGTATCGATAATTTCTTATGTTCCATGCCACATTATTGATGATATCTACATGTTTTATGCATACTTTATGTCATGTTTATGCGTTTTCCGGAACTAACCTATTGACGAGATGCTGAAGGGCCAGTTGTTGTTTTCTGCTGTTTTTGGTATCAGAAATACTAGTAAGGAAATATTCTCGGAATAGGACGAAATCAACGCCCAGCATCTTAGAATCACCAGAAGCATCCAGAACACCCGACAGTCGCCAGAGTGGACCCACAGGGGGCCCAGGAGGTAGGCCGGCGCGGCCCAGGCCCTGGCCGCGCCGCCCTATCATGTCACCGCCTCTTCGACCCTCTGACGCCACCTCTTCGCCTATATAAAGGTCCTCGACCGAAAACTTCGATACGGAAAAGCCACGGTACGAGAAACCATCCAGAGCCGCCGCCATCGCGAAGCCAAGATCTGGGGGACAGGAGTCTCTGTTCCGGCACGCCGCCGGGACGGGGAAGTGCCCCCGGAAGGCTCCTCCATCGACACCACCGCCATCTCCATCAACGCTGCTGTCTCCCATGAGGAGGGAGTAGTTCTCCATCGAGGCTCGGGGCTGTACCGGTAGCTCATATGTACTTCAATACAATGATCTCATGAGCTGCCTTACATGATTGAGATTCATATGAGTTTTGTATCACTGTTCATCTATGTGCTACTCTAGTGATGTTATTAAAGTACTCTATTCCTCCTGCATGGTGTAAAGGTGGCAGTGTGTGCATCATGTAGTACTTGGCGTAGTTTATGATTGTGATCTCTTGTAGATTATGAAGTTAACTATTACTATGATGGTATTGATGTGATCTATTTGGTTATGTTGATCTATCTTGCACTCTAAGGTTATTTAAATATGAACATTGAATATTGTGGAGCTTGTTAACTCCGGCATTGAGGGTTCGTGTAATCCTACACAATTAGTGGTGTTCATCATCCAACAAGAGGGTGTAGAGTCTAGCATCTATCTATTTATTTTGTTATGTGATCAATGTTGAGAGTGTCCACTAGTGAAAGTATGATCCCTAGGCCTTGTTTCCCAAATACTGCTATCGCTGCTTGTTTACTGTTCTACTGCCTTTGTACTGTCTGCAATATTACCACCATCAACCACACGCCAGTCCTGGATAGCAAAGCACTTTTCTGGCGCTGTTGCTACTGCTCATACTTATTCATACCACCTGTATTTCACTATCTCTTCACCGAACTAGTGCACCTATTTGGTGTGTTGGGTACACAAGAGACTTCTTGCTTTGTGGTTGCAGGGTTGCATGAGAGGGATATCTTTGACCTCTTCCTCCCTGAGATCGATAAACCTTGGGTGATCCACTTAAGGGAAACTTGCTGCTGTTCTACAAACCTCTGCTCTTGGAGGCCCAACAATGTCTACAAGAATAGAAGCTCCCGTAGACATCAACCACCGCCATCTTCATCAACGCTGCTGTCTCCCATGAGGAGGGAGTAGTTCTCCATCGAGGTTAAGGGGCTGTACCGGTAGCTATGTGGTTAATCTCTCTTCCTATGTACTTCAATACAATGATCTCATGAGCTGCCTTACATGATTGAGATTCATATGAGTTTTGTATCACAATTCATCTATGTGCTACTCTAGTGATGTTATTAAAGTGCTCTATTCCTCCTGCACGGTGTAATGGTGACAGTGTGTGCATCGTGTAGTACTTGGCGTAGGTTATGATTGTGATCTCTTGTAGATTATGAAGTTAACTATTGCTATGATAGTATTGATGTGATCTATGCCTCCTTTCGTAGCGTGAAGGTGACAGTGTGCATGCTATGTTAGTACTTGGTTTGGTTATGTTGATCTGTCGTGCACTCTAAGGTTATTTAAACATGAATATCGAATATTGTGGAGCTTGTTAACTCCGGCATTGAGGGTTCGTGTAATCCTACATAGTTAGTGGTGTTCATCATCCAACAAGAGAGTGTAGAGTCTAGCATCTATCTATTTATTCCGTTATGTGATCAATGTTGAGAGTGTCCACTAGTGAAAGTATGATCCCTAGGCCTTGTTTCCAATACTGCTATCGCTGCTTGTTTACTGTTCTATTGCATCTGTACTGTCTGCAATATTACCACCATCAACTGCACGCCAGCAAGCACTTTTCTGGTGCCGTTACTACTGCTCATATACATTCATACCACCTGTATTTCACTATCTCTTCGCCGAACTAGTGCATCTATTAGGTGTGTTGGGGACACAAGAGACTTCTTGCTTTGTGGTTGCAGGGTTGCATGAGAGGGATATCTTTGACCTCTTCCTCCCTGAGTTCGATAAACCTTGGGTGATCCACTTAAGGGAAACTTGCTGCTGTTCTACAAACCTCTGCTCTTGGAGGCCCAACACTGTCTACAAGAATAGAAGCACCCGTAGACATCAAGCACTTTTCTGGCGCCGTTGCCGGGGAGGAAAGGTAAAAGGTACTCACACTCCGGATCTCGGCTACTAAGCTATTTTCCGCCGTTGTATCGAAGCTATTTCCTTTAGATCCTGCAATTGCATCTTTTTGTTTCTTGTTTACACTAGTTAGGCATAATTGAAAACAACAAAAATATGAGAGATCTTTATGAACTTTATCTTGAATTAGGACATGATGTGTTTGAAGAAAGAATTAAAAAACCCATGGAACTTTATATGCATGCTAATGGGAATGTTATTAATATGAATGCTTTGAACACCATTGTTGCTAATGCTATGGAAAATTCTAAGCTTGGGGAAGCTGGTTTTGATGAGTATGATCTTTTTAGTCCCCCAAGCATTGAGGAGAAAATTTACTTTGATGATACTTTGCCTCCTAATTATGATGATTATAATGATAGTAGTCTTTTAGTACCGCCTGTTATGGAGGATAAATTTGATTATTATTACAATATGCCTCCTATATTTGATGATGAGAATAATAATGATAGCTACTTTGTTGAATTTGCTCCCACTACAACTAATAAAATTGATTATGCCTATGTGGAGAGTAATAATTTTATGCATGAGACTCATGATAAGAATGCTTTATGTGATAGTTATATTATTGAGTTTGCTCATGATACTACTGAAAGTTATTATGAGAGAGGAAAATATGGTTGTAGAAATTTTCATGTTACTAAAACACCTCTCTATGTGCTGAAATTTTTGAAGCTACACTTGTTCTATCTTCCTATGCTTGTTACTTTGCTCTTCATGAACTTGTTTATTTACAAGATTCCTTTTCATAGGAAGCATGTTAGGCTTAAATTTGTTTTTAATTTGCCTCTTGATGCTCTCTTTTGCTTCAAATACTATTTCTTGCGAGTGCATCATTAAAACTGCTGAGCCCATCTTAATGGCTATAAAGAAAGAACTTCTTGGGAGATAACCCACGTGTTTATTTTACTACAGCAATTTTGTTTTATATTTGTGTCTTGGAAGTTGTTACTACTGTAGCAACCTCTCCTTATCTTAGTTTTGTTGCATTGTTGTGCCAAGTAAAGTCTTTGATAGTAAGGTTCATACTAGATTTGGATTACTGCGCAGAAACAGATTTCTTGCTGTCACGAATCTGGGCCTAATTCTCTGTAGGTAACTCAGAAAATTATGACAATTTACGTGAGTGATCCTCAGATATGTACGCAACTTTCATTCAATTTGAGCATTTTCATTTGAGCAAGTCTGGTGCCTCTTTAAAATTCGTCTTTACGGACTGTTCTGTTTTGACAGATTCTTCCTTTTATTTCGCATTGCTTCTTTTGCTATGTGGGATGGATTTCTTTGTTCCATTAACTTCCAGTAGCTTTAGGCAATGTCCAGAAGTGTTAAGAATGATTGTGTCACCTCTGAACATGTGAGTTTTTGATTATGCACTAAACCTCTAATGAGTTTGTTTCGAGTTTGGTGTGAAGGAAGTTTTCAAGGGTCAAGAGAGGAGGATGTTATACTACGATCAAGAAGAGTGAAAAGTCTAAGCTTGGGGATGCCCCGGTGGTTCATCCCTGCATATTTCAAGAAGACTCAAGCATCTAAGCTTGGGGATGCCCAAGGCATCCCCTTCTTCATCGACAACATTATCAGGTTCCTCTAGTGAAACTATATTTTTATTCCATCACATCTTATGTACTTTACTTGGAGCGTCTGTTTGCTTTCGTTTTTGTTTTTGTTTGAATAAATGCATGCTTATGTGGGAGAGAGACACGCTCCGCTGGTTCATATGAACACATGTGTTCTTAGCTTTTAATTTTCATGGCGAAGGTTGAAACTGCTTCGTTAAGTGTTATATGGTTGGAAACAGAAAATGCTACATGTAGTAATTGGTATGATGTCTTGAATAATTTGATACTTGGCAATTGTTGTGCTCATGTTTAAGCTCTTGCATCATATACTTTGCACCTATTAATGAAGAAATTGTTATCACCAGAATTTGACCGGATCAGAGGTGGGCCGCGATCAAGATTGGGCTTAAAGAATATACATGGAAGGAATACGTGAACCGGCCTTGTACAAGAAAGTTTGGGCTAGTTTGCCCGTGTATCTGTAAATATAGTAGGATACGTGTTGGTTAGTTAGAATTTGGCTCGTGCACGGTTGGGATTATTCCCACGTTAGAAAGTCTACGGACTATAAATATGTATCTAGGGTTATTGAGATAAACAACAATCACGTTCATCACAAACGAATCTAGGCGCATCGCCAACCCCTTGTTTCGAGGGTTTCTTCCGGGTAAGCATCATGCTGCCTAGATCGCATCTTGCGATCTAGGCAGTATACGTTTATTCGTTGTTCATGCGTTGCTCGTGCTGAAGCCTTTTTGATGGCGAGCAACGTAGTTATCATAGACGTGTTAGGGTTAGCATTGTTTTCATCGTATCACATGCTTTCGTTCATGCAACCCTTAGATGTCTAGCCGCCCTTACACCTTTCCTAGGTGTAAGGGCGGCACCTTGCTTGATCATTGTTTAGTAGATCCGATCCGTTATAATTGCTCCTCGATTCATCAAGGATTAGTTTAATATCTGCATAGTTAGGCCTTACAAACGGGTTGAATGATCCAGTAGCACGTAGGGTGTAGTTTGCTAACCCTAGACAAGATGTTCCGGGGATCAACTTAATGTTGGTTTTTAGGCCTTGTCTAGGGTCGGTTTATTATCACCGTGCGTGGCTGCCAGGCTCAATCACGCGTAGGATGTTCCGATTATGTGGTGAGAACCCTAAATCGTCGTAGGTCGTTTTAGCTACATATTGATCAAGCAGGACCACCATGTGATCTTAGACATCATACGAACCATGGGTGGATCGGCTCCTTGAGCCGATTCACGGGACAACCTGAGAGCCGATCGAGGCTCGTATTTAATGTTTACGTGTATGCCATGCAGGAAACTAAGCGAAGCAAATCCATCACCTTCCTGATCAGGTATAGATCAGGTGGCACGCCCTTGCACCAGCATCGGGACATGCGTACCAGGAGCTTTGCGGGCCGTCGCTCGGAGGGACCAGGGCCAGCCGCAGCCCTAAGGTTGTTCCCGGCTCTTCGTGTTGCCAGCCGTAGCTCGCCGGTGGGTTTCGGACGCCAACACATTCTGGCACGCCCGGTGGGACAGTCTTCGACATCAACTGCATCGCCATCTACATCTCGAGATGGCGGAAGGTACTCCGCCACGTACGAGGATCTGCCCGAGGAGCTCAAGAAGAAGTATGATGACGTCAAAGCTATCCTCGAAGCCGACCTCATCGGCTCTTTCCACAGACTCCGCCGCACGGCATCGTGTGGAGAGGGTTCACACCTGAAGGCGCGCTCGATGGAGTGGACCTGTCCACCCCTTCGAAGAACGCACCAGGTCCTTGCGCCAGAGATCAATTTCATGGTAGCTCATTCGCTACACCGCCATTCTCGAGAGCTCGGTGAACACTTTGAGCGTGTCGCCTTCGGGTGCTCCATGAAATCTTGAGGCATCAGCATTCTCCGTCAGGACCTGCTCTAGGGACTCACCAAGGAGAGCTACCACTCCAGAGCCGACCACCGCTGCCGTTCGCGCTGGCAGCACCAGAGGTGCCGAGTACACCGGCATTCGTCGTCTACAAGATCGGTGGCGATCCTAGCGATTACAAGTTCTTGTATGAGGCACCTAAGGAGATCCCTCACGGATACACGTGCACATACGTGCCGCATGCAAGAATCGGGCACTCATGAACCAGGCTGCAACAGCAGGGACTTCTGGAACAGCAGGAGGAGCTTCTGGATCAGATCTTGAGAAGCAGACGTGGCTAGCTAAGTACGCCACTCCGACGAACGTCCAGAGCTCAACTCCTGTAGCTAGCTCAGATCTTGAGAAGCAAGCGTGGCTAGCTAAGTATGCCACGCCAGCGAATCTTCAGAGCTCCACTCCTGCAGCTAGCACTGCGGATCAGATCAGCACGATCTTGAGAGACCAGTTCGGCATGGTGCCGAAAAGGAGGGCAATCGGCTATTCCAAGCCGTACCCCAACGACTACGATTTGATCCCACTACCGCCCAAATATCGCCTCCCTGAATTCTCCAAGTTTAGTGGGTCAGATGGCTCCAGCTCAATCGAGCATGTAAGCCGATATTTGGCGCAGCTGGGCATGATCTCAGCTGCAGACGCACTACGCGTGAGGTTCTTCGCACAGTCCCTCACAGGATCGGCTTTTGGGTGGTACACATCACTGCCACCAGACTCGATCCGGACTTGGAAGCAGTTGGAAGAACAGTTCCACATGCAGTATCACTCAGAGGCTTCCGAGGCTGGCATTGCCGATCTAGCCCAAGTACGACAAAAGCGCGGAGAAACAGTGTCAGAGTACATCCAGCGCTTCAGGACCGTGAGGAACCGATGTTATTCGGCTCGCTTGACTGAAAAAGAAGCAGTCGAGTTGGCGGTGGTGGGTCTCGCATCACCAATCATGGATATGGCTTCCCAAGCAGACTACCCTTCACTGGCGCACATGGTTCAGAAACTGTCATTATATGAACAGCGCCACCCAGAGCTGTACCAGGACAAATTCAAGCGTGCAGTAGTCCTGGTTGAGACAGAGGAAGATGAAGGGTCTGCGGGAGATCAAGAGGTAGCAGTGGCTGAATGGACTCGGGGGGCAACCCCCGTGTCCTGCAAGTGGGTTAAGCCACAAGGTCCTCCCAGAGGGTTTGACTTTGACGTAACTAAAGCTGAGCAAATTTTCGACCTCTTACTTAAGGAGAAGCAGCTGAAGTTACCCGAAGGCCTCAAAATCCCCACGGTACAGGAGCTGAACGGAAAGCCATACTGCAAATGGCATAACACGTTCTCCCATACCACCAACGACTGCAGGGTGTGGCGTCAGCAAATCCAAATGGCGATAGAATAAGGACGTCTAATTTTCAACCAGTACGCCATGAAAGTCGACACACACCCCTTCCCCGCCGTTAACACGGTGGAGTACGCTTACCCCGAAGGGTGCCAGCCAGGTTTCTCGTTAAGCATTAACATGGTCGAGCCTGGGCACCACTCTGGTAAGAACAAAGGCGAGGGCAGCCGCTCTCGTAGCAAGGACAAAGAGGAAGCCGCTCCACGCGATCGGCTCCGGCACGATGGCAAACGCTACATCACAGAGGGAGAAGTGAAGAATGTGCGATATCAACGACCTCTCTCTGATCATCTCCTCAACAAATATGTAAGTAGTACGACCAGCGCCGGCGGTACAACAGCGACGATGAAAGGGATCGTCTAGCTAGCAGAGACGCCAGGAGACATCGTCGGCATGATCGCGTTGAGGAGCGATACGAGCGCCGTGCCAAGGAAAGGTCAAGAGAACAAGACGACGTGGACAAGCACTGGGACTGTCCTTTCTTCAAACACTGCTGGGATTCAGGAATGAGCCGATTGCCTACAATCGGAAACTGCCCAGAATGTAGACAGAAGAAGAAGGGTGCAACAGACGTGTCAGTGTTCAAACGCCTAGGGCCTCTCCCATCTAGGAACAAGCAAACTGAGTCCTCTCGGGAAGAAGACCTCGAGGATTTAGAAGATGACTACGAAGAAGAAGAGGACAAGTACCACCGGCCAAGGTGGTGCCCTGATGGACTCAGCCGTTCCCAAAAGCGTAAGGTTCAGCGACTACGTGGCTTGGAGGAAGCCGAAAGGTTATACCTGCACACGCTAAGGAAGGCGTGGCCCGATCTGGCCGCGAAAATTCAACGAACCCTGGACGAAGAGGGTCGACCACAAAAGATGGAATGGCGCCCCAAGCAAAGGAAAGCCGATGATGAGACATCGGCTAGTACAAACATGGTGTTCATTCTTCCAGCAGAGTTTTGTGCTCCTGGAATAGACGAAGCACCTGTGGCACAACTCGACTGTGGCCCACGGCCAGTTATCTTTGAGAAGCCACGTGAAAGAAGCTACAGACACCTGGAGGCCCTGTACTTACGAAGTTATATCAATGGGCAGCCTGTCAATAGGATGCTGGTGGACACCGGAGCGGCAGTCAACATCATGCCATACTCCATGCTACGTCGGTTGGGACGATCTAGCTCGGATCTGATCAAGACCAACGTTACACTGAGCGATTTCAATGGCCAAGCATCTGATGCATAAGGTGTTCTGAACGTGGATCTGACCGTAGGGAGGAAAACCATCCCTACGACATTCTTCATTGTCGACAGCAAGAGCACTTACGCTGTCCTGCTAGGGAGAGATTGGATCCACGCCAACTGTTGCATTCCATCTACGATGCACCAATGCCTAATACAGTGGGATGGAGATGAAGTAGAAGTCGTCCATGCAGACGATACAGCCGAGATTTCAACGGCTGGCATGAACGTTTGGGAGACGGAAGGCCAAGAGCCACTCTCAGGCATCACTTTGGATGACTGCGAGTACATCGACGTGTCAAAAAATGGGGTGAGGCTGGTCTTATCCACTGGCCTGACCGTGTAACAAGATCAAAGTCTATGAACGTACATAGGAAGGCCGATCCTTGTGATCGGCCCCAAAAAATAAAAAGTAATGATCTTGTCTCAAGCATGTCACGTAGTCATAGTGAAGCACGAACAAGATGTAAACCTCTTTTGAGCAATGCAATCAAGATGGGGGCCGATTCCAGCAATCGGCCCATATTATCCTTGCCATGCATTTCGCCTGTGTTCAGCGTCGATCTAACAGGTGACGGAAAGCTAGGGTATGGGTTTACATCGGCTGATGAGCTAGAAGAAGTCGACATTGGTCCTGGGGATAAGCCACGACCAACCTTCATCAGCAAGAAGTTAGATCCCCATCTCAGGAGCCAGATGATAGCTCTATTAAAAGAGTACCCAGATTGCTTTGCATGGGATTACTTCACCAAGTGGGTGGAGGCCGTTCCTATGAAGAAGGTAAAATCAGAAGATGTTATCAAATTTGTCAAAGAACACGTCATTCATAGGTTCAGGATTCCCCAAACAATCACGACCGATGGAGGTTCGGTCTTTATTTCTAAAGAATTCAGAAAATTCTGCGGTGACATGGGGATTAAGCTGATCCGATCATCTCCATACTATGCTCAAGCCAACGGGCAAGCTGAAGCGTCTAATCAGAGCCTGATCAAGCTGATCAAGAGGAAGATTGACGAGAACCCTAGGGTTTGGTATGAAACACTGTCAGAAGCTTTGTGGGCCTACCGCATGTCATGTCATGGAGCCATAAAGACTTCGCCTTACCAGCTCGTCTATGGACAGGAAGCCGTATTGCCTTGGGAAATTACGGCTGGATCAAGACGTGTCATGTTTCAGAATGATCTAACAGCTGAAGAATATGCAGCTTTGATGAGTGACACTATTGAGGATGCAACGGAACTTAGACTTTGGTCGTTGGAGAAGATTAAAGAGAATAAAGCTAGGGTAGCTCGTGCATACAATAAGAAGGTGAGATCAAAGGAGTTTCAAGTTGGTGATCTAGTATGGGAAGCTGTGTTGCCATTAGGAACCAAGGATAAAGCGTATGGTAAATGGTCTCCTAATTGGCACGGTCCATATAAAGTCGTCCAGGCATTGAAGGGTAATGCATACATGCTAGAGCAGCTGGACGGTGCTAAGTTCCCAGTAGCTGTCAATGGTCAACATCTCAAGAAATATTTCCCAAGCATGTGGGATGACCAGTAAATGAAATATGGGGGCCGATTCATGAAATCGGCCAGTAAAAAAAAATTTATACAAATTATAGCCGATGCGCAGACATCGACTTGAGAAATATGGATACCAGTACAGCCGATGCACGGACATCGACTTCAGAATAAAAAAAAGCCGATGCATTACCATCGACTCTAGGCCGAACAAGCTCAATTGAGCAGGTTAACAGATCAGTTCCAAGCTAGAGCCCATGGCATTTGAGATGATTCTCTCGTTGGATTTCCTGAATCTGTGCGTTTGAAATTTGAGGATGGCGTGGACACGGATGAGGTCTGTTTAACTGCGTGAATAGGCAACCGATTTAGGCCTTAAATGCGTGTTATGGTAAGAGCTGATGCTCTGCCATCGGCTCATTGTGCAGCAACTTTGTTTGACAATCGGCAAAATTAACAAGGAAGCAAAGTTAATGGGGAAATATTTTCTTCATTAATAAGAGATTTCTTACAAGGAAAGAGCCGATTGCTCAAGGGAGGAAGGACAAAAGAAGGGCCTATTGGCCAATCTACTACTACTACTAGGCCTATACTAGTAGATCCTAGTCTACGGGCCGTTGCTGCCCTCGTCGTCGTCAGAGCTCTCGTCGGCGCTGCTGCCGGCGGGCTCCTCATCACTGCTCCAGCGGCCCCCAGGGGGGGCCTCATCATCTTCATCATCGACGTCATCGTCGTCGTCGTCATCATCGTCTGACCCGACGCAGAACCGCTTCGCCGGCGGGTAATCCTCGAGGGAGTCGTCGTCGTCGTCTTCCTCCTCCTCTTCGTCGGAGAAGGTGTAGCCGTCCCAGGAGAACGAGTCATCCTCGCTCTCCGATTCCAGTTCCCCATCGGCGAGGAACTGGAGCTCTTCGTCTCCGCTGGTCAGGGACTTGTCATCCTCGGACCAGACGGAGGAGGCGTGGTCCTCCTGGTCCCACTCTTCTGGGGCGCGCTCGTCGTGCGCCGCCATCTGAGCCGCCATCGGGTCCCATTCTGGCGTCGGCTCGCGGGAGGAGGAGGAAGAGGAGGAGTAGGACTGGGAGGAGAGATCCGACGAGGCGGAGGAGGAAGAGGAGGAAGACATTGCCCTGGATTGGGGTTTTTTGGGTGCCGATGGCCAGAACAGAGCAAGGGGATGAAGTGGCGAACTGTTCAGAGCGGTTAAATAAGGGGATATAGTGGAGATTCAATGCCACAGCAGTTTCCGAGGAGGTGGTGCCCAAAAAGAAAAATTAACAACGGTCAAATCACGCGGAGAAGTTGAGAAGGCAAGGAATCATGATGAGGATACTGCGACGGTTCTGCTCTGCCACGACATGACCCGACGAAGAAAAGGCAGAGTGATTTTGGAATTATCAATTCCAAAACCAGGGGGGCATGTGTTATCACCAGAATTTGACCGGATCAGAGGTGGGCCACGATCAAGATTGGGCTTAAAGAATATACATGGAAGGAATACGTGAACCGGCCTTGTACAAGAAAGTTTGGGCTAGTTTGCCCGTGTATCTGTAAATATAGTAGGATACGTGTCGGTTAGTTAGAATTTGGCTCGTGCACGGTTGGGATTATTCCCACGTTAGAAAGTCTACGGACTATAAATATGTATCTAGGGTTATTGAGATAAACAACAATCACGTTCATCACAAACCAATCTAGGCGCATCGCCAACCCCTTGTTTCGAGGGTTTCTTCCGGGTAAGCATCATGCTGCCATCTTGCGATCTAGGCAGTATACGTTTATTCGTTGTTCATGCGTTGCTCGTGCTGAAGCCTTTTTGATGGCGAGCAACGTAGTTATCATAGATGTGTTAGGGTTAGCATTGTTTTCATCGTATCACATGCTTTCGTTCATGCAACCCTTAGACGTCTAGCCGCCCTTACACCTTTCCTAGGTGTAAGGGCGGCACCTTGCTTGATCATTGTTTAGTAGATCCGATCCGTTATGATTGCTCCTCGATTCATCAAGGATTAGTTTAATATCTGCATAGTTAGGCCTTACAAACGGGTTGAATGATCCGGTAGCACGTAGGGTGTAGTTTGCTAACCCTAGACAAGATGTTTCGGGGATCAACTTAATGTTGGTTTTTAGGCCTTGTCTAGGGTCGGTTTATTATCACCGTGCGTGGCTGCCAGGCTCAATCACGCGTAGGATGTTGCGATTATGTGGTGAGAACCCTAAATCGTCGTAGGTCGTTTTAGCTACATATTGATCAAGCAGGACCACCATGTGATCGTAGACCTCATACGAACCATGGGTGGATCGGCTCCTTGAGCCGATTCACGGGACAACCTGAGAGCCGATCGAGGCTCGTATTTAATGTTTACGTGTATGCCATGCAGGAAACTAAGCGAAGCAAATCCATCACCTTCCTGATCAGGTATAGATCAGGTGGCACACCCTTGCACCAGCATCGGGACGTGCGTACCAGGAGCTTTGCGGGTCGTCGCTCGGAGGGACCAGGGCCAGCCGCAGCCCTAAGGTTGTTCCCGGCTCTTCGTGTTGCCAGCCGTAGCTCGCCGGTGGGTTTCGGACGCCAACAGAAATACATAGAGCTTGCTAAAATTTGGTTTGCATAATTGGTCCCTCTAAGGTCTAGATAATTTCTAGTAAAGAGTTTGAACAACAAGGAAGACGGTGTAGAGTCTTATAATGTTTACAATAAGTATTTTATGTGAGTTTTGCTGCACCGGTTCATCCTTGTGTTTGTTTCAAATAACCTTGCTAGCCTAAGCCTTGTATTGAGAGAGAATACTTCTCGTGCATCCAAAATCCTTGAGCCAACCACTATGCCATTTGTGTCCACCATACCTACCTACTACATGGTATTTCTCCGCCATTCAAAAGTAAATTGCTTGAGTGCTACCTTTAAACAATTCAAAATTTATCACCTCTGATTTGTGTCAATGTTTTATAGCTCATGAGGAAGTATGTGGTGTTTATCTTTCAATCTTGTTGGGCAACTTTCACCAATGGACTAGTGGCTTCATCCGCTTATCCAATAATTTTGCAAAAAGAGCTGGCAATGGGATTCCCAGTCCCAAATTAATTAACCTAAATAGACACTCCTCCATGGTATGTGATTGTTGGACGGCACCCGAAGGATTCGGTTAGCCATGGCTTGAGAAAGCAAAGGTGGGGAGGAGTGTCATCATAATAAAACTAAAATAAAAAGGCACTCCTTCATGGTATGAGATTGTTGGCACGCACCCGAGGATTCAGTTAGCCATGGTTTGTGAAAGAAAGGTTGGAAGGAGTGCCACCCAAAAATAAAAATAATTCATGGGAGCTGCTCTTTGAAGGTTTGTCTGGCAAGGGGGTTAGAGTGCCCACTACCATTCATTGACAACAACAAACACCTCTCAAAACTTTACTTTTATGCTCTCTTTATGTTTTCAAAATCAAAGCTCTAGCACAAATATAGCAATCAATGCTTCCCTCTGCGACGGGCCCATTCCTTTACTTTCATGTTGAGTCAGTTCACCTATCTCTCTCCACCTAGAAGCAAACACTTGTGTGAACTGTGCATTGATTCCTACATACTTGCATATTGCACTTGTTATATTACTTTACATTGACAACTATCCATGAGATATACATGTTACAAGTTGAAAGCAACCGCTGAAACATAATCTTCCTTTGTGTTGCTTCGATACCTTTACTTTGAATTATTGCTTTATGAGTTAACTCTTATGCAAGACTTATTGATGCTTGTCTTGAAAGTACTATTCATGAAAAGTCTTTGCTTTATGATTCATTTGTTTACTCATGTCATTACCATTGTTTTGATCGCTGCATTCATTACATATGCTTACAATAGTATGATCAAGGTTATGATGGCATGTCACTCCAGAAATTATCTTTGTTATCGTTTACCTACTCGGGACGAGCAGAAACTAAGCTTGGGGATGCTGATACGTCTCCGACGTATCGATAATTTCTTATGTTCCATGCCACATTATTGATGATATCTACATGTTTTATGCATTGTTTATGTCATATTTATGCGTTTTCCGGAACTAACCTATTGATGAGATGCCGAAGGGCTAGTTGCTGTTTTCTGCTGTTTTTGGTTTCAGAAATCCTAGTAAGGAAATATTCTCGGAATCGGACGAAATCAACGCCCAGCATCTTAGGATTGGACGAAGCTTCCAGAACACCCGAGAGAGGCCAGAGGGGGCCACTGGGCCACCAGAAGCCAGGGTGGCGCGGCCCAGGCCTTGGCCGCGCCCCCCTAGTGTGTCACCGCCTCGTCGACCTTCCGACTCCGCCTCTTCACCTATTTAAAGGTCCCTGACCTAAATCTTCGATACGAAAAAGCCATGGTACGAGAAACCTTCCAGAGCCGCCGCCACTGCGAAGCCAAGATCTGGGGGACAAGAGTCTCTTTTCCGGCACGCCGCCGGGACGGGGAAGTGCCCCCGGAAGGCTTCTCCATCGACACCACCGCCATCTTCATCAACGCTGCTGTCTCCCATGAGGAGGGAGTAGTTCTCCATCGAGGTTAAGGGGCTGTACCGGTAGCTATGTGGTTAATCTCTCTTCCTATGTACTTCAATACAATGATCTCATGAGCTGCCTTACATGATTGAGATTCATATGAGTTTTGTATCACAATTTATCTATGTGCTACTCTAGTGATGTTATTAAAGTACTCTATTCCTCCTGCACGGTGTAATGGTGACAGTGTGTGCATTGATACGTCTCCGACGTATCGATAATTTCTTATGTTCCATGCCACATTATTGATGTTATCTACATGTTTTATGCACACTTTATGTCATATTCGTGCATTTTCTGGAACTAACCTATTAACAAGATGCCGAAGTGCCGATTCTTTGTTTTCTGCTGTTTTTGGTTTCAGAAATCCTAGTAACGAAATATTCTCGGAATTGGACGAAATCAACGCCCGGGGTCCTATTTTGCCACGAAGCTTCCCGGAAGACCGAAGAGGAGACGAAGTGGGGCCACGAGGTGGCGACACCATAGGGCGGCGCGGCCCAAGCCCTGGCCGCGCCGACCTAGGGTGTGGGCCCCTCGTGCCCCATCCTGACCTGCCCTTCCGCCTACTTAAAGCCTCCGTCGCGAAACCCCCAGTACCGAGAGCCACGATACGGAAAACCTTCCAGAGACGCCGCCGCCGCCAATCCCATCTCGGGGGATTCAGGAGATCGCCTACGGCACCCTGCCGGAGAGGGGAATCATCTCCCGGAGGACTCTACGCCGCCATGGTCGCCTCCGGAGTGATGTGTGAGTAGTCTACCCCTGGACTATGGGTCCATAGCAGTAGCTAGATGGTTGTCTTCTCCCCATTGTGCTTAATTGTCGGATCTTGTGAGCTGCCTAACATGATCAAGATCATCTATCTGTAATTCTATATGTTGCGTTTGTTGGGATCCGATGAATAGAGAATACTTGTTATGTTGATTATCAAAGTTATGTCTATGTGTTGTTTATGATCTTGCATGCTCTCCGTTATTAGTAGATGCTCTGGCCAAGTTGATGCTAGTAACTCCAAGAGGGAGTATTTATGCTCGATAGTGGGTTCATGTGTCCGTGAATCTGGAGGGGTGACAAGAACCTCTAAGGTTATGGATGTGCTGTTGCCACTAGGGATAAAACATTGGTGCTATGTTCAAGGATGTAGTCACTGATTACATTACGCGCAATACTTAATGCAATTGTCTGTTGTTAGCAACTTAATACCGGAGGGGTTCGGATGATAACTTTGAAGGTGGACTTTTTAGGCATAGATGCATGCTGGATAGCGGTCTATGTACTTTGTCGTAATGCCCAATTAAATCTCACAATACTCATCATAATATGTATGTGCATGGTCATGCCCTCTTTATTTGTCAATTGCCTAACTGTAATTTGTTCACCCAACATGCTGTTTATCTTATGGGAGAGACACCTCTAGTGAACTGTGGACCCCGGTCCAATTCTCTATACTGAAATACAATCTCTTGCCAATCTTGTTCTCTTGTTTTCTGCAAACAATCATCATCCACACTATACATCTAATCCTTTGTTACAGCAAGCCGGTGAGATTGACAACCTCACTGTTTCGTTGGGGCAAAGTACTTTGGTTGTGTTGTGCAGGTTCCACGTTGGCGCCGGAATCTTTGGTGTTGCGCCGCACTACATCCCGCCGCCATCAACCTTCAACGTGCTTCTTGGCTCCTACTGGTTCGATAAACCTTGGTTTCATACTGAGGGAAAACTTGCCGCTGTACGCATCACACCTTCCTCTTGGGGTTCCCAACGGACGCGTGTTGTACGCGTATCAAGCTCTTTTTCTGGCGCCGTTGCCGGGGAGATCAAGACACGCTGCAAGGGGAGTCTCCACTTCCCAATCTCTTTACTTTGTTTTTGTCTTGCTTAGTTTTATTTACTACTTTGTTTGCTGCACTAAATCAAAATACAAAAAAATTAGTTGCTAGTTTTACTTTACTTGCTATCTTGTTTGCTATATCAAAAACACAAAAAAATTAGTTACTTGCATTTACTTTATCTAGTTTGCTTTATTTACTACTGCTAAAATGGCCACTCCTGAAAATACTAAGTTGTGTGACTTCACAACCACAAATAATAATGATTTCTTATGCACACCTATTGCTCCACCTGCTACTACAGCAGAATTCTTTGAAATTAAACCTGCTTTACTGAATCTTGTTATGCGAGAGCAATTTTCAGTGTTAGTTAGATGATGCTGCTGCCCATCTTAATAATTTTGTTGAACTATGTGAAATGCAAAAATATAAAGATGTAGATGGTGACATTATAAAATTAAAATTGTTCCCTTTCTCATTAAGAGGAAGAGCTAAAGATTGGTTGCTATCTCTGCCTAAGAATAGTATTGATTCATGGACTAAATGCAAGGATGCTTTTATTGGTAGATATTATCCCCCTGCTAAAATTATATCTTTGAGGAGTAGCATAATGAATTTTAAACAATTAGATACTGAGCATGTTGCACAAGCATGGGAAAGAATGAAATCTCTGGTTAAAAATTGCCCAACCCATGGACTGACTACTTGGATGATCATCCAAACCTTCTATGCAGGATTAAATTTTTCTTCGCGGAATTTATTGGATTCAGCTGCTGGAGGTACCTTTATGTCCATCACTCTTGGTGAAGCAACAAAGCTTCTTGATAATATGATGATCAATTACTCTGAATGGCACACGGAAAGAGCTCCACAAGGTAAGAAGGTAAATTCTGTCGAAGAAACCTCTTCCTTGAGTGATAAGATTGATGCTATTATGTCTATGCTTGTGAATGATAGGACTAATTTTGATCCTAATAATGTTCCGTTAGCTTCATTGGTTGCCCAAGAAGAACATGTTGATGTAAACTTCATTAAAAATAATAATTTCAACAACAATGCTTACCGGAACAATTCTAGTAACAACTATAGGCCATATCCTTATAATAATGACAACGGCTATGGTAATTCTTATGGGAATTCTTACAACAATAATAGGAACACACCCCCTGGACTTGAAGCTATGCTTAAAGAATTTATTAGTACACAAACTGCTTTTAACAAATCTGTTGAAGAAAAGCTTGGGAAAATTGATATACTTGCTTCTAAAGTTGATAGTCTTGCCTCTGATGTTGATCTTTTGAAATCGAAAGTTATGCCTAATAGGGATATTGAAAATAAAATTGTTACTACAGCAAATGCCATCCAAGTTAGAATTAATGAGAATATAAGACTAATGGCCGAACTGCGTGCTAGGTGGGATAGAGAAGAAAATGAAAAACTAGCTAAAGAGAAAAATGTAGCTAAAGTTTGGACTATTACCACCACAAGCAATGCTAATGCTACACATGTTGCTGCACCTCCTACTATTAATAATAAAAGAATTGGTGTTAGCAATGTTTCCACTTCTAATGCAAAGCGCGAGAAACTGCCTGAAACTGCTAAAACCGCTGAAACTGCCTGTGATAAAGCTGCTGAAATTTTTTCCAACATTGGGGATGATGATCCCATTGCTTTAGATTATAATGGTTTGAATTTTGATGATTGCCACATCTCTGAAGTTATAAAGTTCTTGCAAAAACTTGCTAAAAGTCCTAATGCTAGTGCTATAAATTTGGCTTTCACGCAACATATTACAAATGCTCTCATAAAAGCTAGAGAAGAGAAACTAGAGCGCGAAGCCTCTATTCCTAGAAAGCTAGAGGATGGTTGGGAGCCCATCATTAAGATGAAGGTTAAAGATTTTGATTGTAATGCTTTATGTGATCTTGGTGCAAGTATTTCTGTTATGCCTAAGAAAATCTATAATATGCTTGACTTGCCACCGCTGAAAAATTGTTATTTGGATGTTAATCTTGCTGATCATTCTACAAAGAAACCTTTGGGGAAAGTTGATAATGTTCGCATTACCGTTAACAATAACCTTGTCCCCGTTGATTTTGTTGTCTTGGATATTGAATGCAATGCATCTTGTCCCATTATATTGGGAAGACCTTTTCTTCGAACCGTTGGTGCTATCATTGATATGAAGGAAGGTAATATAAAATATCAATTTCCTCTCAAAAAAGGTATGGAACACTTCCCTAGAAAGAGAATGAAGTTACCTTTTGATTCTATTATTAGAAAAAATTATGATGTTGACACTTCGTCTCTCGATAATACTTGATACACACTTTCTGCGCCTAGCTGAAAGGCGTTAAAGAAAAGCGCTTATGGGAGACAACCCATGGTTTTTACTACAGTACTTTGTTTTTATTTTGTGTCTTGGAAGTTGTTTACTACTGTAGCAACCTCTCCTTATCTTAGTTTAGTGTTTTGTTGTGCCAAGTAAAGTCGTTGATAGAAAAGTTCATACTAGATTTGGATTACTGCTCAGAAACAGATTTCTTTGCTGTCACGAATCTGGGCTGTTTTCTCTGTAGGTAACTCAGAAAATTATGCCAATTTACGTGAGTGATCCTCAGATATGTACGCAACTTTCATTCAATTTGAGCATTTTCATTTGAGCAAGTCTGGTGCCTCGATAAAATTCGTCAATACGAACTATTCTGTTTTGACAGATTCTGCCTTTTATTTCGCATTGCCTCTTTTGCTATGTTGGATGAATTTCTTTGATCCATTAATGTCCAGTAGCTTTATGCAATGTCCAGAAGTGTTAAGAATGATTATGTCACCTCTGAACATGTTAATTTTTATTGTCCACTAACCCTCTAATGAGTTGTTCTAAGTTTGGTGTGGAGGAAGTTTTCAAGGATCAAGAGAGGAGTATGATGCAACATGATCAAGGAGAGTGAAAGCTCTAAGCTTGGGGATGCCCCGGTGGTTCACCCCTGCATATTCTAAGAAGACTCAAGCGTCTAAGCTTGGGGATGCCCAAGGCATCCCCTTCTTCATCGACAACATTATCAGGTTCCTCCCCTGAAACTATATTTTTATTCCATCACATCTTATGTGATTTTCTTGGAGCGTCGGTTTGTTTTTGTTTTTGTTTTGTTTGAATAAAATGGATCCTAGCATTCACTTTATGGGAGAGAGACACGCTCCGCTGTAGCATATGGACAAGTATGTCCTTAGGCTCTACTCATAGTATTCATGGCGAAGTTTCTTCTTCGTTAAATTGTTATATGGTTGGAATTGGAAAATGATACATGTAGTAATTGCTATAAATGTCTTGGGTAATGTGATACTTGGCAATTGTTGTGCTCATGTTTAAGCTCTTGCATCATATACTTTGCACCTATTAATGAAGAAATACATAGAGCATGCTAAAATTTGGTTTGCATATTTGGTCTCTCTAAGGTCTAGATAATTTCTAGTATTGAGTTTGAACAACAAGGAAGACGGTGTAGAGTCTTATAATGTTTACAATATGTCTTTTATGTGAGTTTTGCTGCACCGGTTCATCCTTGTGTTTGTTTCAAATAGCCTTGCTAGCCTAAACCTTGTATCGAGAGGGATTACTTCTCATGCATCCAAAATCCTTGAGCCAACCACTATGCCATTTGTGTCCACCATACCTACCTACTACATGGTATTTCTCCGCCATTCCAAAGTAAATTGCTTGAGTGCTACCTTTAAAATTCCATCATTCACCTTTGCAATATATAGCTCATGGGACAAATAGCTTAAAAACTATTGTGGTATTGAATATGTACTTATGCACTTTATCTCTTATTAAGTTGCTTGTTGTGCGATAACCATGTTCACTGGGGACGCCATCAACTACTCTTTGTTGAAATTCATGTGAGTTGCTATGCATGTTCATCTTGTCTGAAGTAAGAGAGATCTACCACCTTATGGTTAAGCATGCATATTGTTAGAGAAGAACATTGGGCCGCTAACTAAAGCCATGATCCATGGTGGAAGTTTCAGTTTTGGACAATATCCTCAATCTCATATGAGAAAATTATTAATTGTTGTTACATGCTTATGCATAAAAGAGGAGTCCATTATCTGTTGTCTATGTTGTCCCGGTATGGATGTCTAAGTTGAGAATAATCAATAGCGAGAAATCCAATGTGAGCTTTCTCCTTAGACCTTTGTACAGGCGGCATAGAGGTACCCCTTTGTGACACTTGGTTAAAACATGTGCATTGCGATGATCCGGTAGTCCAAGCTAATTAGGACAAGGTGCGGGCACTATTAGTATACTATGCATGAGGCTTGCAACTTGTAAGATATAATTTACATGATACATATGCTTTATTACTACCGTTGACAAAATTGTTTCATGTTTTCAAAATCAAAGCTCTAGCACAAATATAGCAATCGATGCTTTTCCTCTATGGAGGACCATTCTTTTACTTTCATTGTTGAGTCAGTTCACCTATTTCTCTCCACCTCAAGAAGCAAACACTTGTGTGAACTGTGCATTGATTCCTACATACTTGCATATTGCACTTATTATATTACTCTATGTTGACAATATCCATGAGCTATACATGTTACAAGTTGAAAGCAACCGCTGAAACTTAATCTTCCTTTGTGTTGCTTCAATACCTTTACTTTGATTTATTGCTTTATGAGTTAACTCTTATGCAAGACTTATTGATGCTTGTCTTGAAGTACTATTCATGAAAAGTCTTTGCTATATGATTCACTTGTTTACTCATGTCATATACATTGTTTTGATCGCTGCATTCACTACATATGCTTTACAAATAGTATGATCAAGGTTATGATGGCATGTCACTCCAGAAATTATCTTTGTTATCGTTTTACCTGCTCGGGACGAGCAGAACTAAGCTTGGGGATGCTGATACGTCTCCGACATATCGATAATTTCTTATGTTCCATGCCACATTATTGATGTTATCTACATGTTTTATGCACACTTTATGTCATATTCGTGCATTTTCTGGAACTAACCTATTAACAAGATGCCGAAGTGACAGTTGCTGTTTTCTGCTGTTTTTGGTTTCAGAAATCCTAGTAACGAAATATTCTCGGAATTGGACGAAATCAACGCCCAGGGTCCTATTTTGCCACGAAGCTTCCAGAAGACCGAAGAGGAGACGAAGTGGGGCCACGAGGTGGCGACACCATAGGGCGGCGCGGCCCAAGCCCTGGCCGCGCCGACCTAGGGTGTGGGCCCCTCGTGCCCCATCCTGACCTGCCCTTCCGCCTACTTAAAGCCTCCGTCGTGAAACCCCCAGTACCGAGAGCCACGATACGGAAAACCTTCCAGAGACGCCGCCACCGCCAATCCCATCTCGGGGGATTCAGGAGATCGCCTCCGGCACCCTGTCGGAGAGGGGAATCATCTCCCGGAGGACTCTACGCCGCCATGGTCGCCTCCGGAGTGATGTGTGAGTAGTCTACCCCTGGACTATGGGTCCATAGCAGTAGCTAGATGGTTGTGTTCTCCCCATTGTGCTTAATTGTCGGATCTTGTGAGCTGCCTAACATGATCAAGATCATCTATCTGTAATTCTATATGTTGCGTTTGTTGGGATCCGATGAATAGAGAATACTTGTTATGTTGATTATCAAAGTTATGTCTATGTGTTGTTTATGATCTTGCATGCTCTCCGTTATTAGTAGATGCTCTGGCCAAGTTGATGCTAGTAACTCCAAGAGGGAGTATTTATGCTCGATAGTGGGTTCATGTGTCCGTGAATCTGGAGGGGTGACAAGAACCTCTAAGGTTATGGATGTGCTGTTGCCACTAGGGATAAAACATTGGTGCTATGTTCAAGGATGTAGTCACTGATTACATTACGCGCAATACTTAATGCAATTGTCTGTTGTTAGCAACTTAATACTGGAGGGGGTTCGGATGATAACCTGAAGGTGGACTTTTTAGGCATAGATGCATGCTGGATAGCGGTCTATGTACTTTGTCGTAATGCCCAATTAAATCTCACAATACTCATCATAATATGTATGTGCATGGTCATGCCCTCTTTATTTGTCAATTGCCTAACTGTAATTTGTTCACCCAACATGCTGTTTATCTTATGGGAGAGACACCTCTAGTGAACTGTGGACCCCGGTCCAATTCTCTATACTGAAATACAATCTACTGCAATACTGTTCTACTGTTTTTCTGCAAACAATCATCATCCACACTATACATCTAATCCTTTGTTACAGCAAGCCGGTGAGATTGACAACCTCACTGTTTCGTTGGGGCAAAGTACTTTGGTTGTGTTGTGCAGGTTCCACGTTGGCGCCGGAATCTCTGGTGTTGCGCCGCACTACATCCCGCCGCCATCAACCTACAACGTGCTTCTTGGCTCCTACTGGTTCGATAAACCTTGGTTTCATACTGAGGGAAAACTTGCCGCTGTACGCATCACACCTTCCTCTTGGGGTTCCCAACGGACGCGTGTTGTACGCGTATCATGCATCGTGTAGTACTTGGCGTAGGTTATGATTGTGATCTCTTGTAGATTATGAAGTTAACTATTGCTATGATAGTATTGATGTGATCTATGCCTCCTTTCGTAGCGTGAAGGTGACAGTGTGCATGCTATGTTAGTACTTGGTTTGGTTATGTTGATCTGTCGTGCACTCTAAGGTTATTTAAACATGAATATCGAATATTGTGGAGCTTGTTAACTCCGGCATTGAGGGTTCGTGTAATCCTACACAGTTAGTGGTGTTCATCATCCAACAAGAGAGTGTAGAGTCTAGCATCTATCTATTTATTCTGTTATGTGATCAATGTTGAGAGTGTCCACTAGTGAAAATATGATCCCTAGGCCTTGTTTCCAATACTGTTATCGCTGCTTGTTTACTGTTCTACTGCATCTGTACTGTCTGCAATATTACCACCGTCAACTACACGCCAGCAAGCACTTTTCTGGTGCCGTTACTACTGCTCATATACATTCATACCACCTGTATTTCACTATCTCTTCGCCGAACTAGTGTACCTATTAGGTGTGTTGGGGACACAAGAGACTTCTTGCTTTGTGGTTGCAGGGTTGCATGAGAGGGATATCTTTGACCTCTTCCTCCCTGAGTTCGATAAACCTTGGGTGATCCACTTAAGGGAAACTTGCTGCTGTTCTACAAACCTCTGCTCTTGGAGGCCCAACACTGTCTACAAGAATAGAAGCACCCGTAGACATCAATCCCCTTTATTTGGTTTATAACTCTGCAGAACAGGAAAACCCTGTTTTGTGTATTTTTCACTTTTAGAGACCTATACGAAGTCAAATTGAGTGGGATTTTTGGAGCATCACTTTTTCATCGGGAGAAGCACCCTGGAGCTTTGGTGGACACCTGGATGAGCCTGAGGCCCAAAATACCTCAGGTGGCGTGCCCAAACACTTAGAGTGCACTACATGTGCTCTTTCGGTCATCGATCGTCGAAACCTCGTGATCTTTTCACCCACCAACGTATTTTGACCTAAAACTCACTATATATATATATGGCCCCGAAGAGTTCTTGGGAGGAGAGCGTGGCACAAACATAGAAGCACGAAAACTGAGGCTGCAGCAGAGAATATTGGAGGGGGAAACTCCACCGAGATCACCGTCGGAGGGATCTCCACCTTCTCCAACGTCTTCGTCATCATCACCATGATTAAGGGAGAGTAGTCCACCTCTAGACTACGGGTTTGTGGCAGTAACTTGACATATTTCTCTCATGTTCTTCATAGTTGTTAGTGACATATCAGCTACCTCACATGATTATGGCCATATTTGTTATACTTATGTGGCGAATCCTTATTCTATGATATTGTGCTATGAGATCTGATTATATTATGTGTAAGATGTATTGATATATGCATATTATGCACCCCATTCTTAAGTATTTATTCTGATCCAACATCAATGCAAGAGCGTGTGTGGGGTGATGTGTGTATTAGATGGAGTAGCATGGTTTTAGTGATTGGACAGTAAGAATATTATCATGATATATTATGGCCTTGTCTTTTCTTTTGCTACCTCACTAGGGATAAAGTGAATGCATGTGCTATGTTTGTCATATGACAGTAGTTATGATCTTGTTGGTTCAAGGTAGCATATTTGATATTCAAACATCATGTCAAAATAGTTATTGTTATGCTATGTTAATTTTTAATATAAGATTGCATGGAGTTTTCCCTTTCTTGTGGAGTATAAGAGAGATGTGTTGCATCAGCTGTATGTTAGGACGTGATGCCCATATTAATTCTGATGTTACGCATACTATTATTTGCACCCTCATATCTCATGATGAATTACTATTTTTCCACCACAACTTAAAAGAGAGAATAGTCAAGTGAACACATGAACCTCGGTCCACTTTTTTATCATAAGAAACACCTTTATATTGCTTTTATCTTGTTTTATAATTGCAGCACTATTTTAATCCGAAAATACAAAAATATTTAATTTTCTTATTTGCATCCAAAACACGAAAAACAATAAACCTCTTTACAGTTTTTACTTAGTTATTTTATTTTATCTAGTTTTACTCGTTTTATTTTACTTGTGTTTTATTTACTTACGCGAAACCTTGTGGTTGACAACTACACGGTGGAGTTGGGGACACAAGGCTTTTATTTTACTTGCATGATTGCTAGAAGAAGGGAGAAGAGAATACTCTTTGTCCAGTTCCCTGAAAGTTTGATATAAACCCTCGAGTCACCCTTGTGGGGAAGATACTCTGCTGATAGAACACTCTGCACTTGGAGTCCCAACGTATCAAGATCTTTTTGCGTTGCTAGTAGCCGTCATCAGCCGACAAATCCGGCCCTCCTCCATGAACAGAAGGTGTTCGACGGCTTGTCTTGTAGGTGCGACAGGTCGTTGTTCGTTGCCTCCCCTGCATGGATGAGTTTTAACCATTTGTTTTGCTTCAGACATGGATAGTGACGGTGGGATGATCTTCCAAATGATGGAGCACGAGCAAGCCTTCGACAACAACATTCAAGAGCCTTATGAATCATCGTGTCCCTCCAAATCATGCTTGACACCGACGCGAAGAAGAGGAAGAGGTTGCGCCGCGGAGGTTCAAAAGCGGGAAGAGGTCGATGCCCTGGCAGAGGATGGAGGGGCATATCATGCTGCACAACGACTACTTCGTAGATGGCGCAACACAGCCCAACAATTTTCGGTGTCGGTATAGGATGAGCAAGGGTTTGTTCATGAATATCCTCCATGGATTTTGAGAGTTCGACCCCTACTTCAAGCTGAAGCACGACGCTGTTGGCACAGCCAGGTTCTCGTTGATTCAGAAGTGTACTGCCGCCATGAGGATGCTTGCATACGGAGAACATGCCGATGGACATGAAGATTACCTTCGCATGAGTGAGTCTACTGCCATTTAGTGCATGTACAAGTTTTGCCAAGATGTGGTGGGAAAGTTTGGTAAATATTATTTGAGAGGGCCAACTGAAGAAGAGACTGCAAGGATCATGGCCGGCCCAAAATGCAGCGAGAGGATTCCCTGGGGTTCTTGGAAACATCAATTGTATGCACTGGTCATCAAAGAACTGTCTGTTTTCTTGACAATGTATATACAAAGGGCGTCATGGATATTGCAGTGTGGTGCTTGAAGCTGTGGAAGATTATGACCCATGGATTTGGCATTATTTCTTTGGCATGGTAAGGTCACACAATGACATCAACGTGTTGCAGCGGTCTCCGGTGTTGAGCAAACTAGTGGAAGGTCATGCTCCACCATGCAACTATGAGATAAATGGCCACCAATATACCAAAGACTATTATCTAGCCGATGGTATATATCCAAAATGGGCGACTTTTGTCCAAACAATCCCGTTGCCATTAGGTCATAAGAATTGTCAATTTTCTTCGCGACAAGAGGCTTGCAGGAAGGATGTTGAGCGGGCATTTGGTGTGCTTCAAGCTCAATTTGTTATTGTTCGGCACCCTGCTCTAAGCTGGTCTCACGGTCAAATGTGGGAGGTGATGCATGATTGGGATGAATGATACCTTCCATCTGGATTACGGATTGTAGTATGATAAGCTTTTTCCCTAGAAGACCTAGCTTCAATCGGAACTTGGGAAGCACTGCTAAATGGTGTGAAGAAAATGTCTACAACACTTGCTAGTACACTTTATATTCAGTTTATCATACCTATCTAGTTTAATTTTAAGGGGCTTGTGTTCAATGGTGGAAATAGGCCAGGGTTAAGGTTTCAAATGAAACTATGCATACATATATATATGAAGCTAGTATGTGTAAAAAATAAAATAGAGATAAGAGATAAGAGCCTAATGGTCCAAACATTGTCCTCACAGCCGCAAGCAACAATAGTTTTAAAGTAAATACATACCAAAGCCTTAAGCTAGATGATTGTGATATGATCCCGAATGAATCACTAAACATGCACCGTTACGTTCCCCTTTCCGTCACTGAGGTTTCGCGGTAGCATGCCGTTCTCCACTCATCCCACCTCTTCCCTTGATCAACTCGAATGATGTGGGTACCTGTGGATCATCAACGCGAGGCAAAGAGACAAGGATACAAGATTGCAAAACTCATATTCAATCCTTACACATATCATAAGATTAGATGCACATGAACGCTGCGAGGATTCACCCGAACCCACATCATGTGAGGACTACTCACAGATAATATCAAGATCAAATACAAAAATATAAATCATTGTGCAAAATACTTAGATTGAAATCACAATATTCTTACAATGGTCGCCAGTTCTCAAGGAGATCTCTATTACAATGGTGATGACTATGGCTATGGAGTAGATGGGAGATGGAATGGATGAGCTATGGTGATGGATCTCCGTCGGTGTGGTGCAGATGGATCTGGTGGATGGTGGCTATGTTTGGCGACGAATGGCTCTCTTTTCAGTGTCAGCCACTTCACGACTTTTATAGTGTTTGACCTCGGGAACGCAGCCGCGGGTGGTACGGGTGGATGGTACGGGCGGGGTTTGCCTGTACCGATGCCCATTAAAGGTACATGAACTGCCTTTCCGATTGTAGTCAACTTTGCCATGCTCTTGGAGTGATTTTCTTCAGTAATTTCAGGTCCATTTGCCATTATGACGTGATTTTATGCGCATCATCCAAAAATAGAAGAGATTGCACATCTTCGCATTGATTATGCATTAGTGGAAAGTTGAGAGGTAAACTTAGTCAATTTCTTAACTTGGCTAAGGGTTTAAACGAGAAAATATAGCGTATTTCACAGCCATCAACTTCCCCAAGCTTAAACTTGATCGTCCTCGAGCAAGAAACAAAGAGCCATAAGGAACTTGGAGTTTAAATCAAAACAACGAGAAAGCTAAGTCACTTACAAGTGGTAACCTTATGAGTCCAACACTTCCTCCATTTGAAACATTAGCATAGTTAGAGAAGTGCCAAGAATATAGTACAAACATTGGTAACTCGAGGCAATCACAATAAACATTATAAGTATGAATAGCTAGTTGTGGAAACAATTACTCTAGATTAAGTAGTTAACTCTCAGTTTGCCAAGGAACACTAAAAGTTTATTATCATCAAATTAAGTATGAGCATTCATGTGTAAATAGGTATATGTGAAGTATCTTGATTACGCCCACATCAATCGATCAAGCATATCAAAACACTTACTATCCATTCATTGCCTTTCAACAATATATTCATCTAATAGCAGCGAGTCCATGCCAAGACTTGAGAAGTTATATATTTCGGATTCCTTTGACAGTTTCCAAGTAAAAGTCATGAATGACCTTGTAGGACTGTGACAATCATGCGGCCAGTGGTGCTAGTATCCCAAGAGTGTGTGCAACAGTTCTGTTGACACACATAAAGAAATATCAGACACTAATGCATATGTTGACACGCTTAAAGGAATATCTTGTATTTATATACAACCTTACATCTTGGCATGCATCTCAGCTACCACTAGACTTCAATTCCATCAAACAACTCATATCAAAAGTACTATAAAGTCTATCACAACATCTATGGAGGTAAAGTATCTTCAAAGTTAAATCCTTAAGACAATTGGTCATAACACAACTCATAATTTAAGACTTCTTGTTGATGTACTTGTTTGGAAATATTATTTCCAAACCTAGACTCGGTTAACTAAATGAACTAGAGTAAGAACTTTCACAATTAACTAAGCATACAAATAAAGCTCTACTCCAATTGTTTAAAATCACTCCCACTGGTACAATATCTTAACAGAAGCATCGAGGGGGGAGGGGCGGAGGTCAGGCCCATGACCACGCCTCCAAGAAGGAAGTGACACCCGCAAGCATTTCCGTGGCTAGCAACGGAAGCACCGAGCAAGGTTTTGACCCGGGCACATACCTTCCCTAGAGAAACGGACACAAGCAAAGAGGATGCAACTACTACCGCAAGAAGCAACACTGTCACCGGTGAAGGACAGTGTTTCCCACCACCGCAACACCACCCAAGCTCGCCAGATCTGAGACCGAGATGGTCAAGACGAGGCAGAGCAGGGGAGTTGCCATCACTGGAGCAGAACTCCGGCCACCACCGGCCCTGGTGGAGGAGCACCACGACGGCCAGCCTACCGGCAAGAACCGGAACCGAGCAGGCGAGAACCAGGCCCAGCAAGGCCCGCCCAGGCCCATTTGGGCTGGCACGGGCGCCGCTGCTAGCCACCACACGCAGCCGACCGCCGCCTCGCCGAGGGCCTACCAGGGCAGCAACGAGTAGCCACCTATGCAGTCGCATCCTCTAGGACCGCATCGAGCAGAGTTGCTCGAAGGAAACCGCGATGTGCGGCCCAGCCTTCACAACGAGCGTTCCCCCAGCCCCTTTGGAGGTGAGGGCGTCCGCCGCCACTGCAGAGAAGGCTCGCGGCAGCGGCGGCAGAGGGGTTGGTGGTGGGGAGGGCCCATCATCGAAGGACTAGGGTTCACCCGTGTTGCCCCGTAAAACAAATATACCGAGTGATCAAGCATTCATGTGTTATTTGTGAATTAATTTGTGGAAACCGAATAGCCCTACTAAATTATAACAAATTCACATGAGCGGTTATAATATGAAAAAGTCAGAGTTACAAGTATAAACCTGCTTTCTCCCAACATGAGTGAGTATAACACCATATTTGAGAATCATGAGGCTTCTGTTGGCCGCTCCTCTTTACCATCACCATTATATTTTGTAACTTTAATACACATAAGTGGCTTTAGCTGCACTTTCCAATAAATTCCATAGAAATTATGCCCACCCTAGAAACACCATATAACTTACTCAAGTACACATATTTACTGCATCTCGGAACAGAGGAACTGAATGAGTGATCATACAATATTCCCTCCAAAATGAAAATATGACAAAAAATAATCAATTAATCTGAACAGGAATTGCTTGTTCATCAGCACTTGACAATCACAACACATGTTTGCCCTTGAACATACATCAAAGATTCAAAGCTAGTCTACAATCAATCGGGGAGGAGCAGTACATGCACGGAGAAATCGATCATAGGCTTTCGTCTAGCACTAACTAAACAATCTGGTAGACTAGCTTCTCCACCATCTGCTGGATGCAGATTTCGCAGTCTGCCTTGGAGCACTTGGCCATCACGTGCGACGATGTAGTATCACACGAGACGAACGCGGGCGCCGGCGCCGGTGTAGAGGATGCCACCACCAGGTCCATGTCGTCGTCGCCGAACAGCCTCGCATACGTGACCTCCTCGTGTTCGTCCTCAGCCAGTCGCTGCTGCTGCATCCGGCATAACTCTTCAACGTCGACTATGTCGGTGAAGAACCCGGCCGGATCCACGCTCCCGTCGTCCACAGCTCCGGGGGGCATCACGTCGTCTTGGTCGGAAAGCAACCAGCGCTGCATGTCCTGAAGCATCACGGGCTCTTGGAGGTCCTCAAATGCGACCTGGAATCTGCCGTCGTCCTGCTGACTTAATTCTTCAACATCTTCGAGTATGCCATTGCCAGCGGAGAACCCGGCCGGATGCGCGCGGCTGTTGCCCAGTGCTCCGGTGGGCAACCAGCGCTCCATGTTCTGAAGCTCTTCCATTTCTTGGCGCCGCGGGGTTTGGGGACGTGGAGCGTCCGGGTGTGGATCGTCGCCAGCCTTCCTCTTCTTGGAATCCGCCATGGCCTTCATTACTGACTCGTATGTAGTCTCCCTCTTGTGGCGTGACACGCAGACCATGCAGATCACCAGCCCAGCAGCGTCGTCGTCGAGCCGGAACTCGGTCATGCACCATCCGAGCCTGGTTGGCGAAGCTCCCGGCGACTCCTTGAAGACGTAGTTGAGCTTCCGCTTGTAGCCAACGAGGCTTCCAGTAGCGCCGTCAACAACGGGCTTCTCTCCACCTTCCGAGTGCCATGTGTAACCCTCGCCGACCGCGCGCTGCCGTCTCCCGCCGCCGTTCCTTGTCCCGTGACGTCGCGCTCGTGTGAAGAAGTACCAGTGGCCCCTTTTCCCGTCGTCCTTGTCGGTTCCCGGTGCGTGCTCGTGCTTGCCAACGAGGATGTCGGGTGAGACGGAGTAAGCGTCGAAGTCATGGATGTTACAGCCGCTGTCGATCGGCAGTTCGGCCAACTTGGGACGGAGGAACTGCTCGATGAGAACGTGATTGGGCGGGAAGAATTTGGTGGGAGGAGCAGGGCTATCTTGCGCGGACGCCATGAATCGGCTGCTATGCGATGCTAGAGACAAAGAAGTATTGGAAGTAGAAGCCGCGCGTGCCTCCGTACATGCGCCCTAGGCCGGTCTAGCTTATATCTCCACACATTTAGCAAAGTCTTGATCGGACTGTAGCGAAAATGCGTTCCGGAAGCTGATATGGGGCGCTGTGGATATCAACCTCCGTCCGTGTTGCTGTAAGATTCGGTCGCCGGGCCCACGTGCTGCAAGGTTTGACCGGCCTTTTCGTTTCAATACGAGCGGTGAGCAGTAGATACATGGTACCTTCTCGTATGATATACGGTTGGGGGGCCACCTGCGACGTGCAGTATTGTACAGGATGGCACCAAAACCAGTCCGAGTTCAAAATCCAGTCGTCTCCTCCTCCCTACCTCAGGCGTGAGCGGAATCGACATCTAGATCCAGCCGCCGCCGATGAAGCAGGTCCATCGTTCTCCCTGTCCTCGCCTCCGCTGCCTCTGCTCGTCCGTGCGTCGACAAGATCTGGGGAAGATCTGAGATAGCTTCTCCATGGCGGCCACCAAGGATTTATTGATCTGCTACTCAGGTGAGATCCTATCCCCTGTTTTTCTTCTAGTCGATTTTCCTCCGCGAATCTAAAATTATAGGGATTTTCTCCGGATTCATGGAATAAAGTGGTCGGGCCTCGCCAGTCGCCACGCCGCGTGCTCTTCCGGCGTCAAGGGAGCTTCACAGCTTCGCTCTTCAGTATCGGAGTCGGGCTCGCTTGACTGTTGCGCCAAGTATGGGGATGAGCGACGGCGACCCGAGGTCTGCACTCTGCGTTTCCTTTTTTTTTTTTACCTGGAGGTGCCATTTTTATCACAGCACCCAGCTTTGCGAGCACCATTTCCTTCAATTGGTTCCCTCTGCTTTTTTTGTTCGATCTCGATAATTTGGTTTGCTGCAGTATTCTAAGTTCTTCTCCATTTCTTTGAGTTCATTTTTTTGTGGTAGATTGTTCTGTATGATAATCCCTATCAAATTAGTACAAATTTATATTCGGAAAACTTTTCCGAACTTTATAAATAAATTCACAACATTTTTACAATAGCTAACTGTGAATCTTGTACATCAGTACACATAAAGATTTTTGTTTGGGATCTTTTCCTGCCAGTTGCAAATGCGTTCGGCTTACTCCTGTTTGCTTCATAAATTAATTATGTGCTTTAGTGTTCTAGACAAGCATAGACGACGCAGAAGTTTAAAAATCAATAGATCAGTACCCGTTAATTGCAGTTGCGCTTGTTGGCCACCATTTTCAAAGCAGGTCAGTCCGCAATCTAGCTGCAGGTTTAGGCAGTAAATGATCAGCTCAGGGGCGGCTTGTAGTGTTGTATGTGCTGCCATGGAGAACCTTTTTTATTAGAGAGTAGTAATTTTGTTGAAGAGTGTTGTCTTATATTATGATGTCTTCCTTAGCTGTGTGTTCTAATTTACTGCCTGAAGTTATTTTAATGTATCCCACACTGTTAGATTTACTATTTACCGAATTTAGTTATGAAGTTGTTCATGGCGAGATAGTCAATCAACATAGCATGTGTCTATTCCCCCATATAAGGCTTCCAAATAGCCTGTATCTATGCCCCGGGAGAAGTTAATGATGCACATAGCTCTTTCTGTTTTATTTGTTGCTTTTGGTAGCAAATAGCAGGTTATGGTCAATCTGAATCTAAATAAATGTGAAGTTCTCCCATCTTTGGCAGTTTTCATGTTGGCTTTCTTATTTCTATTGTTCTGTGAAATATTTCGGTTCTGAGGTTTCTATTTATTTGCTATATGTCTATTGCATTATTCAGGTTCAGTGAAGTTCTCTCTGGTCGATTCACATCGATGGCGTCTTTTATCATTCAGATGTCGCCATGGCGTATTCCGGACGGCCGTGGCAGCAGCCGAGACAAGGTGGTCCCCGTAGCCAGCGTGCCACATGGGCAGGCAGCCGTGTCCATCATGGAGCCGCAATTCATCTTTGTTTACCTCCTCGACTCCATTCTCTTGATATGGGAGCATTATTGTCTCCACCTTGGCACTAACCCGAGGCTCTTTGTTGATTCTGTCCAGGCCCAAGTAGATTTGCACATCTTCATTCCTGGGATTTTCTGCTTGATGCATCTCCTCCTGGTCACTGTGATTTTTTGTGTCGTAGCACAAAGTTTGCATGGCAGTACTTCTTTGGGTACCAATCGCCCTGCTCCTAGTTCATTTCCCGAAAAGATTTTCATAATCCATGTGATTTTGTCAACACTGTCTGCTCATTGTGGCATAGTTTTTTTCAATAAATTTTGAAATATGTAATGTTGTGAGATCTCGGGTTAATAAAACTAGTTGCAAACAATTACTATCTTGGTTATTATCATGCTGGTTTAGTTTTCCTAATTTATTCAGCCTGACTTTTATTCGGATATGACATTCACCTTATTTTCATAGGTTTTTTTTTGTCCTAGTTGGGAAATGGAATTATTTCCTATTGTACCGTAGATCATTATTAATATATGTATTTATATTTTCAGGCCCTGCCAAAGAATACTGCCTTGGAAGCCATTAGCCACCGCTGGGACCAGAAAATCCATTCTCAGTGTGGCTGCGCTTACCCTACTGCGTCACCGCGAGGATTGTGCTGGAGCTACATCTTGGGCGGTGGCGACTGGAGGCTCCCATGGATCTGGGTTCTACATTTTCCTTTATTTTTAGATCTGGGCCCACATTATTTCACAGCCTCCGGTCTTTGTCTCGGTTTTACATGGCGGCCACCATCGTCGTCCTCACATATTTTCTGGCTGCCGGAGGATTTCAGTAGTAGAAATTTAAACTATTGAACAGCTTTGCCACTTTCAGTTGTAGAACTTTCTAAACAAGTTAGCACTCTGTTGTTGCAGGTCTATTTAGTTAGTGCTTCGGATTGTTAGGACATGAGTTTGCTGCAACACCCGTGGATGATTAGCCTACATATTAAGTCATTCCATTAGGTGTGCTCATTACACCTATATCTATGTTGTTATATGTAACTCACCATTAGAGTGTAGTTTCTAAATATTCTGCTCCAAAGTGATGTGTTGTTGCTGTTATAAGTCAGAGGATATTTTTTGCTCATTACACATGTATTATTACTTGGTAATTCTTGCAAAGATCTACAGATGATAAAAGCTGATGATAAAACTCGATGCATCTAGATTTATATTTTGTGTTGTATCCATTTGATGAACCAATTTGTCTTTCTCGATGCCATTTGATGTGGCGATTTCTATATCACATTTTGTGGAACCAATTTGAAGGCCTTCGAGAGCTTTTAAATAATTTTGCAAATATATTGCATAACTTTACAGTATAGATGCAAAGACTTTATAACGTAGATGTCACCAGCTCGGTGTACGAATTCAATAAATTTGAAGTACTTCACAAACACACTGTGTGAACCTTACAATATAAGCACGAGGACTTTATAATGTACTTCTCACTAATTTAGAAGGACTCTATACGATGGAGAATGGTCCGTTATGAAATACTTTGGAATCACCTCTAAAAACTAAGTGCTTACTTAGTAGTAGCACATGGAGACAATTCATAAGTACTTTACAAGTTATGAAAATGGTCTGATATGGAATAATTGTGAAGCGCCTTTGAGAAACAAGTTTTGTACTGTAATACTTATGACGTGAAGACAACAAATGAAGACTCATTCGGCTGCATAATATTTTCATAATATTATTAAACTCCGCAAGTTCAAGTAGTCAACGGAAAAGGTATTTCAAAATATGGAATATTTGGAGCTTCGCGACTCCACGCTTCGGTGGACGTTGTGTTGATGTAAATGCATGAATGTTTAAATAAAATGAAATACTGTTCTAATCAATATGTGTATTAGTAGATACCCCCACCATCCATGAATACAAGGCCACATCATTTTCGTGTCAAATTTTAACTAATGAGTTAGTCAACTAAATATAAGTTATATGTCATTCAAAAAAATATCATTGGAAAGTTCATTGAAATGTGATTCCGATGATATAGTTTTGAGTGACATGCAACTCATATTTAATTGACCCAATTACTAATTAAAAGTCGACTCAAAAAATTGGTCTTATACTTAAGAGCGGAGTTAGTAATGCTTTCGATATGAAATGATGGTCGAATCAAGCAAACCAATGTCGGAGACGGCTGAGGAACAATATAGTCCATGAGATGACACCATACATGTTAAGGATCATATGATTCATGACCATGGGGCATCGCATCGGGTACTTATTCCTGTCCAGGAGCTTAGCGGATATGAGTCATACTATCGTGCCCTCGACCCATATTGCAGTCACCTCATACGCAGTGGCAAATCGTTCTAGCCTCTTGTCAGTGGCAAACCGCATGGCTAGATTAGGGTTCCACAAGATAGAGAAGGGATGTAACTGCGTAATTTTTTAGATTTTTTCAGATTCAACTGTGTATTATTTCTTACATTAAGAAAGCATTAGTTTTAGCTCAGTTTGGCATCGACTACTCCCTTTCGTGTGCGGCACCAACTCATCCTTTTCCGCTCCAGCACACCCCTCCCAGGAATACACCATCCCTACCTTGTCTCCGGCATTAGTGGTGGTCACCCTTGTCTATGAAACTTATAGCGACAGTGAGCAACATGTAACCCCCTCCCCCACTGTTAGGTAAGGTGTAGGTTGGTTTTGACCATACTCATTACTTAGTAGCGCATGGAGACAATTTATATTAGTCTGGCCGTGACTAGTATAAATTTATATGCAAACTCAATCTATCATACATGAGTTAAGTCGATGCATAGATGACATCTTAAGGACTTTATGATAAAACCTAGAGTACGTCATGAATAGTTTGTTTAGGAACGCATGGCTAGACTAGGGTTCCACAAGATAGAGAAGGGATGTAACTACGTATTTCTTGAGATTTTTTCAAATTCAATTGTGTATTAGTTCTTACATTAAAAAAAGCATTAAGTTTTAGCTCAGTCTGGCCTTGACTAGTACGAATTTAATGTAGCCAAACACAATCTATTTTTTTAAACACAACCGATGCACAAAGGATATCATAAGCACTTCAGGATAAAACCTCGAGGACGATATGGATAGATTTTTTAGGACCGCATGGCTATATTAACGTCTGTAATTTAATGTCCAGCTTTGCTGGTTAACTGCCGATGGCAAAACAATGTTACCCTACACAGAATCAAGTCCCCGGGCATGATCCTGGAGTGCAAAAAACTTTCGCCAGGTGTGCAATCAGCACTCCCGATAAGAGTAGCCCCCGAGTCTGGTCGCGAGTGCTTGCAACTGAGTGCAGACTTAGGCCAAACGGTCTAAATATTTCAATCTTTCTTTAGATACTCTTGAAATGCTCCTCCTTGCAATTGAGTCTTCGATTCTGGAATATATCGGGTGCACGTCCAGCGCTCCCGATGGGAGTAGCCCCCGAGTCTAGGTACGGATGCTTGCAACCGTGCGTAGACTCAAGTTGTACTACCCGACGGTTTTAATTTTTCTTCGGATGCTCCTTATGGACTCGACATTTTTCATGACATCATTGATGATGTTGCCACTGCCGTGGTTTGATTGATAGGACGTGATCTGACGGGTCCACCCTACTTCTGCGCGGTCAGTTTTAGGAAATGACTAGTGCTTGTGCATTGACCAAAGCGCCTCCTCGATTTCCGCGCGTAGTGGGAGAAATGAGCCGCCGGTTAAAAGAGATGCAAATGTGTATTTCTCGAGAAATATTTGTTTTGTCTTCTCTTCTTTAGTTACTTGAAGGTCGCATGCCAATATTTTCTCGAATAGGCGCCATTTATTTGAAGATACATGAAGGACTCTATGATATCATACTTTGAACAATATGTAGATTTTTATAAGGACCGCACAAGCTATATATGGTTTAATTGGCAAGACCACGGTGAGCACCCGCATGCATGTATAAGGATGGCAAAAAGGGAATCAACTATGTAATCCTTAGATAGTTCATATCATGACTTGTCACCAACATACCAAATGTATGTAAACATCATCTATCGTCGGAGTCAGGACAATGCATAAAGGATACATAAAGACTTTATGATTATACCCCACGTATGATATGGATATGTTGTTAAGAACCGCATGAGCATACGAGGTCACATGGTAAGACAAAGGTATGACACTTGGACGGGTGAGCAAATCTAAAAAGACATACAGTTGCGGAAAACCGAAACTGATCCCGGGTGCATATGCACCCTACATGTATAAAACATATTTTAAAAATGTAAAAAATTTAGGAAAAAAATTTAGCATATAGAGAGACATGTTCTATGTGTGCTAGTCAAATTTCACATAAAACCGACAATTTTTGAATCATTTGTAAAAAAGACAAACAATGCTTCGCGAAATAGACTATTTTAGCACCAAAAATTTATCTTTTTTGCACAGGGCACAAAACATATCAGTTTTTGCTGAAACAACTTTATGAGCATGTAACATGTCAAGGTATACGCGAGGCATTTTTATTTGTATTTTTTGACATTCGTAAATATATTTAATATGCATTTCAAATAAAGGGTGCATATGCACCCGGGTGCAGAAACACCCACATACAGTTGTGTATTTTTTAATTTTTTTCTTCTTTTCTCATTTATTTATTTGAGAGCGCTTTCCAATATATTCTCAAATAGGGCCGCATGTATTTGCGGATACATGAAGGACTCTATGATATCACACTTTGAACGATATGAAGATTTTGATAAGGACCGTATAGATTATACATGGTCAAATTGACAATACGACGATAGAGCACCCGTATGTATGAGGATGGCTAAAAGGAAATCAACTTGATTTTTCACCTACATACTTCCTATCTTGATTTGTCACCTACATATTAAATGTATGTAAACACCATCTACCATTTGAGCAGACCGATGCATAGAGTATACATAAGAACTTTATGATAGTACGTGATGTACGGTATGGATGTTTTGTTAAGGACCACGAGAGCATATGAGGTCACATCATAAGACAAACGTATCACACGTTGAGGTGTGAGCAAGGCTAAAAGAGATGCAAATGTGTATTTCTAAAGAAATATTTGTTTTGTCTTCTCTTATTTAGTTACTTGGAGTCCCCATGCAAATATCTTCTTGAATAGCGCCGCATGTATTCGAGGATACACGAAGGACTATATGATAGCACACTTTAAACGATATGGGGATCTCCATAAGGATCGCATGGACTATACAAAGTCGAAACGACAAGATGACGATATCACACCCAGAGGTATGAGATCTTGACTTATCACCTACAAACTGAATGTATGTAAACACCATCTATCATCGGAGTCGGCCGATGCGTGGATACATAAGGACTTTATGATATTATCCGATGTACGGTATGGATTTTTTCTTGTGCATCACATGAGCATACGCAGTCACATCATAAAATTATCACACCTAGAGGTGTGACCAAGGCTAAAAGAGTTGCAAATGTGTATTTCTCGATAAATATTTGTTTTATTTTCTATTTTTTAGTTACTTGAAGGCCGTATGCCCATATATTCTCGAATAAGGCCGCACTTATTCGAGGACATATGCAGGACTCTATGATATCACACTTTAAACTATATGGAGATTTTGATAAGGACCGCATAGGCTATACATGGTGAAATTGACAAGACATCTCGATAGAGCACACGTATGTATGAGGATGACTAAAAGGAAATCAACTATGTAATCCTTAGATAGTTCCTATCTTGACTTGCCACATACATAATAAAAATATGTAAACGCCATCTATCATTTGAGTAAGGCCGATGCGTAGAGTATACATAAGAACTTTATGATAGTACCCGATGTACGGATGGATGCTTTATTAAGAACCACATGATCATACGAAGTCACATCATAATACAAAAGTATCGCACCTGGAGGTGTGAGCAAGGTTAAACGAGATGCAAATGTGTATTTCTCGAGAAATATTTGTTTTTTCTTCTCTTCTTTAGTTACTTGAAGGTCGCATGCCAATATTTTCTCGAATAGGCGACATGTATTTGAAGATACATGAAGGACTCCATGATATCATACTTTGAACGATATGTAGATTTTTATAAGGACCGCACAAGCTATATATGGTCCAATTGGCAAGACCACGATAGAGCACCCGCATGCATGTATGAGGATGGCAAAAAGGGAATCAACTATGTAATCCTTAGATAGTTCATATCATGACTTGTCACCAACATACCAAATGTATGTAAACATCATCTATCGTCGGAGTCAGGACAATGCATAGAGGATACATAGACTTTATGATTATACTCCACGTACGATATGGATATGTAGTTAAGAACCGCATGAGCATACGAGGTCACATGGTAAGACAAAGGTATCACATGGTAAGACAAAGGTATCACACTTGGACGAGTGAGCAAATCTAAAAAAGACATACAGTTGTGTATTTTTTTTAATTTTTTCTTCTTTTCTCATTTATTTATTTGAGGGCGCATTCCAATATATTCTCAAATAGGGCTGCATGTATTTGAGGATACATGAAGGACTCTATGATATCACACTTTGAACGATATGGAGATTTTGATAAGGACCGCATAGGTTATACATGGTCAAATTGATAATACGACGATAGAGCACCCGTATGTATGAGGATGGATAAAAGGAAATCAACTTGATTTTTCACCTACATACTTCCTATCTTGATTTGTCACCTACATATTAAATGTATGTAAACACCATCTACCATTTGAGCAGGCCGATGCATAGAGTATAGATAAGAATTTTATGATAGTACCTGATGTACGGTATGGATGTTTTGTTAAGGACCACGGGAGCATATGAGGTCACATAATAAGACAAACGTATCACACGTCGAGGTGTGAGCAAGGCTAAAAGAGATGCAAATGTGTATGTCTAAAGAAATATTTGTTTTGTCTTCTCTTATTTAGTTACTTGGAGTCCCCATGGAAATATCTTCTAGAATAGCGCCGCATGTATTCGAGGATACACGAAGGACTATATGATAGCACACTTTAAACGATATGAGGATCTCCATAAGGATCGCATGGACTATAAAAAGTCGAAACGACAAGATGACGATATCACACCCAGAGGTATGAGCTCTTGACTTGTCACCTACAAACTGAATGTATGTAAACACCATCTATCATCGGAGTCGGGTCGATGCGTGGATACATAAGGACTTTATGACATTATCCGATGTACGGTATGGATTTTTTCCTGTGCATCACATGAGCATACGCAGTCGCATCATAAAAGTATCACACCTAGAGGTGTGACCAAGGCTAAAAGAGATGCAAATGTGTATTTCTCGAGAAATATTTGTTTTATTTTCTATTCTTTAGTTACTTGAAGGCCGCATGCCCATATATTCTCGAATAAGGCCGCTTTTATTCGAGGACATGTGGAGGACTCTATGATATCACACTTTGAACTATATGGAGATTTTGATAAGGACCACATAGGCTATACATGGTAAAATTGACAAGACATCGATAGAGCACACGTATGTATGAGGATGGCTAAAAGGAAATCAACTATGTAATCCTTAGATAGTTCCTATCTTAACTTGCCACATACACACTACTAGGAAAAGGCCTAGCCGTAAGAATGCTCTCAGTGGTGCATATCTATTTTGGTGCGGCACTACTGGTTAGCAGTGGCGCACCAAAAAGTGGTGCTCCACTGATACAAATATCGCAGTGGCGCACTAGTATTAGTCGTGTGCCACTACTAAATTTTGGCCTGAATTACAGATAGGTCTAGAGTTAGCAGTGGCGCACCACACATAGGTGCGCCATTGCTATTTTAATAGCAATGGCGCACCACATAGGTGCGCCACTGTGCTACAAATTGCAATAGCGCACTATATGCCATGCGCCACTATGCTGCAAATTGCGGTAGCGCACTATAAACGGTGCGCTACTGTGCGGTCTGCCTGCTGCTTGATTTGATCCACCACGCGCGCCACACCAAGATGAATCCAAACAAAACAACCACGTGTGCGGGTCCCAAACCGACCGACCGAATCTCCAAAGCAAAAAGCCAACCCTAATCCCCTTCTCCTCTATCCCATTCTCCCCCGCGCCGCCACTTCCCACCCACAACCGACAGTGAGGGACGCCGTGCGGGGGGGATCATACATAAAAACCCCAATAAAACGGACTAACAAAGCCTAAGTTTTGTATTATCGCCAACACATTAGTTGAAGTTTTTTAAGCGTAAGGACCTCGAATGCTTACCGTGATCGAGGGTTAGAGGTTAAATTTCGAGATCACGTGAATTGCGGAGTTAAAGACTGTATATGAACTCCAGTGTACCTGTCGGCAGGTGTGTGAAATACTGCATATGATTATTACTTGTATCGGTTGGACAACGACTACCTTCCGCGATGGGGGGGGGGGGGGGGGTAGGGTTTAGTTCTTGTGGATTCACACAACAAAGTCCCACGAGAACGGAAAATGGTGGGCTAAGTATTATAATATGTGCACCACATTAAATATAGTTGTATACGTGTAAGGACCACGACTTCGCGCCGTGGTCGAGATTTAGACATTAAATGTCGATATCACGCGTACTGTGGGACATAGCCTTCACTTAGATGATTGAATGTTTATTCGTGCTATTGCATCTAAGTGTGGAGTTTGAGTACTGTATATGAACCCGTATGTACCTTATGGTGGATAGTGGAAGTACCGAATACGATATCGTCTGGTACCCCATATATTGTCGGATTGTACCGATCCCGAGGGCAATAGCCTCCACTTAGTTGAGTGCATGTTTCTATCGTTTCTGCATAATCTTGCTCTTGACTCATACATTTACGTAACTCCATGTGTTTTCAAATTTACATATGGCGAAAATTTTAAGGAATTGCATATATGGGATGATTAGGCATCGTTAATGCTGGAATACTGTATTGGTTTTGGATTCGTTGCACGGTCTAGAGAACACGCGAAAAAACTCCTTTTTAACATAATGTGGTCGTATACCACGAGGCTTTCCCTTAAATCGTGACATCAAAGATTGTACACGAGGCTACATATCAACACTACATTCCGTTATCCGGGGGGGGGGGGGTGAGGGATATGGGCTTACACATAAAAACCCCACTAAAACGGACTAATCAAGCCTAAGTTTTGTATTATCACCAACACATTAGTTGAAGTTTTTTAAGCGTAAGGACCTCGAATGCTTACCGTGATCGAGGGTTAGAGGTTAAATTTCGAGATCACGCGAATTGCGGAGTTGAGGACTGTATATGAACTCCAGTGTACCTGTTGGCAGGTGTGTGAAATACTGCATATGATTATTACTTGTATCGGTTGGACAACGACTACCTTCCGCGATGGGGGGTAGGGTTTAGTTCTTGTGAATTCACACAACAAAGTCCCACGAGAATGGAAAATGATGGGCTAAGTATTATAATATGTGCACCACATTAAATATAGTTGTATACGTGCAAGGACGACGACTTCACGCCGTGGTCGAGATTTAGACATTAAATGTCGATATCACGCGTACTGTGGGACATAGCCTTCACTTATATGATTGCATGTTTTTTCGTGCTATTGCATCTAAGTGTGGGGTTTGAGTACTGTTTATGAACCCGTATGTACCTTATGGTGGATAGCGGAAGTACCGAATACGATATCGGCTAGTACCCCATATATTGTCGCATTGTGCCAGTCCCGAGGGCAATAGCCTCCACTTAGTTGAGTGCATGTTTCCATCTTTTCTGCGTAATCTTGCTCTTGACTCATACATTTACTTAACTCCATGTGTCTTCAAATTTACATACGGCGAAAAAACTGTATTGGTTTTGGATTCGTTGCACGGTCTAGAGAACACGCGAAAAAACTCCTTTTTAACAGAATGTGGTCGTATACCACGAGGCTTTCCCTTAAATCGTGACATCAAAGATTGTACACGAGGCTACATATCAACACTACGTTCCGTTATCGGGGGGGGGGGGGGGTGAGGGATATGGTCTTACACATAAAAACCCCACTAAAACGGACTAATCAAGCTTAAGTTTTGTATTATCACCAACACATTAGTTGAAGTTTTTTAAGTGTAAGGACCTCGAATGCTTACCGTGATCGAGGGTTAGAGGTTAAATTTTGAGATCACGCGAATTGCGGAGTTGAGGACTGTATATGAACTCCAGTGTACCTGTTGGCAGCTGTGTGAAATACTGCATATGATTATTACTTGTATCGGTTGGACAACGACTACCTTCCGCGATGGGGGGTACGGTTTAGTTCTTGTGAATTCACACAACAAAGTCCCACGAGAACGGAAAATGGTGGGATGAGAATTATAATATGTGCACCAATTTAAATATAGTTGTATACGTGCAAGGACCACGACTTCGCGCCGTGGTCGAGATTTAGACATGAAATGTCGATATCACTCGTACTGTGGGGCATAGCCTTCACTTAGGCTGGTGCCAATGCACCACCCTACTCTCACCCGCCACGTCAGCTTTTTTCCTCACTCTCACCCCACTCTCATCCCACTCTCACCCCACGGTACGTGTGCACAGGCTTTAGTGTCACCTCTCACTTCTCTCTCCTCCACATCACTATTTTTTTTTAATTAAGTTATTTCACTTGATTTTTTGTAGACATTCAAAATAATTCAAGAAAAATATTTATTCAACTGAAAATGTTACCGATTACATAATAATTAATAAAATTGCATAATAAATTTTAAAAATTACATAATAAATAAAAATTCTACTCCTCTTCCTCTTCCTCTTCTTCCTGCTGCTCCTCGTCCTCATCATCTTCCAGACCAAGCTCTTTTTCGCACATCTTGATGGCCTTCGCATGTTTGCACTTTTCTGCTTCGGTCATGTCGTCGGTTGATCGATCTTTCATTTTGTTCCATTGCTTGAATAGCTTAGCCTTCACTAAACCCTTCATCATGTTCCTCATCGCGAAGGATTTACTTCCTACCTCACTGCTTGATGAGGAGTCCTTCCCCTTCCTCCTACCCTTACGTACCGCGGCCTTGGCCCTATCGCGGCCCGTTGGACGCTCCTCCTCCGTCGTCGCCTCGCTAGAGCTGTACTCACCAGAAAGTCCTAGACGACTTCTCTTGGAAGTGGACTCGGTTCCACTACCAGGACCATGTTGTCCTTTCCACTTCGCTTCATTGCGAACAGCTTGCCACCAGTGGTGCTTTCTGAACGGGTGAGTCACTCTTTTGTCATTCGCGTACCTCTCCATTGCCGCCTTCATGACCATATCATCGTCTGCTCCACTCTGACGTAACCCCTCTTCTTGGATGTAGTATCCATTGAACAGGGACACCTCCTTGTTGTAGGCGTTCCAATGATCCTTCAGCTGCTTCGAGGTCCGATGACGGGCAGGATCCGAGGTAGAGTTGAAGGTTGCAGCTATCTGACCCCAAAAACTAGTGCCGGTCTTGCAATTACCGGCAACAGAGTCCTTGGAGTTAAAAAGCCAAGCATTAACCTACCCCGAAATAGATATTGTTAGTGAAAAATCCAAGCAACAACCAACCCCGAAATAAATATGTGATGGGTATAAGTAAAGTACCAGTTTTTCCTCTTCCGCAACAGTCCAGTCAAGCCTCTTTGCACGCGGTGGTACGATTGTTTCCGCGGCATTGGACTCGGAGCTTGGAGCTTCGGAAGGTGGTGGGGGGTACGGACCATATGGCGCGTATGGATACGGAGGTGGAGGGTATGAACCGTACGAAGGTGGTGGGTACGGAGGTACAGTGCCACTCCCGCTACCTGTAGGTGGAGCATTTGGAGGTGCTTGGGGGTATGGATACAGAGGCGGAGGATATGAACCATACGGCGCCGGAGGTGGAGCGTATGGGCCATATGGCCCCGGAGGTGGTGCGCCGGAGGAGTATAAAACTCGGGGAATCGGCAAAGAACCGACATTGGTGCGACGATGTGTCGGAGAGACACCATCGAGGTCTATTGGTGACCCGTCGTGAATCAGATCCGTGAACGTGGTCAAATCTGGTGGAGTCCAACCGGACATGGTGGAGAAGTTTTGAGAGAGGGAAGGTGATGAATGGAGATGAGATGGGTGTGGAGTGAGTGAAACCATATGGGGGGTATTTATAGGGGGTGGGGATGAAATTTTAGGGATTTTTTAACCAGCAACGGCTAGCTGACGTGGACGAATCAGAGCGCGCCACGTCAGCTAGCCTTTACACACTACCGCCCCTCTCTCGCCCGCTCTCGCCCGCCTACCGCCCGCCTAACGCCCGCTCTCGCCCGCACTCTCGCCCGCCCCGTTATCGCCCCACCCCGCCATCGCTGCCGCCTCGCTACCGCCTCCCTCTCGCCTCCAACGCGGGCGTTAGCCGGGCGGGAGCGGGCGCTAGCGCTGGGCGCCCCCGCCGTCGCCTGCCACTCCCGTCCCGCCCCTCTCCCGCCTGCCTCTCGCCCCGCGCCGGGCGGTAGCGCCCCCACTACCGCCCCCAATGGCACCAGCCTTAGATGATTGCATGTTTTTTCGTTTTTTCCATGCTATTGCATCTAAGTGTGGGGTTTGAGGACTATATATGAACCCGTACGTACCTTATGGTGGATAGTGGAAGTACTGAATACGATATCGGCTGGTACCCCATATATTGTCGGATTGTACCGATCCCGAGGGCAATAGCCTCCACTTAGTTGAGTGCATGATTTTATCTTTTTTGCATAATCTTGCTCCTGAGTCATACATATACGTGTCTTCATGTGATCTCGAAATTACATACGGCGAAACATTTAAGGATTTGCATATGGTATGATTAGGCATCGTGTTTGATGGATTCCTGGATTGGATTGAAACACTGCATATGATTATTACTTGTATCGGTTGGACAACGACTACCTTCCGCGATGGTGGGGGTAGGGTTTAGTTTTTGTGAAATTACACAACAAAGTCCCACGAGAACGGAAAATGATGGGCTAATTATTATAATATGTGCACCACATTAAATATAGTTGTAATCGTGCAAGGACCACCACTTCGCACCGTGGTCGAGTTTTAGACATTAAATGCTATCGGGATATGCATTGCTACCTTCTTCCCTGGGTGGAATGCCTGCATGAAGGATTGGGACCCCGTGTTCCCCAAAGGACTTATGAGTTCGATTTGTAGGAGGTAAAATCAGCAGTCAATTATTTCTTGGTGCGCTTTATCAACATTCACCATGAATTTTTTGTTGAGAAACGGTCATTTTTGTTTTGCAGCAATGACAGCGGTGTATTTGCGCTTGACTTTGCAAGAAACTGGATGGGATCAGCTTTGAAGAAGATTTAGACTCCGGTAAGATCACGTAAAAAGGGATCGATTATCAAAGAAATCATATTTCCGGGTTCCGGATCTCACCTGGATGGGCTTATATGTTGCAGGTTGGGGACGGAGTAAATCATTCTTGGATGAACCTCCTAGCTAGTTGACGCTCTTTCGATCGATGGCAACATCGGGCAGATCCCAGAGAAGTATAGGCGCTGCATCAGATCCATGTAGTTGGATCAAAAATAGAAATGGGATAGATGAATCCTTCAGGGAAACTTTTCTGAAAGGAATCCTTCTTTTGTGGCTCCGCCACTGTAATAACGGTGGCTAACTATCTAGGGTTGGGCCTAAGTCTAAAACTGTGACGAGCATGATATTTTTACTGGTACCATGCGCTGTGGGGGTAACCTCATATGCGCCTATTATGAAACCTCGCTTATTTCCTTGGAGACATTTGGAGTTTCTGCATCGGCACTAAATTGTTCTGTCTATCACACGGAATGCTCATGCCTACGTCGATACTATATACCGTGTGCAAAGTTCTTATTTTTTTGATGGCTACCTGAATACACATGTACAGTTCTGTCTCGCTGATAACACTGGTATCTTTTTTTCCCCCTCTCACTCCCTACAGTGTGATTAGAGGCTACGCCCGATGGTGAAAGTAAATGGATGCAGTTTTTCTTTTATCGATTACGCGATCCGCTAACTAAACCATGCAGCTCTGTGACGACGGCCATGGCACAGATACAAATGTTGATGCCAAAAGGTTTACAACCTGATGAGTGCACCCGTATACGATGTACGGTTCTGATGTAGAATATTATGTGGTACCAGTATATGTGATCATATGGTACTATGACGAAATGAAGGGGGCACGACACAAACTATCACTGAAAGATTTCCCGATACAGGAGACAGTGTGTAAGTTATTCTGAGACATAGAAATTCACACTACAATGTGGTACGGCGACGATGATAATGTAAGATCATGCATTATAGTGCCGCAACACACGGAACTCTTACCAAATGCATTACAACAGAGAGATCATTTAAACAATGCAGGGATTTGGGTACAGCTTCTGAAAAAACCACAATGAAGGATTTTTGTTTCAGGTCATAGGTACTATGCAGGGGTATTGGTACAGATTCTGAAAGAACCAACTGTGCATATCTCCATTGGCCTATTTCAGTAGCATAACCACCATCAAAGCAAATACAGTGACGGCTACACTGACGGCGGATATGCAGATGTTGGCATATAAATTCAGTCGGCGGGTGGCATTCTCACTGTTGCGTCGAATCACATCCTTAAGCTTGAGCTCTCTTGTCGCAAAGCTGTGCTCCAACTGTTCAACAGCGATCCGAAGATTGTTCTTCTCGGTCAGAAGTGTTATGTACGCTTGATCCATCTGTGTCTCCGGTTCACATGTCGGGATACCCTCTCTGCTCCGTAAGCCAACCAGGCTCCGCAAGTGCATCAAGGACCTTGTTAAAATTGGATTCCAAGGATCATCGACCCATACGACAAACGAGCAGCGATCAGCCCCCTGCTTGACATTGAAAACTCATGTGAGCTAGATTGGATATTCTTTTCTCTATAAATCTTAGATTTTACACCAATGCTTATCTAAGTGCTTCCTATGAGGTGATCCCCAACATGCGGAGGTAGGTGTCAAATCAACAAAACACATTTTTTAGTCAGTTAAAAAAACATGCAATGAAGACTGCCGGCAGCCTATAATCGGTGGCATAGTCAGATCATGCAATCAGGCAGGGCAGAACTCTATCATTGAGCATAAATATAAGTTCTTTCTTTGTCTAGCACCACGCATTACTTTTTTCATGGGTGACTAAAAATGTTGTATAGTACCATTCATAAAAATGAAATGAAGATTGCCGGCAGACTATAATCGGTGGCATAGTCAGATCACGCAATCAGGCAGGGCAGAAATCTATCATTGAGCATAAATATAAGTGCTTTCTTTGTCTAACACCACGCATTACTTTTTCCATGGGGTGACTAAAAATGTTGTATAGTACCATTCATAAAAATACTCAGGGGTGGTGACTATAATTATTTGCTAACCTGCCGAGGGCATCCAAGAAATCGTCTCCCTGTAGCAGCCATGTCGAACGCTACCTTCCTCTGAGGAGGGTCGCCATGACGACACCTATGATGCGTGTTGAGTTCCGTCCCGGTGAAACGTCCCGGTGAAGCACGGATCGTGGATTTCTCGAGGCAGATCAAGGAAGGCGTCGTAGTGGGCGTCAATCTTGGAGAGAAAGGGAATCGGAATCAGGCTTGAAATCTGACCACCAAGTGTTGAGCACCGGGATGATAAGCAGTGGAATATTACCTCGTACCCAGATTCAGAATCTCCGGCGAGCTCGTCACTCAGCAGGGACGGATCTGGATCGGCTCCGTCTCCTTTGAACCCGGGCCACGGTGACATGGCGATGAAGATAGAGTGGATACACCTCAGGACGTCGGGGGTTGGATCTGTGTTCTGAAGTTCTACACAGAGGAGATGCGCGCCGGTGAATCCTGCAATGGCGGCGGTGCGGATACGGGCGTGTGGAGAAGAAAGGGAACGTCTCGGACGAGAGGGGAAGTGAAGAGAGGGACGACGCGGTCGTGGCGATACGTACGGGCCCCACACGGAGAATCTATTCGATCCAGATACTGTGCCACGCAAAGTGCACTATACGTTAGATACGGGGTCTATACATGCATGTGGCCACTGTCCGGTCAACGCGGGGCTCGGATCACTAGTGTTCGGCAGCGGACCGGATATCAGCTGCGCCCGAGATCAGCAGCAAAATCTGCGGGTCGGGACTGTAGCTCATCAATCCAAAATGGAAACGGAGTGCATGCATATGCATGGCGTCGGACCGAGCGAGTAAAAAAATTGGTGTCTGATGATGTACCGTCCGGTTCGTATTCTACTCGTGTAAATATACGTGTACTACGAATCAATGGAATCAAATCCAAGACTGAATCGAACTGTAAATATTGGTATAATGCCGTCGGTCCTCGGACTGTAACTAACGCGCGCGCGTGCCGGCTGACTTGAACATCACTCAGCGCATCTCCGCAAACGGACGCTGAGCGACCGTCTGTGTCCGCCGTGATCGGAAATGCGTCTGGAGCCTGTTCCAGCGGGGCGACGCAAAGTGACCGGGCCGTCTGCAGAGACGCAAACCTGGCCCAAATATGCGCCAGGTTTGCGTCTCGGCGGACGCTCGGCGGACACGCAAAGTGTCCGCTCGCTTCCCCACCGGGCCCGCCTAGCAGCGGCACAACTGCTTCGTCTTCCGCGGCATTACTTCCGGGCGGCGCGCTGCAGCCTTTGCAGGGCCGCGTTAATGGCGTGCCTCAGCTTCCGCGAGCGTGCGCAGCGTCGATGCGTCTTCTCCGCCAGTACTGGCACCGAGGCGTCGCTTCGGCAGTATGCGGCCGCGTTAATGGCGATGCCTCGCGTGGCTCGCGGCCGTCGCCTACCTCTGCACACGTAGTAATGGCGATACCACGCGTGGCGCGGCTGTCGCCCTGCCTCCACGCTATATATACAGGGGCGCGAGCATCTCATCTCCTCCCCACAAACCCTAGCCGCCGCTGCCGTAGCACCGCTTCCTCTCAGGCAGATCCACCATGAGCAGCGCCGAGCGCGGCCGGCTGCCGCGCCTCCACCGCCACCTCCACCGCCCCCTCCCCCTCCGCCGCCGGCGAGCGCCTCCGAGGAGGCCGACTCTGAAGACAGCACGGGCGACCTCCTCGACCCGGTCGGGACGCCGCGCCCACGGCACTCGCGGCGCAGAAGCGAGAGGAGGAGGCCGGCGGGCCACGCGGCGTTGGACGCCGAGCTGGAACAGCGCGAGCTCGCGGCTGCCGCTGCAGCCGAGGACTCCGACTCGGAGATATCTTGGTCATCCGATGACCCTGATGCGCCGACGCCGGAGGAGAAGGCGGCGGAGCAGCGGGCCCTCGTCGAGTCTTTCGAGACGCTCAAGGACGAGGCCGCCAACGCGAGGCTGGAGCAGTGCCTGCAAGAGGACGCGGCGGCGCACCGAGCCATAGCGGCCGCGCGGGAGGCGGCGGAGAAGCAGGCGACGGAACGACGCAACGACGGTACCGGCCCGTCAGGAAGCAAGTAGTCTAGGCTTATAGATCTACTTTGTATAGTTTTTATGCATTTTTATGTACTACTTTCAATGTTTGTACTATGTTGCAATTCAAAAAATGGGCCGCCCCGGTGGGAGCACAGCCAGACGCAAACGGACGAGCGGACAAAATATGTCCGCGGGGCGACGCAAACGGACGCTCGCGACCACTTTTGGGCGTCCGAAATGCGTCACCCCGCTGGAGATGCCCGCAGACCCATCTCAAATATCACACGATCAAGAATATACACGGGACACTGCTGAAGATCCATCGGATGATAAATTCGTTCCAGCCTCATGCTTCCTTGAGCGACACGTGTCTACTTTCAGCTAAAATTTGGTTGTTGCTTCCTCGCAGCAAAAGAAAATTCCCTATTTTGCTTCATTAAAGTAAAAAAACAGTTCGCCTAAAAAAAGATTTGTTAGACACGGAGCTCGCTAGAGCTCCGTACTTCGCTGGAGATTCGCCACAGACTTTTGCCGGAGAGTTTGTCGGAAACCTCGCCGGAGCGCCGTACTTTGTTGGAGACTCGCCAGAAACATCGTAGCAAAATTTATGTACTGATGTAGCAACAGAGAAGAGCAATCAGAGTAAAAAAAATACGATTGTAGAACTGAAGCATTTTGTGGTGTTGTAGCAAAAAATCGATCTCATTGGAGCCATCGCCGTAGATCTCGTAGCAAATAAATTATACTAAACTAGCAAAACTACAAAACAATTGAAGCAACGTAATAAAACTATTGTAGCATCGTTGTAGCATTTTTTCCTATGGTCTTCGGCCAGGTCCTTGCAACATTGTCATTTCCCTTTAGTGGTAGCACTCGTAGACTCGACATGCAGCTTACCTCCGCAGCCTTTACAGCTCCCTCCCACAACCTTTGCAGCTCCGCACGTCAGCATTCACGGCACAGTTCATCTGCGCGCATGCACATGATTGGAAAGGTAGACGAGCGGCGCAGCTGAGGGGTGAGCATGAGAATAACAGGGTCATGCCAAAACAGAAGCTGCACTGGCGGTGCACGACCTCGCCGGATAAGTGACGACCTTGATGGTTGGCAGTGCCCACGGTGGAGGTCCATGGCGGCCCAACATGGTGGAGGTTGTAGGTTCCCGGTGGGTTCGGCGTGGGCGTGCTCCCACGGAGGTGGGAGGCAGGCGCACACGTCGGCGCAGGCGGCGGGGAAAGCAGATCTAGAGCTGGAGCTTATGCTGAGGGGAAATGAGAGGACCCGACGATTATTCACGGGAGGAGACGAGGGATCTAAGGGTCTCGGTGGAGGAGGACCATGGTCGCGGCAGGAGGAGGCAGAGCTGGAGGACAGTGAGGAAGAAGGGCACGACGAGAGAAGGTTGGGGGCACGGTCGGATCATATTCGTACCAGTTGTGAGTTGGGAGGTACTACCTAAAGTCCGATTTAATGGTCCGGAGAATAAGATTAATATAAGAAAAGTCATTTTCCGGGGTTCAGAAAAGTTCGGGAATTTTCTGGTGAAAGACCGGAGGGTTTCTAGAATGTTCCGGAGAGGCCACCAGTGGGGCCATGACCCCGGGAGGGGCCATATGAGCCGAGGGCGTGCATCCCATCCCTAATGGGCCAGGCGCACCACTGCCTCAAGGCCCAGGCCGCCAACCCCCTAGGGTTTTGCGGAAACCCTAAAGGGGGGAAAACTTGGGGGCAAGGTTCCCCCCTCTCCCATTGTGCGCTGGCCCTAGGGCTTGGAGGAGGGGCCAAGGCAGCCCTGTCCAACCTTTCACCTATATAAAGAGGGGAGGGGGCAGGGGCGTAGCCCACCCCTTCCATCAAACTCTAGCCGCCACCTCTCCTCCTCCTCATAATTCCTGCACCAGTTTGGCGAAGCCCTGCAGGATTTTCTCCTCCATCACCACCACCATGCCGTCGTGCTGCTGAGATTCCGAGGGGATATACTACCTCTGCTGCCCGCTAGAACGGGGAGAGGAAGGTCTTCATCGACTCCGTATGTGTGACCGAGTACGGAAGTGCTACCGGATTGCATCACCGGAAGGATCGTCTTCATCAACCACAAGATCAGATCTCGTCAAGTCTTTGGATCTTCGAGGGTTAGTTCTCATCTATGTCGTTGCACATATCTCATAGATTAGATCTTGGCTTTTCCATAGATTGGATCTTTGTTTTATTCGTCTTTGCGGTAGAAATTTTTTGTTTTCTATGCAACGAATCGAACAGTCCGGCGCCCCGAGCCCATCCCCGCTACATAGGGGACGCTCCGGGCACACCGGACAGAGCGAGAAGCGAGTCGGGTGCCCACCTGTCGGCGACCAAATCCAGAACGGTTGGTTCCCGCCTTTTATTTCTCATCGCGCCTCCCCTCCTGCACCTCGCACACCTCTGTTGTCACTCGATTTCCCGACTGTCTCGATGACCAATCTCTCCTGAGTCAGGCACTATCGTGATGGTTTGCTCCCTCGCCGTCCCTTTCGCCACCGCCACTTCGCCAACACGTCCCAGAATGCACCGGTGATGCATGTAAAATGCATACATGAACTTTTTCATTTATCATATTAGTTCCCACATATTTGCAACATATATGATGATAATAGCATGTTTTACATTGATTTGTGGGGATTTACCAATGATCCCCTTTATTTGGTTTATAACTCTGCGGAACAGGAAAACCCTGTTTTTGTGTATTTTTCACTTTTAGGGAGCTATACGAAGTCAAATTGACTGGTATTTCTGGAGCATCCCTTTTTCATCAGGAGAAGCATCCTAGAGCTTTGGTGGACACCTGGATGAGCCTGAGGCCCAAAATACCTCAGGTGGCGCGCTCAAACACTTAGAGCGCACCACATGTGCTCTTTCAGCCGTTGATCGTCGAAACCTTGTGATCTTTTCGCCCACCGACGTATTTTGACCTAAAACTCACTATATATATGGCCCCGAAGAGTTCTTAAGAGGAGAGCATGGTACAAACACAGAAGCACGAAAGCGGAGGCTGCAGTAGAGAAGATTGGAGGGGGAAACTCCATCGAGATCACCGCCGGAGGGATCTCCACCTTCTCCAACGTCTTCATCATCATCACCATGATCAAGGGAGAGTAGTCCACCTCTAGGCTACGGGTTTGTGGCAGTAACTTGATCTATTTCTCTCATGTTCTTCATAGTTCTTAGTGACATATCAGCTGTTGGAGATATGCCCAAGAGGCAATAATAAAATGGTTATTATAATATATCTTTATGCTTATGATAAATGTTTATATGTCATGCTATAATTGTATTAACCGAAACATTAGTACATGTGTGATATGTAAACAACAAAGAGTCCCTAGTATGCCTCTTAACTAGCTTGTTGATTAATGGATGATTAGTTTCATAATCATGAACATTGGATGTTATTAATAACAAGGTTATATCATTGTATGAATGATGTAATGGACACACCCAATTAAGCGTAGCATAAGATCACGTCATTAAGTTATTTGCTATAAGCTTTCGATACATAGTTACCTAGTCCTTATGACCATGAGATCATGTAAATCACTTATACCGGAAAGGTACTTTGATTACACCAAACGCCACTGCGTAAATGGGTGGTTATAAAGGTGGGATTAAGTATCCGGAAAGTATGAGTTGAGGCATATGGATCAACAGTGGGATTTATCCATCCCGATGACGGATAGATATACTCTGGGCCCTCTCGGTGGAATGTCGTCTAATGTCTTGCAAGCATATGAATAAGTTCATAAGAGACCACATACCACGGTACGAGTAAAGAGTACTTGTCAGGAGACGAGGTTGAACAAGGTATAGAGTGATACCGATGATCAAACCTCGGACAAGTAAAATATCGCGTGACAAAGGGAATTGGTATCGTATGTGAATGGTTCATTCGATCACTAAAAGTCATCGTTGAATATGTGGGAGCCATTATGGATCTCCAGATCCCGCTATTGGTTATTGGTCGGAGTAAGTACTCAACCATGTCCGCATAGTTCGCGAACCGTAGGGTGACACACTTAAAGTCGGATGTTGAAATGGTAGAACTTGAATATGGAATGGAGTTCGAATATTTGTTCGGAGTCCCGGATGAGATCCCGGACATCACGAGGAGTTCCGGAATGGTCCGGAGAATAAGATTCATATATAGGAAGTCATTTTATGAGATTTAAAATGATCCAGAAGGTTCTATGGAAGGTTCTAGAAGGTTCTAGAAAAGTACGGAAGAAACCACTATGGAAGGCGGAGTCCCAAAGGGACTCCACCTCCATGGCCGGCCAACCCTAGAGGGGGAGGAGTCCCAAGTGGACTCCCCCTATGGGGGCCGGCCACCCCCCACATGGAAGGGGGGAATCCCACCCCAAGTGGGATTCCCACCTTGGGTAGGTTTCCCTATCACATGGAAGGTTTTGGGTTCGGGTCTTATTCAGAGACTTGTAGTCCAACACTTGGGGCTTCCACCTATATAATGAGGGACAAGGGGAGGGGGCCGGCCACCTCAACAAGCACAAGGTGGCCGCACCACCTCAAGTGGCCGGCGCCCCCCTCTCCCCAAACCCTAGCCGCCCCGCTCCTCCACTTCCCGCACGCTTAGCGAAGCTCCGCCGGGTTTCTCCACCACCACCGACACCACGCCGTCGTGCTGTCGGATTCAAGAGGAGATACTACTTCCGCTGCCCGCTGGAACGGGGAGGTGGACGTCGTCTTCATCAACAACCGAACGTGTGACCGAGTACGGAGGTGCTGCCCGTTCGTGGCGCCGTGATCAAGATCTTCTACGCGCTTTTGCAAGCGGCAAGTGAACGTCTACCGCAGCAACAAGAGCCTCATCTTGTAGGCTTTGGAATCTCTTCAAGGGTGAGACTCGATAATCCCCTCGTTGCTACCGTCTTCTAGATTGCATCTTGGCTTGGATTGCGTGTTCGCGGTAGGAAATTTTTTGTTTTCTATGCAACGAATCCCTACAGTGGTATCAGAGCCGTGTCTATGCATAGATGGTTGCACGAGTAGAACACAATGGTTTTGTGGGTGTTGATGCTCTTGTTATCTTTAGTTTGAGTACTTTGCATCTTTGTGGCATAGTGGGATGAAGCGGCTCGGACTAACTTTACATGACCGCGTTCATGAGACTTGTTCCTCGTTCGACATGCAACTTGTATTGCATAAGAGGCTTTGCGGGTGTCTGTCTCTCTTACTATAGTGAAGATTCAATTTACTCTTCTATTGACAACACTAGTATCACCGTTGTGGTTCATGTTCGTAGGTAGATTAGATCTTACTCGAAAACCCTAAACCACGTAAAATATGCAAACCAAATTAGAGACGTCTAACTTGTTTTTGCAGGGTTTGGTGATGTGATATGGCCATAATGTGATGATGAATATGTATGAGATGATCATTATTGTATTGTGGCAACCGGCAGGAGCCTTATGGTTGTCTTTAAATTTCATGTTGAGTAGTATTTCAAAGTAGTTGTAATAGTTGCTACATGAGGTGAACAACCATGAAGACGGCGCCATGGACCTTGACGCTACGCCGACGATGATGGAGATCATGCCCGTTGATGATGGAGATCATGTCCGTGCTTTGGAGATGAAGATCAAAGGCGCAAAGACAAAAGGGCCATATCATATCACATATGAATTGCATGTGATGTTAATCCTTTATGCATCTTATTTTGCTTAGAACGCGACGGCAGCATTATAAGATGATCCCTCACATTAATATCAAGATAATAAAGTGTTCTCCCCTCGTATGCACCATTGCCAAAGTTCGTCGTTTCAAAGCATCTCGTGATGATCGGATGTGATAGATTCAACGTTCATATACAACGAGTGTAAGCCATGTTGCACACGCGGAATACTTGGGTTTGCTTGACGAGCCTAGCATGTACAGACATGGCCTCGGGACAACGGAAACCGAAAGGTTGAACACGAGTCATATGGATGATATGATCAACATGTTGATGTTCACTATTGAAGCTACATCATCTCACGTGATGATCGGTTTTGGTGTAGTGGATGTGGATCGTGTACCACTTAACAACTATGAGGGATGTTGTATTAAGTGGGAGTTCATTAGTAATTAGATTAAAACATGAACTAATTATCATAAACATAGTCTGAGTAGTATTTTGAATTAATTTTGTAGTATTGGCATCCGTTTACTACTATGCGATAGTCTTGTAATTTGAGATAGAAATACTGTTAAAATCTGATAAGAAACTTTACGGATTGGTACCGTATTGTTAAAGAATCAAGAATTGATTAAGTCCTATTGCAAACTTTTAGTAAACCTCATATTGTTGATTCAATGAGCTATGGTTTCAATTAGTACCTAAAGTTATCTTGTCTCCGTGAAACTTGAAGTTCAAATCTGTTTGAAAAGTAAGGAGCTGAAAATTTAGTTTTCAGAAATAATCAAGGTATGAGATATATGTGATATCTAAGACCTTATTGCAAGATGATAGAATATAATTTGGTGAGACTACATAAACTCATAAGTTTTATGGGAATGTATGAAGGTTGAAGACGCCAGATGATGCGCGTAGTTGACTTTATGTCTTTTCGTTCAACACGCGTCCGTTGGGAACCCCAAGAGGAAGGTGTGATGCGCACAGCGGCAAGTTTCCCTCAGTAGAAACCAAGGTTTATCGAACCAGTAGGAGTCAAGAAGCACGTTGAAGGTTGATGGCGGCGAGATGTAGTGCGGCGCAACACCAGGGATTCCGGCGCCAACGTGGAACCTGCACAACACAAACCAAGTACTTTGCCCCAATGAAACAGCGAGGTTGTCAATCTCACCGGCTTGCTGTAACAAAGGATTAGATGTATAGCGTGGATGATGATTGTTTGCAGAAAACAGTAGAACAAGTATTGCAGTAGATTGTATTTCAGTATAGAGAATTGGACCGGGGTCCACAGTTCACTAGAGGTGTCTCTCCCATAAGATAAATAACATGTTGGGTGAACAAATTACAGTTGGGCAATTGACAAATAGAGAGGGCATGACCATGCACATACATATTATGATGAGTATAGTGAGATTTAATTGGGCATTACGACAAAGTACATAGACCGCTATCCAGCATGCATCTATGCCTAAAAAGTCCACCTTCAGGTTATCATCCGAACCCCCTCCAGTATTAAGTTGCTAACAACAGACAATTGCATTAAGTATTGCGCGTAATGTAATCAGTAACTACATCCTCGAACATAGCACCAATGTTTTATCCCTAGTGGCAACAGCACATCCATAATCTTAGAGATTTCTGTCACTTCCCCAGATTCACAGAGACATGAACCCACTATCGAGCATAAATACCCCCTCTTGGAGTTAATAGCAAAAACTTGGCCAGAGCCTCTACTAATAACGGAGAGCATGCAAGATCATAAACAACACATAGATATAAATTGATAATCAACATAACATGGTATTCTCTATTCATCGGATCCCAACAAACACAACATATAGAATTACAGATAGATGATCTTGATCATGTTCGGCAGCTCACAAGACCCAACAATTAAGCACAATGAGGAGAAGACAACCATCTAGCTACTGCTATGGACCCATAGTCCAGGGGTAGACTACTCACACATCACTCCGGAGGCGACCATGGCGGCGTAGAGTCCTCCGGGAGATGATTCCCCTCTCCGGCAGGGTGCCAGAGGCGATTTCCTGAATCCCCCGAGATGGGATTGGCGGCGGCGGCGTCTCTGGAAGGTTTTCCGTATCGTGGCTCTCGGTACTAGGGGTTTCGCGACGAAGTCTATTTGTAGGCGGAAGGGTAGGTCAGGGGGCATCGCGAGGGGCCCAGGAGACAGGCTGGCGCGGCCAGGGCTTGGGCCGCGCCGCCTGCCCTCCTGGCCACCTCGTGGCCCCACTTCGTTGACTCTTCGGTCTTCTGGAAGCTTCGTGGCAAAATAGGACCCTGGGCGTTGATTTCGTCCAATTCCGAGAATATTTCCTTACTAGGATTTCTGAAACCAAAAATAGCAGAAAACAGCAACTGGCACTTCGGCATCTTGTTAATAGGTTAGTTCCAGAAAATGCACGAATATGACATAAAGTGTGCATAAAACATGTAGATATCATCAATAATGTGGCATGGAACATAAGAAATTATCGATACGTCGGAGACGTATCAGCATCCCCAAGCTTAGTTTCTGCTCGTCCCGAGCAGGTAAACGATAAACAAAGATAATTTCTGGAGTGACATGCCATCATAACCTTGATCATACTATTGTAAGCATATGTAGTGAATGCAGCGATCAAAACAATGTAAATGACATGAGTAAACAAATGAATCATATAGCAAAGACTTTTCATGAATAGTACTTCAAGACAAGCATCAATAAGTCTTGCATAAGAGTTAACTCATAAAGCAACAATTTAAAGTAAAGGTATTGAAGCAACACAAAGGAAGATGAAGTTTCAGCGGTTGCTTTCAACTTATAACATATGTATCTCATGGATATTGTCAATGTAAAGTAATATACCAAGTGCAATATGCAAGTATGTAGGAATCAATGCACAGTTCACACAAGTGTTTGCTACTTGAGATGGAGAGAGATAGGTGAACTGACTCAACATAAAAGTAAAAGAATGGTCCTTCAAAGAGGAAAGCATCGATTGCTATATTTGTGCTAGAGCTTTGGTTTTGAAAACAAGAAACAATTTTGTCAACGGTAGTGATAAAGCATATGTGTCATGTAAATTATATCTTACAAGTTGCAAGCCTGATGCATAGTATACTAATAGTGCCCGCACCTTTTCCTAATTAGCTTGGATTACCGGGATTATCGCAATGCACATGTTTTAACCAAGTGTCACAAAGGGGTACCTCTATGCCGCCTGTACAAAGGTCTAAGGAGAAAGCTCGCATTGGATTTCTCGCTATTGATTATTCTCAACTTAGACATCCATACCGGGACAACATAGACAACAGATAATGGACTCCTCTTTTATGCATAAGCATGTAACAACAATTAATTTTCTCATATGAGATTGAGGATATATGTCCAAAACTGAAACTTCCACCATGGATCATGGCTTTAGTTAGCGGCCCAATGTTCTTCTCTAACAATATGCACGCTCTAACCATAAGGTGGTAAATCTCCCTTACTTCAGACAAAACGAACATGCATAGCAACTCACATGATATTCAACAAAGGGTAGTTGATGGCGTCCCCAGGAACATGGTTATCGCACAACAAGCAACTTAATAAGAGATAAAGTTCATAAGTACATATTCAATACCACAATAGTTTTTAAGCTATTTGTCCCATGAGCTATATATTGTAAAGGTAGAGAATGGAAATTTAAAGGTAGCACTCAAGCAATTTACTTTGGAATGGCGGAGAAATACCATGTAGTAGGTAGGTATGGTGGACACAAATGGCATAGTGGTTGGCTCAAGTATTTTGGATGCATGAGAAGTATTCCCTCTCGATACAAGGTTTAGGCTAGCAAGGCTATTTGAAACAAACACAAGGATGAAGCGGTGCAGCAAAACTCACATAAAAGACATATTGAAAACATTATAAGACTCTACACCGTCTTCCTTGTTGTTCAAACTCAATACTAGAAATTATCTAGACTTTAGAAAGACCAAATATGCAAACCAAATTTTAGCATGCTCTATGTATTTCTTCATTAATAGGTGCAAAGTATATGATGCAAGAGCTTAAACATGAGCACAACAATTGCCAAGTATCACATTATCCAAGACATTTTAGCAATTACTACATGTATCATTTTCCAATTCCAACCATATAACAATTTAACGAAGAAGAAACTTCGCCATGAATATTATGAGTAAAGCCTAAGGACATATTTGTCCATATGCAACAGTGGAGCGTGTCTCTCTCCCACACAAAGAATTCTAGGATCCATTTTATTCAAACAAAACAAAAACAAACCGACGCTCCAAGCAAAGCACATAAGATGTGACGGAATAAAAATATAGTTTCAGGGGAGGAACCTGATAATGTTGTCGATGAAGAAGGGGATGCCTTGGGCATCCCCAAGCTTAGACGCTTGAGTCTTCTTGAAATATGCAGAGGTGAACCACCGGGGCATCCCCAAGCTTAGAGCTTTCACTCTCCTTGATCATGTTGTATCATCTCCCTCTCTTGATCCTTGAAAACTTCCTCCACACCAAACTCAAAACAACTCATTAGAGGGTTAGTGCACAATCAAAATATACATGTTCAGAGGTGACATAAATCATTCTTAACACTTCTGGACATTGCACAAAGCTACTGAAAGTTAATGGAATCGAAATATCCATCGAACATATCAAAACAGGCAATGCGAAATAAAAGGCAGAATCTGTCAAAAACAGAACAGTTCGTATTGACGAATTTTATTGAGGCACCAGACCTGCTCAAATGAAAATGCTAAAATTGAATGAAAGTTGCGTACATATCTGAGGATCACTCACGTAAATTGGCATAATTTTCTGAGTTACCTACAGAGAATTTTGCCCAGATTCGTGACAGCAAAGAAATCTGTTTCTGCGCAGTAATCCAAATCTAGTATGAACCTTACTATCAACGACTTTACTTGGCACAATAAAACACTAAACTAAGATAAGGAGAGGTTGCTACAGTAGTAAACAACTTCCAAGACTCAAGTATAAAAACAAAGTACTGTAGTAAAAACATGGGTTGTCTCCCATAAGCGTTTTTCTCTAACGCCTTTCAGCTAGGCGCAGAAAGTGTGTATCAAGTATTATCGAAGGATGGAGCATCGTTACCATAAGCTCCCCCATCTGTAGTGGTACTAAGGGCTTTGTCAATTTTAGGCCTATAATAATATTTTTTTGGTTTAGGCACTTTAGAGACATACATAAACTTTTGCTCCTTACCCACATAAGTTTTCTCCTTATATTTAAGAGAAGAAAAGGTTGAACCCAAGGTTCCCATAGCTTTTTCAAGTTCGCCAATCCTATCGATTTGATTATCATGGACAACACAAGTTCCTAGGACACTAATTCTTTCATCAATTCCTCCTAAGGATTTATCAAGTTCATTAGTTTTATCAAGTAACATTTCCAATTTAGTTTCAATACCTGGAAAATTTTTCTCTATGGTTTCCAATTTTTTCATAACATCTTCAAGAGAGATTTCAGTTTTAACTTCATCAACAGGGGGTATTCCAAATAGACTCTCAATAATGCAGCTAGCTTCTAATGCAGGAGTACTTAGGAAATTACCTTTTGCGAGACAATCAAGAACATACCTATTCCAGCTAGAGACACCAACATAAAAATTCCTGAGTAGGATAGTGGTGGAGTGTTTCTTAGTGCACCTATTATGGGCATCACTAATTCTATACCAAGCATCTCTTAAACATTCCCCCCCTCGTTGCTTAAACGTACGAACTTCAACTTCAGGATTACTCATTTTAGCAGTAGTAAATAAAATAAACTAGATAAAGTAAATGCAAGTAACTAATTTTTTTGTGTTTTTGATATAGCAAACAAGATAGCAAATAAAGTAAAACTAGCAACTAATTTTTTTTTATTTTGATTTAATGCAGCAAACAAAGTAGTAAATAAAATAAAGCAAGACAAAAACAAAGTAAAGAGATTGGGATGTGGAGACTCCCCTTGCAGCGTGTCTTGATCTCCCCAGCAACGGCGCCAGAAATTTGCTTGATGCACGTAGTTGACTTTATGTCTTTTCGTTCAACACGCGTCCGTTGGGAACCCCAAGAGGAAGGTGTGATGCGCACAGCGGCAAGTTTCCCTCAGTAGAAACCAAGGTTTATCGAACCAGTAGGAGTCAAGAAGCACATTGAAGGTTGATGGCGGCGAGATGTAGTGCGGCGCAACACCAGGGATTCCGGCGCCAACGTGGAACCTGCACAACACAAACCAAGTACTTTGCCCCAACGAAACAGCGAGGTTGTCAATCTCACCGGCTTGCTGTAACAAAGGATTAGATGTATAGTGTGGATGATGATTGTTTGCAGAAAACAGTAGAACAAGTATTGCAGTAGATTGTATTTCAGTATAGAGAATTGGACCGGGGTCCACAGTTCACTAGAGGTGTCTCTCCCATAAGATAAATAGCATGTTGGGTGAACAAATTACAGTTGGGCAATTGACAAATAGAGAGGGCATGACCATGCACATACATATTATGATGAGTACAGTGAGATTTAATTGGGCATTACGACAAAGTACATAGACCACTATCCAGCATGCATCTATGCCTAAAAAGTCCACCTTCAGGTTATCATCCAAACCCCCTCCAGTATTAAGTTGCTAACAACAGACAATTGCATTAAGTATTGCGCGTAATGTAATCAGTAACTACATCCTCGAACATAGCACCAATGTTTTATCCCTAGTGGCAACATCACATCCATAATCTTATAGATTTCTATCACTTCCCCAGATTCACGGAGACATGAACCCACTATCGAGCATAAATACCCCCTCTTGGAGTTAATAGCAAAAACTTGGCCAGAGCCTCTAATAATAACGGAGAGCATGCAAGATCATAAACAACACATAGATATAAATTGATAATCAACATAACATGGTATTCTCTATTCATCGGATCCCAACAAACACAACATATAGAATTACAGATAGATGATCTTGATCATGTTCGGCAGCTCACAAGACCCGACAATTAAGCACAATGAGGAGAAGACAACCATCTAGCTACTGCTATGGACCCATAGTCCAGGGGTAGACTACTCACACATCACTCCGGAGGCGACCATGGCGGCGTAGAGTCCTCCGGGAGATGATTCCCCTCTCCGGCAGGGTGCCGGAGGCGATCTCCTGAATCCCCCGAGATGGGATTGGCGGCGGCGGCGTCTCTGGAAGGTTTTCCGTATCGTGGCTCTCGATGCGGGGGTTTCGCGACGAAGGCTATTTGTAGGCGGAAGGGTAGGTCAGGGGGCGTCGCGAGGGGCCCAGGAGACAGGCTGGCGCGGCCAGGGCTTGGGCCGCGCCGCCTGCCCTCCTGGCCACCTCGTGGCCCCACTTCGTTGACTCTTCGGTCTTCTGGAAGCTTCGTGGCAAAATAGGACCCTGGGCATTGATTTCGTCCAATTCCGAGAATATTTCCTTACTAGGATTTCTGAAACCAAAAACAGCAGAAAACAGCAACTGGCACTTCGGCATCTTGTTAATAGGTTAGTTCCAGAAAATGCACGAATATGACATAAAGTGTGCATAAAACATGTAGATATCATCAATAATGTGGCATGGAACATAAGAAATTATCGATACGTCGGAGACGTATCACCAGACGTCACAATCCTCCAACTATTGGGGCACTAACGATATTCGCATATCCATGAAGTGATCGTCCTTAGTATGCACCGTTGCTAAGACTCGTCGTTTCGAAGCATCACGTGATGATCGGGTGTGATAGATTCTACGTGTGCATACAACGGGTGCAAGCCAGATTTTCATATGCGAATACTAAGGTTTAAACTTTACGAGCCTAGCATGTACAGACATGGTCTCGAAAAGTCGTCATGATATGATGAATAAAATTATGAGTGAAATTGTTCATCATATTAAAAGGTTACTAATAAGTGAAATCCGGAACACTTGTCATATGATGATCAACTTCAAAGTAAGAACCTCAAGGTTATTGGTATTTGACCAACAAACCTAGAAGTTATTGAAAATGAAGTGTTTTCTGAATAATGAGGAAAGCTAAAAGAGAAACTACAAAAGATTATTGGCAGAAAGAAAGAAAAGACTAGAATGTCTAGCTCAGGTGTATATAAATGATATACATGTTATGGTTGTATTCCTAGTTAGGTCTCACAATGAAATTCTTGGGTATTTGTACCATATTGGTTGGTATGAAGTGACATACAAAACAACGCAATACAAGAATACAATGGCCTAAGTGACTGACAAGGAATATGATAGGAATGCACGTCTGGAACAAAAATAAAGTGTTATTATGTTCGTCGTTGGCATTCTATCTAGCCCTTAGAATTTATAATAAAGAACTTAATAACTGTTATTTTGCTCTGGTCAAATGGAAACAATGAGTTGTTCAAATTATGACATTACTCCATGTACAATGGATAAAGTTATTATAAATCTTAATGGTGAAACACACACACATAATACTGACGCTAAAATGTCATAAGGCAAATGATTTGAATTCCACTTATTTGTGGAACCGCCATTTAGGTCATATTAGAAAGGAACGCATGAAGGAACTCCATGCAAATGGATTTTTGGAGTCATTTGATTTGTTGAATCGTTTGACGCTTGCAAAATCTTTTCTAAAAAGTAATGACTGAAATACCGTTCATAGGCCCAGAGTTGAATGGGCAACTAACTTAGTGAAAACATACATAATGATATATGTGGTTCACTGGGCATAGTTGTGTGCGGAAGATTCTTCTACTTCATGAAAACTTTCAACAATGAATTGAGTATATATGTGGATATATTCAATAAGGAAGAAGTTTGAAACATTTGAATGGATTCAAATAAATTTCAGCATGAAGTGGAAATCATCGTAATAGAAAAGTCAAATATCTATGATTGGATCATGGTGAAAATATTTGAATTACGAGTTTTAGCAAACATCTAAGAGAGTCATGAAATTGTTCTACTACTCACATTTCTTGGAGTATCATAATGATGATATAGTATCCGAGAGATGTATCCAAACCTTGTTGGATCAATGATGAGATAAAATATTGATGCCATTATATTTTTTGTGGATTATGCTTTAGTGACTACCGCTTTTACACTTAATAGAGCATCATCATGATCCGTTGAAATGACACCATACGAGTTATGGCATGGGTATGAATCCTAATAGTCTTTTCTTAAATTTTGGTATGCATAGCATAAGTAAATAAGTTTACAACCAAAATCGGATGAATGTCTTTGTTGGTTATCCCAAAGAATTGATTGGGAATTCTTTCCACTATGAAGTAAATGACAAAAGTGTTTGTTAATGTTACTTGCTTATTTCCAAGAAATTGTTTTCTAGCACAATATTTGAGTGGGAGGACAATAGAACTTGATAAGGTTTATGAACCTGAGCATAATGATCAGAGTAGCGCAGCATCGGAAATTGGTTCCGGAAGCGACCACGATGATCATGGCTCCCATGACTACAAAGAGTTTTAGCCATGGAGATTGAAGTACATATTGAACCTTGTATGTATGGTTTACTTTGTGATCAAATAAATGATTTGTGGACAAAGGATTGATTGTGAACAATGATAAACCAACTACAAACAAAGAAATTATGATGGGCCCTGACTCCGTTAAAATGGCTATACGCCATGAAATCCAAGATAGATGAATACTTTTTGAAAGTAAATGGATCTATAAAATTGATGGACTTGGATGAAATATCATTGAAGAAGCTCGACTTGTCAAAAAGTTGTTTACGACAAAGTTCAAAGAGTTGACTACGATAAGATTAGATCTTCTGTAGCAATGCTTATAGTCTATATGGATTATTCTAGTAATTACTACATATTTCTTTTATGAGATATGTTAGTAGGATGGCAAAATACATTACTTATCAGAAGTGTGTATTAAAGATGTATACAAGATACAACCAAGAGTTTTGCTGGTCCGTGGAATACTAGATAGGTATACGAACTTCAATTGGATGAAGTAAGTATCGCGGAGTTGGAATCTTCACCAGATGAAATAGTCAAAGAGTTTTTTTTTAATTTCATCAGAAACGATGAAGAGGCTTGCATTTGCAAGAAATTAAGTGGGAGCGCTAAGACATATTTATAATACTTTATGTAGGTGACATATAGTTGGTTATAAATGATGTAATTATATACTTGATTAAAAGGTTTCATTGAGAAATTAATTTCAATGAAAGGATATGGACTGAAACATATCTAGTGTCAAGATCTATGAAGATAGATTGAAACACAAAATAAGTTTAAGTCAAAGTACATAGAATGGATATTGAAATAGTTCAATATAGAAATATTAAGAAAATGTTCTTGTCATGTGAAGTTTTAACAAGACTTGAGTGTATTTGATACTCAATGAGTAAAAACACATGAGTGATTATGGATCACGTATAATATGTACACAATCAGATGTCCTGTGCTCTAAAATGTTATGAGCATATACCAGAATGATTCATGAGATAATCATTGGACGACAGTAAGAGTATCCTTGAGTACTTTAGAAGAACCAAGGATATATATATATATATATATATATATATATATATATATAGTTTTGTATGGAGAAATGACAAACAAATCGCTGTAAGGTGATTACACCGATATTTGTTTTGTCACATATAAAAATAGAATTTCAATCTCAAATTAGACTAAGTGTTGTTTTAAAGGTAGCACAATGAGCTAGAAGTTGTCTATGTTAGATTTAGAAGAGTTCTAAATATTGTGACGGATTCTACAAACGAAGGCAGAGTATGTCATTGTTTTGACAAATGACTGAGGATGTTGAGTCAAGAAGTTCTTTGAGAACTTGGTGTAGTTCCGATAGTGTCAGAACTTTGAAGCTATATTGTATGTGACAATATTAGTGACTTATTTCAGACCGCGAAATTAAGGTTCCACCAGAAGATCAAACATATTTAATGCCAACTCATTTGGAAATGAGTGATGCGTTGAGATGCAAATGAATTACAAAATACATACGTTTCTGAGCGTGTCAGATCCGTTGACTAAAACCTCTCCCGTGAGCAAAACATGATAAAGCACTAGAAGGCCAAGGTGTTATATCTTTACAAATGTAAACTAGATTATTGACTCTAGTGCAAGTGGGAGACTGTTGGAGATATGCCCAAGAGGCAATAATAAAATGGTTATTATAATATATCTTTATGTTTATGATAAATGTTTATATGTCATGCTATAATTGTATTAACCGAAACATTAGTACATGTGTGATATGTAAACAACAAAGAGTTCCTAGTATACCTCTTAACTAGCTTGTTGATTAATGGATGATTAGTTTCATAATAATGAACATTGGATGTTATTAATAACAAGGTTATATCATTGTATGAATGATGTAATGGACACACCCAATTAAGCGTAGCATAAGATCACGTCATTAAGTTAATTGCTATAAGCTTTCGATACATAGTTACCTAGTCCTTATGACCATGAGATCATGTAAATCACTTATACCGGAAAGGTACTTTGATTACACCAAACGCCACTGCGTAAATGGGTGGTTATAAAGGTGGGATTAAGTATCCGGAAAGTATGAGTTGAGGCATATGGATCAACAGTGGGATTTGTCCATCCCGATGACGGATAGATATACTCTGGGCCCTCTCGGTGGAATGTCGTGTAATGTCTTGCAAGCATATGAATAAGTTCATAAGAGACCACATACCACGGTACGAGTAAAGAGTACTTGTCAGGAGACGAGGTTGAACAAGGTATAGAGTGATACCGATGATCAAACCTCGGACAAGTAAAATATCGCGTGACAAAGGGAATTGGTATCGTATGTGAATGGTTCATTCGATCACTAAAAGTCATCGTTGAATATGCGGGAGCCATTATGGATCTCCAGATCCCGCTATTGGTTATTGGTCGGAGTAAGTACTCAACCATGTCCGCATAGTTCGCGAACCGTAGGGTGACACACTTAAAGTTGGATGTTGAAATGGTAGAACTTGAATATGGAATGGAGTTCAAATATTTGTTCGGAGTCCCGGATGAGATCCCGGACATCACGAGGAGTTCCGGAATGGTCCGGAGAATAAGATTCATATATAGGAAGTCATTTTATGAGATTTAAAATGATCCGGAAGGTTCTATGGAAGGTTCTAGAAGGTTCTAGAAAAGTCCGGAAGAAACCACTATGGAAGGTGGAGTCCCTTCCATGGCCGGCCAACCCTAGAGGGGGAGGAGTCCCAAGTGGACTCCCCCTATGGGGGCCGGCCACCCCCCACATGGAAGGGGGGAATCCCACCCCAAGTGGGATTCCCACCTTGGGTAGGTTTCCCTATCACATGGAAGGTTTTGGGTTCGGGTCTTATTCGGAGACTTGTAGTCTAACACTTGGGGCTTCCACCTATATAATGAGGGACAAGGGGAGGGGGCCGGCCACCTCAACAAGCACAAGGTGGCCGCACCACCTCAAGTGGCCGGCACCCCCTCTCCCCAAACCCTAGCCGCCCCGCTCCTCCACTTCCCGCACGCTTAGCGAAGCTCCACCGGGTTTCTCCACCACCACCGACACCACGCCATCGTGCTGTCGGATTCAAGAGGAGCTAGTACTTCCGCTGCCCGCTGGAACGGGGAGGTGGACGTCGTCTTCATCAACAACCGAACGTGTGACCGAGTACGGAGGTGCTGCCCGTTCGTGGCGCCGTGATCAAGATCTTCTACGCGCTTTTGCAAGCAGCAAGTGAATGTCTACCGCAGCAACAAGAGCCTCATCTTGTAGGCTTTGGAATCTCTTCAAGGGTGAGACTCGATAATCTCCTCGTTGCTACCGTCTTCTAGATTGCATCTTGGCTTGGATTGCGTGTTCAAGGTAGGAAATTTTTTGTTTTCTATGCAACAAATCCCTACATCAGCTACCTCACATGATTATGGCCATATTTGTTATACCTATGTGACAGATCCTTATTCTATGATATTGTGCTACGAGATCTAATCATATTATGTGTAAGATGTATTGATAGATGCATATTATGTACCCCATTCTTAAGTATTTATTCTGATCCAACATCAATGCAAGAGCGTGTGTGGGGTTATGTGTGTATTATATGGAGTTACATGGTTTTACTGATTGGATAGTGACAATATTATCATGATATATTATGTCCTTGCCTTTTCTTTTGCTACCTCACTAGGGATAAAGTGAATGATGTGCTATGTTCGTCACGTGACAGTACTGATGATCTTGTTGGTTCAAGGTAGCATATTTGGTATGCAAACATCATGTCAAAGTACTTATTGCTATGCTATGTTAATTTTTAACATAAGATTGCATGGATTTTTCCCTTTGTTGTGGAGTATAAGAGAGATGTGTTGCATCATCTGTATGTTTGGACGTGATGCCCATATTAATTCTGATCTTACGCATACTACTTGAATGGATCGTAGCGAACAAGAGGGGGGTGAATGGCGCTATGGCAAGTTTTAATCTTTTTCAATTTTTATGCAACGGAAGGTAAAGGTGTGATCTTTAGCAATAGGGGTGATCCTACAATGAATATCGGACAAGTGCAACAAGTAAAGGAATCAACAAGATAACGAGAGTAAGGAGCGAGACAACCGGGGGGGCGCGAGGCGAGTCGATGTTTGTTTCCCGCAATTCCTTCCACTAAAGGAAGTACGTCTGCGTTGAGGAGGTGCTAGTCTCACACAAGAGACTAGGCGGCCACACCACGAAGGAAGGCCTCACCTTCTTCCTCGAGAGAGCTCCACAGAGGTGCTCTCCCTCTTCCACTAAGGCACTGGTCGAGGCGGTGATTCCTTCACAAGGTTGGGGCGAGCTCCACACACAAGGATGCTCCCAACACCCTATAGATCTAGTACATCACCAAGCTAGACTCCATAGCTGCACATCTCCAATGCTCCACCATAGGAACCCATCACCAATGCTCCACCATAGGAACTCTTCCAATGCTTCACCAAAGGAACTCTCCAATGCTCCACCAAAGGAACTCTTCCAATGCTCCACAAAAGGAACTCTTCTCCAAGATCCACTAAAGGAACCCTACCACCAAGATCCACTAAGGAATAGCTAGTATTGGTGAAATCTCTCTTGGTAGAACTATAGATCGGGGTCTCCTCCACCTATCCTCAAAGTTTGGGCAAGATTGGTTGGATGGGGAAGGAGATCCTCAAGGATTAAGCTCAGCAACAATGGAGGAGAGAGAGGGGGAAGAGATAAAATCATGTTGGGGAAGAAGGGGCCCTTAAATAGGCTCCTCCAAATCCAACCGTTATGTCCAGATTTGGCCTAAGCGGTACTACCGCTTCTGGGAAGCGGTACTACCGCTCTGAGTTCGAAATCCCCCCAGATCTGGTCAAAGGACGCAGAGCGGTACTACCGCTCGAGGTACCGCAATAGGGTCCAAACCTTACTGGACTCGAAGCGGTACCAGGGCGGTACCAGGGCGGTACGACCGTAACTCGGTTACGGTACCTAAGCGGTACCGGGGGCGGTACTACCGCTCGTGAGCGGTACTACCGCCCCAGGTACTGCAGGGGTACCGCAGCATGTTCTGGGGAACGAAAACAGCAGAGACTCAGAGCGGTACCAAGGGCGGTACCTATAGGGGTAGCGGTACTACCGCTACAGGTACCGGTAGTACCGGCCTTGCTAAATCTGGTTTTCTTCCCTTTTTCTCTCCAACCATGTCACCTCGCTAGACACACACAAAACAAGAAAACCTATTAACTACGCTTCAGTCTTTCGATCTTGACGCGTCCGGCGAGGTCACCATGCTCTTGCAAATCTAACAATGATACTCAAGGCACACGGTGAGATTACTCAAGTGTTGTCATCAAACACACAAAACTTGGGGTGTGAATTTTGCTCTTACAATCTCCCCCTTTTTGGTGTTTGATGACAACACAAGAGTTGACAATAACATATGATATTATGATGAGATCAATAGATTTGCAAAAACTCGACGGAGCTCCCCCCTACACATGTGCATATCATGAATATGTATTTGAATACAAATACACATGTTATAGAGTCATCACTCCCCCTAGTTTTTACAAACCAAGCACATATGCAACATAGATAAATGACATGTTCAAGTAGCATAAGCACAATATGGAGGCAACATAAGATCATGCACGGAGATTTGGGTGAAGATATCATACCATCGCCTTGAGAATACCCAAACTCACAATAGGATGCCTCCATAGGTTTGTTGATGTAGTCATAAGACAAGATAAGCAACTAGAACCAAACGGCTACAAACAACAAAATGTCCCCATCCACCTAGGAACTTCTCCCCCTTTGGCATCGGAACACCAAAAAGGAGGGTAACGAAACTAGAGGGATGGAGAAAAAGAACATACAACCAAGCTTGCAAAAAACACGAGCAAACCAGCTTGAAGGAGGTTCTCAAAAACAAGAAGAAGAAAACAAAGAAGAAAGACAAAACAAGGTCATGAAGAACAGAAAAACCCTCAAGAGGGGGTGTTGGTGGCCGAAGCCACCGTGTAAGAGTATAGTAGTTGTGAGGTCACGTAGATGTATCTAGGACTCACGGACTACAACTCAACATGAAGCTCATAAGTCACTTAATTGACAAATAGCAAATGTTTTGGATTTATTTATGCATTATGGGGGGAGTGATATCTCAATGGATTTATACCGCACTCCCCCTATGTCCATGCGTGCCTTTCATCGAGATATAACGGTAGGAGTGGTATGTGCACACGACGGTCAAGCAAATTTCGATGGATCAATGATATTTAGCTCATGCCTCAACTCAATAAAGCGCTTCTCATCCAAGGGCTTCGTGAAGATGTCCGCCAATTTCTCCTTGGTGCCAATATAGGATAGTACAATATCTCCGCGAGCAATATGGTCCCGGATGAAGTGGTTCCGTATCTCAATGTGCTTCGTCTTGCCATGAAGAACCAGATTGTAGGCGATCTTGATTGCGCTCTCATTGTCACACAAAAGAGGCACCTTGCTATACTCGAGTCCATAATCTCGCAAGGTTTGCCTCATCCATAAGATTTGAGCACAACTACTTGCCGCGGCAATATATTCGGCTTCCGCGGTGGAGACGGAGACACAGTTTTGCTTCTTCGAGGACCAACACACCAAAGATCTTCCAAGAAAGTGACATGCTCCGGAGGTAGACTTCCTATCAATCTTGTCGCCCGCCCAATCGGAGTCGGTGAAACCAACCAAAGCAAAGTCCGTGTCCCTTGGGTACCATAGTCCGAAGTGTGGGGTATCAACTAAATATCGAAAGATCCTCTTGACCGCCACAAGGTGGCTTTCCTTCGGACTTGCTTGAAACCATGCACACATACCAACGCTTAACATTATATCCGGGCGAGAGGCACAAAGGTAGAGAAGCGAACCTATCATCGAACGGTAGAGCTTGGTATCCACCGCCTTGCCGGCCTCGTCAAGAGTGAGTTGACACTTGAGTTGCATCGGAGTTCCAATCCCCTTGGCACCCTTCATATCAAAGCGCTTGAGCATGTCTTGGAGGTACTTTGCTTGATTGATGAAGGTGCCGTGTTGCATTTGCTTGATCTCGAACCCAAGAAAGTACTTGAGTTCACCCATCATTGACATCTCAAACCTATTTGTCATCAACATAGCAAACTCATCATTGAATTTTGTGTTAGTAGAGCCAAATATGATGTCATCTACATAGAGTTGGCATACGAAAAGCTCCCCATTGACCTTCTTAGTAAAAAGAGTGGGATTGATTTTCCCCACTTTGAAACCACGGTCTTCAAGCAACTCCTTGAGATGCTCATACCAAGCTCTAGGAGCTTGTTTGAGACCATATAGGGCCTTTTTGAGCTTGTAGACATGGTCCGGGAAATGGGGGTCCTCGAACCCCGGGGGTTTCTTCACATATACTTCCTCATGTAGAGGACCATTAAGAAAAGCACTCTTAACATCCATTTGTTGCAACTTAAAGCCATGATGTGAGGCAAAGGCCAAAAGGACACGGATGGACTCAAGCCTTGCAACGGGTGCAAAGGTTTCACCAAAGTCCACGCCTTCGACTTGAGAGTAGCCTTGTGCCACCAATCTTGCTTTGTGGCGGATGACCGTGCCACTTTCATCTTGCTTGTTCTTGAAGATCCACTTTGTGCCGATAACATTGCGGCAATGATCGGGTCGCTTCATGAGAGTCCATACATCATTCCTCTTGAAGTTTTTGAGTTCCTCTTGCATTGCATTCAACCAATCGGGATCTTTGAGAGCATCATCAACTTTGAGTGGTTCCTCCTTAGAGACAAAGGCGTGGTGCGCACAAAAGTTTGCAAGTTGCCTCCGAGTGGTAACATTTCTCTTTAGATCACCAATGATATTTTGCAAGGAATGAGACTTGAGACGCAAGTGTCTTGTAGTAGGATCTTCACGGAGAGTGTCGGCTTGAGGAGATGGTTCTTGTGAGTCCTCTTGGCCTTCATCATGGTTTAGGTCCTCGCCTTGACCTCCATTGTCGTTGAAAGGAGCATCATTGTCATGAGATCCGGATGGTTCGGGGGTATAGGGTATATTATTGTCCATGAAGATTATCCCCGAACCACTCGGAGAAGAACTTGAAGCTTGACCTTGGTCACTTGATGTTGGGTGTTGAGGTAGACGAGCTTGCGGTGTATGTTGTTCTTGAGCTTGTTGGGGTGAACTTGGACTTGATTGTTGTTGTAGATGTTGAGGTTGATCTTGAGGTTGAGGTTGAACTTGAGGTTGTTGTAGAGGTTGACTTGCATTTGTTAGATCAACGGAAGAAGCTTGGCCTTGTGGTGTAGATGGCTCCACTTGGGTGGAACTTGGTCCTTCCCCGGTACTCATAGAAGGTAGCTCTGGAGGTAGGCGAATGCCAACACCCATCCTTCCTATGGTATCGGGGGGAATTGCATCTCCTTTCTCACAAGAAGCACTTCTCTCCTCCAAAGATCTATCATCTTCATCGAACGTCACATCACAAGACTCTACAACACGTCCACTTGACTTGTTGAAGACTCTATAGGTGTGAGAATCCGTAGCATAACCAACAAAAATTCCTTCTTGAGCTCTTGAATCAAACTTGCATAGGCGCGTGTCCTTGACAAGTATGTAGCATTTGCATCCGAAGACCTTGAAGTATGACACATTAGGCTTGTTGCCGGTGAGGATCTCATATGGTGTCTTCTCAAGACCTTTGCGAAAGTAGAGGCGATTAGTAGCATGGCATGCGGTAGAGATAGCTTCCGCCAAAAAATTGTAGTTGGACTTGTATTCCATCATCATGGTTCGAGCGGCTTCGATCAAGGTTCGATTCTTCCTTTCGGCGACCCCATTTTGTTGGGGAGTATATGGCGTGGAGTATTGGTGTTGGATTCCTTCTTCGCCGAGGAAGTCATCCAATGTGTAGTTCTTGAACTCCGTTCCATTGTCGCTCCTTATTGCGAGGATCTTGTTGTCGTACTTGCGTTGAACTTGGTTGGCAAACTCCATCATGGTCCGTTGAGTCTCACTCTTGTACTTGAAGAAGAATACCCAACCATAGCGTGAATAGTCATCAACGATGACGAGGCAATACTTCTTTCATCCAAGACTTTCATGAGATGGTGGACCAAAGAGATCAACATGTAGGAGCTCCAAGCATCTTGTGGTAGAGATGATAGTCTTGGCCTTGTGAGGAGCTCCATGCATTTTTCCTTGTACGCAAGCCCTACAAACACGATCCTTGCAAAAAGAGACATCTTCTTTTAGTCCGAGAATGTGGCCACCCTTGTGGAGACTTTGCAAAGTCCTCATGTTGACATGGGCTAGTCGGCGATGCCATAACCAACCCTTGTCACCTTTGGCGAATAAGCAAAGAGCGGAAGACGTTGTCTTTCCGGAGAAATCGACAACATACAAACCGTTCTCTACATATCCAACAAAAGCTACATTGAGTGTCTTGCTCCACAAGAGGACCACCATATGTTCATCAAAGAATGTGCATAGGCCCATACGAGCAATTTGATGAACGGAGAGTAAGTTGTAACCAAGGGTCTCGACAAGAAGGACATTCACAAGTGAAATGTCGGGTGTTACCACCACCTTTCCAAGACCCAATACCTTAGAGCACGTGTTGTCGCCATATGAAACGGTGGAGAGAGAAGGCACGAGGTCGACAACAATATCCTTGCTTCCGGTCATATGACTTGTGGCTCCACTATCAACCACCCATTTAGCGCCACCGGAAGCATAGTCCTACAAGGAATCAAGTCTTGGATTTAGGTACCCATTTTTCAATGGGTCCTAGCATGTTAGTAACAAGGGGTTTGGGAAACCAAATAGTCCAATCAACATTGTCCTTTTGAGGACCAATAAAGCGAGCACGAATATGTCCATAGTAATCAACAAAAAGAACATGAGAAGGGTTGCTAGAGCCGGCGAAACCCGTCGAGGCGGAGTTGGGTACTCCATCTCTTCTTGAGCTTGCATTGCTCCCTTCAAGGTTGGTCTCCATGTTCTCCTTGTCCTTCTTCTTCTTGGTCCTCCTCTTCCTCTTTCTCTTTGGCTTGGTAGCCACTCCTCCTTCATTGCGCGAGCCCTCTTTGGCTCCATCTTTAGCTTCAATGATTCCTTCCAAGTACTTGGCTTGAACTTGGAGTCTATCAACCTTGGCCTTCAAGCGATTGACTTCATCTTCATGCTCCGGGTGAGGATGGCAAATATCAAACACTTGGACTTCCTTTGCCCTGTTCACCCGGAAGTGTTCCATCAAAGCTTCTTCTTGGAGAGCGTTCATCTTCATGAGCATGCGCTTGTCATTCTCCATCTTGGCAATGTCACTTTCATGAGTGCATCATGCACGGTCCTTGCTCAAAGGAAAGTACTCCTTCAAGGTTTCTTCTTGCATGGAGTTGACCTCCATGAGCTTGGCTTCCCTTCTCTTCAAGGCGGCTATTTCCTCCTCATGATCACAACACGTATCCTTCTCCTTGCTCATGCCGAGACACTCCACCAACGACTCTTCTTGCTTTCTACTCAAACTCAATAGCTTGGCCTTGGTGATCTCAAGAGCGGCAATTTCTTCTTCATGGTTGCAACATGAGGTCTTATCTTTGAACAAGCGGTAGTACTCATCCAAGGCTTCTTCTTGAAGAGCATTGACCTCCAAGAGGAGAGCATTGTGCCTCCTCAAGGAAGTAACTTGATCCACAAGCTCATCATGACAAGAATTGGGGTCTTCATCATCTTTCCCTTTGTTGGCTTCCTCGAGCGAGAGCATCTTCTTCTTGAGGTCACCAACCAACTCAAGAGCATGGTCTCGATCCTTGGTGAGTCGTGAAACAATAGCTTCATTCTTGTCTTCAAGAACGATGACACTAGCTTCAAGAGACATGCGAAGATTCCTCTCATCATCAAGCTCCTCCTTGAGATTGGCAAGCTCAAAGGCCGCTTCCCTTTCCAACTTCTCCCTCTTCTCAATAAGATCTTGTGCCGCACCAAGTTGGGCTAAGAGAGCCCCAACATAAATCTTGGTGTCCCCCTTCATGTTAGTGAGAAAAGAATCCAAGGAATCCAAACCCATAATCTCACGTTTAACAATGAGACTAGTGGCATCATCAATATATAAGGCATTAGTCGAAGATGATGGTTTGGAAGGGGATTTTACCTCCGTGGATACCTTTGCCATAAGGCAACGTGCATTGTTGGTGACGAGGTTCTCATTAGGAGAGTCGAAGAGGGAGATAGAGGGAGTGGAAATGGCGATGGCGGCCACTCCCTCTCCTTCCTTGTTGGAGCGCTTGTCCTCATGCTCTCCATCTTCATCGGAGGAGTACTCTTCTCGAATGATGAAGGCTCTAGGCTTCTTGTTGGAGGAGACCTTGTCGTCATCGGACCTTGGGGAGAACTTGGAGAATCCTTTGGAGAGTGGCTTGTACCTATCCTTTGGGATAAGCCTTCCACCATGATCTTCTCTTCTCTCAAACATACAATCCGCGACAAAATGATTCTTGTCACCACAATTGTAGCATGTTCTTCCCTTTGTCCGTTCTCTTGGGCTCTTGGAGAGTCTTCTTGGAGAATCACGTGATCTTCTTGGTCTTGTGTTTCGGGACACGTTTCCATCCCAAAACGTCTTGGCGGCGAGAGCCATGTGCTCATGGTAGTTGATCTTGAGATCATCCGGTCCCCACTCAATGGGATCCTCATCGCTTTCACTAGCTTCATGCACCTTCATCTTCAATGCAAGTTTGGGCTTGCGGGAGTTGTGGGCGCGAGCAACAAGATCCTCCGCATTCTTCTTGGAGATGTCCAAAGCGATGACCTCGCTAAGGACTTCATCGGATGTCATAGCACGGAAGGAGGCGTTTTGGCGGATGGCCGTCAACTTCACTTCCTCATAAGGGATGAGAGCGTTGTAGAACTTGCGCTTGATCCAATGGTCATCCACGAACGTTGCTCCAAGATCTTGCATTTGCACGGCAAGAGCGATGAGGCGCCGATACATTTCTTCGGGGGTCTCTCCTTCAATCATGACGAAATTGTCGGCCATGTTGTTCACTTCATCAAAACGAGAGCTTTGGATGCTTGCATTGCCGAGCAAGAGCTTCTCAAGTTTGTCCCATGCTTCCTTGGCGGTCTTGAGCGAGCGGATATGAGCGCGGTCCTTGGGGGTGATGGCCATATGAATCATGTTGATGGAGGTGGCATTGAGTTGGTCATCCACCACATCTCTTCTTGTCAAGCTCTTCGGATCTCGTGGTGAATAGCCCTCCTCAATGATACGCCAAAGCTCGGTAGAAGCGCTGCGCACATGAGAACGCATTAAGAATTGCCAATTCTCAAAGTTGTTTGACTCGAGTAGCGGTGGTGAACCATGCGACAAGATATGCGGCATCGGAATTGGAACGTTTATGGTGTAATCATTTGGTGGTGGCACCGCATGATAACTCCCTTGACGTTCCGCTACCGGTGTGTCATCATCCTTCCCTTTTGTTGAAGTGCCGGTATCCCCAAGCCCTTCCTTTTGTGAATCTTTTGTCGCTTCCGCGACAAAATCAACAAGAGGAAGGGTGTTAGCTTTTGGTGGCGGATCCTCGACACTTGCTTTTGGTGGAGGGTTTGGTTTTTGTACAACCAACTCCATCATCATCGCCTTCATTTGGGCAACGGTGGATGACTCCAATTTCTTGAGGTCATCCAATGTAGCCGTCGTGGAATCGATGGGTGATGATGGAGCGGGTGGCACAAGGGAAGGTGACCCATTCTTATCCGCCTCTTGTTCGGCCATTTCTTAGGCGGTAAAGCCCGAGCAAGAAAACCTCGCTCTGATAACACTTGAATGGATCGTAGCGAACAAGAGGGGGGTGAATGGCGCTACGGCAAGTTTTAGTCTTTTTCAATTTTTATGCAACGGAAGGTAAAGGTGTGATCTTTAGCAATAGGGGTGATCCTACAATGAATATCGGACAAGTGCAACAAGTAAAGGAATCAACAAGATAACGAGAGTAAGGAGCGAGACAACCGGGGGGCGCGAGGCGAGTCGAGGTTTGTTTCCCGCAGTTCCTTCCACTAAAGGAAGTACGTCTGCGTTGAGGAGGTGCTAGTCTCACACAAGAGACTAGGCGGCCACACCACGAAGGAAGGCCTCACCTTCTTCCTCGAGAGAGCTCCACGGAGGTGTTCTCCCTCTTCCACTAAGGCACCGGTCGAGGCGGTGATTCCTTCACAAGGTTGGGGCGAGCTCCACACACAAGGATGCTCCCAACACCCTATGGATCTAGTACATCACCAAGCTAGACTCCATAGCTGCACATCTCCAATGCTCCACCATAGGAACCCATCACCAATGCTCCACCATAGGAACTCTTCCAATGCTCCACCAAAGGAACTCTCCAATGCTCCACCAAAGGAACTCTTCCAATGCTCCACAAAAGGAACTCTTCTCCATGATCCACTAAAGGAACCCTACCACCAAGATCCACTAAGGAATAGCTAGTATTGGTGAAATCTCTCTTGGTAGAACTATAGATCGGGGTCTCCTCCACCTATCCTCAAAGTTTGGGCAAGATTGGTTGGATGGGGAAGGAGATCCTCAAGGATTAAGCTCAGCAACAATGGAGGAGAGAGAGGGGGAAGAGATAAAATCGTGTTGGGGAAGAAGGGGCCCTTAAATAGGCTCCTCCAAATCCAACCGTTATGTCCAGATTTGGCCTAAGCGGTACTACCACTTCTAGGAAGCGGTACTACCGCTCTGAGTTCGAAATCCCCCCAGATCTGGTCAAAGGACGCAGAGCGGTACTACCGCACGAGGTACCGCTCGAGGTACCGCAACAGGGTCCAAACCTTACTTGACTCGAAGCGGTACCAGGGCGGTACCAGGGCGGTACGACCGTAACTCGGTTACGGTACCTAAGCGGTACCGGGGGCGGTACTACCGCTCGTGAGCGGTACTACCGCCCCAGGTACTGCAGGGGTACCGCAGCGTGTTCTGGGGAACGAAAACAGCACAGACTCAGAGCGGTACCAAGGGCGGTACCTATAGGGGTAGCGGTACTACCGCTACAGGTACCGGTAGTACCGGCCTGGCTAAATCTAGTTTTCTTCCCTTTTTCTCTCCAACCATGTCACCTCGCTAGACACACACAAAACCAGAAAACCTATCAACTACGCTTCAGTCTTCCGATCTTGACGCGTCCGGCGAGGTCACCGTGCTCTTGCAAATCTAACAATGATACTCAAGGCACACGGTGAGATTACTCAAGTGTTGTCATCAAACACACAAAACTTGGGGTGTGAATTTTGCTCTTACACTACTATTTGCACCCTCACATCTATTGATGAATTACTATTTGTCCACTACAACTTAAAAGAGAGAATAGTCAAGTGAACACATGAACCTCGGTCCACTTTTTATCATAAGAAACACCTTTATATTGTTTTTATCTTGTTTTCTAATTGCAGCACTATTTTAATCCGAAAATACAAAAATATTTAATTTTCTTATTTGCATCCAAAACACCAAAAACAATCAACCTCTTTACAATTTTTACTTAGTTATTTTATTTTATCTAGTTTTACTCGTTTTATTTTACTTGTGTTTTATTTACTTACGCGAAACCTTGTGGTTGACAACCACATGGTGGAGTTGGGGACACAAAACTTTTATTTTACTTGCAGGATTGCTAGAAGAAGGGAGAAGAGAATACTCTCTGTCCAGTTCCCCAAAAGTTTGATATAAACCCTCGAGTCACCCTTGTGGGGAAGATACTCTGCTGATACAACACTCTGCACTTGGAGTCCAAACGTATCAAGATCTTTTTGGTGTTGCTACTAGCCATCATCAGCTGACAAATCCGGCCCTCCTCCACGCACAGAAGGTGTTTGGTGACTTGTCTGGTAGGTGCGGCAGGTCGCAGTTCGTTGCCTCCTCTGCACGGATGAATTTTAACCATTTGTTTTGCTTCAGACATGGATAGTGACGGCGGGATGATCTTCCAAATGATGGAGGACGAGCAAGCCTTCGACAATGACATTGGAGAGCCTTGTTGATCATCACGTCCCTCCAAATCATTTTTGACACCGATGCGAAGAAGAGGAAGAGGTTGCGCCGCGGAGGTTCAAAGGCGGGAAGAAGTCGATTGTGGGGACCCCGGACTAGCTGTCCGAAATTCCCTGTTATGTATACAGTTCACGATCCCATGATCAGTGCATCGTGAACACATAACCGAACTGATATCAAATTACACCATCCATTACAAAGCGGAATAAGAAAATTACAACATGGTCACATGACCAAAACTTACATAATAGCCTCGAAGGGCCTAACTAAACATCAGAGTAGCATCATCACTTCAGCAGCGCAGTACCCAAGTCATCTGCCATAACCCTACATGCAACTGACTGGGAAGACGTTCCTAGCTCGCATAGACGTCGCCAACTCCTTCTTCATTCGTCATGTTCCTCCAAGTCTGGCCAAGTAAATAGCCAGGGACAAAGCCGTGAGTACACTGGAATTGTACTCGCAAACCATCAAGAAGGGTGCTAACAATGCTAACTAAAAGAGACAAGAGAGGAAGAATAGTTTCTCTTGTGGATATAGCATGTGAAAGAGAAATAGTTTCTCTTGTGGATATAGCATCCCGACATCGCAATTGATGGAGACACTAAAGTGGTACTATGACATATCTATATCTTTATTGAAGAAGAGTTAGCATACCGCCATCTCAGGTGATGGGAATACTAGGGAAGTCCTATGACATCTCCATATCTTTGTTAAAGAAGAGTTCCTCTTCAAGAAACATTTAGGAAAGAGTTCCCCACTTGGTCTTATTTTTCACGACCATCTCCATATGGTCAACACACGCCCTTTTTCCGTACCCTTCCGGTACATCCAACACAACACTTTCTTTGCAAAGCATTTATCAAAACAAAACTCAAGCCCCGGTAAAGGTAGACCTTTGCAACCCGTCCATGACCGCGGACGCGGCTATTCGAATAGATTTAACTCTGCAGAGTTTGCACACTTTCCCCACAACTATCCGGATACCTATCGTGTGGGCATCATCCCCGCATAACAACATATGCCACGACGGATACCCGGACATAACCTTTCGCCCATCTCCACTGGCACGAGTCCTTCCCTGCGGGCTTACCCCTTCCCGGCACCCCGGCAGCATACCTCCTTTTGAGCGTATCTCCGGCGCAATGACAGAAGACCCTCAGTAATCGTCCGGCTATCAGTTAAGACAGTGTATTGCCTCCTCCAGAGCGCAACCCGGCGTCGGAGGTCGTCATGACCCTCCCTAGAAAGTTGTGAAGGGTGCTCCTTCTAGCTTCAACAAACTACGGGCTAAGCCCCGTCCCACACCAGGGTAGAGTGGTTGCGCGATAAAAGTTGGGCTGGTGTACACTTATACGCAGTGCTCCTTTTTAGAAACCATTTCTTTTTCCCACAACACCTCGGTTGTTCAACCAACCTCCATACACCTCTTTTCCAAACATCTTTATCAAGATCCTTTGCTTTCATAAACCATACACTTGGGTTAACTCACCCAAGGTTTTCATAAACATTTACAACAAGGTAAACCTTGAGGGGTTCCCAACCTATATTTTCATGAGAAGGAACTAATACAACACCATGGCCAAGATGAAGGTCATCATGCCATGAGAGTATATGTGAGTGGCATAAAGAGGATCCTACTTGCTTAAGGTAAGCATGTAAGATGATAAAATAAGGTGGATCAAACTTTCAGATTTGTGGTGCTACTATACAACTTTGGTGGTGTAGGTATTCTACCCATCCATCATTCATGAGGGTCCACGGCATACTTCTCTCAAGTTGAGAATTACACCAAGCTTCATGACCTTGATACTTCTAGACTCAACAAGGTGGGGGTGTGGTGTAAGACTCTATTTTGGAAATGACATGCTCATGTTGAGCACACAAGTGGACCCAAGGGAGTAGCACGGCCGTGATACCGTGCATCCCTCCAACATGTGAACAAAGGTGAAAGACCACCACAAGGAAATACTCCAATTACATCCATACAAAGACCAACATAGAGAGAACATCACATAAGGGATAAGATGCTTAGGGACATCAAAAATTGACATCCAACACCACATCATTCAGAGTTCAAAGATGGCTTGCCTTGGCTTATTTGTCCCTGGAATTCTTCAACTCCATCAATATAAGAATCCCAACAACATAAATAAAATCCTCGTCCGATTCCTCTTCTTCTTCTCCTCCGGAATAGTTCGCATCTATCGCCGAAAAATATAAAAGGAACACAATCAATCACATTGCACCAACAAGACAACATTCAACAATCAACAACTAACCATGCAGCCAAGGTATAACATACTAAGGACTTATAGATACCACAAACAACTTAAAGAGAACCCATTTTATTTACCTAGTAAAGGTATGAGAGTATCACAACTTAGCAATTGCCTCTCTCGGTTATCACCATGGTATAAACCAATTATCCCCTGGTAGATAACATCATGAAGAGGACAAGAGCATTAGTTTGGCATCACAAACATTCACAACATAATTTCAAACATTTTTGGAAAAGTAGAAATCAGTTTTCCTAGTTTAATTTGCTCACTTAACACTATACAAAAATAGGATGCAAACCATATACCACATCATTTGAAAACTTAAGCAAAACAAAAGAGCTAAAGTTAGGTTGCAGAGGTTTTGTTTTGCAAGCATAAAACAAAGGTTGCCCACCTCTACTAAAAAGAGTTGGTCAAGGATTTTAAATAAACCAAAAAGTTTTGTTTCAGCAATGCATGTCACACATAAACATTACTAACAGCAACAAATATGTATGAACAGAGACTAATAATATTTTTCCTAGATAGCCAGTACTAATACAAGACTAACCCAATTGGAATCACCCAAAAATATTAAACCTACAATTTTAGGAATTTCTTTGAATCTGACTGTACAGAAAACAAGATCTGTAAGCCATAAATCGTAGAAAAATCCTAAAAATATAAGGCCACTGGCATTTGAAAGGTAATTAAACAGAGATGCATACACAATTGGATTTGGGTTCAAATTGTTTCTGAAACTCTCACAAATGGATTGACAAGGTTACTGCATGTTTTCACCATTTGCTTTAACTAAGGAGTTGCAGAATAGATAAAGGTTTGAAACTTGTTTGAGATGATTAAGAAAACATTCAGTAATCCTACAGAATTGGAATCACTCAATTAGGTTCAAAAATGGATTTTTGATGAATTAAAAGCTAACAGCCATGTCTGCAGAACATACAGAACAAGTTTAATTCATCAAAAATCATACACAAATCATAAAAATATGAGGTCTGCTGCATCTGAAAGGTATTGAATAGGTGGTTCTTATCCAGTTGGTTTCATTCAAAAATTCGTCTCCAAGCTCCTGGTTTAATTCGACAAATTCAGATCTGATCAGATCTTGATCTGTGAGCCATTTCAGTTTCAGGAGGTCAATCGAAGTGAAACCACCGCCAAAATGAAGGTATTGGAGAGCGCTTTCACCCACAGTTTAGTTTGCTCAAAAAGGTTTGGTAAAACGGGAGAAATCTAACAAAGAGTGATTCTGCATGTTTGCAGAACTTTATTTACCATGCAAAATCCGTAACGAATTTGAGGATGAGACCAACGCCAAATTGTAGATCTTTTCAATACCTATCTGCAGAACTTTGAACCTCTCGATTTTAATCTGCACACGAGATTTGGCGGATTTTACAAGATCGTACCAGAATCTGAAACAGCAAGAAAGCAGAAATTACAGCAAGTTTTTGGACGAACTTTGCTCAAGAACTTCAGATCTGAGGATTGCTCAACCTTCTCCATGCTTGGACCAACATGCACCTGCATCAAGATCCAATCTTAGCAATGGAGGAAGAAGAAGAGGAGATTAAACCATCTAGGGTTGGGGAGAAGATGGAGGGGGAGGCTCTCATGGTGAGGATGAGCTTGAGGGAGGAAGGAGCTGCATCTTGGTGAGCTTTCCATGGCCATGGCCAGCCATGGAGTTGAGAGGAGCAGCATTTTCGTGGGGGAGTGAGGGAGAAGAGTGTGAGGGAGTGGAGAGAAGAAAAATGAGGGCCAAAGGTGGAGGAGGTGGCCGGCCAAGTCCCTTTTATAGAGGGAGAGGGGTGGCTGCCTCCTTATTTGATTGGTGGAGGTGGGTGGCTGCCCATTTAGTTATTTGGTTAGGTGGGAGTACAAGGCTTGTGGAGGAAGAAAGTAAGGAGGGAGAGCTGGCCGAATTTCTTGCCATGGCCGGCTCCATTCTTGCCAAACTCAAGTGAACAATGTGAGAGAGGGCACAACATCCATGTGAATAGATCAATCATGATATTGAGGAAATAATGTCAATGAGAGACTCTGATGCTAACAAAATTAGGAGTAGATACAAATAGATATAAAGGAGTATGAGGGTAACATGTGTCATGAGAATAATTTCCACCACTTTGGTTGAGACCAACCTATGAAGAAGATAATTCCCGAGGTAGAGTTGATTAATAGAAGTTTTTATTTGAATTCAAGATTGAAAAGATTGGGATTGACCACATGCAACAATGCATGAGAATGCCAAGGTAGATGGGATGGTGATGGTGGCTTAGTCAATGATAGAGCAAGATTAAGAGGGATGGTGAGTGAAGTATCCAAATACTCACAAGGATGGATATATTGACAGAAATCATCAATTCATGAGGTCAAGATGATGATGGAAAATAATAGAGGAGTGAGATAGGTATGATGAAATATAAGTTGCTCTTCAAATAAGAGGTCAATTGGGAGTGATTTGAAAGTATCAAATGATCATCCATTTGATCAAGAGTTGGAGAATGAGGGGATACCATGTGGCAGAATCAGAGATGTGCGGGGGATGCCATTTGAAGTAGAACTTATTTGAAAAGTATTTGGAACACCTCAATTGTCTAGGGACAATTGGGGATGAACTCAAGTGGAATGAAATTTGAGAGTGTTGAGATAAAACTAGTTGGAACATAGGAGTTCAAAATATTCTACTTACTTTCCCAAGTAAAGTAGAGTTTTTCTCAAATGTAAAAATAAGCAAGAGGGAAACAAGAAATGGTATAGGTACCATAAACAAGCCTTTTGTTAAAAAGAAAACAAAATAGAAAGTGATGTTTCAGAAATCAGTATTTGTTAGAAATGGGATGAAAATCAAAACCCATTTCAGTCCTTGGTTTTCTCTGAAGAAATATCTTGAAAAGATTTAATAAAACTAGAAGTAGTTTTGTGATCAAAACTAGAGAAGGAAAATCAATAGGATTTTTGAGAGAGAAAACTAATTTAGGGAGAAGTGTTCTCAAGGGTAGATGATGGCTACAAAATGTACCCATCATTCCCACTCTTGGTTTTGTGAAGATTAAACTTGAATAAACACAAGAGGCAAAAGTGCATAAAGTGATCTAGTGCAGAAACACTGGATAAGGTATGAGATCAAGTTAAATATAGGAGTTGCAAGGATAGACTGGGACATGCAAGACGTGGAAGTTGAAGAGGGTGTTGCATAGATGGAATCCATGCATTGAGATCAACAATAACAGTCGTGAGTGCTTAGAGATCAATAACCAAAGTCTGGACATTTTAAGCCTGTCAACACAGATGGTCGACATGGCCTCAAAACCAACAAGGATGAGTGGGTATAAGAGAGGGATGTAGCTAGGGGAAGATGATCCCAAGTTTTGAATTAAGGATGATTGAGCTAGGTTGCACCACAAGGACAAAAATCAAGGTGGCACACTCAGGTTGCCATCAGGAAAAGAGTTTGATGTAGTAAAAAGGAAAACAACTTTTCCTAGGACACACATGTGTTTTATTAGGTGAGTTCTTTGTTTTACCACTAGAGGTGTTGTTCTAAGAGGTGGCTCAAGACAAAACTCAACAAGAAATCAAGACAACACATCTACCAACAGATCAAGGCAATTCATCATAACAAACAGATCAAGGCAATTCATCTTAATTAGTCTATAGAAAAAGTTTTTGTTCCCCCTAATTTTTGCAATAAGGACAAATAAACAAGTTTGCAAAAGTGGGGCGTTACAGATCCTTCCACCCTTAAAATAATCTCGTCCCGAGATTACTGAGCGTAGAACTAGAGGGGTTGTAAAGCTTAACGAAAGTTAGACTCCATCCTTCTGTAGATGCACCATTGTAGAGAAGGTCGTTGCTTCATCTTCTAGCAGACATGATGGATTCCTGCCGATGGCGAGCTTCATGAAGAGGTTGACTACTCCCTGCAGATGTTAGACCTGTAGCTTCTTAACGACCCTAGTGGAGCTCACGACTTTGGAAATTTAGTGCACTCCAATGGTGCCTTAGCAGGGTTGAAAACTTTTTAGAGTTAGCTTAAATTTAGTGGAAGACGAAGTCTTCCACCCTTAAAATTGTTCACCGGGGAGGGGGCGTTAAAAACTGTAAGCTTCGGCCACGGGTCTTGTCGGGCGCTTCTTGGAGAAGTCATTGACCTCCTGTCTTGAGTTGAAAACATCTTCAGAGGGCGTTGTGTAGTCCATGGCTTCAAGAGGGGTTAGTGCAATCCCAAGTTTTCAACGGTGTTTTATAAAGGTAGAAAATTTTAGGGTTAGCTCCACATTTTAGTGGAAGGCGAAGCCTTCCTCCCTTAAGATTTTTCATCGGGCTTTCAGAAAAACTCAGAGCTTCTGCCTTGTGGTCCTATCTGGGGCTTCTAAAGAAGTCGTCGAAATTCAGTTGTAGAATCTTCGGGGCAACGTGCAGACCACATCTTCAAGAGGCACTCACGTGTTAACTAAACCATATGGGATGTGCGGTGAGTTAGTAAGTTGATGAAACACCTAGTTGGTATCCATATGAAGCCGCAACAGAGAGCGTCGAAGAAAATCTTCAGCTTGCGGGTTGGTGCTGACTTACAACAGTTGGTGAGCGGGTAAGTTGCACCTAGTCTTGAGTTCTTGAGGTATCTTCAGGAGTCTTCACTTGATGAGGACCGATGAACCATGTAATGTAGCTTGACTTTGACGCTATTGTTCTCTCAGCTTGTTGGACGGTGTGTTAGAGGGTGGTTTCAAGAAGATATCCTCGAGGTTAGTGCGATTGTACTCCAAGGTTAGACCAAGTTAGTAGGTCTTCTCGCAGAGGTGCAGTCACTCTTGAAGGTAGGGCTTCTATTTTCTTGATGAAGTGGAGATGCTTCAGCGGATCTTGAAGGTATTGGCTTTTGCTTTGTTGGTGCAGTAGAGATGCTTCAGATGACCTTGAAAGTAGTCGGCGTAGATAGGGGTCTGAGTTAGTCTCCCTGACGGTTGAAATACAACTGCTAACGGGTTTAGAGTTAGAGCTTTCCGTTAACCTATCCAACTAACTAACAGTTAGCATTCATCGGCGAGGCAAACTTTAATCCTATCATAGCATGTGACACCCATACAATCATAACCAGAGACAAAATACCACTAACAGAGGCTACCGGTATTTTTCCTAGATGCACAGTAACAAAACAAGATCAACACAATTGGAATCATTCAAAAATATTTATTTTTCAATTTTTGAGACTCAAAATACTAACCAGAAACAGTGATCAAGTTTTATTTATTAAAAATCGTACAAAAATCCTAAAAATACACGGTCAGTGGCATCTGAAAGATAATTTCATACTGGTTCTAGTGAAATTTGAATCACATCAATCGGAGCTACCAAACTATTTGTATTAGCAAAACAGTATACTGGCAGATTTCCGTTTTTAATTTCTGTTTTACAAATTTCAAACAATTAAAAAGGGCGGGAACGTCTAAATAGCAAGACATACATGCACACAACAAACAGATAAAATACGCCCACGCAACACACTTAGGGAACTACAAGCAATCAGCACACCAAACAAGGCACTCTAAGTATCTAGAGATACCTAATACGTGGGGGTAGCTCAATCAAAGTGATCGAGTTTGTCCTATCCATCCTATAGGTTTGGGGGCTGGTCACATATGTTGGCGTCTTCATCTTGTTAACATCATCTTTAATAAGGATTCTCGAAGCAGAGGGTGGTGATGCGGCCTAGTGTTGAGTCGTCGATGTTGAAGTGGAGGCGAAAACTGTGTAGAACTTCTGATCTCAACATCTCTGTGACGTGAGGTCTTCAGAGGGGTAGCTATTGAGGAACTCCCAAGGTCGACAACTTCTTGTAGCTGGCCTAAAAATTACTAGTCAAGAACTGAGGACTTGATCCCTGACGACTGCAAAAAGTGCGAGTCCATGGAGGAAGAAGGTCAGCTCCTTGACAGACTTTGGTGACAACCAAAGGCATGATCTTATTATCCCTTTATGTGCAGGACTAAGTCGGCGTCCGATCTTCAATAGTTGTCGTTGGGGATACGTGAGACTTCATAAAAGGTTGATCCATCTTCGACGTCGAGTCTCCGGTCTGAGTTGGGGACATCGTCCAACATGTAGGTTCGAAGTGGTTGAGACAGTAGAGCAAGAATTTAAAAACCTTTTTATAAAGCGGAGAGATAAGAATTCAGAAGCTTTGAATAAATAAGAGGGATAGAAGCTATACTTCCGACTAAAGAAAGAATTTGTTTCGTAAATATTTTCCCCAAGTACTTGTTTCCTAACAAACGTCCATGCTAACTAAGGTCTCCTACAGTCAGGATAGCTCTGATACCAGCTCTGTGGGGACCCCGGACTAGCTGTCCGAAATTCCCTGTTATGTATACAGTTCACGATCCCATGATCAGTGCGTCGTGAACACATAACCGAACTGATATCAAATTACACCATCCATTACAAAGCGGAATAAGAAAATTACAACATGGTCACATGACCAAAACTTACATAATAGCCTCGAAGGGCCTAATTAAACATCAGAGTAGCATCATCACTTTAGCAGCGCAGTACCCAAGTCATCTGCCATAACCCTACAGGCAACTGACTGGGAAGACGTTCCTAGCTCGCATAGACGTCACCAACTCCTTCTTCATTCGTCATGTTCCTCCAAGTCTGGCCAAGTAAATAGCCAGGGACAAAGCCGTGAGTACATTGGAATTGTACTCGCAAACCATCAAGAAGGGTGCTAACAATGCTAACTAAAAGAGACAAGAGAGGAAGAATAGTTTCTCTTGTGGATATAGCATGTGAAAGAGAAATAGTTTCTCTTGTGGATATAGCATCCCGACATCGCAATTGATGGAGACACTAAAGTGGTACTATGACATATCTATATCTTTATTGAAGAAGAGTTAGCATACCGCCATCTCAGGTGATGGGAATACTAGGGAAGTCCTATGACATCTCCATATCTTTGTTAAAGAAGAGTTCCTCTTCAAGAAACATTTAGGAAAGAGTTCCCCACTTGGTCTTATTTTTCACGACCATCTCCATATGGTCAACACACGCCCTTTTTCCGTACCCTTCCGGTACATCCAACACAACACTTTCTTTGCAAAGCATTTATCAAAACAAAACTCAAGCCCCGGTAAAGGTAGACCTTTGCAACCCGTCCATGACCGCGGACACGGCTATTCGAATAGATTTAACTCTGCAGAGTTTGCACACTTTCCCCACAACTATCCGGATACCTATCGTGTGGGCATCATCCCCGCATAACAACATATGCCACGACGGATACCCGGACATAACCTTTCGCCCATCTCCACTGGCACGAGTCCTTCCCTGCGGGCTTACCCCTTCCCGGCACCCCGGCAGCATACCTCCTTTTGAGCGTATCTCCGGCGCCATGACAGAAGACCCTCAGTAATCGTCCGGCTATCAGTTAAGACAGTGTATTGCCTCCTCCAGAGCGCAACCCGGCGTCGGAGGTCGTCATGACCCTCCCTAGAAAGTTGTGAAGGGTGCTCCTGCCAGCTTCAACAAACTATGGGCTAAGCCCCATCCCACACCAGGGTAGAGTGGTTGCGCGATAAAAGTTGGGCTGGTGTACACTTATACGCAGTGCTCCTTTTTAGAAACCATTTCTTTTTCCCACAACACCTCGGTTGTTCAACCAACCTCCATACACCACTTTTCCAAACATCTTTATCAAGATCCTTTGCTTTCATAAACCATACACTTGGGTTAACTCACCCAAGGTTTTCATAAACATTTACAACAAGGTAAACTGATGGCGTGTAACTCACACGTTCGTTGGGAACCCCAAGAGGAAGGTATGATGCGCACAGCAGCAAGTTTTCCCTCAGAAAGAAACTAAGGTTTATCGAACCAGGAGGAGCCAAGAAGCACGTTGAAGGTTGATGGCGGCGGGATGTAGTGCGGCGCAACACCAGGGATTCCGGCGCCAACGTGGAACCTGCACAACACAACCAAAGTACTTTGCCCCAACGAAACAGTGAGGTTGTCAATCTCACCGGCTTGCTGTAACAAAGGATTAACCGTATTGTGTGGAAGATGATTGTTTGCAGAAAACAGTAGAACAGTATTGCAGTAGATTGAATTTCAGTAAAGAGAATTGGACCGGGGTCCACAGTTCACTAGAGGTGTCTCTCCCATAAGATAAACAGCATGTTGGGTGAACAAATTACAGTTGGGCAATTGACAAATAAAGAGGGCATGACCATGCACATACATATCATGATGAGTATAGTGAGATTTAATTGGGCATTACGACAAAGTACATAGACCGCCATCCAACTGCATCTATGCCTAAAAAGTCCACCTTCAGGTTATCATCCGAACCCCCTCCAGTATTAAGTTGCAAAGCAACAGACAATTGCATTAAGTATGGTGCGTAATGTAATCAACAACTACATCCTTAGACATAGCATCAATGTTTTATCCCTAGTGGCAACAGCACAACACAACCTTAGAACTTTCTGTCACTGTCCCAGGTGTCAATGCAGGCATGAACCCACTATCGAGCATAAGTACTCCCTCTTGGAGTTACAAGCATCTACTTGGCCAGAGCATCTACTAGTAACGGAAAGCATGCAAGATCATAAACAACACGTAGATATAACTTTGATAATCAACATAACAAGTATTCTCTATTCATCGGATCCCAACAAACGCAACATATAGAATTACAGATAGATGATCTTGATCATGTTAGGCAGCTCACAAGATCCGACAATGATAGCACAATGGGGAGAAGACAACCATCTAGCTACTGCTATGGACCCATAGTCCAGGGGTAGACTACTCACACATCACACCGGAGGCGACCATGGCGGCGTAGAGTCCTCCGGGAGATGATTCCCCTCTCCGGCAGGGTGCCGGAGGCGATCTCCTGGATCCCCCGAGATGGGATCGGCGGCGGCGGCGTCTCTGGAAGGTTTTCCGTATCGTGGCTCTCGGTACTGGGGGTTTCGTCACGGAGGCTTTAAGTAGGCGGAAGGGTAGGTCAAGAGGCGGCACGGGGGGCCCAAACCATAGGCCGGCGCGGCCAGGGGTGGGGCCGCGCCGCCCTAGGGTTTGGCCACCCCGTGGCCCCTCTTCGTTTCATCTTCGGACTTCTGGAAGCTTCGTGGAAAAATAGGCCCCTGGGCGTTGATTTCGTCCAATTCCGAGAATATTTCCTTACTAGGATTTCTGAAACCAAAAACAGCAGAAAACAGCAACTGGCACTTCGGCATCTTGTTAATAGGTTAGTTCCAGAAAATGCATGAATATGACATAAAGTGTGCATAAAACATGTAGATAACATCAATAATGTGGCATGGAACATAAGAAATTATCGATACGTCGGACACGTATCATAAACCTTGAGGGGTTCCCAACCTATAGTTTCATGAGAAGGAACTAATACAACACCATGGCCGAGATGAAGGTCATCATGCCATGAGAGTATATGTGAGTGGCATAAAGAGGATCCTACTTGCTTAAGGTAAGCATGTAAGATGATAAAATAAGGTGGATCAAACTTTCAGATTTGTGGTGCTACTATACAACTTTGGTGGTGTAGGTATTCTACCCATCCATCATTCATGAGGGTCCACGGCATACTTCTCTCAAGTTGAGAATTACACCAAGCTTCATGACCTTGATACTTCTAGACTCAACAAGGTGGGGGTGTGGTGTAAGACTCTATTTTGGAAATGACATGCTCATGTTGAGCACACAAGTGGACCCAAGGGAGTAGCACGGCCGTGATACCGTGCATCCCTCCAACATGTGAACAAAGGTGAAAGACCACCACAAGGAAATACTCCAATTACATCCATACAAAGACCAACATAGAGAGAACATCACATAAGGGATAAGATGCTTAGGGACATCAAAAATTGACATCCAACACCACATCATTCAGAGTTCAAAGATGGCTTGCCTTGGCTTATTTGTCCCTGGAATTCTTCAACTCCATCAATATAAGAATCCCAACAACATAAATAAAATCCTCGTCCGATTCCTCTTCTTCTTCTCCTCCGGAATAGTTCGCATCTATCGCCGAAAAATATAAAAGGAACACAATCAATCACATTGCACCAACAAGACAACATTCAACAATCAACAACTAACCATGCAGCCAAGGTATAACATACTAAGGACTTATAGATACCACAAACAACTTAAAGAGAACCCATTTTATTTACCTAGTAAAGGTATGAGAATATCACAACTTAGCAATTGCCTCTCTCGGTTATCACCATGGTATAAACCAATTATCCCCTGGTAGATAACATCATGAAGAGGACAAGAGCATTAGTTTGGCATCACAAACATTCACAACATAATTTCAAACATTTTTGGAAAAGTAGAAATCAGTTTTCCTAGTTTAATTTGCTCACTTAACACTATACAAAAATAGGATGCAAACCATATACCACATCATTTGAAAACTTAAGCAAAACAAAAGAGCTAAAGTTAGGTTGCAGAGGTTTTGTTTTGCAAGCATAAAACAAAGGTTGCCCACCTCTACTAAAAAGAGTTGGTCAAGGATTTTAAATAAACCGAAAAGTTTTGTTTCAGCAATGCATGTCACACATAAACATTACTAACAGCAACAAATATGTATGAACAGAGACTAATAATATTTTTCCTAGATAGCCAGTACTAATACAAGACTAACCCAATTGGAATCACCCAAAAATATTAAACCTACAATTTTAGGAATTTCTTTGAATCTGACTGTACAGAAAACAAGATCTGTGAGCCATAAATCGTAGAAAAATCCTACAAATATGAGGCCACTGGCATTTGAAAGGTAATTAAACAGAGATGCATACACAATTGGATTTGGGTTCAAATTGTTTCTGAAACTCTCACAAATGGATTGACAAGGTTACTGCATGTTTTCACCATTTGCTTTAACTAAGGAGTTGTAGAACAGATAACGGTTTGAAACTTGTTTGAGATGATTAAGAAAACATTCAGTAATCCTACAGTATTGGAATCACTCAATTAGGTTCAAAAATGGATTTTTGATGAATTAAAAGCTAACAGCCATGTCTGCAGAACATACAGAACAAGTTTAATTCATCAAAAATCATACACAAATCATAAAAATATGAGGTCTGCTGCATCTGAAAGGTATTGAATAGGTGGTTCTTACTCAGTTAGTTTCATTCAAAAATTCGTCTCCAAGCTCCTGGTTTAATTCGACAAAATCAGATCTGATCAGATCTTGATCTGTGAGCCATTTCAGTTTCAGGAGGTCAATCGAAGTGAAACCACCGCCAAAATGAAGGTATTGGAGAGGGCTTTCACCCACAGTTTAGTTTGCTCAAAAAGGTTTGGTAAAACGGGAGAAATCTAACAAACAGTGATTCTGTATGTTTGCAGAACTTTATTTACCATGCAAAATCCGTAACGAATTTGAGGATGAGACCAACGCCAAGTTGTAGATCTTTTCAATACCTATCTGCAGAACTTTGAACCACTCGATTTGAATCTGCACACGAGATTTGGCGGATTTTACAAGATCGTACCAGAATCTAAAACAGCAAGAAAGCAGAAATTACAGCAAGTTTTTGGACGAACTTTGCTCAAGAACTTCAGATCTGAGGATTGCTCAACCTTCTCCATGCTTGGACCAACATGCACCTGCATCAAGATCCAATCTTAGCAATGGAGGAAGAAGAAGAGGAGATTAAACCATCTAGGGTTGGGGAGAAGATGGAGGGGGAGGCTCTCATGGTGAGGATGAGCTTGAGGGAGGAAGGAGCTGCATCTTGGTGAGCTTTCCATGGCCATGGCCGGCCATGGAGTTGAGAGGAGCAGCATTTTCGTGGGGGAGTGAGGGAGAAGAGTGTGAGGGAGTGGAGAGAAGAAAAATGAGGGCCAAAGGTGGAGGAGGTGGCCGGCCAAGTCCCTTTTATAGAGGGAGAGGGGTGGCTGCCTCCTTATTTGATTGGTTGAGGTGGGTGGCTGCCCATTTAGTTATTTGGTTAGGTGGGAGTACAAGGCTTGTGGAGGAAGAAAGTAAGGAGGGAGAGCTGGCCGAATTTCTTGCCATGGCCGGCTCCATTCTTGCCAAACTCAAGTGAACAATGTGAGAGAGGGCACAACATCCATGTGAATAGATCAATCATGATATTGAGGAAATAATGTCAATGAGAGACTCTGATGCTAACAAAATTAGGAGTAGATACAAATAGATATAAAGGAGTATGAGGGTAACATGTGTCATGAGAATAATTTCCACCACTTTGGTTGAGACCAACCTATGAAGAAGATAATTCCCGAGGTAGAGTTGATTAATAGAAGTTTTTATTTGAATTCAAGATTGAAAAGATTGGGATTGACCACATGCAACAATGCATGAGAATGCCAAGGTAGATGGGATGGTGATGGTGGCTTAGTCAATGATAGAGCAAGATTAAGAGGGATGGTGAGTGAAGTATCCAAATACTCACAAGGATGGATATATTGACAGAAATCATCAATTCATGAGGTCAAGATGATGATGGAAAATAATAGAGGAGTGAGATAGGTATGATGAAATATAAGTTGCTCTTCAAATAAGAGGTCAATTGGGAGTGATTTGATCAAGAGTTGGAGAATGAGGGGATACCATGTGGCAGAATCAGAGATGTGCAGGGGATGCCATTTGAAGTAGAACTTATTTGAAAAGTATTTGGAACACCTCAATTGTCTAGGGACAATTGGGGATGAACTCAAGTGGAATGAAATTTGAGAGTGTTGAGATAAAACTAGTTGGAACATAGGAGTTCAAAATATTCTACTTACTTTCCCAAGTAAAGTAGAGTTTTTCTCAAATGTAAAAATAAGCAAGAGGGAAACAAGAAATGGTATAGGTACCATAAACAAGCCTTTTGTTAAAAAGAAAACAAAATAGAAAGTGATGTTTCAGAAATCAGTATTTGTTAGAAATGGGATGAAAATCAAAACCCATTTCAGTCCTTGGTTTTCTCTGAAGAAATATCTTGAAAAGATTTAATAAAACTAGAAGTGTTTTTGTGATCAAAACTAGAGAAGGAAAATCAATAGGATTTTTGAGAGAGAAAACTAATTTAGGGAGAAGTGTTCTCAAGGGTAGATGATGGCTACAAAATGTACCCATCATTCCCACTCTTGGTTTTGTGAAGATTAAACTTGAATAAACACAAGAGGCAAAAGTGCATAAAGTGATCTAGTGCAGAAACACTGGATAAGGTATGAGATCAAGTTAAATATAGGAGTTGCAAGGATAGACTGGGACATGCAAGACGTGGAAGTTGAAGAGGGTGTTGCATAGATGGAATCCATGCATTGAGATCAACAATAACAGTCGTGAGTGCTTAGAGATCAATAACCAAAGTCTGGACATTTTAAGCCTGTCAACACAGATGGTCGACATGGCCTCAAAACCAACAAGGATGAGTGGGTATAAGAGAGGGATGTAGCTAGGGGAAGATGATCCCAAGTTTTGAATTAAGGATGATTGAGCTAGGTTGCACCACAAGGACAAAAATCAAGGTGGCACACTCAGGTTGCCATCAGGAAAAGAGTTTGATGTAGTAAAAAGGAAAACAACTTTTCCTAGGACACACATGTGTTTTATTAGGTGAGTTCTTTGTTTTACCACTAGAGGTGTTGTTCTAAGAGGTGGCTCAAGACAAAACTCAACAAGAAATCAAGACAACACATCTACCAACAGATCAAGGCAATTCATCATAACAAACAGATCAAGGCAATTCATCTTAATTAGTCTATAGAAAAAGTTTTTGTTCCCCCTAATTTTTGCAATAAGGACAATAAACAAGTTTGCAAAAGTGGGGCGTTACATCGATGCCCTGGCAGAGGATGGAGGGGCATACCATGCTGCACAATGACTACTTCGCAGCTGGCGCAACACATGTTGATAATTTTTGGTGCCGGTACGGGATGAGCAAGGGTTTATTCATGAATATCCTCCATGGAATTCGAGAGTTCGACCCCTACTTCAAGCTGAAGCACGACGCTGTTGGCACGGCTAGGTTCTCTTTGATTCAGAAGTGCACTGCTGCCATGAGGATGCTTGCATACAGACAACATGCCGATACAAATGAAGATTACCTTCGCATGAGTGAGTCTAGTGCCATTGAGTGCATGTACAAGTTTTGCCAAGATGTGGTGGGAAATTTTGGCAAATATTACTTGAGAGGGCCAACTAAAGAATAGACTGCAAGGATCATTGCCGGCCCAAAATGCAGTGAGAGGATTCCCTGGGATGCTTGGAAGCATCAATTGTATGCACTGGTCATGAAAGAACTGTCTGTTTGCTTGAAAAGGTATATACAAAGGGCGTCATGGATATTGCAGTGTGGTGCTTGAAGCTGTGGCAGATTATGACCCATGGATTTGGCATTCTTTCTTTGGCATGGTAGGATCACACAATGACATCAACGTGTTGCAGCGTCTCCGGTGTTAAGCAAACTAGTGGAAGGTCATGCTCCACCATGCAACTATGAGATCAATGGCCACCAATATACCAAAGGCTATTATCTAGATGATGGTATATATTCAAAATGGGCGACTTTTGTCAAAAAAATCCCGTTGCCATCAGGTCAGAAGAATTGACAATTTGCTTCGCGACAAGAGGCTTGCAGGAAGGATGTTGAGCGGTCATTTGGTGTGCTGCAAGCTCAATTTGCTATTGTTCGGCACCCTGCTCTAAGCTGGTCTCACGGCCAAATGTGGGAGGTGATACAGGATTTGGATGAATGATACATTCGATCTGGATTACGGATTGTAGTATGATAAGATTTTTCCCTAGAAGACCTAGGTTCAATCGAACCTTGGGAAGCACTGCTAAATGGTGTGAACAAAATGTCTACAACACTTGCTAGTATACTTTATATTCAGTTCATCGGACCTATCTAGTTTAACTTTAAGGGGGGTTGTGTTCAATGCTGGAAATAGACTGTAACATCCCAACCTTGTGTTTATAAATAAATGAGTGTTCATGAGCATTGCATGCATGTAGTTTGAATTTGAGAAAAATTTGCATCTCAATTTTCAATTATGCAAATCCCTCTGTGTTTCTTCCTCCTTCAAATCTTGCAAGTTTTTAATACTAAGCAACATGGTTTTGTTGTTCTTTAATAAGCCATGTGTGTTTAAAAAATTATCTGAAATTTGAGTTCCCAAATTCTATCCAAAAACAGATTTGAAATTTGAATTTTGAAAAGAGAAAGGAAACTAGAAAAAAAAGGGGAGAAACCCTTCTCTCTCCCTAACCTGGGCGCAGCCCATCTTCTTTTCTCCTTCCCTCCTCCCTAACCTGACCCAAAATGGCCCAGCTTCAGCCCAGCCAGCAGCCCACCCCCAGCCCAAGTTTTCCCCAGGGGGGTTTTCGCAAAATCATCTTCTTTCCCGCGAAACCAAGTAGGAGATGGCGCACGCCCGGCCGCTCGATGGCGCTGGCGGCCCAGATGCTCCCCGCCGCCCCCCGGTGGCCATAAGTAGCTCGCCGCCGCCGCCCCTAACCCTAGCCCCGCATTTTCCCCCTTCCCCCGCGCTCTCCCGCGCCTCAGAGAACCCTAACCCTGCCCTACTGCCGCCCCGGCCTCCGGCCAAATTCGCCGCCGGCGAGGCTCCCAGGCCGTCGCCGACCTCTCCAACGCACTCACGGTGAGCAGGTGAACCTCCCAGTGCCCTCGCCTCGCCCCCTAACTCCCTATAGCACCACCGCCGCGTGCCACCTGCCCCGGCCGCCGCATTCCATCGCCGCCGGCCGTGCTCCGGCGACTAATCCGAGGCGGCGCCGCTACCTTTCGGCTCGCCTCGACGAGCTGCGTCGTTTGCCCCCGCGCACGCACGCTATTGCAGCCTGAATCGCCGGATTGCAATCCGGCCGAGCTCAATTGTGAGCTCATGGCCATGCTGACGTCAGCATGACGTCAGCATGACACCATAATTGCTTTTCTTATTTTCTGTAATTCATTTCTGTAATTTCTGTATTTCTTTAATTAGGAAATAATATGACAGGTGGACCCCATCTGTCAGGATTTTAATAATTAGGAAATATTTTAGAAAAGAATAAAATTATGACAAGTGGGTCCAAATTATTAAACTTTTATTATTTTTTTGTATAATTTTCAGAAATTGATTTAAAATGAATTAAATCCTGGAAATTCATAAGTAATTCATTTTAAATCAGAAAAATATAAAATTATATATCAAAATGATCAGAAAAACATTTCCTAATTGTTTATCCATGTTTCATACATGTTTGAACCAATTAAATGTGAGCCTTTCTAGAAACCCTAAATCGACCCCTCTCTTATGTCAGAATCGATGCTGAACCCCTCTTAATTTCCGTCGATGCACCTAGGGTTACTCGAACCCCTTTAATATGACATGTCATCATATTGTATGTGCATTGCATTATACCATGTCTTGATTGTGCTCTTCCTTTCCGAGGTTTGGTTCTTCACGATAGGGACCGAACGCGAGCCTGAGATCAACGCCACCGAAGAGCAGCACCAGAACAACGAGGGACAAGGAAAGCCCTAACCTGGTTCATATATGGTTTAGAAATGCTTTACTTCTGGTTCTTACATATTGCATCCGCTTCAAATATGTTTTATCGGCAGTTGTAGATATCCTATGTGTGCATATTCCATCCTTGTAGCCCAGAGTTACTGATCCACCGCTCCCAGCAAAACTAGGTCTGAGCTTGTTCGCATCGCTAGAGCCGTATATGTGTTATGCTTAGCCATGCTTAGTTGTTGAAGTCTGATCCATCCGGTTGATGAATCAGAGCTACGAATGAACCTAGTTTGACAGGATGACGTGGTAAGATCAGTGATGATGTTAATAAACATGCTAAAGGCTTGGATGGGCCGCCACATGGGGATGTGGTGATTTGACTCGTTCTCGCCGATACTAGGACCTGAGTTCTCGCCTTCGGAACCAAGACTGAGCGTACAACCACACGGGGCCCATGGGAACCCCTTGGCCCTAACTTACCTAGCTTACCCATGAGTCAATTAATTTGCGAGTTCCATTTGCCATACGCATGGGGGAAAGGTGGAAAAGGTTTTCAAAGTGCATCATACAGGGCGTGGCTAGGGTGAAGGATGCTGGAGGCATTGAACTGGATCCCCTGCACACAATGACCGGGACCGCCTCGGAGAATGGCTACCTACGATGACGGAGCTCCCCAGTTAGTTTGACTCATGGAATAGGCGAAGTAAGGGAAAGGTTTTGGTCGACCACCCTCTGCCAGCACACCAAGGAAGTGTGTTAATCTATAGTGACATTAAGAGTCGGTCGGCGCGTGTGGGTAAAGTTGTACACCCCTGCAGGGTAAATCTTTTCGAAAAGCCGTGTCCACGGTTATGGACGACTTGGTGATGGATTCTGTGATCATAGACAACTTGAACCTAATCGTAAAACTTGCTGTCAATGTGTGATAAGGATCCCTTCTCAGGGTGTCGAGGGGGTGATCCTAGGTGACAGGTTCAGGTGATGATGAAGATTCGGTGGATTCAACATGATGATCTTAGAGCTAGAGTTGATATCGCTCTCTTATCTCTTTTGAAAATGGTCTGAATAGACGAGCTTCTGCTCCCTCCTGTTTACAAAGGAAAACTGGCTTTACGCAAAATAAGCTCCACATAAAGCCTCGCATACCCGCTTTGCTAACAGGTTGTACTAAGTCTTGCTGAGTCACTGTACTCAGCCTTGCATGCTTTGTTTCAGAGGAAATCCTTCCAACTGATGGTGGCTTCTACCTTGACGTCGACGAGTAGTTCGGAGTTCCTCAGGCGGCAGCCTGCGACTTATGGGCTGGGACTTCGCCTTATGTTATGGCCTCTTAGGCCCTTTGCAGTCTTGTTATCTAGATAACATAATTTGCTTTCCGTTGCTTGTTGAATTGTGGTCAGTGACCTCTGCGTGTAATAAGTTTGGATCTTAACTCTGCCAAGAGATGTAATATATTTGCTTTCAGTCGTAGAGTCACTGTTGTGCTACCGATTCTCACCCTGTAGGCCCTAGAGATCTAGGTTAGGCTGATGCCAGATGTGATATCTGGGTTTGTCTAGCCCTGACCTCCGGGGTCGCGACAGGTTTTGGTATCAGAGCAGGACTGCCTATAGGAAACCCTTTCGACTGGTCGATGTTGAGTCTAGTAGTTGTGAAAACTATTTGAAAGCTAAAAGTATTTGCAAGAGCATCTGAATAGGATTCTTTTTACTCCTTATCTAGTGTCACTCTAATGCTGAGTCATCTTACCTTGCTTTGATTTAAAAAGGTTTACCTCTACCCTGTTATTTCCAAACTTATAGGATCTACGGGTTTGGGTTGTTTTCTCCATAAGTACTCCGTACTTGGTTGCTTAACTCAGTGTTCCTAAAGTTACATCAGTTGATCTGAATCTTGTTCCTTCTATTCAGTGAATGTTATCATTCAGTTGAATCCTTTCCAAGGAATTTGTTTCTCATGGTCTTTGTCTTTCTCTTCAGGATGGCTGGTCGTGGTCGTGGTCGTAACCGACGTGGACAAAACAATGCTGAACAGGAACTGCCGCCACCTCCCACAATGGCGCAGGTTCTTAACAACATTGAGACCAACCGCCTGAGGAATGAACAACTTCTGGAGCGTGTAGCTCAAAACACAGAGCATCGTCCCGACAACTGTGTCACACTTGGGGACTTCATCCGTGCACTGCCTCCTGTCTTCACCCACCCCAAGGAGCCTCTTGATGCTGATGATTGGCTTCGCACCATCGAGCGCAAGTTCAACGCCCTTCATGTTCCACCAGGTGAACGCGTGAACTTCGCCACCTACCAGTTAGAAGGTGCAGCTGGTTCTTGGTGGGAAGGTTTTCTGGCTCTTCAAGCACCAGGACATGATGTTACCTGGGACGAATTCGTCACAGCTTTCCGTGCAGCCTATATCCCAAAGACTGTCATGGACATCAAAAGGAGGGAGTTCCTGGACTTTTCTCAGGGCAAGCTGGATGTGGAGACATATGGACGTGAGTTCACTCAGCTGTCTCGCTATGCACCCCGTGATGTGGTTGATGATGCTGATAAGCAAGATCTGTTCCGCAAAGGACTTAACCCTGAGCTTCGTTATGAGATGCTGCCTTTCACCTTCCAGTCATTCCAAGACCTGCATAACCGTGCTCTTCTGATGGAGAACGGAAGGAAGGATATGGAAAAAATCCAAGAAGCGTGAAGAAGGTGATTCTCGTGCGCGCGTCCTCCTCTAACAACAAGAAGCGCCGAGTCTGGATCCCTTACATTGCTGTACCTCGTGCTCCCTATGCACCAAGGTCTTCTGGCAATAACTCTAAGCCACCCTCTGGTGGTTCAAGCTATCGTCCTGCCATGGGTACTGCGCCTAGTGGTGCTTGCTACTCTTGTGGTCAGCCTGGCCACTACTCAAAGGAGTGCCCCCAGAAGTCTGCTGGTCGTGGATATTCTTAGCCCAAGAAGGATGACAAATATCCCTCTGGCCGTGCCCGTCTAACCCATGTCTCTGCTGATGAGGCTGAAGAGGATCCAAGCGTCCTAATGGGTACGCTCTATATAAACTCAATCCTAGCTACAGTTTTGTTTGATTCCGGAGCATCGCATACATTCATATCTCAAGAGTTTGCACAAAAGCATGATATACCCTTCGAGACAATGCCCTCCCCTCTAGAGATCACAACTCCTGGTTCTCATTGGCAAACTATCTGGATTACCCCTGAGGTTATAATCAGTATAGGGCCATTGTGGTTCCCCACCTCTCTCATTGCCCTCAAGTCAACTGACATTGATATCATCTTGGGCATGGATTGGCTAGTAAAGCATAAGGCTGTCATTGATTGCGCAGCTAGGTCTATTGTACTAACCAATCTTTCCGGCAAAAGTGTTCTGTACTGGGCTCCATCCGCAATACCTCCGTCAGCAAGGTTTACCCCTGAAGCCGAGTTGTATGCTATTGAAGCCCTGCCTAAACCAGAAATCTCTGATGTCTGGGTGGTCCGTGACTTCCCAGATGTCTTCCCTGAAGAGTTACCTGGCATGCCACCTGATCGAAGTGTGAACTTTGTCATTGAGCTGGTTCCTGGAACTGCCCCTGTTTCCCGGAGACCATATCGTATGCCTCCGGAAGAGCTGGTTGAACTGAAGAAGCAGTTAGAGGAGTTGGAAGAGAAGAACTTCATACAACCCAGTACTTCTTCCTGGAGTTGCCCTGCCCTCTTTGTCAAGAAGAGAGATACCAACATTCCGCGGCTGGTTGTTGACTACCGTCCGCTCAACGCAGTGACAATCAAGAACAAATACCCTCTTCCTATAATCAATGATCTTTTTGATCAGTTGTCCGGTGCCACAGTCTTCTCCAAGATGGATTTGAGATCAGGGTACCATCAAATCAAAATCCGCAAGGAGGACATTCCAAAGACAGCATTTACAACTTGTTATGGTCTTTACGAGTACACTGTCATGTCCTTTGGCCTTACAAATGCTCCAGCCACGTTTATGCGGCTCATGAACTCTGTTTTCATGGAGTATCTTGACAAGTTCGTCGTGGTCTACATCGACGATATTCTGATCTACTCTAAAACCGAAGATGAACATGAGGAACATCTCCGTCTGGTGCTAACTAAACTTCGTGAGCACCATCTCTACGCCAAATTCTCAAAATGTGAGTTCTGGTTAAAAGAGCTCATATTCCTTGGTCATGTTATCTCTGAAAAAGGTGTTGCAGTCATTCCAGATAAAGTTCAAGCCGTTCTTGACTGGAAGACACCTAAGTCAGCTAAGGAGATCCGGAGTTTTCTCGGTCTGGCGGGTTATTACCGCCGATTCATTGAAAATTTCTCCAAGATTGCCAAGCCAATGACCGATCTTCTCAAGAAAGACAAGAAGTTCGAATGGTCAGAAAAGGCTAAAGAAAGTTTCCAGGTTTTGAAAACCAAGCTGACTACTGCTCCTGTGCTTGTCCTTCCGGACACAAGCAAAGACTTCGTTGTCTATTGTGATGCCTCTCTCCAAGGGCTCGGATGTGTGTTGATGCAAGATGGCCATGTGGTGGCCTATGACTCTCGACAGTTGAAACCACATGAGCTCAATTATCCTACTCATGATCTCGAGCTTGCAGCTGGATCCATGCTCTTAAGCAATGGCGACCTTACCTTTATGGTAATCGTTGCGAGTTGTACACAGATCATCAAAGTCTGAAGTATCTTTTCACCCAGCCGGATCTGAATATCAGACAGAGAAGATGGCTAGAAGTCATAAAAGATTATGACTTGGGTCTCAACTATAAACCCGGCAAAGCCAATGTTGTTGCTGATGCGCTAAGTCGGAAGTCCTATTGCAACAATCTGATGGTTAAGCAGGCGCAACCTTCTCTCTATGAGGAACTTGCAAAACTCAACCTTGAGATTGTTCCTAGTGGATACCTTGCTAATCTAGAGGTGAAGCCCTCTCTTGAAGACCAGATCAATAAGGCTCAGAAGCAAGATTCTGGCATTACCGAGATCAAGAAGAACATTGCTAGCGGAGTTGCTAAATGTTTCTCCATTGATGATCAAGGTACCGTTTATTTCGGTAAGCATCTAGTCGTGCCGGATAAATCGGATCTCAAGGAGCTAATCCTTAAAGAAGCTCATGAATCACCACTCTCCATCTATCCTGGTAGTACCAAGATGTATCAGGATCTTCGCCAAAGATTCTGGTGGTCTGGGATGAAGCAAGAAATCGCTAAGTTTGTTGCTGAATGTGACGTTTGTCGTCGCGTAAAAGTTGAACATCAAAGACCTGCTGGCACTCTCCAACCTCTATCAATTCCAGAGTGGAAATGGGATGAAATTGGCATGGATTTCATTACTGGTCTCCCCAAGACCAAAAATGGAAGAGATGCTATATGGGTAGTCATTGACCGTCTATCCAAGGTTGCTCACTTCCTTCCTATCCGAGAAGACATAAAAGCTAGTCAACTAGCAGATCTGTATATCTCACGGATAGTCACTCTTCATGGTGTTCCTAAGAAGATCATCTCTGATCGTGGAAGTCTTTTCACCTCAAAGTTCTGGGCTAGCTTTCAACAAGCTATGGGAACTCGTCTTTCCTTCAGCACAACCTATCATCCTCAAACCGGTGGTCAAACCGAAAGAGTGAATCAAATTCTTGAAGACATGCTCAGGGCCTGTGTTATATCCTTCGGTAAAGATTGGGAAAAGTGCCTTCCATTTGCCGAGTTCACCTATAACAACAGCTTCCAATCTAGCCTGGGCATGGCACCTTTTGAAGCTTTGTATGGCAGAAGGTGTAGAACTCCTTTGAACTGGTCTGAAACTGGAGAAAGAAAGTTCTTTGGACCAGATATAATCAATGAAGCAGAAGATCAAGTTCGCATCATTCGCGAGCGTCTGAAAACTGCTCAGTCACGTCAAAAGAGCTATTATGATCGCCATCATCAAGAAGTGAAGTATGAAATTGGTGATCAAGCTTATCTTCGGGTCACCCCTCTCAAGGGTGTCCGTCGCTTCGGTATCAAAGGAAAACTAGCACCTCGCTATGTTGGTCCTTTCCGCGTCCTTGCCAAGCGTGGTAACGTTTCTTACAAGTTGGAGTTACCTTCCAATTTTCCTGAAGTTCATGATGTCTTCCATGTGTCTCAACTCAAGCGTTGCTTCAAAGATCCTATCCGTGGTGTTGATCACGAGACTCTTGACCTTCAAGAGGATCTAACTTATCGAGAACGTCCTGTTCGTATCCTTGATGAAGCCGAGCGTAAAAATCGACGTCAGAGCATCAAGTTCCTAAAAGTTCAGTGGTCTAATCATTCTGAGCAAGAAGCAACCTGGGAACGAGAAGATCGTTTACGATCTGAGTACCCTTCCTTCTTTTCTAAAATCAAGGAATATCGAGGACGAGATTCTTGTAAGCGGGGTAGAGTTGTAACATCCCAACCTTGTGTTTATAAATAAATGAGTGTTCATGAGCATTGCATGCATGTAGTTTGAATTTGAGCAAAATTTGCATCTCAATTTTCAATTATGCAAATCCCTCTGTGTTTCTTCCTCCTTCAAATCTTGCAAGTTTTTAATACTAAGCAACATGGTTTTGTTGTTCTTTAATAAGCCATGTGTGTTTAGAAAATTATCTGAAATTTGAGTTCCCAAATTCTATCCAAAAACAGATTTGAAATTTGAATTTTGAAAAGAGAAAGGAAACTAGAAAAAAAAGGGGAGAAACCCTTCTCTCTCCCTAACCTGGGCGCAGCCCATCTTCTTTTCTCCTTCCCTCCTCCCTAACCTGGCCCAAAATGGCCCAGCTTCTGCCCAGCCAGCAGCCCACCCCCAGCCCAAGTTTTCCCCAGGGGGGTTTTCGCAAAATCATCTTCTTCCCCGCGAAACCAAGTAGGAGCTGGCGCACGCCCGGCCGCTCGATGGCGCCGGCGGCCCAGATGCTCCCTGCCGCCCCCCGGCGGCCATAAGTAGCTCGCCACCGCCGCCCCTAACCCTAGCCCCGCATTTTCCCCCTTCCCCCGCGCTCTCCCGCGCCTCAGAGAACCCTAACCCTACCCTACTGCCGCCCCGGCCTCCGGCCAAATTCGCCACCGGCGAGGCTCCCAGGCCGTCGCCGACCTCTCCAACGCACTCACGGTGAGCAGGTGAACCTCCCAGTGCCCTCGCCTCGCCCCCTAACCCCCTGTAGCACCACCGTCGCGCGCCACCTGCCCCGGCCGCCGCATTCCATCGCCGCCGGCCGTGCTCCGGCGACTAATCCGAGGCGGCGCCGCTACCTTTCGGCTCGCCTCGACGAGCTGCGTCGTTTGCGCCCACGCACGCACGCTATTGCAGCCCGAATCGCCGGATTGCAATCCGGCCGAGCTCAATTGTGAGCTCATGCCGCCATAATTGCTTTTCTTATTTTCTGTAATTTCTGTATTTCTTTAATTAGGAAATAATATGATAGGTGGACCCCATCTGTCAGGATTTTAATAATTAGGAAATATTTTAGAAAAGAATAAAATTATGACAAGTGGGTCCAAATTATTAAACTTTTATTATTTTTTGTATAATTTTCAGAAATTGATTTAAAATGAATTAAATCCTGGAAATTCATAAGTAATTCATTTTAAATCAGAAAAATATAAAATTATATATCAAAATGATCAGAAAAACATTTCCTAATTGTTTATCCATGTTTCATACATGTTTGAACCAATTAAATGTGAGCCTTTGTAGAAACCCTAAATCGACCCCTCTCTTATGTCGGAATCGATGCTGAACCCCTCTTAATTTCCGTCGATGCACCTAGGGTTACTCGAACCCCTTTAATATGACATGTCATCATATTGTATGTGCATTGCATTATACCATGTCTTGATTGTGCTCTTCCTTTCCGGTGTTTGGTTCTTCACGATAGGGACCGAACGCGAGCCTGAGATCAACGCCACCGAAGAGCAGCACCAGAACAACGATGGACAAGGCAAGCCCTAACCTGGTTCATATATGGTTTCGAAATGCTTTACTTCTGGTTCTTACATATTGCATCCGCTTCAAATATGTTTTATCGGCAGTTGTAGATATCCTATGTGTGCATATTCCATCCTTGTAGCCTGTGAGATATCGATCCACCGCTCCCAAAGAAACTAGGTCTGAGCTTGTTCGCATCGCTAGAGCCGTATATGTGTTATGCTTAGCCATGCTTAGTTGTTGAAGTCTGATCCATCCGGTTGATGAATCAGAGCTACGAATGAACCTAGTTTGATAGGATGACGTGGTAAGATCAGTGATGATGTTAATAAACATGCTAAAGGCTTGGATGGGCCGCCACATGGGGATGTGGTGATTTGACTCATTCTCGCCGATACTAGGACCTGAGTTCTCGCCTTCGGAACCAAGACTGAGCGTACAACCACACGGGGCCCATGGGAACCCCTTGGCCCTAACTTACCTAGCTTACCCATGAGTCAATTAGTTTGCGAGTTTCATTTGCCATACGCATGGGGGAAAGGTGGAAAAGGTTTTCAAAGTGCATCATACAGGGCGTGGCTAGGGTGAAGGATGCTGGAGGCATTGAACTGGATCCCCTGCACACAATGACCGGGACAGCCTCGGAGAATGGCTACCTACGATGACGGAGCTCCCCAGTTAGTTTGACTCATGGAATAGGCGAAGTAAGGGAAAGGTTTTGGTCGACCACCCTCTGCCAGCACACCAAGGAAGTGTGTTAATCTATAGTGACATTAAGAGTCGGTCGGCGCGTGTGGGTAAAGTTGTACACCCCTGCAGGGTAAATCTTTTCGAAAAAGCCGTGTCCACGGTTATGGACGACTTGGTGATGGATTCTGTGATCATAGACAACTTGAACCTAATCGTAAAACTTGCTGTCAATGTGTGATAAGGATCCCTTCTCAGGGTGTCGAGGGGGTGATCCTAGGTGACAGGTTCAGGTGATGATGAAGATTCGGTGGATTCAACATGATGATCTTAGAGCTATAGTTGATATCGCTCTCTTATCCCTTTTGAAAATGGTCTGAGTAGACGAGCTTCTGCTCCCTCCTGTTTACAAAGGAAAACTGGCTTTACGCAAAATAAGCTCCACATAAAGCCTCGCATACCCGCTTTGCTAACAGGTTGTACTAAGTCTTGCTGAGTCCCTGTACTCAGCCTTGCATGCTTTGTTTCAGAGGAAATCCTTCCAACTGATGATGGCTTCTACCTTGACGTCGACGAGTAGTTCGGAGTTCCTCAGGCGGCAGCCTGCGACTTATGGGCTGGGACGTCGCCTTATGTTATGGCCTCTTAGGCCCTTTGCAGTCTTGTTATCTAGATAACATAATTTTCTTTCCGTTGCTTGTTGAATTGTGGTCAGTGACCTCTGCGTGTAATAAATTTGGATCTTAACTCTGCCAAGAGATGTAATATATTTGCTTTCAGTCGTAGAGTCACTGTTGTGTTACCGATTCTCACCCTGTAGGCCCTAGAGATCTAGGTTAGGCTGATGCCAGATGTGATATCTGGGTTTGTCTAGCCCTGACCTCCGGGGTCGCGACATAGACCAGGGTTAAGGTTTCAACTGCAACTATGCATACATATATAAATGAAGCTAGTATGTGTAAAAAATAAAATAGAGATAAGAGATTTGTGAGTAGCACATCCGTAAATACTCTTTCCCCTAAAGCCAGAGGTGACAACAGCCTAATGGTCCAACCATTGTCTACACAGCCGCAAGCAACAACAGGACCAAAGACTTAAGCTAGATGATTGTGATATGATCCCGAATGAATCACTAAACATGCACCGTTACTTTCCCCTTTCCGTCACTGAGGTTTCGCGGTAGCACGCCGTTCTCCACTCATCCCACCTCTTCCCTTGATCAACTCGAATGTAATGGGTACCTGCGGATCATCAACACGAGGCAAAGAGACAAGGATACTAGATTGCAAAACTCATATTCAATCCTTACACATATCATAAGATTAGATGCACATGAACGCTGCGAGGATTTACCCGAACCCACATCCTGTGAGGACTACTCACACATAATATCAAGATCAAATACAAAAATATAAATCATTGTGCAAAGTACTTAGATTGAAATCACAATATTCTTACAATGGTCGCCAATTCTCAAGGAGATCTCTATTACAATGGTGATGGCTATGGCTATGGAGAAGATGGGAGATGGAATGGATGAGCTATGGTGATGGATCTCCATCGGTGTGGTGCAGATGGATCTGGTGGATGGCGGCTCTGTTTAGCGACGAATGGCTCTCTTTTCAGCGTCGGTCCTTTCACAACTTTTATAGTGTTTGACCTCGGGAACGCAGCCGCAGGTGGTACGGGCGGACGGTACGGGCGGGGTTTGCCTATACCGATGCACGTTAAAGCTACATGAACCGCCTTTCCGATTGTAGTCAACTTTGCCATGCTCTTGGCGTGATTTTCTTCAGTAATTTCATGTCCATTTGCCATTATGACGTGATTTCCTGCACATCATCCAAAAATAGAAGAGATTGCACATCTTCGCATTGATTAGGCATTAGTAGAAATTTGAGAGGTAAAATTAGTCAATTTCTTAACTTGGCTAAGGGTATAAACGCGAGAAAATATAGCGTATTTCACAGTCATCAACTTCCCCAAGCTTAAACTTGATCGTCCTCGAGCAAAAAACAAAGAACCATAAGAAACTTGGCGTTTAAATCAAAACAACGAGAAAGCTAAGTCACTTACAAGTGGTAACCTTATGAGTCCAACACTTCCTCCATTTGAAAGATTAGCATAGTTAGAGAAGTGCCAAGAATATAGTACAAGCATTGGTAACTCGAGGCAATCACAATAAACATTATAAGTATGAATAGCTAGTTGTGGAAACAATTACTCTAGATTAAGTAGTTAACTCTCAGTTTGCCAAGGAACACTGAAAGTTTATTATCATCAAATTAAGTATGAGCATTCATGTCTAAATAGTTATATGTGAAGTATCTTAATTACGCCCACATCAATCGATCAAGCATATCAAAACACTTACTATCCATTCATTGCCTTTCAAGAATATATTCATCTAATAGCAGCGAGTCCATGCCAAGACTTGAGAAGTTATATCTTTCGGATTCCTTTGACAGTTTCCGTAAAAGTCATGAATGACCTTGTAGGATTGTGACAATCATGGGGCCCAGTGGTGCTAGTATCCCAAGAGTGTGTGCAACAGTCCTGTTGACACACATAAAGCAATATCAGACACTAATGCATATGTTGACACGCTTAAAGCAATATCTCGTATTTATATACAACCTTACATCTTGGCATGCATCTCAGCTACCACTAGATTTCAATTCCATCAAACAACTCATATCAAAAGTATTATAAAGTTTATCACAACATCTATGGAGGTAAAGTATCTTCAAAGTTAAATCCTTAAGACAATTGGTCATCATACAACTCATAATTTAAGACTTCTTGTTGTTGTACTTGTTTGGCAATATTATTTCCAAACCTAGACTCGGTTAAGAACTTTCACAATTAACTAAGCATACAAATAAAGCTCTACTCCAATTGTTTCAAATCACTCCCACTGGTACAATATCTTAACGGAAGCATCGAGGGGGGAGGGCGGAGGTCAGGCCATGACCACGCCTCCAAGAAGGAAGTGGCACCCGCAAGCATTTCCGTGGCTAGCAACGGAAGCACCGAGCAAGGTTTTGACCCGGGCACATACCTTCCCTAGAGAAACGGACACAAGCAGAGAGGATGAAACTACTACCGCAAGAAGCAACACTGTCACCGGTGAAGGAGAGTGTTTCCCACCACCGCAACACCACCCAAGCTCGCCAGATCTGAGACCGAGATGGTCAAGACGAGGCAGAGCAGGGGAGTTGCCATCACCGGAGCAGAACTCCGGCCACCACCGGCCCCGGTGGAGGAGCACCACGACGGCCAGCCTACCGGTAAGAACCGGAACCGAGCAGGCGAGAACCAGGCCCAGCAAGGCCCGCCCAGGCCCATCTGGGCTGGCACGGGCGCCGATGCTAGCCACCACACGCAGCCGACCGCCGCCTCGCCGAGGGCCTACCAGGGCAGCAACGAGTAGCCACATGCGCAGTCGCATCCTCTAGGACCGCATCGAGCAGAGCTGCTCGAAGGAAACCGCGATGTGCGGCCCAGCCTTCACAACGAGCGTTCCCCCAGCCCCTTTGGAGGTGAGGGCGTCCGCCGCCACCGCGGAGAAGGCTCGCGGCAGCGGCGGCAGAGGGGTTGGTGGTGGGGAGGGCCCATCAGCGACGGATCACTAGGGTTCCCCCGAGTTGCCCCGTAAAACAAATATACCGAGTGATCAAGCATTCATGTGTTATTTGTGAATTAATTTGTGGAAACCGAATAGCCCTACTAAATTATAACAAATTCACATGAGCGGATATAATATGAAAAAGTCAGAGTTACAAGTATAAACCTGCTTTCTCCTAGCATGAGTGAGTACAATACCATATTTCAGAATCATGAGGCTTCTGTTGGCCGCTCCTCTTTACCATCACCATTGTATTTCGTAACTTTAATCCACATAAGTGGCTTTAGCTGCACTTTCCAATAAATTCCATAGAAATTATGCCCACCCTAGAAACACCATATAACTTACTCAAGTACATATATTTACTGCAGCTCGGAACAGAGGAACTGAATGAGTGATCATACAATATTCTCCAAAATGAAAATATGACAAAAAATAATCAATTAATCTGAACAGGAATTGCTTGTTCATCAGCACTTGACAATCACAACACATGTTTGCCCATGAACATACATCAAAGATTCAAAGCTAGTCTACAATCGATCGGGGAAGAGCAGTACATGCACGGAGAAATCGATCATAGGCTTTTGTCTAGTACCAACTAAACAATCTGGTAGACTAGCTTCTCTACCATCTGCTGGATGCAGATCTCGCAGTCTGCCTTGGAGCACTTGGCCATCACGTGCGACAATGTAGTATCACACGAGACGAACGCCGGCGCCGGCGCCGGTGTAGAGGATGCCACCATCAGGTCCATGTCGTCGTCGCCGAACAGGCTCGCATACGTGACCTCCTCGTGTTCATCGTCAGCCAGTCGCTGCTGCTGCGTCCGGCATAACTCTTCAACGTCGACTATGTCGGTGAAGAACCCGGCCGGATCCACGCTCCCGTCGTCCACAGCTCCGGGGGGCATCACGTCGTCTTGGTCGGAAAGCAACCAGCGCTGCATGTCCTGAAGCATCACGGGCTCTTGGAGGTCCTCAAATGCGACATGGAATCTGCCATCGTCCTGCTGACCTAATTCTTCAACATCTTCGAGTATGCCATTGCCAGCGGAGAACCCGGACGGATGCGCGCGGCTGTTGTCCAGTGCTCCGGTGGGAAACCAGCGCTCCATGTTCTGAAGCTCTTCCATTTCTTGGCGCCGCGGGGTTTGGGGACGTGGAGCGTCCGGGTGTGGATCGTTGCCAGCCTTCCTCTTGTTGGAATCCGCCATGGCCTTCATTACTGACTCGTATGTAGTCTCCCTCTTGTGGCGTGACACGCAGACCATGCAGATCACCAGCCCAGCAGCGTCGTCGTCGAGCCGGAACTCGGTCATGCACCATCCGAGCCTGGTTGGCGAAGCTCCCGGCGACTCCTTGAAGACGTAGTTGAGCTTCCGCTTGTAGCCAACGAGGCTTCCGGTAGCGCCGTCAACAACGGGCTTCTCTCCACCTTCCGAGTGCCATGTGTAACCCTCGCCGACCGCGCGCTGCCGTCTCCCGCCGCCGTTCTTTATCCCGTGACGTCGCGCCGGTGTGAAGAAGTACCAGTGGCCCCTTTTCCCGTCGTCCTTGTCGGTTCCCGGCGCGTGCTCGCGCTTGCCGACGAGGATGTCGGGTGAGACGGAGTAAGCGTCGAATTCATGGATGTTACAGCCGCTGTCGATCGGCAGTTCGGCCAACTTTGGACGGAGGAACTGCTCGATGAGAACGTGATCGGGCGGGAAGAATTTGGTGGGAGGAGCAGGGCTATCTTGCGCGGACGCCATGGATCGGCTGCTATGCGATGCTAGAGACGAAGAAGTATTGGAAGTAGAAGCCGCGCGTGCCTCCGTACATGCGCCCTAGGCCGGTCTAGCTTATATCTCCACACATTTAGCAAAGTCTTGATCGGACTGTAGCTCATCAATCCAAAATGGAAACGGAGTGCATGCATATGCATGGCGTCGGACCGAGCGAGTAAAAAAATTGGTGTCTGATGATGTACCGTCCGGTTCGTATTCTACTCGTGTAAATATACGTGTACTACGAATCAATGGAATCAAATCCAAGACTGAATCGAACTGTAAATATTGGTATAATGCCGTCGGTCCTCGGACTGTAACTAACGCGCGCGCGTGCCGGCTGACTTGAACATCACGTTTGCCCGATGGACTCAGACTCATCTCAAATATCACACGATCAAGAATATACACGGGACACTGCTGAAGATCCATCGGATGATAAATTCGTTCCAGCCTCATGCTTCCTTGAGCGACACGTGTCTACTTTCAGCTAAAATTTGGTTGTTGCTTCCTCGCAGCAAAAGAAAATTCCCTATTTTGCTTCATTGAAGTAAAAAAACAGTCCGTCTAAAAAATATTTATTAAACATGGAGCTCGTCGGAGCACCTCAGAGACTCACCAGAGACTTCGCCGAGAGTTCGTCGGAAACCTCGTCTGAGCGCCATACTTCGCCGGAGACTCGCCAGAAATCTCGTAGCAAAATGTATGTACTGAAGTAGCAAAGAGAAGAGCAATTGGAGCCAAAAGAAAATTACAATTGTAGAATTGAAGCTTCTTGTGCTGTTGTAGCAAAAAATCGATCGCGTAGGAGCCATCTCCGTAGATCTCGTAGCAAATAAATTATACTAAAGTAGCAGAACCACAAAACAATTGAAGCAACATAATAAAACTATTGTAGCACTGTTGTAGCATTTTTTTTCTATGGTCTTCGGCTAGGTGCTTGCAGCATTGTCATTTCCTTGTTGCACCCGCACTCTTTGGTGGCAGCACTAGTAGAATCGACATGCAGCTTCGCTTCGCGGCCTTTACAGCTCCCTCCCACAACCTTTGCAGCTCCGCACATCAGCATTCGGAACACAGTTCATCTGTGTGTGCACATGAGAAATAGGAAGCACCGATGGGAAAGGTAGACGAGCGGCGCAGCTGCAGGCCGAGCATGAGAATAACAGGGTAATGCCAGAAGCGAAGCCGCACTAGCGGTGCACGACCTCACCGGATTAGTGACGACCTTGATGGTCGGCAGTGCCCACGGTGGAGGTCGGCGGTGGCCCCACATGGTGGAGGTTGCAGTTCCCCGTGGTTTCGGTGCGGGCGTGCTCCCGCAGAGGTGGGAGGCAGGCCCGCCTGTCGGCGCAAGCGGCGGGGAAAGCAGATCTAGAGCTGGAGCTTGTGCTGAGGGGAAAGGAGAGAATCCGACGAATTCTTCACGGGAGGAGACGAAGGATTCGAGGCGGCCGCGGTCGATGCGGGATCCAAGGGGCTCGGTGGAGGAGGACCATGGTCGCAGTAGGAGGAGGCAGGTTTGGAGGACAGGGAAGAAGAAGGGCGCGACGAGAGAAGGTTGGGGGCATGGTCGGGTCATCTTCACGCTACGGTGCGGTCGACCAGTTGCGAGTTTGGAAGTACACCTACAGTCCGATTTAATTGACGCAGGAGTTACATAGTTATAGGCTAGCGATCCCTTGACTCCGCATCGATCTTTTCAGACCGAAGGGAGTAGAAGATAGGGCAGGGGCCGCAACGAGCACTGGATGCGGATGCCAGGAATGATTCATGTCCCATGTGACCCACTCTGAACCACGCGATCGATCACATCCAACGGATCGCGAGACAGGGGCAGCACTCATCCCAGTCTCCGACAAAAATATATCATTTTCCATATACACGCGGGTGTGATAATCGTTCCTCTCCAGTCATACTAGCTTAGAGCATCTCCAGTCGCGGCTCCCAAAGGTTTTTGGGGCGTGCCGAACATTTTATCGTCCCCACTTGTGCGCCCCAAAGTCCCCTTCCGCCCGACACGGCCCAATACGATGTCTGGCGCCCCGAGCCCATCCCAGCTCCACAGGGGACGTTCCGGACGCGTCGGACAGAGCAAGAAGCAAGGTGGGTGTCTGACGTAGGTATGCCTAGCAGGCATGGCGAATAAAGTACAAGGGTTGTATTGAGATGACGTCAAGCCCATGGACCCAAAGTTTTGGAGGCCCAGACGATCAGAGTTCTCCGAATAAGGAAGTTAGAGTTGTATTAGGAAATTTGTATCAATATAGGAAAGGCCCAATGCGCCTCGGGTAGTTTGTAACTTGTACAATACGAAAAGGCTCGGCTCCACCTCCTATATAAAGGGGAGCCAAGGGAGAAAGAAAGGATCGAATATTTTGCCAACAAACCCACCATAACTTTGAGTCGAGCACCTTTTCGGCTGAACCTTCGAGATCTACTTGCCCTCTACTTCTTATGAAATCCTAAGTCTACAATATGTAGGCATTTACAAGTTAATCCCTTGTCAATTGGTGCTGTCTGTGGGGATTGGAGGCGACAAGGTCCTGATCTCGATGGCACCATCAACATCGTCGTCAGCAACAAGCAACATCATGGAAGGAGGTAAACAAGTGAAACCTGCTCTCGTCGATTTTGTTCCTCACGATCCTGCTTGTGTGCATGCATATGCCCATTTGGAGAACTCGATGGAGATGACGTTTGGGAGCTTTCGCTTTCTCGTCGGGAAGGAAGGATCGCATCGTCTTTCGGCACCGATTTTTTGGGACCGTTTGTGGCCAAATCCAACTTCTCGGGATCGCCGGCAAAGTCTGTTGAGTTAGGCGATGAAGTCTCGCAACCACGTTGCATCAAGCCTGCCCACGGCGGGGCACTCGAGGATCTGTTCGGTGACATGACGTTCGGATCATTCACGGGATCCGATCTGGACAGTAACTCAGAAAGCTGCAATAACTTTGACTCCATCAACGGCAACAAGTCTACTTCCAGCAGGGAGGTCTTCGCCGATCTTTACGACGGTGTCACCGATCCTGAGTCTGATGAAAACTTCATGATAGCAACACATCAAATTTGCGTCATCACAGGAGAAAATCGTGAAGCTGATGAAGGATCTGAGTCCTTCGAGGAGTTAGGCAACCCGTACATCGACCCTGCAGATCTCACACGTGGAACGGGAGCAAAATACATTGGAACCGAACCACGTGAAAAATTGAGCCTGCCACAGGGAGCATGGGACAGAGCGACAAGGGCTATGGATTGCACGGAGCCGATGACCATGCAAGTTTCGCCAGCAGCACTTCAGGCGTATCACTACAAAATCACCCGCTCTAGGCGCGAGTTAGAAAAACTTCGGCGAACACTTGCTGCAAGAAAGGCTGCGGCAGATGCGTCCAGCGAGCGCAGAAACAACTTGAGCCGGCGCTCAGGAAGTTCGGCAAACAATGGGGAAGGCCATTGAGGAAGAGCAAGTTCTAGATTGGCAGGTATACCCGAAGAAGAACGGGAAAACCTAATCCAGAACCTCGACATGTCTTTCATGTCAATAGACACAAGAAGAAACATAATACCAAAAACGCCAGGCAGGATATTTGGCGGCACAAGCTTTCATATTGGCATCCAAACTCCAGCCAGGAGATCCTCGTGAATCATTGTACCAGATGGCTATGACAGGAGTCGGTGTTATGGGGGCAGCACTAGCAGGAAGATAATAGCACCACAAACCGAAAGTGCTCCACGCAGAAACAGTCCAAGGCAAAATAGTCCCGTGGCAGCAACGCGAGACGCGTGAGATGCTCCAAGAGAAGGTGACACAAGAAATACCGTAACTCAAGCTCGAGTAGACAAAGCACACGAGGAAAGGGATCACGAAACCAGGACACGCGAACGTTGGCGTACACCAGAGGGTAGCAACGAAGTCTTGTGTGGACTCCCTTGCTTTACCAGAAGGGTTCGCAAAACCCGAGTGCCCACCAGCTTCAAGTTACCCGACAACTATAAAAAGTTCGACGGGCTGCAAGATCCAGAAGATTGGCTGGTAGATTATCTGGAGACAGTAAAGTTTATGGGTGGAACAAGGGCAACAGCCATGCAAAGCATCCAGGTCCACCTCAGTGGATCTGCAAGATCTTGGATGAAGAAGTTGCCAGAAGGATCCATACACAGCTGGGAAACTTTCGAGGACCTATTCGTGAGGAACTTCAGATCCACCTATAAAAAACCAGTGTCCATCGAGCAGCTAAGTGTAAGGGTATTTTACCCTTATCCATTACTAGCACAAAACCCGTGCGTTGCTACGGTGTGAACGTTCTAAAATTAGCAACCTCATATTATGTTTTTAATCTCTACTCATCATGTAGACGTCTTTTTAAAAAAATATCTCGAAAATTGCAGTATTTTTTTTAATTGTATTTAAACATTCAAACACATATACACTATAAAATAAAATAACAAGCATACTGATACGTCTCCGACGTATCGATAATTTCTTATGTTCCATGCCACATTATTGATGTTATCTACATGTTTTATGCACACTTTATGTCATATTCGTGCATTTTCTGGAACTAACCTATTAACAAGATGCTGAAGTGCCAGTTGCTGTTTTCTGCTGTTTTTGGTTTCAGAAATTCTAGTAACGAAATATTCTCAGAATTGGACGAAATCAACGCCCAGGGGCCTATTTTGCCACGAAGCTTCCAGAAGTCCGAAGAGGAGACGAAGTGGGGCCACGAGGTGCCCAAACCATAGGGTGGCGCGGCCCCCCCCCTTGGCCGCGCGGCCCTGTGGTGTGGGGCCCTCGTGCCGCCTCCTGACCTGCCCTTCCGCCTACTTAAAGCCTCCGTCGCGAAACCCCCAGTACCGAGAGCCACGATACGGAAAACCTTCCAGAGACGCCGCCGCCGATCCCATCTCGGGGGATCCAGGAGATCACCTCCGGCACCCTGCCGGAGAGGGAAATCATCTCCCGGAGGACTCTACGCCGCCATGGTCGCCTCCGGAGTGATGTGTGAGTAGTCTACCCCTGGACTATGGGTCCATAGCAGTAGCTAGATGGTTGTCTTCTCCCCATTGTGCTATCATTGTCGGATCTTGTGAGCTGCCTAACATGATCAAGATCATCTATCTGTAATTCTATATGTTGCGTTTGTTGGGATCCGATGAATAGAGAATACTTGTTATGTTGATTATCAAAGTTATGTCTATGTGTTGTTTATGATCTTGCATGCTCTCCGTTATTAGTAGATGCTCTGGCCAAGTTGATGCTAGTAACTCCAAGAGGGAGTATTTATGCTCGATAGTGGGTTCATGTCTCCGTGAATCTGGAGGGGTGACAAGAACCTCTAAGGTTATGGATGTGCTGTTGCCACTAGGGATAAAATATTGGTGCTATGTTCAAGGATGTAGTCACTAATTACATTACGCGCAATACTTAATGCAATTGTCTGTTGTTAGCAACTTAATACTGGAGGGGGTTCGGATGATAACCTGAAGGTGGACTTTTTAGGCATAGATGCATCTTTGGATGGCGGTCTATGTACTTTGTCGTAATGCCCAATTAAATCTCACTATACTCATCATAATATGTATGTGCATGGTCATGCCCTCTTTATTTGTCAATTGCCCAACTGTAATTTGTTCACCCAACATGCTGTTTATCTTATGGGAGAGACACCTCTAGTGAACTGTGGACCCCGGTCCAATTCTCTATCTTGAAATACAATCTCTTGCAATACTTGTTCTCTCGTTTTCTGCAAACAATCATCTTCCACACAATACGGTTAATCCTTTGTTACAGCAAGCCGGTGAGATTGACAACCTCACTGTTTCGTTGGGGCAAAGTACTTTGGTTGTGTTGTGCAGGTTCCACGTTGGCGCCGGAATCCCTGGTGTTGCGCCGCACTACATCCCGCCTCCATCAACCTTCAACGTGCTTCTTGGCTCCTCCTGGTTCGATAAACCTTGGTTTCTTTCTGAGGGAAAACTTGCTGCTGTGCGCATCATACCTTCCTCTTGGGGTTCCCAACGAACGTGTGAGTTACACGCCATCAAGCTCTTTTTCTGGTGCCGTTGCCGGGGAGATCAAGACACGCTGCAAGGGGAGTCTCCACTTCTCAATCTCTTTACTTTGTTTTTGTCTTGCTTAGTTTTATTTACTACTTTGTTTGCTGCACTAAATCAAAATACAAAAAAATTAGTTGCTAGTTTTACTTTATTTGCTATCTTGTTTGCTATATCAAAAACACAAAAAAATTAGTTACTCGCATTTACTTTATTATCATGTCTAATCCCGTAGTTGCTACTCTATCACCTGAGGAATCGATCTTCACTTTTAAACAAGGAGGTGAAGAGAATTTTAAAGAAGCATGGTCTAGAATTTTTGATGCTTATAGTAAAACTGAACCTAAAATGACCTTAAGTTTGCTTCTTAGTAATTTCTATTTCGGGCTTATTCTTCGCTATAGATATGCCTTAGATGCTGTAGTGGGAGGAGATTTCCTTCATTGTGATGGGGATAAAGCTTTTAATGCCATAAGGAAATTGATTACATCATTTAGCTCCGATAATAATTTTGATCCATCTCATGCTAGCATGCATAATAGATTAAACACTATTGAAACAAATATATCCTGTTTAAAAGAAGTGTATAACCGAATTCGCGAATACTATGATTATGTTCCATTAAGCTTCGAACCTTCAATGTGGGTGCCTACTGTTAAAGTTACTATTGGTGGTGAAACTTTTCCTGCTTGTTGTGATATTATGTCCGAGTTTTGCCTCATGCCTGAAAATTTTTATAAATCTTTGACACTTTGGGGACTTACTGAAGGGGGAGAAGAAATAACTCTTACGGATAACTCTGTTGTAATTCCTAAGGGTATAGCTGAAGGTGTTTTCACAACCTTTCTTGGAAGGACGGTATCCACTGATTATCTCGTTATTGAATGTGTAGGGACAGGACAAATCACGCTTGGAAGATCCCTGCTGAAACTCATGGGAGCAGTCATAGATGTTGGGAAAGGCACTCTAAATTTTACCTCTACACCCGGATGCGGTCATGTATTCCCTAGACCAAAGAGTAGGAATAAGAGTAAGAAAGATAAGTGCAACACCCCTGGTAAGAATACCGATGCATCGTCCTTTGATAATACTTGATACACACTTTCTGTGCCTAGCTGAAAGGCGTTAAAGAAAAGCGCTTATGGGAGACAACCCATGTTTTTACCTACAGTACTTTGTTTTTATTTTGTGTCTTGGAAGTTGTTTACTACTGTAGCAACCTCTCCTTATCTTAGTTTAGTGTTTTATTGTGCCAAGTAAAGTCTTTGATAGTAAAGTAAGTACTAGATTTGGATTACTCGCAGTTCCAGATTTCTTTGCTGTCACGAATCTGGGTCTACCTCCCTGTAGGTAGCTCATAAAATTAAGCCAATTTACGTGCATGATCCTCAGATATGTACGCAACTTTCATTCAATTTGAGCATTTTCATTTGAGCAAGTCTGGTGGCCTAATAAAATTCGTCAATACGAACTGTTCTGTTTTGACAGATTCTGCCTTTTATTTCGCATTGCCTCTTTTGCTATGTTGGATGAATTTCTTTGATCCACTAATGTCCAATAGCTTTATGAAATGTCCAGAAGTGTTAAGAATGATTGTGTCACCTCTGAACATGTTAATTTTTATTGTCACTAACCCTCTAATGAGTTGTTCTAAGTTTGGTGTGGAGGAAGTTTTCAAGGATCAAGAGAGGAGTATGATGCAACATGATCAAGGAGAGTGAAAGCTCTAAGCTTGGGGATGCCCCGGTGGTTCACCCCTGCATATATCAAGAAGACTCAAGCGTCTAAGCTTGGGGATGCCCAAGGCATCCCCTTCTTCATCGACAACATTATCAGGTTCCTCCCCTGAAACTATATTTTTATTCCATCACATCTTATGTGCTTTTCTTGGAGCGTCGGTTTGTTTTTGTTTTTTGTTTTGTTTGAATAAAATGGATCCTAGCATTCAATTTATGGGAGAGAGACACGCTCCGCTGTAGCATATGGACAAGTATGTCCTTAGTTTCTACTCATAGTATTCATGGCGAAGTTTCTCCTTCGTTAAATTGTTATATGGTTGGAATTGGAAAATGATACATGTAGTAATTGCTATTAATGTCTTGGGTAATGTGATACTTGGCAATTGTTGTGCTCATGTTTAAGCTCTTGCATCATATGCTTTGCACCCATTAATGAAGAAATACATAGAGCATGCTAAAATTTGGTTTACATATTTGGTTTCTCTAAGGTCTAGATAATTTCTAGTATTGAGTTTGAACAACAAGGAAGACGGTGTAGAGTCTTATAATGTTTTCAATATGTCTTTTATGTGAGTTTTGCTGCACCGGTTCATCCTTGTGTTTGTTTCAAATAAGCCTTGCTAGCCTAAACCTTGTATCGAGAGGGAATACTTCTCATGCATCCAAAATACTTGAGCCAACCACTATGCCATTTGTGTCCACCATACCTACCTACTACATGGTATTTTCCGCCATTCCAAAGTAAATTGCTTGAGTGCTACCTTTAAAATTCCATCATTCACCTTTGCAATATATAGCTCATGGGACAAATAGCTTAAAAACTATTGTGGTATTGAATATGTAATTATGCACTTTATCTCTTATTAAGTTGCTTGTTGTGCGATAACCATGTTCACTGGGGACGCCATCAACTATTCTTTGGTGAATTTCATGTGAGTTGCTATGCATGTTCATCTTGTCTAAAGTAAGAGAGATCTACCACCTTATGGTTAAGCATGCATATTGTTAGAGAAGAACATTGGGCCGCTAACTAAAGCCATGATCCATGGTGGAAGTTTCAGTTTTGGACATACATCCTCAATCTCATATGAGAAAATTATTAATTGTTGTTACATGCTTATGCATAAAAGAGGAGTCCATTATCTGTTGTCTATGTTGTCCCGGTATGGATGTCTAAGTTGAGAATAATCAATAGCGAGAAATCCAATGCGAGCTTTCTCCTTAGACCTTTGTACAGGCGGCATAGAGGTACCCCATTGTGACACTTGGTTAAAACATGTGCATTGTGATGATCCGGTAGTCCAAGCTAATTAGGACAAGGTGCGGGCACTATTAGTATACTATGCATGAGGCTTGCAACTTGTAAGATATAATTTACATGATACATATGCTTTATTACTACCGTTGACAAAATTGTTTCATGTTTTCAAAATCAAAGCTCTAGCACAAAAATAGCAATCGATGCTTTTCCTCTATGGAGGACAATTCTTTTACTTTCAATGTTGAGTCAGTTCACCTATTTCTCTCCACCTCAAAGAAGCAAACACTTGTGTGAACTGTGCATTGATTCCTACATACTTGCTTATTGCACTTATTATATTACTCTATGTTGACAATATCCATGAGATATACATGTTATAAGTTGAAAGCAACCGCTGAAACTTAATCTTCCTTTGTGTTGCTTCAATGCTTTTACTATGAATTATTGCTTTATGAGTTAACTCTTATGCAAGACTTATTGATGCTTGTCTTGAAGTGCTATTCATGAAAAGTCTTTGCTATATGATTCACTTGTTTACTCATGTCATATACATTGTTTTGATCGCTGCATTCACTACATATGCTTTACAAATAGTATGATCAAGGTTATGATGGCATGTCACTCCAGAAATTATCTGTGTTATCGTTTTACCTGCTCGGGACGAGCAGAACTAAGCTTGGGGATGCTGATACGTCTCCGACGTATCGATAATTTCTTATGTTCCATGCCACATTATTGATGTTATCTACATGTTTTATGCACACTTTATGTCATATTCGTGCATTTTCTGGAACTAACCTATTAACAAGATGCCGAAGTGCCAGTTCTTGTTTCTGCTTTTGGTTTCAGAAATCCTAGTAACGAAATATTCTCGGAATTGGACGAAATCAACGCCCAGGGGCCTATTTTGCCACGAAGCTTCCAGAAGTCCGAAGAGGAGACGAAGTGGGGCCACGAGGTGCCCAAACCATAGGGCGGCGCGGCCCCCCCCCTTGGCCGCGCGGCCCTGTGGTGTGGGGCCCTCGTGCCACCTCCTGACCTGCCCTTCCGCCTACTTAAAGCCTTCGTCGCGAAACCCCCAGTACCGAGAGCCACGATACGGAAAACCTTCCAGAGACGCCGCCGCCGCCGATCCCATCTCGGGGGATCCAGGAGATCGCCTCCGGCACCCTGCCGGAGAGGGGAATCATCTCCCGGAGGACTCTACGCCGCCATGGTCGCCTCCGGAGTGATGTGTGAGTAGTCTACCCCTGGACTATGGGTCCATAGCAGTAGCTAGATGGTTGTCTTCTCCCCATTGTGCTATCATTGTCGGATCTTGTGAGCTGCCTAACATGATCAAGATCATCTATCTATAATTCTATATGTTGCGTTTGTTGGGATCTGATGAATAGAGAATACTTGTTATGTTGATTATCAAAGTTATGTCTATGTGTTGTTTATGATCTTGCATGCTCTCCGTTATTAGTAGATGCTCTGGCCAAGTTGATGCTAGTAACTCCAAGAGGGAGTATTTATGCTCGATAGTGGGTTCATGTCTCCGTGAATCTGGAGGGGTGACAAGAACCTCTAAGGTTATGGATGTGCTGTTGCCACTAGGGATAAAACATTGGTGCTATGTTCAAGGATGTAGTCACTAATTACATTACGCGCAATACTTAATGCAATTGTCTGTTGTTAGCAACTTAATACTGGAGGGGGTTCGGATGATAACCTGAAGGTGGACTTTTTAGGCATAGATGCATGCTGGATGGCGGTCTATGTACTTTGTCGTAATGCCCAATTAAATCTCACTATACTCATCATAATATGTATGTGCATGGTCATGCCCTCTTTATTTGTCAATTGCCCAACTGTAATTTGTTCACCCAACATGCTGTTTATCTTATGGGAGAGACACCTCTAGTGAACTGTGGATCCCGGTCCAATTCTCTATACTGAAATACAATCTACTGCAATACTTGTTCTACTGTTTTCTGCAAACAATCATCTTCCACACAATACGGTTAATCCGTTGTTACAGCAAGCCGGTGAGATTGACAACCTCACTGTTTCGTTGGGGCAAAGTACTTTGGTTGTGTTGTGCAGGTTCCACGTTGGCGCCGGAATCCCTGGTGTTGCGCCGCACTACATCCCGCCGCCATCAACCTTCAACGTGCTTCTTGGCTCCTCCTGGTTCGATAAACCTTGGTTTCTTTCTGAGAGAAAACTTGCTGTTGTGCGCATCATACCTTCCTCTTGGGGTTCCCAACGAACGTGTGAGTTACACGCCATCACATACATACTTAAGTTAAACAGAAAGATTGAAAGAAAATCCTTTTTCACCTGATCAGACTCTACCCCGTTCCCTTCCTCTCTACCTTTTTTAATCAATATACGAAGTATCCCAACCCGGTAGGGCCCATCCACCCAATCTCCTTCTTCCTCCCTACCCCAAGGTCCTCGCTGTAGAGACAACGTTGTGTCTATGTCCTATGATGATTCCTTCATCGGCATGGAGCGATCTTATCTAATGGAATGAGACCGACACGATGAGACATCTTCTGCTCTCTTCACGTGATTTCTCTCTTTCTTGTTAGCCATTCTGCAAGTACCCATGTCGCTGACCTAGATCGCCGATGGCGTTGGTAGCATTGGTCGTCTACTTTCCCATGTGCGTGTTTGGGGTGGTGCTAATCAATGTTTTCCCTTAAGAAGTGACATGGTTTATAATTTTGATTGAAAATGTGGAAACGCACGAAAAAATGGGCATGAGCACTCCTCTCTTTAGTTTTAGATATAGATAGCAAATTAGCATTGGCACCTAAATAAATTCAACACTCGATTAAAAATTTCCAAATATATACTTTAATTTTAAGTTGATTATCTAGATCGCTAAAATTGGGACATTGCGAGTTGACAAAAATCAAGAGATTTGCAAGCAACATCAGCTAACACGAAACAATGTTGCACATTCTAGCGGCAAACCACCTCAGCTAGTTAACAAATTGCAATAGCCCGGCGGAGACCAGGTGAGGCAGGCCGCAGGCGGCCATGGAGGCAGGCGCGCCCACTGCTGGCTGATAGTGAGCGGCGCGCGTGCGGTACGCGCACGAGCCGACCGCCGAGGGTGCAGGCCTGCAGGGACGACGGAGCAGGGGAGTTTGCCGACGCGGGGCGCACCGACGGACCTGCGCGCGTCTGGCCTCTCCTTTCTCCCCTTGGTTCTGTCCGCAGCTGCTGCTCTCCTCTCACGTTCCCCGCCAACGGAGCACGGGAGTTCGCCTACGCGGGGCGGCCTACAGCTCGACTGCGCTGCCTACAGCGCAGCGTACGCTGGAGCTCTATGGCGCGACGCGGTGCCGGCTACCCTTACTTTCCCTACCGGAATAGTCGATGATAAGATTCGGCGCCGTGGGTGGCGTCAGACAAGGTCACAAGGAGGTCTAGAGCGTAGCGATTTTCTTGCCAGCGCCGGTGAAGAAGTGAGCGTTCATCTAGTCCAGGAGCTTGCTCTCCAATCTCCTCCATTGCGTCCTTGAGCTTGCTCTCCAATCTCCTCCATTGCGTCCTTCCGGATCTCGCCGTGCTTCTGGGTCAGGATATTCCTTTTGTTAGCACAGAGCGGGTCGGGAGATTGGTTTTTTTCAGCACAGCGCGGTCCGGACGAAGAGATTCCGGTTTTCTTCCGTGGAGAGAGCGGGGTTTTTTTTTACGTACGAAATTTAGCCTGGTTTTTTCACGTACGGACACCACCTGTTTCAAACTAATAGTAAAGATTTTGGTAACTATGACACCGTGCTAGTGTATTTGGACTAATACATGTCTACAAGATGATTGCAAGGTATTAGCCAAAGAGGTATAATGGTGTATCTATAGAACAAGATGACAACGGGAGACCCCCCCACTTCGACAAAAAATCAACAAGGTTTTTCCATAGCCTGGCCGGTCCCAGACCCGGTCAGACCGGCCCTGGCACCGGACGGCCCGGCGCCGACCGGCCCTAGCGCTTGTGCCATCCGGGCAGGATCTAGTAAAGGCTGGGCGAGCACCCGGTCAGCGTCCGGTCGCCAGCCCGGTTCGGACCGGCCAATCCGGTCCATGTCCCGGTCGGACCGGGTTCCAGACCGGCTGCCCCGGCGCCCAACCGGAATTTGCGCTTGTGCCATCCGGGCGTGATCCAGTAAGCTCGGAAGCTCGTCCGGTCAAGACCCGGTCCCAGCTCCGGTTGAAACCGGCGATGCAGTCACAGACCACGGTCCGGCCCAGCCGGCTGTGCGCCGGCCGATCAGCGCCAAATCCGGTCGACCGGGTGCCTCGAGGAATCTGATGACATGTCAAGTGAGCAACGGCCAGATTTCGAAGAACACTATAAATAGCCCTTCTCCTACCTCTGAAAAGTTAGGCACTACACTACAAACTGTTCTTGAGCTGTCTCTCTCATACTCCATTACTAGAAACACCAAAAGCCTCAGATCTCCCTCCTCCTCCACCCAAACTCAAATCCCTCCGGGGAAACGATAGAGGAGGACCCGATCTACTGTTCTACCAAGCCAAATCTCATTCCCCCTTGTATTCATCAAGAAGCTTGCTCTCTAGGGTTCCGTGGAAACCCTAGGTGGGCAAGAGGAGTTCGGAAGCATCCGGGCTGTGGATTTGCTCCGGACAAGATTGTGAAGGTTTGGAGGCTACCTCAAAGTCTACCACAAGTGAGTGAGCTATTCCTTCGTGGGATAGGCTCCGGAGAATAGGGTGAGCCTTCGTGCCGTGGGGAATTCTTCGTGGGACCTCCACCCCTCCAAACGTGACGTACCTTCTTGCAAAGGAAGGGAACACGGGAATACATCCTCGTCTCCGTGTGCTATCGGTTATCTCTAACCGAACTCCTTACTTGTGATTTAACTGCCTGTGAGAGCCTTCGTGCTCGAGTTAGTTGTATCCTCATATAGGTTGTTTCACCTAGTTTGCATTAGGCTCACCTTTATATTCCGCAAAGCCTAATATTGCAAAGAAAGAATTAAAATCTGTAGAAACCTATTCACCCCCCCTCTAGGTTTATCATCTCTATACTTTCAATTGGTATCAGAGCCTGGACTCTTATTAAGGGCTTCACCGCCTTAAGAGTGAGATGGATAAACTATTCGAGGGTCTAGATGAAGACTCTAACCTTTCGGTTAAAGAGATGAAATCTAGATTCTTGTCATATGATGCCGAGAAGAAGAAAAAGTAGGATGCCCTACAAAGCCAAATGGCAGAGATGACTGCCATGCTTAAGAACTTGACTAGTGGGAATCCTAGTGGGGCTTCTGCCCTCAAGGAAGTTTCCATGAAGTCAACCATGACTATCCCAAAAACACATCACCCATGCCTCATATAAACCATAGTGGGAATATTCACCATTTTGATGGAACTCACTTTCCTTTTTGGAAATCTGCTATGGAATCTCATATTCGCAGCTGCAGTGTGGAGCTACGGGAGATCATTGTTTATGGATACCGGGAGCCACATGATCCCGCTCGGTTGAACTCCACCGAATTCTACAACCGTCAACTCAATGCCTCTGCACGTGACACGATTAGAAGTGGCATCAACCGCAAGCTCCTTGATCAAGTCAATGACATTGACTCCACTAAAGAGTTGTGGGATCGAATCGTAGTACTCCAAGAGAGAACCGATTTGATCCAATCAGCTCTTTATGAGACTGCAAAGCAAGAGGCTCACCAGTTCATGTTTCGAGAAGGAGAATCCGTGGCCGATGCCTATGCAAGGCTTGGTGCTCTTAGAGTAAGAGTCAAAGGACTTGGAGTTGAGAAGTACAATGACGGCTTCGAGATGAATGAAGCATTCATAAAGTCCAAGGTCATTGCTATGATTTCTGTCAAGCAACAAGACACCAACCTTGCACTCAACTTGCAAATCATGACCAAGAGTGCTGATTTGAACTCCGATGATCTAGTCTCCTATGTGGCCGCCAATGAAAACATGGCCAAGGCAGGAAAAAGGCTCATGGCAATGAACCGTGTTGATGAAGCCTCACACAACCATGAAGCGTCACACAACCTTGCTCTCAAAGCTAGATCTGACCATGGAAGAGAAGAAGACTATGAAATTGAAGAAGATGAAGAGATGACTTCAACTAGTGACATTGCTACCGACTTTGCTTTCTTTGCCAAGAAGTACAAGGGAAGCTTCCAATGCTCTTCAATGACAAGAAGAAGAAGAGAACTTGCTACAACTGTGATGAAGATAGCCACTTTGCAAATGAGTGCCCTTATGAGAAAAGGGTAGACAAGACAAAGTTCATCAAAGGGGTCAAGCCAAGATTGAAGCCAAACCCAATCAACGATCGATACAAGAAGAACAAGGGAAGAGCCTTTGTTGGAGCCGAGTACTTGTCCGATGAAGAAGAGGAAGATGATGAGAAGGAGGCCGGAGTGGCCGGTTTGGCTTTCTCTAAGCCCGGGTCACTCTTCACATATGACTACTCCAAGGATTACTCCACGGAGAATGATGTTGGTTCTTCCTTCATGGCAAGAACAACTTAAGATGATGACTCCGATGACTCTCCCTCCTCTACAATCATTGGATCTTGTCTTATGGCAAGAGAAACCAAGGTAATGGAACCCCCACCTTCTTTATCTAGTGTTCTTGATGATGAAGCTGAAAATAAAGAAGAACTAATTGTGCTTAAGGAACTTTACAATGTTAGATGCACCCTTCATGGTGAAGCTCTTGTCAAGTTTGATTTCTTGATGGACTCTCTCAAAGAAAAGGATGAGTCCATTGAGGAATTAGAATATCAATTGGATGAAAAAGAACGGAGATTCAATCTCATAAGACAAGAGCTAAAAACCGAAAGGTGCATATCTCAAGGCCTTAAGCAACAAATTGAAACTTATGAACTTGATAAAGTTAAGGACCTAGAAACTATTGATAGGGCTCAATCATTGACTCAAGAGCTCAATGCCTCAAAGGAGGAGCTTGAAGCTGCTCATGCTTCTCTCACTAGGGATCTTGACAACCTTGAAAGAGCTAACAAGCTTGTTAAGGATGAGCTCAAGAAACTTGGAGAGAACCATGACCTACTCCAAGAAACCTACAAAAAGGCTCTTGGATCAATGAAGGATCCCATTGTTGTTGAAAAGCTTGCTAGTTCCTCCACTTCTTTACTAGTGAGCATGCTAAACTTGTTGAGGAACATGTTCGTTTACAAGAGGAACTCTCCTTGCATGTTGAGACCAATGCATATCTTGAATCCTTGGTGACCAAATATGGTCTCGACTATCATCCTAATGAATCTTCTTGTTAGCAAGCATCTATTCTTGAGGAAAATGTTAGGTTAACAAAGGAACTTGCAAAGTTCACCACCGCCAAGAACAAGATGGGATTGGATGACCTCTTGAGTAAGCAAAGGTCAAATAATCAAAAGTTTGGACTTGGATATACTCCCAAGTCCTACAAGAAGAACAACTACAAGAAGGAGAATCCCGCTGAAGGTAAGAACAAGAAGGTCACTAATGATGGCAAAGCCTCAAAGGGCAAAGCCACTAGTGGTGACTGCACGGGGCCAAACAATCACTATGCTTTATTTGTTGATTATTATGGTGATGTTTATGCTAACTATGTTGGTACTCGTAATGGCTATGCTTATAGAGAGTACTCAATTTGGGTACCAAAAGATATTGTTGCCATTGCAAAGGAACCCATTAATCGATGGGTTCCTAAATCCTCTACTTGATTTTGTAGGGGTATTCCTCCGGTGGTCCAAAATGGGTGTTTGATAGTGGATGCACCAATCATATGGCCGGAGGAAGAGGTGTGCTTGATCAATTCATTGAAGATATCAACAAGAAGTCAAGCATCACCTTTGGTGACAACTCAAAGGGAAAGGTACTTGGGTATGGCAAGGTGGCAATCTCTAAGGATTGTGCCTTGAGACGGTCATGCTTGTTGAATCCCTTGGCTATAACTTACTTTCTATATATCATCTTGCTGATGCCGGTTACAATTCATATTTTACTAATTATTGTGTGAAAGTCTTTAGGAGTGACAATCTCAAATTGGTCCTTGTTGGATATGTGGAGAACAACCTTTACGTGGTTGACCTCTCGAAAGAGAGCTCCTCTCCCTGCACATGTCTAATGGCGGCCAAGCATGACGAAGGTTGGTTGTGGCATCGCCGCCTTGGTCATGTCAACATGAGAAATCTTAAACAACTCCTAAAGGTGAGCACATTGTGGGACTAACCGGCATTTCTTTTGAGAAAGATCGTGTTTGCAGTGCATGTGTAGCCGGAAAGCAACTCAAGAAGAAACATCCTATCAAGAGTATCGTCACCACATCTAGGCCTTTGGAGCTCCTTCACTTGGATCTCTTTGGGCCATCACATTATGATACTCTTGGTGGGAGCAAGTATGGACTTGTCATTGTTGATGACTACTCAAGATACTCTTGGGTCTTTCTCCTTAAGTCTAAGGACGAGACCCATAGATAGTTCATCACCTTCGCCAAGAAAGCTCAACGTATGTATGAATCCGAGATCAAGGCTATTAGGACCGACAATGGCACCGAGTTCAAGAACTACACCATGCAAGAGTTTGTTGATGATGAGGGCATCAAGCATGAGTTTTCGGCGCCATACACCCTTCAACAAAATGGTGTTGTTGAAAGGAAGAACCGGACTATCATTGAGATGGCAAGAACCATGTTGAGTGAATTCAACTCACCCCACAACTTTTGGGGAGAAGCCATATCTACGGCTGTCCACTACTCCAACCGGCTCTTCCTCCGCCTCCTCCATAACAAAACTCCATACGAGCTTCTCACAGGTAACAAGCCTAATGTCATGTAGATTCGTGTCTTTGGATGCAAATGTCTTGTTAAGAACCATAGAGGGCATATTTGTTGGTTATGCGGAGAACTCTCACGCCTATAGATACTACAACCGGTCCACTGGGACTATTGAAGTATCTTGTGACATGGTGTTCTTGGAGGATAATGGCTCCCAAGTGGAGCAAGTTGTTCCATGTGTTGCAGGTAATAGTGATGATCCATCTAGTGCCATCAAGCATATGGGCATTGGACACGTCCGGCCCATGGAAGTTCATAATGATGATCAAGGTGATGGAGTAGAAGTATCAAGCTCGGCTCGAGTGGAGCCTAGCTCAACTCAAGCCGAACCATCAAGTGCAACTCAAGAACCATCCTCCACTCAAGATGAGTCACATTCCGAAGAACAAGAAGAAAGTCCTCATTCCACTGAGCAAGACCATGATGATGATCAAGAGACATCTTCAACTCATGATCAAGCTCAAGTGACCCCTCATGATTAAGTACTAGCAAGAGATGAATTCATTGATCATGAAGGAACCATTCGGAAGATCAAGGCCGCTACAAGGGCAAGTGACATGAAAGTAGATCAAGTCCTTGGTAGCATCTCAAAAGGAGTGGTAACTCGTAGACACCATGCATTACTTATCACTTATTGTCAACACCATGCTTTTGTATCTAGTTTTGAACCACTCAAGGTACATGAAGCCTTGGTTGATCCGGATTGGGTAATTGTCATGCAAGAAGAATTGGAGTGTTTCACTCGTAATGAAGTATGGTCTCTAGTTGAGAGACCCAAGGATCATCGCATCAATGTTATTGGGACCAAATGGGTATTCAAGAACAAGCAAGATGAGAATGGCATTGTCATACGAAACAAATCAAGGTTAGTGGCGCAAGGGTTTGCCCAAATAGAAGGTATGGATTTTGAGGATACCTTTGCGCCGGTAGCCCGTCTTGAAGCTATTCGTCTTTTGCTTGCATTTGCATCTTTCCACAATTTCAAACTATATCAAATGGATGTGAAAAGTGCATTTTTGAATGGTCCCCTAAAAGAAACCGCATATGTGGCTCAACCCCCGGGTTTCGAAGACCCATGCCGACCCAACTACGTGTATTTACTCCATAAGGCACTCTACGGTCTCAAGCAAGCTCCACGTGCTTGGTATGAGTTCCTTAGGGATTTCTTACTACATGATGGGTTTTGCATGGGTACGGTCGACTCCACCCTTTTCACCAAGCGGGTTAAAGGGGGTGGCTTATTTATATGTCAAATATATGTTGATGATATTATCTTTGGTGGAAGTAACCACAATCATAACAAAGCTTTTGAGCTATTGATGACTAGGAAATTTGAGATGTCCATGATGGGAGAGTTTAAGTTCTTCCTAGGCTTCCAAGTGAGGCAACTTGCAAAAGGCACCTTCATCTCTCAAGAAAAGTATGTGAAGGACATGCTCAAGAAATTCAACATGACCAATGCAAGCCCAATGAAGACACCCATGCCCGTAAAGGGGCAACTTGCCTCATGTGACGGTGAGAAGGATGTGGACATAAAGGTATACCGCTCCATGATAGGATCCTTGCTCTACCTTTGTGCCTCTAGGCTGGATATCATGCTAAGTGTAGGGATGTGTGCTCGTTTTCAATCTGCTCCTAAGGAGAGCCATTTAATGGTGGTCAAACGGATTCTAAGATACCTTATTCTCACTACTACTCTCGGGCTATGGTATCCAAAGGGCTCAACCTTTGAACTCATTGGCTATTCGGATTCCGATTGGGCCGGTGATAAGGTTGACCGGAAGTCTACCTCCGGGGCTTGCCAATTTATTGGCCGGTCATTGGTGAGTTGGTCATCCAAGAAACAAAACTCCACCGCTCTATCCACCGCCGAAGCCGAATACATATCCGCAGCATCTTGTTGCACTCAATTGTTATGGATGAAGCAAACCTTGAAAGACTATGGTGTGTCTCTTGGTACGGTGCCTCTTCTTTGTGACAATGAAAGTGCAATTAAGATCGCCAATAACCCGGTTCAACATTGTTGCACCAAACATATTGACATTCGCCATCACTTCCTACGTGACCATGTTGCCAATAAGGATATTGATCTCACTCATGTGGGGACAACCTACCAATTGGCAGATATTTTCACTAAGCCTTTGGATGAAGCCCGGTTTGTTAACTTGAGAGGAGAACTTGGTATTCGTGATCCTAAAAACTTGGATTGATTAACTTCTTGCACTATATTCTTGCATTTATCTTGCTCTCTAGCTCAGAGGCATAGCACATATGGGGATAGTCATCTTACCATGACTTGGTATGATGCATACCTATGTGTGCAACATAAATAGACCCAATGTCATTATATGGACCCAAGCATGTCTCTTCGAGGTCTCATGACATTTGCACTTTCACACAGGGGGAGTAATCCCCCGCCCATCATTGAGCCTCAATTACAACTTGATTTGACTATATAAGGCTAAATGATCTTATTACAAAAACCATTTCAAAATGTTTTATGGTTCTTGATATACTTCGAATCATGCCCATTGTTGCTATTTATATCTTGTTTGGATTTCACTCCAATGGGTATGCCTAGAGAACTTTGTGTTTCCAACCCCATGTCTATGCTCATCTCATCATCGTCTATCTATCTATATGTACATGTCATCATCTGAGCATTCATACACATTTACACAAAGATTAGTTGCAAAACGAGGCAAAATAATACAAAACTGGGCAAACAGACTCTGGCCGGTCACTGGCCCGGTCGGACCGGCCTTTGCGCCGGGTCATCCGACGCCTGGCCCGGTCAACCGGGCGGCCGACCGTCCGTGCGGCTGGTTATGGTTTGGGGGAGGATACCCCTTGGGGTCTTCTTCCTCATTATCCCCCACCTCCAAAACCTCCATGGCCGCCGCATCCACCATCTCCACCATCTCCACCACGTCCTAGGCCCTTCCCACCACGAGTTTCTCCCCAAACTTCACCCACTCGTAGATCGGGATCTCTCAAGCCTCTTCACCAAAGGATTTGGTCCCTCTCAAGCTATTTTGGGAGATCTTGGGGATTTGGCCCTCAAGCCCTCTTCACGTGTTCTTCTTGCTCACTTGGGCAAAGAGGACGATGTCTTCGGGTAAATCTTCCTCCCATTCCCTCTCCCTCTTGCTTTCCCTCTCCCATTACCAAATTTTGAGGAAAGTTGAGAAAAGTTAGGGTTAGGGTTAGGGTTAGCAAGTCCTCATGCCATCGATCTAGAGTGTCTCACACCCCTATGCACATTGTTTACTCTAATGCTATAGTCTATGTTCAAGTTTGTGAGTTTTTGCATGATTTTGTGGTTGAATTTCTAGGCAAACATCACAATTCGACAGCACTCGGTTTACAGCCCGGTCAACCGGCCTCTCAACCGGCTGGTCCGGCGTGCCGCCCGGTCAACCGGATTTACAACCGGCTCGTCTGGTCTGTTGTCCGGTTGGACCGGCTCGTGCGCCGGATTGCCCAGTTCTTCGCATAATCTCATCGAAACACTTGGATATATGCTATGCTTTTTGGCCTCCCTATATACTGATGACATGTACACTTACCCCACTGCTCTCCTCGCCCTATTTTGCTGATTCACAGGAGATTGGAGTGGTGAGGATCGTGCCACTACTGCCAAGAGAGGGAGGCATACATGGCCTCCACCACGACGTACTAGCGGTCGTGTGCCTTCCGGTGCACCTCCGACTACTGATGGCACCTCCTCTGGAAGAACCAAGTCACTTCCCAACAGAAAGAGAGATAAACATGCAGCACAAGAAGATGATGAGATCTTGCCAACATATATATAATGTTGGCGATGTACAAGTTGGTGCATGGAGAAGACTTAGGGACACCAACCCCTATCGCTTTGAGGCACCCACTTACACAGGGGGAGATCATTTTTCTGGACTAATACACAACAGAGGATGTGGGAAGAGTACTACGACACCCAAGATCACATGAAGAATGGTACCTTTGTTATGCCCAAGGCCATCAAGGATGTTCTTGCAATGCATGAAGCCACCAAGTTTCGCTTTGTGGTTGAGACCTTGCAGCGGATGGGGTTGTATGAGCTTATGTGCCTGATGCCTACTGATGAGTGCTACTGTCCAATCTTGGTGAGGCAGTTTCATTGCACAGTCTTTTTCCATGATGATGCAGCTCGGACTATGACTTGGATGACTGGCAAACAGAAATACACTTGCAACTATCTTGATTTCTGTGAAGCCATGGGGTTTGGTGGAGGTCGTGCTCGTGGTTTCAAGATATACTCTCAGCAGAAGTTTACCAAAGGAGACATTGCCTTCTGCTATCCTTCGGACCCCATAGCTGGACCTCCCACTATTTCTGGCATGTACTACTCCTACCTGCTACTTGCCAAGCTCTTCCGTGAGACTCTCATCAGCAAGTCCGGCGATACAAGTGAATGCCGTGGCTATCATCTGAACTTGATGTACTGCTGCCACCCCGAGTACCGGAAACTCATTGATGGCTGTGATTTACTCTACTGTGAGCTGCGGCGATGTGTTCGCGAACGGATGACTCCTAACTATGCTCAGTATGTTCATCTGCTCATCAACAGGGTTGTGCCAGCACCTCTCAATACGCAAGGTGAACGGGTCAGGATGGAAGCCTTCAGGGTACCTATCCAAGGTGATAGACCGGACGTCCCTGAAATGATGCCTTCTGAGCGCCGGTCCAAGGAACGCCATGACCCTGCTAGCTCCAGCTACTCTAGGCGCCCACAGCATGGTGTCTCACGGTTCTTCTCTAGCTTATGGCAGATGTGCAAAAATACCAATGATGTTGCACATCAAAGTCTTGCTTTGAATCAAGAGACGAGGAGGCGCCAAAATGAGTTCATGACTGCTAGGAATGCCCTGTTCCTCCTCCTGGCCCTGAGTTGGAGCCCATACATGCACCTAACTGGGAGATGCCTCCCATCTCTGATCAGATGTTCCAGAACTTTGATCCCTCCTTGTACACTTTTGGTGGTCCTCCTCCTAGGCCTGCACGTGTCCCTGCTGATGATGATGCTGATGAGGATGAAGGTGATGCGGATGCGGATACGCGTGATGATGGCGAGAGCTCCTATTCCACTGGGCATGAGTTCTATTGATGGGTGCGCTAGCATCTCTCCTCTTTTCTTCGCCTTTTTGGTGTTCCGATGCCAAAGGGGGAGAAGAGAGTTGAGTCTAGGATTCACGGGTGTTGCTTTGGATGTCACAAGCCATGGGTGTTGCTTTATTTGATTCTTATATGGCTTGTGCTTATTTTCTTTTATCGTTCCAAGAACCATTTTCTATTTTAAGTAATGCGTGTATGGACATGTACCTATATGCTTAAACTCTATTATGTGTGCCACTCTATGTTAGGATGATTATGTGTGCTATGCTTATATATCTTGATATGCACATCTCCATACCATGCTTGTTTCCTAAAGATATTGGGGGAGCTTCTCATGTTTCACAAAAGTTGCACTTTGCATTCAAACGCAAATTCTCCAAGTGCACACTTTATGCGGGAGCCGTCTCAATATCTTATATGGAATCAAGGTTTAAAGCTTATCATAATATCTATATGTGACTCTAGCTCGGTTTGTCATCGTATACCAAAAAGGGGGAGATTGTAAGGGTATTTTACCCTTATCCATTATTTTGGTAACTATGACACCGTGCTAGTGTATTTGGACTAATACATGTCTACAAGATGATTCCCAGGTATTTGCCAAAGAGGTATAATAGTGTATCTATAGAACAAGATGGCAACGGGAGACCCCCCACTTCGACAAAAAATCAACAAGGTTTTTCCAGAGCCTGGCCGGTCCTAGACCCGGTCAGACCGGCCCTGGCACCGGACGGCCCGGCGCCGACCGGCCCCAGCGCTTGTGCCATCCGGGCAGGATCTAGTAAAGGCTGGGCGAGCACCCGGTCAGCGTCCGGTCGCCAGCCCGGTTCGGACCGGCCAATCCGGTCCATGTCCCGGTCGGACCGGGTTCCAGACCGGCTGCCCCGGCGCCCAACCGGAATTTTGCGCTTGTGCCATCCGGGCGTGATCCAGTAAGCTCAGAAGCTCGTCCGGTCAAGACCCGGTACCAGCTCCGGTTGAAACCGGCCGGTCCGGTCACAGGCCCGGTCTGATCGGCCTGTGCGACGGCCAGTCCGGCGCCAAATCCGGTCGACCGGGTTCCTCGAGGAATCTGATGACATGTCAAGTGAGCAACGGCCAGATTTCAAAGAACACTATAAATAGCCCTTCTCCTACCTCTGAAAAGTTAGGCACTACACTACAAGCTGTTCTTGAGCTCTCTCTCTCATACTCCATTACTAGAAACACCAAAAGCCTCAGATCTCCCTCCTCCTCCACCCAAACTCAAATCCCTCCGGGGAAACGATAGAGGAGGACCCGATCTACTGTTCTACCAAGCCAAATCTCATTCCCCCTTGTATTCATCAAGAAGCTTGCTCTCTAGGGTTCCGTGGAAACCCTAGGTGGGCAAGAGGAGTCCGGAAGCATTCGGGCTGTGGATTTGCTCCGGACAAGATTGTGAAGGTTTGGAGGATACCTCAAAGTCTACCACAAGTGAGTGAGCTATTCCTTCATGGGATAGGCTCCGGAGAATAGGGTGAGCCTTCGTGGCGTGGGGAATCCTTCGTGGGACCTCAACCCTCGAAACGTGACGTACCTTCTTGCAAAGGAAGGGAACACGGGAATACATCCTCGTCTCCGCGTGCTATCGGTTATCTCTAACCAAACTCCTTACTTGTGATTTAACTGCCTGTGAGAGCCTTCGTGCTCGAGTTAGTTGTATCCTCATATAGGTTGTTTCACCTAGTTTGCATTAGGCTCACCTTTATATTCCGCAAAGCCTAATATTGCAAAGAAAGAATAAAAATCTGTAGAAACCTATTCACCCCCCTCTAGGTTTACCATCGCTATACTTTCACTAAGGACTTGCAAGCAGAAGTCGGACGAATCAATGAGAGCATACATCTAGCGGTGGAGCATCATCAAAAACTCGGCTGAGCATGTGTCCGATGAAAGAGCAATCGATGCATTCATAGCTAGAATACGAAGGAGCGACCTAATCGAGGAGTTGGGGAGATCCAACCCGAGAACAATATCAGAACTCATGGAAATAGTTAATCGTTGGGCCGACGGAGATCGCAACAGGAACAACAACCAAAATAGGCGACGTTTTCGCAACTATGCGGAGTTTGACGGTCCCAGCCAAGTATCAGGCGGCTTCCGAGGAAACAATGGAGGACAAAATCGCGATGATTATCACAGGAGCAATGATCAACGAAGTGATCACAGAGATGCACCAAGCTCCAGCAGGCAAAATAATCGACCCAGGTTTCCGTGACCATACAACGTGTCACCCGAAGATCTCTTGAATGGCCCGTGCCAGATGCATTTTTATGTCGACTCAGACGGAAGAAGACAGTCGGGTCACCTCCAGAAGGACTGTCGAACTTTTCAAGATTTTCAAAGGGTGATAGAGAGCATGCAAGCAGAGGCAGTAAGGAGAGGGTACGTGCAAGGGCCAAGGAGTGAGGTACATGTACCACCACCGCCACCACCCGCAATTACAAGTGCAAATCAGCATCAACTACAATTAGCAGGAGCTCCAGCTGCCAATGATGGTTTCACAAACACAAGGGAAGCAGTGTCGATGATACAGAAGGGAAAACATTCGAATAGGTCACAAAAGCTAATATCTCAACAAGTTTACATGGCAGTAACGAAACCTCCACTAACCATTGAGTATCTCAATTGGTCGGGGCAGCCCATAGGATTCACTCAGGAGGATCACCCACCTCAAGTTCCGCGACCAGGATAGTCAACAATGATATTACCAGCGGTTATCGAAGGATACGAAGTCTCCCGAATATTCATGGATGGAGGAAGCAGCCTGAATCTCATGTACGCAGATACACTGTGGAAAATGAACATATCATTGGCCAATCTAACACCAAGAGAAACGCGTTTCCATGGTATTATACCTGAGAAGCCGAATTACCCTCTGGGCAAGATCCTATTGGATGTGCAATTTAGAACAGGGGAAAACTTCAGAAAGGAGAGGCTAGAATTCGAAGTTATCGATTTATGGTTGTGCCGCATTACACGTATCTGTTGTGGAGGATACCTGGACCTACGGGACCAATCAAAGTCAAAGGAAGTTTTGATCTAGCGGATAAGTGCAACAAGGACTTTCACAAGTTGTCTGACACATTCGGGATGCAAGCTGAATATGAGGAATCAAAGCTAACCACTGATCATGATGTGTTACCAGACGGGGGTAGATTCTTGCAGGAGCAAGCTTTCGACACCTCCAAGGATTCAAAGGAATACAAATCCACCCGACAGATCCTAAAAAGATGACATCAATCGCTACCAACATGGATAACGCATAGGAAATCTTTGCATGGTGCCCAGCTGACATGCCAGGAGTACCCAGGGAACTTGCCCAGCACACCGTTAATCTAGATCCAAGATCTAGACCTATTCGACAACCTTTGCGGCATTTTTCCGAGCCAAACTGCAAAGCCATGCTATCTGAAATCCATCGACTCCAAGAGGCTAGTTTCATCAAGGAGTTGAAAACTGAAGCAACATGGGTCGCCAAACCAGTGTTGGTCCCAAAGAAAAACACTGAAGTCCTTCGCATGTGCGCCGATTTCACGTGCCTCAATAAACATTGTCCAAAGGATCACTTCCCCCTCCCAAGGATCGATCAAATTATCGACTCCACGGTAGGCTGTGGATGTCTTTCCTTCCTGGATGCATACTCTGGTTACAACCAGATTCGACTAAAAGAAGAAGATGAAGTCAAAATAGCTTTCATAACCCCTTATGGCGTGTATTGTTACAGAACAATGCCCTTCGGGTTGAAAAACGCAGGAGCTACGTACCAAAGGATGATGCAGAAGTGCCTAGCCACGCAGATTGGCAAAAACGTCCAAGTATATATCGACAACGTGGTCATTACAACAAAGCAAGGGTCATCCCTCATTGATGATATGCGAGAAACTTTAGACAACCTCGAAAAGTTCCGTTTGAAGCTGAACCCAACAAAATGTTCCTTTGGCGTTCCTGCAGGAGAACTCCTCGGATACTTGGTATCAGCCAGAGGAATTGAGGCCAATCCAGAGAAAATACAAGCTATCCTAACAATGACAAAACCAACCAAGATCAAGGAGATACATAAGCTAACGGGGCGAGTCGCGACATTGAGCAGATTTGTCGCCAGGTTGGGAGAAATAGCGTTGCCCTTTTACGCGCTCATCAAACAAGGAGAAAAGTTCGAGTGGAACGAAGAAGAATACAAGGCATTCGAGCACCTGTAACGCACAATCTCGACACCACCAGTATTGGTGGCGCCATGAGACAAGGAGCCGTTGTTATTATACATTGTAGCCACACCTCAGGTGGTTAGCACAGTACTCGTGATAGAAAGAGAAGAAGAGGGAAAAATGCATGGAGTTCAGTGGCCATCCAAACAGTGCTACCCGCAGTATCAGAAGATGGCATACGGAGTATTCATGTCAGCAAGAAAGCTAAGGCACTATTTTTCGGCACACCCGATAGTAGTGGTCAACGAGGCGCCCCTCTCGAATATTTTAAACAATCTAGAAGCTACAGGACGTGTCTCCCTTTGGGGAATCGAACTTTCCTCTCGGGACATCACATATGAAAAAAGAAAAGCAATAAAGTCGCAAATTCTGCCAAACTTCATCGCAGAATGGATGGAACTAAAAAATACAGGACCTCCAGATATTTTAAGTGCATGGCATATGAACTTTGATGCGTCCAAGAGATTAGAAGGAGCTGGAGCAGGCGTGGTACTCATTTCACCGCAAGGTAAAATGAAGTATATATTGCGGATGACTTTCCCCAACGCATCAAACAACAAAGCAGAATATGAAGCTCTTATTCACAGGATGAAGATGGCAAAAGCATGTGGTGCTACTCGCCTAAAAATCTTTGGCGATTCTCAGCTGGTTGCACATCAGGTGATGAACAAGTGTGACGCAGTCAACAACAACATGATAGCATATAAAGAGGTATATAATGAACTCGAGAAAACCTTCGACGGTTGCGAGGTAATTAAATCATGTTAGCAGACTCAGCAACGACGAAGCTTACATTTTGGAAAACATCGGGTCGCAATGCATACACATACCACATGGAGTCTTTTGGGAGGAGATTAGTGAAAGGTCAACCAAGCCAAAGAGAGTAGCGCCAAAACTGTCGAAGAAAAAGGATAATCCCAAGAAAGGCTCGGGGATGCAGCAGTCCCAGGATCTCATGTTTTTGAGGAAGAGAAAGAACCAGAAGAAGTCATGATGATATTAATCCCATGGATGCAATCATACTTGGCTTACATCACTAGGAAAGAAATACCTGAGGATCCAGTGGAGGCACGGAGAGTCATCCGACGATCTAAGGCGTTTACTGTTGTCAAGGGAGAACTATACAAATGAAGCATATCAGGCGTGCTGCAGAGGTGAGTTACACCCGAAGAAGGGCGCACCATATTGAAGGATATACACGGAGGCATATGCGGCCACCGTGCAAGCAGTCGAGCAACTGCAGGTAAGGCCTTTTGAGCTGGGTTTTACTGGTTGTCGGACATAAAGGATTCAAAGGAAATCGTGCGTACTTGTGAAGCTTGCCAAAGATTCGCGGCCAAACCTCACTCTGCAGCCGCAGAATTAATGCCAATACCTTTGGCATGGCCTTCCGCACAATGGGGGCTCGGTATGGTAGGAAAATTGCACTAGTATTGGCTAGGATGACACGTATATTTGCTAGTGGCAGTCGATAAGTTCACCAAGTGGATCGAAGCAATACCAGTAACTTCGGCAGATGCAACATCAACGGTAAATTTCGTCAAGGGGATAGTTTTTCGATTCGGCGTCCCTAACAACATAGTTACAGACAATGGCAGCAATTTCACTTCACAAGAATTCAAGGACTACTATGAAGGTGTAGGCATCAAGTTGCAGTTCGCGTCTGTTGCACACCCGCAAACCAATGGCCAAGTCGAAAAAGCAAACGGTCTTATATGTAGCGGCTTCAAGAAACGGCTGTTGACACCACTCGAAAAAGCAAAGCATATGTGGGTTGATGAGTTACCCAACATCCCGTGGAGCTTGCGAACAATGCCCAATGCAGCAACTCAAGAAACTCCGTTCTTCCTAGTCCATGGTGCTGAAGTAGTAGTCCCGATAGAAATAGAACACAACTCCCCAGATTCGTGGAATATGATGAAGAGGTTGCACAGAAGGGGCTTGAAGATGATGTGGACGCACTAGACAAAGCAAGAGATGTGGTGCTCTCGAGAGTAAGTTCGTATCAGGAAAATCTGAAAAACTACCACAGCCGATGTTTGCGGCCTAGATCCTCCGAGGTTGGCGACCTAGTTCTTCAGCTCAAGCTGGATAGTCATGAAAAGCAGGAATCACCATGGGTAGGACCGTACATCGTCACCGAAGTTATCTCAGGAGGAGCATATCGACTAAAGGACAAGAAATTAGGCAAAGATGAAGGAAACTCGTGGAACGTTGCGCAGTTACGATGTTTCTACTCGTAGAGAAGAGCCAATATAGTAGCAGCTATGTAAACATACATTGTACGTGAACAGCTCGCAAGTTTTGATACGCACTCTTTTCCTTTCAGGGTACCGAGTGGGACTGAAAGGTTCTTAATGAGGCGGGCTTGCGATGCTTCAGTATTGCATGGTTGAAATAAAAATAGTGATCATATATATTTTTCCCTGTGTTACTAAGCAATGCTCGGGGGCTAGAACCCGCAAATTTACAACATAGTCGATTCCAGGCAAGAGATTGGCAGTATAAACGCTTTGGTTTCACAAAAACCTCACAAAATAGTAGTATTCTTATACTCGAGGGATAAAGAAGGAAGTTACAATATAAATTACAAGAATTTGCTTTGACTACAGATAAGTCTCGCAACATTTTACAACAGATGGCAAGAAATACACACGAAATAATGGTCCGCACAAGGAATTGACATTTAAAATAATATATACGACAAGCATTCAAAAATGTGTCTTGGTTACAAACCTCACGCGTTGAACAACATAAAAAGAATTCCTATAGTAACCTATATATATCCCTGGCAGCGCGTACTTGCTATGTCGAATCATCATATCTATACTCTTTGAAGAAGGTTTTGTCTACCTTAAGGAGTTCATCAATCATCCTCTCAGCAATAGGTGTTGCGGCCTCGTTGTGCCGAACAATGTTTACACGCCTCTTTGACACCTTGAGCAGAACAGTTTCGACAACCCTGTCGAGGTCCAACTTTGAGTTGCAAATTCGCACCGGATCAAAGCAAATTTTGCGCCAGCTACCATTTTAGCCTTCACGAAATCGTTGATGTTACGTACATTCTTAAACTGATCCGTAAGCTTAGTGAGGTTTTCAGGCTGACGATTACGGGGAAACATGGTGTTGTAAACCATGGCCAATGTGCTATTGCAGAAGTCGAGGAATCCTCGAGTCTGAGTAGCTCGGTCCTGAAACTGAACAATGCGGTGACAGCGGACCTCGTCCACCCAGAAATCAATGTCATTGGCCCTAGCGAGACTTGTAAGGCTTTCAACCTGGGCATTCACCCTATGTTCTTCGACAACAATGTCCAGAAACACACCTGCAAGTACCAAAGGAGAAAAAGAAAATATAGCACAAACGATAAAACATAGAGGAGTAACGAAGGAAAAGCTGATGTAGAAGCAACTCACCGCCATATCTTGACTCGCATCAGTCATAAGGTCAAGCATATAATTTTCTCGTTGAGCAGATGAAGCGGCATTGGCAGTTATAGTTTCTTTCAGAGCCAGATATTCTTGCGCCCGACGAAGAGACGCTTGTTCCCGATAAGAAGATTTTCGTGATTGTTCTAGACAAAATTTGGTTTGTTTTTTCATCGACCGTAGTTGTTGGCGTAATTCGGCGAGTTCTTTCTGGATCGGACCAGGACACGAGGAAACATCCAAGGAGGTGTTGCCAGGCATTCTCGCGGAATGTGAAGTAGCAGGAGAAACGTCGGAAGGACCAGCCCCAGAGTAGTTGTCAAAAATCAACTGGAAGACAAGAAAGTATCGACATCAATCATTTGGCAATACGTATTTTCATTCATATTCATGGAACATTACATAGACAAGTCTTTACAAAATACGAATCATAATGAGCGTACACAAATGATCGGGAGCAGCAAAAGGTGGCAGCATCTACAAAAAGGAAAACAAAGGAAGTACAAGTTGGTCTACTTGACCTCCGTTTGAGCAGTGCTAGCAGAGGCCGAAGACTTCGGGTCAAGGAAGGAGATAAGTTTCTTCTAGTAAAGCTTGGCACCCTTCACAAAATCCTTCCACTTCTCAGCATTCAAACCCTTGGGAGGAGCAACTTTTACCCAGTCAACCTTTTGGCCAGTGGCCGCCACTAGAGCGATGGTCTCTTCGACTCCGATCTTGCAAGCTAGCTTGACGATAGGCCAAAGATGGGTCATCCTATGCCAGAAAATGATGGGCAAGTTGGGAGAAAATTTCGGGCTGTGTGGTGATCGGGAAGAAATACGGGAAAACACGCTTCAATGCATTCCACGCAAAAGTTAAGCACTTGCGCGCTAGGTCGCAATTTAACTCAAGAATGTCGAGAGTGTCCAAAAGACGATCCTCCGACTCTTGGTTCAAGTTATACTGCTCGCCCATTTTCCCTGCTGGAGAAAAGCAGGACATCATCAAAATCAACATATATTTTCAGCACAAGGAAAAGTGGAATGAAAAAAAGGAGAGATGGTATTACTCGTGAATCTTCTGGATTGCGTCTCAAGGCGCGTGATTATATCATTATCGCGTTGGACGAGCTTGGCCTCTCTGTCGCTCAAGGCATCTTCGGCAGCCTGAAGTCTTCGGCAAAGATCTTCGACACTGGTTGCATCCTTTTCTGCCTTTTTGCGAGCCTCATCGCTGGCTTTAAGCCTAGCCTCCAAATCATCGGCATGCTCTTCGGTACGGTGAAACGAATCTGGAAGGATGGATAAATGAAAGGTACAAAAACAAGATAGGAATATATATAAAGAAAAGCACGACAAAGCATTACCTCTTAAAGTCTCGGCCTCGTCACGAAACTCGAGAAAACGGGAACTTAAGTTAATCAACTCCTTCATCAAGGGCTGCAAAAAATCGACAAGGAATATAGTACAGAGAAGCAGAAAAATTGCCTAGCTAAACAAAAAAGGCGACAAGCAAAAAGAGGTAAATTACATCGTTAAGGGTGGGAGTCGACATACTCTCAGCGGCAAGTTCTTGTTGGCCAGCAGCCCCGATTTTAGGCTTCTTCTTCTTTGGCACTCGGGGGCTGGGCATTGGAACCGATGTTTCAGGATCATCTTGCGCGGAAGGCGAAGCTTCTGGAGCGACAGGATGATCCTCCGAAAGAACAAGTGTATTGGAGGTACTCATGTGAACCGCTGTACGAGCTTCAGGTGCCACCTCTTCTTCGTCAGCTCTGACAATACAACAGTAAAACAAATGTGAGAAAACCAAAAGGAAAAAAAGATAAGGAAAAAAGGGAAGGGCAACTTACGAGCTAACGGTGCTAGAGGCAGCATACGGATCGAAGACTTCTTGTTCCTCGAGAGAGGATTCTTCGGTGGATGGTTCAGGAAGTTTGGAAGCGCCAGAGTCTTCTTTGTCATTGTCTCTTTTCCTCGTGCGCTGGTCCAGAGAAGTGGCAGGAGGGGGAGAAACGGAATGAGCAGAATCAAAGTGCTGGTCTGATTCCAAGTCTTTGTCAAAGGAACCCGCACTTTTTTGAGATTCTGCGGGTTCGGTCTCAAGAACGGAGGATTCTTGCGTGTCGTAGTTAACAATGGTATGCTCGTCTACTTCCCCACCTTCTGGTAGGGGAGGAAGAGAGGAAAGAGATTGGTGGTTCTGTAGACAAAAAGTATGGGAAGGAAAAATAAATTATCAAAACACAAAATAAAAGGAATTGCGGTCAAACAGAACGATGCAATTCGAAGAAAACTACTTACTGCGGGAAGGGCGTGGTCACCACTAAATGGCTCCACGCGTCAGGAAGAAGGGACTTCATGATTCTTGCTCAATGAGGTGAAGCGGCGGACAAGTTTCTCCAAATCTTTCAGAGGAAGGTCGTCGGAAACTCTGTCACCATCTTCAGCTCCAGAATACATCCAGAGGGGATTTTCTTGAGCTTGAAGAGGCTGAACGCAGATGCGCAGGAAGTATGCAATGATTTGCACACCCGACAGTTCCGCCTCGTCAGTGTTTTGTAGCTTGTGGAAGCGGGCTATAAGCGCGTCAGTGGCCGCATTTTCTTCGGCTGTAGCTTTCACGTCCCAAGACTTGCGCCTTTCAATTTAATCGGCCGCATCAAAAGGAGAAAGACCGTATTCTTGGGCAGCCGAGGATTCATCCTTCACGTAAAGCCATTTCTTGCGCCAACCTTGGACGGAGTCGGTGAATTCACGTCAAAATACCCGGCTTCGGGATGGACACAGATGCAAACACCACCTACATTATAGATGGTGTTCTTCGAGTTGTTGCGACAAACATAAATGATACGTTTCCAAAGGCCCCAATGAGAATGGATGCCCGGGAAGCACTTGCAAAGAGTGATGAAAATAGAGATGTGGATAAGAGAATTAGGGGTTGGCTGGTGGAGCTGAATCCCATAGATAAAAAGAAGGCCGCGGAGGAATTCGTGAACTGGGACGGAAAGGCCGCGAATGAGAAAGTCAATGAAAGTTACCCGAAAACTTGGAGGAGGATGAGGGGAACATTCGTCTCCGGGCATCTTCATATTTTTCTTGCTCAGCAGGCCCAATTTCTTGAGGAGCTTCATGTCCTGCGCAGATATTTTTTACCTCTCCCATCCGGAGATCTGGTTTTTTCCACAGGTTCGTCGGTTCCAGGCGCGCGGTTTCTGCACTGTTTGGTGCGTGGAGCCATGGCAGAAGCACGGTGGAGAAACAGAGAGGAAAATGAAGGATGTGTGCGCGGAGTGCTCAAGGAGGAGAAAGGATGGAGAGAGAGATAGAAGTTGTGCGGTGCAGCGAAGGGGAGAAGAGAGGAATAGGGTAAGATCTTATAGAGGAAGACAATGAAGGTCAACTTTTGGATGAGGAAAGAGGAGATCCTGACCTTTACACGTGCTCATGGGGTAAATGGTCTTTTTACTCTAAATTTACTGAGGGATTGCTCCTGCGTGCGTGCCGAAAATATCAGAGGACGTGCGCACCCCACTTGCGTGATGTGGTGAGCGCGCAAAAGTTTGGACCCACAAAACAGTGGTATGCCAGGAGTGGTACCTTCCCAAGGTGGTAGCACATGGTTTTCGTCAGCAACAACGTTAGTATTGGAATACTTCAGAAGGTGTAGCAAAGTATAGTTGGAAGAAAAACTTCAAGAGTTGCAACAATACCTGCTTGAAAAGTTTCAGGAGCCTATGTTCAGATGCAAGCACCTACTCATATGCTCGGGGGCTACTCTTATCAGAATCAATGAAAATTCTTCTGATAAGAGGTAAGGATGAAAATACATAGTGACAAGATAATAGAAGTTGAGCCTACAACCAAGTACAAATAGTCGGTTGTAGCCTCGGGGGCTACTCCCATTGGGAGCGCTGGTCACGCACCCGACGAAATAAAAAAGGAAAAAATAGAGTAAAAATGCGAGTGAAGGATAACAAACAGAGTGGTTGGATAACAGAAGTTGAGTCTACAACCAAGTGCACACACTAGGTTGTAGCCACAGGGGCTACTCCCATCGGGGGCGCTGGTCGCGCACCCGATATATATAAAAAAAGGAATGCAGATGTGGCAAGATAATATAAAGAGCTGGATTCAAAGAAATTTTGTGTACATCTTCGAGTTATACATGACTCGTCATGTACTCCCACCGGGAGATCACGATATAAATATATCAACTCGAAGGAATGAGGTATTCCATCAGCCGAACAAAGGCACTCAACAATATATTCTCAGAGCGCGTCCGCCGCGGTAACAACTCTGAATGTCGTTAATCAAAAAAAGAGTGTGAAGGTAAGGCCCCAGGATCCGTCATGTGTGGCGTGGCATCGCACCCGAATGCGCTCTCCCACGTTATCCGCATCAACAGATGTGAAGAAAAATCCCGACGGACACGTTGGGTACTCGATAAAATAAAGCTGAAGTTCGGTAACGACAAGTCCTTAAGAGGCGTGTGTCGAATTACGCCAGTATCCCGGGATCGGGTCCAGAGACTTGATTTTGAAGTAGGTTTATGCGGGTTCGCCACAAGAGCAATTAACTGGTACCTGATCCGTCAGATGAACCAGCCCCATTTACCAATATCCCTGTACAAAATAGACATTGAGCGAAATAATCGTTATGATAAATGCATACTTTGGTTTTTACGATCGAGATTTTACTCGACTTTACAATTGAAGCAAAATCTCGCGGGGGGGGGGGGGCTACTAACATGTGTATGCCTAGCAGGCATGCCGAATAAAGTACACATGTTGTATTGAGATGACGTCAAGCCCATGGACCCGAATTTTTGGACGCCTAGAAGATCAGAGTTCTTCGAATAAGGAAGTTTGAGTTGTATTAGGAAATTTGTATCAATATAGGAAAGGCCCAATACGCCTCGGGTAGTTTGTAACTTGTACGATACGAAAAGCCTCGGCGCCACATCCTATATAAAGGGGAGCCAAGGGACAAAGAAAGGATCGAATATTTTGCCAACAAACCCACCGTAACTTTAAGTCGGGCACCTTTTCGGCTGAACCTTCGAGATCTACTTGCCCTATACTTCTTACAAAACCCTAAGTCTACAATCTGTAGGCATCGACAAGTTAATCCCTTGTCAGTGCCCACCTGTCGGCGACTAAATCTAGAACGATTGGTTCCTGCCTTTTATTTCTCGTCGCACCTTCCCTCCCGCGACTTCCACCCCTCCGTCGTCGCTGGATTTGCCGGCCGTCTCGACGGCCAATCACTCCTGAGTCGGGCACCATCGTGATGGGTGGCTCCCTCGCCATCCTTTTCACCGCCGTCGCTTCGCCAACGCGTCCCAGAATGAGCCGGCAAATCTGCCCCTACTCCAGGCGCAGAAGGTGTTCGAAGGCTTGTCTAGTAGGCGCGATAGGTCGTTGTTCGTTGCCTCCTCTGCCGCAGATGAATTTTAACCATTTGTTCTACTTCAAACATGGATAGTCACGACGAGATGATCGTCCAAATGACGGAGGACGAGAAAGCCTTCGAAGGCGACATTCAGGAGCATCTGTCGATCATCGCGTCCCTCCAAAACATGCTTGATGTCGTCGCAGAGAAGAGGAAGAGGCCGCGCCGTGGAGGTTCAAAGGCGGCAAGAAAGAAGTCGAAGCCCTAGCAGAGGATGGAGGTGACAAGGTATCGACTTGTCAATGCCTACGGATTGTAGACTAGGGTTTTCGTAGAAGTAGAGGGCAAGTAGATCTCGAGGGTTTCAGCCGGAAAAGTACTCGACTACTAGAAAACTAGGGTTGTGTTGACAATGAATCGATCCTTTCTTCGTCCCTTGACTCCCCCTTATATAGGAGGCGGAGCCGAGGGTTTCGTATAGTACAAGTTACAAACTCTGGGAGACTCTTCGAGTTCATCCCGTACAAGTTACAAGTCTTTTATTCCTAATACAATTCTATCTTTCCATATTGACAGTTAATTGGGATTCCGGGCTTCGTATTCTTCGAGTCATGGGCCTTCAGTAAATCCCGAGTACCATCTTTGGCAGGTCCATTGGGGATGTCTATGTCAGTAGCCCCCGAGATTTTGCTTGATTAAAGTAAAATCTCCATCACTAAAATTAACACATAGTTTCTTCGAGTCACTGAATAATTTTATAAAATAATCATATATTGTACATGGATAATGGTAGATGGGGATGGTTCATCTGATGGATCAGGTACCAGTTAACTGCTCTCGTGGCAATCCCGCAAAAACCTACTTCAAGGTCAAGTCTCTGAACCTAACCTCGGTATACTAGCGTAATTCGACATGTGCCGCTTAAGGTCTTACCATATGCCAAATTCCAGTCATATTTTATCGAGTACGTAACACGTCCGTTAGGATTTTTCTTCGCATATGTCGATACGGAAAAAAGTAGCAGAGCGCATTCATGTGCGATACCATGCCGCACAGGATGGATCCCGGGGTCTTACCTTCGTAAAGTATTACGGCATTCAGAGATTTAATCGCGACTGAGGCGCTCTGAGAATATATTGTCGAGTGCCTTTTTCGGTTGTTGGAATGGCACATTTATTCGAGTCGTATGATGACTTATTTTTTTGACTTCCCGATGGATGTATATGAAGAGTTATATTATAACTCGAAATATACTTATTTCGGCTCCTTCAATTTCATCGGGTACGCAACAAGCGTTCCCGATGGGAGTAGCCCCCGATGCTACAACCAAGTGCTTGTACTTGGTTGTAGGCTCACCTTTTTACCATCTTGTCGCTATATTGTCAATTTATATTTCCCATATTTATCGGGTGCGCGACCAGCGCTCCCGATGGGAGTAGCCCCCGAGGCTACAGTCGAGTATTTATACTTGGCTGTAGGCTCATCTTTGCTATCTTTTGAATCAACTCCATATTAATCTTCCTACAAAAAAGTAGCCCCCGAGCATTTGAACAAAAACTTGTATTTGATCAAAGGCTCCCGAAATAATCTTGTATGCATTATTAATACTCCTTTGTCGCCAATCTTTGAAGAACTGCAGTTGAAATTTCCCTTATGGTGACATCAGTGCTGACGATGGCCACGATCGTTGTATTGGGAAGGTGCGGGTTCTGTCCTGTCACTAACCTGTGGACCCCTAACACTGTGTTGCTTGACACGTTACGCAAGTGGGGACACATGTCTTCCGGTTTTCCTGGCACACGTGCTGCGGCGCCTGCTCAGTAACTTCTCAGTAAATATATGATTATACCCTTGATTACACGTGTAAGGCATCGGATTCATTTCATTTTTATCCAACGGTGTGACGGATCTCGTTCTAGATATAAATGATATCCTTCTTCCTCAACCTTTCCCTTCGCTGCGCCACTCGACTTTTCCCCTCTCTGCAAAAAGCTCCATTGCCTTCCCCCAAGCTCGTTGCGCTGCTTCTCATCTCCACTTTCCTCCACCACTTATTTGAATGCAACCGCGCACCAAGCTCCTCATACACACCGCTCCAGGAACCAACATGGCGACGGAAGATTTTGAGATCTCTGGATGGGAGAGATCCAAGATCTCAAACCAGGGCGTGAACATGCTCAAGAAGCTTGGGCTGATGAAGAAGGAAGAGGAGCTTCTCTTTCCCGGGGTGGAAAGCTTTCCTACACCTCGCATCGGATATCGGGTAACATTCATCAACCACCTCATCCGCGGCCTGTCCACCCCCATCCACGAGTTCCTCCGTGGATTACTTTTTGTCTATGGGCTACAGCTACACCAGCTGACTCCCAACTCCCAACTCCATCCTCCACATCTCCATCTTCATAACCTTGTGTGAATGCTTTCTCGCGACCCATCCAAATTGGGGCATGTGGAAACACATATTTTATCTTCGCTGCAACAACTCCCACAACACCGCCTACAATGTAGGTGGTGTTGTTATCTGCATCCGTTCCCGACGTCGATTACTTCGACGTCAAATTCCCCGACTCCGTCCAAGGGTGGCGCATGAGATGGCTATACATCCGCGAGGAGTACATCGACTCGCAGGAATACAACGTCGCGCCTTTCGATGGTGGCGCAAAAATCCTTCGGCGCCGATCGTGGGATGCGGAAGCTACCGAAGAAGAGAAGATGGCGACAAATGCACTGATGAAGCGCATCCATGAGCTTCAGAACACCCGCGGTAAGGAACTATTGGGTGTTCAAATTACTGCGCACTTCCTTAGGATCAGGGTGCAGCCTCTACAGGCTCGCAAAAACCCTCTCTGGATGTATGCTGGCGAAAAAGATATCGACCGCGTATCCAAGGATCTTTCTATGAAGGACTTGGAGAAGCTTGTCCGACGTTTTCATCGCTGAGCAAAAAAGAAACAGTTCCAACCTCTTGTTGTGTGGAACCATACAGCGGCAACCACACCCTTCCCAAAGTAAATAATCTTTTCCTCCAAGTTGTGCCTTTTCCTTTTTTCGACTGCTATACTGTTTCCTTGTATCCTTATATTTATTTGTTGTTTTTGTCGACAAAACCATCAACCTTTATCTTCTCTTCCTCCTCTTCCTGAGGGTGGAGAGGTGGATGAGCGAACCATCATTACTGATGAGTCGCAAGAATCCTCTCCTCCTAAAGCAGAAGTTGCGGGATCTCACAAATATGCGGCTTCCTTTGAGAAAGACACGGAAACAGAAGCTTCTAAATCCGCGCGCTCTCTCCCTTCCGCTGTTTCTCCATGGAACAAGCAAAAACGGGATGAGGTCAAAGACTCCGGCACCTCCAAACCCAGTGGGTCACCCGCCGAAAAAACCTCTCCCGAGGAAGAGGGTGCTTTCTGTCCTTACGAAGATGCCATTATTAGCTCGTAAGCTATGCTGCCCTTACTCTTGCATATTTCTCGCGAATATTCTCATGTTTCATTGTTGGCAGTGGCGAAGAAGAAGAAGAAGAACCCGCTGCTAACGTGACGGCTCCAACAAGCATGTCGAATACCTTGGTTCTGTCGGAAACACGTCGTGCTGCCGAACAACCTTCATCTCCTTGCCAGCATGATGTGACTCCTGTCGCCAACCCCCAAGCTCCTTCGCCTAAAAGAGCAAGGATTGAACTTGGCGAGAGCTACAACTGTTTTGCTGGAAGCTCGACTACCCCTCCTTTGGATGACGTAATCACCTCGGCAACTAATTTTATTTTGTCAAGTCTCAATTTTTATTTATTATCAATTGTCGAGCTTTTTCCCTTCTGAACCTGCCTCTTGACTTTATTTTTGTAGCCTCTGACGAAACATTTCATCAATCTCGGTACCCAATTTATTGGGTATCGTGATACTGTCGAAGGTTTGAAAGGTAAACCTTGCTCTTTGTAGATAAGATATTTTTGCTTTTCCTCGGCTAGACTATATTGTATCTTGACATCATTGTATCCTTCTTTCAGAGGCTCTCGGCAAAGCCAATAAACGCACTGATGATCTTGCTATTAAGCTTGAACAAAGCAAAAAGACTCGAGAAAAAGCTGAGCAAGACACTGCTTCTATTGGAGATCTTCGCGAGAGGCTTCGTCGCGCTGAGAACGCTTTAAGCGAGAAGAAGACTCGGCAGATTGCGCGTGAAGAAGCCATCATAGGTCGCTTAGAATCTCAGAACCGGTGCTTTGTTAGTAAGTTCCATAGTCCTGTTTTCTAAGCTTCTTCTGAGGTTGACTCTCTTGATATAATGATGAATTCGAAACTTGTTTCAGCAGGAAAAATGGGTGAATATTTCAGACTTCACGAAGCTGAGGAGGATCGTGTTCTCGACACCCTTTCAATCCTTGAGCTTCATGGGGATTTGGTGCGCAGCAACATTGCTAGTGCGCGAGCCGGGTTCACTCACCTCTTCCCTTACTTCTTTCCCAAGCAGAAACAGCCAAATACTTTCTGTGAGATCGCCGGGCGTTTCCTTCTTGAGGAGGATCTTGGATTGTATTTTCGGCAAGAAAACTTGAAGGTTGGAGTTGAAGGGACCATAGCCCTAGTTGCCGAAAGTCAACAAAATGTCGACTGGGCGAAAGCTGGCGAAACGCAAGGAATAAACAAGGAGAAGTGGAAGTCCTTGGTGAAGGCTGCCAAGCCACATTCTAAGAAGATTCTCTCCTTCCTCGGATATAAACCAACTGCTTCCTCTAGTACCGCCAAGCCGGAGGTCAAGTAGACCAACTTACCCCTCCCTTTGTCTTCTTTTCCTCTTTTGATAGTTGTCGATATCCTTAAGATATGTGGCTGCCTTTGTCGACTCACTAGGAGTCGTCCTTTTGTAATGAATCCTCGCTTATGTAAATATTTTGACTTATGAATGAAAAAGAATGAATCTTTGTTTAGTAACTATCTCGACCTTTTCTTCCATCCAGTTGGTGTTTGATAATTACTCTAAGACTGTTGGACCATCCACTGCTTCTCTTGCTACGTCTCACACGAAACGGATATCTGATCATGCTATCTTGGATGATTCTTCATGCGCAAACTCGGACCACCTGGAATAAACTGAACTTCGACAATAGCTCCTAGCCATGAAAAAACAATCCATTATTGTCATGGATCAATCCTGCAAATCTTCCGAACGGGAGAAGATAGCTCTTCAGCAAGTTCAAGAAGCCTTAGAATTGAAAGAATCTACGGTTGCCGAAGCTTTACATGCCACCTCTCGAAAAAATTATATGCTTGAACTACTTACTGATGCAAGTCTGGATATGGCGGGTAAGTGTCTCTTTTTGTGTTCTCGTTTTTCTTAGCTATGTTCAAGTTTTTCCATCTTCATCATATTTCCTGATATGGTTAGGCTCCTTCTTGGATGCTACTGCTGAAGATCAGCATGTTGATGGGAGATCTGAGGTTCTTCTTCGACTTGCTCAACAAAACAACTACAACTTCTGGTCTTCCCCAGACCGGACCCGTCAGATTGTACGTTTTCAGGACCGTGCTGCTCAGGTTCGGGAGTATCTTGAATTCTGCACAAATACGCTGGCCATGATTTACAACGCCATGTTTCCTCGGAATCTCCAGCCCAAAACTCTTCCTGAATTGATGAATAAGTTTAAGAGCGTTCGTCGAATTCATGGATTTGTAAAGGCCCCGTTAATGGCTGGTGCCAGGTTCACCTTAATTATGTTGCAGATCTACCACCCGAAGCTAGACATGGCCAACGTTGTTGATCTTTGCCACTCCCGATTAAGAAAAAGGAGAAGAAATGTCGACAACATAAATGACGAGATAACTCCTGTAGCTAAAAAAAATGATTGACGATCTTATTCAGATAGACACATAATTCTTTACTGATTGCCACTATGCTGATTCCATGGGTGCTTCTGCGGAAGTTGAAAGGGTAAACATAGATGACCTTATAGGAGATGATTGAAGTTATTTTTCTTCTATCGAGTTTTTTCTGACGTAAAGAAATATCTTATATATTGTAAGAGATATCTTCTATATTGCGAGAACTATGTATATTTATTTTTCCTCCTTTTTTAGCCCCCGAGTGTTTGGGTAGGCACATGTATTTTCACTATTTGCGAGGTGTTTGAACCAAGGAGAAGAAATTATATGTTATATGTTTGTAAAGACTAAGTCTATTTTGTTGAATTTGCGAGTTGCAAGCCCCCGAGCCTAATGAAGAAAATATATATCATCATTATTTTTACTATATTGCAGCATCGCGATCCCGCCTCATTAAAAACCTTTCAGCCCCGCTCGGTGCCCTAAAAGGAAAAGAGTGCGTCTGAAAACTCGCGAGCTTTTCAGTACATTGTATGTTTACATGCATATCTCTATTTTGACTTCTACGCATAGAACCGCCGGAGCTGCGCCACGTTCCATGGATTTGGCTCTGCGACCCCTATCTTCTTGTCCTTTATTCTGTATGCTTCTCCTGCGATCACCTCTGTGACGATGTATGGTCCTACCCATGGCGACTCGAACTTTTCATGGCTGTCTTGGGTAAGCCGAAGAACTAGGTCGCCAACTTGAAAAGACCTTGAACGCAAACATCAACTATGGTAGTTTTTCAGGTCTTGCTGGTACTTAGTGACTCTTGACAGCACCTCATCTCTAGCTTCGTCGAGTGCATCAACGTCGTCCTCTAGTGCCTTTCTCGAAGTTTCTTCATCATATTCCGCCATTCTCGGAGAATTGTGTTCTATTTCGACCAGGAGCAGTGCCTCGGCTCCATGGACCAAAAAGAACGGAGTTTCCTATGTTGCTGTATTGGGTGTTGTCCATATACTCCATAACACGCTAGGAAACTCTTCTGGCCAAGTGTGTTGAGCTTTTTCCAGAGGTGTTATCAATCGTTTCCTTATACCATTGCAGATGACACCGTTTGCTTTCTCGACTTGACCATTGGTTTGCGGGTGTGCAACCGATGCAAAATGTAGTTTGATGCCTACCTCTGCGGAATATTCCTTGAATTCCTTGGAGGTGAAATTATTGCCGTTCTCCGTAAAAATGCTGTGAGGAACACCAAATCGAAAGACGATGCCTTTAACGAAGCTTACCACCGATGTTGTATCTGGCGAAGCTATTGGTTTTGCCTCAATCCACTTGGTAAACTTGTCGACAGCCACGAGCATATACATGTATCCTCCTGGACACGCCTTATGCAATTTCCCTACCATATCGAGACCCCATTGAGCGAAAGGCCACGACAAGAGTATTGGCATCAACTCTGCTTCCGGAGAATGAGGTTTTGCCGCGAATCTTTGACACGCATCACAAGTGCGCACTATGTCCTTTGCATCTTCTACTGTGGTTAACCAGTAAAATCCTGCCCTGGAAACCTTGGCTGCTATTGCTCGACTACTTGCATGGTGTCCTCATACTCCCTCATGTACATCCTTCAGAATAACTCTTCCTTCTTCGGGTGTAACGCATCGCTGCAATACTCCCGATATGCTTCGCTTATACAGCTCTCCTTTTACCATAGTAAAAGCTTTGGATCGTCGAATAACTCACCTTCTTCTACCGGATCTTCGGGTATTTCTTTCCTTAGGATATATGATACGTAAACCTGCATCCAAGGAACTTGCACCACCATCACCTCATGTGATTCCTCTTCATCTCCCAATGTATTTGCTTCTGATCCTGCTGGAGCTCCCGAGTCTTTCTCAAGCTTCTCCTTCTTTTTTGGCTGTTTCTTCACCTTAGTTGACCTTTCAGTTATTTCCTCCCAAAATACGCCGGGTGGTATTGCTAAACATTGCGACCCGATGTTTGCCAGAACATCGGCTTCATCGTTGCTGAGTCTGCTAATATGGTTTACTTCATACCCATCAAAGAGTTTCTCGAGTTCATTGTATACCTTCTTGTATGCTATCATACTATCATTGACTGCATCACACTAGTTCATCACCTGTTGAGCCACCAGTTGTGAATCACCAAAAAAAATTAATCGGGTTGCTCCATGATACGCGTTCAACACGCGTCCGTTGGGAACCCCAAGAGGAAGGTGTGATGCGTACAGCGGCAAGTTTCCCTCAGTATGAAACCAAGGTTATCGAACCAGTAGGAGCCAAGAAGCACGTTGAAGGTTGATGGCGGCGGGATGTAGTGCGGCGCAACACCAGGGATTCCGGCGCCAACGTGGAACCTGCACAACACAACCAAAGTACTTTGCCCCAACGAAACAGTGAGGTTGTCAATCTCACCGGCTTGCTGTAACAAAGGATTAACCGTATTGTGTGGAAGATGATTGTTTGCAGAAAACAGTAGAACAAGTATTGCGATGGGTGTATTTCAGTAAAGAGAATTGGACCGGGGTCCACAGTTCACTAGAGGTGTCTCTCCCATAAGATAAACAGCATGTTGGGTGAACAAATTACAGTTGGGCAATTGACAAATAAAGAGAGCATGACCATGCACATACATATCATGATGAGTATAGTGAGATTTAATTGGGCATTACGACAAAGTACATAGACCGCCATCCAACTGCATCTATGCCTAAAAAGTCCACCTTCAGGTTATCATCCGAACCCCCTCCAGTATTAAGTTGCAAAGCAACAGACAATTGCATTAAGTATGGTGCGTAATGTAATCAACAACTACATCCTTAGACATAGCATCAATGTTTTATCCCTAGTGGCAACAGCACAACACAACCTTAGAACTTTAAATCCTTGTCCCCGGTGTCAATGCAGGCATGAACCCACTATCGAGCATAAATACTCCCTCTTGGAGTTACAAGCATCTACTTGGCCAGAGCATCTACTAGTAACGGAGAGCATGCAAGATCATAAACAACACATAGATATAACTTTGATAATCAACATAACAAGTATTCTCTATTCATCGGATCCTAACAAACGCAACATATAGAATTACAGATAGATGACCTTGATCATGTTAGGCAGCTCACAAGATCCGACAATGATAGCACAATGGGGAGAAGACAACCATCTAGCTACTGCTATGGACCCATAGTCCAGGGGTAGACTACTCACACATCACTCCGGAGGCGACCATGGCGGCGTAGAGTCCTCCGGGAGATGAATCCCCTCTCCGGCAGGGTGCCGGAGCGATCTCTGGATACCCGAGATGGGATCGGCGGCGGCGGCATCTCTGGAAGGTTTTCCGTATCGTGGCTCTCGGTACTGGGGGTTTCGCGACGGAGGCTATTTGTAGGCGGAAGGGCAGGTCAAGAGGCGGCACGGGGGCCCCACACCACAGGGCCGCGCGGCCAAGGGGGGGGGGCCGCGCCGCCCTAGGGTGTGGCCCCCTCGTGGCCCCTCTTCGTCTCCTCTTCGGACTTCTGGAAGCTTTGTGGCAAAATAGGACCCTGGGCGTTGATTTCGTCCAATTCCGAGAATATTTCGTTACTAGGATTTCTGAAACCAAAAACAGCAGAATGACGACAAGCGGCACTTCGGCATCTTGTTAATAGGTTAGTTCCAGAAAATGCACGAATATGACATAAAGTGTGCATAAAACATGTAGATAACATCAATAATGTGGCATGGAACATAAGAAATTATCGATACGTCGGAGACGTATCAGCATCCCCAAGCTTAGTTACGCTCGTCCCGGCGAGGTAAAACGATAACACAGATAATTTCGGAGTGACATGCCATCATAATCTTGATCATACTATTTGTAAAGCATATGTAGTGAATGCAGCGATCAAAACAATGTATATGACATGAGTAAACAAGTGAATCATATAGCAAAGACTTTTCATGAATAGCACTTCAAGACAAGCATCAATAAGTCTTGCATAAGAGTTAACTCATAAAGCAATAATTCAAAGTAAAAGCATTGAAGCAACACAAAGGAAGATTAAGTTTCAGCGGTTGCTTTCAACTTGTAACATGTATATCTCATGGATATTGTCAACATAGAGTAATATAATAAGTGCAATAAGCAAGTATGTAGGAATCAATGCACAGTTCACACAAGTGTTTGCTTCTTGAGGTGGAGAGAAATAGGTGAACTGACTCAACATTGAAAGTAAAAGAATGGTCCTCCATAGAGGAAAAGCATCGATTGCTATATTTGTGCTAGAGCTTTGATTTTGAAAATATGAAACAATTTTGTCAACGGTAGTAATAAAGCATATGTATCATGTAAATTATATCTTATAAGTTGCAAGCCTCATGCATAGTGTACTAATAGTGCCCGCACCTTGTCCTAATTAGCTTGGACTACCGGATCATCACAATGCACATGTTTTTACCAAGTGTCACAAAGGGGTACCTCTATGCCGCCTGTACAAAGGTCTAAGGAGAAAGCTCGCATTGGATTTCTCGCTATTGATTATTCTTCAACTTAGACATCCATACCGGGACAACATAGACAACAGATAATGGACTCCTCTTTTATGCATAAGCATGTAACAACAATTAATAACTTTCTCATTTGAGATTGAGGATATATGTCCAAAACTGAAACTTCCACCATGGATCATGGCTTTAGTTAGCGGCCCAATGTTCTTCTCTAACAATATACATGCTTAATCATAAGGTGGTAGATCTCTCTTACTTCAGACAAGACGGACATGCATAGCAACTCACATGAAATTCAACAAAGAGTAGTTGATGGCGTCCCCAGTGAACATGGTTATCGCACAACAAGCAACTTAATAAGAGATAAAGTGCATAATTACATATTCAATACCACAATAGTTTTTAAGCTATTTGTCCCATGAGCTATATATTGCAAAGGTGAATGATGGAATTTTAAAGGTAGCACTCAAACAATTTACTTTGAAATGGCGGAGAAATACCATGTAGTAGGTAGGTATGGTTGACACAAATGGCATAGTGGTTGGCTCAAGTATTTTGGATGCATGAGAAGTATTCCCTCTCGATACAAGGTTTAGGCTAGCAAGGCTTATTTGAAACAAACATAAGGATGAACCGGTGCAGCAAAACTCACATAAAAGACATATTGAAAACATTATAAGACTCTACGCCGTCTTCCTTGTTGTTCAAACTCAATACTAGAAATTATCTAGACCTTAGAGAAACCAAATATGCAAACCAAATTTTAGCATGCTCTATGTATTTCTTCATTAATGGGTGCAAAGCATATGATGCAAGAGCTTAATCATGAGCACAACAATTGCCAAGTATCACATTACCCAAGACATTTATAGCAATTACTACATGTATCATTTTCCAATTCCAACCATATAACAATTTAACGAAGGAGAAACTTCGCCATGAATACTATGAGTAGAAACTAAGGACATACTTGTCCATATGCTACAGTGGAGCGTGTCTCTCTCCCATAAAGTGAATGCTAGGATCCATTTTATTCAAACAAAACAAAAACAAAAACAAACCGACGCTCCAAGCAAAGCACATAAGATGTGATGGAATAAAAATATAGTTTCAGGGGAGGAACCTGATAATGTTGTCGATGAAGAAGGGGATGCCTTGGGCATCCCCAAGCTTAGACGCTGGAGTCTTCTTGATATATGCAGGGGTGAACCACCGGGGCATCCCCAAGCTTAGAGCTTTCACTCTCCTTGATCATGTTGCATCATACTCCTCTCTTGATCCTTGAAAACTTCCTCCACACCAAACTCGAAACAACTCATTAGAGGGTTAGTGCACAATAAAAATTAACATATTCAGAGGTGACACAATCATTCTTAACACTTCTGGACATTGCATAAAGCTACTGGACATTAATGGATCAAAGAAATTCATCCAACATAGCAAAAGAGGCAATGCGAAATAAAAGGCAGAATCTGTCAAAACAGAACAGTTCGTATTGACGAATTTTAAAATGGCACCAGACTTGCTCAAATGAAAATTCTCAAATTGAATGAAAGTTGCGTACATATCTGAGGATCATGCACATAAATTTGCTTAATTTTCTGAGCTACCTACAGGGAGGTAGACCCAGATTCGTGACAGCAAAGAAATCTGGAACTGCGCAGTAATCCAAATCTAGTACTTACTTTTCTATCAAAGACTTTACTTGGCACAACAAAACACTAAACTAAGATAAGGAGAGGTTGCTACAGTAGTAAACAACTTCCAAGACACAAAATAAAAACAAAGTACTGTAGGTAAAAACATGGGTTGTCTCCCATAAGCGCTTTTCTTTAACGCCTTTCAGCTAGGCGCAGAAAGTGTGTATCAAGTATTATCAAGAGACGAAGTGTCAACATCATAATTTGTTCTAATAATAGAATCAAAAGGTAACTTCATTCTCTTTCTAGGGAAGTGTTCCATACCTTTCTTGAGAGGAAATTGATATTTAATATTACCTTCCTTCATATCAATGATAGCACCAACAGTTTGAAGAAAAGGTCTTCCCAATATAATGGGACAAGATGCATTGCATTCAATATCCAAGACAACAAAATCAACGGGGACAAGGTTATTGTTAACGGTAATGCGAACATTATCAACTTTCCCCAAAGGTTTCTTTGTAGAATGATCAGCAAGATTAACATCCAAATAACAATTTTTCAATGGTGGCAAGTCAAGCATATTATAAATTTTCTTAGGCATAACAGAAATACTTGCACCAAGATCACATAAAGCATTACAATCAAAATCTTTAACCTTCATCTTAATGATGGGCTCCCAACCATCCTCTAGCTTTTTAGGAATAGAGGCTTCGCGCTCTAGTTTCTCTTCTCTAGCTTTTATGAGAGCATTTGTAATATGTTGCGTGAAAGCCAAATTTATAGCACTAGCATTAGGACTTTTAGCAAGTTTTTGCAAGAACTTTATAACTTCAGAGATGTGGCAATCATCAAAATTCAAACCATTATAATCTAAAGCAATGGGATCATCATCCCCAATGTTGGAAAAAAATTCAGCAGCTTTATCACAGGCAGTTTCAGCAGTTTTAGCAGTTTCAGGCAGTTTCTCGCGCTTTGCATTAGAAGTGGAAACATTGCTAACACCAATTCTTTTATTATTATTAGTAGGAGGTGCAGCAACATGTGTAGCATTAGCATCACTAGTGGTGGTAATGGTCCAAACTTTAGCTACATTCTTCTCTTTAGCTAGTTTTTCATTTTCTTCTCTATCCCACCTAGCATGCAGTTCAACCATTAATCTTATATTCTCATTAATTCTAACTTGGATGGAATTTGCTGTAGTAACAATTTTATTATGATGATTCTCATTAGGCATAACTTTCGATTTTAAAAGATCAACATCAGCAGCAAGACTATCGACTTTAGAAGCAAGTATATCAATTTTCCCAAGCTTTCCTTCAACAGATTTGTTAAAAGAAGTTTGTGTACTAATAAATTCTTTAAGCATGGCTTCAAGTCCAGGGGGTGAACTCCTATTATTGTTGTAAGAATTCTCATAAGAATTACCATAGCCGTTGCCATTATTATAAGGATATGGCCTATAGTTGTTACTAGAATTGTTCCGGTAAGCATTGTTGTTGAAATTATTATATTTAATGAAGTTCACATCAACATGTTCTTCTTGTGCAACCAATTAAGCTAATGGAACATTATTAGGATCAATATTAGTCCTATCATTCACAAGCATAGACATAATAGCATCAATCTTATCACTCAAGGAAGAGGTTTCTTCGACAGAATTTACCTTCTTACCTTGTGGAGCTCTTTCCGTGTGCCATTCAGAGTAGTTGATCATCATATTATCAAGAAGCTTTGTTGCTTCACCAAGAGTGATGGACATAAAGGTACCTCCAGCAGCTGAATCCAATAAATTCCGTGAAGAAAAATTTAGTCCTGCATAGAAGGTTTGGATGATCATCCAAGTAGTCAGTCTATGGGTTGGGCAATTTTTAACCAGAGATTTCATTCTTTCCCAAGGTTGAGCAACATGTTCAGTATCTAATTGTTTAAAATTCATTATGCTACTCCTCAAAGATATAATTTTAGTAGGGGGATAATATCTACCAATAAAAGCATCCTTGCATTTAGTCCATGAATCAATACTATTCTTAGGCAGAGATAGCAACCAATCTTTAGCTCTTCCTCTTAATGAGAAAGGGAACAATTTTAATTTTATAATGTCACCATCTACATCCTTATACTTTTGCATTTCACATAGTTCAACAAAGTTATTAAGATGGGCAGCAGCATCATCAGAACTAACACCAGAAAATTGCTCTCGCATAACAAGATTCAGTAAAGCAGGTTTAATTTCAAAGAATTCTGCTGTAGTAGCAGGTGGAGCAATAGGTGTGCATAAGAAATCATTATTATTTGTGGTTGTGAAATCACACAACTTAGTATTTAAAGGGTTGGCCATTTTAGCAACAGTAAATAAAGCAAACTAGATAAAGTAAATGCAAGTAACTAATTTTTTTGTGTTTTTGATATAGCAAACGAGATAGCAAATAAAGTAAAACTAGCAACTAATTTTTTTGTATTTTGATTTAGTGCAGCAAACAAAGTAGTAAATAAAACTAAGCAAGACAAAAACAAAGTAAAGAGATTGAGAAGTGGAGACTCCCCTTGCAGCGTGTCTTGATCTCCCCGGCAACGGCGCCAGAAAAAGCTGTTGGCGTGGAAGTTGAAAATCTTTGTGTAATTTTTCTTCGTTCCCCGGCAACGGCGCCAGAAAAAGCTTCTTGATACGCGTTCAACACGCGTCCGTTGGGAACCCCAAGAGGAAGGTGTGATGCGTACAGCGGCAAGTTTCCCTCAGTATGAAACCAAGGTTATCGAACCAGTAGGAGCCAAGAAGCACGTTGAAGGTTGATGGCGGCGGGATGTAGTGCGGCGCAACACCAGGGATTCCGGCGCCAACGTGGAACCTGCACAACACAACCAAAGTACTTTGCCCCAACGAAACAGTGAGGTTGTCAATCTCACCGGCTTGCTGTAACAAAGGATTAACCGTATTGTGTGGAAGATGATTGTTTGCAGAAAACAGTAGAACAAGTATTGCAGTAGATTGTATTTCAGTAAAGAGAATTGGACCGGGGTCCACAGTTCACTAGAGGTGTCTCTCCCATAAGATAAACAGCATGTTGGGTGAACAAATTACAGTTGGGCAATTGACAAATAAAGAGAGCATGACCATGCACATACATATCATGATGAGTATAGTGAGATTTAATTGGGCATTACGACAAAGTACATAGACCGCCATCCAACTGCATCTATGCCTAAAAAGTCCACCTTCAGGTTATCATCCGAACCCCCTCCAGTATTAAGTTGCAAAGCAACAGACAATTGCATTAAGTATGGTGCGCAATGTAATCAACAACTACATCCTTAGACATAGCATCAATGTTTTATCCCTAGTGGCAACAAAGACAACACAACCTTAGAACTTTACATCCTTGTCCCCGGTGTCAATGCAGGCATGAACCCACTATCGAGCATAAATACTCCCTCTTGGAGTTACAAGCATCTACTTGGCCAGAGCATCTACTAGTAACGGAGAGCATGCAAGATCATAAACAACACATAGATATAACTTTGATAATCAACATAACAAGTATTCTCTATTCATCGGATCCTAACAAACGCAACATATAGAATTACAGATAGATGATCTTGATCATGTTAGGCAGCTCACAAGATCCAACAATGATAGCACAATGGGGAGAAGACAACCATCTAGCTACTGCTATGGACCCATAGTCCAGGGGTAGACTACTCACACATCACTCCGGAGGCGACCATGGCGGCGTAGAGTCCTCCGGGAGATGAATCCCCTCTCTGGCAGGGTGCCGGAGGCGATCTCCTGGATCCCCCGAGATGGGATCGGCGGCGGCGGCGTCTCTGGAAGGTTTTCCGTATCGTGGCTCTCGGTACTGGGGGTTTCGCGACGGAGGCTATTTGTAGGCGGAAGGGCAGGTCAAGAGGCGGCACGGGGGCCCCACACCACAGGGCCGCGCGGCCAAGGGGGGGGCCGCGCCGCCCTAGGGTGTGGCCCCCTCGTGGCCCCTCTTCGTCTCCTCTTCGGACTTCTGGAAGCTTCGTGGCAAAATAGGACCCTGGGCGTTGATTTCGTCCAATTCCGAGAATATTTCGTTACTAGGATTTCTGAAACCAAAAACAACAGAAAACAGCAACTGGCACTTCGACATCTTGTTAATAGGTTAGTTCTAGAAAATGCACGAATATGACATAAAGTGTGCATAAAACATGTAGATAACATCAATAATGTGGCATGGAACATAAGAAATTATCGATACGTCGGAGACGTATCACTCCACAAGCCTTCGCCATCTTAATCCCATATATGTGTGCTTCATACTCCGCCTCATTGTTGGATACGTTAGGGAACGTCATCCGCAGCACATATTTCATCTTATCTCCTTGAGGTGACACTAATATCACACCTTCTCCAACTCCTTCTAGCCTCTTGGACCCGTCGAAGTTCATGGTCCAGGTTCTGTTATCACCAGATTTTGGCCAAATCAGGAGGTGGGCCGTAAAGGAGATGGGCTTGGAAGATTACACGTGGAAGATCTCTGAAGCGGCCTTGCATGAAGAATTTGGGCTAGATTGCCCGTGTATCTTTAATTATAATAGATTGTATCTTAGATTAAAAGTTAGAGTTTGTCTCGTGCACGGTGGGGATTATTCCCACGTTAGAAAGTCCCCTGGACTATAAATATGTATCTAGGGTTTATGGAATAAACAACAACCAACGTTCAACCACAAATCAATCTCGGCGCATCGCCAACTCCTTCGTCTCGAGGGTTTCTACCGGTAAGCATCATGCTGCCTAGATCGCATCTTGCGATCTAGGCAGCACAAGCTTTATGTTGTTCATGCGTTGCTCGTACTGAAGCCTTTTTGATGGCGAGCAACGTAGTTATCTTAGATGTGTTAGGGTTAGCATTATTCTTCGTATCATATGCTATCGTAGTGCAACCCTTGCATATCTAGCCGCCCTCACGCCTATCTTAGGTGTGGGGGCGGCACCCCGCTTGATCATTATTTAGTAGATCCGATCTGTTACGGTTGCTCCTTGTTCTTCAAGGATTAGTTTAATATCTGCAATAGTTAGGCCTTACAAAGGGTTGGAGGATCCAGCGGCACGCAGGGTGTCGTTTGCTAGTCCTAGACAGGATGTTCCGGGGATCAACCTCGTGTTGGTTTTTAGGCCTTGTCTAGGATCGGCTTACGATCACCGTGCGTGGCCGCGAGGCCCAATCGTGAGTAGGATGATCCGATTATGCGGTGAAAACCCTAAATCGTCGTAGATCGCATTAGCTTTATCTTGATTAAGCAGGACCACCATATATTCGTGCACCTCGTACGAATCATGGGTGGATCGGCTCCTTGAGCCGATTCACAGGATAACCTGAGAGCCGATCGAGGCTCGTATTTAATGTTTACGTGTATGCCATGCAGGAAACTTAAGCGAGGCATCTCCATCACCTTCCTGACCAGGTATAGGTCAGGTGGCACGCCCTGCACCAGCATCGGACGTGTGTACCAGAGGCTTTGCGGGCCGTCGCTCGGAGGGACCAGGGCCAGCCGCAGCCCTAAGTTGTTCCCGGCTCTACTGTGTTGCCCGTCGCTGCCCGCCGGTGGGTTTTGACCGCAACACATTCTGGCACGCTCGGTGGGACCAGGGCCAGCCGCAGCCCTAAGTTGTTCCCGGCTCTACTGTGTTGCCCGTCGCTGCCCGCCGGTGGGTTTTGACCGCAACACATTCTGGCACGCCCGGTGGGACAAGCTTCGTCATCAACCACATCGCCATCTACATCTAAGATGGCGGACGGCACTCCAGTCACGTACGAGGATCTGACCGACGAGCTCAAGAAGAAGTATGACGAGGTCAAAGCCATCCTCGAAACCGACCTCATCGGCCCTTTTCACAGAACCCGTTCACATGGCATCAGGTGGAAGGGGTTCTCGCCTGATGGTGCACTCGATGGGATAGACCTCTCTGCCCCGTCAGAAGAACGCACCAGGTCCCTACGTCAGGAGATCAACTACTTGGTGGCTCACTCGCTGCACCGCCACTCTGAGAACCTGGTGAACACCTTGGAGCGTGTCGCTCTCCGGGTGATCCAGGAGATCATGAGGCACCAGTACTCTCCGTCAGGACCAGCTCTCGGGACACACCAAGGAGAGATGCCACTCCAGTCCCGTCCACCGCTGCCATTTGCGTTGGCAGCACCAGAAGTGCCGAATTCACCGGCATTCGTCGTCTACAAGATCGGTGGTGACCCTAGTGACTGCCAGTTCTTGCATGAGGCGCCTAAGGAGATCCCTCATGGGTACATGTGCACGTATGTGCCAGATTGCGGTAATTGGGCGCTCACAAACCAGGCCGCGACGTCAGGGACTTCTGGGAAAGAAGGAGGAACGTCAGCAACAGATCTTGAGAAGCAAACGTGGCTAACTAAATATGCCACCCCGACGAACCTCCAGAGCTCAGCTCCTGCAGTTGGCTCAGAGCTGGAAAAGCAAGCATGGCTGGCTAAGTACGCCACCCCGGCGAATCTTCAGAGTTCAACTCCTGCAGCCAGCACAGCGGATCAGATCAGTACCATACTGAGAGACCAGTTCGGCATGGTGCCGAAAAGGAGGGCAATCGGCTATTCCAAGCCGTACCCCGACGAGTACGAGTTGATCCCGCTGCCACCTAAATATCGGCTCCCTGATTTCTCCAAATTCAGTGGATCAGATGGTTCCAGCTCCATCGAGCATGTGAGCCGATATTTGGCACAGCTAGGAACGGCCTCAGTGTCGGACCCACTACGCGTGAGGTTCTTCTCACAGTCCCTCACGGGATCGGCTTTCGGGTGGTACACCTCGTTGCCACCAGACTCGATCCGGACTTGGAAGCAGTTGGAAGAACAGTTCCATATGCAGTACCACTCAGAGGCTTCCGAGTCTGGCCTTGCCGATCTAGCACAAATACGTCAGAAGCGTGGAGAAACTGTGACAGAATACATCCAGCGCTTCAGGAATCTTAGGAACCGATGTTATTCGGTTCGTGTGACTGAAAAGGAAGCAGTCGAGTTGGCAGTGGCGGGCCTTGCAGCGCCGCTCAAGGACATGGCCTCCCAAGCAGACTACCCCTCACTGGCGCACATGGTTCAGAAACTGTCGGCATATGAACAGCGCCACCCGGACTTGTACCAGGACAAATTCAAGCGTGCAGTAGTCCTGGTCGAGGCAGAGGAAGACGAAGTTTCTGCGGGAGATCAAGAGGTAGCAGTGGCTGAATGGACTCGGGGGGCAACCCCCGTGTCCTGCAAATGGGTTAAGCCACCAGGTCCGCCCAGGGGGTTTGATTTTGACGTGACCAAAACTGAGCAAATCTTCGACCTCCTGCTCAAGGAGAAGCAGTTGAAGATACCCGAAGGTCTCAAATTCCCCACGGTACAGGAGCTGAACGGAAAGCCATACTGCAAATGGCATAACTCGCTCTCCCATGCCACCAACGACTGTAGGGTGTGGCGTCAGCAGATCCAAATGGCGATAGAACAAGGACGTCTGATTTTCAACCAATACGCCATGAAGGTCGACACCCACCCCTTCCCCGCCGTTAACATGGTGGAGTGCACTTACCCTGAAGGTTGCCAGTCAGGATCCTCGTTCAGCATCAACATGGTAGGACTTGGACACCACTCTGGCAAGGATGGAGACGAGGGCAACTGCTCTCGTAGCAAGGACACAGAGGAGGCCGCTCCACGCGATCGGCTCCGTCATGATGGCAAGCGCTACGTCACAGAGGGAGAAGTGAAGAACATAAGATATCAGCGACCCCTCTCTGATCACCTCCTCAACAAGTATGTGAGTCAGTATAACCAACGCCAACGATCCAGTGATGAAGACGAAAGAGATCGTCTGGCTAGGGAAGCCAGAAGACATCGTCGGCATGATCGCAAAGAGGAGGAGTACGAGCGCCGTGCCAAGGAAAAGTCAAGGGAACGAGGCGACGAGGATAGGCACTGGGACTGCCCCTTCTTCAGACACTGCTGGGATTCAGGAATGAGCCGATTGCCCACAATCGGCAATTGCCCAGAATGCAACCAGAAGAAGAAGGAGGCAGCCAACGTGTCCGTGTTCAAACGTCTAGGGCCTCTCCCAACACAAAGCGAACGCGTGGAGTCCCCTCGGTTGGAAGATCTCGAGGATTCAGAAGACGAGGGAGGAGAAGAAGATAGGTACCACCGGCCAAGGTGGTGCCCTGATAGGCTCAGCCGTTCCCAAAAGCGCAGGATTCAGCGATTGCGCGGCTTGGAGGAAGCCGAGAGGTTATACCTGCATACGCTAAGGAAGGCACGACCTGATCTGGCTGCGAAAGTTCAGTGGACCCTGGATAAAGAGGGTCGACCACGGAAAATGGAGTGGCGCCCCAAGCAAAGGAGAGCCGATGATGATACATCGGCTGGCACAAATATGGTGTTCATCCTTCCTTCGGAGTTTAGCGCTCCAGGATTAAACGATGCACTCAAGGTGGACGACAGCGAGTGCATCGACATGACAAAGGATGAGGTTGGGATGGTCTTGTCCACAGGCATGACCGAGTAGCAAGGACAAACCGATGAGAAACGTGGCGAGGCCGGTCCTTTGGATCGGCCCAAATTATCTACGAAGGAACGTTACGAAACCTTCATTGAGCGCTTCAATCATTATGGAGGCCGATCCCAGCAATCGGCCAAAATTATCTTCACCACATGTTCTGCTTGTGTTCAACATCGATCTACTGGGCAGCGGTCACGTCGGCGGATGAAATTCAACACGAATCCTCGCGGAGCCGACGTGCAAGTACAGTGCCTTGGCTAACCACAAAGCCGATATCTGCAGTCACCTGGCAGATTCGGCTCGGGGGGCACCTAAACCAGATGAACATGTGAACATGTGCAGATAAACAGGTGTGCAGTAAAACAACATGTGCAGATAAACAGGTGTGCAGTAAAACAACATGTGCAGATAAACAGGTGTGCAGTAAAACATTGGGGGCCGATTAGGAAAATCGGCCAGTAAAAAAAAAAATTTCTCATCGCGATATACAGCCGATGCAAGGGCATCGACTTTAGAACTAAGGAGCAAAGCCGATGCACAGTCATCGACTCTAGTACAGTTACACGAGACCAAGACCTACCGGTTATGCGTTCAGGGCTCACATTTTCGCCAAGATGGTTTTCAGTTCGGCCTCAAGAACTTCTGTTTCCTTGGAGGGAATGTACAAAGAGAAGCAGCCTCGGCTGCAATGAGCCGTCAACCCTTTTCGTCAGTTAAGCTGTTGGTGTTTCATCTACAACATCGGCGTTCAGGGGAAGAAAGCTGGTCAATGAGGGCAAGTTTGGTTGACTCTTCATGGTGGCTATCTCGGATTACCAGATTACCTAAGGTCAAAGCCTTCCTGTTTGACCTGTGCATCCTTGCCGGTATACTCGCCTCGATTAAGGCTCGGGGGGCAGCTAACTTGGTAGATGCTCTGTCTTGGAGCCGATTGGAGTTGCATCGGCTGACCCTGCATCGTGATCTTCCCTGAAAGCGGTGAGGTGTTGCAGAAGAAGACTGCTAAAGCTACGGAGAGGAGCCGGAAAAGGAGGCCGTCGGCTTCTACGGGTTTTGGACCGTCCTGTTGCTGCAAGAGAAGGAAAGAGACTGGATTTTCAAAATAGCCAATGAATAGTCATCGGCTATGGGATTGTGAAAATTTATGGTCAGGTATCAAATCGCAGTCTGGATTTAAGAAGTACTTGGCTGACGGTCCAATCGATATTTGAGTCCGGCTTCATGGGCGTCTAAAGGAAAAAGAATCCGATACGTTGCTATCGGTCTTGATGTGGCAAACGGAAGGATTGAAATTGGATTAATTGAAAGAACGATTTCCATTAATTCAAAAGAGCGGCTTTACAAGAAAGAGCCGATGGCTCCCAAAAGAAGGATCTGGTGCCTAGTGCACTGCTACTGCTAGTCCTACTCTACTAGTCGTCGCTGTCCTCATCGTCGCCGTCGTCGATGTCGTCGGTGCTGCTCCCAGGAAGTTCCTCGTCGCTGCTGCCCCAGCCCTCGGCCGGAGCTTCATCTTCCTCGTCATCATCATCATCCTCGCTGTCCGCCCAGGAGCGGAAGCGCTTGGTCGGCGGGTACCCGATGGAGGAGGAGGATTCATCCTCCTCCTCTTCCTCCTCGTCATCATCATCGTCTTCGCTGTCCGCCCAAGTGCGGAATCGCTTGGCCGGCAGAAGCTTAGCGGGAGAGGAGGGGCCGCCCTCCTCTTTTTCTTCTTCTTCCTCTACTTCTTCCCCCTTTCCGTCGGGGGAGGTGGGTTTCGCCCAGGGATGGAGGTCGTCTTCACTTTCGCTTATCAGCTCCCCGTCGATGAGGAACTTGAGGTCCTCTTCCCCATCGGTCAGAGGCAGGTCGCCCTCTGGCGCATGATCGGAGTTCCACTCCGGCTCGCTTGAGGAGAAGGATTGGAGGGAGAGGCCGGAGGAGACAGAGGAAGAGGAAGACATTGCTACAGGGGAAGAGGGTTTTTTGGTGCCGATAGCTAGAACAGAGGAAGGGGATGAAGAGGGCTAATCGATCGGCACGGATAAATAATGAGAAGCCTGGTGGAGATTTAATGCCATTGCAGTTTCCGAGGAGGTGATGCTAAAGCTATCGAATTTTGCAGAGAAGCTGAGAAGACAGGGCATCATGATGAAGGATGCTGCAACGGTTTTGCTCTGCCACGACATGACCCTTCGAAGAAAAAACAGGGTGGTTTTGAAATTATCATTACCAAAACCAGGGGGGCATGTGTTATCACCAGATTTTGGCCAAATCAGGAGGTGGGTCGTAAAGGAGATGGGCTTGGAAGATTACACGTGGAAGATCTCTGAAGCGGCCTTGCATGAAGAATTTGGGCTAGATTGCCCGTGTATCTTTAATTATAATAGATCGTATCTTAGATTAAAAGTTAGAGTTTGTCTCGTGCACGGTGGGGATTATTCCCACGTTAGAAAGTCCGCTGGACTATAAATATGTATCTAGGGTTTATGGAATAAACAACAACCAACGTTCAACCACAAATCAATCTCGGCGCATCGCCAACTCCTTCGTCTCGAGGGTTTCTACCGGTAAGCATCATGCTGCCTAGATTGCATCTTGCGATCTAGGCAGCACAAGCTTTATGTTGTTCATGCGTTGCTCGTACTGAAGCCTTTTTGATGGCGAGCAACGTAGTTATCTTAGATGTGTTAGGGTTAGCATTATTCTTCGTATCATATGCTATCGTAGTGCAACCCTTGCATATCTAGCCGCCCTCACGCCTATCTTAGGTGTGGGGGCGGCACCCCGCTTGATCATTATTTAGTAGATCCGATCCGTTACGGTTGCTCCTTGTTCTTCAAGGATTAGTTTAATATCTGCAATAGTTAGGCCTTACAAAGGGTTGGAGGATCCAGCGGCACGCAGGGTGTCGTTTGCTAGTCCTAGACAGGATGTTCCGGGGATCAACCTCGTGTTGGTTTTTAGGCCTTGTCTAGGATCGGCTTACGATCACCGTGCGTGGCCGCGAGGCCCAATCGTGAGTAGGATGATCCGATTATGCGGTGAAAACCCTAAATCGTCGTAGATCGCATTAGCTTTATCTTGATTAAGCAGGACCACCATATATTCGTGCACCTCGTACGAATCATGGGTGGATCGGCTCCTTGAGCCGATTCACAGGATAACCTGAGAGCCGATCGAGGCTCGTATTTAATGTTTACGTGTATGCCATGCAGGAAACTTAAGCGAGGCATCTCCATCACCTTCCTGACCAGGTATAGGTCAGGTGGCACGCCCTGCACCAGCATCGGACGTGTGTACCAGAGGCTTTGCGGGCCGTCGCTCGGAGGGACCAGGGCCAGCCGCAGCCCTAAGTTGTTCCCGGCTCTACTGTGTTGCCCGTCGCTGCCCGCCGGTGGGTTTTGATCGCAACAGGTTCTCGATAGATCTGGGGGTCCCGTATATTGTAGCTCCATCCACTCTGCGACAAAGTCTGGTAAGATCTGCGACTTTATTGCTTTTCTTTTCTCATACGTGATGTCCCGAGGGGAAAGTTCTATTCCCCAAAGGGAGACACGGCCTGTAGCCTCTGGATTATTTAATATGTTTGATAAAGGTGCCTCATTGACCACTATTATCGGATGCACCGAAAAATAGTGTCGCAATTTTCTTGCGGTTGTGAACACTTCGGCCATACGCCAACTTCTGATATTGGGGGTACCGCTGTTTTGAAGGTGATAAGACTTCACTGATGAAATACACCGGCCTCTGGACTCCATGAAGTTTCCCTTCTTCTTCCCTTTCTACCACAAGTACCGTGCTAACCACCTGAGGTGTGGCCACGATATATAACAGGAGAGGTTCCTTTTCCTTAGGTGCCACCAGTACTGGCGGTGTCGAAATTGATCGCTTCAGGTGCTCGAACGCCCTATCTTCTTCTTCGTTCCACTCGAACTTTTCTCCTTGCTTTATAAGCGGATAGAAGGGCAACGCTTTTTATCCTAGCCTGGCGACAAATCTGCTCAGAGCCGCGACACGTCCTGTCAGCTGTTGTATCTCTTTAAGCTTCGTCGGCTTTCTCATTGTCACAATTGCTTGAATCTTTTCAAGATTTGCTTCAATTCCTCTAGCTGACATCAAGTATCCAAGGAGTTCTCCCGCAGGAACACCAAAAGAACACTTTGTCGGGTTTAGCTTGAGACGAAACTTGTCTAGGTTGTCGAAGGTTTCCTTGAGATCATCAGTCAGAGTGGACCCCTTCTTTGTCGTAATTACCACATCGTCGATGTATACTTGGACGTTCTTGCCAATCTGTGTGGCGAGACACTTTTGCATCATCCTCTGATAAGTAGCTCCCGCGTTTTACAACCCGAAAGGCATCATTCTGTAGCAGAACACGCCATAAGGTGCTATGAAAGCTGTTTTGACCTCATCCTCTTCTTTTAAGCGGATCTGGTTGTAACCAAAATACGCATCCAGGAAGGAAAGACGTTCGCATCCCGCTGTGGAGTCGATGATTTGATCGATCCTCGGGAGGGGAAAGTGATCCTTTGGACAATGTTTGTTGAGACACGTGAAGTCGACGCACATGCGAAGGACGTCCTTTTTTTTTCTTCGGGACCAGAACTAGGTTTGCGACCCACGTGGCCTTTGTGTGCATCTCCTTGATAAAGTTTGCTTCTCGAAGTCAATTAATTTCTAGTAGCATAGCTTTGCGGTTTGGTTCCGAAAAAAGCCGCAAAGGTTGTTTGATTGGTCTGGCCATTGGATCCAAGTTAAGAAGGTGCTCAGCAAGTTCCCTAGGTACTCCTGGCATGTCAGCTGGACACCATGCGAAGATTTCCCAGCGCTCACAGAGGAACTCGACGAGCGCGCTTTCCTATGCGAGATCCATGTTTGTTGTGATAGCTGTCGCCTTCTTAGGATCTGCCGAGTGAATCTGTACTTCCTTCGAGTTCTTGGTGGTATCAAAGTTTGGCTCCTTGAGTGGCCTCCCTCCGTCAGGCAGCACGTCATAATCTGTTGTTAGCCTTGACGACATATATTCTGCTTCCATCTCGAAGTTTCCGACAGCCGATGAAAATCCTTGTTGCACTTATCCGCTAGCGCGAAACTGCCTTTTACTGTGATTGGGCACTTGGGTCCAGGGATTCTCCACAACAAATATGTGTAATGTGGTACCGCCATAAATCTGGCATAACCGGGCCGTCCTAGTAAAGCATGGTACTGTGACGGAAAATCCACAACTTCGAACTCCGGCTTCTCTCTTCTGTAATGCTCTCGGGTTTCAAACTGAATGTCGAGATTAATCTTTCCCAATGAATAACTTGGCTTATCCGGTGTGATACCATGGAAACGTGTGTCATTTGGTGTTAAATTCGCCAAGGATATGTTCATCTTCCTCAATGTGTCTGCATACATGAGGTTTAAACTGCTTCCTCCATCTATGAACACCCATGAAACGTCGAATCCTGCAATCACCGCCGGTAGGATCAAGGAAGATTGCCCTGGTCGTGGAACTTGCTGCGGGTGGTCTGCTGTGGTGAAGCCGATGTCCTGCCCCGACCAATTCAGGTACTCGTTTGTTGGTGGAGGCATATTTTCTGCCATAAAAACTTGTCGTGAAATCACTTTTTGAGTTCTATGTGAGGGTCCGCCCTTCTGAATCATCAAGACCGCCCCATTGGTGTCGATATAAGGACCATTGGTTGGAGCTGCCGCCAATTGCAACTGATGTCGGTTTTCGTCCGTGATTGCGGGTGGAGGTGGAAGGTGAATGTCACTCCTTGGCCCCTCGGGGTTCCTGTTTGCTGCTTGCGCATTGGTATGCCCTACATATCTATGCAGTGCTAGCAAAGTTCGGCAGTCCTTCTGCAGGTGCCCTGACTGCCTCTTCCCATTATTATCGAGGAAGAAGTGCATTTGGCATGGTCCGTTCAAGAGATCCCCGGATGACACATATGGCCTATGGAACCTTGGCCCATTATTTTGTCTGCTAGGACGGGGAGCATCCCTTTGATCGCTACATTGCTCATTGCTTCTCTGATAATCGTCTCGATTGTTGCTTCCGCCAGTTACTCGGAAGCCAGCCGATATTTGGCCAGGACCTTCGTAATCTGAAAACTGCCGAGAAAAGCGTCGTCTATTTTGATTACTTCGACTGCGGTCGTCCTCAGGCGACCTATGCCGTTTGTTGTGAACAACATCTTCTCCATCTACCCAGTGATTCGTTTTTTCCATGAGCGCTACTATTTTCTTTGGATTAGTCCTTCCCAAATCCTCGACTAAGTCATTTCTTCGAATTCCGGCAACAAACACATCTATTGCTCTTTCGTCGGATATGTTTTCTGCCGAGTTTTTGATGATGTTCCACCTCTGGATATACGTCCGCATTGGTTCATCATACTTCTGCCTGCAGGCCCTCGGTTGATCTAATGATGCGGGTTTCTTGCATGTGGATAGGAAATTCTTCACAAATATGTCCTCGAAAGTTTCCCAGCTGTCGATCGATCCAGACGGTAGCTTTTTTATCCATGACCGCGTTGCTCCACTTAAGTGTACCTGGGTGCTCTGCATGGCCGTTGCTTTAGTTCCACCCGTAAACTTCACTGTCTCCAGGTAGTCGACTAACCAGTCCTCAGGATCTTGCAAGCCATCAAACTTCTTATAGTTGTCGGGCAACTTAAACCCAGATGGGACCCGAGTTTTACGAACTCGTCGAGTGAAACAAGGGAGCCCGCACATATCCTCCTCATCTACCTCTGGTGAATGCCGACGTTCTCTCCTTTCTTGCCACGCTCTATCGACCCGCGCCCGTGTCGCTGTATCTCTCGCACCACTCGTTCTTGGAGGGTCTTGCACTACCACTGTAGGTCGTGGACTATTTTGCCTTGGAGCACCTTCAGGAGGTGTGCTTGTTCCTGCGAACGCTATTCCCATGGATCCAACTCCTGCCATAGCCATATTGTACAATGGTTCTCTTGGATCTCCGGGAGGTGGCCTGGATGCCAGTATGAAATCCTGAGTCGCCATATATCTGGCTTCCGGTGTTTTGGGAATAATATTTCCCCTTGTGTCTATCGACATAAAGGACATATCGAGGTTTTGGACTAGATGCTCCCTCTCGCCTTCAGGTATATGCTGCATCCGAGACCTTGCCCTATTGCGAGCTGCTCTGTGACTATCTCCCGAAGTACCTGATTGTCGACTCAGCTCAGCCCTTCGCCTGCTTAACGCGGAGGCTGCCGCCTTTCTCTTATCAAGAATCTCCCTTTCTTTCTCTATCTCTCGGCCAGCACGCGCGAGCCTGTATTGGAATGCTTGCAACTCCTCCACCGTAGCGGCGATGGTCAACGGATTTGTACCGTTCAAGGTCATTGTCGCTCTATCCCAAGCTACTTGCGGGAGTTGCAACCTCTGGCGTGGTGTAGTCCAGACATACTTGTTGCCTAGGCCTCGTGTGAGATCAGCGGGATCGATGTATGGATTTCCCAACTCATCGAAAGCCTCTGATGTTTCGCCCTCTGGATTACTTGACTCGCCGACCACGTAGACTTGATGGTATGTTGGCCTTGAATAATCGTCCTCTGGGTCGGTGACACCGTCATAACGATCGGCGAAGACCACCCGAGTAAGGGTAGATTTTTCGATGAAGCTTAGGCTGTCGACGCTATCTGAGTCGATGTCCAGATCGGAGTCCGTGAACGATCCGAATGACGTCCCGCCGAATAGGTTGGCGAGATCTCCGCCGGCGGCGGTCTTGATGCTGCTTGTCGACGAAGTTTCACCATCGCTCGACGTAGCTGACGATGATGATCTCGAGGAATCAGAACCACATGCTAGCGGTCCCGAACGGATCGGTGCCACCATACGATGTGATCCTTCTCTCCCGACACAAAAGTAGAAGCTCCCGAACTTCATCTCCATTGGCTCTTCCAGATAGGCATATGCATCCAAACGGGTGGGAGGGTGAGGAACAAAATCAACGGGACCAGTTTTGATCTGTTTACCTCTGTCCATCGTATTGCTTGCCACCGAAGATGTCGACGATGTTGATCGTGCCATCGAGATCAGCTCCTTGACACCTCTAATTCCCATAGACGACACCAATTGACAAGGTATCGACTTTTCAATGCCTACGGATTGTAGACTAGGGTTTTCGTGGAAGTAGAGGGCAAGTACATCTCGAGGGTTTCAGCCAGAAAAGTACTCGACTACTAGAAAACTAGGGTTGTGTTGACAATGAATCGATCCTTTCTCCGTCCCTCGACTCCCCCTTATATAGGAGGCGGAGCCGAGGGTTTCGTATAGTACAAGTTACAAACTCTGGGAGACTCTTCGAGTTTGTCCCGTACAAGTTACAATTCTTTTATTCCTAATACAATTATATCTTTCCATATTGACAGTTAATTGGGCTTCTGGGCTTCATATTCTTCGAGTCGTGGGCCTTCAGTAAACCTCGGTTCCATCTTCGGCAGGCCCATTGGGGATGCCTATGTCAGGAGGGGCATGCCATGCTGCACAATGACTACTTCGCAGATGGCGCAACACATCCCGACAGTTTTTGGCGCCGGTATATGATGAGAAAGGGTTTGTTCATGAATATCCTCCACGGCATTCAAGAGTTCGACCCTACTTCAAGCTGAAGAACGATGTTGCTAGCACGGCCATGTTCTCGTCGATTCAGAAGTGCACTGCCGCCATGAGGATTCTTGCATATGGAACACATGTTGATACACATGACGACTACATTCGCATGAGTTCTACTACCATTGAGTGCATGTACAAGTTTTGCCGAGCTGTGGTGGGAAAGTTTGGCAAATACTACTTGAGAGGGCCAACTGAAGAAGAGACTGCAAGGATCATGGTCCAAAATGCACTGAGAGGATTTCCTAGGATGCTTGGAAGTATCGATTGTATGCACTGGTCATGGACGAACTGCCAGTTTGCTTGGAAATGTATAAGCAAAGGGTGTCATGGATATTGCAGCATGGTGCTTGAAGCTGTGACAGATTATGACCTATGTATTTGGCATTCTTTTTTTAGCATGGAGGGATCACACAATGACATCAACGTGTTGCAGCAGTCTCCGGTGTTTAGCAAACTAGTGGAAGGTCATGCTCCACCATGCAACTATGAGATCAATGGCCACCGATATACCAAATGCTATTATCTAGCCGATGGTATATATCTAAAATGGGTGACTTTTGTCAAAACAATCCCGTCGCCATTAGGTCAGAAGAATTACCAATTTGCTTCGCGACAGGAGGCTTGCAGGAAAGATGTCAAGCGGGCATTTGGTGTGCTTCAAGCTCAATTTGCTATTGTTTGGTACCCCGATCTAAGATGGTCTCACGATCAAATGTGGATGTGATGGAGGATTGTGTGATCATGCAAAAGAGGATGACCGCAAGAATCGGGTCAGGACGCATGTTGGTCCCTATAAATTTCAGGGCCCTCCTGCGAAGGTTGATCATGAGGTTCCTGCAGATTTTGCTGATTTCCTCGCCGTGCACACAGAAATCCGTGACAGCAATGTTCATGAGCAACTTCAACATGATCAAATTGAGCATCTCTGGAGGGTCAAAGGATTAGAGGAGTCAACGAACTCTACGCGGAACTTGTCCAGCATCTGCCATATGTCCATCTGCGTGGGTACAAACTGCGGATCAATGGCCGCGCACAATAGCGCCGAAAAAACGAGGAAGAAACCTACCGGCGAAACTGACCGAATAGGTCGTGGGCGGCGAGTTAGGGCGGCGCAACCGGCAATGTTTGGCCCGAAAACACGCGACACGTGCGCGTCGGAGCCTACCCGGAGTATGATCCTGCTCTCCTGCGCGGCGATAACCGAGCCGACGACGAGTTCTGCGGCGGTGCGGTGGGACGGCGGCGGGTGGGGTTGGGGTGGTGGTGTAGCACTAGGGCAGCAAAGAAGGAGAAAATGAAGTTAATCGACGCGCTCGACTTCGCTGTCCTTGCCATGCGGGACCGTGTAAGAAAAGGAGGACGCTCGGCGCGTCCGCGGAGACGCAAACCTGACGCATATTTGGACCAGGTATGAGTCGCCGCGGACGGGCCGGTCACTTTGCGTCGCCCCGCTGGAGCAGGGCCCAGACACATTTTCGATCAGGGCGGACATCCGTTTAGAGCATCTCCAGTCGCATCCCCCAAACGACATCCGGCAAAAGCGCCGGATTGGTCATTTTGGGGACGTTCGGACCAAATTTGCGTTTGGAGAAGGTCCCTTTCCCAGCCACGTCCTCCAAACGCGACCTCCAAACAAAAAAGCAAGTGTAAAAGTCGTGTTCGGCGTCCCTGGTAGAGTCTCTATACACAGGGGATGGGATAGGGACGCCGAACAATATTTGGGGCACGTCTGGACCGAAGCGGCCTTTGGGGCACGCGACTGGGACGTTTTTTTGGCCGGAGTCCCCAAATCCTTTTGGGGGACGCTTTGGGGGATGCGACTGGAGATGCTCTTACGTCGCCCCGTTGGAGATGCCCTGACCATCAGTGGTCAAGAAAGAGGAGCACACCCCGAAAGCTCCGTCCTCACCACGTCGTCTGCGTCTACGAGTCATTGCTTTGTCGTCGGCACTGCGACCTTGGCCAACGCTGCCGCCCTTCGCCTCCCGCCGATGGCTGAAGACGTCTCCCGCGCAGAGGTGAATAGTGCTGCCAAGGGGACACATAGACAAGCCAGACCCAACGCTGCCCCACCAAGGCACCACCGACCACCCCGCGGCTCGCCTTCTGCCCATACAGCCCCTTCATACCCCTTCTGGCTGCCGCTTCCTCCGCGGCGCAGGGGAGAGCACGCGGAAGTTGGTGGCCAAACGTGCACTAACCTCTGTGGAACTATACAAGTGGACGGCGGGTGGGGAGAAGAGCCCGAGGGATTTCTTGCTGGCCGAAGAGGCGTTGCGGGGCGAGACAGAAGGGAGGGAGGGGACGCTGGCAACCTGCCTGAGGCTGGATTGGACAAGGAGTGGGGACGCGGAGCAGAGCTATTTGAGAAGGAAGAGGAATGGGACTGTATAAATTGGTGATTAGACCTCATCACGGAGAGGAAGGTGACTGTACAAATTATTGACTAGACCTTCCTCACTTCTTCACTGCTTTCGCTAGACCACTCCATACTGTTAGTTACACCACTTCTTAGAGTATATCTAGTAGAGCTCTTATTCTTCAGAACTGAAAAAAATTAGTTTAATCTCCCGAAAACCAAATTGCGAGCAGTTTTGGAGGTGGTGGAGAACAACACCCGTATTCGAAACCGAAAAACGTTGAATTCAAATTTTGCCGGTAAATCGATCATCGCAAACAAGTTCTAAAACTGAAATTCAAACATATTACGGGCATAATTCGCTAATTTTGATCGCTACATACATTGCATTTAAGGTGGTCATCGGCGACAACCTCCAAAAATAACTAATTTCGCCGGCGGTGACCTACTATGCGCACCGCGGAGGACTACACCGTCGGCGGCCTACTTCGAGTCGAGGTCGAAGACCACCGCGCAGCGGGCTGCCTGACATCGTGGGGTCCACGCGACAGCGTGTGTTACACGCTGAAACGGTACCAATCAACGTGGCCCGCAGGATTAGAATCTAATCTAACGGCGCACGGCCTTCGTTGATGGCGACGAGATGCGAGGCCACTAGCGGCGACGGTGGGGGGTGGGAGGCTCACCGGCGGCGCGGCGATGATCGGCGACGAACGGCGGAGAGGTTGTCGATGATGAGGAAGCAGATGGAAGCAGCAGCGTCTCCAACGGCGGCCTGGATCGACGGCGCCCTTCTCAGCACCTCCGTGGGCACCGAGCTTCAAATTCCGGTGAGGGAGTGGCTAATGTGGAGGAGGGAGTGGCTAGGAAGGGTCAGTGGTGAGAGGGAGGAGTGGTGGTGTGTCGAATTTGAAGAGAGGGTGGCTCCTTTTATAGATGCGAGGCAGCACCGCGGGGCTGAGATGAAGTTGTCCATGGCGTCGGCGCTACAGCGGCGCAGAGGCACTAGCGATGATGCACACGGGCAGGCGACGTCCTGGCGATGACGCGAAGCTTGATTGCGGGGAAATAAGGCACTGGCGCGTGCGTGAGCTTGACGGGAGTTTGCAGAGTCGTAGCGGGTCTCGTCGACGGTGACGACGACCACAGGGTTCCCGCGGTCAAACGGTCGTGTCTGGGCGTCTCCTGGTGGCTTGGCGCAGGTGCTGACGAGCGGCGAGGGCAAGTGGTGGAGTGGAGCGTCGGGCGACGTCATGTCCTGGCGTGCCGGTGGCGTTCGCCGTGTGCGCTCTGGCGTGCGCGTCACTGGGCACGTCTGGACGTGGTTCGTTCTGGTCATTGCGGTGCACGAATTCGTCGAGGCTCGTGTCTGGCACGATCAGGAGGTTGAGAGGAAGCTGAAAGACAAGGTGGTGCAGGGCTGAGGTGACCAGAGAGAGGCGTGGCATGGTGGTGCATGGTGAGCACAGGCATGGGCTTGTTCTGGTCATGGTGACCAAGGTCCAGTGATGCAGATGGCTTGGACTGGTGCTGAGAAGTTTAGTGAGGTTCCAGAGCAGCAGAGGTGGCCAGGGTTGGACTTGGTCCAAGCTGAAATTCAGTATGGGCACAATTTTGATCCATGCCTGCAAGGTGTTTGTTAAAATGGCCGCAAGAAAATTATTTTTGAATTTTGGAAAGATTTTTGGTGGATTGTAATCTTATATTATTTGAAGTAGAATGGAGGTGGTGGTGGTCAAAATGGTGTTGAAATGCAAAATCCCAAAATGCATATGATCTTCATTTTGCATTATGGTTCCAACTTTGCTTGATCACCATTTGAATTTAAGCAAGAATTTGCAGGGGTGGTTTTGGGCAAAGTTGTTCACCTTGATGTTGTCTTGGATGAGGTGCAAAGAGTTAGCAAAGTTTAGTTTGAAAAACTTCCAAACCAGGGGCTCAAAGATGGCATCAGGCTAAGATTGTCAAATTTGACCATATTGCATGTGAGTTGGAAATTCAATTTGTTTTCATTTTGATTTGAGTTTCTTTGATTCCAAAAGTGTTTATAAGTGTTTAGTAACCAATTCCAACCAATGGTGCAAGCCAAAATGGTCTAGGTTAAGAATTTGCAAAAATGACATAAGCCATATGTGAGTGTTGATTTGATTTTTCTACTTTTATTTTTCCTTCCATTGAAGTGATCAAGAGATCATTGGTTAGGGTTTTAGTACAATGGTAGACACACAAGCAATCAACATGGCAAAATGCACACTAGCATAATTAAAAAGGTGAGTTATATGCATAGCACTATATAGAGATGAAAAGTTCTTGTTGGTTCTCAATTTTGTATTTTGGAAACTTTCCTTTTCTTCTTTATTGAATTTTTGGGATGTTACAAACCCTTCCCCCTTACAAAAGATCTCGTCCCGAGATCTAAAGAAAACTAGGTACTAAAGAGATCTGGGTATTCCTTCTTCATATCTTCTTCGCGCTCCTAGGTGGCTTCTTCTTCGGTGTGGTTGCTCCTTTGAATTTTCAGGAACTTGATACTCCTGGTGCAGGTGGTCCTGAAAGCTTCTTCAAGTATGCGAATAGGCACTTCGCGGTAGGTCAGGTCTTTGTTGATATCAATAGCTTTGTGATCGATGTTCTTGAACACCTCTGTCTTCTCCGGCACTTCTAAGCACTTCCAAAGTAGTGAGATGTGAAACACATTGTGCACCGCAGACATTTCTTCCGGTAGTTCAAGCTGATAAGAAACTTCTCCTCTGCGACTCAGAACTTTGAAGGGTCCGACATATCTGGGGGCGAGCTTTCCTCTGAGTTGGAATCTCTGCATTCCTTTGAGGGGGAGACTTTGAGATACACAAAATCTCCAATGTCGAAAGTCATCTCTCGGCGTCTCTTGTCGGCGTAGCTCTTCTGTCTTGACTGGGAGGTCTTGAGGTATTCACGGATCTTGTGCACCTTCTCTTCGGCTTCGCGGAGAATATCTGGGCCGAAGACTTGACTATCTCCGACTTCCGACCAGTTCAGAGGGGTACGGCACTTCCTTCCGTACAGGGCTTCAAAGGGGGCCATTTGTAAGCTGGCTTAGTAGCTGTTGTTGTACGAGAATTCTGCGTAAGGCAGGCAGTCTTCCCATTTGGATCCATACTCTAGCACACAGGCTCTCAACATATCTTCAAGTATCTGGTTGACTCTCTCGGTCTGTCCGTCAGTCTGCGGGTGATAAGCCGTGCTGAAATTCAGACGGGTTCCTAGTCCTTCATGCACTTTCTGCCAGAATCTTGAGGTGAATTGAGATCCTCTATCTGACACAATAGACTTTGGGGTTCCGTGCAGGCTGACTATTCTGGAGATGTGTAACTCAGCTAGCTTTGGGCCTTGGTATGTAGTCTTGACGGGGATGAAATGGGCGACCTTGGTTAATCTATCAACCACTACCCAAATGGAATCATTTCCTCTGCTGGATTTGGGAAAACCTGTGATAAAGTCCATCCCTACAGAATCCCACTTCCATTCAGGAATCTGTAATGGCTGCAACAGTCCTGCGGGTTGCTGGTGTTCTGCCTTGACTCGTTGACAGATATCACACTTGGCGATGTAGCTTCCTATCTCTAGCTTCATTCCGTGCCACCAGAATTGTTCCTTCAGGTATTGGTACATCTTGGTTCCTCCGGGGTGAATGGAATACAGGGTATTATGAGCTTCCTTCAGAATGACTTGCTTCAACTCGGAATCTGACGGCACACATAAGCGTCCGTTGTACCAAAGAACTCCTTCTTCATCTACGGTGAATCCCGGTGCCTTTCCTGCAGCTATTTGACTTTTGATTCCATCAATGCTGGCATTTCCCTTCTGAGATTCCTTGATTTGACTCATCAAAGTGGGCTGGAGCTCAATGCTTGCTAGGAATCCTTCGCTCACTAACTCTAGTCTAAACTGTTCAAACTCATGAAACAGGCTGGGTTGCTCTATTACGATCATGGAATTCAACTGACACGACAGTCTACTCAGCGCATCCGCTACCACATTGGCCTTGCCGGGGTGGTAGTGAATCTCCATATCATAATCCTTGATCAATTCTATCCATCTGCACTGTCTCATATTCAGCTCTTTCTGGGTGAAAATATACTTCAAACTCTTGTGATCTGAATAGGTCTCGCATCGATTACCCATGAGGTAATGACGCCAAACTTTCAAGGCTAAGACTACGGCTGCTAACTCCAAATCATGGGTTGGATAGTTCTGCTCATGTTGCTTCAGTTGCCTTGATAGGTATGATATCACCTTGCCTCCTTGCATCAACACACATCCAAGACCAATCTTGGATGCATCACAATAGACGTCGAATGGCTTGGTGACATCGGGCATGATCAAAATCGGGGCTGTGGTTAACCTGCGCTTGAGTTGCTGGAAACTTTCTTCACATTAGTCATTCCAATCAAACTTCTTGTCCTTCTTCAGCAGTTGAGTCATTGGTCTTGCGATGCTGGAAAATCCTTCAACGAATCTGCGGTAATATCCCGCTAATCCCAGAAATGCACGGACTTCAGTCTGGGTGGTTGGGGCTTTCCATTCCTCAACGGTTTTGATTTTAGCGGGATCTACGACAATTCCTCCTACAGACAAGATGTGTCCCAGGAATCCTACTTCCTTCAACCAAAACTCGCATTTGCTAAACTTGGCGTAGAACTTGTGCTGCCTAAGGGTTTCTAGGACAACTTCTAAGTGTTGCTCATGTTCTTCTTCGGATTTGGAGTAGATAAGGATGTCGTCGATGAAGACAACGACAAACTTATCCAAAAAGTCCATAAAGATCTTATTCATGAGGTTCATGAAATAAGCAGGGGCATTGGTCAATCCAAATGACATGACATTGTACTCATACAATCCATATCTGGTGGTAAAGGCAGTCTTAGGAATATCTGTTGCAGGGATCTTCAGTTGATGGTAACCTGTCCTAAGATCAATCTTAGAGAACACTCAGGCACCGGTCAGCTGGTCAAACAGGTCTTCTATCTTTGGCAAGGGGTATTTGTTTTTTATGGTGACATCGTTAAGCTTACGGTAATCCGTACATAAATGAGTGACACCGTCTTTCTTATCCACAAACAAAACTGGCGATCTCCAAGGCGACGCACTTGGTCGAATCAGACCTTTGTACAACATATCATCCAGTTGCTTCTTCAGTTCCACTAACTCTGCGGGGTTCATGCTATAGGCTCTCTGGGCTATCGGTCCCGTTCCTTTTAACTCAATGATGAACTCGATATCCCGATCTGGGGGCATACCGGGTAGATCCTCAGGAAACACATCGGGGTATCGACAAACGACCCTGAACTGATCCAAGGTTGGCTTGGCTAAACTCTGGTTGTAGGTAAATTTTCTGGGTAGCCTCTCAGACACATGTTCTATTAGTATCCCGATGCTACTAGTCATGGTGATGGCCTTCTTGGCACAGTCAATCAATCCATGATGTTTCGACATCCAATCCATACCCAGTACTACTTCCAAACCTTTTGTTCCCAGAACAATCAAGTTGGCATAAAAATCTATTTCATGAATTCTGATGGGTACATCTTTGCAAAATTTTCTAGCTTTGGTGGTTGAACCAGGTATTTGAACTATCATGACATGTTTCAAACTGATGGGTTGAATCTTACTAGTGCAAACAAAATCTTCGGTAACAAACGAATGCGATGCTCCGGAATCAAACAACAGTACTCTTGCGGGTATTGAGTTAACAGAGAACATACCCAGCACCACATCTGGTGCTTCCTGGCTTCCTCGGCGTTCATGTGGAAGAGGCGGCCCCCACGGTTGTTCGGGTTGTTGGGGGTGAACTTCTTGCCGGTGGAGACATGGCGTTGCTACTGAGCAGGTGCAGCGGTGTTGGCGGCGATCTCGGCTAACCTTTTGGGGAACTCATTGGAGTAGTGTCCCACAACTCCACATTCATAGCAGGTGATTGTGGCCTTGTCCTTGGTGGCAACGGGGATGGCGTTGTTCCCAGTCCTCGGAGCGGTGTTGGTGTTGTTATTGTTGTTGGGGGCTCTGGGCGGAGCGCGGTTGAAGTTGTTCTTGTTGTTGTTGCTGTTGTTGTGGTGGCCTCCTGGCTGGGGTTTCCTCCACTCCAGTTCTGAAAACCCGGACGTGACATTGGTGCATTGGGCTTGTTGTTCCTTGAGGCAAAGCCTCTGCTTGAGTTGGGGCGGTACCTTGGGGTATTGCTGGGCCCACTCTGATTCATCATGCGGCGCTTGCGGTTCTCGTTGGCTTGATGCAGTTTGCCCTCCATTTGGATGGCGGAGTCTACAAGGGCTTCAAGGTCGGCGAAGGGGATGTTGACCAACACAGTCTGCATCTCATCATGCAGGCCATTCAGGAACCTTTCCTTCCTCTTCTCGGTAGTATCAGTCTCATCCGGGGCGTACCTTGACAGAGTCAGAAATCTGTCGCGGTATTCCACCACGGACATCCTGCCTTGTTTCAGTTCACGAAATTCATCCCTCATCTTCTTTATCATACCCGGGGGCACATGGTACTTGCTGAACTTGAGCTTAAAATCTGCCCAAGTCATGAATTGTCCCGCGTTCATGGCACGGGTGCTTGTCCACCAAGCTCTTGCTGGTCCTGCTAAGTAGTGCGTGGCAAACAACACTTTCTCATTGGAATCCACTCCAGCTACTTCTAGATTGTTCTCCATGGTTTGGAGCCAATCATCCGCATCAAGGGGTTCCTCGGTCTTGCTGAACACTGGAGGGTTTGTGATACGTCTCAAACGTATCTATAATTTCTTATGTTCCATGCTACTTTATTGATGATACCTACATGTTTTATATACACTTTATGTCATATTTATGCATTTTCTGGCACTAACCTATTAAGAAGATGCCGAAGAGCCAGTTGCTGTTTTCTGCTGTTTTTGGTTTCAGAAATCCTAGTAAGGAAATATTCTCGGAATTGGACGAAATCAACGCCCAGGATCTTATTTTTCCACGAAGCTTCCAGAAGTCCGAAAGGGAAACGAAGTGGGGCGACGAGGCGACGACACGCTAGGGCGGCGCGGCCCAGGCCCTGGCCGCGCGGCCCTACTGTGTGGGTCCCTCGCGTCGCCCCTAAACCTACCTCTTCGCCTATAAGAAGCCTTCGTCGATAATAACTCCAGTACCGAGAGCCACGATACGGAAAACCTTCCAGAGACGCCGTCGCCGCCAATCCCATCTCGGGGGATTCAGGAGATCGCCTCCGGCACCCTGCCGGAGAGGGGAATCATCTCCCGGAGGACTCTTCACCTCTATGGTCGCCTCCGGAGTGATGTGTGAGTAGTTCACCCCTGGACTATGGGTCCATAGCAGTAGCTAGATGGTCGTCTTCTCCTAATTGTGCTATCATTGTTAGATCTTGTGAGCTGCCTAACATGATCAAGATCATCTATTTGTAATGCTACATGTTGCGTTTGTTGGGATCCAATGAATATTGAATGCTATGTTATGTTGATTATCAATCTATCATCTATGTGTTGTTTATTGTAATGTCCCAGGTTTAGAGACGATCGAGGGGTAGATTTTAGAAAGGGATGTGCATTGCATTGTAAATTACGGGGAAATTTCGCGCTTTTAAAACAAAACTGCATCGAAGGGGAACAGGTTTCTCTCTCGACATCCTACAGGGTTAGGGTTTCGAGAGTGCGATGAACTTGTTCCTACTTATCTAAATTAGGGTTTTGAGAAAAGAGAAGAGATATTGCATTGAAATCTTAAGTTGCATGATTGAATTTCAAATTCAAACATCAAATGGATAATCCATAATTCAAACTTGAGTTAATTCAAGAAATAATTATAAATAATCCAGAATATAATAAATACAACAATTATATAAAGCTCATTAAGGAAAATGGGAGCTTTATTGATTATCACACATAATACAATGTCATTTACAATATCCAGAATAGTAATATGAATTATTACAACACATTATACAAATTGGAAAGAAAAATAGAAAAGAAAATAAAAAGAAAGATTGCAAAGGAATGAATCTATCCTAAATACTACAAAGTAGTCTTCATTGATCTTGGACTTGCTCATCTTCTGGATCATCCTGATCAAATGCTTGATCCCTGCATTTACACAAACAAAGACCAAAGACAAGTGTTATGCCAAGTGGCATTGCCACTTGGCAGGTTAGCAAAAACAAAGACATAAAGTGGATATGATCAAAGATCAGCCGAGCTGATCCATCCCAGAGCCAAGTCCCATACACACACACACAAGCAGCTTACACAGCTTGAGTGCATGCTCAACAGCAAGCCAGGGAGTGTTGCATGCATGCCACACACACATAGCCAGGGGAGGGTCACCAAAGTGACCAAACATGGCTGTCGACCAGAGAGACATGGAGAGGACCAGTATAAAGACTTTCCACCAGCAAACCCTAGTCACTTCATCGACAAGCATCACCAGGGTAAGAACACCAAGAACAGCTAGCACAACAAGAACAGGAAGAACAGCCACAGCTGTTCAACCTATTCCAGAAAGAAACAGAAGCAAACCAAGCATCCCAAGCTTGCCAGGAGGAGCAGGACAAGCAAACCAATCAATCAGAAGAAATCCTCTACACCAACAACTCAATCTAGGAGCTGGAGTGAGGTATACACAAGAATCATGAGCAAGCATCTGTCTTGCTCATAAACAAGCATATGCATCAATCACACACAAGCAAAAGGGTGTGAGTACCCTGTTTGTATCATCATTTGGCTACCAGCCATATGATGCAAGCAAAATAAGGGTACAACCATCAGGAATGGATCCAAGTGAACACTGATCAAGCCAATAGAATTAAAAGTGACTTAACCAGGGAAATCCAGCAAGGAACTAATTCCTATTTAGCTACCCAGATTCACCTAGCAACACACAGATAGCAAAGCCATCAGATTACTGGACAGTTATCTGTCCAGAATGATTTCAACATCAAATAACCTAGCAGCCTATGAAAGACTACCAGGATTAGTGCACAGAAGCATCCAACAGGGGTAGGAGCAACCATTTCTAGCAGGCACAGCCTGCTAGGGTCACAACAGCTACCTAGCCACACAAGAAAGTCACCAAAGCAGTATATCATTACCCAGAAGGGTTCAAATGGAGCTAGGGTTCCCAATAGATGATTGGCATCCCTCTAGCTCAATCTTATTAATTGTAAGATGATCATTACTGATAAACAGTTCACATCATTTATCTATTTAGCCAAGCAAGGAATTACAGATAAATGAAACAGACAAGTAACCAAGCACTAACATCCTGCCAGTGAACCAATGGCTCACTGCAAGCATTGCTTGAGCAAGCATTAACACTCACTAACACAAGTGCATGTGTCACACAGACACCAAGATGAGCACCAGATAGGCACAGGCAATGAGTAAGCATGTAAGCCACAAGCAAGTGGTGATCAATTGATCACCAGAGCCTGCTAGGGCATGTCACTGCATGCTAGAATCAACTAATGACATCACATAGGAATTATATGAATTAAGCAGCCACAGTTAAGCAACAATTGCATCACAGGCTAACACACAAACCAATTTTATAATTGTATCCCGAAGCATATCATCAAGGAATTGATGTATATGATCAACAATTAAGCAAGGCCAAGCCTACCATGAGCCAGAGCTCAATAATCACCACACAAACAACATTTTCTCTTGCTAAATAGCAAGAATCACTCACAGTAATGAACTAAGGGGGGCAGAGCATATCACAGCACAAGCCAGCAAGCAACACCAATGGCTAGTGATGCTCATATGAGCATCTAGACAGATTATAGCAGGTGTAAACCCAAGGGTGAGCAGAGACTAGAAACAAAGGAAGCACAAGCCACACTAAGCTATGCACATGAACATAAACTTGGGAAAGCATGGCAGCAGCAGCATCGCAAGCAGCATACGCATAGCAGTAGAGCAAGCACATTAGTTAGAAGCCATAGCACAAGTAGGCAGCATCAGTGAGACAGCCGTGGCTCAGCTAGAAGGCGGAGTAGAGGTAGAAGAAAGAGAAGGAGCCACTTACAGGCGAAGCAGAGACGCGCAACCTTGGCGGCACGGCGGCACACGCCGGGCTAACGGCGGCGCCAGGCCAAGCCAGGCCAGGCCACCACCTCGCCGCAACGCCAGCTTCATCACGGCGGCGCCACGACACCAGGGACGCCGGTGAACGGAAGATCTTCACGGATCCAGGCGATTGAGGCGCAGCAGGGTTGGGGGCGAGCAGGAACGGCGGCGAAAACCAAATCGACGCAGACCCAAAGGTGCGCCGTCGAGCGGCGGCTCGATTGGCACCGACCTCGCCGGCGGGGAGGGCCAGTGGCGGTCGGATTGATGCGGCGGCGGCGAGGCGACCGCAACGTCGCAAGAGGGCAAGGGAGATTAGGGTTCTGCGCGAGGAAGAAAGGGCGAGTGGGCCGACCGAGCCCAAGTGTGGCTCGGGTTAGGGTTAACCACTGGGCCACCCTGACAGGTGGGCCCAGGGGTAAATGTGTCGTTTCACATTTTAAAATAAACAAGAAACTTTGAAAATAAATAGAAAATGATTCAAAGCTCTAAAAAATAATTAAAAATATGAAAATTGATCAGCATAAAATTCTCTATCTAAATAAAATATCAAAGAGAATTTTTGAAGACAACTAAGAATAAGTCTTAATTTGATGAATTAAATAATGATTTAAATCACACATATTATTTTCAATAATGAAAATAAGTCCATTAATGCAGTTGGACTTTAAAAACACCTTGACAACATTTCAAGGTTGTATTTACCCTAAATAGAGTATCTCCAAATCTATCTTAGTATTAACCTCTTACATGAAATAATAATGTCATCGGAAGGGGGGAACAAACCCTAAAACTGGAATCATGCATAATTGCTTCTTTAACCATTGCCCTTATCGGACAATGATGCTATTTTTCAGAAACAGAGGACAAGGGTCAGTCCACACCATCCAACTGCAAAACTTTGCAGTGTTCAGGCAAGTTCATCACTTGCTCATGTCATTTGAGTATTTCTATCAAATTACTTGCAAAGTACTATGGTTATCTCTATTGCATAAAAACCAAAACCTCTATTTTCATAACTATGAATATGACTATGTGGTTGGCAATGGAACCATGGATTGTGTTGATATGGTGGAGGTTCCATTGCAAGGGTTTATATCCATCTAGGATTAAACAACAAATGTCGCCAGTGATTCTTGTGCCGTAATACCCGTGTTAACCATAAGATCCGGAGTGGGACGGAGTAGTCAAAAGTGTTTCCACCTCTCGTTCATCAACGGATGCTCATTACCGGGTGCACATGATCTTGCGAGACTTGATGCAGGGGTGGGAACCCGTAGAAGTCCCAACGGTAATGAGGTCTATGATGGGTTGCAACTGCCGGCGTAGGAATGTATGGTAGAGCCCTGCATTGACGTCGTGGTCAGAGTCCACCCTGAAATCTATGGGAATAATGGGGCCGGCGTGGACCCAGGGTCGGAGTTTGCAACAAAGGGTGGGTGTTCGAGGTAGCGGAGGAACATGATTGGCTAGACCTTATACCGGGCCTCACACCGAAGGAAGTGTGGACGGGAAAGCTGCCCGGTTGGCACCAAGGTTAAGATCTCTTATGGGTAAAGCAACACACCTCTGCAGAGTGTAAAGAACCGTGACCTGTCACTCCCTGTTCCGGGATATGGAACTACGAACGCAGCCGGAAAGGAGCTCCATGAAGTTCTAGTAAACCGGTGAAGGCTGACGGACATAGCTCTTTAAAATAAAAGCAACCTCTTGAAGAAATGTTTATCAAAACCTGCATTGGTATTAGACTTTCTGGTCTAATATCGTAGCTAGTGCATTAAACACCTCTTATCTATAATGAACTTGTTGAGTACGCTCGTACTCATCCCACTCTTAAATCCCTTGCTTAGATTGTCTGAATCGTCTGGAGGAGGACGACGACAACCCTGAAGGAGCCGAGATCATCGGCTATGAAGAACCAGACCTCTCTGGAGGTATTGAAGGCGTAGACTACCTCATAGTCTACGGAACCGGGGAGGCTTCCGGAGGAGATCAAGCCTAGAAGCATCGAGTAGTAGTAGTAACCGAGCAGCACGAACTCTTAATACCTAGCTGCTCGAGAGAATAAATGTATAACTTAATGAGACTTCTATATTGTAAGTTAAGTTGGGTTCGCCTCGAACCCAGGAGTATCCCTCTTAGGACCCAAGAGGAGCTCCGAGACGATATGTGCATTATGCTTGTAATAATAAATGAATGAGTTATGGACCTGCTATGTTCTGTTGTACTACTCTGAGGGATGTAATATTTGCGGAATGGTACTTCGTGAATGTTATATCAATGACTGGCATACTACAACATGCAGTGGTATGCAGGGTCACCACAGTTGGTATCAGAGCAAAAGCTTTGACCTTAGGTTGGAACCTAGTAAATGGGACCGAACGTTAGGAGTCAAATAGGACTAGTAAAGAATTCTCTAAAAATATGGTGTATATTCAATTGAGAATACAACAATCATATCTTTTAGTGCGATAATTCTTTATTATCTCTATTATGATGCATTATTACTAATCTTATGTTCTTTCTATTTCTACAGCCAACAATGGCAAGTTCACGTCCGGGACGAAACGTGAAAGTGATGGATTCAACACTGAGTGAATATGAAGGTGGACTTGCAGATATTCTACGTGCCATGTTACTTGAATTTGGGTGTGATCCCCAGATCCAAGTAAAGAAATACATGTACTACGATGGTACTATATTGGCAAAGTGTAGGGTAGGACTGCGACTTCCCGAATCTTTGGGGATGAGCGTAGTAATGCCTGCAGGAGAGGCTAGGACTATCAACACAGCTTACCACATAGCCGTTATGAGATCCATCACCGATATTCGGGAGCATAAGACGAAAGAGCTTATGGGTTCCGAATTCACCCACATTCCTCATATGGAGGAGGAAGATGATCCCATGCTTAACCACTTCAAATATGCAAAACGTAAACCAGCAGAATCTGCAAAATACATGGACAATAGCCGCAACTTACTATCATTGTTCTTTCAGCTGAACCGTCATTTGACGAGAGCAATTGATACAATGCTAGAGGAGTTTACTGAGCCCAAGGAGGAGACCAAGGGGAAGGAAACCATGGAGGATGTGGTTCACACACCAGTTTATTCAGCTGGTGACTACATTAGTATTGATCCTCTTGAGTGAGAAACTACACCTGTTACACCTAGGAACTATTTTAATAGTTCCTATAGAGGATATGAGGGTGGATAGGAATCTGGAAACAATCAGCGTTCCGAGACTCCTATAGAAAACTCCACAGGTTGGCGTTGGGGGTCTGATACTGGAACTCATAGTACTTCAGTGTATTATGACGGTGAGATGAATGAGGACGCCACGACTCAGCACCAGAGTTATCCGTGGAATGGGGAAGAAGATGGAGGGTATCCGACACAGGTTGAGTCGGATACGAATGTTGGAAACATCTATGGTGGAGCCACAGGGGAGTACACCCGATGGGTGGACTGTGATGCACTGAATGACCAGTTCGTGAACACTGATTTCTCCCTAGGATCATCATTGGATTCTGACTACCAGCCGACGGGGAGACCTTATGTTCCAGGTTCTGTCAGGAGGACGACACGTTCGACCGGATGGAAGCCTGGGATGTACCGGGAGTGAAGCACGACTAGAGACCACCAAGGGAGGCGAGACTATAATACACAAGTACCACGTGTATTATAGTATGTAATATTTGTAGAAAATTGTACATATACTTCAATAAGTGAGTTTGCATACTCACAACGTCACTGAGTATTGTAATAAGACCACTTAAGTATGTATATACATGGTATATGTTTTGTATGATTTGGATTTGCTTCTTGATTTCCATTGCGTGACTAGTTCTGTGCACAAAGTTGAGCTCAGAAAACTTGCGCATGGAGTAATTATGAGTATCATCTTGTGTTGCAGAACTAGGGGGTTATGTCGGGACCGGTAGGAGAGGAGACGGAAGCACAGCGCATGGAGCGCGAGGCGAAACAGAAGGATAAGGCTAATGACGCAGCCAGAAATCAGTTTCCACCACCACCACCACCCATGACGCAGCAGAACTTCGTTCAGTATATGCAGATGATGGAAGAGAGGCAACGTATCACGTTGGAGCAGCAGAATAAATTCTTCCAGGAGCTGCTGCAACAGAACCGGGTAGAGAGACCCGAGAATCAGGGAGTCACTTTATCAGACTTCCAGAACACCAAGCCTATATCTTTCGCATACGCGCCCGAGCCAATGGACGCGGAAGACTGGCTTATGGACACCGAGCGAAAGCTCAATACTGTTGGTTGCAACGACCAGGATAAGGTCCGTTATGCTACACACTTGTTGTGTGGACCTGCCGCATCATGGTGGGACAACATCGTAGCCGTTTATCCGGCTGGAAAAGTATTCACCTGGGAGGAGTTCGCGAGGAAGTTCAGGGAATCCAATGTCCCTGAAAGTATTGTGGAACTGAAGCGTCGAGAATTTGAAAGTCTCCAGCAGAAGGATAAGGCCATCCTGACTTATGTCAGGGAATTCTCAAAACTGTCCCGGTACGCTGTTGAAGAAGTCAACACTGAGGACAAAAAGAAGAAAAGGTTCTTGAGGGGGTTAAGTCCCCAGTACAAGGTACAGCTCCGAATTATGAGAGCAACTGAGTTCCAAGAGTTGGTGGATGCAGCCATCACTCTTGAAGATGATTTTAAGCAACTGCAAGAAGAGAAGAGGAAGAAGGCCAAGTTTGAGCCTAAGAGGTTTGTCAGTAACAAGCCCAATACCAGCTTGAGTTTCAAGCCAAGATACAACAACAACAACTACTACTACTACGGTAGCAGGAAGAACCAAGCATTTCAGACTGCAAATAAGATTGTGTGCCGTAGCTGTGGAGGTACGGGGCATTTCTCCAAGGACTGTAAGAAGCCCAGGATAATCTGCTTCGGTTGTCGTGAGGAAGGACACATGCTTAGGGATTGCCCTAAGAATAAGAATAAAGGAGGTCAGCCTGGAGGGGGAGCAAGCCGAGGAGGAAACAACGGAGGGAACTGGAAGAACAGGAAACCCTTCGGCAAATTGAACTGCACCAGCCTGGAGGAGGTGGTCAACTCCGATCAAGCAGTAATAGGTACGCTCCAGATACTAACTCATCCTAGCAAAGTACTTTTTGATACTGGTGCAACTACATCATTCATTTCTCAGCAATTCATCATCAAGCATGGGATTAGTTGCACTAAGTTAGATACACCCATAAAAATACTTTCCGCGGGGGGAACGATAGTAGTAACCCATACCAAACAAAAACAAGTCATCATGATCAATAAGTGCGCGTTCGACGCAGACCTGTTCATTTTACCGATGAGGACATTGATGTCATTCTTGGTATGAACTGGTTAGAAGCTAACGGAGCATTGATCGACTGTGTGAACAAGACTGTGTCTTTGAAAAGCCCCGATGGAAGTAGAATGATCTACCAAGGAGACAAGCATACACAGATAGAAGTCGAGCTACAGCTGAACAGCATGAAGGAGGTGAAATTGGAAGATATACCTGTAGTAAATGAATTCCAGGATGTGTTTCCTAAGGAATTACCTGGAATGCCACCAGATAGGGAGATAGAATTCACTATCGACCTAATTCCAGGAACAGCTCCGATTGCTAAAGCACCATATAAGATGGGGCCTAAGGAGTTGAAAGAACTTAAGGAGCAATTGGATGACTTGGAACAGAAAGGATTCATACAAGAGAGTGTTTCACCATGGGGATCACCTGTGATCTTCGTAGATAAAAGAGATGGAGGAAGAAGGATGTGCGGAGACTACAGGAATTTGAACAATGTGACAATCAAGAACAAGTATCCACTTCCGAGAATACAAGATCTATTCGATCAAGTTAGAGGCGCGGGAGTCTTTTCCAAAATTGATCTAAGATCCGGTTATCACCAGATAAAGAACAAGAAGGAAGACGTTCCGAAAACTGCCTTTGTTTCAAGGTATGGGCATCATGAATACCTTGTAGTGCCACACAAGAAAGTCACCAAAGCAGTATATCATTACCCAGAAGGGTTCAAATGGAGCTAGGGTTCCCAATAGATGATTGGCATCCCTCTAGCTCAATCTTATTAATTGTAAGATGATCATTACTGATAAACAGTTCACATCATTTATCTATTTAGCCAAGCAAGGAATTACAGATAAATGAAACAGACAAGTAACCAAGCACTAACATCCTGCCAGTGAACCAATGGCTCACTGCAAGCATTGCTTGAGCAAGCATTAACACTCACTAACACAAGTGCATGTGTCACACAGACACCAAGATGAGCACCAGATAGGCACAGGCAATGAGTAAGCATGTAAGCCACAAGCAAGTGGTGATCAATTGATCACCAGAGCCTGCTAGGGCATGTCACTGCATGCTAGAATCAACTAATGACATCACATAGGAATTATATGAATTAAGCAGCCACAGTTAAGCAACAATTGCATCACAGGCTAACACACAAACCAATTTTATAATTGTATCCCGAAGCATATCATCAAGGAATTGATGTATATGATCAACAATTAAGCAAGGCCAAGCCTACCATGAGCCAGAGCTCAATAATCACCACGCAAACAACATTTTCTCTTGCTAAATAGCAAGAATCACTCACAGTAATGAACTAAGGGGGGCAGAGCATATCACAGCACAAGCCAGCAAGCAACACCAATGGCTAGTGATGCTCAGATGAGCATCTAGACAGATTATAGCAGGTGTAAACCCAAGGGTGAGCAGAGACTAGAAACAAAGGAAGCACAAGCCACAGTAAGCTATGCACATGAACATAAACATGGGCAAGCATGGCAGCAGCAGCATCGCAAGCAGCATACGCATAGCAGTAGAGCAAGCACATTAGCTAGAAGCCATAGCACAAGTAGGCAGCATCAGTGAGACAGCCGTGGCTCAGCTAGGAGGCGGAGTAGAGGTAGAAGAAAGAGAATGAGCCACTTACAGGCGAAGCAGAGACGCGCAACCTTGGCGGCACGGCGGCACATGCCGGGCTAACGGCGGCGCCAGGCCAAGCCAGGCTAGGCCACCACCTCGCCGCAACGCTAGCTTCATCACGGCGGCGCCACAGCACCAGGGACGCCGGTGAACGGCGGATCTTCACGGATCCAGGCGATTGAGGCGCAGCAGGGTTGGGGGCGAGCAGGAACGGCGGCGAAAACCAAATCGACGCGGACCCAAAGGTGCGCCGTCGAGCGGCGGCTCGATTGGCACCGACCTCGCCGGCGGGGAGGGCCAGTGGCGGTCGGATTGATGCGGCGGCGGCGAGGCGACCGCAACGTCGCGAGAGGGCAAGGGAGATTAGGGTTCTGCGCGAGGAAGAAAGGGGCGAGTGGGCCGACCGAGCCCAAGTGTGGCTCGGGTTAGGGTTAACCACTGGGCCACCCTGACAGGTGGGCCCAGGGGTAAATGTGTCGTTTCACATTTTAAAATAAACAAGAAACTTTGAAAATAAATAGAAAATGATTCAAAGCTCTAAAAAAATAATTATAAATATGAAAATAGATCAGCATAAAATTCTCTATCTAAATAAAATATCAAAGAGAATTTTTGAAGACAACTAAGAATAAGTCTTAATTTGATGATTTAAATAATGATTTAAATCACACATATTATTTTCAATAATGAAAATAAGTCCATTAATGCAATTGGACTTTAAAAACACCTTGACAACATTTCAAGGTTGTATTTACCCTAAATAGAGTATCTCCAAATCTATCTTAGTATAAACCTCTTACATGAAATAATAATGTCATCGGAAGGGGGGAACAAACCCTAAAACTGGAATCATGCATAATTGCTTCTTTAACCATTGCCCTTATCGGACAATGATGCTATTTTTCAGAAACAGAGGACAAGGGTCAGTCCACACCATCCAACTGCAAAACTTTGCAGTGTTCAGGCAAGTTCATCACTTGCTCATGTCATTTGAGTATTTCTATCAAATTACTTGCAAAGTACTATGGTTATCTCTATTGCATAAAAACCAAAACCACTATTTTCATAACTATGAATATGACTATGTGGTTGGCAATGGAACCATGGATTGTGTTGATATGGTGGAGGTTCCATTGCAAGGGTTTATATCCATCTAGGATTAAACAACAAATGTCGCTAGTGATTCTTGTGCCGTAATACCCGTGTTAACCATAAGATCCGGAGTGGGACGGAGTAGTCAAAAGTGTTTCCACCTCTCGTTCATCAACGGATGCTCATTACCGGGTGCACATGATCTTGCGAGACTTGATGCAGGGGTGGGAACCCGTAGAAGTCCCAACGGTAATGAGGTCTATGATGGGTTGCAACTGCCGGCGTAGGAATGTATGGTAGAGCCCTGCATTGACGTCGTGGTCGGAGTCCACCCTGAAATCTATGGGAATAATGGGGCTGGCGTGGACCCAGGGTCGGAGTTTGCAACAAAGGGTGGGTGTTCGAGGTAGCGGAGGAACATGATTGGCTAGACCTTATACCGGGCCTCACACCGAAGGAAGTGTGGACGGGAAAGCTGCCCGGTTGGCACCAAGATTAAGATCTCTTATGGGTAAAGCAACACACCTCTGCAGAGTGTAAAGAATCGTGACCTGTCACTCCCTGTTCCGGGATATGGAACTACGAACGCAGCCGGAAAGGAGCTCCATGAAGTTCTAGTAAACCGGTGAAGGCTGACGGACATAGCTCTTTAAAATAAAAGCAACCTCTTGAAGAAATGTTTATCAAAACCTGCATTGGTATTAGACTTTCTGGTCTAATATCGTAGCTAGTGCATTAAACACCTCTTATCTATAATGAACTTGTTGAGTACGCTCGTACTCATCCCACTCTTAAATCCCTTGCTTAGATTGTCTGAATCATCTGGAGGAGGACTACAACAACCCTGAAGGAGCCGAGATCATCGGCTATGAAGAACCAGACCTCTCTGGAGGTATTGAAGGCGTAGACTACCTCATAGTCTACGGAACCGGGGAGGCTTCCGGAGGAGATCGAGCCTAGAAGCATCGAGTAGTAGTAGTAACTGAGCAGCACGAACTCTTAATACCTAGCTGCTCGAGAGAATAAATGTATAACTTAATGAGACTTCTATATTGTAAGTTAAGTTGGGTTCGCCTCGAACCCAGGAGTATCCCTCTTAGGATCCAAGAGGAGCTCCGAGACGATATGTGTATTATGCTTGTAATAATAAATGAATGAGTTATGGACCTGCTATGTTCTGTTGTACTACTCTGAGGGATTTAATATTTGCGGAATGGTACTTCGTGAATGTTATATCAACGACTGGCATACAACAACATGCAGTGGTATGCAGGGTCACCATATTTATGATCTTGCATGCTCTCCGTTATTAGTAGAGGCTCTGGCCAAGTCGTTACTTGTAACTCCAAGAGGGAGTATTTATGCTCGATAGTGGGTTCATGCCTCCATTAAATCTGGGACAGTGACAGAAAGTTCTAAGGTTGTGGATGTGCTGTTGCCACTAGGGATAAAACATCAATGCTATGTCTAAGGATGTATTTGTTGATTACATTACGCACCATACTTAATGCAATTGTCTGTTGTTTGCAACTTAATACTGGAAGGGGTTCGGATGATAACCTGAAGGTGGACTTTTTAGGCATAGATGCATGCTGGATAGCGGTCTATGTACTTTGTCGTAATGCCCAATTGAATTTCACACTACTCATCATAACATGTATGTGCATGGTCATGCCATCTTTATTTGTCAATTGCCCAACTATAATTTGTTCACCCAACATGTTATTTCTTATGGGAGAGACACCACTAGTGAACTGTGGACCCCGGTCCATTCTTTTACATCGAATACAATCTACTGCAATACTCGTTCTACTGTTTGCTGCAAACATCATCATCCACACTATACATCTAATCCTTTGTTATAGCAAGCCGGTGAGATTGACAACCTCACTGTTATGTTGGGGCAAAGTATCTTGGTTGTGTTGTGCAGGTTCCACGTTGGCGCCGGAATCCCTGGTGTTGCGCCGCACTACACTCCGCCGCCATCAACCTTCAACGTGCTTCTTGGCTCCTACTGGTTCGATAACCTTGGTTTCTTACTGAGGGAAAAACTTGCCGCTGTATGCATCACACCTTCCTCTTGGGGTTCCCAACGGACGTGTGCTTTACCGTCACAAGCAGCAAAGCTTTTTCTGGCGCCGTTGCCGGGGAGATCAAGACACGCTGCAAGGGGAGTCTCCACTTCCAATCTCTTTACTTTGTTTTTGTCTTGCTTTATTTTATTTACTACTTTGTTTTCTGCACTATATAAAAATACAAAAAAATTAGTTACTAGCTTTACTTTATTTGCTATCTTGTTTGCGTTCTCCATATTAAAAACACAAAAAAATTAGTTACTTGCATTTACTTTATCTAGTTTTCTTTATTTACTGTTACTAAAATGGGTACTCCTGAAAATACTAAGTTGTGTGACTTCACAAACACAAATAATAATGATTTCTTATGCACACCCATTGCTCCACCTGCTACTATAGCAGAATTCTTTGAAATTAAACCTGCTTTACTGAATCTTGTTATGAGAGAGTAATTTTCTGGTGTTAGTTCTGATGATGCTGCTGCCCATCTTAATAATTTTGTTGAATTATGTGAAATGCAAAAGTATAAGGATGTAGATGGTGACATTATAAAATTAAAATTGTTTCCTTTCTCATTAAGAGGAAGAGCTAAAGATTGGTTGCTATCTCTGCCTAAGAATAGTATTGATTCATGGACTAAATGCAAGGATGCTTTCATTGGTAGATATTATCCTCCTGCTAAAATTATATCTTTGAGAAGTAGTATAATGAATTTTAAACAATTGGATAATGAGCATGTTGCCCAAGCATGGGAAAGAATGAAATCTTTGGTTAAAAATTGCCCTACCCATGGACTGACTACTTGGATGATCATCCAAACCTTTTATGCAGGATTGAATTTTTCTTCGCGGAACTTGGATTCAGCTGCTGGATGTACTTTTATGTCCATCACTCTAGGCACCGCAACAAAGCTTCTTGATAATATGATGACTAATTACTCTGAATGGCACACGGAAAGAGCTCCACAAGGTAAGAAGGTAAATTCTGTCGAAGAAACCTCCTCCTTGAGTGATAAGATTGATGCTATTATGTCTATGCTTGTGAATGGTAGGACTAATGTTGATCCTAATAATGTTCCGTTAGCTTCATTGGTTGCTCAAGAAGAACATGTTGATGTGAACTTCATTAAAAATAATAATTTCAACAACAATGCTAATAGGAATAATTTGGGTAACAACTATAGGCCGTATCCTGCTACTGGTAATGATTATGGTAATTCTCATGGTAGATATGAGGAAAAGATGCTAGAAATTTAAAGATCAACTAAGAGCTTTATGCAATCATAATATGAGAAAAATCAATTGTTTACTAAAACTATGAATAAACAATCTACCTTGTTGAAAAATATAGAAAATCAACTTGAAAATTTGAATATGGAGATTTCGGGTTTGCAAACTAAGATTTCAAATGCTGAAAACCGAATCTCATACATGTCTGCATCACAATCTTTCTTAATTAATAAAATGGCTGCTAAACCTAAGAATATTGATAATAAAATTGTTACTACAGCAAACGCCATCCAAGTTAGAATTAATGAGAATATAAGATTGATGGCCGAATTGCGTGCTAGGTGGGAGAAAGAATAGATAGAGCCATGGTTTTAAAATTCAGTTCTACAAATATTTTGTCCAGTGATGAAATCACTACAATTCAGTTAATTTCAACCATTCGGATTTCCAATTCGACGAAAGGACCAAAATTATCTCTCAAAATTCATAAAAAACAGAGGATGGTGAAGGTGCATAATCCACTGCAATCATCATGTATGTGGGGCATTCGGAAAGTAATAGTGGGTACATGTATGATTCAGGATGCAATCCAAATAAAGTAGGTATTGTATTAATGTACAATACACATTTAATGATCTGAATGTTCACCTGTCAACATAAAGCAAGAAACAAATATATAGTACAAAAGAGAGATAGTGTGGAAAAAGGTATGTTGGACAAGATTCAATTTGCTAATTTATTCAATTCAGCTAACTCAAAACCTCTCGCTTTTTATACAACCAAAATGCCACGGCCGTGGCGTGCGTCGCGCCGACACATCCTAGTTACAAAGTATATACAGTCTAATATCCTCCCTTAAACTTAACCGTGGCATGAAGTATTCAATAAGTTAAGACTGCGTCTACATCAGAAAGCGACAACGGCAAGCTGATCCTTGGAGGAGGCAAACTTAATCTGCAGAAGGTTTTGTGCAATTCATTCTCTCATAAACTTAATCTGCAGAAGACGCTCTATATGCCATTAAAATTGCAAGAAAATATTAAACACATCAGGTTTACTTTTAAGTAAATAGAGCCACGTAAATCGACTATAAGGATCGATAAAACTGACATAATAAGTATGACCACTAACATAGGTTTGGGCAAGGCCCATATATCTAAATAAACAAGTTCAAGAGGATTATTGACTACCCGAGTGGAAGAAACAAAAGGTTTCTGATGACTCTTTCCTTGCTCGCAAACATCACAAACTGCTCAGTTTTTATTACTAGACGATGTAGAGAGCTCATGGTGACGCAGAACATGGCTCGTTACAGGAGACACATGATGAATGAAGTGTGCATGCCAATGAGATGTCGACACATGCACACCAGTGAATACCCCGGGGCTAGCGGGCCCTCCAACGCATATAGACCCTGGCGGACCGACCTCTAAGCAGAACCTCCCACGTGACTCGGTTCTTAATGAGAAGATAAAAGGGATGATATTCACAAAAAACATTATTATCATAAGTAAACTTACGAACATACAGTAATGCGAGTGGCCAATCGAATATGAAGGACATTATGAAGGCGGGTCTACGGGAGGAGCTAGAAAGGAGAGACGTCTGGCCAACATGAGTGATGGGCAACAACGGTGCAGACCTTGTCATGCCCACGGTAGGTCTCCTGCGAGGTGTGCTTGCCCATCTCACTAGTCGTGTGATCTGTTGCACCCGTAATGACGTACCCGGTGGGATCAACCGACTAGGAGGGTTTGTGGTCGGAATAGTTGTCAGCGATGGCGGCTTGCTTCTCGTTGCCACACCCGTTGTTGCTGATGCCGAGGAAGTCACGTTTGAAGCGACGATGACACTTGGACGCGAGGTGACCAACGAGACTGCATAGCTGGCAAGTGGGGCGCTGACGACCGCCGATGTTGGTGGGTGCAGGCGGTAGACGTGGCTTCCACTGGCCACCGCCTCTAGCGGGTGGACCAGGGGGTGGGCGGGGCGCAGTTTCCGCTAGGGGCGCCGAGGTACACCACGTGTGCAGTAGGGTCATTAATGACCTAAGACATGTGTCGTGCCTCGACACACTACTCAGTGTTCATGGGACGGGCTTAGAGATCGCGAACGTTCACCGCCTCAACGAGATTGTCGTAGTCGTTGTCAAGGCCCTAAAGAACGTACTCCTAGAACTCCACATCACGAAGCGGTTGCCCGATGGATCTCAACGAATCCACGAGTGTCTTGATCTTGTTGAAGTAGACCTTTGCGGAGGAGTCAAGTTTCTTGCACTCGTTGAGTTGGCAACGAAGGGCATTCGAGCGAGCAGTACATTGCTGCGAGAAGTTGTGCTCGAGCGTTCTTCAGATGTCCTGGGAGGAAACATCAAACGACACCATACTAGCTATACCATTTGTAACTGAGGACTGCATCATGGACACGATCGGCTAATCGTGAGCTACCCTCGTACCATCGGTAGTAAACCTTGTGACCGTGCGAGGCGGGCAGGGTGAAAGGACAAGATGTTGTTTAGAGGGGGTGAATAGGCGTTTTAAAAACTATTATGGATTTGGTTTGTAAGAATGCGGAATTAAACTAACGTTTATTTTACAAGAACAAAACCTAAATGTGCTAGATTCAACTAAGTGCAAAAATAGCAACTTAGGTAAGCAAGATATGCACAAGATATAATTAACACAAAAGATACAAAGGTATAAGTACTTCAAGCACGATGGTTATCGCAAGGAAAGTAAACTCGGGTATAGAGATAACCGAGGCACGCGGAGATGAAGATGTATTCCCGTGTCCCCCCACACAAGGTGAGGTACATCACGTTGGAGAGATGCGGGCTATCACGAAGGTCTCGCGAACGCTACGAAGGCTCACCTTCTTCTCCAAGCCAATACCACGAACGACAAAGACCTTTCCCTTATGGATAGATTTTTCTCCACTCCATAGATGGCAATCTCTGCAACCACTTCTCAAGCTCCACAAAGGAGAAGCCCATGCCTCTTCACAATCTTCCACGAAGAGGTCACCGGAGCACCAATCGCGAAGCCAACTAGGAGGTCACCCCTCCAAGAGTAACAAGCTTACGGTCTATCACTCGAACTAATCATATTGGAGAGCTCAACACTATGCAAGGATGCAAAGCAAGAACACCAGGAAAAGTGCTCAAATCCTTCTCTCTCAAATCCCACCAAAGCAACAAATGCTATGGAGGAACTAGAGAGGATGAACAAGGGTGGAAATCAACAAATGACTCCAAGATCTAGATCCCAAGAGTTACTCTCACTTAGAGGACAAATTGATTGGTGGAGGTTGTAAATCTAGATCTCCTCTTTCAAATCTCTCAAAAATATGCAAGAATCATGGGAGGAATAGGAGGGGAAGCAAGCTCAAAAAGGTCAAGAATGGTGGTAAAAAACGTGCCTAAGAACCCTAGAACAATGGGGAAGAAGGCCCCTTTTATACCCTTCAAAAAAGACCGTTTGAGCTAAAATCGAACCACCCGACATTGAGCCTGGCAGGACCGTCCAAGGTGCCAACCTACCCGGCAGTAGCACCCAGCCTGCCGATCCAGACGTCGAAAATGTGACAACTTTTGCATCCAGACTCCGATTTCGATGATATTGGGCTCGTTGGAAGCACGACAACGAGCTCTACAACATTATACTTATAAACATTATAGTTCAACCATTGAGTAAGAACAACTATATAAGATATTTTTCCTATCTATAAAAATCAAACCGGTAAAACCTCCAAACATGAAAACACAATAGAACATGCATACGAATTCCGTTTCAGTTGAACTTGGACTTATCGTAAAGATAGAAACAAGCTCAAGAACCTCAAATAAAGAAACACCAAGAAACAACAAGAATATAGGGATTCAAAGTATGCAAATGATTGATCTCCCTAAAGCGATGCGATCAAATTACCCACCCGAAAACCTCTCTTGATAGAGCGTTGATGTCCCACAAGTATAGGGGGTCGTGTGTAGCCTTTTCGATAAGTAAGAGTGTCGAACCCAACGAGGAGCTAAAGGTAGGATAAGTATTCTCTCAAGTTCTATCAACCACTGATACAACTCTATGCGCACTAAACGTTTGCATTATCTAGGAAATAAAACTACGGTAGCAATACGGGTATGAGAGATAGCTTTGCAAGATAATAAATACATGAAAGTAAATGTTAGTGCTGCAGCAATAAAGTACACTAAGTAACCATATACTAACAGTACCATGAGTGTGAAAAAGTGGTGGTAATTGTGGTGGCTTTGTCCAAGATTAATTAGTGAAGACATTCGGTTCATTGTCTTTGATGCAGTTTTCAATGTAGGAGAGGCTAAATATACAAGCGTTCCACTACTTGGGATTACAAGTACTATATGATTGGATTGTTAGCAAACATCCGTAAATACTAACAATGCATTAAGGTTTCCCCAACCATAACCTTAAGTAAATGGTCCTCTTACTCCCATACATGCAACTATCCGGTTCGCGTCCTTAGGTTTCTGTCACTCCGACAGAACTTCCCCCTTCTAGTATACAAGTACTACCAACCCTATGGTGCTTGATCCATGCGCGCACAAATATAATGGGCACCAAGGAGGGTAACATATCAACATACAACTCTAATGAACCAAAGAGAAACACCCAGTCAATCAATGAACAAATAAACTATGGTAACATGACATAGATCATAGGATTATAACTTATAGCATCAAACACCATGTTTACATAGGGCGGTACAGAGGTTTGTGAGAGGATGGACCACTGAATACAATGAGGAGTTGGTGATGGAGATGGCGGTGAAGACGTCGGAGAGGGGCTCAGCGAGGAGCGCCGGGAGGCGGAGGCGTGGGCGGCGCCGGCGGCGGCGCGGGGGACTCCTTCCCCGTCGCCGGCATCATGGGGGAGCGCCGCCCCTTAGCCTTCTTCTTACTTGAGTTGGTGCTGGTGTAGATGAGTGTTTCCTCCTCCTTGGCTGCTGCCAAGGAGGAGGATTTTCGTGACAATGCTTGGGGGCCTCCAAAAATAGGGTTTCCCATCAATATATAGTGTTGGAGATGCAATCTAGGCCATGGGATGGATGCCCTTTTGATCCAAGGGCTCTTGGCCACCTCTAGAACCTTCCTAGGACTCCTCTCTGTCCTTCATGAGCCTCACAACTCGTGGCTGGGCCGAAATATCCAGGTATGGAAAGAGTTTGCGTCAAATACGTCACCAACTTTCGGAGTCCCGAGACTGCACGAACCTCCGCAGTAATTCTGCTTTCCCGGATGCATCCGTTGTCCGTTCTGAACGAATAAGATGTCCAAATTGTTCGGTTTGAAATTCTCTACAACTTTGTAGTTTACGACTTTTCTATTGGACGTTGTTTTGATGGAGTTTCGAAGCGATCTTTGAAAAGTGTTCAGCAGGGACAGATTCCGGGAAATTCCAGATTTCACCATAATGAGCTATTTCCTTCCATATTTGCCTATTTCATGCACAACAAAGTTGAAACCAAGAACTTGTGCACTTTTGCAACTATTAATAGGTTAGTCCCTTAAAACATATAGTAATTGGTGTAAAACAAGCATGAAACATAAAAAATTATAGATACGTTTGCGACGTATCATGCGTCTATCTATCATATAACCCGGTCTCCCAACAAGCACTTGGAGACCCATAAAAATAAAATCTAGCAAGGCCATACATTTGCCTTGCGGATCCCACTTGATCTTGATGATGACGCTTCATGCTTCATTCAAGGTGGAATGCCCACTTGATCATTGTTTCTTCATGAAGAATCATGATTGCTCCCCCATACACCACTATGGGAAAGCATCATTAAGGCACATCTTCACATGTCTATTATCATTAAATGGACGACAAGCTTCAAGCATGATATGTTCTATATGCTCATCTTGAACTTGCCCTTCTCAACCTTGATGACATCCAAGCTTGATGCCATCCTCTCATGGGATATATGAGATCATACTCTTGATGCATGCACATGGCAAGATATATAATTAACCCGCATAGACAACACAAATGCACATATATAGTGGGTTAGCTCATGAAGCATAATTGACAAGGTTTACCGCCCACAAGATCACATGATTCAAAGTGGTACAATCTTTATGCTTCATGTGTTGGCCAACTTGAATTCAATCTTCACTCTTAGTCTTGGTCAACCTTGTATCTCTTCATGATCTATCATAATATATTGATCATTCATAGCTTAACACATAAGCTAGAGCATGGCTAACTTGAGTTCCACACAAGAACTTCATATTCATTTCTCTTATTGATCCTATCATATTCTTATCTTCAAATCGATGACCTTGATGCCAATACCAAAGGTATAACATTATATTCATGGCATCCACAGTTGAATTTAACATATGGACTTCAAGAAATACCTATGCAATATTACTTCATATAAACACAATGAAAACATTAGTCCATAGAGGATTGTCAGTAATTACCAAAAACATACTTAGGGGCAATATAGCCTTACAATCTCCCCCATTTTGGTAATTGATGACAATCTCAACAAGAGGGTTTATATAAACAATACTAGAAACAAGTATGCAACTTATCCGAGAATAAGTTGTATACAAGAGGTTGTATTTGATATGGTAAAATAACACAAAGCTACTATCCCATATCAAAACAGATTCTACTCACACAAACTACAACTAATGCAAGAGATGTGAGTAGAACCAACATATATAGAGCAAACTCCCCCACAATATATACACGTGTGATGAACTTGAATTTCATTGCATACATTGTCAAGCTTAACCTTCGGGAGAGTTTCCACTAAATATTCAACCATGCAAAGCATAATAAATATGAAATGCGTGAGAGGAAAAACACGTAAGTACAAACCAAACATAAGTATAAAAACATTTCCCTTAAACCCTATAAACTTCTCCCCCATTGTCAACAAGTGACAAAATGGGTGCCAAATTTAGAAGGTCAATATAGTATGATTTCCTCCCCAAGGTGTGCATTTCTCATAATATGAGTAGAATCAAATGCACGTCTCCAATAACGAATACACGAAGGAAAACACAATATATTGATTATCAAAGATTGCAAACAATAAAATGTGAAGAAACTTCAAGAATGAAGGAAGCAATCAAAAGATCCAAAGAACAAATTGAACAAATACAAGATTTCATGATAGAAAGAGATAATGCTCTAAATGAAATAAGGAAGCTCCCCAAGGTTCGCGATTATTGCATTTTAATACAAGATGAACAAACATGGAATCATAACTCCCTCTAAAACATTTAGAACAAAATCAATAAATAGGGTATTGATAATAATTGATACGCTTATCAAGAAAAACGTGAGCCCAAAAGCATTCATGAGATATGAGTGCATGAAGATGCAACCAAAGTAGGCCAAGAACTCATAAATCAAGTTCTTACCACCACCACCAAAACCAAATGGATAATAAAGGTGGTCGGCAAAGAACGAGGATATCAATCTGAGAGATTAAAACTCTCATGTATATAAGTTTATAGGTGGACAAAAAATCATGATGAACAATTCACAAAGAAACATGCACACACAAAAGGTTAGTTGAAATGACATGATATCCAAGAGGAATTCAAAAGATATACCGAAATGATTCTTACTAAAAAGAATATATAGGCAATGACTCCTTTTTCTCTTAGGGTATATTAATGAACTTCAACCAACAAAATCTCAAAAACATCACAACTAACAACAAGGGAACTAAAGCTAGTTGAAATATTTTGAGAAAAGGAAACAAGTATCACAACGAAACATTCAAATTGCAATCTCAAAATATTGCACATGAGAGAACCTTGAGGAATTCATAATAAATAAATTCCTAAAGGGCACCGATAACTGCAAGAACAAATATCAATTGTAGCTAGTTTCGAAATAAGAGTATCGAACCACGAGGAGCTACTGGTTAGGGTCTTAATGCCCCTTGCTACTTTCCACTAAATATTACTTATAAATTGTTTTATAATCTCAAAAAATTTAAATGGGGTGTTGTAAAAGGTTGAATATAAGCAAATAAAGCAGTAAAAATGTTATAGGAAATGGGTTGAAATTTAATAAGACAAAGTATTCTTAGAGATTATTGGATCCACCTTTAGCACTAGGATTCATGTTAATGGAGATAAAGTATGCTTTTAATCATATTGTGTGTGCAAGAGCTTCGTAATAAGATGCGTCTAGAAAGCCATCGATCATCGCATCTCTGAATAACCACAACAGCTAGTCTTCTGCAAGCCACATATTGACTATTGCTATTAAGGGGTTTACCCCGTGGTTATCGATATGAGCTTAGTGAATCCATCTTATCCCCCTTATTCATGTGTCAAAGCGCCGATACGGTAATGTCACTTCTCGCCGTTCACTTTGCAACACTTTAAAGGGTAGTTCCCTCTCGAGACCATAAGGCAAATATTACATGGTGCACAACACATAATATCAAGGGAGAGAACTAACACACATTAATACTTAAAACCATAGATCATCTTAGATTCATCTCATATTCATGCTAGGGTTTCTCCATCTCCCCAAGAACAAGTAGGACTACTCACACATGGATAAAATCAAGAACATCATCATAATCTTATGGATGGGATTAAAGGAACAGAACGAATTCGAATACAAATCCACAATACCAATCAAGATTACAACTATGGTTGGAGGATGATGGTGATGGTGCAGCAGTTGATGATAATGAAGGGGATGATGCATTGTCCTCCGAGGATCCACGTAGTAGCCTGGATGTTGTCTTCTCCAAAGTTCCTTCTAGAGATCTGATCTGGGGCAGTGTTTCTCTATTTCGCGGAGTTGTCTGACTCTGCTCTCTGATCCGTCTTCGGGAGGTGAAAGTATTTGACGAGGCGGTGCTTCTGGATGGTGGTACGTGTGAACGGTACAGGCGGGCCTTGCCCGTTAAACCTACCGGAAGTTGTCCTCACATTGTCCTTTCGCCCAGGTGCATAATTAAGTGCTAAAATAATTTCTATCACATCAAAATGCCAGACAATGACAGATTTCATTGATATTTTTATCATCGACTTATTACTTCAAGATCTTGTGTAGATAAGCATAAAAGGGCGCGGTAGCGCGGTGAAATACAAAAATCATATTACTACTCAATGATAACTTGATAAAATAATGATGTAAAAATATGATAAAAATGCACTCACCATGCACATTTGGGATAGGTGAATCATGAACATGATTTTTACAGATATCCCTTTACGTGCATCATCTCAACTTACTCACATAAGAAATAAAGAGTTTTATTTTTAAAGATCTTTGCAAAAACCGCAACATTTGCAAATAAAGAATTTCATGCCAAAAGTTGCAACCTATAAGAGGTTGGATGCTATAAGAGTATGCATGAGTAGATACTTGTTACTAAGATATCAACGGGATCGATGATGTAGTCGAAAAGAGTTCATCAATCACACTAGGTTGGCTCCAATCATCATATTGTGAACACAAATTATTTAGAAATGAGACAAACATCCATTGCAACTCCAATGTACCTAAAACACAATACTTTACATTTTGGTCCCCAAAACTTATTGGGTCCAAAGTGGTTAGACTAACCACAATACATAGGACAAACTCCATATAAATATGTGTGTATTTATAGATGAAATTGGAATTTCATGCACATCTTAGCCATTTGATGGAATCTATCCTATATATTGGATCAAAAAAAACAAACATACCATAAATATGTACATATTACATATAAGCATGCATAACCACTTTCAAGATCAAAATAAGATACAATTTTGGATAGAACGCCAAAATATTCAAGAAAGCATAAAAGGTGTGACAAAACACATTTGTTCCCAAATTATATTCAAGAAGCAAATCAACGAAGATTTTTTTCAACAAAGTTCAAGAAATGAACTAAGTAGAAACCATTGAGCATAAAGGATGGTATAAAGAAAACATGCTCTAAGATTTATCTCATTCAAGTAAATAGAACATAGAAGAAGGAATGAGATAGAAAACTCCCAAAAGAGTAAGTTTATAACAAATAAACCAAACCCTCTACACTTTTCACAATGGAACAATGTACCGAAAAAAGAGGTTTATCTTCCAAAATCAAATACTTGATATGAATCAAGAGATTTTATTAAAATTATTTTCAAAGAGGCAAGGAAGACACATGGGAGCAACAAAGATTTCTTGGCAAGAAGATAATGCAATAAGAAGCAAACCAAGGCGAAGATGATCCATAAATTCAACCACATAAAAGTTTATCAATTGCCAAAGACAATGAGAATATTGGAATTAATTTCATGTGGTATATTTCAAGGATTCGAGATCAACTTCACAAAATGCATATGGTTAAATTTATGAATTAAGAACCATGCACATATAGAGATTATCAATATATACAATCATGCAAACAATGATTGGAATAACTTGAAGCAAATGGTTTCCCAAATAAGATATAAATATATATATTTGAGGAAGCCTCACCAAGAATCTCTTACTCAAACAAGGACCAAAAAATAAGCAATAAGGGCTTTTAATAAGAGTGAGCTTGCTTGAGCAATCATGCCACTTAGGAACAAGATAATTAACAATATCATCTCTAAGTGGCAAAACCGCATATGTTCACATTTTATAGGCTTGTGATATGTACAAAGCATATCACTCCCCCATAATGTGATAAAACATTTCTTATCAAGAGGCAAATTCAAGTAGAGATAATTAATGGAAATTTAGAATTTAAATTTCTCATGAGTATGACATACCACACAATGACTAGATAATATTGCAACATCAACACTAAGTGGTATTACTCATGTACACACATTTTAAGTTAAGAGAGATGCACAAAGCATAACACTCCCCCAAAAGGGGATGTTTCATTAATTACTCGAAAAGAGCCAAATATGATATCATCAAGATGCATTAGAGGCTCAAAGCAAGAAGGAAAAGTAAATTATGTGCCAAACAATCATACTTGAATATACAAGATAATAGAGTAAGGCACAACATATACAAAAACATACTTGGTACAAAACCAAAATATGCAAAGGGGCAAGTAACTTACCTTGTAAAGAATTTAAGTACAAATTACCGCAAAGAGAAACATTGAATATAAGGTATAGATGATAATCCTTTTTACTTGGCTTGATGAAATATGATATATGAAGATCCATTAATTTTTCATGAAATTGCCAAGTCTCCAATATCCTCCACATACACATATTTATCAAGTTCGAGCTTGTCGGTCCCCAATCAAGCTGGGTCCTAAGAGGTTAGTCACAATAGATTTGTCGATTTAAATGGTTCTTTTCTTGACACCAATTTGAGTTCCAATAAACTTGGCAAACACATTGTCACCCTTATCCTTCCCAAGAAAATAATCATCATCAACAATGATAGGGTTAGATAAGGTACCGTTTAAGTATGAAGAGGCAAAGTGCCCCTTCTCACGACAAACATAGTAATGTGTGCTCCCCTTCTTCTTCTTTGATGATTTCTTGACTTGGGGAGCTTTAGCTTGATTCTCCTTGGGAAGTGACCTATATTCAACTTGAGGTTGAGCTTAAGCTTGTTCTTGTGGTTGATTCCCTTGTTGCTTCTCATTTAAGTGTTTATTCTTCTTCAATGGACACGATCTAAAATGGTGCTTTTCAATCTTGCACTTGAAGCAAACGATCTTGGCCGAATTCTTGACCTGTTATTGGAAATTCTTGTTGCTCTTGCTCTTGAACTTGTTCTTGTTATTGGAGTTGAATCCAAACTCACTCTTATCATTGGGAAATTGTTGCACACTCAACATATTATAAGTGCGGATTTTCCTTGATACCAATACCAAAGGTATAACAATATATTCATGGCATCCACTTGAATTCAACATACGTAATTCAAGAAATATTTATGTAATATTTCTTCATATATAAACGCAATGAAAACATTAGTCTCTTTAGTCTGTTCTTGTTGGCCATGTGAGGTGCCATTTGTTGGCCATGTGAGGTGTCATTGTCATTGTGTTAGGATGGTGGATGCCGGGGCGGCGGCAGCCCCGGGTAGCGGCGCAATCATGATTCTACGAGGCAGAGTTGTGGTTTTAAAAAAGGACGTCATGGGGGAAGAAGCCCCAGATCTCTTTTTAATAGAGGAGGTGCGTACGCACCGAGCTGCGAGAACGGAGTCTCGAACTCGGGCGGGCCGAGTAGTATCAGCACTGCCCAGTCACCGGGCTATGCTCTTAATTCTTCTACGAGGCAGAGTTGTGGTTTTGCTTCGCAGAAGTGTCGAACCAGTGCCATTAGGGTGGATGGTTTGTCATCGTTCTTTTACACTTTTCTTCCTTTTCATCCTTTTCACGTGATGCGATATTCTAAGCTAATATATGAGAGCCAGAACCAGAGCCAGTGATTGCTAGACCTTTGAAAGAAATTAAAAAGACAACGGCCAGCGTCAACAGCTGACGGAAGAAGGGAAAACGCGCTGTCACACATACTGTAAGCTTACACGAGTCTTGGCACAACAAACTTAAACTGCTAATGAGATGACAGAGATATATTAAATCTGAGGCAACTTAAAAGTAGCAATACTTTAATCATTTTATTGATTCATTTCTGTATTTTTATCTAACCATTTGAGAAACCATTTAGTCATTTCACTGATTTACTTCGGTACTTTTATGTGACTAGTTGAGAAACTATTCAATCCAAGGGTCCCAGCCAGCACGACCTTTGTCATGGAGACAGGTAGTGAATCTATGTGAAAATAGAAATTGTTAGTCAGGTGGCGTTGTAGAAATGCATCATCACAGAAAGATTACCGTATGCGACCATTTCAGCAAGTGTCACCGAAAGATTCAGTTACAAAAAGTTACTAACAGAAAAATCTTAAATAAATACACCCAAATCTCACGAGCACTCGACTCGAAAAAACTGGTTTTGTAAACCCGTGTGCTTATTGTACTCACCAAAAGTTCGGAAATTCATAATACATTCACGTCATCACGTCATGGACAACCCACACGCTTACACCGTGATCTGAAGTACGTAGTACGGAGTATAAAAATACAGAGCAGGGGACCGATCGTCGTGATCACCCCGCACACTACGACGGAGCGCGCAGTCTAGAACAGGTCGGAGAGCGTGGGCAGCTTGAGCTCGCCGGCCTTGGTGAGCGGCAGCGTGAAGTTGCCGAGGACGGGGAGGTCGACGGTGAGGCCGACGCGCATCTCGTAGTCGAGGTCCCAGTCCTTTCCGGCGTCCTTGACAAGGCTCACCAGGAAGTCGTACGGCACCTTCACCGGCAGGTCGAGGCTGGTGGTGTCGTCGCCGGCCAGCGACCCCGGGTCAGGCATGGTCCCGGACGCCACCTCCCGGCCCGCCAGCTTGAGGGAGTAGCTGATCTCGCAGATCGGGATGGTGTGGGAGTAGGGGTTGCGCACGTCCAGGCGGCCGCCCAAGGTGGCGCCGTCGCGGCCGACGTTCTTCACCGTCATGTCGGAAAGGTCCGCCTCCGGCTTCTTCACGTGCGCCACCTTCTCCGCCAGGAACCCCTTCGCCTTGTCCATCATCTGCGCCATGTTGCTCGGTTGATCGATCACTCGTCGCGAGTTTCTCTAGCTCTTGATGTGTGTGACGGATCGCGGTCAAAGTTCTTCTGTGTTTCTAGCTAGTTTGATGGCGTTGCAACATCGAGATCGCTGGAATATAAAGGCATGTATTGGAGTGGGGTCGGGGTTTTACGCGGCAGTCGGCAGACACGTAGAGGGGATGCGTGGTGGTCGCGCGTCGGCACGGGAGAAGCCGACCAGTACGAGGGCGACGGGTGGGCACGCGTCATGCCTAATGCGTGGTGGTTATCGAACACTCGAGTCTGGTGCTACTAGTGGTGCTTCTTTTCTTCCGGGAAAAAGTCTAAAATAAATCTTAAACTTGTAGACGAAAAATAAATTAAATCCTGAACTTCCAATCCCGGTAATTGACACCCTGAACTTCACAATCCGGTCTATTTTAAACCTTCCAGTAGGTTGAGTCTGAATTTGCTGACGCGGCATTGGTCAAAGCCGGGATTATTGACTAGGCCCACCGTCATAGTTAACAGTAAATAAGAAGAATAAAAGGAGGATGCTCGGGCTCAGGCAACCGGCAAATTGGTGCTCATGGAAGTGAACCAGCGTGTCGCCGCAGACGGCGAACTAGCGCTAGTGGAGGTGCTTGGGCCTGTTGTGCCATGGAGGGCTGGCGCTGCCGGAGATTCGTGGCACGAGCGCAAGTGGGAGTCTAGGGTGGTGACGTCGGCAGCTTCAGGTCATCAGCGGCGGTGGATTCCCATGCCGGTCGCGTGGAGTATCGGTGGCGGTCGCCTGGATCCCTCGCAGGCTCGTACTCGAATCAAGCCCCACATACGTGGGAGGACGCGCGGAGGAGACAGTCCAGGGATGGCGCGCTGCTGCTTTCCCTCGATGTAGGGTTGTGGGGGAGCCGCCGGCCGACGCGGGGAAGCCGGCCGTTAGGATGGGTCACCCTGGAGCCGGCGAGATCAAGGAAGGGTGGCCATCCCACGTGGCGGCGCAGTCGTGAAGTCTCAGGCGAGCGACATGCGATTTTAGTAATTGGAATTTTAGGAAGAGTATGGGTAACGTTAGGAAGAGCATGTGGGCCCGAACTGTAAGTAAGATTATCACATTTTCCAGGTAGGGATTGTAGTATTCCTAGTGTGCCAAACAGCTCTAGGGTCCAAAATAGACCGGGATTGCAAAGTTCAGAGTGCAATTACCGGTTTATCTTTCGTCTACAAATTTGAGGTTTATTTTGACTTTTTCCTTTCTCCCGCGCAGACGCAGGACACAATACTGGATGAATGTATAAAACAACACTTTTCCTAGTTTACAGCTAGCTGTTTTGCAATTGGTGAACAGTCACATTTTAAGGGTCCGATCTGTGTCTTCTGTCACGAATCTCCGCGCCGCGTTGAGTCTTTTCTCCCCCTCATTTAGGCTGGTTTGGGCAGAGTCAACGTACCTTTTCAGGATTATTTATTTTTAGAATTTCATTTTCCCCTACTCTCTTAGTCTGTCCACCCCTTGCCTCGGGAGACAAAGGGAGCAAACAGAGGTGCCATACTGCCATGGCGGAGAGGTCGGCGGCGACCCCGCAGCTGGTGAGACCGGCAGCGGAACGGAGTGCTACTGCGTAGGCCGGCGCAACTGCCTTGGAAGAGAGAGAGGTATCTCCGCAGCCTGCTCCGGCGGCGGCGGGTAGCGTTGTGGATCGAGACTTTGTTCGATCTGCAGCGGAGAGGCAGGCGATTCACGATAGTCGAAGACATGGCCGTCGCTTTCGAGATGGTAATGTCTGTTTTTTTTTCTTTCTGCATATGTGTGCTATTTCAGTCTATCTCTAGCTCCTGCACGTTTTCATTTTTGGGCAGTGTCGCTGATTACGTTGTCGGTGCTTGGTTGTAAGGTGTGGGTAGTTTGAATTTTTTATCAGGTAGCGATGCTGCTGTAGTTGCGGAGCCGATTCAGTGTCATGGCAAACCTGCAGACTGCAGTTCATGTTGACCAGGAGTCCGAGCTCGCCGAGGTTGGATTATGGTTCATACTAGGTTAATTTCATCTGTGTTCGTGTTCTTTGTTGGTGAGCTCCACCTGTAGTTTAGGTTTCAGGTTTTGTGTGTAAGATTGTCTAATTTATATTAGGGCTCAGTTGATTTTGAGGTTATATATTTTTCTTACTTTTCTTGAGCAGTTTTCTCATGTTTTCATGGTGTGCTCACGCCTTGAATACATTAGGTTTTAGTTCTGTGGTTTCAGCATGATATTTTTCATGATGTATGACTCTATTACTTAGTTGATTGTGGGTTGGTTTTGCACTTGAGATTTCTGTAGGTTGTCAGCATAGTTTTTGTTCTCAGTGCTAGTAGATTGCTGCTGCATCCACTTGGGCAAGAAAAGTAGCTGGGCTAGATAAGAAAAGGTAGCTAGCTTCAGAATGTGTAGAGAATTTCCATCCAATAATTTTATTTCTGGCCATTGGAATCGATTTCCTATTCTTCTCGTGCATGTACTGCCACTAGTGACAAATGGTTTTGCACCTCCAGGTCAAATTGAAGGAACGCAATGCATAGTAATAGTTGTTGATAGCAAAACAGAGTGCGGAACACATGTGGGTTGCAAATTAGCTTACAACTCTGTAATCAATCAAGATTTGTAGCTGATGTGCTAGATCCATCAAGACAATATGCACTGGTTATCAACTGCAAATGGAGAGAACTTCAAATTCTGCAACCCAGGTTGATTCAACCAATGGAGTGCTGAGTTCAGAACCATCACTATCACCAGTGATTACGATCTCGGTCTGGATGGTGCTCCGGGCGTTGCTGCTAAAGCGGGTTGGTGCACCGACGTCCGGCCTCAGACATGGCAAAATTTCTACGTAGTTGTGTGCTTTGTTTTTATTTAAAAAATTGTGTCTAGGAATATCCTGCTAGATAGGAAGCAAATGCTTTAATACATATATCATTCGGCCGTCGACAACAAGTCAAGAGCTTAGTTCCTGGATTTTCTTGTACGTGAGCTTTTAACATGCAAGTAGCTAGCTGAGCTAATATAAGCTTATAGTCGCTCTGGGTAACATTCAAGATAGAGGCCTTTGAAACAAGCTTGAAGCTCGCCTTCCTCCGCGCTTATGTAACATGCTGACACATCCAAAGTAGAGACAAGAACGGCTCTCGGAAGATCGTGCACTACAACACCATTTTCTCCAAAACGAGACTGCATCAAAACTAGCATCTTATTGAGGTTTCGTTATTCAGTTAGTGATTCTCAGATTCTCAGCTAATTTCTTCAGTTTTCATTTTCTATATAATGACCTTACTCTTCATTATTTGTATTCACAGATTGTCAGCGAGTTACCATTTTATTGTCCTTCATTCTCTTTGGTTCAGTGATTAGTTTCTTCAGATTTCTGTTTCTCAGTCACTTTTGTTTTGAGTTCACTCAGTTTTTCGTATACAAGTTATTTTATGAGTCCCGTTTCTATAGTCTATGCCTGCTTCTCGGTTTCTCAATGTTGTCGGTCACTAATTTCTCAGCTATTCATTCTTTCATTTGATCTATTTATCATCTTCTTCCGTCATTGTTCTTTCTTCGGTCTCTGCCCTATGTTTTTTTAAGTTTTCAGTCACTCTTTTGTTTGTTTCCTTTTCTTCACTCTTTCAGTAATAAGTATTTCAGTTTTTCAGTTTGTAAATTCTCCTCGAATTTCCATTCTTTTTCAGTCTCTCTTTGTATTTACTCAGTGTTCATTTCAGTACTTCAACATGTTTTTTTTGTCCAGTCTTCGGCCTTTCAGATTATTTCTTTAGTCCCTCATTATCTAATTTTTCAGTTAATTTCTTAAGTATCTTAAGTCTATTTTATTTGACTTTCAGTATTTCACTTTTTCAGTACTTCATTTTGCATTTATTTTGACTTAAATTCTGTGTATTTATCATAATTCCTAAGTATATTGCTTCAGTTTTTAATTACTTGATTTTTTTCTTTCATTAACTTTTTTGTTCTCTCTTTAGTCCTTCATTACTTGAGTTAGCAATATCTATATTTTATTTGACTTTCAGTATTTCACTTTTTCATTACTTCATTTTGCATTTATTTTGACTTAAATTCTTTGTATTTATCATAATTCCTAAGTATATTGCTTCAGTTTTTAATTACTTGATTATTTTTTGCTTTCATTCACTTTTTTGTTCTCTCTTTAGTCCTTCATTACTTGAGTTATCAATATTTCTCTCCAATTTGTAGTACTTCTATCATTTCCTCTCTTTATGCTTCTTCATTTATTCAGATATTCATTCATTTTCTCTTTTTTTAGCTTGTGATCTTTGACAATACATAGGTTTCTTTTGTTTCATTGTGATTTTAGACTTCGATTCTATCTTTTTAGGGGTCATGGTGGGTAACTCCGCCTATCATACACTTAAGGTATGCTCAAGTTTGATAGCCAGTTCTGAAACCGGGAAAAGTAGGAAGGGCCCCTTGATACGCGTAAAGCACACGTCCGTTGGGAACCCCAAGTGGAAGGTATGATGCGTATAGAAGCAAGTTTCCCTCAGTAAGAAACCAAGGTTTATCGAACCAGTAGGAGTCAAGGATCACGTGAAGGTCGTTGGTGACGGAGTGTAGTGCGGCGCAACACTAGGGATTCCGGCGCCAACGTGGAACCTGCACAACACAATCAAAGTACTTTGCCCCAACATAACAGTGAGGTTGTCAATCTCACCGGCTTGCTGTAAACAAAGGATTAGATGTATAGTGTGGATGATGATGTTTGTTTGCGAAGAACAGTAAATAACAATTGCAGTAGATTGTATTTCAGATGTAAAGAATGGACCGGGGTCCATAGTTCACTAGTGGTGTCTCTCCCATAAGATAAATAGCATGTTGGGTGAACAAATTACAGTTGGGCAATTGACAAATAAAGAAGGCATAACAATGCACATACATATATCATGATGAGTACTATGAGATTTAATCAGGGCATTACGACAAAGTACATAGACCGCTATCCAGCATGCATCTATGCCTAAATAGTCCACTTTCAGGTTATCATCCGAACCCTTTCCGGTATTAAGTTGCAAGCAACAGACAATTGCATTAAGTATGGTGCGTAATGTAATCAACACAAATATCTTTAGACAAAGCATCGATGTTTTATCCCTAGTGGCAACAGCACATCCACAACCTTAGAACTTTATGTCACTGTCCCAGATTCAATGGAGGCATGAACCCACTATCGAGCATAAATACTCCCTCTTGGAGTTACAAGTATCAACTTGGCCAGAGCCTCTACTAGCAACGGAGAGCATGCGAGAACATAAACAACATATATGATAGATTGATAATCAACTTGACATAGTATTCAATATTCATCGGATCCCAACAAACACAACATGTAGCATTACAAATAGATGATCTTGATCATAATAGGCAGCTCACAAGATCTAACATGATAGCACAATGAGGAGAATACAACCATCTAGCTACTGCTATGGACCCATAGTCCAGGGGTGAACTACTCACACAACGATCCGGAGGCGATCATGGCGATGAAGAGCCCTCCGGGAGATGATTCCCCTCTCCGGCAGGGTGCCGGAGGCGATCTCCTGAATCCCCCGAGATGGGATTGGCGGCGGCGTCTCTGGAAGGTTTTCCGTATCGTGGCTCTCGGTACAAAGGGTTTCGCGACGAAGGCTTTAAGTAGGCGGAAGGGCGGAGTCGGAGGAGTCACGGGGGCCCCACACGATAGGGTCGCGCGGGCCCCCCTTAGGCCGCGCCGCCCTAGTGTGGCGGCGCCCCGTGGCCCCACTTCGTTTCTCCCTCGGTCTTCTGGAAGCTTCGTGGAAAAATAAGCCCCTGGGCGTTAATTTCGTCCAATTCCGAGAATATTTCCTTTGTAGGATTTCTGAAACCAAAAACAGCAGAAAACAGCAACTGGCTCTTCGGCATCTCGTCAATAGGTTAGTTCCAGAAAATGCATAATAATGACATATAATGTGTATAAAACATGTGAGTATCATCATAAAAGTAGCATGGAACATAAGAAATTATAGATACGTTTGAGACGTATCAAGCATCCCCAAACTTAGTTCCTACTCGCCCTCGAGTAGGTAAACGATAACAAGGATAATTTCTGAAGTGACATGCTATCATAATCTTGATCAATACTATTGTAAAGCACATGAGATGAATGCGGCGATTCGAAACAATGATGAAGACAATGAGTAAACAACTGAATCATATAGCAAAGACTTTTCATGAATAATACTTTCAAGACAAGTATCAATAAGACTTGCATAACAGTTAACTCATAAGCAATAAGTTCTTAGTAGAAAGCTTTGAAACAACACAAAGGAAGATATAAGTTTCAGCGGTTGCTTTCAACTTCAACATGTATATCTCATAGATAATTGTCAACACAAAGTAATATAACAAGTGCAATAGGTAAACATGTAAGAATCAATGCACACAGTTTACACAAGTGTTTGCTTCTAAGATAGAAAGAATAGGTAAACTGACTCAACAATAAAGTAAAAGAATGGCCCTTCGCAGAGGGAAGCATGGATTACTATTTTTGTGCTAGAGCTTTTCATTTTGAAAACATATAAACAATTTTGTCAACGGTAGTAATAAATCATATGTGTTATGTATAAGACATCCTATAAGTTGCAAGCCTCATGCATAGAATACTAATAGTGCCCGCACCTTGTCCTAATTAGCTTGGATTAACACGGATTATCATTGCATAGCATATGTTTCAACCAAGTGTCACAAAGGGGTACCTCTATGCTGCCTGTACAGAGGTCTAAGGAGAAAGTTCGCATTGGATTTCTCGCTTTTGATTATTCTCAACTTAGACATCCATACCGGGACAACATAGACAACAGATAATGGACTCCTCTTTTAATGCTTAAGCATTTAACAATAGATAATATTCTCATAAGAGATTGAGGATTTGTGTCCAAACTGAAACTTCCACCATGATTCATGGCTTTAGTTAGCGGCCCAATGTTCTTCTCTAACAATATGCATACTCAAACCATTTGATCATGAAAATCGCCCTTACTTCAGACAAGACGAACATGCATAGCAACTCACATGATATTCAACAAAGGTAAAAGTTGATGGCGTCCCCAGAAACATGGTTACCGCTCAACAAGCAGCTTATTAAGGAATAAGATACATAAGTACATATTCTTCACCACAATAGTTTTTAAGGCTATTTTCCCATGAGCTATATATTGTAAAGGCAAAGAATAGAAGTTTAAAGGTAGCACTCAAGTAATGTACTTTGGAATGGCAGAGAAATACCATGTGGTAGGTAGGTATGGTGGACACAAATGGCATAGTTTTTGGCTCAAGGATTTGGATGCACGAGAAGAATCCCTCTCAATACAAGGCTAGGCTAGCAAGGTTGTTTGAAGCAAACTCAAGTATAAAATGGTGCAGCAAGACTCACATATCACATATGAACATATTGTAAGTATTATAAGACTTTACATCGTCTCCTTGTTGTTCAAACACCTCAACCAGAAAATATCTAGACTTAGAGAGACCAATCATGCAAACCAAATTTTAACAAGCTCTATGTAGTTCTTCATTAATAGGTACAAAGTACATGATGCAAGAGCTTAAACATGATCTATATGAGCACAACAATTGCCAAGTATCAAATTATTCAAGACATTATACCATTTACCACATGCGGCATTTTCCGTTTCCAACCATATATCAATGAACGAAGTAGTTCAACCTTCGCAATGAACATTAAGAATAAAGCTAAGAACACATGTGTTCATATGCAACAGCGGAGCGTGTCTCTCTCCCACTCAAAGAATGCTAGGATCCGATTTTATTCAAACAAAAACAAAAATAAAAGCAAACAGACGCTCCAAGTAAAGCACATAAGATGTGACTGAATAAAAATATAGTTTCACTAGAGGTGACCTGATAAGTTGTCGATGAAGAAGGGGATGCCTTGGGCATCCCCAAGCTTAGATGTTTGTGTCTTCTTGAAATATGCAGGGATGAACCACGGGGGCATCCCCAAGCTTAGATTTTTCACTCTTCTTGATCATATTGTATCATCCTCCTCTCTTGATCCTTGAAAACTTCCTCCACACCAAACTCAAAACAAACTCATTAGAGGATTAGTGCATAATTGAAAATTCATATATTTAGAGGTGACATAATCATTCTTAACACTTATGGACATTGCACAAAGCTACTGAAAGTTAATGGAACAAACAAATCCATCAAACATAGCAAAACAGGCAATGCGAAATAAAAGGCGGAATCTGTCAAAACAGAACAGTCTGTAAAGACGAATTTTTCTGGGGCACTTAACTTGCTCAGGTGAAAATGCTCAAATTGAATGAAATTTGCGTACATATCTGAGGATCACGCACGTAAATTGGCAGATTTTTCTGAGTTACCTACAGAGAACCCTGCCCAAATTCGTGACAGCAAGAAATCTGTTTCTGCGCAGTAATCCAAATCTAGTATTGACTTTACGATCAAAGACTTTACTTGGCACAACAATGCAATAAAATAAAGATAAGGAGAGGTTGCTACAGTAGTAACAACTTCCAAGACTCAAATATAAAACAAAAGTGTTGTAGTAAAATCATGGGTTGTCTCCCATAAGCGCTTTTCTTTAACGCCTTTCAGCTAGGCGCAGAAAATGTGAATCAAGTATTATCAAGAGATGAAGCATCAACATTATTATTTGTTCTAATGATAGAATCATAAGGTAACTTAATTTTCTTTCTAGGGAAGTGTTTCATACCTTTCTTGAGAGGAAATTGATATTTAATATTACCTTCCTTCATATCAATAGTAGCACCAACAGTTCGAAGAAAAGGTCTTCCCAATATAATGGGACAAGATGCATTGCATTCAATATCCAAGACAACAAAATCAACGGGGACAAGGTTATTGTTAACCATAATGCGAACATTATCAATCCTCCCCAAAGGTTTCTTTATAGCATTATCAGCAAGATTAACATCCAAATAACAATTTTTCAATGGTGGCAAGTCAAGCATATCATAGATTTTCTTAGGCATAACAGAAATACTTACACCAAGATCACATAAAGCATTACAAACAAAATCATTGACCCTCATCTTAATGATGGGCTCCCAACCATCTTCTAACTTCCTAGGAATAGAAGTTTCAAGTTTTAGTTTCTCTTCTCTAGCTTTTATGAGAGCATTTGTAATATGTTTTGTAAAGGCCAAATTTATAGCACTAGCATTGGGACTTCTAGCAAGTTTTTGTAAGAACTTTATAACTTCAGAGATGTGACAATCATCAAAATCTAAACCATTATGATCTACAGCAATGGGATCGTTGTCCCCAATATTTTGAAAAAAATTAGCAGTTTTATCACAAACAGTTTCAGCAGTTTCAGCAGTTTCAGGCAGTTTTGCACGCTTTGCACTAGGAGTAGAAACTTTGCCAACACCAATTATTTTACCATTGATAGTAGGAGGTGTAGCAACATGTGAAGCATTATCATTGCTAGTAGTGGTAATAGTCCAAACTTTAGCTACATTAATCTCTTTAGCTAATTTTTTATTTTCTTCTCTATCCCACCTAGCATGCAATTCAGCCATCAATTTAATATTTTCATTAATTCGAACTTGTATGGAATTTGTTGTAGTAACAATCTTATTATCATTATCCTTATTAGGCATAACTTTCAATTTTAAAAGATCAACATCAGAGGCAAGTCTATCAACCTTAGAAGCAAGAATATCAATTTTATCAAGCTTTTTCTCAACAGATTTGTTAAAAGCAGTTTGTGTACTAATAAATTCTTTAAGCATGGCTTCAAGACCAGGGGTACACTCCTATTATTGTTGTAAAAATTCCCATAAGAATTACCATAACCATTGTAGGAAAACGTTGCATAGAAAACAAAAAAAATCCTACCGCGAGAACGCAATCCAAGCCAAGATGCAATCTAGAAGACGGGAGCAACGAGGAGATCATCGAGACTCACCCTTGAAGATTTCCAAAGCCTACAAGATGAGGCTCTTGTTGCTGCGGTAGACGATCACTTGCCGCTTGCAAAAGCGCGTAGAAGATCTTGATCACGACGCCACGATCGGGCAGCACCTCCGTACTCGGTCACACGTTCGGTGTTGATGAAGACGACGTCCTTCTCCCCGTTCCAGCGGGCAGCGGAAGTAGTAGCTCCTCCTTGAATCCGGCAGCACGACGGCGTGGTGGCGGTGGCGATGGAGAACTCCGGCGGAGCTTCGCTAACCGTTGCGGGAGAGGTGGAGGAGAGGGGGCGGCTAGGGTTTGGGAGAGGGAGAGGTGGCCGGCCACTATGGGGGTGCGGCCACAATGGCTTTTGTGTGGCCGGCCCCCTCCCCTTGCTCCTCATTATATAGGTGGAACACCCAAGAGTTGGTCTACAAGTCTTCGAATAAGACCCCAAACCAAAACCTTCCATATGACATGAAACCTACCCAAGGTGGGATTCCCACTTGAGGTCGGATTCCCACCTTTCCTTGGGAGGGGGTGGCCGGCCACCTTTGGTGGAGTCCACCTTGGACTCCACCCTCTAGGGTTGGCCGACCATGGGTGGTGGAGTCCCTCCGGGACTCCGCCTTCCAAAGTGATTTCTTCCGGACTTTTCTAGAACCTTCTAGAACCTTCCATAAATGCACCGGATCATTTTCAAACACATAAAATGACTTCCTATATATGAATCTTATTCTCCGGACCATTCCGGAACTCCTCGTGATGTCCGGGATCCCATCCGAGACTTCGAACAAAACTTTGAACTCCATTCCATATTCAAGTTCTACTATTACAACATCAAACCTTAAGTGTGCCACCCTACGGTTCGCGAACTATGTAGACATGGTTGAGATCTCTCTCCGACCAATAACCAATAGCGGGATCTGGAGATCCATAATGGCTCCCACATATTCAACGATGACTTAGTGATCGAATGAACCATTCACATACGATACCAATTCCCTTTGTCACGCGATATTTTACTTGTCCGAGGTTTGATCATCGGTATCACTCTATACCTTGTTCAACCTCGTCTCCTGACAAGTACTCTTTACTCGTACCGTGGTATGTGGTCTCTTATGAACTTATTCATATGCTTGCAAGACATTTAGACGACATTCCACCGAGAGGGCCCAGAGTATATCTATCCGTCATCGGGATGGACAAATCCCACTGTTGATCCATATGCCTCAACTCATACTTTCCGGATACTTAATCCCACCTTTATAACCACCCATTTACGCAGTGGCGTTTGATGTAATCAAAGTACCTTTCCAGCATAAGTGATTTACATGATCTCATGGTCATAAGGACTAGGTAACTATGTATCGAAAGCTTATAGAAAATAACTTAATGACGTGATCTTATGCTACGCTTAATTGGGTGTGTCCATTACATCATTCATATAATGATATAACCTTGTTATTAATAACATCCAATGTTCATGATTATGAAACTAATCATCTATTAATCAACAAGCTAGTTAAGAGGCTTACTAGGGACTCATTATTGTTTACATAACACACATGTATCAATGTTTCGGTTAATACAATTATAGCATGGTATATAAACATTTATCATAAACATAAAGATATATAATAACCACTTTTATTATTGCCTCTTGGGCATATCTCCAACAGTCTCCCACTTGCACTAGAGTCAATAATCTAGATTACATTGTAAGGTACCTAACACCCATGGCATTCTGGTGTTGGTCATGCTTTGCCCTAGGGAGAGCTTTAGTCAACGGATCTGCTACATTCAGATCAGTGTGTACTTTGCAAATCTTTACTTCTCCATCTTCGATGTACTCGCGAATCGAATGATAACGCAGCTTGATATGCTTCAGCCTCTTGTGTGACCTTGGTTCTTGTGCATTGGCGATGGCACCCATGTTGTCACAATAGATGACTAATGGGTCCAATGTACTAGGAACCACACTGAGCTCTACAATAAACCTCTTCATCCATACCACTTCTGATGAAGCCTCTGAAGCCGCTATGTACTCCGATTCTGTTGAGGATTTCGCCACCGTGCACTGCTTCGAGCTTGCCCAGCTTACTGCAGCACCATTCAATATAAACACGTACCCAGATTGTGACTTAGAGTCATCAGGATCAGTGTTCCAACTTGCATCGGTGTAACTTGTTACAACGAGCTCTTGGTCACCTCCATAACAAAGAAACATATCCTTAGTTCTTTTCAAGTACTTCAGGATATTCTTGACCGCTGTCCGATGTTCCATTCTGGATCACTTTGATATCTGCTAGTCAAACTAACAGCATGTGCTATATCCGGTCTTGTACATAGCATGGCATACATGATAGAGCCTACTGCCGAGGCATAGGGGATCTGACTCATCCTTTCTCTTTCTTCTGCCGTAGCCGGACCTTGAGTCTTACTCAAGACCTTGCCTGGTAACATAGGTAAGAATCCTTTCTTACTTTCGTCCATTCTAAACTTCTTTAGAATCTTGTCCAGGTATGTACTTTGTGTTAGCCCTATTAGACGTCTTGATCTATCTCTATAAATCTTGATGCCTAATATATACGATGCTTCACCAAGGTCTTTCATTGAAAAACTATTATTCAAATAACCCTTTACACTGCTTAATAGTTCTATATCATTCCCAATCAATAATATGTCATCTACATATAATATCAGGAATGCTACAGAGCTCCCACTCACTTTCTTGTAAATACAGGCCTCTCCATGACACTGTATAAACCCGAAGTCTTTGATCACCTTATCAAAACGTCGGTTCCAACTTCTTGATGCTTGCTTCAGTCCATAAATTGAACGCTGAAGGTTGCATACTTTGTCAGCATTTTTAGGATCGACAAAACCTTTGGGTTGTACCATATACAACTCTTCCTCAATGTCTCCATTAAGGAACGCCGTTTTGACATCCATCTGCCAAATCTCATAATCGAAAAATGCAGCTATTGCTAACAAAATCCTCACAGATTTTAGCTTCGCTACAGGTGAGAAAGTCTCATCGTAGTCAACACCTTGAATTTGTCGGAAACCCTTTGCGACAAGTCGAGCTTTATAGACAGTAATGTTACCATCAGCATCTGTTTTTCTCTTGAAGATCCATTTATTCTCGACAGCCTTGCGGCTATCAGGTAAGTCTACCAAAGTCCACACTTTGTTATCATACATGGATCCCATTTCGGATTTCATGGCTTCTTTCCATTTGTTGGAATCTGGGCTCATCATCGCTTCTTCATACGTCGCAGGGTCTTCATCATTGTTGTCCACAATCATGACATTTAGACAAGGATCATACCAATCAGGAGTGGCACGTTCCCTTGTCGATCTGCGAGGTTCAGTAGCTATCTCGTTTGAAGTTTCATGATCATTATCATTAGCTTCCTCTGTTGACGGTGTAGGTGGCACAGGAACATCTTCTGGTACTGCGCTACTCTGATCAATTAGTGAAGATTCATCAATCTCATCGAGTTCTACTTTTCTTCCAGTCACTTCTTTAGTGAGAAATTCTTTCTCAAGAAAGGTTCCGTTCTTAGCAACAAAGATCTTGCCTTCGGATCTGTGATAGAAAGTGTACCCTATAGTTTCCTTAGGGTATCCTATGAAGACGCATTTCTCCGCTTTGGGTTCTCGCTTGTCCGGTTGTAACTTTTTTACATAGGCTTCGCAACCCCAAACTTTTAGGAACGACAACTTAGGTTTCTTATTAAACCATAATTCATACGGTGTCGTTTCAACGGATTTTGATGGTTCTCTATTTAAAGTGAATGCGGCTGTCTCTAATGCATAACTCCAAAATGATAACGGCAAATCAGTAAGAGACATCATAGAACGAACCATATCTACGAGAGTTCGATTACGACGTTCGGACACACCATTTCGTTGTGGTGTTCCCGGCGGTGTCAATTGTGAAAGTATTCCGCATTTCTTTAAATGCATGCCAAACTCATAACTCAGATATTCACCTCCGCGATCAGATCGTAGAAATTTAATCTTCTTGTTACGTTGATTTTCTACTTCACTTTGGAATTCCTTAAACTTCTCGAAAGTTTCGGATTTATGTTTCATGAAATAGATATACCCATATCTACTCAGATCATCTGTGAAGGTTAGAACATAACGATAACCACCGCGCGATGCTACACTCATTGGTCCGCACACATCGGTATGTATGATTTCTAATAAGTCAGTAGCTCGCTCCATAATACCAGAGAATGGAGTCTTAGTCATTTTTCCCATTAGACATGCTTCGCATCTATCAAGTGACTCAAAGTCAAGTGATTCAAGTAATCCATCGGTATGAAGTTTCTTCATGCATTTCACTCCAATATGACCAAGACGACAGTGCCACATATAAGTAGAATTATCATTCAATTTAATTCGCTTAGCATCAATGTTATGTATATGTGTATCACTACTATCGAGATCTAATAGAAATAAGCCATTCTTTTCAGGTGCTCGACCATAAAAGATATTATTCATAAAAATAGAACAACCATTATTCTCAGACTTGAATGAATAATCGTCTTGCATTAAACAAGATCCAGATATAATGTTCATGCTCAACGCGGGTACAAAATAACAATTATTGAGGCTTAAAACTAATACCGAAGGTAGATGTAGAGGAAGTGTGCCGACAGCGATCACATCGACTTTGGATCCATTTCCAACGCGCATCGTCACTTCATCCTTTAGTAGTCTTCGTTTATTCTTTAGTTCCTGTTTCGAGTTACACATATGAGCAACCGAACCAGTATCAAATACCCAGGTACTAGTGCGAGAACCAGTAAGATAAACATCTATAACATGTATATCAGATATACCTTCTTTCTTCTTCTTGACAAGGCCGCTCTTCAGATCCGCCAAATACTTGGAGCAATTACGCTTCCAGTGTCCCTTCTCCTTGCAGTAATAACACTCAGCATCAGGCTTAGGGCCAGTCTTAGGTTTCACAGGAGGCGTGGCAGCTTTCTTGCCACCCTTCTTGAATTTTCCCTTAGACTTGCCCTGTTTCTTGAAACTGGTGGTCTTGTTGACCATCAACACTTGGTGCTCTTTCTTGATCTCAATCTCAGCAGATTTTAGCATGGAGAAGAGTTCAGGTAACTCTTTGTTCATGTTCTGCATATTGTAGTTCATCACAAAGTTCTTGTAACTAGGTGGCAGTGATTGAAGGACACGATTAATCCCCAGTCGGTTAGGAATCACTATTCCCAAATCACTGAGTTTCTTCGCATGCCCGGTCATGGCGAGCATGTGCTCACTAACGGAGCTGCCTTCTTCCATCATGCAACTGAAGAAGTGTTTCGATGCTTCATAGCATTCCACGGCCGCATGAGTCTCAAAGATAGTTTTCAACTCATTGACTAACTCATGTGGATCGTGGTGCTCAAAAGGTTTTTGAAGATCGGCTTCCAGACTGCACAGGATGACACACTGAACTTGAGAGTACCGAGTTTTCCGAGTCGCGTAAACATTCTTTACTTCATCGGTTTCAGTTTCTGCAGGAGGGTCACCTAGCGGTGCATCAAGCACATATTGCAGATTTCCGCCATTGAGGAAGATCCTCACATGACGGAACCAGTCGGTGAAGTTGCTACCGTTGCTCTTAAGCTTTTCTTTCTCTAGGAACTGGTTAAAATTGATTGGGGACGCCATATCTACAACATATTTGCAATAGTTTAGACTAATGTTTATGACAAATTGAGTTCAAATTTTAATTCAACATAATTAAAAACTAGGTGAACTCCCACTCAAAACAATATCCCTCGCATTGTCTTAGTGATCACACGAACCAAATCCACCACACCAAGTCCGATCATCACGAGACAAGATGTAATTTCAATGGCGAACACTCAAAGTGTTCATCATATCAATCATATGATTCATGCTCTACCTTTCGGTATCACGTGTTCCGAGACCATGTCTGTACATGCTAGGCTCGTCAAGGCCACCTTAGTATCCGCATGTGCAAAACTGTCTTGCACCCGTTGTATGCACTTGTTGAGTCTATCACACCCGATCATCACGAGATGCTTCAAAACGACAAGTCTTGGCAACGGTGCTACTAAGGATGAACACTTTATTATCTTGATATTTTAGTGAGAGGGATCATCTTATAATGCTACCGTCGCGATCTAAGCAAAATAAGATGCATAAAGGATTAACATCACATGCAGTTCATATGTGATATGATATGGCCCTTTTGTCTTTGCGCCTTTGATCTTCATCTCAAAAGCACGGACATGATCTCCATCATCAACGGGCATGATCTCCATCATCGTCAGCGAAGCACCAAGGTCAATGGCGCCGTCTTCATGATTGTCCTCCATGTAGCAACTATTACAACTGCTTTGAAATACTACTCAACATGAAATTTAAAGACAACCATAAGGCTCCTGCCGGTTGCCACAATAAAATAATGATCATCTCATACATAGTCATCATCACATTATGGCCATATCACATCACCAAACCCTGCAAAAACAACTTAGACGTTCTCTAATTTGGTTTGCATATTTTACGTGGTTTAGGGTTTTCGAGTAAGATCCAATCTACCTACGAACATGAACCACAACGGTGATACTAGTGTTGTCAATAGAAGAGTAAATTGAATCTTCACTATAGTAGGAGAGACAGATACCCGCAAAGCCACTTATGCAATACAAGTTGCATGTCGAGCGTGGAGCAAATCTCATGAACGCGGTCATGTAAAGTTAGCCCGAGCCGCTTCATCCCACTATGCCACAAAGATGCAAAGTACTCAAACTAAAGACAACAAAAGCATCAACGCCCACAAAACCATTGTGTTTTACTCGTGCAACCATCTATGCATAGACACGGCTCTGATACCACTGTAGGAAAACGTTGCATAGAAAACAAAAAATTTCCTACCGCGAGAAGGCAATCCAAGCCAAGATGCAATCTAGAAGACGGGAGCAACGAGGAGATCATCGATACTCACCCTTGAAGATTTCCAAAGCCTACAAGATGAGGCTCTTGTTGCTGCGGTAGACGATCACTTGCCGCTTGCAAAAGCGCGTAGAAGATCTTGATCACGGCGCCACGATCGGGCAGCACCTCCGTACTCGGTCACACGTTCGGTGTTGATGAAGACGACGTCCTTCTCCCCGTTCCAGCGGGCAGCGGAAGTAGTAGCTCCTCCTTGAATCCGGCAGCACGACGGCGTGGTGGCGGTGGCGATGGAGAACTCCGGCGGAGCTTCGCTAAGCGTTGCGGGAGAGGTGGAGGAGAGGGGGCGGCTAGGGTTTGGGAGAGGGAGAGGTGGCCGGCCACTATGGGGGTGCGGCCACAATGGCTTTTGTGTGGCCGGCCCCCTCCCCTTGCTCCTCATTATATAGGTGGAACACCCAAGAGTTGGTCTACAAGTCTTCGAATAAGACCACAAACCAAAACCTTCCATATGACATGAAACCTACCCAAGGTGGGATTCCCACCTTTCCTTGGGAGGGGGTGGCCGGCCACCTTTGGTGGAGTCCACCTTGGACTCCACCCTCTAGGGTTGGCCGGCCATGGGTGGTGGAGTCCCTCCGGGACTCCGCCTTCCAAAGTGATTTCTTCCGGACTTTTCTAGAACCTTCTAGAACCTTCCATAAATGCACCGGATCATTTTCAAACACATAAAATGACTTCCTATATATGAATCTTATTCTTCGGACCATTCCGGAACTCCTCGTGATGTCCGGGATCCCATCCGAGACTTCGAACAAAACTTTGAACTCCATTCCATATTCAAGTTCTACTATTACAAACATCAAACCTTAAGTGTGTCACCCTACAGTTCGCGAACTATGTAGATATGGTTGAGATCTCTCTCCGACCAATAACCAATAGCGGGATCTGGAGATCCATAATGGCTCCCACATATTCAACGATGACTTAGTGATCGAATGAACCATTCACATACGATACCAATTCCCTTTGTCACGCGATATTTTACTTGTCCGAGGTTTGATCATCGGTATCACTCTATACCTTGTTCAACCTCGTCTCCTGACAAGTACTCTTTACTCGTACCGTGGTATGTGGTCTCTTATGAACTTATTCATATGCTTGCAAGACATTTAGACGACATTCCACCGAGAGGCCCAGAGTATATCTATCCGTCATCGGGATGGACAAATCCCACTGTTGATCCATATGCCTCAACTCATACTTTCCGGATACTTAATCCCACCTTTATAACCACCCATTTACGCAGTGGCGTTTGATGTAATCAAAGTACCTTTCCAGCATAAGTGATTTACATGATCTCATGGTGATGCGTGTAGTTGACACGTCCGTTGGGAACCCCAAGAGGAAGGTGTGATGCGCACAGCGGCAAGTTTCCCTCAGTAAGAAACCAAGGTTTAATCGAACCAGTAGGAGTCAAGAAGCACGTTGAAGGTTGATGGCGGCGGGATGTAGTGCGGCGCAACACCAGAGATTCCGGCGCCAACATGGAACCTGCACAACACAACCAAAGTACTTTGCCCCAACGAAACAGTGAGGTTGTCAATCTCACCGGCTTGCTGTAACAAAGGATTAGATGTATAGTGTGGATGATGATTGTTTGCAGAAAACAGTAGAACAGTATTGCAGTAGATTGTATTTCAGTAAAGAGAATTGGACCGGGGTCCACAGTTCACTAGAGGTGTCTCTCCCATAAGATAAACAGCATGTTGGGTGAACAAATTACAGTTGGGCAATTGACAAATAGAGAGGGCATGACCATGCACATACATATTATGATGAGTATTGTGAGATTTAATTGGGCATTACGACAAAGTACATAGACCACTATCCAGCATGCATCTATGCCTAAAAAGTCCACCTTCAGGTTATCATCCGAACCCCCTCCAGTATTAAGTTGCTAACAACAGACAATTGCATTAAGTATTGCGCGTAATGTAATCAGTGACTACATCCTTGAACATAGCACCAATGTTTTATCCCTAGTGGCAACAGCACATCCGTAACCTTAGTGGTTCTTGTCGCTCCTCCAGATTCACGGAGACATGAACCCACTATCGAGCATAAATACTCCCTCTTGGAGTTACTAGCATCAACTTGGCCAGAGCATCTACTAATAACGGAGAGCATGCAAGATCATAAACAACACATAGACATAACTTTGATAATCAACATAACAAGTATTCTCTATTCATCGGATCCCAACAAACGCAACATATAGAATTACAGATAGATGATCTTGATCATGTTAGGCAGCTCACAAGATCCGACAATGAAGCACAATGGGGAGAAGACAACCATCTAGCTACTGCTATGGACCCATAGTCCAGGGGTAGACTACTCACACATCACTCCGGAGGTGACCATGGTGGCGTAGAGTCCTCCGGGAGATGAATCCCCTCTCCGGCAGGGTGCCGGAGGCGATCTCCTGAATCCCCTGAGATGGGATTGGCGGCGGCGGCGTCTCAGTAAGGTTTTCCGTATCGTGGCTCTCGGTACTGGGGGTTTCGCGACGGAGGCTTTAAGTAGGCGGAAGGGCAGGTCAGGATGGGGCACGAGGGCCCCACACTACAGGTCGGCGCGGCCAAGGGCCAGGCCGCGCCGCCCTATGGTGTGGCCGCCTCGTGGCCCCACTTCGTCTCCTCTTCGGTCTTCTGGAAGCTTCGTGGCAAAATAGGACCCTGGGCGTTTATTTCGTCCAATTCCGAGAATATTTTGTTACTAGGATTTCTGAAACCAAAAACAGCAGACAAGAATCGGCACTTCGGCATCTTGTTAATAGGTTAGTTCCAGAAAATGCACGAATATGACATAAAGTGTGCATAAAACATGTAGATAACATCAATAATGTGGCATGGAACATAAGAAATTATCGATACGTTGGAGACGTATCAGCATCCCCAAGCTTAGTTCTGCTCGTCCCGAGCAGGTAAAACGATAACAAAGATAATTTCTGGAGTGACATGCCATCATAACCTTTTTTTTTTGAGAAACCATGCCATCATAACCTTGATCATACTATTTGTAAAGCATATGTAGCGAATGCAGCGATCAAAATAATGTATATGACATGAGTAAACAAGTGAATCATATAGCAAAGACTTTTCATAAATAGTACTTCAAGACAAGCATCAATAAGTCTTGCATAAGAGTTAACTCATAAAGCAATAATTCAAAGTAAAGGTGTTGAAGCAACACAAAGGAAGATTAAGTTTCAGCGGTTGCTTTCAACTTGTAACATGTATATCTCATGGATATTGTCAATATAGAGTAATATAATAAGTGCAATATGCAAATATGTAGGAATCAATGCACAGTTCACACAAGTGTTTGCTTCTTGAGGTGGAGAGAAATAGGTGAACTGACTCAACAATGAAAGTAAAAGAATGGTCCTCCATAGAGGAAAAGCATCGATTGCTATATTTGTGCTAGAGCTTTGATTTTGAAAACATGAAACAATTTTGTCAACGGTAGTAATAAAGCATATGTATCATGTAAATTATATCTTACAAGTTGCAAGCCTCATGCATTGCATACTAATAGTGCCCGCACCTTGTCCTAATTAGCTTGGACTACCGGATCATCGCAATGCACATGTTTTAACCAAGTGTCACAAAGGGGTACCTCTATGCCGCCTGTACAAAGGTCTAAGGAGAAAGCTCGCATTGGATTTCTCGCTATTGATTATTCTCAACTTAGACATCCATACCGGGACAACATAGACAACAGATAATGGACTCCTCTTTTATGCATAAGCATGTAACAACAATTAGTAATTTTCTCATATGAGATTGAGGATATATGTCCAAAACTGAAACTTCCACCATGAATCATGGCTTTAGTTAGCGGCCCAATGTTCTTCTCTAACAATATGCATGCTTAACCATAAGGTGGTAGATCTCTCTTACTTCAGACAAGACGAACATGCATAGCAACTCACATGATATTCAACAAAGAATAGTTGATGGCGTCCCCAGAAACATGGTTATCGCACAACAAGCAACTTAATAAGAGATAAAGTGCATAAGTACATATTCAATACCACAATAGTTTTTAAGCTATTTGTCCCATGAGCTATATATTGCAAAGGTGAATGATGGAATTTTAAAGGTAGCACTCAAGCAATTTACTTTGGAATGGCGGAGAAATACCATGTAGTAGGTAGGTATGGTGGACACAAATGGCATAGTGGTTGGCTCAAGTATTTTGGATGTATGAGAAGTATTCCCTCTCGATACAAGGTTTAGGCTAGCAAGGCTATTTGAAACAAACACAAGGATGAACCGGTGCAGAAAAACTCACATAAAAGACATATTGTAAACATTATAAGACTCTACACCGTCTTCCTTGTTGTTCAAACTCAATACTAGAAATTATCTAGACCTTAGAGAGACCAAATATGCAAACCAAATTTTAGCATGCTCTATGTATTTCTTCATTAATAGGTGCAAAGTATATGATGCAAGAGCTTAAACATGAGCACAACAATTGCCAAGTATCACATTACCCAAGACATTAGCAATTACTACATGTATCATTTTCCAATTCCAACCATATAACAATTTAACGAAGAAGAAACTTCGCCATGAATACTATGAGTAGAAACTAAGGACATACTTGTCCATATGCTACAGCGGAGCGTGTCTCTCTCCCACAAAGTGAATGCTAGGATCCATTTTATTCAAACAAAACAAAAACAAAAACAAACCGACGCTCCAAGCAAAGCACATAAGATGTGACGGAATACAAATATAGTTTCAGGGGAGGAACCTGATAATGTTGTCGATGAAGAAGGGGATGCCTTGGGCATCCCCAAGCTTAGACGCTTGAGTCTTCTCAGAATATGCAGGGGTGAACCACCGGGGCATCCCCAAGCTTAGAGCTTTCACTCTCCTTGATCATGTTGCATCATACTCCTCTCTTGATCCTTGAAAACTTCCTCCACACCAAACTCGAAACAACTCATTAGAGAGTTAGTGCACAACAAAAATTAACATGTTCAGAGGTGACACAATCATTCTTAACACTTCTGGACATTGCATAAAGCTACTAGACATTAATGGATCAAAGAAATTCATCCAACATAGCAAAAGAGGCAATGCGAAATAAAAGGCAGAATCTGTCAAAACAGAACAGTTCGTATTGACGAATTTTAAAATGGCACCAGACTTGCTCAAATGAAAATGCCCAAATTGAATGAAAGTTGCGTACATATCTGAGGATCACTCACGTAAATTGGCATAATTTTTTGAGTTATCTACAGAGAATTTAGCCCAGATTCGTGACAGCAAAAAAATCTGAAACTGCGCAGTAATCCAAATCTAGTATGAACTTTTCTATCAACGACTTTACTTGGCACAACAAAACACTAAACTAAGATAAGGAGAGGTTGCTACAGTAGTAAACAACTTCCAAGACACAAATATAAAATAAAGTGCTGTAGCAAAATAAACACATGGGTTATCTCCCAAGAAGTTCTTTCTTTATAGCCATTAAGATGGGCTCAGCAGTTTTAATGGTGCAATCGCAAGAAATGGTATTTGAAGCAAAAGAGAGCATCAAGAGGCAAATTCAAAACAAATTTAAGCCTAACATGCTTCCTATGAAAAGGAATCTTGCAGATAAATAGGTCAATGAAGAACCAAGTGAATAGCATAGGAAGACAAAACAAGCGTAACTTCAAGATTCTCAACATAAAGAGGGGAAACTTAATATTATTAAGATGCATATAACCATATTTCCCTCTCTCATAATAACTTTCAGTGGCATCATGAACAAACTCAACAATATAAGTATCACATAAAACATTCTTGTCATGAGCCACATGCATAAACTTATTACTCTCCACATAAGCATAATCAATTTTATTAGTTGTAGTGGGAGCAAATTCAATAAGATAGCTATCATTATTATTATTCTCATCACCATAATCATCATATGTAGGAGGTATATTGTAATCATAATTAATTTTCTCCTCAATAGTAGGTGGACTTAAAATATCATATTCATCATTGCAAACATCATATATAGGAGGTAAAGTATCATCAAAGTAAAATTTCTCCTCCATGCTTGGGGGATTAAAAATATCACAACTAGCTTCCCCAAGCTTAAATTCTTCCATAGCATTAGCAACAATGGTGTTCAAAGCATTTATACAAATAACATTACCATTAGCATGCATATAAAGTTCCATAGGTTTTTTAATTTTCTCTTCAAACACCTCATGTCCTAACTCAAGATAAAGTTCATAAAGATCTCTCATTTTGTTGTTGTTTTCCATTAAGCCTAACTAGTGAAGTCACACAACTTAGTGTTCTCAGGAGTATTCATTTTAACAGTAGTAAATAAAACAAACTAGATAAAGTAAATACGAGTAACTAATTTTTTTGTGTTTTTGATATAGAGTGCAAGACAGTAATTAAAGTAAAACTAGCAACTAATTTTTTTGTGTTTTGATTTAGTGCAGCAAACAAAGTAGTAAATAAAACTAAGCAAGACAAAAACAAAGTAAAGAGATTGGGAAGTGGAGACTCCCCTTGCAGCGTGTCTTGATCTCCCCGGCAACGGCGCCAGAAATTTGCTTGATGCGTGTAGTTGACACGTCCGTTGGGAACCCCAAGAGGAAGGTGTGATGCGCACAGCGGCAAGTTTCCCTCAGTAAGAAACCAAGGTTTAATCGAACCAGTAGGAGTCAAGAAGCACGTTGAAGGTTGATGGCGGCGGGATGTAGTGCGGCGCAACACCAGAGATTCCGGCGCCAACGTGGAACCTGCACAACACAACCAAAGTACTTTGCCCCAACGAAACAGTGAGGTTGTCAATCTCACCGGCTTGCTGTAACAAAGGATTAGATGTATAGTGTGGATGATGATTGTTTGCAGAAAACAGAGAACAAAGATTGCAGTAGATTGTATTTCAAGAAAGAGAATTGGACCGGGGTCCACAGCTCACTAGAGGTGTCTCTCCCATAAGATAAACAGCATGTTGGGTGAACAAATTACAGTTGGGCAATTGACAAATAGAGAGGGCATGACCATGCACATACATATTATGATGAGTATTGTGAGATTTAATTGGGCATTACGACAAAGTACATAGACCGCTATCCAGCATGCATCTATGCCTAAAAAGTCCACCTTCAGGTTATCATCTGAACCCCCTCCAGTATTAAGTTGCTAACAACAGACAATTGCATTAAGTATTGCGCGTAATGTAATCAGTGACTACATCCTTGAACATAGCACCAATGTTTTATCCCTAGTGGCAACAGCACATCCGTAACCTTAGTGGTTCTTGTCACTCCTCCAGATTCACGGAGACATGAACCCACTATCGAGCATAAATACTCCCTCTTGGAGTTACTAGCATCAACTTGGCCAGAGCATCTACTAATAACGGAGAGCATGCAAGATCATAAACAACACATAGACATAACTTTGATAATCAACATAACAAGTATTCTCTATTCATCGGATCCCAACAAACGCAACATATAGAATTACAGATAGATGATCTTGATCATGTTAGGCAGCTCACAAGATCCGACAATGAAGCACAATGGGGAGAAGACAACCATCTAGCTACTGATATGGACCCATAGTCCAGGGGTAGACTACTCACACATCACTCCGGAGGCGACCATGGCGGCGTAGAGTCCTCCGGGAGATGAATCCCCTCTCCGGCAGGGTGCCGGAGGCGATCTCCTGAATCCCCCGAGATGGGATTGGCGGCGGCGGCGTCTCAGTAAGGTTTTCCGTATCGTGGCTCTCGGTACTGGGGGTTTCGCGACGGAGGCTTTAAGTAGGCGGAAGGGCAGGTCAGGATGGGGCACGAGGGCCCCACACTACAGGTCGGCGCGGCCAAGGGCCAGGCCGCGCCGCCCTATGGTGTGGCCGCCTCGTGGCCCCACTTCGTCTCCTCTTCGGCCTTCTGGAAGCTTCGTGGCGAAATAGGACCCTGGGCGTTGATTTCGTCCAATTCCGAGAATATTTCGTTACTAGGATTTCTGAAACCAAAAACAGCAGAAAACAGCAACTGGCACTTCGGCATCTTGTTAATAGGTTAGTCCCAGAAAATGCACGAATATGACATAAAGTGTGCATAAAACATGTAGATAACATCAATAATGTGGCATGGAACATAAGAAATTATCGATACGTTGGAGACGTATCACATGGTCATAAGGACTAGGTAACTATGTATCGAAAGCTTATAGCAAATAACGTAATGACGTGATCTTATGCTACGATTAATTGGGTGTGTCCATTACATCATTCATATAATGATATAACCTTGCTATTAATAACATCCAATGTTCATGATTATGAAACTAATCATCTATTAATCAACAAGCTAGTTAAGAGGCTTACTAGGGACTCATTGTTGTTTACATAACACACATGTATCAATGTTTCGGTTAATACAATTATAGCATGGTATATAAACATTTATCATAAACATAAAGATATATAATAATCACTTTTATTATTGCCTCTTGGGCATATCTCCAACAACCATTACTATTAGCAGAAGGATATGACCTATAGTTGTTACCAGAATTATTCCTATAAGCATTGTTGTTGAAATTATTACTTTTAATGAAATTCACATGAACATTCTCTTCTTGAGCAACCAATGAAGCTAAAGAAACATTATTAGGATCAACATTAGATCTACCATTCACAAGCATAGACATAATCACATCAATCTTATCACTCAAGGAGGAGGTTTCTTCAACAGAATTTACCTTCTTACCTTGTGGAGCTCTTTCCGTGTGCCATTCAGAGTAATTGATCATCATATCATCAAGAAGCTTTGTTGCCGCCCCCAAGGTGATGGACATAAAGGTACCTCCAGCAGCTGAATCCAATAGGTTCCGCGAAGAAAAATTTAATCCTGCATAGAAGGTTTGGATGATCATCCAAGTAGTTAGTCCATGGGTAGGGCAATTCTTTACCAAAGATTTCATTCTCTCCCATGCTTGAGCAACATGTTCATTATCTAATTGCTTAAAATTCATTATGCTACTTCTCAAAGATATAATTTTAGCAGGAGGTTAATATCTACCAATAAAAGCATCTTTACATTTAGTCCATGAATCAATACTATTCTTAGGCAAAGATAGCAACCAATCTTTAACTCTTCCTCTTAAGGAGAAAGGAAACAATTTCAATTTTATAATGTCACCATCTACATCCTTATACTTTTGCATTTCTGTTATCACCGGATTTTGGCCAAATCAGGAGGTGGGCCGTAAGGGAGATGGGCTTGGAAGATTATATGTGGAAGATCTCTGAAGCGGCCTTGCACGAAGAGTTTGGGCTAGATTGCCCGTGTATCTGTATTATAGTAGATCGCATCTTAGATTAAAAGTTAGAGTTTGTCTTGTGCACGGTGGGGATTATTCCCACGTTAGAAAGTCCCTTGGACTATAAATATGTATCTAGGGTTTATGAAATAAACAACAACCAACGTTCAACCACAAATCAATCCTGGCGCATCGCCAACTCCTTCGTCTCGAGGGTTTCTACCGGTAAGCATCATGCTGCCTAGATCGCATCTTGCGATCTAGGCAGCACAAGCTTTATGTTGTTCACGCGTTGCTCGTACTGAAGCCTTTTTGATGGCGAGCAACGTAGTTATCTTAGATATGTTAGGGTTAGCATTGTTCTTCGTATCATATGCTATCGTAGTGCAACCCTTGCATATCTAGCCGCCCTCACACCTATCTTAGGTGTGGGGGCGGCACCCCGCTTGATCATTATTTAGTAGATCCGATCCGTTACGGTTGCTCCTTGTTCTTCAAGGATTAGTTTAATATCTGCAATAGTTAGGCCTTACAAAGGGTTGGAGGATCCAGCGGCACGTAGGGTGTCGTTTGCTAGTCCTAGACAGGATGTTCCGGGGATCAACCTCGTGTTGGTTTTTAGGCCTTGTCTAGGATCGGCTTACGATCACCGTGCGTGGCCGCGAGGCCCAATCGTGAGTAGGATGATCCGATTATGCGGTGAAAACCCTAAATCGTCGTAGATCGTATTAGCTTTATCTTGATCAAGCAGGACCACCATATATTCGTGCACCTCGTACGAATCATGGGTGGATCGGCTCCTTGAGCCGATTCACAGGATAACCTGAGAGCCGATCGAGGCTCGTATTTAATGTTTACGTGTATGCCATGCAGGAAACTAAGCGAGGCATCTCCATCACCTTCCTGACCAGGTATAGGTCAGGTGGCACGCCCTTGCATCAGCATCGGACGTGTGTACCAGAGGCTTTGCGGGCCGTCGCTCGGAGGGACCAGGGCCAGCCGAAGCCCTAAGTTGTTCCCGGCTCTACTGTGTTGCCCGTCGCTGCCCGCCGGTGGGTTTTGACCGCAACACATTCTGGCACGCCCGGTGGGACAAGCTTCGACATCAACCACATCGCCATCTACATCTGAGATGGCGGACGGCACGCCAGTCACGTACGAGGATCTGCCCGACGAGCTCAAGAAGAAGTATGACGAGGTCAAAGCAATCCTCGAAGCCGACCTCATCGGCTCTTTTCACAGAACCCGTTCGCATGGCATCAGGTGGAAGGGGTTCTCGCCTAACTGTGCACTCGATGGGATAGACCTCTTTGCCCCGTCAGAAGAACGCACCAGGTCCATGCGGCAGGAGATCAACTACATGGTGGCTCACTCGCTACACCGCCACTCCGAGAACCTGGTGAACACTTTGGAGCGTGTCGCTCTTCGGGTGATCCAGGAGATCATGAGGCACCAGTACTCGCCGTCAGGACTGGCTCTCGGGACACATCAAGGAGAGTTGCCACTCCAGTCCCGTCCACCGCTGCCATTTGCGTTGGCAGCACCAGAAGTGCCGAACTCACCGGCATTCGTCGTCTACAAGATCGGTGGTGACCCTAGTGACTGCCAGTTCTTGCAGGAGGCGCCTAAGGAGATCCCTCACGGGTACATGTGCACATATGTGCCAGACTGCGGTAACTGGGCGCTCACAAACCAGGCCACAACATCAGGGACTTCTGGGAAAGCAGGAGGAACGTCAGCGACAGATCTTGAGAAGCAGACGTGGCTAGCTACGTATGCCACTCCAACAAACCTCCAGAGCGCAGCTCCTGCAGTTGGCTCAGAGCTGGGAAAGCAAGCATGGCTGGCTAAGTACGCCACCCCGGCGAATCTTCAGAGTTCGACTCCTGCAGCCAGCACCGCGGATCAGATCAGCACGATCCTCAGGGACCAGTTCGGCATGGTGCCGAAAAGGAGGACAATCGGCTATTCCAAGCCGTACCCCGATGAATACGAGTTGGTCCCGCTACCACCCAAGTATCGGCTCCCTGACTTCTCCAAGTTCAGCGGATCAGATGGTTCCAGCTCCATCGAGCATGTGAGCCGATATTTGGCACAACTAGGAACGGCCTCAGCGTCGGATCCACTACGCGTGAGGTTCTTCGCGCAGTCCCTCACGGGATCGGCTTTCGGGTGGTACACTTCGTTGCCACCAGACTCGATCCGGACTTGGAAGCAGTTGGAAGAGCAGTTCCACATGCAGTTTCACTCAGAAGCTTCCGAGTCTGGCCTTGCCGATCTAGCGCAGATACGTCAGAAGCGTGGAGAAACTGTGGCAGAATACATCCAGCGCTTCAGAAATCTAAGGAACCGATGTTATTCGGCTCGTGTGACTGAAAAAGAAGCAGTCGAATTGGCAGTGGTGGGCCTTGCCTCACAAATCAAGGACATGGCCTCCCAAGCAGACTATCCTTCGCTGGCGCACATGGTTCAGAAACTGTCAGCATATGAACAGCGCCACCCGGACCTATACCAGGATAAATTCAAGCATGCAGTAGTCCTGGTCGAGGCCAAGGAAGACGAAGTTGCTGCGGGAGATCAAGAGGTAGCAGTGGCTGAATGGACTCGGGGGGCAACCCCCGTGTCCTTCAAATGGGTTAAGCCACCAGGTCCGCCCAGGGGGTTTGATTTTGACGTGACCAAAACTGAGCAAATCTTCGACCTCCTGCTCAAGGAGAAGCAGTTGAAGATACCCGAAGGTCTCAAACTCCCCACGGTTCAGGAGCTGAATGGAAAGCCATACTGCAAATGGCATAATTCGCTCTCCCATGCCACCAACGACTGCAGGGTGTGGCGTCAGCAGATCCAAATGGCGATAGAACAAGGACGTCTGATTTTCAACCAGTACGCCATGAAGGTCGATACCCACCCCTTCCCCGCCGTTAACATGGTGGAGTGCACTTACCCTGAAGGTTGCCAGCCGGGATCCTCGTTCAGCATCAACATGGTAGAACCTGGACACCACTCTGGCAAGGATGGAGACGAGGGCAGCTGCTCTCGTAGCAAGGACACAGAGGAGGCCGCTCCACGCGATCGGCTCCGTCATGATGGCAAGCGCTACGTCACAGAGGGAGAAGTGAAGAACATAAGATATCAGCGAACCCTCTCTGATCACCTCCTCAACAAGTATGTGAGTCAGTATGACCAACGCCGACGATCCAGCGATGATGATGAAAGAGATCGTCTGGCTAGAGAAGCCAGAAGACATTGTCGGCATGATCGCGAGGAGGAGGAGTGCGAGCGCCGTGCCAAGGAAAAGACAAGGGAGCAAGGCGACGAAGATAGGCATTGGGATTGCCCCTTCTTCAGACACTGCTGGGATTCAGGAATGAGCCGATTGCCCACAATCGGCAATTGCCCAGAATGCAACCAGAAGAAGAAGGAGGCAGCCAACGTGTCCGTGTTCAAACGTCTAGGGCCTCTCCCAACACAAAGCAAACGCTCTGAGTCCCCTCGGTTGGAAGATCTCGAGGATTCGGAAGACGAGGGAGAAGAAGAAGAAGACAGGTACCACCGTCCAAGGTGGTGCCCTGGTGGACTCAGCCGTTCCCAAAAGCGTAGGGTTCAGCGATTGCGTGGCTTGGAGGAAGCCGAAAGGTTATACCTGCACACGCTAAGAAAGGCGCGACCTGATCTGGCCGCGAAAATTCAGCGAACCCTGGATAAAGAGGGTCGACCACGGAAAATGGAGTGGCGCCCCAAGCAAAGGAAAGCCGATGATGAGACATCGGCTGGCACAAACATGGTGCTCGTCCTTCCGATGGAGCTTAGTGCTCCAGGATTAAACGATGCACTCAAGGTGGACGACAACAAGCACATCGACATGACGAAGGATGAGGTTGGGCTGGTTTTATCCACCGGCCTGACCGTGTAGCAAGAACAAACCGATGAGCAAACGTGGCGAGGCCGATCCTTGGGATCGGCCCCCAAAGATCTATGAAGGAACATTACAAAACCTTCATTGAAGCGCTTCGATCAATGTGGAGGCCGATTCCAGCAATCGGCAAAAATTATCCTCACCACATGTTCTGCTTGTGCTCAACATCAATGTACTTGGCAGCGGTTTTACGTCGGCTGAGGAGTTAAGAAGAATCAACTTTGGTCATACCGGAGCCGACGTGCAAATGCAATGCCTTGGTTGAACTACAGAGCCGATATCTGCAGTTACCTGACAGATTCGACTCGGGGGGCACCTAAACCAGATGAACATGTGAACATGTGCAGATAAACACATAAGCAGTGAAATATTGGGGGCCGATTAGAAAAATCGGCCAGTAAAAAAAAAATTCAGCATCATGATATACAGCCGATGCAAGGGCATCGACTTTAGAACTAAGGAACAAAGCCGATGCACAGTCATCGACTCTAGTACAGTTACACAAGACCAAGACCTACCGGCTACGTGCTCAAGGCTCACTTTTTCGCCAAGGCTGCAATGAGCCTCGGCTGCAATAAGCTGTTGGTGTTTCGTCTACAACATCGGCGTTCAGTGGAAGAAAGCTGATCAACGAGGGCAAGTTTGGTTGACTCTTCATGGTGGCGATCTCGGATTACCAGATTACCTAAGGTCAAAGCCTTTTTGTTCGGCCTTTGCATCCTCGCCAGTATTCTCACCTTGATTAAGGCTCGGGGGGCAACTAACTTGGTAGATGCTTTGTTTTTGGAGCCGATTGGAGTTGCATCGGCTGACCCTGCACCGTGATCTTCTCCGAAAGCAGTGAGGTGTTGCAGAAGAAGACTGCTAAAGCTACGGAGAGGAGTTGGAAAAGGAGGCCATCAGCTTTTACCGGTTTTGGACCGTCCTGTTGCTGCAAGAAAAGGAAAGAGACTGGATTCTCAAAATAGCCGATGAATAGTCATCGGCTATAGGGTTGCGAAATATCACGGTCAGGTATCAAATCACAGTTTGAATTTGAGAAGTGCTTGACTGACGGTCTGATCGATATCTGAGTCTGGCTTCATGGGCATCCAAGGAAGAAAAAATCCGATACGTTGCTATCGGTCTTGGTGTGGCAAGCGGAAGGATTGGAATTGGATTAATTGAAAGATGAATTGGAAGAACAATTTTCATTAATTCAAAGGGGCGGCTTTACAGGAAAGAGCCGATGGCTCTCAAAAGAGGGATCTGGTGCCTAGTGCACTGCTACTACTAGTCCTACTCTACTAGTTGTCGCTGTCCTCATCGTCGCCGTCGTTGATGTCGTCGGCGCTGCTCCCGGGAAGTTCCTCGTCGCTACTGCCCCAGCCCTCGGCCGGAGCTTCGTCTTCCTCGTCATCATTATCATCCTCGCTGTCCGCCCAAGAGCGGAAGCGCTTTGTTGGCGGGTACCCGATGGAGGAGGAGGATTCATCCTCCTCCTCCTCCTCCTCGTCATCATCATCGTCTTCGCTGTCCGCCCAAGCGCGGAATCGCTTTGCCGGCAGAAGCTTAGCGGGGGAGGAGGGGCTGCACTCCTCCTTCTCCTCTTCTTCCTCTTCTTCTTCCCCCTTCCGGTGGGAAGAGGTGGGGTTCACCCAGGGATGGAGGTCGTCTTCGCTTTCGCTTATCAGCTCCCCTTCGATGAGGAACTTGAGGTCGTCTTCCCCATCGGTCAGAGGCAGGTCGCCGTCTGGTCCGTGATCGGAGTTCCACTCTGGCTCGCTCGAGGAGAAGGATTGGAGAGAGAGGCCAGAGGAGACGGAGGAAGAGGAAGACATTGCTACAGGGGAAGAGGGTTTTTTGATGCCGATAGCTAGAACAGAGGAAGGGGATGAAGAGGGCTAATCGATCGGCATGGTTAAATAAAGAGGAGCCTAGAAGAGATTTAATGCCATTGCAGTTTCCGAGGAGATAGAGCCAAAATTGTCAAATCACACAGAGAAGGTGAGGAGGCAAGTCATCATGGTGAAGAATACTGCGATGGTTCTGCTCTGCTACGACATGACCCTTCGAAGGAAAAACAGAGTGGTTTTGAAATTATCATTACCAAAACCAGGGGGGCATGTGTTATCACCGGATTTTGGCCAAATCAGGAGGTGGGCCGTAAGGGAGATGGGCTTGGAAGATTATATGTGGAAGATCTCTGAAGCGGCCTTGCACGAAGAGTTTGGGCTAGATTGCCCGTGTATCTGTATTATAGTAGATCGCATCTTAGATTAAAAGTTAGAGTTTGTCTTGTGCACGGTGGGGATTATTCCCACGTTAGAAAGTCCCTTGGACTATAAATATGTATCTAGGGTTTATGAAATAAACAACAACCAACGTTCAACCACAAATCAATCCTGGCGCATCGCCAACTCCTTCGTCTCGAGGGTTTCTACCGGTAAGCATCATGCTGCCTAGATCGATCTAGGCAGCACAAGCTTTATGTTGTTCACGCGTTGCTCGTACTGAAGCCTATTTGATGGCGAGCAACGTAGTTATCTTAGATATGTTAGGGTTAGCATTGTTCTTCGTATCATATGCTATCGTAGTGCAACCCTTGCATATCTAGCCGCCCTCACACCTATCTTAGGTGTGGGGGCGGCACCCCGCTTGATCATTATTTAGTAGATCCGATCCGTTACGGTTGCTCCTTGTTCTTCAAGGATTAGTTTAATATCTGCAATAGTTAGGCCTTACAAAGGGTTGGAGGATCCAGCGGCACGTAGGGTGTCGTTTGCTAGTCCTAGACAGGATGTTCCGGGGATCAACCTCGTGTTGGTTTTTAGGCCTTGTCTAGGATCGGCTTACGATCACCGTGCGTGGCCGCGAGGCCCAATCATGAGTAGGATGATCCGATTATGCGGTGAAAACCCTAAATCGTCATAGATCGTATTAGCTTTATCTTGATCAAGCAGGACCACCATATATTTGTGCACCTCGTACGAATCATGGGTGGATCGGCTCCTTGAGCCGATTCACAGGATAACCTGAGAGCCGATCGAGGCTCGTATTTAATGTTTACGTGTATACCATGCAGGAAACTAAGCGAGGCATCTTCATCACCTTCCTGACCAGGTATAGGTCAGGTGGCACGCCCTTGCATCAGCATCGGACGTGTGTACCAGAGGCTTTGCGGGCCGTCGCTCGGAGGGACCAGGGCCAGCCGCAGCCCTAAGTTGTTCCCGGCTCTACTGTGTTGCCCGTCGCTGCCCGCCGGTGGGTTTTGACCGCAACAATTTCACAAAGTTCAACAAAATTATTAAGATGGGCAGCAGCATCATCAGAACTAACACCAGAAAATTGCTCTCTCATGACAAGATTTAGTAAAGCAGGTTTAATTTCAAAGAATTCTGCTGCAGTAGCAGGTGGAGCAATAGGTGTGCATAAGAAATGATTATTATTTGTGCTAGTGAAGTCACACAACTTAGTGTTTTCAGGAGTATTCATTTTAACAGTAGGAAATAAAGCAAACTAAACAAAGTAAATGCAAGTAACTAATTTTTTTGTGTTTTTAATATGGAGAACGCAAACAAGATAATAAATAAAGTAAAGCTAGCAACTAATTTTTTTGTGTTTTGTTTTAGTGCAGCAAACAAAGTAGTAAATAAAATAAAGCAAGACAAAAACAAAGTAAAGAGATTGGAAGTGGAGGCTCCCCTTGCAGCGTGTCTTGATCTCCCCGGCAACGGCGCCAGAAATTTAGCTTGATACGCGTAAAGCACACGTCCGTTGGGAACCCCAAGTGGAAGGTATGATGCGTATAGAAGCAAGTTTCCCTCAGTAAGAAACCAAGGTTTATCGAACCAGTAGGAGTCAAGGATCACGTGAAGGTCGTTGGTGACGGAGTGTAGTGCGGCGCAACACCAGGGATTCTGGCGCCAACGTGGAACCTGCACAACACAATCAAAGTACTTTGCCCCAACGTAACAGTGAGGTTGTCAATCTCACCGGCTTGCTGTAAACAAAGGATTAGATGTATAGTGTGGATGATGATGTTTGTTTGCGAAGAACAGTAAAGAACAATTGCAATAGATTGTATTTCAGATGTAAAGAATGGACCGGGGTCCACAGTTCACTAGTGGTGTCTCTCCCATAAGATAAATAGCATGTTGGGTGAACAAATTACAGTTGGGCAATTGACAAATAAAGAAGGCATAACAATGCACATACATATATCATGATGAGTACTATGAGATTTAATCAGGGCATTACGATAAAGTACATAGACCGCTATCCAGCATGCATCTATGCCTAAATAGTCCACTTTCAGGTTATCATCCGAACCCCTTCCGGTATTAAGTTGCAAGCAACAGACAATTGCATTAAGTATGGTGCGTAATGTAATCAACACAAATATCCTTAGACAAAGCATCGATGTTTTATCCCTAGTGGCAACAGCACATCCACAACCTTAGAACTTTCTGTCATCGTCCTGCATTCAATGGAGGCATGAACCCACTATCGAGCATAAATACTCCCTCTTGGAGTTACAAGTATCAACTTGGCCAGAGCCTCTACTAGCAACGGAGAGCATGCAAGAACATAAACAACATATATGATAGATTGATAATCAACTTGACATAGTATTCAATATTCATCGGATCCCAACAAACACAAAATGTAGCATTACAAATAGATGATCTTGATCATGATAGGCAGCTCACAAGATCTAACATGATAGCACAATGAGGAGAAGACAACCATCTAGCTACTGCTATGGACCCATAGTCCAGGGGTGAACTACTCACACATCGATCCGGAGGCGATCATGGCGATGAAGAGCCCTCCGGGAGATGATTCCCCTCTCCGGCAGGGTTCCGGAGGCGATCTCCTGAATCCCCCGAGATGGGATTGGCGGCGGCGGCGTCTCTGGAAGGTTTTCCGTATCGTGGCTCTCGGTACAGAGGGTTTCGCGACGAAGGCTTTAAGTAGGCGGAAGGGCGGAGTCGGAGGAGTCACGGGGGCCCCACATGATAGGGCCGCGCGGGCCCCCCTTAGGCCGCGCCGCCCTAGTGTGGCGGCTCCCCGTGGCCCCACTTCGTTTCTCCCTCGGTCTTCTGGAAGCTTCGTGGAAAAATAAGCCCCTGGGCGTTGATTTCGTCCAATTCCGAGAATATTTCCTTTGTAGGATTTCTGAAACCAAAAACAGCAGAAAACAACAACTGGCTCTTCGGCATCTCGTCAATAGGTTAGTGCCGGAAAATGCATAATAATGACATATAATGTGTATAAAACATGTGAGTATCATCATAAAAGTAGCATGGAACATAAGAAATTATAGATACGTTTGAGACGTATCACCCCTCTTTTTGATTTTATCTTCTACCGAGCAGTTATCTTTTTGAATATTTTTCCACTACCATTTTCTCACTCATTGTTTGTTAGTTTGTCAATTCATCGGGGAAATGAAAAATTGAGTAGTACACTTGTTCTGTAGGGAGGTTAATTTTCAGAACTGGATGGAACAATTTCGCTGTTTCCAATGAACTCGAAGCAGGTCTGGATGTGATGATGATGTTCTATATGACTTTTTCTTGCCATGTCAAGGTATCATTCCATGTGCTTTATGCTCAGGTACTCGGAGAAGTCCAAAATGGTGCAACAATGTATTTTAGTTACCATCTATTGTTTTTTATCAGGGGATGAGTTTGCAAGCTAGTTTACAATAATCATTTATTCTCTAGTTTTCCCATCTTTATAAATAACCCATTTATTTATAATTCCTATTATTTCCCTATAGTGGTTTGCAAACTTTGATGTGACTAGCAATGCATGATATTGGTCCTGAAGCACTATCCTTTTCTTTCTGTTCTTCTTGAAGTGATTATTGTTGTAAGGTTTCTTTTCCCTTTTTGGTTCTAGATGGATTGAATGGTCATCCCCAGGTATATATGACCCCCTATACTGCAGCCCTCAATGTAATTTGACTCCCTTCATGGTACAGGTTACCTCAATGTAATTTGACTCCCTTCATTTTATCACATCTTTCTACACTAGTTTGTATCTGCTAATACCCTGATCTGACTCCCTTCATGGTACAGGTTACCTCATTGGGACTGCAGAATTTCACCAATTCCATGTAGGTTATCTACCGGAACTTGTTACTCCTTTATCTCTAGTTCTACCATTCCAGGTCTAACTTCTCTATCTTTTCCCTTTTTTTCTGTCTATCCCACCCTAGGCGTAGCGCCAGCTTGGGATGGAGTTGGAGGGCATGCGGTGTTTGCTTGCTGAAGAGGATGGACTGGTCTTTTTTATTGGGCGTATTGTCTTAGTGTGTATTGGTCCTTTTTAGCTACAGGCTGTGTGGTTTCCCATTTTCATTTAGAATGGCAACTCAACATTGGACTGATAACGAGAGACACAAAGAGCTGTTAGAACTCAATGTTTTTGGGTTGGCAGAAATGTATCTGTTTTCTAATTTGAGAACAGACGGTTTTTCTAATTCATTTTTCTGTAGTTTTGAGTCATACAGCTGTCATCTTACTATTGGCTACGAAAATGTGTCTGTTCATGAATTTGTAAACAGATAGCTGTTCAATAGGCAGTCCCTAAATATTTAGGGCCAGAGAAATTACTAAAATAGGCAGAAAGTGGTTACACAGATTGAGATTACCATAATCCACACAAAGTCAGCGCAACTTAAGTGAATTTTTAAAGATGGTATAACTTTAGCCTAGTGAAAATTGTAACATGTGCTTTTTCACTAAGTGAACTAATTACACTTTTCCATAAAGTACAACATTTTGAAAAAAACAATTGCATTTTTTTGCCAATTGACATTTCCATTTCTAAAACTTCGTTAGTAAGGAAATCTCAGTTGATCAATACTATTCATTACCAAATAAATCATACATGAAAAACTGGAACGAAGATATTTCATTAAAGATAATTGATTGGCCAAATGTTGTCCATACATTTTTAGAAATGGTAGCCCTTGGGTTAACATTTGATCACTAATATAGAAAACCTTAGGTGCACATGCTAGACTGATCTAAGCCGTCCATGATCTTGATGTACAAAAATCCAAGAACCGAAGACAATTTATCCTTGGGTTATAGCAATGTTGCTTAATTGTAGTGTCAAGAGAGAAACTCGAGATCACAATAAAGAGCGAAACATGAGAACTACTGATCAACGCCGCCTTCAACGGTCAAGATATCACCGCAAGAAAGCAGAAACCTATCTAAAAGGAACCTATCTAGTAACATCATATATTATGGGATGAAGAGAGTATAAAAGAATTAAAAGTGCACTAAAAGAAATGTTGATCCATGATTATCCCTGCCTTAGGCCACTAGAGTATAGATGTAAAATGAGCGGTTATTATTTTAAACTGAATCCACACATGTATTCGGTTTTGACGATATGGTAAGTGATTTTAGTTATCTGCCGGATATGGATGCGGTCCATGCGGATACGGATACTATCGACTGAATACTCTTGCGGATATTGTAGAGGATATGGTACCAAAATAATCTGACGGATGCGGATTATCCGAAGATTAAATAAGATAATCTGATTGTATTACAAAGTAGTTAGATGTGACGAAGAAACTACAATTTCTACTATCGATGCATGCACTTATCGTATCACTAGTTCATAGCCCAGTGGTTGGGGTCGACCAGAGTTCAAATCCTGCCGGGAGCGAATTTCTGGAATTCTCACGCCGAGGTCCCGCTTCTACTATATCATTTAGTGTCTAGTTCCTCCTAGCATTAATTCATTTTTTTTATAAAGAAGAGGCCAGCCCTACGAATATAGTTACAAAAGTTAGCTAGCAAGCACGGGCACTTATATGCATCGAGCAACAGATAGTTTAAACGCTTGGTTAGAAGGCTAACGTTGTACATGCCCTAAGCCCGCCGGTATCTAGAGTTCATGCCCTCCACCTATCGGACTGCATGTTTCTCTCAAAGCTTATCGGCCACTGATACGTCTCAAACGTATCTATAATTTCTATAATTTCTTATGTTCCGTGCTAGTTTTATGACAATACCTACATGTTTTGTTCACACTTTATATCGTTTTGATGCGTTTTCCGGAACTAACCTATTAACGAGATGCCGAAGTGCCAGTTCTGTTTTCTGCTGTTTTTGGTTTCAGAAATCCTAGTAAGGAAATATTCTCGGAATTGGACGAAATCAACGCCCAGCATCTTATAATTGCACGAAGCTTCCAGAACATCGGAGATGCACCAGAGGAGAGCCCTGGGGGGCCCACACATGTGGGCGGCGCGGCCCGGGGGGGGCGCGCCCCCCTGTTGTCTGGCGGCCTCGTCAGCCCTCCGACTCCGACTCTTCGCCTATTTAAGTCGTCCTGACCTAAATCTTCGATACGGAAAAACCACGGTACGAGAAACCTTCCAGAGCCGCCGCCATCACGAAGCCAAGATCTGGGGGACAGGAGTCTCTGTTCCGGCACGCCGCCGGGACGGGGAAGTGCCCCCGGAAGGCTTCTCCATCGACACCACCGTCATCTTCATCACCGCTGCTGTCTCCCATGAGGAGGGAGTAGTTCTCCATCGAGGCTAAGGGCTGTACCGGTAGCTATGTGGTTAATCTCTCTCCTATGTACTTCAATACAATGATCTCATGAGCTGCCTTACATGATTGAGATTCATATGAGCTTTGTATCACTATTCATCTATGTGTTACTCTGGTGATGTTATTAAAGTACTCTATTCCTCCTTCATGATGTAATGGTCATAGTGTGTGCATCATGTAGTTCTTGGCGTAGGTTATGATTGTAATCTCTTGTAGATTATGGAGTTAACTATTACTATGATAGTATTGATGTGATCTATTCCCCCTTTCATAGTGTAATGGTGACAGTGTGTGCGCTATGTTAGTTCTCGGTCTAAATTGCAATGATCTATTATGCACTCTAAGGTTATTTAAATATGAACATCGAATGTTGTGGAGCTTGTTAACTCCGGCATTGAGGTGCTCTTGTAGCCCTACACAATGAATGGTGTTCATCATCCAACAAGACAGTGTAGAGTGGTTTTATTATGTGATCAATGTTGAGAGTGTCCACTAGTGAAAGTATGATCCCTAGGCCTTGTTTCCAAGCACTGAAACTCTGTTTATTTACTGTTCTGTTGCATGTTTACTCGCTACCATATTTTATTCAGATTGCTATTACCACTCATATACATCCATACTACTTGTATTTCACTATTTCTTCGCCGAACTAGTGCACCTATACATCTGACAAGTGTATTAAGTGTGTTGGGGACACAAGAGACTTCTTGTATCGTGATTGCAGGGTTGCTTGAGAGGGATATCTTTGACCTCTTCCTCCCTGAGTTCGATAAACCTTGGGTGATCCACTTAAGGGAAACTTGCTGCTGTTCTACAAACCTCTGCTCTTGGAGGCCCAACACTGTCTACAAGAATAGAAGCACCCGTAGACATCAAGCACTTTTCTGGCGTCGTTGCCGGGGAGGTAAGGTAAAAGGTGTTCACATCCTCCAACTACTAAGCTATTTCCTAGCACTGTTGCCGGTGTGTGAGTGCTCGAAGATATTTCCTTTAGATCCTGCAATTATATCTTTTTGTTTCTTGTTTTCACTAGTTAGACTTAATGGAAAACAACAACAAAATGAGAGATCTTTATGAACTTTATCTTGAATTAGGACATGATGTGTTTGAAGAGAGAATTGAAAAACCCATGGAACTTTATATGCATGCTAATGGGAATGTTATTAGTATGAATGCTTTGAACACCATTGTTGCTAATGCTATGGAAAATTCTAAGCTTGGGGAAGCTGGTTTTGATGAGCATGATATTTTTAGTCCCCCAAGTTTTGAGGAGAAAATTTACTTTGATGATACTTTGCCTCCTATTTATGATGATTACAATGATAGTGGTATTTTGGTGCCACCTACTATGGAGGATAAAGGTTATTATGATTATACCATGCCTGCAATTTATGATGATTACAATGATGGTTATGGTAGTTTTATTCCCACTATTACTAATAAAATTGATTATGCTTATGTGGAGAGTAATAATTTTATGCATGTAGCTCATGATAAGAATGCTTTATATGATAGTTATATTGTTGAGTTTGTTCATGATGCTACTGAAAGTTATTATGAGAGAGGGAAACATGGTTATATGCATCTTAATAATATTAAGTTTCCCCTCTTTATGTTGAGAATTGTGAAGTTACTCTTGTTTTATCTTGCTATGCTTGTCACTTTGTTCTTCATGAATTTATTTGTGTACAAGATTCCTATGCATAGAAAGTGGGTTAGGCTTAAATGTGTTTTGAATTTGCTTCTTGATGCTCTCTTTTGCTTCAACTCTTATTTCTTGGGCGAGCATCATTAAAATTACTGAGCCCATCTTAATGGCTATAAAGAAAGCACTTCTTGGGAGATAACCCATGTCTTTATTTTACTTCTGCACTTTTGTTTTATATTTGAGTTTTGGAAGTTGTTACTACTGTAGCAACCTCTCCTTATCTTATTTTATTGCATTGTTGTGCCAAGTAAAGTCTTTGATAGCAAGGTTCATACTAGATTTGGATTATTGCGCAGAAACAGATTTCTGTCTGTCACGAATTTGGGCAGGATTCTCTGTAGGTAACTCAGAAAAATCTGCCAATTTACGTGCGTGATCCACAGATATGTACGCAACTTTCATTCAATTTGAGCATTTTCATCTGAGCAAGTCCAGTGCCTCTAAAAAATTCGTCTTTACGGACTGTTCTGTTTTGACAGATTCTGCCTTTTATTTCGCATTGCCTCTTTTGCTGTGTTGGATGGATTTCTTTGTTCCATTAACTTCCAGTAGCTTTGGGCAATGTCCAGAAGTGTTAAGAATGATTGTTTTACCTCTGAACATGTGAAATTTTGATTATGCACTGACCCTCTAATGATTTTGTTTCGAGTTTGGTGTGGAGGAAGTTTTCAAGGGTCAAGAGAGGAGGATGATATACTATGATCAAGAAGAGTGAAAAGTCTAAGCTTGGGGATGTCCCCGTGGTTCATCCCTGCATATTTCAAGAAGACTCAAGCGTCTAAGCTTGGGGATGCCCAAGGCATCTCCTTCTTCATCAACAATTTATCAGGTTTCTTCTACTAAAACTATATTTTTATTCGGTCACATCTTATGTACTTTACTTGGAGCGTCTGTGTGCTTTTATTTTCATTTTATTATTTTCATTCTCTGAATAAATTCATGCTTGTGTGGGAGAGAGACACGCTCCGCTTTTTCATATGAACACTGGTGTTCTTAGTTCTATCTTTAATGTTCATGGCGGAGTTGAAAACCGCTTCGTTAATTGCTATTTGGTTGGAAACGGAAAATGCTGCATGTGGTAATTGGTATAATGTCTTGAATAATTTGATACTTGGCAATTGTTGTGCTCATATAGATCATGTTTAAGCTCTTGCATCATGTACTTTGCACCTATTAATGAAGAACTACATAGAGCTTGTTAAAATTTGGTTTGCATGATTGGTCTCTAGAGTCTAGATATTTTCTGGTTAAGGTGTTTGAACAACAAGGAGACGATATAAATTCTTATAATGCTTACAATATGTTCATATGTGAGTTTTGCTGCACCGTTTTATACTTGAGTTTGCTTCAAACAACCTTGCTAGCCTAGCCTTGTATTGAGAGGAATTCTTCTCGTGCATCCAAATCCTTGAGCCAAAAACTATGACATTTGTGTCCACCATACCTACCTACTACATGGTATTTCTCTGTCATTCCAAAGTAAATTACTTGAGTGCTACCTTTAAATTTTCATTCTTTATCTTTGCAATATATAGCTCATGGGAAAATAGCCTTAAAAACTATTGTGATATTGAATATGTTGCTATGTATCTTATTTCTTATAAGTTGCTTGTTGAGCGGTAACCATGTGTTATCACCGGATTTTGGCCAAATCAGGAGATGGGTCGTAATTGATATGGGCTTGGAGGATATACACGTGGAGCGTCTCTGAAGCGGCCTTGCACGAGAAGTTTGGGCTAGATTGCCCGTGTATCTGTATATTATAGTAGATTGCATCTTAGTTTAGAATCAAGAGATAGAGTTTAGCCCGTACACGGTTAAGTTTATTCCCGAATTAGAAAGTCCATGGACTATAAATATGTATCTAGGGTTATTGAGAAAGGAGGACAATCACGTTCACAACAAACACAATCTAGGCGCATCGCCACCCCTTGTTTCGAGGGTTTCCCCCGGGTAAGCATCATGCTGCCTAGATTGCATCTTGCGATCTAGGCAGTATAGGTTTATTCGTTATCTGGTGTTACTCGTACTGAAGCCTTGTTGATGGCGAGTAACACTACTTATCGTAGATGTTTTGGGGCTTGCATCATTGTTCTTTTGATATGCTTGTTTAGCTATGCCACCCCTCGATATCTAGCCGCCCTTACACCTATCTTAGGTGTAAGGGTGGCATCTTGCTTCATCTTTATTTAGTAGATTTGATCTGTTATAGTTGCTCCTTGTTCTTCAAGGATTAGTTTAATATCCGTATAGTTAGGCCTTGCAAACGGGTTGAACGATCCGGTAGTGCGCTAGGTATGGCTTACCGATCCTAGAAGGGATGTTCCGGGAATCGACTCTATGTTGGTTTTTAGGCCTCTTTTAGGGTTAGTTTTCCATCATCTTTCGTATCTGCTAGGCTCAGCTACGTGTAGGATGTTCCGGCTATACGGTGAAAACCCTAAACTGTCGTAGATCGAGTTAGCTTAATATTAATGAAGCGGGACGCCCATGTTATTGCAAGATCTAACATGAACCATGGGTCAATCGGCTTTTTGAGCCGATGAGCAGGATAACCTGAGAGCCGATCGAGGCTCATTTAATGTTTACGTGTCTAGCATGCAGGAAACTAATCGAAGCGATCCAACACCTCCCTGACCAGGTATAGGTCAGGTGGCACGCCCTTGCGACCGTCAGGACGTGTGCCAGAGCATTGCGGGCCGTCAACCGAGGGACCCGGGCCCACCAGCCGTCTTGGAAGCCTCCCGGCTCTTCGTGTTGCTCGCCGCTGCTCGCCGGTGGGTTTTAGCAGGCAACACATTCTGGGACGCCCGGTGGGACTATCTGCAACAACCACGTCAACATCTGCAGCTGAGATGTCAGGCGAACCAGTCAAGTACGAAGAGCTGCCTGAAGAGCACAAGAAGAAGTATGATGAGCTTAAGACTCTCTTCGAAGCCGATCTCATCGGCTCTTTCGAAAAGACCCGTTCACATGGCATTAGGTTCAAAGGGTTCACACCCGAAGGCGCGCTCGATGGAGTAGATCTGTCTCTTCCTTCGGAGGAGCGCACCAGAGCCCTGCGCCAGGAAACCAATTATATGGTGGCTCATTCTCTACATCGTCATTCTGAGAGCCTGGTGAACGCTTTCGAGCGTGTTGCGCTCCGTGTGGTTCAGGAAATCATGAAGCATCAATATTCTCCGTCAGGGCCTGTCCTAGGGTCTCACCAAGGAGAGATACCGTTTCACACCAGACCACAACTGCCGTTCACGCTTGCAGCTCCACAGCAACAAGGTTCACCGGCATATGTCGTCTACAAGGTTGGAGGTGATCCCGGCGATTACCAATTCCTGTACGAGCCGCCCAAAGAGATCCCACATGGATACGTGTGCACATACGTGCCGGACTGCAACAACTGGGCGCACACGAACCAGATCACAGCAGGAGGGATTGCTGGAGCAGGAGGGAGTTCTGGAGCAGACGCAGAGAAACAGGCGTGGCTAGCTAAATATGCCACCGGAATGAGTCATGAAAGCTCAACCCCTACAGCTCATACCATGGATCAAATCAGTGCAATCCTAAGAGACCAGTTCGGTATCCTGCCAAAGAAGAGAACAATCGGCTATTCCAAGCCGTATCCTAACGAATTTGACCTGATCCTGCTGTCGCCCAAGTATCGGCTCCCTGACTTCACAAAGTTCAGTGGATCAGAAGGGTCTAGCTCAATCGAGCATGTGAGCCGACATTTGGCGCAGCTGGGCATGGTTTCAGCATCAGACCCGCTACGTGTAAGGTTCTTTGCGCAATCGCTCACGGGTCCAGCTTTTGGGTGGTACACCTCGTTGCCACCAGATTCAGTTCGGACATGGAAGCAACTGGAAGAGCAGTTTCATGTGCAATATCACTCAGAAGCTACCGAAGCTGGCATTGCCGATCTGACGCAGGTACGGCAAAGGCGGGGAGAGACGGTGTCTGATTACATTCAACGTTTCAGGACTGTCAAGAACCGATGTTATTCGGTTCGTTTAACTGAGAAGGAAGCAGTCGAGCTGGCAGTGGCAGGCCTCGCAACGCCGCTCAAGGATCTGACTTTCCAAGTGGACTACAATTCACTGGCGCATATGGTCCAGAAACTAACATCATATGAGCAGCGCCACCCAGAATTGTACCAAGACAAGTTCAAGCGCCCGATAGGCCTGGTCGAGGCAGAAGAAGTTGAAGACTCTGCAGAGGATCAGGAGGTCGCCGTGGCTGAATGGACTCGGGGGGCAGTACCCGTGTCCTGCAAATGGGTGAAACAACCAGGGCCTGCAAAAGGGTTTGACTTCGATATAAGCAAAACTGAGCAGATTTTCGATTTGCTGCTGAAGGAAAAACAGCTGAAGTTACCCGAAGGCCATAAAATCTCTACGGTGCAAGAGTTGAACGGGAGACCATACTGCAAATGGCATCACACGTTCACCCACGCCACCAACGACTGCAAGGTGTTGCGCGGGCAGATTCAAATGGCGATAGAACAAGGCCGATTAATCTTCGGTCAGTTTGCCATGAAAGTAGACATGCAACCGTTTCCTGGCGTCAACATGGTGGAGCTCGACCATGCCACGAAGCGTCAACCGGGTTTCTCTTTTGATATCAACATGGCAGGGCCTGTAGACCGCCATGGCAAAGATAAAGAGGAGAGCTGTCACTCCCGTGGCAAGGATAAGAAGGAGGCCGATCCACGCGACCGGCCCCAATATGATAACAGACGGTACCTAACCGAGGAAGAAGTAAGAAGCGTGCGGTATCAACGACCACTCTCCGCGCATCTCCTTAACAAATATGAGCATCAGTACGACCGACGCCAGCGGTACGACGTAGATGACGACAGATATCGTCGGTCTGGTGCAGACAACAGAAAACATCGTCGATATGATAGAAACGACGAAGGATATGAACGCTGCGCTAAAGGGAGGTCAAGAGAGCAGGAAGACATGGACAGGCACTAGGATTGTCCTTTCTTTAAGCACTGCTGGGACTCAGGAATGAGCCGATTGCCTACAATCGACAACTGCCCAGAATGTAGACAGCAGAGGAAGGGCACAAGTGAGGTGTCAGTGTTCAAGCGTCTAGGGCCTCTCCCACCTCAGAATAAACGAGCTGAGTCATCCCAAGATGAAGACTTCGAGGAGTCAGAAGAGGAAGAAGAAGATAGGTACCACCGGCCAAGGTGGTGCCCTGATGGACTCAGTCATTCCCAGAAGCGCAGGGTTCAGCGGCTACGTAACTTGGAGGAAGCCGAGGCGCAGTACCTGTACACGTTGAGGAAAGCACGGCCCGATCTGGCCGTGAAAATTCAGCAAACATTGGAGACGGAGGCGCGGCCACAGAAGAAAGAATGGCGCCCCAAGCAAACAAAAGCCGATGCAGAGGCATCGGCTGACACAAATATGGTGTTCATACTGCCGTCAGAGTTTTATGCTCCAAGAACCGAAGAATTGCCAGTAGCACAGTTTGACTGCGGTCCACGGCCAGTTGTCTTCGAGAAACCACGAGAGAGGAGCTACAGGCACTTGAAGGCCCTGTACCTAAAAGGTTATATCAATGGGCAGCCTGTCAACAAGATGCTGGTTGACACGGGAGCGGCAGTCAATATAATGCCATACTCCATGCTACGACGTTTGGGACGCTCTAACGAAGATCTGATCAAGACCAACGTCACATTAAGCGATTTCAACGGCCAAGCATCAGAAGCACAGGGTGTTCTGAACGTGGATCTAACCATAGGCCGAAAAACCATCCCTACGTCGTTCTTCATCGTCGACAGCAAAAGCACCTACGCGGTCCTGCTAGGGAGGGATTGGATTCACGCCAACTGCTGCATTCCATCCATGATGCACCAATGCCTGATATAGTGGGATGGAGATGAAGTGGAGGTCGTTCATGCAGATGACTCGATCGAGATCTCGCTAGCTGGCATGAACATTTGGGATGCAGACGATCAAGAGCCGATCTCTGGAATCAGTTTGGACGGCTGTGAGCGCATCGAAGCTTCAAAAAACGGGGTGAGGCTGGTCTTATCCACCGGCCTGACAGAGTAGCAAGACCAAAGGCAGTAGACGTACGTGGCAAGGCCGATCCTTGCGATCGGCCCCAAAAAATAAAAAGCAATGATCTCACCACGAGCATGTCACGTAGTCATAGTAAGATGACTGGAGAGCCGATACCTTCAATTACTTGAAAGATTCGGCTCGGGGGGCACTTAAACGGATAAGATACGAGGCTGCGAAGTAGGTGCCCAGTGGCTGTCCATGGCCAGCATCTCAAGAAATACTTCCCAAATATGTGGGATGATGGACATTGAAATATGGGGGCCGATGCATAAATGAATCGGCCATAAAAAATAAATTTTTTAAGCACAACCGATGCACAGGCATCGACTGATGCGCAACCATCGACTCAAGAAATACAAACTGTTACAAGCAGAGGTACAAGCTCAATTGAGCAGTTGTCAGATTACATAGAGAAGCTCTACTGAAGGAATGCCTCAAGGGCATGGAGGGCGTTAGCTCGAACACGATCCACCTCGGCGATCTCGGCCTCATCATCTTCATCCTGGCCTGTCACCAGCTGCTTGTTCAGGGCACGTATTTCGGCCAGATCAGTCTTCAGTTCAGCTTTGAGGCCTTCTGCTTCATCGTGGGAGTGGACAATAAGAGCTTCCTTACCTTGGATGAGCTGTTTGGTGGCCCGGACCCTCTCTTCAAGGTCCTCCAACTCCTTGCGCAAGGTCTCAAGTTCAGCAGTATGGACAGAGGTGTCAGTTTTGGCGTCCAAAGCTGCCTTTTTCTCATTAAGCCGCTGACATTTGTCTTCAATATCGGCTTTCAACGGGAGTTGGGCGTGGCGTAGGCCAATTCTCTGACGAGCCAATTTCACCCTTGACCTATAAGCAGACAAAGTCACAACCGGCCAGAGTTTCACCTGCAACGTCACCGGGAGATGAGGCTGAATGTCTTCAAGGATGCTCTTCACTTCTCCGGGGTCTTCAACCAACGTCTCAATTGAGGAGGAGAGCAGGGCCTTGAGATGCTGGAGTTGATCACGTGTAGCGCTGGGCCCTGACTCTGCACTTGCTTTAGACGTAGCTGGCTCGATGGATTCGGGGTCGAAGGTTAGCAGGCTTGAGAGGTCATAACCCTGACAAGCAACAAGAACAACGTCAGTATACAGCGAAAGAGAAAGGCAGAGCTAAGGAAGGGGAGTGTACCTCTCCTAAGACTAGAGGAACAGCCGATGAAGAAGTGATCGGCTCTTGTGTTTCTGCTGTGGGCTTGGCCAAGGTGGCAACCTTGTCAGCCACACTGTCAGGAGGTGCTAGGACCAGGGTGGCGGATGGCATTACTTCCTCGACTTCCCCACTGGAGGTGTCATCAGTCTGCAGAGGAAGTGGTTAGCCGATGAGAACCGCAACAGGTTAGCATGAAATATGAGCCAAGGAGAGTATGGAGAGTAATTACATCCAAAACCTCCTGGTTTGATGAAGAGGTTTGCGGTTCCTTGCGAGCTCTCTTGATACATCGGCTCTTGGTGCGTAATCCGCCCTGCCCTGCTGTGATGGGAGCTTGGGAAGCAGTAGGTTCAGGAGCTGACCTTTTCTTGGAAGCCGACGGTGGCAAGTCTAGCTGGCTCTGTGTGGTGGTTTTCCCAAAGTTGCCCGAGCTCGAGTCCCTTTGACTGGACTGTGTCCCCTCGCTGGAGTTTTCTTCAGTAGAGGTCTGTAAAAGAAATACAAGCATGTTGCAGAAACCTAGAAGAATAGATGGAACCAGCCAAGGCATGGATCAGCTTACGTGCAAACTTTCTTGGGTTGGAGTTGGGTTTTGGCGCTTCAAGGTCTTCCTGGCGGCTACTTTCCTCACTGCTGTTCTCGCCTTAGCTGAGGCTCGGGGGGGCAGCTGGCCTAGAAGATGCTCTGCTCTTGGGAGCCGATTTTGGTAAAATCGGCTGGCCCTGCATCACGACCTTTTTAAAGGGTGGTGAGTTTTTGCAAAAGAGGACCACCGGAGCTGGTGGGAGGAAATTGAAAGGGGAGCCGTCATCATGTACAGGTTCTGGACCGTCTTGTTGCTGAAAGAAGACAGAGCAAGATTATAAAAGGAAAGAAATCATTGTGAGCCACTTTAAGATAATTCGTGAGTAGTGGTACCTGTTCTGCAGGGATATCATATTCAGCATCAAGTTGTTTCAGCAATGGTCCCAGAGCTCTTCTGAAGGCATGAGTCTTCCACATTGACCACCAAGTCTCAAAACCATCGGTTGATGAGGTAAAAGAAAGGTTGTGAGGAATTGGGATGGCTAGAGCATCGAAGAAAGAGTAACACCTCTGACTCGTGAGGACATCGGGCAGATCAGCTCTGCTCTCTGTTAAGTGGTGGAGAAAGAAATGGGGAGACACCTGCCCAAGACCAAATTGCCGGGCTGCTACGACCGGCTGATAAGACTCATAACCAGGTTTGATGATCCTGTTTGAGGTGCTCATGCCAACTGGAAGGAAGCAGGGACGGATCATGATGGAATACAATTGCCGAGTGCTGGCGTCATCGGCAAAGCTGTCTAGCCTGAAGGAGACTGGATTTTCGAAATTTTCAGACTCCGTATAAGGAAAGAAGAGAGGTTTGTCCAGGCCTTGGTAGAAAATTCTGAACCACTCCGATGCTTCCTTGAGGGTCAGCCTACTACCTGGAAGGCTATATAGAGCTTGGCCGTAGTTTGTGCACACTTCCCGTTAATATCTGGAAAGGTGCAAGTGGCCAAAGGTGGAAAGTTTGGGACATGGTTCTGGAAATACAGTTGAGCCCATAGTTGAATAAACCACCAGGGACCTCCTGTTTTGACTGTCTTTTGAGAAAACAGTTTGACAGATTAGTTGGAGGTATCGATAGACCTCTCCAAGGAACAGTTTGCCAATGCCCAGCTGTGTGCCTTTGGCGAGTTCATAGGCCAAGGAGAGATAGTTCTTGGTTGGAGCGAGTGAAGGGCCACAGAATATGAAGTGCTCCAACCAGAAATTCAGGAAGGCCGTGTGTTCTTTCTCTATTACAGGGCCTTTGTTTTTCATGTGGCGTCGAAGATAAGCACCCCAGTTTGTGCACTCTGTTTTGGAAGAGAGTGTGAAAGGGACCTTTGGCAGCATAAAAGCAGAGGGGCTGGGGGATGCAATGTCTAGACCAGTGATCATGGCCACGTCTAGTAGGGTTGGTGTCATGGGGCCATGGCCAAACATGAAGCAATTCAAAGCATCAGACCAAAAGTAGCCGATGGTTTTCAGAAGGTTTTCATGTTTCTCAAGTGGAGACAGTGATAAAGCTAAAGCATCGGCTATTCCCGTGGTTTCCCAGGTGGCTTGGTGAGTTTTGGATATTCTCTTGTACCATGAGACCCAATCTTCAGGAGGATTAGGCCAGGCTCGTAAGCAGTCGGCCCAAGAAGTTAGATCTAAGTTCTGGTTCACGAAGGGAATTCTATTGGCCTCGCATGAAATCAAATGGGTAGGACTTTCAGTAGAACGAGGGCCAAGACAAAGAGAATTTGGAAGATAAGGATGCGGCAGCAGAATGTCTGATACCTAAAAATTAATGACGGAATGAGACATTAATTCAGGTGTTTGCTGCTAATTCTAACGCTATGCTCGGATAGAAGGGAGCGGTTGAGGATTACCTTCAGGCCAGAAACCGTAGCGTTGGCGTTGGATGATTCCGCCATTGGGTTTGCTGCGGAGTTGAATCTGCGCGATTGAGATCTGAGATTCGCGTGGCTGTAAGTTGGATCTATTCGAACGGCGATTTGGGGATCTGAGTTTACTCTTCAGGCAAGGGTTGCAGGTTACCGTTTGAGATAGGCAACTGATTTGGCCTTACTCGCATTTTATGGTGAAGGCCGATGCGCTGCCATCGGCTCTTTGCGCGTTGACTCGCTTTGACAATCGGCAAAATCCGTATGAAGGCAAAATTGACATAGAAACATTTTCTTCATTACTAAAGAGGATTTTTACAGAGAAGAGCCGATTGCTCAAGACAAGAAGAACAAAAGAAGAGCCGATTTCTACTAGTCCTATGCTAGTCTATACTCCTATATAGTGTACGAGTTTTGAAAGTTTGAATCCAAACATAGAAATGCAATTTCTACCGTTGATTGCGTACCATCCAACGGCCTAGAATACATGGATTCGCTGCTACAGTAGCAGCCTCTTTGTCTACAACATTCCAGAAATATCCATGTATTTATTCGACCACTGAATCCGCTATCAATCCACACAAACCCGACGACAAACCCACGGATCGTGTCCCGTCGCTGGGCCTCTGTTAACAAAGACCGTGGAAGGGTGGTACGATGGCATAGCATTTTGCTGAGCATAACAAGCCGTTCTATGCATGCACCTTGCAATTGCTGGGCGTTATTGGCGTAGCATCTACAACAGTGCAAACATTGCTGGTACGTGCTTCATTAGTGGCATGAATTGGAGGACAAATCGATCAGAACTTTCGCAGACAGCCAGAAAACGTACTCCCTACGGTCCGTGAATAAGTGTACACTTTTCTTTTTGCAAGTCAAACATTTTGAAATTTGACTAGACTTTCACGCAGAAATAGCAACATATGTGCCACTAAACTAGCATATTATTGAACTACATATTAAGATGAATCTAGCTATATTAATTTTGTGTCACAAAAAATGCTACTTTTATTCTGAAAAGTTGGTCAAAGTTAATGAAGTTTGACTTAAAACATGCCCTAACGTACACTTATTTGTAAATGCAGGGAGTAAAAAAATGAGCATAATTCGACAATGGGTATATATAAGCGCATATACATGGCATCGATTATGCTTCTGCATGAGAAATACTCCCTCTGTGCAATAATAATATAAGATGTTTTAGATGTTGTTAAAGTAGAGTAGGTACAAACTAAAAGGAGTGAACCTACACAGTGAAAGTAGACTAGGTACAAACTAAAAGAAGTGAGCCTACACACTAAAACTAGATTAGATACAAACAAAAATGGGTGGATTTATGAAATAGCAAAAACGAGAGTCTTACATTCCTAAATGGAGGGAGTATGTGTCTTTCACTAAGACATAATCATCTCAAATATGCTGCTTGTAATGTCATTCTTAGTGATAATTAGGGAGGGGAGAGCATTCCTTACAATGACTGATTTTTACCGTGCAAAGCACGCGAAGCTGACTAGTAGTCCTAGTCTAAGGGCCGTCGCTGCCCTCGTCGGTGCTATAGCGGCTGCCGTCGGCGCTGCTACCAGCGAGCTCCTCGTCGCTGCTGCCGTAGCCTTCGGCAGGGGCCTCGTCCTCCTCCTCGTCGGCGTCGTCGTCATCGTCGTCCGACCCGGCGCGGAAGCGCTTCGCCGGCGGCTCGTCGGAGAACGAGGAGGTGTCCTCCTCTTCTTCCTCCTCCTCGTCGGAGGAGGTGAAGTCATCCCAAGAGAAGCGGTCATCCTCGCTCTCCGCCTCTTCCTCCCCATCGACGAGGAATTGGAGGTCGTCTTGTCCGTCGGTCAAGGACTTGTCGTCCTCGGACCAGATGGAGGAATCGTGGTCCTCCTTGTCCCATGTCGTTGGGGAGAGGATGTCGTGCGCCGCCAATGAGCCCCACTCTGGCGTCGGCTCACGAGAAGAAGAGGATAAAGAGGAAAGATCCGATGAGGTAGAGGAAGAGGAGGAGGAATCCATGGTGCGAAGGAGGGTTTTCCGATGGCTACTGGGGATGAAGAAGCGGACTCCTCGACGCGGTTAAATAAAGGGGATATAGTGGAGATTTAATGCTACGGCGGTTCCCGAGGACATGGTGTCAAAACTGTCAAATCGTGTAGAGAAGTTGAGAAGGCAAGGCATCATGATGAAGGGATACTGTGACGGTTCTGCTCTGCCACAACATGACCCTATGAAGAAAAAAACAGAGTGGTTTTGAAATTATCACTACCAAAACCAGGGGGGCATGTGTTATCACCGGATTTTGGCCAAATCAGGAGATGGGCCGTAATTGAGATGGGCTTGGAGGATATACACGTGGAGCGTCTCTGAAGCGGCCTTGCACGAGAAGTTTGGGCTAGATTGCCCGTGTATCTGTATATTATAGTAGATTGCATCTTAGTTTAGAATCAAGAGATAGAGTTTAGCCCGTACACGGTTAAGTTTATACCCGAATTAGAAAGTCCACGGACTATAAATATGTATCTAGGGTTATTGAGAAAGGAGGACAATCACGTTCACAACAAACACAATCTAGGCGCATCGCCACCCCTTGTTTCGAGGGTTTCTCCCGGGTAAGCATCATGCTGCCTAGATCGCATCTTGCGATCTAGACAGTATAGGTTTATTCGTTATCTGGTGTTACTCGTACTGAAGCCTTGTTGATGGCGAGTAACACTACTTATCGTAGATGTTTTGGGGCTTGCATCGTTGTTCTTTTGATATGCTTGTTTAGCTATAACACCCCTCGATATCTAGCCGCCCTTACACCTATCTTAGGTGTAAGGGTGGCATCTTGCTTCATCTTTATTTAGTAGATTTGATCTGTTATAGTTGCTCCTTGTTCTTCAAGGATTAGTTTAATATCCGTATAGTTAGGCCTTGCAAACGGGTTGAACGATCTGGTAGTGCGCTAGGTATGGCTTACCGATCCTAGAAGGGATGTTCCGGGAATCGACTCTATGTTGGTTTTTAGGCCTCTTTTAGGGTTAGTTTTCCATCATCTTTCGTATCTGCTAGGCTCAGCTACGTGTAGGATGTTCCGGTTATACGGTGAAAACCCTAAACTGTCGTAGAGCGAGTTAGCTTAATATTAATGAAGCGGGACGCCCATGTTATTGCAAGATCTAACATGAACCATGGGTCAATCGGCTTTTTGAGCCGATGAGCAGGATAACCTGAGAGCCGATCGAGGCTCATTTAATGTTTACGTGTCTACCATGCAGGAAACTAATCGAAGCGATCCAACACCTCCCTGACCAGGTGTAGGTCAGGTGGCACGCCCTTGCGACCGTCAGGACGTGTGCCAGAGCATTGCGGGCCGTCGACCGAGGGACCAGGGCCCACCAGCCGTCTTGGAAGCCTCCCGGCTCTTCGTGTTGCTCGCCGCTGCTCGCCGGTGGGTTTTGGCAGGTGATGACGCGTAAAGCACACGCTCGTTGGGAACCCCAAGTGGAAGGTGTGATGCGTACAGCAGCAAGTTTCCCTCAGTAAGAAACCAAGGTTTATCGAACCAGTAGGAGTCAAGAAGCACGTTGAAGGTTGATGGCGGCGAGATGTAGTGCGGCGCAACACCAGGGATTCCGGCGCCAACGTGGAACCTGCACAACACAACCAAAGTACTTTGCCCCAACGAAACAGTGAGGTTGTCAATCTCACCGGCTTGCTGTAACAAAGGATTAACCGTATTGTGTGGAAGATGATTGTTTGCGTAAAACAAGAAAAAAGTATTGCAAAGAGATTGTATTTCAGTAAAGAGAATTGGACCAGGGTCCACAGTTCACTAGAGGTGTCTCTCCCATAAGACAAACAGCATGTTGGGTGAACAAATTACAGTTGGGCAATTGACAAATAAAGAGAGAATGACCATGCACATACATATCATGATGAGTATAGTGAGATTTAATTGGGCATTACGACAAAGTACATAGACCGCCATCCAACTGCATCTATGCCTAAAAAGTCCACCTTCAGGTTATCATCCGAACCCCTTCCAGTATTAAGTTGCAAAGCAACAGACAATTGCATTAAGTATGGTGCGTAATGTAATCAACAACTACATCCTTAGACATAGCATCAATGTTTTATCCCTAGTGGCAACAACACAACACAACCTTAGAACTTTACATCCTTTGTCCCGGTGTCAATGCAGGCATGAACCCACTATCGAGCATAAATACTCCCTCTTGGAGTTACAAGCATCTACTTGGCCAGAGCATCTACTAGTAACGGAAAGCATGCAAGATCATAAACAACACATAGATATAACTTTGATAATCAACATAACAAGTATTCTCTATTCATCGGATCCCAACAAACGCAACATATAGAATTACAGATAGATGATCTTGATCATGTTAGGCAGCTCACAAGATCCGACAATGATAGCACAATGGGGAGAAGACAACCATCTAGCTACTGCTATGGACCCATAGTCCAGGGGTAGACTACTCACACATCACACCGGAGGCAACCATGGCGGTGTAGAGTCCTCCGGGAGATGATTCCCCTCTCCGGCAGGGTGCCGGAGGCGATCTCCTGGATCCCCGAGATGGGATCGGCGGCGGCGGCGTCTCGATAAGGTTTTCCGTATCGTGGCTCTCGATGCGGGGGTTTCGTCACGGAGGCTTTAAGTAGGCGGAAGGGCAAGTCGGGAGGGGGCACGGGGGCCCCACACCATAGGTCGGCGCGGCCAGGGGGTGGGCCGCGCCGCCTAGGGTTTGGCCACCCTGTGGCCCCACTTCGTTCGTCTTCGGACTTACGGAAGCTTCGTGGAAAAATAGGCCCTGGGCGTTGATTTCGTCCAATTCCGAGAATATTTCGTTACTAGGATTTCTGAAACCAAAAACAGCAGAAAAACAAAGACGGCACTTCGGCATCTTGTTAATAGGTTAGTTCCAGAAAATGCACGAATATGACATAAAGTGTGCATAAAACATGTAGATAACATCAATAATGTGGCATGGAACATAAGAAATTATCGATACGTTGGAGACGTATCAGCATCCCCAAGCTTAGTTCTGCTCGTCCCGAGCGGTAAAACGATAACATGAGATAATTTACGGAGTGACATGCCATCATAATCTTGATCATACTATTTGTAAAGCATATGTAGTGAATGCAGCGATCAAAACAATGTATATGACATGAGTAAACAAGTGAATCATATAGCAAAGACTTTTCATGAATAGCACTTCAAGACAAGCATCAATAAGTCTTGCATAAGAGTTAACTCATAAAGCAATAATTCAAAGTAAAGGCACTGAAGCAACACAAAAGAAGATTAAGTTTCAGCGGTTGCTTTCAACTTGTAACATGTATATCTCATGGATATTGTCAACATAGAGTAATATAATAAGTGCAATAAGCAAGTATGTAGGAATCAATGCATAGTTCACACAAGTGTTTGCTTCTTGAGGTGGAGAGAAATAGGTGAACTGACTCAACATTGAAAGTAAAAGAATTGTCCTCCATAGAGGAAAAGCATCGATTGCTATATTTGTGCTAGAGCTTTGATTTTGAAAACATGAAACAATTTTGTCAACGGTAGTAATAAAGCATATGTATCATGTAAATTATATCTTATAAGTTGCAAGCCTCATGCATAGTATACTAATAGTGCCCGCACCTTGTCCTAATTAGCTTGGACTACCGGATCATCACAATGCACATGTTTTAACCAAGTGTCACAAAGGGGTACTTCTATGCCGCCTGTACAAAGGTCTAAGGAGAAAGCTCGCATTTTGGATTTCTCGCTATTGATTATTCTCAACTTAGACATCCATACCGGGACAACATAGACAACAGGTAATGGACTCCTCTTTTATGCATAAGCATGTAACAACAATTAATAATTTTCTCATTTGAGATTGAGGATATTTGTCCAAAACTGAAACTTCCACCATGGATCATGGCTTTAGTTAGCGGCCCAATGTTCTTCTCTAACAATATGCATGCTTAACCATAAGGTGGTAGATCGCTCTTACTTCAGACAAGACGAACATGCATAGCAACTCACATGAAATTCAACAATGAATAGTTGATGGCGTCCCCAGAAACATGGTTATCGCACAACAAGCAACTTAATAAGAGATAAAGTGCATAATTACATATTCAATACCACAATAGTTTTTAAGCTATTTGTCCCATGAGCTATATATTGCAAAGGTGAATGATGGAATTTTAAAGGTAGCACTCAAGCAATTTACTTTGGAATGGCGGAGAAATACCATGTAGTAGGTAGGTATGGTGGACACGAATGGCATAGTGGTTGGCTCAAGTATTTTGGATGCATGAGAAGTATTCCCTCTCGATACAAGGTTTAGGCTAGCAAGGCTTATTTGAAACAAACACAAGGATGAACCGGTGCAGCAAAACTCACATAAAAGACATATTGAAAACATTATAAGACTCTACACCATCTTCCTTGTTGTTCAAACTCAATACTAGAAATTATCTAGACCTTAGAGAAACCAAATATGCAAACCAAATTTTAGCATGCTCTATGTATTTCTTCATTAATGGGTGCAAAGCATATGATGCAAGAGCTTAAACATGAGCACAACAATTGCCAAGTATCACATTACCCAAGACATTTATAGCAATTACTACATGTATCATTTTCCAATTCCAACCATATAGCAATTTAACGAAGGAGAAACTTCGCCATGAATACTATGAGTAGAAACCAAGGACATACTTGTCCATATGCTACAGCGGAGCGTGTCTCTCTCCCATAAAGTGAATGCTAGGATCCATTTTATTCAAACAAAACAAAAACAAAAACAAACCGACGCTCCAAGAAAAAGCACATAAGATGTGATGGAATAAAAATATAGTTTCAGGGGAGGAACCTGATAATGTTGTCGATGAAGAAGGGGATGCCTTGGGCATCCCCAAGCTTAGACGCTTGAGTCTTCTTGATATATGCTGGGGTGAACCACCGGGGCATCCCCAAGCTTAGAGCTTTCACTCTCCTTGATCATGTTGCATCATACTCCTCTCTTGATCCTTGAAAACTTCCTCCACACCAAACTCGAAACAACTCATTAGAGGGTTAGTGCACAATAAAAATTAACATATTCAGAGGTGACACAATCATTCTTAACACTTCTGGACATTGCATAATGCTACTGGACATTAGTGGATCAAAGAAATTCATCCATCATAGCAAAAGAGGCAATGCGAAATAAAAGGCAGAATCCGTCAAAACAGAACAGTTCGTATTGACGAATTTTAAAATGGTACCAGACTTGCTCAAATGAAAATGCTCAAATTGAAAGAAAGTTGCGTACATATCTGAGGATCATGCACGTAAATTAGCATAATTTTCTGAGTTACCTACAGGGAGGTGGACCCAGATTCGTGACAGCAAAGAAATCTGGAACTGCGCAGTAATCCAAATCTAGTACTTACTTTTCTATCAACGGCTTTACTTGGCACAATAAAACACAAAACTAAGATAAGGAGAGGTTGCTACAGTAGTAAACAACTTCCAAGACACAAATTAGAAACAAAGTACTGTAGGTAAAAACATGGGTTGTCTCCCATAAGCGCTTTTCTTTAACGCCTTTCAGCTAGGCGCAGAAAGTGTGTATCAAGTATTATCAAAGGGTGGTGCATTCTCAGCGGGGTGCGGAGTTTTCTCAACCAGGCATAATATATTAGATACATAAGTTTTAGCATCTCCCTTTTCATTAGTCTTAGGCGTGCTACTCTCATCAAACAAATTTTCAGGAACAAGCCAAGCATAGTTATTTTCTAGTGCATCATTCATAGCTAAGAGTTTACATGGTATTGGTGCTTTGATCTCCCCACCATCATCAATATTATTAGTGTATCTTATTCTATCCATGTCCATCTTTTCAAGGAGACTAACAAAATTAGTATGAGAACCAAGCATATTAAATTTAGCAAAGACCTTTCTAGCTTCTCTTGCTAGACCACCAAATTCTCTAAGAAGGGTTTCTAAAACAAAATCTTTCTTTTCCCCTTCTTCCATATCACCAAGTGTGAGAAACATGTGTTGGATTATAGGATTAAGATTAACAAATTTAGTTTCCAACAGGCGAACTAAATGCGCAGCAGCAATTTCATAAGTAGGCGCAAGGTCTACCAAGTGTCTATCTTCAAAATTTTCAATGGTACTAACATGATTGAAAAATTCTTCTATATTATTTCTCCCAACTATAGACCCACGTCCTACCGGTATATCTTTCGTGGTGAAATTAAAAGGAAACATGATGAAATAAGTAAAGTAAATGCAAGTAACTAATTTTTTTGTGTTTTTGATATAGCAAACAAGATAGCAAATAAAGTAAAACTAGCAACTAATTTTTTTGTATTTTGATTTAGTGCAGCAAACAAAGTAGTAAATAAAACTAAGCAAGACAAAAACAAAGTAAAGAGATTGAGAAGTGGAGACTCCCCTTGCAGCGTGTCTTGATCTCCCCGGCAACGGCGCCAGAAATTTAGCTTGATGACGCGTAAAGCACACGCTCGTTGGGAACCCCAAGTGGAAGGTGTGATGCGTACAGCAGCAAGTTTCCCTCAGTAAGAAACCAAGGTTTATCGAACCAGTAGGAGTCAAGAAGCACGTTGAAGGTTGATGGCAGCGAGATGTAGTGCGGCGCAACACCAGGGATTCCGGCGCCAACGTGGAACCTGCACAACACAACCAAAGTACTTTGCCCCAACGAAACAGTGAGGTTGTCAATCTCACCGGCTTGCTGTAACAAAGGATTAACCGTATTGTGTGGAAGATGATTGTTTGCAGAAAACAGTAAAACAGTATGTGCAAGAGATTGTATTTCAAGAAAGAGAATTGGACCGGGTCCACAGTTCACTAGAGGTGTCTCTCCCATAAGACAAACAGCATGTTGGGTGAACAAATTACAGTTGGGCAATTGACAAATAAAGAGAGCATGACCATGCACATACATATCATGATGAGTATAGTGAGATTTAATTGGGCATTACGACAAAGTACATAGACCGCCATCCAACTGCATCTATGCCTAAAAAGTCCACCTTCAGGTTATCATCCGAACCCCTTCCAGTATTAAGTTGCAAAGAAACAGACAATTGCATTAAGTATGGTGCGTAATGTAATCAACAACTACATCCTTAGACATAGCATCAATGTTTTATCCCTAGTGGCAACAGCACAACACAACCTTAGAACTTTCTCACATCTTGTCCCGAGTGTCAATGCAGGCATGAACCCACTATCGAGCATAAATACTCCCTCTTGGAGTTACAAGCATCTACTTGGCCAGAGCATCTACTAGTAACGGAAAGCATGCAAGATCATAAACAACACATAGATATAACTTTGATAATCAACATAACAAGTATTCTCTATTCATCGGATTCCAACAAACGCAACATATAGAATTACAGATAGATGATCTTGATCATGTTAGGCAGCTCACAAGATCCGACAATGATAGCACAATGGGGAGAAGACAACCATCTAGCTACTGCTATGGACCCATAGTCCAGGGGTAGACTACTCACACATCACACCGGAGGCGACCATGGCGGTGTAGAGTCCTCCGGGAGATGATTCCCCTCTCCGGCAGGGTGCCGGAGGCGATCTCCTGGATCCCCCGAGATGGGATCGGCGGCGGCGGCGTCTCAGTAAGGTTTTCCGTATCGTGGCTCTCGGTACTGGGGGTTTCGTCACGGAGGCTTTAAGTAGGCGGAAGGGCAAGTCAGGAGGGGGCACAGGGGCCCCACACCATAGGTCGGCGCGGCCAGGGGGTGGGCCGCGCCGCCCTAGGGTTTGGCCACCCTGTGGCCCCACTTCGTTTCGTCTTCGGACTTCTGGAAGCTTCGTGGAAAAATAGGCCCCTGGGCGTTGATTTCGTCCAATTCCGAGAATATTTCGTTACTAGGATTTCTGAAACCAAAAACAGCAGAAACAAAGAATCGGCACTTCGGCATCTTGTTAATAGGTTAGTTCCAGAAAATGCACGAATATGACATAAAGTGTGCATAAAACATGTAGATAACATCAATAATGTGGCATGGAACATAAGAAATTATCGATACGTTGGAGACGTATCAGCAGGCAACACCATGTTTCTGGGGACGCCATCAACTTTTACACCTTTGTTGAATATCATGTGAGTTGCTATGCATATTCGTCTTGTCTGAAGTAAGGGCGATTTTCATGATCAAATGGTTTGAGTATGCATATTGTTAGAGAAGAAAATTGGGCAGCTAACTAAAGCCATGAATCATGGTGGAAGTTTCAGTTTGGACAATTAATCCTCAATATCTTATGAGAATATTATCTGTTGTTGAATGCTTATGCATTAAAAGAGGAGTCCATTATCTGTTGTCTATGTTGTCCCGGTATGAATATCTAAGTTGAGAATAATCAAAAGCGAGAAATCCAATGCGAACTTTCTCCTTAGACCTCTGTACAGGCGGCATAGAGGTACCCCTTTGTGACACTTGGTTGAAACATATGCTATGCAATGATAATCCATGTTAATCCAAGCTAATTAGGACAAGGTGCGAGCACTATTGGTATACTATGCATGAGGCTTGCAACTTATAGGATATCTTATACATAACACATATGATTTATTACTACCGTTGACAAAATTGTTTCTATGTTTTCAAAATGAAAAGCTCTAGCACAAAAATAGTAATCCATGCTTCCCTCTGCGAAGGGCCATTATTTTACTTTATGTTGAGTCAGTTCACCCACTTCTTTCTATCTTAGAAGCAAACACTTGTGTCAACTGTATGCATTGATTCTTACATGTTTACCTATTGCACTTGTTATATTGCTTTATGTTGACAACTATCCATGAGATATACATGTTGAAGTTGAAAGCAACCGTTGAAACTTAATCATCCTTTGTGTTGCTTCAATGCCTTTTACTTTGAATCTATTGCTTTATGAGTTAACTCTTATGCAAGACTTATTGATGCTTGTCTTGAAAGTACTATTCATGAAAAGTCTTTGCTATATGATTCAGTTGTTTAGTCATTATCTTTACTATCACTTCATTCACTTCATATGCTTTACAATAGTATTGATCAAGATTATGTTGGTAGCATGTCACTTAAGAAATTATCATTGTTATCGTTTACCTACTCGAGGGCGAGTAGGAACTAAGCTTGGGGATGCTTGATACGTCTCAAACGTATCTATAATTTCTTATGTTCCATGCTAGTTTTATGACAATACCTACATGTTTTGTTCACACTTTATATCGTTTTGATGCGTTTTCTGGACTAACCTATTAACGAGATGCCGAAGTGCCAGTTCCTGTTTTCTGCTGTTTTTGGTTTCAGAAATCCTAGTAAGGAAATATTCTCGGAATTGGACGAAATCAACGCCCAACATCTTATAATTGCACGAAGCTTCCAGAACACCGGAGAGGCACCAGAGGAGAGCCCTAGGGGGGCCCACACATGTGGGCGGCGCGGCCCAGGGGGGGCGCCCCCTGTTGTCTGGCGGCCTCGTCAGCCCTCCGACTCCGACTCTTCGCCTATTTAAGTCGTCCTGACCTAAATCTTCGATACGGAAAAACCACGATACGAGAAACCTTCCAGAGCCGCCGCCATCGCGAAGCCAAGATCTGGGGGACAGGAGTCTCTGTTCCGGCACACCGCCGGGACGGGGAAGTGCCCCTGGAAGGCTTCTCCATCGACACCACCGCCATCTTCATCACCGCTGCTGTCTCCCATGAGGAGGGAGTAGTTCTCCATCGAGGCTAAGGGCTGTACCGGTAGCTATGTGGTTAATCTCTCTCCTATGTACTTCAATACAATGATCTGCCTTACATGATTGAGATTCATATGAGCTTTGTATCACTATTCATCTATGTGTTACTCTGGTGATGTTATTAAAGTACTCTATTCCTCCTTCATGATGTAATGGTGACAGTGTGTGCATCATGTAGTTCTTGGCGTAGGTTATGATTGTAATCTCTTGTAGATTATGGAGTTAACTATTACTATGATAGTATTGATGTGATCTATTCCCCCTTTCATAGTGTAATGGTGACAGTGTGTGCGCTATGTTAGTTCTCGGTCTAAATTGCAATGATCTATTATGCACTCTAAGGTTATTTAAATATGAACATCGAATGTTGTGGAGCTTGTTAACTCTACACAATGAATGGTGTTCATCATCCAACAAGAGAGTGTAGAGTGGTTTTATTATGTGATCAATGTTGAGAGTGTCCACTAGTGAAATTATGATCCCTAGGCCTTGTTTCCAAGCACTGAAACTCCGTTTATTTACTGTTCTGTTGCATGTTTACTCGCTGCCATATTTTATTCAGATTGCTATTACCACTCATATACATCCATACTACTTGTATTTCACTATCTCTTCGCCGAACTAGTGCACCTATACATCTGACAAGTGTATTAGGTGTTTTGGGGACACAAGAGACTTCTTGTATCGTGATTGCAGGGTTGCTTGAGAGGGATATCTTTGACCTCTTCCTCCCTGAGTTCGATAAACCTTGGGTGATCCACTTAAGGGAAACCTGTTGCTGTTCTACAAACCTCTGCTCTTGGAGTCCCAACACTGTCTACAAGAATAGAAGCACCCGTAGACATCAAGCACTTTTCTGGCGCCGTTGCCGGGGAGGTAAGGTAAAAGGTGTTCACATCCTCCAACTACTAAGCTATTTCCTAGCACTGTTGCTGGTGTGTGAGTGCTCGAAGATATTTCCTTTAGATCCTGCAATTATATCTTTTTGTTTCTTGTTTTCACTAGTTAGGCTTAATGGAAAACAACAACAAAATGAGAGATATTTATGAACTTTATCTTGAATTAGGACATGATGTGTTTGAAGAGAGAATTGAAAAACCCATGGAACTTTATATGCATGCTAATGGGAATGTTATTAGTATGAATGCTTTGAACACCATTGTTGCCAATGCTATGGAAAATTCTAAGCTTGGGGAAGCTGGTTTTGATGAGCATGATATTTTTAGTCCCCCAAGTTTTGAGGAGAAAATTTACTTTGATGATATTTTGCCTCCTATTTATGATGATTACAATGATAGTGGTATTTTGGTGCCACCTACTATGGAGGATAAAGGTTATTATGATTATACCATGCCTGCAATTTATGATGATTACAATGATGGTTATGGTAGTTTTACTCCCACTATTACTAATAAAATTGATTGCTTATGTGGAGAGTAATAATTTTATGCATGTAGCTCATGATAAGAATGCTTTATATGATAGTTATATTTTTGAGTTTGTTCATGATGCTACTGAAAGTTATTATGAGAGAGGGAAACATGGTTATATGCATCTTAATAATATTAAGTTTCCCCTCTTTATGTTGAGAATTGTGAAGTTACTCTTGTTTTATCTTGCTATGCTTGTCACTTTGTTCTTCATGAATTTATTTGTGTACAAGATTCCTATGCATAGAAAGTGGGTTAGGCTTAAATGTGTTTTGAATTTGCTTCTTGATGCTCTCTTTTACTTCAACTCTTATTTCTTGCGCGAGCATCATTAAAATTACTGAGCCCATCTTAATGGCTATAAAGAAAGCACTTCTTGGGAGATAACCCATGTCTTTATTTTACTTCCGCACTTTTGTTTTATATTTGAGTTTTGGAAGTTGTTACTACTGTAGCAACCTCTCCTTATCTTATTTTATTGCATTGTTGTGCCAAGTAAAGTCTTTGATAGCAAGGTTCATACTAGATTTGGATTATTGCGCAGAAACAGATTTCTGTCTGTCACGAATTTGGGCAGGGTTCTCTGTAGGTAACTCAGAAAAATCTGCCAATTTACGTGCGTGATTCTCAGATATGTACGCAACTTTCATTCAATTTGAGCATTTTCATCTGAGCAAGTCCAGTGCCTCTAAAAAATTCGTCTTTACGGACTGTTCTGTTTTGACAGATTCTGCCTTTTATTTCGCATTGCCTCTTTTGCTGTGTTGGATGAATTTCTTTGTTCCATTAACTTCCAGTAGCTTTGGACAATGTCCAGAAGTGTTAAGAATGATTGTTTTACCTCTGAACATGTGAAATTTTGATTATGCACTGACCCTCTAATGAGTTTGTTTCGAGTTTGGTGTGGAGGAAGTTTTCAAGGGTCAAGAGAGGAGGATGATATACTATGATCAAGAAGAGTGAAAAGTCTAAGCTTGGGGATGTCCCCGTGGTTCATCCCTGCATATTTCAAGAAGACTCAAGCGTCTAAGAGCATCTCCAGTCGCGTCCCTCAAAAAACGTCCGGCACAAATGATTTGGGGCACGTTTAGGACCGCACCGGACAAAAAAAGATCAAATATCTGTACAGAAAAGAGACCCTTTCCAGCCGCGTCCCTCAAACAGCGTCCGGATGCATGCATTTTAATAGAAGGGACCACCCCATGTGGGAAAAGTAGGTGAGAGAAAGTGTGGGGAAAGAGAATGGCATGTGGGGACTAGGGGCTGCATGCATGCATATGGGCTCTCATTTTAGAATCTCTACCGGCGACGCCGGACACAAAATGAGGCGCTATTTAGCTTTGGGGGACGCGACTGGGACGCGATTTTCTCCATTTCTTGTCCGCCGTCCCCCAAACGCCGTTTGGGGGACGCGACTGGAGATGCTCTAAGCTTGGGGATGCCCAAGGCATCTCCTTCTTCATCAACAATTTATCAGGTTTCTTCTACTGAAACTATATTTTTATTCGGTCACATCTTATGTACTTTACTTGGAGCGTCTGTGTGCTTTTATTTTCATTTTATTATTTTCATTTTCTGAATAATTTCATGCTTGTGTGGGAGAGAGACACGCTCCGCTTTTTCATATGAACACTGGTGTTCTTAGTTCTATCTTTAATGTTCATGGCGGAGTTTACTCTTTTTATTATTGTTTACTCTTTTTATTATTGTTTACTCTTTTTCGCTTTTCTTTTTTATTTCTTTTTATTTTTCAGATTCAAAAATACCAAGATTTAAAAATGTTCCAATTCAAGAAAGTGCAAATTCAAAAAATGATAAAATTTTAAAATGTTCAAAATTAACAAATTTACAGTTTTTTTTTTAGAAAATCACTTTAAAAATATTTAAGTTCAAAAATGTTCAAATTTTAAAAAATCAAATTTAAAAATATTTAGATTTTAAAATTTTCATATTAAAAAACTTAGTAGTTTTTAAAAATATCTTTAAAATAAAGTTTTCAAAGAAAAAGAGGAAAAACAACAACAACAGAAAAATATAAAAAAAACGAATGAGAAAACGGGGCCGGCCCAGCACCCCCGCTTGGGGTGTACCGGACTGCATGTTTCTCTCGAGGCTTATGGGCCATGTTTGCCTGGGCCTCAAACCAAGGTGAACTTGTGTGGGCTTCATGTGGACATCGGCTCATTCCTACCAGGGCCTAGCCGGTCCATGATCTTCTCCAGCAGCAACAACTCAACTCCGCACCATTTTCTCCTGTCCCTCTCCGGCCGGAGATCCACACCACACCGCCCCGCCCTCCGCCGGCAGCCTACGCGATGCAGTTCTTCAGCGGATCCTCGCTGACGTCGGTCGCGCCGGATTCCAGCCCTGCACCGGCGGCGCCGCCGGGGACAGGCACGGGCGCCAACGCCCAGCTGATCTACATCTTCAACCGCAACGGCGTCTGCCTGCTGTACCGCGAGTGGCACCGCCCGCTACGCACGCTCGCCCGCAACCAGGACCAGAAGCTCATGTTCGGTCTCCTCTTCTCCCTCCGCTCCTTCACCGCCAAGATCGACCCTACCTCGTACGTGTTTCTTTACCTCTTCTCTTCCGTTTCTGCTCTAGAGGGTGGAGGTTGCCTAGGACAATGATTTAGAGATGATCGTGGTCACATGATGTCATTGAGTTCTCCAGATTAGACTTCATTTACTCATAGACTGGATTTTTCTTGAAACGAAGATCCAGTGAGTTTGTTGGTACTAGTACATGCTAATCCACGACTTTCACACTATGACTAATTTGACAAAATAAAATGATGTACTAGGACTTTGCCCTACATATTAGGAGGATGAACTAGAGTGAAGGGTAAAGTTATAAGGTAGACAGACCTGAAGAACTTCTGTTCATGTCGCCATGATATTAGAATTTATATTTTACACGCAATGGACTGGACTTTTCTTGAAATGAAGATCCAGTGAGTTTATTGACTAATTGATCCGGCAAGAGCTATTCACATTATGCCTAATTTGATAAAAGAAAAATTACTAGGACATCGCATTACAAACTAAGAGGAACCAGGTAAAGTGAGGACTGAAGGTAAAGGCCTAAGGGAGACAGAGACCTAAAGAACTTCTGTTCATGTCGCCATAATATTAGAAGCTATTCTACCGATGGTACACGCAAGGGAATTTTGACATAAAAATTAGCAAAAGGGAACATTTGATCTTCCTCCCTAGCACTTTCTGTTTTTTCACATACATGCAGCGAATGTAATGAGCGCCAGAATTATTCAAAATTTTGTCACTTGCTTGTTTGTATAGTACATGCCTACCGAAGTTGATGGTAGGTATGGTCTAAAATATTGGTCAAAGTATGAGTGTCAAAATGTGTGAGATTAAATGTGTAAACCTTTTAGAATTCTAGCCACTGCAATAATTGTATAGAACCTACAAAACTTTATTCCCAAACACTGTTCCTCTACCGTCTCTTTCCCAAATAACAGTATAACCTAGAAATTGCAATTGTCAATGGATTTTTTTGGTACATCTAAGATCCTAGAGTCACAGTTAGCTCATGAAACTCTTGCATATGCAGAACAGAAAATGGGAATCTTGGGGCGCCACTACTGCCAGGTCAGGGATGCTCATTTCATAGCTTCAAAACGAACACTTATAAATTGAACTACATGGAGAGCCCATCTGGTATAAAGGTTAGTTGATGTGCTATTTATTTTCTTACCCTGCTGTCTTCCATTCTCAAATTTATTATGCTTTTATTTTGGCTGGTGAAATAACTTGGTTAGCTTCTGTTAAATGAAGGTTATTTTCTGGATAACCAAACATCCTATCTATGGAAACTCTTAAGATTTGACCAAATATCCTATCTATTAAAACTCTTAAGATTTGACCAAACATCCTATCTACGAAAACTCTAAGATTTGACCAAACATCCTATCTATGAAAATTAAGATTGGGTCGAGTAACTCCAAACTAATGCAATCCAGCAATTCTGTCACTTCAGTCAACACCATGTAGTGTGAGCCGTAATAGTAGAAGTATCAAGGCAACCTTGTTTCATGCAGACCTGTTCCACTATACATATATGCCTTAATAATGATTGTCACCGTCCACCTTTAGCGTTGTAGTTCTTGTGCCATGTAATTATCATCTGTTCAAAACTATTTCCACTCACTGACAATGCCACTTTATATAGCTTATTCTACTTACCCATCCAAGAACTGGTGATCAACGAGATGCACTGAAGCATATCTACAGCTTATATGTGGAGTATGTTGTAAAGAATCCTCTGTATGCTCCTGGCAGCCCAATCAAGTAAGTTCTGCTTCTCATTGGAAAAAATGTCAGTTGCATGATTAGGTAAAAGCAATTGTTAATACAAGTAGGCTTGAAAGGATGGGATCATTTTCATATTTTGTTCAACTATTTATATGAGGCATCCTTTTTATTTCAAACTGAATAATTGGTATATAATTTTATCAACTAAGAGGGGGAAAAGTCAAGGAATTATGATTAACATAGTAACAATTAAGATCTCATGCCTACCATACCAAGAATCCTATATGTATGCAGAATTTATTTCGTATACGAGAACAAATCAAGGAAGAAGACCTATGATTTTTCATTCAGCCATAAGTGCTATATCAGTTGATTTGCTTGAGAAGTAATCAAGAACTCATGTTTATAATCACTATCAAAACGTGGCCATTCAAGCTATTCATATATTTCTCTCCTAATATAGTTATTTCAATAAGCTCTGGTGCTAGTTTTAATTAGAGTCAACCAAACGAAGATGGTATTTTGGCTCATGGGACAAGATGCTCCCATTACGGAAAAGACATTTAGAAATGTTCAAAAAATATTCAATTTTTATTCTTCACAATGTACATGTGCTTGTCTTTTACATGTCCTCAAACATTTTGTGAATAAATTTTTTTATAGTGTCATAGGCAAAAAAAAAAAAGAAAAAGTCTCATGAAAAATCATTGTGTAGCACTGAAAATTGTTTTTTTAGACAGGTCGCAAAAATATGTCTTTGTTCCATGAAACTTTATATGCGCACCAAGAATATTTAGATGTATACCCGAGATTTTTTTCAGAATTTTTTGATATTTTGAATATGTTTTCTCACAATGGGAGTATCTAGTCCTTATGAGCCAAAGTGGATTTCCACACCCGAACTACATATTCTGTTGTTGCATGGTGATATATTGATATCCATACGCAGCAACTTTCAGTTTCGCTAGCTACTTGGTTCAGTTCTGTAGTTTCATGAGCATACTTTTATTCGCAGGTGTGAACTTTTCAATAAACATCTCGATCAGTATGTGAAAACATTGATTTAATCCCATCCAGGTAACATTCTATTATTAGTACTTGCATGTGATGTTTGTGTGGAAGCTTGATAAATCAATAACTGGTTCTGCACAATGTTATACATAATTAATTGTATGGGTGGTCGACAATCTGTATGTAATTACTTAGCTTAATTCTCCTATTTCATTTTAATATAAAATCTCATCTATCTTCCTTGAGCCATATGTCATGGTAGATATTGCTAATTGACACGAAATATATTCTAGTATTTGCATGAAACAAGTTATCTGTTAAATTAAAAGTGTGACTTATTCACTACAACATATATAAGGTCAAACCTGCATTGCATGTGTGCAATGACTAATCTTGATCTAAAGAATGAGCATTAGATGGTAACTTCACAGCAACGATTAATGCTTCATAGCTCTACATTCCCCTCAGGATGTATGAATAATTGAGCTCAGTTTAAAATGGTGAACTAATGCCAAATGTAAATACTAGTTTTCCTTTTTGTTCGTAAGCAGTCAACTGCATGTTATATTTTTCTCATGTCGTCGAGCTTTTGAAGATCAGAAATGTTTTCAGCATCGTATGAGCATGCAGAACCCTTTGTTCTGTTGGACTGCTGGCGAAGAATGTTCGCCATTGTGTTTCAGTGTTCGGTTGATGCTGTTGAACTCTTCTAGGATTGATACTGCAAATACAGGCCTAGATGTATATTGTCACATAGTTTCCTTACAAGCACTGCAATGTTTCGTTGCAGGTTTCGCTAGCGGGAACAGCATATCATGCTTTTGTGGAAAATTCTGCACCATATGGCAGTGGTGTCTCTCTGTGACTTTATTTGATAATTCTGTTGTTGTGCAAGTGTTGCTTCCAGGATGATACAAGACTTCTCCGTGCAAAAATGGTCCTGTTCTCACTGTTTGCACCCTGTATTAGATGGTCTTCTTGTGTATTGGTTACTATGTATTCTGACCACACTCGTGTAAATTTAATTGCTTCGTTATGAAGGATTATCTCAAAATGGAATTTGACTTGTCGTTTCATTTGTTCTGTGTCTTGTCTGATGATTCGTCCATGTTTTATCTTGTTTCTGATCATATATTTTCGTCACTGGTTTATCAGTATACTCACCACAGAACATTGAGTAACAGTAAAATGGAACTACCATGACCTCTCCACAGCGATTTAACGTCCATGGCCGTTCAATCGAACGATCTAATGGTGTGAAATCTGTTTGCCGCACCGAACTAGCATTCTTACCGATCCGTTCTCGTTAAAAGAAGCCATTTTCGCTCTAAAGGCCCATTTTCGTTTTAGGGCTTCTACTCTCAGCATTGTGTTAGGCCGCACCAGGTTACTTGGGCCCCTAAACGGTTAACGGACCTACGTGTTTGGGCCTGAAACAAATTAAGTCACGTACGGGTGGTAGAAAAAAAACAATATATCTTCATCGTTCTCGCTCGTATGGCTGCACAGCTAATCCTCCTCCGGCGCCAATCCTCCTCCGCTGCGCACTGCGCTGCCATTAGACCCCGCCTGCGCCGCCGACTCCCACTACCGTCTGAACAGCGATGGTAGGTTAGGATTTAGGAACTCCCCGTCTTGGCGTTTTTTAGTTCTATTTCAGCATGATTTTGAGACTAGCGTTGACCAATTTCGATTCTTCTCCGGCTAAGGCACCGGCCAAATTGGCATTCCCTGCAGGCCGTTGACTGGGCTCTCTCCAAACATGCCTACGATTCGCACAGCCATTCTAAGACCAGGCCCATCATCTTAATCGGAGGAACGATTGTCCTTCTACACGAGTTAACTGTATCTACCGGCGCCCTAATGATGGATTCATGGTGGTAATTTCTACCCATTCAATCCGTCCTGTGATTATGACGATTAATCGAGCGTTACTGTCAGTTCTCCCTTCTCTTGATATAAATATGTGACAGCACCGTGTCTTTGCTGAGAGGGGATATTCCGCAACTAGTTGCGCCCGCACCCCATTTTTGTTCTGACATTTCCAAGTTTCCAAAAAATGCAAACTAAAATTCTAGACATACATTCTATTGTATCTTGTCCATCTGTGAAATTTCATCCAAAAATATGTCAAAATGTGGCCTACACAAAAAGAACAAATGATGTGTAAATAGTACGTGACACTATTTACGTACGTCTTCTCTTTTTTACACAGGTCACATTTTGACATATTTTTGGTTGAAACTTCACAGATGCACAAGACACAACACAATGTATGTCTAGAATTTTAGTTTACATTTTTTGGAAACTGAGAAGTGTCACAACCAAAAATGGGGTGCGGGCGCAACTAGTTGCAAATGAGAGTTTCTCGTCTTTGCTCAAAACTTCCATCTCACATTGGAGGCTGTGGGTGTGAGGGTGTTCCAGGCAGTCGTGTAGGTGTGCGCAGGGAGGTAGTCAAATCCCGAGCAAGGCATACCCACGTTCGAGCATGGCGGCGGCGGGGAGGACCACGGTGTGGCTGCAGTGCCGCCATGACTTCCATCCCGGTAAGGAGTTATGTAACACCAATCTTCCATGGATTTGATTCTGAATTTCGATCCCCACCCACTATATTTCGTACTTTCAGTAGCAGCCAAGTTTTTTGCCTAGGTAGTCGGCTTCATGCTTTGGTGCAGATTCGACATGTGTTTCTTTTTCGTTCTCACCTATCAGACGACCAACTATGAGAATGTTATTATGGTTCCCAATGTTTCATGGACAATTCAACGGTATCTTTTGTATGGCTACTGTCAAAAATCCAGTTATCTTATAAGCTTATTGAGCTCCTGGCATGTCATTAATGATCGATGAATTATTGTATTCTTCAGCGACAAATTGTACCAAAGGAATGAGGCATCAAAAATATTTATGTTCCCTGTTGAATGGATCTTTTCTCAAGGCTGTATATGTTTATATAACTACAGTCTTCTTCTATCCCCTTATTGTCAACGTTTTTGCCAAGCAAGTTGCTGAAATATTTATACATTGTTTCTAAAATCGATATGTATACAGCCTGTGTGATATCGTTACTTGTGCAGAATGCTGCTTACCGCTTGAATTTTTTGAATTGTTAATTCATTAAATTCTTACATGGAGGTGCTTGTTCTCATGGATATGAGCTATTGATCTATCACTACGGCGGAGATATTCGATGAAGATTGGTCCAAGAAGAGTTGTTTCCTGTTCTCTACATAAGGTTATTTTCAATCCCTAATGTTGCATTCAGATTAGTACTAATTTTCTGATGTGATCTGGCCTTTTGTTATATGGTTTTCTGTTTCAGGGGCTAAGAGAGTTTGTTTGCTTATATCATTGGCACTGCTACTGATTGCCTGCTGCAGAATGATTCCCCTAAGACTTTGTCAGCAACCACTTATCACTTGGTTACTAGGAGTTTATCAGAAAATGCTAACTGTTAATACATTCTGTGCAGATAATTCATTTCATTTGCAAGCACAATGTTCTCCATCTGAACAAACCTGGAGCTAGGTTTGTAAATAATGGTCTGCCTTAGATACCCAGAAGTTGTGTTGCCAGTTTAATGATTCTTCACATGAAGCAGCTATCCAAATCATATCCACAGTTTTACCTCATTTTGCCAATTATAACTTGGAATATGCTTATTTTCTGGCCGAACTAAGTCCAGTTGGCTGGATTTAACCAAAATTTTAGTGGCTGCACCTTTTAGCTCTGCTATAATACTTGTGTGCATATGAAGAAGATGTAAGGTATCAAGTTAATTATTGGCTCTATGTTTAGTTCAAGTACAAATTTAAGGGCTGAAGCTCTTGTTACTTATAAGGAAGTGTGGGCTATGCTGGGAATAAGAGGCTTTTGATTTTCTTTTTATCATTTCCATCCAGGAATCAATCAACTCTGAAAATACGTATATAATTTGATATAAAATATGGAGAACTTTCAGTTAAGCAGTCCATTCTTGTTTCGTTACACACCCTCTACCTCACATAGTTATGTCTTCCCATCTTTGTATCATGTTATGTTGGGACAATCGCTCATCTTTTTCTGTCTCATGCTGTTCCTTTTCTTGATTAATCATAATTCACGTTGAACCCTTTTTCTGAAAAATGTGTGTGCTCTTGAAGAAATTATGATATTATAACATCGGAGGGAATTCCCCCAACGATGCATCTGAAGGATTTCTATTTTCATTACCATAATAATAGGACATGCAATCAAATAAATCAGCAACCCACCATAATAGAAGACATGGAGAAGCTCAAGAAACTCGGTAAAATAATTTTGAACTGATATCTCCATTTACTACCTCTCATGAAGCACTACAGAAACACATGGCAGCCAATCAGTTCTATTATATCCATATATTTTGCAACACATTACCAAGTAAAATATACAACACCTACATATAATCATGGACGGTGGACTGCCTCCTGTCCAACTTGCAGTATGCAAGTGGAGAAGCAGCCCTGTCCGCTCGAGACGGGGAAGGTGAGCACTGGCCTCAGAGGGCCTCTCACATGCAGCCTGCACTACAACAATGACATATGCCATCAGAGTATATTACAGTAAGTAATCTTGTGTGGTTACAATGTTTAAGTATGATCTGAACGAAACACGGAACTGCATTAAACAAGTCGATGTCACAAATATTCAGTGGCATATAATCAATTAAAGAAAGGACCATAGCAATTTTACCATGAAGCAAATCGATCTCCCTCTACAGGATATTAATCACTTCCAAATTAAAGAGCAATGGTTGCCTGACTGTGGTTGGCATGTATTTTCACTTTTAAGAAATTGCAAGATCTTATTTTAAAAAAATCCACTCGTGAAACATTGTTGTCAGAAGGAAGACGACTTCACTACGATTTATAACAGATGTTTCAATTACCATATGAAACAAGTGAGCTGGACTGGAATACTGAACTAAAAGTGTAATTGTTAGGATTAAATTTATCATTCTTATGAAGTTGGTTATAACATTGTTTTTATCTAATGGATACCACATCTGGTTGGTTTCATCGGAACAAAAGGTATTGCAAATTGTTGTACACCGTTGCATAGAGTTATGTGAGTTCAGTACTCTGCTTGAGCTCTGTAAGAAATATCTCTTAATATCTGATGTAGTCATATTGATAGGTTAAGTTTATCTATGGAATTCACTGAAATCTTAAAGATGGCAGTATGAGAGCTGGACCTCATTTAGCATCCTATCACTCCAAGTTTGACTCCAGTTCTGAACGTATAATCATCTGTTTCAGCATAATTAAACTCTCCGCTTGTACACATTTGTTCATCCCTGAATATGCCGAAGTAGTAGACAATGAAACTTGATGGAAAAACTGCAAGACTAAAGGATATTGTAGTTAAAGCTCACTAGGCCATGGAAAATAACTAACATCAATTTTGACAACCGAAACTCTACAAAAATTTAAATTTACAGAAGCTAACCGCATAGTATCTGAATGAAACGAAATGGTAAAAAAATGATATAACATTTATGATGAAAAACTAAATCTGAAGTAACAGTAAACCCTAAACTTAATGCTCCGAATGTCTCCCAACCAGCCCTAGATTTTGATCGGCCAAATATGATACAAAGAAAGATAGAGGATGAGTGGTAGAAGGAGCGTACCAGAAAGTAAGATACAAACAGCAGGTTGAGAGACCTGTCTCGCGCTCAAGTGCTGCCGCCGCATTGATGCCGGCTTCAGCCCATCAAGGAGCTCAGGGAGCCCTTTAACCCACCCTCTCCCTAACCTCCACCGGCGACCGCTGATGCACGAATGGTGACTTCAACATCCTCCATGTCAACCAGATGCAACACCAGTCGCCTGCACTTGAGTCGGAGACCATGCGGGATGCAAGAAGTGGGAGGGAAGAACGAGATGGTAGAAGGTATAACATGGCGGTGGTGCATCTCTGTTAGGGATATCCCGTCGAGCTTGAGATCATGGGTGCAACGACGAGGCGCGGCGGGCAAAAAAGAGCATGCCCTCATCCTTGTCGAGGTGGGGCTGATGTAGTGGAGGAAAGATGGCGACTGCAGCGACGGTTTGATTGATCAAAAATTCCTCATCGGGGCGCTGGAGAAACCACCGCCGTTTGCGGGTGGGCGGGTACAAGGTCGCGAATGAGGAGTGGGGCAAGAGCCGCACGACGAAGGACGAACGGGAGGAAACGGAACAAGTTCGTTCTTTCTAGGTAGCACAGATAGAGATATATCTGATAGCAACAACAACGGGGGTTAACCAACCATAACGTTAAGCGGAATATTATTTGAAATTTGGAACGTCCATGTCTTTTACCCATATATTTATGACAATTCCATTTATTTATATTAAGAAGGACGGGCGCAGCAACGCGCGCTATTATGGTCTAGTTATGTCCTATGACTGAGATGCATCTAACTGGTTCGAAGAGAATAAGGAACACATCACCACAGAAAACTACTCCTTATTCTTTGACACGAGGATGTTGATAGTAACTTGTGCTACCTAAACTTCAGTGCGACATGATGGACACAGAAACTCACAAAGATTCATCGCTGGTCGTGCAAGGTTCACATATTTTTCTTCCTTCGAGCACAATGCTTACTTTGTCATTTTGTGAACGAATGGAGTTTGCTTGGAATGTACATTACTGCTCTTACTTCTTTTTAAAACGGGTAGTACCATACTGCCGCTACTTCCATGGGTCGTGAGAACAAAACGTGGACGCTGCATCTCCCTCATCGTTTTTCTTTTATCATGGACGCCGTTCTACGCACACTGTCTTGTCTAAGGCAGTTTGCAGGACTTGTTAATTCGTTCCAAGAGATACCCAAATCTTCAGAATGTTTTAACTTTTAACAAACAGGTACAATGCACGCATGTACATAGTTGCCTGCTCCATTAGACCATTACCAGTGCTATCAGCTACCTCGTGCCCTGCAATGCCGTAACTTCTCTTCTCGCATAGTATGCCTCTGTCCAGGTGCACTGGTATTACCTCGCTTTCTTGTACATGTTCAGTATTACAACTCACGGAGTACAACACAGTTGTCGCGGGAGATGTCCTATTTTAAAATTACAGAACATTCACAAGTTTCACTTATGTAAATAGTTGCACGAATCCAACTGACCTACAGTAACTTTTCTTGCTTCTTTTGGCTCCGTCCGAGCTACATCCATGGCATCCTGAACAGCGGACAGAACATGTTTCTTACAGAGATCAGATCTTTGCAGTGCAGCAGCAGCCAGCAGCTTACGACAACTGCACGAAATGGATAGCTTGTACATGACTGAAGAGATGGATCCTTGCTGCACATCTACAGGATTGTGTACGTGCGTTGGGATAAACTTCCTATTCCTATGTAAAACATCGATCTAGGCTGGTAATTAGGCAAGGATAGACCTTTCCCCTCGTGACAAAATATGCACTGATTTTTTCAACACTGATTGAACCATGGAAGCGACGTACCACACTAGCTCCCGATTCTGCTTGGCCTCTCATTGTTGCGTGATGTGTCACTTGTGTGTAGTGTAGAGTGGGCTGAGCTGACCCAAGATTCTCCATCTATCGATGCATGTGCAGTCACTGCCGAAACTTCGTACGTCACTGTTGGCTCCGTAGCTACAACACCACCCAACATGTACCACGCTCCCCGCGTCCTGCTCCTGCCTACTTTACACGGACTATATCCACTTGAACTTGAAGGCTCTTTTCACTCGGTGACACGGAGAGCTTGAGCGTACTACCCCTGAATCTCACCGGAGTTAAATCTAGTCTAATTACTGGTTTGCAGTAGTAACATGCATGTCACCCATTGAAAAAGATAATGTGTTAACAATAGTGAGAGACGATTGGACTAACATACATAATGTGTTATCATCACATAACGCTCCACAATGAAAAATGAATGTACAAAATAGTAAATAAAGGTTCTGCTATATTATCATGCAACTCTATTACAGCACCCACTATGGAGCTAATAACACGGTCTGTTAGCATAAGCATGGAGGAGAGATAGAGCGTAAGTGCATCGGATTTCTCAAAGGGGAGATCTGATCTCATATTCGAGACTAATCGAGGGCATACATTGAATTCCATAGAAATTTGTCGAGTCTAATCCTTTGATCCAAAGAGTGCCATTGGGAAAATTTCTAAGGTCCCTCCAAAATTTCTTTGGATTTCCTTCAATCCAAAGGGGCACGGTTATGGTCCTTGTTGGATCGGAGCCCTAAGCAAAGAAAAACAAAAACAAAAGATGTACATGAGACAAGGTCATAAGTACAACAAATTAAACCACGCCACTCAGAATTCATCCAATTTGCCGATCAATTTCCGGCGGGCCGCATCAATTTCGGCCAATTTCTCGACCCAATTTGAAGCTCACCGACCTTGCGAGGGAAACCTCTGGGAGGGAGGCGCGATGGTGAGCTCTGGGAGGAAGCCACGATAGCTAGGCCTAGAGCTGCCATGCTCGGCCAAGCCTAGGGTGTCGCGGATAACCAGGTTGTCAGGTTGTGGCCCAACTCCTGCATGATTTTCTAGGGATCTGTTAGAAGTTGCTCTAATGGAGTGCAAATCACTCTACACTTTGACATGCTACTACCTTACTTATGTGACATGGCACCTTCTCAAGGAAAAAAAATGATAGAAAAACCAAGCTTTAGGACCATCTACTACGTGCTGGAAAGATGGTTCAAAGACTAAGAGTGTGTTCGGTCTGAGAACCAAGTGGAATGTAATGTCACGATTCCATTTTGGAAGAATAGGTTGGTTCCATTCTTATGTTATGTTTGAGCTAAAATATAGAATGGGTTGGTTCCGTTCTTGTGTTGTGTTCAGTTGGAGATTGGAATGTAACAGATTGTAGGAATAGAAGACGTAAGCATGCGAAGGGTGCGTTTACCAGAATAAAGTTATGAGAGAATAGAGAAGTTGAGCATAGAGTGTGGTTGTCTTTAGCATAGAGGAATTGGGAGATTCCACCGATTTTGAGTGAATATTCTCTTTTAAGAAGCCACCTCATTTCGTTCCATATTCCAACTAAACACCGAAATGAGATGTAGGTGCGGAACCATTCCATTACATTTCACTTGGTGACACGAAGCAAACACACCCTAAGAGGCCTAAGGTGCGGTTCCGTAGCATCGATGCTTGATGTCAAATAAAAAAGCGACCCATAAAATTGGTTCAGTTCAAAGCATAAGATATGTTACACAAGGAAAGAAGCAGAGCCAATCACATGCACACTCTAGCTAGACCTAGTAGCAAAAGAAACAATATTTTCGGAAGCCGGGTCGACCCGGCGGATTGGAACCTGGCAACGCGCGAGGTCGAAATCGGCGGCGTCTGTTGGTGCCGCGAGATTAGTACCTAATATAGCGTGTGTTGAATACGCGATTGACTTTCATTTCTGCATCTTGCATACGCATGTGTATACCAGAGCAGCCTCGTACAATACTGAACGAGCATTTAACGACATTTATTGGCACGGTCACTTAATTGCCATCGGCAGGCGCCAACCTGGTATCCTCTCCCCTGGCCACCAGCTCTCGACGAGACACCATTAAAATGATTAGTTTGGAACACAAAATCTTAAACATACCTTTTATATATATAAATGGTGCAAAAAGTAAAAAAATGAGTAGTTTGGACTAATAAAAATGGACATTTTGTACTAATGGTGCAGCTTGTAAAAAATGTGATGTTGTACTAATTCAAATCAAGTATTTTTTACTAATGGTTCCCTCTTACTACCAAGAGCAGCACAATTAGCACTTTACACATGTAAACGAGAGATTGTGAAATGACATTATTTTTCGAGATGGGAAGCATTCGAGCATTCGACAGAACTTAGAGTGAAAAACATGGTGTAAGCAATAATTAGCAAACACAGTTACACACGTAAAGTGAAAAGGGTTATCTTAATTAACATCAAATTTTCAGAAAGAACAATTCAACAAAAGTAAAAAAAAAGATAGAATTCAACTAATTGGGAATCTAAATTATTAATCTGGGAACAACCAAAAAATGGAATCGTGCATTTAGTTCTTTTTTCAAAACTGGTCAATCAGATGAATGAACTAAAATACATGATTGCTCAGTCGTCGATGAGATATGGAAAGTATATGAACAACATAAAAATACATATACAATTCATCGCCGAACCATTTTGATGGTAAAAGAAATAACACCATTCAACACCTGTCTGTACCAGATCGGAATGAAATCAAAATAATAGAATCAATTTACCAGAAGCATTTGGATTGGAAGAAAATAATAGGATCCCTTTACCAGATCGGACTGAGATCAAAGAAAATGCATACAAATCGAACATGCAAGCCAGGTTGAATCTTTGAAACGAAAAGAAACTTCGCCATGTCAACTGAATCTGTCCAAATCATGCACAGAAAAAAAAAAGAAATACAAAGTACTACTGAGACAAAGTGGGAAGAAATCGAACAGCAGATTGAAAGCCGGCTTCGGCACGGGCCGGCACTGCCGCTGTGGCGGGGCCTCTCAGCTGATGAAGACGGAGCCGGCGCCGCCCCACCGCGACCAAGCGCCGCCTCGACTCGGCCATCGCGCCCGCCGGAGTCCTCTGCCACCCGACGCCCGATCTAGCCCGCACCGACGAACAGCCGCCGCGGTGGTCATCAACGCCGGCCAGGAGGCACGCTGCAGCTCGAGGGCGTGCGTGCCGGTGAGTATCTGGACGCGGCGACTCACCGTGGACGGCCGCTGCTCCCAGCCGAACACCACCTTGACGGCCGCTGCTCCCCGCCGCCGGCCTCCGCCACCAGAGCTAGCTCGGCCAACAATCCCTCCTCCGATTCCCGACCTAGCCTGCAGCGCCGCACTGCCGCTGCGGCATCACTGCGCGGTGGAGCTCGAGGGCTCGGGGGCGGGTGATGGTGGGAGGTGGGCGGCGGCGAGCATCTGCTGCAGGAGGAGCGAGGCCGCGTGGGGGGCGACCTGCTTGAGGATACGAGGAGGAAGAGGCCAAGAGGGGATGCGGCGTGCGGCGGTGTGTCAATCGAGGAGTAATCGTGGGGAAGGAAGGAGAAAAGAAGACAGAGGATTTAATGCGAATACACGTCGGTGGCCGAGACATACATATCAAATACTGCTGAAAATACACACGTTGTCAGACGCGTGCTGCTGTCTGATTGGCTCCGTTTTCATCCTCGCGCGTTGCCAGGTTCCGTTGGGCATTTTCGGAAGCCGGGTGCGCTAACTAAAGTATGGGTATCTAAAACTCTGCTGACAAATCTAGTATGGGTCCTACTTAGTTCTCCGGAATCATTAAGACATTTGGCGCAACGCGCCAGTGTCACGATCAAATCATCAATTAGAGGCCCACGTTAATATACTACGAGCCACGAGTGCCCCGTTAACAGTGAAACGATCCATTCGTGAGCATAGGCTAATCTTGTTTGCGTGCGCGTGCGAGTTGCCTGACAAAACAGTCATCGCGGTCGCAGTGTCTCGTAGCGTCTCTCGTGCTATTCCGTGCAAATTGCTCGCTCACTGCATACAGCCAGGAAATCGATCGTACTAACTTCGTTTCAAAATAAGTGTCTTCGTTTTTTTATATTTAAATGTATCTAGTTGACATAGCACTTCACAATAAACATAAATGACTTTACAAAACAAATGTTCTGTTACCTCCGTTCTAAAATATAAGTTACTACATGATACCACCAACTATAATAGCACCCCATTTCAAATAGAAAACTATAATAGCACCCACCATAACAACACCCGCTATGTTTCTAGAAAAACTTATATTTAGAACGAAGGTAATACTATATTACCATACCACTCTATGAGGCCACTACGGAGTTAGAACCACGGTTTATTAGTATAAGCATGGAAGAGAGTAGAACGTAAGTGCATGGGACTTCTCAAAGAGAAAGATCTGATCTCATATTTGAGACTCTTAGGGCATAATTGAATTCCATAGAAATTTGTCGACTCCAATCCTATGATCCAAAGAATACCATACGAAAAAATTCTAAGGTTCCTCCAAAGTTTGTATGGATTTCATTCAATCCAAAGTGACACGATTGTATTCCTTGTGGATCGAAGGTACGAATTCTAGCATTCCCTAAACAAAAGAAGAAGAAAAAGCAAAAAAGATGTACATGTGAAAAGATCCTAAGTACTACCCCTGTCTATAAATGGATGTCTGAGATTTGTTTAATTTTTTTTTTTTTGAGAACACAGTACAACGCAGACGCTCACAAACACGCACGTACAAACACCCCTATGAACGCACGCACGCACACCCTACCCCTATGAGCACCTCCGAGGGACTGAGCCGGCATATCTTGAGGTTGACGAAGTCACCACTGGCGCCTCGCTGTTGACGGACACGTCACCTACCACTGAAAGCAAAGCGCCGGTTAAATCCTGGAATAAATCCAGGTAAATGCAAACATCCATGTCAAGTCTAGGACTTGAACCTGGGTGGGCTGGTTCCACCACAAGGGACCTAACCACCAGATACATTCAGATTTAAATAAACCTTAGACATCTACTTATGGACAGAGGGAGTGCAACAAATTAAACCACGCAACCCCAAATCCATCGTATTTTCCAGTAATTTTTTGGCAGGCCACATCGATTCCAACATGGTTTTCTAAGGATCCGCTAGAGTTGCTCTCTTTTTTTTGCGAGTGAAGAAACTGTCCGGCACAATTACAGAAAGATCCACACAGAAACAAGAAATTACAGCACAAGCCCTTCTGTAAGTCAACGACATCGTCGCCCATGGCGCCGTCGGTGGCGCGCCGGCGCTCCTACTCTCCTCATCGCCTTGGATCGAGTGCAGCCCCCGAACGCACAGGAAGTCACCAATCGTCGGCCCCGCAAGGCCTACACCAGAGGGCGCCGATGTCGTCGAGCCAAACCACACCACCTTCATCCACGAGTTCTTCAAAGGCGCCAGATCCGCCATCGCGCAGCCACGGAATCCAGCTCGGGGAAGTCGACTCCTGCAGCTCCGAAGAACCGTCAGCTCGACAGGGGTAGCAGACCGACGCCAGGACTCCAGAGAGCTCCGCCATTGACGGGGGGGTCCACCACCAGCAAAACCACTCCGGCCACGCCACCACCGCCTCGACGCCGCCGGCTGGGTACCCAACGCTCACCTACACTATGTACACGGTGCGAATCGGGGTTCCCCCATCCTCCCGCCGTCGGAGCGGCTGGCAGAAGGCGGGGCAGCCACCGATTCGGTGCCGGCGAGGTGGAGAGCACGAGGTTGTTCACAAAACACCTCCTAGCTACTGTAGACGAGGAGGAAACGGTCCAAGGTCCGTATCGGCCACTCGCTAGAGTTGCTCTAGCATGGTGCAAACTGTGGCTATAGACATATTACAACCTTAGAGCATCTACAGTCGCGTCCCTCAAAAAACGTCCGGCAGAAATGATTTGGAGCATGTTTGGGACCGCGCCGGACAAAAAGAGACTAAAAATCTGTACAAAAAAGAGACCCTTCCCAGCCGCGTCCCTCAAACAGCGTCCGGATGCATGCATTTTAATAGAGGGGACCATCCCATGTGGGAAAAGTATGTGAGAGAAAGTGTGGGAAAAGAGAATGACATGTGGGGAGAAGGGGCCGCATGCATGCGTCCGGTCGCTATTTTTGTGTCCGGCGTCCCCGGTAGAGACTCTATGTACAGAGTCTCTACCGGGGACGCCGGACATAAAATGAGGCGCTATTTAGCTTTGGAGGACGCGACTGGAACGCGTTTTTCTCCATTTCTTGTCCGCCATCTCCCAAACGTCATTTGGGGGACGCGACTGAAGATGCTCTTACGTTATGTGACACGGCACATTCCAAAGGATTAGAAGGATAGAAAATTTTAGTATGCGTATCTTAAACTCTGCTGACAAATCTAGTATCCACGGTCCTACTTAGCTCTCCGCAATCATTAAGCCATTTGGAGCAACGCACAGTGTCACGATCAAATAATCAAACTAGAGGCCCCATGTTAAAAATTCAATATATTCAAAGATAAGTATCTTAATCCTCGCTAGATACGGATGTATTCAGATATATTTTAGCAGTAGATTCTCCATCCGTCCCAAGAAACTTGTTTGTGGTTCGAAATGTATGAGGTTTATCTAAATCTGGATGTATCTGGACACTAAATAGCGTTTATATATATCAAAATTTAGACGTCAACAGAGGTAGTATTTAATTTCTAGATATATTCAAACTTAAACAATTTTAGGCAACTTTTGTGAAACGGAGGAGATACATTGGGATCTAGAAAAACTTGAGACTGTTATATTCGGAGGAATGGAATACGTGCCACCATGCGTGTTGAGTTACTAGTGGAGCGATCCACTCGTGAGCATACCCGCATAGGCAGTCTTGTCTAACAAAACAGTGGTCGCGGTGTCTCGCAGCGTCTCTCGTGCTATTCAGTGCAAATCTCTCGCTAGACACAACCACGAATCGATGACACTGAGATGTTTCGTCGTACTCTAGTCGTGCCACGCATGCCGAGGAACTATGCCGCACGGGGGACCTCCTAAAACCAGTAATCAAAGATGACAGTAACACGGACTATGCCCGATCGCGACCTCAACTGTTGGTCTCTACGTGGAATGCTGATCTCATTCGTGCTAGCTGACTCCCCTGGACGGCTGAACACGCCGTCTCCCTCTCTGAGGCCGGCGACTAGGCCAATACAAAATTCACGGCTCCCTCCCCGCCTATCCGGCGCCGTGGCACGCACTGTCTCAGCTCAGTCCCGCCGCTCCGAGCTCCGACAGACCGCCGCCGTGCCGTAACAGTCGGGCGCTCCACGGACACGTCGGACGTTGGGTAGGCAATGATCGGTGCTCGCATCAGCGTACGCCGGCACGCCGCTATCTGGTCCACCAAATCTGCAATTGTTAATTAGCGCAGCCGATTTTCCTGTCCGTATCCGCTAATCCATCATCCGGGACCCCATCCAGATGCCCATTTAACCAAGTTATTTGGCGGGTACAGTACACGAGAGGACAAATTTTGGAGTAATCAATCTTAGCGCTAGATATGAGCAACGCTCGAACGACGGCCGGCGAGGATTCAAAACGGAAGCCACGGCGAGGTTGCAAGGAGACGGAGCTGGTAATCAGGCTTAGCGCTACATATTATGAGCAACAGACGAACCTCTCCTTCTCCAGTTTCCAAACTCAGCCAGCCAAACTGTGCACCTCTTTTCGGCCTCTTATCCATAACTGTTAAAACTGAAGGAGCTATATGAATTAGTTAGATACGTGGCAACTTCAGTTGTTAGTCTGATCCATGGCAACTTTGAACTCAAGCTGGATCTATGTTCAGCAAGATGAATTCATAATCATTTTTCACTAGGTGGATCCGTGGTTACCATTGTTACTTAGTCAGATTCGTGGCTATCTCGGTGCATAAACAAATCCATGGCATATCGGTCACCTTATGCTCGTGGAGGATGAACTCCAAATTCTCTAGGTCTAAGGCACAAATTTTGCCAACTTAGTTCAGGTGAAGTTGGAGACACACGGATGACATCATATACAAAAGTTAGTCGGAATGTCCTCAGAATGATCTCATATAAAAAATGGTCAACGCAAAAGTTGTTCGTATAGTTGAAACGTACAACTGTACTTTTAGAGTCATTTGGATCCAACTTAATTACGGTGCGCCCACAGAGACCTAATAAGATCCGGCTAACTTTCTACGTGATCACACCTGAACTTGAAGATGTGCTTGCAGATGTATTAAGACGGTCCTGGATGAGATAGTGCTCAACACATAAGTTGTTTGTATCATCAAGATGTACAACTTTGCTTTTGGAATCGTCTCGATCTAACATATCTAGACGCATCTGGAGCCGCAGAACCTTCATCTTGATGCATCTGGAGCCGCATAACCTTCTTTGGCATTTTCTATGCATTTTTAGTCGATTTCTGAGAATTCCGTACAAAGTCCCCTTCACTGGTATTTAATTCATGGGAGGCAGAAAACCTCATTTTCGTATTTTATTTATTTCAGGACTTTCTGGATCGCTAAAAATTGAGGGAAAAGTATTTAATCCGTTTTTCACCCGGAGAAGGACTGTGAGTGAAAGAAGTGCGCGAGGGAAGCCACGAGGGCCAAACGGCACCAGGTAGCGCGCCCTACATGTTTGGGCGCGTCACCCATGTCCGCTTGCACCTCGGACATCGTCTCAGCCCCTTTTATACTAGAGCAGAGCCTCCGTTTCACCCAAAAAACCTAAGCCATATTTTCCCGAGATTTATTTTAGCGGCGGCCATGTCGAAAGTCCTCTCCTACTCCGGGAGAGGGCAGATCATGCTGCACCGGTACCTCCGGCGAAGGGGAAATCAACGTCATCGACATCCCCATTCCTCCTTGGCTTGGGAGGAGGCATCTCCATCAACATCTCCATTAGCACCATCATCACCACCATCTCCATGTACGAGATCGACGTCATTCCCTTCATAGTTTGTGTTGAATTGAACCATGTGTTCTTGGATGTTTGTGATTGGCACTTTAACATTATTTGGTGGGGATATTTTATATTCAGATCGTGTTGTAATCATTATGTCTCTGGTCCATATCATATTTGACACTTGGGAGTAATTCCCCACGTTTCTGAGAGCATAGGATGATCTGGCTATGATTCTATATAATGTGCTATGAGTATTTGGTCAAGTTTTCTATCTTTTATGTTGTTCTATGACGTTTTTATGCGAACATCGACTGCATAATACTTCTCCTATATGGGCTCATAGGGTTGCACTTTAGTCTAATGCATTAGTGTTGGAAGATACGGACTAACATAAACCGTTTTCCAATACTATGTGTTGCATTAGAGGGGTTTATGTCGGAGACCAATGATCCTATTGCTATGATGGGACATTCGTGTCTTAATGATACCTATACTTGCACATGAAAATGGCTCTAGAACCCATCATAAGGGGTGTGTTTGCACATATCTATGGCTGCACCTAATTTAGGCTCCGTCCCTAATTGAATAAAGCTTGACAAAATATTTACGATGTTGTTTAGAACTCAAATGCTAGTAAATCCACGCCGCCCTCGAGAATTTGAGTCTCATATAAGAATATGCATTTGAGCTTGTCCTCTTCCTGCATAGAGGATTGGGCTTTTCTTCCATCGAGAGCATTTACTTATTTGCTATTTACTTTCTGCACTTTATTTTTATTGTAAAATAAACACCCAAAAACATCAAAACTGTTACTTTATTGTTACTGCTTTCTTGTCGATTCTGTTAACCGATACCTTCAGCTCCTCGTGGGTTCGACAATATTTCTTAATAAAAAGTACTATAATTGATCTTCTGCAGTTGGAGCAATCAGTTGCATACACCACCTGCTTCAAGTTGAATATGTTGTGTGTAACTCTAAACCTATGGTTACGAGCCACAATATGAAGAAACATGGTGACCGAATGAGGGAAGCATATCTAAACCATATTTCACCCCTTTGGACACCGATAAAACATGGTGACCGAATGAGGGAGGTGACCCCAATCTTTATCTCGAAACGCCTCTGGAATTTCGCGTTCTTCCATCATCTCGTGCCGAACCCACTTGCATACGACGTTGTTGGTTTTCAGCCTAGCCCTCGAAGAATTTCCGATTCGGTGATTTCTAGAGGAGCCTGACCCCTATCCAATAACACGAGTTTTTTTCTGCTTTTCACGAGACTGTATGAAGAGAATGTAAGCTACCAAACACGCCCTAAATCGTAGGGAGCGAGGGTGCTCGGCATTGGATTCCTTTCTTGCTGGAGCACCCATGAGCGTGGATACGGCTCATGTTTAGGGCTGGAGCCTGGAGCTACTCTGACACTAGACTCATCGCGCAATCAAGATCTAAAGAAGTCAATGATGCTGTAATCCAGCCAAAATTTATGAGCCTGATGATATAGTAGTACGTAGTACCAGCGTGCGTGCTCCTCTCCTATGTCGGTAGGCTGACACGTATAGGCGTGGGCGCACACACGAACACGAGAGTGACAGGAAAACACCAGGGTGGTGGCGGTACTCGAGACGTGAGAAGGCTTAACCGCCGGCGCCGTAGATCTCACTGCGTGCATGAATGCGGCCCAAGCAATAACTAGGGTGACTGTATTCCGCATGTGTACACCAGGCGGGGTGCGTGCGTATGGCTGCAGCTGCTGTCACGTACCTCTCGTGTACGTGCGCGAGTACTGCCGTTGTACGTACGTGTATACACACTGAGTGGCAGTCGATTAACTGCAGGGCAGGGGTGCCGAGGTACGCGCTGCGCCAAACCAGCCAAGCGTGCTCAGCGCTTGCTTGCGCACGTACGCCGGAGCTAGCCAGAGCTGCCACGCGCCGGCCCGTTCCCGCCGCGCGGCGCCGTCCGCGCGTGGGCGACCACACCGGTCGACGATCGACGAGACCACGCACACAGCCACCACGCGTCCTGCGCCGGTACACGGCCCCTAGCGGCTAGCCCCCCACCCCTCCGACCATGCCTTTCGCGGCGGCCGATGCACCGTCGAGGCCGGCCATGCCGCCGACGCGACGGACGGGACGCCACGGCACGGAGGCCGCGCCGCGCCAAGCGGCGGACAGAAAGACGACGGCGAAGAAAGCAGCGGATTCCCGTCGACCGCGACGCGAGGCGCTGTCGCAGACGCATCTCATCTCATCTTTCTTTCTCGAACGGAAACATGCTCGGGCGTGCAGATCAAATCCGCCGGGAAAGCGCCGCCGCGGATCAGCCTTTCTCCGTTCTGTTCCAGTTTTGCCCGAATTCCACGACGCACCACTCAGCGTGGCGCTAAAGCTGCTCCTCCGACACAGCCGTCTTTTCACCGCAACATGGTGTTTGCACGGGTCAAGTCACCTAGGACGTCGCTGTTCCATTCCGTCCAGGCCAATCGAATGCACAATATGCAAAGTGCAAAAGTAAAAGAAATGCTAAGACCGGAGTGTTCTAGCTTCTAAATAGGAGCCGATAGGGCATAGGCGCATCCACAGTGCTTTACTGTCAAACGCCGGCAGTGATGTTTTGGCACATGAGATATGCTCCCTTTATTTTAAAATGCATGTTAAACATATTTTAAAATGTCAAAAAAATTGGAACAAAAATTTTGCACATACATCTTTATGTGCTACGCACTCGGAAAGTCGTTTCATGAAAAATCGAATTGTCGTGTGGCGTGTGTAAAAAAGACAAAATTCGGTGCTAAAACAAAGACTTGTAACAAGATAAATTTTCTCTTTTTCACGTAGACTACAAAAAATATTATTTTTCCGTGAAACTTGACGAACATATGTATATTATGGAGATGCAATGAAAAAAATTTGTCAAATTTTTTTAACACTTGGAAATATGTTTTTATGGTAGAGGGATCATACGCACCCGGAAGCCGAAATGAGTTTGTGCTTTAAAAGGTTGTATAGAACATAATAAATTTTGACTGAATTGAAATACTCAATAGGCTTTTCAGAATCACGGTATCTAGGCAAGTTCATCACTTGTCATATTTTTATTATTTAATACCATTTTACTTGCAAGGCAATAACTTATCACTCTTGTATTAAAAAATATTACTTTTCTAAGTACGAATATGACAATGTGGACATGTGGTTGGTAATGTAACCATGGTCTGGTGGAGGTTCCATTGCAGTGGATTATATATCATTTAGGACTAATAATCAATGTCGACTACTGATTCTAGTGTTGTACGTCGTATATTACACGTTACTATAAGATCTTTAATGGAACAAAGAAGTTAGTTGTATCTTTCTCCTATTGCATATCAACGGACTTGATAGGGCTACTTCGCACATAAGGTCAATAGAGATTGTGGTTTGTTTACATATCACACCTGTATCGGTATTTCCGATTAGACTGAATTCGACTTTTTACTCTATAATTGTACATTTGTGACACGTGTTAACCCATTTAGCGGAATTTTACAAAAATATTACATTTAGGACACCATAAATACAGTTTTTTCTAAGTTTATCATTTTTCTTGTTTTTGTTCGATAGGACAGGCATGTTTCGTCGATGCATGTGTCGTGGCAAATTTTGTAAAAATCGGAGAGCATCGTCGACGATTATGTCTAGACTCCTCTTGTCCATTTTTTCCATTCCTCGTCCTACTTTTGATTGCCGGTTATCGTCTCACACCTTGCCCAATGCATACGCACCAGAAAACAAGGATCCAAATATTGTAGAATGCGTAATCTAGACAATTTTGTAGTCAATGAGGTAATTAGTGTCAGAAATGCATAAATAGGGGGTAAAAAGCAAAATTCACTCTTCCGGTTAATATATTTATGGGATATCATAAAATTTATTATGTACTAATAAAATATAATAATAAACGTTTTTGCTATGTACGTCTCAGTTGATTGAGATTTTTTATGTCTCAGTTGACTGAGATTTTCAAGAAAATCTTAGTCAACTGAGACATTTTTTTTTGCGGGGAGTCAACTGAGACATAGACACACTCAATAATAAATACTCATTACTATTTGTCTTTAGGACAGTATCTCCAACTATTAATTAGGATGGCCTGAATATCCATGGATCAAGCCCGATCTGGCGATCTTGATCTCCGACCGAAAATGAAACGAAAATCAATCAGGAAGAGAAACAGGCAAGAGATAATATTTCGGAAGTGTGCACTACTATAGTATGGGCGTGAGTAAAGTCTAAAATAAACCTTGAATTCATAGAGTGTGTTCGGATTAAACCCTAAACTCCCAATCCCTTAAATGAGCACCCTAAACTTAGAATTCCCGGTCTAAGGTCACAGTTTAGTCGTTGCCAAACAAGGGGATTGCTCTGTCCTCTCATCTCTCTCTAACGCCAGTGCCCCAGATGTTATATTCGTCTTCTTCATCTCCTCACTCTGTATCTTTTTTTATCGCTCCTCGAGCGACAGCGGCGCTTCCCAATAGAGCAGCAACAGTTCGGGCGGCCGTCCCCGTCACGCGCAATGCCGGCGATGCCTGCATCCGAATCTGCCTCAGCATTCCCTCCCCTCCAGATCCGTCCAGAGGATGGACGACTGAATCAACTATAGTGGAGCTAGCTGGCTTGTTGATTCATGGACCGCTAGCGAGGAACCAATCGACTAGATACTAGACATCAATCAGCTAGCTAGGTTGTGGTTCGTCGACCAGTTTGATCCACGCATGAACTTTCTTCGGGGAGATACACAGGCGGAAGCAAAGCGCGAGGCCATAGCACGCAAACTCGTTGAGCAGTGAGCAGGCAAGAGGCCCGCCAGAAGACTTTGCTTCTGGTGCCATGACCAGGGCCGCGAGCTCGTAATCGTTGACCTGGACGAGGAGGCAGCGAGCTGTGCACGCTGTAGTAATCGTGCAAGCAGTGCCCGATAGCCCGACCTCGCGGAGCACGTCCACATGGCTGAGCGACGGCTGCACATAGGTCATGGTCGTCCTAGGTGCTGCAATCTCAGCGTTGACTTGTGCCACGTCAGCCAATCCCGGGTGGAAACGAGCATCTCATAAGTATTGACAAGGAATGGGAGTTTAGGGTGCTGATTTCAGGGATTTGTAGTTCAGGGTTTGATCTAGACCTCCCCTACAAACTCAAGGTTTATAGCAGACTTTACTCTATGGGCGTCTCACACTCTGGTGACAAATCCAGTATCCAGGGTCCTACTTTGTTCTCCGGAATCATTAAGCCATTTGGAGCAACCTGCCAGTGTCACGATCAAATCATCAATTAGAGGCCCGCCTTGTAAATTTAGTATTCTACTACGAGCCATGAGTGTCCCACCAATAGTGAAGTAATCCATCGGTGAGCATAGACCAAGCTTGTTTGCGAGTGCATGACGCAGCTTCATAAACTGTGAGATATCTACTCATGCACTGTCGTGCCACGTTTGATGATGAAACACTGTATGCCGCACGGGGGACCTCCTAAACCGTAATCAAAGATTGACAGTAACACGAACTAAACCCGACCGCGACTGAACTGTTCGTCCCTACGTGGAATGCAAACTTCATTCGTGCTACTTCTATCTTCTCCTCGATAGTCGACTCGCCGTTTTCCGCCGCTCAGCTCGTGCTCGTTCGTCCGGCCGATGCCGGCAGCTAGAGCTAGGCCAGCACAAAATCCACGGCTGCCCTCCCGTCTCGGTGCCTGAGCACCGTGGCACGCACTACCTCAGTCCCGCCGCTCCGAGTTCCGACAGACCGCCGCCGTGCCGTAACCATCGGGTGCTCCGTGCTCGCGTACCCGCTCCACGAGACCACGACGCCCGGCGACTGCACACGGTCACACGAACACGTCGGACGCTGGCCCGGCAATGATAGGTGCTGGTATCAGCGTACGCCGGCACGCCGCTATCTGGTCCAACAACCTGCAATATGTTAATCGCGCAGACGATTTCCCTGTCCGTATCCGTTAATCCGCCACCAGGACCATTGAGATGCCCATTTAAGCAAGTTATTTGGCGGGGTCAGGCTGGATCCAGTACGCGAGAGGACAAATTTTGGAGTAATCAGGTTCTGTTTCTATCATCAGGGCACAACAGCCCAGCACATTTTAGACATGATTTGTGTCCATTTAAATCGGACCAAAGATATGGAAATTGTCAGTTTGAGTAGTGTCTAGGACATGAAAAATGCGAATCCCCTCCCTGGCAAATCGATCGCTCGAGCAATCACTTTTCATGGCGCGGTAGCGCTCGCGGAGCGAGTCAATTCCCTTTTTATCACGTAGTGTTTTAATTGCGTTCACACATGTTCACACTAACAGCTTGTATTACTACTTTGCAAGTTGCATGCAACCAAGGGCGTTCACACTGCATGCATGCACATGCACAGATCATCTCATTGATTTGCATTTAATGAGCGTTCACACTTTCATAAGTTGTTACATGCATACACATAGCATCCCACTCTTTTTTCTTGATTTATAAGGCAGGCTCTCAATTCTCTTTTTTGCAATTCCCTTTTGGGTTTTATTTTCATACGGTAATTCATATTTAATGGGGTCTTTTTACAATTCCCTTTTTCGGGCCAGTGGTTTTTAAGGGGGAAAATAACGGGTGGGAAGATGCACTTGCAACTCAAATGAACTACCACTTGCTACTCAAATTAAATACTGTTTTAAGTTGTAAGCTAACAAAAGTTGCTAAAATATTCTAAATAAAATTTACTTTTTAGGGTTGCTAGGTATTTATATTTACCGTTGATAAATAACGAGGCACCGGGTTGATAACTTGTAAAAAAAAGAGTCGCTGCATATTTTAAATTAAATTAAAATTTTAGTGTTGATATTTATTTATATTTACCATTGATAAATAGCGGGTCACCGGGTTGATAGCTTGTAAACTAAAACAGAATCGCTAAAATATTCTAAATGAAATACTTTTTAGGGTTATTATTTATTTATATTTTATAGTTGATAAATAACGAGACACCAGGTTGATAGCTTGTAAAATAAAAAAAATGTTCACTAAAATATTCTAAATGAAATAGTTTTTAGCGTTGGTAGTTATTTATAATTACCGTTGATAAATAACAGGGCACCGGATTGATAACTTGTAAACTAAAAAGAGTCGCCAACATATTCGAAATGAAATTAGATTTTTTAGGGTTGGTAGTTTTTTATATTTACTGTTGATAAATAACAGGACACAGGGTTGATAGCTTCTAAACTAAAAAAATATTCGCCAAAATGTTTAAAATAAAATTAACTTTGGGGTTGATAATTTTATACATTTACGGTTGATCACTCGACTACAGAGGGGTTGATTATTCAAATATAGAGTGTTGATAACTTTTAGCCAGAAAAAAACTTTGTCGAAACATATTAACATGGGTGCTAGTTTTGAAGATCTCGTCGAGACGGATTTATTGGTGAAAGTGAATCTTCATTTGGGGTTGTTGTTTGAAAGTTAAAACATTTTGAATTTTCAAATTTGAAAAAAATTCCGCTGACATCAGCAGATTCGTCTATTTGTGCATGCATCCCTCAATAGTCTGCACTAGGTTGATAATTTTATACATTCACCGTTGGTCACTTAAGTACGGATGGGTTGATTATTTAAACAGAGAGGGTTGATAACTTTTAGCCCGAAATAAAGTTTCTCGAAACATATCAACATGGGTGCTAGTTTTGAAGATCTCGTCGAGACGGATTTATTGGTGAAAGCGAATCTTAATTTGAAGTTGTCGTTTGAAAGTTAAAACATTTTGAATTTTCAAATTTGGAAAAGATTCCGCTGACATCAGCAGATTCGTCTATTTGTGCATGCATGCAGAACTTTCCCTCAATAGCCTGCACCAGGTTGATAATTTTATACATTCACCGTTGGTCACTTAAGTACGGATGGGTTGATTATTCAAACAGAGAGGGTTGATAACTTTTAGCCAGAAAAAAGTTTGTCAAAACATATTAACATGGGTGCTAGTTTTGAAGATCTCGTCGAGACGGATTTATTGGCGAAAACATATCTTAAATCGGAGTTATCGTTTGTGAGATAAAACATTTTGAATTTTCAAATTTGGAAAGATTCTCGCTTACGTCATCAAATTCGTCTGTTTCTACATGCATGCAAAACTTTCCCTCAATAGCCTCCACTACAGTCCAAAATTTGCCAAAAATGGAAAAAAAAGTTTGGTTCAAAACCGATCGCTTAATCCTTCCCTGGCGCGCGAGCGCTAGCTAGGGCAGCCCTGAAAAATGGTCAGTTTTAGTTGATTGTTTGTTTTGGTCGGGTCTACCCAGCGGCCCAACGTTTTTTTTTCCATTAATAGTTTATATTTATAGAAAGTAATTTACATGGGCACCCTTGTTAGGGTACGAGTCACCGGCCAGCGAGGAGTTTCTCGGCTGCGTGGCAAGGCCGTGCCACTCTCCGAGCTCATCGAGGTTGTTCTGGACAATTGCTCTGACCCAGCTTACCATCGCATGTTATAGTATGCAAGTAATTGATATAAAACTTGTGAAAGTACTTATTCACAAATATAACATTCTTTAGAGTTATACAATGAAAACATTGTGGGTCTAAATATTACACACTTATATTTTACAAGCCAAAAATATAGAAACTCTTTGATATCCTCATAGGTCGAGTGATTCTTATCTTTGTTCCAATTCAATACAATCTACAAAGGTGCGTTAATTTTCTCATAAGAGATTCTTATCTTTACTACCATCCGGGCGTACTTTCTCGTCCACACTTACTTGGTGTGAGACCCAGAATATGATCTAAGCCAATCATTCTCCTTCTGAGTGATCCCGCATAACCACCATTTTGTACCCTCACAATCACATGGACCAGCCTTCAGTCTTGATGAAAGTTTGCACGGAGCCCCCATGTGTGGTTTTGGTAATTGATGACAATCCCTATAGACTAAGGGCAGCGCTCAGCGTCGGCCGGCCGACGTGGCCTGCTGAAATCGGTTGCTGTCCCGGCCATTGGATCGCGATCCGGCGTCCACAAACAGCCACGCCAATGTTTGCATTTACCCCCTTAGGTTTTCTAAAAATCAACCCGCAGTCCAGGGCCAGTCCATTTACAACAAAAAAAACATGTGTTTGTAGCAATGCAAAAGTGGTTAACAACATTTTATTTATTACATATTAGTTGACAACAAAAATCAAAAACTATATTTACAAAAATGACAAACAATTACAACAAAATAACCAATATGTTTACAACAACAAACTAGGAGCAAAAAACAATTTTTTGGGGTGTTTACAAATAGTCAGGTTCCATGCCATAAATATCTTTACACCAAATTAGTAACATATTTACAACAATAATTAACAACAAAAAACAACATTTTTTATATTTGGATGTTTACAATAATACTTAGCTTTCATACCAGGTCAGTAACATATTTACAACAAATAATTAGCAAACAAACCACAAAATAATTTAGGTGTTTACAACAATAATCCACAACAAATTTACAAACAAAAAAATTCCCATAGCATAAAATATATTTACAACAAATATCCAAAATATTAACAACAATAGTTAACAGTAAAACCAACAACAAAATTATTGTCTGCTGCCCCCAAATCTACTTGCCCATCTCCACCAGTACCTCCCCCCGCCGGCAACAGCACCGGTGGTGGGGGCACAACTGGATGGGGAGTAGACGGCGCACACGCCAGGAGGAGTAGCGGCGGCGCGCTCATCGGGGGAGGAGCAACAGCGGCGCGCTCGTCGGGGGAGGAGCAGCAGCGGCGCGCTCGCCGGGGGAGGAGCAGCAGCGGCGCGCTCGCCGGGGGAGGAGCAGGAGGTGCTCTCGTCGGGGGAGGAGCAGCGGCAGCGCGCTCGTCGGGGGAGGAGCAACGGAGGCATGCTCGTCGGGGGGAGGAGCAGCAGCGGCGTGCGGTGGGCGCCGGCGGAGGAGCCTTCCGGACGTCCGTGTTTCCGGCGGTGGAGTCCGGGCATCCAGGCTGCCGGCGGCAAAGACCTCAGTTCGTCGGGCTCCTGGTGGCGCTGAAAAATGCAGAGGAGATGAATGGGGAACGGGTGAAGGAAGAAGAGCACGTGGGTGGGCCCGTAGGTCGCGTGACGCGTGAAGCAACGACCGATCTTTTGCCATCCATCGGGCGACTGATCACAAGCATTTTCCATAGACTAATGTTTGCATTGAGTTATATTTGTAGGAGTTGTCCATACGCAATGCTTGAACCATATGTTGGCTTCAAGGTTGCAATAAGGAGAAATTGATGAAGAATATCAAGTGTCAAGTATGTCTTGAAGATGAAGATGAAGTGAGCTCTCAAGTTTAACTTCAAGACATCAATATGATAAAAAATGAAAAAATGAAATGCAAGTTCAAGATGAGCCATCTCGAAGAGATCATTTGCTTGAAGCTTGACATCCATATGGTGATATGTGAAGATGCGCCGAACAAGAAGCTCTCCCGTGGTAGATTATGGGGGAGCAATCCACAAGACTTCGTCATGCAAGCACTATCAAGAAAGGCGTTACATCTTGTTACGTTCAAGATCGTCATCATCGAGCTCAAGAGGAAGGCACAAGGTTACGGTTTTCTCTTGATATGGTTTCTTTCTTATCGGTCTCATGGTGTAGTTGGAGACCATTTTATAGTTTAGTTGCCATACTATCAAGAGGTCTCTCGAGTGAGTAACTCGATCGTATCCTTCGAAGAGCTCAAACCATTAAATCCTTGCATCATTTTTCTAGGTTGTTATTTCGATCTTATCCATGTGATGTTTAAGAGCTTGTGCTTATTCTCATGAAAAGCTCTAGTTCATCGAGAATGGTTTTTGGACGGGAAACTTGTTGCATTTTCGAGGTTGGAGGTTTTACCGGTTTGTCTTTTATAGATAGGTCAAACTTTTTATCATTTTTTATATCCTCCCTTGTTGTACTATGATGGTTCCCTGCATGATCTTGTAAAGAGTGTTGCTAGCTTCAAAATCAGCCCAAGATCATCAAAATCGGAATCCGGATGCTCAAGTTATGCTTATTCTCGTGTTGATGTTTCTGCCGGTTTTCAGGGGAGCGGATAATCCAGCTCGGATGCAAAATATCTGGCCAGATATCCGGCCCACTTACTGCAAGAAGTTTTCTTAAGTCCTTAGTCGTTTTTCGGGGGCCGTATTTTTGCAATAATCAAGCCTGGGAGGACCCAAACGGTCATATTTCGATGGACGGGGTATTTAAGACTCCCTTCTTCCTCCTTGAGCAGCTACCTCTTTCCCTTTGTGCTCTCCACCATTGTTGACCTTGAAAGCTTCCCCTTTCCCTCCATTACTCCTATGCTTCTTGAATCTTCTTGAGGGAAAAGCAAGAGGAGATCTGGATCTATATTTCTACCAATCAAACCCCTCTCTTTGTGAGTGGAATCCTCTAGATCTTGATTTTGGAGTTTTTTTGTGAATTTCCTTTGTTCTTCCTCTCTTATTCCCCCACAAGATTTGGTAGCTGTGGTGGAATTTGGGATTGAAGGATTTGCCATTGCATTTGGTGCATTGGTGCGACCTTTCCACGGTGATTCGTGGAAGTGAAAGTGAGGAGCTTGTTTCTCTTGGGTTCTTGGAACCCTAGATGGCTTTTAGGCCTTTGTGGTGATTTCTTGGGAGCTTCCAATTAAGTTATGGATGTGTGCCCCAAGCTTTGTGTAACTCTCAGTTTCCGCCTCGAAGGAAATCCCTTAGTGGAACCGTGACCTAGGCCTTTGTGGCAAGGGTCACCGGAGAATAAGGTGAGGCCTTCGTGGCGCTCAGTGTGTGGTGTAACTACCGCATCTTTGGGTGAGGCCTTTGTGGCGTTGGTGTGCATCAAGAAACCACACCTCAAGGTGAGGCCTCTTGTGGCGTTCGGGAGCACTAAGCCACCGCACCTCTCCAACGGAGATTAGCAATCACAAGAGTGTGAACCTAATATTTCTGGCCAAGGGTTCCATGGTATCTCCTACCATGGAACCTAATATTTCTCGTGTTCATAAGGAAGAGGATGAGTATGAAGAAGAGGATTGGGTTGCCTCTCTTCGGGATAAGGGTAAGCTCGTCTATAGTATTCTTTGCAAAGATAAAATTACTTGCTCTCACTTCTTTGAAATCTTGACTATTGCTATTGAGAGCTGATGACTGATAGCGTGTATACACACGTCCGTTGGGAACCCCAAGAGGAAGGTGTGATGCGTACAGCAGCAAGTTTTCCCTCAGTAAGAAACCAAGGTTTATCGAACCAGTAGGAGCCAAGAAGCACGTTGAAGGTTGATGGCGGCGAGATGTAGTGCGGCGCAACACCAGGGATTCGGCGCCAACGTGGAACCTGCACAACACAACCAAAGTACTTTGCCCCAACGAAGCAGTGAGGTTGTCAATCTCAGCTGGCTTGCTGTAACAAAGGATTAGATGTATAGTGTGGATGATGATTGTTTGCGAGAAAAAGATAGAACAAGTATTGCAGTAGATTGTATTCGATTAAAAGAATGGACCGGGGTCCACAGTTCACTAGAGGTGTCTCTCCCATAAGATAAATAGCATGTTGGGTGAACAAATTACAGTTGGGCAATTGACAAATAGAGAGGGCATGACAATGCACATACATGACATGATGAGTATTGTGAGATTCAATTGGGCATTACGACAAAGTACATAGACCGCTATCCAGCATGCATCTATGCCTAAAAAGTCCACTTTCAGGTTATCATCCGAACCCCTTCCAGTATTAAGTTGCAAACAACAGACAATTGCATTAAGTATGGTGCGTAATGTAATCAATAACTACATCCTCGGACATAGCATCAATGTTTTATCCCTAGTGGCAACAGCACATCCACAACCTTAGAACTTTCTGTCACTGTCCCAGATTTAATGGAGGCATGAACCCACTATCGAGCATAAATACTCCCTCTTGGAGTTAAGAGTAAAAACTTGGCCAGAGCCTCTACTAATAACGGAGAGCATGCAAGATCATAAACAACACATAGGTAATAGATTGATAATCAACATAACATAATATTCTCTATCCATCGGATCCCAACAAACACAACATATAGCATTACAGATAGATGATCTTGATCATGTTAGGCAGCTCACAAGATCCGACAATGAAGCACATGAGGAGAAGACAACCATCTAGCTACTGCTATGGACCCATAGTCCAGGGGTGAACTACTCACTCATCACTCCGGAGGCGACCATGGCGGTGTAGAGTCCTCCGGGAGATGATTCCCCTCTCCGGCAGGGTGCCAGAGGCGATCTCCTGAATCCCCCGAGATGGGATTGGTGGCGGCGGCGTCTCTGGAAGGTTTTCCGTATCGTGGCTCTCGGTACTGGGGGTTTCGCGACGAAGGCTTTAAGTAGGCGGAAGGGCAGGTCAGGGGGCCACACGAGGGCCCCACACGACAGGCCAGCGCGGCCAAGGCCCAGGCCGCGCTGCCCTGGTGTCTGGGCGCCTCGTGGCCCCACTTCGTGACTCCTTCGGTCTTCTGGAAGCTTCGTGTGAAAATAGGCCCCTGGGCGTTGATTTCGTCCAATTCCGAGAATATTTCCTTACTAGGATTTCTGAAACCAAAAACAACAGAAAATAGCAAATGGCTCTTCGGCATCTCGTTAATAGGTTAGTGCCGGAAAATGCATAAATATGACATAAAGTACGCATAAAACATGTAGATATCATCAATAATGTGGCATGGAACATAAGAAATTATCGATACGTCGGAGACGTATCAATGACCCACAAGTATAGGGGATCGCAATAGTCTTCGAGGGAAGTAAAAGCCAAATTTATTGATTCGACACAAGGGGAACCAAAGAATATTTATAAGCTCTAGCAGATGAGTTGTCAATTCACCTGCACCTGGAAACAGACTTGCTCGCAACAGTTTATTAGTAGTAATAGTTTTATAGCAATGGTAGTAGTGAAGTAACAGCAGTAGCGAAATAAAAATAGCAGTAGCGATGATTGCAGTAGATAGCAGGATTAAAATATTGTAGGCACATGGATGGATGAACGGGCGCGGCATGAATGAGAGAGTCCATATAATAGCAAGACATATGCATTGCAAGTAATAATGATATAAGCATCCTAGTATAAGATAACCATAGGCGTGTGTTCCTATTTAGTCGTGTGTGCTCACAATGAGAAACTTGCACGACATCTTTTGTCCTAGGAGCCCGTTGCAGCGGGGCCTCAAGGGAAACTACTGGTAATTAAGGTACTCCTTTTAATAGAGTACCGGAGCAAAGCATTAACACTCCATGAACACATGTGATCCTGACATCATAGCCATCCCCTCTGGTTATCCCAATTTCTGTCACTTTGGGGCCTCGGGTTCCGGACAACAATATGTGTGTGCAACTTGCAGATATGATCAAAAACAATAATTATCATCATGAATCAATAACATGTTCAGATCTGAGATCGTGGCACTCGAGCCGAAAGTGACAAGCATTATGCATAGCAAGTTGCAACAATGGCAAAAATACTAACAACGGATACTAGGCACTATGCCCATAACAATCTTATAGCTATTACATTACCAATCTCATCCAATCCCTACCATCCCCTACAACCTGCTGCGGGGAATTACTCACACATGGATGGGGGAATCATGGATGGTTTATGGAGAGGCGTCGGTGATGGCGATGATCTCCTCCAACTCCCGTCCCGGCAGGGCGCCAGAATGGAGTTTCTGGTCCCGGGATTGGGGTTTCTGGTGGCGGCGGAGTAGCGGAACTCTTTCTGGAAAAACGTCGAACCCCCCTCGGTTTTCAGGTCAGGGGCTTATTATAGTGCGAAGGAGAGGTCAAGGGGGTGGCCGAGGCGGCCAGACCACCCCTAGGCGCGGCCAAGGCCTGGCCCGCGCCTAGGGTAGGTGTGGGCCCCTCGTGGCCCCCCTCCGTCTCGTCTTCTAGCTCCGGATGTCTTCAGGTGAAATATGAGTTTTTCTATATTTTCCGGGAATTTTCCTGAAAGTTGGATTTCTGCACAAAAACGAGACATCAGAGCAGTTCTGCTGAAAACATCTTTAGTCTGCGTTAATTAGTTGTATTCAAAACACACAAGATAGAGGGCAAACAACAGCAAAAGTGTTCGGGAAAGTAGATACGTTTTGGACGTATCAAGAGCCAAAAACTTATTTGGATGCGTGAGAACACCACTGATAAAATGGGTGCTTTAATGATGTAGCATCCCTAAAGAATGATCTTGAAGAAGAACAAGAGATCGTAGCCTCTCTTGAGGAGAAACTTGAAACCCTTGAGGAGTCTCAAAATGAAATAATTGCTAAACTCACGAAAGAAAGAGACCATGCTAAAGCTCAATTAAATATGCTTAAAAGGAAAAGGCAAAATTTGGTGTTGGTCATGATAAACTTGTTAAGGATCTAGATGATCTAGACAATGCCCACAAGTCCTTGAAGAGCGAACACTCTATCCTCACCAAGTTACATGAGCAACTACAAGCTTCATATTTAAAAGGTCATGCTATGTTACCCTCTCCTCTTGATATTTCCAACGATGATGCTTGTGCTACTAACTCTACTTTTTTGTGAAGCATCTATTTTGAAGGAGAATGTTGAGCTAAGGGCTCAACTTGAGTTACTAACTAGCAATTATGGTATATTGGAAGAAAGTCATGGAAAGCTATCTAGCTCCCATGAGGATTTTTGTAGCATCCCATGATAGGCTAAAGTTGGCTCATGAGGCTATTATGTCAAAGGTAACATCTTGTGAGCCTCATGTGGAAATTAGCACTACTACTCAAAATGCTATATTGCCAAGTGCTAGTCCTAGTAATTCATCCACACATAGTATTGCTAAATTTTGTGATGAATTATCTTCATGGCCTTGTTGCTCTAACAATGAAGGTTCTACTTCCTCTAGTACTTGTGTTGTTACTAACCATGTATATGAAATCAAAGAGCTCAAGGCCCAAGTCACTTCTTTGAAGAAATACTTGGTAAAGAGTCATGAAGGGAAATGCAAACTTGACAAGATGTTGAGTGTGCAACAATCCCCGAATGACAAGAGTGGGATTGGATTCAACTACAACAACAAGAACAAGTCAAGAACAACAAGAATAAGAAGGGCCAATTACAAGTCAAAGACCCGACCAAGATCGTTTGCTTCAAGTGCAAAATTTAAGGGCACCATGTTAGATCTTTCCCTTTGAAGAAGAGGCCAAAGGGAAGCGGCCTCAAGCTCAAACTCATATTCAACCTCGAGTTTAAGAAAGGCCACTTCCCTAGAAGAATCAAGCTAATGCTCCCATTGTGGAGAAATCTAGTGAGAAGAAGGAGAAGAGAAGAACTTGCTACATATGCCGTGCGAAGGGCCACATATCCTCCTTATGCAGTATTGGTACCTCATCCAACCCTATCATCATTGATGATGTATATTCTATTCGCAAGGATGAGGTTGGCGATGTGTTTGCCAAATATGTTAGGTGCTCAAAGTGGTGTCAAGAAAAGAACCATTTGGGTTGCCAAGCCTATTGTGACTAACCTCTTAGGACCCAACTTGGTTGGGGCCCAACAAACTAAAACTTGATCAATAGTTGTTGATGGAGGGCATTGGAGACTTGGCTACATCATGAAGAGTTAAGGGATCTCCATAATTTATATTATCTCAAGCCAAGTCTTTTGGTTATCTCGCTTCTATCATATATTCAATGTTCCTCCTTGCGGTAACATGTGATCAACTCATTTATATTGAAAGTTACTTACCCCTTTTCACGTGTTAGTTTTGTTCCTAGCATGTGTTTGTATAAGTTGTGCTTCCTACTTGCTTATATTGATAAATCAAGTCAATATATGTTGGGTTGCACACCATGTATTTGTGTTTGTGTTGGAGCCTCTTTGCATCTTGTTGTATCTTATTTGGTTCTTGTGAGTGATTAATGGACTATCCCATTATGGGGGAGTCATATGCCTTTGGTAATTTCACAATCCTAATAATGTGTGTACATGAGGACTATCACTTAGAATCGATATTGCGAGATTATCTAGTTTCTATGTGGTATGTCATCCTCATGAGAAATTCAAATTCCAATGTACATTAATTATCTCTAGATGGATCTTATTTCCCTCTTGTGAAAATAAATTCCTTATCAAATTATGGGGGTGTAATAAGCTTCTTGCATATTACAAGCCTAGAAAATGTTAACATTTGAGGTTGTGTCACATAGAACTGATATTGTAAATTATCTCTCTCCTATGTGGCATGTTTGCTCAAACAAGTTCCAATTTTTTTAAATGGCTTCATTTATTTGCATGTTGGTATGACTAATTCAAGCTATCAAGAAACTCTCATTACATGGTGTTTAATTCCTATCTTTTGGCATATGCTTTATTTGTTGTAAATATGATCTTGGATATACTTGCAAACTACCACCAGGAAGTATTTCCTAATACCACTTGTCCTAGGGCAATTGGAAATCTATTATGAGGTATATATTTATTGATGACCTTTACATTTGCTCCTTTGTTTAATTGCCTTTTTCCATGAAATTGTTTTGCCTTAGGCTCCCATGTGTCTTCTTTGCATCTTATGTATCTAATTTGTTTTCTTGAACTCTCTTAGCGTTTTATAAGATATGGGTAAAGTGATGATCCAACTCTTGTGCATTTCGTGTTCAAATGCAAAATCCTAATGCGCTAATCTTGGGGGAGCTCTCCTCTATTTGTTTTAATGCTACTTTTATGATCCTATCATAACATCGCTTGATCATTATCAAGTATTTTGGAAGACAAACATTTTATTTTTGGTACTTAGTGCCATCATAAAAAAATGTTGAGGGTTTGGTTTATTTTTTGGAACCTTGCACTGTTGGGAGTTGGTTATCTCATTCCTTTGTTTTTGGGTTTAATTAACTTCTTATAATGAGATAAGTCTTTGTAGTCAATATTGTGTTGATTTGATTCTTTGATATAATTTGGACAACCATTGTTTTTTGATTTAATTGGTGTTTTGTTCAAATTGTATCTTCCTTTGGTTCTTGAAAGTCTTGCGCATTCATATTTAATATATGTATATCTTATGGCGTGAGTTAATTTCTTTGATCCAATATATAGGGTAAAATCCATCAAATCCTAATTTGATTAAGATGTGCATGAAGTTCAATTTCATACCTATATGCACATAGTTTTGTGGAGTTTTTCCTATATGTTGTAGCGTGTCTAACTATTTCGGACCCAATTAGTTTGGGGACCATACGGTACTTACCTTTGTGTTAGGTACAATGGAGATGCATTGGATGCTTGTCTCACACTTAGGAAGAAGTGGTGACTCAATGGTAATTTGAGGCAAGCTAGGACTATCAATGAACTCATATCTACTACATCCACACCAATGCTATCTCGGTAACAAGTATCGTATCATGCATATTTTTCTGGCATCCAACCATGTGGTTGCATCTTGGCATGAATATCTTGATTTGCAAATATTATGATTTTGCAATTTTTTTAATGAGACATCTTTATTGCAATTGTGAGTAAATTGAGATGAGCACATATGTTAGGAAGTATATTAAATCATGCTCATTATTCATTCATCCCGAATATGCATATCTAGCAATTTTATTGCACATCAATTCCTCAAGCATCTCACATGTGCAATATCGATTAAGTGGAAATTGAGTTATTTCTTTTTGTATCCTCGTTTGTGATGCTTGTTGCCTTTCTCAAAGCATCCCAACTATCTTCTATCTCTTGTTGATATTTGTGTTGTATTTTATGTGTTTGTGGTTGAAGGTCATAAATGTACAATAAGATAAATTTGAGCCTTTGGTCATGCTATTAAGCAAAAAAAAATTGGTATATTGCATGACTTCGTCTGGGATATCATGTTATATTTCTTGTGTACCTATTTTTTGTGTACATGTTTCTTAGTGAATAAACATCTTCGTGATATTTTCCACTTAGAGAAACTTATACACATAAGAGATGATACATCTCCATTTGATATCTTATTTATTTGTTGTGTGTTGATTGGTCATGATAAGCAATATAGTTCATTGAAGACTATCATGATGCTTTTTTCTCATCCTTGTAATAGTCTTATAATATGCTTTGTGATGCCTTCCACATATCCTCTTTGTTGAGCCTTTTATTATGGTGCCTCTTACTTGTTGCTCAACCATTTGTTTGTTGCAAGTGTTAAGCTTAACTTTATATCTACGATCTACAACAAATGTTTGTGTTTTAAATGATAATGAGGGAGTGAGGATTCCATGTTATGCCTATTGTATTCAAATGCAACATTTTAATTTATGCATGTACCTTGGGGAGCTTCCTTATTTTACTTAAACTACATTTTTGCATTGATCATAAGAGTTTATTTCACTTGCTATATTTTGTTTTGAATGATATTATGGGATTGATGATTCCATGTTTGTGCACACATATTCCAATCTAAGTTGTCTATTTTTCGCACAAACCTTGGGGAGCTTCCTCATATTATTTAGAGCAATCTTCTTGATCTTATCATGATATTTATCTTTCTTTTGGTATCTTATTTGTGGTTCATTTGATTGCTTGCTTCATTTTTTGAAGCGTCTTGACTTTGTTATCTTTTTGCAATCTTTGATCCTCGTCATAGTGTGATTCCTTCCTAGTATTCATCATTGGATACATGCATTTGATTCCACTCAAATCATATGGAGGAACTCTGACTATTTTGGCCTTCTAAATGTTTCACCCATTTCGGCAATTGGTGCCAATGGGGGAGAAGTTTGTGTTGGAGATATGCCCAAGAGGCAATAATAAAAGTGGTTATTATATATCTTTGTGTTTATGATAAATGTTTATATACCATGCTATAATTGTATTAACCGAAACATTGATACATGTGTGTTATGTAAACAACAATGAGTCCCTAGTAAGCCTCTTAACTAGCTTGTTGATTAATAGATGATTAGTTTCATAATCATGAACATTGGATGTTAATAATAACAAGGTTATATCATTATATGAATAATGTAATGGACACACCCAATTAAGCGTAGCATAAGATCACGTCATTAAGTTATTTGCAATAAGCTTTCGATACATAGTTACCTAGTCTTTGATAACCCACAAGTATAGGGGATCGCAGCAGTCTTCGAGGGAAGTAAAACCCAAATTTATTGATTCGACACAAGGGGAGGTAAAGAATACTTATAAGCCTTAACAACTGAGTTGTCAATTCAGCTGCACCTGGAAAAGCACTAGTAACAGGGGTGATGTGAAAGTAGCAGTAATATGAGAGCAATAGTAACAGTAACACAGCAGCAGTAATAGTAACACAGAGGTAATGGCACCAGAAGATAGTTGATACTACTTCCAGTGACATGTAGAACGAGTATATGATGATGAAAGATGGACCGGGGTTCCCAGCGATCTACACTAGTGGTAACTCTCCAATAAGTGACAAGTGTTGGGTGAACAAATTACAGTTGGGCAATTGATAGGATTGATAAGGCATTAAGAAAGAACATCAATTCATTAATCATGTAGGCATGTTTCCATATATAGTCGTACGTGCTCGCAATGAGAAACTTGCACAACATCTATTGTCCTACCAGCCGGTGGCAGCCGGGCCTCAAGGGAAACTACTGGATATTAAGGTACTCCTTTTAATAGAGCACCGGAGCAAAGCATTAACACTCCGTGAAAACATGTGTCCCTCACATCACCGCCATCCCCTCCGGTTGTCCCGATTTCTGTCACTTCGGGGCCTTTGGTTCCGGACAGTGACATGTGCATACAACTTGTAGATACAATCTAAGCAATAAGTATAGAGCTTAAATCTAAGATCATGCCACTCGGGCCCTAGTGACAAGCATTAAACATAACAAGATTGCAGCAACAATAACTTCATAAACTTATAGATAGACTAATCATAATGTATCATCCATCGGATCCCAACAAACACAACACCGATTACATCAGATGGATCTCAATCATGTAAGGCAGCTCATGAGATCATTGTATTGAAGTACATAGGATAGAGAGTACCAACTAGCTACTGCTAGAACCCGTAGTCCATGGGGGAACTACTCACGGAGCATGATGGAGGCGGTGGCGTCGATGGAGATGGCTTCCGGGGGCACTTCCCCGTCCCGGCAGGGTGCCGGAACAGAGAGTTCTGTCCCCCGAATTGGAGTTTCGCGATGGCGGCGGCGCCCCTGGAGTCTTTCTGGAGTTTCGTCAATTGGTACTGCGTTTTTAGGTTGAAAGGGGTTTTATAGGCGAAGAGGCAGCGCAAGGGGGCACCTGAGGGCGCCTCACCATAGGCTGGCGCGGGCCCAGGCTAGGCCGCGCCGCCTTATGGTGTGGTGGCCCTCTGGCCCCTCTCCGACTCTTCTTCGGTGTTCTGGAGCCTTCCGGGAAAAATAGGAGGTTTGGCGTTGATTTCGTCCAATTCCGAGAATATTGCCCGAACAGCCTTTCTGGAACCAAAAATAGCAGAAAACAGAATCGCCTTTGTGGCATCTTGTTAATAGGTTAGTTCCGGAAAATGCATGAAATCATCATAAAGTGCAAGCAAAACATGTAAGTATTGTCATAGAACAAGCATGGAACGTCAGAAATTATGGATACGTCGGGGACGTATCAGCATCCCCAAGCTTAGTTCCTGCTCGTCCCGAGCAGGTAAATGATAAAAAGAATAATTTCTGGAGTGACATGCTACTTACATAACCTTGATCATACTATTACAAAGCATATGAAATGAATGAAGTGACTCAAGACAATAATCTATAGTTGCTAACAAATAGATAACATATAGCAAAACTTTTCATGAAGAGTACTTTCAAGACATGCATCAAAAGTCTTGCACAAGAGTTAACTCATAAAGCAATAAATTCAAAGTAAAAGCATTGAAGCAACACAGAGGAAGATTTAAGTTTCAGCGGTTGCTTTCAACTTTCAACATGCATATCTCATGGATAATTGTCAACATAAAGTAATATGATGAATGCAAATAAGCAAGTATGTAAGAATCAATGCACAGTTGACACAAATGTTTGCTTCTAAGATGGAAGGAAGTAGGTAAACTGACTCAACATAAAGTAAAAGAAAGGTCCTTCGCAGAGGGAAGTAGGAATTAAATCATGTGCTAGAGCTTTTCAAGTTTTGAAATCATATAGAGAGCATAAAAGTAAAATTTTGAGAGGTGTTTGTTGTTGTCAACGAATGGTAGTGGGCACTCTAACTCCCTTGCTAAACAGGCTTTCAAAGAGCGGCTCCCATGAAGGACGTTATCTCTACCAGCAAGGTAGATCATCCCTCTTCTCTTTTGTTTACACATGTACTTTAGTTTTATTTATGGTTGACACTCCTCCCAACCTTTGCTTACACAAGCCATGGCTAACCGAATCCTCGGGTGCCTTCCAACAATCTCATACCATGGAGGAGTATCTATTTGCAAAATTAAGTTGCTTACTGATGAATCAGAGCAAAACATGTGAAGAGAATTATTAATGAAGTTAATTAATTGGGGCTGGGAACCCCGCGCCAGCTCTTTTTGCAAAATTATTGGATAAGCGGATGAAGCCACTAGTCCATTGGTGAAAGCTGCCCAACAAGATTGAAAGATAAAACACCACATACTTCCTCATGAGCTATAAAACATTGACACAAATAAGAGATAGTAAATTTTGAATTGTTTAAAGGTAGCACATGAAGTATTTACTTGGAATGGCAGGAAATACCACATAGTAGGTAGGTATGGTGGACACACATGGCATAGGTTTTGGCTCAAGGTTTTGGATGCACGAGAAGTATTCCCTCTCAATACAAGGCTCTGGCTAGCAAGGTTGTTTGAAGCAAACACAAGTATGAACCAGTACAGCAAAACTTACATAAGAACATATTGCAAGCATTATAATACTCTACACTGTCTTCCTTGTTGCTCAAACACTTTTACCAGAAAATATCTAGACCTTAAGAGAGACCAATCATGCAAACCAATTTCAACAAGCTCTACGGTAGTTCTCCACTAATAGGTTTAAACTACATGAAAAAACTTAATCATGATCTACTTGAGAGCTCAAAACAATTGCCAAGTGTCAAATTATCCAAGACATTATGAGGCATTTTCAGTTTCCAACCAAATAAAAATAATTATTGTAGCTTCCAACTTTTATCATTGAACATTAAAAGTAAAACGAAGAACAAGCGTTCATATGAAAAAGCGGAGCGTGTCTCTCTCCCACACAAGGATTGCTAGGATCCATCTTTATTCAAACACAAACAAACGAAAATAAACACACAGACGCTCCAAGTAAAGCACATATGATGTGACCGAATAAAAATATAGTTTCAATAGAAGAAACCTGATAAGTTGATGAAGAAGGGGATGCCTTGGGCATCCCCAAGCTTAGACGCTTGAGTCTTCTTGAAATATGCAGGGATGAACCACGGGGGCATCCCCAAGCTTAGACTTTTCACTCTTCTTGATCATATATCATCCTCCTCTCTTGACCCTTGAAAACTTCCTTCACACCAAACTTCTCATAAACTTCATTAGAGGGGTTAGTACATAATCAAAAACTCACATGTTCAGAGGTGACACAATCATTCTTAACACTTCTGGACATTGCTCAAAGCTACTAGAAGGTAATGGAACAAAGAAATCCACCCAACACAGCGAAAGAAGCAATGCGAAATAAAAGGCAGAATCTGTCAAAACAGAACAGTCCGTAAAGACGAATTTTTAATAAATACTTCCGTTGCTCAAATCAGAAAACTCAAAACTAATGAAAGTTCCGTACATATCTGAGGAACACGCACGTAAATTGGCATATTTTTCTGAGTTACCTGCAGAGAAAACAGCCCAGATTCGTGACAGATAGAAATCTGTTTCTGCGCAGAAATCCAAATCTAGTATCAACCTTCGATTAGAGGCTTCACTTGGCACAACAAAACACAAAACTAAGATAAGGAGAGGTTGCTACAGTAGTAAACAACTTCCAAGACACAAATATAAAACAAAGTGCTGTAGCAAAATAACACATGGGTTATCTCCCAAGAAGTTCTTTCTTTATAGCCATTAAGATGGGCTCAGCAGTTTTAATGATGCACTCGCAAGAAACAAGAGTAGAGGTAAAAGAGAGCATCAAAAAGCAAATCCAAAACACATTTAAGCCTAACATGCTTCCTATGTAAAGGAATCTTGTACACAAATAAATTCATGAAGAACAAAGTGACAAGCATAAGAAGATAAAACAAGAGTAACTTCAAATTTTTAAGCATATAGAGAGGTGTTTTAGTACCATAAAAATTTCTACAACCATATTTTCCTCTCTCATAATAATTTTCAGTAGCTTCATGAATAAACTCAACAATATAACTATCACATGCAGCATACTTTTCATGATTTCCCAACACATAATTTTTATCAAACTCAAAAATAGTGGGATCCAAACTTTCAAACTCACTTTTATCAATAATATAACAAGATGAATGATCAATCTCAAGAGATATGGGACACATAGATAATGTCAAGAACTCTCCAATCCCATTTTCATTAGTAGTACAATTAATATTATCAAGTAACATAGGACCATCATCTAGAGCTTTATCATAAATATTTGCCAAGCAAAATTCTTTAGTACCATGCATTTCGACATCAGGCACAAACAAAGCATTATCATAAGATTTATCAAAGTAGCATGGATTATCATATATAACAGTAGCATAATTATTCTCACAAGTTTTACTCATAGGTAATATTTCAAGAGAATCCACAGGAACATAACATTTAACCTCTTTCGGTAAGCATGGAGGACAATCAAATAGTGTAAGAGATAAAGAGTTACTCTCATTAGAAGGTTGGCATGGGTAGCTAATCCATTCTTCCTCCTTTTGTTCGTCGCTCTCCTCTTCTTTTTCATCCAATGAGCTTTTAGGTTCATCAATTTCCTCCTCTTTTTCATCCAATGAGCTTTCAGGTTCATCAGTTTCTTCTTCCACAGGTTCCTGCAAATTGTGAGTGCATTCTTGTGCATTAATGAGTCTCTCTTTATAATCAATGATATAAGGATTATTACTATAACTTTCATTGAAAAAAATTAAGGATAGAAGAGACATAATCTTTAAGGTCCTTACAAACAACACAAGTTTCATAATTCTCAACCATGAAGGATTCTATCTCAGAGGCTCCCATAAATACGACAAATTGTTCTACCTCTTCGAACCCATAATGAATATAGCAATTCCGATTATAGCTCTTAATAAAAAATTCCTCACTAAAGCCACATTGAAATTTAAGATGTTCAGTATCCTGTTGAGAGCAACAGTTTATATCATGGCGTTTAAGCAAGATTTTAGCCATTGTATTCATTTTTTCTATCACGGCACTCATTACTTCACCAGTTCTCGATTTTCTATAATTATTATAGCATTCCATAAGCTCTAAATAGGTTGTAGGTTCTCCCATACAGCAGTTTTTAGTTTTTTGATTTTTCAAATTTTTATGGATTTTTGGGTATATGAGAAAAGTAAAACAAGACAAAAAGAAACTAAGCAAAAGTAATCTAAGCAAAATAATACTAGACAGAAATAAACTAAGAACAAATAAACTAGACAAAGGTAAACTAAGCAAAACAAAATAAAATAAAACAGAGAGAGAGGTAGAGTGTACTCCCCATGTGAACTTATGAGTAGAGCTATGCCTCCCCGGCAACGGCGCCAGAAAACAGTCTTGATAACCCACAAGTATAGGGGATCGCAGCAGTCTTCGAGGGAAGTAAAACCCAAATTTATTGATTCGACACAAGGGGAGGTAAAGAATACTTATAAGTCTTAACAACTGAGTTGTCAATTCAGCTGCACCTGGAAAAGCACTAGTAACAGGGGTGATGTGAAAGTAGCAAGATAATGAGAGCAATAGAAACAAGAATACAGCAGCAAAGTAATAGTAACACAGAGGTAATGGCACCAGAAGATAGTTGATACTACTTCCAGTGACATGTAGAACGAGTATATGATGATGAAAGATGGACCGGGGTTCCCAGCGATCTACACTAGTGGTAACTCTCCAATAAGTGACAAGTGTTGGGTGAACAAATTACAGTTGGGCAATTGATAGGATTGATAAGGCACTAAGAAAGAACATCAATTCATTAATCATGTAGGCATGTTTTCCATATATAGTCGTACGTGCTCGCAATGAGAAACTTGCACAACATCTATTGTCCTACCAGCCGGTGGCAGCCGGGCCTCAAGGGAAACTACTGGATATTAAGGTACTCCTTTTAATAGAGCACCGGAGCAAAGCATTAACACTCCGTGAAAACATGTGTCCCTCACATCACCGCCATCCCCTCCGGTTGTCCCGATTTCACTGGGGCCTTTGGTTCCGGACAGTGACATGTGCATACAACTTGTAGATACAATCTAAGCAATAAGTATAGAGCTTAAATCTAAGATCATGCCACTCGGGCCCTAGTGACAAGCATTAAACATAACAAGATTGCAGCAACAATAACTTCATAAACTTATAGATAGACTAATCATAATGTATCATCCATCGGATCCCAACAAACACAACACCGATTACATCAGATGGATCTCAATCATGTAAGGCAGCTCATGAGATCATTGTATTGAAGTACATAGGATAGAGAGTACCAACTAGCTACTGCTAGAACCCGTAGTCCATGGGGGAACTACTCACGGAGCATGATGGAGGCGGTGGCGTCGATGGAGATGGCTTCCGGGGGCACTTCCCCGTCCCGGCAGGGTGCCGGAACAGAGAGTTCTGTCCCCCGAATTGGAGTTTCGCGATGGCGGCGGCGCCCCTGGAGTCTTTCTGGAGTTTCGTCAATTGGTACTGCGTTTTTAGGTCGAAAGGGGTTTTATAGGTGAAGAGGCGGTGCAAGGGGGCACCTGAGGGCGCCTCACCATAGGCTGGCGCGGGCCCAGGCTAGGCCGCGCCGCCTTATGGTGTGGTGGCCCTCTGGCCCCTCTCCGACTCTTCTTCGGTGTTCTGGAGCCTTCCGGGAAAAATAGGAGGTTTGGCGTTGATTTCGTCCAATTCCGAGAATATTGCCCGAACAGCCTTTCTGGAACCAAAAACAAACAGAAACAGAATCGGCACTGTGGCATCTTGTTAATAGGTTAGTTCCGGAAAATGCATGAAATCATCATAAAGTGCAAGCAAAACATGTAAGTATTGTCATAGAACAAGCATGGAACGTCAGAAATTATGGATACGTCGGGGACGTATCAGTCTTTTCGACCATGAGATCATGTAAATCACTTATACCGGAAAGGTACTTTGATTACATCAAACGCCACTGCGTAAATGGGTGGTTATAAAGGTGGGATTAAGTATCCGGAAAGTATGAGTTGAGGCATATGGATCAACAGTGGGATTTGTCCATCCCTATGACGGATAGATATACTCTGGGCCCTTTCGGTGGAATGTCGTCTAAATAGCTTGCAAGCATATGAATAAGTTCATAAGAGACCACATACCACGGTACGAGTAAAGAGTACTTGTCAGGAGACGAGGTTGAACAAGGTATAGAGAGATACCGATGATCAAACCTCGGACAAGTAAAATATCGCGTGACAAAGGGAATTGGTATCGTATGTGAATGGTCCATTCGATCACTAAGTCATCATTGAATATGTGGGAGCCATTATGGATCTCCAGATCCCGCTATTGGTTATTGGTCGGAGAGAGTTCTCAACCATGTCTACATAGTTCGCGAACTGTAGGGTGACACACTTAAGGTTTGATGTCGTATTAGTAGAACTTGAATATGGAATGGAGTTCGAATTGTTGTTCGAAGTCTCGGATGGGATCCCGGACATCACGAGGAGTTCCGGAATGGTCCGGAGAATAAGATTCATATATAGGAAGTCATATTCCAAGTTTGGAAATGATCCGGTGCATTTATGGAAGGTTCTAGAAGGTTCTAGAAAAGTCCGGAAGAAATCACTTTGGAAGGAGGAGTCCCGAAGGGACTCCACCTCCCATGGCCGGCCAACCCTAGAGGGGTGGAGTCCCAGGTGGACTCCACCAAGGGTGGCCGGCCACCCCCCTCATGGAAGGGTGGGAGTCCCACTTGAGGTGGGAATCCCACCTTGGGTAGGTTTCCCTACACATGGAAGGTTTTGGGTTGGGGTCTTATTCGAAGACTTGTAGTACAACACTTGGGGGTTCCACCTATATAAAGAGGGGACAAGGGGAGGGGGCCGGCCACCACAAGACCACCACCTTGGCCGCACCAAAGGAGGCCGGCCACCCCCTCTCCCCAAACCCTAGCCGCCCCACTCCTCCCCCTCTCCCGCAACGCTTAGCGAAGCTCTGCTGGAGATCTCCATCGCCACCGCCACCACGCCGTCGTGCTGCCGGATTCAAGGAGGAGCTACTACTTCCGCTGCCCGCTGGAACGGGGAGAAGGACATCGTCTTCATCAACACCGAACGTGTGACCGAGTACGGAGGTGCTGCCCGATTGTGGCACCGTCAAGATCTTCTACGCGCTTTTGAAAGCGGCAAGTGATCATCTACCGCAGCAACAAGAGCCTCATCTTGTAGGCTTTGGAAATCTTCAAGGGTGAGACTCGTTCATCCCCTCATTGCTCCCGTCTTCTAGATTGCATCTTGGCTTGGATTGCGTTCTCGCGGTAGGAAATTTTTTGTTTTCTATGCAACGAATCCCTACAGTGGTATCAGAGCCATGTCTATGCATAGATGGTTGCACGAGTAGAACACAATGTTTTTGTGGGCGTTGATGCTTATGTTATATTTAGTTTGAGTACTTTGCATCTTTGTGGCATAGTGGGATGAAGCGGCTCGGGCTAACTTTACATGACCGCGTTCATGAGATTTGCTCCACGCTCGACATGCAACTTGTATTGCATAAGTGGCTTTGCGGGTGTCTGGCTCTCCTACTATAGTGAAGATTCAATTTACTCTTCTATTGACAACACTAGTATCACCGTTGTGGTTCATGTTCGTAGGTAGATTAGATCTCTCTCAAAAACCCTAAACCACGTAAAATATGCAAACCAAATTAGAGACGTCTAACTTGTTTTTGCAGGGTTTGGTGATGTGATATGGCCATAATGTGATGATGAATATGTATGAGATGATCATTATTGTATTGTGGCAACCGGCAGGAGCCTTATGGTTGTCTTTAAATTTCATGTTGAGTAGTATTTCAAAGAAGTTGTAATAGTTGCTACATGGGAGAACAATCATGAAGACGGCGCCATTGACCTTGACGCTACACCGACGATGATGGAGATCATGCCCGTTGATGATGGAGATCATGTTCGTGCTTTGGAGATGAAGATCAAAGGAGCAAAGACAAAAGGGCCATATCATATCACATATGAACTGCATGTGATGTTAATCCTTTTATGCATATTATTTTGCTTAGATCGCGACGGTAGCATTATAAGATGATCCCTCTCACTAAAATATCAAGATAATAAAGTGTTCATCCTTAGTAGCACCGTTGCCAAGACTTGTCGTTTCGAAGCATCTCGTGATGATCGGGTGTGATAGAATCAACAAGTGCATACAACGGGTGCAAGCCAGTTTTGCACATGCGGATACTAAGGTTGCCTTGACGAGCCTAGCATGTACAGACATGGTCTCGGAACACGTGATACCGAAAGGTAGAGCATGAATCATATGATTGATATGATGAACACTTTGAGTGTTCGCCATTGAAGTTACATCTTGTCTCGTGATGATCGGACTTGGTGTGGTGGATTTGGTTCATGTGATCACTAAGACAATTCGAGGGATATTGTTTTGAGTGGGAGTTCACCTAGATTTTTAATTATATTGAATTAAAATTTGAACTCAATTTGTCATAAACATTAGTCTAAACTATTGCAAATATATGTTGTAGATATGGCGTCCCCAATAAATTTTTAACCAGTTCCTAGAGAAAGAAAAGCTTAAGAGCAACGGTAGCAACTTCACCAACTGGTTCCGTCATGTGAGGATTTTCCTCGCTGGCGGAAATCTGCAATATGTGCTTAATGCACCGCTAGGTGACCCTCCTGCAGAAACTGAAACCGATGAAGTAAAGAATGTTTACGCGACTCGGAAAACTCGATACTCTCAAGTTCAGTGTGCCATCCTGTGCAGTCTGGAAGCCGATCTTCAAAAACGTTTTGAGCACCATGATCCACATGAGTTGATCAATGAGTTGAAGACTATCTTTGAAACTCATGCGGCCGTGGAATGCTATGAAGCATCAAAAACTTCTTCAGTTGCATGATGGAAGAGGGTAGCTCCGTTAGTGAGCACATGCTCGTTATGACCGGGCATGCGAAGAAACTCAGTGACTTGGAAATAGTTATTCCTAACAGACTGGGGATTAATCGTATCCTTCAATCACTGCCACCTAGTTACAAGAACTTTGTGATGAACTATAATATGCAGAACATGAACAAAGAGTTACCTGAACTCTTCTCCATGCTTAAAGCTGCTGAGATTGAGATCAAGAAAGAACACCAAGTGTTGATGGTCAACAAGACCACCAGTTTCAAGAAACAGGGCAAGTCTAAAGGCAAATTCAAGAAGGGTGGCAAGAAAGCTGCCACGCCTCCTGTGAAACCTAAGACCGGCCCTAAGCCTGATGCTGAGTGCTATTACTGCAAGGAGAAGGGACACTGGAAGCGTAATTGATCCAAGTATTTGGCGGATCTGAAGAGCGGCCTTGTCAAAAAGAAGAAAGAAGGTATATCTGATATACATGTTATAGATGTTTATCTTACTGGTTCTCGTACTAGTACCTGGGTATTTGATACTGGTTCGGTTGCTCATATTTGTAACTCGAAACAGGAACTAAAGAATAAACGAAGACTATTAAAGGATGACGTGACGATGCGCGTTGGAAATGGATCCAAAGTCGATGTGATCGCTGTCGGCACACTTCCTCTACTTCTACCTTCGGGATTAGTTTTAAACCTCAATAATTGTTATTTTGTACCCGCGTTGAGCATGAACATTATATCTGGATCTTGTTTAATGCAAGACGGTTATTCATTCAAGTCTGAGAATAATGGTTGTTCTATTTTTATGAATAATATCTTATATGGTCGAGCACCTGAAAAGAATGGTTTATTTCTGTTAGATCTCCATAGTAGTGATACATATATTCATAACATTGATGCTAAGCGAATTAAATTGAATGATAATTCTACTTATATGTGGCACTGTCGTCTTGGTCATATTGGAGTGAAACGCATGAAGAAACTCCATACCGATGGATTACTTGAATCACTTGACTTTGAGTCACTTGATAGATGCGAAGCATGTCGGAAAATGACTAAGACTCCATTCTCTGGCATTATGGAGTGAGCTACAGACTTATTAGAAATCATACATACCGATGTGTGTGGACCAATGAGTGTAGCCTCGCGCGGTGGTTATCGTTATGTTCTAACCTTCACAGATGATCTGAGTAGATATGGGTATATCTATTTCATGAAACATAAATCCAAAACTTTCGAGAAGTTTAAGGAATTCCAAAGTGAAGTAGAAAATCAACGTAACAAGAAGATTAAATTTCTACGATCCGATCGCGGAGGTGAATATCTGAGTTATGAGTTTGGCATGCATTTAAAGAAATGCGGAATACTTTCACAATTGACACCGCCGGGAACACCACAACGGAACGGTGTGTCCGAACGTCGTAATCGAACTATCTTAGATATGGTTCGTTCTATGATGTCTCTTACTGATTTGCCGTTATCATTTTGGAGTTATGCATTAGAGACAGCTGCATTCACTTTAACGAATGAAGCCCGGTGACCGGGTGTATACGTGAGCACGCGTTGCCTACTCGACACGTGTCTAACGCCATCCGTTAATCCGTTAACATGGGACCCACTTCTGTCCTCTTCTACCTGTACTTTCCTCCGCACCCCCGTGAAAGAATCGCTGCAGAAACTTTATCCATGGCGTTGGACCAACTGGTGAAAGAATCAGTAGTTCGTCCTCTCAACCAAATCAGATCAGTATCACGTCAGCTGATTTCAGAAAGTGAGAGCATATGGTCGAAAAAAGCAGGATTCAGGAGGCAGCGACATAGGCCTGACCGATCAAAATCTCCAAATCATTCCCCAACCTGAACGATGTACATCAACATTTATCGCCAGATTAGTAACCACGGCGTGATGCATTCCCGGCGAAGCTCGACCACGTACGCCGTCCATCCTCTCGGCGGCTTCCAGGAAGCTCAACCACGGCGTCTGCTGCGTCCATGGCGCTTCCCCAGAACGAGCATGGGAGCGACCTTCTTTTCCCTTCCTATCTTGTCCATGCCCAGCGGACGAGATAGCAGTCGGAGTAGCAAACAATCAGGAGAGTGGAGGCCCAGCGAGAGCCTGTAAGCTTTCCGTCGGGTTGGCTGGGTGTCAGACCGTGCTCGTAGGCCTTCGATCTGCTTTCTCCGCACGCTGGAGGGGGTCGCGCCGGAGTGGGAGGCCGGCAGAATCGCCTTCGATCTGCTTCCCGCGCGACGGAAGGGGCCGGCGCCCTTGTTGTCGGCTGCAGCGACGAGCAGGTCCATGCCTCCATGCCGGCCAAGCACGTCCTGCCGCTGCCTACGTGAGCCGCTGGTCCGGTCCTCTCGCTACCTCTGCGGACCGCATCGCTCTGCCCGGGTCTCCCGCCAGTGACCTGGTTAGGATTGGGGAACCGGGGGTCGGCTTTTTTCTAATTGGGATGTGAATCAATCGATCCATGGAGGAATAGGAAGGTGTGAATCAATCGATCCATGGAGGAGTACAGGGACGATCACGAACGCCCTGCTGCGGTGGCGGCGCCGGGAGCAGGCGCACCGCGCGACGAGGCCGAGAAGCGCAACGCTTGGGAGAGGGCGGTGTGTGTGGGAGCTCGTGTGGCCGAGACGCGCGCCCGTGTGAAGATGATTTGGGGAAGGAGTGAAGGACGAGCGGAACAAGAGGATAAGGTACTCACGCCGTAAGGTCACTGTGACCTAGAAAATGGATCTCAACGTTGATCCAACGGCAGCTAGAGCGTGCTCACGTATACACGCGGTTACCAAATCCACTCTCTTCACTTTAAATAGGACACCATCTAAATCCGTTGAAACGACACCGTATGAATTATGGTTTAATAAGAAACCTAAGCTGTCGTTCCTTAAAGTTTGGGGTTGCGAAGCCTATGTAAAAAAGTTACAACCGGACAAGCTAGAACCCAAAGCGGAGAAATGCGTCTTCATGGGATACCCTAAGGAAACTATAGGGTACACTTTCTATCACATATCCGAAGGCAAGATCTTTGTTGCTAAGAACGGAACCTTTCTTGAGAAAGAGTTTCTCACTAAAGAAGTGACTGGAAGAAAAGTAGAGCTCGACGAGATTGCTGAATCTTCACTCGTTGATCAAAGTAGCGCAGTACCGGAAGTTGTTCCTGTGCCGCCTGCACCGTCAACAGAGGAAGCTAATGATAATGATCATGAAACTTCAAATGAGATAGCTACTGAACCTCGCAGATCGACAAGGGAACGTGCCACTCCTGATTGGTATGATCCTTGTCTAAATGTCATGATTGTGGATAACAATGATGAAGACCCTGCGACATATGAAGAAGCGATGATGAGCCCAGATTCCAACAAATGGCAAGAAGCCATGAAATCCGAAATGGGATCCATGTATGATAACAAAGTGTGGACTTTGGTAGACTTACCTGATAGCCGCAAGGCTGTCGAGAATAAATGGATCTTCAAGAGAAAAACAGATGCTGATGGTAATATTACTGTCTATAAAGCTCGACTTGTCGCAAAGGGTTTCCGACAAATTCAAGGTGTTGACTATGATGAGACTTTCTCACCTGTAGCGAAGCTAAAATCTATGAGGATTTTGTTAGCAATAGCTGCATTTTTCGATTATGAGATTTGGCAGATGGATGTAAAAACGGCGTTCCTTAATGGAGACATTGAGGAAGAGTTGTATATGGTACAACCCAAAGGTTTTGTCGATCCTTAAAATGTTGACAAAGTATGCAAACTTCAGCGTTCAATTTATGGACTGAAGCAAGCATCGAGAAGTTGGAACCGACGCTTTGATAAGGTGCTCAAAGACTTCGGGTTTATACAGTGTCATGGAGAGGCCTGTATTTACAAGAAAGTGAGTGGAGCTCTGTAGCATTCCTGATATTATATGTAGATGACATATTATTGATTGGGAATGATATAGAACTATTAAGCAGTGTAAAAGGTTATTTGAATAATAGTTTTTCAATGAAAGACCTTGGTGAAGCATCGTATATATTAGGCATCAAGATTTATAGAGATAGATCAAGACGTCTAATAGGGCTATCACAGAGTACATACCTGGACAAGATTCTAAAGAAGTTTAGAATGGACGAAAGTAAGAAAGGATTCTTACCTATGTTACCAGGCAAGGTCTTGAGTAAGACTCGAGGTCCGGCTACGGCAGAAGAAAGAGAAAGGATGAGTGAGATCCTCTATGCCTCGGCAGTAGGCTCTATCATGCATGCCATGCTATGTACTAGACCGGATATAGCACATGCTGTTAGTTTGACTAGCAGATATCAAAGTGATCCAGGAATGGAACACTGGACAGCGGTCAAGAATATCCTGAAGTACTTGAAAACAACTAAGGATATGTTTCTTTGTTATGGAGGTGACTGATACGTCTCCAACGTATCGATAATTTCTTATGTTCCATGCTACTTTTATGATGATACTCACATGTTTTATACATACTTTATGTCATATTTATGCATTTTCCGGCACTAACCTATTAACGAGATGCCGAAAAGCCAGTTGTTGTTTTCTGCTGTTTTTGGTTTCAGAAATCCTAGTAAGGAAATATTCTCGGAATTGGACGAAATCAACGCCCAGGGGCCTATTTTTCCACGAAGCTTCCAGAAGACCGAGGGAGAAACGAAGTGGGGCGACGAGGCGCCCACACAACAGGGCGGCGCGGCCAGGCCTTGGGCCGCGCGGCCCTGGCGTGTGGGGCCCTCGTGGCGCCCCCTGACCTACCCTTCCGCCTACTTAAGCCTTCGTCGATAATAGTTCCAGTACCGAGAGCCACGATACGGAAAACCTTCCAGAGACGTCGCCGCCGCCAATCCCATCTCGGGAGATTCAGGAGATCGCCTCCGGCACCCTGCCGGAGAGGGGAATCATCTCCCGAAGAACTCTTCACCGCCATGATCGCCTCCGGAGTGATGTGTGAGTAGTTCACCCCTGGACTATGGGTCCATAGCAGTAGCTAGATGGTTGTCTTCTCCTCTTGTGCTATCATTGTTAGATCTTGTGAGCTGCCTAACATGATCAAGATCATCTATTTGTAATGCTACATGTTGCTTTTGTTGGGATCCGATGAATATGGAATACTATGCTATGTTGATTATCAATCTATCTATGTGTCGTTTATGATCTTGCATGCTCTCCTTTATTAGTAGAGGCTCTGGCCAAGTCATTACTTGTAACTCCAAGAGGAGTAATATACTCGATAGTGGGTTCATGCCTCCATTAAATCTGGGACAGTGACAGAAAGTTCTAAGGTTGTGGATGTGCTGTTGCCACTAGGGATAAAACATCAATGCTATGTCTAAGGATGTATTTGTTGATTACATTACGCACCATACTTAATGCAATTGTCTGTTGTTTGCAACTTAATACTGGAGGGGGTTCAGATGATAACCTGAAGGTGGACTTTTTAGGCATAGATGCATGCTGGATAGCGGTCTATGTACTTTGTCGTAATGCCCAATTGAATTTCACAATACTCATCATAACATGTATGTGCATGGTCATGCCCTCTTTATTTGTCAATTGCCCAACTGTAATTTGTTCACCCAACATGCTATTTATCTTATGGGAAAGACACCACTAGTGAATTGTGGACCCCGGTCCATTCTTTTACATCAAATACACCCATCGCAATACTCGTTCTCTTGTTTTCGCAAACATCATCATCCACACTATACATCTAATCCTTTGTTACAGCAAGCCGGTGAGATTGACAACCTCACTGTCACGTTGGGGCAAAGTAATTTGGTTGTGTTGTGCAGGTTCCACGTTGGCGCCGGAATCCCTGGTGTTGCGCCGCACTACACTTCGCCGCCATCAACCTTCAACGTTCTTCTTGACTCCTACTGGTTCGATAAACCTTGGTTTCTTACTGAGGGAAACTTGCTGCTGTACGCATCACACCTTCCACTTGGGGTTCCCAACGGGCGTGTGCTTTACGCGTCATCAAGCTAAATTTCTGGCGCCGTTGCCGGGGAACTGAAGAAAAGTTACACCACAAAGATTTCTAACTCCCACGTCAACTACACGCCAGCAAGTAAATTTCTGGCGCCGTTGCCGGGGACGTGAAGGAAATTACACCACAGAGATTTCTAACTCCCACGTCAACTGCACGCCAGCAAATAAATTTCTGGCGCCGTTGCCGGGGAGATCAAAACACGCTGCAAGGGGAGTCTCCACCTCCAATCTCTTTACTTTGTTTTTGTCTTGCTTTACTTTTATTTACTTCTTTGTTTGCTGCACTAAAACAAAACACAAAAAAATTAGTTGCTAGTTTTACTTTATTTACTATCTTGTTTGCCATATTAAAAACACAAAAAAATTAGTTACTTGCATTTACTTTATCTAGTTTGCTTTATTTACTACTGCTAAAATGGGTACTCCTGAAAATACTAAGTTGTGTGACTTCACAAACACAAATAATAATGATTTCTTATGCACACCTATTGCTCCACTTGCTACTACAGCAGAATTCTTTGAAATTAAACCTGCTTTACTAAATCTTGTTATGAGAGAGCAATTTTCTGGTGTTAGTTCTAATGATGCTGCTGACCATCTTAATAATTTTGTTGAACTATGTGAAATGCAAAAGTATAAGGATGTAGATGGTGACATTATAAAGTTAAAATTGTTTCCTTTCTCATTAAGAGGAAGAGCTTGATGACCCACAAGTATAGGGGATCGCAGCAGTCTTCGCGGGTAGTAAAACCCAAATTTATTGATTCGACACAAGGGGAGGTAAAGAATACTTATAAGCCTTAACAACTGAGTTGTCAATTCAGCTGCACCTGGAAAAGCACTAGTAACAGGGGTGATGTGAAAGTAGCAGTGATATGAGAGCAATAGTAACAGTAACACAACAGCAGTAATAGTAACACAGTGGCAATGGCACCAGAGAATAGTTGATACTACTTCCAGTGACATGTAGAACGAGTATATGATGATGAAAGATGGACCGGGGTTCCCAGCGATCTACACTAGTGGTAACTCTCCAGTAACAAGTGACAAGTGTTGGGTGAACAAATTACAGTTGGGCAATTGATAGGATTGATAAAGCATTAAGAAAGAACATCAATTCATTAATCATGTAGGCATGTTTTTCATATATAGTCGTACGTGCTCGCAATGAGAAACTTGCACAACATCTTTTGTCCTACCAGCCGGTGGCAGCCGGGCCTCAAGGGAATCTACTGGATATTAAGGCACTCCTTTTAATAGAGCACCGGAGCAAAGCATTAACACTCCGTGAAAACATGTGATCCTCACATCACCGCCATCCCCTCCGGTTGTCCCGATTTCTGTCACTTCGGGGCCTTTGGTTCCGGACAGTGGCATGTGCATACAACTTGTAGATACACTCTAAGCAATAAGTATAGAGCTTAAATCTAAGATCATGCCACTCGGGCCCAAGTGACAAGCATTAAACATAACAAGATTGCAGCAACAATAACTTCACAAACTTTATAGATAGACTAATCATAATGTATCATCCATCGGATCCCAACAAACACAACACCGATTACATCAGATGGATCTCAATCATGTAAGGCAGCTCATGAGATCATTGTATTGAAGTACATGGGATAGAGAGTACCAACTAGCTACTGCTAGAACCTGTAGTCCATGGGGGAACTACTCACTGAGCATGATGGAGGCGGTGGCGTCGATGGAGATGGCTTCTGGGGGCACTTCCCCGTCCCGGCAGGGTGCCGGAACAGAGAGTTCTGTCCCCCGAATTGGAGTTTCGCGATGGCGGCGGCGCCCCTGGAGTCTTTCTGGAGTTTCGTCAATTGGTCCTGCGTTTTTAGGTTGAAAGGGCTTAAATAGGCGAAGAGGTGGCGCAGGAGGGGCGACAGGGTGGCCCCACACCAGGCCGGCGCGGCCAGGCCTGGGGCCGCGCCACCCACATGTGTGGTGGCCCCTGGCTCTCCTCCGACTCTCCTTCGGTGTTCTGGATGCTTCCGGGAAAAATAGGATGTTTGGCGTTGATTTCGTCCAATTCCGAGAATATTGCCCGAACAGCCTTTCTGGAACCAAAAACAGCAGAAACAGAACTGCACCTTTGTGGCATCTTGTTAATAGGTTAGTTCCGGAAAACGCATAAAAACATTATAAAGTGCAAGCAAAACATGTAAGTATTGTCATAAAACAAGCATGGAACATCAGAAATTATGGATACGTTGGAGACGTATCAGCATCCCCAAGCTTAGTTCCTGCTCTTCCCGAGTAGGTAAACGATAAAAAGAATAATTTCTGTAGTGACATGCTACTTACATAACCTTGATCATACTATTACAAAGCATATGAAATGAATGAAGTGACTCAAGGCAATGATCTATAGTTGCTAACAAATAGATAACATATAGCAAAACTTTTCATGAAGAGTACTTTCAAGACAAGCATCAAAAGTCTTGCACAAGAGTTAACTCATAAAGCAATAGATTCAAAGTAAAGGCATCGAAGCAACACAGAGGAAGATTTTAGTTTCAGCAGTTGCTTTCAACTTTCAACATGCATATCTCATGGATAATTGTCAACACAAAGTAATATGATGAATGCAAATAAGCAAGTATGTAAGAATCAATGCACAGTTGACACAAGTGTTTGCTTCTAAGATGGAAGGAAGTAGGTAAACTGACTCAACATAAAGTAAAAGAATGGCCCTTCGTAGAGGGAAGCATTGATTGCTATATTTGTGCTAGAGCTTTGGTTTTGAAAACATAAAGAGAGCATAAAAAGTAAAATTTTGAGAGGTGCTTGTTGTTGTCAACGAATGGTAGTAGCCACTCTAACCCCATTGCCAGACAAACCTTCAAAGAGCGGCTCCCATGAATTATTTTTATTTTGGGAGGCACTCCTTCCAACCTTTCTTTCACAAACCATGGCTAACCGAATCCTCGGGTGCCTGCCAACAATCTCATACCATGAAGGAGTGCCCTTTTATTTTAGTTTTATTATGATGACACTCCTCCCCACCTTTGCTTTCTCAAGCCATGGCTAACCGAATCCTTCGGGTGCCGTCCAACAATCACATACCATGGAGGAGTGTCTATTTTGGTTAATTAATTTGGGACTGGGAATCCCATTGCCAGCTCTTTTTGCAAAATTATTGGATAAGAGGATGAAGCCACTAGTCCATTGGTGAAAGTTGCCCAACAAGATTGAAAGATAAACACCACATACTTCCTCATGAGCTATAAATCATTGACACAAATCAGAGGTGATAAATTTTGAATTGTTTAAAGGTAGCACTCAAGCAATTTACTTTGGAATGGCGGGAAATACCATGTAGTAGGTAGGTATGGTGGACACAAATGGCATAGTGGTTGGCTCAAGGATTTTGGATGCATGAGAAGTATTCCCTCTCGATACAAGGCTTAGGCTAGCAAGGCTATTTGAAGCAAACACAAGTATAAACCGGTACAGCAAAACTTACATAAGAACATATTGCAAGCATTATAATACTCTACACTGTCTTCCTTGTTACTCAAACACTTTTACCAGAAAATATCTAGACCTTAAGAGAGACCAATCATGCAAACCAATTTTAACAAGCTCTACAGTAGTTCTCCACTAATAGGTTTAAACTACATGAAAAAAAAACTTAATCATGATCTACTTGAGAGCTCAAAACAATTGCCAAGTGTCAAATTATCCAAGACATTATGAGGCATTTTCTGTTTCCAACCAAATAACCATAAGTATTGTAGCTTCCAACTTTTATCATTGAACATTAAAAGTAAAACGAAGAACAAGTGTTCATATGAAAAAGCGGAGCGTGTCTCTCTCCCAAACAAGGATTGCTAGGATCCGAATTTATTCAAACAAAAACAAAAATAAAAGCACACAGACGCTCCAAGTAAAGCACATAAGATGTGACCGAATAAAAATAAAGTTTCAATAGAAGAAACCTGATAAGTTGATGAAGAAGGGGATGCCTTGGGCATCCCCAAGCTTAGACGCTTGAGTCTTCTTGAAATATGCAGGGATGAACCACGGGGGCATCCCCAAGCTTTGACTTTTCACTCTTCTTGATCATATATCATCCTCCTCTCTTGACCCTTGAAAACTTCCTTCACACCAAAATATCTGAGGAACACGCACGTAAATTGGCAGATTTTTCTGAGTTACCTACAGAGAAAACAGCCCAGATTCGTGACAGATAGAAATCTGTTTCTGCGCAGAAATCCAAATCTAGTATCAACCTTCGATTAGAGGCTTCACTTGGCACAACATTGCAATAAAATAAAGGTAAGGAGAGGTTGCTACAGTAGTAACAACTTCCAAAACACAACAAAACAGTAGCAAAATAAACACATGGGTTATCTCCCAAGAAGTTCTTTCTTTATAGCCATTAAGATGGGCTCAGCAGTTTTAATGATGCACTCGCAAGAAATAAGAGTTGAAGCAAAAGAGAGCATCAAAAGGCAAATTCAAAACACATTTAAGTCTAACCCACTTCCTATGCATAGGAATCTTGTACACAAATAAATTCATGAAGAACAAAGTGGCATGCATAGGAAGATAAAATAAGAGTAACTTCAAAATTTTTAGCGTATAGAGAGGTGTTTTAGTACCATGCAAATTTCTACAACCATATTTTCCTCTCTCATAATAATTTTCAGTAGCTTCATGAATAAACTCAACAATATAACTATCACATGCAGCATACTTTTCATGATCCATAAACACATAATTTTTATCAAGCTCAAAAATAGTGGGATTAAAACTTTCGAACACACTTTTATCAATAATATAACAAGATGAATGATCAATCTCAAGAGATATGGGACACATAGATAATGTCAAGAACTCTCCAATCCCATTTTCATTAGTAGTACAATTAATAGTATCAAGTAACATAGGACCATCATCTAGAGCTTTATCATAAACATTTGCTAAACAAAACTCTTTAGTACCATGCATTTCGACATCAGGCACAAACAAAGCATTATCATAAGATTTATCAAAGTAGCATGGATTATCATATATAACAGTAGCATAATTATTCTCACAAGTTTTACTTATAGGAAATATTTCAAGAGAATCCACAGGAACATAACATTCAACCTCTTTCGGTAAGCATGGAGGACAATCAAATAGTGTAAGAGATAAAGAGTTACTCTCATTAGAAGGTTGGCATGGGTAGCTAATCCATTCTTCCTCCTTTTGTTCATCACTCTCCTCTTCTTTTTCATCCAATGAGCTTTCAAGTTCATCAATTTCCTCCTCTTTTTCATCCAATGAGCTTGCAGGTTCATCAATTTCTTCTTCCACAGGTTCCTGCAAATTGTGAGTGCATTCTTGTGCATTAATGAGTCTCTCTTTATAATCAATGATATAAGGATTATCAGTGTAACTTTCATTGCAAAAATTAAGGATAGAAGAGACATAATCTTTAAGGTCCTTACAAACAACACAAGTTTCATAATTCTCAACCATGAAGGATTCTATCTCAGAGGCTCCCATAAATAAGACAAATTGTTCTACCTCTTCAAACCCAGAATGAATATAGCTATTCCGATTATAGTTCTTAATTAAAAATTCCTCACTAAAGCCACATTGAAATTTCAAATGTTTAGTATCCTCTTTAGAGCAACAATTTATATCATGGCGTTTAAGCAAAATTTTAGCAATTGTATTCAATTTTTCTATCATAGCACTCATTACTTTACCAGTTCTTGATTCTCTATAATTATTATAATATTCTATAAGCTCCAAGTAGGTTGTAGGTTCTCCCATAACAGCAGTTTTTAATTTTTAGGTTTTTCAAATTTTTATGGATTTTTGGGTATATGAGAAAAAATAAAACAAGACAAAAACAAACTAGGCAAAAGTAAACTAAGCAAAACAAAATAAAACAAAATAAAAACAGAGAGAGAGGTAGAGTGTACTCCCCAGGTGAACTTATGAGTAGAGCTATGCCCCCCCGGCAACGGCGCCAGAAAACAGTCTTGATGACCCACAAGTATAGGGGATCGCAGCAGTCTTCGCGGGTAGTAAAACCCAAATTTATTGATTCGACACAAGGGGAGGTAAAGAATACTTATAAGCCTTAACAACTGAGTTGTCAATTCAGCTGCACCTAGAAAAGCACTAGTAACAGGGGTGATGTGAAAGTAGCAGTGATATGAGAGCAATAGTAACAAAGAATACAAAGTGATAATAGTAACACAGTGGCAATGGCACCAGAGAATAGTTGATACTACTTCCAGTGACATGTAGAACGAGTATATGATGATGAAAGATGGACCGGGATTCCCAGCGATCTACACTAGTGGTAACTCTCCAATAACAAGTGACAAGTGTTGGGTGAACAAATTACAGTTGGGCAATTGATAGGATTGATAAAGCATTAAGAAAGAACATCAATTCATTAATCATGTAGGCATGTTTTCCATATATAGTCGTACGTGCTCGCAATGAGAAACTTGCACAACATCTTTTGTCCTACCAGCCGGTGGCAGCCGGGCCTCAAGGGAATCTACTGGATATTAAGGTACTCCTTTTAATAGAGCACCGGAGCAAAGCATTAACACTCCGTGAAAACATGTGTCCCTCACATCACCGCCATCCCCTCCGGTTGTCCCGATTTCTGTCACTTCGGGGCCTTTGGTTCCGGACAGTGACATGTGCATACAACTTGTAGATACAATCTAAGCAATAAGTATAGAGCTTAAATCTAAGATCATGCCACTCGGGCCCTAGTGACAAGCATTAAACATAACAAGATTGCAGCAACAATAACTTCACAAACTTTATAGATAGACTAATCATAATGTATCATCCATCGGATCCCAACAAACACAACACCGATTACATTAGATGGATCTCAATCATGTAAGGCAGCTCATGAGATCATTGTATTGAAGTACATGGGATAGAGAGTACCAACTAGCTACTGCTAGAACCCGTAGTCCATGGGGGAACTACTCACGGAGCATGATGGAGGCGGTGGCGTCGATGGAGATGGCTTCCGGGGGCACTTCCCCGTCCCGGCAGGGTGCCGGAACAGAGACTTCTGTCCCCCGAATTGGAGTTTCGCGATGGCGGCGGCGCCCCTGGAGTCTTTCTGGAGTTTCGTCAATTGGTCCTGCGTTTTTAGGTCAAAAGGGCTTAAATAGGCGAAGAGGCGGCGCAGGAGGGGCGCAGGGTGGCCCCACACCAGGCCGGCGTGGCCAGGCCTGGGGCCGCGCCGCCCACATGTGTGGTGGCCCCTGGCTCTCCTTCGACTCTCCTTCGGTGTTCTGGATGCTTCCGGGAAAAATAGGATGTTTGGCGTTGATTTCGTCCAATTCCGAGAATATTGCCCGAACAGCCTTTCTGGAACAAAAAACAGCAGAAAACAGGAACTGGCACTGTGGCATCTTGTTAATAGGTTAGTTCCGGAAAATGCATAAAAACATTATAAAGTGCAAGCAAAACATGTAAGTATTGTCATAAAACAAGCATGGAACATCAGAAATTATGGATACGTTGGAGACGTATCAGAGCTAAAGATTGGTTGCTATCTCTGCCTAAGAATAGTATTGATTCATGGACTAAATGTAAGGATGCTTTCATTGGTAGATATTATCCTCCTGCTAAAATTATATATTTGAGAAGTAGCATAATGAATTTTAAGCAATTGGATACTGAGCATGTTGCACAAGCATGGGAAAGAATGAAATCTTTGGTTAAAAATTGCCCAACCCATGGACTGACTACTTGGATGATCATCCAAACCTTTTATGCAGGACTGAATTTTTCTTCATGGAACCTATTGGATTCAGCTGCTGGAGGTACCTTTATGTCCATCACTCTAGGCGCCGCAACAAAGCTTCTTGATAATATGATGATTAATTACTCTGAATGGCACACGGAAAGAGCTCCACAAGGTAAGAAGGTAAATTCTGTCGAAGAAACCTCTTCCTTGAGTGATAAGATTGATGCTATTATGTCTATGCTTGTGAATGGTAGGACTAATGTTGATCCTAATAATGTTCCGTTAGCTTCATTGGTTGCTCAAGAAGAACATGTTGATGTGAACTTCATTAAAAATAATAATTTCAACAACAATGCTTATCGGAATAATTCTAGTAACAACTATAGGCCATATCCTTCTCATAATAGTAATGGTTATGGTAATTCTTATGGGAATTCTTACAACAATAATAGGAATACACCCCCTGGACTTGAAGCCATGCTTAAAGAATTTATTAGTACACAAACTGCTTTTAACAAATCCGTTGAAGAAAAGCTTGGGAAAATTGATATACTTGCTTCTAAAGTCGATAGTCTTGCTGCTGATGTTGATCTTTTGAAATCGAAAGTTATGCCTAATGAAAATAAAGATATTAAGTCATTTGCTACAGCAAACGCCATCCAAGTTAGAATTAATGAGAATATAAGATTGATGGCCGAATTGCGAGCTAGGTGGGAAAAAGAAGAAAATGCTAAAGAAGATAATATAGCTAAAGTTTGGACTATTACCACCACTAGTAATGCTAATGCTGCACATGTTACTGCACCTCCTACTATCAATGGTAAAATAATTGGTGTTGGCAATGTTTCTACTCCTAATGCAAAGCCTGCAAAACTATCGGAAACTGCTAAAACTGCTGAAACTGCCTGTGATAAAACTGCTAAAAAAAAATCCAACATTTGGGACAATGATCCCATTGCTTTAGATTATAATGGTTTAGATTTTGATGATTGCCACATCTCTGAAGTTATAAAGTTCTTACAAAAACTTGCTAAGAGTCATAATGCTAGTGCTATAAATTTGGCCTTTACAAAATATATTACAAATGCTCTCATAAAAGCTAGAGAAGAGAAATTAGAACGCGAAGCTTCTATTCCTAGGAAGTTAGAGGATGGTTGGGAGCCCATCATTAAGATGAAGGTCAATGACTTTGATTGTAATGCTTTATGTGATCTTGGTGCAAGTATTTCCATTATGCCTAGAAAAATCTATAATATGCTTAACTTGCCACCATTGAAAAATTGTTATTTGGATGTTAATCTTGCTGATAACTCTACAAAGAAACCTTTGGGGAGAGTTGATAATGTTCGCATTACGGTTAACAATAACCTTGTCCCCGTTGATTTTGTTGTCTTGGATGTTGAATGCAATGCATCTTGTCCCATTATATTGGGAAGACCTTTTCTTCGAACTGTTGGTGCTAGTATTGATATGAAGGAAGGTAATATTAAATATCAATTTCCTCTCAAGAAAGGTATGGAACACTTCCCTAGAAAGAGAATGAAGTTACCTTTTGATTCTATTATTAGAACAAATTATGATGTTGATGCTTCGTCTCTTGATAACACTTGATACACACTTTCTGCGCCAAGCTGAAAGGCGTTAAAGAAAAGCGTTTATGGGAGACAACCCATGATTTTACTACAGTACTTTGTTTTATATTTGAGTCTTGGAAGTTGTTACTACTGTAGCAACATCTCCTTATCTTTATTTTATTACATTGTTGTGCCAAGTAAAGTCTTTGATAGCAGAGTTGATACTAGATTTGGATTGCTGCGCAGTAACAGATTTCTTACTGTCACGAATTTGAGTCGCCCCGTCTGTAGGTAACTCAGAAAAATATGCCAATTTACGTGCGTGATCCTCAGATATGTACGCAACTTTCATTAAATTTGAGCATTTTCATCTAAGCAAGTTTAGTGCCCCAGAAAAATACGTCTTTACGTACTATTCTGTTTTGACAGACTCTGCCTTTTATTTCGCATTGCCTGTTTTGCTATGTTTGATGGATTTTTCTATTCTATTAACTTTCAGTAGCTTTGTGCAATGTCCAGAAGTGCTAAGAATGATTATGTCACATCTGAACATCTGAATTTTGATTATGCACTAACCCTCTAATGAGTTGTTTTGAGTTTGGTGTGGAGGAAGTTTTCAAAGATCAAGAGAGGAGGATGATACAATATGATCAAGGAGAGTGAAAGCTCTAAGCTTGGGGATGCCCCGGTGGTTCATCCCTGCATATTTCAAGAAGGCTCAAGCGTCTAAGCTTGGGGATTCCCAAGGCATCCCCTTCTTCATCGACAACATTATCAGGTTCCTCTAGTGAAACTATATTTTTATTCCATCACATCTTATGTGCTTTACTTGGAGCGTCTGTATATTTTTGTTTTTTTTGTTTGAATAAAGTTGGATCCTAGCATTCATTTTGTGGGAGAGAGACACGCTCCGCTGTTGCATATGAACAAATATGTCCTTAGGCTTTACTCATAATATTCATGGCGAAGGTTGAACTGCTTCGTTAAATTGTTATATGGTTGGAAACGGGAAATGCTACATGTGGTAATTGGTATAATATCTTGAATAATGTGATACTTGGTAATTGTTGTGCTCATATTTAAGCTCTTGCATCATATACCTTGCACCTATTAATGAAGAAATACATAGAGCTTGCTAAAATTTGGTTTGCATAATTGGTCTCTCTAAGGTCTAGATATTTTCTAGTAAGGGTCGAACAACAAGGAAGACGGTGTAGAGTCTTATAATGCTTACAATATGTCTTTTATGTGAGTTTTTCTGTACCGATTCATACTTGTGATTGCTTTAAACAACCTTGCTAGCCTAAACCTTGTATCGAGAGGGAATACTTCTCATGCATCCAAAATCCTTGAGCCAAACACTATGCCACTTGTGTCCACCATACCTACCTACTACATGGTATTTCTCCGCCATTCCAAAGTAAATTGCTTGAGTGCTACCTTTAAAATTTCTATTCTTTATCTTTGCAATATATAGCTCATGGGACAAATAGCCTAAAAACTATTGTGGTATTGAATATGTACTTATGCATCTCATCTCTTATAAGTTGCTTGTTGAGTGATAACCATGTTCCTGGGGACGCCATCAACACTTTGTTGAATATCATGTGAGTTGCTATGCATGTTCGTCTTGTCTGAAGTAAGGGCGATTTACCATGAGTTGAATGGTTTGAGTATGCATATTGTTAGAGAAGAACATTGGGCCGCTAACTAAAGCCATGATTAATGGTGGAAGTTTCAGTTTTGGACAAATATCCTCAACCTCATATGAGAATATTATTTGTTGCTAAATGCTTATGCATTAAAGAGGAGTCCATTATCTGTTGTCTATGTTGTCCCGGTATGGATGTCTAAGTTGAGAATAATCAAAAGCGAGAAATCCAATGCGAGCTTTCTCCTTAGACCTTTGTACAGGCGGCATAGAGGTACCCCTTTGTGACACTTGGTAAAAACATATGCTATGCAATGATAATCCATGTAAATCCAAGCTAATTAGGACAAGGTGCGGGCACTATTGGTATACTATGCATGCGGCTTGCAACTTGTAGGATATAATTTACATGATACATATGCTTTATTACTACCGCTGACAAAATTGTTTCTTGTTTTCAAAATAAAAGCTCTAGCACAAACATAGCAATCAATGCTTCCCTCTGCGAAGGGCCTTTCTTCTACTTTTATGTTGAGTCAGTTCACCCATTTCCTTCTATCTCAAGAAGCAAACACTTGTGTTAACTGTGCATCGATTCCTACATACTTGCATATTGCACTTGTTATATTACTTTATGCTGACAATATCCATGAGATATACATGTTATAAGTTGAAAGCAACCGCTGAAACTTAATCTTCCTTTGTGTTGCTTCAATACCTTTACTTTGAATTTATTGCTTTATGAGTTAACTCTTATGCAAGACTTATTGATGCTTGTCTTGAAAGTATTATTCATGAAAAGTCTTTGCTATATGATTCAATTGTTTACCCATTGCATTTACATTGCTTCGAATCGCTGCATTCATTACATGTGCTTACAATAGTATTGATCAAGATTATGATGGCATGTCACTTCAGAAATTATCTTTGTTATCGTTTACCTACTCGGGACGAGTAGGAACTAAGCTTGGGGATGCTGATACGTCTCCAACGTATCGATAATTTATGTTCCATGCTACTTTTATGATGATACTCACATGTTTTATACATACTTTATGTCATATTTATGCATTTTCCGGCAATAACCTATTAACGAGATGGCGAAGAGCCAGTTGCTGTTTTCTGCTGTTTTTGGTTTCAGAAATCCTAGTAAGGAAATATTCTCGGAATTGGACGAAATCAACGCCCACGGGCCTATTTTTCACCGAAGCTTCCAGAAGACCGAGGGAGAAACGAAGTGGGGCAACGAGGCGCCCACACAACAGGGCGGCGCGGCCAGGCCTTGGGCCGCGCGGCCCTGGCGTGTGGGGCCCTCGTGGCGCCCCCTGACCTACCCTTCCGCCTACTTAAGCCTTCATCGATAATAGTTCCAGTACCGAGAGCCACAATACGGAAAACCTTCCAGAGACGCCGCCGCCGCCAATCCCATCTCGGGGGATTCAGGAGATCGCCTCCGGCACCCTGCCGGAGAGGGGAATCATCTCCCGGAGGACTCTTCACCGCCATGATCGCCTCCGGAGTGATGTGTGAGTAGTTCACCCCTGGACTATGGGTCCATAGCAGTAGCTAGATGGTTGTCTTCTCCTCTTGTGCTATCATTGTTAGATCTTGTGAGCTGCCTAACATGATCAAGATCATCTATTTGTAATGCTACATGTTGCGTTTGTTGGGATCCGATGAATATGGAATACTATGCTATGTTGATTATCAATCTATCTATGTGTTGTTTATGATCTTGCATGCTCTCCGTTATTAGTAGAGGCTCTGGCCAAGTCATTACTTGTAACTCCAAGAGGGAGTAATTATGCTCGATAGTGGGTTCATGCCTCCATTAAATGCAGGACGATGACAGAAAGTTCTAAGGTTGTGGATGTCTTGTTGCCACTATGGATAAAACATCAATGCTATGTCTAAGGATGTATTTGTTGATTACATTACGCACCATACTTAATGCAATTGTCTGTTGTTTGCAACTTAATACTTTGGAGGGGGTTCGGATGATAACCTGAAGGTGGACTTTTTAGGCATAGATGCATGCTGGATAGCGGTCTATGTACTTTGTCGTAATGCCCAATTGAATTTCACAATACTCATCATAACATGTATGTGCATGGTCATGCCCTCTTTATTTGTCAATTGCCCAACTGTAATTTGTTCACCCAACATGCTATTTATCTTATGGGAGAGACACCACTAGTGAACTGTGGACCCCGGTCCATTCTTTTACATCAAATACAATCATCTTGCAATACTCGTTCTACTGTTTTCTGCAAACATCATCATCCACACTATACATCTAATCCTTTGTTACAGCAAGCCGGTGAGATTGACAACCTCACTGTCACGTTGGGGCAAAGTAATTTGGTTGTGTTGTGCAGGTTCCACGTTGGCGCCGGAATCCCTGGTGTTGCGCTGATACGTCCAATTTGCATCACTATTTTATATCATAATTTGCTGCTATTCGTTGATATATTTCATATTTGGGGATAATACTTATGTTATTTCATCTATTTTGCATGATTCACGACTATTGGAGGATCGCGCACCGGAGTCAGGATTCTGCTGGAAAAAGCGCCGTCAGAATGCAATATTTCGGAAGATCAACAGTTGACGGAAATTATATGAAAAATCCTATTTTTCCAGAAGACGAATGGAGCCAGAAGGGGGAGTCGAGGGGACCCGAGGTGGGCCCACCTCATAGGCCGGCGCGGCCCAAGGCCTGGCCGCGCCGCCCTGTGAGGAGGGGGCCCACAGCCCCCTCTCGCCTCCTTTTCTTCGCGAACGTCTTCGTCCCGAAAACCTAAGCTCCAGGGGATAGGTCGCGAAGAGTCACCGCCGCCTCTGCGAGGCGGAGAACACCAGAGAGAAAAGAGCTCTCCGGCAGGCTGAGATCCGCCGAGGAAATTCCCTCCCGGAGGGGGAAATCGACGCCATCGTCACCGTCATCGAGCTGGACATCATCTCCATCACCATCATCATCATCTTCATCATCATCACCGCCGTCTCCACCGCTGCACATCGTCACCGCTGTAACAATTTGGGTTTGATCTTGCTTGTTTGAAAGGGGAAACTCTCCCGGTGTTGATTTCTACTTGTTATTGATGCTATTGAGTGAAACCGTTGAACCAAGGTTTATGTTCAGATTGTTATTCATCATCATATCACCTCTGATCATGTTCCATATGATGTCTCGTGAGTAGTTCGTTTAGTTCTTGAGGACATGGGTGAAGTCTAAATGTTAGTAGTGAAGTATGGTTGAGTAATATTCAATGTTATGATATTTAAGTTGTGGTGTTATTCTTCTAGTGGTGTCGTGTGAACGTCGACTACACGACACTTCACCTTTATGGGCCTAGGGGAATGCATCTTGTACTCGTTTGCCAATTGCGGGGTTGCCGGAGTGACAGAAACCTGAGCCCCCGTTGGTATATCGATGCGGGGAGGGATAGCAGGATCTCGAGTTTAAAGAATTTGTGGTTAGATTTATCTTAATTACTTTCTTGTAGTTGCGGATGCTTGCAAGGGGTATAATCACAAGTATGTATTAGTCCTAGGAAGGGCGGTACATTAGCATAGGTTCACCCACACAACACTTATCAAAACAATGAAGATTAATTAGCCGTATGTAGCGAAAGCACTAGACTAAAATCCCGTGTGTCCTCAGGAACGTTTGGTTATTATAAGTAAACAAACCGGCTTGTCCTTTGTGCTAAAAAGGATTGGGCCACTCGCTGCAATTGTTACTCTCGCACTTTACTTACTCGTACTTTATTCATATGTTACATCAAAACCCCCTGAATACTTGTCTGTGAGCATTTACAGTGAATCCTTTATCGAAACTGCTTGTCAACACCTTCTGCTCCTCGTTGGGATCGACATTCTTACTTATCGAAGATACTACGATACACCCCCTATACTTGTGGGGCATCAAGACTATTTTCTGGCGCCGTTGCCGGGGATTGAAGCGCTATCGGTAAGTGGAATTGGTAAGGGAAATTTCTACTGTTTGTGCTGATTTTATTTCTGCCTGCTGCTATAATTCATTATGGAGAGATCTTCTCTTGAGTTTTTATTTGGAAAATCTACTACTACTGCAAAGGTAGTGGATGAGGCGCCAGGTGAGGAAGAGATACCATACAAAATACCTATGAAAATTATTGAACGTGTAGTGGATAACCGTTATACAGGGGATGGAACTGTCCACCCTGGAGATCATTTATTGTTCTTACATGAATTATGCGGTTTACTCAAGTGTGCAGGTATTTCTATGGATGAAGTGAGGAGGAAACTATTCTCTATATCGTTGTCTGGTAAAGCAGCGCATTGGTATAAATTACTGGATAATGGGGATTCTCTTGAATGGAATGATATTGTGCCCCGGTTTTATTCTAAGTTCTATCCTCCAAGTGAAATTCACAAGGATCGGAACCGCATATATAATTTTTGGCCTCATGATGGAAAGAGTATTGCCCAAGCGTGGGGTAGATTGAAGTCTTTAATGCTCAAATGCCCCATTCATGAGCTTCCTGGTAATGTCATTATTGATAATTTCTATGCAAGACTTTCTTTTGAAGACAAGACCTTGCTGGATACTTCTTGTTCTGGATCATTTACGCGCAACAAAGAAGAGTTTAAAAGGGACCTTCTTAATCGGATCCAGGAAAATACTGAAGGATGGGAGAACGACAAAGATAGAGAATCAGGTATAAATTATGATTACAAATGCATTGAAGCTTTTATGGATACTGATAAATTTCGTAATATGAGTGCTACTTATGGTCTTGATTCTCAAGTTGCTGCAAATCTTTATAAAGCTTTCACCTCTCATTATGAATTGCCTAAGAAGAATTTTGATAAGTATCATGAACCGTATAAAGATAAAATTGATTCATCTATAAATAAATGTGTTGTAGTTGAAACTGTTGATCATGTTATTCATGAAGCTTATATTGAAAAAACTCCTTCCCCTGCTAAAATGAAGGAGTACTCTGTTATAAATAGTGCTGTTCATAAAAGTGAAAAGAAACCTATAGAACCTGAAGAACAAATAAAAGTTGAACCTGCTGTTGCAATAGTTAAAGATCTTGTGACTGAAAATGTGGAGGATGGTCATATTATTTTCTGTGAAGATGCTTCTAATATTGTTTCACATCCTAATAAGTCTAAGAAAGCTAGTGTTCCTATGCTATCTGTTAGAATTGGAGATCATTGTTATTATGGTTTATGTGATATTGGTGCAAGCATTAGTGCTATTCCTTATGAGCTTTACACGGAGATTATGCACGGAATTGGTTCTTGTGAACTTGAAGATATTGATGTGGTTATTCGGCTGGCTAATAGAGAAAGAATCTCTCCAATTGGTATTGTTCGAGATGTGGAAGTTCTATGCGGTAAGATTAAATATCCTGCTGACTTTTTGGTACTTGGTTCTGCTGCTAGTAAATATTGTCCTATCATTTTTTGTAGACCTTTTCTAAATACTTGTGGAGCTATTATAGATTGCAAGAAAGAGAAAATTTTGACTAAATTTGCTGGTGAATCTTATGAGTTTAACTTCTCTAAATTTACCAAAACTCCTTATAAAGCTGATTTGCCTAATAACGATTTTAGAGTTGAACAGTGTGCATCTATTGCTCTTGCTCCTAATAATCCTTTGCAGCAACATTTGGAGAATAGTGAGAGTGAAGTTTTTAGGGAAGAAAGAAATGAGCTTGATGAATTTTTTCTCGGTCAACCTATTCTTAAGCATGATTTACCGGTAGAAGATCTGGGTACAACACCGCCACCGAAGGAAGATCCTGTCTTTGATCTAAAACCATTGCCTGATAATCTTAAATATGCTCATATTGGTGATAAGAAAATATATCCTGTTATTATTAGTTCTAAGCTTTTAGAGTTTGAAGAAGAAAGGTTATTGGAAATATTGAAGAAACACCGAGGTGCTATTGGCTACACTCTGGATGACTTGAAGGGGATTTCTCCCTCTATTTGCCAACACGCCATTAATATGGAAGATGATGCGAAGCCTGTTGTTGAACCTCAGCGTCGTCTAATTCCTAAGATGAAGGATGTGGTAAGAAATGAGGTATTAAGACTTCTTGAAGCTGGTATTATATATCCTATTGCTGATAGTAGATGGGTTAGTCCTGTGCATTGTGTTCCTAAGAAAGGAGGAATGACTGTTGTGCCTAATGATAATGATGAGCTCATACCTCAAAGAGTAGTTGTAGGGTATAGAATGTGCATTGATTATCGAAAAGTTAATAAAGTTACTAAGAAAGATCATTACCTTTTTCCTTTTATTGATCAAATGTTAGAAAGGTTGTCTAAGAATACTCACTTTTGTTTTCTTGATGGTTATTCTGAGTTTTCACAAATTGCTGTTAAAACTAAGGATCAAGAGAAAACCACTTTCACTTGTCCCTATGGAACTTATGCTTATAGACGTATGCCTTTTGGTTTATGTAATGCTCCTGCTACTTTTCAAAGATGCATGTCTGCTATTTTTCATGGCTTTTGCGAGAGTATTGTAGAGGTATTCATGGATGATTTTTCTGTCTATGGGAATTCTTTTGATAATTGCTTGCGGAACCTTGATAAAGTTTTGCAGAGATGTGAAGAAACTAACCTTGTTCTTAATTGGGAGAAATGCCACTTTATGGTTAATGAAGGAATTGTAATGGGACATAAAATTTCCGAGAGAGGTATTGAAGTTGATAGAGCTAAAGTTGAAGCAATTGAGAAGATGCCCTATCCTAGGGATGTTAAAGGTATTCGTAGTGTTCTTGGTCATGCTGGGTTTTATAGGAGGTTTATTAAAGACTTCTCCATGATTTCAAAGCCTATTACTAATCTTCTTCAAAAAGATGTACCTTTTGTTTTTGATGATGATTGTAAGGAAGCTTTTGAAACTCTAAAGAAAGCCTTAACAACTGCTCCTATAGTTGAACCTACTGATTGGAACTTACCATTTGAAATTATGTGTGCTGCTAGTGATTTTGCTGTAGGCGCTATTCTTGGACATCGAGTAAATAAAAAATTGAATGTTATTCATTATGCTAGTAAAACTCTTGATGCTGCTCAAAGAAATTATGCTACTACTGAAAAAGAATTGTTAGCTGTAGTCTTTGCTTGTGATAAGTTTAGATCTTATATTGTTGATTCAAAAGTTACTATTCATACTGATCATGCTGCAATCAGATACCTTATGCAAAAGAAAGATGCTAAGCCAAGGCTTATTAGATGGGTGCTTATGTTGCAAGAATTTGATTTACATATTGTAGATAGGAAAGGTGATGATAATCCTGTTGCTGATAATTTGTCTAGATTGGAAAATATTGCTTATGATCCTATTCCTGTTAATGATAGTTTTCCAAATGAACAATTGGCTATAATAAAGGTGAGCTCGCGAGACAGTCCTTGGTATGCTGATTATGCTAACTTTATTGTTTCCAAGTACTTGCCTCCAACCTTTTCAGCTCAGCAAAGGAGGAAATTCTTTTATGACTTGAGGCATTATTTCTGGGATGACCCACACTTATATAAAGAAGGAGTGGATGGTATTCTGCGAAGATGTGTTCCCGAATATGAACAACAAGAGATATTGAGTAAATGTCATGGGAGTGCTTATGGAGGACATCACGCCGGAGATAGAACCGCGCAAAAGGTTCTACAATCAGGTTTTTATTGGCCAACTCTCTTCAAAGATGCAAGGAAGTTTATTTTATCTTGTGATGAATTCCAAAGGGTTGGTAATATCTCCAGACGCAATGAAATGCCTATGAATTATACTCTTGTTATTGAACCGTTTGATTGTTGGGGATTTGACTTCATGGGACCTTTTCCCTCTTCAGAAGGTAACACTCATATACTTGTCGCTGTTGATTATGTTACTAAATGGGTGGAAGCCATACCTACAAAAAGTGCTGATGGTGAGACCTCTTTAAGAATGCTTTTAGATATTATTTTTCCTCGATTTGGAGTTCCTAGATATATTATGACTGATGGAGGTTCTCATTTTATTCATGGTGGTTTTAGAAAAACTCTTGCTAAATATGGCATTAATCATAGAATTGCTTCCGCTTATCATCCTCAAACTAGTGGGCAAGTAGAACTATCAAATAGAGAGATTAAATCTATCTTGCAAAAGACTGTTAATAAAACTAGAAAGAATTGGGCTAGTAAATTGAAGGAAGCACTATGGGCTTATAGAACTGCTTATAAAAATCCCATGGGAATGTCACCTTATAAAATGGTTTATGGAAAAGCTTGTCATTTACCTTTAGAACTAGAGCACAAAGCTTATTGGGCTGTTAGAGAATTAAATAAAGATCCTAAACTAGCTGGTAATAAGAGGTTGCTGCAATTGAGTTCTCTAGATGAATGGAGAAGTGAAGCTTATGAAAATGCTAAACTCTTTAAAGAGAAAGTTAAAAAATGGCATGATAGAAGGATTATCAAAAGAGAATTTAATATTGGGGATAAAGTCCTATTGTATCGGTCTCGTCTCAGATTCTTTGCAGGGAAATTACTCTCGAAATGGGAAGGACCATATGTTGTTGAGGAGGTGTATCGTTCAGGAGCAATAAAAATTAGCTCTCTCCAAGGCAATGCCACACAAGTGGTGAATGGACAAAGACTCAAGCATTATATCTCAGGTGATTCTTACAATGTAGATGTTGATGTTATTCGAGTGGAAACACCGGAGGCTTTCATCAAAGGACAAATTGACAGTCCGCCAGAACTCGACTTTGAATAGGTCACAGTACTGGTAATAAAAAGTTCGCAATTTACTTTCCGAACAATGTTTTTGGTATTTTTGGAAAATATGAAAAATTACGAGATCGAAACGGAGTGGAGGAGACGCACGAGGGCGTGACCCCATAGGCCGGCGCGGGGCCCCCGGCCAAAGCCGCGCGCCTATGAGCTGGCCGCCTCATCGCCTCTTTCCGACTCTGGTTCGACCTGGTACTTTCCTTATGACATAAAAATTCTTGCTATATAATCCCCCGGACCCCTGGAGGTCCGTATATCGTTTTCTCGACGTGTTTTGTTTCGAGCTATTTCTGCCAGGATCTGTTTTCAGTCTAGAAGCACCATGGTCTCCAAGGACAAGGGCAAGGAGCTTTCGGATGAAGATATTCAAGATCCCGAGTGGAAAGAGGTGGACAAAAGCGTCAAGGAAGAGGATGAAGAAAAGGTGGAGGAAGACTCGCGCGCATACCCGCGTGCTACCATCGCAAGCATCGAGGTGGTGGATAACCCTTTTAGTGCAAACAAGAGCGCAAGAATTCGCACCGGAGGAAGGGTTCCACGTCATTACCTAGCTCCAAAGACATCTTCTTCAGGCACTCACCATCCCTTCCACAATCTAATTCTCAATAGTCAAATTGAAAGGACTCCCAAGGCAGCATTGCCTAGCAATTGGGATATAGATCGTTCTAACACTGCAGGAAGGATGAAGCCTAAGGGTGAAGAGTGGGGAAATAACTCCAAGAGTTGGGACTCGCCGTCGGACATACTTCTTAACCGCGTCGAGCACAATTCGGAGATGATCCGCAACCTCATGTACAAGATTGATGAGCTTCAGGAGCTTGTTGAGAAGCTTGTCAAGAATTCATCACCACCATCGCCGAAGGAGTAATTCATCATCGGTATTGGCATCCCCTTGGTTTGTTCCAAGCTTGGGGGAGTGCCGCGGTATCACATCATCACTACCTTTTACTTTTTACTATCAAGTAGTGTCATATCACGAGTAGGGAAGTTATCATATAAGATAGGTTGCAGTGTGGAAGTATCTCTCCTTTAGTTGGTTGTCTATGTATCCCTTGGTGTGAGTTATCGTTATGGAATATTAATGAGAAGTCTTATCATTTACATATTGCACATCTTATTTTAGTTTGCAATCCTTATTATATGATTGATCTTGTTATTAGTATTGGTATCACTTTGGGAGCACTGAATAAATCTATTTGGTTTTGGCAAACTTAGCATTGGTCAATAGCAACAACACTTTGAGGTTTAAGTAGAAAAGAGAAATACATGTAGTTGTTTCATTGTCTTCCTTTCTTGTTAGCTCATAGCTTATTATTCTGAAGTTAAATTTTTTTGTGCTTACAAGAAAGATGCATGATTGTTTCTATCACATGTATACTTGTTTGTTTCCCTCGACTCTTATGCTTGCTAATTAACCTTGCTAGCCAAAGACCTGTACTGAGAGGGAATACCTCTCGTGCATCCAAACCTTAACCCAAACCTATGCCATTTGTGTCCACCATAACTACCTACTACATGGTATTTCCTGCCATTCCAAGTAAATACTTCGTGTGCTACCTTTAAACAATTCAAAATTTATTACCTCTTATTTGTGTCAATGTTTTATAGCTCATGAGGAAGTATGTGGTGTTTTATCATTCAATCTTGTTGGGCAACTTTCACCAATGGACTAGTGGCTTCATCCTCTTATCCAATAATTTTGCAAAAAGAGCTGGCAATGGGATTCCCAGTCCCAAATTAATTAACCTAAATAGACACTCCTCCATGGTATGTGATTGATGGACGGCACCCGAAGGATTCGGTTAGCCATGGCTTGTGTAAGCAAAGGTTGGGGGGAGTGTCATCATAATAAAACTAAAATAAAAAAGGCACTCCTTCATGGTATGAGATTGTTGGCAGGCACCCGAGAATTCGGTTAGCCATGGTTTGTGAAAGAAAGGTTGGAAGGAGTGTCACACAAAAATAAAAATAAAATGGGAGCCGCTCTTTGAAGGTTTGTCTGGCAAGGGGGTTAGAGTACCCGCTACCAGTCGTTGACAACATCAAACACCTCTCAAAATGTTACTTTCATTCTCTTTATATGATTTCAAAACTGAAAAAGCTCTAGCACATGATTTAATCCCTGCTTCCCTCTGCGAAGGGCCTGTCTTTTACTTTATGTTGAGTCAGTAAACCTATTTCCCTCCATCTTAAGCAAGCATTTGAGTTGTTGTGATCAAACCATTATATTGTGATTTACCTCATCATGTCTTTCACTTTTCCTTGTTTAGTACAAGTTTTATCTGAATGAATATAGCTTTGAAAGTTATCAATGATCATGAGGAGATTATTAAGATTGAGTATGCAAGTTGTGCCATATAAACTTTAACATAAGAGCGCTGCTCGATAGATAAGTATAACCTGTTAACTGTTCTTTGACCAAGAATGAAGTTTGCCATCACCAACTATGATTTCTTATGCACCTTTATTTGTGATTACCTTATACTTGTTTCAAGTTGAATTATATGAGGAAGTTGTTTACTAAAATGTCTTGTGTGAATGAATATGAAGCTTCTTGTCCGTATTTTATTTATCGACTCTTCACTCCGTAAACATGTGGTCCTGTTTACCGAGTTCAGTTTCGCTTGGGGACAAGCGAAGTCTAAGCTTGGGGGAGTTGATACGTCCAATTTGCATCACTATTTTATATCATAATTTGCTGCTATTCATTGATATATTTCATATTTGGGGATAATACTTATGTTATTTCATCTATTTTGCATGATTCACGACTATTGGAGGATCGCGCACCGGAGTCAGGATTCTGCTGGAAAAAGCGCCGTCAGAATGCAATATTTCAGAAGATCAACAGTTGACGGAAATTATATGAAAAATCCTATTTTTCCAGAAGACGAATGGAGCCAGAAGGGGGAGTCGAGGGGACCCGAGGTGGGCCCACCTCATAGGCCGGCGCGGCCCAAGGCCTGGCCGCGCCGCCCTGTGAGGAGGGGGCCCACAGCCCCCTCTCGCCTCCTTTTCTTCGCGAACGTCTTCGTCCCGAAAACCTAAGCTCCAGGGGATAGGTCGCGAAGAGTCACAGCCGCCTCTGCGAGGCGGAGAACACCAGAGAGAAAAGAGCTCTCCGGCAGGCTGAGATCCGCCGGGGAAATTCCCTCCCGGAGGGGGAAATCGACGCCATCGTCACCGTCATCGAGCTGGACATCATCTCCATCACCATCATCATCATCACCGCCGTCTCCACCGCTGCACATCGTCACCGCTGTAACAATTTGGGTTTGATCTTGCTTGTTTGATAGGGGAAACTCTCCCGGTGTTGATTTCTACTTGTTATTGATGCTATTGAGTGAAACCGTTGAACCAAGGTTTATGTTCAGATTGTTATTCATCATCATATCACCTCTGATCATGTTCCATATGATGTCTCGTGAGTAGTTCGTTTAGTTCTTGAGGACATGGGTGAAGTCTAAATGTTAGTAGTGAAGTATGGTTGAGTAATATTCAATGTTATGATATTTAAGTTGTGGTGTTATTCTTCTAGTGGTGTCGTGTGAACGTCGACTACACGACACTTCACCTTTATGGGCCTAGGGGAATGCATCTTGTACTCGTTTGCCAATTACGGGGTTGCCGGAGTGACAGAAACCTGAGCCCCCGTTGGTATATCGATGCAGGAGGGATAGCAGGATCTCAGAGTTTAAGGCTATGGTTAGATTTATCTTAATTACTTTCTTGTAGTTGCGGATGCTTGCAAGGGGTATAATCACAAGTATGTATTAGTCCTAGGAAGGGCGGTACATTAGCATAGGTTCACCCACACAACACTTATCAAAACAATGAAGATTAATTAGCCGTATGTAGCGAAAGCACTAGACTAAAATCCCGTGTGTCCTCAGGAACGTTTGGTTATTATAAGTAAACAAACCGGCTTGTCCTTTGTGCTAAAAAGGATTGGGCCACTCGCTGCAATTGTTACTCTCGCACTTTACTTACTTGTACTTTATTCATCTGTTACATCAAAACCCCCTGAATACTTGTCTGTGAGCATTTACAGTGAATCCTTCATCGAAACTGCTTGTCAACACCTTCTGCTCCTCGTTGGGATCGACATTCTTACTTATCGAAGATACTACGATACACCCCCTATACTTGTGGGTCATCATGCGCCGCACTACACTTCGCCGCCATCAACCTTCAACGTGCTTCTTGACTCCTACTGGTTCGATAAACCTTGGTTTCTTACCGAGGGAAACTTGCTGCTGTACGCATCACACCTTCCACTTGGGGTTCCCAACGGGCGTGTGCTTTACGCGTCATCAGTGACCAAGAGCTCGTTGTAACCAGTTACACCGATGCAAGTTGGAACACTGATCCTGATGACTCTAAGTCTCAGTCTGGGTACGTGTTTATATTGAATGTTGCTGCAGTAAGCTGGGCAAGCTCAAAGCAGTGCACGGTGGCGAAGTCTTCAACAGAATCGGAGTACATAGCGGCTTCAGAGGCTTCATCAGAAGCGGTATGGATGAAGAGGTTCATTGTAGAGCTCGGTGTGGTTCCTAGTGCATTGGACCCACTAGTCATCTACTGTGACAACATGGGTGCCATCGCCAATGCACAAGAACCAAGGTCACACAAGAGGCTGAAGCATATCAAGCTGCGTTATCATTCGATTCGCGAGTACATCGAAGATGGAGAAGTAAAGATTTGCAAAGTACACACTGATCTGAATGTAGCAGATCCGTTGACTAAAGCTCTCCCTAGGGCAAAGCATGACCAACACCAGAATGCCATGGGTGTTAGGTACCTTACAATGTAATCTAGATTATTGACTCTAGTGCAAGTGGGAGACTGTTGGAGATATGCCCAAGAGGCAATAATAAAAGTGGTTATTATATATCTTTGTGTTTATGATAAATGTTTATATACCATGCTATAATTGTATTAACCGAAACATTAATACATGTGTGTTATGTAAACAACAATGAGTCCCTAGTAGGCCTCTTAACTAGCTTGTTGATTAATAGATGATTAGTTTCATAATCATGAACATTGGATGTTATTAATAACAAGGTTATATCATTATATGAATGATGTAATGGACACACCCAATTAAGCGTAGCATAAGATCACGTCATTAAGTTATTTGCTATAAGCTTTCGATACATAGTTACCTAGTCTTTTCGACCATGAGATCATGTAAATCACTTAGACCGGAAAGGTACTTTGATTACATCAAGGGATTTCTATTTTCGTGCCCCTGGTTCGTTAGTTGTACTCAGTTTTCCCCAGCCCCTTAGTCTTTCCTCAGTTTTCCCCTCCCTCTAGTTTGAAACCCGTCGCAGACGCTCAGACGGGAGGGTTGCCGTCTGGTCAGAGGCCTTCACCGTTACCGGTGACGGCTAGGGAGCCGCGTTGGTGTTGAATTGACCGTTTCTTTCGAACTGTGTTGACTGTTGACTGGAGGAGCTCACCCAAAGCTTTCCACTCCGCCCGATACTGGAGGAGCTCACACACCGCCCCTCCGCCGCCACGCCGTCCTGCCCTCCTACCTTATGGCATCGTCCGCCGCCGAGCCGCCCCCGCCCCCACCACCACCACCGGGAGGCGGAGAGGGCTCCGCCTCCACCAGATCTAGATCTACCCCTTTCGCGGAGTTTGTATGTCCATCTGGTGTGCCAAATGTTCGCGTCAGCCGCGAAGAAGATTGGGAATCGGAGGGATCTAACGCATGGATTCCATCTGGGTAAGCATCATCTGCCTATGTGAATTAACAGTAGGCAGTTTTTGAGCGCCTATCGTTGTTTCTCAACTAATTGCGTTGCTTTTCGAATAGGATTGATCCAGCGCTGGCTTTTCGGCTGGTGGTTAGGCTGGATTCTAGCTTTACGCGTGATTCTAAACGCTATAAGAATGGGTTTTTCTTCCCTGCGGTGGTTGCAACCACCATCTCGTTGAGGAATTTGAAAGCTAACATCTGCGCTCAGATACCTGGAGCTCGACGACCTTGATTCATTTCGAATATTTCAACAAGGAGGGAAGATTTGTTCCACTAATTTCCGACGACGATCTGGGAATTCTTTTTGCTTTGAATGCTTCTTGCCGGTTCGGTAAAATTCGTATCCATGTGGACAGGGGCCGGGCATCATATCTCTCTGGTGCTGGGGCATCATCAGGTGGTCGGGCATCATGTCTCTCTACTGCTGCTGCCTCTTCTAACAGTGTGCGCCGCGGCGCTCCTTGTAGGTCCACAGCAGCACCATCTGTCCCCAGTGCTAGTGGTAGCCAGATCGTTCGTACGGTCGATGTGGAGGACGATGCAGACATTGAGGATCAGCCTCCTCAAGATGATGAGGATGAGTTGATGTTTCCTGAATTGGTAGATCGATGCAAGAAGGTGCAATGGAGGATCAATACATGGAAGATATTGCTTTTGGTGCCAGATTTGATGACACTGATGATGAAGAGAAGAATGAGAATGATGACAGCCTCGTTTTAGCCGATTACGAAGGTGAAGACTTGCCAACAATTGAGTGGAACAGGGAGAATCCCCAGCTTGTAGAAGGCACCGTGTTTCAAACGATGATGGACTGCCGTAATGCAATTACTACATATCACATTCTCACTAAGAATAATTTTGAGGTTGTTAAAAGTGAGCCAGGTAGGTTCACAATTAAATGCCCATACCCAAGGTGTAGGTTTAGGCTGCATGCATCCACAATGCGCAGAAGCAGCTTGGTTCAGGTACTACGCCAACCAGTTGTGTATTTAGATCACGGTGTAAAATTTGTTATCTATTACTGACATCCCTTATCATTATGTTTCAGATAAAGAAGAATAAGGAGATCCATAGGTGTCCACCTCTAGGGGGAGAGCCAGAGCTGAAAACAAAGCTAGCGAAGACTAGGTGGTTGGCAGATATAATCCTAGATTGGCTGAGAGAAGATCCTTCACTTGGTCCAACAAAGACTCGTAAAAAAGGTGGTTGAGAAGTATAAAATGAAAGTACCTTACATGAGGATGTTCTATGCAAAGGAAATGGCTCTTGACAAGATAAATGGTCCATGGAATGAAAGCTTTCAGTTGCTTTACACTTTCAAAGCTGAAGTGGAGATGGCTAGTCCAGGCAGTGTTGTAGCGATAGACAAGCATACGATTCCTACAAATTGAAAAGCGGGAAGGTAATGCACAAGGAATGTTTCAGAAGGGCTTTTGTTTGTTTCAAAGCTTGCTGGAAAGGATTTTTGGACAGTTGCAGGCCTTATTTGGCCGTGGATGCATCAGCTCTTCATGGCAGGTTTAAAGGACAGCTAGTTGCTGCTACTGCAGTTGATGGACATAATTGGATGTTCCCTGTTGCTTATGGGGTTTTGGAGGTTGAGTCACAGGAAAGTTGGACTTGGTTTCTGCAGAATTTGCGCGATCTTATAGGTCATCCACCAGGACTTGTTATCCACACAGACGCTTGCAAAGGTTTGGAGGCTGCGGTAGAAGCAAGATTCCTGGAGTGGAGCATAGGGAATGTATGCGACACTTGGTACAGAATTTTACAAAGAAATTCAAGGGTAAAGTTTTCTTGACAACCTATGGCCAGCTTCATACACATGCAGCTCTAGAAAGCATCTGTTTCATTTGGATGTGTTGTATAAACAAAAACCTGGGGTGAAGGAGTACTTGGATGAACATCATGGTAGGGTGTGGTCAAGAAGCCAATTCAATGAAATTTGCAAGGTAGACTATGTAACAAGTAACCTTGCGGAGAGTTTCAATTCAAAGGTCAAGTCATTGAAAGGGCTTATGCTGTGGCAAATATTTGATAAGATTAGGCAGATGATCATGATAAAGATCGATCTGCGTCAAAGAATTGCATCCACAAATTATGTTGGCCATCTCATGCTCCCATCTTTGATTAAGTCTTTGCATGAGAGGGCAAAACAATTGAGGATGCAATGCGTCAGAAAAGGAATGGAGGCTGAGGTAACCTACAGCGACGGTCAAAACAGGCGGTGGAGGTATCCATGAGTTTGGTTGATAGGACATGCCATTGTAGGGGATGGCAGATCCGTGGGATACCACTGCATACACGCATTGTTTTTCATGAGTGTTATAGGGGTGAAGATGGTGAAGTTGATCGGTATGTGTCGAGTATTTCTCTGTTGCCAAATTTAGGGCTGCATATGCTATGAATGTTCCTACCTTGTTGGGAAAAGACCAATGGATGAAAGTCGATCCAGGCTTCAAACTGTACTCTCCAGTATTGACTAGACCGGCAGGTAGGCCGAGGAAGAATAGGATCAGAGCTAGTGCAGAGGGTGGTGCACCGATTCAAAAACGTAAGTGCAAACGTTGTGGAATCCCTGGACACATTGCTAGGATTTATAAAAATGGAGTTGACCCAGCTTTTGGAATGGAAGATCAGGCGGGAGTAGAAAATGCAGAGGAGAATGAAGCAGCAATTCAACTTGAGATTGAAGCAACAATTCAACATGAGGTGATTGAAGCAGCAAATGCAGAGGAGATTGAAACAGCAGTTCAACATGAGGAGATTGAAGCAGCAAATGCAGAGGAGATTGAAGCAGCAATTGAACATGAGGAGATCGAACCGATGGATCGAGAGCAGAGGGAACAGATGGATGTAGAATGGCTTCAACCGATGAGTCTAGAGGAGAGGGAACAGTATAGTCGAGAATTCCTCGAAAGTAGTAAGGCCATGATAGAAGCTAACTTCGAAGAGTACATGGCAGAAGAAAAAGCACAAGCTTTGCAGAAGAAGAAGAACAAGAAAGAGGGCAAAAGGAAGGTAGACACCGGTAATATCCCTGGTAGGGTTACCCGGAGTAAGGTGGTGGCCCCGGCGAGTCACACCAGGAGCAAGAGAAAGATTTTATTCTGAACAACTAATTTGAATTTGTATGAACAATTTGTATTGTGGTTCCCTTTGTATTGGGGATCCCTTTGTGTTGAACAATTTGTATTGGGGATGCCTTTGTGTTGAACAATTTGAATTTGTATGAACAATTTGTATTGTGGTTCCCTTTGTATTGGGGATCCCTTTGTGTTGAACAATTTGAATTTGTATGAACAATTTGTATGCCACATTTAAGCCACATTTATCATTTTAGGGTTTTAGGGTTTTAGGGTTCAATTCAAAATAATTCAAAACATGGTGGAACCTTCCCATGGAGCCTTGTTATGTTACCTACAACCTAGAGAAATAATAATGGAAAAGGAAATATAGAGATATGAAGTTTTTATGCCAAAAGCTTCAAAACCACTTCCTAGTCCATGAGCTACTAGATATGAAGATGCAGGGCTTTCTGCTCAATACACCTCCCAAATACCAACTATGCTTACAAACTTTATCCAAATGAGTCCAAATTCGTCACACTTGTGTATCTTTGAGTTGCAAACAATATCTAGTCGGCCAAAATGTAATATATTGTTCAAATAACACAATTTTACAATTTTTATGCCAAAAGCTTCAATTTCCCTTAGTCCGTTTATTATTTGGGTGCCCCTGTTTTACTTAGTGTTACTCAGTTTTCCCCCTCCAGGCCCACTTGTTTTACTCAGTCATACTCAGTTTTGCCCTTCCGATAAACATTTCCTCACTTTTCCCCCTCTTAGTTCTACTCAGTTTTCCTAACTTGTACGCACTGGCTGATCTCTGATTGGTCGAGATGTATGTCACACGGATCTTGGTTAGTTGAAAGCTCAACGAACGCTTGCACCGTTCGATCATTTATGATCGGACGGCCTCGTATCTCTCTCTACCACGATGGACGCATACGGAGACAAGAGCAGAGCACATACCTACCAACCCTGGCGATCGATATTCCGATCGCATCCTCCTCTCTCGTATGTCCTCTCTTACGACGGCGGTCGCGGCGGCGCGGATCTAACCGTGCGTGCGGCGGCGTGCGGCGGCGCGGATCTAACCGTGCGTGCGGCGGCGTGCGGCGGCGCGCGATCTAACCGTGCGTGCGGCGGCGTGCGGCGGCGCGTGGATCTAACCGTGCGTGCGCTCGTGGATCTAAGAGTGCCGGTGAGGATCTAACCGTCAGAAATAGTTGAAATGTCTCTCTCTATCTCTCTCTGTCTCTAACCGGTGAGGATTCTATTCTCAGATCTGTTGAATGATGAAGAACACCAAGACGGCGGCCGTGCCGACAGTGGTCATCGATGCCACGAACATTGAAGCCATCGCCTACAACATCGCTTCGACGGCGCAGACCCAGCCTTCAATGTCGGAGCCTGTTGATGTCTCACTTCCGGTGCCGAGAGTGCGAATCGATGCCAAGACGATTGAAGCCATCATCTACAACCGCGCTGCAAAGCCGCCGATCCAGCCCTCCGCAGATCCGTCGCTGATGAAGTACACCAAGACAGCGGCGGTTCCGACACTGGTCATCGATGCCACGAACATTGAAGCCATCACCGATAACATCGCTTCAACGTTTGATGGCGCAGATGACCGTGTTCGACGCCGCAAATTGGGATAAATTATGATAAGTTTGTATTTTTCAATTTCCAAATGGGATAAAATTGTTCGAACTACTACCTCCGTCTCAAAAAAAAGCTTCTCCACGTTCTTGATGTGTCCATGTACATCCGTATGTATGATTTGAATTCTATCCCAACTTGATTGGGAAGATATTGATATGTATTTGATCCGGAGGCTGGTACATGCTTTCACTTTTGGGATCCCTTCACTTTTATAAAATGTTCATGCATTCTAAAATTATCGTGCGCATTACTTAGCACAAGTAGGAAATTGTACACCAAAATACAGTGCTTAGAGCCACAACAAAATACAGTGGTTAGAGCCATCTACTGAATAACAATTCTATACTAAATCGTCTACCAGAACCACATAACTGCTAGGACAGGGATGACACCTAATAAAACTGCACAGATGAATCTACTTTTCTCCTCTCCCATCACTTTAAGTTCATGTTCTAGATTTTCTACCACTTGATCAAATACGGCAAGATCTGTCTCAACTCTCAACTTCTCCTTGCGAATAAGCTCTGAATTCTTCTTTTCTTCCTCCACAATACGCTTCAGCTCGAATATCATCAGGTTTTTACGGGCCAATTCATCACCTAAATTGGCCACCTTCTCCTCCAAATCCATCCTCTGGCTACACCACTGGGTTGATTCATCTTGGTATGCAATGTACCATGGATCATCGGCTTGCCTGGCTAACTGTAACAATAATGGAAAAAAGAACAACTGAAATCACCCCAACAGGCCATGGCGGAACTTCAAATTCAACGGTAGTACAGAGAGCTGAAGCTAGATACCTGCACTTCCGACGAGGTAGGAGAAGTAGAACGTGGCCACGACATGATCGAATCCCCACCCTCGCCGGTGTACCCGCTACGACCAGACATTGAGGACTATTTCGTACATGCAAACTCCAATAAATTATGGGAACCGAATCGATTAGGGGGCGGGGGAGGCAGAAGCGGAGGTCTTACCAAGCTATACCAATTGGTGCGCGGAACAAATCCCGGTCGTCGTGGGCGGCGGATCTGCTTGCGGCGGACTTTCCTGCGGTGGGTACAATGCGTGCGGACGAAACAAGTGCTGGAGCCGTGGTTGACGTGCAGCGCCGCAGTTCGTCCGACGCCGCCAGGGGACAGAGCTGGTGGCGCGACGAGGTGCCGGCGATGGCTGCTCCGTCCGACGGTGGGGAACGAGCTGCCAGCGGTTCTCCGGTCTAGCTTAAGAATAATTAATTAGCGAACTTGTTGCTTCTCTCTATGATATTCTCTAAAGACATATATCAGAGCGGCAATATGTGAGTTTTCCTGAAAAATAGATGACCCACTGGTCATTGGCTGCGCAGGCCCCACAGAGCGGCAATATATGATTTTTTCTCTCTAAATAAGTAGACGATCCCACTGGTCATTGGCTGCGGCAGCCACACAAAGCGACAATATGTGTCTTTTCCTGAAAAATAGACGACCCCACTGGTCATTGGCTGCGGAGGCCCCACAGAGCGGCAATATATGATTTTCTCTAAATAAATAGACGACCCCACTGGTCATTGGCTGCGGCAGCCCCACAGAGCGGCAATATATGTCTTTTCCTGAAAAATAGACGACCCCACTGGTCATTGGCTGCGGAGGCCCCACAGAGCGGCAATATATGAGTTTCTCTAAATAAATAGACGACCCCACTGGTCATTGGCTGCGGCAGCCCCACAGAGCGGCAATATATGTCTTTTCCTGAAAAATAGACGACCCCACTGGTCATTGGCTGCGACAGCCCTATAGAGCGGCCCCATTTGTCATTGGCAGCACCGCGTATAAAATCATGAAATAAAACGGCCCACACGTCAGCGATAGATGGATGGCTGCTCCGACGTGTCTCCTGACCCTACCCGTCAGCACGAGACGGTCAGGGAGGAGCTGCCCCTGTGCGGCCCCACCCGGTCAGACTAACGGTCAAGGCCTCTGACCTGACGGCTACCGGCCGTTCCAGCACTTGTGCGTGTTTCAAACTAGAGGAGGGGAAACTGAGGAAAAACTAAGGGACTGGGGAAAACTGAGTACAACTAACGAACCAGGGGCACAAAACTAGAAATCCCTTACATCAAACGCCACTGCGTAAATGGGTGGTTATAAAGGTGGGATTAAGTATCCGGAAAGTATGAGTTGAGGCATATGGATCAACAGTGGGATTTGTCCATCCCGATGACGGATAGATATACTCTGGGCCCTCTCGGTGGAATGTCGTCTAAATAGCTTGCAAGCATATGAATAAGTTCATAAGAGACCACATACCACGGTACGAGTAAAGAGTACTTGTCAGGAGACGAGGTTGAACAAGGTATAGAGAGATACCGATGATCAAACCTCGGACAAGTAAAATATCGCGTGACAAAGGGAATTGGTATCGTATGTGAACGGTTCATTCGATCACTAAGTCATCGTTGAATATGTGGGAGCCATTATGGATCTCCAGATCCCGCTATTGGTTATTGGTCGGAGAGAGTTCTCAACCATGTCTACATAGTTCGCGAACCGTAGGGTGACACACTTAAGGTTTGATGTCGTATTAGTAGAACTTGAATATGGAATGGAGTTCGAAGTATTGTTCGAAGTCTCGGATGGGATCCCGGACATCACGAGGAGTTCCGGAACGGTCCGGAGAATAAGATTCATATATAGGAAGTCATATTCCAAGTTTGGAAATGATCCGGTGCATTTATGGAAGGTTCTAGAAGGTTCTAGAAAAGTCCGGAAGAAATCACTTTGGAAGGCGGAGTCCCGAAGGGACTCCACCTCCCATGGCCGGCCAACCCTAGAGGGGTGGAGTCCCAGGTGGACTCCACCAAGGGTGGCCGGCCACCCCCCTCATGGAAGGGTGGGAGTCCCACTTGAGGTGGGAATCCCACCTTGGGTAGGTTTCCCTACACATGGAAGGTTTTGGGTTGGGGTCTTATTCGAAGACTTGTAGTGAAACACTTGGGGGTTCCACCTATATAAAGAGGGGCCAAGGGGAGGGGGCCGGCCACCACAAGATCACCACCTTGGCCGCACCCAAGGAGGGCGGCCACCCCCTCTCCCCAAACCCTAGCCGCCCCACTCCTCCCCCTCTCCCGCAACGCTTAGCGAAGCTCCGCCGGAGATCTCCATCGCCACCGCCACCACGCCGTCGTGCTTCCGGATTCAAGGAGGAGCTAGTACTTCCGCTGCCCGCTGGAACGGGGAGAAGGACGTCGTCTTCATCAACACCGAACGTGTGACCGAGTACGGAGGTGCTGCCCGATTGTGGCACCGTCAAGATCTTGTACGCGCTTTTGAAAGCGGGAAGTGATCATCTACCGCAGCAACAAGAGCCTCATCTTGTAGGCTTTGGAAATCTTCGAGGGTGAGACTCGTTCATCCCCTCGTTGCTCCCGTCTTCTAGATTGCATCTTGGCTTGGATTGCGTTCTCGCGGTAGGAAATTTTTTGTTTTCTATGCAACGAATCCCTACAGTTTGGAGGGTTCAAGGGAAATTGGTTATGTCTTTGCTTTGTGCTAAAAGCATGTGCCTTTCTTGTATTGCATCTTGTTGCTTTGCATAGTTGAATATTTAGAGGAAACTCCACGACTAGGCTTTGAATGCCAGTATATGCAATGAAATTCAAGTTGATTCACACGTGCATATATTATAGGGGAGTTTGCTCTATGTATTCAACTTGTTTGTTACTTAAATTCCTTATATAAACCATCTCAAAGAGATTGTCATCAATTGGAAAAATGGGGGAGATTGAAAGTGCATGGAGCTCCAATGTGTGGTTTTGGTAATTGATGACAATCCCTATGGACTAATGTTTGCATTGAGTTATATTTGTAGGAGTTATCCATAGGAAATGCTTGAACCGTATGTTGGCTTCAAGGTTGCAATAAGGATAAATTGATGAATAATATCAAGTATCAAGTATGTATTGAAGATGAAGATGAAGTGATCCCTCAAGTTTAACTTCAAGACATCAACATGATGAAGAATGAAGAAATGAAGTGCGGGTTCAAGATGAGCCATCTCGAAGATATCATTTGCTTGAAGCTTGACATCCATATGGTGATCATGGATATGTTAAGATGCGCCAAAGAAGAAGCTCTCCCGTGGTGGATTATGTTGGAGCAATCCACAAGACTTCGTCATGCAAGCACTATCAAGAAAGGCATTCCATTTTGTTACGGTCAAGATCGTCATCATCGAGCTCAGGAGGAACACACAAGGTTAAGGTTTTGATAGGGTTTCTTTCTTACCGATATCATGGTGTAGTTGGAGACCGGTTTATAGTTTATTTGTCGTACTATCAAAAGGTCTCTCGAGTGAGTAACTCGAGGAAGCAAATTTGGTGCACATGAGCACCAGTGCTCTCAGTTTTTAAAATATTGAAAAACTGAATTTTTGCATTTCAAAAAATTATCATATTTATTCCATGAATACATACACATATTCTGAATATCATGCAAAGTTTCGGTAGAAATTGCATTGTATTTTGAGCTACAGGAAAAAAACAAATTTGTGGCTACGTATAGAGGTATATATTTGTCAGAAATTTGTCTTTTTGTATAGCTTAAAATATAACATATTTTTCTTCAAAATTTCTACCGTACCTTCAGAATGTTTATATGTATGTGGGCATTTAATTTCATATTTTTTCAAATCCAAAAAATATGTTTTTTAAAAATCAGGAGCACTGGTGCTCATGTGCCAAATACACTTTTCGGTAACTCGATCGTTTTTTTCGAAGAGCTCAAACCTTTGCATCCTTGCATCATCTTTCTTGGTTGTTATTTGGATCTTATCCATGTGATATTTTAGAGCTTGTGCTTATTCTCATGACAAGCTCTAGTTCATCGAAAATGGTTCTTGGTCGGGAAACTTGTTGCATTTTCGAGGTTATTAGTCGTAGATGATGTATACCCACTTGCAACGAAACCTCCACCATGAACACAAATCATGGTTGCATTGCCGACCATATATTCATAATCATAATTGGAAAAGTATCACTTTGCTTCTTAACACATGAGTGATAAGTATAGTACTTTGCAAGTATTTTGATATGAAATAATCAAATGAATGAGCATGCGTTGAACTTGCATGGATACTGCGATGTAATGCAGTTCGATGCTTTGGACTAACGAGGGACCTCGTGTTCTTAAAAATAGCCACACAGTGTTTAAAGATACAAATGATGTTATTATGCATATATATATAACATGCATTGATCTTCTTTGTCGGTTTTACCTGTTTTTGAAGTTGTGATTATTTTATAATTCTTAATACTTTTTGGTTTTTAAAAGTGTTTTTAATTACTTAATTCAATTAAGTAAAGTTTATTGATTTTCATAAGTTTTTATTTTTAAGAAGTGAGTGTAGCTCCCTTGGTTAGGGAAGTGGATGTAAAATCAAGCCACCCAGATTGAAGTCCCCAAAGTCGTGGATTTGGGTTCTTATTATATAAAACAAAATCACTTTAGGGGCTTCCCCTATTGTATTCCTCTCAAAATAAAATGAATTATATAGTATTATTATTATTATTTGAATTCAAATAATAATATTCTTTTAGGATTTCTTATTTTCATTTGGAATATAAAATATTTTGTTTAAGGAAAGATGGTCTATTTTCAAATAATTGAAATAAACACATAATTTTATCAAAAATCACTATCTTCTCTTAGTTTATAATTTTATTGCATTGAAATAATTTTCTAGGTTTTTTAGGTAGTTTTTCGGATTTATTTGAGTTAGTTAATTAAGCATTTTTTAACCCTTTTAGGAATTTCTTGGATTTATTTTCATTTAAAAGAAAATGGCATGGGCCCCACCGGTCAGACCCCACTTCTTTAGGGTTAGGTCGAGCCGGCTGGCATGGGTCGGCCGACTGACCGAGCCGCCCCTCATTCCCCGTGTCGCCACTCTCTTTTCTCTCTCGCTCGCGATGATGCCATCCTTGTCGTCACAACGCCGCTCCAGCCAGCTCTGGTATGCTCGAAATTCCCTTACGGCTTACTCAAAGGCCAAAATGCATGGCCAAACACTCGGACAGTGGCACCTTTGTAGTCTCTAGTTTTCTGCTCAAAAGGCTCCACCACATGATACAACCTCGGGTTAGTTGCCTGATGGTCACCGTTAGGAGTGTCTTAATGCTATTGGAAAGTTTGTAAGTGATGAAATCATATGATATTGCCGGTGAACATCTTTCACATTTGGTTCATCGAGATCCTTGCTCTCACACATGTGAGTTGAAACAAAACTTGAAATGTGCCATGGTGGTCTTTCTTTAAATGGTCTTGCACGCATTAATCCATGGACACCGACCCTCCTCACTTAACCGTGTAACGCTTCTTCACATCCGAGCGAACCACCTTGTACGATTCTAAAATAGTTAACCACATACTCCATGATCCATATGTGAAATCAAAACAAGGTTTCGAACTTCAATCCTTCAATCCCATACCTTTTGTGATTCATGTCCCACTTCGGCCTTGTCCATGATCCAAGTGCGGTTGACCAAACTAAAGGTTGTACTGGTTGTGGGTAGCCATCATAGGGTGACCGACATACCCTAAGCCGGCACCAAACCAACATACCCAGAATCGGCCATCTCGAATTACAGAAGGGAAGCTAGAAGGTGAAGAAATGGCATAGTTTGTGGGTGCCGACATTGGTGACCGACATAGGGCTAACGGTCATATGCCTGCCCTCAAGGTCCGCGCTCAAGTCCCATCGCTACAATCTCGAAAGAATCTCATCATCATGGCAGAGCACGTCGCTACATTCCAGCGAAGCACAAGCTCATAATGCGCTGACCGTCGTGACATAGGGCACAGTGGTCAACATGGCCACATAGTCAAGTAGAGGGATGGCAAGTTCCATCGAGGACGGCCATGCAACAAGATGAGCTCCTGGCGAGGCCCAAGAAATAGGCTTTATCCCATACTATGGTTTCTGACACTGTAACATCCCTAGTTTTCAAAATACAAAAACCTGCATGCATTCATGGCATCTTTGCATTCGTTCATTTACACATAAAATGTTAAGCGCAATTGACACAACCATAGCTACATATCCTTTATGCAAAGAACCTTATCTTCCTACCATGCTAATTTGTGTCAAAATATTGTTCTTTACTGTTTAAAACAAGGCCTTGAATTTTACAAAATTTTAGAAATAGGTTTGGGTCAATTTGGATACCTAAAACTAAAGTTATGTCAAAAAGAGTAAAAAGAAAAAGAAAAACAAAAGAACAAAAAAAAAGAAAAACGGTTCGGACCGGCCGAATGGGCCAGCCCGACCGCATGGCCCACTTCGGCGGGAGAAACGGCCCGCGCCCGAACCGCCTCTCCCCTTTCTTGTTTTTTTTTCTCGTTTCTCTCACTGCCAGATGGGGCCCGCCCGTTAGCGGGGCCCGCTCGTCAGCACCTTCTTCTTCCCCGTGTCCAGGCCGGTCTCTGTCTCCACCGTCGCCCCAACCCTACACGGAGCGGATGAATCCGCACCGTCCGAGCCGCCTCGACGTCCGTGACTCCGCCTATTTAAAGCCCCGGACCCCCGCCGCCTTTTCCCCCAGACCGCGCCGCAGATCGCGCCGCCAAACCGCGCCAATCGCTCGCCGTAGATCGCGGAGCCGCCGCCGCCTCCAGCCGCCGCTCCTGGCCACCCTAGGTCGCCGTTGCCCGCGCCGCCACCACCACTCGCCCCGACGCGTCGCGCCGCTTACCGTCCTCCCCTCGCTGCTGTCGCTCGCCACCGATAACGCCGCCGACGCCGACAGCCCGAGCCGCCCGCCGCCGTCTTCCCCAACCCCGGCCGGCAGGTGAGCATCTCCCCTTTTCTTTCTATTTTTTTTCCCTTTCTATTATCTCACCGTCAGATCTAGATCCCATGGCCCAGTTTAGATCCAATACCGAACCGGTACGGACCAATCGCGTCGCGCCGCGTGGTGTCCCAGTCAGCGCCGCCGGTCGGGTTGGTCAAACCGTGGTTTAAATTTGAATTTGAATTCCAGATTTGCTGTCCAACTTGTAAAATCCGTATAAAATAAACCGTAGGGCCAAATTTTACAAACTTTATAGTTTTGGAAAGCTTACAGTATGTACTACACGTTTATGCAGTAATATGGTGTAGGTACTGTGTTAGATTTCGCATTGAAATTCAAATAGAGAAATTGACTTTTGTGCACTATAAAATTTGTATAAAATAATCTACTGGTCCAAATTTAATGATTTTGTACTTTCTGGAATCCTCAGAACATGTACTTCAACTTGGTATAGGAGTTGTACAACTTTGATACATGCACAAACTTGCTTTAGTAAAATCTATTCAAACAGTAATTCGAGGATAATTCAAATTCTACAAATCGTTTTCGAGTGATTCCAATTGCACTATTCTTGTGTTACGGTAGCCTATCCAGGGAGGTCAATTTCATATTTTTACAACACATAATGCTTGCAGTAGCTAATTAATAAGATTGTACATGTTAAGTAGATACTCGATTAATGATTTTCTAAATCAAATTAAATGTCCAGAATATTTCATTAACATGACACATATCAGAGAACACATAATGCAACACATGCACACCACCTCTTTTGTGAAATTAAATTGTTGCATAGCATGCATGCATACATGTCTATGATTGTTCATATCGAATGTTTGTTTATTTGTTGTGATTGTTTGAATAGATTGTGGAGGAGATCAAGGAGGTGCTTGTGATTGCTGTGATTGTGCGGGTTGCTTTGATCAAGGCAAGTGACATTCAAATCCTACTTATTTTAATTACGCATTAGTGTTTTGAAACTAGTATGCATGGTAGGATTTTGTTTTCAAAAGAAAATATTATGCTATGCTTAGATCCTAGTAGTGTGTAGCCACCCCTTAAACACAACTAGTTAGGATTGCTATAGGTGATTTAAAAATGATGCCAATGCTTTGTTTCATTTGTTGGTTAAAGTGTTGTTTGAAAAATTGAAAGTTAATAACCTTAATGAAACACCTGGGTGGAATTGGTGTGGCTTTAGATTATGTTGAGTGGCTACCTGGGGCTACATACATGGGAGTGAACCATAGTATGTGGTGGTGACCTGGGGGTGAGTGCACTTGTGGTTTGCCACCCAGGAACAAAGAGATTGCTATGTCTTCAATGTTTAGTGTACTTCCAGTGCAGCTTTATGGTATTATGGGCTCTGCCGGGATTAAGTAAGTTGTGAGGTCAAACTTGTTGCTAGACATGATGATGTGGCTAGCTACCAAACGGGAACGGGTCTAGCTGGTTATGGTTGAAGCCTCCTTCTGAAAGGTCTTGTCTCATTCTTCTCTTGGGAAGGGTGGGTCGTAAGGTGAAAGTGCACAACCTCTCGAGAGTTAAAACTAAGATCTTAGCCGTGTCCCCGGTTACGGACAATTTGAGTCTCTAGACAAGGAAGTACGGACTAATCTCATCACCTTTTCTGAATGATTAAAAGTTTGTGTAGAAACATAGGACGGGATTTTCCCAGGGCTACATACCTGGCAGTGAAAACCATGGTATGTGGTGGTGACCTGAGGTTCATCCTAGTTGAGTGGCTCCAGGGCTACGTACCTGGAAGTGAAAACTATGGTATGTGGTGGTGACCTGGGAGTTATCTTGACTTTGTGCCTTTCTGTAAAAATCTTTTCAAGAGTTATAAAATGTTTTGTTTTAAATAAAATATAGGATAAAATTGGCTTCATGCAAATTTGCCCAAACTCCACTTGCCAAATATCATGTAGATAGTTATGCCCAAAACATCCACCATATAAGTGTCATTTGCCAGTACATTATTGTACTGACCCCCATTCGTGGGGTTGCATATTCAAACGTGCAGGTTCGTCTGAGGAGGAGTACTAGGTAGGATCTCGAGTCTACATTCCAACATGTCTGCCTGTGGCGCATGAAGACAATGGAGGCTCATTGAAGTTACTTTTCCGTTGTGTTTACTTTGATCATTTATATTTGAGCTAGTCTATTTGACTATGCAATTTGTAAGACTTTATTTTATCTCCTGAGGATCTACGTTATAATAAATTTGATACTATTGCTATGATTATTACATTTTGTAAGGGTACATTGCCCCTATGTGTGGTTTTGGTAATTAATGACAACCCCTATGGACTAATGTTTTCATTGAGTTTATATGAAGGAATATTCCATAGGTACTACTTGCTCTCCATATGTTGGATTCAAGTATGGATGCCATGAAGATAAAGATATACCTTGTGTATTGGCATCAAGATCATCGGTATGAAGATATATATGTGAGATGATCAAGAAGAAGAAATGAAGATGGAGCTCTTATGTGGAACTCAATATTAGCCATGCTCTATCTTAAGTGAGTATGAGAAGATACAAGGTTGAGTTGGGCAAGTTCAAGTTGAGCATCTTGAGTGGATCACATACTTGAAGCTTGCCGTCCATTTGGTGTTAGTGGACATGTGAAGATGTGCATCAATGAAGCGACAATGATCAAGTGATGGGATGCGCAAGGCAAAGGTATAACCTTGATAGGTTTTCTTTTTACCGGTCTCAAGGTGGATGTTGGGAGACCGGATTATAGGATAGATAGCCGCACTATCAAGAGGGGCTTTCGGTTGGTTAACTTGATCACATCGTCTTAGGGAGCTCAATCCTTGCATGCGTTGCATATTCTTATTGCTTCTTGGTATTTCTCGGTGTGAGGTTCTTGAGCTTGTTGCTAGCTTTACAACAAGCCCAAGTTCATCGAAAACGGAGTTCACATGCATCTTCTATTGCGTTTTCGAGGTTGGGTGATTTTACCAGTTATTCATGATATAAGGTTCTACCTTTTATATTCATGATAAAATCCCCTCCTACAGATTCTTGGGTTTTCACTTTCCATAAGATAGCATTTGTTGTTATCTTCCAAACAAAACTGGTTTCATGCGATTCGGAGTTCGGGAGCAGTTGTTATTAAAGAAAAGGGAAAAAGGAAAAGGAGAAAAGAATAAAAGAAAAAAAAAGGGGAATGGGGCAGCCGGCCGGACCGGCCCAGCAACCGGCCCACCCGGTCCGTGACCGGGTCCGGCGCTGGTGACATCCGGGCCGCCTCCAGGGGTCTTTGGCCCACGACCGGCGGCTGGCCCGGTCACCAACCGGCCCGCCCGGCGCCTCCTCCGGTCCGACCGGACACTTAACCGGGCCGCCACCCAGTCCGGCCCACGCTCCCGTCGCGCGCCCCGCGCGGCCCGCAGGCTCCGCGCCGCTCGGCGCTGATGGGCCGCCGTGGCCCACGCGGCCAGCGTCTCGCCCCGCGCGCCCGACCTGTCCGCCGCCAGTGCGGTGCTGCTCGCCCGGCCGCTGGCTGGCCGGACCGGCTGGGCCGCCGGCCTCCTCAGCGCCTGGGCTGGTCGACCGGCTGGGCCGCCGGCTGGGCATCCTTTTAGAGCGTTTTTTCAGCCCGTTTTCCTTTGTTTATTTCTTGTCTTTTTCCCCAACAGCTCTATTTCTCCCTTTGCTATAAATAGGCTTCTTCCACCTTGAGCCAAGTTACTTCTTCCCTTTCTCTCACCTCCATTGTTGCATTTTGAAGAATTTGCTCTCTCTCTTGTTCCCCCCATGATTCTTGCTCATATTTGAGGATTTGAGAGAGGAGATCTAGATCTACACTTCCACCAAACCAATTCTTCTCTAAGTGAGGGAATCTCTTGGGATCTAGATCTTGGAGTCTTTGGTTGACTTTCCCCCTTGTTCATCCTCTCCAATCTCATCCTAGCATTCGTTGCTTTGGTGGGATTTGAGTGTGAAGGACTTGAACACCTCCGGTGTTCTTGCTTTGCATCATTGCATAGTGTTGAGCTCTCCACCACGATTTGTTCGAGTGAGAGACCGTGAGCTTGTTACTCTTGGAGGGTGACCTCCTAGTTGGCTTGGTGATTGGTGCTCCGGTGATCTCTTCAAGAAGATTGTGAAGAGGCCCGGGCTTCTCCTTCGTGGAGCTTGTGAAGTGGTTGTGGAGCTTGCCATCTCCGGAGCGGAGGAAAAGCTAACCATAAGGAAAGGGCCATTATCCTTCGTGGGTGTGGTTCGGAGAATAGGGTGAGCCTTCGTGGCGCGGGGAATCCTTCGTGGGACCTCCACTCCTCCAAACGTGACGTACCTTGTTGCAAAGCAAGGGAACACGGGAATACATCCTCGTCTCCACGTGCCTCGGTTATTTCTATACCCGAGCTCTCTTTCCTTGTGATAGCCATCGTGCTTGAAGTACATATATCTTGCTATCACTTGTGCTACATATATCTTGTGCCTATCTTGCTTAGCTCTAGTTGCTATTGTTACACTTAGTTGAGCTTAGCATATTTAGGGTTTGTGCTTGTAAACTAAACGATAGTTTAATTCCGCATTCATACAAGACAAATCCGCAAGAGTTTGTAATTGCCTATTCACCCCCCCCCTCTAGGCGACATCTCGATCTTTCAATTGGTATCAGAGCAAGGTCTCTCCTTGTTTTAGGCTTCACCGCCTTGAGAGTAAAGATGTCGGCTAGTAATTTAGTGCACAATGACACAATTATCTTTGTTGGCACAAATTATCATTTGTGGCGAAATTGCTTGCTTTGTAAACTTCGGACCTTGTGTCCAAACATTGAGCAATTTCTAGATGTAGGCTTTTCTCCTCCGATGGATCCTCAAAATCTATCTTTAGAGGATGAGAAAAACTTACATCTTGAAGCTCAAGTATCTAATGAGCTTTTATTCTCCTTGAGACCCGATTTTCGTAGGTTCTTGATATATATAAAGCGAAAGTCGTCTCATGAGATGTGGATCAAGCTTAAGGAAATGTTTGGTGGATCCACTTCTCAATTGGTCGGTGGTGTCTCCGAGGAGCTCTCTTCCCCTTCACATCATGAAGAGCTCCAAGTTGCTTCCACCTCCGGTCGTGATGATATATCATCTTCTTCCACTTCACCAACGTGTTGCAAGACACAAGGTAATGATATGGTGAGTGGTGAGGGAAATTGCAATGTTGATATTGTGATCAATAGTGATGACTCTTCATCTCTATCTCATTGCAATGTTTCCTCTTTGGACTTAAACACATCTAGCATTGATAATGACCTACATGCTTGTGTTGTTAGTCCTTGCATATCATGTGTAAATTGCTTACATAAATCTCATGAAGATATGCTTACCTTGTCTTGCCCCCATAATCGAAATGCTTATATTTCCTCTAGTTGTTTGTTGACTAACAATGTAGAGGAAACCGAACACTATATGGATCAAGACATGTTTTCAAATGAGGATTCAAGAATATCTTCATCTTCATCCTCCGGTATGCACATGTGCCTTATGGCAAATGGATCAAAGGTATCTCCTACTTTGACTCCTAACACTTCCTCTAATGATGAGAGTGATGATGATGATAATGATGAAGAATATAATACCTTGGTGCATAATATGGCAATGATATATGCTTCTCTTCATGGTAATAAAGAAGCTCGTGCTAATCTTGAATACTCTATGGATATCTTGAATAAATATAAGGAAACCATAGTGAAGTTGGAATCCCATGTTGAAAATGAGGAAATGAGATTCACTCTCCTCAAGCATGAGCTAAAAGATGAGAAGCATGCTAATTTCATGCTTACACAAAAAGTTGAATCCTATATGCATGAAAATGAGAAAACTATTGTTGATGCTTGTGCTACTAACTCTAATTCTTGTGAAGCATCGACCTTAAAGGAGAATGTTGAGCTAAGGGCTCAACTTGAGTTGCTAACTAGCAATTATAGGGAATTGGAAGAAAGTCATAAAAAGCTCTCAAGCTCTCATGATGAACTTCTAATTTCCTATGATGGGCTAAAGTTAGCTCATGAGGCTAGTATCACTAAGGTAACATCTTGTGAGCCTCATGTGGACATTAGCACAATCTCTACTACAAATGCTATATCTTCATGTGCTAGTCCTTGTAATCCATCTAGTCAAACTAGTGATACACCTTGTGTTGGATTACTCACTTTGCCTTGTTGCTCTAACAATGAAGCTTCTACTTCCTCTAGTACTTGTATTTCTACTAACCATGTAGAGGAAATAAAAGAGCTCGAGGCCCAAGTTCTTTCTTTGAAGAAAGACTTGGAAAAGCGTCATGAAGGGAAATCCGCACTTGACAAGATGCTAAGTGTGCAACAATCCCCAATGACAAGAGTGGACTTGGATTCAACTCCAATAACAAGAACAAGTCCAAGAGCAAGAGCAACAAGAAGAAGGGCCAAGACAAAGTCAAGGATTCGGCCAAGTTGGTTTGTTTCAAGTGCAAGGTTGAAGGGCATCATGTTAGATCATGCCCATTGAAGAAGAAGAAGAAGCACTTGAGTGAGAAACAACAAGGGAAACGGCCACAAGGTAAAGGTCAAGCTCATGCTCGACCTCAAGTTGAAGATAGGCCACTTCCCAAGAAGAATCAAGATATTGTTCCCCAAGAGAAGAAATCAATAAAGAAGAAAAAGGGGAACACTTGCTACTTATGCCGTGAGAAGGGGCACTTTGCTTCTTCTTGCGTAGGTGGTACCTTATCTAACGCTATAGTTGTTGATAATGATTATTCTCTAGGAAGGATAAGGATGGCAATGTGTTTGCCAAGTTTGTTGGAACTCAAAGTGGTTTCAAGAAAAGAACCATTTGGGTTGCCAAGCCTATTGTGACTAATCTCTTAGGACCCAACTTGGTTGGGGACCAACAATCTCAAACTTGATCAATAGGTGCATGTGGAGGGCATTAGAGATTTGGCTACTTCATGAAGAATTAAGGGATCTTCATATATTATATTTTGACCAAGCCAAGTCGTATGGATTATCATCTATATCTCATAATCCAATGTTCCTCCTTGCGGTAACTTATACTTCAACTCTTCATGTTTATTGTAAGTTACTTGCCCCTTTGCATGTTTGGTTTTGTACCAAATATGTGTATGTATGTGTTGTGTCTTACTTGCTTATTTGTGTATTCAAGTATGTTTGTTTGACTCACCATATACTTGTGTATTGCTTTGAGCCTAATGCATCTTGATGATATCTTATTTGGCTCTCTTTGAAGTGATTAATGGAACATCCCATTTTGGGGGAGTGATATGCTTTGTGCATCTCTCTTTCTTTAAAATGTGTGTACATGGGTACCACCACTTAGTATTGATATTGCAAGATTATCTAGTCACTATGTGGTGTGCCATACTCATGAGAAATTCAAATTCTAAATATCCATTAATCATCTCTAGTTGAATTTTAGTTGCCTCTTATTTAGAAGAAATGTTTTATCACATTATGGGGGAGTAATATGTTTTGTACATATCACAAGCCTAGAAAATGTGAACATATGAGGTTATGCCACTTAGAGTTGATGCTCTTAATTATCTTGTTCCTAGGTGGCATGTTTGCTCAAACAAGCTCCATTCCTAATAAAAATATTTTATTACTCATCTTGTGGGCTTTTGTTTGAATATGAAATTCTTGGTGCGGTTTTTCCTCAAGTACATATCTCTATATCTTATTTGGGACACCGTTTGCTTCAAGTTATTCTAATCATTGCCGTGCGTGATTGTGTGACTAGTTGAAGTTATCAAGAATTTTCATCCATGCATAGTGCTTAATTCTATATACTTATCCTATGCCTGTTATTGTGAAGTTGATCCTTACTATCTTTGTCAATTCACCACCGGAAATTATTTCCAATATACTCATTGTCTTTGACAATTGATAACCTTATATGTGGTTGAATTTATGGATCACCTTCACCTTGGATTGTTTCTTATTGCCTTATTTTATTTCCAACAAATCTTTGTTGCTCCCATGTGTCTTCCCTGTCCCTTTGAAAAATCTTTTGATAAATTCTCTTGATTCATATCAAGTGTTTGTTTTGGAAGACAAATCTTTTCCTTAAGGTACATTGTGCCATTGTGAAAAGTGTATAGGGTTTGGTTTATTTTGTTTGAACCTTGCTCTTTTGGGGAGTTTGCTATCTCATTCTTTCTTACATAATTTATTTGCTTGAATGAGATAAATCCTTGAGCATGTTTGCTTTATTTCATCCTTTATGCTCAATGGTTTCTTCTTAGTTCATTTGTTGAACTTTGTTGAACAAATCTTTTGTGATTTGCGTCTTTGATATATTTTGGACAACAAATTTGTTTGGTGACACCTTTATGCCTTATTCGATTCTTTTGGTGTTTTGTCCAAAGTATATCTTTCTTGGATCTTTAAAGTCTCTATGTGTGCTTATATGTAATTTGTTTATATTTGTAGCATGCTTGCTTTCTTTCGATCCATTATGTAGGATATACTCCATCAAATCCTAAATGGCTAAGATGTGCATGAAATTCAAACTTCATCTAAATATGCACATGTTTATACGGAGTGTGTCCTATATATTGTGGTTAGTCTAACCATGTTGGATCCAATGAGTTTGGGGACCAAGATGTACTTAAATGATGTTTTAGGTACATTGGAGATGCAATGGAGGCTTGTCTCATCTATAAGGAAGGTGTTGTCACCATATGAGGATTGGAGTCAAGCTAGGATAATCGATGAACTCTTATCTACTACATCAAGCCATTGCCATCTCGGTAACAAGTATCTTATTCATGCACTCTCATATAGCATCCAACCTCTTGTAGGTTGTATCTTGGCATGAAATTATTTATTTCGAAAATATTGCGGTTCTTGAAAAACCCTTTTAAAGTAAAACTTCTTATTGAACATTTGAGTAATTTGAGAAGATGCATATGATAGGTTATATATATATATCATATTTTATGATTTACCTATCACAAATATGCCCTCTAGCAATTTATTGCATATCAATTCCTCAAAGAGCTCTTGTGTGCAATATTGATGAATTTGTGAAATAAATCCGTATTTGTGATACTTGTTGCCTTTCTCAAAACACTCCAACTAGCTCTACTTCCCTTATTGTTAGTTGTAATGTTTTTGAGGTTTAACTTGGTTGAAGTTCATTCATATATACCATAAGTGAAAATTGGAGCCATAGGCTATATATGCTTCTTAAGCAAACATCCTTTGGTATATTTTATGACTTCATCTTGGATATCTTGTTTTATCTATTTTGTTAACCTCTTGTGTGTGCATGTTTCTTTATGGATCACTTTGTCCACTTTAGAAACTCATATACATAAGAGTGTTAATCCATCACCTTGATATCCTTAATCTTTGCCGACCATCCTTTACCCCTTTTATTTTTAGTGGGTTGGTAAAGAAAATTTATGAGTGCTTGGTTTATTTATTTTCTTCATGCACTCATATCTCGTAATTGTTGGACTCAAGTTGTTCTTGATAAGCATACTCTCTTTATCTTAGTTGTGTTCTAAATGATATAGAGGGAGTGAGGATTCCATGTTTATGCATATTGTATTCAAATGCAAACATTATAAATTATGCACGAACCTTGGGGAGCTTCCTTATTTTTAGAGCACTATATCTCTCTTATCATGATATCTTTGTTTGTCCAATTGGTTCTTTGATTGCTTGCTTTATGTGTTAAAGCTTCCTTCACCATGTTATCCTTGTGCAATCTTTGATCCTCAATATAGTTTGATTTCCTTCAAGTATTCATCATTGGATATGTGCACTTGATTCCACTCAAATTATGAGAAGTGCACACTTTGGGGAGGAACTCACATTATATTGGCCTTCTAAATTTTTCACCCATTTTGACAATCGATGCCAATGGGGGAGAAGTTTAGAGGATTTAAGGGAATGGTTTTATACTTAAGCTTGGTTTGTGCTTAAGTGTTTTGCCTCTCATGCATTCCATATTTATATGTCTTGCATGGTTGTATATATATAGTGGAAACTATCCCAAAGGTTAATCTTGACAATGTATGCAATGAATTCATGTTCATCACACGTGCATACATTGTGGGGGAGTTTTCTCTATATATATTGGTTCTACTCACATCCATTGCATTTGTTGTAGTTGTGTGAGTAGAGCCAGTTTTGATATGGGCTAGTAGCTTTGTGTTAATTGACCATATCAAATACAACCTCTTGTATACAACTTATTCTCGGATAAGTTGCGTACTTGTTTCTAATATTCATTATATAAACCCTCTTACTGTGGTTGTCATCAATTACCAAAATGGGGGAGATTGTAAGGGTACATTGCCCCTATGTGTGGTTTTGGTAATTAATGACAACCCCTATGGACTAATGTTTTCATTGAGTTTATATGAAGGAATATTCCATAGGTACTACTTGCTCTCCATATGTTGGATTCAAGTATGGATGCCATGAAGATAAAGATATACCTTGTGTATTGGCATCAAGATCATTGGTATGAAGATATATATGTGAGATGATCAAGAAGAAGAAATGAAGATGGAGCTCTTATGTGGAACTCAATATTAGCCATGCTCTATCTTAAGTGAGTATGAGAAGATACAAGGTTGAGTTGGGCAAGTTCAAGTTGAGCATCTTGAGTGGATCACATACTTGAAGCTTGCCGTCCATTTGGTGTTAGTGGACATGTGAAGATGTGCATCAATGAAGCGACAATGATCAAGTGATGGGATGCGCAAGGCAAAGGTATAACCTTGATAGGTTTTCTTTTTACCGGTCTCAAGGTGGATGTTGGGAGACCGGATTATAGGATAGATAGCCGCACTATCAAGAGGGGCTTTCGGTTGGTTAACTTGATCACATCGTCTTAGGGAGCTCAATCCTTGCATGCGTTGCATATTCTTATTGCTTCTTGGTATTTCTCGGTGTGAGGTTCTTGAGCTTGTTGCTAGCTTTACAACAAGCCCAAGTTCATCGAAAACGGAGTTCACATGCATCTTCTATTGCGTTTTCGAGGTTGGGTGATTTTACCAGTTATTCATGATATAAGGTTCTACCTTTTATATTCATGATAAAATACCCTCCTACAGATTCTTGGGTTTTCACTTTCCATAAGATAGCATTTGTTGTTATCTTCCAAACAAAACTGGTTTCATGCGATTCGGAGTTCGGGAGCAGTTGTTATTAAAGAAAAGGGAAAAAGGAAAAGGAGAAAAGAATAAAAGAAAAAAAAAAAGGGGAATGGGGCAGCCGGCCGGACCGGCCCAGCAACCGGCCCACCCGGTCCGTGACCGGGTCCGGCGCTGGTGACATCCGGGCCGCCTCCAGGGGTCTTTGGCCCACGACCGGCGGCTGTCCCGGTCACCAACCGGCCCGCCCGGCGCCTCCTCCGGTCCGACCGGACACTTAACCGGGCCGCCACCGGTCCGGCCCACGCTCCGTCGCGCGCCCCCGCGCGGCGCTCGCTCGCGCCGCTCGGCGCTGATGGGCCTCCGTGGCCCACGCGGCCAGGCGTCTCGCCCCCGCGCGCCCTGACCTGTCCGCCGCCCAGTGCGGTGCGCTGCCTCGCCCGGCTGCTGGGCTGGCCGGACCGGCTGGGCCGCCGGCCTCCTCAGCGCCTGGGCCGGTCGACCGGCTGGGCCACCGGCTGGGCATCCTTTTAGAGCGTTTTTTCAGCCCGTTTTCCTTTGTTTATTTCCTGTCTTTTTCCCCAACAGCTCTATTTCTCCCTTTGCTATAAATAGGCTTCTTCCACCTTGAGCCAAGTTACTTCTTCCCTTTCTCTCACCTCCATTGTTGCATTTTGAAGAAGTTGCTCTCTCTCTTGTTCCCCCCATGATTCTTGCTCATATTTGAGGATTTGAGAGAGGAGATCTAGATCTACACTTCCACCAAACCAATTCTTCTCTAAGTGAGGGAATCTCTTGGGATCTAGATCTTGGAGTCTTTGGTTGACTTTCCCCCTTGTTCATCCTCTCCAATCTCATCCTAGCATTCGTTGCTTTGGTGGGATTTGAGTGTGAAGGACTTGAACACCTCCGGTGTTCTTGCTTCGCATCATTGCATAGTGTTGAGCTCTCCACCACGATTTGTTCGAGTGAGAGACCGTGAGCTTGTTACTCTTGGAGGGTGACCTCCTAGTTGGCTTGGTGATTGGTGCTCCGGTGATCTCTTCAAGAAGATTGTGAAGAGGCCCGGGCTTCTCCTTCGTGGAGCTTGTGAAGTGGTTGTGGAGCTTGCCATCTCCGGAGCGGAGGAAAAGCTAACCATAAGGAAAGGGCCATTATCCTTCGTGGGTGTGGTTCGGAGAATAGGGTGAGCCTTCGTGGCGCGGGGAATCCTTCGTGGGACTTCCACTCCTCCAAACGTGACGTACCTTGTTGCAAAGCAAGGGAACACGGGAATACATCCTCGTCTCCGCGTGCCTCGGTTATTTCTATACCCGAGCTCTCTTTCCTTGTGATAGCCATCGTGCTTGAAGTACATATATCTTGCTATCACTTGTGCTACATATATCTTGTGCCTATCTTGCTTAGCTCTAGTTGCTATTGTTACACTTAGTTGAGCTTAGCATATTTAGGGTTTGTGCTTGTAAACTAAACGATAGTTTAATTCCGCATTCATACAAGACAAATCTGCAAGAGTTTGTAATTGCCTATTCACCCCCCCCTCTAGGCGACATCTCGATCTTTCAATTGGTATCAGAGCAAGGTCTCTCCTTGTTTTAGGCTTCACCGCCTTGAGAGTAAAGATGTCGGCTAGTAATTTAGTGCACAATGACACAATTATCTTTGTTGGCACAAATTATCATTTGTGGCGAAATTGCTTGCTTTGTAAACTTCGGACCTTGTGTCCAAACATTGAGCAATTTCTAGATGTAGGCTTTTCTCCTCCGATGGATCCTCAAAATCTATCTTTAGAGGATGAGAAAAACTTACATCTTGAAGCTCAAGTATCTAATGAGCTTTTATTCTCCTTGAGACCCGATTTTCGTAGGTTCTTGATATATATAAAGCGAAAGTCGTCTCATGAGATGTGGATCAAGCTTAAGGAAATGTTTGGTGGATCCACTTCTCAATTGGTCGGTGGTGTCTCCGAGGAGCTCTCTTCCCCTTCACATCATGAAGAGCTCCAAGTTGCTTCCACCTCCGGTCGTGATGATATATCATCTTCTTCCACTTCACCAACGTGTTGCAAGACACAAGGTAATGATATGGTGAGTGGTGAGGGAAATTGCAATGTTGATATTGTGATCAATAGTGATGACTCTTCATCTCTATCTCATTGCAATGTTTCCTCTTTGGACTTAAACACATCTAGCATTGATAATGACCTACATGCTTGTGTTGTTAGTCCTTGCATATCATGTGTAAATTGCTTACATAAATCTCATGAAGATATGCTTACCTTGTCTTGCCCCCATAATCGAAATGCTTATATTTCCTCTAGTTGTTTGTTGACTAACAATGTAGAGGAAACCAAACACTATATGGATCAAGACATGTTTTCAAATGAGGATTCAAGAATATCTTCATCTTCATCCTCCGGTATGCACATGTGCCTTATGGCAAATGGATCAAAGGTATCTCCTACTTTGACTCCTAACACTTCCTCTAATGATGAGAGTGATGATGATGATAATGATGAAGAATATAATACCTTGGTGCATAATATGGCAATGATATATGCTTCTCTTCATGGTAATAAAGAAGCTCGTGCTAATCTCGAATACTCTATGGATATCTTGAATAAATATAAGGAAACCATAGTGAAGTTGGAATCCCATGTTGAAAATGAGGAAATGAGATTCACTCTCCTCAAGCATGAGCTAAAAGATGAGAAGCATGCTAATTTCATGCTTACACAAAAAGTTGAATCCTATATGCATGAAAATGAGAAAACTATTGTTGATGCTTGTGCTACTAACTCTAATTCTTGTGAAGCATCGACCTTAAAGGAGAATGTTGAGCTAAGGGCTCAACTTGAGTTGCTAACTAGCAATTATAGGGAATTGGAAGAAAGTCATAAAAAGCTCTCAAGCTCTCATGATGAACTTCTAATTTCCTATGATGGGCTAAAGTTAGCTCATGAGGCTAGTATCACTAAGGTAACATCTTGTGAGCCTCATGTGGACATTAGCTAATTAATAAGATTGTACATGTTAAGTAGATACTCGATTAATGATTTTCTAAATCAAATTAAATGTCCAGAATATTTCATTAACATGACACATATCAGAGAACACATAATGCAACACATGCACACCACCTCTTTTGTGAAATTAAATTGTTGCATAGCATGCATGCATACATGTCTATGATTGTTCATATCGAATGTTTGTTTATTTGTTGTGATTGTTTGAATAGATTGTGGAGGAGATCAAGGAGGTGCTTGTGATTGCTGTGATTGTGCGGGTTGCTTTGATCAAGGCAAGTGACATTCAAATCCTACTTATTTTAATTACGCATTAGTGTTTTGAAACTAGTATGCATGGTAGGATTTTGTTTTCAAAAGAAAATATTATGCTATGCTTAGATCCTAGTAGTGTGTAGCCACCCCTTAAACACAACTAGTTAGGATTGCTATAGGTGATTTAAAAATGATGCCAATGCTTTGTTTCATTTGTTGGTTAAAGTGTTGTTTGAAAAATTGAAAGTTAATAACCTTAATGAAACACCTGGGTGGAATTGGTGTGGCTTTGGATTATGTTGAGTGGCTACCTGGGGCTACATACATGGGAGTGAACCATAGTATGTGGTGGTGACCTGGGGGGTGAGTGCACTTGTGGTTTGCCACCCAGGAACAAAGAGATTGCTATGTCTTCAATGTTTAGTGTACTTCCAGTGCAGCTTTATGGTATTATGGGCTCTGCCGGGATTAAGTAAGTTGTGAGGTCAAACTTGTTGCTAGACATGATGATGTGGCTAGCTACCAAACGGGAACGGGTCTAGCTGGTTATGGTTGAAGCCTCCTTCTGAAAGGTCTTGTCTCATTCTTCTCTTGGGAAGGGTGGGTCGTAAGGTGAAAGTGCACAACCTCTCGAGAGTTAAAACTAAGATCTTAGCCGTGTCCCCGGTTACGGACAATTTGAGTCTCTAGACAAGGAAGTACGGACTAATCTCATCACCTTTTCTGAATGATTAAAAGTTTGTGTAGAAACATAGGACGGGATTTTCCCAGGGCTACATACCTGGCAGTGAAAACCATGGTATGTGGTGGTGACCTGAGGTTCATCCTAGTTGAGTGGCTCCAGGGCTACGTACCTGGAAGTGAAAACTATGGTATGTGGTGGTGACCTGGGAGTTATCTTGACTTTGTGCCTTTCTGTAAAAATCTTTTCAAGAGTTATAAAATGTTTTGTTTTAAATAAAATATAGGATAAAATTGGCTTCATGCAAATTTGCCCAAACTCCACTTGCCAAATATCATGTAGATAGTTATGCCCAAAACATCCACCATATAAGTGTCATTTGCCAGTACATCATTGTACTGACCCCCATTCGTGGGGTTGCATATTCAAACGTGCAGGTTCGTCTGAGGAGGAGTACTAGGTAGGATCTCGAGTCTACATTCCAACATGTCTGCCTGTGGCGCATGAAGACAATGGAGGCTCATTGAAGTTACTTTTCCGTTGTGTTTACTTTGATCATTTATATTTGAGCTAGTCTATTTGACTATGCAATTTGTAAGAATTTATTTTATCTCCTGAGGATCTACGTTGTAATAAATTTGATACTATTGCTATGATTATTACATTTGAAATGTGTGTGCTATCAGTGATCCCGGGAATAGCACTATACACAGGTATCTTGCCTTTATTTAAAAGGTAGGGTGCTACAAAATGGTATCAGAGCGTAGTGTTGCCTGTAGGATCGAGACCCTAGGATTTGGAAAACCATAGGATACAAACTCGTTTAAATTATAAATATGAAAATCTTAATTCTTCACTTATCTATTCATTTGATTTTATTCTAACCTCGTCTCACTTTTCGAAATATAGATGTGCACCTTCACCAAGCTCTGGGTCCCTTACCCCGAGGACAACACCCCTTTTAGTGATACGCTGTCCCGGGTGTGCAGGTCTCTGAGTATACGCGCACCCATGTTCCGCGGGAGAGCCGTGATATCTGATGTACACGTTGTGGAACGCTGGAAGATCGAGACCACCATTCAGGGACGTCTTGTTCAGCCTGTCACCGACACCGTGGTCTACCTGAAGACGTATCCAGACTGGGAAGATGGAGTAGTGATGGCAATGCAGGAGGCATTAGCGCGCATCGTCTACAGGTACAAGAACGATATCGATGAGGATTCGGACATCCACTACTTCGAACGTCGCAGCTCCGCGGGATTTTTCTTCAGGACTAAGGGAAATCGTGAAGGCATGACATGGACGGCAATCCAGTTCGAGGACATGGAGTGGTACGCCCAGAAGATGGAGCATCACCTGCGTAATGAGATGAACGACTGTGACATGACCAAGCAAATCCTCCAGGAGAACAATCTGAAGTATTATGAGCTGAAGGAACAGAGGGATGAACTAGATGCTGAGGTTGTTCAACTCAAGGCGGACAATGAAAAGCTACACGATGAGAACTTCAATCAGCAGGCGATAATCTTGGCACTACAGGCGCAGTGCGCGCATCTAGTCAAACAGATACCGCCATCGCCACCTCATCCAGTTACTCAGGAGGCGCAAATTGAAGAGGAGAACAACTTGAAGAGGAAAGCAACTGAGGAAGGAAGCCCACTATCTTGCTATGGAGCAGTCAAGAGGCGTTAGAAGACCCCTTTAGATTTTTAGAATTTTCATTACGCTCTTATATATTGTCCTACTATTTGATGTAAGGCAGTACCGTATATCTTAGTCGTATTTTCGAAACTCTATAAGTTTAAGTAAAGTTTGAATTTCTAGCTTTTCAGTGTTTTTGTTTGGTTGTGTGCCTTGTTTGTGCATGGGTAGGAAACTTTACTTCCTAGATCTGTCTATCTTGTTTCTTATCTATGCTAAAACTGTATCAGATGCCGCCAAGACGTGACCCAACTCAAGATGCACTAAATCAGATGATGACAGCTCAGGCACAGCTCATGCAGATGATGACCCAGTTCATCCAAACCACCCAGAACAACAACAACAATCCACCACCACCACCTCCACCACCACCACCCCCACCCCAAGTGGACAGACTCGCCCGATTCTTGAGACTCAAGCCAGCAAAGTTCTCAAGTGCCACAGAGCCCATAGTAGCCGATGATTGGCTTCGTTCTGTCAGCAAGGACCTGGTCACGTGTGAGTGCACAGAGGCTGAAAAGATAAGGTTCACTGCCCATCTGTTGGAAGGACCTGCTGCTAGGTGGTGGGAGACATATCAAATCACCCATCCCATTGATGACCTAGACTGGGAAACGTTCAAGGAAGGTTTTCGTACTGCTCATATCTCATCGGGCATTATGAACCTGAAGAGGGATGAATTCCGCAGTCTGAGGCAAGGAAGAAGGACTTTGAAAGAGTACATGGATGACTTCTGTGCCTTGGCAAGGTATGCCCCAGAAGACATTGACACTGATGCGAAGAGAAAAGAGAAGTTCCTCAATGGACTTAAGGGTGAACTGAAGATTCCATTGACTGTAGCTTACGCACCTAGTTACCAGTCCCTACTTGATCAAGCCATCGCCCTGGACAATAACATCACGAAGGAAGAGAACCGCAAGAGGAAGTTCAGCAATAGTAAGAACCACACTGAGCCGTTCCACAAGAAGCACCATTCTTCTGAAGGAAGTGGGAGTCACAACTCACACAAGCATAATGGTCATTTCAGTTAAGGAAATGGCAACAACTACAATGGTCATAGGCACAATGAAGGACTCAAGGGAGGCCATTCCAATAGTCACCCAAATGGAAACAATGGTCGTCACAATGGTGGTAATGGACATCACAATGGAAACAACGGCCAGTACCGTCATAACTCAGGGGACTTGTCACATATCACCTGTTTCAAGTGTAAGAAGACTGGACACTTTGCGGATAGATGCACTGAGAAAAAGCCGGATGAAGTTATCAAACCCAATCCAGTCCAGAAGGGACAGGCGAACCACCTCAATGTAGAGGAAGTGATGAATGAACCTGATGCGGTGATGGGTATGTTTCCACTCAACTCGTTACATCATTAGTTCTAAGTGATAGTGGAGCATCGCATTCATTCATATCAATAGTCCGATTTACATTCCAATTGCATATTGGTGATATTAGGCTAAACATCTTAAGGGGGTTAGCCTAGATCAGATACTCAGGGTAAAGGAATATCCGCGCCAATACTATATAGTTCTGTTCAGTGGAGTCACCATAGTGAGGAAGAGGCAGCTTGGGAAGACGAAGAAAATCTTCGAGAATATCACCCACACCTATTTGCTAGCCTTTTCGAAGCCCGAGGACGTACTTCATCTTAAGGGGGTTAGTCTGTAACATCCCTAGTTTTCAAAATACAAAAACCTGCATGCATTCATGGCATCTTTGCATTCGTTCATTTACACATAAAATGTTAAGCGCAATTGACACAACCATAGCTACATATCCTTTATGCAAAGAACCTTATCTTCCTACCATGCTAATTTGTGTCAAAATATTGTTCTTTACTGTTTAAAACAAGGCCTTGAATTTTAAATTTTTTAGAAATAGGTTTGGGTCAATTTGGATACCTAAAACTAAAGTTATGTCAAAAACAGTAAAAAGAAAAAGAAAAACAAAAGAATAAAAAAAAAGAAAAACGGTTCGGACCGGCCGAATGGGCCAGCTCGACCGCACGGCCCACTTCGGCGGGAGAAAGGCCCGCGCCCGAAACGCCTCTCCCCTTTCTTGTTTTTTTTTCTCGTTTCTCTCACTGCCAGATGGGGCCCGCCCGTCAGCAGGGCCCGCTCGTCAGCGCCTTCTTCTTCCTCGTGTCCAGGCCGAACTCTGTCTCCACTGTCGCCCCAACCCTACACGGAGCGGATGAATCCGCACCGTCCGAGCCGCCTCGACGTCCGTGTCTCCGCCTATTTAAAGCCCCGCACCCCCGCCGCCTTTTCCCCCAGACCGCGCCGCAGATCGCGCCGCCAAACCGCGCCAATCGCTCGCCGTAGATCGCGGAGCCGCCGCCGCCTCCAGCCGCCGCTCCTGGCCACCCTAGGTCGCCGTTGCCCGCGCCGCCACCACCACTCGCCCAGCCGCGTCGCGCCGCTTACCGTCCGCCCCTCGCCGCTGTCGCTCGCCGCCGATAACGCCGCCGACGCCGTCCGCCCGAGCCGCCCGCCGCCGTCTTCCCCAACCCCGGCCGGCAGGTGAGCATCTCCCCTTTTCTTTCTATTTTTTTCCCTTTCTATTATCTCACCGTCAGATCTAGATCCCATGGCCCAGTTTTGATCCAGTACCGAACCGGTACGGACCAATCGCATCGCGCCGCGTGGCGTCCCAGTCAGCGCCGCCGGTCGGGTTGGTCAAACCGTGGTTTAAATTTGAATTTGAATTCCAAATTTGCTGTCCAACTTGTAAAATCCGTATAAAATCAACCGTAGGGACAAATTTTACAAACTTTATAGTTTTGGAAAGCTTACAGTATGTACTACACGTTTATGCAGTAATATGGTGTAGGTACTGTGTTAGATTTCGCATTGAAATTCAAATAGAGAAATTGACTTTTGTGCACTATAAAATTTGTATAAAATAATCTACTGGTCCAAATTTAATGATTTTGTACTTTCTGGAATCCTCAGAACATGTACTTCAACTTGGTATAGGAGTTGTACAACTTTTGATACGTGCACAAACTTGCTTTAGTAAAATCTATTCAAATCAGTAATTCGAGGATAATTCAAATTCTACAAATCGTTTTCGAGTGATTCCAATTGCACTATTCTTGTGTTACGGTAGCCTATCCAGGGAGGTCAATTTCATATTTTTACAACACATAATGCTTGCAGAAGCTAATTAATAAGATTGTAAATGTTAAGTATATACTCGATTAATGATTTTCTAAATCAAATTAAATGTCCAGAATATTTCATTAACATGACACATATCAGAGAACACATAATGCAACACATGCACACCACCTCTTTTGTGAAATTAAATTGTTGCATAGCATGCATGCATACATGTCTATGATTGTTCATATCGAATGTTTGTTTATTTGTTGTGATTGTTTGAATAGATTGTGGAGGAGATCAAGGAGGTGCTTGTGATTGCTGTGATTGTGCGGGTTGCTTTAATCAAGGCAAGTGACATTCAAATCCTACTTAGTGACATTCAAATCCTACTTATTTAAATTACGCATTAGTGTTTTGAAACTAGTATGCATGGTAGGATTTTGTTTTCAAAAGAAAATATTATGCTATGCTTAGATCCTAGTAGTGTGTACCCACCTCTTAAACACAACTAGTTAGGATTGCTAGAGGTGATTTAAAAATGATGTCAATGCTTTGTTTCATTTGTTGGTTAAAGTGTTGTTTGAAAAATTGAAAGTTAATAACCTTAATGAAACACCTGGGTGGAATTGGTGTGGCTTTGGATTATGTTGAGTGTCTACCTGGGGCTACATACATGGGAGTGATCCATAGTATGTGGTGGTGACCTGGGGGGTGAGTGCACTTGTGGTTTGCCACCCAGGAACAAAGAGATTGCTATGTCTTCAGTGTTTAGTGTACTTTCAGTGCAGCCTTATGGTATTATGGGCTCTGCCGGGATTAAGTAAGTTGTGAGGTCAAACTTGTTGCTAGACATGATGATGTGGCTAGCTAGCAAACGGGAACGGGTCTAGCTGGTTATGGTTGAAGCCTCCTTCTGAAAGGTCTTGTCTTATTCTTCTCTTGGGAAGGGTGGGTCGTAAGGTGAAAGTGCACAACCTCTCGAGAGTTAAAACTAAGATCTTAGCCGTGTCCCCGGCTACGGACAATTTGAGTCTCTAGACAAGGAAGTACGGACTAATCTCATCACCTTTTCTGAATGATTAAAAGTTTGTGTAGAAACATAGGACGGGATTTTCCCAGGGCTACATACCTGGCAGTGAAAACCATGGTATGTGGTGGTGACCTGAGGTTCATCCTAGTTGAGTGGCTCCAGGGCTACGTACCTGGAAGTGAAAACCATGGTATGTGGTGGTGACCTGGGAGTTATCTTGACTTTGTGCCTTTTTGTAAAAATCTTTTCAAGAGTTATAAAATGTTTTGTTTTAAATAAAATATAGGATAAAATTGGCTTCATGCAAATTTTCCCAAACTCCACTTGCCAAATATCATGTAGATAGTTATGCCCAAAACATCCACCATATAAGTGTCATTTGCCAGTACATCATTGTACTGACCCCCATTCGTGGGGCTGCATATTCAAACGTGCAGGTTCGTCTGAGGAGGAGTACTAGGTAGGATCTCGAGTCTACATTCCAACATGTCTGCCTGTGGCGCATGAAGACAATGGAGGCTCACTGAAGTTACTTTTCCATTGTGTTTACTTTGATCATTTATATTTGAGCTAGTCTATTTGACTAAGCAATTTGTAAGACTTTATTTTATCTCCTGAGGATCTACGTTGTAATAAATTTGATACTATTGCTATGATTATTACATTTGAAATGTGTGTGCTATCAGTGATCCCGGGAATAGCACTATACACAGGTATCTTGCCTTTATTTAAAAGGTAGGGTGCTACACACACTGTAACCTGTCCCCCCGTCCCCCAAGTATATGTGGGTGTGTAGGGCCTCCAAGGCAAATGATTGCTCATTATCCCCCTCATATGCATAGAGCCACATAGCTCCTTCCTCCTCTCGCTGCACAACTGAAGGAGCACCATTGTTGTGGGGATTCCACCTCCATGTATATACATCCAGACAAGTAGGAGTAGGGGTTTTACCTTATCACGAGTGCCCTAAACCTGGTTAGATCGTTGTGTCCCGTGTGTGCTAGTTAGTGCATCTTCCATTCTCGGATCCTCCAGCATACATCCGCCCAAACTTAAGCCTACCCATGTCCTCTGCATTGACTCCACCACGGCATTCACCTTTGCCATTAACAATGTGTTTCTTACGAAACTGTATTTGCGGATTCCCGGTGTTGAGTGTTGGAAATATGCGCTAGAGACAATAGTAATATAGTTATTATCATATTTCTTTGTTCACGACAGATGTTTATAGTCCATGATAGTCTCTTGGACTTCATAATAAAATAGTTTTGTGCACCGATTGATGCAGAGGGCAGAGCTATGCACTCCTTTTTGAAAATTCAAATATTATTGACTTCTCGTTTAAAAGTTGGATCATATTTTGTGGGATTCAGGAAAATTTGACAATTTTTGTTGAAGTTTTTGAGAAAATATGAAATATTCTACTAATGGAAATGTAAAAGAGGCTAGGTGTGGACGCCACTTCATCATTGCCCTGTGGGATGTGGCCGGAAGTCACTTTGCTGTTAAGAAACTTAATTGTAGATTTAGACCGTTGGCTATCGAATTGCACCAATCGTTGGTGATATGTGCAACAAAAAGTAGAGGCAAAGTGAACGTTTTGTGCAGAGTGGTTGTGGTTCGTGCAATTTACTTGGCCTTCAAGAACCGGTAAAACAATCCGATTTTTTTTCTTTCAAGAGTTTCTTGAGGGCATCTTTAGCAGCGCGACGCAAACGGACGTTGAGCGACTGTTTTCGTCCGCCGTGACCGGAAATGCGTCTGGGCCCTCTTCTAGCGGGGGCGACGCAAAGTGTCCGGGCCGTCCGCGGCGACGCAAATCTGGTCCAAATATGCGTCTCAGATCCGTCTCCATGGACGCGCAAAGTGTCCGCTCGCGTCTGGCGGACGTTTCGTCTGGCCCGCCTGGCAGTGACCCAGCGTCGATGTGTGTTCTCCGCCAGTACTGGCGCGGAGGCGTCGCTTCGGCAGTCTGCGGCCGCGTAAATGGCGATGCGTCGCGTGGCGAGCGGTCGTCGCCTACCTCTGCGCACGAAGTAATGCCGATGCACGCGTGCCGCGGCCCTCGCCCTGCATTCGATCTATATAAACAGGGGCGGTAGCATCTCATCTCCTCCCCACTAAACCCTAGCCGCCGCACAACCTCCACCGTAGCGCCGCTGCCGATCAGACTCCGCCGCAGCCACCATGAGCAACACCGGCCGCGGCCAGGCTGCCGCGCCTCCACCTCCACCTACACCTCCCACTCCACCTCCCCCGGCCTCGAGCTCCGACGAGGAGTTCGACTTCGACGACAGCACGGGCGACCTCCTCGACCCGGTCAGGGACGCCAAGTACCTGGCTGACGCGGAGAAGGAAGCAGAGGAGGAGCGGGCGGCCCACGTGGCGTTCGACGTCGAGATGGAACAGCGCAGGTTGGCGGCCGCCGCATCCGCAGAGGAGTCCGACTCTGACATATCATGGTCTTCCGATGACCCTGATGCGCCTACCCGGAGGAGAGGGCGGCGAAACAGAGAGCAATAGTCGAGTCCTTCGAGACGCTCAAGGACGACACCGCCAACACGAGGCTGCAGCAGTGCTTGCAAGATGACGCGGCGGCGCACCAAGCCATAGTCGCCGCACGGGAGACGGCCGAGAAGCCGGCGAGGGAGAGACGCAACGACGGGACCGGCCCATCGTAGTATCTTTAGGTTACTTTGTATAGTTTCTATGCTATCAAATGTACTAGTATATTTGCTATCAAATATGTTGCAAATCAAAAAATTGGTCGCTCCGGTGGACGCACACCCAGACGCAAACGGACAGTCAAATAAAATATGTCCGCGGTGTGACGGAAACAGACGCTCGCGACCACTTTTAGTCGTCCGAAATACGTCGTCCCGTTGGAGATACCTGAAGGAATGGCAGCTGGTTATTTTATGAGCGTGCAGCGATCAGGTTTATCTCACTGTTTCCGGCAGTGGAGAGGCACGAGACTGCACACAGAGCTCGTTTTGCGGGTATCCAACTCAACTATATAGTATCTGAAGAAATTTTGATCGGCATACTAGTACCAGGTCCGGGTCATCTTTTTAGATGTGAAACTGACCGCAGCACTGCACCGCGGGTTTCTTTCAAGGCAAAAGAAGGTCCAATTCCAAAGGAAGATGTACACACTCGACTGGAGCGAGTCCAGGCCCCGGTCAGAAGGAACACCATGATTGCCCTGATTACACAGAAATTGCATCTCACTCATTTGAAACCAAATGATCAGCTGATCAAGCCTCTCCCATGTCTCAGAGAGTGTATACATTCAGAGCGTCGGTTCTCGCCTTCGTCTCACGGAGTCCCATGCTCCCAGTGAGGTATGTCCCGATGCTGGAAGAGGTGGAGATGATTGTGGAGATGAGTACGCTACGCACAAGGGACTGTGGTTCTTTTATTGCTCATTGTTTCCCAATCACCGCAAGCTGGCTGGACGCCGCGATGGTTCGGAGAGAAGTGGAACCGGAGGAGGATCATGTGCGTTCAGTTGTCTGAAGAAGCCAACAGAGACGGATGCGATTTGACCTTCTCGATCGTCCGAGATCGGACGCTTGATGCGTACAAAATGAAGTGAGGATTAGATAGACATAGGCGTCTTGTCTGTAGCTGGATGGTTGTTGAACTTCAATTAGATAGAGCTAAAATTACCATCTGGCGCTTCCACAGCAAGGACACGCAAACTGTTCCGTTCACGTCTAGCATGTGAAAAGTCCACCTCACGCCATGTGATCCAGTACTCGCAGCCTGAAGAATCCCAGTCAGAAATCCTAGTTCCATCCTGGCGGTTGGTTTGGCGATGAGCGGACAAGATCACGCGAAGCTCACGGCCGGAGTAGCGCAGCACACGGGCCCCGCCGCTGGCTGATGAGCTCATCTAGTACCGCATCGGCACAAGGCAGCGGCACCACCACCTTGTCCTCCTCCTCCGACCCGAAAGGCAAAAGCTTCCTTCAAAAGGGTCTTTTTTTCCTTGATTGTTGAGAGTGAGACAAGCGGGAGGAGTGGGGAGTGACTGAGTGAGCACAGTGAGCGAGCTGCTCTGCCGCAAAATCATGGAGTCCTTCAGCTTCCTCAAGTACCTGCGCGGCGGAGCGGTCGCCGGCTACCAGCGCGCGCCCGTGCCGGCCACGACCATAGCCGCGTCTCCCTGCGAGGACGGCGGCGGCGGGGGCGGGGACGTCGTGGACGACGACGCGGCCTTCTTCGACCTCGAGTTCGCGGTGCCGGCAGGCGACGAGGGCGCCGCGTCGGACGAGGCGGAGGAAGAGCGCGTCGAGTTCAACTTCTCCGTCGCCGGCGACGTCGCGTCCGGCGGCGCCGAGGTGGTGGCCGTGGAGCCGGTCGGCGACGACGGCGCCGTCGCGAAGGAGGCGGCCGCGACGGCGGAGGCGGAGCCCCCCGCGGCGTCGTTCCTCCGGCCGGCGACCAAGTTCCGCGTGCTGCTCCTGAAGCTGAGGAAGCCCAAGCTCGCCGCCGCTCCAGCTGACGGCAACGGCGCCGCGGCTCCCAAGCCGACGAACCGGTTCCTGATCAAGTTCCGGGTGGAGGACGCGCCGTTCGCGTCGCTCTTCACGCGGGACACCAGCTCCCGCACCTCCGACGCCGGCGCCAGGCCGGCGCTGCAGGCGGCCCAGCCTTCGGATGCCGTGGCGATCACGGCCGAGGAGCGGCGCTTCGCCAAGGAGGTGGTGCTCAAGTACCTCAACAAAATCAAGCCGCTCTACGTCAAGGTCTCGCGCCGCTACGGGGAGCGGCTGCGGTTCGCGGGCGCGAGCGAGGGCGAGGAGACGGACGCGGAGCCGGAGCCCGAGCCGTCCCCTTCCGCGACGCCGGCCCCCTCCACCCAGCCCCGCGCCGCGGCTGCGGCGCCGCCGCAGCCGCAGCCGCAGCCGGCCGTCGTCGTGGCCTGCGGCGTGCGGGCGCCGCGCGCCGGCGTGCCGGCCGGGCTGAAGCAGGCGTGCAAGCGGCTCGGCAAGAGCCGGTCCGCGTCCTCCGCGGTCGCGGCCGCGCCGTCGCCGTCGCAGACGCCGCCCACGCCCACCGGCGGCCAGCCGCAGCGCCGCGACGACTCGCTGCTGCAGCTGCAGGACGGCATCCAGAGCGCCATCGCACACTGCAAGCGCTCCTTCAACGCCTCCAAAGGTACGACCATCAATAGTATACCCTTCCGTCCTCGTCTGCTGTTGGCCGTCGGTGGCAGCTAGACGTCGGCCGTCCTGACTTTTGTTTGCGAACCGCAGGGTCCGAGTCGCCGCTGCTGCGCTCCATGACCGACCCGGCTCCGAGGACCGGCGGCGCGGCCGACGCCAAGGACGGCGGCGACGGCGCGTGAGGCGGAGCCGTCCGGATTAAGTGGTGATCGCCGTACTAGTGAAATCTTAGCCTAGATCCATGCTAGTAGTGAGTAGCATTTTTAATTAATTCTAGTTGATGCCGGATTAAGAAAACGTGCATGTGTGCGCGCCCTTGTCTTAACGTGGCCAAGAGCTTGTCTTTTCGGCCGCGATGAACTCCTTGGCGCCGTTCTATCTGAATAATCTGGTAGTGCTAGTAGTAGCGTGCATGTAAAATATGTCCACCCCCCAATGTGAAGTTGATTATCGACTCTTCTCTCCGGCGTGCATTGTTGCTAGTGATTTTCTTAGTTTTAAGCTAGCTAAGGACTAGTGTCATGTCGCATATCATTTGATTGGTTACAACTGGGTTTTTTTTTCAGTTGGAACTGTAGAGGTTTTTTCACTTATAAATAGTATGCAACTAAGAAGAATAAATATCTACCACTAGACAGTGGATTGCAACTAGTTATATCAGTTAAAAGATAAGTTAGAGCATCTCCAGTCGCGTCCCCCAAAGGGATTTGGGGCGCGCCGGACAAAAAAAGCGTTCCAGCCGCGTCCCCCAAAGCCCTTTTTTGTCCGGCGCTCCCCGATACGGTGTCCGGCGCCCCGAGCCCGTCCCCGTCCCACAGGGGACGCTCCGGGGACGCCGGACACAACGAAAAGCGAGGCCAACCGACGCGGGGCCGACGCGTCAGCGGCACAGTTAATATTAACCAAACCGTCGCCTACCTCGCGACGGTAGTTATTCGCGCGCAGCGGCATCTTTGCCTTAATGGCGACGGAGGGGCAGGCGAGACGTCTCGTCGGTGCTGCGCAGCCTCCACGCGTCGCCGGCGTTCGCACGCCACCGCCCGTTCCCGCGCGATCTTCCCGCCTCTTCTCGTCTGTTCCCGCGCTTTCTTCCCGACGCCGGCGTCTATAAAAGGTCTCCCGGCTCATCAATGGTAGCCACCACACCCCGCCGGCAACAAACACAGCCCTCGTCGCTCCACAGCCGTCTCCTCCATCACCAGTGGCAATGGCGAACCGCCCCGGCGATGGCCACTTCCCTCCACCGCCGTCTCCTCCATTGACGAGCCGGCAGCGGCGTGCGGCACTCGAGGAGGCACTCGAGGAGGAGGCCCGCCGCCGCGTGAGGCGCCAGCCAGGCGGCGGATCTAGCGGCGTTCTCCGCCCTCGCCTCACGCAGCTGAGGAGGCCGCGGCGGCAGCAGCGTGGCAGAGCAGCAAGCAGTGCGACACCGTTGCGGCCTCGACGGGACAAGAGGCGCGACGGCGCCACAAGACGGGAGGAGATGGAGCGACGATGGGCCGACGAGCGCCGCGCGCGCCGCGATGAACGGTGCGCCGTTCCGTGAACGGCGTGACTCGATCGAGCGCCCGGCGGCGTGAGTCGATCGAGCCCAGCAGCAGCGACGGCGGAGGAGCCGCCGACGGCGGGAGCGGCGCTTACGGCGCTATGGGGGAGGCGGGCGGAGCGAAGGCGGCGGCCGACGCGTTTGCGGCGGCGATGATGGAGGCGCCAGCAGATGTGGAGGAGGAGGCGCCAATGGAGGAGAGGAGGAGGCCGAGGCGGAGGAGACCGAGGTGGAGGACGACGACGACGACGACGAGTTCGAGTGGTCCGACGACGACGGGCCGCACCCGGACGAGACGGCCGATCAGCAACGCGCACTCGTCGAGTCCTTCGAGTCGGAGAAGAAGCTCCAGGACGCCCGTGCCCTCGAAGAGGCGCATATTCGTCGCGCCATCGAGCTCTCCCTCCAGGCGGCGCAGCAGGGGACGGCGGAGGACGCGCGGCGGGAACGGCACCGTCTGGCCGCCGCCGAACGCAAGGAGAGGAGGCGCGCGCAGGAGGAGCTGCGGCGTAGGGGAGGCGACGACGGGGCGGGGCCGTCGAACGCGCCGCCGGGCGGTCAGTAGTCTAGGTTTAGATGAAATCTAGCCGTTTACATTCAAACTTTGTAATATATAATCAAAATTGAATGAAAACCTTTATTTTCGTGCACAAATATTCATTTGGGGGCGGCGTTTGGGGTCCCGGCTGGGAGACGGCCCCCCAAACGCGGCACGAACAAAACACGTCCCCCAAACGCTCGATCCGGCGCGGTTTGGGGGACGGTTTGGGGGACGCGACTGGAGATGCTCTTACAACTGAGATTTGAAACTAAGATCAAAGTTAGTTTAGCATTTCAGATTGTTTTTGGTTCACTTGACAGTGGGTTGCAGGGCAGGATGGAACAGCGACAGCACAACTCCTGGTAGTGTTCTCTAGTTAGGATTTCATTTCTTTTTATTATAAGCGGATCGGACTTCGAGAGTTTTGCCCAGGTGGCGTCTGGCGACATGCCGTATTCTTTCATCCTTCTTCCCAAATCCACCTGATTTCTTCCTTGAATCTTGTTTTTCCGGTTGATTTTCTACCATCCTCCTCAAATCTTGCCACTCTTTCAATCCCCCACCCTAGATTGAGGTTCCTCTTCCTCCTCTCTGCCCAGCTCTCTTCTCCGTACCGTCCAACACCTCCCTGCAGCCTACTAGTTTCAATCCTCTGTTTCAGCCCACCATCGTTTCCTCCAGACCTTATTTTGCCAGATCTAGTCCAACTCAAGCCGTTTCATTTTATCAACGTCTCCGATCTCTTCTCGCGCTGGGATTGTGGGGCGTCTGTGTGCTCGTGACAACAGGGTCGGGCGCGCTGTTGATTTTGGGGGCAAAGGTTGTCTTGTCCATGAGGAAGGCATCTGATTGCACCAGCATCATAGTGGTTCCAGAAGATCAATTAGAAGAAATTGAAGTCTTTGAACTGGACACTGTCAACCCATAAGGTGTCATGAAGTTCATCGGATGGAATTGTCAAGGTGCAGGCAGGGACCTTGGCAGCTCCAACAAAGTGGAGTACCTAGCCAAGCTGATGAAATCCACCGGAGCGCAGATAACATTTGTATCTGAAATCAGAACCTCTCGGTACATTTCTTCTCAACTTAACACCCGTTTTAACATTGCGGATAGCTTTGTAGTGCCCTCTAATGGCCTCTCGGGGGGTCTTTGGCTTCTTTGGACTGATGAAGTCCAAGTCTCGGTTAAGTTCAGTAGTCACCATCTTATTCTTGCTATGGTTGTGAATGTACCCACTAATGTGGAGTTTGCGCTGGCTTGTGTTTATGGTGACCCTCATCATCGCCACACTAGGATTATTTGGGATCACATTTCAAATTTTGTGTACAACAACTTAGGCACGCCAGTTGTTTGTTTTGGTGACCTAAACAATATCATGTGTGATGTAGAAACTACCTCGGTTAATGTAAAAAAATATCGTATGCGTAAATTTAATTCCTTTGTTAAAAGTTGTGGCCTTTTTGATCTTGGCTTTAGTGGACCTGCTTATACATGGACGAACAAGCGCTTCTCTTCAAAACCTATATTTGAGAGACTTGACAGATGCCTTGTTAATGCTGATTGGTGTGGTCTTTTTCCTAATACGAATGTTTTCAATTTGCCCATAATGCTGAGTGATCATGCTCCTATTCTTGTTTCCACGGAGTCTCATTTTCGCAGGCCGAAGCTTAGCTTCAAGTTTGAAAACTGGTGGATGATGGAGAATGATTTTCAGAGCACTGCTAAAACAGCTTGGTTGTCCACTGTTAATAGGCCCTTTTATGCTAGAACGTCTAACCTTGCAGGAACTTTGAAAAAATGGTGTAAAAAGAAAAAGCCCCTACAACAACAGCTTGATACTATTGAAGAGCAGATCAACAAAATTCAGCTGCAGCCTCTTGAACTTCAAGACCACACTCTAGAGGCAAGTCTGGTTGCCCAATATGAAGAGAACATGGCCAAGCTTACAGAATTTTATCGACAACGTGCAAAAAAACATTGGGCCACGCAAGGTGATAGAAATACTACCTTCTTCCATAATGCTGTTCTCAAACGTAGAAGACGCAATCGTATAATCTCAATTAGAGATAGTTATGGAAATAATCTTCATGACCCGGATGATATTGCTCTTGAGTTTGTGAATTACTTTCAAAATATCTTCCACTCCTCTCGTACTAACAATGATAGGCCTTTATTGAGCACTGTCCATCCACAACAGCCACAGGTGTTCACCAATTCAATTCCGGACAAACATGAAATCTGGGAAATCCTCAAGGCAATGAGAAAGAATGCTTCTCCAGGGCCAGATGGTTTCACTGTAGGCTTCTACATTTCATCCTGGAACTGGATAGGTGATGATGTTACCAACCTGATTCGGAATTTTTACCTCACAGGTATACTCCCACCTCACCTTAATGATACCCATATTGCTCTCATTCCTAAGAAGCTGGTCTGTCACTTACCTTCCGACTTTAGACCCATAAGCCTATGCAATGTTATCTATAAGCTTATTGTAAAATCATTAGCTAACCGCCTGAAAGAGCATCTTCCAGATTACATTGATCCCTCTCAACAGGCTTTCATTGAAGGTAGACGCATTAGCAACAATATCATTGTAGCCCAGGAAATTGCTCACTCTTTCTCCCTCTCATCCCATGATACCTACGATTTCATGATCAAAATCGACTTAGCAAAAGCTTTTGATAGATTAGAATGGCACTTTGTTGTTTCTGCCTTAGCCCGCAAAGGGTTGAATGGTCATTTCATAAATCTTATTCATGCATGCATCTCATCGCCGACTTTCTGTGTCATCATTAATGGTCAACCTACAATCCGTTTTAATAGTGGCAGAGGTATCAGACAGGGTTGCCCCTTGTCTCCATATCTATTTGTGCTTGCAGTGAATGAGCTCTCTTTGGCGCTTCAGGATGCCTTACAAGCCTCCCATCTGTCAGGTATTTCTCTTGGACCAAACTGCCCTCCAATCCACTCCTTAATGTTTGCAGATGATTTGCTAGTCTGTGGGAAGGCCAGTGTGCAGGAAGCTTCTACTATCTCTCATATCTTAAATCAATTTTGCAACGACTCGGGTCAGGTTCCAAATTGGAATAAGTCGGCTATCACGTTCAGCAAAAATGTCCACTTGCAGGTGAGACGGGATATTAAGAGGATATTTCCAGTACCGGATATGGATGTTAAAACCATCCATCTTGGTCACCCTCTCATACTTCCAACAAAAGATAGATCAGCTGCATACAACTTTGTCTATGACAAATTCAGATCTAAGTTGAGTGCTTGTAAAGCCAACAGGCTTTCTCATGCTGCAAGACTAACGTTGATCAAATCTGTCTTCTCTTCTATACCAGTCTACTATATGTCTAACATACTTTTTTCAAAGAAATTTCTTGCTAAGATCACAGCTATCATCAGGAATTTCTGGTGGACAGGTGTAAGAGAAGAACCTAGCACCAAAAGTTTGTGTCTTAAGGCATGGGCAGACATATGCACCGACAAGAAAATTGGTGGTCTAGGTATCAGAAACCTGCAGGCTATTAACCAGGGGCTTATCCTATCAGCGGCTTGGCGATTGGCGAAGGATCCTCAAAGCCAGCTTGCACAAATTCTTAAAGCCAAATATCACCATGACACTTCTATTTGGAGGGCCAAGCCAAATAAACCAAAGTCAGCCTTCTGGACTGCAATCCTCAAGGTACAACCCCTCTTATTCTCGGCTTCTTTCTATCAACTTATTGATGGAAGCTCCTCTGTTTGGAGTTCTCCATGGTTCACTGGGTGGGAATCCATTTATGACAATCTCATTATTCAAGCTACTCCTTATGCTTATCCTGCAGTTGTTAGAGATCTTTGGATTCCTAATGAAAAAACTTGGAATATTAATTTGGTGAACTCTCTGTTCAGTCCTCATACAGTCCATGCCATTTTGCAAACTCCTATAATTAATACTGATGGGCAAGATACTTTGGTTTGGAAACTAACCCCTACAGGAATGCATTCCTCCAAAAGTGCCTACAAGCATTGCTTCAACAACCTTGCTCTCCCCGTGAATCAGCAACCAGAAGTTGTCCCACAACAGATTACTTCTCTTCTTAACCAGGTGTGGCAGGACAAAACCTTGGCGCCAAGGGTTCAAACTTTTGCATGGAGGTTGTTGCGCAGAGCCCTACCTACAGGTAAGCTTGCAAGTAGGTTTTCAAAACATATTGAACCAGAATGCTCTAGGTGCGGTTGTGTAGAGGATGAAATGCATTTGTTATTTCTTTGCCCCTTTTCAAAAGCTGCTTGGTTTTGCCACCCTTGGTATGTTAATGTTGAGCACTTTGCTATCTCTCATCAGTCCGTTCCTGATATGATCCAAGGGATGCTTTCTTCGCGACATCCTCATGCAAGCATCACTAACCTGTACACCTTTTTATGGTGTCTCTGGAAGGCAAGAAATGACACTCTTTTTGGCAGGAAACAGAGGAAGCCCTCCCAGATTTTTGCTTCCACTAATGCTGTTTTGCAGGGATATAAACTAGAGGATACTACAACCACCATAGAACATCAACTGGAGGTCAATGCTCATTCCCATCAGATTATACCAACTGGTGACTTCACACGAGATCCTTCGGCGTGCTCAGTAGCCATATTTTCAGATGCGGCTTGGAAACAAGATGGGCACTCCCAGCCAAGTCCAGCTGGGATTGGCATCGTCGTTCAGGTGGACCAAAATAAGCACTTCAAGCAGCTTCATATCTCGGCCTTATCCCCTCCGGCTTCTTCGGCGTTGCAGGCCGAAGCTTTTGCTCTTCTTCTTGCCACAAGACTGGTTGGTGCTCTACAGCTCCAGGAACCGTGCTTCTTCACTGACTCTTCTGTCCTTGCTAAGGCAGCAACAGCGACAAGCCTTTTTGCAGCGCCAGGACACTGGGCAGTCAGACCGCAGATTGCAGCTATTCAGGCGAATCCAACTTTTCAGACTTCTAGGATCTCTCATATCAATAGAAGTGCAAATGTCAAAGCGCACCATCAGGCTAGACTAGCTACAAAAATTCAGAATAGATCATTAGCTATCAGGTGTCTAAGTTCAGACCTAGGACATTGTCCAGGCAAGAATGTTCTTGCAGGTTTTAGCGTGACTCCTTTCACGCTCCTCTCTGTAAAATGCTCTTAAATTAATAAAATCTGTATGTTCAAAAAAAAAAAAATTTCTTTTTATTGTACTTTGCAAAAGAAAATGTGCATGTGGGATTGGCCTGGACAAATTGAACAGCGACAGTGTAGAGAGACTTGACCCGAGAGCAAACACCATGTTGCGGTGAAAAGACGGCTGTGTCGGAGTGGCAGCTTTAGCACCACCCGCCACCACGCAGCATGCTGCGTCGTGGAATTCGGGGAAAACTGGAACAGAACAGGACGGAGAAAGGCCGTTCCGCGGCGGCGCTTTCCCGGCCGATTTGATGTGCACGCCCGAGCACCATTGTTTCCGTCCGAGAAAGAAAGATGAGATGCGTCGGCGACACCGCTGTCCTGCTGCTTTTCTTGCCCTATCCGCAATGCGCTGCATATCAGATGCCCTGTCGTCTTTCTGTCCGCTCCGAGACGTCCCGCCGTGTAGTGTAGTGCTCCCGCTTGGCGACGCCCAGCCGTGCCGTCGCGTCCGTGCCGTCGCGTCGGCGGCATGGCCGGCTGACGGTGCCGCGCGGCGGGGCGGTACGTGTCATCGCGTGGCGCGCCGTGCCATGGCAGCTCTGGCCCGCTTCGGAGCTCACATCGGCGCCACTGCAATTACTGGTCTGCTACGCTACGGTAGTACGTACGCGAGAGGTACGTGACAGCAGCTACGCCTGGTGTGTGTATCCGCACGTACTACGTACAATCACCGTAGTTATTGCTTGGGCCGCATTCATTCAGCAAGTGCGATCTACGCGCGGCACCCGCTGTTAGAGCATCCCAGCCGTTGGGGCTCCCCAGGCCAAAATCCGGCGTTATTTAGCGCTGGATGGATGTATTTTGTGGCCTGGGGAGGCCCATTTTCCCAGCCGCGAGCCCATGGTCGCCTTCTGACGCGCACCCACCGCGTGCATAGCGACGGTGCAGTCACCGGGAAGGGCAATCGTCGGAGTTCCCTCGACGCATTGAACCGTCGCGAAGTGGTCTGGAGAGCCGAAACGACTCGTCGGGAACGGTCGAAGTGGCCTCGATGCGAGAACCGCCGTAATGGAGCACGAACTCCGTGAAAGAGCAACCGCCGCTCTCTTCGTCGAGAGACCTACATATACGGTTTCCGACGGCCGACGCCATTCATCTGTTCTCTCCTCACCATCCTCCGTCAACCATGAGCGATCTCTCTTGGCCATCGGACACCGACAGCGAGGGGAAGCCGCCTGGATGGCGCCATTGGTGGGATAAAGCAGCAGCGATGATTCCCCCCCGTCGGCCAGCGAGGACGAATGGGATGACGACGAGGAGGAGGACGCATCGGATGACGACAAGGAGGAGGACGAAGAGGCCAAGGAGCAGGCCGAGGAAGAGGCCGAGGAAGCGGAGGGGGAGCAGCAGGAGGAGGACGACGAAGAGGCTAAGGACACTGACGAGGAGGAGGACTCAACTTCCTCCGACGAGGAGGTGACGAGCCGGAAGCGTCGCCGCCACGACGATGAGGCGGGGCCATGTAGGAAGAAGAAGTAGTTTAAGTTTGTTTTAAAGTTTTTATATGTCATTTTTATGTTTATTCGAATTATATTCGAAATATATATAAATCTATCTATGTTGCACCACTTGAGAGTTCAAAGCTTTCGTTCGACGAGGGTATTGCCGTAGATCGGGAAGACGAGGGTATTGCCGTACAAACCCAGGCCATTGTCGCCGACAAGTTGGGGCCACGCGCGCGCTGCTTCGTCCGGACTCCCGAGTGCTCCTCGGGGGCCGGGGATGGCGTGGGATCGCCGGATGAATTTAGGCCCAACCGGATGAAAACGAGAAACCGAAGAATGGCCCAGAAGTACCAATTATCGCCGTCGTGGGATGGAAAAAACGCTCACCGAGGACCTGTTCGGGGGACGAGTGGAGATGCTCTTAAGTCTTCTCCTGGTGTTTTCCTATCACTCTCGTGTGTGTGCGCCCCGCCTATGCTATGCGTATCAGCCTAGCGAGATAGGAGGAGCACGCGCAGCTCGTACGCACGTAACAGCAGACACATTAGTTCCTGCTGGATTGCAGCATCATTGACTTATTTAGATCTAGACTGCGTGATGAGCGTAGTGTCAGAGTAGCTCCAGCCCTAAACATGAGCCGTATCCACGCTCATGGGTGCTGCAGCTCGAAAGGAATCCAATGTCCTGCACCCTCGCTCGCTAGGATATATAGCCCGTGTTTGGTACTTGAAGTCCTCTTCGCACGGGTCTATGTTCTGATCCGCACGAGCTTTAAAGCACTTCGGTTCGGTACAAATCGCTGAATCGGGCAGTTTTTCTAGGACAAGGTTGTAGCCCTGAAAAAACCAACAACACCGTATGTGTGGGAGCTCAACACAGGATGGCGGGAGAACGTGAAATTCCCAAGGGCGTTTCGCGGCAACGATGGGGGTCACCTTCCTCATTTAGTCACCTTCTCCATTATCCACCGAAAATGCCCATTTCCCCATTTCGACAACGATGGTGGCAAGTAAGTAGATCTACACAACCGATATATTACTTTTTTTTTTACTCCGGCACCGTACCCTCGCTGTACTCTGGACAAAGAGCTCATCTTCTTCATTTCCGGCACATGATCTATGTCGCCGTATGCAAGCAAAGGCAGGGGCTCTTCTCCTTCTTCTCCGACCCTGACTCATCTCCCTCGTGTTCCATGGCGAATGTAACACAAATTATCCTCCTTTACTATCTACCCCGCCGTAGATTGATTTTGTTAGTCACTGCGAAGGGGCAATTTAGCCATTTCTCATGTTAGGTCGCTCTGATTAGGAATGGCTTCTTTTACAGTACCTTTTACCACTCTAAGAAAGAAGAGAGGTATGATTTGAGCAACGGTTAGGATTAACCGATTTAGATTAGGCCCAACAGCCTAGCAAGATATAGATAATAAAAAAATAATTAAAATTAGTAGTATTTGGCCCGGCCCAACAGTTGGAAGAGAGAGCTCCAAGGACGAGCACGCGAGTTAGAAACACAGTCTGCATCGAGGGCGACCGCCACCGCCGCCACCTGATCCCGATCCTGCATCGCCGGCCAGCGACGCAGCCACCAGGTCCACCCCGTCCTGCATCGTGGGCGATCGCCGCCGCCAGTAGATTAGGATGGTCCTGCATCGCCGGCACCGGGTCGACGCTGCCTCAACATCGTGAGACGCCGAGTCTAGGTAGTAGCGTATTGCTCTATTCCTTGGTGATCTGAAGTAAATAATCCACACTCTCTTCTCTAATCAGCCAGCCCATTAATATGGTTCTGCTTTTTTAATCGATGTAGCACACTCAAGTCAGCCAAACTTTGATCTCCTTATTTTATTCGGTTGCGTACAGTACTACTATGTGTACTTTTGTTGTTTGATGCAAGTATTAGAAAACATAGGTCTGATAATTTCCTAACTGAAAATATTAGTGGAGATGGTCTAGCTGCACCCCGAAGCATTCTAGGAGAAGGTATCTATAGCTGTGGGCTAATCCAGATAATCCAAAAAAAAATGTACTGATTGTTTTATTTGTTGTTATTGATCATGCCTAATTAACTTAGATTTCACCGATTGTTTTTGCGGCTATCCTCAGGTACCAACATAGTTGGATCATATTTCTGCACTTTGTGAAGCTATCAGTAGAACTAAGAAATTTAGAATGTTGAGGTAGAGAACAATAACAAATGAACTTGATCAGTTAGTACTCATGTTTCAGGAATTGACAGCATCATCAAGATGATCAATATAAACATACACAGTAGACGCATATCATGAGAAAGGAAAAACGACAAAAGAGAAAACAGATCTGGTAGTTAACCAAGATGTGTGAAACAATAGCTTTTTTTTCTCTTAAAGTTGAGCTTTAATGTGTCAGTGGTGTGTGCCCAGGATCAACCATAATGCTTTACGAAGGATCAGTAGTTGTTTATTCTCAATTTACTCTGATTACCAAGTTTGATGATTAACTTATTTTTACCTCGATCCTCCTTACTTGGTAAAGCAGTAACCTCACAAGTTCAGGCGTAGAAATAGTAAACTGAAAGGATTCATTGTGTACTCTTCAGGTACACACCGTTGGAACTATTTCGAAATATATATTTGTAACGACTAATTAGACAGGAAGGCAAGTGCTTCTCCATTACATTCCAGATTTTTTATTTGGATGCCATGCCATCTTAACGGTAATTGTACATACCATAGTATATGCAGGGTTCTATCTCATGCTACCGGACTGCTTCATAGAGCAAACACAAAAGGTTGTAACGGTATTCAATGTTGTCTAATAGTGTTTCTAGTTTTAAAAGCTTTCATATATGTTCTTGTTTTCTACAGGCATGTAAAAGGTACAAGCATATATGTTCTTATTTTCTACGGGCATGTTATAGGTGCCATGTTCTTCCTACCCGTTTCTATTGCAATTGAAAAGGTATGCGGATTTTTGGCTTGTTATTTGCCTGGATTATATGGTAGGTAAAAGTACAAGGCAGAGGTAAAAGTGATGGCGTCTTGGTTGGCTGGCATTTTGTGATCCTAATGGTGCACTCAACCAATTGCATCAGAATGTTGTGAACTTGCTAGAGTCTGGTGTAGATACTCTTTAAAGAAGAATGAACAAGATTGAAGCTCTTATAAGGAGAAGAAAGGACCAAAGAAGATTGTTGACGCTAGCTTGGAGATCTAGTCCTATTTTACAAATGTTTGATAAACTTCCATGGATTTTGGCTTTTGTAATAGGCAGTACAATTTAAGTTCCGTATGGATATTTGCTAGTGTGAAAGTGTACACAAGCGACAAGCTTCTGCATTCTTAAGCAACAATCTGCATTACTTAAGCAATGAGTAGAAGGGATGGAAGAGTTCCTGCCTGCTTTACAGACCAAGTTCATTTTACCTGGAAGTCTAAGTATTGTTCTGTAAATGAACATGTTCGTGCCTGCTTCACAGAACTCTTCCAGATAAAATGAACATGTTATGTGAAGTAATTACAATAATTTTTTGGCACACTCTTATAATTGATCATTCATTACAGGTTTACTACAGAATCCAAACGATCTTCTGAAGTTCTCCTTTCTACACTTGTTTTTAGCAATTACTCCCTCCGTTAGGGATTTTTTTGAGTACATCAGACAGTGTAATTACTCCCATGGGACGTCAGCAACCAGCATCCAATCTCCATCCTTGTCTTCGTATTTCCGCACATATTCACCATCGTTTTTGTTCTCAGATACACCATCCTCATTCCCTGGCACAACATTTGACCCTGTACATCATTTAAGGACAAATAAACAAACTGTCTGAGAAAGCACTCCTTCAAACATTTAGTGATCACATGCAACATGATGATAACAAGGCATATAAATTGAGCAGTCCAAGTGAATATTCAGATAATGTGGATTTTGCTCGGTCGGGGAGATCATCACAGAGCCTTCCTATAGTTTGATCATGTGTTACCTGAATAGGATCAGCGAAGTAGAAAATAGTCAGCAAAAAAAAGAGCTAATTACATCAAAAAGGGCACGAGGAAAAAGAGTGTCAATGTACAAGGCTACATTTTAAGAACAAAACTATGCCAAACTGACAAGGGAAGCCACTCATACATAATAAGGGTTTCACTATTGCTAAGAACCCAGCCCGCCTATACGTTTTAAGAACATTATGGCAATTATTGTGAGCAGCTAAACCTAAACAGAAACATTATGTGACAAAGGGGTTGTACTGACACCAAGTGCTACAAAGAAAGAGAACCACAAAGACCTAAATATCTTCCACATAGAACTAACTGGAGGGTTTTTTTAACTGAAAGGTTTTGTTGTCTATACATACAAGCAAAATTATATTGATATCTTGTCAACGTAGTATAAAGACCTGAATTAAGTTTCATACATTTTGTTCAGCTCTGATAATAGCTTGCTGACTGAACAAGTCGGCATGAGCATAGTTAGTATAGAAAGTTCATATCATAAATCTAAGATTCAGGTCACTTTTTAGATGAGGTGAAACGTATGCAGTTTGCTAGATGACAATTGATTTTGGTAAGGAGTCAAGGTCTCAGGTGGCAAAATAATATGCATATGCAACCTACATCGCTTATTCAAACAGATAGCTCAATCACCTAACCTAAAAATCATGACAACATTTTCAAAATTCTGATAGGAATGTGTTTGATGTTATAATGCCCGCTGGGAAATGAGCACTTGTTTTTTTGGCTTGAGTGATGACTAAATTCCATTGTCAACAATTCAGCATGGAGGAAACTAACATTGCTAAGAACTTATATCATAAGAATGCACATCACATCATCAAACATCAACGAGATAGTGCATCTCTAGAAACAATGTACGTAGTACCTAGCATCATCTAGCACTGAACCTATAAACCAGTATTTCAATATTCTGCAACTTACATTCTTAATTAGTAAGTTTGATGAGCCATGGTCGTCACAAAGGAACTTACATGGAGCATGTCGGTGTCTTCTTCATGGACCTGGTACTCGCTCACTGATCATGTGTTGGCGAGCACCGGCCACCTGGCAACCCGGGTACCTCGCAGCTGATCGCCTGGGCGTGGACTCCCACCTCTCGCACGCTTATGCAGCTCGCAGTCGACCACGAGCAGCAGTCAGAGGAGACAGGGAAGGACCGACAACAGAGACGAGGAGAAGGCCACGCGCTGGCGACCACCGAAACACATGTCGGCGACGCCTCCCATCGACTCCTTCCATTTGGCCTGGAATGGAAGGAGTTCGTCGACCTCTTGCCGGCGCGCCGCGATGACAGCCACCTACCGCTCCCGGAACCACGTGATGGGCTTGGCTGCCTTGGCGAGCGACGATGACGGCGCCGTCAATCTTGGATCCACGCAGAGGCCAAGGGCCAAGGCCCCCGCCACCGAGACGTTTTTTGGTAAGGGGGCGGCGGATGGGGATCAGGCCGTCATGCTGCCTGGACCGGGCGAGGAGGTGGTTGCGCCAGAGTTGGTGAATCGAGAGAGATCGGCGGTGGCGGAACATCTCGCAGCAGGAACTAGAACGATGAGGACTCTATGCGATCGGCAGATGTTGGGCCTAGTCCAATCTATTGGGCTTGGCCTGTCTATTGGGCTCAACCCGTCTACTTATTTTTTCTGAGGTGCGAAAATTCCTAGAGGTATGTAACATATCTGTCCAGTTTTAAGCTGTGGTGTGAATTTATTTGGGCCATTAGATGGACGAAAATTAATGGATGTCATTCATTTGAGGGTACCACAACAGAACCCGGAGGAAAACCAGATCGAGCTTATCCATCGTTGATGTCATTCAACCCTCGATCCTGCTGCTTCGCAACTGACAAGTCGTGCGTGCTGGCTTTCCTCGGCTCACCTATGGTCCTATGTTACAATGAGATCAAGAGAGATAGCAAACCTGAACTACATTGACAACTCCAATGGTACAAAGTCCTGCCAAATGTTTTGCTCTAGAAGGATCCATTCTATGCACTTGTTAAAATGTTCAGCATACGAGACTGCCTGAAAGTAGCATCCACGCCTCCGTCGAAGCCGACATGTTTCTTCGTGTGTTGTCGTTGCCTGGTATCCATGCGGTAATAGATGAGCTTATGAGTTGCAGACGGTCAGAAGTGAGAAGCCGCGGTGGGGATGGATGGGCAGGACGATGTCCGCAGGGCCCGTGTGCCGTGTTGGCTGCACTTCTCTGACCGTGCTGTTCGCGTATCAACCGCGCGCCAGGATCGAACAAGCCAGCAACGAGAGGATTTCTCACTGGGATTTTCGAGACTGTGAGAGTGTGAGGGCATCTCCAACGCGGGGACCCAAACCCAAAAACGGACTCCAGATTAGTCCGGATGGGTCAAAACTGCACCCAGCGGGGCAACCCATCTTAAAAGCGGATACTCTCAGCGTCCGGTTTGACCCAAAACTGGCGCAAATCTGGGAACGATTTGGGTCGAGGCGGACGCGAGCGCGCGTCCATCTGTGGTCGTTTTGTCCGGCCAGACACGCGTTCTGGCCCATTTGACAGAGAGACAAAGACAAGCTAGTAGACCCCGCAGCATTCTCTCTCCTCTGTCCTCCTTTCTCCATGAAAATTGTTGGTGGAGCTGCCGGAGTTTTGCTCGCCTCGTGGACTGCCGCCGTCGCCTACTCATGGAGGCACCTGTCGCCGCCGCCTCCCTTTTTTCACACCCGCCGGAAGTCGCCGGAGGCGAAACAAGCTCCGCGCCCCCGGCGAGCTTGGAGCCGTGCAGGCGACGTCGAACGGGGCAGCGCCTGAAAGTGCATGGAGCCCCCGTGTGTGGTTTTGGTAATTAATGACAATCCCTATGGACTAATGTTTGCATTGAGTTATATTTGTAGGAGTTGTCCATAGGCAATTCTTGAACCATATGTTGGCTTCAAGGTTGCAATAAGAAGAAATTGATGAAGGATATCAAGTGTCAAGTATGTCTTGAAGATGAAGATGAATTGAGCCCTCAAGTTACTTCAAGACATCAACATGATGAAGAATGAAGAAATGAAGTGCAAGTTCAAGATGAGCCATCTCGAAGAGATCCTTTGCTTGAGTCTTGCCATCCATATGGTGATCATGGATATGTGAAGATGCGCCGAAGAAGAAGCTCTACCATGGTGGATTATGGGGGAGCAATCCACATGGTGGTCATGGTTATGTGAAGATGCGCCGAGGAAGTAGCTCTCCCATGGTGGTTTATGGGGGAGCAATCTACAAGACTTCGTCAAGCAAGCACAAGCAAGAAAGGTGTTCCATCTTGTTGAGTTCAAGATCGTCGTCATCAAGCTCAAGTGGAATGCGCAAGTATAAGGTTTGCTCTTGATAGGGTTTCTTTCTCACCGGTCTCATAGTGTAGTTGGAGACCGGTTTATAGTTTAGTTGCCGTACTATCAAGAGAGCTCTCGAGTGAGTAACTCGATCGTATCGTTTGGAGAGAGCTCAAACCTTTGCATCCTTGCATCATCTTTCTTGGTTGTTATTTGGACCTTATCCATGTGATGTTTTAGAGCTTGTGCTTATTCTCATGACAAGCTCTAGTTCATCGAAAACGGATTTTGCATAGATCACTTGTTGTGTTTTCGAGTTTGGTTCATCATCTTTCTTGGTTATTATTTGGATCTTATCCATGTGATGATTTAGAGCTTGTGCTTATTCTCATGACAAGCTCTAGTTCATCAAGAATGGTTTTTGCACGGGCAACTTGTTGCATTTTCAAGATTGGAGGTTTTACCGGTATGTCTTTTTTAGATAGGTCAAACCTTTCGTCTTTTATTTATATCCTACCTTACTGGACTATGATGGTTTCCTGCATGATCTTGTAGAGCTTGTTACTAGCTTCGAAACGAGCCCAAGATCATCAAAATCGGAGTCCGGATGCAAAAGTTCTTGAGGTTTTCGTATCGGGTGTTTGGGAAAAAAACAGGGGGGGCGGAACTGCCGCCGGGAACACCCCGGCACTGCCGCCGGGCCGGCACTGCCGGTGGAAAAAGGCCAGCACTGCCGGCCACCCCGGCACTGCCAGTGGAACAAGGCCGGCACTGCCGGCCTGTCGCGATTTTGGCCCCAACTGGCAGAAATCTAAGACCCATATTTAAGGCCTTCTTCCTCCTCTTTCTCCCTACTTCTTCTTCCTCCTTTGGCTCTCCACCATTGCTGACCTTGAGAGCTTTCCACATCCCTCTACTCCTCCAATGATTCTTGAATCCATTTGAGGGAAAAGGAAGAGGAGATCTAGATCTACATTTCTACCAATCAAATCCATCTCTTTGTGAGTGGAACTCTCTAGATCTTGATCTTGGTGTTCTTTGTGAATTCCTTTGTTCTTCCTCTCTTATTCCCCCAATAGCTTTTGTAGCTTTGTTGGAATTTGAGAGAGAAGGACTTGAGCATCTTTGTGGTGTTCTTGCCATTGCATTTGGTGCATCGGTTTGAGTTCTCCACGGTGATTCGTGGAGGTGAAAGCAAGAAAGTTGTTACTCTTGGGTTCTTGGAACCCTAGACGGATTCTAGGCCTTTGTGGCGATTTGTTGGGAGCCTCCAATTAAGTTGTGGATGTGTGCCCCAATCTTTGTGTAAGGCCCGGTTTCCGCCTCGAAGGAAATCCCTTAGTGGAACCGTGACCTAGGCCTTTGTGGCGAGGGTCACCGAAGATTTAGGTGAGGCGCCTTCGTGGCGTTCGGTGTGTGGTGTGAGTACCGCATCTTGGGGTGAGGCCTTTGTGGCGTTGGTGTGCATCGAGCAACCACACCTCAAGGTGAGCCTCTTGTGGCGTTCGGGAGCACTAAGCAACCGCACCTCTCCACCGGAGATTAGCACTCGCAAGAGTGTGAACTCCGGGATAAATCATCGTCTCCCGCGTGCATCGGTTATCTCTATACCCGAGCTCTTTACTTATGCACTTTACCTTGTGATAGCCATCGTGCTTGAAGTTATATATATCTTGCTATCACATACTTGCTTGTATTACTTAGCATAAGTTGTTGGTGCACATAGGTGAACTCTTGCTTAGAATAAGTTGTTGGTGCACATAGGTGAACCATAGTATATAGGCTTTGGGCTTGACAAAGTAAACGCTAGTTTTATTCCGCATTTGTTAAGCCCATCTCGTAAAAGTTTTAAATCGCCTATTCACCCCCCCCCCTCTAGGCGACATCCGTGTCCTTTCAATTGTTATCAGAGCAAGGTCTCTCATTCTTAGGCTTCACCGCCTTGAGAGTAAAGATGTCGGTTAGGGGATTAGATCACAATAACTTGTTTATATTTGATGGCACAAATTATGATCTATGGAAAATTTATGTGCTTAATATTTTGCGGGGTATTTCCCCGAACATGGAGCGATTTCTTGACATGGGTTTTTCTTCTCCTAAGGATCCCCAAAATTTATCTTATGAGGAGAAGAAAAACTCTTGTCTCGATGCTCTTGCTTCTCATGTGTTTTCCATTGTTGTGAGCAATGTAGTTACTTCTTCAATCATGCCTTTTGGGAGCGCTCATGAATTATGGACAAAGCTTCGAGATAAATATGATGTGTCCAATATCATTGAGGATGATTGTATTGCTTACACTTACTTCAGTGATGAGTTCGCATCTTCATCCACTTCACCAAAGTGTTTCAAGACACAAGGTAATGATATGGTGAGTGGTGATGGAAATTGCAATGTTGGTATTGAGCTTACTATTGATGATCCTTCATCTATATCTCATTGCAATGGTTCATCTTTGGACTTAAACACATCTAGCACTAGAAATGATTTACATGCTTGTGTTGATAGTCCTTGCATATCATGTGTAAGTTGCTTGAAAAAATCTAATGATGATATGCTTGCATTGTCTTGTGGCCATGATAAAAATGATTCTATTTCCTCTAGTTGTTGTGTGTCTAACAATGTAGAGGAAACCAAAGATTCTATTGGTCAAGACAAGATCTTGAAAGGAGCCTCAAGTAACTCCTCATCTTTATTTCACGGTCCTCATATATGCCTTATGGCCAAGGGTTCCACGATACCTCCTACCATGGAACCTAATATGTCTCGTGGTGATAAGAATGAGGATGAATATGAAGAAGAGGATTGGGTTGTCTCTCTACGCGATAAAGGTGAGAGTGTATTCAAGGTTCTTTACAAAGATAAAATTGCTAGCTCTCACTTCTTTGAAATCTTGACTACCGCTATTGAGAGCCAAAAACTTATTTGGATGCATGAGAACACCATTGATAAAAAGGGTGCTCTTGAACGAGAGTATGCCGATGATGTAGCATCTTTAAAGAATGATCTTGAAGAAGAACAAGAGACCGTAGCCTCTCTTGAGGAGCAACTTCAAACCCTTGAGGTGTCTCAAAATGAAATATTTGCTAAACTCACTAAAGAAAGAGACCATGCTAAAGCTAAATTAAAATTGCTTAAAAATGAAAAGTTCAAAGTTGGTGTTGGCCATGATAAACATGTTAAGGATCTAGATGATCTAGACAAGGCCCACAAGGCCTTGGAGAGCGAACACTCTATCCTCACCAAGTCATATGAGCAACTACAAGCTTCATATTTAAAAGAGCATGCTATGTTACCCTCTCTTCTTGATATGTCTTGTGATGATGCTTGTGCTACTAACTCTACTTCTTGTGAAGCATCTATCATGAAGGAGAATGTTGAGGTAAGGGCTCAACTTGATTTGCTAACTTGCAATTATGGGAAATTGGAAGAAAATCATGGAAAGCTTTATAGCTCCCATGAGGATCTTCTAGCCTCTCATGATAGGCTAAAGTTAGCTCATGAGGCTATCATATCTAAGGCAACACCTTGTGAGCCTCATGTGGATACTAGCACTACTACTCAAAATGCTATATTGCCATGTGCTAGTCCTTGTAATTCATCCACTCATAGTATTGCTAAATCTTGTGATGAATTATCTTCCTTGCCTTGTTGCTCTAACAATGAAGGTTCTACTTCCTCTAGTACTTGTGTTGTTACTAACCATGTAGAGGAAATCAAAGAGCTCAAGGCCCAAGTCACTTCTTTGAAGAATGACTTGGTAAAGGGTCATGAAGGGAAATGCAAACTTGACACGATGTTGAGTATGCAACAATCCCCCAATGACAAGAGTGGACTTGGATTCAAATCCAACAACAAGAACAAGTCCAAGAACAACAACAACAACAAGGGCCAAGTACAAGTCAAAGACCCGGCCAAGATTGTTTGCTTCAAGTGCAAAATTGAAGGGCACCATGTTAGATCTTGCCCTTTGAAGAAGAAGCAAAAAGGGAAGCGGCCTCAAGCTCAAACTCATATTCAACCTCAAGTTGAAGAAATTCCACTTCCCAAGAAGAATCAAGCCAATGCTCCCATTGTGGAGAAATCTAGTGAGAAGAAGGAGAAGAAAAGAACTTGCTACATATGCCGTGAGAAGGGCCACATCTCCTCTTTTTGCACTATTGGTACCTCATCCAACTCTATCTCCATTGATGATGTTTATTCTCTTTGTAAGGATGAGGGTGGCAATGTGTTTGCCAAATATGTTGGTGCTCAAAGTGGTGTCAAGAAAAGAACCATTTGGGTTGCCAAGCCTATTGTGACTAACCTCTTTGGACCCAACTTAGTTGGGGACCAACAATCCAAAACTTGATCAATAGGTGCTTTTTGGATGGCATTGGAGACTTGGCTACATCATGAAGAATTAAGGGATCTTCATCATTTATATTATCTCAAGCCAAGTCTTGGTTATCTTGCTTCTATCATATATTCAATGTTCCTCCTTGCGGTAACATGTGCTCAACTCATTTATATTGAAAGTTACTCGCCCCTTTGCATGTGTTAGTTTTGTTCCTAACATGTGTTTGTATATGTTGTGCTTCCTACTTGCTTTTTCTTGAGAAATCAAGTCTATGCATGTTGGGTTGCACACCATGTATTTGTGTTTGTGTTGGAGCCTCTTTGCATCTTGTTGTATCTTATATGGCTCTTATGAGAGATTAATGGACTATAACATTTTAGGGGAGTGATATTCCTTTAGGAATTTCACAATCCTAACAATGTGTGTACATGAGGAATATCACATAGAATTGATATTGCAAGATTATCTAGTCTCTATGTGGTATGTAATCTTCATGAGAAATTCAAATTCTAATGTTCATTAATATCTCTAGTTGGATCTTATTTGCCTCTTGTGAAAATAAATTCCTTATCACATTATGGGGGAGTAATAAGCTTTGTGCATATTACAAGCCTAGAAAATGTGAACATTTGAGGTTGTGTCACATAGAATTGATACCGTAAATTATCTCTCTCCTATGTGGCATGTTTGCTCAAACAAGCTCCAATTTGCTTAAATGGCTTCATTGCTAATATCTTTGTGGATCTTATTTGTGAAAGTTTTTCTTGGCATGGTTTTTCCCAACGTGTCCCTCAATACATTTTTGGAAAACCATGTGCTTCAAGTCATACTATTAATTGCTTTGCATGTTGGTATGAATAATATTAATTGCTTTGCATGTTGGTATGAATACTATTAATTGCCTTGCATGTTGGTATGACTAAATGAAGCTATCAAGAAACTATCTTTGCATGATGGTTAACTCTTATCTTTTACCATATGCTTTGTTCGTTGTAAATATGATCTTATGTATACTTACAAACTACCACCGGGAAATATTTCCTAATACCTCTTGTCCTAGGACAATTGGTAATCAATTATGAGGTAGATATTTATTGATCATATCTACATTGGCTCTTGTATTTATATTGCCTTATTTATTGCCATGAATTTGTTGTGCTTTGACTCCCATGTGTCTTCCTTGCATCTTATGGATCTAAGTTGTCTATTCAAACTTTCTTAGCATTGTTAGAAGATATAGGTAGCGTGATGATCCTAGTTTTGTGCATTTTGTATTCATATAAAAAATCCTAGATAATGCACCAAACTTGGGGGAGCTCTTCTATATTATTAGAATGCTTAACATCTCTTGATCTTTATCAAAAATTTGGTTTTGGGAGACATAAAATTTTCTTTTTGGTACTTTGTGCCATCATAAAAAGTTTCGAGGGTTTGGTTTATTTGTTGGAACCTTGCTCTCTTGGGAGTTGGTTATCTCATCCTTTGTGTTTAGGTTTAATTAGCTTCTTATAATGAGATAAGTCTTTGGAGTCAATCTTGTGTTGATTTGATTCTTTGATATAATTTGGACAACCATTATCTCTTGGTTTATTTGGTGTTTTGTCCAAATTGTATCTTCCTTTGGTTCTTGAAAGTATTGTGCATGCATATTTAATATATGTATATCTTATGGCATGTGTCACTTTCTTTGATCCAATATATAGGGTAAACTCCATCAAATCCTAATTTGGCTAAGATGTGCATGAAATTCAATTTCATATCTATATGCACATAGAATTGTGGAGTTTGTCCTATATGTTGTAGTGTGTCTAACTACTTCGGACCCAATTAGTTTGGGGACCATTTTGTACTTACCTTTGTGTTAGGTACAATGGATATGCATTGAATGCTTGTCTCACTCTTGGAAAGAAGTGGTGACTCAATGGTAACTTGAGGCAAGCTAGGATGGTCAACGAACACATATCTACTACATCCACACCAATGCTATCTTGGTAACAAGTATCTTCTCATGCATACTTTTCTTGTATCCAACCTTATGGTTGCATCTTGGCATGAATCTCTTGATTTGCAAATGTTGTGCTTTTTGCAAAAGTCTTAATGAAACCTCTTTATTGTGAATGTGAGTAATTTGAGATGAGTGCATTTATTGGGAAGTATTTTAAATCATGCTCTTAATTCATCCGTCCCAACTATGCCTATCTAGCAATTTTGTTGCATATCAATTCCTCAAGGCTCTCACATGTGCAATATAGATGAAAGTGCAAATTTAGTTACTTCTTTTGGTATCCCCGTTTGTGATACTTGTTGCCTTTCTCAAATGCATCCCAACTATCTTCTATCCCTTGTTGATATTTGTGATGTATTTTAGTTGTTTGTGGTTGAAGTTCATGAATGTACAATAAGATAAAATTGAGCCTTTGGCCATGCTATTAAGCAAAAATTCTTATTGGTATATTGCATGACTTCGTCTTGGATATCATACTATTTTTCTTGCGTATCTATTTTATGTGTGCATGTTTCTTTGTGGATAAATATCTTTGTGATATTGCCCACTTAGAGAAACTTATACACATAAGAGATGATACATCTCCGTTTGATATCTTATTTATTATTACGTGTTGATTGGTCATGCTAAGCAATATAATTCTTTGAAGACTATGATGATGCTTTTTGCTCATCCTTGTAATAGTCTTATAATATGCTTTATCATGCCTTTCACATATCCTCTTGGTTGAGCCTTTTATTATGGTGCCTCTTACTTGTTGCTCAACTATTTGTTTGTTGCAAGTGTTTAGCTTACTTTTCTATCTATGATCTATTACAAATGTTTGTGTTTTAAATGAGGGAGTGAGGATTCCATGTTATGCATATTGTATTCAAATACAATATTTTAATTTATGCATGTACCTTGGGGAGCTTCCTCATTTGATTTAGAGCACTATCTTGTGGCGATCATTAGAGTTTGATTCACTTGGTATCTTTTGTTTTTGAATGATATTATGGGAGTGATGATTCCATGTTTGTGCACTTTATACTCTAATGCAAATTGTCTAGTTTTGTGCACAAACCTTGGGGAGCTTCCTCATATTATTCAGAGCAATCTTCTTGATCTTATCATAATATCTATCTTTCTTTTGGTATCCTCTTTGTGGTTCATTTGGTTGCTTGCTTCATTTGTTGAAGCTTCTTGACTTTGTTATCTTTTTGCAATCTTTGATCCTATCTATAGTGTGATTCCTTCCGAATATTCGTCATTGGATATGTGCATTTGATTCCACTCAAATTATGAGAAATGCACACGCTATGGAGGAACTCTCACTATATTGGCCTTCTAAATTTTTCACCCATTTCGGCAATTGGTGCCAATGGGGGAGAAGTTTGGAGGGTTTAAGGGAATTTGGTTATGTCTTTGCTTTGTGCTTAAGCATGTGCCTTTATTGCATTGCATCTTGTTGCTTTGCATAGTTCAATATTTAGAGGAAACTCCACTAGGCTTTGAATGCCAATATATGCAATGAAAGTCAAGATCATTCACACATGCATATATTATGGGGGAGTTTGCTCTATATATTCAACTTATTTGTTACTTAAATTCCTTATATAAACCCTCTCAAAGAGATTGTCATCAATTACGAAAATGGGGGAGATTGAAAGTGCATGGAGCCCCCGTGTGTGGTTTTGGTAATTAATGACAATCCCTATGGACTAATGTTTGCATTGAGTTATATTTGTAGGAGTTGTCCATAGGCAATTCTTGAACCATATGTTGGCTTCAAGGTTGCAATAAGAAGAAATTGATGAAGGATATCAAGTGTCAAGTATGTCTTGAAGATGAAGATGAATTGAGCCCTCAAGTTACTTCAAGACATCAACATGATGAAGAATGAAGAAATGAAGTGCAAGTTCAAGATGAGCCATCTCGAAGAGATCCTTTGCTTGAGTCTTGCCATCCATATGGTGATCATGGATATGTGAAGATGCGCCGAAGAAGAAGCTCTACCATGGTGGATTATGGGGGAGCAATCCACATGGTGGTCATGGTTATGTGAAGATGCGCCGAGGAAGTAGCTCTCCCATGGTGGTTTATGGGGGAGCAATCTACAAGACTTCGTCAAGCAAGCACAAGCAAGAAAGGTGTTCCATCTTGTTGAGTTCAAGATCGTCGTCATCAAGCTCAAGTGGAATGCGCAAGTATAAGGTTTGCTCTTGATAGGGTTTCTTTCTCACCGGTCTCATAGTGTAGTTGGAGACCGGTTTATAGTTTAGTTGCCGTACTATCAAGAGAGCTCTCGAGTGAGTAACTCGATCGTATCGTTCGGAGAGAGCTCAAACCTTTGCATCCTTGCATCATCTTTCTTGGTTGTTATTTGGACCTTATCCATGTGATGTTTTAGAGCTTGTGCTTATTCTCATGACAAGCTCTAGTTCATCGAAAACGGATTTTGCATAGATCACTTGTTGTGTTTTCGAGTTTGGTTCATCATCTTTCTTGGTTATTATTTGGATCTTATCCATGTGATGATTTAGAGCTTGTGCTTATTCTCATGACAAGCTCTAGTTCATCAAGAATGGTTTTTGCACGGGCAACTTGTTGCATTTTCAAGATTGGAGGTTTTACCGGTATGTCTTTTTTAGATAGGTCAAACCTTTCGTCTTTTATTTATATCCTACCTTACTGGACTATGATGGTTCCCTGCATGATCTTGTAGAGCTTGTTACTAGCTTCGAAACGAGCCCAAGATCATCAAAATCGGAGTCCGGATGCAAAAGTTCTTGAGGTTTTCGTATCGGGTGTTTGGGAAAAAACAGGGGGGGCGGAACTGCCGCCGGGAACACCCCGGCACTGCCGCCGGGCCGGCACTGCCGGTGGAAAAAGGCCAGCACTGCCGGCCACCCCGGCACTGCCGGTGGAACAAGGCCGGCACTGCCGGCCTGTCGCGATTTTGGCCCCAACTGGCAGAAATCTAAGACCCATATTTAAGGCCTTCTTCCTCCTCTTTCTCCCTACTTCTTCTTCCTCCTTTGGCTCTCCACCATTGCTGACCTTGAGAGCTTTCCACATCCCTCTACTCCTCCAATGATTCTTGAATCCATTTGAGGGAAAAGGAAGAGGAGATCTAGATCTACATTTCTACCAATCAAATCCATCTCTTTGTGAGTGGAACTCTCTAGATCTTGATCTTGGTGTTCTTTGTGAATTCCTTTGTTCTTCCTCTCTTATTCCCCCAATAGCTTTTGTAACTTTGTTGGAATTTGAGAGAGAAGGACTTGAGCATCTTTGTGGTGTTCTTGCCATTGCATTTGGTGCATCGGTTTGAGTTCTCCACGGTGATTCGTGGAGGTGAAAGCAAGAAAGTTGTTACTCTTGGGTTCTTGGAACCCTAGACGGATTCTAGGCCTTTGTGGCGATTTGTTGGGAGCCTCCAATTAAGTTGTGGATGTGTGCCCCAATCTTTGTGTAAGGCCCGGTTTCCGCCTCGAAGGAAATCCCTTAGTGGAACCGTGACCTAGGCCTTTGTGGCGAGGGTCACCGAAGATTTAGGTGAGGCGCCTTCGTGGCGTTCGGTGTGTGGTGTGAGTACCGCATCTTGGGGTGAGGCCTTTGTGGCGTTGGTGTGCATCGAGCAACCACACCTCAAGGTGAGCCTCTTGTGGCGTTCGGGAGCACTAAGCAACCGCACCTCTCCACCGGAGATTAGCACTCGCAAGAGTGTGAACTCCGGGATAAATCATCGTCTCCCGCGTGCCTCGGTTATCTCTATACCCGAGCTCTTTACTTATGCACTTTACCTTGTGATAGCCATCGTGCTTGAAGTTATATATATCTTGCTATCACATACTTGCTTGTATTACTTAGCATAAGTTGTTGGTGCACATAGGTGAACTCTTGCTTAGAATAAGTTGTTGGTGCACATAGGTGAACCATAGTATATAGGCTTTGGGCTTGACAAAGTAAACGCTAGTTTTATTCCGCATTTGTTAAGCCCATCTCGTAAAAGTTTTAAATCGCCTATTCACCCCCCCTCTAGGCGACATCCGTGTCCTTTCAGCGCCCGCTGCGACGTCGAACGGGGCAGCGCCCGCCCCTCGCCGCGCTCGCCCGCCAGGCCGAGCCCCGCGCCTCCTCGCTCCGGCCACGGCGTGCCCCGCCACGGCCCCGCCCCGTGCCTCCTCCCTCCGGCCACGGGCGCGTCGAGCCAGCCGGCGCCGCGCCGTCCCGAACCGAGCGGGAGTGCCCGTGGGCGCGCGCGCCTAGGTGGGCGTCTCCGACGCGGGGCGACGTCGGAGCCGACCGCGCAAGGCACGGGCGGGGGCGCACGGACGCGCCGTAGGAGAGCCCACGGCGCGAGGGCGCGCACGGATGCGGCGAGAGGAGAGCCCACGACGCGAGGGCGCACGGACGCGGGCGGAGGTGGCCGTGGCGAGGACGGGCCGCGCCCACGGCGGCGAGGATGGGCAGCGCGCCCATGGCGGCGACGAACGGGCCGCGCCGCGGCGGGCGTACGGCCGCGGCAAAGCCGCGTGCGCCGGTCGTGGCGGGCGAGGTCGCCGGGCCGTGGCGGGGCGAAGGTCGCCGGGCCGTGGGCGGTGGGGACGGATGTCGCCGGGCGGGAAGCGAGACGAACGGGGCGGGGCTCGGCCGGGCGGGCGGGGTGGAGCTCACCTGGTTCTTTGCCAAGTAGTACTAGTGTGGCTGGGAAGAGGAACAGTGATTTGGGTCTTACACTGCGTTGGGGACAAAAAAAAGTCACGGACGTTCTCGTCTGTCCGCGTCTCTGCAGGCCGACCCAAACAACCAAAATCGGATGACCCAGCGCATCCGTTTGGGTCAGCCGGTTGGAGATGCCCTGAGTAACTGGATCACATGGTGTGAGGTGGACTTCTCAGATGGTAGACGTGAACAGTTAGGTGTCCTTGCTGTGGAAGTGCCAGGTGGTAAGTTTAGCTCTATCTAGTAATAAAAACTCAACAACCATCCAGCTACAGACAAGACGACTGCCTATCTAATCCTCACTTGATCTTGTGCACATATCAAGCATCCGATCTGGTCATCTGGGAGACTGGGACGAATGGACCATCGTGAAGGTCAAAACGGATCTGTCTCTGATGGCTTCTTCAGACAACTAAACGCACATGATCCCCCTCCCGTTCCAACCTCCCCGAACCATCGTGGCGTTCATCAAGCCTGCGGTGATTGGGAAACGATGAGCAGAAAAAAGAAGAAGCAGTCCCTTGTGCGTACTCATCTCTACAATCATCTCTACCTATTTCACCACACTGAATTCCGTGAGACGGACGCGAGAACCGACGGTCTGAGGCATGGGACAGAATTGATCAGCTGATGATTTGATTTCAAATCAGTGAGATGCATTCCCATTCCCTGTAGAATCAGGGCAAATAGGCAATCATGGTGTTTCGTCAGACCGGGGCCTGGACTCGCTGCAGACTCCTGCAGTCGAGTGTTGCGGCAGTACTACATCTTTCCTTGGAATTGGACCTTCTTTTGCCTCGACCGAAACCCGCGGTGCACTGCTGCGGTCAGTTTCACATCTAAAAAGATGACCCGGACCTGGTAGTATGCCGATCAAAGTTCAAACCTCTACTGTAGTTGATTTGGTCACATAGTGAGCCTAGCTCAACTGTTTGGAGAAGTGGATGTACAAACCCGAGTTTATATTTTCACGGACGCGAATTTAGGTTCCTATTTATATTCGAGGCTCGGGCTAGATCTGGTACTCTCGCAATTTATCTTGAGGACTATACTTTAATCTTAACTAAGATTAAAAATCGTACTCATGCCAAATGGCTGTGTGCGTCACCCGCGGCCCCGTGCCATGGTCCCGGCCTAGCTATGGCGGTGGTGGTGGCACCCCCTCCGTCAAATCGATGAGGGGGAGAAGAGGGTTTCCGCGACGACGTTCCATGGGAGGTGGTGTAGCGCTGGTGGAGGAAGCTGGGCGGCACAGCTACTTGGTCAGGGCCTGAGGCTCTCGGTCGGTAGCCATGGAGGATTCGGTGGAGCGGTGGCGGCCTCCGCCCCTGGTAACGGTTCGGCGACGGTACGCATGATCCGCGTCGCTGTCTTCCTCCTTGGTGATCCGGCAGAAGGGATTGGCGACGTGGGGGCTGCTGATCTTGCTTTGTTTTTGGTGGCGGTTCTCGGGTTTCTCGCATGCGAGGATGAAGATCTTTCGGAGGTCAGTTTGCTTTGATCTGGCTGGAGAGATGAGTTCCGGAGAGCTCCGCTGGCGAATGGAACAGTGCATCTTTTGCATGCAGTTTGCTGGATCAGGTGGTATTCGGTCGCGCGCACCCATGTTTTTACTCCGACCGTTTGGTTCCGGAGGAAGCGGCGCGAAGCTCTATTCTGTGTTGACATCAGGTGACTTTTTGGTCCATGGTGAAGTCAGAAGAAGGAATATCATGAAGGTCGGATTGGTGGACTGGCTGAAGGGGGTTCGAGTCTCCGTGATGCTGAGGGATCTGCTTGGCGTTCCGGGCATATGCATGTGGGGGCGGCGGCACAGGAGAAGTTTAGAGTACCTCCCAGGGTGAAAACCCAAGGTCTGACCTTAACTGTTTGTGCCTGACAATGTTCTTGTTGGAGACATTGTTTTGAGAGTGGAAATATCTTCAGGGTGAAAACCTAAGACCTTTGGTCGGGAGACGATGGCGCAGTTGCACCGTTTCCTTCTTGAAGGCGTCGCTTTTGGAGAGTCTGTACTTCAGGTGTTATCACGATGGTTGTTGTATTGTTGTTGCTAGGTCTAGAATGTTGTAGCGGGACTTTTATTTCTTAGTTTTTTTTTTGACTGTATGCATCCGTACTACTATTAAACGTTGTTGCAGAGACTGGATATAATTGGTATCTTTTGATGTTAGTATATTACTGTTATAAAAAAAAGCTCAGTGTTCAGTCTCGTGCCTCGCCACTGCCGGAAACAGCAAGATAAACGTGATCGCTGCAACTCCTTCCAGTAAACTCAGAACGAAAAAAGTCGCATTGTTTTACCGCCTCTTGAAGGCCTAATAAATTGCATCAACCGCTACCACTTTGTACGAACCATTCACTTTACCTCTATTTTTTATTATTGCACGTATGGACAACAATTTGTGTAATCCGTTACACAAAGGTCTAAATCAATGTCACTGCCAGATCCCACAAGGCAATGATGACGTGGCCTCCACAGCTAGTGTTTTTTTTACATTTCTAATAGTAGAATACTTAATTTTTTTACAAAAAATCAGATAAAAGTATGAATTTTTTTGAATCTAAAAAAATGATGCAACTTTTAGACGGGCAAGTCAATTCTATTTTTTAAAAAATATGTTTGATTTTTCTCGAAAAGGAGAGCATAGCTTTGACCTCTGCATCGCATAAAACCTTTTTATTGCGAAGTTTCAGAGTTTGTAGTTCAGAGTTTACATCTCATGGGTAAAAAGCGAATAAAAAGCGCGTATGCATCTTGTTACCGCGTAGCAAGCCGTCAACCACCATGGTTGTAGGTATCTCGAACAAACCATCTCTAGCCGTGTGCACCTAGAAACCACATGATGTCGATACACCTTCGGTAGGAGAAAGGACCAGGCAGGGATCTTATGTGTCGCCATAAGTATAACCAGTAAATTTGAGCATTTGTACTTTTGTTAAAAAATACTATTCGGACATTTTCATACAACCCAGGTTAAACCACAAATTCCTCTTCTTATTCGTGCCTTACCCTGCTTCACTACCCCATTTAACTAATTACCGAACATATTCATCACATTATTTGGTGGCGAGATATAAAAAATATATTGAATAACTCTCTAAATAAGATGAGCGAATGGAAAATCGAGAAGAGATGGTTGATAGATTCCTCAGAATCTCATAACACACATTTCATGCAACCATTCCAATTTCTATTAGCGAGGTTATCTTTTGCGAGTATAAGGATTTTATACACAAAACCACATGAATATCTTGATCATTAGTGGTACATTTAGTTTCCAACTGAATTGTGAGTATGATGGTTTTGAAATGTTTGAATAAAGAATAGTTGGCGACACATGGATGCCACATCTTCTGAATTTAGTCACACGGTGTGAATCATCGAAGCAAACAAGGAAATGCTTCCTCGCAAGAAAAAGAAAAAATATATAGAAATGCATCCTCGCCAAAAAACAAAAAAAAATCGAAATGCTAGAGCGTCGTTCCTTCGCGCATTTTGTTCAGCAGATCTATTGGCTCGTTTTGGGCCCTTGTTACTGACTTGGCAGTAGACGAGCGATGAGGCCGAAATAGGGGTGCCCCTATTCTCCGCTTTAAGCGGACCTTCCGGTCGGCTCCGCATACCCCCTATCAACAAATGGGCTGGGCCCAGGAGTGGTTTTCGGGCGTGCGGGTGAGTCTGCATTGTTTGTTCGAACGTTTATCAATTATTTTCGTGTGGATTTCTCTCGACTGCTGCAACTCTTCTTTTTCCCGCATACTTTTTACTTGTTAGGTTCATCTTTCTTCACGAAGAGAGAACGTAAAGGATCTTCTTGACACATATATTTGGAATGGACCAAAACGAGAACAACTCTGTTGATCTCCGGAGACTAAAATATACAGTACTACATCTTGAAGTTCGGAACTTCAGCAAACTAGGTGAAAAGTCTTTTTATCCTCAAAAAATCTGAAGGAATCCCGTGAACAATATTTTTAATATGTGAACGTTTATTTATTTTTTATCGCAAAAAACGTAGGCACTAAAAATATTTAAAAATGAAACAAATTTAAATGAACACAAAAATTAGGAAGTGGGTGCGCGAAAAGTTCGTCAACTAAAATCCAAATATAGTTTGCGAACCATTTTAATGGAAAAAATAGGGTCGTGAAGGGCAAAAACATTTGGGACTAAAATAGTGAAAACGAAAAAAATTATTAATGAATTGAAAAATTAATAGTTGATCCGCCAAAATTTCGTGACCTAAAAAAAACAATTGCCAACAAATTTTATTAAATAGAAAAAGGTCGTGAGCCAATTTGCGAAGAACGAAAAAAGCCATGAAAACAAATCCGTGAACTGAAAAGTGGCCGTGAATAGCAAAAATTCGTGAACACGAAAAGGGGCGTGAACCAATTTACGAGGAACGGGAAAAGGCCATGAACTGATTTGCAAAGAACAAAAAAAAGAATGAACAAAAAAGTCCATGAACATAAAAAAGAGAGGCCGTGATAAGAAACATTTTTGAACAAGAAAATGTCGTGAACCAATTTACGAAGAACAAAAGAACAGTCGTGTACCAATTTGTGAAGAACAAAAAAAGCCATGAAGAAAAATGTACGCGCACTGAAAAGGCGCAACGAAGGAAAAAAGTTCATGAACAGGAAAAGCCATGAACTAATTGACGAAGAACAGAAAAATTCCGTGGAAAAATTTGTGAAGAATAAAAAATAATCATGAACAAAAAAAGTCCATGAACTGAAAAAGAAGGCCAAAAATTTCGTGAACGGAAAGGACCATGAACCAATTTATGAAGAATAGAAAAAGGCCGTGAACCAATTTCCGAAGAACAAAAATTGATGAACAATAAATTATTCTTTTAACTTTTTGAAAAGAAACATTTTTTGAATCCATGAATTTATTTATGTGAACCCATGAACAAAATTTTACACCTCGTGGACATTTCTTCAAATCCGTGAACCTATGTTTTAGTGTTGTACAATTTAGACCTTACGAATATTTTTAAAACTATGTAGATAAATTTTGAGATGAAAAGAAACATAAAAAGAAAAGAAATAAATACTCCTTCCGATCCCAGCAAAAGTGTCCCAGCAAATGTTCAAACTAAAAAATGTTCAAATATGAAATTTTCCAAATTGAAAATTGTTCAAATTTAAAAGTATGCAAATTTTAAAAAATATCAAATCTGAAAATTGTTGAAACGCGAAAAATGTTCATATCTAAAAGTGTTTGAAATAAAAATTGTTTAAACTAAAAAATTGTTCAAATTTTAAAAAAATCAAATCTATAAATGTTGAAATTTAAAAAACGTTCAAATTCAAATTTTCGAAAGTTCAGAAAAAACCAATCGGCAAAAAAAAACTGGAGAAAAAAAAACACCAGAACCAAATGAAAAAACAGTTGAGAATGAGAAAACTGAAGAAAAAAACGAAGGAAAACATATTGCGCTGCTAATGGGCCGGCCCAACTCGATCCCGCTCTGAGCGGAGCGACCGCTCGCTCCCGCGTTGAGCGGAGAATAGGGATTGGGCCGAAATAGTACGGGTCAGGAGCATCGGCTGTTTGTCTGGGCCAACGGTTGAGGGTTCCTGTACTATGGATCAAGGCTTCTCCGGATAGTGGCGCTGATGCAGCCCACAAGAGAGCAGCTTGAGACCTCTTCAAACCAAGTACGACAGGTCTTGACGCGGCCCAGTTTATTTCCTTCTAGAAATATCACCTCCTTTCTAAACTAAGCGACGTAGATTTTTTTTTTCACAATCAATATTGCATATATTTGTAGTAACAAATAATGCATGGTATAATAAATAATATGCATGCAACGATTATAAAATTAAGTCGATCTAAAAGAAATGAGTAAATCTTCGAGGACTCGAGGTCTTCGAACTCTTTTCTTTTGCCACGACACAATCTTGTAGTTTTCTAAAGACATCCAAAGATAAATACAAAAATCATAGACCTGTAAATACCAACGGAGGTTTACCATAATTTTAATTTGAGCCAGAATGACAAGGTTATGTGTACGCATGCAGTCATTAAAATAGTCAATCAACATCGGCAAGAGTACCAATACATACTAGTAGGATAGGGAAAAATAATCGAACAACTTGGTCGATGTTGCTAGAAGCCGAGAGTACGAATCTCTATTATCAAGGACGTAGCAGTCGGGACAAACATTACAAGGATAATCTCCTCGCAACAACCATGAGAAAAGATCCAAAATCGATCTAACGAAGCAAGCTCTAAATGCCCATAGCTAAAAAAATTGTAATCTTCTATCGCCACCATTAACGTCAAGAAGAAGACCTTGAAAGGGCCGAAGATCGCTCATTATAGACGATGCCATCTTCATCGAGGCGGAGGCCGGAAAGAAGATGTCTACCAAACTTCTAACTTAATCAATTGATGAACATAGTATTTTTATTAAAAAAACCCCATGCATAGATCGTGTTCTCCGATCTCCACCCCTCTTGACGCCAGCGAGATCGGTCGGAAGAGGCGAATCAATCTATGGTGGAGGCAAAGGTGGAGGCGAAACTAGTTTCTTAATTAGGAGGCGGCAATTGAACATAATGTTTCCAGACGTCTATCTTAAGTGGCGCATATTTCGTTAGATTTGATCTGTATATATATACAGATAGACACGTTTCAGTGTATAGCCTCTCTCATAAAAAAAAATGGTAACACTTGGTTTGTAACACAGATAGTAGTGTAACAAATATACTCCATGCCGTTCCAGGTATGGACGTGTGTCAATACATAGCTGACGGCTGACGTGCAGATTCAGTGTAATTTCGTAGCGTTGGCACGGGCTAGTCTGCGTCGTCGAATCAGGTTGTGCTTGCGTGATCTTTGGCTTCGTCGTGATCACTGATCAGCAAAAAGCCTATGCATCCGCTCAAAAAATAAAAAGGGGAAAAGCCTTGCATCTCGGCGATTGTTTTCAAACGCAAAGCGCCAGGATTCCGGTGGTGCATCTCCACGCAAGGTTGCGCGCAGCTCTGATTCCCTGTGGGGCCCGCTTGACCATAACAAATCAAAAGACGCAGGGATGAGATTCCGATCTGGTGGTCCCCAGGTACAGCAGAAAAGCGGAGCGGGGGCGCAGGATGGGGTGGTGCCCGCCACGTTGATTCCACGGTCCTTTCCTGCAGTCCTCCTCTACTTCTCTTAGGTGTACACAACGTCCTCGCACCTTATTTTTCACCATTAAGCCCAAGCCTCTAGTTTTGCTAGAGAAAAAACTCGCTTTGCTTATCATCATGTCATGTGTTTAAACCACCAAAGATATTCTATTATGGATGGTAAGATACATCACACGGCAACGTTTTTTTAATTGAAATGAGGTTAAAACATATATTGCATCATACTTTTGAGTTTTAATTTTTTTTGATAATTTTTAAGGAATGCGGGGAAGCACCTACATCGATATTTTTTGAAGTAATAAGAACCATGATATGCGTCAGTGAGGATTTGGACATGAGTGGTTGGGTTGAGCTAGGATCAGTTTTTTTAAACATTGATGAACCATGGAACATTTTAAGTATCTACTTTTCTAAAATAACAGAAGAATACCCTCCCGGCTTCTATATCCGACAATGCATACATCGCATTGTTGGTACAAAAATCACGAGAAAAGTTTGATCATGTTACAACCATGCAAAAGGATTCCGTCCAATGGATAAGAAATAAAAATTCCTTTGGCTAAGTATCAATAATATAATCTATATCTATACCTAATAATAAAGGGAGGATTGTTTCCTTGGTCCAACACTTTTTTGGACCGATTTACCCTCCTACCAAATCACATACAACGCACTATTGCCACCAAACTGTTTTATTCTTTTTTTTTTCCGGAAACTCGGAACCAGCGTCGTGCCGATCGACTCGTTGCAATCTCCAATTGAGCCCCTCGCGCTGCTTTCGTTGTCCGTCGCCCTGCAAAGGCCGCACGCAGATCAATTAATGGGCCGCAAGCCATGTTCGTCCCGTCCAAATGTTTAATTATCCACCTTATGCGAGAACATTTTGCGCTTAATAATCCCACCTCGCTCCATTATAACGAAATCGGCCGGTTTATATACTTCAACTTTACTGAAATCAACAAGCCGCAACACTAAGATTGGATTAAGGAGTTAGGGAAGTGGTCGATCGTCAGGCGCGATGAACGGCGGCTGGAAGTGGAGATATGCGCACGAGCGCGGGCGATGAGCGAGCGATGAACGCCGCATCAAGCGTAGCGGAAAGGCGACGGCCGCAAAGCAGGCCCTGTAACCTCTGACTAAGGTGTGATATTCCCCAAGGAGCAACAATGGCGGATGATCAACCATAGCATATGCGCACGATCCGGCTCCATGAGCTTTGCTTGGGCTCTTTCTTTTTACACAGAAAGCACATGACCTGCCCGTAGCTCTGCCTATTTAGATTTTTGTCGTCCCCGTTTGGCTTATTAATTCCCAGAACGGTACTCCGATGAACATTCCCATTTAACAAAGTGACGGATGCTTTCCCCTTCAAAAAAACATGATAAATGAAGGGGTTTGGGGAACAATAAAAGGGCAAACATTTTCGAAAATTTGTGAAATTTTCTAACACTATTTTTTGAAATACAACGAAATTGCAAAATAAAAGACTTACATGTACCCAATCATCCAGTGAAAAGTTGAATGAGGTAGGAGCAACAAAAAAAGATTCACAACAGAGGTACTGAATGGAAATGATGACGAACTTCGAAGATGCATTATTCTCGAAGCGCCTGGATGGGAAGGATGAAATGGTGGTTCACTGGTTAGAGACACTGTCGGCGTCGAAGGTGAAGCTGTAATTGGGGGTGAGGCTTACCGGGACTCCTGGAGGGCTGCACACGCAAGAGCTAAAGCGGCGTTGGCAAGGGGACGTCGTGGCCCCTATGGCATGACAGACATAGAGGGTGGGGCTGGGAGCCGCCTAGCGATGGCTTGCAATTTAATTTTGTTAGGTATCATTATATTCGTCATGAATAAAAAAACGGTCATGGAAAAAATGATAAGTGTCAACGCAGATTGTTTATTACTCCCCCGTCACAAAATGCAAGACAAAATGCAAGACGCATAAGCTTTAGTTAAAAGTCAACATATTTTAAATTTAACCAAATTTATACTTAAAAATATAAACATTTACAATATCAAATCAATATCAATACATTCACCCACCAGAAAGTATAGTTTCTTAATATTTTTTCGTATAAACTTGGTCAAACTTAGAAGATGTTGACTTTTGGTGAAAGTTTAGGAGTCTTACATTTTGAGACGAAAGGAGTATAATGTTTTATTTTTTTATTTTTCCCGATGCAACGCACGGGCACTTTTGCTAGTTCTAAGTAAAGATAACATGTTACAAAGAGGTTGCCTAGGTTTGAGTGCTTGACAAATTTTTTGGATGCCCCGATATTGTACATCATCTTTTTTTTCCTCTGGCAATGTTTAGTTGCTAAGCTAATCTGGAATATGATGAAATGTGCTTTTAATTAGAAGTGTGATTTTTTGCGAATTAGTTGGCAGAATATACCTGACTAAATGCATGATCTATTTATTGTTTGGCTTCTTAAATTCAGGAAACCTAACAAATAATTGATTACTATAGGAGTTGATGTTGTATTTTGGACCATTTGGATGTTTTCAATTTTTGCATGTTTCAATAACAAAAAGTGATTGATCCATATGCAACTGTGCATATGGTTATCACAAAAATTCCCAAACAACAGGTAGTGGAGTGGGGCTAAAACTCTTTTGGCATGTCACAAATTTGCCCTTTTTAAAGAATACACCCTCACATGTGTATCTTATTTCATAGAACCCAAGCTACCCGGTATAACGCCTAGTAGGCTAGTAGAGCACCACACTTCTTAAACACAACCTACCACCACTAAACAACGATGACACTCCTTGCGTCATCTCCGTTACGAATGGTAGAGAGGCTATACACCGAGCTCCTTGCCACAACCAAAGGAGAGAGTCGTCAAAAGACCGACACGGCTTGTAGGAGGTCTGCACGTCAGATGGATCTGTAGGAATTTGTTCACTTCTATCAACTTCTGATCGCTCTGTGATATGGGTACCACACTACCACTTGTGTTTTGCCGTCAAAAAGGAGATGTAGGAGTATGTTCACGTGTTTTGGTGAAGTTGACCTTTTCACTTCTTCTGTGAAGTTACTTTGTCTTTATCTCTTTTTAAAAAAAATGTTGACTTTACAATTTTGTTTTGCGAGATCCGTTGTGGTGATATATACCGCCGCGGGTGTTTTCCTTGACTAGTTGTGTACCCGAAGCATTTTCCTCCAAACTACTGGCAGGGGACATCATTGGCCAGTGGCGAAAGCACCGGGCCGTCCACCCTGAATCTCCACCGTCCATTCCAAATTCAACGTCCCCAAGTCCCCCGATGAGACCTAAACCCCATCGCACCTTATAAAACCCCACCACGGCGGACCTCCTCCCCGCCGCATTCCCCTCTCCACTCCCCACCACCACCGGCACCAACCCCCCTTTTCCTGCGGAGCAGCGCGCGTGAGAGCCATGGCCGAGGACGCCGCCCACAAGCCGGAGACCCTGATGGAGAAGATCGCCGACAAGCTCCACGTCGGCGGCGACCACCACTCCTCCTCCTCGTCCGACTCCGACGCCGACGAGCGCCCGCGCCCCTCGGCGCCGCCCGCCCCCGCCCCCGCACCCGCCGCCTCCGAGTTCGCCACCGCCTCCTTCGCCGACACCGCCTCCGTGGCCGCCGCCGATGCCAAGGACAAGATGTTCCGCCTCTTCGGCCGCCAGCAGCCCATCCACAAGGTCCTCGGCGGAGGCAAACGTATGGCCCCTTCACTGATCTGATTGATGCTCCTTTTGTTTGTTTATAGCGGTTTTGCTTCCGGACGCGTAGATCGGATCGGGGTGTGTGGATCTGGGTGGTTTGAATTTCGGACTAGATCTGACAACTGATTGGGTTGCAAGTTAGCAAGTGGGGTTCTATACTTTTAGGAAAGATGCGCTTGCTTAGATCTGCGGTAACGGTGCTCCACCGAAATCAACGGAACTAGAGCCACCTGATTCGCCAATGCAGGTTATCTTCGTAGGAAATTTGCTGTGGTTGTGCGATCCGATCTTTAAGATTTACTCTCTTTTAGAACTATTTGTTTATGCTGTTGAAATGGATGCGACTGGTTTGGTACTTTGGTCAGCCATTAAGCTTATGCTCGTCATGATCTATATGAGGAGAAATTGTCTGCTAAGGCATTATTATTAATCGAGTACTGTTTGCAATGTTGTCTGTCAGTGTGCCAGTATTAACCTCTTTGTGTCTATAGTATCTCCATGAGTAATAATATGATTGTGGTACAATGATACTCGTGCAGTGATGTTCCTTGCGCTTGAATGTATCAATGCTTTTTTCAAGATGAAATTGAATGTATCAATGTGTCTGCGTCATCCTGAGGCGCTCAGTGTTCCAATCGCTTGGTCTTGTGCTATCAAATACTTGCCTAGTGAATGCTACTGTGTTCTGGTTAGTGTATGTATGCTAGAGGCATTGCTTGTTCTTTATGAGAGTTAATCGTATGAATGTTCGGTTTAGCAGCTATTAAGGTTAAGCAAAGAAATTAGCAACGTCACCTTATGTCAAACTTGGATATGTTGTTCAGCTTAAGGATCTATAAAATTTACCTTAGTTTTGGAGCACCTACGTGCATCATTAGTCGTTACACAAGACAATATAACTTAATCATCGGCGGTATGCTAGATATGTATTTTTGTTTTTTGCTTTCAACTTTGGTTGCTAAGCGCAGGATGAAAACATGCAAATTTAGAGGGTAAGGCGAAAATTGTGAGCTCATGTTATTTAATTTGTAAGCTGATGGTACATAATTTGATGGTTTCAACCTTCTTGCTGTATTCACTTTATTTATCTATTCTGCAGCTGCTGATGTGTTTATGTGGAGGAACAAGAACATCTCTGCTGGAGTACTAGGTGGTGCAACTGCAGTCTGGATCATTTTTGAATTGCTTGGCTACCATCTTTTGGCTTTCCTTTGCCATGGTCTCATATTCTCTCTGGGTATCCTTTTTCTCTGGTCTAACGCCTCATCATTCATTAACAAGTAAGATATCTTCCCCTCGATATCACAGGCTGTAGAAAATGCAAAAGATATAACGCTGACCCTTGCAAATTTGATCACTAGTAGTACTTGATAGTAAGCTCTGAATTCTACCGCCTATTTCAGGTCTCCCCCACAGATCCCTGAGGTGTTCATCCCTGAAGATTTGGTTGTCAACATTGCACTATCTACACGTTATGAGATCAACAGAGCCTTTGCAAATCTTCGCCAGATAGCTCTTGGCCGTGACACAAAGAAGTTCCTTATTGTATGTGTCTTCTGCTATTGTTTACCTACTATGTTACATCAAACTTCTCTTGTCTGATTTAACTTCTTTGCAAAATCGTAGGTGATTGTTGGTCTATGGCTGCTGTCAATTCTCGGGGGTTGCTGCAACTTCTTGACCCTGATTTACATTGGTAAGGGACCTCTACCGTTTTGTACTGAACTTGCTTTAGAACTTCCAAATATGAAGTTGGCTAACATTGGATAATTCTGCTCTACGTGAACAGTTTTTGTAGTTCTGCACACAGTCCCAGTCCTGTATGAGAAGTATGAAGACCACATTGACTCCTATGGTGAGAAGGGGTGGATTGAGGTTAAGAAACAGTATGCTGTGTTCGATGCTAAGGTTCTGAGCAAAGTACCAAGGGGCCCCTTGAAGGACAAGAAGAATTAGTGATGTGATGTACCATCTGTATCGAATGATACTGACTGGTACGTGCTTCTCAGGAAGCATCGTTGGTATGAGCGCCAAATTCGTCACCTATTGTCTTGTGTCATGTAAGGCTGTTTTATTGTTTGCGGACTTCTAGGCTGAGTAGCTTGCCCTCCGACAGTAATGCAGATGCAGGACTTGTTTTGCTGTACCGCTGTTTGATTTTTGATCTGTTAAGATGTCGCATGTTTAGAGCATGGATATGGTTTCCGCGACACTGATTTTGCTACTTGCATTGCTGCAGTTTGGAGTTTGATCATGTCTATGAACTGGTTGAGATTAGATTTTATCTACTTGTCTCTATTGTAGCATTATTGAAAATCAACTTCTTGCTATATATGTGTTGATGGTACAAACTACCTGTCTTGCATTTATTTGTCAATATCACATTAAGGCCTTTATAATCATTGCAGTGTCTGTGAAAATGGGACACTATTATTCAAACTGGAGCCACTGGGCCTGCGATTTATCACTTTTTTGCATCGCAATGCATATCTATTACTCCAGTTCAAACGAAACGATAAGGAGTCCTAGATTTATGAGAACCATATAGCATGCTGATTCCATTTTGTGGCCAAACACACAATCTACAAGTAGTATGAACTACCTATACAGCAAACACGACAGATTGGTGGTGATGCACAAAAAAGAGCAAAAATGAAAGCAAAATACAACAAAAATCTGCTCGGCAGACTCATTATTAGTGTAGTACAACAACACAACACAGGCAAACTACAGTTCAGGTACAGAGAAACTGTTCTTTCATGTTCTGAGAAAGAAATCCGCTTTTATAGCATGATATTCTTTTCCTCCCTAATATCCTCTATTTTCACTGATGAACTTACACGCGAGGCTCCGGGCCTATTTTTTCATGGTTGTTTGCCATCTATTCTAGTTTCCAAGTTTATGTTCATACACTGGGGTGTTCAGAGGAAGTATGTCAGTTGCTCCTTCTTCCTCGAGCCTCCTTCGCCATACAACTCATTCCATTGCTTCAGTTCACCCATTATGGAACCTTCAGCAGCAAAACTTGCCGCCACCTAAATCCCAAGTTTGCGAAACATTAATACATAATGCATGAATTGATGAATTATACTTGGACTGTACTAGAAGATGGGTGCACCTGGTTCTTTGCTTCTTTCAAATCTTTCATGTTTAATGGCCGTAGAACAATCTCCTTTTCCTTCTCTTTTATCTTTGAAGGATCTAATGGAGTGCCTCCTTGTTCAAGTTTCTTCTTCTCCTGCAGATATTTGACCGTAACTTTTACATAAAAATTCGACAGTTTTTTCATGGAAAAAGTATGACGGTGGTGATGAGATTACCAGTTCCTTCTTCCTTTCCTTCTGGATCAGTTCCCTCACAGGGCGATACGCTGCCGTTGTGCACAGGTTCTGCGGGGATCAAACTGAGTCAGTTGAGAGTTCGTTTAGGTTGAGAAAGATTTCGTGTCACATGATACTGACCTTGAGATCACTGCCACTGTACCCTTCAGTCATGGTTGCTATTTCCTTAAAGTCTAGCCCTTCATCAACTTTCTCCTTTGACAGAAGGTTCCTCATAATCATTTCCCGATTTTGCGCTGATGGCAGACCTACCATGATTCTATGGAACCAAAAGAGCACGTGCTTCAGGTATATAATAATGAAACGGTAACAGGTACAACGTCAGTCATTTATTTCAAGGAAGGGATGCATACCTGCGCTCAAACCTTCTGATGATAGCCTCATCAAGATCGAAAGGACGGTTGGTCGCAGCAAGAACAAGAATCTTTTGATCTGATCTTGACAGGAGACCGTCCCAGTGTGTCATAAACTCATTCTTAATCTTCCTCATCGCCTCATGCTCTCCAGCTCTGTTTCGCTGCCCAAGCATGCTATCAACCTCATCGACAAAAATGATAGTCGGCGATACTTTAGCAGCTAATGTGAACAATGCTCTAACATTCTTTTCGTCTTCACCAAACCACTTTGACGTGATAGTCGACATCGATACATTTATGAAGCTTGCTTGAGCTTCATTTGCAATAGCCTTGGCTAGCATCGTCTTCCCAGTTCCAGGAGGACCAAAGAGTAATATACCTCTACAGGGCTTAAGGAGACCCCCCTTGAAGAGATCAGGCCGTCGTAGAGGTAGCATGACAAGCTCTTGAAGGGATTCTTTGATGTCATCCAATGCACCAATATCCTCAAATGAAACTCCAATTTCATTTGCAGGTATGACTTCTGGTCTGATGCGCTTTTCGAACTCATTGTCTGGGGGCACATCCTAAATAAACAAATTCGAAGCACGGATGGGTATATTAGTTTCTTCAAACTTGCAGAGCAACATAAATATTGGCCAACAGTTATCTTACTGGTGCTTTTGCGGGTGGAGGTGGATTCTCTGCTTTCTTTGGTTCTGTCTTGCTCTCAGGAGGAGCAGGAGCAGCGGCGGCAGGAGCTGCTGGTGGCAGCAAAGTTGCAGGTTTTGTTTCCAATTTTGCGGCACTTGGAGCAATTCCCTTTTCAGCAATCTATGTAGGTGATGCATGATTGTTAATGTTAAAATATTCCAAAATGATCTGTAACATATCAATTGATACACGTCTTCTGTCTTTTCTTTAAATATATAATAAAGCTATTTAGCAAACTTTGCAAAATCATTAGATGCTTATGCCAAAAATCTATCCACCTTTTTGAAAAAAAAAAAACAATAAATAGATATGAAGAAAACAAGTAGCAGAATCTAAGAATGTCTAGGAATAAGAGCAAACCTTTGAAGCGTCAGTATGTTTTTCCAACTTCATAGTGTCCTTATCGCACATCTTGTTCTCTTGAAAAATTTCCAATGCATGGGACAAGCTGCACCATGAAAGAGTCATAAACTGAAGATGAGATGATGAAACCAACATACGACAACAAAAAAACGCAGCTACCTTTTAGCAGATAGAATTAATTTTCCATTCCTGTACTCTGGGTCTTTGTTATTCATCAAGTGGTAAGAAACTGCAGATACCACTATCTCCTCAATGTATTTACTAAGGCCCATTGTATCAGATAAGCATATTGAGCTTAAATCAGTACACTCAAGATCGTTTTCTGCAAGAACTTCTGTAATATGGTTCCGATTATCTTGAAACTGAATAATCTTCATATCTTCTTCTAACTGGGAGTTCCAGCTTACAAGGCGATTCTCATTTTCAGGTGGCTTGATGTCTATGTTATATGGGAATAAAGCAGATAACCTGTCATCCAACTCATCCTCATCATCAAAGTCCATATCCACAATTCTTGAGCCGAGGAGTAGCACCGGCCCTTCAAGCTTGGTCAGTAGTTTTTCAAACAAAAGATACATCTTGGGGGATTTGTGAAGAAACTTTTCGACATCTCTTATGTAGAGGACAATCGGGGTCTTCTTAGACACTGAATGCAGAACCTTGTATAACGCTTGTACCAAAATTTTCTCATCAAAGGTCCAGCTGCTAGCACGTCTGAGAGGAGCTGCAGTGTTTGTCGTAGAGAAAAAGTGCACAGTGTGAAGCAGCAGCGCAACAAGAAATAGGGAAGGTAGTATCTACAGTAGGATAAGCAGTGGAAGAAATTCGGCAAAAGATGATACAGCTCACATATGCTTCTTCGTTATTTCCAGCATGAAATAGTGTTAGCTAAAGGGAAGTAGACTTCCAAACATCTATTCCATACCTTCTAAGTAAAAATGTTGAAGTGTGTAGGATAATGTGAACATTGAGGTGTATTGATATAAAGTACATAAACAAAATACTACTTTTAAATTTGTGCCGTACTCATTCGCGTACTCTCGAAAAAAAAAAAATTTGTGCCGTACTTCCGTTGTGACAATAGTAGCATTTAGATGTAGTTTACTACCTTGCAAGTCGGAAATTAATACCAGGTCATCATTTGGCATGCTAAGCAAGTAAGCAGCATACATGAAAATTAATAATTTCCTCAGGGACACGAAATCTATACTGTGCCATTGCAAGTCTTTCAAAAGGATATGCTGACCTGAATTACTTGAAGGGCCCTGCGATGACAGGCTACTCAAATCGGATGAAGTAGATGCGTTTCTTCTGAGCTTGGGCAAGCTGTTCGTACTGTCAGAGCTCCTGGAAATTGCATAATGAAATAAGTGACTGTTTTTTGTGTTTCTGTACTGGGTCCATTATAGTTTAATTATCCCACACCTTAATTTCATTTCTGTCATACTGTTTTGTCTACGCATACCTCCTGCATCATAAAACGGAAGTACATTAATGAATATACTGATGTAATTTCTGAAAGTAGAATATACACCTTGGAATCATATCCTACAGTCCATGCAAGCAACTGAATCCAGTGAGAGCAAATAATATTTTTTCTTTACAGCATTCAGTTTTCATGAAGGCTAAGTTATGTAAAGTCAAGTGTAATGGCTCAATATGCTTTGTTGGCATGAATGTAGTGGATTAGAAAATTATTTTATTTCTAAATAAACAGAAACTTAATTTCCTTTTCAAGAAAGCAGCAGGAACTTAATATAGTCTACCAGTTCGTCAGGTCTTGTAATTCTCCAGAACTTCGTTGTCCAAGTACTTCTTTCATTCATAGAATAGATGAAGTCAAACACACACCGAATACATATTACTAAGACCTTCTTCTTTATTAATGAAAATGGCAAATCTTTTGCCTTGTTTCAAAAAAAAAAGACAAGGCATACATCATGTCTTCTATGAATAAAAATGAACTCAAGATATGAGGATTCTAGTGCATGAAATCACTAAATTAGTGCGATATTGATATGAAATCACTATATTAGAGTAGGGATATTCTCATCAACTGGCAAGCACTGACCTGGGTTTCAAAGATTTTTTTTACTTAGGTAAACACTGAAGTAGGCTACTAGAGACAGCAAACAAAAGCCTGGAGCTGTTGAGCACTACCACTAAAGAAAGTGAATAGTTGAACAATATGAACTAAATGCTCAAGTGTCACCTCTGGATTGCTCCTTTTGTGGAGCCCTCGTAAAAGATTGGAGTAATCCTGACATCTTTTCCAGAGTTGTCTCAGAGATGGATCTTGTAACAGGCTGATAAGAAGAAAATACTCTCTTAGAAAATATCTACCGAAACTCATTTCTCTTGAACTAGGAAGACTCTGACACATGGGCGCAATAATCTCGGAAATCAGAGACCGGAGGCTATTATGGAAACATAATTTTAAGATGAAAAGCAGAACCAGTGGTATGTTAAGGTCTTTACCTGGTCGCTGACACCAGTTCCATATTTGCCATGAAGCTGAAAGGAAGAATATTCCATTACATGTCTACCCTCACTGAAGGAATCATGCTCCAGCCAAACTCACCTTTATGAGGAAATCTGTAGGATCCAGCAAGAGGATTTTCGCTTCAAAATAGTGCGCGAGCGCCTTGGCGAGCATCTGCTGGTAAAGCTCTTCAAGAGAGGAACTTGGTCTTAAATTTAGTGGGAAGCAGAGCAACAGTGATTAAGGAACTCCTTGAACTGTTGTGATGAAGATTGATTACCTGCAGGGCCTGACAGCAGGATGGCACGGCTAGCTGGAGCGAGATTCCTGGTGTACTTAGAGATCTCTGCTTGCTTCAGGTGAACATAGGCGGCGCTCGTCAGCACAACACGAGTTTGCTCACTGCAAATGGGCGTGTTGGAGGGGAAAAACACACATCGATTATCTGTAATAGGCGAAAGACAGAGTAGCCAATACAGATCCTAAGCCTAACGTGTGCGATCTAGCGCTGATCTAATGTGGGTGAGTGATTATCGGTGTGGAACCCAATTGAGAACTCAAGGTTTCATCAGAAAAGTGACACCAAGACGCTTCGTAAATTCATTATCTCTGAACCTCTGTTTCCCCCCTGACAGGCAACATCCTATTTTCAAGCGATCATGTGGCTGCCTTTCATGGACATCTTGGAAAGCAAAAACGTATTTGACTGCTATTAGAAACTGAAAAAATGTAAAAAAATCAACGAGGTACGCTAGAATATCACTCTGAAGTCTGAATCACTCATTTCTTTGACAGCGTCCAGAAGCAGAGTCCCTCCTTATTCGGATCTCTCATTTATGTTTTACGAATATGCTTTTTGCTAAAGGATGGGGGGAAACTAAGTAAGATGTCGGAGAAGCGATGAAATAAACGAGATCACAAACATAGGTGGCTCGCAGCCAAATATGAATTGAGACAAAAGCTTTAGAATTTTGTAAACACCGTTATAAGTTGTCCAAGTTGCCACAAATATGTCAAATCTGTTCCATGAAGATCACAATCATAGAAAAATGAAGGGATTTTTTCTCCCCAAAAAGAGCCGACCAAAAAACTGAGAGGATGCAAGGTGGCGGGACAGTTTCATGAAAGCTTGAGAGTCTTCGTGTTTCCTTGGTGCGCAGCCAGTCTCGCCGTCACACATACCTCCGACATCACCATGGTAGTATGGGAACGTTACCTGAGGTAGTATGGGAACTCGTCGAAGGTGACCTTGCTGTCCTTGCCGTCGATGACGAGGCGGCGGAGCTCCTGCTCCACCCGCTCCAGCGTGACCCCCGCCCGCGCCGGACCTCCCGACCCTCCGCCGGCCCACGGCGCGGACGCCAGCCCCAGCCCCACGCCGACGCCTATCCCGATCCCCACCGCCGACATCACCATGTGCTTCCCCTCCATGCTGCCCGGCCGCCTCTTTCTCCGACGGCGAATAACCTTGCGTCAGCACCAAAGCTCCTCCGGCGATGTCGTTTGCCTGACGACGGTGGCTAAAACTAAAAGAGGGTGCAGAGAGATCAACGGGGAACGGACGATGACGACGAGAGCATCGTCAGGCTAATAATGGGTGGTTTGGCGAGATGGATGGGAAGGGGAGGGGGTGGCGGGCCTCTCTGCTCGCTCGCTCCTTGCGGGGCTGCCGCGATGCAGGCTTCTCGTCGCTTCTCCGATATGGCATGCAATGGAGAGCCGGCACGCGGGCGCGTACGTGTGCAGTGAGCTGTAGTAGTATATCAAAGGGATCAGGATGGGCATGGGCATGGGCCTGGCGTGTGTGTATCATTGCAGTTGTTTGGGGAGGTGGCGTTTACATGCATGGCCTTTCGGTTATAGGGCTTCTGGATTTAGTTGGAGGTATCATAGGTATAGGTAGCAGTAGCACCATACATTTTATGCACAAAAAATGTTGAAGTATTTCTGTAATTAATGACGAGAGATCATTTTGGTATCATAGACAGATATTGCGTTACAACACGTAGAATAAAAAAATTAATGTCAAATTTATCTTGTACACTATTTCGTATTAAGATTTTACAAATTAATAAATATAATAAAATTATGGTATTACTAAATGATATCATGCATTATAAATGTAGTATCATATGCATGATACTACCAAGTATGACCAACGCTACGGGTGGAGGCGTACCAAATTAAACATACAACTAGAGCCTATTTAATTCTTTTTATAGGAACCTTGGAGCATTGAGTCCTTTGGGTTTGTTGTGGTTTGTAGACTGAATTCTATAAGATTTTCTTTCGAAATAATTCTCCCTTCTACGTTTAATTAGAAGCATTAGCATACGATGAACCTTCTTGAATTCATACGATAAACACTAGTATCATAAATCTTCTCGAATTCATACGGTAAACATTAGTATCATATTATACTATGGAGCATTTGGCGGCGAGGCAACTCAGTTTAAGCAGATAAACAGAGCCTATTTAATTAATACTCCCTCCGTTCCTTTCTATAATGCCTATTGTTTTTTCACATTTGTTTCAGAATATAAGAGTAAAGCTATGTTTTTTTCTGCAAAGAACCCCTTCCACCGATATGGTCAAGTCCAGAAAATCTGGAAACCGATCTGGTCATGTATTTCTGAGATCTGTTTTCAGTTTCCTATATTTTCTGTGGTATCGCTAGGGGGTTTTGTGTGAAAAAATAGCTCGCGCTAATTTCCGTGCCAAAAAATAATAGGCACTATAGAAAGGAACGGAGGGAGTATATTTTATAAGAACCTTGGAGCATTGAGTTCTTTGGGCCTTTTTATTTTTAGATTGAATTACAAAATATGTTTTAGAAGTAATCATTCTACATTTTTTACAAAATTAGTATCAAATGCATGATACTAGAGCCTATTTCATTCTTTTTATAGCTAGGAACCTTAGAGCATTGAGTCTTTTGGGTTTGTTGTGGTTTATAGATTGAATTCAGTAAGATTTTTTCGAACTAATTCTCCCTTCTACGTTTTATTAGAAGCATTAGCATACCGTGAACCTTCTTGAATTCATACGGTGAACCTTCTACGTTTTATTAGAAGTAATCCTTCGTTGTACATTTTTTACAAAATTAGCATATACTAAATCTTCTTGATAAAATTCGTAGGCTTTTTGGACAAGCTTTGCCACACATGAAATTATGTAGAATTAGAATGAGAGGCCTGTATGTATTTTAAATCGTAGTAACCAGAGAGGCCTTAAAGTTTCTAACCTACTAATATGGGTTTATAAAGTTTCTAACGTTGACAATGATGTCTGAATTTGGAGATAACTTCCGGAAATTCGAAATGGAACTCAGGACCAGATGATCCCTTTATCCAGACCAACCAATTGCTCCGAGATTTGTGTTGGCAGGTGTATTTTCTGACGTATTGTCAGCTCCACCCAGAAATAGGAACAGTGGACGTTCCACCACCAGCCCAAATTAATGCCGTCTTTTCCGTTGTGATGTGAGCGGTACAAACGGAAGGCCAGCATCCTGAACCGATTTGTTGGACGCCTGAATTGCGATTTCTTGCAGAATCGCTGGCTGATTCCAGGGGGAGTTTCCTTTTTTCAGCTGCGATAATTGGTGGCCCCAAACCCAAAATATGTTTCTGCTATTCGGCGCACGCAAACGAAAGTAGTAGTAGTACGAAACAGTGGACGAGGATTTTGCTACTGTATTATGAAATTGTGACCAGCTAAGCCTCCTGAACTGCTAACCAGAGTAGACACGAGAATGCAAACTTTGCATACATGACACGGTTAGTAACATGAGAAGTGCTATTTGTAACAAGATTAAAGCTCAAAGAAATCTCCTGTATCAAATCCATCCGAGCTGCTCCCGCTCCCAATGCAGCCGGTGGCCAGACGCAGCAGCGTCCCCCACCTTCCATTTCTCGTCCTCACATTGCCGCGCTAGTTCATATGGCCAAATCCCAAGCTCACCGGCTTCCACAGAGCTCCGGTAGCAGCAGCAGGTCCACTCACCCGTGGTGACGCTCTATGCCGCGCGCGATGCATGCCCCGACTTGGCCGCCGCGCGTTCCCCGCTCTCCCTGGACGGCCCTATCTGAACGCGCTTTCTCTGCACGGTCCTCTCACGTCTGCCTGACGCTCTCCGCGCTGTCTCCCTGCCCGCGCGTCGCCTCCTCCGGCCGCCGCCTTCGTCCAGCCAGGCGACTGAGGATTGCCATGTCCGGTTGACTCCGCGGAATCTGCAGGCACAGGGCCATCCACGCCATCTAGTCCGCTTGCAACATCGCCCACACTCGTCCCCCCCAGCACGGTCACACCCGCCGCCGCCGGGCCTGCGTTGCTACTGACGGAATCCCCGCCGTGCAAACTCTCCAGTCCTGCCTCAGCCGGGTACGCATCGTATATGGGTAGGCTGCGATTTGATTCCAAAATTTTTCCATTAGAATCAATCTACGATTCGCACACCACGCGCCCCGCGAAACAAGAGAAAAAACCGCGCACCTGCGCAGTCCGTCTCTCTCCCGGCGGCGAACAAGAAGAAGAGAAGCCACTCGAGAATCTGCCCCCGGCCTCTCTCCTGGTCACCGCCTCTGCAAAATCGCCCCAGCCGCCGCACACGAAGAAGAAATCAGGACAAGGGGAATAGGCCTTTGGATCCCGATGAGGGTGGCCGCAGGCTTCCGCAGGCCCACTAAGCCGCGCCATGAAAAAAACGCGTCCTGGACGTCGTGGACAACCTGCTAACTCAAAGCGGGCTTTGTGGCCCAGTACCGCTTTGCCCTCTTGGCCCGTCTCCCGCACCGCAATATTCTCCACTCCGTTCGACGCCCAGTCCAACCCAATCGCCACCGTGCTCCGGCCAGACAGGCCGCCGCCGCCGCCATACATGGCCAAGGCAGGCCGCCGCCGCCATACTTGGCCAAGGCAGGCCGCCGCTACAGCCGTACTCAAGCGAGGGTAGGCCGCATCGCACACATGCGAGGCAGATCGCGAGCGCCACCGCCCCCGCCCGTCGACCTACTGCTCAGCCGGAGCGGGCTTCCTGTCGCTCGTCCCCGACGGCGCCGACGCGGTCTCCGCGACGGCCACAACGTTCGAGGCCACCAGCCTCCCGCCGCGCGCCTGCTGCCGCTGCGGGGCCGCAAGGTGTAGGCCGCTCTAGTGCGGCACCGGGTGCTCCTCGTGGCAGAAGAGGTGCGTCTTCCCGGCCGAGATGGCGGAGAGGAGCGCCATGGGCATGGACCCGAGCTCGCGCGGACTCGTGGAAGGAGAATGCGCTGGGAAAGTGGAGGAGCTGGCGGCGCTGGACGCCATCGACATGTCCGGCGATGTTCCCGTTTCAGCTGGCAGCGATGGGTAACACGCGCGGACGCAGGTACCTGCCAAGCCTGCACTGTCCGCGTACGTGCGTCCGCAGGGGCCTGCTTGTCCTGCATTTTGCACTGGCGGCCAACGCGGCCAAAGCGGGCTCTTCCGTGGACTTGTCCACCTACATCCATACCTTTGGATCGGTAGGGAAATTTCGGGTCTACCCAAATCCTGGACCACGGTCCTCCAACACATGTTCCACAGTCCAGCTCGGCAGCGCCGTCACGCGGCGATCCACCCAGAGCCGACGCGGGCACACGTCCGTCTCGTATCTGCAGGCCCACCGCCATTATAGCTTACCGTATTTGCTTTGTACTGCGATTTTCCGCACGCCGTATCTGCACACGAAATTATGCTGACACGAATCCCCACAAGCAGACCAACGATGCAGATAACGAGATCATCTAGACCCATGTCCCAAAACGCCTCTCCCGATAACTTCCAAATATATATGTGATATATATTTCTTTGCCTAGCTGCTGTGTTTGCTTTCTCCAGATATCTAATTTTCGCAACACGTCAGCAGTCGCAGAACTGTAACAAGGTCAAATGATAACTACGACATAGCGCCTTTGTAATATGCATTTCGTTCACAATAATGCTAGGCTTACGGGATTTTTCCTATAGGGAAGTTGTACAGGATGAGGTGAACCGGTTGGTGCAAATCTTTTGCCTCCCGTGATTTCAGCAACTGCAAGGAATCTCAGATTTCCAAGTCGCCACGTAACTCAGATTCCGTAAGAAAACTCCCGTAAGTATAGCATTGTTGTTTCGTTCACATCGTAATAATTTGACCATCAAGACTAAGTAGGAGTAATGGCTACAATATTAGTTTTATTATCACGGTTCTCTCTTGCACACACACTGGTGGAAAAAGGGCCTTTGGTCGCGGTTGGCAACTGCCATTAGTCGCGGTTGCGCAACCGCGACCAAAGTAGCGCGACTAAAGGCCCCCCCCCCTTTAGTCGCGGTTCCTTACGAACCGCGACTAAAGGCCCGTCCACGTGGGCCGCAGGCGAGCGCCAGGGCGGAGGACCTTTAGTCGCGGTTCTTCTGGCCAACCCCGACTAAAGGCCTCCGCAGGGTTTAGGGTTTAGCCCCCCTCCCCCTAAATCTGGTTTCTTTTTAATTTGTATTGTTTTATTTCTTTTGGGTTTTAATTTTGAAGGAGTTTCACATATTCTACGGTACTACATACATGCATATGAATGTACAATTTCAAACAAATTTGAAATTAGAACCAAAAAGAATTCAAAAGGAATATACAATATATATTCAATATCGGATGACCATATACAATATATATTCAATATCGGATGACCATATACAATTTTGAACAAGTTTCCATCCATAATTTAGTGCATATGAAGTTCTACGTTATCGTAATGGTGTTCTCCTCTAGGATCGATGACTTCCCTCGCCAACCATCCAGCTAGTTCCTCTTGAAGTGGTCGGAAGCGAGCTTCTGGACTAAGCGTCTTCCGGAGGTTATTCCTCATGATGTTGTTTTCACACTTCTGGTCCCGCTCATTGCAGTATCTCCGGATCCTCTCACAAACATAGTATCCACATAGATTGGTCCCCGGTGGCTGAATATCCCCAGTCGTCCGCACTGCCATTTTAAATTGTAGCTCTTTTTTGAATTCACCGACCTTTTTATCTACGAACCGTCTCCAAACCCTACGAGGCAAAGAAAATTAAATGAACAAGAGAGTTATTAATTAGTTACTTGATATTAGGAAATGATGAACGAAATAGGCCGATCGATATAGAGCGCAAATGAATGAAAATAATTACTTTTGCATCATTTTTCTCATGTCGGCCCAAAGCGCCGGATCCATATTCGAGAGTCGTGGACGAGAACTGTGGAGGTGTGAAATTGAATTACCATAAGAATCCGGTGGAACACAACGGACACGATACATGCACGATCATGCATAACTCATCGATTAGCCACATACCATGCATGGAGTAAACAAAAGAGAATGTGCTCAAGACAGAAACACTCACCCAAAATGGTAAGGAAATAGAATATCACTTTTGAGTTCCTGTTTTCTAAAAAACCGCCACAGGTCATCCTCCAAGTCGTCGGGGTGGTGTTCTAACACATATGAATTAACGATTTGTGGGTCAATGAACCCAACATCATGGATGTTCCTTATTCGCATTTCCCGCTTCTTCATTCTGCATAATAGCGTACACAACAAGATAGTTAGGACAATATATATATATATATATATATATATATATATATATATATATATATATATATATATATATATATATATATATAGTGCAGGCAATGAACGAGATGGGGTAGAAATTAATAAATCACTTACAGAACGTAGCAACTGATGATAGATTTGTCGAGGTCGCGCAGATTGAACAGCTGGAACAATTCACTCCGATGAATTTGTATATAGTAATGTTTGAAGTGATGCTCTTATCTAACTTCCGCATAAATATAGTCTTTGGCGTTTTTAAGTTTTATGTAACCCTTGTACCAATTTAGCAGACCTTTCATTTGTCGAGGTAGATCCTCTTCTGCGCGGGCTCGACGAGAGGGCCATTCTTCACATATGTAAATACTACGTCCTTCATTGGCGCCTCATCAAGGCCTAACGGTGCACGAAGAATGATACCTAAGTCGGTCGCTTGTTCTACGGCACTCGTTACAGTCAATCCATGTGCTGCCGCAGCTGCTATGATATCGGGGGCATCCGGACCGGCGGCTTGCACTATGAGCGGGGCGATCGATTGTTTACTTTGTTCCCCGAGCTGGGCAACTTCTTTCCCCCTTTCTAAATTTTTCTCGGCCTCCTCCAAGGCTTTCTTCTCCGCCAACTCTTGGTTCCTCTTGAACGCGAGTGCTTGCCTACGAAGTTCCACGTAAATAGTCGTCGTGCAGATTCTTCGCGGCTTGGGACGGTGTGTTCAAAAATGACTTAGCCCAGCTCTTTTCCTTGTCAGAAAATACTTGCTTGGGCTCGGGCTCTCTTTTCTTCTTGCAGTCCGCCTTCCATTTCTCATATTCAGCAGCCGCGTGTGCGTCGACTTCCTCGGCACTACGTTCCCAAGGCCTTGTGGGGAGAGGCTTCAGTGATGGCTCTGGTATCTTTGTGGTTCTAGGTACATAAGGGTCCGGGTTAATAACCCGGGACTGCTTCGCTTCTTCGCGGAGGTGGATTGGGGGCGGTGTCTGATCACCCGCCGGACGAGGACTGGGGGGCGGCGTCTGCTTACCCGCCGGAGGTGAATTGGGGGGCGGCGTCGGCTGACGTGAAGGAGGTGTAGGTGAAGCACCACCACCACCACCGCCACCGCCACCGTCACCGCCACCGCCACCGCCACCGCCACCGCCACCACCACCACCGTAGGGGGTGGACTTGTTGGCGCCTCGCCTGGAAACATGATAAATTTCTTCTGCCATAGAATGAACTGGCGCTTGACATCTCCAAGTCTTTTCACCCCTTCAGGTGTAGCAATGTCAATGTCCAGGTCCTCAAACCCTTGGACTATCTCCTCCACCGTGACACGAGCATAGCCATCTTGAATGGGGTTGTTGTGGTGGAGTGCTCCAGGTGGTAAAGCACTGCCGATGGCTACCTTCATGGACATGTTCCCGATAGGATAATACATATGACATGCTTTCATCTCCTTTATATCGTCCACGGGGTAGCGAGGAGGCTCCGGTGCAGTAATTTCGACCACCAGAGGCTCCGGTGCAGTAATTTCGATCATCGGTGCACCAGCCGGTGAGGCCTCCGTGGAAGCCACGCTGCTTCTTCTCCGCTGCTGGCTTCCGAGATCCATTGGATGATCTTCATGCTGCGCCCGAGTTGCATCTCTTTCGGCTACTAGTACACTCACAGTTTTCTTCATCACATCCATTTCCGTTACCAACTTCGCCACAACATCTGCATCCCGATCCATCTTTCTCTTACGGCTTCTGTAACCGTACGGGTCATCGTTCTGGGGGAACCCTACTTTCCACGAAATGGGCCCCATGCCTCGTACACGTCCTCCGTGTTCAGGATTCCCGAGGGCTTTTGTCAGGGCGTCGTTCTCTCTGTTGAACTTGATCCTCCCCTCTTGAGCATCCCTCATTGCCTCAATAAGCTTTTGGGTGGGTTTAATTATTTTGCCCTGATAAACACACTCCCCTGTCTCCGGGTTCAGCGATCCCCCATGCCCGTACCACCAGCTTTTGGCCCTTGGGTCCCATCCCTCCGTACCTGGACGGATTCCTCGCGTCCTCAGCTCGTTCTCCATCTTCTCCCACCTAGGCTGCCAAAAGCGATACCCTCCTGGCCCCATAATATGATTGTACTCCTTCTTGGCCGCATTCTTCTTATTTTTTTTCGACATTTCAAGGAACTGCTCCGATTTCTTTTGCTTCACAAATTCTGGCCAATCATGTTGCAGTTTCTCATATTGTCCTTTGAAATCCGGAGTCTTGCCCTGCTTGACAAAGTCATGGGCTAGATTTTGCTTGTATTTCCGGAATGCGTTGGCCATCTTAGAAAGAGCGAACTGTTTGACTAGCTTGCACCTCTCCTTGTTTTCCTGAATCTTGTTACCCGCCTCATCGTATTTGCGGTATTCCGGAGGTAGAACGAAATGTTCCATAAGCTTGTTGAAGCAATCTTTTTTTGTTCTCTTATCGACAAAAGTGAAACCAAGACGTGCCTTCTTTGGCTCATTCCACTCCTGGACGGTGATCGAGACGTTGTCTCTAACAACGGCTCCGTATTGGCTGATAAACTTGGTGGCGTTCTTGCTGGGCTCCAGCGGCCTGCCGGTTGCTTCCTCGACAACCTCGATGGTGCATGTTTCGTTTGGTTTCATCGTCTTGGTTGCGCCACGCTTTGACGACGTACTCGATTTTTTCGACAATCCGGCCGAGGGCTAAAATAAGAAAGAGTCGCGCGCGTTAGTACACACATATTTATTCAAATCAGTTAGTTTGTATCACCAGAGGCTCAATGTATATATATACCTCGGCGCCAGAGGTGGTTGCTACTTCCAATTGAAGATCGTCGTTTATCGACGTTTCTTCGGCATCATCTTGCTGACGGCGCCCTTCATCTTCACCCTCAAGGTTCAGATAAGAAGAGATATCATCTTCTTCTTGTCCGGTCGGCACATATAGAATATCGCCTTTTATGATGCCGAACATATGGTCTTCAGCGTCCGGATCATAGTTGTCCAGAATCGGGTCAGCTCTATCGTCCGCCATATGTCAGTCCTGAAAACATGTAGTCAAAACAAATTAATTGTGTATATGCTAGCATTATCATATCTCTTCTACATATAAAGAGAGAGGGCGACGAGGGAGGCGAGAGGGGGGACGCAGTGATCGCGTGACCGAGAGAACGGTGGTGGTGGTGAAAGGGGGGACGCAGTGACCGCGTGACCGAGAGACCGGTGGCGGTGGCGAAAGGGGGACGCAGTGACCGCGTGACCGAGAGACCGGTGTGGCGGTGACCGAGAGGGCGGTGGCGGTGCCGAGGACACATAACCCTCGCCGCCCCCTCTCGATCCCAAATAAAATTTTGTTAAGTTAAAATTTTGATCATTAAGTCTAAATTTTGTTAAGTAAAATTTTTCTTAAGTTAAAATTTTGATCATTAAGTCTAAATTTTGTTAAGTTAAAATTTTGATCATTAAGTCTAAATTTTGTTAAGTAAAATTTTTCTTAAGTTAAAATTTTGATCATTAAGTCTAAATTTTGTTAAGTTAAAATTTTTCTTAAGTTAAAATTTTGATCATTAAGTCTAAATTTTCTTAAGTTAAAATTTTGATCATTAAGTCTAAATTTTGTTAAGTAAAATTTTGTTAAGTTAAAATTTTGATCATTAAGTCTAAATTTTGTTAAGTTAAAATTTTGATCATTAAGTCTAAATTTTGTTAAGTAAAATTTTTCTTAAGTTAAAATTCTGATCATTAAGTCTAAATTTTGTTAAGTAAAATTTTGATCATTAAGTCTAAATTTTGTTAAGTAAAATTTTAGTTACATTAAGTCTAAATTTTGTTAAGTAAAATTTTAGTTACATTATACTATTACATGTGTAAATTTTTGTTAACCTAACACATTTTTGTTAAGTAAATTTTTGTTATGTCAAAATTTCGAGGGAGTACAAAATTATATACATTATACTATATATTACATATTTGTTAAATTTTGTTAAGTCAAAATTTTGTTAGTATACAAATTTTTAGTTAAGTTAAAAAAACAAAAAAAAACAAAAAAAAACGAGAGAGGCAGGGGCGCCGGCCGTGTACTGGCGCTCCCCGCGCCCTCTCTCTCTCTCTCCCGGGCGCAGCGCGCGGTATACGGTGGGCGGCGGCGGCGGGCAAGCGGCGGCGCCAGTGAGTGGGGGCGCGCGGTGGCGCCGGCAAGCACACAACGCGCGGCTCTCTCGCGCGGGGAACGGCGGTGAGCGGCGAGCGGCGCGGTTGTTGGCGTCGGGGACGGCGAGACGTACGGCGGCGGCGCGGTCGAAGAACGGGGCGGCACGCGTTCGGCGGCTCGGGCGCGGCGACGGCGGCGTGAGGAGCGGCAGCGACGGCGGCGTGAGGAGCGACGGCGACGGCGGGCAGGGCTTCGCTGCAGATCGAGTTCGTCGTTCGCGCGGAGAAGAAGATGAACTGGCCGCTCGCCGCCGCGCGCGTATTTATAATAACCCCCCCTTTAGTCGCGGTTGGGGAGGCGGCCCGCGACTAAAGGGTACCCTTTAGTCGCGGTTGGCCACACCAACCGCGACTAAAGGGTATTTTCGCCGGGTTTTCGTTTCCCGCGGAAAAATACCCTTTAGTCGGTATTTTTTCAAATTACTTTTCTTTTTCAAATTAATTTTCTTTTTCGAATTACTTTTCTTTTTCGAATTACTTTTTTTTTTCAAATTACTTTTCTTTTTCAAATTACTTTTCTTTTTCAAATTACTTTTCTTTTTCAAATTACTTTTCTTTTTCAAATTACAAATAATATATTAAAAAGTAAAGAAAAATAAAACTAATTCATTTCAAAATCTGAAAAATACATATAATATATCAATAAATTTAGAAAAATAAAACTAATTCAATTCAAAATCTTAAAAATACAAATATTATATCAAAAAATTCAGAAAATTAAAACTAATTCATTTCTAAATGTTAAAAATACAAATAATGTATGAAAAAATTCAGGAAAATAAAACTAATTCATTTCTAAATCTTAAAAATACAAATAATATATCAAAAAAATCAAAAAAATAAAACTAATTCAATTCAAATTCTTAAAAATACAAATAATATATCAAAAAAATCAGAAAAATAATATATCAAAACATTCTTTCTTCCCGCCACTTTCTTCCCGCCACTTTCTTCCCGCCTCTTTCTTCCCGCCACTTTCTTCCCGCCTCTTTCTTCCCGCCTCCTGTCTTCCCGCTCCCATTTTTCCCGCCATTTGTCACTACATATAGGTAGCCCGGCTTGGCCAGCATTATCACATCTCTACAATCTCTCATCACTCTCTCATGGCTTCCACCGCACCCACTCTAACCTACCCGGCGGGTGGAGGAGCTTTGCGCCTCGAACTACCCTTGCCCTCCGGGCTACCGCGTCCCCGCGTTTGGAGCCTAAGCGCCGGCGGCGGTGCGGTCCCTCCCGTCCCTCAGGGTACTGCGCGCCGGGCGGCCATCACGAACCACTACTACCTCGACCTCACGCCGGAGCAGCGGATGAATCCCCGCTGGCATCCCGATAACCAGCATACTTGGGACGCCTTCTTCATCAATCGGCGTGAGAGGGCGCTCGCCAGGTATGAGGAGGACGGTCTGCCTCCTGGAAACTTCCACGAGGCCGGCCGTCGGCTATGGTGGTACGGCCGGACTCTGCAGAGCGTCATGGACTACATCACGGCCGGCGATATCCCCCGCCTGCGCTACCCTCGATTCGAGCCACGAGCGCCGCCCGACAGCTGACGACAGCAGCGGCAGCGACGACGCCGGCAACTGAGACGGCGACGACGACCCGGACCACGGCGGCGACTCTGAAGACGACGAGTATGCATATTATACGCCTAGGCAGGAGTATGACTAAATCACTCCAAATTTCCTGTATGCAGGAGTATGACTTAGTCACTCCAAATTTCCTGTATGCAGGAGTATGACTTAGTCACTCCAAATTTCATGTATGCAGGAGTATGACTTAGTCACTCCAAATTTCATGTATCATCAGTGCTATCTCGAGTCAATTGAATCATTCGAAAATGGACACCAAACACATCACGGGTAATATAATTCACATGATTCATTCAACAAAGTTTGGTACAATAAATTATTACACATCATTTCTTCCCTTGTGTCCCCTTGCTTACGATTGTGCCGTATCCATGGAGCATCCTCATCATTTAACTTAATGCTTGGGTCAGTGTTCACTTTGAAGGGCGGAATTTCAGCAAACATATTATAATCTTCTGACATGTCTGTCTTGTCCTCCACTCCCACGATGTTTCTTTTCCCTGAAAGAACAATGTGGCGCTTTGGATCATCGCATGATGTACTGATCGTTTTCTTATCTTTCCGTTTCCTCGGTTTGCTACTCATGTCCTTCACATAGAAAACCTGAGCGACATCTTTCGCTAGGACGAATGGTTCGTCAAGGTAACCAAGATTGTTGAAATCCACCATTGTCATTCCGTATTGCTGGTCCACCTTTACCCCACCTCTGTTAGCTTGAACCATTTGCACCGGAACAAAGGGACCCTAAAGGAGGGTCCATAGTCAAGTTCCCATATCTCCTCTATGTAACCATAATATGTGACCTTTTGCCCATTCTCGGTTGCTGCATCAAAGCGGACACCACTGTTTTGGTTGGTGCTCTTTTTATCTTGGGCGATCGTGTAAAATGTATTTCCATTTATCTCGTACCCTTGGAAAGTCATTATAGTCGAAGATGGTGTCTTGGCCAACATGTACAGCTGATCTACAACCTTATTGTCATGCATTAAATGTTTTCTCAACCAACTGCCGAAAGTCTCCATGTGGGCCTTCCTAATCCAGGATTCAGGCTTCCCAGGGTTGTCCGAGCGTAAAATATTCTTGTGTTTCTCAAAGTACGGAGCCACCAAGCTGGAATTGGTCAGAAGCGTGTGGTGTGCTTCATCGTAGAATGGCCGTCCATACATATCGTTGATTTCCTTCCGATCGTGCCTTTTCCACTTAGTCTCCCCTCGTGCCACGATTGAGGAAGACCAATCGGCTTAAGGTCAGGAACAAAGTCAACACAAAACTCAATTACCTCCTCATTTCCATAGCCCTTGGCGATGCTTCCTTCTGGCCTAGCACGGTTACGAACATATTTCTTTAATACTCCCATGAACCTCTCGAAGGGGAACATATTGTGTAGAAATACATGACCGAGAATGGAAATCTCATCGACTAGGTGAACCAGGAGGTGCGTCATAATATTGAAGAAGGATGGCGGGAACACCAACTCGAAACTGACAAGACATTGGATCACATCGTTCTGTAACCGTGGTAGAACTTCTGGATTGATTACCTTCTGAGAGATTGCATTGAGGAATGCACATAGCTTCACAATGGCTACTCGAACATTTTCCGGCAGGAGCCCCCTCAAAGCAATCGGAAGCAATTGCGTCATAATCACGTGGCAGTCGTGAGACTTCAGGTTTTGGAACTTTTTCTCCGCCATGTTTATTATTCCCTTTATATTGGACGAGAATCCTGACGGGACCTTCATACTGCTCAGGCATTCAAAAAAGATGACCTTCTCTTCTTTGGTCAGAGCGTAGCTGGCACGACCTTGAAACCGTTCCGGATACCGGTCATCAGGGTCTTTCAAACTTTGCTGGTCCTGCCGTGCTTCCTTTGTATCATTTGACTTCCCATACACGCCCAAGAAGCTTAGGATGTTCACGCAAATATTCTTCGTAACGTGCATCACGTCGATTGCAGAGCGGACTTCTAGGACTTTCCAATATTCTAGCTCCCAGAATATAGATTTCTTCTTCCACATGGCTACGTGCCCGTCAGCTCCCTTCAGAACTGATTGTCCGCCAGGACCCTTTCCAAAGATGACTTTCAAATTCTTGACCATATCAAATACCTCAGCACCAGTGTGTTCCGCAGGCTTCGGCCGGTGATCTGCCTTGCCGTTGTAATGCTTGCCTTTCTTTCTTACTGGATGACCTTTCGGAAGAAATCGACGATGCCCAAGGTACACGTTCTTCTTACAATTTGGCAAATGTACACTTTCAGTCTCATGTAAGCAGTGCGTGCATGCATTGTATCCCTTATTTGACAGTCCCGAAAGGTTGCTAAGAGCAGGCCAATCGTTGATGGTTACGAAAAGCAACGCTCGTAGGTCAAATTCCTCTTCTTTGTGCTCATCCCACACACGGACACCAGGTCTGCCCCACAGCTGTAAAAGTTCATCAACTAATGGCCTTAGGTACACATCGATGTCGTTGCCGGGTTGCTTCGGACCTTGGATGAGCACTGGCATCATAATGAACTTCCGCTTCATGCACAACCAAGGAGGAAGGTTGTAGATGCATAGAGTCACGGGCCAGGTACTATGGCTGGAGCTCTGCTCGCCAAAAGGATTCATGCCATCCGTACTTAGACCAAATCTTATGTTCCTTGCGTCAGCTGCAAAATCTTTGAACTCTCTGTCGATCTTTCTCCATTGCGTTCCATCTGCGGGGTGTCTCAACTCCCCGTCCGACTTACGGTCCTCTTTGTGCCATCGCAACAACTTGGCATGCTCTTTGTTCCTGAACAGACGTTTCAACCGTGGTATTATAGGAGCATACCACATCACCTTGGCGGGAACCCTCTTCTGGGTTTCTCGCCCTCAACATCGTCACCGGGGTCATCGCCTCGATCTTATAACGCAATGCGGTGCATACCGGGCATTCATTCAAATTCTCGTATTCACCGCGGTAGAGGATGCGATCGTTGATGCATGCATGTATCTTCAGAACCTCTAAACCTAGAGGGCAGACAACCTTCTTTGCTTCGTACGTAGTGGCGGGCAACTCGTTATTCTTTGGAAACATATTCTTCAACATTTTCAGCAAGTTTTCAAATGCCGAGTCAGCTACACCTGCTCGTGCCTTCCATTTCAGCAAATCCCGTCTGCAGCCCAGCTCTTTCCGACCATCATCGCATCCGGGGTACAGCGCCTTCCTGTGATCCTCTAACATGCGATCCAAATTCTCCCTCTCTTTTTCAGTTTCGCAGCGTCTCCGTGCATCAGCAATGGTCCGACCAAGATCATCAACGGGATCATCACGTGCCTCTTCTTCACCTTCCCCCTCACCTTCCCCTTCACCTTCAGCATCCTCCATGAAAGTATCACCGAAATGAGCAAGATAGCTTTCATCGATGAAATCATCCCCTTCTTCATCTTCTTCCATTATAACCCCTCTTTCTCCATGCTTGGTCCAACAATTATAGCTTGGCATGAAACCGTGCCGAAGCAGGTGCATGTGAACATCTCTTGAGGAAGAGTAACCCTTCTGATTCTTACATTTAACACATGGACAGATAACAAAACCCCCCTGCTTGTTCGCATTAGCCACTACGAGGAAATCTTTCAAACCCGTACTGAACTCGCCGGAGAGTCGGTTACCGTACATCCATTGTCGATTCATCTGCATTATTATAATATAAAATATATAATTAACCATCATGCATTTGTTAAACTAACTAGCTACAAACAATATAAATTAAACAATGAACTACACACATGCATATTTTATCAACGACACATCAAAGGTTCAAGTTGCTAACCGCGATCGAGGAGGAAAAAATAAATGAGAAAGCTCAAGTGTGGCTCCAACACTTCATATCATGTTTGTTTCATGCTCTTGGGGCATTTCATCAAACACCTTATGTGCATAAGAGGAACCAAAAGCAAACCTAACACCCACTTGTGAAGTTTGTGAAGAGAATGGCTCCAAATGGCTAAGTGTTGGCTGCTGGATGGGTATATATAGGGGGTGGGGGGCTTTAGTCCCGGTTGGCCTAGCCAACCGCGACTAAAGGCCCTCGGGCACCTTTAGTCGCGGTTGGCCTGGCCAACCGCGACTAAAGCCCCCCACGTGCACCGGCTGGCCACCGAGCGCCCTGGGCCCAGGCCTTTGGTCGCGGTTCGCCTCCCGAACCGCGACTAAAGGTCCCATTAGTCACGGTTCCTACAGCTTCGCGACTTATGGGGCTCACCGGAAGCCTGTTTTTCTACCAGTGACAGTAAGTCTTCCATGCGGATAGAGTGACAGTAGGTCGTCAGCCTGGCAAGTAAATCTCTTATTTTTTTTAAACAAAGCAAGCAACATCGCCTTTTCTTCTCAATCGATCAAAAATAGTACCTTACCACTTCGTTCCAGGGGCCCCTTGGATTTGGAGGCACATTGGATCCTGGTCTTTGTTGGTTGGAGAGCTTCTGTTCTTGTTGTTTTTTTGGGTCTGTTTAGGGTTTATCTTCATCAGATATCGCTAGATTTGATTCATGTTCGTTTTGATCTACATTTCTCTTCGTCGTGAGGGTTGATGCCCTCATGTGTTGGTTCATTATAGCCTTAGTACAATAATTTTCCATTTGTCTACTGCACCAAGCTCTGTTGTGATAAGGGCATCTCCAACGGGCAACGCATTTCAGACGCTCAAATTGTCCGCGGGCGTCCGTTTCCGTCGCCTGGCGGACGTGGAAATGGTCATGCGTCCGTTTGCGTCGGGGGTGGCTCTAGCGGGCTGACGCATTTCCGGCGCGGGCCAGTTTAGTTTAAGAAAATTCAGAAAAGAGATTGTAGCCTCAAATTAGCTCGAATTAGCACGAAATTATAGCCTCAAATTACGTAAATTAAGGTCTAAAATAAGTTCATCACACTTTGCACATGGTACGGTGGAAAGTGGAGTCCAAAAGGGGCACAACAAGGCCTGAACAGCATAAAAAGTCCAAAAGGAGGCCATGGTGCTAGGCGCATGGTGCCGGTGATCAGCTCGCGCGCGGATTTCGGCGCTCCTCTTCATGAACTAGGCCCTGGTGTCGTTGTCGATGCTGCTTAAGTCGGCTAGCATGATCCTTGTGTCCTCTGCACAGGTCTTGGCCTCGGCGTCCATCCTCCAGGCCTCGGTGTCACGCAATTTGGCCTCGGCGTCTGCCTTTTTGGCCTCGACGTCCATCCTTTGGACCTCAATGACCTCTTTCGTGAGGTTGAGGTAGATGATAGATGCGTCCTCTTTTTCCAGACGCTTCTTCTCGTCCCTAGAAGTCATGGTGGCAAGATTCTCGGCCATCATCTTCTCTAGGCTCTGGCTGAACGCAATGGCATGTGCCTCCCGGGCTAGATCGGCCTTGGTAGCCTTATGGCCTCAGGGACGAGGTGGAAGGGCTTGACGGCCATGATCGTCATCTTCGCTGTCGAGGTTAACCGTTGTCCCATTCTTCACAGCTTCATCGTAAGCCGCAAAGCTTGTCTGCCACTTATGCGCGTCCTTGAGCTTCTCCCAACAATGGACCATATGGTAGCCCTTCTTATGCACTGCCTTGAACCTCTCCAAGGCCCGGGATACCTGCAATCACGCCAACGCCGCTAATTATGTACATACAATGATGTAAATAGAATAGAATGATGATGGTTGTCTGTTGTTTACCACTGAAATCACGCCAACACAGCTAATGGGGTGGCTCTTAGTATGTTCGACGGTCGAGCAGAACTTGCTTGTCTCTTGTTTGATGTAGTTCCATCTTTTTCTGATGGACTCTTCTGTGCGAGGGCTTGGGATGTGGTAGGGCGGGTGCATCTTCTTCTTGTTGTACTCTCGCATGACCTTGGCCCCAATACACCTTGCCCTTTTGTTGGGTGCCATTAATACATGCATGGCTTGTTGCCAGCCACGCGTCGCACAAACACTTGTCCTCGTCGTCGATGAATCCTTGTGTCCTGTGGCTCTCCCTTCTTCTTGGTAGCGTTGTCCGTGGTGAGAACATGCCCTGTTGGCGCATCCTCAAAGTCGTCGACGCACACGGGTGTTGGCTGGGTGGGCTGGGTGGAGAACAGCCGTGCGCCATCGATGTCCTCCGCATCTTGCGTCGGTGCCCACTCATCATGCGGGTCCATCCCAACCCCGGCGTCGCCAACGAAGCCGCCGCCGAAGATCATGGCCTTGATGTCTTTATCATTCCGGTCCTTCAAATAGGCCTACGAATGATCGGACGTCAGACGCAAGATACACAGTAGTCGCACACATTGAGAGAGCTCACTTACCGGGTCGTCCATCGTCGGGGCAGTCGGTGACATTTCGTCAAACATGATGCGGGGCACCGGCATGCTCTCCTCCGGCAGCTGGCGCGTCTTGTGTGTCGCGCCCGGGCACGAGTCGCCGCTTCTAGGCGTTTGGTTGAGGTCGGGAACCGGCGCCCTGTTGAACTTCACCGACGCCACGCCGGAGGCGAACCACGACGCCGGGTGGACCTACAAGGGAGCGGGAGTTCCAAGGCGCAGCTGCGAACTTACTGAGCTCATCGACGAGGCCGGAGGAGCAACGCCGGTGATCCCCTCTCGCTTGACGAGCATGTAGGCGTCCGCTAAGCTCGGATGGAGGCCTACTTGCGCGACGCCAGCTTTCATCTGCATCTGCCACGCCTGCTGGTTGGCGTCCAGGGCGGCGACCGGTGCGTTCCTCTCCTTCAGGCTCTTGCGCCGGCCGCGACGCTTCGCGGCCTCGATGCCTTTCTCCTCCTTGGACAACACCTTCTTTGCTGCCTTTGGCTTAGCGTCCCGACCACCGGTGGCGGCCCGCTTTGGTTCTGCCAGAGCTGCAACCTCCATTCTGGCTATGGTCGTGGCTATGAGGAGCGTGGGGCGGCAGCGGGTGCGAGGGTTACCTCGAAATCCATGGTGGTGGATGCGGCGGCGAGGACGTGCATCGCTTCTGGACTGCTCGCGCTGGTCTACTTTGATTTTTCGTGCGGGGAATGGACACTAGTGGGAATGTTATCGGCCTCCTTGTCACTGACGTCATTTTCGGCGGACACTCGGCGCGACCGCGGAGCGTCCGCGGCGACGCAAACCTGACGCAACTTTGCGTCGCCCCGCTGGGGGCCCAGACGATTTTTGGTCACGGCGGACGCAAACGGTCGTTCAACATCCATTTCCGTCGCGCCGTTGGAGATGCCCTAAATGCTTGGCTTCATTAAAGGAAGGGCGAGAATGGCCGTCCGCCGAGCTCGACTCGTGACATCGGGATCAACTTGAATGCATCTCCATATAGGGCGCGCTTGGTTGCCTGGGCCAAAAACCTGCATGCCTGCGCCAGCGAGATGGGAGGCATTGCGCGTTGCGAATGGCCCATGTGCCACTTTTGGCGGGTCGTTTGGTAGCCTGTGCGTCCTTTTGCGCCAGAGAAGGAACCCAGGCCCCGTCGTTTGGTTGCCCGTTTCCAGCCCATCTTGCACGCATGAAAACAGGAATTTGCTGTTTGGTTGCTCAAATCACAAGTCCATATCCTTACCACAATTCAAATAGGGTGAGATTACCATGCCATGGCATCTTACATACGATCAGAGACCACTCAGAAGAACAAGATCCTGACGATCAGCATGATGAGGAAGGCGATGATGTAATCTTTCACCCGTCTGGGACGTACCTCCGGCGGTGCTCCATGTAGAGCATGTACTTCCTTCGGCGGCAGCTGTGCTAATGACACTGGCTCATCGATGGCATGATCTTCCTGCAGCTCCTCTTCTAGGAAGCTGAGGTACTCTTGGTGTGCCTCCTCCAATGTTGCATATCCTCGGTAGCTGTTGTTGGAGTAGCCATTGACCTGATCTTGATAGACTCTCCATGAGCTGTAGATTCCTCGAACCCGCCCGCGAAACACCACATACCACTAGCATGGCAAAAGAAGAAGTTAGCAATCACAACAATGAAGCAATTCAGAAATGAGCAATTAAACAAGACAAGTGTTGACAGCAAATCTGAAACTAACATGGGCATGCATATCATTCCAAAAGTCATTCAAAAGTTCATCCTACACTACCGTGGTGTCGTCGTACCACCACAATAAAAGTGGGTGTCTCATCCTAACACCGCAAAGTTCACCATCACCTGAGGGGTTAGTATATACCACCTCATCATACTTACAAAAGGGGACCAAATGTTTTTCATCCTAGCTATTGCGAGAATATACATCATCATCATCATCACCATCTCCATGCATGCAACCCCGATCCACCCCCTCAAGGGCACCACTACACCTTGCCGTGGTACTTGCCAAGGCAGTTCATCAGCTAGAGGACGCGGTGTGGCTCGATCATGCCGACGAAGCTGGATCCCTGGGCCTTGTGGTCGACGAGGTGGCTAAGGGCGACCATGAGATCATCCTCGGTGAAGCCAAGCATGTCCATGACCGCGTTGTACAGGTCAGGGTGCATGTCCATGGGCTTGTTCGCCCTGATGGCCAGTGCGATCTCCTTCACAGCAACATTCATGTTGGTGAAGGCCACCAGCTCGTTGTCCGCGAAGGCACCTCTCTTCCTCTTGCCGGCGGTCGGCTTCTCAGGCGCGTCGGCGGGCTTGTCAGCATCGAGGTTGACCGTGTCGGACTCCTAGGTGTCAGCATCCTCAGGTGCAGGAGGTGGTGCAGGCGAGCCCAGGGGCTCACTGGATCCCATGGCGTACTTGCCGGTGGCGAGGCCAAAGGAGAAGATGGTGTGCATCTCGTCGTAGTTGGCGATGGGCACATTCAGGAACTCCGCGTCCTTTGGGTGATCCTACGATACGAAGGGACAAACATGTTAGTTCTGCTCGTGGCTGATCAAGAAAGTTAGTGAGGAGGACTGAGTTAGTGAGGTGCTCACCGCGACGTGCCCGCAGTAGTGCTCACCCTCAAGGATGATGCATTTGGTGTCCTCGCACCACTGAGCACCGCTTAGATCGCATAGTCTACGCCTTCCACTCCGCCGGTAAGATCAGGTTCTTCGTAGACCAGCTCGTAACTTCCTTCTGGTGCTCCATCGTTGATGGCCTCCACTTCCGGATCACAGTCTAGCAAGGGTGTCGAAAGAAAGTGAGTACAGGGGTACTCAGCAAGTTCTAAAAGAGTAAAAAGGTGTTTGATGCACTAGCTACGACCATTGATCAGGAAATCGCAGGTCAATGCATGTTTTTGAAATCATTTCTTCAAAAGGTTGCTTTTATTATGAAAACTATGCCCGTCAGTCTTTGACTAGAACTTCGTGGAGTTCCTTTCCTGCCGCGTTCGTAGTTCCCTTCCCGGAACAAGGAGTGACAGCCACAATTTGATACACTCTGCAGAGGTGCGTTACTTTTCCCACAAGAGATCTCACCCTTTTTGCCATCCGCAGGGACTTGCCCCCGTTCACACTTCCTTTGGTGTGAGGCCAGGTATAAAGATCCAAGCCCACACCGCCTTCTCCGCGACTGCAAACCCACCCTTTTGTCCAACCGTACACCTCCAGTAGACTTCCCCCGATAATACGGCTTTACTCATGGTGTACTCCGGACAATCCTTCATAGATCGTAGAGCCATCATCACTAATGGATGGGGATTTAAAAGGCTATCCCAACCTACGGCAGTGCCTCCAACACCCCGCCGGCTCTACCAATCCGTTGGCGTGCAGAAGGGAAAAGATACGACTAGCTTCCCCAGAGCCATTATAGATCTCATGGTCAACGCGATTTGTACGGCGCTAGAATCACTGGACGGCATTGGTAATTTAATCCTAGGGTGATATAACCCATTGCAATGGAACCTCCACCATATCAACACATACCATGGTTCCATTGCCAGCCACATAGTCATATTCATAGTTGGAAAGTAACATTTCATTTGCGATGCAGGAATGATAAGTATATAGCTTTGCATTAAAGTAGTAGAAAATACTCAAGTTGACATGAGCAAGGGTGAACTTGCGTGTGGCGTGCGAGATAGTGCGATTCAATGCGGTTGATGGAACCTGGACCTCGGGTTCTCAGAGAAGCATCATTGTCCGGTAAGGACAATGTTATAAAATCCAAATAATGCAATCATGGATGTATTATTTTATGTTGTATCCCTTTACCCCGCTGAGTCATATCAATTTAGGGTTGCGTTTAAGATTTATGTCTTTGACAGTAATTTACAATTGATTTAAAAGTATAAACCATTTTTAATTCACACAAAGTACAACAATTCAAAGTAAAACTATTTACTTGTTGATTCCCTTAATCATTCCAAAAATAATTGAAAATTATAGAGTTACCTCTATAGTTTTTGGAATAAAAAGGAGTATAGTATTTTTCTGGGAAAAATACCCTTTTCCAAAAGAAATGACTTGGAATAATAGAATTTCATTTTGAAATGTTTGAAAATAAGTATTTGAACTTATTTGAGATTTTTCCTTGAATTTTAAATACAAGTAAATAATAATTTTAAATTCCAAGTTATTATTTGAATTCTTAAAATTCATAATTTTGAATTTGTTTCATAAATTCCATTTCATATTTTATTCTTGTTAAGATTTATTTTTCATTCATTAATCCAATTTTTAATGGATTTTTAGAGTTGTATTTGATTTATTAAAATTTGGTAAAGTTCTGGCCTTTTATTAAATGTTAAAAGACCAAAATACCCCCTGGACCCATATTGGGCCCAACCCATTTACCTAAACCCAGGGACGGCCCAATAAGGCTAATCCCTTTTGGGTTCGGTGGCGCCGAACGGCCCACCACACTCTCACTCACTCGGCCCTCTCTCGCTTTTCGTCTCTAACCCTAGCCTCTCTCGCGACGCCCTGGCGATGGCGTCGCCGCCATGGCCGCCGCCTCGCTCCGGCCATCGCCGAGCTTCCCCGCCGTAGCCACCTACCGATTTGGAACCGCCGCGTGCAGATCTATCGATCTGTCCGCGTGGTTTTCCCCTTCTCTTCCTCTCCTGGCGAACCGCCTCCGATCTGGATCTCGGGAAGAATTGCCTCGACGAACTCCGGCGAGCGCTTGTCCTCGCCGACGATGGGTGCGCTCCTGGGGTTGACCTGGCGCGGGTGCTGCTCGCAGTACTCGTGCCGTCGCCTCAGGTGCTCGCTACGGTGGTGCTGGTTCGTGTCTGGGTTCGCCGGCGTAACGTCGGCGCCTTCCCTGGACTTGCAGCTGTTAGGGCCGCGTGAGCACTGCCTCGCCATGCCCTAGCTTCTGCTTCCAGGCGCAAGTAAGTGTTGCATCTCTTCATTCTCTTCTGTGCGCCTCCCTTGCCACTGTTCTTCTTCCTCCTCATGCTCTGTTGCTCTCTGGTGATCCTGTGATCACGTAGAGCCATGCTATTGCTGTGCAATTTGCCTGTGCTTCTGTTTACTGCAAGCTCATGGCCCAATTACCAGTTACTGGTACTGGCACATGTCGATTTGCTTGCTATTTATGCTGTGCTTGCTTCTCTGCTGCTCCTAGCATGCTCTGTACTTGCCATGCTCTCCTGTACTTTGCTCAAAAGCTTGCTATGCCATGCTATGCTTGATTATGGCTTGTTTATTCTTACTGGGATATCATACTTGCTTGTCTAGGTGTATTTGTGATGCATCAGTGACACTTGTGTGTGTGCCAGTGGTGCCTGTGATATGCTTCAGTGCTTCCTATGCAAGCCAATGATCCGTTGGATCATTCCTTGCTTGTTGGCTAACTTCCCTGTGTAGCTTGACTTGATTCAATTGATCCATTTGATCAATTAATTGTTAGTGATGGCTTACTGATTAATACTATGGCTAATTGATTCAATTCCCTTGTGATGCTGATGCTCAAGCATCACTATGCTGTTGCTTACTCAAGCTACTGGACTTGCTCCAGTGGCTATGTTGCAGTGATTAAATTGTGTTGCTTAATAGTATGCTATTGCCAGTGCTTAGCATGGATCTGTGATAAATTCATGCTTGTATTAATTAATTATGATGAACTGCTTAGGCAGTAATGATTTAAATGACTTGCTTGCAAATGATTTGGCTATTCATGAGTGTTTAGCAAGCAATTGAATCTGAATCCATTCCTGGATAATGATGTGCTATGTTTGGCTTCCTTTTAATTGATGCTAAGTGTGATGTGACCTCAGTAGCCTTGCTACTGATTGGTTGCTCACCTATTTAGTTGGATCTTGTGGCTACTCAACCTTTGCTTGCATATTTGGGAATCATACTTAATATGAATGCCAATATGTTTGCCTGATGAAAATCTAGGGTTACTGATGGTTCATAGCTTAGGATTTACTGTGTAGTCTTAGCTGCTAATCCTTGCAATTCATCTACTGGTGCTATCTGTGCATGTGATCTGGCTATGGTGTGCATCTGTGCATGTGTGCTAGTTTCAGTGTACAAGATCTGTACCTAGATGCTTTCTATTTTTAGTAGCTTTTGGTAGCGGTAATCCTTGGTGAAAACCAAGTGATGATCTACCCATATGAGCATCTGCTCATCCCATGCTTATTTCATGCATATGATGGATCAGATCCATTGGATCTGTCCAGGTATTTGGTATACCTTGTTCCAGCTCCTAGTGTGAAATATTTTGTGGATGCAGACTTGGGGTTTCTGTGCTCAGCCCTTCACCTCCAATCTCTGGTTGATCTTCTCAGGTCACCATGATTCCTGGTGGCTAAGTTGGTTGTGTTGGTTTCTGTTCTTGGTTATGAACTGGATGAACTATTGCTTGTTCTTGCTTCACCCTTACCTGGTGATTTGCAAATGTGGTCGACTGTCATGGTTCTAGTATTTGTGTGCTATTTATATGGCCTCTACTTCTTCCCTGGCCATGACACACAAGCTCATTTGCTTTATGACTCACCCCTTGCATTGCCTTGCTGTTGCTTGCCTAGCAACAGCCTTCATATGGTGAAACTTGAGCCCCTGTGGCTTGCTCAGTCTTCAGTCTGCCTATGTTTATCTCGGTGCTGTCCAGGATTTTGGACAAGCACAAGTGTCTTTGTGTGATTTCACTGTCCGAATCGAACTTTGTGTTATTTTGCTAACTGTCCAAACTGAACCTTGTGTTATTTTGCTAACTGTCCAAACTGAACCTTGTGTTAACACTTATATTCTGGCTAGTTCTTGTTCTCTGTTTTGTTTTGCAGGTTTGAATGATGCTATGGCAAGAAGATCATCCTCAAGCCACTTAGTTTAGGTTTAGTTTAGAATTAAACTTGTAATTTTCCTTTTTCCTTTATATTGATAATTATGTCTCAATTCTTGTATCAAGAATATTGTAAAGACCTTGTATATGTGTTGTATATCAATAAAGCTCAAGTTTTGGGTTATGAGCTTTGTATTATGTAATGTTTAAATTCTTGGTTAAATATTGTATTTGATATTCACTTTGAATTTCAAAGTGATTTGAATTTATATCTTGTGTTTGAATTTTAAATTCATTGTTATATTGTGTGATGTTTATCTTTAATTGTTTAACACTTATCAAATGCAATCATTCCCCAAAGTAACAAGTTACAAAAGAGATCATGTCGAAATTTCCCTAACTCACATTGCCTAACCCTAAGTGCAAAATGAGAGAGAACCTCGATCCCTCTTAGGTTTAGTTGCAATAAGGTGCGAAAATTTCCCCCGTTTTGCGATGAAATGCACATCCCATTTCTAAATCTACCCTTCGTTGTTCCTATGTTACGGGTTATTACAGCCTCTCCCCTTAACGAAACTTCGTCCCGAAGTTAAGATTGGTACCTGAACATCTCGGGGTACGACTTCCTCAATTCTTCTTCCGTCTCCCAAGTTGCTTCTCGCTCAGGATGATGTTGCCATTGAACTTTGCAGTATTTGATTGCTCTGTTTCTTAATTTCTTCCATTGTACTTCTAAGATCTTTTCCGGTCTTTCCACATAAGTTAGGTCAGATTGCAATTCTATTTCTTCATATGTGATGGGATCATCCGGTGCCTTCAAACACTTCCTGAGTTGTGAAACATGAAACACATTATGAACTTGACTTAATTGTGCCGGTAACTCCAACTCAAAAGCTGTTCCTCGATTCTGACTGAGTATCTTAAATGGTCCAATATATCGAGGACTTAACTTTCCTTTCACTCCGAACCTCTTAAGTCCTTTCATTGGGCTAACCTTTAAATAAACCATGTCTCCCACTTTCGGTTCCCAATCTCTTCTCTTTAAGTCGGCGTAACTCTTCTGACGACTCTGAGCTATTTTGAGTCTATCCCGGATCACCTCGATGACGTCTTGTCTCTCCTTGATGTAGTCCGGTGTAAACTCCTTGTTTTCTCCGGTTTCAAACCAACAAATTGGTGATCGACACTTTCTTCCGTACAATGCTTCGTACGGTGCCATCTGGATGCTACTCTGATAACTATTGTTATATGAGAACTCCGCTAAAGGTAAATGGTCCTCCCATGAGCCTCCAAAGTTCAGAGCACAAGCTCTAAGCATGTCTTCAAGTACCTGATTGGTTCTTTCGGTTTGTCCTCCGGTTTGTGGATGATATGCTGTACTGAAATCCAATTTGGATCCCAAAGCTTCTTGTAGTCGTTTCCAGAATGCTGATGTGAAAATTGAACCTCTATCTGAAACTATCTTCTTTGGTACTCCATGCTTACTCACAATCTCTTTCACATATATATCCACAAGCTTTTAAAGATATCCTTTGTGTTTACGGCTATGAAATGAGCACTCTTGGTAAGCCTGTCCACTATTACCCATATCATATCCTTCTTCTTACTAGTCATTGGTAGACCAGTAACAAAATCCATTCCAATTTCATCCCATTTCCATTCCGGTATCTCTAATGGTTTGAGTAATCCCGCAGGACTCTGATGCTCTGCCTTCACTCGTTGACATGTATGACATTCCGAGACATATTGTGCTATTTCTCTTTTCATGTTGTTCCACCAGAACATCTCCTTCAAATCCATATACATCTTAGTACTTCCTGGATGTATTGAATAAGGGGTTTCATGTGCTTCCTTTAATATGATTGTCTTCACTTCTGGATCATCCGGTACACAGATCCTTTTACGGAAGTATAATGAATCAAAATCCCCTAGATGGAATTCTGATGGTTTTCCTTCTCCAATCCTCTTGATTTCCTCTTGGATGAACAAATCATCCGCTTGTTTTCGGATAATCTCATATTTCAAGTCTGCGTACATCTCATCCATAATCCTCATGGTTGCTATACTTCCCTTATCATCACCTTGAATAAACAAAATCTGAGCATCCTCTAACTCTTTCGGAAGTTCCTTTGGAATCTCCCATTCCGTAGGTTGATTCTCCGTACTCTTCCTACTTAGGGCATCTGCTACTACATTAGCTTTGCCTGGTGTATAGTTGATCTTAAGGTCGTAATCCTTAATCAACTCTAACCATCTCTTCTGTCTCATGTTTAATTCCTTCTGGGTGAAGAAATACTTCAAACTTTTGTGATCGGTGTATAACTCACACTTGGATCCATATAGAAATTGTCTCCAACTCTTCAGAGCATACACAACTGCCGCTAACTCTAGATCATGTACTGGATAGTTGTGTTCATGTGGTTTCAACTGCCTTGATCCATAAGCTATTACCTTCTGATCTTGCATAAGAACACATCCAAGTCCATTCTTGGAAGCATCACAATACACCGTATAATCCTTTCCAGGTTCAGGAACTGCTAATACCGGTGCTGTGGTTAACTTATCTTTGAGTGTTTGGAAGCTGGCTTCACACTCATCAGTCCACACAAATGGAGTATTTTTCTTGAGTAACTTGGTCATTGGTCCTGCAATCTTCGAAAATCCCTCTATGAATCTCCGATAGTAGCCTGCCATACCAAGAAATCCTCGTATCTCCTTAGCATTTTTAGGTGATTTCCATTCCAATACGGACTGAACCTTGCTTGGATTCACCGCTATGCCTTCTTTGGTTATGACATGTCCAAGAAATTCAACACTATCTAACCAAAATTTGCACTTGCTAAACTTCGCATATAGCTGATGTTCCCTCAAAGTTTGCAGAACTATCTTCAAATGCTTGGCATGTTCTTCTTTATCTTTGGAATAGATTAGAATATCATCTATGAACACTATCACAAACTTGTCCAAGTACTTCATGAATATCTTGTTCATCAAATTCATGAAAATTGCTGGTGCATTTGTTAGTCCAAATGGTACAACCAAGTATTCATGGTGTCCATACCTTGATACGAACGCTGTTTTTGGTACATCCTCCTTCTTGATCTTGATTTGATGGTATCCACGACCTTAAATCTATCTTCGAGAAGACTCCCGCTCCTTGAACTTGATCAAAAAGGTCTTGGATTCTAGGTAAAGGATACTTGTTCTTGATAGTTACATTGTTCAAATTTCTGTAATCTCCACACATTCTCTTTCCTCCATCTCTTTTATCCACAAAAATAACTGGTGTACCCCATGGTGACACACTTTCTTGAATGAATCCCTTTTGTTCTAACTCATCAATCTGAGCTTTCAGTTCCACTAATTCCTTCGGCCCCATCTTATATGGTGGTTGTGCTATTGGTGCTGTGCCTGGAATCAGATCGATTGTGAATTCTATCTCTCTATCGGGTGGCATACCCGGTAGTTCCTTAGGAAATACATCCTTAAACTCATTCACTACAGGAATATCTTCAATTCTCACCTCCTTCAGACTATTGAGTTCCAATCCAATCTCCAACTCACTGTACTTATCTCCTTGGAACACTATTCGACCTCCGATGGAGTTGTGAAGTGATACTGTTTTGTCTCCACAGTTAATCACCGCTCCATTTTCTGTCAACCAATCCATCCCTAGGATGACTAATATGTCCTTCATGGGTATGATGAATAGGTCCGCGAAATACACACAGTCACAAATGGTTAGGACTTGTGCTTCTTTCACGTGGGTTACTAAGATCGTTCCCCCCGCGGATAGAATAGTTATAGGGGTTTCTAACTTAGAACATCTAAGCCCGAATCTTTCCACAAACTCCAATGCAAGAAATGATGTGGTTGCTCCAGTATCAAATAATACTTTGCCAGGATGAGTAAGAATGCTTAGCGTACCTAAGACTGTTTGATCCGACTCTTCCGCTTGTTCCAAAGATGTGCAATTCAGCTTTCCATAAGGCTTTCCCCTCTTGTTGTTGTTGTTGTTGTTGTTGTTGTTTCCACCTCGTCCTCCAGAGCTCTGTCCGCTCCAAGACGCCTTGTTTGGACACTCCGGCTTGATGTGTCCTTCCTTCCCACAACCATAACAAATGATTCTGGGTTTCTGACAATCCTTCTGCAAATGACCCTTTAGGCCACAATTGTTGCAGATGATTTGGCTGATTGGATTCTGATTCTGACCTCCCCGGTTGTATTGATTACCAGTAGTAGGTCGGTATCGGGGTTTGAAACTCCGATCAGGTGTTGGTTTACTGATTGGGTACTTCCTTGGCTCTATACGAGCCCTCTTCCTTCTGTCCTCCTGGACTTGCCTATAATCATCCTCGAAAGTGATTGCCGAGTCAATCAGTTCCTGGAATTCGGCAGTCCGTGCCAACCTCAGTTGCATCTTCATGTATGGATTCATGCCTTTCATGAACCGCTTCTTCCGCTTCTCCTCTGTATCTACATCCTCAGGTGCATACCTGGATAACCTGTTGAAATCCCGAACATACTGCATGATGGGTGCAGTATTTTGTCTTAGTTCTTCAAACTCCCTCTTCTTCAGCTCCACCACGCTGTCCGGAACATGAGCATCCCGAAACTTCTTCTTGAACTCCTCCCAGGTGAATACCTTATCTGGAGGGTGTACTGCTACAAGATTCTCCCACCATGACGCTGCTGGTCCTGACAACAGATAAGTGGTATATCTGATCTTCTCCTCATCGTTGCAACCAACGGTCTTCAGCTTCCGTTCCGTGTCCATAAGCCAATCTTCAGCGTCCATTGGTTCTGGAGCTGATGTGAATGGTAGTGGTCTTGCGTTTTGGAAGTCCGATAGTGTTACTCCCTTGCCTTCATTACCCCTATCATTGATGACGTGGGTAAAGAAATCTTGCATGTTCTTGCTCTGGCTTTCCTGGTAACGCCTCCTATTTTCCTCCATTGACCTCATATACTGTTGGAAGTCTGGGTGCATCATTGGGTGTGGTGGTGGTGCGTTCTCTGCTCTAGCTGCTGCATCTGCCTCCTCTTTCTCTCTTCCTTCCCGCTCTCTGCGAGCCTCTTCGGTTTCTACTAACGCCATTTCCCCCTAGTCCTGTAACAAAGAGCGATTACTCATAATTACACCATGCAAATGCTTTCTGAGCTCAACTCAATGCCCAGAACTAGTCACACAATGAAATCAAGAAGCAAATACAAAACAAACATTTATTATGCATATACTTTGTATAATACATAACACACTCACAAACTTATATTACATGTGGTACATATAAACCACTTATTTGGCTCAAAGCCCAAGCCAACGGGAATTTAAAATACGCTCTATTACAATACCACCTAGATTACTTTATTTTTCCTCGGAGCTCTACTCCTCGTCATCATAGCTCGCCTCCGCGTACATCCCTGGGGTCCATCCGGTACAGCGGTTTGTCCTCCGAACACCGTCCGAAATGAAGGTTCTTCCCGTAGGTATGTAGTCTGAATCGGACGAAGTGCCGAGACAGAGATCTGTCATGCCAAAGTAACTAGATAAAGACTCATATATATCCCCAGTGGGATACAGCTCATCTTCTCCTGTCATCCATGGAGGATTCCTATTCACTTGACCCCTCATCTTCTTCTTCTTCTTTTTCTTGGTTCCAGAACTCTCACCTACGACGTACTGGGATGTTTTGGGTAACCCCATCTCCAAATCTAAAGAAATGGAGTTAGTGTCTTTCTCTTCCTGCCCAAAGCTTTGGTTAACATTCTGGTTAACCGTGCCTCCTTCATCCTCTGACTCACAAGTGATGGGTTCTCCTTCATCTCCAAATGGTTCCCCGAAACGCCAACTTGATCGAATTCTCGATTGGTGACTCCGAAACGATTTAGGTTCCTGGAATCATCTCTCCCATATCCAGACTCATATGATGCTGACACATGTGGATAGTGTGGAACAAAGTTGGGTGTAAGTGGATCTTTATGGGATAACTGGTCACTCAAATCTACATAGCTGTCTAGGCTAAAGAAAGGTGTAGTATGTTGTGGTTGTGCCCTCAAATCACGCATCCGAGTTTGGACTTTATCAGGGTCCGTGAACTCAGCTAGCATGTGGTCAATCTCACCTCTCATCTTCATGTGTAAAAGGTACATCGTGGTCAATAAAGACTTACAGACTATCCATGTCTTTGTGCTGCGACTTCAGGACTTCGTGTGCTAACACCAAATGATTCGAGTGGGATCCTCATCTTCCTCGGCATGAGGTATATGAGAAAACTCTGAACATAGCAGTTCTACTGACTTGTGCTGCCTTATCTCAAGGATTGCCTTGAATAGGCCCATGTGGTAGGCTGTGGTGATAGTTTTGGCTTCTCCATATGGCATTATACGACTCATCGACGGTTTTCCGGTAGTTGGACCGATACTCTGCACTTGGCTAGGATTTCCCCATCATAGTAGGTATACTTGATAACAGGTATCCGTGGATCACAATGAAGTTCCTTCAGCATCCCACACAGGAGAGCTGTTATTGGTCCATCATAATCACCAAGCCATCCCTCAACCTTCCTCAAAGTCCTCTTAGGAAAAGTGTTCGCCATTACGGCTGTATACAAAAGCAGAATATTAGTAGTGATAATGCATCATAATAGCTATAATAAAGAATTATCGCACTAAAATATATGGTTTTGCTATTCTCAAGTGAATAATCACCATATTTCTAGAGAATCCTTTACTATTTCTACTAGACTCCTACAGGTTTCTTCCCTATACTAGGTTTTTCCAACCTTAGGTCGCAACATTTGCTCTGATACCAGCTGCGGTGACCCAGCATACCACTGCATGTTGTAGTATACAAGTCGTTGATATGATCTTTGCGAAGGGACTTCTTCACAATTTGCCATATCCCTCAGAGTGGTACAACAGAAACATTGCAGGTCATAACACTTCATACTTTATTACAATCATTGTCTTAACAAGTTGGTATTCTCACAGGTCCTATGAGAACACCCTAAGATACTACTTAAGTATGATTACAACTCATAACAAATATAAAGAGCTCAACAACTTATTTAGGTAAGTTCTACGTTGCTCGGCTCTATGATGCTAGGATATGTCACTACTCCTCCACCTCCGTGTCATCTGGTCCGTAGACTATCCCATAGTCTACGCCTTCCACTCCGCCGGTAAGATCAGGTTCTTCGTAGACCAGCTCGTAACTTCCTTCTGGTGCTCCATCGTTGATGGCCTCCACTTCCGGATCACAGTCTAGCAAGGGTGTCGAAAGAAAGTGAGTACAGGGGTACTCAGCAAGTTCTAAAAGAGTAAAAAGGTGTTTGATGCACTAGCTACGACCATTGATCAGGAAATCGCAGGTCAATGCATGTTTTTGAAATCATTTCTTCAAAAGGTTGCTTTTATTATGAAAACTATGCCCGTCAGTCTTTGACTAGAACTTCGTGGAGTTCCTTTCCTGCCGCGTTCGCGATTCCTTCCGGAACAAGGAGTAGCAGCCACAATTTGATACACTCTGCGAGAGGTGCGTTACTTTTCCCACAAGAGATCTCACCCTTTTTGCCATCCGCAGGGACTTGCCCCCGTTCACACTTCCTTTGGTGTGAGGCCAGGTATAAAGATCCAAGCCCACACCGCCTTCTCCGCGACTGCAAACCCACCCTTTTGTCCAACCGTACACCTCCAGTAGACTTCCCCCGATAATACGGCTTTACTCATGGTGTACTCCGGACAATCCTTCATAGATCGTAGAGCCATCATCACTAATGGATGGGGATTTAAAAGGCTATCCCAACCTACGGCAGTGCCTCCAACACCCCGCCGGCTCTACCAATCCGTTGGCGTGCAGAAGGGAAAAGATACGACTGGCTTCCCCAGAGCCATTATAGATCTCATGGTCAACGCGATTTGTACGGCGCTAGAATCCTTTGGACGGCATTGGTAATTAATCCTAGGGTGATATAACCCATTGCAATGGAACCTCCACCATATCAACACATACCATGGTTCCATTGCCAGCCACATAGTCATATTCATAGTTGGAAAGTAACATTTCATTTGCGATGCGGGAATGATAAGTATATAGCTTTGCATTAAAGTAGTAGAAAATACTCAAGTTGACATGAGCAAGGGTGAACTTGCACGTGGGTGCGAGATAGTGCGGTTCAATGCGGTTGATGGAACCTGGACCTCGGGTTACGTAAGAAGCATCATTGTCCGGTAAGGACAATGTTATAAAATCCAAATAATGCAATCATGGATGTATTATTTTATGTTGTATCCCTTTACCCCGCTGAGTCATATCAATTTAGGGTTGCGTTTAAGATTTATGTCTTTGACAGTAATTTACAATTGATTTAAAAGTATAAACCATTTTTAATTCACACAAAGTACAACAATTCAAAGTAAAACTATTTACTTGTTGATTCCCTTAATCATTCCAAAAATAATTGAAAATTATAGAGTTACCTCTATAGTTTTTGGAATAAAAAGGAGTATAGTATTTTTCTGGGAAAAATACCCTTTTCCAAAAGAAATGACTTGGAATAATAGAATTTCATTTTGAAATGTTTGAAAATAAGTATTTGAACTTATTTGAGATTTTTCCTTGAATTTTAAATACAAGTAAATAATAATTTTAAATTCCAAGTTATTATTTGAATTCTTAAAATTCATAATTTTGAATTTGTTTCATAAATTCCATTTCATATTTTATTCTTGTTAAGATTTATTTTTCATTCATTAATCCAATTTTTAATGGATTTTTAGAGTTGTATTTGATTTATTAAAATTTGGTAAAGTTCTGGCCTTTTATTAAATGTTAAAAGACCAAAATACCCCCTGGACCCATATTGGGCCCAACCCATTTACCTAAACCCAGGGACGGCCCAATAAGGCTAATCCCTTTTGGGTTCGGTGGCGCCGAACGGCCCACCACGCTCTCACTCACTCGGCCCTCTCTCGCTTTTCGTCTCTAACCCTAGCCTCTCTCGCGACGCCCTGGCGATGGCGTCGCCGCCATGGCCGCCGCCTCGCTCCGGCCATCGCCGAGCTTCCCCGCTGTAGCCACCTACCGATTCGGAACCGCCGCGTGCAGATCTATCGATCTGTCCGCGTGGTTTTCCCCTTCTCTTCCTCTCCTGGCGAATCGCCTCCGATCTGGATCTCGGGAAGAATTGCCTCGACGAACTCCGGCGAGCGCTCGTCCTCGCCGATGATGGGTGCGCTCCTGGGGTTGACCTGGCGCGGGTGCTGCTCGCGATGCTTGTGCCGTCGCCTCGAGTGCTCACTACGGTGGTGCTGGTTCGTGTACGGGTTCGCCGGCGTAACGTCGGCGCCTTCCTGGACTTGCGGCTGTTAGGGCCGCGCGAGCACCTGCCTCGCCATGCCCTAGCACGCTTCGGGCGCAAGTAAGTGTTGCATCTCTTCATTCTCTTCTGTGCGCCTCCCTTGCCACTGTTCTTCTTCCTCCTCATGCTCTGTTGCTCTCTGGTGATCCTGTGATCACGCAGAGCCATGCTATTGCTGTGCAATTTGCACGTGCTTACATTTCTTGCAAGCTCATGGCCCAATTACCGATTCTTGAAATGTGGCACATGTCGATTTGCTTGCTATTTATCTTTGTGCTTGCTTCTCTGCTTGCTCCTAGCATGCTTTCTTGTACTTGCCATGCTCTCCTGTACTTTGCTCAAAAGCTTGCTATGCCATGCTATGCTTGATTATGGCTTGTTTATTCTTCTTTGGGATATCATACTTGCTTGTCTAGGTGTATTTGTGATGCATCAGTGACACTTGTGTGTGTGCCAGTGGTGCCTGTGATATGCTTCAGTGCTTCCTATGCAAGCCAATGATCCATTGGATCATTCCTTGCTTGTTGGCTAACTTCCCTGTGTAGCTTGACTTGATTCAATTGATCCATTTGATCAATTAATTGTTAGTGATGGCTTACTGATTAATACTATGGCTAATTGATTCAATTCCCTTGTGATGCTGATGCTCAAGCATCACTATGCTGTTGCTTACTCAAGCTACTGGACTTGATCCAGTGGCTATGTTGCAGTGATTAAATTGTGTTGCTTAATAGTATGCTACTGTCAGTGCTTAGCATGGATCTGTGATAAATTCATGCTTGTATTAATTAATTATGATGAACTGCTTAGGCAGTAATGATTTAAATGACTTGCTTGCAAATGATTTGGCTATTCATGAGTGTTTAGCAAGCAATTGAATCTGAATCCATTCCTGGATAATGATGTGCTATGTTTGGCTTCCTTTTAATTGATGCTAAGTGTGATGTGACCTCAGTAGCCTTGCTACTGATTGGTTGCTCACCTATTTAGTTGGATCTTGTGGCTACTCAACCTTTGCTTGCATATTTGGGAATCATACTTAATATGAATGCCAATATGTTTGCCTGATGAAAATCTAGGGTTACTGATGGTTCATAGCTTAGGATTTACTGTGTAGTCTTAGCTGCTAATCCTTGCAATTCATCTACTGGTGCTATCTGTGCATGTGATCTGGCTATGGTGTGCATCTGTGCATGTGTGCTAGTTTCAGTGTACAAGATCTGTACCTAGATGCTTTCTATTTTTAGTAGCTTTTGGTAGCGGTAATCCTTGGTGAAAACCAAGTGATGATCTACCCATATGAGCATCTGCTCATCCCATGCTTATTTCATGCATATGATGGATCAGATCCATTGGATCTGTCCAGGTATTTGGTATACCTTGTTCCAGCTCCTAGTGTGAAATATTTTGTGGATGCAGACTTGGGGTTTCTGTGCTCAGCCCTTCACCTCCAATCTCTGGTTGATCTTCTCAGGTCACCATGATTCCTGGTGGCTAAGTTGGTTGTGTTGGTTTCTGTTCTTGGTTATGAACTGGATGAACTGTTGCTTGTTCTTGCTTCACCCTTACCTGGTGATTTGCAAATGTGGTCGACTGTCATGGTTCTAGGGTTTGTGTGCTATTTATATGGCCTCTACTTCTTCCCTGGCCATGACACACAAGCTCATTTGCTTTATGACTCACCCCTTGCATTGCCTTGCTGTTGCTTGCCTAGCAACAGCCTTCATATGGTGAAACTTGAGCCCCTGTGGCTTGCTCAGTGCGGGTCTGCCTATGTTTATCTGGTGCTGTCCAGGATTTTGGACAAGCACAAGTGTGCTGTGACAGTTTCACTATCCAAACTGAACTTTGTGTTATTTTGCTAACTGTCCAAACTGAACCTTGTGTTATTTTGCTAACTGTCCAAACTGAACCTTGTGTTAACACTTATATTCTGGCTAGTTCTTGTTCTCTGTTTTGTTTTGCAGGTTTGAATGATGCTATGGCAAGAAGATCATCCTCAAGCCACTTAGTTTAGGTTTAGTTTAGAATTAAACTTGTAATTTTCCTTTTTCCTTTATATTGATAATTATGTCTCAATTCTTGTATCAAGAATATTGTAAAGACCTTGTATATGTGTTGTATATTAATAAAGCTCAAGTTTTGGGTTATGAGCTTTGTATTATGTAATGTTTAAATTCTTGGTTAAATATTGTATTTGATATTCACTTTGAATTTCAAAGTGATTTGAATTTATATCTTGTGTTTGAATTTTAAATTCATTGTTATATTGTGTGATGTTTATCTTTAATTGTTTAACACTTATCAAATGCAATCATTCCCCAAAGTAACAAGTTACAAAAGAGATCATGTCGAAATTTCCCTAACTCACATTGCCTAACCCTAAGTGCAAAATGAGAGAGAACCTCGATCCCTCTTAGGTTTAGTTGCAATAAGGTGCGAAAATTTCCCCCGTTTTGCGATGAAATGCACATCCCATTTCTAAATCTACCCTTCGTTGTTCCTATGTTCTGGGTTATTACACATAGGTAATGTTCAAGCCACGAAAGTTCCCAAATGTGATCAAGCATCAACGAATCCATCGCCACCGGCGCCACCGCTCGCCGGAGACTCACCTTGAACACGAGCTTGACGCGCAGCCTTCTTCCTCGCAATGATGTCCGCCTTGGTCTCGTTCCACCACGCCAGCTGATCTTCGTTCATGCCGTCGGTGCGCATCATCATGATTTCCCTCTCCTCGGCCAAGAGCTCCTTCATGGCCTTGGCTTCTTTGGCTGCGATCATCTTCATGTCAAGCTCGGCCTTCAACTTGGCATCTTCCCTCCTTGCTTGCACCTTGGCAAGCTTCACCTCACTCTTCTTGTCGGTGATGAGGAGCTTGGTCTCCAACGTCTTCATCGTCAATGCCTCCTTGGACTTCATGAGTTGATCCAACTTCTCCCGGAAGCTAGCTGCTTCAAGTTCTACCTTGACCCTCTCCTTGGCCTTCTTGTTACCCTCGGGCTTGCCGGTGTTTCTCCCACTCATGTCCTCCGCTAGTCCGCTTCATCATCCATGGTGAGAAGTGCCTCCTTCTTGCACTTTGCTCGTTGTCCCGCAACATCCACTTAGGAAGATGTTGAAGGATGGAAAAGCAATGATGAAATTGAAATTCCTTGTTCTTCGAGCCGGCCATGTCCTTGTACCGTTGTTGAGCATACTTGGGCTGCACAACAATAGTATGAGGAGATGTTTCCACATCATCAACACATAATATGGATAGCTTGTGATGTTTCCACATCATCAACACATAATATGGATAGCTTGTGATGTTTCCACATCATCAACACAAGGAAAACTTACATAGTCCTCCGGCACGCATCCACTAGGGGGGTTGTCGGCCACTTGATGCATGGCAACACTCCAACGAGAACAAGCCGGCTTGATGATGTTCCATCGGCCTTCAAGGGAGCGGTAGGATCTATCCGCCATGCTCTTCGTGCGAGGCTTCAGCTGGTGGTAGAGATCCTCAATGCGCTGCCAATAGCGCTTTCCGCCTTGGTCCACTCCGGTGCACGCATCCATCCCCACCTTACTCCAAGCACGGACCAAGATGGCGTCTTCGATCTCGTTGTAGTTCGCCGTGCGTGGCTTCGGCGTCGACGAAGAACCGGCGGCAGCCGGATCAACCTCAACCACCTCCTCCTCGTCACCCTCATCCTCCTCCTCCTCATCAATCTCTTCGATGTTGCAGTCCCCATCGAATGCATCGATACCGGCGTCCAAATTCACCGCGGAACCGTTCAGCATGTCCATGTAGGATGTTGTGGACTCAACATCGAACACCTTGTCTACGTCCATGGTGGATGGCGGCGGCGCGGGCGGCGCATCGGACGGAACGGAGGGAGGAGAGGGCGTGGCCTTGGAGGGCGGTGGAGGCGCGAGGCCGATGCGGCTGATTGCCTTTGTCCGCACCTTGGCCGGCGCAGCGCCCCTCGGCCCGGCCGCCTTGGTCTTCATCCTGCCCGCCTTCTTGGCAGCCGGCGGGGCTTCGCCCGGTGAAGCGGTGGCCGGCGAAGCTGCCGCCGCCGCATGAGCTTCGAAGAATTGCTTCGGAAACCTCTTCCTCTTCGACGGGATGGTGGCGGAGATCATGGCCGACACCACGCCGGCGTTCGGCGCAGCTCCGACGGGGACATCGACCACCGCGGTCGGAGGAGATGCATCGCCGGCGGTAGGCGGCTCTTGCGGACGATCCATGGCAGCGAGATCCGGGCGGGAAGGGCGCGGGGGAGGAGATCGGGCGGCGGCGGCGGCAGTTGGCTTCAGCGAAATCGTTCGCGCGCAGTGGAGTGGGCGATACTGGTTTCGCCCTCTATCCCCGCTCCCACCCCGCACAAGTAGGGGGCGACGACCCGCCCCGTAATCCAAAACAGCAAAAAACGATGCGGGGACCATCTTTACGGGGCGTGCTAGACGGCGGGGTAGAACCGAAACCCTCAAATCGGCGGTTATTATACGGGTTTGCCCCTTTTACGGGGACTGTTAGACATGCTCTTATGGTTTCTGGCAAAACCTATACAATAGGGGAAAGATATGAGGCTCCAGGTTTTCTGCTGTTTTCTGTCGGTTTCTTCAGTCTTCTTATGGGTTCTGGGTTTTCCGCCAGGTTTCCTTGAGTAGGTTGGGGTTTTCTCAACATTTTTTTAGAATCTATACCAAATTTAATTTTTTTCTCAAATTTGAACCTTTTCAAATTTGAATTTTTTGTTTAAGTTTGAACATTTTATAAAACTAAAACTTTTTAAAGTTTCCAACCTTCTTTAAATATCAAGTTTTTTAAAATCTATGGACAAGTGAAATTTGAGCAGGGCTAATTTGTTCACACTTGTGGTAGCACAACTCTAGCAATACAAAGGAGTCCAGAACGGAGGACTGTGACAGACGACCACCAACAAAACATACTATTATCAATACTACTAGTACTTCACCCGTCCTTAAGTAAATCGACATCTAGCCTTAAACTTTATCCACCAAAGAGTGTTGAGAAGTGTGAGCTCCTGGCAAACTTCGATCTGCAATGATAAGGCTATGTTAGCAAGTATCCAAACTAAAAAAGGAAAAAAATAAATAAAAATAGCAACTAGCTGTAACAACCCTCAAGTTATCTTCAATCCTATGTGGTTCGCCAGAAACTCTAAGCAAACTTGCCGAAGTCAGAATTGTTGCAGAGCGCGCATTGCACTCTATAAATACACCACTGCAAGCAAAATTTTTTGCACATCCTACAGAGGTAATCATTTCACTTATCAATCATTGATCAATCAAAACATGGAAACATGATGACTATATAAGAGAGTCATCACCGTCGAATGAAGCAAGTGAGACAACACTATGATTCATTTTCCAAGCAAGATGTTTCCTTGATTTTGAAGATAGTGAGGTAGCACATCGATTAATTTCGAAATCAAAACCTTTGAATGGTTTTCTAAAGATATCCTTGCCGAATGTCTGTTCGAGACCATTAATGATACGCTTGCCTGGCATGATAAACAAGTTAAAAGTGCTTGATAAAGTTTTAAGGTGTGCATGTGCAACAATCTAAGCAAGAGAAAATGAATCTAACTTTCCATCTCCTCTTCCTCCCTGCCATTGAGGTTTGATGGCTGTCAGCCTTGCCTCTTTGGTCCAGGGCTGCAGTTGTATCCTATGAAATGATTTTGCTCACCTCCTGTCATTATCATGTTGAGACCTGGTTCTTCCATCTCATATTCGATTCTTGCTCTTGTAGCATCATCAACCCTGCAGCACAACGTTGAAAACACACTGTGATAAATCCGCAAAAACAAAATATCACAGATCATATACAAAATGAGATATTAAACAAGGGAAATATAGAACAAGAAGTCAGTCAAAATAGTTGCAGATATTTCACATCTGATAAATTTATTGAAAATCTTCTCCTTAATTATGTCTTGTTAAATGTAAGTTGAGGGTGCGACACAAATATGTATTAGCACCAACACTAAAATAATAACCTTCATCAAGTACAGTACAAAAAAATAACAACCTTAATCAAGTACAGTACACCTGCAGCTTGTTGGGGCTACAAGAGGAGATGGTAACAGATGCAGAGCAACAGGAGATACCAAAAATCACACAAGTAGAAAATAGCTAACAAGACCTTCAGGGCAAACTCATAAACCTTGGAAGCTGTTATTTGGCTTTTAGAGCTAGCACAAACTCAAATAGAAATAGGGGGAGGGGATGTAGTATAGGATGACGTAAAAGAGAAGCATGGGTAAGACAAACAGAATGTGTGGTTCATTGGTGTACATACTTTATCATCTCGTGAATCCACAAGAATCGAAGAATGAAAGGTCTTTGTAGGTAGGGGGTCTTTTTTTCTTCGGTACAAGAGCAGTTCATCCCAACAAAGTTGCCATCAAAATCAACAAGGGGGCCTCCAATCCCGACCTAGAACAAAAGCGAGGATGAAGTTACGCAAGAAACATGCAATTCACAATGCCTGAAAGTAAGGAAATGCATCAGCTTATACAGTGATAGTGTATAGATTAGGCTGCCATCCATACCGTCATACAGATATCAGTACAAATTAAAGCAGCTAGCTAGCTAGCTCACCTTGTGGATCCTGCACGTGCTTAACAGTGGATTAAAGGTTGGAGCAATTGGAGAGGAAAGAACTACTCCGCTTCTGTACTCTAATGATCCTGAATCGAAATGGCGCCATACCGCCGCAACCTTCCTGTAAGGCTCAAACTTCATGTCCCGATCAAGACTTACAGGTGCAAACCCCGACACTTTTGCGACGTCGACCACGAAAAAATGATGATAAATATTAGGATTCTGTATCCCGCCCGGTGACAATCCTATCATCTGGAAGGCGTACTTTAATCTCAAACGAGGACAAGGAAACTGAATCATCAAAGATGAAAGGCGCACTCAATTTTCGAAAGATCTTCTTTCTAGGCCAAGTATGTGGAATCAGATCAATCGATGTCAGGAAACTTGTAACTCCCGGACATGAGCTCTCGATGCATATGCCTGTGCACTCCCGTAACAGGGTATCACCTGGAGAAGGAGAGTCATGTTTACATGCAAACTGAATATCAAAAAACAAGGTAATAACATGCATGAGAAATTATTACCAACCAACCATGGAATGAAGCCAGCGCTACAACACTCGTACTTAATCTGGAAAGTACTTGCTCACTCAAGGCGCCTTTTTTGGATTCACTCGAGCGGGCCAATGATGTGTCATCCAAACCTAGTTGATTAAAACGATAAAATCATGTGTGCTAAATCAAAGTATCGGGGCATAAATTCAAATTTAGACAAATTTAAACTAAATGTTTGAAGAGAGTGGACTTTTAGAGCAGGTGCTCAGCACGCACCCGTATCCGTACCATCTATATTGCATCAAGATTCGTGCTACCTTTTATTTTCCCCTCTCAAACAACTTCTCATTTTTATATCTCTCACACCAAACAATCTTTGAACTTGGAATTTTGCAGATCACTTAAAAATAACAACTAGAATTTGGGAAAAATATTTTGGATTTTTTATGACATTATGTATATATATATTTCAAGAATTTATTTTGTATTTTAAAATAATTTGAAATTTTAAATTGCAAAAAAATCCAAACTATTTTTCCCGTATTCTATTTGTTATTTTTGAGTGACTTGCAGAAAAATCAAATTATAATATTTAATAATTCACGAGATATAAAAAAGAAAAAAATCAAAAAGTGGAAAGGTGCGCAAAGCGCACCTGCTCTACTACAGATTTCCCAATGTCTGAATTTTGAACTAAATCCCCAACACTTACTATGTATCAGAGGGAATACTAGTTGCGGGAAAAAGCGGAACTTGCGGCATGGACTCACTTGGCCTAGTTACTGGTCTTTTGCAAGGGCGTTGCTCTTCATCGCCTCTCATCAGCCCACGCTTGTTTTTCATCATCGATCTTTACAAGACAACCTCGACAGCAATGAACAAAATTCAACAAACAGACACCACTGGTGGATCATTATGGTTGCAAAAGATATCCAATGCAGGGATTGGACTATCTGTATACAACAGATCGGAGGAAGAAACTGCAACAACAAAAAACCCACTAGAAAGTAGAAACTGTGGCTTTGGATCGCTCTAAGGAACTGGGTGGGTAAAGATTTTGATTAGAACACGATCGTGCGGTCGTGGATCATCGTCGTCTCCGACGAGATCCCGACGCACTGGCGGCGAGCCTAGGGGGTCGGAGAGCCTACCAGCGTTCCCGCGGTCGACGGCGAGGTGCGCGGCGATGTTGACGTTGTTGAGGAAGCTCCTGGTACCGGCGGCGAGGCGTGGAGAAACTCCAATCAACGGCGATGATCTCCGGGTACTGGCGGCTCCGATCGTCGAATTGGGGCTACTCCGGTGTCAATTGAGTGTGTGGCTTGGTCGAGTAGAAGCAGAGATGGGAGGAGAAGCTGTTGGTGTGAAGAGTTGGGGTGCGGGGCTGCTCTATTTATAGCGGAGAGAAGGTGCTGCGGGTGCCGAAGGAGGTCGAGCATGGCGCGGCGGTTCCAGGGCGCGAAGGGGCAAGGTAAGGACGGCGTCGTGTAGGCGGCATCATGGCGATGCTCAAGGAATAGATGGCGCAGCAAAAGTGTGAAAGGATGGCTCGGGAGCTTGCGATGTCTATCACGGTGCGCGCGGCCGAAAGTTGAAGAGGACGACGGCGACGGTGCATGCGCGTGTTCTGGAGGATGTCTAGAAGCTAGAGGGTGTCGAGGATATGCTCGACGCAGTGGTAGCCTTTGCAGGGGAGGACGAGGGCGATCGGTCGAGCGACGTACTGGCGCGTCCAGTGCGCGCTCACCGCGTGACTGGCATGGTTTTGGGTGTGCTGGGCGTGTCTCGCCTGGCCAATGCCGCGCTCGTGCGAGCCAGGGCCGTGCGGCGTGATGATCAGGGATGCTCTGAGATGCTCCAAGACAAAGTGAGAGAGAGAGAGAGGGGAGGCTCAGAATGCTCAAGTGCTTGGAGGCCGGCATGGTGCACGGCATGGAGCTTGTCTGCCATTTCTTCACTTTAAACGACGAGAGCAAGGACGGGACTTGATGCAGGGGATGCAGGAGATGCTCATCATCACAAGTTAAAGTTGGTTTAGGCTAAATCCAATGTGTAATTGAGTGTAACACAAATCTGGAATCATGCCCGCCAGGTGTTCGGTAGAATGGCCGTATGAACATTTTCTTTGAATTTTGGAAATCTTTTTGGTGAATCTCAATCATATAATTAAAGAGGCAGAATGGTGGTGGTGGTGGTGGTCAATTTGATGAAAGTTTGCAAGATTTCAAAATGGGGATCATCTTCTCTTTGTTTCAAGGTCACATCTTGTCAATTCATTTCTGGTCAACCTGGTCAGAGTCAACACTGGTGGTCAACATAAAAGTTGGTCACCTTGACATGGTCTTGGATGAGGTGGCAAGTTTTGACCAAGTTTAGTTTAAGAAAAGTCAAAACCAGGGGTGCAAAGTGGTGAAGATATTATAAAGTGGTCATATGACCATTATCATATGTAAGTTGGATTTGCAATTTTCTTTGATTTGATTCTGGTTTCTTTGATGCATTTTAGTTTGTAATTGATATCCAAGTGTTTCACAACCAAGGGAGCAAGCAATGGTGGCCTTGATTGGAGTTTTGCATAAATGGCCAAAGTTGTATGTGAGGGAAAATTGAATTATTTTCTACTTCTTTTATTCTTCTCAAATTAGGGTCGGGTGATCTTAGTTTAGGGTTTAAGCACACTTGATCAACAAATAACACTCATCATGGAAAAAGCACAAGAGAAATGCACACTATGCATAAAACTATATGTAACACTATATGCATAGAAAAAGTTTTCGTTTGTTGTGAATTTTGAGTATTTTAAATTCTCTCTCTTTATTTATTTGGTTGAAACTTGGGATGTTACAATATCATTCCAAAAGTCATTCAGAAGTTCATCCTACACTACTGTGGTGTCGTCGTACCACCACAACAAAAGTGTGTGTCTCATCCTAACACCGCAAAGTTCACCATCACCTGAGGGGTTAGTATATACCACATCATCATACTTACGAAAGGGGACCAAATGTTTTTCATCCTAGCTATTGCGAGAATATACATCATCATCATCATCATCATCATCACCATCTCCATGCATGCAACCCTGATCCACCCCCTCAAGGGCACCACTACACCTTGCCGTGGTACTTGCCAAGGCAGTTCATCAGCCAGAGGACGCGGTGTGGCTCGATCATGCCGACAAGCTGGATCCCTAGGCCTTGTGGTCGACGAGGTGGCTAAGGGCGACCATGAGATCATCCTCGGTGAAGCCAAGCATGTCCATGACCGCATTGTACAGGTCAGGGTGCATGTCCGTGGGCTTGTTCGCCTTGATGGCCTGTGCGTTCGCCTTCACAACAACAGTCATGTTGGTGAAGGCCACCAGCTCGTCATCCACGAAGGCACCTCTCTTCCTCTTGTCGGCGGTCGGCTTCTCAGGCGCGTCGGCGGGCTTGTCAGCATCGAGGTTGACCGTGTCGGACTCCTGGGTGTCAACATCCTCAAGTGCAGGAGGTGGTGCAGGCGAGCCCAGGGGCTCACTGGATCCCATGGCGTACTTGCCGGTGGCGAGGCCGAAGGAGAAGATGGTGTGCATCTCGTCGCAGTTGGCGATGGGCACATTCAGGAACTCCGCGTTCTTTGGGTGATCCTACGATACCAAGGGATAAACATGTTAGTTCTGCTCGTGGCTGATCAAGAAAGTTAGTGAGGAGGACTGAGTTAGTGAGGTGCTCACCATGACGTGCCCGCAGTAGTGCTCACCCTCAAGGACGATGCATTTGGTGTCCTCGCACCACTGAGCACCGCTTAGATCGCGGAGCCTGCTAATGGTGAGCCACCTCTGCCTCGACTTCCTCAGGTGGTTGTACACCTGAGTGGAGCAGACGGTTACACCACAGTGGTCAGCTAGTCCCTTCGCCACATTATTGAGATGGACTTCCTTGAAGCCTTTGTCAGTTCTCACTCCGCTCTGGATCAAGCCACACATCTTCTCCAACACAAAGCTAGACATGAATGGAAGCCATTTCATGGTGGCATTCCTTTCCTGCCCGGTCTTCAAGGCCCTCTCCACTTCCCTGCGGTTCTTGTTCTTCTTAGAGGTGGCCAGCCTAGCCTCCACCTCTGCCGCTACCTGAGCCACCAGGTCAGACACCAGTAGAGGGTTGACCTTGGACTCAAACGTGGACTGCGAATCGGGAACTTGGGAAGGGATCTGAGAGTCCCCAACGCAGACAAGCGCCTGGATAAACTCATTGCAGAAAGAGTCCTACACACATCGTAGTACAACCTAAATCAGATAAGCAGTTCATTGTAACCGTGAATAGCACAAAACCATACCAACAATCATCCTACATCAGACAAGCAGTTCATTGCAACGGTGAATAGCATAAACCCTTGCAAAATCATGGCATGTGAGCACATTTTGGACTAACCCATGCTACTAGAACAAACCCTAGGCAAGATCATGGCAGTAGCATACGGAAATGTCGAATCCTAGCTAGATCATGATAGCTCACTACAATCCGAACTAACCCCTGCTACAAGACCAAACCCTAGGCAAGATCTGACAACTCCTAACCTAGATCTAAGCATCACCGCGGTACGGGGATAAGGGATGGCTTACAGTCATGGCCGGAGGTGAAGATGCGCTGGACCAGGAGGTAGCCCAGATGTAGTTGCCGATGCCGCTGCAACCGTCGCCGACCGGAGATGCGTGCGCCTCTTACCTGCTTCCCGACGGGAGGTGACAGAATCCTTCCCGCCCCCCTTTTCGCTTTTCGCCGATGCGCGCCGCAGCTCCCGCCATCTCCATTCTCGTCTCCGCTCGTGCGCCGAAGATTCCACTTTACATCAGCGGGCGTGAAGATTTGCCTGCACAGCTGGAAACTGCCGAACCGAGCGTTCCTCCAGTGCCTGGCCCGACACTGCTTTGAGAAGCGGTTCCTACAACAACACGGCTCGGTCCAGGTAACCAAACGGCCAAAATTGTTAGCCCGATAGCCAAGAGGATCCGAGCAACCAAACACACGCCCATTGTACCTCCGTGCACACGATGTCTGCCATTTCATGCAGGAATTAACCTTGAATGATTGGTCATTTCGAAAGCGGTGCGCAGCATCGCCGCGCGCCCGTTGAGCATGGGCGTCACTCGCGCCCATCCTGTGCACCGGCGGATCTGTTCCAACGGGCGCTGAATGCGAGGCTACAGTGCCGGCCAATGGGTGCTGCCGGCGAGGCGCACACGTACGGTCTGTGCCTGCAAATTTAGTTGCGCCGCCGCCCGCCGCCCACCGCCGGGCAGTCAGGTGAAAATCGCACAGTCAGGAGCTCGCCCTTCTCTGTGTACGTACGGTCTCACTGTCGAATTGAGTAAGCAATCAGCAGAGTGCCTCCGTGGTTTTATGTTTGAATAAGGAGATGATTCCATCGATCCGCGAACCTCAGATTTATCCACTTATCATCCGGATCCTGGCTCGTGGGACACGTCTCGTTTATTTGCCTCAAAGCAGTGGACTTTTTGTTTGCTTGTTTCAACTTGTTATTAGCAGTGGACAACTACTCAATTTTTTTGAGATGGTGGACAGCGACTTTAGTGAAACGAGTGCAGGGTGCACGGCACTGGCCAAATAGCCTACGCGGCGCGCATGCAGCGTGCCACGATGCACCAAACGGAAGTATCTCACGTGCAGCGGGCCCCACGCCCTGCCGAATCGAGACGCACGTATCATTTCCTACTCTTTGCAGAGAGGCCCCTGGGGCGGAAAGATATGACGCGCCACACTCGCACACACGCGCACGTACGGCGGAAAACCAAATCAGCGCAGTGCGGTAGCACAATAGGGCAAAACCTATACACTTAGACTTCTTAGAGCATGTCTAACATGCCCCGTATTTTTCGCCCCGTAAAACGTGAGTAGAGGATCCTGTATCCGGTTTTCACCGGCCGAAAACTCGGACGAGCTAGCAGAACCCGTATGGGTGGGGATACGGGTTCTGCTAGCTCGTCCGAGTTTTCGGCCCCTCAAAACAGGATTTTAGACAGCAATTTGCACAACAATTTCACATCAAACATAGCACATCCAAAATATGTGATGCATAATTCATAGTTTTAACATCACAACGCGATCATAGTGCGGTGACCCAGCATACCACTGCGTGTTGTAGTATACAAGTCGTTGATATGATCTTTGCGAAGGGACTTCTTCACAATTTGCCATATCCCTCAGAGTGGTACAACAGAAACATTGCAGGTCATAACACTCCATACTTTATTACAATCATTGTCTTAACAAGTTGGTATTCTCACAGGTCCTATGAGAACACCCTAAGATACTACTTAAGGACGATTACAACTCATAACAAATATAAAGAGCTCAACAACTTATTTAGGTAAGTTCTACGTTGCTCGGCTCTATGATGCTAGGATATGTCACTACTCCTCCACCTCCGTGTCATCTGGTCCGTAGACTATCCCATAGTCTACGCCTTCCACTCCGCCGGTAAGATCAGGTTCTTCGTAGACCAGCTCGTAACTTCCTTCTGGTGCTCCATCGTTGATGGCCTCCACTTCCGGATCACAGTCTAGCAAGGGTGTCGAAAGAAAGTGAGTACAGGGGTACTCAGCAAGTTCTAAAAGAGTAAAAAGGTGTTTGATGCACTAGCTACGACCATTGATCAGGAAATCGCAGGTCAATGCATGTTTTTGAAATCATTTCTTCAAAAGGTTGCTTTTATTATGAAAACTATGCCCGTCAGTCTTTGACTAGAACTTCGTGGAGTTCCTTTCCTGCCGCGTTCGCAGTTCCCTTCCCGGAACAAGGAGTGACAGCCACAATTTGATACACTCTGCAGAGGTGCGTTACTTTTCCCACAAGAGATCTCACCCTTTTTGCCATCCGCAGGGACTTGCCCCCGTTCACACTTCCTTTGGTGTGAGGCCAGGTATAAAGATCCAAGCCCACACCGCCTTCTCCGCGACTGCAAACCCACCCTTTTGTCCAACCGTACACCTCCAGTAGACTTCCCCCGATAATACGGCTTTACTCATGGTGTACTCCGGACAATCCTTCATAGATCGTAGAGCCATCATCACTAATGGATGGGGATTTAAAAGGCTATCCCAACCTACGGCAGTGCCTCCAACACCCCGCCGGCTCTACCAATCCGTTGGCGTGCAGAAGGGAAAAGATACGGCGGCTTCCCAGAGCCATTATAGATCTCATGGTCAACGCGATTTGTACGGCGCTAGAATCACTGGACGGCATTGGTAATTTAATCCTAGGGTGATATAACCCATTGCAATGGAACCTCCACCATATCAACACATACCATGGTTCCATTGCCAGCCACATAGTCATATTCATAGTTGGAAAGTAACATTTCATTTGCGATGCAGGAATGATAAGTATATAGCTTTGCATTAAAGTAGTAGAAAATACTCAAGTTGACATGAGCAAGGGTGAACTTGCCTGTGGACTGCGAGATAGTGCGGTTCAATGCGATTGATGTAACCTGGACCTAGGTTTATTTAAGAAGCATCATTGTCCGGTAAGGACAATGTTATAAAATTCAAATAATGCAATCATGGATGTATTATTTTATGTTGTATCCCTTTACCCCGCTGAGTCATATCAATTTAGGGTTGCGTTTAAGATTTATGTCTTTGACAGTAATTTACAATTGATTTAAAAGTATAAACCATTTTTAATTCACACAAAGTACAACAATTCAAAGTAAAACTATTTACTTGTTGATTCCCTTAATCATTCCAAAAATAATTGAAAATTATAGAGTTACCTCTATAGTTTTTGGAATAAAAAGGAGTATAGTATTTTTCTGGGAAAAATACCCTTTTCCAAAAGAAATGACTTGGAATAATAGAATTTCATTTTGAAATGTTTGAAAATAAGTATTTGAACTTATTTGAGATTTTTCCTTGAATTTTAAATACAAGTAAATAATAATTTTAAATTCCAAGTTATTATTTGAATTCTTAAAATTCATAATTTTGAATTTGTTTCATAAATTCCATTTCATATTTTATTCTTGTTAAGATTTATTTTTCATTCATTAATCCAATTTTTAATGGATTTTTAGAGTTGTATTTGATTTATTAAAATTTGGTAAAGTTCTGGCCTTTTATTAAATGTTAAAAGACCAAAATACCCCCTGGACCCATATTGGGCCCAGCCCATTTACCTAAACCCAGGGACGGCCCAATAAGGCTAATCCCTTTTGGGTTCGGTGGCGCCGAACGGCCCACCACGCTCTCACTCACTCGGCCCTCTCTCGCTTTTCGTCTCTAACCCTAGCCTCTCTCGCGACGCCCTGGCGATGGCGTCGCCGCCATGGCAGCCGCCTCGCTCCGGCCATCGCCGAGCTTCCCCGCCATAGCCACCTACCGATTCGGAACCGCCACGTGCAGATCTATCGATCTGTCCGCGTGGTTTTCCCCTTCTCTTCCTCTCCTGGCGAATCGCCTCCGATCTGGATCTCGGGAAGAATTGCCTCGACGAACTCCGGCGAGCGCTCGTCCTCGCCGATGATGGGTGCGCTCCTGGGGTTGACCTGGCGCGGGTGCTGCTCGCAGTACTCGTGCCGTCGCCTCAGGTGCTCACTACGGTGGTGCTGGTTCGTGTCTGGGTTCGCCGGCGTAACGTCGGCGCCTTCCCTGGACTTGCAGCTGTTAGGGCCGCGCGAGCACTGCCTCGCCATGCCCTAGCTTCTGCTTCCAGGCGCAAGTAAGTGTTGCATCTCTTCATTCTCTTCTGTGCGCCTCCCTTGCCATTGTTCTTCTTCCTCCTCATGCTCTGTTGCTCTCTGGTGATCCTGTGATCACGCAGAGCCATGCTATTGCTGTGCAATTTGCACATGCTTACATTTCTGCCAAGCTCATGGCCCAATTACCGATTGCGAAATGCTTGGCACATGTCGATTTGCTTGCTATTTATGCTGTGCTTGCTTCTCTGCTGCTCCTAGCATGCTCTGTACTTGCCATGCTCTCCTGTACTTTGCTCAAAAGCTTGCTATGCCATGCTATGCTTGATTATGGCTTGTTTATTCTTACTGGGATATCATACTTGCTTGTCTAGGTGTATTTGTGATGCATCAGTGACACTTGTGTGTGTGCCAGTGGTGCCTGTGATATGCTTCAGTGCTTCCTATGCAAGCCAATGATCCATTGGATCATTCCTTGCTTGTTGGCTAACTTCCCTGTGTAGCTTGACTTGATTCAATTGATCCATTTGATCAATTAATTGTTAGTGATGGCTTACTGATTAATACTATGGCTAATTGATTCAATTCCCTTGTGATGCTGATGCTCAAGCATCACTATGCTGTTGCTTACTCAAGCTACTGGACTTGCTCCAGTGGCTATGTTGCAGTGATTAAATTGTGTTGCTTAATAGTATGCTACTGTCAGTGCTTAGCATGGATCTGTGATAAATTCATGCTTGTATTAATTAAATTATGATGAACTGCTTAGGCAGTAATGATTTAAATGACTTGCTTGCAAATGATTTGGCTATTCATGAGTGTTTAGCAAGCAATTGAATCTGAATCCATTCCTGGATAATGATGTGCTATGTTTGGCTTCCTTTTAATTGATGCTAAGTGTGATGTGACCTCAGTAGCCTTGCTACTGATTGGTTGCTCACCTATTTAGTTGGATCTTGTGGCTACTCAACCTTTGCTTGCATATTTGGGAATCATACTTAATATGAATGCCAATATGTTTGCCTGATGAAAATCTAGGGTTACTGATGGTTCATAGCTTAGGATTTACTGTGTAGTCTTAGCTGCTAATCCTTGCAATTCATCTACTGGTGCTATCTGTGCATGTGATCTAGCTATGGTGTGCATCTGTGCATGTGTGCTAGTTTCAGTGTACAAGATCTGTACCTAGATGCTTTCTATTTTTAGTAGCTTTTGACTGGCAGTAATCCTTGGTGAAAACCAAGTGATGATCTACCCATATGAGCATCTGCTCATCCCATGCTTATTTCATGCATATGATGGATCAGATCCATTGGATCTGTCCAGGTATTTGGTATACCTTGTTCCAGCTCCTAGTGTGAAATATTTTGTGGATGCAGACTTGGGGTTTCTGTGCTCAGCCCTTCACCTCCAATCTCTGGTTGATCTTCTCAGGTCACCATGATTCCTGGTGGCTAAGTTGGTTGTGTTGGTTTCTGTTCTTGGTTATGAACTGGATGAACTGTTGCTTGTTCTTGCTTCACCCTTACCTGGTGATTTGCAAATGTGGTCGACTGTCATGGTTCTAGGGTTTGTGTGCTATTTATATGGCCTCTACTTCTTCCCTGGCCATGACACACAAGCTCATTTGCTTTATGACTCACCCCTTGCATTGCCTTGCTGTTGCTTGCCTAGCAACAACCTTCATATGGTGAAACTTGAGCCCCTGTGGCTTGCTCAGTGCTGGTCTGCCTATGTTTATCTGGTGCTGTCCAGGATTTTGGACAAGCACAAGTGTGCTGTGACAGTTTCACTGTCCAAACTGAACTTTGTGTTATTTTGCTAACTGTCCAAACTGAACCTTGTGTTATTTTGCTAACTGTCCAAACTGAACCTTGTGTTAACACTTATATTCTGGCTAGTTCTTGTTCTCTGTTTTGTTTTGCAGGTTTGAATGATGCTATGGCAAGAAGATCATCCTCAAGCCACTTAGTTTAGGTTTAGTTTAGAATTAAACTTGTAATTTTCCTTTTTCCTTTATATTGATAATTATGTCTCAATTCTTGTATCAAGAATATTGTAAAGACCTTGTATATGTGTTGTATATCAATAAAGCTCAAGTTTTGGGTTATGAGCTTTGTATTATGTAATGTTTAAATTCTTGGTTAAATATTGTATTTGATATTCACTTTGAATTTCAAAGTGATTTGAATTTATATCTTGTGTTTGAATTTTAAATTCATTGTTATATTGTGTGATGTTTATCTTTAATTGTTTAACACTTATCAAATGCAATCATTCCCCAAAGTAACAAGTTACAAAAGAGATCATGTCGAAATTTCCCTAACTCACATTGCCTAACCCTAAGTGCAAAATGAGAGAGAACCTCGATCCCTCTTAGGTTTAGTTGCAATAAGGTGCGAAAATTTCCCCCGTTTTGCGATGAAATGCACATCCCATTTCTAAATCTACCCTTCGTTGTTCCTATGTTCTGGGTTATTACAGCCTCTCCCCCTTAACAGAAACTTCGTCCCGAAGTTAAGATTGGTACCTGAACATCTCGGGGTACGACTTCCTCAATTCTTCTTCCGTCTCCCAAGTTGCTTCTCGCTCAGGATGATGTTGCCATTGAACTTTGCAGTATTTGATTGCTTGATGGCGTGTATTTCACACGTTCGTTGGGCAACCCCAAGAGGAAGGTATGATGCGCACAGCAGCAAGTTTTTCCTCAGAAAGAAACCAAGGTTTATCGAACCAGGAGGAGCCAAGAAGCACGTTGAAGGTTGATGGCAGCGGGATGTAGTGCGGCGCAACACCAGAGATTCCGGCGCCAACGTGGAACCTGCACAACACAACCAAAGTACTTTGCCCCAACGAAACAGTGAGGTTGTCAATCTCACCGGCTTGCTGTAACAAAGGATTAACCGTATTGTGTGGAAGATGATTGTTTGCGAAACAAAAGAGAACAAAGATTGCAGTAGATTGTATTTCAGTAAAGAGAATTGGACCGGGGTCCACAGTTCACTAGAGGTGTCTCTCCCATAAGACGAACAGCATGTTGGGTGAACAAATTACAGTTGGGCAATTGACAAATAAAGAGAGCATGACCATGCACATACATATCATGATGAGTATAGTGAGATTTAATTGGGCATTACGACAAAGTACATAGACCGTCATCCAACTGCATCTATGCCTAAAAAGTCCACCTTCAGGTTATCATCCGAACCCCCTCCAGTATTAAGTTGCTAACAACAGACAATTGCATTAAGTATTGCGCGTAATGTAACTAGTGACTACATCCTTGAACATAGCACTAATGTTTTATCCCTAGTGGCAACAGCACATCCATAACCTTAGTGGTTCTTGTCACTCCTCCAGATTCACAGAGGCATGAACCCACTATCGAGCATAAATACTCCCTCTTGGAGTTACTAGCATCAACTTGGCCAGAGCATCTACTAATAACGGAGAGCATGCAAGATCATAAACAACACATAAGCATAGCTTTGATAATCAACATAACAAGTATTCTCTATTCATCGGATCCCAACAAACGCAACATATAGAATTACAGATAGATGATCTTGATCATGTTAGGCAGCTCACAAGATCCGACAATGATAGCACAATGGGGAGAAGACAACCATCTAGCTACTGCTATGGACCCATAGTCCAGGGGTAGACTACTCACACATCACACCGGAGGCGACCATGGCGGCGTAGAGTCCTCCGGGAGATGATTCCCCTCTCCGGCAGGGTGCGGAGGCGATCTCTGGATCCCGAGATGGGATCGGCGGCGGCGGCGTCTACGGAAGGTTTTCCGTATCGTGGTTCTCGGTGCGGGGTTTCGTCACGGAGACTTTTTATAGGCGAAAGGGCAGGTCAAGAGGCGGCACGGGGGCCCCACACCACAGGGCCGCGCGGCCAAGGGGGGGGGGGCGCCGCCCTAGGGTGTGGCCCCTCCGTGGCCCCTCTTCGTCTCTCCTTCGGACTTCTGGAAGCTTCGTGAGAAAATAGGCCCCTGGGCTTTGATTTCGTCCAATTCCGAGAATATTTCCTTACTAGGATTTCTGAAACCAAAAACAGCAGAAAACAACAACTGGCACTTCGGCATCTTGTTAATAGGTTAGTTCGAGAAAATGCACGAATATGACATAAAGTGTGCATAAAACATGTAGATAACATCAATAATGTGGCATGGAACATAAGAAATTATCGATACGTCGGAGACGTATCAGCATCCCCAAGCTTAGTTCTGCTCGTCCCGAGCAGGTAAAACGATAACACAGATAATTTCTGGAGTGACATGCCATCATAATCTTGATCATACTATTTGTAAAGCATATGTAGTGAATGCAGCGATCAAAACAATGTATATGACATGAGTAAACAAGTGAATCATATAGCAAAGACTTTTCATGAATAGCACTTCAAGACAAGCATCAATAAGTCTTGCATAAGAGTTAACTCATAAAGCAATAATTCAAAGTAAAGGCATTGAAGCAACACAAAAGAAGATTAAGTTTCAGCGGTTGCTTTCAACTTGTAACATGTATATCTCATGGATATTGTCAACATAGAGTAATATAATAAGTGCAATAAGCAAGTATGTAGGAATCAATGCATAGTTCACACAAGTGTTTGCTTCTTGAGGTGGAGAGAAATAGGTGAACTGACTCAACATTGAAAGTAAAAGAATGGTCCTCCATAGAGGAAAAGCATCGATTGCTATATTTGTGCTAGAGCTTTGATTTTGAAAACATGAAACAATTTTGTCAACGGTAGTAATAAAGCATATGTATCATGTAAATTATATCTTACAAGTTGCAAGCCTCATGCATAGTATACTAATAGTGCCCGCACCTTGTCCTAATTAGCTTGGACTACCGGATCATCACAATGCATTGTTTTTACCAAGTGTCACAAAGGGGTACCTCTATGCCGCTTTGTACAAAGGTCTAAGGAGAAAGCTCGCATTGGATTTCTCGCTATTGATTATTCTTCAACTTAGACATCCATACCGGGACAACATAGACAACAGATAATGGACTCCTCTTTTATGCATAAGCATATAACAACAATTAATATTTTTCTCATTTGAGATTTGAGGATTGTTGTCCAAAACTGAAACTTCCACCATGGAACATGGCTTTAGTTAGCGGCCCAATGTTCTTCTCTAACATATGCATGCTTAACCCTATGGTGGTAGATCTCTCTTACTTCGGACAAGACGAACATGCATAGCAACTCACATGAAATTCAACAAAGAGTAGTTGATGGCGTCCCCAGTAAACATGGTTATCGCACAACAAGCAACTTAATAAGAGATAAAGTGCATAATTACATATTCAATACCACAATAGTTTAAAGCTATTTGTCCCATGAGCTATATATTGCAAAGGTGAATGATGGAATTTTAAAGGTAGCACTCAAGCAATTTACTTTGGAATGGCGGAAAATACCATGTAGTAGGTAGGTATGGTGGACACAAATGGCATAGTGGTTGGCTCAAGTATTTTGGATGCATGAGAAGTATTCCCTCTCGATACAAGGTTTAGGCTAGCAAGGCTTATTTGAAACAAACACAAGGATGAACCGGTGCAGCAAAACTCACATAAAAGACATATTGAAAACATTATAAGACTCTACACCGTCTTCCTTGTTGTTCAAACTCAATACTAGAAATTATCTAGACCTTAGAGAAACCAAATATGCAAACCAAATTTTAGCATGCTCTATGTATTTCTTCATTAATGGGTGCAAAGCATATGATGCAAGAGCTTAATCATGAGCACAACAATTGCCAAGTATCACATTACCCAAGACATTTATAGCAATTACTACATGTATCATTTTCCAATTCCAACCATATAACAATTTAACGAAGGAGAAACTTCGCCATGAATACTATGAGTAGAAACCAAGGACATACTTGTCCATATGCTACAGCGGAGCGTGTCTCTCTCCCATAAAGTGAATGCTAGGATCCATTTTATTTAAACAAAACAAAAACAAAAACAAACCGACGCTCCAAGAAAAAGCACATAAGATGTGATGGAATAAAAATATAGTTTCAGGGGAGGAACCTGATAATGTTGTCGATGAAGAAGGGGATGCCTTGGGCATTCCCAAGCTTAGACGCTTGAGTCTTCTTGATATATGCAGGGGTGAACCACCGGGTGCATCCCCAAGCTTAGAGCTTTCACTCTCCTTGATCATGTTGCATCATACTTCTCTCTTGATCCTTGAAAACTTCCTCCACACCAAACTCGAAACAACTCATTAGAGGGTTAGTGCACATTATAAATTGACATATTCAGAGGTGACACAATCATTCTTAACACTTCTGGACATTGCATAATGCTACTGGACATTAATGGATCAAAGAAATTCATCCAACATAGCGAAAGAGGCAATGCGAAATAAAAGGCAGAATCTGTCAAAACAGAACAGTTCGTATTAACGAATTTTAAAATGGCACCAGACTTGCTCAAATGAAAATGCTCAAATTGAATGAAAGTTGCGTACATATCTGAGGATCATGCACGTAAATTGGCTTAATTTTCGGAGTTACCTACAGGGAGGTGGACCCAGATTCGTGACAGCAAAGAAATCTGGAACTGTGCAGTAATCCAAATCTAGTACTTACTTTTCTATCAACGGCTTAACTTGGCACAACAAAACACAAAACTAAGATAAGGAGAGGTTGCTACAGTAGTAAACAACTTCCAAGACACAAAATAAAAACAAAGTACTGTAGGTAAAAACATGGGTTGTCTCCCATAAGCGCTTTTCTTTAACGCCTTTCAGCTAGGCGCAGAAAGTGTGTATCAAGTATTATCAAAGGGTGGTACTTCTACAGCGGGGTGTGGAGTTTTCTCAACTAGGCATAGTATATTGGATACATAAGTTTCAGCATCTCCCTTTTCATTAGTCTTAGGCGTGCTACTCTCATCAAACAAATTTTCAGGAACTAGCCAAGCATAGTTATTTTCTAATGCATCATTCATAGCTAGGAGCTTACATGGTATTGGTGCTTTGATCTCCCCTCTATCATCAATATTATTAGTGAATCTTATTCTATCCATATCCATCCTTTCAAGGAGACTAACAAAATTAGTAGGGGAACCAAGCATATTGAATTTAGCAAACACCTTTCTAGCTTCTCTTGCTAGACCACCAAATTCTCTAAGAAGGGTTTCTAATACAAAATCTTTCTTTTCCCCCTCTTCCATATCACCAAGTGTGAAAAACATGTGTTGGATTATAGGATTAAGATTAACAAATTTAGTTTCCAACAGGCGAACTAAATGCGCAGCAGCAATTTCATAAGTAGGCGCAAGGTCTACCAAGTGTCTATCTTCAAAATTTTCAATAGTACTAACATGATTGAAAAATTCTTCTATATTATTTCTCCCAACTATAGACCCACGTCCTACCGGTATGTTTTTTGTGGTAAAATTAAAAGGAAACATGATGAATAAAGTAAATGCAAGTAAACTAATTTTTTTGTGTTTTTGATATAGCAAACAAGATAACAAGTAAAGTAAAACTAGCAACTAATTTTTTGTATTTTGATTTAGTGCAGCAAACAAAGTAGTAAATAAAACTAGGCAAGACAAAAACAAAGTAAAGAGATTGAGAAGTGGAGACTCCCCTTGCAGCGTGTCTTGATTTCCCCGGCAACGGCGCCAGAAAATACGCTTGATGGCGTGTATTTCACACGTTCGTTGGGCAACCCCAAGAGGAAGGTATGATGCGCACAGCAGCAAGTTTTCCCTCAGAAAGAAACCAAGGTTTATCGAACCAGGAGGAGCCAAGAAGCACGTTGAAGGTTGATGGCAGCGGGATGTAGTGCGGCGCAACACCAGAGATTCCGGCGCCAACGTGGAACCTGCACAACACAACCAAAGTACTTTGCCCCAACGAAACAGTGAGGTTGTCAATCTCACCGGCTTGCTGTAACAAAGGATTAACCGTATTGTGTGAAAGATGATTGTTTGCAGAAAACAGTAGAAACGATGTGCGGTAGATTGTATTTCAGTAAAGAGAATTGGACCGGGGTCCACAGTTCACTAGAGGTGTCTCTCCCATAAGACGAACAGCATGTTGGGTGAACAAATTACAGTTGGGCAATTGACAAATAAAGAGAGCATGACCATGCACATACATATCATGATGAGTATAGTGAGATTTAATTGGGCATTACGACAAAGTACATAGACCGTCATCCAACTGCATCTATGCCTAAAAAGTCCACCTTCAGGTTATCATCCGAACCCCCTCCAGTATTAAGTTGCTAACAACAGACAATTGCATTAAGTATTGCGCGTAATGTAACTAGTGACTACATCCTTGAACATAGCACTAATGTTTTATCCCTAGTGGCAACAGCACATCCATAACCTTAGTGGTTCTTGTCACTCCTCCAGATTCACAGAGGCATGAACCCACTATCGAGCATAAATACTCCCTCTTGGAGTTACTAGCATCAACTTGGCCAGAGCATCTACTAATAACGGAGAGCATGCAAGATCATAAACAACACATAAGCATAGCTTTGATAATCAACATAACAAGTATTCTCTATTCATCGGATCCCAACAAACGCAACATATAGAATTACAGATAGATGATCTTGATCATGTTAGGCAGCTCACAAGATCCGACAATGATAGCACAATGGGGAGAAGACAACCATCTAGCTACTGCTATGGACCCATAGTCCAGGGGTAGACTACTCACACATCACATCGGAGGCGACCATGGCGGCGTAGAGTCCTCCGGGAGATGATTCCCCTCTCCGGCAGGGTGCCGGAGGCGATCTCCTGGATCCCCCGAGATGGGATCGGCGGCGGCGGCGTCTCTGGAAGGTTTTCCGTATCGTGGTTCTCGATGCGGGGTTTTCGTCACGGAGACTTTTTATAGGCGAAAGGGCAGGTCAAGAGGCGGCACGGGGGCCCCACACCACAGGGCCGCGCGGCCAAGGGGGGGGCCGCGCCGCCCTAGGGTGTGGCCCCTCCGTGGCCCCTCTTCGTCTCTCCTTCGGACTTCTTGAAGCTTCGTGAGAAAATAGGCCCTTGGGCTTTGATTTCGTCCAATTCCGAGAATATTTCCTTACTAGGATTTCTGAAACCAAAAACAGCAGAAAACAGCAACTGGCACTTCGGCATCTTGTTAATAGGTTAGTTCCAGAAAATGCACGAATATGACATAAAGTGTGCATAAAACATGTAGATAACATCAATAATGTGGCATGGAACATAAGAAATTATCGATACGTCGGAGACGTATCATTGCTCTGTTTCTTAATTTCTTCCATTGTACTTCTAAGATCTTTTCCGGTCTTTCCACATAAGTTAGGTCAGATTGCAATTCTATTTCTTCATATGTGATGGGATCATCCGGTGCCTTCAAACACTTCCTGAGTTGTGAAACATGAAACACATTATGAACTTGACTTAATTGTGCCGGTAACTCCAACTCAAAAGCTGTTCCTCGATTCTGACTGAGTATCTTAAATGGTCCAATATATCGAGGACTTAACTTTCCTTTCACTCCGAACCTCTTAAGTCCTTTCATTGGGCTAACCTTTAAATAAACCATGTCTCCCACTTTCGGTTCCCAATCTCTTCTCTTTAAGTCGGCGTAACTCTTCTGACGACTCTGAGCTATTTTTAGTCTATCCCGGATCACCTCGATGACGTCTTGTCTCTCCTTGATGTAGTCCGGTGTAAACTCCTTGTTTTCTCCGGTTTCAAACCAACAAATTGGTGATCGACACTTTCTTCCGTACAATGCTTCGTACAGTGCCATCTGGATGCTACTCTGATAACTATTGTTATATGAGAACTCCGCTAAAGGTAAATGGTCCTCCCATGAGCCTCCAAAGTTCAGAGCACAAGCTCTAAGCATGTCTTCAAGTATCTGATTGGTTCTTTCGGTTTGTCCTCCGGTTTGTGGATGATATGTCAGATTGAAATCCAATTTGGATCCCAAAGCTTCTTGTAGTCGTTTCCAGAATGCTGATGTGAAAATTGAACCTCTATCTGAAACTATCTTCTTTGGTACTCCATGCTTACTCACAATCTCTTTCACATATATATCCACAAGCTTTTCTGCAGTATCCTTTGTGTTTACGGCTATGAAATGAGCACTCTTGGTAAGCCTGTCCACTATTACCCATATCATATCCTTCTTCTTACTAGTCATTGGTAGACCAGTAACAAAATCCATTCCGATTTCATCCCATTTCCATTCCGGTATCTCTAATGGTTTGAGTAATCCCGCAGGACTCTGATGCTCTGCCTTCACTCGTTGACATGTATGACATTCCGAGACATATTGTGCTATTTCTCTTTTCATGTTGTTCCACCAGAACATCTCCTTCAAATCCATATACATCTTAGTACTTCCTGGATGTATTGAATAAGGGGTTTCATGTGCTTCCTTTAATATGATTGTCTTCACTTCTGGATCATCCGGTACACAGATCCTTTTCTGGAAGTATAATGAATCAAAATCCCCTAGATGGAATTCTGATGGTTTTCCTTCTCCAATCCTCTTGATTTCCTCTTGGATGAACAAATCATCCGCTTGTTTTCGGATAATCTCATATTTCAAGTCTGCGTACATCTCATCCATAATCCTCATGGTTGCTATACTTCCCTTATCATCACCTTGAATAAACAAAATCTGAGCATCCTCTAACTCTTTCCGAAGTTCCTTTGGAATCTCCCATTCCGTAGGTTGATTCTCCGTACTCTTCCTACTTAGGGCATCTGCTATTACATTAGCTTTGCCTGGTGTATAGTTGATCTTAAGGTCGTAATCCTTAATCAACTCTAACCATCTCTTCTGTCTCATGTTTAATTCCTTCTGGGTGAAGAAATACTTCAAACTTTTGTGATCGGTGTATAACTCACACTTGGATCCATATAGAAATTGTCTCCAACTCTTCAGAGCATACACAACTGCCGCTAACTCTAGATCATGTACTGGATAGTTGTGTTCATGTGGTTTCAACTGCCTTGATCCATAAGCTATTACCTTCTGATCTTGCATAAGAACACATCCAAGTCCATTCTTGGAAGCATCACAATACACCGTATAATCCTTTCCAGGTTCAGGAACTGCTAATACCGGTGCTGTGGTTAACTTATCTTTGAGTGTTTGGAAGCTGGCTTCACACTCATCAGTCCACACAAATGGAGTATTTTTCTTGAGTAACTTGGTCATTGGTCCTGCAATCTTCGAAAATCCCTCTATGAATCTCCGATAGTAGCCTGCCATACCAAGAAATCCTCGTATCTCCTTAGCATTTTTAGGTGATTTCCATTCCAATACGGACTGAACCTTGCTTGGATTCACCGCTATGCCTTCTTTGGTTATGACATGTCCAAGAAATTCAACACTATCTAACCAAAATTTGCACTTGCTAAACTTCGCATATAGCTGATGTTCCCTCAAAGTTTGCAGAACTATCTTCAAATGCTTGGCATGTTCTTCTTTATCTTTGGAATAGATTAGAATATCATCTATGAACACTATCACAAACTTGTCCAAGTACTTCATGAATATCTTGTTCATCAAATTCATGAAAATTGCTGGTGCATTTGTTAGTCCAAATGGTACAACCAAGTATTCATGGTGTCCATACCTTGATACGAACGCTGTTTTTGGTACATCCTCCTTCTTGATCTTGATTTGATGGTATCCTGACCTTAAATCTATCTTCGAGAAGACTCCCGCTCCTTGAACTTGATCAAAAAGGTCTTGGATTCTAGGTAAAGGATACTTGTTCTTGATAGTTACATTGTTCAAATTTCTGTAATCTCCACACATTCTCTTTCCTCCATCTCTTTTATCCACAAAAATAACTGGTGTACCCCATGGTGACACACTTTCTTGAATGAATCCCTTTTGTTCTAACTCATCAATCTGAGCTTTCAGTTCCACTAATTCCTTCGGCCCCATCTTATATGGTGGTTGTGCTATTGGTGCTGTGCCTGGAATCAGATCGATTGTGAATTCTATCTCTCTATCGGGTGGCATACCCGGTAGTTCCTTAGGAAATACATCCTTAAACTCATTCACTACAGGAATATCTTCAATTCTCACCTCCTTCAGACTATTGAGTTCCAATCCAATCTCCAACTCACTGTACTTATCTCCTTGGAACACTATTCGACCTCCGATGGAGTTGCGAAGTGATACTGTTTTGTCTCCACAGTTAATCACCGCTCCATTTTCTGTCAACCAATCCATCCCTAGGATGACTGATATGTCCTTCATGGGTATGATGAATAGGTCCGCGAAATACACACAGTCACAAATGGTTAGGACTTGTGCTTCTTTCACGTGGGTTACTAAGATCGTTCCCCCCGCGGATAGAACAGTTATAGGGGTTTCTAACTTAGAACATCTAAGCCTGAATCTTTCCACAAACTCCAATGCAAGAAATGATGTGGTTGCTCCAGTATCAAATAATACTTTGCCAGGATGAGTAAGAATGCTTAGCGTACCTAAGACTGTTTGATCCGACTCTTCCGCTTGTTCCAAAGATGTGCAATTCAGCTTTCCATAAGGCTTTCCCCTCTTGTTGTTGTTGTTGTTGTTGTTTCCACCTCATCCTCCAGAGCTCTGTCCGCTCCAAGATGCCTTGTTTGGACACTCCGGCTTGATGTGTCCTTCCTTCCCACAACCATAACAAATGATTCTGGGTTTCTGACAATCCTTCTGCAAATGACCCTTTAGGCCACAATTGTTGCAGATGATTTGGCTGATTGGATTCTGATTCTGACCTCCCCGGTTGTATTGATTACCGGTAGTAGGTCGGTATCGGGGTTTGAAACTCCGATCAGGTGTTGGTTTACTGATTGGGTACTTCCTTGGCTCTATACGAGCCCTCTTCCTTCTGTCCTCCTGGACTTGCCTATAATCATCCTCGAAAGTGATTGCCGAGTCAATCAGTTCCTGGAATTCGGCAGTCCGTGCCAACCTCAGTTGCATCTTCATGTATGGATTCATGCCTTTCATGAACCGCTTCTTCTGCTTCTCCTCTGTATCTACATCCTCAGGTGCATACCTGGATAACCTGTTGAAATCCCGAACATACTGCATGATGGGTGCAGTATTCTGTCTTAGTTCTTCAAACTCCCTCTTCTTCAGCTCCACCACGCTGTCCGGAACATGAGCATCCCGAAACTTCTTCTTGAACTCCTCCCAGGTGAATACCTTATCTGGAGGGTGTACTGCTACAAGATTCTCCCACCATGACGCTGCTGGTCCTGACAACAGATAAGTGGTATATCTGATCTTCTCCTCATCGTTGCAACCAACGGTCTTCAGCTTCCGTTCCGTGTCCATAAGCCAATCTTCAGCGTCCATTGGTTCTGGAGCTGATGTGAATGGTAGTGGTCTTGCGTTTTGGAAGTCCGATAGTGTTACTCCCTTGCCTTCATTACCCCTATCATTGATGACGTGGGTAAAAAAATCTTGCATGTTCTTGCTCTGGCTTTCCTGGTAACGCCTCCTATCTTCCTCCATTGACCTCATATACTGTTGGAAGTCTGGGTGCATCATTGGGTGTGGTGGTGGTGCGTTCTCTGCTCTAGCTGCTGCATCTGCCTCCTCTTTCTCTCTTGCTTCCCGCTCTCTGCGAGCCTCTTCGGTTTCTACTAACGCCATTTCCCCCTAGTCCTGTAACAAAGAGCGATTACTCATAATTACACCATGCAAATGCTTTCTGAGCTCAACTCAATGCCCAGAACTAGTCACACAATGAAATCAAGAAGCAAATACAAAACAAACATTTATTATGCATATACTTTGTATAATACATAACACACTCACAAACTTATATTACATGTGGTACATATAAACCACTTATTTGGCTCAAAGCCCAAGCCAACGGGAATTTAAAATACGCTCTATTACAATACCACCTAGATTACTTTATTTTTCCTCGGAGCTCTACTCCTCGTCATCATAGCTTGCCTCCGCATACATCCCTGGGGTCCATCCGGTACAGCGGTTTGTCCTCCGAACACCGTCCGGAATGAAGGTTCTTCCCGTAGGTATGTAGTCTGAATCGGACGAAGTGCCGAGATAGAGATCTGTCATGCCAAAGTAACTAGATAAAGACTCATATATATCCCCAGTGGGATACAGCTCATCTTCTCCTGTCATCCATCGAGGATTCCTATTCACTGGACCCCTCATCTTCTTCTTCTTCTTCTTCTTTTTCTTGGTTCCAGAACTCTCACCTACGACGTACTGGGATGTTTTGGGTAACCCCATCTCCAAATCTAAAGAAATGGAGTTAGTGTCTTTCTCTTCCTGCCCAAAGCTTTGGTTAACATTCTGGTTAACCGCGCCTCCTTCATCCTCTGACTCACAAGTGATGGGTTCTCCTTCATCTCCAAATGGTTCCCCGAAACGCCAACCAGTCGAATTCTCGATTGGTGACTCCGAGCAGTTTAGGTTCCTGGAATCATCTCTCCCATATCCAGACTCATATGATGCTGACACATGTGGATAGTGTGGAACAAAGTTGGGTGTAAGTGGATCTTTATGGGATAACTGGTCACTCAAATCTACATAGCTGTCTAGGCTAAAGAAAGGTGTAGTATGTTGTGGTTGTGCCCTCAAATCACGCATCCGAGTTTGGACTTTATCAGGGTCCGTGAACTCAGCTAGCATGTGGTCAATCTCACCTCTCATCTTCATGTGTAAAAGGTACATCGTGGTCAATAAAGACTTACGACTATCCATGTCTTTGTGCTGCAGCTTCAGGACTTACGTGTGCTAACACCAAATGATTGAGTGGGATCCTCATCTTCCTCGGCATGAGGTATATGAGAAAACTCTGAACATAGCAGTTCTACTGACTTGTGCTGCCTTATCTCAAGGATTGCCTTGAATAGGCCCATGTGGTAGGCTGTGGTGATAGTTTTGGCTTCTCCGTTTGGCATTATACGACTCATCAGCAGTTTTTCCGGTAGTTGGACCGATACTCTACACTTGGCTAGGATTTCCCCATCATAGTAGGTATACTTGATAACAGGTATCCGTGGATCACAATGAAGTTCCTTCAGCATCCCACACAGGAGAGCTGTTATTGGTCCATCATAATCACCAAGCCATCCCTCAACCTTCCTCAAAGTCCTCTTAGGAAAAGTGTTCGCCATTACGGCTGTATACAAAAGTAGAATATTAGTAGTGATAATGCATCATAATAGCTATAATAAAGAATTATCGCACTAAAATATATGGTTTTGCTATTCTCAAGTGAATAATCACCATATTTCTAGAGAATCCTTTACTATTTCTACTAGACTCCTACAGGTTTCTTCCCTATACTAGGTTTTTCCAACCTTAGGTCGCAACATTTGCTCTGATACCAGCTGCGGTGACCCAGCATACCACTGCATGTTGTAGTATACAAGTCGTTGATATGATCTTTGCGAAGGGACTTCTTCACAATTTGCCATATCCCTCAGAGTGGTACAACAGAAACATTGCAGGTCATAACACTCCATACTTTATTACAATCATTGTCTTAACAAGTTGGTATTCTCACAGGTCCTATGAGAACACCCTAAGATACTACTTAAGTACGATTACAACTCATAACAAATATAAAGAGCTCAACAACTTATTTAGGTAAGTTCTACGTTGCTCGGCTCTATGATGCTAGGATATGTCACTACTCCTCCACCTCTGTGTCATCTGGTCCATAGACTATCCCATAGTCTACGCCTTCCACTCCGCCGGTAAGATCAGGTTCTTCGTAGACCATCTCGTAACTTCCTTCTGGTGCTCCATCGTTGATGGCCTCCACTTCCGGATCACAGTCTAGCAAGGGTGTCGAAAGAAAGTGAGTACAGGGGTACTCAGCAAGTTCTAAAAGAGTAAAAAGGTGTTTGATGCACTAGCTACGACCATTGATCAGGAAATCGCAGGTCAATGCATGTTTTTGAAATCATTTCTTCAAAAGGTTGCTTTTATTATGAAAACTATGCCCGTCAGTCTTTGACTAGAACTTCGTGGAGTTCCTTTCTGCCCGCGTTCGCAGTTCCCTTCCGGAACAAGGAGTGACGGCCACAATTTGATACACTCTGCGCAGAGGTGCGTTACTTTTCCCACAAGAGATCTCACCCTTTTTGCCATCCGCAGGGACTTGCCCCCGTTCACACTTCCTTTGGTGTGAGGCCAGGTATAAAGATCCAAGCCCACACCGCCTTCTCCGCGACTGCAAACCCACCCTTTTGTCCAACCGTACACCTCCAGTAGACTTCCCCCGATAATACGGCTTTACTCATGGTGTACTCCGGACAATCCTTCATAGATCGTAGAGCCATCATCACTAATGGATGGGGATTTAAAAGGCTATCCCAACCTACGGCAGTGCCTCCAACACCCCGCCGGCTCTACCAATCCGTTGGCGTGCAGAAGGGAAAAGATACGACTGGCTTCCCAGAGCCATTATAGATCTCATGGTCAACGCGATTTGTACGGTGCTAGAATCATCGGACGGCATTGGTAATTTAATCCTAGGGTGATATAACCCATTGCAATGGAACCTCCACCATATCAACACATACCATGGTTCCATTGCCAGCCACATAGTCATATTCATAGTTGGAAAGTAACATTTCATTTGCGATGCGGGAATGATAAGTATATAGCTTTGCATTAAAGTAGTAGAAAATACTCAAGTTGACATGAGCAAGGGTGAACTTGCCTGTGGACTGCGAGATAGTGCAGTTCAATGCAGTTGATGGAACCTGGACCTCGGGTTCTGTAAGAAGCATCATTGTCCGGTAAGGACAATGTTATAAAATCCAAATAATGCAATCATGGATGTATTATTTTATGTTGTATCCCTTTACCCCGCTGAGTCATATCAATTTAGGGTTGCGTTTAAGATTTATGTCTTTGACAGTAATTTACAATTGATTTAAAAGTATAAACCATTTTTAATTCACACAAAGTACAACAATTCAAAGTAAAACTATTTACTTGTTGATTCCCTTAATCATTCCAAAAATAATTGAAAATTATAGAGTTACCTCTATAGTTTTTGGAATAAAAGGAGTATAGTATTTTTACGGGAAAAAATACCCTTTTCCAAAAGAAATGACTTGGAATAATAGAATTTCATTTTGAAATGTTTGAAAATAAGTATTTGAACTTATTTGAGATTTTTCCTTGAATTTTAAATACAAGTAAATAATAATTTTAAATTCCAAGTTATTATTTGAATTCTTAAAATTCATAATTTTGAATTTGTTTCATAAATTCCATTTCATATTTTATTCTTGTTAAGATTTATTTTTCATTCATTAATCCAATTTTTAATGGATTTTTAGAGTTGTATTTGATTTATTAAAATTTGGTAAAGTTCTGGCCTTTTATTAAATGTTAAAAGACCAAAATACCCCCTGGACCCATATTGGGCCCAACCCATTTACCTAAACCTAGGGACGACCCAATAAGGCTAATCCCTTTTGGGTTCGGTGGCGCCGAACGGCCCACCACGTTCTCACTCACTCGGCCCTCTCTCGCTTTTCGTCTCTAACCCTAGCCTCTCTCGCGACGCCCTGGCGATGGCGTCGCCGCCATGGCCGCCGCCTCGCTCCGGCCATCGCCGAGCTTCCCCGCCGTAGCCACCTACCGATTCGGAACCGCCGCGTGCAGATCTATCGATCTGTCCGCGTGGTTTTCCCCTTCTCTTCCTCTCCTGGCGAATCGCCTCCGATCTGGATCTCGGGAAGAATTGCCTCGACGAACTCCGGCGAGCGCTCGTCCTCGCCGACGATGGGTGCGCTCCTGGGGTTGACCTGGCGCGGGTGCTGCTCGCAGTACTCGTGCCGTCGCCTCAGGTGCTCGCTACGGTGGTGCTGGTTCGTGTCTGGGTTCGCCGGCGTAACGTCGGCGCCTTCCCTGGACTTGCAGCTATTAGGGCCGCGCGAGCACTGCCTCGCCATGCCCTAGCTTCTGCTTCCAGGCGCAAGTAAGTGTTGCATCTCTTCATTCTCTTCTGTGCGCCTCCCTTGCCACTGTTCTTCTTCCTCCTCATGCTCTGTTGCTCTCTGGTGATCCTGTGATCACGCAGAGCCATGCTATTGCTGTGCAATTTGCACATTATACATTTCTTTGCAAGCTCATGGCCCAATTACCGATTCTTGAAATCTTGGCACATGTCGATTTGCTTGCTATTTATGCTGTGCTTGCTTCTCTGCTGCCCCTAGCATGCTCTGTACTTGCCATGCTCTCCTGTACTTTGCTCAAAAGCTTGCTATGCCATGCTATGCTTGATTATGGCTTGTTTATTCTTACTGGGATATCATACTTGCTTGTCTAGGTGTATTTGTGATGCATCAGTGACACTTGTGTGTGTGCCAGTGGTGCCTGTGATATGCTTCAGTGCTTCCTATGCAAGCCAATGATCCATTGGATCATTCCTTGCTTGTTGGCTAACTTCCCTGTGTAGCTTGACTTGATTCAATTGATCCATTTGATCAATTAATTGTTAGTGATGGCTTACTGATTAATACTATGGCTAATTGATTCAATTCCCTTGTGATGCTGATGCTCAAGCATCACTATGCTGTTGCTTACTCAAGCTACTGGACTTGCTCCAGTGGCTATGTTGCAGTGATTAAATTGTGTTGCTTAATAGTATGCTACTGTCAGTGCTTAGCATGGATCTGTGATAAATTCATGCTTGTATTAATTAAATTATGATGAACTGCTTAGGCAGTAATGATTTAAATGACTTGCTTGCAAATGATTTGGCTATTCATGAGTGTTTAGCAAGCAATTGAATCTGAATCCATTCCTGGATAATGATGTGCTATGTTTGGCTTCCTTTTAATTGATGCTAAGTGTGATGTGACCTCAGTAGCCTTGCTGCGATTGGTTGCTCACCTATTTAGTTGGATCTTGTGGCTACTCAACCTTTGCTTGCATATTTGGGAATCATACTTAATATGAATGCCAATATGTTTGCACGATGAAAATCTAGGGTTCTTGATGGTTCATAGCTTAGGATTTCTTGTGTAGTCTTAGTTTGCTAATCCTTGCAATTCATCTACTGGTGCTATCTGTGCATGTGATCCGGCTATGGTGTGCATCTGTGCATGTGTGCTAGTTTCAGTGTACAAGATCTGTACCTAGATGCTTTCTATTTTTAGTAGCTTTTGGTAGCGGTAATCCTTGGTGAAAACAAAGTGATGATCTACCCATATGAGCATCTGCTCATCCCATGCTTATTTCATGCATATGATGGATCAGATCCATTGGATCTGTCCAGGTATTTGGTATACCTTGTTCCAGCTCCTAGTGTGAAATATTTTGGGGATGCAGACTTGGGGTTTCTGTGCTCAGCCCTTCACCTCCAATCTCTGGTTGATCTTCTCAGGTCACCATGATTCCTGGTGGCTAAGTTGGTTGTGTTGGTTTCTGTTCTTGGTTATGAACTGGATGAACTGTTGCTTGTTCTTGCTTCACCCTTACCTGGTGATTTGCAAATTTGGTCGACTGTCATGGTTCTAGGGTTTGTGTGCTATTTATATGGCCTCTACTTCTTCCCTGGCCATGACACACAAGCTCATTTGCTTTATGACTCACCCCTTGCATTGCCTTGCTGTTGCTTGCCTAGCAACAACCTTCATATGGTGAAACTTGAGCCCCTGTGGCTTGCTCAGTGCTGGTCTGCCTATGTTTATCTGGTGCTGTCCAGGATTTTGGACAAGCACAAGTGTGTTTGTGTGAGTTTCACTTGTCCAAACTGAACTTTGTGTTATTTTGCTAAGCTGTCCAAAGCTGAACCTTGTGTTATTTTGCTAACTGTCCAAACTGAACCTTGTGTTAACACTTATATTCTGGCTAGTTCTTGTTCTCTGTTTTGTTTTGCAGGTTTGAATGATGCTATGGCAAGAAGATCATCCTCAAGCCACTTAGTTTAGGTTTAGTTTAGAATTAAACTTGTAATTTTCCTTTTTCCTTTATATTGATAATTATGTCTCAATTCTTGTATCAAGAATATTGTAAAGACCTTGTATATGTGTTGTATATCAATAAAGCTCAAGTTTTGGGTTATGAGCTTTGTATTATGTAATGTTTAAATTCTTGGTTAAATATTGTATTTGATATTCACTTTGAATTTCAAAGTGATTTGAATTTATATCTTGTGTTTGAATTTTAAATTCATTGTTATATTGTGTGATGTTTATCTTTAATTGTTTAACACTTATCAAATGCAATCATTCCCCAAAGTAACAAGTTACAAAAGAGATCATGTCGAAATTTCCATAACTCACATTGCCTAACCCTAAGTGCAAAATGAGAGAGAACCTCGATCCCTCTTAGGTTTAGTTGCAATAAGGTGCGAAAATTTCCCCCGTTTTGCGATGAAATGCACATCCCATTTCTAAATCTACCCTTCGTTGTTCCTATGTTCTGGGTTATTACACATAGGTAATGTTCAAGCCACGAAAGTTCCCAAATGTGATCAAGCATCAACGAATCCATCGCCACCGGCGCCACCGCTCGCCGGAGACTCACCTTGAGCACGAGCTTGACGCGCAGCCTTCTTCCTCGCAATGATGTCCGCCTTGGTCTCGTTCCACCACGCCAGCTGATCCTCGTTCATGCCGTCGGTGCGCATCATCATGATTTCCCTCTCCTCGGCCAAGAGCTCCTTCATGGCCTTGGCTTCTTTGGCTGCGATCATCTTCATGTCAAGCTCGGCCTTCAACTTGGCATCTTCCCTCCTTGCTTGCACCTTGGCAAGCTTCACCTCACTCTTCTTGTCGGTGATGAGGAGCTTGGTCTCCAACGTCTTCATCGTCAATGCCTCCTTGGACTTCATGAGTTGATCCAACTTCTCCCGGAAGCTAGCTGCTTCAAGTTCTACCTTGACCCTCTCCTTGGCCTTCTTGTTACCCTCGGGCTTGCCGGTGTTTCTCCCACTCATGTCCTCCGCTAGTCCGCTTCATCATCCATGGTGAGAAGTGCCTCCTTCTTGCACTTTGCTCGTTGTCCCGCAACATCCACTTAGGAAGATGTTGAAGGATGGAAAAACAATGATGAAATTGAAATTCCTTGTTCTTCGAGCCGGCCATGTCCTTGTACCGTTGTTGAGCATACTTGGGCTGCACAACAATAGTATGAGGAGATGTTTCCACATCATCAACACATAATATGGATAGCTTGTGATGTTTCCACATCATCAACACAAGGAAAACTTACATAGTCCTCCGGCACGCATCCACTAGGGGGGTTGTCGGCCACTTGATCCATGGCAACACTCCAACGAGAACAAGCCGGCTTGATGATGTTCCATCGGCCTTCAAGGGAGCGGTAGGATCTGTCCGCCATGCTCTTCGTGCGAGGCTTCAGCTGGTGGTACAGATCCTCAATGCGCTGCCAATAGCGCTTGCCGCCTTGGTCCACTCCGGTGCACGCATCCATCCCCACCTTACTCCAAGCACGGACCAAGATGGCGTCTTCGATCTCGCTGTATTCGCCGTGCGTGGCTTCGGCGTCGACGAAGAACCGGCGGCAGCCGGATCAACCTCAACCACCTCCTCCTCGTCACCCTCATCCTCCTCCTCCTCATCAATCTCTTCGACGTTGCACTCCCCATCGAATGCATCGATACCGGCGTCCAAATTCACCGCGGAACCGTTCAGCATGTCCATGTAGGATGTTGTGGACTCAACATCGAACACCTTGTCTACGTCCATGGTGGATGGCGGCGGCGCGGGCGGCGCATCGGACGGAACGGAGGGAGGAGAGGGCGTGGCCTTGGAGGGCGGTGGAGGCGCGAGGCCGATGCGGCTGATTGCCTTTGTCCGCACCTTGGCCGGCGCGGCGCCCCTCGGCCCGGCCGCCTTGGTCTTCATCCTGCCCGCCTTCTTGGCAGCCGGCGGGGCTTCGCCCGGTGAAGCGGTGGCCGGCGAAGCTGCCGCCGCCGCATGAGCTTCGAAGAATTGCTTCGGAAACCTCTTCCTCTTCGACGGGATGGTGGCGGAGATCATGGCCGACACCATGCCGGCGTTCGGCGCAGCTCCGACGGGGACATCGACCACCGCGGTCGGAGGAGATGCATCGCCGGCGGTAGGCGGCTCTTGCGGACGATCCATGGCAGCGAGATCCGGGCGGGAAGGGCGCGGGGGAGGAGATCGGGCGGCGGCGGCGGCGGTTGGCTTCAGCGAAATCGTTCGCGCGCAGTGGAGTGGGCGATACTGGTTTCGCCCTCTATCCCCGCTCCCACCCCGCACAAGTAGGGGGCGACGACCCGCCCCGTAATCCAAAACAGCAAAAAACGATGCGGGGACCATCTTTACGGGGCGTGCTAGACGGCCGGGTAGAACCGAAACCCTCAAATCGGCGGTTATTATACGGGTTTGCCCCTTTTACGGGGACCGTTAGACATGCTCTTATGGTTTCTGGCAAAACCTATACAATAGGGGAAAGATATGAGGCTCCAGGTTTTCTGCTGTTTTCTGTCGGTTTCTTCAGTCTTCTTATGGTTTCTGGGTTTTCCGCCAGGTTTCCTTGAGTAGGTTGGGGTTTTCTCGACATTTTTAGAATCTATACCAAATTTGATTTTTTTCTTCAAATTTGATCCTTTTTCATATTTGAATATTTTTTAAAGTTTGACCATTTTATAAAACTAAAACTTTTTTAAGTTTCCAACCTTCTTTAAATCTCAAGTTTTTTAAAATCTATGGACAAGTGAAATTTGAGCAGCACTAATTTGTTCACACTTGTGGTAGCACAACTCTAGCAATACAAAGGAGTCCAGAACGGAGGACTGTGACAGACGACCACCAACAAAACATACTACTATTATCAATACTACTAGTACTCCATCCGTTATTAAATAAGTGGACATCTAGCCTCAAACTTTATCCATGAAAGAGTGTACTTATATGTTTCCCAATGTATATTTTAAATTAGCAAAAGTTATTTCTCTCTCATTGCACGGAAATTAAACCCAATACTCCCTCCGTTCCTTTCTATAATGCCTATTGTTTTTTCACATTTGTTTCAGAATATAAGAGTAAAGCTATGTTTTTTTCTGCAAAGAACCCCTTCCACCGATATGGTCAAGTCCAGAAAATCTGGAAACCGATCTGGTCATGTATTTCTGAGATCTGTTTTCAGTTTCCTATATTTTCTGTGGTATCGCTAGGGGGTTTTGTGTGAAAAAATAGCTCGCGCTAATTTCCGTGCCAAAAAATAATAGGCACTATAGAAAGGAACGGAGGGAGTAATATTCAACACATGATATCTTAATTTTGTACATACACTTAGCCTATTGGAGGTGAAATAATTAAAGAGGAGAGATGTTGGTTGCATCTTCCCAATGCATTTTTTTCTCTCCTTTTACTAATTTATCTTGAAAATCCCGCACGTCTACTTATTTGTGAACGGAGGGAGTACTTGCCATAGGCAGTTCAGAATACATGTCAGACCAACCAACCAAAGAAAAACATCATCAAGACTAGTGCAATGAATCGTTGGGTAGCATGTCCGAAAGGCGAAGTCGTCGAGGTCGCTTAGGCAACGGCCATCTGTCAAGAGAATTTAGTGCAAGTCAATGATCAGATTTTATTTTAAAACAATGTACATATAGATAAGTGTAAGAAAGAATACTTGTTTTCACCACCCTCTGCTATAGCAGTAGTTCTGTGTGCCCCGCCAGGCAACAACCATCTGTCGTTGATCAACCATTTTGAAAAAGTATATGAGTTGCTGAATTGATTTATTTGGCACAATATATGCATTAACTTGTGCAAGAAAGGATACCTGTTTTCATCACCCTCGACATCTGCACTAGTCCTGCAAGTAGACCAAAAAAAAATTATTGAGTGAAAACAACTGAATGATGTGAAAACTAGAGACGAATCTCCAAAGATCCAAACTGGCAGGGCAACTTCCATAGAAACTCCTTTATTCAAAAATCAAGACATACCGTCCTTTATTTAAGTTCAACAAGAGGCGCTGAATAACATCCCTCGGTAGGAACGGAGTTTCTTCCTCATGATAAAAATTCATTCCAACAAACTCCCCATCAGTGTCAATAAGAGGGCCTCCAATCCCAGCCTAGTGAAACAAAAGTAACATCATACAAGGGCTACACACAGGCATCGTTTGATAGGTGTAGTGGTAGCTTACATGTTAAATGTACTGGGAAAGTCCACAAAAAATACCTTGGTGATTTTACAGGTTGAGACGCACAGTTCTACGCAATCGAGTTTGCTCTTTTTGCCAATCAACACTTCCCCCTCTGTAGCCATTATTAGGTTGTGACGCACAAAAAGAGAACCCACAGCTACTACGTTCATTTTTTTTTTTTTTTTGAACACAAGATGGGTCCTAAGGGACCCGAGCTGTCATTAACATTTCAGAGAAATTACAACCCAGCTCACACAAAGGTTCATGCTCTCAGGAACATTGTCTAAAGGGCTACTGCCTAAACGCACACAAAGCAAATTAGCCAATGAACTACCAAACTGTCTAAGCAGAAGAAAACAACTGGAGCCTGCCAGGAGGTCCGGCGAGAACTCGGACACAAATAACCTGCAGTCGCATTCTTCAAGGGCCTCTTTCCATCTCACCAACCGTAGAGCCAGCGGCTCAACCGGCAATCGCGTTGGCAGATGCATCTGAGGTTGATGATTGAGCTGTAGATTTAAATGGCGCAACACCGAGCTCAATACATGAGGATCTTCCCCGCTGAATCTGAGGACCGACATCCGAGACGCTCTCACCCGTCCCAGGCGAATCAACCCGAGCGGCAAGAAGATAGCATAGACAGCTTGAACACCAGCTTGCAATAGGTGTCGTGTGAAACGGCTAGGCGGAATCAGTGAAGGCTTCAAAGTCACCCGCCAAAGAGCATGAGGACGCCATCGACCAAATATTGGAAGGAGCTCCAGCGTCAACACAAAATGGGAATGGATCGGCAATCCAACCTCACTGCCTGCCAACATCTGAATGTAGCTTCCAGCAACACCGGATGACCTCCAGCATATCGGTATAATCGCTGACGCACATAGCTTGCAATGACAGTCTGAGCAGAAAAACAAGAGCACGGTGCAACTCAAGTATTGCAACCATCCCTCGTGTGCAGGGTAAAACTGGCCTGCAACAAGACGCTCAAATCCAAGATTGTGTACATCAGCAGCATGTCCTTGGTCTGCCCATCCATGATAGAGGACTAAAAATTTAGCCAGCATAGAGGGCAACATGAAGGTGCCATCAGGCACGCACTGGAGAGCAGCTCTGAACCGAACAACAAGCAGGACCAGGAGCTCAAGGCCTGTATCACCCACATTGATTCCCAATTGAAGATTCTTCTCTGAGCAGCAGGAATCGCGGCCATCAACGCCGCAAATCCAGGGGAGTTTCGCAAAGTACATCACAGGCCACTTCAACACAGTGAAGATCCACGAGCTGGCGCAAATCTCACCACGAGACCTCACCAAATCGAACTCCACCGACGAACTCTGGTTGCAGCAGTAGATTGATTCCCAGAAAAGAAGCACCACCGGGAGGGGAAACACCAGATCCGAAGCCCACATAACAGATCCGAGGCCAAGCACTCCTCCCATGGCCTCCAGCCCGACCACCATGGCCAGGAACAGAAGGGGAAGAAGAGAAGAAAATTGCCTCCGATCTGGATTATTGGGGAACAGAAACCTACCTAAAAACCTACCTATACACAGCCGGACCTCCCTCCCACTCGCCGCCGGCCACCTTGGCCGCCGGCGACGGGCGGGAGAGAGGCCGGAGCAAGGGGAGAAGAAGGGGATCAAGGGTTGGACTCCACGAAGGGTAAGACGCCACAGGGGCAAGGGAAGTATCCTAGTTTAGATTGACGGCGATAGATACGTGAAACTGAAAATCAGCTACTACGTTCATAGATGAGGTAAGTTGATGCCCACTGATTTTTATTGCGCGAGTACCCCAGTATCCCATGATTTCAACAAGAGCAATGTTGTAGTGTAAATTATAACGGTTCAATACCCCTACTACTCGAAAATCGTCTGGAAGGCAAACTTCGATCTGCAATGATAAGGCTATGTTAGCAAGTATCCAAACTAAAAAAGGAAAAATAAAAATAAAAATAAAAATAGCAACTAGCAGTAACAACCCTCAAGTTATCTTCAATCCTATGTGGTTCGCTAGAAACTCTAAGCAAACTTGCCGAAGTCAGAATTGTTGCAGAGCGTGCATTGCACTCTATAAATACACCACTGCAAGCAAATTTTTTTGCACATCCTACAGAGGCAATCATTTCACTTATCAATCATTGATCAATTAAAACATGGAAACATAATGACTATATAAGAGAGTCATCACCGTCGAATGAAGCAAGTGAGACAACACTATGATTCATTTTCCAAGCAAGATGTTTCCTTGATTTTGAAGATAGTGAGGTAGCACATCGATTAATTTCGAAATCAAAACCTTTGAATGGTTTTCTAAAGATATCCTTGCAGAATGTCTGTTCGAGACCATTAATGATACGCTTGCCTGGCATGATACACAAGTTAAAAGTGCTTGATAAAGTTTTAAGGTGTGCATGTGCAACAATCTAAGCAAGAGAAAATGAATCTAACTTTCCATCTCCTCTTCCTCCCTGCCATTGAGGTTTGATGGCTGTCAGCCATGCCTCTTGGGTCCAGGCTGCAGTTGTATCCTATGAAATGATTTTGCTCACCTCCTGTCATTATCATGTTGAGACCTGGTTCTTCCATCTCATATTCGATTCTTGCTCTTGTAGCATCATCAACCCTGCAGCACAACGTTGAAAACACACCGTGATAAATCCACAAAAACAAAATATCACAGACCATATACAAAATGAGATATTAAACAAGGGAAATATAGAACAAGAAGGGAGTCAAAATAGTTACAGATATTTCACAGCAGATAAATTTATTGAAAACTCCTATGTCTTGTTAAATGTAAGTTGAGGGTGCGGCAGAAATATGTATTAGCACCAACACTGAAATAACAGCCTTAATCAAGTACAATACAAAAAATAACAACCTTAATCAAGTACAGTACACCTGCAGCTTGTTGGGGGTACAAGAGGAGATGGTAACAGATGCAGAGCAACAGGAGATACCAAAAAATCACACAAGTAGAAAATAGCTAACAAGACCTTCAGGACAAACTCATAAACCTTGGAAGCTGTTGTTTGGCTTTTAGAATGATACAGCTAGCACAAACTCAAATAGAAATAGGGGTAGGGGATGTAGTATATGATGACGTAAAAGAGAAGCATGGGTAAGACAAACAGAATGAGGGAGAGAGAGGGCTGCAAGGGCGCGAGAAGGCCGGCCGGGGGCCTTTTGCCCACGGCCGGGCAAGAGGGAGGGGATTTCCTTCTTAATTCTTGCTTGATTAGATTGATACATCTCCTCTCCATGTATAGAGAGGTTTACTTGACTCCCAAGCAAGTCTTACTTGACCCCTAAGCAAACCATAAGACTAACGGGCCCAGGCCCATGACATACTCTAACAGAAATCCTTCCCTCTTGCCCAGCCGTGGGTAAAAGGCTCCCGGCCGGCCTTCTCGCGCCCTCGCAGCCCTCTCTCTCCCTCCCAAACCCTAGCAGCCATATAACAGGTTCATTGGTGTACATACTTTATCATCTCGTGAATCCACAAGAATCGAAGAATGAAAGGTCTTTGTATGTAGGGGGTCTTTTTTTCTTCGGTACGAGAGCAGTTCATCCCAATAAAGTTGCCATCAAAATCAACAAGGGGGCCTCCAATCCCGACCTAGAACAAAAGCGAGGATGAAGTTACGCAAGAAACATGCAATTCACAATGCCTGAAAGTAAGGAAATGCATCAGCTTATACGGTGAAAGTGTATAGATTAGGCTGCCACCCATACCATCATACAGATATCAGTAGAAATTAAAGCAGCTAGCTAGCTAGCTCACCTTGTGGATCCTGCACGTGCTTAGCAGTGGATTAAAGGTTGGAGCAATTGGAGAGGAAAGATCTACTCCGCTTCTGTAGTCTAATGATCCTGAATCGAAATGGCGCCATACCGCCGCAACCTTCCTGTAAGGCTCAAACTTCATGTCCCGATCAAGACTTACAGGTGCAAACCCAGACACTTTTGCGACGTCAACCACGAAAAAGAGATGATAAATATCAGGATTCTGTACCCGCCCAGTGACAATCCTATCATCCGGAAGGCGTACTTTAATCTCAAACGAGCACAAGGAAACTGAATCATCATGAAAGATGAAAGGCGCACTCAATTTCCGAAAGATCTTCTTTCTAGGCCAAGTATGTGGAATCAGATCAATCGATGTCAGGAAACTTGTAACTCCGGGACATGAGGTGTCGATGCATATGCCTGTGCATTCCCGTAACAGGGTATCACCTGGAGAAGGAGATCGAGTCATGTACGTATACATGCAAACTGAATATAAAAAACAAGCTAATAACATGCATGATAAATTATTAGTACCAACCAACCATGGAATGAGGCCAGCGCCACAACGCTCATCCGTAATCTGGAAAGTACTTGCTCATTCAAGGCGCATTTTCTGGATTCACTCGAGCGGCCCAATGAGGTACCATCCAAACCTAGTTGATTAACACGGTAAAATCATGTGTGAGAAATCGAAGTATCGGGGCATAAATTCAAATTTAGACAAATTTAAACTATCCGAATTTTGAACTAAATCCCGAACACTTAGGGGAGTGGTGTTTTGGAACATGGGAGCAAATGCTCCTTCTATTTTGAATTTCATCTTACACATATTTTGAATTTCAAAAAAATTGAAACGAAAAATCCGCACGTACATCTTCACGTGCTACGTGCTCACAAAGTTGTTTCATAAAAAATGGACTTTCCATGTGACGTGTGTAAAAAAGAGAAAATTCAGTCCTAAAAATAATGCTTTTTACACGATAAATTTTCTTTTTTTACATAGACCACAAAAAATATTGATTTTTCGTGAAACTTGACGAATGCACATATATTATGGAGATGTACATGTAGAATTTTTTGTCAAAATTTTTCGACAACTCGAAATATAATTTTTTGGTATAGGGAGCATATGCACCCGGGAGCCGAATTGAATTTCCGAACACTTAGTATGTATCAGAGGGAGTACTAGTTGCGGGAAAAAGCTAAACTTGCGGCATGGACTCACTTGGCCTAGTTACTGGTCTTTTGCAAGGGCGTTGCTCTTCATCGCCTCTCATGAGCCCGCGCTTGTTTTTCATCATCGATCGTTTCAAAACACCTAGACAGCAATGAACAAAATTCGACAAACAGACACCACTAGTGGATCAATGTGGTTGCAAAAGCAATCCAATGGAGGGATTGAACTATCTGCATACAAGAGATCGGAGGGAGAAACTGCAACAAAAAAAAATACCCTAGAGACTGTGGCGGGATCGCTCTAAGGAACTGGGTGGGTTGAAGTATTCCCATATACAACCAGGAAAGAAAGATTGGAGAAGGGATACCTTGTAGAGAAGCCTCTGCTCCGGCCATCGCTTCTGGATTCGTCGACCAAAGGGCCTTTGCTCTCACTGTCCAAATTTTCCTGGAGAAGCGGAGGAGGATGCTGTCACGTCCATAGAGTCCAAGTAGGGTTTGGTGGGTGCCCGCTTCAAGCAAGAAAATGGGCCGCACACGCTGCGCCGGTGGGCTGAACCCATTTTCTGACTGTACTGTTCACCAGCGCTGCTTCCTATCAGGCTTAAGGGTACCACTAGAAAAAGGCCAACCTTTGGAAAGGGAAAATTCGCCGCACGACTCACGAGAGAATGACACGTGTCAGCCTCGCACTAAACGCGCGCGTCACGCGCCCCATCCATTGCATCGAGTACACGCCCGCGCGCATCGCCTTCCGCTGGGTACGCCTGTGATGCTGCTAGAGTACGCGCTCTGTATCGCTGCATATATCGCTATCCTACATCTACGGACTGCTTCTACGGACTGCTGCTACGGACGATACGTGGCTGGTTGCGGTTGGATATTCTGCTGCGGTTGTTTCTCTGATTCCGGAGGCGGATGCACCCCTGCTTGCCAACTCAGTCCGTAAACCTAATCCGTAGGAAAACAGTCCGTATGTGTAGCATTACTCAATCATACGCGAAGGCAAGCATCCAATCGGAAACGAACGAGTACACACCACTTGCATCCGAGCACACGCATGCATGAATCGATTAGCATGCATGCATAGAGCAATCATTTCAGTTTCTTTTCGTGTCTAATGAAAAAGGGAAAAATATATGTTCTATCAAGTACGAGTACAACTATAGGAATACCGAATACAAGTATAATTATAGTCGCGCACAACACACTAGTACAGTTGCACACAACACACGAATACAGTTGCGCACAACACACGAGTACAGTTGCACACAGACGAGTACAAGTACAGTCACGTACACGAGCAGGTACAGTCGCGCACACGAGCAGGTACAGCCACGCACAACACACGAGTACAGTTGAACACACAAGCGAGTACAAGTACAGTCACGCACACGAGCAGGTACAGTCACGCACAACACACGAGTACAGTTAAACACACGAGCGAGTACACGTACAGTCACGCAGACGAGCAGGTACAAACGCGCATACGAGCAGGTACAGTCGTGAACACGAGCAAGTACATGTACAGAAATACAGTGGCGCACACGAGCAGGTACAGCCGCGCGTAAGTAAAGGTACAGTCCCGCACACGGCCGAGTACAGTTAGCGAGTAAAGGGAAACATTGCACCAAATACACTAAAAACAGAAATACTTATCAGTTGAAACACAAGTACAGCTAGGTACACACCACAGGTATAATCATAATATTATTGGAAGTACGAAAAAAAAGTATCTCCAAACCTATCAATATGGGATCTAGTTTTGAAGATCTCGACGCGAGGATCTCAAAAGTGAAAACGGTTCGCAATTTGGACTTACGGTTCTCAAGATATTTCATTTTGAAAAAACGAATCTAGAGAAAAAAGGGAAAAACTGACACAACCCAGTCTTCTCTCTCCTCCCCCATCCCCACCTTGCTTCCCCTTGCGACACGTGGCGAGCAGGAAGACCACTTCCCAGGGATTTTCTGGCACCACAGCGCGCCACTTGTCGCGTGCGGAGCGAATTACCTTCCCTTCGCGAAGGTCGGTCTTTTTCTAGAGTTTTTCGGCTTTTTTGCTTCATAATGAACTTTGATACGGCCCGTTAGACACTCGGCCTCCACACACACTCGTCCATATCAAGGGGAATACAATATGATTATTGAAGAGATTAAGGAGACGGCTTCATCCTTTGCGAAGACGGTCTTCAGACATGAAGGTAGGAATTGTAATGGGGAGCCTCACCGCCTTGCTCGTAGTAGTGTTAGTTTGGAAGCTGGTCGCCATCTGTGGCTCCTGCACCCGCCGATGGGCTTTGTACCCCGCAAAACCTTTTAGTTAATCAATAAAGAGTGGGGATTTCTTAAAAAATAAAATCCGCTCGGGAGCTCCTATTCGGGGCTCGCTGCGTCTGTTCCGGCTTTTCCTATTCATCACCCGCGTGGTTTGATCCGCAGGAGTGTTTGGGCCGCGGCCCATTAACATGCAGGGAGCCTGTAGGCTTTGATTTTCTGGTTTTCGTCGATTTTTTTTCGATTTTACTTGGGGTTCACTTGTATTTCGGGTTTTCTTCGGTTTTTCAAAAAAATTATGCTTTTTCTTTTTTAATAAATTTTAAAGTGGAGTAAAATTTAAAGTTAAGCAAATTTCAAAGTAAGCAAATTTTTAATCTTAGCAAATTTTAAATGAGCAAATTTTGAATCTGGATAATTTTTAAATCTAAGTAAATTTCGAATCTGGGTGATGGTTAGCACCGCCCGTCTGTTCCGGGCGCAACGCTTTGAAGTGTCGTTCCGCGTGGGCCGGCCCACCAGCTGGCTCGCTCTAGAGTCCTAGATCGGTATCATTTCCATCGCTCTATTAACACATTAGTTCGCTCCAGATTGGTTAAAATTGAAATTTTTTGTACGAAATAAAGTATTCTGATTTCAAAATATTCAAATTAAAACAACAGATTTTAAAAAATGTTCAGATTTTTAAAAACCGTCTAGCATTTTGAAAATTGTTTAGATTTTTTTAAAATCATAATTTAAAATATTCAGATTTTCAAAAACTATTCGGATTTCATAATTGTTCATTTTAAAAAGTTCATATTTTGAAAAGTTGTTCGGATCTGAAAAATAGTTCAGCTAAAAAAGTTTATATTTTGAAAATTTGTTCAGATCTAAAAATTGTTCGTATTTTGAAAACTGTTCATATTTTGAAATTTTGTTTGAATTTGAAAAAATGTTCAATTTAAAAAGTTCACATTTTAAAATTTTGTTCATATTTGAAAATTATTCTCATTCTACCATATTGTGAAAAAACAAGAAAAGAGCACAAAAGAAAAAAAAAGAAAACATGAAAAAAAAACAGCTGAAATCCGGCTCAGAAAAATAAAATAGAAAAAAGAACTATAGGAACCCCGACTGGAAGGTTCTAGAAAGTTCCTACAACCGGATAAACCAGAAAAAACCGAATTCCTGCTGGGCCGGCCTATTTGGAGGTACTACGTATTAGCGATGGGAGAAGGTAGGCGTTTCCAGGCTAATGAATGCAACCAGCGTCAAATAGGGATTGCCCATCCGCTCCGGCCGAGTTCTCACCTGGCCGAGTCAGGGGAACGCGCACTCAGCAGGCGGGCGGCGGCGGCGCGGCAGCCCTAGGCGACCCGACGGGAAGCAGAGCAGGCGGGCGGGCGGCGGAGCAGCGGCCAGAGGGAGCAGAACAGGCTGCAGGCGACGGCGCGACGGCGCGACATCAACGACCAGGACGCCAGTCGCCAGGTGCTCTCTCATTCCCCTGATCCCTAATTTCCTATTCCCCCTCAGATTTCGCATCGCATGCCTGCCTATTTGCAACTACTCTAGCAGATTTCGGCCAGCACGCCTGCACGTACTCTAGCAGATAATAAGCACTTAGCAATAGCAGATAATAAGCACTTAGCAATAGCAGTACTGTTTGCAAGCTTGTAAGCATCCAGCCTATTTGCCTGTAATTGACTAATTTGTCTGTAAACATCCAGCTTATACTACTAGCAGATATAGTTTCTTAGATGCAATTACTGTTAAATGCAAGCTTTTAATTGACTAACTTTTCTGTAATATAGATGAAGAAGAAGAGTGCTGCTGGCAGTAGCCTATTTGCATTGTGGGAAATATGGTCTTATCTGTTATGATTGTTTTACTTGATTGAAAAATTTGTTATGGTTGTACTGAAATTATGGTCATGTCTCATGTATAGCAGTCGTTTTCATTGTTATAGTGTCTCGAGGTTTTATTTTTGCGGTGAATACCTACTGACTAAAACTTGGCGCCGCTACTGCTGATAAGAGTTGATTAATTCCGCCCACCTATACTACATGCCCCGCGCCTTGCCGCCATGGATTTGACTCAACTTTTCGTTGCCAATCTGCAGGGCTCGTTCGCAGCAGCAGCCGCGTCCGACCCTCTCTCCGCCCACCATGTTCCGGCCACCAAATGCCTTCGGAGCACCGCGGCCTCCTCACCCCCCTCCATGGCAGTGGCATCAGCAGCAACCTTTCCAGCCGCCGCCGCCTCCCCAACCTGCGGTGGCGGTGGCCAGTTCCTTTTGGCAAAGCAACAATGTGCGTGAGCATCTGAGGAAGCTGCAAGACACTGTCGCCATTTCAACAGCTCTGTGAGTTCCCTAAACCCCTAAAGTTAGCGATGACTATTTACCCGATTCTCTATGGTATTTGTGCTGAAACAAATGCTACCCGATTCTCTATGGCATTTGTGCTGAAACAAATGCTATGGATTGGCAGGATAAAGGAGCTAGAGGAAATCACACTGGCTAGGGATTCAGCCGATGCTAGTGCACCAGAACCAGATTCGTCCGCAGTACAAGTGTCTGCAGGGTCTGGTGGTGCTTCTGCAGACAGGCCCTGTCATTTTGTTGAGCTCGCTAGCGAGCTCAAGATCACCCAAGACACTCACGAATCCCTGGCAACAGATGCAGCTAACTATCTCTGTTCTCAACTTCAGCACCTTCTGGCACCTATCTCTGCTGCTGTTAACCAAGGTGGTCCTTGGGAGGAAACATCGGCGATGGTTAGGTTAGCTCAGAAGCTGCAGAAATCCAAGAGAAATAAGCGATGGAGGAAGAGGAAGAGGAAGCATGTAGCAGAGCTATTCCAGAAGGTGGAACTTCATTCACATGTTTTTATGCTCATATCTTCGTGAAAACAGTTCAGTTAGCATCAGAGCGGCCACAAAATCCAATAAATTGATGATGTTCCTTTTCTTGATGTTGTGTAGGAGAGTGCAGATTTTGAGAGAATCGATCAGGAGGCTGATGAATGGAGGGCTAGGCAAATAGCGAATGACATAGCAAAACGCAAGGTGCCCTGTCTCATTTGTCGAAACTGCTATTTCATTTATAGTAGGACTTCTTTCTGTAGTAAGACATCACTGTTGTTCTTCAAAAATGAACTCGTTGCTGCATGCAGATGGAAAGCATGAAGCAAATTGCCAAGAAGAAAGCAAACGAGGAAAGAAAACGTCTAGAATCGGAGGTAAATATTGCAACAAAATTTTGAATCCTTGTGTGGGATGTGCTTTGGTTATTTGGTTTTGTTCTGTTTCTTTTTTTTGTGCGTGTCTGTGTGGACTATGTTCTATTAATTCTCTGCTAGCACATTTATAACCTAATAATACTTTTAATATTACTGTGTCTTAGATAGGTTAAGCGTAAGCCTTAAGTTATGCAACTGTTGGTTTCTGACCTTTCTCTTGTTTACTTATAAATTTATCAAATTTCTACATGATGCTCTTTCAAAGATTTGTTAAAATTACCAAATAGTTGTCTTTGACATAGCAAAGCCCAACTTCTGTGCTTGATTTCATCTACCTGCTTGCTCAATTGCTGTGTCAGATTTGTGCGCAAGCATTTTTGGTGTTCTTCAGTAGTTTTTTTTTCGGAATTCTTCAGTAGTTTTGTTGTGAAGATTTTCAGCTCTTATAGTTCTTTGTGGAGGTATCTGTGCCTTTATTTGAACTAAATAATATTTGTGGAAACAAATCTGCCATTTCCAGCTTGAGCTCGCGCTAATGGTGGAGAAACTCCAGGAGCTTCGCTCTATAAGGGTTCAAAAACTGAAGAAACAAGGTAAGATATCCCCCATTTAGTGCTCCCCTCCTCTTTCAGCTATATGAGTATATGGACCATATGCTCAAAGGGCATAGGGGCACAACATCTTTGAAACAGTTATTAGACTGGACATTTTCCTTAGTACATCAAGTACTTTAACCGCCCAATCTCTCTCGTAGTCGTAGCGCTAAATGCATGGACAGGGGTTTGAAAGATTGATGTAACCACAATGTTGATTTCTCAATGGAATTTGAGTGTAAAATGACAGTATCCCAGAAAAATGGACTTGTATTAAAACAGAGGAAGTATACTGTCACATTGTTTTCTGATGAATTAACTATTAAGATCTCAGCCATAAGGTTTGAATTATGTACTCAGTTCAAGGCAATGCTTTTACATATGTATCCAAAGTTTGTGTCCAGCTGTGATGATATGGTTAATCTGTTTTGTTCTCGCTGTTGCATGTCATCCATGCCCGATAACTAACATTGGAGACATTTTATATTTCAGGCCATTTTCTGCCAGAAGAGGATGATAAATATCTTGAGCGTGTCAAGGCTGCAGTTGAGGAAGAGGAGCGCCAAGCTGTAACTGCTGCTCGAACAGATGCTGCTAAGAATGCTATTCTCACTGCTGAGGAATCAAGAAAGAATACACATCATACATCTGCTCAAGAAGATGGTCCTGAACAACCTGAAAGTGGCTCAGCACCAGAGCAGAACCAAGGAGATGCAAGCATAAATGAGAAAAGTGATCATGTAAATAAAAAAACAGAACATGTAGGTCAAAAGGTTGAGATAAAAGGGCCTGGGCAGTCTGATTCTGTTACGAATCTGCCTTTTGAGTTCTACCACTATTATCATGGGAGTAGCTATGACATGGGGACACTCATTGAGGTAATCTATTCCAACTTCTGAACTTCATGCAAGTGTCATGGGTTTGTAAGGCAGTGCGAGACACATATCTGATTAGGCTTGCCAATCTTAGAGACTTAGACATGACCTGTTGATTTTCAATGTAAACAGAAAGATAAGCTCACACACAATCATGTGGTTTAAAGTCTATTTCAATAAGCATAGAGTCAAAGATACACTTGCACAAGGATGAAGCATGTTGTCAGCATTGCAATTTTATGGTGCTACCAGCTAACCATTTCTTCAGGCTTTCGTGAGAATTACGTGAAAGTAAAGTACTCCCTCCGATTCATATTACTTCTCTCTAATATGGATGTATCTAGACACATTTTAGTTCTAGATACATCCATATTAGCGACGAGTAATATGAACCGAAGGGAGTAGGATAATTTTATTGAAGTTCTATTTAGCTTTATGAATTTCTTCCAAGTAGGAGATTTGGCTGAACTTCAAACAAATTTCATATTAGTTCAAGTTACTTAATGTTATTCATCTTATCTGTGTTCACCTCTGGTTATAGGTACGCCGAATGTGGGATTCTTTTATCAGACCTGGAGGAAGGTGAGGCTTTTACTTTTGAATGAGGCCGCTTTGTGTATTCTCATGAACACAACAGCTAAAACACACCATATTATATATTTGAAAAGAATCTTTCTCATCCAATGCAAAGTCACTCTATAAATCTGTTTTTTTTTCCGTATTTTCTTAACATTTTGCTTTATAAGCTGGAAAAGAAAGTCATAAGAAATCCATCATGTAATGGTGTTTTTAAATCCTTTGACTTGGGTCCACTATGATAAACTAGTATCTTTGATGAGCGACAAAGTTATAGTTGATTAAGTGTAGAATCAGGTCTTAATGCATTAAGATTTTCCAGGGCTTGTGCATTTTTCAGTCTATTAATTGTATGGTAGTAATATCTTGCTGTGTCGTCGAACTAGATAACAGTTTATGAGTTATGAAAGAATGGGATTTAACATACTATTTTAGCCTCCATCGCAACCATAGTAATGTATTGCTGCAGTGGACAGTAAAATCTCTGCTGTACCATGTTAAACATGTGCTATATCCAATTTTTTTCTAAATGTATTTGTTGTATTCATTTCCATGCAGCCGCATACCTGGCCACTGGATTCAACCACCCACTCCAGCTGATGAGGTGTGGGCATCGTATTTAGTGCAGCCCAAGTAAATCCCTCTGGGTTATAACAATGGTTCTTCTGCCTATCCACTGGGAGCTTTCAGGGCAAGGTAAGCCAGTTGAGTTACTACAATTCATGTCAACCAATGATACAAAAAGTTCATACTGGATACAGTGATTACATTGTCAGACTAAAATTATCCCAGTGAAAGCTCATTGCTCGTGCTGTTGACCTTCTTTGATGAATGCTTGATTTTCGTCTGGGATTTCCATGGATTGCCCAATTTAACTAGAGAGCAAAGTTCTCTGGTGTCCAGGATATTGTAATTTTCAGTTCACCAAATGCTCCATCTCTTGTCCATGTTGATACATGAAAAGTAGAAACCAAATTTCTGGATTGGGGAAAGATCTGCACCTTAATTTCTGATAGGTGATTATCATGTCTTTACTGTCTAGGGTTGCAGTTGGATTTTAGCATATTGCTCGGTGAGATCTTCTCCGTAAGACTGTAATAAAGTGTTAACAAATCAGATATGCCATCAAATTTCCTAGCTTTTCCAGTTGTTCATACTGACTGCCAGAACCCTTAAATAAATGGGAATTCTTATCTGCACTACTGTACTAATGTAGCTCCGAATGCAGTTAGGGATTGAGATATATCTCACAAGTGTGACTGAATTTGATCCTTTAATTTTGCTTGGATAGAGAGCATGCCCTTACCTATCCATTAATAATCTGACATTTTTAAACTTGCGCACCTAATATTGATGGAAACTGTAGCTTTTATTGCATTTACACAGGACATGCCCTAGCAATCAATTGCCAAACTTTAGATCCCATCAAATTTAGTAGCCTTTACTAAACATAATTTATTGGCTTTGTGTTATTTTCACCAAGCCTAAATCCCGAAATTATAAGTTTCTTCCATAATCTGTGCTCAAGAAGGAACAGAGTGTTAGAATGAACACTCAATAGTTGATGTTTCTGTGTTGTGGTGTTGGACAGCTACCCCTCTGTATCCTTACAGTCTCCGTGCATGTGCCAGGTGTTGTACATGAAGCCGCAAACCTTTTTTGACTAACGATGTCTGTGACTTTCTGAAAAGATAATCAATAGTGGTGGCTCCATTCCAGCATGATGGAGATATTTATGTTGAGAAGGGTAACCACAGGTACTTTCTGTGACCCTTTGAGTAGTTCATAACGACCACTAGAACATGACATGAACGAAATGAAAATTCTTTTTTTAATCTCATTGTGGTAGTTTATAATGCATAGAGAATTAGAGAGTAGTGTTTAATGGTGAAAAACTGAGAGCCATTGGAAAATTAAAATATGATGGCGGGTTGATTTCCCTCTGATTGTTACTCTATGGTATTTTGACTTTGCACAAGATCGTTAGATCAAGGAACTGCAAAATATTTCGTTTTACCACACAACAGCAACGCTACAAAATTTTCTGTGCATGGTTCCAAAGTAATACAGGTTGCGAGGCATTTTTTGTGAGATCAAAGGCCTGTAAAGACTTAAACTAAGAAGCCTGTAAAGACTTAAACTAAGAAGTCGTTTGGTATCCATCATTTGGGCCTGGAATCCTCGAATTCATTTTGGAATTCCACAGGTGGGCTGTTTGGTTGCCACATAATTGGGCCATCATTTCATTTAGGAAATCCAGCAAAATGATGCCATGGGTAAACACAATTCCAAGCTGCCTGTCATTTGTGTTTTCTATGGAAGCCATTTACAAATTCAATATTGAATTCTGCTGTCATTTGCAATTCCTGTGGCAACCAAACGAGTGTGCATTTCTGGAATTACAATGTAAATGAAATGAATATTCATTTCAAAATGTTACAAACGAAATGAAAGCCTGGCCTCCAAACGACTTCTAAGATGTTTTGTTTTAATTCCGCAGCTTCAGGATCTATGCAAGGTCCAAGCATGGTATTACTTCTGGATGGATCAAAACATCTTGCCTGGATATCTCATAGATCGCTGACTTAGTTTCAGTGACTGGTGACAGCCAAAAAGAAGATACACTAGCTAATTGATCAGATGTTGACACCATGCGGGCTCAGGTTCTACTGTTGTACAAATAGGCGACAGCAGAAACCTGCAAATCAAAGCAGTAAATATAGACTGCAAGTGGTGCTCCACCGGGTAAACCTCATGAAAGTGAAGAGTAACTTTGGTACATGCCAAATGATCGGCATGGCAGCATGCTCTATCCTTCTTCTTTGGTAGCCTCGCTAAGTGCCGTCGTTCCTGTGATCTCCAACTAGTAAACAGTCGCGACTAGAATTGCAGGAATATTATTTGGAAACCTGCGCTTGAAGTCATTTGTTGGATAGTGATTTTGCATTGTATGCTTGAATTGTCTCTGTGAATGGTAGGTAAGTTATTTGTTAGTCATTCGATTGAGTGGGAAACATATGGAAACTGTAACTTGTTATTCTGGAGCTTTGGATTGTACTCCTATCTTGCAATTGTGAATTAAATTTAATTCTGCAAGTTCAGTTACGATCGCACGAAGGTTGTATTGGTCATCGTTTCAACAAAGTTTGTTCGATCTTCCTCCCTGCAGTAGCATGTTTAGGAAATGATCTCCACCTCACTTGAGTTGGGGCTTTGTGCTTTTCTGTATCCTGCACCATAGATAAGTCTCTTAAGGAAAATATTACAACCTCTGTTTCTTTTTATAAGATGTTTTGGCTTGCCAAAACGTCTTACAGTATAAAAAGGAACCAGAGCGAGTAGCAGTGAAATGGACGCCAAAAGAAGGCAAGAGGTTAGTGAATTGGACGGCACTATCATTCAGTACGAGATATCTATAGAAAATACAATGACAGATCATAATGAGCCCAACCTTTCTTGTAATGCTTGCTTGCTCCTCTCATTCTCTATCTCCTTGAGGTGATTACATAACCAAACACGCTGGATTCCTTTTTCATTAAAAGGACACTAATCATTAAAGCTCATAGGGACAAATTGCTGACATTGGATATCTGGGCAAGATATATCCTTGCTTTCATGAAAAATAGTGCTGCTTTACTCATTGGGAAATTATTGAGTGCACTGGGTTTCTGGGTGTAATAGGAAACAGACGGTCATACGTTGTATGGGATTATGTCTGTTTCTTCCTGGGTTTTCACTACTTCCTACGTTTAGAGAGGAAGGTTTAGAAACAGGTCAATGAAGCTACTCATCTGATTTCTGTATATGCATAAATAAATACACGATTAAGAAAATCAACTAACATTAGGCACATATTTTCTATTTAAGGTCTAAATTAAAGTCTGAATTTCAATATAGTCTGGACGGCTTAGTAACTCCAATATCAGATGACTCACATCTTTACGTGAAATCTGTTTCCAGTTTAGTTCAATTTCGGTAAAACTCCCATCTAATCTGCTATATGTTTCTGACTTGGCCGCTATGGCTCTCACTGTCACAGACAAGTTGACGACTAGCTGAAACGTGTGGGTGGAAAGTGGCTTAACCATATGCCCAAATTGATTAGGCATTGAGTGAGTGCTCTTTTGTTTCACCTTTAGGGTTACTTTTTTTATAAGACGCAAAAGAAAAAACAAAATAAGTTTAAATCACGACATACTTTTGATCTTTTGAACTTTCCATTACCATAGGAACAGTGAACGAAATCCAAGATTTTGACCCCCACCGTAACCCCTGTGGATTTGCATACAATGTGGTGTGACCTAGCAGCTAATTTGTGGTTTATGAACGGCTTCTATATTGTTGTAAAAGGAATATCTTAATATTACAAAGATAACAATTACACCTAGCCACCGCACCAATGAGATATTGAAAGACATCAAGGATGCACACGACCAAGAAAGAAAAGGAGAAATAGCAAAAACTCCATTTTGATGATGAAACACTCCCAACAACATTACTATAACCACCACCGAAGACAACACACGTTTTATCTAGCCAGGCTCAAACACCACCTTTGTGCTTTAGAAGTCGCTCTCGCGAGAAAAATAACTCCACTACAATTTTGTCATTTTTCTAGCGTGTGGATATGATGATTAGCTGCCTCCAACCTCCTGGTCACTCAACGGCGCCAAGATTCTACCAAGATAGTCCACCAAAGAAACCGGAGCTCAGGTTATGCTACGACCTACGAGGATAAAGGCAAAGTTATGCCAGGCCTTTAAGAGGTACAGTACGTAGTTTGCTTACGTGACTCATGCATGTCAACTGCAACATGTTTCAGTTTAAGGGTGTAATAATTACAAGAAACTACGCCAAAATTGACTAGATAAAAGTTCACAATCAGCTAAAAGCGAGTGTAACCGCAGATTTGTACTCTTGTTTACCCGGGCTTGTTTAGCTGATTCGTTAGGATGGTTCAGAAATATATCTCCTTATTTATGATGTCCCCCGTCATCGTGTCGCTCCCCAAGGCGGCACCAGGGCGAACCCTAGCGCTGTCAGAGAAGACAACCCCATAGGAGTTCCTTGCCGCCACTACTGCCCGTCTGCCCGCCTTGTCTGTGTCAGCGGTGGGACCCAACACCGAAGGAGCTGGGGGTGGTAGATCGCAAGTGTCTCCTGTCGCATGCAGCGGCCAGGGCGGAGCTCCCTGGTCGACACAGTAGCGTCAATCGCCTTCCTCGACGACGCACGGTGGTGTGATCTGTAGAGAAGTGGTGGTGCTGCAGATTTTGTGTCCCAGTAGATCCGTCGTCGATGCGGCTCGGGCCATCGGTCTATTGAGGTTGTGTTGTTGCAGCTTTCGAGGTGGGCTCGGTGCGGTGGTTTGTTTTTAGCTCAAGTGCGTTTCCTTCTGGACCATGTGGGTGGTGGCAGTGCGTGTGGTGCCGCTGATATGAATAAAGGTGGTTATGTCCCCTACTAATTTTTGATCTCCAAGTCGTCGATCTGCTTCACGTCGGCTTCCTCGATTTGGATGCCGATGAGTTCTGGTCTTCCTCTCGTAGATTTTCACGGTTTGGCGCATGACAGCACTGGATATCTAGAGCAGAATCGATCCGGTCGTGTGCGCCCTTATTTTCGGCCAGTGAGGCTTCATGAGGGGGTGGAGCGAAGCTTTCTCTTCTTGTTGGTGCCATGAGACATGTCTAAATATAGATTTGCATGGTATTGACAGGGGTGGAAAAAACTCATGGTGGCTGCTATGGAAGGTTTGCAATGGCGGAGAGGTGTTTTGGTTGCGATGAAGATTGATAGCACATGTTATTCCTGTGCCAGGATGTTTGGTGACTTGCAGTGATGGCCTTGGCAAGAGGGGATGGTAGCACAAGTGGACTGTATTTTTGGTGGTGCTCCTCAAGTACCAAGTCGCGATTCCTAGTGTGAAAGCCCAAGGTATGTCCTTCTCATTGGTTGTACCTGGCAATAACTTTGTTGAAATCATTGTTCTATGAACTCGAACTTTTTCCAAGGTGAAACCCAATATTTTCTATCAGTGACGATAACGTTTATGCATTGTTTACTTTTCCGATGTGTTGCTTTTCAAGAATCCCTTTTGTAGTCTGCTTGTAGTTGCTGATATCTGCTTGTAGTTGCTGATATCTGTCTAACACAAGGGAATATAGGGCGCGTTTGGTAGGTTGGGCACCCTTTGGCTCACATGTGCCTCGCAGTTTTTGGGCCGTTTGGTTTTCTGGGCTCCTCCGCATTATCGCACCGCATGTGTCTGAAAGCACTTTCGGGACATGCTCAGGAGGAACACCCAGTTTGATAGTTTCTCTGGGGCTACTTCTCGATACAATTTTTTTTTTTCAAATTTAGTAAAACTTATTGTACGGATTCCTCAATACCTTCTATTGTAGAATATTCGTGTGGTACGTTCCCAAGTTTGGCGCGTGCGATACATGTTCCTTTATTTCTCCAAGTAAAGCTCTTCGGACATGCCCTGGGGAGAAGCAAATCGACAACGCCATTAGCGCGGGCGCTCCGCCTCGGCCTGTCGGGAGAAGGAGGAACCCGAGCGGCATTGCACGACAAAGGTAGGGGTAACCTCCCTCTTCGGTTACCCTCTCCATTAACCCCCTTCCAAATTTTCCCTTTCCCCAATTTTCGCACCGGCGATGGCTGTGGCGACCTTGATCTGGCAGCACGCATCTCCCTTCGGTTTCTGGTGCTGGAGCAGGGTCGTCGTTTCCAGCCGCGGCGGAGCCTGCGCACATCTGCGGCGGCTTTCGGCCGTGTCCATCGTCTACCATGACGGAGGTAAGGGGAAACTCCTCTGCTCTATTGTAGTGTTAGATTCATGTTGGTAGAACTAGTTGGGTTCGATAAGACCGTTCATAATGCATAGATCTTGTTTGAGTAGACCGACTAGCTCCAGCTTGTGCATCACGCCGCAGCACTCAATATTTGCATACAAGCCTGGATCCTGATGGTGCACAAGAGAGCAGTTAGGCATGCTGCTTTTCCTCGTGTCTGTTACGGTCCTATGTTAGAACGAGATCAGGAGAGGACTGCCAACCTAAACTACATCTACAACTCCAACGATGTAGAGGCTATCCAAATGCTTCGGATTAGAAGAGCCCCTTTCTATGCACTTGTGAAAACGTTCAGGCATAGAGGACAACTGGTTGATAGCATCCACACCTCTATCGAAGAACAAGTCACAATGTTTCTTCATGTCATGGGTCATAACCAGAGGTTCAGAGTCATCCATAACACATTCAGGCGATCCACGAAGTCTATTTTTCGGCACTTCCAGTAGGTGTTATACATAGTTGGGGAGCTCATAGGTGACATGATCAAGCCAACATCATCGAACACACCACCCAAGATCAAGAACAGCTACAGGTGGTTCCCGTATTTCAGGGTGAGTACAAAATCATGTCCGTTCTACTTATCAGATGCGTGGTACTATCATAAACATGACTGTGTGCTATTTTTTTTGACAAGATTGCATTGGGGCTATCGATGGTACTCATGTGAAAGGTACCAAGATCAATGACTGCATCATTCTGCGGGAGGAAGCAATACATTAGCCAGAACGTGCTAGCAGCTGTGGATTTTGATATGAGGTTCACATACGTGCTTGCTGGGAGGGAGGGTTTAGCTCATGATGCGAGCATGCTGGATGATAGCTTGTCAAGGCATGATGGGTTGTGATGTCTACGGGTGCTTCTATTCTTGTAGACAGTGTTGGGCCTCCAAGAGCAGAGGTTTGTAGAACAGCAGCAAGTTTCCCTTAAGTGGATCACCCAAGGTTTATCGAACTTAGGGACGAAGAGGTCAAAGATATCCCTCTCAAGCAACCCTGCAATCACGATACAAGAAGTCTCTTGTGTCCCCAACACACCTAATACACTTGTCAGATGTATAGGTGCACTAGTTCGGCGAAGAGATAGTGAAATACAAGTGGTATGAATGAATATGAGCAGTAGTAACGGCACCAGAAAAGTGCTTGCTGGCGTGCAGTTGATGGTAGTAATATTGCAGGAAGTAAAGATGCAGTAAAACAGTAAACAAGCGATGATTGCAGTATTTGGAAACAAGGCCTAGGGATCATACTTTCACTAGTGGACACTCTCAACATTGATCACATAAATAAATAAGTTCTCTTCCTTTGTGCTACATATACTCTTGTTTGATAATGAACACCATTCGTTGTGTAGGGCTACAAGAGCTCCCTCAAGCCGGAGTTAACAAGCGCCACAACATTCGACATTCATATTTAAGTAACCTTTAGAGCATAATAGATCTTTGCAAATTAAACCGAGTACTAACATAGTATGCACACTGTCACCATCACACTATGAAGGGGGAATAAATCACATCAATACTATCATAGTAATAATTAACTCCATAACCCACAAGAGATTATGATCATAACCTACGCCAAGTACTACACGATGCACACACTGTCACCATTACACCGTTAAGGAGGAATAGACTACTTTAATAACATCACAAGAGTAGCACATAGACTAATAGTGATACAAAACTCATATGAATCTCAATCATGTAGGGCAGCTCATGAGATCATTGTATTGAAGTACATAGGAGAGAGATTAACCACATAGCTACCGGTACAGCCCTTAGCCTCGATGGAGAACTACTCCCTCCTCCTGGGAGACAACAGCGCTGAAGAAGATGGCGGTGATGTCGATGGAGAAGCCTTCCGGGGGCACTTCCCCGTCCCGGCGGCGTGCCGGAACAGAGACTCCTATCCCCCAGATCTTGGCTTCGCGATGGCGGCGGCTCTGGAAGGTTTCTCGTACCGTGGCTTTTCCGTATCGAAGATTTAGGTCAGTGACCTTTAAATAGGCGAAGAGGCGGAGTCGGAAGGCTGACGAGGCGGTGACACAATAGGGGGGCGCGGCCCAGGCCCTGGCCGCGCCACCCTGTCATCTGGTGGCCCTGTGGCCCCCCTCTGCTGGCTCTCGGGTGTTCTGGAAGCTTCGTGAAAAAATAGGATACTGGGCATTGATTTCGTCCGATTCCGAGAATATTTCCTTACTAGGATTTCTGAAACCAAAAACAGCAGAAAACAACAACTGGCCCTTCGGCATCTCGTCAATAGGTTAGTTCCGGAAAATGCATAATAATGACATAAAGTGTGAACAAAACATGTAGGTATTGTCATAAAACTAGCATGGAACATAAGAAATTATAGATACGTTTGAGACGTATCAAGCATCCCCAAGCTTAGTTCCTACTCGCCCTCGAGTAGGTAAACGATAACAATGATAATTTCTTAAGTGACATGCTACCAACATAATCTTGATCAACATTATTGTAAAGCATATAAGATGAATGAAGTAATTCAAAGCAATGGTAAAGACAATGAGTAAACAAATGAATCATATAGCAAAGACTTTTCATGAATAGTACTTTCAAGACAAGCATCAATAAGTCTTGCATAAGAGTTACTCATAAAGCAATAAATTCTTAGTAAAGGCATTGAAGCAACACAAAGGAAGATATAAGTTTCAGCGGTTGCTTTCAACTTCAACATATATATCTCATGGATAATTGTCAACATAAAGTAATATAACAAGTGCAATAGGTAAACATGTAAGAATCAATGCACAGTTGACACAAGTGTTTGCTTCTAAGATAGAAAGAAGTGGGTAAACTGACTCAACATAAAGTAAAAGATAGGCCCTTCGCAGAGGGAAGCATGGATTACTATTTTTGTGCTAGAGCTTTTTATTTTGAAAACATAGAAACAATTTTGTCAACGGTAGTAATAAATCATATGTGTTATGTATAAGATATCTTATAAGTTGCAAGCCTCATGCATAGAATACTAATAGTGCCCGCACCTTGCCCTAATTAGCTTGGATTAACACGGATTATCATTGCATAACATATGTTTCAACCAAGTGTCACAAAGGGGTACCTCTATGCCGCCTGTACAAGGGTCTAAGGAGAAGGTTCGCATTGGATTTCTCGCTTTTGATCATTCTCAACTTAGACACCCATACCGGGACAACATAGACAACAGATAATGTACTCCTCTTTTAATGCTTAAGCATTCAACAACAGATAATATTCTCATAAGAGATTGAGGTTTTGTGTCCAAACTGAAACTTCCACCATGATTCATGGCTTTAGTTAGCGGCCCAATGTTCTTCTCTAACAATATGCACACTCAAACCATTTGATCATGAAAATCGCTCTTACTTCAGACAAGATGAACATGCATAGCAACTCACATGATATTCAACAAAGGTAAAAGAGTTGATGGCGTCCCCAGAAACATGGTTACCGCTCAACAAGCAACTTATTAAGAAATAAGACACATAAGTACATATTCTTCACCACAATAGTTTTTAAGGCTATTTTCCCATGAGCTATGTATTGTAAAGGCAAAGAATAGAAGTTTTAAAGGTAGCACTCAAGTAATGTACTTTGGAATGGCAGAGAAATACCATGTGGTAGGTAGGTATGGTGGACACAAATGGCATGGTTTTTTTTGGCTCAAGGATTTGGATGCACGAGAAGAATTTCTCTCAATACAAGGCTAGGCTAGCAAGGTTGTTTGAAGTAAACTCAAGTATAAAACGGTGCAGCAAGACTCACATATGAACATATTGTAAGCATTATAAGACTTTACATCGTCTCCTTGTTGTTCAAACACCTTAACCAGAAAATATCTAGACTCTAGAGAACAATCATGCAAACCAAATTTTAACAAGCTCTATGTAGTTCTTCATTAATGGGTACAAAGTGCATGATGCAAGAGCTTAAACATGATCTATATGAGCACAACAATTGCCAAGTATCAAATTATTCAAGACATTATACCAATTACCACATGCAGCATTTTCTGTTTCCAACCAAATAGCAATTAACGAAGCGGTTTTCAACCTTCGCCATGAACATTAAGAGTTAAGCTAAGAACACATGTGTTCATACGCAACAGCGGAGCGTGTCTCTCTCCCACACAAGCATGAATTTATTCAAACAAAATAAAAACAAAAGCAAACAGACGCTCCAAGTGAAGTACATAAGATGTGACCGAATAAAAATATAGTTTCAAGAGAAGAAACCTGATAAGTTGTCGATGAAGAAGGGGATGCCTTGGGCATCCCCAAGCTTAGATGCTTGAGTCTTCTTGAAATATGCAGGGATGAACCACGGGGGCATCCCCAAGTTTAGACTCTTCACTCTTCTTGATCATAGTATATCATCCTCCTCTCTTGACCCTTGAAAACTTCCTCCACACCAAACTCGAAACAAACTCATTAGAGGGTTAGTGCATAATCAAAAATTCACATGTTCAGAGGTAACACAATCATTCTTAACACTTCTGGACATTGCCCAAAGCTACTGGAAGTCAATGGAACAAAGAAATCCATCCAACACAGCAAAAGAGGCAATGCGAAATAAAAGGCAGAATCTGTCAAAACAGAACAGTCCGTAAAGACGAATTTTTTAGAGGCACTGGACTTGCTCAGATGAAAATGCTCAAATTGAATGAAAGTTGCGTACATATCTGAGGATCACGCACGTAAATTGGCAGATTTTTCTGAGTTACCTACAGAGAGCCCTGCCCAAATTCGTGACAGACAGAAATCTGTTTCTGCGCAGTAATCCAAATCTAGTATCAACCTTGCTATCAAAGACTTTACTTGGCACAACAATGCAATAAAATAAGATAAGGAGAGGTTGCTACAGTAGCAACAACTTCCAAGACTCAAATATAAAACAAAAGTACTGTAGTAAAATAAAAACATGGGTTATCTCCCAAGAAGTGCTTTCTTTATAGCCATTAAGATGGGCTCAGCAGTTTTAATGATGCTCGCGCAAGAAACAAGAGTTGAAGCAAAAGAGAGAATCAAGAAGAAAATTCAAAACAAATTTAAGCCTAACATGCTTCCTATGCATAGGAATCTTGTAAATAAACAAGTTCATGAAGAGCAAAGTAACAAGCATAGGAAGATAAAACCAGTGTAACTTCAAAAATTTCAGCATATAGAGAGGTTGAAAGGACACGGATGTCGCCTAGAGGGGGGGGTGAATAGGCGATTTAAAACTTTTACGAGATGGGCTTAACAAATGCGGAATAAAACTAGAGTTTACTTTGTCAAGCCCAAAGCCTATATACTATTGTTCACCTATGTGCACCAACAACTTATTCTAAGCAATGGTTCACCTATGTGCACCAACAACTTATGCTAAGCAATACAAGCAAGTATGTGATAGCAAGATATATATAACTTCAAGCACGATGGCTATCACAAGGTAAAGTGCATAAGTAAAGAGCTCGGGTATAGAGATAACCGAGGCACGCGGGAGACGATGATTTATCCCGGAGTTCACACTCTTGCGAGTGCTAATCTCCGGTGGAGAGGTGCGGTTGCTTAGTGCTCCCGAACGCCACAAGAGGCTCACCTTGAGGTGTGGTTGCTCGATGCACACCAACGCCACAAAGGCCTCACCCCAAGATGCGGTACTCACACCACACACCGAACGCCACGAAGGCGCCTCACCTAAATCTCCGGTGACCCTCGCCACAAAGGCCTAGGTCACGGTTCCACTAAGGGATTTCCTTCGAGGCGGAAACCGGGCCTTACACAAAGATTGGGGCACACATCCACAACTTAATTGGAGGCTCCCAACAAATCGCCACAAAGGCGTAGAATCCGTCTAGGGTTCCAAGAACCCAAGAGTAACAACCTTCTTGCTTTCACCACCACGAATCACCATGGAGAACTCAAACCGATGCACCAAATGCAATGGCAAGAACACCACAAAGATGCTCAAGTCCTTCTCTCTCAAATTCCAACAAAGCTACAAAAGCTATTGGGGGAATAAGAGAGGAAGAACAAAGGAATTCACAAAGAACACCAAGATCTAGATCTAGAGAGTTCCACTCACAAAGAGATGGATTTGATTGGTAGAAGTGTAGATCTAGATCTCCTCTCTCCTTTCCCTCAAATGGGGGCAAGAATCATGGAGGGATTGAGAGATAGTGCAAGCTTCTCTAGTTCAACAATGGAGGAGAGAGAGAGTGAGAGAAGCCACAGCCCAAGGAAGAAGAAGGGGGGTATTTATACCCCCCAAGAAAATCGAGCCGTTGGGCAAAACTAGGGCCGGATAATCCGGCCTAAGTAAGGGCCGGATAATCCGCCCCGGATAATCCGGCCTCTGGGACAAAACCTGGTCAAAATCCGGGCAAATGTCCGGCCCCTATACTGAGCAGCAATTCCTGAGGTCCTTAGCCGATTTCGAGGGGGCCGGATATTTCCGAAATATCCGGCCCGGATATTTCCGAAATATCCGGCCTAAGCAAACTGCAGAAACACCAAAACTAAAACGGGCATAACTTTTGCATCCGGACTCCGATTTCGATGATCTTGGGCTCGTTGAAATCACAACAACGAGCTCTACAACAATATGCATAGAAACATCATAGTCCAGAAAAGGAGGATAGAAACAAATGATGAAAGGTTTGACCTATCTCAAAAAGACATACCGGTAAAACCTCCAATCTTGAAAATGCAACAAGTTGCCCATGGAAAAACCATTCTCAATGAACTAGAGCTTGTCATGAGAATAAGCACAAGCTCTAAAACATCACATGGATAAGATCCAAATAAAACCAAGTAAGATGATGAACCAAACTCGAAAACGCAACAAGTGATCTATGCGAAATCCGTTTTCGATGAACTAGAGCTTGTCATGAGAATAAGCACAAGCTCTAAAACATCACATGGATAAGGTCCAAATAACAACCAAGAAAGATGATGCAAGGATGCAAAGGTTTGAGCTCTCTCCGAACGATACGATCGAGATACTCACTCGAGAGCCCTCTTGATAGTACGGCAACTAAACTATAAACCGGTCTCCAACTACACTATGAGACCGGTGAGAAAGAAACCCTATCAAGAGAAAACCTTATACTTGCGCATTCCACTTGAGCTCGATGATGACGATCTTGACCTCAACAAGATGGAACGCCTTTCTTGCTTGTGCTTGCTTGACGAAGTCTTGTGGATTGCTCCCCCATGATCCACCATGGGAGAGCTTCTTCTTCGGCGCATCTTCACATAACCATGACCACCATGTGGATGGCAAGACTCAAGCAAAGGATTTCTTCGAGATGGCTCATCTTGAACTTGCACTTCATTTCTCCATTCTTCATCATATTGATGTCTTGAAGTAACTTGAGGGCTCACTTCATCTTCATCTTCAAGACATACTTGACACTTGATATCCTTCATCAATTTCTTCTTATTGCAACCTTGAAGCCAACAAATGGTTCAAGAATTGCCTATGGACAACTCCTACAAATATAACTCAATGCAAACATTAGTCCATAGGGATTGTCATTAATTACCAAAACCACACATGGGGGCTCCATGCACTTTCAATCTCCCCCATTTTGGTAATTGATGACAATCTCTTTGAGAGGGTTTATATAAGGAATTTAAGTAACAAATAAGTTGAATATATAGAGCAAACTCCCCCATAATATATGCATGTGTGAATGATCTTGACTTTCATTGCATATATTGGCATTCAAAGCCTAGTGGAGTTTCCTCTAAATATTCAACTATGCAAAGCAACAAGATGCAATGCAATAAAGGCACATGCTTAAGCACAAAGCAAAGACATAACCAAATTCCCTTAAACCCTCCAAACTTCTCCCCCATTGGCACCAATTGCCGAAATGGGTGAAAAAATTTAGAAGGCCAATATAGTGAGAGTTCCTCCATAGCGTGTGCATTTCTCATAATTTGAGTGGAATCAAATGCACATATCCAATGACGAATATTCAGAAGGAATCACACTATAGATAGGATCAAAGATTGCAAAAAGATAACAAAGTCAAGAAGCTTCAACAAATGAAGCAAGCAACCAAATGAACCACAAGGAAGATACCAAAAGAAAGATAAATATTATGATAAGATCAAGAAGATTGCTCTAAATAATATGAGGAAGCTCCCCAAGGTTTGTGCACAAAACTAGACAATTTGCATTGGAGTATAAAGTGCACAAACATGGAATCATCACTCCCATGATATCATTCAAAAACAAAAGATACCAAGTGAATCAAACTCTAATGATCACCACAAGATAGTGTTCTAAATCAAATGAGGAAGCTCCCCAAGGTACATGCATAAAATAAAATGTTGCATTTGAATACAATATGCATAACATGGAATCCTCACTCCCTCATTACCATTTAAAACACAAACATTTGCAATAGATCATAGATAGAAAATTAAGCTTACCACTTGCAACAAACAAATGGTTGAGCAACAAGTAAGAGGCACCATAATAAAAGGCTCAACCAAGAGGATATGTGAAAGGCATGATAAAGCATATTATAAGACTGTTACAAGGATGAGCAAAAAGCATCATCATAGTCTTCAATGAATTATATTGCTTAGCATGACCAATCAACACGCAACAAATAAATAAGATATCGAATGGAGATGTATCATCTCTTATGTGTATAAGTTTCTCTAAGTGAGCAATATCACAAAGATATTTATCCACAAAGAAACATGCACACACAAAATAGATACACAAGAAATATAGCATGATATCCAAGACAAAGTCATGCAATATACCAATAAGAATTTTTTCTTAATAGCATGGCCAAAGGCTCAATTTTATCTTATTGTACATTCATGAACTTCAACCACAAACAACTAAAATACATCACAAATATCAACAAGGGATAGAAGATAGTTGGGATGCATTTGAGAAAGGCAACAAGTATCACAAACGGGGATACTAAAAGAAATAACTCAATTTGCACTTTCATCGATATTGCACATGTGAGAGGCTTGAGGAATTGATATGCAATAAAATTGCTAGATAGGCATATATGGGATGGGTGAATCATGATCATGATTTTATATACTTCCCAACATATGTGCTCATCTCAAACTACTCACATTCGCAATAAAGAGCTTTCGTTAAGATTTTAGCAAGAAGCACAACATTTGCAAATCAAGAGATTCATGCCAAGATGCAACCACATGGTTGGATGCTAGAAAAATATGCATGAGAAGATAATTGTTACCGAGATAGCATTGGTGAGGATGTAGTAGATATGTGTTCGTTGACAATCCTAGCTTGCCTCAAGTTACCATTGAGTCACCACTTCTCCCCAAGAGTGAGACAAGCATCCAATGCATATCCATTGTACCTAACACAAAGGTAAGTACAAAAAGGTCCCCAAACTAATTGGGTTCAAAGTAGTTAGACACACTACAACATATAGGACAAACTCCACAATTCTATGTGCATATAGATATGAAATTGAATTTCATGCACATCTTAGCCAAATTAGGATTTGATGGAGTTTACCCTATATATTGGATCAAAGAAAGTGACACATGCCATAAGATATACATATATTAAATATGCATGCACAATACTTTCAAGAACCAAAGGAAAATACAATTTGGACAAAACACCAAATAAACCAAGAAACAATGGTTGTCCAAATTATATCAAAGAATCAAATCAACACAAGATTGACTCCAAAGACTTATCTCATTATAAGAAGCTAATTAAACCTAAACACAAAGGAATGAGATAACGAACTCCCCAAGAGAGCAATGTTCCAACAAATAAACCAAACCCTCGAAACTTTTTATGATGGCACAAAGTACCAAAAAGAAAATTTTATGTCTCCCAAAACAATTTTTTTGATAAAGATCAAGAGATGTTAAGCATTCTAATAATATAGAAGATCTCCCCCAAGTTTGGTGCATTATCTAGGATTTTTATATGAATACAAAATGCACAAACTAGGATCATCACGCTACCTATATCTTCTAACAATGTTAAGAAAGTTTGAATAGACAACTTAGATCCATAAGATGCAAGGAAGACACATGGGAGTCAAAGCACAACAAATTCATGGCAATAAATAAGACAATTTAAACACAAGAGCCAATGTAAATATGATCAATAAATTTCTACCTCATAATAGATTGCCAATTGTCCTAGGACACAAGGTATTAGGAAATATTTCCCGGTGGTAGTTTGTAAGTATATGTAAGATCATATCTACACCAAATAAAGCATATGGTAAAAGATAAGAGTTAACCATCATGCAAAGAGAGTTTCTTGATAGCTTCAATTAGTCATACCATCATGCAAAGCAATTAATAGTATTCATACCAACATGCAAAGCAATTAATAGTATTCATACCAACATGCAAAGCAATTAATAGTATGACTTGAAGCATATGGTTTTCCAAAAATGTATTGAGAGACACATTGTGAAAAACCATGCTAAGGACCACTTTCACAAATAAGATCCACAAAGGTATTAGCAATGAAGCCATTTAAGCAAATTGGAACTTGTTTGAGAAAACATGTCACATATGAGAGATAATTTACAATATCAATTCTATGTGACACAACCTCAAATGTTCACATTTCCTAGGCTTGTAATATGCACAAAGCTTATTACTCCCCCATAATGTGATAAGGAAGTTATTTTCACAAGAGGCAAATAAGATCCAACTAGAGATATTAATGAACATTAGAATTTGAATTTCTCATGAAGATGACATACCACATAGAGACTAGATAATCTTGCAATATCAATTCTAAGTGATATTCCTCATGTACACACATTGTTAGGATTGTGAAATTCCTAAAGGCATATCACTCCCCCAAAATGTTATAGTCCATTAATCTCTCATAAGAGCCATATAAGATACAACAAGATGCAAAGAGGCTCCAACACAAGCACAAATACATGGTGTGCAACCTAACATACATAGACTTGATTTCTCAAGAAAAACAAGTAGGATGCACAACATATACAAACACATGTTAGGAACAAAACTAACACATGCAAAGGGGCGAGTAACTTTCAATATAAATGAGTTGAGCACATGTTACCGCAAGGAGGAACATTGGGTGTATGATAGAAGTAAGATAACCAAAAGACTTGGCTTGAGATAGTATAAATGATGAAGATCCCTTAATTATTCATGATGTAGCCAAGTCTCCAATGCCCTCCAACAAGCACCTATTGATCAAGTTTTGGATTGTTGGTCCCCAACTAAGTTGGGTCCTAAGAGGTTAGTCACAATAGACTTGGCAACCCAAATGGTTCTTTTCTTGACACCACTTTGAGCACCAACATATTTGGCAAACACATTGCCACCCTCATCCTTACGAAGAGAATAAACATCATCAATGGAGATAGAGTTGGATGAGGTACCAATAGTGCAAAAAGAGGAGATGTGGCCCTTCTCACGGCATATGTAGCAAGTTCTTTTCCTCTCCTTCTTCTCACTAGATTTCTCCACAATGGGAGCATTGGCTTGATTCTTCTTGGGAAGTGGAATTTCTTCAACTTGAGGTTGAATATGAGTTTGAGCTTGAGGCCGCTTCCCTTTTTGCTTCTTCTTCAAAGGGCAAGATCTAACATGGTGCCCTTCAATTTTGCACTTGAAGCAAACAATCTTGGCCGGGTCTTTGACTTGTACTTGGCCCTTCTTCTTCTTGTTGTTGTTGTTGGACTTGTTCTTGTTGTTGGATTTGAATCCAAGTCCACTCTTGTCATTGGGGGATTGTTGCACACTTAACATCGTGTCAAGTTTGCATTTCCCTTCATGACTCTTTACCAAGTCATTCTTCAAAGAAGTGACTTGAGCCTTGAGCTCTTTGATTTCCTCTACATGGTTAGTAACAACACAAGTACTAGAGGAAGTAGAACCTTTATTGTTAGAGTAACAAGGCAAGGAAGATAATTCATCACAAGATTTAGCGATACTATGAGTGGATGAATTACAAGGACTAGCACATTGCAATATAGCATTTTGAGTAGTAGTGCTAGTATCCACATGAGGCTCACAAGGTGTTTCCTTTGATATGATAGCCTCATGAGCTAACTTTAGCCTATCATGAGAGGCTAGAAGATCCTCATGGGAGCTAGAAAACTTTCCATGATTTTCTTCCAATTTCCCATAATTGCTAGTTAGCAATTCAAGTTGAGCCCTTAGCTCAACATTCTCCTTCAAGATAGATGCTTCACAAGAAGTAGAGTTAGTAGCACAAGCATCATCACAAGACATATTAAGAAGAGATGGTAACATAGCATGCTCTTTTAAATAGGAAGCTTGAAGTTGCTCATGGGACTTGGTGAGGATAGAGTGTTCGCTCTCCAAGACCTTGTGGGCCTTGTCTAGATCATCTAGATCCTTAACAAGTTTATCATGACCAACACCAACTTTGGAATTTTCCTTTTTTAAGCATTTTTACTTGAGCTTTAGCATGGTCTCTTTCCTTAATGAGTTTAGAAACTATTTCATTTTGAGACACTTCAAGGGTTTCAAGTTGCTCTTCAAGAGAGGCTACGGTCTCTTGTTCTTCTTCAAGATCATTCTTTAGTGATGCTACATCATCGGCATACTCTCGTTCAAGAGCACCCTTTTTATCAATGGTGTTCTCATGCATCCAAATAAGTTTTTGGCTCTCAATAGCGGTAGTCAAGATTTCAAAGAAGTGAGTGCTAGCAATTTTATCTTTGCAAATAACCTTGAATACGCTCTCACCCTTATCGCGTAGAGAGACAACCCAATCCTCTTCTTCATATTCATCCTCATCCTTATCACCACGAGACATATTAGGTTCCATGGTAGGAGGTACCGTGGAACCCTTGGCCATAAGGCATATATGAGGACCGTGAGATAAAGATGAGGAGTTACTTGAGGCTCCTTTCAAGATCTTGTCTTGACCAATAGAATCTTTAGTTTCCTCTACATTGTTAGACACACAACAACTAGAGGAAATAGAATCATTTTTATCATGGTCACAAGACAAATCAAGCATATCATTATGAGATTTATTCAAGCAACTAACACATGATATGCAAGGACTATCAACACAAGCATGTAAATCATTTCTAGTGCTAGATGTGTTTAAGTCCAAAGATGAAGCATTGCAATGAGATAGAGATGAAGAATCATCAATAGTAAGCTCAATATCAACATTGCAATTTTCATCACCACTCACCATATCATTACCTTGTGTCTTACCACACTTTGGTGAAGTGGATGAAGATGAGAACTCATCACGGCCGGAAGTGGAAGCAATACAATCATCCTCAATAATATTGGACACATCATATTTATCTTGAATCTTTGTCCATAACTCATGAGCGGTCCAAAAAGGCAAGTATGGAAAAAGACCTACATCTCTCAAAGCATTCATAAGAACATAAGAAGCTTGAGAATTGAGATATAAATTTTTCTCATCCTCTAACGATAGATTTTGTGAATCCATAGGAGGAGAAAAACCTATATCTACAATTTTCTCCATATGAGGGTCAATGTCCCGAAAATGACTAAGCATGCAAATTTTCCAAACATCATAATTTGTACCATCTAATATAAGAGTGTTATCGTGCACTAATCCTCTAGCCGACATCTTTACTCTCAAGGCGGTGAAGCCTAAGAATGAGAGACCTTGCTCTGATACCAATTGAAAGGACACGGATGTCGCCTAGAGGGGGGGGGGGTGAATAGGCGATTTAAAACTTTTACGAGATGGGCTTAACAAATGCGGAATAAAACTAGAGTTTACTTTGTCAAGCCCAAAGCCTATATACTATTGTTCACCTATGTGCACCAACAACTTATTCTAAGCAATGGTTCACCTATGTGCACCAACAACTTATGCTAAGCAATACAAGCAAGTATGTGATAGCAAGATATATATAACTTCAAGCACGATGGCTATCACAAGGTAAAGTGCATAAGTAAAGAGCTCGGGTATAGAGATAACCGAGGCACGCGGGAGACGATGATTTATCCCGGAGTTCACACTCTTGCGAGTGCTAATCTCCGGTGGAGAGGTGCGGTTGCTTAGTGCTCCCGAACGCCACAAGAGGCTCACCTTGAGGTGTGGTTGCTCGATGCACACCAACGCCACAAAGGCCTCACCCCAAGATGCGGTACTCACACCACACACCGAACGCCACGAAGGCGCCTCACCTCAATCTCCGGTGACCCTCGCCACAAAGGCCTAGGTCACGGTTCCACTAAGGGATTTCCTTCGAGGCGGAAACCGGGCCTTACACAAAGATTGGGGCACATATCCACAACTTAATTGGAGGCTCCCAACAAATCGCCACAAAGGCGTAGAATCCGTCTAGGGTTCCAAGAACCCAAGAGTAACAACCTTCTTGCTTTCACCACCACGAATCACCGTGGAGAACTCAAACCGATGCACCAAATGCAATGGCAAGAACACCACAAAGATGCTCAAGTCCTTCTCTCTCAAATTCCAACAAAGCTACAAAAGCTATTGGGGGAATAAGAGAGGACGAACAAAGGAATTCACAAAGAACACCAAGATCTAGATCTAGAGAGTTCCACTCACAAAGAGATGGATTTGATTGGTAGAAGTGTAGATCTAGATCTCCTCTCTCTTTTCCCTCAAATGGGGGCAAGAATCATGGAGGGATTGAGAGATAGTGCAAGCTTCTCTAGTTCAACAATGGAGGAGAGAGAGAGTGAGAGAAGCCACAGCCCAAGAAAATCGAGCCGTTGGGAAAAACTAGGGCCGGATAATCCGGCCTAAGTAGAGGCAGAGGCCGAGGTTGCGGCCGTGGTCGTGGTCGCGGCCGTGCTGGAGCACGCAGAGCTGCACGGTCGCCGTCGGCTGCGATGTCGTCGTCTTCATTGTCGTATCTGCAGAAAGAGCACCAAGTGATGTTCGAGTTCGTCGTCGTCCTCAATGGCGACCCACTCGGCATCCAGAGGTTGTCGGACAAGTTCGCCGAGTTCGTCGCCGGCCGTGCTGCATCTGCGGGAGGCTGGCTGCGACTGCTGCCAGTGGCCCGTGGACGTGCTCTTCGACGGGCGCGGCAAGATGTACCTCCACACCGGTTGGGAGAAGTTCGCGTGCTACCACGACCTCCAAGCCGGCTACGTGCTCACATTCTCCTACCTAGGCGACGCGGATATGAGCGTGAAGGTGTTCGACGACACGTCCTGCCGCCGACACTACCACAGCGATGACGAAGAGGAAGACGATTGAACACACCGAGTGTTCTTTCTTTGCAGTGAAAATAGTAACAGAGGTTTCTGTATGTTCTCCTTGCCAAGGACCAACATGGCTATCATTACCATGTGGATTTTCCAGTTTGGGTGACTAAGAGTGCCCTGAGAGTGTTCTTTCTTGGTAGCGAACATACGAAATCTACGATGCCAACACTAGTTAGGTTTCCTCATTTTGCAATGTTTTATTATGTATTAGTTTGTGGAAACCATGTTCCAAACTATGTATTAGTATTTGTAAAACCATGTTCTCAATTATGTATTAGTTTGAAATGATCCTCCTCTCTATTGAAATGAAAATGCAAAAAAAAAGTATTTTAATGTAAAAAAAAGTTGGGGGGCCGCGTTTGGGGGATGCAGCTGGGGACCGACGTCGCCCAAACACGGCACGGAGAAAACACATCCCCAAACACTCGATCTGGCGCCGTTTGAGGGACGCTTTGAGAGACGCGGCTGGAGATGCTCTAATAACAGTGGGGGAGGGAAGTTCAAAATTTTGCTATGACGAAAGCAAAATTTTGGTATGATGTAATGTAACACACATTTGACTTACTGTTTTGCTAAACTAGTAATTTGTAAACCATGTGACCACTAGCTTGCAGTTCTGTGCCCAAGTTTATCAACTGATTCTTGTATAAATAGAACAAGTAGCTTTGTCTAATAAACTGAGGTTTGAACCTCCCGACACTGCACGTTCTGGGAGCCTTCGCCGCGGCCAAAGATGGGTCACGTGGTGACGGTGCTTGTCCGATGATGGAGAAGTGGAAGCCATCGAGCAACGAGGCGGATGACTACATGGGCATCGACCTGCACCTACCGCTGCTCCATATGGGGAAGGGATGGCAGGAATCGGAGGCCAACATGACGCACGGGAGCATTCTTAGAGCATCTCCACCGGCGGCTCCGATAGCGGTTTCGATAGCATTTTGGAGGCCGGGAGTAAAAATGGGCTCGCACCGGCGCGTCCCATACGGCGCCGGCCAATAGAATCGCCGGCAACCCCGGGCGCGAATCGGGCGCGCCGGCGCCTCGCGGGCTGAAAATTTTGGGCGTGGGAGCCGCCTGTCAGCCACACAACTCAAAAGCCGACGCCAGCGGGGAGTGGCGGGGCCGACGCATCAGCGGCTCATTCAATTTTAACCTAACCGTCGCCTACCTCGCGACGGGAGTTATTGGGGCGCAGCGGCGGTGCAGTTCCCGCAGACGCGCAGCGAACCGTCCCGTCACGCGCGCCTTGCTCTTCGTGCTACCGTTAATGAGCGCCACCGCTCCCCCGCTCCCCCGCCTCCCTCCGTCCTATAAAAAGGGCCTCCTCTCATCGCCCCTCTCACACACAAACCCTAGCGCCTCTCTCCCCAACCCTAGCCGCCACCATCTGAAAAGACGAACCCATGTCTGGTCGAGGCCGAGGTCGCGGCCGTGGTCGTGGCCGTGGCCGTGACAGAGGTGCACACACGCCGTCGCCTGCCACGCCGTCGTCTTCATCGTCGGAGATGGACGAGGAGGGGTGATAACCCACAAGTATAGGGGATCGCAGCAGTCTTCGTGAGTAGTAAAACCCAATTTATTGATTCGACACAAGGGGAGACAAAGAATACTTGAAAGCCTTAACAGCGGAGTTGTCAATTCAGCTGCACCTGGAAATAGACTTGCTCGCAAGAGTTTATCAGTAGTAACAGTTTTATAGCAGTAGCAGTAGTGAAATAACAGCAGCAGAGTAACAAAGACAACAGCAGTGATTATAGTAAATAGCAGGATTAAAATACTGTAGGCACGGGGACGGATGAACGGGCGTTGCATGGATGAGAGAAACTCATGTAACAATCAAGCAGGGCATTTGCAGATAATAATAAAACGGTGTCTAAGTACAAAGCAATCAATAGGCATGTGTTCCAATTATAGTCGTATGTGCTCGCAATGAGAAACTTGCACAACATCTTTTGTCCTACCAGCCGGTGGCAGCCGGGCCTCAAGGGAATCTACTGGATATTAAGGTACTCCTTTTAATAGAGTACCGGAGCAAAGTATTAACACTCCGTGAACACATGTGATCCTCACATCACTACCATCCCCTCCGGTTGTCCCGATTTCTGTCACTTCGGGGCCATTGGTTCCGGACAGCGACATGTGTATACAACTTGCAGGTAAGACCATAAACAATGAATATCATGATGAAATAATAACATGTTCAGATCTGAGATCATGGCACTCGGGCCCTAGTGACAAGCATTAAGCATAACAAGTTGCAACAATATCATCAAAGTACCAATTACGGACACTAGGCACTATGCCCTAACAATCTTATACTATTACATGACCAATCTCATCCAATCCCTACCATCCCCTTCAGCCTACAGCGGGGGAATTACTCACACATGGATGGGGGAAACATGGCTGGTCGATGGAGAGGCGTCGGTGGTGATGATGGCGATGATCTCCTCCAATTCCCCGTCCCGGCGGAGTGCCAGAACGGAGACTTCTGGCTCCTGAGACGGAGTTTCGCGATGTGGCGGCATTCTGGAGGGTTTCTGGCGACTTCGACTTCCTCCCGTGCATTTTTAGGTCGAAGACAATAAGTAGTCCGAAGGAGGGCGTCGGGGGCCAGCCGAGGCCACCACACACTAGGGCCGCGCGGGCCCCTCCTGGGCCGCGCCGGCCTAGTGTGTGGGGCCCTCGTGCCCCCACCTGGCTTGCCCTTCTGGCTCCGCCAATATTCTGGGAAAATAGGACCTTCTGCATAAATTCCGAGGATTTTCCTGAAAGTTGGATTTCTGCACAAAAACGAGACACCAGAACAGTTCTGCTGAAAACAGCGTTAGTCCGTGTTAGTTGCATCCAAAATACACAAATTAGAGGCAAAACAATAGCAAAAGTGTTCGGAAAGTAGATACGTTTTGGACGTATCAACTCCCCCCAAGCTTAGCTTATTGCTTGTCCTCAAGCAATTCAGTTAACAACTGAGCGATAAAAGAACTTTCACGAACACATTTGTTCATATGATGTAAATATTCTCTTGCTATGGCTAATACTTAGGCAGTTCATAATAAGATACATGTAAATAAGATCATCTAATAGCTATGTCAATCATGGAAAGGTACCAACAATTAATAATAAGCATCATGAATCATGTATATAAGCAGGATTGCAATGTTCATAAAAGAGTATGATAGAGTGGTATCTCGCTTGCCCATGTTTGATCAGCAAAACATAAATGCTCAGGCACCTCTGAAGTTCATAGAAAGACTAGAAATAGTGATTGTCAAAGATAAAAGCATCAAAGTTATACCACAATCAATCATATTTTGAGACAAGCATATTACACTAAGAATGACAGTTGTGCTCTCAAGAAAGTACTCAAAGAAAGGATGGAGACTCAATGTAAAAGTAAAAGATTGACCCTTCGCAGAGGGAAGCAGGGATTAACATGCGCTAGAGCTTTTCATTTTTATAAAGACAGAAGTAAAATGGTTTTGAGAGGTGTTTGTTGTTGTCAACGAATGGTAATGGGCACTCTAACTACCTCATCAACCGGACTTTCAAGAGAGGCTCCCATGAAATTTTATTTTTGGGTGGCACTCCTTCCAACCTTGCTTTCACAAACCATGGCTAACCGAATCCTCGGGTGCCTGCCAACAATCTCATACCATGAAGGAGTGCCTTTTTATTTTAGTTTTATTTAGATGACACTCCTCCCCACCTTTGCTTTCTCAAGCCATGGCTAACCGAATCCTCGGGTGCCGACCAACAATCACATACCATGGAGGAGTGTCTATTTGTAAATTTATGAAAGTTAGTTAATTGGGGCTGGGAACCCCGTTGCCAGCTCTTTTTGCAAATTTATTGGATAAGTGGATGTGCCACTAGTCCATTGGTGAAAGTCCGTCTGGAGTAAATGACAAGATCGAAAGATAAACACCACATACTTCCTCATGAGCTATAAAATGTTAACACAAATTGAGAAGCATTTTGAAGGGTTTTAAAGGTAGCACATGAGAATTTACTTGGAATGGTTTGAAATGCCATGCATAGGTATTTATGGTGGACACTCTGGAATAACTTGGTTTTCATGTGTTTGGAGGCACGAGCAGTGTTCCCGCTCAGTACAAGGGAAGGCTAGCAAAAGACTAGGGAGCGACAAATCAAGAGAGCAGTAACTGTTATAATCATGCTTGCGGCAAAATAAATTAACAGAGGCATAAAAGTGATACAAGGACTCTGAAGCAATGTAAATCATTGAGGCTTAATTGACTTTTGTTCAGTCATATGCATGCGCGAGCATGTGCCAAGTTAATTCAAACGAATTATTCAGAGGAGGATACCACAATATCATATCTATTTATGAATAAAACAATGCAAGCAAACATCCATGACATGCTACTCATATTAATAAATTGTTGCTTAACATGAGAGATCATGAACTACTAGACTTTCTTAAGTGACATATACCTCACATGAACCAACCAAGCATGCTCACATGGATGAGTATATGTACAAAAATGAAAACAAATAGAGTTCATACCAGCCTCTCACCACAATCAGATTGTCGAATATCGTCATTATTGCCTTTCACTTGTGTAGCTTGGATAATATGAAATGAAAACCACGCTCCAGCCACCGAAGACCATTGAACTCATAAAGAACTTTACAAAATCAAAAAAGAACAGCAAATATTTGTGGTGTTTTCGAATTTGAAACAAGAACAAAAGGAAACAAGCAAACAAAGCAAAATCTTTTTGGGTTTTCTTATAGCAAACTAACGATAGCAAATAAAGCAAAATGAAAGCAAGAAACCAAAATAACAAATGGTAAAGAGAAACAACAGAAATATTTTTGGTCTTTTTGTGTTTTAGGAAAGGAACAAAACAAAAACAAGAGAATGAAGACTAGAAGAAACACATAAAAGCAGGATGACAGAAATCTCCCAAAACCTGACAGCAGTACAGAAATCGATTTTTACAAAAATCTTCCGTAGCTCAGATCGAAAAGTGTTCAACTAATGAAAGTTAGATAACAACCTGGGGAACATGCACAAAAATTTGCAGCTCAAATCAACGTTCTGGCTGTGCGCACGAATTTTTCTAGTAACAGTCCAGAATCTGTTTTCAGGCAGCACCTCCCCAAATATCATCTCCCTCTCATTAGAAAACCACTCAAAGAAACTAAACAAGTATATACAAGTATCCAGCAACCATAATATGCAAAGAATGAGTGATGCCGGTATACCTCCCCCCAAGCTTAGGCTTTTGCCTAAGTGGAGATCAATCCCATGGTGTCCATGCACATTTTTGGGTGTTAAAATTATTATTAGAGGGCAGAAAAAGATTTTGAAATCTCTAATTAACTAAAGAACTTTGCAAAACAAAAGTGCTACAGCAAGTAGAACAAGTGGAGGAAGAAAGAGATGTTGTTTACCTCCTCTATGCATATAAAAAGTATTTGTTAACAAGGTTGATCAAGTCTTGCCACCAAATAAATTTTACATAGCATAAGAAGAAATAAACCTCAAATCAATCATGTTACCTTGAATTGTATTGATATGGATCCAATCACAAGAGTTTGATATTCTTCTTTAGGCTCATATATAGGACAATCAATGGTTCCCATTTTGATAGTTCTCACATTAGAAATTGTATTAACTCCACATGCTTTCTCAATCCTTTTGGGAAAATAAACGGTATGCTCCCTATCATCAACATTGAAAGTAACCTTTCCTTTATTGCAATCAATAACAGCCCCTGCGGTGTTAAGAAATGGTCTCCCAAGAATAATAGATATATTATCATCTTCAGGCATTTTCAACACAACAAAATCAGTTAATATCAAGCAGTTATTAGTAACTTGAACAGGAACATCCTCACATATACCAACAGGAATAGCAGTAGATTTATCAGCCATTTGCAAAGATATATCAGTAGGTATCAACTTATCTAAGTAAAGTCTCTTATAAAGAGAAAAAGGCATCACACTAACTCCCGCTCCCAAATCACATAGAGCAGTTCTAACATAATTATTCTTGATGGAACACGGAATAGTTGGTATACCTGGGTCGCCAAGCTTCTTTGGAACCTTACCGTTAAAAGAGTAATTAGCAAGCATAGTGGAAATCTCCTCATTAGGAATTTTCCTTTTGTTAGACACAATATCTTTCATATACTTTGAATAAGGAGGCAATTTAATAGCATCAGTCAAAGGGATTTGCAAGAATAAAGGTTTCATCCAATCACAAAATTTATTATAGTGTTCTTCTTCCTTTGATTTTAATTTCTTAGCAGGAAAAGGCATTTGCTTTTGAACCCAAGGTTCTCTTTCATTACCATGTTTCTCAGCAATAAAATCTTCTTTAGTATACTTTTTGTTTTTAACATGCTTTTCAGGTTCTTCTTCAACCTCTTCTTTATCAGGAGTATCATTCTTATCATTATCTTTATCATGTTCATTACCACTTTCAGTTTCAGCATCAGAAATAGAAATACTATTAGGATCATTAACAGGTTCAGAGGATTCTACAACATTCTTTTGTTTCTTTTTCTTTTTCTTAGATGGAGCACTAGTTTTAGTTCGTTGAGAATCTTGTTCAACTCTTTTGGGATGTCCTTCAGGATATAGTGGATCCTGGGTAGAAACACCACCTCTAGTTGTTACTTCATAAGCATGTTTTTCTTTAGAATTATTTCCCAACAAGTCATTTTGCACTTTAGTGAGTTGATCAATTTGAGTTTGAACCATATGAAAATGTTTAACAAGCATCTTAACATCATTGGAGGTTCTCTCCACAATACCATGCAATTCACTAATAGCTCGAGAATTTTCCATTAAATGATTCTCTATTCTCATATTAAAATTATTTTGCTTCACAATATAATTATCAAACTCATCTAGGCATTGTGCAGGAGGTTTCGAATACGGAATATCTTCCCTAGTAAAGCGTTGAAGAGAGTGTACCTCAATCATGGATGAAGGGGGAGTTATCTTACATAAATCTTCTATAGGAGGTAAATTCTTCACATCTTCAGGTTTAATACCCTTCTCCTTAAGAGACTTCTTGGCTTCCCTCATATCTTCATCATTTAATTTAATCATACCCCTCTTCTTCAATATCGGTGTCGGGGTTGGTTCAGGTGTAGTCCAATCATCATGATTCCGGCCTATTTTAGCCAATAATTCTTCAGGCTGCCCTGGAGTTCTTTTCCTGAAAACACAACCAGCACAACTATTCAGGTATGCCCTAGACTCAATGGTTAGTCCACTATAAAATATATCAAGTAAATCATGCTTTTCCAAATCATGTTCAGGCCGAGCTCTAATAAGAGAGCAAAATCTCGCCCAAGCTTCAGGCAATTTCTCTCCATCTTCCTGGTCAAAATTATAAATTCTCTGCAAAGCAATATGTTGAGCACTAGCAGGAAAGTATTTCCGGAAGAAAACATCAAGCAATTCTTTTGGACTTTTAATAGAATCAGGTGGCAAACTATTATACCAAGTTTTAGCGTCATCCTTTAATGAGAATGGAAAGATTTTAGCAACAAAGTAAGTACGCTTCTTTACATCATCAGAAAACAAGCTACTCAGAGTAGATAACTCAATCATGTGTTCAACATCACTTTCTTTTTCAGTACCACAAAAGGGTGTTTTCTCAACAATAGCTATATGAGATAGATCAAGAGAAAAATCATAATCCTTATCCTTAATGTTTATAGGTGATGTGGCAAATTTAGGATCAGGAGACAGTTTATATCTAACAGCATGTTCTGCAAGCAACTTTTTAATTTTTCTTGCATCAGTAGTAGCATTGCATTTTTCAATAAAATCATCATCAAGTTCCACATAATCTTCATCAAGATCATCACTAGAATATTCAACAGACTCAGGTGAATTAACAGGTGTAGCAGCATTTTCATTAGGAGTTTCAGTATTTTCAATTTGTCTAGACTTAGCAATTGTAGCATCTAGAAAAGATCCTAACGAACCATCATTATCAAGCACAGCAGAAGCATCATCAAAATTATAAGAGGAATTTTCAGATTCAGCAGAAGTATCAGCATTTGAAGCATGTGGTGGTGAAACAAGTTTACTTATCACAGATGGTGAATCAAGAGCAGCAGAGGTACTCAGAGTTGTACCTTTTCTTGTAGTGGATGGTAATATGGCGACTTTAGTATCGCGAGGTTTACCCATGATGGAGAATTTGCAGCGAACAATATCAATCCAAGTGAACTTCCAAATAAAGCTATGCTCCCCGGCAACGGCGCCAGAAAACAGTCTTGATAACCCACAAGTATAGGGGATCGCAGCAGTCTTCGCGGGTAGTAAAACCCAATTTATTGATTCGACACAAGGGGAGACAAAGAATACTTGAAAGCCTTAACAGCGGAGTTGTCAATTCAGCTGCACCTGGAAACAGACTTGCTCGCAAGAGTTTATCAGTAGTAACAGTTTTATAGCAGTAGCAGTAGTGAAATAACAGCAGCAGAGTAACAAAGACAGCAGCAGTGATTATAGTAAACAGCAGGATTAAAATACTGTAGGCACGGGGACGGATGAACGGGCGTTGCATGGATGAGAGAAACTCATGTAACAATCAAGCAGGGCATTTGCAGATAATAATAAAACGGTGTCTAAGTACAAAGCAATCAATAGGCATGTGTTCCAATTATAGTCGTACGTGCTCGCAATGAGAAACTTGCACAACATCTTTTGTCCTACCAGCCGGTGGCAGCCGGGCCTCAAGGGAATCTACTGGATATTAAGGTACTCCTTTTAATAGAGTACCGGAGCAAAGCATTAACACTCCGTGAACACATGTGATCCTCACATCACTACCATCCCCTCCGGTTGTCCCGATTTCTGTCACTTCGGGGCCATTGGTTCCGGACAGCGACATGTGTATACAACTTGCAGGTAAGACCATAAACAATGAATATCATGATGAAATAATAACATGTTCAGATCTGAGATCATGGCACTCGGGCCCTAGTGACAAGCATTAAGCATAACAAGTTGCAACAATATCATCAAAGTACCAATTACGGACACTAGGCACTATGCCCTAACAATCTTATACTATTACATGACCAATCTCATCCAATCCCTACCATCCCCTTCAGCCTACAGCGGGGGAATTACTCACACATGGATGGGGGAAACATGGCTGGTCGATGGAGAGGCGTCGGTGGTGATGATGGCGATGATCTCCTCCAATTCCCCGTCCCGGCGGAGTGCCAGAACGGAGACTTCTGGCTCCTGAGACGGAGTTTCGCGATGTGGCGGCGTTCTGGAGGGTTTCTGGCGACTTCGACTTCCTCCCGTGCGTTTTTAGGTCGAAGGCAATAAGTAGTCCGAAGGAGGGCGTCGGGGGCCAGCCGAGGCCACCACACACTAGGGCCGCATGGGCCCCTCCTGGGCCGCGCCGGCCTAGTGTGTGGGGCCCTCGTGCCCCCACCTGGCTTGCCCTTCTGGCTCCGCCAATATTCTGGGAAAATAGGACCTTCTGCATAAATTCCGAGGATTTTCCTGAAAGTTGGATTTCTGCACAAAAACGAGACACCAGAACAGTTCTGCTGAAAACAGCGTTAGTCCGTGTTAGTTGCATCCAAAATACACAAATTAGAGGCAAAACAATAGCAAAAGTGTTCGGGAAATTAGATACGTTTTGGACGTATCAAGGGGCCCGTGCTGTTCAAGTTCGTCCTCGTCCTCGTCCTCAAGGGCGACCCACGCGACATCCAGAGGCTGTCGGACACCTTCGACGACTTCGTCGCTGGCGATGACCGCCCGGGCACGCTGCATCTGCGGGAGCATTCGTGCGGCTACTACCGGTGGATCATCGACGTCATCTACGACGCGCGCGGCAAGATGTACCTCCACATCGGCTGGGAGAAGTTCGCGCGCCACCACAGCCTCCAAGCCGGCTTCGTGCTCGTGTTCTCCTACTTCAGCGACAGGGACACGAGCGTCAAGGTGTTCGACGAGACGCGTTGCCGCCGGAACTACCACGGCGACATCGCCGAGGACGACGACTGACGAGTGTTGTTTCTTCGCAGCCAATATTGGCTCGCATGTTTTTGGATGTTCTTCTTCAAAGAAACCAACAGGAGCACCGTAGCCAGCTGGATTTTCCAGTTTGGGTGACTGGATGTGCCCTCGAGTGTTCTTTCTTGGCAGCGAACACACGAAACCTGCGATGACCGACCTAGTTAGGTTTATTTTTTTCAATATTTTATATTTGTGTAAACCATGGTTCAAACTATGTATTAGTTTGTGGAAAACCATGTTCCAAACTATATCTTCATGTAAACCACGTTCCTAATATGTATTAGTTTGTGGAATAAAATATTTCTTATTGAATTTTCTATGCATTTACTAATTATTTTAATCCAAAGAATCTGTCGGGGCCTCCGTTTTAAAGACGCCGGTGTGAAAACGGTTTTCCCAAATAGAGGATGCAGTGCCGGCGCCTCCCAAACGAAGGTGCCGGCGCCCCTACCGACGCCTATTTTGAGGCTACCGGTGGAGATGCTCTTAGCCGCTTAAAGACAACCAGGGAAGCATCCATGCGCGGTCTGTCGGGCAGTGGCAGAGGAAGGTTCAAAATTTTGGAACAGTGAAGGCAAAGACATATAGTCATATACTATTGTTTAGTTAGAGGGGGGCACCCCTACCCACGTAAGGATGTAATGCAAGACACATTTTACTTATTTTGGTCTAACAACAATATGCAAAATTAAATTCAATTTGACGCTATAGTTGAGCAGGTAAATTTAATCAGCATGAAATGATTGTGTATTTGACCAATTATTATATTTTAGGCCATCCCATATATATTAAATTAGTTAGTCTTAGTATAAATCCAAAGCTCATGCACGCTCATTCATGCATGGAAAGGGGTGGAACAAAAGTTTACTTCCATATGTTAGTTTGGTGGGAGTTAGAACATAGAAACCCAATTTAGAGTAGGGGCTACACATAGCTTGTTTAAAAACAATAAATCAAGAACAGTGTTTCAAAGTTTAAAAATATTCTGAAAAAAATCCCCTTGTAGGTAAGTATGTATCGTACAAAAGTGTGCATTTCTAATACAAAATTTATTGTACTCTAGACTACACAAAAGTGAAAAATTCTTACAATTTTGGTGATTTTGAAAATGTGTATTGTTCAATGTTCTCAGATATTTATTTATTTATTTTTGTGTAGAGCATAATATAATGTATTTCATATTAAAATTTTAAATACTTGTTGTATATATCATAACTACATCCAGATTTATTTTCAGATTCTTTTGAAACTTCAAAACATGGTTTTCATTTTTCTCTTAAAAAACGAGCTACTTATAGCCCATCCTCACAAAAGCCACAGTCGACGTGGATCTCCTTATAAGGGAGACCCTTCAATCATTTTTATGAGTATGAAAGAACTATATGTGTGCTCCTCCTCTGCGCTACCCGCCTCAGCTCGCCACGACGTGTTGAATAAGCGGAACCGAGGTAAGACATACCTATAGAATAGATCAATCAATCTATATTTTTTCTTTGATCGAAATCAGCCCATCCAATTACGTCGGATGGGTCATCCAAAACCCATCCAATCCAACTACTTAAAAGGTTAACCTGCATGCGATTGGTCATACTTTTCCTGGACGAATTAGTAGTGGTACTAGCGGTAGCGAGTTAGGTCGGGCGATGGCCCGACCCTGCCCTATCGGGTCCTCCACCTTATCTTCTTACATTTCACATTATATGTTAGCTTACTCAAATCAAGTTTTCCACCTCAATGGCAAATGAAACTTACTGCATAAGTTGCACGCTTAATATTAAATTACCAAAATTATTTAATTCATGCCAACTATTTTTATGTAGGACATATCATTGAATCTGAGGTTAGTGGATATGATCAGGAGTTAATTTAAGTCCAGTCGATGTAAATCAGGTATCCTATAAAAGGGGCGATGAAGAGGAGGGTACTGCATGATGTAACTCAGATTGGTCATCATGTCTTACTCCTGGAAGAGCGTCGAGTCCATGATTCCTGAAATTGTTCTACAATTACTCTTTGGAGCATATCCTTATTCATATCTTGATCGTGTTCAAGTTCTACATAAGTAGTTGAGCAAGTTCTGAGAAAATTGTGCACGAGGAGAAGAAGAGATGAAGTTTAAGTGACTTCGAGATAAACGTGCCTAGCCTCTCCAATCAAGACGTGGAGTTGTGGTCAACAACTTGTACTTCTAAATACATCGGTGTATTTGCATCAAGATCTTTATTTTTCCGCATATTTTCTTCATTGCATCTTGTTTATAATTTTTTCTTGCTTGTATGATGCTTTAGTTCTTAGTTACTCTAGGTTGGTTAAAATTTGATGAATCTTAGTTTCACCATCCTCTATTCATTATTAGCTCGATCTTTCAAGATCAAGACATGATCCGGCTATTGTACGAGACTCGCAACGGCGTTATGATGCTCTAACAAAAGGTAGTAGAAGGGAGATATTACTTTACATGTTGGTGAGAGGAGGGAGGATGTAGGTTAATTCAGTTGTACGAACGTACTAAATTTAAGTATTTTCATGGTGGAAATGCAGGTTAGTCACAAATTTGGAATGAAGATAAATGGGAGGATCTTAATTACTACCTTGTTTTCAAATTACCCTGTGAGTTTTAGCTTTGATCAAGGTTAGTTTAACAAAGTGTATACTATTAGGCTCAATTCAGTGACTGATCATGTGGTTCGACCTACACCGCATTCATGCATGGAAGATATATCTTGGATGAGGTTGTAACCTTGCATGAAAAAAATACATGAGTTACATCTCAAAAAGATAAATGGTGTCATCCTAAAGATCGACTTTAAAAATCCTATGATAAGGTAAATGGTCTCTCCTTTAGGAAACACTCAGAATGAAAGGATTTTCTGGTTAGTAGAACGCTCTAATTCATAACTTTATTTTCGGAGCAAGTGTAGCCATCAAGTCAATGATGACATCGGTAGATACTTCCAGACGAAAAATGGTTAAGGAAAGGTGATCCATTATCACCCGTGCTATTTAACATAGTGAATGATATGCTTGCCATAATTAGTGAGCGTGCAAAGGCTGATGAGAAATTTGAAGGGGTGATTCCTCAACTTGTTGATGGTGGACTATCTATCCTTTAGTACGCCCACGATATAATTCTATTTATGGAACATGACCTTGAGAAAGTGAGAAATCTGAAACTAATTTTATCAGCATTCGAGCAACTATCAGTCTAAAAATTAATTTCCATAAAAGTGAATTATTCTGTCTCGGTGAGGCACAATATGATGGAAATCTATATGCCGAGATTTTGGCATGTGGGCTGGACCAGTTTCCGTTAGCTATTTAAGCATTCCGATTCATTTAGGAGGCCACAAATGATGAATGGAAACACGTCGACGAGAGACCTCAGAAGCAGCTTAATAGTTGGAAAGAAAAATTACTATCTCTGCGTGAAACATTGGTTCTCATTAATTCAGTACTAACTAATATGAGTATTGTATATGATATCCTTCTTCCTGTTACCCAAAGGAATCTTTCATCAGTTGGATTATTTCCAATCAAGATTCTTTGGGCAAGGAGATAGTAAGAAAAAGAAATACCGTCTTACTAAATGGAGTGTTGTTTGCCACCCAAAAGATCAAGTAGAGATTGGAGTTAATGGCCTTGAGGTTAAGAACATGATCTGTTGGATAATTGACTAGCCAAGCTACTCACCGCAGATGGGTTTTGGCAAACCATTCCGAGGAGAAAATATGTTGGCTCAGTGCGATAGATCAATTGTATTGGACACCTAGTGACGAGGGTTAACCTCGGAAATGCCCATAAGTATGGACTTGGGTTTTAGAAAAGAGAGATCGTTGGTGGTTTCGTGGACTTGTCAGACAAATGAGGTATCCGACGAAAATAGATTGGAGACTAAGATCGCCAAGAATATATTGAAAACTAGGGTTTGCAATGATGCATGGTATTACAAAAGCTCTGGATCTCCTCCCCGGTGGCTCCTCCTAGCCCTTATATAGTGGGCTAGGCCAGAGAGTCCAGTCTCGGGTCGGTTACATGCTATATGTTGGTTTACCCGATATGGCTAACACTTGCCTATTTTTTTATCTAGTTTCTAGTCTTCGACTCTTCTTGAGCCTTATGGGCCTTATGGGTCTTATGGAATCCCTCTTGGATCCATACCAGGGATAGAAATGTCGAGTACCCAATATGGTATACCCATATCAACTGGGGATTCACACTTTGAGACTAGCCTTATGGCAATAAAGAAGTACCTATTCCATATGGTTCTTTATGTATTAAGGATGGATCTGGGATAATGTTCTAGGAGGATAAATGATTAGTTAATACCACGCCTCGGGAGCAATATCCAACTATGTACATTATTGTGCGTCATAAAGGTGAAACCTTAGCTCAGCTGATGGAATCCTCCCACCGAATGTGACATTCAGAAGAGACCTTATTGGGCCCCGACTTGCATCTTGGAATGCACGGCTACAACGTTTGGCTTTCGTCTATTTGACCCTAGGGGCGGACAATTTCCCTTGGAAACTAAATGACTTATTCTTCCAATGCCAGTTTGCAAAATATATATTGTCAATCATCCAAATAAACTCTACCTTATATCCGCTACAAACACTTGCAAATATTTTTGAAATTTGGCTTAATAGGGTGGATCATAGGTTTAAATTACTTATTAGGATGGGAGCGTTTACCGTTATTTGGTCACTTTGGCTGTGTAGAAATGACAAGGTTTTTAACGATAAAAATTCCACTCTTATGCAGGTTATATACCATTGCACCACTTTTCTCCGTTCATGGTCGTCTCTTCATCGTATGGAGAACTACAATCTTTTTACGAAGGTGTCTACACGGTTGGAGGAATTTTTATCCAACATGGGCGACAACATAATCTCAGGATTGGACCTCCACCGCCTTAGGAGTCGATACAGTTTCATCTTTGATTTCGTGTATCAAAGCTTTCTTTTTTGTATTCGTACTTTGAATGTTCATCGGCTATGTGCATCTTAGTTATGCAGAGGCTGGATGTAATATTCAATCTTTTGAGTAATAAATAGCGTTTTATCAAAAAAAAAGTGTATACACAATAGGAATATCTAGAAAGTTAAACCAACCATCGTGAAATACACTCTCATATATGCAAGGGATATTGTAGATGTTGATTGTTTCCTATATACCTGGTCAGATTTTAGTAACTTTGACTTTGATCAATGTTAAAACGCTGGGTAATTTAGAAAAGTTGGAGTATGTCAATTAACGAACTATGAGTTTATTTTACCTCAAAATAAAAAACTATGAGTTTATTTGGTCGCGCTCAAACCAACTTCTGTGTTAGAGATATATTTGGCATAGGTATATTAGGTAGTTTAGGATTTGTAATCTCGGGAGTGGTGTTTTGGAACATGGGTGCGTATGCTTCCTATATTTTGAAATGCATTTTACATACATTTTGAATTTCAAAAAAATTGGAACAAAAAGTTTGCACGTACATCTTTACGTGCTACACGTTCACAAAGTCGTTTCATAAAAAATCGACTTGCCATTTGACGTGTGTAAAAAAAGACAAAACTCAGTGCTAAAAATAATGCTTTTCGTAAGATAAGTTTTCTCTTTTTTACATAGACCATATAAAATATTATTTTTTCGTGAAACTTGACGAACGCACGTATATTATGGAGATGTACATGTAAAAAAAATTGTTAAATTTTTTTAACACTTCGAAATATGATTTTTTGGTAGAGGGAGCATACGCACCCGGGAGCCGAATTGAATTTCCGTTGTAATCTCTACCTACCATATCTCTAGAAGAACTATCTTAGCCTCCAAGTTTTGTATCCTATATATACTCGCCCCGAGAGGTTCAATACACATCCAACATATTCCGCCAATCTTTCTCCCTCTCTATCTCTCTACATGGTATCAGAGCGGCGCCGTTCTTGACCTAGCCGCCGCACAAGCTTCCACGCCGCGCCGCCCCCGGGAGGTCGATCTCCATGATCTACTCCGGGGACCGCGCAACCCGTATGAGGGTTCGTCCGCCGATCGGTTGATTGACCGCCCTCGAGTCCTTTTTCCGATCTTTAAATCGGTTTCCTTTTTTGTCCGTCGGTCGCTAGATCGACTTTTTATTTTTTTGGTTTACCGATCATTGATCGAATTAAGTGGCCCACCGCCGTCGTCACCGCGCGCCTCTACTCCGACATCAGCATCAACAATCTACACCGCCTCAACGCGCCCTCCATCGTCGTTGCGCCTGCTCGGCTGGCTGCAACACATCTTGGCTGGCTGTTGCTTGCCTCAGTAGGCTGCTGCGGCCTCCTCCTCGGATCGTCTTCGTTGCCATTGCTCGGAACTACATCGACAATGCCGCTATCGACTCCGATCTGCGTGTTGTCCACGCCATGGAGCGTACAGCGCCGCCGTTGGTCTGATCAACCGATCGCACACATGTCTCCGCCAAGCACGTTCCCGAGCACGCGCCTACCACCGATCGAGCTACGTGTTGCCGCTGCGTCGCCCCTTCGGGCCGCAGCGCCTCCGCCTTTGGTCCACGCTACCGGCCTTTGACCTGCCTTCCTAGGCGTGTGCGTCGTTGGTGGCCTTCCGTCGCTGCACCAACTCGCGCCCTGTGACTACGCCGGCCCCTCGGGCCGTGACAGTAACCGTACGCAGTCTACTTCGCCGTTCCCGCGCACCGATGTCCTAGGCTACTACCGTGCCACCCCCACGGTGCAGGTCGCCACCATCCGCGCAAGGTCTACCCGCCGGGTTCTTCCTCGCCTACTTCCAGTACCACCGCCGCACCTCCACAGGTAACCTGTATGACCACTTTTGGTCGTCGCAGGTCTCGCCGACCACCTCTACAGTCTAGGCGTCCAGCATGGCCACTCATGGCCGCCGCTGGTTTCGCCGCCTTCTACGTCTCCGTCCACCACGACCTTGTCGCCAGCGTCATCGTCTCGTCTCCGACTACTTCGTCTACTCCGACAACCGCGGACTGCATCGGCACCTCTCCCTCTTCGCCGCTCTGCGTCTCACCACCGCTCTAGAGGCCTCCTCTGTTGGTCTCCCCTGGCGCATGGTCCATGATGGTCCCTTCCCTCGTACTCCCGGTATTGGCAACACCGGAACGTGTCTTCGTCCCCGACGCGTCCCCGAGCCTGGCAAGCTTGGATCGGCGCCTTGTCCCCATCAGCTTCGACGTCTTCCTCGGCATCGACTCTTCTATGACTGCCTCGACCGCGTCACCGACTTCGTCTTTGCGTACTCGGTTCTCGCAAAGTCGAAGTATGCCTTTGTCACCGACGTACGTCTAGTTCTAGCAAAACTAGGGCATCACCTCGTCCTCGACGGCTCCGACTGCATCGACTTCGGCGCCGACACCCTCTTCGACGATTGCCTCGACACGTCTCCGTCACTCTCCTCACGCACTATGCGCTTGCGGCTTCATGTGCGACTACCTCGACATCGACCACGGCATCCCCTCGCACGGCTACCCTGACCAAGGTTGAAGCACCCACGCTCTCGGCTACCTCGACATCGGCACAAAGGGCTATCACCTCGCATGAGCACCTCGGCTTTTTCTACAGTCCAAGCATCCGCGACGCGACATCGTTCACGACGCTCCCGCTACGACTGCGGGGGAGTGTCAGCCCGTTGGTTCCTACCTTCGGCTTCTCTCCACACTACTGTTGTTCACGTCACTACCGCTACGACTGCGGAAGAGTGTTAGAGATATATTTGGTATAGATTTATTAGGTAGTCTAGGATTTGTAATCTCTACCTACCATATCTCTAGGAAGGCTCAATACAACATCCAAAAAGCTCAATACAACATCCAAAAGGGATATCTTAGCCTCCAAGTCTTGTATCCTATATATACTCGCTTCGAAAGGCTCAATACAACATCCAACATATTCCGTCAATCTTTCTCCCTCTCTATTTTTCTACATTCTGTAAAAGCTTTCTCGATTAGAGAAATACTGCAATTGCATCGGCTGCTGGAACTTGCATATAAAAGTCCCAATAGAGGGGCCGATGAAACACACGCACAGACTCACATCAGGAGCGACAGAGTGGTGTGCAGTGCAATGCTCGCTTCCTTGTACACGTACACCACTACCGCTGCACTTGTATCTCTAGCTGAGCAGTTTCTTCTTTGCGTTTTCGCGAAAAAAAGCTGAGCAGTTTCTTCAGCAATCAACTCCGGGATATGGCTCCTGTCTACTCTCGCTCGGTGTCTGCTGGTGAGTCCTAAATCCATCTGTATTTGCCTCCAGCAGCATGCATCTTTGTTCTTTTTTGCTCGAAAGCATGCATCTATTATGGAATATAAATTATTCATTTTCCAGCGGCATATAGATTGGGACCATGAATGGTGTCATAGTTGCAACAGATGGAGATTCGTTGGTAGTACCTCGGTTCCCAAGTATACAAAGTTTTGACAGTTTAAAAAGAGGCAAATGTCTTATTTTAAAGAACTGAGGCAATACTTTTCAATGGGCATATAATGGTCAGGACTATGTCCACGCAAGACAGTACATGTGAATCTTAGGGACACTAGGAATAAACACATGGTTATGCAGAAATTTCATCAGTTCTTATAGAGAATAGTGTGCAAATTATGCCGAGTACTTGTCTTGAATTGCCTGTGCTTCAGTTACTAATGATGTGCCTCCACTTTTGTCCGGAGCAGATTGCAATTTCACCTAAAAAATCGATGAGTGGGCATTAGATGTTAAACATAAATCGAGAGAATCCTTTACAATAAAATGTAAAAATCCAAAAAAATCTTTATTCTTACAAAGTTACGCTTGAGATGTGAGCATATGTTTCAATTTATTTTAAGTGTAAAAGAGAACCATGAAACCATTAAATATTCAAAAAAAAAAGTCTAGATTTTTTGGGGGAACAAATCCAAAAGTCCATGAGATAGGAAAACATTAAACATATTTAAGAACTTTTGGAGAACTATCTTTTAATCAGATAAATATTTCTTAAATATAAAGACATACTTGATTAAATTCTTTCATGGTGTATTCTATAAAATCCTCTTCTGCCGACATTTATTATGGATTCGATGAAGTAGAAACTTAAACCAAGCATGTCACTAGTTTTATAAGGTTTCCTAGTATTTTCTAGAAAAAATACTTTTCTATTTACACGCATGGGTGTGTGTGTTTATGCCACTGTCCGTTTTGCTTTTATACGCGGGTATAAAGTTGAGTGGTGTCTAGTGCCTTGTACTCCCTCCGTTTCAAATTGATTAACTCAGATTTAATTCAAATGTACTAGACATGTTTTAGTGTGTAGGAGTAGAGACTTAATGTTTATCAAGAAAAAAACAAAAAAAGAAATGCAAATAGTTTATTAAAAATCAATAAAGAAGGAACATGTCTAATGGTGGCGGCAAATCCACATCCACGGACACGGATCACACCACACCAACCGAGTCACCCAGGCTGAGTGGCTGACCCCACTATCAGCCACTCAGTCAGTCACGCACCTCACCTCGCCTATGCCCGCGTGCCACCTTCCCAACCGAAGCCCAGCTCGCCGCGCCGCCGCTCGGATTGCCGGCGACCTCCCACCCAGCCCGTACGCCACCATCGTCTAGGCCTCCGGCGGAGTCACCGTCATCGCCGGACTCGCATTGGTGCATTGCCGGCCCCGTCCTGATCGCGATTACGTTCCAGCCTTCCCGGTAATCCTCGAATCAGAACCCTTCCTTATTACTCTTCCATTTCTTTCATTCCACAAAAAACGTCGCGTCTGTAAGTCATAACTTCCTCTGAAACCACAAGACGACCAAAACCATCTCGAATTTACAGGCTCGCGTACCCTGCACTCTTTCCTCTCTTCTTTTTCCTGCAATTTTCAACCAGAGGACATGGCCGAGAACAAGAATGTCTCGTCAGTTTCGGCACGGGGACGCACACGCGCTCGGTGCCCGGCCGTTAGGTGCCATTGTTTGTTCTTGTGGCACAGCCATGCGATTCGCTCCTGAAAGCGACGACTCATGTTCTTGTGCGGATTCTGCACGCAATTCGTTTTCAGCTCCGAAAGTTCGTGCATGGCCTTGTGCTCTTGTGGACATGCGTCGCTGATCATTACAAAGAGATGCGTTTACTTACAAAAAGTTGAATGGGACTGAGAGGAAAGGTTAGCGAGAAGACTTGCACTTCTTGTTTGTTTTGTCTGACCGTGACCGTGATAGGAAGGCTGCCACACAACTGCCGTATCAGTTGCAGATGTTGAGTTCCAGCCATGCTTGAGCCTGATCACTAGAAAACCTGCAAACTCACTGCCTAGCTATATCGTGTTGATGTTGTCTGACTGTTTGGCTAGAGAAGCAGGATACTTTTGTGTTCTTGCTTCTGATGGCACAAACCAGTAACAGTTTAGCATAACAATATAACATCCTTAATTTATTTCGGTAATTATCCATAAAAAAAATCCAAATTTGTGCTTTTTTGGGTAGACAGTCATTAGATTCAATCCCCTCATAGAGAAATTGATCTAAACCCCTCTCTATCCAAGGGTTTGGGCATCATCTCCACCGATCCTAACAGGAGTTAAATATGACCATGACATGCAAATTGAGCACATCCTATCGTGCCGTGCCACCGATGATTCTCGACAGCGATCTCAGTTGTAGCTAATTCATTCTGCCAAGGTTTCAAGTGAAACTGGTAGAAGCTTCAGTTCTTGTGGCATGCCCTGCCCGCTTGGGCAGCATTCCTTGCAAAATTTAATTAAATTAAAATTGCTTGCCAGTTGGGACACTGGGATCCTACTGAATCAACACCCGAGCATTTGCAGTGAACTAATCATCTTATCTACTTCCTACAGTAGGTGTTGCCTGAATGTTCTTTTCATTCCCCTGCTTTGGGACTCTGTCACCGGAGCCTAGAGCCCACGCCAGGGTTACCGGCAGACAAAGGCAAGATTCTGCCATTTGTCTCTAGAACTCTCTGTCCAACATTGCTATATTGGTCGGTGAAGTTCCGAGCGCCACAAGTCTGGAAGATCGATTTCCTTGGTTATCTTGCACGCATATACGCCACAAAATACATGCTAGATGTACGGCGTCGAGTTGCGCATGTACGCTTTCATTATCAGGCACGTAGTGACTCTTTCGTTTTCAAGCTACCAGAAACCTTCTTATATATAGGCATACATCAGTGAGATGGGCAAAGGCGTATCCTTGTGATTTTCAGAAGATCACAACCAGGCAGTTTGAGTTCTGCTTGATTTTCAGCATTACATAGAACTGAAGAATAGGCGAGGTATATATTACCAGTCACTGAGGATCGATAATGTCACACTGCAGAGTTTGCTCCAGTAAGATATTCTTCTTCTTCTTCTTAATTATGGTCAAGTAATCGTCAAAAAAAAAAAGATGGTCAAGAACATTACAGAACTGAAGAATAACCGAGCTAGCTCAGCCTAGGAATCTAGGATGCTTTCTTGCTCTGCTTGCTTTTGTAGGTTAGCCCTGTTTTGGTTTGTTTCATGGCCATGCTAGCAAGTTTTGTTTTGTTTCTCAGATTCTCTTACTCTATTAGTAGTAAGTTTTGGCGTCCTTCTTCTGATACAGTACAATAAAATGACGTGCATCTCCATGTGTGTTGGAGAAACAGAGATTCAAGAGAGATCCTTGGAAGTTCTGTTGCGCACCTGCCACTAGCAATGTGATCGTTTCTCTGAATGATGCTTCGTATGCCTTGCAGATTTCCCGAGGTTGATGGTGGAGGCCGGCGAATCGGCGCAAACGGCCGGTGGTCATGTCCCCGCCAGCCGCTCCGCCGAGGAGCAGGCCTTCAGCTTCAGGGTAAGTCTTGTAACCGGATTCTTTCTTCGTGTCGTCGATCAGACCACGAGGTCGTTGAACAGTTGCGTGCCGGTGTAGGAGCGGCACGGCCACCCGACCATAATGGCGTCGCCTGACTTGGATCCAGACTCGCCGTTCGACGCGTCTGCACTCCGCGTGGCGGCACACCCGCTCTCTATTAGCCTTCCGGCCTCGCCGTCCAGGTTCGACGTCGTCCGGACGGAGGCAGAGTTCCCGCCGCGGCAAGCCGCCGCTAATGTCGTCGCCCCGGACGAGTCGTCGCGCATGCTGTCGCTTCCGCCGCGGCCGCCGCCGATGGTTTCCGTCGCGTACGAGCGTGTGGAGAAGGTGATGTTCCGGTCCCAGCCCATCCCCGCCGTGGCGTCCGAGCTGCCGAACGCCGGGAACTCTGGGCAGTTCCTGGCGGTGAGCGACGACTCGATGAGCCGCGGGAGCGGGGCGCGCATAGGAATGGGAGGGACGAGCAAGACGCGGCGTGAGAGGGACACGAGCTACGACTCGTTCAAGACGTGGTCCGGGAAGCTGGAGAAGCAGCTGACCACCCACCTTCGCGGCGTCGTGAGGCCGCCGCCGCAGCAGCAGCAGGAGGGGGAGCCCATGGAACAAGACCATGACGATGCGGCGGCGACGAGCGGGCGTCCGTACTCGACCATGACCATGCCCAGAGTCCAGCGCTTCTTCGCGGCGCTGGAAGGCCCCGAACTCGACAAGCTACGGGTACGGTACCTTGAGCAACAACTCGTTACTACATGGCTAATAAACGCATTGATGGGACAGAGGACCTCACGTGTCGTGTTTGCTTTGCGGCGGCGCCGCCGCGTTCGTCTTGGTGATCAGTCGTCGGAGGAGCTGGTGCTGCCGTCGGACAAGACGTGGCCGTTCCTGCTGCGGTTCCCGGTGTCGGCGTTCGGCATGTGCCTGGGCATGAGCAGCCAGGCCATCCTGTGGAAGAACATCGCGATCGCGGCGTCGACGCGGTTCCTGCACATCACGCTGCGGACGAACCTGGTGCTGTGGTGCGTCTCTGTGGCGCTCATGTGCTTGGTGTCGGCGCTGTACGCGTGCAAGGTGGTGTTCTACTTCGAGGCGGTGCGGCGGGAGTACTACCACCCGATCCGCGTCAACTTCTTCTTCGCGCCGTGGATCGCGTGCCTGTTCCTGGCCATCGGCGTGCCGGAGCTGGTGATGGCGGAGAGCCTCCCAGGGTGGCTGTGGTACGTGCTGATGGCGCCCATCGTGTGCCTGGAGCTCAAGATCTACGGGCAGTGGATCTCCGGCGGGCAGAGGCGGCTGTCGCGGGTGGCGAACCCGTCGAACCATTTGTCCATCGTCGGCAACTTCGTTGGCGCGCTGCTGGGCGCCATCATGGGGCTGAGGGAGGGCCCCATCTTCTTCTTCGCCGTCGGGCTGGCGCACTACATCGTGCTGTTCGTGACGCTGTACCAGAGGTTGCCGACGAGCGAGACGCTGCCGAGGGACCTCCACCCGGTCTTCTTCCTCTTCGTGGCCGCGCCCAGCGTCGCATGCGTCGCCTGGGCGCGGATCACCGGCGAGTTCGGCTACGGCTCCCGCATCGCCTATTTCATCGCCATGTTCCTCTACGCATCCCTGGTACGTACATTCATAGCTCGGATAAGATATACATGTCGCATGCATGGTCGATCGATCATATCACCAGAGACTGATTATTGGCGTTGCGTGTGTGTGCAGGCAGTGCGGATCAACATGTTCAGGGGGTTCAGGTTCTCGCTGGCGTGGTGGGCGTACACGTTCCCGATGACGAGCGCGGCGATCGCGGCGATACGCTACTCGTCGGAGGTGAAGAACGCGTTCACGCAGGCCATGTGCATCGCGCTCACCGTGGTGGCCACGCTCACCGTGACGGCGCTCTTCCTCACCACGCTGCTGCACGCCGCCGTGCACCACGACCTCTTCCCGAACGACATCTCCATCGCCATCACGGAGCGCAGGCCCAAGCACACCATCGCCGAGCTGAACGAACTGCACAGCAACAAGGTCGGCGGCGCCGACGCCGCATGCAGAGACCTCGAGGCCGCCGCGATGACGGCATCCTAGATGTGCACCGATCGATCACCTATGAGTCTATGATGCTTGTTGTCTAGCCCAAACAGCAGGATCCACGGACCTACATAGATAAATTATTTTTGTTTAGTAACTCCGCGACCTTCAAGTAACACCGTCGTATATCGAAGGGAAATGCATGAGATACCATCAACGAAAACTCGTTTCTAAAGGCAACCATACATGGGTAGGAGTGCCGTCTACCACATATTATGCTTTGAGATGGGTGAGACTATTTGTCCTCTTTTTAACAAAACTGAAACATAATTGAAACAAATTTAAATAGTACAAAATGTTTCACAAGTTTTGTAAACACGTGAGCAACATATGTGAAACTTTGTGAAACATACTTTGAATAATAAATATTTTTCACAAATTTCAGACATGTTTCACAAATTTCAGACATATTTCACAGATTTTCAGAAACTAGATCAACACATGGGTGACTTCAGCGTGACATCATCACTGTTGTACCTACCGGAGCTGGTAAAATCATTGCGTTCATACCATCAACCCAACTACCGTGGCTCAACTCGAAATGCCAGGGCCCGGGGAATGGTTCCTGCGTGCTCTGCGAAATTTGATTGGAGTGTTGCTCGCCAACTACTTGGGTGTAGTTGGTGCCCCACCTCCTTTGTTTAATTCTATGCGATTGTGTCTAGCTTCTCGGGTAGTTTTAGACGCATCGTTTGGTTCATATTTATGGCGCAATCTTGGACCCTTTGACTATGTCGAAACAAACTAACTATTGAGGGCTAGGGCTTTAAAGCACCCAACTGACATCATCTTTAAATCTTTGATTTGCCTGCAGCTATGGACGCCGATGGCAAGACCAGCGGACCGTCCGTGTCTAAGGCGGGTGGCCAATGATCTAAAAGCTATTCACGCTGCAAACGTTCAACCTGATGCTCCTCCAGCTGGATCCAACTCTCATCGTGCCTAGTGTTGTTGGTTGTTCTGTGGTTCGGTTTGTTATGGGAGGCTGACCACATTTTATATGCTTGTTTCTTTGGCTAAGCTGTATGCCACATCAGTTGTAAAATCTTGTTCGAATCCTCGGGGCTTTATTAATTTAAAGTCGGACGTTTTTATCTAAAAAAAAGATACCATCAACCCTAATACATTTGTCTAGTCTGAAGACCTTAATTGTGGAATTGTGGCTCTGATCATTACCCTATGATAACATGAAACATGACAATAGTATCAAACAAGAGGTATTAGCACCCCAGGTACAACAACTTGTCTAGGAGGAGCAAATTTATTCAACAACTTGTAAAAGTCAATGCTGCAGTACACAAACTTGCATTGAGGGAGCAAATAGGTACAAAAGCAAAAAAAAAGATACCATCAACCCCAATACATTTGTCTCTTCTGAAGACCTTAATTGTGGAATTGTGGCTCTGATCATTACCCTATGATAACAGGAAACACGACAATAGTATCAAACAAGAGGTATTAGCACCCCAGGTACAACAACTTGTGTATGAGGGGAAAATTTATTCAACAACTTGTAAAAGTCAATGCTGCAGTACACAAACTTGCAATGAGGGAGCAAATAGGTACAAAAGCAATCAGAAAGTGACATGTGGTATTGAAAACTTTGCAAAAAGATCCAAGTTGAACTTGAGACTATGACAAATCAAGCTATTTGTGCGGAATGAGGATTCGAACTCACGACAAAGCACCGCAGCAAACACGCACCAGCCACTACACCGCGCACCAATTGATGACATTTGTTAGACATTGCCTATTTTATATTTAAACAATGAATACATATTTAGGATTGGACTGCACCACATCTAGGTTTCCGATAATGAGCCTACTCGTGTTCGAAACATAGAAGGGTGAGGCTCAGTCAGATGACAAGGATGACGAGCAACGATGGATGGGTGGCCCTGGCGTGGCTGGTAATGGGGAGGAGGAGCATGATTCTAGTGGGTGGTTCAGCAGCGGCTACAGCTGTGTGAACTCTTCGTGTGCAACATGCCGTGCAAGTGCAGGGTCAACGAACAGCTTGAGCTCTCCGAACCATACGACATTGTCCTCTTCGTTGATGTACAAACCTACATTGACGGCGTTTGTCGATGAACATAATGCTTGTTGATTTGGTACTTTATTCCGTATAAAGAATTAATTCACATGTCTCATCATCAACAAGGCTAGCAACTCTCAAATCTCAATGGATGCTCATCTCTGAACCTTGGATATTTCAGTTACCCAAAGAAAACTACAGACTATGGTTTTATCTTTTATTTATGGAGTTTATATTGGGAACTCTTCTATTTATGCTTTCGTTGTATCTTACTGAGAACCACCAATGAACAATGGGTGGGATTTATATCAAGTGCTTCACATTTTCATATTCCTAGTGGGACATGGTGTTTTCGCTTATAGGTCCAAGTGCACCTATTATAAAAATTGCAATTTAAAGTTAATTTTAAAATGTTAAAACATTGTGAAAAAAATTCTCGGTGTACATCCGATCATGCCATGTTAGTACATAATAATTCATGGGGGAACAACATTTTTCAAGTCACAAAAAATGTCATTCTTTCCTGAAGCTTTATGTGCGGACATAGAATGAGCGAATGTACATCTAAATTAAAATTCCGACATTTTTTTATATTTTGAATATATTTTATTTATAATCGATGCATCTATATCTATGAGCCAAAATGATTTTTCGACTCCTCGTGTTGCTATTTTAGTTCTCCGGATCACTCTATATTAAAGGTATGTCCTACTATATTTGCGATGAAGTGGAGCACGTGTGATGGTAGTCCCATGTTTGGTGCGGAGTTTGATTGAGAGTTTGATTCCCCACTCCATGCATTTAGTTTTAATTATTTATTCAAGCCACTAACAGGTGGGATCTGCATGTAAGGCAGCTCATAGTCTCAGTTCAACATATACATGGATCTTTTTGCAAAATTTTCAATGCCACATGTCACATTCTCATTGCTTTTGTACCTATTTGCTCCCTCAACGCAAGTTTACGTACTGCATGCAGCTTTCACTCTTGCAAGTTACTATATGAATTTGCCCCACTCAACAAGTCATTGTATGTGGGATGCTTATACTTTATCAAGCAATCACATCAGGAGAAGTTTAATTACTCAAAGGTTGCTCGACTACTTGCATTCTATCATGACAGACTATAATCACATATTCTCCACATTCTATTTGGCACACTCACACTATGAATTGAATCTCTCTACACCTAATCTTTCATCTATAGTAAACACCGTTTACTTCAACTCTATTTTTTATGTTATTTATTTTTATGCAGTGTTCAAATCTCTTTTCACAAATAATCCACATCCACAACTTTTCACCTTAATACTTGCACAAGTGCGACAAAAACACCCATAAAAGACACTTGCCTAAACTCTTCGTTAGGATTGATATCTTTCACAAATTTATGATTTAACGAACATGCGTGCTAGGAAGTTTCAATAACTCCCTCCCCCTAAAAAAACTCGTATTATGAATATCAGTTCTTCATTGTCACGTTGTACCTAGCTATCCCTTCACCACCATACTTTTAAACCTGCACCCTCGACGGTGACTGGAAGTGGTGGAGCTTGTCTCGAATTGCATGAGGGCCAAAAAAACATGTTTACTGGGCTATCTTATAGTAAGCACTGCCATCGATGACTGATATCGACATTGTAGGCTACGGTCTCTCCTTCTACAAGAAGGGCCTATCGTTCGCCGCTTACATCGCGATAGCAGAAGCATTGTTAATTGCCGGTTTAGTGCTGCTCTAACGCTTCAACACACTGGAGATCAACACTTCGATAAAGGAGCATCCTCGTCGCAATATGCCAGCCGGAGGAGATGGCGCACCTAGCGAGTGACATGCATATCGTCTGCACGGTATGCATATCAGACTTCGGCGGGTGCGACCGCGTTAGAGTCCTAACAACGTACTAGCACGTCTTCCACTGAGGAGGTAGCACGGGAGAAACGATCTAGGCTCTTTGATGATGGCTACTAGCAACGCTAAAAAGATCTTGATACGTTGGGACTTTAAGTGCAGAGTGTTGTATCAGCAGAGTATCTCCCCCACAAGGGTGACTCGAGGATTTATATCGACTCTTGGGGAACTGAACAAAGGGTATTCTCTTCTCCCTTCTTCTAGCAATCGTACAACTAAAATAAAAGCCTTGTGTTCCCAACTCCACCATGTGGTTGTCAAGCCCAAGTTTTTGCGTAAGTAAATAAACACAAGTAAAAATAAAGCGAGTAAAACTAGATAAAATAAAGTAACTAAGTAAAAAATGTAAAGGGGTTGATTGTTTTTGGTGTTTTCGATGCAAATAAGAAAAGTAAATATTTTTGTATTTTCGGATTAAAATAGTGCAACAAATAGAAAACAAGAGAAAATAAATATAAAGTTGTTTCTTATTATAAAAAGTGGACCAAGGTTCATGGGTTCACTTGACTATTCTCTCTTTTAAGTTATAGTAATTCATCAATGAGATATGACGATGTAAAATAATAATATGAGTAAGATAAGCATTTATATGGGCATCTGATGCATGTAAAATGCATACATAAACTTTGTCATTTATCATATTGAATTCCCAGATATTTGCAACATATATGATGATAATACCATATTTTACATTGATTTATCGGGATTTACCAATTATCCCCTTTATTGTTTTATAACATGAAAACCTTGTTTTGTGTATTTTTCACTTTCAGAGACCTATACGGTGTCAAATTGAACTGGAAATTTTGGAGCGTCACTTTTCCATTGGGAGAAGCACCTTTTAGCTTTGGAGGAGGCCTAGATGGGGCCTCACGTGGCGCGCCCAAACATTTAGGGTGCACCACCCATGGTCTTTCGACCGCCGATCGTCCAATCGACCTGATTCTTTCGCCCACCGACGTATTTTGACCTAAAAATCATTATATATATGGCTCTGAAGAGTTCTCGGGAGGAGAGCGCCGCACAAACACAGAAACAACAGAGAAGATTGGAGGGGGAAACTCTGCTGGGATCACCGCCGGAGGGATCTGCACCTTTTCCAACGTCTTCATCATCATCACCATGATCAAGGGAGAGTAGTCCACCTCTGTACTACGGGTTTCTGGCAGTACCGTGATCTATTCCTATCATGTTCTTCATAGTTCTTAGTGCCATATGAGCTGCCTCACATGATTATGGCCATATTTGTAATACATATGTGGTGGATCCTTATTCTATGATATTGTGCTATGAGATCTGATCATATTATGTGTAAGATGTATTGATATATGCATATTATGTACCCCGTTCTTAAGTATTTGTTCTGATCCAACATCTATGCAAGAGCGTGTGTGGGGTGATGTGTGTATTAGATGGAGTAGCATGGTTTTAGTGATTAGATAGTGACAATATTTTCATGATCCATTATGGCTTTGCCTTTTCCTTTTCTACCTCACTAGGGATAAAATGAATGCATGTGCTATGTTCGTCACCTGATAGTAGTGATGATCTTGTTTGTTCAAGGTAGCATATTTGATATTTGTTCTGCGAGTGTTCTAGTTTGCTAGTACTACGTTTAGCTCTTGGGTTTCCACTCGTATTTTGTTCAGAGCTTGTTAGTTTTCTTTATTCATGTATTATTAACTCCCCGGTCTTTATCGATTATTATCTATGAGAGTTGCTTTATCTAAGTTGATTGGTGTTGGAGACGAGTAAAATGTTTCATGCTTATAGTGATGCAAAAAGAAGCTTGTCTAGACTGTGGTATAGACTTTGGCATGTCATGTTGGATGTTATTCTTATTATATGCTTAGTATTTATTGCTGTAGCATGACTTGTCTCAAATAGCTGAGAGTGCATAATGTGCTATTGAAAGAATCATGCGTTGTTTCCATCATACAAAGCATAATATTGTGGTATTCTTGTTTGATGATTTATTGGGTTGAGTTGGCACATGTTTACATCATATTATGATTACAAACCAGTCAACTAAAGCCTCTATGATCATTTAGTTTTTGACTTGTAATATCACTTTATGCTTTGATTAATAAAGTTTTGTCGCTATGCATGATTATGGCCATTATTGCTCTCTTAGTTGGCCGCTCCCAGTCTTTTGCTAGCATTCGCATGTACTGAGTATGAGCTCTACTCGTGCATCCAACCACCAAAAACCAAAGTTTCACAATTGTATCCACCATATCTACCTACTAGCATTATTTATATTCCAAGTATATTCATCATGTTTTTATTTATCTTCCAAACTAAATTTTGTCATGAGAAAATTAGTTAGTAAAGTTCTCACGAACTTGATGGCACATTTACTTTCTTGCAATTAAGAAACTTGAGCCATTGTGACTATCTTATGAAGATTATATGCTTGCAAATTACGAGTTCGGAGTTAGCACAACCATGCTTTCATGGGGCAAAATTTCAACATTGCACTTATTCATATTTAGTTGATATCCTGTTCTTTTGTTTATGCATGCATAGCGGTGCGAAATAAAACGAAAACTTGTAAGTCTGTGGAGTTTGTATATATTATAGAGAAACGCCTGGGCGGTCAATTTAAGCCATGCATCATTCATGGTGGAAATTTACAGCGAACCATATTGAGCATTCTATGAAGCATCTTCAATAAAAACTATGCCCATAGTAAATAAAAGGATTGCTGAGATGCTCATTGTCTGTTTGTCTTGCCATTTTGGTATGGGATTGCTCCTAGGAAGGAGTACTTCCATATCATGGGGCAAGAGGTACCCCGTTGGCGTTCTCGATGATACATGTATACTTACGATGACAATAACTTATTTGGGACCTAAGTTGAGTAGCATGAGGTTTAGGTACTCGTATTCAAAGGGCACGAGATTTTCAACTTGTGATTTGTCAAGCACGTAACTCATATTTTCCCTCACATTAACTTTAACCACTCAAGATGCTTATGATAGGGGTAATGAGAGCTCAAAGCTAATGAGTACCATACTTTTTGGAAGGTTTATAAAACTTGTTAATCTTGCTTCCTTCTACGAACGACCTTTTCTTTTACTTTTATGTTGAGTCTTCATCTTCTTGCTTTATGCACCAATTAAGAGAGCATAGTTGTCATTCTTAGTATAATGTGCATAGTCGCAAAATTTATTATTGATTGATTAATGATTATGCTATTGATTGTTCTTAAATTACTTGTATCTAGTCACCCTTTGAGCTTTAAAGGTGTCCTAGCATTTTTGTTTTGCTACTTCATAAAGGACATACTGAGTACCACTTTGCTATGTTTTCTCTATGCTAAAAAACAAACAATTGCTTTCAATGCACAATTATTCATGATCCTTTGTTTGAGTTACTTTTCATGTTATAACATAGTTGCTAAGTTCTATTGTTAGAATTATATCTATCATGCCTATGTTTAGAGTACTTTGATCCCAACTTACAATGCTTTACAATAACTTGATCAAGATTGTGTTGGATTCATGTCACCTCAGAATCTATTTTGTTATCACTTACCTACTCGAGGATGAGCATGAGTTAAGCTTGGGGATGTTGATACGTTGCGAACGTATCTATAATTTTTTCTGCCCCATGCTTGTTTTACACCAATTTATATATGTTTTGTTTATATTTCGTTGCACTTTTATACATTTTCCAGCACTAACCTATTAACAAGATACCACAGTGCTAGTTCCTTGTTTTCTGTTGTTTTGTATTTCAGAAAAGTTGTACTGGAAATATTCTCGGAATTGGACAAAATAAAAGCCGAAGTCAATATTTTACTGTAATGAAGACAAAGTCCAAAGGGGGGACGAGGAGACGCCACAGGGCGGCCAGACCACCCCATGGCGCGACTAGGGTGTGGCCCGCACCTAGGGGTGGTGTGCCCCCCAGGCGGCCACCGACCTCGCCCTTCCACCTATTTATTCACGATCTCGGGAAAAACCTAAACACCTGAGCCTCCATCCATGAAAAGTTCTGTCGTGGCCACCATCGCATACTCTAGCTCGGGAGGGTTCTGAAGCTCTTCTCGGCACCCTGCCGGAGGGGGAGATCATCACCGGAGGCCTCTACATCACCATGTCGGCCTCTGAAGTGATGCATGAGTAGTTCATCTCTGAACTATGGTTCCATGGCGGTAGCTAGATGGTTGTCTTCTCCAATTTGTTCCTCATGTTTAGATCTTGTGAGCTGCCTATCATGATCAAGATCATCTTTATGTAATGCTACATGTTGTGTTTGCTGAGATCCGATGAATATTGAATAGTACGTTGAGATCACTTATATATTTCTCATATGTTATTTGTGATCTTGCATGCTCTCCGTTTCTAGTAGTTACTCTGGCCAAGTAAATGCTTGTGACTCCAAGAGGGAGTATTTATGCTCGATAGTAGGTTCATGCCTCTAGTTTTCTAGAAGAGTGACAATAACTTCTAAGATTGTAGATGTGTTGTTACTACTAGGGACAAAACAACAATATTTTATCCAAGGGTAATTCTATTGTTTACTTTACACACATTGCTTAATGCGATAATCTGTTGCTTGCAACTTAATACCGGAAGGGGTTCGGACGATAACTGGAAGGTGGATTATTAGTCATAGACGCAGTTAGATTACAGCCTATGTATTATGTTGTAATGCCCAAGGAATTTCATAGTAATCATCTTGTCATGTATGGTCTTTATTCTAGCAATTTCCCAACTATAATTTGTTCACCTAACATGTTATTTATCTTCATGGAGAGTCACCTCTAGTGAACTGTGGTCCCGGATCCTTTCTTTTACAATGAAAATACTTGTTCTTGTTATTGCCAACTCCCACGACAACAACTCTTTTACTGTTCTCTTTAATTATTCCACTGCAAACAAACATGTCTTTCCACACTATACGTCTAATTCTTTGTGTTCAGCAAAACTGGTGAGATTGACAACCTCACTGTAAGTTGGGGCAAAGTATTTTGGTTGTGTTATGTGCAGGTTCCACGTTGTTGCTGATGATGGTAGTGCGCCCTACCACAAGTCAGCTAGCAACACCTTCAGAAGTCACGCCTTTCTCCTACTGGTCGATTAAACCTTGGTTTTTTACTGAGGGTAAACTTGCTACTGTGCTCATCATACCTTCCTCTTGGGGTTCCCCAACTGTGTGCAACTACGCTCATCAATCATCTCTATGTTAGGACGTGATGCCCATAATAATTCTAATCTTACGCATACTATTATTTGCACCCTCATATCTCATTGATGAATTACTATTTGTCCACTACAATTTAAAGAGAGAATAGTCAAGTGAACCCATGAACCTCGGTCTACTTTTTATCATAAGAAACACATTTATATTGCTTTTATCTTGTTTTCTATTTGCTGTACTATTTTAATCCGAAAATACAAAAATATTTAATTTTCTTATATGCATCCAAAACACCAAAAACAATCAAACTCTTTGCAATTTTTACTTAGTTATTATATCTAGTCTACTTTTACTTGTTTTATTTTTACTTGTGTTTTATTACTTACACGAAACCTTGTGCTTGACAACCACACAGTGGAGTTGGGGCCACAAGGCTTTTATTTTACTTGCAGGATTGCTAGAAGAAGGGAGAAGAGAGTACTCTTTGTCCAGTTCCCTGAGAGTTCAATATAAACCCTCGAGTCACCCTTGTGGGGAAAATACTCTGCTGACACAACACTCTGCAATTGGAGTCCCAACGTCATCAAGACTATTTTCTGGCGCCATTTCCGGGGAACTGAAATGAGTTGCATCATAGTGGTTGTTGCGTGAGAGGTATTCCCTACAAGAATCTTCTTACAACTGCGTCTCACCAAAGCTTGGGGAGGTAAAACCGCAGTGAGCTCTCTTATCTCTTTAAGATTTTGCATCGTAATTTATTTGTCTTATTTTTAGTCTTTGTTTGCTTGTTTTTAATTTTTCCCTGTTAGTTCTTTTTCATAAAAAAATGAAAAACTCATAAAAATTAGTATCAACCATGTTTAAACAACATAAAAAGTTAAGAGTGCCAACACGGGGTTGTAGCCATATTACAACCACAAAAGGCATTAGGTACCATATTGATCCTAAGATAATGATTACTATCTACAAATCAAGATTTGATAATGGGAATGCCTTGGCATCTGAACTTCATTTTAATTTTTTTGATGAATGATACATTCGATCCGGATTACAGATTGTAGTATGATAAGATTTTTCCTAGTAGACCAAGGTTTAATCAAACATTGGGAAGCACTTCTAAAATGGTGAAAAGGAAACCTCTACAAGACTTGCTAGTTTATTTTATTTTATGTTTACCAGACCTTTCTAGTTTACTTTTAAGGGGTTTGTGTGACAAGGGATTAACTTATCAATGCCTACGGATTGTAGACTAGGGTTTAGTTGGAAGTGGAGGGCAAGTAGATCTCGAGGGTTTCAGCTGAAAAGTACTCGATGAATAAGAAACTAGGGTTATGTTGACAATGGATTCGATCCTCTCTTTGTCCCTCGAATCCCCCTGATATAGGAGGCGGAGCCGAGGATACCGTGTTACACAAGTTTACAGATTCCGGGAGACTCTCTGAGTTCAACCCGTAAAGTTACAAATCTCTATATTTCCTAATACAATTATATCTTTCCTTAACAACTAATTGGGCTTCTGAACTTCATATTCTTCGATTTGTGGGCCTCAGTAAACCCCGGGTACCATCTTCGGCAGGCCCATTGGGGATGCCTATGTCAGTAGCCCCCGAGATTTTGCTTGAATCGAAGAATCATGGAAAATCTCCAACTTTATAATCATCATATAACTTCTTCGAGTCATCACACATCTTTAGATAAATAATCATATATTGTATAGGGATAATGGTAATTGGGGCTAGTTCATCTGACAGATCAGGTACTAGTTAACTGCTCTAGTGGCAATCCGCAAAAACCTACTTCAAGATCACGTCCCTACACATGATCTCAGGATACTGGCGTAACTCGACATGTGCCGCTTAAGGTCTTACCATCTGTCGAGTTCCAGTCATGTTTTATCGGGTACCTAACGCGTCCATTAGGATTTTTCTTCGTATCTGTTGATACGGAAAAAAGTAGCAAACCGACGTCAGAGACGGTGCCACGCCGCTCAGGACGGATCCGGGGACTTACCTTCGCAGAGTTTTGCGGCATTCAGAGATTATTCGCGACTGAGGCGCTCTGAGAATATATTGTCGAGTGTTTTTTCGGCTGTTGGAATAGCACATTTTATTGAGTCAATGGATGACTTATCTTTCCTTCCTGATGGGAGTATATGAAGAGTTATTTGTATAACTCAAAATATGCTCATTATACTCTTTATAATTTCATCGGGCACGCGAACAGCGTTTCCGATGGGAGTAGCCCCCGAGGCTACGGCCAAGGACTTGTACTTGGTTGTAGGCTCAACATTTTCATGCCTCTTGTCGCTATATTGTCATATTTTGTTTTTTATTTCTCTCGGGTGCGCGACCAGCGCTCCCGATGGGAGTAGCCCCCGAGGCTATGGACAAATGCTTGCATTTGATCATAGGCTCTCGCCTTTTCTTTCTTGCCATACTCGAGATTTCCTTCATTCTAAAGTAGCCACCGAGAATTTGATCAAAAACTTGTATCTGATCAAAAGCTCGCGAAATTATCATCACTTCGTTCTATCATCAATCTTCACACCACCGCAGTCGCAATTTTCCTCTGTTAAAGTGACGTTAATGCTGATGATAGCCACGAACTCTGTATTTAGAATACGCGAACTCTGTCCTGTCACTGAATTGTGGACCCAAAATCTGTGGCATGTTGACACGTTACGCAAGTGGGGGACACACGTCCTCCGCTTTTTCTGGCACGCTTACTGTAGCGCCTGTCCAGTTCCTTCTCAGTGAAAATACGATGTTACCCCTTGAGCCACGTGTAACTCATCAAGTTACCGCTCCATCCAACGGTGCGTCGATTCGTAAGGTACCTATAAAAGACCTTCTTCTTCCTCCGTTCTTCCCTTCGCTGCGCCGCACCTCTGTTCTTCCAAAAAATCCCCTCTGCAAACACCAGAGCTCCGGCACTCACGCATTGCCCTTCTGCCTCTAGCACCACTCTTTATGCCACCACGCGCAAGACTCACGAGGCACAGCACACCTGAATCGAAGATGGCGGCGCAAGATCTGGGAATGTCGGAGTGGGAAAGATCCAAGATTTCCAACCAGGACATCAACCTGATGAAGAAACTTGGGCTGATGAAGAAAAAGGACGCGCTGCGCTTCCCCAGCGAGGAGAGCTACCCGACGCCCCCTATGGAATATCGGGTTAGTTTCGTTGACCATCTTATCTGCGGCCTTTCTGCTCCCATCCATGATTTCCTCCGCGGTCTGCTTTTTGTATATGGGTTGCAGCTTCATCAGCTGACTCCCAACTCCATCCTCCATGTCTCTATTTTCATCACTCTTTGCGAGTGCTTCCTCGGAGTCCATCCTAATTGGGCTCTGTGGAAGCGCATCTTCTGCCTCCACCGCAATGGCTCCCACAACATCGCCTAAAACATAGGCGGTGTTGTTATTTGCGTTCGCCCTGATGTCGAATATTTTGACGTCAAATTTCCCGACTCTGTCCAAGGGTGGCGCAAAAAATGGTTGTACGTCAATGAGGAATGTCCCGACTCGTTGGATTATAACATCGCCCCCTTCGACGGGGGTGCCGAAATTCTTCGCCGCCGATCCTAGGACGCAGAGGCCACCGAAGAAGAGAAAACAGCGACAGAGGCGCTGATGTCCCGTATCCGCGAGCTCCAAAATACCCGTGGCAAGGAACTATTGGGTATCCAAATTACAGCGTATTTCCTTAGGATTAGGGTGCAGCCTCTGCAGGCTCGCAAGAATCCCCTCTGGATGTACGCTGGCGAGGAAGATGTCGACCGGCTCTCCAAAGATCTTGCAGTGAAGGACTTGGAGAAGCTTGTCCGAAGAATCTCATCGCTTAGCAAGAAAGATGCCGTTCCATACGCCTGTCGCGTGGAGCCGTATAATGGCGCCAACGCCCTCCCCAAGGTAAATTACCATTGTCCTTACTGCTATTTTATCGACTGCTACTTTGAACATTTGTCGTCTTGTTTTTTGCTGACTCCCTAGTGTAACTTATTGTCTATATACGTTGTCTTCTTGTAGAAACATCAAGTTTTATCTTCTCTTCCCCCTCTCCTGAAGGCGGGGAAGTTGAAGAACGTACCGTCATTGCCGACGAAAACCAGGGTACTTCTCGCCCTGAGAGCGAAGTTGCGGGTTCTCACAAATCCGCGGCTTCCTCTGAAAGAGAAGTTGATTCTGAGGCTTCCGAGTCTACGCGTTCCCTCCCCTCTGCTGCTTCTTCGACGAACAAACGGAAAAAGGATGAGGTCGCAGATTCCGGTACCTCCAAAACTAATAAGTCCCCTCTCGAGGAAACTTCACCCGAAGAGGAGGAAAAACCCTTCAACCCTTACGATGATGCCCTTGTCAGCTCTTTTCTTTTGCATCAATAACTTTGCCTATCTTTGTTTCTCATATTTTTCCCTGATGTACAGTGGCGACGAGGAGGAAAATCCTCCTGTTGACGTGACTGCTCGAACGAGCACGTCTCGTACTTTAGTTATCTCCGAGACTCGTCCTGAAGCGGACGAAACCTCGCCTCCACAACAGGATATAGGACATCCCAGTCCTGTCGTGAGCCCCCGTGCTCCATCGCCCAAAAGAGCAAGGACTGATCTAGGCAAAGAGTTAAGTCTCTTGACCGACAGCCCGGCGACTCCTCCTATGGATGATGTAAGTGTCTTTCTCGTTATCTTTTTTTTGTTGAATGTTTCCAACTCTTTTGTTGTCGAATGTCTTCAACCTTTTCTCATTCCGTGTTACTTTCAACCTTTGATGAAGGAATTTGTTCGTCTTGGTACCCAATTTATCGGGTACCGTGACCTTGCCGATAAACTGAAAGGTATTCATTGCTTGCTGCATTTCATTGAGTAGATTCTCCTCTTCTATTTTTCTATAACTTGTGTCACCCTTTATTTTGTTAGGATCCCTTTCTGAGGCAAATAAGCGCGCTGATGATCTTGTTTGCAAGCTTGAACAAAGTGAAAAAGCTCGCAAAAAGGCTGAATCAGATGCTGCCGCTGTCGAGGGTCTTCGAAAGAAACTCCATGACGCGGAAAATGCCTTGAGAGAAAACACGGCTCGACAGTCTGCTCGCGAGGAAGATATCATCGCTCGCTTGGAGTCGTAGAACCGGCGCTTCGTTAGTAAGTGCTTTAACCACTTTGATTCATCGTAGATGTTTGCTTTTCCATGCGTCTCTTGACAACTCGAAGATTTTGTTTCAGCAGGGAAGACGCACCAAGATTTTGAACTGGAAACTCCTGAAGATGATTGCCTTCTGGATGCTCTGTCTCTCCTTGAAATTCATGGAGACGAAGTTCGCCGGAGCATCGCTGATGCTAGGTCGGGGTTGTCGTGACTTTTTCCCTACTTCTTCGCGAAGAAAGAGGAGCCCGACACTTTTGCTGCCCTGACCAAGTACTTCATCCCCAAAGAAGATCTTGGGCTGGGCCTCCGTCAAGAGGGTTTGAAGATTGGCGTTGAAGGCACCATCGCATTGGTTGCTGACAGCCAACAAAACGTCGACTGGGCGAAGGTTGGCGATGCGAAGAAGATGGAGACGAAGAGGTGGCAATCCTTGATTAAGGCTGCCAAGCCTAACTCGAAGAAGATCCTCTCCTTCCTCGGATACAAACCAACTCCTTCCCCTAGTTCGTCGAAGCTGGAGGTCAAGTAGACCGTCTTGTCTTTGATTTTTCTTTTGTTTTCTTCTTTTGTTGCTGTCGTCGTAGTAGCTTTTTGCGACAACTTACCACTGATTCACTAGGGATCCTCTTTTGTAATGCTCATGTAAATATCCAAAATGAATCAATACAATGCTATCTTTGCCAAGTTATTGATGTCGAAATATTTCTCTCCAGTTGATTTTTGACAACTATACCGTGGTGCCTCGTTATTCGGATGCATTACCAGCCGCATCCTACTCGAGAAAAACCCCCGTTGGCGAGTTTACTGGAGGTTCTTCAAGTGCTGCACAGAATGAGGATTTGGACGAGCTTCGACAACAGCTTCAGTCGATGAAGAAACAAGCTCTCGTGATGATGGAACAGTCTCGAAGATCTTCTGAAAAGGAGAAACTTGCTCTTCAACAAGCTCAGGACGCCGTAATGTTGAAGGAAGCCGCGGTTACTGAGGCTGCTGAAGCTACTTCATGGGAATATGATATGCTTCAACTGATGAACGACTCCAGCTTGGATATGACGGGTACACTTCTTGAACTTGGTCATATTTGATTTAATTCTTACTGTTTTCTCTACCTTGCTGATGCTTCCGCTGAAATAGATTCTTTTTTGGATACTGCTGCCGAAGATCAGCGTGTTGAAGCTCGGTCCAATGTGCTTCTCAAGCTTGCACTGGAGCATGGTTCTAATTTCTGGGCTACGCCTGAACATACCCGCCAAATCGCCAAATCGCCAGATTTCAAGATCGCGCGGGTCAAGTCCCCGATTTTCTCGACTTCTGCACAAGGACATTGTCTTTAGTTTATAACACAATGTTTCCACGCAACAAAACGCCAGAAACTCTTCCTGCTCTGATGGATAAGTTCCGGGATGCCCCTCGAATCCACTAATTTGTGCGGGCCCAACTGTCTGCTGGAGCAAGATTTGCCATGATTATGATACAGGTCTGCTACCCGAAGTTAGACATGACCCGAATTGTCTCCAAGTGTCAAGCCAAACTGACTAAGAGGAGGAGGAACATTGATAAGATCAACAACGTTGTAACCCCTGTAGCTGAAGAGATTATGGATGAATTGCTTCGGCTAGATGCTGAATTCTTCGTAAGGGTAGCTATGCTGAACATAGGACTGGGACTGCAAACAATGAGATGGTAAACATAGATGACATACTAGGTGATAACTGAAAGTTTCTTTTTCTTTGTCGAAGTTTTCGTGAAGATAAGTTTATGTATATTGTAAGCACGATCTATATTGATACATTTTTCTTTTTATCAAGCCCCCGAGCCTTTTGCTGGTCGATTTTTATATCTTTGTTGGTTTGTAAACTAATTTTTAGCCATGGCGAGTAACTATTTTGCGGAAGTTTATATATATATTGTTGTCACGGGTTACGAGCCCCCAAGCCTGTCGACGAAAAAGATGTGTATCACCAATATCTTTATTATATTGCAGCACCGCGAGCCCGCCTCATTAAAAACCTTTCAGCCCCACTCGGTGCCCTGAAAGGAAAAAAATGTGTCTGAAAACTCGCGGGCGTTTCAGTACATTGTATGTTTACAGAGGAGACTATATTTCGACTTCAGGCGTAAAAACGCCTAAGTTGCGCCACGTTCCAAGGATTTGGCTCGGTGACTCCTGTCTTCTTGTCCTTTATTCTATATACTCCTCCTTCAATTATTTCTGTGATGATGTAAGGGCCAATCCATGGTGACTCAAGCTTCTCGTGGCTATTTTGTGTAAGCCGAAGAACTAAATCGCCTACTTGGAAAGATCTTGGGCGCAAACATCGAATGTGGTAGTTTTTCAGATCTTGCTGGTACTTAGTGACTTGTGACAGTACTTCGTCTTGAGCTTCGTCGAGTGCATCGACATCGTCCTCCAATGCCTTTCTCGAAGTTTCTTCATCATATTCTGCCACTCTCGGAGAATTGTGTTCTATTTCTATCGGCAGCACTGCCTCAGCTCCATGGACCAGAAAAAACGGTGTTTCCTGTGTCGTTGTATTTGGTGTTGTTCGAATACTCCATAGAACACTGGGCAACTCCTCTAGTCATGTGTGTCGAGCTTTTTTCCAATGGTGTTAGCAGACGCTTCTTGATGCCGTTGCAGATGATACCGTTTGCTTTCTCGACTTGACCGTTGGTCTGCGGGTGCGCAACTGATGCAAAGTGTAGTTTGATGCCTACCTCTGCGCAATAAGCTTTGAATTCCTTGGATGTGAAATTGCTGCCGTTGTCTGTGACGATGCTATGAGGGACTCCAAATCGAAAAACGATACTTTTCACAAACTTGATTGCAGATGCTGCATACGGTGAATTTATCGGCTTTGCTTCTATCCACTTTGTGAACTTGTCGACAGCTATGAGCATGTACTCGTATCCTCCTGGCCAGGCCTTGTGCAATTTTCCCACCATATCAAGACCCCATTGAGCAAAGGGCCACGGCAATGGTATTGGCATCAACTCTGCTGCTAGAGAGTGCGGTTTTGTGGCAAACCTTTGGCACGCGTCACAAGTGCGTACTATGTCCTTTGCACCCTCGATTGTTGTTAGCCAATAAAACCCTGCTCTGAAAACCTTGGCTGCTATAGCTCGACTGCTTGCGTGATGTCCGCACACTCCTTCGTGTACATCTTTCAAGATTAGCCTTCCTTCCTCAGGTGTAACGCACCTTTGTAGCACTCCCGAAATACTTCGTTTGTAAAGCTCTCATTTTACCACAGTGAAGGTTTTAGAACGCCTGATAACTCGCCTAACCTCAACTGGATCGTCGGGTAGTTCCTTTCTTAAGATGTACGCTATGTATGCCTGCATCCAAGGAATTTGTACCATCATTACTACGTCTGGTTTGTCCTCTTCTTCCAATGGTACTCTTTTAACCCCCGCGGATTTCTCATCCTTCTCCTTCTTCTGCTGTTTCTTCGCCTTGGTTGATCTTTCAGCTATCTCCTCCCAGAACACGCCAGGTGGAATTGCGATACATTGCGACCCAATGTTTGCGAGAACATCGACTTCATCGTTGCTGAGCCTGCTGATGTGATTTACTTCGCACCCGTCGAACTGCTTACGAATTTCTCAAACATCAGCCCCAGACCGTCATTGAAGCCCCATATGTTACTAGTGTGTCCACCAAAACTTTATGAGAGAATAGTCAAGTGAACCCATGAACCGGGCCGGTCCACTTTTTATCATTAGAAACACTTTTATATTGCATTTACCTTGTTATCTATTTGCTGCACTATTTTGTTCCGAAAATTCAAAATATTTATATTTCTTATTAGCATCCAAAACACCAGAAACAATCAACCACTTTACACTTTTTACTTAGTTGCTTTGTCTAGTTTAGTTACTACTTGTTTTATTACTACTTGTGTCATTTACTTACGCGAAACCTTATGCTTCATAACCACACGGTGGAGTTGGGGACACAAGGAATTTATTTTAATTACTTGCAGAATTTCTTGAAGAAGAGAGAAGAGAACACTCTTCTAGCTAGTTCCCCGAGAGTTCGATATAAACCCTTGAGTCACCATTGTGGGGAAGATAATCCCTTGATACAAAACTCTGCACTTGGAGTCCCAACGTTTCAAGATTCTTTTTAGCGTTGTTATTAACCCCTATCAGGGGCAATTCGATGGTTTAGCCAAGCCCCACATCTTGTGCTACCGCCACAACACACTATCGGTGCCCTCTCATGCATTGCCACAATTCGTCTTCAACTCTGACCTGTGGAACAATAATGGCAGACGACAACGCCGTTTGTTTGCCTCACCCACAAAGTGTTTAGCTTTTGCTGCAATGGACAACGACGATAAGATGATGGTGGAAATTTTCGGCCACAATTTAGAATGAACAAGGAGCTATTCATGTCGATTGTGTTCATAGTGAAGGAGTATGATAACTATAGGCAAGATGCCGAAGCGCCAGTTCCTGTTTTCTGCTGTTTTTGGTTTCAGAAATCCTACACAGGAAATATTCTCGGAATTGGACGAAACAAAAGCCCACGATCTTATTTTCCACGGAGGCTTCCAGAACACCGAAGATGAGGCGAAGAGGAGCCACGAGGCGGCCACACCCTAGGGGGGCGCGCCCCCACCCCTGGCCGCGCCGCCCTATGGGGTGGGCCCCTCGGGACTCCACCTACATCGCCCCTTAGCCTATATATTCTTCCGTCTCCAAAAACCCTAAAACAACCGACGATATTCCACAAAGAGTTCCGTAGCCGCCGCCATCGCGAAGACAAGTTTCGGGGGACAGAAGTCTCTGTTCCGGCACGCCGCTGGGACGGGGAATTGCCCCCGGAGTCATCTCCATCGACACCACCGCCATCTTCATCGCCGTTGCTGTCTCTCATGATGAGGAGGGAGTAGTTCTCCCCCGAGGCTGAGGGCTCTACCGGTAGCTATGTGGTTCATCTCTCTCTCCCATGGTGTGATCTTTATGTGATCATGAGCTTTTTATCACTATTAATCTATGTGTTACTCTAGTGATGTTATTAAAGTAGTCTATTCCTCCTCCATGATGTAAAGTTGACGATGTGTGCATCATGTAGTACTTGGCGTAGGTTATGATTGTAATCTCTTGTAGATTATGAAGTTAACTATTACTATGATAGTATTGATGTGATCTATTCCCCCTTTCATAGCTATTGGTGACAGTGTGTATGCTATGTTAGTACTCGGTCTAAATTGCAACGGTCTATTATGCACTCTAGAGGTTACTTTAATATGAACTCCGGACGTTGTGGAGCTTGTTTACTCCGGCTTGAGGTGTGCTTTTGTAGCCCTACACAATGAATGGTGTTTGTTATCCAACAAGAGAGTGTTTGAAAGTAGCATTTATTTATTCAGTTATGTGATCATTGTTGAGAGTGTCCACTAGTGAAAGTATGATCCCTAGGCCTTGTTTCTAAGCATTGAAACACCGTTTCCAATAAGTTCTGCTACATGTTCGCTTGCTGCCATCTTTATTTCAGATTGCAATTACTACTTACAATCATCCATATTACTTTTATTTCACTATCTCTTTGCCGAACTAGTGCACCTATACATCTGACAAGTGTATTAGGTGTGTTGGAGACACAAGAGACTTCTTGTATCTTAATTGCAGGGTTGCTTGAGAGGGATATCTTTGACCTCTACCTCCCTGAGTTCGATAATCCTTGGGTGATTCACTTAAGGGAAACTTGTTGCTATTCTACAAACCTCTGCTCTTGGAGGCCCAACACTGTCTACAGGAATATAAGCGTGCGTAGACATCAAGCTATTTTCTAGCGCCGTTGCCGGGGAGGTAAGGTAAAAGGTATTCACATCCTCCGACTACTAAGCTATTTCCTAGCACTATTGCCGGTGTGTGAGTGCTCGAAGCTATTTCCTTTATATCCTGCAATTATATCTTTCTGTTTCTTGTTTTTATTTTCACTAGTTAGGCTTAATGAAAAACAACAAAAAAATTAGAGATCTTTATGAAATTTATATTGAATTAGGACATGATGTGTTTGAAGAGAGAATTAAAAAACCCATGGAACTTTGTTTGCAAAATAGTTGTAGCAATGTTATGAGCATGAACTCTTTGAACACTATTATTGCTAATGGTATGGAAGAATTTAAGCTTGGGGAAGCTGGTTGTGATATTTTTAGTCCCCCAAGTTTTGAGGAGAAAATTTTCTTTGATGATACTTTGCCTCCCATTTATGATGATTATAATGATAGTGGTATTTTGGTGCCACCTACTATGGAGGATAAAGTTTATTATGATCATACCATGCCTGCAATTTATGATGATTACAATGATGGTTGTGATAGTTTTACTTCCACTATTACTAATAAAATTGATTATGCTTATGTGGAGAGTAATGATACTTTTATGCATGTGAATAAGAATGCTTTATGTGATAGTTATATTGTTGAGTTTGTTCATGATGCTACTGAAAGTTATTATGAGAGAGGGAAACATTGTTATATGCATCTTAATAATATTAAGTTTCCCCTCTTTATGTTGAGAATCTTGAAGTTGCGCTTGTGTTGCCTTTCTATGCTTGTTGCATTATGCGTATATGACTTGTTTATTTACAAGATTCCTTTTCATAGGAAGTGGGTTAGACTTAAAAGTGTTTCTTATTTTCTTTTGATGCTCTCTTTTGCTTCAACTCTTATTTCTTGCGAGTGCATCATTAAAATTACTGAGCCCATCTTAATGGCTATAAAGAAAGCACTTCTTGGGAGATAACCCATGTTTTTATTTTTCTACTGTTTTGTTGTGTCTTGGAAGTTGTTACTACTGTAGCAACCTCTCCTTATCTTTATTTTATTGCATTGTTGTGCCAAGTAAAGTCTTTGATAGAAGGTTGATACTAGATTTGGATTTCTGCGCAGAAACAGATTTCTAGCTGTCACGAATTTGTGTAGATCTCTCTGTAGTAAACTCAGAAAAATCTGCGAAAATTCATGAGTAATTCTCAGATATGTACGCAACTTTCATTCAATTTGAGCTTTTTCATCTGAGCAAGTTAAGTGCCTCGAAAAAATTCATCTTTACGGACTGTTCTGTTTTGACAGATTCTGCCTTTTATTTCGCATTGCCTCTTTTACTGTGTTTGAGTGGATTTCTTTGCTCCATTAAATTTCAGTAGCCTTCGGTAATGTCCAGAAATGTTGGGAATGATTGTGTCCTCTCTGAACATGTGAATTTTTTATTATGCACTAACTCTCTAATGAGATTGTTTTGAGTTTGGTGTGGAGGAAGTTTTCAAGGGTCAAGAGAGGAGGATGATATAATACGATCAAGAAGAGTGAAAAGTCTAAGCTTGGGGATGCCCCCGTGGTTCATCCCTGCATATTTCAGGAAGACTCAAGCATCTAAGCTTGGGAATTCCCAAGGCATCCCTTTTTTCATCAACAACTTATCAGGTCACCTCTAGTGAAACTATATTTTTATTTCGTCACATCTTATGTGCTTTACTTGGAGCGTCTGTGTGTTTTATTTTCGTTTTGTTATTTTCATTCTCTGAATAAATTCGGATCCTAGCAATCCATGTGTGGGAGAGAGATGATACGCGTAAAGCACACGTCCGTTGGGAACCCCAAGAGGAAGGTGTGATGCGTACATCAGCAAGTTTTCCCTCAGTAAGAAACCAAGGTTATTGAACCAGTAGGAGTCAAGGAGCACGTGAAGGTTGTTGGCGGAGGAGTGTAGTGCGGCGCAACACCAGGGATTCCGGCGCCAACGTGGAACCTGCACAACATAATCAAAGTACTTTGCCCCAACGTAACAGTGAGGTTGTCAACCTCACCGGCTTGCTGTAACAAAGGATTAAATGTATAGTGTGAAAGATGATGTTTGCGAAGAACAGTAAAGAACAATGTTTGCAGTAGATTGTATTCGATGTAAAAGAATGGACCGGGGTCCACAGTTCACTAGTGGTGTCTCTCCAATAAGAAATAGCATGTTGGGTGAACAAATTACAGTTGGGCAATTGACAAATAAAGAGGGCATAACAATGCACATACATATCATGATGAGTAGTGTGAAATTCAATTGGGCATTATGACAAAGTACATAGACCGCTATCCAGCATGCATTTATGCCTAAAAAGTCCACATTCGGGTTAGCATCCGCACCCCTTCCAGTATTAAGTTGCAAACAACAGACAATTGCATTAAGTATGGTGTGTAATGTAATCAACACAAATATCCTTAGACAAAGCATTGATGTTTTATCCCTAGTGGCAACAGCACATCCACAACCTTAGAACTTTCTGTCACTATCCCAGATTAAATGGAGGCATGAACCCACTATTGAGCATAAATACTCCCTCTTGGAGTTACAAGTATCAACTTGGCCAGAGCCTCTACTAGCAACGGAGAGCATGCAATATCTTAAACAACACATATATGATAGATTGATAATCAACATAACATAGTATTCAATATTCATCGGATCCCAACAAACACAACATGTAGCATTACAAATAGATGATCTTGATCATGTTAGGCAGCTCACAAGATCGAACAATGATAGCACATGAGGAGAAGACGACCATCTAGCTACTGCTATGGACCCATAGTCCAGGGGTGAACTACTCACACATCAATCCGGAGGCAATCATGGCGATGAAGAGTCCTCCAGGAGATGATTCCCCTCTCCGGCAGGGTGCCGGAGGTGATCTCCTGAATCCCCCGAGATGGGATTGGCGGCAGCTGCGTCTCTGGAAGGTTTACCGTATCGTGGCTCTCGGTACTGGGGTATTCGCGACGAAGGCTTTAAGTAGGCGGAAGGGTAGGTTTGGGGGTGACGCGAGGGCCCCACACAACAGGGCGGCGTGTGGCACCCCCGGGATCAGGGTTAGACAAATACCAGGTCTTCGTCCGTCATAAGCCTAACCTTGAGCTTGAGAGACTACAGTGAGAGAATCAGTAACACAACAGTGACTCTACGACTCAAAAGAATATATTACAACTCTTAACAGAGTAAGATCCAGCTTATTACACGCAGAGGTCACTGACCCAACATTCAACAAGCAACGGAAGCAAATTATGTTATTCTAGATAACAAGATAGCAAAGGGCTTAAGAAGCCAAAACATAAAGCGACGTCCCAGCCCATAAGTCTCAGGCTGCTGCCTGGGAACTCCAAACTAACCATCGATGTTAACGTAGAAACCACCTTCGGCTGTAGCGACTTCATCTGAAACAAAAGCATGCAAAGCTGAGTACAGGGACTCAGCAAGACTTAGTACAACCTTTTAGCAAAGCGGGTATGCGGGCTTTCTGGTAGATCTTCTTTTGCGTAAAGCCAGTTTTCCTTTGTAAGATAAGAGAGAAGAGAAGCTCGACTACTCAGAACCTTTGAAAGGGGATACGAGAGCGACAACTCAATCTCTATTGATCATCATATTGTATCCACCAATCTTCATCATCTCGAACCACTATCCTCGGATCACCCCCTCAACACCCGGAGAAGGTATCCATAAACACACATTGTTTGCCAAGTTTTACGATCAGGTTAAGGTTCTCTATGATCTCCACGTCCGTTCCCAAGTCGTCCGTAACCGTGGACACGACTTTTCGAAAAGATTCATAACCCTGCAGGGGTGCACAACTTTACCCACACGCGCCAACCGACTCTTAATGCCAATATATATTAGCTCTCTTCCTTGGAGAGCCGGCAGAGGGTGGTCGACCACGACCTTTACCTTGCTGTCGCCGAGACCATGAGTCACGCGCTAAGGATTGTTCCGCCGTAACGGGTCAAGTCCCGAAGTCGGTCCTTAACGATGTGTACCGAGGTGGGTTTCCCCAGAGGCCGCAACCCCCAGCCACCACGACCACGCTTACCTGCCTGTTATGTACCTTTACCCCCAAGCAAAGTGCAATGCATATGACCAGGTAACGCGCAAACTATGTGACTCATGGAATCTACTAGGCAAGTTAGTGAGTCGAGAGGGTACCATAATAGGGCCTCGTGTGGTTGTACGCTCGGTCTTCGTTCAAGAGGCGAGAACTCGGTTCCTAAGGTCGGCAGAAACGAAACAACCCACCACATCCCAATGTGGCCTCTCGTCTGAGCCTTTAATCATGTTTATCATCATCTCTATACTTACCACGTCAACCTGTCCTGCTAGATTCATTTCATTGTGAGGCTCCAGTCCGAAGACCGGAGTAGTAGCGTAACAAACTAAGCATGACTAAGCATAAAGAGATGAAGGCTCTCGCGACGCACACATGCCAAACCTAGTTATGCTAGGAGCAGTGGATCAGGGTATCGAGGCTACAAAGGTCGGACATGCAACAGATAGGGTAACTCTATCTATCGATAAAAGACAGTTGAATCGTATGCGATATGTAGGAACCACAAATAAAAGCATTTTGAAATCATAGATGAACCAGGTTAGGGCTTGCCTTGTCCCTCAACGGATGAGTACTGTTCTTCGGTGGCGTTGACGTCGGACTCCAGCTCAGATCCTATTCGCGAAGAACCAAACACCGGAAAGGGAAATAAACATTCAAGACATGGCATAATGCAATGCGCATACAATATGAATGATATGTCATATTAAAGGAATTGATTAAGCCCTAGGTGCATCGTCAGATTAATGGGGTTCCGGCACCGGATACCGCCATATGAGAGTGGTGGTTATTAGGGTTACACTAATTATGCAATTTTTATTGTTGCAATGATGTATGAATTACACCTAAACATGTAGGTTTCATTTTTCTGATCATTTTGGTATATAATACATATTTTTCTGAATTAAAAAGAATTAGCTTTGAATTAAACAAGATTTAACCAATTTCTGAAAATGTAAATAGTAAAAACAGAAAATAGCAAAAGGCCGCTGACGTCATTATGACACCAGCATGGCGTCAGCCATGGCCTGGGCTCCCAGGTCGAGCATGACCTCGACGCTAGGGGGCGCCAGGGCCTGCGCAGAGGGGCGCGTTGGACGCGCGGCGTCCTCGCGAACTAGAAGAGGGCGGCGCCGCCCAACAATGGTCGCCGGAGGGGCAGCTCCGACGAGCTCGCGCGGAGGCCGAGGCAGGCGCACGTCACCGGCGCGCTACGCGGCGAGATAGGGCGAGCGGCGGGTACCAGGAGGACCGCAAGCTCACCGTGAGCACGTGGAGCTTGGCGGCGTCGCCGGAGGTGGCCGGAATCGGCAGCGATAGGCGGTGGCCGGCGGCTCGGGCGTCGTCCGATTGGCGCGGTAGAAGGCTCCCCGGCGGCGGCTGCTTGGTGGAGGAGGAAGAGGACATCACGGCGGAGCCTGCGGTATCGTCGGCGGGGCTCGTGGATGCTCGGAACGGCGGCGACAGTAAGCGGCCGGGCTAGTGTTTGGTCGGCCGTGCGCAGAGAGGAGGAGAAAAGGGGGGAGGCGAAATGAGGGTTTTCCCCTGGTCGGCGGCGACCTTTATAGGCGGCTAGGGGCGGCGGGAGCATCCGGGCTGCCGGCGCCATCGACGGCCGTGCGGGCGCCAGGCAGCTGCGGTCCTGCCTGCCTGGAGAAGAAGAAAGGGGGTTTTCTGAAAACCCCCCTGGATTTTTGGGAAATTCCCTAGAAATTAAAAACGTGGAGGAATTTGGGGATTTTTAGGGTGTTTTGACCCAAATATCAAGGGGATTTTTGCACAAATTTTGTTATAGCAAAACTACAACCATTTGCAACATTGTTTCATAACATTTTGTGAAAAAGTTCTCAAATTTAAATGCAAATGCATGCATGCACATGAACAACTAGCAACATTATTTGATTAACAAAGTTGGTTCTGTTCCAACTCTACCCCCCTTACAAGAATCTCGTCCCAAAGATTCCTAAGTTTTAGAAAAGAAGGTAGGGTACTCAGATCGAAGACGATCTTCTCGTTTCCAGGTTGCTTCTGACTCAGAGTGATGAGACCATTGAACTTTCAGGAATTTGATGGTTTGACGCCGAGTTTTACGCTCAGCTTCATCAAGGATACGGATAGGATACTCTCGATAGGTCATATCCTCTTAGAGATCAAGTGTCTCGTGATCAACACCACGGATGGGATCTTTGAAGCAACGTTTGAGTTGGGAGACTTGGAAGACGTCATGAACTTCAGGAAAGGTTGGAGGGAGTTCCAACTTGTAGGCAAGTGCACCTCGTTTAGCAAGGATGCGGAAAGAACCAACATAGCGAGGAGCTAGTTTGCCTTTTATACCGAAACGATGGACACCTCTTAAAGGAGTGACTCGAAGATAAGCTTGCTCGCCAACTTCATAGCGAAGTTCTTGATGATGACGATCATAATTGCTCTTTTGACGAGACTGAGCAGCTTTCAAACGCTCTCGGATAATGCCAACTTGATCTTCTGCTTCCTTGATCATGTCTGGTCCAAAGAACTGTCTTTCACCGGTTTCTGACCAATTCAGAGGGGTTCGACATTTTCGTCCATAAAGAGCTTCAAAAGGTGCCATGCCCAGACTAGACTGGAAACTGTTGGTATAGGAGAATTCAGCAAATGGAAGGCACTTTTCCCAATTCTTGCCGAAGGATATAACACATGCTCTGAGCATGTCTTCAAGGATTTGATTCACCCTCTCGGTTTGACCACCAGTTTGAGGATGATAGGCGGTGCTGAAGGAAAGATTTGTCCCCATGGATTGTTGGAGACTTTCCCAGAATTTCGAGGTAAACAAGCTTCCACGATCGGAGATGATCTTCTTCGGAACACCGTGAAGAGAGACTATCCGGGATATATAGAGATCCGCTAGTTGACTAGCATGAATACTTTCCCGAACAGGAAGAAAGTGAGCAACCTTGGATAGACGATCCACCACTACCCATATGGAATCATTTCCCTTTGGAGATTTGGGAAGTCCGGTAATGAAATCCATTCCAATTTCATCCCATTTCCATTCAGGAGTAGATAGAGGTTGAAGAGTACCAGCTGGTCTTTGATGCTCAGCTTTTACACGACGACAAACGTCGCATTCAGCTACAAAGTGAGCAATTTCTCTTTTCATCCGGGTCCACCAGAACCTTTGGCGAAGATCCTGATACATCTTTGTACTTCCAGGATGAATAGATAGAGGAGACTCATGAGCTTCTCGGAGGATAAGCTCTCTCAGATTCTTTTTCTTCCGCACCACCAAGCGGTTACCAAAGTAGACAACACCTTGATCATTGATGGAGAAACATTTAGCATCTCCGCTAGCAATGTTCTCTCTGATCTTAGTGATACCCAAATCACGCTTCTGAGCGGCTTTGATCTGGTCTTCAAGAGAGGGTTTCAGCTCTAAGTTAGCAAGGAATCCCTAAGGAACAACCTCAAGATTGAGTCGTGCAAATTCCTCATGGAGGGCAGGTTGATATTGCTTGAGCATCAGATTGTTGCAATATGACTTCCGACTTAGCGCGTCAGCAACGATGTTGGCCTTGCCGGGCTGATAGTTAAGACCCAAATCATAGTCTTTGATGAGTTCCAACCATCTTGTCTGCCTGAGATTCAGATCCGGTTGGGTAAAGAGATACTTCAGGCTTTGATGATCCGAGTATAACTCGCAATGATTACCGTAAAGGTAAGGTCGCCATTGCTTAAGAGCATGGACAACAGCTGCAAGCTCTAAATCATGGGTTGGATAATTGAGCTCATGTGGCTTCAACTGTCGAGAGGCATAAGCCACTACATGGCCATCTTGCATCAACACACATCCGAGCCCTTGAAGAGATGCATCACAGAAGATGACAAAGTCTTTGCTTGTGTCTGGAAGGACAAGTACCGGGGCGGTAGTCAGCTTTATTTTCAGTGTCTGAAAACTTTCTTCAGCCTTTTCTGACCACTCAAACTTCTTATCTTTCTTCAGAAGATCAGTCATTGGTTTGGCAATCTTGGAGAAATTCTCGATGTATCGACGGTAATAACCCGCCAATCCAAGAAAACTCCGAATTTCTTTGGCTGACTTAGGAGTCTTCCAGTCAAGAACGGATTGAACTTTATCTGGAATGACTGCAACACCTTTTGCAGAGACCACATGGCCAAGAAAGATGAGCTCTTGTAACCAGAACTCACAGTTAGAAAACTTGGCATAGAGGCGATGTTCACGAAGCTTTGTCAGCACCAAATGCAAGTGTTCAGTGTGTTCCTCTTCGGTTTTGGAGTAGACCAGAATATCATCAATGTAGATAATGATGAATTTGTCAAGATACTCCATAAACACTGAGTTCATGAGCCGCATAAAAGTGGCTGGAGCATTTGTGAGGCCAAAGGACATGGCGGTGTACTCGTAAATACCATAACGAGTAATGAACGCCGTTTTTGGATTGTCCTCCGTTCGGATTTTGATTTGATGGTAGCCTGATCTCAAATCCATCTTGGAAAAGACTGTGGCACCACTCAATTGATCAAAAAGATCATTGATTCGAGGTAGAGGATACTTTTTCTTGATGGTTACTGCGTTGAGTGGCCGGTAATCAACAACCAGACGCGGAACATTGGTATCCCTCTTCTTGACAAAGAGTGCGGGACATCCCCAAGAAGAAGTACTAGGTTGGATGTATCTTTTCCCTTCTAACTCTTCCAACTGCTTCTTCAGTTCAACCAACTCTTCTCGAGGCATACGATAAGGACGTCGAGATACAGGAGCAGTTCCAGGAACCAGCTCGATGACAAACTCCATGCTTCGATCAGGTGGCATGCCAGGCAATTATTCCGGAAAGACATCAGGGAAGTCACAAACCACCGGAACATCAGAAATTTCAAGCGGAGGTAAGACATCAAGGGCATACAACTCAGCATCAGGAATATGTACTGCTGATGGTGGTGTTGCGGACGGAGACCAATACAGAATGGAGCTTCCGGAAAGATCGGTCAGAGTAAGAGACTTGGCTGCACAATCAATGACAGCCTGATATTTAGCTAGCCAATCCATGCCCAAAATGATATCAATGTCGGTTGACTTGAGGGAAATGAGGGGAATAGGAAAAAGAAGATATCCAATCTCGATTTTATTCCCACGACTGACCATAGCGGTATACCAACTAGAACTAGGGGAATGAACCATAAGAGGGGTAGACATAACTTCAAAAGGAATCTCATGCAATTGAGAAAACTCTTGGAATAGGAATGAATGTGATGCTCCAGAATCAAACAGAACTGTAGCTATAATGGAGTTGATTCGAAGCATACCCATTATGACGCTTGGATCTGCGTCAGCTTCTTCAGCAGTGACATGGGTCAGACGACCCTGACCAGCAACTTGAGGTTTGGTAAACTTCTTGGGTGGTGGAGCACCACGAACAGAAGTATTGTGGGGGCACTCTTTCATGTAGTGACCAAGTTGACCACAAGTGAAGCACGCACCACTGCCTGGAGTACCCATAGCGGGACGATAGTTTGTTCCGTCGGCATTGTTTGGAGGAACACTTGGAGCTTGTGGACGAGGAGTATAACCGGAAGACTTTGGTGCATAAGGAGCACGAGGCACAGCACTGTATGGAATGAAAACACGACGGCGCTGGTTGCCTGATCCAGAGGACTGAGAATTATCTCGAGGGCGCTTGCGACTTTCCTCATAGTCCACCTTTCCTCTTTCTGCCTTCATAGCCTTGTTGACTAGATCTTGGCAGGTTGGGAAGTCCAGGAGATGAAGATCTCGACGAAGTTCAGGATCCAGTCCCTTGCGGAACAAGGCTTGCTTCTTGGCATCAGTGGAAGTTTCTTCAGGAGCATAGCAGGCAAGACGATAGAAATTACCTTGGTAATCACAGATAGAACCACTGCCCTGCGTCAGCTTCAGAAACTCTTCTCTTTTCTCGTCCATCAGACCCTCTGGGATATGATATGCACGAAAAGCAGCTTTGAATTCTGGCCAAGTTACGACATGACCGGCAGGCTGCATCAACAGGAAGTTTTCCCACCATGAACCAGCAGCTCCTTCAAGATGGTAGGTGGCAAAGTTCACCCAATCTGCTTGAGAAGCGTGGGCAACCTCAAGCTTGCGCTTGATGGTACGGAGCTAGTAGTCAGCATCAAGTGGCTCAGTGGAATAACTGAACACTGGTGGGGTGAGGCGGATGAAGCTTCGAATCCCCACTTGTTCCTCATGACGCTGAGCTGTGTTACGCTCAATCCTTTCAAGGAGCCTAATGTTGTCTGCGCGATTGGCTTCATACATGGCCATAAGTTGGACCATAGAAGGAGGAGGAGAAAGGTCAGCATTCTCCTCGTGGCCATCTCCACGGACATTGCCACGGCCATTACCACGACCACGACCACGGCCAGCACCACTTCTAGTACCGCCTGACATCCTGAGGAGAAGACAAAAACCATGAGGCACGGGTTCACCGGAAGGATTCAACAGAAGGATAGCATATACCGAATACAATGAGCATGCTGAGAAGACAAGACATGTGATATGAAGATTGATACGTCTCCGACGTATCGATAATTTCTTATGTTCCATGCCACATTATTGATGATATCTACATGTTTTATGCATACTTTATGTCATATTTATGCATTTTCCGGCACTAACCTATTAACGAGATGCCGAAGAGCCAGTTGCTGTTTTCTGCTGTTTTTGGTTTCAGAAATCCTAGTAAGGAAATACTCTCGGAATTGGACGAAATCAACGCCCAGGGGCCTATTTTGCCACGAAGCTTCCAGAAGACCGAAGGGAAGACGAAGTGGGGCCACGGGGCGCCGCCACACTAGGGCGGCGTGACCCAGGGGGGGCCCGCGCGGCCCTAGCAAGTGGGGCCCCCGTGTGGCCCCCTGACCTGCCCTTCCGCCTACATATAGTCTTCGTCGCGAAACCCCCAGTACCGAGAGCCACGATACGGAAAACCTTCCGGAGATGCCGCCGCCGCCAATCCCATCTCGGGGGATTCAGGAGATCGCCTCCGGCACCCTGCCGGAGAGGGGAATCATCTCCCGGAGGACTCTTCACCGCCATGGTCGCCTCCGGAGTGATGAGTGAGTAGTTCACCCCTGGACTATGGGTCCATAGCAGTAGCTAGATGGTTGTCTTCTCCTTATGTGCTTCATTGTAGGGTCTTGTGAGCTGCCTAACATGATCAAGATCATCTATCTGTAATGCTATATGTTGTGTTTGTTGGGATCCGATGGATAGAGAATACTATGCTATGTTGATTATCAATCTATTACCTATGTGTTGTTTATGATCTTGCATGCTCTCCGTTATTAGTAGAGGCTCTGGCTAAGTTTTTACTCTTAACTCCAAGAGGGAGTATTTATGCTCGATAGTGGGTTCATGCCTCCATTAAATGCAGGACGATGTGAGAAAGTTCTAAGGTTGTGGATGTGCTGTTGCCACTAGGGATAAAACATTGATGCTATGTCCGAGGATGTAGTTATTGATTACATTACGCACCATACTTAATGCAATTGTCTGTTGTTTGCAACTTAATACTGGAAGGGGTTCGGATGATAACCTGAAGGTGGACTTTTTAGGCATAGATGCATGCTGGATGGCGGTCTATGTACTTTGTCGTAATGCCCAATTAAATCTCACAATACTCATCATATCATGTATGTGCATTGTCATGCCCTCTCTATTTGTCAATTGCCCAACTGTAATTTCTTCACCCAACATGCTATTTATCTTATGGGAGAGACACCACTAGTGAACTGTGGACCCCGGTCCATTCTTTTACATTGAATACAATCTACTGCAATACTTGTTATACTGTTCTCTGCAAACAATCATCATCCACACTATACATCTAATCCTTTGTTACAGCAAGCCGATGAGATTGACAACCTCGCTGTTTCGTTGGTTGTGTTGTGCAGGTTCCACATTGGCGCCGGAATCCCTGGTGTTGCGCCGCACTACATCTCGACGCCTTCAACCTTCAACGTGCTTCTTGGCTCCTACTGGTTCGATAAACCTTGGTTTCTTACTGAGGGAAAACTTACTGTTGTACGCATCACGCCTTCCTCTTGGGGTTCCCAACGGACGCATGTTGAACGGAAATGACATACGTCAACCACGCGCAGCAAGAAGATTTTTAGGCGCCGTTGCCGGGGAGATCAAGACACGCTGCAAGGGGAGTCTCCACAATCCAATCTCTTTACTTTGTTTTTGTCTTGATCAAAATACAAAAAAATTAGTTGCTAGTTTTACTTTATTTACTATCTTGTTTGCAATCTCCATATTAAAAACCCAAAAAAAATAGTTACTTGCATTTACTTTATCTAGTTTGCTTTATTTACTGTTGCTAAAATGGATACTCCTGAAAATACTAAGTTGTGTGACTTCACAACCACAAATAATAATGATTTCTTATGCACACCTATTTCTCCACCTGCTACTACAGCAGAATTCTTTGAAATTAAACCTGCTTTACTGAATCTTGTTATGCGAGAGCAATTTTCTGGTGTTAGTTCTGATGATGCTGCTGCCCATCTCAATAATTTTGTTGAATTATGTGAAATGCAAAAATATAAGGATGTAGATGGTGACATTATAAAATTAAAATTGTTCCCTTTCTCATTAAGAGGAAGAGCTAAAGATTGGTTGCTATCTCTGCCTAAGAATAGTATTGATTCATGGACTAAATGCAAGGATGCTTTTATTGGTAGATATTATCCCCCTGCTAAAATTATATCTTTGAGGAGTAGCATAATGAATTTTAAACAATTGGATAATGAGCATGTTGCACAAGCATGGGAAAGAATGAAATCTTTGGTTAAAAATTGCCCAACCCATGGACTGACTACTTGGATGATCATCCAAACCTTTTATGCAGGACTGAATTTTTCTTCGCGGAACCTATTGGATTCAGCTGCTGGAGGTACCTTTATGTCCATCACTCTTGGCGAAGCAACAAAGCTTCTTGATAATATGATGATTAATTACTCTGAATGGCACACAGAAAGAGCTCCACAAGGTAAGAAGGTAAATTCTGTCGAAGAAACCTCTTCCTTGAGTGATAAGATTGATGCCATTATATCTATGCTTGTGAATGGTAGGACAAATGCCGATCCTAATAATGTTCCGTTAGCTTCATTGGTTGCTCAAGAAGAACATGTTGATGTGAATTTCATTAAAAATAACAATTATAGTAATTCTAGGCCATATCCTGCTAATGGTAACTCTTATGGTAGATATGCTTCACCTAATGAGGAAAAGATGTTAGAAATTGAAAGATCCACCAAGAGCTTTATGCAATCACAATATGAGAAAAATAAATTATTTACTAAAACTATGAATGAACAATCTACCTTGTTGAAGAATATAGGAAATCAACTTGAAAATCTGAATATGGAGATCTCTGGGTTGCAAACTAAACTTGCAAATGCTAAAAACCGAATCTCATACATGTCTGCGTCACAATCTTCTTTAATTAATAAAATGGCTGCTAAACCTGAGGATATAGATAATAAAATTGTTACTACAGCAAATGCCATCCAAGTTAGAATTAATGAGAATATAAGATTGATGGACGAATTGCGTGCTAGGTGGGAAAGATAAGAAAATGAAAAAGAAGATAATATAGCTAAAGTTTGGACTATTACCACCACCAGTAATGCTAATGCTCCACATGTTGCTGCACCTCCTACTATTAATGGTAAAAGAATTGGTGTTGGCAATGCTTCCACTTCTAATGCAAAGCGCGAAAAACTGCCTGAAACTGCTAAAACTGCTGAAACTGCCTGTGATAAAACTGCTGAAATTTTTTCCAACATTGGGGATAATGATCCCATTGCTTTAGATCATAATGGTTTGGATTTTGATGATTGCCATATCTCTGAAGTTATAAAGTTCTTACAAAAACTTTCTAAGAGTCCTAATGCTAGTGCTATAAATTTGGCTTTCACGAAACATATTACAAATGCTCTCATAAAAGCTAGAGAAGAGAAACTAAATCGTGAAACTTCTATTCCTAGGAAGTTAGAGGATGGTTGGGAGCCCATCATTAAGATGAAGGTCAATGATTTTGATTGTAATGCTTTATGTGATCTTGGTGCAAGTATTTCCGTTATGCCTAAGAAAATCTATAATATGCTTGACTTGCCACCATTGAAAAATTGTTATTTGGATGTTAATCTTGCTGATAACTCTACAAAGAAACCTTTGGGGAGAATTGATAATGTTCGCATTACCGTTAACAATAACCTTGTCCCCGTTGATTTTGTTGTCTTGGATATTGAATGCAATGCATCTTGTCCCATTATATTAGGAAGACCTTTTCTTCGAACTGTTGGTGCTGTCATTGATATGAAGGAAGGTAATATTAAATATCAATTTCTTCTCAAGAAAGGTATGGAACACTTCCCTAGAAAGAGAATGAAGTTACCTTTTGATTCTATTATTAGAACAAACTAGCACGAGGGCCCTCGCAAATGCGAGGGCATCATCTTTAGTATCATTGGAATGATGAGCACTGTAAACTATGTGTTGAAAACTTGAAATTGACCTAGAACTACATTTATAGATCCATGTGCATTCACATTATGTAACATAAATAATCCATTTTACAACCACCAATTTTTTTGATGAATGTCTATGTCTAAATAGATTTTTATAAATCAATATTATGTTTCTAAAAGCGAGATTTTTTGATTTTAAATTTTTTGCTATTTATGTATGTATAGTCACTTTTAAATTGTCGCACCATACATACCAAATGCTTAATATAGATTATTATACTTTTAAGAGTTTGTAAGGATATTATTTTATTATGTTAGTGCGGAACTTTAGAGGCTATGCATGGCTAGATGAATCGTCTAGGAAGGAGCTAGGCTATCCGCCTCTTTAAACATATAATCCACCTCGCAACAAATATCCTCTCAACCCGTTTCCTTTTCTTGCAAGAATATGCTTGAAATCTTATTCTGGTTCCCTTAAATTTCATCAGCTTAAGACACTGAAGGCAAGGGAGAAACCATCAATCTCCCAAGTGTATCTTAGCAATGTTAGGTTACTGTGTTCTTCGTGACAATCTCCCGAGGGTTGACATGCTATCATGGTAACAATGGCATATTGGCTCTACCAGAGTATTGACGTTCTTGTATGGATAAAATAAAAATATATCATGCATTAATCCATGAAGCTATTTTTCTATGGCTCGTTTTTCTTATCTGTAGTTTGAAAAAATTGGAAATCTACCTTGTGAACAGTGTATCCATGTCCGTCGTACGTCCTGTGACCATTGACCTACCAGTACTACTTTTTAAATTCAGCATCTCACATGATTTAATAAAAGCTTGTGAGGCTAATTTATCTTTTCCATGTTATGTTTTAAATATTTATTGATTGGTTGATATTCATATATATTTTCATGTAAAATCATTTTATTTTACCCTGTTCACATCCCTTTTTAACTTTTTTCGGATGGAAAATTTGGTTGTCTATCGCGCCAGCACTGTATCGCTCATCAGGTCAATAACCTAAAATTATATGATCTTACTCTTTAAAGTCAAATTCGCATACAACTATTTTAAAACTCGGGAAAGTTAATCTAGCTAACGTCCACAGTTTGTGTTTTTGTTTGTTCATGTATTAGCTAATATTCACACATATATTTATTTTTTCTTGCCCATTTTCCCATGTAATTCGACAAATTTAATCTATCTTCTAGGGGTTTCTCCTACCATATTTTTTAAAGTAGCGGGTCTTCGACATTTGTGTCCGTCCACCTTACCACCAGCGATCTTAGAGTCCTACTTCCTCCGTTCGGAAATAAGTGTCATAGATTTTTCTAAATTCATATTTATCCATACTAAAACCTGTCTAGATATATGTAAATCTGCGAATTATTTCCGAATGGAGGGAGTCGTATCGATCAGCTTTGGAGTTTTTTGAATGATTATCTTCCAGTATATTTCTAGCATCGGATGTCTATATTTGGAAGATTATTTTATGGCCGATTTGGTTGCGATATATTTATCGCAAATAGGTTCGCATTCGGTACACGTGCGTGCTATTCAAATTTAAATCGTATCGATCAGCTCTACAGTTTTTTTTACCGATTGGCTTGCGGTGTATTTCTCGCACGTACGCCAGTATTCAGCAACCATTTTTATGACCAATTGGCTTGCATTATATTTATCGCAAATAGCTCTATATTCGTGCAACTGGCCACTGATTTTCATATAAATCATAATGCATCAGTCAGAGTTTTCTAAAAATAACAATCGATACAATTTTTCTAGGGCACACGCTTATGTTACGGTACTTGATATTTTGGTAATTTTTTTCCAAATTTTTTTCTCTTTAACTGATTTAGGGAGAGAGAGATTAAAGAACCTTGTGTCAAGGAGAGAGATTTTTACGAGATATGCTAAACGTGTATGGAAAGTTGGATTCTGGAAGGACTTCTCCCCAGAAAAAAAAAGATACCTGAGATACTTATAGGGTGTGCTAACACCAGATTCGGAAGTTGGATTCTGTACAATATAAATATGACGTATTTTTTCCCAAAAAAATAGATACGTGACACTATGTTATGGTATAGTTTAGGTTCACATCTGACTTATGTTGCGGTACTTTTTGTTAAATAATAGCTGTAGATTTTAGATCAAAGTATTAATATATTTCTAATGATGTGGATCAACGTAATGACTCAAAAAAAATCTTTATTTTGCTATGGCTCTAATTATCATAACACCATACATATTTCATACATCCGAAAATAAATAATTCGGATTCCTCTGCATTCGTGTGTGTACTCGAACGTGTTTTAACATATAGGTATATGTGAATCTAGATAAATGGTAAGTTTTTTCTAGGTCGCCACCTTCTCATTTCAAAAATAAAAATATGATACTTGATCTACCCTCTTTTATTCTCTCATTATTTTCGCTCCATTTGATGTACGCATATCATCATCTTGTTTTTTCCGTGCTAGGAAACAACAAAGAAATATTCATACGCGATCCTGGAAAGAAGAACGTGTAGTAGATGGACTCTGTTTGAAAAACGTGGAGTAAATGGACTCTGTGTTCTTAGGCTTCCATAAAATAGGCATTTGAGAGGAAAGATCGTACATGACCAATACTCTATTTCCTTTTACTTTCCCATGTACATATGCTGGTGTTGTGTGCCCGGCCGGGACGTGACAATATTTATGTAATACCTAATGATTTTAAATCTCAGCCATTAAAATTAAGATCAATGAAGTATATAATTTAAGGGTATGTGGATTAACCTGGTGTCTCCGTTAAAACCTCTTATTTTTCTTTTAGTATATAATAGATTATGATGCTGATGCTTCGTCTCTTGATAACACTTGATATACACTTTCTGCGTCTAGCTGAAAGGCGTTAAAGGAAAGCGCTTATGGGAGACAACCCATGTTTTTACTTCTGCATCTTTATTTTATATTTGAGTCTTGAAAGTTGTTACTACTGTAGCAACCTCTACTTATCTTAGTTTTGTGCATTGTTGTGCCAAGTAAAGTCGTTGATAGTAAGGTTCATACTAGATTTGGATTACTGCGCAGAAACAGATTTCTTTGCTGTCACGAATCTGGGCCTAATTCTCTGTAGGTAACTCAGAAAATTATGCAAATTTACGTGAGTGATCCTCAGATATGTACGCAACTTTCATTAAATTTGAGCATTTTCATTTGAGCAAGTATGGTGCCTCAATAAAATTCGTCTTTACGAACTGTTCTGTTTTGACAGATTCTGCCTTTTATTTCGCATTGCCTGTTTTGCTATGCTTGACGGATTTTTCGATTCCATTAACTTTCAGTAGCTTTGTGCAATGTTCAGAAGTGTTAAGAATGATTATGTCACCTCTGAACATGTAAATTTTAATTGTGCACTAACCCTCTAATGAGTTGTTTTGAGTTTGGTGTGGAGGAAGTTTTCAAGGATCAAGAGAGGGAGATGATACAATATGATCAAGGAGAGTGAAAGCTCTAATCTTGGGGATGCCCCGGTGGTTCACCCCTGCATATATCAAGAAGACTCAAGCGTCTAAACTTGGGGATGCCCAAGGCATCCCCTTCTTCATCGACAACATTATCAGGTTCCTCAAGTGAAACTATATTTTTATTCCATCACATCTTATGTACTTTGCTTGGAGGTTCTGTTTGTTTTTGTTTTGTTTGAAGAAAATGGATCCTAACATTCATTGTGTGGGAGAGAGACACGCTCCGCTGTTGCATATGGACAAATATGTCCTTAGGCTTTACTCATAGTATTCATGGCGAAGGTTGAATCTTCTTCGTTAAATTGTTATATGGTTGGAATCGGAAAATGATACATGTAGTAATTGCTAAAATGTCTTGGATAATGTGATACTTGGCAATTGTTGTGCTCATGTTTAAGCTCTTGCATCATATACTTTGCACCTATTAATGAAGAAATACATAGAGCTTGCTAAAATTTGGTTTGCATAATTGGTCTCTCTAAGGTCTAGATAATTTCTAGTATTGAGTTTGAACAACAAGGAAGACGGTGTAGAGTCTTATAATGTTTACAATATGTCTTTTATGTGAGTTTTGCTGCACTGCTTCATCCTTGTGTTTGTTTCAAATAACCTTGCTAGCCTAAACCTTGTATCGAGAGGGAATACTTCTCATGCATCCAAAATCCTTGAGCCAACCACTATGCCATTTGTGTCCACCATACCTACCTACTACATGGTATTTCTCCACCATTCCAAAGTAAATTGCTTGAGTGCTACCTTTAAATTTCTATCCTCTACCTTTGCAATATATAGCTCATGGGACAAATAGCCTAAAAAACTATTGTGGTATTGAATATGTACTTATGCACTTTATCTCTTATTAAGTTGCTTGTTGTGCGATAACCATCTTCCTGGGGACACCATCAACTACTCTTTGTTGAATATCATGTGAGTTGCTATGCATGTCCGTCTTGTCTGAAGTAAGGGAGATTTACCACTCATTTAATGGTTAGAGCATGCATAATGTTAGAGAAGAACATTGGGCCGCTAACTAAAGCCATGATCCATGGTGGAAGTTTCAGTTTTGGACAAATATCCTCAATCTCATATGAGAAAATTAATTGTTGCTACATGCTTATGCATTAAAGAGGAGTCCATTATCTGTTGTCTATGTTGTCCCGGTATGGATGTCTAAGTTGAGAATAATCAATAGCGAGAAATCCAATGCGAGCTTTCTCCTTAGCCTTTGTACAGGCGGCATAGAGGTACCCCTTTGTGACACTTGGTTAAAACATATGCATTGTGATGATAATCCAGGTAATCCGAGCTAATTAGGACAAGGTGCGGGCACTATTAGTATACTATGCATGAGGCTTGCAACTTGTAGGATATAATTTACATAACACATATGCTTTATTACTACCATTGACAAAATTGTTTCTTGTTTTCAAAACCAAAGCTCTAGCACAAATATAGCAATCAATGCTTCCCTCTGCGAAGGGCCTTTATTTTACTTTTATGTTGAGTCAGTTCACCTATTTCTCTCCACCTCAAGAAGCAAACACTTGTGTGAACTGTGCATTGATTCCTACATACTTGCATATTGCACTTGTTATATTACTTTACATTGACAACTCTCCATGAGATATACATGTTACAAGTTGAATGCACCCGCTGAAACTTAATCTTCCTTTGTGTTGCTTCAATACCTTTACTTCGAATTATTGCTTTATGAGTTAACTCTTATGCAAGACTTATTGATGCTTGTCCTGAAGTACTATTCATGAAAAGTCTTTGCTATATGATTCATTTGTTTACTCATGTCATTTACATTGTTTTGATCGCTGCATTCATTACATATGCTTACAATAGTATGATCAAGGTTATGATGGCATGTCACTCCAGAAATTATCTTTGTTATCGTTTACCTGCTCGGGACGAGCAGAAACTAAGCTTGGGGATGCTGATACGTCTCCGACGTATCGATAATTTCTTATGTTCCATGCCACATTATTGATGATATCTACATGTTTTATGCATACTTTATGTCATATTTATGCATTTTCCGGCACTAACCTATTAACGAGATGCCGAAGAGCCAGTTGCTGTTTTATACTGTTTTTGGTTTCAAAAATCCTAGTAAAGAAATATTCTCGGAATTGGACGAAATCAACGCCCAGGGGCCTATTTTGCCACGAAGCTTCCAGAAGACCGAAGGGAAGACGAAGTGGGGCCACGGGGCGCCACCACACTAGGGCGGCGCGGCCCAGGGGGGCCCGCGCGGCCCTAGCGTGTGGGGCCCCCGTGTGGCCCCCTGACCTGCCCTTCCGCCTACATATAGTCTTCGTCGCGAAACCCCCAGTACCGAGAGCCACGATACGGAAAACCTTCCAGAGACGCCGCCGCCGCCAATCCCATCTCGGGGATTCGGAGATCGCCTCCGCACCTGCCGGGAGAGGGGAATCATCTCCCGGAGGACTCTTCACTGCCATGGTCGCCTCCGGAGTGATGAGTGAGTAGTTCACCCCTGGACTATGGGTCCATAGCAGTAGCTAGATGGTTGTCTTCTCCTTATGTGCTTCATTGTCGGGTCTTGTGAGCTGCCTAACATGATCAAGATCATCTATCTGTAATGCTATATGTTGTGTTTGTTGGGATCCGATGGATAGAGAATACTATGCTATGTTGATTATCAATCTATTACCTATGTGTTGTTTATGATCTTGCATGTTCTCCGTTATTAGTAGAGACTCTGGCCAAGTTTTTACTCTTAACTCCAAGAGGGAGTATTTATGCTCGATAGTGGGTTCATGCCTCCATTAAATGCAGGACGATGTGAGAAAGTTCTAAGGTTGTGGATGTGCTGTTGCCACTAGGGATAAAACATTGATGCTATGTCCGAGGATGTAGTTATTGATTACATTACGCACCATACTTAATGCAATTGTCTGTTGTTTGCAACTTAATACTGGAAGGGGTTCAGATGATAACCTGAAGATGGACTTTTTAGGCATAGATGCATGCTGGATAGCGGTCTATGTACTTTGTCGTAATGCCCAATTAAATCTCACAATACTCATCATATCATGTATGTGCATTGTCATGCCCTCTCTATTTGTCAATTGCCCAACTGTAATTTGTTCACCCAACATGCTATTTATCTTATGGGAGAGACACCACTAGTGAACTGTGGACCCCGGTCCATTCTTTTACATTGAATACAATCTACTGCAATACTTGTTCTACTGTTCTCTGCAAACAATCATCATCCACACTATACATCTAATCCTTTGTTACAGCAAGCCGGTGAGATTGACAACCTCGCTGTTTCGTTGGGGCAAAGTACTTTGGTTGTGTTGTGCAGGTTCCACGTTGGCGCCGGAATCCCTGGTGTTGCGCCGCACTACATCTCGCCGCCTTCAACCTTCAACGTGCTTCTTGGCTCCTACTGGTTCGATAACCCTTGGTTTCTTACTGAGGGAAAACTTACTGCTGTACGCATCACGCCTTCCTCTTGGGGTTCCCAACGGACGCGTGTTGAACGGAAAAGACATACGTCAACCACGCGTAGCAAAGATATATCGTCATATCGATCATAGTAGTTAAACAAGCATACAAAATGTACACACTACTAACCGACTCACAAACCATGAAGATGGAATGCAAAGATGACATACAATCACTATGTCGCATAAAGGCAAACAATTGGATGCTAAGTACCCGAAGCAAGAATAAAGGAACAATGCTTCAGATTAACTGAGGCATTCTGGAAACTCTGAGACAAGCAACCAGATACGGAGTACTGGAGAAAAATAACCCAAACCCGTGTATCCTAGATATTGAATCGATAGGAAAGAAGAGAAACCTTTTTCAAATCAAAACCAGATAAGATGACTCAGCATAGAGTGACACCAGGTAAGGAGTAAAAAGAATCCTATTCAGAGTTTTGCAAATAAACTTTAGCTTTAAAATAGTTTTCACAAAAACTAGACTCAACATCGACCAGTGAACAAGGGTTTCCTACAGGCAGTCCTGCTCTGATACCAAAACCTGTGGCACCCCCGGGATCAGGGTTAGACGAATACCAGATCTTCGTCCGACATAAGCCTAACCTTGAGCTCGAGAGACTACAGTGAGAGAATCAGTAACACAACAGTGACTCTATGACTCAAAAGAATATATTACAACTCTTAACAGAGTAAGATCCAGATTATTACACGCAGAGGTCACTGACCCAACATTCAACAAGCAATGGAAGAAAATTATGTTATTCTAGATAACAAGATAGCAAAGGGCTTAAGAAGCCAAAACATAAAGCGACGTCCCAGCCCATAAGTCTCAGGCTGCTGCCTGGGAACTCCAAACTAACCATCGATGTTAACGTAGAAACCACCTTCGGCTGTAGCGACTTCATCTGAAACAAAAGCATGCAAAGCTGAGTACAGGGACTCAGCAAGACTTAGTACAACCTTTTAGCAAAGCGGGTATGCGGGCTTTTTGGTAGATCTTCTTTTGCGTAAAGCCAGTTTTCCTTTGTAAGATAAGAGAGGAGAGAAGCTCGACTACTCAGAACCTTTGAAAGGGGATAAGAGAGCGACAACTCAATCTCTATTGATCATCATATTGTATCCACCAATCTTCATCATCTCGAACCACTATCCTCGGATCACCCCCTCAACACCCGGAGAAGGTATCCGTAAACACACATTGTTTGCCAAGTTTTACGATTAGGTTAAGGTTCTCTATGATCTCCACGTCCGTTCCCAAGTCGTCCGTAACCGTGGAAACGGCTTTTCGAAAAGATTCATAACCCTGCAGGGGTGCACAACTTTACCCACACGCGCCAACCGACTCTTAATGCCAATATATATTAGCTCTCTTCCTTGGAGAGCCGGCAGAGGGTGGTCGACCACGACCTTTACCTTGCTGTCGCCGAGACCATGAGTCACGCGCTAAGGATTGTTCCGCTGTAACGGGTCAAGTCCCGAAGTCGGTCCTTAACGATGTGTACCGAGGTGGGTTTCCCCAGAGGCCGCAACCCCCAACCACCACGACCACGCTTACCTGCCTGTTATGTACCTTTACCCCCAAGCAAAATGCAATGCATATGACTAGGTAACGCGCAAACTATGTGACTCATGGAATCTACTAGGCAAGTTAGTGAGTCGAGAGGGTACCATAATAGGGCCTCGTGTGGTTGTACGCTCGGTCTTAGTTCAAGAGGCGAGAACTCGGTTCCTAAGGTCGGCAGAAACGAAACAACCCACCACATCCCAATGTGGCCTCTCGTCTGAGCCTTTAATCATGTTTATCATCATCTCTATACTTACCACGTCAACCTGTCCTGCTAGATTCATTTCATTGTGAGGCTCCAGTCCGAAGACCGGAGTAGTAGCGTAACAAACTAAGCATGGATAAGCATAAAGAGATAAAGGCTCTCGCGACGCACACATGCCAAACCTAGTTATGCTAGGAGCAGTGGATCAGGGTATCGAGGCTACAAAGGTCGGACATGCAACAGATAGGGTAACTCTATCTATCGATAAAAGACAGTTGAATCATATGCGATATGTAGGAACCACAGATAAAAGCATTTTGAAATCATAGATGAACCAGGTTAGGGCTTGCCTTGTCCCTCAGCGGATGAGTACTGTTCTTCGGTGGCGTTGGCGTCGGACTCTGGCTCAGATCCTATTCGCGAAGAACCAAACACCGGAAAGGGAAATAAACATTCAAGACATGGCATAATGCAATGCGCATACAATATGAATGATATGTCATATTAAAGGAATTGATTAAACCCTAGGTGCATCGTCAGATTAAAGGGGTTCCGGCACTGGCTACCGCCATATGAGAGGGGTGGTTATTAGGGTTACACTAATTATGCAATTTTAATTGTTGCAATGATGTATAAATTACACCTAAACATGTAGGTTTCATTTTTCGGATCATTTTGGTATATAATACATATTTTTCTGAATTAAAAAGAATTAGCTATGAATTAAACAAGATTTAACCAATTTCTGAAAATGGTAAATAGTAAAAATAGAAAAAGGCCGCTGATGTCATTATGACGCCAGCATGGCGTCAGCCATGGCCTGGGCTCCCAGGTCGAGCACGGCCTCGACGCTAGGGGGCGCCAGGGCCTGCGCAGAGGGGCGCGTTGGACGCGCGGCGTCCTCGCGAACCAGAAGAGGGCGGCGCCGCCCTCCAATGGTCGCTGGAGGGGCAGCTCCGACGAGCTCGCGTGGAGGCCGGGGCAGGCGCACGTCGCCGGCGCGTGATGACCCACAAGTATAGGGGATCGCAACAGTCTTCGAGGGAAGTAAAACCCAATTTATTGATTCGACACAAGGGGAGACAAAGAACACTTGGAAGCCTTAACAGCGGAGTTGTCAATTCAGCTGCACCTGGAAACAGACTTGCTCGCAAGAGTTTATCGAGTAACAGTTTTATAGCGATAGCGGTAGTGAAATAACAGCAGCAGAGAGTAACAGAGACAGCAGTAGTGATTTTAGTAAACAGCAGGATTAAAATACTGTAGGCACGGGGACGGATGATGGGCGTTGCATGGATGAGAGAAACTCATGTAACAATCATAGCAGGGCATTTGCAGATAATAATAAAACGGTGTCCAAGTACAAAGCAATCAATAGGCATGTGTTCCATATATAGTCGTGCGTGCGCGCAATGAGAAACTTGCACAACATCTTTTGTCCTACCAGCCGGTGGCAGCCGGCCTCAAGGGAAACTCTTTGGATATTAAGGTACTCCTTTTAATAGAGTACCGAAGCAAAGCATTAACACTCCGTGAACACATGTGATCCTCACATCGCTACCATCCCCTCCGGTTGTCCCAATTCTTGTCACTTCGGGGCCATTGGTTCCGGACAGCGACATGTGTATACAACTTATAGGTAAGACCATAAACAATGATTATCTTGATGAAGCAATAACATGTTCAGATCTGAGATCATGGCACTCGGGCCCTAGTGACAAGCATTAAGCATAACAAGTTGCAACAATATCATCAAAGTACCAATTACGGACACTAGGCACTATGCCCTAACAATCTTATGCTATTACATGACCAATCTCATCCAATCCCTACCATCCCCTTCGGCCTACAGCGGGGGAATTACTCACACATGGGTGGGGGAAACATGGCTGGTTGATGTAGAGGCATTGGCGGTGATGATGGCGATGATCTCCTCCAATTCCCCGTCCCGGCGGAGTGCCAGAACGGAGACTTCTGGCTCCCGCGACGGAGTTTCGCGATGTGGCGGCGTTCTGGAGGGTTTCTGGCGACTTCGACTTCTCCCCGTGTGTTTTTAGGTCGAGGCCGATAAGTAGTCCAAAGGAGGGCGTCGGAGGCCGGCCGAGGGGGCCACACCACAGGGCCGCGCGGGCCCCCCCTGGGCCGCGCCGCCCTATGGTGTGGGGCCCTCGGGCCTCCACCTTACTTGACCTTCTGGCTCCGTCATTATTCTGGGAAAATAGGGCCTTCTGCATAAATTCCGAGGATTTTCCCGAAAGTTGGATTTCTGCACAAAAACGAGACACCAGAGCAGTTCTGCTGAAAACAGCGTTAGTCCGTGTTAGTTGCATCCAAAATACACAAATTAGAGGCAAAACAATAGCAAAAGTGTTCGGGAAAGTAGATACGTTTTGGACGTATCAACTCCCCCCAAGTTTAGCTTATTGCTTGTCCTCAAGCAATTCAGTTAACAACTGAGCGATAAAAGAACTTTCACGAACACATTTGCTCATATGATGTATATATTCTCATGCAATGGCTAATACTCAAGCAGTTCATAATGAGATACATGCAAATAAGATCATCTAACAGCTATGTCAATCATGGAAAGGTACCAACAATTAATAATAAGCATCATGAATCATGTATATAAGCAGGATTGCATTGTTCATAAGAGAGTATGATAAAGTGGTATCTCGCTTGCCTGTATTTGGTTGGCAAAACATAAATGCCCGGGCACCTCTGTAGTTCATAGAAAGACTAGAAGTAGTGATTGTCAAAAGATAAATGCATCAAAGTTATACCACAATCAATCATATTTTGAGACAAGCATATTATACTAAGAATGACAGTTGTGCTCTCAAGATAGTGCTCAAAGAAATAATGGAGACACAACATAAAAGTAAAAGATTGACCCTTCGCAGAGGGAAGCAGGGATTAACATGCGCTAGAGCTTTTCATTTTTATAAAGACAGGAGTAAAATCATTTTGAGAGGTGTTTGTTGTTGTCAACGAATGGTAATGGGTACACTAACTACCTCGCCAACCGGACTTTCAAGAGCGGCTCCCATGAATTATTGCATATTTATTTGGCACTCCTTCCAACCTTTCTTACACAAACCATGGCTAACCGAATCCTCGGGTGCCTGCCAACAATCTCATACCATGAAGGAGCGCCTTTTTATTTTATTTTCATTATGATGATGACACTCCCCCCCAACCTTTGCTTACACAAGCCATGGCTAACCGAATCCTTCGGGTGCCTTCCAACAATCACAAACCATGGAGGAGTGTCTATTTAAGTTAATTAATTCGGGACTGGGAATCCCATTGCCAGCTCTTTTTGCAAAATTATTGGATAAGCGGATGTGCCACTAGTCCATATGAGAGTCCGTCAAAAGTAAATGACAAGGTTGAAAGCTAAACACCACATACTTCCTCATGAGCTATGAAACATAAACACAAATTGAGAAGCATTTTGAAGGTTTTAAAGGTAGCGCACGAGAATTTACTTGGAATGGTTTGAAATGCCATGCATAGGTATTTATGGTGGACACTTTTGGAACAACTTGGTTTTCAGGTGTTTGGAAGCACGAGCAGCGTTCCCGCTCAGTACAAGTGAAGGCTAGCAATAGACTAGGGAGCGACAAATCAAGAGAGCAAGAATGTCATAATCATGCTTGCGGCAAAATAAATTAACGGAGGCATAAAAGTGATACAAGAACTCTGAAGCAATATAGATCATCGAGGCTTAATTGACTTTTTGTTCAGTCATATGCATGCGTGAGCATGTGCCAAGTCGATATAAATGAATTATTCAGAGGAGGATACCACAATGCCATACTTACTTATGAATAAAATAATGCAAGCAAACATCCATGACATGCTACTCATATTAATAAATTGGAGCTAAACATGAGAGACCATAAACTACTAGACTTTCTCAAATAACATATACCTCACATGAACCAACTAAGCATGCTCACATGGATGAGTATATGTACAAAAATGAAAACAAATAGAGTTCATACCAGCCTCTCACCACAATCCAATTGTCGTAGATCGTCATTATTGCCTTTTCACTTGTGCAGCTTGGATAATATGAAATGAAAACCACGCTCCAGCCACCGAAGACCATTGAACTCATAAGGAACTTTACAAACCAAAGAAGAACAGCAAATGTTTTTGGTGTTTTCGAATTAGAAACAAGAGCAAGAAGAAACAAACAAACAAAGCAAAATCTTTTTGGGTTTACTTATAGCAAACTAGCAATAGCAAATAAAGTGAAACAAATGCAAGAAACCAAAGCAAACAAATGGTGAAGAGAAACAACAGAAATATTTTTGGTCTTTTTGTGTTTTGGGAAAAGAAACAAAGCGAAAACAAGAAATAGCAAACTAAAAGAAACACATAACAGCAGGATGGCAGAAATCTGCCAAAACCTGACAGCAGTACAGAAATCGATTTTTACAAAAATCTTACGTTGCTCAGATCGAAAAGTGTTCAACTAATGAAAGTTAGATAACAACCTGGGGAACCTGCAAAAAAATTGGCAGCTCAAAATGACGCTCTGGCTATTTTTGAGAATTTTTACGGTAACGTTCCAGAATCTGTTTTCAGGCAGCACTTCCCCAAATATCATCTTCCTCTTATTAGAAAACCACTCAAACGAACAAAACAAGTATGTGCAAGTATCCAGCAACCATAATATGCAAAGAATGAGTGATGCCGGTATACCTCCCCCCAAGCTTAGGCTTTTGGCCTAAGTGGAGTTCAACCCCAACGAGGGTCGTTGTTCCTCGCCGGTGGGTAGTCCATGGAGTAGTCATAGTAAAGTTCCTGTGCAGAAGAAAAGCGTGGAGACTCCGCATATCCACCATGATGATGCGAGGAACTTGCTGCATCGGATGATGAGTCGAGGTGCTCCTCGACCTCCGTGTCGTCTCTTGCATGTTGACCTCCTCTCTCTATGTGTGCATCCAGTGCACCTTCTGTGACCGACCAATCTCCCCTGGAATCAAGGTTAGACAAAACAGTAGCGAGCAATCTTACTAGTTTCTCAGTTTTCTTAGTTATTCTCCAGACTTTCTTATAAAATGTCATCTTGTAAAACAGGTTACCCAAGTTGGAGGAATCTGAAACAAATTCATGTTTAATCATAGAGGCTATGTCAAGTTTTTCTATGGGGAATGGAATATCAAAATGATGAGGTTCTACATTATGAAAAGCTAGTAAACGAGAGGCGATGAGACCTCCACAAATTCCACCTTTCTCACGGTTAGTAGCAAGTCTATAGGCTATCAATGCCCCCAAATTATAAGTCTTACTATTTTGCAGAGCCGCAGCTAGAAAAGCCAAATCCGGGATAGAAAGTTTACCACCAATTCTTTTAGCAAGAACGCATTTGGTAATAAAATAGGCAAAGTAGCGGATAGCCGGGAGCTGAATACTAGTGATTTTACCATTTCCCCTAAGAAACTCCTTCCATCGCTAATCATCTTGAAGAGGTCCAAGAGTTCTTGCGGCGATCCCCTTATCTTCTCGCATGACCCCCATTGCGGTACTCTAATTGCTGCACAAAAAGCACTAAATGGCAAGTTGACAGCTTTATTGTAAATTTTATACTGGACCGTGGGGTTAGACCGCGACCAATTGAACTTGAAGTACTGCACAAAAGACATAGTTAATTTTACATATTGTCTTGGCTCTCCTTCAACAAAGTCACTCAGCCCTGCACGAGAAATTAGACTTTGAACATCTTCAAGTATTCCCGCGTTTCTCATAAAATCCGCGCACGGGTAGTAAGAGGGGTATACTCCCTCTTCACGATTGACTCTCATAACTTGTTGGACTTCCAATTCTTGCTGGTTCAAGTGATACCTATTCCACTCCATTTTCTGAAATTTCAACAAACAATATAAAAATTTGATTTGGTGACATATAATTGAGGGAAACTACCATAGGAACTTGCTAGAGTACTAATCATGCATCAAAACTAGTTTCTACCACTTAGAACAAGCATGCAAGCTCACTAAACATGCTACCTACAGCAGCAAAATATTCAAGATATACTCAACCAAACAAAATTCTACTTGGATGGGTGGAGGAGTCACATACCAAGGAGCAAATGTGCCAAATTTCAGCAGGAAATCTGGGCTGAGCAAAGAGATCGAGAAATCTGGAGCTCTGGAGCAAAAATGCGAGAGAGGGGAACTTGGTACGAGTTTTTTCGGGAGAGAGAAGGTGCTGGGAGAAAGAGATGACTAAAGTGGGGCAAAGGGGGGCCCACACCACATGGTGGCGCGGCCACCTCCTTGGCCGCGCCGGCGTGTGGTTTGGCACCCTCTGGTGCCCCACAGGTCATCCTCTGGTGCTCCTAGGTGCCTCGTCGAAAAATAGGACCAACGGTATAATTTTTGTGAATTTTTGAAAACTTTGAAAAATGCACATTTCTGGGTATTTAGTTTATTATTACTGGCCCGGAAAAATTTTGAAATCTTCAATTAGCTAAGGAACTTTGCAAATTAAAAGTGCTACAGCAACTAGAGCAAGTGGAGGAAGAAAAATATGTTGTTTACCTCCTCTATGCATATAAAAAGTATCCGTTAACAAGGTTGATCAAGTCTTGTCACCAAATAACTTTTTCATAGCATAAGAAGAAATAAACCTCAAATCAATCATGTTACCTTGAATTGTATTGATATGGATCCAATCACGAGAGTTTGATATTCTTCTTTAGGCTCATATATAGGACAATCAATAGTTCCCATTTGATAGTTCTCACATTAGAAATAGTATTAACTCCACACGCTTTCTCAATCCTCTTGGGAAAATAAACGGTATGCTCCCTATCATCAACATTGAAAGTAACCTTTCCTTTATTGCAATCAATAACAGCCCCTGCGGTGTTAAGAAAAGGTCTCCCAAGAATAATAGACATATTATCATCTTCAGGCATTTCCAACACAACAAAATCAGTTAATATCAAGCAGTTAGTAGTAACTTGAACAGGAACATTCTCACATATACCAACAGGAATAGCAGTAGATTTATCAGCCATTTGCAAAGATATATCAGTAGGTATCAACTTATCTAAGTAAAGCCTCTTATAAAGAGAAAAAGGCATAACACTAACACCGGCTCCCAAGTCACATAGAGCAGTTTTAACATAATTATTCTTGATAGAACAAGGAATAGTAGGTATACCTGGGTCGCCCAACTTCTTTGGTATTTTGCCATTGAAAGAGTAATTAGCAAGCATAGTGGAAATTTCCTCATTGGGGATTTTCCTTTTGTTAGTAACAATATCTTTCATATACTTTGAATAAGGAGGCAATTTAATAGCATCAGTCAAAGGGATTTGCAAGAATAAAGGTTTCATCCAATCGCAAAATTTATTATAGTGTTCTTCTTCCTTTGATTTTAGTTTCTTAGCAGGAAAAGGCATTTGCTTTTGCACCCAAGGTTCTCTTTCATTACCATGTTTCTCAGCAATAAAATCTTCTTTAGTATACTTTTTATTTTTAGCATGCTTTTCAGGTTCTTCTTCAACCTCTTCTTTATCAGGAGTATCATTCTTATCATTATCATTATCATTATCATGTTCATTACCACTTTCAGTTTCAGCATCAGAAATAGAAATACTATTAGGATCATTAGCAGGTTCAGAGGATTCTACAACATTTTTATGTTTCTTCTTCTTTTTCTTCCTAGAATGAGCACTAGGTTCAATGCGTTGAGAATCTTGTTCAATTCTTTTGGGATGCCCTTCAGGATATAGAGGATCCTGGGTAGAGACACCACCTCTAGTTGTTACTTCATAAGCATGTTTCTCTTTAGAATTATTCCCTAACAAGTCATTTTCCACTTTAGTGAGTTGATCAATTTGAGTTTGAATCATATGAAAATGTTTAACAAGCATCTTAACATCATTGGAGGTTCTCTCCACAATATCATGCAATTCACTAATAGCTCGAGAATTTTCCATTAAATGATTCTCTACTCTCATATTAAAATTTTCTTGCTTAACAATATAATTATCAAACTCATCTAAGCATTGTGCAGGAGGTTTTGAATACGGAATATCTTCCCTAGTAAAGCGTTGAAGGGAGTTTACCTCAATCATGGATGAAGGGGGAATTATCTCACATATATCTTCTATAGGAGGTAGATTCTTCAGATCTTCAGATTTAATACCTTTCTCCTTGAGAGACTTCTTGGCTTCCCTCATATCTTCATCATTCAATTTAATTAAACCCCTTTTCTTCAATATTGGCGTTGGAGTTGGTTCAGGCGTAGTCCAATCATCATGATTCCGGCTTATTTTAGCCAATAATTCTTCAGCGTCGTCTGAGTTCTTTTCTGAAAACACAACCAGCACAACTATCCAGGTATGCCCTAGACTCAATGGTTAGTCCACTATAAAATATATCAAGTAAATCATGCTTTTCCAAATCATGATCAGGCCGAGCTCTAATAAGAGAGCAAAATCTCGCCCAAGCCTCAGGCAATTTCTCTTCATCTCCCTGGTCAAAATTATAAATTCTCTGCAAAGCAATATGTTGAGCACTAGCAGGAAAGTATTTGCGGAAGAAAACATCAAGCAGTTCTTTTGGACTTTTAATAGAATTAGGTGGCAAATTATTATACCAAGTTTTAGTGTCATCCTTTAATGAGAATGGAAAGATTTTAGCAACAAAGTAAGTACGCATCTTGACATCATCAGAAAACAAGCTACTTAGAGTAGATAACTCAGTCATGTGTTCAACAACACTTTCTTTTTCAGTACCACAAAAGGGTGTTTTCTCAACAATAGCTATATGAGATAGATCAAGAGAAAAATCATAATCTTTATCCCTAATGTTTATAGGAGATGTGGCAAATTTAGGATCAGGAGACAGTTTATATCTAACAGCATGTTCTGCAAGCAAATTTTTAATTTTTCTTGCATCAGTAGTAGCATTGAATTTTTCAATAAAATCATCATTAAGCTCCACATAATCTTCCTCAGGATCATCACTAAAATAATCAAGTTCAGGTGAACTAACAGGTGTAGTAGCATTAGGAGTTTCAGTATTTTCAATTTGTCTAGACCTAGCAATTGTAGCATCTAGAAAGGATCCCAATGAACCACTATCATCAAGCACAGCAGAAACATTATCAATATTATGAGAATTTTCAGATTCAGCAGAAATACCCGCATTTGAAGCATGCGGCGGTGAAACAAGTTTATCAATCACAGATGGTGAATCAAGAGCAGCAGAGGTATTCAGAATTGTACCTTTTCTTGTAGTGGATGGTAATATGGCGATCTTAGTATCGCGAGGTTTACCCATGATGGAGAATTTGCAGCGAACAATATTAATCCAAGTGAACTTCCAAATAAAGCTATGCTCCCCGACAACGGCGCCAGAAAATAGTCTTGATGACCCACAAGTATAGGGGATCGCAACAGTCTTCGAGGGAAGTAAAACCCAATTTATTGATTCGACACAAGGGGAGACAAAGAACACTTGGAAGCCTTAACATCGGAGTTGTCAATTCAGCTACACCTGGAAACAGACTTGCTCACAAGAGTTTATCAGTAGTAACAGTTTTATAGCAGTAGCAGTAGTGAAATAACAGCAGCAGAGTAACAGAGACAGCAGTAGTGATTTTAGTAAACAGCAGGATTAAAATACTGTAGGCACGGGGACGGATGACGGGCGTTGCATGGATGAGAGAAACTCATGTAACAATCATAGCAGGGCATTTGCAGATAATAATAAAACGGTGTCCAAGTACAAAGCAATCAATAGGCATGTGTTCCATATATAGTCGTGCGTGCTCGCAATGAGAAACTTGCACAACATCTTTTGTCCTACCAGCCGGTGGCAGCCGGGCCTCAAGGGAAACTACTGGATATTAAGGTACTCCTTTTAATAGAGTACCGGAGCAAAGCATTAACACTCCGTGAACACATGTGATCCTCACATCGCTACCATCCCCTCCGGTTGTCCCAATTCTTGTCACTTCGGGGCCATTGGTTCCGGACAGCGACATGTGTATACAACTTATAGGTAAGACCATAAACAATGATTATCTTGATGAAGCAATAACATGTTCAGATCTGAGATCATGGCACTCGGGCCCTAGTGACAAGCATTAAGCATAACAAGTTGCAACAATATCATCAAAGTACCAATTACGGACACTAGGCACTATGCCCTAACAATCTTATGCTATTACATGACCAATCTCATCCAATCCCTACCATCCCCTTCGGCCTACAGCGGGGGAATTACTCACACATGGATGGGGGAAACATGGCTGGTTGATGTAGAGGCGTTGGCGGTGATGATGGCGATGATCTCCTCCAATTCCCCGTCCCGGCGGAGTGCCAGAACGGAGACTTCTGGCTCCCGCGACGGAGTTTCGCGATGTGGCGGCGTTCTGGAGGGTTTCTGGCGACTTCGACTTCTCCCCGTGTGTTTTTAGGTCGAGGCCGATAAGTAGTCCAAAGGAGGGCGTCGGAGGCCGGCCAACGGGGCCACACCACAGGGCCGCGCGGGCCCCCCCTGGGCCGCGCCGCCCTATGGTGTGGGGCCCTCGGGCCTCCACCTTACTTGACCTTCTGGCTCCGTCATTATTCTGGGAAAATAGGGCCTTCTGCATAAATTCCGAGGATTTTCCCGAAAGTTGGATTTCTGCACAAAAACGAGACACCAGAGCAGTTCTGCTGAAAACAGCGTTAGTCCGTGTTAGTTGCATCCAAAATACACAAATTAGAGGCAAAACAATAGCAAAAGTGTTCGGGAAAGTAGATACGTTTTGGACGTATCAGCGCGCTACGCGGCGAGATAGGGCGAGCCGCGGGTACCAGGAGGACCGCAAGCTCACCATGAGCACGTGGAGCTTGGCGGCGTCGCCGGAGGTGGCCGGCGATAGGCGGTGGCCGGCGGCTCGGGCGTCGTTCGATTGGCGCGGTAGAAGGCTCCCCGGCGGCGGCTACTTGGTGGAGGAGGAAGAGGAGATCATGGCGGGGCCTGCGGCGTCGTCGGCGGGGCTCGTGGATGCTCGGAACGGCGGCGATAGTGACCGGCCGGGCTAGGGTTTGGTCGGCCGTGCGCAGAGAGGAGGAGAAAAGGAGGGGGAGGCGAAATGGGGGTTCTCCCCTGGTCGGCGGCGACCTTTATAGGCGGCTAGGGGCGGCGGGAGCATCCGGGCCGCCGACGCCATCGACGGCTGTGCGGGCGGTAGGCAGCTGCGGTCCTGCCTGCCTGGAGAAGAAGAAAGGGGGTTTTCTGAAAACCCCCCCTGGATTTTTGGGAAATTCCCTGGAAATTAAAAACATGGAGGAATTTGGGGATTTTTAGGGTGTTTTGACCCAAATTTCAAGGGGATTTTTGCACAAATTATATTAGAGCAAAACTACAACAATTTGCAACATTGTTTCATAACATTTTGTGAAAAAGTTCTCAAATTTAAATGCAAATGCATGCATGCACATGAACAACTAGCAACATTATTTGATTAACAAAGTTGGTTCTGTTACATGGCGTGGCTCCACCCTTGGCCGCGCGGCCCTGGAGTGGCGGCACCTCGTCGCCCCACTTCGTAATCCTTTCGGTCTTCTAGAAGCTTCGTGGAAAAATAATACCCTGGGCATTGATTTTGTCCATTTCCGAGAATATTTCCTTTGTAGAATTTCTGAAACCAAAAACAGCAGAAAACAACAACTGGCTCTTCGGCATCTTGTCAATAGGTTAGTGCCGGAAAATGCATAAATATGACATAAAGTGTGTATAAAACATGTGAGTATCATCATAAAAGTAGCATGGAACATAAGAAATTATAGATACGTTTGAGACGTATCAAGCATCCCCAATCTTAGTTCCTACTCGCCCTCGAGTAGGTAAACGATAACAAAGATAATTTCTGAAGTGACATGCTATCATAATCTTGATCAATACTATTGTAAAGCACATGAGCTGAGATCAAATTATTCAAAGCAAATATCTATAATTGATATAAGAGATGATAATGCAAGAGTTAAACAAGCTAAAAGTTTTCATGAACTATTGCTTTAAAGACATGAAACCGTACAGAGTTCATTAGAGATGTTTTAAGTATCCAGCGTAGAAGTTCTATCCTTCATTCCAAGCATCAAGTAAATTTTCACAACAAAGAAGGATTCAGTCAAGTAAAATTAAACATGAACGTCATGAATCAACTGTTTCGAAGCCTACTCAACCGGTGAGCGCAAGCATTTGGTATTGGCACCAGGATGTTATGGCAAAAAGAACGTTAATGGGGGTTTGGAAGGCCAATGAAAGAAAGTCTCACAAAGCTATAAGTGATCATTAGACAAGAGGAAGTCTTATAATCGAAGCTATGCGAGGAGTAGAGATTGCCATGCAATGGATGCACATAGAGCTATATGTATATGAAAGCTCTCCAATGGAACTAGTGGGGGTGCATCCAACTTGGTTGCTCACGAAGACCTAGAGCACTTTTGAGGAAGATCATCATTGGAATATACAACCCAAGTTCTATAGTGTAAATTCCCCACATAGTTATACTAGTAAAACATGAAAACTCTCTCACATGGAGTATAGGTGCTGAACATGAGCACAAATGATGACTATGAATACTGCAGGTGCTAAAACATGAGCAAAAGTGTGGATAAAAGATAGTAATGTTGCCTCTTTTTCTTTCTTTCTTCTTTCCTCCTTTTTTCTCTTTTTTTTCTTTTTCTTTTTCTTTTTTTTGTTTCTCTTTTTGGTAGCCTCCATGGCTCTTTTCACTTTTAGGGGCAACATCCTAATATGACAACACACTTTTTGGTACAAATAACTCATAATGAATAAAACATGATGTATAAAACTGTATGCCTCTGCCAGTGTAGCATGATGTGCAATGATCTAGCGTAACATGGGTAAACCACACATCAGCTGTATAGAATCATGCAAAGCAATATATAAATAATAAATGACAACAAGTCATGTAATGTAAAATGGAAGTTGCATGGCAATATATCTCGGAACAGCTATGAAAATGCTGTGGTAGGTAGGTATAGTGGATGTTTTGAGGAAGATGTATGGCTTATGTGTAGGAGAACAAGAGAAAGTCCTCCCACGGGTTTGGATGTACTGGCGAAGTATGCACAATTATCAATGTGAGCAAAAGGCAATGCATAGTATCGAAGAGGCTAGCAAATTTGGATGGTGGAAGTGCCAAAAACCGTAGCTTAACATTAGTCAAAAAGAACTCACAAGCTTATTGCAAACAACTAGCAGGTTCAACATTAAGAGCATGATTAAAATTTACTCCAAGGAGGGCCGTTCACGGCGGCACAAGTACCCCGCTAGCTCCCTCGACCTTCAGCACAACTTAGTTATTACGATGAACTCTTAGACATGGAAAGCTATCAAGTCCAACTACACCTTCAACTATTTAAGTAGAGTTTGTAGTACGGCACAAGCTTAAAGACAACAATCCACTACGGATTTGAACTTACTTGAACAACAAGCCTTACCATCTAAATACCTCAAAACGTTTGCAAAGAATCAGATTATCAAAGCTCAATGATCTACAAGTATTTCATTATACCACTACCACATGCAACATTTTCTGTTTCCAACCATGTAACAATTAACGAAGCAGTTTCAACCTTCGCCATGAACATTAAGAATAAAGCTAAGAACATATGTGTTCATATGCAATAGCGGAGCATGTCTCTCTCCCACACAAAGAATGCTAGGATCCAATTTTATTCAAACAAAACAAAAACAAGAACATAAAGACGCTCCAAGTAAAGCACATAAGATGTGATGGAATAAAAATATAGTTTCACTAGAGGTGACCTGATAATTTGTCGATGAAGAAGGGGATGCATTGGGCATCCCCAAGCTTAGATGCTTGAGTCTTCTTGAAATATGCAGGGATGAACCACGGGGGCATCCCCAAGCTTAGAGTTTTCACTCTCCTTGGTCATATTTTATCATCCTTCTCTCTTGATCCTTGAAAACTTCCTCCACACCAAACTCAAAACAAACTCATTAGAGGGTTAGTGCATAATCAAAAATTCACATATTCAGAGGTGACATAATCATTATTAACACTTCTGGACATTGTACAAAGCTACTGAAAGTTAACGGAACAAAGAAATCCATCAAACATAGCAAAACAGGCAATGCAAAATAAAAGGCAGAATCTGTCAAAACAGAACAGTCTGTAAAGACGAATTTTTCTGGGGCACTAAACTTGCTCAGATGAAAATGCTCAAATTGAATGAAAGTTTCGTACATATCTGAGGATCACTCACATAAATTGGCATATTTTTCTGAGTTACCTACAGATAATACTACTCAAATTCGTGACAGCAAGAAATCTGTTTCTGCGCAGTAATCCAAATCTAGTATGAACCTTACTATCAAAGACTTTACTTGGCACAACAATGCAATAAAATAAAGATAAGGAGAGGTTGCTACAGTAGTAACAACTTCCAAGACTCAAATATAAAACAAAAGTACTGAAGTAAAATAATGGGTTGTCTCCCATAAGCGCTTTTCTTTAACGCCTTTCAGCTAGGCGCAGAAAGTGTGAATCAAGTATTTTCAAGAGATGAAGCATTGACATTCTTACCAGGGGCATTGCGCCTACCTTTCTTACCCTTATTCTTACTCTTTGGTTTAGGGAATATGTGCCCGCATCCAGGTATCGAGGAATTTAGAGTGCCTTTCCCCACATCTATGGTCGCTCCCAAGAGTTTCAGCAGGGATCTTCCAAGTGTGATTTGTCCTGTCCCTACACATTCAATAACGAGATAATCAGTGGATACCGTTCTTCCAAGAAGGGTTGTGAACACTCCTTCAGCCATTCCTTTAGGAATTATAACAGAGTTATCAGTAAGAGTTATTCCTTCTCCACCTTCAGTAAGTCCCCAGAGTGTCAAAGATTCATAAATACTTTTAGGCATAAGGCAAAATTCAGTCATAATATCACAACGGGCATAATTTTTTTTACCATCAATAGTAACTTTAATAGTAGGGTCCCACATTGAAGGTTCAGATTTTATTGGAACATAATCAAAATGCTCAAGAATCCGACTATACCCTTCTTTTAAGCAAGATACATTTGTCTCAAGAGTGTTTAATCTATTATAAATGCTAACAAGAGATGGATCAAAATTATTAGCGGAGCTAGATGATGTAACCAATTTTTTTATGGCATTAAAAGCTTGATCCCCATCGCAGTGAAGGAAATCTCCTCCCACTACAGCATCCAAGGCATATCTATAGCGAAGAATAAGCCCAAAATAAAAGTTACTAAGGAGCAAACTTAAGGTCATTTTAGGTTCAGTTTTACTATAAGAATAAAAAATTCTAGACCAAGCTTCTTTAAAACTCTCTTCACCACCTTGTTTAAAAGTGAAGATCGATTCCTCAGGCGATAGAGTAACAACTACAGGACTAGTCATGATAATAAAATAAAGTAAATGCAAGTAACTAATTTTTTTGTGTTTTTAATATGGAGAACGCAAACAAGATAGTAAATGAAGTAAAGCAAGTAACTAATTTTTTTGTATTTTGATATAATGAGCAAAAAAAGCAGTAAATAAAATAAAGTAAAGCAAGACAAAAACAAAGTAAAGAGATTGGAAGTGGGAGACTCCCCTTGCAGCGTGTCTTGATCTCCCCAGCAACGGCGCCAGAAAAAGAGTTGTTGACGTGGGAGTTGAAAATCTTTGTGGTGTAACTTTTCTTTATTCCCCGGCAACGGCGCCAGAAAAAGAGCTTGATACGCGTAAAGCACACGTCCGTTGGGAACCCCAAGAGGAAGGTGTGATGCGTACAGCAGCAAGTTTTCCCTCAGTAAGAAACCAAGGTTATCGAACCAGTAGGAGTCAAGGAGCACGTGAAGGTTGTTGGCGGAGGAGTGTAGTGCGGCGCAACACCAGGGATTCCGGCGCCAACGTGGAACCTGCACAACACAATCAAAGTACTTTGCCCCAACGTAACAGTGAGGTTGTCAATCTCACCGGCTTGTTGTAACAAAGGATTAAATGTATAGTGTGGAAGATGATGTTTGCGAAGAACAGTAAAGAACAAGTATTGCAGTAGATTGTATTCGATGTAAAAGAATGGACCGGGGTCCACAGTTCACTAGTGGTGTCCCTCCAATAAGAAATATCATGTTGGGTGAACAAATTACAGTTGGGCAATTGACAAATAAAGAGGGCATAACAATGCACATACATATCATGATGAGTAGTGTGAAATTTAATTAGGCATTACGACAAAGTACATAGACCGCTATCCAGCATGCATCTATGCCTAAAAAGCCCACCTTCGGGTTAGCATCCGCACCCCTTGCAGTATTAAGTTGCAAACAACAAACAATTGCATTAAGTATGGTGCGTAATGTAATCAACACAAATATCCTTAGACAAAGCATTGATGTTTTATCCCTAGTGGAAACAACACATCCACAACCTTAGAACTTTCTGTCACTGTCCCAGATTAAATGGAGGCATGAACCCACTATCGAGCATAAATACTCCCTCTTGGAGTTACAAGTATCAACTTGGCCAGAGCCTCTACTAGCAACGGAGAGCATGCAAGATCTTAAACAACACATATATGATAGATTGATAATCAACATAACATAGTATTCCATATTCATCGGATCCCAACAAACACAACATGTAGCATTACAAATAGATGATCTTGATCATGTTAGGCAGCTCACAAGATCGAACAATGATAGCACATGAGGAGAAGACGACCATCTAGCTACTGCTATGGACCCATAGTCCAGGGGTGAACTACTCACACATCAATCCGGAGGCGATCATGGCGATGAAGAGTCCTCCGGGAGATGATTCCCCTCTCCGGCAGGGTGCCAGAGGCGATCTCCTGAATCCCCCGAGATGGGATTGGTGGCGGCTGCGTCTTTGGAAGGTTTTCTGTATCGTGGCTCTCGGTACTGGGGTATTCGCGACGAAGGCTTTAAGTAGGCGGAAGGGTAGGTTTGGGGGCGACGCGAGGGCCCCACACAACAGGGCGATGCGGCCCCACCCTTGGCCGCGCGGCCCTGGCGTGGCAGCGCCTCGTCGCCCCACTTCGTAATCCTTTTGGTCTTCTGGAAGCTTCGTGGAAAAATAAGAGCCCGGGCGTTGATTTCGTCCAATTCCGAGAATATTTCCTTTGTAGGATTTCTGAAACCAAAAACAGCAGAAAACAGCAACTGGCTCTTCGGCATCTTGTCAATAGGTTAGTGCCGGAAAATGCATAAATATGACATAAAGTGTGTATAAAACATGTGAGTATCATCATAAAAGTAGCATGGAACATAAGAAATTATAGATACGTTTGAGACGTATCAAGAGACACGCTCCGCTTTTTCATATTGAACACTTGTGTTCTTCGTTTTACTTTTAAAGTTAATGGCGGAAGCTAAAAGCCGCTGCACTTATTGCTATTTGGTTGGAAACAGAAAATGCTTCATGTGGTAATTGGTATATTGTCTTGAATAATTTGATACTTGGCAATTGTTTTTAGCTCTCAAGTAGATCATGTTTAAGCTCTTGCATCATGTGGTTTAAAGCTATTAGTGGAGAACTACCGTAGAGCTTGTTGAAATTTGGTTTGCATGATTGGTCTCTCTAAAGTCTAGATATTTTCTGGTAAAAGTGTTTGAGCAACAAGGAAGACAGTGTAGAGTCTTATAATGCTTGCAATATGTTCTTATGTAAGTTATGCTGTACCGGTTCATACTTGTGTTTGCTTCAAACAACCTTGCTAGCCAAAGCCTTGTACTGAGAGGGAATGCTTCTCGTGCATCCAAAACCTTGAGCCAAAACCTATGCCATTTGTGTCCACCATAACTACCTACTATGTGGTATTTTTCTGCCATTCCAAGTAAATACTTCATGTGCTACCTTTAAACAATTCAAAATGTATTATCTCTTATTTGTGTCAATGTTTTATAGCTCATGAGGAAGTATGTGGTGTTTTATCTTTCAATCTTGTTGGGCAGACTTTCACCAATGGACTAGTGGCATATACATCCGCTTATCCAATAATTTTGCAAAAAGAGCTAGCAACGGGGTTCCCAGCCCCAATTAATTAACTTTCGTTAATAATTCTCTTCACATGTTTTGCCCTGATTCATCAGTAAGCAACTTAATTTTGCAAATAGACACTCCTCCATGGTATGTGAAATGTTGGAAGGCACCCGAGGATTCGGTTATCCATGGCTTGTGAAAGAAAAAGGTTGGGAGGAGTGTCATCCATAAATAAACTAAAATACATGTGTAAACAAAAGAGAAGAGGGATGATCTACCTTGCTGGTAGAGATAACGTCCTTCATGGGAGCCGCTCTTTGAAAGTCTGTTTGACAAGGGGGTTAGAGTGCCCACTACCATTCGTTGACAACAACAAACACCTCTCAAAACTATACTTTTATGCTCTCTATATGATTTCAAAACTTGAAAATCTCTAGTACATGATTTAATCCCTGCTTCCCTCTGCGAAGGGCCTATCTTTTACTTTATGTTGAGTCAGTTTACCTACTTCTTTCTATCTTAGAAGCAAACACTTGTGTCAACTGTGTGCATTGATTCTTACATGCTTACTTATTGCACTCATCATATTACTTTGTGTTGACAATTATCCATGAGATATACATGTTGAAAGTTGAAAACAACTGCTAAAACTTAAATCTTCCTTTGTGTTGCTTCAAAACCTTCTATTAAGAATCTATTGCTATATGAGTTAACTCTTATGCAAGACTTGTTGATGCTTGTCTTGAAAGTACTATTCATGAAAAGTCTTTGCTATATGATTCAGTTGTTTAGTCATTATCTATTTGTTAACAAACTATAGACCATTGCTTTGAGTCACTTCATTCATCTCATATGCTTTGTTATCGTTTACCTCCTCGAGGGCGAGTAGGAACTAAGCTTGGGGATGCTGATACGTCTCCAACGTATCTATAATTTCTTATGTTCCATGCTTGTTTTATGACAATACCTACATGTTTTATTCATACTTTATATCATTTTGATGCATTTTCCGGTACTAACCTGTTAACAAGATGCCGAAGCGCCAGTTCCTGTTTTCTGCTGTTTTTGGTTTCAGAAATCCTACACAGGAAATATTGTCGGAATTGGACGAAACTAAAGCCCACGGTATTATTTTCCACGGAGGCTTCCAGAACACCGAAGAGGAGACAAAGAGGAGCCACGAGGCGGCCACACCCTAGGGGGGCGCGGCCCCACCCTTGGCCACACTGCCCTATGGGGTGGGCCCCTCGGGACTCCACCGACATCGCCCCTTCGCCTATATATTCTTACATCTCCGAAAACCCTTAAACAACCGACGATATTCCACGAAGAGTTCCGTAGCAGCCGCCATCGCGAAGACAAGTTTCGGGGGACAGAAGTCTCTGTTCCGGCACGCCGCCGGGACGGAGAATTGCCCCCGGAGTCATCTCCATCGACACCACCGCCATCTTCATCGTCGTTGTTGTATCCCATGATGAGGAGGGAGTAGTTCTCCCCCGAGGCTGAGGGCTCTACCAGTAGCTATGTGGTTCATCTCTCTCTCTCTCCCATGGTTTGATCTTTATGTGATCATGAGCTTTGTATCACTATTAATCTATGTGTTACTCTAGTGATGTTATTAAAGTAGTCTATTCCTCCCCCATGATGTAAAGTTGATAGTGTGTGCATCATGTAGTACTTGGCGTAGGTTATGATTGTAATCTCTTGTAGATTATGAAGTTAACTATTACTATGATAGTATTGATGTGATCTATTCCCCCTTTTATAGCTATTGGTGACTGTGTGTATGCTATGTTAGTACTCAGTCTAAATTGCAACGGTCTATTATGCACTCTAGAGGTTACTTTAATATGAACTCCGGACGTTGTGGAGCTTGTTTACTCCGGCTTGAGGTGTGCTTTTGTAGCCCTACACAATGAATGGTGTTTGTTATCCAACAAGAGAGTGTATGAAAGTAGCATTTAGTTATTCAGTTATGTGATCATTATTGAGAGTGTCCACTAGTGAAAGTATGATCCCTAGGCCTTGTTTCTAAGCATTGAAACACCGTTTCCAACAAGTTCTGCTACATGTTCGCTTGCTGCCATCTTTATTTCATATTGCAATTACTACTTACAATCATCCATATTACTTGTATTTCACTATCTCTTCGCCGAACTAGTGCACCTATACATCTAACAAGTGTATTAGGTGTGTTGGGGACACAAGAGACTTCTTGTATCTTAATTGCAGGGTTGCTTGAGAGGGATATCTTTGACCTCTACCTCCCTGAGTTCGATAAACCTTGGGTGATTCACTTAAGGGAAACTTGCTGCTGTTCTACAAACCTCTGCTCATGGAGGCCCAACACTGTCTACAGGAATAGAAGCGTGCGTAGACATCAATGTGCAAAAATACTCCACCGGATTGTGTTGCTTCTCATCGGTGCAGAAATGCGCAGCTGCCCTAGAGTGTCTTGACTATGGAGGTCCTCTAGATGCGCAAGACAATATATGTGCATGTTGAAAACCAAAATTTTTAAAAGCATCTAAGGTTTTGCCGCGTGGTCATGGTTGTGTTTGGGAAAAAATATTTGAGATCACCAAATATAGAAGAAACAATTCAGATCTTGGCAATACATCATTATCAAGAGCGAGCGGTAAGAACCAGTGGTTGATGAACATCCAATTAATTATCATGGACCTCTTGCCTTACTTGATCACGTGTCATCCGAGTTTTTTTGCATTCATCGATATGCAGCAAGAAATCCAAGACAGATAGGTTCATACACAACTTTGAAATGATCTAGTTCAAAATTTGTGTGATAGAAGAGGAAAAAACCACCTCATTGTTGAACAATTTAAATTGTTATTTATTTTAATTTTATTATGAATAATTCAATATTTTATGTTTGAATTATTTTGTACAACCATTTATTTGTTTGAACTATGTAATATTATTTGAATTATTGTTTAAAACTATGCAAAATCATGTAAATTATAAAAAAGGAAATCCTAATTTTTGGGGCTGGTGGCATTGTGAGCATCTGTGTGTGATGCCCATCCAAAAAAAGGTAACGAGTGCTACCGCACCCAATAACAAACTATTGTTGTTGACCCCTGTTAGGGCGCGCCGGTGGAGAGGCTCTCCATGCCCCCCATGTTTTTTTTGCGTCGTACGGTGGTGCCAGCCCTGGGCCGGGCGCATGGCTGGTCATGTTGTGTTGGGGAACACACACATAGAAGACAACTATGCATAACCAATATCATATGCGAGATGGGGGGGGGTAACGGATCATACCCTCATAGACTGATCTAGTGGATTTTGTCGATGACGAGGTTGAGGAGGAGGCAAGTCGATCCCGATAACTAGACTTGTCTTGCTGCAAGGAGATGTATTATCCCTCAAACCGCAATGTTCCCACGAGAAAGTGTTGGACGTGCAACACCTCCATGGTATCCATACTTACGATAACAACACCACCGTGTCGAAGTGTGATCAAGAGCATAGATGTAGCGGGAACATGTCAACGAAGATGTAGCAACACTTTCACGAGAGTGACTAGATTAGATCTAGATGGTGGCAAAACTCTGACAACACTGCAAGAAGAAGAAGGGGAGGAGATCTCCATTGTGGTCTCTCGATGGCGCCGGCTAGGGTGGTGGCAAGGGAAGGGGTTGTGGTGCTTGGGCAACGATGCTTGGGAATTGAAGGAGGAGGAATGGCGGCTAGAGTTTGAAAGGGGGCATGCGGCCAAAAGATGTGCGGCCCCCGCTCCTGTACGTCCCCCTATATAGGGCGGACTAACCAGCACATGCTCCTCTCAAACCGAACTGGAGGGAGTTGTAGTCTATCCAGACTCCTCCCCTCCCTTGGTGGATGATAACCCACAAGTATAGGGGATCACAACAGTCTTCGAGGAAAGCAAAACCCAAATTTATTGATTCGACACAAGGGGAGATAAAGAATACTTATAAGACTTAACAACGGAGTTGTCAATTCAGCTGCACCTGCAAAAGCACTAGTAACAGGGGTGATGTGAAAACAGAAGTAATATGACAGCAATGGCAATAGTAACACAGCAGTGGTAGCACAGAGAAGATGTCACCAGAAAGTATTCCGGTGCGGAGTTGACTGTAGAGCAATGATGATGACAGAAGGACCGGGGTTCCCAGCTATCTACACCAGTGGTAACTCTCCAAAGAACATGTGTTGGGTGGACAAATTACAGTTGGGCAATTTATAATTGTGAGGGCATGCCAATTCATGCTATGATAAGATAAAGGTTACTGTAGTATTTAATTGGGCATTACAAAATAATACATAGACCGTAATCCAACTGCGTCAATGACTAATAATCCACCTTCAGGTTATCATCCGAACTCCTTCCAGTATTAGGTTGCAAGCAACAGATTATTGCATCTAGCAATGTGTGTAAAGTAAACAATAGAATTATCCTTAGACAAAAATTATTGTTTTCTCCGTAGTAGAAACAACACATCTACAATCTTATAAGTTACTGTCATTCGATCTTCCAGAAAACTAGAGGCATGAACCCACTATCGACCATAAATACTCCCTCTTGGAGATACAGGCAACTACTTGATCAAGGTAACAACAAGTACCGGAGAGCATGCAAGATCTTAAATAACAGTGGTATGATAATATTATGATGAACAATCTGATCACAATTTCACAATTTATCGGATCCGAACAAATACAACACCGATTACATCATATGGATCTCAATCATGTAAGGCAACTCATGAGATCATTGTATTGAAGTGCATGGGGGAGAGAGTACCAACTAGCTATAGCCGAGAACCCGAAGTCCAGGGGGACTACTCACAAACAATCATGAAGTCAAAGTGGAGGTGGTGGAGTTGATGGAGATGGCTCCGATGGTCAATCCCCGTCCCGGTAGGGTGCCGGAACAGGAACTTCTGACCCCAGAAACTTGTCTGGATGATGGTGGCATGATGGAACTTTTCGTGGACGGAGGCTGTATGTTTTAGGGTTTTTGCGTCGAAGGGAATTTATAGGCGGAAGGGCGAGGTCGGTGGCCACCTGGGTGGCCCACACCATGCCATGGCACGGGCCCACCCATGGCCATGCCATGGGTTGGTGTGGCCTCCCTGTGGCGCCCCTCCGTCTCTCCTCCGGACTTCTTCTTCGTTAGGTAAAATATTAACTTCGTCTTTTGTTTCGTCCAATTTCGAGAATACTTCCTGTAAAACTTTTCTGAAATACAAAACAACATAAAACAGTGAAGTGGCACTGTGGCATCTTGTCAATAGGTTAGTTTCGGAAAATGCATAAAAGTTCCACGAAGTGTAGACAAAAAATATAGAAATTGGTGTAAAACAAGCATGGAGCATCAAAATTTATAGATAAGTTTGCAACGAATCAGCATCCCCAAGATTAACTCCTGCTCGTCCTCGAGTAGGTAAGTGATAACAAAAATAATTTTTCAGGTGACATGAAGCCAACACAATCTTGATCAAGTAATTGTAAAAGCATTGGGAGCTGGGATCAAAGTACTCTAAACATAGGCATGATCGATATGATTCAATAGAACTTAGCAACTATGTTATAGCAAGAAAAGTAACTCAAACAAAAGATCATGAATAATAATGCACTGAAAGCAACTGTTTGTTTATGGGCATAGCAGAAACATAGTAAAGTGGTATTCAACTTGTCCTTTATGAAGCAGCAAAACATAAATGACATGACACCTTTAAAGTTTAGAGGGTGACTAGATACAAATAATTTGAGAACAAGCAATAGGCATAATCATGAATCAATCAATAATAAATTTTGGGACTATGCACATTATACTCAGAATGACAACTATGCTCTCTTAGTGGTGCATAAAGCAAGAAGATGAAGACTCAACTTAAAAGTAAGAGGCCCTGCACAGAGGAAGAAAGATTACTCATGTGCTAGAGCTTTTTATTTTGAAAGCAATAGGAGAGTTGAAAAAATATATTTTTGAGAGGTATGCATGTATATGTCAACGAATGGCATCAAATGATCTAACATCCTTTCATATAGTGACCTCAAGAGAGGCTCCCATGTAGTTCTCCAATGCACACCATTATTTAGGAACTCTCCAGTACATAATGTGCGGACCATTATTTGTTTATTTTATATTTTATTTGGGATGGGCACCCGGCTGCCTTGCCCTTTTTGCAATATTAAGGACTTAGCACATTATTCATGCTTAGTCAAGGTGTGAAGTCTGATGGTGCTCCGGTGATGGCACCACACAATCTTGTTGGCAATTGTTGTGGAAGCAGTTGGGAAACCCTAACATGAAGGTGTTATGAGCACAACAACAAGTTTTCCCTTAGTACGAAACCTAGGTTTAATCGACCAGTAGGAGAAAGGCGTGACTTCTGAGGGTGTTGCTGGATGACTAGTGGCAGGGCACACTACCGGCGTCAGCAACAACATGGAACCTGCACACAACACAACCAAAGTACTTTGCCCCAACTTGCAGTGAGGTTGTCAATCTCACGTGTATGCTGAACACAAAGGATTAGACGTATCGAGTGGAAAGAGAAGTTTGCAGAAAGTAAACAGAACAAGATTGCACTAGAATTTATCAGTAAAGGAAATAGGACCGGGGTCCACAATTCACTAGAGATGTGTCTCCATAAAGATAAATAGCATGTTGGGTGAATAAATTACAGCTGGGTGATACGTCTCCGACGTATCGATAATTTCTTATGTTCCATGCCACATTATTGATGATATCTACATGTTTTACGCATACTTTATGTCATATTTATGCGTTTTCCGGAACTAATCTATTGACGAGATGCCGAAGGGCCAGTTGTTGTTTTCTGCTGTTTTTGGTTTCAGAAATCCTAGTAAGGAAATATTCTCGGAATCGGACGAAATCAACGCCCAGCATCTTAGAATCCCCGGAAGCATCCAGAACACCCGAGAGTCGCCAGAGGGGGGCCACAGGGGCCCCAGATGATAGGCCGGCGCGGCCCAGGACCTGGCCGCACCGCCTTATGGTGTCGTCGCCTCGTTGACCTTCTGATGCCGCCTCTTCGCCTATTTAAGCCCCCCTCGACCTAAAACCTCGATACGAAAAAGCCACGGTACGAGAAACCTTCCAGAGCCACCGCCATCGCGAAGCCAAGATCTGGGGGACAGGACTCTCTGTTCCGGTACGCCGCCGGGACGGGGAAGTGCCCCCGGAAGGCTTCTCCATCGACACCACCGCCATCTTCATCACCGCTGCTGTCTCCCATGAGGAGGGAGTAGTTCTCCATCGAGGCTCGGGGCTGTACCGGTAGCTATGTGGTTAATCTCTCTCCTATGTACTTCAATACAATAATCTCATGAGCTGCCTTACATGATTGAGATTCATATGATGATGCTTGTAATCTAGATGTCGTTATGCTAGTCAAGTGAATTTTACTTATGTGATCTCCGGAGACTCCTTGTCCCACGTGTGTAAAGGTGACAGTGTGTGCACCGTGTGGGTCTCTTAGGCTATATTTCACAGAATACTTATTCACTGTTATGAGTGGCATAGTGAAGTGCTTATTTATATCTCTTTATGATTGCAATGTGTTTTGTATCACAATTTATCTGTGTGCTACTCTAGTGATGTTATTAAAGTAGTTTATTCCTCCTGCACGGTGTAATGGTGACAGTGTGTGCATCCGTGTTAGTACTTGGCGTAGGCTATGATTATGATCTCTTGTAGATTATGAAATTAACTATTGCTATGATGGTATTGATGTGATCTATGCCTCCTTTCGTAGCGTGAAGGTGACAGTGTGCATGCTACGTTAGTACTTGGTTTAGTTGTGTTGATCTATCTTACACTCTAAGGTTATTTAAATATGAACATTGAATATTGTGGAGCTTGTTAACTCCGGCGTTGAGGATTCGTGTAATCCTACACAGTTAGTGGTGTTCATCATCCAACAAGAGGGTGTAGAGTATGCATTTATCTATTCTGTTATGTGATCAAAGTTGAGAGTGTCCACTAGTGAAAGTCTAATCCCTAGGCCTTGTTCCTAAATACTGCTATCGCTGCTTGTTTACTGTTTTACTGCGTTACTACTGCTTGTTTACTGTCCTGGGCAAAGCACTTTTCTGGCACCGTTGCTACTGCTACTACTTATTCATACCACCTGTATTTCACTATCTCTTCGCCGAACTAGTGCACCTATTAGGTGTGTTGGGGACACAAGAGACTTCTTGCTTTGTGGTTGCAGGGTTGCATGAGAGGGATATCTTTGACCTCTTCCTCCCTGAGTTCGATAAACCTTGGGTGATCCACTTAAGGGAAACTTGCTGCTATTCTACAAACCTCTGCTCTTGGAGGCCCAACACTGTCTACAAGAATAGAAGCACCCGTAGACATCAAGCACTTTTAAAGCGCCGTTGCCGGGAGGAAAGGTAAAAGGCACTCATACTCCGGTTCCTGTGTAATGTACTTTTCTGGCGCCATTGTGTTTGTGCTCGAAGCTATTTCCTTTAGATCCTGCAATTGCATCTTTTTGTTTCTTGTTTACACTAGTTAGGCATAATGGAAAACAATAAAAATATAAGAGATCTTTATGAACTTAATCTTGAATTAGGACATGATGTGTTTGAAGAGAGAATTAAAAAACCCATGGAACTTTATATGCATGCTAATGGGAATGTTATTAATATGAATGCTTTGAACACTATTGTTGCTAATGCTATGGAAAATTCTAAGCTTGGGGAAGCTGGTTTTGATGAGCATGATCTTTTTAGTCCCCCAAGCATTGAGGAGAAAATTTACTTTGATGATACTTTGCCTCCTATTTACGATGATTATAATGATAGTAGTCTTTTGGTACCGCCTGTTATGGAGGATAAATTTGATTATGATTACAATATGCCTCCTATATTTGATGATGAGAATAATAATGATAGCTACTTTGTTGAATTTGCTCCCGCTATTACTAATAAAATTGATTATGCTTATGTGGAGAGTAATAATTTTATGCATGAGACTCATGATAAGAATGCTTTATGTGATAGTTATATTGTTGAGTTTGCTCATGTTGCTACTGAAAGTTATTATGAGAGAGGAAAATATGGTTGTAGAAATTTTCTTGTTACTAAAACACCTCTCTATGTGCTGAAATTTTTGAAGCTACACTTGTTCTATCTTCCTATGCTTATTACTTTGCTCTTCATGAACTTGTTTATTTACAAGATTCCTATGCATATGAAGCATGTTAGACTTAAATGTGTTTTGAATTTGCCTCTTGGTGCTCTCTTTTGCTTCAAATACTATTTCTTGCGAGTGCATCATTAAAACTGCTGAGCCCATCTTAATGGCTATAAAGAAAGAACTTCTTGGGAGATAACCCATGTTTTATTTTGCTATAGTACTTTGTTTTTATTTTGTGTCTTGGAAGTTGTTTACTACTGTAGCAACCTCTCCTTATCTTAGTTTTGTGTTTTGTTGTGCTAAGTAAAGTCGTTGATAGTAAGGTTCATACTAGATTTGGATTACTGCGCAGAAACAGATTTCTTTGCTGTCACGAATCTGGGCAAAATTCTCTGTAGGTAACTCAGAAAATTATGCCAATTTACGTGAGTGATCCTCAGATATGTACGCAACTCTCATTAAATTTGAGCATTTTCATTTGAGCAAGTCTGGTGCCTCAATAAAATTCGTCTTTACGGACTGTTCTGTTTTGACAGATTCTGCCTTTTATTTCGTATTGTTTCTTTTGCTATGTGGGATGGATTTCTTTGTTCCATTGACTTCCAGTAGCTTTGAGCAATGTCCAGAAGTGTTAAGAATGATTGTGTCACCTCTGAACATGTGAGTTTTTGATTATGCACTAACCCTCTAATGAGTTTGTTTCGAGTTTGGTGTGGAGGAAGTTTTCAAGGGTCAAGAGAGGAGGATGATATACTATGATCAAGAAGAGTGAAAGCTCTAAGCTTGGGGATGCCCCGGTGGTTCACCCCTGCATATATCAAGAAGACTCAAGCGGCTAAGCTTGGGGATTCCCAAGGCATCCCCTTCTTCATCGACAAATTATCAGGTTCCTTCTCTTGAAACTATATTTTTATTCGGTCACATCTTATGTACTTTGCTTGGAGCGTCTGTGTGCTTTTATTTTTGTTTTTGTTTGAAAAAATGCTTGCGTAGGAGAGAGACACGCTCCGCTGGTTCGTTTGAACACATGTGTTCTTAGCTTTTAATGTTCATGGCGAAGGTTGAAACTGCTTCGTTAATTGTTATATGGTTGGAAACGGAAAATGCTACATGTAGTAATTGGTATGATGTCTTGGATAATGTGATACTTGGAAATTGTTGTGCTCATGATTAAGCTCTTGCATCATATACTTTGCACATATTAATGAAGAAATACATAGAGCTTGCTAAAATTTGGTTTGCATAATTGGTCTCTCTAAGGTCTAGATAATTTCTAGTAAAGAGTTTGAACAACAAGGAAGACGGTGTAGAGTCTTATAATCTTTACAATATGTCTTTTATGTGAGTCTTGTTGCACCGGTTCATCCTTGTGTTTGTTTCAAATAACCTTGCTAGCCTAAGCCTTGTATCGAGAGGGAATACTTCTCATGCATCCAAAATACTTGAGCCAACCACTATGCCATTTGTGTCCACCATACCTACCTACTACATGGTATTTCTCCGCCATTCCAAAGTAAATTGCTTGAGTGCTACCTTTAAAATTTCTATCCTCTACCTTTGCAATATATAGCTCATGGGACAAATAGCCTAAAAACTATTGTGGTATTGAATATGTACTTATGCACTTTATCTCTTATTAAGTTGCTTGTTGTGCGATAACCATGTTCCTGGGGACGCCATCAACTACTCTTTGTTGAATATCATGTGAGTTGCTATGCATGTTCGTCTTGTCTGAAGTAAGGGCGATTTACCACCTTATGGTTAGAGCGTGCATATTGTTAGAGAAGAATATTGGGCCGCTAACTAAAGCCATGATCCATGGTGGAAGTTTCAGTTTTGGACAGATATCCTCAATCTCATATGAGAAAATTAATTGTTGCTACATGCTTATGCATAAAAGAGGAGTCCATTATCTGTTGTCTATGTTGTCCCGGTATGGATGTCTAAGTTGAGAATAATCAAAAGCAAGAAATCCAATGCGAGCTTTCTCCTTAGACCTTTGTACAGGCGGCATAGAGGTACCCCTTTGTGACACTTGGTTAAAACATTTGCATTGCAATAATCACGGTAATCCAAGCTAATTAGGACAAGGTGCGGGCACTATTAGTATACTATGCATGAGGCTTGCAACTTGTAAGATATAATTTACATAACACATATGCTTTTTTACTACCGTTGACAAAATTGTTTCTTGTTTTCAAAATCAAAGCTCTAGCACAAATATAGCAATCGATGATTTCCTCTTTGAAGGACCATTCTTTTATTTTTATGTTGAGTCAGTTCACCTATTTCTCTCCACCTCAAGAAGCAAACACTTGTGTGAACTGTGCATTGATTCCTACATACTTGCATATTGCACTTGTTATATTACTTTGCATTGACAATATCCATGAGATATACATGTTATGAGTTGAAAGCAACCGCTGAAACTTCATCTTCCTTTGTGTTGCTTCGATACCTCTACTTTGAATTATTGCTTTATGAGTTAACTCTTATGCAAGACTTATTGATGCTTGTCTTAAAGTACTATTCATGAAAAGTCTTTGCTATATGATTCAGTTGTTTACTCATGTCATTTACATTGTTTTGATCGCTGCATTCATTACATATGCTTACAATAGTATGATCAAGGTTATGATGGCATGTCACTCCAGAAATTATCTTTGTTATCGTTTACCTGCTCGGGACGAGCAGAAACTAAGCTTGGGGATGCTGATACGTCTCCGACGTATCGATAATTTCTTATGTTCCATGCCACATTATTGATGATATCTACAAGTTTTATGCATACTTTATGTCATATTTATGCATTTTCCGGAACTAACCTATTGACGAGATCTTTGAAGGGCCGATTCTTTGTTTCTGCTGTTTTTGGTTTCAGAAATCCTAGTAAGGAAATATTCTCGGAATTGGACAAAATCAAACCCCAGCATCTTAGAATCCCCGGAAGCATCCAGAACACCCGAGAGTCGCCAGAGGGGGGCCACAGGGGCCCCAGATGATAGGCCGGCGCGGCCCAGGCCCTGGCCGCGCCGCCTTATGGTGTCGTCGCCTCGTTGACCTTCTGACGCCGCCTCTTCGCCTATTTAAGCCCCCCTCGACCTAAAACCTCGATACGAAAAATCCACGGTACGAGAAACCTTCCAGAGCCGCCGCCATCGCGAAGCCAAGATCTGGGGGACAGGACTCTCTGTTCCGGTACGCCGCCGGGACGGGGAAGTGCCCCCGGAAGGCTTCTCCATCGACACCACCGCCATCTTCATCACCGCTGCTGTCTCCCATGAGGAGGGAGTAGTTCTCCATCGAGGCTCGGGGTTGTACCGGTAGCTATGTGGTTAATCTCTCTCCTATGTACTTCAATACAATAATCTCATGAGCTGCCTTACATGATTGAGATTCATATGATGATGCTTGTAATCTAGATGTCGTTATGCTAGTCAAGTGAATTTTACTTATGTGATCTCCGGAGACTCCTTGTCCCAAGTGTGTAAAGGTGACAATGTGTGCACCGTGTGGGTCTCTTAGGCTATATTTCACAGAATACTTATTCACTGTTATGAGTGGCATAGTGAAGTGCTTATTTATATCTCTTTATGATTACAATGTGTTTTGTATCACAATTTATCTGTGTGCTACTCTAGTGATGTTATTAAAGTAGTTTATTCCTCCTGCACGGTGTAATGGTGATAGTGTGTGCATCCGTGTTAGTACTTGGCGTAGGCTATGATTATGATCTCTTGTAGATTATGAAGTTAACTATTGCTATGATGGTATTGATGTGATCTATGCCTCCTTTCGTAGCGTGAAGGTGACAGTGTGCATGCTACGTTAGTACTTGGTTTAGTTGTGTTGATCTATCTTACACTCTAAGGTTATTTAAATATGAACATTGAATATTGTGGAGCTTGTTAACTCCGGCATTGAGGGTTCGTGTAATCCTACCTGATTAGTGGTGTTCATCATCCAACAAGAGTGTGTAGAGTATTCATATATCTATTCTGTTATGAGATCAAACTTGATAGTGTCCACTAGTGAAAGACTAATACCTAGGCCTTTTACCTAAATATCGCTATCGCTGCTTGTTTCTTGTTTCTGCGTTACTACTGCTTGTTTACTGTCCTGGGCAAAGCACTTTTCTGGCACCGTTGCTACTGCTACTACTTATTCATACCACCTGTATTTCACTATCTCTTCGCCGAACTAGTGCACCTATTAGGTGTGTTGGGGACACAAGAGACTTCTTGCTTTGTGGTTGCAGGGTTGCATGAGAGGGATATCTTTGACCTCTTCCTCCCTGAGTTCGATAAACCTTGGGTGATCCACTTAAGGGAAACTTGCTGCTGTTCTACAAACCTCTGCTCTTGGAGGCCCAACACTGTCTACAAGAATAGAAGCACCTGTAGACATCACTGGGCAATTGATAGAATATCGACCAATACATGACAAGATGATACTATGAGATTTGATATGGGCATTACAACATAATACATAGACCGTAATCCAACTGCGTCTATGAGTAATAATCCACCTTCCGGTTAGCGTCCACACCCCTTTCAGTATTAAGTTGCACGCAACAGATTATCGCATTAAGCAATGTGTGTAAAGTAAACAATAGAATTACCCTCGGATAAAACATTATTGTTTTCTCCCTAGTAGCAACATCACATATACAATCTTAGAAGTTAAACGTCACTCTCCCAGAAAACTAGAGGCATGAACCTACTATCGAGCATAAATACCCCCTCTTGGAGTCACAAGTGTCCACTTGGCCAGAGTTTCTTCTAGCAACGGAGAGCATGCAAGATCACAAATAACATATGAAATGAATATATAATCAATCTCAACATAGTATACAATATTCATCGGATCCCAGCAAACCAAACATATAGGATTACATAAAGATGATCTTGAGCAAGTAGGGAAGCTCACAAGATCTATACATGAAGCACAAAGTGCAGAAGACAACCATCTAGCTACTGCTATGGACCCATAGTCTAGGGATGAACTACTCACGCATCACTTCGGAGGCGGGCATGGCGATGTAGATGCATCCGGCGATGATTTCACCCTCCGACAGGGTGCCAGGAAGAGCTTCAGAACCCTCCGAGATGGGTTCTGCGATGGCGCACGCGGCGGAACTTTTCGTGGATGGAGACTCGGGTATCCAAGGTTTTCCCGAGAAGATGTATAAATAAGCGGAGGATTTAGGTCGGTGGGGTGCCTAGTGGGCCCAGACCTACCCTAGGCGCGGGCCAGGTCCAGGCCGCGCCTAGGAGTGGTTTGGGCGCCCTGCTGAGCCTCTTCGAGCCCCCGCTGGACTCTATCTTTGTTTCGGTAAAATATTGACTTCCGCTTCTGTTTCATCCAATTCCGAGAATATTTCATTTACAACTTTTCTGAAATAAAAAAACAGCAGAAAACAGGGAACTGACACTTTGGCATCTTTTTAATATGTTATAGCCGGAAATCATGTAAAAGTGCAACGAAGTGTAATCAAAACATATGTGAATTGGTGTAAAACAAGCATGGGGCATCAAAAATTATAGATACATTTTATACGTATCAAGCATCCCCAAGCTTAACTCTTGCTCATCCTCGAGTAGGTAAGTGATAATAAAATAATTTTTGAGGTGACATGAAGCCAACACAATTGATACGTCTCCGACGTATCGATAATTTCTTATGTTCCATGCCACATTATTGATGATATCTACATGTTTTATGCATACTTTATGCCATTATTATGCGTTTTCCGGAACTAACCTATTGACGAGATGCCGAAGGGCCAGTTGCTGTTTTGTGCTGTTTTTGGTTTCAGAAATCCTAGTAAGGAAATATTCTCGGAATCGGACGAAATCAAACCCCAGCATCTTAGAATCCCCGGAAGCATCCAGAACACCCGAGAGTCGCCAGAGGGGGGCCACAGGGGCCCCAGATGATAGGCCGGCGCGGCCCAGGCCTTGGCCGCGCCGCCTTATGGTGTCGTCGCCTCGTTGACCTTCTGATGCCGCCTCTTCGCCTATTTAAGCCCCCCTCGACCTAAAACCTCGATACGAAAAAGCCACGGTACGAGAAACCTTCCAGAGCCGCCGCCATCGCGAAGCCAAGATCTGGGGGACAGGAGTCTCTGTTCCGGCACGCCGCCGGGACGGGGAAGTGCCCCCGGAAGGCTTCTCCATCGACACCACCGCCATCTCCATCAACGCTGCTGTCTCCCATGAGGAGGGAGTAGTTCTCCATCGAGGCTCGGGGCTGTACCGGTAGCTATGTGGTTAATCTCTCTCCCTATGTACTTCAATACAATAATCTCATGAGCTGCCTTACATGATTGAGATTCATATGATGATGCTTGTAATCTAGATGTCGTTATGCTAGTCAAGTGAATTTTACTTATGTGATCTCCGGAGACTCCTTGTCCCACGTGTGTAAAGGTGACAGTGTGTGCACCGTGTGGGTCTCTTAGGCTATATTTCACAGAATACTTATTCACTGTTATGAGTGGCATAGTGAAGTGCTTATTTATATCTCTTTATGATTGCAATGTGTTTTGTATCACAATTTATCTGTGTGCTACTCTAGTGATGTTATTAAAGTAGTTTATTCCTCCTGCACGGTGTAATGGTGACAGTGTGTGCATCCGTGTTAGTAATTGGCGTAGGCTATGATTATGATCTCTTGTAGATTATGAAGTTAACTATTGCTATGATGGTATTGATGTGATCTATGCCTCCTTTCGTAGCGTGAAGGTGACAGTGTGCATGCTACGTTAGTACTTGGTTGAGTTGTGTTGATCTATCTTACACTCTAAGGTTATTTAAATATGAACATTGAATATTGTGGAGCTTGTTAACTCCGGCATTGAGGGTTCGTGTAATCCTACACAGTTAGTGGTGTTCATCATCCAACAAGAGGGTGTAGAGTATGCATTTATCTATTCTGTTATGTGATCAAAGTTGAGAGTGTCCACTAGTGAAAGTCTAATCCCTAGGCCTTGTTCCTAAATACTGCTATCGCTGCTTGTTTACTGTTTTACTGCGTTACTACTGCTTGTTTACTGTCCTGGGCAAAGCACTTTTCTGGCACCGTTGCTACTGCTACTACTTATTCATACCACCTGTATTTCACTATCTCTTCGCCGAACTAGTGCACCTATTAGGTGTGTTGGGGACACAAGAGACTTCTTGCTTTGTGGTTGCAGGGTTGCATGAGAGGGATATCTTTGACCTCTTCCTCCCTGAGTTCGATAAACCTTGGGTGATCCACTTAAGGGAAACTTGCTGCTGTTCTACAAACCTCTGCTCTTGGAGGCCCAACACTGTCTACAAGAATAGAAGCACCCGTAGACATCACTGGGCAATTGATAGAATATCGACCAATACATGACAAGATGATACTATGAGATTTGATATGGGCATTACAACATAATACATAGACCGTAATCCAACTGCGTCTATGAGTAATAATCCACCTTCCGGTTAGCGTCCACACCCCTTTCAGTATTAAGTTGCACGCAACAGATTATCGCATTAAGCAATGTGTGTAAAGTAAACAATAGAATTACCCTCGGATAAAACATTATTGTTTTCTCCCTAGTAGCAACATCACATATACAATCTTAGAAGTTAAACGTCACTCTCCCAGAAAACTAGAGGCATGAACCTACTATCGAGCATAAATACCCCCTCTTGGAGTCACAAGTGTCCACTTGGCCAGAGTTTCTTCTAGCAACGGAGAGCATGCAAGATCACAAATAACATATGAAATGAATATATAATCAATCTCAACATAGTATACAATATTCATCGGATCCCAGCAAACCAAACATATAGGATTACATAAAGATGATCTTGAGCAAGTAGGGAAGCTCACAAGATCTATACATGAAGCACAAAGTGCAGAAGACAACCATCTAGCTACTGCTATGGACCCATAGTCCAGGGATGAACTACTCACGCATCACTTCGGAGGCGGGCATGGCGATGTAGATGCATCCGGCGATGATTTCACCCTCCGACAGGGTGCCAGGAAGAGCTTCAGAACCCTCCGAGATGGGTTCTGCGATGGCGGACGCGACGGAACTTTTCGTGGATGGAGACTCGGGTATCCAAGGTTTTCCCGAGAAGATGTATAAATAGGCAGAGGATTTAGGTCGGTGGGGTGCCTAGTGGGCCCAGACCTACCCTAGGCGCGGGCCAGGTCCAGGCCGCGCCTAGGAGTGGTTTGGGCGCCCTGCTGAGCCTCTTCGAGCCCCCGCTGGACTCTGTCTTCGTTTCGGTAAAATATTGACTTCCGCTTCTGTTTCATCCAATTCCGAGAATATTTCATTTACAACTTTTCTGAAATAAAAAAACAGCAGAAAACAGGGAACTGACACTTTGGCATCTTTTTAATATGTTATTGCCGGAAATCATGTAAAAGTGCAACGAAGTGTAATCAAAACATATATGAATTGGTGTAAAACAAGCATGGGGCATCAAAAATTATAGATACGTTTTAGACGTATCAAGCATCCCCAAGCTTAACTCCTGCTCGTCCTCGAGTAGGTAAGTGATAACAAAATAATTTTTGAGGTGACATGAAGCCAACACAATTGATACGTCTCCGACGTATCGATAATTTCTTATGTTCCATGCCACATTATTGATGATATCTACATGTTTTATGCATACTTTATGCCATTATTATGCGTTTTCTGGAACTAACCTATTGACGAGATGCCGAAGGGCCAGTTGCTGTTTTCTGTTGTTTTTGGTTTCAGAAATCCTAGTAAGGAAATATTCTTGGAATCGGACGAAATCAACGCCCAGCATCTTAGAATCCCCGGAAGCATCCAGAACACCCGAGAGTCGCCAGAGAGGGGACACAGGCCCCCCAGGAGGTAGGCCGGCGCGGCCCAGGGGTGGCCCGCGCCCCCCTGTGGTGTCGTCGCCTCGTTGACCCTCCGACGCCGCCTCTTCGCCTATTTAAGGGCCCTCGACCTAAAACCTTGATACGAAAAAGCCACGGTACGAGAAACCTTCTAGAGCCGCCGCCATCGCGAAGCCAAGATCTGGGGGACAGGAGTCTCTGTTCCGGCACGCCGCCGGGACGGGGAAGTGCCCCCGGAAGGCTTCTCCATCGACACCACCGCCATCTCCATCAACGCTGCTGTCTCCCATGAGGAGGGAGTAGTTCTCCATCGAGGCTCAGGGCTGTACCGGTAGCTATGTGGTTAATCTCTCTCCCTATGTACTTCAATACAATAATCTCATGAGCTGCCTTACATGATTGAGATTCATATGATGATGCTTGTAATCTAGATGTCATTATGCTAGTCAAGTGGATTTTACTTATGTGATCTCCGGAGCCTCCTTGTCCCACGTGTGTAAAGGTGACAGTGTGTGCACCGTGTGGGTCTCTTAGGCTATATTTCACAGAATACTTATTCACTGTTATGAATGGCATAGTGAAGTACTTATTTATATCTCTTTATGATTGCAATGTGTTTTGTATCACAATTTATATATGTGCTACTCTAGTGATGTTATTAAAGTAGTTTATTCCTCCTGCACGGTGTAATGGTGACAGTGTGTGCATCGTGTTAGTACTTGGCGTAGGCTATGATTGTGATCTCTTGTAGATTATGAAGTTAACTATTGCTATGATGGTATTGATCTGATCTATGCCTCCTTTCGTAGCGTGAAGGTGACAGTGTTCATGCTATGTTAGTACTTGGTTTGGTTATGTTGATCTGTCATGCACTCTAAGGTTATTTAAATATGAACATCGAATATTGTGGAGCTTGTTAACTCCGGCATTGAGGGTTCGTGTAATCCTACACAGTTAGTGGTGTTCATCATCCAACAAGAGGGTGTAGAGTCTAGCATCTATCTATTTATTCTGTTATGTGATCAATGTTGAGAGTGTCCACTAGTGAAAGTATAATCCCTAGGCCTTGTTCCTAAATACTGCTATCGCTGCTTGTTTACTGTTTTACTGCGTTTCTACTGCCTGCAATATTACCACCATCAACTACACGCCAGCAAGCACTTTTCTGGCACCGATACTACTGCTCATACTTATTCATACCACCTGTATTTCACTATCTCTTCGTCGAACTAGTGCACCTATTAGGTGTGTTGGGGACACAAGAGACTTCTTGCTTTCTGGTTGCAGGGTTGCATGAGAGGGATGTCTTTGACCTCTTCCTCCCTGAGATCGATAAACCTTGGGTGATCCACTTAAGGGAAACTTGCTGCTGTTCTACAAACCTCTGCTCTTGGAGGCCCAACACTGTCTACAAGAATAGAAGCTCCCGTAGACATCAAGCACTTTTACGGCGCTCGTTGTCGGGAACGAAGGAAAGCTACACCATTTCCTCCCTCGTCAACTACACGCCAGCAAGCACTTTTCTGGCGCCGTTGCCGGGGAGGAAAGGTAAAAGGCACTCATACTCCGGTTCCAGGTAATAGTACTTTTCTGGCGCCGTTGTGTTTGTGCTCGAAGCTATTTCCTTTAGATCCTGCAATTGCATCTTTTTGTTTCTTGTTTACACTAGTAAGGCATAATGGACAACAATGAGCTTCTTATTCTATTTCCTGATTTAAGACATGGATGGTTTGATCCAAAAATTAAAAAACCCATGAAACATATTAGCATGAACACATTGAACACCATTGTTGCTAATGATATGGAAAATTCTAAGCTTGGGGAAGCTGGTTTTGATGAGCATGATATTTTTAGTCCCCCAAGCATTGAGGAGAAAATTTTCTTTGATGATACTTTGCCTCCTATTTATGATGATTATAATGATAGTAGTCTTTTGGTACCACCTACTATGGAGAGTAAATTTGATTATGAATACAATATGCCTCCTATATTTGATGATGAGAATAATAATGATAGCTACTTTGTTGAATTTGCTCCCACTATTACTAATAAAATTGATTATGCTTATGTGGAGAGTAATAATTTTATGCATGAGACTCATGATAAGAATGCTTTATGTGATAGTTATATTGTTGAGTTTGCTCATGATGCTACTGAAAGTTATTATGAGAGAGGAAAATATGGTTGTAGAAATTTTCATGTTGCTAAAATGCCTCTCTATATGCTGAAAATTTTGAAGCTACACTTGTTTTATCTTTCTATGCTTGTTGCATCATGCTTCATGAAGTTGTTTATTTACAAGATTCCTATGCATAGGAAGCATGTTAGACTTAAATGTGTTTTTAATTTGCTTCTTGATGCTCTCTTTTTGCTTCAAATACTATTTCTTGCGAGTGCATCATTAAAATTGCTGAGCCCATCTTAATGGCTATAAAGAAAGCACTTCTTGGGAGATAACCCATGTGTTTATTTTGCTACAGTAATTTTGTTTTATATTTGTGTCTTGGAAGTTGTTACTACTGTAGCAACCTCTCCTTATCTTATTTTATTGCATTTTTGTGCCAAGTAAAGTCTTTGATAGCAAGGTTGATACTAGATTTGGATTACTGCGCGGAAACAGATTTCTTGCTGTCACGAATCTGGGCCTAATTCTCTGTAGGTAACTCAGAAAATTATGCCAATTTACGTGAGTGATCCTCAGATATGTACGCAACTTTTATTCAATTTGAGCATTTTCATTTGAGCAAGTATGGTGCCTCAATAAAATTCGTCTTTACGGACTGTTCTGTTTTGACAGATTCTGCCTTTTATTTCGCATTGCCTCTTTTGCTATGTGGGATGGATTTCTTTGTTCCATTAACTTCCAGTAGCTTTGGGCAATGTCCAGAAGTGTTAAGAATGATTGTGTCACCTCTGAACATGTGAGTTTTTGATTATGCACTAACCCTCTAATGAGTTGTTTTGAGTTTGGTGTGGAGGAAGTTTTCAAGGGTCAAGAGAGGAGGATGATACAATATGATCAAGAAGAGTGAAAGCTCTAAGCTTGGGGATGCCCGGTGGTTCATCCCTGCATATTTCAAGAAGAATCAAGCATCTAAGCTTGGGGATGCCCAAGGCATCCCCTTCTTCATCGACAAATTATCAGGTTCCTTCTCTTGAAACTATATTTTTATTCGGTCACATCTTATGTACTTTACTTGGAGCGTCTGTGTGCTTTTGTTTTCATTTTTGTTTGGTTTGAATAAATTTATACTTGTGTGGGAGAGAGACACGCTCCGCTGGTTCGTATGAACACATGTGTTCTTAGCTTTTAATTTTCATGGCGAAGGTTGAAACTGCTTCGTTAATTGTTATATGGTTGGAAACGGGAAATGCTACATGTAGTAATTGGTAAAATGTCTTGAATAATTTGATACTTGGCAATTGTTGTGCTCATGTTTAAGCTCTTGCATCATATACTTTGCACCTATTAATGAAGAAATACATAGAGCTTGCTAAAATTTGGTTTGCATAATTGGTCTCTCTAAGATCTAGATAATTTCTAGTATTGAGTTTGAACAACAAGGAAGACGGTGTAGAGTCTTATAATGTTTAAAATATGTCTTTTATGTGAGTTTTGCTGTACCGGTTCATCCTTGTGTTTGTTTCAAATAACCTTGCTAGCCTAAGCCTTGTATCGAGAGGGAATACTTCTCATGCATCCAAAATCCTTGAGCCAACCACTATGCCAATTGTGTCCACCATACCTACCTACTACATGGTATTTCTCCGCCATTCCAAAGTAAATTGCTTGAGTGCTACCTTTAAACAATTCAAAATTTATCACCTCTGATTTGTGTCAATGTTTTATAGCTCATGAGGAAGTATGTGGTGTTTATCTTTCAATCTTGTTGGGCAACTTTCACCAATGGACTAGTGGCTTCATCCGCTTATCCAATAATTTTGCAAAAAGAGCTGGCAATGGGATTCCTAGTCCCAAATTAATTAACCTAAATAGACACTCCTCCATGGTATGTGACTGTTGGACAGCAACCGAAGGATTCGGTTAGCCATGGCTTGAGAAAGCAAAGGTGGGGAGGAGTGTCATCATAATAAAACTAAAATAAAAAGGCACTCCTTCATGGTATGAGATTGTTGGCAGGCACCCGAGGATTCGGTTAGCCATGGTTTGTGAAAGAAAGGTTGGAAGGAGTGCCACACAAAAATAAAATAAAATGGGAGCCGCTCTTTGAAGGTTTGTCTGGCAAGGGGGTTAGAGTGCCCACTACCATTCGTTGACAACAACAAACACCTCTCAAAATTTTACTTTTATGCTCTCTTTATGTTTTCAAAATAAAAGCTCTAGCACAAATATAGCAATTAATGCTTCCCTCTGCGAAGGGCCTTTCTTCTACTTTTATGTTGAGTCAGTTTACCTATTTCCTCCCACCTCAAGAAGCAAACACTTGTGTGAATTGTACATTGATTCTTACATACTTGCTTATTGCACTTGTTATATTACTTTGCATTGACAACTATCCATGAGATATACATGTTACAAGTTGAAAGCAACCGCTGAAACTTCATCTTCCTTTGTGTTGCTTCAATGCCTCTACTTTGAATTATTGCTTTATGAGTTAACTCTTATGCAAGACTTATTGATGCTTGTCTTGAAGTACTATTCATGAAAAGTCTTTGCTTTATGATTCAATTGTTTACTCATTGCATTACCATTGTTTTGATCGCTGCATTCATTACATATGCTTACAATAGTATGATCAAGTTTATGATGGCATGTCACTCCAGAAATTATCTTTGTTATCGTTTACCTGCTCGGGACGAGCAGAAACTAAGCTTGGGGATGCTGATACGTCTCCGACGTATCGATAATTTCTTATGTTCCATGCCACATTATTGATGATATCTACATGTTTTATGCATACTTTATGCCATTATTATGCGTTTTCCGGAACTAACCTATTGACGAGATGCCGAAGGGCCAGTTGCTGTTTTCTGCTGTTTTTGGTTTCAGAAATCCTAGTAAGGAAATATTCTCGGAATCGGACGAAATCAACGCCCAGCATCTTAGAATCCCCGGAAGCATCCAGAACACCCGAGAGTCGCCAGAGAGGGGACACAGGCCCCCCAGGAGGTAGGCCGGCGCGACCCAGGGGTGGCCCGCGCCCCCCTGTGGTGTCGTCGCCTCGTTGACCCTCCGACGCCGCCTCTTCGCCTATTTAAGGGCCCCCGACCTAAAACCTCGATACGAAAAAGCCATGGTACGAGAAACCTTCCAGAGCCGCCGCCATCGCGAAGCCAAGATCTGGGGGACAGGAGTCTCTGTTCCGGCACGCCGCCGGGACGGGGAAGTGCCCCCGGAAGGCTTCTCCATCGACACCACCGCCATCTCCATCAACGTTGCTGTCTCCCATGAGGAGGGAGTAGTTCTCCATCGAGGCTCGGGGCTGTACCGGTAGCTATGTGGTTAATCTCTCTCCCTATGTACTTCAATACAATAATCTCATGAGCTGCCTTACATGATTGAGATTCATATGATGATGCTTGTAATCTAGATGTCATTATGCTAGTCAAGTGGATTTTACTTATGTGATCTTCGGAGACTCCTTGTCCCACGTGTGTAAAGGTGACAGTGTGTGCACCGTGTGGGTCTCTTAGGCTATATTTCACAGAATACTTATTCACTGTTATGAATGGTATAGTGAAGTACTTATTTATATCTCTTTATGATTGCAATGTGTTTTGTATCACAATTTATCTATGTGCTACTCTAGTGATGTTATTAAAGTAGTTTATTCCTCCTGCACGGTGTAATGGTGACAGTGTGTGCATCGTGTTAGTACTTGGCGTAGGCTATGATTGTGATCTCTTTTAGATTATGAAGTTAACTATTGCTATGATGGTATTGATGTGATCTATGCCTCCTTTCGTAGCGTGAAGGTGACAGTGTGCATGCTATGTTAGTAATTGGTTTGGTTATGTTGATCTGTCATGCACTCTAAGATTATTTATATATGAACATCGAATATTGTGGAGCTTGTTAACTCCGGCATTGAGGGTTCGTGTAATCCTACACAGTTAGTGGTGTTCATCATCCAACAAGAGGGTGTAGAGTCTAGCATCTATCTATTTATTCTGTTATGTGATCAATGTTGAGAGTGTCCACTAGTGAAAGTATAATCCCTAGGCCTTGTTCCTAAATACTGCTATCGCTGCTTGTTTACTCGTTTTCATCGCGTTTCATGCTGCAATATTACCACCATCAACTACACGCCAGCAAGCACTTTTCTGGCACTGATACTACTGCTCATACTTATTCATACCACCTGTATTTCACTATCTCTTCGCCGAACTAGTGCACCTATTAGGTGTGTTGGGGACACAAGAGACTTCTTGCTTTGTGGTTGCAGGGTTGCATGAGAGGGATGTCTTTGACCTCTTCCTCCCTGAGATCGATAAACCTTGGGTGATCCACTTAAGGGAAACTTGCTGCTGTTCTACAAACCTCTGGTCTTGGAGGCCCAACACTGTCTACAAGAATAGAAGCTCCCGTAGACATCAACAATCTTGATCAAGCATGTAAAGCATTGTGAGCTGGGATTAACACATACATGATAGATATAATTCAATCGAACATAGCAACTATGTTATAACATGAAGAATAACTCAAACAAAGGATCATGAATAATAGTGCATTGAAAGTAAACATAACAAAGTGATACTCAACATGTCCTTATGGAATAGCAAAACATAAATGCTAGGACACCTTCAAAGTTCAGAGGGTGACTAGATACAAGTAATTTAAGAACAAGCAATAACACAATCATGAATCAATCAATAATAATTTTGAGACTATGCACATTGCACTAAGAATGACATGCTCTCTTGATCGGTACATAAAGTAGAAGGTGAAGACTCAACATAAAAGTAAAAGAGAGACTCTTTGCAGAGTAAGCAATATAAACAATTTTTATAAAACTTCCAAAAAAGTATGGTACTTATTAGCTTTGAGCTCTCATTGCCCCTATCATAAGCATCTTGAATGTTTAAAGTTAATGTGAGTCAATTATGAGCTATATGCTTGCAAATCACAAGTTGAAAATCTCATGCCCGTTGAATGCGAGTACCTAAACCTCATGCCACTCAACTTAGGACCCAACTAAGTTCTTGTCATTATAAGTATACATGTATCATTGAGAACCGCCAACAGGGTACCTCTTGCCCGATGATATGGAGGTACTCTTGTGGAGGAATCCCATGCCCAAATGACAAGACAAACAGATAGTGAGCATCTCAGCAATTTTTTATTTACTATGGGTGTAGCTTTTTATTGCAAATGATTCAAAGAATGCTCACAATGGCTTAGCTGTAAATTTCCACCATGAATGATGCATGGTTTAGATTAGAGGCCCAGGCGTTTCCCTAACTCATATACAAACACCATGGACTTATAAGTTTCCATTTTGTTTTGCACCGCTAGGCATCCATAAACAAAAAAACATGACATCATCTAAATATAAGTGCAATGTCGAAAGTGTTCCCCATGAAAGCATGGTTCTACTAACTCCCAACTCGCAATTTTCAAACATATAAACTTCATAAGATAGGCACAATGATCAAATTTATTAAGTGCAAGAAAGTAAATGTGCCATCAATTTCGTGAGAGCTTTACTGACTAATTTTCTCATGCCAAAATTTAATTTGGAAGATAAATAAAAACATGATGAATTACTTGGAATAGCAATAATGCTACTAGGTAGATATGGTGGACACAATTGGCAAACTTTGTTTCATGGTGGTTGGATGCACAAGTAGAGATCATACTCAGCACATGCGAAGGCTAGCAAAAGACTGGGAGCGACCAACTAAGAGAGCTATAATGGCCATAATCATGCATAGAAACAAAACATTATCAATCAAAGCATAAAGTGATATTAAAAGTCAAAAACTAAATGATCATGGAGGCTTTAGTCGACTGGTTATAGTCATAACATGGTGTAAGCATGCGCCAAGTCAACCCAATAAATCATCAAAGGAGAATAGCACAATATTATGCTTTTATGATAGAAACAACACATGATTCTTTCAATGACACATTATGCACTCTCAGCCATTTGAAACAAGTCATGTTAAAACAATAAATACTAAGCATATGAAAATAATAACATCCAACATGACATGCGAAAGTATATGCCACAGTCTAGACAACCTTCCTTTTGCATCACTATAGTCATGAAATATTTTACTCGTATCCAACACTAATCAACTTATTTGAAATAACTCTCAGAGATGAAATTAATTATGGACTAGAGAGATAATAATACATAAATAATGAATACTAATGAGCTATGAACAAAATTCAAGTGAAATAACAAGAGCTAATCACAGTACTAGAAAACTAGAATGCTCGTAGAACAATAACAACAAAAACTAGAGCGTTCTATGCAATTACAAAGGAGCGGGTCTTTCTCCAAAACAAATGTACCCGGATCCAACATATGCTACAGCAAACAAAACAAAACAAAAATAAAAAACACTCCAAGAACACACATAGCGTATGAAGCAATAAAAAATTAAAAATATAGCACATAGAGAGATGACATGTTGCTTTGTTGATAAAGAGGGGGTGCATTGGGCATCCCCAAGCTTTGACGCTTGTACCTATTGAATATTTCTTGGGATTCAGGGGCATCACCAATCTTGAGATTTTGTCCATTCTTCATCTGATCACATCATTCTTCTTTTCCTACACTTGAAAACTTCCTTCATATAAAACTTCACACAATTCTTCATTAGCAGCATTAGTACAATCAAAATAAATAAATCCACTTGGGTTCAGTACTAACATATATCAAACATCTATTAAAGCATAATCTACTGTAGCAACCTTTCAAAAAGCTCTTTGATCAAAAGAACTCAGAAAGAAAGAGATTTAAGAGGCAAATGCAAATAGTGCAGAAATCTGACAAAATAGAACAGTAGGTAAAGATCAATTTTTTTGAAAATCCTCTGTTTGCATATCTCGAAAACTGGTCAACTAATGAAATATAGATAATAGCCCGGTGCATATTCATACTAAATGACAACTCAACATTACGCACTAGCTATTTTTACGAATTTTTATGGTAACATCACAGAATCTGTTTTCAGGACAACAACTTCCCCAAATCTTACTTTCTTCCTATTAGAGGCTATCCTTAGCACAAAAACGAAATAAAAATGATAAGGATAGGTTATTATAGTGGTAATAACTTCCAAGACTAAAAAAAAGGAAATAACTGAAAATAATACATGGGTTGTCTCCCATAAGAGCTTTTCTTTAAGGCCTTTCAGCTAGGCGGAGAAAAAATGCGAGCATCAAGTATTATCACGTGAATAAGCATTAAGATCATTGTGAGATGTATTTTCAACAAAGATTTGTATTTTACAAATGTGAGTCTTAGAAGACCCATTCTATCCACTCTTAGGTGCACTACTTTCATCAAATGGATTTTTAGGAACAATCCAATCAAAATTCTTTTCCCAGGCTTCATGCATTGCTACTAATTTGAAAGGTACTAGTATTTTACCTTCTCTACTATTTTTGGTTTGGTCAACTGTACCAAAGATGTCTACACATGAACCTAGCTTATCAAACCGATCAAAAACATTTCTAGCTTCTATAACCACATCTTTAAATTCTCGAAGCAAAGTTTCTAGGATAAAATATTTCTTTTCATCATCCTCAATTTCATGGATTTTAAGAAACATTTGCTGCATAAATGGGTTAAGGCTAACAATTCTAGCCTCCAGCATTTGAACTAAACAAGCTGCAGCAGTTTCATAATCAGGAGCAAGTTCTACCAGGGATTTATCCTCAATATCTTTATGCTCACTAACATGATTGAAGAATTTTTCAATGTTATCTTTCCCAATTATGGAACCACTTCCTACAGATAGGTCCTTCAGATCGTATTTAGGAATCCACAAAATGAACTTGAAACAAAATAACTACTGTGTAAGAAACTAATATTTTGTGTTTTTGATATAAAGACAACTATAAAAGTAAACTAATTTTTTTGTGTTTTTGATATAATAAAGCAAAAAAAATAAAGTAAAGTAAACTAAGCAAACTACAACAAAGTAAAAAAAGATTGGAGATGAGAGGCTCCCCTTGCAGAAATCATCTTTCTCCCCGGCAACGGCGCAAGGAAATCTTTGATGTGTGCAGATTGCCGTGGCAGTTGGAAATCTCTGTGGTGTAACTTTTCTTCAGGTCCTCGGCAACGGCGCCAGAAAATCTTGATGGTGCTCCGGTGATGGCTCCTAACAATCTTGTAGGCAGTTGTTGTGGAAGCGGTTGGGAAACCCCAAGAGGAAGGTGTGATGAGCACAGCAGCAAGTTTTCCCTTAGTACGAAACCAAGGTTTAATCGATCAGTAGGAGAAATGCGTGACTTCTGAAGGTGTTGCTGGCTGATTAGTGGCAGGGCGCACTACCGGCGTCAGCAACAACGTGGAACCTGCACACAACACAACCAAAGTACTTTTCCCCAACTTGTAGTGAGGTTGTCAATCTCACCGGTTTGCTAAACACAGAGGATTAGACGTATCGAGTGGAAAGAGATATTTGCAGAAAGTAAACAAAACATGATTGCAGTATAATTTATCAGTAAAGGAAATAGAACCGGGGTCCACAGTTCTCTAGAGGTGTCTCTCCATAAAGATAAATAGAATGTTGGGTGAATAAATTACAGCTGGGTAATTGATAGAATATCGACCAATACATGACAAGATTGTTACTATGAGATTTGATATGGGCATTACAACATAATACATAGACTATAATCCAACTGCGTCTATGACTAATAATCCACCTTCCGGTTAGCGTCCACACCTCTTTCAGTATTAAGTTGCAAGCAACAGGTTATCGCATTAAGCAATGTGTGTAAAGTAAACAATAGAATTACCCTCGAATAAAACATTTTTGTTTTCCCTCTAGTAGCAACAACACATCTACAATCTTAGAAGTTAAATATCACTCTCCCAGAAAAGTAGAGGCACGAATCTACTATCGAGCATAAATACTCCCTCTTGGAGTCACAAGTGTCAACTTGGCCAGAGAGTTTCTACCAGCAACGGAGAGCATGCAAGATCAAAAATAATATATGGCATGAATAGATAATCAATCTCAACATAGTATACAATATTCGTTGGATCCCAGCAAACCAAATATATAGTATTACATAAGATGATCTTGATTATGTAGGGTAGCTCACAAGATCTATACATGAAGCACAAAGTGGAGAAGACAACCATCTAGCTACTGCTATGGACCCATAGTCCAGGGATGAACTACTCACGCATCACTTCGGAGGCGGGCATGGCGATGTAGATGCCTCCGACGATGATTTCCCCCTCCGGTAGGGTGCCGAGAAGAGCTTCAGAATCCCCCGAGGTAGGTTCTGCGATGGCGGCCGCGACATAACTTTTCGTGGTTGGAGGCTCGGGCATCCATGGTTTTCTAGTGAAAATGTATAAATAGGCGGAGGATTTAGGTTGGTGGGGTGCCTGGTGGGCCCAGACCTAAACTGGGCGTGGGTCAGGTCCAGGCCGCGCCCAGGGGTGGTTTGGGCGCCCTGTTGCGCCTCTTCGACCCCCCTCTGGACTCTATATTCATTTCGGTAAAATATTGACTTTGGCTTTTGTTTCTTCCAATTCCGATAATATTTCCTGTACAACTTTTCTGAAATACAAAAACATCAGAAAATAGGGAACTCACACTGTGGCATCTTGTTAATAGATTAGTGCCAGAAATCATGTAAAAGTACAACGAAGTGTAATCAAAACATATATGAATTGGTGTAAAACAAGCATGGAGCATCAAAAATTATAGATACGTTTGAGACGTATCAAAGTCATGAAAAGACAATAAAGCATTCAATACTTCCTCATGAGCTAAAACAAAACACAAAACAGGTAGTAATTTTGAAGGTTTTAAAGGTAGCACACAAGAAATTTACTTTGGAGTGGCGGTGAAATACCACATATAGGTAGGTATGGTGGACACAATTGGCACTTTGGTTTTTGGTGGTTGGATGCACGAGTAGAGCTCATACTTAGTACATGCGAAAGCTAGCAAAAGACCGGGAGCGACCAACTAAGAGAGCAATAATGGCCATAATCATGCATAGCGACAAAATATTGTTAATCAAAGCATAAATTGATATTACAAGTCAAAAACAAGATGATCATAGAGGCTTTAGGTGACTGGTTTTACTCATAACATGGTGTAAGCATGTGACAAGTTGACCCAATAACATCATTAAAGGAGAATACCACAATATTATGCTTTTGTATGATGGAAACAACACATGATTCTTTCAATGGCGTATAAGCACTCTCAGATATTTGAGGCAAGTCATGTTACAACAACTACTAAGCATATAATTAAAATAACATCTAACATGACATGCCAAAGTCTACGCCACAGTCTAAACAAGCTTAATTTTGCATCACTATAAGCATGAAACATTTTACACGTCTCCAACACCAATCAACTTATTTGAAACAACTCTCATAGATAATAATCAATAAATACCAGAGATCTAATCATACCCAACTAAAGAAAACCAACAAGCTATAAACAAAATACGAGTGGAAAACCAGAGCTAAACGCAGTACTAGCAAAAGAGAACACTCGCATAACAATAGGAGTGAAAACTAGAGTGTTCTATGCAATGAAAACGAAGCGTGTCTCTCTCTAAATATGTTGGGGTCCAACCATATGCTACAGCAAACAAAAGAAAACAAAAATAAAGATGCTGCAAGAACAACACATAGCATATGAAGCAATAAAAATACGGCGCATAGAAAGATGACATGATGCTTTGTTGATGAAGAAGGGGATGCCTTGGGCATCCCCAAGCGTTGATGCTTGTACCTCTTGGATATTTCTTGGGGTGACATGGGCATCCCCAAGCTTGAGCTTTTGTCCATCATTCATCTCATCACATCATTCTTCTCTCCCTACAATTGAAAACTTCCTTCATACAGAACTTCACAAAATTCTCATTAGCAGCATTAGTACAATCAAAATAATAAATCCACAAGAAGTGAGCCTAGCTCATTCGGTTAGGGAAGTGGATGTACAACCCAGCCACCCAGGTTCAAGTCCCCACAGACATAGAATTGGCTTCTTATTATTAAAAAAAACCACTGTAGGGGCTTCCGTACCGTATTCATTTCAAACAAATCCACTTGGTTCAGTTCTAAACTAATTTTCATTAAAAAATTTTGCTACTATACAAACTTCTTTGGAAAGCTCTTTCTCTCAAAAGAACTAAAAAAAATATCAAGAGGCAAATACAAATAGTGATAGAAATCTGTCAAAGTAGAACATCAGGTAAAGATCGATTTTTTACGAAACTCTTTTGTTGCTCAGATCGAAAAGTGCTATACTAACGAAAGTTAGATAATAATCTGGGGCATATGCACAAAAATTGTCAGCTCCAAATTACGTTCTAGCTAGAAATACAAATTTTATGGTGACAACACAGAATCTGTTTTAGGACAGTAACTTCCCCAGATCTTACTTTCTTCCTATTAGAGAGAATTCTTGGCACAAAAACGAAATAAAAATGATAAGGAGAGGTTATTACAGAGTTAATAACTTCCAAGACTCAACAAAAATGAAAAATTACAGAAATAAAACAATGGGTTGTCTCCCATAAGCGTTTTTCTTTAATGCCTTTTAGCTAAGCTCGGTAATTTGAGAAGATGCTCACATAAGAAATATGAACTGAAGCAAAACAGAGCCTCAAGAAGCAAATTCAAAACACATTTAAGTCTAACCCACTTCATATGGATAGGAATCTTTTACACAAATAAATTCACACAGAACAAAGTGACAAGCATAGGAAGATAAAACAAGACTAACTTTAAAACTTTCAGCATATGGAGATGTGTTTTAGTACCATGAAAACATCTACAACCATATTTTCCTCTCTCACAATAATTTTTTGTAGCATCATGAATAAACTCAACAATATAACTATCACATAAAACATGCTTTTCATGTTCTACAAACACATGATTTTTATTAAGCTCAAAAATAGTGGGATTAAAACATCCAAGCCCACTTTTAAAAAAATTATAACAAGATGGTTGATCATTCTCAAGAGGTATGGGGCTCCAAGATAAATTCAAGACCCCTCCAATCTCATTTTCAATAGTAGTAAAATTAATATTATCAACTAATATAGGACCATCATCTAGAACTTTATCATAAACATTTTCTAAGCAAAACTATTTAGTACCATGCATTTCGAAGTTAGGCACAAATAAAGGATTATCATAAGATTTATCAAAATAGCATGGATTATCATAGATGACAGGATCATAATTATTATCACAAGTTTTACTCATAGTAAATATTTGAAGAGAATCCACAGGAACATAATATTCACCCTCCTTTGGTAAACATGGAGGACAATCAAATAGTGTAAGAGATAAAGAGTTACTCTCATTAGAAGGTAGGCATGTGTAGCTAGTCCATTCTTCCTCCTTTTCATCTAATGACTTTCAAGTTCAGCAATTTCTTCTTCCATAGGTTCCTGCAAATTGTGGATACATTCTTGTGCATGACTGAGTCTCTCTTTATAATCAAAGATATAACAATTGTTGCTGAAATTTTCTATGCAATAATCAAGGATAGAGGAGACCATATCTTAAAGGTCTTTACAAGCAACACATGTTTCATAATTTTTAGACATGAATGATTCTATTTCAGAAGCTCCCCTAAATAAGACAAATTGTTCTACTTCTTCAAACCCAAGATGAATACAGTTATTCCAATGATAGTTCACAATTAAAACTTCTTTACTAAAGCCATATTGGAATTTAACATGTTTAGTATCCTGTTCAGAGCAACAATTTATATCATGGCGTTTCAGCAAAAATTTAGCAAATAGATTCAACTTTTGTAACACGCCTCTCATGACTTTACCCTTATATGATTCTCTAAACTTTATAAAGTGTTCCATAGAGAGGTAGCATGTTCTTCCATAACAACAGTTTTTTAGATTTTCGGTTTTTCAAATTTTATGGATTTTCGGTATATAATAAAAATAAAAACAAGACAAAAATGAACTAGATAAAAGTAAACTAAACAAAACACAACTAAACAGAAATAAACTAAGCACGAATAAACTAGACAACAAAAAATAAAAACAGAGAGATAGGTAAAGTGTACTCCCTACGCGAACTTATGAGTAGAGCTACGCCTCCCCGGCAACGGCGCCAGAAAATAGTCTAGATAACCCAGAAGTATAGGGTATCACAATAGTCTTCGAGGGAAGTAAAACCCAAATTTATTGATTCGACACAAGGGAGACAAAGAATACTTATAAGACTTAAAAGTGGAGTTGTCAATTCAGCTGCACCTGGAGAAGCACTAGTAACAAGGGTGATATGAAAGCATAAGTAATATAAGAGCAATGGTAATAGTAACACAGCAGTGATAGCACAGACGAGATGGCACCAGAAAGTATTCTGGTGCGGAGTTGACTGTAGAGCAATGATGATGACATAAGGACCGGGGTTCCCAGCTATCTACACTAGTGGTAACTCTCCAAATAACATGTGTTGGGTGAACAAATTACATGCATGCTATGATAAGATAAATGTTAATGTAGTATTTAATTGGGCATTACAACATAATACATCGACAGTAATCCAACTGCGTCTATGACTAATAATCCACCTTCAGGTTATCATCCGAACCCCTTCCAGCATTAAGTTGCAAGCAACAGATTATTGCATTAAGAAATATGCGTAAAGTAAACAATAGAATTATCCTTAGAAAAAACATTGTTGTTTTATCCCTAGTAGCAACAGCACATCTACAATCTTAGAAGTTATTGTCACTCTTCCAGCAAACTAGAGGCACGAACCCACTATCGACCATAAATACTCCCTCTTGGAGATACATGTAACTACTTGATCAAGGTAACTATAAGTACCGGAGAGCATGCAAGACATTAAATAACAGTAGTATGATAATGTTATCAACAATCTGATCATAATTCCACAATTTATTGGATCCCAACAAACACAACACCGATTACATCATATGGATCTCAATCATGTAAGGCTCTCATGAGATCATTGTATTAAACTACATGGGAGAGAGAGTACCAACTAGCTACAGCCGAGATCCCGAAGTCCAGGGGGACTACTCACGAACCATCATGGAGTCGAAGTGGAGGCGCTGGAATCGATGAAGATGGCTCCGGGGGTCAATCCACGTCCTGGATGGGTGCCAGAATAGGAACTTCTGACCCCCAAAACTTGTCTGGATGATGGCGGCGGCGGAACTTTTCCTGGACGGAGGCTTGATGTTTTAGGGTTTTTGCATCGAAGGGAATTTATAGGCAGAAGGGCGAGGTCGGTAGCCGCCTCGGTGGCCCACACCATGCCATGGCGTAGGCCCACCCTTGGCCGCGCCATGGGGTGGTGTGGCCGCCCTGTGGCGCCCCTCCATCTCTCCTCCGGACTCCGTCTTTGTTACGGTAAAATATTAACTTCGGCTTTTGTTTCGTCCAATTTCGAGAATATTTCCTGAACAACTTTTCTAAAATAAAAAACACCACAAAGCAGGGAACTGGCACTGTGGCATATTGTCAATATGTTAGTTCCGGAAAATGCATAAAAGTGTCACGAAGTGTAGACAGAACATGTAGAAATTGGTGTAAAACAAGCATGGAGCATAAAAAATTATAGATACGTTCGCAACGTATTAGTGAAGCAAGCCTAGGAGGGCCCATTTAATTCTTATCCAAATAATTTAATTCCTATGTTTTTTTGCACAAAGGAGGGGTCTAGAAGACCTAGGTGGAAGTGAACTCACACGTGTCAGCTACAAATTGCAGACATGCCCTTTACAACACTTGCCCTAAAGAACCTAATATTTGTGGATAAGGCATTGCTATTTACAAAAACCACCCTAGAACAAAAGATAAAAAAGGCAATCAAGTCCATGGGTGCGTCCGCCACCAGACACCGGCATCCTCAAGGAGTCGCCGCCGAGGAACAGGGCGAGAGGGCTCAAATGCCCCTTTCCGGCGAAGAACCATCGTTGCTAGTCACCTCGAAACCACTGGGGACGCACCACTTGGTGGCAACAAAGCGTCGAGCTCCAGAAGCCAAGTCAGAAAAGAGCCTCCGATCTAGAGGTTGTTGTTGATGGGCCACCATGCTGACCAAGGATAGCAGAGGCGAAGATGCCTCTAGTTTGGTTGCATGCGTCGATGTAGAACCACCGCCTTCGAGGAAGGCGTCGTTTGAAGAAGAGCAGAGCTCCACCATCTCGTCTCACATCGCCACGGCATGACGGAGATAGAAACAGATGGGAGCTCCGCCCCCCTCCCCATACCACCCCCACCAAGAGCTTCAGCTTTATTGAAGGAGATGGTGCTCCTCACCCTAGCACATAGCTCCGACCACTGGAGCAACAAGATGACGAGGAGGAACCCTAAATCGCACCAGATCTGTCCGAAAAGATCAAGCACGCCGCTTGTAACATCCCAAATTTCAATAAAAAGAAAGTTAGAAGAATTCCAGAGTGCAAAAATTCAAACCAACAAAAACTTTTAAAATTGCATATAGTGCCATGCATAGGACTTGTGCATTTGAGTGATATGCCATGATGAGTGTTATTATGTGTATGTGCTATACTCTAAAACCCTAATGTGATCATGTGAAGATCACCAACAAAATAAATCAAAAAGAGAAAGAAATCAAATAAAAGAATAACCCTAAAACCCTCACATATGGCTTATGCCATTTTTATAAATTTTGACCCTAGACCATTTTGGTCTTCACCATTAGTTGAATAATGTTACTAAAAACTTATTACAACTTTTGGAATCAAAGAAACACAAATCAAATGATTTTCAAACTTAAATTTGGATCACATATGATAATGGTCAAATCTGCCATTTTTAGTCTGATCCCTACTTTGAGCCCTTGCAATTCAAATTTTCCAAACTAAACTTTGTCAACTCTTTGCACCTCATCCAAGAGCACATCAAGGTGAACACTTTTTGTAAAGACCACCATACCAAATTCTGTTTAGATCAAATACTATGCTCATCCAAAGTTGCAACTTTTTATTAAGTGGAACTTTCTCACACTTAGGGATTTTTGCAATTCTTTGCATTGAACAATTCCACCACCACCCCTCATTCTCTACGGTCAAATACAACTTAACCAAACACACACAATTCAATTCTTGCCACCTCTTTGAACACATTCAAATTCGGACAAATTTGCAAATTACAAATATGGAACTATTTGACACTATTTCAAATAGTGATCTACCCAACCCTAACCTACCCTAAACTACTCTAAATGGTCCCCCGGTTCCCTCTCACACTAAATGCCCCATAGTAACCCTAAGTAGAGAGGATGGCAAGCTAGGGCATGGCCATGCCGGCCATGGCGCCACCCCGACAAGTCACCTCTCCTCTCCCTTCTCCTTCTCACTGGCCCTGGTGCCAAACGTTGCCACCGTGCTCGTCTACCTCACCTAGCACCGACAGCATCACCGTAGCCGCCGTAGCTTCGCCGGAGATCGCGCGCCAAGATCGGCCAGCATGCCGCTCGCGTCGCGCGTGGACACGCCGCGGACACACCCTGGCCACGCGCCACCCCACCATCTCCCTCTCGCTATGGCCCCGCTAGCAACGCGTTGAGCACCGCCGTGACACCACGACTCCACCAGACACGCTCGGAACCGCGACCCTGGACCACCGCCGCCGGAGACGACGACACGATCCCCTAGGCTGGCCGCCAGACCCTTGGCATCTCGCCGGAGAAGACGATGGCCATGCGCCGTCCGATTCTGTTTTAATCCAACGCCTCTGGTTGATGCGTACCGATTCGGTGTTTATGAGCCACTGATAGGCAGGCCCCACCCTGTCAGGCAGCCCACGCGTCTGTGGACCGTGGTGGGCTGGGCAGGCCGTTAGTTTGAATCTGGCCCGTTAGAATTTTTCCCGCCGGCCCGATTAATTCAAAATCTGTTTAATTAAATTCAAACCATTTCAATACTAGCTCCAACTTTGAAATTCAATAGAATCTGTTTGGCTTGGCCAAATTTAACAAATTTCATATTGTTGGAAAGCTACTAAAAAGATCTACAATATGCCACTGGTCCCACCTCAAGGTCTGTTGTAGAATTAATCTGATAAAAAGATGAAGGCAGGGACTTTTCCATATTCAAATAATTATTAAAAATCAACCAAAATAGATAATAAGTTAATTCCAACTCCAATAGCTCACATTTGACTTACACTAATTGTTTCTGCAAGAAAATGGTGTGGTCACTTTGCATGATCATGCCCTAGTTTAATTAATGTACAATATGGCTAGTTTATTTAAGTGATATTGTCCAAAACTAGTATGCAAATCATATGAAGTATTTTACTTCATTTAAATCTTGTCCCAAATGAATTCATGAGATGTTTGAAATCCTGAACAAACACTCTTATATGAAATACTTGGAGATTTAAATTATTAGTAGAATTATTAAATGGTATGAGGTGGTCTACCTCATTTAAATCACTTTCTCAAATGATGATAATGAATGTTTGACTTAGGTCAATATAAATTCATGCATGATTGTTTGAGAAATTAAATCTTAAGAAGATTTCAATGAGAGGAAATTATTTCTCAAGAACCCTATGGAAACTATCATTTACATATTATATAAAAGGAAGTTATTTCTCCTCAAGCAACACAACTATGCACCCTAAGTAGATTAATTGTGTGCTTAGAATAGTTTTGTGTGAATATATGTGATGTATGGAATAGCCATTGAATTAGTTGAGTGATTATACTCGTATTTCAAATTTAGACGCTAGCACCGGAGAATACCCGGAGGAAGAAGGTTGCTACCAAGAAGAGGAGGAGGAGAACTTTGAGAACTACCAAGGCAAGCTAATATTCTTGAAAAGTGCAAAGCACTTTGGGGCAAGGCACCATGAGTCTTATCTTTCCTTACCATAAGCCTATCCCAAGTTCTACCTTACAAGTTTTTGCTTGTTTATTCAAAGAGTTGCTTTTATAGTTAACTTTGGTCTAAGTTAAGGATGGTTGCTAGAGTAGTAAAGTTAGTCTCAATCTAGCAAAGCAAGATAGCACCCCTCATGATTTAGAGCTAGTGCTAATGATTAAAACTTGACTACTCTCGATGGGAACAATGTGACTTGCACTGAATTTTGAAACCTTGGAATGATGAAGCATTCCATTGAATGAGTTTTGAAGGTGAATATGACAAAGAGAAGATGGTGGTTTTTGATAAAACTGATATTGGTTTGAATGTGATACCTTTCCAATATTGAGTACCCCAACAATACCTGATTATGGGTAGGGCTTAACTGGAAGTTTATGCATCTTAGTATGGGTTCCCTCTGAACACACATCATAGGGGTTATGCTTGAGGCTGCCTCCGTTGTTGAGAAATGATGTGAATTGAGGTGAATTGTACGGCCAAGCCCTGTGCAGTTCCCAGGTTGTGATTGGTCTTCACTGGGAGGCCAAGCTCATGGGGAGAGGTGCTCATACTAGGATTTGTAAGTGAAAGGTTATGGTTGATGATCCGCGTACTGTGTTACGATGATTCGGGGTAATCCCGACGGATGAAATCAAATGTTGTGGCACAAGTGTGCAACCTCTGCAGAGTGTCAATCTATTCGAATAGCCGCGTCCACGGATACGGACGGTTGGAAAGGCCATACAGTTTCCAATGTCAAATTCCTGAAAAATGATGGTGAAATGAATTGTGAAGTGGTGAATTGAATTGAAATCACCACTTGAAGGGTGGGAATGACACTAATGTTCCCACTTGAGTTAGTTAGCACATGAATAAGGTTTTACTCAAATACTTGTGAACTAAAATTAGCTTTATGCAAATAAACTAGAGCTTAGCAAACCTTACTAGAAATGTCTAGCACTTACACTAGTATTAGTTTGCGAGTACTTGAAGTACTCACGGCTTTGTCCCTGGCTATTCAAATGGCCAGAGTATGAAGATGAACAAGGAGATGACCAGCAGGACGCCTACGACAACTAGGAGTCTTCCGACGTCAAGCGTTGGCCTATGGACTAGAAAGTCCTTGTATCTTACGCTTCCGCTATGAACTTGTGTTTGTTCGTTGATCGATAGATCAACTATTCGTGTAATATGGATGATGTGATTCCAATTGTAAGACAATATGGTTTGTAATGAATGATGACTGTGATACTTAACTATTATGCCTCGCAACAACAATATTCCCGGGATTGCGATGTATGACATAATAGGCATCCGGACTTAAAAATCCGGGTGTTGACAAGTTGGTATCAGAGCCATTGTTTGACCTTAGAAGACCTTAGTTAGAATGGGTGTTCTGAAAAACTTAACTTTGAAATCAAATGAAGAGAATATTTGTGAAAATTTACTTACACTCTTGTCTTTGAGACTTTTCCAAAATTTGATGAATCATGTTCTCTCTTATTTGAATCTACTTAAAATTTTGCCACACTTGTTCACTCTCTAACTTACTCATCCAATTCTCTTTCAGATGGAGCCGAATGAACCCATCAACACCAAGTTTTACCAGCTTGGGAACGGAGGGAGCTTGATCTTCGAGCACGACCCCAACGCCCTTTCGGACTTCCTCGAGCGCCCGCACCCTGAGTTCCCCCGGGATTCAGGTGGACGACACTCCTGGAGGAGAGTTGCAGTGGATCATCACTGCCGACTTGAGGGGCAAGATGGAGCCTCCTACCTCGGAGAGGATCCTCTTCTCCTTCCGCGAGAGCAACTGGCTCGACGGACTCGCACGTGGCCTTCATGAGGCACTTGCGGGCCTCTGTGGACAGAACATGGTGCGCCTCCTCGCTTCGCGCTTCGCGCATCTCGTGAGGCGTGATGATATGGGAGTGCCCATCGAGCTGCAGCCGCACCCGCAGTTGAGGCACCATGCTGAGCACCTAGGCTTCATGCTCTACCAGACTCAGAAGGACCTCGACGCCACTCGCGCTTACGCGAACCAGACCCATGCTCACATCATCGAGCAGGGTGAGGCGATCAAGCTACTCAACAACGACCGCAAGAGCCTTCGCCAGCAGCGTGCCAAGAAGGATGCTACGATTGTGCGCCTTCGCGGCAAGATCGCGTCCCTTGAGGCCACTGTCAAGGCCCAGGAGGATCAGATTAAAGAGCTGGAGGATGACGACAGAGGTATCGACCTTCAGGGGGGAGGAGCCTTCCTGAGCGACGACGATGACTTTGAGGAGGACGAGTTCACCGAGGAGGAGGACTACGAGTTCCTGGAGGCAGGACCTGACGACTACATCCCGATCAACGTCGAGGATGAGGAGTAGTTGCACTAGTTTCACTTATGTAGGTGTGAGTTGTATCCTGTCCTTTGTATCGTAGCCTGAGAATGGTTCTTAAAACCATGGGAGTATGTGTGTGTTAGTTTGTACTATGTGATGAATGAATGGATGAATGTTATGTTTGTCATGAAAAGATTACAAGTTTCAAATGTTTTCAAACTTACTCAAAATAAACCATAGAAATTTCCCTCTTATCTCATGATCTTCTCTATCTTCAGATGGCCCCTCCCAATCGCACCAACAACGATGCGATGATGCAACTGCAGCAAACCCTGCTTGCTGATACGTCTCCAACGTATCGATAATTTCTTATGTTCCATGCTACTTTATTGATGATACCTACATGTTTTATACATACTTTATGTCATATTTATGCATTTTCCGGCACTAACCTATTAACGAGATGCCGAAGAGCCAGTTGCTGTTTTCTGCTGTTTTTGGTTTCAGAAATCCTAGTAAGGAAATATTCTCGGAATTGGACGAAATCAACGCCCAGGATCTTATTTTTCCACGAAGCTTCCAGAAGTCCGGAGAGGAAACAAAGTGGGGCGACGAGGCCGCCACACACCAGGGCGGTGCGGCCCAAGCCCTGGCCGCGCCGGCCTGTGGTGTGGGCCCCTCGTGGCGCCCCCTGACCTACCCTTCCGTCTACATAAGCCTTCGTCGAGAATAACTCCAGTACCGAGAGCCACGATACGGAAAACCTTCCAGAGACGCCGCCGCTGCCAATCCCATCTCGGGGGATTCAGGAGATCGCCTCCGGCACCCTGCCGGAGAGGGGAATCATCTCCCGGAGGACTCTTCACCGCCATGGTCGCCTCCGGAGTGATGAGTGAGTAGTTCACCCCTGGACTATGGGTCCATAGCAGTAGCTAGATGGTCGTCTTCTCCTAATTGTGCTACCATTGTTGGATCTTGTGAGCTGCCTAACATGATCAAGATCATCTATCTGTAATGCTACATGTTGTGTTTGTTGGGATCCGATGAATAATGAATGCTATGTTATGTTGATTATCAATCTATCATATATGTGTTGTTTATGATCTTGCATGCTCTCCGTTGCTAGTAGAGGCTCTGGCCAAGTTTTTGCTTGTAACTCCAAGAGGGAGTATTTATGCTCGATAGTGGGTTCATGTCTCCATTAAATCTGGGGGAGTGACAGAAACCTCTAAGGTTGTGGATGTGCTGTTGCCACTAGAGATAAAACATCAATGCTATGTCTAAGGATATATTTATTGATTACATTACGCACCATATTAATTCAATTGTCTGTTCTTTGCAACTTAATACTGGAGGGGGTTCGGATGATAAGCTGAAGGTGGACTTTTTAGGCATAGATGCATGCTGGATAGCGGTCTATGTACTTTGTCGTAATGCCCAATTAAATCTCACAATACTCATCATAACATGTATGTGCATGGTCATGCCCTCTTTATTTGTCAATTGCCCAACTGTAATTTGTTCACCCAACATGCTTATTCTTATCGGAGAGACACCTCTAGTGAACTGTGGACCCCGGTCCATTCTTTACATCGAATACAATCTACTGCAATACTCGTTCTACTGTTCTCTGCAAACAATCATCATCCACACTATACATCTAATCCTTTGTTACAGCAAGCCAGTGAGATTGACAACCTCACTGTTACGTTGGGACAAAGTACTTTGGTTGTTTTTGTGCAGGTTCCACGTTGGCGCCGGAATCCCTGGTGTTGCGCTGCACTACACTCCGCCGCCATCAACCTTCAACGTGCTTCTTGGCTCCTACTGGTTCGATAAACCTTGGTTTCTTACTGAGGGAAAACTTCCTGCTGTACGCATCACACCTTCCTCTTGGGGTTCCCAACGGTCGCGTGTTGTACGCGTATCAAGACTGTTTTCTGGCGCCGTTGCCGGGGAGATCAAGACACGCTGCAAGGGGAGTCTCCACCTCCAATCTCTTTACTTTGTTTTTATCTTGCTTTACTTTTATTTACTTCTTTGTTTGCTGCACTAAAACAAAACACAAAAAAATTAGTTACTTGTTTTACTTTACTTAATATCATGCATGTTTTTATTTCACTAGTTAAGCATAATGGAAAGTAACAGTGAGCTTTTGAAGCTATTTCCTAAGTTAAGACATGGATTGTTTGATGCAAAAATTAAAAAACGTATTGATCCTTATTTGCATGCTAGTAGCAATGTTATTAGTATGAACACTATTATTTCTAAAGCTATGGAAGAATCTAAGCTTGGGGAAGCTGGTTTTGATGAGCATGATATTTTTAGTCCCCTAAGCATTGAGGAGAAAATTTTCTTTGATGATACCCTGCCTCCTATTTATGATGATTATAATGATAGTGGTCTTTTGGTGCCACCTACTATGGAGAGTAAATTTTATTATGATTATACTATGCCTCCTACACTTGATGAGAATAATAAAGATAGCTACTTTGTTGAATTTGTTCCCACTACAACTAATAAAATTGATTGTGCTTATGTGGAGAGTAATAATTTTATGCATGAGACTCATGATAAGAATGTTTCATTTGATAGTTATATTGTTGAGTTTGCTCATGATGCTACTGGATATTATTATGAGAGAGGAAAATATGGTTGTAGAAATTTTCATGTTACTAAAACACCTCTCTTTTTGCTGAAAATCTTAAAGTTGCGCTTGTCTAGTCTTTCTATGCTTGTTGCATTATGCTTCATGAACTTGTTTATTTACAAGATTCCTTTTCATAGGAAGTGGGTTAGACTTAAATGTGTTTTTAATTTGCTTCTTGATGCTCTCTTTTGCTTCAACTCTTATTTCTTGGGAGTGCATCATTAAAATTACTGAGCCCATCTTAATGGCTATAAAGAAAGCACTTCTTGGGAGATAACCCATGTTTTTATTTTACTACCGCACTTTTGTTTTATATTTGAGTCTTGGAAGTTGTTACTACTGTAGCAACCTCTCATTATCTTAGTTTTGTTGCATTATTGTGCCAAGTAAAGTCTTTGATAGTAAGGTTCATACTAGATTTGGATTACTGCGCAGAAATAGATTTCTTGCTGTCACGAATCTGGACCTAATTCTCTGTAGGTAACTCAGAAAATTCTGCCAATTTACGTGAGTGATCCTCAGATATGTACGCAACTTTCATTCTATTTGAGCATTTTCATTTGAGCAAGTCTGGTGCCTCTTAGAAATTCGTCTTTAAGGACTGTTCTGTTTTGACAGATTCTGCCTTTTATTTCGCATTGCCTATTTTGCTATGCTTGATGGATTTTTCTATTCCATTAACTTTCAGTAGCTTTGTGTAATGTCCAGAAGTGTTAAGAATGATTATGTCACCTCTGAACATGTGAATTTTGATTGTGCACTAACCCTCTAATGAGTTGTTTTGAGTTTGGTGTGGAGGAAGTTTTCAAGGATCAAGAGAGGAGGATGATACAATATGATCAAGGAGTGTGAAAGCTCTAAGCTTGGGGATGCCCCGGTGGTTCACCCCTGCATATTTCAAGAAGACTCAAGCGTCTAAGCTTGGGGATGCCCAAGGCATCCCCTTCTTCATCGACAACATTATCAGGTTCCTCTAGTGAAACTATATTTTTATTCCATCACATATTATGTACTTTGCTTGGAGCGTCTGTTCGTTTTTGTTTTTGTTATGTTTGAATAAAGTTGGATCCTAGCATTCATTGTGTGGGAGAGAGACACGCTCCGCTGTTTCATATGGACAAATATGTCCTTAGGCTTTACTCATAATGTTCATGGCGAAGGTTGAATCTTCTTCGTTAAATTGTTATATGGTTGGAAACGGGAAATGCTACATGTGGTAATTGGTAGAATGTCTTGAATAATGTGATACTTGGCAATTGTTGTGCTCATGTTTAAGCTCTTGCATCATATACTTTGCACCTAGTAATGAAGAAATACATAGAGCTTGCTAAAATTTGGTTTGCATAATTGGTCTCTCTAAGGTCTAGATAATTTCTAGTAAGGGTCGAACAGCAAGGAAGACGGTATAGAGTCTTATAATGCTTACAATATGTCTTTTATGTGAGTTTTGCTGTACCGGTTCATACTTGTGTTTGTTTCAAATAACCTTGCTAGCCTAAACCTTGTACCGAGAAGGAATACTTCTCATGCATCCAAAATCCTTGAGCCAAACACTATGCCACTTGTGTCCACCATACCTACCTACTACATGGTAAATTGCTTGAGTGCTACCTTTAAATTTCTATCCTCTATCTTTGCAATATATAGCTCATGGGACAAATAGGCTAAAAACTATTGTGGTATTGAATATGTACTTATGCATTTTATCTCTTATAAGTTGCTTGTTGTGCGATAACCATGTTCCTGGGGACGCCATCAACTACTCTTTGTTCAATATCATGTGAGTTGCTATGCATGTTCGTCTTGTCTGAAGTAAGGGCGATTTACCATGAGTTGAATGGTTTGAGCATGCATATTGTTAGAGAAGAACATTGGGCCGCTAACTAAAGCCATGATCCATGGTGGAAGTTTCAGTTTTGGACAAATATCCTCAATCTCATATGAGAAAATTAATTGTTGTTGAATGCTTATGCATTAAAGAGGATTCAATTATCTGTTGTCTATGTTGTCCCGGTATGGATGTCTAAGTTGAAAATAATCAAAAGCGAGAAATCCAATGCGAGCTTTCTCCTTAGACCTTTGTACAGGCGGCATAGAGGTACCCCTTTGTGACACTTGGTTAAAACATATGTATTGCGGTGATAATCCAGGTAATCCGAGCTAATTAGGACAAGGTGCGGGCACTATTAGTATACTATGCATGAGGCTTGCAACTTGTAGGATATAATTTACATGATACATATGCTTTATTACTACCGTTGACAAAATTGTTTCTTGTTTTCAAAATCAAAGCTCTAGCACAAATATAGCAATCAATGCTTCCCTCTGCGAAGGGCCTTTCTTCTACTTTTATGTTGAGTCAGTTCACCTATTTCCTTCCACCTCAAGAAGCAAACACTTGTGTGAACTGTGCATTGATTCCTACATACTTGCATATTGCACTTGTTATATTACTTTATGTTGACAATATCCATGAGATATACATGTTATAAGTTGAAAGCAACCGCTGAAACTTAATCTTCCTTTGTGTTGCTTCAATACCTCTACTATGAAATTATTGCTTTATGAGTTAACTCTTATGCAAGACTCATTGATGCTTGTCTTGAAAGTACTATTCATGAAAAGTATTTGCTATAAGATTCAATTGTTTACTCATTACATTTACCATTGCTTCAAATCGCTGCATTCATTACATGTGCTTACAATAGTATGATCAAGATTATGATGACATGTCACTTCAGAAATTATCTTTGTTATCGTTTACCTACTCGGGACGAGTAGGAACTAAGCTTGGGGATGCTAATACGTCTCCAACGTATCGATAATTTCTTATGTTCCATGCTACTTTATTGATGATACCTACATGTTTTATACATACTTTATGTCATATTTATGCATTTTCCGGCACTAACCTATTAACGAGATGCCGAAGAGCCAGTTGTTGTTTTCTGCTGTTTTTGGTTTCAGAAATCCTAGTAAGGAAATATTCTCGGAATTGGACGAAATCAACGCCCAGGATCTTATTTTTCCACGAAGCTTCCAGAAGTCCGGAGAGGAAACGAAGTGGGGCGACGAGGCTGCCACACACTAGGGCGGCGCGGCCCAAGCCCTGGCCGCGCCGGCCTATGGTGTGGGCCCCTCGTGGCGCCCCTGACCTACCCTTCCGTCTGCATAAGCCTTCGTCGAGAATAACTCTAGTACCGAGAGCCACGATACGGAAAACCTTCCAGAGACGCCGCCGCCGCCAATCCCATCTCGGGGGATTCAGGAGATCGCCTCTGGCACCCTGCCAGAGAGGGGAATCATCTCCCGGAGGACTCTTCACCGCCATGGTCGCCTCCGGAGTGATGAGTGAGTAGTTCACCCCTGGACTATGGGTCCATAGCAGTAACTAGATGGTCGTCTTCTCCTAATTGTGCTATCATTTTTGGATCTTGTGAGCTGCCTAACATGATCAAGATCATCTATCTGTAATGCTACATGTTGTGTTTGTTGGGATCCGATGAATAATGAATGCTATGTTATGTTGATTATCAATCTATCATCTATGTGTTGTTTATGATCTTGCATGCTCTCCGTTGCTAGTAGAGGCTCTGGCCAAGTTTTTTGCTTGTAACTCCAAAAGGGAGTATTTATGCTCGATAGTGGGTTCATGTCTCCATTAAATCTGGGGAGTGACAGAAACCTCTAAGGTTGTGGATGTGCTGTTGCCACTAGGGATAAAAAATCAATGCTATGTCTAAGGATATATTTATTGATTACATTACGCACCATACTTAATGCAATTGTCTGTTGTTTGCAACTTAATACTGGAAGGGGTGCGGATGCTAACCCGAAGGTGGACTTTTTAGGCATAGATGCATGCTGGATAGCGGTCTATGTTATTTGTCGTAATGCCCTAAGTAAATCTCATATTAGTCATCATGATATGTATGTGCATTGTTATGCCCTCTCTATTTGTCAATTGCCCAACTGTAATTTGTTCACCCAACATGCTTATTCTTATCGGAGAGACACCTCTAGTGAACTGTGGACCCCGGTCCATTCTTTACATCGAATACAATCTACTGCAATACTCGTTCTACTGTTCTCTGCAAACAATCATCATCCACACTATACATCTAATCCTTTGTTACAGCAAGCCGGTGAGATTGACAACCTCAGCATCGTTACGTTGGGACAAAGTACTTTGGTTGTGTTGTGCAGGTTCCACGTTGGCGCCGGAATCCCTGGTGTTGCGCCGCACTACACTCCGCCGCCATCAACCTTCAACGTGCTTCTTGGCTCCTACTGGTTAGATAAACCTTGGTTTCTTACTGAGGGAAAACTTGCTGCTGTACGCTGTAGGATAACGTGGCATAGAAAACAAAAAATTTCCTACCGCGAACACGCAATCCAAGCCAAGATGCAATCTAGAAGACGGTAGCAACGAGGGGTTTATCGAGTCTCACCCTTGAAGAGATTCCAAAGCCTACAAGAGGAGGCTCTTGTTGCTGCGGTAGACGTTCACTTGCCGCTTGCAAAAGCGCGTAGAAGATCTTTATCACGATCGCTTCCGGCGCCACGAACGGGCAGCACCTCCGTAATCGGTCACACGTTCGGTTGTTGATGAAGACGACGTCCACCTCCCCGTTCCAGCGAGCAGCGGAAGTAGTAGCTCCTCTTTAATCTGACAGCACGATGGCGTGGTGTCGGTGGTGGTGGAGAAGTCCGGCGGAGCTTCGCTAAGCGTGCGGGATTTAGTGGAGGAGAGAGGCCGCTAGGGTTTGGGGAGAGGGGGCGCCGGCCACTATAGGGGTGCGGCCACCTTGTGGTTCTTGGGTGGCCGGCCCCCTCCCCTTGGCCCCTCATTATATAGGTGGAACCCCAAGTGTTGGTCTCCAAGTCTTCGAATAAGACCCGAACCAAAAACCTTCCATATGGTGGGGAAACCTACCCAAGCTAGGACTCCCACTAGAGGTGGGAGTTCCACCTCCCATATGGGGGGGGGTGGCCGGCCCCCTAAGGGGGAGTCCACTTGGGACTCCTCCCCCACTAGGGTTGGCCGGCCATGGAGGTGGAGTCCCACCGGCACTCCACCTTCCTTGGTGGTTTCTTCCGGACTTTTCTAGAACCTTCTAGAACCTTCCATAGAACCTTCCGCATCATTTTAATTCACATAAAATGACATCCTATATATGAATCTTATTCTCCGGACCATTCCGGAACTCCTCGTGATGTCCGGGATCTTATCCGGGACTCCGAACAAATATTCGAACTCCATTCCATATTCAAGTACTACCATTTCAACATCCAACTCTATACCTTGTTCAACCTCGTCTCCTGACAAGTACTCTTTACTCGTACCGTGGTATGTGGTCTCTTATGAACTTATTCATATGCTTGCGAGACATTAGACGACATTCCACCGAGAGGGCCCAGAGTATATCTATCCGTCATCGGGATGGACAAATCCCACTGTTGATCCATATGCCTCAACTCATACTTTCCGGATACTTAATCCCACCTTTATAACCACCCATTTACGCAGTGGCGTTTGGTGTAATCAAAGTACCTTTCCGGTATAAGTGATTTACATGATCTCATGGTCATAAGGACTAGGTAACTATGTATCGAAAGCTTATAGCAAATAACTTAATGACGAGATCTTATGCTACGCTTAATTAGGTGTGTCCATTACATCATTCATACAATGATATAACCTTGTTATTAATAACATCCAATGTTCATGATTATGAAACTAATAATCCATTAATCAACAAGCTAGTTTAAGAGGCATACTAGGGACTTCTTGTTGTCTACATATCACACATGTACTAATGTTTCGGTTAATACAATTATAGCATGATATATAAACATTTATCATAAACATAAAGATATAAATAATAACCACTTTATTATTGCCTCTAGGGCATATCTCCTTCAGTCTCCCACTTGCACTAGAGTCAATAATCTAGATTACATTGTAATATACCTAACACCCATGGCATTCTGGTGTTGGTCATGCTTTGCCCTAGGGAGAGCTTTAGTCAACGGATCTGCTACATTCAGATCAGTGTGTACTTTGCAAATCTTTACTTCTCCATCTTCGATGTACTCGCGAATCGAGTGGTAACGCAGCTTGATATGCTTCAGCCTCTTGTGTGACCTTGGCTCTTGTGCATTGGCGATGGCACCCATGTTATCACAGTATATGATTAATGGGTCCAATGCACTAGGAACCACACCGAGCTCTACAATGAACCTCTTCATCCATACCGCTTCTGATGAAGCCTCTGAAGCCGCTATGTACTCGATTCTGTTGAAGACTTCGCCACCGTGCAATCGCTTCGAGCTTGCCCAGCTTACTGCAGCACCATTCAATATAAACACGTACCCAGATTGTGACTTAGAGTCATCAGGATCAGTGTTCCAACTTGCATCGGTGTAACCACTTACAACGAGCTCTTGGTCAACTCCATAACAAAGAAACATATCCTTAGTTCTTTTCAAGTACTTCAGGATATTCTTGACCGCTGTCCAGTGTTCCATTCCTGGATCACTTTGATATCTGCTAGTCAAACTAACAGCATGTGCTATATCCGGTCTAGTACATAGCATGGCATACATGATAGATCCTACTGCCGAGGCATAGGGGATATTACTCATCCTTTCTCTTTCTTCTGCGTAGCCGGTCCTTGAGTCTTACTCAAGACCTTGCACGGTAACATAGGTAAGAACCCTTTCTTACTTTCGTCCATTCTAAACTTCTTTAGAATCTTGTCCAGATATGTACTCTGTGATAGCCCTATTAGGCGTCTTGATCTATCTCTATAAATCTTGATGCCTAATATATACAATGCTTCACCAAGGTCTTTCATTGAAAAACTATTATTCAAATAACCTTTTACACTGCTTAATAGTTCTATATCATTCCCGATCAATAATATGTCATCTACATATAATATCAGGAATGCTACAGAGCTCCCACTCACTTTCTTGTCAATACAGGCCTCTCCATGACACTGTATAAACCCGAAGTCTTTGATCACCTTATCAAAGCGTCGGTTCCAACTTCTTGATGCTTGCTTCAGTCCATAGATTGAACGCTGAAGTTTGCATACTTTGTCAGCATTTTTAGGATCGACAAAACCTTTGGGTTGTACCATATACAACTCTTCCTCAATGTCTCCATTAAGGAACGCTGTTTTGACATCCATCTGCCAAATCTCATAATCGAAAAATGCAGCTATTGCTAACAAAATCCTCACAGATTTTAGCTTCGCTACAGGTGAGAAAGTCTCATCGTAGTCAACTCCTTGAATTTGTCGGAAACCCTTTGCGACAAGTCAAGCTTTATAGACAGTAATATTACCATCAGCATCTGTTTTTCTCTTGAAGATCCATTTATTCTCGACAGCCTTTCGGCTATCAGGTAAGTCTACCAAAGTCCATACTTTGTTATCATACATGGATCCCATTTCGGATTTCATGGCTTCCTGCCATTTGTTGGAATCTGGGCTCATCATCGCTTCTTCATACGTCGCAGGGTCCTCATCATTGTTATCCACAATCATGACATTTAGACAAGGATCATACCAATCAGGAGTGGTACGCCTCCTTGTCGATCTGCGAGGTTCTTAGTTTCCTCGTTCGAAGTTTCATGATCATTATCATTAGCTTCCTTTGTTGCCGGTGTAGGCGGTACAGGTACAACTTCCGGTACTGCGCTACTCTGATCAACGAGTATAGATTCATCAATCTCATCGAGTTCTACTTTTCTTCCAGTCACTTCTTTAGTGAGAAATTCTTTCTCAAGAAAGGTTCCGTTCTTAGCAACAAAGATTTTGCCTTCGGACTTGTGATAGAATGTGTACCCTATAGTTTCCTTAGGGTATCCTATGAAGACGCATTTCTCCGCTTTGGGTTCTAGCTTGTCCGGTTGTAACTTCTTTACATAGGCTTCGCAACCCCAAACTTTCAGGAACGACAGCTTAGGTTTCTTATTAAACCATAATTCATACGGTGTCGTTTCTACGGATTTTGATGGTGCTCTATTTAAAGTGAATGCGGCTGTCTCTAATGCATAACTCGAAAATGATAACGGCAAATCAGTAAGAGACATCATAGAACGAACCATATCTAAGAGAGTTCGATTACGACGTTCGGACACACTGTTTCGTTGAGGTGTTCCCGGCGGTGTCAATTGTGAAAGTATTCCGCATTTCTTTAAATGCATGCCAAACTCATAACTCAGATATTCACCTCCACGATCAGATAGTAGAAATTTAATCTTCTTGTTATGTTGATTTTCTACTTCACTTTGGAATTCCTTAAACTTCTCGAAAGTTTCGGATTTATGTTTCATGAAATAGATATACCCATATCTACTCAGATCATCTGTGAAGGTTAGAACATAACGATAACCACCGCGTGATGCTACGCTCATTGGTCCGCATACATCGGTATGTATGATTTCCAATAAGTCAGTAGCTCGCTCCATCATACCAGAAAATGGAGTCTTAGTCATTTTACCCATTAGACATGCTTCGCATCTATCAAGTGACTCAAAGTCAAGTGATTCAAGTAATCCATCATTATGGAGTTTCTTCATGCGTTTCACTCCAATATGACCAAGACGACAGTGCCACATATAAGTAGAATTATCATTCAATTTAATTCGTTTAGCATCAACGTTATGTATATGCGTATCACTACTATCGAGATCTAACGGAAATAAGCCATTCTTTTGTGGTGCTCGACCATAAAAGATATTATTCATAAAAATAGAACAACCATTATTCTCAGACTTGAATGAATAACCGTCTTGCATTAAACAAGATCCAGATATAATGTTCATGCTCAACGCAGGTACATAATAACAATTATTTAGGCTTAAAACTAATCCCGAAGGTAGATGTAGAGGAAGTGTGCCGACTGCGATCACATTGACCTTGGATCCGTTTCCAACGCGCATTGTCACTTCATCTTTCAGCAGTTGTCGTTTATTCTTTAGTTCCTGTTTCGAGTTACAAATATGAGCAACCGAACCAGTATCAAATACCCAGGTACTAGAACGAGAACCAGTGAGATAAACATCTATAACATGTATATCAGATATACCTTCTTTCTTCTTCTTGACAAGGCCGCTCTTCAGATCAGCCAGATACTTGGAGCAATTACGCTTCCAGTGTCCCTTCTCCTAGCAGAAATAGCACTCAGCATCAGGCTTAGGGCCGTTCTTAGGTTTCATAGGAGGCGTGGCAGCTTTCTTGCCACCCTTCTTGAATTTTCCCTTAGACTTGCCCTGTTTCTTGAAACTAGTGGTCTTGTTGACCATCAACACTTGGTGCTCTTTCTTGATCTCAATCTCAGCAGCTTTTAGCATGCCAAAGAGTCTCGAGTAACTCCTTGTTCATGTTCTGCATATTGTAGTTCATCACAAAGTTCTTGTAACTTGGTGGCAGTGATTGAAGGACACGATTAATCCCCAGTATGTTAGGAATCACTATTCCCAAGTCACTGAGTTTCTTCGCATGCCCGGTCATGGCGAGCATGTGCTCACTAACGGAGTTGCCTTCTTCCATCATGCAGCTGAAGAATTGTTTCAATGCTTCATAGCATTCCACGGCCGCATGAGTCTCAAAAATAGCTTTCAGCTCTTTCATCAACTCATGAGGATCATGGTGCTCAAAATGTTTTTGAAGATCGGATTCCAGACTGCATAGGATGGCACACTGAACTTGAGAGTACCGAATTTTCCGAGTCTCGTAAACAACTTTTACTTCATCGGTTTCAGTTTCATAGGAGGGTCACCTAGCGGTGCATCAAGCACATATTGCAGATTTCCGCCAGAGAGGAAGATCCTCACATGACGGAACCAGTCGGTGAAGTTGCTACCGTTGCTCTTAAGTTTTTCTTTCTCTAGGAACTGGTTAAAATTGATTGGGGACGCCATCTCTACAACATATATTTGCAAAAGTTTAGACTAAGTTTATAACAAATTGAGTTCAAATTTTAATTCAACATAATTAAAAATCTAGGTGAACTCCCACTCAAAACAATATCCCTCGCATTGTCTTAGTGATCACACGAACCAAATCCACCGCACCTATGTCTGATCATCACGAGACAAGGTGTGATTTCAATGGAGAACACTCAAAGTGTTCATCATATCAACCATATGATTCATGCTCTACCTTTCGATATCACGTGTTCCGAGACCATGTCTGTACATGCTAGGCTCGTCAAGGCCACCTTAGTATCCGCATGTGCAAAACTGTCTTGCACCCGTTGTATGTACTTGTTGATTCTATCACACCCGATCATCACGAGATGCTTCGAACCGACAAGACTTGGTAACGGCGCTACTAAGGATGAACACTTCATTATCTTGAGATTTTAGTGAGGGATCATCTTATAATGCTACCGTCGCGATCTAAGCAAAATAAGATGCATAAAAGGATTAACATCACATGCAGTTCATATGTGATATGATATGGCCCTCACTACAAGAAAAGTTCTGATAGACAACGTCTCAAAATCGTCCGCTAAGGGGTATTTTTCGTCGTCTATGGGCCTAACCCGACGATATGGGTTCTGTTGTGGAAACTGCGTCAGGCAAAGTCCTACGACGATTTTTTCGGTCCGTCGCGCTTGGGCGCCCTTCCGCCACGGAAAATCGGACCGTTGCCCAAGTGTTTCCGGGAGCCCGTTGACTGCTGACGTCATGCAAACTGACACGTGGCAGACGCCGTTAACTGGCAGTTAACGGCGTTAACCGGCTGAAACCCCGTGGTAGATGGTAGGCCCACACGAGGCCTGCCACGTCTTAAGCGGGCCGGGCCAGCTGACATAGTTTGAACGGTCAACTATATAGCTGGGCTGGTCCATTAGTTACGTGGGCCGGGCCTAACCTCTAAGGTTGACTGGTCAAAACTTAAATGGGCCGGCCCATTTAACATGTGGGGTCCACCTTACAGCAACTGGGCCGGCCCAAGAAGCAAGTGGGCCGGGCCAAAACACAGGTGGGTCCCACTGTCCTGTTAAAGGGCCGGCCCATTTAGTGTGTGGGGTCCACCATATAGCAAGTGGGCCGGGCCAAAAACACAGGTGGGTCCCACTTTCCAGTTAAAGGGTCGGCCCATTTAGTATGTGGGGTCCACCATATAGCAAGTGGGCCGGCCCAACAAGATAGTGGGCCGGGCCAAAAACACAGGTGGGTCCCACTTTCCAGTTAAAAGGCCGGCCCATTTAGTATGTGGGGTCCACCATATAGCAAGTGGGCCGGCCCAACAAGATAGTGGGCCGGGCCAAAAGCACAGGTGGGTCCCACCTTCCTGTTAAAAGGCCGGCCCATTTAGTATGTGGGGTCCACCATATAGCAAGTGGGCCGGCCCAACAAGATAGTGGGCCGGGCCAAAAATACAGGTGGGTCCCACTTTCCAGTTAAAAGGCCGGCCCATTTAGTATGTGGGGTCCACCATATAGCAAGTGGGCCAGCCCAACAAGATAGTGGGCCGGGCCAAAAACACAGGTGGGTCCCACTTTCCTGTTAAAGGGCCGGCCCATTTACCATGTGGGACCACCATATAGCAAATAGGCTGGCCCAACAAGATAGTGGGTCCCACTATCGTGTAACCGGGCCGGCCTACTAAAGAAGTGGGCTGGCCCAAAATGAAAGTGGGTCCCACACTACTGTACGTGGGCCGGCCCAATCTGTTGTAGTGCCCTACTTGTTTGACTAGTCAACTTGCATTACATTTCATGAGCCTAAAATCTGATATCAATGATACACACAATTACATACACAAATAAAACAGGTAGGAAAATTACAAGGCAATTAATGTGCCCAAACAAAAAAATTACATAGAATCATTGAGGACTTCTATTAGCATCATCAATAACACGTTGACATTTGGCAATCGCCTTGATTGAATCTTGTGTACTCTTTGTCAACATATCAGCTACAGATCTTAAAGCAGCAATACCATGTCTTTTATAAAGTACAGCCTTGAGATATTTACTGTTTGATGAAAGCAATGGTCTAGGTTGACGGCTATGAGAAGATGCATCAGAAGAAATATCAGAACTTTTTGTGGGCCTCACTTCTAATGAAGATTGCTTCATCACAACTGCATTCTGATAATAATGCAAAAAGAGTTAAACGATGAACTATGCAAACATTTATTATGTAATGTAGATATAAGATAATAACAAGTTGCATAAATAAGACAATGTATGGAACTTGTACTAAGCACAAACTTACATCATAATGTTGCACAGGGTCGCTACAGATCCTTTTTTGGCGACTATCTTCTAATGATGATTGCTTCATTAAAAGCAGATTCTGGTAACATTGCAAACATAGTTACAACAATTAACTATTCAAACATGTATTACATAATGTAGAGATCAGATAACAGCATGTAGCAGTAAATAAGAACAAGATAAGATAAGATGCATGTACTAAACACATACTGGCTCGCTGCAGGTCCTTCTCTTGCGTGCACTAGTCGTGGTCAACATGCCTGTCATTTTAGGTTCAGCCATCATGTGAAATGCTAATCCTCCTGCTCCATTGTCCTTAATCTGTGTTTAGATATCACATTTAAGACCAAGTCAGCTGGTTTCAAATAACAAAAAACTTGAGCTGCCAAATGAATAAGCCAATATTTACCAGATATCAGATTAAAACCAACTAGATGTTGCTTTGCATGAGATACGAATTTCAGACATTCAGATTTAGAGTAGGGTAATGCCAAGGTTTTCCACATAAAGTAAACTGGCATTAAGAATGACCAAATGTCAGGTTCAAATCACCTTCAGCTTTCTCCAAGACAAGCATAACAAATAGGCGTAAACATAGTAAAGCATGAATGGCATTGCTATGGCAGGGTTCCAAGTGTTAATCTCTTGCATAAGGAACAATGCATATAGGTTATAGATAATAACGGAAGTAAACTGCCAAAATTACCAACCAAGAACTCAGATTCCAACCTTCCCTAGCATCCCCGCTGTTAATGTTGGATGTTCTAATAAGTGGTTCGCATGATCAATCCCTAGGAAAAATAACATTGACAAGTCAGTCTACGATAATACAAAGACCAGACATGCACGCAGCAATAACTATATAAGCTAAAGACGAGGTATAAGAGCAAGCAGATTGGAAATGCACATAGCATGATTATAAAAGCTGTGTGAGAATAGCAGACACGAGAAAACAGCTAGCAGCTAGCGGTGAGCTAATGACGTGGTATAAGAACAAGCAGATTGGAAATGCCCATAGCATGACTATAAAAGCGATGCGACAATAGCATGCAAGACAAAAACAGAGGCAGCAAATGAATGGGTATAAGGCTATAAATATGTGGATGCACACAGGTGTCGAGAATGAACAGGATGGTAGCGACCGGATAATGCTTTTGTAATGCATACAATATTTAAACAAACTTCCGGCGAAGCAACACATCAAGAAAGTTAACGGCATATGAGATCTGCAAATAACTACACAAAACATGGCTAAAGAAACACCGCGATCTAACGGGCCAGCGTACTAACCAAGCTGCGGCGGGTGGACGGGGGCGGCAACTTGCATTCCAGCGGCGGCGAACGCGGGAGACGATGAATCGACCCTGTTTCAGGAGAAGCGGGCGTTAGTGCAGCAGATCTGGTTGGCTGGCAAGGGATTCGGTGAAGTTGATACAGCCGCTGCGCCGAGGTAGTCGGTGGCGAGGTCGGCGGTGAAGCAGATCCGTCGGTGGCGAGGTCGGCGGTGAAGCAGATCCGTCGGTGGCGAGGTCGGCGGTGAAGCAGATCCGTCGGTGACGAGGGCAGCGGGGGAGCGGATCAGGTGGGTGGATAGCCAACACGATCAAGGCTACGCCGTGGAGGAGTATGCCGGCAGCGAAGCAGATCTAGTACTGTAGAGAGTCAGAGCTTTGGCGTGTGAGAGTATTTTTGAGCTAATGGGGCGAATGGTTGGTGGGTGGGTGTGGGCCTGTGGGGAGGGTTCGGGATCTAGGCAAGATATTTCATTGTTACCGAATGAGCCCTCCATGGTCGGTGGGTTGTAGCTTCCGGACCAGGGTTAAAAGGGTAAAACTGGTCACGGGATTTTCGAATGGATGCGGCGGGATGATTTGGCGCGCGGCCGAAATTTTCAGTTTCAAGCTACGAGCAGAACGACAAAAATAATATTCTTCCCCAGGGAGCTCTCATTTCTTCCTCTTCTCTTTCTCTCTCGAGTCTCTCCCACTCCCCCGGCTCCTCTCCCCCTTCTCTCCGGCGGCCTCGCCGGCCGGAGACGAGGCCGACTTCTCTCTGTATATTGTACACCCTCCGAACTAAATTAATTGATTCAACTTTCCTTAGACGTGTATGTATCTAGAGTAAAAACATGTGTGGATACTTCCATATTTAGATAAGCAAAGTTGAGTCAGCTAATTTGGATCCGAGGGAGTTAGTGTTGTTGTAAGCTTAGATCCAGTGTTTCCCATGAGCAGAATGGCGCAATGGAGTCGGGGATCTCGTCATCGGCTTCAGATCTGGCCTATGGTGAATCTGGCGGATCTTGCCGGCCAAACCCCGATTTGGTGCCATCAATGTGATGGCGCTAACGGTGAGGCTTGCTTTGGTCAGTGCTTCAGATCTGGTCAATGGGGAAGTCAAGCTGCTAAAGTTCACAAGCTCGGGGCATACGACGGCATCATCCGTCTTGCCCGTGCACATCTTGGCCTTTCAGCGGCCCTTCTCAGAGCCAATATGCCGTTGCTGAGGCCCTTCTTCTCCTTTGTCCTAGCGACTACCGGCGACACCATCCCAAGTGGTGCGTCCCCGGCGACGGAGTTGCTGGAAAGGATGCGGAGCAGAGATCTGATGTGCGGTCGAGAAGGACTCGATTGATTTTCTTCTATATGTTTTGGGGTCCTTTTTGTAAAGTTGCAGGTTCTATTAGTTATTGTCTAGTACTTTTGGTCCTCTATGTAATTTTTTGGACTAGTTTCCATTGGCACTGATAAACTTGAATTTTGACAAGTTCACAGGGACAAAAATTCCTTTACACATATGGCCTATCATGTATAAACATTCTTGAGATTTAAACTATATGTAATGTGCCATGCATTAACCCTAAACCATATATATGTAACTAACCCTAGCTGATCAAACCCAACTTAATTAAAACAAATAACCCTAAACTATACGCATGCACTTTATGCGCATAGGCGCGGGTGCCTCTAATAATGTGTGTGCGCACTCGATCGATGATCCCTAAACCTTATACAACCCTGAAACCCTAATCCCTAATCCCTAAACCCTAAACACCCTAAACACTAAACCCTATACCCTAAACCCTAACCCTAACCCTAAACCCTAATTAAACCCTATATATAGGCCAACGACACTTAATTGTGCATCAAGCAGGCCAGGGGTGCCTCGCGGTCCTCTAATTAAATTAAATGTGCCATGCATTAACCCTAAACCATATATATGTAACTAACCATAGCTAATCAACCCTACTTAATGAAAACACATAACCCTAAAGTATACTAGCTATAACCCGATCTAATAAAAACATGCTCTATATATAGCAGCTAGCTAGCAAACCTTAGATTAACACCAATTAATATATACATGGCCTATATCGATCATGTTGTATAACATATCTCTGAGATTCATTAATTAATTATATAATTATCGTGATAAATTAATTAACTCTAATTTTGACAAGTTCTCTCGAATGAAAACACATTTGATTAAGTTGCCTCATAATATATATATAATTAGTGTGCATGCATGGCCTACCATGCATTCGTGCATATATTTTAATGTATATTTGAACATATTCTTGGGGATTTCAATCTCTCTCTCTCGACCATCTATATATCGTTGGTGGCCAAAAAAACACATATATATATGCATGCAATTTATGCGTAAAGGCGCGGGTGCCTCTAATATTGTGTGTGCGCACTCGATCGATGATCCCTAAACCTTAAACAACCCTAAAACCTTAAATCTCTAATCCCTAATCCCTAAACCTAAACACCCTAAATACTAAACCCTAAACCCTAGACCCTAAACCCTAACCCTAACCCTAACCCTAACCCTAAACCCTAGCTAACCCTAAACCCTAATTAAACCCTATGTATGGGCCAACGACACTTTAATTGTGCATCGAGCAGGCCAGGGGTGCCTCGCGGTCCTCTGATTAAATTAAATGTGCCATGCATTAACCCTAAACCATATATATGTAACTAACCCTAGCTAATCAACCCTACTTAATTAAAACACATAACCCTAAACTATACTAGCTAGCTATAACCCGATCTAATAAAAACATGCTCTATATATAGCAGCTAGCTAGCAAACCGTAGATTAACACCAATTAAAATATACATGGCCTATATCGATCATGTTGTATAACATATCCCTGAGATTCATTAATTAATTATATAATTATCGTGATAAATTAATTAACTTGAATTTTGACAAGTTCTCTCGAATGAAAACACATTTGATTAAGTTGCCTCATAATATATATATAATTAGTGTGCATGCATGGCCTACAATGCATTCGTGCATATATTTTAATGTATATTTGAACATATTCTTGGGGATTTCAATCTCTCTCTCGATCATCTATATACCGTTGGTGGCCCAAAAAACACACATATATACGCATGCACTTTATGCGTAAAGGCGCGGGTGCCTCGATCTAATAATGTGTGTGCGCACTCGATCGATGATCCCTAAACCTTAAACAACCCTAAAACCCTAAATCCCTAATCCCTAATCCCTAAACCCTAAACACCCTAAACACTAAACCCTAGACCCTAGACCCTAAACCCTAACCCTAACCCTAACCATCTGCCCTAGCTAACCCTAAACCCTAATTAAACCCTATGTATAGGCCAACGACACTTAATTGTGCATCGAGCAGCCCAGGGGTGCCTCGTGGTCCTCTAATTAAATTAATTAAATGCGCCATGCATTAACCCTAAACCATATATATGTAAATAACCCTAGCTAATCAACCCTACTTAATTAAAACACATAACCCTAAACTATACTAGATATAACCCGATCTAATAAAAACATGCTCTATATGTAGCAGCTAGCTAGCAAACCGTAGATTAACACCAATTAAAATATACATGGCCTATATCGATCATGTTGTATAACATATCCCTGAGATTCATTAATTAATTATATAATTATCGTGATAAATTAATTAACTTGAATTTTGACAAGTTCTCTCGAATGAAAACACATTTGATTAAGTTGCCTCATAATATATATATATATATAATTAGTGTGCATGCATGGCCTACAATGCATTCGTGCATATATTTTAATGTATATTTGAACATATTCTTGGGGATTTCAATCTCTCTCTCGATCATCTATATATCGTTGGTGGCCCAAAAAACACACATATATACGCATGCACTTTATGCGTAAACGCGCGGGTGCCTCGATCTAATAATGTGTGTGCGCACTCGATCGATGATCCCTAAACCTTAAACAACCCTAAAACCCTAAATCCCTAATCCCTAATCCCTAAACCCTAAACACCCTAAACACTAAACCCTAGACCCTAGACCCTAAACCCTAACCCTAACCCTAACCCTAACCATCTGCCCTAGCTAACCCTAAACCCTAATTAAACCCTATGTATAGGCCAATGACACTTAATTAATTAAATTAATTAAATGCGCCATGCATTAACCCTAAACCATATATATGTAACTAACCCTAGCTAATCAACCCTACTTAATTAAAACACATAACCCTAAACTATACTAGATATAACCCGATCTAATAAAACATGCTCTATATATAGCAGCTAGCTAGCTAGCAAACCGTAGATTAACACCAATTAAAATATACATGGCCTATATCGATCATGTTGTATAACATATCCCTGACATTCATTAATTAATTATATAATTATCGTGATAAATTAATTAACTTGAATTTTGACAAGTTCTCTCGAATGAAAACACATTTGATTAAGTTGCCTCATAATATATATATATATAATTAGTGTGCATGCATGGCCTACAATGCATTCGTGCATATATTTTAATGTATATTTGAACATATATATTCTTGGGGATTTCAATCTCGATCTCTCTCTCTCTCGATCATCTATATATCGTTGGTGGCCCAAAAAACACACATATATACGCATGCACTTTATGCGTAAAGGCGCGCGCGGGTGCCTCTAATAATGTGTGTGCGCACTCGATCGATGATCCCTAAACCTTAAACAACCCCTAAATTAAACCTTAAATCCCTAATCCCTAATAATCCCTAATCCCTAAACCCTAAACACCCTAAACACTAAACCCTAAACCCTAAACCCTAACCCTAACCCTAACCCTAAACCCTAAACCCTAGACCCTAAACCCTAGACCCTAAACCCTAACCCTAATTAACCCTAAACCCTAGCTAACCCCTAAAACCCTAATTAAACCCTATGTATAGGCCAACGACACTTAATTGTACGTGCATCGAGCAGGCCAGGGGGTGCCTCGCGGTCCTCTAATTAATTTAAATGTGCCATGCATTAACCCTAAACCATATATATGTAACTAACCCTAGCTAGCTAATCAACCCTACTTAATTAAAACACATAACCCTAAACTATACTAGCTAGCTATAACCCGATCTAATAAAAACATGCTCTATATGTAGCAGCTAGCTAGCAAACCGTAGATTAACACCAATTAAAATATACATGGCCTATATCGATCATGTTGTATAACATATCCCTGAGATTCATTAATTAATTATATAATTATCGTGATAAATTAATTAACTTGAATTTTGACAAGTTCTCTCGAATGAAAACACATTTGATTAAGTTGCCTCATAATATATATATAATTAGTGTGCATGCATGGCCTACAATGCATTCATGCATATATTTTAATGTATATTTGAACATATATATTCTTGGGGATTTCAGTCTCGATCTCTCTCTCTCTCGATCATCTATATATCGTTGGTGGCCCAAAAAACACACATATATACGCATGCACTTTATGCGTAAAGGCGCGGGTGCCTCTAATAATGTGTGTGCGCACTCGATCGATGATCCCTAAACCTTAAACTTAACAACCCCTAAAACCTTAAATCCCTAATCCCTAAACCCTAAACACCCTAAACACTAAACCCTAAACCCTAGACCCTAAACCCTAACCCTAACCCTAACCCTAACCCTAACGCTAAACCCTAGCTAACCCTAAACCCTAAACCCTAGACCCTAAACCACCCTAGACCCTAAACCCTAACCTAACCCTAACCCTAACCCTAAACCCTAGCTAACCCTAAACCCTAATTAAACCCTATGTATAGGCCAACGACACTTAATTGTGCATCGAGCAGGCCAGGGGGTGCCTCGCGGTCCTCTAATTAAATTAAATGTGCCATGCATTAACCCTAAACCATATATATGTAATAACTAACCCTAGCTAATCAACCCTACTTAATTAAAACACATAACCCTAAACTGTACTAGCTAGCTATAACCCGATCTAATAAAAACATGCTCGATCTATATATAGCAGCTAGCTAGCAAATTAAACGGTAGATTAACACCAATTAATATATACGACATGGCCTATATCGATCATATGTTGTATAACATCTCCCTGAGATTCATTAATTAATTATATAATTATCGATGATAAATTAATTAACTTGAATTTTGACAAGTTCTCTCGAATGAAAACACATTTGATTAAGTTTCCTCGTAATATATATATAATTAGTGTGCGCACTTGATCGATGATCCCTAAACCTTAAACAGCCCTAAAACTCCCCTAAACCCTAAACACCCTAAACACTAAACCTAGACCCTAAACACCCTAAACACTAAACCCTAAACCCTAGACCCTAAACACCGTAAACACTAAACCCTAAACCCTAAACCCTAAACACTAATTAAACCCTAAACCCTAGACCCTAAACACCCTAAACTAAACCCTAGACCCTAGCTAAACACCCTAAACACTAAACCCTAAACCCTAGCTAACCCTAAACCCTAATTAAACCCTATATATAGGCCAACGACACTTAATTGTGCATCAAGCAGGCCAGGGGTGCCTAGCTCGCGGTCCTCTAGTTAAATTAAATGTGCCATGCATTAACCCTAAACCATATATATAACTAACCCCTAGCTAATCAAACCCTAGTTCATTAAAACACATAACCCTAAACTATACTAGCTAGCTATAACCCGATCTAATAAAAACATGCTCGATCTATATATAGCAGCTAGCTAGCAAATTAAACGGTAGATTAACACAAATTAATATATACGACATGGCCTATATCGATCATATGTTGTATAACATCTCCCTGAGATTCATTAATTAATTATATAATTATCGATGATAAATTAATTAACTTGAATTTTGACAAGTTCTCTCGAATGAAAACACATTTGATTAAGTTTCCTCATAATATATATATAATTAGTGTGCATGCATGGCATACCATGCATGCATTCGTGTATATATTTTAATATATATTTGATCGAACATATTCTTGGGGATTTCAATCTCTCTCTCTCTCGATCATCTATATATCGTTGTTGGCAAAAAAAACACACACATATACACATGCACTTTATGCGCAAAGGCGCGTGTGCCTCTAATAATGTGTGTGTGCGCACTCGATCGATGATCCATAAACCTTAAACCCTAATTAAATAAACCCTAATCCCTAATCCCTAAACCCCTAAACACCATAAACATTAAACCCTAGACCCTAGACCCTAAACCCTAACCTCCTAACCCTAAACCCTAAACCCTAATTAATACCTATATATAGGCCAATGCCACTTAATTGTGCATCAAGCAGGCCAGGGGTGACTTAGCTCGCGGTCCTCTAATTAAATTAAATGTGCCATGCATATATATATATGTGTTTAATTTGGGGATTTCAATCGCTCTCTCGTATGTAGATCTCTCTCTACCTCTCTCTCTCTCTCTCTCTCTCTCTCTCTCTCTCTCGTTAATTGGTGGCCAACAACACACACATGCACTTTGTGCGCAAAGGCATGCGCCTCTAATAATGTGTGCTTGTGATCGATCAATCTAGTTTTGATTAATCATAGCACACAAATAAAGAAGTTGTATTTGAATCCACACAACCTAATCTAAAACACATAACCCCTAACATGGCCTAATTAATTAACCCCTTCTCTCTACCTAATTAGTGGAAATTGCACAAAATCAAAAGGGGTCCCTCACTAATTGTGCATATCTGCTAGATTGTGATAAACTTTTGCCCCATATATATTTGGTGGATGGGTGCATCTTGGCATGTAAAACAATTAGTGTTTGCAAATGGCGTTGTCAAAATTTATGTACAAATGATTTCTTTCCATCCAAAGTGCATAAAATGGGAGTTTTAATGAAGAAAGTACAAATAAAACAGCTCAACATGCTTCCACACCCCGATTTCCACACGAAGTAGAGCATATTTAAAGGATAATTCCAGAGTTTTACTATTTTTCAAGCAACTTTGCTAATTTTCCCCCACTCACATGACTTTATGTCGATTTAACGAAAATATGGCGAATTTAAACTACATGGGCGGGATAGTTTGAATTGTGCGCGGCAAAGGGAACCGCCTATTCCTCAACCTTGTGCACGGCAAATTACACACGCAACTCCATTAAACGCCACCTACCGACCTTAATTATCACCCCGGCGGCCCGGCCGCATGACCCCCCCCCCACCCCAACACAACATATACCCCTCCCTGCGAAGAGCGTACCCACCCCCGCCCCTCCCGGCGAAGAAGAAGCGTACCCACCCCGTCGTTCTTCTCGAGACGCACCGGCGGTCAAGTTGATCCACGGTAGGGCTGCTATCTCTAGCTCAATCATGTATCGGGCAAGACGGCCTAACGATTTATATTTTCTTGATGCTGCTAAAAAAATTCGTCAGTATGCTCGAACTAATTGGCACTTTATAGTTTTTCGCTCGATTTCTCATCGATCAATTTGTTCATTTGCGTGGGCATATAGAGTCAGTTCTGCACTCGATCCGTTAATTTGCTGAAATGCCATGGCAGAGTTTTGTACACGATCTGTTTGCTAAAATGTCGATGGGCATTTTTTGTTTTGTACTCGACATGATTGCTGAAATGCATAATCATGTAGTATAGTTTTGTACTCGATGGATATACATTTCCTACTTCGCCTTAAATTAATCACCAACCACTGTATCTCATAATTAAACAGATGGACAGAACTTGGATACTGCATGGACACTTATGTCCCCCTTCATATATAAATGGTGTTCAACCCTTTATGGGGTTTATTAGAGCTCATGAAGGTCACAACCTGGACGTGTATTGCCCGTGCTGCACATGTATGAATGGTGAGAAGAGGCCTCACCCTGTAGTGGCAGATCATTTACACATTTTTGGGATGGACCGCACATATGTTAGGCGGGTTTAGCATGGTGAACCATATAATGATCCTTTAGCAGGAGAAGCAGATCTTGCTCACACTGTATGTGTGCTGGCATATGTAGTTAATTATTTATATTGATGCTGCCGTTGTTTCAATCAATAGTTTGCATTCTGTGCAAGGTTACGTACTCAAATTTAACTTGTTGCAGATGGATGGACGGGAAGGAGAGAAAAAGCGCTTGCTTCAGAAACGGGTTTCAGCTCTGGGACATGTCTTTGTGCCAGATGAGAAGGTAAATATGTAAAATGGCATTTGTTCAGGTTGCATCCCTTAGATGTTTGTCTAATCGGTTGATGTACTAATTGCAGAAGCATAGAGTTGAAGAGGTCTCTCAGTTTGATGGGAGATTTGAAGATGAATCTCAGTTTGATGCACCTGTGGATGGTACTAATGACGAGCCTTTCATAGACGAAGGTCCTGCACCTCAGATTATCCAGCCTACGAAGGAGGCCGTGGACTGAGTACACAGCTTTGCGTTGAAGTGGATGCACGCCCGAGGAGATCATCGGGCGTCCGGGTAGTCTCAAGACCACCCAGCCCTGATGCACCTATGGATGGTACTGATGACGAGCCTCTCATAGACGAAGGTCCTGCACCTGAGATTATCCAGCCTACAGAAGGAGGCCGTGGATCGAGTACACAGCTTTGCGTTGAAGAGGATGCACACCAGGAGATCATCAGGGGCGTCCCGGTAGTCTCAGGACCACCCAGCCCTGATGCAAAATGTTGAGCTACTTTATGATTCGTACTCTTATGTTCTGGTGCTGTAGTATGTTATGATTTGTACGCCTTTGGCGCTAGATTAAGCATTCAGTGGATGATCGCGTTGCAAAATTCGACACCCACACAATCAGTTCATCGTATGAGTAGTAGCACAATTACTTCTACAGCGATTCCTGCCAGCGCATTAGTTGGTAGCATGAAACACTTTCAGTTACTCCCCTCTGATTCATATTAATTGACTCAATTCTGTCTAGATATGGATGTATCTAGATGCATTTGTTAACTAGACTAACAAACTTGAGTCAGTTAATATGAATCCGTGTAAACCGCCCAGTCCTCGAGCAGCTAGTTTATTGACTCTGGACTCCAAGCCTCTCGCGGCAAGCCATCGACGAAGCTTTGACCAGATCTTGGCCCGCAATTTTTTGTGTGTGGCGAATAGCAAAGCTTTGACCAGTTCCTCTCGGGATGCAGCACGCCGGTGAGCTTGCACGGTTGCCATGAGCACTTTCCGGTGGAACTTCCTCTTCAGCGCCCTCAAGCCGCTGCTGCGAGACAGCACGCAGTGCCTCGAGGTGGACGGAATTCTGGATCTCAGGGCGGGGGGTCCGCATCGTCCGGGAACGATCTCCAGCGGGTTAACGAGGACATGCATGGCGGCCAGGGGATTTTTTTTTTTTGGTTTGAGCTTGGGATTTGGGGTTTTTTCGGATAGGGGAGGAGGAACCGAGGAAGAGGAAGGAACAGCCGCGTGCTTGGCGCGTGGCGGTGTGCTTGAATTTCGAATTTTTGTGAAATGTTTCATTTCCCTGCTACAATTCGGGGGTTTCTTGACGCGCCAATGCGTCCCGCCGGGCAGCTTCAAGTGAATTTGGGGTGCCACGCTATGGGCCCTAGTTTCAGTGAGACATGTAATGACTATAGTCACATCAGTAAGTTCACTGTGTAATAAAATATGTTACCCCTCCCCTTTATGTAGCACCCCTTCTCTCCCGATCGAGCGCCGATTGCCGACGGATGCAAGCCGCTAGCTCGATCCCCTCCTTTCGCCTCCACCGCCCAGGCATCCAGCTTGGAGGGGCAAGCTGCATCTAGACCAAGCGGATTAGGTAGGACTAGTAATGTTCTTTCATTTCTCGAGATCGGTTCTTTTTTCCTCTCCTCGATATCTTGCGCATCTCTTTCCTATTCTGGGCGAAGGGGTGTCTTTCTGGTCACCCTCGAGCTGGGAGTGATTGATGGGGGTGGGGGGCGGGGGCTACCTTTGCTTGGATTGGGGTGTTCTTCCTTTATTTGTCGACATTTGCAACCTTTGTAGTTTCTGCTGATCCTCACTGTATCTTTTGTCAGCTTGTACAGGAAAGGTAAGACCTCGGCGGTGGGGGCAATGGAGCGTAAGGCCACCACGCATGTGGGCAGTTGGCTGAGCCTGAGCTGCATCCCCAGCCCCGCGAAGCAGGTACTCCGTTTGCTTATCCACTCTTTACCTTTTAAGTGTCTCTCTGCGTCCTCAATCTGTTCCTGTTCTGGAATATGCTTAAAGTAGCACATGTCTTCAGGTGTTTGTGCGTAAAGCCTCTGTGACACCATGCTCTATATGCTCTGTATCAGGTTGGTACCTCCAGGTTCCGTGCTGAGGCTATAGGGAACGAGAATAGCGCCCCACCTGCTGCAGGAGCATGGCCCGATCTGCAGCACAAGAAGCGAAATGCCACTGCCGAGCTGGGCAGGGACCGCCCAGGGGTAATTTTTTTTAACCAACTTACCATGATGTAGTCTGAATCTGATACTCCCTCAGATCCAAATTAATTGACTCAACTATCTGTAGATACGGATGTATCTAGATGTGTTTTAGCTCTAGATACTACTGCCTCCATCCCAAAGCTTTGGGCTTATATTATTTTTAGAAAGTCAAACTATACCATGTTTGACTAAGCTTTTACCAAAAATCAGTAACATGCAAAATACAAAATTAATATCATTAAATAGATAATAAAATATATTTTCCTACGGTATCTACACAGTATTATATTTGTTGATAGAATGTTCTAAAATTTTGGTCAAACTTTGCTTGTTTTGATTTCTCAAAAATAAATAAGGCTTAAGCTTTTGGATGGTGGTAGTACATTCATATCTAGACAAAGCTGAGTTAACTAGTTTTTTGTCTGTCCATAGCTAGTGTTCACGCTGCAAAAGGCTAAGAGCATCCACTATATGCATCAGTCTATCTCATACAGTAATTCAATATCACTGCTGAGGTCTGCCTTTTGTTTTGCTATTCATATGCAGACTGAAACTTTAGGGCCTTTACTCAAAAGGAAGATCAAAACTGCGGCTGATCAGGCTGCCGGTATGTTGATGCCGCCCCATCTTCTAAATGCCTCTACAAGCACAAGGCCACGCCACTGGGTGGTGATCTTTTAATGAATATGGTATATTTTCTTAATCCACAAAACATGCCTTGATTTTTCTCTGTTTATTGTCGGTTTTTTCTATGCTTGCCAAAAGTTTACAACAACAACAACAACAACCAAGCCTTTCAGTCCCAAACAAGTTGGGGTAGGCTAGAGTTGAAACCCATAAGATCTCGAAGCCAAAAGTTTAGAAACACCAAATTCGCTTTGCTTACAATCATCATACAGTAATGTTCATCTACTCCAGTTCCCCTAACCCAACAAAAAATGATGTTAATTACGATTTTTAGATTAAAAGAGCACCATTAGGCGCTGTTAATTACGACTTTGAGATTAAAATGTCATTTGCAATTGTTAATTACAATTTTGAGACAAATGGTTAGTTTAACCTCGATCTCTTACGCTCTCCATTTATCCCAACCGAACAAAAATTTAACCATTCCATTCCTCGAAATGGAACCATTCCATTCCATGCCACGCTGTATCAGAACCGAACACACCCTTGCATTGTTGTGAACTGTTGTCCATACACGGCCATACCCTTCCACTTACATCCAAAGACTATATGCATCGATCTGTCTCAGAGTCATTCAATATCACGCTGAGATCTGTTCCCATTCTTATGCAGGCTGAAACTGCTGCGCCTTTACTCAAGTGGATGCAAAATGAGGCTAATGAGGCTCTTTGTGAGGACGATGGTGCCGGCACCATCTTCCGAAAACCTCTACAAGCACGAGGCCATGGGCCAGTGGGTGGTGACCTTTTAATGAATCTGGTATATTTTCTTAATCCACATACATGATTTCATTATTATCTGTTTAATTACTGTTGGCTTTGTCTAATGCTTACCAAAAGTCCAGAAACACCGCGTTTGCTTACAATCATCATACACTAATTTTTCACTTTTCAGTCTGTCTCATTCAGTATATAAACTGTTGATTTCCATTGGCTTCTTTTGTAATCATTTGCATTGTTGTCGACTGTTCTCTATGCACAACCCTATTCTTCCACTTACACCCGCACTATTTGCATCAGTCTATCTCATAGATTTATTAAATATCAATGATGAGTTCTGTTGCTATTCATATGCAGGATGAAACTTCGTGCCTCTACTCAAATGGATAAAAAATGATCCCGATGAGGCTGCTGTGAAGACGATGGTGCCGCCACCATCTTCTCGAAAACCTCCTCAAGCACAAGGCCACGGGCCAGCTGGGTGGTACCCTTTTCAGTAAGCAGGTATATTTTCTTAATCCTCATACATGATTTGATTTTTGTCTGTTTATTGCCGGCTTTGTCTAATGCTTACCAATAGTTCAGAAACACACACACCTATTCTTACACTTACATCCAGCACTATATGCATCAGTGTCTCATAGATTCATTTTATATATCACTGCTTGATGTCCGTTTGCTCTTCAATTTTCATATGCAGTTGAAAGCGCTAACCCTTCATTGGTCAAAAGGATTGCAAGCTGCCGATGAGGCATCCGCAGAGGCTGCCACCAAGTTCTTGTCAGCCCCACCTTACGGATGCTTATATAAGCTCAAGTCCAAGGACCAGCCGGGCCGTAACCATCCAAGGGTTTGGGTATATTTTCTTAAGCCACATATACATGCCATGATTTATGTCTGATATTATCACCGACTCTGTCTAATGCTTTTTGGAATTCGGAAACACCAAATTAGCATGCTTATATTCATCATACACTAATTTTTCACTGTTCAGTTTGTAACATAGTGTTATGCACTCGCTTGTCAACATTTGCATTGCTCTAAACTATGCACTTTACACAACCTAATTCTTCCACTTACATTCAGCGCTACGCACCAGTAGTACCTCCCATGTTTCCTTCACCATCCCGATGCCGAGCTTGCGGAATATGGCGGGCCCATGTACATACCCCGCATATAACACCTCCTATGGCTCTATCTACCTTTCTAGTAGCTCCTTCACAGAGTTACAGTGTATGTATTCTCAGTGGTTTAGCATGAATTGGCATATAGTAAAGTCTTGTTTTTAGTCTTCTGCTTCTTACATTTGTATCAATTTTCACATGCAGATCGTACCTTGTGAACTTCGTCCAATGATTAACCAGATGTGTCCGCATGAAGGGTCTTTCACTATGCATGGCAATGGCAAATTGATGAACACCTACACGGTCTATGAGGTGTATGTCTACAAGATGCAGGCCATCACATATTTGTATGGACATGATTGGAGAAAGTTTGCTTTTGACTACGGTCTGAAGAAGGGCGACGAGCCGAGGATCGAAACTCAAACGGGCAGATATACGTAATCGCTACAGAGTTGGAGACACTTCCAAATATATAATATGTAACTTTTTCTACTCATATCTTTTGATAACTGTTACGAGCAGTTGTTCTAAACCAGTCCCTCTGTTCTAGCTTGCTGGGTTTAACATGATCAAAGCTGCAGATCCCCTGATGGAACATGAGCGGATGTCACAAAGGGCAACCACACCAGCACCGGCACCGGCTTCCCACTCTCCTGCATCAGCACCGGTTCTGTACCAGCTCCGTTTATCGCATCTACCCAGCAGTCCCCTACATCAGCATTGGTCCCTGTAGAGGCCCCATATACTACACCTGCCCGGCGAGCTTCTCGCATCAAGACTGGTTCCTCTAGCTGCACCGTTTATCGCACCTGCCCAACAGTCTCTGCATCAGCACCGGTTCCTCTAGAGGCACCGTTTATCGCACCTCGCCAGCAGTCTCCTGCATCAGCACCAGCTCGTGTACCAGCCTGTGCTCCCGCACCTGCCCCACCAGATCACCGAGGTCTCGGCTCATTATTGTGGCCACCCGTGTGGTGACCAGGACGCATCTGAAGGCTATGTTCGTGAGTATATGACAGCATAACTGCTCTTATCTTGATGTCTTCTCTGCTCAAAGTCTCACATGGTTCAGTGCATTGGTGCCATTGACTAATTTTTGGTGGTATCTCTTGCTTTGAATCAGAAATTGCCTAAAAGTATCTCCAAGGATCTCAATGCTGGCCGAAGGGGCAAGATATCCCTCGTCATGGAGAGTGAAGGTCTCACCGTGGAGGGACGGTACTCCGTCAGTCCACACGTATGGCCGCTTGGCTGTTACTTCCGGGTGGAAAAAGTTCATTGACGGTGCCAAACTTCGCATTGGATCAAAGTTGAAGGTCAAGATCTTTCGATGCCGTTGTGACATGCTGGTCATAAAGTTCGCGGTTGTCTAGTTCTGTTGCCCCATGAGCCCTTAGCAAATGCATTTGTAGTTATACTTATATAAGGTTATCTTATCTGAACTGCTAATTAATTGTATGGGTGGTAAAACTCTGGCCAGCTTTTGCTCTTAGCAAGTATGTATGTATGATCAGCTATTATGATAACTAATGTTTGTGTTCATCTTAATTTGCATTTCCGTTTTGAGAAAAAAACTTAATTTCTATTTTGGCTGACCTGTTAGAGAACTATCAGATTGAACCCACAACATGATTCAAATAGATTCATTACACCGAGCCACACGTCTTGACCTTGCTATACACTACTTCCATTAATCAGTGCAAGAAGGCTTACCCGAGCTGCACGAACCATGGCAGATTTGAATCCACCTTATCTATCTAGAAATACAACCTTTGCAGAAAGAGGATTTGCGGTATGGGGAGGCTGACATTGGGGACCCATGAGCCAGCGTCGTCCAACGTTTTAAAGGTGGCAGGAGATCGAAAGAAAAAATAAGCCAAAAATCAGTTGGTAAACAAATTCAAGAAAAGAAACATTTACCTTTCTGAGAGGATGACATGCGGGACCCATGAGGCAGCAGCATCCTCAACTATTTCAAGGCGGCAGGGGATCAAAAGAAAAAAGGAAATAGCCCGAAATTAATTAGGGTCAAAAATAAATCCATCAAAGGAAAAGTTTATTGTTCATAGAGGATGACATGTGGGACCGACTTGCCACTGCGTCGTCATCGTTTCAAAGGGGGCAGGGGATCAAAAGAAAAAGGCAAATAGCCAGAAATTAGTGGTAAAAATAAATCCAACAAAGGAAACTTTTATTGTTCATAGAGGATGACATGCGGGACCCATGAGCCAGCAGCTTCCTCAACGTTTCAAAGTCGGCATGAGATTGAAAGAAAAAGGCAAGTGACATAATATCAGGAGCCAAAAATAATCCAAGAAAAGAAACTTTATTGTACATAGAGGATGACATGCGGGTCCCATTTTGTAGCAGTGGTCTCAACGCTTCCAAGGCGGCACAGGACCGAAAGAAAAATGAAGTAGCCGTAAATCAGGGTGTGAAAAAAAATCCAAGAAAAGAAAGATTTCAATTGGGCTGTATCTGGACATCTGGGCCTTCGAACTATCCTGCTGGGCCTTTTGACTCGTACAATTTCAGCCCACTCCAAAACAGGAAAGGTCGGATTTTTCTCAAAAAAAAAACCAGGAAAGTCCTATGCTTCGCAAAAACAAAAAACAAGGAGATTCAACATATAAGTTTGTTTATGTAGATATAAAGATTTAATTTATCCGTTTGCAATAGCTCAGAGCGAAATACAACGTTTATTGTCTGCAAAATAAAATATCACATGTTTCTTGTACGGGGAGGCTGACATCGGGGACCCATGAGCCAGCAGCGTCGTCAACGTTTCAAAGGCGGCAGGGGACCGAAAATAAAAAAAAGCCAAAAATCAGTTGGTAAAAAAATACAAGAAAAGAAAACATTTATCGTTCTGAGAGGATGACATGCGGGACCCATGAGGCAGCAGCATCCTCAACGTTTCAAAGTCGGCATGAGATCGAAAGAAAAAGCCAAGTGACATAATATCAGGAGCCAAAAATAATCCAAGAAAAGAAACTTTATTGTACATAGAGGATGACATGCGGGTCCCATTTTGTAGCAGCGGTCTCAACGTTTCCAAGGCGGCACAGGACCAAAAGAAAAATGAGGCAGCAGCATTCGCAACAATTCCAAGGTGGCAGGGGATCAAAAGAAAAAAAGGAAATAGCCAGAAATTAATTAGGGGTCAAAAATAAATCCACCAAAGGAAACTTTTATTGTTCATAGAGGATGACATGTGGGACCGACCTGCCAACAGCGTCCTCATCGTTTCAAAGGGGGCAGGGGATCAAAAGAAAAAGGCAAATAGCCAGAAATTAGGGGTCAAAAATAACTCCAAGAAAGGAAACTTTTATTGTTCGTAGAGGATGACATGCGGGACCCATGAGCCAGCAGCTTACTCAACGTTTCAAAGGTGGCATGAGATCGAAAGAAAAAGGCAAGTGACCAAAATATCAGGAGCCAAAAATAATCCAAGATTTATTGTACATAGAGGATGACATGTGGGTCCCATTTTGCAGCAGCGGTCTCAATGTTTGTAATGCGGCTTGAGATCAAAAGAAAAAGAAAGTAGCTAGTAATTAGGGGGTGAAAAAAAATCCAAGAAAAGAAAGTTGATGGACATAGAGGATGACATGCGAGTCCCTTGAGCCAACAGCTTACTCAACGTTTCAAAGGGGGCAGGGGATCAAAATAAAAAGGCAAGCCAAAAATCAGAGGGTGAAAAAAAATCCAACAAAGGAAACTTTTATAGCACATAGAGGATGACATGCGGGTCCCATGAGCCAAGAAAGGTTCCTCAACGTTTCAAACGTGGCATGAGATCGACAGAAAAAGGCAAGTGACCAAATATGAGGTGCCAACAAAACTCCAAGAAAAGAAAGTTGATTGCTCATAGAGGATGACATGCGGGTCCCATTTAGCTGCAGCGGTCTCACGTGGTGAGACGCGGCAGGGGATCGAATGAAAAGGCAAGTGACCAAATATCAGAGCCAAAAATAATTCAAGAAAAGAAAGTTTTATAGTCCATAGAGGATGACATGCGGGTCCCATTTAGCAGCGGTATCACCGTTTGAGAGGCGGCAGGGGATCGAAAGAAAAAGGCAAGTGACCAAATATGAGGTGCCAAAAAAAATCCAAGAAAAGAAAGTTTTATAGTACATAGAGGATGACATGCGGGTCCCATTTAGCAGCAGCGGTATCACCGTTTGAGAGGCGGCAGGGGATCGAAAGAAAAAGGCAAGTGACCAAATATGAGGTGCCAAAAAAAATCCAAGAAAAGAAAGTTTTATAGTACATAGAGGATGACATGCGGGTCCCATTTAGCAGCAGCGGTATCACCGTTTGAGAGGCGGCAGGGGATCGAAAAAAAGGCAAGTGACCAAATATGAGGTGCCAAAAAAAACTCCAAGAAAAGAAAGTTGATTGCACATAGAGGATGACATGCAGGTCCCATTTAGCAGCAGCGGTCTCAACGTTTCCAAGGCGGCAAGGGATCAAAAGAAAAAGGAAGTAGCCAGAAATCAGGGGGTCAAAAAAATCCAAGAATAGAAAGAATTTTGGTTCATAGAGGATGACATGCGGGACCCATGATCCTGCATCGTAAACGGCTCGATCGGAGAACGTTGAACGAGATGGCGCAATCGAGAAAAAAAACAATGCCAGAGAGGCTGCCATCTGGGCCCTACATCCCTCGGCGGTGCGGATTTGCGTTGACTCGGCCGACGAACCCGAGATTTCGAGATGCACCACGTCCCGGGCCACCATACGCGACGTTTTGGCCGCTTTCGTCGGGCTAGGTGGCCTCAAAAACGAGAAAAAAAAAGTTTTGACATGCACCACGGAGGGACCCAAAATCGTCGGCCATGGTACACCAGCAACCACGGCGCGACTTCAACTTCGTCGGCCATGGCAACTTTTCTTGTAGTGCCTTTTGTCTTTGCGCCTTTGATCTTCATCTCCAAAGCACGGACATGATCTCCATCATCTTCGGGCATGATCTCCATCATCGTCGGCGTAGCGTCAAGGTCAATGGCGCCGTCTCCATGATTGTCCTCCATGTAGCAACTATTACAACTACTTTGAAATACTACTCAACATGAAATTTAAAGACAACCATAAGGCTCCTGCCGGTTGCCACAATACAATAATGATCATCTCATACATATTCATCATCACATTATGGCCATATCACATCACCAAACCCTGCGAAAACAAGTTAGACGTCTCTAATTTGGTTTGCATATTTTACGTGGTTTAGGGTTTTGAGAGAGATCTAATCTACCTACGAACATGAACCACAACGTTGATACTAATGTTTTCAATAGAAGAGTAAGTTGAATCTTCACTATAGTAGGAGAGACAGACACCCGCAAAGCCTCTTATGCAATACAAGTTGCATGTCGAACGAGGAACAAGTCTCATGAACGCGGTCATGTAAAGTTAGTCCGAGCCGCTTCATCCCACTATGCCACAAAGATGCAAAGTACTCAAACTAAAGATAAAAAGAGCATCAACGCCCACAAAACCATTGTGTTCTACTCGTGCAACCATCTATGCATAGACACGGCTCTGATACCACTGTAGGATAACGTTGCATAGAAAACAAAAAATTTCCTACCGCGAACACGCAATCCAAGCCAAGATGCAATCTAGAAGACGGTAGCAACGAGGGGTTTATCGAGTCTCACCCTTGAAGAGATTCCAAAGCCTACAAGAGGAGGCTCTTGTTGCTGCGGTAGACGTTCACTTGCCGCTTGCAAAAGCGCGTAGAAGATCTTGATCACGATCGCTTCCGGCGCCACGAACGGGCAGCACCTCCGTACTCGGTCACACGTTCGGTTGTTGATGAAGACGACGTCCACCTCCCCGTTCCAGCGGGCACCGGAAGTAGTAGCTCCTCTTGAATCCGACAGCACGACGGCGTGGTGGAGAAGTCCGGCGGAGCTTCGCTAAGCGTGCGGGATTTAGTGGAGGAGACAGGCCGCTAGGGTTTGGGGAGAGGGGGCGCCGGCCACTATAGGGGTGCGGCCACCTTGTGGTTCTTGGGTGGCCGGCCCCCTCCCCTTGGCCCCTCATTATATAGGTGGAACCCCAAGTGTTGGTCTCCCAGTCTTCGAATAAGACCCGAACCAAAAACCTTCCATATGGTGGGGAAACCTACCCAAGCTAGGACTCCCACTAGAGGTGGGAGTTCCACCTCCCATATGGGGGGTGGCCGGCCCCCTAAGGGGGAGTCCACTTTGGACTCCTCCCCCACTAGGGTTGGCCGGCCATGGAGGTGGAGTCCCACCGGGACTCCACCTTCCTTGGTGGTTTCTTCCGGACTTTTCTAGAACCTTCTAGAACCTTCCATAGAACCTTCCGCATCATTTTAATTCACATAAAATGACATCCTATATATGAATCTTATTCTCCGGACCATTCCGAAACTCCTCGTGATGTCCGGGATCTCATCCGGGACTCCGAACAAATATTCGAACTCCATTCCATATTCAAGTACTACCATTTCAACATCCAACTTTAAGTGTGTCACCCTACGGTTCATGAACTATGCGGACATGGTCGAGTACTCACTCCGACCAATAACCAATAGCGGGATCTGGAGATCCATAATGGCTCCCACATACTCAACGATGACTTTAGTGATCGAATGAACCATTCACATACGATACCAATTCCCTTTGTCACGCGATATTTTACTTGTCCGAGGTTTGATCTTCGGTATCACTCTATACCTTGTTCAACCTCGTCTCCTGACAAGTACTCTTTACTCGTACCGTGGTATGTGGTCTCTTATGAACTTATTCATATGCTTGCAAGACATTAGACGACATTCCACCGAGAGGGCCCAGAGTATATCTATCCGTCATCGGGATGGACAAATCCCACTGTTGATCCATATGCCTCAACTCATACTTTCCGGATACTTAATCCCACCTTTATAACCACCCATTTACGCAGTGGCATTTGGTGTAATCAAAGTACCTTTCCGGTATAAGTGATTTACATGATCTCATGGTCATAAGGACTAGGTAACTATGTATCGAAAGCTTATAGCAAATAACTTAATGACGAGATCTTATGCTACGCTTAATTGGGTGTGTCCATTACATCGTTCATACAATGATATAACCTTGTTATTAATAACATCCAATGTTCATGATTATTAAACTAATCATCCATTAATCAACAATCTAGTTTAAGAGGCATACTAGGGACTTCTTGTTGTCTACATATCACACATGTACTAATGTTTCGGTTAATACAATTATAGCATGATATATAAACATTTATCATAAACATAAAGATATAAATAATAACCACTTTATTATTGCCTCTAGGGCATATCTCCTTCATACGCATCACACCTTCCTCTTGGGGTTCCCAATGGTCGCGTGCTGTACGCGTATCACTTGCCGACAGGGAGACCGAAAGAGCTGAACGCCAAGCCAACATCGCAGCTTTGCAGAACCTTGCCAATCAAGGCCATGTAAATCATGACCACCCCGGATCCAAGCTCAAGAACTTTCAGAACACCACCGAGAAGAGGCGGGAGAGATTCCTGAACGGACTGCATGATGAGATGCAGACTGTCCTTGTCAACATCCCCTTCGCCGACCTTGAAGCCCTTGTTGACTCTGCCATCCAGATGGAGGGCAAGCTGAACCAAGCCAATGAGAACCGCAAGCGCCGCATGATGCATCAAAGTGGGTCTAGCAATGCCCAGAAGTATCGCCCCAGCTCAAGCGGAGGTTTCACTCCGAGAAACAACAACAAGCCCCCGATGCAGAACTCGCGCCCCGGTTATCAGAACCGGAGTAGAGGAAACTCCAAGCCAGGAGGCTACAACAACAACAACTACAACAACAACAACAACAACTACAACCGCGCTCAGCCCAGAGCCCCCAACAACAACAACAACAACAACAACACCAACACCGCTCCCAGAACCGGAAGCAACGCAATCCCCGTTGCGACCAAGGACAAGGCCACCATCACTTGTTACGAGTGTGGTGTAGTGGGGCACTACTCCAACGAGTGTCCCAAGACGCTCGCCAAGCTCGCAGGCAACACCGCTGCACCTGCTCAGCAGCAACGCTGTGTCTCCACTGGCAAGAAGTTCGCCCCCAACAACCCCAATAACCGCAACGGTCGTCTCTACCACATGAATGCCGAAAAAGCCCAGGAAGCACCAGATGTTGTACTGGGTATGTTTTCTGTCAACCACATCCCTGCCAGAGTGTTGTTTGATTCCGGAGCATCTCATTCTTTTGTCACTGAAGACTTTGCATCAACAAGTAAAATTCAACCTATCAGTTTGAAGCATGTTATGATAGTTCAAATTCCCGGATCAACCACCAAAGCCAGAATATTTTGCAAAAATGTACCCATCAAAATCCATGATGTAGATTTCTATGCCAATCTAATCATTCTGGGAACCAAAGGTATGGAAGTCGTACTAGGAATGGACTGGATGTCAAAACACCATGGTTTGATTGACTGTGCAAAGAAAGCCATAACCATGACTAGCAGCACTGGTATCCTAGTAGAACATGTCTCCGAAAGACTACCCAGAAAATTCACCTGCAACCAAAGTGTATCCAAGCCAACTCTGGATCAAATCAGGGTCGTTTGCCGCTACCCTGATGTGTTTCCGGATGATCTACCCGGTATGCCCCCGGATCGGGATATCGAGTTCATCATCGAGTTAATCCCCGGAACTGGACCTATAGCCCAGAGAGCCTACAGCATGAACGCAACAGAGCTTGTGGAGCTGAAGAAACAGATAGTTGATATGTTAGCCAAAGGTCTGATTAGGCCTAGTGCACCCCCCTGGAGATCCCCAGTTTTGTTTGTGGACAAGAAGGATGGTGCCAATCGTTTATGTACGGACTATCGTAAGCTTAACGATGTCACCATCAAAAACAAATACCCCCTACCCAAGATAGAAGACTTGTTTGATCAACTAACCGGAGCCAAAGTTTTCTCCAAGATAGACCTTAGAACTGGATATCATCAGCTGAAGATCCGAGCCACCGACATTCTAAAGACTACCTTTACCACCAGATATGGGCTGTATGAGTACAACGTCATGTCGTTTGGATTAACCAATGCCCCCGCTTATTTCATGAATCTCATGACTAAGATCTTCATGAACTTTTTGGACAAGTTTGTCGTTGTCTTCATTGATGACATTCTGGTATACTCCAAGTCCGAAGAGGAACATGAACAACATTTGGAGACTGTCCTAGAAACCCTTAGGCACCACCAGTTGTATGCCAAGTTCAGCAAGTGTGAGTTTTGGTTGGAGGAAGTAGGATTCCCGGGACATATCTTGTCTGCAGGAGGAATTGCTGTAGATCCCGCCAAGATCAAAACCGTTATGGAATGGCAAGCCCCAACCACCCAAACCGAGGTCCGCGCTTTTCTTGGATTAGCCGGATATTACCGCAGATTTGTAGAAGGCTTTTCGAGCATCGCTCGACCAATGACCCAACTGTTGAAAAACGACAAGAAGTTTGAGTGGACCGACAAATGTGAAGAGAGCTTTCAATAGCTCAAGAGTAGACTGACCACAGCCCCAATCCTGATCATGCCAGACATCGCCAAGCCCTTTGACGTGTATTGCGACGCCTCCAAGACTGGTTTTGGATGTGTGCTTATGCAAGAAGGCAAAGTTGTATCCTACCTTTCAAGACAACTGAAGCAACATGAACAGAACTACCCAACCCATGACCTCGAGCTTGCAGCCGTGGTCTTAGCCTTGAAAGTTTGGCGTCATTACCTCATGGGTAATCGATGCGAGATCTACTCTGACCACAAGAGCCTGAAATATATCTTCACTCAGAAGGAGCTGAACATGAGGCAATGCCGATGGATCGAGTTGATCAAAGATTACGACATGGAGATTCACTACCACCCGGCAAGGCCAATGTGGTAGCGGATGCTTTGAGTCGACTGCCGTGTCAGTTGAACTCCATGATCGCAACCGAGAAACCGAGCCTGTATCAAGAGTTTGAACAGTTCAGACTGGAACTTGTTAGTGAAGGATTCCTAGCGAGCATAGAACTCCAACCCACCTTGGTTAGCCAGATCAAGGAAGCCCAGAAGGGAAACGCTAGCATCAACGGAATCAAGAAACAGATAGCCGCAGGAAAAGCCCCTGGATTCACCATTGATGAAGCCGGAGTTCTTTGGTACAAAGAACGCCTCTGCGTACCATCGGACTCAGACTTGAAGCAAGTCATCCTGCAAGAAGCCCATGACACCCTTTATTCAATCCACCCCGGAGGTACCAATATGTATCAAGACCTTAAGGAGCAATTCTGGAGGCATGGAATGAAGAGAGAAATCGGCAGCTACATCGCCAAGTGTGACATCTGTCAGAGAGTCAAGGCAGAACATCAATGACCCGCCGGACTGCTACCACCACTGCAGATTCCAGAATGGAAGTGGGACTCTGTAGGAATGGACTTTATCACCGGACTGCCCAAATCCAGCAAAGGCAATGATTCAATATGGTTAGTTGTCGATAGATTGACCAAAGTCGCCCATTTCATCGCCGTCAAGACCACATACCGAGGCCCAAAGTTAGCTGAACTTTACATCTCCAGAATAGTCGCCCTGCACGGAACCCCGAAGTCGATAGTGTCTGATAGAGGATCACAGTTCACCTCAAGATTCTGGCAGAAGGTGCACGAAGGACTAGGAACCCGTCTGAATTTCAGCACCGCCTATCACCCTCAGACCGACGGACAGACTGAGAGGGTCAACCAGATATTGGAGGACATGCTGAGAGCATGTGTACTGGAATATGGATCTAAGTGGGAAGACTGCTTACCATACGCAGAATTCTCTTACAACAACAGCTATCAAGCTAGCCTGCAGATGGCCCCCTTTGAAGCCTTGTACGGAAGGAAATGCCGTACCCCCCTGAACTGGTCGGAAGTCGGAGAAAGCCAAGTTTTTGGCCCAGATGTTCTTCGTGAAGCCGAAGAGAAATTGCACAAGATTCGCGAGTACCTCAAGACGGCGCAATCAAGACAGAAGAGCTACGCCGACAAGAGACGTCGGGAGATGACCTTCGAGATCGGAGACTTCGTCTATCTCAAGGTATCCCCCTTGAAAGGAATGCAGAGGTTTCAGCTGAAAGGAAATCTCGCACCCCAATATGTCGGACCCTTCAAAGTCCTCAGCCGCCGAGGTGAAGTATCTTATCAACTGGAGTTGCCCGAAGAAATGTCGGCTGTGCACGAAGTGTTTCACATCTCACTCCTCCGGAAGTGCCTTGAAGTCCCTGAGAAGACCGAAGTGTTCAAGAACATTGATCACCGATCGGTGGATATCAACAAGGACCTGATATACCGCGAAGTGCCGATTCGCATCCTGGAGGAAGCTTACCGAACCATCCGCACCCGAAGCATCAAGTTTCTGAAGATACAGTGGAGCAATCATACTGAAGATGAAGCCACCTGGGAACGCGAAGACTTCATGAAGAAGGAGTACCCAGATCTCTTTAGTGCCTAACTTTCTTTTAGATCTCGGGACGAGATCTTTTGTAAGGGGGAAGGGTTTGTAACATCCCAAATTTCAATAAAAAGAAAGTTAGAAGAATTCCAGAGAGCAAAAATTCAAACCAACAAAAACTTTTAAAATTGCATATAGTGCCATGCATAGGACTTGTGCATTTGAGTGATATGCCATGATGATTGTTATTATGTGTATGTGCTATACTCTAAAACCCTAATGTTATCATGTGAAGATCACCAACCAAATAAATCAAAAAGAGAAAGAAATCAAATAAAAGAAAAACCCTAAAACCCTCACATATGGCTTATGCCATTTTTATAAATTTTGACCCTAGACCATTTTGGTCTTCACCATTAGTTGAATAATGTTACTAAACACTTATTACAACTTTTGGAATCAAACAAACACAAATCAAATGATTTTCAAACTTAAATTTGGATCACATATGATAATGGTCAAATCTGCCATTTTTAGTCTGATCCCTACTTTGAGCCCTTGCAATTCAAATTTTCCAAACTAAACTTTGTCAACTCTTTGCACCTCATCCAAGAGCACATCAAGGTGAACACTTTTTTGTAAAGACCACCATACCAAATTATGTTTAGATCAAATACTATGCTCATCCAAAGTTGCAACTTTTTTATTAAGTGGAACTTTCTCACACTTAGGGATTTTTGCAATTCTGTGAATTGAACAATTCCACCACCACCCCTCATTCTCTACGGTCAAATACAACTTAACCAAACACACACAATTCAATTCTTGCCACCTCTTTGAACACATTCAAATTTGGACAAATTTGCAAATTACAAATATGGAACTATTTGACACTTTCAAATAGTGATCTACCCAACCCTAACCTACCCTAAACTACTCTAAATGGTCCTCTGGTTCCCTCTCACACTAAATGCCCCATAGTAACCCTAAGGAGAGAGGATGGCAAGCTAGGGCATGGCCATGCCGGCCATGGCGCCACCCCGACAAGCCACCTCTCCTCTCCCTTCTCCTTCTCACTGGCCCTGGTGCCAAACGTTGCCACCGTGCTCGTCTACCTCACCTAGCACCGACAGCATCGCCGTAGCCGCCATAGCTTCGCCGGAGATCGCGCGCCAAGATCGGCCAGCATGCCGCTCGCGTCATGCGTGGACACGCCGCGGACACACCCTGGCCACGCGCCACCCCACCGTCTCCCTCTCGCTATGGCCCCGCTAGCAACGCGTTGAGCACCGCCTTGACACCACGACTCCACCAGACACGCTCGGAACCGCGACCCTGGACCGCCGCCACCGGAGATGACGACACGATCCCGTGAACGCCGCCGCCAGACATGGAAGCAATGCGAGCGCCACAGACGCCGCCCGACCGTGCCGTCACCGCCATTAGCTTCACCTGGACGTGTAGAGCACTGCTGCACCCTCGCCAAGCTCAACCGCTTGCCGGAATCGCCGTGCCCATGTCAACCTCAACCCTGCCCCGCAGTACCCTCTCGATTCTATAAATAGAGCATTCACTGGACGAAGCTGAGCACACCAATCCACTCTCCTCCCATCCATGCTTCTCCTCGCACCATTAGCTACCCCAATCGTCACCGGAGCAAGCCCAATTTGGTGATCGGAGCCGCCAGTACCCGGAGATCGCCGCCGTCGATTGGAGCTTCCCCACGCCTCGCCACTGCTACAGGCTGCCTCGCCATCGTCTACCACTTCCTCGCGCACACTGCCAACCCTCGCCGGACCTCTGGTTAGCTCCCTGACCCCCTAGGCTCGCCGCCAGACCCTCGGCATCTCGCCGGAGAAGACGATGGCCCTGCGCTGTCCGATTCTGTTTTAATCCAACGCCTCTGGTTGATGCGTACCGATTCGGTGTTTATGAGCCACTGACAGGCAGGCCCCACCCTGTCAGGCAGCCCACGCGTCTGTGGACCGTGGTGGGCTGGGCAGGCCATTAGTTTAAATCTGGCCCGTTAGAATTTTTCACGCCGGCCCGATTAATTCAAAATCTGTTTAATTAAATTCAAACCATTTCAATACTGGCTCCAACTTTGAAATTCAATAAAATCTGTTTGGCTTGGCCAAATTTAACAAATTTCATATTGTTGGAAAGCTACTGCAAAGATCTACAATATGCCACTAGTCCCACCTCAAGGTCTGTTGCAGAATTAATCTGATAAAAAGATGAAGGCAAGGACTTTTCCATATTCAAATAATTATTAAAAATCAACCAAAATAGATAATAAGTTAATTCCAACTCCAATAGCTCACATTTGACTTACACTAATTGTTTCTGCAAGAAAATGGTGTGGTCACTTTGCATGATCATGCCCTAGTTTAATTAATGGACAATATGGCTAGTTTATTTAAGTGATATTGTCCAAAACTAGTATGCAAATCATATGAAGTATTTTACTTCATTTAAATCTTGTCCCAAATGAATTCATGAGATGTTTGAAACCCTGGACAAACACTCTTATATAAAATACTTGGAGATTTAAATCATTAGTAGAATTATTAAATGGTATGAGGTGGTCTACCTCATTTAAATCACTTTCTCAAATGATGATAATGAATGTTTGACTTAGGTCAATATAAATTTATGCATGATTATTTGAGAAATTAAATCTTAAGAAGATTTCAATGAGAGGAAATTATTTCTCAAGAACCCTATGGAAACTATCATTTACATATTAAATAAAAGGAAGTTCTTTCTCCTCAAGCAACACAACTAATGCACCCTAACTAGATTAATTGTGTGCTTAGAATAGTTTGTGTGAATATATGTGATGTATGGAATAGCCATTGAATTAGTTGAGTGATTATACTCGTATTTCAAATTTAGACACTAGCACCGGAGAATACCCGGAGGAAGAAGGTTGCTACCAAGAAGAGGAGGAGGAGAACTTTGAGAACTACCGAGGCAAGCTAATATTCTTGCAAAGTGCAAAGCCCTTTGGGGCAAGGCACCATGAGTCTTATCTTTCCTTACCATAAGCCTATCCCAAGTTCTACCTTACAAGTTTTTGCTTGTTTATTCAAAGAGTTGCTTTTATAGTTAACTTTGGTCTAAGTTAAGGATGGTTGCTAGAGTAGTAAAGTTATTCTCAATCTAGCAAAGCAAGATATAGCCCCTCATGATTTAGAGCTAGTGCTAATGATTAAAACTTGACTACTCTCGATGGGAACAATGTGACTTGAACTGAATTTTGAAACCTTGGAATGATGAAGCATTCTATTGAATGAGTTTTGAAGGTGAATATGACAAAGAGAAGATGGTGATTTTTGATAAAACTGATATTGGTTTGAATGCGATACCTTTCCAATATTGAGTACCCCCACAATACCTGATTATGGGTAGGGCTTAAATGGAAGTTTATGCATCTTAGTATGGGTTCCCTCTGAACACACATCATAGGGGTTATGCTTGAGGCTGCCTCCGTTGTTGAGAAATGATGTGAATTGAGGTGAATTGTACGACCAAGCCCTGTGCAGTTCCCAGGTTGACAGTTGGTCTTCACTGGGAGGCCAAGCTCATGGGGAGAGGTGCTCATACTAGGATTTGTAAGTGAAAGGTTATGGTTGATGATCCGCGTACTGTGTTACGATGATTCGGGGTAATCCCGATGGATGAAATCAAATGTTGTGGCACAAGTGTGCAACCTCTGCAGAGTGTCAATCTATTCGAATAGCCGCGTCCACGGATACGGACGGTTGGAAAGGCCATACAGTTTCCAATGTCAAATTCCTGAAAAATGATGGTGAAATGAATTGTGAAGTGGTGAATTGAATTGAAATCACCACTTGAAGGGTGGGAATGACACTAATGTTCCCACTTGAGTTAGTTAGCACATGAATAAGGTTTTACTCAAATACTTGTGAACTAAAATTAGCTTTATGCAAATAAACTAGAGCTTAGCAAACCTTACTAGAAATGTCTAGCACTTACACTAGTATTAGTTTGCGAGTACTTGAAGTACTCACGGCTTTGTCCCTGGCTATTCAAATGGCCAGAGTATGAAGATGAACAAGGAGATGACCAGCAGGACGCCTACGACAACTAGGAGTCTTCCGACGTCAAGCGTTGGCCTGTGGACTAGAAAGTCCTTGTATCTTACGCTTCCGCTATGAACTTGTGTTTGTTCGTTGATCAATAGATCAACTATTCGTGTAATATGGATGATGTGATTCCAATTGTAAGACAATATGGTTTGTAATGAATAATGACTGTGATACTTAACTATTATGTCTCGCAACAACAATATTCCTGGGATTGCGATGTATGACATAATAGGCATCCGGACTTAAAAATCCGGGTGTTGACACCGCTCCACTCTAATGGCATAGCGTAGTCTTCACATGGGTAGACAAACTAAACCTACTGCTATACATGAGAGAAGGCCAGCCTCTCCTTCCCCTTCCACTCCGGCCGGCAAAGCCGCCAGTGTAAAGGGGGAGGAGAGCCGGGGCGACTGAGGCAGCTCTCGGACAAGAGGGAGGTAGAGAGAGAAAGGAGGGGGATGAGAGCCCTAATTAAGTAACAGTAAAATGTAACCACCTAGGAGCTTTCACAGCGATTTGATGGTTTTAACCTTTCGATTTTAGCTTTAAACGTCACAGATTACTCTGCCGCTCCACCGCGCGTCTCTGATTCTTTTCACCCTCGCTCTATGTGCGTTCCGGTCAGCCCCACGTTACTGGGCTGCTACTCTGCAGATCAACCTAGGCGCAATCTCATGAGTCGGGCCATCGTAGTGTCCAAATGGCCCAATTGAACTGCTTTAGTCAACTAGACCCAATATAATCTGGAATGCAACTTCCCTACTTGGTGCAAGCGACAACGCCTGCCGCGGAGGGGTAATGGGGATAGCTCTCGCCTGTCTGCCTTCCATGGGACGTGGAGGGCTCATGCCTCTCCCTCTCCTCTACCAGGCTCGATCTGCCGTTAACGACCTTCTCTGTTCTCTGGCGTGGCAACGCTTACGGCGGTAATCCAAGCTGCGGTTTTAGTGCGAGATTGAACTCATTTGCGAATTGTGACCAAGCGACCATAAGAGGATGGGAGGATATGGCGTCACCTCCTCACCATAGCAGCAATTTGTGTCCTCAGCAACCTCGCCGAATCAAACAATATTTCTCTGAACACCTTCGTCTCCTAGGTCTTCGATCCATCACTATTGTACAGATAACATGAAATTGCTTTTCTTCTCTCCCAACGCCTTTTCCTGGTCTATCCTCTAGAAGGTGTTTTCTTATCTGCAATTGCTAAGGTGAATGTATTTTTTTTAGATTATTTACACTAACAACGTCATAATCTCCAGGGAGAGAATACTTCTGTAGTTATACTATGAGAGTATATTGTCAATTCCAAAAAACAGAATGCTTATTTTTCAATATGAACTAGCAGGGTAACCCGCGCATTTGCGCGCCTAGATTTACATATGCTTAATTTTCTATCATGTATATCATGGCAATTTCATTTTACTCTACAACTCTACTTTTTCAAAGTGTATCTTCCTAATTATAGAGATTTACTAAGATTTTAACCATACATCCGTAGCATGTACTTATATCTGCACCTTCTCTGCTAACCTTTAGCACAGCTTGTTTTATTATTATCCTATGTTATTTTTTTTCTGTTTTGCTTTCCGTCTCTGGCATGGACAACATCATCACCAAACTTCTTCAATATTGGTTAATTATTATTCTACCCATGAAGCCTCTCGGGTGTACACTCATTGAAATTCGTAACATGTTCAGTACATGCAGTTTGAACACTTAAACTCGTAACATGTTCGGTACATGCAGGGTGTACACTCATTGGTTCATTATTAGTCTATGAAGCCTCTTTCAATGTACTTTTGTCCATCAAACACATGTAAACGTTATGTTCTTGAACAGTTTTATGTTCATCTATCTAATTAAACTGTCCATGCAGGTTGATAATCTTAGGCCTGCTAGAATTTTTTTTTTGAAAGAATGACCAACAAAAAATAATTTTTGTACTCCTTGCAAATTTTACTATACGCTTTCTTAGTTTGTTTTATATTAAATTCACATATAAATTGAATGACTAATTTTAATGAAAAACATCAATTGAAAGTTTGTGGAATTCGTGAAGAACTAATAAAAGTAATTTTTAATTTTAGTCTTTGATTTTATATGTAGAAACAAATAAACTGTTAGCCTTGTGAAAGCTATTATCTATTTTTCATACCAACGTAACTCCAGATCCATTATGGTGAGATGCAGATTCTGCTTCGCACAGTGTTGATCGTCCCGCGCCCATGCAGGCACGCACGCATCCGCGCATCCAGAGTTGCTTGATTGTGCTGTCTCTTGCCGCGCCCGCGATGGATGTTCGGCATATCGATGGCACTTCTTCCTTGCATCCATCAGAGGAGGGGATCCTTGAAGAAGCTGGGGCGCATGCTGACGATGGGGATGGCCTGTTGAGCTCGGCCAGAAACATCACGACCACGGCCTCCTGATCCATTAGGCTAAGCTGCAACTTCTGCTTCTCGCACGTTAATGATGATCGTGTCCATCAGCTCCGCCGGCAGTTAATCCTTATGCCGCTCGCAACAGGCAATGTCAATCTACAAAATATCCGGCCAACCGGCCGATCGATGATATGTCGTTCCTTGACACATCCTATTAATAGATCCTTGAAGATTTTTGGGCCTATGAAGAGCTGATGATGGCGCCGTGGAGCTGGCTCGTTCTTGACCTTGGTGCTGTACTTTTTAAAAGACACCAATCTGTTCAGTGGATTAGATCAGATGACCTGATGTAACGAAAACTGATTAGAATGATACCAACAAAATAACCTGAGAAGTGCATCGTTCTTCGGGGTAAAGGCAAGATAAATATTGGTGAACTGCATCAGCTTGGACGGCCTACCGCGGCGTTGGCAGGGCAGCATGACGGGTCTGGGCTTGGAGTTGATCCTCACGGTCTGACCCGAGAGAAATCGATCAATGTCGATGTCTGGCTGGACGACGCCGATGTGAAGAGAGGCCATCTGTGCTTCGTAGGGAAAACAAAGCGACCTTCTCCTTCTTCCTCCCCTTCCTCATCTCTCTATCCATAGTTCTAGGATCCAAACATCAAGAATTCAATCCAATCTATCAACAGTTCCAACTTTCATCAGTTAAAGTATAAAAAAAAATTCATCGTAGATTAGTGTGGAAGGAAAAGAAAGCTTAGACTAAAGGCCCTGGAGTATGTTGAATTTGTAGGACTACCATGGATCTAGCGTCATGTACTGTGCATCGGCCATGTATGCTGGCGAAGAGATAGCTTGCGTAATCATGGCTTGTCAGCCCGGCCGGCCGTCGTCGTTCGCGCAGAAGCGTGCAGCGGCGAGGTTGCCTCTATGCTAGGATGTGGACGTAGGCGGAGAGGTGCAGCCGCCAGGGAGGAATACCATTAGGGCTGCCAACAAAGCGAAAGCCCTAGATTTTCTATCTTACCGAAAGCCCTGGAAGCGTGCTGTCTCTCTCTAGCGCTACTTTTCTCTTTTCTCTTCCAATCTAAACCGTTTCTTTCTTGCTGTTTAATCTGGGCCATTGTTTGTTTGTTGTTTTAATTATATAATAGATTGCGTACTAGACTGAAGTAAAAAAAAATGGTGTACTGATGGACATGCCGTTATAGTTTTCTTATTCCATATTTTCTGATGTTTAATCTCAATCCTAGAAGGCAAGCTATGATACGAGATTCCATTGAAACTGAGATTCATGTCTCATGGACACGACAGTAACTTTTTTATGGCAGATTTATTGATTTTGGACCTCAATCGATCCTGGAGGGTGAGTTCTCAATGATGCTTGTTATAATGGCTGAGCTAAGAAACTTAAGATTAGAAGATTGGAAAGATAAGGACTCCCGATGTTTAGGACGATTGGTATAACAATTTATTTGAAAAACATTGTCTCCATCCGGCACTGAAAGCTCTTAAAGATAGGATGACAAAAACAAAACTGCGGTATGCATGTCTTGAAGTTACTAGCTTCATATTTAGTGATCTTACTATTAGCTCTTTGTATTTGTGTTCCCCATTTGCACAGGAAGAAAATGTCGGCCTTGTTATGCAGGCAGAAAAAATTGCAGAAATGCTTTGTGAATAAGAGCAAGCCTTGAGGGTAAAAAAACTAGGATCCTTAACACGCACTTATTTACTAATGTTCATGTTTTTCAGCATGCCCCTTCTCCAAATCACCATGCATTGTGCATTCAAACACACATTTTATATAGCTTCCAGAGGTATGCTCCCCTCCATTTGATGTTACTAATACAAAGCAGCTGTGGAGGAGGCTCTTTTCCACTAGTGGAGAAGAGGCCTTTGGACCCAAGCAAATGACCCACTGCTGAACCAAACCGGGTCCAATGCCCCCATTGGACCCGGTTCGTTTCTGCCCAGGACGACCCCACCCGCTGGCGCCTGTCCTGTAGCGGCCTTTGGACCCGGTTTGTATGACAAACCGGGTCCAAAGGTCCACCCGCAGGGCGCGCCAGGCCGTGTCAGCCTGGGGAACCCTTTAGTCCCGGTTTGTATGACAAACCGGGTCCAAAGGCCCCCTCTGGCTATATAACCTTGCCCCTGCCCAAGTGTGAGCCACACTTAGCCATTTTTTCACTATCTTCACAAGAGGGTGTATTGCTCTCCTCTCTTCTTCACATGCACAAGAGGTGTTTGATGAAATGCTTAAGAGGATTTGCCACTTGAGTTTACACAAATCAAGCCACACTTAACTTGCTTTTTTCTTCTTCATCGAGGTTAACAACTTTATCCTTTTCATCTGCAATTGATAAAATGCATGTGTATATATACATCGTGATGTTCTGTAATGGTTTTGATCAGCTTAATTATATCATGCAGATGAATCGGCAATGGATGTACATTGACCGACGGTTTGACGAGTTCACTGCGGGCCTGGATAATTTTATGGCCGTGGCGGAGGCAAACAAACATGGTGGCTTCATGTATTGTCCATGTGTGGACTGCAAGAATACCGTAAATTACGCTCGCTCGAGTCTCATTCACAGCCACCTTCTGCGATCCGGTTTCATGCCCAGTTACTATTGTTGGACCAAGCACGGAGAAATAGGGGTTATGATGGAAGACAATGACGAAGAGGAAGAGGATGATGACGGTTATCCCAATTTCCCTGAATACGATGATACTGCAGAAGGCAATGAAGACAATGAAGTAGAAGATCAAGAGGCACCAGATGAGCCTGCTGATGATGATCTTGGCCGGGCCATTGCTGATGCAAGGAGAGAATGTGAAACTGAAAAGGAAAGGTTGGCCTTCGACAAGATGATAGAAGATCACAACAAATTGTTATACCCAACTTGCGAAGATGGCCATAAAAAGCTAGGCGGCACACCTGGAATTGTTGCAATGGAAGGCAGAGAACGGTGTCACTGACTCAGGATTTGGAAAGTTGCTGACAATAATTAAGAGGAAGCTTCCAAGGGGTAACGAATTGCCCGCCAGTACGTACGAAGCGAAGAAGATTGTCTGCCCTCTAGGATTAGATGTGCAAAAGATACATGCATGCATTAATGACTGCATCCTCTACCGCGATGAGTACGAGAATTTGGATGCATGTCCGGTGTGCACTGCATTGCGGTATAAGATCAGACGAGATGACCCTGGTGATGTTGAGGGCGAGCGCCCCAGGAAGAGGGTTCCTGCCAAGGTTATGTGGTATGCTCCTATAATACCACGGCTGAAACGCTTGTTCAGAAATAAAGAGCATGCTAGGTTGTTGCGATGGCACAAAGAAGACCGTAAGAAAGACGTGATGTTGAGGCACCCTGCTGATGGCTCCCAATGGAGAAAAATCGATAGAGAGTTCCCAAACTTTGCACAGGATGCAAGGAACTTACGGTTTGGTCTCAGGACAGATGGCATGAATCCTTTTGGCGAGCAGAGCTGCAGCCATAGCACCTGGCCTTGTGACTCTTTGTATATATAACCTTCCTCCTTGGTTGTGCATGAAGCGGAAGTTCATTATGATGCCAGTGCTCATACAAGGCCCGAAGCAACCCGGGAACGACATTGATGTGTACCTGAAGCCATTAGTCGAAGAACTTCTACAGCTGTGGTCCCTAGCAGGTGTACGTGTGTGGGACGAGCACAAGCAGGAGGAATTTGACCTAAGAGCGATGCTTTTCGTAACCATCAATGACTGGCCTGCTCTTGGTAACATTTCAGGACAGTCAAACAAGGGATACAATGCATGCACACACGGTTTACATGAGCTCGAAGGTGATTATTTGGAAAAAGGTCGAAGGTCGTGTACAGGGCATCGTCGATTTCTTAGGCTTACCCATCCCGTAAGAAAGAAAGGCAAGCATTACAACGGTGAGGCTGATCACCGGAGGAAGCCTCCCCATCGTGATGGTGTTGATATATTTGGTATGGTCAAGGATCTAGATGTAATATTTGGAAAGGGTCCTGGCGGACGGTCTGTTCCGAATGACGATGCCGGACACGCGCCCATGTGGAAGAAGAAATCTATATTTTGGGATCTACCCTATTGGGAAGTCTTAGAGGTCCGCTCTTCAATCGATGTGATGCACGTGACGAAGAATCTTTGCGTGAACCTGCTAGGCTTTACGGGTGTGTACGGGAAGACAAAAGATACACCGAGAAGCACGGGAGGACCAGCAACGTTGGAAAGACCCCAAAATGCGTCACGAGAGAGTTTTATGACGTTTTTTATCCATCTAAGCTCTTACAAAAGCAGAGAAGGAAATATTGTTTGAATGTCTTAGCAGTATCAAGGTCCCGTCTGGCTTCTCCTCCAATATAACGGGAATAATAAATATTGAGAAGAAAACATTCCAGAACTTGAAGTCTCATGACTGTCACGTGATAATGACACGATTGCTTCCGATTGCATTGAGGGGGCTTCTAGCGGAAAAGGTTCGACTGCCCATTGTGTAGCGATGTGCATTCCTCAATGCAATTTCTCGAAGGTAATAAATCCAGAAATTCTACCGAGGTTGCGTAATGATGTGGTCCAATGTCTCGTTAGTTTTGAGCTGGTGTTCCCACCATCCTTCTTCAATATTATGACACATCTCCTCGTTCACCTGGTCGATGAGATTTCCATTCTCGGTCCCGTGTTTCTACACAATATGTTCCCCTTCGAGAGGTTCATGGGAGTCTTGAAGAAATATGTTCATAACCGTGCTAGGCCGTAAGGAAGCATCTCCAAGGGCTATGGAACAGAGGAGGTCATTGAATTCTGTGTTGACTTTATTCCTGACCTTAACCCGATTGGTGTTGGCGACTCGCGGCAGGAAGGGAGACTAAGTGGAAAAGGCACGCTAGGAAGGAAATCAATGATATGTAGGGACGGGATTTCTTTGACTCAAGCACACTACACAGTCCTACAAAGTTCCACATTGGTGGCTCCGTATATCGGTGACCACAAGAACTTTCTACGCTCCCCAACCCGGGCGGTCGAACGATTGGATTAGACGTGAACACATGTCGACTTTCGGCGGTTGGTTGCAAAAACATCTCCTGAATAACGAACATATTGAAGATCAGTTGTACTTGCTGGCCCGAGACACCATCTTCGACTGTAGTGACTTTCCAAGGGTACGAGATAAATGGGACTCCATTTTACACGATCGCCCAAGATAAAAAGAGCACCAACCAAAACAGTGGTGTCCGCTTTGATGCAATAATGAATGAAGGCCCAAATGACACATATTATGGTTACATAGAGGATATATGGGAACTTGAGTATGGACCTTCTTTTAAGGTCCCTTTGTTTAGGTGCAAATGGGTCAACAAAACAGGAGGCGGGGTTCGTAGACAAGTTGTATGGAATGACAAGTGGATCTCAACAATCTTGGGTATAGAGACGAACCATTCGTCCTAGCCAAGGATGTGGCCCAGGTTTTCTATGTGAAGGATATGTCTACCAAACCAAGAAAAAGGAAACATAAGGAAACAAATACATCAAACGATGAGCCAAAGCGCCACATAGTTCTTTACGGAAAAAGAAACATCGTGGGAGTGGAGGACAAGACAGACATGTCGAAGATTATAATCGGTTTGATGAAATTCCACCCTTCAGAGTGAACATTGATCCAAGCATCAAGTTAAATGATGAAGATGCTCCATGGTTACGGCCGAAGAAGATTAATTAAATGATGAAGATGCTCCATCATCAAGTTAATTGAAGAATGTTCATGGCACAAATGAGTATCTCAACATGGCAATCAATTTCCCATTTATTTTTGTGTAATCATGTAACTCGTATGTAAGATATTAAAAGTGGAGATGCGCCACGGGAGATTTCCCAACCCTTTCCCCAACACCGTTAGATGAGATGTAGTCGTTCAGGGCTTGGCAAGGCGTATCGATGCTCCTTTTATAGGCACGGCACCTCTTCTACTTTGTCTTGTTCCTTCGACGGGCGTCGTGCGCTACATGCTTTATCTCATCGAGCGGTGCGTCCACCCATGCGTTCTTATCCTGCCGACATCTTTAGTCCCGGTTGTACCCACCAGCCGGGACTAAAGGTTACCCACACGTCCTTATCCCACCGACAGTTTTGTTAGATGACACAAAAAAGGATCTTTAGTCCCGGTTGTACCCACCAGCCGGGACTAAAGGTTACCCACACGTCCTTATCCCACCGACAGTTTTTGGCGCCACTGCGTTCCCGCCTATTTTTCTTCCCGCGCTTTCCACTGCTTCCCGCCTCCGTCCTCCCGCCATTTTTTCACTATATATATGTTGGCTTGGCCTCCATTTACATATCACATCTAGACTCATATCTGCAAACCTCATCACCAGGTCACATGGCTTCCATCGTATCTCTAACCCTCCGGGAGGCGGAGGCGCGTTGCGCGTCGAACTACCCCTGCCCGCCGGGCTACCGCGTCCCTACCGGCTGGTTGCTGAGCGTCGGAGGGGTACCGGTCCCTCCTGTCCCTCTAGGTGTGGCGCGCGAGATGGCCATCACGAACCACTACTACTTCGAGCTCACGCCAGAGCAGCGGAGGAATCCCCAGTGGCATCCCGACTACAGCCCGACTTGGGAGAGCTTCTTCATCAATCGGCGTGAGAGGGCGCTCGCCAGGCACGAGGAGGGCGGCCCGCCTCCTTCGAACTTCAACGAGGCCGGCCGTCGGCTGTGGTGGCGCGACCGAACTCTCCAGGGCGTCATGGCCCACCGTGGCCCCCGCCTGCGCTACCCTCAGTCCCAGCCCACGCGTGCTCTCCCGCCGAGGTTTGACTACCGCGACCCCGATGCCAGCGACGATGATGACGGCGACTACGACGACTACAGTGGCGAGTACTATAGGGCTAGGCACGAGTATGACTGAATGACTCGAACAGTCGAATCTGGCCATGTATCTTAATTAATTTTCAGTTGAGCTAGGCACGAGTACTATAGGGCTAGGCACGAGTACTATCTGGCCATGTATCTTAATTAATTTTCAGTTGAGTTCTGTACTTTAATTCCACATGTAATCTGGCGGGAAACTTTTCTCATCATCAGCGTCTGCCACAACGACTTTATTGAAAATACAATAAAATAGATAAACAACTAGTCTAGTCGATCTACTCGTCGTCGGAGGTTGTCTCGGTCCAAATGTCGTCCCACCGAGGGTCGTTGTCGGCGCGTCGGAAGCGCGCGCCGCCAGCTCCGGGGTGTTGTACGTGCCGAGGGTGAGCCGGAAGCCACCGGCACGCATCTCGGCGTAGAACCTACCGTTCGGCCGCGCTCGGACGCCACGGAAACCGGACGAGCCGCGACGGCGCGGCGGCATCCCGGCGACGAATGAACGGAGGCGACGGCGACATGTGGTTCCGCGCGCACGCGGCGCTTTATAGCACAGCGACGCGGCAAGTTTGGCGACAGGTGGCGCGGGGAAGCGGCGGGCGTGGCACGTGGAAGCGGCGGCGACAGGTGGCGCGGGGAAGCGGCGGGGCGTGGCACGTGGAAGCGGCGGCGACAGGTGGCGCGGGGAAGCGGCGGGGCGTGGCACGTGGAAGCGGGATCTACACGTCGCACGGCGGTGGCGGCGGGGCGAGGCACGTGGAAGCGGCGGCGACACGTGGCACGGGGAAGGGACACGTGTGGCGGTGGCGGTGGTGGGCAGTACACGGCGGTGGCCCGTACATGGCGGTGACGGTGGTGGCCAGGCGGTGGCGGTGGCGGTGGTGGGCAGTACACGGCGGTGCCGACGGTGGCCAGTACACGGCGGTGGCGGTGGTGGGCAGGCGGTGGCGACAGTGGCCACTACACGGCGGTGACGGTGGTGGCCAGGCGGTGGCGGTGGCGGTGGTGGGCAGTACACGGCGGTGCCGACGGTGGCCAGTACACGGCGGTGGCGGTGGTGGGCAGTACACGGCGGTGGCCCGTACATGGCGGTGGCGGCGGGGCGAGGCACGTGGAAGCGGCGGCGACACGTGGCACGGGGAAGGGACACGTGTGGCGGTGGCGGTGGTGGGCAGTACACGGCGGTGGCCCGTACATGGCGGTGACGGTGGTGGCCAGGCGGTGGCGGTGGCGGTGGTGGGCAGTACACGGCGGTGCCGACGGTGGCGGTACACGGTGGTGGCGGTGGTGGGCAGCGGTGGCGATAAAGGGCCACTACACGGCGGTGACGGTGGTGGCCAGGCGGTGGCGGTGCGGTGGCTTTTTTTCATTTGAAATAAGGCGGGAATGAAATTTTTTAAAAAAATTGGCCTTTGGACCCGGTTTGTATTACAAACCGGGACTAAAGGCCTTTTTTGCGCGCGCAGCGAAAACGCAGCAAAAAAGACCTTTAGTCCCGGTTTGTTTTACAAACCGGGTCCAAAGGGGTCTGGGCCCGGTTTGTAAAACGCACCGGGTCCAAAGGGGGGCACTATAATCGTCGCCCCTTCGTCTCCGCGGAGATCAATCCCGCGGAGACGAAGGCAAACGACGCCGCCAAAGCTGCCGCCGTGCCGCGCCGCCGCCGTTCGCCGTGCACCGCGCCGCCGCCGTCCGCCTCCTCTCCGCCGGCCGCCACCGCGCCGCCGTCCGCCTCCTCCACGCCGCGCCGCCCGCCTCCGTCTCCTCCACGCCGCGCGCCGCCGCGCCCGCTGCGCCGCGCCGCCGCCGTCGTCCGCCTCCTCTCCACCGCCGCCCGCCGCGCCGCCGCCGTCCGCCTCCTCTCCACCGCCGCCGCCGTCCGCCTCCTCCACGCCGCGCCGCCCGCCTCCCCTCCGCCGGCCGCCACCGCGCGCGCCTCCTCCTCGGCAAAGGTGAGCCCGGCCCCCCGGCCACATCCCCTTTTTTTTTTTTTTTTTTTTTTAATTTGTTAGATTATAGTGTAGTTAGTTTGTTAGAAAAATTAGTGTAGTTAGTTTGTTAGTAAAATTTAGTGAAAAAAAAAATAGTGTAGTTAGTGTGTTAGAAAAATTAGTGTAGTTAGTTTGTTAGTAAAATTTAGTGAAAAAAAAAATAGTGTAGTTAGTGTGTTAGAAAAATTAGTGTAGTTAATTAGTTTGTTAGTAAAATTTAGTGAAAAAAAAAATAGTGTAGTTAGTGTGTTAGAAAAATTAGTGTTAGTAAAATTAGTTAGAGAAAAGTTAGAAAATTAGTTAGTTAGTGTTAGTAAAATTAGTTAGAAAAAAGTTAGTAAAATTAGTTAGGAAAAAGTTAGAAAAGTTAGAAAATAGATTCATTTGTGTCGGCGCCGCCCCCCGCGCGCGCCGACGACTTAGACCGTGGCGGTGCCGAGTCCGTAGCGGTGCCGCCGCGACATAGACTTAGGGTCGCGAAATAGAGAAAGAGCGAGCGAGGAGGAGCGCCGAGTCCGTGGCGGTGCCGCATCGCCGGCGCCCCTGCCGACGCCCCCAAAACAGGGTCGTGGAACGCGGCGTTAGTACAAAAGTAGTGAAGTTTTTTATTTAGCACAATATCATGTTTTTTATTTATATTAGTATACATATATGATTTGTTTTCGTAGCTACGATGCCGCGACAGCGACAGCCGGCGGGCCGTGGTCTGACTCTCACCGAGGAGATGGAGCAGATGGGGGAGGTCCGGGACTGGGCTCCGCCGGGGTGGCACTGGGAGGTCTTAGCTTCCGGGTCGCGCACCTTGGTGCGGAATCCGGGTCCCGTTGTCGACCCGGATATTCTTTGGTGGAGGTCTTATGGGCCACGGTAGTTTCAGAGGGAGCCGGCCCCGCCGGAGGAGGTAGCTCAGCGCATTGAAGCGGAGGACCAGCACGTTCGCCGTTACATGTACGCGTTAGACAACATGTATAGGACCGGATGGAGCGTTATGCGGGGATCTCATGTTAGCTATGCTCCCGTTGTTGTTCCGTGGCTTTGGGGGCACACCCAGCGCGGCTCAGGACCCGGTCGGCGCCCTCTAGGACCCGGTCTGCGCGGTTGAGTGGTTGTAGTAGTGATTGATATGTATTAGGGTTAAATAAACATGAACCCGATCTATGTATGCATGTAACTGCAGTATCTGCTTTCAGCACTATATTATCGATCCTTAGTTAAGAACTACACATATGTAACTCCATTTTCAGTTTTCTCGCATTATCCTTAATTTGATCATATGATGGTTCCTATGTATAGCTTGCAGTGTCGTTGTAGAAAGCATGGAGAGAGATGAAATTCAAGAAAATTTCATGGAGGAACTCATAGCAAACGGTACTGGATGATCGCGACGACGACGTTATTCCAGATGATGGCGGTGACGATGTCACCGCAACTTATTTGAATGCCTCCGGTGAGGGAGCGGAGGATATTGAGGAAGAAGATCCTAGTGGCGCCGGTGAGGAACAAGATCATCATAATGGCTCCCGAACTGTAGTTATCACCGAGGTATATAAATTAATTAAGCCGCTGTTGATCGACTAGATGCATTAACTAATGAAATTGTACTGACTATGAACTATTTCTTTTTTAGCCCTCCGGATCGAGCACTTCGTCGGACAAGGCGAGGAAGCGAGGCCCGGCCAAAAAGTTGGATGACGGTGTTAGGCACGACATCACCCACATCGAGAATGATGGTAAACCGATTGCTCCGAGAGAAAGGTGCAAAGGCATTTATAGCTCAATGCGGAGTGCTTGTTAGGGACCACGTCCCGATCACCGTTCGAGAATGGCACAAGCCGAAGGGACTAGTGCTGTCTGGCAGAGGAAGAAGCTCAAGGTCTTTATATCGATGATGTAGCCAAAAACAGCATTATGAACAAGCTCATGGCACATTTCAACATAGTACCCGAAGAGGGGGGTGACGCTGAGAAGGCCAAGATGGAGCAGGCCCTCCGCGAGTTTGGCAAGAAGAAGATGGCCGAACTATTCAAGAGCCACAAGAAAAGATTGCGCCGCCTTATCAAGTTAAAGAAGACTCCGGACAGTGAGAAGGTAAAAAGTCACCGGGACGAATTCGTGAAGTACAGCACGGAGTCGAAGAATTTTTGAGAAGGTCGGAAATAAATAAGGCAAATGCTGCGTTGAAGCTATATCACCAAATTCGGGTCCAGGTGGATACAGTGGCTAACCGTCCTAAGTGGGAGGCAGCTGAGGCGGAACCGACCAGTAAAGGGATCAGATTAGGGACACACGGTTGGATCGAACGGTGCAAGGAGTGGTTCTACGGGATTGGGGGAACGTTGGATCCGTAAACAGGGAAGTGCATCTATAAGAAAGCTCATCTCGAAGGTTCCCATTGATGCCCTGGAAAAGGCACATAGGGACGTGGAGGCGGGGTTGTTCCAGCCCGAAAGAGAGAACGATGAGCTGACACGCGCCCTTGGGAACAAAGAACACGGCGGACGAACACGAGGCACAGCAGGCTCCGTTCCGTGGAAGTATGGCTTTCTGCGGAAAGGAAGAGATTTCACGATAAAAGCCATGAGAGGAGGAAGGCAAGGGAAACAGACCGCCTGGCTAACTTAGAGGAGGGTATGAGCACCATGCAAGCCCAATTAACCATGGTAACCCAAGTACTTACATCTCAGATGGCTCGGGGCAGGCTGTAGATCCCGCACCGCTCAATGCCATCGCCCCGCCGCAATCTCAACCACACCGGAAAAGCAGCGTGGCTTCCTCTCACAGGTGGATAATGATGATGATGATGACCAGGTGGTCGAGCCTCCTCGCCACCCCCCGTGGATGATCTCACCGAGAGCCGTCCTTGTGAGCTGCATGTTAAAGTTTTCAACCTATCCTTCAGGGCGGCGGTCGGCATCCTCTTACCTACAAGGTCTTACCATTGCCGTCCGGTCCAAGACGACTTTGTCGTTGTGATGGTGGATGAAGTGTTGAGAGAGTATGAGGGGTTGGTGCTTGAGCACCCTGCAGGTGAAGCTGGGGAAATCAACGCACTGGCAGAAGCCCGGAGAACCCCCGTGCAATGGCGGAAGGAGAACATTGTGTTTCCAGGTGAGAAGCCAACAAGCAGGCCACCTCCGCCTCCTCCGCCACCTCAGTCTCCTCCGCGTGATGATTCTCCTCTCGCGCGATGATGATTCCCCTATCCATGACCAGTCTCCTCCGCGTGAAAATACTCCGCCGCCTCCTCCTCCTCGTCAAGAGACTCCGCCGCTTCCACCTAAGCAAAAGAGGAAGCGGTCCGCGGCACCTCCTACAGCTCCGAAGAGATCATCAACTCCAATGAGGGAACAGACTCCGAGTTGTTGCCACATGAGCAGATCGAAGAGCAAAAGGCGTTTCTTGCAACTGCGCCGAAGAAGATGTTTATTCCACCGCAGCATGCTGAAGCACTTTGCCGAGACGAGAATGAAGAGACCTGAGCTGAGAGCTGATTATGACCGCTCTCTTGGACAGTCCTCTAAAGCGATGAAAGAAGCAAAAAGTCGCCCAGCTTGGACAGCAGGACATTCAGTGCCGCACCCCACTTCATCGTGGAGCCATATCATGATCCAGAGACGGCATCGATGATCGAACGGGCGGCTAGAGCTCAGGGAGCATCGGTTGAGTACGAAGATTACTATCCGACGGCTCAAATGGTAAACAAGTATAGATACGGATCTGATCTCGTCAAACTCGGCGAGCTCGCGTCTAGGGACTCAGATGCGAAGGTTGCATGACCGGTACCTGAAAGCCTGTCGAAGAGGTGATCGCTACCTCACGTTGTATCTTAGAGATGAGCATTACTTCCGGGGAAGACGAGATAAACATTGACGTAGAAGAACTGTTTCAGTTATTCAATCAAGACGCCCTCGACAAAGCTGTCATCGCTTGCTACCGCCTGTAAGTGATTTATTTGTGTAATTAAGTTTGTAGCTCATTCATTTGCACTAACAATTATCCTCATTATATTCTTTGTGTACGCTATACATTTAATTATGCAGAATGAAGAAGGCTGGAATACAAAAGAGGCAAGCTCCTACCGCTGGGGTTCATAGACCCAAACACAGTTCATGAAGTTACGGTTCGAGACTTCGCCAAGGACACAGAGGACAACATCGTAATGTTTTTAGAGAAGCAAGCAGACAAAGAGGATATATTCTTTCCCTACAACTTCAAGTGAGTGTTATATATAACATACATTATGCTTGTGCACCTTCCACTTTATTCTCGTAATCATTGAGCTATGCTTGTGCAGTTTCCATTTTATTCTCCTAATCATTGATCTTCACCTTGGAGTCGTAAACGTCATGGACTCGAAACGTAAAGAATATGCGGAATGGGCGGACATGGCTGCAATCCTCCTTAGGTAGTTTCAATCAATTTCGTATTGGCATCTTCATCTGCTCTAATTCGAAGATATCATCAACTAATCAATTACTCATTTACTCATTATTTTTTGCCGGGCAGGGCTTGGAAACGGTTCATCAATACTGTTCCGGGTGAATGGAAACCGGAGCTTACATTTAGAGATTACCCTGTAAGTAGTACTATATATATAGCTATGTCCGTGAAACTTTATATATGATATTTACTTTCAATACGATGCTTGATTATTAGTTTGATCGAACTATTTTTTCGTAAAGTGTATGAGGCAGGAAAAAGGGAATAACTTATGTGGATACTACGTCTGCACCTTCATGCGTGACATGTCCTGTCCCAAGGGTGGGGATGCCCAAATACACCACACTCGTGTACGATAACAAATTTTCACAATTAATCTTAATTAGTACCATCTATTGTATTGAGTTCCATTCATATATTGATCTCCTTTTTTAAATATAGATGACACGCCTGCGGGACACTCTCATAACAGCGGATCAAATAAAAGCAATTCAAGAGGAAATCGCGGGATTCTTTATTACCGAGGTCCTTACCCCAGGTGGAGAGCACTATCGGAAGATCGTGACGTCGGACGATATTCGTTCAGGAAAAGTTGTATTGTAAATATGCATGCATTACGTGTACTGTGTTGACTATGTCGTGTACTGTTGACGATGTCTATATATATTCATGACGATTTTTTGTGGTTTCTTGAATGATATATATATGCATTGCTGAAACTCTGCCGCGGCAAGGGAAACAGACTGTTTCTCTGCCGCGGCAGAGAAACGCTGGTACAGCCCAAATCTGTGCCGCGGCAGAGAAATAGCAATTCTCTGCCGCGGCAGAGGAACATAGGCCCGGTTCGTACCACGAACCGGGACCAAAGCCCTTCCAGCGCGAGCTCCCTGGTCGCACCACGTGTTGAGGCCTTTAGGCCCGGTTTATCTTTGAACCGGGACTAAAGGGTACCCCCTTTAGTCCCGCCTTGTTGGTCCCGGTTCAAGAACCGGGTCTAAAGGCCCAAATGGACCGGGCCTATTGCCCCGTTTTCCACTAGTGTTCCACATTTTAATCAAGGCGATCCATTGATCATATTATCAGCTATAGGTGTGATCTGGCTGAGAAGTTGCTCCTGCTTATTGGAATTGCATCTTCTGGTAGCTAGCTAGGTATGTTCTTTAAAATTCTAATTGATATTTTTCCCTAACAGAGCATGATAAATATCATACCTTATTGATATTGTTTGTTGGTCTTTTGATGGCCTCCGGATGTATATAAAGTATATTTTTTGCAAAATATAGTAAGCAATACATTCTGGTGAGCTACCAGTGTAGTTGTTAGAAGTGGCATAAATTGATATATATACTTTGTTATATGCGCTTCTCATACTCGTGTAGTTTTCTTTTCAACTACAAAGGACTACTTACACAAAAAAAACTACAAAGGACTACAGTTGGGGAAGAGAAATATGCAACATTTTATGTAGATCAATAGCGTAGCAAGGCACTTGATGTCGATTCAGCATTTTTGCAACATTTGAGGTGCCGTACATTAATTTTGTGATGACCCATCAACATACTTCCAAAAAATCCCAAAAATCACATATTTCATTCATTCAATACCCTTCCAAATGCAATTCATTCTTGGTTATTTCTCTCTGCATTTCTTTGTGTTTTGTAAAAGGTGCACGATGGCATTTTAGGTGACCTGAATTTTCTACAATGTGGATTTTTGTACGTCCAAGCAAATTAGGCTATCATGCATACGCAATATTATGGACAGAGGTGAGGGTCTAACCTGAGGTAGAAGGAGGCTGCAGGGAGGAACTCTCTCTCTCCTTAGGGTTACAGAAATAGAAGCACCTTATATAGATCAGGACTGGGCTGTGCCAGATGGGCCACACCAGAGAACAAGAAGACAACCCAACAGATACACCAACAGTTATCCAACACTCCCCCTCAAGATGGGTGATAGATGTCAATAATCCCAATCTTGGCACAGGCAAGATTACACTCCTTTGATCCCAGCCCTTTTGTTAAACAGTCTGCCACTTGTTATCCTGATCTCACATAAGCCAATGAGATAATCCATGAATCAATCTTTTCTTTAATAAAGAATCTGTCTATCTCCACATGTTTAGTTCACTCATGCTGGATAGGGTTGTTTGCTATGTTTATGGCACACATATTATCACACCACACTTTCAAGCTTCCTTGCCTTAAAATTTTCAGCTCTCTTAGAAGGTTTCGTACCCACAACATTTCACCTAGGCCCCGTGACATAGCTCTATACTCTGCTTAGGCTGTTGATTTTGAGACAACAGATTGTTTCTTACTTCTCCATGACACCAAATTTCCTCCAACAAAAACACAATACCCTGAGGTGGACCTTCGATCATATAAGCAGCTAGCCCAATCTGCATCACAATATCCATCTACATTTAAGTGTCCATTACTTTTAAATCACAATCCTTTTCTCGGAGTGCCCTTCAAGTATCTCAAGATTTTTTGAGCTACTTCCAAGTGTCCATCCCTCGGATCATGCATATAGCGACTCACTACACTCACTGCAAATGATATATCTGGTCTCGTGTGGCATAAGTATATTAGTCTTCCAACAAGTATTTGATATTTCTCCTTGTCTATGGGTTCTCCAGACTCTGATGTGATTTTATTATTTTGGTCAATAGGTGTTGAAGCCACTCGGCAACCCAGCATGCCCATATCATCTAAGAGATCCAATGTATACTTTCTTTGAGATAGTGATATCCCTTTTGACGATCTTGCAACTTCTATTCCAAGGAATTATTTTTGTTTTCCCAAATCTTTCACCTCAAAGGCTTGACTCAAGCATCCTTTTAGTTTTGCGATTTCCACATCATCATCTCCCGTGATAATAATATCATCAACATACACAACAAGGATAGTAATTTTCTGCTCAGAATGTCTGTAAAATAAGGTATGGTCTCCATTGCATTGACAATATCTCATGCCACACACCACTTCTCTAAACCTATCAAACCAGGCCCGTGGAGATTGTTTCAGACCATATAGAGATTTCTTCAGTCTACATACCTTCCCTTTAGTTTCAGGTCTGGCAAATCCTGTTGGTATCTCCATATACACCTCCTCTTGAAGATCTCACCATGTAGAAATGCATTTTTGACATCAAGTTGATGTAAGGGCCATCCGAAATTTGCTGCACAAGAGATCAATATTCTGACAGTGCTCATTTTTGCCACTGGTGCAAACGTCTCATCATAGTTAATGCCATAAGTCTGACTATATCCTCTTGCCACCAGTCTTGCCTTATATCTCTCCACTTTTCCTTCTCCACTTTGCCTTATAGATCCACTTACAGCCTATTATATTCTTTCCTTTAGGGAGATCTGTCAACTCCCATGTTTTATTTTTCTTCAAGGCCTCTAATTCTTCCATCATAGCATTGCACCATCTCGGGTCCAACCTGGCTGCCTTCCAATCCTTAGGAACAAATACAGTTTGCAGTGGAGCAACAAAAGCTCGAAAAGAGGGTGACAATGCCTCGTAAGAAATATAATTTCCTATGTCATAGTCATCATAACTCAGTCGTTTTGGGGTCCAACTTTCCTTATCACTTTCCTTATTGCAATTGGCAAGTCTAGGCTATTATTGGACTCATTCTGAGATTGATTTTCCTTAGCAGAATCTACACTTGTGCTTCCTTGATTTTCAGGTCCAATGGGTTACTCTCCCTGCCCCTGGTCTTGTTGCTCCTGGTCTTGTTGCTCCTCTAGTGCATCTACGTGTTCCCTTTGCACTTGTCTTCTAGAGTACACAAGTAGATTCTGCAGCCATCTTTGTGGTGGTACGGGTCTAGGTGGTGTAGGTGTACCAGTAATTGCAGGAATCTCCGCAACAATAGGACTTTGTTGATGTTGTTGTTGGTCACCATCTTGCTGCTCTTGATCACCACCTTGCTGCTGCTCCCCCTCCTGAGCATCACCAAGATGGTCAAGCCCCTGGAAAAAGCCACTAATATCACTCTCACCGTCATAAAATGGTTCTAACTCGCGAAACGTAACATCCATGCTTACAAATGTCTTCCTATCAATGGGACTCCAACACTTATAACCCTTCTGTTTGGAGGAATAGCCAATAAAGATACATTTGATAGCCCGATGATCTAGCTTGCCAACATATGGCCTGTGATCCCTTACAAAACATGTACAGCCAAAGAGTTTGGGTGGTACAACAAAGTTATTGTTATTTAGAAGGAGTTGGCAAGGAGACTGCATACCTAGAATCTTTAAAGGCATTCTGTTGATCAAATACGTAGCAGACATAACTGCCTCACTCCATAAGAATTTGGGAACATTCATGGTAAACATAAGAGATCAAGCCACTTCAAGAATGTGCCTATTCTTCCGCTCAGCAACTCCATTCTGGGGAGGAGTGTCAGGACATGAAGTCTGGTGCAGTATACCTTGCGAAGATAAGAAAGAAGCAAAAGGTTTGTTGATGTATTCAGTACCATTACCAGTTCTGATCACTTGCACCCGAACATTGAATTGGTTTTTCACATAGGCACAAAAACTCAGAAAACAAGTGAACACTTCATCTTTGTGACGCATAAGATAAATCAAAGTCATTCTGGAATAGCAGACAATAAAAGTCACAAAGTACTTCATGCCACTTACTGACACAATAGAACACGTCCATACATCAGAGTGCACTAACAAAAATGGGGATACACTTCTGATCACTCTACCAACATAAGAGGTTCTCGTATGCTTAGCATATTCGCACGCATCACAACATAATTTGGTTTTGTCCACTCCATTCATTACATCAGGAAAAACTCGAAACATTTTATCAAACGCCATGTGGCCCATTCGACAATTATGAACTAGTGACATACTCTCATTTCCTCCAACAATCGCAGCAAGCACAAAACTAGCATCATGCCCCATCTGCTTGTCACGATCTATGTGCCAAAGACCTCTATGCCTGGTTGCAGTCCCAATCTTCTTGTTGCTCTCCCTTTTCTGAATTAAACACATATATCTATCAACTATTATACGGTAGTCCTGCTGATCAATCAGGGCACTTAGAGATAGCAGATTTATTGGAAAAGCAGGAACATGCATAACTGGTGACAATTTTATGTTGGGTGTACATTGCACCGATCCCTCCCCTTTTATAGATTGTGATGTGCTATCTGCTGTTTGGATAGTGCCTCTATGTGTGGGAGGATACTGAGTATAAGAGTCAAACTCACTAGTATTCCCAGTAACATGTTTGGATGCTCCAGAATCAAGAATCCAATCTGAATTAGCATTATGAGTGGCTATAGAAACTCGATCAATATTACCTTCATCTTTGTAGACATAGTGAGCAAAGTTCCCAAAGGTTGCTTCATTTTGTCCTTCTTCCTTTGATTGTCCCTGAGAGGTACTGGTAGTTGGCTCTGAAGCTACTGCCATATGTGCCTTGGGTGATATAGCGTGCTGCTGTCCACCACCCCTGCCATACTGTTGTCCATATGGTTGTCCACCACCTCTGCCATACGGATGTCCATATGGTTGTATACCACCTCTGCCATACTGCTGTCCTCCACCTCTTCCATCACCTCTTCCTCTGTAGGTTCCTCTGCTATGTGTGTATCCTCCTCTCCCCCTACTGGGTGTAGCAAAGGAGGTACATTGATGCTTCAAGTGTCCCTTCTGTCCACAAGTATAGCAGTCTCTCATCTCTTGTCTCTCGGTAGTGTAGAAGGTCGGATGAGGGACAAAATCGCTTTCCTTTGTCATATTCAGGCGCACTTCCTCTCTAGACATAGTTGCAATGGCTTCTTTGAGAGAAGGGGTAGTGGTTTGATGCAGTAAAGCATCCCTTCTCCCCTCAAAATCTTGATTAAGACCTTTCAAGAACTTCATGACTCGCCGACGTTCAATCCAGCTTGCAGTATCACTCACACATTCCCCATGGGCAAATTCCAAAGGATCAACATGATCTAAATCTCCCCAAAGATGCTGCAACTCAGCCACATATGCCATCACAGTTTTGTTTCCTTATTGCAAGTCAAGCACTTTATCCTCAATCTCAGCAATTAACATAATGTTCCCCTTTCCATAATAGAGATTTGATAGGGTGTCCCATACCTATGAAGCTTTTGTGAGTGCCTCTACAGAAGCAGCAATGTTAGGAACCAAAGAGTTAAGCAACCATGCCACAATCAGAGAATTTATGGCATTCCACTATTTCCATTCCGGACTGGTCTTGTCTGCTGGTTCTGCAGCTTCACCACTCACACGTTCGTCCAACCCTTTCGAGTTCAAAGTCAACAGCACCCTCCTTGACCACCGGAGATAGTTGGCCACTCCTTCCAACTTGATTTCATTCTCCGGTAGCTCAAGTTTCTGACCGATGTTGGTATGGGGAACGATTGCTCTCCCTCCAGCAGATCCTCCTCTATCTCCTTTGGTAGTGATAAGTTCTGCTAGCTTCTCCATAGCCTTGGCCAAATCCCCGTTGTCCCGCATGCTTGACACCAAACTAACCTCTCAGAAACACCAAAGGGCTTACCCACAGGATGCCCTCTTCATCTCCTTACTCGTCATTGCCTTCTCATCCTTGCCGCCGCAGCAACATGTTCCCTTCCTCTTCCTCCCAGCCACCGCAGCAGCCTACTATCTTCCTCTTCCTCCTAGCCGCCACAGCAGACTAGGCTTCTAGATCGGCAGTCCTTCCTGTCGTTGCCCTCACTGCCCCTTGCTCTGATACCATGTGGACAGAGGTGAGGGTCTAACCTAAGGTAAAAGGAGGCTGCAGGAAGGAGCTCTCTCTCTCCTTAGGGTTACAGAGATATAAGCACCTTATATAGGTCAGGAGTGGGCTGAGCCAGATGGGCCACAACAGAGAACAAGAAGACAGCCCAACAGATACACCAATAGTTATCCAACAAATATGTTGCATGAAGGCTTGTTTGTTAGTCTTTCTAAATTAGTGAATGAAATCAGAAACTGTAGGCCGATTTTACGAGATTGTCATCATACTTTCAGTGTGAACAATACTTGTAAACACCATGCGCAGCTGTATGCAGCATCTGTGTGATCTGTTTAATCGCCGCTTGTAAAATCTTTGCATGCTAGACTAAAATATGATTCCTACTTTCCATGTTTCTCCAGTATTTTTATTAGACGGAAGGGTTGAAATAAATCCCGTTTTAAATTAACGAAGCTATCAAATATCTCTAGTATTTGCAGTGACCCGTTTTTTCTTGAGTGCTTTCACTCATATATTTTGGACGGACGCGGCAACGCGCGCTTCAATGTTCTAGTTCGTATGTATTATGTACTCCTATACTCTCATGACCTATACTCTCATGATAAGGACTTCTGCACGCACATGGTGCTGAACCGTGTACATGCCGGCACGAGTCCATGCGAACCATGTATGTGTCCAGCTACAAACAAAACACCTATGCACGAGCATGGGACTCTTGGTGGATACGCGCCGTGGAACAACGGGCAGTCAATTTTCTTGTGATCATTACCACCTTTCTCAAACCTGGTCTCTCAAACAGTGGAGACCACTAGAGGTGACCTTTCTCAAACAGTGGAGGCCACTAGAGGTGATCTTTCAGGCTTCCGGCCATTGGCCAATGGCCCGTAAGAGCATATCCATCCGTGGCCCCCAAATAGTTCTCGGTAGGGGTGCCGACACTGCTGTATGGGGGCGCCGGCGGTGCATCCTCCATTTGGGAACGTTGTTCCCACACCGGCGTCTCCCAAACGGCGGCTTCCATTTTTTTCTTTTTACAATATTTTGAAACAACATATTAATCATATTTTATTTATACAATCACACAAATAAAATTAAATTATTCATACAATCAATAAAACAAATAGTACTTAAATTATTCATACAATCAAACAAATATTACTTAAATTATTCATACAAGCCAACAAATAAATAGTACTTAAATTATTTATACATGCAAACAAATAGAAATAAAATGAGCGTTTTGCAAATGTTCGTCAGAATCAGCTGCTGCTGTTGCCGCCGAACAGCCTGAGCGTTCTGCTCCTCCGTGAACAGCTGCACCATCATCTCGTCGTCGTTGTCCATCGCGGCAATCAGACGAACACCTTGCAGGTGGGGCGATACTATCGCGGTGGCGGCGAGCTCTGTTCCGGGTGAAACAGGGGCCGCCGGTCGACGGGGGGGGGGGGGGGGCGTGTCGATGGACGGCGGTTGCTAGACAGTCGTCGGTGTCTATTGCAAGCAGGGGGCGCGGTGGCGATGGCGACGGTAGCGATCTAGAGGGGTGGGAGTCGGCTCGGGTGTGTGTACGAGGTGGGAAATCGGTGTGTCCGGCCGCCAGGCGGAGCCCACGCTCGTTTTCAGACGTGTCGTGAGGTGCCGACGCGCCTAATTCGTGCCCTTGGCGAAGGGGCCGGCACGGGGTTGCCGGTGATTCTATTGGGCTCGAAAATTGGCCGGCCCCGTTTGGGGCGCACCGGTGCGAGCCTATTTTCACTGCCGGGCCCCAAAAAGCTATCGGGGCCACTATCGGGGACACCGGTGGAGATGCTCTAAGAGCATCTCCACTCGTTGGCGCTCCCCACGGCGAAATCCGGACGAAACAACCGCCGGATTGGACGAAATAAAGTTGTGGGGAGTAGCGTATTTCCAGTCGTCCACCCGGAGTTCGGCGGACATAGTTTAAATTCAAACAAAGCGTCGTCCCGCGCTACAAGTACGGCCAGTTGATCGGCAAAATGAGCAAAAGGATCAGCCACAGATCGGCGATCGGAGGGAAATTACACGGAAATAGGCTCATCGGCAGTCTCGGCCGGCACGGCGGTGTCCGACGGACCAGTTTCCTCACAAGCCGTGCCATTTGCTGCACGCCGTCTGCATGATCCCCCAATGGGTGGTCATTGCCTTGTCTCCCCGGTACACGTTCATGTTCGTCTTGTTGAAGTAGGGATCGACGAGTTTGCGTTCGTTGAACGCCTGCTTCACTCGAAGCCAATATGTGTCGAACGACTGATTGGCCCCGGTTATGCCGTTCATGGACACGGTCATCCAAGCTTCGGCGAGGCACTCCTCTTCCTTCGGCGTCCATTTGATACGCGGTTCGGCAGGCGGCGAGTCCTTCTTCCTCTTCTTCTTCCCCTTCGGCAGGTTGGCAGCGGCTTGAGTGGGCTCTTCTTCTTCTTCTTCTTCTTCTTCTTCTTCTTCTTCTTCTTCTTCTTCTTCTTCGTCTTCTTCTTCGACGGCTTGGCTTCCGTCGGCAACATCCTCCCCGTACTCGTTGCGCGCCGCGACAGCTGCCGTCGCCCTCGCCTCCTCTTGCGTGAAAAACCCCGGGCTCACAGCGGCGGCATCCATGAAGAACCCCGGGCTCGCAGCGGCGGCCATGGAGCCGGAGGTGATCATCTCGTGGATCTCCTCTTCATTCGGCGCCGCCATCGCACCGAACGGGAGCGGCCCTCGTCCCATGGCCGGCGAGGTGCCCTCGAACTAGCCGCCGCTGCTGACGTCAAGCACGGGCGGCGACGGCGTGAACCTGGACGGTTGGACGTAGGCGCCCTCTTGGAAAATGGCAGGCGGCGACGGCGAGTACATCGAAGGGGAGAAGGACGACAGGGAACTGCTTGTACCTTGCGTCGGCCATTGGCCGGGGAACATGGCGCCGCCGCCGCCGCCGGGAACATGGCCCATGCTCATGGCCATGCTAATCTTCCTCGCTTGTTCGTCCTGGGCCGCCGCCGCCGCCCTCTTGGCGGCGGCTTTTTTCACCCTCTCCGCCCTGCCGCTTGTTTCGACCTCGCGCCGTTTCTCGTCCGCCGCCCACTCTGCGTTCGTCATGCCCGGCGGCCGCTCCTTCTTCGCCCGCGGCTTCCTCGTCGTCGCCTTCGGCGGCATTGTGGTGGATGAGAAGACGAGGAGGAGAGCGGTGGTGGACGAGAAGACGAGACCGGGGACTGGAACTAGAAGACGAGGAGGAGAATGGACAAATTCGGCGGGAGAGAATGGGGATATGCAAGCAAATTGGAGGGAAACTCGACATGATTTGGTTTTCCTGTCGCCGACTACGCGGGTCCACACGACGTTTCGCGCAAAATTCTTTCGTCCGGAGTCCCCGAACGCGCCCCGGGGGACCGGGGATGGCGTGGGCTCGCCGGATGGATGAAGGGCCAAATCCGGACGAAAACGAGGAACCGGGGGCGCGACTGAGCCGAATTACGCCGTCCGGATGGAAAAAACGTCGCTCGGGGGCCTCGTCGGGGAGACGAGTGGAGATGCTCTAAAGCCAAGTAGCCAACGCCTTTCATTTTCCAAACCCTACCTTTTTTCTCAATGGAAAAGTTGACACGCCCATCCCATGCCATGGAGAGATGAGATTAGCTACTAGTATCAAGTCAATGAGGTTATAGGAAGCTGCTGCTCCCCTTCTCTTATGAGCTAATTACACTTACAGTTCTACAACTTGCACACCATGTGAAGATTTAGTCCTACAACTTGTAACTAGTGAAGTCAGGGTTCAATATCTTGTATCTTAGGAGCAAATTATTCATCGGTCAATTAGAAGCAGACATGTGGAACTATATTTTTTGCAGAATGACCCCTAATATTCTTATCTCGCACATATGAGCTTGGTGCCGTTTCACGCGTGGGTCCGACCTGTCAGCGGCTCATGAAACAAATAATAAAATTTGGCGCGGGTGAAGGATCGAACTCACAACCTGTAGGTACAAAAAAAATATAGTGCCACATGTTAGCTTCTAATTGATCGAGGACTAATTTGCCACTAAGATACAAGATGTTGGACCGTGACTTCACTAGTTACAAGTTGCAGGACTAAATCTTCACATGGTGTGCAAGTTGTAGGACTATAGGTGTAATTAGCTTTTTTCTTATCTAGTTATCTGCTCCACTTTAGCTTTATGGGCTATATTCTTTTGTGGAGTACTAAACCTTAATCGGCTGGAATCCGATCTTGTAAAAGTGTCATACTGGCTCGAGAAAGTAAAAGTGTCTTTCTATCACTTTGAAGTTTTCTTGGCTCCGGCGTTGCAAATCATGGAAGAGCTACATAAGTTGTGTGGGGATTCTCCTGTGGTGCTTCCGTTGACGTTGTGCTCTTTTGAAACCATGGAGGTGGCCACGACACCCCCTCCACCGCAGTTGGAGCCATGCCAGTCCCTCGCCTCTTTGGACCATGGAGCAGTGTTGGTTCATACCCCAGATGTTCTTTTTGTAAAGGATTTTTGTGGTTTTCTCGCTAGTTTGGAGGTGGCTAGCCCTGGATATGGCAAGGAAATTGCCTGCATCTTGGCAGGTAAAGCTTCAGAGGATATGATCAAGAAGGTGGAGAAATCTCTTAGGAAGGTATCTATCAGAAGGATAAGGAGGAGAGCCATAACATGATAAATTTGAGAAGATGTTTAAGTGATGGACTCATTTCGGGTTATCATGTCCTTTTAGTAGGTCTTTTTTGCGATGTTGTGCTCATGGGTTATTGGTTTTAGTTGGTTTAGAGGTTGCTTTCTTTTGGTGTTGGTTCTCTTGTGGGTGTGCTCTTGGTGTGAACTTGGCTTTATCGTTGTAGGTTTTCGCTCGATTTTTGTCCTAAAAATTGAACATCTTCTTCATAGTTAATAGATGAGGTAAAGTTTTTGTCTCCGTTTAAAAAAAACGTTTGAACTGATGCGAAGCTCGAGCTGATTTCATGGCAATGCTCTAAAAGGTGAGCACTAAAAAAAGTACAGGCTTGAGCTTAAATGTCAATGCCGTAGTCATGCTCACGCATGTGCCTAGCTTGGCCAAATGCAGCACGCCGTGTCATGCCTGACACACCACGTTTCTTTAACTGTATGGGCGAGTGCCTCGATTTTCTTACATTAATTTAGTCGGAATCTGGGAATGTTTGTCTTAAGCATGTGTCCACACAGGTACAGGATGATGCGGTCCTAACAGCATCTCCACTCGTCTCGTCGGGGAGACGAGGCCTCAGGATCGCGTTTTGTCATCCGCACGGCGAAATTCGGCCCAGTCGCGCCCCCGGTTTCTCGATTTCGTCCGGATTTAGGTCTAAATTCATCCGGCGATCCCACGCCATCCCCGGCCCCCCGGGGAGCGCTCGGGGAGTCCGGATGAAACGAAAGCGCGGGAAACATCGAGGAAACTTCCCGCGCGTCTGGTGGCCCCAACTTGTCGGCGAGAGAAACCGATCGTCGTCCTCATCGCATCGTCTTCCGCGCGCTGTAAAAGCCTGCCGCCGGTCAGCATTCGCCGGCCGCGTAGCTTCCACGCGGCGAGTTAATGTCGTCGCATCGTCTTCCGCGCACGCATCGTCTTCCGCGCGCAGTAAAGGCTGCCGCCGGTCAGCTCGCCGCAGACGCGTCGCATTCCACGCGGCATTAATCCCCCATGCCAGCCGCGCCTATATAGGCCGCTCCGCTCGCCGCGACGCGTACCCCTGCTCTCATCTCCCTCCACTCTCCGTCCACTTTCCCGATGGCGTTCTCCGACGACGACGGCGCAGCCAACAATGGCTTCCCCCGCCGCTCGCTCCACGCGTGGGAGGGGCACCTCCTCCACCAGGCGGGGTACCCCTGCCCGCCGGACACGAGGCCTCCCGGCGGCGGGTGGCGGCTAAGTCGTGGCGGCGCACCAATCCCGCCGCCACCTCGGGGCCACGCCCTCGACGTCGCCATCGAGGAGGCGCGGATGACCATGACGGACGAGGAGCGCGCCGACCCGCGCCACCACCCCGACAACTACACGCGGTGGAACTCCTACTTCCTCCGGCGGTGGGAGCGGGAGCTAGCGGCCTACGACGGCCCGCCGCCTCCGCCTCCGCGCAACAACGCCGCGGGCCGCCGACGTTGGTGGAGCGCGCCGGGCCGGACACTCGAGGCCATCCTCGCGCACATCGAGGGCGGAAACTTCCCAGTGCTCACGATGCCCCCTGCATCGAGGGCATCGGCGAGCCGCCGCTGGGGAAACGTCTGGTAGCCACGGCGCATGGCTGCCAGCTCGTCGTCTTCCGGATCGGCGCCGAGGCCATCCTTGGCGCCGATGAAGAAGGAGGCGACGTCTCCGTCGATGCCGGCGCGCGTCAAGAAGGAGTCGGCGTCTCCGCCGCCGACCAGAGGGCGCAGCAGCGGCGCCCTCGTCATCCGCGACCAACCCTCCTCCCCGCAGCGTGGGCGGAAGAGGAAGGTGGCGAAGAAGGAGGACGCCGCGGCCGCCACCAACGCCGCCGCAAACAGGCTCGTCGAGGAGGAGGCGAAGCGCGCGGAGGACGCCGCCGTGGCGGAGGCGATCGCCAGGTCGCTCAACGACCTGGTGCCCGCCGACAACGCCCTCCCCGAGGACGCCGCCCTAGCGTGGTCAAGGCGCAACTGGGAGCGCGAGGAGGCGGAACAGCAGCGGCGGCTGATGGACCTGGGCGCCGCACGCCAACTCGCCGCCCGCTCCGCTCCAACCGCCGCCGACGACGTCGCGCGCTGCCGCCGTCCTGCGACACCTCCATCCGGCGTCGCCGTCCCCTTCGTCGACCTCGAGGCCTCGGACGACGAATGGTACAAGCCATCCCCGCCTCGCACCAGCGGCCGGTGGGGAGGCGCCGGCCAGGGCAGCAGCTGCCAGGCGCCACCGCAGGTCGACGACGACAGCTCCGACGACGACGGCGGCGACTACACGGTGTTCTACCGCCATTTCGGCATGTAGAGCGCCGTGTTTTAAAATTAGCAGTATAATTCCCCTAGCCGAATTCGAAATATAGTCGAATTCGGCCTCTATGTATGAACTCCGCCCGTTATATAGTAAATATCATTAAATTTAGTCTATATTCTCCCGTTTTTAGCCGTAGTTTGTCAAGTTTCCGTTTTTCAAATTCGCATCGTCGTCTTCGCCTGGGCACGCGGCTGGGAAACTACTCCTCCCCACGCCAAATCTTCCTCCAATCCGGACGAAAATTTCGCCGGATTTGGGCGTGCGGAGCGCCAACGAGTGGGGATGCTCTAAGGACATCTCCAACCGCGCGATCCAAACGGACGCGCTGGGCCATCCGGTTTGGGCCGTTTGGGTGGCCGACCGGACACGCGGATAGCGGCCCGCGTCCGCGTGTCCGTTTGGGTCGCACGCTGCGCCCAACGCGGCGACCCAAACAGGCGCCACGTGGTTCGTCTTCCTTGCGCGGCGCTGCGCCATGGCAGGCCTCGACGGGACAGCAATGGTGGACGGTGGAACGCGCGGGAAAGTTCCCGCGCGCACCAATGTTCCCGCGCGCGCGAAAAGCCCTTTGGCGCGCGCTCGCGCCCAAGTTTCCCGCCAGGCCGCCGGCTATAAAAGACGGCGGCGGCCGCATCACACCCTGTCGCCGTCCTCTCCCCCTCCACCTTCTCCGGCGCCATGCCGCGCACCCTGCAGGCCACGTGGGCCAAGCTCTCCCTCGCCGCCCGGGCTAGGTTCCCGCGGACGGAGGAGGAGGAGCGCGCTGACGCGCGGTGGGTCGCCGACAACGACACGCTCCGCGCCGCTGCCGAGGCGGCGGCGAAGAAGGAAGGGGACGCGGAGATGGTGGAGGCGGCCGCTGACGGCTGGCACGAGACCGCAGACGGCTGGTATGAGGCCGCGGCCGCCGCGGAGGAGGAGCCCGTGAACGAGGAGGACCTCGCGCTGGCCAACATCAACGCTGCCATCGAGGAGCGCCTCGCCGACCTCACGCGCGTGACGAAGGAGCACGAGGCGACCTACCGGGCCGGTCGCCGCCGATTAGGCGACCTCCTCGGGCAGAAGAACGAGCTGCTCGCTATGCAAGCAGCCCGGCACCTCATCTAGATGCCCTCGTCCGAGCGGCGCGCCCGGGAGGCTGCTGCGTCGGCGGAGCGCGGCCGACAAGAGCGCATGTCGCGGCGGAACGGGAACCACGAGGCCCAGGCCGCCGGCCGCGTCCGCCTGGAGGCGCGCACCGCTGTGGAACGCGCCGCCCTGCAGGAAGTGGAGCTATGCGGGAAGCGGGTGGTGCCGCGTCAGGAGGCGGAGCGCAAGCGCGCCCGAGGAACGCGAGCGGAAAGGAGGAGGATGAAGTCCTCCGCCGCGCCGCCCAGCTCATAAGCTGGAGTGGAATCCTCACGCGTACAGACCGCCCGCGTCGAGTGAAATCCACGGCCCCGACGGCGAGCCGGCGAGGGAGTCGCCGGCGAGGCCGCCGGCCCCGTACGTATTAGGATAGAAGTAGTAGGCTAAAAAAAAATTGTAATAGTTCTTTCCAATGAAAAAAAAATGTTTCTATTTCTATGACACGCGGGCCAGGGGCGGACAAGGGGCGGACGCGAGCGACCAGCATTCGGCATCCGCGGCCACGCAAACTCGCCCCAGATTTGGACCGGGTTTGGGTCGTCCCGGACGCAGCGGCCATCCGTTTTAGGGATGGATCCGCGCGCTGGGCCGCGTTTTTGTCCGCCTCGACCCATCCGAACGCGCAGACGCGGTTTGGATCGCCCCCTAACAGCCAGCAGGGCAGCAAAGCTATGCCGTGGCATGGCATTCAGGTCGTCTTGGCCGGTGCCTGGTGTCCCTTGTATGCACAAGAGAACAAGGCTCGCTCAAGTGCAGCGGAAATCTTTCATCATGCATGGGGACACTGACCCAGAAACCTAATCCCGAACCCATACCTTCTGACTAACTAACCAACCCAGGCACATAATCTGAAGAATGCGTCAAGTGTCGTCTGAAGATGATTCTGAATTCAAAGTTGAACCGCAAAAGCGGATCTACCTATTCCACATCGATCTAGGTAGCATCCCCATTTTCCAGCACTTTTTCGAGTAGAGTACTTCATTGGAGAATGGTGCCTCAATAGATTTATGTGTATCATTTAAAAAAAAAATGCGAGGATCCGAGGTAGTAAAAAAACTAAACATCTTTTAGCAAGCTAAGACATTGTGAATACACATTTTGCAAAAATTATAATACATTTGAGGCATGCCTATGTGGTTGTCCCGTTGCGTATCTCTTTATGTGATATGTCCCTATATTTTTCGACAAAGAGTATATACTAACTAGCATCTTGCCCGTGCTTCGCTACGGAATCACAATAAATCTATTTAATAGTTATTTTAATTAAGTTTTTCTTTTAAATATAAAAAATGATCCAAATGCGATTTTTATCGATAGATTGCTTTTTCCAGTGCATAATATTTCCGTACGGTCTCGATAAATACTCTAGACTCAGATTATAGATGACTCGGTGCAGTTTTGATAAATAGCATAGACTGCTTCTAGATATGGTTTCGATAAATACCGTAGACTCTAGTTTTTTTTTTTTTGAGAGACCGTAGACTCTAGTTCTAGATGAATCAACTACTCAACATCGGTTGATTACACACAGCAGATTTTAGAACTGAATTTTTTTAGTAATTAACACCCATTGAACAGAGGAAGCATGCACAAGCACAGTAGCACACAATTACAAAACATCTGCTCATTCTGTATTTTACACAGCACTACACAGCACCAGCGTTAAGGCTGTCCAACCCAGTATCTTCAGAATCAGAACGAGTCACCGTACCTGTGCAAGTGAAGGAAACAATCAGGACCACATCATCGCTAAGCTCTGTACTATCCCGGCAATCCGTCTCCATGGTCTTTCTATGTAGAAGAATGGTGATCGCGTGAGGCTACCATGAGGCCACGGTCTAGAGTGACGGCCGCCCATCTTCCTCTTTTCCCCAGGCGTGGAGGCGGCCCCTCGTCTTCTCCATCCCGGCCATCGCTCTTGGGCCAGTAGCAGTATGTAAGGGGAGGATCACAGGAAGTATGGACGGCTGGGGCTCGAAACTTTCCGATGGCCATAGTTGTGCAGAGTTGGAGCAGGACAGCCGAGAACATATCTAGTGCTACCACCCCTTTGCATGCTACCGTATTACCGTACAAAAAAACGTATTTTATATGTGTCAAACAATTATACGAAAAATTGTGAGTGCTCATGAATATGTCCCTACAACATCCCAAAATTTCATATCCAAAATCGGTATGGACACTGAGAAACAAAAAAGAGAAAATCAGCATGAATAGTGTCATTTTCTGATTTGTCTTTTTGTGACACTAGGTAGCACTATTCATGCTGGTTTTCTCTTTTTTATTTCTCAGTGTCCATGTCGATTTTGGATATGAAATTTTAGGATGTTGTAGGGACATGCTTCATGAGCACTCACATTTTTTCGTACAATTTTTTTGACACGTATAAAATACTTTTTTTGTACGGTAGCACGGTAGCATGCAAAGGGGTGGTAGCACTAGATATGTTCTCCAGGACAGCCGTGGTGGCCTAGGCGCCGGGGATGTCAGGCTCGGCGGTCCTAGGAGGTGTGGCGGCGGGTGCTGGAGGATGACATCCGGTTTGAGGCCGTCATCTGACAAAAGGAGGGGGATCGATCTGGAACAGCGGGCATCGCCGGTTACTGGGCCGTTTCTGACTGGGTTGTTCGATTTTGTAGACTCGGCTCGGTTGTGCGAGCCTGCCAGGCGAGCGACGTACCACGGCCGCGTTCGCGTTTTATTGGTACAGATATCGTGGAGATACCAATTACACCTAGCTTCTGTAACAACGCATTGCCCTAACAGTTTTACGGATGCACACAGTAAAAAAAAAGAATCAAGCTAAGACATTGTGAATACATATTTTACAAAAAAATATATTGTGAGAAATAAAAAAATACATTTGAGGTATGCTTGTGTGGTTGTCCGGTTGCGTATCTCTTTATGTGATATGCCCCTATTGCCCGGGTCAATTAGGAGGTCGACCATGGAGAGCTAAAGGGAGACCAAGCTACATTTAGCCGTTTATTCTGAAATATTTAAGAATTATATTTCGAATTTTCTAAAAAATCTGTAAACAATTGTAGACATAGCCAACGATGTGTGCTACAAACATGTAAAATCTCAATATGAGCTACTTTATATTCTAGGCTACACAAAAAATCTGATAAATTATACATTGTTGAAATATGCACTATTTACTATAAAATTTGTCAGATTTTATTATTTTATCTGATTTAAAAAAAAATACAAATTTGGAATAATGTTTGAAAATAGAAAGATGGATGTCGCTCGGCCTCCATTTCGACTGTCTCGTCGACCATGAGGATAAGACACGAGGTCCTATGTAGGGCATCATGAGATAGTCCATCGGCCACCAGGGAAGGTCGTCGGTTCTATGTAGGGCATCACGAACTACTCAGAATGCTTTTCCATGGAAGTGAGTGAAGAGAGGCTTTTCAATTGGAAAATAGAGGCGTGCACTAGTAGAAAACTGGGCTTTCGTCCAGGCCATTTGTCCCGGCCCAGTCCGGAGCTAGGATAAATAGGCTGGCCATGTCACCCCCAAATCATCGAGAAGCTACGGAGTCTTTTGTCACGGTTCTTTAGGGCCTTTTGTCCCGGTTGGAGGCTCCGACCGGGACAAAAGGGTCTTAGGCCTTTCAAGTTCTGCTGGCAGCCCTTATGTCCCGACTGGAGACACGGGACAGGATATAAGGTCTGATGGTTCGTTCCCGCGTGGAAATCGATCGTCTCCATTACTGCACACAGAAACAGAGAGAAGTAGAAACGATCTGTCAGCACCCGGATTTTGAGGTCCAGATGCCTATTATGTCATTCATCGCAATCCCAGGAATATTGTTGTTGCGAGGCATAATAGTCAAGTATCATAGTCATCATTCATTACAAATCATATTGTCTTACAACTTAAATCACATGATCCATATTACACGAATAGTTGATCTATTGATCAACGAAAAAACACAAGTTCATAGCGGAAGCGTAAAGATAAATGGACTCTCTAGTCCACAGGCCAACGCTTGACGTCGGAAGACTCCTAGTTGTCGTAGGCGTCCTGCTGGTCATTTCCTTGGTAGTTCTGTTCATCTTCATACTCTGGCCATTTGAATAGCCAGGGACAAAGCCGTGAGTACTTTAAGTACTCGCACACTAATACTAGTGTAAGTGCTAACAATTCTAGTAAGGGGTGCTAAGCTCTAGTTGATTTGCATAAAGCCAATTTTAGTTCACAAGTATTTAAGAAAAGACTTATTCAAAGTGCTAACTAACTCCCGTGGAAACATTAGTGTCATTCCCACAACTCAAGTTGTGATTCACAACAAGTCACCAATTCCCCATTCACAACATTTTCAAGAATCTGACACCGGAAACTGTATGGCCTTTCCAACCGTCTGTAACCATGGACATGGCTATTCGAATAGGTTTACACTCTGCAGAGGTTGCACACTTCTGCCACAATATTTGATTTCATCCGTCGGGATTACCCCGAATCATCGTAACACAGTACGCGGATCATCAACCATAACCTTTCACTTACAAACCCTAGTATGAGCACCTCTCCCCATGAGCTTGGCCTCCCAGTGAAGACCAACTGTCAACCTGGGAACTGCACAGGGCTTGACCGTACAATTCACCTCAATTCACATCATTTCTCAACAACAGAGGAAGCCTCGGTATAACCCCTATGATGTGTGTTCAGAGGGAACACATACTAAGATGCATAAATTTCCAGTTAAGCCCTACCCATAATAAGGTATTGTGGGGGTACTCAATATTGGAAAGGTATCGCATTCAAACCAATATCAGTTTTATCAAAAATCACCATCTTCTCCAAGTCATATTCACCTTCAAAATTCATTCAATGGAATGAATCATCATTCCAAGGTTTCAAATTCATTTCAAGTCACATGTTCCCATCTAGAGTAGTCAAGTTTTAATATTTAGCACTAGCACTAATCATGATGGGTGCTATCTTGCTTGGCTAGTTTTGAGACTAACTTTGCTACTATAGTAACCTCCTTTAACTTAGACCAAATTTAACTATAAAAGTAACTCTTTAAATAAACAAGTAAAAACTTGTAAGGTAAAAACTTGGGATAGGCTTGTGGTAAGAAAGGTAAGACTAATGGTGCCTTGCCCCAAAGGGCTTTGCACTTTGCAAGAATATTAGCTTGCCTTGGTAGTGGTCAAAGTTCTCCTCTTCCTCCTCTTGGTAGAAACCTTCCTCTTCCGGGTATTCTCCGGTGCTAGCGTCTAAATTTGAATACGAGGTATAATCACTCACAAATTCAATAGCTATTCTAAGCATCACATGCATTCACACAACTATTCTAGTCACACAATTAATACAATTTGGTGCATTGGTGGTCTTGCTTGAGGAAAAATAATTTCCTCTTGTTACATATGTAAATGATAGTTTCCATTTTGTTCTTGAGAAATAATTTCCTCTCATTGAATCTTCTTAAGATTTAATTTCTCAAACAATCATACATGAAATCATGTTGACCTAAGTCAACCATTCATCATCATCATTTGAGAAAATGATTTAAATGAGGTAGAATACCTCATACTATTTGACAATTCTAATTATGATTTAAATTCACCAAGTGTTTCATGTGAGAGTATATGACCAGGGGTCCAAACTTCATATGAAAGTACTTGGGACAAGATTTAAATGAAGTGAAACACTTCATATAATTTGCATAATAGTTTTGGAAAATATCACTTAATTAAACTAGCCATATAGTCCAATATTTAAACTAGGGCATGATCATCCAAAGTGACCACACCATATTTTTGCAGAAACAATTAGTGTAAGTGAAATGTGAGCTATTATATTTGGAATTAACTAAATATCATTTTTGGTTGATTTTTAAGATTTAATTGAATGTGCAAAAGTTCCTGACTTAATCTTTTTGTCACATTATTTCTACAACAGATCTCACAATGAGACCAGCGGCATTGGTTAGAACTTTTCAATAGCCTTCCAACAATATAAAGTTTGCTAAATTTGGCGAAGCCAAACAGATTCTATTGAATTTCAAAGTCAGGACCAGTATTGAATTTAAATGGATTTGGAAAATTCAAATTTGAATAAAAGGGCCGGCAGGAAACTGAGTTGGGCCAAAACGAGTCAAACAGAGAAACTTGTCCCAGCAACGCATCCAGTGCGCGTGGGTCGTCTGACGAGGTGGGGGCCACCCGTCAGTCTCTATTTGAAACCCGAAACGGTACGCGAGCTGTGGGACGTTGGATTAGATGATGATCGTGCGGCGCACGATCATCGTCTTCTCCGGCGAGAACCCGAGGGTCTGGCAGCGAGCCTAGGGGGTCGGAGGGGTAAACAGGGCTTCGGCGGTCGGCGGCGAGGTTCAGGGCGACGTTGTTGATGACGTTGAGGCAGCCTGTAGCAGTGGCGGAGCTTGGGGCGGCCTGAATCGACGGCGATGTTCTCAGAGCTTCCGCGGCTCCGATCTTGCAATTCCGGCGACTCCGGCGATGATCGAGCTAGCTAATGGTGCGAGGCGAGGCAGTGAAGAGAGGGGAGTGAGATGGTGTGCTCAGTCGAGTCCACGGAACGCCCTATTTATAGAATCGTGGAGGTGTTGCGGGGCAGTGGTGAGGTCAACATCGGCGCGGCGGTTCCGGCGAGCTAGCGAGCTAGAGGATGGCGGGAAACTGTTCTGCGTATCCAGGCGGTGCGTTTGGCGGCGACATCGCTGTCGGGCGGTGCCTAATTTGGTCGCGTTGTTTCCGTGTTTGTCCGTGGCTGCGGCGGAGTTCCGTCCTCGTCTCCGGCGGTGGCGGGCCAGGGTTGGTGTCTTGCGCGTGTCTGGCGGCTTCGTGGTCGCCAGGCGATGCTCAACCTGCAGCGAGGTGGTCCAGGGCGTGCTTGAGCTGGCGAGGCGGCGCGTGGCCAGTGCTGCCCGTGGCGCGCGCGTGTGCGACGCCAGCGGCATGCGCAGAACGTCGTGGGCACGTCCGTGTCTGGTGCTTGCAGGGCTCCTCTCCGGCGATGGCGGTGCTAGGCAGGTGTAGGGAGGCACGGTGGCGAGTTTGGGCACCAGGGCCAGAGTTGGTGAAGAAGGGGAGAATGGGAGGAAGAACATGGCCGGCATGGCCATGCCATGCAAGCTAGGCTTTTCCCCTTATGGTTGCTTTGATGTGGAGTGAGAGAGAGAGGGTCAGGGGATAGGGTGGAGTGAAATGGGGCAAGTAGGGTTAGGCCAAACACTATGCAAATAGTGATTTTGATTTGTTCCATATTTGCCCAATTCAAATTCTTGCAAAATTTGGTTGAGCTCAAATGGTTTCAAAAATTGAAAGTGGTGGGTTTGGTTGAGTTGCAAATGACCAGAGACAACCATGTGTGGTGGTGGAAATTTAAAAATCAAAGAAATGCAAAAATGCACAAAGTGAGATTGTTGCATATGTTAAAAAGTCTCAACTTTACATGAGCATAGTTTTTGATCCAAGATTATTTTGGCATGGTGGTCTTTACCAAAGTTGTTCACTTTGATGTGCTCTTGGATGAGGTGCAAAGAATTGGGAAAGTTTAGTTTGAAAAACTTGAAATGCAAGGGCTCAAAGTAGTGACTAGAATATAAATGGCAGATTTGACCATTATCATATGTGATCACAATTTGAGTTTGAATTTGATTTGATTTGTATTTCTCTGATTCCAAAAGTTGTAATAAGTGTTTAGTAACATAATACAACTAATGGTGAAGACCAAAATGGTCTAGGGTAAAGATTTGCAAAAATGGCATAAACCATATGTGAGGGTTTTAGGGTTTTCTTATTTGATTTCCTTCTCTTTTATTTTATTTGGTTTGTGATCTTCACTTGATCACTTTAGGGTTTATCACATAAGCATAAGAACAATCATCATGGCATATCACTCAAAATGCACAAGTCCTATGCATGGCACTATATGCAAATAAAAGTTTTTGTTGGTTCTAAATTTTGGATCTCTGGAATTTTCTTCTTTCTTTTATTGAAATTTGGGATGTTACAAACCCTTCCTCCTTACAAAAGATCTCGTCCCGAGACCTAAAAGAAAGTTAGGTACTAAAGAGATCTGGGTACTCCTTCTTCATGAAGTCTTCGCGTTCCCAGGTGGCTTCATCTTCGGTATGGTTGCTCCACTGTATCTTCAGAAACTCGATGCTTCGGGTGCGGGTGGTGCGGTAAGCTTCCTCCAGGATGCGAATCGGCACTTCGCGGTACGTCAGGTCCTTGTTGATATCCACCGATCGGTGATCGATGTTCTTGAACACTTCGGTCTTCTCAGGGACTTCAAGACACTTCCGGAGGAGTGAGATGTGAAACACGTCATGCACAGCCGACATTTCTCCTAGGAGCTCCAGTTGATAAGATACTTCGCCTTGGCAACTCAGAACTTTGAAGGGTCCGACATATCGGGGTGCGAGCTTTCCTTTCAGCTGGAATCTCTGCATTCCTTTCAGGGGGGATACTTTGAGATAGACAAAATCTCTGATCTCGAAGGTCATCTCTCGGCGTCTTTTGTCGACGTAGCTCTTCTGTCTTGATTGCGCTGTCTTGAGGTACTCGCGGATCTTGTGTACCTTCTCTTCGGCTTCACGAAGAACATCTGGTCCAAAGACTTGGCTTTCTCCGACTTTCGACCAATTCAGAGGGGTATGACATTTCCTTCCGTACAAGGCTTCAAAGGGGGCCATCTGTAAGCTGGCTTGGTAGCAGTTGTTGTAAGAGAATTCTGCATATGGCAGGCAGTCTTCCCACTTGGATCCATATTCCAGTACACATGCTCTCAGCATGTCCTCCAATATCTGGTTGACTCTCTCAGTCTGTCCATCGGTCTGTGGATGATAGGCGGTGCTGAAGTTCAGACGGGTTCCTAGTCCTTCGTGCACTTTCTGCCAGACTCTTGAGGTGAATTGTGATCCTCTATCTGACACTACCGACTTCGGGGTTCCGTGCAGGGCGACTATTCTGGAGATGCACAGTTCAGCTAAATTTGGGCCTTGGTATGTGGTCTTGACGGCGATGAAATGGGCTACCTTGGTCAGTCTAACGACAACTACCCATATTGAATCATTGCCTTTGCTGGATTTGGGAAAACCGGTGATAAAGTCCATTCCTACGGAGTTCCACTTCCATTCTGGAATCTGCAGTGGTTGTAGCAGTCCCGCGGGTCGCTGATGTTCTGTCTTGACTCTGTGACAGATATCACACTTGGCGATGTAGCTTCCGATTTCCCACTTCATTCCATGCGACCAGAATTGCTCCTTCAAATCTTGGTACATCTTGGTACCTCTGGGGTGGATTGAGTAAAGGGTGTCATGGGCTTCTTTCAGGATGACTTGCTTCAACTCCGAGTCTGATGGTACAAAAGGCGTCCTTTGTACCAAAGAACTCCGGCTTCATCTACGATGAATCCTGGTGCTTTTCCTGCGGCTATCTGGTTCTTGATTCCGTCGATGCTAGCGTTTCCTTTCTGGGCTTCCTTGATCTGGCTGATCAAGGTGGGTTGAAGCTCTATGCTGGCTAGGAATCCTTCACTAACAAGTTCCAGTCTAAACTGTTCAAACTCCTGAAACAGGCTGGGTTGCTCGATTGCGATTATGGAGTTCAACTGACACGGCAGTCGACTCAAAGCATCCGCTACCACATTGGCCTTGCCGGGGTGGTAATGAATCTCCATGTCATAATCCTTGATCAATTATATCCATCGGCGTTGCCTCATATTCAGCTCCTTCTGGGTGAAGATATATTTCAGGCTTTTGTGGTCGGAGTAGATCTCGCATCGATTACCCATGAGGTAATGACGCCAAACTTTCAAGGCTAGGACAACGGTTGCAAGCTCTAAGTCGTGGGTTGGATAGTTCTGCTCATGTTGCTTCAGCTGTCTTGATAGGTATGATATCACTTTGCCTTCTTGCATCAAGACACATCCAAGACCAATCTTGGAAGCGTCACAATAGACATCAAAGGGCTTGGTGATGTCCGGCATGCTCAGGATTGGGGCTAAGGTCAGTCTACTCTTGAGATGTTGGAAACTCTCTTCACATTTGTCAGTCCATTCGAACTTCTTGTCCTTCTTCAGCAGTTGTGTCATTGGTCGAGCGATGCTCGAAAAGACTTCTACAAATCTGCGGTAATATCCGGCTAATCCAAGAAAAGCGCGGACCTCGGTTTGGGTGGTTGGGGCTTGCCATTCTGTAACAGTTTTGATCTTGGCGGGATCTATGGCAATTCCTCCTGCAGACAAGATATGTCCCAGGAATCCTACTTCCTTCAACCAGAACTCACATTTGCTGAACTTGGCATACAACTGGTGGTGTCTAGGGGTTTCTAGGACAGTCTCCAAATGTTGTTCATGTTCCTCTTCGGACTTGGAGTAGATGAGAATGTCGTCGATGAAGACAACGACAAACTTGTCCAAACAGTTCATGAAGATCTTATTCATGAGGTTCATGAAATAAGAGGGGGCATTGGTTAATCCAAACGACATGACATTGTACTCATACAACCCATATCTGGTGGTAAATGTAGTCTTGGGAATATCGGTGGCGCGAATCTTCAGCTGATGATAACCAGTCCTAAGATCTATCTTAGAGAACACTTTGGCTCTGGTCAACTGATCAAACAGGTCTTCTATCTTGGGTAGGGGGTATTTGTTCTTGACGGTGACATCGTTAAGCTTACGGTAGTCCGTACATAAACGAGTGGCACCATCCTTCTTGTCCACAAACAAAACAGGTGATCTCCAAGGGGATGCACTAGGTCGAATCAAACCTTTGGCTAACATATCATCGATCTGCTTCTTCAGCTCCACAAGCTCTGTTGGGTTCATACTATAGTTTCTCTGTGCTATAGGTCCAGTTCCGGGGATTAACTCGATGATGAACTCGATATCCCGATCCGGGGGGCATACAGGGTAGATCATCCGGAAACACATCAGGGTATCGACAGACGACCCTGATTTGATCCAGAGTTGGCTTGGCTACACTTTGGTTGCAGGTGAATTTTCTGGGTAGTCTTTCAGATACATGTTCTACTAGGATACCGGTGCTGCTAGTCATGGTGATGGCTTTCTTGGCACAGTCAATCAATCCATGGTGTTTTGACATCTAGTCCATTCCTAGTATGACTTCCAAACCTTTGGTTCCCAGAATAATCAGATTGGCATAAAAATCTACATCATGGATTCTGATGGGTATATTTTTGCAAAATTTTCTGGCTTTGGTGGTTGATCCGGGAATTTGAACTATCATAACATGCTACAAACTGATAGGTTGAATTTTACTTGTGGATGCAAAGTCTTTGGTGACAAATGAATGAGATGCTCCGGAATCAAACAATACTCGGGCAGGTACGGAGTTGGCAGAAAACATACCCAGTACAACATCTGGTGCTTCCTGGGCTTCTTCGGCGTTCATGTGGAAGAGACGGCCGTTGCGGTTATTGGGGTTGTTGGGGGCGAACTTCTTGCCGGTGGAGACACGGCGTTGCTGCTGAGCAGGTGCAGCGGTGTTGCCGACAATCTTGGATAACCTCTTAGGGCACTCGTTGGAGTAGTGTCCCACTACACCACACTCATAACAAGTGATGGTGGCCTTGTCCTTGGTTGCAACTGGGATGGCGTTGCTCCCAGTCCTTGGAGCGGTGTTGGTGTTGTTGTTGTTGTTGTTGTTGGGGGCTCAGGGCGGAGCGCGGTTGAAGTTGTTGTTGTTGTTGTTGTTGTTGTTGCTGTTGTTGTGGTGGCCTCCTGGCCTAGAGTTTCCTCCACTCCGGTTCTGATAACCGGGGCGTGAAGTCTGCATTTGGGACTTGTTGTTGTTTCTCAGAGTGAAACCTCCGCTTGAGCTGGGGCGATACTTCGGGGCATTGCTGGGCCCACTCTGGTGCATCATGCGGCGTTTGCGGTTCTCATTGGCTTGGTTCAACTTGCCTTCCATCTGGATGGCGGAATCCACTAGGGCTTCAAGGTCGGCGAAGGGGATGTTGACGAGGACAGTCTGCATCTCATCATGCAGTCCGTTCAGGAATCTCTCCTGCCTCTTCTCGGTGGTGTCGGTCTCGCGGAGGCGTACCTTGACAATGTAAGGAACCTGTCGCGGTATTCTACCACCGTCATCCGTCCTTGCTTGAGTTCACGGAACTCATCCCTCATCTTCTTGATAAGACCCGGGGGCACATGGTACTTGCTGAACTTGAGCTTAAAATCTGCCCAAGTCATGACTTGACCTCCGTTCATGGCACGGGTGCTAGTCCACCAGGCTCGGGCTGGTCCGGCAAGGTAGTGGGTTGCGAACAGGACCTTCTCATTAGCTTCCACTCCGGCTACTTCAAAGTTGTTCTCCATAGTCTGGAGCCAGTCGTCGACGTCGAGGGGTTCTTTAGTCTTGCTAAACACCGGAGGGTTGGTGTTCTGGAAGTTCTTGAGCTTGGATCCGGGGTGGTCATGATTTCCATTGCCTTGGTTGGCAAGGTTTTGCAGTGCTGCGATGTTGGCTTGGCGTTCAGCTCTTTCAGTCTCCCTGTCAGCCATCAGGGTTTGCAGCAGTTGCATCATGGCATCGTTGTTGGTGCGATTGGGAGGGGCCATCTGAACATAGAGAAGATCATGAGATAAGAGGGAAATTTCTATGGTTTATTTTGATTAAGTTCATAAAATTTGAAACTTGAATTCTTTTGATGACAAACACAAACATTCATTCATTCATTCAACATCACACATTACAAACTAACACACTAACACTTCCCATGGTTTTAAGAACCATTCTCTCATGCTACGATACAACGGGCGGGATACAACTCACACCTACATAAGTGATAAGGTGCAACTATTCCTCATTCTCGACATCGATCGGGACGAAGTCGTCAGGTCCTGCCTCCAGGAACTCGTAGTCCTCCTCCTCGGTGAACTCGTCCTCCTCAAAGTCGTCGTCGTCGCTCAGGAAGGCTCCTCCTCCCTGAAGGTCGATACCTCCGTCGTCTTCCTCCATCTCTCTCAGCTGGTCCTCCTGGGCCTTGACAGTGGCCTCCAAGGATGCGATCTTGGCGCGAAGGCGCACAATCGTAGCGTCCTTCTTGGCACACTGCTGGCGAAGGGTCTTGCGGTCGTTGGCGAGTAGCTTGATCGCCTCACCCTGCTCGATGATGTGAACGTGGGTCTGTTTGGCGTACACGCGGGAGGCGTCTAGATCCTTCTGAGTCTGGTACAGCATGAAGTCGAGGTACTCAGCATGGTGCCTCAACTCCGGGTGCGGCTGCAGCTCCATGGGCACTCCCATGGCATCACGCCTCACGAGATGCGCGAAGCGAGAAGCGAGGAGGCGCACCACGTTCTGTCCACAGAGACGCGCAAGTGCCTCCTGAAGGCCACGTGCGAGTCCGTCGAGCCAATTGCTCTCGCGGAAGGAGAAAAGGATCCTCTCCAAGGTGGGAGGCTCCATCTTGCCCCTCAAGTCAGCAGTGATGACCCACCGCAACTCTCCTCCAGGCTAGTCGTCCAACTGAATCCCGTGGAACTCGGGGTGTGGGCGTCCAAGGAAGTCCGAGACGGCGTTGAGGTCATGCTCAAAGATCAAGCTTCCACCATTCCCAAGCTGGTAGAACTTGGTGTTGATGGGTTCATTCGGCTCCATCTGAAAGCGAAATGGATAAGTAAGTTAGAGAGTGAACAAGTGTGGCAAAATTTTAAGTAGATTCAAATAAGGAAGAGCATGATTCATCAAATTTTGAAAAAGTCTCAAAGACAAGAGTGTGAGTAAATTTTCATAAATATTCTCTTCATTTGATTTCAAAGTTAAGTTTTTCTGAACGTCCATTCTAACTAGAGTCTTCTAAGGTCAAACAATGGCTCTGATACCAACTTGTCAACACCCGGATTTTTAGGTCCAGATGCCTATTATGTCATTCATCGCAATCCCAGGAATATTGTTGTTGCGAGGCATAATAGTTAAGTATCATAGGCATCATTCATTATAAACCATATTGTCTTACAACTTGAATCACATGATCCATATTACACGAATAGTTGATCTATTGATCAACGAACAAACACAAGTTCATAGCGGAAGCGTAAAGATAAATGGACTCTCTAGTCCACAGGCCAACGCTTGACGTCGGCAGACTCCTAGTTGTCGTAGGCGTCCTGCTGGTCATCTCCTTGGTAGTTCTGTTCATCTTCATACTCTGGCCATTTGAATAGCCAGGGACAAAGCCGTGAGTACTTTAAGTACTCGCACACTAATACTAGTGTAAGTGCTAACAATTCTAGTAAGGGGTGCTAAGCTCTAGTTGATTTGCATAAAGCCAATTTTAGTTCACAAGTATTTGAGAAAAGACTTATTCAAAGTGCTAACTAACTCCAGTGGGAACATTAGTGTCATTCCCACAACTCAAGTTGTGATTCAAAACAAGTCACCAATTCACCATTCACAACATTTTCAAAAATCTGACACCGGAAACTGTATGACCTTTCAACCAGTCCGTAACCGTGGACACGGCTATTCAAATAGGTTTACACTCTGCAGAGGTTGCACACTTGTGCCACAACATTTGATTTCATCCGTCGGGATTACCCCGAATCATCGTAACACAGTACGCGGATTATCAACCATAACCTTTCACTTACAAACCCTAGTATGAGAACCTCTCCCCATGAGCTTGGCCTCCCAGTGAAGACCAACTGTCAACCTGGGAACTGCACAGGGCTTGGCCATACAATTCACCTCAATTCACATCATTTCTCAACAACGGAGGCAGCCTCGGCATAACCCCTATGATGTGTGTTAAGAGGGAACACATACTAAGATGCATAACACTACTGCAGAAATGCTTATAGCCGCCAGATGATTAGTGACAGGCAAAATTATGCATGTCACTAGTTAATATCACCAGCGACGGGCACAGATAAGCTTGTCACTAGTACACAATATTAGTGACAGGTATTAAAGAAAGCTGTCACTATACATTTTTATGAAGATCCGTTCGGAAGGATTAACATGGTAGCGACAGACTCATGAAAGAGCCTGTCATTACTATTTTGTGGAGAGCCCATATAAGCAACCCGCTCCTTCTCCTATTTGGGCCGGCCTTACATGGATAATATACTAGCGGTGACTTGAACAAAAAATCAGGTCAGTATTGATCCCTGCAGATCCCCAACCGTCGTCCTGCTGCTCTCCGTCCCACACGCCGTGCCGCCAGCCCCTTCAACGCCGCCTCCCGATGCGTCGGCCTCCCCAGACGCGAGCGACCTGCGGCCCTGCATCCCCAACGCCGCCGGCCGAGGACGCCGCGCCGCCAGCCCCTTCAACGCCGCCGCCCGACACGAGGACGACCTCCCTCGACGAGAGCGACCTGCGGCCCTGCATCCCCAACGCCGCCGCCGCCCGAGGATGGCGCCCTGCAACTTCCATTTCCCGAGGACTCCGCGTCCTGCGCGTCACCTGCCACCACACTGCAGGAGATCTCCGGCCACCTGTGCTGCACCAGATAAAAGGTCCAGCCGTTCAGCAGATCGTTTGGCCTCCGCCGCTGCACTGTGCAGGTCTGTTTCCCCTCCTCCCATCTCTTCTCCATTTCTTCTTGGTCCTGATGTACGAGTTAATTTTGCTGGCTTGCTGAATTCCGCCGGTGCCGTCCGTTCCTACCCTGTGCAGATGAACCGCCAGCTTAGGGCCTGATTGGTTCCTGGCCATAGTTTGCCAAGCCAAAATTTGGTAGTAGCCACACTTGTGGCAAGCCATATTTTGTGGCAAAAATACTCCGTTTGGTTGGTAACCGAAGTTTTGGCAAAAATCTAGCGGCAGTTGTTTGGTTTGCTGCCACAAACGTTTGGCAAAAATTTGTGGCAGTTGTTTGGATTGCCGCCAAAGTTTGATAAATAATAAGGTACACAACCATCACAGATAATAGTTGAACCAAAAATATGTTAAACAACTTACCAGTAGTTCAAAGTCAATACATTACTTAGACCATTCAGTTTAGGTAGTGCATAACATTCATGACAAAATGTATGTCGAACCAGATGACTAACAACAACTTATCAGGCTCTATTCAGCTAACATTGATAAGCAACAAAAGTAGCATTCTCACTAAACATATTCTAGCCGTTATGTGAGTAGCACACATAGACAAAATGAGCTTGCAACCAACTTGTAGAGTTCACAGATTTAACCCTTCCTTCTCACATAAGAACTTGAAGACCCAAGCATGCAAAGTACCATCACTTGCATTGCACAACCAGCTACGTTTAACTTCATTCTCCTTAGAAGACAAATGCTCACCAACGATAATTCTTTGATCAGGTGTCAATGGGATAGTCTCTAGTCGCTGCCACAACGTTGCATGTGGATCAACAAGTTGTGATATATGAGGAGGAGCAGTGGCAACAAGTGTGTCCCGAAGTGATTTCATTGTAGCTGTGATTTCATCATTGGACTCTACAAGACGACTCTTGTACTTTGATGCCTTCTTAGTTGATACAGTACACATAGGATTTCCTCGTGAACGCTTTATACCAGATCGAGTATAGTTGGAAGGGTAGTTGTTCTCACCGGTTGCATTTGTGATAGGAGTTGGTATTGTGTCTGAATCATCACCAAGTGGATCTTCAGGTGGTGTATAGCCATTGAGGTCATGCATCTCCCTTGAATCACTATCGGAATCATCACTAACATCCATGCATGTATTCTGATCCATAGCTAATGAACCATCAGCACTAGATCCAGTGAACAGCTCCTGCATCTCTTCATAGAATTTGATGGGTTTAGTGAGTAGGCGTCTTTCAAGTAGTCGATGTACCAATCAAGCATGTATTTCTTCTGATCATCAGCCCAAGTCACGGTCCTCTCGCGAGAGGACACAGCAGCATCAACCTTTAGCTTTTTCTTGGTCATTGTTGCTTCTCATGAAAGTAGATGATCATAAAGTAATTATTTTGATTTGTTCGACGGGATAAAAACTCATATATTTCATAAAAAAAGAAATTATAAACTTCAAGTACATTATCATAATAATTAAAGCATCACACTCATGTGTTTCATACAAAAGAAATTATAAAAGCATCACATGCATGTGTTGCATACAAACAAGAAATCATCACAGAGGTGGTCCTACTTTATCTTCCCACATCGTTCTTGCCATCTCTTCTCTTTTGTTTGCCCATGCCACATTTTCCTGGTACTGGTCACTACGGTTTCTTATACTCCTTGGCAGGGCTGCATACCACGCAAGGTCATCATACACGTACTCATCAGGTCCATCTTCTAAAATTCAGTTGTGCAGCGCACAACATGCCATCACAATTTTCACTTGTGTTTTCAAAGGGAAGAATGGCTGGCTTGCAAATATTTTGAAACGGTTCTTCAGGGTACCAAATGCACGTTCAACAGTTGTTCTGAGTTCTGAATGGCGAAGGTTGAATAATTCCTTTGGGTTCTCTGGCTCCCTAGTGCCCCTGTACTCTTTAAGGTGATAGCGAGTAGAACGGAATGGGGGTAATACACCAGGTCTTGCTGCATATCCAGCGTCGGCTAGGAAATATTTACCTACATTATTTATTTGTGCAAATTTATTAGCTAAGGACTAAACTGAGGTTTCAGAATAAAGCTATGGGTTTGGAATCCTACCTTCAGGTATTTTTAGCCCATTAGGACGTGATAGAGCATCTTGAAGCACATAAGAATCATGGGCAGAGCCCTCCCATCCAGCAAGAACATAGATGAATCTTAGGTCAAAATCGACCGCTGCTAGCACATTTTGGCTGGTAAAGGACTTTCTACCCCTAAACCGATCTTGCATGTGGATAGGTACACACGCTGGTATATGTGTACCATCCAGGGCTCCTATGCATCCCTAAGAAAATAGAAATTTGATTGCTTTCAATTAAATGAACATGACACCAATACTTGAAAAATCTATTAGCAATTTCAGTGTACCTCAAAATACGGGTGAAATCTGCCAGGGGAAGTTGTGATCTTCGAGTGTGTCTCAACTGATTTGATGCATATGAGGTCACCGGCAAGGATACAGAGAGCGTCTAAAACAAGATGGAAATACCTACTAACAGTCTCACTTGATCTCATGAACTCAAAAGCAATTGATCTGAATGTCCAGTTTAAACCCACTGCATGCATAAACATGGCGACTTGTTCCTCTATTGTGACATGGCATGTCTCTTCTAGCAGGGCACGTGATCTAAGTTCAGCACACAACTTATGAAAGACAACTTTGCTCATACGCAGCTCACTTATGCAGTGGGCATCATTTCCATTGTACAAGCGATTTAGACGTCTCAATCTCTCAACATCCCTATCAACCATGGGAGCATATGTTATTCTTTTTCTTTTCCTTGTATTGATCCTATACCAATAGACTGTTAGACACACCAGAATACCAGCAAGCATTCTTCTTTTCCACATGTAATGGCAATGGTCCAGGTAATACTTTAAATACATCTAAAACAGATTTTCAAAAATAAGATTCAATCAGTAAAACGAAAATTTGTCAACCAAAAAATTATTTTTATCTATACTGCACTTGTACTGTCTAAATCCGATTCAGATATCAATGTTCTATGAAACAATCCAGGGGGATAATATGATACACTACTTACAACGCTCAGTTTGGAATTACGCACTGAATCTTTTTGAGTTCAGATGAATTGCAGAAGTAGATTATGCTAGCAGAAAAATAATCACAAGACATCAGAACTGAACTTTACCTGATGAAAAGATAGAGAAAGAATATACGTGCACAAAATGGATAGATCATCTAGTACAGATTTTCACAGGAACTAATCACGCACGTAGGCACATATCCATGTACAAACAAGTATTGGTAGCAGATTAAAAACCGCAAGGCAGGACATGCATCTGTTGAATCGTACAGGACCTAAAAGGATCGATTACAAGGCATGAGAACAGGAATACCTTCTCCGGCCGCACGGACTGGTCCTGAATCTGCTTCTACTTGAATGCGCTGCTTCTGCTGCCCTGCTTCCGATCCGCTCTTACTGCTTCCGATCCGCTCTTACTCTCCTTCAACTTTTCTCTGCTTCAGATCTGCACATGAGTGGGAAGGAGAGGTCAACGAAGTGGTGGAGGTGAGTGGATGAGATGGGAGAAGGGGCGGCGACGGCGACATGCTCAGCTCTGGTATGGGAGACGTGCGACGGCGAGCTCACCAACGTCGGGAAGGGGAGCCTCCGTGGAGTGAGGTCTGGCTGGAGAGGGGAAATTTTTTTATCGGGAGAGAAAGGTACGCTGGGCGATTTTTTGTGGCAGATTGGCGGTTTTGGCGGCCACAGGCGAGCGTGGCGGGGAAAAAGACCGCCAAAGTTTTCTGGCAAAAGCCTGTGGCGGGAGGGCACTGAGGTTGTGGCGAGCCAATATTTTTTGGTGAACCAAACGCCGGCCAAATATGGTGTGGCGAGCCAAAATTTGGCTTGGCTATTTGTGGCCGGCATCCAAACAGCCCCTTAGTTTTCTCCTTTTAGATAAATCTGGAATGTAACTCACTGGATTGAATGGGATACAAGTATAGAACACCTTGATTGAACTTGTAGTTCACTGGATTGAATGGGTAGAGACATACGAATAATTTATTAACCCAGGCTACATGATGATTACATTCTGCATCTGCATGAACTTCTTATGTTACTTAAATGATGATGTGAGTATCTTCTGGTCGTTTCTAAGAACTCTTGATGCATCGCTGTACCAGAACTTATATTCACAGCGTGAGATCGAAAAGTAGCCAAGATGGTGAATGTACAGAGGGTGCAGCCCAGGAGTATTTACAAAGGGCCTAGCACAGAAGGAACATTACAATATTTCTGAATTGTCGTAATAAAAAGAACAAAATGTGTTTGGTTTTGCTAGCATCATTCACTTGCGTACTCATAAATAATGAGTACATGCAGTCCCATTGTCTGGAAGAGGCAATCGTAAGACCTTTGCCTCCAAAAGATACTATTTATTAAAACACACCTTACAGATCATATCATAATGGAATTTCAACTAAAAGAGTTCAGACACTGGCATGTGGATGTGCAGGCCAGTTAGTGACAATTGACAATTCGCCACTGCTTTATGCATATTTGTTATTGTGTGTAAATCAGATATGACTTTGCTTTAGTATAGTTAATGCTCCGATTTATCTTTTCTTTGACAAAGTTGATGTTATCATGTGCCGTGCAATGAACAGAAACTTCCATCTCACCCATATTATCTATCTTTTTTTAAGCCATGATTATGTACATGTCCAAAGCTGCACTTCAGCTGTTTACACATATCTATGACATGATCAATTTATAAGGTGATTAGCCAACTACAGCTAAAGGATATAGCTTGTGATCTTGTTGATGTATATTTTGTCCATCACTCTTGCTGGAAATAACTGACTGCTTGCCTTTTAACATTGTAAAGGTTCCAGATTGTAAAGGCTTCAATTTTGGTGCTGGTGAAAGGTTATTGACGTCTCCTGAACCTTTGCTGGAGGTAATCAAAGGCATCACTCGTGATATTCCTTCATATTATTTTGTCTTCATGTCTTGTAAAGTATAATAGGAAAATGGCATTGGGACTTTAACTTCCATTAGACTGAACAGCTTGTCCTTGATACCTTGGAAAGATCTAAACCAAATTAAGCACTAATTAAATAACCGCAAATTCTGGTACTAACTAACATCTGGTTTAATATTTCAGCCGGATGGTACTAACGTGATCTGTCTTCGATCAACAAATTCCAATGATTAAGACGTGGTAGGCTGGAGGATTTAACAACACATCCAGATGTACATGCACGCAAACTGCTTCTTCGGTCGACAGTGCTAACTCATGGTGTCCCCGCGCTCATGGTGTCCCAATAGCTGGGGCGAGTTTCTTTTAAGATCTGCATGGATTATTATAGTTTGTCAGTGAAGTATTTAAATTTTGTGTAATTGATCTTTAAGGCTTTGGAGCGTCATGTTCCCTGTAATACACATGCTTTTGTTGAATTTAATATGGCATTCCGCGTACTAATTGATATACTGTACCTTGTACCTGCTTGCGACTACATATTTCATCAAAAATGAAATATTTTTTTAGTACCAAAATTCGTACCCAGTGACAGGCACAATAATGGGCCAGTCACTAGAAGCCCAACATTGCTGTGGCCTTTCATCATCCCAGTGACATGCATATTTTCTGCCTGTCGCTGGTTACACTACCAGTGACAGGCAACCTACCCATCACTAGTGACAGGCAGTACCAGTGACTGCATACTAGTGACAGGCAAGATGCCTGTCACTAATGAGCAAATTGTACCTGTCACTAGTGAGTGTTTCTGCAGTAGTGTAAATTTCCAGTTAAGCCCTACCCATAATCAGGTATTTTGGGAGTACTCAATATTGGAAAGGTATCGCATTCAAACCAATATCAGTTTTATCAAAAATCACCATCTTCTCCAAGTCATATTCACCTTCAAAATTCATTCAATGGAATGACTCATCATTCCAAGGTTTCAAATTCATTTCAAGTCACATGTTCCCATCTAGAGTAGTCAAGTTTTAGTATTTAGCACTAGCACTAATCATGATGGGTGCTATCTTGCTTGGCTAGCTTTGAGACTAACTTTGCTACTCCAGTAACCTCCTTTAACTTAGACCAAAGTTAACTATAAAAGTAACTCTTTAAATAAACAAGTAAAGACTTGTAAGGTAAATACTTGAGATAGGCTTGTGGTAAGAAAGGTAAGACTAATGGTGCCTTGCCCCAAAGGGATTTGCACTTTGCAAGAATATTAGCTTGCCTTGGTAGTGGTCAAAGTTCTCCTCTTCCTCCTCTTGGTAGCAACCTTCCACTTCCGGGTATTCTCCGGTGCTAGCGTCTAAATTTGAATACGAGGTATAATCACTCAAAATTCAATAGCTATTCTAAGCATCACATGCATTCACACAACTATTCTAGTCACACAATTAATACAATTTGGTGCATTGGTGGTCTTGCTTGAGGAAAAATAATTTCCTATTATTACATATGTAAATGATAGTTTCCATTTTGTTCTTGAGAAATAATTTCCTCTCATTGAATATTCTTAAGATTTAATTTATCAAACAATCATACATGAAATCATATTTACCTAAGTCAACCCTTCATCATCATCATTTGAGAAAATGATTTAAATGAGGTAGAATACCTCATACTATTTAACAATTCTAATTATGATTTAAATTCACCAAGTATTTTATGTGAAAGTATATGACCAGGGGTCCAAACTTCATATGAAAGTACTTGGGACAAGATTTAAATGAAGTGAAACACTTCATATGATTTGCATAATAGTTTTGGACAATATCACTTAATTAAACTAGCCATATAGTCCAATATTTAAACTAGGGCATGATCATCCAAAGTGACCACACCATATTTTTGCAGAAACAATTAGTGTATATTTGGAATTAACTAAATATCATTTTTGGTTGATTTTTAAGATTTAATTGAATGTGCAAAAGTTCTTGACTTAATCTTTTTGTCACATTATTTCTACAACAGATCTCACAATGAGACCAGCGGCATTGGTTAGAACTTTTCAATAGCCTTCCAACAATATAAAGTTTGCTAAATTTGGCCCAGCCAAATAGATTCTATTGAATTTCAAAGTCAGGACCAGTATTGAATTTAAATGGATTTGGAAAATTCAAATTTGAATAAAAGGGCCGGCAGGAAACTGAGTTGGGCCGAAATGAGTCAAACATAGAAACTTGGCCCAGCAACGCATCCAGTGCGCGTGGGCCGTCTGACGAGGTGGGGGCCACCCGTCAGTCTCTATTTGAAACCCGAAACGGTACGCGAGCTGTGGGACGTTGGATTAGATGATGATCGTGCAGCGCACGATCATCGTCTTCTCCGGCGAGAACCCGAGGGTCTGGCAGCGAGCCTAGGGGGTCGGAGGGCTAACCAGGGCTCCGGCGGTCGGCGGCGAGGTTCAGGGCGACATTGTTGATGACGCTGAGGCAGCCTGTAGCAGTGGCGGAGCTTGGGGCGGCCTGAATCGACGACGATGTTCTCAGAGCTTCCGCGGCTCCGATCTTGCAATTCCGGCGACTCCAGCGATGATCGAGCTAGCTAATGGTGCGAGGCGAGGCAGTGAAGAGAGGGGAGTGAGATGGTGTGCTCAGTCGAGTCCAGGGAACGCCCTATTTATAGAATCGTGGAGGTGCTGCGGGGCAGTGGTGAGGTCGACATCGGCGCGGCGGTTCCGGCGAGCTAGCGAGCTAGAGGATGGCGGGAAACTGTTCTGCGTATCCAGGCGGTGCGTTTGGCGGCGACAACGCTGTCGGGCGGCGCCTAATTTGGTCGCGTTGTTTCCGTGTTTGTCCGTGGCTGCAGCGGAGTTCCGTCCTCGTCTCCGGCGGCGGCGGGCCAGGGTTGGTGTCTTGCGCGTGTCTGGCGGCTTCGTGGTCGCCAGGCGATGCTCAACATGCAGCGAGGTGGTCCAGGGCGTGCTTGAGCTGGCGAGGCGGCGCGTGGCCAGTGCTGCCCGTGGCGCGCGCGTGTGCGACGCCAGCGGCATGCGCAGGACGTCGTGGGAACGTCTGTGTCTGGTGCTTGCAGGGCTCCTCTCCGGCGATGGCGGTGCTAGGCAGGTGTAGGGAGGCACGGTGGCGAGTTTGGGCACCAGGGCCAGAGTTGGTGAAGAAGGGGAGAAGGGGAGGAAGAACATGGCCGGCATGGCCATGCCATGCAAGCTAGGCTTGTCCCCTTAGGGTTGCTGTGCTCTGGAGTGAGAGAGAGAGGGTCAGGGGACAGGGTGGAGTGAAATGGGGCAAGTAGGGTTAGGCCAAACACTATGCAAATAGTGATTTTGATTTGTTCCATATTTGCCTAATTCAAATTCTTGCAAAATTTGGTTGAGCTCAAATGGTTTCAAAAATTGAAAGTGGTGGGTTTGGTTGAGTTGCAAATGACCAGAGACAACCATGTGTGGTGGTGGAAATTTAAAAATCAAAGAAATGCAAAAATGCAAAGTGAGATTGTTGCATATGTTAAAAAGTCTCAAATTTACATGAGCATAGTTTTTGATCCAAGATTATTTTGGCATGGTGGTCTTTACCAAAGTTGTTCACTTTGATGTGCTCCTGGATGAGGTGCAAAGAATTGGGAAAGTTTAGTTTGAAAAACTTGAAATGCAAGGGCTCAAAGTAGTGACCAGAATATAAATGGCAGATTTAACCATTATCATATGTGATCACAATTTGAGTTTGAATTTGATTTGATTTGTGTTTCTCTGATTCCAAAAGTTGTAATAAGTGTTTAGTAACATAATACAACTAATGGTGAAGACCAAAATGGTCTAGGGTAAAGATTTGCAAAAATGGCATAAACCATATGTGAGGGTTTTAGGGTTTTCTTATTTGATTTCGTTCTCTTTTATTTTATTTGGTTTGTGATCTTCACTTGATCACTTTAGGGTTTTAGGGTTTATCACATAAGCATAAGAACAATCATCATGGCATATCACTCAAAATGCACAAGTCCTATGCATGGCACTATATGCAAATAAAAGTTTTTGTTGGTTCTAAATTTTGGATCTCTTGAATTTTTCTTCTTTCTTCTATTGAAATTTGGGATGTTACACGATCGCCGACCAGAATATGCATCGCCGCCGGTGCCATGATCGGCGCCTTTTCACCTCCCCCTCCCCTATATATATGCCTTGTTCTTCCTCAGATCTGCATAGCCACAAAACTGCACCATTAGCCCCGGCCGGCCCTCATGGAACCCGAAATGGTCAAGCTCGCGCGCGCCCTCGACTTCCCTCGATCTGAAATCTACTACGATGTAATGGAGAAGATGAATTTCAAGATCACGTACACCGTCCTGCAACTCTCGCAAGGGTAACCAACGCGCCGCCATCATGCAACTCTCCATCGCGCAACACACTCTGGTCTTCCATATTATGCATGCCGATGAAGTGCCACAAATGCTCATCGATTTCCTTGCGGACAAGAACATCAAATTCTGTGGCGCGGCAATCCACAATGATGTGGATATGTTGCAGACCCACGGAATTAGTATTCCGTCTACGATCAACCTCCAGCAGATCCTCCAGAACCCCGTCCCAAGAAAGCAGACTCCGAGTTTAATTGATTTGGCAAATCATTATATTGGGACGAATATCGAGTAGAAGAAGAAGTTTAATTATAAGAAGAACAAGCCGTCGAAGACCGCCAAGGAATTAGAAGAAGAGGCACTGATTTTTGGATGGGGCGATTTTCCCTTGAGCAATAAGCAACTAGACTATGCCGCTTTCGACGCTCGCCTCGGTTTCGAGCTGGGTAGGAGGCATTTCTGAGCACTTGGCTACAATAGCCATATGGACTTAATATTTATGAGTAGATGCATGGTGGTGTGGTCTGTGGTATCGTGTGTGCCTTCTATGTATGAACATATGAATCGTCGTGATTAATATATATTAAATATTTCTATTATATTGTTATTTAAAATTATTCGATATTCAAATTCCTCACACTTTTCTAGTAGTTATGCATATGATATTTGTCCACTTGCGGTTTAAAGATTGAAAGATATTAATTATTTGGCAATATTATATGAATAATGCAAATATTATTTGATAATAATATTAATAAAGGAATAAAAATGTAATTATTCAATATCCAAATTCCTCACACTTTTCTAATAGTTATGCATATGTTATTTGTCCACGTGCGGTTTAATGATTGAAAGATATTAATTATTTGGCAATATTATATGAATAATGAAATATTATTTGATAATAATATTAATAAAGTAATAAAAATAGAATTATTCGATATTCAAATTCCTCACACTTTTCTAATAGTTATGCATATGTTATTTGTCCACTTGCGGTTTAAAGATTGAAAGATATTAATTTTTTTGCAATATTATATGAATAATGCAAATGTTATTTGATAATAATATTAATAAAGGAATAAAATAAAATTATTTGATATTCAAATTCCTCACACTTTTCTAATAGTTATGCATATGTTATTTGTCCACTTGCGGTTTAAAGATTGGAAGATATTCAAATTTCTCACATTGAAATGCTATATTATTATCGTATGGTATTATTGACAACAAGGTACAACCACATTCACGGGAGCACGGCAGGAAAGAACTGAGAAGTTAAGCGTGCTGAGGGTGAAGTAGTGTGAGGATGGGTGACCGACCGGTAAGTGACCAAGTCTAAAATTTAAGTATAGATTATATGTGATTAGTGTTAACAATGGTCCAAGTCAGAGAAAAAAGAAAAATAAAAAAAAAGTAAACAAATGAAAATGAAAATGAAAATGAAAAAACATAAATAATGAAAGAAAAAACATTTTATCCCGGTTTTAGTTACCAGACAAGACATAAGGTCCTCCAGCCCAAACACCTGCATCGCAACCACGTGGTGGACTTTATGTCCCGGCTGGTAACCGGACCGGGACAAAAGGCCCCGCCTCCCATGTCCCGGGTGGCCGGTCGAAACAAAAGGCTCTAACGGTCCACGACAACAGGCATTTTCTTCACTAGTGATGACTCGTGATTGTCTAGGGATTCTAGTCCTACGACTGAAAAACTGACATCAATAGTTGGAGACGTTGATGCGCACCTGCGGAGGCCACATATGAACATCCGTGATGGCGTTGAATTACCTTGAGGTTTGACGCGTTGTGCTCGTCCATCTTGCTTTTGCAAGCTGCTCAAGCACTTAACCCGTAGTACGTACATGTCCCTGTCTTTCCTTCCCCATGATGGAGTAACAAAATTCGACAGGCAGCGACCCAATCCATCATCTGCATTCAGACGCCACCATCCTTCCGTGTGTTCGTGAGATGATCACCATAGCATCTCCAGCTGTGGACCGATTGACGCAGCGTTTGGTTACCACTTCAGACCGAATCCATCTCCACCATTTCTTTGCCGCCATGATTATTCCCACTTCAGCAGCTGCAGAAACTTTCATAGAGCAGAGACGACGGCCATCGCTAGCTAGCTTGTGCCGGAGTAGGACAAGACGGATCACGTGACCGTTAAGGCTGGAGAGATGGCGATACCACATCGGTCGTCTGCTCCTGCATGGCCGTTATGCGAGCGCTGAAAGAAAAGAGAAACCTTCTTCTGCTTGGCGCCTCTCGCTGGGAGGGTTGAGCCCATATGACTCCATGAGGTAAAACAGGCGAGTTGCCCGGATCGATGGGCGCGGTGGTGAACTACAGCACATGCACGGTGATCATGATCTCAGATGCACGCATAATCCGAGGTAAGAGGTCGTACGATCGACAGGGGATGCAACCTACATACGTACTTGGGATGAGCTCCAAGCACGAGGCCTAGGACCAATCGCCTGCACGATCGGACGGATCGGGACCATTCCCGCCGGTCACTGCCCACTTACCCATCACGTACGTGGCCTTGCTGTCTATGTACGTTTCAATACACCATGCATACAATTCGTCAACACCAGGCGTACGGATCTTTCAAGGAAAACATGCCCACACTACATGTCCTTATGTCGCCCGCTCACCCCCATATGTTTTTTTTTTCGAAATGGAGATAAAACTCCGGCTTCTGCATCGTGATAATGCACACAGCTTTTTATTAATAAGTTTTAAATTTAGTAGTTATTACAACTCAAGCATCACCAAAAACAAATATCAACCGGCGAAAGGAACAAAACTCACCCCCATATGTGACCGTCTGAATTCAACTTTGATCATATAGAGTCCAAGGCTCCAAGCAAGTCAAACTAGATCCAATTCACGACCTTCTCTTTTCTTTCTTCTCACTGCTATAGTTTCCTGAGAGCTCCTCTTTTCGCCCCGGGCTGGACCGAAGCCCTCCTTGACGGCAAAGTGGTGGAGGCGAGGTGCCGGAGTTAGTTCTGTAGATAGTAAGGCTAGGTTTAGTAGTCTTTGGTCCTGTATGGCGTATGGGAGTAGAGTACCAAATTTTTCCAGCAAGATCTAGTGCGCCTTGTGGTTACTTTTTATTGCCGGAGTGCACTGCTGTGTGCTCTCGCATGAGGAGAAGTTAGGCACAAGCATCTCCGTCAATAAAGTTGTGCCGTCGAGCTGCTCCGCCCTGCTGCCATGGCACGACACAGGTCGGTTGATGCGGTTTTTCTTCGCCCTGCTTCCGAGGCGGGAGGATGTCGAAGAAATCTGCAATTCGAGCTCCTGCAAGAAGCGCTGGTATCCCCTCCTTTGTGATCTGCATGCAAACTTCTTTCTCATGGCCGGCCATGGTGGCGAGGGAGGGGAAGAAGAGAGCTTTGTGGAGGCCATTGGTGGGCGATGGTTTGGGGAGTTTATGGAGTCTGTGCTCCCCGTGGCGGTTCCCCAGCGGCGGCTCCGTCTAGCCGCAGCTATCCTCGGTCAGAAGGCTGGCCACGCCACTCTCGGTAGCTTCTGCTGCTCGAGATTCATCTTCCTCCTTCGGAGGATCTTCATGCTCCTCAGTGCGGCGTCCTACGCTCCTGCTCTCCCAAGTGGCCGAGTCCCCAGTGGGAGTAGTTGCGGCCGCGATTGGAGGTGGTTCACCGTCGGCGAGTTTGGATCCGATTGCGTTTTCGCAACTTTTCTTAGGGTTATCTGTGCAGAAGTTCTAGGCCGTGTTGTAATTTTTACTTTATGTGAGGTCCTCTATGTATTTGTTCACCCACCGACGAAATACAGATTCCAGGTCCTTTGGGACCTTTCCTGTTCAAAAAAAAAAAAAGACTCCAAGCAAAAGGTAGAGCGGAGAAAATTGGAAAATATAATCATCTCATCTGGTTTTGGCTGTCCTTTGCTATAATCTATTTCCCGTGGACTTGCCCTGCCCCTTTCCCTGTTGAAGTCATCATCCCGGTCGGCACTCCATGAGACCATGACGTGCATGGCACGTTGGTGCATGCAGTGGGGGCGACTACGTCGGTGGAAAACGCCAACATGCGGCAACGTCAGGCGCACGTACATCTGCCCCCCGCTACACACACACTACAAGAAAAAGGTCACCTAATGACGCTATCAATTACAGACTCTTTTAATTTCGTCTCTACATCCGTAGTCGAGCCATGTATGGAGACGTTCTATAAGATGCAGCACAAATCGTCTCAAATCTCAGGCATTATAACATACAGAAATAATAATAAATAAATAACTCACAAAATATCTCTAGCCACGTTTATCTTTCACGCACCAAGTGAGAAGTTGTTATCCTCTCAAGTCCCAACCCGTGCAAAACCTAGGCACTACAGGAATGGCTTCGTGTGCCGACGGCCTCTTCGTACGCCGACGGCTAAATATTGGGGCCTTCGGCGTATAGGCCGGCCAGCCTAGCCCCTGGACACACCCCTCGCCGTACGTGTACCATCGGTGTACGACACTCTATGCCGACGGCCACCCTCGGCGTATACGTGGCCGTCGGCGTAACTACAGGGTGGCAGTCCGGCTCGGGTGCGCACTGACTTAGACGTGACGCCGTCACGTCTATGCCGACAGTCCCCCTCTGCATAGCGCACTGCCATTTTCCATTTGTTCCCGCCGGCCTTTTCCGCCAAAATGACGTCACATGCCAATGCCATGCTGATACGTCTCCGACGTATCGATAATTTCTTATGTTCCATGCCACATTATTGATGTTATCTACATGTTTTATGCACACTTTATGTCATATTCGTGCATTTTCTGGAACTAACCTATTAACAAGATGCCGAAGTGCCGATTCTTTTCTGCTGTTTTTGGTTTCAGAAATCCTAGTAACGAAATATTCTCGGAATTGGACGAAATCAACGCCCAGGGTCCTATTTTGCCACGAAGCTTCCAGAAGTCCGAAGAGGAGACGAAGAGGGGCCACGAGGGGGCCACACCCTAGGGCGGCGCGGCCCCCCCTGGCCGCGCGGCCCTGTGGTGTGGGGCCCTCGTGCCGCCTCCTGACCTGCCCTTCCGCCTACTTAAAGCCTCCGTCGCAAAACCCCCTGTACCGAGAGCCACGATACGGAAAACCTTCCAGAGACGCCGCCGCCGCCGATCCCATCTCGGGGGATCCAGGAGATCGCCTCCGGCACCCTGCCGGAGAGGGGAATCATCTCCCGGAGGACTCTACGCCGCCATGGTCGCCTCCGGAGTGATGTGTGAGTAGTCTACCCCTGGACTATTGGTCCATAGCAGTAGCTAGATGGTTGTCTTCTCCCCATTGTGCTATCATTGTCGGATCTTGTGAGCTGCCTAACATGATCAAGATCATCTATCTGTAATTCTATATGTTGCGTTTGTTGGAATCCGATGAATAGAGAATACTTGTTATGTTGATTATCAAAGTTATATCTATGTGTTGTTTATGATCTTGCATGCTCTCCGTTACTAGTAGATGCTCTGGCCAAGTAGATGCTTGTAACTCCAAGAGGGAGTATTTATGCTCGATAGTGGGTTCATACCTGCATTGACACCTGGGACAAGGATGAAAGTTCTAAGGTTGTGTTGTGCTGTTGCCACTAGGGATAAAACATTGATGCTATGTCTAAGGATGTAGTTGTTGATTACATTACGCACCATACTTAATGCAATTGTCTGTTGCTTTGCAACTTAATACTGGAGGGGGTTCGGATGATAACCTGAAGGTGGACTTTTTAGGCATAGATGCAGTTGGATGGCGGTCTATGTACTTTGTCGTAATGCCCAATTAAATCTCACTATACTCATCATGATATGTATGTGCATGGTCATGCCCTCTTTATTTGTCAATTGCCCAACTGTAATTTGTTCACCCAACATGCTGTTTATCTTATGGGAGAGACACCTCTAGTGAACTGTGGACCCCGGTCCAATTCTCTATACTGAAATACAATCTACTGCAATACTTGTTCTACTGTTTTCTGCAAACAATCATCTTCCACACAATACGGTTAATCCTTTGTTACAGCAAGCCGGTGAGATTGACAACCTCACTGTTTCGTTGGGGCAAAGTACTTTGGTTATGTTGTGCAGGTTCCATGTTGGCGCCAGAATCCCTGGTGTTGCGCCGCACTACATCCCGCCGCCATCAACCTTCAACGTGCTTCTTGGCTCCTCCTGGTTCGATAAACCTTGGTTTCTTTCTAAGGGAAAACTTGCTGCTGTGCACATCATACCTTCCTCTTGGGGTTCCCAACGAACGTGTGAGTTACACGCCATCAAGCTCTTTTTCTGGCGCCGTTGCCGGGGAGATCAAGACACGCTGCAAGGGGAGTCTCCACTTCTCAATCTCTTTACTTTGTTTTTGTCTTGCTTAGTTTTATTTACTACTTTGTTTGCTGCACTAAATCAAAATACAAAAAAATTAGTTGCTAGTTTTACTTTATTTGCTATCTTGTTTGCTATATCAAAAACACAAAAAAATTAGTTACTTGCATTTACCTTACTTGATTCATCATGTTTACTTTTAATTTTACCACGAAAGATATACCGGTAGGACGTGGGTCTATAATTGGGAGAAATAATATAGAGGAATTTTTCAACCATGTCAGTACCGTTGACGATTTTGAGGATAGTAATATTAATGATGGAGGGGAGATTAAAGCACCAATACCATGTAAACTCTTAGCTATGAATGATGCACTAGAAAATAACTATGCTTGGCTTGTTCCTGAAAATTTGTTTGATGAGAGTAGCACGCCTAAGACTAATGAAAAGGGAGATGCTAAAACTTATGTATCCAATATACTATGCCTGGTTGAGAAAACTCCACACCCCGCTGAGAATGCACCACCCTTTGATAATACTTGATACACACTTTCTGCGCCTAGCTGAAAGGCGTTAAAGAAAAGCGCTTGTGGGAGACAACCCATGTTTTTACCTACAGTACTTTGTTTTTATTTTGTGTCTTGGAAGTTGTTTACTACTGTAACAACCTCTCCTTATCTTAGTTTAGTGTTTTGTTGTGCCAAGTAAAGCCTTTGATAGTAAAGTAAGTACTAGATTTGGATTACTGCGCAGTTCCAGATTTCTTTGCTGTCACGAATCTGGGTCTACCTCCCTGTAGGTAGCTCAGAAAATTAAGCCAATTTACGTGCATGATCCTCAGATATGTACGCAACTTTCATTCAATTTGAGAATTTTCATTTGAGCAAGTCTGGTGGCCTAATAAAATTCGTCAATACGAACTGTTCTGTTTTGACAGATTCTGCCTTTTATTTCGCATTGCCTCTTTTGCTATGTTGGATGAATTTCTTTGATCCATTAATGTCCAGTAGCTTTATGCAATGTCCAGAAGTGTTAAGAATGATTGTGTCACCTCTGAATATGTTAATTTTTATTGTCACTAACCCTCTAATGAGTTGTTCTAAGTTTGGTGTGGAGGAAGTTTTCAAGGATCAAGAGAGGAGTATGATGCAACATGATCAAGGAGAGTGAAAGCTCTAAGCTTGGGGATGCCCCGGTGGTTCACCCCTGCATATATCAAGAAGACTCAAGCGTCTAAGCTTGGGGATGCCCAAGGCATCCCCTTCTTCATCAACAACATTATCAGGTTCCTCCCCTGAAACTATATTTTTATTCCATCACATCTTATGTGCTTTTCTTGCAGCGTCGGTTTGTTTTTGTTTTTTTTTGTTTGAATAAAATGGATCCTAGCATTCACTTTATGGGAGAGAGACACGCTCCGCTGTAGCATATGGACAAGTATGTCCTTAGCTTCTACTCATAGTATTCATGGCGAAGTTTCTTCTTCGTTAAATTGTTATATGGTTGGAATTGGAAAATGATACATGTAGTAATTGCTATAAATGTCTTGGGTAATGTGATACTTGGCAATTGTTGTGCTCATGTTTAAGCTCTTGCATCATATGCTTTGCACCCATTAATGAAGAAATACATAGAGCATGCTAAAATTTGGTTTGCATATTTGGTTTCTCTAAGGTCTAGATAATTTCTAGTATTGAGTTTGAACAACAAGGAAGACGGTGTAGAGTCTTATGATGTTTTCAATATGTCTTTTATGTGAGTTTTGCTGCACCGGTTCATCCTTGTGTTTGTTTCAAATAAGCCTTGCTAGCCTAAACCTTGTATCGAGAGGGAATACTTCTCATGCATCCAAATACTTGAGCCAACCACTATGCCATTTGTGTCCAACATACCTACCTACTACATGGTATTTTCCGCCATTCCAAAGTAAATTGCTTGAGTGCTACCTTTAAAATTCCATCATTCACCTTTGCAATATATAGCTCATGGGACAAATAGCTTAAAAACTATTGTGGTATTGAATATGTAATTATGCACTTTATCTCTTATTAAGTTGCTTGTTGTGCGATAACCATGTTCACTGGGGACGCCATCAACTACTCTTTGTTGAATTTCATGTGAGTTGCTATGCATGTTCGTCTTGTCTGAAGTAAGAGAGATCTACCACCTTATGGTTAAGCATGCATATTGTTAGAGAAGAACATTGGGCCGCTAACTAAAGCCATGATCCATGGTGGAAGTTTCAGTTTTGGACAAATATCCTCAATCTCATATGAGAAGAATTATTAATTGTTGTTACATGCTTATGCATAAAAGAGGAGTCTATTATCTGTTGTCTATGTTGTCCCGGTATGGATGTCTAAGTTGAGAATAATCAATAGCGAGAAATCCAATGCGAGCTTTCTCCTTAGACCTTTGTACAGGCGGCATAGAGGTACCCCTTTGTGACACTTGGTTAAAACATGTGCATTGCGATGATCCGGTAGTCCAAGCTAATTAGGACAAGGTGCGGGCACTATTAGTATACTATGCATGAGGCTTGCAACTTGTAAGATATAATTTACATGATACATATGCTTTATTACTACCGTTGACAAAATTGTTTCATGTTTTCAAAATCAAAGCTCTAGCACAAATATAGCAATCGATGCTTTTCCTCTATGGAGGACCATTCTTTTACTTTCAATGTTGAGTCAGTTCACCTATTTCTCTCCACCTCAAGAAGCAAACACTTGTGTGAACTGTGCATTGATTCCTACATATTTGCTTATTGCACTTATTATATTACTCTATGTTGACCATATCCATGAGATATACATGTTACAAGTTGAAAGCAACCGCTGAAACTTAATCTTCCTTTGTGTTGCTTCAATGCCTTTACTTTGAATTATTGCTTTATGAGTTAACTCTTATGCAAGACTTATTGATGCTTGTCTTGAAGTGCTATTCATGAAAAGTCTTTGCTATATGATTCACTTGTTTACTCATGTCATATACATTGTTTTGATCGCTGCATTCACTACATATGCTTTACAAATAGTATGATCAAGGTTATGATGGCATGTCACTCCAGAAATTATCTGTGTTATTGTTTTACCTGCTCGGGACAAGCAGAACTAAGCTTGGGGATGCTGATACGTCTCCGACGTATCGATAATTTCTTATGTTCCATGCCACATTATTGATGTTATCTACATGTTTTATGCACACTTTATGTCATATTCGTGCATTTTCTGGAACTAACCTATTAACAAGATGCCGAAGTGCCGATTCTTTTTTCTGCTGTTTTTGGTTTCAGAAATCCTAGTAACGAAATATTCTCGGAATTGGACGAAATCAACGCCTGTGGTCCTATTTTTCCACGAAGCTTCCAGAAGTCCGAAGAGGAGACGAAGAGGGGCCACGAGGGGGCCACACCCTAGGGCGGCGCGGCCCCCCCTTGGCCGCGCGGCCCTGTGGTGTGGGGCCCTCGTGCCGCCTCCTGACCTGTCCTTCCGCCTACTTAAAGCCTCCGTCGCGAAACCCCCTGTACCGAGAGCCACGATACGGAAAACCTTCCAGAGACGCCGCCGCCGCCGATCCCATCTCGGGGGATCCAGGAGATCGCCTCCGGCACCCTGCCGGAGAGGGGAATCATCTCCCGGAGGACTCTACGCCGCCATGGTCGCCTCCGGAGTGATGTGTGAGTAGTCTACCCCTGGACTATGGGTCCATAGCAGTAGCTAGATGGTTGTCTTCTCCCCATTGTGCTATCATTGTCGGATCTTGTGAGCTGCCTAACATGATCAAGATCATCTATCTGTAATTCTATATGTTGCGTTTGTTGGGATCCGATGAATAGAGAATACTTGTTATGTTGATTATCAAAGTTATATCTATGTGTTGTTTATGATCTTGCATGCTCTCCGTTACTAGTAGATGCTCTGGCCAAGTAGATGCTTGTAACTCCAAGAGGGAGTATTTATGCTCGATAGTGGGTTCATGCCTGCATTGACACCGGGACAATGATGAGAAAGTTCTAAGGTTGTGTTGTGATGTTGCCACTAGGGATAAAACATTGATGCTATGTCTAAGGATGTAGTTGTTGATTACATTACGCACCATACTTAATGCAATTGTCTGTTGCTTTGCAACTTAATACTGGAGGGGGTTCGGATGATAACCTGAAGGTGGACTTTTTAGGCATAGATGCAGTTGGATGGTGGTCTATGTACTTTGTCGTAATGCCCAATTAAATCTCACTATACTCATCATGATATGTATGTGCATGGTCATGCCCTCTTTATTTGTCAATTGCCCAACTGTAATTTGTTCACCCAACATGCTGTTTATCTTATGGGAGAGACACCTCTAGTGAACTGTGGACCCCGGTCCAATTCTCTATACTGAAATACAATCTACTGCAATACTTGTTCTACTGTTTTCTGCAAACAATCATCTTCCACACAATACGGTTAATCCTTTGTTACAGCAAGCCGGTGAGATTGACAACCTCACTGTTTCGTTGGGGCAAAGTACTTTGGTTGTGTTGTGCAGGTTCCACGTTGGCGCCGGAATCCCTGGTGTTGCGCCGCACTACATCCCGCCGCCATCAACCTTCAACGTGCTTCTTGGCTCCTCCTGGTTCGATAAACCTTGGTTTCTTTCTGAGGGAAAACTTGCTGCTGTGCGCATCATACCTTCCTCTTGGGGTTCCCAACGAACGTGTGAGTTACACGCCATCACATGCCGAGGGGCACCATCGGCATAACACAACAACCATTTTCCATTTATTCCCGCCGAACATTCCCGCCAACATGGCGTCGCATGGCATGCCTATGCCGAGGGGCACCGTCGGCATAGCACATGCTGCTTTTTGGTTTTTCCCCGCCCATTTCTTCCGCCCATTCTCTCCCGCCAAGTTTTCCCGCCGTTTTCTCCCGCCCACGCTCCCGCCAACTTTTCCCGCCGTTTCAGCCCCTCGCCTCCCTATATATACCCATGTGTTCTCCTCCAACACAACACAAACAGCAGCGCAACAAGCCAAACAAGCAAAGGAAGAGTGCTTCGTCTCCATGGCCGGTGGAAAGGGTTGGGAAATCTCCCGTGGCGAAGTTTCTCGAAGATGTCTTTGGTGCACACGCCCTAAGAAATCTTCGGAAACTTCGCCTCGGAAAAGTTTCACCGGAAGCCCATGAAATCCTCCATCTCCTGTAACATTGTTGGTGGAAAGGGTTGGGAAATCTCCCGTGGTGGAGTTTCTCGAAGATGTCTTTGGTGCACACGCCCTAAGATATCTTCGGAAACTCCGCCTCGGAATTTTTTTCCCGGAAGCCCGTGAAATCCTCCATCTCCCGTAACCTTGTTGGTGGAAAGGGTTGGAAAATCTCCCGTGGCGGAGTTTATCGAAGATGTCTTTGGTGCACACGCCCTAGGACATCTTCGGAAACTCCGCCTGGGAAAAATTTCTCGGAAGCCCGTGAAATCCTCCATCTGTTGTAAAATTGTTGCGGAAAGGGTTGTGAAATCTACCGTGGCGGAGCTTCTCGAACATGTCTTTGGTGCACACGCCCTAGGATATCTTCGGAAGCTCCACCTCTGAAAAATTTCCCCGCAAGCCCGTGAAAGCCTCCATCTGTTGTAAAATTGTTGGGGAAAGGGTTGGGAAATCTACCATGGCGGAGCTTCTCGAAGATGTCTTTCGTGCACACGCCCTAGGATATCTTCGGAAGCTCCTCCTCAGAAAAATTTCCCCGCAAGCCCGTGAAAGCCTCCATCTATTCTAAAATTGTTGGGGAAAGGGTTTGAAAATCTACCGTAGCGGAGCTTCTCGAAGATGTCTTTGGTGCACACGCCCTAGGACATCTTCGGAAGCTCCGCCTCGCAAAACTTTCCCCGCAAGCGCGTGAAAGCCTCCATAAGTTGTAAAATTGTTGGGAAAAGGGTTAGGAAATCTACCGTGGCGGAGCTTCTCAAAGATGTCTTTGGTGCACACGCCCTAGGACATCTTCGGAAGCTCCGCCTTGGAAAAATTTCCCCGCAAGCCCGTGAAAGCCCGAATCTATAGTAGAACGGCTAGATTTGAACTACAGGTAATATAATGCTCAAGATTTTTTTGTAAATATCATTGTTAGGTTCAGAACATGCAATTTTATGATATAACTTTCTCGTCGTTTCTCTCCCGCCCTTTCCGTACACTAGCATTGTGGGGTGTTGTTTCCCTCAAAATCGAGCATCGGGGGTGGAATGACCCAGAAAAATGTGTGTGAGCACATGGTGTGTACACTAGAATGGTGGGGTGTTGTTTCACCCAATGTGGTACCCCCAGGGGCTTCCGACTACATGCGCATGCGCTGACGGCACTTAGGCATGTCCTGGACGTATAGGGCGGAACTCACCGGTGGGGTGAACCGGATGGAAACTACTTGCCACCACATGTCCCCAGAGCTTCGTTCATATTTGATGTCCCCAATGTGCTAACTCATGCCTCTCACAATTATTTTTTTGCATTATTGAAGCATTGGTATCGTGTGGCGCCCGAGGTTGAGGAGATGGCGAAGATGACTTCGCGGAAGACTTGTGAGAGGTTGACACCGCAAGTGTGGTACAACCAAAAGACCACGGCCGCTAGTCACTTCTGAGCACAGAGAGGCGAGAGTGTCCACAAGACCGACATTGTCGGTAAGAATACTAAGGCCCAGTACTAGACGACGGTGGAGGACTACATGTCGGTGAGTAAGATGTCAATGAGATTCTACATTGCTACTAAGTTGCAATTGCATTGTATTGACTTGAATATTACATTTTTAGGTTATCCCCGATTGGGCTGAGCAGCATGCCGATGCATGGAAGGGGATGGTTAGGACGAGGTGGCTCAGGGAGGACGAGGAGTTTGCAACCGTGGCGAGGCGGAACGTGGAGAACCGAGGCGACGGTGGCACACACTTGGGGGAAACCTCAGCTACGAGCGCCACGTGGGGAAGACGGTATGTATACATTTTATTTTCAGTTATATTCATAGTTCATACTCATAACATTTCCTTTGGAGATGCAGAGGGCCGCGGCAGAACCCGGGGAGGAGATTACTGACGTCCAAATATATAACAAGATACAGATGAAGAGACCCGATCTCTCGAAGCCTCAGCCTTCGCTCCTCGAGTACTTCGGAACCTACACCGAGGACGCCCAGAACTACTGCGCGATGGTGAAGCATCGTCACCCGGAGGTGGATGACCCCATGAGTGCGGAGATTGACGAGGAGTCGTTGGTCCTGTCGTTCGGAGGGTTGACGCATGGCTGTCTCAAGATGCTTAACAAGGCCGTCAAGCATACCCTCAGCACGACCTTCACGCATCTCAAGGTGGGCCTCACCAAAGACAACCCCCCTATACCGCCTCATCGCCAGCCTCGGCAACCCACATATGACGTAAGTTTCTCTCATTTCCATCATCTTTCTGACTTTCGTTCATTCATGGCTAAGTGCTAACGACATATGAATTTGTGAAGTTGTAGCCTGACTTCAAGACGACCTTTAATGCTGCTCATGAAGAATATCAGGAGTCCTATAACCGGCACCAGAGGGAGTTCCAGGAGTACATGACATATATACATATAAGTTTCAACCTTTTTTTCGCAAATGATGACAAGTCCCACTTTCCCCTAGTTTGATGCTTCATTTCTGCAAAGACTGACATGTAAACTATCTTGCAGACGTTGATGGTGGCCAATCAAACTGGACAGGCAGTGGAGTTAGGGCTCCCTTGCCGGGGCTGGCGCCACACATGCCATCAAAGGAAAGTTTCACTGCGACATACTATGGGAGAACATCGGTAAGTTCTTCGTTAAACCGAATACTACGGCCTTTGTCTCGCCAGTTGCTAACATCTAGGGAACATCTATGTAGGGAACGGGATGTTCTGCGAACCAGGGTGGTGGGCGTGACATCACACCGGTTCATCATGGTGGTCCTTCTCCAGGCCATTCCGCCGGTACTCCTCCGGGTTCTTCTCCCGGTGCTTCTCCTGGTGGTTCGTCTGCAGCTTCTACTGCAGCATAGTATCGACAGGCCTCGCCGGTGTTCGATGACCTCGCTGACCTCTAGCTTTCCCCAGGAGATCACTAGTCCTCTAGCTGTCCGATGTATCTCTTAGCGACGCTATGACACTACTATGTACCCATACTATGATTTGTATTTGCATTTCGGAATTGATGTTATGTCTATTTGCTAATTGCAATTGATCAAGTTCATGTGAATTATCTGTGAATGTATGTGTTGCCAAATGGAAAAATGAAACAAAACAACAAAAAAACAAAAAAAAGGACCATAGCTACGCCGACGGCTTCCCCCTCGGCATAGCCGTGCAGTAGGACCAAATGGCATAGCTATGCCGACGGCATCCCCCTCGGCGTAGCGATACCAGGCCTGGCCAGGGCTCGACACGTAGGCAGGTATGCCGACGGCATCCCCCTCGGCGTAGCGATTAGCAGGCATGGTCAGGGCTCGATACGTAGGCAAGTATGCCGACAGCGTCACCCTCGGCATATCGCCACCCAGGAGTCCCCAGCGCACGCCACGTGGCCGGTATGTCGACGGCATCACCCTCGGCGTATCGGCGCCCAGGAGGGACCAGCGCACGCCACGTCGCACGGTGTGCCAACGGTCGCCCCCTCGGCATAGAGGTGACGGCCATCAGACGGACGACGATGTCAAGGTTGCTACGCCGAGAGCCGGTACGCCGAGTGGAGAACGCCGACGGCCGATGCTACGCCGACGGCCACGTGGGCTCTCCCGAGCGGCCTTCAGCATAGCATGAGATTCCTGTAGTGAGGGCCGCCGCCACAACGCCATCAATTCCAATCGTGGCCCGTCTCCAGCGAACTCTCCCTTCGGCTTTCTCAGGTATGCCGATTCTTTGCCTCTGCTGAGATCCATGTTAGATGTTACGGCATAAGACTCCGAAGATCTATCTGGCCTCTCGACTCAATCAATGTTTAATCTGGTGAGTTCTTTGCGCTGGACTCGATTTATTATTCCTTTTCGCTGGACTCGATTTGCTATTCCCGGCCGCTGGACTCGTGCTGGATTGTATCAACTTCTCCTCACTCTCTATGATTATTGATTACTATTCATCTCTATCGTCTAAGATCTCTGAAACTTTTCTTCTTCATGGTGCAGATTAGTGAATGTGTTTTTCGTCCTTGTATTTGCCTACTGGCCATGGATAATTTTTGCAGCGAAGATATCGCACGAGCCAATACTTCGATGCGGTATTCAAAGCAGACGCCGCCAACTGCATAGAGGTTAACTTCTATTTCCGAATTATTTTAAATGTAAGAAGCTTTCTCGATCTGGAACAGGGTTATGCACCTTTAATTCTGATGCTCAGTGTTTTTGATTTTTCTACGGACAGGATCAAATTTGCAGGACTCATCTAGCTAGTACATATGCATATATGCCTTCAATCAGACTGAAACTTAATTTTGGATAGGCCTTTGCAGCTTCACACCGTATTTACTCTGTGAGATCATATAAGCCTACAAATTTCCTGTCAAATTATTAATACTTTAAAAATTGTTTTCGCGATGATTTTTTAAGCGGCACGGTACGGAGGGCAAACAAAGTCTGCAGAAGCTGTGAACTGGAGAGCAGTAGTTAAATTCGGGCAGCCAGGAAATTGTAGGACTTATTCGATCGTGCATATATTTGTAAGAGCATGTACAATGGCCTTCTCCACCTAGCCATCCACGTCATCTAGAGAAAGCAATATATATAAGTTGTACAACGCATAATTCCTTCATGTCATCCCATAAATTAATGATAATTAATTTTATGGTAAGAAATTAATTCGCTAAGGCAAGACAAATGGTACAACACGTAAAATAGTGATCCCTTATTTTCTAAGGGATTATTCCTTAACTAAGAAAAAACAAATTTCTCTTTCTTTTTTCTCTCTCCTCCAACTAAGCAAAAATTTTACGTGGCAACTCTAAGGGAAGACTGATGTCATCACATTGTATATGCCCTAAGGATGTACATTTCAATGAGAAAGTACAATTTCCATTGAATGATGATATAATAATATCTGTTAGCCGCCATATTTTTGTAATGCCTTTTGTTCACCGTTGGATGTAATTTGATTGAAGTTATATGATGTGCAGCGGTGCAAATTGTGCAAAGATGTGAAGAACAAATTAATTTTCTTATAACATGAAAGTAAACTCCATTCAAGGACAAAAGTAAACTTCATTCAAGGATACAATAAAGCTGACTCAATATGTTAACCGAGACGATACGTTGAGAATCTAAAAGGTGCCTCTATTAATGTAGGCACGCTTATGAAAGCGACGATTGCAACACGTCTTTATATCATTTGAGACGGTGCATAAAAAGATGTTTATGCGACGCTTTATTGTAGCGTCCTTAGAACTGCATAGAGATAAAATTTAGCGTCTTTAGTCTCTAAATTAGACGTCTGTACATAACTTTTTTCTTGTAGTGACACCACGTAGAATACATACATTATGCATGAACGAATAAAAGCTAAGGCTACTCATAGTAAAAATAAGAACTCTGCAATACGTACGACGTTGTATCATCCGAAGTTTGTCCGATGCAGCGCATGGCCATTTTTTTTTGCGAATATGACACTGGTATTAAAAGAAACACCGAACGGTACAAATCAGTCCAAGAAAAATGAAAATTACAACGAGATCCTTAAGAAGCCCTTCATCTTCAACCTCCAGACCGTGTCGATGGCGCGCCGCCGCTGTCGCTCCTCCCTGAGACAGCCTGACGTTGTTGATTGCGGACGGGAAGTCGCCGAACGGGTCGAAAAACCACATCCGTCCCGGAGGAGAAGAAGTAGGATTGCCGTTTGATCAGAAGTGTGCATGAACAGAGTCCAACGGATTGCATGGTTGTACCAAAATCGGACACCAAAGATTGTATGCAAAGCAATTCTGTAAAATTAACTAAGGTGGCAGTAAGATACAACCACACATGCAATGCTAAGCATGGAATTTTATAACATTTCGTTTTGTAAATAATTAAGGAAAGAAAAGATTGTGGTAACTAGGCCTGCTAATACCACCTCCGTTTCAGTTTATAGGGCCTACGGCCTACACACACCTCTAGATCATCAATTTAGCCACATAATATAAATTATACAACACAAAAATTTCTTATTATATCATTAGAAAGTAGAACCTCTGAACTTTCTAATGATATATATTTTGTAATATATACCTTGTATTATGTTGGTTAGGGCGTAAATATTTATTCGCCTTTCGTCAGAATAGAAGACACATGGCGGAGATTGATGTATTTTTTTTTCCAAAAATTCCCCTCAATCACTTTTCCATTTCCTCCATCTTTCTGCTTCTCGTGGCTGGGCTACCTCGGTGACGGAGCGGTCGGAGATTGGCATCCCCATCTACTACCTAAGCTCGAAAAACCGACGCGTGCAACGACACCGTCGAGAAGGCACATAACCCCTATGTTGTTGTCCTCGTTCCCGACCGTTATCCCCTTTTGTAACAAGCACGACCGTGACCCTTCAATCCCTGTAAGCATCAAGGACAAAAGCATCGCAGAGCTGCCAGAGGGTGGACTTGACAATCCGAACCAAGGTATCATAGTGCTTCTACATGAGCACGCTAAAGGAGATTGGCAAGCGGGGAGGAGAGGCCAGGCCAGCTGCAGGTGGGTAGCGATAGGGCTTGTGGGGTGGCGGTGGCAACGTGATGTGTGGGTGAGGTGGCGTTGGGGCTTGTGGTGGTGACATCGGCAACAAGATGTGGTTGTGGGGGTGGTGGCGGTGGCATGATGTGGGGACGATGGCAGCTCGGGGTGATAGGGCTATGTTCGCAATTCAGTGCGGGCATAACAAAAGGTTGGGGTGATTAATTAGGGGTAGGACTAGGAAAAAAATTAAGCAGCGAGGTCCTCCCGGAGACAGGGGCAGACGCACAGGGTAGGCCTAGTGGGCCATGGCCCAGCCCAAAATTTGAGAACTTTTTTATGTCCTTAATTTGAGAAATATTGGCTACATATTTGACTTATTTGGCAATTTTTTATCACAATTTGGGGGCACAATTTTTTTTGCAGGTATCTTCACCCTCTAATTATTTCCTGCATCCACCACTGCCCGGGGACAATTACATTTGGTCCCTTATGTTTTAATTAATCTACTAAACCCAACTGAAACACTATAAAATTTGACAAGCATTTGGTGAAACAGTGCGACACAAACCTTAAAAGCAGAAAATCGACGAAAAACATTTCTGAGGCAAAAGAAGGTACCACTATATCCTGGTCTCACGTAGTAGTAAGAATTGCTCACTGTTTCTGTTTTGTTGTATCTAAAGGTATAATAGGTGGCCCCCCATGGGGGCTTCACATCGATCCTTGCACATGAGCCATCGGATCTTCCTTGCAGCGAATCTTAGCCATCCAATTTTCTTACAGTGTGGTATAAAAACGTCCCAGCCCAGTAAAAACCCTAGCCGCCGGCACGTCTCTTCCCCAATCCCCACGTCTCTCCCTCCCCCAATCCCCGCCCCGCCCACTCCCCTTCACCTCCCCACAGCGCCGAGCCGCCGCCGCCGCCGCTCCATCTCCTGGTTGAGCTCGCCGAGCTCCGCACCGCTGTTCCGGCTCCTCCTCTGCGTCGCCGGCACCCTGCCTCCTCCCATGCTCCTGCGAGCCTCGCCCTCTTCCTCTGCTCTCAAGAAGTCGGCCGCACGGCAGCCGCCATGAGCTTCCACCGCGCTTCGTCGTCCTCCGCCTCGATCTAGAGCACCGGCGGCCGGGTGAGACCACCACCTCACCCCATCTCTGTCTCAAACCAAATCCAGCGACGGTGGAAAATGATGGCATGGTAGGCGGCTGTGTTGTGGGATTGAGGTCAACAATGGCGGCAGCAGCTGGTGGACAACGGAGGTTGCATCGATTTGTCTCCTCTTCTTCTCTCCACCACCGGCCTAGCACCAGACCCCATCTCACGCGTTTTTTTTTCAGCGATCTCACGCGTTCTTGATGGTCTTTTATTTGCCAGCGAACAGATCGATGCACCTCATAGGAAGGAGGAGGGCCAGTCTTTGTGTGGGAGATGGTGTGGTTTCAGGGGAAGCGAGCATGCAGGAAGGGCCGATTTTTTCCTGCCCGATTGTTGTTGTTCTAGGTTGATTACTGATACATCTCAAACGTATCTATAATTTCTTATGTTCCATGCTACTTTTATGATGATACTCACATGTTTTATACACACTTTATGTCATATTTTTGCATTTTCCGGCACTAACCTATTAACAAGATGTCGAAGAGCCAGTTGTTGTTTTCTGCTGTTTTTGGTTTCAGAAATCCTACAAAGGAAATATTCTCGGAATTGGACGAAATCAACGCCCAGGGTCTTATTTTTTCACGAAGCTTCCAGAAGACCGAGGGGGATACGAATTGGGGCGACGAGGCGCCGCCACACTAGGGCCGCGTGGCCTAGGGGGCCCACGCCGCCCTAGCGTGTGGGGCCCCCGTCAGCCCCCCGACTCTGCCCTTCCGCCTATAAAAAGTCTTCGTCGCGAATACCCCAGTACCTAGAGCCACGATACGGAAAACCTTCCAGAGACGCCGCCGCCGCCAATCCCATCTCGGGGGATTCAGGAGATCGCCTCCGGCACCCTGCCGGAGAGGGGAATCATCTCCCGGAGGACTCTTCATCGCCATGATCGCCTCCGGAGTGATGTGTGAGTAGTTCACCCCTGGACTATGGGTCCATAGCAGTAGCTAGATGGTTGTCTTCTCCTCATTGTGCTATCATTGTTAGATCTTGTGAGCTGCCTATCATGATCAAGATCATCTATTTGTAATGCTACATGTTGCGTTTGTTGGGATTCGATGAATATGGAATACTATGTTATGTTGATTATCAATCTATCATATATGTGTTGTTTATGATCTTGCATGCTCTCCGTTGCTAGTAGAGGCTCTGGCCAAGTTGATACTTGTAACTCGAAGAGGGAGTATTTATGCTCGATGGTGGGTTCATGCCTCCATTTAATCTGGGACAGTGACAGAAAGTTCTAAGGTTGTGGATGTGCTGTTGCCACTAGGGATAAAACATCAATGCTTTGTCTAAGGATATTTGTGTTGATTACATTACGCACCATACTTAATGCAATTGTCTGTTGTTTGTAACTTAATACTGGAAGGGGTGCGGATGCTAACCCGAAGGTGGACTTTTTAGGCATAGATGCATGCTGGATAGCGGTCTATGTACTTTGTCGTAATGCCCAATTGAATTTCACACTATTCGTCATAATATGTATGTGCATTGTCATGCCATCTTTATTTATCAATTGCCCAACTGTAATTTGTTCACCCAACATGCTATTTCTTATTGGAGAGACACCACTAGTGAACTGTGGATCCCGGTCCATTCTTTTACATCGAATACAATCTACTGCAATACTTGTTCTTATTGTTCTTCGCAAACATCATCTTCCACACTATACATCTAATCCTTTGTTTACAGCAAGCCGGTGAGATTGACAACCTCACTGTTACGTTGGGGCAAAGTATCTTGATTGTGTTGTGCAGGTTCCACGTTGGTGCCGGAATCCCTGGTGTTGCGCCGCACTACACTCCAGCACCATCAACCTTCACGTGCTTTCTTGACTCATACTGGTTCGATAAATCTTGGTTTCTTACTGAGTGAAACTTGCTGCTGTACGCATCACACCTTCCACTTGGGGTTCCCAACGGGCGTGTGCTTTACGCATCATCAATTACTACATCAATATTGTTGCGTCTGCAAAGTATCGATCACCATCATGTAACCCTCCCTGCCAAGCACGACCAATTATGACAGCAAGGTACATCTCCACATTTGCTCCCTACTTTTATACCTACAGATTTGATTTTCTGTAAGAGGGAGAACAATGGTTCATAGGAAGAGTAGGATGGGGCTGTTGTATAAAGTATAATTCATGGTCCAAGGAAATCACGTCAGTTGTAGTTCAGAGGATACCAAAGAAACAGATCTTGTGCTAGGTTTGTGTCTATTGGGTTCAACTGCCTATTTTGGCCTTTCCCAGTTCATCACATGTGCAGATGCCGAGGAGGGTCTACTGTGAGGGTTGTAGCTGCATGAGATAGGGTCAATACTCCAGACTTCTTGGTTATTTGATTAATTGATATAATATGAGGCCGCGTGCCAATCTTTTTGGTTAATTATAGTCTCACTTAGTATTTCTGAATGGTGTGTACATATTTATTTGTAAATGAAAAATGACACGGTAGGGAGCCTCCCCTACTGTATGAGTGTCAAAAATAATCACAGTCCCACAAAGTATTACTTTTCTAGAGTTATGATATACGTTGCATATTAGCTTTGTGGCATAAAATATGTGCAACATAGACCTATCAAAATGCCAAGATGATAATATTTAGGAAGGTGTTGGTAGTTTAAATGTCTGCTTGATGATATTTAAATGTATGTAATACATAATTTTGTGTGTGCCTGGACATCGAGCAAGAGTCTATTATTAAATTTGCAGGTTTGATTATTTTGTGTCATGGAACGACATCTAGATAGTTTTTCCATAGATGTTATGTTAATATGCGGCTATGTCACATCACTATTAGTACTAGGCCTCTCTTATACAGGGCACCTAGGCGCCATCGGATTCTATGCCTACTAGCACAATAACCATGAGCTGCAGTGGGTTAACAGATGATAATTATTTCTTGAATAAATAAAAGATTTTCTCTTTGGTCTCCTTGTGACTTAAATCCAAAATTATCACTCTTAGGCCTTGAACTGGATGGATTGTGGCTCTCGTGATGTCGTATTTGCTAATGTGTTCATTTGTCTTGTTTGAGGAAACTGGCTTAAGCTCTTACCATTTGCATACATTAAAATTGTAGTGCATCATCAAGGCAGCGAACGATTAAACAACACCTTGTTGCATACATATTAATTGGTCCATGGCGTTTCCTTTGTTTCATAGAGGGCTCAGAATGTTTATCTTTACATTTGATAAATCTAATTGATAAGGTTTGGTTATTTACCCTTCTCTTTGCAGGTCATTAAGAAAATCGTCCACCCAAGTGATTCTTGCGGTCTAATTGATAGTGTCGGCTAAGATGTTATTTGGTATGAGCTTCATATCAGCTTATTACTTTTTTGTACTATTGAACGGTATTATAATCCAATAGAAAAGCACTTGTTTATATTCTTCTTCTAGCTTTCTAGGAATTTCTTTCTGTGATAATATTATCAAATGTCCCTCTGATCATTCATGTATAGCAAAATTAAAATTGTAGGGCTTATTAGAGATAACTGATGTGCATATAAGAATTGTTTATTTCATATGGGAACTTTGGGTTTGAGTGGCATTTACCTCATCACATTCCTTGTGATCAACTTCATGAGGTGCTTATGTGCACCTTCCTTTCCACGCTCTTCCAGTACTCCGTTTTGGGTTTAATCCCCTAATCTTTCATCTTTGTTTGTCTAGATTCTTTTATTTATGTCTACATCTTGGTTAATGAAAAGGAAAGTGGGATGCACGGGATTGATCTATGTAATATTTATTCTACTCATTAATTTTATTTCCTAAAATTTAGCTCAAAATATGTCACTTACATGACATGTACAATATATTGCCTCTGTTGTGACTTGCATATGCACGCTATTCATTTCTAAATAGATGATTTATTTATGGGATTCTATGGCCAATCAGTCGGGGCTCTATGGCCAGAAATTGACATATAATTCTTCTGGTTGATAAAAGTTTGAGAGATTTAGGTAGTTAGCAACCAAATTATCTTTTGGGCCGCTGGAAACCAGTAGTACCATGTTAGTGTTTCTGTGTCAATTGAAAACCAAGTTTGTATTTAGAAAAAACTCCTATTTAGTGAACTTTGGACCACTTTATTTAGTGAACTTTGGACCATTTTATTGGCTTATGCAGTTTATGGTGTGATTGGCAAACTGATTGGTGTGGAAAAAGCTATCCTGATCCAAGACCACTGTTAGAAAATGATTCAACATCAAAACTAATGCTAAGGACTTTCAGTCGGATCATGGAGTTGAACAAGGTATGATGTCTATCACTGAAAAGAAACAAGATGCTCATTTTAGGTATTTCCAGGCTTTAGGTGTGTGGTTTGTTAACTGAAACTTCCTATTTGCACTGTGATGTGCTTATCTCTACATTGGAGTGCAATGGTGCCTGTTTGAGATTAGAAAAAATGGGAGGAAAGAATTGAGTTCTACTCTAGGGAGATACTTATCTCTACACTGGAGAGAGTATAAGGTGCTATGAAAAATATGGATTAGCTCAATTTCGTGATAATTTTGGCAGTGTGGTTTTAATAGTTTTGGTATGAGAAGTATTGCAACCAAGGTATTTACTATAATGTCAAGTTGCACCATAACTTTTTTCCGGGACTGTTACTGATGTGGGGTGGCTTTCGGACACCTCCACCTCAAGACCGTCAAGTGCAGCCCCGCCTAACGACGACGCTACACCATGGCCACGGAGTCTCCCAAGTGGACCGACAACCCAAACCCAAGCCATACACGTCAAGGTGAACTCTATCCTCTCTACCCTCGATCTCGGTACCCACTTGAATTGTATACTACCTCATGCCAATGTGCTACATGTGGTTAGGTATAAGGGATTTCTATTTTCGTGCCCTCGGTTCCTTAGTTGTGCTCAGTTTTCCCCAGCTCCTTAGTTTTTCCTCAGTTTTCCCCAAGTCCTTGTTTGAAACCCGCAGAAGCAGCTCCGACGGCAGGAATCCGTTAAGTTGACCGTTCTGTGCTGACGAGTGGGGTTGTGTTGTTTGTGGGGTCGCGTCGTGTGGGGCTGGAAGGAAGGAACCGCGTGGGACAGGACGAGACCATGTTTGTGTTGCCGTAGCGTGTGGGGCCGTAGCGTGTGGAGCCGTGTGGGTCCGGGACGTGGGCACGAGTGGTTTCTGTCTCTTTCGCCCAGATTAGCAGTTTTTAATGTACCTTTTTCCTCTCTCTCGCTCGATCTCATTCCTATTTGATAGCCCAAATTGGTAGCAAATCTAGAGCAGCTTCTCCTTCTATTTTTTAACGCCATTCATTTCTTTATGCCTTCGTTTTTACCCAATCAGGTAGGAAATCTAGGGCACAAATCCAGAGAAAATATAGGATAAGCTTGCATAGAGCAGCCAACATAGCATAGATATATTCACGAAAGATCCAACAGTAGTACCGATAAAACCCTACAACATAAGCTACATTTTACATGAATTTAAGCTGCTCTACAGATAGAGCAGTCACATACAGAGAGTGCAGTAGGCATGTTCAACGCCTCTAGGTTGCGCCTGTGACTCGCCTGGAGGTTGCGCAGGTGAATCCCAAGTGCTTTGTGTTTGGCCATGAACGCATGCACGTTCACCGTCGTTCCAACTCTAGCGCCGCATCTGCCAATGGATTCAGCATGGTTCACCAGGCAGTTGAAGTCGGTGGCGCGGAGCTTCCTGTTGCAGAAGGGTCACTTGTAAATGCCTCGAGCAAAGGGGCCATCGTAATGGCCGGACTGCAGCCTCCTGAGGACGTGACGAGTCTTGGTGTGGAAGGACTCGTCGTCGCTGTCGACGTCGCTGCTCTGCACATGTCACGTAGCACCAAAGATCGTGCAAAAAACACGGAGTCAATTGCAACGATGATGGAACAGGGACTGAACAAAGATCATGCATGATAATATGGGCTCGAAAAAAAGAGGTAGCCTCAGTTACATTGGACACACTTATATCCAGGATTTGAGTCAGCTAACCAAAGATCATGCACAACAAATTTGAACACACCAATTGTTTACTGACCAAACTCTGAATCAATTTGTGCCCAAATATTCATCATCATCGGCACAAATCTTAAACAAAAGCAAATCACAAGCACTAATAACGCAAGATCTAACACAAAAGGATTGGACTAGGAACAGACGCACCCTAATAACGCTAGATCTAACACAAATGGATTGAACTAGGAATAGAGGAACCCTAATAACGCTAGATCTAACACAAAAGGACTGAAATGGGATAAGAACAAGGGAGCAAAGGGTTACCTCCGGCTCGTCGTCGATGATGCTGGTGTCGTAGGGGTTCTCCGGCGCGACGTACGGCACTGGTTCGTACGGGTCCCAAGCGACGGGGGCCTGGACGGTGGCGGCGGCTGATGCGCCGGCGGCTGATGCGCCGGCTGCTACGTTGGAAGCAGCGACAGGGGCCTGGACGGGGGCAGCGGCCGATGCGCCGGCGGCTGATGCGCTGACAATGGGCATCTCATTCTTCTCCATCGCCGGCGGTTTTCGTCGGGGTTTTTTCTTCGGTTGTGGAGAAGATGATGGGACAGGAGAGGCGGTTGCAGTGAGAACGTGCGTCGAGGGAGAGGAAAAGGGCTCTATAAAGATGAAGGTGGCGTGTACCGCAACACGCGTCCGCTATGCACGGCTGCAGCGTGCACCGCGACACGAGTCTAACCCTGGGACGTTTGGTGTACTCAGTTATAACCTCGGTCCTTATACAGAAATTTTATCTGTACTCAGTTTTCCCCTCGAGTACTTAGACTGGCAAGTGCAATATACTCAGTTTTACCCTCAAGTAGCTAGTCAACAGAGAGTCAACAAATGAGATTAACATATCTAATTGAGGCATTTCATGCGCAAAAAAATTCAAAAAAATAAAAACATAGTGGCACCTACTCATGGAGTCTTCCTACGCAACCTGCCACAAGAAAACCTTAACAAACATATATAAATCAAGTTTTACCACAAATTGCCACTTCTCAGAATCACTAGTGTAGCTATGAAGATGCATGGTTTTCCACTCAAACCCCTTTGCAAAACATCTTCCCCAAAAACATAGTTTGTCTAAATGATGCCATAATTGTCACACTCATGTATATTTAAATTGCAAATAATGTGATGTAGCCCAATATGAATTATATTGTACAAAACACGCATTTTTCATTTTGTAATTCTTTTTGTTTGAATCCCTTAGTCTATTTACTATTTATGTGCCCTTGGATTGTTAGTACTACTCAGTTTTGCCCTCAAGTTCTGTCACAAATGCTCTCAGAAGCCCAAACTTATCCTGATTGGTTGAGCCGTTGTCACACGGATTGACTCCACAAACCATTGATCAACTGATCTAACGGGCAGTATACCCCTCCCCGTCTCTTCGTGGCCACCCCTCTCTCTCTCTCTTCGTAGTCACCCCTCTCTCTCTCTGTCGGTGGATGCATTATTGTCACCCCTCTAACAATTATCAACTATCTTTCGCTTTCCTTTTTCTTTTAGGGGATATAATTTTGGCATATAGTTTTAGTAATTTGAAACGGCCCAAAAGTGGTATAATTTTGGTATAAACATGAGTCATACATATTTGCGGATTTCGGTGAATGCATTATTGTCACCCCCCTAACAATTATCAACTATCTTTCGCTTTCCTTTTTCGTTTAGGGGATATAGTTTTGGCATATAGTTTCGGTAATTTGAAATGGCCCAAAAGTGGTATAATTTCGGTATAAACATGAGGCATACATATTTGCGGATTTCGGTGAATGCATTATTTTCACCCCTCTAACAATTATCAACTATCTTTTGCTTTCCTTTTTCTTTTAGGGGATATAGTTTTGGCATATAGTTTCGGTAATTTGAAACGGCCCAAAAGTGGTATAATTTCGGTATAAACATGAGGCATACATATTTGGTGAATGCATTATTGTCACCCCTCTAACAATTATTAACTATCTTTCGGTTTCCTTTTTCTTTTAGGGGATATAGTTTTGGCATATAGTTTTGGTAATTTGAAACGGCACACACTAATATAGTTCGGTGAGCAATGATAAGAATCCCTTGTATAAATATGAGGCATACATAAAGCATTCCAATATAGTTGGTAATTTCGGTGAATGCACACACTAACCATGAAAACAACTACAAGTACATGTAACTGAATAATGAATTTGTAACAAGGTATCCCTTGTAAAAACTTCTAGCGCCTGGTGAGCAATGATAAGAATCCGATCGCAATTATACAACAGAAAAAACAACCAGCCATCAGATTAGCTTGCTTCTTCAACTCGATCAGCTGCCTTAACTGCTTGTTCATTTTCTTCAGTTCTCCCTTCACTTCCACCAGTCCTACATTGGGAGCATTAGGCATAATCGGAACGGCTCCTCTCTCCGCCGCATTCTCTACAGCAAGTCCCCCCCTCCCGAATTGCGCTCCCCAATAGCGCCAATTGATTCCTGCAATTGAAGCCTCTGAACGTACACATCGATCCACTCGAAATGCCTGCATTTCTTCAGGATCTGAAAACAACAACGGGAACCCTAAATCCCAAATTCGAGGGAATAGCAAGAAAATCGAGAGAAAACAGAGAAATTGGAGCGAGATCTAACCTTATCCCCCTCTCTATATGGCAAGCTCTCGCATGCAAGGAACTCACGTCCACGGTTGCCGTTCTCGTCCGTCTTACAGATCGACCGCTTCAGAGGCTCCTGGCGTGGGCAGTCAGGGCATCTTGTCAAAGGCACGGGTCCATACTGCGGCCATGAAGAACGGGAGGTCGAAGAGAAACTAGACATCACCCGCCTGCCGGAGAAGGGCTACCGCTGGCGGAGAAGAAGAACAATGGGGCGCGGGGAAAGAAAGGGGAAGCAATGGCACGGACACGGGCGCGGGGCTGGCTCGGGCTCCTATTTTGCAACGGTCTCCTGGGTAAGCTGTGGGTCCGGCGCACTTAACGTGGACAAGTTGTGGGTCCCACGATGATCTGGATAAGTGAAGACGTGTCCACTGCAGGGCACCAATAGCGGCCCCACTTGCCAGCACCAACCAACGTCAACTAACGGGATTCCTTCCATCTGAGCTCCTTCTGCGGGTTTCATACAAGGTTTTGGGGAAAACTGAGGAAAAACTAAGGGGCTGGGGAAAATTGAGCACAACTAAGGAGCCAGGGGCACGAAAATAGAAATCCCTAGGTACAAACATCGACAAGAGTCACAAGGGGGGAAGTTCATCATGTTGAAGGAAGAAGAAGGAAAGGAGAAGAAAGAAGAGAAGGAGAAGAGGGAAAGAAGAGAAGAAGAAAGGAAGAAGAGGAAGGGAGGCCGGAGCCTCCACCAAGGGTTGGCCAGAGCCTCCAGGGCCTCCCTGGCCGGTACCACGCCCAGGAGAAGGCGCCCACGCGGGAGGGGCCAGGCCCGGTACTACCGGCCACACCTGGCCGGTACTACCGGCCGGTCATGGTGCGCCCAGCTGCGGCCACGTTGACCCCGCGGGAAGAGAAGGCCAGGCCGGTACCTCCGGCCATGGTACCGGCCAAGGTACCGCTGGGGCGCCCCGAGCCCCAGTAACATGTGCTGCAGCTCCCCGGTACCTTGGGCGGTACCTCCGGCCATGGTACCGCCCAGAGGCCCCGTCTCCCAGTAACTCTTCGACCAAACTGATGCTCTCCCCGGTACCTCGACCGGTACCTCCGCCCGTGGTACCGCTCGCACGCATTTTAGCTCAGATCTGAACCGTCCATTCACCATCTAGCGGCTGTAACTTAAGTTGCTCTTTACCTAAACTACCCTTGCACGAATCTGAGCTATATGTATCTCCCGTATCCCCATTTGTTAGGGTTAGACAAGATTTGGCATAGATTATATTTTGAGCTTTGTCTCCCTAGGGTATCATCCCTCTGTAATCAAGGCCACCCTTGTTGTTGATTGGATTTGTGAGTGAGATTCTAGTGTGGTGCACTCTCTCTCCCTCACCGATCTCCGTCTCCAACACCGGTCTCTCACCTCGGAATTCTACCGCGGTCTCTTCCGTGGGTGATTCTATTCGGCGTGGTCCATCGAGCCACGAGGGTAAGCATCGGTTGTATCGGGTTGGTGTGCGTGCGTGCGTCCTCGTGTTCCTCGCGTTCGTCGTGTTCATCGTGTTGTTCGTTTCCCCTCTTTTCCCCTTTCGATTTCGGGTCAATTCGCGAGATCGGGCCACAAACGGGGTCTTAGACCTCATCATATGGTATCAGCAGCCTTTGGTTTCTGCGGATTTGACCCTCCACCCACCCAATTTCGTCTCTAAAACTTTTCCCCAAAAATCCCCAAAAATAGCCCTAAATTGCCTTTTGACCGATCTGTGATTTGGTTGCGTTTTGAGTGGTTTTGGTCCATGGATTTGGTGTCTCTAGTGTTGATCTACTAATTCCCCCACTTTCTATCCACTAATTCCTTCGATTTTCGAGTTTTGGGTCAATTGAATTTGGATTTGGGGAAGAACAGGAGAGAGAAAGAGAGGGCCTCGCGTGTGAGCTCCCAGGAAGGAGAAGGCTGAGCGGTACCTACGGGTGGAGGCTCCACCCGTGCACGAGCGGTACCTCCGGGTGGAGGCTCCACCCTCCACTACCGCCCCTCCTCCCCAAGGCCGGCCACCACCACCATCTCCACCCCACCACCGCCGACCACCACCACTCCTCTCCGCAGCCGGCAAGCACCGCCACCCCCTTAATCATCGGCAAACACCGCCACCCCCTTAATCACCGGCAAGCACCGCCACCCTCCCAAACCATCGGGAAACACCGCCGTGGCAAACCACCACCACCGCCGCCACCGCAAGCTCACCGATAACGCCATCGGCATACCACCGGCAAACACCGCCGCTGCCCCACCACCACCACCGCCGCCGCTAGCTCACCGATATCACCACCGGCATACCACCGCCATCGACGCCAAGCTACTTTGACCCGACTTTTCTCTTAACTTGTGTTTGCTTGTTCCGGTTTGAGTGCCTTGTTTGTGAAACTAACCCGCAGCTCCGAAGCAAGTGACGACATCCTCGGCACCCCGAACTTGCAAACGTACTCTTGACACCACCGCCAACATCGCAAGTTGTGTGTTCCGACACCGCCTAACATTTTCATCTAGGTATAACTTGCTCCCCACCTTGTAACCCCTCTTCTTTTGCGATCTATCCTATCGAGCATTGCTTATTGAGTGTTGCGAGACATTGCACGTGGCCCCGACTGTGAGGTGTGTGCGTAGTGTGGAGTCAAGCTTCTAAGCAAAACTCGTGTGGCAAGATAGCAAAAGCGAGCTAACGCTAACATAGAGCGTGAAAAAGAAAGAAAAGCACAAAAAGAGTGCAAGTGCCATCATACATACAAAAGTGTACAAAGTGCCACCATAGATACAAAAGAGTGCAAGTGCCACCATATACAAAAGAGAAAAAGCTTTTAAGCAAAATAGAGATAAGAGAAGAGAGGCCGCGTGTAAATCTTGTTGTCTCTCCGTTTGCAACCAAAGCTTTGCCTCTCCTTGTGTTAGTGTGACACCGAGCACCCTTGCTTAAGGGCTTCTTACACTTTTCCGCTCATTCCTTGGTCGCACTAACCCCGTTTATCTCGTGTGTGCGTTCCATATACTTTCCGTGTTTATAGTGATCATCTCTTTGACATTTGAATTTTTGGATTTCACCCACTCTTGACAATACACTTGATTTCGGATTTCGTCTTTTGGCTTTCCACCATACTCACCTAACACCATATTTGCTAGCTTTTGCGTGTGTTTTTGTGTGAGTACCCGATACAATTGTTCTAACTCTCGGTTTTGTTGGATCACCCCGATCTTATCATACCACGGTAAGGTTGCGAGGTACTGTTCTTCCACTAACACCCACCATATAGATCTTGTCGTGCTAACATGGATAGCGAAGAAGAAGATACGGAGGAGTACATGGAGCACTTCGAGGAGGATACCTCTTCAAGCACCGCGGATGTGGAGGAACATGTGGAGCTCTACTCCGACCATAGCTCCCTAAACATCACCGACATCTCCAACATCGATGAGCTCGACAACGACCATGGCTCCACAAGCATCATCGACATGGACGACATGGTGGAGCGCCACCTTGAGGACGACTTCGACGAGCTCTACATCGACAATGGCTCAACAAGCATCGACACCGTGACGGAGCCTCACCTCGACCCCACCATGAACAACGCCGGTGCTCCCACATACGCCTACTTGGCCAGTGGAGATACATATGAAGATGGAGGACCTCCACGATGGCACCATCATTTGGATCGTCAAGAGCGTCCCCATCATGAGCGTCATCGACACACTTCTCCGAGCTCCACAAGGCGCCACCATGAGAGTGCTTATGCACAAGATCGTCGACCTCAAGTACATCATATGGAGCATCAAGAGCGTCCCCAACATGATCGTCATCGACACTCTTCTCCAAGCTCCACAAGGCGCCGCAAGCAACATGCCAAGTCGCATGAGCCATCTTCTAGGCATGGCAAGGACCGTCATCGACTCACACCATCTCATGATAGTCGTCGACCACTACCACCTCAAGGTCTACATCGACATACGTCACCACATGAGCTTCGCCGCCACAAGCCACTTCATGATCACCATCGACCAACATCCCCCATGGATCTTCGACGACACTCATCAATACATGGTGATGAAGCATGACGACAAGAGCCTCGACACGAAGACAACAAACACCATCTTTCGGTGTCCACCACTTCAAGGATGGCAAGTGCACATCGCGCATACCTTCCTCATACGGCGACTTCCACCTCTTGTGCCACCACCACAATGGCCCCTAGCTCGTCATATGCCTATGGAATCCGATGCTACAAGTGCAAGCAACAAGGCCACCGCCCACGGGAATGTCCCAATCTCCTATGTGAGGTGTGCAAGGCCAAGGGTCACGAGGCATGGCAATACACAAAGCCAAGCGCCAAGACGCTCTACTTCGACGAGCTACAAGCCCAAACCACCAAGAAGCCTACGATGCCCACACTTCAAGATGAAGACCTCCAAGGCCATCGCAAGGATGATGTGGATCCAAGCCTAGCTCTCCACAACACTACGGTGCCATCGATGGAGGACGACTTGGGAGGCGATGGAGTTGAGATGGTTGAGCATGGAAATTTCCCTTCAACCAAGGAGGCGCATGGAGATGAGAAAGTCGAGCCTACTCCCCTATGCTTCATTGATGAGTTGGTACCAATCCCATGTGAGCATGAGAGCCACTTAGCCCACTTGAGTGAGAGTGATAGTGAGTTGAGTGACTTCCACCCCATATGTGAGTTTGAGTGCTTCCGTTTGGAGGACATGAGTGATACACAAAGTGAGTTGAGAGAGTTAGATGATAGGTCCATGGAGGACATCGCTTTGGCTAACACATTAACCTCTCCCTCGTTTGTGTCTTCTTATGTTGCACTAGGTTACACGGAGGACGAGTTCCCGCTCATGGAGACGATGTACATGGTGCATGAAGATGATGATATCTCACCATGCTTGCTCCAAGATGGACATGTCGACCACATGGATCCTCCTACTTCCACAACACCTACTTCAAATGAGTCGGCCTACAAAGGTAACAACATAGGTGTTGATGATGCCATGATCCCACTAGTGGACATGATGAATTTTGAGTACATGCATGATCTCGATGATCCATTTGCTACTTCACATGCTACTTTCACTTTCCCGTGTGATGCTTTGCTTGATAACATTGTTGATCATGTGGAATTGATTGCGTGTGATACCATGACCATGCCATGCTACAAGAGTTTCACTTTTTCCCTGCTTGCTTGCCATAATGATCATGCTTGTGTTGTGACGCCCTTGATGAACACTTGCTCTTTACATAGGGTTGTCGACAACAATGATAACATTAGCTTCCGCATGCTTTGCCCAAAATGTTTACACCATTCCATGATCCTTGCATCCAAGATTGTGAACAAGTGCTCTTTCTTATGCTTGGTATGCAAGAATGCTTATTTCATTGTCCACGAGATGGCCCCCATAGCCTTCTCACTTGTTGATGATCATGAGTTACCACATGCCATGAATGCACCTTCTTGCCATATGCACCATCGCCATGCATTTCATACTATCATGATTGACACTAATGGTGATGTGCACAAGACATGGAACATCATGATGGATGATGTGTTCCTCTACCATGCACACAAGCTTTTTGTTTTCTCTTTTGTGTGTATAGGTACCCGCATGACAACTTCCACTGCTACGGAGCATGAGCTCACGAAACGCGCAATTGAGAGCTACCCCAACACGGACGAGATACATGATCCAACCCATGGGAGTCACGCCAAAGGGTATGTTCCCAAACGCCTTCGCCCTCGTGTGTTTCGGCTTGTCTCGTCGAGCTTTCGGTTTGGTCCCATCCCTCGTCACCTCTTTTGCTTCTTATGCAACATATCTTGACACATCTTGTTGGCACAATGATTGTTGTATGTCTTGATGTTATCATCATACACTTCGAGAATCTCAAGGACCATGTCATACATGTGAGAGACACCTTACGCATCTTGTGCCACATGTCACTCATAAAGTTGCTCTTCTTTGGATTTATCATTTCATCTTTGGCATTTGACATGGATGCTTTGACACTTGAGGATACCCATACTTGGCTCACGCCAACCATACTTTCCCAAGCTAGAAGCTTCCATCCCTTTGCCATCGCACATAACAATTTTGCCCAAAATTTTGCCGCCGATACTTGCCTTTTGATTGTTCCATTTGTGTGGGACAATGCTACACATCACATTTTTGACACTTTACAAACCAAACTTTTACATGCACAAACTTTTGCCCCACCAAATTTTGGATACATCGACACTCTTTTGGTTCCCATTTTTGCGAAATGCCTCTTGGAGAAACGACTTGATGCTTCGTATTTGATTGAGAGCCTCTTGTTCGCCGATCACCAAATTGGCATCCACAAGCTTTCCATTCGCAAGTTGTTTTTCCCCAAGTTCTTCTTCGACCGCGACTTTGTCCATCCATTACTACATGGGAGAACCGTCATGGCCTACATCATCGTTGAGGAGGAACAAGAGTCGAGGACGACTCTTCCCCAAGGGGGGGAGATGATGCGGGGTGGCTTTCGGACACCTCCACCTCAAGACCGTCAAGTGCAGCCCCGCCTAACAACGATGCTACACCATGGCCACGGAGTCTCCCAAGTGGACTGACAACCCGAACCCAAGCCATACACGTCAAGGTGAACTCTATCCTCTCTACCCTCGATCTCGGTACCCACTTGAATTGTATACTACCTCATGCCAATGTGCTACATGTGGTTAGGTACAAACATCGACAAGAGTCACAAGGGGGGAAGTTCATCATGTTGAAGGAAGAAGAAGGAAAGGAGAAGAAAGAAGAGAAGGAGAAGAGGGAAAGAAGAGAAGAAGAAAGGAAGAAGAGGAAGGGAGGCCGGAGCCTCCACCAAGGGTTGGCCGGAGCCTCCAGGGCCTCCCTGGCTGGTACCACGCCCAGGAGAAGGCGCCCACGCGGGAGGGGCCAGGCCCGGTACTACCGGCCACACCTGGCCGGTACTACCGGCCGGTCATGGTGCGCCCATCTGCGACCACGTCGACCCCGCGGGAAGAGAAGGCCAGGCCGGTACCTCCGGCCATGGTACCGGCCAAGGTACCGCTGGGGCGCCCCGAGCCCCAGTAACATGTGCTGCAGCTCCCCGGTACCTTGGGCGGTACCTCCGGCCATGGTACCGCCTAGAGGCCCCGTCTCCCAGTAACTCTTCGACCAAACTGATGCTCTCCCCGGTACCTCGACCGGTACCTCCGCCCGTGGTACCGCTCGCACGCATTTTAGCTCAGATCTGAACCGTCCATTCACCATCTAGCGGCTGTAACTTAAGTTGCTCTTTACCTAAACTACCCTTGCATGAATCTGAGCTATATGTATCTCCCGTATCCCCATTTGTTAGGGTTAGACAAGATTTGGCTTAGATTAGATTTTGAGCTTTGTCTCCCTAGGGTATCATCCCTCTGTAATCAAGGCCACCCTTGTTGTTGATTGGATTTGTGAGTGAGATTCTAGTGTGGTGCACTCTCTCTCCCTCACTGATCTCCGTCTCCAACACCGGTCCCTCACCTCGGAATTCTACCGCGGTCTCTTCCGTGGGTGATTTTATTCGGCGTGGTCCATCGAGCCACGAGGGTAAGCATCGGTTGTATCGGGTTGGTGTGTGTGCGTGTGTCCTCGTGTTCCTCGCGTTCATCGTGTTCATCGTGTTCTTCGTTTCCCCTCTTTTCCCCTTTCGATTCCGGGTCAATTCGCGAGATCGGGCCACAAACGGGGTCTTAGACCTCATCAGTTACATAAAAGAATAATCTATGAGCAATGGCCCGCAATAGTTTCTTGATAGGCTACTTGCAGATGAATGTTGCAAGTATTTTTATTTATATCCTTTTCTAAATTACCTACTGCATTTTAAGAGAGTGGCTTAAGTATGATGCTCTTCAACAGTAAGAAGGTGCCCTCTGTATTCTATTACATTTGTTAATGGGAACATGTGGCCTGGCAATGAAGTTGCAGCCATATTTATTATATGTAACTTTCATATTATTTTCCTAGCAGAAAATAAGTTTACCGCCAATACATATGTTGTCGATTCATGGTTGCTCATTTAATGCACATTCCTGGTTGGTCTTAGAAGTGGAAACGGAACAAAGCCTACCAATATTGTCAAGGATTTTGGACTTACACATCTTAGTGCCGGAAATATGTTACCGTTGGAAATTGAGTGAGACCTTCCACCTGATGTGCAGATGCAATGAATCTGCTTGCAACGCAGCTTTAGCCCCAGTTCAGCAACATCCTGGTCTCCGGCGAAGTGTTCCTGATCTTGATCTCTCATGTGTATGACTGTACTTGGTTGGCTTTATTTCTTCAGTTCCAACTAATTGATATGTCTTCTTTGTAGTTGTTCAGAGGAGTTGGCATGGGAGACGGCAATGACTGGCGCGGGCTCTTCTCAAAGGCTCGCCGGAGACAACCAACATCTCCACAGTCTACTTGACGTGACCGTCGTCAAACACTGCAATGCCGAGCACACTACTTGGTGTGGCCGACGTCCCAGCTAGACGAGTATAGACGAGATGCCTTCTCTCCTTTGCTTCAGAATTAGGTATAAGCTCTCTATTGATTGAATGAAGAAAATATTACTGTTATATTAGTTCTTCCTCCAGACTTTTGTTTTTCTTTTATGCAGCAACTTCTAATATGCACTCTTTGTTAGGTGTTCCTGATTTCTTGCATCTGTACTTGAAATTGCACTATTTCGTCGTTGTCTTCTGGGACGATAGGGTTTGTGAGATATCGAGACTGAGGAGAGTCAGGTATAGGAAGGGAGAGGGAGAACATGTCATGACCTGCAAGGTGATTATTTTTGTACTATTGGATAATTTAATATCTGATATCCTGTTGTGCTTATCGTGGTTAGCCATTTTCTCTTACTACATGCTATTTTTAAAGAATAACGAGGTATTTTTTCCTCTGAAAGTTCTGATTTGCCTTGTCATTTTAAAATATTAGTTAGGTCGATGGTGGTACCATGCTTATACAATTTTTTAGACTCAATCATACCTATTACTACATCTGTTAGACTCAATCAGATTCATGTATAGCTTGACTTTAAGGTTTTTGCTACTACATTCCCTTTTTACCGCCTTCTGTCTTCTACTCAGTCTATGTTATTTGCTTCTTGTGTTATCTGTCTCTTCTACATACACTTTCTCTGGTCTGGATGATACTTTTTTGTGGGTGATATAACTTAAAATAATTTTTTAATTTCCCATCGTTTAGCATATGCTCTCTTCTCCTAAGCAGTTTGGTGTCTTCTACTTTTGCTTAAGAGGGTTTCCTATCGTCCGTTGTTCAGAGAAGGATTCGTGTGGATGTCTCTCCCAACCGATTGCAAACATGGTATGAACACCCTGTGTCGCTTTAGCTTAAATCATATATGTGTTATTTCCCCAATCTCTTCGTTGTTATACATTGGTCTACCTAACTATTCTCTGAATACATGGTTTTACTTTTGGCACTACCCTTCCATGCACACAAGTTCCTTTCCTGGGCCGACCTTTTACTGAAAATAGTATTCATGGTAGTATGCCAGCAGAAAATGTCTCAGTTGCTTGTACATCTTCAAAACCTAGGCAGGGATCTTAACACTGTTTGTCTTTATTCTAAGCGCAATGCAGTCACTCTAACACCACAAGCCATATTTATTAGGAAGAGTTTATACACATTATGGCATTCCACTTTCTATGGATGTAGTTTTATTAATAGTTGTCATCTATGTACTTAATTATCACGGGTTGATTATCTTCTTGTTTTCCATGTGATCTTCAGTAAAATAAAAGGGTCTAAGATGTGTAATCAAGATTTGTCTATGCCACATAAGAGGTGGCCTGGCCTATCTGTGCTCACAATTCTGGACATGAATTTGGCCCTTGATACCGTAGTCTACTAATGTAACGGGTTGTCTACTGTCTGGTCCCGTTTACTAATAATGATTTTTTCAAAGATATTGATAATGGATTTGTTCTTTATTACTGCATATATGTATTTTCAGATGCTCCAGACGTGTTACTTCTACTTGCGTACATATAAATTTCAGTATGCTCATAAATCATTTGTTTTAGAGAAACCAAATTTCACCATATGTATAATTCAGGTTAGTTAGTGTATTTTTCTTCTGTTAGAATTCAGGTTAGCCAATGTTCATAAATAAGTTAACCGTGCCAGATTAATCATGTTCGGGTACAACTGCGAAGATCAATCATAGGGGTAGATGATGCCCCACTCCCCATAATTTTTCGGTAGTATTCTCCCAGAATTTTTTCTTAGCTACTGGGTTTAATGCGGTAGTCCATCATATTGAATAATTTTTATTTGGTTGGTTCTAAGCCTTGACGACGCTCTTCCATGATAGAACCTTATGGTACTAATTTTACATTGCCACGTCGTCTTTCTTGAGTGAACTGAACTTTCAATTTTTGCTTAACCATTTTCTGAAGAAGCCCTCTGATTTTATTAGGGGTCTACCTTCCTAGAGCCAGTCCATAAAGGCCAAGGTAAACTTGTTCGCATCCAGAACTTTTCTGTCAGGTTTCAGAATTTTCCTCCACCTCTCAATATTTTTTCTCGGCTGTTTCCGAGTTTGGCTAACTCCTTTCGCTGTGTCTTTATTCAGGGAAATGTGACTCCAGGTTACAGTTACCAAGTCGACAAAGTCATTTCTGAACTTCCAAGTATTTTCATAACGGAAAATCTTTGATCTAAAGAAACATATTAGTAGATTGAATAAGGAATTGGATTAGATCCATGTCTTGCTTCAAAATGTCTGCTTTCCCAAAATCAAAGATGTAAGCACCTTACCGTGCTATAGATTATATCCAACATCTATGTAATGCAGCTATATCCCTCCATTGATGTATCAGCCCAGTCTGGTTCAGTTAAGTAGAAACATGTGCTGGCGTCAAAATTATCTGTATAATCTAACTTAAATATACATATGTTACTTATATAGCCTCTCTTACCTCACATCCAACGAATATTGCCTATCTTTCGTGACATCTAACAAATATCCACGTTGATGCCACTATCATGAAAATCTAAATTCTACCTACCAAATTAATCGACAATAAAATATATACATTCCAAGCAACTAACATTAATTGTTTATACTAGAAAAGACCTCTTCGGTGACCCACCTTTTGGTGCAGGTTTTATGTAAAAGACAAAATATGGAATTTATACAAGGTACTATAGTTCATTGTAGTTTATCCTAATTCCATTCTAGGGACATTGTATTGTGAAACATAAGAAGTGTATTATCATGTTGGTAGTTGATTTTTATTGCCGCTATATATAATGTATATTGGCATGAACTTCACGGGGTCGTGCGCCAAGGCGCACATCAAAATCTAGTTCTTTTGGTGTGAACATATGCATGCATGGCGCTGGATGGATCTGCACTGTTGGTGTGACAAGGAAGGAAGATGGAGCTTAGCGAACTGTGGCCTCGATGTACACTTGTGACAAGGAAGGAAGATGGAGCTTAGCGAACTGTGGCCTCGATGTACACTCAGGGCATCTCCAGCCGGCGCGACGCAAACGGACGTTTTTATCCGCCGTGACCGAAAATGCGTCTGGGGTCTGCTCCAGCGGGGCGACGCAAAGTGACCGGGCCGTCCGCGGAGACGCAAACCTGGCCCAAATATGCGCCAGGTTTGCGTCTCCGCGGACGCTCGGCGGTCGCGCCGAGTGTCCGCCGAAAAAGACGTAGGACCCGCGCGTCAGTGGCTGGAGGCCGATATTATTCCCGCCACTGGCCATTCCCCCGCGCGAAATCGCAAACTAGACCGGCGCGAGTAGTCCAGAAGCGATGGACGTCCTCGCCGCCGCAGCTACCGCCTTGGATGTGGAGCAAACCCTCGCACCCGCCGCGGCCCCACACTCCCCCGTAGCCACGGCCATAGCCAGAATGGAGGCTGCAGCTCCGGCGGAAGCAAAGCGGGCCGCCAGCGGCGGCGGCCGGGAGGCAAAGCCGAAGGCGGCAAAGAAGGTGCTCTCCGCGGAGGAGAAAATCGTGGAGGCCGCGAAGCGTCGCGGGCGGCGCAAGAACCAGAAGATCAAGACTGCCCCGGCCGCCAACCAGCAGGCCTGGCAGATGCAGATCAAAGCCGGCGCCGCGCAAGTAGCCCTCCATCCGACCTTAGCAGAGGGCTACATGCTCGTCAAGAGAGAGGGGATCGCCGGCGTCGCTCCTCCGGCCTCTTCGGTCAGCTCGGTAAGTTCCCAGCTGCGCCCTGGAACTCCCGCTCCCTTGCAGGGCCACGCGGCGTCGCGGTTCGCCTCCGGCCTGCCGCCGGTGAAGTTGACCGGGGCGGCGGTTACCGACCTCAACCGGACGCTTAGAAGCGGTGACTCCTGCCCACGCGCGACACAGAAGACGCGCCAGGTGCCGGAGGAGAGCATGCCGCGGCCCAGCATCCTGTTCGATGAAATGGCGCCGCCTGCCCCGACGATGGACGACCCGGTACGTGAGCTCTGTCAATGGGACAGCGGTCACCCTCAACGGCGAAGACGACGATCAAGGCCGTCCAGTACTTCCACCTCGTCCACGAGGCCATAAGGCTACCAAGGCCGATCTTGTCCGGGAGGCGCAGGCCATTGCGTTCACGCAGAACATGGAGAAGATAATGGCCAATAATCGTGCCGCCTTGGCTGCTAGGGACGAGAAGAGGCGTCTAGAAAAAGAGGCCGCACCTGCCACCTACCACAACCTCGCGAAAGAGGTAATTGAGGTCCAGAAGGCAGACTCCGAGGCCAAATTGCTTGACGCCGAGGCTAGGAGGATGGACGCCAAGGCCAAGCTCCTTGCAGAGGACACTAGCATCATGCTAGCCGACTTGAGCAACGTCGACGATGACACCAGGCCTGGTTCATCAAGAGGCGCGCTGAAATCCGCGCGCGAGACGCCTGATCGTCGGCGCCATGCGACCAGCACCTTGGCCTCCTTTTGGACATTTTTATTGTTGTTCAGGCCTTGTTGTGCCCCTTTTGGACTCCACTTTGCGCCGTGACATGTGCAAAGTGTGATGAACTTGTTTCAGCCCTCAGTTTGCGGCTGTAAAATTTCATGCAAAGTAGTTTCAGCCCTCAATTTGGACACCAATTTTTGAATTCTCGCCTGCGCCGAATTTGCGTCGCGCCGCTGGAGCCAGCCCAGACGCAAACGGACAAGCGACCATTTCCGCGTTCGCCAGGCGATGCAAACGGACGTTCGCGGCCATTTTGGGTGTCCGAGCGACGCTGGAGATGCCCTCATGCAGCGGTACGTCTTTTGCCTTTTTACAAACTCGATCCGATCCACTGCATGCAGGAGGATCCACCGAATGATTCAGCGGCACATTCTACACTCCCATGCATGCCATGCATATAACAACACATTGAAGACGATCTAGTACCGCGTGCATGTTTGTACCACTACAAAAGCATGATGTTGCACTATCTCCATCTTATGTCAACTCAGCTCACGAGCTTCATGCCATGCAGCTAGCACTATTTCCATCCACCCAAGATAGCTAGCTACCAATGCGTTGCCACGAGAAAGCAAGCATGCACGTACGTGTACTGTGCAAGTTTCATGCATAAATGCGCATTGCCAGTTGCCAAATAGCACCCAAGATAACTAGCAGTATTTGTAAGATGCGTCATGCATCTTACAAATGAGTATTCTCAGCATAATCGCTAGAAGGGATTTGGTGCACATGGGCATCAGTGTTCTCTTCACTTTCAGATTTTTAGAAATTTCAAAATCTCACACTTCTATGTCATCAAAAATTATGGCGTTAAATATATAGATAGATATGTATATGAGGAGTGTACTCAAAAATTCTCGGTAAAAAATACTTTAAATTTTGGGAAATACAAAAAAATCTGACAAAAAGATATACTATTTTAATAATATTTTGCTACCATTTACTGGCAGAAATTTTCTTTTTTATATTTCCCAAAATACAACGTATTTTTGAACGGATTTTTTGCATACACCCCTCCTATATATATTTATGCATATTTTAACGCCATAATTTTTGGAGACATAGAAATTCGAGGTATTGAAATTTTAAAAAATTTGAAAGTGAAGGGAGAATTAGTGCCTTGCGTCAAAGGCACTTTGGATAATCGCCCGGCCTCTGTTTTTATACTCATTGACAGCTGAGAATAGTGACGAAGTTGCCACGAATAAACACGAGTCTCTGACGGAATTCTTCTCCACTTGTACTGGCAAACCGGCCGTGCATCCAAGAAATGCCAGTCTAGCCACTACAGTAGCAGGCTGTTCACGATGAAGAGAGGTTGAAGGGACTAGAGAGGGAAAAGGGTCCAACAGGGGATGCAGGCGATTTGATGTCGACGAGAAATGCCAGCATATTAACAATTTGGGGCACACACGTACAGTCCTTTTGAATTCAAAGTTCAACAGCGTGCCTCCAATTAAGCCACGACGAGCTGAACCTTGTTCACATGCGTGCGCTATACTGTTCTGAAACCTGTTTGAAGTGGAGCGCTCATTGACTAGGTTAACTGTTGAGAGTTGAGACTGTTGGAAAGCAAGTGCAATCCTGTTTTGTGGGACAAAATAAATACAGTAATCGTCAAATATGAATGCGCAACGAAGGCTTAATAAGAATGAAGTAGTACTGCACAAAGTTCTCAAAGATTTCCAGCGTAAGAAACTGCATACGGTGCTATTTCAGTATCAACTTGCTTCTACACCCCTATGTTTAAGTTCAAATTTGAGCTACAACGACAAAAGTTATAAAACGGAGGAATGCTCTCTCTCCCCCATTCGCAATTACTTCGCGTACTGGGTTTGTTAAACATCAAACTTTGTAATTATTGATCAAATATTTACAAAAAATATTAACAACTATAATATAAAACATGTTGTAGTAGAATCATCATAAAATATATTTTTTGCATCATACGTATTGGTGTCATGGACATTGATATTTTTCTTATATATTTTTTTTCAAACTTTGCGAGGTTTGACCTTGACTAAACCTAGAACAAGAATTAAATAAAAATGGATGGAATACAAAACATGGAGTAGCCACTAGGAAATGAGAGCATCCCCAGCCGTTGGGGCTCCCCAGGCCGAAATCCAGCACTATTTAGCACCGGATGGATGTAAAATTCAGCCTGGGGAGGCCCATTTTCCCGGCGGCGAGCCTAGTGTAAAGATCGAATATATTTGAATTCAAACATAAATAGACAAAAAAATCAAACTTAGGCAAAACTTAGAGATATTTAATATATATAGGCGAGTTCTTAAATATATAGGCTGAATTCGTAATATATTTGAATTCGGCAAGAGGGAAACATAAAATAAACTTAAACCACGGCGTTCTACAGGCCGAAATGGCCGTGTAATCGTTGTCGTCGTCGTCGTCGTCGCTGGAGTCGTCGTCGTCGTCCTGCGGTGGCGACGCATGCTAGCTGCTCTGGCCGGGAGCCCAACGGCTGGAACCCTGCCCAGGGCCGCCGAGGCGTGGCGGCAATGGCGTCGGCTTGTACCAATCATCCTCGATGGAGAACTCTAGCTTGATGAGCGGCACGCCTTTGATGGGTGAGGGTGCGGTCGTGGCGGCGCGGCGCCTCGCGGCAGCCAGGTCCAGCAGTCGCCGCTGCTGCTCCGCCTCCTCCCTCTCCCAGTCCTGCGTTGACCAGGCGAGCACCACGTCCATCGGCAGGGCGTTGATGGCGGGGACGAGGTCTCGCGATCGCCTCGCGGACCGCCGCTTCCTCGGCCCGCGTGGCCTTCTCGGCGGCGAGGTCAGACGCAGCTGCCGCCGCTGCGTCCTCCATCTTTGGCTTCCTCTTCCGACCGCGCGCCGGTGACGACGAGGCGCGCACCCCCTCGCGGATGACGATGGCACCGCTGTTGTGCCCTCTGGTCGACGGTGGCGACGCCGGCTCCTTCTTCATCGTCTTCATTGGCGTCGTCCTTGGCGTCGCAGCTGGAGGAGACGATCTGCAGCTGCGCATCGCAGACCTTGACACCGAGCCAGATGAGGACGACGACGCCATGCGTCGAGGCATCAAGGAGCTTCCATGTTGGCGCGACACGGAAGGCACCGCCGCCGGCTGCGGCATCCCCAGGATAGGGTAGTTGCCATCCTCGATGTGTGCGAGCACATTCTCGAGGGTGCGGCCCGGCGCGTGATACGTCTCCAACGTATCTATAATTTCCGATGTTCCATGCTTGTTTTATGACAATACCAACATGTTTTGTTCACACTTTATATCATTTTCATGCATTTTCCGGAACTAACCTATTAACAAGATGCCACAGTGCCAGTTCCTGTTTTCTGCTGTTTTTGGTTCCAGAAAGGCTGTTCGGGCAATATTCTCGGAATTGGACGAAATCAACGCCAAACCTCCTATTTTTCCCGGAAGCGTCCAGAACACCGAAGAAGAGTCGGAGAGGGGCCAGGGGGCCACCACACCACATGGCGGCGCGGGCCAGGCCTAGGCCGCGCCGGCCTAGGGTGTGGCGCCCCCAGGTGCCCCCCTGCGCCGCCTCTTCGCCTATAAAACCCCTTTCGACCTAAAAACGCAGTACCAATTGACGAAACTCCAGAAAGACTCCAGGGGCGCCGCCGCCATCGCGAAACTCCAATTCGGGGGACAGAACTCTCTGTTCCGGCACCCTGCCGGACGGGGAATTGCCCCCGGAGCCATCTCCACCGCCGTCTTCACCGCCATCTTCACCGCCATCGCTGCCTCCATGATGAGGAGGGAGTAATCCATCCCCGAGGCTGAGGGCTTCGCTGTAGCTATGTGGTTCATCTCTCTCCCATGTACCTCAATACAATAATCTCATGAGCTTCTTTACATGATTGAGATTCATATGAGTTTGTATCACAATTTATCTATGTGCTACTCTAGCAAAGTTATTAAAGTAGTTCTATTCCTCCTGCACGTGTGTAAAGGTGACAGTGTGTGCACCGTGTTAGTACTTGGTTTATGCTATGATCATGATCTCTTGTAGATTGCGAAGTTAACTATTGCTATGATAATATTGATGTGATCTATTCCTCCTACATATGCATGAAGGTGACAGTGTGCATGCTATGTTAGTACTTGGTTTAGTCTGTTGATCTATCTTACACTATAAGGTTACTTAAATATGAGCATTATTGTGGAGCTTGTTAACTCCAGCATTGAGGGTTCGTGTAATCCTACGCAATGTGTTCATCATCCAACAAAAGTGTAGAGTATGCATTTATCTATTCTGTTATGTGATCAATGTTGAGAGTGTCCACTAGTGAAAGTGTAATCCCTAGGCCTTGTTCCTAAATACTGCTGCGTTACTACTGCTTGTTTACTGTTTTACTGCGGTACTACTGCTGCAATACTACCACCATCAACTACACGCCAGCAAGCTATTTTCTGGCACCGTTGCTACTGCTCATATATATATTCATACCACCTGTGTTTCACTATCTCTTCGCCGAACTAGTGCACCTATTAGGTGTGTTGGGGACACAAGAGACTTCTTGCTTTGTGGTTGCAGGGTTGCATGAGAGGGATATCTTTGACCTCTTCCTCCCTGAGTTCGATAAACCTTGGGTGATCCACTTAAGGGAAAACTTGCTGCTGTTCTACAAACCTCTGCTCTTGGAGGCCCAACACTGTCTACAGGAAAGGAGGGGGAACGTAGACATCAAGCACTTTTCTGGCGTCGTTGCCGGGGAGGAAAGGTAAAAGGCACTCATACTTCGGTTCCAGGTAAAGTACTTTTCTGGCGCCATTGCGTTTGTGCTCGAAGCTATTTCCTTTAGATCCTGCAATTGCAACTTTTTGTTTCTTGTTTACACTAGTAAGGCATAATGGACAACATCTGCGAGCTTTTTATTCTATTTCCTGAGTCAAGACATGAATGGTTTAATGCGAAAATTAAAAAACCCATGGAATCTTATTTGCATGCTAGTAGCAATGATATTAGTATGAACGCTTTGAACACCATTGTTGCTAATGATATGGAAAATTCTAAGCTTGGGGAAGCTGGTTTTGATGAGCATGATCTTTTTAGTCCACCAAGCATTGAGGAGAAAATTTTCTTTGATGATACTTTGCCTCCTATTTATGATGATTATAATGATAGTAGTCTTTTGGTACCACCTACTATGGAGAGTAAATTTTGTTGTGATTATACTATGCCTCCAACACTTGATGAGAATAATAATGATAGCTACTTTGTTGAATTTGCTCCCACTATTACTAATAAAATTGATTATGCTTATGTGGAGAGTAATAATTTTATGCATGAGACTCATGATAAGAATGCTTTATGTGATAGTTATATTGTTGAGTTTGCTCATGTTGCTACTGAAAGTTATTATGAGAGAGGAAAATATGGTTGTAGAAATTTTCATGTTACTAAAACACCTCTCTATGTGCTGAAATTTTTGAAGCTATACTTGTTTTATCTTTCTATGCTTGTTGCATTATGCTTCTTGAACTTGTTTATTTACAAGATTCCTATGCATAGGAAGCATGTTAGGCTTAAATTTGTTTCATACTTGCCTTTTGATGCTCTCTTTTTGCTTCAAATACTATTTCTTGCGAGTGCATCATTAAAACTACTGAGCCCATCTTAATGGCTATAAAGAAAAGAACTTCTTGGGAGATAACCCATGTGTTATTTTGCTACAGTACTTTGTTTTATATTTGTGTCTTGGAAGTTGTTTACTACTGTAGCAACCTCTCCTTATCTTAGTTTTGTGTTTGGTTGTGCCAAGTGAAGCCTCTAATCGAAGGTTGATACTAGATTTGGATTTCTGCGCAGAAACAGATTTCTATCTGTCACGAATCTGGGATTTTCTCTCTGTAGAAAAATCAGAAAAATATGCCAATTTACGTGCGTGTTCCTCAGATATGTACGCAACTTTCATTAGTTTTGAATTTTCGGATTTGAGCAACGTAAGTATTTATTAGAAATTCGTCTTTACGGACTGTTCTGTTTTGACAGATTCTGCCTTTTATTTCGTATTGCCTCTTTTGCTATGTGGGATGGATTTCTTTGTTCCATTAAACTCCAGTAGCTTTGAGAAATGTCCAGAAGTGTTAAGAATGATTGTGTCACCTCTGAACATGTGAGTTTTTGATTATGTACTAACCCCTCTAATGAAGTTTATGAGAAGTTTGGTGTGAAGGAAGTTTTCAAGGGTCAAGAGAGGAGGATGATATACTATGATCAAGAAGAGTGAAAGCTCTAAGCTTGGGGATGCCCCGGTGGTTCATCCCTGCATATTTCAAGAAGACTCAAGCGTCTAAGCTTGGGGATGCCCAAGGCATCCCCTTCTTCATCGACAAATTATCAGGTTCCTTCTCTTGAAACTATATTTTTATTCGGTCACATCTTATGTGCTTTACTTGGAGCGTCTGTATGCTTTTGTTTTTGTTTGTGTTTGAATAAATGCTTGTGTGGGAGAGAGACACGCTCCGCTGGTTCGTATGAACACATGTGTTCTTAGCTCATAATATTCATGGCGAAGGTTGAAACTGCTTCGTTAAATTATTATATGGTTGGAATTGGAAAATGCTACATGTAGAAATTGGTGTGATGTCTTGAATAATGTGATACTTGGCAATTGTTGTGCTCTTGTTTAAGCTCTTGCATCATATACCTTGCACCCATTAGTGAGGAAATACATAGAGCTTGTTAAAATTTGGGTTTGCATGAGTGGTTTCTCTAGAGTCTAGATATTTTCTAGTAAGATGTTTGAACAACAAGGAAGACGATGTATAGTTTTATAATGCTTGTAATATGTCTTTTATGTGAGTTTTGCTGTACTAGTTCGTGCTTGTGTTTGCTTCAAACAACCTTGCTAGCCTAAACCTTGTATCGAGAGGGAATACTTCTCATGCATCCAAATCCTTGAGCCAAACAACACTATGCCATTTGTGTCCACCATACCTACCTACTACATGGTATTTTCCGCCATTCCAAAGTAAATTGCTTGAGTGCTACCTTTAAAATTCCATCATTCACCTTTGCAATATATAGCTCATGGGACAAATAGCTTAAAAACTATTGTGGTATTGAATATGTAATTATGCACTTTATCTCTTATTAAGTTGCTTGTTGTGCGATAACCATGTTCACTGGGGACGCCATCAACTATTCATTGTTGAATTTCATGTGAGTTGCTATGCATGTCCGTCTTGTCTGAAGTAAGAGAGATCTACCACCCTATGGTTAAGCATGCATATTGTTAGAGAAGAACATTGGGCCGCTAACTAAAGCCATGATCCATGGTGGAAGTTTCAGTTTTGGACATATATCCTCAATCTCATATGAGAAAATTATTAATTGTTGCTACATGCTTATGCATAAAAGAGGAGTCCATTATCTGTTGTCTATGTTGTCCCGGTATGGATGTCTAAGTTGAGAATAATCAATAGCGAGAAATCCAATGCGAGCTTTCTCCTTAGACCTTTGTACAGGCGGCATAGAGGTACCCCTTTGTGACACTTGGTTAAAACATGTGCATTGTGATGATCCGGTAGTCCAAGCTAATTAGGACAAGGTGCGGGCACTATTAGTATACTATGCATGAGGCTTGCAACTTGTAAGATATAATTTACATGATACATATGCTTTATTACTACCGTTGACAAAATTGTTTCATGTTTTCAAAATAAAAGCTCTAGCACAAATATAGCAATCGATGCTTTCCTCTTTGAAGGACCATTCTTTTACTTTTATTGTTGAGTCAGTTCACCTATTTTTCTCCACCTCAAGAAGCAAACATTTGTGTGAACTGTGCATTGATTCTTATATACTTGCTTATTGCATTTGTTATATTGCTTTGCATTGACAACTATCCATGAGATATACATGTTACAAGTTGAAAGCAACCGCTGAAACTTAATCTTCCATTGTGTTGCTTCAATGTCTCTACTATGAATTTATTGCTTTATGAGTAACTCTTATGCAAGACTTATTGATGCTTGTCTCGAAAGTACTATTCATGAAAAGTCTTTGCTATATGATTCACTTGTTTACTCATTGCATTTACATTGTTTCGAATCGCTGCATTCATCTCATATGCTTTACAATGGTATGATTAAGATTATGTTGGTAGCATGTCACCTCAGAAATTATCTTTTATCGTTTACCTACTCGAGGACGAGTAGGAACTAAGCTTGGGGATGCTGATACGTCTCCAACGTATCTATAATTTCCGATGTTCCATGCTTGTTTTATGACAATACCAACATGTTTTGTTCACACTTTATATCATTTTCACGCATTTTCCGGAAATAACCTATTAACAAGATGCCACAGTGCCGCCTCGTTTTCTGCTGTTTTTGGTTCCGAAAGGCTGTTCGGGCAATATTCTCGGAATTGGACGAAATCAACGCCAAACCTCCTATTTTTCCCGAAGCGTCCAGAACACCGAAGAAGAGTCGGAGAGGGGCCGGGCCACCACACCACATGGCGGCGCGGGCCAGGCCTAGGCCGCGCCGGCCTAGGGTGTGGCGCCCCCAGGTGCCCCCCTGCGCCGCCTCTTCGCCTATAAAACCCCTTTCGACCTAAAAACGCAGTACCAATTGACGAAACTCCAGAAAGACTCCAGGGGCACCGCCGCCATCGCGAAACTCCAATTCGGGGGACAGAACTCTCTGTTCCGGCACCCTGCCGGACGGGGAATTGCCCCCGGAGCCATCTCCACCGCCGTCTTCACCGCCATCTTCACCGCCATCGCTGCCTCCATGATGAGGAGGGAGTAATCCATCCCCGAGGCTGAGGGCTTCGCTGTAGCTATGTGGTTCATCTCTCTCCCATGTACCTCAATACAATAATCTCATGAGCTTCTTTACATGATTGAGATTCATATGAGTTTGTATCACAATTTATCTATGTGCTACTCTAGCAAAGTTATTAAAGTAGTTCTATTCCTCCTGCACGTGTGTAAAGGTGACAGTGTGTGCACCGTGTTAGTACTTGGTTTATGCTATGATCATGATCTCTTGTAGATTGCGAAGTTAACTATTGCTATGATAATATTGATGTGATCTATTCCTCCTACATATGCATGAAGGTGACAGTGTGCATGCTATGTTAGTACTTGGTTTAGTCTGTTGATCTATCTTACACTATAAGGTTACTTAAATATGAGCATTATTGTGGAGCTTGTTAACTCCGGCATTGAGGGTTCGTGTAATCCTACGCAATGTGTTCATCATCCAACAAAAGTGTAGAGTATGCATTTATCTATTCTGTTATGTGATCAATGTTGAGAGTGTCCACTAGTGAAAGTGTAATCCCTAGGCCTTGTTCCTAAATACTGCTGCGTTACTACGCTTGTTTCTTGTTTTATCATGCGGTACTACTGCTGCAATACTACCACCATCAACTACACGCCAGCAAGCTATTTTCTGGCACCGTTGCTACTGCTCATATATATATTCATACCACCTGTGTTTCACTATCTCTTCGCCGAACTAGTGCACCTATTAGGTGTGTTGGGGACACAAGAGACTTCTTGCTTTGTGGTTGCAGGGTTGCATGAGAGGGATATCTTTGACCTCTTCCTCCCTGAGTTCGATAAACCTTGGGTGATCCACTTAAGGGAAAACTTGCTGCTGTTCTACAAACCTCTGCTCTTGGAGGCCCAACACTGTCTACAGGAAAGGAGGGGGAACGTAGACATCAGCGCGCTCCACCAGCGGTGGCGATCGGCGGTGTTGTTGCGCGCAGGAGGAGGGGAGGACCGTCGTATGCCGCGAGTTCTCGTTCGTACCTGCGCGGGAGAACTCGTTCCACGCGACGTAGTTGTCGGGGAAGTAGCGCGGCTTGATACGTCTCAAACGTATCTATAATTTCTTATATTCCATGCTAGTTTTATGAAAATACTCACATGTTTTATATAGACTTTATATCATTTTTATGCATTTTCCGGCACTAACCTATTAACAAGATGCCGAAGCGCCACTTCCTGTTTTCTGCTGTTTTTGGTTTCAGAAATCCTACACAAGAAATATTCTCGGAATTGGCCGAAACAAAAGCCCACGGTCTTATTTTCCACGGAGCCTTCTAGAAGTCCGAAGAGGAGACGAAGAGGGGCGATGAGGCGGCCACACCCTAGGGGGCGCGGCCCCACCCCTGGTCGCGCCGCCCTATGGGGTGGGCCCCTCGAGCGTCCCCCGACTCTGCCCCTTCGCCTATATATTCTCTCCGTCTCGAAAACCCTAGTACCGAGAGCCACGATACGAGAAAAGTTCCAGAGACGCCGCCGCCGCCAATCCCATCTCGGGGGATTCAGGAGATCGCCTCCGGCACCCTGCCGGAGAGGGGAATCATCACCGGAGGACTCTATATCACCATGCCCGCCTCCGGACTGATGCGTGAGTAGTTCATCCTTGGACTATGGGTCCATAGCAGTAGCTAGATGGTTGTCTTCTCCTCTTGTGCTATCATGTTTAGATCTTGTGAGCTACCTATCATGATCAAGATCATCTATTTGTAATGCTACGTGTTGTGTTTGTTGGGATCCGATGAATATGGAATATTATGTCAAGTTGATTATTGATCTATCATATATGTGTTGTTTATGATCTTGCATGCTCTCCGTTGTTAGTAGAGGATCTGGCCAAGTTGATACTTGTAACTCCAAGAGGGGGTATTTATGCTCAATAGTGGGTTCATGCCTCCATTGAATCTGGGACAGTGACAGAAAGTTCTAAGGTTATGGATGTGTTGTTGTCAATAGGGATAAAATATCAATGCTTTGTCTAAGGATATTTGTATTGTTTACATTACGCACAGTACTTAATGCAATTGTCTGTTGTTTGCAACTTAATACTGGAAGGGGTGCGGATGCTAACCCGAAGGTGGACTTTTTAGGCATAGATGCATGCTGGATAGCGGTCTATGTTCTTTGTCGTAATGCCCTAAGTAAATCTCATATTAGTCATGATGATATGTATATGCATTGTTATGCCCTCTCTATTTGTCAATTGCCCAACTGTAATTTGTTCGCCCAACATGCTATTTATCTTATTGGAGAGACACCACTAGTGAACTGTGGACCCCGGTCCATTCTTTTACATCTGAAATACAATCTACTGCAATCATTGTTCTCTGCTGTTCTTTGCAAACAAACATCATTCTCCACACCATACGTTTAATCCATTGTTTACAGCAAGCCGGTGAGATTGACAACCTCATTGCTAAGTTGGGGCAAAGTATTTTGATCGTGTTGTGCAGGTTCCACGTTGGCGCCGGAATCTCTGGTGTTGCGCCGCACTACACTCCTTCACCAACAACCTTCACGTGGCCTTCATCTCCTACTGGTTCGATAACCTTGGTTTCTTACTGATGGAAAAACTTGCTGTTGTGCGCATCACACCTTCCTCTTGGGGTTCCCAACGGACATGTGCATCACACGCCATCACGGCTCAGCGTGCTGCTTGTCGTTGAGGGTGACGAGCACGATGTCGATCTCGGCATCGAGGGTGTCACCTCCCACTGGCGGGGGCGGGATCGAGACACCCCCCGCACTCAGGCGCCATCCTCCGGGCGCGCGGAAGTCCGATGGCATCGGGTAGCCCGCCATGTGCAAAATTCTTGGCTCCCATTGGTGTAGAGAACTCCGGCCGAAGCCGTTGTTTGCTGCGCCATCGCCGTAGCCCGCTCGAGGAGGATTGGGGAGTGAAGACTGGGCTAGGGAGAGAAGGGAGACGGCGATGGTGAATGCGGCCAGACACGGTAGTTCCGAGATAAATAGAGGAAGCCACGTGTGTATTCGAGGCCACGATATTTACTCGTCGTGTGGAAGCTACGCGTCCAGTGAAAACAGACCGGCGATAGGCTTTTATAGCGCGCGGAAGACGATGTGATGAGGACGACGATCGGCCTTTCTCGCTGACAAGCCGGGGCCACCAGGCGCGAGGGAACTTTCCCCGATGTTTCCCGCATTTTTTTCCTCCGAACTCCCCAAGCGCACCCCAGGGGACCGGGGATGACATAGGCTTGCCGGATGGATGAAAGCCTAAATCCAGGCTAAAACGAGGATCCGGGGACGCGACTGGGCCATTTTTCGCATGCGGATAAAAAAAAGGCTGCCAGGGGCCTCGTCGGGGAGACGTCTGGAGATGCTCTGATGCCCGACTAGGACTGCATGGAGACATGGAGCTATATCCAACAATAGACCAAGGAGACCCATACATAGGATCATTGTATGATTCTACCAGTAACTTATTTGCTCATAGATGGTAAAAAGAGGGATGGAAATTCATTGATGATAAGGGCATCTCCAACGGGCCGACGCATTTTGGACGTCCAAAATGTACGCGTGCTTCCGTTTGCGTCAGCTCGCGGATGCCATGCGGCCCAGAACGACCGTTTGCATCGGGGGTATCCCAGCGGTGCGGACGCATTTTTTTAGCGCAGACACCGTCAAGGTCGTTAATGGAGGTTTAACGTCCCGTCGAGGCCTGCCGCCGACGATTACCGGTTCCCGCGCGACGACGGTCATTCCCGCGCTTGCCCAACAGATTGGCCCATTTGGCAGGCGTTTCGCGCGGGAAACGACCTGCGCGGCAACGCTGTTTCCCGCCCCGTCGTGGCTACATATGGTGGACACCCGCTGGGGTGACGGGCGCACCTCAACCTAAACCTTAGCATCTATCCATGGCCGAGCACAACCTTAGCTGGGATCAGTTTGTTCACAAGTGCCACCAACTCCACCCGTAGGAGGACGAGCAGCTAGCCGCCGACGCCTTTCAGGCCGAGCAGCGGGACCTACAGGCAGCGGAGGCGGAGCAAGAGGTTGCGGAGGCGGAGTCGGTAGGGCGCGCGCTAGAGCGTTAGTGCCTCTTGGTGGCCAGTGCGGAAATCGCCGAGGCCAGGGCCGAACTCGCCAAGGCCAGGGCGGCGTTCGCGGAGGCGCGGGCAGAGATGGCGGCCCCTCTGTTGCCGGTGTCCCCACCTGCGGACGCCGTCATCCACAACATCCCAGACGACGATGACGTACCCTGCCGCTTCGAGTGCGCCGGTGACCAGATCGTTCTGCTTGCGTCGTTGATACGTCTCCGACGTATCGATAATTTCTTATGTTTCATGCCACATTATTGATGATATCTACATGTTTTATGCACACTTTATGTCATATTCGTGCATTTTCTGGAACTAACCTATTAACAAGATGCCGAAGTGCCAGTTGCTGTTTTCTGCTGTTTTTGGTTTCAGAAATCCTAGTAACGAAATATTCTCGGAATTGGACGAAATCAACGCCCAGGGTCCTATTTTGCCACGAAGCTTCCAGAAGACCGAAGAGGAGACGAAGTGGGGCCACGAGGCGGCCAAACCCTAGGGCGGTGCGGCCCCTGCCCTGGCCACGCGGCCCTATGGTGTGGGCCCCTCGTGCCGCCCCCTGACCTGCCCTTCCGCCTACTTAAAGCCTCCGTCGCGAAACCCCCAGTACCGAGAGCCACGATACGGAAAACCTTCCAGAGACGCCGCCGCCGCCAATCCCATCTCGGGGGATTCAGGAGATCGCCTCCGGCACCCTGCCGGAGAGGGGAATCATCCCCCGGAGGACTCTACGCCGCCATGGTCGCCTCCGGAGTGATGTGTGAGTAGTCTACCCCTGGACTATGGGTCCATAGCAGTAGCTAGATGGTTGTCTTCTCCCCATTGTGCTTAATTGTCGGATCTTGTGAGCTGCCGAACATGATCAAGATCATCTATCTGTAATTCTATATGTTGCGTTTGTTGGGATCCGATGAATAGAGAATACTTGCTATGTTGATTATCAAAGTTATGTCTATGTGTTGTTTATGATCTTGCATGCTCTCCGTTACTAGTAGATGCTCTGGCCAAGTAGATGCTTGTAACTCCAAGAGGGAGTATTTATGCTCGATAGTGGGTTCATGTCTCCGTGAATCTGGGGAAGTGACAAAAATCTCTAAGATTATGGATGTGTTGTTGCCACTAGGGATAAAACATTGGTGCTATGTTCAAGGATGTAGTCACTGATTACATTACGCGCAATACTTAATGCAATTGTCTGTTGTTAGCAACTTAATACTGGAGGGGGTACGGATGATAACCTGAAGGTGGACTTTTTAGGCATAGATGCATGCTGGATAGCGGTCTATGTACTTTGTCGTAATGCCCAACTAAATCTCACAATACTCATCATAATATGTATGTGCATGGTCATGCCCCCTTTATTTGTCAATTGCCCAACTGTAATTTGTTCACCCAACATGATATTTATCTTATGGGAGAGACACCTCTAGTGAACTGTGGACCCCGGTCCAATTCTCTATACTGAAATACAATCTACTGCAATACTTGTTCTACTGTTTTCTGCAAACAATCATCTTCCACACAATACGGTTAATCCTTTGTTACAGCAAGCCGGTGAGATTGACAACCTCACTGTTTCGTTGGGGCAAAGTACTTTGGTTGTGTTGTGCAGGTTCCACGTTGGCGCCGGAATCTCTGGTGTTGCGCCGCACTACATCCCGCCGCCATCAACCTTCAACGTGCTTCTTGACTCCTACTGGTTCGATTAAACCTTGGTTTCTTACTGAGGGAAACTTGCCGCTGTGCGCATCACACCTTCCTCTTGGGGTTTCCAACGGACGTGTCAACCACACGCATCAAGCAAATTTCTGGCGCCGTTGCCGGGGAGATCAAGACACGCTGCAAGGGGAGTCTCCACTTCCCAATCTCTTTACTTTGTTTTTGTCTTGCTTAGTTTTATTTACTATTTTGTTTGCTGCACTAAATCAAAATACAAAAAAATTAGTTGCTAGTTTTACTTTATTTGCTATCTTGTTTGCTATATCAAAAACACAAAAAAATTAGTTACTCGCATTTACTTTATCTAGTTTGCTTTATTTACTACTGCTAAAATGGCCACTCCTGAAAATACTAAGTTGTGTGACTTCACAACCACAAATAATAATGATTTCTTATGCACACCTATTGCTCCACCTGCTACTACAGCAGAATTCTTTGAAATTAAACCTGCTTTACTAAATCTTGTTATGCGAGAGCAATTTTGCAGTGTTAGTTACGATGATGCTGCTGCCCATCTTAATAATTTTGTTGAACTATGTGAAATGCAAAAATATAAAGATGTAGATGGTGACATTATAAAATTAAAATTGTTCCCTTTCTCATTAAGAGGAAGAGCTAAAGATTGGTTGCTATCTCTGCCTAAGAATAGTATTGATTCATGGACTAAATGCAAGGATGCTTTTATTGGTAGATATTATCCCCCTGCTAAAATTATATCTTTGAGGAGTAGCATAATGAATTTTAAACAATTAGATACTGAGCATGTTGCACAAGCATGGGAAAGAATAAAATCTCTGGTTAAAAATTGCCCAACCCATGGACTGACTACTTGGATGATCATCCAAACCTTCTATGCAGGACTAAATTTTTCTTCACGGAATTTATTGGATTCAGCTGCTGGAGGTACCTTTATGTCCATCACTCTTGGTGAAGCAACAAAGCTTCTTGATAATATGATGATCAATTACTCTGAATGGCACACGGAAAGAGCTCCACAAGGTAAGAAGGTAAATTCTGTCGAAGAAACCTCTTCCTTGAGTGATAAGATTGATGCTATTATGTCTATGCTTGTGAATGATAGGACTAATGTTGATCCTAATAATGTTCCGTTAGCTTCATTGGTTGCCCAAGAAGAACATGTTGATGTAAACTTCATTAAAAATAATAATTTCAACAACAATGCTTACCGGAACAATTCTAGCACTACAAGAAATGTGCCATAATATGACGTTTTTTTTATGACTGGAAATCAAAATGTCATAGGTTTATGACGTTCCTAGCTTTGACCGTCCTTGGCCACTCCGGGGGGGCAAAACCCTAGAAAATCGTGACGTTATTGGGCAAAAACGTCATTGGCAATTTAGGTCAAAACGTCATTAGCAAAATTAAGTGGCCTACGACGTTTTTCCAATGCCGATTGCGACAAATCAATAGCGTCATTGGCATTTGGCTCAATACAGTGGTATGTGTTTGGCTGCCATGTCATCCATTTTGCCTATGTGTCCCTTTTCGGGTCCCACGCGCCTCACACGTGTCACTGGAAGCAACTGGCTTGAACTAACTGACATGTAGGACCAACTGATACTTGTGGGACAAAGGCGTCTTGTTATTTTTTTTCTCTGTGCCGTCCACCATTTTAATGGGCTGCTGGTGATATCCTCCTCTTTTGGGCTGTCCTCTACTAGGCTGCTGGCTGCTGGCCTACCCCACGGCGGCCCATCCGGGGGTTGAATTGCTGGCCCGACGGCCCATCCGGGGGTTGAATTGCTGGCCCGACGGCCCATCCGGGGTTGGAGTGGCTCCCGATGGAAATAACTGGCAAAAATTGCGCTTGCGGGGACTCGAACCCTCGACCTGGCGCTGCCGCACTACCACTCCCTACCGCTTTGCTACAATAGTGTTGTTGACACAAGTATGGTTATCCATGTATATAGACATGATAGACTAATCAGTTGTCTTAAAAATCCCTCCACCTCGACCAAAATCCCTCCGACCAGGTGCATCTAGCTAGGGTTCCTCCTCCGACCAAAATCCCTCCGACCAGGTGCATCTGTTGCATGGCGGCGCAGTTCCCAGCCTGCTCGGGCAGTTCTTCTAGGTCAGGAGCGTCGTCGCGTCGCCGCCGGCGGCCGGGCACGCCCATCCCGTATCGGCAGTGGCCATTCGATTATGAGCCCGCCGACGTATGTGACTGTGGCGAGAAGATGCCGCAATGGATTTCTTGGAGTGATCCGAATCCTGGGAGAAGATACCGGAACTGCAAAATTCGCTCGGTTAGTCTTCGAGCACGCCCCCCCCGCCCCCATTCTGAATTTCGCCCGCCGTCTTCTGAAGTTTCTTTTCTACTATGGCTTACTTATCCTCTTTTGTTCTTCATCTGTCAGATTGCTGGTGGAATAGGGTGTAAAGTGTTTAAGTGTATTGTTGATCCGCTGGATGCACGTCACAAAGAGTTAGTTCGTGATCTCGCGTGATGCTTGTTTGGGATCGAGATGAAGAAATTGAGAGGCTCCAGGTAGAAATTGAGAGGCTCCAGGAAGAAAAGTTTCGCTTGCTGCAAGGAAACAGAGCAACCCTGAACCAAAGAAAATGGGAGGCTTCATGGTTTGGGTGCTATCTCGTAGCTTTTGTCATCTCGTTGTACACTGGGTGATGTGTAGGAACTGAAATTAGGGTGAATTCAGTGATCTGTTGGTCAGGAGGAGAAGAAGCTAGAGTATATGCTAGAGTTATTGTGTTGTAATTCCAACCATTTGTCTGTTCGTGCCACAATGTTTAGTTCCTGAATTTGAACCATGTCTATGTATGTGTGCAATTACATTCAGTTGAAAATGTGTTCGTTGAAAATGAGTTCGTTGAAAATGTGTAGCAGCTACTTTTGCACGGCGGCGCCGCCATATATGGTCGCCGGCGTCAGCCATGCACGGCGGCGCCGCCCATATATGGTCGCCAAGGCGTCAGCCATGTATTGAAAAAATTGGGCATGGATTCCCCTAAAAATTGGGCATGGAGTCCCCAAAAAATTGGGCACAAATTCTGGGAACAAATAGCTGACATATTCAACATAAATTCTGGGAATATTGAACATAAAAATTGGGCACAAATTCTGGGAACAAATAGCTGACATATTCTGGGAACAAATAGCTGACATATTCAACATAAATTCTGGGAACAAATAGCTGACATATTCAACACAAATTCTGGGAACAAATAGCTGACAAATTCTGGGAACAAATAGCTGACATATTCAACACAAACTGCTACTCATCTTCTTCGAAAACTTGACGCTTCCTAGTCCTATTTCCTCCATCATCATCATCATCATCCTCATCGCTGCAATATTGGTACATTGTCTGATCAACCTCCTCGATTTCTTCGGGCACAACCTCTTTGCTATGTTTCTTCAGTTTGTCCACAATGACTTTTTCAAGTAGCACACGTTCCTGGTCACTTCTCGTCCTACTCCGTGCAGTGCCTTCTTTTTCTTGCACAGGAACTTGACTGGAATCTTCATCTTGATATGATAGTACAGCAACACCGGGTCCCTGTTCATTTTCTTTTACACTCCATAGATGTCTATGGTGAAATTTCTGCACAACTTGCCATTTTCCTTTCAACTTGGTGTCTGGCACATAGAAGACCTTGGTTGCTTGTGATGTCAGAAGGAAAGGATCAGTCTTGTACCAAAACTTTTCTGTGTTAACACTCTTGAAGTGTCCATCATCGTCGAGCCCGGGTTTCCTACCACCAAGGTCAAACCAGTCACACCGGAAGAGGACAACTGACCGATGGACGCCACCGCTGGAGTTGTATTGCAATCTGATGATGGATTTGAGCTGACCAAAGAAGTCAATGCTGTTGCCATCATGATCTCCCTCAGAAACGATTCCACTATTTTGTGTCTTCCTCGTTCTTCTCGCGGTCAACAAGTATGGTACCGAACACTGTCAACAACACATGCCGAATATAGTCTCACTCTAAAATCTGGTTTGCACGCCAAAGCATAGAGATCAGGATAGACATCATTTCGCATTTTTCCAATCTGCATAAAATCAACCGGGGCTGAGTAACACACACAGCAAAATTATATCATGAACTTTTCCAATCTTCAGAAATAAACCAGCTAAAGATCTCACATGAGTATGAAACCATCTAGCAAAGTTCTTGGCAAGCCATCTATCAACATTGATCTGACCACCTTGTTGGTTCAACTCTTGTTTGCACAGGCTGGAATGGCAACAGAAAATAGATCCTAATTATTATTTGGAGAGGCTGCAATAACCTATCTATATAAGGGGATGAAGAGAAACGTACTCGATGTATGGATCAACCTCAGGGCAACTTCGGAGCACATACCACACCATGTTGTCATAGTCCTCACCAGCAAACACATATTGAGAGGCTCCAATAAATTTCACACCGTGTTTGAAAACAGACACATCACCAATATGTGAATCATCCCGCTCCGGATTTACGCTTGGACGGTTGAATCTTGTTTCAACATCGTCGAAGTATCTCGAGCAAAATGTCGTGCACTCATCAACAATATATGCTTCGGCAATCGATCCCTCCGGCCTGGCATTGTTCCGGACATAACGCTTCAATGTTAGCAACCTTCTTTCGACTGGGTACATCCAACCGTAATGCACTGGGCCTCTAAGCCTTGCCTCTTTTGGTAAATGGATGGCCAAATGCACCATCACGTCGAAGAAAGATGGGGGGAAGATCTTCTCAAGTTTGCAAAGAATAACTACGATTTCCTTTTCAAGTCTGTCCAGAACGTCTCTCTTGATGTTTTGCGGCACAGCTCTGAAGAAATTTCCAAGTTCAGCAACCGCTTCATATATGTCTTCATGGATTGTTCCTCGAAGGCCAGCCGGTAAGATCCTTTGAAGCAATATATGACAGTCATGGGTCTTCAGCCCTTGAAGCTTGCACTTATCAGCAGCAACACACTTGGATATGTTAGACGCGTACCCATCTGGAAACCTCACAGCTTTTATGAATTCACAAAAAGCAATTTTTTCTTGTTTACTCATTGTATACCACGCCTGTGGCATCTCAAAAGAGTCAGCTGAAACAGGCTGCAAATGCAAGTCACCTCTTATGCCCATGTCTTCCAAATCAAGCCTTGAATTCACAGTGTCTTTGGTCTTGCCTTGTATGTTCATGAAAGTACCAAGCAAATTGTCACAGATGTTTTTCTCGATGTGCATTACATCGAGATTATGCCTCAGCTTTAGATCTTCCCAGTATGGCAAGTCCCACAAACATGATCTACGGCTCCAACACTGACCGTCCTCACGTTTCCTTTTCTTCTGAAGCTTGCCTGGTATCACATCTCTAACCCTATCAAGCTGTTGCTTCAGCTCTTCTGGAGTGAATTCCGCTGGCTTCTCACGGCTTTCAGAAGCACCATCGAATTCTTTGCTATTTCTCCAAGGATGGTGCCGAGGTAGCCAACGGCGGTGCCCAATAAAGCAGATTTTGTTCCTTAATTTCTTGGAGCAATTCTCTTTGTCACAACGCACACATGCACAGTAACCAGCTGTGGCCCTCCACGACAATGTGTGCGGTGCCGGGATAATCATGAATACACCATAAGATTGCAGCACGGAGATCAAACTTGTCTGGACTATTGGCATCATACGATTTTACACCTTTCCAGAGCTCCTGCAGCTCTTCCATCAAAGGCTCCATGAAGACATCAAAATCTTTTCCCGGAGAGGATGGACCAGGGATTAGCAATGCAAGCATGAAGTTGGACTGATCCATACATGCCCACGGCGGAAGGTTGTATGGCACCACGAATACAGGCCACATGCTGTAGGAGTTGCTCATATTCCCGTAGGGATTAAAACCATCCGTGGCAAGTCCAAGCCTTATGTTCCTGGCATCAGCGGCAAAGTCTTTATGAATATTGTCAAAATCCTTCCATGCATCCCCGTCTGCTGGATGACTGAGATCATTCTCCACGTCTTGCCGCTTCAGTTTGTGCCACCGTACTTCCTTTGATTGCTCCTTTGAAAGAAACATTCTTTGCAGCCTTGGAATCAATGGGAAGTGCCTTAGCACCTTCTGCGGGATCTTTCTCCTACCATCGGCATCTTTCCATCTGGAGGCTTTGCACTTGGGGCAATTATTCTCCTTGGCATAATCCTTCCGGAACAATACACAGTTATTCGGGCACACATGGATACTCTCATAACCAAGTCCCAACCTGCCGACTATGCTAAGTGCCTCCTCGTATGACTTTGGTATTGAGCTATTAGGGTATTGCAAGGCCAAAATCAGGAGTATCGCGTTGAATGCAACGTTGCTAATCCGGTAGTACGACTTGGCCTGAAGTAACTTGACTGTGAGTGAAAACCTTGACATTGTACCCCCATCGCTGGCTGCGCGCTTGGCTTCCTCTATCAACTCAGCAAATATAGTGTCCTTTCCAGCACCTTGCGGTTCTGAGTTGTACAAATCAGCAAGCAGATCAGGAATTCTATCATCTTCGTAACCATCTTCCTCTTGCAAACCATAATAGTGTGCCTCTGCATCACCTCCACCAACATGGTGTGCCCCTGCATCACCTCCATGTCCAGCCTCAGGTTCACCTCCATGTCCAGCCTCAGGTTCACCTCCATGTCCATGTCCGGCTTCAGGTGCACCTCCTTGTCCTCCATGTCCAGCTTCAGGTACAGGATGTAATGGTTCTCCATGGAAGACCCATCGGTCATAAGTGCTTGCCATCCCAAAAAGAAGCAAATGAGACTCTACTACATCTAGAGGTTTTGTGCACCGGTTGAGACAGCTACGACATGGGCACAAAGACACGATCAACATTGGCAGCATTCAAGCGAACAAACTGCATAAACTCTGCCACTCCCTTTGTGTGTTCGGGGAAAGCCTTCTAATTCTTGTTGTAATCCAGCGTACGTCCATCTGCGGAAGAACAAAATGATGCAATTAGCACACACCTAATCGCACAGCAGTTCCAATTACAAGCAATGCACAGCAGTTCAATTCGATTTTGTGAACTGATGAAGAAGAACAGATCGAGAGGGGAGAGATGAGAGGGGTGCAGACCGGGAGATGCGGAGGGGCTCGTCCTGGAGAGGGCGAGGGGCTCGTCGTCGGCGAGGCAGATGGACAGCAGATCCCTTGCTCGGACGCAGCGCCTCACCGCCGTCACCTCGGACTCGGTACTTTAGTCCTAGTAACAGCACATATTGGATCACAGAGATTCGATATTGTGAACTGACGAAGAAGAACAGATCGAGAGGGGAGAGGTGAGAGGGGTGCAGACCGGGAGATGCGGAGGGGCTCGTCGTCGGAGAGGGCCGGGGCTCGTCGTCGGAGAGGGACGGGGCTCGTCGTCGGAGAGGGACGGGGCTCGTCGTCGGAGAGGGACGGGGCCGCCACCGCCGCCACCGCCGCCGCCGCCGCCGCTCGTCGTCGGAGATTCGAATTTCTGCTAGGTTATCGGAGGGAGTTGGATTCGGAAGGGATATTTGGGCTTCTCCTGGGCGCCAAAAAAAAAAAACAAAAAGAGTGAGGGCTGGGACTCGAACCCAGCACCTCTAGATGTGTCAACGTGCCAGTTAACCAGTGGAGCTATTGGAGAGATCTTGTCAGCTTACCATCCTTTATCCTTTACATAGTGGAACTAAGGCAACTTTTTTTTTTTATAGTTATGGATATGATCTTGTTACATAATCTATCAGAGGGGATACTGATTTAGGACAACAGTTAATTTGTACAGGAGCATTAGCTAAGCAACAGGCTAATATATGACTAATAATTAATTACGGCTAGCAAACTATATATATCTATATATACTCCAGCATATATAGACCACCAAAAGCACATTATATTACACATATATAGTGCCAGCCTTGAGCTCAATAACATAGTACCAAAAGGACACGTTAATTATAGATACTACCGAGGAGGTTCAACGCTCATTTACTTGAGCACATTACATAGACCAACAGGCCATTAGATAGTACCAGATCGATCGATAAGAGGTTCAACGCTCATATTAGTTGAGCTCATACTACACACATATATATAGTACTACTAGCTTAATTAGAGAGGTTCAGCCTGCTAGCTCATTTCTCGAGCTTCCTGACATACAACTTGAGACCGCCCCGGGCGCGAATGCGGAACCAAAACACAAAGATATCATTTGCCTTCATCTTGCTCTTCCGCACCACAGCACTCCAGTTTGTTGTGATCACTGCACCGTCAAACTTCCCTTTGCCCTGGAAAATCCTCACTTTCACACCATGTCTCTCACTGTAAGAGACAAGAAAGTCATTATCTGGAAGCTGCATATTCTTCGAGATGTACTTCTTGGTAAACTTCCGGTTGAAGTACTGCAGATTATAAGATGCAAAACTTCGTTCAGATGAAGTAATTGTCAACATATAAAGATGCAAAAACATCCTTGATCGAGATGGAGTAATTATATTTACCATTCTGGAACAGCCTTCCACGGTACTTGCACTCTTTATAGTGCACACATAAAAAGGAATTGCGGGGCGCTTTTCGTCAACAAGATATCTCAGGGTATCAACTTGTGTAGGATTCATTTCCACTAGATTGGGATACATGCAAAAGTCATCCCATTCCTCACACCTCTATCCCGGGACCTACATATATAAGGAAACCAGGGAATAAGGCCTAGTTTAAAGTTTTCCTAAAACTGAAGTATATCAAACCAACAGTATTTATAGAAACTGAAGTATTCCTTGAATGCTACAAATTGACTAGCTATTATGCCAAACCGAGACTAATTAAGCATTTGACCTATATCCTGCATCTATAACTACTATATATATATTTTACCTCGACGAGTCGGATGGACATCGGCGGGAGGAGGAGGAGCAACTTCCTCATGCTCAGCTGCACAATCCATTGCTGCAGCATCATCGCCTTTCTCTTGCTTGACGTGAACCCTATCTAGAGCACCATCCTCACCTTCGGAGGATGAGCTGATGTCGATGGTCTCAACGGCCTTCTTGGATGGGACCAAAATGGCAACTTCATAGTCATAGGGGTCCATGGTGTCTACCTAATAACAAGCAGTGAACAATTTGAGAACTATGAAACTATTAATTACACATTAATTAAAACTAAGTTGGGATGTTTAGGTTCAGATTGACATTCGCACTAGCAGCACTAGCACATGTTTTGAATCAATCTAAACCAGGAAAATCTACTCTAGCACTAGAATCTACTTTGAATCGATCAAACCCTAGGAAAATCGCCGCTCGGACAAAAAAACCCCAATTAAAATCCCCCGAGATTAAGTACGGCAAACCCTAGAAAATCCCCGCTCATCCCCCAAATTAACCTGAGCTTCGGCCGACGGAGGCAGTACGTGGAGCTTCGGCCGACGGAGCTTAACGGAGCTGCTTGACGGAGCTTCGGCCGACGGAGTTGGGAGAGGAAGAGGCGGCAGTGGCGGCTGGGTGAGAGAGAGTGAGACAGGGGAGAAAGGTGCTTTTGGGTTGGGCCATTTTGGGGTGGGTGGGGCAAAATGGCACCCACTGACGTGTGGGGCCATCTGACGGGTGGGTTGGGCCATTTCTGGTAATTTTATGTGGATTAGGGGCCAGCAGGTAAAATGGACCCCTCCTCCTCTCGTTTTTACTAATTATAATAAATCAGAAATTCCCTCCTCCGCCTCTCCGCTTGACGGTTCCACTCCGCTTCTTGCCGGTTCCACTCCCACTAGACGGAAAAAACCCTCCTCCGCGCCAAGACGCTTCTGCCTCGCCGCTTCTGCCTCCTCCGCCGCTTCCTCCTCCGCCGCTTCGCCTCCTCCGCGCCATGGACGCTGCTTCTTCTTCCTCTTCCTCTGTTCCGCAACCGCTTCGCCTCCTCCGCCGTCGGCAATGCAGGCCATTACTCGAATCAGGACCTTCACCGTCCATGGCGGCAAGGAGATCGAAGTTGTCTACACAAACGAGGAGGAGACGATGAGCAAGTACACGAAGATGTACGCGCAGTGGTATGCGTAAGAAGAAGAGAACAAGTTTGTAGGATTGGATCTCGAGTACACTCCGGAGGACCCCAACCACGAAGAAGACAACTACCTCGCCGTCGCTCAACTGTGCATGAGGAACCACGTCCTCGTCTGCCACTTTTCCTGGTTTGTAGACCTTAATCTTGCTCTGATTTACTTAATCTTGCTCTGATTTTGTTAATCTTGCTCAGATTTTAGTTAATCGCTAGTGCATGATGAACCAAGTCACCCTCGAGTGCTCTGTTTTAGTTAATCTTGATCTGTTTTAGTTAATCTCGAGTGCAACAAATTAAACTACAAACCGTGCTAGCTGCAAAACTAGTTTTGTTTCTGTGTTTTGTGTAACAAAAGCCACAAAGCATGGTGTGCTGATCTTGCAGATTGAATCTATCCATATGCTCATCTAGCATGTACTGGATTTCATTATACCAAATTAATTATATGATGCAAAATGATATTTCAATGACTAAAAAATTTGCACTTGCACATTTCATAAAAGTGTTGGTCATGCATTCTTTTAGTACCAAATGGATTATGACTAGATAATTTTCAGACTCTTGATCATGCACTTACTAAACTTATGTCAATTTTATTCAAGTTATGAGATTGCATAGACTAAACATTCGTATTCCCAAATTTTATTCAAGTGTTGATCTCGCAAGTACTAAATTTTTGCATCAAATTGAATCTATCCATATGCTCATCTAGCATGTCTTGGATTTCATTATACCAAATTAATTATGACAAGCAAATTTCGGAGTCTTGATCTTGCATTTAATAGAATTTTGTTAGTTTCAAAATTATATGATGCAAAATGAAATTTCAATGACTAAACAATTGCACTTACACATTTCATAAAAGTGTTGTTCATGCATTCTATTAGTACCAAATGAATTATGACTAGATAATTTTCAGACTGTTGATCATGAACTTACTAAACTTATGTAGTTTCAAATTTTATATTCAAGCTATGAGATTGCATATAGACTAGCTTCGTAGTCCCAAATTTTATTCAAGTGTTGATCTCGCAAGTACTAAATTTTTGCTTTCAGGACCAACGGGGAATGTCCGGCGCTGCGCTCATTCCTTCAAGATCAAGGAATTGTGTTCTGCAGCGTTGACAAGAGAGCAGATTTTATAAAGTTATATTACGAGAAGATTATAATTCCAAGGCAGAACTGGATCGATATCCAGGAAATTGTCATCGTCAAAGGTCTCAACGAGAGAGGAAACTTAATGAGGGATGGAATGGCTAGTCTTGCAACTAGCATCATCGACGAGTCGTACAGCCAGATGAAGAGCAAATTCCCTCGAGAGAGGCACAATTACTGGGAAGAGCAGCCGTTGTCTGATTTAAACCTGGAGTATGCAGCTAAAGATGCTTACGTGAGCTACCAGCTCTACGTTAAGATATGGTTCTTCTGCGTTACCTTGTGTTTTGCCCGGTTGCAAGAAGGAAGACGAGCTGAGGGGACGTCTGTGTTGCAAATGCAGGGTAGCAGAGATCGAAGCTGAACAGGCACAGAGAAATGCTGCAGCTGAAATAGCAAGGTTAAATGGTGAACTTGCAAGCGCGCTGGCTGAACTAGCAATCTTGAAGGCACCAGCTTCCTGCAGCGACAACACCCAGCAGACAAGTCCCCCTCATGGCAAACGGACGAAGATGAATGATGAGCAGTGGCTGGAGCGTAGTGATGCGCCGAAGAGTAGTGATTATTGGCAGAACCTGAGGATGCAGTCGTGGACTGGTGCTGATCAGAAGAGTGATGATCCGTGGACGACGGAGATGAGTGATCAGCAGAGCCCGAAGAGTGATAATCCGTGGCGGACGAAGCCAGGCAATTACTGACGACTTCTCCAAGATCCATGCCTAGTTAATTATTTGTATTTGCTTGTCAAGAAACTTTGCTTCTATCGTCTCAGATTATCAGAGAAATCATACTTTTCCTGATGTGAATAGTACTGTCAGATCTGGTTGAATATTCACACCCAGATTTATCTTTTTTGTTTCTCTAAGTGTACAAAGTGTGTTTTACGCAGGGGAACAGGAGACCATTCAACACCTTTTTATTGAATGCCCTTTAGCTAAACTCTTATGGCGTCTTGTGAATTTTACTTATGCTCTCCCACCTCCCACCAATATTACCAATATGTTTGGTAATTGGTTGAATGGAGTCGATAGACAATCAAAAGCTTTTATCCGGATTGGGGTTTCTGCTTTATGTTGGTCTATTTGGAAGAGTAGGAATGACATAATTTTTAATAAAAAACCTTCCTTTCATTTTTTCCAGGTTATTCATATGGTTTCCCATTGGGTCCAACTTTGGGCCCTACTCTCTCCGGAGGGGCAGCGGGATGCCATGGCTTCTGGATGCACACGGCTCCTGATGGTCGCTCAGGATATCTTGTGCCAGGCTGGTTGGCGTCATACTAGAAGACTATGTTGATGTGTAGTCTTACTATGTGTTTCTTTCGATGGTTGATTCTTGTATCAATCCTCGATGATGAGTGATTTGTAAACATTTATACTTTAAATTTTTTTTAATAAAAGGATGTGTGCATCATCATGATGCAGAAGCCGGGGATGACCCCCATTTCGAAAAAAAAATGTCGAATTTGAATTTGAAGTTACATGTACATCTCCATAATATATGTGTATGCCTCAAGTTTCACGAGAAATCTAGGGGGGTAGACCCGCCGGGGCACACGTTCCGCTGTTTTGGGGGAAGGAGGGGGAGAACGACCGCCGGAGCACCGGAACCCCACCAAATCTTGCATGTGGACCTATGATATGTGTTAAAGTGTGGTGCAAGGTCTAATGGTGCAAAAGTAGCTCCCCTAAACCCTAAACCCTAAACTGGGGAGGCTTCGAGCCCTAATCCCCTCTAAATCCCTAAACCACGACGCCGGAGCTACGGAACCATGCATCATAAACCCTAACCCTAAACCCTAATCCTATACCTAACCATAAATACTTACCTTTAAACTAAACCCTAGCCCTAGCCCCTAAACCCTAGCCCTAACCCTACACCTAACCCTAACCAGTAGATCAGGCACACCCTCGATCGTGTGATAATGGCTCTAGCTGCGGGTATATGTGCCAAAGGGTCCCAATCTTGGTTCTACATGTGTATATGTACTAAACAAACCTAAAAGAATGAAAAGTTACATTGGTGCACCCTCGCGCGGAGAAATCTAGGGGGGTAGACCCGCCGGGGCACGCGTTCCGCTGTTTTGGGGGAGGAGGGGGATAACGACCGCCGGAGCACCGGAACCCCACCAAACCTTGCATGTGGACCTATGATATGTGTCAAAGTGTGGTGCAAGGTCTAATGGTGCAAAAGTAGCTCCCCTAAACCCTAAACCCTAAACTGGGGAGGCTTCGAGCACTAAAACCCCTCTAAAACCCTAAACCACGACACCGGAGCTGCAGAACCATGCATCATAAACCCTAACCCTAACCCTATACCCTAAACATATACCTAACCATAAATACTTACCTTTAACCTAAACCCTAGCCCTACCCCCTAAACCCTAGCCCTAACCCTACACCTAACCCTAACCAGTAGATCAGGCACACCCTCGATCGTGTGATAATGGCTCTAGCTGCGGGTATATGTGCCAAAGGGTCCCAATCTTGGTTCTACATGTGTATATGTACTAAACAAACCTAAAAGAATGAAAAGTTACATTGGTGCACCCTCGCGCGGAGAAATCTAGGGGGGTAGACCCGCCGGGGCACACGTTCCACTGTTTTGGGGGAGGAGGGGGATAACGACCGCCGGAGCACCGGAACCCCACCAAACCTTGCATGTGGACCTATGATATGTGTCAAAGTGTGGTGCAAGGTCTAATGGTGCAAAAGTAGCTCCCCTAAACCCTAAACCCTAAACTGGGGAGGCTTTTTTTTGTGAAGCAGCTACATGGCGCGCATTTCAGTATCGCGCGGGACCTCCGCGCGGCGGTAGGATACCTCCTACGCACCACCTATCACATGCCGTATGCGCGCGGAAGCCATCTGGGAATCCCACCCGCTTCTGCGGTGCCCCGCCGAATCCGCTGAAAGCTGTCCGGATCTAAACTGGGGCGACACTTTTCTTCGCTCAATAAATGGAGGGAAAAATGTTTTAGGTCTAGGATGCGTCATTTTATGTGCTAAATGTTTTCCGTGTCGCGCGTGTGCGGAGTGGTGCACTCTGGCGCCCGGTTCGGCCATACCGCATGTCCCGGCGGCCCCGTTTTGCGCAGTTGGCAAAGCAAACGGAGCCAAAAAATCGAGCGGAGCCGCGTGGCGTCATTTTATGTGTCCTGGTAACCACTGCAAAAGACGGAACTGGGATACGGCAATTATCTTGGAGAACCCTTCACGAACAGGGCTATCTCGTCCGGAGTTCTATGGCTTTTAGGGGAAATGAGTAGGAAACGGCCCGTTTCACCACATAGTTTGTCGGAACGAGGCCATATTTGGCACGTGCGTGGGCCTTAGGATGGGAAGCAAGGCCCCGGTCGCGGATTTCTAATCCGAACCACGGGCGACGGTTTTTCCATTTTCGGGGTGCCGGAAGGGCTTTTTTTTGTGAAGCAGCTACATGGCGCGCATTTCAGTATCGCGCGGGACCTCCGCGCGGCGGTAGGATACCTCCTACGCACCACCTATCACATGCCGTATGCGCACGGAAGCCATCTGGGAATCCCACCCGCTTCCTGCGGTGCCCCGCCGAATCCGCTGGAAACTGTCCGGATCTGAACTGGGGCGACACTTTCCTTCGCTCAATAAATGGAGGGAAAAATGTTTTTAGGTCTAGGACGCGTCATTTTATGTGCTAAATGTTTTCCGTTTCGCGCGTTGGCGGACGGGTGCACGCGCGCGCCCGTACGGCCATACCGCATGTGCGGGCGGGCCCGTTCTGCGCAGTTGGCAAAGCAAACGGAGCCAAAAAATCGAGCGGAGCCGCGTGGCGTCATTTTATGTGTCCTGGTAACCACTGCAAAAGACGGAACTGGGATACGGCAATTATCTTGGAGAACCCTTCACGAATGTGGCTATCTCGTCCGGAGTTCTATGGCTTTTAGGGGAAATGAGTAGGAAACGGCCCGTTTCACCACATAGTTTGTCGGAACGAGGCCATATTTGGCACGTGCGTGGGCCTTAGGATGGGAAGCAAGGCCCCGGTCGCGGATTTCCAATCCGAACCACGGGCGACGGTTTTTCCATTTTCGGGTGCCGGAAGGGCTTTTTTTGTGAAGCAGCTACATGGCGCGCATTTCAAGATCGCGCGGGACCTCCGCGCGGCGGTAGGATACCTCCTACGCACCACCTATCACATGCCGTATGCGCGTGGAAGCCATCTCGGGAATCCCACCCGCTTCTGCGGTGCCCGCCGAATCCGCTGGAAACTGTCCGGATCTGAACTGGGGCGACACTTTCCTTCGCTCAATAAATGGAGGGAAAAATGTTTTTAGGTCTAGGATGCGTCATTTTATGTGCTAAATGTTTTCCGTTTCGCGCGTTGGCGGACGGGTGCACGCGCGCGCCCGGTACGGCCATACCGCATGTCCCGGCGGCCCCGTTTTGCGCAGTTGGCAAAGGAAACGGAGCCAAAAAATCGAGCGGAGCCGCGTGGCGTCATTTTATGTGTCCTGGTAACCACTTCAAAAGACGGAACTGGGATACGGCAATTATCTTGGAGAACCCTTCACGAACAGGGCTATCTCGTCCGGAGTTCTATGGCTTTTAGGGGAAATGAGTAGGAAACGGCCCGTTTCACCACATAGTTTGTCGGAACGAGGCCATATTTGGCACGTGCGTGGGCCTTAGGATGGGAAGCAAGGCCCCGGTCGCGGATTTCCAATCCGAACCACGGGCGACGGTTTTTCCATTTTCGGGGTGCCGGAAGGGCTTTTTTTTGTGAAGCAGCTACATGGCGCGCATTTCAGTATCGCGCGGGACCTCCGCGCGGCGGTAGGATACCTCCTACGCACCACCTATCACATGCCGTATGCGCGCGGAAGCCATCTGGGAATCCCACCCGCTTCCTGCGGTGCCCCGCCGAATCCGCTGGAAACTGTCCGGATCTAAACTGGGGCGACACTTTTCTTCGCTCAATAAATGGAGGGAAAAATGTTTTTAGGTCTAGGATGCGTCATTTTATGTGCTAAATGTTTTCCGTTTCGCGCGTTGGCGGACGGGTGCACGCGCGCGCCCGGTACGGCCATACCGCATGTCCCGGCGGCCCCGTTTTGCGCAGTTGGCAAAGCAAACGGAGCCAAAAAATCGAGCGGAGCCGCGTGGCGTCATTTTATGTGTCCTGGTAACCACTGCAAAAGACGGAACTGGGATACGGCAATTATCTTGGAGAACCCTTCACGAACAGGGCTATCTCGTCCGGAGTTCTATGGCTTTTAGGGGAAATGAGTAGGAAACGGCCCGTTTCACCACATAGTTTGTCGGAACGAGGCCATATTTGGCACGTGCGTGGGCCTTAGGATGGGAAGCAAGGCCCCGGTCGCGGATTTCTAATCCGAACCACGGGCGATGGTTTTTCCATTTTCGGGGTGCCGGAAGGGCTTTTTTTGTGAAGCAGCTACATGGCGCGCATTTCAGTATCGCGCGGGACCTCCGCGCGGCGGTAGGATACCTCCTACGCACCACCTATCACATGCCGTATGCGCGCGGAAGCCATCTGGGAATCCCACCCGCTTCCTGCGGTGCCCCGCCGAATCCGCTGGAAACTGTCCGGATCTGAACTGGGGCGACACTTTCCTTCGCTCAATAAATGGAGGGAAAAATGTTTTTAGGTCTAGGACGCGTCATTTTATGTGCTAAATGTTTTCCGTTTCGCGCGTTGGCGGACGGGTGCACGCGCGCGCCCGTGCAGCCATACCGCATGTCCGGTGGCCCCGTTTTGTGCGGTTGGCAAAGCAAACGGAGCCAAAAATCGAGCGGAGCCGCGTGGCGTCATTTTATGTGTCCTGGTAACCACTGCAAAAGACGGAACTGGGATACGGCAATTATCTTGGAGAACCCTTCACGAACAGGGCTATCTCGTCCGGAGTTCTATGGCTTTTAGGGGAAATGAGTAGGAAACGGCCCGTTTCACCACATAGTTTGTCGGAACGAGGCCATATTTGGCACGTGCGTGGGCCTTAGGATGGGAAGCAAGGCCCCGGTCGCGGATTTCCAATCCGAACCACGGGCGACGGTTTTTCCATTTTCGGGGTGCCGGAAGGGCTTTTTTTTGTGAAGCAGCTACATGGCGCGCATTTCAGTATCGCGCGGGACCCCCGCGCGGCGGTAGGATACCTCCTACGCACCACCTATCACATGCCGTATGCGCGCGGAAGCCATCCGGGAATCCCACCCGCTTCTGCGGTGCCCGCCGAATCCGCTGGAAACCGTCCGATCTCGAACTGGGCGACACTTTCCTTCGCTCAATAAATGGAGGGAAAAATGTTTTTAGGTCTAGGACGCGTCATTTTATGTGCTAAATGTTTTCCGTTTCGCGCGTTGGCGGACGGGTGCACGCGCGCGCCCGGTACGGCCATACCGCATGTCCCGGCGGCCCCGTTTTGCGCAGTTGGCAAAGCAAACGGAGCCAAAAAATCGAGCGGAGCCGCGTGGCGTCATTTTATGTGTCCTGGTAACCACTTCAAAAGACGGAACTGGGATACGGCAATTATCTTGGAGAACCCTTCACGAACAGGGCTATCTCGTCCGGAGTTCTATGGCTTTTAGGGGAAATGAGTAGGAAACGGCCCGTTTCACCACATAGTTTGTCGGAACGAGGCCATATTTGGCACGTGCATGGGCCTTAGGATGGGAAGCAAGGCCCCGGTCGCGGATTTCCAATCCGAACCACGGGCGACGGTTTTTCCATTTTCGGGGTGCCGGAAGGGCTTTTTTTTGTGAAGCAGCTACATGGCGCGCATTTCAGTATCGCGCGGGACCTCCGCGCGGCGGTAGGATACCTCCTACGCACCACCTATCACATGCCGTATGCGTGCGGAAGCCATCTGGGAATCCCACCCGCTTCCTGCGGTGCCCCGCCGAATCCGCTGGAAACTGTCCGGATCTGAACTGGGGCGACACTTTCCTTCGCTCAATAAATGGAGGGAAAAATGTTTTTAGGTCTAGGACGCGTCATTTTATGTGCTAAATGTTTTCCGTTTCGCGCGTTGGCGGACGGGTGCACGCGCGCGCCCGGTACGGCCATACCGCATGTCCCGGCGGCCCCGTTTTGCGCAGTTGGCAAAGCAAACGGAGCCCACAAGTCGAGCGGAGCCGCGTGGCGTCATTTTATGTGTCCTGGTAACCACTGCAAAAGACGGAACTGGGATACGGCAATTATCTTGGAGAACCCTTCACGAACAGGGCTATCTCGTCCGGAGTTCTATGGCTTTTAGGGGAAATGAGTAGGAAACGGCCCGTTTCACCACATAGTTTGTCGGAACAAGGCCATATTTGGCACGTGCGTGGGACTTAGGATGGGAAGCAAGGCCCCGGTCGCGGATTTCCAATCCGAACCACGGGCGACGGTTTTTCCATTTTCAGGGTGCCGGAAGGGCTTTTTTTTGTGAAGCAGCTACATGGCGCGCATTTCAGTATCGCGCGGGACCTCCGCGCGGCGGTAGGATACCTCCTACGCACCACCTATCACATGCCGTATGCGCGCGGAAGCCATCTGGGAATCCCACCCGCTTCCTGCGGTGCCCCGCCGAATCCGCCGGAAACTGTCCGGATCTGAACTGGGGCGACACTTTCCTTCGCTCAATAAATGGAGGGAAAAATGTTTTTAGGTCTAGGACGCGTCATTTTATGTGCTAAATGTTTTCCGTTTCGCGCGTTGGCGGACGGGTGCACGCGCGCGCCCGGTACGGCCATACCGCATGTCCCGGCGGCCCCGTTTTGCGCAGTTGGCAAAGCAAACGGAGCCAAAAAATCGAGCGGAGCCGCGTGGCATCATTTTATGTGTCCTGGTAACCACTTCAAAAGACAGAACTGGGATACGGCAATTATCTTGGAGAACCCTTCACGAACAGGGCTATCTCGTCCGGAGTTCTATGGCTTTTAGGGGAAATGAGTAGGAAACGGCCCGTTTCACCACATAGTTTGTCGGAACGAGGCCATATTTGGCACGTGCGTGGACCTTAGGATGGGAAGCAAGGCCCCGGTCGCGGATTTCCAATCCGAACCACGGGCGACGGTTTTTCCATTTTCGGGGTGCCGGAAGGGCTTTTTTTTGTGAAGCAGCTACATGGCGCGCATTTCAGTATCGCGCGGGACCTCCGCGCGGCGGTAGGATACCTCCTACGCACCACCTATCACATGCCGTATGCGCGCGGAAGCCATCTGGGAATCCCACCCGCTACCTGCGGTGCCACGCCGAATCCGCTGGAAACCGTCGGATCTGAACCGGGCGACACTTTCCTTCGCTCAATAAATGGAGGGAAAAATGTTTTTAGGTCTAGGACGCGTCATTTTATGTGCTAAATGTTTTCCGTTTCGCGCGTTGGCGGACGGGTGCACGCGCGCGCCCGGTACGGCCATACCGCATGTCCCGGCGGCCCCGTTTTGCGCAGTTGGCAAAGCAAACGGAGCCAAAAAATCGAGCGGAGCCGCGTGGCGTCATTTTATGTGTCCTGGTAACAACTGCAAAAGACGGAACTGGGATACGGCAATTATCTTGGAGAACCCTTCACGAACAGGGCTATCTCGTCCGGAGTTCTATGGCTTTTAGGGGAAATGAGTAGGAAACGGCCCGTTTCACCACATAGTTTGTCGGAACGAGGCCATATTTCGCACGTGCGTGGGCCTTAGGATGGGAAGCAAGGCCCCGGTCGCGGATTTCCAATCCGAACCACGGGCGACGGTTTTTCCATTTTCGGGGTGCCGGAAGGGCTTTTTGTGAAGCAGCTACATGGCGCGCATTTCAGTATCGCGCGGGACCTCCGAGCGGCGGTAGGATACCTCCTACGCACCACCTATCACATGCCATATGCGCGCGGAAGACATCTGGGAATCCCACCCGCTTCCTGCGGTGCCCCGAATCCGCCGGAAACTGTCCGGATCTCGAATCGGGGCGACACTTTCCTTCGCTCAATAAATGGAGGGAAAAATGTTTTTAGGTCTAGGACGCGTCATTTTATGTGCTAAATGTTTTCCGTTTCGCGCGTTGGCGGACGGGTGCACGCGCGCGCTCGGTACGGCCATACCGCATGTCCCGGCGGCCCCGTTTTGCGCAGTTGGCAAAGCAAACGGAGCCAAAAAATCGAGCGGAGCCGCGTGGCGTCATTTTATGTGTCCTGGTAACCACTGCAAAAGACGGAACTGGGATACGGCAATTATCTTGGAGAACCCTTCACGAACAGGGCTATCTCGTCCGGAGTTCTATGGCTTTTAGGGGAAATGAGTAGGAAACGGCCCGTTTCACCACATAGTTTGTCGGAACGAGGCCATATTTGGCACGTGCGTGGGCCTTAGGATGGGAAGCAAGGCCCCGGTCGCGGATTTCCAATCCGAACCACGGGCGACGGTTTTTCCATTTTCGGGGTGCCGGAAGGGCTTTTTTTTGTGAAGCAGCTACATGGCGCGCATTTCAGTATCGCGCGGGACCTCCGCGCGGCGGTAGGATACCTCCTACGCACCACCTATCACATGCCATATGCGCGCGGAAGCCATCTGGGAATCCCACCCGCTTCCTGCGGTGCCCCGCCGAATCCGCTGGAAACTGTCCGGATCTGAACTGGGGCGACACTTTCCTTCGCTCAATAAATGGAGGGAAAAATGTTTTTAGGTCTAGGACGTGTCATTTTATGTGCTAAATGTTTTCCGTTTCGCGCGTTGGCGGACGGGTGCACGCGCGCGCCCGGTACGGCCATACCGCATGTCCCGGCGGCCCCGTTTTGCGCAGTTGGCAAAGCAAACGGAGCCAAAAATCGAGCGGAGCCGCGTGGCGTCATTTTATGTGTCCTAGTAACCACTGCAAAAGACGGAATTGGGATACGGCAATTATCTTGAAAAACCCTTCACGAATAGGGCTATCACGCCCGGAGTTCTATGGCTTTTAGGGGAAATGAGTAGGAAACGGCCCGTTTCACCACATAGTTTGTCGGAACGAGGCCATATTTGGCACGTGCGTGGACCTTAGGATGGGAAGCAAGGCCCGTGTCGCGGATTTCCAATCCGAACCACAGGCGACAGTTTTCCCATTTTCGGTGCCGGAAGGGCTTTTTTTGTGAAGGGCTACATGGTGCGCATTTCAGTATTGCGCGAGACCTCCGCACGGCGGTAGGATACCTCCTACGCACCACCTATCACATGCCGTATGCGCGCGGTAGCCATCTGGGAATCCCTCCCGCTTCCTGCGGTGTCCCGCCGAATCCGCTAGAAACTGACCGGGAGGATTTAAACTGGGGCCACACTTTCCTTGGCTCAATAAATGGAGGGAAACATGTTTTTAGGTCTAGGACACGTCATTTTATGTGCTAAATGTTTTCCGTTTCGCGCGTTGGCGGACGGGTGCATGCGCGCGCCCGGTACGGCCATACCGCATGTCCCGGCGGCCCCGTTTTGCGCAGTTGGCAAATTAAACGGAGCCAAAAAATCGAGCGGAGACGACATTCTAGCTAGGAGAATCCTTCACGATCGAATCGCCACGTTCGGAATCTTGATGTATATAGAATGGGATAAAGCTTGCATATGCCTTATGATAAGCATATAATTAGTGTGTGCAAGAGACATATATTATTTGACCTAATTAACCAAACATTTTCTGATTTTTTTTATATAATTTAATTATTAAGGATTCTAGGAGTTTCATATATCCCTATATTATTATCATTAAAGGAATGAAGGTGACACACGTTTAATTACATGATATTCTGTTTTTATAAATATTTTAACCTACACCAAATTATATGCATTATTGCGCATTTAATTATTATTGTTTTGCACAAAAAAGCCCCAAAAATTCCCTCCAAAACCCCAAAACCCCAAAACCCTCCAAAACCCCAAAACTCTCCCGCCCAGCTTCTCCCGCCAGCATCTCAAAAAAAAAAAAAAAGCTTCTCCCGCCAGCTCCAGCGAAATGTTTTGAATCCGCCCGCCACTAACCTAAGCTGGAAAGGAGGGCAAATGTCCGAAACGCCACTAACCTAAGCTGGAAAGGAGGGACATTTCAGTCAAATCCCGTACGAGCTCCCTCAATTCCCCAATTCCCCTCCCACTCCGGTGCGATGCGAACCCCAATTCCCCTCCCACTCCGCTCATCCCCACCCGCCGACGGCCACCGACGAGCGGCGCTCCGACGAGCGGACGAGCGGAGAGCTACCCGCCGACGACGGCCGCGCGTGCGTAGACGCTCGCCACAAGATCTTCAGCGAGTTCCCTCCTCAACCCGACCCTCGCCCCACTTCTATGGCCTTTTCTTGGCCTGCTTAGGGTTTCGTCGGCCATGGCTAGGGTTACGGTTTGCTTGGCATGGCATGGTTAGGGTTAGGGATTTCGTGGCATGGCTTCTTTCCTTGGCTTGTCCAGGGTTAGGGTTGCTCGGCCTGTCATGGTTCTTGCTGCAACCAGTCCATGGTTGCTTCGGATCTTGCTTGGCATGTTCTTGCAGCAACCAGTCGATGATTGCTGCGGATCTTGCACAGCTCGTGCTCTGTAGATTTTAGATTTGCTTTTCTGCAGTACCTATATGATTACCTGCTGCCGATCTTGCTTGCTATATGCAAGCAGTCCATGTTTGCTTCGGATCTTGATTGGCATGTGTCTTGCTGCAACCTGTCGATGATTGCTGCGGATCTTGCTTGGCTCAGGCTCGTAGAATTTAGATCTGGTTTCTGCAGTCCCTATATGATTACTGCTGCCGATCTTGCTTGCTGTATCCAACCAATCAATTAGTGATGCGGATCTTGCCTCGCGTGGGTCTCGCTGCAACCAGTCCCTGATTGTTGGGGGATTTTACTTGGCTTGGGCTCTGTAGATTGTACATCGAGGTGACTGCAGTCCATATATGATTAGCTGCTACAGATCTTTCTTGCTGCAACTAGTACATAATATGATTACCTGCTGCGGATCTTGCTTGGTACAGATCTTTACCAAGGCATGCCCTTTTATATTTCGTCGATGAACATTTATATTGCCCTTTTATCCTGTGTTGATGAAACTTCTCCCAAACAAAGTTTGGGAGCCCTGTTTATCTGTACATGCCTACAGCTTTTACGTGTACATGTCTATTGTTGTATTAAGGGATATGTCTAATGATTATAACTTGTTATCTTCTTAGGTAATACTATCAAGGTCTGACCTACTTCAAGGAGCAAGGTGAACCAGGTGATTGTTGATCCACATGAACCTATGTTGCTTGGTTCTTTAATTGCATCCATATGTTGTATCTGCTTTGTCACTAATTGTTATTCTTTCGTGCCAAAGACATATCCAACCCATCAACATCAGGCATGGCAAAGATCGGGAAGAAGCAACTGGCTGGTATGCGGCTTCATCCTAACATCATTGTGTCTAATTGATGCTTTTAATCGGGTGCTGGGGTTTTTGGCTCTGTCTGACTATGTCCGTACCCTAGGATTAAATGAACCTAAAAGTGGAAAATTGCTATGATTAAACAATTTACCTGAGTTGTTCGAGTTGGCGTGCTTCTATGCATTTCAACCATCAATCTAATGGTTACATATTTTTCTCATACATGTAAAGAAGCGCCCGTCACCGAGATAGAGAAGGACAGGGCTAGGACAATGATGCGGAACAACCGTGTCTTACAATCCCTGGGTCTCCCCGCTGTAGTGTCAATTTTTAGGAAGTCACATGGTGGTCGAGGTGGAGGTCGTTCCACACTTTCAAATGATGAGTCATCTGCCATAACACAAGGCGAGAGCTCAGATTATCATCCGAGCAATGACCAATTGGTTGACCAGGAGGATGGGGAGGTTGAAGGGAGTATAGGGGAACACATTGAGAAGGTGCATTCTGCTTATCATCTTTGGAGCGCTGGCATTATTTGTATCTGTTTTCTTATTTCTGTTTTGCTATAACCTGTGATGTAATGCCATTTTGTTTTGCTATTTTTGCGAGGCATTGAAGGATCCCAAGAGTAGAAAGAAAAAGGCTTCTGTTAGAAAGACAAGCCCAGGGAGGAGGAGTAAGAGGTTGCAAAAGGAACAAAGTTCAATGCCTCCTGTTAGAGTGTTTGCTGATGCTCCAGGAGGGGGAAAGAGGCATCTGGAACCTGTTGCTGAAGTTCCTTCCAAAAGAGTCACCAGGAGGACATCAAGTGAAGCGTCTGCAACCAACAATGAAGATACTCCGCCCCGCAACAATCGCAGAAGCTCACCGCAGATTGATGAAAGGATCGATGAAGCAAGCACTGTTCGCAGGGACACAGGTCCTACTGCATCTGATGTCATGGTCCATCAGCACTTTGATTCTGATGGTTTTCTTGATCCTGAGGATGATGAAGGCAAGTTTTTGTTGGACAGCTGTCCACACTATCTACTGCCTTTTTTGTTTATCTTTATAAACTCTTTTGGTTGTGGGTGCTGCTTTCTGACATGATCTTTGTATGTATGCTATTCAGGTGGAACCACTGCTGCAGGTGGCCGTAAAAGGAAGGGCACCGGGCTGGAGCGGATTTGCAAGGGGATGGGAGTCAAGCTTACCATTGAGATTCCTCCAGGGCTGAAACGTCCTGAGAAGCCTTTGCCTGCTGCCAAGTTTGCATCGGAGGGTGGAATGCTTGCAAGAGGCCAGATGCCGCTCCTTCCGCATTTCAAAGTTGTACAAGAGGGATGAGAATTTGTTGGCCGACTTCGTTGGAAAGATGGGGGTAATCTTCTTCATCACCAATTCATTTGTTAGATGATAGGAGTGCTTGCTTGATTGTTCATAGTTCATGATAACTAACCTCGTCCTTGCCCTTGTTTGCTTTGTAGGCAAATTTCAACATGGACACAGAGTCGGAAGACATCCAGAAGGCTTGCTATGACGTACTGCGGAAAGTGTCGAAGAACAGGCGCTACATCCTGAAAAGGGACTACTTCGACAAAGTACCGACAAATGAAGTCAGCATCAAGTCCCCGTTAAGGATGTCTCGGATGAAGAATGGGAAGCTCTAATCGCTCTGTGGGTAACCCCAAGACACAGGGTATGTTCTTTGCTTCGATTTGCAGTCATTAGTGCTTGCATGGTAGACATGATGCTCATCGTTATAGTGTGCACATTGCTGAATATCATGATTGTGCCCTTCTCGCAGAACACATGTACCAAGAACAAGGACAATCGTCTTTGCGGTCAAATTTGGCCAAAAGACCGGCTCTCGTAGCTATCTTTGCTCATCTCGTATGCAAGCTGTAAGAACACTCTTCTGAGAATTTCCTTTTGCATCTTTCTCTTGTCTCCACAAGCTTATGTTACGATTCTTGGTGAACATCATTTCCCGAGAGGAGGAGCGCAGAGGTGAAGAGCTAGATGCAGTCGACATCTTTAAGGCGACCCATCACAGCAAGAAGGATGGTTTCTCTGAGGAAGCTCTAGCTGCAATAGTAAGTGACTTGTTCATTTCACTTTTGTGAACCATTCTTGGACCTGCGCGTTTCCTGAATTGATGAATCTTTTGGAAATGGATCTCCAGGCTGATATGGAAGCTGAGATGGCTATTCTGTGCCGAGAAGGTGCACCGCCAAGGTCTGCAGTCGTTGTTGCAAAGGTTCTTAGCAAGGAAGCCAAGCACGGCACTTTCCTGAAGAATGCTTTGGACTTCAGCCCGATTCCACCGTCAAGCTCAACAAGCCCACCGCAGCTGTATCGGCGCATGTTCATGACCTGGAAGCACGGTGAAGAGGTCCCAGGAGGAAGCTGACAGATGAAGCAGCAGTTTGCTGCCATCATGGAAGAAGCTGCTGCCCAGAAGGAGAAGCAAGCGGCAAATGAAGCCGCACAAGCTCAGCGTGACAAGGACTACATGGAGCTCCTCAAGCGGACTGAGGAAAGTGATAGGAGGCTTGCTCACATGATGTCCATCTTCGGAGCATCTGCGAATTAGCTCCTGCTGCTGGTCGTATCCCTTTTTTGTGTCCCGCCATGGAACTTGGTCATATCCTGGCAGCGTGACAATAACTTCTTACTGTGAATCTGTGAACTTCTTACTGTGAATCTGTGAACTTCTTACTGTGAATCTGTGAACTTTCTTGGCATGTTGGTGAATCTGTGAACCTGGTCATTCTGCTGCTGTCACTCTGCTGTGAAATTTGCAGATTTGAAATGTTGTCTTTTATATTTTGCTGTTGAATTTCCTAATTTAATATATGCACTGTTGGGCTATTGTGGGCTCTTAAAAGGCCAAGGCCCAAAGTAGCCTAGAAATATATGGGCTCTTAAAAGGCTAGAGCCCAACAAATAATTAATTGCATTTTCGAAAAATGGGAGTTGAAAAGGCCAAAAAGGCCGAAGCCCAAAAACTTGGCAGACCGTAAAAAGGCCAAAGCCCATAACTTTTATGGACCCAAAAAGGCCAAGGCCCAATATCTTTATGGACCCCAAAAAGGCTGTGGCCCAAAACCTCTGTGGACCCTATAAAGGCCTAGGCCCAAAATCTTAATGGACCCTAAAAGGCCAAGGCCCAAACCTGTAATGGGTCCTAAAAAGGCCACGGCCCAAAACTGTAATGGGTCCTAAAAAGGCCACGGCCCAAAACTGTAATGGGTCCTAAAAAGGCCACGGCCCAATGGAAATTGGCCCGTGCCCGATAAGTAAAGCAGCTAAAAAGGCCGTTGAAAAAAAAAAGCTAAAAAGGCCGAGGTAATTGGGCCAGTTACGGGCCAAGGCCCAACAAAGCCGAAAAAAATAATCAGAACTAATGGGCTCAGCCCATATAAGGAGCTGAATGGACCGGGCTGAATTCAAATAACGACGTTTCTAATTCGTCACAATTTTGCCACGTCGGATTGCCACGCTGGACTCGGGGGCAGGTGCCCATGACGTTTTGGGAACGTCATGCAGTCAGTGACATTTTAAAACGTCACAAAGCTCTACGACGTTTTCAAGTGGAACGTCTTAAGCACTCACTGCTGACTCCCAGCTTTCGACGTTTTGAAAGTTGTCACAATAACGTCACAAGTAGCCATTAGTGACGTTTTAGTGACACCTTTATTTCGTCAACTTATGGCAGATTTCTTGTAGTGTAGTAACAACTATAGGCCATATCCTTATAATAATGGCAACGGCTATGGTAATTCTTATGGGAATTCTTACAACAATAATAGGAACACACACCCTGGACTTGAAGCCATGCTTAAAGAATTTATTAGTACACAAACTGCCTTTAACAAATCTGTTGAAGAAAAGCTTGGGAAAATTGATATACTTGCTTCTAAAGTTGATAGTCTTGCCTCTGATGTTGATCTTTTGAAATCGAAAGTTATGCCTAATAGGGATATTGAAAATAAAATTGTTACTACAGCAAATGCCATCCAAGTTAGAATTAATGAGAATATAAGATTAATGGCCGAACTGCGTGCTAGGTGGGATAGAGAAGAAAATGAAAAACTAGCTAAAGAGAAAAATGTAGCTAAAGTTTGGACTATTACCACCACAAGCAATGCTAATGCTACACATGTTGCTGCACCTCCTACTATTAATAATAAAAGAATTGGTGTTAGCAATGTTTCCACTTCTAATGCAAAGCGAGAAACGCTAAACCGCTAAAACTGCTAAAACCGCCCCTGTGTGATAAAACTGCTGAAATTTTTTCCAACATTGGGGATGATGATCCCATTGCTTTAGATTATAATGGTTTGAATTTTGATGATTGCCACATCTCTGAAGTTATAAAGTTCTTGCAAAAACTTGCTAAAAGTCCTAATGCTAGTGCTATAAATTTGGCTTTCACGCAACATATTACAAATGCTCTCATAAAAGCTAGACAAGAGAAACTAGAACGCGAAGCCTCTATTCCTAGAAAGCTAGAGGATGGTTGGGAGCCCATCATTAAGATGAAGGTTAAAGATTTTGATTGTAATGCCTTATGTGATCTTGGTGCAAGTATTTCCGTTATGCCTAAGAAAATTTATAATATGCTTGACTTGCCACCGCTGAAAAATTGTTATTTGGATGTTAATCTTGCTGATCATTCTGCAAAGAAACCTTTGGGGAAAGTTGATAATGTTCGCATTACCGTTAACAGTAACCTTGTCCCCGTTGATTTTGTTGTCTTGGATATTGAATGCAATGCATCTTGTCCCATTATATTGGGAAGACCTTTTCTTCGAACTGTTGGTGCTATCATTGATATGAAGGAAGGTAATATAAAATATCAATTTCCTCTCAAGAAAGGTATGGAACACTTCCCTAGAAAGAGAATGAAGTTACCTTTTAATTCTATTAATAGAACAAATTATGATGTTGACACTTCGTCTCTTGATAATACTTGATACACACTTTCTGCGCCTAGCTGAAAGGCGTTAAAGAAAAGCGCTTATGGGAGACAATCCATGTGTTTTTACTACAGTACTTTGTTTTTATTTTGTGTCTTGGAAGTTGTTTACTACTGTAGCAACCTTTCCTTATCTTAGTTTAGTGTTTTGTTGTGCCAAGTAAAGTCGTTGATAGTAAAGTTCATACTAGATTTGGATTACTGCGCAGAAACAGATTTCTTTGCTGTCACGAATCTGGGCTGTTTTCTCTGTAGGTAGCTCAGAAAATTATGCCAATTTACGTGAGTGATCCTTAGATATGTATGCAACTTTCATTCAATTTGAGCATTTTCATTTGAGCAAGTCTGGTGCCTCGATAAAATTCGTCAATACGAACTGTTCTGTTTTGACAGATTCTGCCTTTTATTTCGCATTGCCTCTTTTGCTATGTTGGATGAATTTCTTTGATCCATGAATGTCCAGTAGCTTTATGCAATGTCCAGAAGTGTTAAGAATGATTGTGTCACCTCTGAACATGTTAATTTTTATTTTCCACTAATCCTCTAATGAGTTGTTCTAAGTTTGGTGTGGAGGAAGTTTTCAAGGATCAAGAGAGGAGTATGATGCAACATGATCAAGGAGAGTGAAAGCTCTAAGCTTGGGGATGCCCCGGTGGTTCACCCCTGCATATTCTAAGAAGACTCAAGCGTCTAAGCTTGGGGATGCCCAAGGCATCCCCTTCTTCATCGACAACATTATCAGGTTCCTCCCCTGAAACTATATTTTTATTCCATCACATCTTATGTGCTTTTCTTGGAGCGTCGGTTTGTTTTTGTTTTTTGTTTTGTTTGAATAAAATGGATCCTAGCATTCACTTTATGGGAGAGAGACACGCTCCGCTGTAGCATATGGACAAGTATGTCCTTAGGCTCTACTCATAGTATTCATGGCGAAGTTTCTTCTTCGTTAAATTGTTATATGGTTGGAATTGGAAAATGATACATGTAGTAATTGCTATAAATGTCTTGGGTAATGTGATACTTGGCAATTGTTGTGCTCATGTTTAAGCTCTTGCATCATATACTTTGCACCTATTAATGAAGAAATACATAGAGCATGCTAAAATTTGGTTTGCATATTTGGTCTCTCTAAGGTCTAGATAATTTCTAGTATTGAGTTTGAACAACAAGGAAGACGGTGTAGAGTCTTATAATGTTTACAATATGTCTTTTATGTGAGTTTTGCTGCACCGGTTCATCCTTGTGTTTGTTTCAAATAGCCTTGCTAGCCTAAACCTTGTATCGAGAGGGATTACTTCTCATGCATCCAAAATCCTTGAGCCAACCACTATGCCATTTGTGTCCATCATGCCTACCTACTACATGGTATTTCTCCGCCATTCCAAAGTAAATTGCTTGAGTGCTACCTTTAAAATTTCCATTCTTTACCTTTACAATATATAGCTCATGGGACAAATAGCTTAAAAACTATTGTGGTATTGAATATGTACTTATGCACTTTATCTCTTATTAAGTTGCTTGTTGTGCGATAACCATGTTCACTGGGGACGCCATCAACTACTCTGTGTTGAATTTCATGTGAGTTGCTATGCATGTTCGTCTTGTCTGAAGTAAGAGAGATCTACCACCTTATGGTTAAGCATGCATATTGTTAGAGAAGAACATTGGGCCGCTAACTAAAGCCATGATCCATGGTGGAAGTTTCAGTTTTGGACAATATCCTCAATCTCATATGAGAAAATTATTGATTGTTGTTACATGCTTATGCATAAAAGAGGAGTCCATTATCTGTTGTCTATGTTGTCCCGGTATGGATGTCTAAGTTGAGAATAATCAATAGCGAGAAATCCAATGCGAGCTTTCTCCTTAGACCTTTGTACAGGCGGCATAGAGGTACCCCTTTGTGACACTTGGTTAAAACATGTGCATTGCGATGATCCGGTAGTCCAAGCTAATTAGGACAAGGTGCGGGCACTATTAGTATACTATGCATGAGGCTTGCAACTTGTAAGATATAATTTACATGATACATATGCTTTATTACTACCGTTGACAAAATTGTTTCATGTTTTCAAAATCAAAGCTCTAGCACAAATATAGCAATCGATGCTTTTCCTCTATGGAGGACCATTCTTTTACTTTCATTGTTGAGTCAGTTCACCTATTTCTCTCCACCTCAAGAAGCAAACACTTGTGAACTGTGCATTGATTCCTACATACTTGCATATTGCACTTATTATATTACTCTATGTTGACAATATCCATGAGATATACATGTTACAAGTTGAAAGCAACCGCTGAAACTTAATCTTCCTTTGTGTTGCTTCAATGCTTTTACTTTGAATTATTGCTTTATGAGTTAACTCTTATGCAAGACTTATTGATGCTTGTCTTCAAGTACTATTCATGAAAAGTCTTTGCTATATGATTCACTTGTTTACTCATGTCATATACATTGTTTTGATCGCTGCATTCACTACATATGCTTTACAAATAGTATGATCAAGGTTATGATGGCATGTCACTCCAGAAATTATCTTTGTTATCGTTTTACCTGCTCGGGACGAGCAGAACTAAGCTTGGGGATGCTGATACGTCTCCGACGTATCGATAATTTCTTATGTTCCATGCCACATTATTGATGATATCTAAATGTTTTATGCACACTTTATGTCATATTCGTGCATTTTCTGGAACTAACCTATTAACAAGATGCCGAAGTGCCGATTCTTTGTTTCTGCTGTTTTTGGTTTCAGAAATCCTAGTAACAAAATATTCTCGGAATTGGACGAAATCAACGCCCAGGGTCCTAATTTGCCACGAAGCTTCCAGAAGACCGAAGAGGAGACGAAGTGGGGCCACGAGGCGGCCAAACCCTATGGCGGCGCGGCCCCTGCCCTGGCCGCGCGGCCCTATGGTGTGGGCCCCTCGTGCCGCCCCTGACCTGCCCTTCCGCCTACTTAAAGCCTCCATCGCGAAACCCCCAGTACCGAGAGCCACGATACGGAAAACCTTCCAGAGACGCCGCCGCCGCCAATCCCATCTCGGGGGATTCAGGAGATCGCCTCCGGCACCCTGCCGGAGAGGGGAATCATCTCCCGGAGGACTCTACGCCGCCATGGTCGCCTCCGGAGTGATGTGTGAGTAGTCTACCCCTGGACTATGGGTCCATAGCAGTAGCTAGATGGTTGTCTTCTCCCCATTGTGCTTAATTGTCGGATCTTGTGAGCTGCCGAACATGATCAAGATCATCTATCTGTAATTCTATATGTTGCGTTTGTTGGGATCCGATGAATAGAGAATACTTGTTATGTTGATTATCAAAGTTATGTCTATGTTTTGTTTATGATCTTGCATGCTCTCCGTTACTAGTAGATGCTCTGGCCAAGTAGATGCTTGTAACTCCAAGAGGGAGTATTTATGCTCGATAGTGGGTTCATGTCTCCGTGAATCTGGGGAAGTGACAGAAATCTCTAAGATTATGGATGTGCTGTTGCCACTAGGGATAAAACATTGGTGCTATGTTCAAGGATGTAGTCACTGATTACATTATGCGCAATACTTAATGCAATTGTCTGTTGTTAGCAACTTAATACTGGAGGGGGTTCGGATGATAACCTGAAGGTGGACTTTTTAGGCATAGATGCATGCTGGATAGCGGTCTATGTACTTTGTCGTAATGCCCAACTAAATCTCACAATACTCATCATAATATGTATGTGCATGGTCATGCCCCCTTTATTTGTCAATTGCCCAACTATAATTTGTTCACCCAACATGCTGTTTATCTTATGGGAGAGACACCTCTAGTGAACTGTGGACCCCGGTCCAATTCTCTATACTGAAATACAATCTACTGCAATACTTGTTCTACTGTTTTCTGCAAACAATTATCTTCCACACAATACGGTTAATCCTTTGTTACAGCAAGCCGGTGAGATTGACAACCTGACTGTTTCGTTGGGGCAAAGTACTTTGGTTGTGTTGTGCAGGTTCCACGTTGGCGCCGGAATCTCTGGTGTTGCGCCGCACTACATCCCGCCGCCATCAACCTTCAACGTGCTTCTTGACTCCTACTGGTTCGATTAAACCTTGGTTTCTTACTGAGGGAAACTTGCCGCTGTGCGCATCACACCTTCCTCTTGGGGTTCCCAACGGACGTGTCAACCACACGCATCAGTCGTTCGAGACCCTAGCTGGGGACGCCCAGCGCCGTCAGGCTTGGGCATCGGAGGAGGAAGCCCACAGCTATCTGTTCGCCATGGCTCAGGGGTACATGTGCTCTGACCTATATTCGCTCGCGCGGAGGGGACTTTCTCCCGCGCGGTTCGAGCAGGAGAACCGGGAGCTAGCGGACGGCATCGCCGCCAGGGACGACGCGGTGTCGGCAGCGGCTAGGGACAGGGCCCGCTACCACGCCCACATGGTGGCCGTGGAGGCGGAAACGGCGGAGGAGGCGGCGACGACGGTGGAGGAAACGGAGGAGGCGGCGATGAGAGTCCAGTGGGACTCCTCTCTGTTGGAGGCCCTCGAACGCCGCAAGCGGCAGGATGAGATGTCCGATCGCCGGCGTGCGCGGTGCAAGGAGTGCGTGAAGCATTCGCGCTTCGATGACGGTGTCAGTCCCTCCGGTAGCCAGTAGTAGGTAGCGCGACTGCGAGTAACCCGGCCGTGGTGGGCCGCGCGACAACGAGTAGGTGTGTCCGTTGTATTTTTAGTTTAACTCGACGAATCATCTCTATAAAGATGGTCCTTTTCGCCAATCATTTGTAACGAAGGAATATTTTTCTTACCTAGTCACTGCCTAGCTGGCTCAGATGCAACCAACGCGGTCAGTTTGTGAGACCATGCAGCATCCACGGAGACGCAAACCTGCTGCATATTTGGACCGTGTTTGCGTCCGCGGCGAAGGGCCAGTCACTCTCCGTCTCCCTGCTAGAGCAGGACACCGACGCATTTTCGATCCGCGTGGACGCAAACGGTCGCTAAGGGCATCTGAACGGATCGTAGCGAACAAGAGGGGGGGTGAATGGCGCTACGGCAAGTTTTAACCTTTTTCGAGTTTTAGCGCAACGGAATGTAAAGGTGATAACTTTTGCTATAGCGGTGTTCCTACAATGAAGCTAGAGCATGTGCAACAAGTAAAGGAATCAACAAGATAGTAAAAGAGAGGAGCGAGACAACCGGGGGGGGGGGGGCGCGAGGCGAGTCGAGGTTTGTTTCCTGCAGTTCCCTCCACTAAAGGAGGTACGTCTGCGTCGAGGAGGTACTAGTCTCACACAAGAGACTAGGCGGCCACACCACGAAGGAAGGCCTCACCCTCTTCCTCGAGAGAGCTCCACGGAGGTGCTCTCCCTCTTCCACTAAGGCACCGGTCGAGGCGGTGATTCCTTCACAAGGTTGGGGCGAGCTCCACACACACAAGGATGCTCCCAACACCCTATGGAGCTAGTACATCACCAAGCTAGACTCCATAGCTGCTCATCTCCAATGCTCCACTATAGGAACCCTTCTCCAATGTTTCACCAAAGAAACCCCTCCAATACTCCACCAAGTAGCTCCTCCAATACTCCACCAAGAAGCTCTTCCAGTGCTCCACCAAGAAGCTCTTCCAATGCTCCAACAAGAAGCTCTTCCAATGCTCCACCAAGAAGCTCTTCCACCAAGGAACCCTAACAACAAGATCCACTAAGGACTACCACGAATTGGTGAACTTTCTCTCGGTAGAATGATAGATCGGGGTCTCCTCCACCACCACACAAAGTATGAACAAGATTGGTTGGGTGGATGAGGAGATCCCCTCAAATTTGAGCTCAACAACAATGGAGGAGAGAGAGAGAGAGAAAAGCTAAGCTGGGTGGAGAAGAAGGGGCCTTTATATAGGTCCCTCCAAATCCAACCGTTGCCCTCTGTTTTTGCCTAAGCGGTACTACCGCTCCTAGAAGCGGTACTACCGCTCCGAGTTCGAATTCCCCACTGAACTTGTCCACGTGGACACATTGCGGTACTACAGCTCGCGGTACCGCTTGCGGTACCACAATGGGGCCCAAACCTTACTGGATCCCAAGCGGTACCCGAGCGGTACTACCGTAACGCGTTACGGTACTTAGCGCGGTACCGTGGGCGGTACTACCGCTCTAGGTACCGCGAAGGTACCGCAACGTGCTCCGTGGGGCTAATCCTTGTGCAATGCTCAGAGCGGTACCACGGGCGGTACCAGTAGGGGTAGTACCGCTATGGCTAAAACAGATTTCCTCTCTTCCTCTCCTACCAAGTCACCTCACGACACACACGCAAAACCAGAAACCCTAAGAGCTACGCTTCGGTCTTCTGATCATAATGTGCTCAGCGAGGGTACCGTGCATCTTGCAATCCTGTCAATGACAAACTTTGTGCACGGTTAGACTTGTTCGAGTGTTGTTATCAAACACACAAAACACGGGATATGGATCTTGCTCTTACAATCTCCCCCTTTTTTGTGTTTGATGACAACACACGAATTTGAAATAAATCATAGGATATTATGATAAGGAACTTTGATTTGCAAGTATAGGCGAAGCTCCCCCTAGATGTGTGCATATTTAGAATATGCATTTGTATACAAATACACACATCCTAGAGAGAACTCCCCCTAAATTTCACAAACCAAGCACAAGTGCTAAGATGATCATATGACAAGAATAATGTAGCACAAGTACACTATAGAGGCAAGAATATATATATATGGGTGAGTTTGAGTGAACCTTTTCATACCTTTTCCTTGTGAAAAACCCAAACTCACCATAAGAATAAGTGCCACTATCATAATAATAAGTGCCTCCATAGGAATGATATGATATGGCCAATCAAAAGGATAAATAGTGGAGACCAATGACCATAAAGCTACGCACGATTAAGTCTTAATACAAACGAGGGGTCGGGAGACCCACGAATAGAGTAGCAAACACATACGAATAAGTTCCGAATAACTAGTGGAAAGTTTTGATGCCAAGGCTGAAAGAACCAAAACGAAATCACCAAGCCCTTGGCATCCCCATGCAAATTCCCGTCCTAATAGATCAACTTCTCCCCCTTTGGCATCGAGACACCAAAAAGGGAGAAGGAGCATACTAGCGTCCCAAGGGAATCACTCGTCATCCTCCTCGTCATCCTCCTCCTCGTCATCATCACCCTCATCGTCATCACCTCCATCCTCGACGTCCTCCTCCTCTTCATCTTCATAATCTTCCTCTTGGGCAAGTCCTTTTGCCATGAGGTGGCTCGAGGATGGACTCCTCGGAGCTAGACCACACAAGCTTTGACTTCCACTCACCGGGAGGAGTGATGTTGTCCTCGGAGCCCTCGGAGACTAGGAGTTGCATGTGCCTCATCATCGCCTTTTGACGTTGGCGGATCTTCTTGTTGTCGTGATGGGCTTGATACATCCTATCCTCGAGGTCCCTCTTGAAGCAAAAGGACTTCTTGAGGCGAGCGGTGAGCTTGGCGAAGAGGCCCTTTTGCTTGATGGAGTTGGGCACGTAGTCGGAGTCGTCGCTGTCGGCATCATCCTCGTCCTTGTCCCTTTGAGCTCCTTTGCCAAATCTCGGGAGGTCATGGTCCTTGACAAGAGGACTCTTCTCCTTGTGAACGGTGACATTGGGGCGACATTGTGCTAGGAGATCTCCACGGCCTTCTTGATCCCACTTAAGGCAAATGAGCCTCATGAGATAGGGAGCGTATTGGGGAAGCTTGCGGAGGAAGGCACAGTCACGCATCTCATGCCACATGTAGTCCATGATGTCCAGTTGCTTGCCGCGGCCCCTCAGCTGATGTGTGCGCACAAGGAGATTCACAAGGAATCCGTGCACCTCGTCGTGGTTGGTATGCTTGGGGTTGATGGTGCTGCGGTAGATGCGGTTCATGATGTCATAGACCGGCAGGAGGCCCTTGGTGCTGCCACACAACATCCTCCCTCGAATGTAGAGGTCGGCCATCTTCTCCTTGGCCATGGGCTTGGCTTGGAGGTGAATGCGGAAGTAGTTGACGTCATTCAAGGGGATCTCATAGCCAAGGCAACGAGCAAAGTCTTGCCAAGAGGCCTCCATCACATGCTCCTTGGTCATCCACTTCAAAGAGCGATAGCCATTTTCATCCTCAAGAAAGACTGTGGTGGCATAGAATTGGCAAATCACCTCCCGGGAGAAGTCGTGAGAGAACGTCATGATAGGAATGAGACCTTGTTCTTCACAAATCTCCAAAGCTTCTCCAAAATAGTCGAGGTCGGAGCGGAGCTTTTCCATGCTTATGGAGTATTGGGGGCAGCACTTGAACTCTTTGGCCCCATAGACCTCATAGTAGATCTTCTCTTGACTTATGTGATGAAAGTATGCATTGGGGCATTGGCGAGCATTTCTTGGGAGCAAATAAGGGTTGGCTCCCTGCACCTCCAAGAATTGGCGTTTCTTCACATCAAGCATGGGCTGTTGGGGTCCCCTTGCCCCTGCTGCTGCATCTCTATGTCTCTTGGTGGTCCTTGCCAGCATGATCTCTTCTTGCTCATCTTCGCGATGACGACGAGAGGAAGGCTTGACTTTGCCACCACGGGTCTTTGGTGCACCTGTGAACAGCAGAGGTTTGGGAGGGAATAGAGGATAAGTGCACAAGCCTGGAAATTAAAGATCAAAATGGACACTAACAAGCAACATTGGAGACTCAATACAGAGCGGTAGTGCCGCAATTTTCGACCGGTAGTGCCGCTTAGACCGGTAGTACCATCCAGAAATGGGCGGTACTACCGCTCAAGCTCGCACAGCCAGATTTGGATTGGCTCATGGCAAAATCGGCTCTCTGGAGTCACACATTGTTGCTAGCTAGTATCCTTACACATGAATAGCTTCCAAGAGTGCTTCTCCACCACAAATCTCCAACAAACCCTAGCATATGCATCTAGGGAGATCAACTCACCCTAGAGAGAGAAGTTAGGGCTCATACCGGAGGACATGGCGGAGAAGAGGTTGGGGAAGCTTCTCCACGGAGGAGATTGGGCCGATGGCGGCTGGAAAAGGAGATCGGGGCCGATCTCCTCGAGGTCTTGAGCTTGGGGAGGAGCTTTGACTTGAGGTGGAAGAGGAGTTGTGTGGATTTGGGGAAAAATCGACCCCAACCGGTACCTCAAGTCAAAACGTGCAAGCGGTAGTACCGCTCCTAGAAGCGGTAGTACCGCTTAGCGGTACTTGCCCCGGTACTTGAAGCGGTAGTACCGTTCTGGGGATAAATGTTCAGTTTCGTCAGAGAACTGCCCCAGAGCGGTAGTACCGCCCCAAGTAGCGGTAGTACCGTCCACCAAACTCAACAAACCTCAGATTTTGGTGTAGACTTGTGCTTTTAGACAGATTTGGCTCAAGAGGTAGGTAATGGCTTGGGATTAGATTACAGAACTGTTAAGGTACTACCCAACCAAGCTTGCAAGAATCAAAGCTAGAAAAGCCAAGCTTGGGTGAATCTCCCGAGAAGAAACAAAAAGGAAAGGAGAAACGACAAACAAAAACACGAAGAGAAAAAGGAAAAAAGAAATCAAAAAGAACAACACCTCCTCGGAGAGAAGGTTTGGTGGCCGAGGCCACCGTGTAAGAGTTTGGTAGTGTGAGGTCGCGTAGAGACCTAGGACTCACGACTACTACTCAACATGAAGCTCATAGTCACTCGATTGACGTATAGCGCATGCTTTGGGTTTCTTTGTGCATCATGGGGGGAGGGATAGCTCAATAATTTAAACCGCACTCCCCCTATGTCCATGCGTGCTTTACATCTAGAAATATGGCACAAGAGTGGCATAGGTATCCACTTATGACACAATGTCCAAATGAGAAGCACAAGGGTTGAGAGGCAAACCTTGACGATAACCGATAGAGAGTGAGTCCATTGTCTTGTTGGGCACATTTGGGAAGAATAGATCCTTGGGATTGCTATACCGTTGAATCCCATCACATCTTGCTCTTGAGCATATCTTGTGCTTTGCTTGGATTATGAGGGAGTCTTGACGCATTAGCATCCCGGTGAGAGAAGATCAAAAGGATAGGTTTGCGTGAGGTTGGTTCCTTGATCATCATTGAGATTTGGGTCCTCGCCTTGACGTCATTGATGTTGATACCGAACTTGAGGTTGTGGAAGAGGTGACTTATCACTCGGTTGTCCAAAGGAGGTGACTTGGCCTTGTGGTGTAGATGGCTCCATATAGATGGAACTTCGTCCTTCCCCGGTACTCATAGAAGCTAGCGTTTGAGATTGGTGAGGGCCAACACTCATCCTTCCTATGGTAATCGGGGGAATTACATCTCCTTTCTCACAAGAAGCACTTCGCCTTCTCCAAAGAACTATCATATCTATCACGAAGTCTCATCACTCAAAACCACAAGCCTCTCAATAGACTCATACTCCATCATTAAGCTTGAGTGTCTTCTTAGATTTGTCTCTCACTTCCGGCAACCTTATGAAGTTAGGGCAAGTGTATGGCTAGGAGCAAAGGTGGATTCCTTCTTTGCCAATGAAGAAAACCAAGATCTTGAGAACAAACTCCATTCCATTGTTGCCTCTTCTTGCTAGGATTATGTCATAGAACTTGTATCGAAATTGTTTGGGAAGCTTCATCACGATGCATTTCCTTTCAACACAATTCCTACAAAACACAATCTGTACACAAAGAAGCAAATTCCATTAGTCCTAGACCGTGGCCCCTTGAGGAGACTAGCTCCACAAGGGAACCACAACATGTTCATAATAGTAGGTACAAAGACCCAAGAGTGTAGAGCAATGAACAAAGAGTACATATGTAGGAGCCTTGACAAGATAGGACTTTGATCACCACTTTGTCAAGACTCCAATACCTTTACGCTTGATTGTGTCGTCGTCATGAGAAAGATGATATAAGGACTTGATGACGACAACAAACTCCTTGCTTCCGGACATAAGACTTGTGGCTTCAAGATAACCACCCAATAAGCACCTCCGAAAGCAAGGCCCTTCATGGATCAAGTGTTGGAAATAGGAGCCCACTTTTCAATGGGCTCTACCTCCATATCCTTTGCTTCATTGATCCTTCCTTCTCTCTCAATCTTCTTTGGCATAATTGCCACTTCTCCTTCATGGCATAAGTCCTCGTGGGCTTCAATGACTCCTTCTAAGAATTGAACTTGTATTTGGAGGCTCTCAATCTCGGACCTCAAGTCATTGGCTTCATCTTCTCGGTCCACTAGAGCTTCCTCAAGAAGAGAATTCCTTCTCTCGAGTACATGCTTGTGTCTCTCCAAAGTGGCAATGTCGTCCTCATGATTGCGGCATATGTAGTCCTTGCTTGAGCGTTTGTATTCTTCTATGGCTTCATCTTGCATGAGCTTGATCACCATAAGTTTGTCCTTGCTCCTCTTAAGATAAGAAATTTCATCCTCATGGTCAAAACAAGTGACCTTTTCTTTGCTCGAACGAATCCACTCCAACAAGGACTCATTTTGCCTCTCATTGACTTCAACTAGCTTGGCCTTGTGTTTCTTTAGAGTGGCAATCTCTTCTTCATGATCACAACATTGCACTTTCTCTTTACTCAAGCGATAGTATTCATCCAAGGCCTCCTCTTGAGTTGAGATGACATCCAAGAACTTTGCATTGTGTTTTCTCAAGAAGCATACTTCGTCAAGGAACTTGTCACAACATGAGTTAGGACCTTCATCTTCATTCTTCTTGGCAAAGGTTGCAACATCCTCAATTGACCATTCATGATCTTCTTCAAGATAATTCTTCTTTGTCTTGAGTTTGTCCAACCAACCAAGAGCATAATCTTGATCCTTGAGTTTGGAGATGAGAGAGTTGTTGTAGTCTTCAAGAATAAGAGCAATAGTCTCAAGAGTCATACGCATGCACACTTCTTCCTCATAAGCTTGGGTGAGAGAGATAATCTCCAAATCCTTCTTCTTTTCAAGTTCTTCACTTTCTACCATATGGTCTTCATCTTGAAGCATGTTATCTCTAGGCTTTTCGGTGAAGGATCTCTTGGTGATGTGGTTGTTGGGGAGCCGCTTGGGAAGGGGTCGAAACTTGCTCTTACGAATGAGGTATCCACCATATAAGTCCCTTTGCTTGTAGAGGCAATCCGCAACGAAGTGACCTTTGTCACGACAATTGTAGCAAGAGTTCCTTGATCTTGAGTTCGGTTTCTTGTTTCCACTCCACGGAAGTAGAGCATTGTAGAACTTTTTCTCGATCCAACGGTCATCCACAAAAGTCGCTCCAAGATCTTGCATTTGGAAATCGAGAGCAATAAGGCGTTGATACATCTCTTCGGGCGATTCTCCCTCTATCATGACAAAGTCATTTGCCATTGCTTCACTAAGATGAGAGCATTGGATGTCCCCATCTCCAAGGAAGAGCTTGTCAAGTTCATCCCAAGCTTCCTTGGTGGTCTTGAGCGATTGGATATGAGCGCGTTCCTTGGGAGTAATGGCCAAATGAATCATGTCGATGGCAATGGCGTTGAGTTGGTGGTCCACCATTTCCCTTCTTGTCAAGTTCATTGAGTCTTGTGGTGAAAAACCTTCTTGAATAATCCGCCAAAGCTCGCTAGAGGTGCTACACACATGAGAATGCATTAGTAGTTTCCAATCACCAAAGCTATTAGATTCGAGTGATGGTGGAGGACCATGAGTCATAATGCAAGGCATGAGCATTTGAGCATAAGAGTCATAATCACTTGATGGAAATGCATCCTTCCCCTTTGATGTGGTGTCAACATCCTCAAGATCCTTTTCCCGATGTGAATTTGTTGATTTCTCAACAATCTCAACACAAGGAAAAGAGTCGACATGTGATGGGGTGACATTGACACCTCTATGAGTATCTATGATGGGGTTAGACTTTGGAGTAATCAACTCCATCATCATGGCCTTCAATTGAGATACAATGGATGACTCCAATTTCTTGAGGTCATACAAAGTAGTCGGAGTATTATCGGCACTTGATGATGGAGATGATTGCTCACGGGAAAGGGCTCCATTCAGAACCACCTCTTGTTCGGCCATTTCTTAGGCGGTAAAGCCCGAGCAAGAAAACCTTGCTCTGATACCACTTGAACGGATCGTAGCGAACAGGGGGGGGGGGTAAATGGCGCTACGGCAAGTTTTAACTTTTTTCGAGTTTTAGCGCAACGGAATGTAAAGGTGATAACTTTTGCTATAGCGGTGTTCCTACAATGAAGCTAGAGCATGTGCAATGATACGCGTACAGCACGCGTCCGTTGGGAACCCCAAGAGGAAGGTGTGATGCGTACAGTGGCAAGTTTCCCCTCAGTATGAAACCAAGGTTTATCGAACCAGTAGGAGCCAAGAAACACATTGAAGGTTGATGGCGGCGAGATGTAGTGCGGCGCAACACCAGGGATTCCGGCGCCAACGTGGAACCTGCACAACACAAACCAAGTACTTTGCCCCAACGAAACAGCGAGGTTGTCAATCTCACCGGCTTGCTGTAACAAAGGATTAGATGTATAGTGTGGATGATGATTGTTTGCAGAAAACAGTAGAACAGTTGCAGTAGATTGTATTTCAGTATAGAGAATAGGACCGGGGTCCACAGTTCACTAGAGGTGTCTCTCCCATAAGATAAACAGCATGTTGGGTGAACAAATTACAGTTGGGCAATTGACAAATAAAGAGGGCATGACCATGCACATACATATTATGATGAGTATTGTGAGATTTAATTGGGCATTACGACAAAGTACATAGACCGCTATCCAGCATGCATCTATGCCTAAAAAGTCCACCTTCAAAGTTATCATCCGAACCCACTGCATTAAGTTGCTAACAACAGACAATTGCATTAAGTATTGCGCGTAATGTAATCAGTAACTACATCCTCGAACATAGCACCAATGTTTTATCCCTAGTGGCAACAGCACATCCATAATCTTAGAGATTTCTGTCACTTCCCCAGATTCACAGAGACATGAACCCACTATCGAGCATAAATACTCCCTCTTGGAGTTACAAGCATCTACTTGGCCAGAGCATCTACTAGTAACGGAGAGCATGCAAGATCATAAACAACACATAGATATAAATTGATAATCAACATAACATGGTATTCTCTATTCATCGGATCCCAACAAACACAACATATAGAATTACAGATAGATGATCTTGATCATGTTCGGCAGCTCACAAGACCCGAAAATTAAGCACAATGGGGAGAAGACAACCATCTAGCTACTGCTATGGACCCATAGTCCAGGGGTAGACTACTCACACATCACTCCGGAGGCGACCATGGCGGCGTAGAGTCCTCCGGGAGATGATTCCCCTCTCCGGCAGGGTGCCGGAGGCGATCTCCTGAATCCCCCGAGATGGGATTCACGGCGGCGGCGTCTCTGGAAGGTTTTCCGTATCGTGGCTCTCGGTACTGGGGGTTTCGCGACGAAGGATATTTGTAGGCGGAAGGGCAGGTCAAGGGGCGTCACGAGGGGCCCAGATGACAGGGCCGCGCGGCCAAGACCTAGGCCGCGCCGCCCTGTAGTCTGGCTGCCTCGTGGCCCCACTTCGTTGACTCTTCGGTCTTCTGGAAGCTTCGTGGCAAAATAGGACCCTGGGCGTTGATTTCGTCCAATTCCGAGAATATTTCCTTACTAGGATTTCTGAAACCAAAAACAGCAGAAAACAACAACTGGCACTTCGGCATCTTGTTAATAGGTTAGTTCCAGAAAATGCACGAATATGACATAAAGTGTGCATAAAACATGTAGATATCATCAATAATGTGGCATGGAACATAAGAAATTATCGATACGTCGGAGACGTATCAGCATCCCCAAGCTTAGTTCCTGCTCGTCCCGAGCAGGTAAACGATAAACAAAGATAATTTCTGGAGTGACATGCCATCATAACCTTGATCATACTATTTGTAAGCATATGTAGTGAATGCAGCGATCAAAACAATGTAAATGACATGAGTAAACAAATGAATCATATAGCAAAGACTTTTCATGAATAGTACTTCAAGACAAGCATCAATAAGTCTTGCATAAGAGTTAACTCATAAAGCAATAATTCATAGTAAAAGCATTGAAGCAACACAAAGGAAGATGAAGTTTCAGCGGTTGCTTTCAACTTATAACATATATATCTCATGGATATTGTCAACATAGAGTAATATAACAAATTCAATATGCAAGTATGTAGGAATCAATGCACAGTTCACACAAGTGTTTGCTTCTTGAGGTGGAGAGAAATAGGTGAACTGACTCAACAATAAAAGTAAAAGAATGGTCCTTCAAAGAGGAAAGCATCGATTGCTATATTTGTGCTAGAGCTTTGATTTTGAAAACATATAGAGAGCAATAAAAGTAAAATTTTGAGAGGTGTTTGTTGTTGTCAACGAATGGTAGTGGGCACTCTAACCCCCCTTGCCAGACAAACCTTCAAAAAGCGGCTCCCATTTTATTTTATTTTTGTGTGGCACTCCTTCCAACCTTTCTTTCACAAACCATGGCTAACCGAATCCTTCGGATGCCTGCCAGCAATCTCATACCATGAAGGAGTGCCTTTTTATTTTAGTTTTATTATGATGACACTCCTCCCCACCTTTGCTTTCTCAAGCCATGGCTAACCGAATCCTTCGGGTGCCGTCCAATCAATCACATACCATGGAGGAGTGTCTATTTTTATTAATTAATTTGGGACTGGGAATCCCGTTGCCAGCTCTTTTTGCAAAATTATTGGATAAGCGGGTGAAGCCACTAGTCCATTGGTGAAAGTTGCCCAACAAGATTGAAAGATAAACACCACATACTTCCTCATGAGCTATAAAACATTGACACAAATCAGAGGTGATAAATTTTGAATTGTTTAAAGGTAGCACTCAAGCAATTTACTTTGGAATGGCAGAGAAATACCATGTAGTAGGTAGGTATGGTGGACACAAATGGCATAGTGGTTGGCTCAAGTATTTGGATGCATGAGAAGTATTCCCTCTCGATACAAGGTTTAGGCTAGCAAGGTTTATTTGAAACAAACACAAGGATGAACTGGTGCAGCAAAACTCACATAAAAGACATATTGTAAACATTATAAGACTCTACACCGTCTTCCTTGTTGTTCAAACTCAATACTAGAAATTATCTAGACCTTAGAGAGACCAAATATGCAAACCAAATTTTAGCATGCTCTATGTATTTATTCATTAATGGGTGCAAAGTATATGACGCAAGAGCTTAAACATGAGCACAACAATTGCCAAGTATCACATTATCCAAGACATTTTAGCAATTACTACATGTATCATTTTCCAATTCCAACCATATAACAATTTAACGAAGAAGAAACTTCGCCATGAATATTATGAGTAAAGCCTAAGGACATACTTGTCCATATGCTACAGCGGAGCGTGTCTCTCTCCCATACAATGAATACTAGGATCCATTTTATTCAAACAAAACAAAAACAAAAACAAACCGACGCTCCAAGCAAAGCACATAAGATGTGATGGAATAAAAATATAGTTTCAGGGGAAGAACCTGATAATGTTGTCGATGAAGAAGGGGATGCCTTGGGCATCCCCAAGCTTAGACGCTTGAGTCTTCTTGATATATGCAGGGGTGAACCACCGGGGCATCCCCAAGCTTAGATCTTTCACTCACCTTGATCATGTTGTATCATCTCCCTCTCTTGATCCTTGAAAACTTCCTCCACACCAAACTTAGAACAACTCATTAGAGGGTTAGTGCACAATTAAAATATACATGTTCAGAGGTGACATAATCATTCTTAACACTTCTGGACATTGCACAAAGCTACTGAAAGTCAATGGAATCAAAATATCCATCGAACATAACAAAACTGGCAATGCGAAATAAAAGGCAGAATCTGTCAAAACAGAACAGTTCATATTGACGAATTTTATTGAGGCACCAGACTTGCTCAAATAAAAATTCTCAAATTGAATAAAAGTTGCGTACATATCTGAGGATCACTCACGTAAATTGGCATAATTTTCTGAGTTACCTACAGAGAATTTTGCCCAGATTCGTGACAGCAAAGAAATCTGTTTCTGCGCAGTAATCCAAATCTAGTATGAACTTTTCTATCAACGACTTTACTTGGCACAACAAAACACTAAACTAAGATAAGTAGAGGTTGCTACAGTAGTAAACAACTTCCAAGACACAAAATAAAAACAAAGTACTGTAGTAAAAACATGGGTTGTCTCCCATAAGCGCTTTTGTTTAACGCCTTTCAGCTAGGCGCAGAAAGTGTGTATCAAGTAATATCAAGAGATGGAGCATCGTTATCATGAGCTCCCCCATCCGTAGTGGTACTAAGGGCTTTATCAATTTTAGGCCTATAATAATACTTCTTTGGTTTAGGCGCTTTAGAGACATACATAAACTTTTGCTCCTTACCCACATAAGCTTTCTCCTTATATTTAAGAGAAGAAAATGTTGAACCCAAGGTTCTCATAGCTTTTTCAAGTTCGTCAATCCTATTGGTTTGATCATCATGGACAACACAAGTTCCTAGGACACTAATTCTTTCATCAATTCCTCCTAAGGATTTATCAAGTTCATCAGTTTTATCAAGTAACATTTCCAATTTAGTTTCAATACTTGGAAAAATTTTCTCTATGGTTTCCAATTTTTTCATAACATCTTCAAGAGAGATTTCAGTTTTAACTTCATCAACAGGGGGTATTCCAAATAGACTCTCAATAATGCAGCTATCTTCTAATGCAGGAGTACTTAGGAAGTTACCTCCCGCGAGATAATCAAGAACATACCTATTCCAGCTAGAGATGCCAACATAAAAATTCCTGAGTAAAATAGTGGTGGAGTGTTTCTTAGTGCACCTATTATGGGCATTACTAATTCTATACCAAGCATCTCTTAAACATTCTCCCCCTTGTTGCTTAAACGAACGAACTTCAACTTCAGGATTACTCATTTTAGCAATAGTAAATAAAGCAAACTAGATAAAGTAAATGCAAGTAACTAATTTTTTTTGTGTTTTTGATATAGCGTGCAAGATAGTAAATAGAGTAAAACTAGCAACTAATTTTTTTTTGTATTTTGATTTAGTGCAGCAAACAAAGTAGTAAATAAAACTAAGCAAGACAAAAACAAAGTAAAGAGATTGGGATGTGGAGACTCCCCTTGCAGCGTGTCTTGATCTCCCCGGCAACGGCGCCAGAAAAAGAGCTTGATACGCGTACAGCACGCGTCCGTTGGGAACCCCAAGAGGAAGGTGTGATGCGTACAACGGCAAGTTTCCCCTCAGTATGAAACCAAGGTTTATCGAACCAGTAGGAGCCAAGAAGCACGTTGAAGGTTGATGGCGGCGAGATGTAGTGCGGCGCAACACCAGGGATTCCGGCGCCAACGTGGAACCTGCACAACACAAACCAAGTACTTTGCCCCAACGAAACAGCGAGGTTATCAATCTCACCGGCTTGATGTAACAAAGGATTAGATGTATAGTGTGGATGATGATTGTTTGCAGAAAATAGTAGAACAGTTGCAGTAGATTATATTTCAGTATAGAGAATTGGACCGGGGTCCACAGTTCACTAGAGGTGTCTCTCCCATAAGATAAACAGCATGTTGGGTGAACAAATTACAGTTGGGCAATTGACAAATAAAGAGGGCATGACCATGCACATACATATTATGATGAGTATTGTGAGATTTAATTGGGCATTACGACAAAGTACATAGACCGCTATCCAGCATGCATCTATGCCTAAAAAGTCCACCTTCAGGTTATCATCCGAACCCCTCCGCATTAAGTTGCTAACAACAGACAATTGCATTAAGTATTGCGCGTAATGTAATCAGTAACTACATCCTCGAACATAGCACCAATGTTTTATCCCTAGTGGCAACAGCACATCCATAATCTTAGAGATTTCTGTCACTTCCCCAGATTCACGGAGACATGAACCCACTATTGAGCATAAATACTCCCTCTTGGAGTTACAAGCATCTACTTGGCCAGAGCATCTACTAGTAACGGAGAGCATGCAAGATCATAAACAACACATAGATATAAATTGATAATCAACATAACATGGTATTCTCTATTCATCGGATCCCAACAAACACAACATATAGAATTACAGATAGATGATCTTGATCATGTTCGGCAGCTCACAAGACCCGACAATTAAGCACAATGGGGAGAAGACAACCATCTAGCTACTGCTATGGACCCATAGTCCAGGGGTAGACTACTCACACATCACTCCGGAGGCGACCATGGCGGCGTAGAGTCCTCCGGGAGATGATTCCCCTCTCCGGCAGGGTGCCGGAGGCGATCTCCTGAATCCCCCGAGATGGGATTGGCGGCGGTGGCGTCTCTGGAAGGTTTTCCGTATCGTGGCTCTCGGTACTGGGGGTTTCGCGACGAAGGATATTTGTAGGCGGAAGGGCAGGTCAAGGGGCGTCACGAGGGGCCCAGATGACAGGGCCGCGCGGCCAAGACCTAGGCCGCGCCGCCCTGTAGTCTGGCCGCCTCGTGGCCCCACTTCGTTGACTCTTCGGTCTTCTGGAAGCTTCGTGGCAAAATAGGACCCTGGGCGTTGATTTCGTCCAATTCCGAGAATATTTCCTTACTAGGATTTCTGAAACCAAAAACAGCAGAAAACAGCAACTGGCACTTCGGCATCTTGTTAATCGGTTAGTTCCAGAAAATGCACGAATATGACATAAAGTGTGCATAAAACATGTAGATATCATCAATAATGTGGCATGGAACATAAGAAATTATCGATACGTCGGAGACGTATCATGCAACAAGTAAAGGAATCAACAAGATAGTAAAAGAGAGGAGCGAGACAACCGGGGGGGGGGGGGGGCGCGAGGCGAGTCGAGGTTTGTTTCCCGCAGTTCCCTCCACTAAAGGAGGTACTTCTGCGTTGAGGAGGTGCTAGTCTCACACAAGAGACTAGGCGGCCACACCACGAAGGAAGGCCTCACCCTCTTCCTCGAGAGAGCTCCACGGAGGTGCTCTTCCTCTTCCACTAAGGCACCGGTCGAGGCGGTGATTCCTTCACAAGGTTGGGGCGAGCTCCACACACACAAGGATGCTCCCAACACCCTATGGAGCTAGTACATCACCAAGCTAGACTCCATAGCTGCTCATCTCCAATGCTCCACCATAGGAACCCTTCTCCAATGTTTCACCAAAGAAACCCCTCCAATAATCCACCAAGAAGCTCCTCCAATACTCCACCAAGAAGCTCTTCCAGTGCTCCACCAAGAAGCTCTTCCAATGCTTCACCAAGAAGCTTTTCCAATGCTCCACCAAGAAGCTCTTCCACCAAGGAACCCTAACAACAAGATCCACTAAGGACTACCACGAATTGGTGAACTTTCTCTCGGTAGAATGATAGATCGGGGTCTCCTCCACCACCACACAAAGTATGAACAAGATTGGTTGGGTGGATGAGGAGATCCCCTCAAATTTGAGCTCAGCAACAATGGAGGAGAGAGAGAGAGAAAAGCTAAGTTGGGTGGAGAAGAAGGGGCCTTTATATAGGTCCCTCCGAATCCAACCATTGCCCTCTGTTTTTGCCTAAGCGGTACTACCGCTCCTAGAAGCGGTACTACCGCTCTGAGTTCGAATTCCCCACTGAACTTGTCCACGTGGACACATTGCGGTACTACCGCTTGCGGTACCGCAATGGGGTCCAAACCTTACTGGATCCCAAGCGGTACCCGAGCGGTACCAGAGCGGTACTACCGTAACGCGTTACGGTACTTAGCGCGGTACCGTGGGCGGTACTACCACCATCAAGCGGTACTACCGCTCCAGGTACCGCGAAGGTACCGCAACATGCTCTGTGGGGCTAATCCTTGTGCAATGCTCAGAGCGGTACCACGGGCGGTACCAGTAGGGGTAGCGGTACTACCGCTGCTGGTACCGGTAGTACCGCTATGGCTAAAACAGATTTCCTCTCTTCCTCTCCTACCAAGTCACCTCACGACACACACGCAAAACCAGAAACCCTAAGAGCTACGCTTCGGTCTTCTGATCATAATGTGCTCAGCGAGGGTACCGTGCATCTTGCAATCCTGTCAATGACAAACTTTGTGCACGGTTAGACTTGTTCGAGTGTTGTTATCAAACACACAAAACACAGGATATGGATCTTGCTCTTACAGCATCTCCAGCGGGCCGATGCATTTTGGATGTCCGAAATGTCCGTTTGCGTCGGGGTACCTCCAGCGGTGCAGACGCATTTTTTAGCGGAGACAACGTCAAGCACGTTAATGGAGTTTTACGTCCCATCGAGGACTGCCTCCGGCGATTAACTGTTCCCGCGCGACGACGGTCGTTCCCGCGCGCGCCCAATACATTCGCAAGTTTCGCCGGTGTTTCGCGCGCGTGGGAAACGACCTGCGTGGCAACGCCGTCTGCCGCCCCGCCGTGGCTATATATGTTGGACACCGGCGGGGCTGACGGGCACACCTCAAGCTATAGCATCCATCCATGGCCGACCACTACAGTACTTGGGAACACGTTGTTCAGATGTGCCGGCACCTCCACCCGGTTGAGGACGAGGAGGTAGTCGCCGCCGGCGTTGAGGCCGAGCAGCTGGACTAGAGGTGGTGGAGGCGGAGATTGTAGAGGCGGAGGCGGGATAGCGCGCGGAAGGGCGCCTCGCGGCCACCAGGGCGGAGATCTCCAACGCCATGGCCGATCTCACCGATGCCAGGGCGGAGCTCGCGGGGGCGCGGGCGGCCATGGCGGCCCCTCCAGCGGACGCCGTCATCCACGACATCGCGGACGACAACCCCCCCCCCCCATCGTCGCCGGCCGCTTCGAGTGCGCCGGCGACCAGGACATTCTGTTCGCGTCCTTCGAGTCCCTAGCTGGGGACGCCCAGCGCCGTCGGGCTTGGTTGGCGGAGGAGGAAGCCCACAGCTATGCGATCGCCATGGCTCGGGGGTTAATATGCTCCGACCTGGCCTCGCTCCAGCGTAGGGGCCCTTCTCCCGCACGGGTCGAGCAGGAGAACCGGGAGCTGGCGGGCGCCATCGCCTCTAGGGACGAAGCGGTGGCTGAGGCGACTAGGGATAGGGCCCGCTTCCTCGCCCAGCTGGCGGGGTTGCATGCGGCGGCCCAGGCGAAGGAGGAGGCGGCTGCAGCGGTGGCCCAGGCGGCGGCAGAGGAAGTGGCGGCCCAGGCGACGGCGGCGGCAGAGGCGGAGGCCAGCTCTATCGCCAGGGCAGTCGTGTGGGACTCCAACCTGGCCGAGGCCGTCGAAAGCCGCAGGCGCCAGGAGGAGATATCCGTTCGCCGCTGTGCGCGGCGCGCGGAGTGCGTGAAGCGCTCCCGCTTCGCGACGGCGCCGACTCTTCCGGCGGCCAGTAGTAGACCGTGGGACTGCGAGAAACCGACGCCATCATAGTTTTAGGTTAACTCGACTAACCATCTCCGTAAAGATGGTCCTTTTGGCCAATCAATATTAATGAACAAATATTACGGTTACCTAGTCACTGCCGACCGGGCCCGGATGGAACGAACGCGGACACTTTCAACGACCGCGCAACGTCCGTGGAGATGCAAACCTGGCGCATATTTGGGCTAGGTTTGCGTCGCTGCGGACGGTCGGTCACTTTGCGTCGCTCCGCTAGAGAAGGACCCAGACGCATTTCCGGTCACGGCGGACACAAACGGTCGCTATGCGTCCGTTTGCGTCGTGCTGCTGGAGATGCCCTAAGATCATTTAAGGACATGTAACTACTCACATTAATGTTAGCACAAGCACCCCTACTAGCTAGCTAGATAAGCTCAATGTAGCATCTATCATTGGACAATGCATGATACACTAGGGGCAGTGGTGCAGAGATCATATGACAAGGTAGCCATATCTGCTGTTGACAAACTTAAATGTATCGTTGGTTGAGATCGCTTAATAGCTCTTCATAGTTAATGGCACAATGGTTTATTAAAAAGCTAAATGGGTATACGGTAGTCTTGTAACAAAAACTGTATGACCCAACTTATTTGTACGAATATGTAGCATTCGTATAGGTAGGAGTAGTGTCTATTTACACCATTGTTGGCTCATCGGTGGTGCCATTGTTGGGCGGTGGCAGTTGTGGCTGGCGGGCGGGAGGCACGACAATACGGTGGTTGCTGACCACAAGGCACTGCGAGGCGGTGCAGGATGCCACAAGCCTCGGCAAGGCCTCGTAGGTGCATGCCGACAGAGGTGGCGGCGGCATACAGTAGGACGGTGGCGCGGTGTGTCTTGAGACATGCCAGACCATTTGGCTCGAGACTAGCTGGACTATGGGGCTCCCTTTTGACAGTCTTGTTGGACATGTGATACCTAAAAGTATAGGAGATCGTTGAAATCTACGATGAGAAGTATTACTCAAATTTATAGTTCGATTCAAGGGGAATATAAGAATACTAATAAGATTTTAGCAATTGAGACGTCACTCTCAACCACTCTCAACCAAACCTATATATCATAAACACACAAAGCAAGTGGTGATTTTATAACAGTTTATTCAAATTAGTAAAAGCAAGCAGTAAATAAAAGCAGTAGATTTCTAGTTTTCACCGGAAGTAGTAATGTGAAACTTGAAGTGGCTAAAAGCGTAGGCCTGACGCAGCAATGCGGTGATATATGGATGATATTGATCATGTAATGTAATCCAACTAACATAGAATTTATCTCTAATTTAGTTGTGTGTAGGTGTGTGCTCTAAATATAGTTATGCGTACTAATTAAGAGAATTTGCATAACATCTTTGGTTCAGCTTGCGCATTTCACCGGGACCAACTTAAAACTATAATCGATTAAGGTCTACCCTTTCGAATAGACTGGAACAAAGCACTAAGATTCATGAACACACAGAACCCTCAAAATTATTAAATCTCCCTTTTGTTTTTCCCACCTGTCACCTTATATATATATGATAAAGCAATATAGGTTCAGTATTGAAATCATGTCACTCGGGCCCTAATAACAAGCATTAAATATAGCAAAGCTATACCAACACTCATACAAGAATTTCTTCAAGATGAACACCTAAAATTTCGATACATATGGAGGATTACATGATCAATCTCATCCAAAACCCATCCACTTCTTAAGCCTACAGAGAACTACTCACTCATGGTGATGGAGAGTGAGTCCATGATGGTTGGTGATGACGTCGGTGGCGGTGATGATGAAAAATCCCTCGAAATCCCTCTCTCCTGGGTGGAGAGTAGGATCAATCTGACCCATAAAAGAAGATCGTGGTCTCGGCGGCGTTCTGTTTCGCGAAACATCGTCTCCTTCCAGGGGGATCAGTTTTTAGGGTATATAAGGCATCTCGCGAAGGCCTCGTTCGGTCCTCATGGCTCCCCTCTCGTGATCCAAAGCTCCAGGGCCCTTTCTTTTATGAAAAACTTTCGTGGTATTTTTCTCCGATTTTATTTCCAGCAATTGACAAAAAAGAGACTTTGCTAAAAACAACATCAGATTCAGCAGTTTTTATCCAAGTACGATGAGATTACAGAGTAATTCATTGAGCAAAGTGATTGAAAAAATAGATATTGAAAGTATCAACAAGCCACGTGGCGGATTGTCCGGCATCCTCTTGGCCGGATTTAGGCGTTTTTTTGACTCGTTGGACTTTGTTGCCCTAACGGCTAGACTGTCTTGTGCTAGGCGATATATGGTATATCCACACGTGGGTATACAGCGTTTGGATATGGCCATATGAGATTAGGAGGGCTTACATACTTCATTAATTAATTTCTTAATTGCCCGAGAGCCTAAACTGGGACTACGGATGTGTGGTTGTACTGAGCAAGCTTCTTAACCTGAGTTCTCTAATCATTCTTTATGGGGATATATGTACCGTATGTTCTTCGGGAAAATATGTTTGTGGTTTTGTGCTTGTGGACGAGGCGTTTTTGCACCCGAGAGTATATGCTTCCAGTTTATTAAATGTCATTTAAACATAGTCCAGAATGGTAAAAAAATTCAAATAAAAAATTAACGTGTACATGTCGACATTATGTGTGCTCATAAAGTCATTTGGCGGACCGGTATCTTTTGTGCCATGTACAAAAAAAGAAAAATTCGGTGCTTAATAAAAGCATTTCACGTTTCTTTATCTTTTTCACACAGGGCATAAAAAATGTCAATTTTCCGTGAAACTTGGCGTACATACATATAATATCGATATATAGACGCAAATTTTTAGTTTGGATTTTATTAATATTAAAAAATGTTTTTCTCGCGTACCAGGAGCATATGCTCCCAATGTTAGAATTGGGTTTCCGCTTGTCATCTGTGTTCCTTGTGAGTGGTTGCTGGCACAAGGTCAGAGACAGTGTGGGAAGAATAAAGCCTTGCAAACATATCCTCTGCCAGGAGAAATTATGAGGCTATCATCAATTTCAAATGCCCCAAGCAGAAAAGATCTTTCCTTTACTACAGCTGCTACTGCTTTCTGGCAATATTACAAGTACTATACAGGTTTGATTCCTTTGGATCGAGAGCCGGTGTAGATGAGGTCTGAAGGAAGCATTCATGGCGATCGGGTCTGGAATGTGTGCATCTTCGCAACCATGGCCGCCGTTGTCACAACAACGTTTGCTGCTCCTCAATCGATCCGTGCTCTCCAACAGAAATGTGTCCTAGTACGATACAAGTCTACACTCCACAAAGTCTGAACTCTGAAGCATTTCATTAAAATTTGAAAATGTAATCAGAAGCATTTCGCCTAAAATGTAGTCTGAAGCATTTCGTTTTGTAAATGTAGCTTGAAGCATATAGAGTAGAATTAAAATATAAGTCTGCAAATAAAGTCAGCTCCGTCAGGGAATGCAATTTTGGGTGTCTATCTGAAGAAGTTTGAGGTGAAAAATAAAGTTGATCCATGGGAACAGGAAGCTAGTAGTAGTATGCCTGATACACAATTCCGTTTCGGAGGAGTATGTCTGATACATTGAATGTCATATGGATTGAATTGCCTAGGCAGTTGCTCTAAACCTCACTGTTTGCCTGCTGTAACCTACATTTGCGGCAACCTAGTTGCAGCCCACATCCCCTTCGCCGTGCTTCTCTGCATACATACACCGCACTGCATCGCAGGTCGTCTTCAGGCAACTGTTCCTGTTTCTACTTCTGAAACAGGGCAAGCCATATAGCCTAGCCCCACCCCCACGTAGACCTGCCACTGTAGAGAGAAAGTTAAAGATATACAGCCCGAGCAACCCTGGTTGAAAGCAAGTTTTCATTTTCATGGTGACATTTTTTACCGAGGACACCGGAAAATTCGGTTACCGCGAAATCTCGAAAAATTTCCGTATGAGTTTATTCAAACAAAATTTGAATTCAAAAAATTTATGAGATGAAACAAAGAAATTTATAGTAGTATTTTAGCACTGCTGCTTACCCAACGACTGCCCCGTCAAACATCACTAGTTGTGTCGATTTGTCCTCGAATCACAGCTCCGCCACCTTTGTATTTTAAGAAAAAGAGCAGAACAAACTGAGCAGAGGGATCGGGTACTTGAACTGAAGACCACAATACCACATGATAGAGTCCAAGGGACCTAACCACGGCGCACAAACAAGTTGTTTGATATATGTAGCATACGAGCTTATTTTATCACAGAATGTAGCTTAAGTTCTAATCTAGCCAACAACAAAAAATTGATCGGTATTAGTATTTCTCGGGGGTAACGGAATTTTCGGTTTTCCGCGAAATTTTGGATATTCCTGTCCATAAAAAAAATCCTTGGTTGAGAGAGCATAGGATTAGCGGAAACAAATCTTAATTATATTGTGCAGTTGACGACAAACAATGGAATGAGATGTTCCAAGTTCTCATTGCTATTCCATATCCACCACAAGATATATTAATCAAGTGAAAATAATAATAATAATAATTTTATAACGAACTTACCGCTACAGTCATCCTTGAATGGCTGCACGTGTAGCACTGAAGGTGTTTTTTTTACCGACGTAGATGGCCACTGAAAAATCACAATAACCACAGTGAAAGAATATAAAAAAAATACAGTTAATTCTCACCTATAACTTGGACGTGGCTTGATTGTAATTATAATCATGCCTTGCTGCAAAAAATATTAGGAAAATGAGTTGTTTTGTGGTACCCTCAAATGAACAACAACACTCTATTTTCGTCCATCCAATGGCCAATAATAATTTATACTGGTGCCAAACAGATGACAAGTACTATTTCTACTTATGTCGAATTATGGCACCGCACCATAATAGGGCGTAGACGGGCCTGGCCCAAGTGACCAACTCGAGTGCAATTCGTACCATTCAAAAAAAAAGAACACTATAACCCTCGTGTTCTTCTTCAGTGACGACTCAACCCGGATGCATGGAGCCGCCATCGATCTCCCGAGAAACTCCGGCGGCCCGCCGCCCCTCTCCTGCACATGATCCTCTACCTACTGGATGCCCCGTCTTCCTACCCCAACCCTAGCAACGTCCCGCCTGCGGCACTCTCGTCCTCGCCCCTGATCTAGGACCTACGGCTCCGCCCTCCTCGCCCGCTGCGCCCTTCGCCTTGCCCCCGATTTAAGATCTTGTGGCGCCGGTCATGCTCATTGGCTTCACCATCATCTCGGGGGAGGCCATCATCACCTACTGTGTCCCAATCACCTCCACCCCGACCTTGGACGGCATGAAGAAGGCGCACCTGGCGATACACCGTTTAGTTAGAGGCAAAGTACAATACCAGAAATGATTGGATCAAAAACTGATGCTCTAAACTTCTCCATATACCTCTCCTAATGAGGAAGATGTACAGTTTGAGGTCACAATGTGGAAGATGAAGATAAAGTGGTGGGTGGGCCGGTGGAGAAGAAAAGTGCCTCACACATCTAGACTATTTGAGGGAACGTTTCATCATATGGATAGTCAACTGAAAAAAGACAAAAAAAAAAGTAATGACATTGCAGACTGCTGATGTGGGAAGTTATGTTTGCGGAGAGATGCTCCATGAGGTGGACATCTTGCATATTGACAGAAATATTCATGATAGGGATAAACTTCTTAGTTATATAGAATAATTGCACACAATATTTTTGTATTATTATGAATTATAAAAAAATCTTTTTTATTGTTCTCTCCTTCAATGCATGTTTTTTTTCTCTCTTCCTCCATGCATGTGAAACTATTAATGCATGCAGTAATTAATGAGACAGATTTATGAATTTTCTTGGTCCTAGCGAATTAGCCATCTAAGCCTTATAATCTTTAACGGAGGGAGTAACTCTGTTCGAAAATTGAAAACTTCTTTTAGAAAGTTAGACATTTTAGAAAGCTAATTCTCTAAATACTTGTTAAGCATATTTTTTAATACAAAATATTTTAGCGATGACTGTAAATAGCACCCATAGGGTGAAGTCGTGGAATTAACGTGATATGGAAATGTATTACTCCATCTGTCCATCAAATAATTTCTTACGTTTGTCTAAATTTAGATGTATATATACATTAAATAGTATTTTTATACATATGATTTTAGATAAATCTAGCTCATACTTTTATTAACGGAGGGAGTACCTTTTTGTTGGGTTGTACATGTGGTGTGGTGTTCGTTATGAGTCTTTTACTTGAGCTCTTAGAGCATGTACAATGGTAGAGAAGGCATGTCTTCCCTTACCCCGCCACATAAGCTAGAGAAGGCATTATATATAAGTCGTACAGTGCATTATCTCTTACAGCCATCTCTAGCAATTAATACGAATAATTAAATTTTAGTAGGAATTTGTTGCTAAGGGAAGACATATGTGATACAATGGAGAAATAGTCTTCCCTTATTTTCTAAGAAATGATCCCTTAGCTAAGGGAAGACAACCTTCTCTCTCTTCATTCTCTCTCCTCCAACTAAGCATAAATCTGATGTGGCATCTCTAAGTGAAGGCTGACATCACCGCATTGTACGTTTCCTTATATTCTATGTGTTCTATATATCATATGCCGCCTAGGACATATTCTTAAAAAAAATGTCGCTTTTAGATTTCTTGTCATGTTACTTACCTTTAGCTCCTGAGCTCTAGTGATCCTTTCGTCTAACAAAATAAAAAAAATTGTATTTGTTAGTTTTAGAAACTTCTTAAAAAATTGAACCTTAGTCAATGATGTAACCTACAAACATGCAAAATCATAGCTTGAAATCCGTTGTATTGTGTGGGATACACAAAGATGACAAGATCTAATAAAATGTAGAGATTCGAAAATATGCATACTCAAACCCAATGGTTTGTCATTTTGTATTTCTCAGAATAGAATGTATTTGAAAATGATAATTTTTTGCTCGTTTGTGCGGTAAATCATTGATCCTGATTTTTTTTTCCAATGGTATATTGGTATCCAGAAGCAAAAATCTTTACTCAGCGGCTACAATTACACTTCGAGACCGACGCAAAACAGCAGCAGCGGTTGTTCACCACGACCACAGACGCATCACGAGTGAGAATAGCCTATCCGGTCCGACTTCCCCGGAAGCAAGATGACAGAAACCGGTGCAGGGCGCCGAGCACGATGTGGTGGCCGTCGCCTGCAGCCTGCTCTCCCCGCGGGAATGCAGACGAGGAGCTAGCGCCGGTCGGCGGGTCCGCTAGCTCACTGGACGCTGCCGGGCGGGTGATAGTGTCCGCCGACGACGGCCAAAACGCATTTAAGACGCGCTGATGCCGAATACGGGATACGCCGACGGGCTACACTGCTGCTGAGCGATGCAGCGGACCGAAGCAGAGGCCAAGCATATGCAGCTTCGTCGTCGTCCTGGACCACGGCGCGGCGGGGCGCCCGACGACGATGAGAGAGGCCGAGTTAGCGCAGTTAAGACGCCTCGGTCGGCGCTCCGTCCGGTTTGCTCGTCGGAAGCTGCCAATGTCAAGCTCTAGCGCACGCCCGACAGAATGTGATCGCCATTTAATTCACCTGGCATCGCGCCTGATCCTGACGGCTGACGTTGCACGTTGCTGGGTGCATGGCTCATATGTACAATGTACTGTTGCGTCGGAGCAAGTCCTCGCATGGATCGATCGGCAGCACAGCTTGGTTGATTGAGTACATGGATATGGAGAGGCGGCGAAGCTAGCGAAAATGTCTTTCTAACGTGAGGGCATCTCCAACGGGTCGCTGACCAACCGTTTCCGTCGGATGTATAGTGACCAGGCTGTTCACGAAGATGTAAATGAGGCATAAATATGCGGCACATTTGCTTCTCCGTGGACGCTGCGCGATCGCGCCGAGCGTCCTCCTTTTGTTACTTAACCCTGCATGTCAGGGACAGTGAAAGCGACAACGCGGATTTGCTTCCTCTTCCTCTTCTTTGCTGCCCTAGTGCGACGGTACCACCCCAACCCCAACCCCGCCGCACCACACCGCTGCAGTACACGCCGTTTGCTCAGGCCTCGCCGCGCCCGAGAACGGGATTTGAGTCAAGGTAGGTTCTGGGGCACACCTGTCGTGTGTTTGGGGGCCAAATATCTGCCGGTTGTGCCGTCCGACCACGCCGCCCACGACATGTTCAGTCGATTGCACCGGTAGGTTTATTACTCATCTTTTGGACGCTATTCAGGGCGACCATTGATCTGCAATTGCTATCCACACAGATGGACATGTGGAAGATGTTGGACAAGTTTCGCGCTGAGGTCATTGACTCCTCTTCCGACGAAGAGTACGATCACACGCCGCAGACCATGGATACTGCTGCGGCCTCCATCCTCCACGAGCTCTGTGAAGGGCAGCTCGAAAAACCTGTCGCGCAACAGAGTGGAAGGGCACCTACGGCTCCACAAGGACTACTTCGACCGCACCAACCCGGTGTTCCCGGAAAAAATGTTCCGGCGCCGATACAGGATGTCAAGAGACCTGTTCATGGTCATTCTACGGGGCGTCAAACACTACGACCCATACTTCCAATGCAGGCCCCATGCAACAGGTGTGCTAGGCTTCACCTCATACCACAAATGTTTTGCAACTATTCGCATGCATGCATGAGGTGATGACCTGTTTTGTTATCATGCACAACATGATCGTTGAGAACGAGTGTCCTGATGGCCGCAATGAGCATCAATGGGATTTCCAGGGTGAGCTGGTTGCGCCAATCCCTTGGGCATCATCCTGGCAGCAGGACGCGCAAATGCGTCGCCCCACTAGAGGCACCCCAGGTGCAAACGGACGCGCGGTCCGAAATGACCAATTTTGTGTCCGCTGATGTCTACGCACGCTTCTTTTCCTGTAGACAGTGTTGGGCCTCCAAGAGCTGAGGTTTGTAGAACAGCAGCAAGTTTTCCTTAAGTGAATCACCCAAGGTTTATCAAACTCAGGGAGGTAGAGGTCAAAGATATCTGCATATGAATGTTGAAGTCACTGACGAGAACGTGTCCAGACGCCTACAGACGGATCTGATTGAGCATCAGTGGGCATTAGCTGACCATGAAGAAAATACATAGAGGTCAATATCATGTTATTTTCATGTATACTTCTAAGAATTTAGATGTAATAACTGAGACTACTTTGAACCTGTTCATTTTGTTGTTTAAAACATCCCAGTTCATGCGGACGCGCAAATGCGTCGCCCCACTAGAGGCACCCCAGTTGCAAACGGACGCGCGGTCCGAAATGACCAATTTTGTGTCCGCTGATGTTTACGCACGCTTCTTTTCCTGTAGACAGTGTTGGGCCTCCAAGAGCGGATGTTTGTAGAATAGCAGCAAGTTTTTCTTAAGTGAATCACCCAATGTTTATCGAACTCGGGGAGGTAGAGGTCAAAGATATCCCTCTCAGGCAACCCTGCAATTAAGATACAAGAAGTCTCTTGTGTCCCCAACACACCTAATACACTTGCCAAATATATAGGTGCACTAGTTCGGCGAAGAGATAGTGAAATACAAGTAATATGGATGATTGTAAGTAGTAATTGCAATCTGAAATAAAAATGGCAGCAAGCAAACATGTAGCAGAACTTGTTGGAAACGGTGTTTCAATGCTTAGAAACAAGGCCTAGGGATCATACTTTCACTAGTGGACACTCTCAACAATGTTATCATAAAGGAATATAAATATAAGAACTTCACTATGCTATTCTGAATTACTCTCTGGCAGGATAACAAACACTAATTCACCGTGTAGGGCTGCAAAAGCAAACCTTAAGGATGTATTCCCAAGTACTAATAAACACCCCACGCTGTCACTGGGAGCATTCATAGGAGGTACTAACACACCACACTTTCATAGAGACATCCAACTCAAATCATAACCCAGTGAACAAGTATTCTGTGAAATATAGCCTAAGAGACCCACACGGTGCACACACTGTCACCTTTACACACGTGGGACAAGGAGTCTCCGGAGATCACATAAGTAAAATCCACTTGAATAGCATAACGACATCTAGATTACAAAGCTCATCATATGAATCTTAATCATGTAAGGCAGCTCATGAGATCATTGTATTGAAGTACATGGGAGAGAGATGAACCACATAGCTACCGGTAGAGCCCTCAGCCTCGGGGGAGAACTACTCTTTCCTCATCATGGGAGACAGCAATGGCGATGAAGATGGCGGTGGTGTCGATGGAGATGACTCCGGGGGCAATTCCCCGTCCCGGCGGCGTGCCGGAACAGAGACTTCGGCCCCCCAAAATGGAGTTACGCGATGGCGGCGGCGCCCCTGGAGTCTTTCTGGAGTTTCGTCAATTGGTATCGAGTTTTTAGGTCACGAGGGATTATATAGGCGAAGAGGCGGCGTCGGAGGGGCACCAGGGCGCCCTCCCCATAGGCCGGCGCGGCCAGGGGCCCACCCGCGCGGCCCTATGGTCTGGGGGCCCTGGGCCTTCTCTCCGGGTCCCCTTCGGTGTCCTGGTCCTTCTCGGTGAAATATGATGGTTGGCCTTTGTATCGTCGAATTCCGAGAATATTGCCCGAACAGCCTTTCTGGAACCAAAAACAGCAGAAAACAGGAACTGGCACTGTGTCATCTTGTTAATAGGTTAGTTCCGGAAAATGCATAAAATCATTATAAAGTGTGAGCAAAACAAGAAGGTATCGTCATAAAACTAGCATGGAACATCAGAAATTATAGATACGTTTGGGACGTATCATCCGCTGCCTAATGCAAATGGACGTCCAAAATACGTCGCCCTGTTGGAGATGCCCTGACGCTAGCAATACAATGGGGAGCAGCGATAGAGGAGTCATCAGAATTTCCATGCTATTGCAAAAGGAAGGCGTCCCAAGTATTATATCCCTTGCTTTTGGGATATAGATAACCTCCTAAGGGCCTGTTTGGTTTGGATGGGGTCGAGGAAGATTGGGAGGTGTTGACCGGTAATTGAACGCGATTCCCTGTCAGTCCATATAAATCCTCCCGGGTAGGGTGTAACCGAACGAGGCCTAAAGGATGCCAGGGATAGCCCCTCCCACATTTACTCGTAATACAAAGATTGTTTCTCTACTGGATCTAGGAAGGGGGTTACGCTATTCGGTGACTTTAGGACAGCAAACGATGGTCCCACGCATGTTCGTCCGTGCTCCAGCATACGATTCACCACGAGGATCCGCTGGTCCTCTAGCTCCTATCTCCACCGGCCAAAATGTTGGTTCCCTCTCCTTCCTTTACGCTCCGGGGGCAGGAGGGGGGGCTCGTTCCTCCATTCTGTAGTTAGGGTTAGAGTTTGTCTACTATGGTGCGTCGTTCTAGTGGTGGGAGCGATGTACGGGCGAATAAATCTGCCTCAACTCTACTCCCACACCAGCGGCAACCTTCAAGGCCACATCTCGGGGTTGATGGCAACGTGTGCTTGTCGATTCTTCAGATCAGCAGTTTGGTCTTCTCGCCGTTCTTCAGATCGGGCGAGATCTGTTTCTTGACGTGTCTCTGGTGTTCGTCGTTGTCCATGACAACACTGGGATCGGGGCAAGGTGGATGCTCTGGAGCGAGGATGTTGGTCCGGAGGTGGTGGATCTGTCGTTGTTCCCTAACTTCATCGAGAGATGTCGTGGATCTTGGTTCAAGGAAGCACGGGGACGTCCCCCAGCCGACGTGCCCGACACGTTCCTCGTTGGTTGCAGCGGGCCTGTTCATCGACTCAAAAACCTTCGTTGGCGATGGTGCTTCTTCGGATATGGCAATGGTGAAGGTTCGGCGTCTCCTCAAACGTGTGTCTAGGCGGCGTTGAAGTGTGGCGGTGATACGTCCAAAACGTATCTACTTTCCCGAACACTTTTGCTATTGTTTTGCCTCCAATTTGTGTGTTTTGGATACAACTAACGCGGACTAACGCTGTTTTCAGCAGAATTGCTCTGGTGTCTTGTTTTTGTGCAGAAATTCAACTTTCTGGAAAATCCTCGGAATTTATATCAATGGGCCTATTTTACAAGAATACTCAGGGAGCCAGAAGGGCAAGCCAGGTGGAAGCCCGAGGGCCCCACACACCAGGCCGTCGCGGCCCAGGGGGGGGCGCGCCGCCCTAGTGTGTGGCCCCCTCGACTGGCCTCCGACGCCCTCCTCTGGACTATAAAAAGGTTTCGATCTAAAATCGCGGAGGAGAAGTCGAAGTCGCCAGAAACCCTCCAGAACGCCACCACATTGCGAAACTCCATCTCGGGGACCAGAAGTCTCTGTTCTGGCACTCCGCCGGGATGGGGAATTGGAGGAGATCATCGCCATCATCACCACCGACGCCTCTCCATCGACCATCCATGTTTCCCCCATCCATGTGTGAGTAATTCCCCTACTGTAGGCTGAAGGGGATGGTAGGGATTGGATGAGATTCGTCGTGTAATAGCATAAGATTATTAGGGCATAGTGCCTAGTGTCCGTAATTGGTACTTTGATGATATTGTTGCAACTTGTTATGCTTAATACTTGTCACTAGGGCCCGAGTGCCATGATCTCAGATCTGAACATGTTATTGTTTCATCATGATATGCATTGTTTTATGATCTTACCTGCAAGTTGTATACACATGTCGCTGTCCGGAACCAAAGGCCCCGAAGTGACAGAAATCGGGACAACCGGAGGGGGTGGTAGTGATGTGAGGATCACATGTGTTCACGGAGTGTTAATGCTTTGCTCCGGTACTCTATTAAAAGGAGTACCTTAATATCCTGTAGATTCCCTTGAGGCCCGGCTGCCACCGGCTGGTAGGACAAAAGATGTTGTGCAAGTTTCTCATTGCGAGCACGTACGACTATATATGGAACACATGCCTATTGATTGCTTTGTACTTGGACACCGTTTTATTATTATCTGCAAATGCCCTGCTATGATTGTTACATGAGTTTCTCTCATCCATGCAACGCCCGTCATCCATCCCTGTGCCTACATTATTTTAATCTTGCTGTTTACTAAAATCACTACTGCTGTCTTTGTTACTCTGCTGCTGTTATTTCACTACTGCTACTGCTATAAAACTGTTACTACTGATAAACTCTTGCGAGCAAGTCTGTTTCCAGGTGCAGCTGAATTGACAACTCCGCTGTTAAGGCTTTCAAGTATTCTTTGTCTCCCCTTGTGTCGAATCAATAAATTGGGTTTTACTACCCGCGAAGACTATTGCGATCCCCTATACTTGTGGGTTATCAAGACTGTTTTCTGGCACCGTTGCCGGGGAGCATAGCTTTATTTGGAAGTTCACTTGGATTGATATTGTTCGCTGCAAATTCTCCATCATGGGTAAAACTCGCGATCCTAAAGTCGCCATATTACCATCCACTACAAGAAAAGGTACAACTCTGAGTACCTCTGCTACTCTTGATTCACCATCTGTGATAAGTCAACTTGTTTCACCGCCGCAAGCTTCACTTGTTGGTACTTCTGCTGAATCTGAAAACTCTCATAATATTGATAATGTTTCTGCTGTGCTTGATGATAGTGGTTCATTGGGATCCTTTCTAGATGCTACATTTGCTAGGTCTAGACAAATTGAAAATACTAAAACTCCTAATGCCGCTACACCTGTTAATTCACCTGAACTTGATTATTCTAGTGATGATCCTGATGAGGATTATGTGGAACTTAATGATGATTTTATTGATAAATGCAATGCTATTACTGATGCAAGAAAAATTAAAAAGTTTCTCGCACAATATACTGTTAGACATAAGCTATCTCCTGATCCTAAATTTGCCACATCTCCTATATGCATTAAGGATAAAGATTATGATTTTTCTCTCGATCTATCTCATATAGCTATTGTTGAGAAAACACCCTTTTGTGGTACTGAAAAAGAAAGTGCTGTAGAACACATGAATGAACTCTCTTCTATGAGTAGCTTGTTTTCTGATGATGTTAAGATGCGTACTTATTTCGTTGCTAAAATTTTCCCTTTCTCATTAAAGGATGATGCTAAAACTTGGTATAATAATTTGCCTCCTGGTTCTATTAAAAGTCCAGGTGATTTACTTGATGTTTTCTTTCGGAAATACTTTCCTGCTAGTGCTCAACATGCTGCTTTACAGAAAATTTATAGCTTTGACCATGAAGATGGAGAGAAATTGCCTGAAGCATGGGCAAGATTTTGCTCTCTTATTAGGGCTCGACCTAGACATGAATTGGAAAAGCATGATTTACTTGATATATTCTATAGTGGACTAACCGTTGAGTCTAGGGCATATTTGGATAGTTGTGCTGGTTGTGTTTTCAGGAAAAGAACTCCAGACGAAGCTGAAGAATTATTGGCTAAAATAGGCCGGAATCATGATCATTGGACTATACCTGAACCAACTCCGACGCCAATATTGAAGAAGAGGGGTTTAATTAAATTGAATGATGAAGATATGAGTGAAGCCAAGAAGTCTCTCAAGGAGAAAGGTATTAAATCCGAAGATGTGAAGAATCTACCTCCCATAGAAGATGTATGTGAGATAATTCCCCCTTCATCCATGATTGAGGTAAACTCCCTTCAACGCTTTACTAGGGAAGATATTCCGTATTCAAAACCTCCTGCTCAATGCTTAGATGAGTTTGATAATTATATTGTTAAGCAAGAAAATTTTAATATGAGAGTAGAGAATCATCTAATGGAAAATTCTCAAGCTATTAGCAATTTGCATGATATTGTGGAGAGAACCTCCAATGATGTTAAGATGCTTGTTAAACATTTTCAAATGGTTCAAACTCAAATTGATCAACTCACTAAAGTGCAAAATGACTTGTTAAAAAATAATTCTAAAGAGAAACATGCTTATGAAGTAACAACTAGAGGTGGTGTCTCTACCCAGGATCCTCTATATCCTGAAGGGCATCCCAAAAGAGTTGAACAAGATTCTCAACGCATTGAACCTAGTGCTCCTTCTAAGAAAAAGAAGAAGAAACATAAAAATGTTGTAGAATCCTCTGAACCTGTTAATGATCCTAATAGTATTTCTATTTCTGATGCTGAAACTGAAAGTGGTAATGAACATGATAATGATAATAATAAGAATGATGCTTCTGATAAAGAAGAGGTTGAGGAAGAATCTGAAAAGCATGCTAAAAATAAAAAGTATACTAAAGAAGATTTTATTGCTAAGAAACATGGTAATGAAAGAGAACCTTGGGTGCAAAAGCAAATGCCTTTTCCTGCTAAGAAACTAAAATCAAAGGAAGAGGAACACTATAATAAATTTTGTGATTGGATGAAACCTTTATTCTTGCGAATCCCTTTGACCGATGCTATTAAATTGCCTCCTTATTCAAAGTATATGAAAGATATTGTCACTAACAAAAGGAAAATCCCCAATGAGGAGATTTCCACTATGCTTGCTAATTACTCTTTCAATGGCAAGGTTCCAAAGAAGTTGGGCAACCCAGGTATACCTACTATTCCTTGTTCTATTAAGAATAATTATGTTAAAACTGCTCTATGTGATTTGGGAGCTGGTGTTAGTGTTATGCCTTTTTCTCTTTATAAGAGACTTTATTTAGATAAGTTGATACCTACTGATATATCTTTGCAAATGGCTGATAAATCTACTGCTATTGTTGTTGGTATATGTGAGGATGTTCCTGTTCAAGTTACTAATAACTGCTTGATATTAACTGATTTTGTTGTGTTGGAAATGCCTGAAGATGATAATATGTCTATTATTCTTGGGAGACCTTTTCTTAACACCGCAGGGGCTGTTATTGATTGCAATAAAGGAAAGGTTACTTTCAATGTTGATGATAAGGAGCATACCGTCTATTTCCCCAAGAGGATTGATAAAGTATGTGGAGTTAATACTATTTCTAATGTGAAAACTATCAAAGTTGGAACTATTGATTGTCCTATATATGAGCCTAAAGAAGGATATCAAAGTCTTATGATTGGATCCATATCAATACAATTCAAGGTAACATGATTGATTTGAGGTTTATTTCTTCTTATGCTATGTAAAATTTATTTGGTGGCAAGACTTGATCAACCTTGTTAACAAATACTTTTTATATGCATAGAGGAGGTAAACAACATCTCTTTCTTCCTCCACTTGCTTTACTTTCTGTAGCACCTTTGATTTGCAAAGTTCCTTAGTTAATTAGAGATTTCAAAAATTTTCCTATCCAGTAATAATAAACTTAATGCCCAGAAATGTGCATTTTCAAAGTTTTCAAAAATTCACAAAAATTATACCGTTGGTCCTATTTTTCGAAAATGCACCTGGGAGCACCTGGGGATGACCAGTGGGGCACCCCAGGGTGGCACCCCACAGGCCGGCGCGGCCAGCAAGGGGGGCGCGCCACCCTGTTGTGTGGGTCCCCCTTTGCCCCACTTCAGCATCTCTTCCTCCCACACTCTTCTCTCTCCCGAAAAAATCAACACCAGCTTTCTCTCACTCGCGTTTTTGCTCAAGAGCTCAGGATTTTTCGATCTCTTTGCTCAGACCAGATTTCTGTCTGAAATTTGGCACATTTGCTCTCCGGTATGTGACTCCTCCGATTATCCAAGTAGAATTTTGTTTGGTTGAGTATATCTTGAATATTTTGCTGCTGTAGGTAGCATGTTTAGTGAGCTTGCATGCTTGTTCTAAGTTGTATAAACTAGTTTTGATGCATGATTAGTACTCTAGCAAGTTCCTATGGTAGTTCCCCTCAATTATATATCACCAAATCAAGTTTTATAATGTTTGTTGAAAATTTCAGAAAATGGAGTGGAATAGACATCAACTAAACCAACAAGAATTGGAGGTGCAACAAGTCATAAGAGTGAACCGCGAAGAGGGAGTATACCCCTCTTACTACCCGTGCACAGATTTCATGAGAAGTGCAGGAATCTTGGAAGATGTTCAGAATCTAATTTCTCGTGCAGGGTTGAATGATTTTGTTGACGGAGAACCATGCCAATATGAAAAATTGACTATGTCTGTTGTGCAGGATTTTAAGTTCAATTGGTCGCAATCTAACCCCATGGTTCAGTACAAGATTTATAACAAAACTGTCAACTTGCCATTCAATGATTTTTGTACAGCAATTAGAGTACCGCAATGGGGATCATGCGAGAAGATAAGGGGATCGCCGCGAGAGCTCTTAAACCTCTTCGAGATGATTTGTCATGGAAGGAGTTTCTCAGAGGATGGTGGTAAAATCAGTAGCATTCAACTCCCAGCTATCCGCTACTTTGCTTATTTCATTACTAAATGCGTTCTTGCCAGAAATAATGGTAGTAAACTATCTATCCAGGATTTAGCTTTTCTAGCTGCTGCACTGCAAGGTAGTAAGGCCTATAATTTGGGTGCATTGATAGCCTATAGACTTGCTACTAACCGTGAGAAGGGCGGAATTTGTGGAGGTCTCATCGCCTCTCGTTTACTAGCTTTGCATGGAGTAGAACCTCACCATCTTGATATTCAACTTTCCATAGAAAAACTTGACATAGTCTCCATGATTAAACATGAATTTGTTTCTGATTCATCTAATTTGGGTAACTTGTTTTATAAGATGACATTTTATAAGAAAGCTTGGAGAATAACTAAGAAAACTGAAAAACTAGTAAGATTGCCTGCGCCTGTTCTATTTAACCTTGATTCCAGGGAAGATTGGTCAGTCACAGAAGGTGCACTGAATGCACACATAGAGGGAGGAGGCCATCATGCAAGAGACAACACAGAGGAGGCCGAGGAACGCCTCGACTCGTCATCCGATGCAGCAAGTTCTTCGCGTCAACATTTTGGACATGTGGATCCTCCACGCTTTTCTTCTGCACAGGGACCTCACTATGACTATGCCATGTATGATCCACCGGTGTGGAACAGCGACCCTCGCTGGGGTTGAACTCCACTTAGGCCAAAAGCCTAAGCTTGGGGGGAGGTATACCAGCATCACTCATTCTTTGCATATTATGGTTGCTGGATACTTGTATATACTTGTTTAGTTTCTTTGAGTGGTTTTCTAATGAGAGGAAGATGATATTTGGGGAAGTGCTGCCTGAAAACAGATTCTGGACTGTTACCAAAAAAAATCTCAAAAATAGCCAGAATGATATTTTGCGAAGCCAATTTTTGTGCATGTTCCCCAGGCTGTTATCTAACTTTAATTAGTCTAACACTTTTTGATTTGAGCAGTGAAAGAATTTCTTAAAAATCGAGTACTGTACTGCTGTCAAGTTTGACGAATTCCTGCTGCTTTGTGTTTATGTGACTTTTCTAGTTTGCCATTTCTTGTTTTTGCCTTGTTTCTTTCCTAAAACACAAAAGGAACAAAAATATTTCTATTGTTTCTCTTCACCATTTGTTTATTTTGGTTTCTTGCATTTATTTTGCTTTGTTTGCTATCGTTGGTTTGCTATAAGAAAATCCAAAAAGATTTTGCTTTGTTTGCTTGTTTCCCTTTGTTCTTGTCCCAAATTCAAAAAAACCAAAAATATTTGCTGTTCTTCTTTGGTTTTGTAAAGTTCATTATGAGTTCAATGGTCTTCGGTGGCTGGAGCGTGGTTTTCATTTCATATTATCCAAGCTACACAAGTGAAAGGCAATAATGACGATCTACAACAATTGGATTGTGGTGAGAGGCTGGTATGAACTCTATTTGTTTTCATTTTTGTACATATACTCATCCATGTGAGCATGCTTAGTTGGTTCATGTGAGGTATATGTTATTTAAGAAAGTCTAGTAGTTCATGATCTCTCATGTTTAGCTCCAATTTATTAATATGAGTAGCATGTCATGGATGTTTGCTTGCATTGTTTATTCATAAGTAGGTATGACATTGTGGTATTCTCCTCTGAATAATTCATTTGTATAGACTTGGCACATGCTCACGCATGCATATGACTGAACAAAAGTCAATTAAGCCTCTATGATTTACACTGCTTCGGAGTTCTTGTATCACTTTTATGCCTCCGTTAATTTATTTTGCCGCAAGCATGATTATGACAGTGACTGCTCGCTTGATTTGTCGCTCCCCAGTCTATTGCTAGCCTTCACTTGTACTGAGCGGGAACGCTGCTCGTGCTTCCAAACACCTGAAAACCAAGTTGTTCCAAAGTGTCCACCATAAATACCTATGCATGGCATTTCAAACCATTCCAAGTAAATTCTCATGCGCTACCTTTAAAACCTTCAAAATACTTCTCAATTTGTGTTAATGTTTTATAGCTCATGAGGAAGTATGTGGTGTTTAACTTTCAACCTTGTCATTTACTCTTGACGGACTTTCATTATGGACTAGTGGCACATCCGCTTATCCAATAATTTTGCAAAAAGAGCTGGCAATGGGGTTCCCAGCCCCGATTAATCAAACTTCATTAATAATTCTCTTCACATGTTTTGCTCTGATTCATCAGTAAGCAACTTAATTTTGCAAATAGACACTCCTCCATGGTATGAGATTGATGGTAGGCACCCGAGGATTCGGTTAGCCATGGCTTGTGTAAGCAAAGGTTGGGGGGAGTGTCACTCATAATAAAAACTAAAGTACATGTGTAAACAAAAGAGAAGAGGGATGATCTACCTTGCTGGTAGAAATAACGTCCTTCATGGGAGCCGCTCTTGAAAGTACGGTTGGCGAGGTAGTTAGTGTACTCATTACCATTCGTTGACAACAACAAACACCTCTCAAAATGATTTTACTCCTGTTTTAAAAATAAAAAGGTCTAGCGCATGTTAATCCCTGCTTCCCTCTGCGAAGGGTCAATCTTTTACTTTTATGTTGTGTGTCCATCCTTTCTTTGAGCACTTTCTTGAGAGCACAACTGTCATTCTTAGTATAATATGCTTGTCCCAAAATATGATTGATTGTGGTATAACTTTGATGCTTTTATCTTTGAAAATCTCTATTTCCAGTCTTTCTATGAACTTCAGAGGTGCCTGAGCATTTATGTTTTGCTGATCAAATATGGGCAAGCGAGATACCACTTTATCATCCTCTTTTATGAACATTGCAATCCTGTTTATAGACATGATTCATGATGCTTATTATTAATTGTTGGTACCTTTCCATGATTGACATAGCTATTAGATGATCTTATTCGTATGTACCTTATTATGAACTGCCTAAGTATTAGCCATATCATGAGAATATTTACATCATATGAGTAAATGTGTTCGTGAAAGTTCTTTTATCGCACTCAGTTCTTAACTGAATTGCTTGAGGACAAGCAATAAGATAAGCTTGGGGGGAGTTGATACGTCCAAAACGTATCTACTTTCCCGAACACTTTTGCTATTGTTTTGCCTCCAATTTGTGTGTTTTGGATACAACTAACGCGGACTAACGCTGTTTTCAGCAGAATTGCTCTGGTGTCTTGTTTTTGTGCAGAAATTCAACTTTCTGGAAAATCCTCGGAATTTATATCAATGGGCCTATTTTACAAGAATACTCAGGGAGCCAGAAGGGCAAGCCAGGTGGAGGCCCGAGGGCCCCACACACCAGGCCGACGCGGCCGAGGGGGGGCGCGCCGCCCTAGTGTGTGGCCCCCTCGGCTGGCCTCCGACGCCCTCCTCTGGACTATAAAAAGGTTTCGATCTAAAAATCGCGGAGGAGAAGTCGAAGTCGCCAGAAACCCTCCAGAATGCCGCCACATTGCGAAAACTCCGTCTCGGGGACCAGAAGTCTCTGTTCTGGCACTCCGCCGGGACGGGGAATTGGAGGAGATCATCGCCATCATCACCACCGACGCCTCTCCATCGACCATCCATGTTTCCCCCATTCATGTGTGGGTAATTCCCCCGCTGTAGGCTGAAGGGGATGGTAGGGATTGGATGAGATTGGTCATGTAATAGCATAAGATTGTTAGGGCATAGTGCCTAGTGTCCGTAATTGGTACTTTGATGATATTGTTGCAACTTGTTATGCTTAATGCTTGTCACTAGGGCCCGAGTGCCATGATCTCAGATCTGAACATGTTATTGTTTCATCATGATATGCATTGTTTTATGATCTTACCTGCAAGTTGTATACACATGTCGCTGTCCAGAACCAAAGGCCCCGAAGTCAGAAATCGGGACAACCGGAGGGGATGGTAGTGATGTGAGGATCACATGTGTTCACGGAGTGTTAATGCTTTGCTCTGGTACTCTATTAAAAGGAGTACCTTAATATCCAGTAGATTCCCTTGAGGCCCGGCTGCCAGCGGCTGGTAGGACAAAAGATGTTGTGCAAGTTTCTCATTGCGAGCACGTACGACTATATATGGAACACATGCCTATTGATTGCTTTGTACTTGGACACCGTTTTATTATTATCTGCAAATGCCCTGCTATGATTGTTACATGAGTTTCTCTCATCCATGCAACGCCCGTCATCCATCCCTATGCCTACAGTATTTTAATCTTGTTATTTACTAAAATCACTACTGCTGTCTTTGTTACTCTGCTGCTGTTATTTCACTACTGCTACTGCTACAAAACTGTTACTACTGATAAACTCTTGCGAGCAAGTCTGTTTCCAGGTGCAGCTGAATTGACAACTCCGCTGTTAAGGCTTTCAAGTATTTTTTGTCTCCCCTTGTGTCGAATCAATAAATTGGGGTTTACTACCCGCGAAGACTATTGCGATCCCCTATACTTGTGGGTTACCAGGCAGCGGCCGCAAGTTTTGTCGAGTGCAGAAAACCCTATGGATAGTTCTGTATTTTTGTATCTTTTAGAGATCAATCCGAGTTTTCAGAAAATATGTTTCCTCCTGGTCTGTTCTTCGTATTTCAATTTCCGCGTTTGTTGGTTCATGGAACTCGATTTTCTGTGCTCTAAAGAAAAAAAACATACGATTCACCACAATGGGAGCGCCAGATCGATCGATTTGGTTGGTAGGCCGTGCGGCCAGTGTGGTGTGTGATGTTCCATCGCCTGCAGACACGGGAACTAGCCGCGCGTGGAGCTTAGAGCATCTCCACTCGTTTGGCCTCCTCACGCTGAAATTCGGACGAAACAACCGCCGGATTGGACGAAATAAAGTCGTGGGGAGTACCATATTTCCAGTCGTCCACCCGGAGTTCGCCGGACATAGTCGAAATTCAAACAAATTGTCGTCCCGCTACAAATACGACCAGTTGATCGGCACAAGGATCAGCCACATATCGGTGATCGGAGGAAAATTACACTGAAACAGGGGCGTCGGCAGTCCCGTCAGGCACGGCGGTGTCCGACGGCCCAGTTTCCTCACACGCCGTGGTCGAAGTGGCGGCCGACGTCGCAACAGTGGCAGTCGACGTCGTAGACGGTGAGGAAGATGAGGTAGGAGCCGGAGACGAAGAAGAACTGGCCGGAGTGGGTCGGAGGATGTCGGTGCGATGGCCCTCGTACCAAATCCTCGTCTCCTCGTCCATCAGGGCTGTGTTAACGCCCATCAGGAACGCCAAGTCTGTGTTCCTCTTCTTTGCCGCGGCCGTCTTCTTCAGCAGGGCGATCCGGGCACCTTGGTTGGCGAGCATCTCCCTCCACCTGCCGTCGAACTTGTCGTCCCTCCCGGCGGCGTGCGTCCTCGCGTCGGTCCAGCACTTGTCGAATGACGCCTGCATCCTCTCGGCGGGATGGCCCATCTTTTTGAGATCTTTGAACTTTTTCTGGCCGAGTTCCGGGCGGCCATCCGACGATCCTGGCGACGGAGCGTCGGGATTGTACTGTTCGGTTTTGCTCTTCGAGAGGCTCGTGCGGGTTTCCGTCCACTTCTCGCACTTCTCGATGCGGGAGTAGACGTTCAGGAACTTGAACGTCAATCCGGTGTCGTCATGGTACATGGCGAAAGCCCGGCGCACCTGGGATAAAAGAGGACGGGGAGACGGGTCAGCTCACGGCGATCAGTACATGCAGGGTCGACGGAGGATCCACGGCGCATACCTTGGCTTCAAAGTCTTCGTCGCTCACCGACAGTTTTTTGAGCTCCTCCTGTATGCCGTGCCATTTGCTGCACGCCATCTGTATGATCCCCCAATGGGTCGCCATGGCCTTGTCTCCCCGGTTCATGACCGTCTTGCTGAAGTAGGGATCAACGAGCTTGCGCTCGTCGAACGCCTGCTTCACTCGAAGCCAGTACGTGTCGTACGACTGATTCGTCCCGGTTATGCCGTTCACGGACACGGTCATCCAAGCTTCGGCGAGGCACTCCTCTTCCCTCGGCGTCCATTTGATGCGCGGTTCGGCCGGCGGCGAGTCCTTCTTCCTCTTCTTTTTTGCCTTCGGCAGGTTGGCGTCGGCGACCCCGGCTTGAGTTGCTTCTTCCTCTTCTTCTTCCTCGACGGCTTGGCTTCCATCGGCCACGTCCTCCACCCAGTCGTTGCGCGCCGCGACAGCTGCCGTCACCCTCGCCTCCTCTTGCGTGAAGAACCCCGGGCTCGCAGCGGCGGCCATGGAGCCGGAGTTGATCATCTCGTTCATCACCTCGTCGTTCGGCGCCGCCGTCGCACCGAACGGGAGTGGCCCTCGTCACAGGGCCGGCAAGAAACCCTCGTTCATATTACCGCCGGTGAGCTCGGGCGGCGACGGCGTGAACCTGGCCGTTTGGCAGTAGGTGCCCTCCTGGAACATGGCAGGCGACGCCGGTGAGAAGCTCGATGGGGAGAAAGCCGACGGGGAACTACTCGTATCTTAGATCGGCACTGGCTGGGGAACATGGCGGTGCCGCCGCCGCCGCCGCGAGCATGGCCACTGATGGCAAAAAGTGGTGCGCCACTGATTGCCTGTTTTCTAGTAGTGCATGCTCATGGCCATGGAGACCTTCCTCGCTTGTTCGTCCTCCGCCGCCAACGCCACCCTCTTTGCGTTGAGTTTCTTCTCCCTCTCCGCCCTGGCGCTTGTTTCGATCTGGCGCCGAAGCTCGTCCGCCGCCCACTCTGCGTTGGACACACCCGGCAGCCGCTCCTTCTTCAGCCGCGACTTCCTCGGCTTCGGCGGCATGGTGGTGGACGAGACAGAGGAGGAGGAGAATGGAGATGGCTACACAGATTCGGCGGGAGAGAATGGGGATATGCAAGCAAATTGGAGGGAAATCGACATGATTTGGCGGTCCAGTCGCCGACTACGAGGGTCCACACGATGTTTGGCGCCAAATTCTTGCGTCCGGAGTCCCCGAGCGCGCCTCGGGGAACTGGGGATGGCGTGGGATCGCCGGATGGATTAAGGGCCAAATCCGGACGAAATCGAGGAACCGGGGGCGCTACTGGGCCGAATTACGCCATCTAGATGGAAAAATCGTCGCTCGAGAACCTCGTCGGGGAAACGAGTGGGGATGCTCTTAGCCACGAGAAGCTAGAGGTGGTGCCGCTGCGCCACGCCGCGCAATTGGACGCCAACGCGTTTGCCGCGGCAGCGTGGTGCATGCTCTGGTGGCCGCCATGCATACAAAGCGCGCTCTGCTTCCGCCGGCTGCATGCCGCATGTAATCGTGCGCTGCCGCTTGCCCTGCACGCGCACGGCTCGGGCCAGACACCGCCGACCTGCATTGGCACCCGCGGCTTCCTCTATCATGCCAACGGCCGCTCGCATCCCTTTGAGCCCCCAACTCTCTGTCACGTGAGAGTATTGACAACGTGTATGTACGTAATGTGCTTCTACATGACTACGGGGTATGCGTACATATGTGTATGGGCAAAAGATTTAGAACTTATAAGGCGCCTTTGGTGGTTTGCATGCCCTCTAACCGGAGTTCCGAGAAACGAAAACGGTCTGATTGGTGCCTAGGCTCTCGCCTCCATGTTGTGGCCCGCATCATTCTTGAAGGTTATCCGAGATTCCGAGCCATGCCCAAAAAGAACTGCCAAATCGGCCATTTTCACGGAGCCAACTCATCTCACCCAAAGACGACAACGGGTCAGAAATGGCGCAAGCTCGTGCGGAATGGGGAAAACGGTGGGACAAACTCGCTCGGCCACCGCCCCGAATTCTGCCCCGCTATTTAGGTCCAGCACTGTCACTGCCCAATCCAAATCTATCATTTCCCTGTCCTTGAACTCCTCCACCCTTCAAAATCCACGGAGATGGCGGGAGCTTCCTCACCGACTAGGTCCTCCATCTGGGCGACGGCGACCGTCCACAGCGTGCCGACTTCTTCCTCTGCCCTGATTCCTCCAGTGGTTGTAAGATTTTCAAACCCTAGTTCTAGCTCAGATCTAAGCATATGGTTGATGTAGGTAGATCTGATGGCTTCGATCATAGTTCGTGTCTTCTCCCTTGAGCACGGCAACATTGGTCCTACACGGTTCTCCCTCGAGCATGGCAACGGTGGTCCCACTGGATTCTCCCGATACATCGGCGCTAAATGTTGTTCCTCTGGTTGTAAGACACATCCACTATTTCATCTTGTAGATAAGATCTATATGGTTTTGGTAGATGTGTCTCATTTGTTCGTAGATATTGTTTGTGAGTGTACCATGCTTAGCAATATTCTTGATAACGTATGTATGCAGCCAAACCTTCAATCATTTGAAAATCCATATTAGCTCCCCTGATATCTTTGGTCCCTCTGTCAAGAACATTGTCATGTCCTGGATGGAGCCTCCCTTTTTTTGCATGATCCAGCTAGGTATGAAGTCAAACCAAATCTTCTCTATGAGAGTTCATCCTGAATAGGATGTTTGAGCTTGTGAGGAACGAGGATGTAGCCATGGCTTTAGAGAGAGTCAGACGAAGAAGATTCTGAATAATGTCTTGACTTCACTGGGTTAGAACTGACCAATCTTCAGATGTACAACCACATAAGGAGGTGGAGGGCGAGGTGGAGACAAATATGCATGCTAAAAGTGGAAGAAAAACTTAAATGGAGCGACGACAACACATGCTTTCTAATTTATGATGAGGAGCATCTAAGGCAACACTTGTTGGTAAGTGTGGTGACCCTGCATACCACTGCATGTTGTAGTATGCCAGTCGTTGATATAACATTCACGAAGTACCAATCCGCAAATATTACATCCCTCAGAGTAGTACAACATAACATAGCAGGTCCATAACTCATTCATTTATTATTACAAGCAACATGTACATATCATCTCGGAGCTCCTCTTGGGTCCTAAGAGGGATACTCCTGGGTTCGAGGCGAACCCAACTTAACTTACAATATAAAAGTCTTACTAGGTTATACATTTATTCTCCTCGAGCAGTTAAGTACTAAGAGTTCGTACTGCTCGGATACTACTACTACTCGGTAGGTCTAAGCTTGATCTCCTCCGGAACCCTCCCCGGTTCCGTAGACTATGAGGTAGTCTACTCCTTCGATACCTCCAGAGAGGTCTGGTTCTTCATAGCCGATGACTTCGGCTCCTTCAGGGTCGTCGTTGTCCTCCTCCAGTCGATTCAGACAATCTAAGCAGGGGATTTAAGAGTGGTATGAGTACGAGCGTACTCAACAAGTTCATTATAGAAAAGAGGTGTTTAATGCACTAGCTACGATATCAGACCAGAAAGTCTAATACCAATGCAGGTTTTGATAAACATTTCTTCAAGAGGTTGCTTTTATTCAGAAGAACTATGTCCGTCAGCCTTCACCGGTTTACTAGAAAATCATGGAGTTCCTTTCCGGCAGCGTTCGCAGTTCCAAATCCCGGAACAGGGAGTGACAGGTCACGATTCATTACACTCTGCAGAGGTGTGTTGCTTTACCCATAAGAGATCTTAACCTTGGTGCCAACCGGGCAGCTTTCCCGTCCACAGTTCCTTCGGTGTGAGGCCCGGTATAAGGTCATAGCCAATCATATTCCTCCGCTACCTCGCACACCCACCCTTTGTTGCATACCCCGACCTTGGGTCCTCGCCGGTCCTCTTATACCAATTAAGGATGGACCCCGACCACGACAACAGTTCTGGGCTCTTACCATAAACTCCTTCGCCGGTAGCTGCAACCCATCATAGACCGCAATAACCGTGGGGAACTTTTGGCTTCCCCAGCCTACCGCTTGCTCCTCGGGCGACAAGTGTCTACGGACAATGCCGTGGGGAACTTTTGGCTTCCCCAGCCTACCGCTTGCCCCTTGGATTACAAGTGTCTACGGTAAAGCGCGTCCGTTGATGTACAAGAGGTGGAAATACGATTGACTATTCCTTCCCACTCCAGATCTTATGGTTAACACGGGTATTACGGCACAAGAATCACTGGACGACATTTGTTGTTTAATCCTAGATGGATATAAACCCTTGCAATGGAACCTCCACCATATCAACACAATCCATGGTTCCATTGCCCACCACTTAGTCATATTCATAGTTATGAAAATAGTGGTTTTGCCTTTTTATGCAATAGTGGTAAATATAGTACTTTGCAAGTAATTTGGTAAAAATACTCAAATGACATGAGCAAGTGATGAACTTGCCTAAACACTGCAAAGTGTTGCAGTTGGATGGTGTGGACTGACCCTTGTGCTCTGTTGCTGAAAAATAGCATCATTGTCCGATAAGGGCAATGGTTAAAGAAGCATTTATGCATGATTCCATTTTTAGGGTTTGTTCCCCCCTCCGGTGTCTTATCATTTTATATGAGAGGTTAATACTAAGAATGATTTAGGGATACTCTGTTTAGGGTAAAATACAACCTTGAAATGTTGTCAAGGTGTTTTTAAAGTCCAAAAGCATTTATGGATTTATTTTCATTATTGAAAATATAAGGTGTGATTTAAATGATTATTTTAATCATCAAATTTGGACTTAATCTTGTTTGTCTCCAAAAATTCCTTTTCATATTTTATTATGATAGAGAATTTTATCCTGAGTAGTTTTCATATTTTTAATTATCTTTTAGAGCTATTTATCATTTTCTATGCATTTTCAAAGTTTCAGGGTTAAATGGATTTGTGAAAAGTCTAAAATGCCCCTGGGCCCACTTGTCAGGGTGGCCCAGTGGTTAACCCTAACCCGAGCCGCTCGTACGGCTCGGTCGGACGCACCCATCCCCTTCCTCTCGCGCACGCGCTAACCCTAACTCCTCTGAGCTCTGGCGACTCTCACATCGCCGCCGCCTTCGCCGATTTTCTCCGGCTAACTCCGGCCATCGCCGGCGGTGAGATGGGGTGCATCTGAACCGCCGTTCGACGGCGCTTCAGATCCACCGCGTCGATCTGTTCTTCGTCGCCTCCTCGTTTCGCCCCCAACTCCTCTGCTCGCCTGGCCGTGGTGATCCGCGGCGATTCGTCGCCGTCGACGAACCTGGCGCCGTGGCGCGGCCGTGTGCCTCGCCGTGGTGATGCTGGGGCGCTTGCGCCCGGCGAAGCCTGGCCTGGCTGCGGCCTGGCGCTGCCGTGGTCGGCCCGTGCCGCCATGGGCACGCCGCGGTGCTCTGCTCCAGGTGTGTCGCCTCCTTCTCTCCTGTCTTCTCTACCCCTTCTCCTTCCTCTGGATGCCTTGGCATCCACCTTGCTGTGCTTCTGCTGCCGCGCCTCTGTGCTTTGTGCCATGCCTGCTCTGGTGCTGTGCTAGCTGATGCTGCCTACATGCGCCATGACTTCTAGCTGTTGTGCTTGTGCTACTGCTATGTGTATGCTGCTGCTGTGCTGCTGCCATGGTTCCTAGCTACTGTGCCGTGCTGTTCTTCCCTATAACTTGCTGTTGTAACTCATGAGCTCTTGCTCATGAGCATACTGTGATGCTATGCTCTATTTAATTGTTACTGATGTTGCTATATTACTCCTGCCTCTCCTGTGTGTGCAATTGCTTGCCCCTGGCTTGATCATGATGCATGATCCTTGCATTTAGCAAGTGCCAGTGTTCCTGGTGTGCTATCTCTGTGCTATAATTCCTGGAACTGCCCATTGGGCATTGTTGTTGACTAAACAGCACCATCCAGTGATGGTGTGCTTCTGGATACAATTGTGTTTAGCTCATTATCTTATCTGTGATGCAATTCATTAAGAAATGTGACTGTTTAATTAATATAATCATTGTATTGATGCTAGAGTTGATTCTAGCATGTTGTAGCATGCTCTAGCAAGCTTCTGATGATCTTGTGATCATCAGTTGCTTGTAAAAGTTGTTGTGCTTATTACTGTGCCTTACTGCTTCTCAATTTGTGATGTGTGTGGGTCACAGACATGTACTGGTGTGTGCTGGTGCTTGCTCAAGCAGTTGATGTTGCTTGCAATGATCCATTGGATCATCTGCAAGGCTCTGGTGCTTTGATTACTTGTATGATTCACTTATTTATATTGCCTGGATTTACTGAAATGGATAAGTGATGTGAACTGCTTGCAGTTGTGATCATTCTATTAGCTGTGGCAGGGCTAGATGGATGCCAACACTTGGTTGTGTACCCTAGCCCTCCTTTTGAACCCATCTGGGTGATGATAATTGTGCCATGCTTAATGGTTTGGGTTGTTTCAGTGGTTGAGGTGACCTTAGCAGTAATCATATACTGCTTTTGGGTAGCTCCCCTCTTGTTGGCTTGCTGTGGCTCACTAGATGCTTTCTGGGTGATCCTTTTGTTGGATTGCCAGTAGCTTTTTCCGTTGACAAACAAAAATAGACACAAGTTGTCTATCTGTCTGATGGTGTGCTAAGCCTTAGGTGCTAGGTGACTTTCGTTGATTGGATAGGATCATTTCCTTGATGGATTTCCTTGGTTAAGCCACTGTTTTGGTTAACCAGTGTTCCCTTGGTAATTTCCTATTTGCTTCACCCTTATTTAATTGCACCAACTGACTTGGTAGCCAGATGATGACACAAACAGGGTACTCAACCCTATGGCTTGTGTGTGTTTGATGCACATGCTTATTTATGAGCAAAACAGATGTTTGCCCATGATTTCTTGTGTATACCTCACTCCAGCTCCTAGATTAAGTTGTTGGTGTAGAGGATAGCTTCTATGATGTGCTTGTGCTTGCCCTGCTCCTCCTTGCAAGCTGGTGCTGCTTGATTAATTTCTGTGGTTTGCTGGACTAGGTTGAACAACAGTGGATGTTCTTCCTGATCTTGTTGTTCTTGTGTGTTCTTGCTGTTCTTACCAATATGATCCTTGTCGATGGAATGGTTAGGGTTTGGCTGTGAAAAGCTTATGTATGCCTCTCCTCCGCTTCTCTAGTCGACAGGAAGGTCTGGCACCATTTTGGTGACTCCCTGGCTGTGTATGTGTGCTGTTGTGCATCCACACATCATGGCTTGCTGTCGGGCATGCACCAAGGCTGTGTGAGCAGCTTGTGTGCTTTCTGGTTGGTACTTGGTCCAGTGAGTGGATCAGCTCGGCTGATCATGGTCATATCCTCTCATTTTCACTTTTCTTGCTAACCTGCCAAGTGGCAATGCCACTTGGCATAACCATTTGCTTGGTCTTTGTGTGTGTGTGCAGGGACAATGTGATGATCAAGATGAAGATCAAGATCATCTTGAGCAAGATTTCCATGATGATCATCTTATGTAGATTAGGATAGAACATTTAATTGTAATTTGCTTTCTTTTTCTTTTTCCATTATTCAATTCTTGTAATGTGTTGTAATATTTCATAATTCAATTCTGGATATTGTAAATGACAATGTACCATGTGTGTTGATCAATAAAGCTCCAATTTTCTCTAATGAGCTTTACTTAATAGATGTATTATTTATATTCTTGAGTATTTATAATTTGTTTAATGAATTACCTCAATTTTGAATTATGAGATATTCATATGATGTTTGAATTTGAAATTCAAACACAAGTTTGTTTGAATTCAATCATGCAACTTAAAGTTGTGATGCACTAACTCTCCTCTCTTCTCAAAACCCTAATTGAGCTAAGTGAGGTGCAAGTTTATCGCACTCTCGAAACCCTAACCCTGTAAGGTGTCGAGAGAGAAACCTGTCCCCCTTCGATGCAGTTTTCTTTTAAAAGCGCGAAATTTCCCCAGAATTTACGATGCAATGCACATCCCTTTCTAAAATCTACCCCTCGATCGTCTCTAAACCTGGGACATTACAGTAAGAGAGAAGTTTTTTATTGACTTGTTCAAACGTACATGTAGATCTGTTCTACTACATTATCGTTCTCAATCGCAGTGCTACCCGAAGCATATTGAGTTAGTGAACAGACTCGTAGTGATCTATGTTCAGATTAAGTTTGTCTTCACACCCAACCTTGTTAGTTAGAAGCAACTCTTCAAACAACAGATGCTGACTAAAGCAATCAACTACATCGCTAACGTATCAGAAGAAGAGAAAACTTGATGACATGTGATCGAATCGATCAGGCAGAGGAACCCTAACCCGCCGCCTCCCTCTCCCGCCCCCTCCCGGGTGGCGGTGGGGGCTCCTCCTCCCACAGCGCCCCTCAGCCACCCGCTGCCCGACGTCCTCAGCCGCTGCCGGCCGTGGCCTCAACCCCGGCGTTGGCCTCGGCCCTGGCCCCCGTGCCTCGGCCCCGGTCCCGGCCTGGCTCTAGCGGTGGTGGCGGCACACCCTCCATCAAACCGATGAGGGGGGGAAGAGGGTTTCCGCAGCGGCGTTCCATGGGAGGTGATGTAGCGCCGGTGGAGGAAGCCGGGAGGCACGACTACTTGGTCGGGGCCTGAGGCTCTCCATCGGTAGCCATGGAGGATTCGGTGGAGCGGTGGCGGCCTACGCCCCTGTAACGGCTCGCGGCGGTACGCATGATCCGCGTCGTTGTTCTCTTCCTCGGTGATCCGTCAGGAGGGATTGGCGGCGTGGGGGTGCTGATCTTGCTTTGTTTTTGGTGGCGGTCCTCTGGTTTCTCGCATGCGAGGATGAAGATCTTCCGGAGGTCAGTTTGCTTTGATCTGGCTAGAGAGATGAGTTCCGGAAAGCTCCGCTGGCGAATGGAACAGTGCATCTTTTGCCTGCAGTTTGCTGGATCGGGTAGTATTCGGTCGCGCGCACCCATATTTTTATTCCGACCGTTTGGTTCTAGAGGGAGCGGCGCGAAACTCTATTCTGTGTTGACATCAAGTGACTTTTTTGGTCCATGGTGAAGTCAGAAGAAGGAATATCATGAAAGCCGGATTGGTGGACTGGCTAAAGGAGGTTTGAGTCTCCATGATGCTGAGGGATCTGCATGGTCTTCTAGGCTCTGCATCAGTGGTATGCATGTGGAGACGATAGCACATGGGAAGTTCAGAGTCTTACCTCTCAGGGTGAAAACCCAAGGTCTGGCCTTAACTGGTTGTGTCTGGCAATGTTCTTGTTGGAGGCATTGTTTTGAGAGCGGAGACTATCTTCAGGGTGAAAACCTAAGACCTTTGGTCGGACGACGATGGCGCTGGTGCACTGTTCCCATCAAGGAGGCGTCGCTTTTGGAGAGTCTGTACTTCAGGTGTTGTCACGGTGATGGTTGTATTGCTGTTGTGCATCCGTATTGTTATTAGGGTGAAGCATTGTTGCAGAGGCTGAGTGTAATTGGTATCTTTTGATATTAATATATTCTCTTTATCTGAAAACTACATCGCTAACAACAAAGTTGTGAATGCATTCTTTGTAAGATGTGGTCTTTGTAGGTACATCAAAAAACATGCAATTTCAGTTAAAATGCATTCTTTGTAAGGTTTTTTGTATGTAGAGTACAATACAATGTCAGATTTTTTTCAGATAGGAACGGGTATAGTATAGAGCATTGTTCAGTGTTCAATGTTAACTCAGCTACATTATTTCATACATTAATAATTGTGAATCTCTTCATTAGTGTACGACCTGCAAAAAACATGCTGTTGTCATTCCTAGTGGAGATTCCAGCCCCATGCAGGGTGGCTGTTCAGAGGTATGAAGAAGAGTAGTCATTTTATTTCCTATTCCTTGCATTTGTTTGTATACTAGAACACTAATGGATTATTAGTTTGTAGGTCCTAAAATAATAGGGAGTAAAGACATTGATGAGCATTGCATATTCGGCAACAACACACATCACCGGAGTGCCAATCAGCCCTTGATTACTTTTGTGCCCGTTCTCCTGGAAACCATATGAAGTTTTTTGTGCACAAGATGACCAAATCAAATTTCATTACTACAAAATGAAAAATGGTATATAATCATGTATGTTTTACTTAAGCAGTACTGCTGTTTTTATAATTGCTAAATGTTTACAATTTTTTATTACGACAAAAATTGGTACTCACTTCACAACAAGGTACCTACGGAGGTACTCCCTCCGGTCTTTTTTAATTGACTCGGATTTAGTACAACTTTGTACTAAATCCAAGTCAATTAAAAGAGAACGGAGGGAGTACCTTGATGGTCATGTTGTTGTGGATGTTGATTCCTATACAAGCGGCAAGAAGTTTGAAATTCCAATGAAGATGGCAAAGACCACAAGGCATACACAAATGAGGTGTATGGGAGGATGTTGTGGATAGTTGTAAGATAGAGGAGGGAGACATCATCTTATTCAATATTCATCCGGGTACTCATTGTGAGCTTCATCTGCCGACTGTGTGTCTTCTTAAGGACGACAATGACAACGCGTGCGGTGGCTGCCCACACGTGCGCACGAGTGGGCTTGGGGCACAAGGTGACGGGAGGCCATGCGGTGGCGCTGTGTGGAGGCAACTCACGGGCAGCAGCTCTTTCGCTATGGTTTGTAAGGCGGCGGTGGCGTTAGGGTTCATAAGGCAGTAAAACGATTTGAATCGGCACACCTGATCGATGAATAAATTTATAGTGAGGTTTTTGGTCTAATATACTACACGTCTACACAACCTTTTTAGTAGTATATATAGTTAGGATCTAAGTTAAATTCCAGTTATATCCAGGAAAGTTTTAAAGGATATTAACAAATAACCACTACGGGAAAGCCAGCCTTTGCCGTGCTCCACTTTGCACGGCAAAGAGGCCTATACGCACGTTTGCCGTGCGTGCCCTCACGGCAAAGTTTGCACGGCAACGCCATCGACGGCAAAGCCACCTTTGCCGTGCGCGTGCAAGGATTGCACGGCAAAGCGCTTTGCCGTGCGCTTCCATCTCTGCCGTGCGCTGCAAACGCTGCCGTGCGGCACTTCTTTGCCGTGCGGCAGGGGGGCTGCCGTGCCCGAGGACTTTGCCGTGCGCTGCTTTTCTTTGCCGTGCGACCGACGTTGCCGTGCGCCACCCTTCGCTGCCGTGCGCGCCTTTGCCGTGCGGGCTAGCTCTACCGCGCACGGCAAAGCCCCCTACAGGCACGCCCCAGGAGCTCCCAGGTCTACAGGATGCCGCCACGTGGCTCCTTTGCCGTGCGTGTGCACACGGCAAAGTGACCAAAAGTCCTTTGCCGTGCGCACACGCACGGAAAAGGGCCCTGTTTTTTTTTCATTTTTTTGCTGTTTTTTGCTTATTCCCTGCATTTCAAATATAACAATTGACAATAAAGCATATACACATATAATCTTCAACATAACATCACCAAACACTACGGGAACACCACAAATACATCAAACACACATATTCATGCATACAATGCATTACATAGAGTCCATAGTCCATCCACACAAGTTACATAGAGTCCATAGTGCAATGTCCAATATTACAATCCATTACAAGCATACAAACCGACAAAGTGCACGAAGACCATGCCATCAACCTTGCCCTCCGCTTCCGCCGGCCTCATTGTCACTGCCTTGTGACATATAATCTATAAGGTTGATGGAATGAACATTTGCATTTGCATTTGCATATTGAACACTTGAACAAGTACAAGTAGCGGGTTGGGCACAAGAGGACTCACCGCGGTTCATGCTCTGGATGATGTTCATGTTGTTCACGGTGATAGGTGTACCCGGGGTCTGAGTGGGCGGTGGCGGCATCCACGGCATGGAGTAAGGTGGAGGAGCAGGAATACTCCCCGGTGGAGAAGACAGAGCCATCTGGCTCATCAGCCAGCTCATCTGTGCCTGATGCTGCTGCATCATCTGCTGCTGTTGTTGCATCTGCAGCATCATCTGTGCCTGCTGCTGCTGATACTCCAGAACCTGCCGCTCCAAGTTCCGTGCGTGCTCCTGGGCCGCCTGCTCCTTTTCTGCCATCTCCGCCTACGATGTGTCCGCGATGTCATTAACATTTCAATGGAAAGCATGTGCATGTAAAGGAAAGGTAGAGGCCGGAGGAAGAACATACCCGTAACCGCTCGACAGCTAGATCCGAAGCCCGTGGCCGGGCTCTACCTCAGGCTGGCCGCTCTTACGACCACGGCGGATCTGGCGGAGAGAGGGAACCGTCGCTGGGTCGACAACCCCGTCACCAAACCATAGGCGGCCATGCTTCAAGCCTTCTCCCGTGTCAACACCCGGATTTTTAAGTCCGAATGCCTATTATGTCATACATCGCAATCCCAGGAATATTGTGGTTGCGAGGCATAATAGTTAAGTATCACAGTCATCATTCATTACAAACCATAAGTCTTACAAATTGGAATCACATGATCCATATTACACGAATAGTTGATCTAGTGATCAATGAACAAACACAAGTTCATAGTTCAACATAGCGGAAGCGTAAGATACAAGGACTCTCTAGTCCACAGGCCAACGCTTGACGTCGGAAGGCACTTAGTTGTCGTAGGCGTCCTGCTGGTCATCTCCTTGGTCATCTTCATACTCTGGCCATTTGAATAGCCAGGGACAAAGCCGTGAGTACGTTGAGTACTCGCAAACTAATACTAATGTAAGTGCTAGACATTCTAGTATGGTTTGCTAAGCTCTAGTTTATTTGCATAAAGCTAGTTTTAGTTCACAAAGTTTGAGAAAAAGCTTATTCAAGTGCTAACTAACTCAAGTGGGAACATTAGTGTCATTCCCACCATTCAAGTGGTGATTTCAATTCAATTCACCACAAGTCATTTCACCATCATCCTTTTCAACATCATTTTAAAAGATATGACATCGGAAACTGTATGGCCTTTCCAACCGTCCGTAACCGTGGACGCGGCTATTCGAATAGGTTTACACTCTGCAGAGGTTGCACACTTGTGCCACAACATTTGATTTCATCCGTCGGGATTACCCCGAATCATCGTAACACAGTACGCGGATCATCAACCATAACCTTTCACTTACAAATCCTAGTATAAGCACCTCTCCCCATGAGCTTGGCCTCCCAGTGAAGACCAACTGTCAACCTGGGAACTGCACAGGGCTTGGGCCGGACATTCACCTCATTTCGCGTCATATCATATCATTTCTTTTGTGGTAGAGGCAGCTTTCGGCATAACCCCGATGACGCTTGTTTAGAGGGAACCCATATTAAGACGCATAAACTTCCAGTTAAGCCCTACCCATAATCAGGTATTGTGGGGGTACTTAATAATTGGAAAGGTATCGCATTCAAACCAACATCATTGTTTTATCAAAAATCACCATCTTCTCTTGTTCACATTCACCTTCAAAATCATTCAATGGAATGTATCTTCATTCCAAGGTTTCAAAAATCCTTCAAATTCACATTGTTCCCATCTAGAGTAGTCAAGTTTTAATTCATTAGCACTAGCTCTAATTCATGAGGGGTGCTATCTTGCTTTGCTTGGAAGAGACTAACTCACTACTCTAGTAACCAACTTGTACTTTGTGGTGACCCTGCATACCACTGCATGTTGTAGTATGCCAGTCGTTGATATAACATTCACGAAGTACCATTCCGCAAATATTACATCCCTCAGAGTAGTACAACAGAACATAGCAGGGTCCATAACTCATTCATTGATTATTACAACTATCATACACATGTCATCTTGGAGCTCCTCTTGGGTCCTGAGAGGAATACTCCTGGGTTCAAGGCGAACCCAACTTAATTTACAATATAAGAGTCTCATTAAACTAAACATTTACTTCCTCGAGCAGCTAAATACTAAGAGTTCGGGCTGCTCGGTTACTACTACTATTTGATATCTCTAGGCTTGTTCTCCTCCGGAAGCCTCCCCGGATCCGTAGACGATGAGGTAGTCTACGCCTTCAACACCTCCTGAGAGGTCTGGTTCCTCGTAGCCGATAATCTCGGCTCCTTCATTGCTGTCGTAGTCCTCCTCCAGACGATTCAGACAATCTAAGCATGGGATTTAAGAGTGGTATGAGTACGAGCGTACTCAACAAGTTCATTATAGGTAAGAGGTGTTTAATGCACTAGCTACGATATTAGACCAGAAAGTCTAATACCAATGCAAGTTTTGATAAACATTTCTTCAAGAGATTGGTTTTATTTCAAAGAGCTATGTCCGTCAGCCTTCACCGGTTTACTAGAACTTCATGGAGCTCCTTTCCGGCCGCGTTCGCAGTTCCTCATCCCGGAACAGGGAGTGACAGGTCACAGTTCTTTACACTCTGCAGAGGTGTGTTGCTTTACCCATAAGAGATCTTAACCTTGGTGCCAACCGGGCAGCTTTCCCGTCCACACTTCCTTTGGTGTGAGGCCCGGTATAAGGTCTAGCCAATCATGTTCCTCCGCTACCTCGAACACCCACCCTTTGTTGCATGCCCCGACCCTGGGTCCTCGCCGGTCCCATTATTCCCACTCACGGGTGGACCCCGACCACGACGACAGTTTGGGATCGAACCAAACTCCTTCGCCGGTAGCTACAACCCATCATAGACCGCAATACCATGGGGACTTAAGGCTTCCCCAGCCAACCGCTTGCACTTCGAGCGACAAGTGTCTACGGACTATGCCGTGGGGACTTAAGGCTTCCCCAGCCAACCGCTTGCCCTGACAGTTACAAGTGTCTACGGTAAAGCGCATCCGTTGATGAACGAGAGGTGGAAACACTTTTGACTACTCCGTCCCACTCCGGATCTTATGGTTAACACGGGTATTACGGCACAAGAATCACTGGCGACATTTGTTGTTTAATCCTAGATGGATATAAACCCGTGCAATGGAACCTCCACCATATCAACACAATCCATGGTTCCATTGCCCACCACATAGTCATATTCATAGTTATGAAAGTAGTGGTTTTGATTTTTGTGCAATAGTGATAACCATAATACTTTGCAAGTAATTTGATAAAAATACTCAAATGATATGAGCAAGTGATGAACTTGCCTGAACACTGCAAAGTTTTGCAGTTGGAAGGTGTGGACTGACCCTTGTCCTCTGTCTCTGAAAAATAGCATCATTGTCCGATAAGGGCAATGGTTAAAGAAGCAATTATGCATGATTCCATTTTTAGGGTTTGTTCCCCTCTTCCGATGTCGTTATTATTTCATGTAAGAGGTTAATACTAAGAATAATTTGAGGATACTTGATTTAAAGTAAAATACAACCTTGAAATGTTGTCAAGGTGTTTTTAAAGTCCAATTGCATTGATGGACTTATTTTCATTCATGAAAATAATATGTGTGATTTAAATCATTATTTAAATCCTTAACATAAGACTTATTCTTAATTGTCTTCAAAAATTCTCTTTGGTATTTTATTTAAATAGAGAATTTTATGCTGATTCTTTTTCATATTTTTAATTTATTTTTAAGAGCTTTAAATAATTTTATATTGAATTTCAAAGTTTCATGTTTTTATTGAATTGTGAAAAGTCCTTTTTGCCCCTGGGCCCACCTGTCAGTGGGTTGGGCTAGACCAGCTCGGGTCCAACCGACCCGCGCGGTCGGTCGCTCACTCCCGCACCTCGCGCCGCTCATCCTAACCCTAATCCCCTCCGCTCTCACTGGCGACCTGCGTCGCCCGCACCGTCACCGGCCGATTCCGGCGGTCTCCGGCCGCCATGGCCTACGCCATGGGGTGCAATCGAACCGCCAGACGACGGCGATTCGTTCTCTCCGCGTCGATTTGGAGCTGACGCCGTCCCTCGCTCGCCATCGACCCTCGCCGCCATGCCTAGGGTTCGGGATCCGCCTGATCCCGTGGTTCCCCAAGCTCCGGGTGAGATGGTGCTGTGGCCGCCACGATGGGGTGGTGCTGTGGCACCGCCATGGCCTGGCTTGGCCTGGCGCCGCCGCGCCCTGGCGTGTGCCGCCGTGGCCGCCATGGTGGTTGGCCAGCTCGACCCTGGTACGTCCTCCACCTCTTCTTCTCTCATGTGTGCCTGTTCTTCTTCCTCTCTCAGTAGCTCTAGCTAATGCTTTCCTCCCAATGGAGGGCCTGCCGTGCTATTGCTGCTGCTCTGTTGTGCCTAGCTTGCTGGGTGTCGTGTGCTGCTGCTGCTAGAGCTACTGCCATGAATCCTAGCTACGGTGCTGCCCTATTCTGCCTATTAGCTGGGCTTAATTCTTGCTATCTTGATTGTGCACAGTTCTGTGCATGTTCCAGAGCCACATGCTTGTTGAATCTTGCATATCTGGCTTGGAACCTTCCCTGTGCCTCTGTTCTATTTACTATTCTTGCCAGACATTCATGTGTATTCAATTTGGCTGCCCTGGCTTGATTACCATGTGTAATCCTTGCAAATTGGCAAGTTCCAGGGCACTGATATGCTGTCCCTTGTGCTCAATTTCATGTGTAAGCTTGGTTGAGCATTACTGCTGGTTAACTGCATGATTCAGTGATGAGCACCAAGTGCTTTACTTATTTATCTTGATCTAGGGGTTCATCCTGCCTTGGGTGTGCTTCTGGATACAATCATTTAATTATCTATTTGGTTGCCTGTGAAACACTTGTTGATTATCTGTGGCCAATTAAATACTTGGTCCATGCTCTGTTGCTTAGTGATGCTCTAGCATGCTCTAGCATGCTATGGCAAGCTCTGATGATCATGTGATCATCAACAGCTGATAATTGGTTTGCTTACCTGTGCCTGTGCATTGCTGTTACCTATTTATGTGTATGTGTGTGGCACAGATCAGTGCTGGTGCTTGCTCAAGCATCAGCTGATGCTTGCAATGATCCTTTAGATCATCTGCAAGACTCTGGTGCTTTGGTTACTTGTGTAGTTCATTTATCTGTATTAGCTTGCTTTATTAAATGGATAAATGATGTGAACTGCCTTGCAGTGATGATCATATTAATTAAATTAACTAGGGCTAGTTGGATGACAACCACTGGTTGGTACCCTAGCCCTCTACTGAACCCTACTGGGTGATGATGTGGTGGATTAAGGTTTTGGTTATGGGTTGAGGTGGCCCTGGCAGCTCTTTGATGCTGTCATGGGTAGCTCCCCCTCTCTGTGGCTTATTGAGGCTTGGTGGATACATCTATGGGCAATCCTTGTTGGATTTCCAGTGCTCTTTGCTGTTGACAAACTATAATAGGCACAAGTGGCCTATCTGTCTGATGGTTAGCAAACCATGTAGTGCTAGGTGAGTTGGGTAGGCTAGCTGTGAATCTTTTCCTTGCTGGATGCTTTGGTTTACCTCAGTGTTAATACAGTGGGTTTGACCATTTCTTCCCTGGGATGATTTCTTCTGGCTTAATTCCCTTTTTGCCAGCATCAAATGGTTTAATCACCAAATGATGATGCACACAGGGTAACCATACCCTCTGGCTTGTGTATATGTTATGCACATGCTTATTTATGAGCAAAACAGAGTTTTGCTCAGGTTGATCTTGTTTATACCTCACTCCAGCTCCTAGATGATTTGTTGATGTAGAGGTTTTGCTTCTGTGATGATCTTGTGGTTGGTTTACTTGCCCTGCTCCTCCTGGTGATCTTGTGGGGCTTGATTCAGTGCTGTGGTGAGTTAGCAGATTGAACAGCAGTGGCTGTTCTTGTGTTCTTGTGTTCTTGTGTTCTTATGTTCTTACCAGTGAAGCCTGTCGATGGATATGGCTTAGGGTTTGCTTCTGAAAAGCTTATATGTGGTGCTCCCTTGCTCTCCCTGGTCGACAGCTCTTGCTTGTCACTTTAGTGACTCACTGTGTGTGTGTAGCCGCATGCACACAGCCCCGTGAGCAGTGTGTGTGTGTGTAGACATGTGCTGTGCACCTGGACCTGGAACTTGACTATGGCATGGATCAGCTCGGCCACTTTGGTCCTATCTGCTCATTTCATATTTTCATTTGATTTCTAACCTGCCAAGTGGCTATGCCACTTGGCATAACTTCTTTTTGTTGTGATTTTGTGCAGGGATCAACAATTGATCACAATGGACATGGAGGTCATCAAATCCAAGATCAAGTGAAGATGATCTTGTAGTATTTAGACTAGGATACATCCTTGTACTTTTCTTTTTATTTTCTTTTATTTTTCAATTTCACCAATTCTTGTAATGTGTTGTAATATTCATTTATTTCCATTATGAATATTGTAAAGACAATGTATCTTGTGTGTTAATCAATAAAGCTCAAAGTTTTCCCTAATGAGCTTTACTTTATTATAATTGTTCATATTGTTTATTATTGATTATATACTTAATGAATTTCCTCACAATTGAATTATTTAGGTTAAGTATTTAATGTTTGAATTTTGAAATTCAAATTCAACATTGGTTTGAATTCAACCATGTCACTTTATAAATAATTCAATCATGCAAACTCTCCCCTCTCTTCTCCAAACCCTAAACTAGTTGAGTGAGATGCAAGTTTGTCGCACTCTCGAAACCCTAACCCTGTAAGGTGTCGAGAGAGAAACTTGTCCCCCTTCGATGCAGTTTTTGTTTAAAAGCGCGAAATTTCCCCAGAATTTACTATGCAATGCACATCCCTTTCTAAAATCTACCCCTCGATCGTCTCTAAACCTGGGACATTACAGCCTTTCCCCCTTAAAGAAAACTTCGTCCCGAAGTTGTGGTTGTAATACCTGAACAGCTCGGGGTATGTTTTCCTCAGGTCTTCCTCTTTTTCCCAGGTGGCTTCCCTCTCGGGGTGATGCTTCCATTGTATCTTGCAATACTTGATCGCTTTATTTCTGAGTTGTTTCCAGTTCTCCTCGAGAATCTTGGCTGGCTTCTCGATGTATGTCAAGTCTGGTTGTAACTCGAGCTCATCATGTGATATTGGTTCATCTGGGGTCTTCAAACATTTCCGGAGTTGTGACACATGGAATACATTGTGAACTTGAGCTAGCCTTCCAGGTAGATCCAATTCAAAGGCTAAACCTCGGTTCTGACTCAGTATCTTGAAAGGTCCTATATATCTAGGACTGAGTTTTCCTTTTACTCCAAATCTCTGGAGTCCTTTCATCGGGCTTACCATAAGATAAACCATGTCTCCTACTCGTGGCTCCCATGTTCTCCTCTTCTGATCGGCATAACTCTTTTGCCGACTTTGGGCTATCTTGAGCCTGTCTCTGATAATGTCAATGATTTGTTGTTTTTCCTTGACATAATCAGGGTTGAACTCTTTGCTTGCTCCGGCTTCGTACCAACATATCGGTGATCTACACTTCCTTCCATACAGAGCTTCAAATGGTGCCATCTTGATGCTGCTTTGGTAACTATTGTTATATGAAAACTCTGCTAGTGGTAAGTGCTCCTCCCATGATTTTCCGAAGTCTAGGGCACAAGCCCTAAGCATATCCTCTAGGATCTGGTTAGTTCTCTCGGTTTGTCCACCTGTCTGGGGATGATAAGCGGTACTATAGTCCAACTTGGATCCTAAAGCTTCGTGAAGTTGCTTCCAGAATGCTGATGTGAACACGGATCCTCGATCCGATACTATCTTCTTAGGCACTCCATGCTTACTCACGATCTCTTTGATGTAAAGATCGATAAGTTTCTCTCCTTTATCCTGCTGGTTTACCACTAAAAAGTGTGCACTTTTCGTCAACCGGTCCACGATTACCCATATCATGTCCTTCTTTTTATTAGTCATGGGTAGTCCGGTGATGAAATCCATCCCTATTTCTTCCCATTTCCACTCTGGAATAGGTAAAGGTTGTAACTTCCCTGCCGGACTCTGGTGTTCAGCCTTCACTCTCTGGCAGGTATGGCATTCCGCCACATATTGTGCTATCTCCCTCTTCATGTTATTCCACCAGAATAGTTCCTTTAAGTCCATGTACATCTTTGTACTTCCCGGATGTATGGAATATGGTGTTTGATGAGCTTCCCGGAGTATTACTTCCTTAATTTCAGCAATATCCGGAACGCAAATCCTTTTCTGGAACCATAATGATCCAGATTCTCCGCGGTGAAATTCTGATGGTCTTCCCTCATCTATTCTTCTCATCTCCTCCACGATGAATGGATCGTCCAGCTGACCCATCATTATCTCATTCTTCAGGTTGACATTCAACTCATCGGCTACTTGCAACGCCAATAATCCTTCATAGGCTTCCTTCTCCCAAAGTTGTATTTGGGCTTGACTTATTTCCTTCCTCAACTCCGGTGATATTTCTTGTTCCACTCCTCTGGTACTCTTCCTACTCGTATGCCCTGCTACAACATTAGCCTTCCCTGGTGTGTAATTGATTGTCAGATCATAATCCTTGATCAATTCTAGCCATCTTTTCTGTCTCATGTTGAGTTCCTTCTGAGTGAAGAAATATTTGAGGCTTTTATGATCTGTATAGAGCTCACACTTAGCTCCATAGAGAAAATGTCTCCAAGTTTTGAGTGCAAATACGACTGCTGCTAATTCCAAGTCATGTGTTGGATAATTCACTTCATGAGGTCTGAGTTGCCTCGATCCATAAGATATCACTTTCCGATCTTGCATGAGTACGCAACCCAATCCATGCTTGGATGCGTCACAGTATACGGTGTAGTCCTTGCCAACTTCTGGAACTGCTAACACCGGTGCCGTGGTGAGTTTCTCTTTTAGAGTTTGAAAGCTCTTCTCACACTCCTCTGACCACACGAATGGTGTGTTCTTCCTTAGCAACTTTGTCATTGGTCCTGCTATCTTAGAGAATCCTTCAATGAATCTCCGATAATAACCTGCCATTCCTAGGAATCCTCGGATTTCCTTGACAGTCTTGGGTGCTTCCCATTCTAGAACTGCTGCTACCTTACTCGGGTTGACAGCGATTCCATCTTTGCTAATGACATGACCAAGAAATTCCACTTGATCTAGCCAAAATTCACACTTGCTGAATTTGGCATAAAGTTGGTGTTCCCTTAGTGTTTGCAACACCAACCTCAAATGTTCGGCATGCTCTGCCTTGTTCTTGGAATATATCAGAATATCATCCATAAATACGATGACAAACTTGTCTAAATATGGCATGAAGATCTTATTCATGAGATTCATGAATATTGCTGGAGCATTGGTCAATCCAAAAGGTACTACAAGGTATTCATGGTGTCCATACCTTGAGACAAAGGCAGTTTTCGGAACGTCTTCCTTCTTGAGCTTTATCTGATGATAACCGGATCTTAGATCAATCTTGGAAAAGACTCCCGCGCCTCTCACTTGATCAAATAGATCTTGTATTCTTGGAAGTGGGTACTTGTTCTTGATTGTGACGTTGTTCAGATTCCTGTAGTCTCCGCTGACAAGGTATTAACTTGTCAATGCCTATGGATTGTAGGCTAGGGTTTAGTTGGAAGTAGAGGGCAAGTAGATCTCGAAGGTTTCAGCCGGAAAGTACTCGACGATTATGAAAACTAGGGTTTGTCAACAATGATTCGATGATCTCTGTGTCCCTCGACTCCCCCTTATATAGGAGGCGGAGCCGAGGGATTTGTGTAGTACAAGTTACATAGTCCGGGAAGGTTTCTAACTCATCCCGCAAGATTACAAATAACACTTCCTAATACAAATCTAGCTTTCCTTAAATATATCTTGGGCTTCCGAATCTTCTTATTCTTCGGGTAGTGGGCCTTCAATAAACCCCGGGTACTATCTTCGGCAGGCCCATTTGGGATGCCTATGTCAGTAGCCCCCGAGATTTTGCTTGAATCGTAGAGTCAGGGAAAATCTCCACTGTTTATTTTTATTCGACAGTTTCAACTTTTCTATATTTCTTCACATAAAATTCTATATTGTACAGGGATAATGGTAGTTGGGGCTAGTTCATCTGACGGATCAGGTACTAGTTAACTGCTCTCGTGGCAATCCTCAAAAACCTACTTCGAGATCACGTCCCTGGACATGACCTCGGGATACTGGTGTAAACTTCGACAGGCGCCGCTTAAGGTCTTACCATTACGTCAAGTCCCAAAATTTATCGAGTACCTAACGCGTCCGTTAGGATTTTTCTTCGTATCTGTTGATACGGATAAAAGTAGCAGAGCGCAGTCTTCGGCGATGCCACGCCCAGCAGAACGGATTCTGGGGTCTTACCTTCGCAAATTTGCGGCATTCAGAAATTGATCGCAACTTTGGCGTTCTGAGAATATATTGTCGAGTACTCTTTCGGCTGTTGGAATAGCACATTTTATCGAGTCAAAAAATGACTTATATTATTCTCCCGATGGGAGTATATTTAGAGTTAATTATAACTCGAAATATACTCTTTTGCTCTTCTATCTTTCTTTTTTCTTTTCCTTTCTTTCTTTTATAATTTCATCGGGCACGCGAACAGCGTTCCCGATGGGAGTAGCCCCCGAGGCTACAACCAAGGATTTGTTCTTGGTTGTAGGCTCCACGCCTCATGCCGCTATATTCTTTTTTTTATCTCCCGAAGTTTTATAATTCCTCGGGTGCGCGAACAGCGCTCCCGATGGGAGTAGCCCTCGAGGCTATGAACAAATTTTTGTATTTGGTCATAGGCTCACGCCATTTCTATTTTGTCTTTCTAGATCTTTTTCTTTTTTCCAAAGTAGCCCCCGAGCATTTGATCAGAAACTTGTATTTGATCAAAGGCTCAATCATTATTTGCCCATGTCGCCTTTTATGAAGCTGTTGAGTCGAATTTTTCCTTCTATCAAGATGACGTTGTTGCTGACGATAGCCACGATTGCCTGTCAAAAATTTGTGACAAGCCTTTTCTCGCCGCCATGCGGGCCCAATTAATCCACTATCTTGACACGTCGTGCAAGTGGGGGACACACGTCTTCCGCTTTTTCTGGCACGCACACCGTAACTTCCGCGATGTTGAATTACTTATTTACCCTTGATGCCACGTGGCTATTATCTGTCACACATTTTCCTTATCCAACGGTTCGTCGTTTCACCGCACCCCTATATAAATTCATCTTCTTCCTCCTTGGACACTTCCGCCCGCGCCGTCTTTCTTCTCTCATCTGCAAATTTCCCCTTGCAATCCACAACCTCCTGAGCTCCTCACGTCCAAACTGCGAATCCTGCGCCATTGTTGATGCCACCTCGCCGATTGACCAGGCACAGCACGCCGGAGTCCTCCATGGCCGCCGTGGATCTCGGAACGGCGGAGTGGGAAAGATCGAAGATTTCTGCGCAGGACATCAACATGCTGAGGAAGCTGGGGATCAGCAAGAAACCCCAAGCATTGCGCTTCCCCAGTGAAGAAAGTTACCCAAATAATGTGTTGCGCTTCCCCATAAGGTTTAAGCATTGCGCTTCCCCGCCATGCTGAGATTGATCTTTCCCAATGAAAACTGCTTTAAACGAGCACAAAGCCGCACATGCTGCTCGTGAACAGGGAATTCTCAAGCGCCTGAAATCGCAAAGTCGACGCATTCAAGGTAATACTATTGATCCCTTCTATTTTTTATGAGACCCGCTGTTTCTTGTTTTTGACCAACGTTTGTTTCCTGTGGCAGGCCAAACAAACCAAGAGTTTGACCTGGAAAATCCCGACAATGATCCTCTCCTTGACGCGCTTTCTTATCTGGAGCTTCATGGATCCGAAATTCGTGAAGGCGTGGCGAATGCTAGTGCAGGACTGTCGACGCTGTTCCCCTACTTCTTCCCGAAGAAAGAGGAGCCCCCGACTTTCCTTGCCCTTGCCCAGAGCTTCAATTCATCAGAAGACCTTGGACTGAAAATGCGCCAGGAAAACATGAAGATTGCTGTCGAGAGTACTGTTGCCCTGGTCGCTAACAGCCAACAAACTGTTGATTGGATGAAGGTTGGCGACACCAATCAGATAGAGCAGTCAAGATGGAGGTCGTTGATTAAGGCAGCCAAGCCCAACACGAAGAAAATCTTGGCCTATCTCGGGATCAAGCCAGCTTCAACTCCTAGCTCATCAAGGCCGGAGGTCTAGTTGCATGCCTCTTTGTTTTTTGCTTTTTCTGTCTCTTTTGCCCCTGTCGCCAAATTAGCTGTGGCGACAATTATCCTGGTAGTCCTTTTGGAGAAACTTCTTTTGTAATGCCTATGTAAATTTGTCTAGAAATTAATGAAATTCCCTCTGGCATTATCATTGATCCTGGCGCTTTCTTTTCCAGTTAATATTTGACAACTATTCGACCAATCCTTGCTCTGCCGATGCTTCACCTGCTTCTTCCTTCTCGAAGAAAATGCTAATCAACGATAACCCTCTCGAAGGTTCTTCAAGCAAACATTTGTCGGAAGATTTGCAAGAACTTCGACAACAGCTTCAATCCATGAAGAAACAAACTCTTGCGATGATGGAAAAATCTCGACAAGCGTCCGAGAGAGAGGAAATTGCTCTTCAGCAGGCAAAGGAAGCCATCGCTGCGAAGGATGCCGCTGTTGCTGAAGCCGCTGAAGCTTCTTCTCGCGAAAATTATATGCTTCAGCTAATGACTGATGCCAGTTTGGACATGACAGGTATGTTTCCCGCTCGTAACCATGTTGGATATTATTCTCCACCCTTCGTTGCTTGATGTTTTGTTTGATGTGTCAGGCTCGTTTCTGGATGTTGCTGCCGAAGACCAACGTGTTGAGGCTCGAACTACTGTTTTGTTGAGACTGGCTGCGCAACACGGGTCTAATTTTTTGGGTTACTCCTGAGCGCACCCGCCAGATCATCAGATTTCAAGATCGCGCGGCTCAGGTCCGCGATTTCCTTGACTTTTGTACGAAGACTTTATTTTTAGTTTATGGGACCATGTTCCCTCGGAACAAAATGCCAGAAACCCTTCCAGCTTTAATGGAGAAATTTCGAGATGCTCCTCGAATCCATGGCTTTGTGCGAGCTCAACTTTCTGCTGGCGCAAGATTTGCCATGATGATGATAAAAATTTGTCATCCAAAATTTCCCATAGATCAAATCGTTCCTACTTGCCTGGCGAAGATGGCAAAGAAGAAAAGAAATGTGGGCAAGATTGATGATTTGGTGACTCCTGTTGCTGAAGATATGATGGATGAGCTTCTTCGGATGGATTCTGAGTTCTTCGTGAAGGGAAGCTATGCTGAACATAGTACTCGTCCTTCTACTGAGCGGATAACCATAGATCATGTGCTAGGTTTCCCTTGAAAAACTTTTTTCTCTTCTTTGCTGTATTTCTATCATTGATATATTTTTGTGTATTTGTAAACACAATCTATATTGTCAAGCTGTATTTTTGATCACTAAATCCCCGAGCTTTTGGCTGGAGTCTATACTGTTTTTCTATCTTGGAGGTTTTTCCTCCTTTCATAATAAGATATCTCTGTTTTTTATTGGTGGGTTGGAAGCCCCCGAGTGTCGTGGTATCACAATTCTATATTTTTGTTGTGAGGTTTTTAGACCAAGGCAATAAGTTTCTTTTGCGCATACACTATGTTTATGATTTTATTAACTTCCAATATTTGGCGAGGTATTTAGTGTACCAAGGCGAAATATTTTGGTAAGTCTAATATGTCTATATTGTATGTATTTTGAAAACTTGAAGGCATTGAGCCCCCGAGTGTGTCGAAGAATAAGAAATATATCTCCACTATCTTTATTATATTGCAGCACCGCGAGCCCGCCTCATTAAAAACCTTTCCGGCCCCACTCGGTGCCCCGAAAAGGAAAAGAGTGCGTCTGAAAACTCGCGGGCGTTTCAGTACATTGTATTTTTACAGAAGAGGACTATATTTCGACTCTAGGCGTAGAACCGCCTGAGCTGTGCTACGTTCCAGGGGTTTTTCTCGGGAACTCCCGTCTTCTTGTCCTTGATCCTGTATGCGCCTCCGTCGATGACTTCTGTGACAACGTAAGGTCCCAACCATGGCGACTCAAGTTTTTCAGTGCGCTCTTGATTGAGTCGCAAAACTAAGTCTCCGACTTGAAAAGATCTTGGTCTCAAACGTCGACTGTGGTAATTTTTCAGGTCCTGCTGATATTTGGTTACCCTTGATAATACTTCGTCTCTAGCCTCGTCGAGTGCGTCGACGTCGTCTTCCAATGCTTTCCTGGCAGCTTCTTCATTATACTCTGTGACTCTAGGGGAGTCGTGCTCTATTTCTATTGGCAGTACTGCCTCTGCTCCATGGACAAGGAAAAACGGGGTCTCCTGTGTCGCTGTATTTGGTGTTGTTCGGATGCTCCATAACACACTTGGTAGTTCTTCTGGCCAGGTATGTCGAGCTTTTTCCAGTGGTCCTAATAGGCGTTTCTTTATGCCATTGCAGAAGATGCCATTGGCTTTCTCGACTTGACCATTGGTTTGAGGATGTGCGACTGACGCGAAGTGCAATTTGATGCCTACCTCTGCACAGTACGCCTTGAACTCCTTTGACGTAAAGTTGCTGCCATTGTCTGTAACGATGCTATGAGGTACTCCAAATCGAAAGACGATGTCCTTCACGAATTTTATTGCTGATGCTGCATCCGGTGAATTTATCGGCTTTGCTTCTATCCACTTGGTGAATTTGTCGACAGCAACCAGCAAGTACTCATATCCTCCTGGCGAAGCTTTATGCAATTTGCCCACCATATCAAGTCCCCATTGGGTAAAGGGCCACGACAATGGTATTGGTGTTAGTTCTGCTGCTGGAGAGTGAGGTTTTGCGGCAAACCTTTGACACGCGTCGCAAGTTCTCACTATTTCCTTGGCATCCTCAATTGCTGTCAGCCAATAGAATCCTGCTCGAAAAACCTTGGCTACAATAGCTCGACTACTTGCATGGTGGCCACTTATTCCTTCGTGTACATCCTTCAGAATTATTCTTCCTTCTTCGGGTGTGACACACCTTTGCAGGACGCCTGATATACTTCGCTTGTATAATTCCCCTTTGACCACTGTAAAAGCTTTAGATCGTCGAATAACTCGCCTGGCCTCAACTGGATCATCGGGTATTTCTTTCCTGAGGATGTATGATATATATGCTTGCATCCAAGGAATTTGTACCATCATCACAAGCTCTTGGTCCTCTTCATCCTCCGTGGTTTCTTTGAGGGGTGCCAAAGTTTTCTCTTCTTTTGCTTTTTTCTGCACCTTTTTTGGCTTCGTGGATCTCTCCGCTATTTCTTCCCAAAATACTCCTGGCGGGATTGAGAGGCACTGCGACCCGATGTTTGCGAGAACGTCGGCTTCATCATTGCTCAGGCGGCTGATGTGGTTTACTTCGCATCCATCAAACAGCTTCTCGAGCTCATTGTACACCTCCTTGTATGCCATCGTGCTATCATTGACTGCGTCACATTGGTTCATAACTTGCTGAGCCACCAATTGTGAGTCGCCAAAGATTTTTAGTCGAGTTGCACCGCAAGCTTTCGCCATCTTCATCCCGTGTATGAGGGCTTCATATTCCGCTTCATTGTTAGATGCGTTAGGGAACGTCATCCGAAGGACGTATTTCAACTTGTCGCCTTCAGGTGATATAAGTACTACTCCTGCGCCAGCTCCTTCTACCCTTTTGGACCCATCGAAGTTCATGGTCCAAGTTCTCGACAAATCTGGAGGTCCCGTGTTTTGTAGCTCCATCCACTCTGCAATGAAATCTGGCAGAACTTGCGACTTGATTGCCTTTCTTTTTTCATACGTGATGTCCCGAGGGGAAAGTTCTATTCCCCAAAGGGAGACACACCCTGTAGCTTCTGGATTGTTCAGTATATTTGAGAGAGGTGCTTCATTGACTACTATTATCGGGTGTGCCGAAAAATAGTGGCGCAACTTCCTTGCCGTTGCAATTACTCCATATGCTAGCTTTTGGTACTGCGGGTACCGCTGTTTTGAAGGCGACAGAACTTCACTGATGAAATATACTGGCCTTTGCACTCCATGGAGTTTTCCTTCCTCTTCTCTTTCAACGACTAACACCGTGCTAACCACTTGGGGCGTGGCTGCAATATACAGCAGGAGCGGTTCCTTTTCCTTCGGTGCCACTAAAATTGGTGGTGTCGAGATTGTGCGTTTCAAATCCTCGAAAGCTCTGTCGGCCTCTTCGTTCCACTGGAATTTATCTCCTTGCTTTATCAGAGCGTAAAATGGTAGCGCTTTTTCTCCCAGCCTGGCTACGAATCTGCTTAAAGCTGCGACTCGCCCAGTTAACTGCTGCATTTCTTTCAACTTTGTTGGCTTCCTCATTGTTATGATAGCTTGTATTTTGTCGGGATTTGCTTCAATCCCTCTTGCTGAGACTAGAAACCCCAGAAGTTCTCCTGCTGGGACGCCAAAGGAACACTTCATCGGGTTCAGCTTGAGGCAGAATTTGTTGACGTTGTCGAAGGTTTCCTTGCGATCCTCGATCAGTGTTGCCCCCTTTTTGACGTTATGACGACATCGTCGATGTATACTTGCACGTTTTTCCCAATCTGTGTCGCCAAACACTTCTGCATCATCCTCTGATATGTTGCTCCCGCGTTTTTTAAACCGAAAGGCATTGTTCTATAGCAGAACACGCCGTAAGGTGTTATGAACGCTGTTTTGGCCTCATCGTCTTCTTTTAGTCTGATCTGATTATAACCAGAGTATGCATCCAAGAAGGAAAGACGTTCGCATCCTGCCGTGGAGTCGATGATTTGATCGATCCTTGGGAGGGGAAAGTGATCCTTAGGACAATGTTTATTGAGACACGTAAAGTCGACGCACATGCGAAGGACTGTCGTGTGTTTCTTCGGCACCATCACTGGGTTAGCTACCCATGTGGCTTCTGTAGATATCTCTTTGATAAAACCAGCTTCCTTAAGTCGATTTACTTCTGATAGCATAGCTTTGCGGTTTGGTTCCAAAAAATGCCGCAGAGGTTGTTTGATTGGTCTCGCTAATGGATCCAAGTTTAGGTGGTGCTCGGCAAGTTCCCTGGGTACTCCTGGCATGTCAGCTGGACACCATGCGAAGATTTTCCAGTTCTCACGGAGGAACTTGATGAGCGCGCTTTCCTATGCGAGGTCCATGTCGTTTGCGATGGATGTCGTCTTTTTCGGGTCTGTCGGGTGAATCTGCACCTCCTTAGAGTTTTTCTCGGTGTTGAAAGTTGATTCTTTGTTTGGTCTTCCAACGTCTGGCAGCACGTCGTAGTCAGTCATACTCCTTGACGCCAGGTACTCGGCTTGCATCCCGAAAGTTTCTGATATCCGGTGAAAATCCTTATCGCACTTATCGGCTAAGGCGAAGCTTCCTTTGACTGTGATTGGTCCTTTTGGTCCAGGCAACCTCCACAACAAGTATGTATAATGTGGCATCGCCATAAATCTAGCATATGCTGGTCGTCCCAACAGAGCGTGGTATTGCGACGGAAAATCCACGACTTCAAATTCCAGCCTCTCGATTCTATAATTCTCTCGGGTTCCAAACTGAACGTCGAGATTGATCTTTCCCAATGGATAACTTGGTTTCTCTGGTGTGATACCATGGAACCTTGTGTCTGTTGGCTTCAAGTTTGCTAGGGATATGTTCATCTTCCTTAATGTATCTGCATACATAAGGTTTAAGCTGCTGCCGCCATCTATGAACACTCGAGAAACATCAAATCCCGCGATTACAGCTGGTAAAATAAGTGCTGACTGCCCTGGTCGAGGAACTTGCTGCGGATGATCTGCTATGGTGAAGCCAATATCTTGCCCTGACCGATTAAGATACTCGACAGTTGGTGGAGGCATTTTTTCTGCCATAAACACCTGTCGTGAGATTACTTTCTGAGCTCTGTTGGATGGCCTTCCTTTCTGAATCATTGACACTGCTCCGTTAGAGTTGGGATCAACATAAGGTGGTGGTGGAGGTGCTGCCGCTATTCTGAGCTGATGTCGATTGTCTTCTGTAATCGCGGGAGGTGGTGGCAGGTGAATCTCGCTCCTGGGTTCTCGAGGATTTCTCTGTGCTGCCCGAGCGTTAGCGTTCTCTCCATACCTTAGCATTGCCTGGACATTGCGACAGTCTTTCTGCAGGTGCCCCGACTGTCTTTTCCCGTTGCTGTCGAGGAAAAAGTGCATCTGACACGGCCCATTCATCATTTCTTCGGGGGAAATGTTGGGGGGATAACCCCCGGTATGCCAAAGGCATGCCAAACCGGATGGTTTGAGCCATCAAGATACCGGTTTTAATGTTCTTACCGGAAGCCTAGTAGGAACCCGGGAGAGCAAAGCTAAGCCGGTATCCCCAAAGGGGTATGCCGGAACCCGGTAAAGAAGATACCGGAAAGGAGAGCCTGTCGGCAGGACTGGTCAAAGATTCTCTTCAGAGCAAGAAGACAAGGATGAGCTAAGCAAAGCAACTTTATTCGGAGCCCTGGCGCCAAAGAGAGAGGTGACGGAGAAAGAAGCCGGAGGACGTCAGCTTCTATGATAAAAGAAGGCCCCGGTGTCATCTATGATTAAAGTAGCTTTGTACAGTAACTCTGTAAAGTAGTTTGTCCAGTCAAAGATGCCATTAGGGTTTCTTGCTCTGTAAGCCACCCTCTCCCCTATATAAGGAGAGGGGGCAGCCCTCCTTGCGGGCACGATGAGATAGAGGTAGACAGAACTTGTAACCATGCTGTGATCAATGAAGCTAGCGATCTAGTAAAGAGTTCTTCCTCTTGTCTCTCTTCTTGTATACCGGTCTCTGGCTGTGTTCTTGAGGAAAGCATCCGGAAGTTCTTCCCATCTAATCGCAAACCCTCCCCCGAATCCTCTTGTGTCCATTCGGCCCCAATCTAAGCCATCCTATGGCATCTGCTCGTTCACCACGACGACAGTTGGCGCCCACCGTGGGGCATGAAGTGGCGCTTGATGGAGTTCACATTCGGGCGGGCGTCCTCGAGATCTCCGGCGAGCGTACGGTGTCCGCGTTGGTGCAGCGCATCTACGCCATGGACTTCATCAACGACAACGCGGGCTGCTTCGCCAACGGCGGCGTCTTCCCCAAGAACGGCCGCATCATCGAGTTCGGCAGCCACCGCGTCTACTTCGGCACCGTCCCCGTGCGCCAGCGCCTCTCGCCGGTGCTGGTGGCACCGGACCCGCCAAGATGGCTCTGTGCTGGCCGCGCCACCGGCAGCGTCGAGGTAATGATGACCGGTGTGGCTGGTGCAGGAAAGGAGGTTGCGGCTGAAGGTGCCGGTCGCGCGGTTTCGACCCGTGCGGCTAAGCCACCGCTGGAGCGCGGCGCAGGCGCAGCGGGAGCATCATCCGCGCCACCGGAGATACCGCTCCAGGCGGCGATGAACGTCCTCGCCACCCCCATCGCGCAGAACATCGACCCGGCAGCGGCTCAGGCGGAGCTGGAGGCGCAGCGCCAGAAGATGCTGGAGAGCGGCAAGGACATCGTCAGGGCGCAGCGCGAGCTGAACCTAACCGTACGTGAGTATAACGCTGCCCATGGCTTTGCTTCTGTTAGCGCGCATGCTGCTAGGATGCCGTAGAACCGGCTAAAAGCTCGCAACCTAGATCAAGATTTGCGCAAAGAGATTCTTACCGGCAAGAGTGCCTCTGCATCTGTTAGCATCGTGGAAAAGCCTAAGTATAGCAGCCCGGATAAAACTATAAAAGCTGCTAAAGCTGCCGTAGAGCTGTGCGAGTCGCTTTCCGGAGAGGCTTTGGCAAAACAGCAAGAGCGTGTTAGAGAGCTGCTGGAAACTATTGAGCAGCAAAATGCTGAGCAGCTGGCTAAGCTGAACAAGGCCGCGGCCTCAAAATCCGCGCGTTCGACAAAGAATGCCGGTAGCAAGTCCCATGGGCACGCATCGTCCCCCCATCCGGATAGAAGGAGAGAAAAAGAAGTAAATGCGCAACAGATGACTGTGTACGATCCGGTTCTTGCCGGAAAGCAACAAGCCGGGCAACATGATGCCGGTAGAAAAAGCCAAGGGGCAGAGCGAGGCTACGCCAGAGGCTATGCCGGAAACAACCATGCCGGTAGATATGAGACCGGGCAAAACTATCGAGCTGCAAGGGTAGCGTACGATGAGGAGGAAATAGATCCCCCAAGGTACCGGCAGGCAAGGGCCGCGGTACCGGAATGTTATGATGAAGCCGATTCTGCAAGACCGGCAGCATACCGAAACCAATTGGGAGAACGCCTGGGAGAGAGATACTTACCGGAACGGGATGCGAGGCACCGTCCGGATAGAGTGTACTTGTCAGAAATGATCGAGGAGGAAGGTCCTCCAGGTCCAAAATGCTTTGGCCCAAGGATCATGAAAGAAAAACCACCAGTTCGCAACTTTATGTTGCCCCGTGACACAAAGACATACGATGGCACCACGAAGCCGGAAGACTGGCTCGCGGATTACGTGACCGCAGTGTACGTTGCAGGCGGTGGAGGAACCGTAGCAGGAGGAGGAAACCGGCGTTGGGCCGTGAGGATCATACCATCGTTTCTGGTTGGACCGGCAAGAATTTGGCTAAACAACTTGCCGGCAGGAAGCATAAATGGCTGGCTGGATTTTGAGGAGGCTTTTGTGAGCAATTTCAGCAGCACCTATCAGAGGCCAAACAGGCCGCAGCAACTTGCTCTGTGCAGGCAGCGCCCGAATGAAACAGACCGGGATTATCTGGCCCGGTGGAACACCACAAGGAACTCCTGTGAAGGGGTAATCGAGGCACAAGCCATTGCTTGGTTTAGCAGTGGATGCAGAAGAGGTTCACCGTTGTGGCAAAAGTTGCAGCGCAACATGCCAACAACGCTGGCAGAGATGATACGTGTGGCGGATAGCTATGCGTTGGGAGACCCAACGCAGCCGGCAGTGCAACCGGAGCCGGAACAGCTGCGCCACGAACAACACCGGGATAACCGGAACAACAAAAGAAGGGAAGTTGCTGCGGTGCAGGAAAACTCTGAGGCCAGCGGCAGTCAGAGGCAAAAAACCGGATCGCAGCCATGGGCTGGTCCTAAGAAACGATGGGTGGAAAAGAAACCCTGGGTCCAGAAAAGAAACTGGCAAGAACCCGCAAAATACACCATGGAAGCTGCCATGGATCAACCTTGCCGATGGCACACACCGAATCCGGCACACCCGTCAAACCATCTGACGAAGGATTGTACCTGGACCAAGTACTTGATGCAAAAGGGGACGGTAAAAGATGCACAGCCACCACAAGACATGCCACGGCAGCAGCAACAGCTACCGCCACCACCGCCACTCACCGGGGCAAACGCCTTACCGGTGCAGCCAAACCGGCAGCAGTACCAGCAAGTTAACCGGGTGGAGCAAAACGATAACCAACCACCTCCGCCGGCACCTTTAGGCCGGAATGTTTATGAAGATCCGCATCTGTGCTGTGTTGTCTTTGTCACTGAGCCAACAGACAGGCAAAGTGTGCACCGTCGCTCCATGGAGGTCAATGCTGTGATGCCGGCAGTTCCCAAGTACATGATGTGGTCCAATCAGGAAATTACCTGGTCATCAAAGGATCACCCTAAGATCATGCCGAATCCGGGTGGATATGCTCTTGTTGTGGACCCAATCATGAAGGGGCCACAAACTCGAGTGAAGTTCAGCAAGGTGTTGATAGACAATGGCAGCAGCATAAACATCATGTACAAGCACACCATGCATACGCTGGGCATAACAGAAAACATGCTTCAGCCAACGCGCACGACGTTCCACGGAATCGTTCCTGGCTTGTCCTGTGCCCCGATAGGAAAAGTTCGGGTGGACGTGGCATTTGGAGGACGTGACAATTGCCGGGTGGAAAATCTGGAGTTTGAGGTGGTGGATCTAGACAGTCCCTACCATGCATTGCTGGGGAGACCGGCATTGGCAGCCTACATGGCCACAACTCATACGGCTTACCTCAAGATGAAGATGCCGGCACCTCGTGGACCATTGACTGTGGTGGGAAACTATAAGGTCTCACTGGAAACTGCATCTGCCGAATCGAACCTAGCGGAATCGCTGGTGATCGCGGAGGAAAAGAAAAGAATGCAGACAGCTGTTGCGCTGGCTCAGTCCTCACAGTTGAGCTTAGCGGCAATGAGTGAAAACATGGGCTCACCGGCATTCAAGCCAACAAATGAAACAAAGGACATCGTGCTGGATCCGGCTTACCCAGAGCGCACCGTTCGTATCGGTGCCGGCCTTGATCAAGCATAGGAAAGCGCGCTCGTCAGCTTCCTCCGTGAGAATCGGAATATCTTTGCCTGGTCAACTGATGATTTGGTAGGTGTTCCGAGGGAGCTGGCTGAGCACTCCTTAAACGTTCGGAAAGATGCCAAGCCGGTGCGGCAACCACTGCGCCGGTTCGCTGAAGACAGAAGAAAGATCATAGGAGAAGAGGTAACCAAGCTGCTTGTTGCCGGATTCATTGTGGAGGTCACACACACAGAGTGGCTGGCCAATCCAGTAATGGTTGAAAAGAAGAAAGATGAGAACCTGGAGGCAAAAGCTCCGAAGGTGTGGCGCATGTGCATCGACTACACCAACCTAAACAAAGCATGCCCAAGAGATCCTTTTCCTTTGCCACGAATCGATCAAGTGATTGATTCAACTGCTGGGTGTGAGTTGTTGTCCTTTCTGGATGCCTATTCCGGTTTCCACCAAATTCCCTTGAAAAAGGAAGATCAAATAAAAACTGCGTTCATTACCCCGCACGGGGCTTATTGCTATGTCACTATGCCTTTTGGTTTGCGCAACGCTGGTGCAACGTACCAGCGCTGTATGCAAAAATGCTTGTTTGATCAAATCGGAAAGAATGTGCAAGTCTATGTGGATGACATTGTGATAAAAACTAAGGTAAAGAACACCTTAATCGATGACATCCGGCAAACATTCGACAACCTAAGACGGTTCCGGATGAAACTCAATCCGGCGAAATGCACCTTCGGTGTCCCTGCCGGCAAGCTGCTCGGTTTCCTGGTATCAAGCCGGGGTATAGAAGTTAATCCGGTAAAGATCCGAGCAATAGAAAGAATGGCTATCCCTCGAGAGTTAAAAGATGTGCAGAAGTTTATCGGAAGCTTGGCATCGCTAAGCCAGTTTGTAAGCAGGTTGGGAGAAAAATCTCTGCCACTTTATGCTCTGATGAAAAAATCTGACACGTTCGTCTGGACCCCTCAGGCAGACGCAACGTTTAAGGAGCTAAAAACAATGCTAGCCACAGCACCCATACTGGCTTCACCTCTAGAAAGGGAGCCTATGCTGTTATACATAGCAGCAACAAACCGGGTTGTGAGTGTAGTGGTTGTAGTTGAAAGAGAAGAGGAAGGAAAAACCATCCAGAGGCCGGTATACTACCTGAGCGAGGTGCTCTCCCTCTCGAAACAAAACTACCCTCACTTCCAGAAAATGACTTATGGCGTGTACATGGCCGCCACAAAACTCAAGCACTACTTTGAGGAGCACCCCATGAAGGTGGTGAGTGAAGCACCAATTTCCGATATCATGTGCAACAAAGACGCCAGTGGCCGGATTGCAAAATGGGCAATCCAGATATCACCATACGTGCCGGTGTATGAAAGAAGAGATGCCATAAAATCACAGGCTTTGGCTGATTTCCTTGTTGATTGGGCGGAGATGCAATACAAACCGCCGAGATCGTAGGATAAATCTTTGGAAGATGCACTTTGATGGATCTAAGCTCAAGGAAGGTCTAGGTGCCGGTGTGGTGCTTACTTCACCAAAAGGAGACCACCTCCAGTATGTTTTGCAAGTACATTTCAGGGCATCGAACAATGTCGCTGAATATGAAGCTTTGATCCATGGGCTTAAGGTCGCAAAAGAAATCGGTGCACACCGGATCATTTGCTATGGAGATTCAGACCTTGTGGTACAGCAGTGTTCCGGAGATTGGGATGCAAAAGATGCCAACATGGCCTTGTACCGGTTTCACGTGCAAAAGATTGTCGGATTCTTCGAAGGGTGTGAGTTTCACCATGTGCCGCGAGCAGAAAATGAAGCCGCGGATGCTTTGTCCAAGCTGGGCTCATCTAGGCAAGAAATTCCTTCCGGAATAGCTTTGGCTCACTTAAGAGTGCCATCGATCAAACCGAGCCCGGAATCAGAATCAATTTTTGTACCGGAGTCACGCGTAGTACCCATGGATATCGATGAAGGGAACCCGGGGACTGCTCTGGTAAGCTCGGGGACTGCTGTACCCATACCAGAAGAAATGATGCTGGTGGATAGCATGGAGATAGATGCACCGGTGTTTTTGGTTCGAGAGATACCGTCATGGGTTAAACCTATTAAGGAATTCCTGATCAGCGGCACCTTGCCGGCTGACGAAAATGAATCAAGGAGGATACAAAGAAGGTCCAAAGCTTACACATTCATCAACGGTGAGGTGTACAAGAGAAGCGTTACCGGTGTCCTTCAAAGATGCGTGGAACCGGACGAAGGGAAAGAAATGCTTGAGGAAATTCACCAAGGAGAATGTGGGCATCATGCTTCATCAAGGGCGCTAGTAGCAAAAGTATTCCGGCATGGGTTTTATTGGCCCACTGCTTTGGAAAATGCTGAGGATTTGGTAAGAAAATGCAACGGCTGCCAGAGGTACGCCAAACAAAATCATACCCCAGCATCCGGTTTAAAGACAATACCGCTAACATGGCCATTCGCCGTTTGGTGCCTTGACATGGTTGGCCCATTCAAAACTGCAAGAAGCAGCATGACTCACATCTTGGTCATGGTGGATAAGTTCACCAAATGGCTAGAGGTAAAACCTATCGCAAAGTGTGATGGGCATACAGCGGTGAAATTCCTAAAAGATGTCATTTTGCGGTATGGGTACCCGCATAGCATCATCACTGATAATGGAACCAACTTTGCTCAAGGTGAGTTCAAAAGGTTCTGTGAAGACAACAACATCCGGTTGGATTTGTGCTCAGTGGCACACCCTCAGGGCAATGGCCAGGTGGAAAGAATGAATGCCTTGGTGCTTTCCGGTATCAAGCCTAGACTCATTGATGCGGTGGAAAAGTCAGGGATGTTGGCTCGATGAGCTACCGTCGCATCTTGTGGAGTATAAGAACAACCCCAAACCGGTCTACCAGATACACTCCCTTCTTCATGGTTTATGGAGCAGAAGCGGTGATACCAACCGACATCATTCATGATTCACCAAGGGTACAGCTCTATACTGAGCAAGAGGTCAAAGAGGCCAGAGAAAATGATGTCGACTTGCTGGAAGAAGCAAGAGAGCTGGCTTTGGCAAGAACAGCCATTTACCAGCAAAACCTAAGACGCTATCATAACAGGAAGGTTAACCCGAGAGTTTTCCGGGAAGGAGATCTTGTACTTCGCCTGGTGCAGCGCACTGAAGGCCGGCATAAGCTTTTGCCACCATGGGAAGGTCCCTTCATTGTAAGCAAGGTGCTTCACAATGATGCATACTACTTAATCGATGCGCAGGAGTGGAAGAAAGGAAAGGCGGACAGGTCCGGAGAGGAGAGCAAACGTCCGTGGAACGTAGCTCTGTTGCGTCCTTTCTACTCTTGAAGTGGTGGTGTAAGAAGTTCCTTTTTGTACCTTATATGCTATGAATAAAAGATGCCGGAACCTTGAATGAATCTCGGGGACTACCCCAACTTAAGTTGCATATAACTTGTTTATTTTTTCAGTTTACCGGTTGCTTATTGAATGTTTTTTCTTTCCGGTTTAGTAGTGTGCTAAATCCTACCGGAATCTTCGACTCTGCTGCTGTCCGCAAACCGGCTTCATGGCAAGCAAGATAAACCGGTAGGAGATAAGCACATGAACTGCGAAGAGGGAGAGCAGGAAAGAACAATCCGGAAAATCTAACTAACCCCGGTTAAACCGGTTTTTTGCAAAATTTCAAAGTTATTTCTAAGTTCAAGAAGATGCTTGTTTGGTGAAAGAACCTTGTGCTCATATGCCAAAGAACGCCCAGAGAAGGCAGCAGAGCCAAGGCAAAAGAACCAAGTATGCATCAAATTGGATGCGGAAACAATTGGGAAATCTTTGCAGTGCAGGATAAAAGCAGAACCAAAAGCAAATATGCTAAGGCAAACTTAGAAATACTTAGCTACCGGTATAACTTACCGGCAGGAAATGTTGTACCACAACCACAAGCAAACTTAAGTTTTACATCATAAGCCCCGGCATATCGGGGCAGAATTTAACAGATATTGTCTTAAGGCAAGCAGGACCAACAGATATAGCAAGCAAACATATCACAGAGAATCATCACGCAGCAGGGGCTTCCGGAGGAGCATCGCCGGCATCAGCGTCGCCCAGGAGCTCTTCTTCGGCTTCATCCTCCTCCTCGTCAAGATAGTCCTTGACGTCAGGAGGGGGAGGGATGAAGGTGCGCATATCGGCATACTCCGCGATGTGGTACGCGCGATCCTGCCGCTTAGCGGTGAGGATCGGGTCCAGATCCGTTTCTGCGTCTTCACGCACGCCGGTAAGGGCGTCCAGATCGAGCTCCGGGTACCAGGAGCAGGCGACGCGGAGGGCGGAGTCCGCTCCAGCGCGGGCAGCAGAGCACTGCCACTCGCGGATCCTCCTGCCGGCGCCCTTGAGACGGTCGCTGATGAGAGAGAAGGTGTCCGGCACCTCCTCGCCAGGCCATAAAGTCCTGTAGAGCTAGGTAGCTACATCAGGGATGTCCGACAGATTGCGGTCTATGGCGCGCATATGGGACACCCGCGCGTTAAGCGCGACCAGATGGTCCTTGGGCGTCCATGGCACGGTAAGATCCGCTTGGCCTTGGTCCTTGCGGCGCGCGTCGACCTTCTTGACAGCGTACCTCTGCGAGTCCGGAAAGAGGCCTGTGCGAAGAAAGAAAAAGGTTAAGGAAAAGAATCCGGAAGAAAAAGAGACCGGAGAGAAAAGAATCCGGAAGAAAAGAGACCGGAAGGAAAGATAACGGAAAGAAAATGGGGTCGAAGGAAAAAAGGCTCATATGCAGTAGTTAAAGTGTAAAAGAAAATAACTTACGGAGGGCGAGTGTGTCGGTTTGCAGGATCAATTGATCGCATTCCTTATGCTCCTCCTCCAGCCGCGCGGCCTTCTCCTCGGCACCCTTCCGGGCCTTGGCCATCTCCTCCAGCTCTACCCGCAATACCACAGTGGCATTGCAGGCATCCTCCAGAGCCTCATCCAACTTGGCCGCTGCGTTCACTTCAGCGGCTTTGAGGGCCTTGGCGTGGTCAAGCCCCAGCTGAATGAGCTGAGACTTGAGCTCCTGGTAGCTGGTCTTGAGGGCGTTCAACTCCTCCTGGTGCTGCCGGCTGAGCTGGTCCTTCTCCTCTGTAACCGGAAAAAAGAGTATTAACAAGGTTATACTAGTAAAAATGAAAAGAAACCAGGTTCAAAGGAGAAAGGAGAGAATTGTACGTTGGGCGGCGGCGAGCTGCTCCTTGAGAGCATCGATGGAAGCTTCCGGGATCACTGTTGAACAGAAATTATAAATCTCACAAGGAAAAAAGGTTTCCGGTAGCAAAGATGCCGGTGGAACAAAAAACTTACCTTGGCACTTGTCATGTGCCTCGGAGCTCTGGTGCTCCCATAAAAGCTCCTCAAAGAGGGCCTTCCGAGCGTCAGCCGTGAGCTGTTCAAGAAAAAGAAGAAATGAGTTAAGTTTTGCCTTAAGAACAAAGTTCTTAACCCGAAACTCGGGGACTGGCAGTGCCGGTTTTGCGCGTTTCTAAGGTAAATTGTGTGTTAAGAAGAAGATGTTTAACCCGAAACTCGGGGACTGGCAGTGCCGGTTTCACGCTAAGTTCTTAAGTTAAGTTTTGCGCTAAGAGCTGCGCTCTCACCACAAAACTCGGGGACTGGGAAGATAGACAAGAGAGAAACCGGCATGAAACTAAAGAAAAGATAAAACAGAGTCGGAAACGAAGAAACCGGTAAAGATTGCAAGTTAGTAGAATGTACCGTCAGATTGTTCGTGGAATCGTACCACGCGCTGTCGAGCTCTTTTACGGTGCTGCGAAGCCACATAAAGTGCTCCTCAGAACACCGATCCCCGACAGGATCAGGTGCCGGCAGCCGGTCCTTGCCCATTCCGCGGGTCGCCGGAGTGATGTCCGCGGCGTTCCACTTTTGAGCATAGGGCAGAAGGTGCCCCAGGTCCCGGCCTTGGCGCTGGAACTCCGTGATGCGGCCAAGAAGGCCGGTGGCCTTCATGCTGGCACCTTTGGCGGCCTTGGAGACGTGCAGCACCAAGGGCTGCTGGCCGCCCGAAGGGGCGCTGGAGGCCGTCGCCTTCCCCTTGATGAGCTTGGAAGGCTTGGGCGGCGGCGCGGTAGAGGCGGCCCCGGAGGTCTTGGCCGGCGGCGCGTTAGGAGCGGCCCTGGAGGGCTGGGCGCGAGGAGCCTCGGGCGGAGGCATGAGGATGGTGCGTGGAGAAGGGGGAGCGCTAGGAGCGTCACCCGTGTTGGAGCCTTCCGGCGCGGAAGATTCCGGCGCGGAAGTTGTCTTTTCAGGGACGGGAGGAGCAGGAGGCTCCGTCCACCCGGCAGCTTCTTCTTCTCCGGCGCCGATGTTGCTGGCGCCGGTGTCCTGGTGTTCTGGGAGGAAGGAAAGATCCTCCTCCGTGCGGTGATCTGACGATGAAGGGGCCGCACGCCCCGAATTTGTTGTGCCCCCCGAAAGGGAGGCAGAGGTGTTGCCGGCACCAGATGGTGCCGGGCTTGAGCGAGGAGGAGGGGTTGAGGTCCTTGCGGATCCCTCAGAGCCCGATGGCCTTGGGCCAAGCTTGAGAGCGGGCCTGAGAAAAAGAAAAGACAAATGGTTGAGAAAAAGCAACCGGAAAAAGAACTTAGCAAAAAAGAGGCAAGCCGGAAAATAAAAATTACCCGGAAGCAGTTGGCATCGCCTTGCGTCCGTAGCGGCGCACGCCCACTTCTTTCTCCCCCACGGGCTCCGTCCGGAAGCGCTTGGAGGGAGGAGCATGGCTGGAGCCGGCAGTAGATGCCGGCTGCTTATTCTTTTGGCCCTGGGCCATGAGTTTGTCCACAAACTCAGAGCCGGCCTCGGCGCGCAGGGGCGGCACACGCTCGTGGATCTGTGAGTTGGATATGGCTAAGAAGCAATTCGCAAGAAAGCAATAGCGGCAAAGTACAGGAAACCGGAAAAGAAAGTACCTCGAGCACGGTCAGGTCGTCAGGGCTTCCGGTTGGCTCCGGCGGGTCCCGGCCAAGGCGCGCAGCCGGAGTCTTCCCCATCTTCAGATCCTTCCAAAGGATGTAGGGATCCGGGTCGAAGGAGTCAAGGGCGCGTTTCCGGAGAGTTCCTCGCCGCTCTGCCTGGATAAGAGGGAAGCGGTCCCTGGCCTGAAACAAGGTAAAAGAGAAGGTTAACAAAAGCAGAAAGTTACCGGCAAAGACAACCCCAAATTGCGCAATCTCTTACTTCTTGAGTCGGAGGGTTAGAAGAACTGAGGGGAAGGAGGCCCCATTCCCACGCAAAAGGCATAGCAGTTTGACAAATCTGCTTAGCCTTGCGAACAACGTCCTTCTTGCTGAGAGGACGGCCTGTGATCTTGGTAGGATCGCCTGGGCCATACATCTCGCTCATCCTATGTGCGCGGCGCTTCAGAGGAAGCACCCGGCGCGATATGAAAGTCCGGATGACATCATCAGAACAGATGTTGGTCTCCTTCTTCAAAGAGGCCAAGAAGCGCACTACCCGGTTGGTTTCGGCGTGTTCCGTCCTCGGGTTGTAGCTCCAATTGGTTCTGCTGGGGGGCCCCGCTCGATATGGAGGAAGATTGATAAGATTGGCGCGGCCGCTGTTCTTCACATAGAAGAAAGTTCCTTGCCAGGCGCGGCAAGACTCGAGGCCGGAAAACTTAAGAAAGGTGCTCCCTTGGCGGGAGCCGACGATGCAAGAGCCGCACTCCACGGGCGGCTTGGGCTTAGGGATTTCCTTGCCCTGGACGGAGTTGATCCGCAAGTTGAAGAAGCGGGCAAACGTCTCACGAGTGGGACGAATGCCGATGTAAGCCTCCATGAAGGTGGCATAGCAAGAAAGATAGAAAATGGCGTTGCCAGGAAGGTGGTGAGGTTGAAGTTCGTAAAAATCTAGAAACTCCCGGAAAAAAGAGGAGGCAGGAAGGCCGAAGCCACGCTCAAAGTGAGCAAGAAAAACAACATGCTCATCGTCTTCGGGATCCGGTTCGATCTCGTCATCAGGAATCCGGCAGGTAACTCCTTCCGGAATCCTCCGAGACCGGTACAACCAATCGATCTCAAACTCAGTAACGTTGGAGCCCATCCAGGCTCCGCGGGTGATTGGGGAAGGCTCCTCGCCGGAAGATTGGCTGGAGCTGCTAGAGGCTTGGCCAGAGCTACTGGCTTCTTGGCTACCGGAAGCTTGGCTAAAGCTACCGGATTCTAAGTGGCCGCCGGACTCTTGGAGGCTACCGGATTCCTGCTGGTTGCCGGAATCGGTCTCCATCGGATCTGAAGCCGTGGATTCACCGGGAGAGGGCCTACGGCGCTTGAGAGAAAGGGAAGAAGAAGATGCGGAGGAAGATTCCTCGTCAGACATCGCAAGGGTAGGCGAAAAAACAGGAATCCCAGACTTGAACCCCGCGTGAAGATCTACGAGTAAGAAGAAAACCAAAGAAAAAGAGGAAATAAGAACACCAACGACCCAAGATCTGAAAAGCAAGCAAAGGGCGAGTGAAGCGAGATTAGTACCAACCTTGAGCGGCGCGGTCGCTGAGGGAAGTGTTTGCTGGCGGTGGAGCGGGTCTGCGGTCGCCGGCGAGCACCGTCGACGGCGAGGCGGAGAAGCTCGCGAAGAAGCGCGAATGCGGCGGGCGCAAAGAAGTTGCTGCCGAAGATCTCCGCACAACGAAGTCCGGCGGAAGCACGGCGTGAGTTCGCCGGGCGCCGGAGCTTGAACGAGCGACGGCGGACGGAGAGCGGCGGTGGCGCAAAGGCGTGGAGCTCTGTGCGCGAAGGATGAGAATGCGAAGAAGATGAAGAGGAAGGGGCGGTTGTGTTTATAAAGGAGAGAGAAAGTGGGCAGGGAACCGCTGGGCCGCGGCGGTTCGCCTCGCGGCCCGCGACGGTTCGCACCTTGGGCCGCCACGTGGCGAAGGGATACACGCGAGAAAATAGATGCCACACGGAGGCGCACACGGGATCCCGAAGAGGTAGTGGGATCCGCAGCGGTGCATTAAATGGGCGCGCGGGAGTCGAAGCGATGTGACAACGGACACTGGCGCGTCAGACACAGTGCGCATGTCTCTGACAGGCGCAGGGCCCGAAATATTCTCGACCTCGCCGAGGAAGCAGTAAAGACACATGATACCGAAAAAGAGAGATGCCGGAACGGGCCTAGCAAAGAGAAGAGAAAGAACAAGGGTGAAGGTGCCGGAACTAAGCTCAAGACATGAGTGATTAAACCGGTATCTTAAAAAGATGAAAACCTGGCATGGTCTGTAGGATAGAATCCTCCAGGCTATACCAGCTTCGGGGACTAATGTTGGGGGGATAACCCCCGGTATGCCAAAGGCATGCCAAACCGGATGGTTTGAGCCATCAAGATACCGGTTTTAATGTTCTTAATGGAAGCCTAGTAGGAACCCAGGAGAGCAAAGCTAAGCCGGTATCCCCAAAGGGGTATGCCGGAACCCGGTAAAGAAGATACCGGAAAGGAGAGCCTGTCGGCAGGACTGGTCAAAGATTCTCTTCAGAGCAAGAAGACAAGGATAAGCTAAGCAAAGCAACTTTATTCGGAGCCCTGGCGCCAAAGAGAGAGGTGACGGAGAAAGAAGCCGGAGGACGTCAGCTTCTATGATAAAAGAAGGCCCCGGTGTCATCTATGATTAAAGTAGCTTTGTACAGTAACTCTGTAAAGTAGTTTGTCCAGTCAAAGATGCCATTAGGGTTTCTTGCTCTGTAAGCCACCCTCTCCCCTATATAAGGAGAGGGGGCAGCCCTCCTTGCGGGCACGATGAGATAGAGGTAGACAGAACTTGTAACCATGTTGTGATCAATGAAGCTAGCGATCTAGTAAAGAGTTCTTCCTCTTGTCTCTCTTCTTGTATACCGGTCTCTGGCTGTGTTCTTGAGGAAAGCATCCGGAAGTTCTTCCCATCTAATCGCAAACCCTCCCCCGAATCCTCTTGCGTCCATTCGGCCCCAATCTAAGCCATCCTATGGCATCTGCTCGTTCACCACGACGACAGGAAACGAAAGGCCTCGGGAACCTAGGTCCGCTATTTTGCCTGTTGTTGCGAGAATCGTCCCTGTTATCGCTTCGCTGCTCATTGCTTCTCTGATAATCATCTCTGTTGCTCCCTCCTGTGTTCGCCCGAAAACCTGCTGAAATTTGTCCTGGAGCGTCGTAGTTCGGGTACTGCCGAGGAAATCGTCGCCTCGGTTGATAATTTCGACCACGGTCCTCCTCTGGCGACATGTGTCGTTTGTTGTGGACAGCATCTTCTCCATCTGCCCATCTGTTTGCTATTTCCATTAACGCGGATACTGTCTTTGGATTGGTCCTTCCTAAGTCCTCGACAAAATCTCCACGCCTGATTCCTGCGACAAACGCATCTATTGCTCTCTCGTCAGATATATTTTCTGCCGAGTTTTTGATGATGTTCCACCTTTGGATATATTTTCTCATTGGCTCATCTGGCTTTTGTCGACATGCTCTCAACTCCTCTAACGACGCGGGTTTTTTGCATGTGGATCTGAAGTTCTTGACGAACACGTCCTCGATGCTTTCCCAGCTGTCGATAGATCCTGGAGTAAGTTTCTTTATCCAAGATCGTGCGGCTCCACTCAAATGCACCTGGATGCTTTGCATAGCTGTTGCCCTGGTTCCTCCTGTGAGCTTCACTGTCTCGAGATAATCAACTAGCCAATCCTCTGGATCTTGAAGGCCGTCGAATTTCTTGAAGTTGTCGGGTAACTTGAATCCTGAAGGGACTCAAGTTTTTCGGACTCTCCTCGTGAAACATGGCAAGCCGCACATATCCTCGTCGTTAAGCTCCGGGGATTGCCGATGTTCCCTTCTGCTTTGCCGCGCTCTATCGACCCTTGCTTGTGCTGCCGTGTCTCTTGCTCCACTTGGTCCTTCAGGTGCTGCCGCTGTTGCTGCTGCAGGTCGTGGACTATTTTGCCTTGCCGCTCCTTCGGGAGGCGTTGATACAAACGCTGTCCCCATAGCTCCAACTCCTGCTACCGCCATATTGTATAGTGTTTCCCTTGGATCACCTGGAGGTGGTTTAGATGCAAGGATAAAAGCATGTGTCGCCATATACCCAGCCTCTGGTGTTTTAGGGATGATGTTTCCTCTTGTATCTATCGAGATAAAGGACATGTCGAGGTTTTGGACCAAGTGCTCTCTTTCTGCTTCGGGTATATGTTGCAACCTTGATCTTGCTCTGTTCCGAGCCTCCCTGTGGCTATCACCCGAAGTTCTAGATTGTCGACTTAGATCTGCCCTTCTCCTGCTGGATGCAGAAGCTGCCTCCTTTCTCCTGTTTAACTCAGCTGTCTGTTTTTCTAATTCTCTTGCAGCTCGTGCGAGTCTATATTGATATGCTTGCAATTCCTCTGGTGTGGCTGTGGTGGCCATTGGTTCTGAGCCGTTCATAGCTCTTGCGGCTCTATCCCACGCTGCTTGCGAAAGTTGAACTCTGTCTCGCGGCTGTGGCCCGACGTATTTATTGCCTAGGCCTTGTCGCAGATTGGAGGGATCGACGTATGGATTTCCCAGATCGTCGAAAGCCTCAGATGTTTCTTCTTGATCTTCAATGGCATAAATCTGATGATATTTTGTATTCAGATCTATGTTGGGTTTGGTGACATCATCGTTAAGATTGATGAAGACCTTGCCCACTGTGATAGATTTGTCGATGAAGTCGTAACTGTCTACATCGCTTGAGCCATCGCTTATATATGAGTCCGCAGATGACTCAAACGACATGTCGCTGAAGATCTTGGCGAGTTTCTCTCTTGCTTTGGTGCTGACGTAGCGTGTCGACGAAGTTTCCTCTTCTCCTGATTCGGTTGACGATGTATAGCTTGAAAAATCGGAATCGACCGCCGACGATCCCGACGAAATCGGAATTTCGACACGATACGATCCTTCCTTCTCGACGTGGAAGCGAAACCTTCCGAACGTCATCTCCATAGGCTCCGCCAGATACGCATATGCATCCTAACGGGAGGGTGGGTGAGGAACAAAATTGACAGGATCAGCAGCGATCTGTTTACCTCGATCCATTGCGTTGCTTGCGGTTGATGATGTCGAAGATCTTGAACGTGCCATCGAGATCAGATCCTTACGCCTCTAATTCCCACAGACGGCGCCAATTGACAAGGTATTAACTTGTCAATGCCTATGGATTGTAGGCTAGGGTTTAGTTGGAAGTAGAGGGCAAGTAGATCTCGAAGGTTTCAGCCAGAAAGTACTCGACGATTATGAAAACTAGGGTTTGTCAACAATGATTCGATGATCTCTGTGTCCCTCGACTCCCCCTTATATAGGAGGCGGAGCCGAGGGATTCGTGTAGTACAAGTTACATAGTCCGGGAAGGTTTCTAACTCATCCCGCAAGATTACAAATAACACTTCCTAATACAACTCTAGCTTTCCTTAAATATATCTTGGGCTTCCGAATCTTCTTATTCTTCGGGTAGTGGGCCTTCAATAAACCCCGGGTACTATCTTCGGCAGGCCCATTTGGGATGCCTATGTCATCCGCACATCCTTCTTCCTCCATCTCTTTTATCCACGAAGATCACAGGTGATCCCCATGGTGAAACACTCTCCTGAATGAATCCCTTTTGTTCCAAGTCATCCAGTTGCTCCTTAAGTTCTTTCAATTCCTTAGGCCCCATCTTATATGGTGCTTTGGCAATCGGAGCTGTTCCTGGGATTAGGTCGATAGTGAATTCTATCTCCCTATCTGGTGGCATACCAGGTAATTCTACAGGAAACACATCCTGGAATTCATTTACTACAGGTATATCTTCTAACTTCACCTCCTTCATGCTGTTAAGCTGTAGCTCAACTTCAATCTGTGTATGTTTGTCGCCTTGGTAGATCATTCTACTTCCATCGGGACTTTTCAATGATACCGTCTTGTTTACACAGTCGATCAATGCTCCATTAGCTTCTAACCAGTTCATACCAAGAATGACATCAATGTCCTTCATCGGTAAAATGAACAGGTCCGCGTCAAACGCGCTCTTATTGATCATAATGACTTGTTTTTGTTTGGCATGGGTTACTACTATCGTTCCCCCCGCAGAAAGTATGGTTATGGGTGTATCTAACTTAGTGCAACTAATCCCATGTTTGGTGATGAATTGTTGAGAAATGAATGATGTAGTTGAACCAGTATCAAAAAGTACTTTGCCAGGATGAGTGAGTATCTGGAGCGTACCTATCACCGCCTGGTCAGAGTTGACCACCTCCTCCAGACTGGTACAGTTCAGCTTGCCGAAGGGCTTCTTATTCTTCCAGTTGCCTCCGGTGTTTCCTCCTCGACCTCCTCCTCCTCCTGACTGACCTCCTCCACTATTTTTCTTGGGGCAGTCCTTCAGCATGTGCCCCTCCTGGCGACAACCAAAGCATATTACCCTTGGCTTTCTACAGTCCTTGGCAAAATGCCCTGGAAGTCCACAGATTCGACAGACCATTGGATTGGCGGTCTGGAAAGCTTGATTCCTCCTACTACCGTAGTAGTTACTGTTGTTGTTGTTGTTGTTGTTGTTGTATCTGGGCTTGAAACTCAAGCTGGTATTAGGCTTGTTACTGACAAACCTCTTAGGCTCAAACTTGGCCTTTTTCCGCTTCTCCTCCTGCAATTGCTTGAAATCATCTTCCAGAGTGATGGCAGCATCCACCAACTCTTGAAACTCCGTCGCTCTCATCATACGGAGCTGAACCTTGAACTGGGGACTTAACCCCCTCAGAAATCTCTTCTTCTTCTTGTCCTCGGTGTTGACTTCTTCAACAGCGTACCGGGACAGTTTAGAGAACTCCCTGACATAGGTCAGGATTGCCTTGTCCTTCTGCTCGAGACTTTCAAATTCTCGACGCTTCAGTTCCACAATACTTTCAGGGACATTGGATTCCCTGAACTTCCTTGCAAATTCCTCCCAGGTAAATACCTTTCCAGTCGGATAAATGGCTACAATATTGTCCCACCATGATGCGGCAGGTCCACATAGCAGATGGGTAGCATAACGAACCTTCTCTTGGTCGTTACATCCAACGGTGTTGAGCTTTCGCTCAGTATCCATCAGCCAATCGTCCGCGTCCATTGGCTCGGGCGCGTATGCGAAAGATATAGGCTTGGTGTTTTGGAAGTCCGCTAATGTGACTCCCTGGTTCTCAGGTCTCTCCACCCTGTTTTGCTGTAACAAATCCTGAAAGAATTTGTTCTGCTGCTCCAGTGTTACACGCTGTCGCTCCTCTACCAGCTGCATGTACTGGATAAAATTTTGCTGCGTCATGGGTGGTGGTGGTGGTGGAAACTGATCTCTAGCTGCACCCTCAGCCTCTTCCTTTTGTTTTGCTTCGCGCTCCATGCGCTATGCTTCAGTCTCGTCTCCTAGCGTTCCCGACATAACCCCCTAGTTCTGCAACACAAGATGATACTCATAATTACTCCATGCGCAAGTTTTCTGAGCTCAACTTTGTGCACAGAACTAGTCACGCAATGGAAATCAAGAAGCAAATCCAAATCATACAAAACATATACCCTGTATATACATACTTAAGTGGTCTTATTACAATACTCAAGTCGATGTGAGTATGCAAACTCACTTATTAAAGTATATGTACAAATTTATACAAATATTACAAACTATAATACACGTGGTACTTGTGTATTATAGCCTCGCCTCCCTTGGTGGACTCTAGCCGGTCTTCACTCCCGGTACATCCCAGGCTTCCATCCGGTCGAACGTGTCGTCCTCCTGATAGACCCTGGAACATAAGGTCTCCCCGTTGGCTTGTAATCCGAATCCGATGATGATCCTAAGGAGAAATCAGTGTTCACAAACTGATCGTTGAGTGCATCATAGTCCACCCATCGGGTGTACTCCCCCGTAGCCCCACCATAAGGGTTACCAAAACTCATACCCGACTCAACCTGTGTCGGATATCCTCCATCCACTCCTTCATTACTAGGATAGCTCTGGTTCTGGGTTGTTGCGTCATCATTCATCTCCCCATCATAATACACAGAAGTACTATGAGTTCCAGTATCCGATCCCCAACGCCAACCCGTGGAATTCTCGATAGGAGTCTCGGAACGATGGTTGTTTCCGGATTCCTCTCCGCCCTCGTATCCCCCATAGGAACTACCCAGATAGTTCCCAGGTGTAACAGGTGTAGGTTCACGCTCAAGTGGATCAATACTGATGTAGTCACCAGCTGAGTAAACTGGTGTGTGCACCACATTCTCCATAGGTTCTTTCCCCCTACTCTCCTCCTTGGGTTCAGTAAATTCCTCAAGCATCGTATCAATTGCTCCTATCAGATGATGGTTCAACTGAAAGAGTAATGATATGAAGTTGCGGCTATTATCCATATATTTTGCCGCTGCTATGGGTTTGCGTTTGGCATATTTGTAGTGGTTGAGCATGGGATCTTCTTCCTCCTGATTATGAGGAATATGGGAGAACTCGGAATCCATAAGATCCTTCGTCTTATGTTCCCGTATGTCGGTTATGGCTCTCATAACAGCTATATGATAGGCTGTGTTGGTTGTCCTAGCTTCTCCAGCTGGCATGACTACGCTCATTCCCAAAGATTCGGGAAGTCGCAGTCCTACCCTGCACTTGGCCAATACCGGACCATCATAGAACATGTATTTCTTTACTGGAATCTGGGGATCGCACCCAAATTCCAGTAACATGGCTCGTAAGATATCTGCAAGTCCTCCTTGGTATTCGTTCAGTGTGGAATCCATAACTTTCACGTTTCTTCCCGGTCGTGAACTTGCCATGTTGGCTGTAGAAATAGAAAGATTATAAGATTAGTAATAATGCATCATAATAGAGATAATAAAGAATTATCGCACTAAAAGATAAGATTGTTGTATTCTCAATTGAATATACACCATATTTTTAGAGAATTCTTTACTAGTCCTATTTGACTCCTAACGTTTGGTCCCATTTACTAGGTTCCAACCTAAGGTCAAAGCTTTTGCTCTGATACCAACTGTGGTGACCCTGCATACCACTGCATGTTGTAGTATGCCAGTCGTTGATATAACATTCACGAAGTACCATTCCGCAAATATTACATCCCTCAGAGTAGTACAACAGAACATAGCAGGGTCCATAACTCATTCATTGATTATTACAACTATCATACACATGTCATCTTGGAGCTCCTCTTGGGTCCTGAGAGGAATACTCCTGGGTTCAAGGCGAACCCAACTTAATTTACAATATAAGAGTCTCATTAAACTAAACATTTATTTCCTCGAGCAGCTAAATACTAAGAGTTCGGGCTGCTCGGTTACTACTACTATTGGATATCTCTAGGCTTGTTCTCCTCCGGAAGCCTCCCCGGATCCATAGACGATGAGGTAGTCTACGCCTTCAACACCTCCTGAGAGGTCTGGTTCCTCGTAGCCGATAATCTCGGCTCCTTCATTGCTGTCGTAGTCCTCCTCCAGACGATTCAGACAATCTAAGCATGGGATTTAAGAGTGGTATGAGTACGAGCGTACTCAACAAGTTCATTATAGGTAAGAGGTGTTTAATGCACTAGCTACGATATTAGACCAGAAAGTCTAATACCAATGCAAGTTTTGATAAACATTTCTTCAAGAGATTGATTTTATTTCAAAGAGCTATGTCCGTCAGCCTTCACCGGTTTACTAGAACTTCATGGAGCTCCTTTCCGGCCGCGTTCGCAGTTCCTCATCCCGGAACAGGGAGTGACATGTCACAGTTCTTTACACTCTGCAGAGGTGTGTTGCTTTACCCATAAGAGATCTTAACCTTGGTGCCAACCGGGCAGCTTTCCCGTCCACACTTCCTTTGGTGTGAGGCTCGGTATAAGGTCTAGCCAATCATGTTCCTCCGCTACCTCGAACACCCACCCTTTGTTGCATGCCCCGACCCTGGGTCCTCACCGGTCCTATTATTCCCACTCACGGGTGGACCCCGACCACGACGACAGTTTGGGATCGAACCAAACTCCTTCGCCGGTAGCTGCAACCCATCATAGACCGCAATACCGTGGGGACTTAAGGCTTCCCCAGCCAACCGCTTGCACTTCGAGCGACAAGTGTCTACGGACTATGCCGTGGGGACTTAAGGCTTCCCCAGCCAACCGCTTGCCCTGACAGTTACAAGTGTCTACGGTAAAGCGCATCCGTTGATGAACGAGAGGTGGAAACACTTTTGACTACTCCGTCCCACTCCGGATCTTATGGTTAACACGGGTATTACGGCACAAGAATCACTGGCGACATTTGTTGTTTAATCCTAGATGGATATAAACCCGTGCAATGGAACCTCCACCATATCAACACAATCCATGGTTCCATTGCCCACCACATAGTCATATTCATAGTTATGAAAGTAGTGGTTTTGATTTTTGTGCAATAGTGATAACCATAATACTTTGCAAGTAATTTGATAAAAATACTCAAATGATATGAGCAAGTGATGAACTTGCCTGAACACTGCAAAGTTTTGCAGTTGGAAGGTGTGGACTGACCCTTGTCCTCTGTATCTGAAAAATAGCATCATTGTCCGATAAGGGCAATGGTTAAAGAAGCAATTATGCATGATTCCATTTTTAGGGTTTGTTCCCCTCTTCCGATGTCGTTATTATTTCATGTAAGAGGTTAATACTAAGAATAATTTGAGGATACTTGATTTAAAGTAAAATACAACCTTGAAATGTTGTCAAGGTGTTTTTAAAGTCCAATTGCATTGATGGACTTATTTTCATTCATGAAAATAATATGTGTGATTTAAATCATTATTTAAATCCTTAACATAAGACTTATTCTTAATTGTCTTCAAAAATTCTCTTTGGTATTTTATTTAAATAGAGAATTTTATGCTGATTCTTTTTCATATTTTTAATTTATTTTTAAGAGCTTTAAATAATTTTCTATTGAATTTCAAAGTTTCATGTTTTTATTGAATTGTGAAAAGTCCTTTTTGCCCCTGGGCCCACCTGTCAGTGGAGCCCAGTGGGTTGGGCTAGACCAGCTCGGGTCCAACCGACCCGAGCGGTCGGTCGCTCACTCCCGCACCTCGCGCCGCTCATCCTAACCCTAATCCCCTCCGCTCTCACTGGCGACCTGCGTCGCCCGCACCGTCGCCGGCCGATTCCGGCGGTCTCCGGCCGCCATGGCCTACGCCATGGGGCGCAATCGAACCGCCAGACGACGGTGATTCGTTCTCTCCGCGTCGATTTGGAGCTGACGCCGTCCCTCGCTCGCCATCGACCCTCGCCGCCATGCCTAGGGTTCGGGATCCGCCTGATCCCGTGGTTCCCCAAGCTCCGGGCGAGATGGTGCTGTGGCCGCCACGATGGGGTGGTGCTGTGGCGCCGCCATGGCCTGGCTTGGCCTGGCGCCGCCGCGCCCTGGCGTGTGCCGCCGTGGCCGCCATGGTGGTTGGCCAGCTCGACCCTGGTACGTCCTCCACCTCTTCTTCTCTCATGTGTGCCTGTTCTTCTTCCTCTCTCAGTAGCTCTAGCTAATGCTTTCCTCCCAATGGAGGGCCTGCCGTGCTGTTGCTGCTGCTCTGTTGCGCCTAGCTTGCTGGGTGTCGTGTGCTGCTACTGCTAGAGCTACTACCATGAATCCTAGCTACGGTGCTGCCCTATTCTGCCTATTAGCTGGGCTTAATTCTTGCTATCTTGATTGTGCACAGTTCTGTGCATGTTCCAGAGCCACATGCTTGTTGAATCTTGCATATCTGGCTTGGAACCTTCCCTGTGCCTCTGTTCTATTTACTATTCTTGCCAGACATTCATGTGTATTCAATTTGGCTGCCCTGGCTTGATTACCATGTGTAATCCTTGCAAATTGGCAAGTTCCAGGGCACTGATATGCTGTCCCTTGTGCTCAATTTCATGTGTAAGCTTGGTTGAGCATTACTGCTGGTTAACTGCATGATTCAGTGATGAGCACCAAGTGCTTTACTTATTTATCTTGATCTAGGGGTTCATCCTGCCTTGGGTGTGCTTTTGGATACAATCATTTAATTATCTATTTGGTTGCCTGTGAAACACTTGTTGATTATCTGTGGCCAATTAAATACTTGGTCCATGCTCTGTTGCTTAGTGATGCTCTAGCATGCTCTAGCATGCTATGGCAAGCTCTGATGATCATGTGATCATCAACAGCTGATAGTTGGTTTGCTTACCTGTGCCTGTGCATTGCTGTTACCTATTTATGTGTATGTGTGTGGCACAGATCAGTGCTGGTGCTTGCTCAAGACTCAGCTGATGCTTGCAATGATCCTTTAGATCATCTGCAAGACTCTGGTGCTTTGGTTACTTGTGTAGTTCATTTATCTGTATTAGCTTGCTTTATTAAATGGATAAATGATGTGAACTGCCTTGCAGTGATGATCATATTAATTAAATTAACTAGGGCTAGTTGGATGACAACCACTGGTTGGTACCCTAGCCCTCTACTGAACCCTACTGGGTGATGATGTGGTGGATTAAGGTTTTGGTTATGGGTTGAGGTGGCCCTGGCAGCTCTTTGATGCTGTCATGGGTAGCTCCCCCTCTCTGTGGCTTATTGAGGCTTGGTGGATACATCTCTGGGCAATCCTTGTTGGATTTCCAGTGCTCTTTGCTGTTGACAAACTATAATAGGCACAAGTGTCCTATCTGTCTGATGGTTAGCAAACCATGTAGTGCTAGGTGAGTTGGGTAGGCTAGCTGTGAATCTTTTCCTTGCTGGATGCTTTGGTTTACCTCAGTGTTAATACAGTGGGTTTGACCATTTCTTCCCTGGGATGATTTCTTCTGGCTTAATTCCCTTTTTGCCAGCATCAAATGGTTTAATCACCAAATGATGATGCACACAGGGTAACCATACCCTCTGGCTTGTGTATATGTTATGCACATGCTTATTTATGAGCAAAACAGAGTTTTGCTCAGGTTGATCTTGTTTATACCTCACTCCAGCTCCTAGATGATTTGTTGATGTAGAGGTTTTGCTTCTGTGATGATCTTGTGGTTGGTTTACTTGCCCTGCTCCTCCTGGTGATCTTGTGGGGCTTGATTCAGTGCTGTGGTGAGTTAGCAGATTGAACAGCAGAGGTTGTTCTTGTGTTCTTGTGTTCTTATGTTCTTACCAGTGAAGCCTGTCGATGGATATGGCTTAGGGTTTGCTTCTGAAAAGCTTATATGTGGTGCTCCCTTGCTCTCCCTGGTCGACAGCTCTTGCTTGTCACTTTAGTGACTCACTGTGTGTGTGTGCTGCATGCACACAGCCCTGTGAGCAGGCTGTGTGTGTGTGTAGACATGTGCTGTGCACCTGGACCTGGAACTTGACTATGGCATGGATCAGCTCGGCCACTTTGGTCCTATCTGCTCATTTCATATTTTCATTTGATTTCTAACCTGCCAAGTGGCTATGCCACTTGGCATAACTTCTTTTTGTTGTGATTTTGTGCAGGGATCAACAATTGATCACAATGGACATGGAGGTCATCAAATCCAAGATCAAGTGAAGATGATCTTGTAGTATTTAGACTAGGATACATCCTTGTACTTTTCTTTTTATTTTCTTTTATTTTTCAATTTCACCAATTCTTGTAATGTGTTGTAATATTCATTTATTTCCATTATGAATATTGTAAAGACAATGTATCTTGTGTGTTAATCAATAAAGCTCAAAGTTTTCCCTAATGAGCTTTACTTTATTATAATTGTTCATATTGTTTATTATTGATTATATACTTAATGAATTTCCTCACAATTGAATTATTTAGGTTAAGTATTTAATGTTTGAATTTTGAAATTCAAATTCAACATTGGTTTGAATTCAACCATGTCACTTTATAAATAATTCAATCATGCAAACTCTCCCCTCTCTTCTCCAAACCCTAAACTAGTTGAGTGAGATGCAAGTTTGTCGCACTCTCGAAACCCTAACCCTGTAAGGTGTCGAGAGAGAAACTTGTCCCCCTTCGATGCAGTTTTTGTTTAAAAGCGCGAAATTTCCCCAGAATTTACTATGCAATGCACATCCCTTTCTAAAATCTACCCCTCGATCGTCTCTAAACCTGGGACATTACATACTTTGACCAAAGTTAACTATAAAAGTAACTCATTTAGAAAACAAGTAGAAACTTGTAAAGTAAAAACTTGGGATGGGTTCATATAAGAAAGGATAAGAAACATGGTGCCTTGCCCCAAGGGGCTTTGCACTTTGCAAGAATAATAGCTTGCATTGGTAGTAGCTTGCCTCGGTAGTTCTCAAACTGTTCCTCCTCCTCCTCTTGGTAGCAACCTTCTTCTTCGGCGTACTCTCCGGTGCTACCGTCTAAATTTGAATATGAGTATAATTACTCACTAATTCAATGGCTATTCCATACATCACATATAACACACAAACTATTCTATGCACACAAATAAATTAACTAGAGTACATGGGTTGTGGGGTTTAAATAGAATTCACTTCTTTGTATTTTATATGTAAATGATAGTTTCCATAGGGTTCTTGAGAAATAATTTCCTCTCATTGAAATCTTTTTAAGATTTAATTTCTCAAACAATCATGGATGAACTCATATTGACCTAAGTCAAATGTTCATCATCATCATTTGGGAAAAGGATTTAAATGAGGTAGATCACCTCATACTATTTAAATAACCCTACATTTGATTTAAATCTCAAGTAATTCATATAAGAGAGTTTGGGACCAGGGGTCCAAACATCCCATGAATCCATGTGAGACAAGTTTAAATGAAGTGTAATACTCCACATAATTTAACTTTAATAGTTTTGGACAATATCAACTAGTTAAACTAGCCATACCATCCATTAATTAAACTAGGGCATGATCATGCAAAGTGACCACACCATTTTATTGCATAAACAATTAGTGTAAGTCAAATGTGAGCTATTAGAGTTGGAAATAACTTAATATCTATTTTGGTTGATTTTTAAGAATTATTTGAATAGGGAAAAGTCCCTGTCTTGTTATTTTTATCACATTTATTCTACAAGGAATCTGGCCATGAGGCCAGTGGCATTGGCTAGATATTTTCATTAGCTTTCCAACAACATAAAATTCGCTAAATTTGGTTTAGCCAATTTGAAACTATTCAATTTCAAAGTTTGGGCAGTATTGAAATTTATTTGGAATTAATTAAACCTAGTTTGAATTAAAAGGCCGGCGGGAAACCAAAGTGGGCCGAAACGGTTTGAAAAAGGGAAAACGGCCCAGCAACGCATCCAGTGCGCGCGGGCCTGCTGACAGGGTGGGGGCCACCCGTCAGTCTCTTTTAAAACCCGAAACGGTATGGAGACGTGTGGTGCGTTGGATTAGAACAGGATCGGATGGTGCCAGTGCATCGCCTTCTCCGGCGAGAGGCAGAGGGTCTGGCAGCGAGGGTAGGGGGTCGGAGAGCCCACCGTGGCTCCAGCTAGGGTTGGCAATGTGCGCAGTGAAGGTGTGGACGACGGCGAGTCGACTGGTACCGGCGGCAGCTCCTGGATCGGCTTCAATCGACGGCGAGCTTCCGCGGCGTCCGGCGGCAGTGAGGTGGCGATTGGGTGGCTACGGCGGCGAATGTCGATGGTGGGGTGGCTCAGGCGGTCGAGTGAGAAGAGGGGAGGGTGCTGGTGTGCTCAAATCGACGAATGGAGCTCTCCTTTTATAGGCGAGTGAGTGACCGCGAGGGCTGCGGCGAGGTCGACATCGACGCGGCGATTCCGGTGAGCGGTTGGGCTAGGCGAGGATGCTGTCGGGTTCTCCTCTTCCAGGCGAAGCTAGGGGTGGCGCTGGCACGGTCGGGCGGCGTCTGGTTTGGTCGCATTGCTTCCACGACGGCCGCGGCGTTTACGGGAACAGGTCGTCGTCTCCGGCGCCGGCGGTCACGGGTTGGTGCTGGGCGCGTGTCTGGCATGGCTGAGGTGTCACGGCGGTGCGCTTGGTGAAGAAAGGGGGGGCCAGGACGTGGGCGAGGTGGCTGCGCGGCGCGTGGCCAGTGCGTGTCCACGGCGTGCACACGCGCGACATGAACGGCATCCTGGCGCGTTCTGGGCGCGCTGTCTCCGGCGACTCCACGGCGGCTACGGCGAGCTGGTGAGTGCTAGGCGGGGTAGAGAGGCGTGCTGGCGATGCTGGACACCAGGGCCAAGGTTGGAGAGTGAGGGGGAGAGGGGTGGCTCGACATGGCCGGCATGGCCATGTCATGCATGCTAGGGTTTGCCTCCCTAGGTTACTATGGGGTATTAAGTGAGAGAGGGGACCAGGGGACCATTTAGGGTAGTGTAGTGTAGATTAGGTTTGTGTAGAACACTATTTCAAATAGTGTCAAATAGTGCCATATTTGGAAATTGTGAAAAATGTCTAAATTTGAAATAATTCAAATGGTGCATCTATTTGAAAAGTGTGGGTTTAGATAAGTTGTATTTGACCAGAGATGAGTAGAGGTGGTGGTGGAATTTTAGAATTCAAAAATTTGCAAAATTGGCTAAGTGGGGGAATGTTGCATATGTTAAAAAGTTAAGACTTTGGATGAGCATTGCTCATGATCAAAGATGAATTTGGCATGGTGATCTTCATCAAAGTTGTTCACCTTGATGTTGACTTTGAAATGGTGCAAAGAGTTAGCAAGAGTTGGTTTGGGAAAATTGAATGGCAAGGGCTCAAAGTGGTGATCAGACCATAATTGTCAATTTTGACCATTATCATATGTGAGTGGGATTTGTGTTTGAAATTCATTTGAATGGTGAAACTTTGATTCCAAAAGTTGTAATAAGTGTTTAATAACATTATTCAACTAATGGTGAAGACCAAATTGGTCTAGGGTCAAAATTTATAAAAATGCCATAGGGCATATGTGAGGGTTTTTAGGGTTTTGCAATTTATGGATTTTCTTCCTTTTTGATTTATTTGGTTGGTGATCTTCATATGATCACACTAGGGTTTTAGAGCATCTCAAATACAAGTAATAACAATCATCATGGCATATCACTCAAATGCACAAGTCCTATGCATGGTACTATATGCAAACAGAAAAGTTTTTGTTGGTTTGAAAATTTGCTTTCTGGAATTTCTCTAACTTTCTTTTTATTGAAATTTGGGGTGTTACATCCCGCAAGCACCGCAACCTCAGGGTCAAAGTCCTCGGCCTCTGGGTTGGCCTCCTCACCGTACTTCTGCTTGAACTTGGAGACATAGGACGTGCACTAGGTCTCGGATTGCGGATTAACCCACACGGACCCCGTCTCAGGATGCGGCGTCTTCCTTTGCTTCATCTTCTTCAGCACGGCAAAGACGTTAGGCTTCGCTCCTGTCCTCACTTCCTGCAAAAGAGAACATGTAATAAAGTGAAGTGGCACACCCTTGCAGAGTTAGCAAATGTATAACATGAATTCAAATAATGAAGGAACCATCAATTTGCTCACCTCCTTCTGCAGGTGAAGAGAGATGGGGAGGCTGCCTTGGATATGCGATCCACCTCGCATCTCTGCCCGCTTCTTCTTGCCCTCCTCGTGCTTCTTGAGGTACTGGGGGCATGTCCACCACATGACCATCGCAAGGAAGCACTTGTTGTCTTTGCCGATGTACTGAGGAGGGTTCTACATGCACAAGATAAACGCATTATGGTAAAATAAACTACATGACGATAAAGAAATCAATAACACACAAATGCAAATACCTGCAAGTACTGCCACGGCTGCATGAGCGTGTCGCGAGCGTCCTCCTTCATCATGTGGACGAAGCGGTCGGCATGCCAGTCACGGACGCACTGAATACGTGCCTCATAGTGCATGCCAGTCACCCTCTTCCTTGCAAGCTGGTGAAGGACATCATCGCACGCATTTTCCTTGCCCTCGGCCTTCTTGAAGTATTTCTGCAACCATGCACATAGGTAAAACAAGGGGCATTAGTGCAATTATTGTCAACCAAGGAGAGTGTATGAATGGTAAGAAGTCCAAAGTCACGTACCCAAAATTTGCCAACAACGCAGTCCGCCAAGGTGCCGCGGCCAAGAAAATCTTCCGCGAGGCTGTAGTGCCACCACCTCCAAGCTACGTCGCAGCCACCACTAGGGAGATTGACTATCCCAGGGAAATACCTTCTAAGTAGGCCCCCAAGGATGTTCGAGTACCCACGTGGCGGCTTCTGCGACGGGTCTTCATACGTGAATGAGCTGCACCATGAAACAACAACATCAATATGTATGCGATAATAATTTTGATAATGACAAAATTGCGATAACGAAATGCCAAAAATTAACATGTACCTCCTTCCATAGGGCACTAGAACAACATGGCTGTAGCGTCAGTGCTTCAGCGCGGGGAGCGTTGTTATCCCACGCCGATATGGCCTCCTATCACGTGGCCTCAGCCTCTCCAAAGCTGGAACGTACTCGTAATCCGGCGGCGCATCCCAAACTAGGTTTGGATCAGGATCAAACGGTAAGTTCCCCAACCCCTCATCCTCCGAGAGGTCCTCCTCGTCCCCCTCCTCCTCCTGGTCCTCCCCACCCCCCTCCTCCTCCTGGTCCTCCCCACCCCCCTCCTCCTCCTGGTCCTCCCCAACCCCCTCCTCCTCCTCCTGGTCCTCCCCACCCCCGTGGTGCTCCTGGTCCTCCACCTCATCATCATCATCATCGGCTGCGGGAGGGGGGCTAGGACTAGGAGTGAGTACCCGCGTCGCATTCTTCCTACGCGGTCGCACGTGCACTGGGGGAGCGACGGGGGGGGGGGCTAGAAGGGGGGGTAGTAGCTCGGCCCCGCCTCGAAGACCCTACACCTACCAAGTCCTTGACCTTCTTTGTAAGACCGCCACCCCTTCTTTTTTTGGTGGCATGCTTCAATCACCTGCAAACACAAATGAAGAGAGTGGTTTATTAGTACGCAATATTGTAAAGAGATAAATATTAGTGAAAGCAACAGAAATATAAGTAGATGAACATTAATGAAAGCAACAATAATGCAAATAGATGAACATTAATTAGTGGAAGCAACAAATAGCTAGCATAGAGTTCTCTCAAACATAGCACGGAGTTCTTACAAATAACCTAGCTAGACAATCACGGTTACACAGAGTTATTACAAATAGGCTAGCCTCACAATTACGACTACATAGATCAGTAGCCTGTGTCGCCATCCGTGATTGGACCGCGTGTCTCCTCATCGTCATCAGGCTCGGCGAACCAATAATCATCAATGAAACCTGAAGGTGGTCCATCTGCATCGAGGTCAATCCCTGCTTTGAACGCCTCGAGCAAACTCAGGTCTTCCGGGGCACAGACATCCTCAGCTTCATCTTCTGCATTGTCTCCATCCATGCCCGCGTCTTCTTGTTCATCGTCTACGACCATGTCATCGATAGTCGGCAAGCCGATTGTGAAATGGCCGGGGAGCCCTTCTTCATGATAAAACTCGACACTCCTTGCTGAGGGGTCTACGCGGCGGTAATCGTCCTTGTTTGGCGGGGGCGGCCTATTGCGTGAAGGCACCGTCATCACAACATCCCATCCATGTAGACGTTTTGTCGGGTTTTTGCACGCGTACGAGAGATAGAATACTTGAAAGGCCTGGGTAGCCAAGATGTACACATCCTCTCCCTTATAAACTGAGTTCCTTTGAACTTCAACCAACCCAATTTCAGGATCCCGTCTCACCCGACGTGGGTCAAACCAATGGCATTTGAAGACGACGGGATTTAGCCCTTTGTGAAACCCATAATTCAGCTCGTATATACCCTCGACTCTTCCATAGTAATGGAGCCCATCATCACCTTGACATACCACCCTGCTATTTATTGTCTTCGCGTTGGGCCGGCTTGTTGTGTATTTATGGGTCTGGAAGCGATACCCGTTCACGTCATAGGAGTTGAACGCTTCTACGGAATGGTCAAAGCCCCTAGCAATTTTTCTTAGCTCTGACTTCATCTCTTTGTCAGTTCTTGCCTACAAGTTTAGCACAAGAAGTTTAGAACGAGAAATGACCGATAAATGTTGGAAGTGCTAGCTAATTTGGATAGAATAGTACCAAATTACAAAACCAGCTACTGAAACCGAAACCGCCGCCCTTATCGAAAATTTGCTTGGATTCTTCCGGGGTAGGCTCCCTGTGGGTATTCTTCCAATGTATAGCCTTGAATTTCCTATACCGATGAAAAGAGGAAGAGTTAGCCACGAACATACGAGTGAATGTTTGCGAATAATTAAATGGTTCGCACTTACTCGATGTACGGCTTCACTTCGACCATGGTGTTTAAGACATACGAGTGGATCAAGGTCCGCTCATGTAGGTCCGTTCTGTACGGCTTCGAGCCACTTGACTTGCCACCAAGCCCCACGAAGATGCTAAGCTTGGGTACTTCTTCATTGTTGGCAGCATTGTAACGGAGGACCGGGTTGTGCTTTGTGGGAATGTTGGGATCATAGTGCTTAGTGGTGAAGTTTGCCACCTCCACGTTCAGGACTGCCTCGGCTATGGATGCTTCGATCTTGCATTTATTGCCAGTCATTTGACGAAGCTTTTGTGTTTCTCTCTCAGGACCAAACTGCCAACGGCCCCAATTCGGGCCCCCCTTTAAGCACTCCTCCGCGAGGTGCAGGATCATGTGTTGCATCGGATTAAAAAACCCTGGAGGAAAGATCTTCTCTAGATCGCAAAGCAACACGGGTGCCTCTTCATCCAGCTTCTCAATCACTTTAGTGTCTAACTCCCTAGCACAAATCTGGCGGAAGAAAAAACTCAACCTCGCTAGCACTCACCAAGTCTTCTCAGGGACATAGCCTTGAATCATCACCGGCATTATCCGCTCAAGCCATATGTGGTAGTCATGACTCTTCAGTCCTTGTACTCGCAGCGTTTCAATGTTCAGGCCCCTCATCCAGTTGGCTGCGAACCCATCGGGGAAAAACAAGGAGTCCTTCATCCATTGGAAGACCTCCCTTTTTTGGGCCTTTGTGAGGCAGAACGGAGCGTGTGGCTTAGTCCAAGTTTTTTTTGGCACCATTAGGTGGCTGCATGTTCAACTCCGGCCTATCACACCACATTTCTTGATCAATTCGAGCCTTTATGTTATCCTTCGTCTTCTCAGTGTCCACAATCGTGCTCCAAATGGCTTCACTGATATTCTTCTCGCTGTGCATTACATCAATGTTATGCGGGAGCTCGAGAAACTCAAAGTAAGGGAGCTTCCATAAGCACGGCTTGTGAGTCCATTGGTGTGTATCCCCATATCCCAAGAAACCATTCCCATCAGGGCTAGGCTGAAGAGCATCTAACTCGGCCTTGATTTCCGTTCCGGTCTTCAGAATTGGCTTCGGGCCACGGACAACACGGCCTTTCTTGAAACTCTTTACATCACTCCTGTATGCATGCCTCCGCTCAAGGAACTGTCGAGCTTCATCAAAGCATGAATACTTGCCTCCTTGTTTAGCCGTAAGAAAGTAACGGCCTGTCTGCACTGTGGGCAAGGCCACTTCCCATGTGTACACCACCCGCAGAACATAGCACGTGCTGGCAGGTCATGCAGGGACGTGTGGTACCACACATACATATCGAAGTACTCCTTCTTTGATGCGTCATATGTTCGGATCCCGCGACCTTCCTAGCCACGAACCAAGTCATCCACCAGCGGTTCCAGGTACACATTCATGTTCTTACCCGGGTATTTGGGCCCTGGGATTATCATCGACACAAACATGTTCTCTGATCTCATGCGTACGCCGGGGGAGGTTCATGGGAATAACAAACACTGGCCAACAACTGTATACTGCAGCCGACATACCATATGGATTGAACCCATCGGTTGATATCGCAACTGCTACGCTCCTCGGGTCACCTGCTTTCAGTGGAAATTTCTTGACAAAGTTCTTCCATGCAGTACCATCCGACGGATGTATCATCTTGTCGGTGTATCTGTTTCCTTCCACGGCCCACCTCATCTGCTGGGCAGTATCCTCGGTCATGAAGAGCCGCTGGATCCTCGGTAGAACTGGAAGATAGCGGAGGATATTCTTGGCAATCGTGGTCTGCCTCTTCTGACCATCACCATTGCGGTCTACCTCAAAGTACCTAGAGGAATTGCATTTGATGCAATAATTTGTGTCAGCGTGCTCCTCTCTGAATAGCATGCATCCCTTTGGACATGCGTGTATCTGCTGAGATGACATCTTAAGGTCACTGAGCAATTTGGTCGAATAGTAGAAGTTTTGCGGCAAGAGGTGCCCTTTCGGCAGAAGGCTGCCTACGATGACCAGAAGTTCATCGAACCCATCTCTGCACAAGTTCCTATGGCACTTCAAGGCCATAAGGCGAGCGATGGCATCTAGTTGGGTAACCTCTGTATTTTCATGTAGGGGTTTCTGCGAAGCAAACAGAGCCTCATAATACTCCTTTGTGTTTTCCTCCGGGTCCTCACTTGTCTCCGCATCCTGAGGTGTCTCCACCTCTACATGAGAGCTTTCAGGCACATTACCATTAGCCAAGTTTTCTAAGCACCTATCAAAACCAGTGTCATATTCCCCCCTTGGTTGAATCTGCCGCACCTCCTTCCTAGCACGTTTCTTTGCCTTTTCTCCATGGTAAGTCCAAATCTTGTAGGATGGTGTGAACCCAAACTTGATCAGGTGCATACTCATAGTGTCCTTGTCATGTGCCTTTTGGTTAGCGCACTTACTACAAGGGCACCAAACTCTTATAGGTCTGCTAGGGATGGCAAACGCCCTATCCACAAACTGCTCGGTCTTTTCTCCCCATTCATCAGTATAGTTCCACTAACTGATTCTGCCATCGTACATCCAGCCACGATTATCCATCCTCTAATCAGCAACAAAACAGACGAACATAGCATTTATATATCAAATAGGAAATAAATGCATCATATCTTTTTTTTAACGCGTGCATCAACCTAAAACTCTACTAGGTGGGCTCCTAGCAGCCGCCGGATCCGTAGATTGAGTACGTTCTCCCAGCTCTACCCCGATCCGAGACAGAATTTCGGCAACACCTCCCCGCTGCTCTCCCGATACACGTCTCGGCAAAAAGCCGAGAGGGGTGTGCATCCGGAGAACAACGGGGAGGCGCTACCGAAATCCTGTCTCGGATCGGGGTAGAGCAGGGAGAACGTACCCAACTACGCATCCGTCGGCTGTCCCGATAAATGCCGTAAGAGTTACGGTTCATAATATGCGAGACCACTAATGCATATTTATCCGCGTAACCCTTACGGTCGGGAAGAGACGCCTAGGTATCACAACAGACTTGGTGATCTAGACACAAAAAAAACCTAGGTACAAGAGAGGCGAACAGATTCTCACCCTCGAAGCGTGATCGACAGCCGGCGAAGAAGACCAACGACCCTGTGAGAGAATTGCCGAAGAAGATCCGGAACGCCCCGTCAAACACCCCCGCGACGCCACCCCTCGTGTCCACCTCGAAGCATCACCTTTATAACGAGAAAATAATTCAATTGACCACTTTTACCTTAAATTTCCTTGCAGCACATTATCCTTGCTATATGGGCCTACTTTTACCTTAAATTCAATTGACCACCTCGAAGCGTGATCGACATTATCTCATTTTTTCTATATGGGCCTACTTTTAACATATCCGACTCCTAAACACCTTTTTCAAACTAAAATCCTATTTCTAGTTTAAACTACACTAAAATCTTATACTAAACTAAAATCATATTCCTAATTTACACTAAATCAAAATCCTATTTCTAATTTATACTAGACTAATCCTATTTTACTGGACTAATCACTAACCTTTGTATGTGCAGGGGCACGGGAGGCAGGGCAGCAGCGGGAGGCAGGGCTCGGTAGGCAGGGGCAGGGGCGCCTCCGGTGGTGGTGGCTCGCTGGCGAGGCGGCACGGGCCGGGGACAGGGGAGCGGCAGCAGCGTCGGTGGTGGCGGCGGCGTGCGTGGCTAGCTGGTGGCGGGAGGCGGTAGCGGGAGGAGGAGTGGGCGAGCAGCACGCCGGGGGAGGGCTCCGGCGGGAGCAGCCAGGGGAGGGCTCCGGCGGCGGCGGCGGCGTGGGAGCAGCAGCGGCGGGGGAGGGTGCGGCGGCGAGAGAGGGTGCGGCGGCGGGAGAGGGTGCGGCAGATCGAGGCGGCGGCGTGTGGCGGGCATGCGTGCGGCGGCGCGGTGCGAGAGGGGAAGAAGCTAGTCGTGTGTGCGGCTGCGCGTTTGTGGTTGTGGCTGAGCGTGGCCCGACCACCTTATCCGCACCCTTTCCCGTGCAAAGCTCTTTGCCGTGCGGCAAAGGGGCTTTGCCGTGCGGATGCTCTTTGCCGTGCGCAGGGCTACCTTTGCCGTGCGGCAAGGTTCTTTGCCGTGAGCCTGCGCACGGCAAAGGTGTTTTTTTAATTTTTATCATTTTAATTGTCAACAACATTCATTTCTATTTCTACATTATATTAAACCTGTTTTTTTCAACATGTGAATTATTTAATCATATATGTATCATTGTTTCAATTTCAAAAAAAATAAGCATTTCAAATATTTGAGTTGATTTATGTGTGCATTTGTCAATATAGCTTTGCGCATAAATATATTAAGTACCTCACCTAACTCACCCTAAATCCTTACCCTAACCCTAAACCCTAACTCTAACCCTAAATCCTTACCCTAACCCTAAACCCTAATGATACGTCTCCGACGTATCGATAATTTCTTATGTTCCATGCCACATTATTGATGATATCTACATGTTTTATGCACACTTTATGTCATATTCGTGCATTTTCTGGAACTAACCTATTAACAAGATGCCGAAGTGCCAGTTGCTGTTTTCTGCTGTTTTTGGTTCCAGAAAGGCTGTTCGGGCAATATTCTCGGAATTGGACGAAATCAACGCCAAACCTCCTATTTTTCCCGGAAGGCTCCAGAACACCGAAGAAGAGTCGGAGAGGGGCCAGGGGGCCACCACACCATAAGGCGGCGCGGGCCAGACCCTGGCCGCGCCGGCCTAGGGTGAGGCCACCCTGTCAGCCTTCCGACTCCGCCTCTTCGCCTATATAACCCCTTTCGACCTAAAAACGCAGTATCAATTGACGAAACTCCAGAAAGACTCCAGGGGCGCCGCCACCGTCGCGAAACTCCAATTTGGGGGACAGAACTCTCTGTTCCGGCACCCTGCCGGGACGGGGAATTGCCCCCGGAGCCATCTCCACCGCCGTTTTCACCGCCATCTTCACCGCCATCGCTGCCTCCATGATGAGGAGGGAGTAATCCACCCCCAAGGCTGAGGGCTCCGCTGTAGCTATGTGGTTCATCTCTCTCCCATGTACCTCAATACAATAATCTCATGAGCTGCTTTACATGATTGAGATTCATATGAGTTTTGTATCACTATTCATCTATGTGCTACTCTAGTGATGTTATTAAAGTATTCTATTCCTCCTGCACGGTGTAATGGTGACAGTGTGTGCATCCGTGTTAGTACTTGGCGTAGGCTATGATCATGATCTCTTGTAGATTATGAAGTTAACTATTGCTATGATGGTATTGATGTGATCTATTCCTCCTACATAGTGTGAAGGTGACAGTGTGCATGCTATGTTAGTACTTGGTTTAGTCGTGTTGATCTTTCATGCACTCTAAGGTTATTTAAATATGAACATTGAATTGTGGAGCTTGTTAACTCCGGCATTGAGGGTTCGTGTAATCCTACGCAATGGTGTTCATCATCCAACAAGAGAGTGTAGAGTATGCATTTATCTATTCTGTTATGTGATCAAAGTTGAGAGTGTCCACTAGTGAAAGTATGATCCCTAGGCCTTGTTCCTAAATACTGCTATCGCTGCTTGTTTCTTGTTTCTTTGCGTTACTACCGCTGCGTTACTACTGCTTGTTCTTGTCCTGGGCAAAGCACTTTTCTGGTGCCGTTGCTACTACTTATTCATACCACTTGTATTTCACTATCTCTTCGCCGAACTAGTGCACCTATTAGGTGTGTTGGGGACACAAGAGACTTCTTGCTTTGTGGTTGCAGGGTTGCTTGAGAGGGATATCTTTGACCTCTTCCTCCCTGAGATCGATAAACCTTGGGTGATCCACTTAAGGGAAACTTGCTGCTGTTCTACAAACCTCTGCTCTTGGAGGCCCAACACTGTCTACAAGAATAGAAGCTCCCGTAGACATCAAGCACTTTTCTGGCGCCGTTGCCGGGGAGGAAAGGTAAAAGGTACTCACACTCCGGATCTCGGCTACCAAGCTATTTTCCGGCGCCGTTGTAAGTACTCGAAGCTATTTCCTTTAGATCCTGCAATTGCAACTTTTTGTTTCTTGTTTACACTAGTCAGGCATAATGGAATACAACTATGAGCTTTTTGATTTATTTCCTAAGTTAGGACATGAATTGTGTGATGCGAAAATTAAAGAACCTATGGAGCCTCAATTGCATGCTGATACGTCTCCGACGTATCGATAATTTCTTATGTTCCATGCCACATTATTGATGTTATCTACATGTTTTATGCACACTTTATGTCATATTCGTGCATTTTTTGGAACTAACCTATTAACAAGATGCCGAAGTGCCAGTTGCTGTTTTCTGCTGTTTTTGGTTTCAGAAATCCTAGTAACGAAATATTCTCGGAATTGGACGAAATCAACGCCCAGGGTCCTATTTTGCCACGAAGCTTCCAGAAGTCCGAAGAGGAGACGAAGTGGGGCCACGAGGTGGCCACACCCTAGGGCGGCGCGGCCCCCCCCCTTGGCCGCGCGGCCCTGTGGTGTGGGGCCCTCGTGCCGCCTCATGACCTGCCCTTCCGCCTACTTAAATCCTCCGTCGCGAAACCCCCAGTACAGAGAGCCACGATACGGAAAACCTTCTAGAGACACCGCCGCCGCTGATCCCATCTCGGGGGATCCAGGAGATCGCCTCCGGCACCCTGCCGGAGAGGGGAATCATCTCCCGGAGGACTCTACGCCGCCATGGTCGCCTCCGGAGTGATGTGTGATTAGTCTACCCCTGGACTATGGGTCCATAGCAGTAGCTAGATGGTTGTCTTCTCCCCATTGTGCTTCATTGTCGGATCTTGTGAGCTGCCTAACATGATCAAGATCATCTATCTGTAATTCTATATGTTGCGTTTGTTGGGATCCGATGAATAGAGAATACTTGTTATGTTGATTATCAAAGTTATGTCTATGTGTTGTTTATGATCTTGCCCGCTCTCCGTTACTAGTAGATGCTCTGGCCAAGTAGATGCTTGTAACTCCAAGAGGGAGTATTTATGCTCGATAGTGGGTTCATGCCTCCATTGATATCTGGGACAGTGACAGAAAGTTCTAAGGTTGTGGATGTGCTGTTGCCACTAGGGATAAAACATTAGTGCTATGTTCAAGGATGTAGTTACTAGTTACATTACGCGCAATACTTAATGCAATTGTCTGTTGTTAGCAACTTAATACTGGAGGGGGTTCGGATGATAACCTGAAGGTGGACTTTCTAGGCATAGATGCATGCTGGATGGCGGTCTATGTACTTTGTCGTAATGCCCAATTAAATCTCACTATACTCATCATAATATGTATGTGCATGGTCATGCCCTCTTTATTTGTCAATTGCCCAACTGTAATTTGTTCACCCAACATGCTGTTTATCTTATGGGAGAGACACCTCTAGTGAACTGTGGACCCCGGTCCAATTCTCTATACTGAAATACAATCTACTGTAATACTGTTCTACAGTTTTCTGCAAACAATCATCTTCCACACAATACGGTTAATCCTTTGTTACAGCAAGCCGGTGAGATTGACAACCTCACTGTTTCGTTGGGGCAAAGTACTTTGGTTGTGTTGTGCAGGTTCCACGTTGGCGCCGGAATCCCTGGTGTTGCGCCGCACTACATCCCGCCGCCATCAACCTTCAACGTGCTTCTTGGCTCCTCCTGGTTCGATAAACCTTGGTTTCTTTCTGAGGGAAAACTTGCTGCTGTGCGCATCATACCTTCCTCTTGGGGTTCCCAACGAACGTGTGAGTTACACGCCATCAAGCTCTTTTTCTGGCGCCGTTGCCGGGGAGATCAAGACACGCTGCAAGGGGAGTCTCCACTTCTCAATCTCTTTACTTTGTTTTTGTCTTGCTTAGTTTTATTTACTACTTTGTTTGCTGCACTAAATCAAAATACAAAAAAAATTAGTTGCTAGTTTTACTTTATTTGCTATCTTGTTTGCTATATCAAAAAAACAAAAAAATTAGTTACTTGCATTTACTTTATCTAGTTTGCTTTATTTACTGTCTTGCACTCTATATTAAAAATACAAAAAAATTAGTTACTTTTGTTACCATGTCTAGCTCTGAACCTGTTACTTCTTCGCCTGAAGAATTAGTCTTTACTTTTAAACAAGGGGATGAGGAGAGTTTTAAGGATGCCTGTTCTAGAATTTTTACTTCCTATCGTAAAACTGAACCTCAAATGACTCTAAGTTTGCTCCTTAGTAATTTTTATTTTGGTCTTATGATTCGCTATAGATATGCTTTGGATACTTTAGTGGGAGGAGATTTCCTTCATTGCAATGGGGATCAAGCTTTTAATGCCATAAAGAAGTTGGTTGCATCACATGATTCAGCTAATAACTTTGATTCAGCCCTCACTAGCATTTATAATAGATTAAACAATCTCGAGATAAGTACATCTCGCTTGGATGTTAACTATTGCCATGTTCGTAATCGTCTTGAACAAGTTTTAGTGAACTCTAAACTTTCATTGTGGGATCCTACTGTTAAAATTGTTATCGGTGATCGAACTCTTCGTGCCAACTGTGATATTATGTCTGAATTTTGCCTTATACCTGAGAGCATTTATAAATCTTTGAAACTTTGGGGAGTCGATGAAGGAGGAGAAGAAATAACTCTCATTGATAACTCTGTTATAATTCCTAAGGGAATAGCTGCAGGTGTGCATACAACCATTCTTGGAAGAACAATATCCATTGATTATCTTGTTATTGAATGCGTAGGGACAGGAAAAATCACACTCGGAAGATCCCTGTTGAAACTATTGGGAGCAGTCATTGATGTGGGAGAAGGCACCCTGGAATTCACCTCTACACCGGGAGGAAATCATATATTTCCTAAATCAAAGGGAAAGAAAAACAATAAGAAAGGTAAGGGTAAAGCCCAAGGTAAGGTTGACACACCATCTCTTGATAATACTTGATACACACTTTCTGCGCCTAGCTGAAAGGCGTTAAAGAAAAGCGCTTGTGGGAGACAACCCATGTTTTTACCTACAGTATTTTGTTTTTATTTTGTGTCTTGGAAGTTGTTTACTACTGTAGCAACCTCTCCTTATCTTAGTTTAGTATTTTGTTGTGCCAAGTAAAGTCGTTGATAGAAAAGTTCATACTAGATTTGGATTACTGCGCAGAAACAGATTTCTTTGCTGTCACGAATCTGGGCTGTTTTCTCTGTAGGTAACTCAGAAAATTATGCCAATTTACGTGAGTGATCCTCAGATATGTACGCAACTTTCATTAAATTTGAGCATTTTCATTTGAGCAAGTCTGGTGCCTCGATAAAATTCATCAATACGAACTGTTCTGTTTTGACAGATTCTGCCTTTTATTTCGCATTGCCTCTTTTGCTATGTTGGATGAATTTCTTTGATCCATTAATGTCCAGTAGCTTTATGCAATGTCCAGAAGTGTTAAGAATGATTGTGTCACCTCTGAACATGTTAATTTTTATTGTCGCTAACCCTCTAATGAGTTGTTCTAAGTTTGGTGTGGAGGAAGTTTTCAAGGATCAAGAGAGGAGTATGATGCAACATGATCAAGGAGAGTGAAAGCTCTAAGCTTGGGGATGCCCCGGTGGTTCACCCCTGCATATATCAAGAAGACTCAAGCATCTAAGCTTGGGGATGCCCAAGGCATCCCCTTCTTCATCGACAACATTATCAGGTTCCTCCCCTGAAACTATATTTTTATTTCATCACATATTATGTGCTTTGCTTGGAGCGTCGGTTTGTTTTGTTTGAATAAAATGGATCCTAGCATTCACTTTATGGGAGAGAGACACGCTCCGCTGTAGCATATGGACAAGTATGTCCTTAGTTTCTACTCATAGTATTCATGGCGAAGTTTCTTCTTCGTTAAATTGTTATATGGTTGGAATTGGAAAATGATACATGTAGTAATTGCTATTAATGTCTTGGGTAATGTGATACTTGGCAATTGTTGTGCTCATGTTTAAGCTCTTGCATCATATGCTTTGCACCCATTAATGAAGAAATACATAGAGCATGCTAAAATTTGGTTTGCATATTTGGTTTCTCTAAGGTCTAGATAATTTCTAGTATTGAGTTTGAACAACAAGGAAGATGGTGTAGAGTCTTATAATGTTTTCAATATGTCTTTTATGTGAGTTTTGCTGCACCGGTTCATCCTTGTGTTTGTTTCAAATAAGCCTTGCTAGCCTAAACCTTGTATCGAGAGGGAATACTTCTCATGCATCCAAAATACTTGAGCCAACCACTATGCCATTTGTGTCCACCATACCTACCTACTACATGGTATTTTCCGCCATTCCAAAGTAAATTGCTTGAGTGCTACCTTTAAAATTCCATCATTCACCTTTGCAATATATAGCTCATGGGACAAATAGCTTAAAAACTATTGTGGTATTGAATATGTAATTATGCACTTTATCTCTTATTAAGTTGCTTGTTGTGCGATAACCATGTTCACTGGGGACGCCATCAACTACTCTTTGTTGAATTTCATGTGAGTTGCTATGCATGTTCGTCTTGTCTGAAGTAAGAGAGATCTACCACCTTATGGTTAAGCATGCATATTGTTAGAGAAGAACATTGGGCCGCTAACTAAAGCCATGATCCATGGTGGAAGTTTCAGTTTTGGACATATATCCTCAATCTCATATGAGAAAATTATTAATTGTTGTTACATGCTTATGCATAAAAGAGGAGTCCATTATCTGTTGTCTATGTTGTCCTGGTATGGATGTCTAAGTTGAGAATAATCAATAGCGAGAAATCCAATGCGAGCTTTCTCCTTTGTACAGGCGGCATAGAGGTACCCCTTTGTGACACTTGGTTAAAACATGTGCATTGCGATGATCCGGTAGTCCAAGCTAATTAGGACAAGGTGCGGGCACTATTAGTACACTATGCATGAGGCTTGCAACTTGTAAGATATAATTTACATGATACATATGCTTTATTACTACCGTTGACAAAATTGTTTCATGTTTTCAAAATCAAAGCTCCAGCACAAATATAGCAATCGATGCTTTTCCTCTATGGAGGACCATTCTTTTACTTTCAATGTTGAGTCAGTTCACCTATTTCTCTCCACCTCAAGAAGCAAACACTTGTGTGAACTGTGCATTGATTCCTACATATTTGCTTATTGCACTTATTATATTACTCTATGTTGACAATATCCATGAGATATACATGTTACAAGTTGAAAGCAACCGCTGAAACTTAATCTTCCTTTGTGTTGCTTCAATACCTTTACTTTGAATTATTGCTTTATGAGTTAACTCTTATGCAAGACTTATTGATGCTTGTCTTGAAGTGCTATTCATGAAAAGTCTTTGCTTTATGATTCACTTGTTTACTCATGTCATATACATTGTTTTGATCGCTGCATTCACTACATATGCTTTACAAATAGTATGATCAAGGTTATGATGGCATGTCACTCCAGAAATTATATGTGTTATCGTTTTACCTGCTCGGGACGAGCAGAACTAAGCTTGGGGATGCTGATACGTCTCCGACGTATCGATAATTTCTTATGTTCCATGCCACATTATTGATGTTATCTACATGTTTTATGCACACTTTATGTCATATTCGTGCATTTTCTCGGAACTAACCTATTAACAAGATGCCGAAGTGCCGATTCTTTGTTTCTGCTGTTTTTGGTTTCAGAAATCCTAGTAACGAAATATTCTCAGAATTGGACGAAATCAACGCCCAGGGTCCTATTTTGCCACGAAGCTCCAGAAGTCCGAAGAGGAGACGAAGTGGGGCCACGAGGTGGCCACACCCTAGGGCGGCGCGGCCCCCCCTTGGCCGCGCGGCCCTGTGGTGTGGGGCCCTCGTGCCGCCTCCTGACCTGCCCTTCCGCCTACTTAAAGCCTCCGTCGCGACACCCCCAAGCACCGAGAGCCACGATACGGAAAACCTTCCAGAGACGCCGCCGCCGCCGATCCCATCTCGGGGGATCCAGAGATCGCCTCCGGCACCCTGCCGGGAGAGGGGAATCATCTCCCGGAGGACTCTACGCCGCCATGGTCGCCTCCGGAGTGATGTGTGAGTAGTCTACCCCTGGACTATGGGTCCATAGCAGTAGCTAGATGGTTGTCTTCTCCCCATTGTGCTTCATTGTCGGATCTTGTGAGCTGCCTAACATGATCAAGATCATCTATATGTAATTCTATATGTTGCGTTTGTTGGGATCCGATGAATAGAGAATACTTGTTATGTTGATTATCAAAGTTATGTCTATGTGTTGTTTATGATCTTGCATGCTCTCCGTTACTAGTAGATGCTCTGGCCAAGTAGATGCTTGTCACTCCAAGAGGGAGTATTTATGCTCGATAGTGGGTTCATGCCTCCATTGATATCTGGGACAGTGACAGAAAGTTCTAAGGTTGTGGATGTGCTGTTGCCACTAGGGATAAAACATTAGTGCTATGTTCAAGGATGTAGTTACTAGTTACATTACGCGCAATACTTAATGCAATTGTCTGTTGTTAGCAACTTAATACTGGAGGGGGTTCGGATGATAACCTGAAGGTGGACTTTTTAGGCATAGATGCATGCTGGATGGCGGTCTATGTACTTTGTCGTAATGCCCAATTAAATCTCACTATACTCATCATAATATGTATGTGCATGGTCATGCCCTCTTTATTTGTCAATTGCCCAACTGTAATTTGTTCACCCAACATGTTGTTTATCTTATGGGAGAGACACCTCTAGTGAACTGTGGACCCCGGTCCAATTCTCTATACTGAAATACAATCTACTGCAATACTGTTCTACTGTTTTCTGCAAACAATCATCTTCCACACAATACGGTTAATCCTTTGTTACAGCAAGCCGGTGAGATTGACAACCTCACTGTTTTGTTGGGGCAAAGTACTTTGGTTGTGTTGTGCAGGTTCCACGTTGGCGCCGGAATCCCTAGTGTTGCGCCGCACTACATCCCGCCGCCATCAACCTTCAACGTGCTTCTTGGCTCCTCCTGGTTCGATAAACCTTGGTTTCTTTCTGAGGGAAAACTTGCTGCTGTGCGCATCATACCTTCCTCTTGGGGTTCCCAACGAACGTGTGAGTTACACGCCATCACATGCTAGTAGCAATATTATTGGTATGAACGCAATCACTGCTAATACTATGAATAAGTCTAAGCTTGGGGAAGCTAGTTTATATAAAAATAATCCTTTTTGTTCTTCAGCTTTGGAGAAAATATTTTGCTCTAATAATGCTTTATCTCCCATATGCGATAACTCTAATGATGCTTGTGATATTTTAAATCCACCAACTGCAAGTACTACTTTCAAGATACCCATGAAAATTATTGAACGTGTTATTGATAATCGCTATAAAGGGGATGGAACTGTCCATCCTGGAGATCATTTACAGTTTTTGCATGAATTATGCGGGTTATTCAAGTGTGCAGGTATCTCTATGGATGAAGTGAAGAGGAAGCTATTCTCTTTCTCGCTGTCTGGTAAAGCGGCGCATTGGTATAAATTGTTGGAGAATAGTCATTCTCTTGGTTGGGAGGAAATTGCATCTCTCTTTTACTCTAAATTTTATCCTCCTCATGAAGTGCATATTGATAGGAATTATATTTATAACTTTTATCCTCGTGATGGAGAGAGTATTTCTCAAGCGTGGGGGAGACTGAAGTCACTAATGCTCAAATGTCCCATTCATGAGCTCCCCCGTAATGTTATTGTTAACAATTTTTATGCGAGGCTTTCAGGACAACATAAGGACTATCTGGACGCGTGTTCAGAGGGATCTTTCACAAGCAAGGAGGTTGAAACTAGGTGGGATCTTCTTGATCGGATTAAGGAGAACGCTGAAGGATGGGAGAACAATGAAGGTAAAGAGTCAGGTATAAATTATGATTATGAATGCATTGAAGCTTTTATGGATACCGATAAATTTAGAAATATGAGTGCTACTTATGGTCTTGACTCTCAAGTTGCTGCAAATCTTTATAAAGCCTTTGCTTCTCATTTTGAATTGCCGAAAAAGAATTTTGATAAGTATCATGAACCTTTTAAAGAGGCTTGCATGAAGAATGAAATTGTTGTTAATTATTGCAATAAGCATGCTCAAACTCCTAAGAATGCTATTTCCTATAAGCATGTTAATTTTTGTGGAATACATAGACCTTGTGGAATTAATCAAATCAAAGATGAATATTGTATCCATCATGCTAATGAAAAAACTAGAAAGTGGCTTAGGGCTCTAGATGATTTTGGTAAAAAAAGTTTGTGCCCTCTATCCTTTTATTTGTGAAGTTTGCCATGAAGTGGGTCATTTTAATTTTCAATGCTCCTCCAATGATAATTTGAACCCAATGAGTGCTGCAAATTTGTATTGTGATGGTGAAATTACTCCTAATCAGCATGATGAACTTACTTTATTTTTGGGGTGTGAAGAACTGTCGAGAAAAATCTCTTTGTTACATATGAGTGATCTTGATATTGATGATGTCCTGCATGGGTGTTTTTCTTATTGCATTGATAATAGCCATACAAATACTTACATACAAAATATTTTAGAAGATGACACCTTGCCAAAATATGTTAGGACCGCTGTGTGTTTTCAACTAATTAATGAAAAGGAGGGATCCTCCCAAGTTTCTTCTATTGTTTCTGAAAGTAAATCAGGTTATGCGGACAAGCCACCCTTCAAGCCTCTTCCTCCTAAAGAAGGGAACGAGGAGAATGAAGAGAAGAAGAAGAAGAAGGGAACGAAGAAGAAGAAGGAGAATAAAAAGAAAGAGGTAACGGCGTATCCCCGCGTGAATGAGATAACGCTAGGTAACCGTAAGTATGTTGCTCCTAATGATTATTGTGATAATGAATCTGAATACGATGATCTTCCTATGCCCTTTACATACATTAGCAATCATGATTTGAATGAGCACACTACTTTTGATATTGCAAATCTCTGGGAAACTAATTCTGAAAATGATGATGACAATAATTGCCATAGTGTCAGTGCTATCCATGCTTCCTCCCATAATGATATAGAAAGCTCTAAGCTTGGGGAAGAGGTGTTTGAAAATCCTTTTGCTACTGGTCATTATGTTCTTGATACATCTCCTTCTAATAACAATGATGGTATGGACACAGATAAACCGACTGTGAAAGATAACTATTATATTTCTTATGATGACACTGTGCCTCCGATCTTTGATGATTATTATAAAGAATGCTATGATATAGGTTATAACTATCCTTATGAAACTTGTCATAGTCATGATTGGATTACCAAAAACAATTCCCCTAATATGCAACTTGTTTACCATGTTCAAATTCTTGATAATAATCTTGCTCCAATTACTATTAATGAGAATAACTTTTCTTATGCCAAATTTAATGATACTTCTATGCATATGAACCATGATAAGAATGTTTTAAGCGATGGGTATATTGTGGATTTCATCAATGATGCTACTGAAAGTTATTATGAGAGAGGGAAATATGGTTATATGCATCTTAATAATATTAAGTTTCCCCTCTTTATGTCGAGAATCTTGAAGTTACTCGTGTTTTATCCTCTTATGCTTGTCACTTTGTTCTTCATGAATTCATTTGTGTACAAGATTCCTCTTCATAGGAAGCATGTTAGACTTAAATTTGTTTTGAATTTTCCTCTTGAAGCTCTCTTTTGCTTCGAATACTATTTCCTGCGAGTGGATCATTAAAACTGCTGAGCCCATCTTAATGGCTATAAAGAAAGAACTTCTTGGGAGATAACCCATGTGTTATTTTGCTACAGTACTTTATTTTATATTTGTGTCTTGGAAGTTGTTTACTACTGTAGCAACCTCTCCTTGTCTTAGTTTTGTGTTTTGTTGTGCCAAGTAAAGTCATTGATAGTAAGGTTCATACTAGATTTGGATTACTGCACAGAAACAGATTTTTTTGCTGTCACGAATCTGGGCAAAATTCTCTGTAGGTAACTCAGAAAATTATGCCAATTTACGTGAGTGATCCTCAGATATGTACGCAACTTTCATTCAATTTGAGCATTTTCATTTGAGCAAGTCTGGTGCCTCAATAAAATTCGTCTTTACGGACTGTTCTGTTTTGACAGATTCTGCCTTTTATTTCGCATTGCTTCTTTTGCTATGTGGGATGGATTTCTTTGTTCCATTAACCTCCAGTAGCTTTGGGCAATGTCCAGAAGTGTTAAGAATGATTGTGTCACCTCTCAACATGTGAGTTTTTGATTATGCACTAACCCTCTAATGAGTTTGTTTCGAGTTTGGTGTGGAGGAAGTTTTCAAGGGTCAAGAGAGGAGGATGATACAATATGATCAAGGAGAGTGAAAGCTCTAAGCTTGGGGATGCCCCGGTGGTTCATCCCTACATATTCCAAGAAGACTCAAGCATCTAAGCTTGGGGATGCCCAAGGCATCCCCTTCTTCATCGACAACATTATCAGGTTCCTCCCCTGAAACTATATTTTTATTCGGTCACATCTTATGTACTTTACTTGGAGCGTCTGTTGTTTGTTTCTATTTTTGTTTTTGTTTAATAAATGCTTGTGTGGGAGAGAGACACGCTCCGTTGGTTCATATGATCACATGTGTTCTTAGCTTTTAATGTTCATGGCAAAGGTTGAAGCTGCTTCGTTAATTGTTGTATGGTTGGAATCGGAAAATGATACATGTAGTAATTTGCTAAAATGTCTTGGATAATGTGATACTTGGCAATTGTTGTGCTCATGTTTAAGTTCTTGCATCATATACTTTGCACCCATTAATGAAGAAATACATAGAGTTTGCTAAAATTTGGTTTGCATATTTGGTTTCTCTAAAGTCTAGATAATTTCTAGTATTGAGTTTGAACAACAAGGAAGACGGTGTAGAGTCTTATAATGTTTTCAATATGTCTTTTATGTGAGTTTTGCTGCACCTCTTCATCCTTGTGTTTGTTTCAAATAGCCTTGCTAGCCTAAACCTTGTATCGAGAGGGAATACTTCTCATGCATCCAAAATACTTGAGCCAACCACTATGCCATTTGTGTCCACCATACCTACCTACTACATGGTATTTCTCCGCCATTCCAAAGTAAATTGCTTGAGTGCTACCTTTAAATTTCCATTCTTCACCTTTACAATATATAGCTCATGGGACAGATAGCCTAAAAACTATTGTGGTATTGAATATGTACTTATGCACTTTATCTCTTATTAAGTTGCTCGTTGTGCGATAACCATGTTCCTGGGGACGCCATCAACTACTCTTTGTTGAATTTCATGTGAGTTGCTATGCATGTTCGTCTTGTCTGAAGTAAGAGCGATCTACCACCTTATGGTTGGAGCATGCATATTGTTAGAGAAGAACATTGGGCCGCTAACTAAAGCCATGATCCATGGTGGAAGTTTCAGTTTTGGACATATATCCTCAATCTCGTATGAGAAAAATAATTGTTGCTACATGCTTATGCATAGAAGAGGAGTCCATTATCTGTTGTCTATGTTCTCCCGGTATGGATGAGAATAATCAATAGCGAGAAATCCAATGTGAGCTTTCTCCTTAGACCTTTGTACAGGCGGCATAGAGGTACCCCATTGTGACACTTGGTTAAAACATGTGCATTGCGACGATCCGGTAGTCCAAGCTAATTAGGACAAGGTGCGGGCACTATTAGTATACTATGCATGAGGCTTGCAACTTGTAGGATATAATTTACATGATACATATGCTTTATTACTACCGTTGACAAAATTGTTTCTTGCTTTCAAAACCAAAGCTCTAGCACAAATATAGCAATCAATGCTTCCCTCTGCGAAGGGCCATTCTTTCACTTTTATGTTGAGTCAGTTTACCCATTTCTCTCTATCTTAGAAGCAAACACTTGTATTAACTGTGCATTGATTCCTACATACTTGCATATTGCACTTATTCTATTACTCTATGTTGACAATATCCATGAGATATACATGTTACAAGTTGAAAGCAACCGCTGAAACTTAATCTTCCATTGTGTTGCTTCAATACCTTCACTAAGAATTTATTGCTTTATGAGTTAACTCTTATGCAAGACTTATTGATGCTTGTCTTTAAGTACTATTCATGAAAAGTCTTTGCTATATGATTCACTTGTTTACTCATGTCATATACATTGTTTTGATCGCTGCATTCACTACATATGCTTTACAAATAGTATGATCAAGGTTATGATGGCATGTCACTCCAGAAATTATCTGTGTTTATCGTTTACCTGCTCGGGACGAGCAGGAACTAAGCTTGGGGATGCTGATACGTCTCCGACGTATCGATAATTTCTTATGTTCCATGCCAGATTATTGATGATATCTACATGTTTTATGCACACTTTATGTCATATTCGTGCATTTTCTGGAACTAACCTATTAACAAGATGCCGAAGTGCCAGTTGCTCTTTTCTGCTGTTTTTGGTTCCAGAAAGGCTGTTCGGGCAATATTCTCGGAATTAAACGAAATCAACGCCAAACCTCCTATTTTTCCCGGAAGGCTCCAGAACACCGAAGAAGATTCGGAGAGGGGCCAGGGGGCCAGCACACCATAAGGCGGCGCGGGCCAGACCCTGGCCGCGCCGGACTAGGGTGAGGCCACCCTGTCAGCCTTCCGACTCCGCCTCTTCGCCTATATAACCCCTTTCGACCTAAAAACGCAGTATCAATTGACGAAACTCCAGAAAGACTCCAGGGGCGCCGCCACCGTCGCGAAACTCTAATTCGGGGGACAGAACTCTCTGTTCCGGCACCCTGCCGGGACGGGGAATTGCCCCCGGAGCCATCTCCACCGCCGTCTTCACCGCCATCTTCACCGCCATCGTTGCCTCCATGATGAGGAGGGAGTAATCCACCCCCGAGGCTGAGGGCTCCGCTGTAGCTATGTGGTTCATCTCTCTCCCATGTACGTCAATACAATAATCTCATGAGCTGCTTTACATGATTGAGATTCATATGAGTTTTGTATCACTATTCATCTATGTGCTACTCTAGTGATGTTATTAAAGTATTCTATTCCTCCTGCACGGTGTAATGGTGACAGTGTGTGCATCCGTGTTAGTACTTGGCGTAGGCTATGATCATGATCTCTTGTAGATTATGAAGTTAACTATTGCTATGATGGTATTGATGTGATCTATTCCTCCTACATAGTGTGAAGGTGACAGTGTGCATGCTATGTTAGTACTTGGTTTAGTCGTGTTGATCTTTCATGCACTCTAAGGTTATTTAAATATGAACATTGAATTGTGGAGCTTGTTAACTCCGGCATTGAGGGTTCGTGTAATCCTACGCAATGGTGTTCATCATCCAACAAGAGAGTGTAGAGTATGCATTTATCTATTCTGTTATGTGATCAAAGTTGAGAGTGTCCACTAGTGAAAGTATGATCCCTAGGCCTTGTTCCTAAATACTGCTATCGCTGCTTGTTTACTGTTTTACTGCGTTACTACTGCTGCGTTACTACTGCTTGTTTACTGTCCTGGCAAAGCACTTTTCTGGTGCCGTTGCTACTACTTATTCATACCACTTGTATTTCACTATCTCTTCGCCGAACTAGTGCACCTATTAGGTGTGTTGGGGACACAAGAGACTTCTTGCTTTGTGGTTGCAGGGTTGCTTGAGAGGGATATCTTTGACCTCTTCCTCCCTGAGATCGATAAACCTTGGGTGATCCACTTAAGGGAAACTTGCTGCTGTTCTACAAACCTCTGCTCTTGGAGGCCCAACACTGTCTACAAGAATAGAAGCTCCCGTAGACATCACCTAACCCTAACCCTAAACCCTAGCCCTACCCTCTAAATCCTAGCCCTAACCCTACGCCGAACCCTAACCAGTAGATCAGGCACACCCTCGATCGTGTGATAATGGCTCTAGCTGCGGGTGTATGTGCCAAAGGGTCCCAATCTTGCTTCTCCATGTGTATATGTCCTAAACAAACGTAAAATAATGAAAAAGTACATTGTTTCACCCTCGCGCGGAGAAATCTAGGGGGGTAGACCCGCCGGGGCACCCGTTCCGCTGTTTTGGGGGGAGGAGGGGGAGAACGACCGCCGGAGCACCGGAACCCCACCAAATCTTGCATGTGGGCCTATGCTATGTGTCAAAGTGTGATGCAAGGTGTAATGGTGCAAAAGTAGCTCCCCTAAACCCTAGACCCTAGCCCTAACCCTACGCCGAACCCTAACCAGTAGATCAGGCACACCTTCGATCGTGTGATAATGGCTCGAGCTGCGGGTGTATGTGCCAAAGGGTCCCAATATTGGTTCTCCATGTGTATATGTCCTAAACAAACCTAAAAGAATGAAAATGTACATTGTTGCACCCTCGCGCGGAGAAATCTAGGGGGGTAGACCCGTCGGGGCACCCGTTTCGCTGTTTTGGGGGGAGGAGGGGCAGAACGACCGCCGGAGCACCGGAACCCCACCAAATCTTGCATGTGGACCTATGCTATGTGTCAAAGTGTGATGCAAGGTGTAATGGTGCAAAAGTAGCTCCCCTAAACCCTAGACCCTAGCCCTAACCCTACGCCGAACCCTAACCAGTAGATCAGGCACACCTTCGATCGTGTGATAATGGCTCGAGCTGCGGGTGTATGTGCCAAAGGGTCCCAATCTTTGTTCTCCATGTGTATATGTCCTAAACAAACCTAAAAGAATGAAAATGTACATTGTTGCACCCTATCGCGGAGAAATCTAGGGTGGTAGACCCGCCGGGGCACCCGTTTCGCTGTTTTGGGGGGAGGAGGGGGAGAACGACCGCCGGAGCACCGGAACCCCACCAAATCTTGCATGTGGGCCTATGCTATGTGTCAAAGTGTGATGCAAGGTGTAATGGTGCAAAAGTAGCTCCCCTAAACCCTAGATCCTAGCCCTAACCCTACGCCGAACCCTAACCAGTAGATCAGGCACACCTTCGATCGTGTGATAATGGCTCGAGCTGCGGGTGTATGTGCCAAAGGGTCCCAATCTTGGTTCTCCATGTGTATATGTCCTAAACAAACCTAAAAGAATGAAAATGTACATTGTTGCACCCTCGCGCGGAGAAATCTAGGGGGGTAGACCCGCCGGGGCACCCGTTTCGCTGTTTTGGGGGGGGGGAGGGGGAGAACGACCGTCGGAGCACCGGAACCCCACCAAATCTTGCATGTGGGCCTATGCTATGTGTCAAAGTGTGATGCAAGGTGTAATGGTGCAAAAGTAGCTCCCCTAAACCCTAGACCCTAGCCCTAACCCTACGCCGAACCCTAACTAGTAGATCAGGCACACCTTCGATCGTGTGATAATGGCTCGAGCTGCGGGTGTATGTGCCAAAGGGTCCCAATCTTGGTTCTCCATGTGTATATGTACTAAACAAACCTAAAAGAATGAAAATGTACATTTTTGCACCCTATCGCGGAGAAATCTAGGGTGGTAGACCCGCCGGGGCACCCGTTTCGCTGTTTTGGGGGGAGGAGGGGGAGAACGACCGCCGGAGCACCGGAACCCCACCAAATCTTGCATGTGGGCCTATGCTATGTGTCAAAGTGTGATGCAAGGTGTAATGGTGCAAAAGTAGCTCCCCTAAACCCTAGATCCTAGCCCTAACCCTACGCCGAACCCTAACCAGTAGATCAGGCACACCTTCGATCGTGTGATAATGGCTCGAGCTGCGGGTGTATGTGCCAAAGGGTCCCAATCTTGGTCCTCCATGTGTATATGTCCTAAAAAAACCTAAAAGAATGAAAATGTACATTGTTGCACCCTCGCGCGGAGAAATCTAGGGGGGTAGACCCGCCGGGGCACCCGTTTATTGTTTTGGGGGGAGGAGGGGGAGAACGACCGCCGGAGCACCGGAACCCCACCAAATCTTGCATGTGGGCCTATGGTATGTGTCAAAGTGTGACGCAAGGTGTAATGGTGCAAAAGTAGCTCCCCTAAACCCTAGACCCTAGCCCTAACCCTACGCCGAACCCTAACCAGTAGATCAGGCACACCTTCGATCGTGTGATAATGGCTCGAGCTGCGGGTGTATGTGCCAAAGGGTCCCAATCTTGGTTCTCCATGTGTATATGTCCTAAACAAACCTAAAAGAATGAAAATGTACATTGTTGCACCCTCGCGCGGAGAAATCTAGGGGGGTAGACCCGCCGGGGCACCCGTTTACTGCTTTTGAGGGGAGGAGGGGAGAACGACCGCCGAGCAGGAACCCCACCAAATCTTGCATGTGGGCCTATGCTATGTGTAAAAGTGTGATGCAAGGTGTAATGGTGCAAAAGTAGCTCCCCTAAACCCTAGACCCTAGCCCTAACCCTACGCCGAACCCTAACCAAGTAGATCGAGGCACACCTTCTGGCCGTGTGATAATGGCTCGAGCTGCGGGTGTATGTGCCAAAGGGTCCCAATCTTGGTTCTCCATGTGTATATGTCCTAAACAAACCTAAAAGAATGAAAATGTACATTGTTGCACCCTCGCGCGGAGAAATCTAGGGGGGTAGACCCGCCGGGGCACCCGTTTCGCTCTTTTGGGGGGAGGAGGGGGAGAACGACCGCCGGAGCACCGGAACCCCACCAAATCTTGCATGTGGACCTATGCTATGTGTCAAAGTGTGATGCAAGGTGTAATGGTGCAAAAGTAGCTCCCCTAAACCCTAGACCCTAGCCCTAACCCTACGCCGAACCCTAACCAGTAGATCAGGCACACCTTCGATCGTGTGATAATGGCTCGAGCTGCGGGTGCATATGCCAAAGGGTCCCAATCTTGGTTCTCCATGTGTATATGTCCTAAACAAACCTAAAAGAATGAAAATGTACATTGTTGCACCCTCTCGCGGAGAAATCTAGGGTGGTAGACCCGCCGGGGCACCCGTTTCGCTGTTTTGGGGGGAGGAGGGGGAGAACGACCGCCGGAGCACCGGAACCCCACCAAATCCTGCATGTGGGCCTATGCTATGTGTCAAAGTGTTATGCAAGGTGTAATGGTGCAAAAGTAGCTCCCCTAAACCCTAGACCCTAGCCCTAACCCTACGCCGAACCCTAACCAGTAGATCAGGCACACCTTCGATCGTGTGATAATGGCTCGAGCTGCGGGTGTATGTGCCAAAGGGTCCCAATCTTGGTTCTCCATGTGTATATGTCCTAAAAAAACCTAAAAGAATGAAAATGTACATTGTTGCACCCTCACGCGGAGAAATCTAGGGGGGTAGACCCGCCGGGGCACCCGTTTCGCTCTTTTGGGGGGAGGAGGGGGAGAACGACCGCCGGAGCACCGGAACCCCACAAAATCTTGCATGTGGGCCTATGCTATGTGTCAAAGTGTGATGCAAGGTGTAATGGTGCAAAAGTAGCTCCCCTAAACCCTAGACCCTAGCCCTAACCCTACGCCGAACCCTAACCAAGAGATCGTGCACACCTTCGATCGTGTGATAATGGCTCGAGCTGCGGGTGTATGTGCCAAAGGGTCCCAATCTTGGTTCTCCATGTGTATATGTCCTAAAAAAACCTAAAAGAATGAAAATGTACATTGTTGCACCCTCGCGCGGAGAAATCTAGGGGGTAGACCCGCCCGGGCACCCGTTTCGCTGTTTTGGGGGGAGGAGGGGGAGAACGACCGCCGGAGCACCGGAACCCCACCAAATCTTGCATATGGGCCTATTCTATGTGTCAAAGTGTGATGCAAGGTGTAATGGTGCAAAATTAGCTCCCCTAAACCCTAGACCCTAGCCCTAAACCTACGCCGAACCCTCACCAGTAGATCAGCCACACCTTCGATCGTGTGATAATGGCTCGAGCTGCGGGTGTATGTGCCAAAGGGTCCCAATCTTGGTTCTCCATGTGTATATGTCCTAAACAAACCTAAAAGAATGAAAATGTACGTTGTTGCACCCTCGCGCGGAGAAATCTAGCGGGGTAGACCCGCCGGGGCACCCGTTTCGCTGTTTTGGGGGAGGAGGGGAGAACGACCGCCGGAGCACCGGAACCCCACCAAATCTTGCATGTGGGCCTATGCTATGTGTCAAAGTGTGATTCAAGGTGTAATGGTGCAAAAGTAGCTCCCCTAAACCCTAGACCCTAGCCCTAACCCTACGCCGAACCCTAACCAGTAGATCAGGCACACCTTCGATCGTGTGATAATGGCTCGAGCTGCGGGTGTATGTGCCAAAGGGTCCCAATCTTGGTTATCCATGTGTATATGTCCTAAACAAACCTAAAAGAATGAAAATGTACATTGTTGCACCCTCGCGCGGAGAAATCTAGGGGGGTAGACCCGCCGGGGCACCCGTTTCGCTGTTTTGGGGGGAGGAGGGGGAGAACGACCGCCGAAGCACCGGAACCCCACCAAATCTTGCATGTGGGCCTATGCTATGTGTCAAAGTGTGATGCAAGGTGTAATGGTGCAAAAGTAGCTCCCCTAAACCCTAGACCCTAGCCCTAACCCTACGCCGAACCCTAACCAAGAGATCGTGCACACCTTCGATCGTGTGATAATGGCTCGAGCTGCGGGTGTATGTGCCAAAGGGTCCCAATCTTGGTTCTCCATGTGTATATGTCCTAAAAAACCTAAAAGAATGAAAATGTACATTGTTGCACCCTCGCGGAGAAATCTAGGGGGTAGACCCGCAGGGCACCCGTTTACTGCTTTGGGGGAGGAGGGGGAGAACGACCGCCGGAGCACCGGAACCCCACCAAATCTTGCATGTGGGCCTATTCTATGTGTCAAAGTGTGATGCAAGGTGTAATGGTGCAAAATTAGCTCCCCTAAACCCTAGACCCTAGCCCTAACCCTACGCGAACCCTCACCAAGAGATCAGCCACACCTTCGATCGTGTGATAATGGCTCGAGCTGCGGGTGTATGTGCCAAAGGGTCCCAATCTTGGTTCTCCATGTGTATATGTCCTAAACAAACTTAAAAGAATGAAAATGTACGTTGTTGCACCCTCGCGCGGAGAAATCTAGGGGGGTAGACCCGCCGAGGCACCCGTTTCGCTGTTTTGGGGGGAGGAGGGGGAGAACGACCGCCGGAGCACCGGAACCCCACCAAATCTTGCATGTGGGCCTATGCTATGTGTCAAAGTGTGATTCAAGGTGTAATGGTGCAAAAGTAGCTCCCCTAAACCCTAGACCCTAGCCCTAACCCTACGCCGAACCCTAACCAGTAGATCAGGCACACCTTCGATCGTGTGATAATGGCTCGAGCTGCGGGTGTATGTGCCAAAGGGTCCCAGTCTTGGTTCTCCATGTGTATATGTCCTAAACAAACCTAAAAGAATGAAAATGTACATTGTTGCACCCTCGCGCAGAGAAATCTAGGGGGTAGACCCGCCGGGCACCCGTTTCACTGCTTTGGGGGAGGAGGGGGAGAACGACCGCCGGAGCACCGGAACCCCACCAAATCTTGCATGTGGGCCTATGCTATGTGTAAAAGTGTGATGCAAGGTGTAATGGTGCAAAAGTAGCTCCCCTAAACCCTAGACCCTAGCCCTAACCCTACGCCGAACCCTAACCAGTAGATCAGGCACACCTTCGATCGTGTGATAATGGCTCGAGCTGCGGGTGTATGTGCCAAAGGGTCCCAATCTTGGTTCTCCATGTTTATATGTCCTAAACAAACCTAAAATAATGATAATGTACATTGTTGCACCCTCGCGCGGAGAAATCTATGGGGGTAGACCCGCCGGGGCACCCGTTTATTGCTTTGGCGGAGGAGGGGGAGAACGACCGCCGGAGCACCGGAACCCCACCAAATCTTGCATGTGGACCTATGCTATGTGTCAAAGTGTGATGCAAGGTGTAATGGTGCAAAAGTAGCTCCCCTAACCCCTAGACCCTAGCCCTAACCCTTCGCAGAACCCTACCCACGAGCTCTCGCTCACCTTCGATCGTGTGATAATGGCTCGAGCTGCGGGTGTATGTGCCAAAGGGTCCCAATCTTGGTTCTCCATGTGTATATGTCCTAAACAAACCTAAAAGAATGAAAATGTACATTGTTGCACCCTCTCGCGGAGAAATCTAGGGTGGTAGACCCGCCGGGGCACCCTGGTTTACTGCTTTTGGGGGAGGAGGGGGAGAACGACCGCCGGAGCACCGGAACCCCACCAAATCTTGCATGTGGGCCTATGCTATGTGTCAAAGTGTGATGCAAGGTGTAATGGTGCAAAAGTAGCTCCCCTAAACCCTAGACCCTAGCCCTAACCCTACGCCGAACCCTAACCAGTAGATCAGGCACACCTTCGATCGTGTGATAATGGCTCGAGCTGCGGGTGTATGTGCCAAAGGGTCCCAATCTTGGTTCTCCATGTGTATATGTCCTAAACAAACCTAAAAGAATGAAAATGTACATTGTTGCACCCTCGCGCGGAGAAATCTAGGGGGGTAGACCCGCCGGGGCACCCGTCTCGCTGTTTTGGGGGGGAGGAGGGGGAGAACGACCGCCGGAGCACCGGAACCCCACCAAATCTTGCATGTGGGCCTATGCTATGTGTCAAAGTGTGATGCAAGGTGTAATGGTGCAAAAGTAGCTCCCCTAAACCCTAGATCCTAGCCCTAACCCTATGCCGAACCCTAACCAGTAGATCAGGCACACCTTCGATCGTGTGATAATGGCTCGAGCTGCGGGTGTATGTGCCAAAGGGTCCCAATCTTGGTTCTCCATGTGTATATGTCCTAAACAAACCTAAAAGAATGAAAATGTACATTGTTGAACCCTCGCGCGGAGAAATCTAGGGGGTAGACCCGCCGGGGCACCCGTTTCGCTTTTTGGGGGGAGGAGGGGGAGAACGACCGCCGGAGCACCGGAACCCCACCAAATCTTGCATGTGGGCCTATGCTATGTGTCAAAGTGTGATTCAAGGTGTAATGGTGCAAAAGTAGCTCCCCTAAACCCTAGACCCTAGCCCTAACCCTATGCCGAACCCTAACCAGTAGATCAGGCACACCTTCGATCGTGTGATAATGGCTCGAGCTGCGGGTGTATGTGCCAAAGGGTCCCAGTCTTGGTTCTCCATGTGTATATGTCCTAAACAAACCTAAAAGAATGAAAATGTACATTGTTGCACCCTCGCGCAGCGAAATCTAGGGGGTAGACCCGCCGGGGCACCCGTTTCGCTGTTTTGGGGGGAGGAGGGGGAGAACGACCGCCGGAGCACCGGAACCCCACCAAATCTTGCATGTGGGCCTATGCTATGTGTAAAAGTGTGATGCAAGGTGTAATGGTGCAAAAGTAGCTCCCCTAAACCCTAGACCCTAGCCCTAACCCTACGCCGAACCCTAACCAGTAGATCAGGCACACCTTCGATCGTGTGATAATGGCTCGAGCTAAGGGTGTATGTGCCAAAGGGTCCCAATCTTGGTTCTCCATGTTTATATGTCCTAAACAAACCTAAAATAATGATAATGTACATTGTTGCACCCTCGCGCGGAGAAATCTATGGGGGTAGACCCGCCGGGGCACCCGTTTACTGCTTTTGGGGGGAGGAGGGGGAGAACGACCGCCGGAGCACCGGAACCCCACCAAATCTTGCATGTGGACCTATGCTATGTGTCAAAGTGTGATGCAAGGTGTAATGGTGCAAAAGTAGCTCCCCTAAACCCTAGACCCTAGCCCTAACCCTACGCCGAACCCTAACCAGTAGATCAGGCACACCTTCGATCGTGTGATAATGGCTCGAGCTGCGGGTGTATGTGCCAAAGGGTCCCAATCTTGGTTCTCCATGTGTATATGTCCTAAACAAACCTAAAAGAATGAAAATGTACATTGTTGCACCCTCTCGCGGAGAAATCTAGGGTGGTAGACCCGCCGGGGCACCGTTTCATTGCTTTTGGGGGAGGAGGGGAGAACGACCGCCGGAGCACGATAACCCCACCAAATCTTGCATGTGGGCCTATGCTATGTGTCAAAGTGTGATGCAAGGTGTAATGGTGCAAAAGTAGCTCCCCTAAACCCTAGACCCTAGCCCTAACCCTACGCCGAACCCTAACCAGTAGATCAGGCACACCTTCAATCGTGTGATAATGGCTCGAGCTGCGGGTGTATGTGCCAAAGGGTCCCAATCTTGGTTCTCCATGTGTATATGTCCTAAACAAACCTAAAAGAATGAAAATGTACATTGTTGCACCCTCGCGCGGAGAAATCTAGGGGGTAGACCCGTCGGGGCACCCGCTTTACTGCTTTTTGGGGGAGGAGGGGCAGAACGACCGCCGGAGCACCGGAACCCCACCAAATCTTGCATGTGGACCTATGCTATGTGTCAAAGTGTGATGCAAGGTGTAATGGTGCAAAAGTAGCTCCCCTAAACCCTAGACCCTAGCCCTAACCCTACGCCGAACCCTAACCAAGAGATCGTGCACACCTTCGATCGTGTGATAATGGCTCGAGCTGCGGGTGTATGTGCCAAAGGGTCCCAATCTTGGTTCTCCATGTGTATATGTCCTAAACAAACCTAAAAGAATGAAAATGTACATTTTTGCACCCTATCGCGGAGAAATCTAGGGTGGTAGACCCGCCGGGGCACCCGTTTCGCTGTTTTGGGGGGAGGAGGGGGAGAACGACCGCCGGAGCACCGGAACCCCACCAAATCTTGCATGTGGGCCTATGCTATGTGTCAAAGTGTGATGCAAGGTGTAATGGTGCAAAAGTAGCTCCCCTAAACCCTAGATCCTAGCCCTAACCCTACGCCGAACCCTAACCAGTAGTTATTGCACACCTTAGATCGTGTGATAATGGCTCGAGCTGCGGGTGTATGTGCCAAAGGGTCCCAATCTTGGTTCTCCATGTGTATATGTCCTAAACAAACCTAAAAGAATGAAAATGTACATTGTTGCACCCTCGCGCAGAGAAATCTAGGGGGTAGACCCGCCGGGGCACCCGCTATTTGTTTTGGGTGGGGGAGGGGGAGAACGACCGTCGGAGCACCGGAACCCCACCAAATCTTGCATGTGGGCCTATGCTATGTGTCAAAGTGTGATGCAAGGTGTAATGGTGCAAAAGTAGCTCCCCTAAACCCTAGACCCTAGCCCTAACCCTACGCCGAACCCTAACCAAGAGATCGTGCACACCTTCGATCGTGTGATAATGGCTCGAGCTGCGGGTGTATGTGCCAAAGGGTCCCAATCTTGGTTCTCCATGTGTATATGTCCTAAACAAACCTAAAAGAATGAAAATGTACATTGTTGCACCCTATCGCGGAGAAATCTAGGGTGGTAGACCCGCCGGGGCACCCGTTTCGCTGTTTTGGGGGGAGGAGGGGGAGAACGACCACCGGAGCACCGGAACCCCACCAAATCTTGCATGTGGGCCTATGCTATGTGTCAAAGTGTGATGCAAGGTGTAATGGTGCAAAAGTAGCTCCCCTAAACCCTAGATCCTAGCCCTAACCCTACGCCGAACCCTAACCAGTAGATCAGGCACACCTTCGATCGTGTGATAATGGCTCGAGCTGCGGGTGTATGTGCCAAAGGGTCCCAATCTTGGTTCTCCATGTGTATATGTCCTCAAAAACCTAAAAGAATGAAAATGTACATTGTTGCACCCTCGCGCGGAGAAATCTAGGGGGGTAGACCCGCCGGGGCACCCGTTTCGCTGTTTTGGGGGGAGGAGGGGGAGAACGACCGCCGGAGCACCGGAACCCCACCAAATCTTGCATGTGGGCCTATGGTATGTGTCAAAGTGTGATGCAAGGTGTAATGGTGCAAAAGTAGCTCCCCTAAACCCTAGACCCTAGCCCTAACCCTACGCCGAACCCTAACCAGTAGATCAGGCACACCTTCGATCGTGTGATAATGGCTCGAGCTGCGGGTGTATGTGCCAAAGGGTCCCAATCTTGGTTCTCCATGTGTATATGTCCTAAACAAACCTAAAATAATGAAAATGTACATTGTTGCACCCTCGCGGAGAAATCTAGGGGGTAGACCCGCCGGGCACCCGTTTACTGCTTTTGAGGGGAGGAGGGGGAGAACGACCGCCGGGAGCACCGGAACCCCACCAAATCTTGCATGTGGGCCTATGCTATGTGTCAAAGTGTGATGCAAGGTGTAATGGTGCAAAAGTAGCTCCCCTAAACCCTAGACCCTAGCCCTAACCCTACGCCGAACCCTAACCAGTAGATCAGGCACACCTTCGGTCGTGTGATAATGGCTCGAGCTGCGGGTGTATGTGCCAAAGGGTCCCAATCTTGGTTCTCCATGTGTATATGTCCTAAACAAACCTAAAAGAATGAAAATGTACATTGTTGCACCTCGCGGAGAAATCTAGGGGGGTAGACCCGCCGGGGCACCCGTTTCGCTCTTTTGGGGGGAAGAGGGGGAGAACGACCGCCGGAGCACCGGAACCCCACCAAATCTTGCATGTGGACCTATGCTATGTGTCAAAGTGTGATGCAAGGTGTAATGGTGCAAAAGTAGCTTCCCTAAACCCTAGACCCTAGCCCTAACCCTACGCCGAACCCTAACCAAGAGATCGTGCACACCTTCGGTCGTGTGATAATGGCTCGAGTCAAGGGTGTATGTGCCAAAGGGTCCCAATCTTGGTTCTCCATGTGTATATGTCCTAAACAAACCTAAAAGAATGAAAATGTACATTGTTGCACCCTCTCGCGGAGAAATCTAGGGTGGTAGACCCGCCGGGGCACCCGTTTCGGTGTTTTGGGGGGAGGAGGGGGAGAACGACCACCGGAGCACCGGAACCCCACCAAATCTTGCATGTGGGCCTATGCTATGTGTCAAAGTGTGATGCAAGGTGTAATGGTGCAAAAGTAGCTCCCCTAAACCCTAGACCCTAGCCCTAACCCTACGCCGAACCCTAACCATTAGATCAGGCACACCTTCGATCGTGTGATAATGGCTCGAGCTGCGGGTGTATGTGCCAAAGGGTCCCAATCTTGGTTCTCCATGTGTATATGTCCTAAAAAAAACCTAAAAGAATGAAAATGTACATTGTTGCACCCTCACGCGGAGAAATCTAGGGGGGTAGACCCGCCGGGCACCCGTTTATTTGTTTGGGGGAGGAGGGGGAGAACGACCTTCGGAGCACCGGAACCCCACCAAATCTTGCATGTGGGCCTATTCTATGTGTCAAAGTGTGATGCAAGGTGTAATGGTGCAAAATTAGCTCCCCTAAACCCTAAACCCTAGCCCTAACCCTACGCCGAACCCTCACCAGTAGATCAGCCACACCTTCGATCGTGTGATAATGGCTCGAGCTGCGGGTGTATGTGCCAAAGGGTCCCAATCTTGGTTCTCCATGTGTATATGTCCTAAACAAACCTAAAAGAATGAAAATGTAATGAGTGAGGGGAGAACGACCACGGAGAACCCCACCAAATCTTGCATGTGGGCCTATGCTATGTGTCAAAGTCACCTCTGACCCTAGCCCTAACCCTACGCCGAACCCTAACCCAAGAGATCGTGCACACCTTCGATCGTGTGATAATGGCTCAGCGGGTGTATGTGCCAAAGGGTCCCAATCTTGGTTATCCATGTGTATATGTCCTAAACAAACCTAAAGAATGAAAATGTACATTGTTGCACCCTCGCGGAGAAATCTAGGGGGTAGACCCGGGGCACCGGGGGGGAGGAGGGGAGAATGACCGTCGAGCACTGGAACCCCACCAAATCTTGCATGTGGGCCTATTCTATGTGTCAAAGTGTGATGCAAGGTGTAATGGTGCAAAATTAGCTCCCCTAAACCCTAAACCCTAGCCCTAACCCTACGCTCAACCCTAACCACCAAGTAGATCGTGCACACCTTCGATCGTGTGATAATGGCTCGAGCTGCGAGTGTATGTGCCAAAGGGTCCCAATCTTGGTTCTCCATGTGTATATGTCCTAAACAAACCTAAAAGAATGAAAATGTACGTTGTTGCACCCTCGAGCGGAGAAATCTAGGGGTAGACGGGCACCGTTATTAAGCTCATTTTGGGGGAGGAGGGGGAGAACGACCGCCGAGCAGGAACCCCACCAAATCTTGCATGTGGGCCTATGCTATGTGTCAAAGTGTGAATCAAGGTGTAAAGGTGCAAAAGTAGCTCCCTAAACCCTAGACCCTAGCCCTAACCCTACGCCGAACCTAACCAGGTAGATCAGGCACACCTTGATCGTGTGATAATGGCTCGAGCTGCGGGTGTATGTGCCAAAGGGTCCCAATCTTGGTTATCCATGTGTATATGTCCTAAACAAACCTAAAAGAATGAAAATGTACATTGTTGCACCTCGCGCGGAGAAATCTAGGGGGTAGACCCGCCTGGGCACCCGTTTACTGTTTTGGGGGAGGAGGGGAGAATGACCGCACGAGCACCGGAACCCCACCAAATCTTGCATGTGGGCCTATGCTATGTGTCAAAGTGTGATGCAAGGTGTAATGGTGCAAAAGTAGCTCCCCTAAACCCTAGACCCTAGCCCTAACCCTACGCCGAACCCTAACCCTAACCAGTAGATCAGGCACACCTTCGATCGTGTGATAATGGCTCGAGCTGCGGGTGTATGTGCCAAAGGGTCCCAATCTTGGTTCTCCATGTGTATATGTCCTAAACAAACCTAAAAGAATGAAAATGTACATTGTTGCACCCTCGCGCGGAGAAATCTAGGGGGGTAGACCCGCCGGGGCACCCGTTTCGCTGTTTTGAGGGGAGGAGGGGGAGAACGACCGCCGGAGCACCGGAACCCCACCAAATCTTGCATGTGGGCCTATGCTATGTGTCAAAGTGTGATGCAAGGTGTAATGGTGCAAAAGTAGCTCCCCTAAACCCTAGACCCTAGCCCTAACCCTACGCCGAACCCTAACCAAGATCGGGCACACCTTCGGTCCGTGTGATAATGGCTCGAGCTGCGGGTGTATGTGCCAAAGGGTCCCAATCTTGGTTCTCCATGTGTATATGTCCTAAACAAACCTAAAAGAATGAAAATGTACATTGTTGCACCCTCGTGCGGAGAAATCTAGGGGTAGACCCGCCGGGCACCCGTTTCGCTCTTTGGGGGGAGGAGGGGAGAACGACCACGGAGCACCGGAACCCCACCAAATCTTGCATGTGGACCTATGCTATGTGTCAAAGTGTGATGCAAGGTGTAATGGTGCAAAAGTAGCTTCCCTAAACCCTAGACCCTAGCCCTAACCCTACGCCGAACCCTAACCAGTAGATCAGGCACACCTTCGGTCGTGTGATAATGGCTCGAGCTGCGGGTGTATGTGCCAAAGGGTCCCAATCTTGGTTCTCCATGTGTATATGTCCTAAACAAACCTAAAAGAATGAAAATGTACATTGTTGCACCCTCTCGCGGAGAAATCTAGGGTGGTAGACCCGCCGGGGCACCCGTTTACTGCTTTGGGGGAGGAGGGGGAGAACGACCACCGGAGCACCGAACCCCACCAAATCTTGCATGTGGGCCTATGCTATGTGTCAAAGTGTGATGCAAGGTGTAATGGTGCAAAAGTAGCTCCCCTAAACCCTAGACCCTAGCCCTAACCCTACGCCGAACCCTAACCATTAGATCAGGCACACCTTCGATCGTGTGATAATGGCTCGAGCTGCGGGTGTATGTGCCAAAGGGTCCCAATCTTGGTTCTCCATGTGTATATGTCCTAAAAAAAACCTAAAAGAATGAAAATGTACATTGTTGCACCCTCACGCGGAGAAATCTAGGGGTAGACCCGCCGGGGCACCCGTTTATTGCTTTGGGGGAGGAGGGGGAGAACGACCGTCGGAGCACCGGAACCCCACCAAATCTTGCATGTGGGCCTATTCTATGTGTCAAAGTGTGATGCAAGGTGTAATGGTGCAAAATTAGCTCCCCTAAACCCTAAACCCTAGCCCTAACCCTACGCCGAACCCTCACCAGTAGATCAGCCACACCTTCGATCGTGTGATAATGGCTCGAGCTGCGGGTGTATGTGCCAAAGGGTCCCAATCTTGGTTCTCCATGTGTATATGTCCTAAAAAAACCTAAAAGAATGAAAATGTACGTTGTTGCACCCTCGCGCGGAGAAATCTAGGGGGGTAGACCCGCCGGGGCACCCGTTTCGCTGTTTTGGGGGGAGGAGGGGGAGAACGACCGCCGGAGCACCGGAACCCCACCAAATCTTGCATGTGGGCCTATGCTATGTGTCAAAGTGTGATGCAAGGTGTAATGGTGCAAAAGTAGCTCCCCTAAACCCTAGACCCTAGCCCTAACCCTACGCCGAACCCTAACCAGTAGATCAGGCACACCTTCGATCGTGTGATAATGGCTCGAGCTGCGGGTGTATGTGCCAAAGGGTCCCAATCTTGGTTATCCATGTGTATATGTCCTAAACAAACCTAAAAGAATGAAAATGTACATTGTTGCACCCTCGCGCGGAGAAATCTAGGGGGGTAGACCCGCCGGGGCACCCGTTTCGCTCTTTTGGGGGGTGGAGAACGACCGCCGGAGCACCGGAACCCCACCAAATCTTGCATGTGGGCCTATGCTATGTGTCAAAGTGTGATGCAAGGTGTAATGGTGCAAAAGTAGCTCCCCTAAACCCTAGACCCTAGCCCTAACCCTACGCCGAACCCTAACCAGTAGATCAGGCACACCTTCGATCGTGTGATAATGGCTCGAGCTGCGGGTGTATGTGCCAAAGGGTCCCAATCTTGGTTCTCCATGTGTATATGTCCTAAAAAAACCTAAAAGAATGAAAATGTACATTGTTGCACCCTCGCGCGGAGAAATCTAGGGGGTAGACCCGCAGGGGCACCCGTTTATCTGTATTGGGGGAGGAGGGGAGAACGACCGCCGGAGCACCGGAACCCCACCAAATCTTGCATGTGGGCCTATTCTATGTGTCAAAGTGTGATGCAAGGTGTAATGGTGCAAAATTAGCTCCCCTAAACCCTAGACCCTAGCCCTAACCCTACGCCGAACCCTCACCAGTAGATCAGCCACACCTTCGATCGTGTGATAATGGCTCGAGCTGCGGGTGTATGTGCCAAAGGGTCCCAATCTTGGTTCTCCATGTGTATATGTCCTAAACAATCTTAAAAGAATGAAAATGTACGTTGTTGCACCCTCGCGCGGAGAAATCTAGGGGGGTAGACCCGCCGGGGCACCCGTTTATTGCTTTGGGGGAGGAGGGGAGAACGACCGCTGAGCACCGGAACCCCACCAAATCTTGCATGTGGGCCTATGCTATGTGTCAAAGTGTGATTCAAGGTGTAATGGTGCAAAAGTAGCTCCCCTAAACCCTAGACCCTAGCCCTAACCCTACGCCGAACCCTAACCAGTAGATCTTGCACACCTTCGATCGTGTGATAATGGCTCGAGCTGCGGGTGTATGTGCCAAAGGGTCCCAGTCTTGGTTCTCCATGTGTATATGTCCTAAACAAACCTAAAAGAATGAAAATGTACATTGTTGCACCCTCACGCAGAGAAATCTAGGGGGTAGACCCGCCGGGGCACCCGTTTCGCTGTTTTGGGGGGAGGAGGGGGAGAACGACCGCCGGAGCACCGGAACCCCACCAAATCTTGCATGTGGGCCTATGCTATGTGTAAAAGTGTGATGCAAGGTGTAATGGTGCAAAAGTAGCTCCCCTAAACCCTAGACCCTAGCCCTAACCCTACGCCGAACCCTAACCAAGAGATCAGGCACACCTTCGATCGTGTGATAATGGCTCGAGCTGCGGGTGTATGTGCCAAAGGGTCCCAATCTTGGTTCTCCATGTTTATATGTCCTAAACAAACCTAAAATAATGATAATGTACATTGTTGCACCCTCGCGCGGAGAAATCTATGGGGGTAGACCCTCCGGGGCACCCGTTTCGCTGTTTTGGGGGGAGGAGGGGGAGAACGACCGCCGGAGCACCGGAACCCCACCAAATCTTGCATGTGGACCTATGCTATGTGTCAAAGTGTGATGCAAGGTGTAATGGTGCAAAAGTAGCTCCCCTAAACCCTAGACCCTAGCCCTAACCCTACGCCGAACCCTAACCAGTAGATCAGGCACACCTTCGATCGTGTGATAATGGCTCGAGCTGTGGGTGTATGTGCCAAAGGGTCCCAATCTTGGTTCTCCATGTGTATATGTCCTAAACAAACCTAAAAGAATGAAAATGTACATTGTTGCACCCTCTCGCGGAGAAATCTAGGGTGGTAGACCCGCCGGGGCACCCGTTTATTTGTTTTGGGGGAGGAGGGGGAGAACGACCGCCGGAGCACCAGAACCCCACCAAATCTTGCATGTGGGCCTATGCTATGTGTCAAAGTGTGATGCAAGGTGTAATGGTGCAAAAGTAGCTCCCCTAAACCCTAGACCCTAGCCCTAACCCTACGCCGAACCCTAACCAGTAGATCAGGCACACCTTCGATCGTGTGATAATGGCTCGAGCTGCGGGTGTATGTGCCAAAGGGTCCCAATCTTGGTTCTGCATGTGTATATGTCCTAAACAAACCTAAAAGAATGAAAATGTACATTGTTCCACCCTCGCGCGGAGAAATCTAGGGGGGTAGACCCGCCGGGGCACCCGTTTCGCTGTTTTGGGGGGAGGAGGGGGAGAACGACCGCCGGAGCACCGGAACCCCACCAAATCTTGCATGTGGGCCTATGCTATGTGTCAAAGTGTGATGCAAGGTGTAATGGTGCAAAAGTAGCTCCCCTAAACCCTAGACCCTAGCCCTAACCCTACGCCGAACCCTAACCAGTAGATCAGGCACACCTTCGATCGTGTGATAATGGCTCGAGCTGCGGGTGTATGTGCCAAAGGGTCCCAATCTTGGTTATCCATGTGTATATGTCCTAAACAAACCTAAAAGAATGAAAATGTACATTGTTGCACCCTCGCGCGGAGAAATCTAGGGGGGTAGACCCGCCGGGGCACCCGTTTCGCTGTTTTGGGGGGAGGAGGGGGAGAATGACCGCCGGAGCACCGGAACCCCACCAAATCTTGCATGTGGGCCTATGCTATGTGTCAAAGTGTGATGCAAGGTGTAATGGTGCAAAAGTAGCTCCCCTAAACCCTAGACCCTAGCCCTAACCCTACGCCGAACCCTAACCCTAACCAGTAGATCAGGCACACCTTCGATCGTGTGATAATGGCTCGAGCTGCGGGTGTATGTGCCAAAGGGTCCCAATCTTGGTTCTCCATGTGTATATGTCCTAAACAAACCTAAAAGAATGAAAATGTACATTGTTGCACCCTCGCGCGGAGAAATCTAGGGGGGTAGACCCGCCGGGGCACCCGTTTCGCTGTTTTGAGGGGAGGAGGGGGAGAACGACCGCCGGAGCACCGGAACCCCACCAAATCTTGCATGTGGGCCTATGCTATGTGTCAAAGTGTGATGCAAGGTGTAATGGTGCAAAAGTAGCTCCCCTAAACCCTAGACCCTAGCCCTAACCCTACGCCGAACCCTAACCAGTAGATCAGGCACACCTTCGGTCGTGTGATAATGGCTCGAGCTGCGGGTGTATGTGCCAAAGGGTCCCAATCTTGGTTCTCCATGTGTATATGTCCTAAACAAACCTAAAAGAATGAAAATGTACATTGTTGCACCCTCGTGCGGAGAAATCTAGGGGGGTAGACCCGCCGGGGCACCCGTTTCGCTCTTTTGGGGGGAGGAGGGGGAGAACGACCGCCGGAGCACCGGAACCCCACCAAATCTTGCATGTGGACCTATGCTATGTGTCAAAGTGTGATGCAAGGTGTAATGGTGCAAAAGTAGCTTCCCTAAACCCTAGACCCTAGCCCTAACCCTACGCCGAACCCAAACCAAGTAGATCGTGCACACCTTCGGTCGTGTGATAATGGCTCGAGCTGCGGGTGTATGTGCCAAAGGGTCCCAATCTTGGTTCTCCATGTGTATATGTCCTAAACAAACCTAAAAGAATGAAAATGTACATTGTTGCACCCTCTCGCGGAGAAATCTAGGGTGGTAGACCCGCCGGGGCACCCGTTTCGCTGTTTTGGGGGGAGGAGGGGGAGAACGACCACCGGAGCACCGGAACCCCACCAAATCTTGCATGTGGGCCTATGCTATGTGTCAAAGTGTGATGCAAGGTGTAATGGTGCAAAAGTAGCTCCCCTAAACCCTAGACCCTAGCCCTAACCCTACGCCGAACCCTAACCATTAGATCGTGCACACCTTCGATCGTGTGATAATGGCTCGAGCTGCGGGTGTATGTGCCAAAGGGTCCCAATCTTGGTTCTCCATGTGTATATGTCCTAAAAAAACCTAAAAGAATGAAAATGTACATTGTTGCACCCTCGCGCGGAGAAATCTAGGGGTAGACCAGCCGGGGCACCCGTTTATTTGTTTTGGGGGAGGAGGGGGAGAACGACCGTCTGAGCACCGAACCCCACCAAATCTTGCATGTGGGCCTATTCTATGTGTCAAAGTGTGATGCAAGGTGTAATGGTGCAAAATTAGCTCCCCTAAACCCTAAACCCTAGCCCTAACCCTACGCCGAACCCTCACCAGTAGATCAGCCACACCTTCGATCGTGTGATAATGGCTCGAGCTGCGGGTGTATGTGCCAAAGGGTCCCAATCTTGGTTCTCCATGTGTATATGTCCTAAAAAAACCTAAAAGAATGAAAATGTACGTTGTTGCACCCACACCCGGAGAAATCTAGGGGGTAGACCCGCCGGGGCACCCGTTTATTGCTTTTGGGGGGAGGAGGGGGAGAACGACCACGGAGCACCGGAACCCCACCAAATCTTGCATGTGGGCCTATGCTATGTGTCAAAGTGTGATTCAAGGTGTAATGGTGCAAAAGTAGCTCCCCTAAACCCTAGACCCTAGCCCTAACCCTACGCCGAACCCTAACCAGTAGATCAGGCACACCTTCGATCGTGTGATAATGGCTCGAGCTGCGGGTGTATGTGCCAAAGGGTCCCAATCTTGGTTATCCATGTGTATATGTCCTAAACAAACCTAAAAGAATGAAAATGTACATTGTTGCACCCTCGCGCGGAGAAATCTAGGGGGGTAGACCCGCCGGGGCACCCGTTTCGCTGTTTTGGGGGGAGGAGGGGAGAACGACCGCCGGAGCACCGGAACCCCACCAAATCTTGCATGTGGGCCTATGCTATGTGTCAAAGTGTGATGCAAGGTGTAATGGTGCAAAAGTAGCTCCCCTAAACCCTAGACCCTAGCCCTAACCCTACGCCGAACCCTAACCAAGAGATCGTGCACACCTTCGATCGTGTGATAATGGCTCGAGCTGCGGGTGTATGTGCCAAAGGGTCCCAATCTTGGTTCTCCATGTGTATATGTCCTAAAAAAACCTAAAAGAATGAAAATGTACATTGTTGCACCCTCGCGCGGAGAAATCTAGGGGGTAGACCCGCAGGGGCACCCGTTTCGCTGTTTTGGGGGGAGGAGGGGGAGAACGACCGCCGGAGCACCGGAACCCCACCAAATCTTGCATGTGGGCCTATTCTATGTGTCAAAGTGTGATGCAAGGTGTAATGGTGCAAAATTAGCTCCCCTAAACCCTAGACCCTAGCCCTAACCCTACGCCGAACCCTCACCAGTAGATCAGCCACACCTTCGATCGTGTGATAATGGCTCGAGCTGCGGGTGTATGTGCCAAAGGGTCCCAATCTTGGTTCTCCATGTGTATATGTCCTAAACAATCTTAAAAGAATGAAAATGTACGTTGTTGCACCCTCGCGCGGAGAAATCTAGGGGGGTAGACCCGCCGGGGCACCCGTTTCGCTGTTTTGGGGGGAGGAGGGGGAGAACGACCGCCGGAGCACCGGAACCCCACCAAATCTTGCATGTGGGCCTATGCTATGTGTCAAAGTGTGATTCAAGGTGTAATGGTGCAAAAGTAGCTCCCCTAAACCCTAGACCCTAGCCCTAACCCTACGCCGAACCCTAACCAGTAGATCAGGCACACCTTCGATCGTGTGATAATGGCTCGAGCTGCGGGTGTATGTGCCAAAGGGTCCCAGTCTTGGTTCTCCATGTGTATATGTCCTAAACAAACCTAAAAGAATGAAAATGTACATTGTTGCACCCTCACGCAGAGAAATCTAGGGGGTAGACCCGCCGGGGCACCCGTTTCGCTGTTTTGGGGGGAGGAGGGGAGAACGACCGCCGGAGCACCGAACCCCACCAAATCTTGCATGTGGGCCTATGCTATGTGTAAAAGTGTGATGCAAGGTGTAATGGTGCAAAAGTAGCTCCCCTAAACCCTAGAACCTAGCCCTAACCCTACGCTCGAACCCTAACCAAGAGATCGTGCACACCTTCGATCGTGTGATAATGGCTCGAGCTGCGGGTGTATGTGCCAAAGGGTCCCAATCTTGGTTCTGCATGTGTATATGTCCTAAACAAACCTAAAAGAATGAAAATGTACATTGTTCCACCCTCGCGCGGAGAAATCTAGGGGGGTAGACCCGCCGGGGCACCCGTTTATTGCTTTGGGGGAGGAGGGGGAGAACGACCGCCGAGCACCGGAACCCCACCAAATCTTGCATGTGGCCCTATGCTATGTGTCAAAGTGTGATGCAAGGTGTAATGGTGCAAAAGTAGCTCCCCTAAACCCTAGACCCTAGCCCTAACCCTACGCCGAACCCTAACCAAGAGATCGTGCACACCTTCGATCGTGTGATAATGGCTCGAGCTGCGGGTGTATGTGCCAAAGGGTCCCAATCTTGGTTCTCCATGTGTATATGTCCTAAAAAACCTAAAAGAATGAAAATGTACATTGTTGCACCTCGCGCGGAGAAATCTAGGGGTAGACCCACAGGGCACCCGTATCGCTGTTTTGGGGGGGAGGAGGGGGAGAACGACCGCCGGAGCACCGGAACCCCACCAAATCTTGCATGTGGGCCTATGCTATGTGTCAAAGTGTGATGCAAGGTGTAATGGTGCAAAAGTAGCTCCCCTAAACCCTAGATCCTAGCCCTAACCCTATGCCGAACCCTAACCAAGAGATCGTGCACACCTTCGATCGTGTGATAATGGCTCGAGCTGCGGGTGTATGTGCCAAAGGGTCCCAATCTTGGTTCTCCATGTGTATATGTCCTAAACAAACCTAAAAGAATGAAAATGTACATTGTTGAACCCTCGCGCGGAGAAATCTAGGGGGTAGACCCGCCGGGGCACCCGTTTCGCTTTTTGGGGGGAGGAGGGGGAGAACGACCGCCGGAGCACCGGAACCCCACCAAATCTTGCATGTGGGCCTATGCTATGTGTCAAAGTGTGATTCAAGGTGTAATGGTGCAAAAGTAGCTCCCCTAAACCCTAGACCCTAGCCCTAACCCTACGCCGAACCCTAACCAAGAGATCGTGCACACCTTCGATCGTGTGATAATGGCTCGAGCTGTGGGTGTATGTGCCAAAGGGTCCCAATCTTGGTTCTCCATGTGTATATGTCCTAAACAAACCTAAAAGAATGAAAATGTACATTGTTGCACCCTCTCGCGGAGAAATCTAGGGTGGTAGACCCGCCGGGGCACCCGTTTGTTGCTTTTGGGGGGAGGAGGGGGAGAACGACCGCCGGAGCACCGTAACCCCACCAAATCTTGCATGTGGGCCTATGCTATGTGTCAAAGTGTGATGCAAGGTGTAATGGTGCAAAAGTAGCTCCCCTAAACCCTAGACCCTAGCCCTAACCCTACGCCGAACCCTAACCAGTAGATCAGGCACACCTTCGATCGTGTGATAATGGCTCGAGCTGCGGGTGTATGTGCCAAAGGGTCCCAATCTTGGTTCTGCATGTGTATATGTCCTAAACAAACCTAAAAGAATGAAAATGTACATTGTTCCACCCTCGCGCGGAGAAATCTAGGGGGGTAGACCCGCCGGGGCACCCGTTACGGTGTTTTTGGGGGAGGAGGGGGAGAACGACCGCCGGAGCACCGGAACCCCACCAAATCTTGCATGTGGGCCTATGCTATGTGTCAAAGTGTGATGCAAGGTGTAATGGTGCAAAAGTAGCTCCCCTAAACCCTAGACCCTAGCCCTAACCCTACGCCGAACCCTAACCAGTAGATCAGGCACACCTTCGATCGTGTGATAATGGCTCGAGCTGCGGGTGTATGTGCCAAAGGGTCCCAATCTTGGTTCTCCATGTGTATATGTCCTAAAAAAACCTAAAAGAATGAAAATGTACATTGTTGCACCCTCGCGCGGAGAAATCTAGGGGGTAGACCCGCAGGGGCACCCGTTTCGCTGTTTTGGGGGGAGGAGGGGGAGAACGACCGCCGGAGCACCGGAACCCCACCAAATCTTGCATGTGGGCCTATGCTATGTGTCAAAGTGTGATTCAAGGTGTAATGGTGCAAAAGTAGCTCCCCTAAACCCTAGATCCTAGCCCTAACCCTATGCCGAACCCTAACCCGTAGATGTGGGTCAACTTCGATCGTGTGATAATGGCTCGAGCTGCGGGTGTATGTGCCAAAGGGTCCCAATCTTGGTTCTCCATGTGTATATGTCCTAAACAAACCTAAAAGAATGAAAATGTACATTGTTGAACCCTCGCGCGGAGAAATCTAGGGGGTAGACCCGCCGGGGCACCCGTTTCGCTTTTTGGGGGGAGGAGGGGGAGAACGACCGCCGGAGCACCGGAACCCCACCAAATCTTGCATGTGGGCCTATGCTATGTGTCAAAGTGTGATTCAAGGTGTAATGGTGCAAAAGTAGCTCCCCTAAACCCTAGACCCTAGCCCTAACCCTACGCCGAACCCTAACCAGTAGATCAGGCACACCTTCGATCGTGTGATAATGGCTCGAGCTGCGGGTGTATGTGCCAAAGGGTCCCAGTCTTGGTTCTCCATGTGTATATGTCCTAAACAAACCTAAAAGAATGAAAATGTACATTGTTGCACCCTCGCGCAGCGAAATCTAGGGGGTAGACCCGCCGGGGCACCCGTTTACTGCTTTGGGGGAGGAGGGGGAGAACGACCGCCGAGCACCGGAACCCCACCAAATCTTGCATGTGGGCCTATGCTATGTGTAAAAGTGTGATTCAAGGTGTAATGGTGCAAAAGTAGCTCCCCTAAACCCTAGACCCTAGCCCTAACCCTACGCCGAACCCTAACCAGTAGATCAGGCACACCTTCGATCGTGTGATAATGGCTCGAGCTAAGGGTGTATGTGCCAAAGGGTCCCAATCTTGGTTCTCCATGTTTATATGTCCTAAACAAACCTAAAATAATGATAATGTACATTGTTGCACCCTCGCGCGGAGAAATCTATGGGGGTAGACCCGCCGGGGCACCCGTTTATTTGCTTTGGGGGAGGAGGGGGAGAACGACCGCCGGAGCACCGGAACCCCACAAAATCTTGCATGTGGACCTATGCTATGTGTCAAAGTGTGATGCAAGGTGTAATGGTGCAAAAGTAGCTCCCCTAAACCCTAGACCCTAGCCCTAACCCTACGCCGAACCCTAACCAGTAGATCAGGCACACCTTCGATCGTGTGATAATGGCTCGAGCTGCGGGTGTATGTGCCAAAGGGTCCCAATCTTGGTTCTCCATGTGTATATGTCCTAAACAAACCTAAAAGAATGAAAATGTACATTGTTGCACCCTCTCGCGGAGAAATCTAGGGTGGTAGACCCGCCGGGGCACCCGTTTATTTGTTTTGGGGGAGGAGGGGGAGAACGACCGCCGAGCACCCGTAACCCCACCAAATCTTGCATGTGGGCCTATGCTATGTGTCAAAGTGTGATGCAAGGTGTAATGGTGCAAAAGTAGCTCCCTAAACCCTAGACCCTAGCCCTAACCCTACGCCGAACCCTAACCGGTAGATCGTGCACACCTTCGATCGTGTGATAATGGCTCGAGCTGCGGGTGTATGTGCCAAAGGTTCCCAATCTTGGTTCTCCATGTGTATATGTCCTAAACAAACCTAAAAGAATGAAAATGTACATGGTTGCACCCTCGCGCTGGAGAAATCTAGGGGGTAGACCCGTCGGGGCACCCGTTTCGCTGTTTTGGGGGGAGGAGGGGCAGAACGACCGCCGGAGCACCGGAACCCCACCAAATCTTGCATGTGGACCTATGCTATGTGTCCAAGTGTGATGCAAGGTGTAATGGTGCAAAAGTAGCTCCCCTAAACCCTAGACCCTAGCCCTAACCCTACGCCGAACCCTAACCAGTAGATCAGGCACACCTTCGATCGTGTGATAATGGCTCGAGCTGCGGGTGTATGTGCCAAAGGGTCCCAATCTTGGTTCTCCATGTGTATATGTCCTAAACAAACCTAAAAGAATGAAAATGTACATTGTTGCACCCTATCGCGGAGAAATCTAGGGTGGTAGACCCGCCGGGGCACCCGTTTCGCTGTTTTGGGGGGAGGAGGGGGAGAACGACCGCCGGAGCACCGGAACCCCACCAAATCTTGCATGTGGGCCTATGCTATGTGTCAAAGTGTGATGCAAGGTGTAATGGTGCAAAAGTAGCTCCCCTAAACCCTAGATCCTAGCCCTAACCCTACGCCGAACCCTAACCAGTAGATCAGGCACACCTTCGATCGTGTGATAATGGCTCGAGCTGCGGGTGTATGTGCCAAAGGGTCCCAATCTTGGTTCTCCATGTGTATATGTCCTAAACAAACCTAAAAGAATGAAAATGTACATTGTTGCACCCTCGCGCGGAGAAATCTAGGGGGGTAGACCCGCCGGGGCACCCGTTTCGCTGTTTTGGGGGGGGGGGAGGGGGAGAACGACCGTCGGAGCACCGGAACCCCACCAAATCTTGCATGTGGGCCTATGCTATGTGTCAAAGTGTGATGCAAGGTGTAATGGTGCAAAAGTAGCTCCCCTAAACCCTAGACCCTAGCCCTAACCCTACGCCGAACCCTAACCAAGAGATCGTGCACACCTTCGATCGTGTGATAATGGCTCGAGCTGCGGGTGTATGTGCCAAAGGGTCCCAATCTTGGTTCTCCATGTGTATATGTCCTAAACAAACCTAAAAGAATGAAAATGTACATTGTTGCACCCTATCGCGGAGAAATCTAGGGTGGTAGACCCGCCGGGGCACCCGTGTGGAGTGCGTGGGGGGAGGAGGGGGAGAACGACCACCGGAGCACCGGAACCCCACCAAATCTTGCATGTGGGCCTATGCTATGTGTCAAAGTGTGATGCAAGGTGTAATGGTGCAAAAGTAGCTCCCCTAAACCCTAGATCCTAGCCCTAACCCTACGCTGAACCCTAACCAGTAGATCAGGCACACCTTCGATCGTGTGATAATGGCTCGAGCTGCGGGTGTATGTGCCAAAGGGTCCCAATCTTGGTTCTCCATGTGTATATGTCCTAAAAAAACCTAAAAGAATGAAAATGTACATTGTTGCACCCTCGCGCGGAGAAATCTAGGGGGTAGACCCGCCGGGGCAACCGTTTCATTGCTTTGGGGGAGGAGGGGGAGAACGACCGCCGGAGCACCGGAACCCCACCAAATCTTGCATGTGGGCCTATGGTATGTGTCAAAGTGTGATGCAAGGTGTAATGGTGCAAAAGTAGCTCCCATAAACCCTACACCCTAGCCCTAACCCTACGCCGAACCCTAACCAAGAGATCGTGCACACCTTCGATCGTGTGATAATGGCTCGAGCTGCGGGTGTATGTGCCAAAGGGTCCCAATCTTGGTTCTCCATGTGTATATGTCCTAAACAAACCTAAAAGAATGAAAATGTACATTGTTGCACCCTCGCGCGGAGAAATCTAGGGGGGTAGACCCGCCGGGGCACCCGTTTCGCTGTTTTGAGGGGAGGAGGGGGAGAACGACCGCCGGAGCACCGGAACCCCACCAAATCTTGCATGTGGGCCTATGCTATGTGTCAAAGTGTGATGCAAGGTGTAATGGTGCAAAAGTAGCTCCCATAAACCCTACACCCTAGCCCTAACCCTACGCCGAACCCTAACCAGTAGATCAGGCACACCTTCGGTCGTGTGATAATGGCTCGAGCTGCGGGTGTATGTGCCAAAGGGTCCCAATCTTGGTTCTCCATGTGTATATGTCCTAAACAAACCTAAAAGAATGAAAATGTACATTGTTGCACCCTCGCGCGGAGAAATCTAGGGGGTAGACCCGCCGGGGCACCCGTTTCGCTTTTTTGGGGGAGGAGGGGAGAACGACCACGGAGCACCGGAACCCCACCAAATCTTGCATGTGGACCTATGCTATGTGTCAAAGTGTGATGCAAGGTGTAATGGTGCAAAAGTAGCTTCCCTAAACCCTAGACCCTAGCCCTAACCCTACGCCTCGAACCCTAACCAAGGTAGATCGTGCACACCTTCGGTCGTGTGATAATGGCTCGAGCTGCGGGTGTATGTGCCAAAGGGTCCCAATCTTGGTTCTCCATGTGTATATGTCCTAAACAAACCTAAAAGAATGAAAATGTACATTGTTGCACCCTCTCGCGGAGAAATCTAGGGTGGTAGACCCGCCGGGGCACCCGTTTCGCTGTTTTGGGGGGAGGAGGGGGAGAACGACCACCGGAGCACCGGAACCCCACCAAATCTTGCATGTGGGCCTATGCTATGTGTCAAAGTGTGATGCAAGGTGTAATGGTGCAAAAGTAGCTCCCCTAAACCCTAGACCCTAGCCCTAACCCTACGCCGAACCCTAACCATTAGATCAGGCACACCTTCGATCGTGTGATAACGGCTCGAGCTGCGGGTGTATGTGCCAAAGGGTCCCAATCTTGGTTCTCCATGTGTATATGTCCTAAAAAAAACCTAAAAGAATGAAAATGTACATTGTTGCACCCTCACGCGGAGAAATCTAGGGGGTAGACCCGCCGGGGCACCCGTTTACCAGGTTTTGGGGGAGGAGGGGGAGAACGACCGTCGGAGCACCGGAACCCCACCAAATCTTGCATGTGGGCCTATTCTATGTGTCAAAGTGTGATGCAAGGTGTAATGGTGCAAAATTAGCTCCCCTAAACCCTAAACCCTAGCCCTAACCCTACGCCGAACCCTCACCAGTAGATCAGCCACACCTTCGATCGTGTGATAATGGCTCGAGCTGCGGGTGTATGTGCCAAAGGGTCCCAATCTTGGTTCTCCATGTGTATATGTCCTAAACAAACCAAAAGAATGAAAATGTACGTAGTTGCACCCTCGCGGAGAAATCTTGGGGGTAGACCCGCCGGGGCACCTGTTTGCTTTGGGGGAGGAGGGGGAGAACGACCGCCGGAGCACCGGAACCCCACCAAATCTTGCATGTGGGCCTATGCTATGTGTCAAAGTGTGATTCAAGGTGTAATGGTGCAAAAGTAGCTCCCCTAAACCCTAGACCCTAGCCCTAACCCTACGCCGAACCCTAACCAAGAGATCATGCACACCTTCGATCGTGTGATAATGGCTCGAGCTGCGGGTGTATGTGCCAAAGGGTCCCAATCTTGGTTATCCATGTGTATATGTCCTAAACAAACCTAAAAGAATGAAAATGTACAATGTTGCACCCTCGCGCGGAGAAATCTAGGGGGTAGACCCGCCGGGGCACCCGTTTCGCTGTTTTGGGGGGAGGAGGGGGAGAACGACCGCCGGAGCACCGGAACCCCACCAAATCTTGCATGTGGGCCTATGCTATGTGTAAAAGTGTGATGCAAGGTGTAATGGTGCAAAAGTAGCTCCCCTAAACCCTAGACCCTAGCCCTAACCCTACGCCGAACCCTAACCAAGAGATCGTGCACACCTTCGATCGTGTGATAATGGCTCGAGCTGCGGGTGTATGTGCCAAAGGGTCCCAATCTTGGTTCTCCATGTGTATATGTCCTAAACAAACCTAAAAGAATGAAAATGTACATTGTTGCACCCTCGCGCGGAGAAATCTAGGGGGGTAGACCCGCCGGGGCACCCGTTTCGCTGTTTTGAGGGGAGGAGGGGGAGAACGACCGCCGGAGCACCGGAACCCCACCAAATCTTGCATGTGGGCCTATGCTATGTGTCAAAGTGTGATGCAAGGTGTAATGGTGCAAAAGTAGCTCCCCTAAACCCTAGACCCTAGCCCTAACCCTACGCCGAACCCTAACCAGTAGATCAGGCACACCTTCGGTCGTGTGATAATGGCTCGAGCTGCGGGTGTATGTGCCAAAGGGTCCCAATCTTGGTTCTCCATGTGTATATGTCCTAAACAAACCTAAAAGAATGAAAATGTACATTGTTGCACCCTCGCGCGGAGAAATCTAGGGGGGTAGACCCGCCGGGGCACCCGTTTCGCTCTTTTGGGGGGAGGAGGGGGAGAACGACCGCCGGAGCACCGGAACCCCACCAAATCTTGCATGTGGACCTATGCTATGTGTCAAAGTGTGATGCAAGGTGTAATGGTGCAAAAGTAGCTTCCCTAAACCCTAGACCCTAGCCCTAACCCTACGCCGAACCCTAACCAGTAGATCAGGCACACCTTCGGTCGTGTGATAATGGCTCGAGCTGCGGGTGTATGTGCCAAAGGGTCCCAATCTTGGTTCTCCATGTGTATATGTCCTAAACAAACCTAAAAGAATGAAAATGTACATTGTTGCACCCTCTCGCGGAGAAATCTAGGGTGGTAGACCCGCCGGGGCACCCGTTTCGCTGTTTTGGGGGGAGGAGGGGGAGAACGACCACCGGAGCACCGGAACCCCACCAAATCTTGCATGTGGGCCTATGCTATGTGTCAAAGTGTGATGCAAGGTGTAATGGTGCAAAAGTAGCTCCCCTAAACCCTAGACCCTAGCCCTAACCCTACGCCGAACCCTAACCATTAGATCAGGCACACCTTCGATCGTGTGATAATGGCTCGAGCTGCGGGTGTATGTGCCAAAGGGTCCCAATCTTGGTTCTCCATGTGTATATGTCCTAAAAAAAACCTAAAAGAATGAAAATGTACATTGTTGCACCCTCACGCGGAGAAATCTAGGGGGTAGACCCGCCGGGGCACCCGTTTCGCTGTTTTGGGGGGAGGAGGGGGAGAACGACCGTCGGAGCACCGGAACCCCACCAAATCTTGCATGTGGGCCTATTCTATGTGTCAAAGTGTGATGCAAGGTGTAATGGTGCAAAATTAGCTCCCCTAAACCCTAAACCCTAGCCCTAACCCTACGCCGAACCCTCACCAGTAGATCAGCCACACCTTCGATCGTGTGATAATGGCTCGAGCTGCGGGTGTATGTGCCAAAGGGTCCCAATCTTGGTTCTCCATGTGTATATGTCCTAAACAAACCTAAAAGAATGAAAATGTACGTTGTTGCACCCTCGCGCGGAGAAATCTAGGGGGGTAGACCCGCCGGGGCACCCGTTTCGCTGTTTTGGGGGGAGGAGGGGGAGAACGACCGCCGGAGCACCGGAACCCCACCAAATCTTGCATGTGGGCCTATGCTATGTGTCAAAGTGTGATTCAAGGTGTAATGGTGCAAAAGTAGCTCCCCTAAACCCTAGACCCTAGCCCTAACCCTACGCCGAACCCTAACCAGTAGATCAGGCACACCTTCGATCGTGTGATAATGGCTCGAGCTGCGGGTGTATGTGCCAAAGGGTCCCAATCTTGGTTATCCATGTGTATATGTCCTAAACAAACCTAAAAGAATGAAAATGTACATTGTTGCACCCTCGCGCGGAGAAATCTATGGGTAGACCCGCCGGGCACCCGTTTACTGTTTTGGGGGAGGAGGGGGAGAACGACCGCCGAAGCACCGGAACCCCACCAAATCTTGCATGTGGGCCTATGCTATGTGTCAAAGTGTGATGCAAGGTGTAATGGTGCAAAAGTAGCTCCCCTAAACCCTAGACCCTAGCCCTAACCCTACGCCGAACCCTAACCAAGATCGTGCACACCTTCGATCGTGTGATAATGGCTCGAGCTGCGGGTGTATGTGCCAAAGGGTCCCAATCTTGGTTCTCCATGTGTATATTTCCTAAAAACCTAAAAGAATGAAAATGTACATTGTTGCACCTCGCGCGGAGAAATCTAGGGGTAGACCCGCAGGGCACCCGTTTCGCTGTTTTGGGGGGAGGAGGGGGAGAACGACCGCCGGAGCACCGGAACCCCACCAAATCTTGCATGTGGGCCTATTCTATGTGTCAAAGTGTGATGCAAGGTGTAATGGTGCAAAATTAGCTCCCCTAAACCCTAGACCCTAGCCCTAACCCTACGCCGAACCCTCACCAGTAGATCAGCCACACCTTCGATCGTGTGATAATGGCTCGAGCTGCGGGTGTATGTGCCAAAGGGTCCCAATCTTGGTTCTCCATGTGTATATGTCCTAAACAAACTTAAAAGAATGAAAATGTACGTTGTTGCACCCTCGCGCGGAGAAATCTAGGGGGGTAGACCCGCCGGGGCACCCGTTTCGCTGTTTTGGGGGGAGGAGGGGGAGAACGACCGCCGGAGCACCGGAACCCCACCAAATCTTGCATGTGGTCCTATGCTATGTGTCAAAGTGTGATTCAAGGTGTAATGGTGCAAAAGTAGCTCCCCTAAACCCTAGACCCTAGCCCTAACCCTACGCCCAACCCTAACAAGAAGAACACGCACACCTTCGATCGTGTGATAATGGCTCGAGCTGCGGGTGTATGTGCCAAAGGGTCCCAGTCTTGGTTCTCCATGTGTATATGTCCTAAACAAACCTAAAAGAATGAAAATTTACATTGTTGCACCCTCACGCAGAGAAATCTAGGGGGTAGACCCGCCGGGGCACCCGTTTCGCTGTTTTGGGGGGAGGAGGGGGAGAACGACCGCCGGAGCACCGGAACCCCACCAAATCTTGCATGTGGGCCTATGCTATGTGTAAAAGTGTGATGCAAGGTGTAATGGTGCAAAAGTAGCTCCCCTAAACCCTAGACCCTAGCCCTAACCCTACGCCGAACCCTAACCAGTAGATCAGGCACACCTTCGATCGTGTGATAATGGCTCGAGCTGCGGGTGTATGTGCCAAAGGGTCCCAATCTTGGTTCTCCATGTTTATATGTCCTAAACAAACCTAAAATAATGATAATGTACATTGTTGCACCCTCGCGCGGAGAAATCTATGGGGGTAGACCCGCCGGGGCACCCGTTTCACTATTTTGGGGGGAGGAGGGGGAGAACGACCGCCGGAGCACCGGAACCCCACCAAATCTTGCATGTGGACCTATGCTATGTGTCAAAGTGTGATGCAAGGTGTAATGGTGCAAAAGTAGCTCCCCTAAACCCTAGACCCTAGCCCTAACCCTACGCCGAACCCTAACCAGTAGATCAGGCACACCTTCGATCGTGTGATAATGGCTCGAGCTGTGGGTGTATGTGCCAAAGGGTCCCAATCTTGGTTCTCCATGTGTATATGTCCTAAACAAACCTAAAAGAATGAAAATGTACATTGTTGCACCCTCTCGCGGAGAAATCTAGGGTGGTAGACCCGCCGGGGCACCCGTTTCGCTGTTTTGGGGGGAGGAGGGGGAGAACGACCGCCGGAGCACCAGAACCCCACCAAATCTTGCATGTGGGCCTATGCTATGTGTCAAAGTGTGATGCAAGGTGTAATGGTGCAAAAGTAGCTCCCCTAAACCCTAGACCCTAGCCCTAACCCTACGCCGAACCCTAACCAGTAGATCAGGCACACCTTCGATCGTGTGATAATGGCTCGAGCTGCGGGTGTATGTGCCAAAGGGTCCCAATCTTGGTTCTCCATGTGTATATGTCCTAAACAAACCTAAAAGAATGAAAATGTACATTGTTGCACCCTCGCGCGGAGAAATCTAGGGGGGTAGACCCGCCGGGGCACCCGTCTCGCTGTTTTGGGGGGGAGGAGGGGGAGAACGACCGCCGGAGCACCGGAACCCCACCAAATCTTGCATGTGGGCCTATGCTATGTGTCAAAGTGTGATGCAAGGTGTAATGGTGCAAAAGTAGCTCCCCTAAACCCTAGATCCTAGCCCTAACCCTATGCCGAACCCTAACCAGTAGATCAGGCACACCTTCGATCGTGTGATAATGGCTCGAGCTGCGGGTGTATGTGCCAAAGGGTCCCAATCTTGGTTCTCCATGTGTATATGTCCTAAACAAACCTAAAAGAATGAAAATGTACATTGTTGAACCCTCGCGCGGAGAAATCTAGGGGGTAGACCCGCCGGGGCACCCGGTGCGCTTTTTGGGGGGGAGGAGGGGGAGAACGACCGCCGGAGCACCGGAACCCCACCAAATCTTGCATGTGGGCCTATGCTATGTGTCAAAGTGTGATTCAAGGTGTAATGGTCCAAAAGTAGCTCCCCTAAACCCTAGACCCTAGCCCTAACCCTACGCCGAACCCTAACCAGTAGATCAGGCACACCTTCGATCGTGTGATAATGGCTCGAGCTGCGGGTGTATGTGCCAAAGGGTCCCAGTCTTGGTTCTCCATGTGTATATGTCCTAAACAAACCTAAAAGAATGAAAATGTACATTGTTGCACCCTCGCGCAGAGAAATCTAGGGGGTAGACCCGCCGGGGCACCCGTTTCGCTGTTTTGGGGGGAGGAGGGGGAGAACGACCGCCGGAGCACCGGAACCCCACCAAATCTTGCATGTGGGCCTATGCTATGTGTAAAAGTGTGATGCAAGGTGTAATGGTGCAAAAGTAGCTCCCCTAAACCCTAGACCCTAGCCCTAACCCTACGCCGAACCCTAACCAGTAGATCAGGCACACCTTCGATCGTGTGATAATGGCTCGAGCTGCGGGTGTATGTGCCAAAGGGTCCCAATCATGGTTCTCCATGTTTATATGTCCTAAACAAACCTAAAATAATGATAATGTGCATTGTTGCACCCTCGCGCGGAGAAATCTAGGGGGGTAGACCCGCCGGGGCACCCGTTTCGCTGTTTTGGGGGGAGGAGGGGGAGAACGACCGCCGGAGCACCGGAACCCCACCAAATCTTGCATGTGGGCCTATGCTATGTGTCAAAGTGTGATTCAAGGTGTAATGGTGCAAAAGTAGCTCCCCTAAACCCTAGACCCTAGCCCTAACCCTACGCCGAACCCTAACCAGTAGATCAGGCACACCTTCGATCGTGTGATAATGGCTCGAGCTGCGGGTGTATGTGCCAAAGGGTCCCAGTCTTGGTTCTCCATGTGTATATGTCCTAAACAAACCTAAAAGAATGAAAATGTACATTGTTGCACCCTCGCGCAGAGAAATCTAGGGGGTAGACCCGCCGGGGCACCCGTTTCGCTGTTTTGGGGGGAGGAGGGGGAGAACGACCGCCGGAGCACCGGAACCCCACCAAATCTTGCATGTGGGCCTATGCTATGTGTAAAAGTGTGATGCAAGGTGTAATGGTGCAAAAGTAGCTCCCCTAAACCCTAGACCCTAGCCCTAACCCTACGCCGAACCCTAACCAGTAGATCAGGCACACCTTCGATCGTGTGATAATGGCTCGAGCTGCGGGTGTATGTGCCAAAGGGTCCCAATCATGGTTCTCCATGTTTATATGTCCTAAACAAACCTAAAATAATGATAATGTGCATTGTTGCACCCTCGCGCGGAGAAATCTATGGGGGTAGACCCGCCGGGGCACCCGTTTCGCTGTTTTGGGGGGAGGAGGGGGAGAACGACCGCCGGAGCACCGGAACCCCACCAAATCTTGCATGTGGACCTATGCTATGTGTCAAAGTGTGATGAAAGGTGTAATGGTGCAAAAGTAGCTCCCCTAAACCCTAGACCCTAGCCCTAACCCTACGCCGAACCCTAACCAGTAGATCAGGCACACCTTCGATCGTGTGATAATGGCTCGAGCTGCGGGTGTATGTGCCAAAGGGTCCCAATCTTGGTTCTCCATGTGTATATGTCCTAAACAAACCTAAAAGAATGAAAATGTACATTGTTGCACCCTCTCGCGGAGAAATCTAGGGTGGTAGACCCGCCGGGGCACCGTTTACTGCTTTGGGGGAGGAGGGGGAGAACGACCGCCGGAGCACCGGAACCCCACCAAATCTTGCATGTGGGCCTATGCTATGTGTCAAAGTGTGATTCAAGGTGTAATGGTGCAAAAGTAGCTCCCCTAAACCCTAGACCCTAGCCCTAACCCTACGCCGAACCCTAACCAGTAGATCTTGCACACCTTCGATCGTGTGATAATGGCTCGAGCTGCGGGTGTATGTGCCAAAGGGTCCCAGTCTTGGTTCTCCATGTGTATATGTCCTAAACAAACCTAAAAGAATGAAAATGTACATTGTTGCACCCTCGCGCAGAGAAATCTAGGGGGTAGACCCGCCGGGGCACCCGTTTATTACTGCTTTGGGGGAGGAGGGGAGAACGACCGCCGGAGCACCGGAACCCCACCAAATCTTGCATGTGGGCCTATGCTATGTGTAAAAGTGTGATGCAAGGTGTAATGGTGCAAAAGTAGCTCCCCTAAACCCTAGACCCTAGCCCTAACCCTACGCCGAACCCTAACCAGTAGATCAGGCACACCTTCGATCGTGTGATAATGGCTCGAGCTGCGGGTGTATGTGCCAAAGGGTCCCAATCATGGTTCTCCATGTTTATATGTCCTAAACAAACCTAAAATAATGATAATGTACATTGTTGCACCCTCGCGCGGAGAAATCTATGGGGGTAGACCCGCCGGGGCACCCGTTTCGCTGTTTTGGGGGGAGGAGGGGGAGAACGACCGCCGGAGCACCGGAACCCCACCAAATCTTGCATGTGGACCTATGCTATGTGTCAAAGTGTGATGCAAGGTGTAATGGTGCAAAAGTAGCTCCCCTAAACCCTAGACCCTAGCCCTAACCCTACGCCGAACCCTAACCAGTAGATCAGGCACACCTTCGATCGTGTGATAATGGCTCGAGCTGCGGGTGTATGTGCCAAAGGGTCCCAATCTTGGTTCTCCATGTGTATATGTCCTAAACAAACCTAAAAGAATGAAAATGTACATTGTTGCACCCTCTCGCGGAGAAATCTAGGGTGGTAGACCCGCCGGGGCACCCGTTTCGCTGTTATGGGGGGAGGAGGGGGAGAACGACCGCCGGAGCACCAGAACCCCACCAAATCTTGCATGTGGGCCTATGCTATGTGTCAAAGTGTGATGCAAGGTGTAATGGTGCAAAAGTAGCTCCCCTAAACCCTAGACCCTCACCCGCAACCTACTCCGAACCCTAATCACACCAGCAGGCACACCTTCGATCGTGTGATAATGGCTCGAGCTGCGGGTGTATGTGCCAAAGGGTCCCAATCTTGGTTCTCCATGTGTATATGTCCTAAACAAACCTAAAAGAATGAAAATGTACATTGTTGCACCCTCGCGCGGAGAAATCTAGGGGGGTAGACCCGCCGGGGCACCCGTTTCGCTGTTTTGGGGGGAGGAGGGGGAGAACGACCGCCGGAGCACCGGAACCCCACCAAATCTTGCATGTGGGCCTATGCTATGTGTCAAAGTGTGATGCAAGGTGTAATGGTGCAAAAGTAGCTCCCCTAAACCCTAGATCCTAGCCCTAACCCTATGCCGAACCCTAACCAGTAGATCAGGCACACCTTCGATCGTGTGATAATGGCTCGAGCTGCGGGTGTATGTGCCAAAGGGTCCCAATCTTGGTTCTCCTTGTGTATATGTCCTAAACAAACCTAAAAGAATGAAAATGTACATTGTTGAACCCTCGCGCGGAGAAATCTAGGGGGGTAGACCCGCCGGGGCACCCGTTTCGCTGTTTTGGGGGGAGGAGGGGGAGAACGACCGCCGGAGCACCGGAACCCCACCAAATCTTGCATGTGGGCCTATGCTATGTGTCAAAGTGTGATGCAAGGTGTAATGGTGCAAAAGTATCTCCCCTAAACCCTAGACCCTAGCCCTAACCCTACGCCGAACCCTAACCAGTAGATCAGGCACACCTTCGATCGTGTGATAATGGCTCGAGCTGCGGGTGTATGTGCCAAAGGGTCCCAATCTTGGTTCTCCATGTGTATATGTCCTAAACAAACCTAAAAGAATGAAAATGTACATTGTTGCACCCTCGCGCGGAGAAATCTAGGGGGTAGACCCGCCGGGGCACCCGTTTCGCTGTTTTGGGGGGAGGAGGGGAGAGCGACCGCCGGAGCACCGGAACCCCACCAAATCTTGCATGTGGGCCTATGCTATGTGTCAAAGTGTGATGCAAGGTGTAATGGTGCAAAAGTAGCTCCCCTAAACCCTAGACCCTAGCCCTAACCCTACGCCGAACCCTAACCAGTAGATCAGGCACACCTTCGATCGTGTGATAATGGCTCGAGCTGCGGGTGTATGTGCCAAAGGGTCCCAATCTTGGTTCTCCATGTGTATATGTCCTAAACAAACCTAAAAGAATGAAAATGAACATTGTTGCACCCTCGCACGGAGAAATCTAGGGGGGTAGACCCGCCGGGGCACCCGTTTCGCTGTTTGTGGGGGAGGAGGGGGAGAACGACCGCCGGAGCACCGGAACCCCACCAAATCTTGCATGTGGGCATATGCTATGTGTCAAAGTGTGATGCAAGGTGTAATGGTGCAAAAGTATCTCCCCTAAACCCTAGACCCTAGCCCTAACCCTACGCCGAACCCTAACCAGTAGATCAGGCACACCTTCGATCGTGTGATAATGGCTCGAGCTGCGGGTGTATGTGCCAAAGGGTCCCAATCTTGGTTCTCCATGTGTATATGTCCTAAACAAACCTAAAAGAACGAAAATGTACATTGTTGCACCCTCGCGCGGAGAAATCTATGGGTGTAGACCCGCCGGGGTACCCGTTTCGCTGTTTTGGGGGGAGGAGGGGGAGAACGACCGCCGGAGCACCGGAACCCCACCAAATCTTGCATGTGGACCTATGCTATGTGTAAAAGTGTGATGCAATGTGTAATGGTGCAAAAGTAGCTCCCCTAAACCCTAGACCCTAGCCCAAACCCTACGCCGAACCCTAACCAGTAGATCAAGCACACCTTCCATCGTGTGATAATGGCTCGAGCTGCGGGTGTATGTGCCAAAGGGTCCCAATCTTGGTTCTCCATGTGTATATGTCCTAAACAAACCTAAAAGAATGAAAATGTACATTGTTGCACCCTCGCGCGGAGAAATCTAGGGGGGTAGACCCGCCGGGGCACCCGTTTATTGTTTTGGGGGAGGAGGGGGAGAATGACCGCCGGAGCACCGGAACCCCACCAAATCTTGCATGTGGGCCTATGCTATGTGTCAAAGTGTGATGCAAGGTGTAATGGTGCAAAAGTAGCTCCCCTAAACCCTAGACCCTAGCCCTAACCCTACGCCGAACCCTAACCAGTAGATCAGGCACACCTTCGATCATGTGATAATGGCTCGAGCTGCGGGTGTATGTGCCAAAGGGTCCCAATCTTGGTTCTCCATATGTATATGTCCTAAACAAACCTAAAAGAATGAAAATGTACATTGTTGCACCCTCGCGCGGAGAAATCTAGGGGGGTAGACCCGCCGGGGCACCCGTTTCGCTGTTTTAGGGGGGAGGAGGGGGAGAACGACCGCCGGAGCACCGGAACCCCACCAAATCTTGCATGTGGACCTATGCTATGTGTCAAAGTGTGATGCAAGGTGTAATGGTGCAAAAGTAGCTCCCCTAAACCCTTGACCCTAGCCCTAACCCTACGCCGAACCCTAACCATTAGATCAGGCACACCTTCGATCGTGTGATAATGGCTCGAGCTGCGGGTGTATGTGCCAAAGGGTCCCAATCTTGGTTCTACATGTGTATATGTCCTAAACAAACCTAAAAGAATGAAAATGTACGTTGTTGCACCCTCGCGCGGAGAAATCTATGGGGGTAGACCCGCCGGGCACCCGTTTATTTGCTTTTGGGGGAGGAGGGGGAGAACGACCGCCGGAGCACCGGAACCCCACCAAATCTTGCATGTGGGCCTATGCTATGTGTCAAAGTGTGATTCAAGGTGTAATGGTGCAAAAGTAGCTCCCCTAAACCCTAGACCCTAGCCCTAACCCTACGCCGAACCCTAACCAGTAGATCAGGCACACCTTCGATCGTGTGATAATGGCTCGAGCTGCGGGTGTATGTGCCAAAGGGTCCCAGTCTTGGTTCTCCATGTGTATATGTCCTAAACAAACCTAAAAGAATGAAAATGTACATTGTTGCACCCTCGCGCGGAGAAATCTAGGGGGTAGACCCGCCGGGGCACCCCTTTACGAATTTTTGGGGGAGGTGGGGGAGAACGACCGCCGGAGCACCGGAACCCCACCAAATCTTGCATGTGGGCCTATGCTATGTGTAAAAGTGTGATGCAAGGTGTAATGGTGCAAAAGTAGCTCCCCTAAACCCTAGACCCTAGCCCTAACCCTACGCCGAACCCTAACCAAGAGATCGTGCACACCTTCGATCGTGTGATAATGGCTCGAGCTGCGGGTGTATGTGCCAAAGGGTCCCAATCTTGGTTCTCCATGTTTATATGTCCTAAACAAACCTAAAATAATGATAATGTACATTGTTGCACCCTCGCGCGGAGAAATCTATGGGGGTAGACCCGCCGGGGCACCCGTTTCGCTGTTTTGGGGGGAGGAGGGGGAGAACGACCGCCGGAGCACCGGAACCCCACCAAATCTTGCATGTGGACCTATGCTATGTGTCAAAGTGTGATGCAAGGTGTAATGGTGCAAAAGTAGCTCCCCTAAACCCTAGACCCTAGCCCTAACCCTACGCCGAACCCTAACCAGTAGATCAGGCACACCTTCGATCGTGTGATAATGGCTCGAGCTGCGGGTGTATGTGCCAAAGGGTCCCAATCTTGGTTCTCCATGTGTATATGTCCTAAACAAACCTAAAAGAATGAAAATTTACATTGTTGCACCCTCTCGCGGAGAAATCTAGGGTGGTAGACCCGCCGGGGCACCCGTTTCGCTGTTTTGGGGGGAGGAGGGGGAGAACGACCGCCGGAGCACCGGAACCCCACCAAATCTTGCATGTGGGCCTATGCTATGTGTCAAAGTGTGATGCAAGGTGTAATGGTGCAAAAGTAGCTCCCCTAAACCCTAGACCCTAGCCCTAACCCTACGCCGAACCCTAACCAGAGATCGGGCACACCTTCGATCGTGTGATAATGGCTCGAGCTGCGGGTGTATGTGCCAAAGGGTCCCAGTCTTGGTTCTCCATGTGTATATGTCCTAAACAAACCTAAAAGAATGAAAATGTACATTGTTGCACCCTCGCGGAGAAATCTAGGGTGGTAGACCCGCCGGGGCACCCGTTTCGCTGTTTTGGGGGGAGGAGGGGGAGAACGACCGCCGGAGCACCGGAACCCCACCAAATCTTGCATGTGGACCTATGCTATGTGTCAAAGTGTGATGCAAGGTGTAATGGTGCAAAAGTAGCTCCCCTAAACCCTAGACCCTAGCCCTAACCCTACGCCGAACCCTAACCAGTAGATCAGGCACACCTTCGATCGTGTGATAATGGCTCGAGCTGCGGGTGTATGTGCCAAAGGGTCCCAATCTTGGTTCTCCATGTGTATATGTCCTAAAAAAACCTAAAAGAATGAAAATGTACATTGTTGCACCCTCGCGCGGAGAAATCTATGGGTGTAGACCCGCCGGGGCACCCGTTTCGCTGTTTTGGGGGGAGGAGGGGGAGAACGACCGCCGGAGCACCGGAACCCCACCAAATCTTGCATGTGGGCCTATGCTATGTGTAAAAGTGTGATGCAATGTGTAATGGTGCAAAAGTAGCTCCCCTAAACCCTAGACCCTAGCCCAAACCCTACGCCGAACCCTAACCAGTAGATCAGGCACACCTTCGATCGTGTGATAATGGCTCGAGCTGCGGGTGTATGTGCCAAAGGGTCCCAGTCTTGGTTATCCATGTGTATATGTCCTAAACAAACCTAAAAGAATGAAAATGTACATTGTTGCACCCTCGCGCGGAGAAATCTAGGGGGGTAGACCCGCCGGGGCACCCGTTTCGCTGTTTTGGGGGGAGGAGGGGGAGAACGACCGCCGGAGCACCGGAACCCCACCAAATCTTGCATGTGGGCCTATGCTATGTGTCAAAGTGTGATGCAAGGTGTAATGGTGCAAAAGTAGCTCCCCTAAACCCTAGACCCTAGCCCTAACCCTACGCCGAACCCTAACCAGTAGATCAGGCACACCTTCGATCGTGTGATAATGGCTCGAGCTGCGGGTGTATGTGCCAAAGGGTCCCAATCTTGGTTCTCCATGTGTATATGTCCTAAACAAACCTAAAGAATGAAAATGTACATTGTTGCACCCTCGCGCGGAGAAATCTAGGGGGGTAGACCCGCCGGGGCACCCGTTTCGCTGTTTTAGGGGGGAGGAGGGGGAGAACGACCGCCGGAGCACCGGAACCCCACCAAATCTTGCATGTGGACCTATGCTATGTGTCAAAGTGTGATGCAAGGTGTAATGGTGCAAAAGTAGCTCCCCTAAACCCTAGACCCTAGCCCTAACCCTACGCCGAACCCTAACCAAGAGATCGTGCACACCTTCGATCGTGTGATAATGGCTCGAGCTGCGGGTGTATGTGCCAAAGGGTCCCAATCTTGGTTCTCCATGTGTATATGTCCTAAACAAACCTAAAAGAATGAAAATTTACATTGTTGCACCCTCTCGCGGAGAAATCTAGGGTGGTAGACCCGCCGGGGCACCCGTTTCGCTGTTTTGGGGGGAGGAGGGGGAGAACGACCGCCGGAGCACCGGAACCCCACCAAATCTTGCATGTGGGCCTATGCTATGTGTCAAAGTGTGATTCAAGGTGTAATGGTGCAAAAGTAGCTCCCCTAAACCCTAGACCCTAGCCCTAACCCTACGCCGAACCCTAACCAGTAGATCAGGCACACCTTCGATCGTGTGATAATGGCTCGAGCTGCGGGTGTATGTGCCAAAGGGTCCCAATCTTGGTTCTCCATGTGTATATGTCCTAAACAAACCTAAAAGAATGAAAATGTACATTGTTGCACCCTCGCGCGGAGAAATCTAGGGGGGTAGACCCGCCGGGGCACCCGTCTCGCTGTTTTGGGGGGAGGAGGGGGGGAACGACCGCCGGAGCACCGGAACCCCACCAAATCTTGCATGTGGGCCTATGCTATGTGTCAAAGTGTGATGCAAGGTGTAATGGTGCAAAAGTAGCTCCCCTAAACCCTAGATCCTAGCCCTAACCCTATGCCGAACCCTAACCAAGAGATCGGTGCACACCTTCGATCGTGTGATAATGGCTCGAGCTGCGGGTGTATGTGCCAAAGGGTCCCAATCTTGGTTCTCCATGTGTATATGTCCTAAACAAACCTAAAAGAATGAAAATGTACATTGTTGCACCCTCGCGCGGAGAAATCTAGGGGGTAGACCCGCCGGGGCACCCGTTTATTTGTTTTGGGGGGAGGAGGGGGAGAACGACCGCCGGAGCACCGGAACCCCACCAAATCTTGCATGTGGGCCTATGCTATGTGTCAAAGTGTGATGCAAGGTGTAATGGTGCAAAAGTATCTCCCCTAAACCCTAGACCCTAGCCCTAACCCTATGCCGAACCCTAACCAGTAAATCAGGCACACCTTCGATCGTGTGATAATGGCTCGAGCTGCGGGTGTATGTGCCAAAGGGTCCCAATCTTGGTTATCCATGTGTATATGTCCTAAACAAACCTAAAAGAATGAAAATGTACATTGTTGCACCCTCGCGCGGAGAAATCTAGGGGTAGACCCGCCGGGGCACCCAAGTTACTGCTTTGGGGGAGGAGGGGGAGAGCGACCGCCGGAGCACCGGAACCCCACCAAATCTTGCATGTGGGCCAATGCTATGTGTCAAAGTGTGATGCAAGGTGTAATGGTGCAAAAGTAGCTCCCCTAAACCCTAGACCCTAGCCCTAACCCTACGCCGAACCCTAACCAGTAGATCAGGCACACCTTCGATCGTGTGATAATGGCTCGAGCTGCGGGTGTATGTGCCAAAGGGTCCCAATCTTGGTTCTCCATGTGTATATGTCCTAAACAAACCTAAAAGAATGAAAATGTACATTGTTGCACCCTCGCACGGAGAAATCTAGGGGGGTAGACCCGCCGGGGCACCCGTTTCGCTGTTTTGGGGGGAGGAGGGGGAGAACGACCGCCGGAGCACCGGGGCTCGAGCTGCGGGTGTATGTGCCAAAGGGTCCCAATATTGGTTCTCCATGTGTATATGTCCTAAACAAATCTAAAAGAATGAAAATGTACATTGTTGCACCCTCGCGCGGAGAAATCTATGGGTGTAGACCCGCCGGGGCACCCGTTTATTGCTTTGGGGGAGGAGGGGGAGAACGACCGCCGGAGCACCGGAACCCCACCAAATCTTGCATGTGGACCTATGCTATGTGTAAAAGTGTGATGCAAGGTGTAATGGTGCAAAAGTAGCTCCCCTAAACCCTAGACCCTAGCCCTAACCCTACGCCGAACCCTAACCAGTAGATCAGGCACACCTTCGATCGTGTGATAATGGCTCGAGCTGCGGGTGTATGTGCCAAAGGGTCCCAATCTTGGTTCTCCATGTGTATATGTCCTAAAAAAACCTAAAATAATGAAAATGTACATTGTTGCACCCTCGCGCGGAGAAATCTATGGGTGTAGACCCGCCGGGGCACCCGTTTCGCTGTTTTGGGGGGAGGAGGGGGAGAACGACCGCCGGAGCACCGGAACCCCACCAAATCTTGCATGTGGACCTATTATATGTGTAAAAGTGTGATGCAATGTGTAATGGTGCAAAAGTAGCTCCCCTAAACCCTAGACCCTAGCCCTAACCCTACGCCGAACCCTAACCAGTAGATCAGGCACACCTTCGATCGTGTGATAATGGCTCGAGCTGCGGGTGTATGTGCCAAAGGGTCCCAATCTTGGTTCTCCATGTGTATATGTCCTAAACAAACCTAAAAGAATGAAAATGTACATTGTTGCACCCTCGCGCGGAGAAATCTAGGGGGGTAGACCCGCCGGGGCACCCGTTTCGCTGTTTTGGGGGGAGGAGGGGGAGAACGACCGCCGGAGCACCGGAACCCCACCAAATCTTGCATGTGGACCTATGCTATGTGTCAAAGTGTGATGCAAGGTGTAATGGTGCAAAAGTAGCTCCCCTAAACACTTGACCCTAGCCCTAACCCTACGCCGAACCCTAACCATTAGATCAGGCACACCTTCGATCGTGTGATAATGGCTCGAGCTGCGGGTGTATGTGCCAAAGGGTCCCAATCTTGGTTCTCCATGTGTATATGTCCTAAACAAACCTAAAAGAATGAAAATGTACGTTGTTGCACCCTCGCGCGGAGAAATCTAGGGGGGTAGACCCGCCGGGGCACCCGTTTCGCTGTTTTGGGGGGAGGAGGGGGAGAACGACCACGAGCACCGGAACCCCACCAAATCTTGCATGTGGGCCTATGCTATGTGTAAAAGTGTGATGCAAGGTGTAATGGTGCAAAAGTAGCTCCCCTAAACCCTAGACCCTAGCCCTAACCCTACGCCGAACCCTAACCAGTAGATCAGGCACACCTTCGATCGTGTGATAATGGCTCGAGCTGCGGGTGTATGTGCCAAAGGGTCCCAGTCTTGGTTCTCCATGTGTATATGTCCTAAACAAACCTAAAAGAATGAAAATGTACATTGTTGCACCCTCGCGCGGAGAAATCTAGGGGGTAGACCCGCCGGGGCACCCGTTTCGCTCTTTTGGGGGGAGGAGGGGGAGAACGACCGCCGGAGCACCGAAACCCCACCAAATCTTGCATGTGGGCCTATGCTATGTGTAAAAGTGTGATGCAAGGTGTAATGGTGCAAAAGTAGCTCCCCTAAACCCTAGACCCTAGCCCTAACCCTACGCCGAACCCTAACCAGTAGATCAGGCACACCTTCGATCGTGTGATAATGGCTCGAGCTGCGGGTGTATGTGCCAAAGCGTCCCAATCTTGGTTCTCCATGTTTATATGTCCTAAAAAACCTAAAATAATGATAATGTACATTGTTGCACCCTCGCGCGGAGAAATCTATGGGGGTAGACCCGCCGGGGCACCCGTTACTGCTTTGGGGGAGGAGGGGAGAACGACCGCCGGAGCACCGGAACCCCACCAAATCTTGCATGTGGACCTATGCTATGTGTCAAAGTGTGATGCAAGGTGTAATGGTGCAAAAGTAGCTCCCTAAACCCTAGACCCTAGCCCTAACCCTACGCCGAACCCTAACCAGTAGATCAGGCACACCTTCGATCGTGTGATAATGGCTCGAGCTGCGGGTGTATGTGCCAAAGGGTCCCAATCTTGGTTCTCCATGTGTATATGTCCTAAACAAACCTAAAAGAATGAAAATGTACATTGTTGCATCCTCTCGCGGAGAAATCTAGGGTGGTAGACCCGCCAAGGGGCACCCGTTTATTTGTTTTGGGGGAGGAGGGGAGAACGACCGCCGGAGCACGGAACCCCACCAAATCTTGCATGTGGGCCTATGATATGTGTCAAAGTGTGATGCAAGGTGTAATGGTGCAAAAGTAGCTCCCCTAAACCCTAGACCCTAGCCCTAACCCTACGCCGAACCCTAACCAGTAGATCAGGCACACCTTCGATCGTGTGATAATGGCTCGAGCTGCGGGTGTATGTGCCAAAGGGTCCCAATCTTGGTTCTCCATGTGTATATGTCCTAAACAAACCTAAAAGAATGAAAATGTACATTGTTGCACCCTCGCGCGGAGAAATCTAGGGGGGTAGTCCCGCCGGGGCACCCGTCTCATTGTTTTGGGGGAGGAGGGGGAGAACGACCGCCGAGCACCGAACCCCACCAAATCTTGCATGTGGGCCTATGCTATGTGTAAAAGTGTGATTCAAGGTGTAATGGTGCAAAAGTAGCTCCCCTAAACCCTAGATCCTAGCCCTAACCCTATGCCGAACCCTAACCAAGTAGATCATGCACACCTTCGATCGTGTGATAATGGCTCGTGCTGCGGGTGTATGTGCCAAAGGGTCCCAATCTTGGTTCTCCATGTGTATATGTCCTAAACAAACCTAAAAGAATGAAAATGTACATTGTTGCACCCTCGCGCGCGGAGAAATCTAGGGGGGTAGACCCGCCGGGGCACCCGTTTCGCTGTTTTGGGGGGAGGAGGGGGAGAATGACCGCCGGAGCACCGGAACCCCACCAAATCTTGCATGTGGGCCTATGCTATGTGTCAAAGTGTGATGCAAGGTGTAATGGTGCAAAAGTATCTCCCCTAAACCCTAGAACCTAGCCCTAACCCTACGCCGAACCCTAACCAGTAGATCAGGCACACCTTCGATCGTGTGATAATGGCTCGAGCTGCGGGTGTATGTGCCAAAGGGTCCCAATCTTGGTTCTCCATGTGTATATGTCCTAAAAAAACCTAAAATAATGAAAATGTACATTGTTGCACCCTCGCGCGGAGAAATCTAGGGGGGTAGACCCGCCGGGGCACCCGTTTATTTGCTTTGGGGGAGGAGGGGGAGAATGACCGCCGGAGCACCGGAACCCCACCAAATCTTGCATGTGGACCTATGCTATGTGTCAAAGTGTGATGCAAGGTGTAATGGTGCAAAAGTAGCTCCCCTAAACACTTGACCCTAGCCCTAACCCTACGCCGAACCCTAACCATTAGATCAGGCACACCTTCGATCGTGTGATAATGGCTCGAGCTGCGGGTGTATGTGCCAAAGGGTCCCAATCTTGGTTCTCCATGTGTATATGTCCTAAACAAACCTAAAAGAATGAAAATGTACGTTGTTGCACCCTCGCGCGGAGAAATCTAGGGGGGTAGACCCGCCGGGGCACCCGTTTCGCTGTTTTGGGGGGAGGAGGGGGAGAACGACCGCCGGAGCACCGGAACCCCACCAAATCTTGCATGTGGGCCTATGCTATGTGTAAAAGTGTGATGCAAGGTGTAATGGTGCAAAAGTAGCTCCCCTAAACCCTAGACCCTAGCCCTAACCCTACGCCGAACCCTAACCAGTAGATCAGGCACACCTTCGATCGTGTGATAATGGCTCGAGCTGCGGGTGTATGTGCCAAAGGGTCCCAGTCTTGGTTCTCCATGTGTATATGTCCTAAACAAACCTAAAAGAATGAAAATGTACATTGTTGCACCCTCGCGCGGAGAAATCTATGGGGGTAGACCCGCCGGGGCACCCGTTTCGCTCTTTTGGGGGGAGGAGGGGGAGAACGACCGCCGGAGCACCGAAACCCCACCAAATCTTGCATGTGGGCCTATGCTATGTGTAAAAGTGTGATGCAAGGTGTAATGGTGCAAAAGTAGCTCCCCTAAACCCTAGACCCTAGCCCTAACCCTACGCCGAACCCTAACCAGTAGATCAGGCACACCTTCGATCGTGTGATAATGGCTCGAGCTGCGGGTGTATGTGCCAAAGCGTCCCAATCTTGGTTCTCCATGTTTATATGTCCTAAAAAACCTAAAATAATGATAATGTACATTGTTGCACCCTCGCGCGGAGAAATCTATGGGGTAGACCCGCCGGGCACCCGTTTATTTGTTTTGGGGGAGGAGGGGGAGAACGACCGCCGAGCACCGAACCCCACCAAATCTTGCATGTGGACCTATGCTATGTGTCAAAGTGTGATGCAAGGTGTAATGGTGCAAAAGTAGCTCCCCTAAACCCTAGACCCTAGCCCTAACCCTACGCCGAACCCTAACCAGTAGATCAGGCACACCTTCGATCGTGTGATAATGGCTCGAGCTGCGGGTGTATGTGCCAAAGGGTCCCAATCTTGGTTCTCCATGTGTATATGTCCTAAACAAACCTAAAAGAATGAAAATGTACATTGTTGCATCCTCTCGCGGAGAAATCTAGGGTGGTAGACCCGCCGGGGCACCCGTTTATTTGTTTTGGGGGAGGAGGGGAGAACGACCGCCGGAGCACCGGAACCCCACCAAATCTTGCATGTGGGCCTATGATATGTGTCAAAGTGTGATGCAAGGTGTAATGGTGCAAAAGTAGCTCCCCTAAACCCTAGACCCTAGCCCTAACCCTACGCCGAACCCTAACCAGTAGATCAGGCACACCTTCGATCGTGTGATAATGGCTCGAGCTGCGGGTGTATGTGCCAAAGGGTCCCAATCTTGGTTCTCCATGTGTATATGTCCTAAACAAACCTAAAAGAATGAAAATGTACATTGTTGCACCCTCGCGCGGAGAAATCTAGGGGGGTAGTCCCGCCGGGGCACCCGTCTCGCTGTTTTGGGGGGAGGAGGGGGAGAACGACCGCCGGAGCACCGGAACCCCACCAAATCTTGCATGTGGGCCTATGCTATGTGTCAAAGTGTGATTCAAGGTGTAATGGTGCAAAAGTAGCTCCCCTAAACCCTAGATCCTAGCCCTAACCCTATGCCGAACCCTAACCAGTAGATCAGGCACACCTTCGATCGTGTGATAATGGCTCGAGCTGCGGGTGTATGTGCCAAAGGGTCCCAATCTTGGTTCTCCATGTGTATATGTCCTAAACAAACCTAAAAGAATGAAAATGTACATTGTTGCACCCTCGCGCGGAGAAATCTAGGGGGTAAAACCCCCCGGGCCACCCGTTTATTTGTTTTGGGGGAGGAGGGGGAGAATGACCGCCGGAGCACCGGAACCCCACCAAATCTTGCATGTGGGCCTATGCTATGTGTCAAAGTGTGATGCAAGGTGTAATGGTGCAAAAGTATCTCCCCTAAACCCTAGAACATAGCCCTAACCCTACGCCGAACCCTAACCAGTAGATCAGGCACACCTTCGATCGTGTGATAATGGCTCGAGCTGCGGGTGTATGTGCCAAAGGGTCCCAATCTTGGTTCTCCATGTGTATATGTCCTAAACAAACCTAAAAGAATGAAAATGTACATTGTTGCACCCTCGCGCGGAGAAATCTAGGGGGTAGACCCGCCGGGGCACCCGTTTCGCTGTTTTGGGGGGAGGAGGGGGAGAGCGACCGCCGGAGCACCGGAACCCCACCAAATCTTGCATGTGGGCCTATGCTATGTGTCAAAGTGTGATGCAAGGTGTAATGGTGCAAAAGTAGCTCCCCTAAACCCTAGACCCTAGCCCTAACCCTACGCCGAACCCTAACCAGTAGATCAGGCACACCTTCGATCGTGTGATAATGGCTCGAGCTGCGGGTGTATGTGCCAAAGGGTCCCAATCTTGGTTCTCCATGTGTATATGTCCTAAACAAACCTAAAAGAATGAAAATGTACATTGTTGCACCCTCGCGCGGAGAAATCTAGGGGGGTAGACCCGCCGGGGCACCCGTTTCGCTGTTTTGGGGGGAGGAGGGGGAGAACGACCGCCGGAGCACCGGAACCCCACCAAATCTTACATGTGGGCATATGCTATGTGTCAAAGTGTGATGCAAGGTGTAATGGTGCAAAAGTAGCTCCCCTAAACCCTAGACCCTAGCCCTAACCCTACGCCGAACCCTAACCAGTAGATCAGGCACACCTTCGATCGTGTGATAATGGCTCGAGCTGCGGGTGTATGTGCCAAAGGGTCCCAGTCTTGGTTCTCCATGTGTATATGTCCTAAACAAACCTAAAAGAATGAAAATGTACATTGTTGCACCCTCGCGCGGAGAAATCTAGGGGGTAGACCCGCCGGGGCACCCGTTTCGCTCTTTTGGGGGGAGGAGGGGGAGAACGACCGCCGGAGCACCGAAACCCCACCAAATCTTGCATGTGGGCCTATGCTATGTGTAAAAGTGTGATGCAAGGTGTAATGGTGCAAAAGTAGCTCCCCTAAACCCTAGACCCTAGCCCTAACCCTACGCCGAACCCTAACCAGTAGATCAGGCACACCTTCGATCGTGTGATAATGGCTCGAGCTGCGGGTGTATGTGCCAAAGCGTCCCAATCTTGGTTCTCCATGTTTATATGTCCTAAAAAACCTAAAATAATGATAATGTACATTGTTGCACCCTCGCGCGGAGAAATCTATGGGGGTAGACCCGCCGGGGCACCCGTTTCGCTGTTTTGGGGGGAGGAGGGGGAGAACGACCGCCGGAGCACCGGAACCCCACCAAATCTTGCATGTGGACCTATGCTATGTGTCAAAGTGTGATGCAAGGTGTAATGGTGCAAAAGTAGCTCCCCTAAACCCTAGACCCTAGCCCTAACCCTACGCCGAACCCTAACCAGTAGATCAGGCACACCTTCGATCGTGTGATAATGGCTCGAGCTGCGGGTGTATGTGCCAAAGGGTCCCAATCTTGGTTCTCCATGTGTATATGTCCTAAACAAACCTAAAAGAATGAAAATGTACATTGTTGCATCCTCTCGCGGAGAAATCTAGGGTGGTAGACCCGCCGGGGCACCCGTTTCGCTGTTTTGGGGGGAGGAGGGGGAGAATGACCGCCGGAGCACCGGAACCCCACCAAATCTTGCATGTGGGCCTATGATATGTGTCAAAGTGTGATGCAAGGTGTAATGGTGCAAAAGTAGCTCCCCTAAACCCTAGACCCTAGCCCTAACCCTACGCCGAACCCTAACCAGTAGATCAGGCACACCTTCGATCGTGTGATAATGGCTCGAGCTGCGGGTGTATGTGCCAAAGGGTCCCAATCTTGGTTCTCCATGTGTATATGTCCTAAACAAACCTAAAAGAATGAAAATGTACATTGTTGCACCCTCGCGCGGAGAAATCTAGGGGGGTAGTCCCGCCGGGGCACCCGTCTCGCTGTTTTGGGGGGAGGAGGGGGAGAACGACCGCCGGAGCACCGGAACCCCACCAAATCTTGCATGTGGGCCTATGCTATGTGTCAAAGTGTGATTCAAGGTGTAATGGTGCAAAAGTAGCTCCCCTAAACCCTAGATCCTAGCCCTAACCCTATGCCGAACCCTAACCAGTAGATCAGGCACACCTTCGATCGTGTGATAATGGCTCGAGCTGCGGGTGTATGTGCCAAAGGGTCCCAATCTTGGTTCTCCATGTGTATATGTCCTAAACAAACCTAAAAGAATGAAAATGTACATTGTTGCACCCTCGCGCGGAGAAATCTAGGGGGGTAGACCCGCCGGGGCACCCGTTTCGCTGTTTTGGGGGGAGGAGGGGGAGAATGACCGCCGGAGCACCGGAACCCCACCAAATCTTGCATGTGGGCCTATGCTATGTGTCAAAGTGTGATGCAAGGTGTAATGGTGCAAAAGTATCTCCCCTAAACCCTAGAACCTAGCCCTAACCCTACGCCGAACCCTAACCAGTAGATCAGGCACACCTTCGATCGTGTGATAATGGCTCGAGCTGCGGGTGTATGTGCCAAAGGGTCCCAATCTTGGTTCTCCATGTGTATATGTCCTAAACAAACCTAAAAGAATGAAAATGTACATTGTTGCACCCTCGCGCGGAGAAATCTAGGGGGGTAGACCCGCCGGGGCACCCGTTTCGCTGTTTTAGGGGAGGAGGGAGAGCGACCGCCGGAGCACCGGAACCCCACCAAATCTTGCATGTGGGCCTATGCTATGTGTCAAAGTGTGATGCAAGGTGTAATGGTGCAAAAGTAGCTCCCCTAAACCCTAGACCCTAGCCCTAACCCTACGCCGAACCCTAACCAGTAGATCAGGCACACCTTCGATCGTGTGATAATGGCTCGAGCTGCGGGTGTATGTGCCAAAGGGTCCCAATCTTGGTTCTCCATGTGTATATGTCCTAAACAAACCTAAAAGAATGAAAATGTACATTGTTGCACCCTCGCACGGAGAAATCTAGGGGGTATAACCCCCCGGGCAACCGTTTCCGGATTTTGGGGGGAGGAGGGGGAGAACGACCGCCGGAGCACCGGAACCCCACCAAATCTTACATGTGGGCATATGCTATGTGTCAAAGTGTGATGCAAGGTGTAATGGTGCAAAAGTAGCTCCCCTAAACCCTAGACCCTAGCCCTAACCCTACGCCGAACCCTAACCAGTAGATCAGGCACACCTTCGATCGTGTGATAATGGCTCGAGCTGCGGGTGTATGTGCCAAAGGGTCCCAGTCTTGGTTCTCCATGTGTATATGTCCTAAACAAACCTAAAAGAATGAAAATGTACATTGTTGCACCCTCGCGCGGAGAAATCTAGGGGGTAGACCCGCCGGGGCACCCGTTTCGCTCTTTTGGGGGGAGGAGGGGGAGAACGACCGCCGGAGCACCGAAACCCCACCAAATCTTGCATGTGGGCCTATGCTATGTGTAAAAGTGTGATGCAAGGTGTAATGGTGCAAAAGTAGCTCCCCTAAACCCTAGACCCTAGCCCTAACCCTACGCCGAACCCTAACCAGTAGATCAGGCACACCTTCGATCGTGTGATAATGGCTCGAGCTGCGGGTGTATGTGCCAAAGCGTCCCAATCTTGGTTCTCCATGTTTATATGTCCTAAAAAACCTAAAATAATGATAATGTACATTGTTGCACCCTCGCGCGGAGAAATCTATGGGGGTAGACCCGCCGGGGCACCCGTTTCGCTGTTTTGGGGGAGGAGGGGAGAACGACCGCCGAGCACCGGAACCCCACCAAATCTTGCATGTGGACCTATGCTATGTGTCAAAGTGTGATGCAAGGTGTAATGGTGCAAAAGTAGCTCCCCTAAACCCTAGACCCTAGCCCTAACCCTACGCCGAACCCTAACCAGTAGATCAGGCACACCTTCGATCGTGTGATAATGGCTCGAGCTGCGGGTGTATGTGCCAAAGGGTCCCAATCTTGGTTCTCCATGTGTATATGTCCTAAACAAACCTAAAAGAATGAAAATGTACATTGTTGCATCCTCTCGCGGAGAAATCTAGGGTGGTAGACCCGCCGGGGCACCCGTTTCGCTGTTTTGGGGGGAGGAGGGGGAGAACGACCGCCGGAGCACCGGAACCCCACCAAATCTTGCATGTGGGCCTATGATATGTGTCAAAGTGTGATGCAAGGTGTAATGGTGCAAAAGTAGCTCCCCTAAAACCTAGACCCTAGCCCTAACCCTACGCCGAACCCTAACCAGTAGATCAGGCACACCTTCGATCGTGTGATAATGGCTCGAGCTGCGGGTGTATGTGCCAAAGGGTCCCAATCTTGGTTCTCCATGTGTATATGTCCTAAACAAACCTAAAAGAATGAAAATGTACATTGTTGCACCCTCGCGCGGAGAAATCTAGGGGGGTAGTCCCGCCGGGGCACCCGTCTCGCTGTTTTGGGGGGAGGAGGGGGAGAACGACCGCCGGAGCACCGGAACCCCACCAAATCTTGCATGTGGGCCTATGCTATGTGTCAAAGTGTGATTCAAGGTGTAATGGTGCAAAAGTAGCTCCCCTAAACCCTAGATCCTAGCCCTAACCCTATGCCGAACCCTAACCAGTAGATCAGGCACACCTTCGATCGTGTGATAATGGCTCGAGCTGCGGGTGTATGTGCCAAAGGGTCCCAATCTTGGTTCTCCATGTGTATATGTCCTAAACAAACCTAAAAGAATGAAAATGTACATTGTTGCACCCTCGCGGAGAAATCTAGGGGGTAGACCCGCAGGGGCACCCGTTTATTTGCTTTGGGGGAGGAGGGGGAGAATGACCGCCGGAGCACCGGAACCCCACCAAATCTTGCATGTGGGCCTATGCTATGTGTCAAAGTGTGATGCAAGGTGTAATGGTGCAAAAGTATCTCCCCTAAACCCTAGAACCTAGCCCTAACCCTACGCCGAACCCTAACCAGTAGATCAGGCACACCTTCGATCGTGTGATAATGGCTCGAGCTGCGGGTGTATGTGCCAAAGGGTCCCAATCTTGGTTCTCCATGTGTATATGTCCTAAACAAACCTAAAAGAATGAAAATGTACATTGTTGCACCCTCGCGCGGAGAAATCTAGGGGGGTAGACCCGCCGGGGCACCCGTTTCGCTGTTTTGGGGGGAGGAGGGGAGAGCGACCGCCGGAGCACCGGAACCCCACCAAATCTTGCATGTGGGCCTATGCTATGTGTCAAAGTGTGATGCAAGGTGTAATGGTGCAAAAGTAGCTCCCCTAAACCCTAGACCCTAGCCCTAACCCTACGCCGAACCCTAACCAGTAGATCAGGCACACCTTCGATCGTGTGATAATGGCTCGAGCTGCGGGTGTATGTGCCAAAGGGTCCCAATCTTGGTTCTCCATGTGTATATGTCCTAAACAAACCTAAAAGAATGAAAATGTACATTGTTGCACCCTCGCACGGAGAAATCTAGGGGGGTAGACCCGCCGGGGCACCCGTTTCGCTGTTTTGGGGGGAGGAGGGGGAGAACGACCGCCGGAGCACCGGAACCCCACCAAATCTTACATGTGGGCATATGCTATGTGTCAAAGTGTGATGCAAGGTGTAATGGTGCAAAAGTAGCTCCCCTAAACCCTAGACCCTAGCCCTAACCCTACGCCGAACCCTAACCAGTAGATCAGGCACACCTTCGATCGTGTGATAATGGCTCGAGCTGCGGGTGTATGTGCCAAAGGGTCCCAATCTTGGTTCTCCATGTGTATATGTCCTAAACAAACCTAAAAGAATGAAAATGTACATTGTTGCACCCTCGCGCGGAGAAATCTATGGGTGTAGACCCGCTGGGGCACCCGTTTCGCTGTTTTGGGGGGAGGAGGGGGAGAACGACCGCCGGAGCACCGGAACCCCACCAAATCTTGCATGTGGACCTATGCTATGTGTAAAAGTGTGATGCAAGGTGTAATGGTGCAAAAGTAGCTCCCCTAAACCCTAGACCCTAGCCCAAACCCTACGCCGAACCCTAACCAGTAGATCAGGCACACCTTCGATCGTGTGATAATGGCTCGAGCTGCGGGTGTATGTGCCAAAGGGTCCCAATCTTGGTTCTCCATGTGTATATGTCCTAAACAAACCTAAAAGAATGAAAATGTACATTGTTGCACCCTCGCGCGGAGAAATCTAGGGGGGTAGACCCGCCGGGGCACCCGTTTCGCTGTTTTGGGGGAGGAGGGGGAGAACGACCGCCGGAGCACCGGAACCCCACCAAATCTTGCATGTGGGCCTATGCTATATGTCAAAGTGTGATGCAAGGTGTAATGGTGCAAAAGTAGCTCCCCTAAACCCTAGACCCTAGCCCTAACCCTACGCCGAACCCTAACCAGTAGATCAGGCACACCTTCGATCGTGTGATAATGGCTCGAGCTGCGGGTGTATGTGCCAAAGGGTCCCAATCTTGGTTCTCCATGTGTATATGTCCTAAACAAACCTAAAAGAATGAAAATGTACATTGTTGCACCCTCGCGCGGAGAAATCTAGGGGGGTAGACCCGCCGGGGCACCCGTTTCGCTGTTTTGGGGGGAGGAGGGGGAGAACGACCGCCGGAGCACCGGAACCCCACCAAATCTTGCATGTGGACCTATGCTATGTGTCAAAGTGTGATGCAAGGTGTAATGGTGCAAAAGTAGCTCCCCTAAACCCTTGACCCTAGCCCTAACCCTACGCCGAACCCTAACCATTAGATCAGGCACACCTTCGATCGTGTGATAATGGCTCGAGCTGCGGGTGTATGTGCCAAAGGGTCCCAATCTTGGTTCTCCATGTGTATATGTCCTAAACAAACCTAAAAGAATGAAAAATTACATTGTTGCACCCTCGCGCGGAGAAATCTAGGGGGGTAGACACTAGTAGGAAAACCCTTATAGGCGGAGCTTATTTCTGTGGCGCACCACTAAAAATGCGCCACATAATATTATTTTGTGGCGCACCATTCTGGGTGCACCACAGAAATAGCTTAATTTTGTGGCGCACGCTCATGTAGTGCGCCACAGAAACTATGTGGGGCCCACATCCTTCCACCACCATTTATTACTGTAGGTATTTCTGTGGCGCACATGTCGTGCTGCGCCACAGAAATAACTCTTTCTGTGGCGCACTGGCTTCGGTGCGCCACAGAAGTAGTTGATTCTGTGGCGCACCTTCTCCGGTGCGCCACAGAATTAAGGGACTTATATCATCTCGCTCGTGCCCTCCCCCGCCTGTTCACCTCTCCCCTCCCGAGCCCCTCCCCTCTCCCCTCTCCCCTCTCCTCCGTGGTCGCCTGGATCCGCCGCCGCCGCCTTCCTCCGTGGTCGCCTGGAGGATTCCTCCCCTCTCCCCTCTCCCCTCTCCTCCGTGGTCGCCTGGATCCACCGCCGCCGCCTTCCTCCGTGGTCGCCTGGATCCTCCATGGTCGTCGCCGCCGCCGTCGCCGCCGCCTTCCTCCGCGAGGGGCGCATGCCGCCGCGGTCCTCCCATCCCCGCCACCTGCAGCACAAGCTGCCCCTACGGCAAGGAGGGGCCGCCGTGAGGAGGGGCCGCCGTCGCGGCAAGGTGGAGGAGCCGCCGCCTCCTCCTCCTCCTCCACCCCTGCCGTCATCTTCAAGCTCGTCCTCCACCCCTGTCATCGGTGCTCTCTCTCCCCTCCCCTCCTCTCCCTCTTAATTCCTCCTCCGCTGCCCCTATGGCTTGTGTTTGCAAGCTCTGGTGATCATTTGATCACCAATTGGTTGATAATTACTTACTGCTTTCTCTATCTATGCATGTTGCTTGATATACTGTGTTGTTGCTTGATTTGTATAGCTTCTCACCATGTACTGGTGGTTGCTTATGCTTTGAAAAGCATATGAATGGATGCATGATGCTTGCCAAGCATCCCTGTTGCCTAGCAGTTGACTAATTCATTTATCTGTGAAACTTTATCTTGTTAATGTAGATAATTGAGATGAACTACTTTGCAGTAATGATTCTATTACTGTATTTACTTAAGCTAGATGGATGCCAACTATTGTTGGGGACCCTAGCTTCATTTTGAATCCTGTTGGGTAATGATAAGTCTGTAGGCTTGGTGGTTTGGATGGTTTGGTGGTTGAATTGGCCTTTGCAGTCATGAACTGCTGGCTTGGTAAATCATCTGGGATGGTTTCCTTCCTAGTTCCATTTGGAAGATGCTACTATTCAATTGGTTGGCATAACCATGGTGACTTGAGTTGGTCAAATTCCCGGTCCTTGCCATTTGTACCAGGCTTCACTTGGTCTATGATTAAATGATGACCAAACATTGTTATTCCACCCTATGTGCTTGTGTTTGACATGGCTGTTGCTATGTCTCTGTACATATTTACTTGATGGATTCTTGTGAGCTTATGGTATGCTACTATGCTACTGGTGGGCTTGTATACATACATATTTGTAGTTGCTCTTGGTTGGCCTAAGAATGCTCCCTGGCCAGATGCTTGATGTCTTGGCTCAGCCAATGATGCAAAGGCTGAGGCAAAAACTGTAAATGAATGTATACTAAAATAGAGATATCCACAGTAGGGGATCATGTAAATGAATGCCACTGTGGTATCCTTTGAAGAAAATGGGAAGTTTCTGATGGTTTAAAAGACTAGGTGATGCTAGGTTATTAAGTTGGCTGTCAAGGTTGGTTTTATCTGGTTAACTTGGATAGGCTATGTGTTCTTGCTTACTTATGCATATCCATCTCTACTGGATTGACTAGCTCAGGCTTGGCCTCTCTCTTGCCCGGCATCACGTGGTTACTACCAAGTGATGAATAATCCCTTATGGTACCCCAGCTTTGTTTTGAACTCAACTGAGTAATGATAAATTTCTATTTCTTGTTGGCTTTGATGAAAATAGAGATATCCACAGTAGGGGATCATGTAAATGAATGCCACTGTGGTATCCTTTGAAGAAAAAGGACTGTTTCTGATGGTTTTAAAAGGCTAGGTGGTGCTAGGTGATTCAGTTGGCTACCAAGACTTGTCTCATCTGGTTAGCTGGGATATGCTATGTGTTGTTGCTTGTTTAGGCATATCTATCACTTACTGGATTTACTGGTTCTTGATTGGCCTCTCTTTTGCCAGCATCACTTGGTCTATATACCAAGTGATGAATAATCCCTTTGGAGCATCTGCTCCATGCATGCTATGTGTGTTTGAGCATCTTGACTTATGTCACCATGGTTGCTGGTTTGTTGGTGTTTTTGTACTTGCCGATGATTAGATGGTTGGTCGATCACTCGTACACTCGGGGGTGGAGCAAGTGAGGCTTGGTGTGATGGCACAAATATCAACTTGTGCATCCTACCTGGCCTCACTTACTCCATCCCTGGATGTTAATATTTGTTTCGACCAACAAAGTATGAGGCATATGATATCTAGTTGAGATACCACTTGGCTCTTTCTTCCATTTTAGTGCCGATGATTAGAATGTTTGGTCACCTATACGCCGCAATATACTTTGTAGACGAGCCCCCCTTTCCCTGGCCGCCGTTCCGTGAACGAGTCCTTGACGAGACAACAACGCCGACATGCCTCTCCGGCGCAGCACCACTTTTCTTCTCTCGCCGTCCAGTACGTGAACGAGTCCTTAATGCCAAGACGGTGCCAGCCTCCCTAGCATCATGCCGACCCCTGTTGTCGCGCTTCAGGCCGTGTCGATCACGCGCCCTGCACTCTTCGCCTTTTTGCCCGGTGAACGAATAGACTAATCGTTGGAATAAGGAAGCCGATGACGGCCGATCGCAATTTAATCTTGCGACCGGCTGTCATCGGTTTCCTTATTCCAACGATCAGCCTATTGGTTCACCGGGCAAGAAGGCGAACAGTGCAGGGCGCGGGACACACGGCTTGAAGCGCGGCAACACGGCCCGGCATAATGCTAGGCAGGCCGGCACAGTCTTTGCATCAAGGACTCGTTCACTGGACAGCGAGGGACTGGCGTGGTTCTGCGCCGGAGATGCAGATCGGCATTGTTGTGTCGTCAAGCACCCGTTGACGGAACGCCGACCGGGGAAAGGGGGCCCTTCTGCAAAGTATACGGCGGTGTATACTGCAACTATGGTTTCTGACCATAGTATTTGTGTTGACCAACAATGTATGAGGCACATATTCTATTTTGTCATTCCATTTGCTTTGAGATTTTCAAAATGCCGATGATTAAAATGTTTGGTCATCGTACAGTTGGGGGTGGCGTAAGTGAGCCTGGTAAGATAGCACAAATATCAATCTCTTGTGCATCGGACTTGGTCTCACTTACGCCATCCCTGAATGTTAATATTTGTGTTGACCAACAATGTATGAGGCACTTATTCCATTTTGTCATTCCATTTGCTTTGAGATTTTCAAAATGCCGATGATTAAAATGTTTGGTCACCGTACACTCGGGAGCGGCGTAAGTGAGCCTGGTAAGATAGCACAAATATCAATCTCTTGTGCATCCTACCTGGCCTCGCTTACACCATCCCTGAATGTTAATATTTGTGTTGACCAACAATGTATGAGGCACTTATTCCATTTTGTCATTCCATTTGCTTTGAGATTTTCAAAATGCCGATGATTAAAATGTTTGGTCACCGTACAGTTGGGGGTGGCGTAAGTGAGCCTGGTAAGATAGCACAAATATCAATCTCTTGTGCATCCTACCTGGCCTCGCTTACACCATCCCTGAATGTTAATATTTGTGTTGACCAACAATGTATGAGGCACTTATTCCATTTTGTCATTCCATTTGCTTTGAGATTTTCAAAATGCCGATGATTAAAATGTTTGGTCACCGTACAGTTGGGGGTGGCGTAAGTGAGCCTGGTAAGATAGTACAAATATCAATCTCTTGTGCATCGGACTTGGTCTCACTTACGCCATCCCTGAATGTTAATATTTGTGTTGACCAACAATGTATGAGGCACTTATTCCATTTTGTCATTCCATTTGCTTTGAGATTTTCAAAATGCCGATGATTAAAATGTTTGGTCACCGTACACTCGGGAGCGGCGTAAGTGAGCCTGGTAAGATAGCACAAATATCAATCTCTTGTGCATCGGACTGGTCTCACTTACACCGTCCCTGAATGTTAATATTTGTGTTGACCAACAATGTATGAGGCATTTATTCCATTTCTCTTGTGCATCGGACTTGTTGGTCTCACTTTCTTCCATTTTCATCATAGTAGGAACTGGATGAAGGACCCCGATGAAAGCGAGCCTGGTGGGTAGAGATGAGGGAGCAAAGGGGGAACCGGATGAAGACTACTTTGTAGGATGAAGACTACTTTGTATCTCGAAATTGTGAATTTTGTATGAATTAAGAGTTGTATGCAAAACATTTGACACTTGCCACTATATATGTATCTCGATCGGGATCTAAGTAATGTGATGATGATGTCTATGTTATATCTGTGCAATGTACATGATATTTATATTATATCTGAATGTTGCTGTATATAACCTGTATATCTGTATATTGCTGTCTATAAACTGCATGTGTACAGGAGGCAGCACAAAATCGTGTATAATACAAGCAAATTCTGTGGTGCACTGCAAACCAATTCTGTGGCGCAGTCTTTTCTGTGGCGCACCTAAGACCACGTGCGCCACAGATACGTTAACTCTGTGGCGCATGGGCTGGTGCGCCACAGAAAGCTTATTTTTGTGGCGATGTTTCTGTGGCGCACCTCCCATGCGCCATAGAATCCATTTTTGGTGCGCCACTGATGAGGCTTTTCCTACTAGTGAGACCCGCCGGGGCACCCGTTTCGCTGTTTTGGGGGGAGGAGGGGGAGAACGACCGCCGGAGCAACGGAACCCCACCAAATCTTGCATGTGGGCCTATGCTATGTGTCAAAGTGTGATGCAAGGTGTAATGGTGCAAAAGTAGCTCCCCTAAACCCTAGACCCTAGCCCTAACCCTACGCCGAACCCGAACCAGTAGATCAGGCACACCTTCGATCGTGTGATAATGGCTCGAGCTGCGGGTGTATGTGCCAAAGGGTCCCAATCTTGGTTCTCCATGTGTATATGTCCTAAACAAACCTAAAAGAATGAAAATGTACATTGTTGCACCCTCGCGCGGAGAAATCTAGGGGGGTAGACCCGCCGGGGCACCTGTTTCGCTGTTTTGGGGGGATGAGGGGGAGAACGACCGCCGGAGCACCGGAACCCCACCAAATCTTGCATGTGGACCTATGCTATGAGTCAAAGTGTGATGCAAGGTGTAATTGTGCAAAAGTAGCTCCCCTAAACCCTAGACCCTAGCCCTAACCCTACGCCGAACCCTAACCAGTAGATCAGGCACACCTTCGATCGTGTGATAATGGCTCGAGCTGCGGGTGTATGTGCCAAAGGGTCCCAATCTTGGTTCTCCATCTGTATATGTCCTAAACAAACCTAAAAGAATGAAAATGTACATTGTTGCACCCTCGCGCGGAGAAATCTAGGGGGGTAGACACTAGTAGGAAAACCCTTATAGGCGGAGCTTATTTCTGTGGCGCACCACTAAAAAAGCGCCACATAATATTATTTTGTGGCGCACCATTCTGGGTGCGCCACAGAAATAGCTTAATTTTGTGGCGCACGCTCATGTAGTGCGCCACAGAAACTATGTGGGGCCCACATCCTTCCACCACCATTTATTACTGTAGGTATTTCTGTGGCGCACATGTCGTGCTACGCCACAGAAATAACTCTTTCTGTGGCGCACTGGCTTCGGTGCGCCACAGAAGTAGTTGATTCTGTGGCGCACCTTCTCCGGTGCGCCACAGAATTAAGGGACTTATATCATCTCGCCTGTGCCCTCCCCCGCCTGTTCACCTCTCCCCTCCCGAGCCCCTCCCCTCTCCCCTCTCCCCTCTCCTCCGTGGTCGCCTGGATCCGCCGCCGCCGCCTTCCTCCGTGGTCGCCTGGAGGATTCCTCCCCTCTCCCCTCTCCCCTCTCCTCCGTGGTCGCCTGGATCCGCCGCCGCCGCCTTCCTCCGTGGTCGCCTGGATCCTCCATGGTCGTCGCCGCCGCCGTCGCCGCCGCCTTCCTCCGCGAGGGGCGCATGCCGCCGCGGTCCTCCCATCCCCGCCACCTGCAGCACAAGCTGCCCCTACGGCGAGGAGGGGCCGCCGCGAGGAGGGGCCGCCGTCGCGGCAAGGTGGAGGAGCCGCCGCCTCCTCCTCCACCCCTGCCGTCATCTTCAAGCTCGTCCTCCACCCCTGTCATCGGTGCTCTCTCTCCCCTCCCCTCCTCTCCCTCTTAATTCCTCCTCCGCTGCCCCTATGGCTTGTGTTTGCAAGCTCTGGTGATCATTTGATCACCAATTGGTTGATAATTACTTACTGCTTTCTCTATCTATGCATGTTGCTTGATATACTGTGTTGTTGCTTGATTTGTATAGCTTCTCACCATGTACTGGTGGTTGCTTATGCTTTGAAAAGCATATGAATGGATGCATGATGCTTGCCAAGCATCCCTGTTGCCTAGCAGTTGACTAATTCATTTATCTGTGAAACTTTATCTTGTTAATGTAGATAATTGAGATGAACTACTTTGCAGTAATGATTCTATTACTGTATTTACTTAAGCTAGATGGATGCCAACTATTGTTGGGGACCCTAGCTTCATTTTGAATCCTGTTGGGTAATGATAAGTGTGTAGGCTAGGTGGTTTGGATGGTTTGGTGGTTGAATTGGCCTTTGCAGTCATGAACTGCTGGCTTGGTAAATCATCTGGGATGGTTTCCTTCCTAGTTCCATTTGGAAGATGCTACTATTCAATTGGTTGGCATAACCATGGTGACTTGAGTTGGTCAAATTCCTGGTCCTTGCCATTTGTACCAGGCTTCACTTGGTCTATGATTAAATGATGACCAAACATTGTTATTCCACCCTATGTGCTTGTGTTTGACATGGCTGTTGCTATGTCTCTGTACATATTTACTTGATGGATTCTTGTGAGCTTATGGTATGCTACTATGCTACTGGTGGGCTTGTATACATACATATTTGTAGTTGCTCTTGGTTGGCCTAAGAATGCTCCCTGGCCAGATGCTTGATGTCTTGGCTCAGCCAATGATGCAAAGGCTGAGGAAAAAACTGTAAATGAATGTATACTAAAATAGAGATATCCACAGTAGGGGATCATGTAAATGAATGCCACTGTGGTATCCTTTGAAGAAAATGGGAAGTTTCTGATGGTTTAAAAGACTAGGTGATGCTAGGTTATTAAGTTGGCTGTCAAGGTTGGTTTTATCTGGTTAACTTGGATAGGCTATGTGTTCTTGCTTACTTATGCATATCCATCTCTACTGGATTGACTAGCTCAAGCTTGGCCTCTCTCTTGCCAGCATCACTTGGTTACTACCAAGTGATGAATAATCCCTTATGGTACCCCAGCTTTGTTTTGAACTCAACTGAGTAATGATAAATTTATATTTCTTGTTGGCTTTGATGAAAATAGAGATATCGACAGTAGGGGATCATGTAAATGAATGCCACTGTGGTATCCTTTGAAGAAAAAGGACTGTTTCTGATGGTTTTAAAAGGCTAGGTGGTGCTAGGTGATTCAGTTGGCTACCAAGACTTGTCTCATCTGGTTAGCTGGGATATGCTATGTGTTGTTGCTTGTTTAGGCATATCTATCACTTACTGGATTTACTGGTTCTTGATTGGCCTCTCTTTTGCCAGCATCACTTGGTCTATATACCAAGTGATGAATAATCCCTTTGGAGCATCTGCTCCATGCATGCTATGTGTGTTTGAGCATCTTGACTTATGTCACCATGGTTGCTGGTTTGTTGGTGTTTTTGTACTTGCCGATGATTAGATGGTTGGTCGATCACTCGTACACTCGGGGGTGGAGCAAGTGAGGCTTGGTGTGATGGCACAAATATCAACTTGTGCATCCTACTTGGCCTCACTTACTCCATCCCTGGATGTTAATATTTGTTTCGACCAACAAAGTATGAGGCATATGATATCTAGTTGAGATACCACTTGGCTCTTTCTTCCATTTTAGTGCCGATGATTAGAATGTTTGGTCACCTATACGCCGCAATATACTTTGTGACGAGCCCCCCTTTCCCTGGCCGCCGTTCCGTGAACGAGTCCTTGACGAGACAACAACGCCGACATGCCTCTCCGGCGTAGCACCACTTTTCTTCTCTCGCCGTCCAGTACGTGAACGAGTCCTTAATGCCAAGACGGTGCCAGCCTCCCTAGCATCATGCCGACCCCTGTTGTCACGCTTCAGGCCGTGTCGATCACGCGCCCTGCACTCTTCGCCTTTTTGCCCGGTGAACGAATAGACTAATCGTTGGAATAAGGAAGCCGATGACGACCGATCGCAATTTAATCTTGCGCCCGGCTGTCATCGGTTTCCTTATTCCAACGATCAGCCTATTGGTTCACCGGGCAAGAAGGCGAACAGTGCAGGGCGCGGGACACACGGCTTGAAGCGCGGCAACACGGCCCGGCATAATGCTGGGCAGGCCGGCACAGTCTTTGCATCAAGGACTCGTTCACTGGACAGCGAGGGACTGGTGTGGTTCTGCGCCGGAGATGCAGATCGGCGTTGTTGTGTCGTCAAGCACCCGTTGATGGAACGCCGACTGGGGAAAGGGGGCCCTTCTGCAAAGTATACGGCGGTGTATACTGCAACTATGGTTTCTGACCATAGTATTTGTGTTGACCAACAATGTATGAGGCACATATTCTATTTTGTCATTCCATTTGCTTTGAGATTTTCAAAATGCCGATGATTAAAATGTTTGGTCACCGTACACTCGGGGGTGGCGTAAGTGAGCCTGGTAAGATAGCACAAATATCAATCTCTTGTGCATCCTACCTGGCCTCGCTTACACCATCCCTGAATGTTAATATTTGTGTTGACCAACAATGTATGAGGAACTTATTCCATTTTGTCATTCCATTTGCTTTGAGATTTTCAAAATGCCGATGATTAAAATGTTTGGTCACCGTACACTTGGGGGTGGCGTAAGTGAGCTTGGTAAGATAGCATAAATATCAATCTCTTGTGCATCGGACTTGGTCTCACTTACGCCATCCCTGAATGTTAATATTTGTGTTGACCAACAATGTATGAGGCACTTATTCCATTTTGTCATTCCATTTGCTTTGAGATTTTCAAAATGCCGATGATTAAAATGTTTGGTCACCGTACACTCGGGAGCGGCGTAAGTGAGCCTGGTAAGATAGCATAAATATTAATCTCTTGTGCATCGGACTGGTCTCACTTACACTGTCCCTGAATGTTAATATTTGTGTTGACCAACAATGTATGAGGCATTTATTCCATTTCTCTTGTGCATTGGACTTGTTGGTCTCACTTTCTTCCATTTTCATCATAGTAGGAACTGGATGAAGGACCCCGATGCAAGCGAGCCTGGTGGGTAGAGATGAGGGAGCAAAGGAGGAACCGGATGAAGACTACTTTGTAGGATGAAGACTACTTTGTATCTCGAAATTGTGAATTTTGTATGAATTAAGAGTTGTATGCAAAACATTTGACACTTGCCACTATATATGTATCTCGATCGGGATCTAAGTAATGTGATGATGATGTCTATGTTATATCTGTGCAATGTACATGATATTTATATTATATCTGAATGTTGTTGTATATAACCTGTATATCTGTATATTGCTATCTATAAACTGCATGTGTATAGGAGGCAGCACAAAATCGTGTATAATACAAGCAAATTCTGTGGCGCACTGCAAACCAATTCTGTGGCGCAGTCTTTTCTGTGGCGCACCTAAGACCACGTGCGCCACAGATACGTTAACTCTGTGGCGCATGGGCTGGTGCGCCACAGAAAGCTTATTTTTGTGGCGACGTTTCTGTGGCGCACCTCCCATGCGCCATAGAATCCATTTTTGGTGCGCCACTAATGAGGCTTTTCCTACTAGTGAGACCCGCCGGGGCACCCGTTTCGCTGTTTTGGGGGGAGGAGGGGGAGAACGACCGCCGGAGCACCGGAACCCCACCAAATCTTGCATGTGGGCCTATGCTATGTGTCAAAGTGTGATGCAAGGTGTAATGGTGCAAAAGTAGCTCCCCTAAACCCTAGACCCTAGCCCTAACCCTACGCCGAACCCTAACCAGTAGATTAGGCACACCTTCGATCGTGTGATAATGGCTCGAGCTGCGGGTGTATGTGCCAAAGGGTCCCAATCTTGGTTCTCCATGTGTATATGTCCTAAACAAACCTAAAAGAATGAAAATGTACATTGTTGCACCCTCGCGCGGAGAAATCTAGGGGGGTAGACCCGCCGGGGCACCCGTTTCGCTCTTTTGGGGGGAGGAGGGGGAGAACGACCGTCGGAGCACTGGAACCCCACCAAATCTTGCATGTGGGCCTATGCTATGTGTCAAAGTGTGATGCAAGGTGTAATGGTGCAAAAGTAGCTCCCCTAAACCCTAGACCCTAGCCCTAACCCTACGCCGAACCCTAACCAGTAGATCAGGCACACCTTCGATAGTGTGATAATGGCTCGAGCTGCGGGTGTATGTGCCAAAGGGTCCCAATCTTGGTTCTCCATGTGTATATGTCCTAAACAAACCTAAAAGAATGAAAATGTATATTGTTGCACCCTCGCGCGGAGAAATCTAGGGGGGTAGACCCGCCGGGGCACCCGTTTCGCTGTTTTGGGGGGAGGTGGGGGAGAACGACCGCCGGAGCACCGGAACCCCACCAAATCTTGCATGTGGGCATATGCTATGTGTCAAAGTGTGATGCAAGGTGTAATGGTGCAAAAGTAGCTCCCCTAAACCCTAGACCCTAGCCCTAACCCTACGCCGAACCCTAACCAGTAGATCAGGCACACCTTCGATCGTGTGATAATGGCTCGAGCTGCGGGCGTATGTGCCAAAGGGTCCCAATCTTGGTTCTCCATGTGTATATGTCCTAAACAAACCTAAAAGAATGAAAATGTACATTGTTGCACCCTCACGCGGAGAAATCTAGGGGGGTAGACCCGCCGGGGCACCCGTTTCGCTCTTTTGGGGGGAGGAGGGGGAGAACGACCGCCGGAGCACCGGAACCCCACCAAATCTTGCATGTGGGCCTATGCTATGTGTCAAAGTGTGATGCAAGGTGTAATGGTGCAAAAGTAGCTCCCCTAAACCCTAGACCCTAGCCCTAACCCTACGCCGAACCCTAACCAGTAGATTAGGCACACCTTCGATCGTGTGATAATGGCTCGAGCTGCGGGTGTATGTGCCAAAGGGTCCCAATCTTGGTTCTCCATGTGTATATGTCCTAAACAAACCTAAAAGAATGAAAATGTACATTGTTGCACCCTCGCACGGAGAAATCTAGGGGGGTAGACCCGCCGGGGCACCCGTTTCGCTCTTTTGGGGGAGGAGGGGGAGAACGACCGCCGGAGCACCAAAACCCCACCAAATCTTGCATGTGGGCCTATGCTATGTGTCAAAGTGTGATGCAAGGTGTAATGGTGCAAAAGTAGCTCCCCTAAACCCTAGACCCTAGCCCTAACCCTACGCCGAACCCTAATCAGTAGATCAGGCACACCTTCGATCGTGTGATAATGGCTCGAGCTGCGGGTGTATGTGCCAAAGGGTCCCAATCTTGGTTCTCCATGTGTATATGTCCTAAAAAACCTAAAAGAATGAAAATGTACATTGTTGCACCCTCGCGCGGAGAAATCTAGGGGGGTAGACCCGCCGGGGCACCCGTTTCGCTCTTTTGGGGGGAGGAGGGGGAGAACGACCGCCGGAGCACCGGAACCCCACCAAATCTTGCATGTGGGCCTATGCTATGTGTCAAAGTGTGATGCAAGGTGTAATGGTGCAAAAGTAGCTCTCCTAAACCCTAGACCCTAGCCCTAACCCTACGCCGAACCCTAACCAGTAGATCAGGCACACCTTCGATCGTGTGATAATGGCTCGAGCTGCGGGTGTATGTGCCAAAGGGTCCCAATCTTGGTTCTCCATGTGTATATGTCCTAAACAAACCTAAAAGAATGAAAATGTACATTGTTGCACCCTCGCGCGGAGAAATCTAGGGGGGTAGACCCGCCGGGGCACCCGTTTCGCTCTTTTGGGGGGAGGAGGGGGAGAACGACCGCCGGAGCGCCGAACCCCACCAAATCTTGCATGTGGGCCTATGCTATGTGTCAAAGTGTGATGCAAGGTGTAATGGTGCAAAAGTAGCTCCCCTAAACCCTAGACCCTAGCCCTAACCCTACGCCGAACCCTAACCAGTAGATCAGGCACACCTTCGATCGTGTGATAATGGCTCGAGCTGCGGGTGTATGTGCCAAAGGGTCCCAATCTTGGTTCTCCATGTGTATATGTCCTAAACAAACCTAAAAGAATGAAAATGTACATTTTTGCACCCTGGCGGGGAGAAATCTAGGGGGGTAGACCCGCCGGGGCACCCGTTTCGCTGTTTTGGGGGGAGGAGGGGGAGAACGACCGCCGGAGCACCGGAACCCCACCAAATTTTGCATGTGGGCCTATGCTATGTGTCAAAGTGTGATGCGAGGTGTAATGGTGCAAAAGTAGCTCCCCTAAACCCTAGACCCTAGCCCTAACCCTACGTCGAACCCTAACCAGTAGATCAGGCACACCTTCGATCGTGTGATAATGGCTCGAGCTGCGGGTGTATGTGCCAAAGGGTCCCAATCTTGGTTCTCCATGTGTATATGTCCTAAACAAACCTAAAAGAATGAAAATGTACATTGTTGCACCCTCGCGCGGAGAACTCTAGGGGGTAGACCCGCCGGGGCACCCGATTCATTGCTTTGGGGGAGGAGGGGGAGAACGACCGCCGGAGCACCGAAACCCCACCAAATCTTGCATGTGGGCCTATGCTATGTGTCAAAGTGTGATGCAAGGTGTAATGGTGCAAAAGTAGCTCCCTAAACCCTAGACCCTAGCCCTAACCCTACGCCTCGAACCCTAACCAAGAGATCGTGCACACCTTCGATCGTGTGATAATGGCTCGAGCTGCGGGTGTATGTGCCAAAGGGTCCCAATCTTGGCTCTCCATGTGTATATGTCCTAAACAAACCTAAAAGAATGAAAATGTACATTGTTGCACCCTCGCGCGGAGAAATCTAGGGGGGTAGACCCGCCGGGGCACCCGTTTCGCTCTTTTGGGGGGAGGAGGGGGAGAACGACCGCCGGAGCACCGGAACCCCACCAAATCTTGCATGTGGGCCTATGCTATGTGTCAAAGTTTTATGCAAGGTGTAATGGTGCAAAAGTAGCTCCCCTAAACCCTAGACCCTAGACCTAACCCTACGCCGAACCCTAACCAAGAGATCGTGCACACCTTCGATCGTGTGATAATGGCTCGAGCTGCGGGTGTATGTGCCAAAGGGTCCCAATCTTGGTTCTCCATGTGTATATGTCCTAAACAAACCTAAAAGAATGAAAATGTACATTGTTGCACCCTCGCGCGGAGAAATCTAGGGGGGTAGACCCGTCGGGGCACCCGATTCGGCCGCTTTGGGGGAGGAGGGGGAGAACGACCGCCGGAGCACCGGAACCCCACCAAATCTTGCATGTGGGCCTATGATATGTGTCAAAGTGTGATGCAAGGTGTAATGGTGCAAAAGTAGCTCCCCTAAACCCTAGACCCTAGTCCTAACCCTACGCCGAACCCTAACCAGTAGATCAGGCACACCTTCGATCGTGTGATAATGGCTCGACCTGCGGGTGTATGTGCCAAAGGTTCCCAATCTTGGTTCTCCATGTGTATATGTCCTAAACAAACCTAAAAGAATGAAAATGTACATTGTTGCACCCTCGCGCGGAGAAATCTAGGGGGGTAGACCCGCCGGGGCACCCGTTTCGCTCTTTTGGGGGGAGGAGGGGGAGAACGACCGCCGGAGCACCGGAACCCCACCAAATCTTGCATGTGGGCCTATGCTATGTGTCAAAGTATTATGCAAGGTGTAATGGTGCAAAAGTAGATCCCCTAAACCCTAGACCCTAGCCCTAACCCTACGCCGAACCCTAACCAGTAGATCAGGCACACCTTCGATCGTGTGATAATGGCTCGAGCTGCGGGTGTATGTGCCAAAGGGTCCCAATCTTGGTTCTCCATGTGTATATGTCCTAAACAAACCTAAAAGAATGAAAATGTACATTGTTGCACCCTCGCGCGGAGAAATCTAGGGGGGTAGACCCGCCGGGGCACCCGTTTCGCTGTTTTGGGGGGGGAGGGGGAGAACGACCGCCGGAGCACCGGAACCCCACCAAATCTTGCATGTGGGCCTATGATATGTGTCAAAGTGTGATGCAAGGTGTAATGGTGCAAAAGTAGCTCCCCTAAACCCTAGACCCTAGCCCTAACCCTACGCCTCGAACCCTAACCAAGAGATCGTGCACACCTTCGATCGTGTGATAATGGCTCGAGCTGCGGGTGTATGTGCCAAAGGGTCCCAATCTTGGTTCTCCATGTGTATATGTCCTAAACAAACCTAAAAGAATGAAAATGTACATTGTTGCACCCTCGCGCGGAGAAATCTAGGGGGGTAGACCCGCCGGGGCACCCGTTTCGCTGTTTTGGGGGGAGGAGGGGGAGAACGACCGCCGGAGCACCGGAACCCCACCAAATCTTGCATGTGGGCCTATGCTATGTGTCAAAGTGTGATGCAAGGTGTAATGGTGCAAAAGTAGCTCCCCTAAACCCTAGACCCTAGCCCTAACCCTACGCCGAACCCTAACCAGTAGATCAGGCACACCTTCGATCGTGTGATAATGGCTCGAGCTGCGGGCGTATGTGCCAAAGGGTCCCAATCTTGGTTCTCCATGTGTATATGTCCTAAACAAACCTAAAAGAATGAAAATGTACATTGTTGCACCCTCACGCGGAGAAATCTAGGGGGGTAGACCCGCCGGGGCACCCGTTTCGCTGTTTTGGGGGGAGGAGGGGGAGAACGACCGCCGGAGCACCGGAACCCCACCAAATCTTGCATGTGGGCCTATGCTATGTGTCAAAGTGTGATGCAAGGTGTAATGGTGCAAAAGTAGCTCCCCTAAACCCTAGACCCTAGCCCTAACCCTACGCCGAACCCTAACTAGTAGATTAGGCACACCTTCGATCGTGTGATAATGGCTCGAGCTGCGGGTGTATGTGCCAAAGGGTCCCAATCTTGGTTCTCCATGTGTATATGTCCTAAACAAACCTAAAAGAATGAAAATGTACATTGTTGCACCCTCGCACGGAGAAATCTAGGGGGGTAGACCCGCCGGGGCACCCGTTTCGCTCTTTTGGGGGGAGGAGGGGGAGAACGACCGCCGGAGCACCAAAACCCCACCAAATCTTGCATGTGGGCCTATGCTATGTGTCAAAGTGTGATGCAAGGTGTAATGGTGCAAAAGTAGCTCCCCTAAACCCTAGACCCTAGCCCTAACCCTACGCCGAACCCTAATCAGTAGATCAGGCACACCTTCGATCGTGTGATAATGGCTCGAGCTGCGGGTGTATGTGCCAAAGGGTCCCAATCTTGGTTCTCCATGTGTATATGTCCTAAAAAACCTAAAAGAATGAAAATGTACATTGTTGCACCCTCGCGGAGAAATCTAGGGGGGTAGACCCGCCGGGGCACCCGTTTCGCTATTTTGGGGGAGGAGGGGGAGAACGACCGCCCGAGCACCGGAACCCCACCAAATCTTGCATGTGGGCCTATGCTATGTGTCAAAGTGTGATGCAAGGTGTAATGGTGCAAAAGTAGCTCTCCTAAACCCTAGACCCTAGCCCTAACCCTACGCCGAACCCTAACCAAAAGAGATCAGGCACACCTTCGATCGTGTGATAATGGCTCGAGCTGCGGGTGTATGTGCCAAAGGGTCCCAATCTTGGTTCTCCATGTGTATATGTCCTAAACAAACCTAAAAGAATGAAAATGTACATTGTTGCACCCTCGCGCGGAGAAATCTAGGGGGGTAGACCCGCCGGGGCACCCGTTTCGCTGTTTGGGGGGGGGAGGGGGAGAACGACCGCCGGAGCACCGGAACCCCACCAAATCTTGCATGTGGGCCTATGCTATGTGTCAAAGTGTGATGCAAGGTGTAATGGTGCAAAAGTAGCTCCCCTAAACCCTAGACCCTAGCCCTAACCCTACGCCGAACCCTAACCAGTAGATCAGGCACACCTTCGATCGTGTGATAATGGCTCGAGCTGCGGGTGTATGTGCCAAAGGGTCCCAATCTTGGTTCTCCATGTGTATATGTCCTAAACAAACCTAAAAGAATGAAAATGTACATTGTTGCACCCTCGCGCGGAGAAATCTAGGGGGGTAGACCCGCCGGGGCACCCGTTTCGCTGTTTTGGGGGGAGGAGGGGGAGAACGACCGCCGGAGCACCGGAACCCCACCAAATCTTGCATGTGGGCCTATGCTATGTGTCAAAGTGTGATGCAAGGTGTAATGGTGCAAAAGTAGCTCCCCTAAACCCTAGACCCTAGCCCTAACCCTACGTCGAACCCTAACCAGTAGATCAGGCACACCTTCGATCGTGTGATAATGGCTCGAGCTGCGGGTGTATGTGCCAAAGGGTCCCAATCTTGGTTCTCCATGTGTATATGTCCTAAACAAACCTAAAAGAATGAAAATGTACATTGTTGCACCCTCGCGCGGAGAAATCTAGGGGGGTAGACCCGCCGGGGCACCCGTTTCGCTGTTTTGGGGGGAGGAGGGGGAGAACGACCGCCGGAGCACCGAAACCCCACCAAATCTTGCATGTGGGCCTATGCTATGTGTCAAAGTGTGATGCAAGGTGTAATGGTGCAAAAGTAGCTCCCCTAAACCCTAGACCCTAGCCCTAACCCTACGCCGAACCCTAACCAGTAGATCAGGCACACCTTCGATCGTGTGATAATGGCTCGAGCTGCGGGTGTATGTGCCAAAGGGTCCCAATCTTGGCTCTCCATGTGTATATGTCCTAAACAAACCTAAAAGAATGAAAATGTACATTGTTGCACCCTCGCGCGGAGAAATCTAGGGGGGTAGACCCGCCGGGGCACCCGTTTCGCTCTTTTGGGGGGAGGAGGGGGAGAACGACCGCCGGAGCACCGGAACCCCACCAAATCTTGCATGTGGGCCTATGCTATGTGTCAAAGTTTTATGCAAGGTGTAATGGTGCAAAAGTAGCTCCCCTAAACCCTAGACCCTAGCCCTAACCCTACGCCGAACCCTAACCAGTAGATCAGGCACACCTTCGATCGTGTGATAATGGCTCGAGCTGCGGGTGTATGTGCCAAAGGGTCCCAATCTTGGTTCTCCATGTGTATATGTCCTAAACAAACCTAAAAGAATGAAAATGTACATTGTTGCACCCTCGCGCGGAGAAATCTAGGGGGGTAGACCCGTCGGGGCACCCGATTCGCTGTTTTGGGGGGAGGAGGGGGAGAACGACCGCCGGAGCACCGGAACCCCACCAAATCTTGCATGTGGGCCTATGATATGTGTCAAAGTGTGATGCAAGGTGTAATGGTGCAAAAGTAGCTCCCCTAAACCCTAGACCCTAGTCCTAACCCTACGCCGAACCCTAACCAGTAGATCAGGCACACCTTCGATCGTGTGATAATGGCTCGACCTGCGGGTGTATGTGCCAAAGGTTCCCAATCTTGGTTCTCCATGTGTATATGTCCTAAACAAACCTAAAAGAATGAAAATGTACATTGTTGCACCCTCGCGCGGAGAAATCTAGGGGGGTAGACCCGCCGGGGCACCCGTTTCGCTCTTTTGGGGGGAGGAGGGGGAGAACGACCGCCGGAGCACTGGAACCCCACCAAATCTTGCATGTGGGCCTATGCTATGTGTCAAAGTATTATGCAAGGTGTAATGGTGCAAAAGTAGATCCCCTAAACCCTAGACCCTAGCCCTAACCCTACGCCGAACCCTAACCAGTAGATCAGGCACACCTTCGATCGTGTGATAATGGCTCGAGCTGCGGGTGTATGTGCCAAAGGGTCCCAATCTTGGTTCTCCATGTGTATATGTCCTAAACAAACCTAAAAGAATGAAAATGTACATTGTTGCACCCTCGCGCGGAGAAATCTAGGGGGGTAGACCCGCCGGGGCACCCGTTTCGCTGTTTTGGGGGGGGAGGGGGAGAACGACCGCCGGAGCACCGGAACCCCACCAAATCTTGCATGTGGGCCTATGATATGTGTCAAAGTGTGATGCAAGGTGTAATGGTGCAAAAGTAGCTCCCCTAAACCCTAGACCCTAGCCCTAACCCTACGCCGAACCCTAACCAGTAGATCAGGCACACCTTCGATCGTGTGATAATGGCTCGAGCTGCGGGTGTATGTGCCAAAGGGTCCCAATCTTTGTTCTCCATGTGTATATGTCCTAAACAAACCTAAAAGAATGAAAATGTACATTGTTGCACCCTCGCGCGGAGAAATCTAGGGGGGTAGACCCGCCGGGGCACCCGTTTCGCTGTTTGGGGGGGGGAGAACGACCGCCGGAGCATCGGAACCCCACCAAATCTTGCATGTGGGCCTATGCTATGTGTCAAAGTGTGATGCAAGGTGTAATGGTGCAAAAGTAGCTCCCCTAAACCCTAGACCCTAGCCCTAACCCTACGCCGAACCCTAACCAGTAGATCAGGCACACCTTCGATCGTGTGATAATGGCTCGAGCTGCGGGTGTATGTGCCAAAGGGTCCCAATCTTGGTTCTCCATATGTATATGTCCTAAACAAACCTAAAAGAATGAAAATGTACATTGTTGCACCCTCGCGCGGAGAAATCTAGGGGGGTAGACCCGCCGGGGCACCCGTTTCGCTGTTTGGGGGGGGAGGGGGAGAACGACCGCCGGAGCACCGAAACCCCACCAAATCTTGCATGTGGGCCTATGCTATGTGTCAAAGTGTGATGCAAGGTGTAATGGTGCAAAAGTAGCTCCCCTAAACCCTAGACCCTAGCCCTAACCCTACGCCGAACCCTAACGAGTAGATCAGGCACACCTTCGATCGTGTGATAATGGCTCGAGCTGCGGGTGTATGTGCCAAAGGGTCCCAATCTTGGTTCTCCATGTGTATATGTCCTAAACAAACCTAAAAGAATGAAAATGTACATTGTTGCACCCTCGCGCGGAGAAATCTAGGGGGGTAGACCCGCCGGGGCACCCGTTTATTTGTTTTGGGGGGAGGGGAGAACGACCGCCGAGCACCGTAACCCCACCAAATCTTGCATGTGGGCCTATGATATGTGTCAAAGTGTGATGCAAGGTGTAATGGTGCAAAAGTAGCTCCCCTAAACCCTAGACCCTAGCCCTAACCCTACGCCGAACCCTAACCAGTAGATCAGGCACACCTTCGATCGTGTGATAATGGCTCGAGCTGCGGGTGTATGTGCCAAAGGGTCCCAATCTTGGTTGTCCATGTGTATATGTCCTAAACAAACCTAAAAGAATGAAAATGTACATTGTTGCACCCTCGCACGGAGAAATCTAGGGGGGTAGACCCGCCGGGGCACCCGTTTCGCTCTTTTGGGGGAGGAGGGGGAGAACGACCGCCGGAGCACCGGAACCCCACCAAATCTTGCATGTGGGCCTATGCTATGTGTCAAAGTGTGATGCAAGGTATAATGGTGCAAAAGTAGCTCCCCTAAACCCTAGACCCTAGCCCTAACCCTACGCGAACCCTAACCAAGAGATCGGGCACACCTTCGATCGTGTGATAATGGCTCGAGCTGCGGGTGTATGTGCCAAAGGGTCCCAATCTTGGTTCTCCATGTGTATATGTCCTAAACAAACCTAAAAGAATGAAAATGTACATTGTTGCACCCTCGCGCGGAGAAATCTAGGGGGGTAGACCCGCCGGGGCACCCGTTTCGCTGTTTTGGGGGGAGGAGGGGGAGAACTACCGCCGGAGCACCGGAACCCCACCAAATCTTACATGTGGGCCTATGCTATGTGTCAAAGTGTGATGCAAGGTGTAATGGTGCAAAAGTAGCTCCCCTAAACCCTAGACCCTAGCCCTAACCCTACGCCGAACCCTAACCAGTAGATCAGGCACACCTTCGATCGTGTGATAATGGCTCGAGCTGCGGGTGTATGTGCCAAAGGGTCCCAATCTTGGTTCTCCATGTGTATATGTCCTAAACAAACCTAAAAGAATGAAAATGTACATTGTTGCACCCTCGCGCGGAGAAATCTAGGGGGTAGACCCGCCGGGGCACCGTTTATTTGTTTGGGGGGAGGGGAGAACGACCGCCGGAGCACCGGAACCCCACCAAATCTTGCATGTGGGCCTATGCTATGTGTCAAAGTGTGATGCAAGGTGTAATGGTGCAAAAGTAGCTCCCCTAAACCCTAGACCCTAGCCCTAACCCTACGCCGAACCCTAACCAGTAGATCAGGCACACCTTCGATCGTGTGATAATGGCTCGAGCTGCGGGTGTATGTGCCAAAGGGTCCCAATCTTGGTTCTCCATGTGTATATGTCCTAAACAAACCTAAAAGAATGAAAATGTACATTGTTGCACCCTCGCACGGAGAAAACTAGGGGGTAGACCCGCGGGGCACCTGTTTACTTGTTTGGGGGAAGGAGGGGAGAACGACCGCCGAGCACCGGAACCCCACCAAATCTTGCATGTGGGCCTATGCTATGTGTGAAAGTGTGATGCAAGGTGTAATGGTGCAAAAGTAGCTCCCCTAAACCCTAGACCCTAGCCCTAACCCTACGCCTCGAACCCTAACCAGTAGATCAGGCACACCTTCGATCGTGTGATAATGGCTCGAGCTGCGGGTGTATGTGCCAAAGGGTCCCAATCTTGGTTCTCCATGTGTATATGTCCTAAACAAACCTAAAAGAATGAAAATGTACATTGTTGCACCCTCGCACGGAGAAAACTAGGGGGTAGACCCGCCGGGGCACCTGTTTCGCTGTTTTGGGGGAAGGAGGGGGAGAACGACCGCCGGAGCACCGGAACCCCACCAAATCTTGCATGTGGGCCTATGCTATGTGTGAAAGTGTGATGCAAGGTGTAATGGTGCAAAAGTAGCTCCCCTAAACCCTAGACCCTAGCCCTAACCCTACGCCGAACCCTAACCAGTAGATCAGGCACACCTTCGATCGTGTGATAATGGCTCGAGCTGCGGGTGTATGTGCCAAAGGGTCCCAATCTTGGTTCTCCATGTGTATATGTCCTAAACAAACCTAAAAGAATGAAAATGTACATTGTTGCACCCTCGCACGGAGAAATCTAGGGGGGTAGACCCGCCGGGGCACCCGTTTCGCTCTTTTGGGGGGAGGAGGGGGAGAACGACCGCCGGAGCACCGGAACCCCACCAAATCTTGCATGTGGGCCTATGCTATGTGTCAAAGTGTGATGCAAGGTGTAATGGTGCAAAAGTAGCTCCCCTAAACCCTAGACCCTAGCCCTAACCCTACGCCAGAACCCTAACCGTAGATCGAGCAAACCTTCGATCGTGTGATAATGGCTCGAGCTGCGGGGGTATGTGCCCAAGGGTCCCGATCTTGGGTCTCCCTGTGTCTAGGTCCTAAAAAAACCGACAAGAAGGACAAGTTACAGTGTTGCACCCTCGCGCGGAGAACTCTAGGGGTAGACCCGCCGGGGCACCCGTTTCGCTGTTTTGGGGGGAGGAGGGGGAGAACGACCGCCGGAGCACCGGAACCCCACCAAATCTTGCATGTGGGCCTATGCTATGTGTCAAAGTGTGATGCAAGGTGTAATGGTGCAAAAGTAGCTCCCCTAAGCCCTAGACCCTAGCCCTAACCGTACGCCGAGCCCTAACCAGTAGATCAGGCACACCTTCGATCGTGTGATAATGGCTCGAGCTACGGGTGTATGTGCCAAAGGGTTCCAATCTTGGTTCTCCATGTGTATATGTCCTAAACAAACCTAAAAGAATGAAAATGTACATTGTTGCACACTCGCGCGGAGAAATCTAGGGGGGTAGACCCGCCGGGGCACCCGTTTCGCTCTTTTGGGGGGAGGAGGGGGAGAACGACCGCCGGAGCACCGAAACCCCACCAAATCTTGCATGTGGGTCTATGCTATGTGTCAAAGTGTGATGCAAGGTGTAATGGTGCAAAAGTAGCTCCCCTAAACCCTAGACCCTAGCCCTAACCCTACGCCGAACCCTAATCAGTAGATCAGGCACACCTTCGATCGTGTGATAATGGCTCGAGCTGCGGGTGTATGTGCCAAAGGGTCCCAATCTTGGTTCTCCATGTGTATATGTCCTAAAAAAAACCTAAAAGAATGAAAATGTACATTGTTGCACCCTCGCGCGGAGAAATCTAGGGGGGTAGACCCGCCGGGGCACCCGTTTCGCTCTTTTGGGGGGGGGGAGGGGGAGAACGACCGCCGGAGCACCGGAACCCCACCAAATCTTGCATGTGGGCCTATGCTATGTGTCAAAGTGTGATGCAAGGTGTAATGGTGCAAAAGTAGCTCTCCTAAACCCTAGACCCTAGCCCTAACCCTACGCCGAACCCTAACCAGTAGATCAGGCACACCTTCGATCGTGTGATAATGGCTCGAGCTGCGGGTGTATGTGCCAAAGGGTCCCAATCTTGGTTCTCCATGTGTATATGTCCTAAACAAACCTAAAAGAATGAAAATGTACATTGTTGCACCCTCGCGGAGAAATCTAGGGGGTAGACCCGCCGGGGCACCCGTTTCGCTGTTTTGGGGGGAGGAGGGGGAGAACGACCGCCGGAGCACCGGAACCCCACCAAATCTTGCATGTGGGCCTATGCTATGTGTCAAAGTGTGATGCAAGGTGTAATGGTGCAAAAGTAGCTCCCCTAAACCCTAGACCCTAGCCCTAACCCTACGCCGAACCCTAATCAGTAGATCAGGCACACCTTCGATCGTGTGATAATGGCTCGAGCTGCGGGTGTATGTGCCAAAGGGTCCCAATCTTGGTTCTCCATGTGTATATGTCCTAAAAAAACCTAAAAGAATGAAAATGTACATTGTTGCACCCTCGCGCGGAGAAATCTAGGGTGGGTAGACCCGCCGGGGCACCCGTTTCGCTCTTTTGGGGGGAGGAGGGGGAGAACGACCGCCGGAGCACCGGAACCCCACCAAATCTTGCATGTGGGCCTATTCTATGTGTCAAAGTGTGATGCAAGGTGTAATGGTGCAAAAGTAGCTCTCCTAAACCCTAGACCCTAGCCCTAACCCTACGCCGAACCCTAACCAGTAGATCAGGCACACCTTCGATCGTGTGATAATGGCTCGAGCTGCGGGTGTATGTGCCAAAGGGTCCCAATCTTGGTTCTCCATGTGTATATGTCCTAAACAAACCTAAAAGAATGAAAATGTACATTGTTGCACCCTCGCGCGGAGAAATCTAGGGGGTAGACCCGCCGGGGCACCCGTTTCGCTCTTTTGGGGGGAGGAGGGGGAGAACGACCGCCGGAGCACCGGAACCCCACCAAATCTTGCATGTGGGCCTATGCTATGTGTCAAAGTGTGATGCAAGGTGTAATGGTGCAAAAGTAGCTCCCCTAAACCCTAGACCCTAGCCCTAACCCTACGCCGAACCCTAACCAGTAGATCAGGCACACCTTCGATCGTGTGATAATGGCTCGAGCTGCGGGTGTATGTGCCAAAGGGTCCCAATCTTGGTTCTCCATGTGTATATGTCCTAAACAAACCTAAAAGAATGAAAATGTACATTTTTGCACCCTCGCGCGGAGAAATCTAGGGGGGTAGACCCGCCGGGGCACCCGTTTCGCTGTTTTGGGGGGAGGAGGGGGAGAACGACCGCCGGAGCACCGAAACCCCACCAAATTTTGCATGTGGGCCTATGCTATGTGTCAAAGTGTGATGCAAGGTGTAATGGTGCAAAAGTAGCTCCCCTAAACCCTAGACCCTAGCCCTAACCCTACGTCGAACCCTAACCAGTAGATCAGGCACACCTTCGATCGTGTGATAATGGCTCGAGCTGCGGGTGTATGTGCCAAAGGGTCCCAATCTTGGTTCTCCATGTGTATATGTCCTAAACAAACCTAAAAGAATGAAAATGTACATTGTTGCACCCTCGCGCGGAGAAATCTAGGGGGGTAGACCCGCCGGGGCACCCGTTTCGCTGTTTTGGGGGGAGGAGGGGGAGAACGACCGCCGGAGCACCGGAACCCCACCAAATCTTGCATGTGGGCCTATGCTATGTGTCAAAGTGTGATGCAAGGTGTAATGGTGCAAAAGTAGCTCCCCTAAACCCTAGACCCTAGCCCTAACCCTACGCCGAACCCTAACCAAGATCGGTGCACACCTTCGATCGTGTGATAATGGCTCGAGCTGCGGGTGTATGTGCCAAAGGGTCCCAATCTTGGTTCTCCATGTGTATATGTCCTAAACAAACCTAAAAGAATGAAAATGTACATTGTTGCACCCTCGCGCGGAGAAATCTAGGGGGGTAGACCCGCCGGGGCACCCGTTTCGCTGTTTTGGGGGGAGGATGGGGAGAACGACCGCCGGAGCACCGGAACCCCACCAAATCTTGCATGTGGGCCTATGCTATGTGTCAAAGTTTTATGCAAGGTGTAATGGTGCAAAAGTAGCTCCCCTAAACCCTAGACCCTAGCCCTAACCCTACGCCGAACCCTAACCAGTAGATCAGGCACACCTTCGATCGTGTGATAATGGCTCGAGCTGCGGGTGTATGTGCCAAAGGGTCCCAATCTTGGTTCTCCATGTGTATATGTCCTAAACAAACCTAAAAGAATGAAAATGTACATTGTTGCACCCTCGCGCGGAGAAATCTACGGGGGTAGACCCGCCGGGGCACCCGATTCGCTGTTTTGGGGGGAGGAGGGGGAGAACGACCGCCGGAGCACCGGAACCCCACCAAATCTTGCATGTGGGCCTATGATATGTGTCAAAGTGTGATGCAAGGTGTAATGGTGCAAAAGTAGCTCCCCTAAACCCTAGACCCTAGCCCTAACCCTACGCCGAACCCTAACCAGTAGATCAGGCACACCTTCGATCGTGTGATAATGGCTCGACCTGCGGGTGTATGTGCCAAAGGGTCCCAATCTTGGTTCTCCATGTGTATATGTCCTAAACAAACCTAAAAGAATGAAAATGTACATTGTTGCACCCTCGCGCGGAGAAATCTAGGGGGGTAGACCCGCCGGGGCACCCGTTTCGCTCTTTTGGGGGGAGGAGGGGGAGAACGACCGCCGGAGCATTGGAACCCCACCAAATCTTGCATGTGGGCCTATGCTATGTGTCAAAGTTTTATGCAAGGTGTAATGGTGCAAAAGTAGCTCCCCTAAACCCTAGACCCTAGCCCTAACCCTACGCCGAACCCTAACCAGTAGATCAGGCACACCTTCGATCGTGTGATAATGGCTCGAGCTGCGGGTGTATGTGCCAAAGGGTCCCAATCTTGGTTCTCCATGTGTATATGTCCTAAACAAACCTAAAAGAATGAAAATGTACATTGTTGGACCCTCGCGCGGAGAAATCTAGGGGGGTAGACCCGCCGAGGCACCCGTTTCGCTGTTTTGGGGGGGGAGGGGGAGAACGACCGCCGGAGCACCGGAACCCCACCAAATCTTGCATGTGGGCCTATGATATGTGTCAAAGTGTGATGCAAGGTGTAATGGTGCAAAAGTAGCTCCCCTAAACCCTAGACCCTAGCCCTAACCCTACGCCGAACCCTAACCAGTAGATCAGGCACACCTTCGATCGTGTGATAATGGCTCGAGCTGCGGGTGTATGTGCCAAAGGGTCCCAATCTTGGTTCTCCATGTGTATATGTCCTAAACAAACCTAAAAGAATGAAAATGTACATTGTTGCACCCTCGCGCGGAGAAATCTAGGGGGGTAGACCCGCCCCCGGGGCACCCGTTTCGCTCTTTTGGGGGGAGGAGGGGGAGAACGACCGCCGGAGCACCGGAACCCCACCAAATCTTGCATGTGGGCCTATGCTATGTGTCAAAGTGTGATGCAAGGTGTAATGGTGCAAAAGTAGCTCCCCTAAACCCTAGACCCTAGCCCTAACCCTACGCCGAACCCTAACCAGTAGATCAGGCACACCTTCGATCGTGTGATAATGGCTCGAGCTGCGGGTGTATGTGCCAAAGGGTCCCAATCTTGGTTCTCCATGTGTATATGTCCTAAACAAACCTAAAAGAATGAAAATGTACATTGTTGCACCCTCGCGCGGAGAAATCTAGGGGGGTAGACCCGCCGGGGCACCCGTTTCGCTGTTTGGGGGGGGGGAGAACGACCGCCGGAGCACCGAAACCCCACCAAATCTTGCATGTGGGCCTATGCTATGTGTCAAAGTGTGATGCAAGGTATAATGGTGCAAAAGTAGCTCCCCTAAACCCTAGACCCTAGCCCTAACCCTACGCCGAACCCTAACGAGTAGATCAGGCACACCTTCGATCGTGTGATAATGGCTCGAGCTGCGGGTGTATGTGCCAAAGGGTCCCAATCTTGGTTCTCCATGTGTATATGTCCTAAACAAACCTAAAAGAATGAAAATGTACATTGTTGCACCCTCGTGGAGAGAAAACTAGGGGTAGACCCACCGGGGCACTGTTTATTTGTTTTGGGGGGAGGAGGGGGAGAACGACAGCCTGAGCACCTGAACCCCACCAAATCTTGCATGTGGGCCTATGCTATGTGTCAAAGTGTTATGCAAGGTGTAATGGTGCAAAAGTAGCTCCCCTAAACCCTAGACCCTAGCCCTAACCCTACGCCGAAAGCTAACCAGTAGATCAGGCACACCTTCGATCGTGTGATAATGGCTCGAGCTGCGGGTGTATGTGCCAAAGGGTCCCAATCTTGGTTCTCCATGTGTATATGTCCTAAACAAACCTAAAAGAATGAAAATGTACATTGTTGCACCCTCGCACGGAGAAATCTAGGGGGGTAGACCCGCCGGGGCACCCGTTTCGCTCTTTTGGGGGGAGGAGGGGGAGAACGACCGCCGGAGCACCGGAACCCCACCAAATCTTGCATGTGGGCCTATGCTATGTGTCAAAGTGTGATGCAAGGTGTAATGGTGCAAAAGTAGCTCCCCTAAACCCTAGACCCTAGCCCTAACCCTACGCCGAACCCTAACCAGTAGATCAGGCACACCTTCGATCGTGTGATAATGGCTCGAGCTGCGAGTGTATGTGCCAAAGGGTCCCAATCTTGGTTCTCCATGTGTATATGTCCTAAACAAACCTAAAAGAATGAAAATGTACATTGTTGCACCCTCGCGCGGAGAAATCTAGGGGGGTAGACCCGCCGGGGCACCCGTTTCGCTGTTTTGGGGGGAGGAGGGGGAGAACTACCGCCGGAGCACCGGAACCCCACCAAATCTTACATGTGGGCCTATGCTATGTGTCAAAGTGTGATGCAAGGTGTAATGGTGCAAAAGTAGCTCCCCTAAACCCTAGACCCTAGCCCTAACCCTACGCCGAACCCTAACGAGTAGATCAGGCACACCTTCGATCGTGTGATAATGGCTCGAGCTGCGGGTGTATGTGCCAAAGGGTCCCAATCTTGGTTCTCCATGTGTATATGTCCTAAACAAACCTAAAAGAATGAAAATGTACATTGTTGCACCCTCGCGCGGAGAAATCTAGGGGGGTAGACCCGCCGGGGCACCCGTTTCGCTGTTTGGGGGGGGGAGAACGACCGCCGGAGCACCGGAACCCCACCAAATCTTGCATGTGGGCCTATGCTATGTGTCAAAGTGTGATGCAAGGTGTAATGGTGCAAAAGTAGCTCCCCTAAACCCTAGACCCTAGCCCTAACCCTACGCCGAACCCTAACCAGTAGATCAGGCACACCTTCGATCGTGTGATAATGGCTCGAGCTGCGGGTGTATGTGCCAAAGGGTCCCAATCTTGGTTCTCCATGTGTATATGTCCTAAACAAACCTAAAAGAATGAAAATGTACATTGTTGCACCCTCGCGCGGAGAAAACTAGGGGGTAGACCCGCCGGGCACTTTGTTTATTGTTTGGGGGAGGAGGGGAGAACGACCGCGGAGCACCGGAACCCCACCAAATCTTGCATGTGGGCCTATGCTATGTGTGATAGTTTGTTGCTAGGTGTAATGGTGCAAATTGAGCTCCCTAAACCCTAGACCCTAGCCCTAACCCTACGCCGAACCCTAACCAGTAGATCAGGCACACCTTCGATCGTGTGATAATGGCTCGAGCTGCGGGTGTATGTGCCAAAGGGTCCCAATCTTGGTTCTCCATGTGTATATGTCCTAAACAAACCTAAAAGAATGAAAATGTACATTGTTGCACCCTCGCACGGAGAAATCTAGGGGGGTAGACCCGCCGGGCACCCGTTTCGCTTCTTTTGGGGGGAGGAGGGGAGAACGACCGCCGAGCACCGGAACCCCACCAAATCTTGCATGTGGGCCTATGCTATGTGTCAAAGTGTGATGCAAGGTGTAATGGTGCAAAAGTAGCTCCCCTAAACCCTAGACCCTAGCCCTAACACTACGCCGAACCCTAACCAGTAGATCAGGCACACCTTCGATCGTGTGATAATGGCTCGAGCTGCGGGTGTATGTGCCAAAGGGTCCCAATCTTGGTTCTCCATGTGTATATGTCCTAAAAAAACCTAAAAGAATTGAAATGTACATTGTTGCACCCTCGCGCGGAGAAATCTAGGGGGGTAGACCCGCCGGGGCACCCGTTTCGCTGTTTTGGGGGGAGGAGGGGGAGAACGGCCGCCGGAGCACCGGAACCCCACCAAATCTTGCATGTGGGCCTATGCTATGTGTCAAAGTGTGATGCAAGGTGTAATGGTGCAAAAGTAGCTCCCCTAAACCCTAGACCCTAGCCCTAACCCTACGCTGAACCCTAACCAGTAGATCAGGCACACCTTCGATCGTGTGATAATGGCTCGAGCTGCGGGTGTATGTGCCAAAGGGTCCCAATCTTGGTTCTCCATGTGTATATGTCCTAAACAAACCTAAAAGAATGAAAATGTACATTGTTGCACCCTCGCACGGAGAAATCTAGGGGGGTAGACCCGCCGGGGCACCCGTTTCGCTCTTTTGGGGGGAGGAGGGGGAGAACGACCGCCGGAGCACCGGAACCCCACCAAATCTTGCATGTGGGCCTATGCTATGTGTCAAAGTGTGATGCAAGGTGTAATGGTGCAAAAGTAGCTCCCCTAAACCCTAGACCCTAGCCCTAACCCTACGCCGAACCCTAACCAGTAGATCAGGCACACCTTCGATCGTGTGATAATGGCTCGAGCTGCGGGTGTATGTGCCAAAGGGTCCCAATCTTGGTTCTCCATGTGTATATGTCCTAAACAAACCTAAAAGAATGAAAATGTACATTGTTGCACCCTCGCGCGGAGAAAACTAGGGGGTAGACCCACCGGGGCCCCGGGTTAGGGTGTTTGGGGGGAGGAGGGGGAGAACGACCGCCGGAGCACCGGAACCCCACCAAATCTTGCATGTGGGCCTATGCTATGTGTCAAAGTGTGATGCAAGGTGTAATGGTGCAAAAGTAGCTCCCCTAAACCCTAGACCCTAGCCCTAACCCTACGACGAACCCTAACCAGTAGATCAGGCACACCTTCGATCGTGTGATAATGGCTCGAGCTGCGGGTGTATGTGCCAAAGGGTCCCAATCTTGGTTCTCCATGTGTATATGTCCTAAACAAACCTAAAATAATGAAAATGTACATTGTTGCACCCTCGCACGGAGAAATCTAGGGGTAGACCCGCGGGCACCCGTTTCGCTGTATTAGGGGGGAGGAGGGGGAGAACGACCGCCGGAGCACCGGAACCCCACCAAATCTTGCATGTGGGCCTATGCTATGTGTCAAAGTGTGATGCAAGGTGTAATGGTGCAAAAGTAGCTCCCCTAAACCCTAGACCCTAGCCCTAACCCTACGCCGAACCCTAACCAGTAGATCAGGCACACCTTCGATCGTGTGATAATGGCTCGAGCTGCGGGTGTATGTGCCAAAGGGTCCCAATCTTGGTTCTCCATGTGTATATGTCCTAAACAAACCTAAAAGAATGAAAATGTACATTGTTGCACCCTCGCGCGGAGAAATCTAGGGGGGTAGACCCGCCGGGGCACCCGTTTCGCTGTTTTGGGGGGAGGAGGGGGAGAACTACCGCCGGAGCACCGGAACCCCACCAAATCTTACATGTGGGCCTATGCTATGTGTCAAAGTGTGATGCAAGGTGTAATGGTGCAAAAGTAGCTCCCCTAAACCCTAGACCCTAGCCCTAACCCTACGCCGAACCCTAACCAGTAGATCAGGCACACCTTCGATCGTGTGATAATGGCTCGAGCTGCGGGTGTATGTGCCAAAGGGTCCCAATCTTGGTTCTCCATGTGTATATGTCCTAAACAAACCTAAAAGAATGAAAATGTACATTGTTGCACCCTCGCGCGGAGAAATCTAGGGGGGTAGACCCGCCGGGGCACCCGTTTCGCTGTTTGGGGGGGGAGGGGGAGAACGACCGCCGGAGCACCGAAACCCCACCAAATCTTGCATGTGGGCCTATGCTATGTGTCAAAGTGTGATGCAAGGTGTAATGGTGCAAAAGTAGCTCCCCTAAACCCTAGACCCTAGCCCTAACCCTACGCCGAACCCTAACCAAGATCGTGCACACCTTCGATCGTGTGATAATGGCTCGAGCTGCGGGTGTATGTGCCAAAGGGTCCCAATCTTGGTTCTCCATGTGTATATGTCCTAAACAAACCTAAAAGAATGAAAATGTACATTGTTGCACCCTCGCGCGGAGAAAACTAGGGGGTAGACCCGCCGGGGCACTTTGTTTTATTTGTTTTGGGGGAAGGAGGGGGAGAACGACCGCCGGAGCACCGGAACCCCACCAAATCTTGCATGTGGGCCTATGCTATGTGTGAAAGTGTGATGCAAGGTGTAATGGTGCAAAAGTAGCTCCCCTAAACCCTAGACCCTAGCCCTAACCCTACGCCGAACCCTAACCAGTAGATCAGGCACACCTTCGATCGTGTGATAATGGCTCGAGCTGCGGGTGTATGTGCCAAAGGGTCCCAATCTTGGTTCTCCATGTGTATATGTCCTAAACAAACCTAAAAGAATGAAAATGTACATTGTTGCACCCTCGCGCGGAGAAATCTAGGGGGGTAGACCCGCCGGGGCACCCGTTTCGCTGTTTTGGGGGGGGAGGGGGAGAACGACCGCCGGAGCACCGGAACCCCACCAAATCTTGCATGTGGGCCTATGCTATGTGTCAAAGTGTGATGCAAGGTGTAATGGTGCAAAAGTAGCTCCCCTAAACCCTAGACCCTAGCCCTAACCCTACGCCGAACCCTAACCAGTAGATCAGGCACACCTTCGATCGTGTGATAATGGCTCGAGCTGCGGGTGTATGTGCCAAAGGGTCCCAATCTTGGTTCTCCATGTGTATATGTCCTAAAAAAACCTAAAAGAATGAAAATGTACATTTTTGCACCCTCGCGCGGAGAAATCTAGGGGGGTAGACCCGCCGGGGCACCCGTTTCGCTGTTTTGGGGGGAGGAGGGGGAGAACGGCCGCCGGAGCACCGGAACCCCACCAAATCTTGCATGTGGGCCTATGCTATGTGTCAAAGTGTGATTCAAGGTGTAATGGTGCAAAAGTAGCTCCCCTAAACCCTAGACCCTAGCCCTAACCGTACGCCGAACCCTAACCAGTAGATCAGGCACACCTTCGATCGTGTGATAATGGCTCGAGCTGCGGGTGTATGTGCCAAAGGGTCCCAATCTTGGTTCTCCATGTGTATATGTCCTAAACAAACCTAAAAGAATGAAAATGTACATTGTTGCACCCTCGCGCGGAGAAATCTAGGGGGGTAGACCCGCCGGGGCACCCGTTTCGCTCTTTTGGGGGGAGGAGGGGGAGAACGACCGCCGGAGCACCGAAACCCCACCAAATCTTGCATGTGGGCCTATGCTATGTGTCAAAGTGTGATGCAAGGTGTAATGGTGCAAAAGTAGCTCCCCTAAACCCTAGACCCTAGCCCTAACCCTACGCCGAACCCTAATCAGTAGATCAGGCACACCTTCGATCGTGTGATAATGGCTCGAGCTGCGGGTGTATGTGCCAAAGGGTCCCAATCTTGGTTCTCCATGTGTATATGTCCTAAAAAACCTAAAAGAATGAAAATGTACATTGTTGCACCCTCGCGCGGAGAAATCTAGGGGGGTAGACCCGCCGGGGCACCCGTTTCGCTCTTTTGGGGGGAGGAGGGGGAGAACGACCGCCGGAGCACCGGAACCCCACCAAATCTTGCATGTGGGCCTATGCTATGTGTCAAAGTGTGATGCAAGGTGTAATGGTGCAAAAGTAGCTCTCCTAAACCCTAGACCCTAGCCCTAACCCTACGCCGAACCCTAACCAGTAGATCAGGCACACCTTCGATCGTGTGATAATGGCTCGAGCTGCGGGTGTATGTGCCAAAGGGTCCCAATCTTGGTTCTCCATGTGTATATGTCCTAAACAAACCTAAAAGAATGAAAATGTACATTGTTGCACCCTCGCGGAGAAATCTAGGGGTAGACCCGCCGGGGCACCCGTTCTCTCTTTTGTGGGGAGGAGGGGGAGAACGACCGCCGGAGCACCGGAACCCCACCAAATCTTGCATGTGGGCCTATGCTATGTGTAAAAGTGTGATGCAAGGTGTAATGGTGCAAAAGTAGCTCCCCTAAACCCTAGACCCTAGCCCTAACCCTACGCCGAACCCTAACCAGTAGATCAGGCACACCTTCGATCGTGTGATAATGGCTCGAGCTGCGGGTGTATGTGCCAAAGGGTCCCAATCTTGGTTCTCCATGTGTATATGTCCTAAAAAAACCTAAAAGAATGAAAATGTACATTGTTGCACCCTCGCGCGGAGAAATCTAGGGGGGTAGACCCGCCGGGGCACCCGTTTCGCTGTTTTGGGGGGAGGAGGGGGAGAACGACCGCCGGAGCACCGGAACCCCACCAAATCTTGCATGTGGGCCTATGCTATGTGTCAAAGTGTGATGCAAGGTGTAATGGTGCAAAAGTAGCTCTCCTAAACCCTAGACCCTAGCCCTAACCCTACGCCGAACCCTAACCAGTAGATCAGGCACACCTTCGATCGTGTGATAATGGCTCGAGCTGTGGGTGTATGTGCCAAAGGGTCCCAATCTTGGTTCTCCATGTGTATATGTCCTAAACAAACCTAACAGAATGAAAATGTACATTGTTGCACCCTCGCGCGGAGAAATCTAGGGGGGTAGACCCGCCGGGGCACCCGTTTCGCTGTTTTGGGGGGAGGAGGGGGAGAACGACCGCCGGAGCACCGGAACCCCACCAAATCTTGCATGTGGGCCTATGCTATGTGTCAAAGTGTGATGCAAGGTGTAATGGTGCAAAAGTAGCTCCCCTAAACCCTAGACCCTAGCCCTAACCCTACGCCGAACCCTAACCAGTAGATCAGGCACACCTTCGATCGTGTGATAATGGCTCGAGCTGCGGGTGTATGTGCCAAAGGGTCCCAATCTTGGTTCTCCATGTGTATATGTCCTAAACAAACCTAAAAGAATGAAAATGTACATTTTTGCACCCTCGCGCGGAGAAATCTAGGGGGGTAGACCCGCCGGGGCACCCGTTTCGCTCTTTTGGGGGGGGAGGGGGAGAACGACCGCCGGAGCACCGGAACCCCACCAAATTTTGCATGTGGGCCTATGCTATGTGTCAAAGTGTGATGCAAGGTGTAATGGTGCAAAAGTAGCTCCCATAAACCCTAGACCCTAGCCCTAACCCTACGCCGAACCCTAACCAGTAGATCAGGCACACCTTCGATCGTGTGATAATGGCTCGAGCTGCGGGTGTATGTGCCAAAGGGTCCCAATCTTGGTTCTCCATGTGTATATGTCCTAAACAAACCTAAAAGAATGAAAATGTACATTGTTTCACCCTCGCGCGGAGAAATCTAGGGGGGTAGACCCGCCGGGGCACCCGTTTCGCTGTTTTGGGGGGAGGAGGGGGAGAACGACCGCCGGAGCACCGGAACCCCACCAAATCTTGCATGTGGGCCTATGCTATGTGTCAAAGTGTGATGCAAGGTGTAATGGTGCAAAAGTAGCTCCCCTAAACCCTAGACCCTAGCCCTAACCCTACGCCGAACCCTAACCAGTAGATCAGGCACACCTTCGATCGTGTGATAATGGCTCGAGCTGCGGGTGTATGTGCCAAAGGGTCCCAATCTTGGTTCTCCATGTGTATATGTCCTAAACAAACCTAAAAGAATGAAAATGTACATTGTTGCACCCTCGCGCGGAGAAATCTAGGGGGGTAGACCCGCCGGGGCACCCGTTTCGCTCTTTTGGGGGGAGGAGGGGGAGAACGACCGCCGGAGCACCGGAACCCCACCAAATCTTGCATGTGGGCCTATGCTATGTGTCAAAGTTTTATGCAAGGTGTAATGGTGCAAAAGTAGCTCCCCTAAACCCTAGACCCTAGCCCTAACCCTACGCCGAACCCTAACCAGTAGATCAGGCACACCTTCGATCGTGTGATAATGGCTCGAGCTGTGGGTGTATGTGCCAAAGGGTCCCAATCTTGGTTCTCCATGTGTATATGTCCTAAACAAACCTAAAAGAATGAAAATGTACATTGTTGCACCCTCGCGCGGAGAAATCTAGGGGGGTAGACCCGCCGGGGCCCCGGTTGGGCGTTTTTGGGGGGGGAGGGGGAGAACGACCGCCGGAGCACCGGAACCCCACCAAATCTTGCATGTGGGCCTATGCTATGTGTCAAAGTGTGATGCAAGGTGTAATGGTGCAAAAGTAGCTCCCCTAAACCCTAGACCCTAGCCCTAACCCTACGCCGAACCCTAACCAGTAGATCAGGCACACCTTCGATCGTGTGATAATGGCTCGAGCTGCGGGTGTATGTGCCAAAGGGTCCCAATCTTGGTTCTCCATGTGTATATGTCCTAAACAAACCTAAAAGAATGAAAATGTACATTGTTGCACCCTCGCGCGGAGAAATCTAGGGGGGTAGACCCGCCGGGGCACCCGTTTCGCTCTTTTGGGGGGAGGAGGGGGAGAACGACCGCCGGAGCACCGGAACCCCACCAAATCTTGCATGTGGGCCTATGCTATGTGTCAAAGTGTGATGCAAGGTGTAATGGTGCAAAAGTAGCTCCCCTAAACCATAGACCCTAGCCCTAACCCTACGCCGAACCCTAACCAGTAGATCAGGCACACCTTCGATCGTGTGATAATGGCTCGAGCTGCGGGTGTATGTGCCAAAGGGTCCCAATCTTGTTTCTCCATGTGTATATGTCCTAAACAAACCTAAAAGAATGAAAATGTACATTGTTGCACCCTCGCGCGGAGAAATCTAGGGGGTAAGACCCGCCGGGGCACCCGTTTATTTGTTTGGGGGGAGAACGACCGCCGGAGCATCGGAACCCCACCAAATCTTGCATGTGGGCCTATGCTATGTGTCAAAGTGTGATGCAAGGTGTAATGGTGCAAAAGTAGCTCCCCTAAACCCTAGACCCTAGCCCTAACCCTACGCCGAACCCTAACCAGTAGATCAGGCACACCTTCGATCGTGTGATAATGGCTCGAGCTGCGGGTGTATGTGCCAAAGGGTCCCAATCTTGGTTCTCCATGTGTATATGTCCTAAACAAACCTAAAAGAATGAAAATGTACATTGTTGCACCCTCGCGCGGAGAAAACTAGGGGGTAGACCCGCCGGGGCTCCTGTTTCGCTGTTTTGGGGGGAGGAGGGGGAGAACGACCGCCGGAGCACCGGAACCCCACCAAATCTTGCATGTGGGCCTATGCTATGTGTGAAAGTGTGATGCAAGGTGTAATGGTGCAAAAGTAGCTCCCCTAAACCCTAGACTCTAGCCCTAACCCTACGCCGAACCCTAACCAGTAGATCAGGCACACCTTCGATCGTGTGATAATGGCTCGAGCTGTGGGTGTATGTGCCAAAGGGTCCCAATCTTGGTTCTCCATGTGTATATGTCCTAAACAAACCTAAAAGAATGAAAATGTACATTGTTGCACCCTCGCGGAGAAATCTAGGGGGTAGACCCGCCGGGGCACCCGTTTCGCTGTTTTGGGGGGAGGAGGGGGAGAACGACCGCCGGAGCACCAGAACCTCACCAAATCTTGCATGTGGGCCTATGCCATGTGTCAAAGTGTGATGCAAAGTGTAATGGTGCAAAAGTAGCTCCCCTAAACCCTAGACCCTAGCCCTAACCCTACGCCGAACCCTAACCAGTAGATCAGGCACACCTTCGATCGTGTGATAATGGCTCGAGCTGCGGGTGTATGTGCCAAAGGGTCCCAATCTTGGTTCTCCATGTGTATATGTCCTAAACAAACCTAAAAGAATGAAAATGTACATTGTTGCACCCTCGCGGAGAAATCTAGGGGGTAGACCCGCCGGGGCACCCGTTTCGCTGTTTGGGGGGGGGAGGGGGAGAACGACCGCCGGAGCACCGGAACCCCACCAAATCTTGCATGTGGGCCTATGCTATGTGTCAAAGTGTGATGCAAGGTGTAATGGTGCAAAAGTAGCTCCCCTAAACCCTAGACCCTAGCCCTAACCCTACGCCGAACCCTAACCAGTAGATCCTGCACACCTTCGATCGTGTGATAATGGCTCGAGCTGCGGGTGTATGTGCCAAAGGGTCCCAATCTTGGTTCTCCATGTGTATATGTCCTAAACAAACCTAAAAGAATGAAAATGTACATTGTTGCACCCTCGCGCGGAGAAATCTAGGGGGGTAGACCCGCCGGGGCACCCGTTTCGCTGTTTTGGGGGGAGGAGGGGAGAACGACCGCCGGAGCACCGGAACCCCACCAAATCTTGCATGTGGGCCTATGCTATGTGTCAAAGTGTGATGCAAGGTGTAATGGTGCAAAAGTAGCTCCCCTAAACCCTAGACCCTAGCCCTAACCCTACGCCGAACCCTAACCAGTAGATCAGGCACACCTTCGATCGTGTGATAATGGCTCGAGCTGCGGGTGTATGTGCCAAAGGGTCCCAATCTTGGTTCTCCATGTGTATATGTCCTAAACAAACCTAAAAGAATGAAAATGTACATTGTTGCACCCTCGCGCGGAGAAATCTAGGGGGGTAGACCCGCCGGGGCACCCGTTTCGCTCTTTTGGGGGGAGGAGGGGGAGAACGACCGCCGGAGCACCGGAACCCCACCAAATCTTGCATGTGGGCCTATGCTATGTGTCAAAGTTTTATGCAAGGTGTAATGGTGCAAAAGTAGCTCCCCTAAACCCTAGACCCTAGCCCTAACCCTACGCCGAACCCTAACCAGTAGATCAGGCACACCTTCGATCGTGTGATAATGGCTCGAGCTGCGGGTGTATGTGCCAAAGGGTCCCAATCTTGGTTCTCCATGTGTATATGTCCTAAACAAACCTAAAAGAATGAAAATGTACATTGTTGCACCCTCGCGCGGAGAAATCTAGGGGTAGACCCGCCGGGAGCACCCGTTTATTTGTTTGGGGGGGGAGGGGGAGAACGACCGCCGGAGCACCGGAACCCCACCAAATCATGCATGTGGGCCTATGCTATGTGTCAAAGTGTGATGCAAGGTGTAATGGTGCAAAAGTAGCTCCCCTAAACCCTAGGCCCTAGCCCTAACCCTACGCCGAACCCTAACCAGTAGATCAGGCACACCTTCGATCGTGTGATAATGGCTCGAGCTGCGGGTGTATGTGCCAAAGGGTCCCAATCTTGGTTCTCCATGTGCATATGTCCTAAACAAACCTAAAAGAATGAAAATGTACATTGTTGCACCCTCGCGCGGAGAAATCTAGGGGGGTAGACCCGCCGGGGCACCCGTTTCGCTCTTTTGGGGGGAGGAGGGGGAGAACGACCGCCGGAGCACCGGAACCCCACCAAATCTTGCATGTGGGCCTATGATATGTGTCAAAGTGTGATGCAAGGTGTAATGGTGCAAAAGTAGCTCCCCTAAACCCTAGACCCTAGCCCTAACCCTACGCCGAACCCTAACCAGTAGATCAGGCACACCTTCGATCATGTGATAATGGCTCGAGCTGCGGGTGTATGTGCCAAAGGGTCCCAATCTTGGTTCTCCATGTGTATATGTCCTAAACAAACCTAAAAGAATGAAAATGTACATTGTTGCACCCTCGCGCGGAGAAATCTAGGGGGGTAGACCCGACGGGGCACCCGTTTAAGCCATTTGTTTGGGGGGGGAGAACGACCGTGGAGCATCGGAACCCCACCAAATCTTGCATGTGGGCCTATGCTATGTGTCAAAGTGTGATGCAAGGTGTAATGGTGCAAAAGTAGCTCCCCTAAACCCTAGACCCTAGCCCTAACCCTACGCCGAACCCTAACCAGTAGATCAGGCACACCTTCGATCGTGTGATAATGGCTCGAGCTGCGGGTGTATGTGCCAAAGGGTCCCAATCTTGGTTCTCCATGTGTATATGTCCTAAACAAACCTAAAAGAATGAAAATGTACATTGTTGCACCCTCGCGCGGAGAAAACTAGGGGGTAGACCCGCCGGGGCTCCTGTTTCGCTGTATTGGGGGGAGGAGGGGGAGAACGACAGCAGGTGCACCGGAACCCCACCAAATCTTGCATGTGGGCCTATGCTATGTGTGAAAGTGTGATGCAAGGTGTAATGGTGCAAAAGTAGCTCCCCTAAACCCTAGACTCTAGCCCTAACCCTACGCCGAACCCTAACCAGTAGATCAGGCACACCTTCGATCGTGTGATAATGGCTCGAGCTGTGGGTGTATGTGCCAAAGGGTCCCAATCTTGGTTCTCCATGTGTATATGTCCTAAACAAACCTAAAAGAATGAAAATGTACATTGTTGCACCCTCGCGCGGAGAAATCTAGGGGGGTAGACCCGCCGGGGCACCCGTTTATTTGTTTTGGGGGGAGGAGGGGGAGAACGACCGCCGGAGCACCGGAACCTCACCAAATCTTGCATGTGGGCCTATGCCATGTGTCAAAGTGTGATGCAAAGTGTAATGGTGCAAAAGTAGCTCCCCTAAACCCTAGACCCTAGCCCTAACCCTACGCCGAACCCTAACCAAGAGATCAGGCACACCTTCGATCGTGTGATAATGGCTCGAGCTGCGGGTGTATGTGCCAAAGGGTCCCAATCTTGGTTCTCCATGTGTATATGTCCTAAACAAACCTAAAAGAATGAAAATGTACATTGTTGCACCCTCGCGCGGAGAAATCTAGGGGTAGGCCCGGCCGGGGCACCCGTTTATTTGTTTTGGGGGGAGGAGGGGAGAACGACCGCCGGAGCACCGGAACCCCACCAAATCTTGCATGTGGGCCTATGCTATGTGTCAAAGTGTGATGCAAGGTGTAATGGTGCAAAAGTAGCTCCCCTAAACCCTAGACCCTAGCCCTAACCCTACGCCGAACCCTAACCAGTAGATCAGGCACACCTTCGATCGTGTGATAATGGCTCGAGCTGCGGGTGTATGTGCCAAAGGGTCCCAATCTTGGTTCTCCATGTGTATATGTCCTAAACAAACCTAAAAGAATGAAAATGTACATTGTTGCACCCTCGCGCGGAGAAATCTAGGGGGGTAGACCCGCCGGGGCACCCGTTTCGCTGTTTTGGGGGGAGGAGGGGGAGAACGACCGCCGGAGCACCGGAACCCCACCAAATCTTGCATGTGGGCCTATGCCATGTGTCAAAGTGTGATGCAAGGTGTAATGGTGCAAAAGTAGCTCCCCTAAACCCTAGACCCTAGCCCTAACCCTACGCAGAACCCTAACCAGTAGATCAGGCACACCTTCGATCGTGTGATAATGGCTCGAGCTGCGGGTGTATGTGCCAAAGGGTCCCAATCTTGGTTCTCCATGTGTATATGTCCTAAACAAACCTAAAAGAATGAAAATGTACATTGTTGCACCCTCGCGCGGAGAAAACTAGGGGGTAGACCCACCGGGGCACCTGTTTCGCTGTTTTGGGGGGAGGAGGGGGAGAACGACCGCCGGAGCACCGGAACCCCACCAAATCTTGCATGTGGGCCTATGCTATGTGTCAAAGTGTGATGCAAGGTGTAATGGTGCAAAAGTAGCTCCCCTAAACCCTAGACCCTAGCCCTAACCCTACGCCGAACCCTAACCAGTAGATCAGGCACACCTTCGATCGTGTGATAATGGCTCGAGCTGCGGGTGTATGTGCCAAAGGGTCCCAATCTTGGTTCTCCATGTGTATATGTCCTAAACAAACCTAAAAGAATGAAAATGTACATTGTTGCACCCTCGCGCGGAGAAATCTAGGGGGGTAGACCCGCCGGGGCACCCGTTTCACTGTTTTGGGGGGAGGAGGGGGAGAACGACCGCCGGAGCACCGGAACCCCACCAAATCTTGCATGTGGGCCTATGCTATGTGTCAAAGTGTGATGCAAGGTGTAATGGTGCAAAAGTAGCTCCCCTAAACCCTAGACCCTAGCCCTAACCCTACGCCGAACCCTAACCAATAGATCAGGCACACCTTCGATCGTGTGATAATGGCTCGAGGCTGCGGGTGTATGTGCCAAAGGGTCCCAATCTTGGTTCTCCATGTGTATATGTCCTAAACAAACCTAAAAGATTGAAAATGTACATTGTTGCACCCTCGCGCGGAGAAAACTAGGGGGTAGACCCGCCGGGGCACCCGTTTCGCTGTTTTGGGGGGAGGAGGGGGAGAACGACCGCCGGAGCACCGGAACCCCACCAAATCTTGCATGTGGGCCTATGCTATGTGTGAAAGTGTGATGCAAGGTGTAATGGTGCAAAAGTAGCTCCCCTAAACCCTAGACCCTAGCCCTAACCCTACGTCGAACCCTAACCAGTAGATCAGGCACACCTTCGATCGTGTGATAATGGCTCGAGCTGCGGGTGTATGTGCCAAATGGTCCCAATCTTGGTTCTCCATGTGTATATGTCCTAAACAAACCTAAAAGAATGAAAATGTACATTTTTGCACCCTCGCGCGGAGAAATCTAGGGGGGTAGACCCGCCGGGGCACCCGTTTCGCTGTTTTGGGGGGGGAGGGGGAGAACGACCGCCGGAGCACCGGAACCCCACCAAATCTTGCATGTGGGCCTATGCTATGTGTCAAAGTGTGATGCAAGGTGTAATGGTGCAAAAGTAGCTCCCCTAAACCCTAGACCCTAGCCCTAACCCTACGCCGAACCCTAACCAGTAGATCAGGCACACCTTCGATCGTGTGATAATGGCTCGAGCTGCGGGTGTATGTGCCAAAGGGTCCCAATCTTGGTTCTCCATGTGTATATGTCCTAAACAAACCTAAAAGAATGAAAATGTACATTGTTGCACCCTCGCGCGGAGAAATCTAGGGGTAGACCCGCCGGGGCACCCGTTTATTTGTTTTGGGGGGAGGGGAGAACGACCGCCGAGCACCGGAACCCCACCAAATCTTGCATGTGGGCCTATGCTATGTGTCAAAGTGTGATGCAAGGTGTAATGGTGCAAAAGTAGCTCCCCTAAACCCTAGACCCTAGCCCTAACCCTACGCCGAACCCTAACCAGTAGATCAGGCACACCTTCGATCGTGTGATAATGGCTCGAGCTGCGGGTGTATGTGCCAAAGGGTCCCAATCTTGGTTCTCCATGTGTATATGTCCTAAACAAACCTAAAAGAATGAAAATGTACATTGTTGCACCCTCGCGCGGAGAAATCTAGGGGGGTAGACCCGCCGGGGCACCCGTTTCGCTGTTTTGGGGGGAGGAGGGGGAGAACGACCGCCGGAGCACCGGAACCCCACCAAATCTTGCATGTGGGCCTATGCTATGTGTCAAAGTGTGATGCAAGGTGTAATGGTGCAAAAGTAGCTCCCCTAAACCCTAGACCCTAGCCCTAACCATAACACTAACCCTAACCAGTAGATCAGGCACACCTTCGATCGTGTGATAATGGCTCGAGCTGCGGGTGTATGTGCCAAAGGGTCCCAATCTTGGTTCTCCATGTGTATATGTCCTAAACAAACCTAAAAGAATGAAAATGTACATTGTTGCACCCTCGCGCGGAGAAATCTAGGGGGGTAGACCCGCCAGGGGCACCCGTTGTTTGTTTGGTGGGGGAGAACGACCGCCGGAGCACCGGAACCCCACCAAATCTTGCATGTGGGCCTATGCTATGTGTCAAAGTGTGATGCAAGGTGTAATGGTGCAAAAGTAGCTCCCCTAAACCCTAGACCCTAGCCCTAACCCTACGCCGAACCCTAACCAGTAGATCAGGCACACCTTCGATCGTGTGATAATGGCTCGAGCTGCGGGTGTATGTGCCAAAGGGTCCCTATCTTGGTTCTCCATGTGTATATGTCCTAAACAAACCTAAAAGAATGAAAATGTACATTGTTGCACCCTCGCGCGGAGAAAACTAGGGGGTAGACCCGCCGGGGCTCCTGTTTCGCTGTATTGGGGGGAGGAGGGGGAGAACGACCGCCGGAGCACCGGAACCCCACCAAATCTTGCATGTGGGCCTATGCTATGTGTGAAAGTGTGATGCAAGGTGTAATGGTGCAAAAGTAGCTCCCCTAAACCCTAGACTCTAGCCCTAACCCTACGCCGAACCCTAACCAGTAGATCAGGCACACCTTCGATCGTGTGATAATGGCTCGAGCTGTGGGTGTATGTGCCAAAGGGTCCCAATCTTGGTTCTCCATGTGTATATGTCCTAAACAAACCTAAAAGAATGAAAATGTACATTGTTGCACCCTCGCGCGGAGAAATCTAGGGGGGTAGACCCGCCGGGGCACCCGTTTCGCTGTTTTGGGGGGAGGAGGGGGAGAACGACCGCCGGAGCACCGGAACCTCACCAAATCTTGCATGTGGGCCTATGCCATGTGTCAAAGTGTGATGCAAAGTGTAATGGTGCAAAAGTAGCTCCCCTAAACCCTAGACCCTAGCCCTAACCCTACGCCGAACCCTAACCAGTAGATCAGGCACACCTTCGATCGTGTGATAATGGCTCGAGCTGCGGGTGTATGTGCCAAAGGGTCCCAATCTTGGTTCTCCATGTGTATATGTCCTAAACAAACCTAAAAGAATGAAAATGTACATTGTTGCACCCTCGCGACCAGAAATCTAGGGGTGTAGACCCGCCGGGGCACCCGTTTATTTGTTTTGGGGGAGGAGGGGGAGAACGACCGCCGGAGCACCGGAACCCCACCAAATCTTGCATGTGGGCCTATGCTATGTGTCAAAGTGTGATGCAAGGTGTAATGGTGCAAAAGTAGCTCCCCTAAACCCTAGACCCTAGCCCTAACCCTACGCCGAACCCTAACCAGTAGATCAGGCACACCTTCGATCGTGTGATAATGGCTCGAGCTGCGGGTGTATGTGCCAAAGGGTCCCAATCTTGGTTCTCCATGTGTATATGTCCTAAACAAACCTAAAAGAATGAAAATGTACATTGTTGCACCCTCGCGCGGAGAAATCTAGGGGGGTAGACCCGTCGGGGCACCCGTTTCGCTGTTTTGGGGGGAGGAGGGGGAGAACGACCGCCGGAGCACCGGAACCCCACCAAATCTTGCATGTGGGCCTATGCCATGTGTCAAAGTGTGATGCAAGGTGTAATGGTGCAAAAGTAGCTCCCCTAAACCCTAGACCCTAGCCCTAACCCTACGCCGAACCCTAACCAGTAGATCAGGCACACCTTCGATCGTGTGATAATGGCTCGAGCTGCGGGTGTATGTGCCAAAGGGTCCCAATCTTGGTTCTCCATGTGTATATGTCCTAAACAAACCTAAAAGAATGAAAATGTACATTGTTGCACCCTCGCGCGGAGAAAACTAGGGGGGTAGACCCGCCGGGGCACCCGTTTATTTGTTTTGGGGGAGGGGGAGAACGACCGCCGGAGCACCGGAACCCCACCAAATCTTGCATGTGGGCCTATCCTATGTGTCAAAGTGTGATGCAAGGTGTAATGGTGCAAAAGTAGCTCCCCTAAACCCTAGACCCTAGCCCTAACCCTACGCCGAACCCTAACCAGTAGATCAGGCACACCTTCGATCGTGTGATAATGGCTCGAGCTGCGGGTGTATGTGCCAAAGGGTCCCAATCTTGGTTCTCCATGTGTATATGTCCTAAACAAACCTAAAAGAATGAAAATGTACATTGTTGCACCCTCGCGCGGAGAAATCTAGGGGTAGACCCGCCGGGGCACCCGTTTATTTGTTTTGGGGGAGGAGGGGGAGAACGACCGCCGGAGCACCGGAACCCCACCAAATCTTGCATGTGGGCCTATGCTATGTGTCAAAGTGTGATGCAAGGTGTAATGGTGCAAAAGTAGCTCCCCTAAACCCTAGACCCTAGCCCTAACCCTACGCCGAACCCTAACCAGTAGATCAGGCACACCTTCGATCGTGTGATAATGGCTCGAGCTGCGGGTGTATGTGCCAAAGGGTCCCAATCTTGGTTCTCCATGTGTATATGTCCTAAACAAACCTAAAAGATTGAAAATGTACATTGTTGCACCCTCGCGCGGAGAAAACTAGGGGGTAGACCCGCCGGGGCACCCGTTTCGCTGTTTTGGGGGAGGAGGGGAGAACGACCGCCGGAGCACCGGAACCCCACCAAATCTTGCATGTGGGCCTATGCTATGTGTGAAAGTGTGATGCAAGGTGTAATGGTGCAAAAGTAGCTCCCCTAAACCCTAGACCCTAGCCCTAACCCTACGTCGAACCCTAACCAGTAGATCAGGCACACCTTCGATCGTGTGATAATGGCTCGAGCTGCGGGTGTATGTGCCAAAGGGTCCCAATCTTGGTTCTCCATGTGTATATGTCCTAAACAAACCTAAAAGAATGAAAATGTACATTTTTGCACCCTCGCGCGGAGAAATCTAGGGGGGTAGACCCGCCGGGGCACCCGTTTCGCTGTTTTGGGGGGAGGAGGGGGAGAACGACCGCCGGAGCACCGGAACCCCACCAAATCTTGCATGTGGGCCTATGCTATGTGTCAAAGTGTGATGCAAGGTGTAATGGTGCAAAAGTAGCTCCCCTAAACCCTAGACCCTAGCCCTAACCCTACGCCGAACCCTAACCAGTAGATCAGGCACACCTTCGATCGTGTGATAATGGCTCGAGCTGCGGGTGTATGTGCCAAAGGGTCCCAATCTTGGTTCTCCATGTGTATATGTCCTAAACAAACCTAAAAGAATGAAAATGTACATTGTTGCACCCTCGCGCGGAGAAATCTAGGGGGGTAGACCCGCCGGGGCACCCGTTTCGCTGTTTTGGGGGGAGGAGGGGGAGAACGACCGCCGGAGTACCGGAACCTCACCAAATCTTGCATGTGGGCCTATGCCATGTGTCAAAGTGTGATGCAAGGTGTAATGGTGCAAAACTAGCTCCCCTAAACCCTAGACCCTAGCCCTAACCCTACGCCGAACCCTAACCAGTAGATCAGGCACACCTTCGATCGTGTGATAATGGCTCGAGCTGCGGGTGTATGTGCCAAAGGGTCCCAATCTTGGTTCTCCATGTGTATATGTCCTAAACAAACCTAAAAGAATGAAAATGTACATTGTTGCACCCTCGCGCGGAGAAATCTAGGGGGTAGACCCGCCGGGGCACCCGTTTCGCTGTTTTGGGGGGAGGAGGGGGAGAACGACCGCCGGAGCACCGGAACCCCACAAAATATTGCATGTGGGCCTATGCTATGTGTCAAAGTGTGATGCAAGGTGTAATGGTGCAAAAGTAGCTCCCCTAAACCCTAGACCCTAGCCCTAACCCTACGCCGAACCCTAACCAGTAGATCAGGCACACCTTCGATCGTGTGATAATGGCTCGAGCTGCGGGTGTATGTGCCAAAGGGTCCCAATCTTGGTTCTCCATGTGTATATGTCCTAAACAAACCTAAAAGAATGAAAATGTACATTGTTGCACCCTCGCGCGGAGAAATCTAGGGGGGTAGACCCGCCGGGGCACCCGTTTCGCTGTTTTGGGGGGAGGAGGGGGAGAACGACCGCCGGAGCACCGGAACCCCACCAAATCTTGCATGTGGGCCTATGCTATGTGTCAAAGTGTGAGGCAAGGTGTAATGGTGCAAAAGTAGCTCCCCTAAACCCTAGACCCTAGCCCTAACCCTACGCCGAACCCTATCCAGTAGATCAGGCACACGTTCGATCGTGTGATAATGGCTCGAGCTACGGGTGTATGTGCCAAAGGGTCCCAATCTTGGTTCTCCATGTGTATATGTCCTAAACAAACCTAAAAGAATGAAAATGTACATTGTTGCACCCTCGCGCGGAGAAATCTAGGGGGTTAGACCCGCCGGGGCACCCGTTTCGCTGTTTTGGGGGGAGGAGGGGTAGAACGACCGCCGGAGCACCGGAACCCCACCAAATCTTGCATGTGGACCTATGATATGTGTCAAAGTGTGATGCAAGGTGTAATGGTGCAAAAGTAGCTCCCCGGTGTGACCTTCCTCACCGTTGGGCGATAACACTTAGGAGATTTTCCGAACCGCGGGTTGCTCCGAAACCGTGATATATGTGGGGGATGAACATATATGGAGAGTAATTTTGTATTGCACATTGTCTAATAAATAGTCATCAAAAAGAAAAACTAATCTATCTATTATATACTAAAAGCAAAATAAAGGTGTTTTTCGAGGCACCAAGTTAATCCACATCATCTAAATTATTTGGTCAGTCGGATTAATAATTTACGGCTAGGATTAAATAGAATTATATAGTTACGTAACGCGGACGAACGTGACAGGTCACCTGTGCTGGTGGTCAATCCTACACGAAGATGACTAAAACCTGTTCGGTTAATAAAGAAAAAACTAATGTACGCACGGGAAGATTAAATAGATTTGATCTCCAAAAGGCATTCGTGTGTTAATAGGACTCCTGGTGAGTCCGTTTGAAACAAAAGAGATCCTGCATGTATGTTAGCCCAAAGCTGACCGACCGTGAGACTACAAGAGTGTATACGTTTGATGTTCAGATCATATAGCATATCAACATATTAACATATTTTAGACCGGATATTTTCCTTCTTAGTAGAAAAAGAATACTGGTGAGGGCTGGTAAATATAGTTTACGGAAATACTGGTTATAATACCGTCCGATATTTGTCAAATGAATTTATAAATTTATCCATGATTATTTAAATTTTGAGCTAATTATTTGAATACCGGTAACTTTTGTCCAGCATTGCAGTTTTCGGTTTCTGGAAATATCGTCCGAGCGAAACATCTCTAACCCTGATGGATCAGCAATACGCCATGAAATATGGGTGAAATCAGGGAGCCATCTCGCCATGCCGATGGTCCGTGCATCTCAGACATCCTATGTATGCATATAAGACTACCACACCGATCTTGGATTGTAAACTGCATTAACTTTTATCTAGCATTGCAGTTTTCGGTTTCCGGAAATATTGTCTGAGCGAAACATCTCTAACCCTGATGGATCAGAAATACGCCATGAAATATGGGTGGAATGAGGGAGCCATCTCGCCATGCCGGTGGTCCGCGCGTCTCGGACATCCTACATATGCATATAAGACTACCACACCGATCTTGGATTGTAAATTGCGTTAACGGGCATCGGTAAATACGGTTAATGGAAATACCGGCTAAGATACACCCTGAGATTTGTCAAATAAATTGGAGATTTTTGTTTAAAATTATTTAAAATTTAAGCTAATTATGTGAATTCCTATAACTTTTTCCCAGTATAATAGTTTTCAGGTGGATCCGCTAAATACTACACCCTAAAATATGTTGTATGATTTCCCTTTTAGTCTATCCAACTTAAAATTAAATAGACGTTATATAGTTAGGTAAGATGGGCGAACGTGGCAGGTCACTCGTGCTGGTCGTACATGAAGCTGAACTAATATAACATTGATGAGTGCAAAAAACAATAGAATTCAAAATTGATAATACGTATGTTGGAAAAGCCAAATTAGACCGGTCATCAAGGTTGTTCAACATAAATCTTGCTACCATGTTCGAAGTTTCAGACATCTTTGGACATAGTGGAACCTTCAGCAACAGAATTAGCATTCCTAATTTTGAGCGACTGAACATCAGATCTGATTTTAGCTTAGTTATGCACCACCTCAGTCCATACCATGATTATTATTTGAACATTTGTATCTAAGAGTTGTGGCTACACGATTGAATTGTAGTAGTATACAAGTTCTAATTCACCTATCATAGATCATTAGTCACATATTGTAGGGTAAAGTAATTTTGTTTCATGTATTTGCATCTATGAAATAAGTGCCTAATACATGTTAAAGAAGAGCCGGTGCCAAATATAGACGTGTTCTATATGGACACAGAAAGAACCCAGGTTAATCCACTGCCTGAATTATTTATACCATTGAATATGTAATTAATAGATGAGATGTAAAATACATATACTAGGTCAATCACGTAAACAGCTCATGTAAACATCTTCAACACATTACAACATGCATTGTACTTTGGAAAACTTTGCTCAAACGAACAGCGGAAGGTGTTGCGCTCATGCAAAGAATATTTTTTTGAAACAAATATATATTATCTACACACTAATATATGTCTAGATACTTGTGAATGTAGATAAGTTCAAGTCACTCCATTCGATAGTCTGTAGCTCATGGTCTGTTAAAACAATTCCGCTAATTCATCATAGTCTTATTTTGTTTTATCGTACAATTCATTAATCTCACATATTTTGTAAGTACCCTAAAGTAGTACTTATTCTTCAGTCAGATTCTTAGTGTCAACGGACCTGTTTAGTTTGGACACCCGATGACAATTTATTCTAAAAAATATGAGACGAGACATTTTCAAAAAGAAAAGAAATAAATACATGTAAAGTTACCTGACACATTTAAGCGCCAAAACCACCCAGCCGAAAGGCGAGGGCTGTATTTAAAGGTGCTTAAAACATGCCATAGATAATCATGCCGTGTCAATAAGAAAAACATTTAACATCTCACTTATTTAATGTGCCTTTGAGGCCTTGACTACAAAGCCATATTATTTTCTAAACCATAGCGTGGATGTAAATATTTTGTAAAAAGAAGGGTAACATCAAATGTGTACTTTAAAGACGACGCCCTCGCATTTGCGAGGGCCACTGTGCTAGTTAACAAATAAATATAAGTATTAGATGAAATAAAATAGAAAGAAAAAAGAAAAAAAAATTATTGGCGCACGGCAAAGAAGGGAACGCACGGCAAAGGTGCCTTTGCCGTGCAACTAACCTGACCGCATGGCAAAGGGGCGAGCCACGGCAATGCCCAGTGCCTTTACCGTGCATGATTTCTTTGCCGTGCGGCACGTAGGGACTTTGCCGTCTCCCTCTCTTTGTCGTGAGGTTTCCTTGTACTTTGCCGTCATTTGATTCTTTGCCGTGCGCCGCTTCTGTCTTTGCCGTGCTTGCCTTCATTGCCATGCGCTGCTCTCAGATGTTGCCGTGCGGATTGTCGTTGCCGTTTGTGCTGCTTGCTGCGCACGGCAATGATTTCTTTGCCGTGCGGCGGCTCACGGCATTGAAACGCTGCACGGCAGCGCCTGTTTTTCCCGTAGTGAACCCTTGGTCCAACTGTTTTAAGCCATCGGATTACACCCATATACTACTATTTTTTGTACAAGTATAATGTACGGTAAAATTTCCCTTTCAAAAAGCCTTATATTAATACTTTTTAATGCAGATGGTGGTGTACTGTGTACATGCCGGCACCGGCACGAGTCCATGCCCACCATGCATGAGACTGTTGGTCGATGCGCGCCGTGCAACAACGGACAGTCAATTTCCTCGTGATCATTACCACCTTTTCCGTAGCAAAACCTGGTCTCCCAAACAGTCGAGACCACTACCGATGTGATATTTCAGGCTGCCGGCCAATGGCTCGTAAATCCAACGCCTTTAGTTTTCCAAACTCCACCTTTTCTCAACGGGAAAGTTGACACGCCCATCCAATGCATGGAGAGATGAGATTAGCTACAAAGTCAAAGAAGACCTAGCAGTTGCTCCCCTTGCATTATCTAGTTATCTGCTCCACTTTAGCTTTATGGACTTTATAGTTTTGTAAACCTTAATCGGACCAGCATTCGATCTTGTAAAAGTGTCATCCTGAATCGAGAAAGTAAAAGTGTCTTTTTGGTAGTATTTCATTTTGAAGTTTGAACTAAGCACCCTCGATGCGATTTCATCGCAATGTTCTAAAAGGGGAGCACTAAAAAAGGACAGGCTTGAGCTGAAATGTCAATGCCATAGTCAGGCATGCATGTGCCTAGCTTGACCAAATGAAGTACGCCGTGTCATGCCTGACACCCAGCATTTCTTTAGCAAGTGTCCCTCGATTTTTGTTTGTGGTTAGTAGAAAATCTGGGAATGTTTGTCTTAAGCAAGTGTCCACACAAGTAGAAGATGATGCTGTCCAAACAACCAGCAAGGCAGCAAAAGCTCTACGGCATGGCATTCAGGTCGTCTTGGCGGGTGCTTGGTGTCCCTTGCACTACTAGGGTTTCACTCAAGTGCGGTGAAAACCTTTCAGGATAGTACATGGGAAACACTGTCCCAGAAACCTAATCCCGAACCCATCCCCTTCTGACTAGCTAGCCATGAATCCAAACACGTAATTTCGACAATGCGTCAAGGCCATCCGATAGATTCTCATATCGTTTCAAAGTTCAAACGCAAAGGGGATCTACCTACTCTTCATCGACCTAGCTTTTTTTTTTTTTCGAAATGGGGATCGACCTAGCTAGCCACCACACTTTTCTAGTAGTCCTTGGAGAATGGTGCAGGCAGCTCCTGCCTCGATGTAGCAACGCCAACGTCCTGATACGGAACTCCATCACGTACTAGCTAGTGTACTACGTATCATTGACGAGTAGCAGTGTACTATTATCCTGATACATGCCTTTGCTTGTGGTGCACACAAACTAAACACACCCCCCTCCCTTGCATTTTGGGTTGGATACTTGGATCGGCATCTGACTGGTGATGTGTGGGGATGCGACGTATATTTACTACTACCTCCATTTTATGAAGAAGCCTTATATTTTCTGGAAAAAAAATCAAGCTAACTAAATTTTAACCAAACTTTCAACAAATAATATTAACCACTATGATAATATATATATACTCCACGCGTCTTTAAATATGTGTACTTCTAGTTTTATCTTAAGTGTAAACTTTTTAGCATTTGATCAACTTCATAGAAAAGTGTAGGTACCCATGAGACATGTCAATATAGATTTGACATAGGTGCAGAAAGTCATGGTAGTTGCGATCAGAGGTTGCTAAGAGAATCTTCACCGGTGCGCTCCATAGCGGTCTCGATAGCGTTTTGGGGGCCATCGTCGTTTTTGCGCTCGCACCGGTGCGCCCTAAAAGGCGGCGGCTAGTTTTCGAGCCCAATACAATCGCCGACAACCCTGTGCCGGCCCCTTCGTAGAGGGCGCGGATCGGACGCGACGGCGCCTCGCGACACATCAGAAAACGAGCGTGGGCTCCGCCTGGCAGCCAGACGCACCGCTTTCCCTACCTCCTACGACAACGATGATGGTGCAGCTGTTGACGAAGGAGCAGAACGTTGAGCCTGTCCGGCGGCAATAGCAGCAGCTGATTCTGACGAGTATGATGCGCGTTCGCTAGCCTTTCTTCGCCGTGCCTCGGCGCGGTGGCTCAAAGCCAGACAAGAGGAGGAACATCAACCTACATCGTCAAGCTGGCGCAATGCTGCTTGACGCCGACTACTTCAACGACGACGCGACTCATTCGTCGAAGGAATTTCGGCGCCGGTTTATGATGAACAAGGATCTGTTCATGAAGATTATATACGGCGTCAGGGAGTACGGCGACTACTTCATGGCCAAACAAGATTGCACAGGTTTATGGGGCTTCACCTCAATTCAGAAGTGCACTACTGCAATGCGTTGTCTTGCATATGGAGCTTGACATGTTCGTAGACTCTCTACAGGTTTTGCCGAGCCGTCATAGCGGTGTTTTCTATAGACTAATTGAGAGCACCAAGGGCAGATGATACAACTCAGATCCTGGAAAAAATGCAGCGAGAGGGTTTCCTGGAATGCTCGGAAGCATTCACTGCATGCATTGGGGCGGATCTAGCTGCATATCTGTCGGCGAGGAGAGGAGCCACCAACAATGCATGGTTTATTTTCTATTTATTGATTGTATGACTAATTTAAATTCCATTTGTTTGATTGTATGAATAATTTAATTTTGATTTGTTTGATTGTATGAATAATTTAAGTACTATTTGTTTGATTGTGTGAATAATTTAAGTACTATTTATTTTATTGATTGTATGAATAATTGAATATAGTATGAATAAAATATGATTGATATGTTGTTTCAAAATATTGTAAAAAGAAAAAGAATTTGGGGGCCGCCGTATGGGAGGCGCCGGTGTGGGAACAACGTTCCCAAATAGAGGATGCACTCCCGGCGCCCCCCATGTAACAGTGTCGGCGCCAATGTCGGCGACTATTTGGGGCGTGCCGGTGGAGATGCTCTAAAAGGGAGATGGTTCTGGTTGCGATGAAGACAATGCATTGCATGTTCTCCCTATGTGTAGAGTGTTTGACGACTTGCAGCAGCAACCTTGGCAAACAGAGGTGGCACCACAGGTAGATTGCAGTGGTGCTTCTTGAGTAACGAGCCACGATTTTCAGGGTGAAAGTCCAAGATCTTCGATCCGACGACAACAACATATGTGCATTGTTACCTCTTTTGAAGGCGTTGCTTTTGAAGAATCTCCTTTGTAGTATGTGTGTTATTTTCGGTGATGGTTAGAGTGCTACTGTTGAGCGTGATTCAACACCACGTCAGGTCCTTTGTTTTCTTTTCTCTTTTTTTTTTCTTGGTTGTTTGCATCCCTGATGTCTTTGGATATCTTGTTGGAGCAAAGTTTAGGTGTAATTGATATCCCCGCGATATTAATATATTCTATTTATTAAAAAAAACGTCCCATGGAAGATGTCTTAGATTTGTCTAAATTTAATGTACATAGATAATATTAGCGTCCAAATGCATCTGGATTTAGAAAAATTTATGACATGTTTCATGAGATGGATGGAATATATGATATCAAATTGGCATGTTATGAACTTAGCTAGGTTTGAAGACGAATATAGTGATAATAGTTTTGTGTCATAAATTTTACTAGTTATAATATGAAAATGCATTTTATGATGTAACTAACAATATTTTGTATTATACATGTTAACAATTTACTCTAAAACCTTTGTCAAACTGCACATAGTGTACTACTATCTGACGAGTAGCGTACTACTATCCTTAGTGAGTGATCGCCTATCCTGATGCCTTTGCTTGTGGTGCACACTAACTAACATCTCCCTCTTGAATCTTGATGTGATTTGATTTGGATCGGATCTGACAGCTGATGTGTGATGAGGAGGGATGGCGATGCGACTCGAGGATCGAATCCCAAGCTAGTGATGATGTGGGCAGGGAAAGGCGATACTCTATTGCCATCTTCGATTCCCTTTTCCTCTTGACGTCTTGCGCAGCAAAGGCTTCTTTTGAGGAGGTGGTCGATGCATGCGCCATGTCATGTGGAGCAATAGACTTTCACTCTCCATGCATGTAATGTAATACTCAGAGCATGTTTTTTTTTTCTCTTTTGAACAAGACGATGGTTCATATAGTGCTGGCGAGATATAATGAAATTTATCTGGACCGACTTGGCTGGCTCTACATGGGTGATTGCTGATACGGCGCTGCCTCCTTGGCGCTCTCTGTAGTAAAGAAATTCAGCAGAGAAAGAGTGTAGTGAAGTGCAAACGAGTGAGTTGTTTTTATACAATTTGGGTACGTTTTTTGACTGCTAGCCTCTGTCAATATGCGCTGTCTGGCCTTACGTTTCACATTTAAGGTTGTAATGTGCATATCAGCAGCCTTTTTACCCTGGTTCTGAAGAAAGCATGCGGCACCATTGATCATCACTGACGGATGAGCCCACGTTTAGAGGCTTTTGGGAAATGTACTCCTTCTATGAATAGCCGTAAAGTCGTTGAAATTGGGAAATGCATTGTTTAAGATTGCTACTCCATGAGTTTTTAGAAAAGTTTCTCTAGATGACACATCGGACAACATCTCACTGATTTTCTAGGCCTTGATAAATGATTAACTTGTCATCATCAGATTCAGAATGGCGACTAAAACACAGTCCTTGCCGACACAGATGGGATGTGCAAACCCAAATTTCTGTAATGCCATGATGATTTTCAAATCATTGACTCCCAAGAGAAAACGCCGTACATCTCCCGTGTAGCTAGCAAACAAACCCACGGCGCCCTCTGGTCAGTTCTGAAACCAATTCCAAATCAGAAGCTAGCTTTCGCACACTGGGTGGTCAGAGGCTCAGAGCCAAGAACGGCGATACATTATTACAGCAAGAACTGCACACTGCACAGCCAAGATTAAAACTAAGATCGAATTGATGAACACTGCGAGTGACTAATTAAGGAGACATTCCTAGTGTTCCTAGTGAATTACTAAGCGTCTTGGGGCTTTGATTAAGAGCTGACTAATTGAGTGATAGGCGAGCTAGGGAGCTAAGCTAGCTAGCTAGCCAGCTTAGCCGCCGTGGAGGACGACCCAGATGTCGGAGAAGGCCTGGAGAATGACGGGGTGGTGGCGCGGCGCGTTGAGGGAGAGGTACGACCGCAGCAGCCGCTCCAGCTCCGCCGCGCCGAACATCTGCCTGCTCACGACCATCTCCACCATCGACGCACGGAAGTCGGCGTAGGGGTCCCGCGACCGCTGCACCACCGCGAACCCCCTGCGGACCTGCTCCTCCGCCGCCGACACCACCGGCCGGAACCCTTCTTTCACGCCGCACGTGTCGCAGCTGCTCGCCGCGCGTCGATGCTTGCGTCTCTGCCTCCTTGTCCTTTGCGCCACCGGCACCGGCGGTTTGGGCGCCACCGCGGCGGGGGACTTCTTCGCAGGTTTCTTCTTCTTGGTGTAGAACTCGGAGGAGTCCGAAGAGAAGGAGAAGCTTCTGGAGGAGGAGAAGAAGGCCTCCGCCTCCCCCTTCTTGGCGCCGCCGCGGCCGCGCTCGTCGGCGTCGCTGCTGAAGACGTCGTCGCCGTCGGTGTCGGCGTCGTCGTCGTTCGAGCTGCTGAAGCCGTAGGGGTTGCTCGAGAGCAGCTTCTTGCTCTTGTCGCTCTTGGCGCTGCCACCGAGGCGGTGGCGGTGGCGCGGATGACAGTAGAGAGGGCTCTTCTCTTTTTCCTTTTTCTCGCTCTCCATCAGAGGCGACGCGTGCATAGAGAAGCGAGAGGGAACCAGAGGCTGCGCCGCGCCGACGCTGCCGGCCCGGCGGTGCACGCGGTCGAGGGCGTTGGAGAAGGACTCGGTGCGGCCGACGAGGACGGCGTAATCGCGGCGAGAGGAGGTGAGGAAGGACTCCCTGTCCCTGGACACGGCGGAGTCGGCGGCGAGGAGCGCGCGGCTGGAGGAGCAGGCGGAGCTCGGGGCCGGCTTCGACGCCGTCACCCCGTCCGCCGCCGAGCTCACGGCTGCAGAGCACGACGAGGAGGAGGTCGACGCAGTGTTGTTGTTGCAGGTCGAGCGGAGGAGCGAGCCCGGCCGGAACATCCGGGCCAACCGGTCCCGGAGCCGGCTACTGCTCCTGCCAGCACCGCCCCCATGATCCATTGGCTAATCACTTACGCCGGAGTGCCGGACACGTTGGTTCTTGAAGCAGGGAGCACTGGTGGCGAGGCACCAGTGTTATATATAGCCGTGGGAGATCGAGCCGGGCGAATGTTGTTTGAAATGGCTAGAGCGTAAGAGCTGCAAGGTGGCCAGTAAGCTACGTGCGCTACGAGCCGGGCGTACAAAGTAGGGTCACGTGAATGCTCCATTATTTATTCAACGCATTTCTGTTGTGCAAACATAAGCCGACGAATGTTTTCGCCTGTAAAAGCTCTTCCTAGTTAACGAGTCGCTGAAATGAAAGATTTTCGTTATGGGCTGGCTGACACTGGCACAAATTATTGTCATGCAAGCCATTTTTCTGCTCGATGGAGTAAATATTTTAGAATTTAAGCATATATATGTGTGTAATGACAACATTAATCAAATTTATTAATGTTTTGACATTACAAAATACAATAATAATCCAAATTATATTAATAGAGTAGTTCAAATCTAAATAATTAAACAAAATCGATGGTCTGGGATGAAAAGAATCGTTCAAATCGCACATGTCATATAAATAATTTGAGAGACTATTACCCATAGAGATACTACCAACGGCATCCCACCGGTGCCTCCCAAATGGAGACCAGCAACCGGAAGATCCATTTATCGGCATTTCCTTCCGCGGTTTGGGGGGCAGTGGTCGCTGCCCCGCACCGGCACCCCCGCCCCCAAAATGGACCCCCCAATGAGAAAATGCAAAAAGGAAATAAATTATATTTAAAATTAAACGAATTTCATTTAATTTGAAGTTTTTACATCAATTTGAACATATTTAAAAGAAATTTAATCAAACTAAAATAACCTAGATCTAGTGGTGCTCATCGAAGGCGCTTCAGTCCAGGGAGGGCCCGCTGTTCGCCTCTTCGTCCCGGCCGTCGTCGATGTCGTCCACATCCCAAAACGACGCCAAGAAGCCGTAGTTGGACTCATCGTCCACGTCGACGATGGCACCATTGTCCTGCACCGACCACCACTTGGTGAACTCATCTGCGGCCGGGACGATGTTCGCGGACAACACCATCAAGTTGGCGAGTCTAGGCTGTCCTCCGGGTAATCGACGGTACGCAGCATCGTCGAGCCAAGCATGTACTTGGCCACCTTCTTCTCTGCCTCCGAAGCCGGTGGAGGTGGCGATGCTTTCACCTTCTTTACGTCAGGGCGACGGAAGGTGACACGGCCACGAGGAGGCAACTCCGACTCCTCCTTTGGCCCCGACTTGACGGGGCGGAAGACGATGCCACACCCTTGGCGTGCCGGCAACACTAGCTCCAACTATACGGGGTGGAAGCTCTTGTGGTGGACGAGCGGCAACAACGCGACGTAGTGCGGACACCGTGGTATCCTCAGCGGGGGCGAGCCAGGCGTGAAGCCAAGCTGGGCTAGCATGGTGTCTAAATTGCAGCCCCTCCACCAGTCTCGGTAGATGAATCGGTTGTAGGGGGCGCAGTACGGGCCGATGGTGGTGACGAGGGCCACCTCACGTTCTGCCCCAAAAAAGCGGTCCTCATAACTGGCTATTGGTGGCCCAACTCGGGTCCTTCAGAGTGAGCTTGCTCCGCCGCCAACGCACATAGCCATTGTAGCTACGCGTGGCAGTCCGACAACGGCAACACAACGTAGCCGCCGACAGAGATCTCCCATCTTGAGGAGAGACGCCAATCCGATAGGACGAGGACCCCCACCTCGCATAGCATGTGCGCCTCCCCGATTGTGAGGTGTGGGTGCGGTCGCCACCGCCGCTATCATCGACCTCCCTAGGCCGCTTCGTAGTTGTTGGCCATGGCGGCTAGAGTTTAGGTGGGAATGGATGGGCAAGTCTGGTGGGGGGTTATGGGGCATAGACGGTGGCAAGGCGGTAGGTGAGATGCCACTCACGCATTACTCCCACGCCGGCGACGCGCTATCCCTCTTGGATTTTAGTCACGGTGAGGAGACGAGGTGCGAGCATCGCTTTGACTGCGGGTTGTGACCCTGCCAGGCGGGGCCCACACGTCATTTTAGACGTGCCAAGTGTTGCCGGTGCCCCTGTTCGACCCTCGAGTCGCGGGGCTGGCACCAGAGTTCCAGGTATTTTATCGGGCCGCTCTGAGCGTCGATACGGTTTGGGGGGCACTGGTAGGGGAGCATTTTGCGCCTTAGCCCCCAAAGACCGTTTCGGGGGCCCTTGGGGGCTCCCGGTGGGGATTCCTTAATGCCTATCAAGATCATTACAAAATTGGGTATGTGTCACTAAGTCTTAAATCTTTTGGTGCGTCTCAAAATATGCTTGGATTTTTGTCCATGTTTCTTGTAAGTTGTCACGTCTACCAACATTTTCATAAATAAACTTCAAGTCTAGATCCTTATCTTCCTCGATGATCATGATGTGAAGAATCATAGATGCCACCTGATGACCCACAAGTATAGGGGATCGCAACAGTTTTCGAGGGAAGTAAAACCTAAGTTTATTGGTTCGACACAAGGGGAACCAAAGAATATTTATAAGCTTTAGCAGATAAGTTGTCAATTCACCTGCACCTGAAAATAGACTTGCTCACAACAGTTTATCAGTATTAACATTTTTATAGCAGTGGTAGTAGTGAAGTAATAGTAGTAGCGAAATAAAAACAGGCAGCAACGGTGATTGCAGTAGACAACATGATTAAAATATTGTAGGCATATGGATGGATGAACGGGCGTTGCATGAATGAGAGAGTCCATATAATAGAAAGACATAGGCATTGCAAGTAATAATGATATAATCATCTTAGCATAATATAACCATAGGCGTGTGTTTCTATTTAGTCGTGCGTGCTCGCAATGAGAAACTTGCACGACATCTTTTGTCCTACCATCCCGTTTCAACGGGGGCTCTAGGAAAACTACTGGTAATTAAGGTACTCCTTTAATAGAGTACCGGAGCAAAACATTAACACTCCGTGAACACACGTGATCCTCACATCATAGCCATCCCCTCCGGTTATCCCAATTATCGTCACCTTGGGGCATCGGGTTCCGGACAACAATATGTGTATAAAACTTGCAGATATGATCAAAAACAATAATTATCCTCATGATTCAATAACATGTTCAGGTCTGAGATCATGGCACTCGAGCCCAAAGTGACGAGCATTAAGCACAACAAGTTGCAACAATGTTAAAAATACTAACAACGGATACTAGGCACTATGCCCATAACAATTATTATAGCTATTACATGCCCAATCTCATCCCTACCATCCCCTACAGCCTACAGCGGGGAATTACTCACACATGGATGGGGGATCATGGATGGTTGATGGAGAGACGTCGATGATGGCGATGATCTCCTCCAAATCCCCGTCCCGGCAGGGTGCCAGAACGGAGTTTCTGGTCCCCGTATTGGGGCTTCTGGTGGCGGCGGAGCAGCGGAGCTCTTCTGGAAACACGTCGAACCCCCCTCGGTTTTGAGGTCCAAGGGCTTCTTATAGTGCGAAGGAGAGGTCGAAGGGGTGGCCGAGGCGGCCAGACCACCCCTTGGCGCCGCCAAGGCCTGGCCCGCGCCAAGGGTGGGTGTCGGCTCCTCTTGGTCCCCCTCAGTCTTGTCTTCTGGCATCGGGAGTCTTCAGGTGAAATATTGGTTTTTCCATATTTTCCGGGAATTTTCCCAAAAGTTGGATTTCTGCACAAAAAATGAGACACGAGAGCAATTCTGCTCATGTTAGTTGTATTCAAAACACACAAGATAGAGGGCAAACAACAAAAAAAAGTGTTCATGAAGGTGGATACGTTTTGGACGTATCAACCTGATACGTCTCCGACGTATCGATAATTTCTTATGTTCCATACCACATTATTGATGATATCTACATGTTTTATGCATACTTTATGTCATATTTATGCATTTCCCGGCACTAACCTATTAACGAGATGCCGAAGAGCCAGTTGCTGTTTTCTGCTGTTTTTGGTTTCAGAAATCCTAGTAAGGAAATATTCTCGGAATTGGACGAAATCAACGCCCAGGGGCCTATTTTCACACGAAGCTTCCAGAAGTCCGAGGGAGAGACGAAGTGGGGCCACGGGGCGCCGCCACACTAGGGCGGCGCGGCCCAGGGGGGGCCCGCGTGGCCCAGGGGGGCCCGCGCGGCCCTAGCGTGTGGGCCCCCCGTGATGCCTCCTGACCTGCCCTTCCGCCTACTTAAGGTCTTCGTCGCGAAACCCCCAGTACCGAGAGCCACGATACGAAAAACCTTCCAGAGACGCTGATACGTCCAAAACGTATCTACTTTCCCGAACACTTTTGCTATTATTTTGCTTCTAATTTGTGTATTTTGGATGCAACTAACACGGACTAACGCTGTTTTCAGCAGAACTGTTCTGGTGTCTCGTTTTTGTGCAGAAATCCAACTTTCAGGAAAATCCTCGGAATTTATGCGAAAGGTCCTATTTTTCCAGAAGACTCACGGAGCCAGAAGGGCAAGCCAGGTGGAGGCCCAAGGGCCCCACACCCTAGGGCGGCGCGACCCAGGAGGGGGGCACGCGGCCCTAGCGTGTGGCCCCCTCGGCCGGCCTCCGACGCCCTCCTCTAGACTACTTAAAGGGTTCGATCTAAAAATCGCGACCAAGAAGTCGAAGTCGCCAGAACGCCGCCACATCGCGAAACTCCGTCTCGGGAGCCAGAAGTCTCCGTTCTGGCACTCCACCGGGACGGGGAATTGGAGGATATCATCACCATCATCACCACCAATGCCTCTCCATCGACCAGCCATGTTTCCCCCATCCATGTGTGAGTAATTCCCCCGCTGTAGGCCGAAGGGGATGGTAGGGATTAGATGAGATTGGTCATGTAATAGCATAAGATTGTTAGGACATAGTGCCTAGTGTCCGTAATTGGTACTTTGATGATATTGTTGCAACTTGTTATGCTTAATGCTTGTCACTAGGGCCCGAGTGCCATGATCTCAGATCTGTGTTATTGTTTCATTATGATATTCATTGTTTTATGATCTTACCTGCAAGTTGTATACACATGTCGCTGTCCGGAACCAATGGCCCCGAAGTGACAGAAATTGGGACAACCGGAGGGGATGGTAGTGATGTGAGGATCACATGTGTTCACGGAGTGTTAATGCTTTGCTCCGGTACTCTATTAAAAGGAGTACCTTAATATCCAGTAGATTCCCTTGAGGCCCGGTTGCCACCGGCTGGTAGGACAAAAGATGTTGTGCAAGTTTCTCATTGCGAGCACGTACGACTATATATGGAACACATGCCTATTGATTGCTTTGTACTTGGACACCGTTTTATTATTATCTGCAAATGCCCTGCTATGATTGTTACATGAGTTTCTCTCATCCATGCAACGCCCGTTATCCGTCCCCGTGCCTACAGTATTTTAATCCTGCTGTTTACTATAATTACTACTGCTGTCTGTGTTACTCTGATGTTGTTATTTCACTACTGCTACTGCCATAAAACTGTTACTACTGATAAACTCTTGCGAGCAAGTCTGTTTCCAGGTGCAGCTGAATTGACAACTCCGCTGTTAAGGCTTTCAAGTATTCTTTGTCTCCCCTTGTGTCGAATCAATAAATTGGGTTTTACTACCCGCGAAGACTGCTGCGATCCCCTATACTTGTGGGTTATCAAGACTGTTTTCTGGCGCCGTTGCCGGGGAGCATAGCTTTATTTGGAAGTTCACTTGGATTGATATTGTTCGCTGCAAATTCTCCATAATGGGTAAACCTCGCGATTCTAAAGTCGCCATATTACCATCCACTACAAGAAAAGGTACAACTCTGAGTACCTCTGCTACTCTTGATTCACCATCTGTGATAAGTCAACTTGTTTCACCGCCGCAAGCTTCACTTGCTGGTACTTCTGCTGAATCTGAAAATTCTCATAATATTGATAATGTTTCTGCTGTGCTTGATGATAGTGGTTCATTGGGATCCTTTCTAGATGCTACAATTGCTAGGTCTAGACAAATTGAAAATGCTGAAACTCCTAATGAAAATGCTGCTACACCTGTTAATTCACCTGAACTTGATTATTCTAGTGATGATCTTGATGAAGATTATGTGGAGCTTAATGATGATTTTATTAATAGATGCAATGCTACTGCTGATGCAAGAAAAATTAAAAAGTTTCTCGCATAATATACTGTTAGACATAAGCTATCTCCTGATCCTGAATTTGCCACATCTCCTATATGCATTAAGGATAAAGATTATGATTTTTCTCTTGATCTATCTCATATAGCTATTGTAGAGAAAGCACCCTTTTGTGGTACTGAAAAAGAAAGTGCTGTAGAACACATGATTGAACTTTCTTCTATGAGTAGCTTGTTTTCTGATGATGTCAAGATGCGTACTTACTTTGTCGCTAAATTTTTTTCCTTTCTCATTAAAGGATGATGCTAAAACTTGGTATAATAATTTGCCTCCTGGTTCTATTAAAAGTCCAACTGATTTGCGTGATCTTTTCTTTCGAAAATACTTTCCTGCTAGTGCTCAACATGCTGCTTTACAGAAAATTTATAGCTTTGACCAGGAAGATGGAGAGAAATTGCCAGAAGCTTGGGCAAGATTTTGCTCTCTTATCAGAGCTCGACCTGGACATGATTTGGAAAAGCATGATTTACTTGATATATTTTATAGTGGACTAACCGTTGAGTCTAGGGCATATTTGGATAGTTGTGCTGGTTGTGTTTTCAGAAAAAGAACTCCAGACGAAGCTGAAGAATTATTGGCTAAAATAGGCCGGAATCATGATGATTGGAATACACCTGAACCAACTCCAACGCCAATATTGAAGAAGAGGAGTTTAATTAAATTGAATGATGAAGATATGAGGGAAGCCAAGAAGTCTCTCAAGGAGAAAGGTATTAAATCCAAAGATGTGAAGAATCTACCTCCCATAGAAGATATATGTGAGATAATTCCCCCTTCATCCATGATTGAGGTAAACTCCCTTCAGCGCTTTACTAGGGAAGATATTCCGTATTCAAAACCTCCTGCTCAATGCTTAGATGAGTTTGATAATTATATTGTTAAGCAAGAAAATTTTAATATGAGAGTAGAGAATCATCTAATGAAAATTCTCAAGCTATTAGTAATTTGCATGATATTGTGGAGAGAACCTCCAATGATGTTAAGATGCTTGTTAAACATTTTTAAATGGTTCAAACTCAAATTGATCAACTTACTAAAGTGCAAAGTGACTTGTTAAAAAATAATTCTAAAGAGAAACATGCTTATGAAGTAACAACTAGAGGTGGTGTCTCTACCCAGGATCCTCTATATCCTGAAGGGCATCCCAAAAGAATTGAACAAGATTCTCAACGAATTGAATCTAGTGCTCCTTCTAAGAAAAAGAAGAAGAAACATAAAAAGGTTGTAGAATCCTCTGAACCTGTTAATGATCCTAATAGTATTTCTATCTCTGATGCTGAAACTAAAAGTGGTAATGAACATGATAATGGTAATGATAATGATAAGAAAGATGCTTCTGATAAAGAAGAGGTTGAAGATGAACCTGACAAGCATGATAAAAATAAAAAGTATACTAAAGAAGATTTTATTGCTAAGAAACATGGTAATGAAAGGGAACCTTGGGTACAAAAGCAAATGCCTTTTCCTGCTAAGAAACTAAAATCGAAGGAAGAAGAACACTATAATAAATTTTGTGATTGGATGAAACCTTTATTCTTGCAAATCCCTTTGACTGATGCTATTAAATTGCCTCCTTATTCAAAGTATATGGAAGATATTGTTACTAACAAAAGGAAAATCCCCAATGAGGAAATTTCCACTATGCTTCCTAATTACTCTTTCAATGGAAAAGTTCCAAAGAAGTTGGGCGACCCAGGTATACCTACTATTCCTTGTTCTATTAAGAATAATTATGTTAAAACTGCTCTATGTGACTTGGGAGCCGGTGTTAGTGTTATGCCTTTTTCTCTTTATAAGAGACTTTATTTAGATAAGTTGATACCTACTGATATATCTTTACAAATGGCTGATAAATCTACTGCTATTCCTGTTGGTATATGTGAGGATGTTCCTGTTCAAGTTACTAATAACTGCTTGATATTAACTGATTTTGTTGTGTTGGAAATGCCTGAAGATGATAATATGTCTATTATTCTTGGGAGACCTTTTCTTAACACCGTAGGGGCTGTTATTGATTGCAATAAAGGAAAGGTCACTTTCAATGTTGATGATAAGGAGCATACCGTCTATTTCCCCAAGAGGATTGATAAAGTATGTGGAGTCAATACTATTTCTAATGTGAGAACTATCAAAATTGGAACTATCGATTGTCCTATATATGAGCCTAAAGAAGGTTATCAAAGTCTTATGATTGGATCCATATCAATACAATTCAAGGTAACATGATTGATTTGAGGTTTATTTCTTCTTATGCTATGTAAAATTTATTTGGTGGCAAGACTTGATCAACCTTGTTAACAAATACTTTTTATATGCATAGAGGAGGTAAACAACATCTCTTTCTTCCTCCACTTGTTCTACTTGCTGTAGCACTTTTGTTTTGCAAAGTTCCTTAGTTAATTAGAGATTTCAAAAAATTTCATGTCCAGTAATAATAAATTTAATACCCAGAAATGTGCATTTTTCAAAGTTTTCAAAAATTCACAAAAATTATACCGTTGGTCCTATTTTTCGAAAATGCACCCGGGAGCACCTGGGGATGACCAGTGGGGCACCCCAGGGTGGCACCCCACAGGCCGGCGCGGCCAGCAAGGGGGGCGCGCCACCCTGTTGTGTGGGTCCCCCTTTGCCCCACTTTAGCATCTCTTCCTCCCACACTCTTCTCTCTCCCGAAAAAATCAGCACCAGCTTTCTCTCACTCGCGTTTTTGCTCAAGAGCTCAGGATTTTTCGATCTCTTTGCTCAGCCCAGATTTCTGTCTGAAATTTGGCACATTTGCTCTCCGGTATGTGACTCCCCCGATTATCCAAGTAGAATTTTGTTTGGTTGAGTATATCTTGAATATTTTGCTGCTGTAGGTAACATGTTTAGTGAGCTTGCATGCTTGTTTTAAGTTGTATAAACTAGTTTTGATGCATGATTAGTACTCTAGCAAGTTCCTATAGTAGTTCCCCTCGATTATATGTCACCAAATCAAATTTTATAATGTTTGTTGAAAAATTTCAGAAAAGGAAGATGAATAATTTCAACTTTGGAGAAGTGTTTGAGAGAGAGACAACCAGCACCGGAAGGCCCTCTAGGACCGCCACCCGATTTAGGAGATCCTACAATGAGGATGTCATCGCGCCAAGCTTCGAGCCCGAAGAAGACAATGGAGTTCCTAACGCTTCATCTTTCCCATGTTATGATTTTTTGAGTAATGCAGGGTTGTTGGATGACTTCTTTACCCTCATAAACAGGGCGGGCTTAGCCGCCTACGCGGGAGATGAAAGGGAGCAATACTACATGCTCACCAAAATCTTCGTCGAAAGCTTCAAGTTCCACAACAAGCACTATGGCCCGACAGTTGCATTCAAGATTTATGGTAATGCTATTACTATGACATTGGAAGACTTTTGTGTTGCATTGGGTATTGCCCCTGTAGGTACAGCAAGGAAGATTGAGGACAACCCCAGGGTCTTGTTGGAGCTCTATCGAGGAATCACCAATGATGATTGTCGCACCATTCAACGTGGCAAGATAAGGAATATCCAACTCCCCGCCATTAAGTATTTTGCCTATTACATCGCTACTAGCATTCTTGGTATGGAGAACACTAGCAATATTTCTAGCTACCATCTTGCTTTCTTAATTGCTGCACTTACTGGAGAGACACCTTATCATCTTGGGTCTCTTATTGCTCGTCGCCTGTCTAACAGGGGGCCTATTTTTGGAGGAACTATTGCATTGCGCATTTTAACACATTTAGAAACTCCTCTTGATTCTAATGATGTGCCATTAACTCCTAAGAGGCTTATATTGCTGCAATGAAGAGCCATCATTTTGTTACCGCTGATTCCACTTCAGATAATTTGGTCTATAGAATGTTGTTTGCTGACGGGGATGAGAAGGAAATCCCTTTGCCCCAGCCAGATTTGTTCAGTATTGACAGGAAACCATGGTCGCGCTCTAAGGAGGAGGTGGAGGAGAAATTGAAGATACAAGGCTTCCACCAGCAGCATGACTCCGAGGACGCCGAGCCCTCCTACGACTACACCGTCACGTATCCGGGTGCTTCTTCTAGCACATACCCGGAATATGATCCATCTTCGTCGTACTACGGAGATGCTACTTCCTGGACCCTCGCTGGGGTTGAACTCCACTTAGGCCAAAAGCCTAAGCTTGGGGGGAGATATACCGGCATCACTCATTCTTTACATATTATGGTTGCTGGATACTTGTATATACTTGTTTAGTTTGTTTGAGTGGTTTTCTAATGAGAGGGAGATGATATTTGGGGAAGTGCTGCCTAAAAACAGATTCTGGACTGTTACCGAAAAAATTCTCAAAAATATCCAGAACGATATTTTGCGAAGCCAATTTTTGTGCATGTTCCCCATGTTGTTATCTAACTTTCATTAGTTGAACACTTTTCGATTTGAGCAGTGGAAGAATTTCTTAAAAATCGAGTACTGTACTGCTGTCAAGTTTGACGAATTTCTGCTGCTTTGTGTTTATGTGATTTTTCTAGTTTCCATTTTCTTGTTTTCGCTTTGTTTCTTTCCTAAAACACAAAAAGACCAAAAATATTTCTGTTGTTTCTCTTCACCACTTGTTTATTTTGGTTTCTTGCATTTATTTTGCTTTATTTGCTATCGTTGGTTTGCTATAAGAAAACCCAAAAAGATTTTGCTTTGTTTGCTTGTTTCCTTTTGTTCTTGTTTCCAATTCAAAAACTCCAAAAATATTTGCTGTTCTTCTTTGGTTTGTAAAGTTCATTATGAGTTCAATGGTCTATGGTGGCTGGAGCGTGGTTTTCATTTCATATTATCCAAGCTACACAAGTAAAAGGCAATAATGACGATCTACGACAATTGGATTGTGGTGAGAGGCTGGTATGAACTCTATTTGTTTTCATTTTTGTACATATACTCATCCATGTGAGCATGCTTAGTTAGTTAATGTGAGGTATATGTCATTTAAGAAAGTCTAGTAGTTCATGATCTCTCATGTTTAGCTCCAATTTATTAATATAAGTAGCATGTCATGGATGTTTGCTTGCATTGTTTTATTCATAAGTAGGTATGACATTGTGGTATCCTCCTCTGAATAATTCATTTGTATCGACTTGGCACATGCTCACGCATGCATATGACTGAATAAAAGTCAATTAAGCCTCGATGATTTACATTGCTTCAGAGTTCTTGTATCACTTTTATGCCTCCGTTAATTTATTTTGCCGCAAGCATGATTATGACAGTGACTGCTCTCTTGATTTGTCGCTCCCCAGTCTATTGCTAGCCTTCACTTGTACTGAGCGGGAACGCTGCTCGTGCTTCCAAACACCTGAAAACCAAGTTGTTCCAAAGTGTCCACCATAAATACCTATGCATGGCATTTCAAACCATTCCAAGTAAATTCTCATGCGCTACCTTTAAAACCTTCAAAATGCTTCTCAATTTGTGTTAATGTTTCATAGCTCATGAGGAAGTATGAGGTGTTTAACTTTCAACCTTGTCATTTACTTTTGATCGGGCTTTCATTATGGAATAGTGGCACATCCGCTTATCCAATAATTTTGCAAAAAGAGCTGGCAATGGGGTTCCCAGCCCCGATTAATCAAACTTCATTAATAATTCTCTTCACATGTTTTGCTCTGATTCATCAGTAAGCAACTTAATTTTGCAAATAGACACTCCTCCATGGTATGTGATTGATGGAAGGCACCCGAGGATTCGGTTAGCCATTGCTTGTGTAAGCAAAGGTTGGGGGGAGTGTCGCCCATAATAAAACTAAAATACGTGTGTAAACAAAAGAGAAGAGGGATGATCTACCTTGCTGGTAGAAATAACGTCCTTCATGGGAGCCGCTCTTGAAAGTCCGGTTGGCGAGGTAGTTGGTGTACCCATTACATTCGTTGACAACAACAAACACCTCTCAAAATAATTTTACTCCTGCTTTAAAAATGAAAAGCTCTAGCGCATGTTAATCCCTGCTTCCCTCTGCGAAGGGTCAATCTTTTACTTTTATGTTGTGTTTCCATCCTTTCTTTGAGCACTATCTTGAGAGCACAACTGTCATTCTTAGTATAATATGCTTGTCCCAAAATATGATTGATTGCGGTATAACTTTGATGCTTTTACCTTTGATAATCACTATTTCTAGTCTTTCTATGAACTTCAGAGGTGCTTGGGCATTTATGTTTTGCTGATCAAATATGGGCAAGCGAGATACCACTTTATCATACTCTTTTATGAACATTGCAATCCTGCCTATAAACATGATTCATTATGTTTATTATTAATTGTTGGTACCTCTTCATGATTGAGATAGCTGTTAGATGATCTTATTTGCATGCATCTTATTATGAACTGCCTAAGTGCTAGCCATATCATGAGAATATATACATCATATGAACAAATGTGTTCGTGAAAGTTCTTTTATCGCGTCAGTTGTTAACTGAATTGCTTGAGGACAAGCAATAAGCTAAGCTTGGGGGGAGTTGATACGTCCAAAACGTATCTACTTTCCCGAACACTTTTGCTATTGTTTTGCCTCTAATTTGTGTATTTTGGATGCAACTAACACGGACTAACGCTGTTTTTAGCAGAACTGTTCTGGTGTCTCGTTTTTGTGCAGAAATCCAACTTTCAGGAAAATCCTCGGAATTTATGCGAAAGGTCCTATTTTTCCAGAAGACTCACGGAGCCAGAAGGGCAAGCCAGGTGGAGGCCCGAGGGCCCCACACCCTAGGGCGGCGCGGCCCAGGAGGGGGGCGCACGGCCCTAGCGTGTGGCCCCCTCGGCCGGCCTCCGACGCCCCCCTCTGGACTACTTAAAGGGTTCGATCTAAAAATCGCGACCAAGAAGTCGAAGTCGCCAGAAACCCTCCAGAACGCCGCCACATCGCGAAACTCCGTCTCGGGAGCCAGAAGTCTCCGTTCTGGCACTCCGCCGGGACGGGGAATTGGAGGAGATCATAACCATCATCACCACCAACGCCTCTCCATCGACCAGCCATGTTTCCCCCATCCATGTGTGAGTAATTCCCCCGCTGTAGGCCGAAGGGGATGGTAGGGATTGGATGATATTGGTCATGTAATAGCATAAGATTGTTAGGGCATAGTGCCTAGTGTCCGTAATTGGTACTTTGATGATATTGTTGCAACTTGTTATGCTTAATGCTTGTCACTAGGGCCCGAGTGCAATGATCTCAGATCTGAACATGTTATTGTTTCATCATGATATTCATTGTTTTATGATCTTACCTGCAAGTTGTATACACATGTCGCTGTCCGGAACCAATGGCCCCGAAGTGACAGAAATTGGGACAACCGGAGGGGATGGTAGTTATGTGAGGATCACATGTGTTCACGGAGTGTTAATGCTTTGCTCCGGTACTCTATTAAAAGGAGTACCTTAATATCCAGTAGATTCCCTTGAGGCCCGGCTGCCACCGGCTGGTAGGACAAAAGATGTTGTGCAAGTTTCTCATTGCGAGCACGTACGACTATATATGGAACACATGCCTATTGATTGCTTTGTACTTGGACACCGTTTTATTATTATCTGCAAATGCCCTGATATGATTGTTACATGAGTTTCTCTCATCCATGCAACGCAAGTTATCCGTCCCCGTGCCTACAGTATTTTAATCCTGCTGTTTACTATAATTACTACTGTTGTCTGTGTTACTCTGCTGCTGTTATTCACTACTGCTACTGCCATAAAACTGTTACTACTGATAAATTCTTGCGAGCAAGTCTGTTTCCAGGTGCAGCTGAATTGACAACTCCGCTGTTAAGGCTTTCAAGTATTCTTTGTCTCCCCTTGTGTCGAATCAATAATTTGGGTTTTACTACCCTCGAAGACTGCTGCGATCCCCTATACTTGTGGGTTATCAGACGCCGCCGCCGCCAATCCCATCTCGGGGGATTCAGGAGATCGCCTCCGGCACCCTGCCGGAGAGGGGAATCATCTCCCGGAGGACTCTTCACCGCCATGGTCGCCTCCGGAGTGATGAGTGAGTAGTTCACCCCTGGACTATGGGTCCATAGCAGTAGCTAGATGGTCGTCTTCTCCTAATTGTGCTTCATTGTCGGGTCTTGTGAGCTGCCTAACATGATCAAGATCATCTATCTGTAATGCTATATGTTGTGTTTGTTGGGATCCGATGGATAGAGAATACTATGCTATGTTGATTATCAATCTATTACCTATGTGTTGTTTATGATCTTGCATGCTCTCCGTTATTAGTAGAGGCTCTGGCCAAGTTTTTGCTAGTAACTCCAAGAGGGAGTATTTATGCTCGATAGTGGGTTCATGCCTCCATTAAATCTGGGACAGTGACAGAAAGTTCTAAGGTTGTGGATGTGCTGTTGCCACTAGGGATAAAACATCGATGCTATGTCCGAGGATGTAGTTGTTGATTACATTACGCACCATACTTAATGCAATTGTCTGTTGTTTGCAACTTAATACTGGAAGAGGTTCGGATGATAACCTGAAGGTGGACTTTTTAGGCATAGATGCATGCTCGATAGCGGTCTATGTACTTTGTCGTAATGCCCAATTAAATCTCACAATACTCATCATATCATGTATGTGCATGGTCATGCCCTCTTTATTTGTCAATTGCCCAACCGTAATTTGTTAACCCAACATGCTATTTATCTTATGGGAGAGACACCTCTAGTGAACTGTGGACCCCGGTCCATTCTTTTAATCGAATACAATCTACTGCAATACTCGTTCTACTGTTTTCTGCAACAATCATCATCCACACTATACATCTAATCCTTTGTTACAGCAAGCCGGTGAGATCGATAACCTCACTGTTTCGTTGGGGCAAAGTACTTTGGTTGTGTTGTGCAGGTTCCACGTTGGCGCCGGAATCCCTGGTATTGCGCCGCACTACATCTCGCCGCCATCAACCTTCAACGTGCTTCTTGGCTCCTACTGGTTCGATAAACCTTGGTTTCTTACTGAGGGAAAACTTGCCGCTGTACGCATCACACCTTCCTCTTGGGGTTCCCAACGGTCGCGTGTTGTACGCGTATCAAGACTGTTTTCTGGCGCCGTTGCCGGGGAGATCAAGAGACGATGCAAGGGGAGTCTCCACCTCCAATCTCTTTACTTTGTTTTTGTCTTGCTTTATTTTATTTACTACTTTGTTTGCTGCACTAAAACAAAATACAAAAAAATTAGTTGCTAGTTTTACTTTACTTGCTATCTTGTTTGCTATATCAAAAACACACAAAAATTAGTTACTTGCATTTACTTTATCTAGTTTGCTTTATTTACTGTTGCTAAAATGGGTACTCCTGAAAATACTAAGTTGTGTGACTTCACAACCACAAATAATAATGATTTCTTATGCACGCCTATTGCTCCACCTGCTACTACAGCGGAATTCTTTGAAATTAAACCTGCTTTACTGAATCTTGTTATGAGAGAGCAATTTTCTGGTGTTAGTTCTGATGATGCTGCTGCCCATCTCAATAATTTTGTTGAACTATGTGAAATGCAAAAGTATAAGGATGTAGATGGTGATATTATAAAATTAAAATTGTTTCCTTTCTCATTAAGAGGAAGAGCTAAAGATTGGTTGCTATCTCTGCCTAGAAATAGTATTGATTCATGGACTAAATGCAAGGATGCTTTTATTGGTAGATATTATCCTCCTGCTAAAATTATATCTTTGAGAAGTAGCATAATGAATTTTAAACAATTGGATAATGAGCATGTTGCCCAAGCATGGGAAAGAATGAAATCTTTGGTTAAAAATTGCCCAACCCATGGACTGACTACTTGGATGATCATCCAAACCTTTTATGCAGGACTGAATTTTTCTTCGCGGAACCTATTGGATTCAGCTGCTGGAGGTACCTTTATGTCCATCACTCTTGGCAACGCAACAAAGCTGCTTGATAATATGATGATTAATTACTCTGAATGGCACACGGAAAGAGCTCCACAAGGTAAGAAGGTAAATTCTGTTGAAAAAACCTCTTCCTTGAGTGATAAGATTGATGCTATTATGTCTATGCTTGTGAATGGTAGGACTAATGTTGATCCTAATAATGTTCCGTTAGCTTCATTGGTTGCTCAAAAAGAACATGTTGATGTGAATTTCATTAAAAATAACAATTATAATAATTCTAGGCCATATCCTGCTAATGGTAACTCTTATGGTAGATATGCTTCACCTAATGAGGAAAAGATGTTAGAAATTGAAAGATCCACCAAGAGCTTTATGCAATCACAATATGAGCAAAATAAATTGTTTACTAAAACTATGAATGAACAATCTACCTTGTTGAAGAATATAGGAAATCAACTTGAAAATCTGAATATGGAGATCTCTGGGTTGCAAACTAAACTTCCAAATGCTGAAAACCGAATCGCATACATGTCTGCGTCACAATCTTCTTTAATTAATAAAATGGCTGCTAAACCTGATACGGACACTAGGCACTATGCCCTAACAATCTTATGCTATTACATGACCAATCTCATCCAATCCCTACCATCCCCTTCGGCCTACAGCGGGGGAATTACTCACACATGGATGGGGGAAACATGGCTGGTCGATGGAGAGGCGTTGGTGATGATGATGGCGATGATCTCCTCCAATTCCCCGTCCCGGCGGAGTGCCAGAACAGAGACTTCTGGCTCCCGAGACGGAGTTTCGCGATGTGGCGGCGTTCTGGAGGGTTTCTGGCGACTTCCACTTCTTGGTCGCGAGTTTTAGATCGAACCCTTTAAGTAGTCCAGAGGAGGGCGTCGGAGGCCGGCCGAGGGGGGCACACGCTAGGGCCGCGCGCCCCCCTCCTGGGCCGCGCCGCCCTAGGGTGTGGGGCCCTCGGGCCTCCATCTGACTTGCCCTTCTGGCTCCGTGAGTCTTCTGGAAAAATAGGACCTTTCGCATAAATTCCAAAGATTTTCCTGAAAGTTGGATTTCTGCACAAAAACGAGACACCAGGACAGTTCTGCTGAAAACATCGTTAGTCCGTGTTAGTTGCATCCAAAATACACAAATTAGAGGCAAAACAATAGCAAAAGTGTTCGGGAAAGTAGATACGTTTTGGACGTATCATCTACCTTCCTTTTGGCCTCTTTCTTGTTCTTCTTCTTCTGCGAAGCTTGTGCTTTTGCTTCTGCAATCTGCTCTTCCAAGTTATCCCTCATCTGGCCAATCATAAAATCAAGGTAATCTCTCTTCATCTCTTCCTTCTGCGCTCGATCCATCGGTTCAAGCAGCTCTCGATCCATCTATTTTCTCTGCTCTTGATCCATCGGTTCAAGCAGCTCTCGATCCATCGGTTCAATCTCCTCATGTTGAATTGCTGCTTCAATCTCCATCGGATGAATTGCTGCTTCAATCTCCTCATGTTGAATTGCTGCTTCAATCTCCTCATGTTGAATTGCTGCTTCGATCTCCTCATGTTAAATTGATGCTTCATTCTCCTTTGCATTTGCTGCTCCCGCCTGATCTTCCATTCCAAAAGCTAGGTCAACTTCATTTTTACAAAGTCTAGCAATGTGTCCACGGATTCCACAACGTTTGCACTTTCGTTTTCAAATCGGTGCACCACCCTCTGCACTAGCTCTGATCCTATTCTTCCTCGGCCTACCTGCCGGTGTAGTCAAAAATGGAGAGTACAGTTTGAAGCCTGGATCGACTTTCATCCATTGGTCTTTTCCCAACAAGGTAGGAACATTCATAGCATATGCAGGCCTAAATTTGGCAACAGAGAAATACTCTAACACATATTGATCAACTTCACCTTCTCCGCCCCTATAACCCTCATGAAAAAAATGCATGTATGCAGGGTATCCCACGGATCTGCCATCCCCTACAATGGCATGTCCTATCAACCAAACTCATTGGATACCTCCACTGCATGTTTTTACTGTCAGTGTAGGTTACCTCAGCCTCCATTCCTTTTCTGACGCATTGCATCTTCAATTTTTGCCCTGGCATGCAAAGACTAATCAAAGATGGGAGCATGAGATGGCCAGCATATTTTGTGGATGCAATTCTTTGACGCAGATCGATCTTTATCATGATCATCTGCCTAATATTATCAAATATTTGCCACAACATAAGCCCTTTCAATGACTTGACCTTTGAATTGAAACTCTCCCCAAGGTTACTTGTTACATAGTCTATCTTGCAAATTTCATTGAATTGGCTTCTTGATCCTACCATGATATTCATCCAAGTACTCCTTCACCGCAGGTTTTTGTTTATACAACACATCCAAATGAAACAGATGCTTCCTAGTGCTGCATGTGTATGAAGCTGGCCATAGGTTGTCAGTAAAAACTTTAACCTTAAATTTCTTTGTAAAATTATGTACCAAGTGTTGTATACATTCCATATGCTCCGCTGTAGGGAATACTGCTTCTACTGCACTCTCCAAACCTTTGCAAGCGTCTGTGTGGATAGAAAGTCCTGGTGGATGACCTATAAGGTCGCGCAAATTCTGCATAAACTAAGTCCAACTTTCCTGTGACTCAACCTCCAAAACTCCGTAAGCAACAGGGAACATCCAATTGTGTCCATCAACTGCAGTTGCAGCAACTAGCTATCCTTTAAACCTGCCATGAAGAGCTATTGCATCCACGGCCAAATAAGGTCTGGAACCATCCATAAAGCCTTTCCAGCAAGCTTTGAAACAAACAAAAGCCCTTCTAAAACATTCTTTCTGCATTACCTTCCCGCTTTTCAATTTTTACGGAACTGTATGCTTGTCTATCGCTACAACACTGCCTGGACTAGCCATCTCAACTTCAGCTTTGAAAGTGTACATCAACTGAAAGCTTTCATTCCCTGGACCATTGATCATGTCAAGAGCAATTTCCTTTGCATATAACATCCTCATGTAAGGTACTTTTATATCAAACTGCTTTTTTCTTGAGTGATGTTGGACCAAGTGAAGGAGTTTCTCTCAGCTAATCTATGATTGCCTCTACCAACCACCTAGTCTTCGCTAGCTTTGTTTTCACCTCTGGTGCTCCCCCTCGAGGTGGACAATTATGGACCTCCGAATTCTTCTTTATCTGAAACATAATGATAAGGGATGTCAGTAATAGTTAATTAAGAAATTTTACATTGTGATCTAAAATACACAACTGGTTGGCGTAGTACCTGAACCAAGGTGCTTCTGCGCATTGTGGATGCATGCAGCCTCCACCTACACCTCTTGTATGGGCATTTAACTGTGAACCTACCTGGCTCACTTTTAATAACCTCATAATTATTTTTAGAGCGAAGGAAATATGTAGTAATTGCATTACGACAGTCCATGATCGTTTGAAATACGGTGCCTGCTACAAGCTGAGGATCCTCCCTGTTCCACTCAATTGTTGGCAAGTCATCACCTTCGTAATCAGCTAAAACGAGGCTGTCATTATTCTCATCCTTCTCTTCATCATCAGTGTCATCAAATCTGGCACCAAAAGAAACATCTTCCATGTATTGATCCTCCATTGCCTGCTTACTGCATCGTTCTACCAATTCAGGAAACATCAACTCATCCTCATCATCTTGAGGAGACTGATCCCCAATCTCTGCATCGTCCTCCATATCGACCGCGGGAACGATCTGGCTACCACTAGCACTGGGGACATATGGTGCTGCTGTGGACCTACAAGGAGCATCGCGGCGCACACTATTAGTAGAGGCAGCAGCAGTAGAGAGACATGATGCCCGACCACCTGATGATGCCCCAACACCAGATGATGCCTGGCCCCTGTCCACATGGATATGAATTTTACCGAAACGGTAAGAAAATTCAAAGCAAAAAAGAATTCCTAGATCATTGTCAGAAATTAGTGGAACCAATCTTCGCTCCGTGCTGTTGAAATATTCGAAATGAACTGCATCACGAGGGCTCCAGGAGTACTTATCGTAGATGTTAGCTTTCAAATCCCACAACGAGATGGTGGTTGCAACCACCGCAGGGATGTAAAATCCATTCGTATGGCGTTTAGAATCACGCGTAAAGCTAGAATCCAACCTAACCACCTGCCGAAAAGCAACGCAGTTAGTTGAGCAACACTGATTGGTGCTCAAAAAACTTCCTACTGTTAATTCACAAAGGCAGATGATGCTTACCCAGATGGAATCCATGCGTTAGATCCCTCCGATTCCCAATCTTCTCCGCGGTTGAGGGGAAGAATCGGCACACCAGACGGCTGTACAAACTCTACCGTGAAAGTGGTAGATCTAGATCTAGTGGAGGCGGATCCCTCTCCGCCTCCCGGGGGTGGTGGTGGGGGCGGCTCGGCGGCGGACGACGCCATAAGGTAGGAGGGTAGGACGGCGTGGCGGCGGAGGGGCAGTGTGTGACCTCCTCCAGTCTCGGGCAGAGGGGAAAGCTTTGGGTGAGCTCCTCCAGTCAACAGTCAACACAATTCGAAAGCAACAGTCAATTCAAAACCACCGTGGCTCCCTAGCCGTCACCGGTAACGGTGAAGGTGACATAGGCATCCCCAATGGGCCTACCGAAGATGATACCCAGGGTTTTACTGAAGGCCCACGACCCGAATATTATAAAGCTCAGAAGCCTAGTTAGGAGAGAGTTTGGAAAGATAGGATTGTATTAGGAATATTGACTTGTAACTATTACGGGACGGACTCAGACTGTCTCTCAAACTCTGTAAACTTGTGTATCACGAAACCCTCGGCTCCGCATCCTATATAAGGGGGAGTCGAGGGATGAAGAAGGGATCGATTTCATTGTCAACACAAACCTAGTTTTCTAATAGTCGAGCACTTTTCCGGCTGAAACCCTCGAGATCTACTTGCCCTCTACATCCAACTAAACCCTAGTCTACAATCTGTAGACATTGACAAGTTAATACCTTGTCAATTGGTCTCTGACCAGACGGCAACCCTCCCGTCCGAGAGTCTGCGAGGGGTTTCAAACTAGAGGGAGGGGAAACTGAGGAAAAGTTAAGCGGCTGGGGAAAACTGAGTACAACTAACGAACCAGGGGCACGAGAACAGAAAATCCAAGTATCTAATAGCTGGGAGTTGGATATTTCTTATCTTGCCACGCTGGGCCTTGCGGTCATCATCGTTCGTCACCTCCCGGTAAACCTCCAACAAGTCAGTGGGGTTGTCATTAATCTTCCTTGTTGTCCCTGTAGTAGGAATACCTAGGATCAAACAAAATTTTGACAAAGGCAAAATGATAGATTTGTCATAGATTTTGAATGCAACACTCGGATTGTACTTAGTGTTGCTCAAGTGGAAACTCTCCACAAATATTTTAGTGAGTGAAGCATATTGCTCGCTCTCATCATTCATGTAATCGGTTAAGCCAACCTTGTCACCAAGGTATAAGAAATCATCACGAATCCCTGCATCTATCATGAAGTCAGTGCAAGGAAAAGTGGAAGGATGTGCCTCCCCTTCATCTCTTTCACCAAAATCTTGAGCAATGAGATCTTCATTGTAAGATCGCCGGTATTGGGTAGATGATCTTGAAGACCTCCTTCGTACAGGTGCTTCCCTCTCAAAGATCTCTCCATATGTGTGGTTTTCCATACTTGTTCTCTGAATTTTTTAACAAACCTCATAAAAATGATTTTAAGACAAACAAATGAAGGAGAACACTATGGAGACTCATAAGACGACTAAACATGCATCAAAAAACTTATCCCATCATAATACAAGCAGGCAAGATCACTTATCATGTCATCTACAGCAGCAAAATATTCAAGATATAGTCCACCAATCAAAATTCTACTTGGATAATCGGAGGAGTGACATACCAGAGAGCAAATGATTCAAATTTCAGCAAGAAATATGGGTTGAGGAAGGAGATCGAAAATTCGCGATGAAGAACACCAAGAGCACGGGTTTGAGCAATGGTGGAGTGTTTTTTCGGGAGGGAGAAGGGAATGGCAGAGGAGGGAGCAAGTGGAGGGCCAGGGGGCCCACACCTGGCCTTGGCGCGGCCAGGGGATGCCCCGCCCCACAATATGGTGTGGTCATCCTGTGGGTCCCCCTGGGCGGCCCTAGGTACCTCTCTACCCTTTTTCATGCGTAAAAAGTTTCTATACATTTTTTGGAATTTTTCGAGAAACTTTATTTTTGGGCAATTTTCAAAATTTGAATAATAAATTCTATAGCAGAAAAACACTTATGGAATGATGAAAAACCAAATCAAAACCAAACTTACAGCAACTCTAAGACATTCTAATATAAATTCACTCAATGGTACGTAGGTGAAAACATAGTTTCATTCATTCAAAATTATTTTGTTAACAAGGTTGATCAAGTCTTGTTATCAAAATAATTTTATATGAAGCAAAACCTTGCATTTCACACAATGATTTTGTTACCTCAATCTCGACGGGAATATTTCCAATCATGATAATATTACTCTCCTTCTTTGGCTTGGGTAAAGGCAAATGAAATTCCCTAATTTGGAGAGTATCAACATTAATAATTGAGTTTAGACCATAATTCACATCAATCTTCTTGGGAAAATACACCGTATGCTCTTTGTCATCAACATTTAAAGTTACTTTTCCTTGGTTGCAATCAATAACAGCCCCTGCAGTGTTAAGAAAAGGTCTCCCAAAAATAATAGACACATTATCATCTTCTGGCAATTCTAACACAACAAAGTCAGTTAATATCATACAATGATGAGCAACTTGAATAGGAACATCCTCACATATACCAACATGAATAGTAGTAGACTTATCAGCCATTTGCAAGGATATATCAGTTGGTATTATTTTTTCTAGATCAAGTCTTCTATAGAGAGAAAAAGGCATAACACTAACTCCTGCTCCCAAATCACATAAAGCAGTTCTAACATAATTATTTTTGATGGAGCATGGAATAGTAGGTATACCTGGATCACCAAGCTTCTTCAGAACCTTACCATTAAAGGAGTAATTAGCGAGCATAGTGGAAATTTTCTCATTTGGAATCTTCCTCTTATTTAATAGCATTAGTCAAAGGAATTTGCAAAAACAAAGGTTTCATCCATTCACAGAACTTATTATAATGTTCTTCCTCCTTCGATTTATGTTTCTTATCAGGAAAAGGCATTGGTTTCTGCACCCAAGGTTCTCTTTCAATACCATGTTTAGTAGAAATGAAATATTCCTTGGTGTATTTTGTATTCTTAGTATTCTTAGTATGATTTTCAGGTTCTTCTTCAATTTCTTCTTTATCGGGAGCATCATTTTTATCTTGGACAGCACTACCCGGCGGCGCCGCACTAGCACCTCATCCATGCGGCGGATTCTGTGGCCCCACCACGTGAAAAGGCAATGATAAATTACTTTCTGGTTGAGCGTTTCATTTGCTGTTTGCCCGGTCCCGCTAGCGCACGTGCAGTTGGTCATCCCCCACATGCATCCTTTCTGTGGTCAACCAAAAGCATGACCTCTCTTGCTTGCCAACAAGTTTTGGATGGGCCAAAATTTTAGGATCAAATTTCACAAAATATTTATACTAAAAAATGTTAACTTTTAAATTGAGACAGCTACCCTTTTATATGACAACAGTTTCCAGGTTATTTTGGGAGAAGCTACCCGATTTTAAAACAAATGCCACTTTCTTTACATCTATCAAATATTTAGTAGTAACTACCAGATTATTTAGCAATAACTATCATATAAATAAGCAATAATACCACGTTAACAAACAAGAGCTATAGGTGTTGCCCCTGAATAGATGCCAGATTTCTACTAGTAGCTACCAGATTATTTTAAAATGACTACTAGGTTAATTATCAAAAACTACCTGATTAATTAGCAACTACTAGACCATGTTTCGTGTGACTAGATGCCGAAATTCAAATGCCAAATTTAAAATTTCTGGCTGCCAAATTTCCAATTCGTAATTGATAGTGAATTTCCTACTGAAAAATGCCATGAATCCTTTGTCCTCCAAAAAGTTGGAGACACATGCAATTCAGGGTATACTTGCCAGATCATTCACATAAAAGAATCCACTAAAATCTCCACTGATCAAACAACATACGGAGATGTAGGGTGAGAGGAAAAAAACTCGGGCAAAAATCACGCCAATCGTCGTACACATGCACGACACGGGAAGAAGGAGTTGCCGGCGGTGCTGGTAGCCCAGCGCGGGGGCGGCCCGGGCGCGTAGGCAAGCGAGCAGCGCCTGCAGCATCCGCATCAGCACGGCTTCCTCGGCGTTGGCCTCAACCCCGGCCTCGAATCGGCAGCTGGCGACGGCGTCGCCGACCTTCCTTAGCACGGAGCCCGGGAGGGAGTGCCCCGTGACCACCATGACCTCGTGGAGCGCGGTGAGGGAAGCCTAGGGAGAAGACGAGGCGGCGTGGAGCCTTGAAGGAGGAGATGAGGAGGTGCCCGGCCGCGGCGGCGGAGCGCGGCGGCGGAGCGCGGTGGCGGAGGCTGCGGCGCATGACGACGAGCACGGCGCTGTCCTCGGCGGAGTTGGCGCAGGCGAGGGCGGCTGCCCAGGCTAGCTAGGGGCGGAAGCCTCCTCGTCACGCTCGCCGGCGGCGTCCTGCCGGAGTCCTCTATGAGTCGTGCTGCTCATCGGCGGCGAATTAGGGGAGCGCTCCCGTGCTGATTTGAGAGAGAGGGGAACGAGTGGACAGTAGAGCTCGTGAAGGGATAAGAGGGAAGGGATAAGGCTGGGCGTGTCATCCTTGTGCGGCGCTCCTTAGATGTACATGTGCAAATCTTGATGTAACCGCCGCATGGCGAGACACGCGTGCGACGCCTCCCAGTATATTTTCCCTTTTATCTTTACCACTTTCACGTTCAGCATCAGAAATAGATATACTATTAGGATCTTTAACAGGTTCAGAGGACTCTATAACAATTTAATGTTTCTTCTTCTTTTTCTTAGACTTAGTCCTAGTATCATCAACTCGTTGAGAATCTTGTACAATTCTTTTTGGATGTCTTTCAGGATATAGAGGATCCTGAGTAGAAACACCACTTCTAGTTCTTATTTCATAAGCATGTTTTTTCCTAGAAGCATTAACTAACAAATCTTTTTGCACTTTAGTGAGCTGATCAATTTTAGTTTGAACCATATGGAAATGTTTAACAAGAATTTTAACATCATTAGAGGTTCTTTCCACAATATCATGCAAATTATTGATATCTCTAAAATTTTCCATTAGGTGATGTTCCATTCTCTTATTAAAATTATCTTGCTTAACAATATATTTATCAAATTCATATAAGCATTGATTAGGAGGTTTAGAGTATGGAATATCTCTATTATCAAAGCGTTGGAGAGAGTGTACCTCAATAGTGGAAGAACGAGGGATTGGCTTACATAATTCTTCTATAGGTGGTAGATTCTTCACATCTTCAGATTTAATACCCTTCTCCTTAAGAGATTGCTTGTCTTCCCTCATCAGTTCATCATTTAATTCAATCATTCCCCTTTTCTTCGGTGTTGGTATTGGCTCCGGTGTAGTCCAATCATTATAATTTTTGCTTATTTTAGCCAATAATTCCTCAGTTTCAGCCGGAGTTCTTTTCCTAAAAACACAACCAGCACAACTATCCAGGTATGTCCTAGATTTAACGATTCGTACATTATAAAATATATCTAGGAGTTCATTTTTCGCTAACGGATGTTTAGGTAGTGCTCTAATTAAAGAACATAATCTTGCCCAAGATTCAGGCAATTTCTCTCCTTCCACCTGCACAAAGTCAAAGATTTTCTGTAAAGCAGCATGTTGAGCACTAGCAGGGAAATAGTTCTGAAAGAAGGTATTAACCAAACCAATAGGACTATCAATAGATCCAGGGGACAAATTATCATACCAAACTTTAGCTGCTCCTTTCAGAGATAAAGGGAAATTTTTTGGGACAAAGTAAGTTCGTATCTTAATATCATCGAAGAATAAAATTGCTCAAAGTAGAGAGTTCATTCATATGTTTCATAGCACTTTCATTTTCAGTACCACAGAAAGGTTCTTTCTTGACAATAGATATGTAAGATAAATCCAGAGAGAAATCATAATCCTTATCTCTAATATTTATGAGAGATGTGACAAATTTAGAATTAGGAGGCAAATTATATCTAACAGCTCGTCTTGCAAGAATACTTTTCATAGCACTTGCATCTCTAGTAGCATGTCATTCTTCAATGAAGTCATCATCAAGTTCATTAGGAGGTGAACTAACAGGTGTAATAATATTTTCAGCATTTCCAATTTGTTTAGCTCTAGCAATTGTAGTATCTAGGAAACGACCTAACGAACCACTCTTATGAAGCACAGTAGAAGCATCATCAAAATCATCAGGAGCATTATCAGATTCAGCAGAAGTAGCAGTAACATGTGGTGGAGTATGAAGCTTACTCATAACAGATGGCGAATCAAGAGCACCAGAGGTGTTCGGAGTTGTACCTCTTCTTGTAGTGGATGGCAATATAGGGAACTTCGATTCATGAGCTTTCCCCATAATGAATAAATTGCAGCGAACAATATCACCTTCAAGTGGGCTTCTAAATAAAGCTATGCTCCCCGACAACGGCGCCCGAAAATAGTCTTGATGACCCACAAGTATAGGGGATCCAACAGTCTTTGAGGGAAGTAAAACCCAAATTTATTGATTCGACACAAGGGGAGCCAAAGAATATTTATAAGCTTTAACAGATGAGTTGTAAATTCACCTGCACCTGGAAATAGACTTGCTCGCAACATTTTATCAGTAGTAACATTTTTATAGCAGTGGTAGTAGTGAAGTACCAACAGTAGCGAAATAAAAATAGCAGCATCGATGATTGCAGTAGACAGCATGATTAAAATACTGTAGGCACAGGGATGGAATAACGGGTGTTGCATGAATGAGAGAGTCCATATAATAGCAAGACATAGGCATTGCAAGTAATAATGATATAAGCATCCTAGCATAATATAACCATAGGCGTGCGTTCCTATTTAGTCATGCGTGCTCGCAATGAGAAACTTGAACGACATCTTTTGTCCTACCATCCCGTTGCAGCGCGGCCTCTGGGGAAACTACTGGTAATTAAGGTACTCCTTTTAATAGAGTACCGGAGCAAAGTATTAACACTCCATGAACACACGTGATCCTCACATCATAGCCATCCCCTCTGGTTATCCCAATTATCGTCACCTTAGGGCCTCGGGTTCCGGACAACAATATGTGTATACAACTTACAGATATGATAAAAAAACAATAATTATCCTCATGATTCAATAACATGTTCAGATCTGAGATCATGGCACTCGGGCCCAAAGTGATAAGAATTAAGCACAACAAGTTACAACAATGTCAAAAATATTAACAACGGATAATAGGCAGTATGCACATAACAATCTTATAGCTATTACATGACCAATCTTATCCAATCCCTACCATCTCCCTACAGCCTACAGCGGAAAATTACTCACACATGGATGGGGGAATCAAGGATGGCGATGATCTCCTCCAAATCCTCGTCCCGGCAGGGTGCCAGAACAGAGTTTCTAGTCCCCGGATTGGGGTTTCTGGTGGCGACAGAGCAGTGGTGAACTCTTTCTGGAAAAACGTCGAACTCCCCTCGGTTTTCAGATCCAGGGGCTTCTTATAGTGCGAAGGAGAGGTCGAAGGGGTGGTCGAGGTGGCCAGACCACCCCTTGGAGCGGCCAAGGCCTGGCCCGCGCCAAAGGTGGGTGTGGGCCCCTCGTTCCCCCCTCCATCTCGTCTTGTGGCTCCGGGAGTTTTCAGGTGAAATATTGGTTTTTCTATATTTTCCGGGAATTTTCCTGAAAGTTTGATTTGTGCACAAAAATGAGACACCAGAGCAATTCCGCTGAAAACTGCGTTAGCTCGCGTTAGTTGTATTCAAAACACACAAGATAGAGGGAAAACAAGCAAAAGTGTTTGGGAAAGTGGATACGTTTTGGACGTATCACCACCATGATCATGTTGATGGATTTCTTATCCCGGAAATGAGCAGGACCTCGAGAAATAGCAAACGAATTTGCAAAACACCGAAAACCCTCGCAATGTCCTTCGATGTGGCTTTGGTCTTAAAAGATTCCCTTTCTTGTTCATTGATCGAGTTCAGATGGTCGTCACAAACAAAAAGGGTAGATGTTGGCAACAAGATAATAGCCCAGTGTGTAGTCATGCTCATTGTCCCAACAAAGGCATCACGACTAGAAAGGCTAGCAACAAGAAGAGACTACGACACTGCACAATGATATTATTGAGAGAACCCGAAAACCCAAAAGTAAAAAAGTCCATTCCACTATGCCTCAGACGCCAGATCTTCAAATATAATTGCAAGATCATGATGATAATTGTTGTATTGTCCAACCATGCCGCATGTCAATTCTTCCGGCTCGAGTGCATACAATCAATGCTCCCACACATGCCTTGCCAACCTCTTGCTTCATTCATCTTTATCAATCTATAAGTCAAGTAATGTGTCTCTTTATTTCCCACCTTGCCAAGGACATCTACATCACAAATCATGGTGGCCTTTCCTGTCCATAAGATTTTCCACGAAATTTGTCTGCCTAAACCAAATACTAAATTTATGTGTTCATTGCTCTATAAGGTTTGGTAACACAACAAGAACTCTTGGTTCTTGAAGACTGGCATCACCTTCTCTAGTTGATGTTCGATACCTAGAATAGGAACATAATAATACATAAAAATTACACCAATATATAACTAGTACATCAACATAATACAAAAAATTCAGTGTCTCACATATTCAGCCAACCATGTGTCAAAATTATAGTACTATTATTTTATTTTATTTTATTCTACTATTTTATTTAATACTAAATAATACATTGTGTTGATTAACAATCACCACAGTGGAATAATTTGGTTCCGCAGGGTTGTTCGAGGGTTCAGAAAGGGGGAACTAGGAGATCCCTAAGTGCATATCCAACAACTTACCCATAATATGGGTAAGCAAACATGGTATGAGTGATGGAAAGAGAAGTTATGGGTCACCTCTAAGTTCTAAAGTTTTCCATCTTAACCATAGTTGGTTTCACAAAACTAGAATTTCATGTAGGTCCCACATGGCAGTCGGTTACCTTCTTCATATTCCTTTTTTTTATTTTCCCCTCCCTCCTCCCCTAACATGGTTGTCGGATGCATCCCTCCAGCATCGAGTGTGGCCTCCCGGTGCCGGGCTCACCGGAGATGCAGTAGGGGACAACGAGGTCAGGGAAGGGCCAAGCACGACCAGGGGTGCCAACATGGACGAGCTCGGTGGTTGTTTGCTCGAGCGCTGGTGGGCCTCTCCTTTGTTAGACGCTGCGAGCAGTTGACGGACAAATCGAAGTTGGTGGTTTGATGCAGCCGGAAAGGATGTTCAAGGAGCTTGGATGCAGCGGACGGGGGCCAATGGCAAAGAATTGTGCCTTTATAACCCATCTCTCGATGCGGTAGCTCCGACTCGATAGCATCCAGGGGCAGCCCACGCACTGGGACCGGGGTGGCGGAGCGATATGCACTACAAACTTTTTTTTGTTATTTACCACAATGCAAATATGTGGTTAAAGGGGTGTTTTTCGTGGTTAAAGAGTCATTCAGGGAGAAATGGGTGGTTATCGCATCAACAAAAGATCTAACATGGATTGTTTGGTCCGTGGCGGATGAGTCGTCGTTACGAGAATTTGCGCTATGGTAGATTGAGTTGGGGAGGCTGTTGACTATTCATGTCATGTCACGTGCTGAAAGGACGAGATGTCGCCTAGAGGAGGCTGAATAGGCGTTTTAAAAACAATTACGGTTTTGACTTGTAAGAATGCCGAATTTAACTAACAATAATTTTAAAAGCAAAAATCTAAAATAAGCTAGGCTCTATGTGAGCGGAAATTCAATTCGGCTCCCGGGTGCGTATGCTCCCTATACCGAAAAATTATATTTCGAGTTGTCAAAACTTTTTGACAAAAAATTCTACATGTACATCTCCATAATATATGTGCATTCGTCAAGTTTCACGAAAAATCAATATTTTTTGTGGTCTATGTAAAAAAGAGAAAAATTATCTTATAAAAAACATTATTTTTAGCACTGATTTTGTCTTTTTTACACACGTCACATGACAAGTCCATTTTTTATGAAACAACTTTGGGAGCGGGTAGCACGTGAAGATGTACGTGCGAATTTTTCGTTTCAATTTTTTTGAAATTCAAAATATGTGTAAGATGAATTTCAAAATAGAGGGAGCATATGCTCCCATGTTCCAAAACACCACTCCCGCCTATGTGAGAAGCAAAAAGATAAGCTAGGAAAGATAGCACAAGTTATATATGGGAAAATGAGTCTGTATGCTCCTGGGTGTACGTACTCCCATGTTCCAATATACCACATGAATGAATAAATTATACCTCTTTATCATTTCCAATATTCTTCATTATTAAATACTAGATACCTCAAAGTGAGTTTTATGGAAAAAATATTTAAGTCTACATTCTTCACACCATTTGGATATATACTGCATTTTTGTACGTAAAAGTGGTATGCTAAAAAGATTAAAGGTTATGCTAGTACTTTTTTGGTATATGTATTAAGGTATATTAGAATTACTAGTAAGATGTGCTGAGAATAATAAAGAGGTAAAATACATTTATCTATAGGGTATATGGAATGTGGGAGTACATACACCTAGGAATAAGTGATAAGCGCAATATAAGTAATTCAAGCATGGTGACTATCACAAGGAAGTAACTCGGTTATAGATAACTGAGGCACGGAGAGAAAAATGTGTATTCTTGTGTTCTCTTATACGGGTTAAGATACGTCATGTTAGAGAGATGCAGGTTACTTCGAAGGTTTCCCGAATGCCATGAAGGCTCACCTTCTTCTCTAAGCTAATTCCGCGAAGGACAAATGCCTTCTACTTATTACTAGTTTTTGTCAACACCCGGATTTTTAGGTCCAGATGTCTATTATGTCATTCATCGCAATCCTAGGAATATTGTTGTTGCGAGGCATAATAGTCGAATATCATAGTCATCATTCATTACAAGCCATATTGTCTTACAATTTGAATCACATGATTCATATTACACAAATAGTTGATCTATTGATCAACGAACAATCATAAGTTCATAGCGGAAGCGTAAATAGAAATGGACTCTCTAGTCCACAGGCCAACGTCTGATGTAAGAAAATTCCCTAGTTGTTGTAGATATCTTGGTTGCCGTCATCTTGATAGTTCTGCTCCTCTTCATAGTCTGGCCATTTGAATAGCCAGGGACACAGTCGTCGGTACTTTAAAGTACTTGCAAACTAATACTAATGTAAGTACTATCAATTCTAGTAAGGGGGTGCTAAGCTCTAGTTTAATTTGCATAAAGCCAATTTTAGTTCACCAGTATGTGAGAAAAGACTTATTCAAAGTGTTAACTAACTCAAGTGGGAACATTAGTGTCATTCCCACAACTCAAGTTGTGATTCAAAAACAAGTCACCATTCACCATTCACTTCACCAACATTTTCAAGAATCTGACACCGGAAACTGTATGGCCTTTCCAACCGTCCGTAACCATGGACACGGCTATTCGAATAGGTTTACACTCTGCAGAGGTTGCACACTTGTGCCACAACATTTGATTTCATCCGTCGGGATAACCCCGAATCATCGTAACACAGTACGCGGATCATCAACCATAACCTTTCACTTACAAACCCTAGTATGAGCACCTCTCCCCCATGAGCTTGGCCTCCCAGTGAAGACCAACTGTCAACCTGGAAACTGCATAGGGCTTGGCCGTACAATTCACCTCTATTCACATCATTTCTCAACAACGGAGGCAGCCTCGGCATAACCCCAATGATGTGTATTCAGAGGGAACCCATACTAAGATGTATAAACTTCCAGCTAAGCCCTACCCATAATCAGGTATTGTGGGGGTACTAAAAAATTGGAAAGGTATCGCATCCAAACCAATATCAGTTTTAATCAAAATTCCCCATCTTCTCCAAGTCATATTCACCTTCAAAAATCATTCAATGGAAAGACTCATCATTCCAAGGTTTCAAATTCAATTTAAGTCACATGTTCCCATCTAGAGTAGTCAAGTTTTAGTATGAGGGGTGCTATCTTGCTTGGCTAGCTTTGAGACTAACCTTGCTACTCTAGTAATCTTCTTGACTTAGACCAAAGTTAACTATAAAAGTAACTCTTTAAATAAACAAGTAAAAACTTGTATGGTAAAAACTTGGGATAGGATTGTGGTAAGAAAGGTAAGACTAAGGGTGCCTTGCCCCAAAGGGCTTTGCACTTTGCAAGAATATTAGCTGGCAACCATAGAGCTTGCAAAGGTGTTAGCTTGCCTTGGTTGTTGAGGTGGTCAAAGTTCTCTTCTTCTTCTGGGTAGATTCCTTCCTCTTCCTGGTAGTCTCCGGTACTAGCATCTATATAAACGAATACGAGGATCTATATAAACGAATACGAGGATACAATCACCAAACAGTACTTAAGTAGCCTTAATTAGCCTTAATGGCTCACTCCAAATGATCTAGCATCATCACTTAGTATTGCTACCAAAAATTATTCTAGGGTTTTCTTAATTAGTGTTAGAGAAATAATTTCCTCTCATTACATATGTAAAAGATAGTTTCCATTTAGTTCTTGAGGAAAATAATTTCCTCTCATTGAATCTCTTTAGGATTTAACTTTCTCAAATAATCATACATGAAATCATGTTGACCCAAGTCAACCATTCATCATCATCATTTGGGAAAATGATTTAAATGAGGTAGAATACCTCATACCATTTAACAATGCTAATTATGATTTAATATCACCAAGTATTTCGTGTGAGAGTAATTTGACCAGGGTCTAAACCTCATATGAAAGTACTTGGGACAAGATTTAAATGAAGCAAAACACTTCATATGATTTGCATAATAGTTTTGGACAATATCAACTAACTAAAATAGCCATATAGTCCTCTATTTAATTTGGGCCATGATCACTCAAAGTAACCCTGCCATATTTTTACATAAACAATTAGTGTAAGTGAAATGTGAGCTATTGGAGTTGAAATCAACTTAATATCACTTTTGGTTGATTTTTAAGATTTATTTGAAGTTGAAAAAGTCTCTGCCTTGTTCTTTTTATCACATTAATTCTACAAAAGATTTCAAAGTGAGACCCGTGTGGTTGGATAGAGCTTTTTATAAGCCTTCCAACAATATAAAATTCATCAAATTTGGTTGGGTAGATTTGAAACTATTTAATTTTGAAAAAGCATATGCAAGAAATTAATTCAATTTCCAAAATTTGAATTCAAACATTTGGGCTTGCGTGGGAAAGCACTTGGGCCGAAACGAGGGGAGACTAACTGGGCTGGCCCAGTAACGCTTCGGTGCGCCACGGGCCAACTGACAGGGGGTCCCATGCGTCAGTGAGTCAATCAACCCGAAGCGGTATCTTCTAACCTGAGCCGTAGGATTAGAGGGAGATCGGGCGGTGGAGCTTCGTAGTCGTCGTCGACGAGATGGGGTTGCTGCCGCGGCAGAGGTAGGGGGTCGGTGGCGAGCCGGGGCTCCGGCGAGGGTCGGCGATGAGGCAGGGCGATGTTGTCATTGATGGCGAGTGCACTGGTACCGACGGCGGAGCTTGAGGTGGCCTATATCGATGGATTGATCTGCGGCGGCTTGCGGGTCTCCAGCGAGAAATTGGACGGCTACCGGCGGCAATGTGTAGTGGAGAGGAGCGGAGGAGGATCAGAGAGAGGAGGGGAGCGAGTTTGGTGTGAAGAAGGAGGCGCGGGAGAGGCTCTATTTATAGGGCGCGAGGTGCTGCGAGGGTGCCGCGGGTGTCAACAGCGGCGCGGCAATTCCGGCGAGCAATAGGGGTAGGCGACGGCAGGGCGGCGTAGGCGGCGTCCAGGCGAGGCTAGGGAGCTTGCTAGTGAGGTGGGGGGCGGCCTGGTGAGTGCGAGCGACGTTGGTGCCTGGCGGCACGGGTGCGGAGAAAGTGGCGACGATGTCGGCGGTGGCAGTGCTCGCGCGAGCCATGGAGCGTGTCTGGCGGACTGGCGTTGCGACGGCGAAGCTCAAGGCGCTGAGAGGGGGCCAGGGGTGGCGTCGAGTGTTGGGGCGGCGCGTGGCCAGTGCACGCCTGTGGGCGCGCCCACGACGTCCTCGGCATTGCCCTGGGCAGCTCTGGGCGCGTGCTGTCTGACGGGTGCCCTCTTCTTCTCCGGCGATGGCGGGTATAGGCTGTGGTAGGAGGTGGAGGTGGAGCTACAGGACATGGTGGCCAGGGTTGAGGAGGTGAGGAGAGGAGGGGAGCATGCCAAGTGGAACATGGCCGGCATGGCCATGTCCATGGCTAGGTTTGGCCCCCACTTAGGGTTTCTATGCTTAGAATAGGGAGAGAGGGGACAGGGGAACAAGTAGGAGTCAAGTGGTGGTGGTTTAGAGTTGGGGAAACACTATTTCAAAGTGTTTGAATTGATGCCTATTTGCAATTCTCTTTGTGCCAAATTTGATCTATGCACTCTGGTTCACAAATTTGAAAATGGTGGGTTTGGATGAGTTGCAAATGACCAGAGACATTCACAAGTGGTGGTGGAATTTTAAAAATAAAAGAATTGCAAAATTGCAATGTGTGAGATTGTTGGCAAAGTTAAAAAGTCTCAACTTTGCATGAGCATAGAATTTGATCCAATATGAATTTGACATGGTGGTCTTTACTAAAGTTGTTCACCTTGATGTGTACTTGGATGTGGTGCAAAGAATTGGGAAAGTTTGGTTTGAAAAACTAGAAATCCAGGGGCTCAAAGTAGTGACCAGAATATAAATGGCAGATTTGACCATTATCATATGTGATCACAATTTGAGTTTGAATTTGATTTGATTTGTGTTTCTTTGATTCAAAAAGTTGTAATAAGTGTTTAGTAACATAATACAACTAATGGTGAAGGCCAAATTGGTCTAGGTCCAAGATTTGGAAAAATGGCATAAACCATATGTGAGGGTTTTGTGATTTTCTACATTTTATTCTTTTCTTTTTCTTTGCTTCACTTAGGCATGGGTGAGGTTTATTTGGTGTTAGATTGAGTTGGGTAAAGGGTTCAAACCATTTTTGGGGCAATGTGGTTGCCTAGGTCAAAATTGATATTATTGCTAAGTGCCACATATGCCTTTATGCATATGTTTTACTTAGTTCTGTTTCTCACTTGAATTTGTTGGTAAGTACTTGGTTAGGTGTGTTGAGGTATTTCAAATCATCTACTCAAGGTAGACAAAGCAAAGTTCATCATTTGCAAAAATAGCCATAGGCTTACATATGCCTTTTTCTTAATTATGATCATTTCTTTTTATTTTGTTTTCCAATGGATGGTGATAAGAGGGGTGAGGTTTAGGGTTTAGTGGGGTTCACCATGGTTCACCACCATTTAGTAAAGTAAGAAAGGTAGGGTTCAAGATTTACATATTTGGGCTATATTCCCACATATGTCTTTTTATTTTATTTTGGTTTTCTCAGAACTGATTCCCTTTGTTTTTGAGAAGGTTAGGGTTTAGGGTTTTGGAAATGTGTGTAGAGCAAGGAACACATAATCATGGCAATAGCACAAAAGATTAAGTATGAGTACTATACATAGCACCCAATGTAAGAAAAGTTTTTGTTGGTTCTCATTTTTGGAAAAAGGAAATTCATTTTCTCTTTGTTTTAAAATTTGGGATGTTACAGTTTTCTCTCCACTATGAAGATGGGAAGCTCCACAACCACTTCACAAGCTCCACGAAGGTGGAGCACGAGCATCTTCACAATCTTCCATGAAGAGGAAACCGGAGCACCATCCGCCAAGACAACTAGCTAGGAGGTCACCCTTCAAGATTACCAAGCCCATTGTCTCTTACTCGAACATTGTAATGGAGAGCTCAATACTATTGAAGGATGCAACGCAAGAACACCAAAGGTGCACAAATCCTTCACACTCAAATCCAAACAAATCAACAAGTTCCAGGGAGGAATTGGAGAGGAAGAACAATGGTGAAGACTAACTAATGTCTCTAAGATCTTGATCCCAAGGGTTCCCCTTACTTAGAGGAGGAATGTATTGATGGAGTTGTAGATCTAGAATCCACTTCCAAACCCCTCAAAAAAGATGCAAGAATCATAGGAGGGATGGGAGGAATCAAGCTTATGAAGATTAGCAATGGAGGTTATTTCATGCCTATGAACCCTGAAAACACTGGGAAGAAGGCCCATTTTGTATCCCTGCAAGAAAACTGGATGTTAGCCATTTTTCGCGCAGTTCAGAAATAATTCAAGTTTTGGGTCAATTTCCGAGCAAAAGTAGAAGGTTCTCAGAATATCGCAATGAGTTCAGAGGGAACACGGAGAACTAAGAATTACCTGCGATTAAGTGAATCCTGATTTCGCGGGACACAAAAATAGTCATACAAAAAACGCAATATATTTTGCATGTGGACTCCTATTTTAGTAAACTTGGGATTCTTGAAAATCTAAGAAAAAGATCTATCTATTGAAAACTATAAAACCCAAGTAGCAAGATATTAAATGCAAAAGTGGGGACATGTGGAACCTCCCAAAACGATGAACCGATAAATCTTCCAACCTCGATAATGCAGTAGAACATGCATATGAATTATGTTTTAGATGAACTTTGACTTCTTGAGAAGCTAGCAAGAAGCTCAAGAAGCTCACAGAGAGATAAAACAAGAAGTTATAACCCAAATAAAAGGGATCATTGGTAAATCCCTACAAACAATAATAAAACATGGAAATAACATCATATTTGTTGCAACTATGTGGGAATATGTGTTAATAAAGTGCAATGTTCCAGATAAAAGTAGTTACACGGTAAAAGAGTATGGTTTCTTATACTAATTTGTGTATTGCTATTGTGGTAGAGAGTGCTTGCATGTGTGTTATATCACTCACTTAGGGATACCACTAACAATATTCTCCTCAAGCCTTCCCACCAAAAGGATGTCCTTAATCCTTGAGTGCGGTCATCGATACCGTAAAATATTGGGGAAATCTCCACAACTTAATTAGAGGCTCCCACGTAATTACCCCGAAACCACAAGCCTTATGGTACAAATCACCTGAGAGTGTAACAAGACCATGAACTTTCACCAAACAAATCTTTGTGGAGAACTCAAACTGATGAACCAATTGCAACAAAAAGTGAAATTACATGGAGTCTCCATGTGTGGTTCTGATAATTAATGACAATTCTTGAACCATATGTTGTATTCAAGGTTGCAAAATAAGAACATGGTTGCCTAAATGAAATTGAACCTATGATAAGTATGTCTTGAAGACAAATATGGGTTGAGATCTCATATGCATCTTATGGACATCAACATGATGAAGAAATAAGAAAAGAAGTTAAAGTTCAAGATCCTCCATCTCAAAGAGATCTTATGATTGAAGCTTGACGTCCATATGGTGATGATGGTTATGTGAAGATATGCTTAAAGAGAGTCTCTCCGTGGAGTATGGGGTGGATCCGCAAAACTTCACCAAGAAAGCACAATCAAGAAAGGTGTTCCATATTGATGTGGTCAGGATCATCATGATATATCTTAAGTGTAATGCGCAAGCTTAAGGTTTTTTATTGATATGGTTTCTTTATTACCAGTCTCACAGTGTTTGTTAGGAGACCAATTTATAGAATAGCTATCTGTACTATCAAGAGGGACTCTCAAATAAGTAACTTGATCATATTGCTCAGAGATAGGTCAATCTATCCATCCTTGGCATCATATTTATTGGTTGTTAGTTGGATCTTATCCATGTGGCAATTTAGTTCTTGTGGTTATTATCATGAAAAGCTTTAGTTCGTCCAAAACGAATTTCGTATGGAGAAAACTTGTTGCGTTTTTGATGTTGGGAATTTTACCGATTCTCCGTCGTAGGATTCCTTCACCTCTAGATTCGTGGGAAAATATCCCCTACTTGTTCTTTATAATTTTTGGTAGCTCTTTTTGTTATCTTTCCAACAAAATTAGTTTTATCTTATTCCGAGTTTTCAGGCTAGGTGGTAGTACATCCTATTGAAGCGGCAGTACTGCATATCCTGAGCTGCAGCCTTCGTGAGCGATACAACCGTTCTCACTACCGGTCTAGTAACGCGTAAAAAAATTCTACGCTCAGTATTCCGAGTGGAACTAGGCGCCTATTGCAAATTTATTTTCAATAGCCGGTACTACCGCTAGCTCACCCGGAAGTACTGCCCCTCCCGCTTCTTAATGTGAAACTTTCGTGTTTAGTTTCAGTTTCGAGAGGCTAAGTAGTAGTACCACTTATCCAAGCGGTACAACTGCTCGTGTCGTGCAGGGAACGGTCATATTTGGGAAAGGGTATAAAAGGGGGTTTTCTTCCCCAATGATTTCCCACTTTTTGAGCTTATTTTTGTCCCATTCTTGTTATCTCCCTATTCCCTCCATGATTCTTGTTTCTTTTGAGGGAAAATATATAAGATATCTTGATCTATAATCCTACTAATCAAAATCTCCTCTTTGTGAGGGAATACATTAGATCTAGATCCTTGAGGGAATTGGTGTTCTCCCCTTGTGTTCATCCTCTCTTTTCCCTAATTTCTTTTGTAGCTTCGGTTTAATTTGGAAGTGAAGGACTTTCCATTGCATTTGGTGCATTGGTTTGTGTTCTCCATGGTGAAAGGTGGAAGTGAAAGTTCATGAGTTGATTTCTGCGGGTGCTTCTACCCGAAGCTTGTTTCTCCTGGGTCATTGGACCCTAGACGGCGCTTGGTGGCCTTTTGTGGCGTCGTGACCTTGTTGGTGATTTTTTGAGACCCTCCAATTAAGTTGTGGAGATTGTGCCAATCTCTTACGGGTTCAGTGACCACCCTCAAGAGTTTCCTAGTGGATTGGGGCATCTTGCATTGTGCAAGAGTGCGAAGATTACGGTGAGCCATCGTGGTGCTCGGAAGGGCATCTTGCATCATCTTCTCCGACCCCCTCAGTTATTGTCATACCCGAGCTCTTTACTTATGCACTTTATTTTGTGATACCCTTCGTGTTTGAAGCTATGTATTTTACTATCACATGGTTTCTTGTCTTGCTTAGCATAAGTTGTTTGCGCATGTAGGTGAACACTAGTTTGTGTACGTTTTCTTCTTTACAAATTAAACACTAGTTTTATTTCGCTTTTATTAAGCCCATCTCGTAAAAAAATTAAATAGGCTATTCACCCTTTCTAAGCGACATATGTGTCCTTTCAACATGAACACAAGATGTTTTCAAGTCTTCTTCCCCAATTCCCATCACAACAACTCATGCTATGAAGGAACGTGAGAGGAAGAATAAATAAGGAGAATTTACATCCAATAGGCTCCCGTCACTAAGAGAAGATATTTTTGACTGATATTGATTTTGATGGTGCTGATTTGAGGGATTAACATTTCACGATTGCGACTTCGACATGCTTTGTATGATCAAACTTGAAACCTGCCTAGCGCAAAACACTCGACAGCTTGACATACCTTCCAATCAGGACATCTCAGGTCCCCCGCACAAGTACCGTACATCCTTGGCATGCATGGGCAGGGTACGCGGTTGACGCGCGGTGTACGTCTCGCTCATGGCGCGCCAACGCGTCCTTGTGTCGCGCGCGCGCACTAGCTGCACGCGTTGTCTCATCAGCTCGATCAGTGCCTCAGTGCGAGAGTGGAGGCGCTGTTCCGATCGGAGAAGATAAAGGGCACACACCTGGGGCTGCCGCTCTGCTCTCCGTGAGGCCGGCACCCGCGCCGCGCGCGCACGCGACGCGCCCACCACCAGACATCGCACCCATCAGCTACATCATCCGGCTGCTCTTCCACTGCTCCGGCGGTGTGGCCGTACGTACAATGGCGTAGTGGGAGTAGTCAGCTACATGAGCACCGCCTCGTGTTCGCATCGCGCCCAGGAAGAGGTCGCCGTGCTCCTCCAAGCTCGTTCATGGCAGAGATGCTTCGTCGAGATTCAAATTTGCTCTCGAATATCGATCGGGTAAGCAGAAGGGATTGCAGAGCGCTGGACCAGTAAGACGTCGCACTGTTGCTGTAACCGCCCTCGAGCGCATTGAATCGCATACACGTGAAGGGGAGACACACACGATGCCCGCTGCAGCCATCGGCGCTGCGATGCATGACCGAAACAGGATCTACGAGGGGGCAATGGCAGGTTGGGCTAACCCATGCTACGCACATGCCCCCACGCCCTCGGCTCAGTGGGGCTGTGGCTATGGCTTGCCCTGTTTCAGAAGCAGAAACGGGAACAGTTGCCTGAAGACCTGTGACGCAGGGGGCCCGTTTCCTGATATGCATCGGCTAGCGTTCCGAGGCTGGAACTAGGTTGCCGCAAGTGTAGGTTACAGCAGGCAAACAGCGAGGTTTTAGAGCAACTGCCTAGGCAATTCAATCCATTGACATTCAATGTACTCCTCTGAAAGGGAATTGCATCAGACATGCTCCTCTGAAAGGGAATTGCTACAGGCATACTAGCTCCCTGTTCCCATGCTTCAACTTTATTTTACACGGTAAACATCTTCATGCTCCACTTCAGATATAATAAGGCCATCTCTAACGGCCACCAGCATTTCAATTCGATTTGGTCCGGATGGGGCGGCACTCAGACAAGAAAATCGCACTCACCGACTAAGCTAATTGGCTGCATTTTGTGTTACAGTGAGCTGCAAACATATATTTTCTAGTACAACTTCTAGTTCTAAATGGTTCAGACGGCAGTTTACAAAACGCAAATGCTTTCAGACTACCTTTTCAAACGAAATGCCCCAGACTTGGATGACTCCTAGCCTACACACCGATCGAGGAGCAGCAAACGAAGCTCTGGCAGCAGCGGCCATGCTTGCTCACATACAGACATTCCAGATACGATCGCCATGAATGCTTCCTTCAGACCTCACCTACACCGGCTCTCGATCCAAAGAGAATCAAACCTGCATATTATATTGCCAGAAAGCAGTATAGTAGCTGTAGCAAAAGAAGGATCTTTTCTGCTTGGAACATTTGAAATTGATTGCCTCATAATTTCTCCTGTCAGATGGTATGGTTCCAACAAGGCCTTCTTCTTCCCCACTGCCTCGTCCACATTTTTTTATTAGATCAAAGGCGTCTCCGCCCCGTTCCATTTCACAGAAACGAAAACCAAGTTCACAAATTCAAAGCATTCCAGGTATTCAGCCTTGTCCAGCTTCTTCGTTTACTGTCTCTGACCTTGTGCCAGCAGCAACAACTCTGGCTACACAATGTTCAAAGATCACTGGTCAGAAGCACTTAATCTGCCCACAAACATATTTTTGCTATATGTCCCCATAGAAGCATCAGAGACCTTAAACATGTTAATCCAAACAACACACTCCTATATGACCTCTGCACCACTGCCCCCTAGTGTACAACAGATGGCTAGTGTTGGACATGCAACAGATTGGCAATGGTAGGTGCTACGTAGAGCTTCTCTAGCTAGCCAGCAGGGGTGCTTGTGCTAACATTACTGTGAGCAGTTACATGTCCATATCCTCAATTTACTATCGCCTTTTCCCATCTATGAGAAAGTAGGTTATTGATAGAATCATAATTTCTCCATGTGTCCATACACTCCTTGTACCATTTCTTGTCTGAATGGCTACGCACCATGCCCTTGTAACTACTCTATGTATAGTAGGCTACCGAAGAGATTTAGGAGAAAGTACGAAAATAGCACTGCATGCAGCTACTTATAGTGGATTTTTTTTCAAATTTTCGTGGTGATACGGAAACAATACTTCATTCTTGTTAGGCTAGTCATAGTGGCGAGTAACATAGGGTAGTAACATTGCATATATTACTCATTTATGTTATTACATTCATAGTAGAAGAGACATATGTGTAGTATTATGTAAACTCATATTTATTGTGTTGTAGACTTATCTTATTTTAGGAAGTGTGATATTATGGTAACATAACTAGTTAGTACTACCATATTACTCTTTTTTCATTTATTACCATGACATGTCACCAAAATGTATTGAGGTTTGTGATATTAGTAACTATGTTATTCACATTATGAGTTGTCTTAAGCCTTCGCATTCATATTTTACTACTGTATTTGTTTTTGACCCAAAAAGCAGGATTGCACTTGATTTTCAACAGTGTCAACAATTAATCTAGTCAATAAGCGCTCCACATCAAACAGGTTTGTGAACACTATAACGTATGCGTGCATACGGACAAGGGTTCAGCTCGTCGTGGCTTAATTGGCGGCACGCTGCTTCTGCAGAATTTCTGAATGCCTATTGAACTTTGAATTCAGAACGACTGTACGTGTGCCCCTAATTGTTATGTGCTCCCATTTCTCCTCGACATCAAATCACCTGCAACCCTGTTGGACCCTTTTGCCTCTCTAGTCCCTTCAACCTCTTTATCATGAACAGCCTGGAACTGCAGTGGCTGAACATCTCTCGGATGCACGGCCGTTTGCCCAGTACGACAAGTGGAAAAAGATTTCCCTCACTCGTATGTTTGTTGCTACTACCTTATTTAAAAATAAGTGTTTTAGACCATCTCCACCGGCGCGCCTAAAATAGTCGCCGGGAGGGGTGCCGGCACTGCCGTCTGGGGGGACGTCGGCAGAACGTCCTTCATTTGGGGATGTTGTTCCCACACCGGCGCCCCTATACGGCAGCCTCCAATAGAAATTTAAATGTAAATGACATTTAAAAAATGAAATTCATACAAATTTTGACTAGTTTTACACAAAAGTGACTCGAATTTAAAATTAGATAAAACTTAAACTTCTAACCCTAATCTACTGACTACTGACGTCGGTTGGGTGTTATCACCAGAATTTGACAGAGTCAGAGGTGGGCCGCGATCAAGATGGACTTGAAGAATATACATGGAAGAAATACGTGAATCGGCCTTATATGCAAAGTTTGGGCTAGTTTGCCCTTGTATCTGTAACATAGTAGGATACGTGTCGGTTAGTTAGAGTTTGTCTCGCGCACGGTTGGGATTATTCCCACGTTAGAAAGTCTACGGACTATAAGTATGTATCTAGGGTTTATGAAATAAACAACAATCACGTTCACCACAAACCAATCTAGGCGCATCGCCAACTCCCTTGTCTCGAGGGTTTCTTCCGGGTAAGCATTATGCTGCCTAGATCGCATCTTGCGATCTAGGCAGTACAAGTTTATTCGTCATCCATGCGTTGCTCGTACTGAAGCCTTTTTGATGGCGAGCAACGTAGTTATCTTAGATGTGTTAGGGTTAGCATTGTTCTTCGTATCATATGCTGTCGTAGTGCAACCCTTAGACATCTAGCCGCCCTTACACCTATCTTAGGTGTAGATGTGGCACCCCGCTTGATCATTATTCAGTAGATCCGATCCGTTACGGTTGCTCCTTGTTCTTCAAGGATTAGTTTAATATCTGCAATAGTTAGGCCTTACAAAGGGTTAAGGATCCAGCGGCGCGTAGGGTGTAGTTTGCTAGCCCTAGACAGGATGTTCGGGGGATCAACTTCGTGTTGGTTTTTAGGCCTTGTCTAGGATTGACTTACGAACACCGTACGCGGCCGCGAGGCTCAATCACGAGTAGGATGTTCCGATTATGCGGTGAAAACCCTAAATCGTCGTAGATCGCTTTAGCTTTATTCTGATCAAGCAGGACCACCATATATTCGTACACCTCGTGCGAATCATGGGTGGATCGGCTCTTTGAGCCGATTCACAGGACAACCTGAGAGCCGATCGAGGCTCGTATTTAATGTTTACGTGTATGCCATGCAGGAAACTAAGCGAGGCATCATCCATCACCTTCCTGACCAGGTATAGGTCAGGTGGCACGCCCTTGCACCAGCATCGGACGTGCGTGCCGGAGTCTTTGCGGGCCGTCGCTCGGAGGGACCAGGGCCAGCCGCAGCCCTAAGTTGCTCCCGGCTCTCCTGTGTTGCCCGTCGTTGCTCGCCGGTGGGTTTCTGACCGAAACACATTCTGGCACGCCCGGTGGGACAATCTTCGACATCAACCACCTCGCCATCTACATCTGAGATGGCGGACGACACTCCAGTCACGTACGAGGATCTGACCGAGGAGCTCAAGAAGAAGTATGACGAGGTCAAAGCAATCCTCGAAGCCGACCTCATCGGCTCTTTTCGCAGAACCCGCTCACATGGTATTCACTAAACGACTTGGGCCTCTCCCATCTAAGAACGAGCAAACTGACTCCTCTCGGGAAGAAGACCTCGAGGGGTTAAAAGATGACTGTGAAGGAGAAGAGGACAGATACCACCGCCCAAGGTGGTGCCCTGATGGACTCAGCCGTTCCCAAAGGCGTAGGGTTCAGCGACGGCGTGGCTTGGAGGAAGCCGAAAGATTGTACCTGCACGCGCTAAGGAAGGTGCGGCCTGATCTGGCCGCAGAAGTTCAACGAACCCTGGACGAAGAGGGTCAACCACGAAGGAAAGTATGGCGCCCCAAACGGAGGAAAGCCGGTGATGAGACATCGGTTGGCACAAACGAGATGTAAGCCTCTTTTGAGCAATGCAATCAAGATAGGGGCCAATTCCAGCAATCGCCCCGTATTATCCTTGCTATCCGCTCCGCCTGCGTTCAGCGTCGATCTAACAGGTGACGGAAATCTAGGGTATGGGTTTACATCGGCTTGCGAGCTCGAGGAAATCGGCATTAGTCATGTCTGCAGAGCCGATGTTCAGGTATAGTCCTATCGATAACCGCAGAGCCGATATCTGCAGTAACCTGACAGATTCGGCTCGGGGGGCACATAATCAGATAGACAGACGCATGGGAAATAAAATATTAGGGGCCGATGGAAAATCGGCCAGTAAAAAAAAATGGAGTCATCGACTTCAGAAGATCAAGTTCAGTAAAACATTTGTCTCTGAAGGCCCTACTGAAGAAACGCGCTGTGGGCATGAAGGGCATCAGCACGGATGCGATCCACCTCGGCAATCTCAGCCTCGTCGTCCTCGTCTTTGCCCATCACCAGCTGACTGCTCATGGTACGAATTTCAGCCAGATCGGTCTTCAGATCGGCTGTGAGGCCCTTTGCTTCCTCTTGAGAACGGGCAATAAGGGCTTCCTTGTCTTGGATAAGCTGCTTGGTCACCCTGACCCTCTCTTCAAGTCTCCCCAGTTCCTCGCGTAGGGTCTCGAGTTCGGCGCTATTGGCAGAAGTGTCAGTCTTGGCGTCCAAAGCAGCCTTCTTCTCGTTGAGCCGTTGACACTTGTCTGCAATATCGAATCTCAATGGAAGCTGGGTGTGGCGAAGTTTAATCCTTTGACGAGCCGATTGCACCCTTGACTTGAAGACCGATAGAGTCACAGCTGGCCAAAGCTTCACTTGCAGTGTCATAGGGAGATGGGGCTGGATATCTTCGAGGATGCCTTTGACTTCCTCGGAATTTTCAACCAGAGTCTCAATTGAGGAAGAGAGCAAATCCTTGAGACGCTGGAGTGGACCTTGGACCGTGCTAGGACTGGGCTCTCCACTTGCCTTGGAAGTAGTTGGTTCGATGGATTCTGGATCGAACGTCAGCAAGCTCGAGAGATCATAACCCTGACAAGACAAACAAAATGGGTTTGGCATACAATGAAGAAAGTGATAGAGCCAAGGAAAGGGGGTGTACCTCTCCCAAGGGAGGAGGAGCAGCCGATGTTGTGACAATCGGTTTTTCCATGGACGTGGCCAGGTTAGCCGCTTGATCAGCCACGATCGTCGAGGTGGCTAGGTCTAGTGTGGCGGGCGGCATCAGTACCTCCTCGACGTCCCCACTAGAAGTATCGTTGGCCTGCAAAAGGAAGCAATTAGCCGATCCAAGTGGCGATGGTTTAGCATGAAATACAAACCAGGAAGGTAATTACATTTGAGACCTCCTGGCTTGATGGAGAAGCTCGTGGGTCTTTGCGAGCCCTTTTGACGCATCGACGCTTCACGCGTGACCCTGATTTGATCGAGGTTTGGGGAGCAGGAGGCTCGGGAATCAACCTTTTCTTAGAAGCCGGCGCTGGCGAGCCCGTCTGGCTCTGTGTAGTGGACCTCTCGGAGTTGCCCGAGCTCGAATCCCTTTGGCTGGACTCTGCTTCCCCGCTGGAGTTCTCTTCGGTGGAAGTCTGTAGAGAGAAGTACAAGCATGTTGCAAAAGACGGGGGAAGCAGGTAAATGTGGACAAGGCGCAAGTCAACTTACGTGCAAGCTTTCTTGGGCGGGAGCTTTGCGCTTCAGGGTCTTTCTGGCAGCCACCTTCCTCACTGCCGTCCTCGCCTGAGTTGAGGCTCGGGGGGCAACTGGTACCGAAGATGCTTTACTCTTGGGGGCCGATTTTGGTGAGATCGGCTCACTCTGCATTATGACTTTCTTCAGGGGCGGCGAGCTCTGGCAGAAGAGAACCACTGGGGCCGGAGGAAGGAATTCGAAGGGGGAGCCATCGGCTTGCGTGGGAGCTGGGCCATCTTGTTGCTACCAGAAGATGGAGTCAGGTTACAGACAATCACCAGAAGCCATTGGAAGAAATTTATAAGTAATGGTACCTGGTCTGCAGGGACGTCATACTCGGCATCAAGTTGTCTCAGCAGCGGTCCTAGAGCCCTTCTGAAGGCATGGGTCTTCCACATGGACCACCAAGCCTCGAAATCATCGGTAGTGAAGGTGAAACGGAGGTTGTGGGGAATTGGAATGGCCAAAGCATCAAAGAAGGTATAGCACCTTTGGCCAGTGAGGATGTCAGGCAGTTCAGCTCTGCTTGCTGTCAGGTGGTGTAGGAAGAAGTGTGGAGGCACCTGCCCGAGACCAAGCTGTCGGGCTACTACTATCGGTTGGTAAGACTCATAACCAGGCTTGATGATCCGGTTTGAGGTACTCATGCCAACTGGGAGAAAGCAAGGACGAATCATGATAGAGTACAAATGCCGGGTGCTAGCGTCATCGGCAAAGTTATCCAATCGGAAGGAGACCGGGTTCTCAAAGTTCTCCGATTTAGTATAGGGAAAGAACAGGGGGTTGTCCAAACCTTGGAAGAAAATCTTGAACCACCCTGCTGCTTCCTTAGGGATCAGCCTGCTGCCTGGGAGACCATACAAAGCTTGGCCATAGCTGGTGCATCGGATCTCCTTTCCATTAGCATCTGGGAAGGTGCAGGTGGCCAAGGGTGGGAATTCTGGGATCTGGCTCTGAAAGTACAGCTGAGCCCATAACTGAATGAACCACCAGGGGCCTCCAGTTTTAACTGTCCTTTGAGATAACAGTCTGACAGACATCAGTTGAAGAGATCGATAGACCTCTCCAAGAAACAGTTTGCCGAGGCCAAGTTGAGTGCCTTTGGCAAGTTCATAGGCCAGGGAAAGGTAATTCTTGGTGGGGGCGAGTGATGGGCCACAGAATATGAAGTGCTCCAACCAGAAGTTCAGGAAGGCTGTGTGCTCTCTCTCTGTCACAGGGCCTTTGGTTTTCATATAACGATTGAGGTAGGCACCCCAGCTAGTACACTCTTTTTTGGAGGAAAGGGTGAAAGGAACTTTCGGCAGTTTGAATGCAGAAGGGCTTGGGGATGCAATGTCTAGGCCTGTGATCATGGCCACATCCAGCAGAGTTGGTGTCATAGGGCCATGGCCAAACATGAAACAGTTCAGTGCATCAGACCAGAAATAGCCGATGGTTTTCAGAATATTTTCATTCTTTTCAAGGGGGGACAATGATAAAGACAAGGCATCGGCTATCCCTATGGCTTCCCAGGTAGCATAGTGGGTTTTGGATACTCTATTGTACCATGCCACCCAACCTTCAGGAGGATTAGGCCAGGCTCGCAGGCAGTCGGCCCAGGAAGATAGATCTAAGTTCTGGTTCACGAAGGGGATTCTGTTAGCCTCGCATGAAATTAAGAGGGCGGAACTCTCGGAAGAACGGGGACTGAGGCACATAGAATTTACGAGAGAAGGATGTGGCAGTAAGATGTCTGAAACCTAAAATTAACAACGGAACAGAACATTAACTCAGGTGTTTGCTATTAATCCTAACGTCGATTCGAATGGCGAGAGGAGGTTAAGGATTACCTTCAGACCGGAGACCATGGCGTTGGTATTGGATGATTCCGCCATTGGATGTGCTGTAGAGGTGAGGCGGCGCGGTCGAGATCTGGGATGCGGGTGGCTGTGAGTTGGAACTGCTCAGGCGGCGATTTGGGGATCTGAGTTTGCTTTCTCAGACGGAGGTCGCAGGTTACCGTTTGGAGGGGCAACTGGTTCGGCCTTACTCGTGTTTTTATGGTAGAGATCGATGCGATGCCATCGGCTCTTTTGGGAGATCGTTTGACGTTGACTATTGGCAAAAAGTTGATTGGAAATACTTATTCATTAATAAAAGGAGGGTTTTTACAATGAAGAGCCGATTGCTCAAGAAAGGGGGAACAAAAGAAGAGCCGATTGCTCGAGTACTACTGTTCCTACTCTACTCGCTGCCCTCGTCATCGGCATCGTAGCTGCCGCCGGCGCTGCTTCCGGAGAACTCCTCGTCGCTGCTGCCCCAGCCCTCGGCCGGAGCTTCTTCCTCTTCGTCATCATCATCATCTTCACTGTCCGCCCAAGCGCGGAAGCGCTTCGCCGGCGGGTACCCAGCGGAGGAGGAGGAGTCGTCTTCCTCTTCTTCTTCCTGTTCCACCTCTTCTTCCTCGTCTTCCTCTTCCTCCTCCTTATCGGAGGAAGTAGGGTTCCTCCAGGAGTGGAGGTCATCCTCGCTCTCGCTCTCCAGTTCCCCTTCAATGAGGAGCTGGAGATCAACTTCCCCATCAGTCAGGGGCAGGTCGCCATCTGATCCGACGAGGGTTTCTAGTGGGCCATCTGACACAAAGTTGAAGTCCCACTCTGGCTCTGACATCGGCTCGCTCGAGGAAGAGGATTGGAAAGAGAGGCCGGAGGAAACAGAGGAAGAAGAAGACATTGCTACAGGGAAAGAAGGTTTTTCGGTGCCGATAGCTAGAACAAAAGAGGGGGATGAAGAGGCGAATCGGCCACGCACAGTTAAATAAGGGGGAGCCTGGTGGAGATTTAATACTATTGCAGTTTCCGAGGAGGTGATGTTAAAGTTGTCAAATCTTGCAGAGAAGCTGAGGAGGCAAGGCATCATGATGAAGAATGCTGCGATGGTTCTGTCACGACATGACCCGACGAAGAAAAGCAGAGTGATTTTGGAATTATCAATTCCAAAACCAGGGGGGCATGTGTTATCACCAGAATTTGACCGAGTCAGAGGTGGGCCGCGATCAAGATGGACTTGAAGAATATACATGGAAGAAATACGTGAATCGGCCTTATATGCAAAGTTTGGGCTAGTTTGCCCTTGTATCTGTAACATAGTAGGATACGTGTCGGTTAGTTAGAGTTTGTCTCGCGCACGGTTGGGATTATTCCCACGTTAGAAAGTCTACGGACTATAAATATGTATCTAGGGTTTATGAAATAAACAACAATCACGTTCACCACAAACCAATCTAGGCGCATCGCCAACTCCCTTGCCTCGGGGGTTTCTTCCGGGTAAGCATCATGCCGCCTAGATCGCATCTTGTGATCTAGGCAGTACAAGTTTATTCGTCATCCATGCGTTGCTCGTACTGAAGCCTTTTTGATGGCGAGCAACGTAGTTATCTTAGATGTGTTAGGGTTAGCATTGTTCTTCGTATCATATGCTGTCGTAGTGCAACCCTTAGACATCTAGCCGCCCTTACACCTATCTTAGGTGTAGGGGTGGCACCCCGCTTGATCATTATTCAGTAGATCCGATCCGTTACGGTTGCTCCTTGTTCTTCAAGGATTAGTTTAATATCTGCAATAGTTAGGCCTTACAAAGGGTTGAAGGATCCAGCGGCGCGTAGGGTGTAGTTTGCTAGCCCTAGACAGGATGTTCCGGGGATCAACTTCGTGTTGGTTTTTAGGCCTTGTCTAGGACTGACTTACGAACACCGTACGCGGCCGCGAGGCTCAATCACGAGTAGGATGTTCCGATTATGCGGTGAAAACCCTAAATCGTCGTAGATCGCTTTAGCTTTATTCTGATCAAGCAGGACCACCATATATTCGTACACCTCGTGCGAATCATGGGTGGATCGGCTCTTTGAGCCGATTCACAGGACAACCTGAGAGCCGATCGAGGCTCGTATTTAATGTTTACGTGTATGCCATGCAGGAAACTAAGCGAGGCATCATCCATCACCTTCCTGACCAGGTATAGGTCAGGTGGCACGCCCTTGCACCAGCATCGGACGTGCGTGCCGGAGTCTTTGCGGGCCGTCGCTCGGAGGGACCAGGGCCAGCCGCAGCCCTAAGTTGCTCCCGGCTCTCCTGTGTTGCCCGTCGTTGCTCGCCGGTGGGTTTCTGACCGCAACATTGGGGCACGCGACGGGTCTGCCTCGTCGTCGTTCTTCCCCTTTTTCGCATGCGTCTCTGCCCTTGCTTCGCGCATCTGGCGGTGGAGCATGGCCGCCGGCGACGCAGGAGCTTGCCTGCGGCGTTGTCCCCTCAGCGATGCCAGCCATCGGCGAGACTCCTCATTCTGGGCGAGCCTCGCTTGCTCGCGGGCGAACGCCTTGGCCTGACGCTGAGCGTTCAGCTCATGGAGCTTTTGTCACTCTGTCGCCATGAGGAGGCGTCCCGCCTCCTCCGTGGTCTCCCGCTAGCGTGAGATCTCGACGGCATGCTCGAAGTTGGTGTCGTTGATGAACTTGCGTTGTTCCTCCTTTAGCCTCCGGAAGCGCTGCGCGTTCAAGGAGGTCAGGATCACCACCTGCTCCGGGTCAGCGAGGACCTGCGGCTGCTCGCCCCACTGCGCCGCCTCCTCCGCCGTCTCAGCTTCTGCATCTGCTACGTACGCCTCGTCCCACTCCTCAAACCATGGGTCGACAGAGTCGTTAGAGTTGTATCAATGTCGACGTCGGGCTATGGCTGCGGTGGTGGTTGAAGCGCCGCAGGCGGCGTACGGCCGTTGCGGCCAAGCATCGAGTGCGTCGTATGGAGCCGCCACGTCATTGTTGTGGTGGATATGAGAGAGATAGTGTTGCGGCAGTAGAAATGAGAGGATAGCGCCACGACGGTGGAGGGCTAAATAGGGGTGCCAACTACCCGCACTGCAGCTGAGGCGTCGCATTTACGGCGGCATCTGCGGGTGGACCGATGGTCTCATCGGCGGCCGGCCACGCTTCAGCCGAGGCGTCGTATTTATGATGCACCGTCGTTTCCAACATGAACCGTCGCCTCCTCTCGCTACCAAGGCGGCCCCACTCGCAAAAACAAACGTGCCGCGAGGCGCCAGTGCGCCCGATTCGCGCCCTTCGTGAAGGGGCCAACATGGGGTTGCCGGCGCTTCTATTGGGTTCGAAACCGTGCCGGCACTTTTTGGGGCGTGCCGGTGTGAGCCCAAAAACCACGCCGGCCCCCAAAATGCTATCGGGGCTGCTATCGGGGCCGTCGGTGGAGATGCTCTTAGTTTTGTCTAGATACAAATTTATATAGATATCTTTTAGTTGTAGATAAATCCACAATAAAAAAAGTTTAGAAACTTATTTTTGGCTGGAGGGAGGAGCTACTCCCTCCTAAATTTATGACACTAAATTAATAATATTAGTTTTGTCTTGAAATATCTTCCTAATCTACCAGTTTGGCATCGTATATGTTGCTACTCATTTCTATAAAGTTGGCTAAAATCAAATAAGCAGGTTAACTTAGGGCAAAGCTGGAATTAGACTTATACGCGGACGGAGGGAATACTCTACGTGTTGTAAATTTGACCAATTCGTAAGCAAGATTACAAACTTCTAGAATATTAAACTAATATATTGTGAAAATACATTCTAAGGTAAATCTATTGATGCTTATTTGATACTATAGATGTTCATATTTTTATCTATATTGTGGCTCAAAGTTATATGTTGTTGACTTTTAACAAAAATATAAGCCCTGTTTTATGGAATGAAGGGAGTGCTTTGGAGTGGAGATTTTTGCTGTCGAGCATCAGTGATCACGTTACTTTTAAATAATCAAAAATAATAATATTAACAAGTTACAAAAAATGATTTTTTAGATGTAGCCAATGATTTATCCCCTAAATTAACGTGCAAAGTATCAATTACAAATACTTTGTATTTTAAGCTAGTACAAACAGATGACAAACTAGTGGATCTCAGTATGCATATTTTCAAATCTCCAAGCTTTATCAGATTGTGTATTTTTAAATTTTATCGAATATTGTCATTTTTGTATAGCGCACAATTCAAAAAAGATCCCACTACCATTTTGCATGCTTTTAGGTTACATCACTGGCTATGTTTGGATTTTTTAAAGATGTTTTGAAAGCTCAAAAATGTGAGTTTCATTTAAAAATAAATAAATAACAAGAAGGCAATTATACTATCTCACTATCAATGATACTCCCTCCATTTCCATGCTTCAGGCGTATTTTTTTTTTTCAATTTTTCGTCACAGAATAAGGCGTAGGGTATGGGATTTTACCGGTTACAACAGAAGGCAATTATACTATCTCACTATCAATGATACTCCCTCAATTTCCATGCTTTTGTGTATGGAACTTACACAGTCCAGAGTCCACGTACCGACGTACGTAGATGTTTGCGTTCTCGTCGCAAAATGTAACCTGTTTGTCATTCCACGTACAAGATTGCCTTCTCGCGGACGCGGCAATGCATGCATGAAACCATCTTGGGTCGATGGAAATAGTGGTAGCTGCATGGCATGAAGCTTTGTGAGCTGAGTTGACGTAAGATGGAGACGGTGCGACATCATGCTTTTGTAGTACGAACATGCACGTCTACAATGCGTTGCTATACATGAAATGCATGGGAGTACGTACCGCTGAATAATTTGACGGAGCCCCAACACAGTGGATTGAGTTTGTAAAAGGCAAAAGACGTACTACCACACTGGCAATTGTATTTCGGACGTCCAAAATGTACGGTTGTGTCCGTTCGCGTCGCTCCGCGGGCGCCATGCGGCTTAGCACGATCGTTTGCGTCGGGGGTATCCCAAACTGGTGCGAACGCATTTTTTTAGCGGAGACATCGTCAAGGTCGTTAGCGGCGGTTTAACGTCCCGTCGAGACCTGCCGCCGGTGATTACCGGTTCCCGCGCGACGGTCATTCCCGCGCTTCCCCAACACATTGGCGCGTTTCGCCGGCGTTTCGCGCGCGTGGGAACCGACTTGCGCGGCAAAGCCGTTTTCCGTTCCACCGTGGCAATATATGGTGGACACCGGCGGGGATAACGGGCACACCTCAAGCTAAACTCTAGCATCCATCCATGGCCGAGCACAACCTTCACGGGGATCAGGTTGTTCAGATGTGCCACCAAGCCCACCCGGAAGAGGACGAGTAGCTAGTTGATAACGCGTGAAGCACACGTCTATTGGGAACCCCAAGAGGAAGGTGTGATGCGTACAGCAGCAAGTTTTCCCTCAGTATGAAACCAATGTTATCGAACCAGTAGGAGATGAAGGCCACGTGAAGGTTGTTGGCGGAGGAGTGTAGTGCGGCGCAACACCAGTGATTCCGGCGCCAACGAGGAACCTGCACAACACAATCACAGTACTTTGCCCCAACTTAACAGTGAGGTTGTCAATCTCACCGGCTTGCTGAAAACAAAGGATTAAAAGTATGGTGTGGAGGATGATGTTTGCTTATAGAAAACAACAGAGAACAAAGATTGCAGTAGATTGTATTTCAGATGTAAAAGAATGGACCGAGGTCCACAGTTCACTAGTGGTGTCTCTCCAATAAGAAATAGCATGTTGGGTGAACAAATTACAGTTGGGCAACTGACAAATAGAGATGCACATACATATATCATGATGACTACTATGAGATTTAATCAGGGCATTACGACAAAGTACATAGACCGCTATCCAGCATGCATCTATGCCTAAAAAGTCCACCTTCGGGTTAGCATCTGCACCCCTTCCAGTATTAAGTTGCAAACAACAGACAATTACATTAAGTATGGTGCGTAATGTAATCAACACAAATATCCTTAGACAAAGTATTGATGTTTTATCCCTAGTGGCAACAGCACATCCACAACCTTAGAACTTTCTGTCACTGTCCCAGATTCAATGGAGGCATGAACCCACTATCGAGCATAAATACTCCCTCTTGGAGTTACAAGTATCAACTTGGCCAGAGCCTCTACTAGCAACGGAGAGCATGCAAGAACATAAACAACACATATATGATAGATTGATAATCAACTTGACATAGTATTCAATATTCATCGGATCCCAACAAACACAACATGTAGCATTACAAATAGACGATCTTGATCATGATAGGCAGCTCACAAGATCTAAACATGATAGCACAATGAGGAGAAGACAACCATCTAGCTACTGCTATGGACCCATAGTCCAAGAATGAACTACTCACGCATCAGTCCGGAGGCGGGCATGGTGATGTAGAGCCCTCCGGTGATGATTCCCCTCTCCGGCAGGGTGCCGGAGGCGATCTCCTGAATTCCCCGAGATGTGATTGGTGGCGGCGGCGTCTCTGGAACTTTTTCCGTATCGTGGCTCTCGGTAAAAGGGTTTTCGCGACGGAGGGATTTTATAGGCGAAGGGGCAGAGTCGGGAGGTGCCCGAGGGGCCCACACCATACGGCGGCGCGGGCCCCTCCTTGGCCACGCCGCCTTGTGGTGTCGCCACCTCGTGGCCCCACTTCGTATCTCCTTCGGTCTTCTGGAAACTCCGTGGAAAAAATAAGACCCTGGGCGTTTGTTTCGTCCAATTCCGAGAATATTTCCTGTGTAGGATTTCTGAAACCAAAAACAGCATAAAACTGGAACTGGCGCTTCGGCATCTCGTTAATAGATAGTGCCGGAAAATGCATATAAATGATGTAAAGTGTGTATAAAACATGTGAGTATTATCATAAAACTAGCATGGAACATAAGAAATTATAGATATGTTTGAGACGTATCAAGCATCCCCAAGCTTAGTTCCTACTCGCCCTCGAGTAGGTAAACGATAACAAGGATAATTTCTGAAGTGACATGCTGCTATCATAATCTTGATCAATACTATTGTAAGCATATGAAGTGAATGAAGTGATTCGAAGCAATGGTAAAGAGAATGATTAAATAACTGAATCATATAGCAAAGACTTTTCATGAATAGTACTTTCAAGACAAGCATCAATAAGACTTGCATAGGAGTTAACTCATAAAGCAATAGATTCTTAGTAGAAAGTTTTGAAGCAACACAAAGGAAGATATAAGTTTCAGCAGTTGCTTTCAACTTGTAACATGTATATCTCATGGATAATTGTCAACACAAACTAATATGATGAATGCAAATAAGCAAATATGTAGGAATCAATGCACACAGTTGACACAAGTGTTTGCTTCTAAGATAGAAAGAAGTAGGTAAACTGACTCAACATAAAGTAAAAGAATGGCCCTTCGCAGACGGAAGCATGGATTACAATTTTTGTGCTAGAGCTTTTATTTTGAAAACATAGAAACAATTTTGTCAACGGTAGTAATAATTCATATGTATTATGCATAAGACATCTTATAAGTTGCAAGCCTCATGCATAGATTACCAATAGTGCTCGCACCTTGTCCTAATTAGCTTGGATTTACATGGATTATCATTGCATAACATATGTTTCAACCAAGTGTCACAAAGGGGTACCTCTATGCCGCCTGTACAAAGGTCCAAGGAGATAGATCGCATTTGATTTCTCGTTTTTGATAAATCTCAACTAAGGACATCCATACCGGGACAACATAGAAAACAGATAATGGACTCCTCTTTAATGCATAAGCATTCAACAACAGATTATATTCTCATAAGAGATTGATGATTAATGTCCAAACTGAAACTTCCACCATGATCCATGGCTTTAGTTAGCGGCCCAATGTTCTTCTCTAACAATATGCATACTCAAACCATTTGATCATGATAAATCTCCCTTACTTCAGACAAGACGAACATGCATAGCAACTCACATGATATTCAACAAAGGTGTAATAGTTGATGTCGTCCCCAGAAACATGGTTACCGCTAAAGAAGCAACTTATAAGAAATAAGATACATAAGCTACATATTCAATACCACAATAGTTTTTAAGCTATTTTCCCATGAGCTATATATTGCAAAGGCAAGGAATGAAATTTTAAAGGTAGCACTCAAGTAATTTACTTTGGAATGGCAGAGAAATACCACATAGTAGGTAGGTATGGTGGACACAAATGGCATAGGTTTTGGCTCGAGGATTTGGATGCACGAGAAGTATTCCCTCTCAGTACAAGGCTTTGGCTAGCAAGGTTGTTTGAAGCAAACACAAGTATGAATCGGTACAACAAAACTTACATAAGAACATATTGCAAGCATTATAAGACTCTACACTGTCTTCCTTGTTGTTCAAACACTTCACTAGAAAATATCTAGACTTTAGAGAGACCAATCATGCAAACAAAATTTCAACAAGCTCTATGGTAGTTCTTCATTAATAGGTGCAAAGTACATGATGCAAGAGCTTAAACATGATCTATTTGAGCACAACAATTGCCAAGTATCAAATTATTCAAGACAATATACCAATTACCACATGAAGCATTTTTTGTTTCCAACCAAATAGCAATCAACGAAGCAGTTTCAACCTTCGCCATGAACATTAAAAGTAAAGCTAAGACCACCAGTGTTCATATGAAACAGCGGAGCGTGTCTTTCTCCCACACAAAGAATGCTAGGATCCGAGTTTATTCAAACAAAAACAAAAATAAAAGCAAACAGACGCTCCAAGTAAAGCACATAAGATGTGACGGAATAAAAATATAGTTTCACTAGAGGTGACCTGATAAGTTGTCGATGAAGAAGGGGATGCCTTGGGCATCCCCAAGCTTAGATGCTTGAGTCTTCTTGAAATATGCAGGGATGAACCACGGGGGCATCCCCAAGCTTAGACTTTTCACTCTTCTTGATCATATTGTATCATCCTCCTCTCTTGATCCTTGAAAACTTCCTCCACACCAAACTCAAAACAAACTCATTAGAGAGTTAGTGCATAATCAAAAATTCACATATTCAGAGGTCACATAATCATTCTTAACACTTCTGGACATTGCCCAAAGCTACTGAAAGTTAATGGAACAAAGAAATCCATTCAACATAGCAAAAGAGGCAATGCGAAATAAAAGGCAAAATCTGTCAAAACAGAACAGTCCGTAAAGACGAATTTTTTAGAGGTACTTAACAGGCTCAGATGAAAAAGCTCAAAACTAATGAAAGTTGCGTACATATCTGAGGATTACGCACGTAAATTGGCAGATTTTTTTGATTCTTCTACAGAGAGATCTACGCAAATTTGTGACAGGTAGAAATCTGTTTCTGCGCAGCAATCCAAATCTAGTATCAACTTTACTATTAGAGACTTTACTTGGCACAACAATGCAATAAAGTAAAGATAAGGAGAGGTTGTTACAGTATTAACAACTTCCAAGACTCAACAAAACAGTAGTAAAAACATACATGGGTTATCTCCCAAGAAGTGCTTTTCTTTAACGCCTTTCAGCTAGGCGCAGAAAGTGTGAATCAAGTATTATCGAGAGATGAAGTATCAACATCATAATTTGTTCTAATAATAAAATCAAAAGGTAACTTCATTCTCTTTCTAGGGAAGTGTTCCATACCTTTCTTGAGAGGAAATTGATACTTAATATTCCCTTCCTTCATATCAATAATAGCACCAACAGTTCGAAGAAAAGGTCTTCCCAAAATAATGGGACAAGATGCATTGCATTCAATATCCAACAAAATCAACGGCGACAAGGTTATTGTTAACCGTAATGCGAACATTATCAATCCTCCCCAAAGGTTTCTTTATAGAATGATCAGCAAGATTAACATCCAAATAACAATTTTTCAATGGTGGCAAGTCAAGCATATCATAGAGTTTCTTAGGCATAACAGAGATACTTGCACCAAGATCACATAAAGCATTACAATCAAAATCATTGACTTTCATCTTAATGATGGGCTCCCAACCATCTTCCAACTTCCTAGGAATAGAAGCTTCAAGTTTTAATTTCTCTTCTCTAGCTTTAATGAGAGATTTGTAATATGTTTTGTAAAGGCCAAATTTATGGCACTAGCATTAGGACTTCTAGCAAGTTTTTGTAAGAACTTTATAACTTCAGAGATATGAAAATCATCAAAATCTAAACCATTATGATCTACAACAATGGGATCATTGTCCCCAATATTTTGAAAAATTTCAGCAGTTTTATCACAAACAGTTTCAGCAGTTTTAGCAGTTTCAGGCAGTTTTGTATGCTTTGCATTAGGAGTACAAACATTGCCAACACCAATTATTTTACCATTGATAGTAGGAGGTTTAGCAACATGTGAATCATCAACATTACTATTGGTGGTAATAGTCCAAACTTTAGCTACATTATCTTTAGCAAGTTTTTCTTTTTCTTCTCTTTCCCACCTAGCATGCAATTCAGCCATCAATCTAATATTTTCATTAATTCGAACTTGGATAGCGTTTGCTGTAGCAAATGAATTAATATCTTTAGTTTCATTAGGCATAGCTTTCAACTTTAAAAGATCAACATCAGCAGCAAGACTATCAACCTTAGAAGCAAGAATATCAATTTTACCAAGCTTTTCTTCAACAGATTTGTTAAAAGCAGTTTGTGTACTAATAAATTCTTTAAGCATGGCTTCAAGACCAGAGGGTACACTCATATTATTGTTGTAAGAATTACCATAAGAATTACCATAACCATTACCATTATTAGAAGGATATGGCCTATAGTTGTTACCAGAATTATTCCTATAAGCATTGTTGTTGAAATTATTACTTTTAATGAAGTTCACATCAACATTCTCTTCTTGAGCAACCAATGAAGCTAAAGGAACATTATTAGGATCAACATTAGATCTACCATTCACAAGCATAGACATAATCACATCAATCTTAACACTCAAGGAGGAGGTTTCTTCAACAAAATTTACCTTCTTACCTTGTGGAGTCCTTTCCGTGTGCCATTCAGAGTAATTTATCATCATATCATCAAGAAGCTTTGTTGCGGCGCCTAAGGTGATGGACATAAAAGTACCTCCAGCAGCTGAATCCAATAGGTTCCGCGAAGAAAAATTAGTCCTGCATAAAAGGTTTGGATGATCATCCAGGTAGTTAGTCCATGGGTAGGGCAATTCTTCACCAAAGATTTCATTCTTTCCCATGCTTGGGCAACATGTTCATTATCCAATTGCTTAAAATTCATTATGCTACTTCTCAAAGATATAATTTTAGCAGGAGGATAATATCTACCAATGAAAGCATCTTTACATTTAGTCCATGAATCAATACTATTCTTAGGCAAAGATAGCAACCAATCTTTAGCTCTTCCTCCTAAGGAGAAAGGAAACAATTTCAGTTTTATAATGTCTCCATCTATATCCTTATACTTTTGCATTTCACAAAGTTCAACAAAATTATTAAGATGGGCAGCAACATCATCAGAACTAACACCAGAAAATTGCTCTCTCATAACAAGATTTAGTAAAGCAGGTTTAATTTCATGGAATTCTGCTGTAGTAGCAGGTGGAGCAATAGGAGTGCATATAAAATCATTATTATTGGTGCTGGTGAAATCACACAACTTAGTGTTTTCAGGAGTATTCATTTTAACAGTAATAAAGACAAGTAAAGCAAACTAAATAAAGTAAAGTAAAACAAGTAACTATTTTTTTGTGTTTTTGATATAGAGATAGCAAACAAGACAAATGAAATAAAGTAAAGTAACTAATTTTTTTGTGTTTTTGATATAAAGAAAGCACACAAAACAGAAAATAAAATAAAGTAAAATAAGACAATAAACAAAGTAAAGAGATTGGATGTGAGAGACTCCCCTTGCAGCGTGTCTTGATCTCCCCGGCAACGGCGCCAGAAAAAGAGCTTGATAACGCGTGAAGCACCCGTCCGTTGGGAACCCCAAGAGGAAGGTGTGATGCGTACAGCAGCAAGTTTTCCCTCAGTATGAAACCAAGGTTATCGAACCAGTAGGAGATGAAGGCCACGTGAAGGTTGTTGGCGGAGGAGTGTAGTGCGGCGCAACACCAGGGATTCCGGCGCCAACGTGGAACCTGCACAACACAATCACAGTACTTTGCCCCAACTTAACAGTGAGGTTGTCAATCTCACCGGCTTGCTGAAAACAAAGGATTAAACGTATGGTGTGGAGAATGATGTTTGCTTGTAGAAAACAACAGAGAACAGAGATTGCAGTAGATTGTATTTCAGATGTAAAAGAATGGACCGGCTCCACAGTTCACTAGTGGTGTCTCTCCAATAAGAAATAGCATGTTGGGTGAACAAATTACAGTTGGGCAATTGACAAATAGAGATGCACGTACATATATCATGATGACTACTATGAGATTTAATCAGGGCATTACGACAAAGTACATAGACCGCTATCCAGCATGCATCTATGCCTAAAAAGTCCACCTTCGGGTTAGCATCCGCACCCCTTCCAGTATTAAGTTGCAAACAATAGACAATTGCATTAAGTATGGTGCGTAATGTAATCAACACAAATATCCTTAGACAAAGCATTGATGTTTTATCCCTAGTGGCAACAGCACATCCACAACCTTAGAACTTTCTGTCACTGTCCCAGATTCAATGGAGGCATGAACCCACTATTGAGCATAAATACTCCCTCTTGGAGTTACAAGTATCAACTTGGCCAGAGCCTCTACTAGCAACGGAGAGCATGCAAGAACATAAACAACACATATATGATAGATTGATAATCAACTTGACATAGTATTCAATATTCATCGGATCCCAACAAACACAACATGTAGCATTACAAATAGACGATCTTGATCATGATAGGCAGCTCACAAGATCTAAACATGATAGCACAATGAGGAGAAGACAACCATCTAGCTACTGCTATGGACCCATAGTCCAAGGATGAACTACTCACGCATCAGTCGGAGGCAGGCATGGTGATGTAGAGCCCTCCGGTGATGATTCCCCTCTCCGGCAGGGTGCCGGAGGAGATCTCCTGAATCCCCCGAGATGGGATTGGCGGTGGCGGCGTCTCTGGAACTTTTTCCGTATCGTGGCTCTCGATAATAGGGTTTTCGCGACGGAGGGATTTTATAGGCGAAGGGGCAGAGTCGGGAGGTGCCCGAGGGGCCCACACCATAGGGCGGCACGGGCCCCTCCTTGGCCGCGCCGCCTTGTGGTGTCGCCACCTCGTGGCCCCACTTCGTATCTCTTTCGGTCTTCTGGAAACTCTGTGGAAAAATAAGACCCTGGGCGTTCGTTTCGTCCAATTCCGAGAATATTTCCTGTGTAGGATTTCTGAAACCAAAAACAGCACAAAACAGGAACTGACGCTTCGGCATCTCGTTAATAGGTTAGTGCCGGAAAATGCATATAAATGATGTAAAGTGTGTATAAAACATGTGAGTATTATCATAAAACTAGCATGGAACATAAGAAATTATAGATACGTTTGAGATGTATCACTAGTCGCCGACGCGTTTCAGGCCGAGCAGCTGGACCTAGAGGCGGCGGAGGCGGCAGAGCGCGCGCCAGGGCGTGAGCTCCTTGCGGCGGCCAGGGTAGAAATTGCCGACGCCAGGGCAGCGCTCGTGGAGGCGCGGGCGGCCCCTCCGGCGGCCCCACCCGCGGACGCCGTCATCCACGACATCGCCGGCGACCAACAGGTTCTGCTCGCGTCCTTTGAGACCCTAGCTGAGGACGCCCTGCGCCATCAGGCTTAGGCAGCGGAGGAGGAAGCCCATAGCTATGCGGTCGCCATGGCTCGGGGGTACATGTGCTCCGACCTGGATTCGCTCAGGCGGAGGGGCCCTTCTCCCGCGCGGGTCGAGCAGGAGAACCGGTAGCTGGCGGCAGCCATCACCTCAGGGACGAAGCGGTTGCGGAGGAGGCTAGGGACAAGGCCCACTACCACGCCCAGATGGCGGCGTTGCAGGCGGCGGATGCGTAGGCGGCCCATGAGGTGGTAGCGGAGGCGGTCTCTCCTCTGTGGCCAGGAGAGTCATGTGGGTCTCCTGTGTGGCCGAGGTCCTCGAACGCCGCATGCGGCAGGATGAGGTGTCTGATCGCCGGCGTGCGCTGTGAAGCACTCGCGCTTCGACGACGGCGCCGGCCCCTCCGGCGGCCAGTAGTAGGCAGCGCGACTGCGAGTAACCCCGACCGTGGTAGGCCGCGCGATGGCAAGTACGTACAGCCGTTGTAGTTTTAGGTTAACTCGACTAACCATCTCTCTAAAGATGGTCCTTTTGGCCAATCAATAGTAATGAAGGAATTTTTTGGTTACCTAGTCACTGCCTACCGGGCCCACATGCAACCAACAAGGTCACTTTTCGCGACCGCGCAGCGTCCACGGAGACGCAACCTCGCACATATTTGGGCCAAGTTTACGTCGCAACGGACGATCCGATCATTTTGCGTCGCCCCGTTGGAGCAGTGCTAGAGGCATTTTCGGTCTTCGCGAACACTAACGTTCGCTCAGCGTCCCTTTGGGTCACCCCGTTGAAGATGTCCTCAGCGGCCGATCGAGGCAACAGTTCGCTCCAGCTTCCTTGTCACGCCAACAGTGCAGATCGATCCAGCCTCATGCATGTATATGTGCACATCGAATACTAGAGCAGAAATAGAGAGCAGTTCTTACTGCTACGTATGATATAGAGGTACCTTCTTTTGCCTCTCATGCAAGAGAAATGATTTTCTCCTCGATTAATTATATGCTTTAAGATTTGTGTCACACTCTTCCGTCCAATGTTGTTAAATTTTATCCTGTTTCAGTTTGATCCAACATATTGAAGGGCAATGAAAGCGAAGAATTGTGATTACATGTGAAGGGAATATGCTCGAGAGGCAATAATAAAGTGGTTATTATCTTATTCCATGTTTATAATAGATGTTTATTCCTCTTGCTAGAATTGTATTAACTGCAAACATTAATACATGTGTGTTTAATAAAAAAGAAAGGGTTCCTAGTAAAGCCTCTCTTTTAACTAGCTCATTGATTCACTGATGATCAAGGTTTTCTGGTCATGAATATTGGATGTTGTTAATAACGGGGTCACGTCATTAGAAAAATGATGTGATGAACACACATCCAAGTAGGTATATCATGCGATCAAGTCATCAAGTTTTAGTGCTATATCAAACTCATACGAAGTAGTTCTAATCCTTAGACCATGAGATCATGTTAATCATTGATACCAGAAGAATACTTTGATGATATCAAACTTCACTTCGTAACAAGGTGATTATAAAGGTTGATTTGGGTATTTATGAAAGTGTTATTTGTGGCTCATGGATTATGAGTAGAATTTATCCGACCCGATAACAAGTTGGGCCCTTCTCGGTGATATTGCATTGACATCGCTTGCAAGCATGTGACTAGGCCACATGAATGCCTGATCACAGAACGAGTAAAGAGACTTGTCGGGAACGAGATCGAACTAGGTATGGTATACCAAATGATCGGATCTCGGACAAGTAATAATATCCCGAGACAAAAGAAATTAACTATGTTCGTTAATAGTTCACACGATCACTAGTTCATCGTCGAGTAAGTGGGAGTCAACATTGATTTCTAGATCTCGCTGATGATTATTAATCGGAGAGGAGTCTCGATTATGTCCACATTATTCACAAACCGGAAGGTGACACACTTAAGGTTCGCTATCGTTTTTGAGTGGATACGATACTCCGATCGAATTATAGGACATCATAGGGGTTGTTTCAAAAAAGTACAAAAAATGTTTCAGCATATCAAAATAACTCAAGGGGGTATTTGTTAATGTTTGCTAATTGATTGAATTAAGAAATATTAAATAAATAAAAATGCTATATTAGTGTGGATTTTAATTAAGATGAATGTCATGCAGAATTAAAATGGAATGAATGGGAGTTACCACCATGAAGAGGGACATGAAGAGGAGGAGGAACTCCTCCAAGCTTGGGCCAGCGCACCCCCTAGGGGGCTGCCCCTTCCTGTCCTATAAAAGGAGCCTCTCTCATCCCTCTCCACACACACTTGATCCCTCCTTTCTTCCCATAGTTGTTGCTTCACCATCGACATTTCTTAGCGAGTCTCTGTCAAAATATTAGTTCGCAATTCATACACTTAGTTGAAGTGTGTGCTGGAGTGTCCGGCGGATCCCTTCTTCCGCTGCCCCGTGCTTGTGACGGTAAAGCACACGTCCGTTGGGAACCCCAAGAGGAAGGTATGATGAGTACAACTGCGAGTTTTCCCTCAGTAAGAAACCAAGGTTATCAAACCAGTAGGAGATGAAGATCACGTGAAGGTTGTTGATGAAGGAGTGTACTGCGGCGCAACACCGGGGATTCCGGTGCCAATGTGGAACCTGCACAACACAATCAAACTACTTTGCCCCAACTTAACAGTGAGGTTGTCAATCTCACCGGCTTGCTGAAAACAAAGGATTAAACGTATGGTGTGCAAAATGATGTTTGCTTGCAGAGAACAAAAGAGAACAATGATTGCAGTAGGTTGTATTTCAGATGTAAAAGAATGGACCGGGGTCCACAGTTCACTAGTGGTGTCTATCCAATAAGATAAATAACATGTTGGGTACACAAATTACAGTTGGGCAATTGACAAATAGAGAGGGCATAACAATGCACATACATATCATGATGACTACTATGAAATTTACTTAGGCATTACGACAAAGAACATAGACCGCCATTCAGCATGCATCTATGCCTAAAAAGTCCACCTTCGGGTTAGCATCCGCACCCCTTCCAGTATTAAGTTGCAAACAACAGACAATTGCATTAAGTACTGTGCGTAATGTAAACAATACAAATATCCTTAGACAAAGCATTGATGTTTTATCCCTAGTGGCAACAGCACATCCACAACCTTAGGGGTTGCTGTCACTCCCCCAGATTCAATGGAGACATGAACCCACTATCTAGCATAAATACCCCCTCTTGGAGTCACAAGTATCAACTTGGCCAGAGCCTCTACTAGCAACGGAGAGCATGCAAGATCATAAATAACATATATGATAGATCAATAATCAACTTGACATAGTATTTCATATTCATCAGATCCCAACAAACACAACATGTAGCATTACAAATAGATGATCTTGATCATGATAGGCAGCTCACAAGATCTAAACATGATAGCACAAGAGGAGAAGACAACCATCTAGCTACTGCTATGGACCCGTAGTCCAAGGATGAACTACTCACGCATCAGTCCGGAGGCGGGCATGGTGATGTAGAGCACTTCGGTGATGATTCCCCTCTCTGGCAGGGTGCCGGAGGAGATCTCCTGAACCCCCCGAGTTAGGGTTGACGGTGGCGGCGTCTCTGGAACTGTTCTGGTATTCTGGCTCCCGGTGTTAGGGTTTTCAGGGACGAAGGAATAAATAGGCGAAGGGGCAGAGTCGGGGGAGCCAGGGGCTCCCTCCCCATATGTCGGCGCGGAGGGCCCCACGGCCGCGCCGCCCTATGGTGTGGGCCCCCTGCTGTCCTTCCTCGACTCTTCTTCAGTCTTCTGGAACACTTCGTGGAAAATAGGGCCGTGGGCTTTTGTTTCGTCCAATTCGGAGAATATTTGTAAACTAGCTTTTCTGAAATCAAAAACAGCAGAAAACAGGAACTGGCACTGCGGCATCTTGTTAATAGGTTAGTCCCAGAAAATGCATAAAAACATTATAAAGTGTGAATAAAACATGGGTATTGTCATAAACTAGCATGGAACATAAGAAATTATAGATACGTTGGAGACGTATCAAGCATCCCCAAGCTTAGTTTCTACTCGCCCTCGAGTAGGTAAACGATAAAAAGAATAATTTCTGAAGTGACATGCTACCAACATAATCTTGATCAACACTATTGTAAAGCATATGAGATGAATGAAGTGACTCAAAGTAATGGTCTATAGTTTGCTTAACAAAAAGATAATGACTAAACAACTGAATCATATAGCAAAAACTTTTCATGAATAGTACTTTCAAGACAAGCATCAAAAAGTCTTGCATAAGAGTTAACTCATAAAGCAATAGATTCAAAGTAAAAGGCGTTGAAGCAACACAAAGGATGATTAAGTTTCAGCAATTGCTTTCAACTTGTAACATGTATATCTCATGGATAGTTGTCAACATAAAGTAATATAACAAGTGCAATAAGTAAATATGTAAGAATCAGTGCACACAGTTGACACAAGTGTTTGCTTCTAAGATAGAAAGAAGTAGGTAAACTAACTCAACATAAAGTAAAAGAAAGGCCCTTCGCAGAGGGAAGCAGGGATTAAATCATGTGCTAGAGCTTTTCAAGTTTTGAAATCATATAGAGAGCATAATAATAAAGTTTTGAGAGGTGTTTGTTGTTGTCAACGAATGGTAGTGGGCACTCTAACCCCCTTGTCAAACAGACTTTCAAAGAGCGGCTCTCATGAAGGACGTTATCTCTACCAGCAAGGTAGATCATCCCTTTTCTCTTTTGTTTACACATGTATTTTAGTTTTATTTATAGATGACACTCCTCCCAACCTTTTGCTTTCACAAACCATGGCTAACCGAATCCTCGGGTGCCTTCCAACATTTCACATACCATGGAGGAGTGTCTATTGCAAAATTAAGTTGCTTACTGATAAATCAGGGTAAAACATGTGAAGAGAATTATTAATGAAAGTTAATTAATTTGGGCTGGGCACCCCGTTGCCAGCTCTTTTTGCAAAATTATTGGATAAGCGGATGTATATGCCACTAGTCCATTGATACGTCTCAAACGTATCTATAATTTCTTATGTTCCATGCTACTTTTATGATGATACTCACATGTTTTATACACATTATATGTCATTATTATGCATTTTCCGGCACTAACCTATTGACGAGATGCCGAAGAGCCGATTCTTTGTTTCTGCTGTTTTTGGTTTCAGAAATCCTAGTAAGGAAATATTCTCGAAATTGGACGAAATCAACGCCCAGGGGCTTATTTTTCCACGAAGCTTCCAGAAGTCCGAAAGGGAAACGAAGAGGGGCCACGAGGCGACGCCACACTAGGGCGGCGCGGCCCAGGTCCTGGCCATGCGGCCCTGTTGTGTGGGTCCCTCGTGACGCCCCCTGACCTACCTCTTCGCCTACTTAAAGCCTTCGTCGCGAAACCCCCAGTACCGATAGCCACGATACGGAAAACCTTCCAGAGACGCCGCCGCCAATCCCATCTCGGGGGATTCAGGAGATCGCCTCCGGCACCCTGCCGGAGAGGGGAATCATCTCCCGGAGGACTCTTCATCGCCATGATCGCCTCCGGATCGATGTGTGAGTAGTTCACCCCTGGACTATGGGTCCATAGCAGTAGCTAGATGGTCGTCTTCTCCTAATTGTGCTATCATGTTCGATCTTGTGAGCTGCCTATCATGATCAAGATCGTCTATTTGTAATCCTACATGTTGTGTTTGTTGGGATCCGATGGATATTGAATACTATTTCAAGTTGATTATCAATCTATCGTATGAGTTGTTTATGTTCTTGCATGCTCTCCGTTGCTAGTAGAGGCTCTGGCCAAGTTGATACTTGTAACTCCAAGAGGGAGTATTTATGCTCGATAGTGGGTTCATGCCTCCATTAAATCTGGGACAGTGACAGAAAGTTCTAAGGTTGTGGATGTGCTGTTGCCACTAGGGATAAAACATCGATGCTTTGTCTAAGGATATTTGTGTTGATTACATTTCGCACCATACTTAATGCAATTGTCTGTTGCTTGCAACTTAATACCGGAAGGGGTTCGGATGATAACCTGAAAGTGGACTATTTAGGCATAGATGCATGCTGGATAGCGGTCTATGTACTTTGTCGTAATGCCCTGATTAAATCTCATAGTACTCATCATGATATATGTATGTGCATTGTTATGCCTTCTTTATTTGTCAATTGCCCAACTGTAATTTGTTCACCCAACATGCTATTTATCTTATGGGAGAGACACCACTAGTGAACTGTGGACCCCGGTCCATTCTTTACATCTGAAATACAATCTACTGCAATTGTTCTTTACTGTTCTTCGCAAACAAACATCATCTTCCACTCGATACGTTTAATCCTTTGTTTTCAGCAAGCCGGTGAGATTGACAACCTCACTGTTACGTTGGGGCAAAGTACTTTGATTGTGTTGTGCAGGTTCCACATTGGCGCCGGTTTCACTGGTGTTGCGCCGCACTACATTCCTCCACCAACAACCCTCACGTGCTTCTTGGCTCCTACTGGTTCGATAACCTCGGTTTCTTTCTGAGGGAAAACTTGCTGCTGTACGCATCACACCTTCCTCTTGGGGTTCCCAACGGACGTGTGCTTCACGCGTTATCAAGCTCTTTTTCTGGCGCCGTTGCCGGGGAGATCAAGACACGCTGCAAGGGGAGTCTCCACTTCCAATCTGTTTACTTTGTTTTTTGTTTTGCTTTATTTTATTTACTACTTTGTTTGCTGCACTAAAACAAAACACACAAAAAATTAGTTGCTTGCTTTACTTTATTTACTATCTTGTTTGCGTTCTCTATATTAAAAACACAAAAAAATTAGTTACTTGCATTTACTTTATTTACCTTTTGTTTATTTCATCATGTTTCCTCCTAAGTACACTCTAAAATACATACCGGTAGGCCGAGGGTCTATAATTGGAAGAGATAATATAGAAGATTTTTTCACTCATGTTAGTACAGCTGAAGATTTTGAAGATAGACACTTGGTAGAACTTGCTCCTACTTATGAAATTGCTGCTGCCTCTTTAGTACACATATGTTTCTTACACTCTCTGATATGGAGTAAGGAGAAAAGAAAGATTTTGTCTTAGAAACCCTTCTTAAAGAATTTGGTGGTGTAGCAAGAGAGGCTAGAAAAGTCTTTATTAAATATAAGATGCTTGGTTCTTACACCAACTTTGCTAGTACCCTTGAAAAGATGGACATTGATAGAATAAATTACACTAATAATGTTAATGATGGAGGGGATATTAAGACATCAATACCTTGCAAGCTCGTAGAAATGTTCGAGGCACTAGAAAAGAATTATGATTGGATTGTTCGTGAAAATTTGTTTGATGAGAATAGCAAGCCTAAGAGTAATGAAAAAGGAGCCTCTGAAACTTACATAGATAAGATAACATGCATTGTTGAGGAAACTCCCAACACCCCTGGTAATGATGTTGATGCTTCATCTCTTGATAATACTTGATTCACACTTTCTGCGCCTAGCTGAAAGGCGTTAAAGAAAAGCGCTTATGGGAGACAACCCATGATTTTATTACAGCACTTTTGTTTTATATTTGAGTTTTGGAAGTTGTTACTACTGTAGCAACCTCTCCTTATCTTTATTTTATTGCATTGTTGTGCCAAGTAAAGTCTTTGATAGTAAAGTCAATACTAGATTTGGATTACTACGCAGAAACAGATTTCTTGCTGTCACGAATCTGGGCAGGGTTCTCTGTAGGTAACTCAGAAAAATCCGCAAATTTACGTGCGTGATCCTCAGATATGTACGCAACTTTCATTCAATTTGAGAATGTTCATCTGAGCAAGTTAAGTGCCCCTGGAAAATTCGTCTTTACGGACTGTTCTGTTTTGACAGATTCTGCCTTTTATTTCGCATTGCCTGTTTTGCTATATTTGATGGATTTCTTTGTTCCATTAACTTTCAGTAGCTGTGTGCAATGTCCAGAAGTGTTAAGAATGATTATGTCACCTCTGAATATGTGAATTTTTGATTATGCACTAACCCTCTAATGAGTTTGTTTTGAGTTTGGTGTGGAGGAAGTTTTCAAGGGTCAAGAGAGGAGGATGATACAATATGATCAAGAAGAGTGAAAAGTCTAAGCTTGGGGATGCCCCCGTGGTTCATCCCTGCATATTTCAAGAAGACTCAAGCATCTAAGCTCGGGGATGCCCAAGGCATCCCCTTCTTCATCGACAACATTATCAGGTTCCTCTTGTGAAACTATATTTTTATTCAGTCACATCTGATGTGCTTTACGTGGAGCGTCTGTTTGCTTTTGTTTTCGTTTTTGTTTGAATAAAATCGGATCCTAGCATTCTTTATATGGGAGAGAGACACGCTCCGTTGTTTCGTATGAACACATATGTTCTTAGCTTTATTCTTAATGTTCATTGCGAAGGTTGAACTACTTCGTTCATTGATATATGGTTGGAAACGGAAAATGCCGCATGTGGTAAATGGTATAATGTCTTGAATAATTTGATACTTGGCAATTGTTATGCTCATATAGATCATGTTTAAGCTCTTGCATCATGTACTTTGCACCTATTAATGAAGAACTACATAGAGCTTGTTGAAATTTGGTTTGCATGATTGGTCTCTCTGAGGTCTAGATATTTTCTGGTTAAGGTGTTTGAACAACAAGGAAGACAGTGTAGAGTCTTATAATGCTTGCAATATGTTCTTATGTAAGTTTTGCTGTACCGGTTCATACTTGTGTTTGCTTCAAATAACCTTGCTAGCCAAAGCCTTGTACTGAGAGGGAATACTTCTCGTGCATCCAAAACCTTGAGCCAACACCTATGCCATTTGTGTCCACCATACCTACCTACTACATGGTATTTCCTGCCATTCCAAGTAAATACTTCATGTGCTACCTTTAAACAATTCAAAATTTATTACCTCATTTTTGTGTCAATGTTTTATAGCTCATGAGGAAGTATGTGGTGTTTTATCTTTCGATCTTGTCATTTACTTCGGACAGACTTTCACCAATGGACTAGTGGCTCATCCGCTTATCCAATAATTTTGCAAAAAGAGCCGGCAACGGGGTTCCCAGCCCCGACTAATAAACTTGCATTAATAATTCTCTTCACATGCTTTGCCCTGATCAATCAGTGAGCAACTTAATTTTGCAAAAAGAAAAAGAAAAGAAAAATATATAGACACTCCTCCATGGTATGAGATTGTTGGAAGGCACCCGAGGATTCGGTTAGCCATGGCTTGAGAAAGGAAAGGTGGGGAGGAGTGTCATCCATAAATAATAAATGCATGTGTAAACAAAAGAGAAGAGGGATGATCTACCATGGTGGTAGAAATAACGTCCTTCATGGGAGCCGCTCTTGAAAGCCTGGTTGATAAGGTAGTTAGAGTACCCACTACCATTCGTTGACAACAACAAACACCTCTCAAAACTTTACTTTTATGCTCTCTATATGATTTCAAAACTTGAAAAGCTCTAGCACGTGATTTAATCCCTGCTTCCCTCTGCGAAGGGCCATTATTTTACCTTATTGTTGAGTCAGTTTACCTATTTCCTTCCATCTTAGAAGCAAACACTTGTGTTAATTGCTTATTTGCATTCATCATATTACTTTGTGTTGACAATTATCCATGAGATATACATGTTGAAGTTGAAAGCAACCGCTGAAACTTATATCTTCCTTTGTGTTGCTTCAAAGCTTTCTACTAAGAATTTATTGCCTTATGAGTTAACTCCTATGCAAGTCTTATCGATGCTTGTCTTGAAAGTACTATTCATGAAAAGTCTTTGCTATATGATTCAGTTGTTTAATCATTGTCTTTACCATTGCTTCGAATCACTTCATTCACCTCATATGCTTTACGATAGTATTGATCAAGATTATGATAGCATGTCACTTCAGAAATTATCATTGTTATCGTTTACCTACTCGAGGGCGAGTAGGAACTAAGCTTGGGGATGCTTGATACGTCTCAAACGTATCTATAATTTCTTATGTTCCATGCTACTTTTATGATGATACTCACATGTTTTATACACATTATATGTCATTATTATGCATTTTCCGGCACTAACCTATTGACGAGATGCCGAAGAGCCAGTTGCTGTTTTCTGCTGTTTTTGGTTTCAGAAATCCTAGTATGGAAATATTCTCGGAATTGGGGAAATCAACGCCCAGGGGCTTATTTTTCCACGAAGCTTCCAGAAGTCTGAAAGGGAAACGAAGAGGGGCCACGAGGCGACGCCACACTAGGGCGGCGCGGCCCAGGTCCTGGCCGCGCGGCCCTGTTGTGTGGGTCCCTCGTGACGCCCCCTGACCTACCTCTTCGCCTACTTAAAGCCTTCGTCGCGAAATCCCCAGTACCGATAGCCACGATACGGAAAACCTTCCAGAGACGCCGCCGCCGCCAATCCCATCTCGGGGGATTCAGGAGATCGCCTCCGGCACCCTGCCGGAGAGGGGAATCATCTCCCGGTGGACTCTTCATCGCCATGATCGCCTCCGGATCGATGTGTGAGTAGTTCACCCCTGGACTATGGGTACATAGCAGTAGCTAGATGGTCGTCTTCTCCTAATTGTGCTATCATGTTCGATCTTGTGAGCTGCCTATCATGATCAAGATCGTCTATTTGTAATCCTACATGTTGTGTTTGTTGGGATCCGATGGATATTGAATACTATGTCAAGTTGATTATCAATCTATCATATGAGTTGTTTATGTTCTTGCATGCTCTCCGTTGCTAGTAGAGGCTCTGGCCAAGTTGATACTTGTAACTCCAAGAGGGAGTATTTATGCTCGATAGTGGGTTCATGCCTCCATTAAATCTGGGACAGTGACAGAAAGTTCTAAGGTTGTGGATGTGCTGTTGCCACTAGGGATAAAACATCGATGCTTTGTCTAAGGATATTTGTGTTGATTACATTACGCACCATACTTAATGCAATTGTCTGTTGCTTGCAACTTAATACCGGAAGGGGTTCGGATGATAACCTGAAAGTGGACTATTTAGGCATAGATGCATGGTGGATAGCGGTCTATGTACTTTGTCGTAATGCCCTGATTAAATCTCATAGTACTCATCATGATATATGTATGTGCATTGTTATGCCTTCTTTATTTGTCAATTGCCCAACTGTAATTTGTTCACCCAACATGCTATTTATCTTATGGGAGAGACACCACTAGTGAACTGTGGACCCCGGTCCATTCTTTACATCTGAAATACAATCTACTGCAATTGTTCTTTACTGTTCTTCGCAAACAAACATCATCTTCCACTCGATATGTTTAATCCTTTGTTTTCACCAAGCCGGTGAGATTGACAACCTCACTGTTATGTTGGGGTAAAGTACTTTGATTGTGTTGTGCAGGTTCCACGTTGGCACCGGTTTCACTGGTGTTGCGCCGCACTACATTCCTCCACCAACAACCTTCACGTGCTTCTTGGCTCCTACTGGTTCGATAACCTCGGTTTCTTTCTGAGGGAAAACTTGCTGCTGTACGCATCACACCTTCCTCTTGGGGTTCCCAACGGACGTGTGCTTCACACGTTATCATCGATTGGTGAAAGTCTGCCCAACAAGATTGAAAGATAAAACACCACATACTTCCTCATGAGCTATAAAACATTGACACAAATAAGGAGTAATAAAGTTTTGAATTGTTTAAAGGTAGCACATGAATTATTTACTTGGAATGGCAGAAAAATACCACATAGTAGGCAGTTATGGTGGACACAAATGGCATAGGTTTTGGCTCAAGGTTTTGGATGCACGAGAAGCATTCCCTCTCAGTACAAGGCTTTGGCTAGCAAGGTTGTTTGAAGCAAACACAAGTATAAACTGGTACAACAAAACTTACATAAGAACATATTGCAAGCATTATAAGACTCTACACTATCTTCCTTGTTGCTCAAACACTTTTACCAGAAAATATCTAGACCTTAGAGAGACCAATCATGCAAACCAAATTTCTACGGTAGTTCTCCACTAATAGATTTAAACTACATGATGCAAGAGCTTAAGCATGATCTATTTGAGAGCTCAAAACAATTGCCAAGTATCAAATTATTCAAGACAATATACCAATTACCACATGAAGCATTTTCTGTTTCCAACCAAATGTCAATAAGTGTTGCGGCTTTCAGCTTTCGCCACGAACATGAAATATAAAAGGAAGAACACAAGTGTTCAAATGAAAAAGCGGAGCGTGTCTCTCTCCAACACAATCATGTTAGGATCTGATTTATTAAGAAAACTTAAAATAACAAGCAAAAAAAAAGCACACAGACGCTCCAAGTAAAGCACATAAGATGTGACGGAATTAAAATATAGTTTCACTAGAGGTGACCTGATAAGTTGTCGATGAAGAAGGGGATGCCTTGGGCATCCCCAAGCTTAGACGCTTGAGTCTTCTTGAAATATGCAGGGATGAACCACGGGGGCATCCCCAAGCTTAGACTTTTCACTCTTCTTGATCATATTATATCATCCTCCTCTCTTGATCCTTGAAAACTTCCTTCACACCAAACTCAAAGCAATCTCATTAGAGGGTTAGTGCATAATAAAAAATTCACATGTTCAGCAAGGACACAATCATTCCCAACACTTCTGGACATTACCCAAGGCTACTGAAATTTAATGGAGCAAAGAAATCCACTTAAACACAGTAAAAGAGGTAATGCGAAATAAAAGATAGAATCTGTCAAAACAGAATAGTCCGTAAAGACGAATTTTTTCGAGGAACTTAAAATGCTCAGATGGAAAAGCTCCAGTTGAATGAAAGTTGCGTACATATCTGAGGATTACTCATGAATTTTTTCAGGATTTTACGAGTTTCCTACAGAGAGAAAAACTCAAATTCGTGACAGCTAAAAATCTGTTTCTGCGCAGAAATCCAAATCTAGTATCAACTTTCTATCAAAGAATTTACTTGGCACAACAATGCAAGAAAATAAAGATACAAAGGTATTGCTACAGTAGTAACAAGCACCTTGACTCAAATATAAAACAAAAATTACAGAAATAAAATAATGGGTTGTCTCCCATAAGCGCTTTTCTTTAACGCCTTTCAGCTAGGCGCAGAAAGTGAAAATCAAGTAACATCAAGAGAAAAAGCATTAACATTATTACCAAGGGCTTTATGCCTACCCCTCTTACTCTTATTCTTACTCTTTGGTCTAGGGAATACATGACCGCATCCGGGTGTAGAGGTAAAATTTAGAGTGCCTTTTCCCACATCTACGGTTGCTCCCAAGAGTTTCAGCATGGATCTTCCAAGTGTGATTTGTCCTGTCCCTACACATTCAATAACGAGATAATCAGTGGATACCGTTCTTCCAAGAAAGGTTGTGAACACACCTTCAGCTATCCCCTTAGGAATTATAACAGAATTATCAGCAAGAGTTATTCCTTCTCCACCTTCAGTAAGTCCCCAAAGTTTCAAAGATTCATAAATACTTTTAGGCATAAGGCAAAACTCAGACATAATATCACAACGGGCATAAAAAGTTTCACCACAAATAGCAACCTTAATAGTAGGGACCCACATTGAAGGTTCAAAGTTTACTGGAATATAATCATAATATTCACGAATGTCATGCAAAATTCAAATGGAATATTAGTGTGGATTTTAATTAAGATGAATGTCATGCGGAATCAAAATGGAATGAATGGGAGTTACTGATACGTCTCAAACGTATCTATAATTTCTTATGTTCCATACTACTTTTATGATGATACTCACATGTTTTATACAAACTTTATGTCATTATTATGCATTTTCCGGCACTAACCTATTGACAAGATGCCGAAGAGCCAGTTGATGTTTTCTGCTATTTTTGGTTTCAGAAATCCTACAAAGGAAATATTCTCGGAATTGGACGAAATCAACGCCCAGGGTCTTATTTTTCCACGAAGCTTCTAGAAGACCGAAAGGATCACGAAGTGGGGCGACGAGGCGCCGCCACACTAGGGCTGCGCGGCCTAGGGGGGCCCGCGCCGCCCTAGCATGTGGGGCCCCTGTCAGCCCACCGACTCCGCCCTTCCGCCTACTTAAAGCCTTCATCGCGAAACCCCCAGTACCGACAGCCACGATACAGAAAACATTACTGTGACGCCGCCGCCAATCCCATCTCGGGGGATTCAAGAGATCGCCTCCGGCACCCTGCCGGAGAGGGGAATCATCTCCCGGAGGGCTCTTCATCGCCATGATCGCCTCCGGATCGATGTGTGAGTAGTTCACCCCTGGACTATGGGTCCATAGCAGTAGCTAGATGGTTGTCTTCTCCTCATTGTGCCATCATGTTAGATCTTGTGAGCTGCCTATCATGATCAAGATCATCTATTTGTAATGCTACATGTTGTGTTTGTTGGGATCCGATGAATATTGAATACTATGTCAAGTTGATTATCAATCTATCATATATGTGTTGTTTATGTTCTTGCATGCTCTCCGTTGCTAGTAGAGGCTCTGGCCAAGTTGATACTTGTAACTCCAAGAGGGAGTATTTATGCTCGATAGTGGGTTCATGCCTCCATTGAATGCAGGACGTGTGAGAAAGTTCTAAGGTTGTGGATGTGCTGTTGCCACTAGGGATAAAACATCGATGCTTTGTCTAAGGATATTTGTGTTGATTACATTACGCACCATACTTAATGCAATTGTCTGTTGTTTGCAACTTAATACTGGAAGGGGTTCGGATGATAACCTGAAGGTGGACTATTTAGGCATAGATGCATGCTGGATAGCGGTCTATGTACTTTGTCGTAATGCCCTGATGAAATCTCATAGTAGTCATCATGATATATGTATGTTAATCTCTATTTGTCAATTGCCCAACTGTAATTTGTTCACCCAACATGCTAGTTATCTTATCGGAGAGACACCACTAGTGAACTGTGGACCCCGGTCCATTCTTTACATCTGAAATACAATCTACTGCAATACTTGTTCTTTACTGTTCTTCGCAAACAAACATCATCTTCCACACTATACGGTTAATCCTTTGTTTACAGCAAGCCGGTGAGATTGACAACCTCACTGTTACATTGGGGCAAAGTACTTTGATTGTGTAGTGCAGGTTACACGTTGGCGCCGGAATCCCTGGTGTTGCGCCGCACTACACTCCTTCACCAACAACCTTCACGTGCTCCTTGACTCCTACTGGTTCGATAACCTTGGTTTCTTACTGAGGGAAACTTGCTACTGTACGCATCACACCTTCCTCTTGGGGTTCCCAACGGACGTGTGTAACTGCACGCATCAAGCTAAATTTCTGGCGCCGTTGCCGGGGAGATCAAGACACGCTGCAAGGGGAGTCTCTCACATCCAATCTCTTTACTTTGTTTTTGTCTTGCTTTACTTTACTTTATTTACTGCTTTGTTTGCTTCCTACATCAAAAACACAAAAAAATTAGTTGCTAGTTTTACTTATTTACTGTCTTGTTTGCGTTCTCTATACTAAAAACACAAAAAAATTAGTTATTTGTATTTACTTTATTTAGTTTGCTTTATTTACTACTGTTAAAATGAATACTCCTGAAAACACTAAGTTGTGTGACTTCACTAGCACCAATAATAATGATTTCCTATGCACACCTATTGCTCCACCTGCTACTACAGCAGAATTTTTTGAAATGAAACCTGCTTTACTAAATCTTGTTATGAGAGAGCAATTTTCTGGTGTTAGTTCTGATGATGCTGCTGCCCATCTTAATAATTTTGTTGAACTTTGTGAAATGCAAAAGTATAAGGATGTAGATGGTGATATTGTAAAACTGAAATTGTTTCCTTTCTCATTAAGAGGAAGAGCTAAAGATTGGTTGCTATCTTTGCCTAATAATAGTATTGATTCATGGACTAAATGTAAAGATGCTTTCATTGGTAGATATTATCCTCCTGCTAAAATTATATCTTTGAGAAGTAGCATAATGAATTTTAAGCAATTGGATAATGAACATGTTGCTCAAGCATGGGAAAGAATGAAATCTTTGGTAAAGAATTGCCCAACCCATGGACTAACTACTTGGATGATCATCCAAACCTTTTATGCAGGACTGAATTTTTCTTCGCGGAACTTATTGGATTCAGCTGCTGGAGGTACTTTTATGTCCATCACCTTGGGTGCGGCCACAAAGCTTCTTGATGATATGATGATAAATTACTCTGAATGGCACACTGAGAGGGCTCCACAAGGTAAAAAGGTAAATTCTGTTGAAGAAACCTCCTCCTTGAGTGATAAGATTGATGTGATTATGTCTATGCTTGTGAATGGTAGATCTAATGTTGATCCTAATAATGTTCCTTTAGCTTCATTGGTTGCTCAAGAAGAGAATGTTGATGTGAATTTCATTAAAAGTAACAATTTCAACAACAATGCTTATAGGAATAATTCTGGTAACAACTATATGCCATATCCTTCTAATAATGGTAATGGTTATGGTAATTCTTATGGTAATTCTGACAACAATAATAGGAGTGTACCCTCTGTTCTTGAAGCCATGCTTAAAGAATTTATTAGTACACAAACTGCTTTTAACAAATCTGTTGAGGAAAAGCTTGATAAAATTGATATTCTTGCTTCTAAGGTTGATAGACTTGCCTCTGATGTTGATCTTTTAAAATTGAAAGTTATGCCTAATAAGGATAATGATAATAAAATTGTTACTATAGCAAACGCCATACAAGTTCGAATTAATGAAAATATTAGATTGATGGCTGAATTGCATGCTAGGTGGGAAAGAGAAGAAAACGAAAAACTAGCTAAAGAGAATAATGTAGCTAAAGTTTGGACTATTACCACCACTAGTAATGTTGATGCCTCACATGTTGCTAAACCTCCTACTATCAATGGTAAAATAATTGGTGTTGGCAATGTTTCTACTCCTAGTACAAAGCGTACAAAACTGCCTGAAACTGCTAAAACTGATGAAACTGCTTGTGATAAAACTGCCGAAATTTTTCAAAATATTGGGGACAATGATCCCATTGCTGTAGATCATAATGATTTAGATTTTGATGATTGTCATATCTCTGAAGTTATAAAGTTCTTACAAAAACTTGCTAGAAGTCCTAATGCTAGTGCTATAAATTTAGCCTTTACAAAACATATTACAAATGCTCTCATTAAAGCTAGAGAAGAGAAATTAAAACTTGAAGCTTCTATTCCTAGGAAGTTGGAAGATGGTTGGGAGCCCATCATTAAGATGAAAGTAAATGATTTTGATTGTAATGCTTTATGTGATCTTGGTGCAAGTATCTCTGTTACGCCTAAGAAACTCTATGATATGCTTGACTTGCCACCATTGAAAAATTGTTATTTGGATGTTAATCTTGCTGATCATTCTATAAAGAAACCTTTGGGGAGGATTGATAATGTTCGCATTACGGTTAACAATAACCTTGTCCCCGTTGATTTTGTTGTCTTGGATATTGAATGCAATGCATCTTGTCCCATAATTTTGGGAAGACCTTTTCTTCGAACTGTTGGTGCTATTATTGATATGAAGGAAGGTAATATTAAGTATCAATTTCCTCTTAAGAAAGGTATGGAACACTTCCCTAGAAAGAGAATGAAGTTGCCTTTTTATTCTATTATTAGAACAAATTATGATGTTGATGCTTCATCTCTCGATAATACTTGATTCACACTTTCTGCGCCTAGCTGAAAGGCGTTAAAGAAAAGCGCTTATGGGAGACAACCCATCATTTTACTACAGCACTTTTGTTTTATATTTGAGTCTTGGAAGTTGTTACTACTGTAGCAACCTCTCCTTATCTTTATTTTATTGCATTGTTGTGCCAAGTAAAGTCTTTGATAGTAATGTTGATACTAGATTTGGATTACTGCGTAGAAACAGATTTCTTACTGTCACGAAATTGAGCAGCCCCGTCTGTAGATAACTCGTACAATTCTGCTACTTTATGTGCGTGATCCTCAGATATGTACGCAACTTTCATTCAATTTGAGCTTTTTCATCTGAGCAAGTTAAGTGCCCCAGAAAAATTCGTCTTTACAGACTGTTCTGTTTTGACAGATTCTGCCTTTTATTTCGCATTGCCTCTTTTGCTATGTTTGATGGATTTCTTTGTTCCATTAACTTTCAGTAGCTTTGTGCAATGTCCAGAAGTGTTAAGAATGATTATGTCACCTCTGAATATGTGAATTTTTTATTATGCACTAACCCTCTAATGAGTTTGTTTTGAGTTTGGTGTGGAGGAATTTTTCAAGGATCAAGAGAGGAGGATGATACAATATGATCAAGAAGAGTGAACAGTCTAAGCTTGAGGATGTCCCCGTGGTTCATCCCTGCATATTTCAAGAAGACTCAAGCATCTAATGTAACATCCCAACCTTGTGTTTATAGATAAATGAGTACTCATGAGCATTGCATGCATATAGTTTGCATTTGAGTAAAGTTTGCATCAAAAGTTTAATAAAACCTCACATATGCAAATTTCTTCTGTATTTCTTTCTCATTCAAATCTTGCAAGTTTTCAAAAGTAAGCAACATGACTTGTTGTTATTCAATAAGGGCATGTGTGTTTATTATTTCTCTGGCAAAATTGAGTTTCAAATAAAATTCAAACAGATTTGAAAAGAGAAACAAAAACCAGAAAAAATAGAGAGAGAGAAACCTCTTCTCCCTCTCCCTGGGCTCAGCCCACTTCCCTTCCCCTCTTTTCTCTCCCTGGCCGCAGCCCAAATCGGCCCAGCCGAACCCACCGCAGCCCAAACCATCCCCGAAATCTTTCCAGGGGGTTTTCTGGAAAATGCCCTTCTTCCCCGCCGTTCCAAGCAGGAGCTGGCGCACGGCCGGCCATCCGATGCTCCGGCCGGCCCAGATGCTCCCCGCCACCCCCGGCGAGCTACAAATAGCGCGCCACCGCCACCCTAAACCCTAACCCCTGCTTTTCCCCCTCTCCCGCGCTCTCCCGAGCCCCAAGCAACCCTAACCCTAGCCTACTGCCGGCGCCCGCTCGCCGTCGATTAGCCGCCGGCGAGGTTCCCCGGCCTTTGCCGACCCCTCCACGAGCTTCGCGGTGAGCTGCTGCTCCTCCCCGTCCCCTCAGCTCGCCCTCTCTCGCCCTGTAGCGCCGCCGCACCGCACCACCTGCCCCGGCCGCCGCCGCCCATGGCTGCCAGCCATGCTCCGGCGACTATTCGCGGGCGGCGCCACCTCCTTCAGGTTCCCCGCGCCGCCCCGCTGCTTTTCCCCATGCGCGCGCGGCTCAATCGCGGCCGAATCGGCTGATTGCAACCTGGCCGAGCTTCTCTGAGAGCTCATGGCCATGCTGACGTCAGCATGACGCCATAATTGCCTTTTTCCATTTTCTTTATTTCTTTTCTGTATTTTCTGTAAATGGAAAAATAATGACACGTTTAGAAAGAATAAAATTATGACATGTGGGTCCAACTTTTATTATTTTTATATAATTTTCAGAAATTGTTTTAAAATGAATTAAACTTTGGAAATTCATAAGTAATTCATTTTAAATCAGAAAAATGCAAATAATATATCAAAATGTTCAGAAAAACAAATCCTATTTGTTTATCCATGTTTCATACATGCTTGAACCAATTAAATATGAGCCCTAGTAGAAACCCTAAATCGACCCCATCTCATATGTCGGGATTCGATGCCGAACCCCTCTAAATTCCATCGATGCACCTAGGGTTACACAAACCCCTTTAATATGAAATGTCATCATATTGTATGTGCATTGCATTGTACCATTCTTGATTGTGCTCTTCCTTTCCGGTATTTGGTTCTTATCGATAGGGACCGAACGCGAACCTGAGATCAGCGCCACCGAAGAGCAGCACCCGAACAACGAGGGACAAGGCAAGCCCTAACCTGGTTCATATATGGTTTCAAAATGCTTTACTTATGGTTCTTACATATTGCATCCGCTTCAAATATGTTTTATCGGCAGTTGTAGATATCCTATGTGTGCATATTCCATCCTTGTAGCCTAGAGTTCCTTATCCACCGCTCCCAGCAAAACTAGGTCTGAGCTTGTTCGCATCGCTAGAGCCATATATGTGTTATGCTTAGCCATCACTACTAGGAAAAGCCTTATAGCAGCACTCCTTACCGCCGGCGAGTATGGATAGAAGATGCCGGCGGTAATGCCTTACAGGGGTGCCTAACTCTACCGCCGGCGAGTTTGAATGGAGGTCGCCGGGGGTGCGTGGGTTACCGCCGGCGAGTAGGGCACGAAGGTGCCGGTGATATGATGGGCTGCGGGGTCCCCGTTGGGCCTGGACTTACCGCCGGCGGTTTAGGCCCAAAGCGCCGGGGGTAGAAGGCTCTGCCGCCGGCGAACCCGAATAGACGATGCCGGGGGTAATGAGTCGCAGGGTGGGCCACCCAGCGGCCACCCATCCTGCACTTACCGCCGGCGGTTTAGCCCCAAAAGCGCCGGGGGTAATGTTCCCTACCGCTGGCAACTTCATTCGTAGGTGCCGGCGGTAACCTGGGCCATGCCATTAAGACGACCAGCCACCTATCACCACCTTCACACACTCATATGTGATGGCAAATCAACCCAAGCACTTGTTAGCTCATTCCCCCACCCATTTTAGCTATTTCAACCAATAAAATATGATGTATTCTAGCAAATCATGCACTACTTAGCCCCTCTAGCATGATTTGCATAATCTAGATCTAGATCTATCTCCTCCCACCACCTTTTCCACTAGATCTAGCTAGATCTCTCCATTTCTTAGATCTCTAGATCTCTCAAGCATTAAAGTCGACGTGTGGCGTCTCTCCGGTGCATTTGGACGTCGCGTCAACTAATAGGTACATAACTAAATGAGTGGAATGTTCATGTGTTGGCGAAAATTCGCGGTTATATCACTAGTGGTGGCAAAAGGCGTGGTTCCATATATGTAAATGCATTGTTTTGCATTTGTTTACGCGTGCAGGAACATTGAGTTGCCAATGTTTTGCCGGAATGTTGATTAACTTCCGTTCCGGCGAATTTTGGAACTCCAGCATGACAATATTTAGCAAAGGTCATGCCGAATTTTTTCCGTGAAAACCGAGACGGTGGTGTAATCAATTATCTTGTCTTGTAGGCGGCGATGGTCATCGCGATGAGGGAAAGCATCGTGGATAGATACGTGGAACGCGCGACGGCCGACATGTATCGAAAAAAGCGAAAGGATATAATGTGTCCTTGTCGAAGATGCAAGCTAGGATCGTTGTTTGACCCCTTCTCAGGCATACTGAATCAACACCTCCTCAGGTATAGTTTCATGGAGGGGCATACTCAGTGGATGAGTGATGATGGAGATAATGATATCGATGGTGATGATGATGGAGATGATGATGGTGGAGATGATGATAACGAAGTTGATGGAGAGGATGCCCCACACGACAATGGAGACGAGGTTGAAGAGGATGGCACACACGTTGATGGTGATCAAGAAGGCCGGGAAGAACATGCGGCCGACGAGGACATGAGCAGAAATACCCCGCTAACCGCGGCCGTGTAGGACTGTCATGTTCAAGAACTTCTTCTCAGCAACACATCGACCGACCCCAAAATCGCTGGTAGACGGAAGGCTAAGCTGGATCAACTCGAGGTAGACTCGAGAACTCCGTTGTACGATGCAGCTCATGGGACGGAGGAGAGCCGTCTGAGATACGCTCACGATATTATGGAGATGAAGGCAAAGCACAAATGGACGGACACAAGCGTGGACGAACTCTTCGGATACTTGAAGATCCACTTTCCTAAAGATAACACGTGTGCCGGTAGCCTACAGGAGGCCAAGAAAATCGTGTGCCCTCTCGATTTACCGCACCACAAATACCACGCATGCATCAGTGACTGCGTAATATATCGGAACGAGCATGCCAATCTCGATACATGCCCACAGTGTGGCGAATCTCGATACAAGAGAGGGACAAGAAAATCTCCTCGAAAAGTTGTGTGGTACTTCCCGCTCACGCCCCGTCTGCAGCGGTACTTCGTGGACCCCAAGGAAGCAAAGCTCATGCGCTAGCACGCGGAAAGAAAGGAGGCGGTGATGCGTGATGTAGAACGGGTTGAAAACCCAGTGCTAACACACCCTTCGGATGCAAGCCAGTGGAAAACATTAGACGATGAGTATTACGAAGAATTCGGGAAAGAACCAAGGAACATCAGGTTGGGTGCGAGCACCGACGGACTCAATCCGTTTGGGAACCAAAGCAGCAAGAACAGCACCTGGCCCGTGTTTGTATGGATGTACAACCTCCCTCCATGGCTATGCCTGAAGAAGAAGTACATACACATGAGTATGCTAATCCAAGGGCCGACGCAGCCAGGGAGCGATATCAACTGTATCTGGAGCTATTGAAGGAGGAGCTAGTCACTCTGTGGGAGGAAGGGATAGAAATTTGGGACGCCTACGGACAAGAAACTTTCCGTATGAAAGCCGCAGTATTGACGACGGTGCAGGACTATCTTGGATACGGATATATCGCGTGCCAGGTGTGCCACAGACACAAGGCATGTGTGAGGTGCATGGAAAAGACGCCATTTTTACAGCTGGGTAAGGATCCCGGGTCTTCAAAAACCGTCTACATGAGGCATCGAATGTGGCTTCCCAAGAATGACCCGTGGAGGAAGCGTGGAGACCTGTTCAATGGGAAGGATGAGGTCGAGGGACCTCCACCTAGGCGAAGCGGCGAAGAGATAGATACTATGTTGAAAAACTGGAAAGACTGCCCTCCGGCGGGTAAGATAAAGATCCAGAAGCGGAAGAAAGGAGACAAGAGAAAGAAAAAGGAACCCAGGCCGCTCTTGGGGGTATGGAAAAGGAGGTCCGTGTTTTGGGACTTGCCGTACTGGAAGATCCTCGGTACGCCTCATAGCCTTGATGTCATGCATATCACGAAGAACGTGTGCGAGAGCTTGCTTGGCACTGTGCTCAACATGCCGGAGAGGACCAAAGACGGGTCGAAAGCAAGACACGACCTGATGGCCCTTGATATCAGAAAAGAGCTTCATTTCGCCCAGGTTGACCAGGAAACTGAGGAGGAGGAGACGGATGGTCGCAAACGCAAAAGGGTGGCCAAGCAGCGCGAAACTCCTCGCCCCTCCTGCTTCACTCTAAATCCCGATGAGCTCGAACAATTCTTCAAGTGCCTACTAGAAGTCAAATTTCCCCTAGGCTACGTGGGGCTGATACGCAGATGGCTGGACCCGACGAAAAATATCTTCAGCGGGATGAAGTCTCATGAATGTCATGTCATGATGACGCAGATACTTCCGGTTGCTATCCGAGGGATAATGGAACCGCACGTTCGTGCGACGCTGACTGACCTGTGTAACGTCTTCGACGTCATCACTTGAAAGTCGATAACCGTCAAGAAACTCGGGAGGCTGCAGGAAGAGATCGTCACCATCCTATGCGAGATGGAGATGTACTTCCCGCCCGCATTCTTTGACATCATGGTCCATCTGCTGGTGCATATAGTGGACGATATCGAGGATCTTGGGCCCGCGTTCCTTCACAACATGATGGCGTTAGAAAGAATGAACGGCTTCATCAAAGAATACGTTCGTAACAGGGCACATCCGGATGGAAGCATCGTCCAGGGCTTTCTCACCGAGGAGTGCATCTCTTTCTGCAAGAATTATTTAAACGAGGACGACCCACATCCGGTTGGATTGCCCGCCAACAAGCACCTCGGCAGATTCGAGGGAGTAGGCCACAACGCTGGCAGGAGGGAGCTCGACGCGGATCAAGATGATAGGAGAACAGACTTTAACAGGGCCCACTTAGTAGCACTACAGCACATGAACGAGGTAGAGCCTTGGGTGGATCAGCACAAACATGATCAAGAGCAGGGCTGACAAGCCGATGACGGAACAAGAGGTATTTAGAGCGCACAACTCCTCTTTCGCGAGCTGGTTCAAAGACCAGATTGATGCCAATCCCCCACCAATGGCAAGCGACGTAGACAAAATGATATTGGCCTTGTCTTATGGGCCCGCCCCCAACCTCATGACTTATCAGAAATACGACATCAACGGTTACACATTCTCCACAGAGGAGAGAGACAAAAAAAGCGACTATCAGAACTCGGGTGTGACGATGGAATCGTACACGGGTGAAGAGAAGAAAAGGTACTACGGAAGGATCGAGGAAATCTGGGAGCTCGACTACGTCGGGGAGAAGCTACCGATGTTTCGTGTCAGATGGGCTACGGACGTCACAAAAGAAGATGCGTATGTCACCACCATGAGATCGCCCCCAAATCCAAGACCAAGAACCCCACCGCGCAAAATGAGCCTTGGGTATTGGCTAAGCACGTCGAGCAATGCTTCTTCATAACTGACCCGTCAAGGCCCAGCCGTGTTGTCGTAAGGAGAGGAAAAAGGCCCTCGTCGGAATGGATGGAGTTGCCGACGAGCAAGACTTCGACGGCCTCGTCGGAGACCCAATGATGGAAGAACCCGATGAAGACGATAGAACCTACACACTAAGAAGAAGAAGGACGACGCTACCTAGGTCAATTGTTCCTCCGTACACAAGGAGTCGCGACGATACCGGTGGGGTCACAAGGACCAAGCGGAAGGGACTTTGAAGTCATTTGTGTATTTATAATAATTATCTCTCGAACAACCATTTGTCCTTCTCAAGTGTATCCTAAATTTATGTCTTGGTTTTTTATCGGATGTCGCCGAAGGGACTTTGAAGTCATTCAAGAATTAAAATCCTAAATTTATGTCTTGCAATTTATCCTTCATTGGTTTATTTTATCGGATGTTGCCAAAGGACTTTACAATTTATCTAAATAACTAGAAACAATAAAAAAAAGATCTTAAGAAAAGAAAAAAGGGTGCCTTTTTTGCACCCACAGGGATTCGAACCCTGGGTGCTTCGGCTGTGCAGAACCGACTGCAACCACTGCATTAGCGAATCATTTTTGTATAATGAACCTGGTTCACAGTATTAATGGTGTCACATGTTATCCCCGGCGAATTGGTAGATTTCGCCGGTGGTAAATGCACGTGGGCCCACCTGTTAGTGGCTCAAATGTTACCGCCGGCGTTTACGGCAAAACGCCGGGGGTAAAGCGTGCATGACTTAGTCGTTTGGTGGCCGCGCGTTGTTCCCCCCAAATCAACCTGCCGCCGTCGCCGCCTCCCCCAAATCCCCTGCCGCCGTCGTCGATTCGCCGTCGCCGCGCGCCTCCCCCAAATCCCCCACCGCACGCATCTCCTGCCTGCCGCCGTCGTCGATCCATCGCCGTCGCCCTCGATCCATCGCCCTCCATTTCCCTCGATCCGTCGCCGTCTCCCTCGATCCGTCGCCATCGCCGTCGCCTCCCGCCTCAGCAACAACAAGGTGAGCCTCTCCCCTGCCTTCCTCTCCTCCTGTTCTTATCACTCTTCCTCACCTCTCCGTGATGGCCTCCAGCCTGCAGCAGCTCAATCCCCCGCCTCTCTAGCACGCCGACCAGGTGCAGATCGATCGCCAACCACCGCAGGGACCGCCTCTCCAGCACGCCGACCAGGTGCAGATCAAGCTCAAGCCCGTCTTCAGCGCTCACTCGTCCAGAAGCTCGATCAAGGTCCGTTCCCCGGCTCTCCCCCGATTGCTTGCTTGTCGATGATTGCTTGTTGTGTGTGTTCATGCCAGTACGCTAGTATAGTCTGCACAGCACTGCATTGCTGTAATCGATGCCATGGTAATCGATGATTGCTTGTTAACATTGCGCCATGAACAATGCCATGGTTACTACATTTACTACTTTAGTTCATCTATCCTACTACATTACCTCAGTATGTGTCCTACTACTACTTGCAGAATGACTATACCTAGATGAAGAATGTAACCATTTTTTAACTCAATGCTAGAATAGGGAATACAGTACATGTGTGCAAGCAGATCAAGCTATAAGCAGGCAACATAAGTAAATAGGCTGTGGTTGTTTGTTGCTTTACTGGTAAATCAAAGTTGGCATGCAAGCATTTGGGGTCTTCTTTTTGGCTGTGATTGTTTGTCCCTGTGAGCTAATATGGTGAAGAATAGTTAAGATATAATATGGTGAGCTAATATGGTGAAGAATATATAATATGGTGAAGCATAGTTAACATAATTTTACCTTGCAACAGTGAAAGAGGATGAATTTTTAGTTTAATACTCTTTCCCTGTGAGCTAATATGGTGAAGAATAGTTAAGATATAAAACACATATATTAAAAACAGGGGTCCATCCTTAACAATTCACATAGCACATAATTTACTGGCTGTAGCATTTAAGATGCTTATTTGGAATCAATATTCATATGTCTCATTTCTATATGTGGAGACTAAGTGTTGAATTTTCTGAATTCCAGACCGCCGCCGTCGACATCAACCTCAATCTCGTCTGCTGCCGCCTCCCCAAGACCGCCGCTGTCGTCAGCAACCTCAAGGTCGTCTGCAGGTGTGTTGCATATATGCTGTGAAATGGCATATAAATGCTGTGAAATGAGCTGAGTGTATCCTATGCATCTCTATGCTGTGAAATCTCTTTGCAGGTACACATTGAGTGTCCATATTTCGCCGGAATGTCGATTAACTTCCGTTCCGGCGAATTTCGGGCACTCCAGCATGACCATTTTTAGCAAAGGTCATGCCGAATTTTCGCCGTGGATTTCCACCTAGTAGTGTTCAGATGGATTAGAATAGCAGGTCAATCAAACTAAGCTAGTAATACATCACAAAGGAATTAAACGGGAGATTCAGTTTAACACACAATACTGGCAAACCTGCAAATTGCATCATATATATCAAAGTAGGGAATAAAAGCAAGACTACAGGATGTGGTACCAGCAATTCTGAGTCTATTGGTTGTATTAACAGTAAGTAGGCTAAATCTGTCAACGTTTATGTTTTTTACATCATTATTCATCATCCATTGCTAAAGAATGGCCAAATGAAATAAGTCTTGCTGCATGATAGTATACAAAATACAGGTAATAGGACAAAGATTTTCCCACTAGCTGTGGTAGGTTATTTGCATCAGATATGATAATAGCTAAAAGCAAAATGAATTAATCGCCTGCAGATTAAACGGTGATTATCAACTTTCCTTACATTGCACGATATGCCTAGAAAATACTACATGAAATTTCCTTAGATTGTTCCCTACATTCCTGTAGCACTGCATTTCAACATCACTGCTCCCTATATTCCTGTTTCTTCTATTTCTTTTGCTCTCAGTACAATCTTAACACCCATGCTTGGATTCAGTTAACACCCAGGCTTGAATTCAATTATAGTTTGTAGACTTATTTTTGAGGATGATGAAACTGAAACAAATGCAACTCTGTATAACTGAAACAAGTGCAATTCTGTAACTCTGTATAACTGAAACAGTTTTAACTCTGTTTACTAATATACTTTGGCTGCACGATTAGTTACTGGCTGTTTAATTGAGTAGTTCATTACTCATCATTATTGTGACAGTACTTTTGATGCTACTGTATGCTAGTTTGTGCAGTGCTAGGTAGATATAGCTAGAGATGTCGTCTTCTGCAGACCCCAACGAAGACGTTTACGGGTCTTCTCAGCGGAAGTTGGATGAGCACTACAGGCTCATGGTCTCGGATCAGCTGGAGGAACTTCCAGGCAGCGATGACGGGTCCTCGGAGGAGGGGGATGATGAGATGGACAACGATGGTGAGGATGAGAGGGCCGCTGCCGACGAGACAACCGACAGTGGCGTTGCCGGGGGTAGCTCGGATACTACTACCGAGGCCAAGAGGAAACGGAAGCAGCGGCGCCCAAACAGGGTCGGCACCACTCGCGACATAATCACCGCGGTGGACGCCAAGACCGGTCTTCCTACTGAGCCCAAGCACGTGGCGAAGGGGTACGGCCTCCAACTGGGAGCAATCCTTCGGGACGTCGTCGACGTCAACGAGACGAAACTCCGAACCAAGAAGAAGCAGCATCTGCAGGCCCAACTCTTTGCGCGGCTGCACGCACGGTATGAGTTCCCTGTGGAATACAGGAACGAGGATACCAAGGATAACATCGTGAACAGACGAGCCCTCTCTAAGTTCTCCAAGAACCTCAGCGGTTATAAAACCATGCTGAGGGGGATGCTTGGTGACAATGAGACTTGGGAAGAGATCCAGCGCCACTTCCCGCGGATGACGCTGGAGCAGTATAATAAATTCTTGGAAAACGAGGAGCTCGAGTACACCAAAGAACAATCGACCTGGGGGAAGGAGCTGGCGGATAAGAACATCGGTCACCACAATCTCGGTTGCCGTGGCTTCGAAGGCAAGCAGCCGGTATGGGACAAGGAGGACCAGGCCTACATAAATGCTGGCCTCGAGCCCCCTTTTGCCAAGTACAAAGACCCACTCTTCAAGGCATATCTCAGGTCCCGATACCATAGAGAATTGGCTGGGAAACGTGTCACGAAACCTGATGTGGTGGTGGGAGTTGAGTTGGTCGCCGACGCAAAGGTGATGGCACTAGAGAAAGCAGTGGTAAGAAATTTACCAGCTTATTAATTTGATACTGCTCACCTAGTCCATTACATTCTAAAATTGTTCATGTTACTTCTGGCAGTTGACGGAACAAGCAGCCGCCGAATCAGCTGGCTCCTCATCCCAGACGTCGACTGGCAAAGTCCCGTGGGACACGCCTTTTATCAGGGGTCTGAACACCGTGAAGGCGCGGCCGCTTTTGGACAAGCCCCACCGTGTCCCCGGCGCCGGAGGAGGTCGCAAGCTTGCCGACTATGGCTTGGACGTGCCCGAAGGCACTAGGGAGTCGCGGCAGGCGCAGAAGGACCGGGAGCACGAGGCTCTTCTGAAAAAGGTGGCCGACTTGGAAACAACCATGGAGCAACGCGTCAGTGCCGAGGTTCAGCAACGAGTCAGTGCCGAGGTTCAGCAACGCGTCACTGCCGAGGTTGCTATCAAGGTCGATGACGCGCTGGCCAACAGGGTCAATGAAATCATCCCTGATCTTGTGCTGTCGATGAAGAATTACTTCGACGCCGGCGGTAAGGGACCGATGCCGGTTATCAGCCTAGGCGCCAGCAACTCGGACAACCGGCCTCCAACTAGACACGCTCAATGCACACCCAACTTGGTGACTCCACCCGCCGGCAATGTCGGCGCTAGAGAGGATTCGCCGGACCTGGGGGGCCCCAGTACTAGCCCCTCAGTCACCTGCACGCCTGGCCTCGGTCCTTCAACGCGAGCCGAGCTCGACGCCCTCACGGTAATTAATTTAGTCTCTCAAGCTCTACAAATTAGTTACTTTGTCGTCGCCCCTCTCTGACCTACACATGTTTTCACAGGCGAACGCGACTCCTTGCACCTTGCTACTGAATGTGGACAACAAGTTGAAGGCTGTAGCGAGCGGCAGTGTCATCCTGCCAACACAGCGGATTTTCCACTGCGTCAGGATGGATGATAGCGTGAGCCGGGTTCGCGTGAACCGGTCGTTACCGGGATGCCGAGACCTCCATCCTCCTTATCAACCCCCGGAAACGGAAACCCCGCTCACTCTCGGGGACCTCAAGAATCACATCCTTCTATGGCCGAAAGCCCTAATTCGGCTGAACACCGCCTCAGGTTCGGAGGCAAGCTATGGCATGGTCACTCCTCAGGATGCAACGGATGCCCCGAGCCAAGCCAAGGTCCCAGCTCCAACGACTGCTTTGACGGCAGGCAAAGGCAGGGCCAGTCCTCCACCGGCTTATGATCATTTTGAGCCCGATAGTCAGCACGAGAGTCAGCACGACAAGGCGTTGGACATCGATCAAGCTCCCATTGATACGTTCATTGCCGAGCTCGACGCCGACGCGGTTTTTCCTTACAAGCCACCCGCCGGTCATATCCTAAAGAAGAAGTTGTTCCTTTCACAAGAAACGCCCGAGCAGGAGGACACTACCGCCTTCACCGCTCCGCCCCGAGTTGGGCTTACCCCGAGGACACTCCTTGGTGCGACCACGGAAGGTATGAAACAAAACGCCACTCCCAGTTGCAGTAAGAAGAAGGGCAGGAAGCGGAAGAAGTCGGGAGATGTTGCGGCAAGCAAGATAGTGGTTAATGACAAGTTGCCGACCCCGTGGAGGAAGTTGCATCACTTAGGCGAGCCGATGCTGCCGGCACACTATGTCAACTTGTTGACGCTGGATATGAGGAGCGTGCATGATGCTATTCTAACGAAGGAGAAGCTACTTCTTCAAGATAGAAATCCCTCGTACCCGATTTTGATCGCCAAGGTGCCCACTGGCTTTGGCTTTGTCAACACATACCCTGCGGACTTGATATTCATTCGGTACGAAGACATCTTCAGGCTCTTGCACATGCAACAGCTAGACCGAAGCTTGGTCCGCCTCATATCGCTCAGCATGGCGCACGATATCGCCATGGAGAACACAACGCACATCGCTATCATGGACCCCTACTACATGACTCCAGCTATCACCCAGACCGAACAAGCGTTTCTCGCCAACTATATCAAGAATTTCTTGGTGTTAAACAAGGATAAGAATTGCTTTGTCATACCATATTTCCGCGAGTAAGTATTTGGTTACTAAAGTACCCTATATTACATTCTTTCATGAATTTCCTTAATAGCTGAGTATGATGGTTTATTTCCATTTTGCGCAGATTCAAGTATTGCACCCTCCTCCTCTTTCACCCGTATCATTCCCATGTCACTTATCTCGACTCCGGGCTTGATAAGGAGAAAGACTTCACCGACCTTAAGTCTACACTTGATAAAGCCCTCAGCGGCTTCATAGCTGAGGTTGGCGTCAACAAACTCAGGCATGAGAAGAAAGTTAAGGGTTGCCATGTGTGCAACCACATAACCAAGTTCCCCTGCCTAAACCAATCGGTGGATGACAATGGGATGGAGGCATGGTTTGCCATCCTACAGATGAGGGCGGTTGTAAGGTCTCAGAAGGATCTCTTGTTGCCATCTGCTCTGCAGGGGAAGTTCGTGAACATGGCGGAGACCACCGATGAAAACGTGAGAGGCGACTTCCGTGCCATCCAGCGGACCATTTGCACAATACTCTGGAGGGATGTCATCATGAATGGTGGCTTGTTCAACTATGCCTCCGCACTTTCTAATTCCGAGATAGAAGGCCGATTAGAAGATGGATGTGACGAGAGAACATTCAACACGCTCGAGGGCATCCGTCCCTTCCCGCCGAAGTAGACTTGAGTCAAAAACTTTTGTGTCCTGCAAATGTTAGTCATAAATTACATAAGTATTTTTTATGTTTGTTCTTTTGCACACCTATATGTTATATCTCTCTCTATGGATGTACTAACAACTTACATTTCTTTGTTGTGTGTTTGCATAGATGACGTACTATGTCGTCTACCACGGCAGGGTTCCTGGAGTCTACGAGGACTGGGAAGACTGTAGGAGGCAGGTCCACTGTTTCAGCGGCAACAGCTACAAGGGGTACACCACTTTGGAGGAGGCGGAAACTCGATACGCCAACTTTCGAGCGGGACAGAGGAGGGAGATGTGGAGGACCCCTTTCATCGTGATGATGCTTGCCGCCACGCCTCTCTAGTTTACTATGTCATTGTTGTTTAGCTAGGTCGTCGACTGGACTTATATGTATTTCTGTAACATGTGCTACTTCGAGTCGTGATGTTTGAACTATGGTCGACACTTGTGTTATTGATGCATGCATGTTATGGACATTCGGGACTTTCTAATGATGTGTATCATTGCCAATGATGTGTATCTTGCTAATGATGTCTATTTTGCTGTCATTCTGGTAATTGCATGTATATTCTGTGTATATGCTTGAATTCTGGTGTATATACTGTCAAATTCGAGATTTATTTTTTTACTCCTGCTAATGTTAACGCTGGCGAAATGTACATGTATCCCTGGCGTTTTGCAATCGCCAGCACTACGGCCTGATTCCCCTGGCGAAATGGTAAGACACCGGCGGTAAGACTAACCCCGGCGAATTGACAACACTTACCCCCGGCGAATTGGTAGAACGCCGGCGGTAACGGCACTTACCCCCGGCGAATTGGGAGGTGCCGGCGATGAGGCGTTACCACCAGCGAGGTGATCGCCGGCGAATGCAAGAACGCCGGCGGTAGGCCATTTCAGGATACCGGCGGTAGGCCATTTCCTAGTAGTGCATGCTTAGCTGTTAAAGTCTGATCCATCCGGTTGATGAATCAGAGCTACGAATGAACCTAGTTTGACAGGATGACGTGGCAAGATCAGTGATGATGCCGATAAACATGTTAAAGGCTTGGATGAGCCGCCACATGGGGATGTGGTGTTTTGACTCGTTCTCGCCGATACTAGGACCTGAGTTCTCGCCTTCGGAACCAAGACTGAGCGTACAGCCACACGGGGCCCATGGGAACCCCTTGGCTCGAACTTACCTAGCTTACCCATGAGTCAATTAGTTTGCGAGTTCCATTTGCCATACGCATGGGGGAAAGGTGGAAAAGGTTTTCAACGTGCATCATACAGGGCGTGGCCGGGGTGAAGGATGCTGTAGGCATTGAACTGGATCCCCTGCACACAATGACCGGGACCGCCTCGGAGAGTGGCTACCTACGATGACAGAGCTCCCCAGTTAGTTTGACTCATGGAATAGGCGAAGTAAGGGAAAGGTTTTGGTCGACCACCCTCTGCCAGCACACCAAGGAAGTGTGTTATACTAGTGGCACTAAGAGTCGGTCGGCACGTGTGGGTAAAGTTGTACACCCCTGCAGGGTAAATCTTTTCGAAAAGTCGTGTCCACGGTTATGGACGACTTGGTGATGGATTCTGTGATCATAGACAACTTGAACCTAATCGTAAAACTTGATATCTATGTGTGAATAAGGATCCCTTCTCAGGGTGTCGAGGGGGTGATCCTAGGTAATAGGTTCAGGAGATGATGAAGATTCGGTGGATTCAACATGATGATATTAGAGCTAGAGTTGTTAACGCTCTCTTATCCCCTTTTGAAAATGGTCTGAATAGACGAGCTTCTGCTCCCTCCTGTTTACAAAGGAAAACTGGCTTTCCGCAAAATAAGCTCCACATAAAGCCTCGCATACCCGCTTTGCTAACAGGTTGTACTAAGTCTTGCTGAGTCCCTATACTCAGCCTTGCATGCTTTGTTTCAGACGAAGTCCTTCCAACAGATGGTGGCTTCTACCTTGACGTCGATGAGTAGTTCGGAGTTCCCAGGCGGTAGCCTGAGACTTATGGGCTGGGACATCGCCTTATGTTATGGCCTCTTAGGCCCTTTGCAGTCTTGTTATCTAGATAACATAATTTGCTTTCCGTTGCTTGTTGAATTATGGCCAGTGACCTATGCATGTAATAATTTGGATCTTAACTCTGTTAAGAGTTGTAATATATTTCCTTTCAGTCGTAGAGTCACTGTTGTGTTACCGATTCTCACCCTGTAGGCCCTAGAGATCTAGGTTAGGCTTATGCCATATGTGATATCTGGGTTTGTCTAGCCTCGACCTCCGGGGTTCCCGACAGGTTTTGGTATCAGAGCAGGACTGCCTGTAGGAAACCCTTTCTACTGGTCGATGTTGAGTCTAGTAGTTGTGAAAACTATTTGAAAGTTAAAAGTATTTGCAAAAACATCTGAATAGGATTCTTTTTACTCCTTATCTGGTGTCATTCTAATGCTGAGTCATCTTACCTTGTTTTGATTGAAAAAGGTTTTACCTCTACCATGTTATTTCCAAACTTCTAGGATCAACGGGTTTGGGTTGTTTTCTCTATAAGTACTCCGTACTTGGTTGCTTAACTCAGTGTTCCTAAAGTTGCATCAGTTGATCTGGATCTTTGTTCCTCCCATTCAGTCGATGTTATCATTCCGTTGAATCCTTTGCAAGGAATCTGTTTCTCATGGTCTTTGTCTTTCTCTTCAGGATGGCTGGTCGTGGTCGTGGTCGTAACCGACGTGGACAAAACAATGCTGAACCGGAACTGCCGCCACCTCCCACAATGGCGCAGGTTCTTAACAACATTGAGACTAACCGCCTGAGGAATGAACAACTCCTGGAGCGTGTAGCTCAAAACACAGAGCGTCGTCCTGACAACTGTGTCACACTTGGGGACTTCATCCGTGCACTGCCTCCTGTCTTCACCCACCCAAAGGAACCTCTTGACGCTGATGACTGGCTTCGCACCATCGAGCGCAAGTTCAACGCTCTTCATGTTCCACCAGGTGAACGCGTGAACTTCGCCACCTACCAGTTAGAAGGTGCCGCTGGTTCTTGGTGGGAAGGTTTTCTGGATCTTCAAGCGCCAGGACATGATGTTACCTGGGAGGAGTTTGTCACAGCTTTCCGTGCAGCCTATATCCCCAAGACTGTCATGGACATCAAAAGGAGGGAATTCTTGGACTTCACTCAGGGGAAGCTGGATGTGGAGACATATGGACGTGAGTTCACTCAGCTGTCTCGCTATGCACCTCGTGATGTGGTTGATGATGCTGATAAGCAAGATCTGTTCCGTAAGGGACTTAACCCTGAGCTTCGCTATGAGATGTTGCCTTTCACCTTCCAGTCATTCCAAGACCTGCATAACCGTGCTCTTCTGATGGAGAACGGAAGAAAGGATCTGGAAAAATCCAAGAGGCGTGAAGAAGGTGATTCTCGTGTGTCTTCCTCTAACAACAAGAAGCGCCGTGTCTGGATCCCTTACAGTGATGTACCTCGTGCTCCCTATGCACCAAGGTCTTCTAGCAATAACTCTAAGCCACCATCTGGTGGTTCAAGCTACCGTTCTGCTATGGGTACTGTGCCTAGTGGTGCCTGCTACTCTTGTGGTCAGCCTGGCCACTACTCAAAGGAGTGCCCCCAGAAGTCTGCTGGTCATGGATATTCTCAGCCCAAGAAGGATGACAAATATCCCTCTGGTCGTGCTCGTCTGACCCATGTCTCTGCTGATGAGGCTGAAGAGGATCCAAGCGTCCTAATGGGTACGCTCTATATAAACTCAATCCTAGCTACAGTTCTGTTTGATTCCGGAGCATCGCATACATTCATATCTCAAGAGTTTGCACAAAAGCATGATATACCCTTCGAGACAATGCCCTCCCCTCTAGAGATCACAACTCCTGGGTCTCGTTGGAAAACCATTTGGATTACCCGTGAGGTTATAATCAGTATAGGGCCAGTGTGGTTCCCCACCTCTCTCATTGCCCTCAAGTCAACTGACATTGATGTCATCTTGGGCATGGATTGGCTAGTAAAGCATAAGGCTGTCATTGATTGCTCAGCTAGGTCGATTGTACTGACCAATCTTTACGGCAAAAGTGTTTTGTACTGGGCTCCATCTGCAATACCTCCATCGGCAAGGTTCACCCCTGAAGCCGAGTTGTATGCTATTGTAGCCCTACCTAAACTAGAAATCTCTGATGTCTGGGTGGTCCGTGACTTTCCAGATGTTTTCCCTGAAGAGTTACCTGGCATGCCACCTGATCGAAGTGTGGACTTTGTCATTGAGTTGGTTCCCGGAACTGCTCCTGTTTCCCGGAGACCATATCGTATGCCTCCGGAAGAGTTGGTTGAACTGAAGAAGCAGTTAGAGGAGTTAGAGGAGAAGAACTTCATCCAACCTAGTACTTCTTCCTGGGGATGCCCTGCCCTCTTTGTCAAGAAGAGAGATACCAACATTCCGCGGCTGGTTGTTGACTACCGTCCGCTCAACGCAGTGACTATCAAGAACAAATACCCTCTTCCTATAATCAATGATCTTTTTGATCAGTTGTGCGGTGCCACAGTCTTTTCCAAGATGGATTTGAGATCAGGGTACCATCAAATCAAAATCCAAAAGGAGGACATTCCAAAGACAGCATTCACAACTCGTTATGGTCTTTACGAGTACACTGTCATGTCCTTTGGTCTTACAAATGCTCCTGCCACTTTTATGCGGCTCATGAACTCTGTTTTCATGGAGTATCTTGACAAGTTCGTCGTGGTCTACATCGACGATATTCTGATTTACTCCAAAACCAAAGATGAACATGATGAACATCTTCGTCTGGTGCTAACCAAACTTCGTGAGCACCGTCTCTACGCCAAGTTCTCCAAATGTGAGTTCTGGTTAAAAGAGCTCATATTCCTGGGTCATGTTATCTCTGAAAAAGGTGTTGCAGTCATTCCAGATAAAGTTCAAGCCGTTCTTGACTGGAAGACACCTAAGTCAGCTAAGGAGATTCGAAGTTTTCTCGGTCTGGCAGGTTATTACCGCCGATTCATTGAAAACTTCTCCAAGATTGCCAAGCCAGTGACCGATCTTCTCAAGAAAGACAAGAAGTTCGAATGGTCAGAAAAGGCTGAAGAAAGTTTCCAGGTTTTGAAAACCAAGCTGACTACTGCTCCTGTGCTCGTCCTTCCGGACACAAGCAAAGACTTCGTTGTCTATTGCGATGCCTCTCTCCAAGGGCTCGGATGTGTGTTGATGCAAGATGGCCATGTGGTGGCCTATGCCTCTCGACAGTTGAAACCACATGAGCTTAATTATCCTCCTCATGATCTTGAGCTTGCAGCTGTGATCCATGCTCTTAAGCAATGGCGACCTTATCTTTATGGTAATCGTTGCGAGTTGTACTCAGATCATCAAAGTCTGAAGTATCTTTTCACCCAACCAGATCTGAATATCAGACAGAGAAGATGGTTGGAAGTCAACAAAGATTATGACTTGGGTCTCAACTATAAACCCGGCAAAGCCAATGTCGTTGCTGACGCGCTAAGTCGGAAGTCCTATTGCAACAATCTGATGGTTAAGCAAGCGCAACCTAGAGGTGAAGCCCTCTCTTGAAGACCATATCAATATGGCTCAGAAGCAAGATTCTAGCATTACCGAGATCAAGAAGAACATTTCTAGCGGAGTTGCTAAATGTTTCTCCATTAATGATCAAGGTACCACTTATTTCGGAAAACGTCTAGTTGTGCCGGATAAATCGGATCTCAAAGAGATAATCCTTAAAGAAGCTCATGAATCACCCCTCTCCATCCATCCTGGTAGTACCAAGATGTATCGGGATCTTCGCCAAAGATTCTGGTGGTCTGGGATGAAGCAAGAGATCGCTAAGTTTGTTGCTGAATGCGACGTTTGTCGTCGTGTGAAGGCTGAACATCAAAGACCTGCTGGCACTCTCCAACCTCTATCAATTCCAGAATGGAAATGGGATGAAATTGGCATGGATTTTATTACCGGTCTCCCCAAGACCAAAAATGGAAGAGATGCTATATGGGTAGTCATTGATCGTCTATCCAAGGTTGCTCACTTCCTTCCTATCCGAGAAGACATAAAAGCTAGTCAACTAGCAGATCTGTATATCTCACGGATAGTCAGTCTTCACGGAGTTCCTAAGAAGATCATCTCTGATCGTGGGAGTCTTTTTACCTCAAAGTTCTGGGCTAGTTTTCAACAAGCTATGGGAACTCGTCTTTCCTTCAGCACAACTATCATCCTCAAACCGGTGGTCAAACCGAAAGAGTCAATCAAATTCTCGAAGACATGCTCAGGGCCTGTGTTATATCCTTCGGTAAAGATTGGTAAAAGTGCCTTCTATTTGCCGAGTTCACCTATAACAACAGCTTCCAATCTAGCCTGGGCATGGCACCTTTTGAAGCTTTGTATGGCAGAAGGCGAGAACTCCTTTGAACTGGTCCGAAACCGGAGAAAGAAAGTTCTTTGGACCAGATATAATCAATGAAGCAGAAGATCAAGTTTGCATCATTCACGAACGTTTGAAAACTGCTCAGTCACGTCAAAAGAGCTACTATGATCGCCATCATCAACAAGTGAAGTATGAAATTGGTGATCAAGCTTATCTTCGAGTCACTCCTCTCAAGGGTGTCCGTCGTTTCGGTATCAAAGGAAAACTAGCACCTCGCTATGTTGGTCCTTTCCGCGTCCTTGCCAAGCGTGGTAATGTCTGAAAGGATCGTATGCCGCACCTAGAGGGGGGCTGAATATGTGCTAACCAATTTTTAGTTCTTTTTCAATTTAGGCTTGACACAAAGGTAAATTCTCTAGATATGCAACCAAGTGAATTTACCTATATGACAAGGTTATCACTAAGCAAGATATAGCTACACAATATATAGGAGATATAATAGGATAGAGGTAACCGAGAGTGGAGCACGCGATGACACGGAGATGATTCCCGTAGTTCCCTTCCTTTGCAAGAAGGTACGTCTACGTTTGGAGGAGTGTGGTTGCTACGAAAGCCAAACCAACAGCCACGAAGGCTTCACTCAGATCTCCTGTGAGCAATGCCACGAAGGCCTAGCCCACTTCCCCTAAGGGATTTCCTCGAGGCGGAAACCGGGCCTTTACAAGGTTCTTGGGGCACACATCCACAACCGAATTGGAGGCTCCCAAATCTGTAACAATACAACAATCAACAACAACACATCAACACAAATCAACTAGGGAACCAAATAGGAACACTAGCATGAGATCCCTCAAACAAATGAGGGGGAAATGAGAAACGCTTCGGTGAGGATGTAGATCGGTGTCTTCTCCTTCGAATCTCCAAAGATCAAGAGCTTTGGTTGGGGAAGGAAGGAGATCTTGGAAATCTTGTGTTCTTGAGGTGGCTCTAATGGTGGTGAAGCTTGGCAGATTTTTCTTGCAATGATTGAGCAACTTGTCCCTTTGGAGAAGAGAGCTATTTATATGATTGGAGCTCTCAGATCTAACCGTTTGAACTTTTTCTCGTAACACCGGAAGTTCCGGCCAGGAGGGCCGGATGTTCCGGCTGGGACCGGAAGTACCGGCCAGGAGGGCCGGAACTTCCGCCAGGAAGATTCTTCGTCAGGCAACCTTGTCAGAAAAGATTGGGGCGGAACTAGGGCGGAACTTCCGGTGACCGGAAGTTCCGGCCAAGTTCCGAAAATCCAGAAAAACCATACTGGACATACTGAGCCACATTTCGCCGACTTTCGGAACTTGTCCGGAAGTTGGGCGGAAGTTCCGCTGACCGGAACTTCCGGCCAGCTTTACCGGAACTTCCGGCCAGAGAATAAAACCTACAAACAGAACTGCGCTGAAGGGCCTCTGCCGGAAGCATCTGGGCGGAAGTTCCGCCGGCTGTGGCCGGAACTTCCGCCAGGAACAAAAAAACCTTCAGAACTTCAGAACAGCCATACCATTTCACCGATCAAATATATTTCTCGAAAACTTGTACCTGTCTACATCAACACACATAAATATATACTTAGTGTTGACATCAAACACACAAAACCCAAAAGGGCGGGAAATGTTCTTTCAATCTCCCCCTTTTTGGTGTTTGATGACAACACAAGTATTTGCAAGGAATGAATAATGTAAACCAAAAATGTGAAAGATATAGAGGAGCTCCCCCTAGATATGAGCATTGGTACATACGAAGCTCCCCCTAAATCTTGCATCCGTCTTCCATGGGTTAGCAATATAACATAGTGATAAGCATATGGATAATAAGATCATGCACACATGGATAACCATGGAAGACTCACATACGGAGTTTACCATCCACATAGATAATGTTCCAAACACATAGATAGAGTTTACAAGCCAAATAAACTAAGAACATAGTTCAACACCACAAGGATAAATAGAGTCATAAGCGATAAAAATCAAAGCCAACACGAGCTTGTGACTCCCCCATGCAAATACCCAACGGAGAGCAACCTAATAAGGTTCTCACTCTCCCCCTTTGGCAACAAGGCACCAAAAAGGGATAGGAGAAACTACACGCCCCAAGGGTCGGCGTTAGCCCAGCCGGGAGGGAGGTTCGATGTAGCGCCGGGGTAGGAAGGAGTGTGAGGAGGAGACTCTATCTCGAGGCCATCTGGAGGGAGAGGCATGCCGTGCTGAGAGACCCACTCAGCCTCCGGAGTGATGTTCTCCTCGGATCCGGGAGGAGACACGTCCACACTTAGAGCCCTCATGATGCTCTTCTGACGAACCCGAGACTTCTTGGCTTCTGCATGTTGCTGATACTGACGGTGGTTGACTTCAGAGGTGAGGCAAAAAATCTGTCTCATGCGGAGGGCAAGCTTAGAAGCCCAACTAGGGGGCTTCTCAACCATGGGAGGAACATCTTCAATGGGCGCGTTGTGGCGCTTGGTCCTCAAAACCTTCACTTCATGGGATGTAACGTTGAGAGGAATAGAGTGAACGAGGGAAGTCTGACAAGTGTCCATCCAAGTGTCCTCAATGAGCTTCATAATGTACGGAGCATACGAGGGAAGCTTCTTCTCCATCACACATGACCACATCTCATTGTAGATGTAGTCCATCACATCAAGCTTCTCACCGGTGCCCTTCTTAGCAAAGGAGTTTGCCATAAGATCCACTTCATATAAATGCAACTCATCAAGGTTGCCACCCTTTGGTCCAATGGTTTCCCGGTAGACTCTAAGCATAATGTCCCAAGTAGGGAGAAGATCCGCACTCTTGCCCGGGATACCCCAACCTTTGATGTAGAGGTTCTCCAAGACTTCCCTTGGTTGAGAAAATGAACTGTCATGGCACCTCCAACCATTTGCATCTACGCCCGGGTGGCGAGGGTATCCAAGGGCACTTCCAAACTTTGCCAAGTTAGACTCAAGGAGCCTTTCATGAGACATCCACCGGAATGTTTTAGCTTCATCTGAATCAAAGTGGACGGTGGCATAGAATTGTTGGATCAACCCGATATCATAATCCTTGTTGAGCTCCATGATGGGATAGAGCCCAAACTCACCACACATAGCATAGGCTTCTTCAAAGTACCTAGAAGCGGCCATCTTGCCGGTGTCAATAGCATGTTGAGGGGCTACCCCCTTCTTGAATGGCACATACACCTCATAGAAAATCTCCTCTTGAGTCTTGTTGTGGAACCGCTTATCCCCAACCCTATTGTTCCGAGGGGTGAGGTAAGGGTTCATGTCACGGAGCTCCTTGTACTCAAGATACTGCAAGTTCTTCACGGATACATGGACATTCTTGCCTCGAACAGCGGGTGACTTATGCCTCTGAGCAGCTTGCTGACGAGTGGTGAGCTTGGATGGTCTAGTTTGCTCAAGTTCTTCCTCAATCTCGTCCACCGGACCTTTGTTCCTCTTCTTGGAAGTACCTAGGATGGAATCAACAGGATAGGAATGATAGATGAGTGCACACTAGCAAGGAAGCCAAGAACCAGAGTCTGCACAGGATATTGAGTAACAGCAGAAAAATTTGCCAGGCCGGAAGTTCCGGTGAGAACCGGCGGAAGTTCCGCCCGGGGCGGAAGTTCCGGCGTGTAGGGCCGGAACATCCGGCTGTTCGAAAACAGCAGCAGTTTCTCACCAGATCTGCGGCAATGGCTCGGTGAACCGCATTACCACAACATCCTATGCAAGATCTAGTCAAGGAAAGGCATCTAGAGATGTTCTACCATAGCTTTGCCTAGAGTATGCCCTATAGTTCATCTAGTGAGGTCTACCCACACATAGAGAGGGAGAGGGCACAAACCGGGGGGAGCCATGGAGGAGGAGAGGGAGGGGATGCCAATCCACGGAGCCGATCCGGCGGAGGTCGCCGGAGGAGGGAGATCCGGCCGGAGAGGTTGCAGCCGCCACACGGGAGAGAGAGAGAGAGAGAGAGCGAAGAGATCTTGGATGGGGAAAAGTGGGGGGTGTGAACTGCCACCCCGTTCCCGATCTGTTAAGTGGAGGAATCGTAAGGGCGGAAGTTCCGCTCGTTGGAGCCGGAACTTCCGATCCCACAGAAATCCCACCAACAGATCAGGAATAGTGGACAGACGCTGGCAGACAGGATCCAGCCGGAAGTACCGGCCGAAACGACCGGAACTTCCGGTGAAGCAGAAAAAACGTGCCAAAAACTAGAATTTGACAGGGAATTGATGCACTCGGAGAGGGAAGAGAATATGGCTTAGATGAGATAGGCTTAGGACAGATGCGCCAAACTGTGAGATGGTACATGATCACTCATTTTTGCAAATAATGCAAATGTAGGCCAAAAGTGAGTGATTTCCCATAAACAAGGAGATGTCAATCAAAACCAATGAAGATCCAAATAACTCCAACTCTTCACAAAAGAAGAGTGTGGTGGCCTAGGCCACCATATATGAGTGTTATGGTATGGCACCGCGAAGATATATCTTGGGTCCAAACCAATACTCATCATTGAAGCTCACATATCAACATATGATATAACGAGAATGATATCTTTAATGTTGGCATTATGGGGAGAGGGATAGCTCAATAATTTAAACCGCACTCCCCCTATTTCCATGCCCACATCTAAACCAAATAAAGTTTTGAGATAGAGGTGTGTTTGCAAGATGGTCAAGCTATACTCCTTGAATCAATGATATTTAGCTCATTCCTCAAATAAGAGAACCTTGCTTCATCAAGAGGCTTCGTGAATATATCGGCAAGTTGATCTTTGGTAGGAACATAGATAAGCTCAATATCACCACGGGCAACATGATCCCTAATGAAATGATTCCGGATCTCAATATGCTTCGTTCTTGAATGTTGCACCGGATTATAGGCAATCTTGATGGCACTTTCATTGTCACATAATAGAGGTACTTTGTCACAAATGACACCGTATTCCTTTAAAGTTTGCCTCATCCATAACAATTGAGTGCATCCACTTGCGGCGGCAACATATTCGGCTTCGGCGGTGGAGAGAGATATGTAATTTTGCTTCTTAGAAGACCAACACACCAAGGACCTACCAAGGAATTGGCAAGCCCCGGAAGTTGATTTCCTATCATCCTTGTCACCCGCCCAATCCGCATCGGTATATCCATTGAGAATAAAACTTGAGCCTTTGGGGTACCAAATACCATACCTTGGGGTATCAACCAAATATCAAAAGATTCTTTTGAGAGCCATCATGTGGCTCTCCTTAGGAGAAGCTTGATACCTTGCACACACACCAACACTCAACACTATGTCCGGTCTAGATGCACAAAGGTAAAGCAAGGATCCAATCATGGAGCGATATACCTTTTGATCCACCTCTTTACCATTGGGATCTAGTGCAAGATGACATTTGGTAACCATAGGAGTGGCCACACCCTTCAAATCGGTCATCTTGAACCTCTTGAGCATGTCTTGGAGATATTTTGCTTGATTGATGAAGGTTCCTTCTCTCAGTTGCTTGATCTCAAAACCAAGGAAGAACTTCATCTCTCCCATCATAGACATCTCAAACCTATCGGTCATAAGCTTTGAAAATTCATCATTGAAAGCTTTGTTAGTAGAGCCAAAGATAATATCATCAACATATAATTGGCAAACGAAAAGCTCCCCATTGACCCTCTTAGTAAAAAGAGTGGGATCGATTAACCCAACATCAAACCCACGGTCTACCAACAATTCTTTAAGGTGCTCGTACCAAGCTCTAGGAGCTTGTTTGAGACCATAAAGTGCTTTATCAAGCTTGTAGACATGGTTAGGAAAGTTGAGATCCTCGAACCCCGGTGGTTGCTTAACATAAACCTCTTCATGCAAAGGACCATTAAGAAATGCACTTTTCACATCCATTTGTTGTAACTTAAAGTTATGATGCGATGCATAAGCAAGAAGGATACGGATGGACTCAAGGCGAGCCACGGGAGCATAGGTCTCTCCAAAGTCAATTCCTTCAACTTGAGAGAAACCTTGAGCCACCAATCTTGCCTTGTTCCTCACAATATTTCCAAACTCATCTTGCTTGTTCTTGAATATCCATTTAGTGCCTATAACATTGCGGCACCCCTTTGGCTTCTCTACTAAGGTCCACACTTTGTTGCGCTTGAAGTTGTTGAGTTCCTCGTGCATAGCTTCCACCCAATCCGAATCTTCAAGGGCTTCAAACACTTTCTTGGGTTCCACTACGGAGATATAAGCATGATGATTGCTAAAGTTAGCCAATTGCCTTCTTGTGGAGACCTTTGCTCGAACATCACCAATGACCTTGTCATGTGTGTGTCCATGAATTTCAAGGGTCCTTTCTCTTCTTGCTAGACGACGGGTCTCGATCTCCTCCTTGGTTCTTCTAGGCCTTGGAGGTGTCACTTGATCAACTTGATCATTTGGGTCCCCGTCTTGACCTTCAATTTGAGCTTCCTCAATTTCTTGAGAATGCTCATCCTCATGTGCTTGATCTTGGACAATATTTGGTGAAGCGCAAATATCAAATGGATACTCATCGGAGCCATCATGAATTCTTGGTTGATCTTGTCCTTGATCTTGTTCATGAGAGGGAGGGTTTTCTTCTTGTTCTTGGGTTGGTGCATCATTAGCTTCAAGAGATGGGGTTTGTTGATGTTGAGAGGATGAGGGCTCCACCGTGGTAGAGCATAGTTCTTCCCGAGACGCCACACCGTGTCCCTCAATGGGGCGGAAAAATCCCACACCCATTATAACTATGGCATCTCGAGGTATTTCATCACCTGCACATACATCAACTTGCCCCACTTGGGAGCCATCATTTTCTTCGAACCTCACACTACAAGATTCGATGATAATCCCGTAGGCTATATCAAAGACTCTATAAGTGTGAGATTCGGCACCGTAACCAACAAATATACCCTCCAAAGTTTAGGAGCAAATTTAGATAAACGAACTCCTTTGATTTTGTAGAAACACTTACATCCGAACACCTTGAAGTATGAGATATTAGGCTTGTTCCCGGTGAGTATTTCATATGGAGTCTTGTTCAATCCCTTGCGGAGATAGAGCCGGTTGGAAGAGTGGCAAGCGGTGGAGATGGCTTCGGCCCAAAAATTATAGCGGGATTTATACTCCGCCATCATAGATCTTGCCATATCCATAAGAGTCCGGTTCTTCCTCTCCGCAACACCATTTTGTTGAGGGGTGTAAGCAGCGGAATATTGATGACGAATCCCCTCATCACTAAGAAAATCATTGAGTGTGTAGTTCTTGAACTCGGAGCCGTTGTCACTTCTTATTGCCATAATGAGAAGGTTGTGTTGTCGTTGCACCTCGGTAGCAAAGTCAATGAATATTTGTTGAGTCTCATCTTTCGTCTTGAGAAAGTAGACCCAAGTGTATCTTGAGTAGTCATCAACAATCACCAAACAATGTTTCTTCGCACCAAGACTTGCGTGAGTAACGGGACCAAAGAGATCCACATGAAGGAGCTCCAAGATCCTCTTGGAAGAGATGATAGTCTTGCTTGGATGCGGAGAGTCATGCATTTTGCCTTCAACACAAGCCCTACAAACACGATCTTTGGCAAAAGACACATTTTCCATTAGTCCCACAATATGGTTCCCCTTGTGAAGACTTTGCAAAGTTCTCATGTTTACATGGGCCAAGCGGCGATGCCACAACCAACGCACATCCGCCTTTCTGAATAGGCGCATCGCAGTTGAAGTGGTGGTCCCCGAAAAGTCCACCACATACAAGTTATGTTCGCGATACCCAACGAAAGCGACTTTTAGAGTCTTACTCCACAAGAGGACCACAATATCATTATCAATAAAGACGGCGAAACCCATCTTGCCAAGGGCGGAAACGGAAAGCAAATTGTAACCAAGGGTTTTGACAAGCATGACATCCACAAGAGTAATGTTGTGTGCAACCACAACCTTGCCAAAACCCAATACCTCGGATGTAGAATTATCGCCAAAGGAGACGGTGATATTATTTATATTGGGCCTCAACTCCTTGACGAGGTTCTTGCCGCCGGTCATATGACTTGTACATCCACTATCAAGTACCCATTTTGAACCTCCGGCGGCATAATCCTACATGAGATCAATTCTTGGATTTAGGTACCCATTTCTCAATGGGTCCTCTTTTGTTAGCAACAAGGGTCTTTGGGACCCAAATAGACCAAGCAACATAACCATCATATGGACCAACATATTTAGCATAAACATCACCATAATAATCTTTAAATAAAACATAGTGAGGGTTAGCATTTCCCGCATCATCATCATTAATGGTTTTGCCCTTAGGGGCTTCACCATTAGTGATATCTTTCTTCTTCTCTTGTGCGGGCTTGGCCTTTTGCTTGTTTGCCTTCTTTGCCTTGGCCCCATACCCAAGGTCCTCCTTCCCATTGTTTGATCTTTGCTTACTCAAAAGATCATTCAAAGAAAGTTTACTTTGGGGAGAGGAGGCCTTGGCAAGTTCATCCTTCAACCTAGCATTTTCCTCAATAACATTTGCATGATCACATGAAGGAGTAGAGGAACTAGGCAAATCATATGAAGCAAGCCTAATTTGAAGTTGCTCATAAGACTTGGATAGGAGAGTGTATTCACTCTTCAAAGCTTTGCGAGCTTTGTCTAGTTCATCTAGATCCTTCACAAGTTTCTCATGATCAACATCAAATTGTGCATTTTCCTTTTTAAGCACTTTAGTCTTAGCCCTAGCAAGATCTCTAGCTTTAGTGAGCTTGTTAATTTTATCTTGAGGCTCTTCAAGAGTTTCTAGCCTCTTTTCAAGAGAAGCTATGGTTTCTTGACTTTCCACAAGAGCATTTTTAAGAGCATGTATTTCAAGAGAGTCTTCTCTCTCTATTTGACATTTTTTCTCAAGAGTATCATTTAGTTGAGCTATACGAACCATGACATTTGAAACATGCTTTTTAGTGTTACCTTGTAAGTTAAGAATGAATTCATCAAACTCAAGAGTTTCTTGTTTCACTTTTAGACTAGCATGATCAACTCCTAGATCACTTGATATGTTAGGCATAGAGGGGCTAGGAGATGATACCTCGGAGGATTTAGCCATGAGGCAACTTTCTTCCTCCACATGAATGACCTCATTGAGAGATTCACTTGGTGATGAAGATTTAGTGGAGAGGGAGGCTAGAGCGACCAATCCATTAGAGGTTGCATCTTCTTCATCATCAACTTCATCATCTCCGGAGGTATATTCTTCTTGAGTTGAGAGCACAATAGATGTGTCCAAGGTGGACCTTGCCATGAAGCAATGTGCATTCTTGATATGAGTATTCTCATTGGGAGATTCAAAGAGAGATGAAGAGGGAATGTTGGTAGTGACAATGGCGGCCACTTCCTTTGAGCTTTCTTCGTCTTCATCATCACTAGAACTTTCAACTTCATCGGAGGAGTATTCTTCTCTAGTCACTAGCACAACTCTTGAGGGCCTCTTGCCCTTCTTGGTCTTGTTGTTGTAGAATTTCTTGTTGGGAGATTTTAAATATTTGCCCCTTGAGTCTTTGCTCTTGTCTTTGGGAATGAGCCTTCCATTATGATCCTCCCTATTCTCATAGGGGCATTCGGCGATGAAATGGCGCTTGTCATCACAATTGTAGCATGATCTTGTTTTTGGACCAAAGCTAGTGGATCCACTTTTGTTGTTTCTCTTGATGTTGTCTTCCTTGGCCTTGTAAGGATCAACCCAAAAAGATTTTGCATGGAAGGCCATGTGATCATGATAGTGGCATTTCAAATCTTCCGGATAGGACATACTCCAAGATGCCCTATATTGTTCTTGAGGGTGCACTTCTTCTACGGGGTTGACCATCAAGGCAAGATTGTTCCCTTTTGACATACCAATGGCACGATTGCGAGAATCATGGGAGTTTTGCTCGAGCACCTTGAGGGCTTGCATCTCGTGCACGGCTTCTTGAGATGTGAGAGAGGAATAACATTCTCTCCCAACAAGGGTCTTGACATCAATGGGTACAAACGACATCATGCATTCAATGTACTTCTCCTTGATCCAAGAGTCATTGATGTGGGTGGCACCAATAATCCGGAAGGAATCGGCAACGGTGAGAAGTCTTCCATACATGACTTGATGATCTTCATCCGGTAGCCTCATGAATCCTTCGGCTTGATTCCGAAGAGCATTATACTTGTTCCTTCTCGTGCTCTCACTTCCAATGCAACTAGCGGCCAAACCATCCCAAGCTTCCTTGGCGGTGGTGTAGTTCCGAACACGAGATAACTCCTTTGTCCCCACACTAGTTTGAATCATGTGCAAGGCGGTGTTGTTGAGTTAACTATCAACCGCTTCTCTTCTAGTCAACTTGTCGGGGTTGTAGGGCTTGAAGCCTTCCAAGATGATTCTCCAAAGTTCATTGGAGGCACTGCAAACATGAGAGCGAAACTCAAATTGCCAAGTATCAAAATTATCAACGGAAAACTTAGGTGGGTCGCCTCAAATGTTAAAATGGGGATGGGGAACCGGTATATCGGGAGATAGAAAAGGTGGAGCTACTCGATTGTAGCTCTCACCTCCACTAGTTCCCCTAGGAGATGCAATGGGAGATTTGATAGTGTTTAAGTTATCACCTTCCACGGGTTTGGTAGAGGAGGGTAATGGCGAAGCACCTCCCTCTTCTAACACACCCCTGTCCTTTACCTCTACGGCGGAAGCCCTAGGAAGGACCGGAGTCAAAAGCTCGGAAATCATTTTTCTCATGCTTTCCATTTGAGCATCCATGGAGGATCTCAACGAATTGATGTCCTCCATGGTGACCATCTTAGCGGCCTCTTCCGAAGGCCCATCGTTCGGCATACTCTTAGGCGGTTAAGCCCGAAATAAGAGCCGAGGCTCTGATACCAATTGAAAGGATCGTATGCCGCACCTAGAGGGGGGGGGGGTGAATAGGTGCTAACCAATTTTTAGTTCTTTTTCAATTTAGGCTTGACACAAAGGTAAATTCTCTAGATATGCAACTAAGTGAATTTACCTATATGACAAGGTTATCACTAAGCAAGATATAGCTACACAATATATAGGAGATAGAATAGGATAGAGGTAACCGAGAGTGGAGCACGCGATGACACGGAGATGATTCCCGTAGTTCCCTTCCTTTGCAAGAAGGTACGTCTACGTTTGGAGGAGTGTGGTTGCTACGAAAGCCAAACCAACAGCCACGAAGGCTTCACTCAGATCTCCTGTGAGCAACGCCACGAAGGCCTAGCCCACTTCCACTAAGGGATTTCCTCGAGGCGGAAACCGGGCCTTTACAAGGTTCTTGGGGCACACATCCACAACCGAATTGGAGGCTCCCAAATCTGTAACAATACAACAATCAACAACAACACATCAACACAAATCAACTAGGGAACCAAATAGGAACACTAGCATGAGATCCCTCAAACAAATGAGGGGGAAATGAGAAACGCTTCGGTGAGGATGTAGATCGGTGTCTTCTCCTTCGAATATCCAAAGATCAAGAGCTTTGGTTGGGGGAGGAAGGAGATCTTGGAAATCTTGTGTTCTTGAGGTGGCTCTAATGGTGGTGAAGCTTGGCAGATTTTTCTTGCAATGATTGAGCAACTTGTCCCTTTGGAGAAGAGAGCTATTTATATGATTGGAGCTCTCAGATCTAACCGTTTGAACTTTTTCTCGTAACACCGGAAGTTCCGGCCAGGAGGGCCGGAAGTTTCGGCTGGGACCGGAAGTACCGGCCAGGAGGGCCGAAACTTCCGCCAGGAAGATTCTTCGTCAGGCAACCTTGTCAGAAAAGATTGGGGCGGAACTAGGGCGGAACTTCCGGTGACCGGAAGTTCCGGCCAAGTTCCGAAAATCCAGAAAAACCATACTGGACATACTGAGCCACATTTCGCCGACTTTGGGAACTTGTTCGGAAGTTGGGCGGAAGTTCCGCTGGCCGGAACTTCCGGCCAGCTTTACCGGAACTTCCGGCCAGAGAATAAAACCTGCAAACAGAACTGCGCTAAAGGGCCTCTGCTGGAAGCATCTGGGCGGAAGTTCCGCCGGCTGTGGCCGGAACTTCCGCCAGGAACAAAAAAAACCTTTAGAACTTCAGAACAGCCATACCATTTCACCGATCAAATATATTTCTCGAAAACTTGTACCTGTCTACATCAACACACATAAATATATACTTAGTGTTGACATCAAACACACAAAACCCAAAAGGGCGGGAAATGTTCTTTCAATGTCTCTTACAAGTTAGAGTTACTGTAATAACCCAGAACATAGGAACAACGAAGGGTAGATTTAGAAATGGGATGTGCATTTCATCGCAAAACGGGGGAAATTTTCGCGCTTTATTGCAACTAAACCTAAGAGGGATCGAGGTTCTCTCTCATTTTGCACTTAGGGTTAGGCAATGTGAGTTAGGGCAATTTCGACATGATCTCTTTTGTATCTTATTACCTTGGGGAATGATTGCATTTGATAAGTGTCAAAACCTTTAACAATAAACATCACACAAAATAAGTAATGAATTTATAGTTCAAAAACAAGTTATAAATTCAAATGACTTTGAATTTCAAATTGAATATTAAATACCATAATTAATCAAGAATATAAACATTACATAAGATAAAAGCTCATAAACAAAACTTGAGCTTTATTGATACACAAAACAAAATTACTAAGTCTTTACAATATTCTTGATACAAGAATTAAGGAATAATAAACAGAAATGAAAAAGGAAAATTACAAGATTTTCCTAAACTAAAAACTAGACTAATGCTTGAAGAACATCTTCTGGTCATATTCACTTCAAACCTGCAACATAAATAACAAGTGCTAAACCAGAATGTAAGTGTTAGCAATTTCAGTTTGGACAGTTAACACAAATCACAGAAATTCAGTTTGGACAGTGAAACTGTCACTGCACACTTGTGCTTGTCCAAATTCCGGGACAGCACAAGATAAGACCAGGCAGACCAAAACTGAGCAGCCACAGGGGCTCAAGTTTCAGCATATGAAGGCTGTTGCTAACAAAGCAACAGCAAGGCAATGCAAGGGGTGAGTCACAAAGTAACCAGGCCTTGTGTGTCATGGCCAGGGTAGAAGTAGGGAGCATATAAATAGAACACAAACCCTAGAACCTTGATAGTCGACAGATAAGATAATTCACCAGGTAAGGGTGAAGCTAGAGCCAACACAAGTTCATCCAGTTCATACTCAAGAACAGCACCAACACACAACCACTTAGCCACCAGGAATCATGGTGACCTGAGAAGATCAACCAGAACCTGGAGGTGAAGGGCTGTGCACAAAACCCCAAGTCTGCAACAACAAAACATCTCATACTTGGAGCTGGAACAAGGTATACCAAGTTCCTGGACAGATCCAATGGATCTGATCCATAATATATGCATGACATAATCATGGGATTGAGCAGATGCTCAAGTGGGTAGATCATCACTTGGTTTTCACCAAGGATTACTGCCAGTCTAAAAACCACTAAAAATGGAAATCATCTAGATACGGATCTTGTACACTGAAGCTAGTAATCATGCACAGATGCACACACTAGCAAGATCATATGCACGACAAAGACCAGAGATGTGTTGCAATGAATAGCAGCTAATACAGACTACACAGTAAACCCTAAGCTAGTAACCATCAGTAAACCTAGATTTCATCAGGCAAGCATATTGGCATTCATATCTAGTATGATCCCCAAATATGCAAGCAAAGGTTGAGTAGCCACAAGATCCAATTAAATAGGTGAGCAACCAATCAGTAGCAAGGCTACTGAGGTCACATCACACTTAGCACCAAATAGAAGAAAGCCAACTATAGCACATCATTATCCAGGAATGGATTCAGATTCATTTGCTTGCTAAACCATCATGAATAGCAGATTCATTTGCAAGCAAGTCATTTAAATCATTACTGCATAAGCAGTTCATCATAACTTAATTAATACAAGCATGAATTTATCACAGATCCATGCTTAGTACTGACAGTAGCATAATATAAGGCAACACAGTTTAATCACTGCATAATAGTTACCGGATCTAGCCCAGTGAGCTTGAATGAGCAACAGCACAAGTAAGCAACAACATAGTGATGCTTGAGTATCAGCATCAACAAAGAAAATGAATCACTTAGCCACAGAATTAATCAGTAAGCCATCAGTGACATTTAATTGATCAAATGAATCAATTGAATCAAGTCAAGCCACACAGATAAGCTAGCCAACAAGCAATGAATGATCCAATGGATCATTAGCTTACACAGGAAGCACAGAAGCATTTCACAAACACCACTGGCACACACAAGTGTCACTGATGCACCACAGTACACCTAGACAAGCAAGTATGACATGCCAGTAAGCACAAGCAAGCTCTTAAGCAAGCACAGCAGAGCATAGCAAGATTAGAGCAGGCTAGGAGCAACAGATAAGCAAGCAAAGCATGAACAGCAAGCAAGGCAACCCTGGCCAGTACCAGAAATAGGTGCTTTGGCCATGGCCTTGCAGCAAATGAAAGTATAGGCAGATTAAGCAGCCATGGCAGAGCTCTGGGTGATCACAGGATCACCAGAGAGCCACAGAACATGAGGAGGAAGAAGTACAGTAGCAAGGGAGGCGCACAGACATGAAGGAGAGAAGGAGGAGGTGAAGAACTTACAGGCGCCTGGTGTCAGAAGCTAGGGCATGGCGAGGCAGTGCTCGCGCGGCCATAGCAGCTGCAAAGCCAGGGTAGGTGATGTCTACTTCCCCCTCCTTTTCCTGTAGACAGTGTTGGGCCTCCAAGAGCAGAGGTTTGTAGAACAGCAGCAAGTTTTCCCTTAAGTGGATCACCCAAGGTTTATCGAACTCAGGGAGGAAGAGGTCAAAGATATCCCTCTCATGCAACCCTGCAACCACAAAGCAAGAAGTCTCTTGTGTCCCCAACACACCAAATAGGTGCACTAGTTCAGCGAAGAGATAGTGAAATACAGGTGGTATGAATATATATGAGCAGTAGCAACGGTGCCAGAAAATAGCTTGCTGGCGTGTAGTTGATGGTGGTAGTATTGCAGCAGTAGTAACACAGTGAAACACTAAACAAGCATTAGTAACGCAGCAGTATTTAGGAACAAGGCCTAGGGATTAGACTTTCACTAGTGGACACTCTCAACATTAATCACATAACAGAATAGATAAATGCATACTCTACACTCTTGTTGGATGATGAACACATTGCGTAGGATTACACGAACCCTCAATGCCGGAGTTAACAAGCTCCACAATTCAATGTTCATATTTAAGTAACCTTAGAGTGTAAGATAGATCAAAAGACTAAACCAAGTACTAACATAGCATGCACACTGTCACCTTCATGCTTATGTAGGAGGAATAGATCACATCAATACTATCACAGCAATAGTTAACTTCGCAATCTACAAGAGATCATGATCATAGCATAAACCAAGTACTAACACGGATGCACACACTGTCACCATTACATCGTGCAGGAGGAATAAAACTACTTTAATAACATTGCTAGAGTACCACATAGATAAATTGTGATACAAAACACATTGCAATCATAAAGAGATATAAATAAGCACTTCACTATGCCATTCATCAGTGAATAAGTATTCTGTGAAATATAGCCTAAGAGACCCACACGATGCACACACTGTCACCTTTACACACGTGGGACAAGGAGTCTCCGGAGATCACACAAGTAAAACTCACTTGACTAGCATAATGACATCTAGATTACAAGCATCATCATATGAATCTCAATCATGTAAAGCAGCTCATGAGATTATTGTATTGAAGCACATAGGAGAGAGATGAACCACATAGCTACCGGTACAGCCCCGAGCCTCGATGGAGAACTACTCCCTCCTCATGGGAGCAGCAGCGGTGATGAAGATGGCGGTGAAGATGGCAGCTGTGTCGATGGAGAAGCCTTCCGGGGGCACTTCCCCGTTCCGGCTGCGTGCCGGAACAGAGACTCCTGTCCCCCAGATATTGGCTTCGCGATGGCGGCGGCTCTGGAAGGTTTCTGTGGGTTTCGTCGAACGCATCAGGGTTTTCGCGACGGAGGCTTTAAATAGGCGAAGAGGCGGCGCAGGAGGGTCGAAGGGGTGGCCACACCATATGGCGGCGCGGCCAGGGCCTGGGCCGCGCCGGCCTATGGTCTGGGGGCCCAGTGCCCCCCTCTGGTCCTTCTCGTGTGTTCTGGATGCTTCCGGTGAAAATAGGAACCTGGGCGTTGATTTCGTCCGATCCCGAGAATATTTCGTTACTAGGATTTCTGAAACCAAAAACAGCAGAAAACAGGAACTGGCACTTCGACATCTTGTTAATAGGTTAGTTCCAGAAAATGCACGAATATGACATAAAGTGTGCATAAAACATGTAGATAACATCAATAATGTGGCATGAAACATAAGAAATTATCGATACGTCGGAGACGTATCAGCATCCCCAAGCTTAGTTCTGCTCGTCCCGAGCAGGTAAAACGATAACACAGATAATTTCTGGAGTGACATGCCATCATAACCTTGATCATACTATTTGTAAAGCATATGTAGTGAATGCAGCGATCAAAACAATGTATATGACATGAGTAAACAAGTGAATCATAAAGCAAAGACTTTTCATGAATAGCACTTAAAGACAAGCATCAATAAGTCTTGCATAAGAGTTAACTCATAAAGCAATAATTCAAAGTAAAGGTATTGAAGCAACATAAAAGAAGATTAAGTTTCAGCGGTTGCTTTCAACTTGTAACATGTATATCTCATGGATAATTGTCAACATAGAGTAATATAACAAGTGCAATATGCAAATATGTAGGAATCAATGCACAGTTCACACAAGTGTTTGCTTCTTGAGGTAGAGAGAAATAGGTGAACTGACTCAACAGTGAAAGTAAAAGAAAGGCCCTTCGCAGAGGGAAGCAGGGATTAAATCATGTGCTAGAGCTTTTTAAGTTTTGAAATCATATAGAGCATAAAAGTAAAGTTTTGAGAGGTGTTTGTTGTTGTCAACGAATGGTAATGGGTACTCTAACTACCTTATCAACCAGGCTTTCAAGAGCGGCTCCCATGAAGGACGTTATCTCTACCAGCAAGGTAGATCATCCCTCTTCTCTTTTGTTTACACATGTATTTTAGTTTCATTATAGGTGACACTCCTCCCAACCTTTTGCTTACACAAGCCATGGCTAACCGAATCCTCGGGTGCCTACCATCATTCACATACCATGAAGGAGTGTCTATTTGCAAAATTAAGTTGCTTGCTGATGAATCAGAGCAAAACATGTGAAGAGAATTATTAATGCAAGTTGTAATTAATTGGGGCTGGGAACCCCATTGCCAGCTCTTTTTGCAAAATTATTGGATAAGCGGATGAAGCCACTAGTCCATTGTGAAAGTCTGTCAAGAGTAAATGACAAGGTCGAAAGATAAACACCACATACTTCCTCATGAGCTATAAAACATTAACACAAATTGAGAAGCATTTTGAAGGTTTAAAGGTAGCACATGAAGCAATCTACTTGGAATGGCAGGAAATACCATGTAGTAGGTAGGTATGGTGGACACAAATGGCATGGTGTTTGGCTCAAGTATTTTGGATGCATGAGAAGTATTCCCTCTCGATACAAGGTTTAGGCTAGCAAGGTTATTTGAAACAAACACAAGGATGAACCGGTGCAGCAAAACTCACATAAAAGACATATTGTAAACATTATAAGACTCTACACCGTCTTCTTTGTTGTTCAAACTCAATACTAGAAATTATCTAGACTTTAGAGAGACCAAATATGCAAACCAAATTTTAGCATGCTCTATGTATTTCTTCATTAATGGGTGCAAAGTATATGATGCAAGAGCTTAAACATGAGCACAACAATTGCCAAGTATCACATTACCCAAGACATTATAGCAATTACCACATGTATCATTTTCCAATTCCAACCATATAACAATTTAACGAAGAGGAAACTTCGCCATGAATACTATGAGCTAAGAACACATGTGTTCATACGAACCAGCGGAGCGTGTCTCTCTCCCACAAAGTGAATGCTAGGATCCATTTTATTCAAACAAAACAAAAAAACAAAAACAAACCGACGCTCCAAGAAAAGCACATAAGATGTGATGGAATAAAAATATAGTTTCAGGGGAGGAACCTGATAATGTTGTCGATGAAGAAGGGGATGCCTTGGGCATCCCCAAGCTTATATGCTTGAGTCTTCTTGAAATATGCAGGGATGAACCACCGGGGCATCCCCAAGCTTAGACTCTTCACTCTTCTTGATCATAGTATATCATCCTCCTCTCTTGACCCTTGAAAACTTCCTTCACACCAAACTCGAAACAAACTCATTAGAGGGTTAGTGCATAATAAAAATTAACATATTCAGAGGTGACACAATCATTCTTAACACTTCTGGACATTTCTCAAAGCTACTGGAAGGTAATGGAACAAAGAAATCCACCCAACACAGCGAAAGAAGCAATGCGAAATAAAAGGCAGAATCTGTCAAAACAGAACAGTCCGTAAAGACGAATTTTACAATGGCACCAGACTTGCTCAGATGAAAATGCTCAAATTGAATGAAAGTTGCGTACATATCTGAGGATCACTCACGTAAATTGGCATAATTTTCTGAGTTACCTACAGAGAATTAGGCCCAGATTCGTGACAGCAAGAAAACAGTTTCTGCGCAGTAATCCAAATCTAGTATTGACTTTACTATCAAAGACTTTACTTGGCACAACAAAACACAAAACTAAGATAAGGAGAGGTTGCTACAGTAGTAAACAACTTCCAAGACACAAATATAAAACAAAGTACTGTAGCAAAATAACACATGGGTTATCTCCCAAGAAGTTCTTTCTTTATAGCCATTAAGATGGGCTCAGCAGTTTTAATGATGCACTCGCGAGAAATAGTATTTGAAGCAAAAGAGAGCATCAAGAGGCAAATTCAACACACATTTAAGTCTAACATGCTTCCTATGCATAGGAATCTTGTAAATAAACAAGTTCATGAAGAGCAAAGTAACAAGCATAGGAAGATAAAACAAGTGTAGTTTCAAAAATTTCAGCACATAAAGAGGTATTTTAGTAACATGAAAATTTCTACAACCATATTTTCCTCTCTCATAATAACTTTCAGTAGTGTCATAAGCAAACTCAACAATATAACTATCACATAAAGCATTCTTATCATGAGTCTCATGCATAAAATTATTACTACTCCCAACATAAGCATAGTTATTCTTATTAATTGTAGTAGGAGCAAATTCAACAAAGTAGCTATCATTATTATTCTCATCAAGTGTAGGAGGCATAGTACTATCATCATAAAAATTACTCTCCATAGTAGGCGGCACTAAAAGACCAATATCATTATAATCATCATAAATAGGAGGCAAAGTATCATCAAAGAAAATTTTCTCCTCAATGCTTGGGGGACTAAAAAGATCATGAAAATCAGCTTCCCCAAGCTTAGAACTTTCTATATCATTATCAACAATGGTGTTCAAAGCGTTCATACTAATATTACTACCAGCATGCAAATAAGATTCCATAGGTTTTTTAATTTTCGCATCAAACAATCCATGTTTTAAATCAGGAAATAGAATAAGAAGCTCATTCTTGTCCATTATGCCAAACTAGTGTAAACAAGAAACAAAAAGATGCAATTGCAGGATCTAAAGGAAATAGCTTCGAGTACTTACAACGGCGAAAATAGCTTAGTAGCCGAGATCCGGAGTATGAGTACCTTTTACCTTTCCTCCCCGGCAACGGCGCCAGAAAATACTTGATGCTGTCCAGGACTGGCGCGTGGTTGACGAGGGAGGAAATCCCTGTTGTGTAGCTTTCTGGTCCCCGGCAACGGCGCCAGAAAATAGCTTGATGTCTACATCCCCCTCCTTTTCCTGTAGATAGTGTTGGGCCTCCAAGAGCAGAGGTTTGTAGAACAGCAGCAAGTTTTCCCTTAAGTGGATCACCCAAGGTTTATCGAACTCAGGGAGGAAGAGGTCAAAGATATCCCTCTCATGCAACCCTGCAACCACAAAGCAAGAAGTCTCTTGTGTCCCCAACACACCAAATAGGTGCACTAGTTCGGCGAAGAGATAGTGAAATACAGGTGGTATGAATATATATGAGCAGTAGCAATGGTGCCAGAAAATAGCTTGCTGGCGTGTAGTTGATGGTGGTAGTATTGCAGCAGTAGTAACACAATGAAACAGTAAACAAGCAGTAGTAACGCAGCAGTATTTAGGAACAAGGCCTAGGGATTAGACTTTCACTAGTGGACACTCTCAACATTAATCACATAACAGAATAGATAAATGCATACTCTACACTCTTGTTGGATGATGACCACATTGCGTAGGATTACACGAACCCTCAATGCCGGAGTTAACAAGCTCCACAATTCAATGTTCATATTTAAGTAACCTTAGAGTGTAAGATAGATCAAAAGACTAAACCAAGTACTAACATAGCATGCACACTGTCACCTTCATGCTTATGTAGGAGGAATAGATCACATCAATACTATCATAGCAATAGTTAACTTCGCAATCTACAAGAGATCATGATCATAGCATAAACCAAGTACTAACACGGATGCACACACTGTCACCATTACATCGTGCAGGAGGAATAAAACTACTTTAATAACATTGCTAGAGTAGCACATAGATAAATTGTGATACAAAACACATTGCAATCATAAAGAGATATAAATAAGCACTTCACTATGCCATTCATCAGTGAATAAGTATTCTGTGAAATATAGCCTAAGAGACCCACACGGTGCACACACTGTCACCTTTACACACGTGGGACAAGGAGTCTCCGGAGATCACATAAGTAAAACTCACTTGACTAGCATAATGACATCTAGATTACAAGCATCATCATATGAATCTCAATCATGTAAAGCAGCTCATGAGATTATTGTATTGAAGCACATAGGAGAGAGATGAACCACATAGCTACCGGTACAGCCCCGAGCCTCGATGGAGAACTACTCCCTCCTCATGGGAGCAGCAGCGGTGATGAAGATGGCGGTGAAGATGGCAGCGGTGTCGATGGAGAAGCCTTCCGGGGGCACTTCCCCATTCCGGCAGCGTGCCGGAATAGAGACTCCTGTCCCCCAGATCTTGGCTTCGCGATGGCGGCGGCTCTGGAAGGTTTCTGTGGGTTTCGTCGAACGCATCAGGGTTTTCACGACGGAGGCTTTAAATAGGCGAAGAGGCGGCGCAGGAGGGTCGAAGGGGTGGCCACACCATATGGCGGCGCGGCCAGGGCCTGGGCTGCGCCGGCCTATGGTCTGGGGGCCCAGTGCCCCCCCTCTGGTCCTTCTCGTGTGTTCTGGATGCTTCCGGTGAAAATAGGAACCTGGGCGTTGATTTCGTCCAATTCCGAGAATATTTCGTTACTAGGATTTCTGAAACCAAAAACAGCAGAAAATAGGAACTGGCACTTCGGCATCTTGTTAATAGGTTAGTTCCAGAAAATGCACGAATATGACATAAAGTGTGCATAAAACATGTAGATAACATCAATAATGTGGCATGGAACATAAGAAATTATCGGTACGTCGGAGACGTATCAGTAGGCGCCGACGTTACGCCGGCGAACACGAACACACCACCGCAGCAGAGCACCAGAGACGACGGCACAAGTACTGCGAGCAGCACCTGCGCCAGGTCAGTCTCAGAGGCGCACACGTCGTCGGCGAGGATGAGAGCTCGCCGGAGATCGTCAATCGCCAGAGGCGATTCTCCACGAGATCCAGAGAGGGGCGATCCACTAGGAGAGGAAGAGATGGGGGAAACCACGCGGACAGATCGGTAGATCTTCACGCGGCGGTTCCGATTTGGTAAGTGACTAGGGCAGGGGAGCATGGAGATGGCCGGAGAGTGGCGGCGGCCATGGCGGCGACGCCATCGCCACGGGAGACGCGAGAGAGTTAGGGTTAGGAATGAGCAAGTGTGAGAGACGAGTGAGGAGCGAGGTGGGCCGCTTCGGCGCCACCGACCCATTAGGGGAAATGCCTTAGTGGGCTGTCCCTGGGCCTTAGTTAAGTGGGCTGGCCCAATCGGGGCCAGGGGTATTTCTGTCTTTTTACTTTTTAGAAAAAGACCAGAATTTCACCAATTTTTAGTAAATAAACTACAACTCTAAAAAATCCATTAAAAATTGGGTTAGTAAATGAAAAATTATTCTTAACCAGAATAAAATGTGAAATAAAATTTAAGAAACAAATTCAAATTTATGAATTTGAAGAATTTAAAATAACAACTTGGAATTTCAAACTATTATTTCCTTGTATTTAAAATTCAAGGAAAAATCTCAAATAAGTTCAAATACTTATTTTCAAACATTTCAAAATAAAATTCTATTATTCCAAGTCATTTCTATTTGAAAAAGGTATTTTCCAACTGAAGATACTCTATTCCTCTTTATTCCCAAAAATATAGAGGCAACTCTATTATTTCAAATTATTTTGGAATGAATAATGAATCACCAAGATAAAGTAGTTTTACTTTGAATTATATTACTTTATGTGAATTAAAGTGGTTTACACATTAAAGCAATTGCAAATTACTGCCAAAGGCATAAATCTTAACTCAACCCTAAATTGTAATAACTCATTGGGGTAAAGGGATTCAACATAAAATAATACATCCATTATTGCATTATTTGGATTTTATAACATTGTCCTTACCGGACAATGATGCTTCTTACAGAACCCGAGGTCCAGGTTCCATCCACTGCATTGAACTACACTATCTCGCAGTCCACAGGAAAGTTCACCCTTGCTCATGTCAATATGAGTATTTTCTATTAATTTAATGCAAAGCTATATGACTTATCACTCCTGCATTGAAAATGAAATGTTACTTTTCCAATTATGAATATGACTATGTGGCTGGTAATGGAACCATGGTATGTGTTGATATGGTGGAGGTTCCATTGCAAGGGTACTATTCATCTAGGACTAAGTACCAATGCCGTCCAGTGATTCTAGCGCCGTACATATCGCGTTGACCATAAGATCTATAATGGCTCTGGGGAAGCCAGCTGTATCTTTTCCCTCTCGCATGCCAACGGACTGGTAATAGGGGTTGCCCGGATCGGTCTATCTTTGGTAAAGGTGGGGACATGTGGTCCTGCACGGTCTACCATTAGATACAGGACAGGGTAGACTTATTATCGGTCTATGAAGGATTGTAAGGGTTGTCCGGATCGGTCTACCTATGGTGTATAGGACAGGGCATATTAATTGTTCGGAACGGTCTACCTTATTGGTAAAGGTGAGAACAAGGGCCTATGTCGGTCTACCCATAGATATAGGAGAGGACAGACTTACAAAAGGGTGGGTCTGCGAGGTCGCGGAGAAGGCGGTGTGGGCTTGGATCTTTATACCTGGCCTCACACCAAGGAAGTGTGAACGGGGGCAAGTCCCTGCGGCTGGCAAAAAGGATGAGATCTCTTATGGGAAAAGTAACGCACCTCTGCAGAGTGTATCAAATTGTGGCTGTCACTCCTTGTTCGGAAGGGAGCTTAACGCGGGCAGGAAAGGAACTCCGTGAAGTTCTAGTCAACCTGTGAAGACTGACGGGCATAGTTTTCAGAATAAAATAAACCTTTTGAAGAAATGTTTTCAAAACATGCATTGACCTGCGATTTCCTGATCAATGGTCGTAGCTAGTGCATCAAACACCTTTTACTCTTTTAGAACTTGCTGAGTACCTCTGTACTCACTTTCTTTCGACACCCTTGCTAGACTGTGATTCAGAAGTGGAGGCTATCGCCGATGGAGCACCAGAAGGAAGCTACGAGCTGGTCTACGAGGAACCTGATCTTACCGGAGGAGTTGAAGGAGTAGACTATGGGATAGTCTACGGACCCGATGACACGGAGGTGGAGGAGTAGTGATATACCCTAGCATCATAGAGCCGAGCAGCGTAGAACTTACCTAAATAAGTTGTTGAGCTCTTTCATCTTTAGTGATGAGTTGTAATCGTACTCTAGTAGTATCCTAGGGTGTTCTCATAGGACCTGTGAGAATACCAACTTGTTAAGGCAATGTTTGTAATAATATTTGGAGAGTTATGACCTGCAATGTTTCTGTTGTACCACTCTGAGGGATATGGCAATTGTGAAGAAGTCCCTTCACAAAGATCATATCAACGACTTGTATACTACAACATGCAGTGGTATGCTGGGTCACCGCAGCTGGTATCAGAGCAAATGTTGCGACCTTAGTTGGAAAAACCTAGTTTAGGGAAGAAACCTGTAGGAGTCTAGTAGAGATAGTAAAGGATTCTCTAGAAGTATGGTGATTATTCACTTGAGAATAGCAAAACCATATATTTTAGTGCGATAATTCTTTATTATAGCTATTATGATGCATCATCACTACTAATATTCTGCTTTTGTATTCAGCCATAATGGCGTACACGTTTCCTAAGAGGACTTTGAGGAAGGTTGAGGGTTGGCTCGGTGATTATGATGGACCAATCACAGCTCTCCTGTGTGGGATGCTGAAGGAACTCCATTGTGAAACTCGAATACCTGTTCTCAAGTATACCTATTATGACGGAGAGATCCTAACCAAGTGCAGAGTCTCGGTCCAACTACCGGCGCAACTGATGATGAGTCGTATAATGCCGTACGGTGAGGCCAAAACCATCACCACAGCCTATCACATGGCCCTATTCAAGGCAATCCTTGAGATAAGGCAACACAAGTCAGTAGAACTGCTATGTTCAGAGTATTCCCATATACCTCATGCCGAGGAAGATGAGGACCCCACTCTGAATCATCTGGTGTTGGCACACAGAAGTCCTGAAGCTGCGGCAAAGCACATGGACAGCTGTAAGTCTTTATTGACCACGATGTACCTTTTACACATGAAGATGGTGGGTTAGATTGACCACATGCTAGCTGAGTTCACGGACCCTGATAAAGTCCAAGCTCGGATGCATGATCTGAGGGCACAACCCCAATACACAACACCCTTCTTAAGTCTCAACAGCCCTGTAGATTGGAGTAACCAGTTGCCCAAGAGAGATCCACTTACACCCAACTTTGTCCCACACTACCCACACGTGTCAGCATCGTATGATACTGGATATGGGGGAGATCATTCATGGAACTTAAACTGCTCGGAGTCACCGATCGAGAATTCGACTGGTTGGCGTTTTGGGGAACCTTTCGGAGATGAGGAGGAGCCTATTCCATGTGATACAGGAGATGAGAGTGGTGGGGTTAACCAATACGTTAATCAACACTACGGGCAGGAAGAGAAAGGTACTGCTTCCCTTTCTTTAGACTTGGAGATGGGGTTATCTAAACCATCGCAGTACGAAGAAGGTGAGAGCTCTGGAGTCAAGAAGAAGAAGAAGAAGAAGATGAGGGGGCAGGTGAATAGAAACCCTTCATGGATGACGGAAGAAGGAGGTATGTATCCTACTGGGGATACATACGAGTCATTGTCTAGCTACTTAGGCATGACTGATCTCTGTCTCGGCACTTCGTCTGATTCAGATTACATACCTACTGGAAGGACCTTTGTTCCGGACGGTGTCCGGAAGACAAGTCGCTGTACCGGATGGACCCCAGGAATGTATGCGGAGGCGAATGAAGACGATGAGGAGTAGAGCTCCAAGGAAGAATAAAGTAGTATAGGTGGTATTGTAATAGAACGTATTTTAAATTCCGTTGGCTTGGGCTTGAAGCCAAATAAGTGGTTATATATGTACCACATGTAATATATGTGTGTATGTTATGTTATATACGGTGTATATACATAATAAATGTTTGTTTTGGATTTGCTTCTTGATTTCATTGTGTGACTAGTTCTGGGCAATGAGTTGAGCTCAGAAAACATTCGCATGGTGTAAGTATGAGTAATCGCTCTTTGTTACAGGACTAGGGGAAAATGGCGTTAGTTGAAACCGAAGAGGCTCGGAGAGAGCGGGAGGCAAGAGAAAAAGAGGAGGCAAATGCAGCAGCTGGAGCGGAGAATGCACCACCACCACCACACCCAATGATGCATCCAGATTTCCAACAATACATGAGAGCAATGGAAGAAGATCGGAGGAGGTATCAAGAAAGCCAAAACAAGAACATGCAAGACTTCTTTACCCACGTCCTCAACGACAGGGGTAATGAAGGCAAGGGAGTAACTCTATCAGACTTTCAAAATACAAGACCACTACCTTTTACGTCAGCTCCAGAACCTATGGATACTGAAGACTGGCTCATGGATACGGAACGGAAGTTGAAGACCGTTGGTTGCAACGATGAGGAGAAGATTCGGTATACTACTTATCTGTTGTCAGGACCAGCAGCGTCATGGTGGGAGAATCTTGTGGCAGTACACCCTCCAGAAAAGGTGTTCACCTGGGAGGAATTCAAGAAGAAGTTCCGGGATGCCCATGTTCCGGAGAGCGTGGTGGAGCTGAAGAAGAGAGAGTTTGACGAGCTACATCAGAATACTGCACCTATTATGCAGTATGTTCGAGATTTCAACAGGTTGTCAAGATATGCACCTGAGGAAGTGGACACTGAGGAGAAAAGAAAGAAGCGATTCATGAAAGGCATGAATCCATACATGAAGATGCAATTGAGGTTGGCACGGACTGCAGAATTCCAGGAACTGATTGATTCGGCAATCACTTTCGAGGATGACTACAGGCATGTTCAAGAGGATAGGAGGAAGAGGGCTCGTATCGAGCCAAGGAAGTACCCAGTCAGTAAACCAACCCCAGATCGGAGTTTCAAACCACGATTCCGACCTACTGGTAATCAGTATAACCGGGGAGGTCAGAATCAGAATCCCAAGTCTCAGATCATCTGTAACAACTGTGGGCAGAGGGGACACATCCGAAAGGAGTGTCGGAAACCCAGGATCATCTGTTATGGTTGTGGACAGGATGGACACATGAAGCCTGATTGTCCTAATAAGGCTTCATGGGGTGGACAAAACTCCGGAGGACGAGGGGGAGGTGGGAAAGATAACAACAACAACAACCGCAACTACAACAACAACAACAAGAGGGGCAAGCCATATGGAAAGCTGAATTGCACAGCTTTGGAGCAAGCGGGAGAGTCGGATCAAGCAGTCTTAGGTACGCTCAGCATTCTTACTCATCCTGGCAAAGTATTATTTGATACTGGTGCAACTACATCATTTCTTGCACGGGAATTTGTGGAAAAATTCGGGCTTAGATGTTCTAAGTTAGAAACCCCTATAACTGTCTTATCTGCGGGGGGAACGATCTTAGTAACCCACGTGAAAGAAGCACATGTGATCACTATATGTGACTGTGTGTATTTCGCGGACCTATTCATCATTTCCATGAAGGACATATCAGTCATCCTAGGGATGGACTGGTTGACGGAGAATGGAGCAGTAATCAACTGTGGAGACAAGATAGTGTCACTCTGCAACTCAGTAGGAGGTCAGATAGTGTTTCAAGGAGACAAATACACCCAGTTGGAGATAGGATTGGAACTGAATAGTTTGAAGGAGGTGAAGATTGAAGAAATTCCTGTAGTGAATGAGTTTCAAGATGTATTTCCCAAGGAACTACCGGGAATGCCACCCGATAGACAGATCGAGTTTACCATAGATCTGATTCCAGGCACAGCACCAATGGCTCAACCACCATATAAGATGGGACCAAAGGAGTTAGTGGAGCTGAAGGCTCAAATAGATGAACTGGAACAGAAGGGATTTATCCAAGAAAGTGTGTCACCATGGGGTACACCAGTTATTTTTGTGGATAAAAGAGATGGAGGAAAGAGAATGTGTGGAGATTACAGGAATCTTAACAATGTAACCATCAAGAACAAATATCCTTTACCAAGGATACAAGATCTTTTCGATCAAGTTCAAGGAGCTGGAGTCTTCTCAAAAATAGATTTAAGGTCAGGATACCATCAAATCAAGATCAAAAAGGAAGATGTACCAAAAACAACGTTTGTATCAAGATATGGACACCATGAATACTTGGTTGTACCATTTGGACTAACAAATGCACCAGCTATTTTCATGAATTTGATGAACAAGATATTCATGAAGTACTTGGACAAGTTTGTGATAGTGTTCATTGACGACATTCTAATCTACTCCAAAGATAAAGAAGAACATGCCAAGCATTTGAAGATAGTTCTGCAAATATTAAGGGAACATCAGCTATATGCAAAGTTCAGCAAGTGCAAGTTTTGGTTAGATAGTGTTGAATTTCTTGGACATGTCATATCCAAAGAAGGAATAGCGGTAAACCCAAGCAAGGTTCAGTCAGTATTGGAATGGAAGTCACCGAAAAATGCTAAGGAAATCAGAGGATTCCTTGGTATGGCAGGTTATTATCGGAGGTTCATTGAAGGATTTTCGAAGATTGCAGGACCAATGACCAAGTTACTCAAGAAAAATACTCCATTTGTGTGGACTGATGAGTGTGAAGCCAGCTTCCAAACACTCAAAGATAAGTTAACCACAGCACCGGTGTTAGCAGTTCCTGAACCAGGAAAGGATTACACGGTGTATTGTGATGCTTCCAAGAATGGACTTGGATGTGTTCTTATGCAAGAAGGTAATAGCTTATGGATCAAGACAGTTGAAACCACATGAACACAACTACCCAGTACATGATTTAGAATTGGCGGCAATTGTGTATGCTTTGAAGAGTTGGAGACAATTTCTATATGGATCCAAGTGTGAGTTATACACTGATCATAAGAGTTTGAAATACTTCTTCACTCAGAAGGAATTAAACATGAGACAGAAGAGATGGTTAGAGTTGATTAAGGACTATGAACTGACAATCAACTATACACCAGGCAAGGCCAATGTAGTAGCAGATGCCTTAAGCAGGAAAAGTACCGAGAATCAACCTACGGAATGGGAGATTCCAAAAGAACTTCGAAAGGAACTAGAAAAAGCTCAGATTTTGTTTATCCAAGGGGATACAGTGGGAAGTATAGCAACCATGAGAATCATGGATGAGATGTATTCAGACTTGAAATATGAGATTATTAGAAAACAAGTTGATGATCAATTTATTCAAGAAGAAATCAAAAGGATTGGAGAAGGTAAACCATCGGAATTCAATCTCGGGGAGTTTGATTCTCTATACTTTCAGAAGAGAATGTGTGTACCGGATGATCCGGAAATAAAGTCAATCATATTGAAGGAAGCACATGAAACCCCTTATTCAATACATCCGGGAAGTACTAAGATGTATATGGATTTGAAGGAGATGTTCTGGTGGAACAACATGAAAAGGGAGATAGCCCAATATGTCTCTGAATGCCATACATGTCAGCGAGTGAAAGCAGAACATCAGAGTCCTGCTGGATTACTTAAACCACTAGAGATACCAGAATGGAAATGGGATGAAATTGGAATGGATTTCGTTACTGGTCTACCGATGACTAGCAAAAAGAAGGATATGATATGGGTAATCGTGGATAGACTTACCAAGAGTGCTCACTTCATAGCAGTAAACCAGAAAGATGATTCTGAGAAGTTGGTGAACATATATGTTAAAGAAATAGTTAGCAAACATGGAGTACCAAAGAAGAAAGTCTCAGATCGAGGTTCGATCTTCACATCAGCATTTTGTAAACAACTCCAGGAAGCTTTGGGATCCAAGTTGGATTTCAGTACAGCATATCATCCACAAACCGGAGGACAAACCGAAAGAACCAATCAGATACTTGAAGACATGCTTAGAGCTTGTGCTCTAAACTTTGGAGGCTCATGGGAGGACCATCTACCATTAGCGGAATCTATTATATACTAAAAGCAAAATAGAGGGTCTAAAATAGAGACACCATGTTGATCCACATCATCATAACAATTTTAATGGTTAGATCTAAAATTTGTGGTTAGGATTTAATAGCAGCCCAATAATCACGTAACTATAATATTGTTTGACACGTTCAAATATGTAGCGGTTCTTAAAGGAAGTTACCGCACCATATATGACCAAGTTAGATGCAAGAAGACTTGACCGGCTGATATTGTTGATTAAATTAGAAACGTATTTTCTTAGGACTCTAGCTATGTACGGTAAAAAAGAGCGGATGATTGGTCCGTTTATCCTTGATTAAATTAGAAACGTATTTGCTTAGGACTCTAGCTATGTACAGTAAAAAAAGAGTGAATGGTTGGTCCGTGTGTCCGATTAAAAAGACTGCGTGATTCTTGCCATAATTTAGTGTACAACCACGTCTATCCACCTTTAACGTGTTGTAGAACAATTCATTCAATACCAAAATTTGTTTTCTAAAAAGCTGAGTCTGGCCATCTGCCGATTCCGCAGCCGTGATGCAAAAGAAAATTCCTTTTCTCTTTGTAAAATAACAGTTTCCTAAAATTTTCGAAACTTTATCGTTCATGTTTCTTCGATTTAAAAAATATATCAATGATGTACCCGGTTTGACACAATTTGTGTTGAGATCATCGTCTTGAATGTGGACTAGGTAATTAAGCGACCATGGTAGCTGTTAAAAAAAGTTTCTCAATACGGTATAAATTCTTTTACTATTTATAAAATAAATCCTAAAATTTCCAGCACCTTCTCCTTACGCTGATTGTATTTAACAAAATATCAATCATGTAACATACTTGATAAAAGAAAATTCCTTTTCTCTTTGTAAAATAACAGTTTCCTAAAATTTCAGAAACCTTATTCGTTGATGTTTCTTCGATTTAAAAAATATATCAATCATGTACCCGGTTTGACATGATTTATGTTAAGATCATCCTCTTGAATGTGGAGTCAGCAATTAAGCGACCATGGTAGTTGTTAAAAAAAGTTTCTCGATACGGTATAATTTTTTTTACTATTTGTAAAACAAATCATAAAATTTCCAGCACCTTATCCTTGACGCTGATTGTATTTAACAAAATATCGATCATGTAAGATATTTGACACGATTTATGTCGACCTCATCACGTTTTGTACGTGGACTCGGAAATTAAGCAATCTGCATTAACACAAACATCCATAGGACAGTATAAATAAAATAGATGCGTCCTCTAAAATCTGACCATGTATCTTTTCCTAGCGGGGTCACAGTAGTTGTTAAAGAATTTTTTCTCAATACGCCATAAAATTTGGCTGTGATTTAGGTGGAGAACACAAACCATAAATAATGTAGATACATGTTACACGTTCCGGTTCCAAGAAATTTGCAGGTAAAAATATCGATTCATGCAAGTTCTCAAAACGGTTAGAGACATCGGCCTAAAATGCGAACCTAAATCTTCGAGTGCACAATATCCATAGCCACATATCTCACAAATTCATCAGTACGAAGCTCATTTGATAGGCCAATTATTCTGAAACAAAGGCAAACCAAAAAGATTCCTGGTATAAATTAAAGCTCCGTCACGGTCCCTCGAAATCAATATTTTTTCCTCGCATCATATATTCTTCCATTTCACCCGCAACGAATAGGCATACAATCAAATCTCCAAAGATTAGAATAACCTTGTGAGTTTTTGAAGCGATTAGAGACACCAACTTACAGATGGGAACCTAAGATTTTTTACTTAATAATATATTTCTTACCTATTTTGGGGCCAGATTGCGATGTATATCCTCAACATTGTCATGAACAGTGTAAGAGTTCAAAAATTGGATTTGAACTCAATCGTTCATAACCACCTAGAAAAGTTGGTGTCAAACAAAAAATAGAAATCAAGGTGCAATATTGGCATACGGACGATAGTTTCAAGATGGACAATTAGATCGAACGTTGTTGCTACTATAGAAGTCATCCTAAGGTTTTAACTTGGTAGTTTCAAAATGATATTGGAGAATAATTGTTCATAGGAATTTTTCTATTGACAATGTTAGCTGCACGGGGATAAATCTTAAGAATAATCTGTACGGATCGCACATGTATTAAAATTTGAAAAATTCTTTAGGTGAATTTATTTAAATTTGAATACACTTTTTGTCATGTACAAATTTGAAATATTTAAGATTTTGATGTACATATAATTGGAAACAAAGTTTTTAGTGTTTTATTTTTATTTTTTCTCATTTAGATAGGTGAGTTAAATAACTGACCTAAGTAATTAGGGCATAATTATGATGCTACCAAGGGATGTTGATCGAGGATAGTCTCGCTAGAATTTTGTGGTGTCACATAAATAGTAGAGATTTTTTTAGAAACACACTACATACGCTCACATACACACCATACACTCACCCTTATGAATGCACACAAGTATACCTTACCTCTATGAGCACCTTCGAAGACTGAGTCGGCGGATCGGATCTTGAAATTGATGAAGTTACCACAGACGCCTCGCTGTCGACGGGACCGTCACCTCCCACTGAAAGAATATTTCGCCTTTATGAGACACACAGATGTCAAATCTGAGGTTTGAACTCTGGTGGGCTAGGGGTACAACCATCCTCCTAACCACCCAACCTCAAGTTGATTCTCACATAGATAGTAGAGATTAATTATGTTGGGATTTGTAATAAATTATGGGCAATCTTAGTTGCAGTCATGTGCCAGGACAAAACATGTACATGTGAGTAAGGTTGTAGATCACCTGGACTGAAGAGCGGGGAATAACGGAAAGGAAATGAAATAAAGGAAAATAAATTTGAGATTGCATTTTTTGGAATAGTCACAATTATTATTATATAATAAATTAAGTTAGTTATAATAGTTTTTCAAATAGGTATTATTTTACTTAATATTTTTGACAAGTTTTGTGGTTATAAAACTATGTTCAATATGCTAAAAAAGATGCCCTCGCATTTGCGAGGGCCCTCTTGCTAGTTCTCATATAACAATAGTTATCAGAGTAGTATCCAGATGGCACCATACGAAGCATTGTACGCGAGGAAGTGTAGATCCCCAATCTGTTGGTTTGAAACAGGAGAGAACAAGGAGTTTACACCGGACTACATCAAGGAGAGACAAGGAGTCATCGAGGTGATCCGAGATAGACTCAAAATAGCTCAAAGTCGTCAAAAGAGTTATACCGACAAAAGGAGAAGAGTTTGGGAACCAAAAGTTGGAGACATGGTATATTTGAAGGTTAGCACAATGAAAGGACTTAAGAGGTTCGGAGTAAAAGGAAAGTTAAGTCCTCGATATATAGGACCATTCAAGGTACTCAGTCAGAATCGAGAAACAGCTTTTGAATTAGAATTGCCGGAGCAGCTCAGTCTAGTTCACAATGTATTTCATGTATCACAACTCAGAAAGTGTTTGAAGGCACCAGATGATCCCATCACACATGAAGAAATAGAATTGCAATCAGACTTAACTTACGTGGAGAAGCCTGAAAAGATATTGGAAGTCCAGTGGAAGAAGTTAAGGAACAGAGCAATTAAATACTGCAAAGTTCAATGGCAACATCATCCTGAGCGAGAAGCAACTTGGGAGACGGAAGAAGAACTCAGAAAGTCTTATCCCGAGATGTTCAAGTACCAATCTTAACTTCGGGACGAAGTTTCTGTTAAGGGGGAGAGGCTGTAATAACCCAGAACATAGGAACAACGAAGGGTAGATTTAGAAATGGGATGTGCATTTCATCGCAAAACGGGGGAAATTTTCGCGCTTTATTGCAACTAAACCTAAGAGGGATCGAGGTTCTCTCTCATTTTGCACTTAGGGTTAGGCAATGTGAGTTAGGGCAATTTCGACATGATCTCTTTTGTATCTTATTACCTTGGGGAATGATTGCATTTGATAAGTGTCAAAACCTTTAACAATAAACATCACACAAAATAAGTAATGAATTTATAGTTCAAAAACAAGTTATAAATTCAAATGACTTTGAATTTCAAATTGAATATTAAATACCATAATTAATCAAGAATATAAACATTACATAAGATAAAAGCTCATAAACAAAACTTGAGCTTTATTGATACACAAAACAAAATTACTAAGTCTTTACAATTTCTTGATACAAGAATTAAGGAATAATAAACAGAAATGAAAAAGGAAAATTACAAGATTTTCCTAAACTAAAAACTAGACTAATGCTTGAAGAACATCTTCTGGTCATATTCACTTCAAACCTACAACATAAATAACAAGTGCTAAACCAGAATGTAAGTGTTAGCAATTTCAGTTTGGACAGTTAACACAAATCACAGAAATTCAGTTTGGACAGTGAAAGCATCCTTGCCACGATTGTGCTTGTCCAAATTCCGGGACAGCACAAGATAAGACCAGGCAGACCAAAACTGAGCAGCCACAGGGGCTCAAGTTTCAGCATATGAAGGCTGTTGCTAACCAAGCAACAGCAAGGCAATGCAAGGGGTGAGTCACAAAGTAACCAGGCCTTGTGTGTCATGGCCAGGGTAGAAGTAGGGAGCATATAAATAGAACACAAACCCTAGAACCTTGACAGTCGACAGATAAGATAATTCACCAGGTAAGGGTGAAGCTAGAGCCAACACAAGTTCATCCAGTTCATACTCAAGAACAGCACCAACACACAACCACTTAGCCACCAGGAATCATGGTGACCTGAGAAGATCAACCAGAACCTGGAGGTGAAGGGCTGTGCACAAAACCCCAAGTCTGCAACAACAAAACATCTCATACTTGGAGCTGGAACAAGGTATACCAAGTTCCTGGACAGATCCAATGGATCTGATCCATAATATATGCATGACATAATCATGGGATTGAGCAGATGCTCAAGTGGGTAGATCATCACTTGGTTTTCACCAAGGATTACTGCCAGTCTAAAAGCCACTAAAAATGGAAATCATCTAGATACAGATCTTGTACACTGAAGCTAGTAATCATGCACAGATGCACACACTAGCAAGATCATATGCACAGACAGCACCAGTAGATGTGTTGCAATGAATAGCAGCTAATACAGACTACACAGTAAACCCTAAGCTAGTAACCATCAGTAAACCTAGATTTCATAAGGCAAGCATATTGGCATTCATATCTAGTATGATCCCCAAATATGCAAGCAAAGGTTGAGTAGCCACAAGATCCAATTAAATAGGTGAGCAACCAATCAGTAGCAAGGCTACTGAGGTCACATCACACTTAGCACCAAATAGAAGAAAGCCAACTATAGCACATCATTATCCAGGAATGGATTCAGATTCATTTGCTTGCTAAACCAGCATGAATAGCAGATTCATTTGCAAGCAAGTCATTTAAATCATTACTGCATAAGCAGTTCATCATAACTTAATTAATACAAGCATGAATTTATCACAGATCCATGCTTAGTACTGACAGTAGCATAATATAAGGCAACACAGTTTAATCACTGCATAATAGTTACCGGATCTAGCCCAGTGAGCTTAAATGAGCAACAGCACAAGTAAGCAACAACATAGTGATGCTTGAGTATCAGCATCAACAAAGAAAATGAATCACTTAGCCACAGAATTAATCAGTAAGCCATCACTGACATTTAATTGATTAAATGAATCAATTGAATCAAGTCAAGCCACATAGATAAGCTAGCCAACAAGCAATGAATGATCCAATGGATCATTAGCTTACACAGGAAGCACATAAGCATTTCACAAACACCACTGGCACACACAAGTGTCACTGATGCACCACAGTACACCTAGACAAGCAAGTGTGACATGCCAGTAAGCACAAGCAAGCTCTTAAGCAAGCACAGCAGAGCATAGCAAGATTAGAGCAGGCTAGGAGCAACAGATAAGCAAGCAAAGCATGAACAGCAAGCAAGGCAACCCTGGCCAGTACCAGAAATAGGTGCTTTGGCCATGGGCTTGCAGCAAATGAAAGTATAGGCAGATTAAGCAGCCATGGCAGAGCTCTGGGTGATCACAGGATCACCAGAGAGCCACAGAACATGAGGAGGAAGAAGTACAGTAGCAAGGGAGGCGCACAGATATGAAGGAGAGAAGGAGGAGGTGAAGAACTTATAGGCGCCTGGTGTCAGAAGCTAGGGCATGGCGAGGCAGTGCTCGCGCGGCCATAGCAGCTGCAAAGCCAGGGTAGGCGCCGACGTTACGCCGGCGAACACGAACACACCACCGCAGCAGAGCACCAGAGACGACGGCACAAGTACTGCGAGCAGCACCTGCGCCAGGTCAGTCTCGGAGGCGCACACGTCGTCGGCGAGGATGAGAGCTCGCCGGAGATCGTCAATCGCCAGAGGCGATTCTCCACGAGATCCAGAGAGGGGCGATCCACTAGGAGAGGAAGAGATGGGGGAAACCACGCGGACAGATCGGTAGATCTTCACGCGGCGGTTCCGATTTGGTAAGTGACTAGGGCAGGGGAGCATGGAGATGGCCGGAGAGTGGCGGCGGCCATGGCGGCGACGCCATCGCCACGGGAGACGCGAGAGAGTTAGGGTTAGGAATGAGCGAGTGTGAGAGACGAGTGAGGAGCGAGGTGGGCCGCTTCGGCGCCACCAACCCATTAGGGGACATGCCTTAGTGGGCTGTCCCTGGGCCTTAGTTAAGTGGGCTGGCCCAATCTGGGCCAGGGGTATTTCTGTCTTTTTACTTTTTAGAAAAAGACCAGAATTTCACCAATTTTTAGTAAATAAACTACAACTCTAAAAAATCCATTAAAAATTGGGTTAGTAAATGAAAAATTATTCTTAACCAGAATAAAATATGAAATAAAATTTAAGAAACAAATTCAAATTTATGAATTTGAAGAATTTAAAATAACAACTTGGAATTTCAAACTATTATTTCCTTGTATTTAAAATTCAAGGAAAAATCTCAAATAAGTTCAAATACTTATTTTCAAACATTTCAAAATAAAATTCTATTATTCCAAGTCATTTCTATTTGAAAAAGGTATTTTCCAACTGAAGATACTCTATTCCTCTTTATTCCCAAAAATATAGAGGCAACTCTATTATTTCAAATTATTTTGGAATGAATAATGAATCACCAAGATAAAGTAGTTTTACTTTGAATTATATTACTTTATGTGAATTAAATTGGTTTACACATTAAAGCAATTGCAAATTACTGCCAAAGGCATAAATCTTAACTCAACCCTAAATTGTAATAACTCATTGGGGTAAAGGGATTCAACATAAAATAATACATCCATGATTGCATTATTTGGATTTTATAACATTGTCCTTACCGGACAATGATGCTTCTTACAGAACCCGAGGTCCAGGTTCCATCCACTGCATTGAACTGCACTATCTCGCAGTCCACAGGCAAGTTCACCCTTGCTCATGTCAATATGAGTATTTTCTATTAATTTAATGCAAAGCTATATGACTTATCACTCCTGCATTGAAAATGAAATGTTACTTTTCCAATTATGAATATGACTATGTGGCTGGCAATGGAACCATGGTATGTGTTGATATGGTGGAGGTTCCATTGCAAGGGTACTATTCATCTAGGACTAAGTACCAATGCCGTCCAGTGATTCTAGCGCCGTACATATCGCGTTGACCATAAGATCTATAATGGCTCTGGGGAAGCCAGCTGTATCTTTTCCCTCTCGCATGCCAACGGACTGGTAATAGGGGTTGCCCGGATCGGTCTATCTTTGGTAAAGGTGGGGACATGTGGTCCTGCACGGTCTACCATTAGATACAGGAGAGGGTAGACTTATTATCGGTCTATGAAGGATTGTAAGGGTTGTCCGGATCGGTCTACCTATGGTGTATAGGATAGGGCATATTAATTGTTCGGAACGGTCTACCTTATTGGTAAAGGTGAGAACAAGGGCCTGTGTCGGTCTACCCATAGATATAGGAGAGGACAGACTTACAAAAGGGTGGGTCTGCGAGGTCGCGGAGAAGGCGGTGTGGGCTTGGATCTTTATACCTGGCCTCACACCAAGGAAGTGTGAACGGGGGCAAGTCCCTGCGGCTGGCAAAAAGGATGAGATCTCTTATGGGAAAAGTAATGCACCTCTGCAGAGTGTATCAAATTGTGGCTGTCACTCCTTGTTCCGGGAAGGGAACTGCGAACGCGGCAGGAAAGGAACTCCGTGAAGTTCTAGTCAACCTGTGAAGACTGACGGGCATAGTTTTCAGAATAAAATAAACCTTTTGAAGACATGTTTTCAAAACATGCATTGACCTGCGATTTCCTGATCAATGGTCGTAGCTAGTGCATCAAACACCTTTTACTCTTTTAGAACTTGCTGAGTACCTCTGTACTCACTTTCTTTCGACACCCTTGCTAGACTGTGATTCAGAAGTGGAGGCTATCGCCGATGGAGCACCAGAAGGAAGCTACGAGCTGGTCTACGAGGAACCTGATCTTACCGGAGGAGTTGAAGGAGTAGACTATGGGATAGTCTACGGACCCGATGACACGGAGGTGGAGGAGTAGTGATATACCCTAGCATCATAGAGCCGAGCAGCGTAGAACTTACCTAAATAAGTTGTTGAGCTCTTTCATCTTTAGTGATGAGTTGTAATCGTACTCTAGTAGTATCCTAGGGTGTTCTCATAGGACCTGTGAGAATACGAACTTGTTAAGGCAATGTTTGTAATAATATTTGGAGAGTTATGACCTGCAATGTTTCTGTTGTACCACTCTGAGGGATATGGCAATTGTGAAGAAGACCCTTCACAAAGATCATATCAACGACTTGTATACTACAACATGCAGTGGTATGCTGGGTCACCGCAGCTACCTTCCAATTTTCCTGAAGTTCATGATGTCTTCCATGTGTCTCAACTTAAGCGTTGCTTCAAAGATCCTATTTGTGGTGTTGATCACGGGACTCTTGACCTTCAAGAGGATCTAACTAATCGAGAACATCCTGTTCGTATCCTTGATGAAGCCGAGCGTAAAACTCGACGTCAGAGCATCAAGTTCCTGAAAGTTCAGTGGTCTAATCATTCTGAGCAAGAAGCAACCTGGGAACGAGAAGATCGTTTACGATCTGAGTACCCTTCCTTCTTTTCTAAAATCTAGGAATCTCGAGGACGAGATTCTTGTAAGGGGGGTAGAGTTGTAACATCCCAACCTTGTGTTTATAGATAAATGAGTGCTCATGAACATTGCATGCATATAGTTTGCATTTGAGTAAAGTTTGCATCAAAAGTTTAATAAAACCTCACATATGCAAATTTCTTCTGTATTTCTTTCTCATTCAAATCTTGCAAGTTTTCAAAAGTAAGCAACATGACTTGTTGTTATTCAATAAGGCCATGTGGGTTTATTATTTCTCATGCAAAATTGAGTTTCAAATAAAATTCAAACAGATTTGAAAAGAGAAACAAAAACCAGAAAAAATAGAGAGAGAGAAACCTCTTCTCCCTCTCCCTGGGCTCAGCCCACTTCCCTTCCCCTCTTTTCTCTCTCTGGCCGCAGCCCAAATCGGCCCAGCCGAACCCACCGCAGCCCAAACCATCCGCGAAATCTTTCCAGGGGGTTTTCTGGAAAATGCCCTTCTTCCCCGCCGTTCCAAGCAGGAGCTAGCGCACGGCCGGCCATCCGATGCTCCGGCCGGCCCAGATGCTCCCCGCCGCCCCCGGCGAGCTACAAATAGCGCGCCACCACCACCCTGAACCCTAACCCCTGCTTTTCCCCCTCTCCCGCGCTCTCCCGAGCCCCAAGCAACCCTAACCCTAGCCTACTGCCGGCGCCCGCTCGCCGTCGATTTGCCGCCGGCGAGGTTCCCCGGCCTTCGCCGACCCCTCCACGAGCTTCGCGGTGAGCTGCTGCTCCTCCCCGTCCCCTCAGCTCGCCCTCTCTCGCCCTGTAGCACCGCCGCACCGCACCACCTGCCCCGGCCGCCGCCGCCCATGGCTGCCGACCATGCTCCGGTGACTATTCGCGGGCGGCACCGCCTCCTTCAGGTTCCCCGCGTCGCCCCGCTGCTTTCCCCCCTGCGCGCGTGGCTGAATCACGGCCGAGTCGGCCGATTGCAACCTGGCCGAGCTTCTCTGAGAGCTCATGGCCATGCTCACGTCAGCATGACGCCATAATTGCCTTTTTCCATTTTCTTTATTTCTTTTCTGTATTTTCTATAAATAGAAAAATAATGACATGTTTAGAAAGAATAAAATTATGACATGTGGGTCCAACTTTTATTATTTTTATATAATTTTCAGAAATTGTTTTAAAATGAATTAAACTTTGGAAATTCATAAGTAATTCATTTTAAATCAGAAAAATGCAAATAATATATCAAAATGTTCAAAAAAACAAATCCTATTTGTTTATCCATGTTTCATACATGCTTGAACCAATTAAATATGAGCCCTAGTAGAAACCCTAAATCGACCCCATCTCATATGTCGGGATTCGATGCCGAACCCCTCTAAATTCCATCGATGCACCTAGGGTTACCCAAACCCCTTTAATATGACATGTCATCATATTGTATGTGCATTGCATTGTACCATTCTTGATTGTGCTCTTCCTTTCCGGTATTTGGTTCTTATCGATAGGGACCGAACGCGAACCTGAGATCAGCGCCACCGAAGAGCAGCACCCGAACAACGAGGGACAAGGCAAGCCCTAACCTGGTTCATATATGGTTTCGAAATGCTTTACTTCTGGTTCTTACATATTGCATCCGCTTCAAATATGTTTTATCGGCAGTTGTAGATATCCTATGTGTGCATATTCCATCCTTGTAGCCCAGAGTTCCTGATCCACCGCTCCCAGCAAAACTAGGTCTGAGCTTGTTCACATCGCTAGATCCATATATATGTTATGCTTAGCCATGCTTAGCTGTTAAAGTCTGATCCATCCGGTTGATGAATCAGAGCTACGAATGAACCTAGTTTGACAGGATGACGTGGCAAGATCAGTGATGATGTCGATAAACATGTTAAAGGCTTGGATGAGCCGCCACATGGGGATGTGGTGTTTTGACTCGTTCTCGCCGATACTAGGACCTGAGTTCTCTCCTTCGGAACCAAGACTGAGCGTACAGCCACACGGGGCCCATGGGAACCCCTTGGCCCTAACTTACCTAGCTTACCCATGAGTCAATTAATTTGCGAGTTCCATTTGCCATACGCATGGGGGAAAGGTGGAAAAGGTTTTCAAAGTGCATCATACAGGGCGTGGCCGGGGTGAAGGATGCTGTAGGCATTGAACTGGATCCCCTGTACACAATGACCGGGACCGCCCCGGAGAGTGGCTACCTACGATGACAGAGCTCCCCAGTTAGTTTGACTCATGGAATAGGCGAAGTAAGGGAAAGGTTTTGGTCGACCACCCTCTGCCAGCACACCAAGGAAGTGTATACTAGTGGCACTAAGAGTCGGTCGGCTAATACGTCTCCGACGTATCGATAATTTCTTATGTTCCATGCCACATTATTGATGATATCTACATGTTTTATGCATACTTTATGTCATATTTATGCGTTTTCCGGAACTAACCTATTGACGAGATGCCGAAGGGCCAGTTGCTGTTTTCTGCTGTTTTTGGTTTCAGAAATCCTAGTAAGGAAATATTCTCGGAATCGGACGAAATCAACGCCCAGCATCTTAGGATCACGCGAAGCTTCCAGAACACCCGAGAGAGGCCAGAGGGGGGCCACAGGCCCACCAGACACTACCCTGGCGCGGCCAAGGGGGGGCCCGCCCCCCCTGTTGTGTCGTCTCCTCGTTGACCTTCTAACGCCGCCTCTTCGCCTATATAAAGGCCCCTGACCTAAAACACTATACGGGAAAAGCCACGGTACGAGAAACCTTCCAGAGCCGCCGCCATCGCGAAGCCAAATCTGGGGGAAAGGAGTCTCTGTTCCGGCACGCCGCCGGGACGGGGAAGTGCCCCCGGAAGGCTTCTCCATCAACACCACCGCCATCTTCATCAACGCTGCTGTCTCCCATGAGGAGGGAGTAGTTCTCCATCGAGGCTCAGGGCTGTACCGGTAGCTATGTGGTTAATCTCTCTCCTATGTGCTTCAATACAATAATCTCATGAGCTGCCTTACATGATTGAGATTCATATGATGATGCTTGTAATCTAGATGTCATTATGCTAGTCAAGTGGATTTTACTTATGTGATCTCCGGAGACTCCTTGTCCCACGTGTGTAAAGGTGACAGTGTGTGCACCGTGTGGGTCTCTTAGGCTATATTTCACAGAATACTTATTCACTGTTATGAATGGCATAGTGAAGTGCTTATTTATATCCCTTTATGATTGCAATGTGTTTTGTATCACAATTTATCTGTGTGCTACTCTAGTGATGTTATTAAAGTAGTTTATTCCTCCTGCACGGTGTAATGGTGACAGTGTGTGCATCGTGTAGTACTTGGCATAGGCTATGATTGTGATCTCTTGTAGATTATGAAGTTAACTATTGCTATGATAGTATTGATGTGATCTATTCCTCCTTTCGTAGTGTGAAGGTGACAGTGTGCATGCTATGTTAGTACTTGGTTTGGTTATATTGATCTGTTATGCACTCTAAGGTTATTTAAATATGAACATTGAATATTGTGGAGCTTGTTAACTTCGGCATTGAGGGTTCGTGTAATCCTACACAGTTAGTGGTGTTCATCATCCAACAAGAGGGTGTAGAGTCTAGCATCTATCTATTTATTCTGTTATGTGATCAATGTTGAGAGTGTCCACTAGTGAAAGTATGATCCCTAGGCCTTGTTCCTAAATACTGCTATCGCTGCTTGTTTACTATTTTTTGCATTTATCGCATGCAATATTACTAGCATCAATCGCACGCCACAAACACTTTTACGCGCCGTACTACTGCTCATATTCATTCATACCACTTGTATTTCACTATCTCTTCGCCGAACTAGTGCACCTATTAGGTGTGTTGGGGACACAAGAGACTTCTTGCTTTGTGGTTGCAGGGTTGCATGAGAGGGATATCTTTGACCTCTTCCTCCCTGAGTTCGATAAACCTTGGGTGATCCACTTAAGGGAAACTTGCTGCTGTTCTACAAACCTCTGCTCTTGGAGGCCCAACACTGTCTACAAGAATAAAAGCACCCGTAGACATCATCGGCGCGTGTGGGTAAAGTTGTACACCCCTGTAGTGTAAATCTTTTCGAAAAGCCGTGTCCACGGTTATGGACGACTTGGTGATGGATTCTGTGATCATAGACAACTTGAACCTAATCGTAAAACTTGATATCTATGTGTGAATAAGGATCCCTTCTCAGGGTGTCGAGGGGGTGATCCTAGGTAATAGGTTTAGGAGATGATGAAGATTCGGTGGATTCAACATGATGATATTAGAGCTAGAGTTGTTAACGCTCTCTTATCCCCTTTTGAAAATGGTCTGAATAGACGAGCTTCTGCTCCCTCCTGTTTACAAAGGAAAACTGGCTTTCCGCAAAATAAGCTCCACATAAAGCCTCGCATACCCGCTTTGCTAACAGGTTGTACTAAGTCTTGCTGAGTCCCTGTACTCAGCCTTGCATGCTTTGTTTCAGACGAAGTCCTTCCAACAGATGGTGGCTTCTACCTTGACGTCGACGAGTAGTTCGGAGTTCCCAGGCGGCAGCCTGAGACTTATGGGCTGGGACGTCACCTTATGTTATGGCCTCTTAGGCCCTTTGCAGTCTTGTTATCTAGATAACATAATTTGCTTTCCGTTGCTTGTTGAATTGTGGTCAGTGACCTATGCGTGTAATAATTTGGATCTTAACTCTGTTAAGAGTTGTAATATATTTGCTTTCAGTCGTAGAGTCACTGTTGTGTTACCGATTCTCACCCTGTAGGCCCTAGAGATCTAGGTTAGGCTTATGCCAGATGTGATATCTGGGTTTGTCTAGCCTCGACCTCCGGGGTTCCTGACATCTAAGCTTGGGGATGCCCAAGGCATCCCCTTCTTCATCGACAATTTATCAGGTCACCTAGTGAAACTATATTTTTATTCAGTCACATCTTATGCACTTTACTTGGAGCGTCTGTTTGCTTTTGTTTTTGTTTTTGTTTGAATAAAATCTGATCCTAGCATTCTTTATATGGGAGAGAGACACGCTCCGCTGTTGCGTATGAACACATATGTTCTTAGCTTTATTCTTCATGTTCATTGCGAAGGTTGAACTACTTCGTTCATTGTTATATGGTTGGAAACAGAAAATGCTGCATGTGGTAATTGGTATATTGTCTTGAATAATTTGATACTTGGCAATTGTTGTGCTCATATAGATCATGTTTAAGCTCTTGCATCATGTACTTTGCACCTATTAATGAAGAACTACATAGAGGTTGTTAAAATTTGGTTTTCATGATTGGTCTCTCTAAGGTCTAGATATTTTCTGGTTAAGGTGTTTGAACAACAAGGAAGACAGTGTAGAGTCTTATAATGCTTGCAATATGTTTTTATGTAAGTTTTGCTGTACCGGTTCATACTTGTGTTTGCTTCAAACAACCTTGCTAGCCAAAGCCTTGTACTGAGAGGGAATACTTCTCGTGCATCCAAAACCTTGAGCGAAAACCTATGCCATTTGTGTCCACCATACCTACCTACTACATGGTATTTTTCTGCCATTCCAAGTAAATACTTCATGTGCTACCTTTAAACAATTCAAAAGTTATTATCTCTTATTTGTGTCAATGTTTTATAGCTCATGAGGAAGTATGTGGTGTTTTATCTTTCGATCTTGTCATTTACTTCGGACAGACTTTCAACAATGGACTAGTGGCTCATCCGCTTATCCAATAATTTTGCAAAAAGAGCTGGCAATGGGGTTCCCAGCCCCGATTAATTAACTTGCATTAATAATTCTCTTCACATGCTTTGCCCTGATCAATCAGTGAGCAACTTAATTTTGCAAAAAGAAAAAGAAAAGAAAAAAATAGACACTCCTCCATGGTATGAGATTGTTGGAAGGCACCCGAGGATTCGGTTAGCCATGGATTGAGAAAGAAAAGGTGGGGAGGAGTGTCATCCATAAATAATAAAATGCATGTGTAAACAAAAGAGAAGAGGGATGATCTACCTTGGTGGTAGAAATAACGTCCTTCATGGGAGCCGCTCTTGAAAGTCTGGTTGATAAGGTAGTTAGAGTACCCACTACCATTCGTTGACAACAACAAACACCTCTCAAAACTTTACTTTTATGCTCTCTATATGATTTCAAAACTTGAAAAGCTCTAGCACATGATTTAATCCCTGCTTCCCTCTGCGAAGGGCCATTCTTTTTCTTTATGTTGAGTCAGTTTACCTACTTCCTTCTACCTTAGAAGCAAACACTTGTGTTAACTGTGTGCATTGATTCCTACATATTTGCTTATTTGCATTCATCATATTACTTTGTGTTGACAATTATCCATGAGATATACATGTTGAAGTTGAAAGCAACTGCTGAAACTTATATCTTCCTTTGTGTTGCTTCAAAACTCTCTACTAAGAATTTATTGCCTTATGAGTTAACTCTTATGCAAGTCTTATCGATGCTTGTCTTGAAAGTATTATTCATGAAAAGTCTTTGCTATATGATTCAGTTGTTTAATCATTGTCTTTACCATTGCTTCGAATCACTTCATTCACTTCATATGCTTTACAATAGTATTGATCAAGATTATGATAGCATGTCACTTCAGAAATTATCATTGTTATCGTTTACCTACTCGAGGGCGAGTAGGAACTAAGCTTGGGGATGCTTGATACGTCTCAAACGTATCTATAATTTCTTATGTTCCATGCTACTTTTATGATGATACTCACATGTTTTATACACACTTTATGTTATTATTATGCATTTTCCGGCACTAACCTATTGACAAGATGCCGAAGAGCTAGTTGCTGTTTTCTGCTGTTTTTGGTTTCAGAAATCCTACAAAGGAAATATTCTCGGAATTGGACGAAATCAACGCCCAGGGTCTTATTTTTCCATGAAGCTTACAGAAGACCGAAAGGATCACGAAGTGGGGCGACGAGGCACCGCCACACTAGGGCCGCGCGGCCTAGGGGGGGCCCGCGCCGCCCTAGCGTGTGGGGCCCCTGTCAGCCCTCCGACTCTGCCCTTCCGCCTACTTAAAGCCTTCGTCGCGAAACCCCCAGTACCGAGAGCCACGATACGGAAAACATTACTGTGACGCCGCCACCGCCAATCCCATCTCGGGGGATTCAGGAGATCACCTCCGGCACCCTGCCGGAGAGGGGAATCATCTCCCGGAGGGCTCTTCATCGCCATGATCGCCTCCGGATCGATGTGTGAGTAGTTCACCCCTGGACTATGGGTCCATAGCAGTAGCTAGATGGTTGTCTTCTCCTCATTGCGCCATCATGTTAGATCTTGTGAGCTGCCTATCATGATCAAGATCATCTATTTGTAATGCTACATGTTGTGTTTGTTGGGATCCGATGAATATTGAATACTATGTCAAGTTGATTATCAATCTATCATATATGTGTTGTTTATGTTCTTGCATGCTCTCCGTTGCTAGTAGAGGCTCTGGCCAAGTTGATACTTGTAACTCCAAGAGGGAGTATTTATGCTCGATAGTGGGTTCATGCCTCCATTGAATGCAGGACGATGTGAGAAAGTTCTAAGGTTGTGGATGTGCTGTTGCCACTAGGGATAAAACATCGATGCTTTGTCTAAGGATATTTGTGTTGATTACATTACGCACCATACTTAATGCAATTGTCTATTGTTTGCAACTTAATACTGGAAGGGGTTCGGATGATAACCTGAAGGTGGACTATTTAGGCATAGATGCATGCTGGATAGCGGTCTATGTACTTTGTCGTAATGCCCTGATTAAATCTCATAGTAGTCATCATGATATATGTATGTGAATCTCTATTTGTCAATTGCCCAACTATAATTTGTTCACCCAACATGCTAGTTATCTTATCGGAGAGACACCACTAGTGAACTGTGGACCCTGGTCCATTCTTTACATCTGAAATACAATCTACTGCAATACTTGTTCTTTACTGTTCTTCGCAAACAAACATCATCTTCCACACTATACGGTTAATCCTTTGTTTACAGCAAGGCGGTGAGATTGACAACCTCACTGTTACGTTGGGGCAAAGTACTTTGATTGTGTTGTGCAGGTTCCACGTTGGCGCCAGAATCCCTGGTGTTGCGCCGCACTACACTCCTTCACCAACAACCTTCACGTGCTCCTTGACTCCTACTGGTTCGATAACCTTGGTTTCTTACTGAGGGAAACTTGCTACTGTACGCATCACACCTTCCTCTTGGGGTTCCCAACGGACGTGTGTAATTGCACGCATCAGTTACCACCATGAAGAGGGACATGAAGAGGAGGAGGAACTCCTCCAAGCTTGGGCCAGCGCACCCCCTAGGGGGCTGCCCCTTCCTGTCCTATAAAAGGAGCCCCTTTCATCCCTCTCCACAGACACTTGATCCCTCCTTTCTTCCCATAGTTGTTGCTTCACCATCGACATTTCTTAGCGAGGCTCTGTCGAAATATTAGTTCGCAATTCATACACTTAGTTGAAGTGTGTGCTGGAGTGTCCGGCGGATCCCTTCTTCCGCTGCCCCGTGCTTGTGATGGTAAAGCACACGTCCGTTGGGAACCCCAAGAGGAAGGTATGATGAGTACAGCAGCGAGTTTTCCCTCAGTAAGAAACCAAGGTTATCGAACCAGTAGGAGATGAAGATTGATACGTCTCCGACGTATCGATAATTTCTTATGTTCCATGCCACATTATTGATGATATCTACATGTTTTATGCACACTTTATGTCATATTCATGCATTTTCTGGAACTAACCTATTAACAAGATGCCGAAGTGCCAGTTCCTGTTTTCTGCTGTTTTTGGTTTCAGAAATCCTAGTAAAGAAATATTCTCGGAATTGGACGAAATCAACGCCCAGGTTCCTATTTTGCCCGGAAGCATCCAGAACACCCGAGAGCCGCCAGAGAGGGGGCATAGGCCGGCGCGGCCTGGGGGTGGCCCGCGCCCCCCTATGGTGTCGTCGCCCCGTTGACCTTCTGACACCGCCTCTTCACCTATATAAAGCCCCTCGACCTAAAACCTCGACACGGGAAAAGCCACGGTACGAGAAACCTTCTAGAGCCGCCGCCATCGCGAAGCCAAGATCTGGGGGACAGGAGTCTCTGTTCCGGCACGCCGCCGGGACGGGGAAGTGCCCCCGGAAGGCTCCTCCATCGACACCACCGCCATCTTCATCAACGCTGCTGTCTCCCATGAGGAGGGAGTACTTCTCCGTTGAGGCTCGGGGCCGTACCGGTAGCTATGTGGTTAATCTCTCTCCTATGTACTTCAATACAATGATCTCATGAGCTGCCTTACATGATTGAGATTCATATGAGTTTTGTATCACAATTCATCTATGTGCTACTCTAGTGATGTTATTAAAGTAGTCTATTCCTCCTCCATGATGTAATGTTGGCAGTGTGTGCATCATGAAGTACTTGGTTTATGCTATGATTGTGATCTCTTGTAGATTATGAAGTTAACTATTACTATGATGGTATTGATGCGATCTATTCCTCCTTTCATAGTGTGAAGGTTATGGTGTGCATGCTATGTTAGTACTTGGTTTGGTTGTGTTGATCTATCTTGCACTCTAAGGTTATTTAAATATGAACATTGAATTGTGGAGCTTGTTAACTCCGGCATTGAGGGTTCGTGTAATCCTACGCAATGGTGTTCATCATCCAACAAGAGTGTAGAGTATGCATTTATCTATTCTGTTATGTGATCAATGTTGAGAGTGTCCACTAGTGAAAGTATGATCCCTAGGCCTTGTTCCTAAATACTGCTATCGCTGCTTGTTTACTGTTTTACTGCGTTACTACTGCTGCGTTACCACTGCTTGTTTATTGTCCTGGGGCAAAGCACTTTTCTGGTGCCGTTGCTACTGCTCATATATATTCATACCACCTGTATTTCACTATCTCTTCGCCGAACTAGTGCACCTATTAGGTGTGTTGAGGACACAAGAGACTTCTTGCTTTGTGGTTGCAGGGTTGCATGAGAGGAATATCTTTGACCTCTTCCTCCCTGAGTTCGATAAACCTTGGGTGATCCACTTAAGGGAAAACTTGCTGTTGTTCTACAAACCTCTGCTCTTGGAGGCCCAACACTGTCTACAGGAAAAGGAGGGGGGCGTAGACATCAAGCTATTTTCTGGTGCCGTTGCCGGGGAGGAAAGGTAAAAGGTACTCACACTCCGGATCTCGGCTACTAAGCACTTTTCCGGCGCCGTTGTAAGTACTCGAAGCTATTTCCTTTAGATCCTGCAATTGCATCTTTTTGTTTCTTGTTTTACACTAGTTAGGCATAATGGACAACAATGAGCTTCTTATTTTATTTCCTAAGTTAAGACATGAATTGTGTGATGCGAAAATTAAAGAACCTATGGAGCCTCAATTGCATGCTAGTAGCAATGATATTAGTATGAACGCTTTGAACACCATTGTTGCTAATGATATGGAAAATTCTAAGCTTGGGGAAGCTGGTTTTGATGAGCATGATCTTTTTAGTCCCGCAAGCATGGAGGAGAAAATTTACTTTGATGATACTTTGCCTCCTATTTATGATGATTATAATGATAGTAGTCTTTTGGTGCCACCTACTATGGAGAGTAAATTTGATTATGATTACAATATGCCTCCTATATTTGATGATGAGAATAATAATGATAGCTACTTTGTTGAATTTGCTCCCACTACAACTACTAAAATTGATTATGCTTATGTGGGTAGTAATAATTTTATGCATGAGACTCATGATAAGAATGCTTTATGTGATAGTTATATTGTTGAGTTTGCTCATGATACCACTGAAAGTTATTATGAGAGAGGAAAATATGGTTGTAGAAATTTTCATGTTATTAAAATGCCTCTCTATGTGCTGAAATTTTTGAAGCTACACTTGTTTTATCTTCCTGTGCTTGTCACTTTGCTATTCATGAATTCATTTATTTACAAGATTCCTTTTCATAGGAAGCATGTTAGACTTAAATGTGTTTTGAATTTGCTTCTTGATGCTCTCTTTTGCTTCAAATGCTATTTCCTGCGAGTGCATCATTAAAACTGCTGAGCCCATCTTAATGGCTATAAAGAAAGAACTTCTTGGGAGATAACCCATGTGTTATTTTGCTACAGTACTTTGTTTTATATTTGTGTCGTGGAAGTTGTTTACTACTGTAGCAACCTCTCCTTATCTTAGTTTAGTGTTTTGTTGTGCCAAGTAAAGTCGTTGATAGAAAAGTTCATACTAGATTTGGATTACTGCGCAGAAACAGATTTCTTTGCTGTCACGAATCTGGGCAAAATTCTCTGTAGGTAACTCAGAAAATTATGCCAATTTACGTGAGTGATCCTCAGATATGTACGCAACTTTCATTCAATTTGAGCATTTTCATTTGAGCAAGTTTGGTGCCTCAATAAAATTCGCCTTTATGGACTTTTCTGTTTTGACAGATTCTGCCTTTTATTTCGCATTGCCTCTTTTGCTATGTGGGATGGATTTCTTTGTTCCATTACCTTCCAGTAGCTTTGTGCAATGTCCAGAAGTGTTAAGAATGATTTTGTCACCTCTGAACATGTGAATTTTTGATTATGCACTAACCTTCTAATGAGTTTGTTTCGAGTTTGGTGTGGAGGAAGTTTTCAAGGGTCAAGAGAGGAGGATGATATACTACGATCTAGAAGAGTGAAAAGTCTAAGCTTGGGGATGCCCCGGTGGTTCATCCCTGCATATATCAAGAAGACTCAAGCGTCTAAGCTTGGGGATGCCCAAGGCATCCCCTTCTTCATCGACGACATTATCAGGTTCCTCCCCTGAAACTATATTTTTATTCCATCACAGCTTATGTGCTTTGCTTGGAGCGTCGGTTTGTTTTTGTTTTTGTTTTGTTTGAATAAAATGGATCCTAGCATTCTTTTTGTGGGAGAGAGACACGCTCCGCTGTAGCATATGGACAAGTATGTCCTTAGGCTTTACTCATAATATTCATGGCGAAGTTTCTTCTTCGTTAAATTGTTATATGGTTGGAATTGGAAAATGATACATGTAGTAATTGCTAAAATGTCTTGGATAATGTGATACTTGGCAATTGTTGTGCTCATGTTTAAGCTCTTGCATCATATACTTTGCACCTATTAATTAAGAAATACATAGAGCTTGCTAAAATTTGGTTTGCATAATTGGTCTCTCTAAGGTCTAGATAATTTCTAGTATTGAGTTTGAACAACAAGGAAGATAGTGTAGAGTCTTATAATGTTTATAATATGTCTTTTATGTGAGTTTTGCTGCACCGGTTCATCCTTGTGTTTGTTTCAAATAGCCTTGCTAGCCTAAACCTTGTATCGAGAGGGAATACTTCTCATGCATCCAAAATACTTGAGCCAACCACTATGCCATTTGTGTCCACCATACCTACCTACTACATGGTATTTCTCCGCCATTCCAAAGTAAATTGCTTGAGTGCTACCTTTAAATTTCCATTCTCTACCTTTACAATATATAGCTCATGGGACAAATAGGTTAAAAACTATTGTGGTATTGAATATGTACTTATGCACTTTATCTCTTATTAAGTTGCTTGTTGTGTGATAACCATGTTCACTGGGGACGCCATCAACTACTCTTTGTTGAATATCATGTGAGTTGCTATGCATGATCGTCTTGTCTGAAGTAAGAGCGATCTACCACTTTATGGTTAGAGCATGCATATTGTTAGAGAAGAACATTGGGCCGCTAACTAAAGCCATGATCCATGGTGGAAGTTTCAGTTTTGGACAATATCCTCAATCTCAAATGAGAAAATTAATTGTTGCTACATGATTATGCATAAAAGAGGAGTCCATTATCTGTTGTCTATGTTGTCCCGGTATGGATGTCTAAGTTGAGAATAATCAATAGCGAGAAATCCGATGCGAGCTTTCTCCTTAGACCTTTGTACAGGTGGCATAGAGGTACCCCTTTGTGACACTTGGTTAAAACATGTGCATTGCGATGATCTCGGTACTCCAAGCTAATTAGGACAAGGTGCGGGCACTATTAGTATACTATGCATGAGGCTTGCAACTTGTAAGATATAATTTACATGATACATATGCTTTATTACTACCGTTGACAAGATTGTTTCTTGTTTTCAAAATCAAAGCTCTAGCACAAATATAGCAATCGATGCTTTCCTCTTTGAAGGACCTTTCTTTTACTTTTATGTTGAGTCAGTTCACCTATTTCTCTCCATCTCAAGAAGCAAACACTTGTGTGAACTGTGCATTGATTCTTACATACTTGCATATTGCACTTGTTATATTGCTTTGCATTGACAACTATCCATGAGATATACATGTTATAAGTTGAAAGCAACCGCTGAAACTTCATCTTCCTTTTTGTTGCTTCAATACCTTTACTTTGAATTATTGCTTTATGAGTTAACTCTTATGCAAGACTTATTGATGCTTGTCTTGAAGTACTATTAATGAAAAGTCTTTGCTTTATGATTCAGTTGTTTACTTATGTCATTTACATTGTTTTGATCGCTGCATTCACTACATATGCTTACAAATAGTATGATCAAGGTTATGATGGCATGTCACTCCAGAAATTATCTTTGTTTATCGTTTACCTGCTCGGGACGAGCAGAAACTAAGCTTGGGGATGCTGATACGTCTCCGACGTATCGATAATTTCTTATGTTCCATGCCACATTATTGATGATATCTACATGTTTTATGCACACTTTATGTCATATTCGTGCATTTTCTGGAACTAACCTATTAACAAGATGCCGAAGTGCCAGTTCCTGTTTTCTGCTGTTTTTGGTTTCAGAAATCCTAGTAAAGAAATATTCTCGGAATTGGACGAAATCAACGCCCAGGTTCCTATTTTGCCCGGAAGCATCCAGAACACCCGAGAGCCGCCAGAGAGGGGGCACAGGCCCACCAGACCATAGGCCGGCGTGGCCTGGGGGTGGCCCGCGCCCCCCTATGGTGTCGTCGCCCCGTTGACCTTCTGACGCCGCCTCTTCGCCTATATAAAGCCCCACGACCTAAAACCTCGACACGGGAAAAGCCACGGTACGAGAAACCTTCCAGAGCCGCCGCCATCGCGAAGCCAAGATCTGGGGGACAGGAGTCTCTGTTCCGGCACGCCGCCGGGACGGGGAAGTGCCCCCGGAAGGCTCCTCCATCGACACCACCGCCATCTTCATCAACGCTGCTGTCTCCCATGAGGAGGGAGTAGTTCTCCGTCGAGGCTCGGGGCCGTACCGGTAGCTATGTGGTTAATCTCTCTCCTATGTACTTCAATACAATGATCTCATGAGCTGCCTTACATGATTGAAATTCATATGAGTTTTGTATCACAATTCATCTATGTGCTACTCTAGTGATGTTATTAAAGTAGTCTATTCCTCCTCCATGATGTAATGTTGGCAGTGTGTGCATCATGAAGTACTTGGTTTATGCTATGATTGTGATCTCTTGTAGATTATGAAGTTAACTATTACTATGATGGTATTGATGCGATCTATTCCTCCTTTCATAGTGTGAAGGTTATGGTGTGCATGCTATGTTAGTACTTGGTTTGGTTGTGTTGTTCTATCTTGCAGTCTAAGGTTATTTAAATATGAACATTGAATTGTGGAGCTTGTTAACTCCGGCATTGAGGGTTCGTGTAATCCTACGCAATGGTGTTCATCATCCAACAAGAGTGTAGAGTATGCATTTATCTATTCTGTTATGTGATCAATGTTGAGAGTGTCCACTAGTGAAAGTATGATCCCTAGGCCTTGTTCCTAAATACTGCTATCGCTGCTTGTTTACTGTTTTACTGCGTTACTACTGCTACGTTACCACTGCTTGTTTACTGTCCTGGGGCAAAGCACTTTTCTGGTGCCGTTGCTACTGCTCATATATATTCATACCACCTGTATTTCACTATCTCTTCGCCGAACTAGTGCACCTATTAGGTGTGTTGGGGACACAAGAGACTTCTTGCTTTGTGGTTGCAGGGTTGCATGAGAGGAATATCTTTGACCTCTTCCTCCCTGAGTTCGATAAACCTTGAGTGATCCACTTAAGGGAAAACTTGCTGCTGTTCTACAAACCTCTGCTCTTGGAGGCCCAACACTGTCTACAGGAAAAGGAGGGGGGATAGACATCAAAGATCACGTGAATGTTGTTGGTGAAGGAGTGTAGTGGGGCGCAACACCAGGGATTCCGGTGCCAACGTGGAACCTGCACAACACAATCAAACTACTTTGCCCCAACTTAACAGTGAGGTTGTCAATCTCACCGGCTTGCTGAAAACAAAGGATTAAACGTATGGTGTGAAAAATGATGTTTGCTTGCAGAGAACAAAAGAGAACAATGATTGCAGTAGGTTGTATTTCAGATGTAAAAGAATGGACCGGGGTCCACAGTTCACTAGTGGTGTCTCTCCAATAAGATAAATAACATGTTGGGTACACAAATTACAGTTGGGCAATTGACAAATAGAGAGGGCATAACAATGCACATACATATCATGATGACTACTATGAGATTTACTTAGGGCATTACGACAAAGAACATAGACCGACATCCAGCATGCATCTATGCCTAAAAAGTCCACCTTCGGATTAGCATCCGCACCCCTTCCAGTATTAAGTTGCAAACAACAGACAATTGCATTAAGTACTGTGCGTAATGTAAACAATACAAATATCCTTAGACAAAGCATTGATGTTTTATCCCAAGTGGCAACAGCACATTGATGTCCCACAAGTATAGGGGATCGTGTGTAGCCTTTTCGATAAGTAAGAGTGTGGAACCCAACGAGAAGCTAAAGGTAGGATAAGTATTCTCTCAAGTTCTATCAACCACTGATACAACTCTATGCGCACTAAACGTTTGCATTATCTAGGAAATAAAACTACGGTAGCAATACGGGTATGAGAGATAGCTTTGCAAGATAATAAATACATGAAAGTAAATGTTAGTGCTGCAGCAATAAAGTACACTAAGTAACCATATACTAACAGTACCATGAGTATGGAAAAGTGGTGGTAATTGTGGTGGCTTTGTCCAAGATTAATTAGTGAAGACATTTAGTTCATTGTCTTTGATGTAGTTTTCAATGTGGGAGAGGCTAAATATACAAGCGCTCCACTACTTGGGATTACAAGTACTATATGATTGGATTATTAGCAAACATCCGTAAATACTAACAATGCATTAAGGTTTCCCCAACCATAGCCTTAAGTTTATGGTCCTCTTACTCCCATACATGCAACTAACCGGTTTGAGCCCTCAGGTTTCTGTCACTCCGGCATGACTACCCCCTTCCTTTGCACATACTACTAACCCTATGGTGTTGATCCATGCGCGCACAAGTATAATGGACACCAAAAGACAGTACCATATCAACATACAATTCTAATGAACCATGGACATTCAACAAAACAATCACAAGACAAATATACTACATAAACATGACATAGATCATAGGATAAATATTATAGCATCAAACACCATGTTTACATAGGACGGTACAGAGGTTTATGAGAGGATGAACCTGTTGCTGCCAAAACCCACCGGCGGGCAGCGACGGGCAACACAGTAGAGCCGGGAACAACCTAGGGCTGCGGCTGGCCGAGGTCCCTCCGAGCGATGGCCCGCAAAGCCTTCTGGTACACACGTCCGATGCTGATGCAAGGGCGTGCCACCTGACCTATACCTGGTCAGGAAGGTGATGGAGATGCCTCGCTTAGTTTCCTGCATGGCATACATGTAAACATTAAATACGAGCCTCGATCGGCTCTCAGGTTATCCTGTGAATCGGCTCAAGGAGCCGATCCACCCATGATTCGTACGAGGTGCACGAATATATGGTGGTCCTGCTTGATCAGGATAAAGCTAATGAGATCTACGACGATCTGGGGTTTTCACCGCATAATCGGATCATCCTACTCACGATTGGGCCTCGCGGCCACGCACGGTGATCGTAAGCCGATCCTAGATAGGGCCTAAAAACCAACACGAGGTTGATCCCCGGAACATCCTGTCTAGGACTGGCAAACGACACCCTACGTGCCGCTGGATCCTCCAACCCTTTGTAAGGCCTAACTATTGCAGATATTAAACTAATCCTCGATGAACGAGGAGCGATCGTAACGGATCGGATCTACTAAATAAAGATCAAGCGGGGTGCCGCCCCCACACCTGAGATAGGTGTGAGGACGGCTAGATATGCAAGGGTTGCACTACGATAGCATGTTACGCGAAGAACTATGCTAACCCTAACACATCTATGATAACTATGTTGCTCGCCATCAACAAGGCTTCAGTATGAGCAACGCATGAACAACGTGGAGCTTGTGCTGCCTAGATCGCAAGATGCGATCTAGGCAGCATGTTGCTTACCGGTAGAAACCCTCGAGATGAAGGAGTTGGCGATGCGCCGAGATTGATTTGGTTGGTTGAACGTTGGTTGTTGTTTATTCCATAAACCCTAGATACATATTTATAGTCCAAGGGACTCTCTAATTCAGGCGTGCACCTAACCGTGCACGGGTAAAACTCTATCTTCTAATCTAAGATGCGATCTACTATATTACAGATACAAGGGCAGACTAGCCCAACTTTGCATAACAGGCCGATTCTCGTAACTCTTCTATGTATATTCTTTAACTCCATCTTGATCGCGGCCCACCTCTGACTCGGTCAAATTCTGGTGATAACACATGCCCCCCTGGTTTTGGAATTGGTGATTCCAAAATCACTCTGCTTTTCCTTCGTTGGGTCATGTCGTGGCAGAACCGTCGCAGTATCCGTCATCATGATGCCTTGCCTTCTCAGCTTCTCCGCGTGACCTGGCAGTTTTTTCTTTCTTTTAGGCACCACTTCCTCGGAAACTGCTGTGGCATTGAATTTCCACCATATCCCCTTTATTTAACCGCTCCGCACAGTTTATTTTCGCATCTTCTCCGCATTAGCACTCCAAAAAGCCCTCCTGCGCCACCATGTCTTCCTCCTCCTCTGCTTCATCGGATCTTTCCACCCAGTCCTCTTCCTCCCGCGAGCCGACGCCAGAGCCAAACCCGGCGGAGGTCCATGCAGCCAACACCCGCCGCGCCATTGAAGCCGGGGAGGAGTCTAGCCACGACTTCTCCATCTGGTCGGAGGACGACAAGTCCCTGACCGACGGGGAAAGCGACCTCTGCTTCCTCGCCGACGGGGAAACGGAGGAGGAGAGCGACGACGATCGCTTCTCCTGCGACTTCACCTCTCCCGAGGAGGAGGAGGAGGAAGAAGAGGAGGAGGAGGAGGACGACACCTCCTCCGACGAGCCGCCGGCCAAGCGGTTCTGCCCCTGGCCAGGCAACCTCAGCGACTTCGACAGCGACGACGGTGACGCTGACGAAGAGGACGAGGACAATGAGGGCCCGGTCGGCGGCCATTGGAGCGACGACGAGCCCGCCGGGAGCAGCGCCGACAGCGGCGACGACGGCGACGATGAGGGTAGTGACGGCCCGTAGATAGGACCTTAGTATAGGACCAGTAGCAGTAGATGGGGCAATGTATCCCCTAGTACTTCCATTTGAGAGCAATCAACTCTTTATGTAAGAAATCTCGCCTATCAAAGAAGAACTTTTCCCAATTTGATTTTGCCAATTTCCTCTAAGCTTAATTTAGCCGATTTCCTCTCCTACTGACCTTGCCGATTTGTCCCCTTTGCCAATGCGTAATGAGCCGATAGCAACGCATCGGTCCTTTAAAATTCATCCTTCCATTCTTCAACAGATGGTTTTGAAATCTGGTGGATAATGTAGAGTCTTCAGGGAAACCTTTGAATTCTGTCAACCAAACTTGATGGTCTTCTTTAAACACTCATCATTTTGTGAAGAAGGTCGCGACGAAAGACCAGCCGATGGTACCCCCAATCGGCTCCTGAACAGAGCGTCCACCAGGCCTGCTGCCCCCCGAGCCTTGCTCGGGGCAAGAATGTCAGAGCCGATCACCTTTCTTCCTTTAGAAAGCCGATATACCCCTTCTGTCAATACTGGTGAACTAATACCAAGGGTTGAAAATCCTCGACAAGAAAGTTTAGGAACCCGGATCGGCTCAAAGCAGCTGAAGAAGTTCTCATTGTTTTACCCCCGCGAAGGAGCAGAGGGCTCCACAGCTGAACTGGATTTGGTGGAGATCCGGTACCTCGTATAATTGCACTAGAGTCGATGGCTGCGCATCGGCTGTATCAACATTTTTTTTTTACTGGCCGATTTTTCCTATCGGCCCCAATATTTTACTGCACCATGTTCTCCTGTGCATGCTCACATCTTCATCCGCTCTAGGTGCCCCCCCGAGCCGAATCTGCCAGATGACTGCAGATATCGGCTTTTGTGGTTAGCCAGGGCACTGCACTTGCACGTCGGTCCCGCGAGGATTCGTGCTGATTTTCATCCGCCGACGTGGCCGCTGCCCAGTAGCTCGATGCTGAACACAAGCAAAACATGTGGTGAAGATAATTTTAGCCGATTGCTGGAATCGGCCTCCATATCGATTGAGGCGCTGATTGAAGGTTCTGTAATGCTCCTTCCTAATTTTTGGGGCCGATCACAAGGATCAGCCTTGCCACGTTTGCCCATCGCTTTGCTTCAGCTACTTGGTCAAGCTGGTGGATAAAACCAGCCCAACCTCTGACTTGATGCGCTTGCTGTCGTCCACCTTGAGTGCATCGTAGAATCGTGGAGCACTAAGCTCCGTCGGGAGGACGAGCACCATGTTTGTACCAGCCGATGTTTCATCATCGGCTTTCCTTTGCTTGGGACGCCACTCCATTTTCCGTGGACGACCCTCTTCGTCCAGGGTTCGCTGAACTTTCGCAGCCAGATCAGGTCGTGCCTTCCTTAACGTATGCAAGTATAACCTTTCAGCTTCCTCCAGGCCGCGCAATCGCTGAACCCTGCGCTTTTGGGAACGGCTGAGTCCATCAGGGCACCACCTTGGCCGGTGGTACCTGTCTTCTTCTTCTTCTCCCTCGTCTTCTGAATCCTCGAGATCTGCCCACCGAGGGGACTCAGCGCGTTTGCTTTGTGGCGGGAGAGGCCCTAAGCGCCTGAACACAGACACGTTGGCTGCCTCCTTCTTCTTCTGGTTGCATTCTGGGCAATTGCCGATTGTGGGCAATCGGCTCATTCCTGAATCCCAGCAGTGTCTGAAGAAGGGGCAGTCCCAGTGCCTGTCGTTGTCATCTTGCTCCCTTGATTCTCCTTTGGCACGGCGCTCGTGCTCCTCCTCATCGTGATTGTGCCGACGATGTCTTCTGGCTTCTCTAGCCAGACGATCTCTTTCATCATCATCACTGGATCGTCGGCGTTGGTCATACTGACTCACATACTTGTTAAGTAGGTGATCAGAGAGGGGTCGCTGATATCTCATGTTCTTCACTTCTCCCTCTGTGACGTAGCGCTTGCCATCATGACGGAGCCGATCGCGTGGAGCGGCCTCCTCTGTGTCCTTGCTACGAGAGCAGCTGCCCTCGTCTCCGTCTTTGCCAGAGTGATGCCCAGGTCCTACCATGTTGATGCTGAACGAGGACCCTGGCTGGCAACCTTCAGGGTAAGTACATTCTACCATGTTAACGGCGGGGAAAGGTTGGGTGTCGACCTTCATGGCGTACTGGTTGAAAATCAGCCGCCCCTTTTCTATCGCCGCTTGGACGTGCTGACGCCACACCCTGCAGTCGTTGGTGGCATGGGAGAGCGAGTTATGCCATTTGCAGTATGGCTTTCCGTTCAGCTCTTGCACCGTGGGGAATTTGAGACCTTCAGGAATCGTCAACTGCTTCTCCTTGAGTAGGAGGTCGAAGATTTGCTCAGTTTTGGTCACGTCAAAATCAAACCCCCTGGGCGGGCCTGGTGGCTTTACCCATTTGCAGGACACGGGGGCTCCCCCCCGAGTCCATTCAGCCACTGCTACCTCTTGATCTCCCGCAGAAACTTCGTCTTCCTCTGCATCGACCAGGACTACTGCACGCTTGAATTTGTCCTGGTACAGGTCCGGGTGGCGCTGTTCATATGCTGACAGTTTCTGAACCATGTGCGCCAGTGAGGGATAGTCTGCTTGGGAGGCCATGTCCTTGAGCGGTGTTGCGAGGCCCGCTACTGCCAACTCGACTGCTTCCTTTTCAGTTAAACGAACCGAATAACATCGGTTCCTAAGATTCCTGAAGCGCTGGATGTATTCTGTCACGGTTTCTCCACGCTTCTGACGTAGTTGTGCTAGATCGGCAATGCCAGACTCGGAAGCCTCTGAGTGGTACTGCGTATGGAACTGTTCTTCCAACTGCTTCCAAGTCCGGATCGAGTCTGGTGGCAACGAGGTGTACCACCCGAAAGCCGATCCCCTGAGGGACTGTGAGAAGAACCTCACGCGTAGTGGATCCGACACCGAGGCCGCTCCTAGTTGTGCCAAATATCGGCCCACGTGCTCGATGGAGCTGGAACCATCTGATCCACTGAATTTGGAGAAGTCAGGGAGCCGATATTTAGGTGGTAGCGGGATCATCTCGTAGTCGTCGGGGTACGGCTTGGAATAGCCGATTGCCCTCCGTTTCGGCACCATGCCGAACTGGTCTCTCAGTATGTTGCTGATCTGATCCGCTGTGCTGGCTGCAGGAGTTGAACTCTGAAGATTCGCCGGGGTGGCGTACTTAGCCAGCCATGTTTGCTTTTCCAGCTCTGAGCCAACTGCAGGAGCTGAGCTCTGGAGGTTCGTCGGGGTGGCATATTTAGTTAGCCACGTCTGCTTCTCAAGATCTGTTGCTGACGTTCCTCCTGCTTTCCCAGAAGTCCCTGATGTCGCGGCCTGGTTTGTGAGCACCCAGTTACCGCAATCTGGCACATACGTGCACGTATACCCGTGAGGGATCTCCTTAGGCGCCTCTTGCAAGAACTGGCAGTCACTAGGGTCACCACCGATCTTGCAGACGACGAATGCCGGTGAATTCGGCACTTCTGGTGCTGCCCACGCAAATGGCAGTGGTGGACGGGACTGGAGTGGCAACTCCCCTTGATGCGTCCCGAGAGCCGGTCCTGACGGCGAGTACTGGTGCCTCATGATCTCCTGGATCACGCGAAGAGCGACACGCTCCAACGTGTTGACCAGGTTCTCAGAGTGGCGGTGTAGCGAGTGAGCCACCATGTAGTTGATCTCCTGCCGCAGGGACCTGGTGCGTTCTTCTGACGGGGCAGAGAGGTCTATCCCATCGAGTGCACCATCAGGCGTGAACCCCTTCCACCTGATGCCATGTGAACGGGTTCTGTGGAAAGAGCCGATGAGGTCGGCTTCGAGGATGACTTTGATCTCGTCATACTTCTTCTTGAGCTCGTCGGTCAGATCCTCGTACGTGACTGGCGTGCCGTCCGCCATCTCAGATGTAGATGGCGATGTGGTTGATGTAGAAGCTTGTCCCACCGGGCGTGCCAGAATGTGTTGCTGCCAAAACCCACCGGCGGGCAGCGACGGGCAACACAGTAGAGCCGGGAACAACCTAGGGCTGCGGCTGGCCGAGGTCCCTCCGAGCGACGGCCCGCAAAGCCTTCTGGTACACACGTCCGATGCTGATGCAAGGGCGTGCCACCTGACCTATACCTGGTCAGGAAGGTGATGGAGATGCCTCGCTTAGTTTCCTGCATGGCATACACGTAAACATTAAATACGAGCCTCGATCGGCTCTCAGGTTATCCTGTGAATCGGCTCAAGGAGCCGATCCACCCATGATTCGTACGAGGTGCACGAATATATGGTGGTCCTGCTTGATCAAGATAAAGCTAATGAGATCTACGACGATCTGGGGTTTTCACCGCATAATCGGATCATCCTACTCACGATTGGGCCTCGCGGCCACGCACGGTGATCGTAAGCCGATCCTAGATAGGGCCTAAAAACCAACACGAGGTTGATCCCCGGAACATCCTGTCTAGGACTAGCAAACGACACCCTACGTGCCGCTGGATCCTCCAACCCTTTGTAAGGCCTAACTATTGCAGATATTAAACTAATCCTCGATGAACGAGGAGCGATCGTAACGGATCAGATCTACTAAATAAAGATCAAGCGGGGTGCCGCCCCCACACCTGACATAGGTGTGAGGACGGCTAGATATGCAAGGGCTGCACTACGATAGCATGTTACGCGAAGAACTATGCTAACCCTAACACATCTATGATAACTACGTTGCTCGCCATCAGCAAGGCTTCAGTACGAGCAACACATGAACAACGTGGAGCTTGTGCTGCCTAGATCGCAAGATGCGATCTAGGCAGCATGTTGCTTACCGGTAGAAACCCTCGAGATGAAGGAGTTGGCGATGTGCCGAGATTGATTTGGTTGGTTGAACGTTGGTTGTTGTTTATTCCATAAACCCTAGATACATATTTATAGTCCAAGGGACTCTCTAATTCAGGCGTGCACCTAACCGTGCACGGGTAAAACTCTATCTTCTAATCTAAGATGCGATCTACTATATTACAGATACAAGGGCAGACTAGCCCAACTTTGCATAACAGGCCGATTCTCGTAACTCTTCTATGTATATTCTTTAACTCCATCTTGATCGCGGCCCATCTCTGACTCGGTCAAATTCTGGTGATAACAGAACCACTGAATACAAGGAGGAGATGGTGATTGAGATGGCGGTGAAGACGTCGGAGAGGGGCAGCGCGGCGGCGCAGGGCGGCGGCGGCGCCAGCGGCGCGGGGAACTCCTTTCCCCACCGGCAAGCTTGGGGAGCGCCGCCCCTTAGCCTCCCTCCTTCATGGCTTCTTGGAAGCCCTCCCCCATGGAGATGGGATCCATGGGGGAGGCAAAAACGTGGCTTTGGTGGCTGGAAATTCGTGGGTGGAGGTGTCCTCCACGAGTTAGGTTTCCTTCCTTTATATAGCTTCTCGGATTTCCGTCACCCTTTTTAGGGTTCCACCAAAACGGGCCTACAGACTGCGTCCGAACTCCGATTGGGCCGAATTGTAACTCCAGAACGTTCAGCAGAAAATTATCTACAACTTCCTCTTCAGGCCCAACTCCGTTGGAGGTCATCTTCGAGGGTCAAACAGAAAATCTCAGAAAACAGTTCTGGGACAGATTTCAGCAAAGTTCCAATTCGACTCCAACAAGGTTTCCTCTTGTATTCTTGATAATTCCTACACATCAAAGTGTAAAACAAGAACATTGTGCACTTTTACAACTATTAATAGGTTAGTCCAAATAAATCATAAACTTAATACAAAAACAAGTGCCAAAGGCATAATATTAACATGAAACAATCAAAAATTATAGATACGTTTTGGACGTATCACACATCCACAACCTTAGGGGTTGCTGTCACTCCCCCAGATTCAATGGAGACATGAACCCACTATCTAGCATAAATACCCCCTCTTGGAGTCACAAGTATCAACTTGGCCAGAACCTCTACTAGCAACGGAGAGCATGCAAGATCATAAATAACATATATGGTAGATCAATAATCAACTTGACATAGTATTCCATATTCATCGGATCCCAACAAACACAACATGTAGCATTACAAATATATGATCTTGATCATGATAGGCAGCTCACAAGATCGAAACATGATAGCACAAGAGGAGAAGACAACTATCTAGCTACTGCTATGGACCCGTAATCCAAGGATGAACTACTCACGCATCAGTCCGGAGGCGGGCATGGTGATGTAGAGCCCTCCGGTGATGATTCCCCTCTCCGGCAGGGTGCCGGAGGAGATCTCCTGAACCCCCCGAGTTAGGGTTGACGGCGGCGGCGTCTCTGGAACTGTTCTGGTATTCTGGCTCCCGGTGTTATGGTTTTCGGGGACGAAGGAATAAATAGGCGAAGGGGCAGAGTCGGGGGAGCCAGGGGGCTCCCTCCCCATATGTCGGCGCGGGGGGGCCCACGGCCGTGCCGCCCTATGGTGTGGGCCCCCTGCTGGCCTTCCTCGACTCTTCTTCGGTCTTCTGGAACACTCCGTGGAAAATAGGGCCGTGGGCTTTTGTTTCGTCCAATTCCGAGAATATTTGTAAACTAGCTTTTCTGAAATAAAAAACAACAGAAAACAGGAACTGGCACTGCTGCATCTTGTTAATAGGTTAGTCCCAGAAAATGCATAAAAACATTATAAAGTGTGAATAAAATATGTAGGTATTGTCATAAAACTAGCATGGAACATAAGAAATTATAGATACGTTGGAGACGTATCACCCCGCTGGAATAAGGGCATGGAGGAGACATCGGCGAACCGTACGTGTGACCGAGTAGGGAGGCGCCACCGGTTGTGGAGCCTTGTACACGATCTTGAGATCGTCAAGTGAACGACTACGTCGACTACGTACGTCTTTATCGAGTCTTCATCAGCAACGTTTGTGTGGGAACGTAAAATCCCGCTTTGTGTCTTCGAGGCTGAGTTTATCTCAACCACGGTTAAATCTGTTACTAGCATCTCCTAGATTCGATGTTGGTGTTATGTCGTTGCAACCGTAGGATTTTTTGTTTTCTATGCAACGAATCCCTAATGTGACGTTTGAGATGGTAATGCGCATGAGAGTTTCCCACTCCCCAAGCTCTTCCCACCGCTGGTGAATTATTGGCCAGCGATCCACCATTTCTAGCCACATTTTATCCAATTCATTCCAATCATTCTCTTTCCCTCCTCTTTCTCCACATTGCTAGTACATCTCATGGCAGTTCACACGGCATCTCCTTGGGTTTGCACTTCTCCCCTGGCCAGCCATCCACGAAGAATGTTTGGAGGACGTGTCAATCCACTGTTCATCCCTCGCATGGATCTAGACATTTCATCATGGTGGCGTCTTTCAGAAGATATTCATTCAGGTTGGATGAGGATTCAGCCTCTTTGGCTCTTAAAACTGCATCGGGAGGTATCTGCAATGATCTTCTCAGGTTTCATCCATCATGGACATGGTATTCTCCTTCTCAGTTGCATCTAAATTAGTTGGTTTCATGTTGCTTGTATTATAGTCGTCCTCAATTTAAATGTTATTATCATCTGTGGAGTTATGGGGTCCAAATTGGAAGCGGGAGTTCTCTATCTCTAGGAAAGAGAAGTGATCGTCAATGTATTCCAGCTGGTCGTCGGTGTTCTAGAATAGCTAGCTAAAGATCTTTTGATCATCAATGTTTTGATGTTAGGCCGATAATGTTGGTTGCGCGGAATAGGGACCCTGCCCGTGTGGATGTGTGAGCTAAGCCCATTGTTTCCTCGTTGGAGGCTGTGCCAAAGTTGGCAGAGCTGGAGTTGGTCGCGTCGAAGGTGATTTCACTAGTGTTCTAGATATGTTTTGGCACATTTGTTCCGCCTGATCTGTCGACCCCGGTGCGTGCGGAAACAACCCCACTGATTGCGGAAGCTGACCTAGTGATTGCGGATCAATTTTTATCTCAGGCGGAAAATCTAGATTCGAATTCTACGCCTGGGCCGCATTATCCATCGGCGTCTCTTGATGGGCTTTCCTCTTTTCTCCATGTGTAGATATATAGTGTGTTGGTTTTTAATGTTGTGGGGGTTTTGCCCCACAGATCTTTGTACAAAGGCGAAGAATTATGGGTTCTCCAATGCATCTCCCGCATGCAGGCATGTAACAATCACATTCACAAATATCAAAATCGAAACAGATAAAATATACCCCCTCCGTCTTGAATTACTTGTGGTAGATTTGTCGAGATACATGTATAGTGAACAGATCCATGCGAATCTAGACAAATATGTGACATATAATTCGAGACAGAGGGAGCATTTGTTTTTCTTAGTTTTATAGTAAAAAAAAGTTTAACCTTGTGATCTTGTGGACATACTGGAGCAATGCATGACCACTTTCAAAAGGGATTGCTAGTTCTTAGCAAGCCGAGAACTAAGTGTGTGCTTATTCAAGTTCTATGCCCGTTTAATTGCATTGTGGTTCGTGCATATGAGTTGCAAATTGGGTTGTAACTGAGTTTTTTCAGTTGCAACTGATTTTTTTTTTAGTTGAAAGTGGGGATGCAACTAAAAACAACTATTCGGATCGTTAATTTCCTTTGTGATTCATGTTATTCATCAGTTGCAACATGAGTTACAACTAAGATTTGACGGTATTATCTGAGTGAGGACGAAGTTAGTTCTAAGTTAACTAGAAATTGAGTCAGATCCCTTTAAAAAAAGATGTGTATGTAAGGATTGGATGAGAGCAGCATTTAGCAGATGACTGCATGACCACAGCTTTCGTAGCCGCTGATGATGCGGTACGAGATAGGCATTATGAAATGAAATGGAGGGGTCACTGGTCCGCATGGGCGAATTGGTGTGGTGACGCTTGGACTTACTCGCGTTCGATTCCTCGAAGCAGCCATTCAGATTCCGCATACTAGGTGTACTTTTGCACCCAGCCACTAGTCGCCCCTCCGTCGGCCCCATGCATGCATCTCCGTTTTTATAAAAATTCAAACTAGTTTGAAACGGTGTGTCGGTGTCAGGTTTACCTTAAGATTAATATGTACAAAAAAGTCTTTGGTAGGCTAGCTAGATTTGACGAAGCAAACAAGGTAGTAGTTGCATTGCATACTTGGTGCCCACATAGTCATCGATAATCGCATCAAGAAATGTGTCAATTGTCATTTAGCTTTTGATCATCCATGCATGATGCGTGCATCCCTATCAAGGAGGATCCTACTTGATGCGTAGCGAGGGGCAAACGTACGTGCGCCTGACGTTGTCCCGTGTTGTCGTTTTCCACTGCATGCATGGACGTGCCATGCACGATATGATGCATGCGAGGCGTGTCAGTCTGTCAGAGTGCCAAGCGCATGAAGCCGACCGGGATGATAGCTTCAACGGGGAAGACCAGGCAAGTCCACGGGAAATATATTAGAGCAAAGGGCAGCCAAAATCACCCAGGGTTTGAAAAAGCCCGAAATTTCAGGATAGGAAATTCGAGAGAAAAATATGTCGAATTTTAGAAAATGACACCCCAGAGTACATTATAATACTTGCTTCCTGATAATTCGGATTTGGGATGAGGAAATTCCTGAATAATTATAAATAAAGACTGAACAAATAAGATGACATCAAGAAGCAATGTTTCCGCATTTTGACAAGGAGCACCATTTGTTCAACGGGGTAATCGGCCATGTTGTACTTTAATCGACGTGCCGGAGGTGCAGCTTGCTGGTGTCCAGTCTCCACGAAGGAGGAGGATGGAGGGCGGAGGCGTCCCGTCTGCTCGTGCCATCGTGCGTAGTCTCGGCGGGGTTCATCCACCTTGCTCCACTTGGGTTGGGTTGGGCATCTGGGCATTCTAAATTCTAATTTTTGATTGGCACTTGGGATATTCAACTGTCGAGATTACATGCCCAGTATTCCTGAAATAAATTTGGGTGTCTGAAACACCTTTCCGAATGAGTGCTCGTTTTTCTGGTTTAGGACATACGTGTTCGGGAATTTCAGATTTGGGATTTAGGTATCGGGTTTTATGCCTGTGAACCCAAAATCAGATGAATATAAGAGTACTTTCTCGGTTTCAAAATAGATGTTACATATTTATCTAGATTCATATGCATCTACATACTAAAAGGCATATAGATATATACGAATCTTGACAAATCTAGGACACTTATTTTGAAATGGAGAAAGTATATCCCAATTTTCTCTGCTGTCCCTTCTGCTTGGACTCCATACGATCAAAGTTTCAGACGGTCACGTGGGGGCGCGTGGTTGACATACTGACATGTAGTGTGTGCTTGCATGCTCCGTGTGAAAGATCCGTACCGTACGCCTTCTGTCGACGAATTGTATGTGTGGAAGGAGTACATATACAGGAAATTCTACAGTGAATAAGGCAACATTCGAAGTGATGGGTATAGACCACATGCACACATAATCCCTGCATCTCACATGCACACATAATCCGAGAATGTTAGATTGTATACGTAGCGTTGTATATGTCTTGTATTGTACCTCTTTGGTACCCATATATATATGAGATAGCCACACCCATATTGGGTGTCGAGCAGTTCCCAAATCCTTTGTTTTACATGGTATCAGATTAGGTTACGATGGCTTCCGCTGCCTCCGCCGCCGCCGTGCCGCCGATCGCATCGGCTCCCGCTGCCGCCGCCGTTGCGCCGGCTCCTGCCGTCGCCGTGGCTGCTCCGGCCGCTGCCCCTGCCTCGCCCTTCCTCGCCTCCCGGCCGCTCGCCATGTGTTGGCCAGCTCCCGGCGTCGCACCTCCGGGTGCCCTAGCTGGGTCGGCCTCTTCATCCGCCGCCGCCGGCCCCGGTGCTGAGGGTGATCCGTCGCCGCCGATCGCCCACGGTGGATTGTCTTCCTCGACCAACGCGCCTTTGCCGCCGTATGGTGGCCCTCTGCGGCCGCCGGCCTACGGCGCCCAGTATGCGCCGATCTACGGCGTCGCCTCTTCATCGCACTACGGTGCTCCGTCGCCACCGTCTGGCTGGCCGGCGCCACCTCACGGTGCGCTGCCCTCGTAGCAATATACTGCGCCGCCCCTGCAGAACTACGCGGTGCATCAGCAGCCGCCCTATGGGGCCGCCTCGCCCTACGGGGCCCCTGCTGCCCCGATCGCCCCCGATGGCGTCTATCCAGGGGCGACGTATGATGGAGCCGCACTGCCCTATGGGGCCTCCTCGGCGATCACCGCCCCTGTGTCATCCATGGAGGTGGCACCGCAGGCGACGTTCTACGCGCCGCCATCACCGGCTCATATGGACCCTGCGGCGCCGTCGCCGTTCTACTTCTCGCACCTCCTCCCGCTGAAGCTCACGCCGGACAATTATTTGTCGTGGCGCGCGCAGGTGCTCCCGCTCCTTCGGAGTCGCTACTTGGAGGGGTACGTCGATGGCTCGCTCCCATGCCCACCGCAGTATCACCCGGCACATCATACATGGGTGCCCCAAGATCAGGCCATCCTTTCGGCCATCCAGTCGTCGCTCACGCCGAGCGTCTCGCCGCTGGTTCTCTTCGCCTCTACGTCGCGGGATGCGTGGACGGCACTTCACAGCAGCTTCGCCTCACAATCACAGGCGCGTGCTCATGCTATTCGCACCGAACTAGGTGAGACCAAGCTCCATGACAGCAGCATCACGGACTACTTCAACAAGATGGCCGGCCTCGCCGACACACTCGCCTCCATTGGACAGCCGCTTCGCTCCGAGGACTTCACCACCTATGTTCTGAATGGACTTGATGATGACTATGATAATCTCATTGAGAACATCAGTGGCCGCGATGACCCATTGCCGCGCCGTGAGCTTTACTCGCGCCTCCTCGGTCGTGAACAGCGCGTCAAGGTGAAACACACCTCTCCGAGCTTCTCCGCCGCCAACGCCGCTGCTCGCGGCAAGCCACAGAAGCCGCCAACTACTGGTGGCAAGCCGGCGCAAGGGCCCCTGCAGCCTCAGCGGTCCGCCACACCGCCTGTCACGGGTGGCACACTACTAGGGAAAGGCTTACCGCCGGCGTCCTGTAATGGCTTACCGCCGGCGCCTTCGCATTCGCCGGCGATCACCTCGCCGGTGGTAATGCCTCATCGCCGGCGCCTTCCAATTCGCCGGTGGTAAGTCGCCGTTACCGCCGGCGTTTTGCCCAATTCGTCGGGGGTAAGCGTTTCCGCCGGCGCCTTTCCATCTCGCCGGGGCTTGGATGTTACCGCCGGCGCTCCCCATTTCGCCAGCGATAATACTAACAGGAGCATCAGGTCCTTACCGCCGGTGCTTCCCATTTCGCCTGTGGTAATATTAATAGGACCATCAGGTCGTTACCGCCGGCGCCTTCCCATTTCGCCAGCAGTAATATGAACAGGAGCAAAAAATAAAACTCGAATTAGACAATATGTACACCAGAATTCATAGCATATACACAGAATATATATACAGGCAAGTACAAGAATGACAGCAAGATATACATCATTAGCAAGATACACATCATTGGCAATACACATCATTAGAAAGTCCCGAAATGTCGATAACATGCATGCATCAATAACACAAGTGTCGACCATATGGTTCAACCATCACGACTCGAAGTAGCACATGTTACAGAAATACATATAAGTCCAGTCGACGACCTAGCTAAACAACAATGACATAGTAAACTAGAGAGGCGGTAGCGGCAAGCATCATCACGATGAAAGGGGTCCTCCACATCTCCCTCCTCTGTCCCGCTCGAAAGTTGGCGTATCGAGTTTCCGCCTCCTCCAAAGTGGTGTACCCCTTGTAGGCATTGCCGCTGAAACGGTGGACCTGCCTCCTACGGTCTTCCAGTCCTCGTAGACTCCAGGAACCCTGCCGTGGTAGACGACATAGTACGTCATCTATGCAAACACATAAAAAAGAAATGAAAGTTGTTAGTACATTAGTAGAGAGAGATATAACATAGAGTAGTGCAAAGAAAAAGCATGAAAATTACTTAAGTAATTTTATGACTAACATTTGCAAAGGACAAAAGTGTTTTGAGTCAAGTCGGCTTCGGCGGGAAGGGACGGATGCCCTCAAGCGTGTTGAATGTTCTGTCGTCATATCCATCTTCTAATCGGCCTTCTATCTCGGCCTTAGAAAGTGCGGGACCATAGTGGAACAAGCCACCATTACCGCAGACATCCCTCCAGAGTATTGTGCAAATGGTCCGCTGGATGGCACGGAACTCGGCTCTCACGTTTTCATCGGTGGTGTCCGCCATGTTCACGAACATCCGCTGAAGACTGGATGGCAACAAGAGATCGTTCTGAGACCTTACAATCGACCTCATCTGTAGGATGGCAAACCAGGCCTCCATCCCATTGTCATGCGCCGATTGCTTGAGGCAGGGGAACTTGGTTATGTGGTTGCACACATAGCAACCTTTCACTTTCTTCTCATGCCTGATTTTGTCGATGCCAACCTCGGCTATGAAGCCGCTGAGGGCTTTATCAAGTGTAGACTTAAGGTCGGTGAAGTCCTTGTCCGGATCAAGCCCGGAGTCGAGGTAACTGACATGTGAATGATACGGGTGAAAGAGGAGGAGGGTGCAGTACTTGAATCTGCGCAAAATGGAAATAAACCATCATACTCGATCGACTATGAAGGAAATTCATGAAAGAATGTAATAGAGGGTACTCTAGTAACCAAATACTTACTCGCGGAAATATGGTATGGCAAAGCATTTCTTATCCTTGTTTAACACCAAGAAATCCCTGATGTACTTCGCCAGAAACGCTTGTTCGTTCTGGACGACGATTGGAGTCAGGTAGAAGGGGTCCATGATAGCGATGTACGCGGTGTTCTCCATGGCGATATCGTGCGCCATGCTGAGCGATAGGAGGCGGACCAAGTTTCGGTCGAGCTGTTGCATGTTCAATAGCCTGAAGATGTCTTCATATCGAATGAACATCAAGTCCGCAGGGTATGTGGTGACAAAGCCAAAGCCACTGGGCACCTTGGCCGTCAAAACCGGGTACGAGGGATTTCTATCTCGAAGAAGTAGTTCCTCCTTCATTAGAACAGCATCATGCAAGCTCCTCATATCGGGCGTCACCTGCTGGACAATGTGTGCCGGCAGCATAGGCTGGCCTAGGTGATGCATCTTCCTCCACGGGGTCGGCAACTTGTCATTAACCACTTTCTTGCTTGCGGCAACATCTCCGGACTTCTTCCGCTTCCTGGCCTTCTTCTTACTGCAACTGGGAGTGGCGTTTTGTTTCATACCCTCCGTGGTCGGACCAAGGAGTGTCCTCGGGGTAAGCCCAACTCGGGGTGGAGCGGTGAAGGCGGTAGGGTCTTCCTGCTCTGGAGTTTCTTGTGAAAGGAACAACTTCTTCTTTAGCGTACGATCGGCGGGTGGCTTGTAAGGAGAAACCCCGTCGCCCTCCATCTCAGCGATGAACGTATCGATTGGAGCTTGATCGATGTCCAACGCGTTGCCGTGCTGACTCTCGGGCTGGTGTCGGGCTGGCTATCGGGCCCAAAAGGACCACCAGCCGGTGGAGGACTCGGGGCAGCCGTCGCATCCTGAGGAGTGACCATGCCATAGCTTGCCTCCGAACCTGAGGCGGCGGTGTTCAGCCGAATTAGGGCTTTCGGCCATAGAAGGATGTGATTCTTGAGGTCCCCGAGAGTGAGCGGGGTTTCTGTTTCCGGGGGTTGATAAGGAGGATGGAGGTCTTGGCATCCCGGTAACGACCGGTTCACGCGAACCCGGCTCACGCTATCATCCATCCTGACGCAGTGGAAAATCCGCTGTGTTGGCAGGATGACACTGCCGCTCGCTACAGCCTTCAACTTGTTGTCCACATTCAGTAGCAAGGTGCAAGGAGTCGCGTTCTCCTGTGAAAACATGTGTAAGTCAGAGAGGGGCGACGACAAAGTAACTAATTTGTAGAGCTTGAGAGACTAAATTAATTACCGTGAGGGCGTCGAGCTCAGCTCGCGTTGAAGGACCGAGGCAAGGCGTGCAGGTGACTGAGGGGCTAGTACTGTGGCCCCCCGCCAGGTTCGACGAATGCTCTCTAGCGCCCACATTGCCGGCGGGTGGAGTCACCAAGTTGGGTGTGCATTGAGCGTGTCTAGTTGGAGGCCGGTTGTCCGAGTTGCTGGCGCCTAGGCTGATAACCGGCATCGGTCCCTTTTGGCCGCCGGCGAAGTAATTCTTCATCGACAACACAAGATCAGGGATGATTTCATTGACCCTGGTGGCCACCGCGTCATCGACCTTGCTAGCAACCTCGGCACTGACGCGTTGCTGAACCTCGGCACTGACTCGTTGCTGAACCTCGGCACTGACGCGTTGCTCCATGGTTGTTTCCAAGTCGGCCACCTTTTTCAGCAGAGCCTCGTGCTCCCGGTCCTTCTGCGCCTACCGCGACTCCTTAGTGCTTGCGAGCACGTCCAAGCCATAGTCGGCAAGCTTGCGACCTCCTCCGGCGCCGGGGACACGGTGGGGCTTGTCCAAAAGCGGCGGCGCCTTCACGGTGTTCAGACCCCTGATAAAAGGCGTGTCCCATGGGACTTTGCCCGTCGACGTCTGGGACGAGGAGCCAGCTGATTCGGCGGCTGCTTGTTCCGCCAACTGCTAGAAGTAACATGAACAATTTTAGAATGTAATGGACTTGGTGAGCAGTATCAAATTAATAAGCTGGTAAATTGCTTACCACTGCTTTCTCTAGTGCCATCACCTTCGCGTCGGCGACCAACTCAACTCCCACCACCACATCAGGTTTCGTGACACGTTTCCCAGCCAATTCTCGATGGTATCGGGACCTGAGATATGCCCTGAAGAGTGGGTCTTTGTACTTGGCAAAAGGGGGCTCGAGGCCAGCATTTATGTAGGCCTGGTCCTCCTTGTCCCATACCGGCTGCTTGCCTTCGAAGCCACGGCAACCGAGATTGTGGTGACCGATGTTCTTATCCGCCAGCTCCTTCCCCCAGGTCGATTGTCTTTTGGTGTACTCGAGCTCCTCGTTTTCCAAGAATTTATTATACTGCTCCAGCGTCATCCGCGGGAAGTGGCGCTGGATCTCTTCCCAAGTCTCATTGTCACCAAGCATCCCCCTCAGCATGGTTTTATAACCGCTGAGGTTCTTGGAGAACTTAGAGAGGGCTTGTCTGTTCACGATATTATCCTTGGTATCCTCGTTCCTGTATTCCACAGGGAACTCATACCGTGCGTGCAGCCGCGCAAGGAGTTGGGCCTGCAGATGCTGCTTCTTCTTGGTTCGGAGTTTCGTCTCGTTGACGTCGACGACGTCCCGAAGGATTGCTCCCAGTTGGAGGCCGTACCCCTTCGCCACGTGCTTGGGCTCAGTAGGAATCCCGGTCTTGGCGTCCACCGCGGTGATTATGTCACGAGTGGTGCCGACCCTGTTTGGGCGCCGCTGCTTACGTTTCCTCTTGGCCTCGGTAGTAGTATCCGAGCTACCCCCGGCAATGCCACTGTCGGTGGTCTCGTCGGCAGCGGCCCTCTCATCCTCACCATCGTTGTCCATCTCAGCATCCTCCTCCTCCGAGGACTCGTCATCGCTGCCTGGAAGTTCCTCCAGCTGATCCGAGACCATGAGCCTATAGTGCTCATCCAACTTCCGCTGAGAAGACCCGTCAACGTCTTCGTTGGGGTCTGCAGAAGACGACATCGCTAGCTAGAGAACAATAGCATCAAAAGTATAGTAAGTACTAAATTCTTTAATTTGACCATGAGCCTAATATTGCAGTTTAGTCTAAATATGAACACCAAACCAAGAGACCTAGAGCACATGAGCACCAGATGTAATTGACCTATTTTTAATTTGACAAAACCAAAGAACCTAGCTATACTAAATTCATTAGTGCACTGCCAATCTAGAAGCAAGACAATGCCATGCGAAAATTCGGCATGACCTTTGCTAAAAATGGTCATGCCGGAGTGCCCGAAATTCGCCGGAACGGAAGTTAATCGACATTCCGGCGAAACATGGACACTCAATGTGTACCTGCAAAGAGATTTCACACAACTTTTCCAAACACATGCTCAGGTCTACCACCACCACATCAGGCTCAGGTCTACCACCATCAAAAGGAAATGACAGAGTTTGGACCATCCAAACACAAAATCTGCTTCATTTTCTGAACTTCTCCAACCAAATAGACAAACATAATAATATGGAAAGAAATTAGCTAAGCAGCTCTGCAATTAGCTAGTGGTGGGGATAGGCTGGCACCATCACTGTCTAAATATGTAAGCCATGTATTAAACAAATGAACTCAACAGCACTTGTTAATATCAACCAGCATATGAACTCAACAGCACTGTTAGCCCTTTTTATGGGTCCAGTCCAACCTGACAGTAAAAACTGAAACACAAAAATAAAAGGAACGAAGTGTCCAGTCCAACCTCACAGTAAAAACTGAAAACTATTGCTTTATGGATGTTAATGTTCAGCTTCTGGGAGAACTTATGTGTGAACAACACGCAGATGCCTTAGACTAATACTTACTGGGCTATGCAAAATCAAATAGGAAAATAAGTTGACATAAATGAATCAACTTTTGATTTGTGTTACCTATGCACTCAAGCATGGCAACAAATAACAATTCTAGAAGCACGCAATGGAAATGCAAATCAGAGGATAGACAATACAGAGTAGCATCAGGCATCATAACTTAACAGTTAGCAGAGCTAGGCATCGTACAAAAATGGTCAAGCATGGAGCCAGATGGAGCAAATGCAAAATCTGAATTCATCTTGAATAAATCCAGTATATGCACAACCAGTACAGCACTGAATTGTTTGTTCATGGCTTAAACATTGATAAATTCCAACTTGAGTTCAGAACAGTATAGAGGCATTTGGTTTAGCAAATAAAAATCAAGGACAGTGAATGATACATGCTGTAAGTTTGCACACGGCAGATGTGAAAAATTAAAAACCGCATCTACTGAAACTAAAGCCTCATAGTGTAAATGATTGCAAAGAATCAGTATGCCATCTAGTCCCTATTGCCTAAAATAAATTATGGATATAAGATCAGTAGCCAAAACAATTCTTTTTTGTTTGAATCTCGTGGGCGGCCAGACCGAATCGTAGCTAGTGGTGGGGATGGATTGGGCGGATCTCGCTGGCCGCACAGGCAGACGCATGAACAAGGAGAAAGGGAAATCGGTGGTCAGATGGGGAGCTTATTACCGTAGCACGCAAGGAGGCGGTCCGGTGAGGTGGAGGCGGACTCCGTCCGTGGATGTCGATCGCCCGCCTGCCTGCGACGAGGAGAGGGACGAGCAGGTTGGTTGGTTGGCAGCAGGGGCGGCGGCAGGAGGAAGGAGGCCGCCTGCTCGTGGCTCGGGAGGCGGTCAGGCCATTTCGACGGAGCGCCGCGCACGGACGGCAGGGCGAGGAGAGGCAGGCGGCAACGGCGGATCGACGGCGGTCGATTTGGGGGGAATTAACGACGACAGACGCGCGGTACCAAAACGACTAAGTCGTGGACACTTTACCCCCGGCGTTTTGCTGTAAACGCCGGCGGTAACGTTTGAGCCACTAACAGGTGGGCCCAAGAGCGTTTACCACCGGCAAAATCGAGCAATTCGCCGGGGATAACAGGTGTCTATGTATTAATTCCGTAAACCCTCGTAGTTATACAGAATCGATTCGATAGCGCAGTGGTTCGGCCAGTCGCTTCTCCACAGCCGAAGCCCCCCGGGTTCGAATCCCTGTGGGTGCAAAAAAGGCACCATTTTTTGCACTTTTCTTAAGACTTTTTTTTATTGTTTCTAGTTATTTAGATAAATTGTAAAATCCTTTGGCAACTTTTTTTTCTTTTCTTAAGACCTTTTTTTATTGTTTCTAGTTATTTAGATAAATTGTAAAGTCCTTTGGCAACATCCGATAAAAAACCAAGACATAAAAAACCAAGACATAAATTTAGGATAAATTGCGAGACATAAATTGATGATTTTAATTCTTGAATGACTTCAAAGTCCTTTCGAGGATATCCGATAAAAAACCAAGACATAAATTTAGGATACACTTGAGAAGGACAAATGGTTGTTCGAGAGATAATTATTATAAATACACAAATGACTTCAAAGTCCCTTCCGCTTGGTCCTTGTGACCCCACCGGTATCGTCGCGACTCCTTGTGTACGGAGGAACACTTGACCTAGGTAGCGTCGTCCTTCTTCTTCTTAGTGTGTAGGTTCTATCGTCTTCATCGGGTTCTTCCATCATTGGGTCTCCGACGAGGCCGTCGAAGTCTTGCTCGTCGGCAACTCCATCCATTCCGACGAGGGCCCTTTTTCCTCTCCTTACGACAACACGGCTGGGCCTTGACGGGTCAGTTATGAAGAAGCATTGCTCGACGTGCTTAGCCAATACCCAAGGCTCATTTTGCGCGGTGGGGTTCTTGGTCTTGGATTTGGGGGGCAGTCGCATGGTGGTGACATACGCATCTTCTTTTGTGACGTCCGTAGCCCATCTGACACGAAATATCGGTAGCTTCTCCCCGATGTAGTCGAGCTCCCAGATTTCCTCGATCCTTCCGTAGTACCTTTTCTTCTCTTCACCCATGTACGATTCCATCGTCACGCCCGAGTTCTGATAGTCGCTTTTTTTGTCTCTCTCCTCTGTGGAGAATGTGTAACCGTTGATGTCGTATTTCTGATAAGTCATGAGGTTGGCGGCGGGCCCATAAGACAAGGCCAATATCATTTTGTCTACGTCGCTTGCCATTGGTGGGGGATTGGCATCAATCTGGTCTTTGAACCAGCTCGCGAAAGAGGAGTTGTGCGCTCTAAATACCTCTTGTTCCGTCATCGGCTTGTCAGCCCTGCTCTTGATCATGTTTATGTGCTGATCCACCCAAGGCTCTACCTCGTTCATGTGCTGTAGTGCTACTAAGTGGGCCTTGTTAAAGTCTGTTCTCCTATCATCTTGATCGGCGTCGAGTTCCCTCCTGCCAGCGTTGTGGCCTACTCCCTCGAATCTGCCGAGGTGCTTGTTGGCGGGCAATCCAACCGGACGTGGGTCGTCCTCGTTTAAATAATTCTTGCAGAAAGAGATGCACTCCTCGGTGAGAAAGCCCTGGACGATGCTTCCATCCGGATGTGCCCTGTTACGAACGTATCCTTTGATGAAGCCGTTCATTCTTTCTAACGCCATCATGTTGTGAAGGAACGCGGGCCCGAGATCCTCGATATCGTCCACTATATGCACCAGCAGATGGACCATGATGTCAAAGAATGCGGGCGGGAAGTACATCTCCATCTCGCATAGGATGGTGACGATCTCTTCCTGCAGCCTCCCGAGTTTCTTGACGGTTATCGACTTTCGAGTGATGACGTCGAAGACGTTACACAGTCGATCAGCGTCGCACGAACGTGCGGTTCCATTATCCCTCGGCTAGCAACCGGAAGTATCGGCGTCATCAGGACATGACAGTCATGAGACGTCAGCCCGCGGCAGATTTTGTTCGTCGGGGCCAGCCATCTGCGTATCAGCCCCGCGTAGCCTAGGGGAAATTTGACTTCTAGTAGGCACTTGAAGAATTGTTCGAGCTCATCGGGATTTAGAGTGAAGCAGGAGGGGCGAGGAGTTTCACGCTGCTTGGCCACCCTTTTGCGTTTGCGACCATCCGTCTCCTCCTCCTCGGTTTCCTGGTCATCCTGGGCGAAATGAAGCTCTTTTCTGATATCAAGGGCCATCAGGTCGTGTCTTGCTTTCGACCCGTCTTTGGTCCTCTCCGGCATGTTGAGCACAGTGCCAAGCAAGCTCTCGCACACGTTCTTCGTGATATGCATGACATCAAGGCTATGAGGCGTACCGAGGACCTTCCAGTACGGCAAGTCCCAAAACACGGACCTCCTTTTCCATACCCCCAAGAGCGGCCCGGGTTCCTTTTTCTTTCTCTTGTCTCCTTTCTTCCGCTTCTGGATCTTTATCTTACCCGCCGGAGGGCTTGATCTTTCCAGTTTTTCAACAGAGTATCTATCTCTTCGCCGCTTCGCCTAGGTGGAGGTCCCTCGACCTCATCCTTCCCATTGAACAGGTCTCCACGCTTCCTCCACGGGTCATTCTTGGGAAGCCACATTCGATGCCTCATGTAGACCGTTTTTGAAGACCCGGGATCCTTACCCAGCTGTAAAAATGGCGTCTTTTCCATGCACCTCACACATGCCTTGTGTCCGTGGCACACCTGGCACGCAATATATCCGTATCCAAGATAGTCCTGCACCGTCGTCAACAGTGCGGCTTTCATACGGAAAGTTTCTTGTCCGTAGGCGTCCCAAGTTTCTGTCCCTTCCTCCCACAGAGTGACTAGCTCCTCCTTCAATAGCTCCAGATACATGTTGATATCGCTCCCTGGCTGCGTCGGCCCTTGGATTAGCATACTCATGTGTATGTACTTCTTCTTCAGGCATAGCCATGGAGGGAGGTTGTACATCCATACAAACACGGGCCAGGTGCTGTGCTTGCTGCTTTGGTTCCCAAACGGATTGAGTCCGTCGGTGCTCGCACCCAACCTGATGTTCCTTGGTTCTTTCCCGAATTCTTCGTAATACTCATCGTCTAATGTTTTCCACTGGCTTGCATCCGAAGGGTGTGTTAGCACTGGGTTTTCAACCCGTTCTACATCACGCATCACCGCCTCCTTTCTTTCCGCGTGCCAGCGCATGAGCTTTGCTTCCTTGGGGTCCACGAAGTACCGCTGCAGACGGGGCGTGAGCGGGAAGTACCACACAACTTTTCGAGGAGATTTTCTTGTCCCTCTCTTGTATCGAGATTCGCCACACTGTGGGCATGTATCGAGATTGGCATGCTCGTTCCGATATATTACGCAGTCACTGATGCATGCGTGGTATTTCTGGTGCGGTAAATCGAGAGGGCACACGATTTTCTTGGCCTCCTGTAGGCTACCGGCACACGTGTTATCTTTAGGAAAGTGGATCTTCAAGTATCCGAAGAGTTCGTCCACGCTTGTGTCCGTCCATTTGTGCTTTGCCTTCATCTCCATAATATCGAGAGCGTATCTCAGACGGCTCTCCTCCGTCCCACGAGCTGCATCGTACAACGGAGTTCTCGAGTCTACCTCGAGTTGATCTAGCTTAGCCTTCCGTCTACCAGCGATTTTGGGGTCGGTCGATGTGTTGCTGAGAAGAAGTTCTTGAACATGACGGTCCTGCACGGCCGCGGTTAGCGGGGTATTTCTACTCATGTCCTCGTCGGCCGCATGTTCTTCCTGGCCTTCTTGATCACCATCAACGTGTGCGCCATCCTCTTCAACCTCGTCTCCATTGTCGTGTGGGGCATCCTCTCCATCACCTTCGTTATCATCATCTCCACCATCATCATCTCCATCACCATCGATATCATCATCTCCATCATCACTCATCCACTGAGTATGCCCCTCCATGAAACTATACCTGAGCAGGTGTTGATTCACTATGCCTGAGAAGGGGTCAAACAACGATCCTAGCTTGCATCTTCGACAAGGACACATTATATCCTTTCGCTTTTTTCGATACATGTCGGCCGTCGCGCGTTCCACGTATCTATCCACGACGCTTTCCCTCATCGCGATGACCATCGCCGCCTACAAGACAAGATAATTGATTACACCACCGTCTCGGTTTTCACGGAAAAAATTCGGCATGACCTTTGCTAAATATTGTCATGCTGGAGTTCCAAAATTCGCTGGAACGGAAGTTAATCAACATTCCGGCAAAACATTGGCAACTCAATGTTCCTGCACGCGTAAACAAATGCAAAACAATGCATTTACATATATGGAACCACGCCTTTTGCCACCACTAGTACTAGTGATATAACCGCGAATTTTCGCCAACACATGAACATTCCACTCATTTAGTTTATGTACCTACTAGTTGACGCGATGTCCAAAAGCACCCGAGAGACGCCACACGTCGACTTTAATGCTTGAGAGATCTAGAGATCTAAGAAATGGAGAGATCTAGCTAGATCTAGTGGAAAAGGTGGTGGGAGGAGATAGATCTAGATCTATATTATGCAAATCATGCTAGAGGGGCTAGGTAGTGCATAATTTGCTCAAATACATCATATTTTATTGGTTGAAATAGCTAAAATGGGTGGGGGAATGAGCTAACTAGTGGTTGGGTTGATTTGCCATCACATATGAGTGTGTGTGGGTGGTGGTAGGTGGCTGGTCGTCCTAAATGGACATGCCCAGGTTACCGCCGGCGCCTACAATGAAGAATGCCAGCGGTAGGGCCAGTTACCGCAGGCATCTACGGCACGCAAACGCCGGCGGTAAGTGAAGGCTGGTGGCCCACCCTGGCTCGGCGACACCCCCGGCGTCTACGTCCCCGTTTCGCCGGCGGTAATGGCCCAGTATCCCCGGCGCTTTAGGCCCAACTCGCCGGCGGTAAAGCCAGGCCCACTTGGGACCCCGCGGCCCATTGTACCCCCGGCGCCTCCGTTTCTGTTTCGCCGGCGGTAATGGCCCAGTATCCCCGGCGCTTTAGGCCCAACTCGCCGGCGGTAACGCCAGGCCCACTTGGGACCCCGCGGCCCATTGTACCCCCGGCGCCTCCGTTTCTGTTTCGCCGGCGGTAATCGAGCTACCCCCGGCGCTGTCCTTCCTATTCGCCGGCGGTAGTGTTAGCCCCCCCTGGAAGGTATTACCGCCGGCATCTTCAGCTTGTATTTGCCGGCGATAAGGAGTGCGGCTATAAGCCTTTCCCTAGTAGTGGCAATCGCCCGCGTGCCTGCTGTCCTTCATGCGGCGCTCAACAGGCGTGTCAGTTGTGTGGTCTTGACAACCACATCGCCTCTCGCTGTCACCGGCGCTTCAAGCAAGACTTCCTCGGCATCGGCAACAATGGCAAGGGCAACGACAACCAGGCTGCTGCTGCTGTGATGGGTCAGGAGCACGGATATACTCCTTCCTATCCCATTGACTCGTCATGGTACATGGACACGGGAGCTACTAATCACCTGACAAGTGAGATGGGCAAGCTCTCCACCCAGGAGCCATATCTTGGTCATGATCAGGTTCGCACCGCCAATGGAGCAGGTATGCGCATCTCACATGTTGGTCAGGCTTCCCTTCTTGCACATAACTCTCGCCACTTGCATCTTCGTAATGTCCTTCGTGTTCCTTCTGCCACACGTAGTTTGTTATCTATTCCTCAACTTACTCGTGATAATAATGTCCTTGCTGAATTTCATCGTTTTCACTTTTTCATCAAGGACCGGGACACGAGCCGTTCTACTTAGAGGTCGTCTTCGCCATGGCCTATATGCGCTTGATGCGCCCCCTACGCCGCATGCCCCCCAGGTGTTCAGTGGTGTGCGTGTGTCCTCTACACACTGGCATGCACGCCTCGGTCATCCTGCTGCTCCCATAGTTCGTCATGTTCTGCATCGTCATGAACTTCCTGTTGTGTCCAATAAAAGTGTAGAAACTATCTGTGATGCCTGTCAGCAAGGCAAGAGTCACCAGCTTTCGTTTTCAGAGTCGAGTCGTGTGGTTAAACATCCTCTTGAGCTTGTGTTTTCTGATGTATGGGGCCATGCACAGACATCTGTTAGTGGCCATAATTACTATGTCAGTTTTATTGATGCTTACAGTCGATTCACCTGGCTTTATCTTATTAAGCGTAAATCTGATGTGTTCCATGTTTTTATTCAGTTCCAAGCACATGTTGAGCGTCTCCTTAAGCATAAAATTCTTCATGTTCAGTCCGACTGGGGGGGTGAATATCACAACCTCAACTCGTTCTTTAATAAGCTTGGAATCTCGCACCGTGTGTCTTGTCCTCATACACATCAACAGAATGGCACCGCTGAACGGAAACATCGCCATCTTGTAGAAACTGGCCTTACTTTACTAGCTCATGCCTCCGTTCCGTTTCGGTTTTGGAGTGATGCTTTTTCCACCGCCTGTTTCTTAATAAATAGGCTTCCAACACGACTCCTACACATGAAAACTCCCCTTGAAATCTTGCTCAATGAACTCCCAGACTATACGTTTCTCAAAGTATTTGGGTGTGCATGCTGGCCTCATCTTCGTCCCTATAACAAGCGTAAGCTAGAGTTTCGGTCTAAAAAGTGCGCCTTTCTTGGGTATAGTTCCCTTCACAAAGGGTACAAGTGCCTACATGTTCCCACCAATCGTGTTTACATATCTCGTGATGTAGTGTTTGATGAGAATGTGTTTCCCTTTTCCGCACTTCCGACCAACTCTTCTACACCCACCCTGCCTGTGCATTCCAGTATACCATTGCCTGATCAATTTGTAGATGCTGCATATACTCCTGCGTTGCTTCCTAACCATGCTGCAGGTATCGGACGCGGCGCTCGCCTTGAGCTCTTGGACGATCAGGCACCGGACGTGGATCACGCCCAGGACGTCGATCCCCTGCATGCACCATGCATGCCGGGTCGCGCCTGTCTGCCCACTGCTGCGGCAGCTCCCTCCGTGACGCCGCCCGCGTCGCCCGCCTCGCCCGGCCCAGCACCGGCGCTGGACATCCCCGCCTCGGCCCCGCTTGGGCCGCCGCTGCTTGGCCCATCATCGCCTGGCTTCCCGTCGTCGCTGGGGACTCCTGTGTCCAGCTCGTCATCGCCGGCCTCCTCGCCAGGTCTGGCGTCCCCTGTCTCGGTTTCTTCTGCACCAGACTCGGCCCCTGACTCGCCTTCTCCAGTACCGCCAGCTCCTGTAGCTCGTGGACCTCGCACGCGCAGTCAGGCTGGGATCTTTCGGCCTAAGGAACGCACAGATGGGACTATTGCCTGGATTGCTGCTTGTGTTGTTGATGCCACTGCTGATCCCACTGCTGAGCCTCGACATTTTCAGGCTGCTCTTGGTATCCCTCACTGGCGTGCTGCGATGGAGCAGGAATTTCAGGCTCTCTTGAAGAATGATACTTGGCGTCTTGTTCCTCCTGTGTCTGGAGTCAATGTTATTGATTCCAAATGGGTCTTCAAGGTAAAAAAGCATGCGGATGGTTCTATAGAACGCTACAAGGCACGCTTGGTTGCAAAGGGCTTTAAATAGAGGTATGGTCTTGATTATGAAGATACATTCAGTCCAGTTGTCAAGCCTACTACCATTCGTCTATTGCTTTCCTTGGCTGTTACTCGAGGTTGGTTCCTTCGACAGCTTGATGTGCAGAATGCATTTCTGCATGGCGTTCTCGAGGAGGAGGTTTATATGCGTCAGCCTCCAGGTTTTGTTGACCCTACTCGTCCTCAGCACCTCTGTCGCCTTGTTAAGGCTCTGTATGGACTTAAGCAGGCTCCTCGTGCCTGGCATGCACGACTTGGCTCCGTTCTTTGGGTTCATGGGTTGGTTCCGTCCACTGCTGATACTTCATTGTTTCTTCTTCAGCGTCCTGAGGTGATGATGTACCTGCTGGTTTATGTTGATGATATCATCCTTATCAGTTCCTTGGATGCTGTTGCTGATCGCCTTGTGTCTTCACTTAATGGTGATTTTGCTGTCAAGGACTTGGGTGCTCTACACTATTTCCTTGGTCTGGAGGTCTCACGGTCTTCTGCTGGGCTGACTCTCACACAGCAAAAGTATTCTCTGGACTTGCTGCGTCGTGCTGGTATGTTGAAGTGTAAACATGCTACCACCCCCATGTCTGCCACTGATCGCATGTCTGCTCTTGATGGAGACATCCTTTCGCCTGATGATGCTACTGAGTACCGCAGTCTTGTTGGAGGTCTGCAATATCTCACTATCACCAGACCTGATGTTTCTTATGCAGTCAACCGTGTGTGTCAGTATCTTCATGCACCCAGGACGTCTCATTGGTCAGCTGTGAAGCGTATTCTTCGCTATATCTGTCTCACTGCCTCGTATGGTTTGCTTCTTCAACCGGCTCCATCCTGTGTCCTTTCTGCCTTTTCAGATGCTGACTGGGCTGGCAATCCGGATGACAGGCGATCCACGGGGGTCTATGCAGTATTCTTTGGTCCTAACTTGATCGCCTGGAATGCTCGCAAGCAGGCTACAGTATCTCGCAGCAGTACTGAAGCTGAATACAAGGCAGTTGCTAATGCTACAGCTGAACTCATATGAGTACAGTCCTTATTGAGAGAATTGAGAGTCTCTCAACATCAGTCTCCGGTCCTTTGGTGTGACAACATCGGTGCTACATACCTCTCATCCAATTCGGTATTTCATGCCCGAACGAAACACATTGAAGTTGATTATCATTTTGTCAGGGAACGTGTTGCAAAGAAGCTACTCCGTATCAAGTTTATCTCCTCCAAAGATCAACTTGCTGACATCTTCACGAAGCCTCTTCCACAGCCACAGTTTGTAGGTTGTAGGCGCAATCTTAACTTGATTTGTACTTCAGGCCATAGTTAAGATTGAGGGAGGGTGTTAGACTGTATATACGTAGCGTTGTATATGTCTTGTATTGTACCTCTTTGGTACCCATATATATATGAGATAGCCACACCCATATTGGTTGTCGAGCAGTTCCCAAACCCTTTGTTTTACAGAGGTGAGTGGTCGCACCGATAAGGATGTAACCTAATGGGGATCAGCGTGACATCGAGCCTCATGGCACCCCACCAAAATGATCATTAGTAATTTCAAAGCAGGATAGCTACTTAGCTAGGCAGGACCAACCGACTGCACACGATCTGCACCGTCCTTGCATGGATCAGCCCAATCCTCATGGTCTCAACGGCCGTGCCAAGCCCTCTCTCAGCCAGGCGTCAAGAAGAAGAAGGTTTTTCCTTCTTTCTGCGCTCGCATGCATAACGGCATGCAGGTGCAAACGACCGGCCCGATATTACGATCTCTCCAGCTTTTACCGTCATGTGATCCTTCTTGTCCTGCTTCGCCACATGCTAGAGAACGTTCTCGTCGTCGTCTCTGCTCTATATATATGCAAGTCTTACCCTGAAGCTGCTGCGTGGTGCGTGGAATAATCATGGCGGCAGTTATAAGGCGTCAGAGCAGTCTGAATGTAGTAACCATACGCTGCCTGGATCGATCCACAGCTGGAGATGCTATGATGTCATCTCACGAACAGCCAGGGGGAATTGCCCATGCTGCTCTCAGTGAGCCTGACTTAAACGGACGTAAAATTACTGTTTGCGTCGGGCGAATGAGCCCACCGGCTCAACGTAAACTAATCGGGTTATTCGCCGAGACGCATTCCTGGCTCAAATTTAGGCCACGAATGCGTCCGCGCGGACACAACGCAGATGCACCGAGCATTTCAGTCCTTCAAACTCAGGCCCGCCTGACGGTGGGCACGAGCCTGAAGGCCCTGAATCGCTGCCCCCTGCGAGGTTTGAATCGCTGCCCTCCGTACGTGGCCGCATCGCTACCCTCCATGCACGGCCGCATCGCTGACCACCTGCGCGCATGCTCGCACTTTGGATGAGGCGATATGGTCTGCACACTTAGGTGATATGGTCTGCACACTTAGTGGCGATGACGATCGACAATGGTCTCCTCTGCGCGAGGAACTCCCCTCGTGTTCATTCTTTCCCTTCCTCCATGGCCAAGACTTGCTCATGGCTAAGGGCTACTCCATGGCCAAGACTTGCCCACCTAAAGACCTCTAAGCTTAGATGGTCCGGCCGACTTAATACCTTCTAAGTTTAAAAAGGAACACCTTTTCGTGTGATTATGAAAATGGTCCATTACTGTTTGGGATCGTATTATAAGCCCATGGTGGCCTATCTGAACCATGGCTTGTGACTGTTTCAGCTCGTTATATAGCTTTTTATTGTTCCTGCCTGAGAGAGCCCATGCATGGTTTTGGCCCATCACTAGCCTAGATACCTTCCAGCAAAACAGAGGCCCGATAAATATTAGGCCCATATAAGGCTCAGGGCCTGTTTGTTTGGGCTGTGGCTGGCTGGCTGTTTAGGGAAAGCTGCTGTCCAGTCAAAGCTGCTGTGCAGGGAAATTAAGCTGCTGTTCCGACTTTCACTGTTTGGTAACTTAGCTAGCTGTTTGGCTGTGAACGGATGAATTGTCTCAAATACCCTAGAGTTTCAAAAACATGTATAACAGTTGATATATGTGTTACAAATAACATTTTACTAAAATGTGCGACACATATTTAAGGTTAGAGAGTAGTTTTTTCATATGTTTGCTAATACCACATATGCACACAAGATCGCGACACACATTTAATACCACGTATGCATACAATATATTTCTTCTCACGTGTAGTGGCAGTGCTCACGTATCAGTTTTATCTCTCTAAGCATATTTTGCTCACAAAGAAACACACAAGTGAGAAGAAGAATATTCCATTGCACATGAACGAAGTGTATCAGATCATACAGCCAGAGGCAGCAGAATACTACGGAGTAGTAGCAGTAGCACGCAACAACAGTCAAACGCGGGCCGGTCGGCGCGGCACGCGAGCCAGCCAGCCGGAGGACAAACAGCGAATGACTGGTGGGTCTCGATGGCAGTTGAAGTAAATAAGCAAAACAATCAGGGCAAAGGCGTGTACCGGTTCAGCTTTAAGTGGTAAATCTGCGGGAAGCCGCGCGAAGCACGTCCGGACGTGCTTTTTCTTCTCTGCCTATTTCCTTCCGTGGCTTTGGCAAAGCCCGCAGCACAACACACCCGTTTGATTCATTTCGGTAACTTTTTTTTTGAAAAGCCAGAAAAAGCCCAACAAACACCCCCTCAATAGTGCTGCTGCTACACGATGTCCCATAAGGTTTGGGATGCCCACAACATCCCTTCTACACCAACACAAACTCGATTTGTAAATCTTAAACTTTGTTTTTTGAGCACCATAAAAAGCCGCATAAGCTTGAAGTGTCTAGTCTAGTTTTTAGTGTTTGTTTAGAACCACATATCTACCTTTCATCACATCGAACGTTATGCTAGCATCAGTATTTATCTTCACACAAACGCCATCAGGAGGCCTCCATCCATGCCCTGGTAAAATGCTAACCTGGTTGATCGGGACCTCAAGCAACGCAAGCGAATCACGAGTCAGCTCCATCGAATGAACTTGGTCCAGGCTTCCCTTGTCATGAACTATATTATTTCTAGACGTCCAGATTGCCAACACCAATGTTATAAACTTGGGCCAATCCTTCTCTGAAAATAATGGGTCACAAAGTATATCTGTAGCCCGTGTTGCTGGTGAAGCTCTGGTAGTTCAATATCAAACCAGCTCCTTTGCTTCATTCCAGAATCGCTTCGCATTAGTGCAATTAATTAAAGCGTTCATCATTCTTCATTTTCTCCAAGACATGGCCTGCAGCGAGCCAAAGGTGCAATATGGTGATGTTGGAGTAGTCTAGCTGCACGCGTTGCACTAGTAGAAAACCTCTCATCCATCTAAGACTTTAATACCGGTTCCCTTACGAACCGGTATTAAAGGTGGCATTTGTACCGGTTCGGACGCTCAGGCATTCGTACCGGTTCGTTACGAGCTTTCGTACCGGTTCGTGTTAGGAACCGGTACGAAAGGTTTTCGGCCAGAATGGCAGGTGAGGGTGGGGCCAAGGTTGGACCTTTGGTACCGGTTTGTGTTAGCAACCGGTACTAAAGGGTGCTTCATATGCTCACTGCCCCTCCCCCGCCCCCGATCCATTCTCATTTTCATCTCTCTCATATTTCTAAAACTTTTGCACCTCTCACACTCCAACAAATTTTCATTCTTTCTCCACCATTTTAACAAGATTAACGACCTCCATCTATCCAAGGGTTAGCAATATCATCCTTTCTTCCGGCGTTTCCTAATTTAGCTCATTTCTTTGGTAGTTTAACTCGTACTATTTTTCTAGTGCTAGCAAGGTGTTTGATGAAATGCCTAAGTTAGGGATTTTACTTTTTTTATAATCAATTTGAGCTGAAATTATGGTATATTTTGTAGGTTTTAATTAGTATCATCCCCGTCCTCACCGCCGTCGATCGCTAGCGTCGTCCCCTAGCCGGCACCGTACAACCTCGGTGAGCCTCTTCTTTTTTATAAAAAAACTTAGTTTTATGTGATGAACTTGAATATTAATTAAGTTGGTCACTCATATATCCATGATGTTGTGTACTTAATGATTTTTGATATACATATAAAATGCAGATGAGTCGACAATGGATGTACGGTGACCGGTGCCATCCCGTGTACTTTACTGTCATGCATGATTTTCTCAACGTGGCTGAGGCAAACAGGCGGTCGAATGGTTTCATGTATTGTCCATGTAGTTCCTGTAAGAATATGAAGGATTACTCTACCTCGAAGACCCTTCACGTCCACCTGCTGGAGAATTGTTTCATGCCCAGCTATAATTGTTGGACCAAGCACGGAGAAAGATGGGTTATATTGGAAGACAACGAAGAAGAAGAGGATAGTGACAACTATCCCTTATTCACTGAAGACGGTGGTAGTAGAATGGGGGAAGACGAAGCTGAAGAAGAGCTCATTTTCGATGAGCCGATTTTTGATGACCCGGATGACGATTTGGGTCGGGCCATTCTTGATGCGAAGATGAACTGCGGAAATGAAAAGGAGAGGTTGAAGTTGGAGAAAATGTTAGAGGATCACAACAAACTGTTGTACCCAAATTGCGAAAATGGTCAGAAAAAGCTGGGTACCACGCTGGAATTGCTGCAGTGGAAGGCAGAGAATGGTACTTCTGACAATGGATTTGAAAAGTTGCTGAAAATAATAAAGAAGATGCTTCCAGGGGAGAACGTGTTGCCCTCTAGCACGTACGAAGCAAAGAAGGTTGTCTGCCCTCTAGGATTAGAGGTGCAGAAGATACATGCATGCATCAATGACTGCATCCTCTACCGCGGGGAGTACGAGAATTTGAATGCATGCCCGGTATGTAGTGCATTGAGGTATAAGATCAGGCAAGATGACCCTGGCGATGTTGAGGGTGAGTCCACCCCCAGGAAGAGGGTTCCTGCGAAGGTGATGTGGTATGCTCCTATAATACCACGGTTGAAACGTTTGTTCCAGAACAAAGAGCATGCCAAGTTGTTGCGATGGCACAAAGAGGACCGTAAGAAAGATGTGATCTTTGAGACACCCCGCCGACGGGTCGCAGTGGAGAAAAATCGACAGAGAGTTCAAGTCATTTTCAGATGACGCAAGGAACTTAAGATTTGGTCTAAGTACTGATGGCTTTAATCCTTTCGGGAGCGAGCTCCGATCATAGCACCTGGCCGGTGACTCTATGTATCTATAACCTTCCTCCTTGGTTGTGCATGAAGCGGAAGTTCATTATGATGCCGAGTGCTCATCCAGGGCCCGAAGCAACCCGGCAACGACATTGATGTGTACCTGAGGCCATTGGTTGAAGAACTTTTAGAGTTGTGGCGTGACGAAGGTGTACCTGTGTGGGATGAGCACGAACAAAAGGAATTTAACCTACGAGCGTTGTTATTTGTAACCATCAATGATTGGCCTGCTCTTGGTAACATTTCAGGGCAGTCAAACAAGGGATACAATGCATGCACACACTGTTTAGGTGAGACTGATAGTAATTATTTGGGAAACAAGAATGTGTACACAGGGCATCGTCGATTTCTTCCAAAACAACATCACGTAAGAAAGAGAGGAAAGCATTTCGGAGGTGAGGCAGATAACCGAATGAAGCCTACCCGCCCTAATGGGGAAGTTATATATGATATGGTCAAGGATTTAAAAGTGATCTTTGGAAAGGGTCCCGGCGGACAATCTGTTCCGCATGATGTTGACGGACACGTACCCATGTGGAAGAAGAAGTCGATATTTTGGGAGCTACCCTCTGGAAATTCTTAGAGGTTCACTCTGCAATCGACGTGATGCACGTGACGAAAAATCTTTGCGTGAACCTGCTAAACTTCTTGGGCGTGTATGGGAAGACAAAAGATACACCGGATGCACGGCGGGACCAGCAAAGTATCCACGAAGGAAACAACCTGAATCCGAGAGAAGTATCAAGGTCCTGCCAGCTATGCTCTTACCAAAGAGGAGAAGGAGATCTTTTTTGAAGTCTGAATAGCATCAAGGTCCCGTCGGCTTCTCGTCGAATATAAAGGGAATAATAAACATGTCGGAGAAAAAGTTTCAAAACCTAAAGTCTCATGACTGCCACGTGATTATGACACAATTACTTCCGGTTGCATTGAGGGGGCTTACGCCGGAAAATGTTCGAGTACCCATTGTGAAGCTATGTGCGTTCCTCAATGCAATTTCTCGAAGGTGATCAATCCACTTACTCTACAAAATTTACTGAAGGATGTGGTCCAATGTCTAGTCAGCTTCGAGTTGGTGTTCCCACCATCGTTCTTCAATATTATGACACATCTCCTAGTTCACCTGGTCGAAGAGATTGGCGTTCTCGGTCCTGTATTTCTACACAACATGTTCCCCTTTGAGAGATTCATGGGAGTCTTAAAGAAGTACGTTCATAACCGTGCTAGGCCAGAAGGAAGCATCTCCAAGGGCTATGGAACAGAGGAGGTCATTGAGTTTTGTGTTGACTTTATTCCTGACCTTAAGCCGATCGGTGTTCCTGAATCGCGCTATGAGGGGAGACTGCGTGGAAAAGGCACGCTAGGAAAGAAATCAGCAACGTGTATGGACGGACATTCTTTCACTCAAGCACACTACACAGTTCTACATAATTCCATCTTGGTGGCTCCGTACAAAGAGGAACACAAGGAGATCTTACGCTCTAAATACCTGGAGCAACGTGAAGATTGGATTGATGGAGAACACATGAAGACTTTCGGCGGTTGGTTGCAAACACGTCTCATGAATGTCACCGATGACGAGCAGCTGTACTTGTTGGCCAAGCAACCATCTTCTACTATATCGACTTTTCAAGGGTACGAGATTAATGGGAACACATTTTACACTTTCGCCCAAGACAAAAAGAGCACCAACCAAAACAGTGGTGTCCGCTTTGATGCAGAAGATGGCAATGGGAACAAGGTCACATATTATGGGTACATAGAGGAGATATGGGAACTTGACTATGGACCTAATTTCAAGGTCCCTTTGTTCCGGTGTAAATGGTTCAACTTGAAAGACGGGGTACAGGTAGACCCGCAGTACGGAATGACTACAGTGGATTTCAAGAATCTTGGGTACGACACCGAACCATTCGTCCTAGCCAGTGAAGTGGCTCAGGTTTTTTATGTGAAGGATATGTCTAGCAAACCGAAAAAAAGAAAAGAAAGGCAAGAGGACACATCATACGATGAGCCAAAGCGGCACATAGTTCTTTCAGGAAAAAGAAACATCGTGGGAGTAGAGGACAAGACAGACATGTCAGAAGATTATAATAAGTTTGACGATATTCCACCCTTCAAGGTAAAAATTGACCCAAGCATCATCTTAAACAATGAAGATTGTCCATGGTTGCGTCGCAGTAAGAAGAAAGGGAAACGGGCGAAGAAAACTCAGAAGACTAGGTAGCTACATATAGGGATCATAACTTGTGTATCTCAATATGGAAATCACTTTTGTGTAATGATGTTACTGTATGTAAGATATTGACAATGGAGATGGTTGGCTTGTTCTACTAGTTAAGTCACGGGCTTGCAGGGAAATTTTTCCGAGGCGGAACTTCCGAATATGCCATATATAGGGCATGTGCACCAAGGGCATATTCGAGAAGTTCCGCCACGGGAGATTTCCCAACCCTTTCCGCAACATTGTTAGAGGAGATGGAGTCTTCCACGGGCTTGCAGGAAAAAAATTCCGAGGCGGAACTTCCGAAGATGCCATATGGCGTGTGCACCAAGGGCATCTTCGACAAGTTCCACCACGGGAGATTTCCCAACCCTTTCGCCAACATTGTTAGAGGAGATGGAGTCTTCCACGGGCTTGCAGGGAAATTTTTCCGAGGCGGAACTTCCGAAGATGCCATATGGCGTGTGCACCAAGGGCATCTTCGACAAGTTCCGCCACGGGAGATTTCCCAACCCTTTCCTCCATCCATGGTGATGAAACTCTCCATCCATGTTGGCTTGTTGAGCTGCTTCCCATGGTGTATCGATGCTCCTTTTATAGGCAGAGCGTCCTTATCCTGCCGACAGCTTTAGTACCGGTTGCAGACACGAACCGGTACTAAAGGTTACCCACGCGTCCTTATCTCACCGACAGGGCATCGTGCGCTACATACTTTATCTCATCGAGCAGGGCGTCCTTATCCTGCCGACAGCTTTAGTACCGGTTGCAGACACGAACCGGTACTAAAGGTTACCCACGCGTCCTTATCCCACCGACAGGGCGTCGTGCGCTACATACTTTATCTCATCGAGCAGGGCGTCCTTATCCTGCCGACAGCTTTAGTACCGGTTGCACCCACCAACCGGTACTAAAGGTTACCCACGCGTCCTTATCCCACCGACAGTTTTGTTACATGACATAAAAACCACCTTTAGTACCGATTGCACCCACCAGCCGGTACTAAAGGTTTCCCGCGTATTTTCTTCCCGCGCTTTCCACCGGTTCCCGCCTCTGTCTTCCCGCCATTTTTTCACTATATATATGTAGGCTTGGCCTCCATTTACATATCACATCTAGACTCATATCTGCAAACCTCATCATTCTCTCCCATGGCTTCCATCGTATCTCTAACCCCCCGGGAGGCGGAGGCGCTTTGCGCCTCGAACTACCCCTGCCCGCCGGGCTACCGCGTCCCGACCGGCTGGTTGCTAAGCGTCGGAGGCGTACCGGTCCCTCCAGTCCCTCTAGGTGTGGCGCGCGAGATGGCCATCACGAACCACTACTACTTCGAGCTCACGCCAGAGCAGCGGAGGAATCCCCAGTGGCATCCCGACTACAGCCCGACTTGGGAAAGCTTCTTCATCAATCGGCGTGAGAGGGCGCTTGCCAGGCACGAGGAAGGCGGCCCGCCTCCTTCGAACTTCAACGAGGCCGGCCGTCGGCTATGGTGGCGCGGCCGAACTCTCCAGGGCGTCATGGCCTACCGTGGCCCCCGCCTGCGCTACCCTCAGTCCCAGCCCACGCGTGCTCACCCGCCGACGTTCGAGTACCGTGACCCCGATGCCAGCGACGATGATGACGGCGACTATGACGACTACAGTGGCGACTACTACAGGGCTAGGCACGAGTATGACTGAATGACTCCAACAGTAGAATCTGGCTGTATCTTTAATTTTCAGTTAAGCTATGTACTTTTAATTCGAGTTCAATCGTAATAAAAATTTATTCCGGCCCTTTCTTTCCCGCCTTTTTTCTCCCACGCGCGGCGTCGTGGCGGGAAATTTTCCCACGCGAAAATGAACATAAAGGAAAAAGAAAAAGAAACAGAAAAGAAAAAGAAAAAGAAACAGAAATTAAGAAATAGAAATAGAAAATAAGAAATAGAAATAGAAATAGAAAAAGAAATAGAAAAGAAATAGAAAAGAAAAGAAAAAGAAAAAGAAAAAGAAAAGAAAAAGAAACAGTAAATAAGAAATAGAAAAAGAAATAGAAAAATGAACACAAAGGAAAAAAGAAAAGAAAAGAAAAAGAAAATAAGAAATAGAAAAAGAAACAGAAAAGAAAAAGAAAAAGAAACAGTAAAGAAAAAGAAACAGAAAAGAAAAAAAACAGTAAAGAAAAAGAAACAGAAAAAGAAAACAAAAAAAATACATTTGGTACCGGTTGTTATCACCAACCGGTACGAAAGGCCTTTCGTACCGGTTGGGGGTACCAACCGGTACCAAAGGGTCTTCACCCTTGTTATGACTTAGGCGCGGGGCAAATTTCCCCCAAATCGTCCTAAGGAAAAAGCGACACGCTGAGACCACGCCGCGCCGTCGAGCCTCGCAGAGACCACGCCGTCGCACTCGCCGTCGCAGCCTCGCCGTCGGCCGCCGCCCGCTCCCGGCGCCGCAGGGTAAGTCCTCCGGCCCGGCCCTTCTTTCCCTCCCCGCTCACGTGCACGCCTCGCCGGCCGCGACCTCACCGACGCCGCCTCTCTCGACGTCCTCGCCGACGCCGCCCCTCCGACGCCGCCCCGCAGACGCCGCCCCGCCGATGCCGCCCACAGACGCCCAGACGCCGTCGCCACGCTCGCGCCAACGCTGCTGCATGCCCACGCCCTTAGGGTGTTCGATGAAATGCGTAGGCCGACGCCGCCCCGCCGACGCTGCTCCGCAGACGCCCAGACGCCGTCGCCACGCTGCTGCGCATGCCCACGAAACGCTGCTGGCCACCCTGGGCGGGAACGCGAGCCCGACCAAGGACGACGTGCGCGCCATCCTCGGCTCCGTGGGCGCCGAGGTGGACGAGGCCAAGCTCGAGATGCTCTTCAGGGAGGTGGACGGCAAGGACATCGCCGCCCTCATCGCCGCCGGCAGGGAGAAGCTCGCCTTCGCGTCCCGTGGCGCCGCCGCCGCCGCTGCCATGGGCGCGTCCCGGCCCGTAGCTAGTTGTCTGTGTATCCCCGATCTGCGTTTCTTGGTTCTAGTATCTAGATGTTGTTGAGACTTTAGTTTGGAAGTACGAGTAGTGCCATCTGATGCCTGGCGAAGTTGCACTGTGTTGAGCGTAGCTAGTAAACTGCGGACGCCATCTCGGTCCGGTGGAGGGCGACGGCGTGCGGTGGAGGTTTGAATTATAACCTGGATAGAGACGTTGATATGGTAGGTAAAACAAGGCGTTTCGTGTCAATATAGCTCTGCTTTTTTATGTTGGATATATCTAATTCTCTTCATCGTATAATGTGAAGACTAAAAATGTTTGCTACTACCTCTTGCTTCACTGAAAAAAGGTGTTTCTCACTGTTAGGGTCGAGAAAAAGAGAGAAGAGCGAGAGGAGGAGCGCCGAGTGTTAGGGTTAGGGTCCGTAGCGGTGCCGAGTACGTGGCGGTGCCACCGCGACATAGAGAGAAGAGCGCGCCGAGTGTTAGGGTTAGGGTCGAGAAAAAGAGAGAAGAGCGAGAGGAGGAGCGCCGAGTGTTAGGGTTAGGGTCCGTAGCGGTGCCGAGTACGTGGCGGTGCCACCGCGACATAGAGAGAAGAGCGCGCCGAGTGTTAGGGTTAGGGTCGAGAAAAAGAGAGAAGAGCGAGACGAGTAGCGCCGAGTGTTAGGGTTAGGGTTATTGTTTTCTTCATTTGAATTGTTTTCTAATTGCTTTCTTAATTTTGCAGTGACATTGAGGTATGGAGGACGGCACCTTCGTCCGAGATGAGGAGGGGGAAGAAGCGGTGCAGCAATTGATCTATGAGAGTGCCCGTGGTCCGGAACCCGACGATGGAGATGACAACGATTTCCAAGACTTTCTGAATGATTTCGGCGAGGGACTTGAGTCTGAACAAATTAGAGGAGACAACGAAGTGTCCATCACAAACTCCGGTGAGGTGTATATCTATGTATCAATTAGTCTATATGTTCATCCCTAGATGCATTCATTTATTTGTATTGCACTTATTAACGAATAATTTTTTCTTTTAGCCTTCTGGATCATCGAGCAAGTCTGTTAGATCAAAACGAGGCCCGACGCGGGTGCTAAAGGGCGAGGGCAGGTTAGCCCTCACGGCATTCAAGGATAATGGTGAACCAGTGCAGCCCAAGGAGTTTTGCCGCAAATTTACAAGTCAATCCGGAGTTATTGTTAGGGACCATGTACCGATCAGCATTCAAGAGTGGCATAAGCCGAAGAACCCGGAGAGTGGTGCTAGTTATGTCAACGACGCGATGAAAAAATTTCTTTGGGACACGCTCATGACAAAGTTCAGCCTACCGGAAGACATGACGGAAGGCCAGAAGAATAAAGTCAAGGAATGGACATGGAAGAAGATGGCCATACAATTCCAGACCTTCAAGAAAAATTTATGGGACAAATATAAGAATGAAGATCCAGTATTCGATGATAATCTAGTGAAGATAAAAGATTACTGGGCCGCATTTAAGGATTATAAGAAATCGTCTACTTTTGTGTCCCGATCGAAGAAAAATACCGAAAATGCTGCAAAGAAGAAACTTCCGCATCATTTGGGGTCAGGTGGCTACAAGAGTGCCATTCCGAAGTGGACAGCGTTTGAGAATAAAGCGATTGATCATGGAATCACTCCACGGACATGGGACTGGCCCGAACGGTCCAAGTTACGGTTGTTCGCTCATGGGGCAGGGTTGGACCCAAAGACAGGGTTGATCGTTGCGAAGGGAAAATGGAAGGAAAAATTGAGGCAATTGTACCGAAGCTTGTAGATGCAATTGAAAAGGTCGAGAAAGGAGAGTACATTCCCGATCGAGAGAATGATGAGTGACACTCGCTCTGGGGAACCCTGAACATGTTGGACGGGTACAAGCTCGCCCAGGTCTCACCATGAAGGAAGCGTGGCCGGACAGCGCTGACACTTATAGAAGCCGTTCGCGAAAGAAGAAGAAGGACGCCGACATTGTAACGGAATTGTTAACTAGGGTGGAGGCTCTTGAGAGAAATCAGAGGGCACCTGATCAGCCGCTGTTTCTACAGGATCCACAAGCCGATGCTGCCCCATCTCAGCGAAGAAGCAGTGTCGGTTCCTCGCATCTTGACGGATGTGGAGGAAGCTACCCCGTGGATTATGTCACGGAGAAGACAGATTGCGAGCTACATATGTTAATCAGGACCGCGTACGGTAAGGTGGCGGTCGGCTATGTGTACCCAAGTGAAGATGGAGCAATGCACCATCATATGCCCATTCCACCTGGTTGTGTTCGTGTCGGGGTGGATGAAGTTGTTTCGGGTTTTGAAAAAGTGGAGCTTGATATTCCTAGAGGTGAAGATGAGAGGACACTGGCCGATGTCAAGCACGGTTTCGCCCTATGGCCGAAGAAGTACGTCGTCCTTTTTCAAAGGCCACCGACTCCTACACATGAGCAGCAAATGCCATCGACTCCTCCTGGTGGCAGTCCTGGTGAGCAGCCAAGTCCACACCTACCTGAGAGGGACCCCAGCGTGAGTCCACCATCTCGAGATTCTCCGCGTAAGACAGCGTCCGTTAAGCGGAACGATGCGCCGCCTAGGAAGAAAGCTAGAAAGGAGAAACAACCGCCGCCTGCGAGAAGTTACCTTGGGAAAAAACTACGAGAGGAAAACGCGGAGGCCGTTCAGGCCGAGGTGAAGAAATTTTTGCACCGAAAGTGCCAGAGATACCTTTCGAGAAGACACTAGATCGGGAGAAAGTTGTGCGTACCGTTGACAATCTATATGACCCTGTACCATCGCCGCCATCTGACTATGCGCGTTCTATTGAAAGGTCGTATGACAAGATGATCGAGGCGACAAAACCCGTTCAATCGGGTATCAGGGAGATAAAAGGGATACACAGTGTCTACCAGCTCGGACAACAACCCGTTCAATCGGTCGCCCCTCTCAAGGTGTTTGACGGGAAGACCGTTCAAAGTTCTCGACAAGACGCAACTGATTACGCCTTAGCTAAACGAGCATATCAGTTTGTTCAAGGGAAAGATTTGGTCGAGAATCTCAGGAAGGTACCAACATGTATGCGTAACTTGCATTCGTGGTACCTTAAGGCCTCAAAGGAAGGGATCGAGACTATCATGGTGCGAGTTAGGGAAGAGCACTACTTCGGGAAATGCTGTGTGAACGTTGACTTCGCCGAACTCTTTCAGTTATACAATCTCCGGGCCCTCGACAAATCAATCATCAGTTGCTATTGTCTGTAAGTGATTTATTTATTTAATTTGAGAAGTCGTTCATTGTCTGCAGATTATAATCTTTTGTGCGCTATATTATGCAGATCGAAGATGCTCGAATGCAAAAGGGACGATATCACAGACATTGGGTTCATTGACCCGAACAAAATGCATGTTAAAACCATAGAGAATCCCCTCTATAACAAGGATACACCGTAGACTTTGCTAAGGTTTTTGAAGCGACAACGTGACAAAAAGCTAATACTTTGGCCTTACAACTTCGAGGGAGTCTTACTGTCTTATAACACATTATATTTTGCTCACCGTATGTCAAAATTTTAACTAATGACTTATATATATGACACTACATATTGAAACGTGCGTAGGTTTCACTTTATTCTTCTCGTCATCAATTTGGAAATTGGAGAAGTTGAAGTCTTGGACTCACTAAGCAAAAAAAGGATCTATACGTGTCTTGTTTTTTAATGCTCAGAAGGTAATTTTAATTCTTATCGGTTTGTTTCGTTAATTTCCTGCTTTGAACTAATTGCTGACTCTTTTATGCATTTTCTTTTGTCGAGCAGCGTATGGCAAACTTTCATCAAGGAAGATACGTCCCGTGAATGGACACCGAAGCTGCGATGGCGTGCGAAAGTAAGTAGTACTACCTAGGTCCACACACCTTTTAATTATCATACTTGACTATTGTTTGATTGAATTATATTCTTGTAAAGAAATGCCCGCAACAACCTCCGGGGACCGATCTCTGTGGATTCTTCGTTTGCGAGTACATCCGCAGAATTGTCAACGAGAGAACGAATAATGAAAGAAATAAAGAGGTACAAAAACAATCTTCACAAATTTGTTTTGTTATCATAAGTTGTGCTGAGTTTCAGTAATAGTTGTTTCATGTATTCATTTGTATCTTATTCTTTTATAGTTGGCAAGAAAGCGGAACAAGCTCTCAATCGATGACCGCTTCATAGCAATAGGCGAGGAATTGGCGGGATTTTTCCTTCGGGACGTCATACCACCACTCGCAGAGTTCCACTATGAATGAAGATGTACATGTTACATATATAGTTGACTCGAAGAGTACCACTATGCTACATGTAATAGACATATATAGAGTACGCCTCGGAGAGTACCACTATGCATGAAGATCGATCTTCATGCATAGTGCTACTTAATTTGCGATCTTATGCAATAACATGTGTGTTATATTATATGCACCAACTTGCTATGCATCATCTTGATCTTCATGTACTACCTAAACCCAAACGCGTTTCTGGTGCATCGACGCGATATGAAACAAACCGATATCCCTAAACCCCTCCAAAAACCCTAAAAAACCAATTCTCTGCCGCGGCAGAGATTTGGGAAAATTCCCTGCCGCGGGGGGAACCTTTGGTACCGGTTCGTATTACCAACCGGTACCAAAGATCCTTAGCCCTGAGCTCTCCTGGTGGCCCACGTGGAGGCCCCTTTTATACCGGTTCGTAAGCAACCGGTACGAAAGGGGGGGGGCTTTAGTGCCGGATAATTAATACCGGTTGCTCAACCGGTACTAAAGCCCCTCTGGAACCGGTACTGATGAGAGATTTTCTACTAGTGTTGTCTCATCAGCTCGATCAGTGCGAGAGTGGATGCGCTGTTTCGATCGGCGGCTAAGAGAAGGGGCACGCACCTGGAGAACGGATTTTCTAAGGCAACCGGTTTCTATGGGTCTCAATTTGATCGGTGGCGGCCTCGCGATTCATGTGGATTTCTCTCTAATTTATTGCTTATTTTACTACAATATAGTATATCTATGATATTTATTAGATATAAATTTCTTATTTTACTGCAATATAGTATATCTATGATATTTATTAGATACTAGTAATGGAGCACGTGCAATGCACGTGTCAACTACTACAAACTCAATTGAATATTTTCATATTTAAGTTTCATTATATTTACAAACAATTGTAAGTTATTAGGACATGTAAAAAGGATCAGGACATCACCAAGAATTCAATAGACTTTCACCCTCCTTAGTTGTTTGAAATCATGTTCAGACATTGTTTGACACTCAGGGGAACAAATTGTGTTTGACATCACACAGCCAGCCACTCGAAAAATGGATGCAACACCAAACAAATTATTAAATTTGGTCTATTGAAACATTTCTGAAAGTATTATCAATATAAATAACAAAGCTCTTGTAGGTGCATAAGACATCTTGATACAAAATTCCCATGGAATGTCCAAAAAATTGCTCAGGCTCTGTCTTGCAAACAATGTGGCACGTAAAATGGCTTGTGCACATACACCCTAAGTGGTAAAAAGTGTTAACTCCTTCTCCTCAAAATTAAGAACACAATGAGGAAAAAAATGAATGGTACACCAGCTGAATAAATAGTACACAAAATACCTTTTAAGTAAATTTGTATAGAACTTGCTCATTGCAACTTAGAATTCCGTATAATGAATCTAGGAGCATGATATGTTTCTCATGTTCCCGTTCAAAAATTAAATGAAAAGAACACCACCTATTAGCATTAAGAAAAAAATACCTCAAGTTCTATGCCGGATAGTGGAAATAATTTGTGTAATAAATTCTATAACATGAGCAATAGCATCGGGAACAATTGCCAAAAATATTGTAAGTGGAATTTTTCTTGGCAGAAATAACATGAAGATAATTAATTATGCCTTGGCAAACAAAAAAAATACAGTTCAAAATGAGAAGAAATTTTTTGTTTGCGGGTGAAACGGACCGAACTGTATTTTAGCTTTAAGGTTCTGAAAAGTAATACATAAAAAAATTAATTTTCTCAATAGAGGTCTTTCCATATGCAAGAACAATGTTGTCATTATAAAAGTTAATGGTACACTTATCAACAGTTCATCAATAACAACACATGGCTAAAAAGATATAAGCTTAGTATATATTTTTGGGGGGTCTGATGTACCTTGGAAAAAATGCTATAAATTATTGTTGCTGCTGGAAGTATAAAGGTTGTAGATGTTGCATTCAAAGCTGAAAGATCTTGTTGTAGATGCCACATTTTATTTAGCTTTAAAAATGGGAACCGAGTGACAAGGTATTAACTTATCAATGCCTACGTATTGTAGACTAGGGTTTCATTGGAAGTAGAGGGCAAGTAGATCTCGAAGGTTTCAGCCGAAAAGTACTCGACGATTATGAAACTAGGGTTCTGTTGACAATTGATTCGATCCTCTCTTCGTCCCTCGACTCCCCCTTATATAGGAGGTGGAGCCGAGGGATTCGTAACACACAAGTTACATAGTCCGGGAGGGTTTCTAACCCGTCCCGTAAAATTACAAGTCTCTATATTTCCTAATACAACTCTAACTTTCCTTAACACCAATTGGGCTTCCGATCTTCATATTCTTCGACTTGTGGGCCTTCAGTAAACCCCGGGTACCATCTTCGGCAGGCCCATTGGGGATGCCTATGTCAGTAGCCCCCGAGATTTTGCTTGAATCGAAGAATCAAGGAAAATCTCCAACTTTAATCATTCAATAACCCTGCCGAATTTATCACATATCTTTGGATATGCAATTATATATTGTATAGGGATGATGGTAGTTGGGGCTAGTTCATCTGACGGATCAGGTACTAGTTAACTGCTCTAGTGGCAATCCGCAAAAACCTACTTCAAGATCACGTCCCTGGACATGATCTCGGGATACTGATGCAAACTTCGACAGGTGCCGCTTAAGGTCTTACCATTCTGTCGAGTCCCAGTTATATTTTATCGGGTACCTAACGCGTCCGTTAGGATTTTTCTTCATATCTGTTGATACGGAAAAAAGTAGCAAACCGTCGTCAGAGACGGCGCCACGCCGCTCAGAACGGATCTGGGGTCTTACCTTCGCAAAGTTTTGCGGCATTCAGAGATTATTCGCTACTTTGGCGCTCTGAGAATATATTGTCGAGTGCTTTTTCGGCTGTTGGAATAGCACATTTTATTGAGTCAACGGATGACTTATTTTGCCTTCCCGATGGGAGTATATGTAGAGTTATTTGTATAACTCGAAATATGCTCACTTTTTTTTCTCTCTCTCTCTTTCATTTTTTCTTCTTTTTCTAATAATTTTTATAATTTTATCGGGCACGCGAACAGCGTTCCCGATGGGTGTAGCCCCCGAGGCTACAGCCAAGGACTAGTGCTTGGTTGTAGGCTCAACACTTTAATGCCTCATGTCAATATATTTTCATTCTTTCTCGAACTTCTCATACCTATCGGGTGCGCGACCAGCGCTCCCGATGGGAGTAGCCCCCGAGGCTATGAACAAATGCTTGCATTTGGTCATAGGCACTCGCCATTTCTATTTTGTCATACTCGAATTTTTCTTTTTTCCAAAGTAGCCCCCGAGCATTTGATCAAAAACTTGTATTTGATCAAAGGCTCTCGAAATAATCAATAATCTTCTACTGTCGCCATTCTTATGAAGCTTCATAGCCGAGATTTTCTCTTGCCAAGGTGACATCATTGCTGACGATAGCCACGATCACTGTATCGGGAAAACACGAAAACTGCCCTCTCTCTGTCTTGCGGGCCCAAATTTCTTATGAAGTTGACACGTCGTGTAAGTGGGGGACACACGTCCTCCACTTTTTCTGGCGCACGCACTGTAGTGCCTATTCCTTTCCTTCACAGTAAAAATACGTTTTTACCCCTTATCCACGTGTACACCATCCATCTCACAATTTCTCCATCCAACGGTGCGTCGATTCGCCGCACCCCTACTTAAGGTCATCGTCTTCCTCCTTTCGCACTTTCACTCGCGCCGCACCTCTGCTTTCCTCTGCGAAAAATCCTCCCTTGCGCCCATCGCTTCTTGAACTCAACCACGCTCGCACCTTTCTCCTACACCATTGTTGATGCCACCTCGCAGACTCACCAGGCATAGCACTCCTGAATCGAAGATGGCGACCGAGGATCTGGGGAAAACTGAGTGGGAGAGATCCAGAATCTCCCCCCCAAGACATCAACTTGCTGAAGACACTTGGGATCAGCAAGAAGCAAGACGCGCTGCGCTTCCCCAGCGAAGAAAGCTATCCAACCCCTCCTATGGAGTATCGGGTCAGTTTCGTTGACCACCTCATCCGTGGCCTTTCTGCCCCCATTCACAATTTTCTACGGGGGTTGCTTTTTTATGTATGGATTGCAACTTCACCATCTTACTCCCAACTCCATCCTCCACATCTCAATCTTCATCACTCTTTGCGAATCCTTCCTTGGAGTCCAGCCTAACTGGGCTTTATGGAAACGCATTTTTCTCTGTCGCCGCAATGGCTCTGCCAATGTTTCCTATAACATAGGCGGCGTTGTTATCTGCGTTCGCCCTGATATCGAGTACTTTGACGTCAAATTCCCTGACTCAGTGCAAGGGTGGCGCAAAAAATGGTTGTATATCCACGAAGAGAACCATGGCTCAGCTGAAGACAACATTCCCCCTTTTGATGGTACCGAACAAATCTATCGTCATCGGTCCTGGGATGCAGAGGCTAGCGACGAAGAAAAAGCGGCGACAGAGGCGCTGATGACACGCATCCACCAGCTTCAAAATACCCGAGGACAAGAATTGTCGGGTATCCAAATCACGGCGTACTTCCTTAGGATTAGGGTGTGATGACCCACAAGTATAGGGGGTGTATCGTAGTATTTTCGATAAGTAAGAATGTCGATCCCAACGAGGAGCAGAAGGTGTTGACAAGCAGTTTCGATGAAGGATTCACTGTAAATGCTCACAGAGAAGTATTCAGGGGGTTTAGATGTAACAGTTGAATAAAGTACGAGTAAGTAAAGTGCGAGAGTAACAATTGCAGCGAGTGGCCCAATCCTTTTTAGCACAAAGGACAAGCCGGTTTGTTTACTTATAATGACCAAACGTTCTCGAGGACACATGGGATTTTAGTCTAGTGCTTTCGCTACATACGGCTAAATAATCTTCATTGTTATGATAAGTGTTGTGTGGGTGAACCTATGCTAATGTACCGCCCTTCCTAGGACTAATACATACTTGTGATTATACCCCTTGCAAGCATCCGCAACTACAAGAAAGTAATTAAGATAAATCTAACCACAGCCTTAAACTCTGAGATCCTGCGATCCCTCCTGCATCGATATACCATCGGGGGTTTAGGTTTCTGTCACTCCGGCAACCCCGCAATTGGCAAACGAATACAAGATGCATTCCCCTAGGCCCATAAATGGTGAAGTGTCATGTAGTCGACGTTCACATGACACCACTAGAAGAATAACACCACAACTTAAATATCATACCATTGAATATTACTCAACCATAGTTCACTACTAACATTTAGACTTCACCCATGTCCTCAAGAACTAAACGAACTACTCACAAGACATCATATGGAACATGATCAGAGGTGATATGATGATGAATAACAATCTGAACATAAACTTGGTTCAATGGTTTCACTCAATAGCATCAACAACAAGTAGAGATCGATACCGGGAGAGTTTCCCCTATCAAACAATCAAGATCAAACCCAAATTGCTACAGCGGTGACGAGGTGCTGCGGTGGAGATGGCGGTGATGATGGTGGAGATGATGATGATGGCGATGGAGATGATGTCCAGCTCGATGACGGTGACGATGGCGTCGATTTCCCCCTCCCGGAGGGAATTTCCCCGGCGGATTCCTGCCCGCCGGAGAGCTCTTTTCTCTCTGGTGTTCTTCGCCCCGCAGAGGCGGCTGTAACTCTTCGCGAGGTACCCTCTGTGGCTTAGGTTTTCGGGACGAAGGGTTTCGCGAAGAAAAGGAGGCGAAAGGGGCTGTGGGGCCCCCACACCACATGGTGGCGCGGCCAGGCCATGGGCCGCGCCGCCCTATAGTGTGGGCCCACCCTGGGTCCACCTGGCTCCTCCTTCTGGCTTCCTTCGTCATCTTGAAAATAGGATTTTTGGTATAATTTCCTTCCACAGTTGATCTTCCAAAATATTGCGTTCTGACGGTGCTTTTTCCAGCAGAATCCTGGCTCCGGTGCTTGATCCTCCAATAATGATGAAACATGCAAAATAGATGAAATAACATAAGTATTGTGTCCCAATATGAAATATATCAATGAATAACAGCAAATTATGATATAAAATAGTGATGCAAATTGGACGTATCAACTCCCCCAAGCTTAGACTTCGCTTGTCCCCAAGCGAAACTGAGCTCGATAAACAGGACCACATGTTTATGGAGTGAAGAGTCGATAAATAAAATACGGACAAGAAGCATCATATTCATTCGCACAAGACATTATAGTAGTCAACTTCCTCATATAACTCAACTTGAAACAAGTATAAGGTAATCACAAATAAAGGTGCATAAGAAATCATAATTGGTGATGGCAAACTTCGTTCTTGGTCAGAGAACAATTAACAGATTATACTTATCTCATTGAGCAGCGCTCTCATGTTAAAGTTTATAAGGCACAACTTGCATACTCAATCATAATGGTCTCTTCATGATCATTGATAACTTGCAAAGCTATATTCATTCAGATAAAACTTGTACTAAACAAGGAAGAATAAAAGACATGACGAAGCAAATCACAATATAATGGTTTGATCACAACTACTCAAATGCTTGCTTGAGATGGAGGGAAATAGGTTTCTTGACTCAACATAAAGTAAAAGACAGGCCCTTCGCAGAGAGGAAGCAGGGATTAAATCATGTGCTAGAGCTTTTTCAGTTTTGAAATCATATAAAGAGAATAAAAGTAACATTTTGAGAGGTGTTTGTTGTTGTCAACGACTGGTAGCGGGTACTCTAACCCCCTTGCCAGACAAACCTTCAAAGAGCGGCTCCCATATTATTTTCATTTTATGTGGCACTCCTTCCAATCTTTCTTTCACAAACCATGGCTAACCGAGTCCTCGGGTGCCTGCCAACAATCTCATACCATGAAGGAGTGCCTTTTTATTTTAGTTTTATTATGATGATGACACTCCCCCCAACCTTTGCTTACACAAGCCATGGCTAATCGAATCCTTCGGGTGCCTTCCATCAATCACATACCATGGAGGAGTGTCTATTTAGTTTAATTAATTTGGGACTGGGAATCCCATTGCCAGCTCTTTTTGCAAAATTATTGGATAAGCGGATGAAGCCACTAGTCCATTGGTGAAAGTTGCCCAACAAGATTGAAAGATAAAACACCACATACTTCCTCATGAGCTATAAAACATTGACACAAATAAGGATTGCTAAGTTTTGAATTGTTTAAAGGTAGCACATGAAGTATTTACTTGGAATGGCAGAAATTACCATGTAGTAGGTAGATATGGTGGACACAAATGGCATAGGTTTGGGCTAAGGTTTGGACGCACGAGAAGTATTCCCTCTCAGTACAAGTCTTTGGCTAGCAAGGCTAATTAGCAAGCATAAGAGTTGAAGGAAACAAACAAATATACATGTGATAGAAACAATCATGCATCTTCCTTGTAAGCACAAACAATTTTAACTTCAGAATAATAAGCTATGAGCTAACAAGAAAGAAAGACAATGAAACAACTACATGTATTTCTCTTTTCTACTTAAACCTCAAAGTGTTGTTGCTATTGACCAATGCTAAGTTTGCCAAAACCAAATAGATTTATTCAATGCTCCCAAAGTGATACCAATACTAATGACAAGATAAATCATATAATAGTGATTGCAAACTAAAATAAGATGTGCAAAATGTAAATGATAAGACTTCTCATTAATATTCCATAACGATAACTCACACCAAGGGATACATAGACAACCAACTAAAGGAGAGATACTTCCAAACTGCAACCCATCTTATATGATAACTTCCCTACTCATGATATGACACTACTTGACAGTAAAAAGTAAAAGGTAGTGATAATGTGATACCGCGGCACTCCCCCAAGCTTGGAACAAACCAAGGGGATGCCAATACCGACGATGAATTACTCCTTTGGCGATGGTGGTGATGAATTCCTGACAAGCTTCTCAATAAGCTCCTGAAGCTCATCAATCCTGTATGTGAGATTGCGAATCATCTCTGAATTGTGCTCGACGCAGTTAAGGAGTCTGTCCGACGGCGAGTCCCAGCTCTTGGAGTTATTTCCCCACTCTTCAGCCTCAGGCTCCTGCCCTCCTGATAGAGATATTTTCGGAGCTAGGTAATGACGTGGAACCGCTCCTCCAGTGCGAATTCTTGCGCTCTTGTTTGCACTAAAAGGGTTGTCCACCACCTTGATGCTTGCGATGGTAGCACGCGGGTGTGCGCACGAATCTTCCTCCTCCTCTTCTTCATCCTCTTCCTTGACGTCCTTGTCTTCCTCTTTCCACCCAAGATCTCGATCATCTTCATCCGGAAACTCCTTGCCCTTGTTCTTGGAGACCATGGTGCTTCTAAACTGAAAACAGATCCTGGCAGAAACAGCTCGAAACAAAACACGTCGAGAAAACGATATACGGACCTCCAGGGGTCCGGGGGATTATATAGCAAAAAATTTCACGACAAACGGAAAGTACCAGATCGAACCAGAGTCGGAAAGGGGCGACGGGGCGGCCAGACCATAGGGCGGCGCGGGCCCAGGCTAGGCCGCGCCGGCCTATGGTGGCACGCCCTCGTGCGTCCTTTCCACTCCGTTTCGAACTCGTAATTTTTCATATTTTCCAAAAACAGCGAAAATATTGTTCGGAAGGTAAATTGCGTACTTTTCATTACCGATCGTTATTACCTATTCAAAGTCGAGTTCTGGCGGACTGTCAATTTGCCCTTTGATGAAAGCCTCCGGTGTTTCCACTTGAATAATATCAACATCAACATTATAAGAATCACCCGAGATATAATGCTTGAGTCTTTGTCCATTCACCACTTGCGTGGCATTGCCTTGGAGAGAGCTAATTTTAATTGCTCCTGAACGATACACCTCCTCGACAACATATGGTCCTTCCCATTTCGAGAGTAATTTCCCTGCAAAGAGTCTGAGACGAGACCGATACAATAGGACTTTATCCCCAATATTAAATTCTCTTTTGATAATCCTTCTATCATGCCATTTTTTAACTTTCTCTTTAAAGAGTTTAGCATTTTCATAAGCTTCACTTCTCCATTCATCTAGAGAACTTAATTGCAACAACCTCTTATCACCGGCAAGTTTAGGATCTTTATTTAATTCTCTAACAGCCCAATAAGCTTTGTGCTCTAGTTCTAAAGGTAAATGACAAGCTTTCCCATAAACCATTTTATAAGGTGACATTCCCATGGGATTTTTATAAGCAGTTCTATAAGCCCATAGTGCATCCTTCAATTTACTAGCCCAATTTTTTCTAGTTTTATTAACGGTCTTTCCCAAAATAGATTTAATCTCTCTATTTGATAATTTTACTTGACCACTAGTTTGAGGATGATAAGCGGAAGGAATTCTATGATTATTACCATACTTAGCAAGAGTTTTTCTAAAACCTCCATGAATAAAATGAGAACCTCCATCAGTCATAATATATCTAGGCACTCCAAATCTAGGAAAAATAATGTCTAAAAGCATTCTTAAAGAGGTCTCACCATCAACACTTTTTGTAGGTATGGCTTCCACCCATTTAGTAACATAATCAACAGCAACAAGTATATGAGTGTTACCTTCTGAACACGGAAAAGGTCCCATGAAGTCAAATCCCCAACAATCAAACGGTTCAATAACAAGAGTATAATTCATAGGCATTTCATTACGTCTGGAGATATTACCAACCCTTTGGCATTCATCACAAGATAAAATAAACTTTCTCGCATCCTTGAAGAGAGTTGGCCAATAAAAACCTGATTGTAGAAACTTTTGCGCGGTTCTTTCTCCGGCGTGATGTCCTCCATAAGCACTACCATGACATTTACTCAATATCTCTTGTTGTTCATATTCGGGAACACATCTTCGCATAATACCATCCACTCCTTCTTTATATAAGTGTGGGTCATCCCAGAAATAATGCCTCAAGTCATAAAAGAATTTCCTCCTTTGCTGAGCTGAAAAGGTTGGAGGCAAGTACTTGGAAACAATAAAGTTAGCATAATCAGCATACCAAGGACTGTCTCGCGAGCTCACCTTTATTACAGCCAATTGTTCATTTGGAAAACTATCATTAACAGGAACAGGATCATAAGCAATATTTTCCAATCTAGACAAATTATCAGCAACAGGATTATCAGCACCTTTCCTATCTACAATATGTAAATCAAATTCTTGCAAAAGAAGTACCCATCTAATAAGCCTCGGCTTAGCATCTTTCTTTGTCATAAGGTATCTAATTGCAGCATGATCAGTATGAATCGTAACTTTTGAATCAACAATATAAGATCTAAATTTATCACAAGCAAAGACTACAGCTAATAATTCTTTTTCAGTTGTAGCATAGTTTCTTTGAGCAGCATCAAGAGTTTTACTAGCATAATGAATAACATTCAGTTTTTTATCTACTCGCTGTCCAAGAACAGCGCCTACAGCAAAATCACTAGCATCACACATAATTTCAAATGGTAAATTCCAATCAGGAGGTTCAACTATAGGAGCAGTTGTTAAGGCTTTCTTTAGAGTTTCAAAAGCTTCCTTACAATCGTCATCAAAAACAAAAGGTACGTCTTTAACATCCCTCGGATAGGGCATCTTCTCAATTGCTTCAACTTTAGCTCTATCAACTTCAATACCTCTCTCGGAAATTTTATGTCCCAATACAATTCCTTCATTAACCATAAAGTGGCATTTCTCCCAATTAAGAACAAGGTTAGTTTCTTCACATCTCTGCAAAACTTTATCAAGGTTTCGCAAGCAACTATCAAAAGAATTCCCATAGACGGAAAAATCATCCATGAATACCTCTACAATACTCTCACAAAAACCATGAAAAATAGCAGACATGCATCTTTGAAAAGTAGCAGGAGCATTACATAAACCAAAAGGCATACGTCTATAAGCATAAGTTCCATAGGGACAAGTAAAAGTGGTTTTCTCTTGATCTTTAGCTTTATGACAAGAATTTGTGAAAACCCGAATAACCATCAAGAAAACAAATATGAGTATTTTTAGACAATCTTTCTAACATTTGATCAATAAATGGTAAAGGGTAATGATCTTTCTTAGTAACTTTATTAACTTTTCGAAAATCAATGCACATTCTATACCCTACAACTACTCTTTGAGGGATGAGCTCATCATTATCATTAGGCACAACAGTCATTCCTCCTTTCTTGGGAACGCAATGCACAGGACTAACCCATCTACTATCAGCAATAGGATATATAATACCAGCTTCAAGAAGTCTTAATACCTCATTCCTTACCACTTCCTTCATCTTCGGAATTAGACGACGCTGATGTTCAACAACAGGCTTTGCATCATCTTCCATATTAATAGCATGTTGGCAAATAGAAGGAGAAATCCCTTTCAAATCATCAAGAGTGTAGCCAATAGCGCCTCGGTGTTTCTTCAATATTTCCAATAGCCTTTCTTCTTCAAACTCTTAAAGCTTAGAACTAATAATAACAGGATATATTTTCTTATCATCAATATGAGCATATTTAAGATTATCAGGCAAAGGCTTTAAATCAAAAACAGGATCTTCCTTTGGTGGCGGTGTTGTACCCAAATCTTCCACCGGTAAATCATGCTTGAGAATAGGTTGGCGAAGAAAAATTTCCTCAAGCTCATCTCTTTCTTTCCTAAAAACTTCACTCTTGCTATCCTCCAAATGTTGCTGCAAAGGATTGTTAGGAACAAGAACAATAGATGCACATTGCTCCATTTTAAAATCATCACTAGGCAAATCAGCTTTATAAGGAGTTTTGGTAAATCTAGAGAAGTTAAACTCATAAGATTCACCAGCAAATTTAGTCAAAATTTTCTCTTTCTTGCAATCTATAATAGCTCCACAAGTATTTAGAAAAGGTCTACCAAAAATAATAGGGCAATAATCACTAGCAGCAGAACCAAGTACCAAAAAGTCAGCAGGATATTTAATCTTACCACATAGAACTTCCACATCTCGAACAATACCAATTGGAGAAATAGTTTCTCTATTAGCCAGCTGAATAACCACATCAATATCTTCAAGTTCACAAGAATCAATTTCGTGCATAATCTCCGTGTAAAGCTCATAAGGAATAGCACTAACACTTGCACCAATATCACATAATCCATAATAGCAATGATCACCAATTCTAACAGATAGCATAGGAACACTAGCTTGTTTGGGTTTATTAGGATGTGAAACAATATTAGAAGCATCTTCACAGAAAATAATATGACCATCCTCCACATTTTCAGTCACAAGATCTTTAACTATTGCAACAGCAGGTTCAACTTTTATTTGTTCTTCAGGTTCTATAGGTTTCTTTTCACTTTTATGAACCGCACTATTTATAACAGAGTACTCCTTCATTTTAGCAGGGAAAGGAGTTTTTTCAATATAAGCTTCAGGAATAACATGATCAGCAGTTTCAACTACAACGCATTTATTAATAGATGAATCAATTTTATCTTTATACGGTTCATGATACTTATCAAAATTCTTCTTTGGCAATTCATAATGAGAGGCAAAAGCTTTATAAAGATTTGCAGCAACTTGAGAATCAAGACCATATGTAGCACTCATATTACGAAATTTATCAGTATCCATAAAAGCTTCAATGCATTTATAATCATAAATTATACCTGATTCTCTGTCCTTGTCGTTCTCCCAACCTTCAGTATTTTCTTGGATCCGATCAAGAAGGTCCCTTTTAAACTCTTCTTTGTTGCGTGTAAATGATCCAGAACAAGAAGTATCCAGCAAGGTCTTGTCTTGAAAAGAAAGTCTTGCATAGAAATTATCAATAATAACATTACCAGGAAGCTCATGAATGGCATTTGAGCATTAAAGACTTCAATCTCCCCCAAGCTTGGGCAATACTCTCTCCATCATGAGGCCAAAAATTATATATGCGATTCCGATCCTTGTGAATTTCACTTGGAGGATAGAACTTAGAATAAAACCGGGGCACAATATCATTCCATTCAAGAGAATCCCCATTATCCAGTAATTTATACCAATGCGCCGCTTTACCAGACAGCGATAAAGAGAATAGTTTCTTCCTCACTTCATCCATAGCAATACCTGCACACTTGAATAAACCGCATAATTCATGTAAGAACAATAAATGATCTCCAGGGTGGACAGTTCCATCCCCTTCATAGCGGTTATCCATAACACGTTCAATAATTTTCATAGGTATTTTATATGGTATCACTTCCTCACCTGGCGCCTCATCCACTACCGTTGCAGTAGTAGTAGATTTCCCAAATAGAAATTGAAGAGAAGATATCTCCATAATGACTTATAGCAGCAGGCAGAAATAAAATCAGCACAAACAGTAAAGGTTTTCCTTACCAATTCCACTTACCAATAGCGCTTCACTCCCCGGCAACGGCGCCAGAAAATAGTCTTAATGACCCACAAGTATAGGGGGTGTATCGTAGTATTTTCGATAAGTAAGAATGTCGATCCCAACGAGGAGCAGAAGGTGTTGACAAGCAGTTTCGATGAATGATTCACTGTAAATGCTCACAGACAAGTATTCAGGGGGTTTAGATGTAACAGTTGAATAAAGTACGAGTAAGTAAAGTGCGAGAGTAACAATTGCAGCGAGTGGCCCAATCCTTTTTAGCACAAAGGACAAGCCGGTTTGTTTACTTATAATGACCAAACGTTCTCGAGGACACATGGGATTTTAGTCTAGTGCTTTCGCTACATACGGCTAAATAATCTTCATTGTTATGATAAGTGTTGTGTGGGTGAACCTATGCTAATGTACCGCCCTTCCTAGGACTAATACATACTTGTGATTATACCCCTTGCAAGCATCCGCAACTACAAGAAAGTAATTAAGATAAATCTAACCACAGCCTTAAACTCTGAGATCCTGCGATCCCTCCTGCATCGATATACCATCGGGGGTTTAGGTTTCTGTCACTCCGGCAACCCCGCAATTGGCAAACGAATACAAGATGCATTCCCCTAGGCCCATAAATGGTGAAGTGTCATGTAGTCGACGTTCACATGACACCACTAGAAGAATAACACCACAACTTAAATATCATACCATTGAATATTACTCAACCATAGTTCACTACTAACATTTAGACTTCACCCATGTCCTCAAGAACTAAACGAACTACTCACAAGACATCATATGGAACATGATCAGAGGTGATATGATGATGAATAACAATCTGAACATAAACTTGGTTCAATGGTTTCACTCAATAGCATCAACAACAAGTAGAGATCGATACCGGGAGAGTTTCCCCTATCAAACAATCAAGATCAAACCCAAATTGCTACAGCGGTGAAGAGGTGCTGCGGTGGAGATGGCGGTGATGATGGTGGAGATGATGATGATGGCGATGGAGATGATGTCCAGCTCGATGACGGTGACGATGGCGTCGATTTCCCCCTCCCGGAGGGAATTTCCCCGGCGGATTCCTGCCCGCCGGAGAGCTCTTTTCTCTCTGGTGTTCTCCGCCCCGCAGAGGCGGCTGTAACTCTTCGCAAGGTACCCTCTGTGGCTTAGGTTTTCGGGACGAAGGGTTTCGCGAAGAAAAGGAGGCGAAAGGGGCTGTGGGGCCCCCACACCACATGGTGGCGCGGCCAGGCCATGGGCCGCACCGCCCTATGGTGTGGGCCCACCCTGGGTCCACCTGGCTCCTCCTTCTGGCTTCCTTCGTCATCTTGAAAAATAGGATTTTTGGTATAATTTCCTTCCACAGTTGATCTTCCGAAATATTGCGTTCTGACGGTGCTTTTTCCAGCAGAATCCTGGCTCCGGTGCTTGATCCTCCAATAATGATGAAACATGCAAAATAGATGAAATAACATAAGTATTGTGTCCCAATATGAAATATATCAATGAATAACAGCAAATTATGATATAAAATAGTGATGCAAATTGGACGTATCAGGGTGCAGCCTCTGCAAGCTCGCAAAAATCCCCTTTGGATGTATGCTGGCGATGAAGATGTGGATCGCCTGTCGACAGATTTATCGGTCAAGGACTTAGAAAAACTTGTCCGAAAGATCTCGTCGCTTAGCAAGAAAGACACCGTCCTGTCATCTTGCCGTGTGACGCCATATAGCGCCACCAACGCGCTCCCGCAGGTAATATATTTTTGTCATCTGTTTATTCATGCACTCTTTTCTTTTCTCCTTTGGTACTGCTATTTCTTCGACTGCTGTTACTGATATAAATCCATGTCGATACTTTTTCTATCTTGTCCAGAACCATAAAACTGCATCGCCTCTTCCTCCCCTTCCCGAAGGTGGGGAAGTCGAAGAACGGGCCGTTGTCACCGACGACAACCAGGGTACTTCTCGCCCTGAGAGTGAAATCGCGGGTTCTCGAAAATCCGCGGCATCCTCTGAAAAGGGAGTTGAAACCGAGGCTACCGCATCGACACGCTCTCCTCCCCCAGCTGCTTCTCCAAAGAACAAGAGAAAAAGGGACGAGGTTGTCGATTCTGGCACCTCCAAAGCCGGTGCTTCGCGTGCCGAAGAAGTTGTTCCTGATGCTGGAAGGAAAACTTTCAATCCTTATGAAGATGCTCTTGTCAGCTCGTAAGTTCTTGCTGCTCTATGTTGTTTGTTCTCGATACTTTGTCTATATTGTTTCTTATCTTGTCGCTTTATTTGTTGTAGTGGCGACGAGGATGAAAATACACCTATTGACGCGACTGCTCGAACGAGCACGTCCCGTACTTTAGTTGTTTCTGAAGCTCCACCTGATGGGGACGAAACTTCGCCCCCTCAACAAAACACAGAGCATCCAACACCAGTTGCGAGCCCCCGAGCCTCTTCACCAAAGAGAGCTAGGGTAGAACCAGCCAAGGAGCCTGTCCTGTTAACTGGTAGTTCTACGACTCCTTCATTGGATGATGTAAGTTTTTCACTCTTTTTCTTTACGTTTCCGAGCATTTCAATACTTTCAACTCCCCTTTGTTTCTTGCTAGGTGCTGTCGAACTTTCACATCCTATATTGACTTCTCTTTTCCTTTGGTCTTCTCTTCAGCCTTTGATGAAGGAATTTATCCGTCTCGGTACCCAATTCGTCGGGTACCGTGACCATGCCAAGAAGCTTGAAGGTACTTTTTTTATCTGCTTCTTCTGCTAAACATACTCCATTATTTTGTCATAACACTTTACTGTCGTTGATTATGCCAGAAAATCTTGCGGAATCCAACAAACGTGCTGACACTTTTGCTATCAAGTTAGAGCAAAGCGAAAAAGCTCGCCAGAAAGCTGAATCAGATGTTGCCGCCGTCGAAGATCTTCGAAAAAGACTTCATGACGGGGAAACTTCTTTGAGCGAAAATATAGCTCAGCAATCTGCTCGTGAAACAGAAATTGTTGCTCGCTTGGAGTCGCAGAGTCGACATTTTGTTAGTAAGTAATCATATCTCTTCTATTTCTTCGGATCATCAAATTCTTCTTGTCTTGCTTTTCTCTGATAAGCTTTTTGTGACTCACTTAGGGAAAACGCAGCACGATTATGACCTGGAGAACCCTGAAGGTGATCGCCTTCTCGACGCTCTTTCCCTCCTTGAGATCCACGGAGATGAGGCGCATGAAGGTCTTGCCGATGCCAGCACAGGTCTGTCGCGGCTGTTTCCTTACTTCTTCCCGAAGAAGGAAGAACCCACGCCTTTTGCTGCTCTCGCCAAATGCTTCAAGTCTCAAGAAGATCTTGGGCTCAAACTTCGCCAAGAAGGTTTGAAAGTTGGCGTTGAAGGCACTATTGCCTTGGTCGCCGACAGCCAGCAAGATGTCGACTGGGCAAGAGTTGGTGACACAAAGGAGATGGAAACCAAGAGGCGGCAGTCGTTGATTAAGGCTGCCAAGCCAAACTCAAAGAAAATCCTCGCCTACCTTGGATGCAAGCCAACCCCCGCTCCTAGTTCATCGAAGCCGGAGGTCAAGTAGACCATCTTGTCTTCGTTTTTTACTTCTCTCTTTTGATGCTGTCGCCATAGTAGCTTTGGCGACAACTGCCTCAGTAGTTCATTAGGGACCTTCCTTTTGTAATATCCATGTAAACATGTTGAAGATTAATGGAAATCTATGTTTGATTGATGATTGATGTCGAAAGTTTTATTTACAGTTGATATTTGATAACTACACTTCAACTCCTCGTCCTTCCGATGCTTTTCCTGCTTCGTCATGTTTGAAGAAAACATCTGTTGCCGATGAACTTATTGGAGATTCCTCGAGTAAAGGTTTGGTGCAAGACTTGGAAGAACTTCGCCAACAACTCCAGTCTATGAAGAAGCAATCACTTATAATAATGGAGCAGTCTCGAAAATCTTCCGAGAGGGAAAAAGTTGCGCTTCAACAGGCTCAAGATGCTATAGCTGAAAAGGAAGCCACGGTTTCTGAGGCTGCTGAAGCTTCTGCACGAGAGAATTACATGCTTCCACTGATGACTGACTCCAGCTTGGATATGACAGGTATACTTCATTAACTTGGTTGTGCTTGATTTTTCTCTTGCTGTTTTCTCCTTCCTCGCTGATTCCTCCGCTGAGATAGGTTCTTTTTTGGACACCGCTGCCGAAGATCAACACGTTGAAGCTCGATCCAATGTGCTTCTCAGACTGGCAGCTGAACATGGTTCTAACTTTTGGGTTACGCCTGAACGTACCCGCCAAATCGTCAGATTTCAAGACCGCGCGAATCAGGTCCGTGATTTTCTCGACTTCTGCACAAGGACATTGTCTTTAGTTTATAGTACCATGTTCCCGCGCAATAAGATGCCGGAAACCCTTCTTGCTCTGATGGAGAAGTTTCGGGATGCCCCTCGAATCCATGGCTTCGTGAGAGCCCAATTAACTGCTGGCGCAAGGTTTGCTATGATGATGACACAAATCTGCTACCCGAAGTTAGACATGAGTCGAATTGTTGCCAAATGCCTGGCCAAGATGGCGAAAAGGAAGAGAAACGTCAGCAAAATTGATGACATTGTGACCCCTGTTGCAGAAGAAATGATGGATGAACTTCTTCGGATGGACACTAAGTTCTTCGTGAAGGGTAGCTATGCTGAACATAGTACTCGTGCTGCAAATAATGAGCGATTAACCATAGAGGATATACTAGGCAGTGATTGAAGGTTTTTCCTTTATTTTGTCAGATCCATGTCGGTGGTTTTAGCTTGTATATTGGAAACACAATCTATTTTGTACAACTGCTGGATATAGTTTTCTTATTTTTTCTCGTCAAGCCCCCGAGCGTTTTGGTGGCGATTTTCTCTATTGTATATGCGAGGTTGAACCAAGGAAAAATAAATTATATTGAGTGTACTATATTTGCGGGTGTTAGCCCCCGAGCTTTTTTGTTGATCACTATTTTGTATCGTCATTTTATTTTTGCGAGGTGCTTTGCACCAAGGCGGAGTATTTTTGCAAATTGTATTCGTCGGCATTGTATATATATATATTGTATTTTCTGGGCGCAAGCCCCCGAGCTTGTCAAAGAAAAAGATGTATATCTCCACTATCTTTATTATATTGCAGCACCGCGAGTCCGCCTCATTAAAAACCTTTTCCAGCCCCACTCGGTGCCCTGAAAAAGGAAAAGAGTGCGTCTGAAAACTCGTGGATGTTTCAGTACATTGTAGTTTTACAAGGAAGACTATATTTCGACTCTAGGCATAGAAACGCCTGAGTTGTGCCACGTTCCAAGGATTTGGCTCGGCAGCTCCTGACTTCTTGTCCTTTATCCTGTATGCTCCTCCTTCGATTACTTCTGTGACGATGTAAGAGCCGAGCCACGGCGACTCGAGTTTTTCATGGCTTTTTTGATTGAGTCGTAGAACCAAGTCTCCAACTTGAAAAAATCTTGGTCGCAAACGTCGGCTGTGGTAGTTTTTCAGATCTTGCTGGTACTTAGCGACCCGTGATAACACTTCGTCTCGAGCCTCATTGAGTGCGTCGACATCGTCTTCCAATGCTCTTCTGGAAGCTTCTTCGTTGTATTCCGTGACTCTTGGAGAGTCATGCTCTATTTCTATCGGCAGTACTGCCTCTGCTCCATGGACCAGAAAAAACGGAGTCTCCTGTGTCGCTGTATTTGGTGTTGTTCGGATACTCCATAACACACTCGGCAACTCCTCTGGCCAAGTATGTCGAGCTTTTTCCAATGGTCCTAACAAGCGCTTCTTGATACCATTGCAGATGATACCATTGGCTTTCTCGACTTGACCGTTGGTCTGCGGGTGCGCAACTGACGCGAAGTGCAATTTCATGCCCACCTCTGCACAGTATGCCTTGAATTCCTTGGATGTGAAATTACTGGCATTGTCCGTGACGATGCTATGAGGTACTCCAAACCGAAAGACAATGGTTTTCACAAACTTGATTGCCGATGCTCCGTCTGGTGAATTTATCGGCTTTGCTTCTATCCACTTGGTGAATTTGTCGACAGCGACGAGCATATACTCGTACCCTCCTGGCGAGGCCTTGTGTAATTTTCCCACCATATCGAGACCCCATTGAGCAAAGGGCCAAGATAGCGGTATTGGCATCAACTCTGCTGCCGGAGAATGAGGCCTTGCGGCAAATCTCTGGCACGTGTCGCAAGTTCGCACTATCTCCTTCGCATCCTCGATTGCTGTCAACCAATAAAATCCTGCTCTGAAAACCTTGGCCGCGATAGCTCGACTGCTTGCGTGATGACCACATATTCCTTCGTGTACGTCCTTCAGAATTATCCTTCCTTCTTCGGGTGTGACGCACCTTTGTAACACACCCGAAATACTTCGCTTGTACAACTCCCCTTTGACCACAGTGAAGGCTTTGGAACGTCTAATAACTCGCCTTGTTTCAACTGGATCGCTGGGTATTGTTTTCCTTAGGATGTACGATATGTACGCTTGCATCCATGGAATTTGCACCATCATTACTAGATCCTGTTCCTCTTCATCTTCCAGCGCTTCTTTCTTAGCCCCCGAAGGTTTCTCATCCTTCTCCTTCTTCTTTGGTTTCGTCGGCTTTGTAGATCTCTCGGCTATTTCCTCCCAAAACACGCCTGGTGGAATCGCAAGACACTGCGACCCGATGTTTGCAAGAAGATCGGCTTCATCATTGCTCAACCTGCTGATGTGATTTACTTCGCATCCATCAAACAGCTTTTCTAGCTCGTTATACATCTCCTTCTATGCTATCATACTTTCATTGACTGCATCACATTGATTTATGACCTGCTGAGCCACCAATTGTGAGTCGCCAAAGATTTTCAGTCGGGTTGCACCACAAGCCTTCGCCATCTTCATCCCGTGTATGAGAGCTTCGTATTCTGCCTCATTGTTAGATGCGTTTGGGAACGTCATCCGTAAGACATACTTTAATTTGTCGCCTTCAGGTGATATTAGTATCACGCCTACGCCAGCTCCCTCTAACCTTTTGGACCCATCGAAGTTCATAGTCCAGGTTCTCGATAAATCTGGGGGTCCCGTATTTTGTAGCTCCATCCACTCTGCGATGAAGTCTGGTAAAATCTGCGACTTTATTGTTTTTCTTTTTTCGTACGTGATGTCCCGAGGGGAAAGCTCTATTCCCCAAAGGGAGACACGACCCGTAGCTTATGGGTTGTTTAATATATTTGATAAAGGCGCCTCATTGACCACTATTATCGAATGCGCCGAAAAATAGTGTCGCAACTTTCTTGCTGTTGTAAACACTCCATATGCTAGCTTCTGGTACTGCGGGTACCGCTGTTTTGAAGGCGATAATACTTCACTAATGAAATATACTGGCCTCTGTACTCCATGGAGTTTTCCTTCTTCCTCCCTTTCGACTACGAGAGCTGTACTGACCACCTGAGGTGTGGTTGCGATGTATAGTCGGAGGGGTTCCTTCTCTTTAGGCGCCACCAAGATTGGTGGTGTCGAGATTGTGCGCTTGAGATCCTCGAAAGCTTTGTCCGCCTCTTCGTTCCACTGAAACTTCTCTCCTTGCTTAATCATAGCGTAGAACGGCAATGCCTTCTCACCTAGCCTGGTGACGAATCTGCTTAATGCTGCGACTCGCCCAGTCAATTGTTGTATTTCTTTCAACTTTGCCGGCTTCCTCATCGTTACGATGGCTTGGATTTTCTATGGGTTAGCCTCGATCCCTCTTGCTGATACTAGGAACCCGAGAAGTTCTCCTCCAGGGACACCGAAAGAACATTTCGTCGGGTTCAGCTTAAGGCAAAACTTGTCAAGGTTGTCGAAAGTTTCCTTCATATCCTCGATCAATGTTGTCCCCTTTTTTGATGTTATGACGACATCGTCAATGTACACTTGTACGTTTTTTCCAATCTGTGTTGCCAAGCACTTCTGCATCATCCGCTGATATGTTGCTCCCGCGTTTTTCAGACCAAAAGGCATTGTTCTGTAGCAAAACACGCCATAAGGTGTTATGAACGCTGTCTTGACTTCATCATCTTCTTTTAATCTGATCTGGTTATAACCAAAATATGCGTCCAGGAAGGAAAGACGTTCGCATCCTGCCGTGGAGTCGCTGATTTGATCGATCCTTGGGAGGGGAAAGTGTTCCTTTGGATAGTGTTTATTGAGACACGTAAAGTCGACACACATGCGAAGGACTTTCGTGTTTTTCTTTGGCACCATCACTGGGTTAGCTACCCACGTGGGTTCTGTAGATATCTCCTTAATAAAACCAGCTTCTCTGAGTCGATCAATCTCTGACAGCATGACTTTGCGGTTTGGTTCCGAAAAACGCCGCAAAGGTTGTTTGATTGGTCTCGCTATTGGATCCAAGTTTAGGTGGTGCTCAGCAAGCTGGACACCATGCAAAGATTTTCTAGTGCTCACGAAGGAACTCGACGAGCGCGCTTTCCTATGCGAGGTCCATGTTTGTTGCAACGGACGTCGTTTTCTTTGGGTCTATCGGGTGAATCTGCACCTCCTTGGAATCCTTAGTAGTGTTGAAGGTTGGCTCCCTGAGTGACCTTCCTGCATCTAGCAACACATTATAATCAGTTGTGAGCCTTGACGCCATATATTCTGCTTGCATCCCGAAAGTTTCTGACAGTCGATGAAAATCCTTATCGCATTTATCAGCTAACGCGAAACTTCCTTTGACTGTAATTGGTCCCTTAGGTCCAGGTAACCTCCACAACAGGTACGTGTAGTGTGGTACCGCCATAAACCTGGCATATGCTGGTCGTCCCAACAAGGCATGATATTGCGACGGGAAATCTACAACTTCAAACTCCAGTTTTTCTATCCTGTAGTTTTCTCGGGTCCCAAACTGAACGTCGAGATTAATCTTCCCCAACGGATAACTCGGCTTCTCTGGCGTAATTCCATGGAAACGTGTGTCAGTTGGTTTTAGATTTGCCAGGGATATGTTCATCTTCCTTAGTGTATCCGCGTACATAAGGTTTAGACTGCTGCCTCCATCTATGAATACGCGAGATACGTCGAATCCAGCGATCACCGCTGGTAAGATAAGTGCTGACTGCCCTGGTCGAGGAACTTGCTGCGGATGATCCGCAATTGTGAAGCCAATGTCCTGTCCCGACCAATTTAGGTACTCAACCGTTGGTGGAGGCATCTTCTCTGCCATGAATACTTGTCGCGAGATTACTTTCTGGGCCCTATTAGATGGCCTAGCTTTCTGAATCATCGAGACCGCGCCATTGGAGTTAGGGTCAATATATGGAGGTGGGTGTGGTGCTGCCGCTATTCTGAGCTGGTGTCGATTTTCTTCCGTAATTGCGGGAGGAGGTGGCAGGTGGATCTCACTCCTGGGCCCTTAGGGGTTTCTATTTGTTGCTTGAACATTGGCTAGTCCTGCTACCCTCAACATTGCTTGAAAATTGCGACAGTCCTTCTGCAGATGTCCTGACTGCCTTCTCCCATTATTATCGAGATAAAAATGCATCTGACATGGCCCGTTCATCATATCCTCGAGAGATACGAAAGGTCTCTGAAACCTTTGTCCACTATTTTGCACGTTATTCCGAGAATCATCTCTATTGTCGCCACGTTGCTCGTTACTCTTTTGATATTCTTCTCTATTGCTTCCTCCTGTGTTTCCCCGAAAACCAGCCAATATTTGGCCAGGAGCATCGTAACTCGAGATTTGTCGAGGAAATCGTCGTCTATTTTGGAAATTTTGACTGCGGTCCTCCTCTGGTGACCTGTGTCGTTTATTGTGAACAGCATCTTCTCCATCTGCCCATCTGTTTGCTATCTCCATCAACGCTGCCACTGTCCTTGGGTTGGTTCTCCCCAAGTCTTCGACAAAATCTCCTCGTCGAATTCCTGCCACAACCCGCATCTATTGCTCTCTCTTCAGATATTTTCTCTGCCGAGTTTTTAATAATGTTCCACCTTTGAATGTATTTCCTCATTGATTCATCATGTTTTTGTCGACATGCTCTCAACTCTTCTAGTGACGCAGTTTTTTGCAGGTAGATCGGAAATTCTTAACAAACACGTCCTCAAAACTATCCCAGCTGTCGATGGAACATGGGGGAAGTTTCTTTATCCAAGATCGTGCGGCTCCGCTCAAATGCACTTGGATGCTCTGCATGGCTGTTGCCCTTGTTCCGCCTATCAGCTTCACCGTCTCGAGGTAATCAACGAGCCAATCCTCGGGATCCTGTAGACCATCAATTTTTTTGAAATTTTCGGGTAACTTAAACCCTGATGGGACTTGAGTTTTTCGGACTCGTCTCGTGAAACACGGAAGTCCACACAGATCTTCCTCAGCAACTTCTGGTGAGTGCCGAAGTTTCCTTCTGCTCTGTCGTGCTCTATCCACCCTTGCCTGAGTCGCTGAGTCTCTCACTCCACTTGCTCTCGGTGGATCTTGCACTGCTGCGGTAGGTCACGGACTATTTTGCCTTGCAGTTCCTTCGGGAGGTGTAGCTGCGAACGCTGCTCCCATGGCTCCACACCCTGCCATGGCCATGTTATACAACGCTTCTCTTGGATCTCCGGGAGGTGGCCTGGACGCTAAGATGAAAGCTTGTGTTGCCATGTATCCTGCTTCCGGTGTTTTTGGAATAATATTACCCCTCGTGTCGATTGACATAAAAGACATATCGAGGTTTTGAATTAAGTTCTCTCTCTCAGCTTCAGGTATATTTTGCAGCCGAGATCTTGCTCTCCTTCGAGCTTCCCTATGACTATCTCCCGAAGTTCTTGCATTTCGGCTTAGCTCTGCCCTTCGCCTGCTTGACGCGGAAGCGGCTTCCTGCCTCTTGTCTAACACGATTTTCTGCTTCTCGAGCTCCCTCCTGGTATGTGCGAGCCTATATTGATACGCTTGTAACTCCGCAGGTGTCGCCGTAATGGTCATTGGTTCTGTACCATCAATAGCTCTTGCGACTCGATCCCATACTGCCTGCGGAAATTGCACCATCTCTCGTGTTCCTGGACCGATATATTTTGTTCCCAAACCTCGCGTGAGATCTGCAGGATCAACATACGGATTTCCCGCATCGTCGAAGTTTTCTGACGTCTCCTCCGCTGGGCGACTTGGTTCTCCAATTACATAGATCTGATGATATTTTGGATTCTGAACTTTGTCGGGTTTGGTGACACCATCATTGAGATTGGTGAAGACCTTTCCAACAGTAGTAGATCTGTCGATGAAGTTGAAGCTGTCGACGTCGCTCGAGTCATTGCTTATATCGGAGTCCGCAGATGACTCGAAAGACATGTCGCTGAAGATCTTGGCAAGTTTTTCACTAGCCCTGGTGCTGATGAAGCGTGACAACGAAATCACTTCTTCGCCTGATTCAGTTGACGATGTTGAATCCGAAGAATCGGGATCGACCGCTGACAACCCCGACGAGATCGGAATTTCGAGACGATATGATCCTTCCTTCTCGACGCGGAATTGGAACTCGCCAAACGTAATCTCCATAGGCTCCTCCAGATACGCATATGCATCCAAACGGGAGGGCGGGTGAGGAACAAAATCGACTAGACCAGTTTCGATCTGTTTACCTCTGTCCAAAGCGTTGCTTGCAGTTGATGAAGTCGACGATCTTGAACGTGCCATCGAGATCAGCTCCTTGTCGCCTCTAATTCCCACAGACGGCGCCAATTGACAAGGTATTAACTTATCAATGCCTACGTATTGTAGACTAGGGTTTCGTTGGAAGTAGAGGGCAAGTAGATCTCGAAGGTTTCAGCCGAAAAGTACTCGACGATTATGAAACTAGGGTTCTGTTGACAATTGATTCTATCCTCTCTTCGTCCCTCGACTCCCCCTTATATAGGAGGTGGAGCCGAGGGATTCGTAATACACAAGTTACAGAGTCCGGGAGGGTTTCTAACCCGTCCCGTAAAATTACAAGTCTCTACATTTCCTAATACAACTCTAACTTTCCTTAACACCAATTGGGCTTCCGATCTTCATATTCTTCGACTTGTGGGCCTTCAGTAAACCCCGGGTACCATCTTCGGCAGGCCCATTGGGGATGCCTATGTCACCGAGAGCTCTTCATCATTTTGTTTCTCCTTCTAGATATCTTCACTTCTTAATAGTTATGAATTTAAATAAATTTGCTACCCAACTTGTTTTATGTATCAAGAGTGGGTATCATAAGGTAAACTTCACAACACAAAGAAATGCGAGCCTCTGAAACATATCATATCAAGCGGAAGCAAATATATCTACGTGATTACATGAATAGTATTATGGTGTAAAAAACAGGCTCCCCTGATCCCATCGGTCTCTGTTCTGTTGCACACAACCTAATTAGTAGCTAGCCGGAGAGGAGGTCAGACGCCATAAGACCGCCCACGCGGCGGCGGCCCAACTCCCCGCCTGGCATCAATGCGTGCGGCTACTTAAAAAACCCCGTCAACACCGCCGTCTCCGCCCAAATCCTCCCAACCCTAGCCACCGCCACCACTCGAATCCATCGCCGCCAGACAACCGCGGAGATGGCGCACAACTACGAGGAGGTGAAGAAGGAGGCGCCGGGCTAACTTCCACGCAGGCTGCAGCCTGAAAAGAAGTGGTGGGAGTGGGAAATGGAGCTCAAGGCGCAGGTGGCCTACCGCAGCCCCGACGACAAGATGACGCGCCGGGGTAGCACCTGCTCGTCGGCCGCTCCGTCGGCGAGGACTACCGGCAGGTGACCTACAACGCGCGGGAGGCGAAGCTGTGGTCCACCAAGGATTCTGGCAACTTCGTCGACCCCGCCACCGCCGCTCCTTCTCCACCACCGGCGCCAAAAGAGGTGAAGGAGGACAGAGAGTTCTCTGACGATGACGACGGTGGCGACGGCGCAGAAAGCGACGACTACATCGTCTTCAACCGCTAGTTTATTATTAGTATTCGGGACACTTTTGTACAAACTCGATAGAAATCCAATGAAATCAGCTGTCTTTTGCATTTTCGAATATTGAACTTTTATTGGAGTCTGCGTTTGGGATGCACCAGTGTGGGAAACCCTCCTCAAATGGAAGAAGGCGTACCAACGGCTCCAGTAGGACACTGCCGGCGCCTGGGAGGCGTCTGTGGAGATGTTAGAGATGACTTTCCGCACGGACGTGGGGCTGTCCGTGAAGCTCGTTCATGTCACACCAGTTTCAGAGTTCAGACATGCCTCGCCGAGATCCAAATTTGCCCTCGAATCTCTATCGATCGGGTAAGCAGAAGGGATTGCAGAGTCCTGGACCAGTAAGACGTCGCACTGTTGCTGTAATGGCCCTCGTGCGCATTGAATCGGATACACGCGAACGGGAGAGGAGACACGATGCCCGCTGCAGCCATTGGCGCTGCGACGCATGAGCTAAACCATGCTGCGCACATGCCTCCATGCCCTCTCAGTGGGGCTGTGGCTATGGCTTGCCCTGTTTCGAAGTAGAAACGGGAACAGTTGCCTGAAGACCTGTGATGCAGTGCGGTGTATGTATGAGAGGAGCACGGCGAAGGGGGTGTGGGGGACCCGTTCCCTGAGTGCATCCGGTAGTGTTCCAAGGCTGCAAACTAGGTTGCCACAAATGTTGGTTACAGCAGGCAAACAGTGAGGTTTAGAGCAACTGTCTAGGCAATTCGATCCGTGTGACATTCAATGTATCAGACATACTACTCTGAAAGGGAATTGCATCAGGCATACTAGCTTCCTGTTTCCATGCACCAACTTTATTTTACATACTAGCAGAATTCTTTATACTCCACTTCAGCTATAATTCTCTATTTCTAAATTATCTGCAAGCATATATTTTGTGCTACTTCTAGTTCTAAAAGGTTCAGTACAGAATGAAATGCTTCAGGCTGCATGTTCAAACGAAATGCACCAGATTTTGTAGACTTGTAGCATAGGCCACACCTTTCTTGGAGTGAGCTGATCGATCGAGGAGCAGCAAACGAAGCTCTGACCGTAGCAGCCATACTTGCTCAGATACACACATTCCACACCCGATCGCCATTAATGCTTCCTTCAGACCTCACTTACACCGGCCCTCGATCCAAAGGAATCAAACCTGCGTATTATATTGCCAAAAAACAGTGATAGCTGTAGCAAAAGAATGATCTTTTCTGCTTGGGACATTTGAAATTGATTGCCTCATAATGTCTCCTGCGAGAGGGTAGTATGTTTCCAACAAGGCCTTCTTCTTCTTCCCCACTGCCTCATCCACCTCCTTCACTATCTCTCACCTTGTGCCAGCAGCCACTCTGGCCAGTGGCTACTGGCTACTAGACAATGTGCACAGATCAAAAACCCTTACTAATGTGTCCACAAATATAAATTTTTCATAAAAACATGCGGTACGTATTGTCCCCATAAAGAATGACCAGAGACCTTAATCATGTTAATCCAAACACGACACTCCTATATGGCTACATTGTCATATGACATTGACATCTACACCACTGCCCATAAACATACAATTTTCCTAAAAACATGCTGTACATATTGTCCCCCAAAAGAATTGCCAGAGACCTTTATCTTGTTAATCCAAACAACACACTCCTATATGGTCATTTTTTCGATAAAGGGAATATATTTATATCAAATGATACCAATTACACCCAGCCTCTGCAACAACGCAATGCGCTAAACATTACGGATGCACACAGCCAAAAAAGAGAAAAAAAAACTAAGAAATAAAAGTCCCGCTACAGTATCCCAGCCTTAGCAACAATAGTATAGCCACCACCAAGACAACACCTGAAATTCAGACTCTTCAAAAGCGACGCCTCCAAGAAGGGAACAGTGCACCAGCGCCATCGTCGTCCGATCAAAGATCTTAGGTCTTCACCCTGAAGATAGTCTCCGCTCTCGAAACAATGCCTTCAACAAGAACATTGCCAAGCACAACCAGTTAAAGCCTGACCTTGAATTTTCACCCTGAAAGGTAAGACTCCGAACTTCACATGTGCTGCCGCCCCTACGTCGATACCACAGCTGCGAAGTCCGGAACACCAAGCAAGCCCCTTAACAGCGCTAAGACTTGAACCTCCATTAGCTAGTCCTCCAATCCGGCCTTCATGATATTCTCTTCTTCTGACTTCACCATGGATCAACTATCACTTGGTGTCAACATAGAAAAGAGCTTCGCGCCGCTTCCTCCAGACCAAACGGTCGGAATAAAAGCATGGGCCGAATACCACTGATCCAACAAACTCCAGGCAATAGAAGCGCTGTTACACCTGCCAGCGGCGCCTTCCGGAACTCAACACTCCTGCCAGATCATGAAAGCCATGCCTCCGGCAGGTCCTCATCTTCACCCAAGAGTGTCAACACCCGGATTTTTAGGTCCAGATGCCTATTATGCCATACATCGCAATCCCAGGAAGATTGTTGTTGCGAGACATAACAGTTGAATATCATAAGTCATCATTTATTACAACCCATAATCGTCTTACAAAAGTAGATCACATGATCCAATATTACAACAATAGTTGATCTATTGATCAACGAACATCACAAATAGCGGAAGCGAAGTAGTAGCGGACTATCTAGTTCACAGGCCAACGCTTGACGTCAGGAGTAGTCCTAGTTGTCGTAGACGTCCTGCTGTCCATCATCTTCATACTGCTGCTCCTCTTCATAGTATGGCCATTTGAATAGCCAGGGACACAGCCGTGAGTACTTTTAAAGTACTCGCAAACTAATACTAACGTAAGTACTTATCAATTTTATTCAAGGGGTGCTAAGATCTAGGTTTATTTGCATAAAGCCAATTTTAGTTCATAAACATTTAGTAAAAGACTCTTCAATTGCTAACTAACTCAAGTGGGAACATTAGTGTCATTCCCACAACTCAGTTGTGATTCAAGTCAAATTCACCATTCACCTTTCAAGATCAAGTCACAAGTCACCTTTCCCATGTCACACTTTTGAAAAATCGGTCTGATGACGGAACAGTATGGCCTTTCCAACCGTCCATAACCGTGGACGCGGCTATTCGAATAGATTTACACTCTGCAGAGGTTGCACACTTGTGCCACAACATTTGATTACATCCGTCAGAGATAACTCTGAATAATCGTAACTCAGTACGCGGATCATCAACCATAACCTTTCACTTACATATCCGAGTATAGGCACCTCTCCCCATGAGCTTGGCCTCCCAGTGAAGACAAACCGTCAGCCTCGGAACTGCACAGGGCTTGGGCCGAACATTCACCTCATTTCACATCATTTCACATCATTTCACTTTTAACGGAGGCAGCCTCGGCATAACCCCTATGAAGCTTGTTTAGAGGGAACCCATACTAAGATGCATAAACTTCCAGTTAAGCCCTACCCATAATCAGGTATTGTGGGGGTACTCAAATATTGGAAAGGTATCGCATTCAAACCAACCATCAGTTTTATCAAAGTTCACCATATCATTCACAAGTCATATTCACCTTCAAAATCTTTCAATAGAATGACTCATCATTCCAAGGTTTTCAAATTCACTTCACAAGTTCCCATCTAGAGTAGTGAATTTTATTTGTTAGCACTAGCAACTAGTCATGAGGGGTGCTACTTAACTCCTAAGCTTCTTAGGCTAAGTTTGATACTCTTGATCTATTCTATACTTAGACCAAAGTTAACTATAGAAGTAAGCTTTAAATAAACAAAGTAAAGATTTGCAAAGTATAAACTTGGGATTGGATCAATGAACATAAGGTAAAGTGGAGAGGTGCCTTGCTCATGAGAGCTTTGCACTTGCAAGAATATTAGCTTGCCTTGGTTGGTGTACTGGTCAAAGTGGTCTTCCTCCTCCTGGTAGTAGACCTCCTCCTCCTGGTACTCCTCCGTACTAGCGTCTAAAAACGGATACGAGGTAACAATCACCAAACAAGGTTCAAGAGCTACACTAAGCACACAATGGGTTCACACAACTATCCTAGCATTCCACACTTACTAGTATGTGAGTTGGCTTTGTTTTCTTTTTAAGAGAAAAATAATTTCCTCTCATTACACTATGTAGATTAGAGTTTCTATTTAGTTCTTGGAGGAAATAATTTCCTCTCATTGAATCTTATTAAGATTTAAGCTTCTCCAAAAATCAGGCATGAATCCATGTTGAACCAAGTCAACCATTCATCATCATTATTTGGGGAAAATAATTTAAATGAGGTAGAATACCTCATACAATTTATCAATACCACTTATTATTTAATATCACCAAGTAATTCCATGTGAGAGTAATTAGACCAGGGTCAAAACTTCATATGAAAGTAATTGGGACAAGATTTAAATGAGAGCAAGCCTCTCATACAATTTACATAATAGTTTTGGACAATATCATTTGACTAAAATAGCCATACAGTCCTTTATTTAAACTAGGCCATGATCACTCAAAGTAACCCTGCCATATTTTCGCAGAAACAATTAGTGCAAGTGAAATGTGAGCTATGAGAGTTGAAATCAACTCAAAAGCATTTTTGGTTGATTTTTAATATTTGTTTGAAGTTGCAAAAGTCCCTGCCTTATTCTTTTGGTCAGATTTAATCTTCAAAGAATCTCAAGGTGAGACCAGTGTAGTTGTGTAGATCTTTTTACTAGCTTTCCAAAGATATAAAATTCACCAAATTTGGTTGAGCCAAACTAATTCTATTCAATTTTGAAAACAGGGCCAGTATTGAAATTTAATTTAAACTGGAAAATCCAAATTGAATTAACGGGCCGGCGGGAACTAAACGGGCCAATATGGTTTAAACGGTGCAAGGCCAGCCCACCACGCATCCACGCACACGTGGGCTGTCTGACGGTGGGCTCCACCTGTCAGCCTCCTTTTAACACGCGAAGCGGTACGGGGGCTGCGGTGCGTTGGATTAGAACAGGATCGGACGGCTCTCGCACGTCGTCATCTCCGGCGAGATCGAGCTACTGGCGCGGCGAGGTAGGGGGTCCGGCGAGCTCACCGTGGCTCCAGCAAGGGTGGGCAGTGTGCTCGACGAAGTGGTGGACGACGGCGAACTCCCTGGTACCGGCGGCGTCTCCAATGGTGGCCGGAATCGTCGGCGAGCTTCCGCGGTGGCGCACGGCAGTGAGGTTGCAATTGGGTGGCTACGGTGACTAATCGAGGCAGAGGAGTAGCGGAGGAGGTCGAGGGAGGTGAAGTGAAGGCGATGGTGTGAAGAATTCGTCGGGTGGAGGCCTCCTTTTATAGGCGAGGGAGAGTGCTGAGGCGCGGCGGCAATGTCGACCACGGCACGGGTTCTCCGGCGAGCTAGCGAGCTAGGCGTGGGCAGTGTCCTGTGCAGCGCATCCTGGCGGTCCTCTGGGTGGCGACAGATAGGCTAGGCGGTGCCCAATTTGGTCTGGTGGTCGCGGGTGCTGCGTGGCGACGGCGGGCTTCGGTCGCCTTCTCCGGCAACGGCGGGCGCGGGTCAGTGTCGTGCGAGTGTCTGTCGGCGTCGCGGTGTCACGGCGATGCTCAAGGAATAGAGAGGGGGGGCCAGAGGTGGTGCAGAGCGTCGAGGCGGCGCGTGGCCGTGGTGTGTTCGTGGGCCTGCACACGACGTCCTCAGCATGGTCTGGGCGCCATGGGCGCGCTCGTGTCTGGGGCTTGCAGGGTTTTTCCTCGACCAGGGCTAGGGTAGGCAGGCGTAGTGGGGTGAGGTGGTGCCATTTGGCAAGGGGGCCAGAGCTGGGGAAGAGAGGAGAGAGGGGGAGCACGGCATGGCCGGCATGGCTAGAGTTTGGCCATGGCCAGCTCTCCTCCTAGGGTTTCTATGCATAGCTGGGGTGGAGAGGGAACCATGGGACAGGGTAGAGACAAGTGGTGAGAGGGTTTGGGCCAAACACTATTTAGAATAGTGTTTTTGATTTTAATTGGATTTGAAATCCCAAGTTTTTGTCAAATTTGAATGGTGCCACAAAATTTGAAAATTGTGAGAGGGATGGATTGTACTTGCTTCAGATGATCCACCTCACACATTGGTGGTGGTGGAATTTTAAAATAAAAAGAGTTGCAACTTTTCAATGTGGGAGTGATGTTGAAATTGTTAAAAAGACCCAACTTTGCTTGAGCATAGTTTTTGATCCAAGATGAATCTGCAGTGGTGGTCTTTACCAAAGTTGTTCACCTTGATGTGTACTTGGATGAGGTGCAAAGAGGTTACAAAGTTTGGTTGAGAAATCTCTTAATAAAGAGGCTCAAAGTAGGGATCAGATTACAAATGGCAGATTTGACCATTTTTGTATGTGAGCAAAATTTGATTTCAAAGTTGCTTTGATTTGAGTTTCTTTGATTCCAAAAGTGTTTATAAATGTTTAGTAACATAATACAACTAATGGCACAAGCCAAAGTGGCCTAGGTTAAAGTTTTGCAAAATGTCCATAAGCACATGTGTGTGTTGAATTGGATTTTTCTTATTTTTCCATTTTGGTTCACTTGATCCAAATTGGGCATGGGTTAGGGTCTATTTAGGGTTAGATTGAGATTGCTAAAGATTTCAAACCATTTGAGTAGGGTATGAAGGCATAGGGCAAGATTTGCTATTATGGCTAAGTGCCACATATGTCTCCATATCTAATTTTATTTTCTTTTTGTTTCACCAAGGACTTGGTTGGTAAGTGGTGGGTTGGTTTTGTTGAGGTATTCCAAACCATCTACACAAAGTAGATATGGCTTAGTTTATTATTTGCAAGAATAACCATAGGCTTACTTAGGCCTTTTTCTTTTTAATTTAATTTCTTTTTATTTTGTTTTATCTTGGAGGGTAAAATGAAGAGTGAGGTTTAGGGTTTTGGAACATTGTAAAAGGGTACAAACACTCATCATGGCAATAACACAAAGATTAATTATGAGCACTATGCATAGCACATGATTTAATAAAAGTTTTTGTTGGTTCTCATTTTTGGAAAAAGGAAATTCATTTTCTTATTTGTTTGAAAATTTGGGATGTTACAAACCCTCCCCCCTTAAACAAATCTCGTCCCGAGATTTTAAGAAAAGTTAGGTTCCTAAGAGAGATTGAGCGATTGGATTAGCTGGAAAACATACTCTGCATGGTCTGGGGTGCTTCCTGGGCTTCAGTGGCATTCATGTGGAAGAGACGGCCGTTGCGGTTGTTCGGGTTCCTTTTAGCTGCAAAGCGGCGCTGTTGCTGGGCAGGTGCAGCGGTGTTGGCGGCAATCTTGGCTAACCTTTTGGGGCACTCATTGGAGTAGTGTCCCACAATTCCACATTGATAACAAGTTATGGTTGACTTGTCCTTGGGGTTGACGGGAACAGCGTTGCTTCCAGTCCTAGGGGCAGTATTGGGGTTGTTATTGTTGCCATTGGGGTGGTTGTTGTTGTTGTTGTTGTTGCTGTTATTGTTGTTGTTGTTGTGGTTGCCTCCGGGCTTCGGGGGTCCTCCGTGGTTGTTGGTGGGGTAGTTTGGGCGGTACATCTGAGCAGGGGGCTTGTTGTTTCTTGGGGCAAATCCTCCAGAGGAGTTGTTGCGGTACTTCTGGGCATTATTGGGTCCATTCTGGGGCATCATACGGCGCTTGCGGTTCTCGTTGGCTTGGTGCAGTTTCCCTTCCATCTGGATGGCTGAGTCCACCAGGGCTTCAAGGTCGGCAAAGGGAATGTTGACCAGCACAGTCTGCATCTCGTCATGCAGTCCGTTCAGAAATCTCTCCTTCCTCTTCTCGTTGGTGTCGGTCTCATCGGGGGCGTACCTTGACAGAGTAAGAAACCTGTCGCGGTATTCCACTACCGACATCCTTCCTTGATTGAGTTCGTGGAACTCGTCTCTCATCTTCTTGATCAGTCCTTGAGGCACATGGTATTTGCTAAACTTGAGCTTGAAGTCCTCCCAGGTCATCATCTGTCCCGCATTCATTGCGCGGGCGCTTGTCCACCAGGCTCTTGCAGGTCCTGACAGGTAGTGGGTGGCGAACAGTACTTTTTCTGCGGCTTCGACTCCCGCAACTTCAAGGTTGTTCTCCATTGTCTGGAGCCAGTCATCTGCGTCGAGTGGATCTTCTGCCTTGCTAAACATAGAAGGGTTGGTATTCTGAAAGTTCTTGAGTTTTGACCCTGGGTGATCATGGTTCCCATGGCCTTGATTGTTCTGAGCTATCTGTTGCAGTGCAACTATGTTGGCTTGTCGTTCAGCTCTCTCGGCTTTGCGGTCTTCCATCATCATCTGGATCATCTGCATCATTGCGTCTTGGTTGGCGCTGCGGGTTGGTGGGGCCATCTGATCATTGAGGTAGATGATAAGATAAGAGGGAAATTTCTATGGTTTGTTTGGTTTAAAGTTCAAAAGTTTCAAAACTTGAGTAGTGTTGAGGGGGTACAACCAACAACACTTTTTCATTCATACCAAACATCACACCTTACAAAGCTAACACACCGTTGGTTTTAAGAACCATTCATTCGCTCTACGATACAAGGGAACAGATACAAACTCACACCTACTCAAGTGACTTAGTAATGCTACTCTTCATTCGTAATGGAGGTTTCTTCATCTTCATGGGTGGTGTGCTTAGCGAAAGGCGCGGGAGTTTTCCAACTCTTTGCGGGTCTTGTGAAGCAGGAAGTCTAGGCATGCTACATAGTAGTTCATCTCCGGGTGCGGTGGCATGGTTAGTGGTCTTCCCATGGGGTCATGTCTTGGGTAGTAAACAAAGCGAGTGTTATGATATTGTTCTCATTTTGTCCACACAGACGGGCGATTGCTTCCTGCATGGCTTTGGCTATTCCATCCTTCCAAGTGTTTCCCGTTACAGAAAACCATATGGTTTCCCATATTGGGGCTCCAAGCTTTCCTCTCAGATCTGCAGTAACTTCCCACCGAGGTGGTCCTCCCGACGGATGGTTGAGGGGTGTTTCGAAGAACTCGGGATACGGGCATCCTAAATACTCCACTAGTTGCTTCAAATCCTTCTCGAACATCAGGTTTCCTCCATGGCCAATCTGATCGGACTCACATTGGTACTCCATCTGTGAGCAATTAGGATAAGTAAGTTATTGAAGTGATCAAGTGTGCAAAATTTTATGTAGAATTACCAAGAAAGGTAGAGCATGGGTTTCTTATTTTGGAAAAGATCTCAAGGGTAAGAGTGAGAATAAGTTTTCATAAATATTCACTTCATTGGTTTTGAAACTAAGTTTTTCAGACGTCCACTCTAACTCCTAAGGTCAAACAATGGCTCTGATACCAACTTGTCAACACCCGGATTTTTAGGTCCAGATGCCTATTATGCCATACATCGCAATCCCAGGAAGATTGTTGTTGCGAGACATAACAGTTGAATATCATAAGTCATCATTTATTACAACCCATAATCGTCTTACAAAAGTAGATCACATGATCCAATATTACAACAATAGTTGATCTATTGATCAACGAACATCACAAATAGCGGAAGCGAAGTAGTAGCGGACTATCTAGTCCACAGGCCAACGCTTGACGTCAGGAGTAGTCCTAGTTGTCGTAGACGTCCTGCTGTCCATCATCTTCATACTGCTGTTCCTCTTCATAGTCTGGCCATTTGAATAGCCAGGGACACAGTCGTGAGTACTTTTAAAGTACTCGCAAAGTAATACTAATGTAAGTACTTATCAATTTTATTCAAGGGGTGCTAAGCTCTAGGTTTATTTGCATAAAGCCAATTTTAGTTCATAAACATTTAGTAAAAGACTCTTCAATTGCTAACTAACTCAAGTGGGAACATTAGTGTCATTCCCACAACTCAGTTGTGATTCAAGTCAAATTCACCATTCACCTTTCAAGATCAAGTCACAAGTCACCTTTCCCATGTCACACTTTTGAAAAATTGGTCTGATGACGGAACAGTATGGCCTTTCCAACCGTCCATAACCGTGGACGCGACTATTCGAATAGATTTACACTATGGAGAGGTTGCACACTTGTGCCACAACATTTGATTACATCCGTCAGAGATAACTCTGAATAATCGTAACTCAGTACGCGGATCATCAACCATAACCTTTCACTTACATATCCTAGTATAGGCACCTCTCCCCATGAGCTTGGCCTCCCAGTGAAGACAAACCGTCAGCCTCGGAACTGCACAGGGCTTGGGCCGGACATTCACCTCATTTCACGTCATTTCACATCATTTCACTTTTAACGGAGGCAGCCTCGGCATAACCCCTATGACGCCTGTTTAGAGGGAACCCATACTAAGATGTATAAACTTCCAGTTAAGCCCTACCCATAATCAGGTATTGTGGGGGTACTCAAATATTGGAAAGGTATCGCATTCAAACCAACCATCAGTTTTATCAAAGTTCACCATATCATTCACAAGTCATATTCACCTTCAAAATCTTTCAATAGAATGACTCATCATTCCAAGGTTTACAAATTCACTTCACAAGTTCCCATCTAGAGTAGTGAATTTTATTTGTTAGCACTAGCAACTAGTCATGAGGGGTGCTACTTAACTCCTAAGCTTCTTAGGCTAAGTTTGATACTCTTGATCTATTCTATACTTAGACCAAAGTTAACTATAGAAGTAAGCTTTAAATAAACAAAGTAAAGATTTGCAAAGTATAAACTTGGGATTGGATCAATGAACATAAGGTAAAGTGGAGTGGTGCCTTGCTCATGAGAGCTTTGCACTTGCAAGAATATTAGCTTGCCTTGGTTGGTGTACTGGTCAAAGTGGTCTTCCTCCTCCTGGTAGTAGACCTCCTCCTACTGGTACTCCTCCGTACTAGCGTCTAAAAACGGATACGAGGTAACAATCACCAAACAAGGTTCAAGAGCTACACTAAGCACACAATGGGTTCACACAACTATCCTAGCATTCCACACTTACTAGTATGTGAGTTGGCTTTGTTTTCTTTTTAAGAGAAAAATAATTTCCTCTCATTACACTATGTAGATTAGAGTTTCTATTTAGTTCTTGGAGGAAATAATTTCCTCTCATTGAATCTTATTAAGATTTAAGCTTCTCCAAAAATCAGGCATGAATCCATGTTGACACTAGTAGGAAAACCCTTATAGGCGAAGCTTAGTTCTGTGGCGCACCGTTCTGAATGCGCCACAGAAACTTATTTTGTGGCGCACCAGGAAGTGTGCGCCACAAAAATAGCTTATTTTTGTGGCGCAAGGCTGAACCGTGCGCCACAGAAATTATGTGGGGCCCACATTCTGCCACCACGAATTATTAGGGTAGGTATTTCTGTGGCGCACAATGCTCTCTACGCCACAGAAATAACTATTTCTGTGGCTCACTGGCTCTGGTGCGCCACAGAAGTAGTTATTTCTGTGGCGCACTTGTGCTGGTGCGCCACAGAAATAGGGTAAGTTATATCATCCCCGTACCCCTCCCCTCCCCTCCCCACGCCCGTACGTTCACCTCCTCCGCGCGCCTCTCCCCTCTCCCCCGCCGCCTCCGCCATGGTCGTCGCCGTCGCCGTCGCCGCCGCCGCCTCCTTCCTCCGCGAGGGCCACATGCCGCCACGCTCCACCCATCCCTGCCACCTGCAGCACAAGCCGCTGCGGCGGCGTGGAGGAGGAGGGGCCGCCGCATGGAGGAGGAGGGGCCGCCGCGTCAAGGAGGAGGAGCCGCCGCGTCTTCCTCCTCCTCCACCCCTGCCATCGTTGTCAACCTCCTCCTCCACCCCTATCGTCGGTGAGCTCCACCTCTCCCCTCCCCTCCCTCCTCCTCCACCCCTGCCGTCGTCGTCAACCTCCTCCTCCACCCCTAGCGTCGGTGAGCTCCACCTCTCCCCTCCCCTCCCTCTTCCTCTACCCCTGCTCTGGATGTGTTGATGTTGTGCTCTGGATGTTGTGCTCGATCTGGATGCTCTTGTGCTGCTGTTGTTCTCTGGATGTTGATGCTGCTCTGGACAAAATTACAGAGAGGATAATGTTGTGCTCAATCTGGATGCTGTTGTGCTGCTGTTGTGGTCATCATGAATAAAAACAGTCAAACATTCTTTTTGTTTTACTGTGCTGTTAGCTATATATTTTTTCTATGCTCTGCCTGTGATGCTTGTGTTTTGGAGCAAGCAGCTGGCATGGCATGTGAGAGAGAGCATGAGAGAGTTCTTGGGGGCAGAGATGATGGCAACATCAGCACTGGTCCTGCATTGGTCCTGCTTTGAATTAGTAAGATCAAGTAGTGGCTTGAGTTCCTGTTGGTAACCAATACCAACAGAGAGCTACTTCATTTTAAGTAGAATTTCTTTTAAGGACTCTAGCTAGATTAGAGGGGAAAAAGATTGCTGATTTGTTGCCTATGATAATGGATCATCAAATGTTTCCCTTTGTCCCTGGTTGCCTCCTTAATTGATGCCTTATGATCCAAATGATCCAAGTCCCTTGCATGATCCCATTTGTCCCTAATGTTGCTTAAGATGAATAAATTCCCTCTAATCACCATTTGGAGATCAAGACTAGTTCTTGATATCCATTAGCTAGACTCCAATATTAAAAATGTCTCCCAAATATGGAGACAAACATTTTAACATTACCCCAATGTTATTTCTCTCAAATTGACAGTTTCTGATGGTATGCTTGCTCCTCACTGTACTTTATCAATTCCCTACTGATCCTAAGTACCCATGAATATCTGGTGGTGTTCTTCTGCTGTTTAGTTACTGTCAACACATGTGTTTGCATGTGTGTGTGAGCTGCTTGTAGTGTCACTTGACTATTCAAGTTTCAATGTTGGTTACTTTTCCTCTAGTGCAAGAAATGGTTGAGCAGATGTTTATCCACTGTTGGCCTTTATTCTTGGGTAGCTCAAAGTGTCATGCACTTACTGGATCATCAAATGTTTCCCTTTGTCCCTGGTTGCCTCCTTAATTGATGCCTTATGATCCAAATTACTATATTATTGGATTGAGTGATATGGCTACTGCTTGTTTGCTCTCCAAATTACCAAGTGATGAATATATAATCCCTTTGGAGCATCTGCCCCATGCTATATATGTGTATTTGACCATGCTTATGATGGATTTCTTTTAAGGACTCTAGCTAGATTAGAGGGGAAAAAGTTGCTGCTTTGTTGCCTATGATAATGGATCATCAAATGTTTCCCTTTGTCCCTGGTTGCCTCCTTAATTGATGCCTTATGATCCAAATTACTATATTATTGGATTGAGTGATATGGCTACTGCTTGTTTGCTCTCCAAATTACCAAGTGATGAATATATAATCCCTTTGGAGCATCTGCCCCATGCTATATATGTGTATTTGACCATGCTTATGATGGATTTCTTTTAAGGACTCTAGCTAGATTAGAGGGGAAAAAGTTGCTTCTTTGTTGCCTATGATAATGGATCATCAAATGTTTCCCTTTGTCCCTGGTTGCCTCCTTAATTGATGCCTTATGATCCAAATGACCCAAGTCCCTTGCATGATCCCATTTGTCCCTAATGTTGCTTAAGATGAATAAATTCCCTCTAATCACCATTTGGAGATCAAGACTAGTTCTTGATTTCCATTAGCTAGACTCCAATATTAAAAATGTCTCCCAAAATTGGAGACAAACATTTTAACATTACCCCAAGTGATTTACTTGTCGATGATTAGATGGTTGGTCGATCACTCGTACACTCGGGGGTGGAGCAAGTGAGGCTTGGTGTGATGGCACAAATATCAATATGTTGTGCATCCTACCTGGCCTCACTTACTCCATCCCTGGATGTTAATATTTGTTTCGACCAACAAAGTATGAGGCATTCCATTTAGTTGATACCACTTGGCTCTTTCTTCCATTTTAGTGCCGATGATTAGAATGTTCGGTCAACTGTACACTCCGGGGTGTCGCTAGTGAGCCTGGTGTGATGGCACAAATATCAATCTCTTGTGCATCCTACCTGGCCTCACTAACGCCATCCCGGGATGTTCATATTTGTTTCGACCAACAAAGTATGAGGCATTCCATTTAGTTCATACTAGCTACTTCTTAATTGCATTGGCCTTTCTTCCATTCTAGTGCCGATGATTAAATTGTTTGGTCACTTGTACACTCTGGGGTGGGGCCACTGAGCCTGGTGCGATGGCACAAATATCAATCTCTTGTGCATCCTACCTGGCCTCGCTGACCCCATCCCTGAATGTTAATATTTCTTTCGACCAACAAAGTATGAGGCATATGATATCTAGTTGAGATACCACTTGGCTCTTTCTTCCATTTTAGTGCCGATGATTAGAATGTTTGGTCACCTATACGCCGCAATATACTTTGTAGACGAGCCCCCCTTTCCCTGGCCGCCGTTCCGTGAACGAGTCCTTGACGAGACAACAACGCCGACATGCCTCTCCGGCGCAGCACCACTTTTCTTCTCTCGCCGTCCAGTACGTGAACGAGTCCTTAATGCCAAGACGGTGCCAGCCTCCCTAGCATCATGCCGACCCCTGTCGCGCTTGGGCCGTGTCGATCACGCGCCCTGCACTCTTCGCCTTTTTGCCCGGTGAACGAATAGACTAATCGTTGGAATAAGGAAGCCGATGACGGCCGATCGCAATTTAATCTTGCGACCGGCTGTCATCGGTTTCCTTATTCCAACGATCAGCCTATTGGTTCACCGGGCAAGAAGGCGAACAGTGCAGGGCGCGGGACACACGGCTTGAAGCGCGGCAACACGGCCCGGCATAATGCTGGGCAGGCCGGCACGGTCTTTTCATCAAGGACTCGTTCACTGGACAGCGAGGGACTGGCGTGGTTCTGCGCCGGAGATGCAGATCGGCGTTGTTGTGTCGTCAAGCACGCATTGACGGAACGCCGACCGGGGAAAGGGGACCCTTCTGCAAAGTATACGGCGGTGTATACTGCAACTATGGTTTCTGACCATAGTATTTGTGTTGACCAACAATGTATGAGGCACATATTCTATTTTGTCATTCCATTTGCTTTGAGATTTTCAAAATGCCGATGATTAAAATGTTTGGTCACCGTACACTCGGGGGTGGCGTAAGTGAGCCTGGTAAGATAGCACAAATATCAATCTCTTGTGCATCCTACCTGGCCTCGCTTACACCATCCCTAAATGTTAATATTTGTGTTGACCAACAATGTATGAGGCACTTATTCCATTTTGTCATTCCATTTGCTTTGAGATTTTCAAAATGCCGATGATTAAAATGTTTGGTCACCGTACACTTGGGGGTGGCGTAAGTGAGCCTGGTAAGATAGCACAAATATCAATCTCTTGTGCATCGGACTTGGTCTCACTTACGCCATCCCTAAATGTTAATATTTGTGTTGACCAACAATGTATGAGGCACTTATTCCATTTTGTCATTCCATTTGCTTTGAGATTTTCAAAATGTCGATGATTAAAATGTTTGGTCACCGTACACTCGGGGGCGGCGTAAGTGAGCCTGGTAAGATAGCACAAATATCAATCTCTTGTGCATCGGACTTGGTCTCACTTACACCGTCCCTGAATGTTAATATTTGTGTTGACCAACAATGTATGAGGCATTTATTCCATTTCTCTTGTGCATCGGACTTGTTGGTCTCACTTTCTTCCATTTTCATCATAGTAGGAACTGGATGAAGGACCCCGATGCAAGCGAGCCTGGTGGGTAGAGATGACGGAGCTAGCAAAGGAGGAACCGGATGAAGACTACTTTGTATCTCGAAATTGTGAATTTTGTATGAATTAAGAGTTGTATGCAAAACATTTGACACTTGCCACTATATATGTATCTCGATCGGGCTCTAAGTAATGTGATGATGATGTCTATGTTATATCTGTGCAATGTACATGATATTTATATTATATCTGAATGTTGCTGTATATAACCTGTGTATCTGTATTGCTGTCTATAAACTGCATATGTATAGCAGGCAGCACAAAATCGTGTATAATACAAGCAAATTCTGTGGCGCACTTGGAACCGATTCTGTGGCGCACGCTTTTCTGTGGCGCACCTAAGAACAAGTGCGCCACAGAAACCTTAATTCTGTGGCGCATGGGCAGGTGCGCCACAGAAACCTTATTTTTGTGGCGACGTTTCTGTGGCGCACCTCCCATGCGCCACAGAATCCATTTTTGGTGCGCCACTGATGAGGTTTTTCCTACTAGTGTGACCCAAGTCAACCATTCATCATCATCATTTGGGGAAAATAATTTAAATGAGGTAGAATACTGAAAGGACACGGATGTCGCCTAGAGGGGGGGGAATAGGCGATTTAAAACTTTTACGAGATGGGCTTAACAAATGCGGAATAAAACTAGCGTTTACTTTGTCAGTCCCAAAGCCTATATATTATGGTTCACCTATGTGCACCAATAACTTATTCCAAGCAATGGTTCACCTATGTGCACCAATAACTTATGCTAAGCAATACAAGCAAGTATATGATAGCAAGATATATATAACTTCAAGCACGATGGCTATCACAAGGTAAAGTGCATAAGTAAAGAGCTCGGGTATAGAGATAACCGAGGCACGCGGGAGACGATGATTTATCCCGGAGTTCACACTCCTGCGAGTGCTAATCTCCGGTGGAGAGGTGCGGTTGCTTAGTGCTCCCGAACGCCACAAGAGGCTCACCTTGAGGTGTGGTTGCTCGATGCACACCAACGCCACAAAGGCCTCACCCCAAGATGCGGTACTCACACCACACACCGAACGCCACGAAGGCGCCTCACCTAAATCTCCGGTGACCCTCGCCACAAAGGCCTAGGTCACGGTTCCACTAAGGGATTTCCTTCGAGGCGGAAACCGGGCCTTACACAAAGACTGGGGCACACATCCACAACTTAATTGGAGGCTCCCAACAAATCGCCACAAAGGCCTCAAATCCGTCTAGGGTTCCAAGAACCCAAGAGTAACAACTTTCTTGCTTTCACTTCCATGAATCACCGTGGAGAACTCAAACCGATGCACCAAATGCAATGGCAAGAACACCACAAAGATGCTCAAATCCTTCTCTCTCAAATTCCAACAAAGCTACAAAAGCTATTGGGGGAATAAGAGAGGAAGAACAAATAGGAGGAGGAACACCAAATTTCTCCATGATCTAGATCTAGTGGATTCCCCTCACAAAGAGAGGGATTTGATTGGTGAAGGTGTAGATCTAGATCTCCTCTATCTATCTCTCAAATAGATGCAAGATTCATGGGAGGGAGAGGGAGATAGCAAGCTCAAAGAAGGTCAACAATGGGGGCAAAAACGAGCTCAAACGGTTGGGGAACTTTGGGGAAGAAGACCCCCTTAAATAGAGCAAGAGAAATCTGCCCGTTATGCACAAAACTCGTCAAAACCGGAACTTCCGGTCATTTGAGGCGGAACTTCCCCCCCCCCCCCCCCGGAAGTACCGGCCAACTTCCGGATGAAGTAGGGCGTCCCCGGAAAGCTTACAGTATACTTTTGCATGCAGAATCGTCATTTCCGGAAGTTCGCCGGAACTAGGGCGGAAGTTCCGGCAACTTCCGGCCAAAAAACTGCTTCACGGAAACTTGAATAACTTTTGCATCCGGACTCCGATTTTGATGATCTTGTGCTCGTTTCGAAGCTAGTAAAAAGCTCTACAAGATCATGCAGGAAACCATCATAGTCCAGTAAGATAGGATAGAAACAAATGGATAAAGGTTTTACCTATCTATAAATAGCAAACCGGTAAAACCTCTAATATGGAAAATGCAACAACTTGAGTTAGGAAACTCGGATTTAGGTGAAACCAATTTTGTTGTAAAGAAGATGACAAGAGCTACCCCACAAAGAGTGAAAAGCTTAAGAACAAGTGAGGTAGGTTTTTCTATGTATTTTAGAGTGAAACCTGTCAATACGAGAAACCGTGAAAAACTCCAATATCGAAAACGCAACAAGTGATTCATGTGGAATCCGTTTTCGATGAACTAGAGCTTGCTATGGTAATAACCACAAGCTCTAAATCACCACATGGATAAGATCCAAATAACAACCAAGAAATATGATGCAAGGATGCAAAGGTTTGAGATCTCTCCGAACGATACGATCGAGTTACTCACTCGAGAGCCCTCTTGATAGTACGGCAACTAAACTATAAAGCGGTCTCCAACTACACCATGAGATCGGTAGGAAAGAAACCCTATCAAGAGCAAACCTTAACCTTGCGTGTTCCTCTTGAGCTCGATGAAGACGATCTTGATCACAACAAGATGGAACGCCTTTCTTGATTGTGCTTGCTTGATGAAGTCTTGTGGATTGCTCCCCCATAATCCACCATAGGAGAGCTTCTTCTTTGGCATATCTTGAACTTGCACTTCATTTCTTCATGGCAAGCTTCAAGTATATGATCTCTTCGAGTTGGCTCATCTTGAACTTGCACTTCATTTCTTCATGGCAAGCTTCAAGCATATGATCTCGCTCTTTGAGTTGGCTCATCTTGAACTTGCACTTCATTTCTTCATCATGTAGATGTCTTGAAGTAACTTGAGGGCTCACTTCATCTTCATCTTCAAGACATACTTGACACTTGATATCCTTCATCAATTTCTTCTTATTGCAACCTTGAAGCCAACATATGGTTCAAGCATTGCCTATGGACAACTCCTACAAATACAACTCAATGTAAACATTAGTCCATAGGGATTGTCATTAATTACCAAAACCACACATGGGGGCTCCATGCACTTTCAATCTCCCCCATTTCGGTAATTGATGAAAATCTCTTTGAGAGGGTTTATATAAGGAATTTAAGTAACAAACAAGTTGAATATATAGAGCAAACTCCCCCATAATATATGCATGTGTGAATGATCTTGACTTTCATTGCATATATTGGCATTCAAAGCCTAGTGGAGTTTCCTCTAAATATTCAACTATGCAAAGCAACAATATGCAATGCAATAAAGGCACATGCTTAAGCACAAAGCAAAGACATAACCAAATTCCCTTAAACCCTCCAAACTTCTCCCCCATTGGCACCAATTGCCGAAATGGGTGAAAAATTTAGAAGGCCAATATAGTGAGAGTTCCTCCATAGCGTGTGCATTTCTCATAATTTGAGTGGACTCAAATGCACGTATCCAATAACGAATATTCGAAAGGAATCACACCATAGATAGGATCAAAGATTGCAAACAGATAACAAAGTTAGGAAGCTTCAACAAATGAAGCAAGCAACCAAATGAACCACAACGAAGATACCAAAAGAAAGATAGATATTATGATAAGATCAAGAAGATTGCTCTAAATAATATGAGGAAGCTCCCCAAGGTTTGTGCACAAAACTAGACAATTTGCATTGGAGTATAAAGTGCACAAACATGGAATCATCACTCCCATAATGTCATTCAAAACAAAAGATACTAAGTGAATCAAACTCTAATGAACACCACAAAATAGTGCCTTAAATAAAATGAGGAAGCTCCCCAAGGTACATGTATAAATTAAAATGTTGCATTTGAACACAATATGCATAACATGGAATCCTCACTCCCTCATTACCATTTAAAACACAAACAATTGCAATAGATCATAGATAGAAAAATAAGCTTAACACTTGCAACAAACAAATGGTTGAGCAACAAGTAAGAGGCACCATAATAAAAGGCTCAACCAAGAGGATATGTGAAAGGCATGACAAAGCATATTATAGGACTATTACAAGGATGAGAAAATAGCATCATCATAGTCTTCAAAGAATTATATTGCTTAACATGACCAATCAACATGCAACAAATAAATAAGATATCAAATGGAGATGTATCATCTCTTATGTGTATAAGTTTCACTAAGTGGACAAAATCACTAAGATGTTTATCCACAACGAAACATGTACACACAAAATAGATACGCAAGAAATATAGCATGATATCCAAAATGAAGTCATGCAATATACCAGTAAGAATTTTTGCTTAATAGCATGGCCAAAGGCTCAATTTTATCTTATTGTACATTCATGAACTTCAACCACAAACATCTAAAATACATCACAAATATCAACAAGGGATAGAAGATAGTTGGGATGCATTGAGAAAGGCAACAAGTATCACAAACGAGGATACCAAAAGAAATAACTAAATTTGCACTTTCATCTATATTGCACACGTGAGAGCCTTGAGGAATTGATATGCAATAAAATTGCTAGATAGGCATAGTTGGGATGGATGAATCATGAGCATGATTTAATATACTTCCAAACAAATGCACTCATCTCAAATACTCACATTCACAATAAAGAGGTTTCATTAAGACTTTTGCAAGAAGCACAATATTTGCAAATCAAGAGATTCATGCCAAGATGCAACCACATGGTTGGATGTTAGAAAAATGTGCATGAGAAGATACTTGTTACCGAGATAGCATTGGTGTGGATGTAGTAGATATGTGTTTGTTGACCATCCTAGCTTGCCTCAAGTTACCATTGAGTCACCACTTCTCCCCAAGAGTGAGACAAGCATCCAATGCATATCCATTGTACCTAACACAAAGGTAAGTACAAATAGGTCCCCAAACTAATTGGGTCCAAAGTAGTTAGACACACTACAACATATAGGACAAACTCCACAATACTATGTGCATAGATATGAAATTGAATTTCATGCACATCTTAGCCAAATTAGGATTTGATGGAGTTTACCCTATATATTGGATCAAAGAAAGTAACACATGCCATAAGATAGACATATATTGAAGATGCATGCACAATACTTTCAAGAACCAAAGAAAGATATAATTTGGACAAGACACCAAATAAATCAAGAGACAATGGTTGTCCAAATTATATCAAAGAATCAAATAAACACAAGATTGAGTCCAAAGAATTATCTCATTATAAGAAGCTAATTAAACCTAAACACAAAGGAATGAGATAACCAACTCCCAAGAGAGCAAGGTTCTAACAAACAAACCAAACCGTCAACACTTTTTATGATGGCACAAAGTACCAAAAAGAAAGTTTATGTCTCCCAAAACCAATTTTTTGATAATGATCAAGAGATGTTAAGCATTCTAACAAATATAGGAGAGCTCCCCCAAGATTAGTGAATTATCTAGGATTTTGCATATGAATACTAAATGCACAAAACTAGGATCATCACGCTACCTATATCTACTAAAATGCTAAGAAAGTTTGAATAGACAAATTAGATCCATAAGATGCAAGGAAGACACATGGGAGTCAAAGCACAACACATTCATGGCAATAAATAAGACAATTTAAACACAAGAGCCAATGTAAATATGATCAATAAATTTCTACCCAATAATAGATTGCCAATTGTCCTAGGACAAGAGGTATTAGGAAATATTTCCCGGTGGTAGTTTGTAAGTATATGTAAGATCATTTTTACACCAAATAAAGCATATGGTAAAAGATAAGAGTTAACCATCATGCAAAGAGAGTTTCTTGATAGCTTCAATTAGTCATACCAACATGCAAAGCAATTAATAGTATTCATACCAACATGCAAAGCAATTAATAGTATTCATACCAACATGTAAAGCAATTAATAGCATTCATACCAACATGCAAAGCAATTAATAGTATGACTTGAAGCACATGGTTTTCCAAAAATGTATTGAGGGACACGTTGTGAAAAACCATGCCAAGAAAAACTTTCACAAATAAGATCCACAAAGATATTAGCAATGAAGCCATTTAAGCAAATTGGAACTTGTTTGAGCAAACTTGCCACATATGAGAGATATAATTTACAATATCAATTCTATGTGACACAACCTCAAATGTTCACATTTTATAGGCTTGTAATATACACAAAGCTTATTACTCCACCATAATGTGATAAGGAATTTATTTTCACAAGAGGCAAATAAGATCCAACTAGAGATATTAATGGACATTAGAATTTGAATTTCTCATGAAGATGACATACCACATAGAGACTAGATAATCTTGCAATATCAATTCTAAGTGATATTCCTCATGTACACACATTGTTAGGATTGTGAAATTCCTAAAGGCATATCACTCCCCCAAAATGTTATAGTCCATTAATCTCTCATAAGAGCCATATAAGATACAACAAGATGCAAAGAGGCTCCAACACAAGCACAAATACATGGTGTGCAACCTAACATTCATAGACTTGATTTCTCAAGAAAAACAAGTAGGATGCACAACATATACAAACACATGTTAGTAACAAAACTAACACATGCAAAGGGGCGAGTAACTTTCAATATAAGTGAGTTGAGAAGATGTTACCGCAAGGAGGAACATTGAATACATGATAGAAGCAAGATAACCAAAAGACTTGGCTTGAGATAATATAAATGATGAAGATCCCTTAATTCTTCATGATGTAGCCAAGTCTCCAATGTCCTCCAACAAGCACCTATTGATCAAATTTTGGATTGTTGGTCCCCAACTAAGTTGGGTCCTAAGAGGTTAGTCACAATAGGCTTGGCAACCCAAATGGTTCTTTTCTTGACACCACTTTGAGCACCAACATATTTGGCAAACACATTGCCACCCTCATCCTTACGAAGAGAATAAACATCGTTAATGGTGATAGAGTTGGATGAGGTACCAATAGTGCACAAGGAGGAGATGTGGCCCTTCTCACGGCATATGTAGCAAGTTCTTTTCTTCTCCTTCTTCTCTCTAGATTTCTCCACAATGGGAGCATTGGCTTGTTTCTTCTTGGGAAGTGGCATTTCTTCAACTTGAGGTTGAATATGAGTTTGAGCTTGAGGCCGATTCCCTTTTTGCCTCTTCTTCAAAGGGCAAGATCTAACATGATGCCCTTCAATTTTGCACTTGAAGCAAACAATCTTGGCCGGGTCTTTGACTTGTACTTGGCCCTTCTTCTTGTTGTTGGATTTGAATCCAAGTCCACTCTTGTCATTGGGGGATTGTTGCACACTTAACATCGTGTCAAGTTTGCATTTCCCTTCATGACTCTTTACCAAGTCATTCTTCAAAGAAGTGACTTGGGCCTTGAGCTCTTTGATTTCCTCTACATGGTTAGTAACAACACAAGTACTAGAGGAAGTAGAACCTTCATTGTTAGAGCAACAAGGCAAGGAAGATAATTCATCACAAGATTTAGCAATATTATGAGTGGATGAATTACTAGGACTAGCACATGGCAATGTAGAATTTTGAGTAGTAGTGCTAGTATCCACATGAGGCTCACAAGGTGTTGCCTTTGATATGATAGCCTCATGAGCTAACTTTAGCCTATCATGGGAGGCTAGAAGATCCTCATGGGAGCTAGAAAGCTTTTCATGATTTTATTCCAATTTCCCATAATTGCTAGTTAGCAAATCAAGTTGAGCCCTTAGCTCAACATTCTCCTTCAAGATAGATGCTTCACAAGAAGTAGAGTTAGTAGCACAAGCATCATTATTAGTATCAATAGGAGAAGGAAAGTTGGCATGCTCTTTTAGATAAGAAGCTTTAAGTTGCTCATGCGACTTGGTGAGTTTGGTGAGCGCGCTCTCAATGACCCTTGAGCCCTTTTTGAGTTGCTCAAAATCCTCGAGGAGTTTAGCATTAACAAACACAAGCTTATCATTTTTTATCTTTAGTTCATTTGCCATCTCAAGAGCTCTATCATGGTTTTCCTTTTCTCTAGACAATTCTAGAGCAAAGGTCTCCTCAAGAGCTTCCTTGGTGGTTTGTTCTTCTTCAAGTTCATTCTTTAAAGATGCTACATCATTGGCATACTCTCGTTCAAGAGCACCCTTTTTATCAATGGTGTTCTCATGCATCCAAATAAGTTTTTGGCTCTCAATAGCGGTAGTCAAGATTTCAAAGAAGTGGGAGCAAGCAATTTTATCTTTGTAAAGAACCTTGAATACATTCTTACCCTTATCGCGTAGAGAAACAACCCAATCCTCTTCTTCATATTCATCTTCATCCTTATCACCACGAGAAATGTTAGGTTCCATGGAAGGAGGTATCATGGAGCCCTTGGCCATAACGCATATATGAGAACCGTGAGATAAAGATGAGGAGTTACTTGAGGCTCCTTTCAAGATCTTGTCTTGACCAATAGAATATTTGGTTTCCTCTACATTGTTAGCCACACAACAACTAGAGGAAATAGAAGCATTTTTATCATGGCCACAAGACAAATCAAGCATATCATCATGAGATTTATTCAAGCAACTTACACATGATATGCAAGGACTATCAACACAAGCATGTAAATCATTTCTAGTGCTAGATGTGTTTAAGTCCAAAGATGAAGCATTGCAATGAGATAGAGATGAAGAATCATCAATAGTAAGCTCAATATCAACATTGCAATTTTCATCACCACTCACCATATCATTACCTTGTGTCTTACCACACTTTGGTGAAGTGGATGAAGATGAGAACTCATCACGGCCGGAAGTGGAAGCAAAACAATCATCCTCAATGATATTGGACACATCATATTTATCTTGAAGCTTTGTCCATAATTCATGAGCGCTCCCAAAAGGCATGATTGAAGAAGTAACTACATTGCTCACAACAATGGAAAACACATGAGAAGCAAGAGCATCGAGGCAAGAGTTTTTCTCCTCCTCAAGAGATAAATTTTGAGGATCCTTAGGAGAAGAAAAACCCATGTCAAGAAATCGCTCCATGTCCGGGGACATACCCCGCAAAATATTAAGCACATAAATTTTCCATAGATCATAATTTGTGCCATCAAATATAAACAAGTTATTGTGCGCTAATCCCCTAACCGACATCTTTACTCTCAAGGCGGTGAAGCCTAAGAATGAGAGACCTTGCTCTGATACCAATTGAAAGGACACAGATGTCGCCTAGAGGGGGGGGAATAGGCGATTTAAAACTTTTACGAGATGGGCTTAACAAATGCGGAATAAAACTAGCGTTTACTTTGTCATTCCCAAAGCCTATATATTATGGTTCACCTATGTGCACCAACAACTTATTCCAAGCAATGGTTCACCTATGTGCACCAACAACTTATGCTAAGCAATACAAGCAAGTATGTGATAGCAAGATATATATAACTTCAAGCACGATGGCTATCACAAGGTAAAGTGCATAAGTAAAGAGCTCGGGTATAGAGATAACCGAGGCATGCAGGAGACGATGATTTATCCCGGAGTTCACACTCCTGCGAGTGCTAATCTCCGGTGGAGAGGTGCGGTTGCTTAGTGCTCCCGAACGCCACAAGAGGCTCACCTTGAGGTGTGGTTGCTCGATGCACACCAACGCCAGAAAGGCCTCACCCCAAGATGCGGTACTCACACCACACACCGAACGCCACGAAGGCGCCTCACCTAAATCTCCGGTGACCCTCGCCACAAAGGCCTAGGTCACGGTTCCACTAAGGGATTTCCTTCGAGGCGGAAACCGGGCCTTACACAAAGATTGGGGCACACATCCACAACTTAATTGGAGGCTCCCAACAAATCGCCACAAAGGCCTCAAATTCGTCTAGGGTTCCAAGAACCCAAGAGTAACAACTTTCTTGCTTTCACTTCCACGAATCACCGTGGAGAACTCAAACCGATGCACCAAATGCAATGGCAAGAACACCACAAAGATGCTCAAATCCTTCTCTCTCAAATTCCAACAAAGATACAAAAGCTATTGGGGGAATAAGAGAGGAAGAACAAATAGGAGGAGGAACACCAAATTTCTCCAAGATCTAGATCTAGTGGATTCCCCTCACAAAGAGAGGGATTTGATTGGTGAAGGTGTAGATCTAGATCTCCTCTATCTATCTCTCAAATAGATGCAAGATTCATGGGAGGGAGAGGGAGATAGCAAGCTCAAAGAAGGTCAACAATGGGGGCAAAAACGAGCTCAAACGGTTGGGGAACTTTGGGGAAGAAGACCCCTTTAAATAGAGCAAGAAATCTGCCCGTTATGCACAAAACTCGTCAAAACCGGAACTTCCGGTCATTTGGGGCGGAACTTCCGCCCCCCGGAAGTACCGGCCAACTTCCGGATGAAGTAGGGCGTCCCCGGAAAGCTTACAGTATACTTTTGCGTGCAGAATCATCATTTCCGGAAGTTCGCCGGAACTAGGGCGGAAGTTCCGGCAACTTCCGGCCAGAAAACTGCTTCACGGAAACTTGAATAACTTTTGCATCCGGACTCCGATTTTGATGATCTTGGGCTCGTTTCGAAGCTAGTAAAAAGCTCTACAAGATCATGCAGGAAACCATCATAGTCCAGTAAGATAGGATAGAAACAAATGGATAAAGGTTTTATCTATCTATAAACAGCAAACCGGTAAAACCTCCAATATGGAAAATGCAACAACTTGAGTTAGAAAACTCGGATTTAGGTGAAACCAATTTTGTTGTAAAGAAGATGACAAGAGCTACCCCACAAAGAGTGAAAAGCTTAAGAACAAGTGGGGTAGGTTTTTCTATGTATTTTAGAGTGAAACCTGTCAATACGAGAAACCGAGAAAAACTCCAATATCGAAAACGCAACAAGTGATTCATGTGGAATCCGTTTTCGATGAACTAGAGCTTGCTATGGAAATAACCACAAGCTCTAAATCACCACATGGATAAGATCCAAATAACAACCAAGAAATATGATGCAAGGATGCAAAGGTTTGAGATCTCTCCGAACGATACGATCGAGTTACTCACTCGAGAGCCCTCTTGATAGTACGAAAACTAAACTATAAAGCGGTCTCCAACTACACCATGAAATCGGTAGGAAAGAAACCCTACCAAGAGCAAACCTTAACCTTGCGCGTTCCTCTTGAGCTCGATGAAGACGATCTTGATCACAACAAGATGGAACGCCTTTCTTGATTGTGCTTGCTTGATGAAGTCTTGTGGATTGCTCCCCCATAATCCACCATAGGAGAGCTTCTTCTTCGGCACATCTTGAACTTGCACTTCATTTCTTCATGGCAAGCTTCAAGTATATGATCTCTTCGAGTTGGCTCATCTTGAACTTGCACTTCATTTCTTCATGGCAAGCTTCAAGCATATGATCTCGCTCTTCGAGTTGGCTCATCTTGAACTTGCACTTTATTTCTTCATCATGTAGATGTCTTGAAGTAACTTGAGGGCTCACTTCATCTTCATCTTCAAGACATACTTGACACTTGATATCCTTCATCAATTTCTTCTTATTGCAACCTTGAAGCCAACATATGGTTCAAGCATTGCCTATGGACAAATCCTACAAATACAACTCAATGTAAACATTAGTCCATAGGGATTGTCATTAATTACCAAAACCACACATGGGGGCTCCATGCACTTTCAAATACCTCATACCATTTATCAATACCACTTATTATTTAATATCACCAAGTAATTCCATGTGAGAGTAATTAGACCAGGGTCACAACTTCATATGAAAGTACTTGGGACAAGATTTAAATGAGAGCAAGCCTCTCATACAATTTACATGATAGTTTTGGACAATATCATTTGACTAAAATAGCCATACAGTCCTTTATTTAAACTAGGCCATGATCACTCAAAGTAACCCTGCCATATTTTTGCAGAACCAATTAGTGCAAGTGAAATGTGAGCTATGAGAGTTGAAATCAACTCAAAAGCATTTTTGGTTGATTTTTAATATTTGTTTGAAGTTGCAAAAGTCCCTGCTTTATTCTTTTTGTCCAATTTAATCTACAAAGAATCTCAAGGTGAGACCAGTGTAGTTGTGTAGATCTTTTTACTAGCTTTCCAAAGATATAAAATTCACCAAATTTGGTTGAGCCAAACTAATTCTATTCAATTTTGAAAACAGAGCCAGTATTGAAATTTGATTTAAACTGGAAAATCCAAATTGAATTAACGGGCTGGCGGGAACTAAACGGGACAAAATGGTTTAAACGGCGCAAGGCCAGCCCACCACGCATCCACACACGCGCGGGCTGTCTGACGGTGGGCTCCACCTGTCAGCCTCCTTTTAACACGCGAAGCGGTACGGGGGCTGCGGTGCGTTGGATTAGAACAGGATCGGACGGCTCTCGCACGTCGTCATCTCCGGCGAGATCGAGCTACTGGCGCGGCGAGGTAGGGGGTCCGGCGAGCTCACCGTGGCTCCAGCGAGGGTGGGCAGTGTGCTCGACGAAGTGGTGGACGACGGCGAACTCCCTGGTACCGGTGGCGTCTCCAATGGTGGCCGGAATCGTCGGCGAGCTTCCGCGGCGGCGCATGGCAGTGAGGTTGCAATTGGGTGGCTACGGCGACTAATCGAGGCAGAGGAGTAGCGGAGGAGGTCGAGGGAGGTGAGGTGAAGGCGATGGTGTGAAGAATTCGTCGGGTGGAAGCCTCCTTTTATAGGCGAGGGAGAGTGCTGAGGCGCGGCGGCAATGTCGACCACGGCGCGGGTTCTCCGGCGAGCTAGCGAGCTAGGCGTGGGCAGTGTCCTGTGCAGCGCATCCTGGCGGTCCTCTGGGTGGCGACAGATAGGCTAGGCGGTGCCCAATTTGGTCTGGTGCTCGCGGGTGCTGCGCGGCGACAGCGGGCTTCGGTCGCCTTCTCCGGCAACGGCGGGCGCGGGTCTGTGTCGTGCGAGTGTCTGGCGGCGTCGCGGTGTCACGGCGATGCTCAAGGAATAGAGAGGGGGGGCCAGAGGTGGTGCAGAGCGTCGAGGCGGCGCGTGGCCGTGGTGTGTTCGTGGGTGTGCACACGACGTCCTCGGCATGGTCTGGGCGCCATGGGCGCGCTCGTGTCTGGGGCTTGCAGGGTTTTTCCTCGACCAGGGCTAGGGTAGGCAGGTGCAGTGGGGTGAGGTGGTGCCATTTGGCAAGGGGGCCAGAGCTGGGGAAGAGAGGAGAGAGGGGGAGCACGGCATGGCCGGCATGGCTAGAGTTTGGCCATGGCCAGCTCTCCTCCTAGGGTTGCTATGCATAGCTGAGGGTGAGAGGGAACCAGGGGACAGGGTAGAGACAAGTGGTGAGAGGGTTTGGGCCAAACACTATTTAGAATAGTGTTTTTGATTTGAATTGGATTTGAAATCCCAAGTTTTTGTCAAATTTGAATGGTGCCACAAAATTTGAAAATTGTGAGAGGGATGGATTGGACTTGCTTCAGATGATCCACCTCACACATTGGTGGTGGTGGAATTTTAAAATAAAAAGAATAGCAACTTTTCAAAGTGGGAGTGATGTTGAAATTGTTAAAAAGTCCCAACTTTGCTTGAGCATAGTTTTTGATCCAAGATGAATCTGCAGTGGTGGTCTTTACCAAAGTTGTTCACCTTGATATGTACTTGGATGAGGTGCAAAGAGGTGACAAAGTTTGGTTGAGAAAACTCTTAATAAAGAGGCTCAAAGTAGGGATCAGATTACAAATGGCAGATTTGACCATTATTGTATGTGAGCAAAATTTGATTTCAAAGTTGCTTTGATTTGAGTTTCTTTGATTCCAAAAGTGTTTATAAGTGGTTAGTAATGTAATACAACTAATGGCACAAGCCAAAGTGGCCTAGGTTAAAGTTTTGCAAAATGTCCATAAGCACATGTGTGTGTTGAATTGGATTTTTCTTATTTTTCCATTTTGGTTCACTTGATCCAAATTGGGCATGGGTTAGGGTCTATTTACGGTTAGATTGAGATTGCTAAAGATTTCAAACCATTTGAGTAGGGTATGAAGGCATAGAGCAAGATTTGCTATTATGGCTAAGTGCCACATATGTCTCCATATCTAATTTTATTTTCTTTTTGTTTCACCAAGGACTTGGTTGGTAAGTGGTGGGTTGGTTTTGTTGAGGTATTCCAAACCATCTACACAAAGTAGATATGGCTTAGTTTATTATTTGCAATAATAACCATAGGCTTACTTAGGCCTTTTTCTTTTTAATTTAATTTCTTTTTATTTTGTTTTATCTTGGAGGGTAAAATGAAGAGTGAGGTTTAGGGTTTTGGAACATTGTAAAAGGGTACAAACACTCATCATGGCAATAACACAAAGATTAATTATGAGCACTATGCATAGCACATGATTTAATAAAAGTTTTTGTTGGTTCTCATTTTTGGAAAAAGGAAATTCATTTTCTTATTTGTTTGAAAATTTGGGATGTTACAAAGAGAGACCCTAGGACCGCCGCCTTTATTCAGGTCGGGCCCCCACGCCAGCGACCATCCCAGGCTGGCCATGGTTGCCGCCGGAGACACCAGGCAGATCGGGTAGTCCGGAGACACCGCACACACCTGGGCACCGCCGCAGCCAAACGCCAGCCGCCAAGAGGCGAGGAGAAGGGGACCTAGGGTTTCCCCCTGCAGCCCGCCCCCACCCCTCCTTCCGCTGCTAGCAGGGCACACCACCACCACGTCGTCTGTCATGCCGTCGCCGAGCCGAGGCCAGGCGCCTCCATCGAGGCCCCCGACGATAGGGACGCGCCCTGGCCCGAGGAAGACGCCCCGCGCCCGACCCCCACGCGATAGGGAACGAAGAAATCCTCGCCGGCGCCGGCCCGGCTTGCCTGACCGCGCCCCCTGGCAGCGGCGAGGGAGGGGAGGAATAGAGGGGAGAGGAGGGGCGGCGGCGCGGTGGAGATCCCCCTGGCCGCCGTGCGGGGGCGTCACGGGAGGGAGTTACGGGACGGGAGGGCTCTTATATGGTCATATGACCTCTAAACCACTTACCCCCTACTACTGCACAATTGAGCTTATCTAGCTAGCCTGTCAGGGTACTTGTGCTAACATTACTGAGCAGTTACATGTCCTTATCCTCAATTTACTGTCATGCCTTTTTTTTTCTCATGCCCATATGTATGGGTCTCCTTGGCCCATTTCTGGATATATGGCTCCATGTCTCCATACACTCCTAGTACCATTTCTAGTATCAAAGTTGAGGCACCATGCCCTAGTGACGAAAACCTCTTTTTACCAGCAACGGTATCGACCGGAGTGATATCAGCAGTGACGTCATCAATATGCTGACCAATCCTTTCACAAAATTATGAAACATAATTAAAATATAAGTTAAACACGATTTTTTTTGTGAAACATACCTCAATAACGTCATCAGTTTCACTCTTTACGAAACAATTTCATAATAGTACCCAGCATCTACCGTTGCCCATAAAAAAGGTAGAGGAGGTGGTCGCCGGCCACCTCCTCAAGCTCGCCGGCCACCTCCCGTCCGGTGACCCACCTTGTCAACCCTTGCTGCCACGATGAAGAACATGAAGAACACATCACGATGAGATCTATAAAAATGATCTAGATCTAGATCTTGGTTTATCTTTTCTCTAAATTTTAAAAATATACTGCTGGTGCACTAGGCTGGTGCGCCGGCGATAAATCGAGTTACCGCAGGCGCACAAGGAGGTGCGCCGGCCATAACGCGTTACCACCGGCCTGTTCTCACCGTTGCGCGCTGGTGCGCCGGCTGTAACCTTTTTTGGTGCGCCGGCGACAAGCCGTTTCCTAGTAGTGGTCTATCGAAAGTTCGAAACAGGTTTAGGAGCAGGACTCGCTGAAGCATAAAAATCTTCATTGATCATGATATGTCAATTTAAGGGAATTGAAAGAATGTTCAACTAATAGTAAAATAGAGTATCCGACCTTGGGAGGAATTCCACTATATAGTCTTTTTAGTTTTATTTATACTGCAGGATTGCCCCCCATCATTCCAGCTTTAACTGCCTATTCGGGTTCAGCAGTGGGTTGGGTTTCCAAAGGCGCTCTTCTCAGATAAAAACGGTTTTTCAAAACTTCTATCCATAGAGACTTTTGCTCCAACTAGATTGAGCACGAAATCCAAGAACCTTGAGTGACCACAAAGCCGAAGGACGAGAGCAAACGGATCGATCACTAGAGACAGCTTTGTTTCTTGATAACAAAGATAGCCTGCCTTAACTTGAATGTTGATACCGCAAACGACATAGCACTGCATGCAATTTCCTAGAGCGGATTTTCTTTTTCACAAACTTATGTTAATACGGAGAGAGTACTTCATTCTTGTTAAGCTTTCATTGTGCATTCATATTTAACTACTGTATTTGTTTTCGTCCCACAGAACAGGATTCCACTTGATTTTCAACAGTCTCACAAATTAATTTAGTCAATGAGCGCCTCCGCTTCGAACAGAGTACATGAGGACGAGGTTCAACTCGTCGTAGCTTAATTGGAGGCACGCTGCTCCTGTAGAATTTCTGAATGCCCAGAACGACTGTACGTGTGCCCCTTAATTGTTATGTGCTCGCATTTCTCCTCGACATCAAATCACCTGCAACCCTGTTGGACCCTTTTGCCTCTCTAGTCCTTTCAACCTCTTTATCCTGAACAGCCTGCAACTTTAGTGGCTGAACATCTCTCAGATGCACGGCCGTTTGCCCAGTACGAAAAGTGGAAAAAGAATTCCCTCAAACTCGTGTGTTTGTTGTTAGCTAATCCCTCCTAAAGTTATGACACCAAATTAATAATACGTATTAGTTTTGTCTTGAAATTGTTTCAATTCCTACCAGTTTGGCATCGTATATATGTGTATACTCATCTATTATATATTAAAAGCAAAATATGGTTGTTTAAAATAGAGACACGAGATTAATCCACATCATTAGAATTATTTTGACTGTTAGATCTGTAATTTAATGGTCAAGATTTAAAGATTTTACGTAACATGTACCGGCACATATTTTGGAAACATACCCTGACATGTCATGTTTGACATGTACTCCGTACATGCACCAGAAAATCTTAAAACAGATGGCGTGCAAAATAAGAATATGTACATGCCATAAATGGAGACCGAACTTATTTCGATGCATCACTTGAATAGTATGTGCCAAATACATATAAAAAAGAAGCGTGCAATTGGTTTCATGGATTGACACGGGGGCCTACTCAAACTAAGTTTGATCCATAGCCCAAAAGAAAAAAAATCGATGACGTATATGCGCTCGGTTTGGATTGTGACTACAACCAAATTAAAACATAATTCCTCTGTTCATAAGAACATGTTAAAGATTTGTATATATATTTGGATATATCTATATACCAAAATGTATCTATGTATATAAAAAATTGTATAAATTTGAGACATCAATCAAACTTGATCATGTAGAATCGGGCCGGATACGGAGATCTACATAGACACGTGCTGAAAAAAGATTTGACGATCCGATGTTCAGATTTCTAAACAGTTTAGATTTGTTTTTCCATAAAATATTTTTTGAGGCACCAGAATAATTTACATGTGCTTAAAAAATTATAAACCGGTAAAATTAATCTGAACGTATGAGATTAAAAAATAAAAAAATTACGTACAATATTGTACATGTACAAAAGTAAATTGATAGCACGTAAACTTAGATGGATACACACGTTCTTTAGGAATAAGAGTACATGACAAACCCGGCAGATTGGTTTCTTGCCAAATTTTGATTCCTAAAACAATTGAACCGGTTCCCGGGTCATGTACGAGAATGGACCTACCTGGCTACACGTAATTAAAAAAATACCATGTAAAGAGATATCGATGTTCAAAAATATATTTCCTAAGATATTTTGCGTTATCCAAAAGTTGGGGACTTCTTGCCACTATACCCAAATGACCTTAACGGATCAATTTCTATAGGTGAGTCTCGAACTCGGACCGAAACATTCTAATTTGCCGATGAAGAGTTCTATCTTGAAGAGGTTTCTAAATTTTCTAAAAATGTAACCATGGATATATAAATTGGCTATCAATATAGAGAAATATATAAGTTTAGCTCAGGTTCTTTCCTACTTCTATTTGTGTTTATTACTTTCAAGTTAAGATAATATTCGTATATAAAACAATTCACCAATTGCAACTTTGAGTACGCATTCATATTTAGATTATACCATATTTTAGAAGAGTGGCATGTATTTTAAATGGGTATAGAAAATGAGTCGAAGAAAATTCCACACAGAGCAATAAAATTTCTCATTAATTAGTTATCCTACCTATCAAAAAGGGATAAGTTATTCTCTACTAATTACATCATAACAAATTACTTTACTATTCTATTTAGAAAATCATTCCACGTTAAAGATGGTACATATAACATACTTATTTTTCACCCAAACACTACAACAATGCCCTCGCATTTGCGAGGACCACCTTGCTAGTTTCTATAAAGCTGGTTAAATTCAGATATGATTTACTTAGGAGAAAGCTAGAAATAGACTTATTCGCGGACAGAGGGAATAATCCTACTACACAACGTAAGTTTAACCAATTTGTAAGAGACAATATAAACTTCTAGGATAACAAATCTATGATAACTAAATAGTTTATTCCCACTCACTACGGGAACCAGTCAAGGTGCCGACGGCTAGATCCTGTGCCGACGGCAAAATATCGTGGCCGTCGGCATAGGACTCGTTCTGGCCAGGCCAGCAGGTCAGTCGTCGGCACAGGTAAACCGTCGGCACATGAAGGTCTGTGCCGACGGCAGCCTCTCCGCCGTGACGGCGAGCTAACAGCGTCAGGCCTGTGCCGACGGTAAAGCCGTCGGTATATATTTCAGCCCTGTGCCGACGGCAAAGCCGTCGGCATAGCTATTTTCCATTTTACCACATTAATTTTCAAAAAATCATAACTAAATCATTATAATTCAGAAAAGTACAAATATATATCAAAATTTTCAGAAAAATAAGTTCTATCTAGGAAAAATATCAAACTTGGAATATTTAAAATATCTCAAAGAACTTTCTCAAAAATGAGCTATCATATCCGATGTTTTATGGCTTTCACACAGAACAACCAATGTTATGGATAGAATCGCGGCATAGTTTGTGATAATGTGCCCATATTATGCACACATGTGCATCTTGGGATGTCTTACGATGTTGCAGGAGGAAGTTTTCCATTTCATTGCACGAAAAAAACCATTTTCCATTTTTGAGGTGTCGAAAAGGGGTGTTTTGTGAAGCAACCACCAAATTAAAATTTCACATTGGTACCAACACATTTTTCAAAAATAATAGACCACATAAGATGGACAATTTCTTAACCGGTGTATCTGGAATCTTTCCATCCACCCCTCATGAAAAAGACAAATTCCTGCCGTATCGGTAGGAGGCCAACCAGATTTGAACTACATGTACATGATATAATGCTTAAGATTTTTTGTTAAAATCATTTTTAGATTCACAACATGCTATTTCATCAGAGATCCAGTGCAAGTTTGGCGAGCCTCAGCCCCGGGCAAAGGATCTTCATGCCCGCCGTTTTGAATATAGTTTGAAACGGGCATAAAAAATTCGAAAACGATCCGAACAATGTGAAACCTTCGCGTGGTGTCATATTATGTGTCATAGTTGCAAGAAAAAATATTAAAGTTGGAAAATTGCGAACATCACAAAAAATCCTTCACAAAATGAGCTATCATGTTCGAGGTTTCATGACATTTAGGACAAACGACCAATGTTATGGATAGAATCGCGGCATAGTTTGTGATAATGTGCCCATATTGTGCACACATGTGCATATTTAGATGTCTTACGATATTGCAGGAGGAAGTTTTCCATTTCATCGCACGAAAAAACCATTTTCCGTTTTTGAGGTGCCGAAAACGGGGTGTTTTGTGAAACAACCACCAAATTAAAGATTCACATTGGTACCAACACATTTTTCAAAAATACTAGACCAACTAAGACGGAAAATTTCTCAATATGTGTATCTGGAACCTTTCCGTCCACCCCTCATGAAAAAGACAAATTCCTGCCGAATCGGTAGGAGGCCGACCAGATTTGAACTATAGGTACATGATATATTGCTCAAGATTTTTTGTAAAAATTATTTTTAGATTCACAACATGCTATTTCATCAGAGATCCAGTGCAAGTTTAGCGAGCCTCAACCCCGGGCAAAGGATCTTCATGCCCGCCGTTTTGAATATAGTTTGAAACGGGCATAAAAATTTCAAAAATGATCCAAACAATGTGAAACCTTCGCGTGTTGTCATATTATATGTCATAGTTGCAAGGAAAAATATTAAAGTTGGAAAATTGCGAACATCACAAAAAATCCTTCACAAAATGAGCTATCATGTTCGAGGTTTCATGACATTTAGGTCAAACGACCAATGTTATGGATAGAATCGCTGCATAGTTTTTGATAATGTGCCTATATTATGCACACATGCGTATCTTGAGATTCACAAAATGATCTATCATGTTCGAGGTTTCATGACATTTAGGTCAAACGACCAATATTATGGATAGAATCGCTGCATAGTTTGTGATAATGTGCCTATATTATACACACATGCGTATCTTGAGATGTATTACGATGTTTGAAAGATCGAGATGTCGCCTAGAGGGGGGGTGAATAGGCAATTAAAACTCTTACGAATTTGTCTTGTATGAATGCGGAATTAAACTATCGTTTAGTTTACAAGCACAAACCCTAGATATGCTAAGCTCAACTAAGTGTAACAATAACAACTAGAGCTAAGCAAGATACGCACAAGATATATGTAGCACAAGTGATAGCAAGATATATGTACTTCAAGCACGATGGCTATCACAAGGAAAGAGAGCTCGGGTATAGAAATAACCGAGGCACGCAGAGACGAGGATGTATTCCCGTGTTCCCTTCCTTTGCAAGAAGGTACGTCACGTTTGGAGGAGTGGAGGTCCACGAAGGATTCCCCGCGCCACGAAGGCTCACCCTATTCTCCGAACCACACCCACGAAGGATAATGGCCCTTTCCTTATGGTTAGCTTTTCCTCCGCTCCGGAGATGTCAAGCTCCACAACCACTTCACAAGCTCCACGAAGGAGAAGCCCGGGCCTATCTTCTTGAAGAGATCACCGGAGCACCAATCACCAAGCCAACTACGAGGTCACCCTCCAAGAGTAACAAGCTCACGGTCTCTCACTCGAACTAATCGTGGTGGAGAGCTCAACACTATGCAATGATGCAAAGCAAGAACACTAGAGGTGTTCAAGTCCTTCACTCTCAAATCCCACCCAAACAACAAATGCTAGGATGAGATTGGAGAGGAAGAACAATGGGGAAAGTCAACAAAAGACTCCAAGATCTAGATCCCAAGAGTTCTCCTCACTTAGAGAAGAAATTGTTTGGTGGAAGTGTAGATCTAGATCTCCTCTCTTAGATCCCCCAAGAATGAGCAAGAATCATGGGGGGAACAAGAGAGAGAGCAACTTCTTCAAATGCAACAATGGAGGTGAGAGAAAGGGAAGAAGTAGTTTGCTCAAGGTGGAAGAAGAGCTATTTATAGCATGGGAGCAAATAAAACTGTTGGGGGGAAAAGACAGAAAAAACGGGCATAAAAACTGGCCAGAAAAACGGCCCAGCCGGCTGCCAGGCCGGCCGACCGGATTTGGCGCTGATGAGGCCGGTGGCCCATCCGGTCGGACTGGCCCAGCAATCGGGCGAGGCAGCGTGCGCGCTGGGCGGTGGAAAGGCAAGGGGCGCGCGGGGCAGGTGGGCCGCGCGGTGGCTTTGAAGCCCAGCCGGCGGGGAGGCCGGTCCGGCGGGGCCAGCGCCGGGCGGGCCGGTCGGTGACCGGCACTGGGCCGGATGGGGCGGCCATGCCCACGGGACTCCGCCCGGATGGCACAGGTGCCCAGGCCGGTTTCGACCGGGTGGGCCGGTGCCAGGCCCGGTCCGGCCGGCTGGCTCCTTCCCCCTTTTTCTTTTTCTTATTTTTCTTCTTTTCTCCCTTTTCCTTTTTCTTTAATAACTAATGCTCCCGAACTCCAATTCGCATGAAACCAATTTTGTTGGAAAGATAACGACGAATAGAACCCCAACTATGGAGACTCCTCACAGGACATTTTTAGATGATTTTAGAGAGGGAGTCTCCCACCGTCAAGAAATGGTGAAGACGTCCAAACTCGAAAACGCAATAGAAAATGCATGCGGATTCCGTTTTCGATGAACTTGGGCTTGTTGTAAAGCTAGCAACAAGCTCAAGAACCTCACACAGATAAACACCAAGAAGCAATAAGGATATGCAAAGTATGCAAAGGATTGAGCTCCCTAAGACGATGTGATCAAGTTACCCAACCGAAAGCCCCTCTTAATAGTGCGGCTATGTATCCTATAATCCGGTCTCCCATCAACCACCTTGAGACCGGTAAAAGGAAAACCTATCAAGGTTATACCTTTGCCTTGCACATCCCGCTTGATCTTGATGATAACTCTTCAAGCTCTACACAAGCCGGAATGCCTCACTTGATCAATGTTGCTTTGTGAAGACTCACAAATGCTCCCCCATACACTATAATGGGAAAGCTCCATTGATGCACATCTTCACATGCCCATTATCACCAAATGGACGGCAAGCTTCAAGCATGTGATCCACTCAAGATGTTCATCTTGAACTTGCCCAACTCAACCTTGTATCTTCTCATACTCACATAAGATAGAGCATGGCTAATATTGAGTTCCACATAAGAACTCCATCTTCATTTCTTCTTCTTGATCATATCACATATATATCCTCATACCGATGATCTTGATGCCAATACACAAGATATACCTTTATCTTCATGGCATCCATACTTGAATCCAACACATGGAGTACAAGTAGTACCTATGGAATATTCCTTCATATAAACTCAATGAAAACATTAGTCCATAGGGGTTGTCATTAATTACCAAAACCACACATAGGGCCAATGTACCCTTACAATGTTGCATGAGGAAATTTTCCTTTTCATCGCGAAAAAGCCATTTTCCGTTTTTGAGGTGCCGAAAACAGGATGTTTTGTGAGCCAACCACCAAATGAAAGTTTCACATTGGTACCAACACATTTTTAGAAAATACTAGACCACCTAAGATGGAAAATTTCCCAACCGGTGTATCTGGAACTTTTCCGTCCATCCCTCATGAAAAAAACAAATTCCTGCCAAATCGGTAGGAGGCCGGCCAGATTTGAAATACTGGTACATGATCTAATGCTCATGAATTTTTGGAAATAATATTTTTAGATTCAAAATATGATATAGATGTCATATTTGGATTCCTCTCATTTTTCTAATCGATTTAGACATATTATTTGTCAAATTTTGATTAACAGATTTAAAGATATTAATTATTCCATATTAAGTAAAAAAGAAAAAAATAAATTATTTTATTGTCCATTTGAATTCAAGATTAATATACTTATTCTTGTAGTTTATGTAGGTAACTGTTTGGAATTCAAAAAAAATGATGTGCAACATCAAGTAATAAGGGTTAATAGTATTGATATGGTATTATTGTCAACAAGGTGTCATTTCTTTCATGGAATCTAGTCTAAATGGAACCAAGAAGTTAAGCGTGCTAGGGGGTGGAGTAGTGTGAGGATGGGTGACTGACCGGGAAGTTTGACCATGAGTGGAATTTGACGTAATATTAAGTGTAGTTAGAGTTAAAATGGTGCATGTGAGAGATTAAAAAAATTGGGATAAAAAAATTTGAAATTCTTTTTTTTTTGAAAAAATTCGAGCCAGAATTACCAAACGCGTTATTTCTATGCCGACGGCAATTGCCGTCGGCACAGGATGCTGTGCCGATGGCAACTTTTCCTGTGCCGAGGCGTTATTGTGCCGATGGCTGCCGTCGGCACAAGCCTGTGCCGAAGGCAAGGCAAGCTGTGCCGCCGGCCGTCGGCACCTTGACTGGTTCCCGTAGTGACTAACCTATTTCTCTTGACATGCAAGCTATCCGCCTGGGCAAGCATCTCCAAACAATCATAGCGTGCCATCTCAGCATGATTATTTGAACCCCGTAGATCTGTATGAACACGACCAGCCATGCATGCTACAAGTCTACAACCGGTTAAAAAAGAGTCCCTGTTCATCTGCCGCAAAATCCAACAAACGGATCGTATTCTCTCCCCGTCTAAATTGATTACCAATGCACCATTAATTTCCACCAACTTTTGCAATCACTTCGCCTCACATTAGACTATCCACAATGGGAGTATCATAGGTAGTATCATGCATTCCATGAATGCAAAATGCTGATGTGGCAGTGCAATTAAGGATGAAAGAGAGGGTACTAGTATCATAGGTAGATACTGTATCATAGCACATACTACTAGAAAAATTAATGTGAAGTAAATCTTGTACATATATTTGCATTGAGATTCTACAAAACAATTAATATATAGAGACTATGATACTAGTATATGATACCATGCATTGTGGAGATAGTAACATGTAGTAGTATCATAGGCATGATACTTCTATATGATACTATGCATTGTGACTAGTCTTAACAAGGCAGCTTCGACCTCCTCATCCTCCTTCAATTTCCTTTCAACTGACTAACTAATCTGTTAATATTCTGCCCGATGTACCTAACCTGTCTTTTCCATTTCCTCTCCACACTACCGATCCCTCTTTCACCTCCAACCAGAAGGAGCGCTACCTCCATGGCTCTCCGCCAGGCGGCCAAGGATTCAATCGTTGGCTATAGCTCTTGATGTCATGTTACCCGTAAAAAAAAGACATCAAGAGGATGCACAGCTTGCACGTATGGAGTCCTGTGGCACTGTCTATTGATTCCCAATCTTCATCTTTCTCTTTGAAGCTTGAACCAATTTCTGGCAAGAGTTGACACCCGCGTCATCTAATTTTGATTCTGTCTCTCTCTCTCTATATATATATCTATCTAAATATGTTCTTATGATTTTTGATGAGTTTTTTCTCCGTATCCACTTTGTAGGAAATGCATTGCGTCTGCAGTAATGTGATACCTTCTCGCTCGCCCCTCAAAATCAATGAACATCTCGTGGTCAAGAAAAGCAATATTTATAGATTCAGTGGATTCCCCTATAATGGGTTAAGATGTTATTGTCAATCACTGCTTGATCTGTGCTCACCTTTTATTTCAGATTTTTCACAAGGCCTTCGATGCTTCTCCGTCCAACACGCTCGGCGTAAGAGCAGCTGAAGTGCTTGATGAAATGTGCGTGAGGCCTAGAAATTATGCAATTGGTCAGATTTGGGTATGCAAGTATTGAGATACTTTTTTATTATTGGTTCTGGGATCCATTTTTCTGGCAGTGGTTATTCTCACTATCAAATGATGGAAGTTTATCTCCTTTAGAATCAAAAGGGAAGTATGTTGTAGCGCACTACTTCCTTGATTCAGATGCACTATCAGTTGTCTCAGATTACAAACTCCCGCGTCACGCAGGAAGGATGGAATTCCAGATGAACTGATTAGTTCATCGGAAGGGAGGGAGATGAGAGTCGAGCCACTCGGGCTGTTACAAGATGATACTCAATCCTTCATTCCGATCACTCCAGAGGCGTGTCTACTTGTCCCTCATTGGCTTGTCCTCGCCAGCCTTCCTTCCCAGGTCTTGGGCTTGCTTAGTCTTGCGAGATGGGCCGCCTTGATCTCCTGGCGCCTGCTGGGCCTTCTCGCCACCTTGACAGCATCAGGTAAGGATAGGGTCGTGACAATGCCCTTTCCTTCGGTAACAGCTTGCCCCCAAGCTGTTGCTTCTGTGAATGCTTCAACCACCGCATACAGATGTTACCAGGTGGCGCAAGAGAGCGGTAGACCAATCCATTGTATCTTGATTTGTGGCACCATCTTCCGTCCCCGGTGGATGAAGCGTTCCTCCAGGACTGCACCAGGGCACACTGCAGATTCATCAGTAACACAGTGAATTGGTAGATCGGTGCTTACCAAGCGCCTGTTTCAGCTGAGATACATGGATCACAGGACGGATACGAGCATCAAGTGGAAGCTGGAGCTTATACGCCACTGATCCAACGCGTTTGATGATTTTGTATGGCCCAAAGAAACAGAAGCCTAGTTTATGTGAAGAGCGTTGTGCCACTAAGATTTGAATGTATGGCTGCAGCTTAAGGTAAACATAGTCCCCCACCAGGAACTGTCGTTCCAACCTTTTCTTATCAGCATGTGCACACATTCGGCGTTGCGCACGCTCCAGGTGCTTCCTGAACAATGGTAGCATCGCTTTGCGGGTGTGCAACCAATGTTCCACTTCCGTCACAGCTGGCAGGAGAGTATTTTGAATGCCAAAATTGCGAGGTTTGTGACCGTAGAGCACCTCAAAAGGCGATCGTCCCAGAGCTGAGTGGAAATTGGTGTTATTCAGCTTGCGGCAACCAAGCTGACCACTTGTGAGGGTTTGCGTGCACCAGACATCGCAGGTAAGTTTCCAAGCATTGATTAAGTCTCTCGGTCTATCCATCTGTTTGGGGGTGGTACGAGGAGCTTAAGTTCAAAGTGGTGTCTGCTAGTTTGAAGAGTTGTCGCCAGAATTTGCTAGTGAACACCTTGTACCTGTCGGAGATGATGACTTGGGGCATTCCATGGAGTTTATAGATGTTGTCCAAGAATAAACGAGCAATGGACACCGCTGAGTAGGGATGTTTCAATGGAATGAAGTGGCCATACTTTGTCAGCTTGTCTATGACAACCATAATTGTGTCATAGTGGTATGAGCGAGGAAGTCCTTCGATGAAATCGAGACTAATGGTGTGCCAAGCTTCAAGAGGAATGGGTAATGGTTTGAGTAACCCAGGCAGCTTAAAGTGTTCACTTTTTTCTTGTTGGCATATTGTACATCTCTGGACAAATGCTTCTATGTCTTTCCTCATGAGTGGCCACGCAAAGAGCTGCTTCACTTTTTGATAAGTCACCGGGTTTCCTGAGTGTCATCCCAACCCACTACTATGCAGTGCTTGGAGTACTGCATCTTGACCTTCTTTATGAGACCCAAGCCACACTCTGCCCTTATATCGAATGATCCCATCTGTGACTGTATAGCCTTTACTGTTAGAACCAGTAATGCTTAGTTCTGATAGCAGTTTTACAGTGTGCTCGTCTTTCATGTACCCTTCTACCACAATCTCCATCCAGCACGGTGTCACGGCCGACATGGCAGCGCAAGTTTCCTCATTTGGACGCCTGGAGAGCGCATCAGCTGCACGGTTTTCTGTCCTTTGCTTGTACACAACTTTGAATTGAAAACCCATAAGCTTGAAATGGGCTTTCTGTTGAATTGCAGTTGATATTCGGTGATCTGTCAGATGTATCAGGCTACGCTGGTCGGTTAGTATGATGAATTGTTTGTGTTGAAGGTAGGATCTCCAACGGTCTATGGCTAGCAAGATTGCTAGACATTCTTTGTCATATGTGGATAGTGACTGGTTTTTAGGTCCAAGGGATTTACTGAGGAACGCAATGGGATGACCACGCTGCATGAGAACTGCACCCACACCCTTGTCACATGCGTCAGTTTCGAGAACAAATTCTTGCTCGAAGTCTAGCAGTGCCAGCACAGGCGCTTCGCTGACTGTTGTCTTGAGAGCTTGGAATGCTTCTTGTTCATACGTCGTCCATATGTACTTCACCATCTTCTTCAGTATATTGGTTAAATGCATGCTAGCTAATTGCGCCAAATCCTCTTATGAATTTACGGTAGTAGCCTCCAAGCCCCAGAGACCCCACGGAGCTGCTTTGTGTTAGTTTGCCTAGGCCATTGTTGGACAGCTACAATTTTGGCTGGATCGGTAGCTACTCCGTTTTGACTGATTATGTGACCCAGATACTAAGGATTTCTGAGCGAAGTGCATTTGCTCCGTTTGACGTATAGTCTATTGGCTGACAGAATCTGGAATACCTCTGTCAGGTGTTGAGCATGTTCTGAAAAGCTCTTGCTGTATATGAGGATGTCGTTGACAAATACTAACACAGACTTGTGGATTTGTCCAGCAAAGACTTGGTTCATCGCAGACTGGAAGGTTCCAGGAGCAGTTGATAGGCCAAAGGGCATGACACGGAATTAAAAATGTCCATTGTGTGTGCGAAATGCCGATTTGGGTTCATCCTCTTCGGCCAACCGTATCAGGTGATAGCCCGAGCGCAGGTCAAGCTTGGTGAGGTAACAAGCTCCTGCTAGCTCATCCAATAGCTCCTCAACAACTGGCATAGGATACTTATCCGGCACAGTGACTACATTCAAATGTCTATAGTTGACACAAAAGCGCCAACACCCATCTTTTTTCTTTACCAGCAGCACTGGCGATGCAAAAGGACTGTGGCTAGGTTTAATTATCCCCTTTTTCAGCATCTCAGTGATTTGTTTCTCGATCTCATCTTTCTGTTGGGGTGTGTATCAGTAAGGTCTGACACTAACCGGTTTGACTCCAGGCAGTAACTTGATATGGTGGTCATAGTCCCTGTGTGGTGGCAATTCTTGTGGCTCACCAAAGCATTTTTCGAAGTCTTGAAGCACAGTAGCGATGACTTCAGGGGGATCAGATGTTGCATGTTCCTGTTGGACGGGACACAATTGTATGATCTGTGCTACTTCATCCGTGCGCAGAATCTTGTGCAGTTGGGGACCTGATATCTGTGTACACTAGTCAGTCCTGTTCTTGATCCCCCGGAGAGTTATGCATTTGCCATTGTGATGGAACCGGATGGTCTTCTTTTCCCATCCCACCCACATATCTCCACATGATTCTAACCAGTCCATACCCAAAATCATGTCGTAGCCCTTCAGATCGAATACACGTAATGTCGATGAGAAAACATTGCCTTGGCATTGCCACACCACTTGCTCCACCGCAGTGTCACAGCTCAGTTTTGCCCCGTTCGCCACCACCACATGACTTTATCCATTGGTGTTTGTTTCAGTTTCAGCTCATCAACTGCTTGTGCGGAGATAAAGTTGCCGGAGCTTCCAGAGTCAACTAGTACCAGGATTTGCTTGTCGTTGATACTTGCTGGCAATCTGATCATTTTTCTTGCCGCCGTGCCAGCTGTGGCACAATAGGAGATCTTCATGAAAGTTTCCTCCTTGCTTGACTCTGTGCTTTTCTCGCCATCTGATGCAGACTACAACTGCAATACATCCCATAGCTCTTCTACCACATTCAGTGCAACTGTTTTTGAACACTTGTGCCCGGGCTGGAATTTATCACCGCATTTGAAGCATTCGCCTCGAGCTCTACGTTGTGCCTTGAGTGCTCTGATCTGATCTGACCAGGGGGGTTTATCCTATGTTTTCTTCTACTCATCACCAGGCTGGAATAGGATGCCCTTAGTTGCTAGCCCATTTCTGAAGAGTGATCTTGTGTATTCATGTTTGTATCTGCCATCGTTAGCTTGGCGTGCTCCTTTCGTCATCTCTTCATGTGTTTCAGCAAGAGATTACGCAGCAACAACTGTTCAAGGACAGTGTAACCGAATAGCTTTCTGAATTTCAAGTTTCAATCCAGCTACAAACTTAGTTACAAAGAAGGCTTCATCATAATATTTGTTGTGCAATAACACTTTGTGTCTAAGACTTTCGAAAACCTGATAATATGCTTCAACTGTGACTTTTTGTTTCCACCCCTCCAGTGCCTCTAAGTGCTTGATGTGTTTGTTTTTCCCAAACTTAGTGTGAACAGCTTCTACGAGTTCTTCCCATGTTTGTATTTTATTTACCTCTTCATAATTTGTAAGCCATAGAGCAGCATTGCCATGAAAGTGCATAGTGGCAAAACTAGCCCGAGTATTCCTATCGACCTCATATGTGGTGAAGTATTTTTCACAAACAGTTTTCCACCATTTTGGGTTTTCACCATCAAAACGAGGAAAATCAGTTTTAGGCATGCATGCGAGAATAATTCCTATCTCTGTGTGTGGTATGATTAGTGTAGCCACTATCATCAAAAGGGCTATTTCTATCTTTGCCCGAATGATCACCTATCTCAAACTGAACGGCAGAGTGTTGGAATTTTTTCGTACCCTTGACCAGGGCGTGAAACGGTGCACGAATGGCATCCGAGTCAGGACCCTGGATGTTGTTGCGCAGACGGTGCCCATCGGGCCGAGGCGTTTGATCCTCATCAGGAGATCGCATCGCCTCCAATGCTATGACATGGCTCGTCACCTCGTCGATCAACTTCTGGATGGTGGTGATCGAGGTGTCGACCTGCGGCATCCACCCCAACAAGTTGTGCAGGGTCTCGTTCATGGCCTTGATGGAATCCGCCACGAGCGCGCCCTGGGCTTTGACCTCGTCGAGGTCCTTCTCCATGGTTATTGCGCCCGCTTGTTCCCACGCCGCTGCACCCGGAGCTAGGGTCAACCGTCGCCGCTGATGCACGCCGCCGAAGGCACACGGAATCACCGTCGAGCCAGGATTTGACACCCACAGAAGGGTCGTGGGAAACTGCTCTTCCGTCGTGAGTATGTGCCCGATCAGTATACCGCCGCCAACGCCACCATAGCCACCCTGATGTGTGTGACTGCTCCGCCGCCGCGAGCTCGGAAACGGGAGTGGGATTTGATGAGAGAACCCACCCGTTCACGATCCGCAACTCGGTTCACCTCTGCGCCTGGTAGGGAAGCGCCTAGGGTTTCAGATTGGGACTGAATTGGCCACGTGATCGAAGATTTTGGGGTTTTTTTTTGTGGAGAATTTTTCTGGAGATCTAGATGAAAAGCGCATCGCAGGATGACGGCTCTGATGCCATATGTAGCGCACTACTTCCTTGATTCAGATGCACTATCAGTTGTCTCAGATTACAAACTCCTGCGTCATGCAGGATGGAATTCCAGATGAACTGATCAATTCATCGGAAGGGAGGGAGAGGAGAGTCGAGCCACTCGGGCTGTTACAAGATGATAATAAATCCTTCATTCCAATCACTCCAGAGGTGTGTCTACTTGTCCCTCGTTGGCTTGTCCTTGCCAGCGTTCCTTCACAGGTCTTGGGCATGCTTAGTCTTGCGAGATGGGCCGCCTTGATCTCCTGGCGCCCGGTGGCCCTTCTTGCCACCTTGACAGCATCAGGTAAGGCAGGGTCGTGACATATGTTTTTCATCATCAGTCACCATGTTGACTGATATTTGATGGTCAGTCGGTTACACTGATGAGAACCTGTTGTGTGTGAGCAATTCATACAGAAATTATTGGCTGCACAGGGCTTCCACGTAGTCTAATTTCTCAACTCATTTTTTAATCGTACATGTAACTGTAAGAAGTAGGGCTCCAAGTTGAAGGTTCTGTATCTTATCAAATGCAAATATGTTCTTCAGATTATATAAGTATATTTTTTGCCAGATGAGGTATATCCTATCTACAATTCTACAAACGGCAAACAAATATATCAGAACATCTTCTACCTGCCAATTTAAATGCATCTTAAAATAGATGCATGTTTTTCCTTCCAGAAGTTTCTTGCCATATGCTTTTAGGTATGTATATCTTCCGTACATTCTTTAAGAAATCTCCCGATAAATCTCTTATTCTATTGGACGTGGAGGTTTTTTGAGGTGCCAGTCCATCCGATAGGACTGTTGCTTGCTGATATTTGTCATATATAATAGCAAACAACGAAACACATGCCAATGTTTATATTTTCTCGCGGCAACACAATATTCATTATTTCACCATGTTCATCATTTATCATGATAAGTTGCATATCATGTAAGCTATTGATCTATCACACTTTGTCATCCACAACCAGTAATCTTTTTTTTCTTCTAAACATCGCCGTAATTGTGATTCATATTCTACATAGTTTGATGATCTATAGATGATGACCTTCTAAAGTCTATTACTTGGGGATATAAATTGCATCAACAACTGATCTGTATACACTATTTTGGAATTATTCTATTACTTGCATCCTTCCATTAGAGTGGTCTTACTTTTTGCCCAACAAAATTGTCAACTTGAGTTAAAGTATGCAATAACAATGGAAGCTGAGCGCACTCATGTTCTGAGTTATATGTAAAACAAGTACTTACATTATAGTTCACGACTTGAGTACGTTTATCTTTGAGGCTGCAAGACCCATTCATTTTCCTTAGCAATTTCTCTTGCTTTTCATTCTTCTTTTAATTGTGTTTTTTTAAAGGGATTTGGCATACTGATGTTCCGCAACAACGTGCGGGGTATCATCTAGTATACTATAAAAATACATTCTAGGGTAAATGTATTGCTGCTGATTTGATACAGTAGATGTTCATATTTTTATCTATATTGTTGCTCGAAGTTATATGACGTTGACTTTTAACAAAAATATACGCCTTGTTTTATGGAATGAAGGGAAGAATTCGGAGTGGAGATTTTTTTTTCTCCCGAGCATTAATGGTCGCGCTAGTTTTGAAAAATAAAAAATAATATTTACAAGTTTCAAGAAAAAAAAATTTATGTACCTAATGATGTATCCCACAAATGTGCAGAATATGAATTACAAATACCTTATATTTTAATCTACACAAAAATGACAAACATGTGGATGTGAGTATGCATATTTTCAAATCTATCAACTTCATAAGATTGTGTCATTTAAAATTTTATTAGTTTTTTATCTGTGTAGCTCACAATACAAACAATTTCGCACTGCAATTTTGCATGCTTCTAGGTTACATCACTGACTATGTCTGGATTTTTTTTCAAATATTTTAAAAGCTCTAAAATATGAGTTTCATTTTTTTTTTAAAATATTACTAGCTGGTGCTCAGGAGCCAAATAGACTTTTTGAGTGTAAAAATCAGAAGTCAATTATGCTATCTCATGCACTATCAATGATATTGTAACATGAAGGATCTCCTGAATATCGGCAATGCTTTTGAATGAACTTACACGGTCCACGTACATTCTTGCGTTCTCGAGAACGTACGAGCTTGCTTTCTCGCAGCAATGCATGGATGAAAGTTGCTACCCATCTTGGGTCGATGTAAATAGTGGTAGCTGCATGCATGAAGCTTGTGAGCTGAGTTGACGTGAGATCGAGACTGCGTGAGGTCATGCTTTTTTTTTACACTAGCAAGGTGGCCCTTGCATTTGCGAGGGCATCATCTTTAACAGGTTAAATCTCTTGATGGTATATATATGGTGTCATAGATAACATAAATTTCAAAATTTCCTAAAAAGTTATATGAGTTAAAACATCACATTTGTTATTTTTTTTTGAATAACTTTAATTTGTGAAGAATAGTTACTGTGACATTTCAAAGAACACCATGTCACATATTCTATAATTTATATTTAATTTGTTGACTCGATATTGTAGGTGTAAGCTTGCATTAGTGGATTTTTATCGTGACAATCCATCATATTGTTATTTCTACTCTTACACTTACATCATTATCCTCTCTAATAATAGACCGACGAACTACCTCCATGTACATATTGTTCTGACCCTCTTTTCTATTTAGTCCAACTATGCTAGCGGATTACTTATGTGTCACTGAGTTTGATTCCAAATAAGAACTCCAATGTTGTTGACATGATCTTTCTAAAACTAACTCTTAAGGTACAATGGAGCAATCTTGTCCTAATTATGTATCCTTAGGCCAATGTGCAAATTTTGATAAAACCACTTAAATCCATGCAAAAAAGTATTAAAATTAGAATAAATTAGCAATACGAATATAATTGTTGTTTATTTACTGCGTCATACCCTCTCACCCAGAGTCCGAATTAGTACAACCATAAAGGTGTGTCAACGCAGTTAGAAGTGGGACAAGTCTATCTTGAAATTACCATTTGTAAAATTTTCGTACATAAACGTAGTCAAACATGGCGGTGAGCTTTAAATCTAAATTATATAATAATGTATTTCTAATCATCTATATGGATTTTTCTAACATGTTTCTTCAAAACGTATCACTATATCGAAAATAATTTGTCTAGCATGGAGCTTATTCGCTCCTCGGAACCAATTACACCCTTTTATCATAATAACTAATTTAGAATGTATTGGGATAGACCCGATGGCATGTATGTGTGTGAAGAACACATGTTAGCATGTGGTCACCATGAGTGTATAAAATTAGAGCAATGACCGACCGTATTACCTACAACTGAAGTTGTGGAGAAAGACTTGGTATCCAATTATCGAGCAAAAGAATTGTGGATCAAGATGTGAGCTCAATATTTTTGGATAATCTTTTTTTATATCATACATACATGTGCTCTACTTTGTACTACCTCCGTTCAGAAAAGGATGTCGCAATTTTTTCGAAATTTGGATGTATCTCTAAGTGTAAAGATACATCCTAATTTAGACAAATCTGTGACATCCTTCTCGAGAGGGAGAGGTAATATTATCACTTCACGCTATTTAGTCTAATGTCCACCGTCATCTTCTGGGCTACCCAACTCGACGGCATGATGACAGCATCAGCTCGACGCACAACACGTCCTCCTCACCAGCGCTCTCGCTCAGCTCATGTCGGCATGACCTATGGTGCATGTGGTTACTAAAAATAAGAATTCTAATTTTAATATATTTCACGTCCTAATCTAGAGACCTTGCCATTCACGTGTGGTTCAGAAAATATACGCCCGTGACACAGACGCTAGCATAGTATAAACAGATAACTCACCTAAACATTTTTAAGAAAACTGATCTAATCGTGATGGGATAGGCAACCTGCACATACATATATGGCTCAATCTTGACCTAAGATAGACGTGATTAAATAGGAGTCTTACGGTCAAGGGAAAAAAACATTTGTTACTCGTATGGGTAAAGAGACTTTTTTTTCCCCTAAACTACACTTTTACGTGACTTAGACTTTCCCGTGTCAAATGACAAAAATCCACACTACTATTTTTGTCATAAAATCCCAGCAGTAAGGTACAGATTTAATCGTGGTGGTCTGGATATTTTATCAAGTAAAAAATAGATCGTGTCAAGTTCACGTCTGTGTCACACATGTGTACGATTTAAGTAAATGTTCATCTCTTATTAAATCCTAGTTACAAATTACAGATCCAATGATTAAAAATAATTTAGATGATGTGGATTAACCTCGTGTCTCTATTTAAAACCTATTATTTTGCTTTTAGTATATAATAGATAATAGATAGATAGATGGACATCATGCTTTTGTAAAAGGGGTACTGGAGCGTACATCTACAATGCGGTGCTATGCATGGCATGCATGAGAGCGCACGTACCGCTGAATAATTTGTAAAAGGCAAAAGACGTACTCCTACACTGCACTGGCCGGCCTCAACACATCGCGTCAGCGGCCGATCGAGGCAACAGTTCGGTCCAGCTTCCTTGTCACCCCAACAGTGTAGATCCATCCTGCGCCATGTATGCATATGTGCGCACCAAAAGAATGGAGAACATATCTAGTGCTACAGCCTACTTGAGTGCTACTGGATTCCAGACATCTGGCCGTTCAGTTGAATCGAAGGAACATGACCGGGGTGGGTTGATCTCTTCTAGCAACATTTGCACCTCGCACCCTGAACTATAGTTTCTTTTGCAAAGTTGACTAGGAGAGCCACGGCTTTCATTCTTGCAATGCTCAGGCTCCACCTTCAGGGAAGAAACAATGTGCCATCTGCTGCCGCGTAGGCAGACAACCCTGGCGTCTGCAGAGCACTTATAATCCAAGGTTTAACGCATCTAATCATCTGCCTTTGTAGGTGAAGCAAATACATCGAGATAATGAATAAAGCTTTTTTTTCTCTGAACCAAATGTTATTCCTAAAATAGGAGAAGACATTACCAATCTCGGTTACAAAATAATACACATCCACAGTTCCATTTCATCCGGCCTTTTTAATAGGTTCACTTCAACAACCACCATAGATTAAAGCTAATTTTCAGAATCATGAGGTAGTACACACCTTTTACCCAGATTGGGTAGGGAATTAACTCCCCTGGGGGAGGATGCGAGGGCTAGCCCAGCTCTCTGTCGTTGGCATGTTGAGTTGCGGCTGTATCGCGCAAATCTACAGGCGATTTGGGCCGAATTAAATCCTGTTTGCTAAGAGAGCGAGTCCAGAAAACAAGATCAAGAAATCAATGGTTTGAGCGTAAGTGGAAGGTTTACCTGTTGTACTATGGAAGGAGTCCTAACGGAATATGGCATACCAAACGTGCTAGACGTAGCACATTACAACTCTTTTTCGTGTCCGCCAAGAAAGAGAGTTGTCCGCCCCTATATATAGTCCCATGTAGTCATAGAATAGATGAGAGAGAGTTTCTCCATATTGATAGCACGTAGAGGGTTTGTCCTCTCGTGTATTGTAATACTCCTCCAATTATAGTGATACGCCGCCGTGCGTTTCGTGGTTTTTCCCGTTTGGGTTTTCCACGTAAAAATCTGTGTTCTTGTTCTTGTTTGATCTACTTTTATTTGCGCGGTTTTGTAACAAGTGGTATCAGAGCCTCAGGCTTCAAGATCGATTCGCAGCCTCGGGAGATTTCCCGATGCGCTCCCGGGGCAGCGCCGCGTTTTTCTTTTGGATCAACATCTGCAGCTTTGCATCATCAAGTAGCTTCACCAAGTGTTTTCGTAAGATTGGATCTGCGAGATGGATTGCAATTTTCGTCGGCGTTATGTACGCCGCCTCCTGCTGCAATCTTGTGTTTCGCCGTGGGCGACAAAAGCTTCATCACGGTTCCATGATCCATTGATCTGCTTCCACACAGATCGGCCAAAATCGCGTCCAGTTATCCAGCCAGGTACAATTTCAGTTCCGCCTACTCTAGTTGGTATCAATTCCGTGCAGAGGAGGTACCTGTGAATCAAGTAAGGTACCAAATCGTTTGAATCTGTACGTACGTGTGAAGAAACACCAGATCGGTCAGCCATCAGCGGATCAAGTCCCGAGGTGGAGCAAGTCTCCTGATGTTTTTCATGTGAAGTTTCCGGAGCAGTACTACTTCAGTTTTCTTTCTCCGATTTCTACATCCACGCTAAAACAAAACCAGGTGCTATCTGTTTATGTCTTTTGCTCTGCAGTTTTAATTCTACATAGAATTTTTCTGTGGCTTGTACTGCTTTGTGATCACAGTTTTATCGACTCATGGATATCATGAAGTACGATGTTCAGCTGTTGTATTATGACACAAGGTTTACCCCATGGCAAGTCGAGATGCGAGCATTGTTGGCGCAAGCCAGTTATGAGGATGCACTGGATAGTTTTGGAAATAAGCATATTGCTGTTTGGACTAGCGAGGAGAAATAAAAGGATTTCCACGCCACCTATGCCAATGATTTGCTACTGATATGATCATCGTTTTTTGATAGTGTTCAGTTCAAGGTGGAGTTGAATTGTAGCCTGCCGAGAGATATTACGGATGCAAATTTCAGATATTATGTTGCTGCAATTATATGAAGAACACAATTCAGTTATAAAAAAAATATGGAGGAGGTAATTTTTATGCCTGTTGGTAGCCAGCATTATACTCTTTGCTCTCCGAGTTTTTGCTGTTATGCATGTGAAGGTTTTGCTTTGTTATTTAAGTTCGTGATGAGGATTATTTGAGGTGCAAGAAGGAGATTGTTTTCTGCTAGATACTACAACATTTAGTACTGTAAGTTTCAGTGCAATTCAGTTGTCTTTGCTCTTTCAAGAGGGGTCTATTGCAGAGTTGAAGCTCCATTGCATGTTGAGGTTCCTTTATCCGACAGTTGTTCTACAAGGACAGTTTTTGACCATGTCATGGATTTTTCATCAACCTTACAAGACGGCAGTTTTTGGTGTACGATATGCCCTTCGTACCAGATGCTCTTGCATGAGTATTTTTTGCCAAGGTTTGTGCTCTTTGATTTGAAGCACGTTCAGATTCCATGAGATAAGTTCTTCACAATGTTATGTGCGCCACGATGTTGCACTATGAGCTATGCGCTCGTTTAGGCACCACAGGAGATATGATGACTTATGTATTTGATGATTGAGCAGTTTCAGTTTCTTTGAGGTCAGTGGCACAGACTCAGACTTTTGCTGGGGTTTTACAGGATACCCATACTCGTATGTCTGCTTTGTTGACAGCTGTGTTGTTTCCTAGACGACCTATCATTGATTTGCTCAATTTGACTTCATGAGAAGTTTATTAGTCCTATGGACGTTTCAAGTCACAAGGTTTACTTGTGATGACTTTAGTTGAGGAGTTGAATGCTATTTATGACTGTTGCAAGGGATTTCGGTTCAAGGTGGAGATTGTTGAATATGACCCGAAATCTATTTACCTGTTGTACTATGGAAGGAGTCCTAACGGACTATGGCATACCAAACGTGCTAGACGTAGCACATTACAACTCTTTTTCGTGTCCACCAAGAAAGAGAGTTGTCCGCCCCTATATATAGTCTCATGTAGTCATAGAATAGATGAGAGAGAGTTTCTCCATATTGATAGCACGTAGAGGGTTTGTCCTCTCGTGTATTGTAATACTCCTCCAATTATAGTGATACGCCGCCGTGCGTTTCGTGGTTTTTCCCGTTTGGGTTTTCCACGTAAAAATCTGTGTTCTTGTTCTTGTTTGATCTACTTTTATTTGCGCGGTTTTGTAACAACAAGGGACATGTGCCACAATTTTTAAAAACGCACGGGCTAATATGTAAAGTATCCATGGTGGTATGTCAGAACTGTTTGACGATTGATCTATCCGTTGAATCGGAATGGAGAGATTGCACGGGAAACTGGTAGCACACCGAAGGCGTGTAGTACTAGATATCTTCTCGAAAGAATGCTACAAAACAGGAACAGTGAGCGATTCTTGCTACGACGTGAGAGTGGGACCAGGATACAGACATACAGTGGTAGTACCCATGCATCTCCCGTGCATGTAACGATCACCTTCACGTGCATCGAAATCGAAATCGAAAAAAGAATTCTTTTAAATCGAAATTGCTATGTCCCGGTGGATCGAGAATTTATATCTCGGTCACCCAAGAATCTATACCTAATAATAAAGGAGCTAAGGTTTCTGCCAAAATTTTCGTCCAACTTTTTTAGGACAGTTTTGCCCTCCCACCAAATCCCATATAACGCATTGTGCCACCGTACCGGTTCGTTTCGCTTTTCCTTTTTTGGCTCCTCTGGCTGAAGCCAAGCAAAGAAGAACTGCTCGGATCGAGCGGATGCGTGCATGGGCTCGGGCCTATGTGCGCGTGCGGGGCTTGGTCGGCGGCGTTGGGGTGCTGCACGGGTGGGGCGGAGCAGAGGCGAGGTGGAGTGAGGCGCGCGGGCGGTGGGCCTGTGCGGCGCGGTGGATAGCCGGCGGAGGCGTTGACCTGTGGGTCGGGGCGCGAGAGGAACCAGGGCGAGCGGCTCTGCGGCGGTGAGCGTATTCGGACTACACGTCGAGTTGTCGACTGAACCGCGACGGAAATACCAGGTGGTGCTCGAATCAGAACAATGAACAAAGACGAGCTGACGACCATGGACGTTGCCGATCCCCAACTCATGAGCTCCTACTCAAAATACAACTGGGAAATTGGATGTGCGGTGGATTTGGGCTTTCCAGTTACAGATTTCCTTGATTTGATGCATAAATTGGTGTCCAATTTTAAGATTTTCTGGGTGGGTGAGAGACTCGATGGTGACAGGATTTGGGGAAGAAGAGGAACTTCCGCATGGGAGAAGATTGGTGGGTCCCGGCGGCGATGGTGGCTATCGCTTATTAGTGCTTTTCCTTTACATCGGTCGTGATTTTTTTTTTCTCCTTGAAATGTGGTTACAAAACATAGAACCAATTTACACATTTTCAGCATGGTGCGGTTCAAGTTTTCCTCTCTATACATGGCATCTATGAAAATACATTCCGGTCTCATGTACACAATGAAGTACATATTGCAAAAAAGAAAAGTCAGCCAAAAGGTCTAGCGCCTTGCAAATCACCACATTGAGGTGAATCGAGAGACACTAATTTCGCGGCCGTGATTTATGGCTGGCCCGAGCAAAAAATCCATTCTGGTAACCGCCTAGCGAGGCTCGCCACGCGCCTCTCAGGCGGGAGCTCCGGTGTTAAACTAGCGCCTGGAGGACCTCCCGAACAAGATCCTCTACCTCCTTGGTGTGGGGAGATACAAGGGAACGCGCATAGACCGTACTCGAGCATCACTGCGTGATCCTGAAATTTTAGACAAATTGGATAGATGGATGACCCTGTGCAAGTTAGTTTATATTTATACGGAGTGAGCCAACCGCAATTAGCACCGGCGCACCACGCTGATCGGCCACGATCTCTAATTTTCTTTATTTTCTCTCATATTTTTAATTATGATTAGTTTTTCCAAACTAGAACACTAAAATTAACTGCCGCTGTCAGAGGGACTGATGCAATCTTTAGGGAGGCTGGTAGCAAACACTTTTAGTTCCACGCCACGTGGCTGGGCTGACTATAGTCGTGTAATTGTTCCCCGAGAGCATGGTATGTTGATAGATTTTTCTCTGCACAATTGTGAGATATGTCATTGTCAATTTCTAGAATTATTTTCAATGTTTTTGATCATTTTTAAAAATGCTTTTTAGTTTTTTTTAAGTGCCGAGAGAACTGGAGCTACACATTTTCGGATACGTTTTCCAAAAAAACTGTGTTTCCAAAAACGCTCGCGTGAGCTGTGCGGTGGCTGTCGTTGCTTGATGTTGGCCGGCGGCCAAACGGCCCAATTAACCAGCAACAAACCAATCGAGGCTATTCACGGAACAAATCATCGCTATGGCTCACGTTAGGCGTAGATAGTTTGTGTGGATAGTCCCACCTTGCTTCTGTCCGCACAACTCGCTTCAATTTCGCTTCCTTTTGTTCGGATTGCTTCCAGAATCTGAAGGGGGAAAGAGCCAGGTGGTTGAGCCTAGCTGAACCATTTTCTTTTCATAGATAATAGTACAATATAAAAGAGAAACGATTTAAATTTAGCACTGAAAACAACAAGCTTTGCCTTCATAACATTATTAGTAGGGATTTATTTTAAAAGAAGATCAAACCGGAAAATATGTGGCATGTTCTCTAGAGTAATTTGCAGCATTCTATTTAGATTAGATCGACGCAAATATTTGATTTAATACTGACACCGTAGCAACGCACGGGTTTTGTGCTAGTAAAGCAACAATGGCGCAAAACAAAAGTACAACTTGTACAAATGTACGATTGCCTTTTTTTGCAACGAAAATATAACTGTAACTGGTTGCATTTTTTTTCTTTAAATTGCCATTGCATCATCTCAGGTGATTCAGTCTTGAGAAAATCAACAGAGAACTAAAACTTATTTGTTTTTCATAGTTTTACGTAAGATAAAATAATTGTATCCTTGTGAGATGTTGTGGATGTACCGGAGCAATGCATGGCCGTTTTCAATAAGATTTGCATGGATTGGACGGATCTAGCAGATGCATGCATAGCTTTTCTAGCAGCTGAGTAGCTACCCCCTCTGTCCACAAATAAGTGCATGTAGGTTTTTCAAGATAAATTATAAAGTGAAGTAAAAATACCTTGGGAAGATGCATCTCTCGTCTTTAAATATTTCACCTTCAATGAGCTAAGCTTGTAGAGAAAACAAGGAGAACATGTGCTTAATATCACTGGGTTTGATTTCCGTGCGATGAAAAAGAAGCAATTAAAGTGCATTGGAAAGTATACTCTTTTGTGAATAAAGTTTAGAGCTAGATCTCCATTTATTTGTGGACGGAGGGAGTACGGCATTATGAAATGGAAGGGACAGGGTCACACGGGTGCCTAGGTGGCGCTTGGACTTACTCGCGTTGGATTTCTCGACGCAGCCATTGACGCCACATCACATTCCGCGAACTACGTGGACTTTGGTAGCTACTAGTCGCCCGTCGGAGTGGCCATACACCTCCATTTCAAACATGATAGTACGAGGAGTACTACTTACAAAAGTTGAATATATGCAGTAAAAGTATCTCCAACCGAACTCCTATATTTTATAGTAAAACCCACATACTTCCAACACCTCCGCAATCTTCATAGAGGCGTTGTTTGCCGAAGGCAGCACCAAACCCTAAGCCAGCAAGATGCGAGCACCTAGAGGAGGAAGACACACCGTGACGTGTGGAGCCGAGCGGATCCGAACGAAATGCCATAATGTCGTGGCATGGGTTCATCGAAACCGGCAGTGGCGGCGACGGATTTGTAGGCAGAAACCCATGCTCGCGGGGCTTGATATTGACGATGACAACAAGTAGCGGCGAAGCAGAGTTGGACAGGAGGGGCGGCAGAGCCTACGGAGACTCGAGGGAGGCAGCAGCTAGTCGTCAAGCAAGTAGCTGGATCGACTAGAAGGCGGCGGCCATGCAACGCAACAGGGAAGTGTGGTCGCAACAGGGAAGTGCGGCCGAGTAAAATATTTAGTTTAAAAACTTTAAAAATCCGGCTAGGTGCAGTTTTGAGAATAAAAATAGAAATTTTACTCCGGTTTGCTAAACAATTATATGGCTTCGGTTAGGTTAGAGATGCTCTAAAAATCTGCCGTAGGCATGATTTGACGAAGCAAACAAGGTAGTGGTGGTTTCACACATGGTACCCACATATTCAATCGCATCAAGAAGTGTGTCAATTGTCATTAGCTTTTGAGCATTCGTTGATGACGCCTAGTAGAATCATGCTCGCTCTGTAGCATTGTAGCGAGGGGCAGATGTACGTGCACCTGACGTCGCCTGTTGGCATTTTCCACTAACGTGATCACCCCCACTGCATGCACGAACATGCATTACACGATGCATGCTCGTGTCAGAGTGTCACGTACATCCCATGGAGTGCCAAGCGCTTGCAGCCTGCCGGGATGATATGATATATAGCATTCAACAGGGACGGGCAGGCAAGTGCACGGGAAATAGAATAGAGGAAAGGACAGGGAAAACTAGATAAATATACGTTCCAATTTTCTCTGCTATCCCTGAAAATGACAAAAAACTACTCCCTCCGTCTAAGAATAAGTGTTCACTTTTGTCTAGATATATATGTATCTAGATACATCTTAGTTAGACTAGTCACAATGGAAAATATCATAGACTAGTACCATACATATGATACTAGCTTATGATACAACACCTCCAATGCATAGTATCCTGAATTAGTATCATAGTTCCATCCTATTTAATATCTTGTAGAATCTCAATGCATATATGTGTACATGATGTGTTTGCTACTAAAATTTCTAGTTTTACGTGCTATGATATTGTATCTACCTATGATAGTACTCTCACCTCTCTCCTCATTAATTGATGTGTCACACAAGATTTTTGCCTATTTGGCATGCATGATACTACCTATGATACTCTCATTGTGGCTAGTCTTAGGCTAGCCATAGTGCTAGTATCATACGTAGTAGCTAGTATCATGCACATTGGTCCCACAAAAATACTGATGTGGCAGCTAATTAAGGAGGAGAGAGGAGATTAGAGTTGCATGTCACGAGAAAAGTTAATGTCAAACAAATCTTGTGCACAAAATTGCATTGAGATTCCAACCACTATAGAGATAGTACATACACAAGTATCATATGCATGATACTACTACATGATACTTAGCACTATGGTTAGCCTTAGACTAGTCATAGTGGGGAGTAACATATAGTAGTGTCATGCATATGACACTACTCTATATGTTACTACCTTCGTAATGCATAGTAACTTAGATGTAGTATCATGCATGAGTGTATTACTTAGCTTGTAGACTCATTCTATCTTGAAAAGTGTGATGTTATGGTAACATAGCTAGTTACCACAACCATCTCTTTCTTCATTTAATATCATGTCATGTCATCAATTTGCCTAGTTGGCAATGCATGTATCTCTATGTTAATACCTTAGTTACTCCCACTATGAGTAGTCCTAGAGATACATCCAAATATAGAAGAAGTTGATATACCTATTTTTAGACGGAGAGAGTACCATAGTTCGGACGGTCTTATTAGGAACCACCACTTTAGGGTTTTTTGACACATAAATACCAATTTTTAGATAGATGTGTGAAACATAGCACTAATTTCACGAATTAGCAAAGTTAAACCGTTTTCTGACAATGCAGGCCCACCTGTTAGGCCTACGTTGCAGGTGAAAACCGAACTTCCCTGTTCCATTTTGCAAAAAGACCCAAAAAATCTTACTCCATCTGTTCTGAAATACTCTACGTTCTAGGTCTAAAATTTGTTCTGAAATACTTTACATTCTAACTTTTAGTCAACAAGAATACGAAAAATGAAGTGGTCCCCTTTTATCTATTTGATGTCACCATTTTTTAATGTAGCTTGGATTGATTGTTAACTAATTTAAGTAGTAGTAATAATGGACTACTAATTTGTTTGATTTTTTCTAGAATGTAGATTAAAAGAGAACAGAGGGAGCACCAGTTATAAAACCACACCTAAGGGCATCTCCAGCGGGGTGACCCAAAACTCGACCCAAATGGTCTGATTCTGTCCGTTTGGGTCGCGTCACAGACAGAAATTGGGCCGCTATCCAGCCTGCCAAGTCAGTGCGCCCAACGGCGTGACACATTCGGTCCAATCTGGCCCTTTTGCGAGGACCCGGGTGGCCAAGTGGAGGACACGCTGGACACTAGCGGGAGGGCCCGGGAGGGCGCGTGCGATGTCCAGCCCGACACATCCGTTGCCCAAATTTGGTGAACGGATAGGTCGGTCGGTCCGTTTGAGTCACGCCGCCGGAGCGTGCGCGGCCAGTCCACCAGTCGACGCAGACTGCTTCGAAACTGTCCAGGACAGGATGGGTCGCCCCATTGAAGATGCCCTTTTTGAGAGGACAAAAATTCACCTTATAAACAACTCCAACATCTTCTCAACTAGCAATGTGAGACTAAACTTTTTTCTTAAGATTTTAAGGTTGCTAGGTTTCATAGGCTGCCCCAATATGCTGTAGCTCATCTACACCTAACATCTTTTTCCTTACTCCATGAACGGAGTGTGTCTAACATGTACTCCTATATTTTTACCAATCATTTAGTACACCAAATGTACAACGCCTTCCGCCTAAAAATATGTGTTTTAACTTTATCTAGATACGGACGTATTTCTAACTAAAATGCATCAACATATATCTGTATTTAGACAAAAGTAAGACACATATTTTTAGGCGGAGGGAGTACCAAATTTCATCGAGTTTTATCATGTTTTTCGTAGACTGCAGATCGGGAAACTGGACGACTAACAAAAACGGAGTGTAACTTGATGAAACAACCAATCAACCAAGCTGTGCCGCCGATCGCTCCTTGGGAGAACTTGCTCCGATGCCAACGCCCAACGGTATGAACGAGCCATGCATCCAGCAACGTGCAACGTCAGGCTCAGGCGCGATTCCAGTGAGTTAAATGCCCATCACATTCTGTCTGGCGTGCGCTAGAGCTTGACATTGGCAGCTTCCGACGAGCAAACCGGACGGAGCGCCGACCGAGGCGTCTTAACTACGATAATGGGCCTCTCTCGTCGTCGTCGGGCGCCCCGCCGCGCCGTGGTCCAAGACGACGAAGCTGCATATGGTTGGCCTGTGCTTCGCTCAGCGTCAGCAGCAGCCTAGTAGTACGTCGGCGTATCCCGTATTCGGCATCAGCGCCAGCGGGCCAGCCCCAGCGCGGCTTAATTGCGGTTTGGCCGTCGTCGGCGGCAGCTACCACCCGGCAGCGTCCAGTGAGCCAGCAGACGGGCCGACCGGCGCTAGCTCCTCGTCTCGTCTGCATGCCCGCGAGCAGAGGAGAGCAGGCGACGGCCACCGCATCGTGCTCGCCACCCTGCACCGGTTTCTGTCGTCTTGTTTTCCGGAGAAGTCGGGCCGGTTAAGTTGTTGTCACTCGTGATGTGTCGTCGTCGTGGTGAACCACCGCTGCCACTGCTTTCTTGCGTCGCTGTGGAAACTTTTTTTTCCTCTCTTCGGGATGCCGTGGACAGTGGAAGTAAGGACATCTCTCTTTCACCCGCGCCAGTGAGCCCAGCAGTGCTATTCATTCAGTTCGCGATAGCCATTTTAACCCATTGGCTGAAGACAACAAAATAATTTCATTCAAATAAAAGTCAAAAACGCGCAAAATTTTGAAACGATTTTATTCATTCAGACATAATTTACATATCAAATATACAAAAAGAAAAATTCTAAGCCCTACCTCCTAACGTTGGACTCGACGGTGTTCCCGCCCTCTTCCTCGTCGGTGACGAGGTCAACAAACGGGGGAGGTGTCAGCAGCGTGTGTTGTGCGGATGCAGCACCTACTGCACCATTTATAGCCATGATTGTTGCCACTGGTCAACCTTCTACCGTCGAGTCACTTTCATGCGGACCCATGATACACGCAGGAGGATACACGCACTGTCTGCGACCGTGTCCACGTAGATGCACCCGCTCCCCAAATTTAATGAACGAATGGATCACGATGGCCATGTGGGTGAGTCGTCTATAAAATAGGTTGTAACCCCTCTGTCTCAAATTATTTGACTTAGTTTTATCTAGATATGTATAGATTGATAATGGATAGTACGTGCTATCTGAGCAAAGATGAGTTAATTAATTTAGGAGAGAGGGAGTATAAAAATTACGATAAGGCATAGGAGAGAGGGCGTATAAAAATTACGAAAAGCTGCAACCACTAGTAGAAAACAGAGCTTTCGTCCAGCACCCTGGGAGCTTTAGTCCCAGTTTAAAAACGAACCGGGAATAATAGGAGGCATTGGTTCCGGTTCATCCTAGAAAGCCTTTAGTCCCGGTTTATTTGGAACCTTTAGTCCCGTTTGGTAATACCAATCGGGACTAAAGGTCTACCCTTTGATCCCGGTTCACTTTATCAACTGGGACTAAAAGCTTTCTAGGTTTTTTGCTCTCCCATGGATCGCCTTTTTTGGCTTTGTTATAAACGAAAATGATAGAAAATTCAAAAAATAAAATCTTTTTAGATTCCTGTATGTTACACAACCTACTATTAGGATCAATTAATAAATTTGAATTTCAACCCTTTTCCCATAAAAATCTTAGAAAATGGTAAAATGGCATTAACTTTTGCATACGACGATGGAAAAAAGGTAAAATATATCAAAATGATCGTGAAAAAGGTTACATCCGAATTCACCAAGATTTACCCGATTAGCCAATTTTTAGATTCTCAAAATTCCAAATAAAAATATGAAAGCAGAAAGATTTTAGTTTTTGCCAGAAATTCAGGATTTTATATTTTTAAAATTTTAAATTAATAATTGCATCCTGCATAAAGATTACTACTCCCTCCGTTCCTTTCTATAGTGCCTGTTGTTTTTTGGCACGGAAATTAGCACGGGCCATTTTTTTACACAAAACCCCCTAGCGATATCACAGACAAAATAGGAAACTGAAAACAGATCTCAAAAGTACATGACCAGATCGGTTTTCAGATTTTCTGGACTTGATCTGATCGGTGGAAGGGGTTCTTTGCAAAAAAACATAGCTTTACTCTTATATTCTGAAACAAATGCGAAAAAACAATAGGCACTATAGAAAGGAACGGAGGGAGTATTACTTAACCATAAAGATAGCAAATTTTTATATTTTCAAATTTTCAGGTTTGGCAAAAAAATATTTAAAAATTTAAAATTTAAAAACAATTATAATACAAAATTAAAAGAATTTAAAATTATAATACAATTATAATACAAGATTATTATTATATCATTAGTTTTGTTTATTAAAAAGAATTGTTTGGAATTCAAACAATAAAGAAGTGTGACATCGACCAACATGTTAATAGGATTGATATGATACTAATATCAACAACATGCACGCGAAGCACTTGGAATGGGAACGGGAAGGAACTTGGAAGTTAAGCGTGCTAGAGGTGGAGTAATGGGAGGATGGGTGACGAGCGGAAAATTTGCCCACATGTAAGTAATTTGACTAGAGATTAAGTGTAGTTAGAGACTAAACTTGTCAGATAATTGAAATACTAGAAATTCAGAAGAAAAAATAGAAAAAAGAGGGAGCGAAAAATAATTGGAAAAACAAAAATGGATAAAAACATAACGAAATAGCCTTTAGCCCGGTTGGTGTTACAAACCGGGGACTAAAGATCATTTGCCTCGACGCACGCCACCAGCCCATGTGGCGGGACCTTTAGTCCCGGTTTGTTTTACAACCGAAACTAAAGAGGAGGGCCTTTAGTCCCGAATGATTAGTCCCGGTTGCAAAACCGAGACTAAAAACTCTTATCAACCGGGATTATATGCCCTTTTTCTACTAGTGAACTAGGGCAAATGGCGAGGTTTAGAGCAACTGCCTAGGCAATTCAATCCGTATGACATTCAATGTATCAGACATACTTCTCTGAAACAGAATTGTGTAGTATCAGGCATAGTAGCTTCCCGTTTCAATGTATTATTTCAAAAAAAGGCTTCTTGTTCTCATGCATCAACTTTATTTTACACATACAACTTCTTCTTTAGTGTTGTGTGTTACTCGATCTGATGGCGACGCTCCCACCACCGGCGACTCTCCCACCTTCCAAGATGATCCATTGATTCTTCCCCTAGGATGCATCAAGGATTGGTCGTGAAGCCTTCTCTTCTATGTTGGACTTCACCCATGAAATTTATCTTTCTCACAAGGTTCGTTCCACTTTCTCCACCTCGATCCACTCTTCCTCTGAAGTTGGCTTCCACCTTGTGGTCTCCTTTGGCCGTGCCAAATTTAGGTTAGATCTAGCTAATGTTGGTGTGGCTCTCCAAGGCTGCATTGGATCAGATGGAGCTAGTCCTGGTGGTGCGAATTTGGGGATCTTTCACCTTTGTGATCGTGTTTTCAAATTTGGGGATCTGGTGGTGCGAATTGGTATCATGAATACTCGGTCTGGCTTTCTGAGAAATCCACTGAATGGCATCTTGTTACTCGTTGGAATTCGCCTCTTACCAGAGCTAACTCCATTCCGATCACCGCGAAATGTTTCTTCGTTGACATGGTCGTCCAACCCGCCCCTGAGCCATGATCTTCAGATCCCATGCATGATTCCCGCTCCCCTTCTTTTTCAACCCACCAGGCCTCACCTTCACCCTCGCCTTCGCATGTCTCGCCCACCCCCTCACCCACTTCCTGACATGTCATGATTGATTAGCCCATCCACCCAAAACCTACCACTCTTCCCCCCTTTTAGCCCACCTCCGCCTTTCAGCCCACTGGTTGCACGCGGTGTTTCGACCGAGCCAACTTGAGACATAACTACAAATCCCAAATCTGATGCTGCTCCTTCTACCATACGGTCATATCCGTAAAAATTGTTTGAGAAAAAAATAGAAAACATTGATTTTCCGCATTAAACTCAAACCACGTGGGAAGGAGACACTTTTATCCCCTATTTTGACCCATGTTGTTCCTCCTCCCAACCCTACTCCATCGGCTGCTTCGCCAGCCCCAACCCTTGCCTACTCCCACCCACCATGGCCAACTACCCTTCCGATCCCCATCCCCACCTCCCTCCTAGTGCCAACATTGTTCCCCACTGCATCCATCGTCGACGACGAGCCTTCCATGTCTTTAGCAACACCCCTCTACTCAACTGTGATGACTGGGCAATCTTCATCTTGGAGCCGGAGATTGATCTTTCTCAATTTGCTGGCGACGTCGCTCTGATTCGTGCCTTCCTCAACAAACAGGGCTACCATGTCCACCAAATGTCCTGATCTACGATGGGTGCTGCTTTGGTACAGTTTTATGACACATGCTCTAGGGATGTTGCTATAGACCGTAGCCCTTTATTCATTGGTGATAGCACCCTTAGAGTTATTCCACAAGATCGTGATTTAAACCATAGGACATTTACTCACGATGTCTGGCTTATGATGGTTAATTACCCACAAGAGGCTTGGCATGTGCAGAAAATTAGAGAATATGTTAGTGAATTTGGAATATTCATTGTCCGGAATAGTGATCGATCAAACAGAGCATGAATCCTTGTTAAAATCAGAGTACATGATCTCTTAGAGGTGCCTATCAGACTAGTTCTTTGCCATAATACTAGTGATGAAGGCCATGGGTACTCATGGACAGTGGTCAACTATATTCTGCAAGCTAAACTTATTGGTGGACTTGGTGGTGATGAAGATCCTCTGCCTCCTAATGGGGGAAACCCACACCCTCTGCCTAACATCACCTTTGGAGGCATGTGGGATGATGTTGTTGATGGTAATAACAATAACAATGAATATGTTGCGCATCAACATGAACATGTTGCACCTGGTGGAAATGTTGCACCTGTTTCTGATATTGAACCTATAATCCATAGACCTCCACAAGATTATGTGCGGAATAACAAAGAAAATCATGATATTCAACTTGTTGTTGAGGCTATTGATGCACTGTCTGCCTACCACAACATGATCACTGATGCGTGCAATTAACACACGTCCGTTGGGAACCCCAAGAGGAAGGTGTGATGCAGACAGTAGCAAGTTTTCCCTCAGAAAGAAACCAAGGTTTATCGAACCAGGAGGAGCCAAGAAGCACGTTGAAGGTTGATGGCGGCGAAGTGTAGTGCGGCGCAACACCAGGGATTCCGGCGCCAACGTGGAACCTGCACAACACAATGATACGTCTCCGACGTATCGATAATTTGTTATGTTCCATGCCACAGTATTGATGATATCTACATGTTTTATGCATACTTTATGTCATAATTATGCATTTTCCGGCACTAACCTATTAACGAGATGCCGAAGAGCCAGTTGCTGTTTTCTACTGTTTTTGGTTTCAGAAATCCTAGTAAGGAAATATTCTCGGAATTGGACGAAATCAACGCCCAGGGTCCTATTTTCACACGAAGCTTCCAGAAGACCGGAGGGGAGACGAAGTGGGGCCACGGGGCGCCGCCACACTAGGGCGGCGCGGCCTAGAGGGGGCCCGTGCGGCCCTAGCGTGTGGGGCCCCCGTGACTCTCCCGACTCCGCCCTTCCGCCTACTTAAAGCCTCCGTCGCGAAACCCCCAGTACCGAGAGCCACGATACGGAAAACCTTACTGAGACGCCGCCGCCGCCAATCCCATCTCGGGGGATTCAGGAGATCGCCTCCGGCACCCTGCCGGAGAGGGGAATCATCTCCCGGAGGACTCTTCACCGCCATGATCGCCTCCGGAGTGATGAGTGAGTAGTTCACCCCTGGACTATGGGTCCATAGCAGTAGCTAGATGGTCGTCTTCTCCTTATGTGCTTCATTGTCGGATCTTGTGAGCTGCCTAACATGATCAAGATCTTCTATCTGTAATGCTATATGTTGTGTTTGTCGGGATCCGATGAATAGAGAATACTATGTTATGTTGATTATCAATCTATTACCTATGTGTTGTTTATGATCTTGCATGCTCTCCGTTATTAGTAGAGGCTCTGGCCAAGTTTTTACTCTTAACTCCAAGAGGGAGTATTTATGCTCGATAGTGGGTTCATGCCTCCAATAAATGCAGGACGGTGACGAGAAAGTTCTAAGGTTGTGGATGTGCTGTTGCCACTAGGGATAAAACATTGATGCTATGTCCGAGGATGTAGTTATTGATTACATTACGCACCATACTTAATGTGATTGTGCATTGTTTGCAACTTAATGCGGAAGGGTTCGGATGATAACCTGAAGGTGGACTTTTTAGGCATAGATGCATGCTGGATAGCGGTCTATGTACTTTGTCGTAATGCCCAATTAAATCTCACTATACTCATCATATCATGTATGTGCATGGTCATGCCCTCTCTATTTGTCAATTGCCCGACTGTAATTTGTTCACCCAACATGCTATTTATCTTATGGGAGAGACACCTCTAGTGAACTGTGGACCCCGGTCCTATTATTCTTTTACATTGAATACAATATGCTGCAATACTTGTTTTACTGTTCTTCGCAAACAATCATCTTCCACACAATACGGTTAATCCTTTGTTTACAGCAAGCCGGTGAGATTGACAACCTCACTGTTTCGTTGGGGCAAAGTACTTTGGTTGTGTTGTGCAGGTTCCACGTTGGCGCCGGAATCCCTGGTGTTGCGCCGCACTACATCCCGCCGCCATCAACCTTCAACGTGCTTCTTGGCTCCTACTGGTTCGATAAACCTTGGTTTCTTACTGAGGGAAAACTTGCTGCTGTGCGCATCATACCTTCCTCTTGGGGTTCCCAACGAACGTGTGTCTCACGCGCATCACACAACCAAAGTACTTTGCCCCAACGTAACAGTGAGGTTGTCAATCTCACCGGCTTGCTGTGAACAAAGGATTAACCGTATTGTGTGGAAGATGATGATTGTTTGCGAAGAACAGTAAAGAATAAGTATTGCAGTAGATTGTATTTCAGATGTAAAGAATAGGACCGGGGTCCACAGTTCACTAGTGGTGTCTCTCCCATAAGATAAATAGCATGTTGGGTGAACAAATTACAGTTGGGCAATTGACAAATAAAGAAGGCATAACAATGCACATACATATATCATGATGAGTACTATGAGATTTAATCAGGGCATTACGACAAAGTACATAGACCGCCATCCAGCATGCATCTATGCCTAAAAAGTCCACTTTCAGTTTATCATCCGAACCCCTTCCGGTATTAAGTTGCAAGCAACAGACAATTGTATTAAGTATGGTGCGTAATGTAATCAACACAAATATCCTTAGACAAAGCATCGATGTTTTATCCCTAGTGGCAACAGCACATCCACAACCTTAGAACTTTCTGTCACTGTCCCAGATTTAATGGAGGCATGAACCCACTATCGAGCATAAATATTCCCTCTTGGAGTCAAAGTATCAACTTGGCCAGAGCCTCTACTAGCAACGGAGAGCATGCAAGAACATAAACAACTCATATATGATAGATTGATAATCAACTTGACATAGTATTCAATATCCATCGGATCCCAACAAACACAACATGTAGGATTACAAATAGACGATCTTGATCATGATAGGCAGCTCACAAGATCGAACATGATAGCACAATGAGGAGAAGACGACCATCTAGCTACTGCTATGGACCCATGGTCCAGGGGTGAACTACTCACACATCGATCCGGAGGCGATCATGGCGATGAAGAGTCCTCCGGGAGATGATTCCCCTCTCCGGCAGGGTGCCGGAGGCGATCTCCTGAATCCCCCGAGATGTGATTGGCGGCGGCTGCGTCTCTGGAAGGTTTTCCGTATCGTGGCTCTCGGTACTGGGGGTTTCGCGACGAAGACTATATGTAGGCGGAAGGGTAGGTCAGGGGGCGTCACGAGGGGCCCACACAACAGGGCCGCGTGGCCAGGGGCTGGGCCACGCCGCCCTAGTGTGGCGCCACCTCGTGGCCCCACTTCATTTCCTCTTCGGACTTCTGGAAGCTTCGTGGAACAATAGGCCCCTGGGCGTTGATTTGGTCCAATTCCGGGAATATTTCCTTACTAGGATTTCTGAAACCAAAAACAGCAGAAAACAGCAACTGGCTCTTCGGCATCTCGTCAATAGGTTAGTGCCGGAAAATGCATAATAATGACATATAATGTGTATAAAACATGTGAGTATCATCATAAAAGTAGCATGGAACATAAGAAATTATAGATACGTTTGGGACGTATCAATCACCAATGTGCTTGCTACCTTCCCTGATGCCCTTGAAAAGATTAGTACTCTGAAATAAAATGTGTTGTTATTGTCTACACTTCAGAAGATGCCTCGGCCCCATTGCCAACACATCTGTCATTATAGATGAGATCATTGAGAATGCAATTGCAGATTTTGATATCATTGAGAATGTAGTTGTTGATTCTGACTGTATTGCTAATGACACACCTCTTCGCAACATTGTTGGGATAACTGATACAAAGTCTGCTGACACTATGATGATGGATGGCCATGTAGATAATAACTTTGCAACTTGTGACACTCCAGTATATAAGAGAAAGAATGATCAGGCACCCATTGATGTCAAAAAAGGTTAGATGCAGCATTAGAATTGATGATACTAATGCTGGTTACAAGGATAAAGATGATTTGTAGGTAGCTGATACATGCATTTTGCATCATCATTATTGCTACATACAGGATGAGTTTTCATTGTTATTTACCTTCATACATTGTTATTTATGCATTTTTTGTCGATTTCCAGGACTTTCTACAAAGTTCCCTTCATTGGTATTTAATTCATGGAGGCAGAAAACCTCCTTTTTCATATTTTATTTGTTTCGGGTCTTTCTGGATCGCTAAAAATTAAGGGAAAAATACCTGATTAGTTTTTCACCCGAAGAAAGGATGTGAGCGAAAGAACCACGCGAGAGGGGCCACGAGGTGCGAACGGCACCAGGTGGCGTGCCCAAACAAGTAGGGCGTGCCACCCAGGTCCGTTCGCCCCTCGAGCGTTGCCTCGGCCCCCTTTATACCAGAAGCTCCATTTCGCCTAAAAACCTAGGCCATATTTTCCCGAGATTTATTAAGGCGGAGGAGGAGATGAAAGTCTCTCCTACTCCGAAAGAGGGTAGATCCTGCTGCACTGGTGCCTCCGGTGAAGGGGAAATCGACGCCATCGACATCCCCACTCCTCCTTGGCTTGGGAGGAGGCATCTGATGCATGTAAAATGCATACATGAACTTTGCACTTTATTGCAACATATTTCCACATATTTGAATCTTATATAATGTTATTCCCATTATTTATGATATTTTAGGAGATTTTCTAACCAATCCCCCCTTCCCCGTTATAGTTCTGTATGTCAGGAAAGGCCACTTTTTAGTGTTTTTCACTTGCCAGGAGCTACGTGACTCCAAAAAGGGAAAGTTCAGGGGCCACACTTCAGAATTTTCGAGAAGAAAAAAATGAGCTAAAGTGGCACACCAGGAGGTCAACGGGCTGGGAAAGAGAGAGGGTGGCGTGGCCAACCCCTCTGGCCGCACCACTAGGCCTCTTTCGGCCCTCGAGCGTCCGTTTCGCCTCATCTTTTCGTGAACCAACTTGTTTTGCCCTAAAAACTACTATATATATATGACCATGGGGGGTTTTGTCAAGGTGGCGGCGGCGTATATCAAAAACACTGAAACAGAGAGTGAGCAGGGTGCCGCCGGCCGAGATCGAAGGGGTTAAACATTGCCGGAATCGCCTCCGGTGGACTCCTCCCCCCTCCGGTGAAGGCATGAATACCATCTTCATCAACATATACAACAATTGTTCATCATCCCCCTCTTTAATATCTTGGCAAACATGATGTATGATGCAATATATTGTTTTCCAATCATCTATTGTATCTCTATGTTGATGTTTGAGTAGTGTATTGTTCATGGCAATTGTTATATAGTTTGTTGTTGGTTGCATAAAAGTGTGTTATCTTCTATGATGGTCTTATGTATTGATATGAGTGCACAAGGGGATGCATAAGGTTATCATCATTGCATGTTGATAGGATGATCGATAGCGTGAGCGACAGAAACCTTGTCCCGATTCTTAGATGCATGTTGATGATCCACAAGTATAGGGGATCGTAACAGTCACTACAACAAAAACATGCAGTAGAGACATATCCCTAGAGACACTGTCTATTATGTCTCTTAACATCTTATCCAATCACTATGTAAAGACACTATGAGAGGCGTTGTAGGGAGTGTCTTAACAGTAGAGACGTATTCATAGAGACACTTTGTATTATGTATCTTATCACTTATGTAAAGACACTAAAAGAGACATTTTAGTGAATGCCTTAACAGTAGAGACGTATTCGTTGAGGCACTCCATGTTATGCCTCTTAACAGTTTTGTAAATACATTAAAAAAGACATTTCAAGAAATGCCTTAACAGTAGAGACGTATTCGTAGAGGCATTCCAGGTTATGCCTCTTAGCAATTATGTGAAGACATTAAATGAGACATTAGCAAATGCCTTAAGTATAGAGACATGTCCGTAGATACACTACCTGTGGTGCCTCTTAGCAATTATGTACAGACACTATAGAAGACATTTTAGAGAATGCCTTAACATGGTAGCCACTACTCCATAGAGGCACTACCCAAATGTCTCTTAGCTATGCTATGTAAATACATTGAAAGAGACAAAGAATTAACACAAGAGACAACTCTCTAGCCATCTGGTTGACAAGTAGTGGTCTTAATAGATCCTTAAAAGGCAAGTGAAGAATTAGACATCATATATTCGTAAAGTAATACAATTCAGGAGCCAAGAGCCCTTAAAAAAGTAATATCATGTTGGCACTATCTTTTGAAGCACCCTATCACAGATTTTAAAAATATAGATGATTAAAAAGTGTGATATTTTAGAAGTAAATATGCATATTTGTATATATATGTTATTGCTAATACTCAGTAGTACAATAATTTCTTAGTTTCTAGTCAATGTGGAGAATCAGCAATCAGACTTTGAGCTCAATGTAAGATTTCACAGGACTTTGAGCTCCGCGTGAGATTTCACAATTTTTTGAACGCAATTATAAAGACTACTTTTTTGCACTTGATGAAGAAATTATTACAACTCGATGAATATTCTGTAGATTTCCATGGATAAATTTATAAAATTAGACTTTACTAATGTTTAGATATTACTCCCTTCAATCCATATTAATTGTCGAGGATTTATTACTAATGGTACATTTTCTCCACTAGATGGATAAATTATTACAACATAGTGAACACATGAGAATCAGTTTTTTTTACGGGAAGACTGAGATTTTTTTTTACAAAGATTGAGAATTAGTTGATTCTTAATTGAGTGATTTATCGACGTCATTTTAATATGTGTTGTAATTTGTCTACCGGTAATTTTAAAAAATATAAAGACACTCGAACGAAAACTGAATGTTAAATTTTTGCCCAAATGATTTTTTTTTTTTTGAGACAGGAAGTGACGCCATACAGAGGAGGCTGGCCATACAATCCCTGAAGATTTTACTCAGTCAAACAGCCTAGTTCAACAAACTTGGCCATCCTAAGTCCTAACAAACCCCGACTCCAGCGTTTTGAAACAGTCCTTATCTATAAGGCCCTTCGTCGTGTGCCACACCTGATGGAATGATCGTGCTTACACAACTTGGTAAGGCCCTGATGCACGTGATCTTGGCGATCTGGCACATCAAGGATCTTGCCGATCTGGCACAGCAAGGATCCAGTAAAGGTAATTTACCTGATTCAGTTAGCCATCACTCACGATGTTTCTCTCCTGAAATTTTTACCCAGATTTGATGTTTCTCTGCTAAAATTTTCACCCAGATTTTGTCATGGATAGGGATCAAAAGGCCCTCACATGAACCACTACACCTCATGGGCTTGTGCCATGCTATGTTCTTGAGGTGCCTTCTTATTAGGATCCCTGCCTTTCGCCTCTTGATAGACTATGCCAAGTATTTTTTTTTGTCGTTTGCACTGTCAAATATTTAGCTACCTATGTGTAGCAATAGCCAACACAGAAAAACAATTTGTTTCAATCGTTGCATATGGTTATGGTCATGTTGCGGTGCACTTATATTCTCTAGGTTTGATCGTTGCACAGGGCTATGATCATGAACATTTTGTAATTTTTAGATTGCTTCATCATCTAAACAGACAAAGTACACGAATTTGATGTATCCTTACATTTTAGAGATAAGTCACATTTTAGAGAAACCAAAAACTGTCATCTTGCTCTCATTGGCCGCAAGAACTAAAGGCTTGGTGGTTGGTAAAGGAATCATAAAAAGTAGAGATAGCAAATATGTGGTTCAAGGGGATACATTGGGTGACTCATTTTGGGCAATCAGTGTTCTAAATGTTAGTAAACTTGGATGTGAAGAACTGCCTCGACCATTTGAAGATATCCAAACTGTAGAAGATGCTATTGGTCATTGCATTGCTTGGCCATCTACTCATGTAAGTTGAATTAATGCATTTTAATTAATATTACTTGTAATTAAATCATGGCTGCTTATTTGCAAAGGAATCGATGTATGTGTGTATCAAGTGTCTCAAGGACAACTATTCATTTTGTAGGTTAAGAGAGTAAAAGATGTTTCAAACTAAGGCAACATGTCTTCTGATCTTGCAATGCAAGGAAATTTCACAAAGGTAATCTGTCTGTTTTTTTTTCACTTGTGATAGGAGCAACACAACAATCTATATCAGCAATTTGTTCTTTAGACTATACTTACATTGGTTTGGTGATTGCAGTGTGACAAGAGATCAGGGGAACTCAAAGTGCTGATCATTTCACAAGAGCAGAAGAGCAGTGTGTATTATTTTAAATACTATGCTATTTAGTTTTTCGTGTGATGTTGCCTAGCAAGGGGAGGTTATCTCGTGCTCAGAACATGTTTAGTTTTCTGTTTTTTCTTTCATGAACATCTAGCGCTCACACTTAGGTGTCGTGGTCTGTTTTTAAGTTCAGTATTTGTGTTTCTTTTATCAATCATTGAACCCTCTGTATATTTATACTGAATTATCAAATGTGTACTCAATTGTATTTTGTTCATGTGTTGTAATATATTTGGTATAAATGTGTATTATGTTTCTAGTGAATTTTTATACTTCCTATTTTTGAGAGAGAAAACATACTGGAATGATACATTGTAGAGTATCCGAGGATGACGTAAGAGAACTCCTATATGATGTTGCTTTTAGACATGCCAAAATGCCTCTACATGGACTATATATATCTCAGGATAAGATTAAAATGCCATAACAAGTGCCTCCACATTGTTGAAAGGGGCATTATGAGTGTCTCTATGCAATGCCTTTATATTTACGGAGACTTAATAAGATGCCATAACAAATGCCTCTACATTATTGAAAGAGACATTATGAATGTCTCTATGCAATGACTTTATATTTACGGAGACATAATATAATGCCATAACAAGTGCCTCTACATTATTGAAATGGACAATACGAATGTCTCTACACAATGCCTTTATATATTTATAGAGAATAAATAAATGCCTCATTAAAATGTCTCTATATTTTAGAGATGGATAAATTGTCACAATAAAATGTCTCTATAATTTTAGAGACAAGTTAAAATGCGGTATGAAAATGCCTCTATACATGTACACACATATTCCAATTGTATCTTTGAAGTGCCTATATATGTGTAAATACACAACTTGGTGTCTCTACAAGGTGACCTTATGTCATATATTGACATTTTGCAAAGTGACTCTACGGTCTAAGACACACTGCACGTAGTGATACTTTTGTGACATTGTGGACAATGTCCATAAAACTGTGTAGAGACAAAATAAGTGTCTCTATGGGACCAAAATAGTGTCTCTACGGGCCAGTTCTCTTGTAGTGAGTCTTCGAGGGAAGTATTACCCAATTTACTGATTCGACACAAGGGGAGCCAAAGAATAAATATAAGCCTTGACAGTTGAGTTGTCAATTCAGCTGCACCTGGAAGTAGACTAGCTCGCAGAGGTTTATCAGTAGCAACAGTTTATAGCAGTGGCAGTAATAAAGTAACAGCGAAAATAAAGTAAAAAACAGCAGCAGTGGTGGATGCGGTAAACAGCAGGATTAAAATACTATAGGCACAGGGATGGATAATCGGGCGTTGCATGAATTAGACGACTCATATAATAGCTAACATGGGCATTTGCAGATAAAGTGATACAAGTATCCAAGAATAAAATAACCATAGGCATGTGTTCCTATTTAGTCGCGCGTGCTCGCAATGAGAAACTTGGCGACATCTTTTGTCCAACCAGCCCGTTGCAGCGGGGCCTCGAGGGAAACTACTGGTAATTAAGGTACTCCTTTTAATAAAGTACCGGAGCAAAGCATTAACACTCCGTGAACACACGTGATCCTCACATCAAAACCATCCCCTCCGGTTGTCCCGATTATTGTCACTTCGGGGCCTCGGGTTCCGGACAATGACATGTGTATACAACTTGCAGATATGATCAAGAACAATATATAAAACATAATCATGAAAACACAATATGTTCAGATCTGAGATCATGGCACTCGGGCCCAAAGTGACAAGCATTAAGTATAACAAGTTGCAACAATGCATAAAATACTCACAACGGATACTAGGCACTATGCCCCGAACAATTCTAATGCTATTACATGAACGAACTCATCCAATCCCGACCATCCCCTTCACCCTACAGCGAGGGAACTACTCACACATGGATGGGGGAATCATGGATGCTTGATGGAGAGGCGTCGGTGATGGCGATGGCAATGATCTCCTCCAATTCCCCGTCCCGGCAGAGTGCCAGAACGGAGTTCCTGCCTCCCAAATAGGGTTTTGCGAGGCGGCGGTGCTACGGACTTTTCTCTGGAATAACTTCGAACCCCCTGGGGTTTTCTCGTGACGAGGATCTTATAGCCGAAAGGGGAGGCCGAAAAAGGGGTCGGGAATACATCCCCTAGGCGCGGCCAGGCCTGGGCCGCGCCTGGGCCATGTACTCCCAGCTCTAGCCCCCCCCCCCCCCCGCTCTTCACCTTCTGGCTCCGTGAGTTCCCCGGGAAAATAAGGCATTTGGGTATATTTCTGGGATTTTTCCCAAAAGTTGATTTTCTGCACAAAAAGAAGACACCAGGGCAATTCTGCTAAAAACAGCGTTAGTCCGCGTTAGTTGCATTCAAAACACGCAAGTTTGAGGGAAAATAATAACAAAAAGGTTCGGGAAAGTAGATACGTTTTGGACGTATCAACTCCCCCAAGCTTAGCTTATTGCTTGTCCTCAAGCAATTCAGTGACAACTGAGTGCGATAAAAGACTTTCACGAACCTATTTGTTCCATAAGATGTATACACTACAAGAAAAGTTGCCATGGCCGACGAAGTTGAAGTCGCGTCGTGGTTGCTGGTGTACCATGGCCGACGATTTTTGGTCTCTCCGTTGTGCATGTCAAAACGTTTTTTTTCTCGTTTTTGAGGCCACCTAGCCCGACGAAAACGGCCAAAACGTCACGTATGGTCGCCGGCCGAGTCAACGCAAATCCGCACCGCCGAGGGATGTAGGGCCCAGATGGCAGCCTCTCTGGCATTATTTTTTTTCTCGATCGCGCCATCTCGTTCAACGCTCTCCGATCGAGCCGTTTACGATGCAGGATCATGGGTCCCGCATGTCATCCTCTATGTACAATAAATCTTTATATTCTTGGATTTTTTGACCCCCGATTTACGGCTACTTCCTTTTTCTTTTGATCCCTTGCCGCCTTGGAAACGTTGAGACCGCTGCTGCTAAATGGGACCCGCATGTCATCCTCTATGTGCAATCAACTTTCTTTTCTTGGAGTTTTTTTTGGCACCTCATATTTGGTCACTTGCCTTTTTCTTTCGATCCCGTCCTGCCTCTCAAACGGTGATACCGCTGCTGCTAAATGGGACCCGCATGTCATCCTCTATGTACTATAAAACTTTCTTTTCTTGAATTATTTTTGGCACCTCATATTTGGTCACTTACCTTTTTCTTTCGATCCCCTGCCGCCTCTCAAACGGTGAGACCGCTGCTGCTAAATGGGACCCACATGTCATCCTCTATGTACTATAAAACTTTCTTTTCTTGAATTATTTTTGGCTCCTGATATTTGGTCACTTGCCTTTTTCTTTCAATCCCCTGCCGCCTCTCAAACGGTGATACCGCTGCTGCTAAATGGGACCCGCATGTCATCCTCTATGTACTATAAAACTTTCTTTTCTTGAATTATTTTTGGCTCCTCATATTTGGTCACTTGCCTTTTTCTTTCGATCTCATGCCACGTTTGAAACGTTGAGGAACCAGCTGGCTCATGGGACCCGCATGTCATCCTCTATGTGCTATAAAAGTTTATTTTCTTGGATTTTTTTTCACCCTCTGGTTTTTGACTATTTCCTTTTTCTTTTGATCCCCTGCCGCCTTGGAAATGTTGAGTAAGCTACTGACTCATGGGACCCGCATGTCATCCTACATGTACAATCAACTTTCTTTTCTTGAATTATTTTTGGCTCCTGATATTTGGTCACTTGCCTTTTTCTTTCGATCTCATGCCATGTTTGAAACGTTGAGGAACCTGCTGGCTCATGGGACCCGCATGTCATCCTCTATGTGCTATAAAAGTTTATTTTCTTTATTTTTTTTCACCCTCTGATTTTTGGCTATTTCCTTTTTCTTTTGATCCCCTGCCGCCTTGGAAACGTTGGGTAAGCTGCTGACTTATGGGACCCGCATGTCATCCTCTATGTACAATCAACTTTCTTTTTCTTTTGATCTCAAGCCGCATTTGAAACGTTGAGACCGCTGCTGCTAAATGGGACCCGCATGTCATCCTCTATGTACAGTAAAGTTTCTTTTCTTGGATTATCTTTGGCTCCTGATATTTTGTCGCTTTCCTTTTTCTTTCGATCTCATGCCGCCTTTGAAACGTTGAGTAAGCTGCTGGCTCATGGGTCCCGCATGTCATCCTCTACGAACAATAAAAGTTTTCTTTCTTGGAGTTATTTTTTACCCCTAATTTCTGGCTATTTGCCTTTTTCTTTTGATCTCCTGCCCCTCTGAAACGATGAGGACGCTGTTGGCAGGTCGGTCCCACATGTCATCCTCTATGAACAATAAAAGTTTCCTTTGATGGATTTATTTTGAACCCCTAATTAATTTCTGGATATTTCCTTTTTTTCTTTTGATCCCCTGCCGCCTTGGAATCGTTGAGGATGCTGCTGCCTCATGGGTCCCGCATGTCATCCTCTCAGAACGGTAAATGTTTCTTTTCTTGGATTTTGTTGACCAAACGATTTTTGGCTTATTTTTTCTTTCGATCTCCTGCAGCCTTTAAAACGTTGAGGACGCTGCTGGCTCACGGGTCCCACATGTCAACCTCTATGAACAATAAACCCTGAGGATGCTGCTGCCTCATGGGTCCCGCATGTCATCCTCTCAGAACGAAAATGTTTCTTTTCTTGGATTTTTTACCAACAGATTTTTGGTTTATTTTTTCTTTCCATCCCCTGCCGCCTTTAAAACGTTGACGACGCTGCTGGCTCATGGGTCCCCAATGTCAGCCTCCCCGTACAAGAAACATGTGATATCTTGATTATTTTGCAGACAATAAACAGTGTATTTCGCTCTGAGCGATTGCAAACGGATAAATTAAATCTTTATTTTTACATAAACAAACTTATATTTTGAATCTCCTTGTTTTTTTGTTTTTGCGAAGCATAGGACTTTCCTGTTTTTTTTAGAAAATTCCGAACTTTCCTGTTTTGGAGTGGGCTGAAATTGTACGAGTCAAAAGGCCAAGCAGGATAGTTCGAAGGCCCAGATGTCCAGATGCAGCCCAATTGAAATCTTTCTTCTTGGATTTTTTTCACCCCCTGATTTCTGGCTAATTCATTTTTCTTTTGGTCCTGTGCCGCCTTGGAAACGTTGAGACCGCTGCTGCAAAATGGGACCCGCATGTCATCCTCTATGTACAATAAAATTTCTTTTCTTGGATTATTTTTGGCTCCTGATATTTGGTCACTTGCCTTTTTCTTTCGATCCTGTGCAGCCTCTCAAACGGTGATACCGCTGCTGCTAAATGGGACCCGCATGTCATCCTCTATGTAAAATAAAGTTTCTTTTCTTGGATTATTTTTGGCTTCTGATATTTGGTCACTTGCCTTTTTCTTTCATTCTCATGCCGCCTTTGAAACGTTGAGGAAGCTGCTGGCTCATGGGTCCCGCATGTCATCCTCTATGAACAATAAAAGTTTCCTTTCTTGGAGTTATTTTTTACCCCTAATTTCTGGCCACTTCCTTTTTCTTTTGATCCCCTGCCGCCTTTGAAACGTTGAAGACTTTGCTGGCTCATGGGATCCACATGTCAGCCTCTATGAACAATAAACATTTCCTTTCTTGGAGTTATTTTTTACCCCTTATTTCTGGCTATTTGCCTTTTTTTCTTTCGATCCCCAGTCGCCTTCGAAACGTAGAGGACGCTGCTGGCTCATGGGTCCCAGATGTCAGCCTCTATGAACAATAAACCTTTCCTTTGTTGGATTTACTTTTCACCCTCTGATTTTTGGCTATTTCCTTTTTTTCTTTTGATGCACTGCCGCCTTGGAAACGTTGAGTAAGCTGCTGACACATGGGGCCCGCATGTCATCCTCTTTGTACAATCAACTTGCAAGATCTTGGAGCGAAAGAGCTTGTATTAGTGGGACCCATATGTCATCCTCTATGTACAATAAAAGTTTCTTTTCTTGGATTATTTTTTGCTCCTGATATTTGGTCACTTTCCTTTTTCTTTCGATCTCATGCCGCCTCTGAAACATTGAGGAAGCTGCTGGCTCATGGGTCCCGCATGTCATCCTCTATAAACAATAAAAGTTTCCTTTGTTGGAGTTATTTTTTACCCCTAATTTCTGGCTACTTCCTTTTTCTTTTGATCCCCTGCCGCCTTTGAACGTTGAGGAGTCTACTGGCTAATGGGTCCCACATGTCAGCCTCTATGAACGATAAACCTTTCTTTTCTTGGAGTTATTTTGACCCCTAATTTTTGGCTATTTTGCCTTTTTTGGATCCCGTGCCGCCTTGGAAACGTTGAGGATGTTGCTGCCACATGGGTCCCTCATGTCATCCTCTCAGAACGATAAATGTTTCTTTTCTTCGATTTTTTTACCAACTGATTTTTGATTTATTTTTCTTTCGATCCCCTGCCGCCTTTAAAACTTTGACGACGCTGCTGGCTCATGGGTCCCGATGTCAGCCTCCCCGTATAAGAAACATGTGATATCTTGATTATTTTGCGGACAATAAACAGTGTATTTAGCTCTGAGCTATTGCAAACGGAAAAAATAAATCTTTATTTTTAAATAAACAAACTTATATGTTGAATCTCCTTGTTTTTTGTTTTTGTGAAGCATAGGACTTTCCTGTTTTGGAGTGGGCTGAAATTGTACGAGTCCAAAGGCGTCCAGCAGGATAGTTCGAAGGCCAGATCCAGCCCAATTGAAATCTTTCTTTTCTTGGATTTTTTTGACCCCCTGATTTCTGGCTACTTCCTTTTTTTTAGTCCTGTGCCACCTTGGAAACGTTGAGAACGCTACTGCTAAATGGGACCCGCATGTCATCCTCTATGTACAATAATTTCTTTTCTTGGATTATTTTTGGCTCCTGATATTTGTCACCTTTTTCTTTCCATCCCATGCCGACATCGAAACGCTGAGACCACTGCTGCAAAATGGGACCCGCATGTTATCCTCTATGTATAATAAAAATTACTTTTCTTGGATTATTATTTTGGCTCCTGATATTTGGTCACTTGCCTTTTTCTTTCGATCTCATGCCACGTTTGAAACGTTGAGGAACCTACTGCCTCATGGTCCCGCATGTCAGCCTCTCAGAACGATAAATGTTTCTTTTCATGGATTTTTTTGACCCCATGATTTCTGCCTACTTCCTTTTTCTTTTGGTCCTATGCCGCCTTGGCAACGTCGAGACCGCTGCTGCATAATGGGACCCGCATGTCATCCTCTATGCACAATAAAAGTTTCTTTCGTGGATTATTTTTGGCTCCTGATATTTGTCACTTGACTTTTTCTTTCGATCTCATGCCAACTTTGAAACGTTGAGAACGCTGCTGCAAAATGGGACCCGCATGTCATCCTCTATGTACAATAAACGTTTTTTCTTGGATTATTTTTGGGACCTGATATTTGTCACTTGCCTTTTTCTTTCGGTATCATGCCGCCTCTGAAACGTTGAGGAAGCTGCTGGCTCGTGGGTCTCGCAAGTCATCCTCTATGTAGAATAAAAGTTTCCTTTCTTGGAATTATATTTACCCCTGATTTCTGGCTATTTCCTTTTTCTTTTGATCCCGTGCCGCCTTGGAAACGTTGAGACCGCTGCTGCAAAATGGGACCCGCATGGCATCCTCTATGTACAATAAAGTTTCTTTTCTTGGATTATTTTTGGCTATTGATGTTTTGGCACTTGCCTTTTTCTTTTGATCTCATGCCGCCTTTGAAACGTTGAGACCGCTGCTGCAAAATGGGACCCATATGTCATCCTCCATGTACAATAAAAGTTTCTTTTCTTGGATTATTTTTTGTTCCTGATATTTGGTCACTTTCCTTTTTCTTTCGATCTCATGCCGCCTCTGTAACGTTGAGTAAGTAACTGGCTCATGGGACCCACATGTCATCCTCTATGTACAATAAAGTTTATTTTATTGGATTTTTTTTACCCCCTGATTTTTGGTCACTTGCCTTTTTCTTTCGATCCTATGCCGCCTTTGAAATTGAGGAGGCTGCTGGCTCATGGGTCCCACATGTCAGCCTCTATGAACAATAAACCTTTCGTTTGTTGGATTTATTTTTTACCCCTAATTTCTCGCTATTTGCCTTTTTCTTTTGATCCCCTGCGGCCTTTGAAACGATGAGAACGACGCTGGCAGGTCAGTCCCACATGTCATCTTCTATGAAGAATAAAAGTTTCCTTTGTTGAATTTACTGTTGACCCCTAATTTCTGGCTATTTGCCATTTTTTCTTTTGATCCTCTGCCGACTTTGAAATGATGAGGATGCTGCTGGCAGATCTGTCCCACATGTCAGCCTCTCTGAACTATAAATATTTCCTTTCTATGATTTATTTTTTACCCTATTTTCGGGATACTTGCTTTTTTTTTGGATATCCTACCGCATTTGAAATTTTGAGGACGCTGCTGGCTCATGGGTCCCACATGGCATCCTCTTTGGACGATAAACCTTCATTTCTTGTTAATGACAGGTTTATCTGTATTATTTTTGCAGACTAATACAAGCTCTTTCGCTCCAAGATCTTGCAAGTTAATAGAATAAATCATGGAATTATTAGGATATGTTTTAAATTTCAAATCCACTTTATGAATTTTTGAAAATACCGTGATCCATGTGGGTATGGAGCGATCAAGGATTTTCATATTGGCCATGAGCAGTTTCAAAAATTGCAACCCAATGATTCAAAATAAATACAAACAACTTTTATGTAGAATCTCAATGTTTTTGTTTTTTGCCAATCATAGGATCTGTGGTTCTTTAGGAAAGGGCCAACATTGCATGAGAAGAAAGGCCCATTTGTAATTATTGGGCTTCGACAGCAAATACCTTGTAGATGGCCTTGGAACCCAAAAGTATTTATTGCCTAGACTTAGATGCCAAACTCAGCCTTATTGACATGAACCTTGCTATGCACACGACAATTTCAGTCCGATCCGTGTACGAAACACAAGATCCAACCCTTCGTGTGAGGAAGCAGGTGGCAGCACACCTCCAGATGCTCAATCGTACATACACATATCATATAGGATTTTTCGTATGTACATCAGTTCCGTATTGACATGTTTTTTTCTTTGGTTCACATGTGGGGTCCGCACAGTCACCTAGGTCGCACATCTACTTCCTTGCTCGTAGTTGATGCATGTTTAGTGGCCTGCAGCAAGAATCACTACCCCCAGGGATGTATTTTACCCTTTAGCGGCGAAAAAAATAGGAATTGTCCTCTCATGAGTATGATCAACAAGAGGTGGCTATATTATAAAGGACGTACACACATTGTAATTATAGTGCTGAAATAAAGTCAATCCTAAAACAGCCATGCATGGGTTATAATATGAAGGCAACACGAAATACAAAAGCGGGGCAGTGTTCAAATAAACTGATTCAAACTAGTACATACTAAAAACAGTGTACTACTTCTCAACACTTCAAGCATAATAAAAAAGTATATCAGTGTTTTTTTAAAAGGTAACGCCGAACGGGCAATGTTTAAAGCAGGCTTAAACCACATAGCCGCTTGTCGGACATTATCCCAACCATCTCTGGGAAGGCTGATAACTCCCACAGTGTCAGCTTCATTTGGCTGGAGGTTGCATCGCAAAATTTTAGGGTATTGATTATGAAGAATCTTCCGGTATGCTGTGTAGAAGCAGTTTTTCCTCATGAATGGAACCAATGTGCCATCAGGAGGTTTGGATTCACGCTTCTTCAGGTTGGCAATGATCGGGTAATTGAGTCCGAGGAATAGAGAGTGGTCGCCGAGGCTGTTAGCCTGCCTCCAAAGAAAGTCCCCTACACGTGCAGTAGATAAAAGATCCTGCTCAAAGACGTAGGTGGCAACAGGAGGATACTGCCGTAGCTGAAGCCCATTAGCAGCATAGGGAATGTCAGGAGGTACTTCAGCATTGGCAATCCCAATGTTGTTTACTGTAAGGATGATCATCAATCGCTTGCCATCAGCAGATGGAGCGAGGAACCACGCGTACTGCTGATTATCCACCACCGGTGGCGGGATTACAAACGGGAGCATCAGATTTTCTGCAATATTAGAAATGGAGACGAATAGGGTGTTACTGGCAACCATATTCAAACAGCAGCATTGTTCATCGTTCATGCTCACAGTATAAATACGACTATGTAAGCTAAGGACATTGGTCATTCATGTGTTCAAATCGAGTGTCCAATATATCAGTTATACTGCATCCATCCCACGAAACTAGTCTTAACTTCGCCAAAACTAGACACTAGTTAGTGTATACACAGTTATATACTACCTCTGTCCCACTGAAAGTGTCTGAGATTTGTCCAAATTCAGATGTATCTAGATGGTGAAAGCATATAGATACATTCAAATTTTGACAAATATATATCATCTTAAGTTTAAGTCATGTGCTGTAGTTAATTCCCTTTGTCTTAAGTGATCTATTAGAGAGCTTCCCTGTGACCACCCGAAGGGTAAGAAATGTTTAACTGTATAAGTAGATTGCCTAGACCTTTCCATCAGTTCGGACTTTTGGTTGCGTTGGCTAGTCCATGAAGCTTGACATGGTGTCAGAGCCAGGGTCTCGAGTTCGAGTCCTGGCTTTCGCAATTTATCCTAAAATTGTTGTTTCCCCCTCGGAGTCCACGTATATGCCTCTTGAGCTATACCTCTGAGTCTTTCCACGTGTTGACTTGTCTCCCATCACACGTGAGGGGGGTGTTGAATTGTTTAAGTGGATTGCCGCCCTTGCGATCAGTTCGGACTTTTGGTTGTGTTGGTAGTGCATGAAGCTTGACAACAAAGAAATGCTCTTTGTAGCTGTTGATCGCCAAAACCCACCGGCGGGCAGCGGCCTGTCAACACGGTAGAGCCGGGAAGAGCCTAGAGCTGCGGCTGGCTGAGACCCCTCCGAGCGACGGCCCGCAATGCTCTTCTGGTCACACGCGGCGATGCGAAGTGCAAGGGCGTGCCACCTGACCTATACCTGGTCAGGAAGGTGATGGGGATGCCTCGCTTAGTTCCTGCATGGCATACACGTAAACATTAAATCAGAGCCTCGATCGGCTCTCAGGCTATCCTGTGAATCGGCTCAAAGAGCCGATCCACCCATGATCCGTACGGGGTGCACGAATACTTGGTGATCCTGCTTGATCAAGATAAAGCTAATGAGATCTATGACGATTTAGGGTTTTCACCGCATAATCGGATCATCCTACTCCAGGTTGGGCCTCGCGGCCACGCACGGTGCTCGTAAGCCGATCCTAAACAAGGCCACACAACCAACGTGACGTTGATCATCGGAACATCCTGTTTAGGACTTGCGAACGCCACCCTACGTGCCGCTGGATCCTCCCCCCCTTCGTAAGGCCTAACTATTGCAGATATTAAACTAATCCTTGCAGAGCAAGGAGCAATCGTAACGGATCAGATCTACTAGATGATGAACAAGCAGGGTGCCGCCCCCACGCCTGAGATAGGCGTGAGGGCGGCTAGACATGCGAGGGTTGCACTACGTAAACATGTTTATACGAAGAGCTATGCTAACCCTAACACATCTATGATAACTACGGTGCCCGCCATCAAAGACGCTTCAGTACGGGCAACGCATGAACAACGTGGGGCTTGTGCTGCCTAGATCGCAAGATGCGATCTAGGCAGCATGTCGCTTACCTGATTGAAACCCTCGAGACGAAGGAGTTGGCGATGCGCCGAGATTGGTTTGTTTTGGGGTGAACGTTGTGTTGTTGTTTATTCCATAAACCCTAGATACATATTTATAGTCCGGCGGACTTTCTAATTCGGACGTGCACCTAACCGTGCACGAGTAAAACTCTAACTTTTAATCTAAAGATACGATCCACTAAATTACAGATACAATGGGCAATTCAGCCCAACTTCGTGTATAAGGCCAATTCTTGTTTTTCCTTCCATGTATATCTTCAAGTCTTTCTCAATCGTGGCCCACCTCTGACTCGGTCAAATTCTGGTGATAACACATGCCCCCCTGGTTTTGGAATTGGTAATTCCAAAATCACTCTGTTTTCCTTCGTCGGGTCATGTCGTGGCAGAACCGTCGCAAAGATCTTTCATCATGATGCCCTGCCTCCTCAACTTCTCCGCGTGATTTGGCAGTTTTTTTTCTTAGGCACCTCTTCCTCGGAAACTGCTGTGGCATTGAATTTCCACTATATCCCCTTTTATTTAACCGCTACGCACAGTTCTCCTCCGTATCTCCATCGCACTAGCACTCCAAAAGCCCTCCTGCCACCATGTCCTCTTCCTCCTCTGCTCCATCGGGTCCTTCCAGCCAGTCCTCCGCATCCCGTGAGCCGACGCCGGAGTACAATCCGGCAGAGGTCCATGCAGCGAACATCCGCCGCGCCATTGCGGCCGGGAGGAGCCAGATCACGACTTCTCCATCTGGTCCGAGGACGACCAGTCCTCGACGGACGGGAGAGCGACCTCCGCTTCCTCACCGTTGGGGCAACGGAGGAGGAGAGCGACGACGACAGCCTTCTCCTGCGACTTCACCTCTTCCGGTGAGGAGGAGGAGCAGGAAGAGGAGGAGGAGGACGACAACGAGAGCTCCTCCGATGAGCCGCCGGCCAGCGGTTCTGCCCTTGGCCGGGCAATCTTAGCGACCGACGGCGACGAGGACGACGCTGACGAAGAGGATGAAGACAACGAGGACCCGGTCGGCGGCCATTGGAGCGACGACGAGCCCGCCGGGAGCAGCGCCGACAGCGGCGGCGACGGCGGCAACGAGGCGATGATGGCCCGTAGATAGGACTTCTAGAATAGGGCTAGTAGTAGTAGATGGGGCAATGTATCCCCTAGTACTTCCTTTTGAGAGCAATCAGCTCTTTTATGTAAGAAATCTAATCAATGAAGAACTTTCCCCAATTTGATCTTGCCGATTTCCTTTGAGTTTAATTTAGCCGATTCCTCCTTCTACTGACCTTGCCGATTCGTCCCCTTTGCCAATGCGTAATGAGCCGATAGTACCACATCGGTCCTTTGAATTTCACCCTTCCCTTCCTCAACTGATGCAGGATCTTTCAGGAAAGCCTTTGAACTTTCTAACCAAACCCAATAATCCTCTTCAGTACTCATCATCGTGAAGAAGGTTGCAATGAAGGATCAGCCGATAGTATCCCCAATCGGCTCTTTAAACAGAGCAAAAGAGAGCATCCACCAGGCCTGCTGCCCCCCGAGCCTTACTCGAGGCGAGAATGTCAGAGAGAATGCGCCAAAGCCGATCCTTTTTCTTCCTCCGTCAGCCGATAATCTTTCGTCTCAGCTGAACTAGCCCCAAAGATTGGAAATCCTTGACAACGGGGTTCAGGAACCCGGATCGGCTCGAAGTAGCTGAAGAAGTTTCCATTGTTTTACTCACTCGAGGCAACAGAAGGTACCACCGTTGGCCTGGATCTGGTGGAGACTCGATAGACATTGCATAATTTCTACTAAAGTCGATGGTTGCGCATCGGCTGTCTTTCAATTCTAAAGTCGATGCCCTTGCATCGGCTGTAAATTGTTTGTTTTTTTTTTTTTTTTTACTGGCTGATTTTCTCCTATCAGCCCCCAGTATTCATTGCACACATGTACCCCTGCATCTGTTCCAGCATTCAGGTGCCCCCCGAGCCGAATCTGTTAAAGAATGGCGGATATCGGCTCTGTAACTCGCACGTCGGCTCCTGATAGGGTCAAAGGTGAACACAAGCAGAACATGTGGTGAGGATAATTTTGGCCGATTGCTGGGATCGGCCTCCATAATGATTAGAGCGCTGACTGAAGGTTCTGTAATGTCCCTTCATAGACCTTTGGGGCCGATCACAAGGATCAGCCTCGCCAAGTTACACGTCGCTTTGCTTTGACTACATGGTCAGGCCGGTGGATAAAACCAGCTTAACCCTTCCCTTTGTCACATCGATGCGTTCGCAGTCGTCTAAGTTGATGCCTGAGAGGGGTTCTTGGCCTGCTGCTTCCCATGCGTTCATGCCAGCCGTTGAAACTTCAACTGAATCATCGGCCTGGACGACTTCTACCTCATCTCCATCCCACTGTATTATGCATTGGTGCATCGTGGAGGGAATACAGCAGTTGGCGTGGATCCAATCTCTTCCCAACAGCACAGCATAACTGCTCGTGCTATCGACGATGAAGAACGTTGTAGGGATAGTTTTCCTTCCTACGGTCAGATCCACGTTCAGAACTCCCTGTGCCTCAGACGCTTGGCCGTTGAAATCGCTCAATGTTACATTGGTCTTGATTAAATCCGAGCTAGAGCGTCCCAGTCGACGTAACATAGAATACGGCATGATGTTAACTGCCGCTCCGGTGTCTACCAGCATCTTGTTCACAGGCCTCCCATCGATATATCCTCGCAAATACAGGGCCTTCAGATGCCTGTAGCTCTTATCTTGTGGCTTCTCAAAGATAACCGGCCGTGGGCCGCAATCAAGTTGTGCCACGGATGTCTCATCTAACCCTGGAGCACTGAACTCTGAAGGGAGGATGAACACCATGTTCGTGCCAGCCGATGTTTCATCATCGGCTCTCCTTTGTTTGGGGCGCCACTCCATTCTCCGTGGACGACCCTCTCCATTCAGGGCTCGCTGAACCTTTGCAGCCAGATCAGGCCGTGCCTTCCTTAGCGTATGCAAGTATAACCTTTCGGCTTCCTCCAGGCCGCGCAACCGCTGAACCTGCGTTTACGTGAACGGCTGAGTCCGTCGGGGCACCACCTTGGACGGTGGTACTGTCTTCTTCTTCTTCTAGTCCCTCGTCTTACGAATCCTCAAGATCTGCCCAACGAGGTGACTCGGCGCGTTTGCTTGGTGGTGGGAGAGGCCCTAAGCGCTCAAACACAGACACGTTGGCTGCCTCCTTCTTCTTCTTGTTGCATTACGGGCAATTGCCGATTGTGGGCAATCGGCTCATTCCTGAATCCCAGCGATGTACGAAGAAAGGGCAATCCCGATGTACGGCGTTGTCATCTTGCTCCCTTGGCCTGTCCGCGGCACGGCGCTCGTGCTCCTCCTCATCGCGATCCTGCGACGATGTCTTACGGCTTCTCTAGCCAGACGATCTCCTTCATCATCATAGTTGGACCGTCGGCGTTGGTCATGCGACTCACATATTTGTTGAGGAGGTGATCGAGAGAGGTCGCTGATATCTTATGTTCTTCACTTCTCCCTACGTGACGTAGCGCTTGCCATCATGATGGAGCCGATCGCGTGGAGCGGCCTCTTACGTGTCCTTGCTATGAGAGCAGCTGCCCTCATCTCCATCTTTGCAGAGTGGTTCCCAGGCCCCACCATGTTGATGCTTGAACGTGGGACCTGGCTGGCAGCCCTCGGGGTCGATGACTTCTACCATATTAACGGCGGGGAAGGTCTGGGTGTCTACCTTCATGGCGTATGGGTTGAAAATTAAACGCCCCTTCTCTATCGCCGCTTGGATGTGCTGACGCCACACCCTGCAGTCGTTGGTGGCATGGGAAAGCGAGTTGTGGAATTTGCGGTACGGCTTTCCGTTTAGCTCTTGCGCCGTAGGGAACTTGAGACCTTCAGGAATCGTCAACTGTTTCTCCTTAAGCGGGGAGGTCGAAGATTTGTTCGGTCTTGGTTACGTCAAAATCAAATCCCTGGGCGGCCCTGGTGGCTTTACCCATTTGCAGGATACGGGGTTCCTCCCCGAGTCCACTCAGCCACTGCTATTTCTTGGTCTCCCGCAGGCACTTCACCTTCCTCTGTATCGACCATGACTATCGCACGCTTGAACTTGTCTTGGTACAGTGCAGGTGGCGCTGTTCATATGCCGATAGTTTACGAACCATGTGCGCCCGACGAGGATAATCTGCTTGGGAGGCCATGTCCTTGAGCTATGTTGCAAGGCCAGCTACGCCAATTCGATCGCTTCCTTTTCGGTTATACGAACCGAATAACATCGGTTCCTCAGATTTCTGAAGCGCTGGATGTACTCTGTCACCGTTTCTCCGCGCTTCTGACGTAGTTGTGCTAGATCGGCAATGCTAGACTCGGAAGCTTCTGAATGGTATTGGGTATGGAACTGTTCTTCCAATTGCTTCCAAGACTGGATGGAATTTGCTGGCAAAGAGGTATACCATCCAAAAGCCGATCTGTGAGGGACCGTGAAAAGAGCCTCACGCGTAGCTGATCCGACAACCGAAGCCGGTCCTAGTTGCGCCAAATATCGGCCGATGTGCTCGATGGAGCTGGAGCCATCCGATCCACTGAATTTGGAGAAATCAGGGAGCCGATATTTAGGTGGCAGCGGGATCATCTCGTACTCGTCGGGGTACGGCTTGGAATAGCCGATTGCCCTCCTTTTCGGCATAATGCCGAACTGGTCTCTCAGTATGGTACTGATCTGATCCACCGTACTGGCTGCAGGAGATGTATTATGAAGATTCGCCGGGGTGGCGTACTTAGCCAGCCATGTTTGCTTTTCCAGCTACGAGCCAACTGCAGGAGCTGGGCTCGGGAGTTTCGTCGGGGTGGCGTACTTAGTTAGCCACGTCTGCTTCTCAAGCTCTGTTGCTGACGTTCCCCCTGTTTGCGCCGGAGTCCCTGACGTTGTGGCCTGGTTTGAGAGTGGCCAGTTGCCACAATCTGGCACATACGTGCACGCGTATCCTTGAGGGATCTCCTTGGGCGCCTCAGCCAAGAACTGGTAGTCACTAGGGTCACCACCGATCTTGTAAACGACGAATGCCGGTGTAGCCGGCACTTCAGCTGGTGCTGCCAACGCGTATGGCAGCGGTGGACGGGACTGGAGTGGCAACTCTCCTTGGTGCGTCCCGAGAGCTGGTCCTGACGGCAGTACCGGTGGCTCATGATCTCCTGGATCACGCGCAGAGCGAGACGCTCCAACACGTTGACCAAGTTTTCAGAGTGGCGGTGTAGCGAGTGAGCCACCAAGTAGTTGATCTCCTGCCGAAGGGCCCTGGTGCGTTCCTCCGACGGGGCAGAGAGATCTATCCCATCGAGTGCACCTTGTGGTGAGAACCCCTTCCATCTGATGCCATGGGTACGGGTTCTCTGAAAAGAGCCGATGAGGTCGGCTTCGAGGGTGGCCTTGATCTCGTCATGTTTCTTCTTGAGCTCAGCAGGCAGCTCCTCGTAGGTGACTGGCGTGCCGTCCGCCGCCATCTCAGATGTAGATGGCGATGTGGTTGATGTAGATGATTGTCCCACCGGGCGTGCTGCGAATGTGTTGATCGCCAAAACCCACCGGCGGGCAGCGGCCTGTCAACACGGTAGAGCCGGGAAGAGCCTAGAGCTGCGGCTGGCTGAGACCCCTCCGAGCGACGGCCCGCAATGCTCTTCTGGTCACACGCGGCGATGCGAAGTGCAGGCGTGCCACCTGACCTATACCTGGTCGGAAGGTGATGGGGATGCCTCGCTTAGTTCTGCATGGCATACACGTAAACATTAAATCGAGCCTCGATCGGCTCTCAGTTATCTGTGAATCGGCTCAAAGAGCCGATCCACCCATGATCCGTACGGGGTGCACGAATACTTGGTGATCCTGCTTGATCAAGATAAAGCTAATGAGATCTACGACGATTTAGGGTTTTCACCGCATAATCGGATCATCCTACTCCAGGTTGGGCCTCGCGGCCACGCACGGTGCTCGTAAGCCGATCCTAAACAAGGCCACACAACCAACGTGACGTTGATCATCGGAACATCCTGTTTAGGACTTGCGAACGCCACCCTACGTGCCGCTGGATCCTCCCCCCCTTCGTAAGGCCTAACTATTGCAGATATTAAACTAATCCTTGCAGAGCAAGGAGCAATCGTAACGGATCAGATCTACTAGATGATGAACAAGCAGGGTGCCGCCCCCACGCCTGAGATAGGCGTGAGGGCGGCTAGACATGCGAGGGTTGCACTACGTAAACATGTTTATACGAAGAGCTATGCTAACCCTAACACATCTATGATAACTACGTTGCCCGCCATCAAAGACGCTTCAGTACGGGCAACGCATGAACAACGTGGGGCTTGTGCTGCCTAGATCGCAAGATGCGATCTAGGCAGCATGTCGCTTACCTGATTGAAACCCTCGAGACGAAGGAGTTGGCGATGCGCCGAGATTGGTTTGTTTTGGGGTGAACGTTGTGTTGTTGTTTATTCCATAAACCCTAGATACATATTTATAGTCCGGCGGACTTTCTAATTCGGACGTGCACCTAACCGTGCACGAGTAAAACTCTAACTTTTAATCTAAAGATACGATCCACTAAATTACAGATACAATGGGCAATTCAGCCCAACTTCGTGTATAAGGCCAATTCTTGTTTTTCCTTCCATGTATATCTTCAAGTCTTTCTCAATCGTGGCCCACCTCTGACTCGGTCAAATTCTGGTGATAACAGTAGCTAACCCCAAGTCTGGTAACATTTGCAAAATAGGTATCAGATGCAGCTATCCATTCAGTAGAAGAATTTGCATTTTAGAGTTGAAGGTTCATAATCTATTCTCTACTATTGATAGTAAAGGGTACACATAGTATTTGTTTACCTCATTTTCGCGTTCTAAAAAAGGTACGCTATATGGTTGTGCTAAGTTAAACTGATTTAAGTCTGTTCAAGTTTATCGAAAATTATACTACCAACATCTAAAACATCAATATAGGTTCATATATTACAAAAGATATTTAGAATTTCTTTTCTCGAACACATGCCTAGTCGTGCATCATTATATATTAGAGCATACAGGGTTGTAGCAAGGCTACGAAAAACTGAGAAAGCAAAAAGAAAGAACTATACAGGGGACTACAGGCAGCTAACTTTGTTAGGCCTGCAGGTGCTAAATCTTATATATATATATGAGGTTGTAGATATTAGTCGTAAACTTACTGAAACTTAAATAACATTGAATTAGGAAAAAGATAACCTGAGTTATTTTGAATGAGGGGACGTCACAATCACTAATCAAAGATAATTGTGGGAAACTAAAATCTATTCAAGAAAATGGGAGAAATAATGTATCAAAAACAAAATTAATTATACAATTTTGCAGATTGTTCACCGATATAAACAAAGAACTGTTTGATCTGCATGTAGGTACATCCAATCAAGGCTTTTTCCCGATCTCTAGAAAATATAAGCTACGCATGTAATTACAAACGATTTTCTTCTATTTTTATGTTTCTACGTTAACATTTGAGATACTTGTTAATTACGTCCATATTCTGCAGTTGCATAGAGTTACTAATTCAGGAATGCATTCACATACGGAGTATACTGTGTTTGCTGATGACTGACTAGTACTAATTCATTGCAAGCAACGGTTCTGATGAGGTCTAAGACCCCGTGTGTGGCCCGATCTCGCGGTTGACCCGAAATCCAAAGGGGAAGGAGAGGGAGAGCGCGAAGAACACGATGAACACGAAGAACACGAGGAACTCACGCACGCACACCTACCCGATACAACCGATTACTTACCCCCGTGGCTCGATGGACCACGCCGATAGAATCTCCTACGGAAGAGACCGCGGTAGAATTCCGAGGAGAGAGACCGGTGTTGGAGAAGGAGATCGGAGAGGGAGAGAGAGAGTGCTCGCACTAGAATCTCACTCACAGATCTAGATCAACAACAAGGGTTGCCTTGATTACAGAGGGATGAAACCCTAGGGAGACAAAGCTCATATCCATGTTTAAGCTATCATCTTGTCTAAAGAGGTAAGGGGGCGACCTGGGGGCTTATATAGGCATACAAGGCAGCATGGGTCGAAAAGGTACAAGTTGGTGGGTCAAACCCGACGAATCCGGTCACAGGGCCGGTCTGACCGGGCCTGGGACCGGCCCATCCGGTCCACAACCGGATCCTGGACCGGGCGGTGACCGGGCGAGGCTTCGGGAGCCCCGGGATTGCGTCCGGATGGCACCGGTCGTCGTTCCGGTCGAAAACCGGCCGGGCCGGTCAGGGGGCCGGTCAACCGGGCCTGTGACCGGGTGGGCCGGTCAGGGGGCCGGTCAACCGGGCCTGTGACCGGCCGGCCTCCCTCCTCCCGCCTCTTCTTCCTCTTCCTTCCTTCTTCCTTCATTCTTCCTCCCTTCTTCTTCTTCTTCCTTCTTCCTTGCACCATGATGAATGGCTCCTCTTCCCTTCCCTCGTTTCCTTGCACCATGGGTGTTCCTCCTCTCCGGTCCTCGATGACTCTTGTACCTAATGACATATAACATGCCGACATGAGGTAGCATTCCATTCAAGGTATCTACGAGGTCGAGTATCGAGAGGAAGGAGTTCACCTTGACGCGTGTAGCGTGGGTTAGGGTTGAAGGTCCACTTGGGGGACTCTTTGGCCATGGTGTAGCGTCGACGATAGGCGGGGTTGCACTTGATGGTCTTGGTGTAGCGACGTCGGTGACCGGGGCTACATCATCTCCCCCCCCTTGGGGAAGAGTCATCCTCGACTCTTGTTTCTTCTCATCGAAGAGGTAGTCCATGACGGATGTCCCATGTAGAGTTGGGTAGTCGCGGTCGAAGAAGAACTTGGAGAAAAACCACTTGCGAAGGGAAACCTCCAAGAGGCATTTGGCAAAAAATGGGAACCAAAAGAGTGTGGATGTATCCAAAATTTGGTAGGGCAAAAATTTGTGCATGTAAGAGTTGTATGGTGTTAAAAATGTGTGGTGTAGCATTGTCCCAAGCAAATGGAACAAACAAAAGGCAAGTATCCGCGGCAAAATTTGGGGCAAAATTGTTATGTGCAATGGCAAAGAGATGGAAACTTCTAGCTTGGGAAAGTATGGTTGGCGCGAGCCAAGTATGGGTATCCTCAAGTGTCAAAGAATCCATTTCAATTGCCAAAGGTGAAATAATAAATCCAAAGAAGAGCAACTTTTTGTGTGACATGTGGCACAAGATGCATAAGGTGTCTCTCACATGTATGACATGGTCCTTGAGATTCTCGAAGTGTATGATGAAAGCATCAAGACATACAACAATCATTGTGCCAACAAGAGGTGTCAAGAGACGTTGCAAAAGAGGCAAAAGGGGCGACGAGGAGTTGGACCAAACCGGAAACTCGACAAGGCAAGTCGGAAACACATGAGGGCGAAGGCTTGTGGGAACATACCCTTTGGCGTGATTCCCGCGGGTTAGGTCCTTGTTGGGGTAGCTCTCAATTGCGCGTTTCGTGAGCTCATGCTCCGTAGCGGTGGAGGTAGTCATTTGGGTACCTATACACACAAAAGAGAAAACAAAAAGCGTGTGTGCATGGTAAAGGAACACATCATCCATCATGATGTTCCATGTCTCGGGCACATCACCATTAGTGTCAATCAAGATAGTATGAAATGCATGGCGATGGTGCATATGGCAAGAAGGTGCATTCATGGCATGTGGCAACTCATGATCATCAAAAATAGAGAAGGCTATGGGGGCCATCTCATGGACAATGAAATAAGCATTTTTGCATACCAAGCATAAGAAGGAGCAATTGTTCACAATCTTGGATGCAACGATCATGGAGTAGTGCAAACATTTTGGGCAAAGCATGCGGAAGCTAATATCATCATTGTCATTGCAAGCAATACATGTGAAAGAGCAAGTAGGTAACATATTGCAAGCAATGGTAGGAAAATGGAAGCTCTCATAGCATGGCATGGTCATGGTATCACAAGCACTCAATTCCACATGATCAACAATGTTATCAAGTAAAGCATCACATGGGAAAGTGAAAGTAGCATGTGATGTAGCAAATGGATCATCGAGATCATGCATGCACTCATAAGTCATCATGTCCACTAGTGGGATCATGGCATCATCAACACCTATGTTGTTACCTTTGAAGGCCTACTCATGTGATGTAGGTGTTGTGGAAGTAGGAGGATCCATGTGGTCGACATGTCCGTCTTGAAGCAAGCATGGTGAGATATCATCATCTTCATGCACCATGTACATCGTCTCCATGAGCGGGAACTCGTCCTCCGTGGAACCTAGTGCAACATAAGAAGACACAAACGAGGGAGAGGTTAATGTGTTAGCAAAAGCGATGTCCTCCATGGACCTATCATCTACATCTCTCAACTCACTTTGTGTATCACTCATGTCCTCCAAATGGAAGCACTCAAACTCGCATATGGGGTGGAAGTCACTCAACTCACTATCACTCTCACTCAAGTGGGCTAAGTGGCTCTCATCCTCACATGGGATTGGTACCAACTCATCAATCAAGCATAGGGGAGTAGGCTCGACTTTCTCATCTCCATGCGCCTCCTTGGTTGAAGGGAAATTCCCATGCTCAACCATCTCAACTCCATGCGCCTCCATAGGTGAAGGGAGAATCCCATGGTCACCATGCTCAACTCCATCGCCTCCCAAGTCGTCCTCAAGTGGTGGCGTCGTGGTGTAGTAGAGAGCTAGGCTCGGATCCACATCAACCTTGAGTTGACCTTGGCGATCTTCATCTTGAAGTGTGGGCGCGATAGGCATCTTGGAGACTTGTGCTTTGAGCTCGTCGAAGTAGAGCTTCTTGGCGCTTGGCGTTGTGCATTGCCATGCCACATGACCCTTGGCCTTGCACACCTCACATAGGAGATTGGGACATTCCCGTGGAGGGTGGCCTTGTTGCTTGCACTTGTAGCACCGGAGTCCATAGGCATGTGACGAGGTAGGGGCCATTGTGGTGGTGGCGCAAGAGGTAGAAGTCGCCTCATGAGGAAGGTATGCGCGCTGTGCACTTGCCGTCCTTGTAGTGGTGGACACCCTATCATGGTGTTTGTCGCCTTCATGTCGAGGCTCTCGTCTTCGGGCATCATCACCATGGCTTGAGTGGTGTCGTCGAAGACTCGTGGAAGATGTTGGTCGATGGTGATCATGAAGTGGTTTGTGGTGGCGAAGCTCATGTGGTGACGTATGTCGATGACGGTCCTTGCCATGCCTAGATGATGGCTCATGCGACTTGGCATGTTGCTTGCGGCGCCTTGTGGAGCTTGGAGAAGAGTGTCAATGACGATCATGATGGGAACGCTCTTGATGCTCCATATGGTGTACTTGAGGTCGACGATCTTGTGCATAAGCACTCTCATGGTGGCGCCTTGTGGAACTCGTAGACGAGTGTCGATGACGATCATGATGAGGACGCTCTTGATGATCCATATGATGGTGCCATCGTGGAGGTCCTCCATCTTCATATGTAGCTCCAATGGCCAAGTGGTGGTACTTGGGAGCATCGTCGTTGCTCCTTGTGGAGACTAGGTGAGGTTCCGCCATGGTGTCGATGTTGTAGGCGTGGCGTTGCTCCACCAAGTCGTCGATGTCGTAGTCGTGGCGTTGCTCCACCATGTCGTCCATGCTTGAGGAGCCATTGTCGATGTAGAGCTCCTCGATGTCGGTCATGTCGGTGATGCTCGCGGAGCCAAAGTCGGTGTAGAGCTCCTCGATGTCGGTCATGTTGGCGATGCTCGCGGAGCCATAGTCGGTGTCGAGCTCCACATGTTCCTCCACATCCGCGGTGCTTGAGGAGGTGTCCTCCTCGGAGTGCTCCGTGTACTCCTCCGTATCCTCATCTTCGCTATCCATGTTAGCACGATGGTATGTATATGGTGTATGTTAGTGGAAGAACACTACCTCGCAATCTTACCGTGGTATGATAAGATCGGGGCGATCCAACAAGCCGAGGTCAAAGTCAATTGTATCGGGCACTCACACAAAAACACACGCAAAAGCTAGCAAATATGGTGTTAGGTGAGTATGGTGGAAAGCCAAAAGACGAAATCCGAAATCAAGTGTATTGTCAAGAGTGGTGGAAATCCAAAAATTCAAATGTCAAAGCGATGATCACTATAAACACGGAAAAGATGTGGAACGCACACACGAGATGAACGGGGTTAGTGCGACCAAGGAATGAGCGGAAAAAGTGTAAGAAGCCCTTAAGCAAGGGTGCTCGGTGTCACACTAACACAAGAAGAGATCAAAGCTTTGGTTGCAACGGAGAGACAACAAGATTTACACGTGGCCTCTCTTCTCTTATCTCTCTTTTGCTTAAAAGCTTTTTCTCTTTTGTATTTGGCGGCACTTGACACTCTTTTGTATCTATGGTGGCGCTTTGTACACTTTTGTATGTATGATGGCACTTGCACTCTTTTTGTGCTTTTCTATCTTTTTCACGCTCTATGTTAGCGTTAGCTCGCTCTTGCTATCTTGCCACACGAGTTTTGCTTAGAAGCTTGACTCCACACTACACACACACCTCACAATCGGGGCCACGTGCAATGTCTCGCAACACTAGATAAGCAATGCTCGATAGGATAGATCGCAAAAGAAGAGGGTTTACAAGGTGGGGTGCAAGTTATACCTAGATGTTAGGCGGTGTCGGAACACACAACTTGCGATGAAGGCGGTGATGTCAAGAGTACGTTTGCAAGTCCGGGGTGCCGAGGATGTCGTCGCTTGCTTCGGAGCTGCGGGTTAGTTTCACAAACAAGGCACTCAAACCGGAACAAGCAAACACAAGTTAGCGGAAGAAAACGGTCAAAGTAGCTTGGCGATGGTGGCGGTGGTAAGCCGGTGGTGGTGGTGTCGATGCTCTTGCGGATGCGGCGGTGTTTGTTGGGGCCGCGGTGGTGTTTGCCGGTGGTTGGGGATGATGGCGGTGCTTGCCGGCGGAGGAGAGGATTGGCGGTGGTTGGCGGTGGAGGTGGAAGGGTGCCGCCCGGTCCAGGGGCCGGTTGGGCCGGACCTGGGACCGGCCTGGCCGGTCACACGGCCGGTCGACCGGGTTCTGGGCTGGCCCGGCCGGTCTGCAGCCCGGTTGACCGGATTCTCAACCGGGACGCAGTTTCTCTCTCCTGTTCTTCACGAAAACCAAGCCAAAACGACCAAATCGGAGGGGAAACGATGGAATTGGGGGCTAAAAGTTGGGGAGATAGTAGATCAAGCACTCCAACACCAAATCCATGGACCAAAACCACTCAAAACGCAACGAAATCGCAGATCGGTCAAGAGGCAAATTAGGGCTATTTTTGGGGATTTTTTTGGGGAAAATTTTAGAGACGAAATTGGATGGGTGGGGGGTCAAATCCGCGGAAACCAAAGGCTGCTGATACCATATGATAAGGTCTAAGACCCCGTGTGTGGCCCGATCTCGCGGTTGACCCGAAATCCAAAGGGGAAGGAGAGGGAGAGCGCGAAGAACACGATGAACACGAAGAACACGAGGAACTCACGCACGCACACCTACCCGATACAACCGATTACTTACCCCCGTGGCTCGATGGACCACGCCGATAGAATCTCCTACGGAAGAGACCGCGGTAGAATTCCGAGGAGAGAGACCGGTGTTGGAGAAGGAGATCGGAGAGGGAGAGAGAGAGTGCTCGCACTAGAATCTCACTCACAGATCTAGATCAACAACAAGGGTTGCCTTGATTACAGAGGGATGAAACCCTAGGGAGACAAAGCTCATATCCATGTTTAAGCTATCATCTTGTCTAAAGAGGTAAGGGGGCGACCTGGGGGCTTATATAGGCATACAAGGCAGCATGGGTCGAAAAGGTACAAGTTGGTGGGTCAAACCCGACGAATCCGGTCACAGGGCCGGTCTGACCGGGCCTGGGACCGGCCCATCCGGTCCACAACCGGATCCTGGACCGGGCGGTGACCGGGCGAGGCTTCGGGAGCCCCGGGATTGCGTCCGGATGGCACCGGTCGTCGTTCCGGTCGAAAACCGGCCGGGCCGGTCAGGGGGCCGGTCAACCGGGCCTGTGACCGGGTGGGCCGGTCAGGGGGCCGGTCAACCGGGCCTGTGACCGGCCGGCCTCCCTCCTCCCGCCTCTTCTTCCTCTTCCTTCCTTCTTCCTTCATTCTTCCTCCCTTCTTCTTCTTCTTCCTTCTTCCTTGCACCATGATGAATGGCTCCTCTTCCCTTCCCTCGCTTCCTTGCACCATGGGTGTTCCTCCTCTCCGGTCCTCGATGACTCTTGTACCTAATGACATATAACATGCCGACATGAGGTAGCATTCCATTCAAGGTATCTACGAGGTCGAGTATCGAGAGGAAGGAGTTCACCTTGACGCGTGTAGCGTGGGTTAGGGTTGAAGGTCCACTTGGGGGACTCTTTGGCCATGGTGTAGCGTCGACGATAGGCGGGGTTGCACTTGATGGTCTTGGTGTAGCGACGTCGGTGACCGGGGCTACATCAGGTTCATTCATATTCAGATAAAGGATGTGATCGTTAAGTCATATACTTATGAAAGTCCTTATGCATCTCTCTGATGCAGATGGCGGGGGGTCTCTCGTCCTCCTTTTGGAGGCAAAATCAATTAGTTATATATGAAACAATGGGTGTAAAAGGTTATCAAAAAGGGTGCATTCATAGTGCTACGTTATCTTTTGAGATACTGGTTAATTACATCCATATTCTGGAGTGGCGTAGAGTTACTAATTCAGGAATGCAATCACATACTGAGCATACTATGTTTGTTGGTGACTAATTCGTACTAATTCATTGCCAGCAATAGTTCATTCATATTCAGCAAAAGGGGTGTGATCATTAAATCATTTATGAAAGGTAAAATATAAACAAGGTAGTTCATGAATAACTTCATTGATTAAGGCAGTGTGTATCATGCTATGCAACATAAGGACTGGAAAAATACCATTTGCGGTGTCCCAGAAGTACGTGGAGCCGTCAGTTTCATCCACCGCAAAAACGTGGTCACCGAGTTCAATGGCATCACAGTACTTTGGATAATCAGATGCAGGTGTAAGGGCCTCCAGCATTCTCCAGTCGCCACCCCCTTCAAGGTAGAAAATCCTTTTGTCGAACAAGGCGATGAGCTTGTAATCTGCGTACCTCCCACCTTTTGTGGGCACTTGGCAGATTACAATCTTCAACAAATTAATTACTGGACCAAAGGAAACATCGTATGCAATAGCAGATTGATATGAAACACTAGTATGACCAATCTTCGAAGCAGGTAGGGATGGAAGGGGTATATGTCGCTCGGTGTAGACGTTCACGAGGCACCACCCATGATAATCGGCAGCGGCGATCCAGTCGCCGTTCGCGCCAAGCCATTTTCTGTCGTGCATGAACGGCAGGGCGACAGAACGGCGAGGATGGTCGAGGGGCACCAGGTCATACACGGTATCATGCAGACGAGATGCTGTCGCCACGTCCAGTGTTCATCGAACCAATAAGCAGGCGGAGGCATCAGCAGGCAGGGTTCATCCCAATGGTGCATCTTACCTTCATCCTTGCTAATCTGGTCGTAGAGCTCCCTGGAACATGCGGCAAGTCGGACGGTGTAGGTAACATCCAGATGCGCAGCGATGAGGTCGATGTTGTCGCCGGTGAGAGCCTCCAAGTGGCCGTCCCCGCCGCCCCGGCAAAGCCTAGAATAATCCATCACGTTAAGATGGATTTAGGTGGATGGCGGATGCAACTGCGCTTGGGGTTTTCGGAGGAGAGGGCGAGCGCTAAGGAAGGAACGATGCGGCGCGTGGCCAGCCGGGGTAAGGAGAGAAAGGTATAGTACTAGTGATGCGGCGTGGTGGGGATCAAGATCCTGCGCGTGCGCGTGATTCCGGGAGGGTGAAGAAGAAGATGATAGACATGCAAGGGGCAAAAACTAGGTAGTACTCTAGGCTGCTGGTGCGACTGGGCGCCGATTTGACTGTTGGTATACTAGCACGCCACCCATCTATAAATTTGCGACGACGTTTGGTGCAGTGATGTCTCGTCACATCAGGTTGACCAGATAGCGGTTTTTTTACACTTTCCATTTCGATATATTTTTCGCCAATAATCGTAGTTCTCTACATGCCAGAGACACGTACCTTAACACGTGTGCAGCATGCAACCGCGCGAGTACCAAAATGAAATGAGAGATGTTTTAGAGCAGAACTTCATTTTCAATGCCTTTCCTAGCTTGGTTTGGAAACCGGACAGAGCTTCAGTGACTTGATGCTTCCAAGATACATTATGACTATGTGCCACCATCTATCATCCATTTGAGATCCAACGTTCCAAACTATCTCTTATTTCGAAGCTAAAAAGGAAAAACTATTCAGAAAATTTTGAAAAAATCCAGTAATATGTAGATGCCTTGTTTTAAAACCTATGAATATTTCTTCCCATTCGGACGACTAGCTGTGATTAAATAGCTTCTTACGTATTCGAGCACTAGTTTAAACTAAATATATATTTGCTCACAAACCTATGATTCAAATCGAACGAAACTTCACCAAAATATAAATCGAAATATGCATGATTTACTGGAAGTTTTTCAAATTTTTCATGGTCCATGGGTGTAATAACCCAGAACATAGGAACAACGAAGGGTATATTTAGAAATGGGATGTGCATTGCATCGCAAAACGGGGGAAATTTTCGCGCCTTATTGCAACTAAACCTAAGAGGGATCGAGGTTCTCTCTCATTTTGCACTTAGGGTTAGGCAATGTGAGTTAGGGAAATTTCGACATGATCCCTTTTGTATCTTATTGATTTGGGGAATAATTTCATTTGACAAGTGTTAATGCATTTAACAATAAGCATTAAACAACATATATATGTAATTCACAATTCAAACACAACTTATGAAATCAAATGACTTTGAATTTCACATTGAATATTAAATACAATATTAAATTCAGAATATAAACATTACATAAAGCAAAAGCTCATAAACAAAAACTTGAGCTTTATTGATAATCAACACAGAATACATTGTCTTTACAATATTCTTGATACAAGAATTGATGAATAATAAACAGAAATGAAAAAGGAAAATTACAAGGTTGTCCTAAACTAAAACCTAGACTAAATGCCTTGAAGAATATCTTCTGGTCATATTCAACTTCAAAACCTGCAAAACAGAAAAGCAAATGCTAGCCAGAATGTTAAGTGTTAGAAATTCAGTTTGGACAGAGTGAAGACATCACAGAAATTCAGTTTGGACAGAGTACACTGTCACTGCATACTTGTGCTTGTCCAAAGCCTGGACATCACAAGATAGGATCAAGCAGACCAAGACTGAGCACCACAGAGGGCTCAAGTTTCAGCATAGGAGAGCTTGAGCTGGGCTAGCCACAACAAGGCCATGCATCAGCTTAGTCACAAAGCAAGCCAGGCTTGTGTGTCAAGGCCAGGGAAGAAGTAGGGCTCATATAAAAGCAGCACAAACCCTAGAAACTGTAGCAGTCGACCAGATAAGAAATTCACCAGGTAAGGGTGAAGCTAGAGCAACACAGAGTTCATCCAGTTCTTGCTCAAGAACAGGACCAACACACACAAACCTAGAAGATCAACCAGGACTGGAGGTGAAGGGCTGTGAACAAACCACAAGTCTGCATCAACACAAAATCTCATTCTAGGAGCTGGAACAAGGTATACCAAGTTCCTGGAAAAGATCCAATGGATCTAATCCATAAAACATGCATGACACAGTCATGGGGTTGAGCAGATGCTCAACAGGGTGAATCATCACTTGGTTTTCACCAAGGATCACTGCTAGTCTAAAAAGCCACCAAAATAGAAACCATCCAGATACAGATCTTGTGCACAGAAGCAAGATCTTATGCACAGATAGCACCAGTAGATGTATTGCAATAATTAGCAGCTAGTAAAGACTACACAGAAAATCCTAGGCACATAACCATCAGTAAAACCCTAGATTTCATCACAGGCAAGCATATTGGCATTCATAGTTAGTATGATCCCCAAACATGCAATCAAAGTTGAGTAGCCCACAAGATCCAACCAAATAGGTGAGCAACCAATCAGTAGCAAGGCTACTGAGGTCACATCACACTTAGCACCAGTTAAAGTAAAGCCAAATATAGAACATCATCATTCAGTTGCTTGTTAAATCATTATGAACAGCAAATTTATATACAAGCAAGTAATTTAAATCATCACTACATAAGCAGTTCATCATAAATTAATTTATTCAAGCATGAATATATCACAGATCCATGCTATTTACTGACAGTAGCATACTGTAAGGCAACATAGCACAAATAACTGCATTATAGCCACTGGATCAAGTCTAGTGAGCTAGAATAAGCAACAACACATGTATACAGTAGCATAGAGATGCTTGAGCATCAGTATCAACAAGGAAAATGCTTCACTTAGTCACAGAATTAATCAGCAATCAAGCACTAACATTTAATTGATCAAATGGATCAATTGAATCAAGTCAAGCCACACAGATAAGCTAGCCAACAAGAAATGGTTGATCCAATGGATCAATGGCTTACACAGAAGGCACAGAAGCACCTCACACACATCACTGGCATTCACAAGTGTCACAGATACACAGCAGTACACCTAGATAAGCAAGTGTAGATTGCCAGTAAGCATAACAAGCCCATAAGCAAGCACAGCATAGCATAGCAAGATCAGAGCATGCTAGGAGCAATAGATAATCAATATATGGCATGTACAGCAAGCAAGGCAGCACTGGCCAGTACCAGAAATTGGTAGATTGGCCATAGCTTGCAGAAAATGGAAGCACAGGCAACTTAGGCAGCTATGGCAAGGCTCTGTGTGATCACAGGATCACCAGAGAGCAGTAGAACAGGAGGAAGAAGAAGCAGAATAGCTTGGGAGGCGCACAGGCATGGAGACGAGAAGGAGAAGGAGCAGATCACTTACATGCGCCTGGTGGCAGAGGCTATGGCATGGCGAGGCAGTGCTCGCGCGGCCATAACAGCTGCAAGATCCAGGGTAGGCGTTACGCCGATGAACACCACCACAGCAGCACGGCACAGAGACGACGGCACTGGTACTGCGAGAAGCACCGCACCAGGTCGGTCTTAGGGGGCGCGCACGTCGACGGCGAGGACGAGAGTTCGCCGGAGACCACCAAATCGCCCGAGGCGATTCTCCAGTGGATCCATAGCAGAGGCGATTCGCCAGGAGAGGAGGAGATTGGAGAAACCACGCGGACAGATCGACAGATCGTCTCGCGGCGGTCCAGATCAGGTAGGTGGCAAAGGTAGGGAGGCCAGGAGGTGGCCGGAGCACGGCGGCGGCCATGGCGGCGACGCCATCGCCACGGGGTCGCGAGAGATTATGGTTAGGGCAAGCGAGCGAGAGAGACGCGTAAGTGAGAGAGGTGGGCCGCGTCGGCGCCACCGAACCACTATGGGGCATGCCTTAGTGGGCTGTCCCATGGGCTTAGGCTAATGGGCTGGCGCAATAGGGGCCAGGGGGTATTTTGGACTTTTCACAATTTAGAAAAAGGCCAGAATTTCACCAATTTTTAGTAAATAAAATACAACTCTAAAAATCCATTAAAAATTGGATTAGTGAATGAAAAATAAATCTTAACCAGAATAAAATATGAAATAGAATTTAAGAAACAAATTCAAAATTATGAATTTGAAGAATTTAAAATAATAACTTGCAATTTCAAACTATTATTTCCTTGTATTTAAAATTCAAGGAAAAATCTCAAATAAGTTCAAATACTTATTTTCAAACATTTCAAAAGGAAATTGTATTATTCCAAGTCATTTCTATTGAGAAAGGTATTTTTCAAAGAAAAATACTCTATTCCTTTTTATTCCAAAACTATAGAGGCAACTCTATGATTTCAATTCATTTTTGGAATGAATAAATGAATCACCAAGTAAAGTAGTTTTACTTTGAATTATATTACTTTATGTGAATTAAAGTGGTTTACATATTAAATCAATTGCAAGTTATTGCCAAAGGCATAAATCTTAACTCAACCCTAAATTTGCAATAACTCATTGGGGTAAAGGGATTCAACATAAAATAATACATCCATGATTGCATTATTTGGATTTTATAACATTGTCCTTACCGGACAATGATGCTTCTTACAGAACCCGAGGTCCAGGTTCCATCAACTGCATTGAACTGCACTATCTCGCAGTCCACAGGCAAGTTCATCGCTTGCTCATGTCATTTGATTATTTTGATCAAACTATATGCAAAGTACTATACTTATCACTCATGCATTGAAAAGTAAAATATTATTTTACAATTATGAATATGACTATGTGGTGGGCAATGGAACCATGGTATGTGTTGATTGGTGGAGGTTCCATTGCACGAGTACTGTTCATCTAGGACTAAGCACCAATGCCGTCCAGTGATTCTAGCGCCGTACAAACCGCGTTAACCATGAGATCTATAATGGCTCTGGGGAAGCCAGCTGTATCTTTTCCCTTCTGCACGCCAACGGACTGGTAGAGCTGCGGGGTGTTAAAGGCACTGCCGTAGGTTGGGATAGCCTTTTAAATCCCCATCCATTAGTGATGTTAGCTCTACGGTCTATGATGGATTGTCCGGAGTACACCGTGAGTAAAGCCGTATTATCGGAAGAAGTCTACTGGGGGTGTACGGTCGGACAAAAGGGTGGGTTTGCAGTCGTGGAGAAGGCGTTGTGGGCTTGGATCTTCTTTCCTGGCCTCACACCAAAGGAAGTGTGAACGGGGGCAAGTCCCTGCGGATGGCAAAAAGGATGAGATCTCTTGTGGGAAAAGTAACGCACCTCTGCAGAGTGTATCAAATTGTGGCTGTCACTCACTACAAAGGAGAACAATTTTTTTGACAAATCACTTTCGTCATGTTAAGGCCAATTTTCGTCAAGGATTACTTCGCGGTGACAAAATTTGATCGTCATGGGGTTCATCAAGGAAGCTCCGTCATAAAATATCGGGGGTGACGGTATGCATTTTTTCGTCAACGTCAAATGTTTGATGGTGACGACCTGCAAATTCGTCAACATCAAAGGTTCATTTTTGACAGACAGGTTTGTCACGAAAAATTGCAACTTTCGTCAATATCCAAATCTTGGGAAGTTTCTGATTGGTCCAAAAAAAGCATACGTGGCCTTACATGTGGGTCCATTTGGCTTCTGACAACATGGGTCTGACGGCGCTGACATGGATATCTGTCATGTGGGACCGGCATGGTGCTGACTGGTGGGACCCACAAAATATTATGACAAGCTGGACCCACAATATTCTGACCGGTGGGATCCACAAAATTCAGACAAGTGGGACCAGGTTGTTGCCGACATATGGGTCCCAATAATGCTGACTGGTGGGACCCACAAATTCTGACAAGTGGGACCAGAAATTGGTGCCACGTGGTTTCATTTAATAGTGACGTTGTGACATTTTCCGTCACCTTTTGAATTTGACAAAATTTGAGAGCATTTGAATTATTTGCGAAATTTGGGAAACAAAAAACTGGCGAAATATCAAAAAGTAGACAATAAATATTATACTTAAATGGTGGCACAAGAAGTATATATGTCTCTCACAGACCGAAAGATTCATAAGAAAATTACAATTGGAACACAAAGAAATTAAAAGACCTATGATTAATAATGTTGTAGGACGGTGGTGCAATAGATTAGTTGCCCTGGGATTGAGACATGGATGGTGGCTGGGATGTCCTCAAGAGCAAATTAAGCACGGCATCCATTTCTGTCAGCCTCTTTTCATAAGCCAGAGTCTTTTCTTCTTGGGCTTTCTTCACAGCCTTCAAGTTCTTCCTCCTGCTTCTTCTGATCTCTTCAAATTTTTCATCTTGTTCTTGCAGTCTTGCCTCGCATCTCAACGTGGTACGTTTCAGCTGCCTGTATGGAGTTCTGCTCTTGATCTGCAGTCTTTGTTGTAGCTCTCGGACGCGTGTAGCTGAGACGAGAAGACTTCACGGAACTTGTTGCGACGCCCAATCTTGGTAGGAATGTGCTGTTGCAGGTGGTGGATGGGCTTTTCTCGCTCAGAACTAGCTGAACAATTTGCAAATCAGTCAAATCAGGTTCATCTTCATTGCTTTGCGCCGCTTTTTTGCCACCATTTGATAATGCATAAATATTACAATCATTGCATGGACAACATAAAAAACTGGATTATATTATATTGTGCTAATATGAAATATTTCTTACATATGCACTTTTGCTTCAGCACTCATAATGTTATCCTTGTTAGTGTGTGTGATTCTAAAAAATTCAATTGGAGAGGTTTCTTCTTCCTGCTGCTTAGCCTTCGCTTGAAAAAATGTAGAATGCACATTACCATTGTACACTGTGTATGACAGTATGAAGCGTATTGGGAAATTCAGAACACTTACTAGATGTTCCCGGTGAGCAACATAGCTTCGAGATCCAGTGGTATGGAACTGTTTCACAGCCTTCTCTGTTCTTTCCATTTATTACACACAAATTCCCTATGTTCAAGACATGCATTTTATTTATCCAGATCAGAGAAATGTAAGAATTCAGTAGCTGTTATTGAAAGGAATAACGTTTATGTACCTGGTACTTCTCATCAAACCATCTTTTCACCAGTACTTTCCAGCTTTTCTCTTCTACATGATCTGGCTTCTTGAGATATGCTTGCTCCAGTGTGAGATTTTTAATTTTCGGCCAATACTCCTTTTTAAGCCTATATCGGAACTGCCGAATACTAACTTGCAGCATATCAGTGCACACATCTTGAGCCACCTCATCATTTTTGTCCATATTAAACTTTCCCTTCAAAATAGTGATGCATTAATCAGTAGATTCTTAGATAGTTGATCATGTAGCATACTAATTAGGTTAAACCAAGATTGTACAGGACTCACCGCTACTGTACTTCTAGCATGAGGAATGACATGTTTGAGAGTTTCATCTTTCTTGTACTGTGTCCAGTGTGTTGCAAGCGGCATTTTTTCACGGATGTGAATACCAACCTCATTGCTCAGCTTTGCTGTTGGACATAATCCTTGGGTCTCCCGACACCAGGCGAGTGAATTCAATTGGCATCTTATTGCCACCATGTCTTCTTGTGTACTCATGTAGTCCATGGCCCATGGTACGTCTGCGTCCACCTCTCTTTCTCTTACTACCGCCAGATGTTGTCAATGTCTCTAAAATAAGAGATATGAAATGATTCTCTTTTATATGAAAATATGCGGTACAGTGTTTAGTTTTTACAAATTTTCATACCTTGCCGCTCAAAGTTTACAATTTGATTGTCCTCAGGAGATGAGGTGCTGCCTCTAGATGTCATGATCTGGTTAGGTGAGGGTGCTCCTTCAGTGTTCAGACCAGCAGTGGCCGTCGGCTCATCAGATGACCCAGCTTCAGGTTCAGTTGTTGCCATTGATCTTGTTGCAATGTTGGATGGTGCAACTTCAGGTATGGATCGCTTCTTCTGTGCAACTATTGCAGAAGAAGCAACTATCTGCAAGCAAAGTAGAGGCTACATTAGTAGGAAACATTTAGCATGTACGTATTTCCTATCATAGTTCAGACATAGTTCCACAGACCTGAGCTGAAGTTTTGCCGACAGTGCGCTGATCCTCATCTGAATGAAGATCATCATCAGCAGTAGCTATCTCTTCTGGATTCGGTTCATACGAAGGGTCCTCTTTGACCTCCATCTCTTTGCAGTCTGTGTCCTTTAGATTGTTACTAGTTCCTATTTGTACCCCACCATACACTAATGTACGTGCAAAACCAGAGAAATCTTTCTGAAATTTGTGGCCAGGTCCATATCTTTCAGCGAAATTTTTTTCCATGCGTACTACATTTTCTTGCATTTGTTTCTCCTTGGCAAGCTCATATGCCGGCTTGACGGGGTTTTGTGTCTCCGCTGAAATAATCGGAAGAGCGGAGCGTGAACAAAACATAAGAGGGGGCCAATTCCATAGAAAACAGCAAATAATTGTCTTTGCAAAATATTGTACAGCAGCAAATGATTGAAAACATAAGAGTCTACGTATGATGTCGGCGAACAAAACATAAGAGGGGGCATATGCCAGGCTAAGGGACATCATGTGCTTTTAGATATCTACTCGTAACAAATAATTGACACATGAGACTCCCCTCGCACACTGAATTATGCATGTCTGTTGATAGCTGGTTTCAGTCTGTTATTGGACAACTACCACCTCACATGGTGGATACTACCCTTCTGGTTGCTTGGCGGGCTTGGTATGCACGTAATGAGGTATCGGTAGTTCAGTCCTATACCGATAGAAGTTCAGATATGTGCTGATAGAAGTTCAGATATGTGCTGATAGAAGTTCAGATATGTGCTGATAGAAGTCCAAGATCTGAGACTCGGTGATTATCCGAGTAGACGCATATTTAACTTACTTTTGTATTAACTCTACTGAATTTAGGTCATCCCTTGCTACTATAGACCGTATTTTCTTAAGAAGTATGGTGTCCAGACCTCCCACAGGACAACTTTTGAAGCTGCACTCAAAACCAAAGATGGCCATGCATTTGTTGTTAATGTTATCAACAGAGCTGGCAGAACCTATATCAACGGAAGATTTTGGAACGAATTTGCTAGAGTGTACAATTTTAAGGTTGGCATGGTGTTAATTTTCAGAGTTAACTCATCTGGTCAGGATACTCTTGTAATAACTGGAACTGAACCACTAATCCATCCAGGTAATTTTCCACCTTTGGACAGAATGATTGATCATATTAATTATTCCATCTTATGTCAGTTATTTTAATTATGCAGCTTACTACCAGTTGTCCCGTACGAAGCGTGACATTGTTGACTCGCTCGTAGTAAATCGATGGAACAATGATAAATTGGAGGATGATGCATACCGTCATTCTTCAGGTGGACAACTTGGACTACCTTGTTGAGTACCACAATGCTGGAGATTATGATCAAGGAGCACTAGTTGTCCCAATGCTGCATACTCTGAATTGGACAAACAGTGAAAATTACAACAAACACGTGGTAAGCAGTAGATCATATCATTTCATTAAGTTTGCGACCTACATTACGTACAAGTGTTAACTAAACTATGTCCCTACTGTTGGAACAGAAAATCCATAGCCGTTTGGTTCCTAAAGATATGGAACAATATGGTGCAATCAGTATTGTGTGCCATCCCAGTACTTTGGTGCGTGCGTCCTACGCAATTTCTTCAGACGATGGTCGTCCCTGCGTCAGTGGGTGGAAGGAGTTCATGGACAAGGAAAAGCACCTTCAGATGGGTGACAAGATGCTGTTCTTGCTTTACCTGGGAAATGCAGGGGTTTACTTGTTTGCTACCCATGTGCCTGAAATCGATCTGGAGTAGCTAGTCCGTGATTCATGGTGCCCGTGTGTCCAACTATGCAGCCCCTTTAGGTTTAAATTAAGTTGTAAGACTCTTTATGCGATTGTCGATTTTGCTTGTGTTAAAACAATAGTTAGTCATATCGTGCTGCTGGTTGTAATCGTGTCAATTGTCGATTAATTAAAACCATTGTCAAAGTTATGTTACCGACATGTTGGCTTTCTTATATTTGTCCATATTTTTGCTTATATTAATTTGCTCTTAAACCCTTCTGGATAATTCAATGACAAGTTCGAGATCGTAAACATCTAAATAAGAACATTTCAAATGTTTGGAACAAAACATATAGTTGTATGCATTACATGTTTCTATCAATCTAAATCACTATCTTCTTCTGAATTTTTTCCCTCATCATCATGTATGTTCTCTTCCAATATGAGACTATCTTCCTGATTCTCTAGTTCATCTTCGCTCATATCCATGTCAACATTGGGACTATCTTCCCCATTCTCTAGTTCACGAATTGTATGAGCATCATGAATACGTACAACTTCAGCAGCACGATGATCATCCTCCTCTGCTTCCACCTCTGCGTCCTCGTCTAGGTCGACAACATCATGAAATGTATGGTCGACTGAACCTTCATCCTCCTGGTATGCGTCTTCATTCCGTACAAATGCATCATTGTTACCATCTTCTAATTCTGGAACATCGTACACATGTCTATGGCTGAACTTCTGCACCACTTTCCACGGATCACCAAACTTTGTATCCTCCAAATAGAAGCATGTTTCAGCTTGACTGGCCAATATGAATGGTGAATTCTTGAACCATAGGATAGAAGTGTTAACGCTTTTAAAATAACCATCATCTTTTATCTTGGAACCCTTGCCCGCAAGGTCGAACCAGTCGCAACGAAACAAGTACACGGACCTGTCACCGTGTTTGTTAGTCCCGTACTGCAGTTCAAGAACTTCTTGCAGAACACCATAGTAGTCGGTCTCATCTGCATCACCAAAAGATCCCTTAGTCGCTACGCCCGAATTTTGAGTCTTCAGGTCTTTATCCCGAGTAAGCGTGCGAAACCTCGCACCCTTTACGTTGCAACCAGCGTATACTACTACACGCCGGTCTGGCCCAGCAGCCAGAGACTTCAAATCTTCTGATGCATTGTCCAACTGTCTCACATGGTTTGCAAACCAACCTGCAAACTCTCTCTGAACCGTCTCCTCGATGTCACGCACACCCCTACCTCCCAATTCTTGTCGGAATTCACTGAAACATAGAAAAAACACATATGAAATACAGGACAATTATGTCTGCAACATTGAGAAGTAGTTATTAAAGTGAAGCTAACTACTTACTTGATATAACGTTCTACATCGTCACAGTTGTTCAGCACATACCAAACCATTTTGTCAAATTCCTTGTCAAAATGTTTCAAAATCGATTTCCCAAGACCTTTGGCTCCAACTGAAAATACTTCCATCTCGTCAGGATCAGGTTTTCTCCGTATGTCTTGGTTCCTATCATCTTTGTTAAATCTTGTTTCTGTGCCATCCTTGAAAAATCTAGAGCAAAAAATCAAACACTCATCAACAATGTAGCTCTCTGCGATAGAACCTTCTGGCCTTGCTTTGTTACAGACCGTAGACTTTAGATAACCTAATCTTCTCTCAACTGGATACATCCAACCATAATGAACAGGACCCCTCAAAAGAGCCTCCTCAGGAACATGAATAGCTAAGTGCACCATTACATCAAAAAAGCTGGGGGGAAGAGCTTCTCAAGTTTGCATAGGATCACAACAATTTCAACCTTCAATCGATTCAGCACATCAACTTTCAGGGTTTTGGCACACAGCTCCCTAAAAAATCTTCCTAGCTCTGCAATAGCCACATACATTTCCTTAGATGCAATTCCCTTGAGCCCAGCCGGCAACACTCGCTGCAGACTTATGTGGCAAGCATGCGTCTGCTTCCCGGTAACCTGACAACCATCAATAGTCACACAGCGGCCCCCGTTTGCGCAATAACCATCTGGGAACCTAGTGTTTGCCAAATACCTACACAAATGTCTCTTCTGTTCCTTCGAAAGCGTCCACAGTGCAGGGGGCTTCGCATAAGTTACTGCTGCATCATCATCATCCTGCACAATTTTCTTCAACCAATACTTCTTCCACATTTTATATTTCTTCAAATCAATTCTAGCACTAACAGTGTCCTTATTCCTGCCCTCAAGTTCAAGTAGTGTACCAACAATATTGTCACATATGTTCTTCTCAATATGCATCACATCTAAGTTGTGAGCTATCTTAAGTTCTGGCCAGTACGGTAGATGATGTAAGCTGACTTTCAGGTGCCATGTTGGTTCACCGGGTACAGTTGCACGCTTCCGCTTTCTACTTATTGGATTTTTCCCATGTTCAAAATCCTTAACCCTTTCTACCTTCCCAGCTACCTCTTTGGGTGTGTACTTCCTTGGTGGATCTCTAGTCTCAGTTGTACCATTGAAAAGTCTGCTTTTCCTGTATGGGTGATTTTTATCAAGAAATCGCCGATGCCCAATATATCCAATTTTGTTTTTCAAAGGTTCAGCGTAAGGATTCTCATCGCAATGCACACACGCATGAAATCCTCTTGTGCTTCGGCCTGACATAGTGGCATATCCAGGATAATCATGAATAGACCAAAGAAACGCAGCATGCAATGGGAAATATTCCTCTGTGCATGCATCAAATGTCTCCACACCAGTCCATAGCTGCATCATATCTTTTATCAGTGGCTGCATAAATACATGAAAATCTTTCCCTGGGGAATACTTTCCGGGGATTAGCAATGCCATCATGTAATTCGATTGATCCATGCACATCCATGGTGGGAAGTTGTAAGGAATCACAAAAACAGGCCACATACTGTAAGGATTACTCATACTTCCAAAGGGACTGAAGCCGTCTGTGGCAAAACCTAGTCTTATGTTACGAGGATCTTTAGCAAACCAATCAAACTTGCCATCAAAGTGCTTCCATGCCTCACCATCAGCAGGGTGCCTTAGTACATTGGGCTCAACAACCCTCTTCTCTTTGTGCCATCTAGTATGTGTCGACATTTCCTTTTTAACAAATAGTCTCTGCAACCTTTTAATTATAGGAAAGTACCTTAACACCTTGTGAGGGATTTTCTTTTTTCCAGTAGGGTCTCCATATCTTGATAATCCACAAACATGGCAGTTCGTATCGTCCTTGTGATCTCCCCAAAATAAAGAACAATCAAACTTGCATGCATGAATTGTCTCATAACCAAGCCCAACATCAGAAAGAACACTCTTAGCATCAGCATATGATTTGGGAAAGTCCACATCTGGCAAAGCTGTACGTAAAAGCTGAAGTAAGAGATCAAATCCTCTGTTTGTTATCCGGCTGTATGATTTGACATGAAGGAGCTTAATAATGAACGACAACCTAGTGAAAGAGGTGCATCCCTCATAAAGTTCTTTTTTCGCTGACTCAATTAGATTAGCATACAGATTTGGCAGGTCAGGACCTTTATTTCCAGACTTCTGCAGTTCATCGATCATACTAGACGAATCATCAACATAACAATCACCATTGTCTTCCTCTTCATCGTTGTCACTATCATACGCACCATCATCGTTTCTATCCCGCCCTTCCTCATCACTAAAACCTTCCCCATGTCTAGTCCATCTTGTATACGTCATGGACATACCTGAACAATTGCAGTGATCCTCAACTGTTTTTATATCCTGACGTATTAGATTTAGGCAGTCCTTGCAAGGGCACAAGATTGGTTCATCTGTATTGTCCAAGTGTTCTCGCGCAAACTTGATGAAATCCCTAACACCTGCCATGTACTTTGTTGTGAACTTCTTGGTGCCATCAGTTATCCAACTTCGATCCATTGCCTACAATTCAGTTAAGAACATGCCAACGTTCTTCAGAACAGATCTTGACAACTGATTAAAAAATCTAGACCTAACGAACAATCAGGAGAACTCACCAATGATGCGTCTCGCCGCCACCACAATGGAGCCTTCACGGAATTCTTCTCACCTCGACGAGAACCCTAGTCGATTCGACTGTTAGCAAGAGCACCTATATAGGCCGTGTCTGCTAGCGGCGCGACTTAAACGAGGCACCCTCGGCCGACATAAATATTAATAAGGGAATTATTATGTCATAACATCTAGATCACACCATTGAAATAAATATGTAGAATAGACTAGTTACGGATCCAGATCAAAATTCCATATCTACCTTAGCGGTAAGACTCCGCGTCGGTCACGCCAAAGCCCTTGTTCGATTCTTCCAAACCACAATTTTTACTTAATTAAATATGTTCCTGACAAGTGGGTCACGCATGATATATAAAACTAATAACATTTAATAAAGTAACTTAGTATTATTTCGTCACCACGATCTTTGATTTCGTCACCTATTAACAGACACGATGGAAGCCCTTCCCGCTTGGGTAATGGGTGACGATTTTTTGTTGACGAAAAATCATACCGTCAAGCATTACCTTAAATGCTTGACGAAAGATGAATTCGTCACCTATAAGGACACATCCATGACGGTATGCATTTTTGTCACCAGGGTTTTCGTCAACAAATCCCCCATCTCTTGTAGTGACTCCTTGTTCCGGGAAGGGAACTGCGAACGTGGCAGGAAAGGAACTCCGTGAAGTTCTAGTCAACCTGTGAAGACTGACGGGCATAGTTTTCCTAATAAAAGCAACCTTTTGAAGAAATGTTTTCAAAACATGCATTGACCTAAGATTTCCTGATCAATGGTCGTAGCTAGTGCATCAAACACCTTTTACTCTTTTAGAACTTGCTGAGTACCTCTGTACTCACTTTCTTTTTACACCCTTGCTAGACTGTGATATGGAAGTGGAGGCCATCGCCGATGGAGCACCAGAAGGAAGCTACAAGCTGGTCTACGAGGAACCTGATCTTACCGGAGGAGTTGAAGGAGTAGACTATGGGATAGTCTACGGACCCGATGACACGGAGGTGGAGGAGTAGTGTTATACCCTAGCATCATAGAGCCGAGCAACGTAGAACTTACCTAAATAAGTTGTTGAGCTCTTTCATCTATAGTTATGAGTTGTAATCGTACTTTAGTAGTATCCTAGGGTGTTCTCATAGGACCTGTGAGAATACCAACTTGTTAAGACAATGTTTGTAATAATATATGGAGTGTTATGACCTGCAATGTTTCTGTTGTACCACTCTGAGGGATATGGCAATTTGTGAAGAAGTCCCTTCACAAAGATCATATCAACGACTTGTATACTACAACATGCAGTGGTATGCTGGGTCACCGCAGCTGGTATCAGAGCAACTGTTGCGACCTTAGGTTGGAAAAACCTAGTATAGGGAAGAAACCTGTAGGAGTCAAGTAGAAATAGTAAAGGATTCTCTAGAAATATGGTGATTATTCACATGAGAATAGCAAAATCATATATTTTAGTGCGATAATTCTTTATTATAGCTATTATGATACATCATCACTACTAATATTCTGCTTTTGTATACAGCCATAATGGCGTACACGTTTCCTAAGAGGACTTTGAGGAAGGTTGAGGGTTGGCTCGGTGATTATGATGGACCAATTACAGCTCTCCTGTGTGGGATGCTGAAGGAACTCCATTGTGAAACTCGAATACCTGTTGTCAAGTATACCTATTATGACGGAGAGATCCTAACCAAGTGCAGAGTCTCGGTCCAACTACCGGCGCAACTGCTGATGAGTCGTATAATGTCGTACGGTGAGGCCAAAACCATCACCACAGCCTATCACATGGCCCTATTCAAGGCAATCCTTGAGATACGGCAGCATAAATCAGTTGAACTGCTATGTTCCGAGTATTCTCATATACCTCATGCCGAGGAAGATGAGGATCCCACTCTGAATCATCTGGTGTTGGCACACAGAAGTCCGGAAGCTGCAGCACAGCACATGGACAGCTGTAAGTCTTTATTGACCATGATGTACCTTTTACACATGAAGATGGTGGGTGAGATTGACCACATGCTAGCTGAGTTCACGGACCCTGATAAAGTCCAAGCTCGGATGCATGATCTGAGGGCACAACCCCAATACACAACAACCTTCTTTAGCATCAACAGCCCTGTAGATTTGAGTGACCAGTTGCCCAAGAGAGATCTACTTACACCCAACTTTGTCCCACACTATCCACATGTGTCAGCATCGTATGATACTGGATATGGAGGAGATCATTCATGGAACTTAAACTGCTCGGAGTCACCGATCGAGAACTCGATGGGTTGGCGTTTCGGGGAACCTTTCGGAGATGAGGAGGAGCCGATTCCATGTGATACAGGAGATGAAAGTGGTGGGGTTAACCAATACGTTAACCAACACTACGGGTAGGAAGAGAAAGGTACTGATTCCATTTCTTTAGACTTGGAGATGGGGTTATCTAAACCATCGCAGTACGAAGAAGGTGAGAGCTCTGGAGTCAAGAAGAAGAAGAAGAAGAAGAAGATGAGGGGGCAGGTGAATAGAAACCCTTCATGGATGACGGAAGAAGGAGGTATGTATCCTACTGGGGATACATACGAGTCATTGTCTAGCTACTTAGGCATGACTGATCTCTGTCTCGGCACTTCGTCCGATTCAGATTACATACCTACTGGAAGGACCTTTTTTCCGGACGGTGTCCGGAAGACAAGTCGCTGTATCGGATGGACCCAGGAATGTATGCGGAGGCGAATGAAGACGATGAGGAGTAGAGTTCCAAGGAAGAATAAAGTAGTATAGGTGGTATTGTAATAGAACGTATTTTAAATTCCGTTGGCTTGGGCTTGAAGCCACATAAGTGGTTATATATGTACCACATGTAATATATGTGTGCATGTTATGTAATATACGGTGTATATACATAATAAATGTTTGTTTTGGATTTGCTTCTTGATTTCATTGTGTGACTAGTGCTGGGCAATGAGTTGAGCTCAGAAAACATTCGCATGGTGTAAATATGAGTAATCGCTCCTTGTTACATGACTAGGGGGAAATGGCGTTAGTTGAAACTGAAGATGCTCGGAGAGAGCGAGAGGCGAGAGAAAAAGAGGAGGCAGATGCAGCAGCTAGAGCGGAAAATGCACCACCACCACCACACCCAATGATGCATCCAGATTTCCAACAGTACATGAGAGCAATGGAAGAAGATCGGAGGAGGTATCAAGAAAGCCAAAACAAGAACATGGAAGTTTTCTTTACCCACGTCATCAACGACAGGGGTAATGAAGGCAAGGGAGTAACTCTATCAGACTTTCAAAATACAAGACCACTACCTTTTACGTCAGCTCCAGAACCTATGGATGCTGAAGACTGGCTCATGGATACGGAACGGAAGTTGAAGACCGTTGGTTGCAACGATGAGGAGAAGATTCGGTATACTACTTATCTGTTGTCAGGACCAGCAACGTCATGGTGGGAGAATCTTGTAGCAGTACACCCTCCAGATAAGGTGTTCACCTAGGAGGAGTTCAAGAAGAAGTTCCGGGATGCCCATGTTCCAGAGAGCGTGGTGGAGCTGAAGAAGAGAGAGTTTGACGAACTACGTCAGAACACTGCACCCATTATGCAGTATGTTCGGGATTTCAACAGGTTGTCCAGGTATGCACCTCAAGAAGTGGACACGGAAGAGAAAAGAAAGAAGCGGTTCATGAAAGGCATGAATCCATACATGAAGATGCAACTAAGGTTGGCACGGACTGCTGAATTCCAGGAACTGATTGACTCGGCAATCACTTTCGAGGATGACTATAGGCAAGTCCAAGAGGATAGAAGGAAGAGGGCTCGTATCGAGCCAAGGAAGTACCCAATTAGTAAACCAATACCTGATCGGAGTTTCAAACACCGATTTCGACCTACTACTGGTAGTCAATACAACCGGGGAGGTCAGAGTCAGAACCCAATCAATCAGATCATCTGCAACAACTGTGGCCTGAGAGGTCATATGCAAAAGGATTGTCAGAAACCCAGAATCATCTGCTATGGTTGCGGGAAGGATGGACACATCAAGCCGGATTGTCCAAATAAGGCGTCTTGGAGCGGACAGAGCTCAGGAGGACGAGGTGGAAACAACAACAACAACAACAACAACCGCAACAACAACAACAACAACAACAGCAACCGCAACAACAACAACAACAACAACAACAAGAGGGGAAAGCCTTATGGAAAGCTGAATTGCACATGTTTGGAGCAAGCGGAAGAGTCGGATCAAACAGTCTTAGGTACGCTAAGCATTCTTACTCATCCTGGCAAAGTCTTATTTGATACTGGAGCAACTACATCATTTCTTGCACGGGAATTTGTGGAAAAATTCGGGCTTAGATGTTCTAAGTTAGAAACCCCTATAACTGTCTTATCTGCGGGGGAAACGATCTTAGTAACCCACGTGAAAGAAGCACAGGTCATCACCATATGTGACTGTGTGTATTTCGCGGACCTATTCATTATTCCCATGAAGGACATATCAGTCATCCTAGGGATGGACTGGTTGACGGAGAATGGAGCAGTGATCAACTGTGGAGACAAAACAGTATCACTTCGCAACTCTATTGGAGGTCAGATAGTGTTTCAAGGAGACAAATATACTCAGTTGGAGATAGGACTGGAACTGAATAGTCTGAAGGAGGTGAGGATTGAAGATATTCCTGTTGTAAATGAATTTCAAGATGTATTTCCCAAGGAACTACCGGGAATGCCACCCGATAGGGAGATCGAGTTTACAATAGATCTGATTCCAGGCACAGCACCAATAGCTCAACCACCATATAAGATGGGACCAAAGGAGTTAGTGGAACTGAAAGCTCAGATAGATGAATTGGAACAGAAGGGATTTATTCAAGAAAGTGTGTCACCATGGGGTACACCAGTTATTTTAGTGGACAAAAGAGATGGTGGAAGGAGAATGTGTGGAGATTACCGGAATCTTAACAATGTAACTATCAAGAACAAGTACCCTTTACCTAGGATACAAGACCTTGATCAAGTTCAAGGAGCTGAAGTCTTCTCGAAGATAGATTTAAGGTCAGGATACCACCAAATCAAGATCAAGAAGGAGGATGTGCCAAAAACAGCATTTGTATCAAGGTATGGACACCATGAATACTTGGTAGTACCATTTGGACTAACAAATGCACCAGCTATTTTCATGAATTTGATGAACAAGATATTCATGAAGTACTTGGACAAGTTTGTGATAGTGTTCATAGATGATATTCTAATCTATTCCAAAGATAAAGAAGAACATGCCAAGCATTTGAAGATAGTTCTGCAGATTTTGAGAGAACATCAGCTATATGCAAAGTTCAGCAAGTGCAAATTTTGGTTAGATAGTGTTGAATTTCTTGGACATGTCATAACCAAAGAAGGCATAGCGGTGAATCCAAGCAAGGTTCAGTCAGTATTGGAATGGAAGTCACCCAAAAGTGCTAAGGAAATACGAGGATTCCTTTGTATGGCAGGTTACTATCGGAGATTCATAGAAGGATTTTCGAAGATTGCCGGACTAATGACCAAGTTACTCAAGAAAAATACTCCATTTGTGTGGACTGATGAGTGTGAAGCCAGCTTCCAAACACTCAAAGATAAGTTAACCACAGCACCGGTGTTAGCAGTTCCTGAACCTGGAAAGGATTACACGGTGTATTGTGATGCTTCCAAGAATGGACTGAGATGTGTTCTTATGCAAGATCGGAAAGTAATAGCTTATGGATCAAGACAGTTGAAACCACATGAACACAACTACCCAGTACATGATTTAGAATTGGTGGCAGTTGTGTATGCTTTGAAGAGTTGGAGACAATTTCTATATGGATCCAAGTGTGAGTTATACACCGATCATAAGAGTTTGAAATACTTCTTCACTCAGAAGGAATTAAACATGAGACAGAAAAGATGGTTAGAGTTGATTAAGGATTATGACCTTACAATCAATTATACACCAGGCAAGGCTAATGTAGTAGCAGATGCCTTAAGCAGAAAGAGTACAGAAAATCAACCTACGGAATGGGAGATTCCAAAGGAACTTCGGAAAGAGCTAGAGGACGCTAAGATTTTGTTTATTCAAGGTGATGTTAAGGGAAGTGTAGCAACCATGAGGATTATGGATGAGATGTATTCAGACTTGAAGTATGAGATTATCCGAAAACAAACGGATGATTTGTTCATCCAAGAAGAAATCAAAAGAATTGGAGAAGGAAGACCATCAGAATTCAATCTAGGGGAGTTTGATTCAGTATACTTCCAGAAAAGGATATGTGTACCGGATGATCCAGAAGTGAAGTCAATCATATTAAAAGAAGCACATGAAACCCCTTATTCAATACATCCTGGAAGTACTAAGATGTATATGGATTTGAAAGAGATGTTCTGGTGGAACAACATGAAAAGAGAGATAGCACAATATGTCTCTGAATGCCATACATGTCAGCGAGTGAAGGCAGAACATCAAAGTCCTGCGGGATTACTCAAACCACTAGAGATACCGGAGTGGAAATGGGATGAAATCGGAATGGATTTTGTTACTGGTCTACCAATGACTAGTAAGAAGAAGGATATGATATGGGTAATAGTGGATAGACTTACCAAGAGTGCTCATTTCATAGTCGTAAATACAAAGGATACTGCAGAGAAGCTTGTGGATATATATGTGAAGGAGATTGTTAGCAAGCATGGAGTACCAAAGAAAATAGTCTCAGATAGAGGTTCAATTTTCACATCAGCATTTTGGAAACAACTCCAAGAAGCTTTGGGATCCAAGTTGGATTTCAGTACAGCATATCATCCACAAACCGGAGGACAAACCGAAAGAACCAATCAGATACTTGAAGACATGCTTAGAGCTTGTGCTCTGAACTTTGGAGGCTCATGGGAGGACCATTTACCTTTGGCGGAATTCTCATATAACAATAGTTATCAGAGTAGCATCCAGATGGCTCCGTACGAGGCATTGTACGGAAGGAAGTGTAGATCACCAATTTGTTGGTTTGAAACCGGAGAGAACAAGGAATTTACACCGGACTACATCAAGGAGAGACAAGGAGTCATCGAGGTGATCCGGGATAGACTCAAAATAGCTCAGAGTCGTCAAAAGAGTTATGCCGACCTAAGAAGAAGAGATTGGGAACCAAAAGTAGGTGACATGGTATATTTAAAGGTTAGCCCAATGAAAGGACTTAAGAGGTTCGGAGTGAAAGGAAAGTTACGTCCTCGATATATAGGACCATATAAGATACTCAGTCAGAATCGAGGAACAGCTTTTGAGTTGGAATTACCGGCGCAACTAAGTCAAGTTCACAATGTATTTCATGTATCACAACTCAGAAAGTGTTTAAAGGCACCAGATGATCCCATCACATATGAAGAAATAGAATTGCAATCTGATCTAACTTATGTGGAAAGACCTGAAAAGATCTTGGAAGTCCAGTGGAAGAAGTTAAGGAACAGAGCAATCAAATACTGCAAAGTTCAATGGCAACATCATCCTGAGCGAGAAGCAACTTGGGAGACGGAAGAAGAACTCAGGAAGTCTTATCCCGAGATGTTCAGGTACCAATCTTAACTTCGGGACGAAGTTTCTGTTAAGGGGGAGAGGCTGTAATAACCCAGAACATAGGAACAACGAAGGGTAGATTTAGAAATGGGATGTGCATTGCATCGCAAAACGGGGGAAATTTCCGCGCCTTATTGCAACTAAACCTAAGAGGGATCGAGGTTCTCTCTCATTTTGCACTTAGGGTTAGGCAATGTGAGTTAGGGAAATTTCGACATGATCTCTTTTGTATCTTATTGATTTGGGGAATGATTTCATTTCACAAGTGTTAATACATTTAACAATAAGCATTAAACAATATAAATATGGAATTCACAATTCAAACACAACTTATGAAATCAAATGACTTTGAATTTCACATTGAATACTAAATACAATATTTAATTCAAAATATAAACATTACATAAAGCAAAAGCTCATAAACAAAAACTTGAGCTTTATTGATAATCAACACAGAATACATTGTCTTTACAATATTCTTGATACAAGAATTGATGAATAATAAACAGAAATGAAAAAGGGAAATTACAAGGTTGTCCTAAACTAAAACCTAGACTAAATGCCTTGAAGAATATCTTCTGGTCATATTCAACTTCAAAACCTGCAAAACAGAAAAGCAAATGCTAGCCAGAATGTTAAGTGTTAGAAATTCAGTTTGGACAGAGTGAAGACATCACAGAAATTCAGTTTGGACAGAGTACACTGTCACTGTATACTTGTGCTTGTCCAAAGCTTGGACAGCACAAGATAGGATCAAGCAGACCAAGACTGAGCACCACAGAGGGCTCAAGTTTCAGCATATGAGAGCTTGAGCTGGGCAAGCCACATCAAGACCATGCATCAGCTTAGTCACAAAGCAAGCCAGGCTTGTGTGTCAAGGCCAGGGAAGAAGTAGGGCCAATATAAAAGCAGCACAAACCCTAGAAACTGTAGCAGTCGACCAGATAAGAAATTCACCAGGTAAGGGTGAAGCTAGAGCAACACAAAGTTCATCCAGTTCTTGCTCAAGAACAGGACCAACACACACAAACCTCAGCCACCAGAAATCATGGTGACCTAGAAGATCAACCAGGACTGTAGGTGAAGGGCTGTGAACAAACCACAAGTCTGCATCAACACAAAATCTCATTCTAGGAGCTGGAACAAGGTATACCAAGTTCCTGGAAAAGATCCAATGGATCTAATCCATAAAACATGCATGACACAGTCATGGGGTTGAGCAGATGCTCAACAGGGTGAATCATCACTTGGTTTTCACCAAGGATCACTGCTAGTCTAAAAAGCCACCAAAATAGAAACCATCCAGATACAGATCTTGTGCACAGAAGCAAGATCTTATGCACAGATAGCACCAGTAGATGTATTGCAATAATTAGCAGCTAGTAAAGAATACACAGAAAATCCTAGGCACATAACCATCAGTAAAACCCTAGATTTCATCACAGGCAAGCATATTGGCATTCATAGTTAGTATGATCCCCAAACATGCAAGCAAAGTTGAGTAGCCCACAAGATCCAACCAAATAGGTGAGCAACCAATCAGTAGCAAGGCTACTGAGGTCACATCACACTTAGCACCAGTTAAAGTAAAGCCAAATATAGAACATCATCATCCAGAGTTGGATTCAGATTCATTTGCTTGTTAAATCATTATGAACAGCAAATTCATATACAAGCAAGTAATTTAAATCATCACTACATAAGCAGTTCATCATAAATTAATTTATTCAAGCATGAATATATCACAGATCCATGCTATTTACTGACAGTAGCATACTGTAAGGCGACACAGCACAAATCACTGCATTATAGCCACTGGATCAAGTCCAGTGAGCTAGAATAAGCAACAGCACATGTATACAGTAGCATAGAGATGCTTGAGCATCAGTATCAACAAGGAAAATGCTTCACTTAGTCACATGATTAATCAGCAACCAAGCACTGACATTTAATTGATCAAATGGATCAATTGAATCAAGTCAAGCCACACAGATAAGCTAGCCAACAAGAAATGGTTGATCCAATGGATCAATGGCTTACACAGAAGGCACAAAAGCACCTCACACACATCACTGGCATTCACAAGTGTCACAGATACACAGCAGTACACCTAGACAAGCAAGTGTAGATTGCCAGTAAGCATAGCAAGCCCATAAGCAAGCATAGCATAGCATAGCAAGATCAGAGCATGCTAGGAGCAATAGATAATCAACATATGGCATGTACAGCAAGCAAGGCAGCACTGGCCAGTACCAGAAATTGGTAGATTGGCCATAGCTTGCAGAAAATGGAAGCACAGGCAACTTAGGCATCTATGGCAAAGCTCTGTGTGATCACAGGATCACCAGAGAGCAGTAGAACAAGAGGAAGAAGAAGCAGAATAGCTTGGGAGGCGCACAGGCATGGAGAAGAGAAGGAGAAGGAGCAGATCACTTACATGCGCCTGGTGGCAAAGGCTATGGATGGCGAGGCAGTGCTCGCGCGGCCATAGCAGCTGCAAGATCCAGGGTAGGCGCCGGCGTTACGCCGACGAACACCACCACAGCAGCACGGCACAGAGATGATGGCACTGGTACTGCGAGCAACACCACACCAGGTCGGTCTCAGGGGGCGCGCACGTCGACGGCGAGGACGAGAGTTCGCCGGAGACCACCAAATCGCCCGAGGCGATTCTCCAGTGGATCCAGAGCAGAGGCGATTCGCCAGGAGAGGAGGAGATTGGAGAAACCACGCGGACAGATCGACAGATCGTCTCGCGGCGGTCCAGATCAGGTAGGTGGCAAAGGTAGGGAGGCCAGGAGGTGGCCGGAGCACGGCGGCGGCCATGGCGGCGACGCCATCGCCACGGGGTCGTGAGAGATTAGGGTTAGTGCAAGCGAGCGAGAGAGACTCGTAAGTGAGAGAGGTGGGCCGCGTCGGCGCCACCGAACCACTATGGGGCATGCCTTAGTGGGCTGTCCCATGGGCTTAGGCTAATGGGCTGGCCCAATAGGGGCCAGGGGGTATTTTGGACTTTTCACAATTTAGAAAAAGGTCAGAATTTCACCAATTTTTAGTAAATAAAATACAACTCTAAAAATCCATTAAAAATTGGATTAGTGAATGAAAAATAAATCTTAACCAGAATAAAATATGAAATAGAATTTAAGAAACAAATTCAAAATTATGAATTTGAAGAATTTAAAATAATAACTTGAAATTTCAAACTATTATTTCCTTGTATTTAAAATTCAAGGAAAACTCTCAAATAAGTTCAAATACTTATTTTCAAACATTTCAAAAGGAAATTCTATTATTCCAAGTCATTTCTATTGAGAAAGGTATTTTTCAAAGAAAAATACTCTATTCCTTTTTATTCCAAAACTATAGAGGCAACTCTATGATTTCAATTCATTTTTGGAATGAATAAATGAATCACCAAGTAAAGTAGTTTTACTTTGAATTATATTACTACACATTAAATCAATTGCAAGTTACTGCCAAAGGCATAAATCTTAACTCAACCCTAAATTTGCAATAACTCATTGAGGTAAAGGGATTCAACATAAAATAATACATCCATGATTGCATTATTTGGATTTTATAACATTGTCCTTACCGGACAATGATGCTTCTTACAGAACCCGAGGTCCAGGTTCCATCAACTGCATTGAACTGCACTATCTCGCAGTCCACAGGCAAGTTCATCGCTTGCTCATGTCATTTGATTATTTTGATCAAACTATATGCAAAGTACTATACTTATCACTCATGCATTGAAAAGTAAAATATTATTTTACAATTATGAATATGACTATGAGGTGGGCAATGGAACCATGGTATGTGTTGATTGGTGGAGGTTCCATTGCACGGGTACTATTCATCTAGGACTAAGCACCAATGCCGTCCAGTGATTCTAGCGCCGTACAAACCGCGTTAACCATGAGATCTATAATGGCTCTGGGGGAAGCCAGCTGTATCTTTTCCCTTTTGCACGCCAACGGACTGGTAGAGCTGCGGGGTGTTGGAGGCACTGCCATAGGTTGGGATAGCCTTTTAAATCCCCATCCATTAGTGATGTTAGCTCTACGGTCTATGATGGATTGTCCGGAGTACACCATGAGTAAAGCCGTATTATCAGAAGAAGTCTACTGGGGGTGTACGGTCGGACAAAAGGGTGGGTTTGCAGTCGCGGAGAAGGCGGTGTGGGCTTGGATCTTCCTTCCTGGCCTCGCACCAAAGGAAGTGTGAACAGGGGCAAGTCCCTGCGGATGGCAAAAAGGATGAGATCTCTTGTGGGAAAAGTAACGCACCTCTGCAGAGTGTATCAAATTGTGGCTGTCACTCCTTGTTCCGGGAAGGGAACTGCGAACGCGGCAGGAAAGGAACTCCGTGAAGTTCTAGTCAACCTGTGAAGACTGACGGGCATAGTTTTCCTAATAAAAGCAACCTTTTGAAGAAATGTTTTCAAAACATGCATTGACCTGAGATTTCCTGATCAATGGTCGTAGCTAGTGCATCAAACACCTTTTACTCTTTTAGAACTTGCTGAGTACCTCTATACTCACTTTCTTTCGACACCCTTGCTAGACTGTGATATGGAAGTGGAGGCCATCGCCGATGGAGCACCAGAAAGAAGCTACGAGCTGGTCTACGAGGAACCTGATCTTACCGGAGGAGTTGAAGGAGTAGACTATGGGATAGTCTACGGACCCAATGACACGGAGGTGGAGGAGTAGTGTTATACCCTAGCATCATAGAGCCGAGCAACGTAGAACTTACCTAAATAAATTGTTGAGCTCTTTCATCTATAGTTATGAGTTGTAATCGTACTTTAGTAGTATCCTAGGGTGTTCTCATAGGACCTGTGAGAATACCAACTTGTTAAGACAATGTTTGTAATAATATATGGAGTGTTATGACCTGCAATGTTTCTGTTGTACCACTCTGAGGGATATGGCAATTTGTGAAGAAGTCCCTTCACAAAGATCATATCAACGACTTGTATACTACAACATGTAGTGGTATGCTGGGTCACCGCAATGGGGTCCTCCAAAGTGCAAGTTTTTTTTTCTTGGTTGGTACTTCAAAACCGAGTTTGGATGGTGGCAAGACTTGCACAAAGAGGATGTCAAAATTTTGGCCTTTGTGAACTTTGCAATCAACATCAAGTGTCGGACTCTCGAGAAAAAAATAAGAGTTGGCGCCCACCTTTCTTTCAACCGTTGGTTCTCAATCCGAGGGTGGTCCAACTAGCTAACAAAATTGGCTTGGTATTCATGGTCTTGAACCAACGATTTGGCATGGCTTTCAATCGGTATGAGAGGTGATGTATGGAGGTGATTCATATGAGAGGGCAATAAAGAAATGTTTTGTCCTCCTCGCAAAGCTAGTCTATTTGGAAAGAAATGAATAATTGTTTTTCGCAACGTTGCATGATACTAATTCATGATACTATGCATTGAAGGTGTTGTATCATAAACTAGTATCATATGTATGATACTAGTCTACGATACTTCCCATTGTGACTAGTCTAAGTGCTTTTGCACCATGAACACTAGATATGCACAGACCTCAAAAAACACTTCTCCATTATTCTACTATTCACACTTTCTTTTTCTAATAGAACTACCATTGTTTTTAATATAATCTTGTGACGACAATATATATTTATAAATAGTCATTTATGTTTCGCATAAGCTCAAAGAGGGGTACTTAATTATGAGAGATATCTTTCAACTAATATGTTGTAGGGGTACTTTAATTATGTGAGTTATCGTGTGAAATGCTTACTAGAACGAGTACAAAAGGTGTTTGATAACATTACAGGCCACACGCCCAGTGTAGCCTGCATTGTAGGAGCATTACATCAATTTAACAACTACGGAGGAGTAGCCTAGGTAGAGATAACATGCAAAGGAAATAGTTCAACAGATAGTACAACAGAACTACGGAACGGGAGTAGCCTAGGTAGAGATAAACATGCAAATGAAATAGTTCAATAGATACAAATCTTGCATTACAACACGAGTATTACATAATGTACATCAGCCTTTCTTTCTGGACCTGTGACGCGAAGGCAGGTTCCATTGCCGGGCGTTGACGAAGCTTGGGATGAACCACAACGGAACCTGCCGCCATGTCCATCTAATGTTGGTTTGGAAACCAACAGTACAGTCTTCAGAATTCAAACTGAAGCGGCAAATTTCTGGACAAGGAGGATATACAAGGCCTACTGCATGGTGCGATGTGTAAATAGAGTTGCTTCTCGCCATATTTGGACGGTCATGTTCTGCCCCGTCTTCTACTGGAATGATAATCGGATAGTTCACTCCAAGGAAGAGAGAATATGCTCCAAGGGAAATAATCCTCCTCCATGGCCTCGGTGGCATCAACTGACTGGTGTCCATGCTGTACACCTCGCAGCCAAGTAAACCCTTACCATACCCGCAAATAGTGTGACCATGACGACCCTCAGAGGTAGCAGCAGCAGGTAAATTCCGAACCAGTCCAGTATAATCCCGCCCGTCAGCAACGCCCCAGGTATGGACCAGAAAAAGTCTAGAACCATCAGGAGATCGTGCTAACCACCAGGAGCCAAGATTGTATGGACCTTGTTCATCAAGTTCTGGCGGAATAGGTGCTGTTCTGATCAACAAAGGACCTTGCAAAGGAAAGCACAGCTTGAAGTTAGTTCAGCAAAACTTGACTAGTTGATTACATACATGAATAATGATACTAGCTAAAATACTGCCTCCGATCCAAATTAATTGACTCAACTGGATGTGTCTAGCTAGATATGCACAAATTAATTGACTCAAGTTTGTCTAGCTAGATGCACTCGCTAGACAAAGCTGAGTCAATTTGATTTGGATCAGAGGGAGTACTTTATTTTGACTCAAAGGCATATCGCTGCTGATTTTGATTGAATATAGAGGGGGAAAGGTACAGGCATGACACGGAAACTGCACAACAAAAAGAAAAAGGCTAAAGCTAAATCTGAAACTAGCATCTAATAGAGAAAACACATCATATGAGATGAGAAAATTACCCCAAGAAAGTTGATTCCATGCATAAACTTCGCCTGTCTGAGTTACAGCAAATACAATACCCTTGTGGATGAGTGCATCGGAGTAGCCGAACCCTAAGAACTGGTTGTCAAGAACTGTCCATCTGCTAGAAGCACAGTGAAGGACTGCAATTGCCGCGTTGAAGATGGCAAGAACAGAGAAACTAGTATAATTTGAAGCAGATGTTGGAACTCGGCAAATAGCTATCTTCAGCAGTTGAAGATGTTGATCATTAGACTCGAACACAAGTTTATCCGGGGTGGATTTAAACTCACGTATTGGTGGTAGAGGAATCCGGCGACCAGTGTACACATTGACAAGCTCCCAATTCCAGGGGAAGCCAAGAAGGGCGATCCAATCTCCATTCGCGCCTGCCCACATGCCCGTACCACCATCTGGAATCACGGCATCGGAAGAGATCCTGTCCAGCGGCGTCAGTTGGCACAATGTACCCTTGCGCTCTATCGAATCCTGCTGCTCGCCCTTCTGCGCACCCTGCTGCTTGAACTTGACGACGCAGGAGAAGGGATTGTGCGCGGACGGTACCTGAGTTTGGTGAGTATGAAGAACACAGGGCACGCCAAACGGCTGAGATGCAGGCAGAGCTACACTTTGTGTTGCTGAATCATGATAAAACTTGCATGAACCGACGAGGCTCGCGGCGGTGATGACATCGCATCGGGATGCGATTTCTTCAAGGGGGCCATCAGGAAACACCCAAGAACTGCCACTCTCATTGATCGAACTCGCCATTGGAAGGATGCGGTCAAGTGGGTGTGGGGGTGTGGGGGTGTGGGAGTGGGACGCTGGCGTTTGGGTATGAGGTATTGGAGGACAGTGCGAGCGGCAGCTGGTAGAGCGATATGGATAAAAGTCCACAACTCCTACTAGTACCATCAAATAGGTGGCTCGAGATGATCCGAAAAAGGCATGGCGGCGGTGGTGCAGGGGCTGCTGGTGTAGGCGGGGTCGCCAGAGAAGATGGAGATGAAGAAGACGGAGAGGCAGGCAAAAAACCAATTTGAATTGAAATCAATATACGAGTACTACGGGCGTGCCTTCTCTCTCTGGTCTCTTCTGCACTTACTGCACCTGTCGTGAAGGCGTGTGACCCGAGAAGAAGCTAATGTACTGTATAGCTGTCCTTGCACGCCGTGGAGCTGTATTTTGTCTCATCAAATCAGCTCTGGACAGTTTCAGCAGAGAAAAGATCCTTTGCCATCATCATGATATATTACCATGGGCCCACGGCAGTGCACATTCATCTTGTACTACCATATACTGTACTGCTCTATATGTTGCACAAACCACCACTTGGACATTTTTTTTGCAGTTTCCACCATGTGGTGGTCTAATATGTTGCAAATTTCACCACTTGGTTATCTAATCAGCTAGTTAGTCATGTTGATCGCAAAATCGACAAGTGGGTTCAACATGTCAATGCTCCAATTAATGTTTTAGAAAAAATAGATTTTTCAAAATGCATACTTCTTTTATTTAGCTATTTAAAAATGCTTATTCATTTATTTCAACAAATATTGTGCGGTCTTGAATTTTTTTCAAACAAATATTATGGCATCGGGTTCGGGACTCCTGAGAAGGACTGGTCGTGGTACGGGAACCCGAATTGAGGCCCATAACATGGTCGAAAGTGGCAAGGAACCCGTCGAGGTTGATGAACTCGGGAAACCTTGGTAGAGGTAGGGATCTTGAGGAGGCCATTAGGGTTAGCCTACCCCCCCACTAAGCGTATGAGCGAAAAAATTCACATAAGTAGTAGCTATTATTAAAATTTCACAAATATTACGCGCTTTTGAATATTTCAAAAGTATTGTGGCATCACGCTAGCCTTGCCCGAATTTTACCTTTCAGGTTGGATGTCACGAGCATGATCACTCAACCAACCGGGTCCAAACATATATATACAATTGGCCTCCTCGAGCCTACACCGACCAGATTGTCGCTGAAACTGGATCATAGAGTTTCTATAGGATTGATGTCCTAAGGAAATATTCCAACAACGGAAGCCGTTTGATTCGTCGTATTATATTCCTTAGGAATCTTGTTGGGCTTGTTTGGTTCGAAGAAAATTCATAGAAATTTTGTGGGATTCAAATCTCAGTGGCTCCTTTGATTCTTGAATACATGATAATTCATACTAATTCACGTGTTTTTTGTGTAGCACTACAACCAAAGAACATGCAATTCAAATTTGTGTGATTTCTTTCATATAGGATTAATTCAACATGCAATCATATTCAATTCCTACATTATTTCTATTTTAACATTTTGAACACATCATGCATGCGACCCAAACAATTCATACAGGGGGGTTATTTCGTTGCAAAAGCAGTTGGTCACACCACAAAAAAACATGCAACGATTAATCTAAATTCACGTGGTTTCCCCGATGCAACCAAACAATATTCGATGAAACTAAGCTTGCCATAAACATATACAATACACACCATAAATTTTGGCTGCTTTGATTATTCGCAAGACTTTCAAAGTGCGGGAATATGAAAAGTGTATGATTAGAGAGTGATGATCATCTCCAAATATATAGGATTGAGAAACAACGGTATTTGGATTGAATAACGTTTGATTACGTGTGAAAACCAAAAGAAATTGTAACATACGTTTACACAATGAAGGATTTTTTGTTTTTATATAAAAATGTAGTGTGAATGAATTCTAAAAATTGCAATACTATGAATTAAACAATCAGAAATCATGTCAGACTAATTCCTACGATTCGAGATTCGAGAATATGATTTCTTTGAAGGTGCGCAGAGGGACGTGGGTAGCAATGTCGGGTCCCTGTTTGTCCGTATTAACTATACTTACGTCAGACTAGTGTTGCTCAGGAAGTCTTAATCTGACGTACTCTGAAGCTAGATGCATCACTGTTTCCAGTCTGATACCAGAAATCCTCAACTCGTCTCCAGTCTCCAGTGCCTCCGGCTGTCCTCGTTTTTTCGGCAAAATAGACAGAAATAACCCAAAGTCAAAAAGATTGGGAAAACAAACTTTCGACATACTAGCAAGATTGGGTTATTTTTGTCCAAATTCTCGTTTTTTTCTCTTGGCTGCCCTACCCTTGAATCCATGTCACTTACGTGTGTTGCCCATGCGTCAGGTCCCACACTTCAGTGAGCACAAGTGACGTGCTGTACCTACGCAAAATCCCAGCGATCTTCTTTGTCAAGAGAAGACGCATCAAGATTCAAGACCCAATCGCATTTCTTGCTTTCAGCCTGTGGTCCTCCATGTAAAAGTTAGGGATTTAGATGTAATCTCATGTTTATTTTGTGTGCTGTTGTAAACTATTGATTTTTTTATATCCATTTGAATCTAGGTCAAATCCTAGGTTTGACCTAGATTTAAACAAGTTTAAAACATGAAAATGAAAAAGTAAGCCTGGATCCTTCTTAGTCACTCTAAAATGAAGCTTTTGGGAGGTTTTTGAAATTTCCATGTTTGAAACCCAAAACCACTTCTCTTAATGCTTGACTTCATAAGACAGAGTTTAGGGGTTAGGGGGTAGATACATGATTTGTATAGTTTGAATATGTCTAGATCTTGTTTATCAACTTGAATACTTATTATATGACATAAGAAGACTATGTGCTTTGGTTTTTCATTTATCTAATTTTTTTTGAATTTTATGCCCATTTGTATCTTGGTCAAATCCCAGGTTTGACCAGGATTCAAACAAGTTTAAAACATGAAAATGAAAATGTGTAAGCATGGATCCTTCTTAGTCACTCTAAAATGAAGCTTTTGGGAGGTTCTTGAAATTTCCATGCATGTTTGAAACCCAAAACCACTCTTCTTCATGCTTGACTTCATAAGACAGAGTTTAGGGTTAGGGGTAGATACATGATTTTTTGTTTTGAATGTGTCTAGACCTTGTTTATCAACTTGAATGTTTACTATATGACATAATTAAGAAGGCTATGTGCTTTGGTTTTTCATTCTTTAGATTTTTTGTCTGGATTTTTATGCCCATTTGAATCTTGGTCAAATCCTAGGTTTGACCAAGATTTAAATAAGTTTAAAACATGAAAATGAAAAGTTAAGCATCGATCCTTCTTAGTCGCTCTAAAATGAAGCTTTTGGGAGGTTTTTGAAATTTCCATGTTTGAAACCCAAAACCACTTCTCTTCATGCTTGACTTCATTCATAAGATAGAGTTTAGGGGTTAGGGGTATAGATACATGATTTGTCTGGTTTAAATATGTCTGGACCTTGTTTATCAATTTGAATGCTTACTATATGACATAAGAAGAGGCTATGTGCTTTGGTTTTTCATTCTTTCAATTTTTTTATGAATTTTTATGCCCATTTGAATCTTGGTCAAATCCTAGGTTTGACCAAGATTTAAACAAGTTTAAAACATGACAATGAAAAGGTAATTAATCATGGATCCTTCTTAATTAATCAGTCAGTCTAATTAAAATGAAGCTTTTGGGAGGTTTTTCAAATTTCCATGTTTGAAACCCAAAACCACACTTCTTTTCATGCTTGACTTCATTTATAAGACACATTTTAGGGTTAGGGGGTACATGACTTGTTTGATTTGAATGTGTCTAGGCCTTGTTTATGAACTTGAATGCTTACTATATGACATAAGAAGATTATGTGCTTTCGTTTTTTATTTTTTTTATTTTTTATTTTATGCTCATTTGAATATTGGTCAAATCCTAGGTTTGACCAAGATTTAAACAAGATTAAAACATGAAAATGAAAGGGTAGGCCTGGATCCTTCTTATGAACTCTAAAATGAAGCTTTTGGGGTCTTTTAAAATGATCCTTCTTAGTCCATGTTTGAAACCCGAAACCACTTCTCTTCATGCTTGACTTCATAAGACAGAGTTTAATTAGGGGTTAGGGTATAGATACATGATTTGTCTGGTTTGAATATGTCTAGATCGACCTTGTTTAACAACATGAATGCTTACTATATGACATAAGAAGACTATGTACTTTGGTTTTTCATTTTTTTGATTTTTTTAAATTTTCTGCCCATTTGAATCTTGGTCAAATCCTAGGTTTGAACAAGATTTAAACAAGTTTAAAACATGAAAATAAAATGGTAAGCATGGATCCTTCTTAGTCTCCCTAAAATGAAGCTTTTGGGGTTTTTTGAAATTTCCATGTTTCAAACCCAAAACCACCACTTCTCTTTCATGCTTGACTTCATAAGACAGAGATTAGGGTTAGGGGTAGATATATACATGATTTTTCTGGTTTGAATATGTCTAGACCTAGTTTATCATCTTGAATGCTTACTATATGACATAAGAATGCTATGTGCTTTGGTTTTTCATTCTTTTGATTTTTTCTGAAGAATCTTGGTCAAATCCTAGGTTTGACCAACATTTAAACAAGTTTAAAACATGAAAATGAGAAGGGAAGCTTGTATCATCCTTCTTAGTCACTCTAAAATGAAGCTTTTGGGAGGTTTTTGAAATGTCCATGTTTGAAACCCAAAACCACCTCTCTTCATGCTTGACTACATAAGACAAAGTTTAGGGGTTAGTGGGTAGATACATGATTTGCATAGTTTGAATATGTCTAGACCTTGTTTCTCAACTTTAATGCTTACTATATGACATAAGAAGCTTTTGGGATGTTCTTGAAATTTCCATGTTTGAAACCCAAAATGACTTCTCTTCATGCTAGACTTCATAAGATCGACCGAGTTTAGGGTTAGGGGGTAGATACATGATTTGTCTAGTTTGAATATGTCTAGACCTTGTTTATCAACTTCAATATATGCTTACTATATATATGACATAAGAAGACTATATATGTGCTTTGGTTTTTCATTTTTTTTATTTTATGCCCACTTGAATCTTGGTCAATCCTAGATTTGACCAGGATTTAAACAAGTTTAAAACATGAAAATGAAAATGTAAGCCTGGATCCTTCTTAGTAACGACTCTAAAAAAAAGAAGCTTTTGGGATGTTCTTGAAATTTCCATGTTTGAAACCCAAAACGAATTCTCTTCATGCTAGACTTCATAAGATCGACAGGGGGTAGATACATGATTTGTCTGGTTTGGATATATCTAGACCTTGTTTATCAACTTGAATGCTTACGATATGACATAAGAAGACTATGTGCTTTTGTTTTTCATTTTTCTTATTTTTTTAAATTTTGTACGTGCCCATTTGTATCTTGGTCAAATCCTAGGTTTGACAATAATTTAAACAAGTTTAAAACTTGAAAATGAAAAGGGAAGCATGTATCCTTCTTAGTCACTCTAAAATGAAGTTTTTGGGAGGTTTTTGAAATTTCCATGTTTGAAACCCAAAACTACTTCTCTTCATGCTTGACTTCATAAGACAGAGTTTAGGGGTTAGGGGGTAGATACATGATTTGTATGGTTTGATATGTCTAGACCTTTTTTATCAACTTTAATGCTTACTATATGACATAAGAAGACTATGTGATTTAGTTTTTCATTTTTCTGTTTTTATTTTATTTTTCTGCCCATTTGAATCTTGTTGGTCAAATCCTAGGTTTGACCAAGATTTAGACAAGTTTAACACGTGAAAACAAATAAGTAAGCCTGGATCCTTCTTAGTCACTCCAAAATGTACCAATTGATAGATGTGTTAACTTTGCTTCATGGAAAAAATAATGTCATGTAAATGAGTTAACTTGGATTTCCTACGCTTGAATCCATTGGAAACTTTGTTCTAATGCACTATAATAATCAACCGAGTTTTTACACCAACAGGTCTGTCACTTACGTGTGGTGCCCACGCGTGAGGTCCCACACTTCAGTGAGCACAAGTCACGTGCAATAGGTACGCAAACTCCCAGCCATCTTCTTTGTCAAGAGAAGACGCATCAGGATGCGTATTGGAAGTCTCTGGGTCCTTCAGGATCCTTCGGTTGTCCCTCTCACACAAAAAAACAAATCTCTCTCATTCTCGGCCTCGCTCAACTTGCTCGCTCGCTCGCACCTCCCTGCTCACTGACAAACCCTGCACAATAGTCAACATCGTCACCCGAAAAAGGGGAGACACCATAATGCTCTCCCTTCTTCTGTCCTTCCGAGTGATCCCTCTTCCTCCGAGTTTCACTAGCTAGACGGGAAAACACACATGTGCTGCATAGTAATAATAAAAAGGTAGAAAAATCGATATACGAATCTATAATTAAATAGGTTAAACTAGGGTTTTGCCCAGTACTACAGATCAAGGTTCAAAAAAATCCAACTACGGGGTTCGAACAACACGATTCTAGTCCAAGAATTTTTTCTACCTCATCCAAATGGCCTCAAACTATAGGGTTAGCATCTATCTAGTGCAGTATGTGTGAAAATGTATGCACTATGTGTGCTATAACTTGTATGTCTTTCAAATTTGAACCAAATTTGAATAAGTTTGAAATATTTGAAAAGGGGCTTTTGGCTTAAACGTTTGAAACCCAAAACGACTTCTCTTCATACTAGACTTCATAAGACCGAGTTTAGGGTTAGGGGGTAGATACATGATTTGTATGGTTTGAATATGTCCAAACCTTGTTTATCAACTTGAATATGCTTACTATATGACATAAGAAGACTATGTACTTTGGTTTTTCATTTTTCATTTTTTTTTTAATTTTCTGCCCATTTGAATCTTGGTCAAATCCTAGGGTTGACCATGATTTAAACAAGTTTATAACATGAAATGAAAAGGTAAGTATGGATCCTTCTTAGTCACTCTAAAATAAAGCTTTTGGGATGTGTTCTTGAAATTTCCATGTTTGAAACCCAAAATGACTTCTCTTCATGCTAGACTTCATAAGATTGACCGAGTTTAGGGTTAGGGGTAGATACATGATTTGTATGGTTTGAATATGTCCAAACCTTGTTAATTTATCAACTTGAATGATTACTATATGACATAAGAAGACTATATGCTTTGGTTTTTCATTTTTCTGATTTTTTATGAATGTTATGCCCATTTGAATATTTAAGTCAAATCCTAGGTTTGACAAAGATTTAAACAAGTTTAAAATATGAAAATGAAAAGGTAGGCATGGATCCTTCTTAGTCACTCTAAAATAAAGCTTTTGGGAGGTTCTTGAAATTTACATGTTTAAAACCCAAAACCACTTCTCTTCATGATTTGACTTCATAAGATAGAGTTTAGGGTTAGGGGTAGATATATACATGAGTTGTCTGGTTTGAATATGTCTATACCTTGTTTATCAACTTTAATGCTTACTATATATATGACATAAGAATGCTATGTGCATAGGTTTTTCATTCTTTTGATTTTTTTCTAAATTGTATGCCCATTTGAATCTTGGTCAAATCCTAGGAGGTTTGACCAAGATTTAAAAAAGTTTAAAACATGAAAATGAAAAGGGAAGTCTGTATCCTTCTTAGTCACTCTAAAATGAAGCTTTTGGGATGTTCTTGAAATTTCCATGTTTGAAACCCAAAACTACTTCTCTTCATGCTAGACTTCATAAGATCGACCGAGTTTAGGGTTAGGGGAGATACATGATTTGTATGGTTTGAATATGTCAAAACCTTGTTAATTTATCAACTTGAATGCTTACTATATGACATAAGAAGACTATATATATGCTTTGGTTTTTCATTTTTCTGATTTTTTATGAATTTTATGCCCATTTGAATCTTTTGGTCAAATCCTAGGTTTGACAAAGATTTAAACAAGTTTAAAATATGAAAATGCAAAGGTAAGCATGGATCCTTCTTAGTCACTCTAAAATAAAGCTTTTGGGAGGTTCTTGAAATTTCCATGTTTGAAACCCAAAACCACTTCTCTTCATGATTGACTTCATAAGACAGAGTTTAGGGTTAGGGGTAGATATATACATGAGTTGTCTGGTTTGAATATGTCTAGACCTTGTTTATCAACTTTAATGCTTACTATATATATGACATAAGAATGCTATGTGCATTGGTTTTTCATTCTTTTGATTTTTTTCTGAATTTGTATGCCCATTTAAATCTTGGTCAAATCCTAGGCGGTTTGACCAAGATTTAAACAAGTTTAAAACATGAAAATGAAAGGGGAAGTATGTATCCTTCTTAGTCACTCTAAAATGAAGCTTTTGGGATGTTCTTGAAATTTCCATGTTTGAAACCCAAAACTACTTCTCTTCATGCTAGACTTCATAAGATCGACCGAGTTTAGGGTTAGGGGAGATACATGATTTGTATGGTTTGAATATGTCAAAACCTTGTTAATTTATCAACTTGAATGCTTACTATATGACATAAGAAGACTATATATATGCTTTGGTTTTTCATTTTTCTGATTTTTTATGAATTTTATGCCCATTTGAATCTTTTGGTCAAATCCTAGGTTTGACAAAGATTTAAACAAGTTTAAAATATGAAAATGCAAAGGTAAGCATGGATCCTTCTTAGTCACTCTAAAATAAAGATTTTGGGAGGTTCTTGAAATTTCCATGTTTGAAACCCAAAACCACTTCTCTTCATGATTGACTTCATAAGACAGAGTTTAGGGTTAGGGGTAGATATATACATGAGTTGTCTGGTTTGAATATGTCTAGACCTTGTTTATCAACTTTAATGCTTACTATATATATGACATAAGAATGCTATGTGCATTGGTTTTTCATTCTTTTGATTTTTTTCTGAATTTGTATGCCCATTTAAATCTTGGTCAAATCCTAGGCGGTTTGACCAAGATTTAAACAAGTTTAAAACATGAAAATGAAAGGGGAAGTATGTATCCTTCTTAGTCACTCTAAAATGAAGCTTTTGGGATGTTCTTGAAATTTCCATGTTTGAAACCCAAAACTACTTCTCTTCATGCTAGACTTCATAAGATCGACCGAGTTTAGGGTTAGGGGAGATACATGATTTGTATGGTTTGAATATGTCAAAACCTTGTTAATTTATCAACTTGAATGCTTACTATATGACATAAGAAGACTATATATATGCTTTGGTTTTTCATTTTTCTGATTTTTTATGAATTTTATGCCCATTTGAATCTTTTGGTCAAATCCTAGGTTTGACAAAGATTTAAACAAGTTTAAAATATGAAAATGCAAAGGTAAGCATGGATCCTTCTTAGTCACTCTAAAATAAAGCTTTTGGGAGGTTCTTGAAATTTCCATGTTTGAAACCCAAAACCATTTCTCTTCATGATTGACTTCATAAGACAGAGTTTAGGGTTAGGGGTAGATATATACATGAGTTGTCTGGTTTGAATATGTCTAGACCTTGTTTATCAACTTTAATGCTTAATATATATATGACATAAGAATGCTATGTGCATTGGTTTTTCATTCTTTTGATTTTTATCTGAATTTGTATGCCCATTTAAATCTTGGTCAAATCCTAGGCGGTTTGACCAAGATTTAAACAAATTTAAAACATGAAAATGAAAGGGGAAGTTTGTATCCTTCTTAGTCACTCTAAAATGAAGCTTTTGGGATGTTCTTGAAATTTCCATGTTTGAAACCCAAAAGGCTTCTCTTCATGCTAGACTTCATAAGATCGACAGGGGTAGATACACGATTTGTATGGTTTGGATATATCTAGACCTTGTATATCATCTTGAATGCTTACGATATGATATAAGAAGACTATGTGATTTGGTTTTTCATTTTTCTGTTTTTTTTGAATTTTGTGCCCACCCATTTGTATCTTGGTCAAATCCTAGGTTTGATAATGATTTAAACAAGTTTAAAAATATGAAATGCAAAGCTAAGCATGGATCCTTCTTAGTCACTCTAGAATGAAGCTTTTGGGAGGTTTTGAAATTTCCATGTTTGAAACCCAAAACCACTTCTCTTCATGCTTGACTTCATAAGAGTTTAGGGTTAGGGGGTAGATGCATGATTTGTATGGTTTGAATATGTCCAAACCTTGTTTATCAACTTGAATATGCTTACTATATGACGTACATAAGAAGACTATGTACTTTGGTTTTTCATTTTTCTTATTTTTTAAATTTTCTGCCCATTTGAATCTTGGTTAAATCCTAGGGTTGACCATGATTTAAACAAGTTTATAACATGAAATGAAAAGGTAAGCAGGGATCCTTCTTAGTCACTCTAAAATGAGCCTTTTGGGAGGTTTATGAAATTTCCATGTTTGAAACCCAAAACCACTTCTCTTCATGCTTGACTTCATTCATAAGATAGAGTTTAGGGGTTAGGGGTATAGATACATGATTTGTCTAGTTTGAATATGTCTAGACCTTGTTTAACAACTTGAATGCTTACTATATGACATAAGAAGACTATGTACTTTGGTTTTTTATTTTTCTGATTTTTTTAATTTTCCGCCCATTTGAATCTTGGTCAAATCCTAGGTTTGACCAAGATTTAAATAATTTTAAAACATGAAAATAAAATGGTAAACATGGATCCTTATTAGTCTCCCTAAAATGAAGCTTTTGGGGTTTTTTGAAATTTCCATGTTTGAAACCCAAAACCACTTCTCTTCATGCTTGACTTCATAATTAAGACAGAGTTTAATTAGGGTTAGGTGTAGATATATACATGATTTTTCTGGTTTGAATATGTCTAGACCTTGTTTATCAACTTGAATGCTTACTATATGACATAAGAATAATGCTATGTGCTTTGGTTTTTCATTCTTTTAATTTTTTCTGAAGAATCTTGGTCAAATCCTAAGTTTGACCAAGATTTAAACAAGTCTAAAACATGAAAATGAGAAGGGAAGCCTGTATCCTTCTTAGACGTCACTCTAAAATGAAGCTTTTGGGAGTTTTTTGAAATTTCCATGTTTGAAACCCAAAACCACCTCTCTTCATGCTTGACTTCATAAGACAGAGTTTAGGGGTTAGGGGGTAGATACATGATTTGCATAGTTTGAATATGTCTAGACCTTGTTTCTCAACTTTAATGCTTACTATATGACATAAGAAGACTATATCAGAGGGGTAGATACATTTTAAACTTGAAACCCAAAACGACTTCTCTTCATGCTAGACTTCATAAGATCGACAAGGGGTAGATACATGATTTGTCTGGTTTGGATATAGCTAGACCTTGTTTATCAACTTGAATGCTTACGATATGACACAAGAAGACTATCTGCTTTTTTCTGATTTTTTTAATTTTGTGCCCATTTGTATCTTGGTCAAATCCTAGGTTTGACAATGATTTAAACATGTTTAAAATATGAACCAAAAAGGTAAGCTTGGATCCTTCTTAGTCACACTAAAATGAAGCTTTTGGGAGGTTTTTGAAATTTCCATGTTTGAAACCCAAAACGACTTCTCTTCATGCTAGACTTCATAAGATCGACAAGCAGGGGTAGATACATGATTTGTCTGGTTTGGATATATCTAGACCTTGTTTATCAACTTGAATGCTTATGATATGACATAAGAAGACTATGTGCTTTTGTTTTTCTTTTTTCTGATTTTTTTATTTTGTGCCCATTTGTATCTTGGTCAAATCCTAGGTTTGACAATGATTTAAACAAGTTTAAAATATGAAAATGCAAAGGTAAGCATGGATCCTTCTTAGTCACTCTAAAATGCGGATTTTGGGAGGTTTTTGAAATTTTCGGCCATGTTTGAAACCCAAAACCACTTCTCTTCATGCTTGACTTCATAAGACAGAGTTTAGGGGTTAGGGGTTTATAGATACATGATTTGTCTGGTTTGAATATGCCTAGACCTTGTTTAACAAATTGAATGCTTACTATATGACATAAGAAGACTATGTACTGTGGTTTTTCGTTTTTCTGATTTTTTTTATTTTTTGCCCATTTGAATCTTGGTCAAATCCTAGGGTTGACCAAGATTTAAACAAGTTTAAAACATGAAAATAAAATGTTAAGCATGGATCCTTCTTAGTCACCCTAAAATGAAGGTTTTGGGGGTTTTTGAAATTTCCATGTTTGAAACCCAAAACCACTTCTCTTCATGCTTGACTTCATAAGACAGAGTTTAGGGTTAGGGTTGAGGTAAAACTGAGTATATTGCACTAGGCAGTATTAGTACTCAAGGGGAAAACTGAGCACACAAAAAATGCTAAATTTCCAGGGTTAGACTCGAGTACGCGTGTTGCGGTGCAGAAGTGGAAGACGTGCAATTGTTGACGCGTAGACGCGGGTCGCGGTGCAGAAGTCGAAGACGTGCAATCGTGGACGCGTGTCGCGTTGCAGAAGCCCAAGACGTGCAGACGTTCAATGGTGGACGCGTAGGACGCGGGTTGCATTAACCACCCCTCGCCTTTATAGATGCCTCCTCGCACTATCTCTGTCACTCTCACTAGCTCATGCAACGCCTCCTCTCACGTCCCATCATCTTCTCCAAAGCAAAAAACCCTCTCCCTCTCTGCTGGCGAGATGGCCAAGGAGAATGCGAATCCCATCGTCCATGACACCGTCGGCTCCAAGCGCGACGCCTCCCTCTTCGACGCCGTCCCCTCAACAGCCTTCACCGCCGCCGGTGGCGGTCGGATCCCGCCGGGATGGGACCCCTATGAGGAGGTGCCGTACATCTCGCCTCCGAACCCCTACGACACCTGCATGGACGACCCATGGAACGAGGTAACTATGGTTTGCTCCCTTTTTTGTTCCCCATTCCTCTTTGAACCCTATTTTTGCTGGTTCCCTAGTAACTATTAGTGTCGATCTGTAGATGGATGAGAATTGGGTTAATATTTGCGCCGATTTTATTCCATTTTGCTTTGATCCCTTCTCGATTTCGTTTAAGATTTGGAGTTCGGCCGTTCGGTTAATTTATGCTAGTAATAATGAGATTTCAATCAGTTAATTTATGCAAGTAATCATGGGATCTCAATCAGTTATTTTATGCACGAATCAAAAGATATCAACCATTTAGTTTTGCAAATATTCTGGAATCTGTTCAAATTCAGATCTGGAATCTGTTTCTTTGCCTATGATGAATCGTTGGGCACAATTTTTTACAGAGTGGGTTCAGCGAACCATTGCTGTGTACAAATCTGTTGTGCATGAGCTATGGTTCGCTAACACCATCCCTGTAGACATATAATCGTGTCCACTCTAACTGAGGCTGGCTCTGTTTTTCCTTACTTTGTTATCATGCACGTTAGACATCGTTGCAACTCCTTCACTCATAGTTCCCGTTTGATATGGATCAGGTGTCTGGCAGCGACGTCGGCAGCGACAACGAGGACCAGCACACCAAGACTCGCCAGGTGCTGCGGAGGCTGCAGGTCGGCCAGTACGTCTCCTACTTCGCCAAGGGTGTCTTCCGTTGCCCCTTCTGCACTAGGAGACTCGGTGGCACTGACTTCAACTGCCTCCTCACGCATGCCGAGAACATCGGCAACACCTTCCCCAAGGTCAGCACGACGGTGAACCCCTACTCCTTCCGCGCCAAGCACAAGGCGCTCGGCATGCACCTCCGCAATGTCCAGTGGGTGGAGATCTCCGCCGGGCGCATGCCTCCGCTCAAGCCCAAGGCTCCCAAGGGGATCAACAAGTGGAGGCAGAGGCAAATGGGGTAGGCGGAGCCCTGGACGTGTGCTGCTGCTGCAAAGCAGCTTCTATTTTGTTGTTAGCTAGGGATCCCTTTTTGTTATGTTGTTAGTATGATGGTGTTGTGAAGAACCATGAACCTGTTACTATGTTGTTGTGTATGCAGCTTATTATCTAGGGAGTATATTTTGTTGGCCCTACTTTGTTTTCTCGATTTACTATGACTGAATTTGTCGTAAATTACCCTGGAGATTTGCTTCTAGATTTAACTACATACATATGGACCAGAGGGAGTACTAAATATCTGCCATATTGGGCAAACAACGAGGGCCAAAAGGCACAAATTAGTGAAGAAGGACAGAAATGCAAGCTTCTCTAGATTTGATACTAATTTGGTGAAAAAAGACAGAGAGACAGAGGGGGAAAAGGTGCTCTTAAAAATGCCAATTTGCGCCGAGAGAGACAGAACCCAGCTCCTGCTCACGTACAACCAAACGCGGTCTCGTCCTGTCCCACGCGGTCCCTTACTACTAGCCCCACACGTCAACACGGAACGGTCAACTAAACGGGAATCCTCCCGTCTGAGCTCCTTCTGCGGGTTACAAATAAGGGCTTGGGGAAAACTGAGAAAAAACATAAGGAAATCTTATTGACTAATATAGCTGCTTAATTAATAAAAGGATTAGCTACAACGTGCTCAGTTTGCCCATTTATTAAGGTATAAGACTGGCAGGAGAGAAAGTAATCGCTAGTTTCCTCATTTTGCCCCTGCATGCTCGCACGATTAAAGCACCTTCCACACGCGCTGGACTCCTCGTTTCCTTAAACCTCCTCATTTCTCGGGATAGACCAACAATTTTTCAGGATCGTGGGTTAATGTGGCCAGGTTTCGACTTTCGATTAGTGGAAACGGGAAAGCAGGTGCAAATTAGGGAGATAACTGAACCACAACCACCCGCCCCTTAAGCATCGAGTAATATCGGGAAAAAAATGCGCCGTAAGTAGTGAGACGGAGGGAGTAGTGCACAATTCCAATACGGGGTATAATTTTACCTGCCATATTTTCTTAATTTTTGTGCAGTCTAGAATATATACTAAGATTTTCACATTGAGATTTTGCACGTAGCAGGATATTTTTCATTGGTTTCAAAACTTAAAACTATGATTACGATTTGACAAGGGCTCCCATCAGTATGGGGTGAACAAGCCCTCCCATCAGTATATCAGAGGAATTTGACAAGGGCTACAGGACGACTAGATACATCACCAAAAAAGGTGATGCATGTCTCCTTCACCAAAACAGCTGAAACAAGTACATGAACGCAAGTACACTACCATAATAATACTACTACATTAACACAAGTAAAAGTAATATAATAAAGTAAGAGTACTACTCCCTCTAATCTAATTTAAACCAAAATAAAACTTAAACTTCATCCTAAATTTAAACTAGTGCCTCGTCCTCGTTCTTCGCTCATTTTCTGATCCAAGACGGCGCAGAGTGCCAGAGTGCATGGCACGGAACTCTTCATCGGTGGCATGCCATGGGCATGTCACCGGATGCATGATTTTTTTCGCAATGTTTAAATTTGAATTTAGGCCTCATGTCACACGGTGACATGCAAAAGGTGCATGTCACCTGGTGGTGGTAGGCAACTACCCTCATTTACGGCGGCGTAGGCGACTGGACGCCGCGTGGGCAGCCGCTGCCCTCGTGGCCACCTAGGTTTCCACGCGAGAGACCATTAAACGCTGACGACCAACCTTCCCGCGTCACGGACGATGCGAACCATCGCGTCCACTCGCTGACAAGGCAGCCCCTGGGTACTTTTCAATTTTTGCGAAACTTAAAACATGGGTTGCAACTGAGATTTATTTAATGACATCAACTGTTTGAGAACGAGGTTAAGTTCTCATCAGTCCACAAATCGCACCCTAAATTTATATCACCATTTCGGATGGACGGACACGATTGCTCCAAGAGAGTCGAGGAGACGCCTGTAGGCCCGCCATATGCGGACAGTTAAAGTCAAAGAAACCCGTTCGGCTAGCGACTATGACTATAAGGGCAAAACGCTAAACTCTCTCGTTCCATTCACTTTCTTCCTCTCTCCACCTCAAACAAACATTTGTTCGTCGCTCTCTCCTCCAGCAATGTCTTCAAAATTCAGGTCGTCGGCGGTCAAGTACGCGGAGAAAAAACGCCGACTCGAAATTTCGAGAGACGCTTCCAGAAACCAATTGGGCTCGCTGTCCCCGCCGCCGCCACCGAAACGCGTCTGTGCTGTGCTCACCGGGTTAGTTTCCTTCGCCATGTACTTTCGTTTCTTTCGTCGCTCTCTCCTCCAGAAATTAATGTGTTCAAACTTCAGGTCGTCGGCGGTCAAGTACGCGGATAAAAAACGCCGGCTCAAAATTTCGAGAGACGGTTCCAGAAACCAAGTGGACTCGCCATCGCCGCCGCCGCCGCCGCCGAAACGCGTCCGTGCTGTCAACGGGTTAGTTTCCTTCGCCATGTACTTTCGTTTCTTCTTGCCCGGGCTCAAGCTCTTTAAGAGTCTCTATGGTTATACATCTTAAAGGGTTGGAAGTTCCAACGACGCCCGTACTGCACCAACTTCCACGACCAAGGAATCATCATCGTCCGATGATTTCAACCCGGCCCTACCCCGGTGAAATGAGGTAGCACCAAGCACTGTGTAGTTATCTTCTTCTTCTTCTTCTTCCTTTGCGCTTACTTGCTACCGATGATTTCGCCCTGAAGGAAGCGGCGTCGACTATCGACACCACTGTCGCCATCTTGATGGAAAAAAACGAGGAGCTCAGCTTAGAGTGTGATCGCCTCCGAGACGATTTGGCTGCCAAGAAGAAGAATTCGAAAACTCTTGTGGAGCTCATTTGCAGTCTTCGCAATGAGCGCGACATGTTGAAGAACGAGCTGATTAAGCAGAAAGAGAGGAACATTGCATCAGCGGAGAAAGCCAGCATCATACTCAAGACTGTGTGCCTCAAAAAAGACAAGTCTGATATAGAGTACAAAACCCTTCTTCAGGATAAAGTAAAGCTCCAAAAGTTGAACCTTGAATATGCTGACATCGCCATTGTTGCCCTTCTCGAGAGGTAGAAGGCACAAGATAAGTTGATGCACCTGATGTTGGAGAGCTGCAGTGAAAGAGAAGAGACATTGAAAGAAGTGAGCAGTTTGGTGGGATACATGAGTGAAGTCGGGCAAACTTCGCAGAATCCGCCCCGGCTGAGCTCAAATTCCAGCGGAACCAGCATTCAGCAATGCATGTTATGCGCACCTACAACTTCTACTCATTGATTAGAGGTCGCACGACATGGCATTTTCCCTCGAAATCGTAGTACTGTACTAATCGGAGTACTACTTAGTATGTACCTTTTTGTAAAATAATTTCTTACATGTATTAGAAACTACCCCTCTCCTTTCTGGATGCACCCGGGACATTGTCATCCGGCCCTCTTCTGGACAAACCCCCTCGGGAAGGACAGTATATTTTGCACATTTTGCTACTAGTACTTCTAATTCCACCGCTTATTTTTCTAATCCGTTAAATCGTTAATTAGATGACCATATGATGGAAGCTGCGATAGATTAGACCAACAAGTGGAGAATTGTGCAAAAGATATGTCCGTGTTTTATGCAAAAGAGTGATATGGGGATCTGGTGGAATCTTGAATTTCCTCTTCAGTGGTAGGCATGCTTCACTTATAGCTGGAGTACATTGCGGACCTGGTGCATTTCGTCAGTACCGATCAGCTATTTTTGCTTATCCCGGAAGAAAAGGTAGTACTGTACTAGCCTTTTCAGTGAGATGTCTTTTCAGTGCTACGGAGTTGTCTGTTCACTGCTTGCTTTGTCTGTCGGTGACTTTGCTAGGCTGACTTTGCCATCACTTTGGGTCACTGATATGTGGACCACACTTGTAAGTGACTCAAAGTCACTGACTTTGGGGACTCCTGAATGCTTCGTATATTTCTGACGGTTTCTGAATTATGTACAACTTTTGTAATATTGGTCAAACTAGTTTTGACCAGGGTTTGTGTAGGGTGGTTGATTTTTTTTGGTTGGTCCAAATGGTGTTGTGTGGTCCAAATGTGATGTATCATCACACCACCATGTGCCCCCCTCCCCCCCCACCCCAGGTTTTGGTAATGCCATTCTGATACATGCTTCTTAGAAGGAGTACATTTTTTCCGTTAGGGCATGCCAATTTTGAAAAATTCAAACAAAAATGGGAAGACAGAATGGTAACATCATTTTCCATGTTATGATGCACACATGTGCCAAATTTTGGTTCATTTTAAGAATGTAAGGTGACAAATTACTTGAGGAAGCTAGTTGGAGTAGGCGGGCATGACCGGATTGGCATAGGGGATCTATTTTTTGAAGGATGTTATTATTCATAGATAATATCTGACACAAAAAAATAAAATGTTAAGGTCTCATATTATTCTGAATGATTTTGAATTACTTATGACGTTTGGAAGTATTGGTATACATGAGCCCCACATGAAGTTAAATGGTCCAAGAAAAAAAAGGTTTCGTACACATTTCCCAGAAAGTGGAAAGTCGAGTACATGCACGACTTCACGCGTCCACTACTGGATATAGAGAGTCAGAGGCTATAAAATAATCGGCCTCATCATCTCTCGCGAGCTCTTCCTCTCCACTCCCCCAACTTGCCTCCCCCACACTGTGAAAAACCCCCATCCACTCACCGCACCTCTAAGGCATGGACTTCCCCGTTTCCAACCGCAGCAGCATGAAGACAGTTCTTGCGTACGAGGCAGTGGGTGAGGCTTCACCGGGCACCCAGGCCGCTCGTCTCCTCTGCTTTTCTGATTCTTCGACATCGGTCGAAACGGGCGTCCTGGCCGTCACGGTGGGTGAGGCTTCACCGGGCACCCAGGTCGCTCGTCTCCTCTGCTTGTCTGATTCTTCGACCTCGGTCGAAACGGGCGTCCTGGCCGTCGAGGAGAAGGTGGATACCAACGTTGTTGCTCCCACCGAAGATGTGCACGGCGTTGCAGGCCACCACGGCGAGGTCTTCCTAGGCCCGGTGCTGGAAGCGGACCTCGACCCGTTCAACGATTTCGGCCCAAACGTTCAGTTCCAGGAGGATGTTGAGGGTGATGACGGGGAGATACTGCTCTTTTACCGAAACTGTCCCAATCCTCTTTGTGTCATATTACTGTTCACATGGTTTGCACGAGCCTGGTTCTTGATTGATTTGATATCCTAGCTTGTTCTTGTAGATGTAATTGATTCTACGATTCTTAAGATCAGATTCTAGTTTAATTTCGACTAATCTGCCATGTAGTCATATAATTAATTTATGTGTTCATACTTAGTGGACTTGCAATTGTTGTGGCTTATGTTCATGGCTGTTCATAGGGTTTCTCATGATTTAGTACGATTTCTTCTGCCATTTACTTGTTCTACACATTTAATTTTAGGGTTTCTAAGGTTTGATTATGTTAGTGGAGTATTTATTCGATCTGTCATTAAACACCTGATTATGTAGTACTTAATAATTCATAGGAGTATTCTGATGACATGGACGACAACAAGGTGCGCAGGGACCGGAAAAGCCGCTATGTTCTGAAGCGGCTGAAGGGTGGTGAAATTCGTTTCTGCATGCGCAGGGAGCTATTTTGCCCATTATGTGGCAAAATTCTCCAGAAGGACATCCGCAGCCTGATCCAGCATGCGATGGGTGTAGGCCTAAGTACATCGGGGGAAGCACCGCCCTGCAACCAAGGCCAAGCACGAATCATATGGCCTCTTCCTCCAGAATTACGTCTTTCCTGGCTTGTTCCACGTCAACGCCCATGCTGCTGGCCCTCATGCTCCTGGTCATGTTTAAAGTTCATATGTGTAATCTTATTCCCGTTGGAAGTTCGGCATTAAACTCTACTAGTACAACTGTGGTGGTCTTGTGATGTAGTCCTCTTTTGATGCATTTGTGATGTAGTAGTACTTTTTTTGAAATGATATAGTACTATCTAAGAAAAGTACTCCCTCCGATTCACATTCATTTCACACCAAGAAATATGGATCAGAGCGAGGGAGTAAATTAAACATGACATCTCGTTCATGAAGCTTGACAGATCAATCAGGTTGGCTAGAATAGCAATACAATGCTGCTCATTAGGCAAATGCATGCCATGTACGATAGTATACATCGAGTAAAGAAGTCTATATTGACATAAAAAAGACTACATTGGGGATGAGAGTCAATTGGGGCATCTACAGTACAGAAAATTTTGCTCGTAGATGATTTTGGCTAAGAGGGTTTTACTCACATTACACGTGCCACTTTCCTTGTCTGCAAAACAAGTTCCAATAAAGGGTGAGGAGAGAAGAGGGCATTGTGGGCGAGATTGAACACCTTTTTTATGTGTTAAGCTGAGGCCTCGCGCACTCGGTCAAATTAACAGCTCAACACACCCACAAATAATTCTCCTTGCGCGCACCACCGTCAGCAAAAATAACAATATTAACACGCAAGATTAAGAACGAAGTGAATTTAAGTAACTTGGTATGCTTTTCAAGCAATATATTCAGAGAAAGAGCACACATGTTCGGCTCGAAATAATCATAAGAGAAGAACAATAAATCTAAGGCACCCACTTCATCGGCAGAAGGGGCGTGACACCACATGGATTCATACCTTGAGTCGACGCTGGCTCGTAGAAGGGCGGCCACGCCTCGAGGATGCCGGGGACGTCTCCACCTTGGTCTCACATGTGACTGCTTCTCGGCCGGTGGTGCGCCGCGCCATGTAGAAGATCTATCAAGAGAGGAGAGCCCGATGACGCTACTGATTCCTCAACCTTGATAGCACCGACCTGTTGCTCCGCACCGAGATGCGCCACGTGCAAGATTTAGCGGATGCACCAATTTTAGAGATATGTCATGATCATTGTAGCAAATTTCAACGTGATGATGATTTGATCTTGCACTCGGCATTGAACATAAGAACTAGTACAATCTCACAATTTTTTATCATTATCCTTTGCGAGATTTAGCGGATGCGCCAAATTCAGAGAAATATCATGATCATGGTAACACAATTTTCAATGTAATGATGATTTGATGTTGCACTCGACCTTGAACATAAGTACTAGTACGGTCTCACAATTTTGTATCATTATACTTTGCAAGTTTTAGTGGATGCGGCCATTTTCAGAGGTAGATCACGATCATGGTAACAAATTTTCAACGTGATGATAATTTGATGTTGCACTCGGGCTTGAATAGAAGTACTACTACTGTCTCACAAATTGTTTATCATTATACTTTGCAACATTTATCGGATGCGCCAAATTCAGAGATAGATCATGATCATGGTAACAAATTTTCAACGTGATGATGATATGATGTTGCACTCGGGCTTGAACAGAAGTATCGTCTCACAAATTCTTTATCATTATACTTTGCAAGAGATAGCGGATGCGCCAATTTCAGAATTAGATCATGATCATGGTAACAAATTTTCAACGTGATGATGATTTGCTGTTGCACTCGGCCTAGAAGAGAAGTAGTAGTACGGTCTCACAATTCTTTTTATCATTATACTTTGCAAGATCTAGCGGATACACTAATTTTAGAGATAGATCATGATCATGGTAGTGACCGATATTCAAGGTGATGATGTTTTGATTTTGCACTCGGCCTTGAACATAGGTACTAGTACGGTGTCACATTTTTTTATCATTATAGTTGGACCTTAGCAAAATTCAAAATCTCATAGCGGCAAAACTTCCCGCCCACAAAATACAAAAATTTCACACGCTTCCAAATTCCCATTCTACCCCTGTGGAGATGACAGCAAAGTCGGTTGGTGGGGAGGTATGCCCGTCATTTTTTGGATCACCACCTCCCTAGCCCGGAAACCCTCCCAAAAAAATTCATTTCCCTCAGACCACCCACCGGAACTTCCCAAGTCCCTCTCTCTCCCACCTCCACGACCACCGCACCGGAACATCCCCGTCGGACTTCCCTGGCCTACCCGAGCCCTCGCGATCCTCGTCATCCGGCTGCCTGCCGGAGCCGCTTCATCGATGCCTTCATCAACCGGACCGGATCATCCCCGCCGAACCTCGAAACCATATGCTCATCCAGCTGTCTACTGCAGTCGCTTCAGCTGCGGTATCGTCCACCCCACCGGAGCCGCTTCGCCGGATCCGTCTTCCACCGCATCGGATCTTGCTCACTGACACCGCTGTGCATGAACCGGATCTGCTTCACCGGCGCCGTCCATGATCTAAACTCTTCTACTCTCGCTTTTCTATTGCTTGCCTGCAAGTTCTTGTTTAATCTTGGGGGAACCTGTTTGTGCTAACGATGCGTCGTTACGTTTTTGCAGATGAGATGAGTAACCATGAAGTGTAATGGCCGTCTCTCCAACCCCAAGTAGCACATGTAGCGTACTTCATCACCGGATCTATCAACCCCAGGAAGATCAGCTGTGACTCCCACAGAGTGCTTCTCCTAATGTAAGTCCCTTGTTTTAGCGCCATGTTCTGGGTTCAGATGCTTGTTTGTCTGAAGCTCTTTTAGTTCATGCCAATCTTGTTTTAGTGCCATGTTCTGGGTTCAAATGCTTGTTTGTCTGAAGCTCTTTTAGTTCATCCCTAGCTATGACCATAACACCTTTCTATTTTCTAGTTCATTGCTAACTTTAAGCGATTGAACATTTTGGTATGCATTCCCTGCTCTGTAGATGTAGCCATCATAACTTCTATCTTGCTCAGTCGTTGTTAAAAAAATTATAGGCTGCTACTATTTTGTTCATGCCAATCTTGTTCTCCCTGAACATGTTGGTTTGCATTCCCTGTACTACAGGTGATGCCATTGTTATTTCTATCTACTTCGTCGTAAGCTAACAAAGTAACTGCCTGCTATTAGTTCCTGCATGCTATCCCTCTGCCATCCTGCAGTACAAATTTATTTGAACTCGTCACAGCAGCTACTTCCATCATAATTTTGTCTGCCATCTGATTCTTCAAAAGCTGCAATATTAACTTGTTTCTCTTAATTGGCATGGCGCTCACATATAGAATGGTGAACATATTGGTGTGCATTCCCTCTTCAACAAGTTCACAGGTGATCCCACTATATTCCATTTCTGGTCCATCCTAAGCCGTAGCATTAACTATCCGTTGCTCATTACAACTTTATATCCCGAAACAAATTGATTTGTTTCCCTTATCTACAAGTTTATGAGTGATGCCATTATAACTCCTATCTGTTTTATTCCTAGCTATTATAGTAACATCCTGCTATTATTTAGTTCATGGCCAATTTTAAGTAATTGCACATGTTGGTTCGCATTCCCTGCTCTATAGCTTTTGGCATCGTAACTTCTATATTTGGTTTACATTCCCTGCTCTGTAGATCTAGCCATCATAACTTTATCTTTCTCAGTCGTTGTTACAAAAATTATGGCCTGCTACTATGTTGTTTGTGCCAATTTTTTACTCCATGAACATGTTGGCTTGCATTCCCTGTACTACAGGTGATGCCATTGTTTTGTACTCCGTATCTAGTTCATTGTAAGCTAACAAAGTAAGGACTTAGTTTGGCATGCTATCACTTTGCTATCTAGCCTGTAGTACAAATAAACTTGTCATACTACTAGATAATAATTTTGCGTGCCATCTTGTTCTTCAAAAGCTGCATTATTGACTTGTTTCTCTGACTTGGCATGACGCTCACATATGGAATGCTGAACATATTGGTTTGCATTCCCTCTTATACAAGTTCACAGGTGATCCCACTATATTCTGTATCTGGTCCATCCTAAGCTCCAGCATTAACTATCCTCTATGTGTTGCTCATTACAAGTTTATATCCCGAAACATCTTGATTTGCATCCCCTTCACTATAAGTTCAGGAGTATTATTTAGTTCACGGCCAAAATGAAGTAATTGCACTTGGCACATGTTGGTTCACATTCCCTCCTCTTTAGCTTTTGCCATCGTAACTTCTATTTTTGGTTTACATTCCCTGCTCTGTAGATGTAGCCATCATAACTTCATCTTGCTTAGTCGTTGTTACAAAATTTATAGCCTGCTACTATGTTGTTCATGCCAATTTTGTACTCCCTGAACATGTTGGTTTGCATGGGACTCGACAGTAGTAAGTCTTCTGTTTCATTCTAACATGCTCTGTTATATTGGCTGGCATGCACTCTTTGTTTGCTTATTGTGCGCATTACAATGATCTTGTTATAACGACGAAATGATGAGTTCCAAATTCTTGGGCAAACAATATTGTAGTGTCTTTGCCTTTCCATTGTTGCTGTCTTAACTTGTAATGTCTTTGTTTCAGATATAGGTGCTGCATGGACAACTTAAAAGATTGTCGCATCGCTTCATTGTATTGCTAGGTTTAATTACCATTCAATTTCTCTGGGTTCTGTAATATTTTTTCAAAGCCTTGCAGCTGATGTAATATTTAGTTAGTTTTTATAGTTCTTTCGCGCATTTTTTCTTTGGTGCTTGTGGTAAGTGAGGCTATCCGACAGAAATCAATGCTGCGTAAATATTCTCAGTATCTAAATCACGAATTCCCATCCCTTAAACGGCCCAATTAAGCGAAATCACATATGTGCCGGCCCGAAAAATCCTAAAGCGCCTATTATGCCGGCATATAAACAGCAACTAAACGGGCTGGCCCACTTACTTATTGGGCCAGCCCACTTGATTTACGGTGGACCCCACACTCTAATTGGGCCGGCCCTCTTGCTTTAAGGTGGACCCCACCCACTACTGGGCCGGCCCACTAACTAGTTGGGCCAGCCCAATTGCTTTTGTGGTGGACCCCACATACTAAATGGGCCGGCCCTTTAACAGGAAAGTGGGACCCACCTGCGCTTTAGGCCCGGCCCACTATCTTGTTGGGCCGGCCCACTTGCTATATGGTGGACCCCACATACTAAATGGGCCGGCCTTTTAGCAGGAAAGTGGGACCCACCTGTGCTTTTGGCCCGGCCCACTATCTTGTTGGGCCGGCCCACTTGCTATATGGTGGACCCCACATACTAAATGGGCCGGCCCTTTAAGAGGAAAGTGGGACCCACCTGTGTTTTTGGCCCGGCCCACTATCTTGTTGGACCGGCCCACTTGCTATATGGTGGACCCCACATACTAAATGGGCCGGCCCTTTAAGTGGAAAGTGGGACCCACCTGTGTTTTTGGCCCGACCTTCTATCTTGTTGGGCTGGCCCACTTGCTATATGGTGGACCCCACATACTAAATGGGCTGGCCCTATAACAGGAAAGTGGGACCCACCTGTGCTTTTGGCCCGGCCCACTGGCTTGTTGGGCCAGCCCATTTGATCTAATGTGGACCCCACGTACTAAATGGGCCGGCCCGATAGCAGGAAAGTGGGACCCACATGCTAATTGGGCCGGCCCAATAACTTCTTGGGCCGGCCCACTTGCTTTAAGGTGGACCCCACTTGCTAAATGGGCCGGCCCGATAACAGGAAAGTGGGTCCCACATGTCTTGTGGGCCGGCCCTTTTGCCTGTTGACCGGTTAAACGAGTGCATTCGGCCCGGCCCACATGCTTAGTTGGCCGGCCCATTAATGTTTTGACCGGTCAACCTTAGAGGTTAGGCCCGGCCCACGTAACTAATGGACCAGCCCAGCTATATAGTTGACCGGTCAAACTAAGTCAGCTGGCCCAGCCCGCAAACTTAATGGGCCGGCCCTCTTAAGACGTGGAAGGCCTCGTGTGGGCCTACCATCTACCACGGGGTTTCAGCCGGTTAACGCCGTTAACTGCCAGTTAACGGCGTCTGCTACGTGTCAGTTTGCATGACGTCAGCAGTCAACGGGCTCCCGGAAACACTTGTGCAACGGTCCAATTTTCCGTGGCGGAAGGGCGCCCAAGCGCGACGGACCGAAAAAATCGTCGTAGGACTTTGCCTGACGCAGTTTCGACAATAGAACCCATATCGTCGGGTTAGGCCCATAGGCGACGAAAAATACCCCTTAGCGGACGATTTTGGGACGTTGTCTATCAGAACTTTTCTTGTAGTGATATATTCTCACGGATGATCGGATACTTAGCTAATTCATAAATAAGGAGCATGTGAAACAACATAATCAGCAGTAATGCAAACCATGAATGGATACCAATAGCAATGATAAGCAACATGAAACATAAACACTTGCAAGATTGCAATAGTCATAATGAAGTAAGACAAAGTGGTATCTCTCTTGCCCCTATTTGGAAGCAAAACATAAATGCATAGGGCACCTCTGAAGTCCAAAAGAAGACTAGAAGTAAAGATATCGAAAGATGCAAGCATCACAAATATGCAATACATAATCTTGTCTTGGGACAAGCACATTACACTAAGAATGACTGCCAATGCTTCTAGGAAAGTGCTTTAAAAGAGAGAATGGTGACTCAACATTGCGGTGGTTGAATGGTCCTTTGCAAAGGAAAGCAGAGATTAAACATGTGCTAGAGCTTTTCATTTGTAAAACTGAGGTAAAATTGCTTTTTGAGTGGTGGTTGCTTTTGTCAACGAATCGGTAAAAGGGCATCTTCCATACTAAACAAGTTTGAGAGCGGTTCCAAAATATTTGGGCGAAGCATCTTTTCATCTATGCTATTTATAAAACTGTGACACTCCTCCCATCCATTGCTTACACATACCATGGCTAGCCGAATCCTCGGGTGCCGACCAACAATCACAAACCATGGAGGAGTGCCACTTTCTTATAATTTCCTATTTTCTTCCCCTTTTGGAAGTTGTGGTCAAACCGGCTCTTCTTCTTTTTATATCTATCATTTTTTTATTGACAAGCGAGATGAAACTCACGAGTCTTGCGGTACTTAGTAAATCTTGGAAGACAACAATAATAACTCTCACATCCTCATGAGCTAAAAACAGTGTCACAAAACAAGGATTTGATTGAAGGTTTTAAAGGTAGCAGATGCAAATTTGCTTGGGGTGGCGATGAAATACCACGTGTAGGTAGATATGGTGGACTCATTTGGCATGCTTTGGTTCAGTAGTTGGATGCACGAGCAGTAACTCTGCTCACATGTGAAGGCTAGCAAAAGACTGGGAAGAGACAATCAAAAATGCATTGGCTGTCATAATCATGCTTGCGACAAAACACGATTAAAAATGCATAAAAGCAATGCAAGAACTCCGAGGCAAAATAAATCATCAAGGCTTAATTGACTATTGTTCAGTCATATGCATGTGTGAGCACGTGCCAAGTCGACTCAAATGAAACAGTCAGAGGAGGATACCACAATGTCAATACCGCTATATGAAAAGAGCAATGCAAGCAAACGCGAATGTAAAATGTTACCCACCAAATGTAAATTGAAACCAGTCATGAGAGAGCGGTACTACTGAATATAATTTAGTAACATACACCCCAAATGAATAAACTAAGTACCTTCACATAGATGAGTATATGTACAAAAATGAAAACAAATAGAGTTCATACCAGCCTCTCACCACAAGCAGATTGTCGTAGATCGTCATTATTGCTATACTTGTGCGGCTCGAATGATATAAAATGAAAACCATGCTCCAATATAGCCTTGAGAGACCACTGAACCCTGCATCAAACTATACAAAACCAAAGAAGAACAACAAATATTTTTGGATTTTCGATATTAGAGTCACCGAACGAAAGTAAAATCTTTTTGGAGTTTCTCATAGCAAACCAACGATAGTAAATAAAGCAAAATAGGAACAAGAAACCAGATAAACAAAAGATAAAGAGGAACAGCAGAAATATTTTTGGTCTTTTTGTGTTTTAGAAAAGAAACAAAGCAAAAACAAGAGAAAGAAAACTAAAAGAGTCACGCAAAAGCAAAGTGGCAGAAATCTGCCAAAACTTGACAGCTGTACAGTAATGAATTTCTTTCGAAAATCTTCTGCTGCTCAACTCGAAAAGTGCTCAACTAATGAAAGTTAGATAATAACCTGGGGAGCATGCACAAAAATTGGCAGCTCAAAATAACGTTCTGGATATTTTTAGGAATTTTTCCAGTATCAGTCCAAAATCCGTTTTTTAGACAGCACTTCCCCAAATATCATCTTCCTCGTATTAGAGGCAACCATCGGCACACAAATGAAAAAAAAATGAAAGTAGAGGTTACTACAGTAGTAACAACCTTCAAAAATTAAAATAAGAACCTACTGAAATAAAAATAACCGAAAGATAAACAACCAAAAGAAGCGAAACAAGTATATACAAATGACCGGCAATTGTAATATGCAATGAATGAGTGATACCGGCGTACCTCCCCCCAAGCTTAGGATTTTGGCCTAAGTGAGGTCTAATACCAGCGATAGTTGGGATCCCAAGCACTTGAATCCCCCGTGCCTTGAAAGCCAAGATCATATGAAGAAGATGAAGCGTGCTACCCATAATCATAGTCCGGTGGTGGATAGGAGACTCCCGAAGTGCTAGCGGGCTGAAAAGTCCGATGTACGCATCCAGCTCGGGCTCCAAAAGTGACAAGTTTCTCCTGCCAGAAAAATCAAGAAGCGGTGCAGGCAATCTAACTGTGCGGTTAGTTTGAATTACCCTCCTAGCTTTCTTCCAGAAAGATACTTCATAGAGTAAATGGTCTTGCTCAGAATCGGGAGAAACAAACTGGTGTTGAATCATTGAATTAAGATCGAGTCTTTTCGAACTGAATGCATAATCAAGCGCATGCGGTGCCACACCGTGGAAATCAAGTAAGCGGGAGGCAATAAGACCTCCACAAATACTTCCTTTCCCGCTGTTAAGAGCCAAGCGTTGGGCTATCATAGCACCCAAGTTGTAAGTTCGATCTTGCTTCACCGCAGCAGCTATAAAAGTTAAATCATGTGCGGCAAACTTACTTGCGTTCTTCCTTGCCAAGATGCACTTTGTAACAAAATAGGCAAAATACCTTATGGATGGGAGTTGGATGTTCTTTATTTTACCATTCTCGTCGTTGAAACTCCTCCCCTGGCAAATTTCCTTGTATAAGTCTGCCAAGTGTTGGGGTTTCTCCTTGAGCTTCTCATAAGATCCCCACAAGGCACCTTAATAGCTGCACAGAAAACACTAAGAGGCAAGCTAACAGATTTGTTATATATTTTATATTGCACCATGGGGTTAGAAGAGTTGAAATTGCACTCAAAATCCTGCACCACGGACATGGTTAGCTTCAAGAACTTAAAAAGGTTCATTACAAGAAAAGTTTTCTAACCCTCCTCTTTCAAGAAACAATTGAAAATCTGCAGAAATTCCTGCAATGCTCATGAACTCGGGACATGGATATAAAGAAGGGAAGAACTTTCTTCTCGATGAACTCTCATGACTTGTCCCACTTCTAATTCATGTTGAAGGAGTTGATAAGCATTGCCATCCATTTCTGAAATTTTCAACAAATCTCACAAAAATTATTTTAAGACAAATAAACAAGGTAGAATCACTATAACAAAAAGTAGGAAGGCTAAACATGCATCCAAACTACTTCTAAGAGCATAAATCAAGCATGCAAGTTCACATAACCTGTCACCTAAGATGGAAAAAATACTCAAGATATACTCCACCAAACAATATTCTACTTGGATGAGCGGAGGAGTTACATACCGGAGAGCAAATGTGCCAAATTCCAGACAGAAATCTGGGCTGAGCAAGGAGATCGAGAAATCCTGAGCTCTCGGGCGAAAACGCGAGTGAGAACGAACTGGTACGAGTTTTTTCAGGAGAGAGAGTGGAATGAGTGGAAGGGATGAGTGAGTGGGGCCAGGAGGGCCCCATACACATAGCAGGCGCGGCCAGGGGGTGTCCGCGCCTGGCCCGTGTATGGCCGGCCTGGGGGCTGATGCGCGTGAGACACACGTTCGTTGGGAACCCCAAGAGGAAGGTATGATGCGCACAGCAGCAAGTTTTCCCTCAGTAAGAAACCAAGGTTTATCAAACCAGTAGGAGCCAAGAAGCACGTTGAAGGTTGTTGGTGACGGGATGTAGTGCGGCGCAACACCAGGGATTCCGGCGCCAACGTGGAACCTGCACAACACAACCAAAGTACTTTGCCCCAACGAAACAGTGAGGTTGTCAATCTCACCGGCTTGCTGTAAACAAAGGATTAACCGTATTGTGTGGAAGATGATTGTTTGCGAAGAACAGTAAAACAAGTATTGCAGCAGATTGTATTCAATGTAAAAGAATAGGACCGGGGTCCACAGTTCACTAGAGGTGTCTCTCCCATAAGATAAATAGCATGTTGGGTGAACAAATTACAGTCGGGCAATTGACAAATAAAGAGGGCATGACCATGCACATACATGATATGATGAGTATAGTGAGATTTAATTGGGCATTACGACAAAGTAAATAGACCGCTATCCAGCATGCATCTATGCCTAAAAAGTCCACCTTCAGGTTATCATCCGAACCCCTTCCAGTATTAAGTTGCAAACAACAGACAATTGCATTAAGTATGGTGTGTAATGTAATCAATAACTACATCCTCGGACATAGCATCAATGTTTTGTCCCTAGTGGCAACAGCACATCCACAACCTTAGAACTTTCTGTCACTGTCCCAAATTTAATGGAGGCATGAACCCACTATCGAGCATAAATACTCCCTCTTGGAGTTAAGAGTAAAAACTTGGCCAGAGCCTCTACTAATAACGGAGAGCATGCAAGATCATAAACAACACATAGGTAATAGATTGATAATCAACATAACATAGTATTCTCTATCCATCGGATCCCGACAAACACAACATATAGCATTACAGATAGATGATCTTGATCATGTTAGGCAGCTCACAAGATCCGACAATGAAGCACATAAGGAGAAGACGACCATCTAGCTACTGCTATGGACCCATAGTCCAGGGGTGAACTACTCACTCATCACTCCGGAGGCGATCATGGCGGTGAAGAGTCCTCCGGGAGATGATTCCCCTCTCCGGCAGGGTGCCGGAGGCGATCTCCTGAATCCCCCGAGATGGGATTGGCGGCGGCGGCGTCTCAGTAAGGTTTTCCGTATCGTGGCTCTCGGTACTGCGGGTTTCGCGACGAAGACTATATGTAGGCGGAAGGGCAGGTCAGGGGGCCACACGAGGGCCCCACACACCAGGGCCGCGCGGCCAGCACCTGGGCCGCGCCGCCCTGTTGTGGCGGCGCCTCGTGGCCCCACTTCGTAAGTCCTCCGGTCTTCTGGAAGCTTCGTGGAAAAATAGGCCCCTGGGCGTTGATTTCGTCCAATTCCGAGAATATTTCCTTACTAGGATTTCTGAAACCAAAAACAGCAGAAAACAGCAACTGGCTCTTCGGCATCTCGTTAATAGGTTAGTGCCGGAAAATGCATAAATATGACATAAAGTATGCATAATACATGTAGATATCATCAATAATGTGGCATGGAACATAAGAAATTATCGATACGTCGGAGACGTATCAGCATCCCCAAGCTTAGTTCCTGCTCGTCCCGAGCAGGTAAACGATAACAAAGATAATTTCTGGAGTGACATGCCATCATAACCTTGATCATACTATTGTAAGCATATGTAATGAATGCAGCGATCAAAACAATGGTAATGACATGAGTAAACAAATGAATCACAAAGCAAAGACTTTTCATGAATAGTACTTTCAAGACAAGCATCAATAAGTCTTCCATAAGAGTTAACTCATAAAGCAATAAATCAAAGTAAAGGTATTGAAGCAACACAAAGGAAGATTGAGTTTCAGCGGTTGCTTTCAACTTATAACATGTATATCTCATGGATATTGTCAATGTAAAGTAATATAACAAGTGCAATATGCGAGTATGTAGGAATCAATGCACAGTTCACACAAGTGTTTGCTTCTTGAGGTGGAAAGAGATAGGTGAACTGACTCAACATAAAAGTAAAAGAAAGGCCCTTCGCAGAGGGAAGCATTGATTGCTATATTTGTGCTAGAGCTTTGGTTTTGAAAACAAGAAACAATTTTGTCAACGGTAGTAATAAAGCATATGTGTTATGTAAATTATATCTTACAAGTTGCAAGCCTCATGCATAGTGTACTAATAGTGCCCGCACCTTGTCCTAATTAGCTTGAATTAACACGGATTATCATTGCATGACATATGTTTCAACCAAGTGTCACAAAGGGGTACCTCTATGTCACTTTGTACAAGGGTCTAAGGAGAAGGTTCGCATTGGATTTCTCGCTTTTGATCATTCTCAACTTAGACACCCATACCGGGACAACATAGACAACAGATAATGGACTCCTCTTTTAATGCTTAAGCATTCAACAACAGTTAATATTCTCATAAGAGATTGAGGTTTTATGTCCAAACTGAAACTTCCACCATGATTCATGGCTTTAGTTAGCGGCCCAATGTTCTTCTCTAACAGTATGCATACTCAAACCATTTGATTGTGAAAACCGCCCTTACTTCAGACAAGATGAACATGCATAGCAACTCACATGATATTCAACAAAGGTAAAAAGTTGATGGCGTCCCCAGAAACATGGTTACCTCTCAACAAGCAACTTACTAAGAAATAAGACACATAAGTACATATTCTTCACCACGATAGTTTTTAACCTATTTTGTCCCATGAGCTATATATTGTAAAGGTAAAGGATAGAAATTTTAAAGGTAGCACTCAAGCAATTTACTTTGGAATGGCGGAGAAATACCATGTAGTAGGTAGGTATGGTGGACACAAATGGCATAGTGGTTGGCTCAAGGATTTTGGATGCATGAGAAGTATTCCCTCTCGATACAAGGTTTAGGCTAGCAAAGTTTATTTGAAACAAACACAAGGATGAACCGGTGCAGCAAAACTTACATAAAAGACATATTGTAAACATTATAAGACTCTACACCGTCTTCCTTGTTGTTCAAAACTCAATACTAGAAATTATCTAGACTTTAGAGAGACCAATTATGCAAACCAAATTTTAGCAAGCTCTATGTATTTCTTCATTAATAGGTGCAAAGTATATGATTCAAGAGCTCAAACATGAGCACAACAATTGCCTAGTATCAAATTATTCAAGACATTTTAGAATTACTACATGTAGCATTTCCCGATTCCAACCATATAACAATTTAACGAAGAAGATTCAACCTTCGCCATGAATACTATGAGTAAAGCCTAAGGACATATTGTCCATATGCAACAGCGGAGCGTGTCTCTCTCCCATACAATGAATGCTAGGATCCATTTTATTCAAACAAAAACAAAAACAAAAACAAACCGACGCTCCAAGCAAAGCACATAAGATGTGATGGAATAAAAATATAGTTTCAGGGGAGGAACCTGATAATGTTGTCGATGAAGAAGGGGATGCCTTGGGCATCCCCAAGCTTAGACGCTTGAGTCTTCTTTAAATATGTAGGGGTGAACCACCGGGGCATCCCCAAGCTTAGAGCTTTCACTCTCCTTGATCATATTGTATCATCTCCCTCTCTTGATCCTTGAGAACTTCCTCCACACCAAACTCGAAACAACTCATTAGAGGGTTAGTGCACAATAAAAATTTACATGTTCAGAGGTGAAATAATCATTCTTAACACTTTTGGACATTGCACAAAGCTACTGGACATTAATGGAACAAAGAAATTCATCCAACATAGCAAAAGAGGCAATGCGAAATAAAAGGCAGAATCTGTCAAAACAGAACAGTTCGTAAAGGCGAATTTTAAAGTGGCACCAGACTTGCTCAGATGAAAATGCCCAAACTGAATGAAAGTTGCGTACATATCTGAGGATCACTCACGTAAATTGGCATAATTTTCTGAGTTACCTACAAAGAATTAGGCTCAGATTCGTGACAGCAAAGAAATCTGTTTCTGCGCAGTAATCCAAATCTAGTATGAACCTTACTATCAACGACTTTACTTGGCACAACAATGCATAAAACTAAGATAAGGAGAGGTTGCTACAGTAGTAAACAACTTCCAAGAATCAAATATAAAATAAAGGTACTGTAGTAAAATCATGGGTTGTCTCCCATAAGCGCTTTTCTTTAACGCCTTTCAGCTAGGCGCAGAAAGTGTGTATCAAGTATTATCAAGAGATGAAGCATCGACATTACCTCGGGTGTTGGTAGTTGCCTCAACAATGCATGTTATCTTATCTATGTAAGTTTCAGAGGTTCCCTTTTCATTACTCTTAGGCTTGCTATTCTCATTAAACAAATTTTCCGGAACAATCCAATCATAATTCTTTTCTAGTGCCTCGAACATTCCTGCGAGCTTGCAAGGTATTGATGTCTTAATATCCCCTACATCATTAATATTATTAGTGTACTTTATTCTATCAATGTCCATCTTTTCAAGGGTACTAGCAAAGTTGGTGCAAGAACCAAGCATCTTATATTTAATAAAGAATTTTCTAGCCTCTCTTGCTACACCACCAAATTCTTTAAGAAGGGTTTCTAAGACAAAATCTTTCTTTTCTCCTTCCTCCATATCAGAGAGTGTAAGAAACATATGTTGTATTATGGGGTTGAGATTAACAAGTTTAGTTTCCAATATGTGCACTAAAGAAGCAGCAGCAATTTCATAAGTAGGAGCAAGTTCTACCAAGTGTCTATCTTCAAAATCTTCAACTTTACTAACATGAGTGAAAAAATCTTCTATATTATCTCTTCCAATTATAGACCCTCGGCCTACCGGTATGTCTTTTAGAGTGTACTTAGGAGGAAACATGATGAAATAAACAAAAAGTAGATAAAGTAAATGCAAGTAACTAATTTTTTTGTGTTTTTGATATAGAGAACAAGACAGTAAATAAAGTAAAACTAGCAACTAATTTTTTTGTGTTTTGATATAATGCAGCAAACAAGAAAGTAAATAAAATAAAGCAAGACAAAAACAAAGTAAAGAGATTGGAAGTGGAGACTCCCCTTGCAGCGTGTCTTGATCTCCCCGGCAACGGCGCCAGAAAACAGTCTTGATGCGCGTGAGACACACGTTCGTTGGGAACCCCAAGAGGAAGGTATGATGCGCACAGCAGCAAGTTTTCCCTCAGTAAGAAACCAAGGTTTATCGAACCAGTAGGAGCCAAGAAGCACGTTGAAGGTTGTTGGTGACGGGATGTAGTGCGGCGCAACACCAGGGATTCCGGCGCCAACGTGGAACCTGCACAACACAACCAAAGTACTTTCCCCCAACGAAACAGTGAGGTTGTCAATCTCACCGGCTTGCTGTAAACAAAGGATTAACCGTATTGTGTGGAAGATGATTGTTTGCGAAGAACAGTAAAACAAGTATTGCAGCAAATTGTATTCAATGTAAAAGAATAGGACCGGGGTCCACAGTTCACTAGAGGTGTCTCTCCCATAAGATAAATAGCATGTTGGGTGAACAAATTACAGTCGGGCAATTGACAAATAAAGAGGGCATGACCATGCACATACATGATATGATGAGTATAGTGAGATTTAATTGGGCATTATGACAAAGTACATAGACCGCTATCCAGCATGCATCTATGCCTAAAAAGTCCACCTTCAGGTTATCATCCGAACCCCTTCCAGTATTAAGTTGCAAACAACAGACAATTGCATTAAGTATGGTGCGTAATGTAATCAATAACTACATCCTCGGACATAGCATCAATGTTTTATCCCTAGTGGCAACAACACATTCGCAACCTTAGAACTTTCTGTCACTGTCCCAGATTTAATGGAGGCATGAACCCACTATCGAGCATAAATACTCCCTCTTGGAGTTAAGAGTAAAAACTTGGCCAGAGCCTCTACTAATAACGGAGAGCATGCAAGATCATAAACAACACATAGGTAATAGATTGATAATCAACATAACATAGTATTCTCTATCCATCGGATCCCGACAAACACAACATATAGCATTACAGATAGATGATCTTGATCATGTTAGGCAGCTCACAAGATCCGACAATGAAGCACATAAGGAGAAGACGACCATCTAGCTACTGCTATGGACCCATAGTCCAGGGGTGAACTACTCACTCATCACTCCGGAGGCGATCATGGCGGTGAAGAGTCCTCCGGGAGATGATTCCCCTCTCCGGCAAGGTGCCGGAGGCGATCTCCTGAATCCCCCGAGATGGGATTGGCGGCGGCGGCGTCTCAGTAAGGTTTTCCGTATCGTGGCTCTCGGTACTGGGGGTTTCACGACAAAGACTATATGTAGGCGGAAGGGCAGGTCAGGGGGCCACACGAGGGCCCCACACACCAGGGCCGCGCGGCCAGCACCTGGGCCGCGCCGCCCTGTTGTGGCGGCGCCTCGTGGCCCCACTTCGTAAGTCCTCCGGTCTTCTGGAAGCTTCGTGGAAAAATAGGCCCCTGGGCGTTGATTTCGTCCAATTCCGAGAATATTTCCTTACTAGGATTTCTGAAACCAAAAACAGCAGAAAACAGCAATTGGCTCTTCAGCATCTCGTTAATAGGTTAGTGCCGGAAAATGCATAAATATGACATAAAGTATGCATAAAACATGTAGATATCATCAATAATGTGGCATGGAACATAAGAAATTATCGATACGTCGGAGACGTATCAGGGGCCCCCTGAGCAACCTCAGGTCCCAATCCTCCTCATTCCATGAATAAATTTTTTGTAAACTTTCTGGAATTTTTCGAGAAACTTCATTTTTGACCAAATTCCAGATTTTAAAACAAAAGATTCAGCGCAGGAAAATTTTAAACAACGTTGAAAGACCAAACCAAATAAAACTTCCAGTAGCTCTAAAATATTCTAATATGAAAAGTAAACAGTAGTGGCACTTATGAAAGCATTGTTTCATTTATCAAAATCACTTTGGTGGCAAGGTTGATCAGGTCTTGACATCAAAAATAATTTTATATGAAGTAAAACCTTGCATTTTCACAAAATAATCAAGTTACCTCAATTTGAATAGGAATATCTCCAATCATAATAATATCACACTTATTATGAGGCTTTGACATAGGCACATGTATTTGCCCAATTTGAATGGTCTCAATATTGATAATAGAATTTAGGCAATATGCCCCATTAATCTTCTTCGGAAAATAGACGGTATGCTCCTTGTCATTAACATTAAAACTAACCTTGCCTTGATTGCAATCAATAACAGCCCCTGCAGTATTAAGAAAAGGCCTCCCAAGAATAATAGACATATTGTCATCCTCGGGCATTTCTAGCACAACAAAGTCAGTTAAAATTAAACAATTATGAGCAACTTGAACAGGAACATCCTCACATATACCAACAGGAACAGTAGTGGACTTATCAGCCATTTGCAAAGATATATCAGTAGGTATCAACTTTTCTAAATCAAGTCTTCTATAAAGAGAAAAAGGCATGACACTAACTCAGGCTCTTAAATCACATAGAGCAGTCTTAACATAACTATTTTTAATAGAGCAAGGAATTGTAGGAATACCTGGATCTCCGAGCTTCTTTGGAACTTTGCGATTGAAGGAATAATTAGCAAGCATAGTAGAAATTTTCTCAGTAGGAATTTTCCTTTTGTTAGAAACAATATCCTTCATATACTTTGAATAAAGAGGCAATTTAATAGCATCAGTCAAAGGAATTTGCAAGTACATAGGTTTCATCCATTCACAAAACCGGTTAAAGTGTTCCTCTTCCCTTGATTTGTGTTTCTTATCAGGCAAAGGCATTGGTTTTTGCACCCAAGGTTCTCTTTCTTTGTCATGTTTGTTGGCAATGAAATCTTCCTTAGTGTACTCCATGTTTTTAGGTTGCTTTTCAGGTGCAACCTCAGCTTCTTCTACTTCTTCCTTATCGGAAGCCTCACTTTTCTCATTGCCGCTTTCAGTTTCGGCATCAGAAATAGATATACTATTAGGATCTACAACGGGATCAGAAGATTCTAAAGGTGTTCTATTTTCCTTCTTCTTCTTTTTCTTAGATTTAATCCTAGTATCATCAGCGCGCAGAGAATCTTGCTCAACTCTCTTGGGGTGACCCTCATGATATAAAGGATCCTGGGTAGTAGCACCACCTCTAGTTCTAATCTCATAAGCATGCTTCTCTTTAGAAGCATTCACTAACAAATCATTTTGCACTTTGGTGAGCTGATCTATTTGTGTTTGAACCATTTGGAAATGCTTAACAAGCATCTTCACATCATTGGAGGTTCGCTCCACAATATCATGTAAATTACTAATCGCTCTAGAATTTTCCTCTAAATGTCTCTCCACTCTCTTATTAAAGTTATCTTGCTTAATACAATAATTATCAAACTCATCTAAGCATTGGCCGGGAGTCTTACCATAAGGAACGTCTCCACTGTTGAATTGAAGAGCATGTACTTCGACAACGGTAGGAGGAATTGGCTTACATAATTCTTCAATAGGAGGGAGGTTCTTCACATCTTCGGATTTAATACCCTTCTCCTTGAGAGATTTCTTGGCTTCCTTCATCACTTCATCATTTAATTCAATCATCCCTCTTTTCTTCGGGGTTGGTGTGGACTCAAGAATATGCCAATCATCATAATTCTTGCTTATATTAGCCATTAATTCTTCGGCTTTAGTAGGAGTTATTTGCCTGAAAACACAACCAACACAACTATCCAGGTATGTCCTAGATTCATCGGTTAGTCCATTATAGAATATATCAATTAATTCATTTTTAGCAAAAGGACAATTCATTACTCCTCTAATTAATGAGCAAAACCATGCCCATGCCCATGCGACATGCAATATTTCTTCTTTCTCCTGCACAAAGTCAATAATATTTTGCAAAGCAGCATGTTGAGCACTAGCAGGGAAATATTTCTGAAAGAAAGCTGCAACTAAATGCTTAGGACATTTAATAGACCCAGGCAATAAACTATCATACCAAGCTTTCGCGGCACCTTTCAAAGTAAAAGGGAAAATCTTAGTAATAAAGTAGGTGCACATTTTATTATCATCAGCAAAAACATTACTCAAAGCACTGAGCTCATTCATATGCTTCATAGCACTTTCATTTTCAGTACCACAAAAGGGCTCCTTCTCAACAATTGATATATAAGATAAATCTAGAGAGAAATCATAATCTTTATCCCTAATGTCTATGGGAGATGTGGCAAAAGTAGGATCAATAGGCGGCATATATTTAATAGCTCGCCTTGCAAGTAGGCTGTTAGCAGCGCTTGCATTAGTAGTGGCGTGACATTCATCAATTAAATCATCATCAAGCTCAATATAAGTTTCATCAAAATCGTCACTAGCATGCTCTCCGGGCTCAGGTGAACCGGAGGGCGAAAAAGTACTTCTTTCATTTTCGATTTGCTTAGCCCTAGCAATTGTGGTGTCTAGGAAAGGACCTAACGAACCACTTTCATCAAACACAGTAGAGGCACCATCCAAATCATCAGGAGAATTTTCAGATTCAGCAGAAGTAGTAGCATGATCAACATAAGGTGGAGTAAGAAGCTTACTCATCACAGACGGGGAATCAAGAGCAGCAGAGGTATTTAAAGTTTTACCTCTTCTTGTAGTGGACAGAAATATAGGGACTCTTTCATCTCGAGTCTTCCCCATAATGAATAGCAGCGAACAGGATCACTTCCAAGTTGACTTATAAATAAAGCTATGCTCCCCGACAGCGGCGCCAGAAAATAGTCTTGATGACCCACAAGTATAGGGGATCGCAACAGTCTTCGAGGGAAGTATTACCAATTTATTGATTCGATACAAGGGGAGCCAAACAATAAATATAAGCCTTGATAGTTGAGTTGTCAATTCAGCTGCACCTGGAAATAGACTAGCTCGCAAAGGTTTATCAGTAGCAACAATTTATAACAGTGGCAGTAATAAAGTAACAACGGAAATAAAGTAAAAACAGCAGCAGTGGTGGATGCGGTAAACAGCAGGATTAAAATATTGTAGGCATAGGGATGGATAACCGGGCGTTGCATGAATGAGACGACTCATATAATAGCTAACATGGGCATTTGCAGATAAAGTGATACAAGTATCCAAGAATAAAATAACCATAGGTGTGTGTTCCTATTTAGTCGCGCGTACAGTGAGAAACTTACGCAACATCTTTTGTCCAACCAGCCCGTTGCAGCGGGGCCTCGAGGGAAACTACTGGTAATTAAGGTACTCCTTTTAATAAAGTACCGGAGCAAAGCATTAACACTCCGTGAACACACCTGATCCTCACATCAAAGCCATCCCCTCCGGTTGTCCCGATTATTGTCACTTCGGGGCCTTGGGTTCCGGACAATGACATGTGTATACAACTTGCAGATATGATCAAGAACAATATATAAAGCATCATCATGAAAACACAATATGTTAAGATCTGAGATCATGGCACTCGGGCCCAAAGTGACAAGCATTAAGTATAACAAGTTCCAACAATGCATAAAATACTCACAACGGATACTAGGCACTATGCCCCGAACAATTCTAATGCTATTACATGAACGAACTCATCCAATCTCGACCATCCCCTTCATCCTACAGTGAGGGAACTACTCACACATGGATGGGGGAATCATGGATGGTTGATGGAGAGGCGTCGGTGATGGCGATGGCGATGATCTCCTCCAATTCCCCGTCCCGGCAGGGTGCCAGAACGGAGTTCCTGCCTCCGAAATAGGGTTTCGCGAGGCGGCGACGCTACGGACTTTTCTCTGGAATAACTTCGAACTCCCTGGGGTTTTCTCGTGATGAGGATCTTATAGCCGAAAGGGGAGGCCGAAACGACGAAGGGGTCGGGAATACATCCCCCAGGCGCGGCCAGGCCTGGGCCGCGCCTGGGCCATGTACTCCCAGCTCCAGGCTCCCCTGCTCTTCACCTTCTGGCTCCATGAGTTCCCCGGGAAAATAAGGCATTTGGGTATATTTCTGGGATTTTTCCCGAAAGTTGATTTTCTGCACAAAAACAAGACACCAGGGCAATTCTGCTGAAAACAGCGTTAGTCCGCGTTAGTTGCATTCAAGACACACAAGTTTGAGGGCAAATAATAACAAAAAGGTTCGGGAAAGTAGATACGTCTTGGACGTATCACATGTTAACGGGGGGTCCAATTATGGGGACCTTTAAACTTAGAATGGTGGTTGGACATTCTTAGATGCATGTATTAATAATTCCATTGCTTGCACATTCCGATGGCCTTAGGATCAATCACTAGGTGTGTACTTGCACATGTATATGGCTACACCTATCTATGGCTCTTCTCTAGAAGAAAGAGTAAAAAGACTATAATGAGTTTCACTAATTATAACAACCACACAAATGAAATAGTAATTTTCCTGAACTCTTGCTCTCTTAAGTTGCTCCACTTCACTTCACTTCATCTCATTGCACTTTACTTTATTGCACTTTACTTTCCTTTCATTTTAATTTTAGCACTTTTAGTTTCTTAGTAAAAACCTCTACACACACAACATATCTCCTAGCTTTGCATGCAAGGCCATATAAGTGGGTTGTAGGGCTTTAGAGAGTGGATAATTTACCTTCAGCTCCTCGTGGGTTCGACACTCAAATACTTATCGAATTGTACTGTGGTGATTCCCTACACTTGGGTGTTATCAGCATCTCCATCAACATCTCCATCATCACCACCATCTCAACCTACGAGATCGATGTCATCCCCCTCATAGTTTTTGTTGAATTGAACCTCGGATATTGTTTTTACTGCTATTGCATGTTCATGATTGGTACCTTTTCATTATTTGGTGGGAGATTATATATTCAGATTGTGTTGTAATCATTATGCCTCTGGTCCATATCATGTTGACATTTGTGAGTAGTTCCCCGCGTTCCTGAGGGCATAGGATGATCTGGTTATGATTCTTTATGATGTGCAATGAGTAGTGGTCAATTTTTATATCTTTTATGTTGTTATATGATGGTTTTATGCGAACATTGACTGCATATTACTTCACCTATATGGGCTCATATAGGGCTGCACTTTAATGTAATGCATTAGTGTTGGAAGGGTCGAAATGACAGAAACCGTGTTCCAACATTATGGGTTCCATTAGAAGGGTTTATGTCGGGGACCCCAGATCTTATAGCTATGATGTGACATTTATGTATTAATGATTCCTATAATCTCTCATGAAAATGGATCTAGGACCCATCATAAGGGGTGTATTTTCTCATATTTATGGCTGCACGTAATTAAGGCTTCGCCCCTAATTGAATAAAGCATAACAAAATATTTACCGCATTGTTTAGAACTCAGATGCTAGTGAATCCATGCCGTCCTAGGGAACTTTAGTCTCATATAAGCACACACACTTGAGCTTGTCCTCTTTCTGCATAGAGGATTGGGCTTTTCTCTCATTGTGAGCTTTTACTTATTTGCTTTTTAATTTCCGCACTTTATTTTTATTGCAAACTATACACACAAAAACACCGAAACTGCTACTTTATTATTACCGCTTTCTTATCGATTTTGCTAACCAATACCTTCAGCTCCTCGTGGGTTCGATAATATTTCTTATTCAAAAGTACTACAATTGATCTCCTGCACTTGGGAGCCATCAAGACACTTTTCTAGCGCCGTTGCCGGGGAGCATAGCGCTATTGGTAAGTGAATGGTAAGGAAGCTTTTACTATTTTTATTATTTGCTATTTTTTCATCATGGGTTTGTCTAGCCATGATAAGATTGGTTTGATTTTATACGATTATGCTTATGTTCAATCTCTGAAAGAAAATGAAGAGAAACCACCTGAGCTTAAGGTGGCGTTTCAAATTTCTGTTGCTATTGCCAAACAAGCTATGAAACTAACCTTCACAAGTGATAAGAGTAAAACTGCTATTGGATATTTACATGCTATTGAAGATCTATGCTCTTTATTCAAATTGGTTGATGTTCATCATGATCATGTGAAGAGGAAGTTATTATATCTATCTTTTTCTGGTAATGCTTGCATATGGTTTAGATCTATGGATATTAAGTGCTGTCTTGACTGGGAATTAATGAGGAAGGCTTTTTTACACCAAGTTTTATACTCCTAGAGAAGCTTATGATGATCGTTGTCATATTTATAATTTTGTGCCTCATCTTGGAGAAAGTATTGCTCAAGCTTGGGGGAGGGTTAATGAAATCATCCGTAAGAATCCTTGTCATGGTATTCCTGATATTCTTATATTGATAAACTTCTATGTGAGGCTACCCCAGCATCATAGGGATTTTATGGATAATTCATCTAAAGGGAGTTTTACTAATAGATACGTCATTGCTATGGGAGCCTGTACTATTACAGGGGGAATGTTCAGTACGGATTCCTATAGTACTGTTCGGGGAGTTGATAAGTTAATTCCTGTGGATGTCTACTTGCCGGGCTGCCCACCTAAACCGGAGGCAGTTATAGATGCCCTAACAAAACTTCGTAAGAAGATATCGCGAGAAATAAGCATCGGCTAACTCTGTTCCAGCAGCCGCGGTAAGACAGAGGATGCAAGCGTTATCCGGAATGATTGGGCGTAAAGCGTCTGTAGGTGGCTTTTCAAGTCCGCCGTCAAATCCCAGGGCTCAACCCTGGACAGGCGGTGGAAACTACCAAGCTGGAGTACGGTAGGGGCAGAGGGAATTTCCGGTGGAGCGGTGAAATGCATTGAGATCGGAAATAACACCAACGGCGAAAGCACTCTGTTGGGCCGACACTGACACTGAGAGACGAAAGCTAGGGGAGCAAATGGGATTAGAGACCCCAGTAGTCCTAGCCGTAAACGATGGATACTAGGTGTTGTGCGACTCGACCCGTGCAGTGCTGTAGCTAACGCGTTAAGTATCCCGCCTGGGGAGTACGTTCGCAAGAATGAAACTCAAAGGAATTGACGGGGGGCCGCACAAGCGGTGGAGCATGTGGCCTATATGACCGATCGATCGAAATACTCCAAGACTCCACCTTTGTCATATATTCCATATATCACATTAGATAGATATCATATTCATGGAATATGATTCACTTTCAAGATGCCTTGATGGTGAAATGGTAGACACGCGAGACTCAAAATCTCGTGCTGAAGAGCGTGGAGGTTCGAGTCCTCTTCAAGGCATAATATGGAGAATGCTCATTCAATCGGCATTCCCCGTAGAAGTATTCCGAAAATCTGCGCCTAGCGCTCTCCTCTATCTTCTGAGGTCCTTAACCATCTCCCTGAGAAAAGTAGACAGTAAAAGCCAAAATAGACTAAATATAGCCTGAACGATCCTAAAAATCCCTCGAAGGAGATAATAAAGAACCCAAAGCAGATGGTATCCTACTGCAAGGGTGGTCTTAAGAATCTGCTTGGCGCTGCATATTAGAACTCATTAAAGCCCGATTCGCATCATTGTGCTCAATAAAAGGAATGAGAGAACCTCCAATAGAAAAATATTGGAAAGGAAAAATACTTCTAACATGAATCTGTTCCCATGCAATAGTCAGGAATTCTTGACGGTATCACGCTTTCTCACAAACGGATTCAAAAATAGCAATCTATTTTTGAAGTTTGGATAAACCATTGCTTCGTCTGGTGTCTACAATACATATTACTCATATAATACTAATTTTATTTTTACCAGATCGAAAAAATTTATGGTGAAAAGAAAAATTTATAGATCCAATGTCACATTCCGTAAAAATTTACGATACATGTATAGGATGCACTCAATGTGTACGAGCTTGTCCAACAGATGTATTAGAAATGATACCCTGGGATGGATGTAAAGCCAAGCAAATAGCTTCTGCCCCGAGAACTGAAGATTGTGTGGGTTGTAAGAGATGCGAATCCGCTTGCCCGACGGATTTTTTAAGTGTAGGCGTTTATTTAGGGCCTGAAACAACCCGAAGCATTTCGTCGCTTGCTACGCCCTTCCTCGTCTCTGGGTGGCTAGGTATCCACCGCAAGCCTTTCCTCTTTTGAACCTCGCCATTAACGTTAAGGCTATGCCATCCTAAGGTGCTACTAAATGGAAGGATCTTATCAACGTCCATGAATGCGAAATCATAGATCGAACTGCTGAATTGGCAAAATTCGGTGCTATCATAGTATCCGCTAAGTTCACGGGCTGGAGATAAGCGGACTCGAACCGCTGACATCTTAACGCCTTCCTTTTTCTGCCCATCGGAGTTATTTCCCAAGGACTTTCCATGGTAAGAGGGAGAAGGGGGAAGAAGCACACTTGAAGAGCGTAGTACAACGGGGAGTTGTATGCTGCGTTCGGGAAGGATGAATCGCTCTCAACAAGAAGCAATGAATTTATTGGATACTATTGCTAATAATTTAGCTGCATGGGATGTTGATAAAGGTAATGTGGCTCGTTTTGATTTTGAATATGCATGTGTAGAGAATTTCTCTACTACTATATTGTTTGAAGAACTAAAGAATAGGTTTGGCCTTGATCCTCATATTTTAGTAGAATTTTCTAAATCTTTTGCTAACCATTTGATTGTTCCTAAGAAAGGATTTAAGGTCTTCACTGAACCTCTTAAGACTTCACCATATATTGCTGAAGTTGAGAAACATGTTCAACAAACTTCATCGGTTATTATAGAAGTATATGTGGAATCTCCTCCATATCCGAACAGGGTGAAAGAAAATTTTCTCACCGTTGTTGCAAATAGGAGTGCTAAAAGATGTCATAAGCCCGATGAACAAATCTCTATGAAGCCTCATGATGGGGATACACCTAAGGGGATCCAGCATTAGTCTCACTCGCCGCAGGAGAGAAGGCCCAAGAAGGGGTACAGTCGGCAAGGACGACTGGGCCTAAAACGCTGAGAGACAGAGCTTAAACCTTGAAGAACGGCGACTGGCCTGGAGGCCCAGGCGACTGAAGCTGTAGATTACTTGGGCACGGGATAAAGGATCCCGGCCTTATAGCGATTGTTGAGATACCATCTTATCATCGTGTAACCCTAGATCGGGGGTGCCTATATAAACCCCCGTGCTAAACCCAAGAAGGGATCCACACTCATTCTCCCTCACCTCCATAGCTCTCGGTCCTCCGGCCGACTGAGCCACCCCATTGTAAAACACTGCTGAGCAATAGATTAGCAGCACGTAGGACATGGGTAAAACCCCGTGTCATGTGCACCTCGCTCCGCAGATGGCTACGCCACCTTGCCCCCGCATCAATGAAGTGTTGCACTCTATAGCACCTGTCGTGGTCATATCCACGACAGTGGCGCCCACCGTGGGGCATGGGGCGTCTGGCTTCAGATCTGCAGCGATGCCCTACTCGCCTATCCGCCGGCCGGTCGCTTCTGGCAGGATGACCGCTACGGGTGGCTTCTTCCACATCCAGCCGAGTACCTACCACCCGACGATAGAGCCAATCACCCATGCCTAGATGTGCCGATCGTCATGATCAACGTCTTTGTCGGCCTTGCCGGCGTCAGCCACCCTGCTAAGGTCCACCCCGGCCAGCGGCATGAGCCCTACGCGCTAGGTCAACTCCTCACCGCTACTCTCCCGCTCTCTAGCGAGGCGGCCGAGGACGAGGCCGATTCGGCGGCTGCAGCGTCAGTCGCCAGATCAATCGTCGCGGCGTTAGTCGCGAACTCCATCACCCGGTCTCCAACTCGGGCAACTACGAGGACAGCCCCATCCTCCGCCTCTTCGACTGCGACTCGGAGCCCGATTCAGTCGAGGCATCGCAGTACCAGCTCCACGCCGCTGTCTTCATGGAGAAATGACCTGACACTATTCGACCCCTTCACCACGCCACTCCCTCCAACAGCGATCGCAACTGACGTCGAGGCGCATCGTGTGTCCCTTGAGGCAAAGAGGAAGAAGGAGTTCATCGAGCGGCAGAAGTTCCGCGTCGGCAAAGCCGTTCTCGCTCGACCACCAACACCGCAAACGCCAGCGCATTGAGCGCCCCCAAGAGCAAGGCCTCCCCTCCGCTCGCCTCAACTTCGACAGCCCGAACGGGGCGGCCCGAGTCAGGAACAAGGGCGCCCCGGAGTCGAGCCGAGCGGCCGCCGACCGAGCGGCCAGCGGACCACCACCACCTCCACCACCACAGGGCCGGACGAACCCCCCTGATACGTCCAAAACATATCTACTTTCCCGAACACTTTTGCTATTGTTTTGGCTCTAATTTGTGTATTTTGGATACAACTAACACGGACTAACGCTGTTTTCAGCAGAATTGCCCTGGTGTCTTATTTTTGTGCAGAAAATCAACTTTCAGGAAAATCCCCGGAAATAATTGCAAAGGGCCTATTTTTACAGAAGACTCAAGGAGCCAGAAGATATGACGGAGGGGGGCCACGAGGCGCGCACACCACATGGCGGCGCGGTGGGCCCCTGGGCCGCGCCGCCACATGGTGATGCCGCCTCGGCCAGCCCCCGACGCTCCCCTCTGGACTACTTAAAGCCCTTGACCTAAAAAACGCGAGGGGGTTCGACCACTTTTCCAGAAGACATCCAGAACTCCGCCGCCATCGCGAAACCCAATCTCGGGATCAGAAACTCCGTTCTGGCACCCTGCCGGGACGGGGAATTGGAGGAGATCATCGCCATCATCGCCACCGACGCCTCTCCATCGACCGTCCATGTTTCCCACATCCATGTGTGAGTAATTCCCCCACTGTAGGCTGAAGGGGATGGTAGGGATTGGATGAGATTGTTCATGTAATAGCCATAAGATTGTTAGGGCATAGTGCCTAGTATCCATAGTTGGTACTTTTATGATATTGTTGCAACTTGTTATGCTTAATGCTTGTCACTAGGGCCCGAGTGCCATGATTTCAGATCTGAACATGTTATTGATTCATGATGATATTCATTGTTTTATGATCTTACCTGCAAGTTGTATACACATATTGCTGTCCGGAACCCGAGGCCCCAAAGTGATGGAAATTGGGACAACCGGAGGGGAAGACTGTGATATGAGGATCACATGTGTTCACGGAGTGTTAATGCTTTGCTCCGGTACTCTATTAAAAGGAGTACCTTAATTACCAGTAGTTTCCCTAGAGGCCCGGCTGCCACCGGCTGGTAGGACAAATGATGTTGTGCAAGTTTCTCATTGCGAGCACGTACGACTATATACGGAACACATGCCTATGGTTGTTCAGTACTTGGATACTGTTTTATTATTATCTGCAAATGCCTAGTCTTGATTATTACATGAGTTATCTTATCCATGCAGCGCCCGTTCATCCATCCCTATGCCTATAGTATTTTAATCCTGTTGTTTACTAAAATCACTATTGTTGTCTTTATTACACTGCTGCTTATATTTCACTACTGCTACTGCTATAAAACTGTTGCTACTGATAAACTATTGCAAGCAAGTCTGTTTCCAGGTGCAGCTGAATTGACAACTTCGCTGTTAAGGCTTACAAATATTCTTTGACTCCCCTTGTGTAGAATAAATAAATTGGGTTTTAATTCCCTCGAAGACTGTTGCGATCCCCTATACTTGTGGGTCATCAAGACTATTTTCTGGCGCCGTTGCCGGGGAGCATAGCTTTATTTGCAAGTTCACCTGAATTGATATTGTTCGCTGCAAATCCTCCATCATGGGTAAAAATCGCGATACTAAAGTCGCCATATTACCATCCACTACAAGAAAAGGTACAACTCTGAGTACCTCTGCTGCTCTTGATTCACCATCTGTGATAAGTCAACTTGTTTCACCACCACAAGCTTCACGTGTTGGTACTTCTGCTGAATCTGAAAATTCCTCTGATAATTTTGATGATGCTTCTACTGTGCTTGATGATAATGGTTCATTAGGTCCTTTTCTAGATGCTACAATTGCTAGGTCTAGAAAAATTGAAAATACTGAAATTCCTAATGAAAATACTGTTACACCTGTTAATTCACCTGAGTCTGTTGAACCTGATGAAGATTATGTGGAACTTGATGATGATTTTATTGATAAATATAATGCTACTACTGGTGTAAGTAACCTTAAAAAGCTTCTTGCACAACATGCTGTTAGATATAAACTGTCCCGTGATCCTAAATTTGCCACATCTCCTATAAACATTAAGGATAAGGATTATGATTTTTCTCTTGATTTATCTCATATATCTATTGTTGAGAAAACACCTTTTTGTGGTACTGAAAAAGAAAGTGTTGTAGAGCACATGAATGAGCTTTCTACTTTGAGTAGCTTGTTTTCTGATGATATTAAGAAGCGTACTTATTTTGTTGCTAAATTTTTTCCTTTCTCATCAAAGGATGATGCTATAACTTGGTATAATAGTTTGCCTCCTGATTCTATTGATAGTCCAAGTGGTTTTCTTGATGTTTTCTTTCGAAAATATTTTCCTGCTAGTGCTCATCATATTGCTCTGCAGAAAATTTATAGTTTTGACCAGGAAGATGGGGAGAAATTGCCTGAAGCTTGGGCAAGGTTTTGCTCTCTTATTAGAGCTCGGCCTGGACATGATTTGGAAAAGCATGACTTACTTGATATATTTTATAGTGGACTAACCATTGAGTCTAGGGCATACCTGGATAGTTGTGCTAGTTGTATTTTCAGGAAAAGAACTCCAGACGAAGCTGAAGAATTATTGTCTAGAATAAGCCAAAATCATGATGATTGGACTACACCTGAACCAACCCCAACACCAATATTGAAGAAGAGGGGTATGATTGAATTAAATGATGAAGATATGAGGGAAGCCAAGAAATATCTTATAGAGAAAGGTATTAAATCTGAAGATGTGAAGAATTTACCTCCCATAGAAGATTTATGTAAGATAACTCCCCCTTCATCCATGATTGAGGTACATTCTCTTCAACGCTTTGATAAGGGAGACATTCCTTACTCAAAACCTCCTGATCAATGTTTAGATGAATTTTATAATTATGTTGTTAAGCAAGATAACTTTAATATGAGAGTAGAGAATCATCTAATGGAAAATTCTCAAGCTATTAGTAAATTGCATGATATTGTGGAGAGAACCTCCAATGATGTTAAGATGCTTGTTAAACATTTTCATATGGTTCAAACTCAAATTGATCAACTCACTAAAGTGCAAAATGACTTGTTAAAAAATACTCATAAAGAAAAACATGCTTATGAAGTAACAACTAGAGGTGGTGTTTCTACTCAGGATCCTCTATATCCTGAGGGGCATCCCAAAAGAGTTGAACAAGATTCTCAACGAACTAAAGAAACTAGTGGTCCTTCTAAGAAAAATAAGAAGAAACATAAAACTGTTGAAGAATCTTCTGAACCTGTTAATGATCCTAATAGTATTTCTATTTCTGATGCTGAAACTGAAAGTGGTAATGAACATGATAAAGATAATGATAAGAATGATGTTTCTGATAAAGAAGAGATTGAAAATGAACCTGAAAAGCATGCTAAAAATAAAAAGTACACTAAAGAAGATTTTATTGCTAAGAAACATGGTAATGAAAGAGAACCTTGGGTTCAAAAGCAAATGCCTTTTCCTGTTAAGAAACTAAAATCAAAGGAGGAAGAACACTATAATAAATTTTGTGATTGGATGAAACCTTTGTTTTTGCAAATCCCTTTGACTGATGCTATTAAATTGCCTCCTTATTCAAAATATATGAAAGATATTGTCTCTAACAAAAGGAAAATTCCTAATGAGGAGATTTCCACTATGCTTGCTAATTATTCTTTTAATGGCAAGGTTCCAAAGAAGCTGGGAGACCCAGGTATACCAACTATCCCTTGTTCCATCAAGAATAATTATGTCAGAACTGCTCTATGTGATTTGGGAGCAGGAGTTAGTGTGATGCCTTTTTCCCTTTACAAGAGACTTGATTTAGATAAGTTGATACCAACCGATGTATCTTTGCAAATGGCTGATAAATCTACTGCTGTTCCTGTTGGTATATGTGAAGATGTTCCTGTTCAAGTTACTCATAATTGCTTAATATTAACCGATTTTGTTGTGTTGGAAATGCCCGAAGATGATAATATGTCTATTATTCTTGGAAGACCTTTTCTTAACACTGCAGGGGCTGTTATTGATTGCAATAAAGGAAAAGTCACTTTCAATGTTGATGACAAGGAACATACTGTTTATTTTCCCAAGAGGATTGATAAAGTATATGGAGTTAATACAATTTCGAATTTGAGAACTATCAAAGTAGGAGTTATTGATTGTCCTATATATGAGCCTAGAGAAGGATATCAAACTATTGTGATTGGATCTATATCAATACAATATAAGGTAACATGATTGATTTGAGGTTTATTTCTGCTTATGACATGTAAAATTTATTTGGTGGCAAGACTTAATCAACCTTGTTAACAAGTATATTTTAAATGCATGGAAGAGCTAAACAACATTTCTTTATTTCTCCACTTGTTTTACTTGCTGTAGTACTACTTGTTTTGCAAGATGCTTTAGTTGTTTAGAATTTTGAAAATCTTTTTCTGCCCTGAAACAGTTATTTTAACACCCAAAAATGTGCATTTTTCGAAATTTTCAAAAATTTACAAAAATTATACCACCAGTCCTATTTTTAATTTGCAACCTGGGAGTGCCTGGGGCTGACCAGTGGGGCACCCCAGGGCTGCACCCCATGTGCTGGCGCGGCCAGCAAGGGGGGCGCGCTGCCCTGTGGTGAGGGCCCCACCTGGCCCTCCACTCAGTCATCCACCTACCACTCCACTCTCTTCCATGGGAAAACACGACACCATTGTTCAAACCCGAGTTTGTTGCTGTTCTTGCTCGAAATTTTCGATCTCCTTGCTCAGCCCATCTTTGCTGCTGAGATTTGGAGCATTTGCTCTCCGGTATGTGACTCCTCCGATTATCCAAATATAATTTTGTATAGTTGAGTATATCTTGAGTAACTTGCTGCTGTAGGTGACATGTTAAGTGAGTTTGCATGCTTGATTCAAGTTGTAAAAATTAGTTTTGATGCATGTTTAGTACTCTATCAAGTTCCTATAGTAGTCTCCCTCATTTATATGTCTAAAAATCAACTTTATAATGATTGTTGAAAAATTTCAGAAAATGGAGTGGAATAGACACCAACTCAACCAACATGAATTGGAGGTGCATGAAGTTATGAGAGTCCACCGTGAAGAGGGGGTATTCCCCTCCTACTACCCATGCATCGATTTCATGAAGAGTGCAGGAATTTTTCAGGATGTTCAAAATCTAATTTCTAAGGCAGGGTTAGAAGATTTTGTTGTTGGTGAACCTTACCAATATGCAAAACTAACCATGTCAGTGGTGCAGGATTTTGAATACCATTGGTCCCAACCTAACCCCATGGTTCAATATAAAATCTACAATAAAACTATCAACTTGCCCTTTGATGATTTTTGTGCAGCTATTAAAGTGCCACAGTGGGGATCACGTGAGAATATTAGGGGACTGCCACCGCAACTCTTGAAACTATACGAGATGATCTGTCAAGGGAGAAGCTTCTCGGATGAGAGTGGTAAAATTCATAGTATTCAACTCCCATCTATTCGCTATTTTGCTTACTTTATCACCAAGTGCGTCCTTGCTAGAAAGAATGCAAATAAGTTATCCATCCATGATTTGGTTTTCTTAGCAGCTGCATTGCAACATGGTAGGACATATAATTTGGGTGCTTTGATAGCTTTTAGGCTTGCTACTAACCGTGATAAAGGAGGAATTTGTGGGGGTCTCATTGCCTCTCGTTTGCTAGCTATGCATGGTGTAGAACCTCACCCTCTTGATGTTCAGCTCTCTGTAGAGAAACTTGATATTGTTTCCATGATAAAAACATGACTTTGTTTCTAATTGGTCTAACTCGAATAACTTGTCCTATGAGATAACATTTTTCAAGAAGAAGTGGAGAGTAATTAAAACTGAAAGACTAGTTGGACTGCCTGCACCTGCTTTGTTTAACCTTGATTCCAGGGAAAAGTGGTCGGTCACAGAAGATGAACTTGATGCATACATAGAGAGGTGCAGCCATCAAGCAGGGGATGGCATGGAGGAGGCCGAGGACCCCCTCGACTTGCCGTCCGACGCAGTAAGTTCTTCACATCAGTATTCTGGGCATGTGGAACCTTCATCCTTCTCTTCTGCACAGGGATCTTATTATGACCACGCCATGTATGATCCACCGGCGTGGAACCCTGACCCTCGCTGGGGTTGACCTCCACTTAGGCCAAAAGCCTAAGCTTGTCGGGAGGTACGCCGGCATTACTCATTCATTGCATATTACAATTGCCGGTCATTTGTATATACTTATTTCGCTTCTTTTGATTGTTTCTCTTTCGGTTATTTTTATTTCAGTAGGTTCTTATTTTAGTTTTTGAAGGTTGTTACTACTGTAGTAACCTTTACTTTTACTTTTTATTTCATTTGTGTGCCGATGGTTGCCTCTAATATGAGGAAGATGATATTTGGGGAAGTGCTGTCTAAAAAACAGATTCTGGACTGATACTGAAAAAATTCCTGTGCGTAACCAGAACGTTATTTTGAGCTGCCAATTTTTGTGCATGTTCCCCAGGTTATTATCTAACTTTCATTAGTTGAGCACTTTTCGAGTTGAACAGCAGAAGATTTTCGAAAAAAATGATTACTGTACTGCTGTCAAGTTTTGGCAGATTTCTGCCACTTTGCTTTTTGTGGTTCTTTTAGTTTTCATTCCCTTGTTTTTGCTTTGTTTCTTTTCTAAAACACAAAAAGACCAAAAATATTTCTGTTGTTTCTCTTTATCATTTGTTTATTTGGTTTCTTGTTCCTATTTTGCTTTATCTACTATCGTTGGTTTGCTATGAGAAAGTCCAAAAAGATTTTACTTTCGTTCGGTGACTCTAATATCGAAAACGCCAAAAATATTTGTTGTTCTTCTTCGGTTTTGTAAAGTTTATTAGGGAGTTCAGCGGTCTCCGGTGGTTGGAGCTTGGTTTTCATTCCATATTATTCAAGCCACACAAGTGAAAGGCAATAATGACGATCTACGGCAACTCGACTGTTGTGAGAGGCTGGTATGAACTCTGTTTGTTTTCATTTTTGTACATATACTCATCCGTGTGAGCATACTTAGTTGGTTCATGTGAGGTATATGTCATTTAATGAAAGTCTAGTAGTTCATGATCTCTCATGTTTAGCTCCAATTTATTAATATGAGTAGCATGTCATAAACATTTGCTTGCATTGCTTTATTCATAGATAGGTATGACATTGTGGTATCCTCCTCTGAATAACTCGTTTGAATTGACTTGGCACATGCTCACGCATGCATATGACTAAACAAAAAGTCAATTAAGCCTCGATGATTTACTTTGCTTCAGAGTTCTTGTATCACTTTTATGCCTCCGTTAATTTTATTCTGTCGCAAGCATGATTATGACAGTTATTGCTCTCTTGATTGTCGCTTCCCAGTCTATTGCTAGCCTTCACTTGTACTGAGCAGGAATGCTGCTCGTGCTTCCAAATCCCTAAAAACCAAGTTATTCCAAAGTGTCCACCATAAATACCTATGCATGGCATTTCAAACCATTCCAATTAAATTTTCATGTGCTACCTTTAAAACCTTTAAAGTATTTCTCAATTTGTGTCAATGTTTTATAGCTCATGAGGAAGTATGTGGTGTTTTATCTTTCAATCTTGTCAGTCAGACTTTCACCAATGGACTAGTGGCATATACATCCGCTTATCCAATAATTTTGCAAAAAGAGCTGGCAACGGGGTGCCCAACCCCAATTAATTACAACTTTCACTAATAATTCTCTTCACATGTTTTCCCTGATTCATCAGTAAGCAACTTAATTTTGCAAGTAGACACTCGTCCATGGTATGTGAATGTTGGAAGGCACCCGAGGATTCGGTTAGCCACGGCTTGTGTAAGCAAAGGTTGGAAGGAGTGTCATCCATAATGAAACTAAAATACATGTGTAAACAAAAGAGAAGAGGGATGATCTACCTTGCTGGTAAAGATAACGTCCTTCATGGGAGCCGCTCTTGAAAGTCTGGTTGACAAGGTAGTTAGAGTACCCACTACCATTCATTGACAACAACAAATACCTCTCAAAACAATTTTACTTCTGTTTCAAAAATGAAAAGCTCTAGCACATGTTAATCCCTGCTTCCCTGTGCGAAGGGTCAATCTTTTACTTTTATGTTGAGTCACCATCCTTTCTTTGAGCACCTTCTTGAGAGCATAATTGTCATTCTTAGTGTAATATGTTTGTCCCAGAATATGGTTAACTGTGGTATAACTTTGATGCTTTTATCTTTGATAGTCTTTACTTCTAGTCTTCCCATGAACTTCAGAGGTGCCTGGACATTTATGTTTTGCTGTACAAATACAGGCAAGCGAGATACCACTTTATCATATCTTTTTATGAGCATTGCAATCCTGCTTATAGATATGTTTCATGATGCTTATTATTAGTTTGTTGGTATCTTTTTCATGATTGACATAACTATTAGATGAATTTATTTGCATTTATCTTATTATGAATTGCCTAAGTACTCGTCCATATAATGAGAATATTTACATCATATGAGCAAATGTGTTCATGAAAGTTCTCTTATCGCACTCAGTTGTTAACTGAATTGCTTGAGTACAAGCAATAAGCTAAGCTTGGGGCGAGTTGATACGTCCAAAACGTATCTACTTTACTGAACACTTTTGCTATTGTTTGCCTCTAATTTGTGTATTTTGGATACAACTAACACAGACTAACGCTGTTTTCAGCAGAATTGCCCTGGTGTCTTATTTTTGTGCAGAAAATCAACTTTCAGGAAAATCCCCGGAAATAATTGCAAAGGGCCTATTTTTACAGAAGACTCACGGAGCCAGAAGATATGACGGAGGGGGGGCACGATGCGCGCACACCACATGGCGGCGCGGTGGGCCCCTGGGCCGCGCCGCCCCCACCGCGCCGCCACATGGTGACGCCGCCTCGGCCAGCCCCCAACGCTCCCCTCTGGACTACTTAAAGCCCTTGACCAAAAAACGCGAGGCGGTTCGACCACTTTTCCAGAAGACATCTAGAACTCCGCCGCCATCGCGAAACCCAATCTCGGGATCAGAAACTCCGTTCTGGCACCCTGCCGGGATGGGGAATTGGAGGAGATCATCGCCATCATCGCCACCGACGCCTCTCCATCGACCATCCATGTTTCCCCCATCCATGTGTGAGTAATTCCCCCGCTGTAGGCTGAAGGGGATGGTAGGGATTGGATGAGATTGTTCATGTAATGGCCATAAGATTGTTAGGGCATAGTGCCTAGTATCCGTTGTTGGTACTTTTATGATATTGTTGCAACTTGTTATGCTTAATGCTTGTCACTAGGGCCCGAGTGCCATGATTTCAGATCTGAACATGTTATTGATTCATGATGATATTCATTGTTTTATGATCTTACCTGCAAGTTGTATACCCATATTGCTGTCCGGAACCCGAGGGCCCAAAGTGACGGAAATTGGGACAACCAGAGGGGAAGGCTCTGATATGAGGATCAGATGTGTTCACTGAGTGTTAATGCTTTGCTCCGGTACTCTATTAAAAGGAGTACCTTAATTACCAGTAGTTTCCCTAGAGGCCCGGCTGCCACCGGCTGGTAGGACAAAAGATGTTGTGCAAGTTTCTCATTGCGAGCACGTACGACTATATACGGAACACATGCCTATGGTTGTTTAGTACTTGGATACTGTTTTATTATTATCTGCAAATGCCTAGTCTTGATTATTACATGAGTTATCTTATCCATGCAGCGCCCGTTCATCCATCCCTATGACTACAGTATTTTAATCCTGTTGTTTACTAAAATCACTACTGCTGTCTTTATTATACTGCTGCTTATATTCACTACTGCTACTGCTATAAAACTGTTGCTACTGATAAACTATTGCGAGCAAGTCTGTTTCCAGGTGCAGCTGAATTGACAACTTCGCTGTTAAGGCTTACAAATATTCTTTGACTCCCCTTGTGTCGAATCAATAAATTGGGTTTTACTTCCCTCGAAGACTGTTGCGATCCCCTATACTTGTGGGTCATCACCCCCCCCCCCCCCCCCCCGTGGAGGTCGACGCCAATGGTCTCCCTCTCCATTCATCACCATCGGACAACATCGTCACCGTGCAAGTCGCCCTCGTGAACCTCGACGAAACCGGCGAAGGCACCCTCTACATTCAGCACGCCAACGCCCTCGAGCAGCAGTACGCGGGTGGCTCTACTCGCGCTCGTCGGCAAGTCGCGCAGCATCATCCGCCGCGGCAAACCACGCAGTCGCCAACGTCAACAACTGTCCACCGCCGGAGCCGTGCGCCGCTCACTCGACCAACAATCCAGTCGAGCCGCGCACACGCACATCATGAACAACCAGGTGTGGCGCGAGCGTAATCGCCTTGACGCCAACTTCAGGCACGAGAAGCCGCGCCAGAGTGCGTTCGTTCGCATCGACCTGGCCTACTTCGGCCCGATGATCACGGGCGAGCCGTATGCCTTTGGGTTCAAGGGCCACCGCGACATCTAGAAATACGAGACCACCAACGACCCGACGGTCTGGATTGACTCCTACACCATGGCGATGGGTATCCTCGGCTACTCCGACCCACTCGACGCTCGCTACCTGCCCCTCATGATGGACGGGGCGAGTCACCAGTGGTTCAACACCCTCCCCCCAAACAGCATCGACTCGTGAGTGCCGCCTTCATCCAGAACTTCGCCAGCGCATACACTCGTGCCACCACCATCGAGGACCTAGATCGCTGCATCCAAGGACCCCACGAGTCGAATCGCCGATGGGTGGAGCACTGGCAGGATATGTGGACGACCTCTAGCGGGATCAGCACCGACACGTCGATCTACTGCTTCCGGCAAACCTGACGCCACGAGCCCCTCGTCTCCAAGCTCAAGCGCATCAGCAGGGAAAACATCTCCATGGCTGAGCTGTTCGACATCGCTTAGTGACCCACAAGTATAGGGGGTGTATCGTAGTACTTTCGATAAATAAGACTGTCGAACCCAACGAGGAGCAGAAGGTGTTGACAAGCAGTTTCGATGAAGGATTCACTGTAAATGCTCACAGACGAGTATTCAGGGGGTTTTGATATAGCAGATAAATAAAGTACAAGTAAATAAAATGCGAGAGTAATAGTTGCAGCAAGTGGCCCAATCCTTTTTAGCACAAAGGACAAGCCGGTTTGTTTACTTATGATAACCAAACGTTCTTGAGGACACACGGGAATTTAGTCTAGTGCTTTCGCTTCATATAGTTGATTAATCTTCATTGTTTTGATAAGTGTTGTGTGGGTGAACCTATGCTAATGCATTGCCCTTCCTAGGACTAATACATACTTGTGATTATACCCCTTGCGAGCATCCGCAAATACAAGAAAGTAATTAAGATAAATCTAACCACAGCCTTAAACTCTGAGATCCTGCTATCCCTCCTGCATCGATATACCAACGGGGGTTCAGGTTGCTGTCACTCCGGCAACCCCACAATTAGCAAACGAATACAAGATGCATTCCCCTAGGCCCATAAAGGTGAAGTATCATGTAGTCGACGTTCACATGACACCACTAGAAGAATAACACCACAACTTAAATATCAAACCATTAAATATTACTCAACATAGTTCACTACTAACATTTAGACTTCACCCATGTCCTCAAGAACTAAACGAACTACTCACGAGACATCATATGGAACATGATCAGAGGTGATATGATGATGAATAACAATCTGAACATAAACCTTGGTTCAATGGTTTGTTGCGGTCAGAAACCCACCTGCGAGCAGCGACGGGCAACACAGGAGAGCCGGGAGGCTCCCAGGACTGCGGCTGGCCCTGGTCCCTCCGAGCGACGGCCCGCAAAGATTCGGCACGCACGTCCGATGCTGGTGCAAGGGCGTGCCACCTGACCTATACCTGGTCAGGAAGGTGATGAATGTGCCTCGCTTAGTTTCCTGCATGGCATACACGTAAACATTAAATACGAGCCTCGATCGGCTCTCAGGTTGTCCTGTGAATCGGCTCAAAGAGCCGATCCACCCATGATTCGCACGAGGTGTACGAATATATGGTGGTCCTGCTTGATCAGAATAAAGCTAAAACGATCTACTACGATTTAGGGTTTTCACCACATAATCGGAACATCCTACTTGCGATTGAGCCTGGCGGCCACGCACGGTGATCGTAAACCAATCCTAGACAAGGCCTAAAAACCAACACGAAGTTGATCCCCGGAACATCCTATCTAGGGCTAGCAAACTACACCCTACGTGCCACTGGATCCTTCAACCCTTTGTAAGGCCTAACTATGCAGATATTAAACTAATCCTTGAAGAACAAGGAGCAACCATAACGGATCGGATCTACTAAATAACGATCAAGCGGGGTGCCGCCCCTACACCTAAGATAGGTGTAAGGGTGGCTAGATGTCTAAGGGTTGCACGACGACAGCATATGATACGATGAACAATGCTAACCCTAACACATCTAAGATAACTACGTTGCTCGCCATCAAAAAGGCTTCAGTACGAGCAACGCATGAACAACGAATAAGCTTGTACTGCCTAGATCGCAAGATGCGATCTAGGCAGCATGATGCTTACCCGGAAGAAACCCTCGAGACAAGGGAGTTGGCGATGCGCCTACATTGGTTTGTGGTGAACGTGATTGTTGTTTATTTCATAAACCCTAGATACATATTTATAGTCCGTAGACTTTCTAACGTGGGAATAATCCCAACCGGGCACGAGCCAAACTCTAACTAATCGATACGTATCCTACTATATTACAGATACACGGGCAAACTAGCCCAAACTTTGCATATAAGGCCGATTCACGTATATTCTTCCATGTATATTCTTCAAGCCCATTTTGATCGCGGCCCACCTCTGATCCGGTCAAATTCAGGTGATAACACATGCCCCCTGGTTTTGGAATTGATAATTCCAAAAACACTCCGCTCTTTCTTCGTCGGGTCATGTCGTGGCAGAGCAGAACCGCCGCAGTATCCTTCATCATGATGCCTGCCTTCTCGACTTCTATGCGCGTCTTGGCAGTTTTTTTTTTCTTTGGGCACCACCTCCTCGGAAACTGCTGTGGCATTGAATCTCCACTATATCTCCTTTATTTAACTGCGCCGAATGGTTCGCCACTTCATCCCCTTGCTCTGTTCCGGCTATCGGCACCTAAAAAACCCCCTTTCCCTGTAGCAATGTCTTCTTCTTCCTCCCTCTCCTCCGGCCTCTCTTTCCAATCTTCTTCTTCGAGCGAGCCGATGTCAGAGCCAGAGTGGGACTTCGACTTCGTGTCAGATGGCCCACCAGAAGCCCTCGTCGGATCAGATGGCGACCTGCCCCTGACTGATGGGGAGGGCGACCTCGAGTTCCTCATTGAAGGGGGACTGGAGAGCGAGAGCGAGGATGACCTCCACTCCTGGAGGAACCCCACTTCCTCCGATAGGGAGGAGGAAGAGGAAGCCGAGGAAGAAGAGGAGGAACAGGAAGAAGAGGAGGAAGACGACTCCTCCTCCTCCGCTGGGTACCCGCCGGCGAAGCTCTTCCGCGCTTGGGCGGACAGTGAAGATGATGATGATGACGAGGAGGAAGAAGCTCCGGCCGAGGGCTGGGGCAGCGGCGACGAGGAGTTCTCCGGAAGCGGCACCGGCGGCAGCTACGATGCCGACGATGAGGGCGGCGAGGATTAGTAGAGTAGGATCAGTAGTACTCGAGCAATCGGCTCTTCTTTTGCTCCCCCTTTCTTGAGCAATCGGCTCTTCATTGTAAAAAACCCTCCTTTTATTAATGAAGAAGTATTTCCAATCAATCTTTTTGCCGATAGTCAAAGTCAAACGATCTCCCAAAAGAGCCGATGGCATCGCATCGGTCTCTATCACAAAAACACGAATAAGGCTGACCCAGCTGCCCCTCCAAACGGTAACCTGCGACCTCCGTCTGAGAAAGCAAACTCAGATCCCCAAATCGCTGCCCGAGTAGTTCCATCTCACGGCCACCCGCATCCCAGATCTCGACCGCGCCGCCCCAACTCTTCAGCGCATCCAATGGCGGAATCATCCAATACCAACGCCATGGTTTCCGGTCTGAAGGTAATCCTTAACCTCCTCTCGCCATTCGAATCGACGTTAGGATTAATAGCAAACACCTGAATTAATGTTCTGTTCCATTATTAATTTTAGGTTTCAGACATCCTACTGCCACATCCTTCTCTCGCAAATTCTATGTGCCTGGTCCCCGTTCTTCCGAGAGTTCTGCTCTCTTAATTTCATGCGAGGCTAACAGAATCCCCTTCGTGAACCAGAACTTAGATCTGTCTTCCTGGGCCGACTGCCTGCGAGCCTGGCCTAATCCTCCTGAGGGTTGGGTGGCATGGTACAATAGAGTATCCAAAACCCACTATGCCACCTGGGAAGCCATAGGGATAGCCGATGCCTTGTCATTATCATTGTCTCCCCTCGAAAAGAATGAAAATATCCTGAAAACCATCGGCTACTTCTGGTCTGATGCACTGAACTGCTTCATGTTTGGCCATGGCCCTATGACACCAACTCTGCTGGATGTGGCCATGATCACAGGCCTAGACATTGCATCCCCAAGCCCTTCTGCATTCAAACTGCCGAAAGTTCCTTTCACCCTTTCCTCTAAAAAAGAGTGTACCAGCTGGGGTGCCTACCTCAATCGTTATATGAAAACCAAAGGCCCTGTGACAGAGAGAGAACACACAGCCTTCCAGAACTTCTGGTTGGAGCACTTCATATTCTGTGGCCCATCACTCGCCCCTACCAAGAATTACCTTTCCCTGGCCTATGAACTTGCCAAAGGCACCCAACTTGGCCTCGGCAAACTGTTTCTTGGAGAGGTCTATCGATCTCTTCAACTGATGTCTGTCAAACTGTTCTCTCAAAAGACAGTTAAAACTGGAGGCCCCTGGTGGTTTATTCAGTTATGGGCTCAGCTGTACTTTCAGTACCAGATCCCAAACTTCCCAGCTTTGGCCACCTGCACCTTCCCAGATGCTAATGGAAAGGAGATCCGATGCACCAGCTATGGCCAAGCTTTGTACGGTCTCCCAGGCAGCAGGCTGATCCCAAAGGAGGCAGCAGGGTGGTTCAAGATTTTCTTCCAAGGTTTGGACAACCCCCTGTTCTTTCCTTATACTGAATCGGAGAACTTTGAGAACCCAGTCTCCTTTCGATTGGATAACTTTGCCGATGACGCTAGCACCCGGCATTTGTACTCCATTATGATCCGTCCTTGCTTTCTCCCAGTTGGCATGAGTACCTCAAACCGGATCATCAAGCCTGGTTATGAATCTTACCAACCGGTAGTAGTAGCCCGACAGCTTGGTCTCGGGCAGGTGCCTCCACACTTCTTCCTACACCACCTGACAGCAAGCAGAGCTGAACTGCCTGACATCCTCACTGGCCAAAGGTGCTACACCTTCTTTGATGCTTTGGCCATTCCAATTCCCCACAACCTCCGTTTCACCTTCACTACCGATGGTTTCGAGACCTGGTGGTCCATGTGGAAGACCCATGCCTTCACAAGGGCTCTAGGGCCGCTGCTGAGACAACTTGATGCCGAGTATGACGTTCCTGCAGACCAGGTACCATTACTTATAAATTTCTTGCAATGGCTCCTGGTGATTGTCTGTAACGTGACTCCATCTCCTGGCAGCAACAAGATGGCCCAGCTCCCACGCAAGCCGATGGCTCCCCCTTCGAATTCCTTCCTCCGGCCCCAGTAGTTCTCTTCTGCCAGAGCTCGCCACCCCTGAAGAAAGTCATAATGCAGAATCAGCCGATTTCACCGAAATCGGCTCCCAAGAGTAAAGCATCTTCGGGGCCAGTTGCCCCCCGAGCCTCGACTCAGGCGAGGACGTCAGTGAGGAAGGTGGCTGCCAGAAAGACCCTGAAGCGCAAAGCTCCTGTCCAAAAAAGCTTGCACGTAAGTTGATTTGTGCCCTGTCCACATTTATCTGCTTTCCCAGTCTTTTGCAACATGCTTGTACTCTTTTCTACAGACTTCCACCGAAGAAAACTCCAGCGGGGCCGCAGAATCCAGCCAGAGGGATTCGAGCTCGGGCAACTCCGAGAGGTCTACCACCCAGAGCCAGACGGCCTCGCCAGCGCCGGCTTCCAAGAAAAGGTCGATTCCCGAGCCTCCTGCTCCTCAAGCCCCGACCAAATCAGGGTCACGCGTGAAGCGTCAATGCGTCAAAAGGGCTCGTAAAGACCCACGAGCTTCTCCAACGAGCCAGGAGGTCTCAAATGTATTTATCTCCCTGGTTTACACTTCATGCTAACCCATTTACACTTGGATCGGCTAATTACTTCCTTTTGCAGACCAACGACACCTCTAGCGGAGACGTCGAGGAGGTACTGATGCCGTCCGCCACGCTAGACCTAGCCCCCTCGACGATCGTGGCTGACCAAGTGGCTAACCTAGCCAAGTCCACAGAAAAGCCGATTATCACAACATCGGCTGCTCCTCCTACCTTGGGAGAGGTACGCCCCACTTCCTTGGCTCTATCACTTTCTTCGTTGTATGCTAACACCACTTTTTGTTCGTATTGACAGGGTTGTGATCTCTCAACCTTGCTGACGTTCGATCCTGAATCCATCGAACCAACTACTTCCAAGGCAAGTGGAGAGCCCCATCCTAGCACGGTCCATGGTCCACTCCAGCGCCTTAAGGATTTGCTCTCTTCCTCAATTGAGACCCTGGTTAAAGATTCCGAGGAAGTCAAAGGCATCCTCGAAGATATCCAGCCCCATCTCCCCATGACACTGCAAGTGAAGCTTTGGCCAGCTGTGACTCTGTCGGTCTTCAGGTCGTGGGTACAATCGGCTCGCCAAAGGATTAATCTTCGCCACACCCAGCGTCCATTGAGAGCCGATATTGCAGACAAGTGTCAACGGCTCAACGAGAAGAAGGCCGCTTTAGACGCCAAAACTGACACTTCTGCCCATAGCGCCGAACTCGAGACCCTGCGTAGGGAACTGGAGGACCTTGAAGAGAGGGTCAGGGTGACCAAGTAGCTTATCCAAGACAAGGAAGCCCCTATTGCCCGCTCTCAAGAGGAAGCAAAGGGCCTCACAGCCGATCTGAAGACCGATCTGGCTGAAATTCGTACCCTGAGCAGTCAGCTGGTGACGGGCAAAGACGAGGACGACGAGGCTGAGATCGCCGAGGTAGATCGCATCCGTGCTGACGCCCTTCACGCCCTCAGCGCGTTTCTTCAGTAGAGCCTTTAGAGTCAAATGTTTTGCTGAACTTGATCTTCTGAAATCGATGACTCTGCATCGGCTGTATTTGTTACATTTTTTTTACTGGCCGATTTTCCCATCGGCCCCTAACATTTCCTTGCCCATGCATCGCACATGTTCATAGCGTCCATCTATCTGATTATGTGCCTCCCGAGACGAATCTGTCAGGTTACTGCAGATATCGGCTCTGCACTTATCGACAGGACTATACCTGAACATCGGCTCTGCAGGCACGCGCAATGCCGATTCCTTTGAGCTCGCAAGCCGATATCAACCCATACCCTAGCTTTCCGTCACCTGTTAGATCGGCGCTGAACACCGGCGAAATGTATGGCAAGGATAATACGGGTCGACCGCTGGAATCGGCCCTTATCTTGATTGTATTGCTCAAAAGAGGCTTACATCTCGTTTGTGCCAGCCGATGTCTCATCATTGGCTTTCCTTCGTTTGGGGCGCCATACTTTCCTTTGTGGTCGACCCTCTTCGTCCAGGGTTCGTTGAATTTTCGCGGCCAGATCAGGCCGCACCTTCCTTAGCGTGTGCAGGTACAACCTTTCGGCTTCCTCCAAGCCACGCAGTCGCTGAACCCTACGCCCTTGGGAACGGCTGAGTCCATCAGGGCACCACCTTGGCCGGTGGTACCTATCCTCTTCTCCTTCATAGTCATCCTCTAACTCCTCGAGGTCTTCTTCCCGAGAGGAGTCAGTTTGCTTGCTCCTAGATGGGAGAGGCCCAAGTCGTCTAGCAGATACCATGTGAGCGGGTTCTGTGAAAAGAGCCGATGAGGTCGGCTTCGAGGATTGCTTTGACCTCGTCATACTTCTTCTTGAGCTCCTCGGTCAAATCCTCGTACGTGACTGGAGTGCCCTCCGCCATCTCGGATGTAGATGGCGATGCGGTTGATGTCGAAGATTGTCCCACCGGGCGTGCCAGAATGTGTTGCGGTCAGAAACCCACCGGCGAGCAGCGACGGGCAACACAGGAGAGCCGGGAGGCTCCCAGGACTGCGGCTGGCCCTGGTCCCTCCGAGCGACGGCCCGCAAAGATTCGGCACGCACGTCCGATGCTGGTGCAAGGGCGTGCCACCTGACCTATACCTGGTCAGGAAGGTGATGAATGTGCCTCGCTTAGTTTCCTGCATGGCATACACGTAAACATTAAATACGAGCCTCGATCGGCTCTCAGGTTGTCCTGTGAATCGGCTCAAAGAGTCGATCCACCCATGATTCGCACGAGGTGTACGAATATATGGTGGTCCTGCTTGATCAGAATAAAGCTAAAATGATCTACTACGATTTAGGGTTTTCACCACATAATCGGAACATCCTACTCGCGATTGAGCCTGGTGGCCACGCACGGTGATCGTAAACCAATCCTAGACAAGGCCTAAAAACCAACACGAAGTTGATCCCCGGAACATCCTGTCTAGGGCTAGCATACTACACCCTACGTGCCACTGGATCCTTCAACCCTTTGTAAGGCCTAACTATGCAGATATTAAACTAATCCTTGAAGAACAAGGAGCAACCATAACGGATCGGATCTACTAAATAACGATCAAGCGGGGTGCCGCCCCTACACCTAAGATAGGTGTAAGGGCGGCTAGATGTCTAAGGGTTGCACGACGACAGCATATGATACGATGAACAATGCTAACCCTAACACATCTAAGATAACTACGTTGCTCGCCATCAAAAAGGCTTCAGTACGAGCAACGCATGAACAACGAATAAGCTTGTACTGCCTAGATCGCAAGATGCGATCTAGGCAGCATGATGCTTACCCGGAAGAAACCCTCGAGACAAGGGAGTTGGCGATGCGCCTAGATTGGTTTGTGGTGAACGTGATTGTTGTTTATTTCATAAACCCTAGATACATATTTATAGTCCGTAGACTTTCTAACGTGGGAATAATCCCAACCGGGCACGAGCCAAACTCTAACTAATCGATACGTATCCTACTATATTACAGATACACAGGCAAACTAGCCCAAACTTTGCATATAAGGCCGATTCACGTATATTCTTCCATGTATATTCTTCAAGCCCATCTTGATCGCGGCCCACCTCTGATCCGGTTAAATTCTGGTGATAACATGGTTTCACTCAATAGCATCAATAACAAGGAGTAATCAATACCGGGAGAGTTTCCCCTATGAAATAATCAAGATTCAACCCTAGATGTTACAGCGGTGACGAGGTGCAACGGTGGAGATAACGGTGACGGTGGTGGAGATGATGGTGATGATGATCCCAATGAAGTCCAGCTCGATGACGGTGACGATGGCGTCGATTTCCCCCTCCGGGAGGGAATTTCCCCGGCGGATTTCAGCCTGCCGGAGAGCTCTTTTCTCTCTGGTGTTTTCCGCCCCGCAGAGGCGGCTGTGTCTCCTCGCGATTCTTCCCCGTACCTTAGGTTTTCGGGTAGATGAAGTACGCGAAAGAGAGGCGGCTGAGTGGGGCTGTGGGCCCCCTCCCCACAAGGCGGCGCGGTTAGGGTGGAGCCCGCGCCGGCCTATGGGGGGCCCATGGCGGCCCTCCTCGGCCCCTCCTTTTGGCTGGCTCCTTCTTCTGGAGAAATAAGACCTTCGGTGTAATTTCCGTCAGTTGTTGATCTTCAGAAATATTGCATTCTGACGGTGCTTTTTCCAGCAGAATCCTGACTCCGGTGAGTGATTCTCCAATAATCATGAAACATGCAAAATAGGTGAAATAACATAAGTATCATCTCTAAATATGAAATATATCAATGAATAACAGTAAATTATGATATAAAATAGTGATGCAAAATGGACGTATCAACTCCCCCCAAGCTTAGACTTCGCTTGTCCCCAAGCGAAACAGAACTCAGTAAACAAGACCACATGTTTATGGAGTGAAGAGTCGATAAATAAAATACGGACAAGAAGTATCACATTAATTCACACAAGACATTCTAGTGAACAACTTCCTCATATAATTCAACTTGAAACAAGTAGAAGGAAATCACAAATAAAGGTGCATATGAAATCATAGTTGGTGATGGCAAACTTCGTTCTTGGTCAAAGAACAATTAACAGATTGCACTTATCTGTCGAGAAGCGCTCTTATATTAAAGCTTATACGGCAAAACTTTCATACTCAATCATAATAATCTATACCTACTGATAAAGGAAGGAAGGTTTCTCCCCATTTTTTTCGTCCGTTTTTAAATTCCCCAGTTTTTCTGTTGGAATTACAATGACTGCCACCGCTTAAGTTAAAAAACGGTTCGTCACCTCTCTGTCTGCCAACTTGGCTCGAGCGCTTGTTCGTACATCCGGTGCTTCGTTTCTACCAGACCGTGATTGTAATTTGTAAGGCCTGGCCCAACACGCCACGGCCGAATGAAGCCCGGACAGCTACCTCAATGCATTCGCTAAAAAAAAGACAGCGTCGATGCAGATCATCCAAAGGCCGTAACCCATGAGACAATGAGAACCCTAAAAATATCTGATCAAATCCGTCGGCTGAACTCGCCGTGGAAGCTTGAGGTGGCGACGACAGCGCCTGACGCGGGCAATCTAGAGAGGACGAGAGAGACCGGGAAGTGGGGCAGAAGAACCAGCTGCTCAACAAGATGAAGATGGAGAGTTCGGGTTGGCCGGAGGAATTGCGTGGGCGACGCCCAGCGGCCCGGGTGGGCAAATAACACGGACATGGCGAGGAGGCTCGGGAACGCGCGGGTGCTTGAGGAAAGCTTCTCCAGCATCAGGAGTACCCGTGGGGGAGGACCGAGACAAGGGAGTTGATGAGATCGACGCGACGACAACGAACAACCGGAGTCGGGGAAGACGAGCACGGCGCCATTGCTACAAACCATAAGAGGATGCGAAAATAGGGAAAATTGGAGAGCTCGACGAGGAGATTTTGTATAGATCGATTAGAGATCATGGGATAGAGCACCACGGCCGAATTTGGTGTAATCCGCGGATGGCGCGGATGATTCCAGAGGATGAATTCGGTGGACACAGTCCATGAATCGCAGAACAGATTGGTCTCTTGAATGCTTCGTGGCGTGGCGAATAACTTCAGTATCACTTCGAGGGGGGAGTCAACGAAACGGCTGGAGCGCCATGGCCTGGCTATTGCTGTGCTGCGCTTGAGAGTGTGCTTCTTCATCAGGGAAGAAGGAAAGGAGAGCGGCGGCTGCTGGCCTGGGTTGCAGACTTGCAGGTGGGCAGCTTACCTCTGGTCCAGGTAAGGCTGGTTCCTTTTTTATTTAGTTTTCATGTTTTTCCAATCAACATAGGGACAAAAGGAATGGGGAGATGTCGTGTAAGCATCTCTATTTCAGTTCGGGAAATTCATGAAGATTTAAAATTATCTTTAACCATCCAGCATAAAACTTTGGTCCAACAAAAACACGTGTCGTACCAAATTTAGTGAATTTTTTCTTACTTCCCAGACCTTATTTCCACTCTACCTCTTCTTGTGTGAATCATACATAGCTAGGGTTCTGAGTTCTGACATATGAGGCGCCGCCGCCTAGCACCACAAACTTCTGCGCTGCGCATAAGAAGTCATATTCCTTTTTCTTCGGGGAACCGTCAGGAGGACAAGAGGGGCATGTTTGCTCCTCCTCCATCGCTAGAGTCACCACAAGGTGATGACCATGACGATCCAAGGTTAACGAAGATCCATCAGCAAACCGCGTGGGGAGTATCTACTTGAGTCGCTATCATGGTGGCGGCGCTCATGGAGGTTATAGGCTTTGGACGGTAGACGACCGTCACCAGTGGTGCAACGGCGACCAATAACAAGGTATGTACGCAGATTTTTTTCCCATCCCGTTGCAATGCATGGGCACGTGTGCTAGTCTCCTCATAATCATTGATAACTTTCAAAGCTATATTCATTCGGATAAAACTTGTACTAAACAAGGAAGAATAAAAGGCATGATTAAATAGATCACAATATAAATGGTTGGATCACAACAACTCAATTGCTTGCTTATGATAGAGGTAAATAGGTTTACTGACTCAACATAAAGCAAAAGATAGGCCCTTCGCAGAGGGAAGCAGGGATTAAATCATGTGCTAGAGCTTTTTAAGTTTTGAAATCATATAAAGAGCATAAAAGTAAAGTTTGAGAGGTGTTTGTTGTTGTCAACGAATGGTAGTGGGTACTCTAACCCCCTTGTCAAACAGACTTTCAAAGAGCGGCTCCCATGAAGGACGTTATCTCTACCAGCAAGGTAGATCATCCCTCTTCTCTTTTGTTTACACATGTACTTTAGTTTATTTAAGGATGACACTCCTCCCAACCTTTGCTTTCACAAGCCATGGCTAACCGAATCCTCGGGTGCCTTCCAACATTTCACATACCATGGAGGAGTGTCTATTACAAAATTAAGTTGCTTACTGATGAATCAGAAAAAAAACATGTGAAGAGAATTATTAATGAAAGTTAATTAATTGGGGCTAGGAACCCCGTTGCCAGCTCTTTTTGCAAAATTATTGGATAAGTGGATGAAGCCACTAGTCCATTAGTGAAAGTCTGCCCAACAAGACTGAAAGATAAAACACCACATACTTCCTCATGAGCTATAAAACATTGACACAAATAAGAGATAATAACTTTTGAATTGTTTTAAAGGTAGCACATGAAATATTTACTTGGAGTGGCGCAAAATACCACATAATAGGTAGTTATGGTGGACACTCATGGCATGGGTTTGGTTTAAGGTTTTGGATGCACGAGAAGCATTCCCTCTCAGTACAGGTCTTTGGCTAGCAAGGTTGATTAGCAAGCATAAGAGTTGAGGGAAACAAACAAATATACATGTGATAGAAACAATCATGCATCTTACTTGTAAGCACAAACAATTTTAACTTCAGAATACTAAGCTCATTAGCTATCAAGAAAGAAAGATAATGAAATAACATATCTACATGTATTTCCTCTTTTCTACTTAAACTCAAAGTGTTGTTTCTATTGACTAATGCTAAGTTTGCCAAAACCAAATAGATTTACTCAATGCTCCCAAAGTGATACCAATACTAACAACAAGATCAATCATATAATAGAGATTGCAAACTAAAATAAGGTGTGCAAAAAGTAAATGATAAAACTTCTCATTAATATTCCATAACGATAACTCACACCAAGGGATACATAGATAACCAACTAAAAGAGAGATACTTCCACACTGCAAACCATCTTATATGAATACTTCCCTACTCATGATATGACACTACTTGGTAGTAAAAAGGTAAAAGATAGTGATGATGTGATACCGCGGCACTCCCCCAAGCTTGGAAGAAACCAAGGGGGTGCCAATACCAATGATGAATTACTCCTTCGGCGGTGGTGGTGAATTCTTCCCGTCATCAGACTTCCAAGGAAGAGGCTCTCCATCAACAAACGACATCTTGGTCTCAGGAATCCTGAAACTAGCAGCATAGCTTATGTGTTTAAACCTGTTTTCATACTCACAGTTTTGATTATGAACATCATAGAGTTGAGCTTGGAGTTTGTTGGTAGTGTCATGAAGCGAGAGGATATCGTCCCACAGCTTTGCAGTCTCCTTCTTGTGTCCATCAATAAGTTCAGACACAATTTTGTGGAAGATGTCCACTTCACGCTCAGCCATCTTCTTATAGTTGAAGACCTCATGTTCTAATTTCTCCATCTTGTCATCCAAACTTCCTTCTACTTTAGGACCCCGGACATCTTCAATCTGCAACTCTCCATCTACGAGCAGCAACTCCTTGGGGTGCATCTTCAGCTCATTCATGTGCGGGTTGACGACATCCTCAAAGAAGCTATCCTTCGGAGTTCCCGACGAAGACATGCTGGCTCTAGATCCGAAGCAGATCCTGGCAGAAAACAGCTCGAAACAAAACACGACGAGAGAACAATATACGGACCTCCAGGGGTCCGGGAGATTATATAGCAAAAAATTTCACGACAGAAGGAAAGTACCAGGTCGAAAACGAGTGGAAGAGGGACTCCGAGGGGCCGTCACCATAGGGCGGCGCGGCCAGGATGGGCCCGCGCTGGCCTATGGGGGCACGCCCTCGTGCGTCTCCTCCTCTCCGTTTCGATCTCGTAATTTTTCATATTTTTCGAAAATAGCAAAAATATTGTTCGGAAAGTTAAACGCGGACTTTTTATTACCAGAACTGTTACTTATTCAAAGTCGAACTCTGCAGAACTGTCAATCTGACCTTTGATGAAGGCTTCCGGAGTCACCACTCGAATAACATCAACATCTTCATTATAAGAATCTCCAGAAATATAGTGCTTGAGCCTTTGTCCATTCACTACTTGTGTGGCATCACCTTTCAGAGAACCAATCCTAATTGCCCATGAACGATACACCTCCACAATGACATATGGTCCTTCCCATTTTGAGAGCAATTTCCCTGCAAAAAAATCTGAGACGAGACCGATACAATAGGACTTTATCCCCAACATTAAATTCTCTTTTGATAATTCTTCTATCGTGCCATTTCTTAACTTTCTCCTTAAAAAGTTTAGCATTTTCATAAGCTTCACTTCTCCATTCATCTAGAGAACTCAATTGTAGCAATCTTTTCTTACCGGCAAGTTTAGGATCTTTATTTAGTTCTCTCACAGCCCAATAAGCTTTGTGCTCTAGTTCTAAAGGTAAATGACAAGCTTTCCCATAAACCATTTTATAAGGTGACATCCCCATAGGATTCTTATAAGCAGTTCTATAAGCCCATAGTGCTTCCTTCAATTTACTAGCCCAGTTCTTTCTAGATTTATTAACAGTCTTTTGCAAGATAGATTTAATCTCTCTATTTGATAATTCTACTTGCCCACTAGTTTGAGGATGATAAGCGGAAGCAATCCTATGATTAATACCATATTTAGCAAGAGTTTTTCTAAAACCACCATGAATAAAATGAGAACCTCCATCAGTCATAAGATATCTAGGAACTCCAAATCTAGGAAAAATAATATCTAAAAGCATTCTTAAAGAGGTCTCACCATTAGCACTTTTTGTGGGTATGGCTTCCACCCATTTAGTAACATAATCAACAGCGACAAGTATATGAGTGTTACCTTCTGAAGAAGGGAAAGGTCCCATGAAGTCAAACCCCCAACAATCGAATGGTTCAATAACAAGAGTATAATTCATAGGCATTTCATTGCGTCTGGAGATATTACCAACTCTTTGACATTCATCACAAGATAAGATAAACTTCCTTGCATCTTTAAAGAGAGTTGGCCAATAGAAACCTGATTGTAGAACCTTTTGCGCGGTTCTATCTCCGGCGTGATGTCCTCCATAAACACTACCATGACACTTACTCAATATCTCTTGTTGTTCATATTCGGGAACACATCTTCACATAATACCATCCACTCCTTCTTTATATAGGTGTGGGTCATCCCAAAAATAATGCCTCAAGTCATAAAAGAATTCCCTCCTTTGCTGAGCTGAAAAGGTCGGAGGCAAGTACTTGGAAACAATAAAGTTAGCATAATCAGCATACCAAGGACTATCTCGTGAGCTCACCTTTATTACATCCAATTGTTCATTTGGAAAACTATCATTAACAGGAACAGGATCATAAGCAATATTTTCCAATCTAGATAAGTTATCAGCAACAGGATTATCAGCACCTTTCCTATCTATAATATGTAAATCAAATTCTTGCAAAAGAAGCACCCATCTAATAAGCCTTGGCTTAGCATCTTTCTTTTCCATAAGGTATCTAATTGCAGCATGATCAGTATGAATCGTAACTTTTGAATCAACAATATAAGATCTAAACTTATCACAAGCAAAAACTACAGCTAATAATTCTTTTTCAGTTGTAGCATAATTTCTCTGAGCAGCATCAAGAGTTTTACTAGCATAATGAATAACATTCAGTTTTTTATCTACTCGCTGTCCAAGGACAACACCTACAGCAAAATCACTAGCATCACACATAATTTCAAAAGGTAAGTTCCAATCAGGAGGTTCAACTACAGGAGCAGTTGTTAAGGCTTTCTTTAGAGTTTCAAAAGCTTCCTTACAATCATCATCAAAAACAAAAGGTACCTCTTTTTGAAGAAGATTAGTAAGAGGCTTTGAAATCTTAGAGAAATCTTTAATAAATCTCCTATAAAACCTAGCATGACCAAGAACACTACGAATACCTTTAATATCCCTCAGATAGGGCATCTTCTCAATTGCTTCAACTTTAGCTCTATCAACTTCAATACCTCTCTCAGAAATTTTATGTCCCAATACAATTCCTTCGTTAACCATAAAGTGGCATTTCTCCCAATTAAGAACAAGGTTAGTTTCTTCACATCTCTGCAAAACTTTATCAAGGTTTCGCAAACAACTATCAAAAGAATTCCCATAGACAGAAAAATCATCCATGAATACCTCTACAATCTTTTCACAAAAGCCATGAAAAATAGCAGACATGCATCTTTGAAAAGTAGCAGGAGCATTACATAAACCAAAAGGCATACGCCTATAAGCATAAGTTCCATAGGGACAAGTGAAAGTGGTTTTCTCTTGATCTTTAGTTTTAACAACAATTTGTGAAAACCCAGAATAACCATCAAGAAAGCAAAAATGAGTGTTTTTAGACAACCTTTCTAACATTTGATCAATAAAAGGTAAAGGGTAATGATCTTTCTTAGTAACTTTATTAACTTTTCGATAATCAATGCACATTCTATACCCTACAACTACTCTTTGAGGGATGAGCTCATCATTATCATTAGGCACAACAGTTATTCCTCCTTTCTTAGGAACACAATGCACAGGACTAACCCATCTACTATCAGCTATAGGATATATAATACCAGCTTCAAGAAGTTTTAATACCTCATTCCTTACCACATCCTTCATCTTAGGAATTAGACGACGCTGATGTTCAACAACAGGCTTTGCATCATCTTCCATATTGATGGATGTTGGCAAATAGAGGGAGAAATCCCCTTCAAATCATCAAGAGTGTAGCCAATAGCTCCTCAGTGTTTCTTCAATATTTCCAATAACCTTTCTTCCTCAAAATCTGAAAGCTTAGAACTAATAATAACAGGATATATTTTCTTATCATCACTATGAGCATACTTAAGATTATCAGGCAACGGTTTTAAATCAAAAACAGGATCTTCCTTTGGTGGTGGTGTTGTACCTAGATCTTCAACCGGCAAGTCATGTTTAAGAATAGGTTGACGAAGGAAAATTTCATCAAGCTCATTCCTTTCTTCCCTAAAGACTTCGCTCTCATGATCCTCCAAATGTTGCTGCAAAGGATTGTTAGGAGCAAGAGCAATAGATGCAAGCTGTTCAACTCTAAAATCATTATTAGGCAATTCAGCTTTATAAGGAACTTTGGCAAATTTAGAGAAATTAAACTCATAAGATTCACCAGCAAATTTAGTCACAATTTTCTCTTTCTTCCAATCTATAATAGCTCCACAAGTATTTAGAAAAGGTCTACCAAAAATAATAGGACAAGTCTTACTAGCAGCAGAACCAAGTACCAAAAAGTCAGCAGCATATTTAATCTTACCACATAGAACTTCCGTATCTCGAACAATACCAATAGGAGAGATAGTTTCTCTATTAGCTAGCCGAATAACCACATCAATATCTTCAAGTTCACAAGAACCAATTTCATGCATGATTTCCGTGTAAAGCTCATAAGGAATGGCAATAATACTTGCACCAATGTCGCATAAACCGTAATAACAATGATAACCAATTCTAATACAGAACATAGGAACACTGGCTTTCCTAGACTTATTAGGATGCGAAACAATATTAGAAGCATCTTCACAGAAAATGATATGACCATCTTCTACATTTTCAGTCACAAGATCTTTAACTATTGCAATAGCAGGTTCAACCTTTATTTTCTCTTCAGGTTCTATAGGTTTCTTTGCACTTTTATTAACCGCACTAGTTATAACAGAATACTCCTTCATTTTAGCAGGAAAAGGAGTTTTTTCAATATAAGCTTCAGGAAGAATATGATCAACAGTTTTAATTTCAACACATTTATCTATAGCTGAATCAGTTTTATCTTTGTAAGGTTCATGATACTTATCAAAATTCTTCCTAGGCAATTCAAAATGAGAGACAAAAGCTTTATAAAAATTTGCAACAACCTGAGAGTCAAGACCATAAGTAGCACTCATATTACGAAATTTATCAGTATCCATAAAAGTTTCAATGCATTCATAATCATAATTTATACCTGACTCTCTATCTTTGTCGTTCTCCCATCCTTCAGTATTCTCCTGAATCCGATCAAGAAGGTCCCATTTAAACTCTTCTTTGTTGCGTGTAAATGATCCAGAACAAGTAGTATCCAGCAAGGTTTTATCTTGAAAAGAAAGTCTTGCATATAAATTATCAATAATGATATTACCAGGAAGCTCATGAATGGGGCATTTGAGCATTGAAGACTTCAATCTCCCCCATGCTTGGGCAATACTCTCTCCATCCTGAGGCCAGAAATTATATATGCGGTTCCGGTCTTTGTGAATTTCACTTAGAGGATAGAATTTAGAATAAAATAGAGGCACAATATCCTTCCAATCAAGAGAATCCCCATTCTTCAGCAATTTATACCAATGCGCCGCTTTACCAGACAGCGATATAGAGAATAGTTTCTTCCTAACTTCATCCATAGAAATACCTGCACACTTGAATAACCCGCATAATTCATGTAAAAACAGTAAATGATCTCCAGGATGGACAGTTCCATCCCCTTCATAGCGGTTATCTACAACACGTTCAATAATTTTCATAGGTATTTTGTATGGAACCTCTTTCTCACCTGGCGCCTCATCCACTACCTTTGCAGTAGTAGTAGATTTTCCAAATAGGAATTCAAGAGAAGACCTCTCCATATTGAATTATAGCAGCAGGCAGAAGTAAAATCAGCACGTACAGTAAAAGTTTCCCTTACCAATTCCACTTACCAATAGCGCTTCACTCCCCGGCAACGGCGCCAGAAAATAGTCTTGATGACCCACAAGTATAGTGGGTGTATCGTAGTACTTTCGATAAATAAGAGTGTCGAACCCAACGAGGAGCAGAAGGTGTTGACAAGCAGTTTCGATGAAGGATTTACTGTAAATGCTCACAGACGAGTATTCAGGGGGTTTTGATATAGCAGATAAATAAAGTACAAGTAAATAAAATGCGAGAGTAATAGTTGCAGCAAGTGGCCCAATCCTTTTTAGCACAAAGGACAAGCCAGTTTGTTTACTTATGATGACCAAACGTTCTTGAGGACACACGGGAATTTAGTCTAGTGCTTTCGCTTCATATAGTTGATTAATCTTCATTGTTTTGATAAGTGTTGTGTGGGTGAACCTATGCTAATGCATAGCCCTTCCTAGGACTAATACATACTTGTGATTATACCCCTTGCAAGCATCCGCAAATACAAGAAAGTAATTAAGATAAATCTAACCATAGCCTTAAACTCTGAGATCCTACTATCCCTCCTGCATCGATATACCAACGGGGGTTCAGGTTGTTGTCACTCCGGCAACCCCAGAATTAGTAAACGAATACAAGATGCATTTCCCTAGGCCCATAAAGGTGAAGTATCATGTAGTCGACGTTCACATGACACCACTAGAAGAATAACACCACAACTTAAATATCAAACCATTAAATATTACTCAACATAGTTCACTACTAACATTTAGACTTCACCCATGTCCTCAAGAACTAAACGAACTACTCACGAGACATCATATGGAACATGATCAGAGGTGATATGATGATGAATAACAATCTGAACATAAACCTTGGTTCAATGGTTTCACTCAATAGCATCAATAACAAGGAGTAATCAATACCGGGAGAGTTTCCCCTATGAAATAATCAAGATTCAACCCTAGATGTTACAGCGGTGACGAGGTGCAGCGGTGGAGATGACGGTGACGGTGGTGGAGATGATGGTGATGATGATCCCAATGAAGTCCAGCTCGATGACGGTGACGATGGCGTCGATTTCCCCCTCCGGGAGGGAATTTCCCCGGTGGATTTCAGCCTGCCGGAGAGCTCTTTTCTCTCTGGTGTTTTCCGCCCCGCAGAGGCGGCTGTGTCTCCTCGCAATTCTTCCCCGTACCTTAGGTTTTCGGGTAGATGAAGTACGCGAAAGAGAGGCGGCCGAGGGGGGCTGTGGGCCCCCTCCCCACAAGGCGGCGCGGTCAGGGTGGAGCCCGCGCCGGCCTATGGGGGGCCCATGGGGGCCCTCCTCGGCCCCTCCTTTTGGCTGGCTCCTTCTTCTGAAGAAATAAGACCTTCGGTAAAATTTCCGTCAGTTGTTGATCTTCAGAAATATTGCATTCTGACGGTGCTTTTTTCCAGCAGAATCCTGACTCCGGTGAGTGATTCTCCAATAATCATGAAACATGCAAAATAGGTGAAATAATATAAGTATCATCTCTAAATATGAAATATATCAATGAATAACAGTAAATTATGATATAAAATAGTGATGCATAATGGACGTATCACTTAGCGCTACGCTGATGAGGACCCCACGGTCGACTCGGTCGACGAGTACGGCCAGCGGCGCAATCGCCGCCCCGCTCGCTCCGAGGGTCGTCGTTATGACTACCGCTTCGGCTCTCGCCTTGGCAATGGAAAACGCCGCAGCGACAGTGGCACCCACTCCGAGTTTGTCACAAACACCAACTACAGGCATCGCGACCCGAAGTACTCTCGCCGCGACAACTGCGGCCCGCGGGAGGATCGTCCGCCAGGCAAGCGCTTCGATGCGCACAACCTTCTCGATACTCCGTGCATCTACCACCAAAGAGGGCAAGCCCTCGACGCACACCACCGGGAACTGCTTCTCCCTTAAGAAGATTGAGAAGGCCCGCCGCTCCAAGGAGAACGACGGTGGGGACCAGAACAAGGACCACCACAAGGACTAGGACAAGCCCAAGGAAGATGGCTTCGGGCGCAGTGTTGGGTCCCTCCACACCTTCACCGGGGTCAGTGACCGCCGCGACAAGGTCCTTACTCGTGCGGTGGCTATCAATGCATTTGTCGCAGACGTTCCACGCTGGCTTAACTGGTCTGAGCAAAGCATCACCTGGAGTTGTGACAACCACGCTCCGCGCATCGAATACCTAGGGCGAGTCGCCTTGATCGTCAAGCCCAAGGTCGCTGACTACTGGCTCTCCAAGACCCTGATGGATGGGGGAAGCTCCATCAACATCATGTACTATGACATGTATTGATACGTCTCCGACGTATCGATAATTTCTTATGTTCCATGCCACATTATTGATGATATCTACATGTTTTATGCATACTTTATGTCATATTTATGCATTTTCCGGCACTAACCTATTAACGAGATGCCGAAGAGCCAGTTGTTGTTTTCTGCTGTTTTTGGTTTCAGAAATCCTAGTAAGGAAATATTCTCGGAATTGGACGAAATCAACGCCCAGGGGCCTATTTTTCCACGAAGCTTCCAGAAGACCGGATGACTTACGAAGTGGGGCCACGAGGTGGCGCCACACAAGGGCGGCGCGGCCCAAGCCTTGGCCGCGCCGGCCTGTTGTGGGGGCCCTTGTGTGGCCCCCTGACCTGCCCTTCCGCCTACATATAGTCTTCGTCGCGAAACCCCCAGTACCGAGAGCCACGATACGGAAAACCTTACTGAGACGCCGCCGCCGCCAATCCCATCTCGGGGGATTCAGGAGATCGCCTCCGGCACCCTGCCGGAGAGGGGAATCATCTCCCGGAGGACTCTTCACCGCCATGATCGCCTCCGGAGTGATGAGTGAGTAGTTCACCCCTGGACTATGGGTCCATAGCAGTAGCTAGATGGTCGTCTTCTCCTTATGTGCTTCATTGTCGGATCTTGTGAGCTGCCTAACATGATCAAGATCATCTATCTGTAATGTTATATGTTGTGTTTGTCGGGATCCGATGGATATAGAATACTATGTTATGTTGATTATCAATCTATTACCTATGTGTTGTTTATGATCTTGCATGCTCTCCGTTATTAGTAGAGGCTCTGGCCAAGTTTTTACTCTTAACTCCAAGAGGGAGTATTTATGCTCGATAGTGGGTTCATGCCTCCATTAAATGCAGGACAGTGACGAGAAAGTTCTAAGGTTGTGGATGTGCTGTTGCCACTAGGGATAAAACATTGATGCTATGTCCGAGGATGTAGTTATTGATTACATTACGCACCATACTTAATGCAATTGTCTGTTGTTTGCAACTTAATACTGGAAGGGGTTCGGATGATAACCTGAAGGTGGACTTTTTAGGCATAGATGCATGCTGGATAGCGGTCTATGTACTTTGTCATAATTCCCAATTAAATCTCACTATACTCATCATATCATGTATGTTCATGGTCATGCCCTCTCTATTTGTCAATTGCCCGACTGTAATTTGTTCACCCAACATGCTATTTATCTTATGGGAGAGACACCTCTAGTGAACTGTGGACCCCGGTCCTATTCTTTTACATTGAATACAATCTGCTGCAATACTTGTTTTACTGTTCTTCGCAAACAATCATCTTCCACACAATACGGTTAATCCTTTGTTTATAGCAAGCCGGTGAGATTGACAACCTCACTGTTTTGTTGGGGCAAAGTACTTTGGTTGTGTTGTGCAGGTTCCACGTTGGCGCCGGAATCCCCGGTGTTGCGCCGCACTACATCCCGCCGCCATCAACCTTCAACGTGCTTCTTGGCTCCTACTGGTTCGATAAACCTTGGTTTCTTACTGAGGGAAAACTTGCTGCTGTGCGCATCATACCTTCCTCTTGGGGTTCCCAACGAACGTGTGTCTCATGCGCATCAAGACTGTTTTCTGGCGCCGTTGCCGGGGAGATCAAGACACGCTGCAAGGGGAGTCTCCACAATCCAATCTCTTTACTTTGTTTTTGTCTTGCTTTATTTTATTTACTTTTTTGTTTGCTGCACTTAAACAAAACACAAAAAAATTAGTTGCTAGTTTTACTTTATTTACTGCCTTGTTCTCTATATCAAAAACACAAAAAAATTAGTTACTTGCATTTTACTTTTGCTACCATGTCTAGTTCTGCACCTGTTACTTCTTCACCTGAGGAATTAGTCTTCACTTTTAAACAAGGGGATGAGGAGAGTTTTAAAGATGCTTGGTCCAGAATTTTTACTTCTTATCGTAAAGCTGAACCTCAAATGACTCTAAGTTTGCTCCTTAGTAATTTTTATTTTGGTCTTATGATTCGCTATAGATATGCCTTGGATGCTGTAGTGGGAGGAGATTTCCTTCATTGCAATGGGGATCAAGCTTTTAATGCCATAAAGAAGTTGGTTGCATCACATAGCTAATAACTTTGATTCAGCCCTTATTAGCATTTATAATAGATTAAACACTCTTGAGACAAGTGCATCTCGCTTGAATGAAAATTATAGATATGTTCGTAACCGTCTTGATCAAGTTTTAGTGAACTCTAAACCTTCATTATGGGATCCTACTATTAAAATTGTTATCGGTGACCAAACTCTTCATGCCAATTGTGATATTATGTCTGAATTTTGCCTAATGCCTAAGAGTATTCATGAATCTTTGAAACTTTGGGGATTCGTTGAAGGGGGAGAAGGAATAACTCTTATTGATAACTCTGTTATAATTCCTAAAGGAATAGCTGCGGGTGTGCATACAACCGTTCTTGGGAGAACAATATCCATTGATTATCTTGTTATTAAATGTGCAGGAACAGGACAAATCACACTCGGAAGATCCCTGCTGAAACTATTGGGAGCAGTCATAGATATGGGAGAAGGCACCCTAAAATTCACCTCTACACCCGGGGGTAGACATATATTCCCTAAATCAAAGAGTAAGAAAAAGAACAAGAAAGGTAAAGGTAAATCCCAAGGTAATGTTGATACTGCATCTCTTGATAATACTTGATACACACTTTCTGCGCCTAGCTGAAAGGCGTTAAAGAAAAGCGCTTATGGGAGACAACCCATGATTTTACTACAGTATTTTGTTTTATATTTGAGTCTTGGAAGTTGTTTACTACTGTAGCAACCTCTCCTTATCTTAGTTTTGTGCATTGTTGTGCCAAGTAAAGTCGTTGATAGTAAGGTTCATACTAGATTTGGATTACTGCGCATAAACAGATTTCTTTGCTGTCACGAATCTGGGCCTAATTCTCTGTAGGTAACCCAGAAAATTATGCCAATTTACGTGAGTGATCCTCAGATATGTATGCAACTTTCATTCAATTTGGGCATTTTCATCTGAGCAAGTCTGGTGCCACTTTAAAATTCGTCTTTACGAACTGTTCTGTTTTGACAGATTCTGCCTTTTATTTCGCATTGCCTCTTTTGCTATGTTGGATGAATTTCTTTGTTCCATTAATGTCCAGTAGCTTTGTGAAATGTCCAGAAGTGTTAAGAATGATTATGTCACCTCTGAACATGTAAATTTTTATTATGCACTAACCCTCTAATGAGTTGTTTCGAGTTTGGTGTGGAGGAAGTTTTCAAGGATCAAGAGAGGGAGATGATATAATATGATCAAGGAGAGTGAAAGCTCTAAGCTTGGGGATGCCCCGGTGGTTCACCCCTGCATATTTTAAGAATACTCAAGCGTCTAAGCTTGGGGATGCCCAGGGCATCCCCTTCTTCATCGACAACATTATCAGGTTCCTCCCCTGAAACTATATTTTTATTCCATCACATCTTATGTGCTTTGCTTGGAGCGTCGGTTTGTTTTTGTTTTTGTTTTTGTTTGAATAAAATGGATCCTAGCATTCATTGTGTGGGAGAGAGACACGCTCCGCTGTTGCATATGGACAAATATGTCCTTAGGCTTTACTCATAGTATTCATGGCGAAGGTTGAATCTTCTTCGTTAAATTGTTATATGGTTGGAATCGGGAAATGCTACATGTAGTAATTCTAAAATGTCTTGAATAATTTGATACTTGGCAATTGTTGTGCTCATGTTTAAGCTCTTGCATCATATACTTTGCACCTATTAATGAAGAAATACATAGAGCTTGCTAAAATTTGGTTTGCATAATTGGTCTCTCTAAAGTCTAGATAATTTCTAGTATTGAGTTTTGAACAACAAGGAAGACGGTGTAGAGTCTTATAATGTTTACAATATGTCTTTTATGTAAGTTTTGCTGCACCGGTTCATCCTTGTGTTTGTTTCAAATAACCTTGCTAGCCTAAACCTTGTATCGAGAGGGAATACTTCTCATGCATCCAAATCCTTGAGCCAACCACTATGCCATTTGTGTCCACCATACCTACCTACTACATGGTATTTCTCCGCCATTCCAAAGTAAATTGCTTGAGTGTGATGCGTGTAGTTGACACGTCCGTTGGGAACCCCAAGAGGAAGGTGTGATGCGCACAGCGGCAAGTTTCCCTCAGTAAGAAACCAAGGTTTAATCGAACCAGTAGGAGTCAAGAAGCACGTTGAAGGTTGATGGCGGCGGGATGTAGTGCGGCGCAACACCAGAGATTCCGGCGCCAACGTGGAACCTGCACAACACAACCAAAGTACTTTGCCCCAACGAAACAGTGAGGTTGTCAATCTCACCGGCTTGCTGTAACAAAGGATTAACCGTATTGTGTGGAAAATGATTGTTTGCAGAAAACAGTAGAACAAGTATTGCTGTAGATTGTATGCGATGTAAAGAATAGGACCGGGGTCCACAGTTCACTAGAGGTGTCTCTCCCATAAGATAAACAGCATGTTGGGTGAACAAATTACAGTTGGGCAATTTACAAATAAAGAGGGCATGACCATGCACATACATATTATGATGAGTATAGTGAGATTTAATTGGGCATTACGACAAAGTACATAGACCGCTATCCAGCATGCATCTATGCCTAAAAAGTCCACCTTCAGGTTATCATCCGAACCCCCTCCAGTATTAAGTTGAAAACAATAGATAATTGCATTAAGTATTGCGCGTAATGTAATCAGTAACTACATCCTCGAACATAGCACCAATGTTTTATCCCTAGTGGCAACAGCACATCCATGATCTTAGAGATTTCTGTCACTTCCCCAGATTCACGGAGACATGAACCCACTATCGAGCATAAATACTCCCTCTTGGAGTTACAAGCATCGACTTGGCCAGAGCATCTACTAGTAACGGAGAGCATGCAAGATCATAAACAACACATAGATATAAATTGATAATCAACATAACAAGTATTCTCTATTCATCGGATCCCAACAAACGCAACATATAGAATTACAGATAGATGATCTTGATCATGTTAGGCAGCTCACAAGACCCGACAATTAAGCACAATGGGGAGAAGACAACCATCTAGCTACTGCTATGGACCCATAGTCCAGGGGTGAACTACTCACTCATCACTCCGGAGGCGACCATGGCGGCGTAGAGTCCTCCGGGAGATGAATCCCCTCTCTGGCAGGGTGCCGGAGGAGATCTCCAGAATCCCCCGAGATGGGATTGGCGGCGGCGGCGTCTCAGTAAGGTTTTCCGTATCGTGGCTCTCGGTCCTGGGGGTTTCGCGACGGAGGCTTTAAGTAGGCGGAAGGGCAGGTCAGGGGGCCACACGAGGGGCCCACACTACAGGCCGGCGCGGCCAGGGCTTGGGCCGCGCCGCCCTGTAGTCTGGCCACCTCGTGGCCCCACTTCATCTCCTCTTCGGTCTTCTGGAAGCTTCGTGGCAAAATAGGACCCTGGGCGTTGATTTCGTCCAATTCCGAGAATATTTCTTTACTAGGATTTCTGAAACCAAAAACAGCAGAAAACAGCAACTGGCACTTCGGCATCTTGTTAATAGGTTAGTTCCAGAAAATGCACGAATATGACATAAAGTGTGCATAAAACATGTAGATATCATCAATAATGTGGCATGGAACACAAGAAATTATCGATACGTCGGAGACGTATCAGCATCCCCAAGCTTAGTTCTGCTCGTCCCGAGCAGGTAAAACGATAACAAAGGTAATTTCTGGAGTGACATGCCATCATAACCTTGATCATACTATTTGTAAACATATGTAATGAATGCAGCGATCAAAACAATGGTAATGACATGAGTAAACAAGTGAATCATAAAGCAAAGACTTTTCATGAATAGTACTTCAAGACAAGCATCAATAAGTCTTGCATAAGAGTTAACTCATAAAGCAATAAATCAAAGTAAAGGTATTGAAGCAACACAAAGGAAGATTAAGTTTCAGCGGTTGCTTTCAACTTATAACATGTATATCTCATGGATAATCGTCAACATAGAGTAATATAATAAGTGCAATATGCAAGTATGTAGGAATCAATGCACAGTTCACACAAGTGTTTGCTTCTTGAGGTGGAGAGAAATAGGTGAGCTGACTCAACATAAAAGTAAAAAGAATGGTCCTTCAAAGAGGAAAAGCATCGATTGCTATATTTGTGCTAGAGCTTTTATTTTGAAAACATGAAACAATTTTGTCAACGGTAGTAATAAAGCATATGAGTTATGTAAATTATATCTTACAAGTTGCAAGCCTCATGCATAGTATACTAATAGTGCCCGCACCTTGTCCTAATTAGCTTGGACTACCGGATCATCGCAATACACATGTTTTAACCAAGTGTCACAATGGGGTACCTCCATGCCGCCTGTACAAAGGTCTAAGGAGAAAGCTCGCATTTTGGATTTCTCGCTTTTGATTATTCTCAACTTAGACATCCATACCGGGACAACATGGACAACAGATAATGGACTCCTCTTTAATGCGTAAGCATGTGGCAACAATTATTATTCTCATATGAGATTGAGGATATATGTCCAAAACTGAAACTTCCACCATGAATCATGGCTTTAGTTAGCGGCCCAATGTTCTTCTCTAACAATATGTATGTGATGGCGTGTAACTCACACGTTCGTTGGGAACCCCAAGAGGAAGGTATGATGCGCACAGCAGCAAGTTTTCCCTCAGAAAGAAACCAAGGTTTATCGAACCAGGAGGAGCCAAGAAGCACGTTGAAGGTTGATGGCGGCGGGATGTAGTGCGGCGCAACACCAGGGATTCCGGCGCCAACGTGGAACCTGCACAACACAACCAAAGTACTTTGCCCCAACGAAACAGTGAGGTTGTCAATCTCACCGGCTTGCTGTAACAAAGGATTAACCGTATTGTGTGGAAGATGATTGTTTGCAGAAAACAGTAGAACAAGTATTGCAGTAGATTGTATTTCAGTATAGAGAATTGGACCGGGGTCCACAGTTCACTAGAGGTGTCTCTCCCATAAGATAAACAGCATGTTGGGTGAACAAATTACAGTTGGGCAATTGACAAATAAAGAGGGCATGACCATGCACATACATATTATGATGAGTATAGTGAGATTTAATTGGGCATTACGACAAAGTACATAGACCGCCATCCAGCATGCATCTATGCCTAAAAAGTCCACCTTCAGGTTATCATCCGAACCCCCTCCAGTATTAAGTTGCTAACAATAGACAATTGCATTAAGTATTGCGCGTAATGTAATTAGTGACTACATCCTTGAACATAGCACCAATGTTTTATCCCTAGTGGCAACAGCACATCCATAACCTTAGAGGTTCTTGTCACCCCTCCAGATTCACGGAGACATGAACCCACTATCGAGCATAAATACTCCCTCTTGGAGTTACTAGCATCAACTTGGCCAGAGCATCTACTAATAACGGAGAGCATGCAAGATCATAAACAACACATAGACATAACTTTGATAATCAACATAACAAGTATTCTCTATTCATCGGATCCCAACAAACGCAACATATAGAATTACAGATAGATGATCTTGATCATGTTAGGCAGCTCACAAGATCCGACAATGAAGCACAATGGGGAGAAGACAACCATCTAGCTACTGCTATGGACCCATAGTCCAGGGGTAGACTACTCACACATCACTCCGGAGGCGACCATGGCGGCGTAGAGTCCTCCGGGAGATGAATCCCCTCTCCGGCAGGGTGCCGGAGGCGATCTCCTGGATCCCCGAGATGGGATCGGCGGCGGCGGCGTCTGCGGAAGGTTTTCCGTATCGTGGCTCTCGGTACAGGGGGTTTCGCGACGGAGGCTTTAAGTAGGCGGAAGGGCAGGTCAGGAGGCGGCACGAGGGCCCCACACCACAGGGCCGCGCGGCCAAGGGGGGGGCCGCGCCGCCCTAGGGTGTGGCCCCCTCGTGGCCCCTCTTCGTCTCCTCTTCGGACTTCTGGAAGCTTCGTGGCAAAATAGGACCCTGGGCGTTGATTTCGTCCAATTCCGAGAATATTTCGTTACTAGGATTTCTGAAACCAAAAACAGCAGAAAACAACAACTGGCACTTCGGCATCTTGTTAATAGGTTAGTTCCAGAAAATGCACGAATATGACATAAAGTGTGCATAAAACATGTAGATAACATCAATAATCTGGCATGGAACATAAGAAATTATCGATACGTCGGAGACGTATCAGCATCCCCAAGCTTAGTTCTGCTCGTCCCGAGCAGGTAAAACGATAACACAGATAATTTCTGGAGTGACATGCCATCATAACCTTGATCATACTATTTGTAAAGCATATGTAGTGAATGCAGCGATCAAAACAATGTATATGACATGAGTAAACAAGTGAATCATATAGCAAAGACTTTTCATGAATAGCACTTCAAGACAAGCATCAATAAGTCTTGCATAAGAGTTAACTCATAAAGCAATAATTCAAAGTAAAGGCATTGAAGCAACATAAAGGAAGATGAAGTTTCAGCGGTTGCTTTCAACTTGTAACATGTATATCTCATGGATATTGTCAACATAGAGTAATATAATAAGTGCAATAAGCAAATATGCAGGAATCAATGCACAGTTCACACAAGTGTTTGCTTCTTGAGGTGGAGAGAAATAGGTGAACTGACTCAACATTGAAAGTAAAAGAATTTTCCTCCATAGAGGAAAAGCATCGATTGCTATATTTGCGCTAGAGCTTTGATTTTGAAAACATGAAACAATTTTGTCAACGGTAGTAATAAAGCATATGTATCATGTAAATTATATCTTATAAGTTGCAAGCCTCATGCATAGTGTACTAATAGTGCCCGCACCTTGTCCTAATTAGCTTGGACTACCGGATCATCGCAATGCACATGTTTTAACCAAGTGTCACAAAGGGGTACCTCTATGCACTTTGTACAAAGGTCTAAGGAGAAAGCTCGCATTGGATTTCTCGCTATTGATTATTCTCAACTTAGACATCCATACCGGGACAACATAGACAACAGATAATGGACTCCTCTTTTATGCATAAGCATGTAACAACAATTAATAATTTTCTCATATGAGATTGAGGATATTTGTCCAAAACTGAAACTTCCACCATGGCTCATGGCTTTAGTTAGCGGCCCAATGTTCTTCTCTAACAATATGCATGCTTAACCATAAGGTGGTAGATCTCTCTTACTTCAGACAAGACGAACATGCATAGCAACTCACATGAAATTCAACAAAGAATAGTTGATGGCGTCCCCAGTGAACATGGTTATCGCACAACAAGCAACTTAATAAGAGATAAAGTGCATAATTACATATTCAATACCACAATAGTTTTTAAGCTATTTGTCCCATGAGCTATATATTGCAAAGGTGAATGATGGAATTTTAAAGGTAGCACTCAAGCAATTTACTTTGGAATGGCGGAAAATACCATGTAGTAGGTAGGTATGGTGGACACAAATGGCATAGTGGTTGGCTCAAGTATTTTGGATGCATGAGAAGTGTTCCCTCTCGATACAAGGTTTAGGCTAGCAAGGCTTATTTGAAACAAACACAAGGATGAACCGGTGCAGCAAAACTCACATAAAAGACATATTGAAAACATTATAAGACTCTACACCGTCTTCCTTGTTGTTCAAACTCAATACTAGAAATTATCTAGACCTTAGAGAAACCAAATATGCAAACCAAATTTTAGCATGCTCTATGTATTTCTTCATTAATGGGTGCAAAGCATATGATGCAAGAGCTTAAACATGAGCACAACAATTGCCAAGTATCACATTACCCAAGACATTTATAGCAATTACTACATGTATCATTTTCCAATTCCAACCATATAACAATTTAACGAAGAAGAAACTTCGCCATGAATACTATGAGTAGAAGCTAAGGACATACTTGTCCGTATGCTACAGCGGAGCGTGTCTCTCTCCCATAAAGTGAATGCTAGGATCCATTTTATTCAAACAAAACAAAAAACAAAAACAAACCGACGCTCCAAGCAAAGCACATAAGATGTGATGGAATAAAAATATAGTTTCAGGGGAGGAACCTGATAATGTTGTCGATGAAGAAGGGGATGCCTTGGGCATCCCCAAGCTTAGACGCTTGAGTCTTCTTGATATATGCAGGGGTGAACCACCGGGGCATCCCCAAGCTTAGAGCTTTCACTCTCCTTGATCATGTTGCATCATACTCCTCTCTTGATCCTTGAAAACTTCCTCCACACCAAACTTAGAACAACTCATTAGAGGGTTAGTGACAATAAAAATTAACATATTCAGAGGTGACACAATCATTCTTAACACTTCTGGACATTGCATAAGGCTACTGGACATTAATGGATCAAAGAAATTCATCCAATATAGCAAAAGAGGCAATGCGAAATAAAAGGCAGAATCTGTCAAAACAGAACAGTTCGTATTGACGAATTTTATTAGGCCACCAGACTTGCTCAAATGAAAATGCTTAAATTGAATGAAAGTTGCGTACATATCTGAGGATCATGCACGTAAATTGGCTTAATTTTCTGAGCTACCTACAGGGAGGTAGACCCAGATTCGTGACAGAAAAGAAATCTGGAACTGCGCAGTAATCCAAATCTAGTACTTACTTTACTATCAAAGACTTTACTTGGCACAACAAAACACAAAACTAAGATAAGGAGAGGTTGCTACAGTAGTAAACAACTTCCAAGACACAAAATAAAAACAAAGTACTGTAGGTAAAAACATGGGTTGTCTCCCATAAGCGCTTTTCTTTAACGCCTTTCAGCTGGGCGCAGAAAGTGTGTATCAAGTATTATCAAAGGGTGGTGCATTCTCAGCGGGGTGTGGAGTTTTCTCAACCAGGCATAGTATATTAGATACATAAGTTTTAGCATCTCCCTTTTCATTAGTCTTAGGCGTGCTACTCTCATCAAACAAATTTTCAGGAACAAGCCAAGCATAGTTATTTTCTAGTGCATCATTCATAGCTAAGAGTTTACATGGTATTGGTGCTTTGATCTCCCCTCCATCATTAATATTATTAGTGTACTTTATTCTATCCATCTTTTCAAAGATACTAACAAAATTGGTGTAAGAACCAAGCATATTAAATTTAGCAAAGACCTTTCTAGCCTCTCTCGCTATACCACCAAATTCTCTAAGAAGGGTTTCTAAAACAAAATCTTTCTTTTCCCCTTCTTCCATATCACCAAGTGTGAGAAACATGTGTTGGATTATAGGATTGAGATTAACAAATTTAGTTTCCAACATGCGAACTAAAGCAGCAGCAGCAATTTCATAGGTAGGGGCAAGGTCTACCAAGTGTCTATCCTCAAAATCGTCAACGGTACTGACATGGTTGAAAAATTCCTCTATATTATTTCTCCCAATTATAGACCCACGTCCTACCGGTATATCTTTCGTGGTAAAATTAAAAGGAAACATGATGAATCAAGTAAAGTAAATGCAAGTAACTAATTTTTTTTTGTTTTTTAATGTAGAGTGCTAGACAGTAAATAAAGCAAACTAGATAAAGTAAATGCAAGTAACTAATTTTTTTGTGTTTTTGATATAGCAAACGAGATAGCAAATAAAGTAAAACTAGCAACTAATTTTTTTGTATTTTGATTTAGTGCAGCAAACAAAGTAGTAAATAAAACTAAGCAAGACAAAAACAAAGTAAAGAGATTGAGAAGTGGAGACTCCCCTTGCAGCGTGTCTTGATCTCCCCGGCAACGGCGCCAGAAAAAGAGCTTGATGGCGTGTAACTCACACGTTCGTTGGGAACCCCAAGAGGAAGGTATGATGCGCACAGCAGCAAGTTTTCCCTCAGAAAGAAACCAAGGTTTATCGAACCAGGAGGAGCCAAGAAGCACGTTGAAGGTTGATGGCGGCGGGATGTAGTGCGGCGCAACACCAGGGATTCCGGCGCCAACGTGGAACCTGCACAACACAACCAAAGTACTTTGCCCCAACGAAACAGTGAGGTTGTCAATCTCACCGGCTTGCTGTAACAAAGGATTAACCGTATTGTGTGGAAGATGATTGTTTGCAGAAAACAGTAGAACAAGTATTGCAGTAGATTGTATTTCAGTATAGAGAATTGGACCGGGGTCCACAGTTCACTAGAGGTGTCTCTCCCATAAGATAAACAGCATGTTGGGTGAACAAATTACAGTTGGGCAATTGACAAATAAAGAGGGCATGACCATGCACATACATATTATGATGAGTATAGTGAGATTTAATTGGGCATTACGACAAAGTACATAGACCGCCATCCAGCATGCATCTATGCCTAAAAAGTCCACCTTCAGGTTATCATCCGAACCCCCTCCAGTATTAAGTTGCTAACAACAGACAATTGCATTAAGTATTGCGCGTAATGTAATTAGTGACTACATCCTTGAACATAGCACCAATGTTTTATCCCTAGTGGCAACAGCACATCCATAACCTTAGAGGTTCTTGTCACCCCTCCAGATTAACGGAGACATGAAACCACTATCGAGCATAAATACTCCCTCTTGGAGTTACTAGCATCAACTTGGCCAGAGCATCTACTAATAACGGAGAGCATGCAAGATCATAAACAACACATAGACATAACTTTGATAATCAACATAACAAGTATTCTCTATTCATCGGATCCCAACAAACGCAACATATAGAATTACAGATAGATGATCTTGATCATGTTAGGCAGCTCACAAGATCCGACAATGAAGCACAATGGGGAGAAGACAACCATCTAGCTACTGCTATGGACCCATAGTCCAGGGGTAGACTACTCACACATCACTCCGGAGGCGACCATGGCGGCGTAGAGTCCTCCGGGAGATGAATCCCCTCTCCGGCAGGGTGCCGGAGGCGATCTCCTGGATCCCCCGAGATGGGATCGGCGGCGGCGGCGTCTCTGGAAGGTTTTCCGTATCGTGGCTCTCGGTACAGGGGGTTTCGCGACGGAGGCTTTAAGTAGGCGGAAGGGCAGGTCAGGAGGCGGCACGAGGGCCCCACACCACAGGGCCGCGCGGCCAAGGGGGGGCCGCGCCGCCCTAGGGTGTGGCCCCCTCGTGGCCCCTCTTCGTCTCCTCTTCGGACTTCTGGAAGCTTCATGGCAAAATAGGACCCTGGGCGTTGATTTCGTCCAATTCCGAGAATATTTCGTTACTAGGATTTCTGAAACCAAAAACAGCAGAAAACAGAATCGGCACTTCGGCATCTTGTTAATAGGTTAGTTCCAGAAAATGCACGAATATGACATAAAGTGTGCATAAAACATGTAGATAACATCAATAATGTGGCATGGAACATAAGAAATTATCGATACGTCGGAGACGTATCAGTATGCTCCAACCATTAAGGTGGTAGATCTCTCTTACTTCAGACAAGACGGACATGCATAGCAACTCACATGATATTCAACAAAGAATAGTTGATGGCGTCCCCAGAAACATGGTTATCGCACAACAAGCAACTTAATAAGAGATAAAGTGCATAAGTACATATTCAATACCACAATAGTTTTTAAGCTATTTGTCCCATGAGCTATATATTGTAAAGGTGAATGATGGAATTTTAAAGGTAGCACTCAAGCAATTTACTTTGGAATGGCGGAGAAATACCATGTAGTAGGTAGGTATGGTGGACACAAATGGCATAGTGGTTGGCTCAAGGATTTTGGATGCATGAGAAGTAATCCCTTTCGATACAAGGTTTAGGCTAGCAAGGTTATTTGAAACAAACACAAGGATGAACGGTGCAGCAAAACTCACATAAAAGACATATTGTAAACATTATAAGAATCTACACCGTCTTCCTTGTTGTTCAAAACTCAATACTAGAAATTATCTAGACTTTAGAGAGACCAAATATGCAAACCAAATTTTAGCATGCTCTATGTATTTCTTCATTAATGGGTGCAAAGCATATGATGCAAGAGCTTAAACATGAGCACAACAATTGCCAAGTATCAAATTATTCAAGATATTTTAGTAATTTACTACATGTAGCATTTTCCAATTCCAACCATATAACAATTTAACGAAGAAGAAACTTCGCCATGAATACTATGAGTAAAGCCTAAGGACATATTTGTCCATAAGCAATAGCGGAGCGTGTCTCTCTCCCATACAGTGAATGCTAGGATCCATTTTATTCAAACAAAAGAAAAACAAAAACAAAAACAAACCGACGCTCCAAGCAAAGCACATAAGATGTGACAGAATAAAAATATAGTTTCAGGGGAGGAACCTGATAATGTTGTCGATGAAGAAGGGGATGCCTTGGGCATCCCCAAGCTTAGACGCTTGAGTCTTCTTAGAATATGCAGGGGTGAACCACCGGGGCATCCCCAAGCTTAGAGCTTTCACTCTCCTTGATCATATTGCATCATACTCCTCTCTTGATCCTTGAAAACTTTCTCCACACCAAACTTAGAACAACTCATTAGAGGGTTAGTGCACAATAAAAATTAACATGTTCAGAGGTGACACAATCATTCTTAACACTTCTGGACATTGCATAAAGCTACTGGACATTAATGGATCAAAGAAATTCATCCAACATAGCAAAAGAGGCAATGCGAAATAAAAGGCAGAATCTGTCAAAACAGAACAGTTCGTATTGACGAATTTTAAAATGGCACCAGACTTGCTCAAATGAAAATGCCCAAATTAAATGAAAGTTGCGTACATATCTGAGGATCACGCACGTAAATTGGCATATTTTTTTGAGCTACCTACAGAGAGGCAGGTCGAAATTCGTAACAGCAAAGAAATCTGAAACTGCGCGGTAATCCAAATCTAGTATGAACTTTACTATCAAAGACTTTACTTGGCACAACAAAACACTAAACTAAGATAAGGAGAGGTTGCTACAGTAGTAAACAACTTCCAAGACACTAAATAAAAACAAAGTACTGTAGTAAAAACCATGGGTTGTCTCCCATAAGCGCTTTTCTTTAACGCCTTTCAGCTAGGCGCAGAAAGTGTAAATCAAGTATTATCGAGAGACGAAGCATCAACATTATTTTCACAATTTATCCCATTGGGTACCTTAGATGCTCCCTTATCTATAGTGGTTTTAAGAGCTTTATCGATTTTGGGCCTATAATAGCTTTTTGGTTTAGCCCCTTTAGAGATATACATGAACCTTTGCTCCTTTCCCACATAAGCTTTCTCTCTAAACTTTATAGATGAAAAGGTTGAACCCAATGTTCCCATAGCCTCTTCTAGTTCACTAATCCTTTGGGTTTGATTATCATGAATAGCACAAGATTCTAAGATGGCGATTCTTTCATTAATTCCACCTAGAGATTTATCAAGTTTATCAGTGCTATCAAGTAATGCTTTCAAAATAGTATCAATAATTGGAAGGTTTTGCTCTATGGTTTCCAATTTTTTCATAACATCTTCAAGAGAGGTTTCAATTTTAGTTTCATTAACAGGTGGTGTTCCAAATAAACTCTCAATAATGCAACTAGCTTCTAAAGCGGAAGCGCCTAGGAAGTTACCTCCCGCGAGACAATCAAGAACATATCTATTCCAACTAGAGATACCAACATAAAAATTCCTGAGCAGGATTGTGGTGGAGTGTTTCTTAGTGCACCTACTATGAGCATCACTAATTCTATACCAAGCATCTTTTAAACATTCTCCTCCTTGTTGCTTAAACGAACGAACTTCAACTTCAGGATTACTTATTTTAGCAGTAGTAAATAAAGCAAACTAGATAAAGTAAATGCAAGTAACTAATTTTTTTGTGTTTTTGATATAGCAAACGAGATAGCAAATAAAGTAAAACTAGCAACTAATTTTTTTTGTATTTTGATTTAATGCAGCAAACAAAGTAGTAAATAAAATAAAGCAAGACAAAAACAAAGTAAAGAGATTGGGAAGTGGATACTCCCCTTGCAGCGTGTCTTGATCTCCCCGGCAACGGCGCCAGAAATTTGCTTCTGGCGTGAAGTTAGCATGGGAGATAGAAATCTTTGTGGTGTAACTTTTCTTCAGGTCCCCGGCAACGGCGCCAGAAATTTGCTTGATGCGTGTAGTTGACACGTCCGTTGGGAACCCCAAGAGGAAGGTGTGATGCGCACAGCGGCAAGTTTCCCTCAGTAAGAAACCAAGGTTTAATCGAACCAGTAGGAGTCAAGAAGCACGTTGAAGGTTGATGGCGGCGGGATGTAGTGCGGCGCAACACCAGAGATTCCGGCGCCAACGTGGAACCTGCACAACACAACCAAAGTACTTTGCCCCAACGAAACAGTAAGGTTGTCAATCTCACCGGCTTGCTGCAACAAAGGATTAACCGTATTGTGTGGAAAATGATTGTTTGCAGAAAACAGTAGAACAAGTATTGCAGTAGATTGTATGCGATGTAAAGAATAGGACCGGGGTCCACAGTTCACTAGAGGTGTCTCTCCCATAAGATAAACAGCATGTTGGGTGAACAAATTACAGTTGGGCAATTTACAAATAAAGAGGGCATGACCATGCACATACATATTATGATGAGTATAGTGAGATTTAATTGGGCATTACGACAAAGTACATAGACCGCTATCCAGCATGCATCTATGCCTAAAAAGTCCACCTTCAGGTTATCATCCGAACCCCCTCCAGTATTAAGTTGAAAACAACAGACAATTGCATTAAGTATTGCGCGTAATGTAATCAGTAACTACATCCTCGAACATAGCACCAATGTTTTATCCCTAGTGGCAACAGCACATCCATAATCTTAGAGATTTCTGTCACTTCCCCAGATTCACGGAGACATGAACCAACTATCGAGCATAAATACTCCCTCTTGGAGTTACAAGCATCTACTTGGCCAGAGCATCTACTAGTAACGGAGAGCATGCAAGATCATAAACAACACATAGATATAAATTGATAATCAACATAACAAGTATTCTCTATTCATCGGATCCCAACAAACGCAACATATAGAATTACAGATAGATGATCTTGATCATGTTAGGCAGCTCACAAGACCCGACAATTAAGCACAATGGGGAGAAGACAACCATCTAGCTACTGCTATGGACCCATAGTCCAGGGGTGAACTACTCACTCATCACTCCGGAGGCGACCATGGCGGCGTAGAGTCCTCCGGGAGATGAATCCCCTCTCCGGCAGGGTGCCGGAGGAGATCTCCAGAATCGCCCGAGATGGGATTGGCGGCGGCGGCGTCTCAGTAAGGTTTTCCGTATCGTGGCTCTCGGTCCTGGGGGTTTCGCGACGGAGGCTTTAAGTAGGCGGAAGGGCAGGTCAGGGGGCCACACGAGGGGCCCACACTACAGGCCGGCGTGGCCAGGGCTTGGGCCGCGCCGCCCTGTAGTCTGGCCACCTTGTGGCCCCACTTCGTCTCCTCTTCGGTCTTCTGGAAGCTTCGTGGCAAAATAGGACCCTGGGCGTTGATTTCGTCCAATTCCGAGAATATTTCTTTACTAGGATTTCTGAAACCAAAAACAGCAGAAAACAGCAACTGGCACTTCGGCATCTTGTTAATAGGTTAGTTCCAGAAAATGCACGAATATGACATAAAGTGTGCATAAAACATGTAGATATCATCAATAATGTGGCATGGAACACAAGAAATTATCGATACGTCGGAGACGTATCAGAGTGCTACCTTTAAAATCTCTATTCTTTACCTTTACAATATATAGCTCATGGGACAAAATAGCTTAAAAACTATCGTGGTGAAGAATATGTACTTATGTGTCTTATTTCTTAGTAAGTTGCTTGTTGAGCGGTAACCATGTTTCTGGGGACGCCATCAACTTTTTACCTTTGTTGAATATCGTGTGAGTTGCTATGCATGTTCGTCTTGTCTGAAGTAAGGGCGGTTTTCACAATCAAATGGTTTGAGTATGCATACTGTTAGAGAAGAACATTGGGCCACTAACTAAAGCCATGAATCATGGTGGAAGTTTTAGTTTGGACATAAAACCTCAATCTCTTATGAGAATATTAACTGTTGAATGCTTAAGCATTAAAAGAGGAGTCCATTATCTGTTGTCTATGTTGTCCCGGTATGGGTGTCTAAGTTGAAGAATGATCAAAAGCGAGAAATCCAATGCGAACTTTCTCCTTAGACCCTTGTACAGGCGGCATAGAGGTACCCCTTTGTGGCACTTGGTTGAAACATATGTTATGCAATGATAATCCGTGTTAATCCAAGCTAATTAGGACAAGGTGCGGGCACTATTAGTACACTATGCATGAGGCTTGCAACTTGTAAGATATAATTTACATAACACATATGCTTTATTACTACCGTTGACAAAATTGTTTCTTGTTTTCAAAACCAAAGCTCTAGCACAAATATAGCAATCAATGCTTCCCTCTGCGAAGGGCCTTTCTTTTACTTTTATGTTGAGTCAGTTCACCTATCTCTTTCCACCTCAAGAAGCAAACACTTGTGTGAACTGTGCATTGATTCCTACATACTTGCATATTGCACTTGTTATATTACTTTACATTGACAATATCCATGAGATATACATGTTATAAGTTGAAAGCAACCGCTGAAACTCAATCTTCCTTTGTGTTGCTTCAATACCTTTACTTTGATTTATTGCTTTATGAGTTAACTCTTATGCAAGACTTATTGATGCTTGTCTTGAAAGTACTATTCATGAAAAGTCTTTTCTTTGTGATTCATTTGTTTACTCATGTCATTACCATTGTTTTGATCGCTGCATTCATTACATATGCTTACAATAGTATGATCAAGGTTATGATGGCATGTCACTCCAGAAATTATCTTTGTTATCGTTTACCTGCTCGGGACGAGCAGGAACTAAGCTTGCGGATGCTGATACGTCTCCGACGTATCGATAATTTCTTATGTTCCATGCCTCATTATTGATGATATCTACATGTTTTATGCATACTTTATATCATATTTATGCATTTTCCGGCACTAACCTATTAACGAGATGCCGAAGAGCCAATTGCTGTTTTCTGCTGTTTTTGGTTTCGGAAATCCTAGTAAGGAAATATTCTCGGAATTGGACGAAATCAACGCCCAGGGGCCTATTTTTCCACGAAGCTTCCAGAATACCGGAGGACTTACGAAGTGGGGCCACGAGGTGGCGCCACACTAGGGCGGCGCGGCCCAAGCCTTGGCCGCGCCGGCCTGTTGTGTGGGGCCCTCGTGTGGCCCCCTGACCTGTCCTTCCGCCTACATATAGTCTTCGTCGCGAAACCCCCAGTACCGAGAGCCACGATACGGAAAACCTTACTGAGACGCCGCGCCGCCAATCCCATCTCTGGGGGATTCAGGAGATCGCCTCCGGCACCCTGCCGGAGAGGGGAATCATCTCCCGGAGGACTCTTCACCGCCATGATCGCCTCCGGAGTGATGAGTGAGTAGTTCACCCCTGGACTATGGGTCCATAGCAGTAGCTAGATGGTCGTCTTCTCCTTATGTGCTTCATTGTCGGATCTTGTGAGCTGCCTAACATGATCAAGATCATCTATCTGTAATGCTATATGTTGTGTTTGTCGGGATCCGATGGATAGAGAATACTATGTTATGTTGATTATCAATCTATTACCTATGTGTTGTTTATGATCTTGCATGCTCTCCGTTATTAGTAGAGGCTCTGGCCAAGTTTTTACTCTTAACTCCAAGAGGGAGTATTTATGCTCGATAGTGGGTTCATGCCTCCATTAAATCTGGGACAGTGACAGAAAGTTCTAAGGTTGTGGATGTGCTGTTGCCACTAGGGATAAAACATTGATGCTATGTCCGAGGATGTAGTTATTGATTACATTACGCACCATACTTAATGCAATTGTCTGTTGTTTGCAACTTAATACTGGAAGGGGTTCGGATGATAACCTCAAGGTGGACTTTTTAGGCATAGATGCATGCTGGATAGCGGTCTATGTACTTTGTCGTAATGCCCAATTAAATCTCACTATACTCATCATATCATGTATGTGCATGGTCATGCCCTCTCTATTTGTCAATTGCCCGACTGTAATTTGTTCACCCAACATGCTATTTATCTTATGGGAGAGACACCTCTAGTGAACTGTGGACCCCGGTCCTATTCTTTTACATTGAATACAATCTGATGCAATACTTGTTTTACTGTTCTTCGCAAACAATCATCTTCCACACAATACGGTTAATCCTTTGTTTACAGCAAGCCGGTGAGATTGACAACCTCACTGTTTTGTTGGGGCAAAGTACTTTGGTTGTGTTGTGCAGGTTCCACGTTGGCGCCGGAATCCCTGGTGTTGCGCCGCACTACATCCCGCCGCCATCAACCTTCAACGTGCTTCTTGGCTCCTACTGGTTCGATAAACCTTGGTTTCTTACTGAGGGAAAACTTGCTGCTGTGCGCATCATACCTTCCTCTTGGGGTTCCCAACGAACGTGTGTCTCACGCGCATCATGTATCAACGGCTCCAACAGGCCAACTCGCGCCTCGAGGCGACGAGTGTCACCTTCCACGGCATCATCCCCGGCAGGAAGGCCTTCCCAATCGGCAAGGTGACGCTGCCAGTCACTTTCGGCACGCCGACAAACTATCGCACTGAGTGGATCTCCTTCAAGGTGGTGAACTTCCGCAGCCCGTACCACTGCGTCCTCGGCCGCCAGGCGTTCGCCAAGTTCATGGCCGCGCCGCACTACGCCTACAACATGATGAAGATGCCGGGGCCAAGTGGCATCATCACCGTCCATGGCGACCCCGAGATTGCCCTGGAGTACGAGGATAGCGGCGCCAAGCTCACCGATGCCGTCATCGCCTCCGAGCGCAACAACGCCGCCGAGCTCGCCAAGTACCCGACGGACAACAACGACCCCGCCATCCTCGAGAAGGCGACTGAGCTCCACTCGTCATCACTGACCTTCTAGCCTACGACTGATACACGTCGTGGCGATTTAGTAGATGGCGACTCGAGTAGGCAAGTTATCATTGGGACGGGCCTATCCGCCCAATAGGAAAGCGCGCTTTTTCAAGTTCCTCCGTGAGAATCGAGATATCTTTGCATGGAAACCTTCTGATATGATAGGTGTCCCGAGAGAACTTGATGAGCACAAACTCCACGTAGATCCCGCGGCGCGTCCCGTCAAACAGACGATGCGACCCGTAGGTGAGGAGCGACGGCGTGCAATCGCCAAAGAGGTGAACCGGCTACTCGCCGCCGGATTCATCCCCTCCTCGGTTCTTCTCCTCCTCGTCGCCCAAGAGGCACCGCTGGGCTAAGCCCGAGACACCGGTGAAGGGAGCGGGGATCTGGGCTCTTGGCTCCCCGCGGTGGCTAGGTTGAGGAACCCCTCACCGGGCTTGCCATGACTGATGCGGCTGCTCGGTGGCTCCCCCTGCTCCGACGGCTTGGCCTCTGGCTCAGCCTTAGGTATGTGCGGCCTCTGTCGGCGACAGCCTTGGTGGGAGCTTGGGATATCACGGCGGCCCTCCGCCCTCGTATGGTGGTGGGGCAGCACCGTCTTGGCGGCGATGGTGCCTGCGGGTGCGGCCCGGCCTCTGTGGCAGAGCCGGCGAGTGCTGGCCTTGGCCCGGGGCCCCCTTGGTGGTCTACAGGTTAGTTCGGAAGCCAACAACCCCTCCTCTCCTCTGATGTTCCCTATCTTGCTGGTTTTGAATCGGCTTAGATGTTGGCGGGGCTGCCGGTCAGGACAGCGATGACGTCCACGGGGGTTGGCTTTCCTGTTGGGGGCGCCGTCGAGGTACTCCCTTCCCCCCTCCTACGAAGATCCCAAGTGAAAACCTAATCTTGGATTGGGCCGCGGTGGCGTCGCTCGTCTTTCTGAAGGCGCGGACTTGTGGTGCTTGTGGATGTGGGCGTTTGATGTGCGTCTAGAGGTGTGCCAGTATCTTTTCTTGCTTTTCCAGCAGCTTCGTCTCCAATGTATTCGATCTCCGGTTTGCGGAGTTGCTTCTCGACATGTTAGGCCTGGCGCTGCTTACTTGGAAGGGTCTACTTCGATCCTCGCTATTAGTTTGCATCCAGGCTAAGGGGAGCGTTCCCATCAACCGACGGTTCAGCGCCTTCGAGCCAGGGCGAGGAGGCAGAGAGCCTTCTCCGATGATGGACTGGATGTGGCTAGTGCACAATTACCTGGTGTTTCTCCCTTGTCAAGCCACACATGACCATGATGTTGCAAGTTGTTCTTCAAGCATTTTATAAGCTGTTCTCAGCATCATTGTAATATGCTGTTGTGACTTTATTAATTTAAAGATGGTCCTAGATCTTATGTTTTTTTTTAAATCATAGAGGGGAGACGCGATGGCGTTCGCAAGCTAGCTTGTGCCGGAGCAGGACAAGACGGATCACGTGACCAAGGCTCATTCGTTTGCTCCTGCATGGCTTTGATGCGAGGGCAGAAAGAACAGCTAGCCCCTGCCAAGTTGTCGTCTTTCCTGCCTGGTGGGCCTTCCCGAGGCTCATGACCTCCTTAGGAAGAAATTGTGACACACATGGATATAGACTAGCAATAATATAATAGGAAATCATATGTGGTAAGAAATCAATTCACTCCAAAATATATATAATAAGAAATCATAGGTGGCAAGAAATCAATTCACTCCAAATATTTGATTGCGCAAACTATAAGATTTCCTTTTCTTTGTTTATAAACACATGCACATGCAAGAAATATGACTAAATTGACATCAACCAACAACAAAGGAAAATATTGGGCAACTATTGCCGCTTCCGGATAAGTACTAAAGTAAACCACCAGGCTGGTTGGCTGACAAGGAGAGTATACCAAGTATATCTTTAATAATAATGAGGATAAGGAAGCATTACATAAGGTGCTAAAATGGAAACAATATATATGGTTTAGATTATTGCATTAATGTAATAGCTGGAAATATATGGAAGGCAAGAAATCAATTTACTCCAAATATTTCACTGCGCATTAATCTTTAAGATTTTGTCTTCCTCTATATAAGCACAAGCACATGAAAGGAACATGAGCACAGTGACATCGACCAACAACATTAGAAGAAAAAAAAATAGGAAACTACTACCTCTCATGGCAAATATTAGAAAATACACACATGCCCTGTGCTTGGTAGCTCTGCTGGCCATGGCCACCACTTTCTTATCATGTCATGCAGGATGTATGGTTTGCTTTACTTTTTCATGATACCTGCACACAAAAACAATCTCTAACCCATTATCTGTGCTGACTGAGCTATCTCTGTTGTGCTTTGTGCACAGGTACACCTGACGACAAGAGTGAAACTACTTCTGTGGACTATTGTTCACCTCCGAACCGAGCTCAAGGCAACATTATTTGCAAGGCTTACTGTGTTGGCCGAGGTTATGACAAAGATAAGAGCGGTTGCATGGAAGGCAGTAGTAGCACCTGCGATTGCTGCGGAAAGAACTGAGAAATGCAATGGAAATGATTTATGCTATTTATTTAAGTGGTAGAAATATCGCATATATGCGAATGAATGTATGGGAATTCAGTTCTCACAAAATAATCGATAAACTACTATTGTTGATTTAGTCAATATTTTTCCTCTGTTTCTCAAAAAAAAAATTAAGTGCCACGATGCACCAAAATAAATCATGATTTCAGCGGGAATAATTGTAAATGTTAATCAGCAAAAGACAGAAGTTCTAAGACTGCAAAAGTACGGGCAATCAAAAGGTATCATGTCGTATTCGATCGTGACATAATGTGCAAAAAAAAGGTGAAACGATCGCCGGCGCGACGGTCGTAGTCGTGATTGCGGCAGTGATTGTGGTCGTCTTCATCGTGTCTTGAAAGAGAAACCATTCAACACCGGCGGCCCACGCCGACCTCTCAGTGCTGGAGAAGCTGGTGAAGCCCTTTTGCCAACCTACGGACGACAGAGATACACGAAAAGCCAAACTAAGGCAGCGCTCGCCGGCGGATCTCGCGGAGGCCATCTTACTCGTCGTCAGGAGATCACCAAGTCCAAGGCACTCATCAATGACCTCCACAACATTAGTAGTAAGCGCATGTCACGTGGGCTGCACTACTGTTGGGAGGTGGTTGAAAGATTGCTGCACTAGCTAATTGAACCAAAATTTCAAACTAAGAGAGAGGGTCGGTCATTACACTCTAATACCCCCCCCCCCCCCCCTCTCACGTCTATGCTCTTATTTTTTGGAGTCTTGAAGTGCGCAGCGAGAACAGGGGTAGGACACAACATTCTTTTTTATTGCTTTTGCTGGATATTGAACCCTCAACCTCTGGTTTCAAATTGTATGCACCTAACCAATTCACCTATCAGTTCGAACTGATGGAAAAAAGACTAGGCAGTGTATTTACATTCAACACTCCCTCTCACGTCTAGGCTATTTCAGTCCTTAGCGTGAGTTCGGTGCGGGCCGCAGAATCTTTTTTTTCTTTTGTTTTTAAAACTGCATGAGCAGGGTCTTGAACTTGAGACCTCTTGGCTCTGATACCATGAAAGATTGCTGCACTAGCCAATTGAACCAAAAGTCCGAACTGAGAGAGAGGATCGGTCATTACACTCTAACACTGGCCGCAGAATCTTTTTTTGTTTTTTTATACTACGGAAGAAGGCTAGGCACTATATTTATATTCAATAACTTCGTAGCAATTAATTCCTGCTCACCGCCTCCACCTTCACACACTTGCAATCAATTCACTGGAGACACTGTTACACCTGGGCTGTGACCGAAACACCAACAATAATACCTCCTTTCTAGTTCCTCATTGGGTTTGATAGAAAAACTTGGAGAATACTTCCATGAATTTATGCTCTGGCGATCCTGCATTCTTGCATGCCATCAATATGAAATATACAATCAAAGAGTTGTGTTAATGTATGTGCATGCATTGTTGAGTTATGGGCTACTCAGTACGTAACCATGGAGCATCTTCATCATTTAACTTGATGATTGGGTTAGTGTTCACTGTGAAGGGCAGAATTTTATCAAACTTATTATAATCTTTGACATGTCAGCATGGCTGGTTATTGCTTGTTGTGTATATAAAAAGTCTGCAATGCTTGCTAAAATCATACTGATGGTTGAAACAAATATACGCCATCTGGGTACAACACATATGGCTAGTTCAACATTACTTGTTTGCGATCTTGTAATGTGCTGACGGAAGGGTACAACGAATCGTTTGTGATGGCCTTGTTAAAAGTATAATATGTAGGGGTGTATACGTAAGACTAGGAGTCATCATCTTGTACTACAAGTATATCCCCTCCCCTTGTACCTCTATATATACCCCACAAGGGTCTAAACAATAAACACACAATTCTAGGGTTCTACAAATCCAATATGGTATCAGAGCGGTTAGCCCCGCGACGCCGATCCTAGGTTCCTTGTATCTCCAGATCTCTTCTTCCATGTTCGTCGATGAACTTTGCCGGCTGTGAATGTTTTTGAGTTTGTTGACTTCAGATAAGTTGCTCCTTTTGAAGAGGCGGAGGCGGCGCCAGGTGGTACGGTCACATGGTACAGCCGGATAACCGTACTAGTGAGGTTAAAGTGGCTGCTAGCTGGAATGATGATTCCCTCAATTAAAGACTTGCTTGATTTATTCGAATATTTCTTCATGGCTTGGTTTCCTTCCTAAAATGATGATTTCATGAAAACACAAGGAAATGCAAGGTTCATTGTTTCATGGCACTTTGCAGGTTAGTTAGAAGGCGAAAACCAATGAACCCAAATAAAAACCATATGAAACACATCGGGAAACATGTCGTTTTTAGGAGCTATCAACCCCCCAAGCTTAAATGTTACTTTCCCTCAAGGGATATAGTAATAGAGAATGATAGCGAGTAGTTAACGCACATACAAGATATTACCGAGTCGAGGTGGTGTAAAAAAATTACCTTCACCAATGCTGCAACCTCAAACAATAACATAGAAATATTCAAATGGTTTCTCTTAGTATCAGCTCCTAATCACGTATAATTTGCCACAATTAAACTCTTATTTAAAAACAAGTCTTATATTTTTAGCTATGCTAGTGAAGTTCAAATCATAAGTCCCCTCTTCTTCTTTGAAGAGAGTTTTGAAAACATTCTCATTCCATGTTGTATGTGATGAGATGGTGTGCATGAAATGTAAAATAGAACATTACAGTAAATTGGTTAGCTGCCACATAATTATATCTAGTCTCTCTAACACACTTTCTCTCCCTTGTTTTTCAAGAATTCACTCTTATTGGTAATCGAGATCATGCCAAAAGTTTTAAAGTTGAAAACCAAACTGAATAGACTTCGAAGGAAAACTTTTGAGGAGCGCCAAAATTTGTTTGCAATGATACCCACGGAGGAGTTATATTTTTACCTGTCATAATATTGTTGTTACAGGCGTTTAATAAAATCATAGCCAAAATCTGATATTTCTATCATGGTAGATATTTTAAAGGTCGGAGGATTTGTTAATGATATCCTTGGTATATGCAAGACACGCGTAAAGCAATATCTTGCATTGGTTCAAACAAAATGATTCTTGACAAGGATCTCAATTACCGCAAAATAGGGTTCTATTAAAAATTATTTTAAATGTGCAATCTAGTGTATCATTATGTTCTATGGGATGAATTTATCAAATATTAAATCTTACAAGAAAATTTGTCGACATCCAAATCATTATTTTCCTTTAAGACTTCTTCAAAGAGATTGTCACTTGCTCTTCTTTAAAATTTTCAACTTAAGATCTTGTTTATAAGATAAATCTAACTTAAGAAAGACTAGCATGGAATAACATTTAAATGGCAACGAGGAAGTGAGGACGAACTAAGTGCAACCAAGAAATAATTTTTCACACTCTGGCTTAAACTTAGGAAAAGAGTGAATGTGAGAACATTATACCTTCTCGCTTTGGTTTGGCCTTACACTTGTGTTGCTATTTCAGATGTCCTTGCCATTACTAGTTTTCTTAGATCAAATAGATGGAGAAAATCCAAATATAAAACGAGAGAAAGCTTCACACAAAAAATGGGCTACTACTCATTTTGCGTTTTCTTTAATTGATGCAAACCTAAAAATAAAAATGCAACTAAAGAGACACAAATAAATGAAAATAAGAAAAAATATGAATGCAAAGGTTGAGGATTTTAACCTTCCCCAAGCTTAGCATTTTGGCCTAACTTGGCTTACTGGTCATCCTCGGGCGGTGGTTGCGGTGCATACTGGAAGTTGGGGTTGAAGTTGGTCATGAAGTTGGAGAAGTTCTGAGAGGAGGTCGATGTTGGTGACCACTTGGACTTGGTGCTGAGTGTCCTCCACATTCCCAACTTGGTGCGCCAACGCCTCGAACTATGTGTAAGGGACATATTGGCGGCCATGGTCAGGGGCATGGTAGTGTGGTGGGATTGGCTGATGTTTCCAATCACCCCACGCCTGCCCAGCTTGCGGCCAATCTTGGTGCCCCACGTGTTGCTCCCCCACGGCCTGCTCCCACGGGTTGTATTATTCTCCCTCTTCCGCGGAGGTAGCTCTCGTACCGCCACAATCCTTACAGTGTGCATATCCTCTGGGTTAAGACTCGGGGAACCCTGCCAGCCAAAGTAAAAGTGGCGTAAAAGGGAGCACTTCTTGCTCATGAGGTGATTGGTTAGGTCCATAAAAAAATTGCAAAGCACACTCATGGTGGTTGTTCCCATGGACTCCCAAAAGGAAACAAGTTATCATATAGTGCTCATCCATGATGGTACAACATGCAACGAGAGTCATTTGGGGTAGTTGGATGTTTCTTGCGGTAGGCAATATGAGTGACCAGCTGACCATAACGAATAGCACCAGAAGGAGCCGACCTATAGAGGTTAAAATATGAACATAAAAGAGAACCAAGGTTTTGCATTTTTAAGTGCTAATATAATTTATGACAGTCCCAAACTATTGTAGTTTGAGTTTTGAGAAATCTACACAGAAAATATTCTCAGAATCTCCTCAACATATGCACATGTCATTATTTGAGGAATGAGACCAATTTCCTAAAGGACTCGCAACGGGACCCACCAAGGGGCAAAAGAGCATGCATGACGTGGCTAGATACCCTGGCCGCTCCACTACCCTTTTTGGGCCACGTATGGTTCTAAGGGTGGTTTTGGTGACCAAGTGCTCCTCCTCCATCCCAAACCCGACCAGGTATTTTTTTAAACAAATCTCGTGCTCCTATGAAGTCCTAATTTGATCTCCAAATTGGTACCAGGGTTTATGAATTCTTTTTGTGGGATTAATCATCGGTATGTGACTCATGGACCTCTCCAATTTGTTTTACGAATAATGGTGTATATTTAGAGATCGATGTAGTTCTTGGTGTAACAATTTTGGCAAGATAAATCTATGTTCTTGAGATTTCTAGGATGTTTTGATGCATATACTTTCTTAGATAAGCCTCTATGAATATGTATGGACCATGCACAACTGTTTAAACCCATTATTTAGTTTTGTTTTATTTAAGTTGCTGCAAGATTCCATTATGAGTAAGGGCAAAGGAACAATGGGGAGTTCATAAAGTCCCACTAGAAGTTCAAGAACAATAGACACTATTTTCTATGGTGAAAATAAAGAGTGGAGAGATATGATCGAATGCAAGAATGGAGGTCTTGTTATCCATAGCACGAAGTGGTCAGAGAACACTATGCTTACCACATAAAATTGCAATTGGAGTTTGATGTCTTATGTGGCATCACAGGTTTAAGAGAATTCTCAACTCGTTCACTTTGATGACTAATTGGGGTGTCGTCAAGGCGACTTTCCTTCCTCGCCCTAACTTGTTCAACCCAAGGGTAAGGAAATGGAAGCCAAAGGAGCAACAGATCGCTAATTGGCATTTGATACCCGCTTGGTGACAATGGAAACACCCCAAGCTTGGGGGAGTATCTTTTCTTTCACTCTACTTTATATACTTCATTAGTTTGTTGTTCTCAAGTAGTTTTTGTAGTGGTTTGCACTTTTCATTAGTTCCCTAGTCATTCTTGTTTAAAACAAAAACTACCAAAAACGATTCCTATGTCACTTTATTTGCTTTTTTTCTTTCACTATTCGTTTTCATTAAAACTAAGACCCAAAAAAAATTATATTTGTTTCTTTTCCGTGTTTACTTTATGGTTTTTTTATTTAGTCTTCAGAAAAATCATATATTCTTCTTTACTTTGATATATCCCAATGCTTATATAGATTTGCATAGTTTTGCATGTTGCCTTTCACGGTTTTATTTCTTTGATTTTTATGTAGCTCCGAAAATCAAAAAAAAGTGATAGTGCTCATATTTAAGTTCATCATATGAACAAAAATTGGCTAAAAATCCTGACACTTCTAAAAGGGGAAGAACTTCACGTTTTCCTATAGCTGATTTTCTTGGTAGATTCTTAATTACTTCGAGTGGCCTCTTCGCGCCCTTGTTTTATTATTTTTGGAACTTTTGAGATTATATTGATGTCGGTCACTCAAACAACTACCTAGAAATTACAAATGAGAATGATATTAATCCATAAGTGAAGTTCTTTTGGTAGTATTTGCCCTCAATACCCTTTATGTGGATTTGCTTTCATTGTTATCAATTCACTGCAAATGTATATAATAGAAAACCATAGGTGGCAAGAAATCAATTCACTGCAAAAATATACAGTATAATAGAAAACTATAGGTGGCAAGAAATCAATTCACTCCAAATATTTGATTGCGCAATCTATAAGATTTCCTTTTCTTTGTATATAAACACATGCGCATGCAAGAAACATTACTAAATTGACATCAACCAACAACAAAGAAAAATAATTGTTACCGCTTCCGGATAAGTACTAAAGTAAACCACAACGCTGGTTGGCTGACAAGGAGAGTATACCAAGTATATCTTTAATAATAATAATGAGGATAAGGAAGAATTACGTAAGGTGCTAAAATGGAAACAATATATATGGTTTAGATTATTGAATTAATGTAATAGCTGGAAATATATGGAAGGCAAGAAATCAATTTACTCCAAATATTTCATTGCACATTAATCTTTAAGATTTTTGTTCCTCTATATAAGCATAAGCACATGAAAGGAACATGAGTACAGTGACATCGACCAACAACATTACAAGAAAAGAATAGGAAACTACCTCCCATGGCAAATATTAGAAAATACGCACAGGCCCTGTGCTTGGTAGCACTTCTGGCCATGGCTACCTCTTTCTTATCATGTCATGCAGGATGTATGGTTTTCTTTGTTTTTTCTTGATACCTGCAAAAAAAAAGTCTAACAAATTATCTTTGCTGACTGAGCTATCTCTATTGTGCTTTGTGCATAGGTACACCTGCCGAGGACAAGAGCGAAATTATTCCTGTGGATTATTGTTCACCCCCGGACCGAGCTAAAGGCAACATTATTTGTAAGGCTAACTGTGTTGGTCGAGGTTATGACAAGGATAAGAGCAGTTGCATGGAAGGCAGTAGTAGCACCTGCGTTTGCTGCGGAAAGAACTAAGAAATGCAATGGAAATTATTTATGCTACCAGTATTTATTTATGTGATAGAAATATCACATATATGCGAATGAATAGACTGTATGGGCATTCAGTTCTTACAAAATAATCAATAAACTACTATTGTTGATTTAGTCAATATTTTTTCCTCTGTTTCTCTAAAAGAAATATTTAAGCTAGTGCCACGATGCACCAAAATAAATCATGATTTCAGCGGGAATAATTGTAAATGTTAATAAGCAAAAGACAGAAGTTCTAAGACCGCAAAGGTACGGGCAATCATGCCATATCATATTCGATCGTGACATAATGTGCAACAAAAAGGCAAAACGATCGCCGGCTTGACGGTCCTAGTCGTAACCGACCTCTCAGCAGCGGAGAAGCTGGTGAGACCGTGAGAGCCTTCTGCCAACCTACTTACCTACGGATCAGAGAGAGACACGAGAAGCCCTTGACGAGGCTTGATCAAGGAGAGGTGTTCTACCTTTTGGATCATCTCATATTTCAGCGCCTGGCTTAGCGCCGCGCTCACTTTTAAGGAGATATGTCTCGACAGCTCTCTGACGACGCGAGGGTGGCATCCAGGATGCGCACCGCGCTCGGCAGCTTCCTTGAGCCCATGGAGGATATCCTGTCTTTCGTGGACCTGTTGCCCATGGTCGTGGCGCTCCAAGAAGACAAAGCGGTGCCCAACCGTAGCACCTGGTGGTAGAGTTGAGACCTAACATGACGGTGGCATCTGATGGCAGCGGTAACATGAACGAAATGCTGGTCAGGGTACCCGTCACCTGGGGAGGTACAACTTGAGCTTATCACCACGGTGCGCTTGCTCTCATCAGCTCTTTTCCGTCGGCGATAGCAAACCACCCCCTCCAATAAAAAGGTTCCCCTGATGTTCCAAACCTCCATGTGAACTCCACTATCTTCCATGTATCCTCCCTACTCTTTTAATTTGAAAATATAGATCGTATTCATCCAAATCGGGCAAAACTGTCGCCGGAGTTTGCAGAACATCGCGACTAGTTTGTAGCGTCTTTGATCGATTAAAGCATAACCTCCTTGATCTCCTCTCCCTCCCGGTGCTCTCAGTTTTCCAAATGGTTGCCCGTGTCCTTGGCATCGACGGCGACACGTACACTGTGGCCATGCTCGCAAAACACCGCCCGGGGCGGCGTCTCCCGTGCGCTCGCGCGCGTCCGTGGCCTAGTACATAAGGGTGCGGCGCATAGCGGAGAACCTCTCCCCATCGACGGAGATGGTCCTCGACCTGCGCCTCTCTTCGTCGGCCTCGAGCGAAGGAAGAAGACGACCTCGTCGTCAGGAAAAAAAAACGTGGCCGATACCTATCGGGCCGTGGTCCTCGCGGCTGGGAAGGCCAAGAAGGCCTCGCGACCTCCATGCGGCCTAAGGCCAGCCCAAGCCGAGCAATCGCGGGCCCCCGCAGGAGCAGCGGCCCAATTCCCTCTGTCCGGCTCGTTGATGTTTTGTTTCTCATACCATTTTTGTGAATTATAAACTATGACGAACCGTATTTTTGAAACCGTAGCTCAGAATGAGGTGATTCAAATTTCCAAAAAAATCTTTTGAAATGATATATCCAATGGTGCAGGTTTCACATTTTTATGAGACACTTTTCTGTAATGAGCAGACATATTTCTATTAGGTGTGTTTCGTGATCGATGTTCTTTGAACCAACGCCGCGACGAGTCTGAGATCTTCCAAGCCAATCCGTGACTGTCTTCGCAGGCAAGCTGGCCACTTGCTATGGGCCTCCGTGCAATGCTTGTTTTTTACCGTTTTAGTGTTATGTGTTTGTTTATAGTTTCGGTGTTGTGTTATTTTACCGTACTTATACATGTGTGTTCATATATGTGCATTTGAGTGCCATTAAACATGCTTATAAACTAGGGTTTTCTATTTTTGTGCTCTCGGGTTCTTAGTTGTGCTCAGTTTTCCCCAGTTTTTTAGTTTTTCCTCAGTTTTCTCCAAGCCCTTGTCTGAAACCATCACATGTGCTGTAACGGCCGGTTGCCCGACAGTTTACCGTTATCTTCTGACTAGTGGGGCCACGTAGAGCCCGCAAAGACACATCAGACCATCCATCTTTATTTGACCGTAAGCATCGTTGTATCCCTGACCAAAACGCGAACGAGTGGGGCTTCGGTATATCGAATGACAAGTGGAGCCATGACGCTGATACAAGGAGCAATACACAGATAGGATTAGATTTTTAAACGGAGCTCTACAGCGATGGCACGAAGGAGGTGGCCTGCGGGGTACCGAGATGAGATCGACGTCCACAAAGAACTGCATGAGGCGAGACCGGACGCATTAGATAGATATGAACTAGACGCGTTTAACCATGCAAAGAAGAGAAGAAATGGTCGACGACATCGACGACTACCTCAAAACTTTGACTGACCGTATTAGACACGAACGCGAGCAATGTAGAGAAAACTAGTGTCTCTCCTTTCTGGCGTGTATAGATGGGTGCTAGGAGAGTGTGGTGGTGAAGGGAAAGACCTCGCGGTGGTCTGTGACATCCAGCATAGCGGGGCGGCGTGGCCGTGCCCACAACGGCATGCATGTTCGGCATTGGCATCAGCATGTACGTTCGACATTGGCCTCGGCGGTATCTCAGGTGTGTCAGTGATCGAATGAGGGGACGAGATTGAGGGTGCATCCCGACGGTGACCTAGCAGTGGCGGCGAGCATAGCCGTTCTGACCATGCCGATATCGGCATCGGCATCGTTTGGAGGTTGTGGTGCTCGAATCAAGGTGGGATTTGTTTCTTGTACGCCAAAGTGAATTTTAAACAAGTTTCATGTTGAAGGTTAGGTAACGAAAGTTTGTAAATAAAATTATACTAGCGCCATGGTGAGGTTCTTTTTGATAGAGCTATACGGTTGGGCAAACTTTTTTGACACTTTTTAGATAGGGTTCCTTGTTGTTACACATATGGCATCATGTATGGAAAATTTGGGGTCATTTGGAGATGTTCGAAAAAATCACTTTGCTTAATCGCATGCCGTTTCGTCTCACTGAAACCAGCTTTTCTAACAAGGTGATTTTTTCTACCTTCTCTAAATGACCTCAAATTTCATACGGCTTATCTTCTATACATAGATAGATATATTGTTTCGTTTTTACATTTTTCGAACTTTTTATTTCCCTTTATAATACCCAATTGATTTTCAGGTCAAAACCTCGAAAAACAGCATCATGTATGGCATCATTTTCACCCTAAATTTCAAATTTTGTGAAACTTTCCCTTTTGGATATTCCTTGTTGTTATAGGTATGGTATCATGTATGCCAAATTTGGTTAGGTCTCACTGAAACTAGCTTTTGTAACAAGTTAGGTTTTTTCGACCTTCTCAAAAGGGATTTTTTACTACCTTCTCTAAATAACCTCAAAAATCATACAGACGATCTTCTATACAAAGATAGGTAAATTGTTTTGTTTTTATATTTTTTGAACTTTTATTTCCCTTTATAATACCCATTTGATTTTCAGGTCAAAACCTCGAAAGTTAACATAAGTAGATGGTGAACCCTCCCAAACTTCAAATACAGAGATAGATATATAGTTTCATTTATCATTTTTACCGTGAATAGTAATTGCTACAAAAAAATCGGTGATTGTTTATCATTTTTTGCGTGAAAATTAATGGCTACAACAAGTCGGTGATGGTTTATCATTTTTTGCGTGAAAAGTAATGCCTAAAAGAGTTTATAATTTTTAGCGTGAAAAATAATACAGAAAACCACCCTTTAGCATACTTAGAGGGTGGAAGCTAACCGCCGACAGAGAGAAAGAGGGGTTATCCTGCCCGTTAGATCATACGATCAACGGTCGGCGGGCACGATCCGCGTGACATGGGCTGGACCAATCAGGGCAATGTTGCACGTCTGCGAGAATTTGCGAAGGGAGAGGAAAAAACTGAATAGTATCAAGAAACCAAGGGCACTTGAGTAGTAAACAGACTAAGGGATTCAAATATGAGATTTAAAAAATGGAAAATGCGTGTTTTGTACAATGAAATCCATCTTGGCCTATCTCAACCTATTTGCAGTACAAATATACATGAGTGTGAGAATTGTGGCCTCATTTAGACAAAGTATGTTTTGGGGAAAGCTGTTTTGGGAAGGGCTTACTGTGAAAAACCATGCACCTTCATAGCTACTAGGTGATTTAAGAAGTGGCAATTTTTGGTAAAACTTGATTTATCTATGACTTATCTATGATTTGAGAAGTGGCAATTTGTGGTAAAGACTCCATGAGTAAGTGCCACTCTTTTTCGGAATTTTTTGCACATTAAATGACTCATTGAACTAGTTAATCCCATTTGTTGACTCTCTGTTGACCAGCCACTTGAGGGTAAAACTGAGTATAGTGCACTAGCCAGTATTAGCACTCAAGGGGAAAACTGAGCACACACAAAATGCTAGTATAAGACTCGAGGGTATACCTGAGTATATCTAAATTTTCAGGGTTAGACTCGAGGACGCATGTTGCGGTGCAGAAATAGAAGACGTGCAATTGTTGACGCGTAGACGCGGGTCGCGGTGCAGAAGTCGAAGACGTGCAATCGTGGACGCGTGTCGCGTTGCAGAAGTCCAAGACATGCAGACGTGCAACGGTGGGCGCGTAGGACGCGGGTCGCATTAACCACCCCTCGTCTTTATAGACGCCTCCTCGCACTATCTCTGTCACTCTCACTCGCTCACGCAACGCCGCGTCTGTCACGTCCATCATCTTCTCCAAAGCAAAAAACCCTCTCCATCTCCTCTGCCGGCGAGATGGACAAGGAGAATGCCAATCCTATCATCCACGAAGCTGTCGGCTCCAAGCGCGATGCCTCCCTCTTCGACGCCGTCCCCTCAACGGTCGGCGCCGCCGCCGTCGGTGCATCGGAGGCTGCTGCCACCAGTGGCGGTCAGATCCCGCTGGGATGGGACCCCTATGAGGAGGTGTCGTACGTCCCGCCCCCGAACCCCTACGACACCTGCATGGAGAACCCATGGAACGAGGTAACTACGGTTTCCTTCCTTTTTTGTTCCCCATTCCTTCTTGAACCCTATTTTTCTGGTGTAGATGGATCTGTAGATGGATGAGTATTGGGTTAATATTTGCGTCGATTTTATTCCATTTTGTTTTGATCCCTTCTTGATTTCGTTTAAAATTTGGGGTTCGGCCGTTCGGTTAATTTATGCAAGTAATAACGGGATCTCAATCAGTTAATTTATGCAAGTAATCATGGGATCTCAATCAGTTATTTTAATGCATGAATCAAAAGATATCAACCGTTTAATTTTGCAAATAATCTGGAATGTGTTCAAGTTCAGATCTGGAATTTGTTTCTTTGCCTATGAAGAATCGTTGGGCACAATTTTTTACAGGGAGGGTTCAGCGAACCATTGCTGTGTACAAATCTGATGTGCATGAGCTTTGGTTCGCTAACACCATCCATGTAGATATATAATCGTGTCCACTCTAACTGAGGCTGCCTCTATTTTTCCTAACTTTATTATCATGCACGTTAGTCATTGTTGCAACTCATTCACTCATAGTTTCCGTTTGATATGGATCAGGTGTATGGCAGCGACGTCGGCAGCGACGACGAGGACCAACACACCAAGACTCGCCAGGTGCTGCGGAGGCTGCAGGTCGGCCAGTACATCTCCTACTTCGCCAAGGGTGTCTACATGTGCCCCTTCTGCACTAGGAGACTTGGCGGCACTGACTTCAACTGCCTCCTCACGCATGCCGAGGACATCGGCAACACCTTCCCCAAGGTCGAAGCGACGGTGAACGTCTACTCCTTCCGCGCCAAGCACAAGGCGCTCGGCATGCACCTCCGCAACTTCCAGCGGGTGGAGATCTCCGCCGGGCGCATGCCTCCGCTCAAGCCCAAGGATCCCAAGGGGTAGGCGGAGTCCTGGATGTGTGTTGTTGTTGCCTCCTATTTTGTTGTTAGCTAGGGATCCCTTGTTGTTATGTTATTAGTATGATGGTGCTGTCAAGAACCTCGAACCTGGTACTATGTTTGGCTGCTGTATGCAGCTTATTATCTAGGGAGGGATCCCTATTATCTATCCCTATTCTTCTATATGACTGTGCGAATTTATCGTACATTACCCTGTAGATTTGCTTCTAGATTTAACTACATACATATGGACCAGAGGGAGTACTAGATTTGCTGCCATATTGGGCATACAACGAGGGCCAAAAGGCACAAATAATTGAAGAAAGACAGAAATGCAAGCTTCTCTAGATTTGATACTTGTTAGGTGAAATAAGACAGAGAGAAAGAGGGGGAAAAGGTACTCTTAAAAAAACCAATTTGGGCCGACAGAGACAGAACCCAACTCCTCCTCACGTGCAACCAAAGGCGGTCTCGTCCTGTCCCACGCGGTCCCTTTCTACCAGCCCCACGCGACGCGGCCCCACACGTCAGCACGGAACGGTCAACTAAACGGGAATCCTGCCGTCTGAGCTTCTTCTGCGGGTTTCAAACAAGGACTTGGGGAAAACTGAGGAAAAACTAAGGAGCTGGGGAAAACTGAGTACAACTAAGGACCCAAGGGCACGGAAATAGAAAACCCTATAAACTATTGTGCATGAGGAGATATTGTGGCTTTGTTTCATACTGTAATATGAATAAACCATGTGGGTCCCTTCCCACTTTAGTTGACTTTCCGGTACCTCGGCTGAATACACGTCAGGGTCCACATGAGTGGATTGAACCTTGTACTTTTCTGTAGAGTTGGGATGTGTATTAAGCAAGGAAATCGGACCACTCGAAATCGTCATCATCGTCGTCCTCCTCCTCCGCCACCTTCGCCTCGTCCTCCTCCTCTTGCGCCTCCATATGCGCCGCCAACGCATCGGCCTCCACCACCAACACATCCGCCCACGCCCACAGGCCGACTTCGTTGCTGCCAGCGCCGACTCCCGCTGCTGACGCTCCTTCGACGCCTACCGCTGATGACGCTCCACCGTCTCCTGCCACCGCTGCTCAATCGCCTCCATCCGTTCACGGTGCTGGAGATGCCGCTCTGCATGCCACCGCTCGCCCATCTCTCCTCCGTCTGGAGCCGCCGCGCCTCTTCCGCCGTGGCGGCGTCGAACACGGCTATGGTGTCCGCCAGCGTCGCCTCCTCCCACGTCTCGTTCTCCGCAGCTTCCGGGTCGATGTCGAACTACGGTGATGGAGGTGGTGGTGGAGACGGTGGTGGAGGGAACTGGCTTGCGCCGAGGCGGTTCATCATTGCGCAGGTGGTGTTTATGCGACGAGGGTTGTGCTTGCGGTGGAAAAAGGGGTGCCGGCGGCTGTGGTGGCTAGCATTGAGCGGGGGAGACCTTTTATAGACTCCGGTGTTGCTAGAAGAGGCGGGAAGATAGTGCGGGAAGAGGCTAGAAGCGGCGGGAAGAAAGCGCGGGAACGCGCGGTGGCGTGCGCATGCCGGTGACGCGTGGAGGGTGCGCAGCGCCAACAAGACGTCTCGCCTGCCCCTCCGTCGCCATTAAAGCAAAGCTGCGACGCTTCATTCGTGAGTCGCTGACGCGTCGGTTCTGCCACTCCCCGCCTCGCATTTCGTTGTGTCCGGCGTGCCTGGAGCGTCCCCTGTGAAGCGGGGACGGGCTCGGGGCACCGGACACCGTATTGGGCCGCGCCGGACGGAAAGGGCCTTTGGGGCGTGATGGCGCGTGATGCACACTTCCGTTGGGAACCCCAAGAGAAAGGTGTGATGCGCACAGCAGTAAGTTTTCCCTCAGAAAGAAACCAAGGTTATCGAACCAGTAGGAGATGAAGGCCACGTGAAGGTTGTTGATGGAGGAGTGTAGTGCGGCGCAACACCAGGGATTCCGGCGCCAACGTGGAACCTGCACAACACAATCACAATACTTTGCCCCAACTTAACAGTGAGGTTGTCAATCTCACCTGCTTGTTGTAAACAAAGGATTAAATGTATGGTGTGGAGAATTATGTTTGTTTGCGAAGAACAACAGAGAACAGAGATTACAGTAGATTGTATTTCAGATGTAAAAGAATGGATCGGGGTCCACAGTTCACTAGTGGTGTCTCTCCAATAATATAAATAGCATGTTGGTGAACAAATTACAGTTGGGCAATTGACAAATAGAGATGCATATACATATCATGATGACTACTATGAGATTTACTTAGGGCATTATGATACGTCTCCAACGTATCTATAATTTCCGATGTTCCATGCTTGTTTTATGACAATACCAACATGTTTTGTTCACACTTTATATCATTTTTATGCGTTTTCCGGAACTAACCTATTGACGAGATGCCGAGAGGCCAGTTCCTGTTTTCTGCTGTTTTTGGTTTCAGAAATCCTAGTAACGAAATATTCTCGGAATCGGACGAAATCAACGCCAAAGATCTTAGAATCCCCGGAAGCATCCAGAACACACCAGAGAGGTCAGAGGGGGGCCACAGGCCCACCAAACTACAGGCTGGCGCGGCCAGAGGGGGGGCCGCGCCGCCCTATAGTCTGGCCCCCCTGTCAGCCCTCCTGCGCCGCCTCTTCGCCTATATAAAGCCCCTGGATCAGAAACCCTGATGCGTTCGACGAAAACCACAGAAACCTTCCAGAGCCGCCGCCATCGCGACGCCAAGATCTGGGGGACAGGAGTCTCTGTTCCGGCACGCTGCCGGAACGGGGAAGTGCCCCCGGAAGGCTTCTCCATCGACACCGCTGCCATCTCCACCGCCATCTTCATCACCGCTGCTGCTCCCATGAGGAGGGAGTAGTTCTCCATCGAGGCTCGGGGCTGTACCGGTAGCTATGTGGTTCATCTCTCCCATGTACCTCAATACAATAATCTCATGAGCTGCTTTACATGATTGAGATTCATATGAGTTTTGTATCACTACTATCTATGTGCTACTCTAGCAAAGTTATTAAAGTAGTTCTATTCCTCCTGCACGTGTGTAAAGGTGACAGTGTGTGCACCGTGTTAGTACTTGGTTTATGCTATGATCATGATCTCTTGTAGATTGCGAAGTTAACTATTGCTATGATAATATTGATGTGATCTATTCCTCCTACATATGCATGAAGGTGACAGTGTGCATGCTATGTTAGTACTTGGTTTAGTCTTTTGATCTATCTTACACTATAAGGTTACTTAAATATGAACAAATTGTGGAGCTTGTTAACTCCGGCATTGAGGGTTCGTGTAATCCTACGCAATGCGTTCATCATCCAACAAAAGTGTAGAGTATGCATTTATCTATTCTGTTATGTGATCAATGTTGAGAGTGTCCACTAGTGAAAGTCTAATCCCTAGGCCTTGTTCCTAAATACTGCTGCGTTACTACTGCTTGTTTCTTGTTTCTTTGCGTTACTACTGCTGCAATACTACCACCATCAACTACACGCCAGCAAGCTATTTTCTGGCACCGTTGCTACTGCTCATATATATTCATACCACCTGTATTTCACTATCTCTTCGCCGAACTAGCGCACCTATTAGGTGTGTTGGGGACACAAGAGACTTCTTGCTTTGTGGTTGCAGGGTTGCATGAGAGGGATATCTTTGACCTCTTCCTCCCTGAGTTCGATAAACCTTGGGTGATCCACTTAAGGGAAAACTTGCTGCTGTTCTACAAACCTCTGCTCTTGGAGGCCCAACGCTGTCTACAGGAAAGGAGGGGGAACGTAGACATCAAGCACTTTTAAGGCGCCGTTCTTGCAGGTGAGGAAAGGTAAAAGGCACTCATACTTCGGTTCCAGGTAAAGTACTTTTCTGGCGCCATTGTGTTTGTGCTCGAAGTTATTTCCTTTAGATCCTGCAATTGCAACTTTTTGTTTCTTGTTTACACTAGTTAGGCATAATGGAAAACATCTGTGAGCTCTTTGTACTATTTCCTGAGTCAAGACATGAATGGTTTAATGCGAAAATTAAAAAAACCCATGGAACATGTTAGTATGAACGCTTTGAACACCATTGTTGCTAATGATATGGAAAATTCTAAGCTTGGGGAAGCTGGCTTTGATGAGCATGATATTTTTAGTCCCCCAAGCATTGAGGAGAAAATTTTCTTTGATGATACTTTGCCTCCTATTTATGATGATTATAATGATAGTGGTCTTTTGGTGCCACCTACTATGGAGAGTGAATTTGATTATGATTACAATATGCCTCCTATATTTGATGATGAGAATAATAATGATAGCTACTTTGTTGAATTTGCTCCCACTATTACTAATAAAATTGATTATGCTTATGTGGAGAGTAATAATTTTATGCATGAGACTCATGATAAGAATGCTTTATGTGATAGTTATATTGTTGAGTTTGCTCATGTTGCTACTGAAAGTTATTATGAGAGAGGAAAATATGGTTGTAGAAATTTTCATGTTACTAAAATGCCTCTCTATGTGCTGAAATTTTTCAAGCTACACTTGTTTTATCTTCCTATGCTTGTTACTTTGCTCTTCATGAACTTGTTTATTTACAAGATTCCTATGCATAGGAAGCATGTTAGACTTAAATGTGTTTTGAATTTGCCTCTTGATGCTCTCTTTTGCTTCAAATACTATTTCTTGCGAGTGCATCATTAAAACTGCTGAGCCCATCTTAATGGCTATAAAGAAAAGAACTTCTTGGGAGATAACCCATGTGTTATTTTGCTACAGTACTTTGTTTTATATTTGTGTCTTGGAAGTTGTTTACTACTGTAGCAACCTCTCCTTATCTTAGTTTTGTGTTTTGTTGTGCCAAGTTAAGCCGTTGATAGAAAAGTAAGTACTAGATTTGGATTACTGCGCAGTTCCAGATTTCTTTGCTGTCACGAATCTGGGTCCACCTCCCTGTAGGTAGCTCAGAAAATTAAGCCAATTTACGTACATGATCCTCAGATATGTACGCAACTTTCATTCAATTTGAGAATTTTCATTTGAGCAAGTCTGGTGCCATTTTAAAATTCGTCAATACGAACTGTTCTGTTTTGACAGATTCTGCCTTTTATTTCGCATTGCCTCTTTTGCTATGTTGGATGAATTTCTTTGATCCACTAATGTCCAGTAGCATTATGCAATGTCCAGAAGTATTAAGAATGATTGTGTCACCTCTGAATATGTTAATTTTTATTGTGCACTAACCCTCTAATGAGTTGTTTCGAGTTTGGTGTGGAGGAAGTTTTCAAGGGTCAAGAAAGGAGGATGATATACTATGATCAAGAAGAGTGAAAGCTCTAAGCTTGGGGATGCCCCGGTGGTTCATCCCTGCATATTTCAAGAAGACTCAAGCGTCTAAGCTTGGGGATGCCCAAGGCATCCCCTTCTTCATCGACAAATTATCAGGTTCCTTCTCTTGAAACTATATTTTTATTCGGTCACATCTTATGTGCTTTACTTGGAGCGTCTGTATGCTTTTGTTTTTGTTTGTGTTTAAATAAATGCTTGTGTGGGAGAGAGACACGCTCCGCTGGTTCGTATGAACACATGTGTTCTTAGCTCATAATATTCATGGCGAAGTTTCTTCTTCGTTAAATTGTTATATGGTTGGAATTGGAAAATGATACATGTAGTAATTGCTATTAATGTCTTGGGTAATGTGATACTTGGCAATTGTTGTGCTCATGTTTAAGCTCTTGCATCATATGCTTTGCACCCATTAATGAAGAAATACATAGAGCATGCTAAAATTTGGTTTGCATAATTGGTCTCTCTAAGGTCTAGATAATTTCTAGTATTGAGTTTGAACAACAAGGAAGACGGTGTAGAGTCTTATAATGTTTTCAATATGTCTTTTATGTGAGTTTTGCTGCACCGGTTCACCCTTGTGTTTGTTTCAAATAAGCCTTGCTAGCCTAAACCTTGTATCGAGAGGGAATACTTCTCATGCATCCAAAATACTTGAGCCAACCACTATGCCATTTGTGTCCACTATACCTACCTACTACATGGTATTTTCCGCCATTCCAAAGTAAATTGCTTGAGTGCTACCTTTAAAATTCCATCATTCACCTTTGCAATATATAGCTCATGGGACAAATAGCTTAAAAACTATTGTGGTATTGAATATGTAATTATGCACTTTATCTCTTATTAAGTTGCTTGTTGTGCGATAACCATGTTCACTGGGGACGCCATCAATTATTCATTGTTGAATTTCATGTGAGTTGCTATGCATGTCCGTCTTGTCTGAAGTAAGAGAGATCTACCACCTTATGGTTAAGCATGCATATTATTAGAGAAGAACATTGGGCCGCTAACTAAAGCCATGATCCATGGTGGAAGTTTCAGTTTTGGACAAATATCCTCAATCTCATATGAGAAAATTATTAATTGTTGTTACATGCTTATGCATAAATGAGGAGTCCATTATCTGTTGTCTATGTTGTCCCGGTATGGATGTCTAAGTTGAGAATAATCAATAGCGAGAAATCCAATGCGAGCTTTCTCCTTAGACCATTGTACAGGCGGCATAGAGGTACCCCTTTGTGACACTTGGTTAAAACATGTGCATTGTGATGATCCGGTAGTCCAAGCTAATTAGGACAAGGTGCGGGCACTATTAGTATACTATGCATGAGGCTTGCAACTTGTAAGATATAATTTACATGATACATATGCTTTATTACTACCGTTGACAAAATTGTTTCATGTTTTCAAAATAAAAGCTCTAGCACAAATATAGCAATCGATGCTTTCCTCTTTGAAGGACCATTCTTTTACTTTTATTGTTGAGTCAGTTCACCTATCTTTCTCCACCTCAAGAAGCAAACATTTGTGTGAACTGTGCATTGATTCTTATATACTTGCTTATTGCATTTGTTATATTGCTTTGCATTGACAACTATCCATGAGATATACATGTTACAAGTTGAAAGCAACCGCTGAAACTTAATCTTCCATTGTGTTGCTTCAATGTCTCTACTATGAATTTATTGCTTTATGAGTAATTCTTATGCAAGACTTATTGATGCTTGTCTCGAAAGTACTATTCATGAAAAGTCTTTGCTATATGATTCACTTGTTTACTCATTGCATTTACATTGTTTCGAATCGCTGCATTCATCTCATATGCTTTACAATGGTATGATTAAGATTATGTTGGTAGCATGTCACCTCAGAAATTATCTTTTATCGTTTACCTACTCGAGGACGAGTAGGAACTAAGCTTGGGGATGCTGATACGTCTCCAACGTATCTATAATTTCCGATGTTCCATGCTTGTTTTATGACAATACCAACATGTTTTGTTCACACTTTATATCATTTTTATGCGTTTTCCGGAACTAACCTATTGACGAGATGCCGAGAGGCCAGTTCCTGTTTTCTGCTGTTTTTGGTTTCAGAAATCCTAGTAACGAAATATTCTCGGAATCGGACGAAATCAACGCCAAAGATCTTAGAATCCCCGGAAGCATCCAGAACACACCAGAGAGGTCAGAGGGGGGCCACAGGCCCACCAAACTACAGGCTGGCGCGGCCAGAGGGGGGGCCGCGCCGCCCTATAGTCTGGCCCCCCTGTCAGCCCTCCTGCGCCGCCTCTTCGCCTATATAAAGCCCCTGGATCAGAAACCCTGATGCGTTCGACGAAAACCACAGAAACCTTCCAGAGCCGCCGCCATCGCGACGCCAAGATGCGGGGACAGAGTCTCTGTTCCGGCACGCTGCCGGAACGGGGAAGTGCCCCCGGAAGGCTTCTCCATCGACACCGCTGCCATCTCCACCGCCATCTTCATCACCGCTGCTGCTCCCATGAGGAGGGAGTAGTTCTCCATCGAGGCTCGGGGCTGTACCGGTAGCTATGTGGTTCATCTCTCCCATGTACCTCAATACAATAATCTCATGAGCTGCTTTACATGATTGAGATTCATATGAGTTTTGTATCACTACTATCTATGTGCTACTCTAGCAAAGTTATTAAAGTAGTTCTATTCCTCCTGCACGTGTGTAAAGGTGACAGTGTGTGCACCGTGTTAGTACTTGGTTTATGCTATGATCATGATCTCTTGTAGATTGCGAAGTTAACTATTGCTATGATAATATTGATGTGATCTATTCCTCCTACATATGCATGAAGGTGACAGTGTGCATGCTATGTTAGTACTTGGTTTAGTCTTTTGATCTATCTTACACTATAAGGTTACTTAAATATGAACAAATTGTGGAGCTTGTTAACTCCGGCATTGAGGGTTCGTGTAATCCTACGCAATGCGTTCATCATCCAACAAAAGTGTAGAGTATGCATTTATCTATTCTGTTATGTGATCAATGTTGAGAGTGTCCACTAGTGAAAGTCTAATCCCTAGGCCTTGTTCCTAAATACTGCTGCGTTACTACTGCTTGTTTACTGTTTTACTGCGTTACTACTGCTGCAATACTACCACCATCAACTACACGCCAGCAAGCTATTTTCTGGCACCGTTGCTACTGCTCATATATATTCATACCACCTGTATTTCACTATCTCTTCGCCAAACTAGCGCACCTATTAGGTGTGTTGGGGACACAAGAGACTTCTTGCTTTGTGGTTGCAGGGTTGCATGAGAGGGATATCTTTGACCTCTTCCTCCCTGAGTTCGATAAACCTTGGGTGATCCACTTAAGGGAAAACTTGCTGCTGTTCTACAAACCTCTGCTCTTGGAGGCCCAACGCTGTCTACAGGAAAGGAGGGGGAACGTAGACATCACACTACGACAAAGAACATAGACCGCTATCCAGCATGCATCTATGCCTAAAAAGTCCACCTTCGGGTTAGCATCCGCACCCCTTCCAGTATTAAGTTGTAAACAACAGACAATTGCATTAAGTACTGTGCGTAATGTAATCAACACAAATATCCTTAGACAAAGCATCATTGTTTTATCCCTAGTGGCAACAGCATATCCATAACCTTAAAACTTTCTGTCATTGTCCCAGATTCAGTGGAGGCATGAACCCACTATCGAGCATAAATACTCCCTCTTGGAGTTACAAGTATCAACTTGGCCAGAGCCTCTACTAGCAATGGAGAGCATGCAAGATCATAAACAATACATATATGATAGATCAATAATCAACTTGACATAGTATTCAATATTCATCAGATCCCAACAAACACAACATGTAGCATTACAAATAGATGATCTTGATCATGATAGGCAGCTCACAAGATCTAAACATGATAGCACGAGAGGAGAAGACAACCATCTAGCTACTGCTATAGACCCATAGTCCAAGGATGAACTACTCACGCATCAATCCGGAGGCGAGCATGATGATGTAGAGTCCTCCGGTGATGATTCCCCTCTCCGGCAGGGTGCCGGAGGCGATCTCCTGAATCCCCCGAGATGGGATTGGCGGCGGCGGCGTCACAGTAACTTTTCTCGTATCGTGGCTCTCGGTAATAGGGTTTTCGCGACGGAGAGAATATATAGGCGAAGGGGCAGAGTCGGGGGACGCTCGAGGTGCCCACCCCATAGGGCGGCGCGCCCAGGGGTGGGGCCGCGCCCCCCTAGGGTGTGACCGCCTCGTCGCCCCTCTTCATCTCCTCTTCGGACTTCTGGAAGGCTCCGTGCAAAATAAGACCGTGGGATTTTGTTTCGTCCAATTCCGAGAATATTTCCTGTGTAGGATTTCTGAAACCAAAAATAGCAGAAAACAGGAACTGGCGCTTCGGCATCTTTTTAATAGGTTAGTGCCGGAAAATGCATAAAAATAATATAAAGTGTATATAAAACATGTGAGTATTGCACTAGTGGAAAACTGGGCAATAGGCCCGGTCCATTTGGGCCTTTAGACCCGGTTCCTGAACCGGGACCAACTAGGCGGGACTAAAGGGGGTACCCTTTAGTCCCGGTTCAAAGATAAACCGGGCCTAAAGGCCTCAACACGTGGTGCGACCAGGGAGCTCGCGCTGGAAGGGCTTTGGTCCCGGTTCGTGGTACGAACCGGGCCTATGTTTCTCTGCCGCGGCAGAGAATTGCTATTTCTCTGCCGCGGCACAGATTTGGGCTGTACCAGCGTTTCTCTGCCGCGGCAGAGAAACAGTCTGTTTCCCTTGCCGCGGCAGAGTTTCAGCAATGCATATATATATCATTCAAGAAACCACAAAAAATCGTCATGAATATATATAGACATCGTCAACAGTACACGACATAGTCAACACAGTACACGTAATGCATGCATATTTACAATACAACTTTTCCTGAACGAATATCCTCCGCCGTCACGATCTTCCGATAGTGCTCTCCACCTGGGGTAAGGACCTCGGTAATAAAGAATCCCGCGATTTCCTCTTGAATTGATTTTATTTGATCCGCTGTTATGAGAGTGTCCCGCAGGCGTGTCATCTATATTTAAAAAAGGAGATCAATATATGAATGGAACTCAATACAATAGATGGTACTAATTAAGATTAATTGTGAAAATTTGTTATCGTACACGAGTGTGGTGTATTTGGGGATCCCCACCCTTGGGACAGGACATGTCACGCATGAAGGTGCAGACGTAGTATCCACATAAGTTATTCCCTTTTTCCTGCCTCATACACTTTACGAAAAAATAGTTCGATCAAACTAATAATCAAGCATCGTATTGAAAGTAAATATCATATATAAAGTTTCACGGACATAGCTATATATATAGTACTACTTACAGGGTAATCTCTAAATGTAAGCTCCGGTTTCCATTCACCCGGAACAGTATTGATGAACCGTTTCCAAGCCCTGCCCGGCAAAAAATAATGAGTAAATGAGTAATTGATTAGTTGATGATATCTTCGAATTAGAGCAGATGAAGATGCCAATACGAAATTGATTGAAACTACCTCCGGAGGATGGCAGCCATGTCCGCCCATTCCGCATATTCTTTACGTTTCGAGTCCATGACGTTTACGACTCCAAGGTGAAGATCAATGATTAGGAGAATAAAATGGAAACTGCACAAGCATAGCTCAATGATTACGAGAATAAAGTGGAAGGTGCACAAGCATAATGTATGTTATATATAACACTCACTTGAAGTTGTAGGGAAAGAATATATCCTCTTTGTCTGCTTGCTTCTCTAAAAACATTACGATGTTGTCCTCTGTGTCCTTGGCGAAGTCTTGAACCGTAACTTCATGAACTGTGTTTGGGTCTATGAACCCCAGCGGTAGGAGCTTGCCTCTTTTGTATTCCAGCTTCTTCATTCTGCATAATTAAATGTATAGCGTACACAAAGAATATAATGAGGATAATTGTTAGTGCAAATGAATGAGCTACAAACTTAATTACACAAATAAATCACTTACAGGCAGTAGCAACTGATGACAGCTTTGTCGAGGGCGTCTTGATTGAATAACTGAAACAGTTCTTCTACGTCAATGTTTATCTCGTCTTCCCCCCGGAAGTAATGCTCATCTCTAAGATACACCGTGAGGTAGCGATCACCTCTTCGACAGGCTTTCAGGTACCATTCATGCAACCTTCGCATCTGAGTCCCTAGACGCGCGAGCTCGCCAGGTTTGACGAGATCAGATCCGTATCTATACTTGTTTACCACTTGAGCCGTTGGATAGTAATCTTCGTACTCAACTGATGCTCCCTGAGCTCTAGCCGCCCGTTCGATCATCGATGCCGTCTCTGGATCATGATATGGCTCCACGATGAAGTGGGGTGCGGCCTGAATGTCCTGCTGTCCAAGCTGGGCGACTTTTTTTGCTTCTTTCATCGCTTTAGAGGACTGTCCAAGAGAGCGGTCATAATCAGCTCTCAGCTCAGGTCTCTTCATTCTCGTCTCGGCAAAGTGCTTCACTGTCTGCGGTGGAATAAACATCTTCTTCGGCGCAGTTGCAAGAAACGCCTTTTGCTCTTCAGTCTGCTCATGTGGCAACAACTCTGGAGTCTGTTCCCTCATTGGAGTTGATGATCTCTTCGGAGCTGTAGGAGGTGCCGCGGACCGCTTCCTCTTTTGCTTAGGTGGAAGCGGCGGAGTCTCCTGACGAGGAGGAGGAGGCGGCGGAGTATTTTCACGCGGAGGAGACTGGTCATGGATAGGGGAATCATCATCGCGCAGAGGAGAATCATCACGCGGAGGAGACTGCACAGGTGGCGGAGGAGGCGGAGGTGGCCTGCTTGTTGGCTTCTCACCTGGAAACACAATGTTCTCCTTCCGCCATTGCACGGTGGTTCTACGGGCTTCTCCCAGTTCTTTGATTTCCCCATCTTCACCTGCAGGGTGCTCAAGCACCAACCCCTCATACTCTCTCAACACTTCATCCACCATCACAACAGCAAAGTCGTCTTGGACCGGACGGCAATGGTAAGACCTTGTAGGTAAGAGGATGCCGACCGCCGCCTTGAAGGATAGGTTGAAAACTTTAACATGCAGCTCACAAGGACGGCTCTCAGTGAGATCATCCACGGGGGGGTAGCGAGGAGGCTCGACCACCTGGTCATCATCATCATCATTATCCACCTGCTGAGAGGAAGCCACGCTGCTTTTCCGGTGTGGTTGAGATTGCAGCGGGGCGATGGCATTGAGCAGTGCAGGATCTACAGCCTGCCCCCGAGCCATCTGAGATGTAAGTACTTGGGTTACCATGGTTAATTGGGCTTGCATGGTGCTCATACCCTCCTCTAAGTTAGCCAGGCGGTCTGTTTCCCTTGACTTCCTCCTCTCATGGCTTTTATCAGGAAATCTCTTCCTTTCCGCAGGAAAGCCATACTTCCACGGAACGGAGCCTGCTGTGCCTCGTGTTCGTCCGCCGTGTTCTTTGTTCCCAAGGGCGCGTGTCAGCTCATCGTTCTCTCTTTCGGGCTGGAACAACCCCGCCTCCACGTCCCTATGTGCCTTTTCCAGGGCATCAATGGGAACCTTCAGATGAGCTTTCTTATAGATGCACTTCCACATTTACGGATCCAACGTTCCCCCAATCCCGTAGAACCACTCCTTGCACCGTTCGATCCAACCGTGTGTCCCTAATCTGATCCCTTTACTGGTCAGTTCCACCTCAGCTGCCTCCCACTTAGGACGGTTAGCCCTGTATCCACCTGGACCCAGAATTTGGTGATATAGCTTCAACGCAGCATTTGCCTTATTTATTTCCGACCTTCTCAAAAATTCTTCTGACTCCGTGCTGTACTTCACGAATTCGTCCCAGTGATTTTTTACCTTCTCACCGTCCGGAGTCTTCTTTAACTTGATAAGGCGGCGCAATCTTTTCTTGTGGCTCTTGAATAGTTCGGCCATCTTCTTCTTGCCAAACTCGCGGAGGGCCTGCTCCATCTTGGCCTTCTCAGCGTCACCCCCCTCTTCGGGTACTATGTTGAAATGTGCCATGAGCTTGTTCATAATGCTGTTTTTGGCTACATCATCGATATAAAGACCTTGAGCTTCTTCCTCTGCAGACAGCACTAGTCCCTTCGGCTTGTGCCATTCTCGAACGGTGATCGGGACGTGGTCCCTAACAAGCACTCCGCATTGAGCTATAAATGCCTTTGCACCTTTCTCTGGAGCAATCGGTTTACCATCCTTGTCGATGTGGGTGATGTCGTGCCTAACACCGTCATCCAACTTTTTGGCCGGGCCTCGCTTCCTCGACTTTACAGAAGAAGTGCTCGATCCGGAGGGCTAAAAAAGAAATAGTTCATAGTCAGTACAATTTCATTAGTTAATGCATCTAGTCGATCAACATCGGCTTAATTAATTTATATACCTCGGTGATAACTACAGTTCGGGAGCCATTATGATGATCTTGTTCCTCACCGGCGCCACTAGGATCTTCTTCCTCAATATCCTCCGCTCCCTCACCGGAGTCATTCAAATAAGTTGCGGTGACATCGTCACCGCCATCATCTGGAATAACGTCGTCGTCGCGATCATCCAGAGTACCGTTTGCTATGAGTTCCTCCATGAAATTTTCTTGAATTTCATCTCTCTCCATGCTTTCTACAATGACCTGCAAGCTATACATAGGAACCATCATATGATCAAATTAAGGATAATGCAGAAAACTGAAAATGGAGTTACATATGTGTAGTTCTTAACTAAGGATCGATAATATAGTGCTGAAAGCAGATACTGCAGTTACATGCATACATAGATCGGGTTCATGTTTATTTAACCCTAATACATATCAATCACTACTACAACCACTCAACCGCGCAGACCGGGTCCTAGAGGGCGCCGACCGGGTCCTGAGCCGCGCTGGGTGTGCCCCCAAAGCCACGGAACAACAACGGGAGCATAGCTAACATGAGATCTCCGCATAACGCTCCATCCGGTCCTATACATGTTGTCTAATGCGTACATGTAACGGCGAACGTGCTGGTCCTCCGCTTCAATGCGCTGAGCTACCTCCTCCGGCGGGGCCGGCTCCCTCTGAAACGACCGTGGCCCATAAGACCTCCACCAAAGAATATCCGGGTCGACAACGGGACCCGGATCCGCACCAAGGTGCGCGACCCGGAAGCTAAGACCTCCCAGTGCCACCCCGGCGGAGCCCAGTCCCGGACCTCCCCCATCTGCTCCATCTCCTCGGTGAGAGTCAGACCACGGCCCGCCGGCTGTCGCTGTCGCGGCATCGTAGCTACGAAAACAAATCATATATATATGTACCAACGTTAACATAAATTAAAAAATAAATTCACTACTTAGTCGGCGCCGGCACTACCGTTTGGGGGGCGCCGGCACTACATACTTTATTTTGGGCCGGGGGCGCGGTGGCACTACATACTCACTAACTAACACTAACACTAACTATATAACTAATTTTTCACTAACACTAACTCTAACACTAACTTTTTCACTAACACTAACACTAACTTTTTCACTAACACTAACACTAACAAACTAACTAATTTTCTAACACTATTAACACTAACACTAACAAACTAACACTAACACTAACACTAACAAACTAACTAATTTTCTATCTAACACTAACTTTTTCACTAACACTAACAAACTAACTAATTTTTTATCTAACACCAAACACTAATTTTTTATCTAACACTAACACTAACAAACTAATAAATCAAATTATGTACTAATTATGTACTAATTTACAAATTATGTACTAATTTTTGTAACTAGTTTTGTAACTATTTTTGTACTAAACTAATTAATCTAACATATATAAAAACAAAAATCTAAAAATCTTAAAACTTAAAAAAAAAATGGTGGCCGGCAGCTCACCTTAGCGCCACAAGTGAGAGGAGAGCGCGCGGCGGGCGGCACGGCGGACGGCGGTCGGGCGGCGGTCGGGCGGACGGCGGCGGACGGCGGCGGCGGACGGCGGGCGGACGGCGCGCGGACAAATGCCGCGGCGCGGCGTGGCGGTGGCGGCGGCGCGGTGGGCGGACGGCGGACGGCGCGCGCGACGGCGGCGGCGACGGCGAGCGGTGGCGGCGGCGCGGTGGGCGGCAGTGGCGGGCGGGGCAGCCTGGCGGCGTCGTTTCCGTCGTCTCCGCGCGATTGATCTCCGCGCGGAGACGAAGTGTCAGTTTTATACCCCCCCCCCTTTGGACCCGGTGCGTTTTACAAACCGGGTCCAAAGACCCCCCTTTGGACCCGGTTTGTAAAACAAACCGGGACTAAAGGCCTTTTTTGCTGCGTTTTCGCTGCGCGCGCAAAAAAGGCCTTTAGTCCCGGTTTGTAATACAAACCGGGTCCAAAGGCCAATTTTTTTAAAAAATTTCATTCCCTCCTTATTTCAAGTGAAAAAAAGCCACCGCACCGCCACCACCGTCACCGCCGTGTAGTGGCCACTGTCGCCACCGCCACCGCCTGCCCACCACCGCCACCGCCGTGTACTGGCCACCGTCGGCACCGCCGTGTACTGCCCACCACCGCACCGCCACCGCCTGGCCACCACCGTCACCGCCATGTACGGGCCACTGTCGCCACCGCCACCGCCTGCCCACCACCGCCACCGCCACCGCCTGCCCACCACCGTCACCGCCATGTACGGGCCACTGCCGTGCCTGGCCCCGCCGCTTCCCCGCGCCACCTGTCGCCGCCGCTTCCACGTGCCACGCCCCGCCGCTTCCCCGCGCCACCTGTCGCCAAACTTGCCGCGTCGCTGTGCTATAAAGCGCCGCGTGCGCGCGGAACCACACGTCGCCGTCGCCTCCGTTCATTCGTCGCCGGGATGCCGCCGCGCCATCGCGGCTCGTCCGGTTTCCGTGGCGTCCGAGCGCGGCCGAACGGTAGGTTCTACGCCGAGATGCGTGCCGGTGGCTTCCGGCTCACCCTCGGCACGTCCAACAGGCGCCATCATCGGGCCGTCGCCGTGTTCGAGCTCGATAACCCGAATACAACTTGGGCCGACAACGACCCTCGGTGGGACGACATTTGGACCGAGACAACCTCCGACGACGAGTAGATCGACTAGACTAGTTGTTTATCTATTTTATTGTATTTTCAATAAAGTCGTTGTGGCAGACGCTGATGATGAGAAAAGTTTCCCGCCAGATTACATGTGGAATTAAAGTACAGAACTCAACTGAAAATTAATTAAGATACATGGCCAGATAGTACTCGTGCCTAGCCCTATAGTACTCGTGCCTAGCTCAACTGAAAATTAATTAAGATACATGGCCAGATTCGACTGTTCGAGTCATTCAGTCATACTCGTGCCTAGCCCTGTAGTACTCGCCACTGTAGTCGTCATAGTCGCCGTCATCATCGTCGCTGGCATCGGGGTCGCGGTAGTCAAACCTCGGCGGGAGAGCACGCGTGGGCTGGGACTGAGGGTAGCGCAGGCGGGGGCCACGGTGGGCCATGACGCCCTGGAGAGTTCGGTCGCGCCACCACAGCCGACGGCCGGCCTCGTTGAAGTTCGAAGGAGGCGGGCCGCCCTCCTCGTGCCTGGCGAGCGCCCTCTCACGCCGATTGATGAAGAAGCTCTCCCAAGTCGGGCTGTAGTCGGGATGCCACTGGGGATTCCTCCGCTGCTCTGGCGTGAGCTCGAAGTAGTAGTGGTTCGTGATGGCCATCTCGCGCGCCACACCTAGAGGGACAGGAGGGACCGGTACCCCTCCGACGCTCAGCAACCAGCCGGTAGGGACGCGGTAGCCCGGCGGGCAGGGGTAGTTCGACGCACAAAGCGCCTCCGCCTCCCGGAGGGTTAGAGATACGATGGAAGCCATGTGACCTGGTGATGAGGTTTGCAGATATGAGTCTAGATGTGATATGTAAATGGAGGCCAAGCCAACATATATATAGTGAAAAAATGGCGGGAGGACGGAGGCGGGAAGCAGTGGAAAGCGCGGGAAGAAAAATAGGCGGGAACGCAGTGGCGCCAAAAACTGTCGGTGGGATAAGGACGTGTGGGTAACCTTTAGTCCCGGCTGGTGGGTACAACCGGGACTAAACATCCTTTTTTGTGTCATCTAACAAAACTGTCGGTGGGATAAGGACGTGTGGGTAACCTTTAGTCCCGGCTGGTGGGTACAACCGGGACTAAAGATGTCGGCAGGATAAGAACGCATGGGTGGCCGCACTGCTCGATGAGATACAGCATGTAAGCGCACGACGCATACTGTCGAAGGAACAAGACAAAGTAGAAGAGGTGCCGTGCCTATAAAAGGAGCATCGATACGCCTTGCCAAGCCCCCGAACGACTACATCTCATCTAACAGTGTTGGGGAAAGGGTTGGGAAATCTCCCGTGGCGCATCTCCACTTTTAATATCTTACATACAGTTACATGATTACACAAAAATAAATGGGAAATTGATTGCCATGTTGAGATACTCATTTGTGCCATGAACATTCTTCAATTAACTTGATGATGGAGCATCTTCATCATTTAATTAATCTTCTTCGGCCGTAACCATGGAGCATCTTCATCATTTAACTTGATGCTTGGATCAATGTTCACTCTGAAGGGTGGAATTTCATCAAACCGATTATAATCTTCGACATGTCTGTCTTGTCCTCCACTCCCACGATGTTTCTTTTTCCGGAAAGAACTATGTGGCGCTTTGGCTCATCGTTTGATGTATTTGTTTCCTTATGTTTCCTTTTTCTTGGTTTGGTAGACATATCCTTCACATAGAAAACCTGGGCCACATCCTTGGCTAGGACGAATGGTTCGTCTCTATACCCAAGATTGTTGAGATCCACCGTTGTCATTCCATACAACTTGTCTACCCGAACCCCGCCTCCTGTTTTGTTGACCCATTTGCACCTAAACAAAGGGACCTTAAAAGAAGGTCCATACTCAAGTTCCCATATATCCTCTATGTAACCATAATATGTGTCATTTGGGCCTTCATTCATTATTGCATCAAAGCGGACACCACTGTTTTGGTTGGTGCTCTTTTTATCTTGGGCGATCGTGTAAAATGTATTCCCATTTATCTCGTACCCTTGAAAAGTCACTACGATCGAAGATGGTGTCCGGGCCAGCAAGTACAACTGATCTTCAATATGTTTGTTATTCAGGAGATGTTTTTGCAACCAACCGCCGAAAGTCGACATGTGTTCACGTCTAATCCAATCGTTCGACTGCCCCGGGTTCGGGAGCGTAGAAAGTTCTTGTGGTCACCGATATACGGAGCCACCAAGGTGGAACTTTGTAGGACCGTGTAGTGTGCTTGAGTCAAAGAAATCCCGTCCCTACATATCATTGATTTCCTTCCTAGCGTGCCTTTTCCACTTAGTCTCCCTTCATGCCGCGATTCAGGAACACCAATCGGCTTAAGGTCAGGAATAAAGTCAACACAGAATTCAATGACCTCCTCTGTTCCATAGCCCTTGGAGATGCTTCCTTACGGCCTAGCACGGTTATGAACATATTTCTTCAAGACTCCCATGAACCTCTCGAAGGGGAACATATTGTGTAGAAACACAGGACCGAGAATGGAAATCTCATCGACCAGGTGAACGAGGAGATGTGTCATAATATTGAAGAAGGATGGTGGGAACACCAGCTCAAAACTAACGAGACATTGGACCACATCATTCTGCAACCTCGGTAGAATTTCTGGATTTATTACCTTCGGTGAAATTGCATTGAGGAATGCACATAGCTTCACAATGGGCAGTCGAACATTTTCCGGTAGAAGCCCCCTCAATGCAATCGGAAGCAACTGTGTCATTATCACGTGACAGTCATGAGACTTCAAGTTCTGGAATGTTTTCTTCTCCATATTTATTATTCCCTTTATATTGGAGGAGAAGCCAGACGGGACCTTGATACTGCTAAGACATTCAAAAAATATTTCCTTCTCTCCTTTTGTAAGAGCGTAGCTGGATAAATGACGTCCTTTAACTCTCTCATGCAGCTTTTTGGGGTCTTTCCAACGTTGCTGGTCCTCCCGTGCTGCTGGTGTCTCTTTTGTCTTCCCGTACACACCCCGCACGCCTAGCAGGTTCACGCAAAGATTCTTCGTCACGTGCATCACATCGATTGAAGAGCGGACCTCTAAGACTTCCCAATAGGGTAGATCCCAAAATATAGATTTCTTCTTCCACATGGGCGCGTGTCCGGCATCGTCATTCGGAACAGACCGTCCGCCAGGACCCTTTCCAAATATTACATCTAGATCCTTGACCATACCAAATATATCAACACCATCACGATGGGGAGGCTTCCTCCGGTGATCAGCCTCACCGTTGTAATGCTTGCCTTTCTTTCTTACGGGATGGGTAAGCCTAAGAAATCGACGATGCCCTGTACACGACCTTCGACCTTTTTCCAAATAATCACCTTCGAGCTCATGTAAACAGTGTGTGCATGCATTGTATCCCTTGTTTGACTGTCTGAAATGTTACCAAGAGCAGGCAGTCATTGATGGTTACGAAAAGCATCGCTCTTAGGTCAAATTCCTCCCGCTTGTGCTCGTCCCACACACGTACACCTGCTAGGGACCACAGCTGTAGAAGTTCTTCGACTAATGGCTTCAGTACACATCAATGTCGTTCCCGGGTTGCTTCGGGCCTTGTATGAGCACTGGCATCATAATGAACTTCCGCTTCATGCACAACCAAGGAGGAAGGTTATATATACAAAGAGTCACGGGCCAGGTGCTATGGCTGCAGCTCTGCTCTCCAAAAGGATTCATGCCATCTGTACTGAGACCAAACCGTAAGTTCCTTGCATCTGTGCAAAGTTTGGGAACTCTCTATCGATTTTTCTCCATTGGGAGCCATCAGCAGGGTGCCTCAACATCACGTCTTTCTTACGGTCTTCTTTGTGCCATTGCAACAACCTAGCATGCTCTTTATTTACTGAACAAGCGTTTCAGCCGTGGTATTATAGGAGCATACCACATAACCTTTGCAGGAACACTCTTCATTGGGCGCTCGCCCTCAACATCAACAGGGTCATCACGTCTGATCTTATACCGCAATGCAGTGCAAACCGGACATGCATCCAAATACACGAACTCATCGCGCTAGAGGATGCGATCATTAATGCATGCATGTATCTTTTGCACATCTAATCCTAGAGGGCAGACAATCTTCTTCGCTTCGTACCGGCGGGCAATTCGTTACCCCTTGGAAGCTTCCTCTTAATTATTGTCAAGAACTTTCCAAATCCTGAGTCAGTGACACCGTTCTCTGCCTTCCATTGCAACAATTCCAGTGTGCTGCCTAGCTTTTTATGGCCATCTTCGCAAGTTGGGTATAACAATTTGTTGTGATCTTCTATCATCTTGTCGAAGGCCAACCTTTCCTTTTCAGTTTCACATTCTCTCCTTGCATCAGCAATGGCCCGGCCAAGATCATCATCCAGGCTCATCTGGTGCCTCTTGATCTTCTACTTCATTGTCTTCCTTGCCGTCTGCAGTATCATCGTATTCGGGGACATTGGGATAACCGTCCTCCTCCTCTTCCTCTTCGTCAGTGTCTTCCATCATAACCCCTCTTTCTCCGTGCTTGGTCCAGCAATAGTAATCGGGCATGAAACCGGATCGCAGAAGGTGGCTGTGAATGAGACTCGAGCGAGCGTAATTTACGGTATTCTTGCAGTCCACACATGGACAATACATGAAGCCACCATGTTTGTTTGCCTCCGCCACGGCCATAAAATTATCCAGGCCCGCAGTGAACTCGTCAAACCGTCGGTCAATGTACATCCATTGCCGATTCATCTGCATGATAGAATTAAGCTGATCAAAACCCGTACCCCACATCCCGAGGTATATATACACATGCATATTATCAATTGCAGATGAAAAGGATAAAGTTGTTAACCTCGATGAAGAAGAAAAAAGCAAGTTAAGTGTGGCTTGATTTGTGTAAACTCAAGTGGCAAATCCTCTTAAGCATTTCATCGAACACCTCTTGTGCATGTGAAGAAGAGAGGAAAGCAACACACCCCTCTTGTGAAGATAGTGAAAAAATGGCTAAGTGTGGCTCACACTTGGGCAGGGGCAAGGTTATATAGCCGTAGGGGGCCTTTGGACCCGGTTTGTCATACAAACCGGGACTAAAGGGTTCCCCAGGCTGACACGGCCTGCCGCGCCCTGCGGGTGGACCTTTAGTCCCGGTTTGTATGACAAACCGGGTCCAAAGGCCGCTACAGGACAGGCGCGAGCAGGTAGGGTCGTCCTGGGCAGAAACGAACCGGGTCCAATGGGGGCATTGGACCCGGTTTGGTTCAGCAGTGGGTCATTTGCTTGGGTCCAAAGGCCTCTTCTCCACTAGTGTTGTGATATAACTAGCATGGAACATAAGAAATTATAGATACGTTTGAGACGTATCAAGCATCCCCAAGCTTAGTTCCTACTCGCCCTCGAGTAGGTAAACGATAACAAGGATAATTTCTGAAGTGACATGCTACTATCATAATCTTGATCAATACTATTGTAAAGCATATGAGATGAATGAAGTGATTCGAAGCAATAGTAAAGATAATGACTAAACAACTGAATCATATAGCAAAGACTTTTCATGAATAGTACTTTCAAGACAAGCATCAATAAGTCTTGCATAAGAGTTAACTCATAAAGCAATAGATTATTAATAGAAGGTTTTGAAGCAACACAAAGGATGATTAAGTTTCAGCAATTGCTTTCAACTTGTAACATGTATATCTCATGGATAGTTGTCAACATAAAGCAATATAACAAGTGCAATAAGTAAACTTGTAAGAATCAATGCACACAGTTGACACAAGTGTTTGCTTCTAAGATAGAAAGAAGTAGGTAAACTGACTCAACATAAAGTAAAAGAAAGGCCCTTCGCAGAGGGAAGCATGGATTACTCATGTGCTAGAGCTTTTTATTTTGAAAACATGGAAACAATTTTGTCAACGGTAGTAATAATTCATATGTGTTATGCATAAAACATCCTATAAGGTTCAAGCCTCATGCATCGAATAGCAATAGTGCCTGCACCATGTCCTAATTAGCTCGGATTTCCATGGATTATCATTGCATTACATATGTTTCAACCAAGTGTCACAAAGGGGTACCTCTATGCCACCTGTACAAAGGTCCAAGGAGATAGATCGCATTTGATTTCTCAGTTTTGATAGATCTCAACTTAAGGACATCCATACCGGGACAACATAGAAAACAGATAATGGACTCCTCTTTAATGCTTAAGCATTCAACAACAGATAATATTCTCATAAGAGATTGAGGATTAATGTCCAAGCTGAAACTTCCAGCATGATACATGGCTTTGGTTGGCGGCCCAATGTTCTTCTCTAACAATATGCATACTCAAACCATTTAATCATGATAAATCACCCTTACTTCAGACAAGATAAACATGCATAGCAACTCACGTGATATTCAACAAAGGTGTAAAAAGTTGATGGCGTCCCCAGAAACATGGTTACCGCTCAACAAGCAACTTATAAGAAATAAGATACATAAGCAACATATTCAATACCACAATAGTTTTTAAGCTATTTTCCCATGAGCTATGTATTGCAAAGACAAGGAATGAAATTTTAAAGGTAGCACACAAGCAATTTACTTTGGAATGGCAGAGAAATACCACATAGTAGGTAGTTATGGTGGACACAAATGGCATGATTTTTGGCTCAAGGTTTTTGGATGCACGAGAAGCATTTCCTCTCAGTACAAGGCTTTGGCTAGCAAGGTTGTTTGAAGCAAACGCAAGTATGGACCGGTACATCAAAACTTACATAAGAACATATTGCAAGCATTATAAGACTCTACACTGTCTCCTTGTTGCTCAATCACTTTTACCAGAAAATATCTAGACTGTAGAGAGATCAATCATGCAATCCAAATTTCAACAAGCTCTACGGTAGTTCTCCACTAATAGGTTCAACACCACATGATGCAACAGCTTAAACATGATCTATGAGATCTCAAAACAATTGCCAAGTATCAAATTATTCAAGACAATATACCATTTACCACATGAATCATTTTATGTTTCCAACCAAATAGCAATCAACGAAGCGGTTTTCAACTTCGCCATGAACATTAAAGTAAAGCTAAGAACACCAGTGTTCATATGAAAAAGCGGAGCGTGTCTTTCTCCAACACAAGGAATGCTAGGATCCGATTTTATTCAAACAAAAACTAAAACAAAAACAAACAGACGCTCCAAGTAAAGAACATAAGATGTGACGGAATAAAAATATAGTTTCACTAGAGGTGACCTGATAAGTTGTCAATGAAGAAGGGGATGCCTTGGGCATCCCCAAGCTTAGATGCTTGAGTCTTCTTGAAATATGCAGGGATGAACCACGGGGGAATCCCCAAGCTTAGACTTTTCACTCTTCTTGATCATAGTATATCATCCTCCTCTCTTGACCCTTGAAAACTTCCTCCACACCAAACTCAAAACAAACTCATTAGAGGGTTAGTGCATAATCAAAAATTCACATGTTCAGAGAGGACACAATCATTCTTAACACTTCTGGACATTACCCAAAGCTATTGAAAGTTAATGGAACAAAGAAATCCACTCAACACAGTAAAAGAGGCAATGCGAAATAAAAGGCAGAATCTGTCAAAACAGAACAGTCCGTAAATACGAATTTTTTCGAGGCACTTAACAGGCTCAGATGAAAAAGCTCAAATTGAATGAAAGTTGCGTACATATCTGAGGCTCGGATGAAAAAGCTCAAATTTTTTCGAGGCATTTTACGAGTTTCCTACAGAGAGATCTACTCAAATTCGTGACAGGTAAAAATCTGTTTCCGCGCAGGAATCCAAATCTAGTATCAACTTTACTATCAAAGACTTTACTTGGCACAACAATATGATAAGGAGAGGTTGCCACAGTAGTAACAACTTCCAAGACACAACAAAACAGTAGTAAAATAAAAACATCGTGGGTTATCTCCCAAGAAGTGCTTTTCTTTATAGCCATTAAGATGGGCTCAGTAATTTTAATGATGCTCTCGCAGGAAATAAGAGTTGAAGCAAAAGAGAGCGTCAAAAGCAAATAAAAAACACTTTTTTAAGTCTAACCCACTTCCTATGAAAAGGAATCTTGTAAATAAACAATTCATGTAAGCATAATGCAATAAGCATAGGAAAACAAGACAAGCACAACTTCAAGATTTTAAGCAAAAAGAGAGGTGTTTTAGTAACAAGAAAATCCCTACAACCATATTGTCCTCTCTCATAAAGATTTTCAGTAGCATCATGAACAAACTCAACAATATAACTATCACATGAATCATTCTTATCATGAGCTACATGCATAAAATTATTACTCTCCACATAAGCATAGTCATTACTATTAATTGTAATAGGAGCAAATTCAATAAGATAGCTATCATTATTATTCTCATCACCATAATCATCATATATAGGAGGCAAAGTATCATCAAAGTAAATTTTCTCCTCCATGCTTGGGGGACTAAAAATATCACAACCAGCTTCCCCAAGCTTAGACTTTTCCATAGCATTAAAAATAATAGTGTTCAAAGAATTCATGCTAAAAACATTGCTACAACTATTTTGCAAACAACGTTCCATTTTTAATTCTCTCTTAAAACACATCATGTCCTAATTCAATATAAAGTTCATAAAGATCTCTAATTTTTTGTTGTTGTTTTCCATTAAGCCTAACTAGTGAAGTCACACAACTTAGTGTTCTCAGGAGTATTCATTTTAACAGTAATAAAGCAAACTGAATTAAATAAAGTAAAACAAGTAACTAATTTTTTTGTGTTTTTGATATAAAGAAAGCAAACAAAACAGAAAATAAAATAAAGTAAAGCAAGACAATAAACAAAGTAAAGAGATTGGATGTGAGAGACTCCCCTTGCAGCGTGTCTTGATCTCCCCGGCAACGGCGCCAGAAACAGTCTTGATGGCGCGTGATGCACACGTCCGTTGGGAACCCCAAGAGGAAGGTGTGATGCGCACAACAGTAAGTTTTCCCTCAGAAAGAAACCAAGGTTATCGAACCAGTAGGAGATGAAGGCCACGTGAAGGTTGTTGGTGGAGGAGTGTAGTGCGGCGCAACACCAGGGATTCCGGCGCCAATGTGGAACCTGCACAACACAATCACAATACTTTGCCCCAACTTAACAGTGAGGTTGTCAATCTCACCGGCTTGCTGTAAACAAAGGATTAAACGTATGGTGTGGAGAATTATGTTTGTTTGTGAAGAACAACAGAGAACAGAGATTGCAGTAGATTATATTTCAGATGTAAAAGAATGGACCGGGGTCCACAGTTCACTAGTGGTGTCTCTCCAATAAGATAAATAGCATGTTGGGTGAACAAATTACAGTTGGGCAATTGACAAATAGAAATGCATATACATATCATGATGACTACTATGAGATTTACTTAGGGCATTACGACAAAGAACATAGACCGCTATCCAGCATGCATCTATGTCTATAAAGTCCACATTCGGGTTAGCATCCGCACCCCTTCCACTATTAAGTTGCAAACGACAGACAATTGCATTAAGTACTGTGCGTAATGTAATCAACACAAATATCCTTAGACAAAGCATCAATGTTTTATCCCTAGTGGCAACATCACATCCATAACCTTAGAACTTTCTGTCACTGTCCCAGATTCAATGGAGGCAGGAACCCACTATCGAGCATAAATACTCCCTCTTGGAGTTACAAGTATCAACTTGGCCAGAGCCTCTACTAGCAATGGAGAGCATGCAAGATCATAAACAACACATATATGATAGATCAATAATCAACTTGACGTAGTATTCAATATTCATCGGATCCCAACAAACACAACATGTAGCATTACAAATAGACGATCTTGATCATGATAGGCAGCTCACAAGATCTAAACATGATAGCACGAGAGGAGAAGACAACCATCTAGCTACTGCTATGGACCCATAGTCCAAGGATGAACTACTCACGCATCAATCCGGAGGCGGGCATGATGATGTAGAGTCCTCCGGCAATGATTCTCCTCTCCGGCAGGGTGCTGGAGGCGATCTCCTGAATCCCCCGAGATGGGATTGGCGGCGGCGACGTCACAGTAACTTTTCTCGTATCGTGGCTCTCGGTAATAGGGTTTTCGCGATAGAGAGAATATATAGGCGAAGGGGCAGAGTCGGGGGACGCTCGAGGGGCCCACCCCATAGGGCGGCGCGCCCAGGGGTGGGGCCGCACCCCCCTAGGGTGTGGCCGCCTCGTCGCCCCTCTTCGTCTCCTCTTCGGACTTCTGGAAGGCTCCGTGCAAAATAAGAACGTGGGCTTTTGTTTCGTCCAATTCCGAGAATATTTCCTGTGTATGATTTCTGAAACCAAAAACAGCAGAAAACAGGAACTAGTGCTTCGGCATCTTGTTAATAGGTTAGTGCCGGAAAATGCATAAAAATGATGTAAAATGTATATAAAACATGTGAGTATTGTCATATAACTAGCATGGAACATAAGAAATTATAGATACATTTGAGACGTATCAGGGCGCACGGCTGGGAACAAAATTTTATCCGACACGCCCCAAATCCCTTTGGGGGCGCTTTGGGGGACGCGGCTGGAGATACTCTAAGAACTATAGAACTAAAGCATGGTGTCTACATGCTACGGCTACCACCACTGAACTATCTTCCGGTACTATCCAAGTTGGAAGAGAGCCTGCAAGGATAAAACTAGATATGACCCTCGCGTGGTGTGCAAGAGGTGGTGGCCTAGCTGCGAAGACTGGCATCAGACCGTGCTCCTGGTCGAGGTGCGCGTCCTCCTGGTGATTCTGGTCGAGACGTGTCATGCCGAGGCGGCTGGGCAGAGCTAAAAGAGAGTGGCGCTGCTACTGCAGCCCCGACCGCCGCGGTGCGTTGGGAGTCGAAAGTGGCGACTAGTTGGTTGCCGACCATGGGGCTGAGTTGAGCTAGGTTTGAATCGGGGGCTCGTGGCCTGGTGCTAGTTCCATCACTTTTTAGCTCGCTATAACGCTATAAAATTACAACAAATAGCGAGCTTAGCGTCGCTAATACAAGATTAACGCCACAGCGAGCAATATGCATAGTGTAGCGTTTATTTTCTAAATACGCTATAGGGCCGTTAAAACGTCAAAATAGCGCGCTATTTTTTCCATGATCTTAAAGCAACGTTGGAAGGTACCAGATAAGCTGTATCTCATGCTTAGTAGACCACCGTAACATCGGATTTACACCGTGATCTGTGTATTTAAGTTGCGACAGGTTGCAACTGAGAAATCTTTTAGTTACAATTGTGGTTGCAATAGTGGGGTTGCAACTACGAAAAATGTCTACAAACCATTAGAATTGCTTTGTGATCCATGCTAATTATAAGTTACAACATAGTTTATACTTGAGAGTCGATGATATTATTCTACTGAAAACAAAACTAAACCCTAGATAGTCTTATATTTATATCTAGATAAAATTGCGATACTTATTTTGAAACGAGTGTATGTTTTTAGTTCGGTGTTTAGACTCGGAGATTGTATTTTTCCTCCAAGTTTTACTACTAGTTAAACTTTGCAGACTAGCACCCACATTCCAGCCCAGAATTCTCCTCCTATCTATATCTATACCTAATAATAAAGGAGCTAACGTTTCCTTGGTTCGGTCCGTTAAAGCGCGCTTTCGTCCATCCACTAATACGCGTCCGTTCGTCCGCTTTGCTTTGGGGCACCACGCTCCTTCCCGGTCCCGATCGACAAGAAAACATTGTCCAACGCGCCCACGATTCCTCCACACAAAGACCTGCCAATGCCCTTTCACGGATCCTCCTCAGTTGGATCTTGAAACCAGAAAATATCTTCCCGATCTCGATGCTCCACGCCATGCCTTCACCTCCTCGGCCCGGCACCACCACAAAACACCTCCGCCTCCATCGAAGCCGTTCCGGCCAGCCGCGCCTTGCTCCCGCTGCCGCCCGACGCTCAGCAGAACCTTACGTCGGCGATCACGGAAACCCGCGCCCGCACATAAGAATATGGTGCCCATGGTTCTAACCGACATCGGCCCCTTCGATCTTTGACAACGTGCACCTGGCCGCGCTCGCGCACGATCCAAGTGTCCATTGCATGCGCCGGCCGTGTTGTCAGCGCCGGCCGCGGTGTCAACGCCAGCGTGGGGCTCAACTTCGAAGGTGTGTTCTACCGCATCGAGAGAGCGATCCTGCAGTGGCGGGAGAGGTCGGGAGGAGACGGTCATGTTCGACGACGACAACAAGTTGTGCCTGTATACAAAGAAAACGTGGAACGGCCATATAAGGAGAGATGATTTGGGTTAGCCAGCCACGATTCCGTCCAAAACCGAGACTGCCGGCCATCCTGGTTCTTCTGCTCCGTCATCTCTTTGTCGTCGCCGATCGTCCTTCCCTATCATCGCCATCATCATCGAGAATTCAAAGCCACCATCAACCTCCATCAAGGTGCGCAGGAGATGAGAAAGTTCAGCTTGGCAATATTATATACGTTAGTTTACAATTTCATACTTCAGAGCTCGAGCTACACAGATAAGGAGTTGCAGGAAACCGGGGACGTTGCCTCGCCTGCTTCGGAAAATCAGGCGTGTCTAATCAGATGATACGTATATGTACTGAAATCAGATGATAGTAGCATTGGCATGTGAGCAATTGTTGATTGTTTTCTCTTGCAACAAGAGGAGTTTTGCGTATTTTCTTTCGGGCGGGAAGCATCGACAATCCCCTATTATATATGAAGTTCTTACCCAAAATTTGACTGGTTTTCTTGCAGGCCGCATGGAGAACAGTCCCCCGTCTAAGAAATAGTTTCTCAAAATTTGACGAAATTCGAACGCTTCAGCTTGTTCTTAATGAAGTGTGTCCAAATTCTAGAGCTCATAACAAACGTGATCGACATTGCAGCCGTCACTACTTGTGTGTTGGCACCGGTAAATGTGTGTTGTCGACTTGTTGTGTTGGTCACCTGCTATGTCGAGATGACTTTCAGGCGCGGGGAGCTCACCTTCTTCGATGATCTATGAGCCATCACCAGAAGAGACATGTATGAGAGATTGAGAGAAGACAATCATTGTCGTGCTGCCGTGCTGGGCACCAGGGACGATGTGCCAGTGATCTCGTGCACCATGGAGATGAGACTGAGACCCGTCAGCTAGGCTGGCCGGCAGAAGAACAACTCCGTGGCGTCGGGATACCTCAGCAGTTGAGCGGCAGAACAAGGAATAGGCTTTCAGTGCGGGGCAACGACCACCAGGCGGTGCAGCCATGAACACGTCGACGAAAGCCTATGCTGCCACCACAAGGTGGGGAGAAGGGAAGCTTCTGGAGCTGGAGCAGGGAACGGGGCAGCAGAGGTGACGTCTGAGGAAGCAACGTAAAAGGTTTGCATGCCCTCTTTAGTTATGTTTATGGTACATAAAACATGTCCACTTCAGTTTGTTTGAACCTTATGTGTATGTTATTTGCTACTACTAGATACTACAAAATTTTGGGACACTTATCTGGGACGGAGGAAGTAGATATGAAGTGGTATTTTTTTTTGCAAATCATTGGTTCCATGTGTTTTGTTGGTTCGTAGTCTATAGTTAAACATTCCATAAAGTTGGTCCATTCTTCTATAGCATCCTTTTTCTGATTCACATTGCAATATATGTATGTTCACTTAGGTGGATCTTTTTAACGAATTTATGCATACTTGGTGTAAATTTGGAGCTCGTAGGGCTTGGTCCGAGGAGGCGCAAAGGAGGGGTCGGGTTGGCATCAGTGCTACCGGTGCGGCCGGAAGGCCAAGCTTGGAGGGCCTAGAGTCCGATCGAGAGGGACACACACATGCGTGAACAACGGAAGCAGAGACGAGAGAGAAAGAGACTGGTGGCGCAACTTATGGTACAAGCGTTGGGTCACACGCTAGCGAGAGGGCGGAGTCGCTAGGGCTGGTGGTAGATCAAGGAAACAAGAGGGGAGTAGCGACCGATGAAGGGTTATGTGGAATCATGCGACGGTAGGTTAGGTGGAGTTTCTGTTGGTTGCGTCCGCTAGGGAGGGCATTTATTGGGCCGGTCCCATAGGAGCTTTCATTGTTTTCTATTATATTTATTTTTATTGTGATTATAGATTTTCTCTCCCGTTGCAACGCATGGGCATTTTTCCTAGTAAAATAAAAATTCTCTTAAGAAAACACTAACTAATTAAAAGTACGCATGTATTACCCCGATTGCGTACAAATACAAGGGAAACTTTTTTCCGGCATATTACCACTTTGCGTACGTGCAAGAACGCGTACTATTACACCGATTGCGTGCATCCGCTATACCGTTACTGCTAGCTGTTGAGTGTACGCTACCGCGACGTGCTAGCTCCAAACCAACTAATCAGTCGGCGGCGTAGATTGTCAAATTAGGCAGTCGAGACGAACGCTTGCCACTGACCAGCCCGCACAACAGTCCAGAATTAGACCGACCGGCCACGAATTCAGGGTTGGTTTTTTTGCCTGCCATCAATCCGAGTCAGCAAGCTTGCGGTGTTGCGTGCCGAACAGAGTGAGTTGACGAGAATGTCTTGCCATCGAGGCCTTGCGCGCAGGAAGTTCCGTGCACGTAGCCACGTTCGTGCACGATCGTCCGTCCGCTGCTCAGCGGCCATGTGCCATCATGTGACAGTAGACATTTGCACGGCTGAAACACATGGTGCTATAGGTACATGCGATGCAGTGGTCGTTACGACTGAAACCTCGCCTGAGCCTTATTTGCACACAACTCTCTCTCTCGTACGACTGTATTTACTTTCTTTAGAGCATCTCCACGCATGTTCCTAAACTACATTGACAGTCATGTTGGGGCTGTCTGCCTACGGCGGCGCTCCTAAGTAGACTCAGCCAAATAATTTTATTTACTATTTTTGAAAAAGAATGAATTGAGAAATGCAAGTGTACTGGCCCACCATAATATCATACAACAATTTAAATAGTTATTATTATAACTAGAATGAGATAAATGCTAGGTTTTTTGAGCCACAACTGACAACATCATTCTTCGCAAATTCACATGATCTTCATCTTTTTCTTGTTTGACCATTGACTCTCACAAGATCACACAACATGTATTTTGGATTCTTTTTCTGCTCCTTCAACTATTTCCTTTCTTCTTCTCCTCTCCCAGCATGTTTTGATGAGATTCGTAGCATAGAAAACAAAAAATTTCCTACCGCAAGAACGAATAACAAGCCAAGATTCAATCTAGAAGATGGTAGCAACGAGAAGATCATGAGACTAACCCTCGAAAATTTCCAAAGCCTATGAGATTAGATCTCGTTGTTGCTGTAGTCGATCACTTGCCGCTTTCGAAAACGCGTAGAAGATCTTGATGGTGCCACAGTCGGGCAGCACCTCCGTACTCGGTCAAACGTTCGGTGTTGATGACGACGTCCTTCTCCCCGTTCTAGCGGGCAGCGGATGTAGTAGATCCTCCTCGGAATCCCGCCAGCACGACGGCGTGGTGACAGTGGTGGTGGAGATCTCCGGCAGGGCTTCGCCGTAAGCGCTGCGGAAGAAGAAGGAGGAGGTAGAAGCTAGGGTTTGGGAGAGAGGGAGGGACTTGGGGCGCCGGCCAGGGGGGCCCTTTGGTGGTGCGGCCAAGAGTGTCTGCCCCTCCCCTCTCCTCCCCTTTAAATAGGTGGAAATCCCTAGGGTTTGCCCCAAAACCACATTGTAGTCCAACTCCAAAACTTACCAAATTCGCGAAACCTAGGTCAAGTGGGATTGCTCCCTTTCCTTGCCTCCTTGGCCGGCCAACTAGGTGGAGTCCACCATGGACTCCACCTTCCCACTTGGTGGGTTGGCTAGGGTTAGTGGAGTCCCTCCGGGACTCCTCCTTCCATAGTGATTTATTCCGAATGATTCCAAAAACAACCTTCCATAAAATCACCGGTCCATTCCCAAACTTGGAAAGTGACTTCCTATATATGAATCTTATTCTCCGGACCATTCCAGACCTCCTCGTGATGTCCTGGATCCCATCTGAGACTCCGAACAAAATTCGAACTCCATTCCATATTCCATATCTACTTAAAACGACATCAAACCTTAAGTGTGTCACCATACGGTTCGTAAACTATGCAGACATGGTCAAGACTCCTTTCCGACCAATAACCAATAGCGGGATCTGGAGATCCATAATGGCTCCCACACATTCAACAATAACTTAGTGATCGATTGAACCATTTACATACGATACCGATTCTTTTTGCCACGCGATATTTTACTTGTCCGAGGTTCGATCATTGGTATCACGATACCTTGTTCAACCTCGTCACCGACATGTACTCTTTACTCGTACCGTGGCATATCATCTCTTGTGAACCAGTCACATGCTTGCAAGCTAGTCAGACGACATTACACCGAGAGGGCCCAAAGTATATCTATCCGTCATCGGATCCATATGCGTCAACTCATACTTTATGAATACTTAATCCCATCTTTATAACCACCCATTTACGCAGTGGCGTTTGATGTAATCAAAGTACCCTTCCGGTATAAGTGATTTACATGATCTCATGGTCGAAGGACTAGGTAACTATGTATCGGAAGCTAATAGCAAGTTGAACTTAATGACGTGATCTTATACTACGCTTATTTGGGTGTGTGTCCATTATATCTTTCATCTATTGACATAACCTTGTTATTAATAACATCCAATGTTCATGATCACGAAACCATGATCATCTATTAATCAACAAGCTAGTTATATAAGAGGCTTACTAGGGACTCCTTGTTGTTTACATAACACACATGTATCAATGTTTCGGTTAACACAATTATAGCATGGTATGCAAACATTTATCATAAACACAAAGATATATTATAATAACCATTTTATTATTGCCCCTTGGGCATATTGATGACCCACAAGTATAGGGGATCGCAACAGTCTTCGAGGGAAGTAAAACCCAAATTTATTGATTCGACACAAGGGGAGAAAAAAAATACTTATAAGCCTTAACAACTGAGTTGTCAATTCAGCTGCACCTGGAAAAGCACTAGTAATAGGGGTGATGTGAAAGCAGCAGTAATATGAGAGCAATAGTAACAGTAACAAAGCAGCTGTAGTAGTAACACAGAGGCAATGGCACCAGAAAATAGTTGATACTACTTCTAATGGCATATAGGACCGAGTGAGTATTTGATGATGAAAGATGACAGATGATAGATAGAGTGGGGTTCCAGCTATCTACACTAGTGGTAACTCTCCAATAACAATTGTTGGGTGAACAAATTACAGTTGGGCAATTGATAGGATTGAAATAGCATTAAGACAGAACATCCAGTTTATTAATTATACGTAGGCATGTTTTTCATATATAGTCATACGTGCTCGCAATGAGAAACTTGCATAACATCTTTTGTCCTACCAGTCGGTGGCAGCCGGGCCTCAAGGGAATCTACTGGTAATTAAGGTACTCCTTTTAATAGAGCACCGGAGCAAAGCATTAACACTTGGTGAAAACATGTGATCCTCATATCTAAGCCTTCCCCTCCAGTTATCCCAGTTGCTGTCACTCTGGGGCCTCGGGTTCCGGACATAGACATGTGCAAACAACTTGTAGATACAATCTAAGCAATAATTATAGAGCTTAAATCTAAGATCATGTCACTCGTGCACTAGTGACAAGCATTAAACATAACAAGGTTGCAGCAACAATAACTTCACAAACTTATATAGATAGACTGATCATAATGTAACAATTCATCGGATCCCAACAAACACAACACCGATTACATCAGATGGATCTCAATCATGTAAAGCAGCTCATGAGATCATTGTATTGAAGTACATGGGAGAGAGTACCAACTAGCTACTGCTAGAACCCGTAGTCCATGGGGGAACTACTCACGGAGCATGATGGAGGCGGTGGCGTCGATGGAGAAGGCTCCGGGGGTCGATCCCCGTCCCGGCAGGGTGCCGAAACAGGAACTTCTGACCCCCGAAACTAGGTTTCGCGATGGCGGCGGCGCTCCGGGAGTCTTTCTGGAGTATGATATATTGATGTAGGGTATGAAGGAGATATGCCCTAGAGGCAATAATAAAGTGGTTATTATTTATATCTTTATGTTTATGATAAATGTTTATATATCATGCTATAATTGTATTAACCGAAACATTAGTACATGTGTGATATGTAGACAAACAAGAAGTCCCTAGTATGCCTCTTAAACTAGCTTGTTGATTAATGGATGATTAGTTTCATAATCATGAACATTGGATGTTATTAATAACAAGGTTATGTCATTGTATGAATGATATAATGGACACACCCAATTAAGCGTAGCATAAGATCTCGTCATTAAGTTATTTGCTATAAGCTTTCAATACATAGTTACCTAGTCCTTATGACCATGAGATCATGTAAATCACTTATACCGGAAAGGTACTTTGATTACACCAAACACCACTGCGTAAATGGGTGGCTATAAAGGTGGGATTAAGTATCCGGAAAGTATGAGTTGAGGCATATGGATCAACAGTGGGATTTGTCCATCCCGATGACGGATAGATATACTCTGGGCCCTCTCGGTGGAATGTCGTCTAATGTCTTACAAGCATATGAATGAGTTCATAAGAGACCACATACCACGGTACGAGTAAAGAGTACTTGTCAGGAGACGAGGTTGAACAAGGTATAGAGTGATACCGAAGATCAAACCTCGGACAAGTAAAATATCGCGAGACAAAGGGAATTGGTATTGTATGTGAATGGTTCATTCGATCACTAAAGTCATCGTTGAATATGTGGGAGCCATTATGGATCTCCAGATCCCGCTATTGGTTATTGGTCGGAGTGAGTACTCAACCATGTCCGCATAGTTCACGAACCGTAGGGTGACACACTTAAAGTTGGATGTTGAAATGGTAGTACTTGAATATGGAATGGAGTTCGAATATTTGTTCGGAGTCCCGGATGAGATCCCGGACATCACGAGGAGATCCGGAATAGTCCGGAGAATAAGATTCATATATAGGATGTCATTTTATGTGAATTAAAATGTCGCGGAAGGTTCTATGGAAGGTTCTAGAAGGTTCTAGAAAAGTCCGGAAGAAACCACCAAGGAAGGTGGAGTCCACATGGGACTCCACCTCCATGGCCGGCCAACCCTAGTGGGGGAGGAGTCCCAAGTGGACTCCCCCTTAGGGGGCCGGCCAACCCCCCATATGGGAGGTGGAACTCCCACCTTGGTGGGAGTCCTAGCTTGGCTAGGTTTCCCCCTCTTATGGGAAGTTTTTTGTTCGGGTCTTATTCGAAGACTTGGAGACTAACTCTTGGGAATCCACCTATATAATGAGGGGCCAAGGGAGGGGGCCGGCCACCCCAAGACCACAAGCTGGCCGCCCCCCTTGAGTGGCTGGCCACCCCCTCCCAAACCCTAGCCGCCCCCCTCTCCTCCATATCTCCCGCGTAGCTTAGCGAAGCTCCGCCGGACTTCTTCACCGCCACCGACACCACGCCGTCGTGCTGTCGGATTCAAGAGGAGCTACTACTTCCGCTGCCCGCTGGAACGGGAGGTGGACGTCGTCTTCATCAACAACCGAACGTGTGACCGAGTACGGAGGTGCTGCCCGTTCGTGGCGCCGGAACCGATCGTGATCAAGATCTTCTACGCGCTTTTGCAAGCGGCAAGTGAACGTCTACCGCAGCAACAAGAGCCTCCTCTTGTAGGCTTTGGAATCTCTTCAAGGGTGAGACTCGATAATCCCCTCGTTGCTACCGTCTTCTAGATTGCATCTTGGCTTGGATTTCGTGTTTGCGGTAGGAAAATTTTTGTTTTCTATGCAACGTTATCCTACAGTGGTATCAGAGCCGTATCTATGCATAGATGGTTGCACGAGTAGAACACAATGGTTTGTGGGCGTTGATGCTTTTGTTATCTTTAGTTGAGTACTTTGCATCTTTGTGGCATAGTGGGATGAAGCGGCTCGGGCTAACTTTACATGACCGCGTTCATGAGATTTGCTCCACGCTCGACATGCAACTTGTATTGCATAAGTGGCTTTGCGGGTGTCTGTCTCTCCTACTATAGTGAAGATTCAATTTACTCTTCTATTGACAACACTAGTATCACCGTTGTGGTTCATGTTCGTAGGTAGATTGGATCTTACTCGAAAACCCTAAACCACGTAAAATATGCAAACCAAATTAGAGAACGTCTAACTTGTTTTTGCAGGGTTTGGTGATGTGATATGGCCATAATGTGATGATGACTATGTATGAGATGATCATTATTGTATTGTGGCAACCGGCAGGAGCCTTATGGTTGTCTTTAAATTTCATGTTGAGTAGTATTTCAAAGTAGTTGTAATAGTTGCTACATGGAGGACAATCATGAAGACGGCGCCATTGACCTTGGTGCTTCGCCGACGATGATGGAGATCATGCCCGTTGATGATGGAGATCTTGTCCGTGCTTTGGAGATGAAGATCAAAGGCGCAAAGACAAAAGGGCCATATCATATCACATATGAACTGCATGTGATGTTAATCCTTTTATGCATCTTATTTTGCTTAGATCGCGACGGTAGCATTATAAGATGATCCCTCTCACTAAAATCTCAAGATAATAAAGTGTTCATCCTTAGTAGCACCGTTGCCAAGACTTGTCGTTTCGAAGCATCTCGTGATGATCGGGTGTGATAGAATCAACAAGTGCATACAACGGGTGCAAGCCAGTTTTGCACATGCGGATACTAAGGTGGCCTTGACGAGCCTAGCATGTACTGAGACATGGTCTCGGAACACGTGATACCGAAAGGTAGAGCATGAATCATATGATTGATATGATGAACACTTTGAATGTTCGCCATTGAAATCACACCTTGTCTCGTGATGATCGGACTTAGGTGCGGTGGATTTGGTTCGTGTGATCACTAAGACAATGCGAGGGATATTGTTTTGAGTGGGAGTTCACCTAGTTTTTAATTAAGTTTAATTAAAATTTGAACTCAATTTGTCATAAACTTAGTCTAAACTATTGCAAATATATGTTGTAGATATGGCGTCCTCAATCAATTTTAACCAGTTCCTAGAGAAAGAAAAGCTTAAGAGCAACGGTAGCAACTTCACCGACTGGTTCCGTCATGTGAGGATTTTCCTCAATGGCGGAAATCTGCAATATGTGCTTGATGCACCGCTAGGTAACCCTCCTGCAGAAACTGAAACCGATGAAGTAAAAGCTGTTTACGCAACTCGGAAAACTCGGTACTCTCAAGTTCAGTGTGCCATCTTATGCAGTCTGGAAGCCGATCTTCAAAAACGTTTTGAGCACCACGATCCACATGAGTTAATCAATGAGTTGAAGACTATATTTGAGACTCATGCGGCCGTGGAATGCTATGAAGCATCGAAACACTTCTTCAGCTGCATGATGGAAGAAGGCAGCTCCGTTAGTGAGCACATGCTCGCCATGACCGGGCATGCGAAGAAACTCAGTGACTTGGGAATAGTGATTCCTAATAGACTGGGGATTAATCGTGTCCTTCAATCACTGCCACCTAGTTACAAGAACTTTGTGATGAACTACAATATGCAGAACATGAACAAAGAGTTACCTGAACTCTTCTCCATGCTAAAATCTGCTGAGATTGAGATCAAGAAAGAGCACCAAGTGTTGATGGTCAACAAGACCACCAGCTTCAAGAAACAGGGCAAGTCAAAAGGCAAGAACAGGAAGAGTGGCAAGAAAGCTGCCACGCCTCCTGTGAAACCTAAGACTGGCCCTAAGCCTGATGCTGAGTGCTATTACTGCAAGGAGAAGGGACACTGGAAGCGTAATTGCTCCAAGTATTTGGCGGATCTGAAGAGCGGCCTTGTCAAGAAGAAGAAAGAAGGTATATCTGATATACATGTTATAGATGTTTATCTTACTGGTTCTCGTACTAGTACCTGGGTATTTGATACTGGTTCGGTTGCTCATATTTGTAACTCGAAACAGGAACTAAAGAATAAACGAAGACTACTAAAGGATGAAGTGACCATGCGCGTTGGAAATGGATCCAAAGTCGATGTGATCGCTGTCGGCACACTTCCTCTACATCTACCTTCGGGATTAGTTTTAAGCCTCAATAATTGTTATTTTGTACCCGCGTTGAGCATGAACATTATATCTGGATCTTGTTTAATGCAAGACGGTTATTCATTTAAATCTGAGAATAATGGTTGTTCTATTTTTATGAATAATATCTTTTATGGTTGAGCACCCGAAAAGAATGGCTTATTTCTGTTAGATCTCGATAGTAGTGATACACATATACATAACATTGATGCTAAGCGAATTAAATTGAATGATAATTCTACTTATATGTGGCACTGTCGTCTTGGTCATATTGGAGTGAAACGCATGAAGAAACTCCATACCGATGGATTACTTGAATCACTTGACTTTGAATCACTTGATAGATGCGAAGCATGTCTAATGGGAAAAATGACTAAGACTCCATTCTCTGGTATTATGGAGCGAGCTACTGACTTATTGGAAATCATACATACCGATGTGTGCGGACCAATGAGTGTAGCATCGCGCGGTGGTTATCGTTATGTTCTAACCTTCACAGATGATCTGAGTAGATATGGGTATATCTATTTCATGAAACATAAATCCGAGACTTTTGAGAAGTTTAAGGAATTCCAAAGTGAAGTAGAAAATCAACGTAACAAGAAGATTAAATTTCTACGATCTGATCGCGGAGGTGAATATCTGAGTTATGAGTTTGGCATGCATTTAAAAAAATGCGGAATACTTTCACAATTGACACCGCCGGGAACACCACAACGAAACGGTGTGTCCGAACGTCGTAATTGAACTCTCTTAGATATGGTTCGTTCTATGATGTCTCTTACTGATTTGCCGTTATCATTTTGGAGTTATGCATTAGAGACAGCCGCATTCACTTTAAATAGAGCATCATCAAAATCCGTAGAAACGACACCGTATGAATTATGGTTTAATAAGAAACCTAAGCTGTCGTTCCTGAAAGTTTGGGGTTGCGAAGCCTATGTAAAGAAGTTACAACCGGACAAGCTAGAACCCAAAGCGGAGAAATGCGTCTTCATAGGATACCCTAAGGAAACTATAGGGTACACTTTCTATCACAGATCCGAAGGCAAAATCTTTGTTGCTAAAAACGGAAACTTTCTTGAGAAAGAATTTCTCACTAAAGAAGTGACTGGAAGAAAAGTAGAACTCGATGAGATTGATGAATCTATACTCGTTGATCAGAGTAGCGCAGTACCGGAAGTTGTACCAGTACCGCCTACACCGGCAACAGAGGAAGCTAATGATAATGATCATGAATTTTCGAACGAGGAAACTACTGAACCTCGCAGATTGACAAGGGAACGTGCCACTCCTGATTGGTATGATCCTTGTCTAAATGTCATGATTGTGGATAACAATGATGAGGACCCTGCGACGTATGAAGAAGCGATGATGAGCCCAGATTCCAACAAATGGCAAGAAGCCATGAAATCCGAAATGGGATCCATGTATGATAACAAAGTATGGACTTTGGTAGACTTACCTGATAGCCGAAAGGCTGTCGAGAATAAATGGATCTTCAAGAGAAAAACAGATGCAGATGGTAATATTACTGTCTGTAAAGCTCGACTTGTCGCAAAGGGTTTCCGACAAATTCAAGGAGTTGACTACGATGAGACTTTCTCACCTGTAGCGAAGCTAAAATCTGTGAGGATTTTGTTAGCAATAGCTGCATTTTTCGATTATGAGATTTGGCAGATGGATGTCAAAACGGCGTTCCTTAATGGAGACATTGAGGAAGAGTTGTATATGGTACAACCCAAAGGTTTTGTCGATCCTAAAAATGCTGACAAAGTATGCAAACTTCAGCGTTCAATTTATGGACTGAAGCAAGCATCGAGAAGTTGGAACCGACGCTTTGATAAGGTGATCAAAGACTTCGGGTTTATACAGTGTCATGGAGAGGCCTGTATTTACAAGAAAGTGAGTGGGAGCTCTGTAGCATTCCTGATATTATATGTAGATGACATATTATTGATTGGGAATGATATAGAACTATTAAGCAGTGTAAAGGGTTATTTGAATAATAGTTTTTCAATGACAGAACTTGGTGAAACATAATAAATATTAGGCATACATATTTATAGAGATAGATCAAGGCGTCTAATAGGGCTATCACAGTACATATCTGGACAAGATTCTAAAGAAGTTTAGAATTGACGAAAGTAAGAAAGGATTCTTACCTATGTTACAGGCAAGGTCTTGAGTAAGACTCAAGGTCCGGCTACGGCAGAAGAAAGAGAAAGGATGAGTCGGATCCCTATGCCTCGGCGATAGGCTCTATCATGTATGCCATGCTATGTACAAGACCGGATATAGCACATGCTGTTAGTTTGACTAGCAGATATCAAAGTGATCCAGGAATGGAACACTGGACAGCGGTCAAGAATATCCTGAAGTACTTGAAAAGAACTAAGGATATGTTTCTTTGTTATGGAGGTGACCAAGAGCTCGTTGTAACAAGTTACACCGATGCAAGTTGGAACACTGATCCTGATGACTCTAAGTCACAATCTGGGTACGTGTTTATATTGAATGGTGCTGCGATGGCTGGGCAAGCTCGAAGCAGTGCACGGTGGCGAAATCCTCAACAGAATCAGAGTACATAGCGGCTTCAGAGGCTTCATCAGAAGCGGTATGGATGAAGAGGTTCATTATAGAGCTCGGTGTGGTTCCTAGTGCATTGGACCCATTAATCATTTACTGTGATAACATGGGTGCCATCGCCAATGCACAAGAACCAAGGTCACACAAGAGGCTGAAGCATATCAAGCTGCGTTACCACTCGATTCGCGAGTACATCGAAGATGGAGAAGTAAAGATTTGCAAAGTACACACTGATCTGAATGTAGCAGATCCGTTGACTAAAGCTCTCCCTAGGGCAAAGCATGACCAACACCAGAATGCCATGGGTGTTAGGTATATTACAATGTAATCTAGATTATTGACTCTAGTGCAAGTGGGAGACTGAAGGAGATACGCCCTAGAGGCAATAATAAAGTGGTTATTATTTATATCTTTATGTTTATGATAAATTTTTATATATCATGCTATAATTGTATTAACCGAAACATTAGTACATGTGTGATATGTAGACAAACAAGAAGTCCCTAGTATGCCTCTTAAACTAGCTTGTTGATTAATGGATGATTAGTTTCATAATCATGAACATTGGATGTTATTAATAACAAGGTTATGTCATTGTATGAATGATATAATGGACACACCCAATTAAGCGTAGCATAAGATCTCGTCATTAAGTTATTTGCTATAAGCTTTCAATACATAGTTACCTAGTCCTTATGACCATGAGATCATGTAAATCACTTATACCGGAAAGGTACTTTGATTACACCAAACACCACTGCGTAAATGGGTGGCTATAAAGGTGGGATTAAGTATCCGGAAAGTATGAGTTGAGGCATATGGATCAACAATGGGATTTGTCCATCCCGATGACGGATAGATATACTCTGGGCCCTCTCGGTGGAATGTCGTCTAATGTCTTGCAAGCATATGAATGAGTTCATAAGAGACCACATACCACGGTACGAGTAAAGAGTACTTGTCAGGAGACGAGGTTGAACAAGGTATAGAGTGATACCGAAGATCAAACCTCGGACAAGTAAAATATCGCGAGACAAAGGGAATTGGTGTTGTATGTGAATGGTTCATTCGATCACTAAAGTCGTCGTTGAATATGTGGGAGCCATTATGGATCTCCAGATCCCGCTATTGGTTATTGGTCGGAGTGAGTACTCAACCATGTCCGCATAGTTCACGAACCGTAGGGTGACACACTTAAAGTTGGATGTTGAAATGGTAGTACTTGAATATGGAATGGAGTTCGAATATTTGTTCGGAGTCCCGGATGAGATCCCGGACATCACGAGGAGATCCGGAATAGTCCGGAGAATAAGATTCATATATAGGATGTCATTTTATGTGAATTAAAATGTCGCGGAAGGTTCTATGGAAGGTTCTAGAAGGTTCTAGAAAAGTCCGGAAGAAACCACCAAGGAAGGTGGAGTCCACATGGGACTCCACCTCCATGGCCGGCCAACCCTAGTGGGGGAGGAGTCCCAAGTGGACTCCCCCTTAGGGGGCCGGCCAACCCCCCATATGGGAGGTGGAACTCCCACCTTGGTGGGAGTCCTAGCTTGGCTAGGTTTCCCCCTCTTATGGGAAGTTTTTTGTTCGGGTCTTATTCGAAGACTTGGAGACTAACTCTTGGGAATCCACCTATATAATGAGGGGCCAAGGGAGGGGGCCGGCCACCCCAAGACCACAAGCTGGCCGCCCCCCTTGAGTGGCTGGCCACCCCCTCCCAAACCCTAGCCGCCCCCCTCTCCTCCATATCTCCCGCGTAGCTTAGCGAAGCTCCGCCGGACTTCTTCACCGCCACCGACACCACGCCGTCGTGCTGTCGGATTCAAGAGGAGCTACTACTTCCGCTGCCCGCTGGAACGGGGAGGTGGACGTCGTCTTCATCAACAACCGAACGTGTGACCGAGTACGAAGGTGCTGCCCGTTCGTGGCGCCGGAACCGATCGTGATCAAGATCTTCTACGCGCTTTTGCAAGCGGCAAGTGAACGTCTACCGCAGCAACAAGAGCCTCCTCTTGTAGGCTTTGGAATCTCTTCAAGGGTGAGACTCGATAATCCCCTCGTTGCTACCGTCTTCTAGATTGCATCTTGGCTTGGATTTCGTGTTCGCGGTAGGAAAATTTTTGTTTTCTATGCAACGTTATCCTACAGGGTTTTGCGTCGCGAGGGAATATATAGGCGAAAGGGCGGCGCGAGGGGGTGCCCGAGGGGCCCACCCTATATGGCGGCGCGCCCCCCCTCTTGGCCGCGCCCCCTATGGTCTGGAGGTCGTGGACCTCCCCCTGGCTTGCCCTTCTGGCTTCGTGTGTCTCTCGGAAAAATAGGAGGTTTGGCTTTTGTTTCGTCGAATTCCGAGAATATTGCCCGAACAGCTTTCTTGGAACCAAAAACAGCAGAAAACAGGCTGGCACTGTGGCATCTTATTAATAGGTTAGTCCCAGAAAATGTATAATAATGATATATAATGCATATAAAACATGTGATAATGATACATAAAACAAGCATGAAACATCAGAAATTATAGATACGTTGAAGACGTATCACATATCTCCAACATGTTCATCCCCTTCTCTATGATATCCTTCAACAAACGATTCTCAGTGGCATCAATCCATTGCTTCACATCTCATAATAAGCTGGTGTATTTCTTATCCAACTTATTCCTTCTCTTCAAATAAATTCTTAACCAACTGAGCATTTTGTATTTTCTCTATAATTCTAGTATTTCTGGTATTTTCATGCCTCACGAGGTAGATAGCGCATGTTGCAATGGTGCAGGCCACTCCGGATCGACCCAACAAACGGAGCCACAATATATGTCATCCTACAAAAATAAAGAATGAACACTATAATTGAGATAAGAGATAATCACACCACAAATGCATATTATTGTTTTGTGATCCTATATCAAATAGAATTTAGAAAACATACTACAACTCACATTGTGTTGCGCGCACGCACAGAACCACAGGCATGTGTTTGTCCCTTCGAAAAGAAATGGCTTTCTCGAGGAGGCAGTCTTGAATGCGGCAACGCTCAACATAATTGTCACCGAGCCCGTGGAATTGTTGGATCAGTGATGCTCTCAGGTTTGTAGCTCACTCCAGGCACTATAAATCGGCCAGAATGGACCAATTTAAGCTACTAGTAAAAACCCTAAAAATTCCTAAACTGTATTGGTGAATGAAACTTGCATCGCCTAGCCAGGACTCGCTGGACAGCTCCTTTCATTCCAGCTCGGCATTTCCAAAAGCGGCGGTGGAAACACGGAGACGATGGAATGTACTTGTCCGAGTTGCGGACGGCCAGACCGAAGTAGGAGCCAAAGCCGGCACCAGGGATCCGTCGACGGCTTGGAAGTGTTGGTGCGACAGAACGTGTGGGTGCCGCGGCGGCGACGATTTTGCGATCGGGTAGGCGGGCAAAGGGAAGAGGGGCGAGGATGGGTCTGGATCACCGCCTCGCCGGCGTGTCTGTTTCCTACATGGCTGGCGTGCTAGTGCCTCTAGACCGGCGCCTATGTGTCGGATCCAGCGCGTAGTTGCCGGACATAGTTTTGGGTGGTGCCAACCGTCAGAATGTATTTGGAGGCACCTGTGTGAGCCCACTTTCGATAGCCTTTTGAGAGGCATTCGACGGTGGCCAATGAAGATGCTCTTACCGAGGGCTATGAAATTTCCTTGGAATATGTACCGCGCATGGGATCTCCAAAGAAACCGGAAATTTAACACACATACTGAGAGCTTGGATATGGTGGCGCGTCCTACGGCATGTCTGTCCGGAAGGCGACGCCATATTTTGTTGCATAGCATATTGGTCCCAACATTGGATATTTTTGGCAATGATATCTCAGAAAAGGGCGCATGGGTAGTCGAATATACAGATACTTCTAGATGTTGCGAAATGGAAAAGGAAAAATATCCCAGATCCAGAGAGGCGTGCTCTGAGATCGATCCCGTGGTGGCAGCACGCACGCCCCGGTGGCCCTACCAGCAACGCTGAGCTGCTGATTCGGATGACCACCCAGTGACAAGGAGAGTGTGATCCCCAAAAGCAAGCGACCAGGAAGTCCGATCCGGCCGCGGCTACGTGGCGCCTATCTCCGCGGAGATGAGGTTGCTTCAACGTGTGGCCTCTTGCTTGCTTGCTCCCGTCAACTAGATAGATATTTTCTCTTTTCTCCTCTGCCTATTTTGGTTCCATTTCCACTTGGTATTGATCGGATCGTATATGTATGTATGGGCGTTCTCTTGTCCCGTTGCGTCGTAGCTGTGCCGTAGGGGCCACGATCTTTTACTTGGACGATCGAACGTGGTACCACTCGACCATCATTGCCGCCGTGGAAACTCTTTCTTGCGGTTTGTCATGTAAACCCACGGTGAAGAGTGCCATTACAACGGGGTGCTTCTCCATGTGGCACTGCTATTTTTTTTCTTTGCAAATTTTCATTTTTTCTTAAAACGTGGTGAAAGATTTGTCTTTTCATTGATTATTACGAAGGAGAAAGCAAGGTGTAATACATGGCCTAAGCCAAATACAACATCCAGGAGACACGTGCAAAACTCATGAAGCCTTGAGTGCAACAAAAAATAAACAATGTTAACTACTCCTTCTATTCTCGAATATTTAAATTCTGCTTGAAAAGGCATGAAGCTTTATAATGGAAAGCTATAGTTCAAGTTTTCAAAAAACTATAACACATGAAGCTTTTTAATGGAAAGATGCAGTTCAAGTTTTTTTTATCAAAACGCTATAACTCATGAAGCTTTATATAACGGGAGGTGCTTACCACTAGTGGAGAAGAGGCCTTTGGACCCAAGCAAATGACCCACTGCTGAACCAAACCGGGTCCAATGCCCCCATTGGACCCGGTTCGTTTCTGCCCAGGACGACCCCACGTGCTCGCGCCTGTCCTGTAGCGGCCTTTGGATCCGGTTTGTCATACAAACCGGGACTAAAGGTCCACCCGCAGGGCGCGGCAGGCCGTGTCAGCCTGGGGAACCCTTTAGTCCCGGTTTGTATGACAAACCGGGTCCAAAGGCCCCCCTCTGGCTATATAACCTTGCCCCTGCCCAAGTGTGAGCCACACTTAGCCATTTTTTCACTATCTTCACAAGAGGGGTGTGTTGCTTTCCTCTCTTCTTCACATGCACAAGAGGTGTTCGATGAAATGCTTAAGAGGATTTGCCACTTGAGTTTACACAAATCAAGCCACACTTAACTTGCTTTTTTCTTCTTCATCGAGGTTAACAACTTTATCCTTTTCATCTGCAATTGATAAAATGCATGTGTATATATACATCGTGATGTTCTGTAATGGTTTTGATCAGCTTAATTATATCATGCAGATGAATCGGCAATGGATGTACATTGACCGACGGTTTGACGAGTTCACTGCGGGCCTGGATAATTTTATGGCCGTGGCGGAGGCAAACAAACATGGTGGCTTCATGTATTGTCCATGTGTGGACTGCAAGAATACCGTAAATTACGCTCGCTCGAGTCTCATTCACAGCCACCTTCTGCGATCCGGTTTCATGCCCAGTTACTATTGTTGGACCAAGCACGGAGAAAGAGGGGTTATGATGGAAGACAATGACGAAGAGGAAGAGGATGATGACGGTTATCCCAATTTCCCTGAATACGATGATACTGCGAAGGCAATGAAGACAATGAAGTAGAAGATCAAGAGGCACAGGATGAGCTGTGATGATGATCTTGGCGGGGCCATTCTTGATGCAAGGAGAGAATGTGAAACTGAAAAGGAAAGGTTGGCCTTCGACAAGATGATAGAAGATCACAACAAATTGTTATACCCAACTTGCGAAGATGGCCATAAAAAGCTAGGCAAAGACACTGCTGGAATTGTTGCAATGGAAGGCGAGAGAACGGTGTCAACGACTCGGGATTTGGAAAGTTCTTGACAATAATTAAGAGGAAGCTTCCAAGGGAGTAACGAATTGCCCGCCGATGCGTACGAAGCGAAGAAGATTGTCTGCCCTCTAGGATTAGATGTGCAAAAGATACATGCATGCATTAATGACTGCATCCTCTACCGCGATGAGTACGAGAATTTGGATGCATGTCCGGTGTGCACCTTTGCATTGCGGTATAAGATCAGACGAGATGACCCTGGTGATGTTGAGGGCGAGCGCCCCGGGAAGAGGGTTCTGCCAAGGTTATGTGGTATGCTCCTATAATACCACGGCTGAAACGCTTGTTCGAAATAAAGAGCATGCTAGGTTGTTGCGATGGCACAAAGAAGACCGTAAGAAAGACGTGATGTTGAGGCACCTGCCGATGGCTCCCAATGGAGAAAAATCGATAGAGAGTTCCCGAACTTTGCACAGGATGCAAGGAACTTACGGTTTGGTCTCGGTCTGATGGCATGAATCCTTTTGGAGAGCGGAGCTGCAGCCATAGCACCCGGCTTTGTGACTCTTTGTATATATAACCTTCCTCCTTGGTTGTGCATGAAGCGGAAGTTCATTATGATGCCGGTGCTCATACAAGGCCCGAAGCAACCCGGGAACGACATTGATGTGTACCTGAAGCCATTAGTCGAAGAACTTCTACAGCTGTGGTCCCTAGCGGGTGTACTTGTGTGGGACGAGCACAAGCAGGAGGAATTTGACCTAAGAGCGATGCTTTTCGTAACCATCAATGACTGGGCTGCTCTTGGTAACATTTCAGGACAGTCAAACAAGGGATACAATGCATGCACACACTGTTTACATGAGCTCGAAGGTGATTATTTGGAAAAAGGTCGAGAAGGTCGTGTACAGGGCATCGTCGATTTCTTAGGCTTACCCATCCCGTAAGAAAGAAAGGCAAGCATTACAACGGTGAGGCTGATCACCGGAGGAAGCCTCCCCATCGTGATGGTGTTGATATATTTGGTATGGTCAAGGATCTAGATGTAATATTTGGAAAGGGTCTGGCGGACGGTGCATTCCGAATGACGATGCGGACACGCGCCCATGTGGAAGAAGAAATCTATATTTTGGGATCTACCCTATTGGGAAGTCTTAGAGGTCCGCTCTTCAATCGATGTGATGCACGTGACGAAGAATCTTTGCGTGAACCTGCTAGGCTTTCTGGGTGTGTACGGGAAGACAAAAGATACACCAGAAGCACGGGAGGACCAGCAACGTTGGAAAGACCCCAAAAAGCTGCATGAGAGAGTTAAAGGACGTCATTTATCCAGCTACGCTCTTACAAAAGCAGAGAAGGAAATATTTTTTGAATGTCTTAGCAGTATCAAGGTCCCGTCTGGCTTCTCCTCCAATATAAAGGGAATAATAAATATGGAGAAGAAAACATTCCAGAACTTGAAGTCTCATGAGCATCACGTGATAATGACACAATTGCTTCCGATTGCATTGAGGGGGCTTCTACCGGAAAATGTTCGACTGCCCATTGTGAAGCTATGTGCATTCCTCAATGCAATTTCTCAGAAGGTAATAAATCCAGAAATTCTACCGAGGTTGCAGAATGATGTGGTCCAATGTCTCGTTAGTTTTGAGCTGGTGTTCCCACCATCCTTCTTCAATATTATGACACATCTCCTCGTTCACCTGGTCGATGAGATTTCCATTCTCGGTCTGTGTTTCTACACAATATGTTCCCCTTCGAGAGGTTCATGGGAGTCTTGAAGAAATATGTTCATAACCGTGCTAGGCCGAAGGAAGCATCTCCAAGGGCTATGGAACAGAGGAGGTCATTGAATTCTGTGTTGACTTTATTCTGACCTTAAGCCGATTGGTGTTCCTGAATCGCGGCATGAAGGGAGACTAAGTGGAAAAGGCACGCTAGGAAGGAAATCAATGATATGTAGGGACGGGATTTCTTTGACTCAAGCACACTACACAGTCCTACAAAGTTCCACCTTGGTGGCTCCGTATATCGGTGACCACAAGAACTTTCTACGCTCCCAGAACCCGGGGCAGTCGAACGATTGGATTAGACGTGAACACATGTCGACTTTCGGCGGTTGGTTGCAAAAACATCTCCTGAATAACAAACATATTGAAGATCAGTTGTACTTGCTGGCCCAGACACCATCTTCGACTGTAGTGACTTTCCAAGGGTACGAGATAAATGGGAATACATTTTACACGATCGCCCAAGATAAAAAGAGCACCAACCAAAACAGTGGTGTCCGCTTTGATGCAATAATGAATGAAGGCCCAAATGACACATATTATGGTTACATAGAGGATATATGGGAACTTGAGTATGGACCTTCTTTTAAGGTCCCTTTGTTTAGGTGCAAATGGGTCAACAAAACAGGAGGCGGGGTTCGGGTAGACAAGTTGTATGGAATGACAACGGTGGATCTCAACAATCTTGGGTATAGAGACGAACCATTCGTCCTAGCCAAGGATGTGGCCCAGGTTTTCTATGTGAAGGATATGTCTACCAAACCAAGAAAAAGGAAACATAAGGAAACAAATACATCAAACGATGAGCCAAAGCGCCACATAGTTCTTTACGGAAAAAGAAACATCGTGGGAGTGGAGGACAAGACAGACATGTCGAGAAGATTATAATCAGTTTGATGAAATTCCACCCTTGAGTGAACATTGATCTAAGCATCAAGTTAAATGATGAAGATGCTCCATGGTTACGGCCGAAGAAGATTAATTAAATGATGAAGATGCTCCATCATCAAGTTAATTGAAGAATGTTCATGGCACAAATGAGTATCTCAACATGGCAATCAATTTCCCATTTATTTTTGTGTAATCATGTAACTGTATGTAAGATATTAAAAGTGGAGATGCGCCACGGAGATTTCCCAACCCTTTCCCCAACAACTGTTAGATGAGATGTAGTCGTTCGGGGGCTTGGCAAGGCGTATCGATGCTCCTTTTATAGGCACGGCACCTCTTCTACTTTGTCTTGTTCCTTCGACGGGCGTCGTGCGCTACATGCTTTATCTCATCGAGCAGTGCGTCCACCCATGCGTTCTTATCCTGCCGACATCTTTAGTCCCGGTTGTACCCACCAGCCGGGACTAAAGGTTACCCACACGTCCTTATCCCACCGACAGTTTTGTTAGATGACACAAAAAAGGATCTTTAGTCCCGGTTGTACCCACCAGCCGGGACTAAAGGTTACCCACACGTCCTTATCCCACCGACAGTTTTTGGCGCCACTGCGTTCCCGCCTATTTTTCTTCCCGCGCTTTCCACTGCTTCCCGCCTCCGTCCTCCCGCCATTTTTTCACTATATATATGTTGGCTTGGCCTCCATTTACATATCACATCTAGACTCATATCTGCAAACCTCATCACCAGGTCACATGGCTTCCATCGTATCTCTAACCCTCCGGGAGGCGGAGGCGCTTTGCGCGTCGAACTACCCCTGCCCGCCGAGCTACCGCGTCCCTACCGGCTGGTTGCTGAGCGTCGGAGGGGTACCGGTCCCTCCTGTCCCTCTAGGTGTGGCGCGCGAGATGGCCATCACGAACCACTACTACTTCGAGCTCACGCCGGGCAGCGGAGGAATCCCCGGTGGCATCCCGACTACAGCCCGACTTGGGAGAGCTTCTTCATCAATCGGCGTGAGAGGCGCTCGCCGAGCACGAGGAGGGCGGCCCGCCTCCTTCGAACTTCAACGAGGCCGGCCGTCGGCTGTGGTGGCGCGACCGAACTCTCCGGGCGTCATGGCCCACGGTGGCCCCGCTGCGCTACCCTCGGTCCCAGCCCACGCGTGCTCTCCCGCCGAGGTTTGACTACCGCGACCCCGATGCCGGCGACGATGATGACGGCGACTACGACGACTACGGTGGCGAGTACTACGAGGCTAGGCACGAGTATGACTGAATGACTCGAACGATCGAATATGGCCATGTATCTTAATTAATTTTCAGTTGAGCTAGGCACGAGTACTATAGGGCTAGGCACGAGTACTATCTGGCCATGTATCTTAATTAATTTTCAGTTGAGTTCTGTACTTTAATTCCACATGTAATCTGGCGGGAAACTTTTCTCATCATCAGCATCTGCCACAACGACTTTATTGAAAATACAATAAAATAGATAAACAACTAGTCTAATCGATCTACTCGTCGTCGGAGGTTGTCTCGGTCCAAATGTCGTCCCACCGAGGGTCGTTGTCGGCCCAAGTTGTATTCGGGTTATCGAGCTCGAACACGGCGACGGCCCGACGATGGCGCCTGTTGGACCTGCGTTGTGCCCGGAGGTCAGCGAAGAACGCGGCGGTGTTGTCGACGTCGTTGGGGAACTGCGCCCTCATCGGCGCATCAACTCCTCGTCGTGCTCGGCGATTGCGATCGGCGCTGCACACAGCGGTGGCGGCGACGGTCCTCGTCGTCGACGAGGCACGGCGTCGGCGCGAGGAACTCCGCCTCCTCTAGCGATTCAACGTCACGGGAAGTTCATGTCGCACCGTGGCCGCCGAAATCGCCATGCGGCCGCGTCGTAAGCGCGCGCCGCCAGCTCCGGGGTGTTGTACGTGCCGAGGGTGAGCCGGAAGCCACCGGCACGCATCTCGGCGTAGAACCTACCGTTCGGCCGCGCTCGGACGCCACGGAAACCGGACGAGCCGCGATGGCGCGGCGGCATCCCGGCGACGAATGAACGGAGGCGACGGCGACGTGTGGTTCCGCGCGCACGCGGCGCTTTATAGCACAGCGACGCGGCAAGTTTGGCGACAGTGGCGCGGGAAGCGGCGGGCGTGGCACGTGGAAGCGGCGGCGGCGGTGGCGCGGGGAAGTGGCGGGGCCAGGCACGGCGGTGGCCCGTACATGGCGGTGACGGTGGTGGCAGGCGGTGGCGGTGGCGGTGGTGGGCAGGCGGTGGCGGTGGCGGCGATGGCCCGTACATGGCGGTGACGGTGGTGGCGAGGCGGTGGCGGTGCGGTGGTGGGCAGTACACGGCGGTGCCGGCGGTGGCCAGTACACGGCGGTGGTGGTGGTGGGCAGGCGGTGGCGGTGGCGGCAGTGGCCACTACACGGCGGTGACGGTGGTGGCGGTGCGGTGGCTTTTTCACTTGAAATAAGGCGGGAATAAAATTTTTAAAAAATTGGCCTTTGGACCCGGTTTGTATTACAACCGGGACTAAAGGCCTTTTTGTACAATGGCAAACGCAAAAAAGGCCTTTAGTCCCGGTTTGTTTACAAACCGGGTCCAAAGGTCTTTGGACCCGGTTTGTAAAACGCACCGGGTCCAAAGAGAGAGTATAAAGAAAGGACTTCGTCTCCGCGGCGATCAATCCCGCGGAGACGAAGCGCTGAGCGCCGCCGAGCTGCCCAACCGCGCGCCCACGCCGCGCTGCCGCCGCCGCCGCCGCGCGCCATCGCCGCCGCCCTCCCGTGCGCCATTGCCGCCGCCACCCGCACCGTCCGCACCATCCCCGCCCTCCTCTCTCTCCCCGCGCGCGCACGTCGGCCGCCGCCTCCGCCACTCCTCCTCGCCGTCCGCCGCCACCGCGCCCGCCTCCGCCGCGCCCGCCTCCGCCGCGCCCGCCTCCGCCTCTCCTCGCCGTCCGCCGCCATCGCCGCCGCCGACCCCGCCGGCCGCCACCGCGCCTCTCCCTCCGCCGGTAAGCCTCCTCGATCTGGCTTTTTTTTTTTCATTTGTTAGATTAAAGTGTAGTTAGTTTTACCCCGCAAAAAAAAAATAGTGTAGTTAGTTTTAGTGAAAATTTAGTTAAAATTAGTGTGTTAGTAAAATTAGTTAGTGTGTTAGTAAAATTAGTGTGTTAGTAAAATTATTAGTTAATGTGTTAGTGTGTTAGTAAAATTAGTTAGTGTGTTAGAAAAATTAGTGTTAGTAAAATTAGTTAGAGAAAAGTTAGAAAATTAGTTAGTTAGTGTTAGTAAAATTAGTTAGAAAAAAGTTAGTAAAATTAGTTAGGAAAAAGTTAGAAAAGTTAGAAAATAGATTCATTTGTGTCGGCGCCGCCCCCCGCGCGCGCCGACGACTTAGACCGTGGCGGTGCCGAGTCCGTAGCGGTGCCGCCGCGACATAGACTTAGGGTCGCGAAATAGAGAAAGAGCGAGCGAGGAGGAGCGCCGAGTCCGTGGCGGTGCCGATCTTGCCGGCGCCCCTGCCGACGCCCCCAACACAGGGTCGTGGAACGCGGCGTTAGTACAAAAGTAGTGAAGTTTTTTATTTAGCACAATATCATGTTTTTTATTTATATTAGTATACATATATGATTTGTTTTCGTAGCTACGATGCCGCGACAGCGACAGCCGGCGGGCCGTGGTCTGACTCTCACCGAGGAGATGGAGCGAGATGGGGAGGTCCGGGTGGGCTCCGCCGGGTGGTAGCCTTGGGAGGTCTTAGCTTCGGGTCGCGCACCTTGGTGCGGAATCCGTCCCGTTGTCGACCCGGATATTCTTTGGTGGAGGTCTTATGGGCCACGGTCGTTTCGAGAGGAGCCGGCCCCGCCGGAGGAGGTAGCTCAGCGCATTGAAGCGGAGGACCAGCACGTTCGCCGTTACATGTACGCGTTAGACAACATGTATAGGATCGGATGGAGCGTTATGCGGGGATCTCATGTTAGCTATGCTCCCGTTGTTGTTCCGTGGCGTTGGGGGCACACCAGTAGCGGCTCAGGACCCGGTCGGCGCCCTCTAGGACCCGGTCTGCGCGGTTGAGTGGTTGTAGTAGTGATTGATATGTATTAGGGTTAAATAAATATGAACCCGATCTATGTATGCATGTAACTGCAGTATCTGCTTTCAGCACTATATTATCGATCCTTAGTTAAGAACTACACATATGTAACTCCATTTTCAGTTTTCTGCATTATCCTTAATTTGATCATATGATGGTTCCTATGTATAGCTTGCAGGTCGTTGTAGAAAGCATGGAGAGAGATGAAATTCAAGAAAATTTCATGGAGGAACTCATAGCAAACGGTACTCGGGATGATCGCGACGACGACGTTATTCCAGATGGTGGCGGGGACGCTGTCACCGCAACTTATTTGAATGACTCCGGTGAGGGAGCGGAGGATATTGAGGAAGAAGATCCTAGTGGCGCCGGTGAGGACCAAGATCATCACAATGGCTCCCGAAGCGTAGTTATCACCGAGGTATATAAATTAATTAAGCATTGTTGATCGACTAGATGCATTAACTAATGAAATTGTACTGACTATGAACTATTTCTTTTTAGCCCTCCGGATCGAGCACTTCTTACGTAAAGTCGAGGAAGCGAGGCCCGGCCAAAAAGTTGGATGACGGTGTTAGGCACGACATCACCCACATCGACAAGGATGGTAAACCGATTGCTCCAGAGAAAGGTGCAAAGGCATTTATAGCTCAATGCGGAGTGCTTGTTAGGGACCACGTCCCGATCACCGTTCGAGAATGGCACAAGCCGAAGGGACTAGTGCTGTCTGCAGAGGAAGAAGCTCAAGGTCTTTATATCGATGATGTAGCCAAAAACAGCATTATGAACAAGCTCATGGCACATTTCAACATAGTACCCGAAGAGGGGGGTGACGCTGAGAAGGCCAAGATGGAGCAGGCCCTCCGCGAGTTTGGCAAGAAGAAGATGGCCGAACTATTCAAGAGCCACAAGAAAAGATTGCGCCGCCTTATCAAGTTAAAGAAGACTCCGGACAGTGAGAAGGTAAAAAATCAACTGGGACGAATTCGTGAAGTACAGCACGGAGTCGAAGAATTTTGAGAAGGTCGGAAATAAATAAGGCAAATGCTGCGTTGAAGCTATATCACCAAATTCTGGGTCCAGGTGGATACAGGGCTAACCGTCCTAAGTGGGAGGCGGTGAGGCGGAACTGACGATAAAGGGATCAGATTAGGGACACACGGTTGGATCGAACGGTGCAAGGAGTGGTTCTACGGGATTGGGGGAACGTTGGATCGAAAGCAGGAAGTGCATCTATAAGAAAGCTCATCTGAAGGTTACCATTGATGCCCTGGAAAAGGCACAGAGGGACGGGGAGGCGGGGTTGTTCCAGCACGAAAGAGAGAACGATGAGCTGACACGCGCCCTTGGGAACAAAGAACACGGCGGACGAACACGAGGCACGGCAGGCTCCGTTCCGTGGAAGTATGGCTTTCTGCGGAAAGGAAGAGATTTCTGATAAAAGCCATGAGAGGAGGAAGGCAAGGGAAACAGACCGCACAGCTAACTTAGAGGAGGGTATTAGCACCATGAATGCCCAATTAACCATGGTAACCCAAGTACTTACATCTCGGATGGCTCGGGGGCAGGCTGTAGATCTGCCTTGCTCAATGCCATCGCCCGCTGCAATCTCAACCACACCGGAAAAGCAGCGTGGCTTCCTCTCGGCAGTGGATAATGATGATGATGATGACCAGGTGGTCGAGCCTCCTCGCTACCCCCAGTGGATGATCTCTCTGAGAGCCGTCCTTGTGAGCTGCATGTTAAAGTTTTCAACCTATCCTTCAAGGCGGCGGTCGGCATCCTCTTACCTACAAGGTCTTACCATTGCCGTCCGGTCCAAGACGACTTTGCTGTTGTGATGGTGGATGAAGTGTTGAGAGAGTATGAGGGGTTGGTGCTTGAGCACCCTGCAGGTGAAGATGGGGAAATCAAACAACAGGGAGAAGCCCGTAGAACCACCGTGCATTGGCGGAAGGAGAACATTGTGTTTCCGGGTGAGAAGCCAACAAGCGAGCCACCTCCGCCTCCTCCGCCACTGTGCGGTCTCCTCCGCGTGATGATTCTCCTCTCGCGCGATGATGATTCCCCTATCCATGACCAGTCTCCTCCGCGTGAAAATACTCCGCCGCCTCCTCCTCCTCGTCAGGAGACTCCGCCGCTTCCACCTAAGCAAAAGAGGAAGCGGTCCGCGGCACCTCCTACAGCTCCGAAGAGATCATCAACTCCAATGAGGGAACAGACTCCAGAGTTGTTGCCACATGAGCAGGATCGAAGAGCAAAAGGCGTTTCTTGCAACTGCGCCGAAGAAGATGTTTATTCCACCGCAGACAGTGAAGCACTTTGCCGAGACGAGAATGAAGAGACCTGAGCTGAGAGCTGATTATGACCGCTCTCTTGGACAGTCCTCTAAAGCGATGAAAGAAGCAAAAAAAGTCGCCCAGCTTGGACAGCAGGACATTCAGGCCGCACCCCACTTCATCGTGGAGCCATATCATGATCCGGAGACGGCATCGATGATCGAACGGGCGGCTAGAGCTCAGGGAGCATCGGTTGAGTACGAAGATTACTATCCAACGGCTCAAGTGGTAAACAAGTATAGATACGGATCTGATCTCGTCAAACTTTGGCGAGCTCGCGCGTCTAGGGACTCAGATGCGAAGGTTGCATGAATGGTACCTGAAAGCTTTGTCGAAGAGGTGATCGCTACCTCACGGTGTATCTTAGAGATGAGCATTACTTCCGGGGAAGGCAGAGATAAACATTGACGTAGAAGAAGCTGTTTCGATTATTCAATCAAGACGCCCTCGACAAAGCTGTCATCAGTTGCTACTGCCTGTAAGTGATTTATTTGTGTAATTAAGTTTGTAGCTCATTCATTTGCACTAACAATTATCCTCATTATATTCTTTGTGTACGCTATACATTTAATTATGCAGAATGAAGAAGCTAGAATACAAAAGAGGCAAGCTCCTACCGCTGGGGTTCATAGACCCAAACACAGTTCATGAAGTTACGGTTCAAGACTTCGCCAAGGACACAGAGGACAACATCGTAATGTTTTTAGAGAAGCAAGCAGACAAAGAGGATATATTCTTTCCCTACAACTTCAAGTGAGTGTTATATATAACATACATTATGCTTGTGCACCTTCCACTTTATTCTCGTAATCATTGAGCTATGCTTGTGCAGTTTCCATTTTATTCTCCTAATCATTGATCTTCACCTTGGAGTCGTAAACGTCATGGACTCGAAACGTAAAGAATATGCGGAATGGGCGGACATGGCTGCCATCCTCCAGAGGTAGTTTCAATCAATTTCGTATTGGCATCTTCATCTGCTCTAATTCGAAGATATCATCAACTAATCAATTACTCATTTACTCATTATTTTTTGCCGGGCAGGGCTTGGAAACGGTTCATCAATACTGTTCCGGGTGAATGGAAACCGGAGCTTACATTTAGAGATTACCACGTAAGTAGTACTATATATATAGCTATGTCCGTGAAACTTTATATATGATATTTACTTTCAATACGATGCTTGATTATTAGTTTGATCGAACTATTTTTTCGTAAAGTGTATGAGGCAGGAAAAAGGGAATAACTTATGTGGATACTACGTCTGCACCTTCATGCGTGACATGTCCTGTCCCATGGGTGGGGATCCCCAAATACACCACACTCGTGTACGATAACAAATTTTCACACTTAATCTTACTTAGTACCATCTATTGTATTGAGTTCCATTCATATATTGATCTCCTTTTTAAATATAGATGACACGCCTGCGGGACACTCTCATAACAGCGGATCAAATAAAAGCAATTCAAGAGGAAATCGCGGGATTCTTTATTACCGAGGTCCTTACCCCAGGTGGAGAGCACTATCGGAAGATCGTGACGGCGGAGGATATTCGTTCAGGAAAAGTTGTATTGTAAATATGCATGCATTACGTGTATTGTGTTGACTATGTCGTGTACTGTTGACGATGTCTATATATATTCATGACGATTTTTTGTGGTTTCTTGAATGATATATATATGCATTGCTGAAACTCTGCGCGGCAAGGAAACAGATTGTTTCTGCCGCGGCAGAGAAACTGGTACAGCCCAAATCTGTGCCGCGGCGAGAGAAATAGCAATTCTGCGCGGCGCAGAGAAACATAGGCCCGGTTCGTACCACGAACCGGGACCAAAGCCCTTCCAGCGCGAGCTCCCTGGTCGCACCACGTGTTGAGGCCTTTAGGCCCGGTTTATCTTTGAACCGGGACTAAAGGGTACCCCCTTTAGTCCCGCCTAGTTGGTCCCGGTTCAGGAACCGGGTCTAAAGGCCCAAATGGACCGGGCCTATTGCCCAGTTTTCCACTAGTGTACACAAGTGCTTAGAGCATCTCCAGTCGCGTCCCCCAAAGCGTCCCCCAAAGAGATTTGGGGGACGCCGGCCAAAAAAACGTCCCAGTCGCGTGCCCCAAAGGCCGCTTCGGTCCGGACGTGCTCCAAATGTTGTCCGGCGTCCCTAGCCCATCCCCTGTGTATAGAGTCTCTACCGGGGACGCCGGACACGACTTTTACACTTACTTTTTGTTTGGAGGTCGCGTTTGGGGGACGTGGCTAGAAAAGGGACCTTCTCCAAACGAAAATTTTGTCCGGACGTCCCCCAAACGACTAATCCGGCGCTTTGCCCGGACATCGTTTGGGGGACGCGACTGGAGATGCTCTTAGACAAATAAACCGGTTTTGCCTAGACACCGGTGCTTATTTATATACTAGAGAGATGCCTACTATGCACCTCTCAGTACATAAGAGGTAGTGCTTAAGGAAAAAAAAACTTGGTTTATCTTTGTAAGCACTTGTCTAAGTACCTTCGTACACGGCCTAATGGAAAGCTACAATTCAAGTTTTCAAAAAGTTGCAAAGCTTTGTATAATTCAAGTTTATCCGCCGCGATATCTATTTTTAGCATATAGGATAATTTTATATGCTTCAAACATTATGAACACAATTGAATGTGACCGCCTGATGATCTCGATTGCAAAATTTATCACGAGAAAGAAGGATACACCCATACTCACCGGGATGATTTCCAAGAATTTAAAAAGATAGCTGCGACAAAATTCAGAAACAACCCAATGCAGAGCTAGAGCTAAATCTATACACCTTTCTTTTTGGAACAATATAGTCAACTTTGCCTCATTTTATTTTTACAAATAGAGTCTGGTCAATCTATTAGGGGAAAACTAACCGAAATCGTTTCACATGCGCCAATCTCGTCATGGGCTCATTTGGTGGTTAATCAAATAGTCAAACAAAATCTATCTACTATTAGCAACTCCATATTATTATTCTCAACTGGCTAATTAGGCACATCTATCGTGTAATTAATGTGCTTTGTTGGAAGTTTTTGACATGCAAAGTGATGTCGGATGATTACACAAACTTTATGCTCTTCATTTCTAAAATTTAGAATAATATCGTTGAAAAATATCCTAAGTAAATGTTTGAAGAATGTGCAATGTGAAGCAAAACATAAATCTTAGGTAATGAACATAACTCACTTGGTTACCAGAGTAAATATGTAACCTCAACACCTGGACAAATTTTAATTTCTAGTTGCCCATAGTTTTTCTTGAAAATGGAAGCAACAATCTTTCTAAAAAAGGAGATAATCTATATGAAGTCGTTTGGTATCCATCATTTGTGTCTGGAATCCTGGAATTCATTTTGGAATTCCATAGGTAGGCTGTTTGGTTGCCACATAATTAGACCGTCATTTTATTTAAAAAATCCAGCAAAATGATGCCATGAATAAACACAATTCCAAGCTGATACATGTCATTTGTGTTTCTCTATGAAAGCCATTTACAAATTTAACATTAAATTATGTTGTCATTTGCAATTCCTGTGGCAACCAAACAAGTATCCATTTCTGGAATTACAATGTAAATGTATTCATTTCAAACGAAATGAAAGCCTGGCTTCCAAACGACTTCTAAGCACTTTCAAACAAATTCGAGATTTATGTCCATGAGTTTACCACATTTCTCTCTCTCTCCAAAAGTAGCACAGTATTTGTTCACAAGCAACATAAATTCAGTCTTTTCTGAAAAGGATAAAAACATTTCCAAGACAAGAGAGAGCCAGTTGGACCTAAGCATAATTTCCAACAAACCCGAACCTGTATCCATGAATCGAATACATTTTTCTCTTGTCAAAATCCAGGATATTATTTTTTCACTGGTAAAGTGCTGGGCACACGCCCCTCCATAAATTAAGGAAGGAAACCATCCCCACACAAAAAAGTAGCGCGCACACACACCCCAGTAGTAGCAGAAGCAAGAACCGAGACGGGAGAACGGAAGAGCGCAAATTCCTTATCTCCTGCGGGGGAAGCACGCCATGGCCGCCGCGGTCGTCCACCTCTCCGTCCACGGCCGCCTCCGCCGCTCTCCGGAGATCGTCTCCCAGAAGTGCTACCGCCCTTCCCTCCTGCGCTGCCGGGCGTTCAAGCAGGAGACTGGCGGCGACGATGAGAAGCCGTCCTCCCCACCGCCGAAGCGCAGGAAGGGGCCGCTGTACAAGCTGAAGGCGGCGTTGCAGGGGCTCGCGGGGTCCCGGTCGGCGGCGGCGGAGGTGTATGGCGGGCAGTACGAGCGCGCGGTCGAGAAGGCCGAGGAGATCTTCTTCTCTGTAAGCTCCGTTCGCCAACTATCGACCCCGGCCCTTGCCATATGCGCCTGCTCTAAATTATATGGTTAATTATGTCAATTGATCGGTTCTTCGCTGCTTGTCAATTTGAGCCGCATGCGTGCAAGAATTGCTCCCTCATATGCTGAAAGCGATAGCTCATCTGTTTCAGCCCTAAATCGGCACAATTGATGTTTTCGGCGCTGATCAGCGTGTTCTGAATACACGGCTTGCTATAATAGAATTCGGTTTTGCTAAATTCTCGGTTGCCTGAATTCTTGCTAAATATTAGTCCCCTAAAACTGCACATTATGAACCTAGAATTGCAGTGTGGAAGGTGTGCCCAGTGATGTTTTCCAGTCATGTGGTCTAGGCTTAAAATGGGCCATGTTGCCTCTTTGCATGGTCAACAGCAAGGATTTTATATTCTTATTTTCTGAAACAGATCACACATATTTACTCTACTTAAACATAGATGATTTGTATTAACTGATTTTCTTCTGAACCTTCGAGCTGCGGGCTGTGTTGTTTTGTTTTGCTATCGTTGTGAACCTTGTGGCCGTGGGGCTTTATTAATTTAAAGCCGGGCTCTGCTCGAGCCTTCTGTCTAACTGATTTTCTTCTCCTCTCAGGTTGCTACTCAGGTAGGCAGATACGTTATCACTATGACAAGCAGTGGTGTTGTACTTGCAGTTGGATTTCAGTTATCAGGTCAGTCATCTACTCATGTACAATCTACTGCATTCCTTTTTTCTTCCTTTTTCTTTGTTTCATATAAATCCCTCATGGGGTTTCAGTTACTAATGTACCTACCTTTGTATTTAGGTGGAGACAGCCAAACAAATGCGCTAATTTGGTATAGCTGGCTTGGTGGTGTAATTATCGGCACAATGTTAGGTGCAAACAGTGTCTTAGAGGAACACTGCAAAGCTGGACCCCGCAATGTTGTCATAACGGGAAGGTAGCTTATTTTACATTCTCTTCTAACATGCCATGTGAATCTTTCGCCAGGAGGTAGTGTGCATGCTCTGAATATAGAGCAAAATAAATAATGTAAGCTAATGAATTGTATCCTAGATAAGATGATAAGAAATAATATTTCACTCCATTATTCTCTTTCTATGTATAGCATAAGTTGACTATAACATTCTTGAAGTATGTCTTCTTTGGCATATAAAGAATTAAAGATTATGATGTGCCTTATAAACATGTTGAAATAATATAATTGATGGATGTTGTTTCATGGATCTGACACCTCACTGGTTGCATCCATTGGGAGCTGGTCTCTTTTTATCCACGTTTACAATCAACATTGACACCCGTAGTTCGATTTTGACAGCACAAGAGGGCTAGGGAAAGCACTTGCTCGGGAGTTTCTTCTTTCTGGAGACCGTGTAGTAGTTGCTTCCCGCAGGTAGTAGTGACTCATCAACATAATGCTCAAAGTTTAGTTCATTGCTCTGTCTTAGTTTTCTTAACTATCTTTGGGTTTATTTGGCAGCCCTGAATCAGTTGTTCAGACCATTGATGAGCTGGAAGAGAACATAAAGGAGGGCTTGTCAGTTGCCAAAAAGAAACAAAGAGAAACTTTATTACAGGCTAAGGTTGTTGGCACATCTTGTGATGTTTGCAAACCGGAAGATGTGAAAAAGCTGGTAAACTTTGCTGTTGAAGAGCTGGGTTCAATTGATATTTGGGTAGGTAATTCTGTACATATGTCGGATATTTCTGTATTTTACCCAGGAATCACATGCTGATAACTTTGCCTGCTTATACAATGTTATTTTATTCTGTATTGTTACATTGTCTACTGCTCTAAATATGTGTCCTTTCTTTATTTATCTACAGATAAATAATGCTGGCACAAACAAAGGTTTTAGGCCACTCGTAAATTTTTCAGATGAAGATATTACCCAGGTTTGTTAGTTAATATCGTCTACCTGCTCATATTTCCCCCTTTTAACAACAGGAGTCATATTACTAGGTTGATCATGCTTGATCATCCGATCTGATTTCAGTATTCCTTACTGTTTTCTGGCTTTATTTGCAGATTGTCTCAACAAACCTAGTTGGTTCTTTGCTCTGCACCAGAGAAGCTATGGATGTCATGCAATACCAAGAAAATGGAGGTCATGTATTCAACATGGATGGTGCAGGATCTGGAGGATCAAGCACGCCATTGACAGCTGTGTAAGTGCCTCAGCCCTTTTAATTATCCGCTATTTTTCTGACATGTACGTTGTAGAGACAATGTGTCCTTCTTTTCTTGGTCGCTAGAACATGATGATACATTTTTTTGATGCTGTTTCTTTGTAATTAAACCAAATCTTATGCCGGTTTGTAATTTTATAGTTATGGTTCAACCAAGTGTGGACTAAGGCAGTTCCAAGCATCACTTATGAAGGAAAGCAGAAGATCAAAAGTTGGAGTTCACACTGCCTCTCCCGGAATGGTCCTTACAGATCTCCTTCTAAGGTAACTTCTAAGTTACTTGACTTCATTGGGTTGTTAAAGCTCATTCTGAGGAACACGGTTTTTTTTTCCGAAATGGGAGCATCGCCCCAGCCTCTGCATCCAAAGGATGCACACAACTTTTCTTTATTAAAATTATTCGCAAAGCCTTACAAGAGAGATACAAAGATCAACTCGAAGCCACCTTTCCAGCGACAACTCACTATGCCTACAAGAGCGATGAAGGGGTTGACCATGAACAGGGCCATTACCCTGACAATACACCAACACACTTTATCTAAAACTGAATGCCTTCCCAAGCCGTCCATTGGCGGGTGAGAAGCACAACCAGTCAAGCAGACCCTGAGCGCACGCCAGTACACACGCCACAGAAATCGCTACCACCGTCTTCCTCGCACCCATCTTCAAGAGGGATCACCGCATTGACCCTGACAGGCCTGCCGTCGATGTCACCATGACGCCAGATAGCTCCACCATCCTGCACGCATCCAGCAGTCCGCGCCCGTCTTCGATACCCTGCAGCTCCACACCGCCGAGAATCATCGACATCAACGTGGTAGATGAATACCACTCCACCAAGACCCACCTCCATCCAGCAGCTGCTCCAAAAATGATGCCTCAAGAGAACGACGCAGGAAGCGTCGTCATCATCCGATCCGGGAGACCCGGATCTAGGGTTTCCCCCAGAGCAGCACGAGTGAGAAGACACAGACTGCGACGGCAATGCCTTCAAGAAGGATACGGCGCGTGACGTCGCCATCGCCCACCACGACCAGGATCGGAGCACGGTTTTCACCGGTAGCCGGGCATCTCCAACTCTCTCCTAGGACTAGATGTGAGATCAGGAGATCGCCACAACCAGCCCCAATCCGGCCGACCACTTCCGGCGAAGGAAGAGACCACCACCGCCAAGCCCCGGATTGTCACCCCGGGCATCCTCGTGGTGTAGAGCCAAAGCCAAATCCTCCTCCACAAATCGCCACCGCCGGCCGAGAAGAGCAAGAGGCCGACCGCCTCCTGCCGACCCACCGAACGACCGCAATCAGACGGAGGAGAACCCGCCGCCGTTCGTCTGCCCCCACCGCCGGCAGGATCCAGATCAAGCCGCCGCCGCCATGGACCTCCCATCGCTTGAGGAGAAGCCGCCGCCACCATGCCGCCGGGCTTTGCCCAGGCGTCGTCCTCGGCAGCGGCGGAGGGGAGAGGGAGGCGGGGGGAGAGGGGAGAGGGCGGCTGGGGGCGCCCTGGTGCGGGCGCGGAGTTGAGGAACACATGTATAATAGTTTAATTACAACAAACCTTATTGGGTATTGGGAGAAATCTTCATGGTGTCCAAACCGCATATTTCTGTCTAATAAATTAACAACAGTTATGCTATAGTATTATCCGGTAAAAATCTCCACATTTCAAAGCTGATAAAAGGTGGTGATTAACAGGTGCTTTTGTTAAAGTTCATTCTGAACATTAGTAATGCCACTAACGTGCCACAGTCTGAAGTATATAATAAGCCACTTGTTAATTTTTGTACAAATACAATCAAATTGTGCGATATATTAGAGCTGTTAGTCTCACAAATTAGTAAAGCAATGAAGAGTTCATACAAGGTCTGCTGTATAGATAAAATTAAGTGTGCTTCTTCTTTTGTAAATGATGACCACCACCTAATCTTCAGTATAGTCTCATCGGCCTTCCATTGTGTCGCATGCCTGAGTGTATGAAATACTATTGTTAACCTACAGTCTATTCTTTGCAGTGGTTCATCTCTCCAAAATAAACAGGTGTTCAATATAATATGCGAGCTTCCAGAAACAGTAGCAAGAACATTGGTTCCTAGAATGCGAGTTGTCAAAGGAAGTGGAAAAGCAGTAAACTACTTAACACCACCAAGAATCTTGCTTGCCCTGGTTACTGCATGGGTTCGCCGAGGCCGATGGTTTGACGAAGAGGTAGCTGCTTCTCTCTATTATACCCCTCCATTTTGCATTATGTGTGTAATCGCACAAACGAGAGAGGTGCCAAATATAATATCAATAGTGCACCATACATATAGCCCTATCAAATATGGAAACAGATCTGATGCGCATGATGACAATTTTTTGAAATGGAGGAACTACTTACTTAGCTTTATTCCAGAAAAGGCCATATTTGCAAAGATAGTTATTGCTAAATACTGGGGACTACTCATTAGTGAATATAATGAAACTGAGTGCCATCACTTGATTATCCAAATTATGTCTGTGCGATAAATAGGAGTTGTTTATTCCAGCTTCCGAGACTACATCAAGCAGGTAGGCCAGATCATAAAGAAGCTTTAAACCAATGTACATTATGTCAGGTTTCTGCAATAGAGACATAAAACGGTCCTTGATGGTGTGATTTCCAGGTTCATAATAACCAGCTAAGTCCATCACCCTTATTGCTAGTTTCGTGTTCAGTTTTGTCAATCTCTCTACGAAGGCTTCACTGTCGCTAGTTCCATGTGCTTTAGTCACATTGCTGTACTTTGTACTGTATGCTAATTAATTCTGCTGAAATTGGATTGCATTTCCATGCACGCTTGTTATCATATACAAGTCAGTACTGGGCAATGTTCCAATCATTCTATGCAAAAGAGGGTTGAAACTTGTGCTACAAAATGTATACATGTGCGTTGGGTGATTGTGAGAATAAGTAAAGTACATGCATGTGCATTCGGAGTGAATGATAGACGCAACAACCTGCTTTTTGTGTACTCACTTCATATTTGCTATTGGGCTGATCTATGTCATGCAGATTGTGACCAATCATTTACCTATTGCAGGGGAGAGCAGTATATGCAGCCGAGGCTGATAGAATTCGCAACTGGGCTGAAAGCCGAGCACGCTTCTCCTTCACAGATGCCATGGAGATGTACACAGAGACTACATGGGTTTCCGTATTCTCACTCTCTGTCGTCTGTGCATTCATAATGCTTTCCAGTTCAGGTGGACCTTTCCCTGGCACATGATCACTGGAGCCGGCAAGCTTACCATTCTTTTTCACCACAGCAATTCTATCATCTAACGACATATGACATGGCAGTTACGGAGGGGGCTAAGGTGAGCCCAGATGCGCGCAATTATGCGCAAACTGGATTAGCATCAGCTGCCTCACCATTTAAGGAGAACCATGCCCTTAGATTCAGAAAAGGGTAAATGGCGTTTGTTATGTGGGCATTCCACTAACTGTAAACTAGTCTGTAATCTGTCTTGTAAGAACATGTGTCTGAAGTGATCTGAGCACGGATAGAGTCGACGGACGTGCTTCTCTCTTGTACATGGGTGTAGTTATGGTCCTTGTAAATTCCTGATAGCCGCTTTGTACCCTTCGAAAAAGTATAGCAACACAGTGTAGAACTCTGAAGAAGTGATGCAAGTCGATATACATGGTTCACCATCTAGTTTAGGCGGGTAATGTGTGAAGTTCAGGATACGTGTAACCCTTTTCGATATACCAGGGAAAGACAAAAGTGTTGTATAAAAGTAAGCTTGTAATGAAGTGGATATTTATATTAGTCATTTCCGCTCTGGCACTAACATGTTAGGATCCTACAGTTTATGGACTATATAGTAAGCGAGAGAAATTGCAACAGAAACATTTTTTTCTCAAAAAGAAAATTACAGCAGAAACATTGCATACAGTATAACCATATATCCATATGCACGGATTGGCAAGAAACATCTGCCAGGCTAAGGTGGAGTACGGGTGCATACTGCATGAGTTGGCAACTTTCCTGAAGGAAAGTGAGGACATAGGCCATCTTTTTCCACGTATTGACAGCTGCCGGCACTTTGGAGTTTTGCTCATCTTTTTTTTGCACTCTCAAGGCCCTTTAGCAGTTGGTCTGAAGCATCCTACTTGCATACTCCAAGCTCACCGAATTTACAACACGATAATAATCTTACAAAATCCCGTTCCACATCTATATATGACCCATCCAACTGCACACAGTACAAAAATCAAAACCAAAACTGAACACTTACAAATACATCGGTCAGTTTTTGCCCCTTTTTCCTGTTCTGGTAAGTCCTTTCTGGATCCAAAATTCACATCACATGGACATGCCACTACTTGAGACAAGGGCAAGACAGCCAGCCCTAATATGCCATGCTCCTACTCTTTATCCTGAATAGTCGCTGTTGAGCCCTAGGTCAGTGCCTTCAATTTTTGGCTTTGGAGGTGAGGTGACCAAACAATTGGGAGACATTTGGGTGATCCCACGAGGCCAAGACTGAACTCAACGTCTGAGTGCACGTCTGTTCAAAGAACTTGGATGCTTCATTCACGGAGAGCTTTTGTAACATCTTAGTGAAGGGCTAGTTGTGAGTGCACTGTGGGGCCCCAAGGAGAACATTATTCAAGAATGATGCGCCTGTTTTTTTTTGAAACGGACGCAAAAGTTTTGCCTCATCCATTAATTAAGAAGAAAGTGCCCAATTTTTAGGAGAAAATTGGGCGAAAACCAACAACACACACTGGACACCCCGGCCAACCTGGCTACCCACACGGAGCACACACGCCATCGAGAAGAAAAGCCATCGATGAGGATGTCATCGAGCGTCATCGTCGTCACTTGTCCACGAGCCAGCGATTCCGACTTCACCTTAGACGACCGCCACCGAGACCCTCGCCGCGAACGACACTGGAGCCAATGTGAGCCTATGCCAAACAGTCGACCCCCAAGCACGTCGAGGAGGAGGCAGCTCCGACTTCAACCGTGACCTTCATAGGAGAAAGTTGCACGCCTTGCACCGACGCAAGCACCAATCAAGTGGCATCGTTGCCACAAGTCGCCTCGCAGCTCCGACTTCACCATCACGGCAGGGGTGACGAAGGACATGCCGCAACTCCGATCCGCTCACCATTGTCATCGTTGCCACGCAGCCCACGACGCCAACACCAACCATCTTCCACGGGTCCCTCCGACCAAAGCAGCTCCAAATCGATGCCCTCAAGAGGGAAGACGACACAAGAGCGCCGCCATCGACCGATCACGGTGGATCGAGGGATTACCCCGGAGCTTTTCCAGATAGGATGACAAAACATCACCTCGGCGATGCCTTCAAGAAGGAAGCGGCGCCCGAAGCCGTCACCATCGCCGGCCCCGGCCAGCTGCCGGCCGGCCAGCCACCGAGGAGAAGGCATTAGCCCAGAGCTTATCATGCCATCCTGCTTCATGCTTCTGGCCAGACCACCTCCCTTCCCTCAACCACCATCACCACCACGACCGCCACACCCAGCCCAGGACTGCACCGCCGGCCGACCTCCGGGCGCCGGCAGAAGCACCACCGTGCCCCTCACGGCCACCCCAACCTCCCGCAACACTCCAACACGCCCCTGGGAGGGCCGCCACTGGCCAGGGCCACCGCCCTGGCCCACGAACGCCGGCGAGCTCCAGCACAGAAACCTCCCCGCAGCCTCGCCCTGAGCACGACCTCCGCCGTCTCCACCACGCCGGAGAAGCCGGCGAGCAGCCGCCACCACCACCTTGACCCGCCTCGCCGCCCCTCGCGGCCCAGATCGGGCCCGGATGGCCCGGTCTACCCGCCGGCCTCGCCAGCTGCGCCACGACCGCGCCGCTGCAGCCCTCCGCGCCCAGCCGCCGAGGCCGCCTCTGCGCCGCGCTGCGCCGTCCAAACGGCCGCCTCGACGAACGCCCCACCACCATCTGCCCGGGGCCGCCGCCCGGCGTCCGAGCTCCGCCGCACGCTGCGACTGGAGGATCCCCGCCACCCTTTGGGAACGGGGCCGCCGCCACCGCGGCAAGAGCCGGCGGCAGCGGCGGCAGGGAGGAGGGGCAGGGAGGCCGGCGGCGAGGGGCGCTAGGGTTTCCCCTGAGCCGCCAGAGGAGGGCGACGCGGGGGGCTCTTGACGCGGGATACGGCAAAAATATCACCATGAATGTGATCGTCCATTTTGTTCTGAGCATAAAAGATCACTGTATTGGTTGGTGGCTACGGCGAGGTTAATATTTTCGACTGCTCATCCCACCAATAAGAGAAATTTTCAGAAAACTACTGATCCCACGTGAACAGTAAAAATAAAAAAGTATACTAAATAATATTAAACAAATATGACATAGATCATGCACGTGGATAAGTATGTGCATGCCAAATATAAAAATTATTTTTAGAAAAGGGCAAAAGTTTTGCGTTATTCCATTAATTAAGAAAAAAAATTATAAGTATCAGAAAAGACCCGGGTACACAAACACTACTCTCGTGGGGATCAAATTGCTCATACGCTTGGCACCCGCTAACATCTAAAGCTTGGACTCTTGCTTAATTTTCTAGAAAATCACTGCAGGCCGTGTGTGATTGTTGTTGAACACCCGAGCGTTCCTTTCGGTTCAAATCACCCAAAACACAAGGAGAGTGACCGAGGACAAATCCTCGCGCTTTGTGATCGTGCCTCGCCAAGAGTGGATACAATCAGAAGGCCAAGCTAGAAGACCAAGAGAGTGAAGGCCAAGCCAGTCCATGATGAGACCCCAAAGCCGTATGATATGCCGACAATTGACAAGAAGATGATCAACCGATTCTATCCCCTGTTTGCAAAGTGGGAATTTCCATAATTAGAGCAACCTCTCTTGCCCAACCGATCTTTAGTCTAAAGCCTATTTTGGAGCACAAGCCAAGCAAAAAACTTGATCTTGGGTGGTGCCATATCCTCCAAACCAAAGAGGATGTAGGGGACAAGGTAGCTCCAAATAATTTAGCCCTGTAAGAGGACTTTAAAGAATATTGGCCATTTTCGGTTAGGTTCCATGTGATCTCATCCACAACCTCTTTATGAGCGCAATGCCCGGAAGCATGACCCAAAAGGAGATGTATTGACGAATATGCTCTAGGTGAATTCCGCATCCATGTTAATTTTAGAGATCCAACCGTTGTTATGCATAGCCTTCTTGACATTCCAATTTTCCCTCGTGGAAATTTTGAAGATGAGAGGAACAATCTCATTAGTCTTGGCCCCGTCAAGTTAAGGCACCTTCAAAAAGGGGGTCTTCTCCCCATTTCGAAAAGTAATACTGGTGGCGGCATAGAAGATATCCATGTCCTTTTCATTGCAAGGGTTGCTGATACGTCCAAAACGTATCTACTTTTTCGAACATTTTTGCTATTGATTTGCCTCTAATTTATGTATTTTGGATACAACTAACACGGACTAACGCTGTTTTCAGCAGAATTGTCCTGGTGTCTTATTTTTGTGCAGAAAATCAACTTTCAGGAAAATCCCCGAAAATAATTGCAATGGGCCTATTTTCACAGAAGACCTACGGAGCTAGAAGACGAGACGGAGGGGGGGCCACGAGGTGCGCACACCACATGGCGGCACGGTGGGCCCCTGGGCCGCGCCACCATATGGGGACGCCGCCTCGACCAGCCCCCGACGCTCCCCTCTGGACTACTTAAAGCCCTTGACCTAAAAACGCACGGGGGTTCGACCAATTTGCCAGAAGACATCCAGAACTCCGCCGCCATCGAAAACTCTAATTCGGGATCAGAAACTCCGTTCTAGCACCCTGCCGGGACGGGGAATTGGAGGAGATCATCGCCATCATCGCCACCGACGCCTCTCCATCAACCATCCATGCTTCCCCCATCCATGTGTGAGTAATTCTCCCGCTGTAGGCTGAAGGGGATGGTAGGGATTGGATGAGATTGTTCATGTAATAGCCATAAGATTGTTAGGGCATGGTGCCTAGTATCCGTTGTTGGTACTTTTATGATATTGTTGCAACTTGTTATGCTTAATGCTTGTCACTAGGGCCCGAGTGCCATGATTTTAGATCTGAACATGTTATTGATTCATGATGATATTCATTGTTTTATGATCTTACCTGCAAGTTGTATACACATATTGCTGTCCGGAACCCGAGACCCCAAAGTGACAGAAATGGGACAACCGAAGGGGAAGGCTGTGATATGAGGATCACATGTGTTCACAGAATGTTAATGCGTTGCTTCGGTACTCTATTAAAAGGAGTACCTTAATTACCAGTAGTTTCCCTAGAGGCCCGGCTGCCACCGGCTGGTAGGACAAAAGATGTTGTGCAAGTTTCTCATTGCGAGCACGTACGACTATATACGAAAAACATACCTATGGTTATTTAGTACTTGGATACTGCTTTATTATTATCTGCAAATACCTTGTCTTGATTATTACATGAGTTATCTTATCCATGCAGCGCCCGTTCATCCATCCCTATGCCTACAGTATTTTAATCCTGTTGTTTACTATAATCACTACTGCTGTCTTTATTACACTGCTGCTTATATTTCACTACTGCTACTGCTATAAAACCGTTGTTACTGATAAACTATTGCGAGCAAGTCTATTTCCAGGTGCAGCTGAATCGACAACTCCGCTGTTAAGGCTTACAAATATTCTTTGGCTCCCCTTGTGTCGAATCAATAAATTGGGTTTACTTCCCTCGAAGACTGTTGCGATCCCCTATACTTGTGGGTCATCAAGACTATTTTCTGGCGCCGTTGCCGGAGAGCATAGCTCTATTTGCAAGTTCACCTGAATTGATATTATTCGCTGCAAATCCTCCATCATGGGTAAACCTCGCGATACTAAAGTCGCCATATTACCATCCACTACAAGAAAAGGTACAACTCTGAGTACCTCTGCTGCTCTTGATTCACCATCTGTGATAAGTCAACTTGTTTCACCACCACAAGTTTCACATGTTGGTACTTCTGCTGAATCTGAAAATTCCTCTTATAATCTTGATGATGCTTCTACTGTTCTTGATGATAATGGTTCATTAGGTCCTTTTCTAGATGCTACAATTGCTAGGTCTAGACAAATTGAAAATACTGAAATTCCTAATGCAAGTACTGTTACACCTGTTAATTCACCCGAGTCTGTTGAATACTCTAGTGATGATCTTGATGAAGATTATGTGGAACTTGACGATGATTTTATTGATAAATGTAATGCTACTACTGGTGCAAGTAACATTAAAAAGCTTCTTGCGCAACTTGCTGTTAGATATAAACTGTCTCCTGATCCTAAATTTGCCACATCTCCTATAAACATTAAGGTTAAGGATTATGATTTTTCTCTTGATTTATCTCATATATCTATTGTTGAGAAAATGCCTTTTTGTGGTACTGAAAAGGAAAGTGTTGTAGAGCACATGAATGAGATTTCTACTTTGAGTAGCTTGTTTTCTGATGATATCAACAAGCGTACTTATTTTGTTGCTAATTTTTTTCCTTTCTCATTAAAGGATGATGCTAAAACTTGGTATAATAGTTTGCCTCCTGATTCTATTGATAGTCCAAATGGCTTGCTTGATGTTTTCTTTCGAAAATATTTTCCTGCTAGTGCTCAACATATTGCTTTGCAGAAAATTGATAGTTTTGACCAGGAAGATGGAGAGAAATTGCCTGAAGCTTGGGCAAGGTTTTGCTCTCTTCTTAGAGCTCGGCCTGGACATGATTTGGAAAAGCATGACTTACTTGATATATTTTATAGTGGACTAACCATTGAGTCTAGGGCATACCTGGATAGTTGTGCTTGTTGTGTTTTCAGGAAAAGAACTCCACACGAAGCTGAAGAATTAATTGCTAGAATAAGCCAAAATCATGATGATTGGACTACACCTGAACCAATCCCAACACCAATATTGAAGAAGAGGGGTATGATTAAATTAATTGATGAAGATATGAGAGAAGCCAAGAAGTCTCTTAAAGAGAAAGGTATTAAATCTGAAGATGTGAAGAATTTACCTCCCATAGAAGATTTATGTAAGATAACTCCCACTTCATCCACAATTGAGGTACATTCTCTTCAACGCTTTGATAAAGGAGATATTCCTTACTCAAAACCTCCTGATCAATGTTTAGATGAATTTGATAATTATGTTGTTAAGCAAGATAACTTTAATATGAGAGTAGAGAATCATTTGATGGAAAATTCTCAAGCTATTAGTAAATTGCATGATATTGTGGAGAGAACCTCCAATGATGTTAAGATGCTTGTTAAACATTTTTCATATGGTTCAAACTCAAATTGATCAACTCACTAAAGTGCAAAATGACTTGTTAAAAAATACTTCTAAAGAAAAACATGCTTATGAAGTAACAACTAGAGGTGGTGTTTCTACTCAGGATCCTCTATATCCTGAGGGGAATCCCAAAAGAGTTGAACAAAATTCTCAAAAAACTAAAGAAACCAGTGCTCCTTCTAAGAAAAAGAAGAAGAAACATAAAACTGTTGCAGAATCTTCTGAACCTGTTAATGATCCTAATAGTATTTCTATTTCTAATGCTGAAACTAAAAGTGGTAATGAACATGATAAAGATAATGATAAGAATGATGCTTCTGATAAAGAAGAGGTTGAAGATGAACCTGAAAAGCATGCTAAAAATAAAAAGTACACTAAAGAAGATTTCATGCTAAGAAACATGGTAATGAAAGAGAACCTTGGGTTCAAAAGCAAATGCCTTTTCCTGTTAAGAAATTTAAATCAAAGGAGGAAGAACACTATAATAAATTTTGTGATTGGATGAAACCTTTGTTCTTGCAAATCCCTTTGACTGATGCTATTAAATTGCCTCCTTATGCAAAGTATATGAAAGATATTGTCTCTAACAAAAGGAAAATTCCTAATGAGGAGATTTCCACTATGCTTGCTAATTACTCTTTCAATGGCAAGGTTCCAAAGAAGCTGGGAGACCCAGGTATACCAACTATCCCTTGTTCCATCAAGAATAATTATGTTATAACTGCTCTATGTGATTTGGGAGCAGGAGTTAGTGTTATGCCTTTTTCTCTTTACAAGAGAATTTATTTAGATAAGTTGATACCAAATGATATATCTTTGCAAATGGCTGATAAATCTACTGCTGTTCCTGTTGGTATATGTGAGGATGTTCCTGTTCAAGTTGCTAATAATTGCTTAATATTAACTGATTTTGTTGTGTTGGAAATGCCTGAAGATGATAATATGTCTATTATTCTTGGAAGACCTTTTCTTAACACTGCAGGGGCTGTTATTGATTGCAATAAAGGAAAAGTTACTTTCAATGTTGATGACAAGGAGCATACTGTTTATTTTCCCAAGAAGATTGATAAAGTATATGGAGTTAATACAATTTCTAATTTGAGAACTATCAAAGTGGGAGTTATTGATTGTCCTATATATGAGCCTAAAGAAGGATATCAAAATATTATGATTGGGTCCATATCAATACAATATAAGGTAACATGATTGATTTGAGGTTTATTTCTTCTTATGTCATGTAAAATTTATTTGGTGGCAAGACTTGATCAACCTTGTTAACAAGTACATTTTAAATGCATGGAAGAGCTAAACAACAATTGTTTCTTTCTCCACACTTGTTTTACTTTCTGTAATACTACTTGTTTTGCAAGATACTTTAGTTGATTAAAACTTTGGAAATCTTTTTTCTGTCCCGAAACTGTTATTTTAACACCCAAAAATGTGCATTTTTCAAAGTTTTCAAAAAATTACAAAAATTATACCACTGGTCCTATTTTTAAATTTGCAACCTGTGAGTGCCTTGGGCTGACCAGTGGGGCACCCCAAGGCTGCACCCCATGTGCCGGCGCGGCCAGCATGGGGGGCGCGCCACCCTGTGGGGAGGGCCCCACTGATACGTCTAGAACGTATCTATAATTTCTTATGTTCCATGCTAGTTTTATGACAATACTTACATGTTTTATATACACTTTATATCATTTTATGCATTTTCCGGGACTAACCTACTAACAAGATGCTGAAGCGCCAGTTCCTGTTTTCTGTTGTTTTGGTTTCAGAAATTCTACACAGGAAATATTCTCGGAATTGGACCCCACAAAGATAGAAGTCAATATTTTGCCGAGACGGACCCAGAGAGCCAGAGAAGGGCCATAGGGGGGGCCAAGGGGCCCCCACACCATAGGGGGGCGCTGGCCCGCCCCTGGTCGCGCCACCAGGTGGGGAGGGCACCCTGGGGCCCCTCCGAGGCCGCCCTTCCACCTATATATTCTCCCAGAAGTAAAAACCCTAAAGAATCCGGTCTTCCTCCACGAAAAGTTATGTAGCCGCCGCCATCGCGAAGACAAGTTTCGGGGGACAGAATCTCTGTTCCAGCATGCCGCCGGGAAGGGGAATTGCCCCCGGAGTCATCTCCATCTACACCACCGCCATCTTCATCGCCACTGCTGACTCCCATGATGAGGAGGGAGTAGTTCTCCCCCGAGGCTGAGGGCTCTACTGGTAGCTATGTGGTTCATCTCTTTCTCCCATGGTGTGATCTTTATGTGATCATGAGCTTTGTAATCTAGTTGAATATGTAGATGTTACTGTGGAGCTTGTTTACTCCGGCTTGAGGTGTGCTTTTGCAGCCCTACACAATGAATGGTGTTTGTTATCCAATAAGAGAGTGTTTGAGAGTAGCATTTATTTATTCAATTATGTGATCATTGTTGAGAGTGTCCACTAGTGAAAGTATGATCCCTAGGCCTTGTTTATAAGCATTGAAACACCGTTTCCAACAAGTTCTGCTACATGTTCGCTTGCTGCCATTTTTATTTCAGATTGCAATTACTACTTATAATCATCCATATTACTTGTATTTCACTATCTCTTCGCCGAACTAGTGCACCTATACATCTGACAAGTGTATTAGGTGTGTTGGGGACACAAGAGACTTCTTGTATCTTAATTGCAGGGTTGCTTGAGAGGGATATCTTTGACCTCTACCTCCCTGAGTTCGATAAACCTTGGGTGATTCACTTAAGGGAAACTTGCTGCTGTTCTACAAACCTCTCCTCTTGGAGGCCCAACACTGTCTACATGAAAAGAAGCGTGCGTAGACATCAAGCTATTTTCTGGCGCCGTTGCCGGGGAGGTAAGGTAAAAGGTATTCACATCCTCCGACTACTAAGTTATTTCCTAGCACTGTTGCCGGTGTGTGAGTGCTCGAAGTTATTTCCTTTAGATTCTGCAATTGCATCTTTTTGTTTCTTGTTTTTATTTTTCACTAGTTAGGCATAATGGAAAACAACAAAAAATTTAGTGAGCTTTTCAATCTTTTTCCTGAGTTAAGACATGAATTGTTTGATGCGAAAATTAAAAAACCTATGGAACCTTATTTGCATGCTAGTAGCAATGTTATTAGTATGAACGCAATTACTGCTAATACTATGGAAAAGTCTAAGCTTGGGGAAGCTAGTTTTGATCTTTTTAGCTTCCCAGCTTTAGGGGAGAAAATTTGCTCTAATAATACTTTATCTCCCATATGCGATAACTCTAATGATGCTTGTGATATTTTAAATCCACCTACTGAAAGTATTCCTTTCAAGATACCTACGAAAATTGTTGAACTAGCTATGAACAATTGCTATTTTGGAGATGGGACTGTCCATCCTAGTGATCATTTACTCTTTATGCATGAATTATGCGAGTTGTTTGAGAGTGCAGGTATTTCAAAGGACCAAGTTAAGAGGAAGCTATTCTCTATATCTTTGAAGGGCAGAGTTGCGGAATGGTATAAGATGCTGAAGAATGGTCGATCTATTGGTTGGGAGGAAATTGTACCTCTCTTTTATTCTAAATTTTATCCTCCTCATGAAGTGCATGTTGATAGGAATTACATTTATAACTTTTATTCTCGTGATGGAGAGAGTATTTCCCAAGCATGGGGGAGATTGAAGTCACTAATGCTCAAATGTCCCATTCATGAGCTCCCCCGTGATGTTATTATTAATAATTTTTATGCAAGGCTTTCAGGACACCACAAGGACTATCTAGATGCATGTTTGGAGGGATCTTTCACAAGTAAGAAGGTTGAAGCTAGATGGGATCTTCTTGAAAGAATTCAAAGCAATACTGAAGATTGGGAGAACGACAAAGGTAAAGAATCAGGTATAAACAATGAATATGAATGCATTAAGTCTTTCATTGAAACTGCTGGTTTTCAAAAGCTTAGTGACAATTATGGTCTTGATTCTCAAATTATTTTTGATTTTTGTAGAACCTTTGCTTCTCATATTAATGTTCCTAAAGAAAATTGGGGCATGTATCATGAACCTTTCAAAGACACTTGCATGGAAAATGAAATTGTTGTTAATGATTGCAATAAACATGTCCAAACTTCTGAAAATACTATTTCTTATAAGCATGTTAATTTTTTTTTGGAATGAATAGACCTTGTGGAATTAATCAAATAAAAGATGAATATTGTATCCATCATAGGAATGAAAAAACTAGAATGTGGTACAAGGCTCTAGATGATCTTCGTGAAAAAGTTTGTGACCTCCATCCTTTTATTTGTGAACTTTGCTATGAAGTGGGTCATTTTAATTTTCAATGTTCTGGTCATGATGATAGTATTTCGAATTTAATGAGTACTTCAAGTCTATATTGTGATAACAAGATCACTTCTAATCAGCATGATGAACTTACTTTATTTTTGGGGTGTGAAGAGTTATCAAGAAAAATTTCTTTGTTAGATATGAGTGATCTTGATATGAATAGTGTGTTGCATGGATGTTATCTCTATTGTGTTAATAATTGCCATGCCAACACCTACATACAAAGTGTTATAAAGGATGGGCCTTTACCAAAATATGACAGGACTAATATGTGTTTTGTTCTTATTAATGAAAGAGAGGTATCCTCCCAAGTTTCTTCTATTGTTTCTAATAATAAACCAGGTTATGTGGAGAAGCTTCCTTTCAAGCCTCTTTGTCAACACCCGGATTTTTAAGTCCAGATGCCTGTTATGCCGTACATCGCAATCCCAGGAATATTGTTGTTGCGAGACATAACAGTTGAATATCATAAGTCATCATTCATTACATACCATAGTCGTCTTACAAATAGAGATCACATGATCCAATATTACACAAATAGTTGATCTATTGATCAACAGACACAAAGTTCATAGTTTCATAGCGGAAGCGTAAGTAGAAGGGACTCTTGAGTCCACAGGCCAACGTCTGACGTCAGAAGATTCCCTAGTTGTCGTAGGCGTCCTGCTGGTCGTCCTCTTGATAGTTATGCTCCTCTTCATAGTCTGGCCATTTGAATAGCCAGGGACACAGCCGTGAGTACTTTAAAGTACTCGCAAACTAATACTAATGTAAGTGCTAACAATTCTAGTAAGGGGGTGCTAAGCTCTAGTTTATTTTGCATAAAGCCAATTTTAGTTCACAAACCTTTTAGTAAACAACTCTTCATGTACTAACTAACTCAAGTGGGAACATTAGTGTCATTCCCACAACTCTGTTGTGATTCAAAGTCAATGTCACCTTTCAAGTTCAAATTCACAAGTCACCATTCACCATTCATAGTTTTAGAAAAGTTCTGATGACGGAACAGTATGGCCTTCCCAACTGTCCATAACCGCGGACGCGGCTATTCGAATAGGTTTAACTCTGCAGAGGTTGTACACTTGTGCCACAACAATTGCAATAGCTCGTCAGGGGTAACTGGCCCTGATTTATCGTACGCAGTATGCGAACTACCAATCCTAACCTTTCATTTACATACCCTAGTATAGGCACCTCTCCCCATGAGCTTGGCCTCCCAGTGAAGACAGACAGTCAGCCTGGGAACTGCACAGGGCTTGGACCGAACATTCACCTCATTTCATGTCATTTCACATCATCCCTTTTGTTGTAGAGGCAGCCTCCGGCATAACCCCGATGACGCTTGTTTTAGAGAGAACCCATACTAAGACACATAAATTTCCAGCTAAGCCTTACCCAGATTCAGGTATTGTGGGGGTACTTGTAAAATTGGAATGGTATCGCATCCGAACCCAACCATCAGTTTTGGTAAAGTTCACCAAGTCATTCACCATTCATATTCACCTTCAAAATCTTTCAAATAGAATGACTCATCATTCCAAGGTTTCAAAGTCATTTCATTTCACAAGTTCCCAACTAAGGTAGTCACTTTTAATTTAGCACTAGCATCTAAGTATGAAGGGTGCTAAGTACTTTGCTTTGCTTCTAGGCTAACCTTGATACTCTTGTACTAATCCAATACTAATCAAGTGAATCATAAATCAAAAAGTACTTTGATAAAACAAAAGTAATAAAGCTTGTAAAGTAAAACTGGGAAATAGGATCATAAGCATAAAGTAACTGGGGTAATGCCTTGCTCATGGTGAGCTTTGCACTTTGCAAGAGTATTATCTTGCTTTGAGGTTAGCTTGCAACATTATAACTTGCAATAGTCTAGCTTGCCTTGGTTGAGGTGGTGGTCAAAGTTCTCTTCTCCTTCCTCTTTGTAGAAGACCTCCTCCTCCTGATAGTCTCCGGTACTAGCGTCTAAAATACGAATACGGGGTACACAATCATCATACCAAACTTATTTACTAAACTAAGCACACACATGATTCACACAACTTAAACTAGCATCACCCTTACTATTAAGTTGGTGAATGTGTTTTTCTTATTTAAGAAAAATAATTTCCTCTCATACTAACTTAGGTGTTACTTTTAATTACTTAGAGAAATAATTTCCTCTCATTATCTTATTAAGATTTAATTTCTCTTATGAATAATATATGACCTAGGTTGACCAAAGTCAACCTCTTCATACTTATCATCTGAGAAAATGATTTAAATGAGGTTCCATACCTCATGCAATTTAATACTAACATGGTAGTGATTTAATATCACCAAATAACTCAATATGAGATTATATAGACCATGGTCACTACCTCATGTTGAATTACTTGAGAACAAGATTTAAATGAGAGGAATACCTCTCATATGATTTAACACATAGTTGTAACTAAGTTAAAAACTACCATTAAGGTGATTCAATATCATCAAAAATTCATATGAGACCTATATGACCAGAGTCTCTACCTCATTTTGAATTGTTCATGACAAGATTTAAGTGAGAGAAAAACTCCCCTATGATTTATTAATAGTTTTGGACAATATCTTTGACTAGAACTAGCCATATAGTCCATTAATTAATCTAGGCCATGATCATTCAAAGTAAGCATGGTATATTTTTGCATAAACAATTAGTACAAGTGTAATGTGATTTATAGGAGTTGGAATTAACTTAAAATCATTTGTGGTTGATTTTTAATAATTGTTTGAAGTTGTAAAAGTCTCTGACTTGTTATTTTTGTCACATTAATTCTACAAAAGATTTCAAAGTGAGACCAGTGTGGTTGGATCAAGCTTTTCATAAGCTTTCCAAAAAGATAAAATTAATTGAATTTGGTGCAGTGGATTTGAAACTATTTAAATCTGAATTGGACACCAGTTTGTATTTCAACAGATTTGTTTTAAAGCAATTTCAAATTGGTGGGCTCGCGCGGGAAAATCTAAACATGCCGGCCCAGCTGTGCTCCAGTGCGCAGCGGGCCGCCTGACAGCGGACCCCACGCGTCAGTGTGTCTTAAACGCCGAAGCGGTACGCAGCGATATGAGCCGTTGGATTAAAAGCGAATCGAGCGGCTAAGGGTCGTCACCTTCCACGACAGAAGGGCGACGAGCTCAAACCCTACCGGTGGCACTGAGGGTCGACGACGGCTCACCTGGGCTACGACGAGGCGGGCGATCGAAGTGGAAGACAATGGCGAGCTCAGCGAGGGTCGTGGCGGCTCCAGAGGTGCTCGGGATCATCGGCGAGCTTGCAGGGTGCTGGCGGGCTGCTCCGGTGAAATTCCGGCGGTGAAGTGGACAATGTGGAGGAGCAAGGGCTCGAGGAGGTCGAGGGAGGAGAGGGGAGTGAGCTGGTGTGGTATAAATGGGCGCGGGCGTGCTCCTTTTATAGCGACGGAGGTGGGCAGTGTGCTGCGGTGAGGTCAACAAGGGCGCGAGGGTTACAACGGCGTAGGGAGGTAGGCGAGGGCGTGGCACGGTGCTGCGTGTCCAAGCGGTTCTCCTGGCGGGAACGGCGCGGTCAGGCGGTGCCAAACTCGGTCGGGCGGTCGCGGGGTACTGCGCGGCAGTGACGGGATTCGGTCTTTGTCTTCGGTGACGGCGGGTGCGGGTCGGCGCATTAAGCATGTCCGCGGTGTTCAGGGTGCAGTGGCGAGGCGCTGGGTGAGAGATGGGGTCCGGGGGTGGCGTGAGGCGACGAGGCGACGCGTGCACTGGGAGTGTCCGTGGGCGGCGCCCATGCCATCGTCGGCATGCCTGGGCGTCGAGGGCGCGACGCGTGCTGGCCTCTGTGGCCTTCCTCTCTGACAATGGCCATGCTAGGTAGGTTCAGTAGAGTGAGGTGGAGGGTTTTGGCAAGGTGGCCAGGGTTGGAGGTGAGAGGAGAGAGGGGGAGCATGTCCATGGGGAACATGGCCGGCATGGCCTTCCCATGGCTATGTGTGGCCTCCATCTAGGGTTCCTGTGCTAGTGTTAGAGAGAGAGGGGACAGGGGAGCAAGATGGAGTGAAAGAGGGCAGTAGGGTTTGGGGTAGATCACTATTTCCAATAGTGTTGCATAGTTCCATATTTGCAAATTGATGAATTTTGTCCAAATTCAATTGAGTTCAAAGGTTGCAAGATTTGAATTGGGTGGGTTTAGTTGAGTTATAAATGACCAGAGATGATGAGGTGTGGTGGTGGAAATTCTAAATTCAAAGTATTGCAAAATTTGCTAAGTGTGAGATTGTTGAGTATGATAAAATGTTCCTACTTTGGATGAGCATAGCATTTGATCTAAAAGGAATTTGGCATGGTGATATTTACAAAAAGTGTTCACCTTGATGTTGTCTTGGATGAGGTGCAAAGAGTTGAGAGAGTTTAGTTTGAAAATTTTGAAATAGAGAGGCTCAAAGTAGTGATCAGGCTATTAATGGCAGATTTGACCATTATCACATGTGATCACCATTTGAGTTTGAAATTCATTTGAATTGTGTTCCTTTGATTCATTTGTGTTTGTTATTGATATATAAGTGTTTTACAACCAATGGCACCAGCCAAAGTGGCCTTGATTGAAGATTTGCAAAAATGGCTAAATGTGTATGTGAGTGAAAATGGGATTTTCTCCCTATTTGTTTTCTCTCTTTTTGATTTGATTTTTCTTGACTCCAAAGTGATTCTTACTAGTTTAGGAACATTTCCCAACCATTGAAACCATTCCAAAAGGTCTAGCTCAAAGTTTTGCAAAATTGGCCATAACACATGAGAGGTGACATGTCAATTTTTCTTATTCTTGTAATGTGCTCCCCTTGCTTCACTTGGGCAAGGTTGAGGGTCAATTTAGGGTTAGATTAGGTTTAGAGATGGTTTCACACCATTGGGTCAAAGTAGAAGTGCATAGGACAAGAATTGGTGAAAATGGCCATGTGTCACATATGCCTCTATGCATATGTGGCATTTGATTTTTAATTTGACTAGGCTTGACCCAATTGATGTTGTTGGGTGTTGAAATGGTATATAGGAGTGATCCAATCATTCACTACAAGTCTTAGGGTCAAGATCCTCAATTTCACAAATTTGATATTTTGCTCTCATATGCCTCTATGGCATTATTACTTTCTTTTTAAAATCTTTTGTTTCACTTTGGATTGGGTTTGAGAAGTACTAGATAAGGTTTATGAAGGTTTTCCAATCCTCTAAATAAAGTAGAAAGGCCTAGGGTAAAGTTTTACAAAAATAGCCATAGGCACATATGCCTCTATGCATATGTTTGATTTTATTTTGTTTCACACTTGAATTGGTTGGTAAGTACTTTGTTGAGTGTGTTGAGGTATTTAAATTCATCTACTCAAGGTAGACAAGGCAAAGATCATCATTTTCAACAAGTCTCCATAGGCTTGCATATGCCTTTTTCTTAAATAAGATCTTTTCTTTTTATTTTATTTTTCAAAGATTGATGACAAGAGGGATGAGGTTTAGGGTTTAGTAAGTTTTGCAAGGGTTCACCACCATTTTAGCAAAGTAAGAAAAGTAGAGTTCAAAACCTCCATATTAGGGCTATAGACCCACATATGTATTTTTCTTCTATTTTGGTTTCTCAAAATAGATCCAAAGGATTTTTGAGGAGGTTAGGGTTTTTCTTATTTGATTTCTTTCTCTTTTAATTTTATTTGGTTTGTGATCTTCACTTGATCACTTTAGGGTTTTAGGGTTTATCACATAAGCATAATAACACTCGTCATGGCAAAAACACAAGTAATATGTAGGAGCGCTAAGCATAGCACCCTATATAGGAAAAGTTTTTGTTGGTTCTCATTTTTGGAAAAAGGAAATTTATTTTCTCTTTGTTTTGAAATTTGGGGTGTTACACTCTTCCTCCTAAAGAGGAAAAGAAGAAGAAGAAGGGAACGAAGAAGAAGAAGAAGAAGAAGTGGTGGAATAAAAAGAAAGAGGTAACGGCATATCCCCGCGTGTATGAGATAACGATAGGTAACCGTAAGTATGTTGCTCCTAATGATTATTATGATAATGAATCTAAGTACAATGATCTTCCTATGCCCTTTACCTATATTAGTGATCATGATTTGGAAGAGCACACAACTTTTGATACTGAAAATCTCTTTGATACCGATTATGAAAGTAATGATGTTAGCACTATCCATGTTCCCTCAAACGATGATATTGAAAGCACTAAGCTTGGGGATGTTGTGCTTGAAGATCCTATATTTGAGACTTTTTCTTTTAGTGAAAATGATGATATTATATCTTCGGGCTTAGATAATCGTTATACAGATGGCTATGACACAGTTTATAATTATCCTTATGAAACTTGTCATGGTTATGATGGGATTGCCAAAAACCATTCCCTTAGTATGCAACTTGTTTACCATGTTCAAATTCTTGATAATAATCCTGCTCCAATTACTATTAATGAGAAGAGTTTTTGTTATGCCAAAAATAATCATACTTTTATGCATATGAACCATGATAAGAATGTTTTAAGTGATGGTTATATTGTGGATTTCATCAATGATGCTACTAAAATTTATTATGAGGGAGGGAAACATGGTTATATGCATCTTAATAATATTAAGTTTCCCCTCTTTATGTTGAGAATCTTGAAGTTACTCGTGTTTTATCTTCCTATGCTTGTCACTTTGTTCTTCATGAATTTATTTGTGTACAAGATTCCTATGCATAGGAAGCGGTTTAGAATTAAATGTGTTTCTAATTTGCTTCTTGATGCTCCTTTTGCTTCATTTTCTATTTTCATGTGAGCATCATTAAAATCTTCTGCGCCTAGCTGAAAGGCGTTAAAGAAAAGCGCTTATGGGAGACAACCCATTATATTATTTCTGCAATTTTTGTTTTATATTTGAATCAAGGTGCTTGTTACTACTGTAGCAATACCTTTGTATCTTTATTTTATTGCATTGTTGTGCCAAGTAAAGTCTTTGATAGAAAGTTGATGCTAGATTTGGATTTCTGCACAGAAACAGATTTTTAGCTGTCACGGTTTAAAGTTTTTCTCTCTGTATAAAAATCTAAAAATCTTGAAAAAATTCATGAGTAATCCTAAGATATGTACGCAACTTTCATTCAACTGGAGCTTTTCCATTTGAGCATGTTAAGTGCCTCGCAAAAATTCGTCTTTACGGACTATTCTGTTTTGACAGATTCTGCCTTTTATTTCGCATTGCCTCTTTTACTGTGTTTGAGTGGGTTTCTTTGCTCCATTAAATTTCAGTAACCTTGGGTAATGACCAGAAGTGTTGGGAATGATTGTGTCCTTGCTGAACATGTGAATTTTTGATTATGCACTAACCTTCTAATGAGATTGCTTTGAGTTTGGTGTGAAGGAAGTTTTCAAGGATCAAGAGAGGAGGATGATATAATATGATCAAGAAGAGTGAAAAGTCTAAGCTTGGGGATGCCCCCGTGGTTCATCCCTGCTTATTTCGAGAAGACTCAAGCGTCTAAGCTTGGGGATGCCCAAGGCATCCCCTTCTTCATCAATAACTTATCAGGTCACCTCTAGTGAAACTATATTTTAATTCCGTCACATCTTATGTGCTTTATTTGGAGCGTCTGTGTGCTTTTATTTTCGTTTTTTTATTTTCATTCTCTGAATAAATCGTATCCTAACATGCTTGTGTGGGAGAGAGACACGCTCCGCTTTTTCATATGAACACTGGTGTTCTTCGTTTTACTTTTAATGTTCATGGCAAAAGTTGAAAGCCGCTGCATTTATTGCTATTTGGTTGGAAACAGAAAATACTTCATGTGGTAATTGCTATATTGTCTTGAATAATTTGATACTTGGCAATTGTTTTGAGCTCTCAAGTAGATCATGTTTAAAGCTCTTGCATCATGTAGTTTAAACCTATTAGTGGAGAACTACCGTAGAGTTTGTTGAAATTTGGTTTGCATTATTGGTCTCTCTAAGGTCTAGATATTTTCTGGTAAAAGTGTTTGAGCAACAAGGAAGACAGTGTAGAGTCTTATAATGCTTGCAATATGTTCTTATGTAAGTTTTGCTGTACCGGTTCATACTTGTGTTTGCTTCAAACAACCTTGCTAGCCAAAGCCTTGTACTGTGAGGGAATGCTTCTCGTGCATCCAAAACCTTCAGCCAAAACCTATGCCATTTGTGTCAACCATAACTACCTACTATGTGGTATTTTTCTGCCATTCCAAGTAAATACTTCATGTGCTACCTTTAAACAATTCAAAACTTTATTACCCCTTATTTGTGTCAATGTTTTATAGCTCATGAGGAAGTATGTGGTGTTTTATCTTTCAATCTTGTTGGGCAGCTTTCACCAATGGACTAGTGGCTTCATCCGCTTATCCAATAATTTTGCAAAAAGAGCCGGCAACGGGGTTCCCAGCCCCACTTAATCACAAATAGACACTCCTCCATGGTATGTGAATGATTGGTAGGCACCCGAGGATTCGGTTAGCCATGGCTTGAGAAAGCAAAGGTGGGGAGGAGTGTCATCATTAAATAAAACTAAAATAAAATAGACACTCCTTCATGGTATGTGATTGTTGGAAGGCACCCGAGGATTCGGTTAGCCATGGTTTGTGAAAGCAAAGGTTGGAAGGAGTGTCACCCAAAAATTAAAACATCATGGGAGCCGCTCTTTGAAGGTCTGTCTGGCAAGGGGGGTTAGAGTGCCCACTACCATTTGTTGACAACAACAAACACCTCTCAAAATTTTACTTTTATGCTCTCTATATGATTTCAAAACTTGAAAAGCTCTAGCACATGATTTTATCCCTGCTTCCCTCTGCGAAGGGCCTTTCTTTTACTTTATGTTGAGTCAGTTTACCTACTTCTTTCTATCTTAGAAGCAAACACTTGTGTCAACTGTGTGCATTGATTCTTACATGCTTGCTTATTGCACTCATCATATTACTTTGTGTTGACAATTATCCATGAGATATACATGTTGAAAGTTGAAAGCAATTGCTGAAACTTAAATCTTCCTTTGTGTTGTTTCAAATCTTCTATTAAGAATCTATTGCTTTATGAGTTAACTCTTATGCAATACTTTTTGATGCTTGTCTTCAAAGTACTATTCATGAAAAGTTTTCGCTATATGATTCAGTTGTTTAGTCATTATCTTTTTGTTAGCAAACTATAGACCATTGCTTTGAGTCACTTCATTCATCTCATATGCTTTACAATAGTATTGATCAAGATTATGTTGGTAGCATGTTGCTTGTGACGGTAAAGCCCTCGTCCGTTGGGAACCCCAAGCGGAAGGTATGATGCGTACAATAGCGAGTTTTCCCTCAGAAAGAAACCAAGGTTATCGAACCAGTAGGAGTCAAGAAGCACGTTGAAGGTTGATGGTGGCGGAGTGTAGTGCGGCGCAACACCAGGGATTCCGGCGCCAACGTGGAACCTGCACAACACAACCAAAATACTTTGCCCCAACTTAACAGTGAGGTTGTCAATCTCACCGGCTTGCTGTAACAAAGGATTAGATGTATAGTGTGGAAGATGATGTTTGCAGAGAACAGTAAGAACAAGTATTGCAGTAGATTGTATTCGATGTAAAGAATGGACCGGGGTCCACAGTTCACTAGTGGTGTCTCTCCGATAAGAAATAGCATGTTGGGTGAACAAATTACAGTTGGGAAATTGACAAATAAAGATGGCATGACAATGCACATACATATTATGATGAGTAGTGTGAAATTCAATTGGGCATTACAACAAAGTACATAGACCGCTATCCAGCATGCATCTATGCCTAAAAAGTCCACCTTCAGGTTAGCATCCGCACCCCTTCCAGTATTAAGTTGCAAACAATAGACAATTGCATTAAGTATGGTGCGTAATGTAATCAACACAAATATCCTTAGACATAGCATTGATGTTTTATCCCTAGTGGCAACAGCACATCCACAACCTTAGAACTTTCTGTCACTGTCCCAGATTTAATGGAGGCATGAACCCACTATCGAGCATAAATACTCCCTCTTGGAGTTACAAGTATCAACTTGGCCAGAGCCTCTACTAGCAACGGAGAGCATGGAAGATCATAAACAACACATAGATGATAGATTGATAATCAACATAACATAGTATTCCATATTCATCGGATCCCAACAGACGCAACATGTAGCATTACAAATAGATGATCTTGATCATGTTAGGCAGCTCACAAGATCCAACAATGATAGCACATGAGGAGAAGACGACCATCTAGCTACTGCTATGGACCCATAGTCCAGGGGTGAACTACTCACACATCAATCCGGAGGCGATCATGGCGATGAAGAGTCCTCCGGGAGATGATTCCCCTCTCCGGCAGGGTGTCGGAGGCGATCTCCTGAATCCCCCGAGATGGGATTGGCGGCGGCGGCGTCTCTGGAAGGTTTTCCGTATCGTGGCTCTCGGTACTGGGGTTTTCGCGACGAAGGCTTCTTATAGGCGGAAGGGTAGGTCAGGGGGCGTCACGAGGGGCCCACACACTAGGGCAGTGCGGCCCCAGCCCTGGCCGCGCGGCCCTGCTGTGTCGCCACCTCGTGGCCCCACTTCGTATCTCCTCCGGTCTTCTGGAAGCTTCGTGGAAAAATAAGACCCTGGGCGTTGATTTCGTCCAATTCCGAGAATATTTCCTTTGTAGGATTTCTGAAACCAAAAACAGCAGAAAACAACAACTGGCTCTTCGGCATCTTGTCAATAGGTTAGTGCCGGAAAATGCACAAATATGACATAAAGTGTGTATAAAACATGTGAGTATCATCAATAAAGTAGCATGGAACATAAGAAATTATAGATACGTTTGAGACGTATAAAGCATCCCCAAGCTTAGTTCCTGCTCGTCCTCGAGTAGGTAAACGATAACAAAGATAATTTCTTAAGTTACATGCTATCATAGTCTTGATCAATACTATTGTAAGCACATGAGATGAATGCAGCGATTCGAAGCAATGGTAAAGACAATGGTTAAACAACTGAACCATATAACAAAGACTTTTCATGAATAGTACTTTCAAGACAAGCATCAATAAGTCTTGCATAAGAGTTAACTCGTAAAGCAATAGATTCAAAGTAAAGGTATTGAAGCAACACAAAGGAAGATTTAAGTTTCAGCGGTTGGTTTCAACTTGTAACATGTATATCTCATGGATAATTGTCAACATAAAGTAATATGATGAATGCAAATATGCAAACATGTAAGAATCAATGCACGGTTAACACAAGTGTTTGCTTCTAAGGTGGAAGGAAATGGGTAAACTGACTCAACATAAAAGTAGAAGAAAGGCCCTCAGAAGAGGGAAGCATGGATTGCTATATTTGTGCTAGAGCTTTTATTTTGAAAACAAGAAACAATTTTGTCAACGGTAGTAATAAAGCATATGTGTTATGTATAAGTTATCCTATAAGTTGCAAGCCTCATGCATAGTATACCAATAGTGCCCGCACCTTGTCCTAATTAGCTTGGATTTACATGGATTATCATTGCATAACATATGTTTTAACCAAGTGTCACAAAGGGGTACCTCTATGCCGCCTGTACAAAGGTCTAAGGAGAAAGCTCGCATTGGATTTCTCGCTTTTGATTATTCTCAACTTAGACATCCATACCGGGATAACATAGACAACAGATAATGGACTCCTCTTTAATGCATAAGCATTCAACTTCAGATAATATTCTCATAAGAGATTGAGGATTGTTGTCCAAACTGAAACTTCCACCATGGATCATGGCTTTATTTAGCGGCCCAATGTTCTTCTCTAACAATATGCATGCTCAAACCATTCAACTCATGATAAATCACCCCTACTTCAGACAAGACGGACATGCATAGCAACTCACATGATATTCAACAAAGGTGAAATAGTTGATGGTGTCCCCAGGAACATGGTTATCGCTCAACAAGCAACTTATTAGGAAATAAGATACATAAGTACATATTCAATACCACAATAGTTTTTAAGCTATTTTTCCCATGAGCTATATATTGCAAAGACAAAGAATGGAATTTTAAAGGTAGCACTCAAGCAATTTACTTTGGAATGGCAGAAAATACCATGTAGTAGGTAGGTATGGTGGACACAAATGGCATAGTTTTTGGCTCAAGGATTTTGGATGCACGAGAAGAATTCCTCTCAATACAAGGCTTAGGCTAGCAAGGTTGTTTGAAGCAAACACAAGTATGAACCGGTACAGCAAAACTTACATAAGAACATATTGCAAGCATTATAAGACTCAACACTGTCTTCCTTGTTGTTCAAACCCGCACCAGAAAATATCTAGACTTTAGAGAGACCAATCATGTAAACCAAATTTCAACAAGCTCTATAGTGTTTCTTCACTAATAGGTGCAAAGTAATGATGCAAGAGCTTAAACATGAGCACAACAATTGCCAAGTATCAAATTATTCAAGACATTATACCAATTACCACATGTAGCATTTTCTGTTTCCAACCATATAACAATTAACGAAGCAGTTTCAACCTTCGCCATGAACATTAAGAATAAAGCTAAGAACATATGTGTTCATATGCAACAGCGGAGCGTGTCTCTCTCCCACACAATTAATGCTAGGATCCAATTTATTCAAACAAAAACAAAAAAAAGAACATAAAGACGCTCCAAGTAAAGCACATAAGATGTGACGGAATAAAAATATAGTTTCACTAGAGGTGACCTGATAATTTGTCGATGAAGAAGGGGATGCCTTGGGCATCCCCAAGCTTAGATGCTTGAGTCTTCTTGAAATATGCAGGGATGAACCACGGGGGCATCCCCAAGCTTAGAGCTTTCACTCTCCTTGATCATATTGTATCATCCTCCTCTCTTGATCCTTGAAAACTTCCTCCACACCAAACTCAAAACAAACTCATTAGAGGGTGATGTCTACGCCCCCTCCTTTTCCTGTAGACAGTGTTGGGCCTCCAAGAGCAGAGGTTTGTAGAACAGCATCAAGTTTCCCTTAAGTGGATCACCCAAGGTTTATCGAACTCAGGGAGGAAGAGGTCAAAGATATCCCTCTCATGCAACCCTGCAACCACAAAGCAAGAAGTCTCTTGTGTCCCCAACACACCTAATAGGTGCACTAGTTCGGCGAAGAGATAGTGAAATACAGGTGGTATGAATAAGTATGAGCAGTAGCAACGGCACCAGAAAAGTGCTTTGCCCAGGACAGTAAACAAGCAGTAGTAACGCAGCAGTAGTAACGCAGTAAAATAGTAAACAAGTAGCGATAGCAGTATTTAGGAACAAGGCCTAGGAATTAGACTTTCACTAGTGGACACTCTCAACTTTGATCACATAACAGAATAGATAAATGCATACTCTACACCCTCTTGTTGGATGATGAACACCACTAACTGTGTAGGATTACACGAACCCTCAATGCCGGAGTTAACAAGCTCCACAATTCAATGTTCATATTTAAATAACCTTAGAGTGCATGACAGATCAACACAACTAAACCAAGTACTAGCGTAGCATGCACACTGTCACCTTCACGCTACGAAAGGAGGCATAGATCACATCAATACCATCATAGCAATACTTAACTTCATAATCTACAAGAGATCACAATCATAGCCTACGCCAAGTACTAACACGGATGCACACACTGTCACCATTACACCGTGCAGGAGGAATAAACTACTTTAATAACATCACTAGAGTAGCACATAGATAAATTGTGATACAAAACACATTGCAATCATAAAGAGATATAAATAAGCACTTCACTATGCCATTCATAACAGTGAATAAGTATTCTGTGAAATATAGCCTAAGAGACCCACACGGTGCACACACTGTCACCTTTACACACGTGGGACAAGGAGTCTCCGGAGATCACATAAGTAAAATTCACTTGACTAGCATAACGACATCTAGATTACAAGCATCATCATGTGAATCTCAATCATGTAAGGCAGCTCATGAGATTATTGTATTGAAGTACATAGGAGAGAGATGAACCACATAGCTACCGGTACAGCCCCGAGCCTCGATGGAGAACTACTCCCTCCTCATGGGACACAGCAGCGGTGATGAAGATGGCGGTGGTGTCGATGGAGGAGCCTTCCGGGGGCACTTCCCCGTCCCGGCGGCGTGCCGGAACAGAGACTCCTGTCCCCCAGATCTTGGCTTCGCGATGGCGGCGGCTCTGGAATGTTTCTCGTACCGTGGCTTTTCCGTATCGAGGTTTTAGGTTGAGGGGCTTCTTATAGACGAAGAGGCGGCGTCAGAAGGTCAACGGAGCGACGACACCATAAGGCGGCGCGGCCAGGGCCTGGGCCGCGCCGGCCTATCATCTGGGGCCCATGTGGCCCCCCTCTGGCGACTCTCGGGTGTTTTGGATGCTTCCGGGGATTCTAAGATCTTCGGCGTTGATTTCGTCCAATTCCGAGAATATTTCCTTACTAGGATTTCTGAAACCAAAAACAACAGAAAACAGCAACTGGCCCTTCGGCATCTCGTCAATAGGTTAGTTCCAGAAAATGCATAATTATGACATAAAGTGTGCATAAAACATGTAGATATCATCAATAATGTGGCATGGAACATAAGAAATTATCGATACGTCGGAGACGTATCAGCATCCCCAAGCTTAGTTCCTGCTCGTCCCGAGCAGGTAAACGATAAACAAAGATAATTTCTGGAGTGACATGCCATCATAAACTTGATCATACTATTTGTAAGCATATGTAGTGAATGCAGCGATCAAAACAATGTATATGACATGAGTAAACAAGTGAATCATATAGCAAAGACTTTTCATGAATAGTACTTCAAGACAAGCATCAATAAGTCTTGCATAAGATTTAACTCATAAAGCAATAATTCATAGTAAAAGCATTGAAGCAACACAAAGGAAGATGAAGTTTCAGCGGTTGCTTTCAACTTGTAACATGTATATCTCATGGATATTGTCAACATAGAGTAATATAACAAGTGCAATATGCAAGTATGTAGGAATCAATGCACAGTTCACACAAGTGTTTGCTTCTTGAGGTGGAGAGAGATAGGTGAACTGACTCAACAATAAAAGTAAAAGAATGGTCCTTCAAAGAGGAAAAGCATCGATTGCTATATTTGTGCTAGAGCTTTGATTTTGAAAACATATAGAGAGCATAAAAGTAAAATTTTGAGAGGTGTTTGTTGTTGTCAACGAATGGTAGTGGGCACTCTAACCCCCTTGCCAGACAAACCTTCAAAGAGCGGCTCCCATTTTATTTTATTTTTGTGTGGCACTCCTTCCAACCTTTCTTTCACAAACCATGGCTAACCGAATCCTTCAGGTGCCTGCCAACAATCTCATACCATGAAGGAGTGCTTTTTTATTTTTAGTTTTATTATGATGACACTCCTCCCCACCTTTGCTTTCTCAAGCCATGGCTAACCGAATCCTTCGGGTGCCGTCCAACAATCACATACCATGGAGGAGTGTCTATTTTTATTAATTAATTTGGGACTGGGAATCCCATTGCCGGCTCTTTTTGCAAAATTATTGGATAAGCGGATGAAGCCACTAGTCCATTGGTGAAAGTTGCCCAACAAGATTGAAAGATAAACACCACATACTTCCTCGTGAGCTATAAAACATTGACACAAATCAGAGGTAATAAATTTTGAATTGTTTAAAGGTAGCACTCAAGCAATTTACTTTGGAATGGTGGAGAAATACCATGTAGTAGGTAGGTATGGGGGACACAAATGGCATAGTGGTTGGCTCAAGTATTTGGATGCATGAGAAGTATTCCCTCTCGATACAAGGCTTAGGCTAGCAAGGTTATTTGAAAAAAACATAAGGATGAAGCGGTGCAGCAAAACTCACATAAAAGACACATTGTAAACATTATAAGACTCTACACCGTCTTCCTTGTTGTTCAAACTCAATACTAGAAATTATCTAGACTTTAGAGAGACCAAATATGCAAACCAAATTTTAGCATGCTCTATGTATTTCTTCATTAATGGGTGCAAAGTATATGATGCAAGAGCTTAAACATGAGCACAACAATTGCCAAGTAAGACATTATCCAAGACATTTTAGCAATTTACTACATGTATCATTTTCCAATTCCAACCATATAACAATTTAACGAAGAAGAAACTTCGCCATGAATATTATGAGTAGAGCCTAAGGACACACTTGTCCATATGCTACAGCGGAGCATGTCTCTCTCCCACACAGTGAATGCTAGGATCCATTTTATTCAAACAAAACAAAAACAAAAACAAACCGACGCTCCAAGCAAAGCACATAAGCTGTGATGGAATAAAAATATAGTTTCAGGGGAGGAACCTGATAATGTTGTCGATGAAGAAGGGGATGCCTTGGGCATCCCCAAGCTTAGACGCTTGAGTCTTCTTGATATATGCAGGGGTGAACCACCGGGGCATCCCCAAGCTTAGAGCTTTCACTCTCCTTGATCATGTTGTATCATCTCCCTCTCTTGATCCTTGAAAACTTCCTCCACACCAAACTTAGAACAACTCATTAGAGGGTTAGTGCACAATCAAAATATACATGTTCAGAGGTGACATAATCATTCTTAACACTTCTGGACATTGCACAAAGCTACTGAAAGTCAATGGAATCGAAATATCCATCGAACATAACAAAACTGGCAATGCGAAATAAAAGGCAGAATCTGTCAAAACAGAACAGTTCGTATTGACGAATTTTATCGAGGCACCAGACTTGCTCAAATGAAAATTCTCAAATTGAATGAAAGTTGAGTACATATCTGAGGATCACTCACGTAAATTGGCATAATTTGTTGAGTTACCTACAGAGAATTTTGCCCAGATTCGTGACAGCAAAGAAGTCTGTTTCTGCGCAGTAATCCAAATCTAGTATGAACTTTACTATCAACGACTTTACTTGGCACAATAAAACACTAAACTAAGATAAGGAGAGGTTGCTACAGTAGTAAACAACTTCCAAGACACAAATATAAAACAAAGTACTGTAGCAAAATAACACATGGGTTATCTCCCAAGAAGTTCTTTCTTTATAGCCATTAAGATGGGCTCAGCAGTTTTAATGATGCACTCGCAAGAAAAAGTATTTGAAGAAAAAGAGACCATCAAGAGGCAAATTCAAAACATATTTAAGTCTAACATGCTTCCTATGCATAGGAATCTTGTAAATAAACAAGTTCATGAAGAGCAAAGTAACAAGCATAGGAAGATAGAACAAGTGTAGCTTCAAAATTTTAAGCATATAGAGAGGTGTTTTAGTAACATGAAAATTTCTACAACCATATTTTCCTCTCTCATAATAACTTTCAGTAGTATCATGAGCAAACTCAACAATATAACTATCACGTAAAGCATTCTTATCATGAGTCTCATGCATAAAATTATTACTCTCCACATAAGCATAATCAATTTTATTAGTTGTAGTGGGAGCAAATTCAACAAAGTAGGTATCATCATATATAGGAGGCATATTGTAATCATAATCAAATTTATCCTCCATAACAGGCGGTACCAAAAGACCACTATCATTATAATCATCATAAATAGGAGGCAAAGTATCATCAAAGTAAATTTTCTCCTCAATGCTTGCGGGACTAAAAAGATCATGCTCATCAAAACCAGCTTCCCCAAGCTTAGAATTTTCCATAGCATTAGCAACAATAGTGTTCAAAGAATTCATATTAACAACATTCCCATTAGCATGCATATAAAGTTCCATGGGTTTTTTAATTCTCTCTTCAAACACATCATGTCCTAATTCAAGATAAAGTTCATAAAGATCTCTCATATTTTTGTTGTTTTCCATTATGCCTAACTAGTGTAAACAAGAAACAAAAAGTTGCAATTGCAGGATCTAAAGGAAATAGCTTCGAGCACACACACAATGGCGCCAGAAAAGTACTGTTACCTGGAACCGGAGTATGAGTGCCTTTTACCTTTCCTCCCCGGCAACGGCGCCAGAAAATAGCTTGATGTCTACGCCCCCTCCTTTTCCTGTAGACAGTGTTGGGCCTCCAAGAGCAGAGGTTTGTAGAACAGCAGCAAGTTTCCCTTAAGTGGATCACCCAAGGTTTATCGAACTAAGGGAGGAAGAGGTCAAAGATATCCCTCTCATGCAACCCTGCAACCACAAAGCAAGAAGTCTCTTGTGTCCCCAACACACCTAATAGGTGCACTAGTTCGGCGAAGAGATAGTGAAATACATGTGGTATGAATAAGTATGAGCAGTAGCAACGGCACCAGAAAAGTGCTTTGCCCAGGACAGTAAACAAGCAGTAGTAACGCAGCAGTAGTAACGCAGTAAAACAGTAAACAAGCAGCGATAGTAGTATTTAGGAACGAGGCCTAGGGATTAGACTTTCACTAGTGGACACTCTCAACTTTGATCACATAACAGAATAGATAAATGCATACTCTACACCCTCTTGTTGGATGATGAACACCACTAACTGTGTAGGATTACACGAACCCTCAATGCCGGAGTTAACAAGCTCCACAATTCAATGTTCATATTTAAATAACCTTAGAGTGCATGACAGATCAACACAACTAAACCAAGTACTAGCGTAGCATGCACACTGTCACCTTCACGCTACGAAAGGAGGCATAGATCACATCAATACCATCATAGCAATAGTTAACTTCATAATCTACAAGAGATCACAATCATAGCCTACGCCAAGTACTAACACGGATGCACACACTGTCACCATTACACCGTGCAGGAGGAATAAACTACTTTAATAACATCACTAGAGTAGCACATAGATAAATTGTGATACAAAACACATTGCAATCATAAAGAGATATAAATAAGAACTTCACTATGCCATTCATAACAGTGAATAAGTATTCTGTGAAATATAGCCTAAGAGACCCACATGGCGCACACACTGTCACCTTTACACACGTGGGACAAGGAGTCTCCGGAGATCACATAAGTAAAATTCACTTGACTAGCATAACGACATCTAGATTACAAGCATCATCATATGAATCTCAATCATGTAAGGCAGCTCATGAGATTATTGTATTGAAGTACATAGGAGAGAGATGAACCACATAGCTACTGGTACAGCCCCGAGCCTCGATGGAGAACTACTCCCTCCTCATGGGAGACAGCAGCGGTGATGAAGATGGCGGTGGTGTCGATGGAGGAGCCTTCCGGGGGCACTTCCCCGTCCCGGCGGCATGCCGGAACAGAGACTCCTGTCCCTCAGATCTTGGCTTCGCGATGGCGGTGGCTCTGGAAGGTTTCTCGTACCGTGGCTTTTCCGTATCGAGGTTTTAGGTCGAGGGGCTTCTTATAGGCGAAGAGGCGGCGTCAGAAGGTCAACGGGGCGACGACACCATAAGGCGGTGCGGCCAGGGCCTGGGCCGCACCGGCCTGTCATCTGGGGCCCATGTGGCCCCCCTCTGGCGACTCTCGGGTGTTCTGGATGCTTCCGGGGATTCTAAGATCTTCGGCGTTGATTTCGTCCGATTCCGAGAATATTTCCTTACTAGGATTTCTGAAACCAAAAACAGCAGAAAACAGCAACTGGCCCTTCGGCATCTCGTCAATAGGTTAGTTCCAGAAAATGCATAATTATGACATAAAGTGTGCATAAAACATGTAGATATCATCAATAATGTGGCATGGAACATAAGAAATTATCGATACGTCGGAGACGTATCAGAGGGTTAGTGCATAATAAAAAATTCACATGTTCAGAGGTGACATAATCATTCTTAACACTTCTGGACATTGCACAAAGCTACTGAAAGTTAATGGAATAAAGAAATCCATCAAACATAGCAAAACAGGCAATGCGAAATAAAAGGCAGAATCAATCAAAACAGAACAGTCCGTAAAGACGAATTTTTCTGGGGCACTAGACTTGCTCAAATGAAAATGCTCAAATTGAATGAAAGTTGCGTACATATCTGAGGATTACTCACGTAAATTGGCAGATTTTTCTGAGTTCCTACAGAGAATACTACTCAAATTCGTGACAGCAAGAAATCTGTTTCTGCGCAGTAATCCAAATCTAGTATGAACCTTACAATCAAAGACTTTACTTGGCACAACAATGCAATAAAATAAAGATAAGGAGAGGTTGCTACAGTAATAACAACTTCCAAGACTCAAATATAAAACAAAAGTGCAGAAGTAAAATGATGGGTTGTCTCCCATAAGCGCTTTTCTTTAACGCCTTTCAGCTAGGCGCAGAAAGTGTGTATCAAGTATTATCAAGAGACGAAGCAACAACATCATAATTTGTTCTAATGATAGAATCAAAATGTAACTTCATTCTCTTTCTAGGGAAGTGTTCCATACCTTTCTTGATAGGTAATTGATATTTAATATTGCCTTCATTCATATCAATGATAGCACCAACAGTTCGAAGAAAAGGTCTTCCCAATATAATGGGACAAGATGCATTGCATTCAATATCCAGGACAACAAAATCAACGGGGACAAGGTTATTGTTAACCGTAATGCGAACATTATCAATCCTCCCCAAAGGTTTCTTTGTAGAATTATCAGCAAGATTAACATCCAAATAACAATTTTTCAATGGTGGCAAGTCAAGCATATTATAGATTTTCTTAGGCATAACAGAAATACTTGCACCAAGATCACATAAAGCATTACAATCAAAATCATTGACCTTCATCTTAATGATGGGCTCCCAACCATCTTCTAACTTCCTAGGAATAGAAGTCTCACGATTTAGTTTCTCTTCTCTAGCTTTTATGAGAGCATTTGTAATATGTTTTGTAAAGGCCAAATTTATAGCACTAGCATTGGGACTTTTAGCAAGTTTTTGTAAGAATGTTGGGGGAATGACCCCCGGTATGCCAAAGGCATGCCAAACTGGATGGTTTGAGCCATCAAGATACCGGTTTAATGTTTATACCGGAGCACAAAGATAAGTGTTTGGCTAAGTAAAGCCAGGTCGGTATCCCCAAGAGGGGTATACCGGAACTGGATGAAGAAGACACCGGGCTACCGGTAAGAAGAGCATGTCGGCAAGACTGCTCAAAGATTCTCTCCAGAGCTAGAGGACAAGGATGAGCTGAGCAAAGTAGCTTTAAACAAAGCCCTGGCGCCAAAGAGGAAGATGACGCTGAAAGAAGCCGGAGGACGTCAGCCTCCCTGATTAAAGAATACCCCGGCGTCATCTATGATTAAAGTTACTTTGTAAAGTAGTTTGTCCAGTCAAAGATGCCATTAGGGTTTCTTGCTCTGTAAGCCACCCTCTCCCCTATATAAGGAGAGGGGGCACAGCCCCTTGCGGGCACGATGAGATAGACGATCAACCAGTAGAGGCTTACCCTGTTAGACGAAGAACCTTGTATCCAGAAACCTGTATCTTGTGGAGATCAATGAAGATAGTGATCTAGAGCAGAGTTCTTCCTTGTGTGTTTCTTCTTGTATCACTGCCCTTGGCTGAGTTCTTGAGGAAAGCATCCGGAAGTTCATCTCATCTAATCACAAACCCTCCCCCGAATCCTCTTGCGCCCATTCGGCCCCAACTTAAGCCATCCCATGGCATCTGCTCGTTCACCACGACGACAGTTGGCGCCCACCGTGGGGCATGAAGTGGCGCTTGCTGGAGTTAACATTCGGGCGGGCATCCACGACGTCGCCGGCCAGCGTACGGTGTCCGCGCTGGTGCAGCGCATCTACGACATGGATTTCATCAACGACAACGCAGGCTGCTTCGCCAACGGCGGCATCTTCCCCAAGAACGGCCGCATCATCGAGTTCGGCAGCCACCGCGTCTACTTCGGCACCGTCCCTGTGCGCCAGCGCCCCTCGCCGGTGCTGGTGGCGCCGGATCCGCCAAGGTGGCTACATGCTGGCCGCGCACCCGGCAGCGTGGAGGTGACGATGGCAGGCGTGGTTGGCGCCGCCAAAGAAGCTGTGGAATAAGGTGCTGGGCGTGCGGTTTCAACCCGTGCGGCCAAGCCACCGCTGGAGCGCGACGCAGGCATTGCGGGAGCATCGTCCGCGCTACCGGAGACACCGCTCCAAGCGGCGATGAGCGTCCTCACCACGCCCATCGCGCAGAACATCGACCCGGCAGCGGGTCAGGCGGAGCTGGAGGCGCAGCGCCAGAAGCTGCTCGAGAACGGCAAGGACGTCGTCAGGGCGCAGCGCGAGCTGAACCTAACCATACGTGAGTATAACGCTGCCCACAGCTTTGCTTCTGTTAGCGCTCATGCTGCTAGGATACCGGAGAACCGGCTTAAGGCTCGCAATCTAGATCAGGATTTGCGTAAGGAAATTCACGCCGGCAAAAGTACCTCTGCATCTGTGAGCATCGTAGAGAAGCCTAAGTACAGTAGCCCGGATAAAACTATAAAAGCTGCTAAGGCTGCGGTAGAGCTGTGTGAATCGCTTTCCGGGGATGCACTGGCAAAACAACAAGAGCGTGTCCGGGAGTTGCTTGTAACTATCGAGCAGCAAAACGCTGAGCAGCTTGCTAAGCTGAACAAGGCTGTGGCTTCAAAATCCGCGCGTTCAACAAAGAATGCCGGTAGCAAGTCCCATGGGCAGGCCTCGTCCCCCCATCCGGACAGAAGAAGAGAAAAAGAGATGAATGCGCAGCAGATGACTGTGTATGATCCGGTTCTTGCCGGAAAACAACAAGCCGGGCAACACGATGCTGGTAGAAAAAGCCAAGGGGCAGACAGAGGCTACGCCAAAGGAGGCTATGCCGGAAACAATCATGCCGGTAGACACGAAACCGGGCAAAATTATCAAGCTGCAAGGGCAGCGTATGATGAGGAGGAAATGCTTCCCCCGAGGTACCGGCAGGCAAGGGCCGCGGTACCGGATTGTTATGATGAGGCTGATTCCACAAGACCGGCAGCATACCGGAACCCATTAGGAGAACGCTTGGGAGAAAGATACCTGCCAAAACGGGATGCGAGGCACCGTCTGGATAGAGTATATTTGTCGGAAATGATCGAGGCAGAAGGTCCTCCGGGCCCAAAGTGTTTTGGTCCGAGGATCATGAAAGAAGGACCGCCGGTTCGCAACTTCCAGTTGCCCCGTGACACAAAAACGTACGATGGCACCACTAAGCCGGAAGACTGGCTCGCGGATTACGTGACCGCGGTATACGTCGCTGGTGGCGGAGGAACCATAGCTGGAGGAGCAAACCGGCGTTGGGCCGTGAGAATCATACCATCATTCTTGGTGGGACCGGCAAGAATCTGGCTGAACAACTTGCCGGCAGGAAGCATAAATGGTTGGTTGGACTTTGAGGAGGCTTTTGTGAGTAACTTCAGCAGCACGTACCAGAGGCCAAACAGGCCGCAGCAGCTCGCCTTGTGCGTGCAGGGCCCAAATGAAACAGACTGGGATTACCTTGCCCGGTGGAACACCACAAGGAACTCCTGTGAAGGGGTGATAGACGCGCAAGCCATTGCTTGGTTTAGCAGTGGATGCAGAAGAGGTTCGCCATTGTGGCAAAAGCTGCAGCGGAACATGCCGACAACGCTGGCGGAAATGATATGCGTGGCGGATAACTATGCGTTGGGAGACCCAATGCAACCGGCAGTACAACCTGAGCTGGAGCAATCAAACCCGCCTCAGCAACGCCAAGAGCAACACCGGGATAACCGGAACAACAAAAGAAGGGAAGATTTCCCGGATCGAAGGTACGGTCCGCAGCAAGTTGCTGCTGTACAAGACAACTCTGAGGCCAGCGGCAGTCAGAGGCAAAGAACCGGATCGCAGCCATGGGCGGGTCCTAAGAAACAGTGGGTCGAAAAGAAACCCTGGGGCCAGAAAAAGAACTGGCAAGAACCTGCGAAGTACACCATGGAAGCTGCCATGGATCAACCTTGCCGGTGGCACACACCGAATCCGGCCCACCCGTCAAATCATCTGACGAAGGATTGTACTTGGACCAAGTACCTGATGCTTAAGGGAGCAACAAAATATGCGCAAGCACAAGGGTGCTCCACCATGCAACCACCATCCCAAGATATGCTACGACAGCAGCAACTACCACCACCACCACCGCTTACCGGGGCAAATGCTTTACCGGTACAGCCTCAGCCAAACCGGCAGCAGTACCAGCAAGTTAACCAGGTGGGAAAGGGAAATGGCCAACCACCTCCCCCGGCACCTCTGGGCCGAAACGTTTACCATGATCCAGATATGTGCTGCGTTGTGTTCGTCACTGAGCCAACCGACAGACAGAGCCTGCATCGCCGTTCTATGGAGGTGAACGTTGTGATGCCGACGGTACCAAAGTACATGCTGTGGTCGGATCAAGAGATCTCTTGGTCATTCAAGGATCACCCCAAGATCATGCCTAACCCGGGTGGCTATGCTCTTGTCCTGGACCCAATCATGCAGGGGCCAAACGCTCGAGTCAAATTCAGCAAGGTGCTGATAGACAATGGGAGCAGCATAAACATCATGTAACGGCACACAATGAATATGCTGGGCATAACAGAAAACATGCCGGCACCTCGTGGACCCTTAACTGTGGTGGGAAACTATAAAGTCTCACTGGAAACCGCTTCAGCCGGATCAAACTTGGCAGAATCGCTGGTGATCGCAGAGGAAAAAAGGAGGATGCAGACTGCGGTTGCGCTGGCTCAGTCCTCACAGCTGAGCTTAGCGGCAATGAGTGCAAACCTGGGCACACTGGCATTCAAGCCGACAAAAGAGACAAAGGACATTGTGCTGGACCCGGCTTACCCTGAGCGCACCGTTCGTATCGGTGCCGGCATGAATGAGGCATAGGAAAGCGCGCTCGTCAGCTTCTTCCGTGAGAATCGGAATATCTTTGCCTGGTCTACTGATGACTTGGTAGGTGTTCCGAGGGAGCTGGCTGAGCACTCATTAAATGTCCGGAAAGATGCGAAGCCGGTAAGGCAGCCACTGCGCCGGTTTGCTGAAGACAGGAGAAAGATCATTGGAGAAGAGGTGACAAAGTTACTGGTTGCCGGTTTCATCGTGGAAGTACTGCACACTGAGTGGCTAGCCAATCCGGTGCTGGTCGAGAAGAAGAAAGAAGAGAACCTGGAAGCAAAAGCTCCAAAGGTGTGGCGCATGTGCATCGACTACACCAACCTGAACAAAGCTTGCCCGAAAGACCCTTTCCCTTTACCACGGATCGATCAAGTGATTGATTCCACTGCAGGGTGTGAGCTGTTGTCTTTCCTGGATGCCTATTCTGGTTTCCACCAAATCCCCCTGAAAAAGGAAGATCAAATAAAAACTGCGTTCATTACCCCGCACGGGGCTTATTGCTATGTCACTATGCCTTTTGGTTTGCGCAATGCTGGTGCAATGTACCAACGCTGTATGCAAAAATGCTTGTTTGATCAGATCGGAAAAAACGTGCAAGTCTATGTGGATGATGTTGTGGTAAAAACCAAAGTAAAAGAAACCTTAATCGATGACCTCCGGCAAACATTTGATAACTTGAGAAGATTCCGGATGAAACTCAATCCGGCAAAGTGCACCTTCGGTGTCCCTGCCGGCAAGCTGCTTGGCTTTCTCGTATCAAGCCGGGGCATTGAGGTTAATCCGGTAAAAATCCGGGAAATTGAAAGAATGACTATACCGCGCGATCTCAAGGACGTGCAAAAGTTTACCGGAAGCTTGGCATCGCTAAGCCGATTCATAAGCAGGTTGGGAGAAAAAGCTCTGCCACTCTATGCTCTCATGAAAAAATCCGATACGTTCGTCTGGACCCCTCAGGCAGACGCGGCGTTTAAAGAGCAAAAAACAATGTTGGCCACAACGCCAATACTGGCTTCACCTCTAGAAAGAGAGCCTATAGTATTATACATAGCAGCAACAAACCGGGTTGTGAGTGTAGTGGTTGTGGTTGAAAGAGAAGAGGAAGGAAAAACCGTCCAGAGGCCGGTATACTACCTGAGCGAGGTGCTCTCCCTCTCAAAACAAAACTACCCTCACTTCCAGAAAATGACTTATGGCGTGTTCATGGACGCCACAAAGCTTAAGCATTACTTTGAGGAGCACCCCATGAAAGTGGTGAGCGAGGCACCCATTTCCGATATCATGTGCAACAAAGATGCTAGCGGAAGGATTGCAAAGTGGGCAATTCAGATATCACCATACGTATCGGTGTACGAAAGAAGGGATGCCATAAAATCACAAGCTTTGGCTGATTTCCTTGTTGACTGGGCGGAAATGCAATACAAGCCGCCGGATCAAAAAATAGAATACTGGAAGATGCACTTTGACGGATCCAAACTCAAAGAGGGTCTAGGTGCCGGTGTGGTGCTTACCTCACCTAAGGGAGATCATCTCCGGTATGTTCTGCAAGTACATTTCAGGGCATCAAATAATGTCGCTGAGTACGAGGCTCTGATTCACGGACTTAAGGTCGCAAAAGAAATTGGTGTGCACCGGATCATTTGCTACGGGGATTCGGATCTCGTGGTGCAACAATGTTCCGGAGATTGGGACGCAAAAGATGCAAACATGGCTTCGTACCGGTTTCACGTACAAAAGATCGCCGGCTTCTTTGAGGGCTGTGAGTTTCACCATGTGCCACGAGCAAAAAATGAGGCCGCGGATGCTTTGTCCAAGTTGGGCTCATCTAGGCAAGAAATTCCTCCCGGAATAGCCTTGGCACACTTAAGGGTACCGTCGATCAAACCAAACCCGGAGTCGGAATCAATTTTCGTACCGGAATCACACATAGTACCCATGAATATTGATGAAGGAAACCCGGGGACTATTCCGGCAAACTCGGGGACTGTTCCGGTAAGCTCGGGGACTGTTGCGGCCGTGCCGGAAGAAACAATGCTGGTGGATAACATGGAGATAGACGTACCGGTATTTCTGGTTCGAGAGGGACCATCATGGGTTAAACCTATTAAGGAATTCCTGATCAACGGCACCTTGCCGGATGATGAAAATGAGTCCAGAAGGCTCCAAAGCATACACCATCATCAATGGCGAGGTGTACAAGAGAAGCGTTACCGGTGTCCTTCAAAGATGTGTGGAACCGGAACAGGGAAAAGAAATGCTTGAGGAGATTCACCAGGGAGAATGTGGGCATCATGCTTCATCGAGGGCGCTGGTAGCAAAAGTGTTCCGGCATGGGTTCTATTGGCCCACTGCATTGGAAAATGCTGAGGATTTGGTAAGAAAATGCAATGGGTGCCAGAGGTACGCCAAGCAGAATCATACCCCAGCATCCGGTTTAAAAACTATACCGCTAACTTGGCCGTTTGCTGTTTGGTGCCTTGATATGGTTGGCCCATTCAAAACTGCAAGAGGGAATATGACCCACATCTTGGTCATGGTGGATAAATTCACCAAGTGGCTAGAAGTGAAACCTATCGCAAATTGTGATGGGCGCACAGCGGTGAAATTCTTAAAAGATGTTATCTTGCGGTATGGCTACCCGCATAGCGTCATCACTGATAATGGAACCAACTTTGCTCAAGGAGAGTTCAAAAGATTCTGCAAGGATAACAATATCCGGTTGGATTTGTGCTCAGTGGCACACCCACAAGGCAATGTCCAAGTGGAAAGAACGAGTGCTTTGGTGCTTTCCGGTATCAAACCAAGACTCATCGAGGTGGTGGAAAAGTCACCGGGGTGTTTGCTCGATGAGCTACCATCAGTGCTGTGGAGCATAAGAACAACTCCAAACCGGTCCACCGGATACACTCCATTCTTCATGGTTTACGGAGCAGAAGCGGTCATACCAACCGACATTATCCATGACTCACCAAGAGTGCAGCTCTATACCGAGCAAGAGGTAAAAGAGGCCAGAGAAAATGATGTGGACTTGCTAGAAGAAGCAAGAGAATTGGCATTGGCAAGAACAGCCATTTACCAGCAAAACCTCAGACGCTATCATAGCCGGAAGGTTAACCCGAGAGTATTCCGGGAAGGAGATCTGGTGCTACGCCTAGTGCAGCGCACTGAAGGCCGGCATAAGATTTCACCTCCATGGGAAGGTCCCTTCATTGTGAGCAAAGCTCTCCACAATGATGCCTATTACTTGATTGATGCACAGGGATGGAAAAAAGGAAAGGCGGACAGGTCCGGAGAGGAGAGCAAGCGTCCATGGAATGTAGCCCTGTTGCGTCCCTTCTACTCCTGAAGTTGTGGTGTAAGAAGTTCCTTTTTGTACCTTATATGCTATGAATAAAAGATGTCGGGACCTCGAATGAATCTCGGGGACTACCTCTGCTGAAATTGCATGCAATATGTCTATTTTTTCAGTTCACCGGTTGCTTAGTGAACATTTTTTTCTTTCCGGTTTAGTAGCGTGCTAAACCTACCAGAGTCTTCGACTCTGCTGCTGTCCGCAACCCGGCTTCATGGCAAGCAACATAAACCGGTAGCAATTAAGCACGTGAACTGCGAAAAGAGAGAGTGGGAACGAACAATCCGGAAAAGTTTAACTAACCCCGGTTAAACCGGTTTTTTGCAAAAATTTCGGGTTATTTCTAAGTTCAAGAAAGTGCTTTCTTGGTAAAAGAACTTTGTGCTCATACGCCAAAGAACGCCCAGAGAAGGCAGGCAGAGCCAAAGCAAAAGAGCCAAGTGTGCATCGAATTGGATGCGGAAACAATTCCGGAATCTTTGCAGTGCATGATAAAAGCAACACAATAAGCAAATATGCTAAGACAAACATAAGTTAATATGCCACCGGTATAGCACACCGGCATAAACTGTTGTAGCACAACCAAAAGAGCAAATGAGTTTTATCTTACATCATAGACCCCGGCATACCGAGGCAGAATTTAACGAACATTGTTTCAAAGTTAAACAGGACATGCAAATAGATAACAGGAGACACTTAAGCAGTAGGGGCATCAAGAGGAGCATTATCGGCGTCAGGGCCTTCACCAGTTCCGGCATCCTCATCGCCTTCATCTTCCTCCTCGTCGCTCAGATAATCTTTGACGTCTGGAGGAGGGGGGATGAAGGTGCGCATCTCGGCGTACTCTGTGATCCGGTATGCTCGATCCTGCCGCTTCGCGGTGAGGACCGGGTCCAGATCAGTTGGAGCTTGCTCGCGCACGCCGATGAGGGCGTCCAGGTCCAGGTCCGGATACGAGGAGCAGGCCACGCGCAGCGCCGAGTCCGCTTCGGCACGAGCTGCGGAGCACTGCCACTCCCAGATCCTCCGACCGGCACCCTTCAGGTGGTCGTTGATGAGCGAGAAGGTGTCTGGCACCACCTCTCCAGGCCACAGAACCTTGAAGAGCTGGGTGGCCACCTCCGGGATGTCGGAGAGGTTCCGGTCCACGGCGCGCATGTGGGAAACCCGCGCATTCAGCACGACCAAGTGGTCATAGGGGTCCCAGGGCGCATCCAGGTTCTGATATGCCTGTGCAACCCGGCGCTCCCCAACCTTCTTCTGTGCAAACGCCTGGCAGTCCGGAAAGAGTCATGCGAGACAAAGGAAAAAAGATAAGGACATGCTACCGGAAGGTGTAAGCTTATAAGCAAAAACCGGAAAAGAAGGAGGAAGAACTTACTGAGGGCAAGCGCGTCAGTTTGCGTGACCAGAAGGTCATATTCCTTCTGCTCCGCCTCCAGACGTGCGGCCTGGTCCTCGGCTACTTTTCGCGCCTTGGCTGCCTCCTCCAGCTCAGCCTGCAACACCACAGTGGAGTTGCTGGCATCCTCCAGCGCCTCATTCAGCTTGGCCTCAGCAGCGGCTTGGGCGGCCTTCATCTCCTCGTTATGCTTGAGCCCAAGCTGGATGAGCTGGTCCTTCAGCTCCTTGGAGATGGCCTTCTGAGCGCTAAGAGCCTCATGCTGCTGCCGGATGAGCTGGTCCTTTTCACCTGGAGCCCGAAAAGAAAATGTTAGCAAGATTGTACTGATAAAATGAAGAGGAAGCAAGTCAACCGGAAAAAAGGAAGCAGTACCTTGGACCGCGGCAAGCTGAGTCCTGAGGGCTTCAAGGGAGGCTTCCGGGATAGCTGTCAAAGCAGAGAATCATAAGTACTGAGAAAAAGAAAGCCTTCCGGTAAGAAGATGCCGGAGGCGCAGAAGCTTACCTTGGAACTTGTTGTGCGCCTCAGCAAGGTCCCGGTGCTCCCAGAGAAGCTCCTCAAAGAGGACCTTCCGGGCGTCGGCCGTGCTCTGTTCAAGAAAAAGTGTTAAGTTTCGCGCTAAGGCCTACGCTCTTAACCCGAAACTCGGGGACTGGCTATGCCGGTTTTGCGCATTTCTATCTAAGTTTCGCGCTAAGAGCTATGCTCTCAACACGAAACTCGGGGACTGGGAAGATAGACAAGATCCGGGAAAAGAGAAACCAACATAAATTTAAAAGTTGAAGGGAAGATAGGCAAAATCAGGAAAAAGAGAAATCGAGGTGAATAGAAAAATTGAAAAGGTTTGGTGGGACTTACCATCATGTTGTTCGTGGCATCGAGCCACGCACTATCCATCTCCTTCACGGCGCAACGTAGCCGCATGAAGTGCTCCTCAGAGCACCGAGGGCTAGCAGGGTCAGGCGTCGGAAGCCGGTCCTTTCCCAGGCCGCGGGTAGCCTCGGACACGTCCGCGGCGTTCCACTTTTCGGCATAGGGCAGCAGGTGCCCCAGCTCGCGACCCTCGCGCTTGAACTCGGTTATCCGGCCGAGCAGGCCGGTGGCCTTCTTGCCGGCAGCGACAGCGGCGCGGGTGGCGTGCAGCACCAAGGGCTGCGGGCCGGCAGAGGAAGTGCTGGAGGTCGTCGCCTTCCCCTTGACGATCTTCAAGGTTGTTGGCGGCGGCGTTGGCGTGGCCCCGGCTGGTTCGGCGCGGGGAGCTTCTGGCGCTGGCGCAGGCGTGGTCTTGGGCGAGGGAGGAGCCTCAGGCGCGTCCTGGCCCAAGTTAGAGCTGGCCGGCGCGGAAGTATCCGGCACGGCCTTGGAGGGGGAAGACTCCTTGGTCTTCTTTTCCTTTCTTATTGGGACGGGAGGAACCAGAGGTTCCGCCCGCCCGGCAGCTTCTTCTTCGGCGCCGATGTTGCTGGCGCCGGCATCCTGTGTCTCTGGAGGGAAGATAAGTTCCTCCTCCGCGCGGTGATCAGGAGGTGTAGGGGCCGCGCGCCCCGCACTTGAGGTGCCTCCCAAAGGGGAGGCTGAAGCTTTGCCGGCACCAGATGGTGCCGGGCTTGGACGAGGAGGAGGTGAGGCCCTTGCGCCTCAGAGCTCTCAGTCCTGGGGCCGAGCTTGAGCGCATGGCTGAACAAGAGAAAAAGAAGGAGTTGGAAAAAGCAACCGAAAGAGAACTTGGTAAAAACAAAACAAGCAAAGAAAAAAAGCTTACCCAGAAGAGGTCGGCATCTGCTTGCCCTTGTAGCGCCTCCTACCCGCTACTTTCCCCGCAAAGGCCTCCGTCCGGAAGCATTTGGAGGGAGGAGCCTGGCTCAAGCCGGCATCAGATGCCGGAGCCTTGTTCTTCTGGCCCTGGGGCATGAGCTTCTCCAGGAACTCTTGACCGGCCTCGGCTCGCAGGGGAGCAACGTGCTCATGGACCTGCGTATTGGTGCTGGCTGAGGGAACATCTACAAAGGAACAATAACAAAAAAGTATGAGAGATCAAAAAGGAGAGCTACCTCAAGCAAGGTCAGGTCGTTGGCGGAACCGGATGCTTCAGGTGGGGATTTACCGAGGCGCGAAGTTTGCGTCCGGCCCATCTTCAGATCTTGCCAATGGATGTAGGGGTCCGGGTCTACCGCGTCCAGAGGGCGCTTCCGGAAAGGGCCTCGCCGATCCGCGTCGATGCGGGGGAAGCGGTCCTTGGCCTGAAACAAATGAAAAGAAGGTTAGCCACAGCATAAAAGTTACCGGTAAACCGACCCGAGTTGCGTAATCTCTTACTTCTTGGGTCGGAGGGTTAGTGTAACTGAGAGGCCGGAAGCCCCATTCCCAGTCATCCGGCATGGCAGTCTGGCAGATCTGCCTAGCCTTAAGGACTATATCCTTTTTGCTAAGAGGAAGGCCGGTGATCTTGGTAGGATCACCGGGACCGTACATCTCGCTCATCTTGTGAGCCCGGCGCTTGATAGGAAGCACCCGGCGAGAGATGAAGGCGCGGATGATATCGTCGGAGCAGATGTTAGTCTCCTTCATCAGCTTCTCCATGAAGCGTATCACCCGGTTCGTTTCGACATAATTTGTCCCCGGGTTGAAGCTCCAGTTGACTTTTCTGGGCGGCGCCGGATTAAAAGGTGGCAGATTGATGTGATCTGCGGCGCCGTCGTTCTTCACGTAGAAGAAGGTCCCTTGCCATAACCGGCATGACTCGAGACCAGAAAATTTGAAGAAAGGGCTCCCTTGGCGGGAGCCGATGATGCAAGACCCGCATTGCATGGGAGGTTTGGGTTTAGGAATCTCCTTGCCCTGAACGGAGTTAATCCGAAGAGCAAAGAAACGGGCAAACGTCTCGCGAGTGGGACGAATGCCGATGTAGGGCTCCATAAAGGTGGCATAGCAAGAAAGATAGAAAACGGCGTTGCCGGGAAGATGGTGAGGCTGGAGTTGGTAGAAGTCCAGAAAACTCCGGAAGAAATCGGAGGCAGGAAGGCCGAAGCCACGCTCGAAGTGAGCGAGAAAGACGACGTACTCACCGGGTTGAAGTACCGGTTCGATCTCATCGCCAGGAAGGCGGCAGGATACTCCTTCCGGTATCCTTCTAGACCGGTAAAGCCAGTCTATCTCGTATTGGCTAACGTCGGAGCCTTTCCAGGCTCCGCGTGTGATACCGGAAAGATCTACTCTGGAAGATCGGCTAGAGCTGCCGGCATCTTGTTCGTTGCCGGTGTCGGCGTCCATCCGGGCTATATCAGCAGTTAACCCATCGGAAGAATCACTATGGTGGCTACTAGAGGATGATGCGGAGGAGGACTCTTCGCTAGACATGAGAATCGAGGCGAAAAAACACAATCCCCAAGATTTACCCTCGCGCGAAGATCTACGAGTAAGAGAAAAAGCAAAAGAAAAGAGGAAGTAAATATTCTACCGGCCCAAGATCTAGAAAGCGAGGAAAAGAGGGGTAAGTGCGAGTTGAGCCTAACCTGAGGCGGCGGAGTTGCTGAGGAAGAAGTTCGCCGGTGGAGCGGCGAACTTGCGGTTGCCGAGGAAGTCCGGCGATGGATAGGCGAAGAAGAGCTTGAAGAAACACCAATGTTGCGGCTTCGAGGGAAGCACCGCGATGATTCACCGCGCGGCGAAGCTCGGCGAGGTCCGGCGAAGCAGCGGCGGAGGTTCGCCGGGCGGCTAAGCTCGGGCGGCGAACTGGAGCGACGGAGACACAGAGGGCGAAGAGCTCTGTGCGCGAGGAGATTGGGAATGCGAGGAAAGGAAGAAGAAGGGGTGGTTTCTCCTTATAAAGGAAGAGGAAGAAGTGGGCCGAAAACCGCTGGGCCGCGACGGTTCGCTCCGCGGGCCGCCACATGGCGCAGCAATACACGCGCGGAAAACAGAAAGCCACAGGGAAGCCACACGGATCCGGAACGGCAGCCAGGATCCGCTGTGCAACAGTTAATGCGGGCGCAGAAGCCGAAGGGAAGTGACCCCTGACACTGGTGCGTCAGTTACAGTGCGCATGTCACTGACCGGCTCTGTACCCGAGAAATTCTCGACTTCGCCGAGGAGAGGTTTAATGACTAAGAAAGCGGAAAATACCTTGCAAAGAGAGAAAACGTGAGTCCGTGCAAAGATGCCGGATCCAAGCTATCCGCCGGAAAGATTAAACCGGTACCTTAAGATGTGAGAACCTGGCATGGTCTGTTGGATAGAATCCACCAGACTATACCAGCTTCGGGGACTAATGTTGGGGGATGACCCCCGGTATGCCAAAGGCCTGCCAAACCGGATGGTTTGAGCCATCAAGATACCGGTTTAATGTTTATACCGGAGCACAAAGATAAGTGTTTGGCTAAGTAAAGCCAGGTCGGTATCCCCAAGAGGGGTATACCGGAACTGGATGAAGAAGACACCGGGCTACCGGTAAGAAGAGCATGTCGGCAAGACTGGTCAAAGATTCTCTCCAGAGCTAGAGGACAAGGATGAGCTGAGCAAAGTAGCTTTAAACAAAGCCCTGGCGCCAAAGAGGAAGATGACGCTGAAAGAAGCCGGAGGACGTCAGCCTCCCTGATTAAAGAAGACCCCGGCGTCATCTATGATTAAAGTTACTTTGTAAAATAGTTTGTCTAGTCAAAGATGCCATTAGGGTTTCTTGCTCTGTAAGCCACCCTCTCCCCTATATAAGGAGAGGGGGCACAGCCCCTTGCGGGCACGATGAGATAGACGATCAACCAGTAGAGGCTTACCCTGTTAGACGAAGAACCTTGTATCCAGAAACCTGTATCTTGTGGAGATCAATGAAGATAGTGATCTAGAGCAGAGTTCTTCCTTGTGTGTTTCTTCTTGTATCACTGCCCTTGGCTGAGTTCTTGAGGAAAGCATCCGGAAGTTCATCTCATCTAATCACAAACCCTCCCCCGAATCCTCTTGCGCCCATTCGGCCCCAACTTAAGCCATCCCATGGCATCTGCTCGTTCACCACGACGACAAAGAACTTTATAAATTCAGAGATGTGACAATCATCAAAATCTAAACCATTATGATCTAAAGCAATGGGATCATTGTCCCCAATATGTGAAAAAAATTCGGCAGTTTTATCACAAGCAGTTTCAGCAGTTTTAGCAGTTTCAGGCAGTTTTGCAAGCATTGCATTAGGAGTAGAAACATTGCCAACACCAATTATTTTACCATTGATAGTAGGAGGTGTAGCAACATGTGAAGCATTATCATTACTAGTGGTGGTGATAGTCCAAACTTTAGCTACATTATTCTCTTTAGCATTTTCTTCTTTTTCCCACCTAGCACGCAATTCGGCCATCAATCTAATATTCTCATTAATTCTAACTTGGATGGAGTTTGCTGTAGAAAATGACTTAATATATTTATTTTCATTAGGCATAACTTTTGATTTTAAAAGATTAATATCAGCGGCAAGATTATCAACTTTAGAAGCAAGAATATCAATTTTACGAAGCTTTTGTTCAACAGATTTGTTAAAAGCAGTTTGTGTACTAATAAATTCTTTAAGCATGGCTTCAAGACCAGAGGGTGAACTCCTATTATTGTTATAAGAATTCCCATAAGAATTACCATAACCATTACTATCATGAGAAGGATATGGCCTATAGTTGTTACTAGGATTGTTCCGATAAGCATTGTTGTTGAAATTATTATTTTTAATGAAGTTTACATCAACATGTTCTTCTTGAGCAACCAACGAAGCTAAAGGAACATTATTAGGATCAACATTAGATCTACCATTCACAAGCATAGATATAATAGCATCAATCTTATCACTCAAGGAGGAGGTTTCTTCAATAGAATTTACCTTCTTACCTTGTGAAGCTCTTTCCGTGTGCCATTCAGAGTAGTTAATCATCATATCATCAAGAAGCTTTGTTGCGGCACCTAGAGTGATGGACATAAAAGTACCTCCAGCAGCTAAATCCAATAAGTTCCGCGAAGAAAAATTCAATCCTGCATAAAAGGTTTGGATGATCATCCATGTAGTCAGTCCATGGGTAGGGCAATTTTTGACCAAAGATTTCATTCTTTCCCATGCTTGAGCAACATGCTCATTATCCAATTGCTTAAAATTCATTATGCTACTTCTCAAAGATATAATTTTAGCAGGAGGATAATATCTACCAATGAAAGCATCCTTACATTTAGTCCATGAATCAATACTATTGTTAGGCAAAGATAGCAACCAGTTTTTAGCTCTTCCTCTTAATGAGAAAGGAAACAATTTTAATTTTATAATGTCACCATCTACATCCTTATATTTTTGCATTTCACATAGTTCAACAAAATTATTAAGATGGACAGCAGCATCATCAGAACTAACACCAGAAAATTGCTCTCTCATAACAAGATTTAGTAAAGCAGGTTTAATTTCAAAGAATTCTGCTGTAGTAGCAGGTGGAGCAATAGGTGTGCATAAGAAATCATTATTATTTGTGCTAGTGAAGTCACACAACTTAGTATTTTCAGGAGTACCCATTTTAGCAATAGTAAATAAAGCAAACTAGATAAAGTAAATGCAAGTAACTAATTTTTTTGTGTTTTTAATATAGAGAACGCAAACAAGACAGTAAATAAAGTAAAGCAAGTAACTAATTTTTTGTGTTTTTAATATAATGCAGCAAACAAAGTAGTAAATAAAGTAAAGCAAGACAATAAACAAAGTAAAGAGATTGGAAGTGGAGACTCCCCTTGCAGCTTGTCTTGATCTCCCCGGCAACGGCGCCAGAAAAAGCGCTGCTTGGGACGGTAAAGCACTCGTCCGTTGGGAACCCCAAGAGGAAGGTATGATGCGTACAGCAGCGAGTTTTCCCTAAGAAAGAAACCAAGGTTATCGAACCAGTAGGAGTCAAGAAGCACGTTGAAGGTTGATAGTGGCGGAGTGTAGTGCAGCGCAACACCAGGGATTCCGGCGCCAACGTGGAACCTGCACAACACAACCAAAATACTTTGCCCCAACTTAACAGTGAGGTTGTCAATCTCACCGGCTTGCTGTAACAAAGGATTAGATGTATAGTGTGGAAGATGATGTTTGCAGAGAAAAGTAAGAACAAGTATTGCAGTAGATTGTATTCGATGTAAAGAATGGACCGGGGTCTATGACACGCGTACAGCACGCGACCGTTGGGAACCCCAAGTAGAAGGTGTGATGCGTACAGCAGTAAGTTTTCCTCAGTTAGAAACCAAGGTTTATCGAACCAGTAGGAGTCAAGAAGCACGTTGAAGGTTGATGGCGGCGAGATGTAGTGCGGCGCAACACCAGGGATTCCGGCGCCAACGTGGAACCTGCACAACACAACCAAAGTACTTTGCCCCAACGAAACAGTGAGGTTGTCAATCTCACCGGCTTGCTGTAACAAAGGATTAGATGTATAGTGTGGATGATGATTGTTTGCAGAAAACAGTAGAACAAGTATTGCAGTAGATTGTATTCGATGTAAAAGAATGGACCGGGGTCCACAGTTCACTAGAGGTGTCTCTCCCATAAGATAAATAGCATGTTGGGTGAACAAATTACAGTTGGGCAATTGACAAATAGAGAGGGCATGACAATGCACATACATGATATGATGAGTATTGTGAGATTTAATTGGGCATTACGACAAAGTACATAGACCGCTATCCAGCATGCATCTATGCCTAAAAAGTCCACCTTCAGGTTATCATCTGAACCCCTTCCAGTATTAAGTTGAAAACAACAGACAATTGCATTAAGTATGGTGCGTAATGTAATCAATAACTACATCCTCGGACATAGCATCAATGTTTTATCCCTAGTGGCAACAGCACATCCAGAACCTTAGAACTTTCTGTCACTGTCCCAGATTTAATGGAGGCATGAACCCACTATCGAGCATAAATACTCCCTCTTGGAGTTAAGAGTAAAAACTTGGCCAGAGCCTCTACTAATAACGGAGAGCATGCAAGATCATAAACAACACATAGGTAATAGATTGATAATCAACATAACATAGTATTCTTTATCCATCGGATCCCAACAAACACAACATATAGCATTACAGATAGATGATCTTGATCATGTTAGGCAGCTCACAAGATCCGACAATGAAGCACAATTAGGAGAAGACGACCATCTAGCTACTGTTATGGACCCATAGTCCAGGGGTGAACTACTCACTCATCACTCCGGAGGCGACCATGGCGGTGAAGAGTCCTCCGGGAGATGATTCCCCTCTCCGGCAGGGTGCCGGAGGCGATCTCCTGAATCCCCCGAGATGGGATTGGCGGCGGCGACGTCTCTGGAAGGTTTTCCGTATCGTGGCTCTCGGTACTGGGGGTTTCGCGACGAAGGCTATAAGTAGGCGGAGGAGATAGGTCAGGGGGCCACACGAGGGCCCCACACAGTAGGTCGGCGCGGCCAAGGGCTGGGCCGCGCCGCGCCGCCCTAGTGTGTCGCCAGCTCGTGGCCCCACTTTGTATCATCTTCGGTCTTCTGGAAGCTTCGTGTGAAAATAGGCCCCTGGGCGTTGATTTCGTCCAATTCCGAGAATATTTCCTTACTAGGATTTCTGAAACCAAAAACAGCAGAAAACAGCAACTGGCTCTTCGGCATCTCGTTAATAGGTTAGTGTCGTAAAATGCATAAATATGACATAAAGTATGCATAAAACATGTAGATATCATCAATAATGTGGCATGGAACATAAGAAATTATCGATACGTCGGAGACGTATCAGCATCCCCAAGCTTAGTTTCTGCTCGTCCCGAGCAGGTAAACGATAACAAAGATAATTTCTGGAGTGACATGCCATCATAACCTTGATCATACTATTGTAAGCATATGTAATGAATGCAGCAATCAAAACAATGTAAATGACATGAGTAAACAAATGAATCATATAGCAAAGACTTTCATGAATAGTACTTCAAGACAAGCATCAATAAGTCTTGCATAAGAGTTAACTCATAAAGCAATAATTCAAAGTAAAGGTATTGATGCAACATAAAGGAAGATTAAGTTTCAGCGGTTGCTTTCAACTTGTAACATATATATCTCATGGATAGTTGTCAGTGTAAAGTAATATAATAAGTGCAATATGCAAGTATGCAGGAATCAATGCACAGTTCACACAAGTGTTTGCTTCTTGAGGTGGAGAGAAATAGGTGAACTGACTCAACATAAAAGTAAAATAAAGGCCCTTCGCAGAGGGAAGCATCGATTGCTATATTTGTGCTAGAGCTTTGGTTTTGAAAACAAGAAACAATTTTGTCAACGGTAGTAATAAAGCATATGTGTTATGTAAATTATATCCTACAAGTTGCAAGCCTCATGCATAGTATACTAATAGTGCCCGCACCTTGTCCTAATTAGCTCGGATTACCTGGATTATCATCGCAATACATATGTTTTAACCAAGTGTCACAAAGGGGTACCTCTATGCCGCCTGTACAAAGGTCTAAGGAGAAAGCTCGCATTGGATTTCTCGCTATTGATTATTCTCAACTTAGACATCCATACCGGGACAACATAGACAACAGATAATGGACTCCTCTTTAATGCTTAAGCATTCAACAATTATTAATTTCCTCATACGAGATTGAGGATATTTGTCCAAAACTGAAACTTCCATCATGGATCATGGCTTTAGTTAGCGGCCCAATGTTCTTCTCTAACATTATGCATGGTCTAACCATTCTAGCGGTAAATCTCCCTTACTTCAAACAAGACGGACATGCATAGCAACTCACATGATATTCAACAAAGAGTAGTTGATGGCGTCCCCAGGAACATGGTTATCGCACAACAAGCAACTTAATAAGAGATAAAGTGCATCAGTACATATTCAATACCACAATAGTTTTTAGGCTATTTGTCCCATGAGCTATATATTGCAAAGGTAAAGGATAGAAATTTTAAAGGTAGCACTCAAGCAATTTACTTTGGAATGGCGGAGAAATACCATGTAGTAGGTAGGTATGGTGGACACAAATAGCATAGTGGTTGGCTCAAGTATTTTGGATGCATGAGAAGTATTCCCTCTCGATACAAGGCTTAGGCTAGCAAGGCTATTTGAAACAAACACAAGGATGAACCGGTGCAGCAAAACTCACATAAAAGACATATTGTAAACATTATAAGACTCTACACCGTCTTCCTTGTTGTTCAAACTCTTTACTAGAAATTATCTAGACCTTAGAGAGACCAATTATGCAAACCAAATTTTAGCAAGCTCTATGTATTTCTTCATTAATAGGTGAAAAGTATATGATGCAAGATCTTAAACATGAGCACAACAATTGCCAAGTATCACATTATCCAAGACATTATAGCAATTACTACATGTAGCATTTTCCGTTTCCAACCATATAACAATTTAACGAAGAAGATTCAACATTCGCCATGAATATTATGAGTAAAGCCTAAGGACATATTTGTCCATATGCAACAGCGGAGCGTGTCTCTCTCCCACACAATGAATGCTAGGATCCATTTTATTCAAACAAAATAAAAACAAAAACAAACCGACGCTCCAAGCAAAGTACATAAGATGTGATGGAATAAAAATATAGTTTCACTAGAGGAACCTGATAATGTTGTCGATGAAGAAGGGGATGCCTTGGGCATCCCCAAGCTTAGACGCTTGAGTCTTCTTGAAATATGCAGGGGTGAACCACCGGGGCATCCCCAAACTTAGAGCTTTCACTCTCCTTGATCATATTGTATCATCTCCCTCTCTTGATCCTTGAAAACTTCCTCCACACCAAACTCAAAACAACTCATTAGAGGGTTAGTGCACAATTAAAATTTACATGTTCAGATGTGACACAATCATTCTTAACACTTCTGGACATTGCAAAAAGCTACTGAAAGTTAATGGAATCGAAAAATCCATCAAGCATAGCAAAACAGGCAATGCGAAATAAAAGGCAGAATCTGTCAAAACAGAACAGTTCGTAAAGACGAATTTTATTGAGGCACCAGACTTGCTCAAATGAAAATGCTCAAATTGAATGAAAGTTGCGTACATATCTGGGGATCACACACGTAAATTGGCATAATTTTCTGAGTTACCTACAGAGAATTAGGCCCAGATTCGTGACAGCAAAGAAATCTGTTTCTGCGCAGTAATCCAAATCTAGTATGAACCTTACTATCAACGACTTTACTTGGCACAACAATGCACAAAACTAAGATAAGGAGAGGTTGCTACAGTAGTAACAACTTCCAAGACTCAAAAATAAAATAAAGTACTGTAGTAAAAACATGGGTTGTCACCCATAAGCGCTTTTCTTTAACGCCTTTCAGCTAGGCGCAGAAAGTGTGTATCAAGTATTATCAAGAGATGGTGCATCAACATCATAATTTGTTCTAATGATAGAATCAAAAGGTAACTTCATTCTCTTTCTAGGGAAGTGTTCCATACCTTTCTTGAGAGGAAATTGATATTTAATATTACCTTCCTTCATATAATTGATAGCACCAACAGTTCGAAGAAAAGGTCTTCCCAATATAATGGGACAAGATGCATTGCATTCAATATCCAAGACAACAAAATCAACGGGGACAAGGTTATTGTTAATGGTAATGCGAACATTATCAACTCTCCCCAAAGGTTTCTTTGTAGAATTATCAGCAAGATTAACATCCAAATAACAATTTTGCAATGGTGGCAAGTCAAGCATATTATAGATCTTTCTAGGCATAACGGAAATACTTGCACCAAGATCACATAAAGCATTACAATCAAAGTCATTGACCTTCATCTTAATGATGGGCTCCCAACCATCCTCTAGCTTCCTAGGAATAGAAGTTTCACGTTCTAGTTTCTCTTCTCTAGCTTTTATGAGAGCATTTGTAATATGTTTCGTGAAAGCCAAATTTATAGCACTAGCATTAGGACTCTTAGCAAGTTTTTATAAGAACTTTATAACTTCAGAGATGTGGCAATCATCAAAATCCAAACCATTATGATCTAAAGCAATGGGATCATTGTCCCCAATGTTGGAAAAAATTTCAGCAGTTTTATCACAGGCAGTTTCAGCAGTTTTAGCAGTTTCAGGCAGTTTTTCACGCTTTGCATTAGAAGTGGAAACATTGCCAACACCAATTATTTTACCCTTAATAGTAGGAGGTGCAGCAACATGTGGAGCATTAGCATTACTAGTGGTGGTAATAGTCCCACTTTAGCTATATTATCTTCTTTTTCATTTTCTTCTCTTTCCCACCTAGCACGCAATTCGGCCATCAATCTTATATTCTCATTAATTCTAACTTGGATGGCATTTGCTGTAGTAACAATTTTATTATTATGATTTTAATTAGGCATAACTTTCGATTTCAAAAGATCAACATCAGCAGCAAGACTATCGACTTTAGAAGCAAGTATATCAATTTTCCCAAGCTTTTCTTCAACAGATTTGTTAAAAGCAGTTTGTGTACTAATAAATTCTTTAAGCATAGCTTCAAGTCCAGGGGGTGTATTCCTATTATTTTTGTAAGAATTCCCATAAGAATTACCATAGCCGTTGCCATTATTATAAGGATATGGCCTATAGTTGTTACTAGAATTGTTCCAGTAAGCATTGTTGTTGAAATTATTATTTTTAATGTAGTTTACATCAACATGTTCTTCTTGAGCAACCAATGAAGCTAACGGAACATTATTAGGATCAACATTAGTCCTATCATTCACAAGCATAGACATAATAGCATCAATCTTATCACTGAAGGAAGAGGTTTCTTCGACAGAATTTACCTTCTTACCTTGTGGAGCTCTTTCCGTGTGCCATTCAGAGTAATTAATCATCATATTATCAAGGATCTTTGTTGCTTCGCCAAGAGTGATGGACATAAAGGTACCTCCAGCAGCTGAATCCAATAAGTTCCGCGAAGAAAAATTCAGTCATGCATAAAAGGTTTGGATGATCATCCAAGTAGTCAGTCCATGGGTTGGGCAATTTTAACCAAAGATTTCATTCTTTCCCATGCTTGTGCAACATGCTCATTATCCAATTGTTTAAAATTAATTATGCTACTTCTCAAAGATATAATTTTAGCAGGGGGATAATATCTACCAATAAAAGCATCCTTGCATTTAGTCCATGAATCAATACTATTCTTAGGCAGAGATAGCAACCAATCTTTAGCTCTTCCTCTTAATGAGAAAGGAAACAATTTTAATTTTATAATGTCACCATCTACATCCTTATACTTTTGCATTTCACATAGTTCAACAAAATTACTGAGATGGGCAGCAGCATCATCAGAACTAACACCAGAAAATTGCTCTCGCATAACAAGATTCAGTAAAGCAGGTTTAATTTCAAAGAATTTTGCTGTAGTAGCAGGTGGAGCAATAGGTGTGCATAAGAAATCATTATTATTTGTGGTTGTGAAGTTACACAACTTAGTATTTTCAGGAGTACCCATTTTAGCAATAGTAAATAAAACAAACTAGATAAAGTAAATGCAAGCGACTAATTTTTTTGTGTTTTTAATATGGAGAACAAGATAGCAAGTAAAGTAAAACTAGCAACTAATTGTTTTGTGTTTTGTTTTAGTGCAGCAAACAAAGTAGTAAATAAAATAAAGCAAGACAAAAACAAAGTAAAGAGATTGGAATGTGGAGACTCCCCTTGCAGTGTGTCTTGATCTCCCCGGCAACGGCGCCAGAAATTTAGCTTGACACGCGTACAGCACGCGACCGTTGGGAACCCCAAGTGGAAGGTGTGATGCGTACAGCAGTAAGTTTCCCTCAGTTAGAAACCAAGGTTTATCGAACAGTAGGAGTCAAGAAGCACGTTGAAGGTTGATGGCAGCGAGATGTAGTGCGGCGCAACACCAGGGATTCCAGCGCCAACGTGGAACCTGCACAACACAACCAAAGTACTTTGCCCCAACGAAACAGTGAGGTTGTCAATCTCACCGGCTTGCTGTAACAAAGGATTAGATGTATAGTGTGGATGATGATTGTTTGCAGAAAACAGTAGAACAAGTATTGCAGTAGATTGTATTCGATGTAAAAGAATGGACCGGGGTCCACAGTTCACTAGAGGTGTCTCTCCCATAAGATAAATAGCATGTTGGGTGAACAAATTACAGTTGGGCAATTGACAAATAGAGAGGGCATGACAATGCACATACATGATATGATGAGTATTGTGAGATTTAATTGGGCATTACGACAAAGTACATAGACCGCTATCCATCATGCATCTATGCCTAAAAAGTCCACCTTCAGGTTATCATCCGAACCCCTTCCAGTATTAAGTTGAAAACAACAGATAATTGCATTAAGTATGGTGCGTAATGTAATCAATAACTACATCCTCGGACATAGCATCAATGTTTTATCCCTAGTGGCAACAGCACATCCACAACCTTAGAACTTTCTGTCACTGTCCCAGATTTAATGGAGGCATGAACCCACTATCGAGCATAAATACTCCCTCTTGGAGTTAAGAGTAAAAACTTGGCCAGAGCCTCTACTAATAACGGAGAGCATGCAAGATCATAAACAACACATAGGTAATAGATTGATAATCAACATAACATAGTATTCTCTATCCATCGGATCCCAACAAACACAACATATAGCATTACATATAGATGATCTTGATCATGTTAGGCAGCTCACTAGATCCGACAATGAAGCACAATTAGGATAAGACGACCATCTAGCTACTGCTATGGACCCATAGTCCAGGGGTGAACTACTCACTCATCACTCCGGAGGCGACCATGGCGGTGAAGAGTCCTCCGGGAGATGATTCCCCTCTCCGGCAGGGTGCCGGACGCGATCTCCTGAATCCCCCGAAATGGGATTGGCGGCGGCGTCTCTGGAAGGTTTTCCGTATCGTGGCTCTCGGTACTGGGGGTTTCGCGATGAAGGCTATAAGTAGGCGGAGGAGATAGGTCAGGGGGCCACACGAGGGCCCCACACAGTAGGTCGGCACGGCCAAGGGCTGGGTCGCGCCGCCCTAGTGTGTCGCCAGCTCGTGGCCCCACTTCGTATCATCTTCGGTCTTCTGGAAGCTTCGTGTGAAAATAGGCCCCTGGGCGTTGATTTCGTCCAATTCCGAGAATATTTCCTTACTAGGATTTCTGAAACCAAAAACAGCAGAAATAGCAACTGGCTCTTCGGCATCTCGTTAATAGGTTAGTGCCGGAAAATGCATAAATATGACATAAAATATGCATAAAACATGTAGATATCATCAATAATGTGGCATGGAACATAAGAAATTATCGATACGTCGGAGACGTATCAGTCCACAGTTCACTAGTGGTGTCTCTCCGATAAGAAATAGCATGTTGGGTGAACAAATTACAGTTGGGCAATTGACAAATAAAGATGGCATGACAATGCACATACATATTATGATGAGTAGTGTGAAATTCAATTGGGCATTACGACAAAGTACATAGACCGCTATCTAGCATGCATCTATGCCTAAAAAGTCCACCTTCAGGTTAGCATCCGCACCCCTCCCAGTATTAAGTTGCAAAACAGACAATTGCATTAAGTATGGTGCGTAATGTAATCAACACAAATATCCTTAGACATAGCATTGATGTTTTATCCCTAGTGGCAACAACACATCCACAACCTTAGAACTTTCTGTCACTGTCCCAGATTTAATGGAGGCATGAACCCACTATCGAGCATAAATACTCCCTCTTGGAGTTACAAGTATCAACTTGGCCAGAGCCTCTACTAGCAACGGAGAGCATGCAAGATCATAAACAACACATAGATGATAGATTGATAATCAACATAACATAGCATTTATTATTCATCGGATCCCAACAAACGCAACATGTAGCATTACAAATAGATGATCTTGATCATGTTAGGCAGCTCACAAGATCCAACAATGATAGCACATGAGGAGAAGACGACCATCTAGCAACTGCTATGGACCCATAGTCCAGGGGTGAACTACTCACTCATCACTCCGGAGGCGACCATGGCGGTGAAGAGTCCTCTGGGAGATGATTCCCCTCTCCGGCAGGGTGCCGGAGGCGATCTCCTGAATCCCCCGAGATGGGATTGGCGGCGGCGACGTCTCTGGAAGGTTTTCCGTATCGTGGCTCTCGGTACTGGAACTATTATCGACGAAGGCTTAAGTAGGCGGAAGGGCGGAGTCGGAGGGCTGATGGGGGCCCCACACGCTAGGCCGCGCGGGCCCCTCCTGGGCCGCACCGCCCTAGTGTGGCGGCGCCTCGTCGCCCCACTTCGGTTCCCTTTCGGTGTTCTGGAAGCTTCGTGGAAAAATAAGATCCTGGGCGTTAATTTCGTCCAATTCTGAGAATATTTCCTTACTAGGATTTCTGAAACCAAAAACAGCAGAAAATAGCAACTGGCTCTTCGGCATCTTGTTAATAGGTTAGTGCCGGAAAATGCATAAATATGACATAAAGTATGTATAAAACATGTAGGTATTGTCATAAAACAAGCATGGAACATAAGAAATTATCGATACGTTGGAGACGTATCAGCATCCCCAAGCTTAGTTCCTACTCGTCCCGAGTAGGTAAACGATAACAAAGATAATTTCTGAAGTGACATGCCATCATAATCTTGATCAATACTATTGTAAGCACATGTAATGAATGCAGTGATCCGAAGAAATGGTAAAGACAATGAGTAAACAACTGAATCATATAGCAAAGACTTTTCATGAATAGTACTTTCAAGACAAGCATCAATAAGTCTTGCATAAGAGTTAACTCATAAAGAAATAAATTCATAGTAAAGGTATTGAAGCAACACAAAGGAAGATTAATTTTCAGCGGTTGCTTTCAACTTGTAACATGTATACCTCATGGATATTGTCAACATAAAGTAATATAATAAGTGCAATATGCAAGTATGTAGGAATCAATGCACAATTAACACAAGTGTTTTCTTCTTGAGATGGAAGGAAGTAGGTAAACTGACTCAACATAAAAGTAGAAGAAAGGCCCTTTGCAGAGGGAAGCATCGATTGCTATATTTGTGCTAGAGCTTTTACTTTGAAAACAAGAAACAATTTTGTCAACGGTAGTAATAAAGCATATGTATTATGTAAATTATATCCTACAAGTTGCAAGCCTCATGCATAGATTACCAATAGTGCCCGCACCTTGTCCTAATTAGCTCGGATTACCTGGATTATCACTGCAATACATATGTTTTAACCAAGTATCACAAAGGGGTACCTCTATGCCGCCTGTACAAAGGTCTAAGGAGAAAGCTCGCATTTAATTTCTCGCTTTTGATTATTCTCAACTTAGACATCCATACCGGGACAACATAGACAACAGAAAATGGACTCCTCTTTACTGTATAAGCATTCAGCAACAAATAATATTCTCATAAGAGATTGAGGATTGTTGTCCAAAACTGAAACTTCCACCATGGATCATGGCTTTAGTTAGCGGCCCAATGTTCTTCTCTAACAATATGCATGCTCAAACCATTCAACTCATGGTAAATCGCCCTTACTTCAGACAATACGAACATGCATAGCAACTCACATGATATTCAACAAAGGGTAGTTGATGGCGTCCCCAGGAACATGGTTATCGCACAACAAGCAACTTAATAAGAAATAAGATACATAAGTACATATTCAATACCACAATAGTTTTTAGGCTATTTGTCCCATGAGCTATATATTGCAAAGACAAAGGATAGAAATTTAAAGGTAGCACTCAAGCAATTTACTTTGGAATGGCGGAGAAATACCATGTAGTAGGTAGGTATTGTGGACACAAGTGGCATTGTTTTTGGCTCAAGGATTTGGATGCACGAGAAGTAATCCCTCTCAATACAAGGCTTAGGCTAGCAAGGTTATTTGAAGCAAACACAAGTATGAACCGGTACAGCAAAACTCACATAAAAACATATTGTAAGCATTATAAGACTCTACACTGTCTTCCTTGTTGTTCAAACCCTTACTAGAAAATATCTAGACCTTAGAGAGACCAATTATGCAAACCAAATTTAGCAAGCTCTATGTATTTCTTCACTAATAGGTGCAAAGTATATGATGCAAGAGCTTAAACATGATCCTTATGAGCACAACAATTGCCATGTATAAAATTATTCAAGACGTTCTACCAATTACCACATGTAGCATTTCCCGTTTCCAACCATATAACAATTAACGAAGCAGTTTTAACCTTCGCCATGAACATTATGAGTAAAGCCTAAGGACATATTTGTCCATATGCAACAATGGAGTGTGTCTCTCTCCCACACAATGAATGCTAGGATCCAACTTTATTCAAACAAAACAAAACAAAAACATACAGACGCTCCAAGTAAAGCACATAAGATGTGATGGAATAAAAATATAGTCTCACTAGAGGAACCTGATAATGTTGTCGATGAAGAAGGGGATGCCTTGGGCATCCCCAAGCTTAGATGCTTGAGTCTTCTTGAAATATGCAGGGATGAACCACCGGGGCATCCCCAAGCTTAGAGCTTTCACTCTCCTTGATCATATTGTATCATCCTCCTCTCTTGATCCTTGAAAACTTCCTCCACACCAAACTCAAAACAACTCATTAGAGGGTTAGTGTATAATCAAAATTCACATGTTCAGAGGTGACATAATCATTCTTAACACTTCTGGACATTGCACAAAGCTACTGAAAGTTAATGGAACAAAGAAATCCATCAAGCATAGCAAAACAGGCAATGTGAAATAAAAGGCAGAATCTGTCAAAACAAAACAGTCCGTAAAGACGAATTTTTAAGAGGCACCAGACTTGCTCAAATGGAAATGCTCAAATTGAATTAAAGTTGCGTACATATCTGAGGATCACTCACGTAAATTGGCAGAATTTTCTGAGTTACCTACAGAGAATTCAACCCAAATTCCCGACAGCAAGAAATCTGTTTCTGCGCAGTAATCCAAATCTAGTATGAACCTTACTATCAAAGACTTTACTTGGCACAACAATGCAGCAAAATTAAGATAAGGAGAGGTTGCTACAGTAGTAACAACTTCCAAGACTCAAATATAAAACAAAAGTGCTGTAGTAAAATCATGGGTTGTCTCCCATAAGCGTTTTTCTTTAACGCCTTTTAGCTAGGCGCAGAAAGTGTGTATCAAGTACTATCAAGAGACGAAGCATCAACATCATAATTTGTTCTAATGATAGAATCAAAAGGTAACTTCATTCTCTTTCTAGGGAAGTGTTCCATACCTTTCTTGAGAGGAAATTGATATTTAATATTACCTTCCTTCATATCAATAATAGCACCAATAGTTCGAAGAAAAAGTCTTCCCAATATAATGGGACAAGATGCATTGCATTCAATATCCAAGACAACAAAATCAACGGGGACAAGGTTATTGTTAACCGTAATGCGAACATTATCAACCCTCCCCAAAGGTTTCTTTGTAGAATTATCAGCAAGATTAACATCCAAATAACAATTTTTCAATGGTGGCAAGTCAAGCATATTATAGATTTTCTTAGGCATAACGGAAATACTTGCACCAAGATCACATAAAGCATTACAATCGAAGTCATTGACCTTCATCTTAATGATGGGCTCCCAACCATCCTCTAGCTTCCTAGGAATAGAAGTTTCAAGTTTTAGTTTCTCTTCTCTAGCTTTTATGAGAGCATTCGTAATATGTTTCGTAAAGGCCAAATTTATAGCACTAGCATTAGGACTTTTAACAAGTTTTTGTAAGAACTTTATAAATTCAGAGATGTGACAATCATCAAAATCTAAACAATTATGATCTAAAGCAATGGGATCATTATCCCCAACATTAGAAAAAATTTCAGCAGTTTTATCACAGGCAGTTTTAGCAGTTTTAGGCAGTTTTTCACGCTTTGCATTAGAAGTAGAAACATTGCCAAAACCATTTTACCATTAATAGTAGGAGGTGCAGCAACATGTGAAGCATTAGCATTACTAGTGGTGATAATAGTCCAAACTTTAGCTACATTGTTATCTTTAACATTTTCTTCTTTTTCCCACCTAGCACGCAATTTGGCCATCAATCTTATATTCTCATTAATTCGAACTTGGATGGCGTTTGCTGTAGCAAATGACTTAATATCTTTATTTTAATTAGGCATAACTTTCGATTTCAAAAGATCAATATCAGCAGCAAGACTATCAACTTTAGAAGCAAGCATATCAATTTTCCCAAGCTTTTCTTCAATAGATTTGTTAAAAGCAGTTTGTGTACTAATAAATTATTTAAGCATGGCTTCAAGACCAGGGGGTGTATTCCTATTATTTTTGTAAGAATTCCCATAAGAATTACCATAACCGTTACCATTATTATAAGGATATGGCCTATAGTTGTTACTAGAATTGTTCCGATAAGCATTGTTGTTGAAATTATTATTTTTAATGAAGTTCACATCAACATGTTCTTCTTGGGCAAACAATGAAGCTAAAGGAACATTATTAGGATCAACATTTGTCCTACCATTCACAAGCATAGACATAATAGCATCAATCTTATCACTCAAGGAGGAGTTTTTTTCGACAGAATTTACCTTCTTACCTTGTGGAGCTCTTTCCGTGTGCCATTCAGAGTAATTAATCATCATATTATCAATAAGCTTTGTTGTGTCGCCTAGAGTGATGGACATAAAAGTACCTCCAGCAGCTGAATCCAATAGGTTCCGCGAAGAAAAATTCAGTCCTGCATAAAAGGTTTGGATGATCATCCAAGTAGTCAATCCATGGGTTGGGCAATTTTTAACCAAAGATTTCATTCTTTCCCATGCTTGGGCAACATGCTCATTATCCAATTGTTTAAAATTCATTATGATACTTCTCAAAGATATAATTTTAGCAGGAGGATAATATCTACCAATGAAAGCATCCTTGCATTTAGTCCATGAATCAATACTATTCTTAGGCAAAGATAACAACCAATCTTTAGCTCTTCCTCTTAATGAGAAAGGAAACAATTTTAATTTTACAATGTCACCATCTACATCCTTATACTTTTGCATTTCACTTAGTTCAACAAAATTATTAAGATGGGCAGCAGCATCATCAGAACTAACACCAGAAAATTGCTCTCTCATTACAAGATTTAGTAAAGCAGGTTTAATTTCAAAGAATTCTGCTGCAGTAGCAGGTGGAGCAATAGGTGTGCATAAGAAATCATTATTATTTGTGGTTGTGAAGTCACACAACTTAGTATTTTCAGGAGTACCCATTTTAGTAACAGTAAATAAAGCAAACTAGATAAAGTAAATGCAAGTAACTAATTTTTTTGTGTTTTTAATATGGAGATTGCAAACAAGACAGTAAATAAAGTAAAGCTAGCAACTAAATTTTTTTTGTGTTCTGATATAATGCAGCAAACAAAGTAGTAAACAAAATAAAGCAAGATGAAAACAAAGTAAAGAGATAGGAAGTGGAGACTCCCCTTGCAGCGTGTCTTGATCTCCCCGGCAACGGCGCTAGAAAAACAGTCTTGATGACGCGTAAAGCACACGCCCGTTGGGAACCCCAAGAGGGAGGTGTGATGCGTACAGCGGAAAGCTTTTCCCTCAGTAAGAAACCAAGGTTATCGAACCAGTAGGAGTCAAGAAGCACGTTGAAGGTTGATGGCGGCGAAGTGTAGTGCGGCGCAACACCAGGGATTCCGGCGCTAACGTGGAACCTGCACAACACAACCAAGATACTTTGCCCCAACTTAACAGTGAGGTTGTCAATCTCACCAGCTTGCTGTAACAAAGGATTAGATGTATAGTGTGGATGATGATGTTTGCAGAAAACAGTAGAACGAGTATTGCAGTAGATTGTATTCGATGTAAAAGAATGGACCGGGGTCCACAGTTCACTAGTGGTGTCTCTCCCATAATATAAATAGCATGTTGGGTGAACAAATTACAGTTGGGCAATTGACAAATAAAGATGGCATGACAATGCACATACATGTTATGATGAGTAGTGTGAAATTCAATTGGGCATTGCGACAAAGTACATAGACCGCTATCCAGCATGCATCTATGCCTAAAAAGTCCACCTTCGGGTTATCATCCGAACCCCCTCCAGTATTAAGTTGCAAACAACAGACAATTTCATTAAGTATGGTGCGTAATGTAATCAACAAATACATCCTTAGACATAGCATTGATGTTTTATCCCTAGTGGCAACAGCACATCCACAACCTTAGAACTTTCTGTCACTGTCCCAGATTTAATGGAGGCATGAACCCACTATCGAGCATAAATACTCCCTCTTGGAGTTACAAGTATCAACTTGGCCAGAGCCTCTACTAGAAACGGAGAGCATGCAAGATCATAAACAACACATAGATGATAGATTGATAATCAACATAACATAGCATTTATTATTCATCGGATCCCAACAAACACAACATGTAGCATTACAGATAGATGATCTTGATCATGTTTGGCAGCTCACAAGATCCAACAATGATAGCACAATTAGGAGAAGACGACCATCTAGCTACTGCTATGGACCCATAGTCCAGGGGTGAACTACTCACTCATCACTCCGGAGCCGACCATGGCGGTGAAGAGTCCTCCGGGAGATGATTCCCCTCTCCGGCAGTTCACTAGTGGTGTCTCTCCCATAATATAAATAGCATGTTGGGTGAACAAATTACAGTTGGGCAATTGACAAATAAAGATGGCAAGACAATGCACATACATGTTATGATGAGTAGTGTGAAATTCAATTGGGCATTACGACAAAGTACATAGACCGCTATCCAACATGCATCTATGCCTAAAAAGTCCACCTTCAGGTTATCATCCGAACCCCCTCCAGTATTAAGTTGCAAACAACAGACAATTTCATTAAGTATGGTGCGTAATGTAATCAACAAATACATCCTTAGACATAGCATTGATGTTTTATCCCTAGTGGCAACAGCACATCCACAACCTTAGAACTTTCTGTCACTGTCCCAGATTTAATGGAGGCATGAACCCACTATCGAGCATAAATACTCCCTCTTGGAGTTACAAGTATCAACTTGGCCAGAGCCTCTACTAGCAAAGGAGAGCATGCAAGATCATAAACAACACATAGATGATAGATTGATAATCAACATAACATAGCATTTATTATTCATCGGATCCCAACAAACACAACATGTAGCATTACAGATAGATGATCTTGATCATGTTTGGCACCTCACAAGATCCAACAATGATAGCACAATTAGGAGAAGACAACCATCTAGCTACTGCTATGGACCCATAGTCCAGGGGTGAACTACTCACTCATCACTCCGGAGGCGACCATGGCGGTGAAGAGTCCTCCGGGAGATGATTCCCCTCTCCGGCAGGGTGCCGGAGGCGATCTCCTGAATCCCCCGAGATGGGATTGGCGGCGGCGGCGTCTCTGGAAGGTTTTCCGTATCGTGGCTCTCGGTACTGGAACTATTATCGACGAAGGCTTAAGTAGGCGGAAGGGCGGAGTCGGAGGGCTGACGGGGGCCCCACATGCTAGGGCCGTGCGGGCCCCTCCTGGGCCGCGCCGCCCTAGTGTGGCGGCGCCTCGTCGCCCCAGTTCGGTTCCCTTTCGGTGTTCTGGAAGCTTCGTGGAAAAACAAGATCCTGGGCGTTAATTCATCCAATTCCGAGAATATTTCCTTACTAGGATTTCTGAAACCAAAAACAGCAGAAAACAGCAACTGGCTCTTCGGCATCTTGTTAATAGGTTAGTGCCGGAAATGCATAAATATGACATAAAGTATGTATAAAACATGTAGGTATTGTCATAAAACAAGCATGGAACATAAGAAATTATCGATACGTTGGAGACGTATCAAACACATATGATTTATTACTACCATTGACAAAATTGTTTCTATGTTTTCAAAATAAAAAGCTCTAGCACAAAAATAGTAATCCCTGCTTCCCTCTGCGAAGGGCCTTTCTTTTACTTTATGTTGAGTAAGTTTACCTACTTCTTTCTATCTTAGAAGCAAACACTTGTGTCAACTATGTGCATTGATTCCTACATACTTGCTTATTTGCACTCATCGTATTACTTTGTATTGACAATTATCCATGAGATATACATGTTGAAGTTGAAAGCAACTGCTGAAACTTATATCTTCCTTTGTGTTGCTTCAAAACCTTCTATTAAGAATTTATTGCTTCATGAGTTAACTCCTATGCAAGTCTTATTGATGCTTGTCTTGAAAGTACTATTCACGAAAAGTCTTTGCTATATGATTCAGTTGTTTAGTCATTGTCTTTACCATTGCTTCAAATCACTTCATTCATCTCATATGCTTTACAATAGTATTGATCAAGATTATGATAGTAGCATGTCATTTCAGAAATTATCCTTGTTATCGTTTACCTACTCGAGGGCGAGTAGGAACTAAGCTTGAGGATGCTTGATACGTCTCACACGTATCTATAATTTCTTATGTTCCATGCTAGTTTTATGACAATACTCACATGTTTTATATACACTTTATATCATTATTATGCATTTTCCGGCACTAACCTATTAACAAGATGCCGAAGCGCCAGTTCCTGTTTTCTGCTGTTTTTGGTTTCAGAAATCCTACACAGGAAATATTCTCGGAATTGGACGAAACAAAAGCCCAGGGTCTTATTTCCCACAGAGCTTTCCAGAAGACCGAAGGAGATACGAAGTGGGGCCACGAGGTGGCGACACCACCAGGCGGCGCGGCCAGGAAGGGGCCCGCGCTGCCCTATGGTGTGGGCCCCTCGTGCGCCCCCCGACTCTGCCCTTCCGCCTATTTATTCCCTCCGTCGCGAAAACCCTATTACCGAGAGCCACGATACGAGAAAAGTCCCAGAGACGCCGCCGCCGCCAATCCCATCTCGGGGGATTCAGGAGATCGCCTTCGGCACCCTGCCGGAGAGGGGAATCATCACCCGGAGGACTCTACATCACCATGATCGCCTCCGGACTGATGTGTGAGTAGTTCATCCTTGGACTATGGGTCCATAGCAGTAGCTAGATGGTTGTCTTCTCCTCTTGTGCTATCATGTTTAGATCTTGTGAGCTGCCTATCATGATCAAGATCATCTATTTGTAGTGCTACATGTTGTGTTTGTTGGGATCCGATGAATATGGAATACTATGTCAAGTTGATTATCAATCTATCATATATGTGTTGTTTATGATCTTGCATGCTCTCCGTTGCTAGTAGAGGCTCTGGCCAAGTTGATACTTGTGACTCCAAGAGGGAGTATTTATGCTCGATAGTGGGTTCATGCCTCCATTGAATCTGGGATAGTGACAGAAAGTTCTAAGGTTATGGATGTGCTGTTGCTACTAGGGATAAAACAACAATGCTTTGTCTAAGGATATTTGTATTGTTTACATTACGCACAATACTTAATGCAATTGTCTGTTGTTTGCAACATAATACTGGAAGGGGTGCGGATGCTAACCCGAAGGTGGAATTTTTAGGCATAGATGCATGCTGGATAGCGGTCTATGTTATTTGTCGTAATGCCCTAAGTAAATCTCATATTAGTCATCATGATATGTATGTGAATTGTTATGCCCTCTCTATTTGTCAATTTCCCAACTGTAATTTGTTCACCCAACATGCTATTTCTTATTGGAGAGACACCACTAGTGAACTGTGGACCCCGGTCCATTCTTTTACATCTGAATACAATCTACTGCAATCATTGTTCTCTGCTGTTCTTTGCAAACAAACATCATTCTCCACACCATACGTTTAATCCTTTGTTTACAGCAAGCCGGTGAGATTAACAACCTCACTGTTAAGTTGGGGCAAAGTATTTTGATTGTATTGTGCAGGTTCCATGTTGGCGCCAGAATCCCTGGTGTTGCGCCGCACTACACTCCTTCACCAACAACCTTCACGTGGCCTTCATCTCCTACTGGTTCGATAACCTTGGTTTCTTACTGAGGGAAACTTGCTGCTGTACACATCACACCTTCCACTTGGGGTTCCCAGCGAACGTGTGCTTCACGCATCATCAACACTCCTCCATGGTATGTGAATGTTGGAAGGCACCCGAGGATTCGGTTAGCCATGGCTTGTGTAAGCAAAGGTTGGGGGAGTGTCATCCATAATGAAACTAAAATACATGTGTAAACAAAAGAGAAGAGGGATGATTTACCTTGCTGGTAGAGATAACATCCTTCATGGGAGCCGCTCTTGAAAGTCTGGTTGACAAGGTAGTTAGAGTGCCCACTACCATTCGTTGACAACCACAAACACCTCTCAAAATAATTTTACTTCTGTTTTAAAAATGAAAAGCTCTAGCACATGTTAATCCCTGCTTCCCTCTACGAAGGGCCAATCTTTTACTTTTATGTTGAGTCATCACCCTTTCTTTGAGCACCTTCTTGAGAGCATAATTGTCATTCTTAGTGTAATATGTTTGTCCCAGAATATGGTTACCTGTGGTATAACTTTGATGCTTTTATCTTTGATAATCTTTACTTTTAGTCTTTCCATGAAATTCAGAGGTGCCTGGTGATACGTCTCCGACGTATCGATAATTTCTTATGTTCCATGCCACATTATTGATGTTATCTACATGTTTTATGCACACTTTATGTCATATTCGTGCATTTTCTGGAACTAACCTATTAACAAGATGCCGAAGTGCCAGTTCCTATTTTCTGCTGTTTTTGGTTTCAGAAATCCTAGTAACGAAATATTCTCGGAATCGGACGAAATCAACGCCCAAGTTCCTATTTTCACCGGAAGCATCCAGAACACCCGGGAAGGACCAGAGGGGGGGCACTGGGCCCCCAGACCATAGGCCGGCGCGGCCCAGGCCCTGGCCGCGCCGCCCTATGGTGTCGTCACCCTTCGACCCTCTGCGCCGCCTCTTCGCCTATATAAAGCCCCTGGATCGAAAACCACGATACGTTCGACGAAAACCACGAAACCTTCCGGAGCCGCCGCCATCGCGAGGCCAAGATGCGGGGACAGGAGTCTGTTCCGGCACGCTGCCGGAGCGGGGAAGTGCCCCCGGAAGGCTTCTCCATCGACACCGCTGCCATCTCCACCGCCATCTTCATCACCGCTGCTGCTCCCATGAGGAGGGAGTAGTTCTCCATCGAGGCTCGGGGCAGTACCGGTAGCTATGTGGTTCATCTCTCTCCTATGTACTTCAATACAATAATCTCATGAGCTGCCTTACATGATTGAGATTCATATGATGATGCTTGTAATCTAGATGTCATTATGCTAGTCAAGTGAGTTTTACTTATGTGATCTCCGGAGACTCCTTGTCCCACGTGTGTAAAGGTGACAGTGTGTGCACCGTGTGGGTCTCTTAGGCTATATTTCACAGAATACTTATTCACCGATGAATGGCATAGTGAGGTGCTTATTTATATCTCTTTATGATTGCAATGTGTTTGTATCACAATTTATCTATGTGCTACTCTAGCAATATTATTAAAGTAGTTCTATTCCTCCTGCACGATGTAATGGTGACAGTGTGTGCATCCGTGTTAGTACTTGGTTTATGCTATGATCATAATCTCTTGTAGATTATGAAGTTAACTATTGCTATGATAGTATTGATGTGATCTATTCCTCCTACATATGCATGAAGGTGACAGTGTGCATGCTATGTTAGTACTTGGTTTAGTCTTTTGATCTATCTTACACTATAAGGTTACTAAAATATGAACATTAATTGTGGAGCTTGTTAACTCCGGCATTGAGGGTTCGTGTAATCCTACGCAATGTGTTCATCATCCAACAAAAGTGTAGAGTATGCATTTATCTATTCTGTTATGTGATCAATGTTGAGAGTGTCCACTAGTGAAAGTCTAATCCCTAGGCCTTGTTCCTAAATCTTGCTGATTCTTCTGCTGCTTGTTTACTTGTTTCTTTGCGTTACTCTGCTGCAATACTACCACCATCAACTACACGCCAGCAAGCTATTTTAGCACTTTGTTGCTACTGCTCATATATATTCATACCACCTGTATTTCACTATCTCTTCGCCGAACTAGTGCACCTATTAGGTGTGTTGGGGACACAAGAGACTTCTTGCTTTGTGGTTGCAGGGTTGCATGAGAGGGATATCTTTGACCTCTTCCTCCCTGAGTTCGATAAACCTTGGGTGATCCACTTAAGGGAAAACTTGCTGCTGTTCTACAAACCTCTGCTCTTGGAGGCCCAACACTGTCTACAGGAAAAGGAGGGGGAAGTAGACATCAAGCTATTTTCTGGCGCCGTTGCCGGGGAGGGAAGGTAAAAGGTACTCACACTCTGGACCTCGGCTACCAAGCTATTTTCCGCCGTTGTAAGTACTCGAAGCTATTTCCTTTAGATCCTGCAATTGAATCTTTTTGTTTCTTGTTTACACTAGTTTGGCATAATGGACAAGAATGAGCTTCTTATTCTATTTCCTGATTTAAAACATGGATTGTTTGATGCGAAAATTAAAAAACCTATGGAATCTTATTTGCATGCTGGTAGTAATATTAGTATGAACGCTTTGAACACCATTGTTGATAATGATATAGAAAGTTCTAAGCTTGGGGAAGCTGGTTTTCATGATCTTTTTAGTCCCCCAAGCATTGAGGAGAAAATTTTCTTTGATGATACTTTGCCTCCCATATATGATGATTATAATGATAGTGGTCTTTTGGTGCCACCTACTATGGAGAGTAAATTTTGTTGTGATTATACTATGCCTCCAACACTTGATGAGAATAATAATGATAGCTACTTTGTTGAATTTGCTCCCACTACAACTACTAAAATTGATTATGCTTATGTGGAGAGTAATAATTTTATGCATGAGACTCATGATAAGAATGCTTTATGTGATGGTTATATTGTTGAGTTTGCTCATGTTGCTACTGAAAGTTATTATGAGAGAGGAAAATATGGTTGTAGAAATTTTCATGTTACTAAAATGCCTCTCTATGTGCTGAAATTTTTCAAGCTATACTTGTTTTATCTTCCTATGCTTGTTACTTTGCTCTTCATGAACTTGTTTATTTACAAGATTCCTATGCATAGGAAGCATGTTAGACTTAAATGTGTTTTGAATTTGCCTCTGGATGCTCTCTTTCGCTTCAATTACTATTTTTTATGAGTGCATCATTAAAACTGCTGAGCCCATCTTAACGGCTATAAAGAAAGAACTTCTTGGGAGATAACCCATGCGTTATTTTGCTACAGTATTTTGTTTTATATTTGTGTCTTGGAAGTTGTTTACTACTGTAGCAACCTCTCCTTATCTTAGTTTTGTGTTTTGTTGTGCCAAGTGAAGCCTCTAATCGAAGGTTGATACTAGATTTGGATTTCTGCGCAGAAACAGATTTCTATCTGTCACGAATCTGGGCTGTTTTCTCTGTAGAAAAATCAGAAAAATATGCCAATTTACGTGCGTGTTCCCCAGATATGTACGCAACTTTCATTAGTTTTGAGTTTTCTGATCTGAGCAACGTAAGTATTTATTAAAAATTCGTCTTTACGGACTGTTCTGTTTTGACAGATTCTGCCTTTTATTTCGCATTGCTTCTTTCGCTGTGTTGCGTGGATTTCTTTGTTCCATTACCTTCCAGTAGCTTTGAGCAATGTCCAGAAGTGTTAAGAATGATTGTGTCACCTCTGAACATGTGAGTTTTTGATTATGTACTAACCCCTCTAATGAAGTTTATGAGAAGTTTGGTGTGAAGGAAGTTTTCAAGGGTCAAGAGAGGAGGATGATATACTATGATCAAGAAGAGTGAAAGCTCTAAGCTTGGGGATGCCCCGGTGGTTCACCCCTGCATATATCAAGAAGACTCAAGCGTCTAAGCTTGGGGATGCCCAAGGCATCCCCTTCTTCATCAACAACATTATCAGGTTCCTCCCCTGAAACTATATTTTTATTCCATCACATCTTATGTGCTTTGCTTGGAGCGTCGGTTTGTTTTTGTTTTTTGTTTTGTTTGAATAAATTGGATTACATCATGCTTGTGTGGGAGAGAGACACGCTCCGCTGTTGCATATGAACACATGTGTTCTTAGCTTTTAATGTTCATGGCGAAGGTTGAAACTGCTTCGTTAATTGTTATATGGTTGGAATTGGAAAATGATACATGTAGTAATTGCTATTAATGTCTTGGGTAATGTGATACTTGGCAATTGTTGTGCTCATGTTTAAGCTCTTGCATCATATGCTTTGCACCCATTAATGAAGAAATACATAGAGCATGCTAAAATTTGGTTTGCATATTTGGTTTCTCTAAGGTCTAGATAATTTCTAGTATCGAGTTTGAACAACAAGGAAGATGGTGTAGAGTCTTATAATGTTTACAATATGTCTTTTATGTGAGTTTTGCTGCACCGGTTCATCCTTGTGTTTGTTTCAAATAACCTTGCTAGCCTAAACCTTGTATCGAGAGGGAATACTTCTCATGCATCCAAATACTTGAGCCAACCACTATGCCATTTGTGTCCACCATACCTACCTACTACATGGTATTTTCTGCCATTCCAAAGTAAATTGCTTGAGTGCTACCTTTAAAATTCCATCATTCACCTTTGCAATATATAGCTCATGGGACAAATAGCTTAAAAACTATCGTGGTATTGAATATGTAATTATGCACTTTATCTCTTATTAAGTTGCTTGTTGTGCGATAACCAAGTTCACTGGGGACGCCATCAACTACTCTTTGTTGAATTTCATGTGAGTTGTTATGCATGTTCGTCTTGTCTGAAGTAAGAGAGATCTACCACCTTATGGTTAAGCATGCATATTGTTAGAGAAGAACATTGGGCCGCTAACTAAAGCCATGATCCATGGTGGAAGTTTCAGTTTTGGACAATATCCTCAATCTCATATGAGAAAATTATTAATTGTTGTCACATGCTTATGCATAAAAGAGGAGTCCATTATCTGTTGTCTATGTTGTCCCGGTATGGATGTCTAAGTTGAGAATAATCAATAGCGAGAAATCCGATGCGAGCTTTCTCCTTAGACCTTTGTACAGGCGGCATAGAGGTACCCCTTTGTGACACTTGGTTAAAACATGTGCATTGCGATGATCCGGTAGTCCAAGCTAATTAGGACAAGGTGCGGACACTATTAGTATACTATGCATGAGGCTTGCAACTTGTAGGATATAATTTACATGATGCATATGCTTTATTACTACCGTTGACAAAATTGTTTCATGTTTTCAAAATCAAAGCTCTAGCACAAATATAGCAATCGATGCTTTTCCTCTATGAGGACCATTCTTTTACTTTCAATGTTGAGTCAGTTCACCTATTTCTCTCCACCTCAAGAAGCAAACACTTGTGTGAACTGTGCATTGATTCCTACATATTTGCTTATTGCACTTATTATATTACTCTATGTTGACAATTATCCATGAGATATACATGTTACAAGTTGAAAGCAACCGCTGAAACTTAATCTTCCTTTGTGTTGCTTCAATGCTTTTACTATGAATTATTGCTTTATGAGTTAACTCTTATGCAAGACTTATTGATGCTTGTCTTGAAGTGCTATTCATGAAAAGTCTTTGCTATATGATTCACTTGTTTACTCATGTCATATACATTGTTTTGATCGCTGCATTCACTACATATGCTTTACAAATAGTATGATCAAGGTTATGATGGCATGTCACTCCAGAAATTATCTGTGTTATCGTTTTACCTGCTCGGGACGAGCAGAACTAAGCTTGGGGATGCTGATACGTCTCCGACGTATCGATAATTTCTTATGTTCCATGGCACATTATTGATGTTATCTACATGTTTTATGCACACTTTATGTCATATTCGTGCATTTTCTGGAACTAACCTATTAACAAGATGCCGAAGTGCAGTTCTGTTTCTGCTGTTTTTGGTTTCAGAAATCCTAGTAACGAAATATTCTCGGAATCGGACGAAATCAACGCCCAAGTTCCTATTTTCACCGGAAGCATCCAGAACACCCGGGAAGGACCAGAGGGGGGCACTGGGCCCCCAGACCATAGGCCGGCGCGGCCAAGGCCCTGGCCGCGCCGCCCTATGGTGTCGTCACCCCTTCGACCCTCCTGCGCCGCCTCTTCGCCTATATAAAGCCCCTGGATCGAAAACCCTGATACGTTCGACGAAAACCACAGAAACCTTCCAGAGCCGCCGCCATCGCGAGGCCAAGATCTGGGGGACAGGAGTCTCTGTTCCGGCACGCTGCCGGAGCGGGGAAGTGCCCCCGGAAGGCTTCTCCATCGACACCGCTGCCATCTCCACCGCCATCTTCATCACCGCTGCTGCTCCCATGAGGAGGGAGTAGTTCTCCATCGAGGCTCGGGGCAGTACCGGTAGCTATGTGGTTCATCTCTCTCCTATGTACTTCAATACAATAATCTCATGAGCTGCCTTACATGATTGAGATTCATATGATGATGCTTGTAATCTAGATGTCATTATGCTAGTCAAGTGAGTTTTACTTATGTGATCTCCGGAGACTCCTTGTCCCACGTGTGTAAAGGTGACAGTGTGTGCACCGTGTGGGTCTCTTAGGCTATATTTCACAGAATACTTATTCACTGATGAATGGCATAGTGAGGTGCTTATTTATATCTCTTTATGATTGCAATGTGTTTGTATCACAATTTATCTATGTGCTACTCTAGCAATATTATTAAAGTAGTTCTATTCCTCCTGCACGATGTAATGGTGACAGTGTGTGCATCCGTGTTAGTACTTGGTTTATGCTATGATCATAATCTCTTGTAGATTATGAAGTTAACTATTGCTATGATAGTATTGATGTGATCTATTCCTCCTACATATGCATGAAGGTGACAGTGTGCATGCTATGTTAGTACTTGGTTTAGTCTTTTGATCTATCTTACACTATAAGGTTACTAAAATATGAACATTAATTGTGGAGCTTGTTAACTCCGACATTGAGGGTTCGTGTAATCCTACGCAATGTGTTCATCATCCAACAAAAGTGTAGAGTATGCATTTATCTATTCTGTTATGTGATCAATGTTGAGAGTGTCCACTAGTGAAAGTCTAATCCCTAGGCCTTGTTCCTAAATACTGCTGAGTTACTGCTGCTTGTTTACTGTTTTACTGCGTTACTACTGCTGCAATACTACCACCATCAACTACACGCCAGCAAGCTATTTTCTGGCACTGTTGCTACTGCTCATATATATTCATACCACCTGTATTTCACTATCTCTTCGCCGAACTAGTGCACCTATTAGGTGTGTTGGGGACACAAGAGACTTCTTGCTTTGTGGTTGCAGGGTTGCATGAGAGGGATATCTTTGACCTCTTCCTCCCTGAGTTCGATAAACCTTGGGTGATCCACTTAAGGGAAAACTTGCTGCTGTTCTACAAACCTCTGCTCTTGGAGGCCCAACACTGTCTACAGGAAAAGGAGGGGGAAGTAGACATCACCTGGGCATTTATGTTTTGCTGTACAAATACGGGCAAGCGAGATACCACTTTATCATATCTTTTTATGAGCATTGCAATCCTGCTGATAGATATGTTTCATGATGCTTATTATTAATTTGTTGGTATCTTTTTCATGATTGACATAACTATTAGATGACTTTATTTGCATTTATCTTATCATGAATTGCCTAAGTACTTGTCCATATAATGAGAATATTTACATCATATGAGCAAATGTGTTCATGAAAGTTCTTTTATCGCACTCAGTTATTAACTGAATTGCTTGAGGACAAGCAATAAGCTAAGCTTGGGGGAGTTGATACGTCCAAAACGTATCTACTTTCCCGAACACTTTTGCTATTGTTTTGCCTCTAATTTGTGTATTTTGGATACAACTAACACGGACTAACGATGTTTTCAGCAGAATTGCCCTGGTGTCTTATTTTTGTGCAGAAAATCAACTTTCAGGAAAATCCCCGGAAATAATTGCAATTGACCTATTTTCACAGAAGACCTACGGAGCCAGAAGACGAGACGGAGGGGGGCCACGAGGTGCGCACACCACATGGCGGCGCGATGGGCCCCTGGGCTGCGCCGCCATATGGGGACGCCGCCTCGGCCAGCCCCCGACGCTCCCCTCTGGACTACTTAAAGCCCTTGACCTAAAAACGCACGGGGGTTCGACCAATTTGCCATAAGACATCCAGAACTCCGCCGCCATCGAAAACTCTATTTCGGGATCAGAAACTCCGTTCTGGCACCCTGCCAGGACGGGGAATTGGAGGAGATCATCGCCATCATCGCCACCGACGCCTCTCCATCAACCATCCATGCTTCCCCCATCCATGTGTGAGTAATTCTCCCGCTGTAGGCTGAAGGGGATGGTAGGGATTGGATGAGATTGTTCATGTAATAGCCATAAAATTGTTAGGGCATGGTGCCTAGTATCCGTTATTGGTACTTTTATGATATTGTTGCAACTTGTTATGCTTAATGCTTGTCACTAGGGCCCGAGTTCCATGATTTCAGATCTGAACATATTATTGATTCATGATGATATTAATTGTTTTATGATCTTACCTGCAAGTTGTATACACATATTGTTGTCCGGAACCCGAGGCCCCAAAGTGACAGAAATTGGGACAACCGAGGGGAAGACTGTGATATGAGGATCACATGTGTTCACGGAATGTTAATGCTTTGCTCCGGTACTCTATTAAAAGGAGTACCTTAATTACCAGTAGTTTCCCTAGAGGCCCGGCTGCCACCGGCTTGTAGGACAAAAGATGTTGCGCAAGTTTCTCATTGCGAGCACGTACGACTATATACGGAAAACATGTCTATGATTATTTACTACTTGGATACTGCTTTATTATTATCTGCAAATGCTTTGTCTTGATTATTACACGAGTTATCTTATCCATGCAGCGCCCGTTCATCCATCTCTATGCCTACAGTATTTTAATCCTGCTGTTTACTATAATCACGACTGCTGTCTTTATTACACTGTTGCTTATATTTCACTACTGCTACTGCTATAAAACTGTTGCTACTGATAAACTATTGCGAGCAAGTCTGTTTCCAGGTGCAGCTGAATTGACAACTCCGCTGTTAAGGCTTACAAATATTCTTTGGCTCCCCTTGTGTCGAATCAATAAATTGGGTTTTACTTCCCTCGAAGACTGTTGCGATCCCCAATACGTGTGGGTCATCAGTTGCCAAGGCCAACCAAAAATTTCCCGGCTCTTTCCGTTCTTGCCAAGTCCATCTCGACCGGGGCGCTCTTGCAAAGAAGTCACTATTTAGAATGACAAGGCCTCTAAGGTTTTTGGGTCTACATACAACATCCCAATTCACCTTGCATTGGCCACCGAAAACCTTGTCGGCGCCCACCCATAAGAATGCCCTCTCAATTTTCTTCATGTTGTGCTTTGATTCGGAAGGAGCGACAAGGGTAGTCAAGTGCTAGATGGATTGGGAAGCGAGGATGGACATGACAAGGGTGGTGCGGCTCACCATCATAACAAATTTCCCATTCCAAGAAGGAATCTTCCCGACCGTTTTTGTCCCCAAGATGTTGGAAGTCCACTCTTCGGAGGACGCTCTTTCAACTAGAATGCCCTCTCAGAACTTAAATTATGGAGTAAGAAACTTGTGCATAGAATACAAAGTGACCATGGAAGTAAGGACTCAGGATCTTCACTCTACAAGTTCCATTTTCTCTATGTCTGTACGTATGCCACCTACAATCGAACTTTTTCTTGAAATTTTCACAGAGTAAGTATAAAGGTAGATTATAACATGCATGCTTTATTAAGAACTTTTTAGTTGGGTAGATTGAAATCAGGGGTTAAAATTAAGGTTCATGAGTGTCGCGCCCATATGCGTATTTTTGGCGCGTGTTTGAATACTCGTGAGCCCATTTCTCGCACCCAAGTTGAATAAATTGGCCCGTTTGCTTGGCCTGCTTGCATCTACTTTTTTTTGCATAGCATGAATTCTAAAGCGACCCAAAAGTTGACTCGGAAGGTACGCTCAATTCGAGCGTTTACGCGTGGGCAAGTGCTAGTGAGCGTGACATGACGCGATATTGCACGCTTTGGGAAGCGCGGGGGACGGGACGTATCGCCTTGGCTCCCCACTCCATTGCGCTCACCTCCCAAACCCCACTCTCTAACCCTAGGTGTTACCCTCCATGGTTGTCATCCTCCACCTCCACCGCCAAGACACAAGGAGAGCGGCCGAGGCCAAGTCCTTATGCTTCGTCATCATGCCCCATGAAGACTGTATAGAATCGGTACGGTAGGCCAAGCGCGAAGATCAGTAGTGAAGGACAAGCCTATCCTTGATGAGACCCCAAAGGACGGTATACCGACAATTGAAAAGAAGATGATCAACCGACTCCATCACACGTTTGCAAAGTGGGTAATTCCACAATTAGGCCAGCCTCTTTTGCCCAACCGACATTAGTCCAAAGCCAATTTTGGAACGCAATCCAAGCAAAAAACTCTTGGGCGCTGCCCATATCCTCAAAACCGAAGAGGCGGTAGGGGAAAAGGCTCCAAAGAACCAAGCCTTGTAAGTGGACTTAGAAAAATATTGGCCACTTTCGGTTAGGTTCCATGTGATCTCATCCGCAACCTCTTCATGAAGCGCAATACACGTAAGCTTGACCCAAACGGAGATGTATTGAGAATATGCTCCAAGGCGAATTCCGCATCCATGTTGATTCTAGAGATCCAACCGTTGTTATGCATAGCCTTCGTGACATTCAAATATTTCCTTGGGTAATATCAATGGTCTTGGCCCCGTAAAAAATGATGCCTTCTACCCCATTTCCCGAAGTAATAGTGATGGTGTCATAGAAGAGGTTCATGTTAGTGTCTTTATTTGGGTTGCCAAGGATAACCCAAATCTTCCCAGTTCTTTCCATTCTTGCCAAGGCCATCTCAATCGGAGTGCTCTTGCAGAGAAGTCACTATTTAGAACGCCAAGGCCCCCAAGGATTTTGGGTCTACATACAACATCCCAATTCAACTTGCATTGGCCACCGGAAACCTTGTCGGCGCCCGCCCATAAGAATGTCCTCTCAATTATCTTCATGTTTCCATGGAGCCGGAAGGAACCACCAGGGTGGTCAAGTTGGAGATGGATTGTGAAGGGAGGACGGACTTGACAAGGGCTATGCAGCCCGCCATCGTAACAAACTTCCCATTCCAAGTGGGGATCTTCCCGGTCGAGATGTTGGAAGTTCGCTCTCTAGATGCATCCAACCGAGAGGGGAAACCCAAGATACTTGATAGGGAAGGACGCTCTTTCAACCAGAATGCCCTCTCACATCTTAAATTATAAAGTATGAATTTTGTGCATAACACAAAAGGTGGCCAAGGAAGATTATAAGGAGCTGAATCTTCACTCTAGAAGTTCCATTTTCTCTATTTTCTTATGTAGGACACATACAATGGAACTTTTTTCTTTAAATTTTGCATTGAGTAAGTATAAAGGTAGATCGTAACATGAATGATTTATTAAGAATTTTCTAATTGGCCAGGTTGAAATTAGGTTTCATGAGTGTCGTGTCCATATTTTTTCCATTAAGGGAGCAAAACCGCCCTAGCCTCTGCATCAATTGATGCACACAACCATTTTAATGAAATATTCAAAGTATTCAAGGTTTTAATGAAATATTCAAAGTATTCAAGGTTCGAGAATGAAAAAATCAGAAAATACAGTCATGGATCTGATACAGTTGCGACATGAATCAACCAACGGAACAAAAAATGACACAAAATTAGGCTAGCCATACTCTATCCTATTATTGTGTCGTGTCCATATGAGTATGTTGGGGCGTGTTTGGATACTCGTGAGCCCATTTCTCACACCCGGGGAGAATAATTTGGCATGTTTGCTTGCCCTGCTTGCATCTTTTTTTGCATAACACGAATTTTAAAGAGGCCCAAAAGTTGGCTAGGAAGGCACGCTCAATTTGAGCGTTTACGTGTGACCTGGCGTTGGCGAGCACAACATGACGCAGTTTTGCATGCTTTGGGAAGCGCGGGAGACAAGACGCCTTCCTTGACTCCCTGCTCCACTACCCTTACCTCCCACACCCCACTCTCTCACCCCAGGCATTACCCTCCATGGTTGTCGTTCCTCCACCTCCACCGCTACCGCAGGGGGCCCAAAACTTAAGCAAGAACTCTAGACAGCTCGCAAGCTGGAGCAGCTGGCGGCAGGTTTGGGGCGCACGGGCCTTGAGGGGCCCAACCGGCCACCCCCTAGGGCGCAGTCGGCCACCTCCCTCCCTTGTCCATCTTTTAATCCCACATTGCCAAGGCATGAGACTCCACCCCTCCCCTTCCCCCTATATACAGTGAGGCATATGGAGATGGAAACACGCAGCTAGATTTAGGGTTTGGGAGAAAAGAGTGCCCCTTTGGGTGCCTCGTCTCCCCATCCCCTCTCTTGTTCTCTCTCCACCCGTGGCTCCTCGAAGATCTGCACCCGGAGGGAGTACTCCACCTAGTACGTGGGAGCGCTGATGGGATTCAGATCCAGAAGATCTTCTTCCGCAACCTTAACTGGATCTGAGGCCGGGAGCATTGTTGAGCACCGTATGTGTGTTAAACTACGAGGTATTGCACTTGCAGTACTTATGGTGGTACGAGAGGACTTCTACACAACCCCGAGGTCGGCGAAGAAGTATGACTACATCAACCGCATTCTAGCGGAACGTTAACCGCTTTCGGTCTACAATATTACGTCACCGAAACTAGCTCCGTTAATTCATTACTCCTTGATAGATCTATTTTGCAACTTCGGCGAGCCACTGGAGTTAAATGCCCTCATTTAGGGTAGAATTAATTGAGCTCGTCGTACTACATAGAATCTAGATTGAAGGTACATTGAACTGTATTTAACTCATTCATCCTCGGCACCGGCGATACATGCATGTCCCATTATTGCACATCCCAAATAGGGAAATGCACTAATTTTGCCTGATCTAACTTCTGCTACTTCTGATTCATGCATATGTTGTGAATTGCTTGATCATGTTGTCCCATTTTTTGCTTGATCATGACTATCATTGCAACTAGGTAGTTATACATTGTCATCTTGTTGTGCACTAGCATTTCTGTTGTTGTGCATTGCCATTGTTCTGTTCTTGTGCATTGATCATGTCTTGCATTCCCCATTGTTCTGTTGTTCTACATTGCCATTGTTTTGTTCTTGTGCATGGATCATGTCTTGCATTGCTCATTATTCTGTTGTTGTGTGTTGACATTGTTATGTTCTTGCACACTGATCATGTCTTGCATGTGTTGCTATTGTTCTTAGCTTTGTATGCGTCCTGGCAAGGTCGTGAAGCTGCAGTGTGACAGGGTGGGGAGAGGATGGTTTCCTGCACTGGGGCACGAGCACTAACTCGCCTTGAACCGGTAGACGAGGACGCTGAAGCCACAGGTGCCAGGTAGGATACATGTGGCGGCATTGGCCCCGCACACCCATGGCCGCTCCCCCAAGATCGGACACCTCCCCAAGGCCCTGATTCTGCGTCGTTGCTACGTGTAGCTAGACATCGACGACATTCATACTTGTCCATACCACAAGAGCTCCAGCAAGGCATGGTTCAAGATCTTGCTACCCCGCAGTGTCGCTCTGTCAGTTTGCCACTTCTGTGAGAAGTGAGTTCATGTGACCTATCATGGTGGTTTGATGGTGTTTGGGAGGAAGGAAGGGATGGTATGATCTCCATTACAAATACACGATGGAGTTAAAGATCCAACCATTCATCCTGAAGATGACCATCTACAAGTTGAACAGCTCCACCGCCGGGATGTACACCTGCCTTGACCACGGCTAGGCAGCAGCCACCCATGTTTCATGTATGTGTTTGTCTAGATGTTGTCTATATTTAGTAGTAGTTAAGTATGGTGAACTCATGGGGCTAAGGCTACTATGTTGGCTTTTGATCAAGGGTTCAATCATGATGTTCTAGTGGCTTGTATGCCTTTGGTACATGTTAGCTTTTCATCACGGGTTCAGCCCCTGATGATTGATGTTCTGGAACATGTTAGTTTTTCATCAAGCATGTTGTTGTAAATCTCTGATTGTTAGACAGGTCTGAACCTGATTAGTAAATACGCTCTTATTAGTCTTAGACTCTTAGTGCTTATTGTTATGTGTGTTCCGTGTGCTTCTCTAACGGCTTCGTTGGTGGTGGTAAGATCACCATATTCAAAACAAGATAACTATATCCTAGGTTTGCGCTTAAGCAAACCTTAGTTTCCCTCTAAAACCGAGTTTGTGCACTAATGCGGGGAAACAAATGTTGGGCTGGAGTGCAGCAAAATGTTTTGTTAGAACCAATCGTAGGGGGGAAATAGGTTCAGCTTGTATTTTTCCTCGTGCATCATTGATCGTCGGGCCAAAATTAGAAACATTAAAAAATTATACGAGTATCCAAACAAAGACGTTCTTTATATTTTTGGCGTATCCCTGAAAGCAAGACATGCCAGGACATGGACACAACTCACATAAGCGGCCAAGATACACACAAGGCTTTGGCCGCGCGCGTGGTTGTGCGACGGGGATAGTCCACTAGCGGCCACTCGCGTGCATGTGCATCGGTGGATCTATGGATGGACAGGAAGGTGAAGGGAATCGTACGCCCTCTCGCCTTTTCACCTTTGCATAATTTCGTAGATCGACTTGCTCTTTACGTGTTTGATCTCGCCTATCTTTTCTGCAGAAAAACAAAGAGCAGGGAGGGATTTGGCAGTTGGAAAGATCGATCAGGTATTGGTTTCATGAAACGAAAGATCGATAGGGGATTATTAGAAGCCACATCAGAATTCACCTGCCGGGAGATTCAAGCACAGAAGCACGCATGGTTGCATGGATGCTGGCTGTCTCCCAGCAGTGTCATGCTGAATTACTGACGTAAGATGATCGTTCTACAAGGGAAAAAAACGGTTGTTGATTCCCAGGAATTGTTTGCTCGAGAAAATGATTCGGAGAATCGCTGCGATGCCGTGATTACAAAAATCACGAATCATTGCTGGGAATCAAACAACTTGCAGAAAGGGTGTTGATGCTAGCAAGTAGCAACGTGGTTAAATTGGTGCGGACAGGGGATTTGGCAGTTGGAAAGATCGGGGATTAGTCTCGACGTGAAAGGAAAGATCGATCGCGGGATGATCATAAGCCATCCGAATTCACCTGCCAGGAGATTCAAGCACGCATGGATGCTGGTTTTTTTCGAAATGGGGTAATTCCCCGGCTTCTGCATCATGATGATGCACACGGCCTTTTATTAAAGAAACCAAATCCAAAATACGTTTTTACAACTCACTCAACATCCAGCATCAAGGATTGATACAAAAATCAACCATCGAAAAAGTAACAAAATATGGCTACGGCTCAAACTATCCTTCTAGTATGCCGCCAACCAGCCTGGCACAAGATATCCTGAGCGACCATCAGGAGTCGTGTGCATCCAGAAACCATAGCATCCCGCTGTCCCTCCGGAGAAAGCAGAGCCCAAAGCTGGACCCAATGGGAAACCATATGAATAACCTGCAAGAAATGAAAAGAGGGTTTTTTGTTAAAAATAATGTCATTCCTGCTCCTCCAAATAGCCCAACATAAAGCAGAAACCCCAATCCGGATATACGCTTTAGATTGTCTATCTACTCCATTTAACCAGTTACCAAACATATTGGTAATATTGGTGGGAGGTAGAAGAGCATAGGTAAAGTTAATTGTACGCCAAAGTAGTTTAGCTAAAGGGCATTCAATAAAAAGGTGTTGGATGGTCTCCTGTTCCCCACAGAAAACACATTTTGTACACCCATTCCAATGACGTTTAGCTAGGTTGTCCTTGGTTAACAACACCTTGTTACTCAAGAACCACATAAAAATCTTAATCTTCAATGGAATTTTAACCTTCCATAGATATTTTTTGAGAAAGGGGGTATGATGCTGGTGTCTCTGTGAGCTACAACTACTCTCTCCTCTCTAGATCCACGGCAGGAACAAGGAATCACAGGAATTTAGCTCAATTGCTCCATAATTACCACCCAACCTCCCCCGAGCAAATCCTCCGGCACCGCCGGTTAACATATCAAATACAACGCATAAGTTTTCCTCTTACTCACGCAACACTTATAATAGGCGAGGCGATGACGGGACCAAGTCCTAGCGGACCCACTCATCTCTAGTGTAGGGAGACGTGGGCCGCCCTCCTCTTCTGGGCCGTCTTCCGCTTGGCCTTGGTGTGCTTCGTTGGTTGCTGTCAGCCTCGACGCCTGCCTGGTCGCTGACAATCCCCCGCTGTTGAGAACCTACTTGTCCCCAAGCAGGTGCTGCAGGAAAATGCTGCTGTAGCGAGTCACGATCCTCCCAAGTTGCCTGTGTTGCCGGCATCCACTCCATTGTACCAGGACTTGAGCTACTGTCCGGTGCCCAACTTGCCTCGCACGCTACTGGAGAATACTAACGGGAAATCGGAACAGATCATCAGGAGAGGGAAGCTGAGGTAGTACCTGATGCGGCGGCCCAATGCAAGGTTTCAACTGAGATACACGGAACACTGGGTGAACACGGCTCGATTCAGGTAACTTCAGCTTGTAAGCGACCTGACCAATGCGTTCCATGATCTGGTAAGGCCCGAAGAATTTGAAGGCGAGCTTATGATTCGCTCGACGAGCCACAAAAGGTTGGATATATGGTTGCAGTTTAAGGAACACCTCCTCACCCACAGCAAATTCCCTTTCTGTCCGATGCTTATCAGCCTGTGCCTTCATACGCTGCTGCATTCTCAACAAGTGCTGACGCACGGAGTCCAAAATGACAACACGCTCCTGTAACCAATCATCCGTGTCTCCAGATGCAATTGAATCGGTAGCAGTGATTCCAAAATAGCGGGGCTGGCGACCGTACAACAACTCGAAAGGAGATTTACCTAAGGAAGCATGCCAATTCGTGTTGTACCAGAACTCGCAGAGGGAAATCCATTTGGCCCAATGTTGCGGGTGTGCACTGATGAAACACCGGAGGTAGCATTCCACAGACTGATTGACTCTTTCCGTTTGTTCGTCTGTCTCTGGGTGATTAGCGGTGCTCATTTTCAAGTTGTTCCAGTCGCCTTGAATACAGACTGCCAGAAATGGCTGGTGAAGACTGGATCGCGGTCCGAAACGAGGTTCTGTGGCATACCATGAAGTCGATACACATTGTCTACAAACACTTCCGCTATCTTGCTAGCATTGTAGGGGTGTTGCACTGGAATGAAGTGAGCATACTTCGTAAGCTTATCGACAACCACCAAGAGACAATTGTACTGTCTGGACGGAGGCAGCCCTTCAATGAAATCCATCGTAGCAGTTTCCCAGGGAGCTGACGGAATTGGTAATGGTTAAAGGAGTCCGGCTGGCGGTATGCGTTCTGGCTTAGCCTGTTGACATGTACGGCAAGAGCGCACGTATTCACGAGTCATATGCTTCATTGTGGGCCATTTGAACAAAGCGATCAAGCAGCGATAGGTTACAGGTTACAGGAAATCCAGAATGCCCCCCTTGCGGACTGTCATGGAAAGCCGAGATAATGCGAGTCTGCAGCTGCTCGTCATTGCCAAGCCAAATCCTGCCTTGATATCGGAGAATGCCATGGTCGAGGGTATAGTTCTCATCTGCTAACGGCGCCACTGCTAGCTTCTTCAAGAGATTCTGAGCATGAGTATCCTCTTCATAGCTGGCCTGGACTGCTGCAAGCCAGGTGAGCTGCACAGTAGTAACTGTCATTAGCTGTGAGCTATCTGGTGGTTTCCTTGACAAAGCATCCGCTCCACCATTGAGGATCCCTTTTTATATAGAATTTTGTATTCAAGGCCCATCAGCTTGGTGAGGACTTTTTGTTGCCATTCTGTATGCAGCCGTTGATCTGTAAGGTGAGACAAACTCTTATGGTCAGTCCTGATGATGAATTCACCAACCTGGAGATATGGGCGCCACTGCTGCACTGCCAGAAGGATGGCCAAGTATTCCTTTTCGTACACTGACATAAGCAAGAGGGTGACCGGACTGTGATAGAACTGCCCCAATCCCCACATCACAGGCATCCGTTTCGATGACAAATTGTTCAGTGAAGCTAGGAAGAGCCAAGACTGGTGCAGTGATCAGTGCACGCTTGAGGGTTTGGAAAGCTATTTCTGTATCACCTGTCCAAAGGAAATGAACACCTTTCCGCAGCAAGTGTGTCAGTGGCTGACTGATAATTGCATAGTGTTTGATGAATTTCCTGTAATAACCCGTGAGCCCCAGGAATCCCCGCAATTCCTTCAAGTTTTGGGGAACTGGCCAGGACTCCACTGACTGAATTTTGGCAGGGTCGGTCGCCACTCCAGATGCCGAGATCACATGCCCTAAGTAATGTACTTATTCCTGTGCAAAGGCACACTTTGACAACTTCACCTGCCACTGGTCTCGCTGGAGAATCTGCAGAACAGTCCCCAAGTGTTGCAGATGGTCAGAGTAGTTCTTGCTGTATATTAAGATATCATCAAAGAAAACTAGGGCGAATTTGCGTAGCACTGGCGCCAGAGTTGCATTCATGGCATGTTGAAAGGTTGCTGGCGCACCAGTCAAGTCAAACGCCATCACTCGAAACTCATAGTGACCATTGTGAGTCTGAAATGCTGTTTTGTGTTCTTCACCAGGAGCGAGACGAATTTGGTGGTATCCAGCTTTCAAATCAAGCTTGGAGAACCAGCGAGATCCAGCGAGCTCGTCGAGTAACTCATCAATCACTGGCAATGGGTACTTCCCTTTGACTATCAAGGCATTGAGGTGTCGGTAATCAACGACCAAACCCCATGTTTTATCCCCTTTCTTAACCAAAATAACTGGACATCCAAAGGGACTATTGCTCAGCTGAATCACACCCTGATCAAGTAGCTCCTTAACTTGCTTCTCTATTTCTGTTTTTAAATCTGGTGCTACCCGGTATGGGCGCATAGAGATTGGCCCAGCGCCTGGTATCAAGGGAATATGGTGGTCATACTGTCGCCTAGGCGGCAAGCCTTCAGGTGTGGCAAACACTGAACTGAACTTCTAGCACTGCCTATACCTCTGGTGGAATAATGGCAGGCTCAGTTCTAGGAGCTTCGTGGATTAAATTCAACTCCATTAATGCATGTGTACACAGATGATCTCCTTCACCTTGCAAAACAGTCAGTTGTCCGTCTTTTGGAACAGCGATCCAGCCTTGATTCCAATGAGTGAACATGGGGCTATACTTTCCCAACCAGTCCAGGCCAATGATACCATCGTAACTGCCCAATTCCAAGATCTTGAAATCATCCTGGAAATCAGTTCCTTGAGCTGTCCAAGTGAGTGCTGGAAAATACTCAGAACACGGCAATACCGCTCCACCAGCTACCTTGACCTTCAATGTGCGAGGAAGTGGCATTTTCCCAGACATACCTTCTGCCCTCTGTCTGTCGATGAAGCAGGAGGAACTGCCAGAAACGACAAGGAATAAGAGGAATTTCCCTTGGATTTCGACCTTGAGCAGCATTGGCTTAGGGACTGACACTGACGTGTCGAGGGCTGCTGCTGACAACATCGTCAGATGTGGATCCTGTTCAAATTCTTCTGTACTAGCGTCCTCTAATTCTTCCTGGTTACTGGACTACATGTATTCAACCATTTCCTGAACGATGTGGAGCTCCACTGGATTTTTACATTGGTGGTCTCGGTGGTACTTCTCTCCACAAGTGAAGCACAAATTCTTCGATCTACGATAGGCTCGGAGACTCTGCCATTTGTTCTCAGTAGCTGACTGTTGGTGCTCAGCATTTTTCTTCGCCTCGACCTTCGGTGAAACCTAACGAGCTAGTGGTGGAGGTGGTGCTTGCGAACTGGCGGGTGAATAGACTGTCCTTTTGGGTGGAATGGATGGTGGAGCACCAGGTACAGCAGGTCCACATTCCTCGCCAAGTTCCTCATACAGAAATGCCAGAGAATAGGTCGTGTCGAGGTCGCGCAGTTGCTGAATGGCAACAAGAATGCGAACACCGGGTTGCAGGCCATCGATGAACTTGGTAGTGTAGTGCACCGGATCCGGATTCAGCTCATAAGCGATGATCTGATCCATAAGTGCTGAGAACCGAGATACATAATCCTCCACTGTGGTAATCTGCCCAATATGAATCAGCCTCCTGAAGAGAATAGCATGTTGATTACGAAAAAATCGTGCTAGTACTGCAGCTACAAATTCTGTCCAAACTATCTGGCGATGTTGATGCAGATAAGACTCTAGCCAAGTTGCTTCTGCCCCGACGAACTGATCAGATGCTGAAGAGACCCAGAGCGTCGTTGGTGTTTGCCACCGCTGGAAGTAATCCTCACAGCGCCGTTGCCATAATTTGGGGTTGGACCCGTCAAATTGCGGCAAATCAACACGCGGAGTATGTTGCAAGTCAGTAGTCTGAGGTTGGTTGTAACGGAGCAATGAAAATCTAGGAAGGGAGTGGTCAGATCGCATACCTCCTTCCGGAGGAGGTATGTGGGTAGCACATACCGTCCCCCGGTTATCGATCGTCCTGCGGTGCCTATCCGGGCCGGCGGTGCCTCCTCCAGGCTCAAGGTGATGCAGAGCGGAGGAATCACGCGCCCGTGCGGTAGAATTGGTGCGGGAGATGCCGCTGATTGCAGCCGCTAGCTGAGCGATCTCGGAGCTGAGGGTAGCGCGGACTGCATCAAGCTCCTCACCGAGATGGGCCTTGACGACCGCCAGATCTGAGGATAGCGTGGCCATACCAGCGTCGATGGTCTTGAGCTGGGCACGGGTGTCGATGATGAAGGGTTGAAACGCGTCGAGAACCTCCTTCTTGTAGTGGACGAAGCGGCGCTCGTACTCCTCGGTGGTGTCGGCCTTCAAGAGCTCATAGAGAGCCCACGACTCTGGCGAGATCTCATCCATCACCTCCGATCGGCGGCGAATGGAGAAACGAGTGGCGTGGGTATGGGTGGGAAACTCCAGATCTAGGACTAGGGAAAAATTTCTAACCAGGCTCTGAATAACAATTGTGAGCTACAACTACTCTCTCCTCTCTAGATCCACGGCAGGAACAAGGAATCACAGGAATTTAGCTCAATTGCTCGATAATTACCACCCAACCTCCCCCGAGCAAATCCTCCGGCACCGCCGGTTAACATATCAAATACAACGCATAATTTTTCCTCTTACTCACGCAACACTTATAATAGGCGAGACGATGACGGGACCAAGTCCTAGCGGACCCACTCATCTCCAGTGTAGCGAGTCGTGGGCCGACCTTCTCTTCTGCACTGGTGGAAAAAGGGCCTTTGGTCGCGGTTCGCAACTGCCATTAGTCGCGGTTGCGCAACCGCGACCAAATGGGCGCGACTAAAGGCCCCCCCTTTAGTCGAGGTTGCTTAAGAACCGCGACTAAAGGCCCGTCCACGTGGGCGCCAGGCGGCCGTCGGGGCGGAGGACCTTTAGTCGCGGTTCTTCTGGCCAACCGCGACTAAAGGCCGCCGCAGGTTTAGGGTTTTAGCCCCCCCCCTAAACCTGCCCCCCCTAAACCTGTTTTCTATTTAGTTTGTATTGTTTTATTTCTTTTGTGCTTTTTTTAAATTTTGAAGGAGTTTCACATATTCTACGGTACTACATACATGCATATGAATGTACAATTTCAAACAAATTTGAAATTAGAACCAAAAGGAATTCAAGAGGAATATACAATATATATTCAATATCATCGGATGACCATATACAATTTTGAACAAGTTTCCATACATAATTTAATGCATATAAAGTTCTACGTCCTCGTAATGGTGTTCTCCTTTAGGATGGAGGACTTCCCTCCTGAACCATCCAGCTAGTTCCTCTTGAAGTGGTCGGAAGCGAGCTTCTGGACTAAGCATCATCCGGAGGTTATTCCTCTGAGCATTGGTATCACTCGGAACCCGCTCAGAGGTGTATCTCCGGATCATCTCTGAACATAGTATCCACATAGATTGGTCCCCGGTGGCTGAATATCGCCACCATTCTTAGCCTTTGACCTTTTGAATTCTAGCTCTTTTTGAAATCACCGAGCCTTTTGATGCTGAGAACCGTCTCCAAACCCTACGAGGCAAAGAAAATTAAATGAACAAGAGAGTTATTAGTTACTTGAAGCTTAGGAAATGAACGAAATAGGCCGATCGATATAGAGCGCAAATGAATGAAAATAATTACTTCTGCAGCATTCTTCTCATGCCGCCCCAAAGATTTGAATCCAGAGTCAGAGAGTCATGGACGAGACATTCTGAGGTGTCAACTTTAATTACTAGCAGAATCCAGTGGAACCTGCGGACACGATACATGCACAGTACGTCATGCATAACTCATCGATTAGCCGGCCACATACCATGCATGGAGTAAACAAAAGAGAATGTGCTCAAGACAGAAACACTCACCCAAAATGGTAAGGAAATAGAATATCACGTTTGAGTTCCTGCTTTGTAAGAAACTGCCACAGGTCTGCCTCCACGTCGGCGGGGTGATGCTCTAACACATATCCATTAACGATGTGTGGGTCAATGAACCCAACATCATGGATGTTCCTTACTCTGCATTCCTTAATCTTCATTCTGCATGTATAATAGCGGACACTACAATATAGTTAGGACATATATATAGTGCAGGCAATATGAACGAGATGGGGTAGAAATAAATCACTTACAGAACGTAGCAACTGATGATAGATTTGTCGAGCTCGCGCAGATTGAAAAGCTGGAACAATTCACTCAGATGAATTTGTACATAGTAATGTTTGAAGTGATGCTCATATCTAACTTCCGCATAAATATATTCTTTGGCGTTTTTATTTTTTATGTAACCCTTGTACCATTTCAGCAGACCTTTCATTTGTGGAGGTAGATCCTCTTCCTGCGCAGGCTCGACGAGAGGCCCATTCTTCACATATGTAATTACTACCTCCTTCACTGGCGCCTCATCAAGGCCTAACAGTTCACGAAGAGTAATACCTAAGTTGGCCGCTTGTTCTCTGGCACTCGTTACAGTCAATCCCTGTGCTGCCGCAGCTTCTATGATATCGGGGGCATCCGGACCGGCGGGTTTCACTATAAGCGGGGCAATCGATTGTTTACTTTGTTCCCCGAGCTGGGCAACTCGTTTCCCGCTTTTTTTACTTTCTAATTCCGTTTTCTCGGCCTCCTCCCGCTCTCTCTTCTCCTTCAACATGAGTGCCTGCTTACGAAGTTCATGTGCATAGTCGTCAGACAGATACTTCGCGGCTTGGGACGGTTCGTTCAAAAATGACTTAGCCCACTTCTTTTGCTTATCAGAAAATACTGGCTTGGGCTCGGGCTCTCTTTTCTTCTTGCAGTCCGCCTTCCATTTCTCATAATCAGCAGTCGCGGCCGCGTCGACTTCCTCGGTAGTACGTTCCCAAGGCCTCGTGGGGAGAGGCTTCAGTGATGGCTCCGTTGCCTTTGTTATCTTAGGTACATAAGGGTCCGGGTTAATAATCCAGGACTGCTTCTGCTTCTTCGCCGAAGGTGGATTGGGGGGCGGCGTCTGCTTACCCGCCCGGGGCGGACTAGGGGGCGGCGGCTGCTTACCCACCGGAGGTGAATTGGGGGGCGGCGTCGGCTGACGTGAAGGAGGTGTAGGTGAAGCACCACCACCACCGCCACCACCACCACCACCGTAGGGGGGTGGACTTGTTGGCGCCTCGCCTGGAAACTTGATAAACTTCTTTTGCCATAGAATGAAATGGCGCTTGACATCTCCAAGTCTTCTCGCCCCTTCAGGTGTAGCAATAACAATGTCCAGGTCCTCAAACCCTTGGACTATGTCCTCCACCGTGACACGAGCATAGCCATCTTGAATGGGGTTGTTGTGGTGGAGTGCTCCAGGTAAACATGGTAAAGCACTGCCGATGGCTACCTTCATGGACATGTTCCCGATAGGATAATACAGATTACATTCTTTCATCTCCTTTATATCGTCCACGGGGTAGCGAGGAGGCTCCGGTGCAGTAATTTCGACCGCCAGAGGCTCCGGTGCAGTAATTTCGATCGTCGGTGCATGTGCACCAGCCGGTGGGGCCTCCGTGGAAGCCACGCTGCTTCTCCGCTGCTGGCTTCCGAGATCCGCTGGATGATCTTCATGCTGCGCCCGAGCTGCATCTCTTTCGGCTACTAGTACACTCACGGTTTTCTTCATCACATCCATTTCCGATGCCAACCGCGCCACAACATCTGCTTCCCGATCCATCTTTCTCTTACGGCTTCTGTAACCGTACGGGTCATCGTTCTGGGGGAACCCTATTTTCCACGGAATGTGCCCCATGCCTCGTACACGTCCTCCGTGTTCAGGATTCCCGAGGGCTGATGCGTGTGGTTGGCACGTCCGTTGGGAACCCCAAGAGGAAGGTGTGATGCGCACAACGGCAAGTTTCCCTCAGTAAGAAACCAAGGTTTAATCGGACCAGTAGGAGTCAAGAAGCACGTTGAAGGTTGATGGCGGCGAGATGTAGTGCGGCGCAACACCAGTGATTCCGGCGCCAACGTGGAACCTGCACAACACAACCAAAGTACTTTGCCCCAACGAAACAGTGAGGTTGTCAATCTCACCGGCTTGCTGTAACAAAGAGTTAACCGTATTGTGTGGAAGATGATTGTTTGCAGAAAACAGTAGAAACGATGTGCAGTAGATTGTATTTCAGTAAAGAGAATTGGACCGGGGTCCACAGTTCACTAGAGGTGTCTCTCCCATAAGACGAACAGCATGTTGGGTGAACAAATTACAGTTGGGCAATTGACAAATAAAGAGAGCATGACCATGCACATACATATCATGATGAGTATAGTGAGATTTAATTGGGCATTACGACAAAGTACATAGACCGTCATCCAACTGCATCTATGCCTAAAAAGTCCACCTTCAGGTTATCATCCGAACCCCCTCCAGTATTAAGTTGCTAACAACAGACAATTGCATTAAGTATTGCGCGTAATGTAACTAGTGACTACATCCTTGAACATAGCACTAATGTTTTATCCCTAGTGGCAACAGCACATCCGTAACCTTAGTGGTTCTTGTCACTCCTCCAGATTCACGGAGACATGAACCCACTATCGAGCATAAATACTCCCTCTTGGAGTTACTAGCATCAACTTGGCCAGAGCATCTACTAATAACGGAGAGCATGCAAGATCATAAACAACACATAGATATAACTTTGATAATCAACATAACAAGTATTCTCTATTCATCGGATCCCAACAAACGCAACATATAGAATTACAGATAGATGATCTTGATCATGTTAGGCAGCTCACAAGATCCGACAATGATAGCACAATGGGGAGAAGACAACCATCTAGCTACTGCTATGGACCCATAGTCCAGGGGTAGACTACTCACACATCACACCGGAGGCGACCATGGCGGCGTAGAGTCCTCCGGGAGATGATTCCCCTCTCCGGCAGGGTGCCGGAGGCGATCTCCTGGATCCCCGAGATGGGATCGGTGTTGGCGGCGTCTCCGGAAGGTTTTCCGTATCGTGGCTCTCGGTACTGGGGGTTTCGTCACGGAGACTTTTTATAGGCGGAAGGGCAGGTCAAGAGGCGGCACGGGGGCCCCACACCACAGGGCCGCGCGGCCAAGGGGGGGGCCGCGCCGCCCTATGGTGTGGCCCCTCCGTGGCCCCTCTTCGTCTCTCCTTCGGACTTCTGGAAGCTTCGTGAGAAAATAGGCCCCTGGGCTTTGATTTCGTCCAATTCCGAGAATATTTCCTTACTAGGATTTCTGAAACCAAAAACAGCAGAAAACAGCAACTGGCACTTCGGCATCTTGTTAATAGGTTAGTTCCAGAAAATGCACGAATATGATATAAAGTGTGCATAAAACATGTAGATAACATCAATAATGTGGCATGGAACATAAGAAATTATCGATACGTCGGAGACGTATCAGCATCCCCAAGCTTAGTTCTGCTCGTCCCGAGCAGGTGAAACGATAACACAGATAATTTCTGGAGTGACATGCCATCATAATCTTGATCATACTATTTGTAAAGCATATGTAGTGAATGCAGCGATCGAAACAATGTATATGACATGAGTAAACAAGTGAATCATATAGCAAAGACTTTTCATGAATAGCACTTCAAGACAAGCATCAATAAGTCTTGCATAAGAGTTAACTCATAAAGCAATAATTCAAAGTAGAGATATTGAAGCAACACAAAAGAAGATTAAGTTTCAGCGGTTGCTTTCAACTTGTAACATGTATATCTCATGGATATTGTCAACATAGAGTAATATAATAGATGCAATAAGCAAATATGTAGGAATCAATGCACAGTTCACACAAGTGTTTGCTTCTTGAGGTGGAGAGAAATAGGTGAACTGACTCAACATTGAAAGTAAAAGAATAGTCCTCCATAGAGGAAAAGCATCGATTGCTATATTTGTGCTAGAGCTTTGATTTTGAAAACATCAACGGTAGTAATAAAGCATATGCATCATGTAAATTATATCTTATAAGTTGCAAGCCTCATGCATAGTGTACTAATAGTGCCCGCACCTTGTCCTAATTAGCTTGGACTACCGGATCATCACAATGCATTGTTTTTACCAAGTGTCACAAAGGGGTACCTCTATGCCGCTTTGTACAAAGGTCTAAGGAGAAAGCTCGCATTGGATTTCTCGCTATTGATTATTCTTCAACTTAGACATCCATACCGGGACAACATAGACAACAGATAATGGACTCCTCTTTTATGCATAAGCATATACCAACAATTAATAATTTTCTCATTTGAGATTTGAGGATTGTTGTCCAAAACTGAAACTTCCACCATGGAGCATGGCTTCAGTTAGCGGCCCAATGTTCTTCTCTAACATATGCATGCTTAACCATATGGTGGTAGATCTCTCTTACTTCAGACAAGACGGACATGCATAGCAACTCACATGAAATTCAACAATGAAAAGTTGATGGCGTCCCCAGTGAACATGGTTATCGCACAACAAGCAACTTAATAAGAGATAAAGTGCATAATTACATATTCAATACCACAATAGTTTTTAAGCTATTTGTCCCATGAGCTATATATTGCAAAGGTGAATGATGGAATTTTAAAGGTAGCACTCAAGCAATTTACTTTGGAATGGCGGAAAATACCATGTAGTAGGTAGGTATGGTGGACACAAATGGCATAGTGGTTGGCTCAAGTATTTGGATGCATGAGAAGTATTCCCTCTCGATACAAGGTTTAGGCTAGCAAGGCTTATTTGAAACAAACACAAGGATGAACCGGTGCAGCAAAACTCACATAAAAGACATATTGAAAACATTATAAGACTCTACACCGTCTTCCTTGTTGTTCAAACTCAAAACTAGAAATTATCTAGACCTTAGAGAAACCAAATATGCAAACCAAATTTTAGCATGCTCTATGTATTTCTTCATTAATGGGTGCAAAGCATATGATGCAAGAGCTTAATCATGAGCACAACAATTGCCAAGTATCACATTACCCAAGACATTTATAGCAATTACTACATGTATCATTTTCCAATTCCAACCATATAACAATTTAACGAAGGAGAAACTTCGCCATGAATACTATGAGTAGAAACCAAGGACATACTTGTCCATATGCTACAGCGGAGCGTGTCTCTCTCCCATAAAGTGAATGCTAGGATCCATTTTATTCAAACAAAACAAAAACAAAAACAAACCGACGCTCCAAGAAAAAGCACATAAGATGTGATGGAATAAAAATATAGTTTCAGGGGAGGAACCTGATAATGTTGTCGATGAAGAAGGGGATGCCTTGGGCATCCCCAAGCTTAGACGCTTGAGTCTTCTTGATATATGCAGGGGTGAACCACCAGGTGCATCCCCAAGCTTAGAGCTTTCACTCTCCTTGATCATGTTGCATCATACTCCTCTCTTGATCCTTGAAAACTTCCTCCACACCAAACTCGAAACAACTCATTAGAGGGTTAGTTGCAAAATATAAATTGACATATTCAGAGGTGACACAATCATTCTTAACACTTCTGGACATTGCAGAATGCTACTGGACATTAATGGATCAAAGAAATTCATCCAACATAGCGAAAGAGGCAATGCGAAATAAAAGGCAGAATCTGTCAAAACAGAACAGTTCGTATTGACGAATTTTAAAATGGCACCAGACTTGCTCAAATGAAAATGCTCAAATTGAATGAAAGTTGCGTACATATCTGAGGATCATGCACGTAAATTGGCTTAATTTTCTGAGCTACCTACAGGGAGGTGGACTCAGATTCGTGACAGCAAAGAAATCTGGAACTGTGCAGTAATCCAAATCTAGTACTTACTTTTCTATCAACGGCTTAACTTGGCACAACAAAACACAAAACTAAGATAAGGAGAGGTTGCTACAGTAGTAAACAACTTCCAAGACACAAAATAAAAACAAAGTACTGTAGGTAAAAACATGGGTTGTCTCCCATAAGCGCTTTTCTTTAACGCCTTTCAGCTAGGCGCAGAAAGTGTGTATCAAGTATTATCAAGAGACGAAGTGTCAACATCATAATTTGTTCTCATAATGGAATCAAAAGGTACCTTCATTCTCTTTCTAGGGAAGTGTTCCATACCTTTCTTGAGAGGAAATTGATATTTTATATTACCTTCCTTCATATCAATAACAGCACCAACAGTTCGAAGAAAAGGTCTTCCCAATATAATGGGACAAGATGCGTTGCATTCAATATCCAAGACAACAAAATCAACGGGAACAAGATTATTGTTAACGGTAATGCGAACATTATCAACTTTACCCAAAGGTTTCTTTGTAGAATGATCAGCAAGATTAACATCCAAATAACAATTTTTCAGCGGTGGCAAGTCAAGCATATTATAAATTTTCTTAGGCATAACAGAAATACTTGCACCAAGATCACATAAAGCATTACAATCAAAATCTTTAACCTTCATCTTAATGATGGGCTCCCAACCATCCTCTATCTTTTTAGGAATAGAGGCTTCGCGCTCTAGTTTCTCTTCTCTAGCTTTTATAAGAGCATTTGTAATATGATGTGTAAAAGCCAAATTTATAGCACTAGCATTAGGACTTTTAGCAAGTTTTTGCAAGAACTTTATAACTTCAGAGATGTGGCAATCATCAAAATTCAAACCATTATAATCTAAAGCAATGGGATCATCATCCCCAATGTTGGAAAAAATTTCAGCAGCTTTATCAAAGGCAGTTTCAGCAGTTTTAGCAGTTTCAGGCAGTTTTTCGCGCTTTGTATTAGAAGTGGAAACATTGCTAACACCAATTCTTTTATTAGTATGAGTAGGAGATGCAGCAACATGTGTAGCATTAGCATTACTAGTGGTGGTAATAGTCCAAACTTTAGCTATATTCTTTTCTTTAGCTAGTTTTTCATTTTCTTCTCTATCCCACCTAGCACGCAGTTCAGCCATTAATCTTATATTCTCATTAATTCTAACTTGAATGGCATTTGCTGTAGTAGTAATTTTATCATCTAAATCCTCAGGTTTAGCAGCCATTTTATTAATTAAAGAAGATTGTGATGCAGACATATATGAGATTCGGGTTTCAGCACTAGCAAGTTTAGTTTGCAACCCCGAGATCTCCCTATTCAGATTTTCAAGTTGATTCCCTATATTCTTCAACAAGGTAGATTGCTCATTCATAGTTTTAGTAAACAATTTATTTTGCTCATATTGTGATTGCATAAAGCTCTTGGTGGATCTTTCAATTTCTAGCATCTTTTCTTCATTAGATGAAGCATATCTACCATAAAAATTACCATTAGCAGGGTATGGCCTAGAATCATTGTGATTGTTATTTTTAATGAAATTCACATCAACATATTCTTTTTGAGCAACTAATGACGCTAGCGGAACATTATTAGAATTAACATTAGGCCTACCATTCACAAGCATAGACATAATAGCATCAATCTTATCACTCAAGGAAGAGGTTTCTTCGACAGAATTTACCTTCTTACCTTGTGGAGCTCTTTCCGTGTGCCATTCAGAGTAATTGATCATCATATTATCAAGAAGCTTTGTTGCTTCACCAAGAGTGATGGACATAAAGGTACCTCCAGCAGCTGAATCCAATAAATTCCGCGAAGAAAAATTTAGTCCTGCATAGAAGGTTTGGATGATCATCCAAGTAGTCAGTCAATGGGTTGGGCAATTTTTAACCAAAGATTTCATTCTTTCCCAAGCTTGAGCAACATGTTCAGTATCTAATTATTTAAAATTCATTATGCTACTCCTCAAAGATATAATTTTAGCAGGGGGATAATATCTACCAATAAAAGCATCCTTGCATTTAGTCCATGAATCAATACTATTCTTAGGCAGAGATAGCAACCAATCTTTAGCTCTTCCTCTTAATGAGAAAGGGAACAATTTTAGTTTAATAATATCACCATCTACATCTTTATATTTTTGCATTCCACATAGTTCAACAAAATTATTAAGATGGGCAGCAGCATCATCAGAACTAACACCAGAAAATTGCTCTCGCATAACAAGATTCAGTAAAGCAGGTTTAATTTCAAAGAATTCTGCTGTAGTAGCAGGTGGAGCAATAGGTGTGCATAAGAAATCATTATTATTTGTGGTTGTGAAGTCACACAACTTAGTGTTTTCAGCGTTGGCCATTTTAGCAACAGTAAATAAAACAAACTAGATAAAGTAAATGCAAGTAAACTAATTTTTTTGTGTTTTAGATATAGCAAACAAGATAGCAAATAAAGTAAAACTAGCAACTAATTTTTTTGTATTTTGATTTAGTGCAGCAAACAAAGTAGTAAATAAAACTAAGCAAGACAAAAACAAAGTAAAGAGATTGAGAAGTGGAGACTCCCCTTGCAGCGTGTCTTGATCTACAAGGCCACGGCCCCACAAATTTGCTTGATGCGTGTGGTTGGCACGTCCGTTGGGAACCCCAAGAGGAAGGTGTGATGCGCACAGCGGCAAGTTTCCCTCAGTAAGAAACCAAGGTTTAATCGGACCAGTAGGAGTCAAGAAGCACGTTGAAGGTTGATGGCGGCGAGATGTAGTGCGGCGCAACACCAGTGATTCCGGCGCCAACGTGGAACCTGCACAACACAACCAAAGTACTTTACCCCAACGAAACAGTGAGGTTGTCAATCTCACCGGCTTGCTGTAACAAAGAGTTAACCGTATTGTGTGGAAGATGATTGTTTGCAGAAAACAGTAGAACAGTATTGCAGTAGATTGTATTTCAGTAAAGAGAATTGGACCGGGGTCCACAGTTCACTAGAGGTGTCTCTCCCATAAGACGAACAGCATGTTGGGTGAACAAATTACAGTTGGGCAATTGACAAATAAAGAGAGCATGACCATGCACATACATATCATGATGAGTATAGTGAGATTTAATTGGGCATTACGACAAAGTACATAGACCGTCATCCAATTGCATCTATGCCTAAAAAGTCCACCTTCAGGTTATCATCCGAACCCCCTCCAGTATTAAGTTGCTAACAACAGACAATTGCATTAAGTATTGCGCGTAATGTAACTAGTGACTACATCCTTGAACATAGCACTAATGTTTTATCCCTAGTGGCAACAGCACATCCGTAACCTTAGTGGTTCTTGTCACTCCTCCAGATTCACGGAGACATGAACCCACTATCGAGCATAAATACTCCCTCTTGGAGTTACTAGCATCAACTTGGCCAGAGCATCTACTAATAACGGAGAGCATGCAAGATCATAAACAACACATAGATATAACTTTGATAATCAACATAACAAGTATTCTCTATTCATCGGATCCCAACAAACGCAACATATAGAATTACAGATAGATGATCTTGATCATGTTAGGCAGCTCACAAGATCCGACAATGATAGCACAATGGGGAGAAGACAACCATCTAGCTACTGCTATGGACCCATAGTCCAGGGGTAGACTACTCACACATCACACCGGAGGCGACCATGGCGGCGTAGAGTCCTCCGGGAGATGATTCCCCTCTCCGGCAGGGTGCCGGAGGCGATCTCCTGGATCCCCCGAGATGGGATCGGCGGCGGCGGCGTCTCTGGAAGGTTTTCCGTATCGTGGCTCTCGGTACTGGGGGTTTCGTCACGGAGACTTTTTATAGGCGGAAGGGCAGGTCAAGAGGCGGCACGGGGGCCCCACACCACAGGGCTGCGCGGCCAAGGGGGGGGCCGCGCCGCCCTATGGTGTGGCCCCTCCGTGGCCCCTCTTCGTCTCTCCTTCGGACTTCTGGAAGCTTCGTGAGAAAATAGGCCCCTGGGCTTTGATTTCGTCCAATTCCGAGAATATTTCCTTACTAGGATTTCTGAAACCAAAAACAGCAGAAAACAGCAACTGGCACTTCGGCATCTTGTTAATAGGTTAGTTCCAGAAAATGCACGAATATGATATAAAGTGTGCATAAAACATGTAGATAACATCAATAATGTGGCATGGAACATAAGAAATTATCGATACGTCGGAGACGTATCAAGGGCTTTTGTCAGCGCGTCGTTCTCTCTGTTGAACTTGATCTTCCCCTCTTGAGCATCCCTCATTGCCTCAATAAGGGCTTGGGTGGGTTTAATTATTTTGCCCCGGTAAACACACTCCCCTGTTTCCGGGTTCAGCGATCCCCCATGCCCGTACCACCAGCTTTTGGCCCTTGGGTCCCATCCCTCCGTACCTGGACAGATTCCTCGCGCCCTCAGCTCGTTCTCCATCTTCTCCCACCTAGGCTCCCAAAGGCGATACCCTCCTGGCCCCATAATATGATTGTACTCCTTCTTAGCCGCATTTTCCTTATTTTTTTCGATATTTGAATGAACTGCTCCGATTTCTTTTGCTTCACAAATTCTGGCCAATCATGTTTCAGTTTCTCATATTGTCCTTTGAAATCCGGAGTCTTGTTCTGCTTGACAAAGTCATGGGCTAGATTTTGCTTGAATTTCCGAAATGCGTCGGACATCATATGAAGAGCGAACTGTTTGACTAGCCTCCTCCTCTCCTTGTTTTCCTCAATCTTGTTACCCTCCTCATCGTATTTGTTGTATTCCGGAGGTAGAACGAAATGTTCCATAAGCTTCTTGAAGCAATCTTTTTTTGTTCTCTTATCGACAAAAGTGAAACCAATTCGTGCCTTCTTTGGCTCATTCCACTCCTGGACGGTGATCGAGACGTTGTCTCTAACAACGGCTCCGCATTGGTTGACAAACTTGGTGGCGTTCTTGCGGGGCTCCAGCGGCCTGCCGGTTGCACTGTCGACAACCTCGATGGTGCATGTTTCTCCTTGTTTCATCGTCTTGGTTGCGCCACGCTTTGACGACGTACTCGATTGTTTCGACGATCCGGCCGAGGGCTAAAATAAGAAAGAGAGTCGTGCGCGTTAGTACACACATATTTATTCAGATCAGTTAATTTGTATCACAAGAGGCTCAATGTATATATATACCTCGGCGCCGGAGGTGGTTGCTACTTCCATTTGAAGATCGTCGTTTATCGACGTTTGTTCGACATCATCTTGCTGACGGCGCCCTTCATCTTCACCGTCAAGGTTCAGATAAGAAGAGATATCATCTTCTTCTTGTTCGGTCGGCACATATAGAATATCTCCGTTTATGATGCCGAACATATGGTCTTCAGCGTCTGGATCATAGTTGTCTATAATCGGGTCAGCTCTATCGTCCGCCATATGTCAGTCCTGAAAACATGTAGTAAAAACAAATTAATTGTGTATATCCATTATCACATCTCTTCCACATATAAAGAGAGAGGGCGACGAGGGAGGCGAGAGGGGGGTGGCGAAAGGGCGGTGGTGGTGCCGAGGACACATAACCCTCGCCGCCCCCTCTCGATCCAAAAAAAACACCGCGCGTATACGGAGGGGCGACGAGCGCTGCCCCCTCCGTATACGCGCGGTGGTTAAGTTATGTGTCCTCGGCGCCCTAGTGCGTGTGTGTGGCGCGCCGCCCTAGTGCGTGTGTGTGGCGCGCGCCCCCGGCCGGCCGCCGGCCTCCCTCTCCCCCTAGATCTGGTACGTTTTATTAAGTCAAGATTTTAAGTCAAAATTATTAAGTCAAAAAAAATCAAAATTTTAAGTCAAAATTGTTAAGTTTTAATTTTATTAAGTCAAGATTTTAGTTAATTAAGTAAATTTGTTGTTCAGTAAACAAAAAAGTGTAATTAAATTTGTAACTCCGTTTTAGTTTTGTTTTTTGAATTTGTAACTAAGTTTTTTTTTAGTTTTTTGAATTGTTACTAAGTTCTTCACATATAATACACGTTTAAAATTTAATTAAGTTACAATTTTAATTAAAAAAAGTTAGTTACGATTTAAAAAAACAAAAAAAAACCAAAAAAACCGGCCAGGCCCCTGGCCCTCTCTCCTCTCCTCTCTGTGTCTCTGCCGAGCGGGGCGCACCCGGCCCACGCGCGCGTCGAGGGTGCGCCGGCGGCAAGCTGTGCCCTGCAGCGCACGACGATGGCCGGGAGAGGGCGGCAGCGGCGAGGGACACTCGCGGGGGCAGCGGCGAGGGGCGGCGGCGGTGACGTCGTCTCCATCGTCGATATGCGGCGGCGGCGGCGCGGCAGGAGAGAGCGGCGGCCGGGGAGGAGCTCGATTAGCACGAGCGGACGGGAAGGGCAGCAACATACGGCGGCGTGTTCGGCGACGGACAACGGCGGCGAGCGTCTAGGAGGATCGATCTCCGCGCGCGCAGCCTGACGGTTCGAGGAGAAGAAGAAGAACTGGCCGGCCGTTCGCGCCCGCGAGTATTTATAGCCCCCCCCCTTTAGTCGCGGTTGGGGAGGCAACCCGCGACTAAAGGGTACCCTTTAGTCGCGGTTGGCCAGACCAACCGCGACTAAAGGGTTTTTTCGCCGGGTTTTTCGTTCCCGCGCTGAAGGACCCTTTAGTCGCGGCTGGCGAGGCCAACCGCGACTAAAGGTCTTTTTTCAAATTACTTTTCTTTTTCAATTCAAAATGTTAAAAATACATATAATATATCAATAAATTCAGAAAAATAAAACTAATTCATTTCAAAATCATAAAATACAAATAATATATCAAAAAAATCAGAAAAATAAAACTAATTCAATTCAAAATCTTAATAATACAAATAGTATATCAAAAAATTAAGAAAAGTAAAACTAATTCAATTCAAAATGTTAAAAATACAAATAATATATCAAAAAAATCAGAAAAATAAAACTAATTCAACTCAAAATGTTAAAAATACAAATAGTATATCAAAAAATTAAGAAAAGTAAAACTAATTCAATTCAAAATGTAAAAAATACAAATAATATATCAAAAAAACCAGAAAAATAAAACTAATTCAATTCAAAATGTTAAAAATGCAAATAGTATATCAAAAAATTAAGAAAATTAAAACTAATTCAATTCAAAATGTTAAAAATACAAATAATATATCAAAAAAAATCAGAAAAACCAATTTCTTCCCTCATCTGTCTTCCTGCCCCCCGCTTCCCACCAGTTCTTCTCGGCCACCTCTGTCTTCCCATAAGTTCTCCCCGGCCTGTCTTCCCGCCAGTTCTTTCCCGCCTCTTTCTTCCCGCCTCTTTCTTCCCGCCACTTTCTTCCTGCCACTTTCTTCCCACCGCTTTCTTCCCGCCACTTTCTTCCCGCCTCCTGTCTTCCCGCTCCCATTTTTCCCACCATTTGTCACTATATATATGTAGCCCGGCTTGGCCACATCTCTACAATCTCTCATCATTCTCTCATGGCTTCCACCGCACCCACTCTAACCTACCAGCAGGTGGAGGAGCTTTGCGCCTCGAACTACCCTTGCCCACCGGGCTACCGCGTTCCCGCCGGCTGGAGCCTAAGCGCCGGCGGCGTGCCGGTCCCTCCCGTCCCTCAGGGTACTGCGCGTCGGGCGGCCATCACGAACCACTACTACCTCGACCTCACGCCGGAGCAGCGGATGAATCCCCGCTGGCATCCCGATAACCAGCATACTTGGGACGCCTTCTTCATCAATCGGCGTGAGAGGGCGCTCGCCAGGTATGAGGAGGACGGTCTGCCTCCTGGGAACTTCCACGAGGCCGGCCGTCGGCTATGGTGGTACGGCCGGACTCTGCAGAGCGTCATGGACTACATCACGGCCGGCGATATCCCCCGCCTGCGCTACCCTCAGTTCGAGCCACGAGCGCCGCCCGATGACAGCGACGACAGCAGCGACAACGACGGCGACAACTTAGAAGGCGACGACTACTAGTACAATGGCGGCGGCTATGAAGACTACGAGTATGCATATTATATGCCTAGGCAGGAGTATGACTAAATCACTCCAAATTTCATGTATCATCAGTGCTATCTCGAGTCAATCGAATCATTCGAAAATGGACACCAAACACATCACGGGTAATATAATTCACATGATCCATTCAACAAAGTTTGGTACAATAAATTATTACACATCATTTCTTCCCTTGTGTCCCTGCTTGCTTACGATTGTGCCGTATCCATGGAGCATCTTCATCATTTAACTTAATGCTTGGGTCGGTGTTTGATACGTCTCCGACGTATCGATAATTTCTTATGTTCCATGCCACATTATTGATGATATCTACATGTTTTATGCATACTTTATGTCATATTTATGCATTTTCTGGAACTAACCTATTAACAAGATGCCGAAGAGCCAGTTGTTGTTTTCTGCTGTTTTTGGTTTCAGAAATCCTAGTAAGGAAATATTCTCGGAATTGGACGAAATCAACGCCCAGGGGCCTATTTTGCCACGAAGCTTCCAGAAGACCGGAGAGTCAATGAAGTGGGGCCACGAGGTGGCCAGGTGGTAGGGCAGCGCGGCCCAAGCCCTGGCCGCGCCGACCTGTCTCCTGGGCCCCTCGCGACGCCCCCTGACCTACCCTTCCGCCTACAAATAGCCTTCATCGCGAAACCCCCAGTGCCGAGAGCCACGATACGGAAAACCTTCCAGAGACGCCGCCGCCGCCAATCCCATCTCGGGGGATGATGACCCACAAGTATAGGGGGTGTATCGTAGTATTTTCGATAAGTAAGAATGTCGATCCCAACGAGGAGCAGAAGGTGTTGACAAGCAGTTTCGATGAAGGATTCACTGTAAATGCTCACAGACAAGTATTCAGGGGGTTTTGATGTAACAGTTGAATAAAGTAGGAGTAAGTAAAGTGCGAGAGTAACAATTGCAGCGAGTGGCCCAATCCTTTTTAGCACAAAGGACAAGCCGGTTTGTTTACTTATAATGACCAAACGTTCTCGAGGACACACGGGATTTTAGTCTAGTGCTTTCGCTACATACGGCTAAATAATCTTCATTGTTATGATAAGTGTTGTGTGGGTGAACCTATGCTAATGTACCGCCCTTCCTAGGACTAATACATACTTGTGATTATACCCCTTGCAAGCATCCGCAACTACAAGAAAGTAATTAAGAATAAATCTAACCACAGCCTTAAACTCTGAGATCCTGCTATCCCTCCTGCATCGATATACCAACGGGGGTTTAGGTTTCTGTCACTCCGGCAACCCCGCAATTGGCAAACGAATACAAGATGCATTCCCCTAGGCCCATAAATGGTGAAGTGTCATGTAGTCGACGTTCACATGACACCACTAGAAGAATAACACCACAACTTAAATATCATACCATTGAATATTACTCAACCATAGTTCAGTACTAACATTTAGACTTCACCCATGTCCTCAAGAACTAAACGAACTACTCATGAGACATCATATGGAACATGATCAGAGGTGATATGATGATGAATAACAATCTGAACATAAACTTGGTTCAATGGTTTCACTCAATAGCATCAACAACAAGTAGAGATCGATACCGGGAGAGTTTCCCCTATCAAACAATCAAGATCAAACCCAAATTGCTACGGCGGTGACGGTGTCCAGCGGTGGAGACGGCGGTGATGATGGTGGAGATGATGATGATGGTGATGGAGATGATGTCCAGCTCGATGACGGTGACGATGGCGTCGATTTCCCCCTCCCGGAGGGAATTTCCCCGGCGGATTCCTGCCCACCGGAGAGCTCTTTTCTCTCTGGTGTTCTCCGCCCCGCAGAGGCGGCTGTAACTCTTCGCGAGGTACCCTCTGTGGCCTAGGTTTTCGGGACGAAGGGTTTCGCGAAGAAAAGGAGGCGAAAGGGGCTGTGGGGCCCCCACACCACATGGTGGCGCGGCCAGGCCATGGGCCGCGCCGCCCTATGGTGTGGGCCCACCCTGGGTCCACCTGGCTCCTCCTTCTGGCTTCCTTCGTCATCTTGAAAAATAGGATTTTTGGTATAATTTCCTTCCACAGTTGATCTTCCGAAATATTGCATTCTGACGGTGCTTTTTCCAGCAGAATCCTGGCTCCGGTGCTTGATCCTCCAATAATGATGAAACATGCAAAATAGATGAAATAACATAAGTATTGTGTCCGAATATGAAATATATCAATGAATAACAGCAAATTATGATATAAAATAGTGATGCAAATTGGACGTATCAACTCCCCCCAAGCTTAGACTTCGCTTGTCCCCAAGCGAATCTGAGCTCGATAAACAGGACCACATGTTTATGGAGTGAAGAGTCGATAAATAAAATACGGACAAGAAGCATCATATTCATTCGCACAAGACATTATAGTGGACAACTTCCTCTTACAACTCAACTTGAAACAAGTATAAGGTAATCACAAATAAAGGTGCATAAGAAATCATAATTGGTGATGGCAAACTTCGTTCTTGGTCAGAGAACAATTAACAGATTATACTTATCTCATTGAGCAGCGCTCTCATGTTAAAGTTTATAAGGCACAACTTGCATACTCAATCATAATGGTCTCTTCATGATCATTGATAACTTGCAAAGCTATATTCATTCAGATAAAACTTGTACTAAACAAGGAAGAATAAAAGACATGACGAAGCAAATCACAATATAATGGTTTGATCACAACTACTCAAATGTTTGCTTGAGATGGAGGGAAATAGGTTTACTGACTCAACATAAAGTAAAAGACAGGCCCTTCGCAGAGGGAAGCAGGGATTAAATCATGTGCTAGAGCTTTTTCATTTTTGCAATCATATAAAGAGGGTAAAAGTAACATTTTGAGAGGTGTTTGTTGTTGTCAACGACTGGTAGCGGGTACTCTAACCCCCTTGCCAGACAACCTTCAAAGAGCGGCTCCCATATTATTTTTATTTTGTGTGGCACTCCTTCCAACCTTTCTTTCACAAACCATGGCTAACCGAATCCTCGGGTGCCTGCCAACAATCTCATACCATAAAGGAGTGCCTTTTTATTTTAGTTTTATTATGATGATGATACTCCCCCCAACCTTTGCTTACACAAGCCATGGCTAACCGAATCCTTCGGGTGCCGTCCATCAATCACATACCATGGAGGAGTGTCTATTTAGTTTAATTAATTTGGGACTGGGAATCCCATTGCCAGCTCTTTTTGCAAAATTATTGGATAAGCGGATGAAGCCACTAGTCCATTGGTGAAAGTTGCCCAACAAGATTGAAAGATAAAACACCACATACTTCCTCATGAGCTATGAAACATTGACACAAATAAGAGATACTAAGTTTTGAATTGTTTAAAGGTAGCACATGAAGTATTTACTTGGAATGGCAGAAAATACCATGTATTGGGTAGGTATGGTGGACACAAATGACATAGGTTTGGTTTAAGGTTTGGATGCACGATAAGTATTCCCTCTCAGTACAGGTCTTTGGCTAGCAAGGTTAATTAGCAAGCATAAGAGTCAAGGGAAACAAACAAATATACATGTGATAGAAACAATCATGCATCTTCCTTGTAAGCACAAACAGTTTTAACTTCAGAATAAAAAGCTATGAGCTAACAAGAAAGAAAGACAATGAAACATCTACATGTATTTCTCTTTTCTACTTAAACCTCAAAGTGTTGTTGCTATTGACCGATGCTAAGTTTGCCAAAACCAAATAGATTTATTCAATGCTCCCAAAGTGATACCTGATACGTCTCCAACGTATCGATAATTTCTTATGTTCCATGCCACATTATTGATGTTATCTACATGTTTTATGCACACTTTATGTCATATTCGTGCATTTTCTGGAACTAACCTATTAACAAGATGCCGAAGTGCCAGTTCCTGTTTTCTGCTGTTTTTGGTTTCAGAAATCCTAGTAACGAAATATTCTCGGAATCGGACGAAATCAACGCCCAGGTTCCTATTTTACCCGGAAGCATCCAGAACACACGAGAACCGCCAGAGAAGGGAGGCAGGGCCACCACACCACACCCCGGCGCGGCCTAGGGGGGGGGGCGCGCCCCCCTAGGGTGTGGGCCCCCCTTCGACCTTCCTGCGCCGCCTCTCCGCCTATAAGAAGCCCCTGGATCAGAAAACCCTACACCAATTGACGAAACCCACGAAAACCTTCCAGAGCCGCCGCCATCGCGAAGCCAAGATCTGGGGGACAGGATCTCTGTTCCGGCACGCTGCCGGAGCGGGGAAGTGCCCCCGGAAGGCTTCTCCATCGACACCGCTGCCATCTCCACCGCCATCTTCATCACCGCTGCTGCTCCCATGAGGAGGGAGTAGTTCTCCATCGAGGCTCGGGGCTGTACCGGTAGCTATGTGGTTAATCTCTCTCTATGTACTTCAATACAATGATCTCATGAGCTGCTTTACATGATTGAGATTCATCTGAGTTTTGTATCACTACTATCTATGTGCTACTCTAGTGATGTGTTATTAAAGTAGTTCTATTCCTCCTGCACGTGTGTAAAGGTGACAGTGTGTGCACCGTGTTAGTACTTGGTTTATGCTATGATCATGATCTCTTGTAGATTATGGAGTTAACTATTGCTATGATATTATTGATGTGATCTATTCCTCCTACATATGCATGAAGGTGACAGTGTGCATGCTATGCTAGTACTCGGTTTAGTCTGTTGATCTATCTTACACTTAAGGTTACTTAAACATGAGCATTATTGTGGAGCTTGTTAACTCCGGCATTGAGGGTTCGTGTAATCCTACGCAATGTGTTCATCATCCAACAAAAGTGTAGAGTATGCATTTATCTATTCTGTTATGTGATCAATGTTGAGAGTGTCCACTAGTGAAAGTGTAATCCCTAGGCCTTGTTCCTAAATACTGCTGCGTTACTACGCTTGTTTCTTGTTTTCTTGTGTTACTACTGCTGCAATACCACCACCATCAACTACACGCCCGCAAGCTATTTTCTGGCACCGTTGCTACTGCTCATACTTATTCATACCACCTGTATTTCACTATCTCTTCGCCGAACTAGTGCACCTATTTGGTGTGTTGGGGACACAAGAGACTTCTTGCTTTGTGGTTGCAGGGTTGCATGAGAGGGATATCTTTGACCTCTTTCTCCCTGAGTTCGATAAACCTTGGGTATCCACTTAAGGGAAACTTGCTGCTGTTCTACAAACCTCTCGCTCTTGGAGGCCCAACACTCTCTGAGGAAAGGAGGGGGAACGTAGACATCAAGCACTTTTCTGGCGCCGTTGCCGGGGAGGAAAGGTAAAAGGCACTCATACTTCGGTCCCAGGTAAAGTATTTTTCTGGCGCCGCCGTGTGTGTGCTCGAAGCTATTTCCTTTAGATCCTGCAATTGCATCTTTTTGTTTCTTGTTTACACTAGTTTGGCATAATGGACAACAATGAGCTTCTTGGTCTATTTCCTGATTTAAAACATGGATTGTTTGATGCGAAAATTAAAAAACCTATGGAATCTTATTTGCATGCTGGTAGTAATATTAGTATGAACGCTTTGAACACCATTGTTGATAATGATATAGAAAGTTCTAAGCTTGGGGAAGCTGGTTTTCATGATATTTTTAGTCCCCCAAGCATTGAGGAGAAAATTTTCTTTGATGATACTTTGCCTCCTATTTATGATGATAATGATAGTGGTCTTTTGATGCCACCTACTATGGAGAGTAAATTTTGTTGTGATTATACTATGCCTCCTACACTTGATGAGAATAATGATGATAGCTACTTTGTTGAATTTGCTCCCACTACAACTAATAAAATTGATTATGCTTATGTGGAGAGTAATAATTTTATGCATGAGACTCATGATAAGAATGCTTTATGTGATAGTTATATTGTTGAGTTTGCTAATGTTGCTACTGAAAGTTATTATGAGAGAGGAAAATATGGTTGTAGAAATTTTCATGTTACTAAAACACCTCTCTTTGTGCTGAAATTTTTGAAGCTACGCTTGTTTTATCTTCCTATGCTTGTTACTTTGCTCTTCATGAACTTGTTTATTTACAAGATTCCTATGCATAGGAAGCATGTTAGACTTAAATGTGTTTTGAATTTGCCTCTGGATGCTCTCTTTTTGCTTCAAATACTATTTCTTGCGAGTGCATCATTAAAACTGCTGAGCCCATCTTAATGGCTATAAAGAAAAGAACTTCTTGGGAGATAACCCATGTGTTATTTTGCTACAGTACTTTGTTTTATATTTGTGTCTTGGAAGTTGTTTACTACTGTAGCAACCTCTCCTTATCTTAGTTTTGGGTTTTGTTGTGCCAAGTAAAGCCGTTGATAGAAAAGTAAGTACTAGATTTGGATTACTGCACAGTTCCAGATTTCTTTGCTGTCACGAATCTGGGTCCACCTCCCTGTAGGTAGCTCAGAAAATTAAGCCAATTTACGTGCATGATCCTCAGATATGTACGCAACTTTCATTCAATTTGAGCATTTTCATTTGAGCAAGTCTGGTGCCATTTTAAAATTCGTCAATACGAACTGTTCTGTTTTGACAGATTCTGCCTTTTATTTCGCATTGCCTCTTTCGCTATGTTGGATGAATTTCTTTGATCCATTAATGTCCAGTAGCATTATGCAATGTCCAGAAGTGTTAAGAATGATTGTGTCACCTCTGAATATGTCAATTTATAATGTGCACTAACCCTCTAATGAGTTGTTTCGAGTTTGGTGTGGAGGAAGTTTTCAAGGATCAAGAGAGGAGTATGATGCAACATGATCAAGGAGAGTGAAAGCTTTAAGCTTAGGGATGCCCCGGTGGTTCACCCCTGCATATTTTAAGAAGACTCAAGCGTCTAAGCTTGGGGATGCCCAAGGCATCCCCTTCTTCATCGACAACATTATCAGGTTCCTCCCCTGAAACTATATTTTTATTCCATCACATCTTATGTGCTTTTTCTTGGAGCGTCGGTTTGTTTTTGTTTTTTGTTTTGTTTGAATAAAATGGATCCTAGCATTCACTTTATGGGAGAGAGACACGCTCCGCTGTAGCATATGGACAAGTATGTCCTTGGTTTCTACTCATAGTATTCATGGCGAAGTTTCTCCTTCGTTAAATTGTTATATGGTTGGAATTGGAAAATGATACATGTAGTAATTGCTATAAATGTCTTGGGTAATGTAATACTTGGCAATTGTTGTGCTCATGATTAAGCTCTTGCATCATATACTTTGCACCCATTAATGAAGAAATACATAGAGCATGCTAAAATTGGTTTGCATATTTGGTTTCTCTAAGGTCTAGATAATTTCTAGTATTGAGTTTGAACAACAAGGAAGATGGTGTGGAGTCTTATAATGTTTTCAATATGTCTTTTATGTGAGTTTTGCTGCACCGGTTCATCCTTGTGTTTGTTTCAAATAAGCCTTGCTAGCCTAAACCTTGTATCGAGAGGGAATACTTCTCATGCATCCAAAATACTTGAGCCAACCACTATGCCATTTGTGTCCACCATACCTACCTATGCTACATGGTATTTTCCGCCATTCCAAAGTAAATTGCTTGAGTGCTACCTTTAAAATTCCATCATTCACCTTTGCAATATATAGCTCATGGGACAAATAGCTTAAAAACTATTGTGGTATTGAATATGTAATTATGCACTTTATCTCTTATTAAGTTGCTTGTTGTGCGATAACCATGTTTACTGGGGAACGCCATCAACTCATTGTTGAATTTCATGTGAGTTGCTATGCATGTTCGTCTTGTCTGAAGTAAGGGCGATCTACTCTGAGTTGAATGGTTTGAGCATGCATATTGTGAGAGAAGAACATTGGGCCGCTAACCGAAGCCATGTTCCATGGTGGAAGTTTCAGTTTTGGACAAACATCCTCAAATCTCTAATGAGAAAAGAATTAATTGTTGTTGAATGCTTAAAGCATTAAAAGAGGAGTCCATTATCTGTTGTCTATGTTGTCCCGGTATGGATGTCTAAGTTGAGAATAATCAAAAGCGAGAAATCCAAATGCGAGCTTTCTCCTTAGACCTTTGTACAGGCGGCATAGAGGTACCCCTTTGTGATACTTGGTTAAAGCATTTGTATTGCGGTGATAATCCAGGTAGTCCAAGCTAATTAGGACAAGGTGCGGGCACTATTGGTACACTATGCATGAGGCTTGCAACTTATAAGATATAATTTACATGATGCATATGCTTTATTACTACCGTTGACAAAATTTTTTCATGTTTTCAAAATCAAAGCTCTAGCACAAATATAGCAATCGATGCTTTTCCTCTATGAGGACCATTCTTTTACTTTCAATGTTGAGTCAGTTCACCTATTTCTCTCCACCTTAAGAAGCAAACACTTGTGTGAACTGTGCATTGATTCCTACATACTTGCTTATTGCATTTGTTATATTGCTTTGCATTGACAACTATCCATGAGATATACATGTTACAAGTTGAAAGCAACTGCTGAAACTTAATCTTCCATTGTGTTGCTTCAATACCTTTACTTTGAATTATTGCTTTATGAGTTAACTCTATTGCAAGATTTATTGATGCTTGCCTTGAAGTGTTATTCATGAAAAGTCTTTGCTTTATGATTCAATTGTTTACTCATTGCATTTACATTGTTTCGAATCGCTGCATTCACTACATATGCTTTACAAATAGTATGATCAAGATTATGATGGCATGTCACTCCAGAAATTATCTTTGTTATCGTTTTACCTGCTCGGGACGAGCAGAACTAAGCTTGGGGATGCTGATACGTCTCCAACGTATCGATAATTTCTTATGTTCCATGCCACATTATTGATGTTATCTACATGTTTTATGCACACTTTATGTCATATTCGTGCATTTTCTGGAACTAACCTATTAACAAGATGCCGAAGTGCCAGTTCCTGTTTTCTGCTGTTTTTGGTTTCAGAAATCCTAGTAACGAAATATTCTCGGAATCGGACGAAATCAACGCCCAGGTTCCTATTTTACCCGGAAGCATCCAGAACACACGAGAACCGCCAGAGAAGGGAGGCAGGGCCACCACACCACACCCCGGCGCGGCCTAGGGGGGGGGCGCGCCCCCTAGGGTGTGGGCCCCCCTTCGACCTTCCTGCGCCGCCTCTTCGCCTATAAGAAGCCCCTGGATCAGAAAACCCTACACCAATTGACGAAACCCACGAAAACCTTCCAGAGCCGCCGCCATCGCGAAGCCAAGATCTGGGGGACAGGATCTCTGTTCCGGCACGCTGCCGGGACGGGGAAGTGCCCCCGGAAGGCTTCTCCATCGACACCGCTGCCATCTCCACCGCCATCTTCATCACCGCTGCTGCTCCCATGAGGAGGGAGTAGTTCTCCATCGAGGCTCGGGGCTGTACCGGTAGCTATGTGGTTAATCTCTCTCTATGTACTTCAATACAATGATCTCATGAGCTGCTTTACATGATTGAGATTCATCTGAGTTTTGTATCACTACTATCTATGTGCTACTCTAGTGATGTGTTATTAAAGTAGTTCTATTCCTCCTGCACGTGTGTAAAGGTGACAGTGTGTGCACCGTGTTAGTACTTGGTTTATGCTATGATCATGATCTCTTGTAGATTATGGAGTTAACTATTGCTATGATATTATTGATGTGATCTATTCCTCCTACATATGCATGAAGGTGACAGTGTGCATGCTATGCTAGTACTCGGTTTAGTCTGTTGATCTATCTTACACTTAAGGTTACTTAAACATGAGCATTATTGTGGAGCTTGTTAACTCCGGCATTGAGGGTTCGTGTAATCCTACGCAATGTGTTCATCATCCAACAAAAGTGTAGAGTATGCATTTATCTATTCTGTTATGTGATCAATGTTGAGAGTGTCCACTAGTGAAAGTGTAATCCCTAGGCCTTGTTCCTAAATACTGCTGCGTTACTACGCTTGTTTCTTGTTTCTTGTGTTACTACTGCTGCAATACCACCACCATCAACTACACGCCCGCAAGCTATTTTCTGGCACCGTTGCTACTGCTCATACTTATTCATACCACCTGTATTTCACTATCTCTTCGCCGAACTAGTGCACCTATTTGGTGTGTTGGGGACACAAGAGACTTCTTGCTTTGTGGTTGCAGGGTTGCATGAGAGGGATATCTTTGACCTCTTCCTCCCTGAGTTCGATAAACCTTGGGTATCCACTTAAGGGAAACTTGCTGCTGTTCTACAAACCTCTGCTCTTGGAGGCCCAACACTGTCTACAGGAAAGGAGGGGGAACGTAGACATCAATACCAATACTAACAACAAGGTAAATCATATGATAGAGATTGCAAACTAGAATAAGATGTGCAATATGTAAATGATAAGACTTCTCATTAATATTCCATAACGATAACTCACGCCAAGGGATACATAGATAACCAACTAAAGGAGAGATACTTCCAAACTGCAACCCATCTTATATGATAACTTCCCTACTCATGATATGACACTACTCGACAATAAAAATAAAAGGTAGTGATAATGTGATACCGCGGCACTCCCCCAGGCTTGGAACAAACCAAGGGGATGCTAATACCGATGATGAATTACTCCTTCGGCGATGGTGGTGATGAATTCCTGACAAGCTTCTCAATAAGCTCCTGAAGCTCATCAATCCTGTATGTGAGATTGCGAATCATCTCTGAATTGTGCTCGACGCGGTTAAGGAGTCTGTCCGACGGCGAGTCCCAGCTCTTGGAGTTATTTCCCCACTCTTCATCCTCAGGCTCCTTCCCTCCTGCAGTGTTAGAACGATCTATATCCCACTGGCTAGGCAATGCTGCCTTTGGAGTCCCTTCAATTTGATTATTGAAAATTAGATTGTGGAAGGGATGGTGAATGCCTGATAGAGATGTTTTCGGAGCTAGGTAATGACGTGGAACCGCTCCTCCAGTGCGAATTCTTGCGCTCTTGTTTGCACTAAAAGGGTTGTCCACCACCTTGATGCTTGCGATGGTAGCACGCGGGTGTGCGCGCGAATCTTCCTCCACCTCTTCTTCATCCTCTTCCTTGACGTCCTTGTCTTCCTCTTTCCACCCAAGATCTCGATCATCTTCATCCGGAAACTCCTTGCCCTTGTTCTTGGAGACCATGGTGCTTCTAACTGAAAACAGATCCTGGCAGAAACAGCTCGAAACAAAACACGTCGAGAAAACGATATACGGACCTCCAGGGGTCCGGGGGATTATATAGCAAAAATTTTCATGACAAACGGAAAGTACCAGATCGAACCAGAGTCGGACAGGGGCGACGGGGCGGCCAGACTATAGGTCGGCGCGGGCCCAGGTCTGGCCGCGCCGCCCTATGGTGGCACCCCCTCGTGCGTCCTTTCCACTCCGTTTCGAACTCGTAATTTTTCATATTTTCCAAAAACAGCAAAAATATTGTTCGGAAGGTAAATTGCGTACTTTTCATTACGCATCTTGTTACCTATTCAAAGTCGAGTTCTGGCGGACTGTCAATTTGCCCTTTAATGAAAGCCTCCGGTGTTTCCACTTGAATAATATCAACATCAACATTATAGGAATCACCTGAGATATAATGCTTGAGTCTTTGTCCATTCACCACTTGCGTAGCATTGCCTTGGAGAGAGCTAATTTTGATTGCTCCTGAATGATACACCTCCTCGATAACATATGGTCCTTCCCATTTCGAGAGTAATTTCCCTGCAAAGAATCTGAGACGAGACCGATACAATAGGACTTTATCCCCAATATTAAATTCTCTTTTGATAATCCTCCTATCATGCCATTTTTTAACTTTCTCTTTAAAGAGTTTAGCATTTTCATAAGCTTCACTTCTCCATTCATCTAGAGAACTTAATTGCAACAACCTCTTATCACCGGCAAGTTTAGGATCTTTATTTAATTCTCTAACAGCCCAATAAGCTTTGTGCTCTAGTTCTAAAGGTAAATGACAAGCTTTCCCATAAACCATTTTATAAGGTGACATTCCCATGGGATTTTTATAAGCAGTTCTATAAGCCCATAGTGCATCCTTCAATTTACTAGCCCAATTCTTTCTAGTTTTATTAACGGTCTTTCCCAAAATAGATTTAATTTCTCTATTTGATAATTCCACTTGACCACTAGTTTGAGGATGATAAGCGGAAGCAATTCTATGATTAATACCATACTTAGCAAGATTTTTCTAAAACCTCCATGAATAAAATGAGAACCTCCATCAGTCATAATATATCTAGGCACTCCAAATCTAGGAAAAATAATGTCTAAGAGCATTCTTAAAGAGGTCTCACCATCAGCACTTTTTGTAGGTATAGCTTCCACCCATTTAGTAACATAATCAACAGCAACAAGTATGTGAGTGTTACCTTCTGAAGAGGGAAAAGGTCCCATGAAGTCAAATCCCCAACAATCAAACGGTTCAATAACAAGAGTATAATTCATAGGCATTTCATTACGTCTGGAGATATTACCAACCCTTTGGCATTCATCACAAGATAAAATAAACTTTCTCGCATCTTTGAAGAGAGTTGGCCAATAAAAACCTGATTGTAGAACCTTTTGCGCGGTTCTTTCTCCGGCGTGATGTCCTCCATAAGCACTACCATGACATTTACTCAATATCTCTTGTTGTTCATATTCGGGAACACATCTTCGCATAATACCATCCACTCCTTCTTTATATAAGTGTGGGTCATCCCAGAAATAGTGCCTCAAGTCATAAAAGAATTTCCTCCTTTGCTGAGCTGAAAAGGTTGGAGGCAAGTACTTGGAAACAATAAAGTTAGCGTAATCAGCATACCAAGGACTGTCTCGCGAGCTCACCTTTATTACAGCCAATTGTTCATTTGGAAAACTATCATTACTTGAGAACAGGATCATAAGCAATATTTTCCAATCTAGACAAATTATCAGCAACAGGATTATCAGCACCTTTCCTATCTACAATATGTAAATCAAATTCTTGCAAAAGAAGTACCCATCTAATAAGCCTCGGCTTAGCATCTTTCTTTGTCATAAGGTATCTAATTGCAGCATGATCAGTATGAATAGTAACTTTTGAATCAACAATATAAGATCTAAATTTATCACAAGCAAAGACTACAGCTAATAATTCTTTTTCAGTTGTAGCATAATTTGTTTGAGCAGCATCAAGAGTTTTACTAGCATAATGAATAACATTCAGTTTTTTATCTACTCGCTGTCCAAGAACAGCGCCTACAGCAAAATCACTAGCATCACACATAATTTCAAATGGTAAGTTCCAATCAGGAGGTTCAACTATAGGAGCAGTTGTTAAGGCTTTCTTTAGAGTTTCAAAAGCTTCCTTACAATCATCATCAAAAACAAATGGTACATCTTTTTGAAGAAGATTAGTAAGAGGCTTTGAAATCTTGGAGAAATCTTTAATAAATCTCATATAAAACCCAGCGTGACCAAGAACACTACGAATACCTTTAACATCCCTCGGATAGGGCATCTTCTCAATTGCTTCAACTTTAGCTCTATCAACTTCAATACCTCTCTCAGAAATTTTATGTCCCAATACAATTCCTTCATTAACCATAAAGTGGCATTTCTCCCAATTAAGAACAAGGTTAGTTTCTTCACATCTCTGCAAAACTTTATCAAGGTTTCGCAAGCAACTATCAAAAGAATTCCCATAGACGGAAAAATCATCCATGAATACCTCTACAATACTCTCACAAAAACCATGAAAAATAGCAGACATGCATCTTTGAAAAGTAGCAGGAGCATTACATAAACCAAAAGGCATACGTCTATAAGCATAAGTTCCATAGGGACAAGTGAAAGTGGTTTTCTCTTGATCTTTAGCTTTAACAGCAATTTGTGAAAACCCAGAATAACCATCAAGAAAACAAAAATGAGTATTTTTAGACAATCTTTCTAGCATTTGATCAATAAATGGTAAAAGGTAATGATCTTTCTTAGTAACTTTATTAACTTTTCGAAAATCAATGCACATTCTATACCCTACAACTACTCTTTGAGGGATGAGCTCATCATTATCATTAGGCACAACAGTCATTCCTCCTTTCTTGGGAACGCAATGTATAGGACTAACCCATCTACTATCAGCAATAGGATATATAATACCAGCTTCAAGAAGTCTTAATACCTCATTCCTTACCACTTCCTTCATCTTCGGAATTAGACGACGCTGATGTTCAACAACAGGCTTTGCATCATCTTCCATATTAATAGCATGTTGGCAAATAGAAGGAGAAATCCCTTTCAAATCATCAAGAGTGTAGCCAATAGCGCCTCGGTGCTTCTTCAATATTTCCAATAACCTTTCTTCCTCAATCTCTGAAAGCTTAGAACTAATAATAACAGGATATATTTTCTTATCATCAGTATGAGCATATTTAAGATTATCAGGCAAAGGCTTTAATTCAAAAACAGGATCTTCCTTTGGTGGCGGTGTTGTACCCAAATCTTCCACCGGTAAATCATGCTTAAGAATAGGTTGGCGAAGAAAAATTTCCTCAAGCTCATCTCTTTCTTTCCTAAAAACTTCACTCTCGCTATCCTCCAAATGTTGCTGCAAAGGATTATTAGGAACAAGAACAATAGATGCACATTGCTCCATTTTAAAATCATTACTAGGTAAATCAGCTTTATAAGGAGTTTTGGTAAATTTAGAGAAGTTAAACTCATAAGATTCACCAGCAATTTAGTCAAAATTTTCTCTTTCTTGCAATCTATAATAGCTCCACAAGTATTTAGAAAAGGTCTACCAAAAATAATAGGACAATAATCACTAGCGTGAGAACCAAGTACCAAAAAGTCAGCAGGATATTTAATCTTACCGCATAAAACTTCCACATCTCGAACAATACCAATTGGAGAAATAGTTTCTCTATTAGCCAGCTGAATGACCACATCAATATCTTCAAGTTCACAAGAATCAATTTCGTGCATAATCTCCGTGTAAAGCTCATAAGGAATAGCACTAACACTTGCACCAATATCACATAATCCATAATAGCAATGATCACCAATTCTAACAGATAGCATAGGAACACTAGCTTGTTTGGGTTTATTAGGATGTGAAACAATATTAGAAGCATCTTCACAGAAAATAATATGACCATCCTCCACATTTTCAGTCACAAGATCTTTAACTATTGCAACAAAGAGGTTCAACTTTTATTTGTTCTTCAGGTTCTACAGGTTTCTTTTCACTTTTATGAACCGCACTATTTATAACAGTACTCCTTCATTTTAGCGAGGAAAGGAGTTTTTTCAATATAAGCTTCAGGAATAACATGATCAGTAGTTTCAACTACAACGCATTTATTAATAGATGAATCAATTTTATCTTTATACGGTTCATGATACTTATCAAAATTCTTCTTTGGCAATTCATAATGAGAGGCAAAAGCTTTATAAAGATTTACAGCAACTTGAGAATCAAGACCATATGTAGCACTCATATTACGAAATTTATCAGTATCCATAAAAGCTTCAATGCATTTATAATCATAAATTATACGATTCTGTATCCTTGTCGGTCTCCCAACATTCAGTATTGTCTTGGATCGGATCAAGAAGGTCCCTTTTAAACTATTCTTTGTTGCGTGTAAATGATCCGAACAAGAAGTATCCAGCAAGGTCTTGTCTTGAAAAGAAAGTCTTGCATAGAAATTATCAATAATAACATTACCAGGAAGCTCATGAATGGGGCATTTGAGCATTAAAGACTTCAATCTCCCCAAGCTTGGGCAATACTCTCTCCATCATGAGGCCAAAAATTATATATGCGATTCCGATCCTTGTGAATTTCACTTGGAGGATAGAACTTAGAATAAAACCGGGGCACAATATCATTGCATTCAAGAGAGTCCCCATTATCCAGTAATTTATACCAATGCGCCGCCTTACCAGACAGCGATAAAGAGAATAGTTTCTTCCTCACTTCATCCATAGCAATACCTGCACACTTGAATAAACCGCATAATTCATGTAAGAACAATAAATGATCTCCAGGGTGGACAGTTCCATCCCCTTCATAGCGGTTATCCATAACACGTTCAATAATTTTCATAGGTATTTTATATGGTATCACTTCCTCACCTGGCGCCTCATCCACTACCGTTGCAGTAGTAGTAGATTTCCCAAATAAAAATTGAAGAGAAGATCTCTCCATAATGACTTATAGCAGCGAGGCAGAAATAAAATCAGCACAAACGGTAAAGGTTTTCCTTACCAATTCCACTTACCAATAGCGCTTCACTCCCGGCAACGGCGCCGAGAAAATAGTCTTGATGACCCACAAGTATAGGGGTGTATCGTAGTATTTTCGATAAGTAAGAATGTCGATCCCAACGAGGAGCGAAGGTGTTGACAAGCGATTTCGATGAAGGATTCACTGTAAATGCTCACAGACAAGTATTCAGGGGGTTTTGATGTAACAGTTGAATAAAGTAGGAGTAAGTAAAGTGCGAGAGTAACAATTGCAGCGAGTGGCCCAATCCTTTTTAGCACAAAAGACAAGCCGGTTTGTTTACTTATAATGACCAAACGTTCTCGAGGACACACGGGATTTTAGTCTAGTGCTTTCGCTACATACGGCTAAATAATCTTCATTGTTATGATAAGTGTTGTGTGGGTGAACCTATGCTAATGTACCGCCCTTCCTAGGACTAATACATACTTGTGATTATACCCCTTGCAAGCATCCGCAACTACAAGAAAGTAATTAAGAATAAATCTAACCACAGCCTTAAACTCTGAGATCCTGCTATCCCTCCTGCATCGATATACCAACGGGGGTTTAGGTTTCTGTCACTCCGGCAACCCCGCAATTGGAAAACGAATACAAGATGCATTCCCCTAGGCCCATAAATGGTGAAGTGTCATGTAGTCGATGTTCACATGACACCACTAGAAGAATAACACCACAACTTAAATATCATACCATTGAATATTACTCAACCATAGTTCACTACTAACATTTAGACTTCACCCATGTCCTCAAGAACTAAACGAACTACTCACGAGACATCATATGGAACATGATCAGAGGTGATATGATGATGAATAACAATCTGAACATAAACTTGGTTCAATGGTTTCACTCAATAGCATCAACAACAAGTAGAGATCGATACCGGGAGAGTTTCCCCTATCAAACAATCAAGATCAAACCCAAATTGCTACGGCGGTGACGGTGTCCAGCGGTGGAGACGGCGGTGATGATGGTGGAGATGATGATGATGGTGATGGAGATGATGTCCAGCTCGATGACGGTGACGATGGCGTCAATTTCCCCCTCCCGGAGGGAATTTCCCCGGCGGATTCCTGCCCGCCGGAGAGCTCTTTTCTCTCTGGTGTTCTCCACCCCGCAGAGGCGGCTGTAACTCTTCGCGAGGTACCCTCTGTGGCTTAGGTTTTCGGGACGAAGGGTTTCGCGAAGAAAAGGAGGCGAAAGGGGCTGTGGGGCCCCCACACCACATGGTGGCGCGGCCAGGCCATGGGCCGCGCCGCCCTATGGTGTGGGCCCACCCTGGGTCCACCTGGCTCCTCCTTCTGGCTTCCTTCGTCATCTTGAAAAATAGGATTTTTGGTATAATTTCCTTCCACAGTTGATCTTCCGAAATATTGCATTCTGACGGTGCTTTTTCTAGCAGAATCCTGGCTCCGGTGCTTGATCCTCCAATAATGATGAAACATGCAAAATAGATGAAATAACATAAGTATTGTGTCCCAATATGAAATATATCAATGAATAACAGCAAATTATGATATAAAATAGTGATGCAAATTGGACGTATCAGGGGATTCAGGAGATCGCCTCCGGCACCCTGCCGGAGAGGGGAATCATCTCCCGGAGGACTCTACGCCGCCATGGTCGCCTCCGAAGTGATGTGTGAGTAGTTCACCCCTGGACTATGGGTCCATAGCAGTAGCTAGATGGTTGTCTTCTCCTCATTGTGCTTAATTGTCGGGTCTTGTGAGCTGCCGAACATGATCAAGATCATCTATCTGTAATTCTATATGTTGTGTTTGTTGGGATCCGATGAATAGATAATACTATGTTATGTTGATTATCAATTTATGTCTATGTGTTGTTTATGATCTTGCATGCTCTCCGTTATTAGTAGAGGCTCTGGCCAAGTTTTTGCTAGTAACTCCAAGAGGGGGTATTTATGCTCGATAGTGGGTTCATGTCTCCGTGAATCTGGGGGAGTGACAGAAACCTCTAAGGTTATGGATGTGCTGTTGCCACTAGGAATAAAACATTGATGCTATGTCCGAGGATGTAGTTATTGATTACATTACGCGCAATACTTAATGCAATTGTCTGTTGTTAGCAACTTAATACTGGAGGGGGTTCGGATGATAACCTGAAGGTGGACTTTTTAGGCATAGATGCATGCTGGATAGCGGTCTATGTACTTTGTCGTAATGCTCAATTAAATCTCACAATACTCATCATAATATGTATGTGCATGGTCATGCCCTCTCTATTTGTCAATTGCCCAACTGTAATTTGTTCACCCAACATGCTGTTTATCTTATGGGAGAGACACCTCTAGTGAACTGTTGATGTCTACTTCCCCCTCCTTTTCCTGTAGACAGTGTTGGGCCTCCAAGAGCAGAGGTTTGTAGAACAGCAGCAAGTTTTCCCTTAAGTGGATCACCCAAGGTTTATCGAACTCAGGGAGGAAGAGGTCAAAGATATCCCTCTCATGCAACCCTGCAACCACAAAGCAAGAAGTCTCTTGTGCCCCCAACACACCAAATATGTGCACTAGTTCGGCGAAGAGATAGTGAAATACAGGTGGTATGAATATATATGAGCAGTAGCAACGGTGCCAGAAAATAGCTTGCTGGCGTGTAGTTGATGGTGGTAGTATTGCAGCAGTAGTAACACAGTAAAACAGTAAACAAGCAGTAGTAACGCAGTATTTAGGAACAAGGCCTAGGGATTACACTTTCACTAGTGGACACTCTCAACATTGATCACATAACAGAATAGATAAATGCATACTCTACACTCTTGTTGGATGATGAACACATTGCGTAGGATTACATGAACCCTCAATGCCGGAGTTAACAAGCTCCACAATTCAATGTTCATATTTAAATAACCTTAGAGTGTAAGATAGATCAATACGACTAAACCAAGTACTAACGTAGCATGCACACTGTCACCTTCACACTATGTAGGAGGAATAGATCACATCAATACCATCATAGCAATAGTTAACTTCATAATCTACAAGAGATCATAATCATAGCATACGCCAAGTACTAACACGGATGCACACACTGTCACCATTACACCGTGCAGGAGGAATAAAACTACTTTAATAACATCACTAGAGTAGCACATAGATAAATTGTGATACAAAACTCATATGAATCTCAATCATGTAAAGCAGCTCATGAGATTATTGTATTGAGGTTCATGGGAGAGAGATGAACCACATAGCTACAGCGGAGCCCTCAACCTCGGGGGTGGATTACTCCCTCCTCATCATGGAGGCAGCGATGGCGGTGAAGATGGCGGTGAAGACGGCGGTGGAGATGGCTCCGGGGGCAATTCCCCGTCCCGGCAGGGTGCCGGAACAGCGACTTCTGTCCCCCGAATTGGACTTTCGCGATGGCGGCGGCTCTGGATGGTTTTCTCTGTTTCCGTCGAACTTGTCGAGGTTTTTAGGTCAGGGACGATTATATAGGCGGAGAGTCGGAGTCGGAGGGGCCACGGGCTGCCCACACCCTAGGGGGGCGCGCCCCCCCCTTGGGCCACGCCGCCCTGGGGTGTGGGGCCCCCCTGGCACCCCTCTGGCCTTTCTCCGGTGCTCTGGAAGCTTCGCGTATTTCTAAGACTTTCGGTGTTGATTTCGTCCGATTCCGAAAATATTTCCTTACTAGGATTTCTGAAACCAAAAACAGCAGAAAACAGCAACTGGCCTTTCGGCATCTCGTCAATAGGTTAGTTCCGAAAAATGCATAAAAATGATATAAAGTGTGAACAAAACATGTTGGTATTGTCATAAAACAAGCATGGAAGATCAGAAATTATAGATACGTTGGAGACGTATCAACTGTGGACCCCGGTCCAATTCTCTATACTGAAATACAATCTACTGCAATACTGTTCTACTATTTTCTGCAAACAATCATCTTCCACACTATACATCTAATCCTTTGTTACAGCAAGCCGGTGAGATTGACAACCTCGCTGTTTCGTTGGGGCAAAGTACTTGGTTTGTGTTGTGCAGGTTCCACGTTGGCGCCGGAATCCCTGGTGTTGCGCCGCACTACATCTCGCCGCCATCAACCTTCAACGTGCTTCTTGGCTCCTACTGGTTCGATAAACCTTGGTTTCGTACTGAGGGAAAACTTGCCGCTGTACGCATCACACCTTCCTCTTGGGGTTCCCAACGGACGCGTGCTGTACGCGTATCAGTGTTCACTTTGAAGGGCGGAATTTCAGCAAACATATTATAATCTTCTGACATGTCTGTCTTGTCCTCCACTCCCACGATGTTTCTTTTCCCTGAAAGAACAATGTGGCGCTTTGGATCATCGCATGATGTACTGATCGTTTTCTTATCTTTCCGTTTCCTCGGTTTGCTACTCATGTCCTTGACATAAAAAACCTGAGCGACATCTTTCGCTAGGACGAATGGTTCTTCAAGGTAACCAAGATTGTTGAAATCCACCATTGTCATTCCGTATTGCTGGTCCACCTTTACCCCACCTCCTGTTAGCTTGAACCATTTGCACCGGAACAAAGGGACCTTAAAGGAGGGTCCATAGTCAAGTTCCCATATCTCCTCTATGTAACCATAATGTGTGACCTTTTACCCATTCTCGGTTGCTGCATCAAAGCGGACACCACTGTTTTGGTTGGTGCTCTTTTTATCTTGGGCGATCGTGTAAAATGTATTCCCATTTATCTCGTACCCTTGGAAAGTCGTTATAGTCGAAGATGGTGTCTTGGCCAACATGTACAGCTGATCTACAACATGATCGTCATTCATTAAATGTTTTCTCAACCAACTGCCGAAAGTCTCCATGTGGGCCTTCCTAATCCAGGATTCAGGCTTCCCCGGGTTGTCCGAGCGTAAAATATTCTTGTGTTTCTCAAAGTACGGAGCCACCAAGCTGGAATTGGTCAGTACTGTGTGGTGTGCTTCAGTCAGAGAATGGCCGTCCATACATATCGTTGATTTCCTTCCGATCGTGCCTTTTCCACTTAGTCTCCCCTCGTGCCGCGATCGAGGAAGACCAATCGGCTTAAGGTCAGGAACAAAGTCAACACAAAACTCAATTACCTCCTCATTTCCATAGCCCTTGGCGATGCTTCCTTCTGGCCTAGCACGGTTACGAACATATTTCTTTAATACTCCCATGAACCTCTCGAAGGGGAACATATTGTGTAGAAATACAGGACCGAGAATGGAAATCTCTTCGACTAGGTGAACCAGGAGGTGTGTCATAATATTGAAGAAGGATGGCGGGAACACAAACTCGAAACTGACAAGACATTGGATCACATCGTTCTGTAACCGTGGTAGAACTTCTGGATTGATTACCTTCTGAAAAATTGCATTGAGGAATGCACATAGCTTCACAATGGCTACTCGAACATTTTCCGGCAGGAGCCCCCTCAAAGCAATCGGAAGCAATTGCGTCATAATCACGTGGCAGTCGTGAGACTTCAGGTTTTTGAACTTTTTCTCTGCCATGTTTATTATTCCCTTTATATTAGACGAGAATCCAGACGGGACCTTCATACTGCTCAGGCATTCAAAAAAGATGACCTTCTCTTCTTTGGTCAGAGCGTAGCTGGCACGACCTTGAAACCATTCCGGATGCCGGTCATCAGGGTCTTTCAAACGTTGTTGGTCCTGCCGTGCTTCCTTTGTATCATTTGTCTTCCCATACACGCCCAAGAAGCTTAGGAGGTTCACGCAAATATTCTTCGTAACGTGCATCACGTCGATTGCAGAGCGGACTTCTAGGACTTTCCAATATTCTAGCTCCCAGAATATAGATTTCTTCTTCCACATGGTTGCGTGCCCGTCAGCTCCCTTCGGAACTGATTGTCCGCCAGGACCCTTTCCAAAGAAGACTTTCAAATCCTTGACCATATCAAATACCTCAGCACCAGTGCGTTCCGCAGGCTTCGGCCGGTGATCTGCCTTGCCGTTGTAATGCTTGCCTTTCTTTCTTACTGGATGAATTTTCGGAAGAAATCGACGATGCCCAAGGTACACGTTCTTCTTACAATTTGGCAAATGTACACTTTCAGTCTCATGTAAGCAGTGTGTGCATGCATTGTATCCCTTATTTGACAGTCCCGAAAGGTTATTAAGAGCAGGCCAATCGTTGATGGTTACGAAAAGCAACGCTCGTAGGTCAAATTCCTCTTCTTTGTGCTCATCCCACACACGGACACCAGGTCTGCCCCACAGCTGTAAAAGTTCATCAACTAATGGCCTTAGGTACACATCGATGTCGTTGCCGGGTTGCTTCGGACCTTGGATGAGCACTGGCATCATAATGAACTTCCGCTTCATGCACAACCATGGAGGAAGGTTGTAGATGCATAGAGTCACGGGCCAGGTGCTATGGCTGGAGCTCTGCTCCCCAAAAGGATTCATGCCATCTGTACTTAGACGAAATCTTATGTTCCTTGTGTCAGCTGCAAAATCTTTGAACTCTCTGTCGATCTTTCTCCATTGCGTTCCATCTGCGGGGTGTCTCAACTCCCCGTCCGACTTACGGTCCTCTTTGTGCCATCGCAACAACTTGGCATGCTCTTTGTTCCTGAACAGACGTTTCAACCGTGGTATTATAGGAGCATACCACATCACTTTGGCGGGAACCCTCTTCCTGGATTTCTCGCCCTCAACATCGTCACCAGGGTCATCGCCTCTGATCTTATAACGCAATGCAGTGCATACCGGGAATTCATTCAAATTCTCGTATTCACCGCGGTAGAGGATGCAGTCGTTGATGCATGCATGTATCTTCAGAACCTCTAAACCTAGAGGGCAAACAACCTTCTTTGCTTCGTACGTACTGGCGGGCAACTCGTTATTCTTTGGAAACATATTCTTCAACATTTTCAGCAAGTTTTCAAATGCCGAGTCAGCTACACCTGCCTGTGCCTTCCATTTCAGCAAATCCAGTGTGCAGCCCAGCTTTTTCAGACCATCATCGCATCCGGGGTACAGCGCCTTTCTGTGATCCTCTAACATGCGATCCAAATTCTCCCTCTCCTTTTCAGTTTCGCAGCGTCTCCGTGCATCAGCAATGGTCCGACCAAGATCATCAACGGGCTCATCACGTGCATCTTCTTCACCTTCCCCTTCACCTTCCCCTTCACCTTCAGCATCCTCCATGAAAGTATCACCAAAATGAGCAAGATAGTTTTCATCGATGAAATCATCCCCTTCTTCATCTTCTTCCATTATAACCCCTCTTTCTCCATGCTTGGTCCAACAATTATAGCTTGGCATGAAACCGTGCCGAAGCAGGTGCAGGTGAACTTCTCTTGAGGAAGAGTAACCCTTCTGATTCTTACAGTCAACACATGGACAGATAACAAAACCATTCTGCTTGTTCGCATTAGCCACTACGAGGAAATCTTTCAAACCCGTAGTGAACCCGCCGGAGAGTCGGTTACCATACATCCATTGCCGATTCATCTGCATTATTATAATATAAAATATATAATTAACCATCATGCATTTGTTAAACTAACTAGCTATAAACAATAGAAATTAAACAATGAACTACACGCATGCATATTTAATCAATGACACACATGCATGAAAGGTTCAAGTTGCTAACCGCGATCGAGGAGGAAAAAATAAATGAGGAAGCTCAAGTGTGGCTCCAACACTTCATATCATGTTAGTTTCATGCTCTTGGGGCATTTCATCAAACACCTTGTGTGCATAAGAGGAACCAAAAGCAAACCTACGCTCCCTTGTGAAGCTTGTGAAGAGAAAAGTGGCACCAAATGGCTAAGTGCTGTGAGCTGATGCCCTTTTATAGGGATGGGCCTTTAGTCCCGGTTGGCCTGGCCAACCGCGACTAAAGGCTTTCGGGCCAGGCCTAAGGACCTTTAGTCGCGGTTGGCCTGGCCAACCGCGACTAAAGCCCCTCCCGTCCACCAGCTGGCCAGCGAACGCGCTGGGCCCAGGTCTTTAGTCGCGGTTCGCTACCCGAACCGCGACTAAAGACCCCATTAGTCGCGGTTTCTATATTTTGGCGACTAATGGGGCTGGACGGAAGGCCATTTTTCTACCAGTGCTGGCCGTCTTCCGCTTGGCCTTGGTGTGCTTCCTTGGTTGCTGTCAGCCTCAACGCCTGCCTGGTCGCTGACAGTCTCCTTGCAATGTCATGCTGAATTACTGAGATAAGATAATTAATCTTTCTAGAAGCAAGCAAAAAAAAGATCAGCTGATGATTCCCAGGAATTGTTTGCTCGAGGAAATGATTCCTGGAATCGATGCAAAACAACGATTCCAAAAATCACGAATCATTGCCGGGAATCAAAGTATCAAACAACTTGCAGTCAGCCAAAAAGGGTGATGATGCTAGCAACGTGGTTAAATTGATGCGGACTGGGGGTTCGATTCACCGGTTTCTTATTCGCCCGGGTAGATTAATGGTTCACGCAGAGCTTGCTAACCATGTGAATGAACATATATAGCTTTGTTTGTACAACTTTGACACGACTTGTTTGTGATAACGGATATAACATGTGCCTCTGCAAGTCTGCTGCACATATATGCGCGCAAGTTACGCCGACCCTATTAGTACCCCCATTTTGAAATATAAGCTTTTTTAGATAGCAAAACTAGGTTTAAAAAATATATATTTCATTATGGAGGTAATACTTTTAAAAAATATTGTACCAATTTTTTAAGAAAAATTATATTCAGCAAACTTGACAATTTTAGTCTCGCGGAGCAAATCAGTCATTGAATCTTCTGGCGAACATGGATGACGGCGGTGGTATTTTTTCTCATAGGTGCATACGAATCGATAATGAAAATTGATTAACAAACAAGATTTAAAAATGTTTTAAAAAATTCCATAGAAAATTTCGCATTTACATCTGAAAATTTTATGTTCATACACAAGTTTCCGTGGAAAAAATAACATTTTATGTGGCTTGTATAAAAAAGACAAAAAAATTCCTGCAAAAAAATCATGTTGGATCGAGCATCAAAATTTGTCTTTTTACAAGGCATATAAAAATATTATTTTTCTCGAAAACTTGTGTACGAAGATAAAATATGTGGATATAAATGTGAAATTCTATTTCAGAATCTTTTGCCATTTTAGAATGTCACACAGTAAGTTTATATGCATCCTTGAGTCGAATTGGATTACCCCTTGCATAAGGCGGCCAAGCTACATGAATAGCTCGGTCTCCACCGCCATTGTCCCCCCCCCCCCCCCTGGGTGCGCTACAGCTCCAACGTGTGTACATGCGCGCGGGATTAGCGTTCCATGAAGTTTGTTGGAGGTTTGTTAAAATTTGGATGTATCTAGATGCTATTTAGTGCCTAGATAGATCTAACAAATCTCAAATAACCTTTGCGGGATGGCGGCAATAATAACTTAGCTAGTGATTGTACTTTCTTTTACATATAATACAAAAGTGGTGCAGCTTAAATTTATGTAGAATTTTGAAATCAAAGAAGACCTGCATTTTTTTTGAAGCAACTGCACTTGTTGAGCCGATGGAGGAAACGTCGCCTCCCACTGAATGAATAGTCCGTCTTTATGAGACATACAGATGTCAAACTTAGTGTTTAAACTCTGGTGGGCTGGACGCAGCTTGTTGCTGATTGACCGCCCACTCTTTATATGCATTTTTTTAGTTTAGTCAATCTTGCACGTCATGCAACATATCCATGATCGGTGATGAAAAGCCAGTGGATGGATGGCCATGCTTGCGTACCCAGATCTGCTTGATCGACATCGCGAGTATTAATTGATCAAAGATATCAATGAACGAAACATCAAGTAATCATGCTATAAACTCGAAACGTTAAAAGTCTAGCTCCATCACTAGTGGAAAACGGGGCAATAGGCCCGGTCCATTTGGGCCTTTAGACCCGGTTCCCGAACCGGGACCAACAAGGCGGGACTAAAGGGGGTACCCTTTAGTCCCGGTTCAAACATAAACCGGGCCTAAAGGCCTCACTAGTAGAAAAACCCCCCTTTAGTACCGGTTCCAAAGGGCCTTTAGTACCGGTTTTGGAACCGGTACTAATTATCCGGTACTAAAAGCCTCTCACCTTTAGTACCGGTTCCTTACGAACCGGTACTAAAGATGCCTCCACGTGGGCACGGAGGAACCCGTGGGGCTGGAGACCTTTGGTACCGGTTCGTAACACGAACCGGTATTAAAGCCTATTTCGTTTAAATTTTTTTTCCATTTTTTCTAATTATTTTTCACACCCTTTTTTTCACGGCCTCTTTTTTTATTTTTTTCAGAATTACTAGTATTCCCGTTAGTCTCTAACTACACTTAATCTCTAGTCAAATTACTTACCCTTAGTCAAACTTCCCGGTCGGTCACCCATCCTCACACTACTCCCGCACTAGCACGCTTAACTTCCAAATTCCATCCCGTTCCACTTCCAAGTGCTTCGCGCGCATGTATGTGATAGTAGTATCATATCAATCCTATTAACATGTTGGTCGATGTCACACTTTTTATCGTTTGAATTCCAAATAATTCTTTTAATAAACAAAAGTAATGATGTAATAATAATGTTGAATAAATAAATAAAATTAACTTTTTTAATTTTTATTATTTTTAATTATTTTTTAAAAATTTAATATTTTTTGCAAAACCTAAAACTTGAAATAATTTGATAAAAGTAATAGTAATATGTTAGGACTCAAAAAATCTTATAATTAATATTTTAATTTAAAAAAAAATAAAATATATAAAATTCTAAATTTCTGGAAAAAAAACTATTCCTGCTTTCATATTTTCATTTGGAATTTTGAGAATCTAAAAATTGGCTAACCGGGTAAACCCTGGTGAAATCGGATGTAACTTTTTCCCAGGATTTTTTTGATATATTATACGTTTTTTTTCGACGTCGTATGCAAAAGTTATTGCGGTTTTACCATTTTTCAAAACTTTTTTGCAAAAAAAGTGAAAATTTAAATTTGTTAATTTTCCCTAATAGTAGGTTGCATAACATACAAGAATCTGAAAACATTTTATTTTTTGAATTTTCTATCATTTTCTTTTCTATTTTACAGTGTCAAAAAAGGCGATCCACGGGGGGGGGGGGGGGTGTGTGGAGCTGCGGGGGGACCCAGAAAAACCTTTAATACCGGTTCGTGTCACGAACCGGTACTAAAGGTCTACCCTTTAGTACCGGTTCGTGTCACGAACCGGTACTAAAGGTTTTTCAGCTGACGCGAACCCTTTAGTACCGGTTCGTGTCACGAACCGGTATTAAAGGTCCTTACGAACCGGTACTAAAGGTCTGGGCAGTGCAACCGGTACTAATGCACCCTTTAGTACCGGTTCGTAAGGAAACCGGTATTTATGGCTTAGACGGATGAGAGCTTTTCTACTAGTGCCTCGACACGTGGTGCGGCCAGGGAGCTCGCGGTGGAAGGGCTTTGGTCCCGGTTCGTGGTACGAACCGGGCCTATGTTTCTCTGCCGCGGCAGAGAATTGCTATTTCTCTGCCGCGGCACAGATTTCGGCTGTACCAGCGTTTCTCTGCCGCGGCGGAAAGCGATCTGTTTCCCTTGCCGCGGCGAGTTTCAACAATGCATATATATATCATTCAAGAAACCACAAAAAATCGTCATGAATATATATAGACATCGTCAAGTCAGCAGTACACGACATAGTCAACACAGTACACGTAATGCATGCATATTTACAATACAACTTTTCCTGAACGAATATCGTCCGACGTCACGATCTTCCGATAGTGCTCTCCACCTGGGGTAAGGACCTCGGTAATAAAGAATCCCGCGATTTCCTCTTGAATTGCTTTTATTTGATCCATTTGTTATGAGAGTGTCCATGAGCGTGTCATCTATATTTAAAAAAGGAGATCAATATATGAATGGAACTCAATACAATAGATGGTACTAATTAAGATTAATTGTGAAAATTTGTTATCGTACACGAGTGTGGTGTATTTGGGCATCCCCACCCTTGGGACAGGACATTTCACGCATGAAGGTGCAGACGTAGTATCCACATAAGTTATTCCCTTTTTCCTGCCTCATACACTTTACGAAAAAATAGTTCGATCAAACTAATAATCAAGCATCGTATTGAAAGTAAATATCATATATAAAGTTTCACGGACATAGCTATATATATAGTACTACTTACAGGGTAATCTCTAAATGTAAGCTCCGGTTTCCATTCACCAGGAACAGTATTGATGAACCGTTTCCAAGCCCTGCCCGGCAAAAAATAATGAGTAAATGAGTAATTGATTAGTTGATGATATCTTCGAATTAGAGCAGATGAAGATGCCAATACGAAATTGATTGAAACTACCTCTGGAGGATGGCAGCCATGTCCGCCCATTCCGCATATTCTTTACGTTTCGAGTCCATGACGTTTACGACTCCAAGGTGAAGATCAATGATTAGGAGAATAAAATGGAAACTGCACAAGCATAGCTCAATGATTACGAGAATAAAGTGGAAGGTGCACAAGCATAATGTATGTTATATATAACACTCACTTGAAGTTGTAGGGAAAGAATATATCCTCTTTGTCTGCTTGCTTCTCTAAAAACATTACGATGTTGTCCTCTGTGTCCTTGGCGAAGTCTCGAACCGTAACTTCATGAACTGTGTTTGGGTCTATGAACCCCAGCGGTAGGAGCTTGCCTCTTTTGTATTCCAGCTTCTTCATTCTGCATAATTAAATGTATAGCATACACAAAGAATATAATGAGGATAATTGTTAGTGCAAATGAATGAGCTACAAACTTAATTACACAAATAAATCACTTACGAGCGATAGCAACCGATGACAGCTTTGTCGAGGGCATCTTGATTGAATAAGCTGAAACAGTTCTTCTACGTCAATGTTTATCTCGTCTTCCCCCGGAAGTAATGCTCATCTCTAAGATACAACGTGAGGTAGCGATCACCTCTTCGACAGGCTTTCAGGTACCGGTCATGCAACCTTCGCATCTGAGTCCCTAGACGCGCGAGCTCATCGGGTTTGACGAGATCAGATCCGTATCTATACTTGTTTACCATTTGAGCCGTCGGATAGTAATCTTCGTACTCAGCTGATGCTCCACTGAGCTCTAGCCGCCCGTTCGATCATCGATGCCGTCTCTGGATCATGATATGGCTCCACGATGAAGTGGGGTGCGGCCTGAATGTCTGCTGTCCAAGGCTGGGCGACTTTGCTTCTTTCATCGCTCTAGAGGACTGTCCAAGAGAGCGGTCATAATCAGCTCTCGGCTCAGGTCTCTTCATTCTCGTCTCGGCAAAGTGCTTCAGCATCTGCGGTGGAATAAACATCTTCTTCGGCGCAGATTGCAAGAAACGCCTTTTGCTCTTGATCTGCTCATGTGGCAACAACTCGGAGTCTGTTCCCTCATTGGAGTTGATGATCTCTTCGGAGCTGTAGGAGGTGCCGCGGACCGCTTCCTCTTTGCTTAGGTGGAAGCGGCGGAGTCTCTGACGAGGAGGAGGAGGCGGCGGAGTATTTTCACGCGGAGGAGACTGGTCATGGATAGGGGAATCATCATCGCGCAGAGGAGAATCATCACGCGGAGGAGGCGAGGTGGCGGAGGAGGCGGAGGTGGCCTGCTTGTTGGCTTCTCACCTGGAAACACAATGTTCTCCTTCCGCCATTGCACGGTGGTTCTACGGGCTTCTCCCAGTTCTTTGATTTCCCCATCTTCACTGCAGGGTGCTCAAGCACCAACCCCTCATACTCTCTCAACACTTCATCCACCATCACAACAGCAAAGTCGACTTGGACCGGACGGCAATGGTAAGACCTTGTAGGTAAGAGGATGCCGACCGCCGCCTTGAAGGATAGGTTGAAAACTTTAACATGCAGCTCACAAGGACGGCTCTCAGTGAGATCATCCACGGGGGGGTAGCGAGGAGGCTCGACCACCTGGTCATCGGCATCATCATTATCCACCTGCGAGAGGAAGCCACGCTGCTTTTCCGGTGTGGTTGAGATTGCAGCGGGGCGATGGCATTGAGCGGTGCGGGATCTACAGCCTGCCCCGAGCCATGCGAGATGTAAGTACTTGGGTTACCATGGTTAATTGGGCTTGCATGGTGCTCATACCCTCCTCTAAGTTAGCCAGGCGGTCTGTTTCCCTTGCCTTCCTCCTCTCATGGCTTTTATCAGGAAATCTCTTCCTTTCCGCAGGAAAGCCATACTTCCACGGAACGGAGCCTGCTGTGCCTCGTGTTCGTCCGCCGTGTTCTTTGTTCCCAAGGGCGCGTGTCAGCTCATCGTTCTCTCTTTCGGGCTGGAACAACCCCGCCTCCACGTCCCTATGTGCCTTTTCCAGGGCATCAATGGGAACCTTCAGATGAGCTTTCTTATAGATGCACTTCCTGTTTACGGATCCAACGTTCCCCCAATCCCGTAGAACCACTCCTTGCACCGTTCGATCCAACCGTGTGTCCCTAATCTGATCCCTTTACTGGTCAGTTCCGCCTCAGCTGCCTCCCACTTAGGACGGTTAGCCTGTATCCACCTGGACCCAGAATTTGGTGATATAGCTTCAACGCAGCATTTGCCTTATTTATTTCCGACCTTCTCAAAAATTCTTCTGACTCCGTGCTGTACTTCACGAATTCGTCCCAGTGACTTTTTACCTTCTCACTGTCCGGAGTCTTCTTTAACTTGATAAGGCGGCGCAATCTTTTCTTGTGGCTCTTGAATAGTTCGGCCATCTTCTTCTTGCCAAACTACGCGGAGGGCCTGCTCCATCTTGGCCTTCTCAGCGTCACCCCCCTCTTCGGGTACTATGTTGAAATGTGCCATGAGCTTGTTCATAATGCTGTTTTTGGCTACATCATCGATATAAAGACCTTGAGCTTCTTCCTCTGCAGACAGCACTAGTCCCTTCGGCTTGTGCCATTCTCGAACGGTGATCGGGACGTGGTCCCTAACAAGCACTCCGCATTGAGCTATAAATGCCTTTGCACCTTTCTCCGGAGCAATCGGTTTACCATCATTCTCGATGTGGGTGATGTCGTGCCTAACACCGTCATCCAACTTTTTGGCCGGGCCTCGCTTCCTCGACTTTACGGAAGAAGTGCTTTCGATCCGGAGGGCTAAAAAAGAAATAGTTCATAGTCAGTACAATTTCATTAGTTAATGCATCTAGTCGATCAACAGCGGCTTAATTAATTTATATACCTCGGTGATAACTACAGTTCGGGAGCCATTATGATGATCTTGTTCCTCACCGGCGCCACTAGGATCTTCTTCCTCAATATCCTCCGCTCCCTCACCGGAGGCATTCAAATAAGTTGCGGTGACATCGTCACCGCCATCATCTGGAATAACGTCGTCGTCGCGATCATCCAGAGTACCGTTTGCTATGAGTTCCTCCATGAAATTTTCTTGAATTTCATCTCTCTCCATGCTTTCTACAACGACACAAGCTATACATAGGAACCATCATATGATCAAATTAAGGATAATGCGAGAAAACTGAAAATGGAGTTACATATGTGTAGTTCTTAACTAAGGATCGATAATATAGTGCTGAAAGCAGAATCTGCGATTACATGCATACATAGATCGGGTTCATGTTTATTTAACCCTAATACATATCAATCACTACTACAACCACTCAACCGCGCAGACCGGGTCCTAGAGGGCGCCGACCGGGTCTGAGCCGCGGCTGGGTGTGCCCCCAAAGCCACGGAACAACAACGGGAGCATAGCTAACATGAGATCCCCGCATAACGCTCCATCCGGTCCTATACATGTTGTCTAACGCGTACATGTAACGGCGAACGTGCTGGTCCTCCGCTTCAATGCGCTGAGCTACCTCCTCCGGCGGGGCCGGCTCCCTCTGAAACGACCGTGGCCCATAAGACCTCCACCAAAGAATATCCGGGTCGACAACGGGACCCGGATTCCGCACCAAGGTGCGCGACCCGGAAGCTAAGACCTCCCAGTGCCACCCTGGCGGAGCCCAGTCCCGGTCCTCCCCATCTGCTCCATCTCCTCGGTGAGAGTCGGACCACGGCCCGCCGGCTGTCATTGTCGCGGCATCGTAGCTACGAAAACAAATCATATATGTATACTAATATAAATAAAGAACATGATATTGTGCTAAATAAAAAACTTCACTACTTTTGTACTAACGCCGCGTTCCACGACCCTGTTTTGGGGGCGTCGGCGAAGCGCCGGCGATGCCGGCACCGCCACGGACTCGCGCTCCTCCTCGCTCGCTCTTTCTCTATTTCGCGACCCTAAGTCTATGTCGCGGCGGCACCGCTACGGACTCGGCACCGCCACGGTCTAAGTCGTCGGCGCGCGCGGGGGGCGGCGCCGACACAAATGAATCTATTTTCTAACTTTTCTAACTTTTTCCTAACTAATTTTACTAAATTTTTCTAACTAATTTTACTAACACTAACTAACTAATTTTCTAACTTTTCTCTAACTAATTTTACTAACACTAATTTTTCTAACACACTAACTACACTATTTTTTTTTTCACTAAATTTTACTAACAAACTAATTAACTACACTAATTTTTCTAACACACTAACTACACTATTTTTTTTTTCACTAAATTTTACTAACAAACTAATTAACTACACTAATTTTTCTAACACACTAACTACACTATTTTTTTTTCACTAAATTTTACTAACAAACTAACTACACTAATTTTTCTAACACTAACTACACTATTTTTTTTTCACTAAATTTTACTAACAAACTAACTACACTAATTTTTCTAACAAACTAACTACACTATAATCTAACAAATGAAAAAAAAAAAAAAAAAAAAAAAAAAGAGGAGGAGGGAGGGGGGGCCGGGCTCACCTTTGCCGATCGAGGAGGAGGCGCGCGGTGCGGTGGCGGCAGCGGAGGGGAGGCGGGGCGGCGCGGCGTGGAGGAGGCGGACGGCGGCGGCGGTGGAGATCGAGGAGGCGGACGGACGGCGGCGCGGCGGGCGGCGGTGGAGAAGGAGAGGCGGGCGACGCGGACGAGGCCGGCCGGGGCGCAGCGGCGGCGGCGTGGCGCGGGAGGCGGCGGCGGCGTGGGCGCGGGAGGGCGGCGGCGACGTGGCGCGCGGCGGCGTGGGCGCGGGAGGGCGGCGACAGCGCGGGTGCGGGAGGGCGGCGGCGGCGGCAAACGGGCAGCCTGGCGGCGCAGTTTCTCCTCCTCGCGCGATTGATTTGCGCGAGGAAGGAGATGAGCAGTTATAACCCCCCTTTGGACCGGTGCGTATTACAAACCGGGTCCAAAGGCCCCTCTTGGACCCGGTTTGTAATACAAACCGGGACTAAAGGCCATTTTTGCTGCGTTTTCGCTGCGCGCGCAAAAAAGGCCTTTAGTCCCGGTTTGTAATACAAACCGGGTCCAAAGGCCAATTTTTTTAAAAAATTTCATTCCCGCCTTATTTCAAATGAAAAAAAGCCAGCGCACCGCCACCGCCTGGCCACCACCGTCACCGCCGTGTAGTGGCCACTGTCGCCACCGCCACCGCCTGCCCACCACCGCCACCGCCGTGTACTGGCCACCGTCGGCACCGCCGTGTACTGCCCACCACCGCCACCGCCACCGCCTGGCCACCACCGTCACCGCCATGTACGGGCCACCACCGTCACCGCCATGTACGGGCCACCGCCGTGTACTGCCCACCACCCCCACCGCCACACGGGTCCCTTCCCACGTGCCACGTGTCGCCGCCGCTTCACGTGCCTCGCCCCGCCGCCACCGCCATGTACGGGCCACCGCCGTGTACTGCCCACCACCGCCACCGCCACACGTGTCCCTTCCCCGTGCCACGTGTCGCCGCCGCTTCCACGTGCCTCGCCCCGCCGCCACCGCCATGTACGGGCCACCGCCGTGTACTGCCCACCACCGCCACCGCCGTGTACTGGCCACCGTCGGCACCGCCGTGTACTGCCCACCACCGCCACCGCCACCGCCTGGCCACCACCGTCACCGCCGTGTAGTGGCCACTGTCGCCACCGCCTGCCCACCACCGCCACCGCCGTGTACTGGCCACCGTCGGCACCGCCGTGTACTGCCCACCACCGCCACCGCCACCGCCTGGCCACCGTCGGCACCGCCGTGTACTGGCCACCTGTCGCCAAACTTGCCGCGTCGCTGTGCTATAAAGCGCCGCGTGCGCGCGGAACCACACGTCGCCGTCGCCTCCGTTCATTCGTCGCCGGGATGCCGCCGCGCCGTCGCGGCTCGTCCGGTTTCCGTGGCGTCCGAGCGCGGCCGAACGGTAGGTTCTACGCCGAGATGCGTGCCGGTGGCTTCCGGCTCACCCTCGGCACGTACAACACCCCGGAGCTGGCGGCGCGCGCTTACGACGCGCCGACAACGACCCTCGGTGGGACGACATTTGGACCGAGACAACCTCCGACGACGAGTAGATCGACTAGACTAGTTGTTTATCTATTTTATTGTATTTTCAATAAAGTCGTTGTGGCAGACGCTGATGATGAGAAAAGTTTCCCGCCAGATTACATGTGGAATTAAAGTACAGAACTCAACTGAAAATTAATTAAGATACATGGCCAGATAGTACTCGTGCCTAGCCCTATAGTACTCGTGCCTAGCTCAACTGAAAATTAATTAAGATACATGGCCAGATTCGATTCGTTCGAGTCATTCGGTCATACTCGTGCCTAGCCCTATAGTACTCGCCACTGTAGTCGTCGTAGTCGCCGTCATCATCGTCGCTGGCATCGGGGTCACGGTAGTCAAACCTCGGCGGGAGAGCACGCGTGGGCTGGGACTGAGGGTAGCGCAGGCGGGGGCCACGGTGGGCCATGACGCCCTGGAGAGTTCGGTCGCGCCACCACAGCCGACGGCCGGCCTCGTTGAAGTTCGAAGGAGGCGGGCCGCCCTCCTCGTCGTGCTCGGCGAGCGCCCTCTCACGCCGATTGATGAAGAAGCTCTCCCAAGTCGGGCTGTAGTCGGGATGCCATCGGGGATTCCTCCGTGCCTCTGGCGTGAGCTCGAAGTAGTAGTGGTTCGTGATGGCCATCTCGCGCGCCACACCTAGAGGGACAGGAGGGACCGGTACCCCTCCGACGCTCAGCAACCAGCCGGTAGGGACGCGGTAGCCCGGCGGGCAGGGGTAGTTCGACGCGCAAAGCGCCTCCGCCTCCCGGAGGGTTAGAGATACGATGGAAGCCATGTGACCTGGTGATGAGGTTTGCAGATATGAGTCTAGATGTGATATGTAAATGGAGGCCAAGCCAACATATATATAGTGAAAAAATGGCGGGAGGACGGAGGCGGGAAGCAGTGGAAAGCGCGGGAAGAAAAATAGGCGGGAACGCAGTGGCGCCAAAAACTGTCGGTGGGATAAGGACGTGTGGGTAACCTTTAGTCCCGGCTGGTGGGTACAACCGGGACTAAAGATCCTTTTTTGTGTCATCTAACAAAACTGTCGGTGGGATAAGGACGTGTGGGTAACCTTTAGTCCCGGCTGGTGGGTACAACCGGGACTAAAGATGTCGGCAGGATAAGAACGCATGGGTGGACGCACTGCTCGATGAGATAAAGCATGTAGCGCACGACGCACTGTCGAAGGAACAAGACAAAGTAGAAGAGGTGCCGTGCCTATAAAAGGAGCATCGATACGCCTTGCCAAGCCCCTGAACGACTACATCTCATCTAACAGTGTTGGGGAAAGGGTTGGGAAATCTCCCGTGGCGCATCTCCACTTTTAATATCTTACATACAGTTACATGATTACACAAAAATAAATGGGAAATTGATTGCCATGTTGACATACTCATTTGTGCCATGAACATTCTTCAATTAACTTGATGATGGAGCATCTTCATCATTTAATTAATCTTCTTCGGCCGTAACCATGGAGCATCTTCATCATTTAACTTGATGCTTGGATCAATGTTCACTCTGAAGGGTGGAATTTCATCAAACTGATTATAATCTTCTGACATGTCTGTCTTGTCCTCCACTCCCACGATGTTTCTTTTTCCAGAAAGAACTATGTGGCGCTTTGGCTCATCGTTTGATGTATTTGTTTCCTTATGTTTCCTTTTTCTTGGTTTGGTAGACATATCCTTCACATAGAAAACCTGGGCCACATCCTTGGCTAGGACGAATGGTTCGTCTCTATACCCAAGATTGTTGAGATCCACTTTTGTCATTCCATACAACTTGTCTACCTGAACCCCGCCTCCTGTTTTGTTGACCCATTTGCACCTAAACAAAGGGACCTTAAAAGAAGGTCCATACTCAAGTTCCCATATATCCTCTATGTAACCATAATATGTGTCATTTGGGCCTTCATTCATTATTGCATCAAAGCGGACACCACTTTGTTTTGGTTGGTGCTCTTTTTATCTTGGGCGATCGTGTAAAATGTATTCCCATTTATCTCGTACCCTTGGAAAGTCACTACAGTCGAAGATGGTGTCTGGGCCAGCAAGTACAACTGATCTTCAATATGTTCGTTATTCAGGAGATGTTTTTGCAACCAACCGCCGAAAGTCGACATGTGTTCACGTCTAATCCAATCGTTCGACTGCCCCGGGTTCTGGGAGCGTAGAAAGTTCTTGTGGTCACCGATATACGGAGCCACCAATGTGGAACTTTGTAGGACTGTGTAGTGTGCTTGAGTCAAAGAAATCCCGTCCCTACATATCATTGATTTCCTTCCTAGCGTGCCTTTTCCACTTAGTCTCCCTTCATGCCGCGATTCAGGAACACCAATCGGCTTAAGGTCAGGAATAAAGTCAACACAGAATTCAATGACCTCCTCTGTTCCATAGCCCTTGGAGATGCTTCCTTCTGGCCTAGCACGGTTATGAACATATTTCTTCAAGACTCCCATGAACCTCTCGAAGGGGAACATATTGTGTAGAAACACAGGACCGAGAATGGAAATCTCATCGACCAGGTGAACGAGGAGATGTGTCATAATATTGAAGAAGGATGGTGGGAACACCAGCTCAAAACTAACGAGACATTGGACCACCTCCTTACGCAACCTCGGTAGAATTTCTGGATTTATTACCTTCGAGAAATTGCATTGAGGCATGCACATAGCGTCCCAATGGGGCGTCGAACATTTTCCGGTAGAAGCCCCCTCAATGCAATCGGAAGCAACTGTGTCATTATCACGTGACAGTCATGAGACTTCAAGTTCTGGAATGTTTTCTTCTCCATATTTATTATTCCCTTTATATTGGAGGAGAAGCCAGACGGGACCTTGATACTGCTAAGACATTCAAAAAATATTTCCTTCTCTGCTTTTGTAAGAGCGTAGCTGGATAAATGACGTCCTTTAACTCTCTCATGCAGCTTTTTGGGGTCTTTCCAACGTTGCTGGTCCTCCCGTGCTTCTGGTGTATCTTTTGTCTTCCGTACACACCCGTAAAGCCTAGCAGGTTCACGCAAAGATTCTTCGTCACGTGCATCACATCGATTGAAGAGCGGACCTCTAAGACTTCCCAATAGGGTAGATCCCAAAATATAGATTTCTTCTTCCACATGGGCGCGTGTCCGGCATCGTCATTCGGAACAGACCGTCCGCCAGGACCCTTTCCAAATATTACATCTAGATCCTTGACCATACCAAATATATCAACACCATCACGATGGGGAGGCTTCCTCCGGTGATCAGCCTCACCGTTGTAATGCTTGCCTTTCTTTCTTACGGGATGGGTAAGCCTAAGAAATCGACGATGCCCCAGGTACACGACCTTCTGACCTTTTTCCAAATAATCACCTTCGAGCTCATGTAAACAGTGTGTGCATGCATTGTATCCCTTGTTTGACTGTCTGAAATGTTACCAAGAGCAGGCCAGTCATTGATGGTTCTGAAAAGCATCGCTCTTAGGTCAAATTCCTCCTGCTTGTGCTCGTCCACACACGTACACCTGCTAGGGACCACAGCTGTAGAAGTTCTTCGACTAATGGCTTCGGTACACATCAATGTCGTTCCCGGGTTGCTTCGGGCCTTGTATGAGCACTGGCATCATAATGAACTTCCGCTTCATGCACAACCAAGGAGGAAGGTTATATATACAAAGAGTCACAGGCCAGGTGCTATGGCTGCAGCTCTGCTCTCCAAAAGGATTCATGCCATCTGTACTGAGACCAAACCGTAAGTTCCTTGCATCCTGTGCAAAGTTTGGGAACTCTCTATCGATTTTTCTCCATTGGGAGCCATCAGCAGGGTGCCTCAACATCACGTCTTTCTTACGGTCTTCTTTGTGCCATCGCAACAACCTAGCATGCTCTTTATTTCTGAACAAGCGTTTCAGCCGTGGTATTATAGGAGCATACCACATAACCTTGGCAGGAACCCTCTTCCCCGGGGCGCTACTTCCTCAACATCACCAGGGTCATCTCGTCGATCTTATACCGCAATGCGGTGCACACCGGACATGCATCCAAATTCTCGTACTCATCGCGGTAGAGGATGCAGGTCATTAATGCATGCATGTATCTTTTGCACATCTAATCCTAGAGGGCAGACAATCTTCTTCGCTTAAATGCGTCTTGGCGGGCAATTCGTTACCCCTTGGAAGCTTCCTCTTAATTATTGTCAAGGCAACTTTCCAAATCCTGAGTCGGTGACACCGTTCTACGCCTTCCATTGCAACAATTCCGGTGTGCTGCCTAGCTTTTTATGGCCATCTTCGCAAGTTGGGTATAACAATTTGTTGTGATCTTCTATCATCTTGTCGAAGGCCAACCTTTCCTTTTCAGTTTCACATTCTCTCCTTGCATCAGCAATGGCCCGGCCAAGATCATCATCAAGGCAGCTCATCTGGTGCCTCTTGATCTTCTACTTCATTGTCTTCATTGCCTTCTCGCAGTATCATCGTATTCGGGAAATTGGGATAACCGTCATCATCCTCTTCCTCTTCGTCATTGTCTTCCATCATAACCCCTATTTCTCCGTGCTTGGTCCAACAATAATGCTTGGGCATGAAACCGGATCGCGAGAAGGTGGCTGTGAATGAGACTCGAGCGAGCGTAATTTACGGTATTCTTGCAGTCCACACATGGACAATACATGAAGCCACCATGTTTGTTTGCCTCCGCCACGGCCATAAAATTATCCAGGCACATGATGAACTCGTCAAACCGTCGGTCAATGTACATCCATTGCCGATTCATCTGCATGATATAATTAAGCTGATCAAAACCATTACAGAACATCACGATGTATATATACACATGCATTTTATCAATTGCAGATGGAAAGGATAAAGTTGTTAACCTCGATGAAGAAGAAAAAAGCAAGTTAAGTGTGGCTTGATTTGTGTAAACTCAAGTGGCAAATCCTCTTAAGCATTTCATCAAACACCTCTTGTGCATGTGAAGAAGAGAGGAGAGCAATACACCCTCTTGTGAAGGTAGTGAAAAAATGGCTAAGTGTGGCTCACACTTGGGCAGGGGCAAGGTTATATAGCCAGAGGGGGGCCTTTGGACCCGGTTTTTATGACAAACCCGGACTAAATGCTTACCCAGGCTGACACGGCCTGGCGCGCCCTGCGGGTGGACCTTTGGTCCCGGTTTGTCATACAAACCGGGTCCAAAGGCCGCTACAGGACAGGCAACAGCGGGTGGGGTCGTCCTGGGCAGAAACGAACCGGGTCCAATGGGGGCATTGGACCCGGTTTGGTTCAGCAGTGGGTCATTTGCTTGGGTCCAAAGGCCTCTTCTCCACTAGTGCATCCACATCATTTCATCGATCATACGTACCAGTCATGTCCACATAAATTTTGTCGACATCAACCAATATTGCAGAAAATGGCTCAACATGGCCCGAGTTAAGCCAATAGATATTAAGAAAATGTAAGATAGCAAAACATGCTAAGTGCAATCTCATTTACGTTTTTCTCTTTACTGGACGGATAATTAGTGCGTCTACAAAGACCACTCTTAGTCTCGTCACATAGGATAACTGGGAATGTGGAGGAGAGACAATTCATTAATAGTCAGGCTCCTCGTAAGAGTAATGCCAAAAGTCAATCTTATTTATAGGAATCTCAAGTATATATTGAACTACGGTTTTAATCCAATTTGCATTAAAAAAACTAGTCATCAACCCATGCATCCGCACGGGCTAGTAATTTAAAGAACATATACTATTGAATAGAATTCTTTATTTGAGCACACAATAGAATTAGAGATAAATCGTATTATATATTAAGTATCACTGCTTTGCTTCTGTTCGAGAAAACAATAGAAAATTAGATATCAAGTAAAATTTCTGGAATATGCTTTTGCAACAATACTATTAAACAATTATATTCTTTCGTATTCCAAAGGTAATATGGAGTCAAACTTCCATGAACAACAAAAATCAATGACGTTCTTATCACTAACCTGCAAGCCCAATAAGAATTCAAAACTATGCCGTGGATAAAAGCCCTCGGATACTATAGTTGTTTCAAATGGTTAATTCATCCCCTAAAACCGAACCAAGTGAGCCATTAGGTTGCTTATCCTACGCGGAGACAGAGAAGCTTCTCCACCATGCAATGGATGAACCATAGGAAGGTCAGCTGTCAGATGGATTCCAAATTTAACTCCATGCCGTTGTCGCCAAATCGAAAAGAAAATGGCGAGGAGCAAACAACGCTTAGGCTCTCCTTTTTTTAAGGGACATAGGGAGAGATCAAGGAAGAGGACGACACATTTGCGTTGGATAGGGGAAGCTGCATCTCCCTCTGTTCCTAAAAACGCTTCACATCCTTTTCTAAATATAGATGAATCTATAGCCAAAACATGTCCATATACCTCCGTATATAGATAAAGTTGAGAAGCTTTTTTTTTAGAAATGAAGTACAAAAGTTTAGAGGACTTTTGCGGTAGACATACATACGCTTGGACTCTAAAAGCCTCGATTTTCTTTTTGATCCTTGCAATGATAATTAAAACAACTGTATATATATGACGCTAACAATATCCATCCTCATGCCATAGTTTCTGATAATCTCAGTCTTCCACTTTTTCAATTCATATCTTTGGCCATTTCAAATACTATTACTGAATGTACCATACTGCAGCTTAACTTAGACGGAAGGCTCAAGGTGAGCCCAGCTTTAAATTAATAAAACCACAACCGGCAGAGTACATAGAGCATAGAACACTGCAGCTTAACTCACACTGTCACACATGTATGCTAGCACGCACATTCAAAATTGGGTTTACTTCATAGAATTATCTTACCACGGATTACTGCAACCTATTGACCTATGCATCAGCTAAATACTACAGTACTTAATGTGAACTCCAAATCCAAATTGTAGATAACAAACAATTATCCAAGGACCATGTACTTATACTTTCTAATATGGAAAGCAATCTAATACGTTTCCACAGGCTAAAGTGCAGGTAATCTTTTTTATTGAACTTAGGTTGCCATGCATGGTTAGCCGTCGTCGCGGGAACCAATTTCCAGGAAAATATCAGATATGATATTCGTGGAGTTCATAACTGAGTAAGGTTGTCCAGAGTATTCTAAGTAAATGAAGGGAACCTAGAAACCCATTCATCGATAGCTTGAGCCTGCACCACTAACTCATTGTAGGAAGTTAATAGTCCGAGGGATGTAGAAATTTCGAAGGTAAATATATATTAGATGAAAAGGAGTAGAAGACTCGTACAGCAGTAACCAAGTTTATGAAATCCTCAAATCTTGGACACATATAAGAGATCGACATTAGCCAGTGACTTTGACTTGTCGTGAATGGCTTCTTCTCTATATCCTGAAAATAAAATTATAGCAGTGTATTAACTGTAAATAGAGCAGCTAAGGTGAGGAACCGAGTGGAACGTACAATAGGGCGATCCATGTCCTGCTTGATTGTATTAGACGGACATGCCATACGTTACTTGCCTCTGTTGGAACATATTAGATCAGTCCAGAATCTGTTTAGTATCAGTCCAGAATCTGTTTTTTGACAGCACTTCCGCAAATATCATCTTCCTCATATTAGAGGCCACCTTAAGAAGCGAAACAAGTACGTACAAGTATCCGGCAATTGTAATATGCAATGAATGAGTGATGCCAGCATACCTCCCCCTAAGCTTAGGCTTTTGGCCTAAGTGGAGAACAATCCCATGGTGCCCATGAGGTGGCACCTCCGTAGTATGACGAAGAAGGATCCTGTTCTTGGTATGTGCTAGAAGATGCACCAGGATACGTGACAGTCTACCTGTCGGAGGGCTCAGCATCCTCGGAGTCATGCTGCTGGTGGAAACCACGTATCCTTAGCTGCTCATCCACCTCCTCCTTTGAGCGCGACCACGGTCTCCTGTGAACACTGAACAAATCGGCCTGCGGCAAAGGGATTTCCCTCTCATCCCCGTCAATAAACAACATTTTATAGACAATATTTTCTAAACTAGAGTCAGTTGTGACAAATTGGTGACTCTTCATAGCAGCAATATCAAGCCTAATAGGAGTTAATTTCTCATCACTAGGATCAAGAGGAAGATCTAGATATGAAATAATACGTGAGGCAACAATTCCTCCAAAAATAGGTCCCTTATTAGCTAAGCGACGAGCAATGAGAGCACCAAGATGATAAGATGTACTTCCAGTAAGTGCAGCAACTAGAAAAGCAAGATGATAACTAGAAATGTTGCTAGTGTTCTCCCTACCAAGAATGCTAGTAGCAAGATAGTAAGTGAAATATCTAATGGCAGGGAGTTGAATGTTCCTTATCTTGCCGCGCTGAATGGTGCGGCTATCATCATTGGTAACTTCTCGATAGAGCTCCATCAAAGCTTTGGGACTGTTCTCGATCTTCTTCACTGTACCTACAGGAGTAATATACAATGCAGCATAGAAATCCTTCAACTTCATAGTAACAGGTCTATCATAAATCATAAATTTAACTGATGGTGAGAACTGCGCGTTGTTGAATTTAAAGCTTTCAACAAAGATTTTAGTTAGCCTGTAGTATTGACTACTCTCATCTCCCATATAGGTAGATAAGCCCACATTATTGATGAGGAACAAGAAGTCATCAAGTAGCCCTGCATTACGCAAAAAGTCATAGTATGGAAAGGATGAAGCATTAGGAACTCCATTATCCTCTTCAACTTCGAAGCTCGGTGCGATGACGTCCTCATCATAGGATCGCATAACTCGAGTGGCTGCCCTTGAGGGCCTCCCCGTGCTTGTCGTATCCCTCTCGAACACTTCTCCAAAGGTGTGGTTATGCATCTTTCTTTTCTGAAATTTTTCAAAAAACATTATAAAAGTACGTTTTGAGACATATAAATGAGGGTAACTACTATAGGAACTTGGTAGAGTACTAAACATGCATCAAAAGTAATTTTTACAACTTAGAACAAGCATGCAAGCTCACTTAACATGTTACGTACAACAGAAAAATACTCAAGATATACTCAACCAAACAAAATTCTATTTGGATAATCGGAGGAGTCACATACCGGAGAGCAAATGTGCATGCCAAATTTCAAACAGAAATCTGGGCTGAGCAAAGAGATCGAAAAATCCTAAGCTCTTGAGAAAAAACGCGAGTGAGAGAAAGTTGGTACGAGTTTTTTTCGGGAGAGAGAGTAGAATGGGAGGAAGGGATGATTAAGTGGGGCCAGGAGGGGCCCACACCACTGGGTGGCTGATGTCTACGCACGCTTCTTTTCCTGTAGACAGTGTTGGGCCTCCAAGAGCAGAGGTTTGTAGAACAGCAGCAAGTTCTTAAGTGAATCACCCAAGGTTTATCGAACTCAGGGAGATAGAGGTCAAAGATATCCCTCTCAAGCAACCCTGCAATTACGATACAAGAAGTCTCTTGTGTCCCCAACACACCTAATACACTTGTCAGATGTATAGGTGCACTAGTTAGGCGAAGAGATAGTAAAATGCAAGTGATATGGATGAATATGAGTGGTAATAACAATCTGAAATAAATATGGCAGCAAGTAAACATGCAGTAGAACAGTAAATAAACGATGATTCGATGTTTGGAAACAAGGCCTAGGAATCCTACTTTCACTAGTGGACACTCTCAACAAAGATCACATAATAAAACTACTCTACACTCTCTTGTTGGATAACAAACACATTCATTGTGTAGGGCTATAAAAGCACACCTCAAGCCGGAGTAAACAAGCTCCACAACATCCGGAGTTCATATTTAAATAACCTCTAGAGTGCATAATAGACCGTTACAATTTAGACCGAGTACTAACATAGCATACACACTGTCAACAATAGCTATGAAAGGGGGAATAGATCGCATCAATACTATCATAGTAATAGTTAACTTCATAATCTACAAGAGATTACAATCATAACCTATGCCAAGTACTACATGATGCACACACTGTCAACATTACATCATGAAGGAGGAATAGACTACTTTAATAACATCACTAGAGTAGCTCATAGATTAATAGTGATACAATGCTCATGATCACATGAAGATCACATGGGAGAGAGAGATGAACCACGTAGCTACCGGTAGAGCCCTCAGCCTCGGGGGAGAACTACTCCCTCATCATCGTGGGAGACAGCGATGGCGATGAAGATGGCGGTGGAGATGGCTTCCGGGGGCAATTCCCTGTCCCGGCGGCGTGCCGGAACAGAGACTTCTATCCCCCGAACTTGACTTCGCGATGGCGGCAGCTCTGGAAGGTTTTCCGTATCGTGCCTTATCTCTTTAGGGTTTTCGCGACGGAGGCTTTAAGTAGGTGGAAGGGCAGCCTCGGAGGGGACCTGGGGGACCCACACACTAGGGAGCGCCCCCCCCCCTTGGCCGCGCCGCCATGTGGGGTGGGGCCCCCTTGGCTCCCCTCTGGTCCCTCTTCGGTGCTCTGGAAGCTTCCGTGGAAAATAGGACCCTGGGCGTTGATTTCGTCCGATTCCGAGAATATTTCCTTTGTAGGATTTCTGAAACCAAAAACAGCAGAAAACAGCAACTGGCTCTTCGGCATCTCGTTAATAGGTTAGTGCCGGAAAATGCGTATAAATGATGTAAAGTGTGTATAAAACATGTGAGTATCATCATAAAAGTAGCATGGAACATAAGAAATTATAGATACGTTTGAGACGTATCAAGCATCCCCAAGCTTAGTTCCTACTCGCCCTCGAGTAGGTAAACGATAACAAGGATAATTTCTGAAGTGACATGCTACTATCATAATATTGATCAATACTATTGTAAAGCATATGAGATGAATGAAGTGATTCGAAGCAATGGTAAAGACAATGAATAAACAACTGAATCATATAGCAAAGACTTTTCATGAATAGTACTTTCAAGACAAGCATCAATAAGACTTGCATAGGAGTTAACTCATAAAGCAATAAATTCTTAGTAGAAGATTTTGAAGCAACACAAAGGAAGATATAAGTTTCAGCAGTTGCTTTCAACTTCAACATGTTTATCTCATGGATAATTGTCAACACAAAGTAATATGATGAATGCAAATAAGCAAGTATGTAAGAATCAATGCACACAGTTGACACAAGTGTTGGCTTCTAAGATAGAAAGAAGTAGGTAAACTGACTCAACATAAAAGTAAAAGAATGGCCCTTCGCAGAGGGAAGCAGGGATAAAATCATGTGCTAGAGCTTTTCAAGTTTTGAAATCATATAGAGAGCATAAAAGTAAAGTTTTGAGAGTTGTTTGTTGTTGTCAACGAATGGTAGTGGGCACTCTAACCCACTCATCAAACAGACTTTCAAAGAGCGGCTCCCATGAAGGACGTTATCTCTACCAGCAAGGTAGATCATCCCTCTTCTCTTTTGTTTACACATGTACTTTAGTTTAGCTTATTTTTATTTTTGGGTGACACTCCTTCCAACCTTTGCTTTCACAAGCCATGGCTAACCGAATCCTCGGGTGCCTTCCAACAATCACATACCATGAAGGAGTATCTATTTATTTTAGTTTTATTTAGAGATGACACTCCTCCCAATCTTTGCTTTCTCAATCCATGTCTAACCGAATCCTCGGGTGCCTTCCAACATTTCACATACCATGGAGGAGTGTCTATTTGCAAAATTAAGTTGCTTACTGATGAATCAGAGCAAAACATGTGAAGAGAATTATTGATGAAAGTTAATTAATTGGGGCTGGGAACCCCGTTGCCAGCTCTTTTTGCAAAATTATTGGATAAGCGGATGAAGCCACTAGTCCATTGGTGAAAGCTGCCCAACAAGATTGAAAGGTAAAACACCACATACTTCCTCATGAGCTATAAAACATTGACACAAATAAGAGATAGTAACTTTTGAATTGTGTAAAGGTAGCACATGAAGTATTTACTTGGAATGGCAGAAAATACATGTAGTAGGTAGGTATGGTGGACACAAATGGCATAGTTTTTGGCTCAAGGATTTCGGATGCACGAGAAGTATTCCCTCTCAATACAAGGCTTAGGCTAGCAAGGTTGTTTGAAGCAAACACAAGTATGAACCGGTACATCAAAACTTACATAAGAACATATTGCAAGCATTATAACACTCTACACTGTCTTCCTTGTTGTTCAAACACCTCACCAGAAAATATCTAGACTTTAGAGAGACCAATCATACAAACCAAATTTCAACAAGCTCTACAATATTTCTTCATTAATAGGTGCAAAGTACATGATGCAAGAGCTTAAACATGATCTATTTGAGCACAACAATTGCCAAGTATCAAATTATTCAAGACATTATACCAATTACCACATGAAGCATTTTCTGTTTCCAACCATATAACAATGAACGAAGCAGTTTCAACCTTCGCCATGAACATTAAAATCTAAGAACACCATTGTTCAAATGAACAAGCGGAGCATGTCTCTCTCCCACATAAGCATGAATTTTATTCAGAGAATGAAAATAACAAAAAGAAAATAGAAGCACACAGACGCTCCAAGTAAAGCACATAAGATGTGACGGAATAAAAATATAGTTTCACTAGAGGTGACCTGATAAGTTGTCGATGAAGAAGGGGATGCCTTGGGCATCCCCAAGCTTAGATGCTTGAGTCTTCTTGAAATATGCAGGGATGAACCACGGGGGCATCCCCAAGCTTAGAATTTTCACTCTTCTTGATCATATTGTATCATCCTCCTCTCTTGATCCTTGAAAACTTCCTCCACACCAAACTCAAAACAAACTCATTAGATGGTTAGTGCATAATCAAAAATTCACATGTTCAGAGGTGACACAATCATTCTTAACACTTCTGGACATTGCCCAAAGCTACTTAAAGTTAATGGAGCGAAGAAATCCATCAAACATAGCAAAAGAGGCAATGCGAAATAAAAGGCAGAATCTGTCAAAACAGAACAGTCCGTAAAGATGAATTTTTATGGGGCACTTAACTTGCTCAGATGAAAATGCTCAAATTTAATGAAAGTTGCGTACATATCTAAGGATCACGCACGTAAATTGGCAGATTTTTCTGAGTTACCTACAGAGAATCCTACTCAAATTCGTGACAGCAAGAAAACTGTTTCTACGCAGTAATCCAAATGTAGTATCAACCTTACTATCAAAGACTTTACTTGGCACAACAATGCAATAAAATAAAGATAAGGAGAGGTTGCTACAGTAATAACAACTTCCAAGACACAACAAAACAGTAGCAAAATAAAAACATGGGTTATCTCCTTTCTTTATAGCCATTAAGATGGGCTCAGTAATTTTAATGATGCACTCGCAAGAAATAAGAGTTGAAGCAAAAGAGAGCATCAAGCAGCAAATATAAAACAAATTTAAGCCTAACCCACTTCCTATGAAAAGGAATCTTGTAAATAAACAAATTCATGAAGAACAAAGTGACAAGCATAGGAAGGCAACACAAGCGCAACTTCAAGATTCTCAACATAAAGAGGGGAAACTTAATATTATTAAGATGCATATAACCATGTTTCCCTCTCTCATAATAACTTTCGGTAGCATCATTGATGAAATCCACAATATAACCATCACTTAAAACATTCTTATCATGAGCTACATGCATAAAAGTGTTACTACTCCCAACATAAGCATAGTCATTTTTATTAATTGTAGTGGGAGCAAATTCAACAAAGTAGCTATCATTATTATTCTCATCACCATAATCATCATATATAGGAGGCAAAGTATCATCAAAGAAAATTTTCTCCTCCATGCTTGGGGGACTAAAAATATCATGCTCATCAAAACCAGCTTCCCCAAGCTTAAATTCTTCCATAGCATTATCAACAATGGTGTTCATACTAATAACATTGCTACTAGCATGCAAATAAGGTTCCATAGGTTTTTTAATTTTCGCGTCACACAATTTATGTCTTAACTCAGGAAATAGATTAAAAAGCTCACTGTTATTTTCCATTATGCCTAACTAGTGAACAAGAAATAAAAAGATGCAACTGCAGGATCTAAAGGAAATAGCTTCGAGCACTCACACACCGGCAATAGTGCTAGGAAATAGCTTAGTAGTCGGAGGATGTGAATACCTTTTACCTTACCTCCCCGGCAACGGCGCCAGAAAATAGCTTGATGTCTACGCACGCTTCTTTTCCTGTAGACAGTGTTGGGCCTCCAAGAGCAGAGGTTTGTAGAACAGCAGCAAGTTTCCCTTAAGTGAATCACCCAAGGTTTATCGAACTCAGGGAGGTAGAAGTCAAAGATATCCCTCTCAAGAAACCCTGCAATTACGATACAAGAAGTCTCTTGTGTCCCCAACACACCTAATACACTTGTCAGATGTATAGGTGCACTAGTTTGGCGAAGAGATAGTAAAATGCAAGTGATATGGATGAATATGAGTGGTAATAACAATCTGAAATAAATATGGCAGCAAGTAAACATGCAGTAGAACAGTAAATAAACGATGATTCGATGTTTGGAAACAAGGCCTAGGGATCCTACTTTCACTAGTGGACACTCTCAACAAAAATCACATAATAAAACTACTCTACACTCTCTTGTTGGATAACAAACACCATTCATTGTACTAGAGTGCATAATAGACCGTTGCAATTTAGACCGAGTACTAACATAGCATACACACTGTCAACAATAGCTATGAAAGGGGGAATAGATCGCATCAATACTATCATAGTAATAGTTAACTTCATAATCTACAAGAGATTACAATCATAACCTATGCCAAGTACTACATGATGCACACACTGTCAACATTACATCATGGAGGAGGAATAGACTACTTTAATAACATCACTAGAGTAGCTCATAGATATAATAGTGATACAATGCTCATGATCACATGAAGATCACATGGGAGAGAGAGATGAACCACATAGCTACCGGTAGAGCCCTCAGCCTCGGGGGAGAACTACTCCCTCCTCATCATGGGAGACAGCGATGGCGATGAAGATGGCGGTGGAGATGGCTTCCGGGGGCAATTCCCCGTCCCGGCGGCATGCCGGAACAGAGACTTCTGTCCCCCGAACTTGACTTCGCGATGGCAGCGGCTCTGGAAGGTTTTCCGTATCGGGGCTTATCACTTTAGGGTTTTCGCGACGGAGGCTTTAAGTAGGCGGAAGGGCAGCCTCGGAGGGGTCCTGGGGGACCCACACACTAGGGGGCGCCCCCCTTGGCCGCGCTGCCATGTGGGGTGGGCCCCCTTGGCTCCCCTCTGGTCCCTCTTCGGTGCTCTGGAAGCTTCCGTGGAAAATAGGACCCTGGGCGTTGATTTCGTCCGATTCCGAGAATATTTCCTTGGTAGGATTTCTGAAACCAAAAACAGCAGAAAACAGCAACTGGCTCTTTGGCATCTCGTTAATAGGTTAGTGCCGGAAAATGCGTATAAATGATGTAAAGTGTGTACAAAACATGTGAGTATCATCATAAAAGTAGCATGGACCATAAGAAATTATAGATACGTTTGAGACGTATCAGTGGCGCGCCCCCCTCCTTGGCCGCGCCGGCACATGGGGGCAGCCCTGGGGTGCCCCACTGGTCAGGCCCAGGCACTCCCAGGTTGCCTTTCGAAAAATAAGACCAACGGTATAATTTTTGTAAATTTTTGAAAACTTTTAAAAATGCACATTTCTGGGTGTTGAAATTATTATTACAGGGCAGAAAAAGATTTTCAAACCTCTAAACAACTAAAGCATCTTGCAAAACAAGCAGTACTACAGCAAGTAAAACAAGTGTGGAGTAAGAAAGAAATGTTGTTTAGCTCTTCCATGCATATAAAATGTACTTGTTAACAAGGTTGATCAAATCTTGCCACCAAATAAATTTTACATGACACAAGAAGAAATAAACCTCAAATCAATCATGTTACCTTATATTGTATTGATATGGATCCAATCATAATATTTTGGTAACCTTCTTTAGGCTCATATATAGGACAATCAATAACTCCCACTTTGATAGTTCTCACATTAGAAATTGTATTAACTCCACATACTTTATCAATCCTCTTGGGAAAATAAACAGTATGCTCCTTGTCATCAACATTGAAAGTAACTTTTCCTTTATTGCAATCAATAACAGCCCCTGCAATGTTAAGAAAAGGTCTTCCAAGAATAATAGACATTTTATCATCTTCAGGCATTTCCAACACAACAAAATAAGTTAATATTAAGCAATTATGATGCGGGGTGGCCTTCGGACACCTCCACACTAAGACCAACAAGTCCCCTAAGTGGACCGATGACGCGAGCTCGGGTTAAAGCGCTACACGATGAGGTGAACTCGCTCCTCACCACCCTTGATCTCGGCACCCCTTAGGATAGAATGCTACCTCATGCCGATGTGCTATGTGTCATTAGGTACAAGGCGCATCAAGACCCCGGAGAGGAGGATACGCCATGGTCAAGGGAAGGAGAGGAGCAGCGGGACATGGAGATGATCACGAAGGTGGACCCGACGTCGCTCGAAGCACTCAAAGGAAGAGAAGAATGCTGGCCGGCCCAGGACCCGGTCGGACCGGCCCCACAACCGGACCATCCGGTCCCAGGCCCGGTCAACCGGGCGCCCAACCGGATTTCCCTGCATCGTACCGGGAAGCAACCGGACGGAAACTTGCGAGGTTTCCGGTTGGCGCCCGGTCGACCGGCCCCAGGACCGGACCACCCGGTCACAGGCCCGGTCTGACCGGCCCCAAACCGGATCCGACGGGAATGACTCACCAAACTTCCTATGTTATCCATTTGCGTACCTTTTCACCTTGCTGGCCCTGTATGCCTATATAAGTAGCCTGGACCCCTCCTTTACCCCTTAGACTTGAATTGAGCTTAAACACAACTTTGAGCTTTGTCTCCCTAGGGTTAGCATCCCCTTTGTAATCAAGGCATCCTGGTTGTTGATTTGGATATTGTTGAGTGAGATTCTAGTACAAGCTACTCTCTCTCCCACACCAATCTCTTCTTCTCCAACCCCAATCTCTCACCGGGAATTCTGCCTCGTTCCTCTTCCGGGTGATTCTATTGGCGTGGTCCATCGAGCCACGGGGGTAAGTATCGGGTGTATCGGGTTGGTGTGCGTGCGTGAGTACCGGCGTTCTTCATGTTCTTCGTGTTCCTCGCGTTCTCCCACCTCTTCCCTTGGTTTTCGGGGTCAAATCGCGAGATCGGGCCAATCCCTAGATCTCAGATCTCATCATATAGTATCAGCAGCTCTTGGTTACCGCGATTTTGACCCTCCACCCACCCGATTTCGTTCCTAGAAAATTTTCCACAAAATCCCCAAAAATAGCCCTAAATTGCCTTTTGACCGATCTGTGATTTGGTTGCGTTTTGAGTGGTTTTGGTCCGTGGATTCGGTGTTGTTGTGCTTGATCTACTGTTTCCCCAACTTTTAGCCTCCAATTCCATCATTTCCCGTCGATTTGCTCTTTTGGTTTTGGTTTGGGGAAGAACAGGAGAGAGAAACCGCGAAATCCGGTTGAGAAACCCGGTTGACCGGCCCCCTTTACATACACTTTCCTCTCACTTTTGGTTGCACTAACCCCGCTTATCCCGTGTGTGTGTTCCACAACTTTTCCGTGTTTATAGTGATCTTCACATTGACATTTGGATTTCTGGACCTCACCCACTTTTAACAACATACTCGATCTTGCATTTCGTCTTTTGGCTTTCCACAACACTCACCTAACACCATATTTGCTAGCTTTTGCGTGTGGTTTTGCGTGTGTCCCCGATACACTTGATCTTACTTTTGGCTTGGTTGATTGCCTCAATACTATCTTACCTTGGTAAGAGTGCGAGGTAGTCTCCTTCCACTAACATACACAACATAGTTCTTGTCTTTCCATCATGGATAGGAACGGAGATGACCCAAGGGATGGAGAAGTCCTCCACAACACCGAGAGGTTGGCTACTCAACACAACCTATGGACACAACGCCAAGAGTTCAAGGAGCAACTCACCCTCTTCGAGACGCGCATCGATGAGCAATACGATGAAGTGGCACACAACTTCTCCGCCGTGAACCAAGACTTGGCTCTCCTTCGTGAAGCTACGGACAACTTGAATGGCCAAATGGCGGCCAATGATGCGAACATGGAGCGGCGCATGGATAGCCTCGAGCGCGCCATCACCAACTTGGGTCGCCATCGCCGACACCACTCTACTTCATCATCCTCAAGTTCGCCACAAGATTACTACTCTCATGGTGGCCATTCGTCCTCAAGCTCCTCCTCAAGGCATGAAGACCATCTTCGACCTCATCGCCCACATGTTCGTCATGAAGACTCTCGCTCCAACTCTAGGCGAGGAGATATCCATCGCCATGCTCATCCACATGAGCGTCCTCCACAAGACCAAGTCCTACAACAAGAGGATCGCCATGCCCACCATGGGCGTGACGACCAACCCCAAGACCAAGGTCTTTAAGATCAACCTCGGCGAGATCTCCGACGTCACCCTCTCCATGACCAACGTGGAAGAGGAGATCCACAACATGATCAAGCTGAGAGGACCAACAATGAGCATCGTCAACAACCTCGACAAGATATTCAACAACATCATCACCGTGAACCAAGTGAAGCTAGTGTCCACCTTCAACGTCAACCCAATGCTATGGTTGGCCGTGGAAGACCTCCTATCCCACCTCAAGCCGCAAGAGATGAAGGCATCCGTCCTCGCCGAAGAAACTTGGAGGTTGAAGAGAACATGTTTGGAAGGCTCAAGTTCACCATGCCGAAGTTCAAGGGTGAAGAGGATGCCGAAGCCTACCTCTCATGGGCACTCAAGGTTGACAAGATTTTCCGCATCCACAACTACTCCAGTGCCAAGAAAGTGGCTATGGCGTCCCTTGAGTTTGAGGATTATGCCAACACTTGGTGGGAGCAAGTCCTCACTCTAAGGGAAGAAAAGGGTGAACCTCCTATTGACACTTGGGAAGAGATGAAGGAAGAGATGCATGCTCGCTTTGTCCCAACACACTACATGACCGACCTCTTCAACAAGCTCCAAAAGTTGAAGCAAGGCACCAAGACCGTTGAGGAGTTCTTCAAGGAGATGGAGCTAACTATGATGCGAGCCAACATCCAAGAATCCGAGAGCCAAACCATTGCTCGTTTCTTCAATGGCCTCAACTACCCCATCAAGAGGATTGTGGAGTTCCAACCATACTCCAACATGGTTGAGTTGGTCCACAAAGCATCGAAGGCTGAGCGCCAAGTGATTGAAGACATCAAGTACTCCAAGTCCAAGTCATACTTCGCCTCCAAGCTCGCTACATCAACTCCTCCACCAAGTGTCAAGCCCGCCGTGTCCTCTACACCATCCAAGCAAACGACTACCCAAAGTCGCATGAAGCAAACGGTGTCCTCCACCACCTCCTCTAAGGCATCTACGGGACCCTCTAATGTCACTTGCTTCAAGTGTGGCACCCAAGGCCACAAATCGTTTGAGTGCAAGAACACCAAGGTCATGATCACTATGGAGAACGGTGACATAGAGACGCTAAGTGAGGATGAATATGAAGCCCTTGTGCAAGCCGCCGTTGCAAGTGAAGAAGCTTATGAGGAAGAAAGTGGAGAAGACCCTCTCTTATGTGAGCATGACCCAAGTCCCTCACTTGTGGTCACAAGGGTGCTAACAACTTAACCTCAAGCTATGGAAGACCAACGGTGCAACATCTTCCAAACCCGTGCCGTTATTGGTGGCAAGTCGATCAAGGTCATCATCGATGGAGGAAGTTGCCATAACCTTGCAAGCACCGAGTTGTGTGAGAAGCTCAACCTCACACTCCACAAGCATCCTCACCCTTACCATATCCAATGGTTGAGTGACAAGGGCAACGTCAAGATACAACATACCGTCACCGTCAACTTCAAGATTGGACCTTATGAGGACACTATTGAGTGTGACGTGGTACCCATGACGGTGTGCCACATGTTGCTTGGCCGCCCTTGGCAATTTGACAAGAAGGCTATACATGATGGACACTCCAATGCATACACCTTCAAGGTCAAGGACAAGAAGTTCGAGTTACGCCCGATGACTCCTAGCCAAATCATCACGGATAATGCGAAGGCTTTAGCGAGGGCACAACTCCGCACCCACCATAGTGAGATGAGAGGAGAGGGAGCGACCCACCACAAAGATAATGAGCGCCACGAGCCATATATGAGTGAGACAAAGAGTGTCCTACTAGGCACCAAGAGTGAGTGGAGAGAGGTCCAAGAGAATTCATCCACCATATTGCACTATGTGCTCATTTGCAAGGGACCATCGTCGGCGACTAACGACTTAACCAACATTCCTTCGTCTTTGTTGTCTCTTTTGAAGGAGTTTCAAGACGTCTTCCCCGACGAGCTCCCTCATGGACTTCCTCCACTTCGAGGCATAGAACACCGCATCGATCTCATACCCGGCGCTCCGCTTCCAAACCGTGCCGCCTACCGCACCAACCCCGAAGACACGAAGGAGATCCAACGCCAAATACAAGATCTCCTCGCCAAAGGGTACGTTCACGAAAGCCTTAGCCCTTGTGCGGTTCCCGTGATTCTTGTGCCTAAACCGGATGAGACGCAACGAATGTGTATGGATTGTCGCCCCATCAATGCCATTACCGTTCGTTACCGCCATCCCATTCCGCGTTTAGATGACATGCTTGATGAGTTAAGTGGTGCCACGATTTTCTCTAAAGTCGATTTGCGTAGTGGCTACCACCAAATCCGCATGGCAATTGGCGATGAATGGAAAACGGCATTCAAGACCAAGCTTGGTCTCTATGAATGGCTCGTTATGCCTTTTGGTCTCTCCAATGCTCCATCCACTTTTATGCGTCTTATGAATCACATCTTGCGTCATCTCATTGGAAAGAGTGTGGTTGTCTATTTTGATGATATTCTCATTTATAGCAAAAATCTCGAGGACCATGTGCAACATGTGAGAGATGTCTTATGCATCTTGCGTCATGAGAAGCTTTATGCTAACCTCCCCAAATGCACCTTTGCTCAAAACAAATTGGTTTTCCTTGGATTTGTGGTTTCCGCTAATGGGATTGAAGTTGATTCTTCCAAGGTGGAGGCCATCCACAATTGGCCTACTCCTACAAATGTTGGTCATGTCCGAAGTTTTCATGGACTTGCCGGTTTCTACCGTCGCTTTGTGAAAGATTTTAGCACCATTGCTTGCCCTTTGAATGAACTTACCAAGAAGAATGTTCCGTTTGTTTGGGGCAAGGCCCAACAAAATGCTTTTGATGAGTTGAAGAAACGCCTTACCGAAGCTCCCCTTCTTGTCCTTCCAAACTTTGCAAAGACTTTTGAGATTGAGTGTGATGCGAGTGGACTTGGTATTGGTGGCGTTCTTATGCAAGAGGGCAAACCCGTGGCATATTATAGTGAGAAGTTGGATGGCGCACGCCTCAAATATCCTATTTATGACAAGGAGCTCTATGCTTTGGTTCGTGTTCTTGAAGTTTGGCAACACTATCTTTGGCCAAAAGAGTTTATCATTCATTCCGACCATGAGTCCTTGAAATATTTGAAAAGCCAACACAACTTGAACAAACGACACGCAAAATGGGTCGAGTTCATTGAGTCCTTCCCATATGTAATCAAATACAAGAAGGGAAAGGACAATGTAGTGGCGGATGCTCTTTCCCGCAAAAACACCCTTTTGCTTACTCGCTTGGATTTTCATGTTTTGGGACTTGAAGAGATCAAAGAACTCTATCCTTCCGATTCTTTCTTTGCACCGATATTTGAGAAGTGTTCCATTGAATGGGGAGTGGATGATTTCTATTTGCATGATGGCTACTTGTTTAAAGCTAACAAGATTTGCATTCCCGAGTCTTCTCTTCGAAAGTTGCTTTTGCAAGAGTCACATGGAGGTGGTCTTATGGGACACCTTGGACGAGAGAAGACATATGCCATGCTCTCAACCCACTACTATTGGCCAAGAATGTACCGCGACGTGGAACGCCTTTGCCGCCGGTGCACAACTTGCTTACAAGCTAAGTCCACCTCCAACCCTTATGGCCTTTATACACCATTGCCTATTCCTCATGCTCCTTGGTCGGATATTAGCATGGATTTCATCCTAGGATTGCCTCGCACTAAGCATGGTCATGATTCCATATTTGTGGTAGTGGATAGATTCTCTAAGATGGCTCATTTCATACCTTGCCATAAGAGCGACGATGCTTCACACATTGCTTCATTGTTTTTCAGGGAAATTGTTCGCCTACACGGAATACCGGCAAGCATTGTGTCGGATCGAGACGTCAAGATCATGAGCTATCTATGGAAGTCGCTCATGGCAAAGTTTGGAGTGAAGCTTTTGTTCTCATCATCCTCGCACCCACAAACGGACGGACAAACGGAAGTGGTCAATCGAAGCCTCTCCACTCTCCTACGCATCCTAGTGAAGAAAAACTTGAAGTCATGGGAGGAGTGCCTCCCACACGCGGAGTTCGCCTACAACCGCGCCAAGCACTCGACAACATCAAGGAGTCCCTTCATGGTCGTCTACGGCTTCAAACCTCCCACGGCACTCGACATACTACCACTTCTCCTTCATAAGCGGACGAACATGGACTTCGACAAGCGCACCGCCGCCATGAAGAAACTACATGAAGAAACAAGAGAAACCATTCAAGAACATGTGCTTCGTCAAGCTACCCGCCTCAACGCCAAGAAGAAGGAACGCATCTTTGAAGAAGGCGACCTCGTTTGGATCCACCTCCGGAAGGAAAGGTTCCCTCATGAACGCAACTCAAAGCTCAAGCCAAGAGGAGATGGCCCCTTCAAGGTCCTCAAACGCATCAACAACAACGCCTACGTCATCGACATCCCAACCTCCAAGTACTTGGTGAGCAACACGTTCAACGTTGCGGACTTATCGCCATATCATGAAGATGAGGAGGCACACGAGTCGAGGACGACTCTTTCCCAAGGGGGGAGATGATGCGGGGTGGCTTTCGGACACCTCCACACCAAGACCAACAAGTCCCCCAAGTGGACCGATGACGCGATCTCGGGTTAAAGCGCTACACGATGAGGTGAACTCGCTCCTCACCACCCTTGATCTCGGCACCCCTTTGGATGGAATGCTACCTCATGCCAATGTGCTATGTGTCATTAGGTACAAGGCGCATCAAGACCCCGGAGAGGAGGATACGCCATGGTCAAGGGAAGGAGAGGAGCAGCGGGACATGGAGATGATCACGAAGCTGGACCCGACGTCGCTCGAAGCACTCAAAGGAAGAGAAGAATGCTGGCCGGACCAGGACCCGGTCGGACCGGCCCCACAACCGGACCATCCGGTCCCAGGCCCGGTAAACCGGGCGCCCAACCGGATTTCCCTGCATCGTACCGGGAAGCAACCGGATGGAAACTTACGAGGTTTCCGGTTGGCGCCCGGTCGACCGGCTCCAGGACCGGACCACCCGGTCACAGTCCCGGTCTGACCGGCCCCAAACCGGATCCGACGGGAATGACTCACCAAACTGCCTAAGTTATCCATTTGCGTACCTTTTCGCCTTGCTGGCCCTGTATGCCTATATAAGTAGCCTGGACCCCTCCTTTACCCCTTAGACTTGAATTGAGCTTAAACACAACTTTGAGCTTTGTCTCCCTAGGGTTAGCATCCCCTTTGTAATCAAGGCATCCTGGTTGTTGATTTGGATATTGTTGAGTGAGATTCTAGTACAAGCTACTCTCTCTCCCTCACCAATCTCTTCTTCTCCAACCCCAATCTCTCACCGGGAATTCTGCCGCGTGCCTCTTCTGGGTGATTCTATTGGCGTGGTCCATCGAGCCACGGGGGTAAGTATCGGGTGTATCGGGTTGGTGTGCGTGCGTGAGTACCGACGTTCTTCGTGTTCTTCGTGTTCCTCGCGTTCTCCCACCTCTTCCCTTGGTTTTCGGGGTCAAATCGCGAGATCGGGCCAATCCCTAGATCTTAGATCTCATCAAATTATTAGTAACTTGAACAGGAACATCCTCACATATACCAACAGGAATAGCAGTAGATTTATCAGTCATTTGCTAAGATATATTAGTGGGTATCAACTTATCTAAATAAAGTCTCTTGTAAAGGGAAAAAGGCATAACACTAACTCCTGCTCCCAAATCACATAGAGCAGTTCTAACATAATTATTCTTGATGGAATAAGGGATAGTCGGTATACCTGGGTCTCCCAGCTTCTTTGGAACTTTGCCATTGAATGAGTAATTAGCAAGCATAGTGGAAATCTCGTCATTAGGAATTTTCCTTTTGTTAGAGACAATATCTTTCATATACTTTGAATAAGGAGGCAATTTAATAGCATCAGTCAAAGGGATTTGCAGGAACAAAGGTTTCATCCAATCACAAAATTTATTATAGTGTTCTTCTTCCTTTGATTTTAGTTTCTTAGCAGGAAAAGGCATTTGCTTTTGAACCCAAGGTTCTCTTTCATTACCATGTTTCTTAGCAATAAAATCTTCTTTAGTGTACTTTCTATTTTTAGCATGCTTTTCAGGTTCATCTTCAACCTCTTCTTTATCAGAAGCATCATTCTTATCATTATCTTTATCATGTCCATTACCACTTTCAGTTTCAGCATCAGAAATAAAAATACTATTAGGATCATTAACAGGCTCAGAGGATTCTACAACAGTTTTATGTTTCTTCTTCTTTTTCTTAGAAGGAGCACTAGTTTCAGTTCGTTGAGAATCTTGTTCAACTCTTTTGGGATGCCCCTCGGGATATAGAGGATCCTGAGTAGAAACACCGCCTCTAGTTGTTACTTCATAATCATGTTTTTCTTTAGAACTATTTTTAACAAGTCATTTTGCACTTTAGTGAGTTGATCAATTTGAGTTTGAACCATATGAAAATGTTTAGCAAGCATCTTAACATCATTGGAGGTTCTCTCCACAATATCATGCAATTTACTAATAGCTTGAGAATTTTCCATTAAATGATTTTCTACTCTCATATTAAAATTATCTTGCTTAACAATATAATTATAAAACTCATCTAAACATTGATCGGGAGGTTTTGAGTAAGGAATATCTTCTTTATCAAAGCGTTGAAGAGAATGTACCTCAATCGTGGATGAAGGGGGAGTTATCTTACATAAATCTTCTATGGGAGGTAAATTCTTCACATCTTAAGATTTAATACCTTTCTCCTTAAGAGATTTCTTGTCTTCCCTCATATCTTCATCATTTAATTTAATCATACCCCTCTTCTTCAATATTGGCGTTGGGGTTGGTTCAGGTGTAGTCCAATCATCATGATTTCGGCCTATTCTAGCCAATAATTCTTCAGCTTCGTCTGGAGTTCTTTTCCTGAAAACACAACCGGCACAACTATCCAGGTATGCCCTAGACTCAATGGTTAGTCCACTATAAAATATATCAAGTAAATCATGCTTTTCCAGATCATTTCCAGGCCGAGCTCTGATAAGAGAGCAAAATGTTGCCCAAGCTTCAGGGAATTTCTCTCCATCTTCCTGGTCAAAACTATAAATTTTCTGCAAAGCAATATGTTGAGCACTAGCAGGAAAATATTTTCGAAAGAAAACATCAAGCAAACCAGTTGGACTATCAATAGAATCAGGAGGCAAACTATTATACCAAGTTTATCATTATCCTTTAATGAGAAAGGAAAAAATTTAGCAACAAAATAAGTACGCTTCTTGATATCATCAGAAAACAAGCTACTCAAAGTAGAAAGCTCATTCATGTGTTCTACAGCACTTTCTTTTTGAGTACCACAAAAAGGTGTGTTCTCAACAATAGATATATGAGATAAATCAAGAGAAAAATCATAATCCTTATCCTTAATGTTTATAGGAGATGTGGCAAACTTAGGATCAGGAGACAGTTTATATCTAACAGTATGTTGTGCAAGAAGATTTTTAATATTACTTGTACCAGTAGTAGCATTGCATTTATCAATAAAATGATCATCAAGTTCCACATAATCTTCATCGAGATCATCACTAGAGTATTGAACAGACTCAGGTGAATTAACAGGTGTAACAGTATTTTCATTAGGATTTTCAGTATTTTCAATTTGTCTAGACCTAGCAATTGTAGCATCTAGAAAAGGACCTAACGAACCATCATCATCAAGCACAGTAGAAGCATCATTAAAATTATAAGAGGAATTTTTTGATTCAGCGGAAGTACCAGCATGTGAAGCTTGTGGTGGTGAAACAAGTTGACTTATCACAGATGGTGAATCAAGAGCAGCAGAGGTACTCAGAGTTGTACCTTTCCTTGTAGTGGATGGTAATATGGCGACTTTAGTATCACGAGGTTTACCCATGATGGAGGATTTGCTGCGAACAATATCAATCCAGGTGAACTTGCAAATAAAGCTATGCTCCCCGGCAACGGCGCCAGAAAATAGTCTTGATGACCCACAAGTATAGGGGATCGCAACAGTCTTCGAGGGAAGTAAAACCCAATTTATTGATTCGACACAAGGGGAGCCAAAGAATATTTGTAAGCCTTAACAGTAGAGTTGTCAATTCAGCTGCACCTGGAAACAGACTTGCTCGCAAGAGTTTATCAGTAGCAACAATTTTATAGCAGTAGCAGGAGTGACAGCAGCAGTGTAACAAAGACAGCAGTAGTGATTATAGTAAACAACAAGATTAAAATACTGTAGGCACAGGGATGGATGAACGGGCGCTGCATGGATGAGAGAACTCATGTAACAATCAAGGTAGGGCATTTGCAGATAGTAATAAAACAGTATCCAAGTACTAAACAACCATAGGCATGTGTTCCGTATATAGTCGTACGTGCTCGCAATGAGAAACTTGCACAACATCTTTTGTCCTACCAGCCGGTGGCAGCCGGGCCTCTAGGGAATCTACTGGTAGTTAAGGTACTCCTTTTAATAGAGCACCGGAGCAAAGCATTAACGCTCCGTGAACACATGTGATCCTCATATCACAGCCTTCCCCTCCGGTTGTCCCAATTTCTGTCACTTTGGGGCCTCGGGTTCCGGACAGCAATATGTGTATACAACTTGCAGGTAAGATCATAAAACAATGAACATCTTCATGAATCAATAACATGTTCAGATCTGATATCATGGCACTCGGGCCCTAGTGATAAGCATTGAGCATAACAAGTTGCAACAATATCATAAAAGTACCAACTACGGATACTAGGCACTATGCCCTAACAATCTTATGCTATTACATGACCAATCTCATCGAATCCCAACCATCCCCTTCAGCCTACAGCAGGGGAATTACTCACACATGGATGGGGGAAGCATGGCTGGTTGATGGAGAGGCGTCGGTGGTGATGATGGCGATGATCTCCTCCAATTGCCCGTCCCGGCGGAGTGCCAGAACGGAGTTTCTGGTCCCGAGACGGAGTTTTGCGATGGCGGCGGAGTTCTGGATTTCTTCTGGCAATTTCGTCCAACCCCCTCGCGTTTTTAGGTCAGAGGGCTTAAGTAGTCAAAAGGGGAGCGTCGGAGGCTGGCCAAGGCGCCGCCACCATAGGCCGGCGCGGCCCAGGGGCCCACCGCGCCGCCTGGTGGTGTGGGCTCCTCGTGGCCCCCATCTGTCTCGTCTTCTGGCTCCGTCAATCTTCTATGAAAATAGGCCCATTGCAATTATTCCCGGGGAATTTCCTGGAAGTTGAGTTTCTGCACAAAAATAGGACACCAGGGCAATTCTGCTGAAAACAGCGTTAGTCCGTGTTAGTTGTATCCAAAATACACAAATTAGAGGCAAAACAATAGCAAAAGTGTTCGGGAAAGTAGATACGTTTTGGACGTATCAATTATCATTGCATTACATATGTTTCAACCAAGTTTCACAATGGGGTACCTCTATGCCACCTGTACCAAGGTCCAAGGAGATAGATCGCATTTGATTTCTCGTTTTTGATAAATCTCAACTTGAGGACATCCATACCGGGACAACATAGAAAACAGATAATGGACTCCTCTTTAATGCTTAAGCATTCAACAACAGATAATATTCTGATAAGAGATTGAGGATTAATGTCCAAGCTGAAACTTCCACCATGATACATGGCTTTGGTTGGCGGCCCAATGTTCTTCTCTAACAATATGCATACTCAAACCATTCAAGTCATGGCAAATCTCCCTTACTTCAGACAAGACGAAAATGCATAGCAACTCACATGATATTCAACAAAGGTGTAACAGTTGATGGCGTCCCCAGAAACATGGTTACCGCTCAACAAGCAACTTATAAGAAATAAGATACATAAACGACATATTCTTTACCACAATAGTTTTTAAGCTACTTTCCCATGAGCTATATATTGCAAAGATAAGGAATGAAATTCTAATGGTAGCACACAAGCAATTTACTTGGAATGGAAGAGAAATACCACATAGTAGGTAGTTATGGTGGACACATATGGCATAAGTTTTGGCTCAAGGTTTTGGATGCACGGGAAGCATTCCCTCTCAGTACAAGGCTTTGGCTAGCAAGGTTGTTTGAAGCAAACACAAGTATGAACGGTACAGCCAAACTTACATAAGAACATATTGCAAGCATTATAAGACTCTACACTGTCTTCCTTGTTGCTCAAACACTTTTACCAGAAAATATCTAGACCTTAGAGAGACCAATCATGCAAACCAAATTTCAACAAGCTCTACAGTAATTCTCCACTAATAGGTGCAAACTACATGATGCAAGAGCTTAAACATGATCTATTTGAGAGCTAAAAACAATTGCCAAGTATCAAATTATTCAAGACCATATACCAATTACCACATGAAGCATTTTCTGTTTCCAACCAAATAGCAATGAACGAAGCAGTTTTCGACCTTCGCCATGAACATTAAAAGTAAAGCTAAGAACACCAGTGTTCATATGAACAAGCGGAGTGTGTCTCTATCCCACACAAAGAATGCTAGGATCCGATTTTATTCAAACAAAAACAAAAATAAAAACATACAGATGCTCCAAGTAAAGCACATAAGATGTGACGGAATAAAAATATAGTTTCACTAGAGGTGACCTGATAAGTTGTCGATGAAGAAGGGGATGCCTTGGGCATCCCCAAGCTTAGATGCTTGAGTCTTCTTGAAATATGCAGGGATGAACCACGGGGGCATCCCCAAGCTTAGACTTTTCACTCTTCTTGATCATATATCATCCTCCTCTCTTGACCCTTGAAAACTTCTGCCACACCAAACTTCTCATAAACTTCATTAGAGGGGTTAGTACTAAAAAAAAATTGATCCACTTTAGTCTCTCATTAGAAGGTTGGCATGGGTAGCTAATCCATTCTTCCTCCTTTTGTTCATCACTCTCCTCCTCTTTTTCATCCAATGAGCTTTCAGGTTCATCAATTTCTTCTTTCACAGGTTCCTGCAAATTGTGAGTGCATTTTTGTGCATGAGTGAGTCTCTCTTTATAATCAATGATATAAGGATTATTGCAGTAATGTTCTATGCAAAAATTAAGGATAGAAGAGACATAATCTTTAAGGTCCTTACAAGCAATACAAGTTTCATAATTTTTAGCCATGAAGGATTCTATCTCAGAAGCTCCCATAAATAAAACAAATTGTTCTACCTCTTCGAACCCAAGATGAATATAGTTATTCCAATTATAGTTCATAATTAAAACTTCTTCACTAAAGCCACATTGGAATTTAAGATGTTTGGTATCATGTTTAGAGCAACAGTTTATATCATGGCGTTTAAGCAAGATTTTAGCAATTGTATTCAATTTTTCTAACACGGCACTCATGACTTCACCCTTTCTTGATTCTCTATAATTCTTATATAATTCTATAAGCTCCGTAATGGGTATGAGTTCTTCCATAACAACAGTTTTAAACTTTTCGGTTTTTCAAATTTTTATGGATTTTTGGGTATATAAGAAAAAATAAAACAAGACAAAAACAAACTAGGAAAAAGTAAACTAAGCAAAATAATACTAGACAGAAATAAACTAAGCACAAATAAACTAGACGAAAGTAAACTAAGCAAAACAAAATAAAAAAAATAAAAACAGAGAGAGAGGTGGAGTGTACTCCCCAGGTGAACTTATGAGTAGAGCTATGCCTCCCCGGCAATGGCGCCAGAAAATAGCTTGATGTCTACGCACGCTTCTATTCATGTAGACAGTGTTGGGCCTCCAAGAGCAGAGGTTTGTAGAACAGCAGCAAGTTTCCCTTAAGTGAATCACCCAAGGTTTATCGAACTCAGGGAGGTAGAGGTCAAAGATATCCCTCTCAAGCAACCCTGCAATTAAGATACAAAAAGTCTCTTGTGTCCCCAACACACCTAATACACTTGTCAGATGTATAGGTGCACTAGTTCGGCGAAGAGATAGTGAAATACAAGTAATATGGATGATTGTAAGTAGTAATTGCAATCTGAAATAAAGATGGCAGCAAGCAAACATATAGCAGAACTTGTTGGAAACGGTGTTTCAATGCTTAGAAACAAGGCCTAGGGATCATACTTTCACTAGTGGTTACTCTCAACAATGATATCATAAAGGAATATAAATATAAGCACTTCACTAGCTATTCTGAATTACTCTCTGGCCAGATAACGAACACTAATTCACCGTGTAGGGCTGCAAAAGAAAACCTTAAAGATGTATTCCCAATTACTAATAAACACCCCACGCTGTCACTGTGAGCATTCATAGGAGGTACTGATGACCCACAAGTATAGGGGATCGCAACAGTCTTCGCGGGAAGTAAAACCCAATTTATTGATTCGACACAAGGGGAGACAAAGAATACTTGAAAGCCTTAACAGCGGAGTTGTCAATTCAGCTGCACCTGGAAACAGACTTGCTCGCAAGAGTTTATCAGTAGTAACAGTTTTATAGAAGTAGCAGTAGTGAAATAACAGCAGCAGTGTAACAAAGACAGCAGTAGTGATTATAGTAAACAGCAGGATTAAAATACTGTAGGCACAGGGATGGATGAACGGGCGTTGCATGGATGAGAGAAACTCATGTAACAATCAAAGTAGGGCATTTGCAGATAGTAATAAAACGGTGTCCAAGTACTAAACAATCCATAGGCATGTGTTCCATATTTAGTCGTACGTGCTCGTAATGAGAAACTTGCACAACATCTTTTGTCCTACCAGCCGGTGGCAGCTGGGCCTCTAGGGAATCTACTGGAAATTAAGGTACTCCTTTTAATAGAGCACCGAAGCAAAGCATTAACACTCTGTGAACACATGTGATCCTCACATCATCGCCTTCCCCTCCGGTTGTCCCAATTTCTGTCACTTTGGGGCCTCGGGTTCCGGACAGCGACATGTGTATACAACTTGCAGGTAAGATCATAAACAATGAATATCATCATAAAACAATAACATGTTCAGATCTGAGATCATGGCACTCGGGCCCTAGTGACAAGCATTAAGCATAACAAGTTGCAACAATATCATCAAAATACAAATTACGGACACTAGGCACTATGCCCTAACAATCTTATGCTATTACATGACCAATCTCATCCAATCCCTACCATCCCCTTCAGCCTACAGCGGGGGAATTGCTCACACATGGATGGGGGAAATATGGCTGGTCGATGGAGAGGCGTCGGTGGTGATGATGGCGATGATCTCCTCCAATTCCCGTCCCGGCGGAGTGCCAGAACGGAGTTTCTGGTCCCGAGACGGAGTTTCGCGATGGTGGCGGCGTTCTGGATTGTTTCTGGCGACTTCGACTTCCCGTCTCGCGTTTTTAGATCGAACCCCTTAAATAGTCCAGAGGGGGGCGTCAGAGGCTGGCCGAGGCGGCCTCACACTAGGGCGGCGCGCCCCCGTCCTAGGCCGCGCCGGCCTAGTGTGTGGGGGCCCTGGGCCTCCCCCAGGCCTGCCCTTCTAGCTCCGTGAATCTTCTGGAAAAATAAGCCCTTCGACATAAATTCCGCGGATTTTCCTGAAAGTTGAATTTCTGCACAAAAACAAGACACCAGAGCAATTCTGCTGAAAACAGCGTTAGTCCGTGTTAGTTGTATCCAAAATACACAAATTAGAGGCAAAACAATAGCAAAAGTGTTCGGGAAAGTAGATACGTTTTGGACGTATCAACTCCCCCCAAGCTTAGCTTATTGCTTGTCCTCAAGCAATTCAGTTAACAACTGATTGCGATAAAAGAACTTTCATGAACACATTTGTTCATACGATGTAAATATTCTCATGATATGGACAAGTACTTAAGCAATTCATAATAAGATATATGCAAATAAAATCATCTAATAGCTATGTCAATCATGGAGAAGGTACCAACACATTAATAATAAGCATCATGAATCATGTCTATCAGCAGGATTGCAATGTTCATAAAAGGATATGATAAAGTGGTATCTCGCTTGCCCGTATTTGTACAGCAAAACATAAATGCTCGGGCACCTCTGAAGTTCATGGAAAGACTAGAAGTAGAGATTGTCAAAGATAAAAGCATCAAAGTTATACCATAGTCAATCACATTTTGGGACAAGCATATTATACTAAGAATGACAGTTGTGCTCTCAAGAAAGTGCTCAAAGAAAGGATGGTGACTCAACATAAAAGTAAAAGATTGACCCTTCGCAGAGGGAAGCAGAGATTAACATGCGCTAGAGCTTTTCATTTTTTTTAAACAGGAGTAAAATTATTTTGAGAGGTGTTTGTTGTTGTCAACGAATGGTAATGGGTACTCCAACTACCTCGTCAACCAGACTTCCAAGAGCGGCTCCCATGAAGGATATTATTTCTACCAGCAAGGTAAATCATCTCTCTTCTCTTTTGTTTACACATGTACTTTAGTTTTACTATGGGCGACACTCCCCCCAACCTTTGCTTACACAAGCCATGGCTAACCGAATCCTCGGGTGCCTTCCAATCAATCTCATACCATGGAGGAGTGTCTATTTGCAAAATTAAGTTGCTTACTGATGAATCAGGGCAAAATATGTGAAGAGAATTAAGTTTGATTAATTGGGGCTGGGCACCCCGTTGCCAGCTCTTATTATGAAAGTCTGTCAAAAGTAAATGACAAGGTTGAAAGATAAACACCACATACTTCCTCATGAGCTATAAAACATTGACACAAACTGAGAAGCATTTTGAAGGTTTAAAGGTAGCGCATGAGAATTTACTTGGAATGGTTTGAAATGCCATGCATAGGTATTTATGGTGGACACTTTGGAATAACTTGGTTTTTAGGGGTTTGGAAGCACGAGCAGCATTCCCGCTCAGTACAAGTGAAGGCTAGCAATAGACTGGGGAGCGACAATCAAGAGAGCAGTCACTGTCATAATCATGCTTCCAGCAAAATAAATTAACGGAGGCATAAAAGTGATACAAGAACTCTGAGGCAAAGTAAATCATCAAGGCTTAATTGACTTTGTTCAGTCATATGCATGCGTGAGCATGTGCCAAGTCGATTTGAATGAATTATTCAGAGGAGGATACCACAATGTTGTACCTATTTATGAATAAAACAATGCAAGCAAGTATCTATGACATGCTACTCATATTAATAAACTGGAGCTAAACATGAGAGATCATGAACTACTAGACTTTCTTAAATGACATATACCTCACATGAACCAACTAAGCATGCTCACATGGATGAGTATATGTACAAAAATGAAAACAAATAGAGTTCATACCAGCCTCTCACCACAGTCGAATTGTCGTAGATCGTCATTATTGCCTTTCACTTGTAAAGCTTGAATAATATGGAATGAAAACCACGCTCCAGCCACTGAAGACCATTGAACTCCATAATGAACTTTACAAAACCAAAGAAGAACAGCAAATATTTTTGGTGTTTTTGAATTGGAAACAAGAACAAAAAGAAACAAGCAAATAAAGCAAAATCTTTTTGGATTTTCTTATAACAAACCAACTATAGCAAATAAAGCAAAATAAAAGCAAGAAACCAAAATAAGCAAATGGTGAAGAGAAACAACAGAAATATTTTTGGTCTTTTTGTGTTTGGGAAAGAAACAAAGCAAAAACAAGAAAATGAAAACTAGAAGAGTCACATAAACACAAAGCAGCAGGAATTCGTCAAACTTGACAGCAGTACAGTAATCGATTTTTAAGAAATTCTTCCGCTACTCAGCTCGAAAAGTGTTCAACTAATGAAAGTTAGATAACAACCTGGGGAACATGCACAAAAATTGGCTTCGCAAAATAACGTTCTGGCTGTTTCTGAGAATTTGTTTGGTATCAGTCCAGAATCTGTTTTCGGGCAGCACTTCCCCAAATATCATCTCCCTCTTATTAGAAAACCACTTTAAAAAGCTAAACAAGTATGTACAAGTATCCAGCAACTATAATATGGAAAGAATGAGTGATGCCGGTATACCTCCCCCCAAGCTTAGGCTTTTGGCCTAAGTGGAGTTCAATCCCATGGTGCCCATGAAGTAGCACCTCCGTAGTACGACGAGGATGGATCATGTTCCGGGTATGTGCTGGTAGAAGCATCAGGATACGTGACGGTGTAGTCGTAGGAGGGCTCGGCGTCCTCGGAGTCATGCTGCTGGTGGAAGCCCTGTATCTTCAGTTGCTCATCCACCTCCTCCTTAGAGCGCGACCACGGTTTCCTGTGAATACTGAACAAGTCTGGCTGCGGCAAAGGGATTTCCCTCTCATCCCCGTCAGTAAACAACATTCTATAGACAATATTATCTAAACTAGAGTCAGTTGTAACAAATTGGTGACTCTTCATAGCAGCAATATCAAGCCTTATAGGAGTTAATTTCACATCAGTAGGGTCAAGAGGAAGATCTAAATATGCTAGAATGCGTGAGGCAACAATTCCTCCAAAAATAGGCCCCTTGTTAGACAAACGGCGAGCAACAAGAGCACCAAGATGATAAGGTGTATCTCCAGTGAGTGCAGCAACTAAGAAAGCAAGATGATAACTAGAAATGTTGCTAGTGTTCTCCCTACAAAGAATGCTAGTAGCAAGATAGTAAGAGAAATATTTAATGGCAGGGAGTTGAATGTTTCTTATCTTGCCGTGCTGAATGGTGCGGCAATCATCATTGGTGACTCCTCGATAGAGCTCCAGCAAAGCCTTGGGATTATGCTCGATCTTCTTCGCTGTACCTACAGGGGCAATATCCAATGCAGTACAAAAATCATTCAACTTCATAGTAATAGGATTACCATAAATCCTGAATGCAACTGATGGTTGATAGTGCTTGTTGTTGAACTGAAAGATCTCAACAAAGATTTTAGTTAGCATGTGGTATTGATCCCTCTCATCTCCCATGTAGGTGGTTAAGCCCACATTACCGACGAGGACCAAGAAATCATCTAGCAACCATGCATTACTCAAAAAGTTATAACATGAAAATGATGAAGCGTTAGGGACTCCATTGTCCTCTTCGGCTTCGAAGCTCGGTGCGATGACGTCCTCATTATAGGATCGTCTAACCCAAGTGGATGACCTTGAGGGCCTCCCTGTGCTTGTCGTCTCCCTTTCAAACACTTCTCCAAAGTTATAGTTATCCATCTTCCTTTTCTGAAATTTTTCAACAAACATTATAAAATTTGATTTGGTGACATATAATTGAGGGAAACTACTATAGGAACTTGGTAGGGTACTAAACATGCATCAAAACTAGTTTTTACAACTTAGAACAAGCATGCAAGCTCACTAAACATGTTACCTACAGCAGCAAAATATTCAAGATATACTCAACCAAACAAAATTCTACTTGGATAATCGGAGGAGTCACATACCGGAGAGAAAATGTGCCAAATTTCAGACAGAAATCTAGGCTGAGCAAAGAGATCGAGAAATCTTGAGCTCTTGAGCAGAAACGCGAGTGAGAGAAAGCTGGTGCGAGTTTTTTTCGGGAGAGAGAATGAGATGGGAGAAACAGATGAAGTAGTGGGGCAAGGAGGGCCCCACACAACTGGGTGGCGCGCCCCCCTTGCTGGCCGCGCCGGCTGGTGGGGTGCCACCCTGGGGTGCCCCACTGGTCATCCCCAGGTGCTCCCAGGTGCCTCTTCGAAAAATAAGACCAACGGTATAATTTTTGTGAATTTTTGAAAACTTTGAAAAATGCACATTTCTGGGTATTAAATTTATTATTAGTGGGCAGAAAAAGATTTTGAAATCTCTATACAACTAAAGAACTTTGCAAAACAAAAATGCTACAGCAAGTAGAACAAGTGGAGGAAGAAAGAGATGTTGTTTAGTTCCTCTATGCATATAAAATGAATTTGTTATCAAGGTTGATCAAGTCTTGCCACCAAATAAATTTTACATAGCATAAGAAGAAATAAACCTCAAATCAATCATGTTACCTTGAGTTGTATTGATATGGATCCAATCATAATATTTTGATATCCTTCTTTACGCTCATATATAGGACAATCAATAGCTCCCACTTTGATAGTTCTCACATTAGAAATGGTATTAACTCCACGTACTTTATCAATTCTCTTGGGGAAATAAACGGTATGCTCCTTGTCATCAATATTGAAAGTAACTTTTCCTTTATTGCAATCAATAACAGCCCCTGCGGTGTTAAGAAAAGGTCTCCCAAGAATAATAGACATATTATCATCTTCAGGCATTTCCAACACAACAAAATTAGTTAATATCAAGCAGTTATTAGTAACTTGAACAGGAACATCCTCACATATACCAACAGGAATAGCAGTAGATTTATCAGCCATTTGCAAAGATATATCAGTCGGTATTAATTTATCTAAATAAAGTCTCTTGTAAAGAGAAAAAGGAATAACACTAACACCTGCTCCCAAATCACATAGAGCAGTTCTAACATAATTATTCTTAATAGAACAAGGAATAGTTGGTATACCTGGGTCGCCCAATTTCTTTGGAACTTTGCCATTGAAAGAGTAATTAGCAAGCATAGTGGAAATCTCCTCATTAGGAATTTTCCTTTTGTTAGAGACAATATCTTTCATATACTTTGAATAAGGAGGCAATTTAATAGCATCAGTCCAAGGGATTTGCAAGAATAAAGGTTTCATCCAATCGCAAAATTTATTATAGTGTTCTTCTTCCTTTGATTTTAGTTTCTTAGCTGGAAAAGGCATTTGCTTTTGAACCCACGGTTCTCTTTCATTACCATGTTTCTTAGCAGTAAAATCTTCTTTAGTATACTTTTTATTTTTAGCATGCTTTTCAGGTTCATCTTCAACCTCTTCTTTATCAGAAGCATCATTCTTATCATTATCTTTATCATGTTCATTACCACTTTCAGTTTCAGCATCGGAAATAGAAATACTATTAGGATCATTAACAGGTTCAGAGGATTCTACAACAGTTTTATGTTTCTTCTTCTTTTTCTTAGAAGGAGCACTAGGTTCAATTCGTTGAGAATCTTGTTCAACTCTTTTGGTATGCCCCTCAGGATATAGAGGATCCTGGGTAGAAACACCGCCTCTAGTTGTTACTTCATAAGCATGTTTTTCTTTAGAACTATTTTTTAACAAGTCATTTTGCACTTTAGTGAGTTGATCAATTTGAGTTTGAATCATATGAAAATGTTTAACAAGCATCTTAACATCATTGGAGGTTCTCTCCACAATATCATGCAAATTACTAATAGCTTGAGAATTTTCCATTAAATGATTCTCTACTCTCATATTAAAATTTTCTTGCTTAACAATTTAATTATCAAACTCATCTATGCATTGAGCAGGAGGTTTTGAATACGGAATATCTTCCCTAGTAAAGCGTTGAAGAGAATTTACCTCAATCATGGATGAAGGGGGAATTATCTTACATAAATCTTCTATGGGAGGTAAGTTCTTCACATCTTCAGATTTAATACCTTTATCCTTAAGAGATTTCTTGGCTTCCCTCATATCTTCATCATTTAATTTAATCATACCCCTCTTCTTCAATATTGGCCTCAGGCTGATTCAGGTGTAGTCCAATCATCATGATTCCGGCCTATTTTTGCCAATAATTCTTCAGCTTCGTCTGGAGTTCTTTTCCTGAAAACACAACCAGCACAACTATCCAAATATTCCCTAGACTCAATGGTTAGTCCACTATAAAATATATCAAGTAAATCATGCTTTTCCAGATCATGTCCAGGTCGAGCTCTGATAAGAGAACAAAATCTTGCCCATGCTTCAGGCAATTTCTATCCATCTTCCTAGTCAAAACTATAAATTTTCTGCAAAGCAATATGTTGAGCACTAGCAGGAAAATATTTCCGAAAGAAAACATCAAGCAAGCCACTTGGACTATCAATAGAACCAGGAGGCAAACTATTATGCCAAGTTTTAGCATCATCCTTTAATAAGAAAGGATAAATTTTAGCAACAAAATAAGTACGCATCTTGACATCATCAGAAAACAAGCTACTCAAAGTAGAAAGTTCATTCATGTGTTCTACAACACTTTATTTTTCAGTACCACAAAAGGGTGTTTTCTCAACAATAGCTATATGAGATAAATCAAGAGAAAAATCATAATCCTTATCCTTAATGTTTATAGGAGATGTGGAAAATTTAGGATCAGGAGACAGCTTATATCTAACATTATGTTGTGCAAGGAACTTTTTAATTTTCCTTGCGTCAGTAGTAGCATTGCATCTATCAATAAAATCATCATCAAGTTCCACATAATCTTCATCAGGATCATCACTAGAGTATTCAACAGATTCAGGTGAATTAACAGGTGTAGCAGCATTTTCATTAGGAGTTTCAGTATTTTCAATTTGTCTCGACCTAGCAATTGTAGCATCTAGAAAAGATCCTAACGAACCACTATCATCAAGCACAGCAGAAGCATCATCAAAATTATAAGAGTTTTCAGATTCAGCAGAAGTACTAGCAAGTGAAGCTTGTGGTGGTGAAACAAGTTGACTTATCACAGATGGTGAATCAAGAGCAGCAGAGGTACTCAGAGTTGTACCTTTTCTTGTAGTGGATGGTAATATGGCGACTTTAGGATCGCGAGATTTACCCATGATGGGGAATTTGCAGCGAACAATATCAATCCAAGTGAACTTCCAAATAAAGCTATGCTCCCCGGCAACGGCGCCAGAAAATAGTCTTGATGACCCACAAGTATAGGGGATCGCAACAGTCTTCGTGGGAAGTAAACCCAATTTATTGATTCGACACAAGGGGAGACAAAGAATACTTGAAAGCCTTAACAGCGGAGTTGTCAATTCAGCTGCACCTGGAAACAGACTTGCTCGCAAGAGTTTATTAGTAGTAACAGTTTTATAGAAGTAGCAGTAGTGAAATAACAGCAGCAGTGTAACAAAGACATCAGTAGTGATTATAGTAAACAGCAGGATTAAAATACTGTAGGCACAAGGATGGATGAACGGGCGTTGCATGGATGAGAGAAACTCATGTAACAATCAAAGTAGGGCATTTGTAGATAGTAATAAAACGGTGTCCAAGTACTAAACAATCAATAGGCATGTGTTCCATATTTAGTCGTACGTGCTCGCAATGAGAAACTTGCACAACATCTTTTGTCCTACCAGCCGGTGGCAGCCGGGCCTTGATACGTCTCCAACGTATCGATAATTTCTTATGTTCCATGCCACTTTATTGATGATATCTACATGTTTTATGCATAATTTATGTCATATTTATGCATTTTCCGGCACTAACCTATTAACAAGATGCCGAAGAGCTAGTTGCTGTTTTCTGCTGTTTTTGGTTTCAGAAATCCTAGTAAGGAAATATTCTCGGAATTGGACGAAATCAACGCCCAGGATCTTATTTTTCCACAAAGCTTCCAGAACACCGGGGGAGATACGAAGTGGGGCGACGAGGCGGCCAGACGCTAGGGCGGCGCGGCCCAGGCCCTGGCCACGCCGGCCTAGTGTGTGGGCCCCTCGTGGCGCCCCCTGACCTACCCTTCCGCCTATTTAAGACTTCGTCGATAATAACTCCAGTACCGAGAGCCACGATACGGAAAACCTTCCAGAGACGCCGCCGCCGCCAATCCCATCTCGGGGGATTCAGGAGATCGCCTCCGGCACCCTGCCGGAGAGGGGAATCATCTCCCGGAGGACTCTTCACCGCCATGGTCGCCTCCGGAGTGATGAGTGAGTAGTTCACCCCTGGAATATGGGTCCATAGCAGTAGCTAGATGGTCGTCTTCTCCTAATTGTGCTTCATTGTTGGATCTTGTGAGCTGCCTAACATGATCAAGATCATCTATCTGTAATGCTATATGTTGTGTTTGTTGGGATCCGATGAATAGAGAATACTATGCTATGTTGATTATCAATCTATTATCTATGTGTTGTTTATGATCTTGCATGCTCTCCGTTACTAGTAGAGGCTCTGGCCAAGTTTTTGCTTTTAACTCCAAGAGGGAGTATTTATGCTCGATAGTGGGTTCATGCCTCCATTAAATGGGACGATGTGAGAAAGTTCTAAGGTTGTGGATGTGATGTTGCCACTAGGGATAAAACATCGATGCTATGTCTAAGGATGTAGTTGTTGATTACATTACGCACCATACTTAATGCAATTGTCTGTTGTTTGCAACTTAATACTGGAAGGGGTTCGGATGATAACCTGAAGGTGGACTTTTTAGGCATAGATGCATGCTGGATAGCGGTCTATGTACTTTGTCGTAATGCCCAACTAAATCTCACAATACTCATCATATCATGTATGTGCATTGTCATGCCCTCTTTATTTGTCAATTGCCCAACTGTAATTTTTTCACACAACATGCAATTTATCTTATGGGAGAGACGCCTCTAGTGAACTGTGGACCCCGGTCCATTCTTTTACATCGAATACAATCTACTGCAATACTCGTTCTACTGTTTTCTACAAACATCATCATCCACACTATACATCTAATCCTTTGTTACAGCAAGCCGGTGAGATTGACAACCTCACTGTCACGTTGGGGCAAAGTAATTTGGTTGTGTTGTGCAGGTTCCACGTTGGCGCCGGAATCCCTGGTGTTGCGCCGCACTACACTCCGCCGCCATCAACCTTCAACATGCTTCTTGGCTCCTACTGGTTCGATAAACCTTGGTTTCTTACTGAGGGAAAACTTGCCGCTGTACGCATCACACCTTCCTCTTGGGGTTCCCAACGGACGTGTGCTGTACGCGTATCAAGCTCTTTTTCTGGCGCCGTTGCCGGGGAACTGAAGAAAAGTTGCACCACGGAGATCTCTAACTCCCACGTCAACTTTGCGCCAGCAGCTCTTTTTCTGGCGCCGTTGCCGGGGAGATCAAGACACGCTGCAAGGGGAGTCTCCACCTCCAATCTCTTTACTTTGTTTTTGTCTTGCTTTATTTTATTTAGTACTTTGTTTGCTGCATTATATCAAAATACAAAAAAATTAGTTGCTAGTTTTACTTTATTTGCTATCTTGTCTGCTATATTAAAAACACAAAAAAATTAGTTACTTGCATTTACTTTATCTAGTTTGCTTTATTTACTGTTGCTAAAATGGGTACTCCTGAAAATACTAAGTTGTGTGACTTCACAACCACAAATAATAATGATTTCTTATGCACACCTATTGCTCCACCTGCTACTACAGCGGAATTCTTTGAAATTAAACCTGCTTTACAGAATCTTGTTATGCGAGAGCAATTTTCTGGTGTTAGTTCTGATGATGCTGCTGTCCATCTTAATAATTTTGTTGAACTATGTGAAATGCAAAAGTATAAGGATGTAGATGGTGACATTATAAAATTAAAATTGTTTCCTTTCTCATTAAGAGGAAGAGCTAAAGATTGGTTGCTATCTCTGCCTAAGAATAGTATTGATTCATGGACTAAATGCAAGGATGCTTTTATTGGTAGATATTATCCCCCTGCTAAAATTATATCTTTGAGAAGTAGCATAATGAATTTTAAACAATTGGATAATGAGCATGTTGCACAAGCATGGGAAATAATGAAATCTTTGGTTAAAAATTGCCCAACCCATGGACTGACTACTTGGATGATCATCCAAACCTTTTATGCAGGACTGAATTTTTCTTCGCGGAACCTATTGGATTCAGCTACTGGAGGTACCTTTATGTCCATCACTCTAGGCGACACAACAAAACTTCTTGATAATATGATGATTAATTACTCTGAATGGCACACGAAAAGAGCTCCACAAGGTAACGAAGAAACCTCTTCCTGGAGTGATAAGATTGATGCTATTATGTCTATGCTTGTGAATGGTAGGACTAATGTTGATCCTAATAATGTTCCGTTAGCTTCATTGGTTGCTCAAGAAGAACATGTTGATGTAAACTTCATTAAAAATAATAATTTCAACAACAATGCTTACCGGAACAATTCTAGTAACAACTATAGGCCATATCCTTATAATAATGGCAACGGCTATGGTAATTCTTATGGGATATCTTACAACAATAATAGGAATACACCCCCTGGACTTGAAGCCATGCTTAAAGAATTTATTAGTACACAAACTGCTTTTAACAAATCTATTGAAGAAAAGCTTGGGAAAATTGATATACTTGCTTCTAAAGTCGATAGTCTTGCTGCTGATGTTGATCTTTTGAAATCGAAAGTTATGCCTAATGAAAATAATAATAATAAGATTGTTACTACAGCAAATGCCATCCAAGTTACAATTAATGAGAATATAAGATTGATGGCCGAATTGCGTGCTAGGTGGGAAAAAGAAGAAAATGCTAAAGAAGATAATGTAGCTAAAGTTTGGACTATTACCACCACTAGTAATGCTAATGCTCCACATGTTGCTGCACCTCCTACTATTAATGGTAAAATAATTGGTGTTGGCAATGTTTCCACTTCTAATGCAAAGCGTGAAAAACTGCCAGAAACTGCTAAAACTGCTGAAACTGCCTGTGATAAAACTGCTGAAATTTTTTCCAACATTGGGGACAATGACCCCATTGCTTTAGATTATAATGGTTTGGACTTTGATGATTGCCACATCTCTGAAGTTATAAAGTTCTTACAAAAACTTGCTAAGAGTCCTAATGCTAGTGCTATAAATTTGGCTTTCACAAAACATATTACAAATTCTCTCATAAAAGCTAGAGAAGAGAAATTAAATCGCGAAACTTCTATTCCTAGGAAGTTAGAGGATGGTTGGGAGCCCATCATTAAGATGAAGGTCAATGACTTTGATTGTAATGCTTTATGTGATCTTGGTGCAAGTATTTCCGTTATGCCTAGAAAGATCTATAATATGCTTGACTTGCCACCATTGAAAAATTGTTATTTGGATGTTAATCTTGCTGATAATTCTACAAAGAAACCTTTGGGGAGAGTTGATAATGTTCGCATTACCATTAACAATAACCTTGTCCCCGTTGATTTTGTTGTCTTGGATATTGAATGCAATGCATCTTGTCCCATTATATTGGGAAGACCTTTTCTTGAAAGTTGGTGCTATTATTGATATGAAGGAAGGTAATATTAAATATCAATTTCCTCTCAAGAAAGGTATGGAACACTTCCCTAGAAAGAGAATGAAGTTACCTTTTGATTCTATCATTAGAACAAATTATGATGTTGATGCTTCGTCTCTTGATAATACTTGATTCACACTTTCTGCGCCTAGCTGAAAGGCGTTAAAGAAAAGCGCTTATGGGAGACAACCCATGATTTTACTACTGCACTTTTGTTTTATATTTGAGTCTTGGAAGTTGTTACTACTGTAGCAACCTCTCCTTATCTTAGTTTTGTTGCATTGTTGTGCCAAGTAAAGTCTTTGATAGTAAGGTTCATACTAGATTTGGATTACTGCGCAGAAACAGATTTCTTGCTGTCACGAATCTGGGCCTAATTCTCTGTAGGTAACTCAGAAAATTATGCCAATTTACGTGTGTGATCCTCAGATATGTACACAACGTTCATTCAATTTGAGCATTTTCAGTTGAGCAAGTCTGGTGTCTCTTATAAATTCTTTTTTATGAACTGTTCTGTTTTGACAGATTCTGCCTTTTATTTCGCATTGCCTGTTTTGCTATGATTGATGGATTTTTCGATTCCATTAACTTTCAGTAGCTTTGTGCAATGTCCAGAAGTGTTAAGAATGATTATGTCACCTCTGAACATGTGAATTTTGATTGTGCACTAACCCTCTAATGAGTTGTCTTGAGTTTGGTGTGGAGGAAGTTTTCAAGGATCAAGAGAGGAGGATGATACAATATGATCAAGGAGAGTGAAAGCTCTAAGCTTGGGGATGCCCCGGTGGTTCATCCCTGCATATTTCAAGAAGACTCAAGCGTCTAAGCTTGGGGATACCCAAGGCATCCCCTTCTTCATCGACAACATTATCAGGTTCCTCTAGTGAAACTATATTTTTATTCCATCACATCTTATGCACTTTGCTTGGAGCGTCGGTTTGTTTTTTGTTTTTGTTTTGTTTGAATAAAATGGATCCTAGCATTCATTGTGTGGGAGAGAGACACGCTCCGCTGTTGCATATGGACAAATATGTCCTTAGGCTTTACTCATAATATTCATGGCGAAGGTTGAACTTCTTCGTTAAATTGTTATATGGTTGGAAACGGGAAATGCTACATGTAGTAATTGGTAGAATGTCTTGAATAATTTGATACTTGGCAATTGTTGTGCTCATGTTTAAGCTCTTGCATCATATACTTTGCACCTATTAATGAAGAAATACATAGAGCTTGCTAAAATTTGGTTTGCATAATTGGTCTCTCTAAGGTCTAGATAATTTCTAGTAAGGGTCGAACAACAAGGAAGACGGTATTGAGTCTTATAATGCTTACAATATGTCTTTTATGTGAGTTTTGCTGTACCACTTCATGCTTGTGTTTGTTTCAAATAGCCTTGCTAGCCTAAGCCTTGTATCGAGAGGGAATACTTCTCATGCATCCAAAATCCTTGAGCCAACCACTATGCCATTTGTGTCCACCATACCTACCTACTACATGGTATTTCTCCGCCATTCCAAAGTAAATTGCTTGAGTGCTACCTTTAAAATTTCCATTCGCTACCTTCGCAATATATAGCTCATGGGACAAATAGCCTAAAAACTATTGTGGTATTGAATATGTACTTATGCATCTTATCTCTTATAAGTTGCTTGTTGTGCGATAACCATGTTCCTGGGGACGCCATCAACTACTCCTTGTTGAATATCATGTGAGTTGCTATGCATGTCCGTCTTGTCTGAAGTAAGGGCGATTTACCATGAGTTGAATGGTTTGAGCATGCATACTGTTAGAGAAGAACATTGGGCCGCTAACTAAAGCCATGATCCATGGTGGAAGTTTCAGTTTTGGACAAATATCCTCAATCTCATATGAGAAAATTAATTGTTGTTGAATGCTTAAGCATTAAAGAGGAGTCCATTATCTGTTGTCTATGTTGTCCCGGTATGGATGTCTAAGTTGAGAATAATCAAAAGCGAGAAATCCAATGCGAGCTTTCTCCTTAGACCTTTGTACAGGCGGCATAGAGGTACCTCTTTGTGACACTTGGTTAAAACATATGTATTGCGGTGATAATCCAGGTAATCTGGGCTAATTAGGACAAGGTGCGGGCACTATTAGTATACTATGCATGAGGCTTGCAACTTGTAGGATATAATTTATATGATACATATGCTTTATTACTACCGTTGACAAAATTGTTTCTTGTTTTCAAAATCAAAGATCTAGCACAAATATACCAATCAATGCTTCCCTCTGCGAAGGGCCTTTCTTCTACTTTTATGTTGAGTCAGTTCACCTATTTCTCTCCCATCTCAAGAAACAAACACTTGTGTGAACTGTGCATTGATTCTTACATACTTGCATATTGCACTTGTTATATTACTTTACATTGACAATATCCATGAGATATACATGTTACAAGTTGAAAGCAACCGCTGAAACTTAATCTTCCTTTGTGTTGCTTCAATACCTCTACTATGAATTTATTGCTTTATGAGTTAACTCTTATGCAAGACTTATTGATGCTTGTCTTGAAAGTACTATTCATGAAAAGTCTTTGCTATATGATTCAATTGTTTACTCATTGCATTACCATTGCTTCGAATCGCTGCATTCATTACATGTGCTTACAATAGTATGATCAAGATTATGATGGCATGTCACTCCAGAAATTATCTTTGTTATCGTTTACCTACTCGGGACGAGCAGGAACTAAGCTTGGGGATGCTGATATGTCTCCAACGTATCGATAATTTCTTATGTTCCATGCCACTTTATTGATGATATCTACATGTTTTATGCATACTTTATGTCATATTTATGCATTTTCCGGCACTAACCTATTAACAAGATGCCGAAGAGCCAGTTGATGTTTTCTGCTGTTTTTGGTTTCAAAAATCCTAGTAAGGAAATATCCTCGGAATTGGACGAAATCAACGCCCAGGATCTTATTTTTCCACGAAGCTTCCAGAACACCGGGGGAGATACGAAGTGGGGCGACGAGGCGGACAGACGCTAGGGCGGCGCGGCCCAGGCCCTGGCCGCGTCGGCCTAGTGTGTGGGCCCCTCGTGGCGCCCCCTGACCTACCCTTCCGCCTATTTAAGCCTTCGTCGATAATAACTCCAGTACCGAGAGCCACGATACGGAAAACCTTCCAGAGACGCCGCCGCCGCTAATCCCATCTCGGGGGATTTAGGAGATCGCCTCCGGCACCCTGCCGGAGAGAGGAATCATCTCCCGGAGGACTCTTCACCGCCATGGTCGCCTCCGGAGTGATGAGTGAGTAGTTCACCCCTGGACTATGGGTCCATAGCAGTAGCTAGATGGTCGTCTTCTCCTAATTGTGCTTCATTGTTGGATCTTGTGAGCTGCCTAACATGATCAAGATCATCTATCTGTAATGCTATATGTTGTGTTTGTTGGGATCCGATGAATAGAGAATACTATGCTATGTTGATTATCAATCTATTATCTATGTGTTGTTTATGATCTTGCATGCTCTCTGTTACTAGTAGAGGCTCTGGCCAAGTTTTTGCTTTTAACTCCAAGAGGGAGTATTTATGCTCGATAGTGGGTTCATGCCTCCATTAAATCTGGGACAGTGACATAAAGTTCTAAGGTTGTGGATGTGCTGTTGCCACTAGGGATAAAACATCGATGCTATGTCTAAGGATGTAGTTGTTGATTACATTACGCACCATACTTAATGCAATTGTCTGTTGTTTGCAACTTAATACTGGAAGGGGTTCGGATGATAACCTGAAGGTGGACTTTTTAGGCATAGATGCATGCTGGATAGCGGTCTATGTACTTTGTCGTAATGCCCAATTAAATCTCACAATACTCATCATATCATGTATGTGCATTGTCATGCCCTCTTTATTTGTCAATTGCCCAACTGTAATTTGTTCACCCAACATGCTATTTATCTTATGGGAGAGACGCCTCTAGTGAACTGTGGACCCCGGTCCATTCTTTTACATCGAATACAATCTACTGCAATACTCGTTCTACTGTTTTCTGCAAACATCATCATCCACACTATACATCTAATCCTTTGTTACAGCAAGCCGGTGAGATTGACAACCTCACTGTCACGTTGGGGCAAAGTAATTTGGTTGTGTTGTGCAGGTTCCACGTTGGTGCCGGAATCCCTGGTGTTGCGCCGCACTACACTCCGCCGCCATCAACCTTCAACGTGCTTCTTGGCTCCTACTGGTTCGATAAACCTTGGTTTCTTACTGAGGGAAAACTTGCCATTGTACGCATCACACCTTCCTCTTGGGGTTCCCAACGGACGCGTGCTGTACGCGTATCAAGCTCTTTTTCTGGCGCCGTTGCCGGGGAACTGAAGAAAAGTTGCACCACAGAGATCTCTAACTCCCACGTCAACTTTGCGCCAGCAGGCCTCTAGGGAATCTACTGGAAATTAAGGTACTCCTTTTAATAGAGCACCGGAGCAAAGCATTAACACTCCGTGAACACATGTGATCCTCACATTACCGCCTTCCCCTCCGGTTGTCCCAATTTCTGTCACTTTGGGGCCTCGGGTTCCGGACAGCGACATGTGTATACAACTTGCAGGTAAGATCATAAAACAATGAATATCATCATAAAACAATAACATGTTCAGATCTGAGATCATGGCACTCGGGCCCTAGTGACAAGCATTAAGCATAACAAGTTGCAACAATATCATCAAAGTACCAATTACGGACACTAGGCACTATGCCCTAACAATCTTATGCTATTACATGACCAATCTCATCCAATCCCTACCATCCCCTTCAGCCTACAGCGGGGGCATTACTCACACATGGATGGGGGAACATGGCTGGTCGATGGAGAGGCGTCGATGGTGATGATGGCGATGATCTCCTCCAATTCCCGTCCCGGCGGAGTGCCAGAACGGAGTTTCCGGTCCCGAGATGGAGTTTCGCGATGGTGGCGGCGTTCTGGATTGTTTCTGGCGACTTCGACTTCCCTTCTCGCGTTTTTAGATCGAACCCCTTAAATAGTCCAGAGGGGGGCGTCAGAGGCTGGCCGAGGCGGCCTCACACTAGGGCGGTGCGCCCCCGTCCTAGGCCGCGCCGGCCTAGTGTGTGGGGGCCCTGGGCCTCCCCCAGGCCTGCCCTTCTAGCTCCGTGAATCTTCTGGAAAAATAAGCCCTTCGACATAAATTCCGGGGATTTTCCTGAAAGTTGAATTTCTGCACAAAAACAAGACACCAGAGCAATTCTGCTGAAAACAGCGTTAGTCCGTGTTAGTTGTATCCAAAATACACAAATTAGAGGCAAAACAATAGCAAAAGTGTTCGGGAAAGTAGATACGTTTTGGACGTATCAGGTACTAACACACCACAATTTCATAGAGACATCCAACTCAAATCATAACCCAGTGAACAAGTATTCTGTGAAATATAGCCTAAGAGACCCACACGGTGGTGAAAACATGTGATCCTCATACCTAAGTCTTCCCCTCCAGTTATCCCAGTTGCTGTCACTCTGGGGCCTCGGGTTCCGGACATAGACATGTGCAAACAACTTGTAGATACAATCTAAGCAATAATTATAGAGCTTAAATCTAAGATCATGCCACTCGTGCACTAGTGACAAACATTAAACACAACAAGATTGCAGCAACAATAACTTCACAAACTTATATAGGTAGACTGATCATAATGTAACAATTCATCAGATCCCAACAAACACAACACCGATTACATCAGATGGATCTCAATCATGTAAGGCAGCTCATGAGATCATTGTATTGAAGTACATGGGAGAGAGAGTACCAACTAGCTACTGCTAGAACCCGTAGTCCATGGGGGAACTACTCACGGAGCATGATGGAGGTGGTGGCGTCGATGGAGATGACTCCGGGGGCAATTCCCCGTCCCGGCGGCGTGCCGGAACAGAGATTCTGTCCCCCGAAACATGTCTTCGCGATGGCAGCGGCTACGGAACTCTTCGTGGAATATCGTCGGGTGTTTTAGGATTTTCGGAGACGGAATAATATATAGGCGAAGGGGCAATGTCGGTGGAGTCCCGAGGTGGGGTCCCCACCTGGCGGCGCGGCCAAGGGGTGGCCCGCGCCCCCCTATGGTGTGGGCTCCTCGCGGCCCCCCTTCGTCTCTCCTTCAGACTCCGTGAAGCCCCTGGAAAAATAGGAACGTGGCCTTTTGTTTCGTCCAATTCCGAGAATATTTCCTGTGTAGGATTTCTAAAACCAAAAACAGCAGAAATCAGGAACTGGCGCTTCGGCATCTTGTTAATAGGTTAGTGCCGGAAAATGCATCAAAATGATATAAAGTGTATATAAAACATGTGAGTATTGTCATAAAACTAGCATGGAACATAATAAATTATAGATACGTTGGAGACGTATCAGGTACACGCACAACTTCACCTTGAGCGCCACACGTGCAACGCCTTTATGAGGAGTGGACCACATGGCAGAGGACTGCTAGATCCGATCTTGCCCAATTTGGGAGTGATGCCAAAGCGACAGCTAGGATTGGGACCTATATATCCATCTCACTTATATAGGGTTCCTAGTTGGGCTCAACTTTTGAGGCTCATTAGGATCGTCGAGGTTATGCCGAATAGGGTATACCACGACATGAGTCATGACAGTTGGATTAGCAAGCTCTGGTGGCCCATTTGGGTGGCTAAGGCATACGCTTATCAAGGCAGCCCAATTGCTAATAGATGGAGGCCCCGCCGACTAAGGATGTCCAAGCCGGATTCCAGAAGGTTGAGCAAGACGGAGACTTAAAGTAAAAGACACTTCGTACTTGACGGGATAGATTAGGCCGTACTATGTAATTGGTTAGGTGCTTACCTTCATCGAACCCTAGGTATGACGCCTTTATAGCAGGGTAGTGAACTTCCATGAGGGCAAGCACATAATGCATCCTTGCAACATGTACTTTTGCATTCTAGCTTTTAGTCAACAATAACATTGAAAATGAAGTGGTTTTGCTAATCCAAAATTTGAGTAGCGTCCATTCACCCCCTCTTGTCCGCTACTGTCCGTTCAGCTTTCTTTATTGGATGTTTTTATTTTCAATTTATCTTAGATTGGTTGTTCACGTATCTAAGTAGTACTAATAAATGCAACACTTATTTACCTTATTCTTCCTAGAATGTAGAGCAAATCAGAATAGAGAGAGTATACTAAATTTCTAGCAGGATGTAGCGATCCTCCATCCAGGAGACATGAACCTGGGAAACTCGCCAACTCTCTGCATCACGAGCATCCCATCCTATAGTACCACTACTAACCCTATCCTTGAGGACCCCACTCATGGCACTATCGTTGACAAGCCAATGACAATTTTTGGATAAAGGGAATATATTAATATAAAAAGATACCAATTACACCTAGCATATGCAACAATGCAATACCCTAATGGCAGTACGAATGCACACAACAAAAAACGAAAAAGAAAACTAAGAAAAAAAAGTCATGTTACGGTACTCCAGCCCTTACCAGCAACAATACAACCACCACCAAAACAACACCTGAACTCCGGCCTCTCCAAAAGCAACGCCTCCAAGAAGGGAACAGTGCACAAGCGTCGTCGTCACCCGATCAAAAGATCTTAGGTTTTCACCCTGAGTCTCCGCTCTCAAAACAATCGCTTCAACAAGACCATTGCCATGCACAACAAGACCATTGCCATGCACAACCAATTATGGCTATGATGGCTCCCTGCATGAGATCAATTGTAGTATATTTCAATAAAAATGTTGTCAAACCCACGAGGAGCTGAAGGTATTGGTTAGCACGTTTGACAAGTAAACAATAAAAATGATCAATAGTTTTGATGTTTTGGGTGTATAGTTTGCAATAAAATAAAGTACTGAAAGTAAATAGCAATATGTAAATACTCTCATTGAGAGAAAGCCCAATCCTCTATGCAGCAAGAGGACAAGCTCAAGTGTGTGTGTGTGAACTTATATGTGACAAGTGTTCTCGAGGGAGGAATTGATTTCCTAGCATTTAGATTTCTACACAACATGGTGAATATCATGTCAAGTTTTATTTCCTTAGGGGTGGAGCCTAAATTAGCCATAGCCATAGATATGAGCAAGTACACCCCTTATGATGGGTCCTAGAGCCATTTTCATGAGCAAGTATAGGAATCATTAAGACATAAATGTCCCATCAGAGAAGTTAGTTTATTGGTCCCCGACATGAACCTCTCTAGTGCAACTCAGAGTATTGGAAAACGGTTTCTATCATTCCGTCCCTTCAAACTCTCATCATTACATTAAAGTGCAGCCCTATGATCCCATATAGGTGAAATAATATGCAGTCGCGTTCGCATAAAACCATCATAGAACAACATAAATGATAAAAATTTGACGAAATACTCATTGCACATCATACAGAATCATAGCTAGATCAGATCATCATATGCCCTCAGGAACATGGGGAACTACTCAGTACACACAAGTGCCAAACATGGTGTGGATCAGAGGCATAATGATTACAACACGATATGAAAATATAATCTCTCCACCAAATAAAGACAAAATGCCAATCACAATCATGCAATAACACTTAACACAGTATCTGGGGTTCTATCTATCACAAAGTATGAGGGGAATGAAGTTGATCTCAGAGATGGTGATGGTGGTGATATGGTGCTGATGAAGATGTTGATGGAGATTCCTCCCCCTACGTCAAGGAGGAGTGGTGATGATGATGGCATCGATTTCCCCTTCACCGTAGGCTCCAGTGCGGCAGGATCAACCCTCTCCTGGAGTAGGAGGGGACTTTCACCTCCGCCGCCGCCTCAATAAATCTTAGAAAATATATTGCTTAGGTTTCTGGCGAGACGGAGATGTCTATAAAAAGGGGGACCGAGGCGATGCTCGAGGCCCAAACGGGCCAGGGTGGCGCGCACAACCAAGTAAGGCGCACCACCTAGGCTCATTTGGCCCTCGTGGCTCCCCTCGCATGCTTCTTTGGCCCACAGTCCTTCTCTCTGTGAAAAATTGATCGGGTATTTTTCCTTTTTTAGGTGTCCAGAAGGTCCTTGAAACAGAAAAATAAAAAAAATGAGGTTTTCTGCCTCCCGGAACGTAAATACCAATGAAAGAACTTTGTAGGAAAGTCCCTTAAAACAACGAAAAATGCATAAATAATGATGGATCATGGCAAATATCATTCAAAACTAATCATATGAGTTGCTATATTGATGATGTAAAATACACGAATAAGGCTAGACCTTGGATTTTCACCCTGAAAGGTAAGACTATGAACTTCACCTCTCATGCCGCCCCCACTTGCATACTGCTGCTGCCAAATCCAGAATACCGAGAAAGTCCCGCAACATCGCAGAGACTCGAACCTCCATTGCTATTCCTCCAATCTGGCCTCATGATATTCTTCGCCTCTTATTTCACTATGGACTAGAAAGTCATCTAATGGCAACACAAAACAGAGCTTCAAGCCGCTCCCTCCAGAACCAAACGTTTGAAATAAAAGTATGGATGCGCACGATTAAATACCACCCAATCTAGCAAACTCCGGGCATAAGGCGCACTGTTACATTCACTGGCGGAGCCTTCCGGAACTCCACACTCTAGCCAAATCCAGAAGGACATGCATCAGGTGGATCTTCGTCTTGGCGCGAGAGGAATCCTAGGACCACCACCATTATTTGTGAGACCAGCAGCCCTGACGCCATCAGTCAATCTTGCTGGATCACCAGAGAAGCATAAGGCGGCACGGAGCACCGAAGATGGCTTTGCCGAAGCCATGGTTCTTGCGCCGATTTGGGTCAAGATGGCCAAAATCTGGCCCTGATCACTGCCACCGCTGAACCGCCGTTGGAGGAGAAGGCCACCAAGCTCCACCCACTCCTCCAGGATGATCGGTGAAGTGCATCAGGCCATGACCACCGTGGTCGTGCCGCCCGGCGTCCTCAGCATGCGCCCTACCGCCTCCCATGAAGCATGATACGCGTATAGCACGCGTCCGTTGGGAACCCCAAGAGGAAGGTGTGATGCGTACAGCAGCAAGTTTTCCCTCAGTAAGAAACCAAGGTTATCGAACCAGTAGGAGTCAAGAAGCACTTGAAGGTTGATGGTGGCGGAGTGTAGTGCGGCGCAACACCAGGGATTCCGTCGCCAACGTGGAACCTGCACAACACAATCAAAGTACTTTGCCCCAACGTAACAGTGAGGTTGTCAATCACACTGGCTTGCTGTAACAAAGGATTAAATGTATAGTGTGGAAGATGATGTTTGCGAAGAACAATAAAGAACAATGTTTGCAATAGATTGTATTCGATGTAAAAGAATGGACCGGGGTCCACAGTTCACTAGTGGTGTCTCTCCAATAAGAAATAGCATGTTGGGTGAACAAATTACAGTTGGGCAATTGACAAATAAAGAGGGCATGACAATGCACATACATATCATGATGAGTAGAGTGAAATTCAATTGGGCATTACGAAAAAGTACATAGACCGCTATACTGCATGCATCTATGCCTAAAAAGTCCACCTTCAGGTTAGCATCCGCACCCCTTCCAGTATTAAGTTGCAAACAACAGACAATTGTGAAGGAGATATGCCCTAGAGGCAATAATAAAGTGGTTATTATTTATATCTTTATGTTTATGATAAATGTTTATATGTCATGCTATAATTGTATTAACCGAAACATTAGTACATGTGTGATATGTAAACAACAAAGAGTCCCTAGTATGCCTCTTAACTAGCTTGTTGATTAATGGATGATTAGTTTCATAATCATGAATATTGGATGTTATTAATAACAAGGTTATATCATTGTATGAATGATGTAATGGACACACCCAATTAAGCGTAGCATAAGATCTCGTCATTAAGTTATTTGCTATAAGCTTTCGATACATAGTTACCTAGTCCTTATGACCATGAGATCATGTAAATCACTTATACCGGAAAGGTGCTTTGATTACACCAAACGCCACTGCGTAAATGGGTGGTTATAAAGGTGGGATTAAGTATCCGGAAAGTATGAGTTGAGGCATATGGATCAATAGTGGGATTTGTCCATCCCGATGACGGATAGATATACTCTGGGCCCTCACGGTGGAATGTCGTCTAATGTCTTGCAAGCATATGAATAAGTTCATAAGAGACCACCTACCACGGTACGAGTAAAGAGTACTTGTCAGGAGACGAGGTTGAACAAGGTATAGAGTGATACCGAAGATCAAACCTCGGACAAGTAAAATATCGCGTGACAAAGGGAATTGGTATCGTATGTGAATGGTTCATTCGATCACTAAAGTCATCATTGAATATGTGGGAGCCATTATGGATCTCCAGATCCCGCTATTGGTTATTGGTCGGAGTGAGTACTCAACCATGTCCGCATAGTTCGCGAACCGTAGGGTGACACACTTAAAGTTGGATGTTGAAATGGTAGAACTTGAATATGGAATGGAGTTCGAATATTTGTTCGGAGTCCCGGATGAGATCCCGGACATCACGAGGAGTTCCGGAATGGTCCGGAGAATAAGATTCATATATAGGATGTCATTTTATGTGATTTAAAATGATTCGGAAGGTTCTATGGAAGGTTCTAGAAGGTTCTAGAGGGGGAGGAGTCCCAAGTGGACTCCCCCAAGGGGGGCCGGCCACCCCCTCCATGGAAGGTGGAACTCCCACCTCTAGTGGGAGTCCTAGCTTGGGTAGGTTTCCCTATCACATGGAAGGTTTTGGGTTCGGGTCTTATTCGGAGACTTGTAGTCCAACACTTGGGGCTTCCACCTATATAATGAGGGGCCAAGGGGAGGGGGCTAGCCACCCCAAGACCACAAGCTGACCGCACCCCCCAAGTGGCCGGCCACCCCCTCCCAAACCCTAGCCGCCCCCTCTCCTCCATAGCTCCCGCAAGCTTAAGCGAAGCTCCGCCGGAGTTCTCCACCGCCACTGACACCACGCCGTCGTGCTGTCGGATTCAAGAGGAGCTACTACTTCCGCTGCCCGATGGAATGGGAGGTGGACGTCGTCTTCATCAACAACCGAACGTGTGACCGAGTACGGAGGTGCTGCCCGTTCGTGGCGCCGGAGGGATCGTGATCAAGATCTTCTACGCGCTTTTGCACGCGGCAAGTGAACGTCTACCGCAGCAACAAGAGCCTCATCTTGTAGGCTTTGGAATCTCTTCAAGGGTGAGACTCGATAATCCCCTCGTTGCTACCGTCTTCTAGATTGCATCTTGGCTTGGATTGCGTGTTCGCGGTAGGAAATTTTTTGTTTTCTATGCAACGATATCCTACAGTGGTATCAGAGCCGTGTCTATGCATAGATGGTTGCACGAGTAGAACACAATGGTTTTGTGGGCGTTGATGCTCTTGTTATCTTTAGTTTGAGTACTTTGCATCTTTGTGGCATAGTGGGATGAAGCGGCTCGGACTAACTTTACATGACCACGTTCATGAGACTTGTTCCTCGTTCGACATGCAACTTGTATTGCATAAGAGGCTTTGCGGGTGTCTGTCTCTCCTACTATAGTGAAGATTCAATTTACTCTTCTATTGAAAACATTAGTATCAACGTTGTGGTTCATGTTCGTAGGTAGATTAGATCTCTCTCGAAAACCCTAAACCACGTAAAATATGCAAACCAAATTAGAGACGTCTAACTTGTTTTTGCAGGGTTTGGTGATGTGATATGGCCATAATGTGATGATGAATATGTATGAGATGATCATTATTGTATTGTGGCAACCGGCAGGAGCCTTATGGTTGTCTTTAAATTTCATGTTGAGCAGTATTTCAAAGTAGTTGTAATAGTTGCTACATGGAGTACAATCATGAAGACGGCGCCATTGACCTTGACACTACGCCGATGATGATAGAGATCATGCCCGAAGATGATGGAGATCATGTCCGTGCTTTGGAGATGAAGATCAAAGGCGCAAAGACAAAAGGGCCATATCATATCACATATGAACTGCATGTGATGTTAATCCTTTTATGCATCTTATTTTGCTTAGATCGCGACGGTAGCATTATAAGATGATCCCTCACTAAAATCTCAAGATGATAAAGTGTTCATCCTTAGTAGCACTGTTACCAATACTTGTCGGTTCGAAGCATCTCGTGATGATCGGGTGTGATAGAATCAACTAGTACTACAACGGGTGCAAGACAGTTTTGCACATGCGGATACTAAGGTGGCCTTGACGAGCCTAGCATGTACAGACATGGTCTCGGAACACGTGATACCGAAAGGTAGAGCATGAATCATATGGTTGATACGATGAACACTTTGAGTGTTCGCCATTGAAATCACACCTTGTCACGTGATGATCGGACTTAGGTGCCGTGGATTTGGTTCGTGTGATCACTAAGACAATGCGAGGGATATTGTTTTGAGTGGGAGTTCACCTAGATTTTTAATTATGTTGAATTAAAATTTGAACTCAATTTGTCATAAACTTAGTCTAAACTTTTGCAAATATATGTTGTAGAGATGGCGTCCCCAATCAATTTTAACCAGTTCCTAGAGAAAGAAAAACTTAAGAGCAACGGTAGCAACTTCACCGACTGGTTCCGTCATGTGAGGATCTTCCTCTCTGGCGGAAATCTGCAATCACCGCTAGGTGACCCTCCTGCAAAAACTGAAACCGATGAAGTAAAAGCTGTTTACAAGACTTGGAAAATTCGGTACTCTCAAGTTCAGTGTGCCATCCTGTGCAGTCTGGAATCCGATCTTCAAAAACGTTTTGAGCACCACAATCCTCATGAGTTGATGAAAGAGCTGAAAGCTATTTTTGAGACTCATGCGGCCGTGGAATGCTATGAAGCATCGAAACAATTCTTCAGCTGCATGATGGAAGAAGGCAGCTCCGTTAGTGAGCACATGCTCGCCATGACCGGGCATGCGAAGAAACTCAGTGACTTGGGAATAGTGATTCCTAACAGACTGGGGATTAACCGTGTCCTTCAATCACTGCCACCAAGTTACAAGAACTTTGTGATGAACTACAATATGCAGAACATGAACAAGGAGTTACCTGAACTCTTTGGCATGCTAAAAGCTGCTGATATTGAGATCAAGAAAGAGCACCAAGTGTTGATGGTCAACAAGACCACCAGTTTCAAGAAACAGGGCAAGTCTAAGGGAAAATTCAAGAAGGGTGGCAACAAAGCTGCCACGCCTCCTATGAAACCTAAGAACGGCCCTAAGCCTGATGCTGAGTGCTATTACTGCAAGGAGAAGGGACCTTTGGAAGCGTAATTGCTCCAAGTATCGGCTGATCTGAAGAGCGGCCTTGTCAAGAAGAAGAAAGAAGGTATATCTGATATACATGTTATAGATGTTTATCTCACTGGTTCTCGTTCTAGTACAGGTATTTGATCTTGGTTCGGTTGCTCATATATGTAACTCGAAACGAACTAAAGAATAAACGAAGACTACGAAAGATGAAGTGACGATGCGCGTTGGAAACGGATCCAAGGTCAATGTGATCATTGTCGGCACACTTCCTCTACATCTACCTTCGGGATTAGTTTTAAGCCTAAATAATTGTTATTTTGTACCCGCGTTGAGCATGAACATTATATCTGGATCTTGTTTAATGCAAGACGGTTATTCATTCAAGTCTGAGAATAATGGTTGTTCTATTTTTATGAATAATATCTTTTATGGTCGAGCACCACAAAAGAATGGCTTATTTCTGTTAGATCTCGATAGTAGTGATACGCATATACATAACGTTGATGCTAAGCGAATTAAATTAAATGATAATTCTACTTATATGTGGCACTGTCGTCTTGGTCATATTGGAGTGAAGCGCATGAAGAAACTCCATACTGATGGATTACTTGAATCACTTGACTTTGAGTCACTTGTTAGATGCGAAGCATGTCTAATGGGTAAAATGACTAAGACTCCATTTTCTGGTATGATGGAGCGAGCTACTGACTTATTGGAAATCATACATACCGATGTGTGCGGACCAATGAGCGTAGCATCGCGTGGTGGTTATCGTTATGTTCTAACCTTCACAGATGATCTGAGTAGATATGGGTATATCTATTTCATGAAACATAAATCCGAAACTTTCGAGAAGTTTAAGGAATTTCAAAGTGAAGTAGAAAATCAACGTAACAAGAAGATTAAATTTTTACGATCTGATCGTGGAGGTGAATATCTGAGTTATGAGTTTGGCATGCATTTAAAGAAATGCGGAATACTTTCACAATTGACACCGCCGGGAACACCACAACGAAACGGTGTGTCCGAACGTCGTAATCGAACTCTCTTAGATATGGTTCGTTCTATGATGTCTCTTACTGATTTGCCGTTATCATTTTGGAGTTATGCATTAGAGACAGCCGCATTCACTTTAAATAGAGCACCATCAAAATCCGTAGAAACGACACCGTATGAATTATGGTTTAATAAGAAACCTAAGCTGTCGTTCCTGAAAGTTTGGGGTTGCGAAGCCTATGTAAAGAAGTTACAACCGGACAAGCTAGAACCCAAAGCGGAGAAATGCATCTTCATAGGATACCCTAAGGAAACTATAGGGTACACCTTCTATCACAGATCCGAAGGCAAAATCTGTGTTGCTAAGAACGGAACCTTTCTTGAGAAAGAATTTCTCACTAAAGAAGTGACTGGAAGAAAAGTAGAACTCGATGAGATTGATGAATCTATACTCGTTGATCAGAGTAGCGTGATACGGAAGTTGTACCTGTACCGCCTACATCGGCAACATAGGAAGCTAATGATAATGATCATGAAACTTCGAACGAGGAAACTACTGAACCTCGCAGATCGACAAGGGAACGTGCCACTCCTGATTGGTATGATCCTTGTCTAAATGTCATGATTGTAGATAACAATGATGAGGACCCTGCGACGTATGAAGAAGCGATGATGAGCCCAGATTCCAACAAATGGCAAGAAGCCATGAAATCCGAAATGGGATCCATGTATGATAACAAAGTATGGACTTTGGTAGACTTACCTGATAGCCGAAATGCTGTCGAGAATAAATGGATCTTCAAGAGAAAAACAGATGCTGATGGTAATATTACTGTCTATAAAGCTCGACTTGTCGCAAAGGGTTTCCAACAAATTCAAGGAGTTGACTACGATGAGACTTTCTCACATGTAGCGAAGCTAAAATCTGTGAGGATTTTGTTAGCAATAGCTGCATTTTTCGATTATGAGATTTGGCAGATGGATGTCAAAACGGCGTTCCTTAATGGAGACATTGAGGAAGAGTTGTATATGGTACAACCCAAAGGTTTTGTCGATCCTAAAAATGCTGACAAAGTATGCAAACTTCAGCGTTCAATCTATGGACTAAAGCAAGCATCAAGAAGTTGGAACCGACGCTTTGATAAGGTGATCAAAGACTTCGGGTTTATACAGTGTCATGGAGAGGCCTGTATTTACAAGAAAGTGAGTGGGAGCTCTGTAGCATTCCTGATATTATATGTAGATGACATATTATTGATCGGGAATGATATAGAACTATTAAGCAGTGTAAAAGGTTATTTGAATAATAGTTTTTCAATGAAAGACCTTGGTGAAGCATCGTATATATTAGGCATCAAGATTTATAGAGATAGATCAAGACGCCTAATAGGGCTATCACAGAGTACATATCTGGACAAGATTCTAAAGAAGTTTAGAATGGACGAAAGTGAAAGGGTTCTTACCTATGTTACCAGGCAAGGTCTTGAGTAAGACTCAAGGACCGGCTACGGCAGAAGAAAGAGAAAGGATGAGTAATATCCCTATGCCTCGCGATAGGATCTATCATGTATGCCATGCTATGTACTAGACCGGATATAGCACATGATGTTAGTTTGACTAGCAGATATCAAAGTGATCCAGAATGGAACCTTTGGACAATGATCAAGAATATCACAGAAGTACTTGAAAAGAACTAAGGATATGTTTCTTTGTTATGGAGGTGACCAAGAGCTCGTTGTAAGTGGTTACACCGATGCAAGTTGGAACACTGATCCTGATGACTCTAAGTCACGATGCAGGTACGTGTTTATATTGAATGGTGCTGCGATGGCTGGGCAAGCTCGAAGCGAAGTGCACGGTGGCGAAGTCTTCAACAGAATCGAGTACATAAGCGGCCGGAGGCTTCATCGAAGCGGTATGGATGAAGAGGTTCATTGTAGAGCTCGGTGTGGTTCCTAGTGCATTGGACCCATTAATCATTCTTGTGATAACATGGGTGCCATCGCCAATGCACAAGAGTCAAGGTCACACAAGAGGCTGAAGCATATCAAGCTGCGTTACCACTCGATTCGCGAGTACATCGAAGATGGAGAAGTAAAGATTTGCAAAGTACACACTGATCTGAATGTAGCAGATCCGTTGACTAAAGCTCTCCCTAGGGCAAAGCATGACCAACACCAGAATGCCATGGGTGTTAGGTATATTACAATGTAATCTAGATTATTGACTCTAGTGCAAGTGGGAGACTGAAGGAGATATGCCCTAGAGGCAATAATAAAGTGGTTATTATTTATATCTTTATGTTTATGATAAATGTTTATATGTCATGCTATAATTGTATTAACCGAAACATTAGTACATGTGTGATATGTAAACAACAAAGAGTCCCTAGTATGCCTCTTAATTAGCTTGTTGATTAATGGATGATTAGTTTCATAATCATGAACATTGGATGTTATTAATAACAAGGTTATATCATTGTATGAATGATGTAATGGACACACCCAATTAAGCGTAGCATAAGATCTCGTCATTAAGTTATTTGCTATAAGCTTTCGATACATAGCTACCTAGTCCTTATGACCATGAGATCATGTAAATCACTTATACCGGAAAGGTGCTTTGATTACACCAAATGCCACTGCGTAAATGGGTGGTTATAAAGGTGGGATTAAGTATCCGGAAAGTATGAGTTGAGGCATATGGATCAACAGTGGGATTTGTCCATCCCGATGACGGATAGATATACTCTGGGCCCTCTCGGTGGAATGTCGTCTAATGTCTTGCAAGCATATGAATAAGTTCATAAGAGACCACATACCACGGTACGAGTAAAGAGTACTTGTCAGGAGACGAGGTTGAACAAGGTATAGAGTGATACCGAAGATCAAACCTCGGACAAGTAAAATATCGCGTGACAAAGGGAATTGGTATCGTATGTGAATGGTTCATTCGATCACTAAAGTCATCGTTGAATATGTGGGAGCCATTATGGATCTCCAGATCCCGCTATTGGTTATTGGTCGGAGTGAGTACTCAACCATGTCCGCATATTTCGCGAACCGTAGGGTGACACACTTAAAGTTGGATGTTGAAATGGTAGAACTTGAATATGGAATGGAGTTCGAATATTTGTTCGGAGTCCCGGATGAGATCCCGGACATCACGAGGAGTTCCGGAATGGTCCGGAGAATAAGATTCATATATAGGATGTCATTTTATGTGATTTAAAATGATTCGGAAGGTTCTATGGAAGGTTCTAGAAGGTTCTAGAAAAGTCCGGAAGAAACCACCAAGGAAGGTGGAGTCCCGGAGGGACTCCACCTCCATGGCCGGCCAACCCTAGAGGGGGAGGAGTCCCAAGTGGACTCCCCCAAGGGGGGCCGGCCACCCCCTCCATGGAAGGTGGAACTCCCACCTCTAGTGGGAGTCCTAGCTTGGGTAGGTTTCCCTATCACATGGAAGGTTTTGGGTTCGGGTCTTATTCGGAGACTTGTAGTCCAACACTTGGGGCTTCCACCTATATAATGAGGGGCCAAGGGGAGGGGGCCGGCCACCCCAAGACCACAAGCTGGCCGCACCCCCCAAGTGGCCGGCCACCCCCTCCCAAACCCTAGCCGCCCCCTCTCCTCCATAGCTCCCGCAAGCTTAAGCGAAGCTCCGCCGGAGTTCTCCACCGCCACCGACACCACGCCATCGTGCTATCGGATTCAAGAGGAGCTACTACTTCCGCTGCCCGCTGGAACGGGAGGTGGACTTCGTCTTCATCAACAACCGAATGTGTGACCGAGTACGGAGGTGCTACCCGTTCGTGGCGCCGGAGGGATCGTGATCAAGATCTTCTACGCGCTTTTGCAAGCGGCAAGTGAACGTCTACTGCAGCAACAAGAGCCTCATCTTGTAGGCTTTGGAATCTCTTCAAGGGTGAGACTCGATAATCCCCTCGTTGCTACCGTCTTCTAGATTGCATCTTGGCTTGGATTGCGTGTTCGCGGTAGGAAAATTTTTGTTTTCTATGCAACGTTATCCTACAAATTGCATTAAGTATGGTGCGTAATGTAATCAACAAAAATATCCTTAGACAAAGAATTGATGTTTTATCCCTAGTGGCAACATGTAATGTCCCAGGTTTAGAGACGATCGAGGGGTAGATTTTAGAAAGGGATGTGCATTGCATGGTAAATTCTGGGGAAATTTCGCGCTTTTAAACAAAAACTGCATCGGAGGGGGACAAGTTTCTCTCTCGACACCTTACAGGGTTAGGGTTTCGAGAGTGCGACAAACTTGTTTCTCATCTAACTAAACTAGGGTTTTGAGAAGAGAGGGGAGAGTTTGCATCACAACTTAAGTTGCATGATTGAATTCAAACCTAAGTTGAATTTGAATTTCAAATTCAAACATCAAATAAATATCTCATAAAGTCAATTGTGAGGAAATTCATTAAGTAAATTATAAATAATAAACAATATGAACAATTAAAATAAAGTAAAGCTCATTAGAGAAAACTTTGAGCTTTATTGATCATCACACAATTTACATTGTCATTACAATATTCATAAAGAAAATAAAAGAATAATACAACACATTACAAGAATTGCTTAAATAGAAAAAGAAAAAGAAGATTACAATCAATGACCTATCCTAAACTACAAGTCTAGTTTCATAAGATGCTTGAGCCTGATGATCTTCATCTTCACTTGATTATCATCTTGATTCCCTGCACACAACAAAGCAAGGCAACAATTATGCCAAGTGGCATTGCCACTTGGCAGGTTAGAAAGAAAATGGCAACAGAGAGGATATGCTCACAGCTCTGCCGAGCTGATCTACTCACAGTCAAGTACCAAGCCAGGTACCAAGCACTTGGTACACACACACAGCCAAACTGCTCACCAGGCAGTGTGCATGCTCAACAGCACACACAGGCCAGTGAGTCACCACAAGCTGCAGCCTTGTTGTCGACCGAGAGAGGAAGGAGAAGGCCACATAAAAGCCTCCACGATAAACCCTAAGCCATATCCATCGACAGGCTACTGGGTAAGTCCACCAGAAACCAAGAACTCAAGAACAGGAAGAACAGCACTGCTGTTCAACCTGCTCACATCATCACAACATCAACTCAAGCACCACAGGCTTGCAAGGAGGAGCAGGGCAAGCATAAGCTCAACACTGAAGAAATCCTCTACACCAACAAACAATCTAGGAGCTGGAGTGAGGTATAAACCAAATCAACCTGAGCAAAACCAAGTTTTGCTCATAAATAAGCATACAATGCATCACAGGAGCACAAAAGGGTAGAATACCCTGTTTGTATCATCATTTGGCTGTAAAGCCATTTGGTGCAAGCAAATTTGGGCATAGACCACTAGGCAATCATCCTATGGGAACAGCAGTTATGCAAATCAATGCATAACTGAAGAAATCCAGCAAAAGATGAAGTCACAGCTAGCCTAGCCACACACTTAGCACCTACAGCTACTTATGCCATCAGATTATAGACAAAATCTTGTCTATATACTTTGTCAACATCAAAAGGGTCACTGGAAGTCCAATATTGGATCAAGCCAGTGAACAGTTATCCCAATCCAGCAAGCAATCATAAATCATAGTAAGTCACAGAGAGGGGAGCAACCATGACAGCATCACAAGTGCTGTCAGGGCCACCTCAACCCTGAGCCAGCACAAGAACCACACATCATTATCCATTTGGGATTCAGTAGAGGGCTAGGGTACACAACTGAGTGTTGACATCCATCTAGCCCTAGCACATTTAATAGGATGATCACAACTACAAAGCAGCTCACATCACTTATCCACTTCAGTAAAATTCAGGCAATACAGATAAGTGGACAAAACAAATAAATCAAAGCACCAGGGCTTTGCTGATGATCCAATGGATCATTGCAAGCCACAGCTACTGCTTTAATAAGCACCAACACACACCAGGACCAGCCTGTGTGATACACATACATCATAGATTGAACAGAATTGAAGCACTGAAGAAACACAGTAGTTTTTTTTCAAGCAACTGATGATCATATGATCATCAGAAGCTTGCTAGAGCATGCCAGGGCATGCTAGGGCATCACTGGCATCAACACATGAATCATATAAGTTAAACAGCCACAGCTAAGCAATAATTGAATCACAGATAATGATATAAACCATTTTTATGATTGTATCCAGAAGCATATCATCAAGGAATTGATGTATATGGATCATAATTAAGCAAGGCTGAGCCTACCATGAGCCAACAATCTCTAATCACCAACCAAGCAGCACTGGTACTTGCTAAATAGCAAGAATCACTCATAGCAGTGAGCCAGGGAAGCATACATGAACACATATGAGTGACTGGTAAGCATAATAACATGAACAGAAGCACAGAGCAAGAATCTAGCAAGAATGGCAAACACTGGCATGGCCAGGGCAACAATAGCCTAGGCCAGTAGAGGCAGTAGCATGAACAGCATGAGCAGCACAGCAGCAACAGCAGCACAACAGTAGGGTTGGCACAACGGCTAGCACAGCAAACCAAGCGTTGCGTGGCAAAGACAAAGAAGACGAGCGTACAAAGAAGAAGATCACGGCATGGCCGCACCTCTACGAGGCACGGCAAGCCAGTGACCAAGCTAGACGGAGAAGAGGAAGGGAAGGAGTAGAACAGGCAAAGGAGAGAGAGCAGGAGGTGGCGCACATACCCGGGGCAAGCAGACGAGCAGATGCGGCCATGGCGGCCACGGCGGCGCGCGCCGAGTGCTCGGTAGCACCTGGCCAGGCCAGGCCATGCGCCGACAAGCGCCGCAGCACCCCACACCACCGTGGCGAGGCCCACGGCGGCGCCACCGCGCCTGGAGCCCAGTGAACGGCGGGATCGAGCGATCCCGTAACCCTAGCACCAGAAGGGGTCGAGGCCGAGAGCAGCAGGTCGCCCGCGTCAGATCGACGCGGATGAAGATGACCGCCGTCGTGAGGCGCGTCGATTGCGCATCATGGCGGGGGCCAGTTCCGGCGGAGCTCGCCGGAATCGAGCGGCGACGGCGGAGGCGACGCGAATCGCCAGAGCGGCTAGGGTTAGGGTTCGGTCGCGCGTGAGAGGGAGAGAGAGAAGTGGGGCTGGTCGAGCCGGACCAGGCCGGTCGGTTCGACCTAACCCACTGGGTTGCACCGACAGGTGGGCCCAGGGGCATTTTTGCCATTTCACAATTCAATTAAAATGCATAAACTTTGGAAAGGCACAATAAATACTTAATAGCTCTAAAAAAATAATTTAAAATATGAAAATAGATCAGCATAAAATTCTCTATCATAATAAAATACAAAGGGGAATTTTTGAAGACAATTAAGAATAAGTCTTCATTTGATGATTTAAATAATCATTTAAATCACACATATAATTTTCAATAATAAAAATAAGTCCATTAATGCATTTGGACTTTAAAAACACCTTGACAACATTTCAAGGTTGTATATTACTTTAAATCAAGTATCCCCAAATTATTCTTAGTAATAACCTTCTACATGAAATAATAACGACATCGGAAGGGGGGGACAAACCCTAAAACTGGAACCATGCATAAATGCTTCTTTAACCATTGCCCTTATCGGACAATGATGCTATTTTTCAGAACCAGAGGACAAGGGTCAGTCCACACCATCCAACTGCAAAACTTTGCAGTGTTCAGGCAAGTTCATCACTTGCTCATGTCATTTGAGTACTTTTATCAAATTACTTGCAAAGTACTATGATTATCACTATTGCATAAAAACCAAAACCACTACTTTCATAACTATGAATATGACTAAGTGGTGGGCAATGGAACCATGGATTGTGTTGATATGGTGGAGGTTCCATTGCAAGGGTTTATATCCATCTAGGATTTAACAACAAATGTCGCCAGTGATTCTTGTGCCGTAATAACCGTGTTAACCATAAGATCTGAAATGGGACGGACTAGTCAATCGTATTTCCACCTCTTGTACATCAACGGATGCGCTTACCGTAGCAGTTGTATCTTGCGGAGCAACTTGTGGGTGGGGAACCCGTTCTAAGTCCCCACGGTTATGCTGTGCATACCGTAGTGGTTGCGGCTTGCGGAACAACTTGAGGGTGGGGATCCCACTCTAATTCCCCACGGTAATGTGGTCTATGATGGGTTGCAGCTACCGGCGAAGGAGTTTGGTTCGATCCCAGACTGTTGTCGTGGTCGGGGTCCGTCCTTAAATGGTGTAAGTGGACCGACGAGGACCCAGGGTCGGGGTTTGCAACAACGGGTGGGTGTGCGAGGTAGCGGAGGAATATGATTGGGTATGACCTTATACCGGGCCTCACACCGAAGGAAGTGTGAACGGGAAAGCTGCCCGGTTGGCACCAAGGTTAAGATCTCTTATGGGTAAAGCAACACACCTCTGCAGAGTGTAAAGAACTGTGACGTGTCACTCCCTATTCCGGGATAAGGAACTGCGAACGCGGCCGGAAAGGAGCTCCATGAAGTTCTAGTAAACCGGTGAAGGCTGACGGACATAGCTCTTTGGAATAAAAGCAATCTCTTGAAGAAATGTTTATCAAAAGTTGCATTGGTATTAGACTTTCTGGTCTAATATCATAGCTAGTGCATTAAACACCTCTTATCTATAATGAACTTGTTGAGTACGCTCGTACTCATACCACTCTTAAATCCCATGCTTAGATTGTCTGAATCGTCTGGAGGAGGACTACGACAACAGTGAAGGAGCCGAGATCATCGGCTATGAAGAACCAGACCTCTCGGGAGGTATCGAAGGCGTAGACTATCTCATCGTCTACGGCTCCGGGGAGGCTTCCGGAGGAGATCAAGCCTAGAGACATCTAGTAGTAGTAGTAACCGAGCAGCCCGAAACCTTAGTATTTAGCTGCTCGAGGGAAATAAATGTATAACTTAATGAGACTCTTATATTGTAAGCTAAGTTGGGTTCGCCTCGAACCCAGGAGTATTCCTCTTAGGACCCAAGAGGAGCTCCAAGATGACATGTGTATGATAGTTGTAATAATAAATGAATGAGTTATGGACCTGCTATGTTCTGTTGTACTACTCTGAGGGATGTAATATTTGCGGAATGGTACTTCGTGAATGTTATATCAACGACTGGCATACTACAACATGCAGTGGTATGCAGGGTCACCACAGTTGGTATCAGAGCAAAAGCTTTGACCTTAGGTTGGAACCTAGTAAATGGGACCAAACGTTAGGAGTCAAATAGGACTAGTAAAGAATTCTCTAAAAATATGGTGTATATTCAATTGAGAATACAACAATCATATCTTTTAGTGCGATAATTCTTTATTATCTCTATTATGATGCATTATTACTAATCTTATAATCTTTCTATTTCTACAGCCAGCATGGCAAGTTCACGTCCCGGACGAAACGTGAAAGTGATGGATTCCACACTGAGTGAATACGAAGGAGGACTTGCAGATATTCTCCGAGCCATGTTACTTGAATTTGGGTGTGATCCCCAGATCCAAGTAAAAAAATACATGTACTATGATGGTACTGTATTGGCCAAGTGTAGGGTAGGACTGCGACTTCCTGAATCTCTGGGAATGAGCGTAGTCATGCCAGCAGGGGAAGCCAGGACAATCAACACAGCTTACCATATAGCTGTTATGAGAGCCATAACCGACATTCGGGAACATAAGACGAAAGAGCTTATGGGTTCCGAATTCTCCCATATTCCTCATAATCAGGAGGAAGAAGATCCCATGCTTAACCACTACAAATATGCAAAACGCAAACCCATAGCAGCTGCAAAATATATGGATAATAGCCGCAACTTCATATCATTACTCTTTCAGTTGAACCATCATCTGACGGGAGCAATTGATACGATGCTAGAGGAGTTTACTGAACCCAAGGAGGAGATTAGGGGGAAAGAACCTATGGAGAATGTGGTGCACACACCAGTTTACTCAGCTGGTGACTACATTAGTATTGATCCTCTTGAGCGTGAACCTACACCTGTTACACCTGGGAACTATCTGGGTAGTTCCTATGGGGGATACGAGGGCGGAGAGGAATCCGGAAACAATCAGCGTTAGAGACTCCTATCGAAAATTCCACGGGTTGGCGTTGGGGATCCGACATCTGGAACTCATAGTACTTCTGTGTATTATGATGGGGAGATGAATGATGACGCCACAACCCAGAACCAGAGTTATCCTAGTAATGAAGGAGTTGATGGAGGGTATCCGACACAGGTTGAGTCGGGTATGAGTGTTGGTAACACATATGGTGGAGCTACAGGGGAGTACACTCGATGGGTGGACTATGATGCACTTAACGATCAGTTTGTGAACACTGATTTCTCCCTAGGATCATCATCCGATTCGGATTACCAGCCGACGGGGAGACCTTATGTTCCAGGGTCTATCAGAAGGACGACACGTTCGACTGGATGGAAGCCTGGGATGTACCGGGAGTGAAGATCGACTAGAGTCCACCAAGGGAGGCGAGGCTATAATACACAAGTACCACGTGTATTATAGTATGTAATATTTGTATAAATTTGTACATATACTTTAATAAGTGAGTTTGCATACTCACATCGACTTGAGTATTGTAATAAGACCACTTAAGTATGTATATACAGGGTATATGTTTTGTATGATTTGGATTTGCTTCTTGATTTCCATTGCGTGACTAGTTCTGTGCACAAAGTTGAGCTCAGAAAACTTGCGCATGGAGTAACTATGAGTATCATCTTGTGTTGCAGAACTAGGGGGTTATGTCGGGAGCGTTAGGAGAGGAGACCGAAGCGCAGCGCATGGAGCGTGAAGCAAAACAAAAGGAAGAGGCTGAGGGAGCAGCCAGAGATCAGTTTCCACCACCACCACCCATGACGCAGCAGAATTTCATCCAGTACATGCAGCTGGTAGAGGAGAGACAGCGTGTAACACTGGAGCAGCAGAACAAATTCTTCCAAGAATTGCTGCAGCAGAACAGGGTGGAGAGACCTGAGAATCCGGGAGTCACCTTAGCAGACTTCCAAAACACCAAGCCTATATCTTTCGCTTACGCGCCCGAGCCAATGGACGCCGAAGATTGGCTTATGGATACTGAGCGAAAGCTCAATACCGTTGGATGTAACGACCAAGAGAAGGTTCGTTATGCTACTCATCTGCTGTGTGGACCTGCCGCATCATAGTGGGACAATATCGTAGCCGTTTATCCGGCTGGAAAGGTATTTACCTGGGAGGAGTTCATGAGGAAGTTCAGGGAATCCAATGTCCCTGAAAGTATTGTGGAGTTGAAGCGTCGAGAATTTGAAAGTCTCGAGCAGAAGGACAAGGCCATCCTGACTTATGTCAGGGAATTCTCCAAGCTGTCCTGGTATGCGGTTGAAGAAGTCAACACTGAGGACAAGAAGAAGAAGAGGTTTCTGAGGGGGTTAAGTCCCCAGTTCAAGGTACAGCTCCGTATGATGAGAGCAACGGAGTTTCAAGAGTTGGTGGATGCTGCCATCACTCTGGAAGATGATTTCAAACAACTGCAGGAGGAAAAGAGGAAGAAGGCCAAGTTTGAGCCTAAAAGATTTTCCAATAACAAGCCCAACACCAGCTTGAATTTCAAGCCAAGATAAAACAACAACAACAACAACAACAGCAACTACTATGGTAGCAGGAAGAACCAAGCGTTTCAAACTGCTAACCAAATAGTTTGTCGCATCTGCGGGTTTAAAGGACATGCTTCAAAGGATTGTCGTAAACCCAGAATCATTTGCTTCGGGTATCGTCAGGAGGGGCACATGATGAAAGACTTCCCTAATAAGAAGAATGGAGGAGGTCAGTCTGGAGGAGGTGGAAGCCGAGGAGGAAACACCGGAGGGAACTGGAAGAATAAGAAGCCCTTCGGCAAGCTGAACTGTACCAGTCTGGAGGAGGTGGTCAACTCCGATCAGGCGGTGATAGGTACGCTCCAGATACTCACTCATCCTGGCAAAGTACTTTTTGATACTGGTGCAACTACATCATTCATTTCTCAACAATTCATCACCAAACATGGGATTAGCTGCACTAAGTTAGACACACCCATAACCATACTTTCTGCGGGGGGAACGATAGTAGTAACCCATGCCAAACAAAAACAAGTCATCATGATCAATAAGTGCGCGTTTGACGCGGACCTGTTCATTTTACTGATGAAGGACATTGATGTCATTCTTGGTATGAACTGGTTGGAAGCTAATGGAGCATTGATCGACTGTGTGAACAAAACGGTGTCTTTGAAAAGCCCCGATGGAAGTAGAATGATCTACCAAGGCGACAAACATACACAGATTGAGGTGGAGCTACAGCTGAACAGCATGAAGGAGGTGAAATTAGAGGATATAACTGTAGTAAATGAATTCCAGGATGTATTTCCTGCGGAATTACCTGGTATGCCACCAGATAGGGAGATAGAATTCACTATCGACCTAATTCCAGGAACAGCTCCGATTGCTAAAGCACCATATAAAATGGGGCCTAAGGAGTTGAAAGAACTTAAGGAGCAACTGGATGACTTGGAACAGAAAGGATTCATACAAGAAAGTGTTTCACCATGGGGATCACCTGTGATCTTCGTGGATAAAAGAGATGGAGGAAGAAGGATGTGTGGAGATTACAGGAATCTGAACAACGTCACAATCAAGAACAAGTATCCACTTCCAAGAATACAAGATCTATTTGATCAAGTTAGAGGCGCGGGAGTCTTTTCCAAGATTGATCTAAGATCCGGTTATCACCAGATAAAGATCAAGAAGGAAGACGTTCCGAAAACTGCTTTTGTCTCAAGGTATGGACATCATGAATACCTTGTAGTGCCTTTTGGATTAACCAATGCCCCAGCAATATTCATGAATCTCATGAATAAGATTTTCATGCCATATCTAGACAAGTTTGTCATCGTATTCATCGATGATATCTTGATATATTCCAAGAACAAGGCCGAACATGCTAAACATTTGAGGTTAGTGTTGCAAACACTAAGGGAACATCAACTCTATGCCAAATTTAGCAAGTGTGAATTTTGGCTAGATCAAGTGGAATTCCTTGGTCATGTCATTAGCAATGATGGAATCACTGTTAACCCGAGCAAGGTAGCAGCAGTTCTAGAATGGGAAGCACCCAAGACTGTCAAGGAAATCCGAGGATTACTAGGAATGGCAGGATATTATCGGAGATTCATTGAAGGATTCTCTAAGATAGCAGGACCAATGACCAAGCTGTTAAGGAAGAACACACCATTCGTGTGGTCAGAGGAGTGTGAGAAGAGTTTTCAAACTCTGAAGGAGAAACTCACCACGGCACCGGTGTTAGCAGTTCCGGAAGTTGGCAAGGATTACACCGTGTAGTGTGACGCATCCAAGCATGGATTGGGTTGCGTACTCATGCAAGATCAGAAAGTGATATCTTATGGATCGAGGCAACTCGGACCTCATGAAGTGAATTATCCAACACATGATTTGGAATTAGCAGCAGTCGTATTTGCACTCAAAACTTGGAGACATTTTCTCTATGGAGCCAAGTGTGAGCTCTATACAGATCACAAGAGTCTCAAATATTTCTTCACTCAGAAGGAACTCAACATGAGGCAGAAAAGATGGCTTGAACTAATCAAGGATTATGATTTGACCATCAATTACACTCCAGGGAAGGCCAATGTTGTAGCAGATGCCTTGAGCAGGAAGAGCACCGGAGGAGTGGAACAAGAAATCTCACCGGAGTTGAGGAAGGAAATAAGTCAAGCCCAAATACAACTTTGGGAGAAGGAAGCTCATGAAGGATTATCGGCGTTGCAAGTAGCCGATGAGTTAAATGTCAACCTGAAGAATGAGATAATGATGGGTCAGCTGGACGATCCATTTATCGTTGAGGAGATGAGAAGAATAGATGAAGGAAGACCATCAGAATTTCACCGCGGAGAATCTGGATCATTATGGTTCCAGAAGAGAATTTGCGTTCCGGATATTGCTGAAATTAAGGAAGTAATACTCCGGGAAGCTCATCAAACACCATACTCCATTCATCCAGGAAGTACAAAGATGTACATGGATCTAAAGGAACTATTCTGGTGGAACAACATGAAGAGAGAAATAGTACAATATGTGGCGGAATGCCATACCTGCCAGAGAGTGAAGGCTGAACACCAGAGTCCAGCAGGAAAGTTACAACCTTTACCTATTCCAGAGTGGAAATGGGAGGAAATAGGGATGGATTTCATCACCGGACTACGCATGACTAATAAAAAGAATGACATGATATGGGTAATTGTGGACCGGTTGACGAAGAGCGCACACTTCTTAGCGGTAAATCAGCAGGACAAAGGAGAGAAACTCATCGATCTTTACATCAAAGAGATCGTGAGTAAGCATGGAGTGCCTAAGAAGATCGTGTCGGATCGAGGATCCGTGTTCACATCAGCATTCTGGAAGCAACTACACGAAGCGTTAGGATCCAAGTTGGACTATAGTACCGCTTATCATCCCCAGACAGGTGGACAAACCGAGAGAACCAACCAGATCTTAGAGGATATGCTTAGGGCTTGTGCCCTAGACTTCGGAGGATCATGGGAGGAGCACTTACCACTAGCAGAGTTTTCATATAATAATAGCTATCAAAGCAGCATCAAGATGGCACCGTTTGAAGCTCTGTATGGAAGGAAGTGTAGATCACCGATATGTTGGTATGAAGCTGGAGCAAGCAAAGAGTTCAATCCTGATTATGTAAAGGAAAAACAACAAATCATTGACATTATCAGAGATAGGGTCAAGATAGCCCAAAGTCGACAAAAGAGTTATGCCGATCAGAAGAGGAGAACATGGGAGCCAAGAGTTGGAGACATGGTATATCTTAAGGTAAGCCCGATGAAAGGACTCCAGAGGTTTGGAGTAAAAGGAAAGCTCAGTCCGAGATACATAGGACCTTTCAAGATACTGAGTCAGAACCGAGGTTTAGCCTTTGAATTGGATCTACCGGGAAGGCTAGCTCAAGTTCATAATGTATTCCATGTGTCACAACTCCGAAAGTGTCTGAAAACCCCCGATGAACCAGTATCACATGAAGAGCTCGAGTTACAACCAGACTTGACTTACATCGAGAAGCCGGGCAAGATTCTCGAGGAGAGCTGGAAACAACTCAGAAATAAAGCTATCAAGTACTGCAAGATACAATGGAAGCATCACCCCGAGAGGGAAGCTACCTGGGAAAAAGAGGAAGACCTGAGGAAAACATACCCCGAACTCTTTAGGTATTACAACCACAACTTCGGGACAAAGTTTTCTTTAAGGGGGAAAGGCTGTAATGTCCCAGGTTTAGAGACGATCGAGGGGTAGATTTTAGAAAGGGATGTGCATTGCATGGTAAATTCTGGGGAAATTTCGCGCTTTTAAACAAAAACTGCATTGGAGGGGGACAAGTTTCTCTCTCGACACCTTACAGGGTTAGGGTTTCGAGAGTGCGACAAACTTGTTTCTCATCTAACTAAACTAGGGTTTTGAGAAGAGAGGGGAGAGTTTGCATCACAACTTAAGTTGCATGATTGAATTCAAACCTAAGTTGAATTTGAATTTCAAATTCAAACATCAAATAAATATCTCATAAAGTCAATTGTGAGGAAATTCATTAAGTAAATTATAAATAATAAACAATATGAACAATTAAAATAAAGTAAAGCTCATTAGAGAAAACTTTGAGCTTTATTGATCATCACACAATTTACATTGTCATTACAATATTCATAAAGAAAATAAAAGAATAATACAACACATTACAAGAATTGCTTAAATAGAAAAAGAAAAAGAAGATTACAATCAATGACCTATCCTAAACTACAAGTCTAGTTTCATAAGATGCTTGAGCCTGATGATCTTCATCTTCACTTGATTATCATCTTGATTCCCTGCACACAACAAAGCAAGGCAACAATTATGCCAAGTGGCATTGCCACTTGGCAGGTTAGAAAGAAAATGGCAACAGAGAGGATATGCTCACAGCTCTGCCGAGCTGATCTACTCACAGTCAAGTACCAAGCCAGGTACCAAGCACTTGGTACACACACACAGCCAAACTGCTCACCAGGCAGTGTGCATGCTCAACAGCACACACGGGCCAGTGAGTCACCACAAGCTGCAGGCCTTGTTGTCGACCAGAGAGGAAGGAGAAGGCCACATAAAAGCCTCCACAGTAAACCCTAAGCCATATCCATCGACAGGCTACACTGGGTAAGTCCACCAGAAACCAAGAACTCAAGAACAGGAAGAACAGCACTGCTGTTCAACCTGCTCACATCATCACAACATCAACTCAAGCACCACAGGCTTGCAAGGAGGAGCAGGGCAAGCATAAGCTCAACACTGAAGAAATCCTCTACACCAACAAACAATCTAGGAGCTGGAGTGAGGTATAAACCAAATCAACCTGAGCAAAACCAAGTTTTGCTCATAAATAAGCATACAATGCATCACAGGAGCACAAAAGGGTAGAATACCCTGTTTGTATCATCATTTGGCTGTAAAGCCATTTGGTGCAAGCAAATTTGGGCATAGACCACTAGGCAATCATCCTATGGGAACAGCAGTTATGCAAATCAATGCATAACTGAAGAAATCCAGCAAAAGATGAAGTCACAGCTAGCCTAGCCACACACTTAGCATCTACAGCTACTTATGCCATCAGATTATAGACAAAATCTTGTCTATATACTTTGTCAACATCAAAAGGGTCACTGGAAGTCCAATATTGGATCAAGCCAGTGAACAGTTATCCCAATCCAGCAAGCAATCATAAATCATAGTAAGTCACAGAGAGGGGAGCAACCATGACAGCATCACAAGTGCTGTCAGGGCCACCTCAACCCTGATCCAGCACAAGAACCACACATCATTCTCCATTTGGGATTCAGTAGAGGGCTAGGGTACACAACTGAGTGTTGACATCCATCTAGCCCTAGCACATTTAATAGGATGATCACAACTGCAAAGCAGCTCACATCACTTATCCACTTCAGTAAAATTCAGGCAATACAGATAAGTGGACAAAACAAATAAATCAAAGCACCAGGGCTTTGCTGATGATCCAATGGATCATTGCAAGCCACAGCTACTGCTTTAATAAGCACCAACACACACCAGGACCAGCCTGTGTGATACACATACATCATAGATTGAACAGAATTGAAGCACTGAAGAAACACAGTAGTTTTTTTTCAAGCAACTGATGATCATATGATCATCAGAAGCTTGCTAGAGCATGCCAGGGCATGCTAGGGCATCACTGGCATCAACACATGAATCATATAAGTTAAACAGCCACAGCTAAGCAATAATTGAATCACAGATAATGATATAAACCATTTTTATGATTGTATCCAGAAGCATATCATCAAGGAATTGATGTATATGGATCATAATTAAGCAAGGCTGAGCCTACCATGAGCCAACAATCTCTAATCACCAACCAAGCAGCACTGGTACTTGCTAAATAGCAAGAATCACTCACAGCAGTGAGCCAGGGAAGCATACATGAACACATATGAGTGACTGGTAAGCATAATAACATGAACAGAAGCACAGAGCAAGAATCTAGCAAGAATGGCAAACACTGGCATGGCTAGGGCAACAATTGCCTAGGCCAGTAGAGGCAGTAGCATGAACAACATGAGCAGCACAGCAGCAACAACAGCACAGCAGTAGGGTTGGCACAACGGCTAGCACAGCAAACCAAGCGGCGTAGCAAGAAAGACGGCGGCACGAATGAAGAAGAAAGCATCACGGCATGGCCGCACCTCTACGAGGCACGGCAAGCCAGTGACCAAGCTAGACGGAGAAGAGGAAGGGAAGGAGTAGAACAGGCAAAGGAGAGAGAGCAGGAGGTGGCGCACATACCCGAGGCAAGCAGACGAGCAGATGCGGCCATGGCGGCCACGGCGGCGCGCGCCGAGTGCTCGGTAGCACCTGGCCAGGCCAGGCCATGCGCCGACAAGCGCCGCAGCACCCCACACCACCGTGGCGAGGCCCACGGCGGCGCCACCGCGCCTGGAGCCCAGTGAACGGCGGGATCGAGCGATCCCGTAACCCTAGCACCAGAAGGGGTCGAGGCCGAGAGCAGCAGGTCGCCCGCGTCAGATCGACGCGGATGAAGATGACCGCCGTTGTGAGGCGCGTCGATTGCGCATCATGGCGGGGGCCAGTTCCGGCGGAGCTCGCCGGAATCGAGCGGCGACGGCGGAGGTGACGCGAATCGCCAGAGCGGCTAGGGTTAGGGTTCGGTCGCGCGTGAGAGGGAGAGAGAGAAGTGGGGCTGGTCGAGCCGGACCAGGCCGGTCGGTTCGACCTAACCCACTGGGTTGCACCGACAGGTGGGCCCAGGGGCATTTTTGCCATTTCACAATTCAATTAAAATGCATAAACTTTGGAAAGGCACAATAAATACTTAATAGCTCTAAAAAAATAATTTAAAATATGAAAATAGATCAGCATAAAATTCTCTATCATAATAAAATACAAAGGGGAATTTTTGAAGACAATTAAGAATAAGTCTTCATTTGATGATTTAAATAATCATTTAAATCACACATATAATTTTCAATAATAAAAATAAGTCCATTAATGCATTTGGACTTTAAAAACACCTTGACAACATTTCAAGGTTGTATATTACTTTAAATCAAGTATCCCCAAATTATTCTTAGTAATAACCTTCTACATGAAATAATAACGACATCAGAAGGGGGGGACAAACCCTAAAACTGGAACCATGCATAAATGCTTCTTTAACCATTGCCCTTATCGGACAATGATGCTATTTTTCAGAACCAGAGGACAAGGGTCAGTCCACACCATCCAACTGCAAAACTTTGCAGTGTTCAGGCAAGTTCATCACTTGCTCATGTCATTTGAGTACTTTTATCAAATTACTTGCAAAGTACTATGATTATCACTATTGCATAAAAACCAAAACCACTACTTTCATAACTATGAATATGACTAAGTGGTGGGCAATGGAACCATGGATTGTGTTGATATGGTGGAGGTTCCATTGCAAGGGTTTATATCCATCTAGGATTTAACAACAAATGTCGCCAGTGATTCTTGTGCCGTAATAACCGTGTTAACCATAAGATCTGAAATGGGACGGACTAGTCAATCGTATTTCCACCTCTTGTACATCAACGGATGCGCTTACCGTAGCAGTTGTATCTTGCGGAGCAACTTGTGGGTGGGGAACCCATTCTAAGTCCCCACGGTTATGATGTGCATACCGTAGCGGTTGCGGCTTGCGGAACAACTTGAGGGTGGGGATCCCACTCTAATTCCCCACGGTAATGTGGTCTATGATGGGTTGCAGCTACCGGCGAAGGAGTTTGGTTCGATCCCAGACTGTTGTCGTGGTCGGGTGATACGTCTCCGACGTATCGATAATTTCTTATGTTCCATGCCACATTATTGATGTTATCTACATGTTTTGTGCACACTTTATGTCATATTCGTGTATTTTCTGGAACTAACCTATTAACAAGATGCCGAAGTGCCAGTTCCTGTTTTCTGCTGTTTTTGGTTTCAGAAATCCTAGTAACGAAATATTCTCGGAATCGGACGAAATCAACGCCCAGGTTCCTATTTTGCCCGGAAGCATCCAGAACACACGAGAAGGACCAGAGGGGGGCACTGGGCCCCCAGACCATAGGCCAGCGCGGCCCAGGCCCTGGCCGCGCCGCCCTATAGTGTCGGCGCCCCTTCGACCTTCTGACGCCGCCTCTTCGCCTATTTAAGCCTCCTCGACCTGAAACCTCGATACGGAAAAGCCACGGTACGAGAAACCTTCCAGAGCCGCCGCCATCACGAAGCCAAGATCTAGGGGACAGGAGTCTCTGTTCCGGCACGCCGCCGGGACGGGGAAGTGCCCCCGGAAGGCTTCTCCATCGACACCGCTGCCATCTCCACCGCCATCTTCATCACCGCTGCTGCTCCCATGAGGAGGGAGTAGCTCTCCATCAAGGCTCGGGGCTGTACCGGTAGCTATGTGGTTAATCTCTCTCCTATGTACTTCAATACAATGATCTCATGAGCTGCTTTACATGATTGAGATCCATATGATGAGCTTTGTATCGCTTCTAGTTGTGTGCTACTCATGTGATGTTATTAAAGTAGTCTATTCCTCCTGCATGGTGTAAAGGTGACTAGTGTGTGCATCGTGTGGTTCTTGTCGTAGGCTATGATCATGATCTCTTGTAGATTGTGGAGTTAATTATCATTATGATAGTATTGATGTGATCTATTCCTCCTTCATAGTGTAATGTGGGCAGTGTGTGCACTATGTTAGTTCTTGGTTTATTTTGCAATGATCTATTATGCTCTAAGGTTATTTAAATATGAACATTATTGTGGAGCTTGTTAACTCCGGCATTGAGGGTTCGTGTAATCCTACGCAATGTGTTCATCATCCAACAAAAGAGTGTATGTAGCACATATGAGAAAGAGTTATTTATTATGCGATCAATGTTGAGAGTGTCCACTAGTGAAAGTATGATCCCTAGGCCTTGTTCCTAAATATTGCTATCGCTTCTTGTTTACTGTTTTACTGTGATACTACTGCTGCAATACTACCACCATCAACTACACGCCAGCAAGCTATTTTCTGGCACCGTTGCTACTGCTTATTCATACCACCTGTATTTCACTATCTCTTCGCCGAACTAGTGCACCTATTAGGTGTGTTGGGGACACAAGAGACTTCTTGTTTTGTGGTTGCAGGGTTGCATGAGAGGGATATCTTTGACCTCTTCCTCCCTGAGTTCGATAAACCTTGGGTGATCCACTTAAGGGAAAACTTGCTGCTGTTCTACAAACCTCTGCTCTTGGAGGCCCAACACTGTCTACAGGAAAAGGAGGGGGAAGTAGACATCAAGCTATTTTCTGGCGCCGTTGCCGGGGAGGAAAGGTAAAAGGTACTCACACTCCGGATCTCGGCTACTAAGCTATTTTCGCCGTTGTAAGTACTCAAAGCCATTTCCTTTAGATCCTGCAATTGCAACTTTTTGTTTCTTGTTTACACTAGTTTGGCATAATGGACAAGAATGATCTTCTTATGCTATTTCCTGATTTAAAACATGGATTGTTTGATGCGAAAATTAAAAAACCTATGGAATCTTATTTGCATGCTGGTAGTAATATTAGTATGAACGCTTTGAACACCATTGTTGATAATGATATAGAAAGTTCTAAGCTTGGGGAAGCTGGTTTTCATGATCTTTTTAGTCCCCCAAGCATTGAGGAGAAAATTTACTTTGATGATACTTTGTCTCCTATTTATGATGATTATAATGATAGTAGTCTTTTGGTAACACCTGTTATGGAGGATGAATTTGATTATGATTACAATATTCCTCCTATATTTGATGATAGCTACTTTGTTGAATTTGCTCCCACTATTATTAATAAAATTGACTATGCTTATGTGGAGAGTAATAATTTTATGCATGAGACTCATGATAAGAATGTTTTATGTGATAGTTATATTGTTGAGTTTGCTCATGATACTACTGAAAGTTATTATGATAGAGGAAAATATGGTTGTAGAAATTTTCATGTTACTAAAACACCTCTCTATGTGCTGAAATTTTTGAAGCTACACTTGTTTTATCTTCCTATGCTTGTTACTTTGCTCTTCATGAACTTGTTTATTTACAAGATTCCTATGCATAGGAAGCATGTTAGACTTAAATGTGTTTTGAATTTGCTTCTTGATGCTCTCTTTTGCTTCAAATACTTTTTCTTGCGAGTGCATCATTAAAACTGCTGAGCCCATCTTAATGGCTATAAAGAAAGAACTTCTTGGGAGATAACCCATGTGTTATTTTGCTACAGTACTTTGTTTTATATTTGTGTCTTGGAAGTTGTTTACTACTGTAGCAACCTCTCCTTATTTTAGTTTTGTGTTTTTTTGTGCCAAGTGAAGCCTCTAATCGAAGGTTGATACTAGATTTGGATTTCTGCGCAGAAACAGATTTCTATCTGTCACGAATCTGGGCTGTTTTCTCTGTAGGTAACTCAGAAAAATATGCCAATTTACGTGCGTGTTCCTCAGATATGTACGCAACTTTCGTTAGTTTTGAGTTTTCTGACCTGAGCAACGGAAGTATTTATTAAAAATTCGTCTTTACGGACTGTTCTGTTTTGACAGATTCTGCCTTTTATTTCGCATTGCTTCTTTCGCTGTGTTGGGTGGATTTCTTTGTTCCATTACCTTCCAGTAGCTTTGGGCAATGTCCAGAAGTGTTAAGAATGATTGTGTCACCTCTGAACATGTGAGTTTTTGATTATGTACTAACCCCTCTAATGAAGTTTATGAGAAGTTTGGTGTGAAGGAAGTTTTCAAGGGTCAAGAGAGGAGGATGATATACTATGATCAAGAAGAGTGAAAAGTCTAAGCTTGGGGATGCCCCGGTGGTTCACCCCTGCATATTTCAAGAAGACTCAAGCATCTAAGCTTGGGGATGCCCAAGGCATCCCCTTCTTCATCGACAAATTATCAGGTTCCTTCTCTTGAAACTATATTTTTATTCGGTCACATCTTATGTGCTTTACTTGGAGCGTCTGTGTGCTTTTGTTTTTGTTTTTGTTTGAATAAATGCTTGTGTGGGAGAGAGACACGCTCCGCTGGTTCATATGAACACATGTGTTCTTAGCTTTTAGTATTCATGGCGAAGTTTCTTCTTCGTTAAATTGTTATATGGTTGGAATTGGAAAATGCTACATGTAGTAATTTGCTAAAATGTCTTGGATAATGTGATACTTGGCAATTGTTGTGCTCACGTTTAAGCTCTTGCATCATATACTTTGCACCCATTAATGAAGAAATACATAGAGCATGCTAAAATTTGGTTTGCATATTTGGTTTCTCTAAGGTCTAGATAATTTCTAGTATTGAGTTTGAACAACAAGGAAGACGGTGTAGAGTCTTATAATATTTACAATATGTCTTTTATGTGAGTTTTGCTGCACCGGTTCATCCTTGTGTTTGTTTCAAATAAGCCTTGCTAGCCTAAACCTTGTATCGAGAGGGAATACCTCTCATGCATCCAAAATACTTGAGCCAACCACTATGCCATTTGTGTCCACCATACCTACCTACTACATGGTATTTCTCCGCCATTCCAAAGTAAATTGCTTGAGTGCTACCTTTAAAATTCCATCATTCACCTTTGCAATATATAGCTCATGGGACAAATAGCTTAAAAACTATTGTGGTATTGAATATGTACTTATGCACTTTATCTCTTATTAAGTTGCTTGTTGTGCGATAACCATGTTTCTGGGGACGCCATCAACTATTCTTTGTTGAATATCATGTGAGTTGCTATGCATGTTCGTCTTGTCTGAAGTAAGAGAGATCTACCACCTTATGGTTAAGCATGCATATTGTTAGAGAAGAACATTGGGCCGCTAACTAAAGCCATGATCCATGGTGGAAGTTTCAGTTTTGGACATATATCCTCAATCTCATATGAGAAAATTATTAATTGTTGTTACATGCTTATGCATAAAAGAGGAGTCCATTATCTGTTGTCTATGTTGTCCCGGTATGGATGTCTAAGTTGAGAATAATCAATAGCGAGAAATCCAATGCGAGCTTTCTCCTTAGACCTTTGTACAAAGCGGCATAGAGGTACCCCTTTGTGACACTTGGTTAAAACATGTGCATTGCGATGATCCAGTAGTCCAAGCTAATTAGGACAAGGTGCGGGCACTATTAGTATACTATGCATGAGGCTTGCAACTTGTAAGATATAATTTACATGATACATATGCTTTATTACTACCGTTGACAAAATTGTTTCATGTTTTCAAAATCAAAGCTCTAGCACAAATATAGCAATCGATGCTTTCCTCTTTGAAGGACCATTCTTTTACTTTTATTGTTGAGTCAGTTCACCTATTTCTCTCCACCTCAAGAAGCAAACACTTGTGTGAACTGTGCATTGATTCCTACATACTTGCATATTGCACTTATTATATTACTCTATGATGACAATATCCATGAGATATACATGTTACAAGTTGAAAGCAACCGCTGAAACTTAATCTTCCTTTGTGTTGCTTCAATGCTTTTACTATGAATTATTGCTTTATGAGTTAACTCTTATGCAAGACTTATTGATGCTTGTCTTGAAGTACTATTCATGAAAAGTCTTTGCTTTATGATTCACTTGTTTACTCATGTCATATACATTGTTTTGATCGCTGCATTCACTACATATGCTTTACAAATAGTATGATCAAGGTTATGATGGCATGTCACTCCAGAAATTATCTGTGTTATCGTTTTACCTGCTCGGGACGAGCAGAACTAAGCTTGGGGATGCTGATACGTCTCCGACGTATCGATAATTTCTTATGTTCCATGCCACATTATTGATGTTATCTACATGTTTTGTGCACACTTTATGTCTTATTCGTGCATTTTCTGGAACTAACCTATTAACAAGATGCCGAAGTGCCAGTTCCTGTTTTCTGCTGTTTTTGGTTTCAGAAATCCTAGTAACGAAATATTCTCGGAATCGGACGAAATCAACGCCCAGGTTCCTATTTTGCCCGGAAGCATCCAGAACACACGAGAAGGACCGGAGGGGGCAACGCCCCCGGACCATAGGCCGGCGCGGCCCAGGACCTGGCCGCGCCGCCCTATAGTGTCGGCGCCCCTTCGACCTTCTGACGCCGCCTCTTCGCCTATTTAAGCCTCCTCGACCTAAAACCTCGATACGGAAAAGCCACGGTACGAGAAACCTTCCAGAGCCGCCGCCATCGCGAAGCCAAGATCTGGGGGACAGGAGTCTCTGTTCCGGCACGCCGCTGGGACGGGGAAGTGCCCCCGGAAGGCTTCTCCATCGACACCGCTGCCATCTCCACCGCCATCTTCATCACCGCTGCTGCTCCCATGAGGAGGGAGTAGCTCTCCATCAAGGCTCGGGGCTGTACCGGTAGCTATGTGGTTAATCTCTCTCCTATGTACTTCAATACAATGATCTCATGAGCTGCTTTACATGATTGAGATCCATATGATGAGCTTTGTATCGCTTCTAGTTGTGTGCTACTCATGTGATGTTATTAAAGTAGTCTATTCCTCCTGCATGGTGTAAAGGTGACTAGTGTGTGCACCGTGTGGTTCTTGTCGTAGGCTATGATCATGATCTCTTGTAGATTGTGGAGTTAATTATCATTATGATAGTATTGATGTGATCTATTCCTCCTTCATAGTGTAATGTGGGCAGTGTGTGCACTATGTTAGTTCTTGGTTTATTTTGCAATGATCTATTATGCTCTAAGGTTATTTAAATATGAACATTATTGTGGAGCTTGTTAACTCCGGCATTGAGGGTTCGTGTAATCCTACGCAATGTGTTCATCATCCAACAAAAGAGTGTATGTAGCACATATGAGAAAGAGTTATTTATTATGCGATCAATGTTGAGAGTGTCCACTAGTGAAAGTATGATCCCTAGGCCTTGTTCCTAAATATTGCTATCGCTGCTTATTTACTGTTTTACTGTGATACTACTGCTGCAATACTACCACCATCAACTACACGCCAGCAAGCTATTTTCTGGCACCGTTGCTACTGCTTATTCATACCACCTGTATTTCACTATCTCTTCGCCGAACTAGTGCACCTATTAGGTGTGTTGGGGACACAAGAGACTTCTTGCTTTGTGGTTGCAGGGTTGCATGAGAGGGATATCTTTGACCTCTTCCTCCCTGAGTTCGATAAAACTTGGGTGATCCACTTAAGGGAAAACTTGCTGTTGTTCTACAAACCTCTGCTCTTGGAGGCCCAACACTGTCTACAGGAAAAGGAGGGGGAAGTAGACATCATCGGGGTCCGTCCTTAAATGGTGTAAGTGGACCGACGAGGACCCAGGGTCGGGGTTTGCAACAACGGGTGGGTGTGCGAGGTAGCGGAGGAATATGATTGGCTATGACCTTATACCGGGCCTCACACCGAAGGAAGTGTGAACGGGAAAGCTGCCCGGTTGGCACCAAGGTTAAGATCTCTTATGGGTAAAGCAACACACCTCTGCAGAGTGTAAAGAACTGTGACCTGTCACTCCCTGTTCCGGGATAAGGAACTGCGAACGCGGCCGGAAAGGAGCTCCATGAAGTTCTAGTAAACCGGTGAAGGCTGACGGACATAGCTCTTTGGAATAAAAGCAATCTCTTGAAGAAATGTTTATCAAAACTTGCATTGGTATTAGACTTTCTGGTCTAATATCGTAGCTAGTGCATTAAACACCTCTTATCTATAATGAACTTGTTGAGTACGCTCGTACTCATACCACTCTTAAATCCCATGCTTAGATTGTCTGAATCGTCTGGAGGAGGACTACGACAACAGTGAAGGAGCCGAGATCATCGGCTATGAAGAACCAGACCTCTCGGGAGGTATCAAAGGCGTAGACTATCTCATCGTCTACGGCTCCGGGGAGGCTTCCGGAGGAGATCAAGCCTAGAGACATCTAGTAGTAGTAGTAACCGAGCAGCCCGAAACCTTAGTATTTAGCTGCTCGAGGGAAATAAATGTATAACTTAATGAGACTCTTATATTGTAAGCTAAGTTGGGTTCGCCTCGAACCCAGGAGTATTCCTCTTAGGACCCAAGAGGAGCTCCAAGATGACATTTGTATGATAGTTGTAATAATAAATGAATGAGTTATGGACCTGCTATGTTCTGTTGTACTACTCTGAGGGATGTAATATTTGCGGAATGGTACTTCGTGAATGTTATATCAACGACTGGCATACTACAACATGCAGTGGTATGCAGGGTCACCACACAACAGCACATCCACAACCTTAGAACTTCCTGTCACTGTCCAGATTAAATGGAGGCATGAACCCACTATCGAGCATAAATACTCCCTCTTGGAGTTACAAGTATCAACTTGGCCAGAGCCTCTACTAGCAACGGAGAGCATGCAAGATCTTAAACAACACATATATGATAGATTGATAATCAACATAACATAGTATTCCATATTCATCGGATCCCAACAAACGCAACATGTAGCATTACAAATAGATGATCTTGATCATGATAGGCAGCTCACAAGATCTAACAATGATAGCACAATGAGGAGAAGACGACCATCTAGCTACTGCTATGGACCCATAATCCAGGGGTGAACTACTCACACATCAGTCCGGAGGCGATCATGGCGATGAAGAGTCCTCTGGGAGATGATTCCCCTCTCCGGCAGGGTGCCGGAGGCGATCTCCTGAATCCCCCGAGATGGGATTGGCGGTGGCGGCGCCTCTGGAAGGTTTTCCGTATCGTGGCTCTCGGTACTGGGGTATTCGCGACGAAGACTTTAAGTAGGCGGAAGGGTAGGTTTAGGGGCGTCACGAGGGGCCCACACAACAGGGCGGCGCGGGCCCCTCCTTGGCCGCGCCGCCTTAGTGTGGCGCCACCTCGTGGCCCCACTTCGTATCTCCTTCGGTCTTCTGGAAGCTTCGTGGAAAAATAAGGCCCTGGGCGTTGATTTCGTCCAATTCCGAGAATATTTCCTTTGTAGGATTTCTGAAACCAAAAACAGCAGAAAACAACAACTGGCTCTTCGGCATCTTGTCAATAGGTTAGTGCCGGAAAATGCATAAATATGACATAAAGTGTGTATAAAACATGTGAGTATCATCATAAAAGTAGCATGGAACATAAGAAATTATAGATACGTTCAAGACGTATCAAGCATCCCCAAGCTTAGTTCCTACTCGTCCTCGAGTAGGTAAACGATAACAAAGATAATTTTCTGAAGTGACATGCTATCATAATCTTGATCAATACTATTGTAAAGCATATGTAGTGAATGAAGTGATTCGAAGCAATGGTAAAGATAATGATTAAACAACTGAATCATATAGCAAAGACTTTTCATGAATAGTACTTTCAAGACAAGTATCAATAAGACTTGCATAGGAGTTAACTCATAAAGCAATAGATTCTTAGTAGAAAGTTTTGAAGCAACACAAAGGAAGATATAAGTTTCAGCGGTTGCTTTCAACTTCAACATGTTTATCTCATGGATAATTGTCAACACAAAGTAATATGATGAATGCAAATAAGAAAGTATGTAAGAATCAATGCACAGTTAACACAAGTGTTTGCTTCTAAGATAGAAAGAAATGGGTAAACTGACTCAACATAAAAGTAAAAGAATGGCCCTTCAAAGAGGGAAGCATGGATTGCTATATTTGTGCTAGAGCTTTTATTTTGAAAACATAGAAACAATTTTGTCAACGGTAGTAATAAAGCATATGTGTTATGTATAAGATATCCTATAAGTTGCAAGCCTCATGCATAGATACCAATAGTGCCCGCACCTTGTCCTAATTAGCTTGGATTTACATGGATTATCATTGCATAATGTATGTTTTAACCAAGTGTCACAAAGGGGTACCTCTATGCCACCTGTACAAAGTTCTAAGGAGAAAGCTCGCATTGGATTTCTCGCTTTTGATTATTCTCAACTTAGACATCCATACCGGGACAACATAGACAACAGATAATGGACTCCTCTTTAATGCATAAGCATTCAACAACAGATAATATTCTCATAAGAGATTGAGGATTGTTGTCCAAACTGAAACTTCCACCATGGATCATGGCTTTAGTTAGCGGCCCAATGTTCTTCTCTAACAATATGCATACTCAAACCATTCAACTCATGATAAATCACCCTTACTTCAGACAAGACGAACATGCATAGCAACTCACATGATATTCAACAAAGGTGAAATAGTTGATGGAGTCCCCAGGAACATGGTTATCGCTCAACAAGCAACTTATTAAGAAATAAGATACATAAGTACATATTCAATACCACAATAGTTTTTAAGCTATTTTTCCCATGAGCTATATATTGCAAAGATAAAGAATGGAATTTTAAAGATAGCACTCAAGCAATTTACTTTGTAATGGCAGAGAAATACCATGTAGTAGGTAGGTATGGTGGACACAAATGGCATAGTTTTTGGCTCAAGGATTTTGGATGCATGAGAAGTAATCCCTCTCAATACAAGGCTTAGGCTAGCAAGGTTGTTTGAAGCAAACACAAGTATGAACCGGTATAGAAAAACTTACATAAGAACATATTGCAAGCATTATAAGACTCTACACTGTCTTCCTTGTTGTTCAAACCCTCACCAGAAAATATCTAGACTTCAGAGAGACCAATCATGCAAACCAAATGTCAACAAGCTCTATAGTATTTCTTCACTAATAGGTGCAAAGTATATGATGCAAGAGCTTAAACATGAGCACAACAATTGCCAAGTATCAAATTATTCAAGACATTATACCAATTGCCACATGTAGCATTTTTTGTTTCCAACCATATAACAATTAACGAAGCAGTTTCAACCTTCGCCATGAACATTAAGAATAAAGCTAAGAACATATGTGTTCATATGCAACAGCGGAGCGTGTCTCTCTCCCACACAAAGAATGCTAGGATTCAATTTTATTCAAAAAAAACAAAAACAAGAACATAAAGACGCTCCAAGTAAAGCACATAAGATGTGACGGAATAAAAATATAGTTTCACTAGAGGTGACCTGATAATTTGTCGATGAAGAAGGGGATGCCTTGGGCATCCCTAAGCTTAGATGCTTGAGTCTTCTTGAAATATGCAGGGATGAACCACGGGGGCATCCCCAAGCTTAGAGATTTCACTCTCCTTGATCATATTGTATCATCCTCCTCTCTTGATTCTTGAAAACTTCCTCCACACCAAACTCAAAACAAACTCATTAGAGGGTTAGTGCGTAATCAAAAATTCACATGTTAAGAGGTGACATAATCATTCTTAACACTTCTAGACATTGCACAAAGCTACTGAAAGTTAATGGAACAAAGAAATCCATCAAACATAGCAAAACAGGCAATGCGAAATAAAAGGCAGAATCTGTCAAAACAGAACAGTCTGTAAAGACGAATTTTTCTGGGGCACTAAACTTGCTCAGATGAAAATTCTCAAATTGAATGAAAGTTGCGTACATATCTGAGGATCACGCACGTAAATTGACAGATTTTTCTGAGTTACCTACAGAGAATACTACTCAAATTCGTGACAGCAAGAAATCTGTTTCTGCGCAGTAATACAAATCTAGTATCATCTTTACTATCAAAGACTTTACTTGGCACAACAATGCAATAAAAAAAAGATAAGGAGAGGTTTGCTACAGTAGTAACAACTTTCAAGACTCAAATATAAAACAAAAGTGCAGAAGTAAAATAATGGGTTGTCTCCCATAAGCGCTTTTCTTTAACGCCTTTCAGTTAGGCGCAGAAAGTGTGAATCAAGTATTATCAAGAGACGAAGCATCAACATCATAATTCGTTCTAATAATAGAATCAAAAGGTAACTTCATTCTCTTTCTAGGGAAGTGTTCCATACCTTTCTTGAGAGGAAATTGATATTTAATATTACCTTCCTTCATATCAATAATAGCACCAACAGTTGGAAGAAAAGGTCTTCCCAAAATAATGGGACAAGATGCATTGCATTCAATATCCAAGACAACAAAATCAACGGGGACAAGGTTATTGTTAACCATAATGTGAACATTATCAATCCTCCCCAAAGGTTTCTTTGTAGAATTATCAGCAAGATTAACATCCAAATAACAATTTTTCAATGGTGGCAAGTCAAACATATTATAGATTTTCTTAGGCATAACGGAAATACTTGCACCAAGATCACATAAAGCATTACAATCAAAATAATTGACCTTCATCTTAATGATGGGCTCCCAACCATCTTCTAACTTCCTAGGAATAGAAGTTTCATGATTTAATTTCTCTTCTCTAGCTTTTATGAGAGCATTTGTAATATGTTTTGTAAAGGCCAAATTTATAGCACTAGCATTGGGAATTTTAGCAAGTTTTTGTAAGAACTTTATAACTTCAGAGATGTGACAATCATCAAAATCTAAACCATTATGATCTAAAGCAATGGGATCATTGTCCCCAATATTTTGAAAAATTTCAGCAGTTTTATCACAAGCAGTTTCAGCAGTTTTAGCAGTTTCAGGCAGTTTTGCACACTTTGCATTAGGAGTAGAAACATTGCCAACACCAATTATTTTACCATTTATAGTAGGAGGTGTAGCAACATGTGAAGCATTATCATTACTAGTGGTGGTAATAGTCCAAACTTTAGCTACATTATTCTCTTTAGCATTTTCTTCTTTTTCCCACCTAGCACGCAATTCGGCCATCAATCTAATATTCTCATTAATTCAAACTTGGATGGCGTTTGTTGTAGCAAATGACTTAATATCTTTAGTTTCATTAGGCATAACTTTCAATTTTAAAAGATCAACATCAGCAGCAAGACTATCAACCTTAGAAGCAAGAATATCAATTTTACCAAGCTTTTCTTCAACAGATTTGTTAAAAGCAGTTTGTGTACTAATAAATTCTTTAAGCATGGCTTCAAGACCAGAGGGTGCACTCCTATTATTGTTGTAAGAATTCCCATAAGAATTACCATAACCATTACTATTATGAGAAGGATATGGCCTATAGTTGTTACTAGAATTATTCCTATAAGCATTGTTGTTGAAAATTATTATTTTTAATGAAGTTCACATCAACATGTTCTTCTTGGGCAACCAATGAAGCTAAAGGAACATTATTAGGATCGACATTAGATCTACCATTCACAAGCATAGACATAATAGCATCAATCTTATCACTCAAGGAAGAGGTTTCTTCAACAGAATTTACCTTCTTATCTTGTGGAGCTCTTTCCGTGTGCCATTCAGAGTAATTAATCATCATATTATCAAGAAGCTTTGTTGCGGCACCTAGAGTGATGGACATAAAAGTATCTCCAGCAGCTGAATCCAATAGGTTCCGCGAAGAAAAATTCAATCCTGCATAAAAGGTTTGGATGATCATCCAAGTAGTCAGTCCATGGGTAGGGCAATTTTTAACCAAAGATTTCATTCTTTTCCATGCTTGAGAAACATGCTCATTATCCAATTGCTTAAAATTCATTATGCTACTTCTCAAAGATATAATTTTAGCAGGAGGATAATATCTACCAATGAAAGCATCCTTACATTTAGTCCATGAATCAATACTATTCTTAGGCAAAGATAGCAACCAATCTTTAGCTCTTCCTCTTAGTGAGAAAGGAAACAATTTTAATTTTATAATGTCACCATCTACATCCTTATACTTTTGCATCTCACAAAGTTCAACAAAATTATTAAGATGGGCAGCAACATCATCAGAACTAACACCAGAAAATTGCTCTCTCATAACAAGATTTAGTAAAGCAGGCTTAATTTCAAAGAATTCTGCTGTAGTAGCAGGTGGAGCAATAGGTGTGCATAAGAAATCATTATTATTTGTGCTAGTGAAGTCACACAACTTAGTATTCTCAGGAGTACCCATTTTAGCAATAGTAAATAAAGCAAACTAGATAAAATAAATGCAAGTAACTAATTTTTTTGTGTTTTTAATATAGAGAACGCAAACAAGATAGTAAATAAAGTAAATGCAAGTAACTAATTTTTTTGTATTTTGATATAATGAGCAAACAAAGCAGTAAATAAAATAAATTAAAGCAAAACAAAAACAAAGTAAAGAGATTGGAAGTGGGAGACTCCCCTTGCAGCGTGTCTTGATCTCCCCGGCAACGGCGCCAGAAAAACGTGTGTTGCCGTGGGAGTTGGCAATCTCTGGGGTGTAACTTTTCTTCAGATCCCCGGCAACGGCGCCAGAAAAACGTGCTTGATACGCGTACAGCACGCGTCCATTGGGAACCCCAAGAGGAAGGTGTGATGCGTACAGCAGCAAGTTTTCCCTCAGTAAGAAACCAAGGTTATCGAACCAGTAGGAGTCAAGAAGCACATGAAGGTTGATGGTGGCGGAGTGTAGTGCGGCGCAACACCAGGGATTCCGGCGCCAACGTGGAACCTGCACAACACAATCAAAGTACTTTGACCCAACGTAACAGTGAGGTTGTCAATCTCACCGGCTTGCTGTAACAAAGGATTAAATGTATAGTGTGGAAGATGATGTTTGCGAAGAACAGTAAAGAACAATATTTGCAGTAGATTGTATTCGATGTAAAAGAATGGACCGGGGTCCACAGTTCACTAGTGGTGTTTCTCCAATAAGAAATAGCATGTTGGGTGAACAAATTACAGTTGGGCAATTGACAAATAAAGAGGGCATGACAATGCACATACATATCATGATGAGTAGTGTGAAATTCAATTGGGCATTACGACAAAGTACATAGACCGCTATCCAGCATGCATCTATGCCTAAAAAGTCCACCTTCGAGTTAGCATCCGCACCTTCCAGGTATTAAGTTTCAAACAACAGACAATTGCATTAAGTATGGTGCGTAATGTAATCAACACAAATAGCCTGAGACAAAGCATTGATGTTTGATCCCGTGGGGCAACATCACATGCACAACGTTAGAACTTTACATCTGTCCCAGATTAAATGGAGGCATGAACCCACTATCGAGCATAAATACTCCCTCTTGGAGTTACAAGTATCAACTTGGCCAGAGCCTCTACTAGCAACGGAGAGCATGCAAGATCTTAAACAACACATATATGATACATTGATAATCAACATAACATAGTATTCCATATTCATCGGATCCCAACAAATGCAACATGTAGCATTACAAATAGATGATCTTGATCATGATAGGCAGCTCACAAGATCTAACAATGATAGCACAATGAGGAGAAGACGACCATCTAGCTAATGCTATGGACCCATAGTCCAGGGGTGAAATACTCACACATCAATCCGGAGGCGATCATGGCGATGAAGAGTCCTCCGGGAGATGATTCCCCTCTCCGGCAGGGTGCCGGAGGCGATCTCCTGAATCCCCCGAGATGGGATTGGCAGTGGCGGCGTCTCTGGAAGGTTTTCCGTATCGTGGCTCTCGGTACTGGGGTATTCGCAATGAAGGCTTTAAGTAGGCGGAAGGGTAGGTTTAGGGGCGTCACGAGGGGCCCACACAACAGGGCGGCGCGGGCCCCTCCTTGGCCGCGCCGCCTTAGTGTGGCGCCACCTCGTGGCCCCACTTCGTATCTCCTTCGGTCTTCTGGAAGCTTCGTGCAAAAATAAGACCCTGGGCGTTGATTTCGTCCAATTCCGAGAATATTTTCTTTGTAGGATTTCTGAAACCAAAAACAGCAGAAAAACAAAGAATCGGCTCTTCGGCATCTTGTCAATAGGTTAGTGCTGGAAAATGCATAAATATGACATAAAGTGTGTATAAAACATGTGAGTATCATCATAAAAGTAGCATGGAACATAAGAACTTATAGATACGTTTGAGACGTATCAAAGCATCATCACGAAGCCCTCTCCATCCCTTCGTCCTTCGACGGGAGGGCCGCCGCTATGGGCGGAACCGATGCCTCTCCCTGGCTCGTGTTACATGTTTATAAAGGGTAGAAAAAGATTCTACCATGGTGTACATTATACGGTATACATGTTGTCTAATAGTCCCCTTAATATAAACTTCTATGAAGAATTAGATTACGTCTAAATTCATGTAAGTGTACAACAGGAAGAGCTTTGGTAAACTCATCTGCTACTTGATCTTTGCTTGATATGAACTTGATGTCCAGTTGTCTCCTTGCCACTCGTTCACGAATAAAATGAAAGTCTATTTCAATATGCTTGGTGCGTGCATGGAAGACTGGATTTGCAGACAGAAACGTAGCACCTAAGTTGTCACACCATAAACAAGGTACACCAAGCTCACAGAGAAGGGACTCAACCCAAATGAGCTCAGTTGTAGCATTGGCTAGAGCCTTGTATTCTTCTCCTGTACTTGATCTAGACACTTTTGGTTGTTTTCGAGAACTCCATGAGACAAGATTTGGTCCAACGAAAATGGCGAAACCTCCAGTGGATCTTCTGTCATCTAAATCTCCTGCCCAGTCTGCATCTGTGAAAGCACTCAACGACATAGATCATGACCTTTGAAATGTAATACCAAAATGGGCAAGAATGGACACATAGCGAAGAATCCTCTTAACTGCAGTCCAATGCGATGTCATAGGAGTATGTAAATACTGACACACTTTGTTGACTGAAAATGATATATCTGGATGAGTCAATGTGAGATACTGAAGAGCTCCCACAATGCTGCGATATTTTGTGCTATCTTCAGTGCCCAGTGGCTCCCCCTCAGTGAGAGATAGCTTATCTGTGGAGGAGAGGGGGTGGGCGAGGCCTTGCAGTCTTTCATACCAATTTTTTCAAGAAGATTAGTAGCATATTTGTGCTGTGTGAGAACCAGTCCATGGGAAGAGCGTGTCACCTCAATACCAAGGAAGAAATGCAGCTCACCAAGATCCTTTATGGCAAAATGAACATTGAGTTCCTTGAGAAGGATATCTATGGCTGCATCAGAGGAACTGGTCACAATAATATCATCAACATACACCAGAACATAGATCATAATGGTAGACTTGTGATATATAAAGAGAGATGTATCAGTCTTGGAGGGAATAAAACCAAGATCATTAAGCTTGGAACTCAGCCTTGAGAACCAAGCACGAGGAGCCTGCTTCAGACCATATAGCGCTTTATCAAGCCTGCATATGTAAGTTGGAGCATCAGGATGTTCAAAGCCAGGGGTTGTCGCATGTAAAGTTCCTCTTCCAGAACACCATGTAAGAACGTGTTCTTGACATCTAGCTGCCAAAGACTCCAGCCTCTGGAAACAGAAAGGGTCAGAACAGTGCGAATGGTAGCTATTTTAACAACAGGGCTAAAGGTATCTTCATAATCAATGCCAAACCTTTGCTTGAATCCCTTTGCAACGAGACGAGCCTTGTACCTGTCAATAGTGCCATCAGAATGTCTTTTGATGCGATATACCCATTTGCAGTCAATCAAGTTCTTGTGCTTAGCAGGAGGAATAAGGTGCCATGTATTATTATTCAAAAGAGCATTGTATTCTTCCTCCATTGCAACACGCCATTGAGGATGTGAAAGAGCTTCAGATAAATGTTGAGGTTCTCCTGCAGATGTGAGTAATCCATAGCGCACGATACCATCCTTATAAATTTTGGGCTGACGGATACCTTGCTGTAGGCGTGTACGCATACCCGGCGCAGAGGAAGCCACAGGCGCTGGTGCTGTAGAAGATCCCGCAGCAGTAGCTGCCGAAGCAGCAGCAGGTGTAGGCAGGGCGGGCGCGGATTGGCGTGCTGCAGTGTCGCATGTCGGGGGTGTGGTCGCTGGAGGGGAGGCAGGAGCATGTGCCTCTTGTGAAGGCTCGGCGCGGAGTGGAAGAGGCGACGCGGAAGCCGAGCTGGCGCGGACGCGTGGCTGCAGCAGACAGGGCGCAGCGTCGCTTTCTGGCGCGGCATCGCTGTCTCGGGCTGGCAACCAATCATTGGCGGGGCCAGGAGAATCTGGCGGCAGCCGATCCGAGGAGGATGGCGAATCCGCCTGGGATCACGCGCCGGCGTTGCCCCGTGGCGGTGTAGACGGAGCAAGGTCTTGCTCTTGCTCTACCGAAGCCATTTCTTGGTCATTTTCAGTGAAATTTTCATCAAACTGATCAGAATCAGAAGCACTATCATCGTAAACTACATCTTCGTGATGTACCTGGTCATGGTTAGCAACAACAGGCACAATAGGCAAAGGCATGTAGTCATGAGTTTGTGCATCCCCAGTAGTGGAACTATATGAAGATGCATCAGTGGGAAGTAAAAGAATGTCGTTGCGAAGGCGACGGCCAACATTAGGATGAAGTTCAGCAAAGGGAAAAACTTGCTCATCAAACACAACATCACGAGAGATATAGACACGACCAGTCTTAACATCGAGACATTTCACACCTTTGTGAAGAGGGCGCTATACCCAAGGAAAACACAATGTGTAGATCAAAAGGCAAGTTTTCGTTTGTTGTAGGGCCTAAGATTTGGCCAACAAGAACAGCCAAAAACACGAAGAGACTCGTAGTTGGGTTTGGTATTCATGAGACGCTCAACTGGTGTCTCAAAATTGATGACTTTGCTAGGGAGAAGGTTTATCAAGAAGGTGGCTGTGAGAAAAGTTTCATCCCAAAATTTTAGTGGCATAGAGGCATTGGCTAAAATAGACAAACCAACTTCAAATATATGCCGATGTTTGCGTTCATCGGAACCATTTTGTTGATGAGCATGTGGACATGAGACATGATGAACTATGCTAACCTTTTGAAAGAAACTATTGAGTTTTTCATATTGACCACCACATTCAGTTTGCATAGTTTTAATTTTTCTTTCAAACTTTCGTTCAACATACTGCTAAAATTTTAGAAAAACTTGATACACTTCAGAACGTTTCTTAAGCAAGTAAATCCAGGTGAACTTGCTAAAATCATCAATAAAACTGACATAATACTCATGTTTACCAGCAGAAGCAGGTGTTGGGCCCCATACATCAGAAAACACTTGTTCAAGAGGAACTGTAGAGACACTAGTAGATACAGGGTATGGCAATTGGTGACTCTTAGCTAACTGACAAGCATCACAGACATAGGGATTTATTTCTGGCGAATAAGAGAGTTCATTTTTTCTAATTATTTGATGCACCACAAAGGAGGATGGATGGCCTAGACGACGATGCCGTGTGGATGAAGATGGCTTTATTGTGGTGAAAGCTTCCTTGCGCCCCCACTATAGACTGGAAGTAGAGGGTAAAGATCACCAAGACATGGACCCTTAAACAGAACCTCCCTTGTGGCCTGGTCCTTAATCAAAAAGAAAAAAAGGATGAAACTCAATGAAAACGCGGTTGTCAGGTGTAAGTTTATGAATTGAAAGCAAGTTTTTAGAGGCACTCGGAACATGTAAGATGTTGTTTAGATGCAAAAAACTATATGGGGTATGCAAAACTGAATGACCTGTAGGATAACGTTGCATAGAAAACAAAAAATTTCCTACCGCGAACACGCAATCCAAGCCAAGATGCAATCTAGAAGACAGTAGCAACGAGGGGATTATCGAGTCTCACCCTTGAAGAGATTCCAAAGCCTACAAGAGGAGGCTCTTGTTGCTGCGGTAGACGTTCACTTGCCGCTTGCAAAAGCGCGTAGAAGATCTTGATCACGATCCCTCCGGCGCCACGAACGGGCAGCACCTCCGTACTCGGTCACACGTTCGGTTGTTGATGAAGACGACGTCCACCTCCCGTTCCAGCGGGCAGCGGAAGTAGTAGCTCCTCTTGAATCCGAGAGCACGACGGCGTGGTGTCGGTGGCGGTGGAGAACTCCGGCGGAGCTTCGCTAAAGCACGCGGGAGCTATGGAGGAGAAGGGGGCGGCTAGGGTTTGGGAGGGGGTGGCCGGCCACTTGAGGGGTGCGGCCAGCTTGTGGTCTTGAGGTGGCCGGCTCCCTCCCCTTGTCCCTCATTATATAGGTGGAAGCCCCAAGGGTTGAACTACAAGTCTCCGAATAAGACCCGAACCTAAAACCTTCCATAAGATAGGGAAACCTACCCAAGCTAGGACTCCCACTAGAGGTGGGAGTTCCACCTTCCATGGAGGGGGTGGCCGGCCCCCCTTGGGGGAGTCCACTTGGGACTCCTCCCCCACTAGGGTTGGCCGGCCATGGAGGTGGAGTCCCTCCGGGACTCCACCTTCCTTGGTGGTTTCTTCCGGACTTTTCTAGAACCTTCTAGAACCTTCCATAGAACCTTCCGCATCATTTTAATTCACATAAAATGACATCCTATATATGAATCTTATTCTCCGGACCATTCCGGAACTCCTCGTGATGTCCGGGATCTCATCCGGGACTCCGAACAAATATTCGAACTCCATTCCATATTCAAGTTCTACCATTTCAACATCCAACTTTAAGTGTGTCACCCTACGGTTCGTGAACTATGCGGACATGGTTGAGTACTCACTCCGACCAATAACCAATAGCGGGATCTGGAGATCCATAATGGCTCCCACATATTCAACGATGACTTTAGTGATCGAATGAACCATTCACATACAATACCAATTCCCTTTGTCACGCGATATTTTACTTGTCCGAGGTTTGATCTTCGGTATCACTCTATACCTTGTTCAACCTCGTCTCCTGACAAGTACTCTTTACTCGTACCGTGGTATGTGGTCTCTTATGAACTTATTCATATGCTTGCAAGACATTAGACGACATTCCACCGAGAGGGCCCAGAGTATATCTATCCGTCATCGGGATGGACAAATCCCACTGTTGATCCATATGCCTCAACTCATACTTTCCGGATACTTAATCCCACCTTTATAACCACCCATTTACGCAGTGGCGTTTGGTGTAATCAAAGTACCTTTCTGGTATAAGTGATTTACATGATCTCATGGTCATAAGGATTAGGTAACTATGTATCGAAAGCTTATAGCAAATAACTTAATGACGAGATCTTATGCTACGCTTAATTGGGTGTGTCCATTACATCATTCATACAATGACATAACCTTGTTATTAATAACATCCAATGTTCATGATTATGAAACTAATCATCCATTAATCAACAAGCTAGTTTAAGAGGCATTCTAGGGACTTCTTGTTGTCTACATATCACACATGTACTAATGTTTCGGTTAATACAATTATAGCATGATATATAAACATTTATCATAAACATAAAGATATAAATAATAACCACTTTATTATTGCCTCTAGGGCATATCTCCTTCAGTCTCCCACTTGCACTAGAGTCAATAATCTAGATTACATTGTAATATACCTAACACCCATGGCATTCTGGTGTTGGTCATGCTTTGCCCTAGGGAGAGCTTTAGTCAACGGATCTGCTACATTCAGATCAGTGTGTACTTTGCAAATCTTTACTTCTCCATCTTCGATGTACTCGCGAATCGAGTGATAACGCAGCTTGATATGCTTCAGCCTCTTGTGTGACCTTGGCTCTTGTGCATTGGCGATGGCACCCATGTTATCACAGTAAATGATTAATGAGTCCAATGCACTAGGAACCACACCGAGCTCTACAATGAACCTCTTCATCCATACCGCTTCTAATGAAGCCTCTGAAGCCGCTATGTACTCTGATTCTGTTGAAGACTTCGCCACCGTGCACTGCTTCGAGCTTGCCCACCATCTGCAGCACCATTCAATATAAACACGTACCCAGACTGTGACTTAGAGTCATCAGGATCAGTGTTCCAACTTGCATCGGTGTAACCGTTTACAACGAGCTCTTGGTCACCTCCATAACAAAGAAACATATCCTTAGTTCTTTTCAAGTACTTCAGGATATTCTTGACCGCTGTCCAGTGTTCCATTCCTGGATCACTTTGATATCTGCTAGTCAAACTAACAGCATGTGCTATATCCGGTCTAGTACATAGCATGGCATACATGATAGATCCTATCGCGAGGCATAGGGGATATTACTCATCCTTTCTCTTTCTTCTGCCGTAGCCGGTCCTTGAGTCTTACTCAAGACCTTGCCTGGTAACATAGGTAAGAACCCTTTCTTACTTTCGTCCATTCTAAACTTCTTTAGAATCTTGTCCAGATATGTACTCTGTGATAACCCTATTAGGCGTCTTGATCTATCTCTATAAATCTTGATGCCTAATATATACGATGCTTCACCAAGGTCTTTCATTGAAAAGCTATTATTCAAATAACCTTTAACACTGCTTAATAGTTCTATATCATTTCCGATCAATAATATGTCATCTACATATAATATCAGGAATGCTACAGAGCTCCCACTCACTTTCTTGTAAATACAGGCCTCTCCATGACACTGTATAAACCCGAAGTCTTTGATCACCTTATCAAAGCGTCGGTTCCAACTCCTTGATGCTTGCTTCAGTCCATAGATTGAACGCTGAAGCTTGCATACTTTGTCAGCATTTTTAGGATCGACAAAACCTTTGGGTTGTACCATATACAACTCTTCCTCAATGTCTCCATTAAGGAACGCTGTTTTGACATCCATCTGCCAAATCTCATAATCGAAAAATGCAGCTATTGCTAACAAAATCCTCACAGATTTTAGCTTCGCTACAGGTGAGAAAGTCTCATCGTAGTCAACTCCTTGAATTTGTCGGAAACCCTTTGCGACAAGTCGAGCTTTATAGACAGTAATATTACCATCAGCATCTGTTTTTCTCTTGAAGATCCATTTATTCTCGACAGCCTTTCGGCTATCAGGTAAGTCTACTAAAGTCCATACTTTGTTATCATACATGGATCCCATTTCGGATTTCATGGCTTCTTGCCATTTGTTGGAATCTGGGCTCATCATCGCTTCTTCATACGTTGCAGGGTCCTTATCATTGTTGTCTACAATCATGACATTTAGACAAGGATCATACCAATCAGGAGTGGCACGTTCCCTTGTCGATCTACGAGGTTCAGTAGTTTCCTCGTTCGAAGTTTCATGATCATTATCATTAGCTTCCTCTGTTGCGGGTGTAGGCGGTACAGGCACAACTTCCGGTACTGCGCTACTCTGATCAACGAGTATAGATTCATCAATCTCATCGAGTTCTACTTTTCTTCCAGTCACTTCTTTAGTGAGAAATTCTTTCTCAAGAAAGGTTCCGTTCTTAGGAACAAAGATTTTGCCTTCGGATCTGTGATAGAAAGTGTACCCTATAGTTTCCTTAGGGTATCCTATGAAGACGCATTTCTCTGCTTTGGGTTCTAGCTTGTCCGGTTGTAACTTCTTTACATAGGCTTCGCAACCCCAAATTTTCAGGAACGACAGCTAAGGTTTCTTATTAAACCATAATTCATACGGTGTCGTTTCTACGGATTTTGATGGTGCTCTATTTAAAGTGAATGCGGCTGTCTCTAATGCATAACTCCAAAATGATAACGGCAAATCAGTAAGAGACATCATAGAACGAACCATGTCTAAGAGAGTTCGATTACGACGTTCGGACACACCGTTTCGTTGTGGTGTTCCCGGCGGTGTCAATTGTGAAAGTATTCCGCATTTCTTTAAATGCATGCCAAACTCATAACTCAGATATTCACCTCCATGATCAGATCGTAAAAATTTAATCTTCTTATTACGTTGATTTTCTACTTCACTTTGAAATTCCTTAAACTTCTCGAAAGTTTCGGATTTATGTTTCATGAAATAGATATACCCATATCTACTGAGATCATCTGTGAAGGTTAGAACATAACGATAACCACCGCGCGATGCTACGCTCATTGGTCTGCACACATCGGTATGTATGATTTCCAATAAGTCAGTAGCTCGCTCCATCATACCAGAAAATGGAGTCTTAGTCATTTTACCCATTAGACATGCTTCGCATCTATCAAGTGACTCAAAGTCAAGTGATTCAAGTAATCCATCAGTATGGAGTTTCTTCATGCGTTTCACTCCAATATGACCAAGGCAGCGATGCCACATATAAGTAGAATTATCATTCAATTTAATTCGCTTAGCATCAACGTTATGTATATGCGTATCACTACTATCGAGATCTAACAGAAATAAGCCATTCTTTTGTGGTGCTCGACCATAAAAGATATTATTCATAAAAATAGAACAACCATTATTCTCAGACTTGAATGAATAACCGTCTTGCATTAAACAAGATCCAGATATAATGTTCATGCTCAACGCGGGTACAAAATAACAATTATTTAGGCTTAAAACTAATCCCGAAGGTAGATGCAGAGGAAGTGTGCCGACATCGATCACATTGACCTTGGATCCGTTTCCAACGCGCATCGTCACTTCATCTTTCAGTAGTTGTCGTTTATTCTTTAGTTTCTGTTTCGAGTTACATATATGAGCAACCGAACCAGTATCAAATACCCAGGTACTAGAACGAGAACCAGTGAGATAAACATCTATAACATGTATATCAGATATACCTTCTTTCTTCTTCTTGACAAGGCCGCTCTTCAGATCAGCCAGATACTTGGAGCAATTACGCTTCCAGTGTCCCTTCTCCTTGCAGTAATAGCACTCAGCATCAGGCTTAGGGCCGTTCTTAGGTTTCATAGGAGGCGTGGCAGCTTTCTTGCCACCCTTCTTGAATTTTCCCTTAGACTTGCCCTGTTTCTTGAAACTGGTGGTCTTGTTGACCATCAACACTTGGTGCTCTTTCTTGATCTCAATCTCAGCAGCTTTTAGCATGCCAAAGAGTTCAGGTAACTCCTTGTTCATGTTCTGCATATTGTAGTTCATCACAAAGTTCTTGTAACTTGGTGGTAGTGATTGAAGGACACGATTAATCCCCAGTCTGTTAGGAATCACTATTCCCAAGTCACTGAGTTTCTTCGCATGCCCGGTCATGGTGAGCATGTGCTCACTAACGGAGCTGCCTTCTTCCATCATGCAGCTGAAGAATTGTTTCGATGCTTCATAGCATTCCACGGCCGCATGAGTCTCAAAAATAGCTTTCAGCTCTTTCATCAACTCATGAGGATTGTGGTGCTCAAAACGTTTTTGAAGATCGGATTCCAGACTGCACAGGATGGCACACTGAACTTGAGAGTATTGAATTTTAGGAGTCTCGTAAACAGATTTTACTTCATCGGTTTCAGTTTCTGCAGGAGGGTCACCTAGCGGTGCATCAAGCACACATTGCAGATTTCCGCCAGAGAGGAAGATCCTCACATGACGGAACCAGTCGGTGAAGTTGCTACCGTTGCTCTTAAGTTTTTCTTTCTCTAGGAACTGGTTAAAATTGATTGGGGACGCCATCTCTACAACATATATTTGCAAAAGTTTAGACTAAGTTTATGACAAATTGAGTTCAAATTTTAATTCAACATAATTAAAAATCTAGGTGAACTCCCACTCAAAACAATATCCCTCGCATTGTCTTAGTGATCACACGAACCAAATCCACCGCACCTAAGTCCGATCATCACGAGACAAGGTGTGATTTCAATGGCGAACACTCAAAGTGTTCATCATATCAACCATATGATTCATGCTCTACCTTTCGGTATCACGTGTTCCGAGACCATGTCTGTACATGCTAGGCTCGTCAAGGCCACCTTAGTATCCGCATGTGCAAAACTGTCTTGCACCCGTTGTATGTACTTGTTGATTCTATCACACCCGATCATCACGAGATGCTTCGAACCGACAAGACTTGGTAACGGTGCTACTAAGGATGAACACTTTATTATCTTGAGATTTTAGTGAGGGATCATCTTATAATGCTACCGTCGCGATCTAAGCAAAATAAGATGCATAAAAGGATTAACATCACATGCAGTTCATATGTGATATGATATGGCCCTTTTGTCTTTGCGCCTTTGATCTTCATCTCCAAAGCACGGACATGATCTCCATCATCTTCGGGCATGATCTCCATCATCGTCGGCGTAGCGTCAAGGTCAATGGCGCCGTCTTCATGATTGTCCTCCATGTAGCAACTATTACAACTACTTTGAAATACTACTCAACATGAAATTTAAAGACAACCATAAGGCTCCTTCCGGTTGCCACAATACAATAATGATCATCTCATACATATTCATCATCACATTATGGCCATATCACATCACCAAACCCTGCAAAAACAAGTTAGACGTCTCTAATTTGGTTTGCATATTTTACGTGGTTTAGGGTTTTCGAGAGAGATCTAATCTACCTACGAACATGAACCACAACGTTGATACTAATGTTTTCAATAGAAGAGTAAATTGAATCTTCACTATAGTAGGAGAGACAGACACCCGCAAATCCTCTTATGCAATACAAGTTGCATGTCGAACGAGGAACAAGTCTCATGAACGCGGTCATGTAAAGTTAGTCCGAGCCGCTTCATCCCACTATGCCACAAAGATGCAAAGTACTCAAACTAAAGATAACAAGAGCATCAACGCCCACAAAACCATTGTGTTCTACTCGTGCAACTATCTATGCATAGACACGGCTCTGATACCACTGTAGGATAACGTTGCATAGAAAACAAAAAATTTCCTACCGTGAACACGCAATCCAAGCCAAGATGCAATCTAGAAGACGGTAGCAACGAGGGGATTATCGAGTCTCACCCTTGAAGAGATTCCAAAGCATACAAGAGGAGGCTCTTGTTGCTGCGGTAGACGTTCACTTGCCGCTTGCAAAAGCGCGTAGAAGATCTTGATCACGATCCCTCCGGCGCCACGAACGGGCAGCACCTCCGTACTCGGTCACACGTTCGGTTGTTGATGAAGACGACGTCCACCTCCCGTTCCAGCGGGCAGCGGAAGTAGTAGCTCCTCTTGAATCCGACAGCACGACGGCGTGGTGTCAGTGGCGGTGGAGAACTCCGGCGGAGCTTCGCTAAAGCACGCGGGAGCTATGGAGGAGAAGGGGGCGGCTAGGGTTTGGGAGGGGGTGGCCGGCCACTTGAGGGGTGCGGCCAGCTTGTGGTCTTGAGGTGGCCGGCCCCCTCCCCTTGTCCCTCATTATATAGGTGGAAGCCCCAAGGGTTGGACTACAAGTCTCCGAATAAGACCCGAACCCAAAACCTTCCATAAGATAGGGAAACCTACCCAAGCTAGGACTCCCACTAGAGGTGGGAGTTCCACCTTCCATGGAGGGGGTGGCCGGCCCCCCTTGGGGGAGTCCACTTGGGACTCCTCCCCCACTAGGGTTGGCCGGCCATGGAGGTGGAGTCCCTCCGGGACTCCACCTTCCTTGGTGGTTTCTTCCGGACTTTTCTAGAACCTTCTAGAACCTTCCATAGAACCTTCCGCATCATTTTAATTCACATAAAATGACATCCTATATATGAATCTTATTCTCCGGACCATTCCGGAACTCCTCGTGATGTCCGGGATCTCATCCGGGACTCCGAACAAATATTCGAACTCCATTCCATATTCAAGTTCTACCATTTCAACATCCAACTTTAAGTGTGTCACCCTACGGTTCGTAAACTATGCGGACATGGTTGAGTACTCACTCCGACCAATAACCAATAGCGGGATCTGGAGATCCATAATGGCTCCCACATATTCAACGATGACTTTAGTGATCGAATGAACCATTCACATACAATACCAATTCCCTTTGTCACGCGATATTTTACTTGTCCGAGGTTTGATCTTCGGTATCACTCTATACCTTGTTCAACCTCGTTTCCTGACAAGTACTCTTTACTCGTACCGTGGTATGTGGTCTCTTATGAACTTATTCATATGCTTGCAAGACATTAGACGACATTCCACCGAGAGGGCCCAGAGTATATCTATCCGTCATCGGGATGGACAAATCCCACTGTTGATCCATATGCCTCAACTCATACTTTCCGGATACTTAATCCCACCTTTATAACCACCCATTTACGCAGTGGCGTTTGGTGTAATCAAAGTACCTTTCCGGTATAAGTGATTTACATGATCTCATGTTCATAAGGATAGGTAACTATGTATCGAAAGCTTATAGCAAATAACTTAATGACGAGATCTTATGCTACGCTTAATTGGGTGTGTCCATTACATCATTCATACAATGACATAACCTTGTTATTAATAACATCCAATGTTCATGATTATGAAACTAATCATCCATTAATCAACAAGCTAGTTTAAGAGGCATTCTAGGGACTTCTTGTTGTCAACATATCACACATGTACTAATGTTTCGGTTAATACAATTATAGCATGATATATAAACATTTATCATAAACATAAAGATATAAATAATAACCACTTTATTATTGCCTCTAGGGCATATCTCCTTCATGACCAACATGGGAGATTTGCATACCATGACTGTTGGCCGTGTGAACATTGTCGCGGCCCATGTACTTCTCATGGGTGGTGAGTTTGCTCAGCTCACTGGTGATGTGGTCTGTGGCACCGGTGTTGGGATACCAGTTCGTGTCGACTCCATAAGAGGCGACATTGGAAGATTTGTCCTGGCTCTCCACTTCATCATCGGAGTCCTCCTTGTTGCGGTCTTGATAGCGCCACCAACACTCGTTTGCGGGATGTCCATGAATAGTACACATTTGACAGGTAACATCAACAAATGGAGTGGGTGCACGAGACTGACGACGGCGACCACCATCACGCCGGGGACCATCATCACGGCGGCGCCAAGTGGAATCATCACCGCGGCGTACGGAGCCACCATCATCACGACGATCGCCACGGCCACGGGGACCACGATCATCATCGCGATCGCCGCGGTTGCCATTGCCACGGTCATCATCACGGCGTGGTGCACGGTCATCGTCACGGCGGAAACCGCGATCGTCATCACGGCGATAGCCACAGTCGGCATCGCGGCGGTAGCCACCGTCGCCACAACCACGGGGGCCGCGATCATCATCATCAGCGTGTCAACGAGAGCGTGTGTCACCCTGGCTGCGACGAACCAGGTTGACAGAGGAAGTGAAGCTGTCGCCTGTGTCCTAGAGCATGGAATGACGAAGATCATGAGCAGTTAACTGATCGTAAAGTTCATCAACAGTGATACCAGTTTGTCCATTAGCGGATGCGACGGCGTCATTGTATGTCCCGTCAAGGCCACTGAGAAGGTATGTGATGAGTTCACTCTCATCGAGGGTTTTTCCGAGGGCGACCAGCTCGGATGCATAGCCCTTCGTCTTGGCGAAAAACTGCGCCATAGTCATGGAGGCCTTCTTGGTGTTGTTGAGAGCTCCTCGCAGCGCGTTCACCTTGGCAGGAGACGCGGTGGAGAACATGCGCGTGATGGCGTTCCAGAAGGTTTATGTGGTCTCGAGGCCGAAGACGTGGGGGAGGAGCTCAGGCGAGAGCGACTGCAGCAGGTAGCTCACAACTGCTTGGTCGTGCGCCATCCATGCAACATAAGCAGGGTTGGCGATGGTGATGTCCTTGCCGTCGGCGTCCTTGGAAGGAAGGAGTTTTGCAGGTGCACGATCAGTACCTTCAAGGAGACCCATAACCATGGCACCGCGGATGGCGGGGAACACCAATGTCTTCTAGAAGAGGAAGTTGGAGCGTGTGAGCTTCGTTGCCGGCGGAGCGCCGAGCATGACGCCGAGGGGAACCGTCGAGGAAGAAGCCATCAGATCGTGTTGTTGTTGTTGTCGTGGCGGCGGCCGAAGAGAAGGTCTAGGGCAGCGGCTGGTTGTGTCGTGGCGGCCAGGAAGCACAAGGCAAGGCGGCAGCGAGTGTTTTAGGTCGTATTGTGGCGGCGGCCGGAGCAGAGGGCTAGGGCGGCGTCAGTGTGTTGGGTTTTAGGTCGTAGTCTTGGCGGTGGCAGTGCAGAGCACCGCGGCGGCGGGTCGTGTAGCGGCGGCGGTAGCCAGATGCGCGGCGGCGGCGATTTTTTGGGATCGTTCGGCGGCTAGGGTTTGGGAAGAGGTGGCTCTGATACCATATGGGCGGAAACTATGCCTCTCCCTGGCTCGTGTTACGTGTTTATATAGGGTAGAAAAAGCCTCTATCATGGCGTACATTATACGGTATACATGTTGTCTAACAGCCGCCACTGCCACCGAAATATTTTTTCAACGGGAGGCAACGTTGCCATCGACAACGAGATGTGTATGTGGTTACTTCATTAATCTGAAGAACAGTTAGATTTGTTAAACTCAATCTTTGAAGATGCTCACGGAGATATGGTGTGCGTATATGTATTCATAGTTGTGAGTGTATGTATGTATTTGTAAGCGTTTGCGTCTACTTACTATGTTTTGAAAAAAAATTATGAGTGTACGCCTGACAAGTCATTCTCCTCACATGCATCTTTGGACTCCCGTGACATACATGCCGCCTGACACCTGTCGTTTCCAAAACTGCGCTCCATGTGGCATCACTCTGACAAAGTGGGTCCATATGGAAGCAAACAGCCTTCACCAGTCGCGTAGCCGGCGCGGTGCAAACTCGAAGTCTTGAGCGGAAAGCACCGGATTATGCGGGATCCACCGTCCGGTGCCAGGACACTGACGCGCGGCCCCACATTCGAGCTCGCCCCACCACCAACAACCGCCTCGTCACCACTGTTAATCAACAACCTATTTCACTGACGCTGGGATCAACAAGGCTGTGGCCCGCCGGCCAGGGGCGGAGGTCGGTCGACGGCCGGTGGCGGATGAGATACGGGGTTCGCGGGAGCGGAAAGCGCGGGTAGTCCGGGCCGCGTGAAGGTAGCGCCGCACGTTCACCGGCCACGGCCGCGCTGTCGCTCGCCGTGTCTGCAATCCTCTCCTCTCCTCCCGCTTTTATTCCGCCGTCGCGTCACCATTAGACTCCACTCCCCACCTCGATCGCGTAGCTACCTAGTGCCGCTACGTGCTAGCAGCACTTCTTCTCCAACGAGTCGCAATCTCCGGAATTCCCCACCACCACCACCGCGAGTGAAAAGCGCTCCCCTTCCTTTTCCGCTTATCTTTCCCTCCCCGGTGGTTTCTTGCCCAAGTTGGTGCAGCCAGTAGGAGCAGTGCTGCGGCACAGTGGTAGCAACGCGAGTCCGCGAGAGAAGTAGGCGGCGGGGTTTCTGACGGCGATGTCGTCGTCGCCGCCCGCCGCGCCAGCGCCGGCTTCGCCGCCGACCAATCGCACGGCGCCTCCGCCGGCGTCATCGGCGCCACCCCCTGCCAACTCCTCCTCCCCTCCCCCGCCGGCGCCTCCGGCCTCCTCGCCACCCCCTTCTCCCCTGCCGCCGCCGGCGACGCCCACGCCCTCCGCGCCGGCGCCGTCGTCCGGCAGCACTCCCACGACCCCATCCACCCCTCCTCCGGCGACGCCCTCGCCCCCGTCGACCACGCCGTCTCCGCCCTCCGACAGGTCCCCGCCGTCACCCCCGGCGGCCTCGCCGCCGCCCTCGTCGAGCTCGGGGCTCACGACGCCCGTCGTGGCGGGGATCGCGGTGGGCGGCCTCATCGCGCTGCTGCTCGCCAGCCTGCTCTGCTTCTGCTTGCTCAAGAAGAAGAAGAGGCGGCACCACCCGCACCACCCGCCGCCCCCGCCGCCGCCCCACCACCTGCACTACTACGGCCACCCGCCGCCGCCGCCACCACCGCCGCCCTTCAAAGGTGAGACGGCCTCCCTTGACTTTCTCGAGGAGCGGATACAGATCTCTCTTCTGATTGCGCTCTTTGTCTCACTACCAAGTCACATCGCTGTCGCTTGCGATTGTTTGCTGTTCTTGCCGTGACTTCTGACGTACAAGTGTGACTTACGTTCCAGTTTTTTTTCCCTTTTGAGAATCATTTAATCATCTTGTAATAATGACTCTATGTCTCTATGTAAATAATACTGATGAAAACATCAAAAAATCCGGCAGAATATGCATCTTAATTTGCGACTCCTAAATATGGCTGATTTTAGAATACGGCAGTGATCATCTGGATTTTCATCCGTGTTTACCAAATGGTATTTGATAAAAAAAAAATACAACACGCACTAGGTCTGCATGTTGTGCCATTGCTTTCTGGGGTTAATGGAATCTCTTTTATGTAAGGTTAATCTATGAGTAGTACTATTGTTAATGTGTTTACTTCAATCTCAAACTTTCTGCAATCATTTCATCTTTATTAGATTCCGCAACAGGGGAATTCTTCTGTACCAATAGCTATTGTCAACACTGAGTTACTAACATCTTTAAGGACAATCCTTGTTCTGCTGCAGGGGATCAATACGGTGGGGCGTACCAGAACTGGCAGCATAATGCCCCTCCACCACCACCACCTGATCATGTGGTGAAGATGCATTCACATCCTCCCCCCAAACCGGCTCCTCCTCCTGTCAATGTAAACAGCAGTGGCTCCGGTTCAAATTACTCAGGCGGCGGTGAGAACCGAAACCCGCATTCGCCACTCGGAAACGCCCTCAGCTTCTCAAGATCCACTTTTACCTATGAAGACTTGGCCGTGGCGACCGACCAGTTCTCTGACGCTAATCTTCTCGGACAAGGCGGTTTCGGATTTGTTCACAAAGGGGTACTCCCGGATGGCACGGAAGTTGCTGTGAAGCAGTTAAGAGATGGGAGTGGCCAGGGAGAGCGTGAGTTCCAGGCAGAGGTTGAGATTATCAGTCGAGTGCATCATAAACATCTCGTGACATTGGTTGGTTATTGCATTTCTGAAGAAAAGAGATTGCTTGTCTATGAGTTTGTTCCCAACAACACATTAGAATTCCACTTGCATGGTATGATTTCTTTCTGTGTTTCAATCATTACCATGTCTTCTCTTTCAAAATGCCTTTTAGTTCTAACGATGGAAGTAAATTAGGACATCTTTTGTAAGTTTAGTTCTATTTTTTCGTAAATTTCCTGGTTATATCCTTTTTATGATTATCAACTGCCATATGAGTTGTGAGCTAGTAAATATCCAGGTGATTTACAAAGTTAAACCTATGATATTAGACAATTTTATTTACTTTCTGGCTATGAAAAAGAAACCTTGTTCTAGTAAATTCGCAATTTTAACAATTGATTGTTCAGAGAAAGAAATACCATGACTTGCTACAGTACAATTAAATAGCAGGCTACCGGCCACTCTCTTAACTGTTATGTAACAATAAGCAACGACCGGAGTTCGATTCCTGTCAGGGACGAATTTCGGAATTGTCACGCCAAGTCCCGCTTCTACTATATCAAAAAGTGTCTAGTTCCTCCTAGACACGGTTTCATTTTTCGTTTAAAAAAAAACTGTTATGTAACAATAAGCACAACAATACCCATTCAGTCGATATCAGCGTTAGCGCCGCGTTTCTTCAACCTTTACCTTTTCTCAGATTTTCTCTAAAAGGACAATACTTTCTCATCTTTTCATGTAGATTCAGAAAGCATATCTCTGAAGCTCATGTTGAAACAATCTGCATTACCTGTGGTGCACATAACACCTTTCATGCAAAACATCTGCTATACTCATTTGGTCTATATTCCCTTGAACATTTTTTTCAGACCTTAAGGATTATTTTCACCTTCTTTTCAGGTAGGCGTGGACCAACCATGGATTGGCCTGCAAGACTACGTATTGCTTTGGGTTCTGCAAAGGGATTGGCATATCTTCATGAAGACTGTGAGCTCACACCCATACCTAGTTGTTATGCTTTTAGTTTTCTTTCACGAAAAAGGTATGTAGCTGTTTGTCTCATGATTTTACTATTTTTATTTCACAGGCCATCCTAAGATCATTCATCGCGACATAAAGGCAGCAAATATTCTTATGGATCACAGATTTGAAGCTAAGGTACTATATGCATTTCTTTTTGTTCCATTTCTATGTAAAATGCCGAGCCTTCCTTTTCCCATGGTCCCAACTAGTTGATATAAGTAAATTCAGAATGTCAAACTAGTTGATATAAGTAAATTCAGAAACTGACTACAGCTTCGATAAACTGATGTCTAACCAATCATTATAAACAGAGTCAATATCAGCATACTGATACAGACTGTTGGATGCGTAATTCACGAAGTAAACCTTCATTTTACAGGTGGCAGATTTTGGACTTGCAAAATTAACTCCTGATAATGACACCCATGTTTCCACCAGAGTAATGGGCACATTTGGGTAAGTTCAACCTTCCAGTGAAACCTTATCTTTTTTTTTTGGTGTGGTGGTGGTGTGGGTAGTGAAATATTATCTCAAATGCTTGAAAATATAGGCTCAAAAGATGGTATATTTAGTTAGCAGTTGATAGGTTGTAGCAACTAACATGCAAGATCTGATGCATGAAAATTACTGAATAATCTTGACCTTGCTTTTAGGTACCTTGCACCAGAGTATGCTTCTTCTGGCAAGCTCACTGAGAAATCAGATGTCTTCTCGTTCGGAGTAATGCTTCTTGAGCTAATAACTGGGCGCCGTCCTGTAAGTTCAAAACAAGCACATATGGATGACAGCTTGGTTGACTGGGTAAGTTAAATTTGTTGTCCGCCGTGCTGTTACTGGCAGCGTCAGCTTATTTCTTGTGTAGTTTTACTCATTTTAGATTCACTTAAGGGTCTACTTGTAGAAGGAGTATTTCTTGGTCAATTTGTATTTGATGGTGTTCCTTTCTCTCTGCAGGCGAGGCCTTTAATGACGCGAGCACTCCAAGACGGTAATCACGATGCTTTAGTTGATCCCCAGCTGGGGACGGAGTTCAATGATAACGAGATGGCAAGGATGATAGCCTGTGCAGCTGCATGTGTACGCCATTCTGGACGGCGACGTCCACGAATGAGCCAGGTACATTCTATGCCGGTTTCTTCTTTTGTATCCTAGTCTCGTCGACACAATTCATCTCTCTACTTCGACCTCATTTCTGTTGTGCTCTGGAGTGAAGCTAACCTCGATGTAACAAACAGGTTGTTCGGGCCTTGGAAGGCGATGTATCACTTGATGATCTGAACGAAGGCGTTCGTCCTGGCCACAGTCGGTTCATGGGATCGCACGCAAGCTCCGAGTACGACACCAACCAGTACAACGAGGACCTGAAGAAGTTCAGGAAGATGGCACTTGGTACCAGCAGCTTCCAGAGCAGCCAACAAACGCCGTCCAGCAGCGAGCACGGCCAGCAGGACCCGTCCACCGCAGGCAGCGATAGCCATCATCAGACGCAGGAGATGGAAATGGGGACTACAAAGAGAGACGGCGGCGAACCTGAAGCTTCAGTTACATGACCCCTTTCTTTTGCTGGAAAGTTTCATTGACAGCAAATGTGTAAATCCCCATCTTAGCCGAGTTGACATAAGCTGCTAGCTGACTTGCTTGCAACGAACAAAGAGAACATATGTTGTTGAGATATATAGTTTTTTTTTTGTAGCCGCGTCTATGTTCTTTTTTATCGTCACCGATTCATGCAGTGTCATTGGCATTGTTTTTTTTTTGGTCTAATGTACTCCCTCCATCTCATGAAGATTGTCTGAGATTTATCAAAATTTGGATGCATGTAGATTCAAATTTTGATAAATTTCAGACAACCTTCATGGGACGGAGGTCTTACATTGGCTGTCGTCTGGCATAGAGTTATGCTTGGAGGAAAATTCCTAGTGAAATGTGAAGAAAAATATTTTTAGCATGACGTGTGGAAGGGTGATTGTCCCTCAAGGCCTTATTTGGCACAAGAGCTTTTCCTGAGGTTTGCATTTTACTTTCCCAGCACAACCGAATACTCCTGAAAATTCTACAGGCCTTGTTTGGTAGCCTGGTTTTTAACTTGATACACGGGTACCAGCCGAGCTACTTACTCGAAAATACACGTTGTAGCTCATTTGGCACCCCGGTTTCTAGTTGTGTAAGCCCAAATAAACCCCTGGAAACACGTCTGATTAGCCCATTTTTAAAACACGAGGTGGATCTAGCGTTTTTTACACGGGGAGTGCTGTACACCGACCTGGTCGGTGTGTACGGGCCACCGCACACCCCACCGACCAGGCCGGTTGGTTGGGCCGTGGCCCATTAATAGTGGGTACGTTTTTTTCTTTTTTTTGCTGTTTCATTTTTGTTAATATTTTTCTTTTTCAATATCTAACTTTAAAAAAAATATTTCGGAGAACAAAATTTCAAAATCTGTTCAGATTCGAAATTTTGAAATTAAAAATGTTCAGATTTTGATTTAATTTTGTTCAAAATTAAAAATTATTCCGAAATTTGGAAATTCGTTCAAGACTAAAAATTTGTTCAAATTTCGAAATTCGTTCAAATTTCATAAACCGTTCGAAATTTTTTTGTTCAAAATTAAAAATTCTTCTGAAATTTGGAAATTCCTTCAAGACTAAAAATTTGTTTAAATTTCGAAATTCGTTCAAATTTCAAAAACCGTTTGAAATTTTTTTGTTCAAAATTAAAAATTCTTCTGAAATTTTGAAATTCGTTCAAGACTAAAAATTTGTTCAAATTCGAAATTCGTTCAAATTTTAAAAATCGTTCAAATTTTAAAAATCATTCAAAACTTAAAATTTGTTCAAATTTCAAAATTCGTTCAAGATTAAAATTTGTTCAAATTTCGAAATTCGTTCAAAAAAAATTCAAAACTTGAACATTTTTCAAAATTTATAATTTTCGAAAATTATTTTTAAACATAAAATAAAACGTGAGAAAAAAAGAAACAGTGAAAAAGAAAACAGAAAAGAAAAAAAACAGAAAAGAGAAAAGAAAAGGAAAAAAGAAAGAAAGAAACAGGAAAATACGCCTAACCGGGCCGGCCCACACCGCGCGCGGGGGTGTGCGGCGCGGTGCAGGTGCCGACCTGGTCGGCATATAGGAATTCCTTTTTTACACTCCGTTTCTTGGTTAGGAGAAGGGAATCGGGTGTTCACCAAAAACACGGTAGAAAATACACTAAGAAACATTAAAATCCACTCTTTCCAAACAAGGCCACAGGGGTTGTTTGGCAGGCCAGGCTTGGACGGTCTTAACACCAGCAACTGCCTGAAAACTCGTCGTTTCCCAGCCCAACCGAATACTCCCAAAAACTCTCCAGGGGCCGGTTGACAGGTTTGGACGGGCTGAACGCCAACAACCACTTGAAAACTCCTTGTCAGGACGAATCTAACCGATGGCCGAACCAGTAAAGTTCAACATACCTGAGTTTCAAGGAGGTGATGGTCAACAGTATTTTGAGGCAAGCAGAACCCAGTTGAGCAAATACCACAATTTGCAGTGGCAACACTATGCAATGGTGGAGAGGCACTGGTTTCGCACCTAACATAATCCCTTATACAAGTTTGACTTCAATCATATCTTATATGCGGAGTAATATGAAACAGAGGGAGCATCAACCTGCTCGAATACGTATTGGTATTATTGGTATTGCAGTGACTCCACCGGAACCAGATAAATTTGTATGAACCTAACTGATTCAGGACTTTTTACGGTTAAATCTATGTACCTAGACTTGATGAATGGGCATACTAGATTTCTTCGTAAATATTTGTGGAAAATGAAAATCCCGTTAAAAATAAAAAAAAATATGTGGTTCCTTCATAATAAAGTCTTATTAACAAAGGACAATTTGGCAAAACGAAATTGGAATGGCTGTCAGAAATGTTGTTTCTGTGATTCTAACGAGATTGTTGATCATTTGTTTCTCAACTGTCCGTTTGCAAAGATAGTTTGGCGTATGGTGTATTTTGCTTTTAATATACCCGCGCCAAATAGTATTAATAATATGTTTGGTAACTAGTTAAATGGAGTTAGCAAATGTGATAAGGCTCGAATACGTATTGGTATTGCAGCTTTATGTTGGTCTCTTTGGACAAGTCGGAATGACATGGTCTTTAACAAACAAAAATCTAGTAATTTCTTGCAGGTTATTCGGCGAGCTGCGCACTGGATTCACTTATGGGCGTTCCTTCTCCCGGAGGAGCAACGGGGGCATATGGCTTAGATGCAACCTATTTGATGATTGCTCAGATACTTTTTAAAGTCTTGGATGGCGACACATTAGCAGATTATCAAATTGATAGTTTCTTTATGTGTCTCATTTTCCTTTGGTTGATTCATGTATCGACGTTGGCCGATCCATGATTGTAATCGTTTAAACTACCGCATACTCTGAACTCTTTTTAATAAAGAAAGCTGTGTGCATCAGTTGATGCAGAGGCTGGGGCTATGCTCCCATTTTGAGAAAAAAAAATCAACCTGCTCGAAACCAAGTATATTGCGAGCCTACTAAGCAAACTGGTCCAAGGCCTTGCAAATATAATACATGAAGCTAGATTAAAAAAATACTTGTTACAATTGCAAAGAACTCGGTTTCGTGACCATAAGCAACTTTGTCTAAGTTTAGCACAAAAACACAAATTCAAGCTGTGTATGTTACTGAATATGACGAGGAGATAGATGAAGAAGAGGCCCTCCCTAAGCATGATGCTGCTCTCAAACTATCTATACATGTTCAGTGTTAAGAATCCATTGTCGACGATCATAGGTTGGTCATCGCTACTTACTGCTTCGCACCAAGGGCAAGCATCTGACGCCGTAGATAATCAAACGAACGGGCTGGATGGACCTCTGAAAGCAGGTAAAGATTGGTGCTGCTCTGAACTTTTTTAGCTGTTGTTAGTCTGAATCCAAGCTCGACCCTATCAAGAAGAAAGCTAATGCCGAACGAGATACCGTTGGCTTCAGAGAGAGAGCCAGAGAGATACACGCATGGATTCGTTGGACACCAGCCTGTATGCTGCTCTGTTCTCTCTCGTTTTGTTTCTTGCTGGCTAAAGCATCCCTATGCTGCTGGTCTGTATCGCCGCAATCATGCAGCTCCAGTTAGTTAGTTGGGATATGATACACTCCAAGACAAAACCAAGTACTAGTACTCGGTAATATTTTGCATTTGGTTGACGAAAGGTGCTGGCCGGTTGCTGAATATACTGAACTGACATTAGGTGCCACATGCTTAGCGTAGCCCCAAAACAGAATACATCTACTATACATATACATCTTAGCTCGGCTTTCTTGATGACATTTGTAAGTCGCATTATTTAGAGATATATCACAATGAGTCAGCAGTTCGTCACTCACTCCTCAAATCGAAGAAAAAGACAGTCGGCACTACAAGTGCTCATGTTCGTTACTTAGACGCGGATGACCCGCGTCGCAATAGTAATTGTAGGTAGAACATGTCCATCATCTGGACTAATTCTACATCTCCGTATAGTTTATTCATGACAGATAACAAAAAGAGTATCTCCTTTTTTATTTGACCTTTTTTTTTGCGTGTAACTTTTTTTATTTGACCTGACTATCTTCTTTCTTTTTTATATCACACAAGAACAGTATCTCCTTTTTTTTTGAGATCAGAACAGTATCTCCTGACTGTCAAGAATACGGCTGTTGGAGTTTTCAGACCTGGAAACTCAGTTGACGGAATAATCAATAACTCTTCCCTGCAGCGCATCCATCCAAACAAACAGGTGGAACAGCCTTCCATCAAAACGCCCTCTGTCTTTCCGGTGACAACGGACACACGGCTGCCACTCCTATCCCAAAGCAAATCAGAAACCGAAGCGCAAAATCTCCCGAGATCCTCCTCGCTCGGACCTCAGCCCGCCCGCCTACCCTCTCTCCCCAGATCCGCGTCCATGGGGTCGCGCCGGAGAATGCTCCTCAAGGTCATCATCCTCGGCGACAGCGGGTGCGCCCCTCGATCACACCTTTACCCCACCTTTTTTATCTTCTGTGTTTTCCGGGGTGATTTTCCCACTGTTTTTCTGATCTCTCCTGCGCTTTCTTTCTTCTTCCGTTGTCAGGGTCGGGAAGACGTCGCTGATGAACCAGTAAGGCCAAACCCGCAATCCCGCCTCGTCTAATACGTCTAATTTGGGTTGTTTCAATCCGTGGGGTTTCGCGGCTCTGAACGATTGTGTGCGCAGGTACGTGAACAACAAGTTCAGCAACCAGTACAAGGCGACCATCGGCGCGGATTTCCTCACCAAGGAGGTGCAGATCGACGACCGGCTCTTCACTTTGCAGGTCTGCCATAAACTTCGTAGCTCAATCATTGCCTTCTACTAGTAGTTCTTTTCTTCTGTTAGGCGGTTGCTGTGTGTTCTTAGAATTTTGAAGGTAGTAATGGATTTTATGCTATTTGAGATGTGATGCACTTGTGCTCCTGTCAATGGAGTCAGATAGGCTCGTCGATTATCGCTGTAGTTTGTTTATGACAGGCTAAGTAGGCTGCTGCCTCATGAGTGAATTACTTTGATCATATTAGTGAGACTTTTAGTTAGTTTTTTATTCTGAAGATTGCTATTTCTGCAAACACCCTATTGGCTTGCTTACTGGAGAAGTCAATGATCACTGACTAGAAAAAAACAAATATGAAAAGAGGGGATATGCCAGGTTACAGCTGATTTCTACGCCCGCTCAATCGGGCATTCAAACAGGTTGCCAGTTTTAAGCATGCTGGGGTATATCCCGTGGGGTGTTTTCCATTTAGCGGGTGCCAATTGTAAACCCTTCTGAATTCAATATGGATCTCACCTATCATCATATCATAATTTAATAATTGGTTTTCTTCGTTTAAGAAAGAAGCTTGTAGAAGGTTCATTATCACTTTGCCTAGCTAATTTGAGAGGCACATGTCATGATAAATCCTGTTGATACACTACGTGGAGCATTAAGCATGATGCATAATAAATCATATCAATTCAGCTCTAGTCTGCACTGCCTATTATGGGGCAAATGCGTAAGGATGAGGACTAGGACTTAATTGCCCACGGGGAACAAAATAGAGACCTTGCATGAGAATTGCAAGTCAATAGTTTTAGATAGAAAAGAAAGCTGGCAAATGCTGAAAACAGGTCAACACCAGTGTGTTTGATGGAAGAAAATTAAAACTGTGCAAGCCCATATGCAACAAGACTAAGCTAACCCTTTGCATTGACCAAGGAAAACACATAGGTACTGTTACCTAAGTTTATGGACCATTTACTTAATCTTTAGTTAAGACTGAGATTTTAGATTTTTATGACCGGGCATGAATCATTATGTAGAGCTGTTATCTGCTGGTAATCTACATTCCTTTAAATCGAAGTAAGTATTGAATGTTGATACATTCAAGCCATGGCATCCTTTTGTGTTGACCAAAACAGGGAATGGATGAGCCTGTTCGTGTGCATTGTTAGTGACGTTCATCGCTTATTCATCATATTCAAATCAAGGATGTGGCCATATGGGATAGTCGAACTATTATTTTATTACATATACCTGTTTTCTTATTCTAGCAGACGGAATTGAATTGGTCTAATTTAGGACTTTCCAATCTATTTTTATCATACATCTGTTTTTTGAGCTTTGCCTGCTAGTTCAATAAATAAACAAACAAGTGCAATGTGTTTTATGGTCTACTTGTAAGTTTTTTTTATACTTAGTTTGCTGCCTTATTCCATTGCAGCTGGCTGAATTTATGTACCACATACTTGATGATTATGGATAACTGTTCAGTCATGAAAATTCTAGAATATGTAGAATAATCTTTAGTACAAATGAAAACATTTGTACCTTTCTCATCTTTAAGTAAAGATGGGGAAGACAATCTATATCGTGCTGTAGGTTTTGTTAATATTTGTCCAGCGATGTTACAACTTATTTTTTGTTATTCACATGATTCAGTGAAGCAACTCCAGATATTTCTGCTCTAGTTAACTGATCATTACTTTATGCCTGTAGCATGTTAAAATTTCATATCTTGCAATTATAGCACTAGAATGTATGGCTATCAACTTGGTTCCTTCTGAAAAATAGTTTCCACTCACCCACACTTGCATTTCCCTGAAACTCAGATATGGGACACAGCAGGACAGGAACGTTTTCAGAGTCTTGGCGTGGCATTTTATCGTGGAGCTGACTGTTGTGTTCTTGTATATGATGTCAATGTAACCAAGTCATTTGAAAAACTCAACAACTGGCGTGAGGAATTCCTAATCCAAGTAAGCCACTTGCTTAGTTCGAAATAAGATTGAAATGTACTGCATCATGTTGTATTGAAAGCTTGACTGTTCTTGTTACAGGCTAGCCCATCAGATCCAGAGAATTTCCCTTTTGTCTTACTTGGAAATAAGATTGACGTTGATGGTGGTAATAGCAGGACTGTAAGTATTTGTCATGATATTGTGCTATTCACTACTTCCTCCGTCTCATCATACTTGTCTGAGATTGTCAAAATTTGAATGTATCTAGATGTTATTTAGTATCTAGATACATCCGAATTTAGATAAATATCGGACATATTTCATGGGACGGAGGGAGTAGTATTTACTCTTGGTTTACTTAATATTGTATACTGATTTTGAGATAATTTGTTTTCTCAGGTCTCTGAGAAGAAGGCTAAAGCATGGTGTGCTTCCAAGGGAAACATGCCTTACTTCGAGACGTCTGCTAAAGAAGGCTTCAATGTGGAAGCTGCTTTCGAGTGTATAGCAAGGAATGCTATCAAGAATGAACCTGAAGAAGATGTGTACGTTTACTTCTTGAAGTAGATGCATTGTTTAGGCACAAAAATACTTTTTGCTCAATACAGAAATGCACTAACAATATTTTAGGCAGGTAGATTGATGCTTTGCTAAATTTTGTAGATATCTTCCTGATACAATTGACATGGGGGGTGCTGGAAGGCAACAGCGCTCGTCATCAGGCTGTGAATGCTAGAAGATATGGATCAAGTGATCTCCTCTGTTGGTTCTATTGGTACAGTGATGCTTGCTTTTCGGTATCCGAGTTTGATATATTTAGTTTGAAAGCTGCTATTTGTATCAATCGCTACATATTGTTAGTCTCTCCAACGGAAATTGGAGAATTTGTTGATTAACTTATGATTCTTTGTATGAGCGCTAGATGGTATAGATTTGGTATTATTTATAGTCTATGCGAGCTTTTGATTGTTGTGGTGCATATATATCTTGGAAGATCAGATTTTTTAATGAAGATTGTATATGAACAGTAGAGGGACCAAATCCTATTCTACCCATTTTGATGGTAGAGTCAGATCTGTATCTATATGGTTTGCATGTTGCCTACTTTTTGCTCTTTCGTTCTTGTCTTCTACTGATGTACTCCCTTTGTTCGAAAATAATTGTCGCATATTTATCTAGATTCACATATATCTATACGCCTTTTATTGTTTATTACGGATACATACGAATCTAGTTAAATGTGCATCCAAACGGAGTTAAGCGGAACCAGATCCTCTAACGGGCGAAAGAGAAAAGTCAGGAAGCTACAATGGTGAGCTAGTGTAAAATGAAGAAGCAAAGTCAGGACACTCTAGATCATCTAAACTAAAAACATAGCAGGTCAGAATTTTGATTGCAAGTAATTATTTTAAATGGATACCACCTATTTATATTGCGCATGTTAATTTAGATCAAATTCGTCCTAATCATATGGATATGAAGAAAGAATGTAGGTTACCTGACTTTGCGCCTTCACGTTAGAGAATCTGGAGCCGGTACGTTCCATGTCTTTATACTTGCAATTCCTTGCTACGGTGATGTGGTTCAGTTTGGGGCCCACTTGTTCGCTGTGTAGGCCCCAGAACCACTTGTGTTAGACTGACAATTCTTCTGCATCGATCGTGCTTACTTTGGACGTTGTCAGGCATGAGTGATAACGTCTTCATCTTTTTTTTTTTTGCCAACATCATCCCATCTCCAGCCCACGAAGGAGAAGCCCAAGCTATATGTGGAATCAGGCGAGCTCTGACTCGGCAGCTTGGATCGAATCAGCATCTTGGATCGAATCAGATGTAACTGAATCCCTTATCTTCCACTACTCTGCCTTCTTTCTCCCGCAATTCATGAAAAATTTGTAAAACTCTGATGGTACCTTGCATGATGCTGACCTAGATCCTAGCAAAACACCTTCGGTGTACCCTAGATCGGTGCGACAGAAATCTAGTGAGTCACGGCGACGAAATCTGGCCGTCTAAACTTTACCAATCGAGTACAAATGGCGGAACTCTCGATCGCCGATCTCTGCAACCTCCTCGCGGCCACCGTGGAGGCTAACAAGGCGACGATGGAGGCAGGGCAAACCAAAGTTACCCGCCTCTCGGAGATCAACGAAGCGCTCAACAAGCTCACAATCTCGCATCAAGACCTTGCCCGCAACACCAACAAGGTCGACGTAATTGAGGCCAACTCGACTCTGGATCGCTCCATCGCCGGAGTTGAAGCAGTCGATGGAGATGATGGCTTCATGTCTCAACAACAGAGAGAACGCCGTGTCCACGCTCTTGACCCTAGGGCACGCCGATCTACACTCGGGCTTGCTTCGGCCCAACGGGCACCGTCTCCATCAACATCACCAGGTTGCCTAAGTTTGTCTTCCCTCACTTCGATGGAGATAATCCAAAGTGGTGGAAGAAAAGTTGTGAGAAATACTTCAAATTATACACTGGCCAACATCACTTGTGGGTAGATTTTGCTACTATGCACTTTAAAGGGAATGCAGAATTATGGCTACAAACCTATGAAGCTTTGCATAGTGTGGCCAGTTTGCTAGAGTTGTTGCGTAGGTGTGTTTTCAAAATTTAGTAGAGACAAATATGCTAAAATCATGGATATTTTCTTTTCACACAAGCAATGCAGTGTAGATGAGTATGCACACAAATATGAGGAACTCGCCCATAAGATCCTGATGTATAACCATTCCTACGATGAAACCTTCTTTGTTATGCGTTTCCTAGTTGGATTAAAGCCATAAATTCATAGCGCTATTAAATTACATAACCCTAGCTTATTCCATGGCTCAAACGCAAGAGGTTTTATTGGTTGAGGATAATACTGTTGGTAGCAGCAAATTTTCTTCGCGAGATGCTATGAAATTGAAATTCAAGCATCACAGCTAGCTCCCTGGTTTTTAGGGTCACTCACACACACACACACACACACACATGATGATAATTAAGAAGACTAAATCGAGGGCCACAACACCATCTTGATTCGATTCTCTTCGAGCACCATGTCGAGCCAAGGGAGAATATTTTTAATGTGGCTAGAAGTTTTCTCCAGGCCACAAATGCCTAGCACAAGTTCAGTTTTAGGTTCTAGAAGAAATACTTGAGTCGTGATGATCCAGCCCGGTTGACACTGACACACACACACATCATAGTCAGACTCAGAGGACACTGAGCATGTGATAAGACTTTCAGTGCAAGCCATGTATGGAACAACCAGCAGAACAAGCATGAGGTTACAAGGACAAGTGGGCAAATATACTCTGTTGATTCCCATCAATTTTGGCAGCTCCAACAACTTCATCAGCAAACAGTTAGCTGACAGATTACAGTACCAGCTACACACATGTCACCACCGAGAGTTCATGTAGTAGCTAGGGGAGGTAGCATTGGTTGCAACAAGTTGTTGCCAGAGCTGGTTTGGCACACTCAAGTGCACAATGTTACTGATGTTAAATTTCTTCCTCTGACATCCTATGATATCATACTTGACATGGATTGGTTAGAGAATCAAAACAATGGGAAAATGTGGGTTAACTAGCAGAAGAAGACCATGCGCTTGAAGCATGAAGGAACTCGTATCACACTAAGAGTTGTACAAACAAACCTTGATAGTTGTACCGCTATATCAGCTACTAGCTTTCAAGGATTGATCTGTAGTGGGGAGGTGTGACAGGTTCTAGAACTATTCAATGTTTCTGACGAAACAACACGAGTCGACTCAACTGTACCACCAGAAGTCCAAATAGTGCTCCAATGGTGTACACCACTCTTTGATGATCCTCATTCCCTACCTCCACACAGCAAATACGATCACCATATCCCTCTTATTCCCGGTACCGAACCAGTAAATGCGAAGCCGCACAGTTATACTCCTCATCAAAAGTCAGAAATTGAGAAACAAGTGGCATACATTCTCAAGAGAGGAGCGATTCAAGAGAGCACAAGTCCTTTTGCATCACCAGTGTTGCTAGTTTGCAAGAAGGACAACACCTAGCGCTCCTGCCTGGACTACTGGGACTTGAACAACATGACACTCAAAAATAAATATCCAATGCTAGTGCTAGGTGAGTTGCTAGATGAGCTTGCACGGGCACAATGGTTTACTGAACTTCATCTCCGTTATGATTATCACAAGATTCGATTAGTGTCCGATGATGAACATAAACGTCCTTCAAAACTAATTAAGGACTATTTGAGTTCAAGGTGATGGCTTTTAGTCTCACCAACGTGCCAACCACATTCGAAGCAGATATGAACTCCATGTTTGCAAGCTTAATCAGGAAGCGCGTCTTAATCTTTATGGATGAAATTCCGGAAAAAAGTTTTTAGTTCTACGACGTATCATTATATGTGCTAATTTTTGGCCGTTTAGTTTGTTCGCGAATGGGTGCACCCGCACGCCCGTGTTCCGGCGATACCACGGGGGCCTGTTTGGTAGAATGTCAATTTGAACGAAGTCAAAAAATCCCACGGAGCCGCATGACGTTATTTTATATGTCATAGTAACTATTCTGTTTGTCAAAATTGGGATACGGAAATTATTTTGAAAAACCATTCACGAAAAGAGCTACCACGTCCGTAGTTCTATGGATTTCAGGGGAAATAAGGTGGGAAACAACCTCGACATGGCATAGTTTGCCGAAACGAGGGTATATTTGGCACGTGTGTGGGCCCTAGGATGGGAAAAAAGCCCCCGGATGCGGATTTCTAATCCGACCCACGGGCGATCATTTTTTTCATTTTTTGCGTGCCCAAACGGTTTTTTTTGTCAAGCAGCTACATGGGGGGCATTTTAGTATGATGCGAAACCTCCGTACGGTGATAGTAGACCACCTACGCACCACCTATTACATGCCATGTGCACGCGTTAGCTTTTTGGGAACCCGTGCGGCTTCCGGCGGTGTCCCGCCGAATCCGCTTGAAATTGACCAAATTTGAAATAGGGGTTAACTATCCGTCGCTCCAGAAATTCCAGAAAAAATATTTTTAGTTCAACGAAGTATCATTACATGTGCTAATTTTTGTCCGTTTGGTTTGTTCGCAAATGGGTGCACTCGCACGCCCGGTACGGCGATACCGCATGTCCACGGGGTCCTGTTTTGGCCAGATGGCAATTTGAACGAAGTCAAAAAATCCGACGGAAACCGCGTGGCGTCATGTTATATGTCATAGTAACTATTGCATTTCTCAAAATTGGGATATGGAAATTATTTTGAAAAACCCTTCACGAAAGGGGCTATCACATCCGGAGTTCTATGGATTTCAGGGGAAATGAGGTGGAAAAGGGTCTCGACATGGCATAGTTTGCAGAAACGATGTCATATTTGGCACGTGTGTGGGTCCTAGGATGGGAAGCAAGACTCTGGACGCGGATTTTTAATCCGACCCACGGGGGACTATTTTTTCATTTTTAACGTGCCCAGACGATTTTTTTTGTGAAGCAGCTACATGGGGCGCATTTTAGTATGACGCGAAAACCTCCGTGACGTGATTGTAGACCACCTACGCAACACCTATTACATGCCATGTGCACGCGTTAGCTTTTTGGGAACTCGTGCAGCTTCCGGCAGTGTCCCGCCGAATCCGCAGGAAACTAACCAGATTTGAACTAGGGGTCAACTATCCATCGCTAGAAATTTCGGAAAAAATGTTTTTAGTGCTTCGACGTATCATTATATGTGCTAATTTTTATTCGTTTAGTTTGTTCGCGAATGGGTGCACCCGCACGCCCGGTACGGCGATACCGCATGTCCCGGGGCCCTGTTTTGGCCAGATGGCAATTTGAACGCAGTCAAAAATCCCACGGAGCCACGTGGCGTCATTTTATATGTCATAGTAACTATTCCGTTTGTCAAAATTGGGATACAACAATTATTTTGAAAAAACCTTCACGAAAAGCGCTATCACGTTTGGAGTTCTATGAATTTCAGGGAAAATGAGGTGGGAAACGGCCTCGGCATGGCATAGTTTGCCGAAAGAAGGTCATATTTGGCATGTGTGTGGGTCCTAGGATGGGAATCAAGACCCTCTAATCCGACCCATGGGCGACAATTTTTTCATTTTTGACGTGTGTGAAAGCCAAAACCTCGAACATTATAGATCATTTTTAAGAAGGTTTGTTTAGGTATTTGAAACATTCCATTTTTGATATTTTTCTAAGATATATCTTATTTTTCTACAAAATTTGATATATTATACTTATTTTTCTCAATTAGAATGATTCAGATAGGCTTTGATTGACGTGGAGAAATAGAAAATAGCTATGCCGACGGTATAACCGTCAGCACAGGTGTGAAGTGAAAAAAAAAGAAAAAAACGTTGTGCTGACGGCCAGACTGGTCCTATACCGACGGCCAGAACTGCACCGACGGTGGCAGTTGGCACCTCCGACCTGTACCGACGGCCAGTTTAACGTCGACGGCCATCTTTGTCGCCGCTCTCCGAAGGCTCCTGTGCTGACGACCTCGATATTTGACCATCGGCACATATGACGGCCCTCGGAATATCTGTGCTCTCCCTTAGTGATGTGCATACTATTTTTGGTCTCTCGTTGTGGCCGCGCAGAAGCCGTACATTTAGCAGCGGCCATGACGGACCACCGAGAGAGGGAGCGCCAACAAGTGGGCACAGGGTAGTGTCTCCGGCGAGGGCGTTCCATCCCCCGCGGATGCCGCCGGCGATTTCTGTACCGGTGCAAGGGACGACGCTCGATACACTGAAATTTACATGTTCATGTTGTTGAAATAGGGCTGGCCCTGCAACCACTCTTGATTGGTTGATTGATTGATGTCAAAATCACTCGAATCAGACTACCCACAATGGGAGTATCATAGGTAGTATCATGCATTCCATGCATGCAAAATGCTGATGTGGCAGTGCAATTAAGGATGCGAGAGAGTGTACTAGTATCATAGGTAGATACCGTATCATAGCACATACTACTAGAAAAAATAATGTCAAATAAATCTTGTACACATATTTGCATTGAGATTCTACAAAACAATTAATATATGGAGACTATGATACTAGTATATGATACCATGCATTATGGAGATAGTAACATGTAGTAGTATCATACGCATGATACTTCTATATGATACTATGCATTGTGACTAGTCTCAAGCTTTGATGGCTGGGGAAGCGTGCCTCTTGTCGCATCCTTTGGGTCTCGCACCGTTTAGGTCTTTTCAATTGCTATAGCAGTGAGCTGAAAGTTTATGCACTGTACACAGTATTGTAACAGATTTTGAGTTGGCCATCCACTCGCAAGTTCTAAATGGCAAGCATTCACTGGTAGATGCTTGCATTCTAGTGAGGCAGGTCACCACTATTTTGGCACCACTAGCTGCCGGCCAGCCCTTTTCTTTTAGAAATATAGGGGTGTTGCTAGTAATTTGATATGACCATGGACCAAAGAGCTTGAATACATGGACGTCGTTAAGAACACGCACCAGTCCAAACCCCTCATACAATCAAGATAGAGAGAGGTAATCGTGTGTTAAGTATTAGGTTGATATGAAATTTGCGAGAGAGTTTAATTATCGAACCGTTACAAAAGCACTAACAAATTTAACCACATACAGACAAGCAAACACACCTAAAATATATGCAAATAGAACAGCTACTAGTGCTAAGAGTGAGAAAGAGAAGCACATATGTTGGGTCTGGAAAGGCCACCACCGTCCACATCAGCATTTCTGTTGTTAATGTCGGCCATGGTGTTAATGAGGTCGCCAAATCTGTAGAGCCTGCCAAAGAAGCAATAAATTAAACCGACAAGGACGAAGTAGGTAGGCAATGAAGTACTCGGACAGCAGCGAGCAGCCACACCGAGAAGTCCCTTTCTTTTAGAAATTATATGAGGGTGTTGCTTGTAATTAATTTGATACGAAGATAGAGTGATTGGCCAAATAGCTTTGAATACATGGCAGTCATTAAAAACGCACAACGGTCCAAACCCTACGCAAATTTGCAACTGTATAATATCATGGAAATCCTGAGAGAGATAATCATGTGTTAAACGTAGGTTATTGGCAAATTTTCGAGTGAGTTTAATTACCAAAATTACTGCGGTAAAAGTAGTAGCAAATTTAATCATATATTGCCTCCATCCCAAAGCTTAAGGCTTATATTATTTTTAGAAAGTTAAACTATGTCAATTTTGATAAAGTTTTTACCAAATATCATTAACATGCAAAATATAAAATTAATATCATTAGATAGATAATGAAATATATTTCAATATGGTATCTATAAAATATCATATTTATAGATAGATTTTTCTATAAGTTTGGTCAAACTTTACTAGCTTTGATTTTTCAAAATGAATATAACCCTTAAACTTTGAAATTGAGATAGTATATATGCACACAAGCAAACACACCTAGCATATCTACAAATAGAACAACTACTGGTGCTAAGAGTGAGAGAGAGGCACATACGTTGGACCTGAAAAGGCCACCACCGCAACATTTCTATTGTTGTAATGTCAACCATGGTGTTGATGAGGTCGCCGTGTACTCGCAGAGTCCGGCAAGGAAGCAGTAAACCAACAAAAACGGAGTAGACCAACGAAGAAAAACTCAAACAACAGCGAGGGGTCGTACCGAAAAGTCTTCTTCTAATAAAATACGGAGTATGGAGGTGTCGCTCGTAATTTGATATGACGATGGAGTGATGGACCAAACAGCTTTGAATACATGGCCGTCATTAAGAACGCGCAACTGTCCAAGCCCCCACACAATTTTGGAACTGTATAGTATCATGCAAATCCAGAGACGGGTAACCATGTGTTACGACTTACGAATGATCGATGGTGAGCACTGGAGATGATAGATCGAACTCGTGGCGGCGTGGCCTGGCGTGGCATAGAAGACGATGATGAAAACTAAGTTTCAGGTGCCTCGAAGCGAAAACAAACAGGTCAGGTTAATTTAGTTTCAGGGCCTGAAGCTGAAACTGTTTGAGTAGTACACGTCTTTTTTTTTCCCTTCAGTTCAATTAGTCCAACATGAAACTAGTCTGAGTACACTGTACACGTAGCGGCCCAAGGGCCAAGGCATGTATTATGTCACTGATGACTGATGGAGGCCTACGTCAGTGTAGTGACGATGGTGCAACAACTCTTCCTTGATTGCTACCCCATGCATATGACTAGTTCCTCCACACGACTTCCTTGGTGCTCCCGCAAGTCGCCCCACTAGAAGAACACTTGGGCGCTTGCCAGAACTAGTAGGTGCAGACATTATGGAATATCTCGAGGTAATGGCCGTAGGCCTCTAGTGGCGTGGTGCTGGCTGGGTAGGACGAGCAGCAGGTGGACGATGTAGAGGAGGACGCTGACACTGCTGAATAGGTGGCCGACCGCGGGGCATGCAAAAGCTTTGAGAAGGAGAAGTGTTCGTCAGTTAGGGGTGCAAGGCCATCTTCGAGGGGCCACCGTATTTCGGATAGTTAAAAGCATCTCTAGTCGAGTTCTTCAGAACGTTTTGCAAATCGCGTCAGATCCAGCGTTTGGGGATGTAGTTGCTTCGTTCCTTGTTTGGGTAGCATCGCTACCAATTGCGCGTCCTATTTAAAGGCCCCAAATCAATAAAGATGCACGAAAATAAAAAAATTCATTCAAATTTGATTATATTTTACAAGTTTGAATGAAAAAGACAAGATTATCTAACCGTATCCTACTGGCCGCCCACGCTGCGTTCGATGGCCCCGCCACGTCGTCACCTCCCCTCCGCCGTTGCTCGTGCGCCGCGCGTCGCCTCTCCCTACGGAGCGTGACGAGAAGACGCCGGTGATTGTTCGCCGCGTCGTCGCCTACCCTCCACAGGTGCTCCTGCACGAACCCGCGTGCCGTTGCCCTCCTCGCGGGCACATGGGTCATCCTGCAGCTTCTTCTACTGGAGGGAGAGTTCGAACGACTCGAGTAGCGCTCGCTGCTACGCCGCCGCCTCCTCTGGGTCTGGCCTGTCGTCATCGCACCAGTCGAAGTCGTCATCGTCGTCCTCCTCCTCCTCCACTTGCGCCACCGTCACCAACATCTCCGCCTGCCAGGCCGTCGCTTCCGCTGCCGGCGCCCCCTCCCGCGGCTGCTGCTCCAGCTCCTCCGACCGTTGCCGTTGATGGAACTCCCGCATTCGCAGCCGCTCGCCCATCTCGTCAATGCGCCGCTGCTTGTGCAGCTCGTCTGAACGCCGCCGCAGCTCCATATTGTCCGCACGGTGGCGGCGCTTAAGCTGCTCTGCACGCCGCCGCTCGCCCATCTCCTCCGTCCGGCGGAGGCATGTATCTTCCGCGGTGGCAGCATGGAAATCCGCTATGGTGACCGCTAGTTCCGCCTCCTCCCACAATTCGTTGTCCGCAGCCTCCGGGTCGACGTCGAACTTCGGTGGTGCTGGATATGGAGGTGGAGGTGGAGATGGTGGTGGAGGCAACTGGCCGCCGCCGGCGCGGCTCATCATTGCGTAGGTGCTGCGCAGGCGACGAGGCATGTGTTACCGCGGAGAAAGGGATGCTGGCGGCTGTGGTGGCGTCCATTGAGCGGATGAGGCCTTTTATAGGCTTCGGCGATGCGAGAAGAGGTGAGAAGAAAGTGCGGGAAGAGGCCAGCAGCCGTGGGAAGAAAGAGCGGGAACACGCGGTGGCGTGCGAATCGCGGCGACGCGTGGAGAAGGTGCAGAGACGCGTCGGGGAGGCGCGGCGCCGGCGGGACGTCTCGCCTAACCCTCTGTTGCCATTAAGGCAAAGTTGTGATGCTTCGTTCGTGTATGAATGACGCATCAGGCCCGCCACTCCCGGTTTCGCTTATTGCTCTGCCCGGCGCGCCCGGAGCGTCCACTCTGGAGCAGGGACAGACTCGGGGCGCCGGACATCGTATTAGGTCACGCCGGGCGGAAGGGGCATTTGGGGCACGCGACTGAGGACGAAAAAATGTCCAATGCGCCCCAAAAACCTTTGTGGGACGCTTTCGAGAATGGGACAGGAGATGTTCTAGAATGTTTGTTTGAGTCGGTTTTCACTGGCCCATTGATAGGAAAGAGTCTCTGGTTTGTTTGCTCTTGCCAGCGGTCCCAACAGCCTTAAACAGCCAAAAAAAAGTGTTAACTGAAAATAAATAAAAATAATTTACATATTTCTTCGGGCTCTGCCAATGCCGCCTCTGCCTAACTCGCTCACCTCGTGGTTGTTACGTCTGGGGCGGAACCACCTGCCACCTCCTTCTTCATGGCCGAGGGATTCGAGCGCTCTAGGGTTTGGGAAGCTTCCCCATTAATATGGAGTTAAGGTCCACATGAGGCTAGACCGCGTGGATCCGCCGTCGCCTTGCCTCCCTCGGACACTCACACGCGGGCCCAGGAAAATCTAGCGATGTACACGTGTGAATGCGCGTTGTTCACGGCAACCGCAAATCCAACCAAAATTTAGGCTGGAACTGCAGGCCAGATGGACACAAATGACTACACAGTCCGTTTGCGGCTCCTCCTTGGACATCATCTTTAGGCTACTAATGAGTGCAAAAAGCGATATGTTTTACTACACATAAATTCCTAAGTAGTTGGAAGTTTTTTCTAATTTTACCGCGCGCTAGGGCCTACTTTGCTTGTTTCACCATGATCCCACCTTTAAGGAGGAGGACTGAAAATCAATAAAAGAGATTGTACATGAAAATTATGATTGAAGGCATTAAAGCATATTCCTTGTATTTTCCATGCACCCCACGGAAACAGAAAACTTAACAACCCGTGGTACTGCCAAATCCCGACCAGACGATGCAACTGTACCACATGGTGACAGCTTCCCCTCGTCAAATATGTCAGCCTTGTGAAGACGGATCTCGAATCAGAGACACAAATAGACCAGAAAACCACGAAACCTCGCCTCTCGAAGGGATCTGTAGGAGGAACTAGCCAAAGGGGATCCACCACATAATTGTTCTTCATCATCATCCACAACACCATCGCAACCATCATCGTCGTCATCATCATCCATCTTGTTGTAATAACAAATCTTAGATTGGTTTGCACTCGTATTTGTTTGATCCATCATACTTCATTTATATTTATGGTGGTGTTATTTGCTGGCCCCACGTGAGTGAGTAGTTCCATTTATTCTTGGGTATATGGAGGACCCCTAGCACTTCTATTATTTGAATTAAAGATTTATGTTGTTTAATTTTGAAATTGGTGGTTGTTTTCAATGATGTTGTATGTTGTAAACCATGCAATATTTTCCATTAGAGACGTTGAAGGTAATCATCATTGAGCGTGATTGCAGGTACGTGGGAGTAAAGTGACAGATCCGCCGTCTCTTTCAACCATATCTCAACGAGGGGTAAGAGGTACAAGTGTATATGGCCATATCCATGGGGAGACCCTTAATTAATATACTTTCAAGACATGTGAGGGGAAGGTAGTGGTCATGAGGTATGTGTATAAGTGCTTATGGGAGCACATTTATCTGGGCCTCTCCTCACTTCACACATGCATACAAAACATATTAAATCCTAATCAACTTAGTAGCATGCTAGAGGTAAATCTGCAAGTCCCCAAGAAAACTTTACACCCATTGAGTTTCAAGTATTTCATAACATTAAGTATTTACTGTTACAGTGTTACCATTCAACTATTCGCTTTTACATTGATTAAAACTAAGAATAGCTCTTAAGTAAAGTTTAGTGAAGATAGCGAAAATCAATAAAACCATTACCAATCAGCTCTATCGTGAATTCGATACAATTACTTTTAAGATCTAGCTACACACAATGTGATCTTGTGGACATCAAGCTATTTTCTTGTGCCGTTGCTCGGGAGCTTAATGCTTTTGTTTTTTCTAAGTTATTTTACTTTACTACTTGCATTGAGTTGTTTGCAGATTCCAGAAAAACACCATGGATTTCCTTAACTATGTGCCATCATTTGAACATGTCATTAAGTTGTGCGCGGTTCAAGCACCTAGAGGACCACACCATGATTTCTTCGTTAAGGTATCTATATAGAAAAAACCCAAAAGTTATGAAATCAATCCTTAATTATCTGCTTGATTTGTTCCGCACTCACTATTAGGAAAATAGCTATAGGTGATTTGGTCACCCATGGCGCACTGAAATGGTGGCAATCACACTACTGAAGAACCGTACTCACATATTGCGTATTTTGAAGAAGTCTGTTCAAATTTTAGAATGAATGCTTTCACTGATAAGGATGTTAGACTGAGACTTTTTAGTAAAACTTTTGAAAAAGACATATGCGTTTGGTATAAAAGATATCCCACAGACATAACTGAGATTTTGGGATAATCTATTTGTTGTATTCGAAACTCACTATTATCCTCAAAATAAAAACTATGGAGCAAGACACATGATCACTAGTTTTAAGTACCACACAGATGAGGACATGATAAAATGTTACCTTAGGTTCACAGAAATTCTTAAATGTTTTCCTCACCATGAACTACCACCCATGTTAGTTTTCCAAACTTTATATGGAGGACTTAGCAGTTGATACGGAGATCAATTAGATTCAACTTGTTATGTATCCTTTATGTGACTTGGAGGTACTACCGCAATGTCCATGATTGTGAAATTGGGTTCTAGGGAAGAAGGGCCCATGGTGGATTCGTCGGAGTACAATAACATAACACATGGGACACAATTTACCTAGCTTCAGGCCCCCGGAGGAAAAACCCTACGTGATGCGTGTGTGCTTTGATTGAGGAGGATTAGAGTTTTGAATCTTGTCGTGATGGCTCTTCTATGGTCTAGGTTACGTAGTGTGTATCTTGTCCTCCCTGTCGATCCCTCCTGGTCCTTATATAGTAGGACAAGTCTCAAGTCTCCGGGCCAGTTACATGTTCAACTATCCTCGTATGGGCTTGTACTTGTGTTGCACAACAGGTCTAGGCTTCGTTTGCTTATTGCGCCATTGGCTTCATGGGCCTCCGGTTGGACCGCACCCAGTATGGTAATGGTGGGTACCCGACAAGGTATGCACACATAATTAATAATTTACCAATTGATGATGCTTGGCACATTTTCGATGAAATCTATCATACCAGTACATCTTGGTTGCTAGAAATAAAAAGTGTTGGGACACTATATATTGATGTGAATGTATTGAAGACTTCTTAGAAACTGGAAGGATAGATGACTTACTTGGAAATCTCCAACTTGACTTGATACTCTTTAAGAAATCATACAAAAAATTATGAGTATCTACAAATACCAGCAAATGAGAAGGAAGAACTTGAGCAGATTTCTACCTCAATAGTTCCTATTCAAGAAGAAGCAATATAAGTTGCATCTCAAACTGAGTCTAAAGGCAATTCAAATTAGAAGACTCATTACAACACAAGGTATGATGACCAATTAATATGGACATACTTGAAATATCATTGAGCCCGAATCACCATGTGATGATATGATCATATTAAATAACGGGATTTCAAAGATTATTGAACATAGAAGCCAAGGTATATGTGGAGTTAAACCTAGGATGGCATGTCTTCTTGGAGGAATGTGATGAAAGTTTGCCTATTAGCATCATCTCTATTCCATTTTAAGGAAATATCTCACAACTTGGATTTCTCCGAAATGGAACCCACAAATACAGTAGTTTTACTCTCTTATAGGGTTGTTAGAATGCACATGGGTATAACTAAGAATGCTCATATATTTCCTGGTCCGCACATGCTCTCTATTGATCTTGTTATGGATATACCTCATGATCATTTTTATCCTATCATTTTTTATAGACCTTTTATAATAACTTCAAATATAAAATTAATCATAAAAGAGAGTTGATATCACTTAAGTTTTGTGAAGTTGAAATCCAGTTTAACTTCTCTAGATTTAAGAATCAACCTTATGAGAAGGCAACATGTACTAAGGAGAATACCGTACTACGTTGTCTGGCCACTAATCATTTGGGAACTTTCGAGGATGCTTTAGAGAGAGGCCTCACCAATGATGAATGTAATGATCGAGATAAATTATATTTGATACTCACCTCAATATTACTCTCGCATGAGGTAATTTTATACATCTTCCTTGAGGAATTATAAAGAGAAGAGGATGATAAAACTACTTCATTGGAACTGAAGCCTTTGTAAAATGAATTGAAATATGCATTCCTTAAGGAGGCAAATAATTATCATGTTATTAGCAGTTCTAATATTTCAGGCACAAAAGAAAAGCTATTAACCATCTTCAAGGAGAACCGGAAAGTATTTGGGTATGCAATTGATGATTTCAAAGGAGTTAGTCCCTCTATTTCTATGCATATAATTCCTTTCTTGGAAGATGTGGAGCCTATAGTTGATACTCGGAAACATGATTACCCTTGAATGAAGGATGTGGTAAAAAAAAGTTAGTTCGCTTACTTGACGCATGTATCATCTATCATAATTCTGATAGTAAGTGGGTTAACCCTATTCATTGCATCCCGAAGCATGGAGGAGGAACTGTTATCCAAAATGACATTTGATGAAGTGTTGCCTACTAGAACTATTATGGAATATTAAATGTGTGTTTATTTTAGAAAATTAAACTATGAAACTATAAAATACCATCAAACTCCCTTCATGGAACAAATATTAGATAGATTGGCATCATACTCTTATTACTGTTTCTTAGATGTATATTCAGGTTGGAAAGACCAAGAGAAAACTAATTTAACTTGTGCTTATGGTATGTATGCTGATAGAAGAATGTCGTTTGATTTATGCAATGCACCATCTACTTTTCAAAGATGCATGGTAATTTTTTTTTACGATTTTGCAGAAAAGATTGTGGAAGTCCTTTTTAACAATTTTGTTTCCTATGGAACTTCCTTTGATCACTATATATATATAACCTCAACAAAGTCTTGCAGCCATGTAAGGAGACTAACTTGATGCTAAAATGGGAGCTTTGCCACTTTATGATAAGAGAGAAAATAATATTTGGTCAAAGAGTTTCTGAAAAAGGTATAAGTTTGGATGAATCAAAGGTTGAAATAATGACCACAAGATGTAAAAGGTTTGAAAAAAAATCTAGGACATGCAAGTTTCTATAGATATTTTGTAAATACTTTGCTAAGATAATTGCACCTCTAATTGATCTTCTAGAGAAAGATTTACCTTTTTTTTTTCTTTGATAACAATTGTATATTAGCTTTCCAGCAAATAAAAAGGTCCCTCACCACTACTCCTATTAGCCAACCGCCAAATCTGGAGAAACACTTTGAAATAATTTGTGATGCTAGTGATTTTTCTACAGGAGCTATCGCCTATTGGCTATTACTAATGAACAAAGAAACTTTGGTATTACTGAAAAATAATCTCTAGCAATCATTTTTTGTTGGTGATAAGTTTAGATCATATATAATAAACTCTCATGATAAGTTAGATCATAGAGAGGGTGGAGGAGTCTGCTGGAGAAGACAAGACTCAGGTGGAGGAAGACAAGGAAGCAACCGGCCTTGGGGCTGCCGGGAAACTGACGGGCGCGAGTGTGGTCGCCCGTCAGGAGCCATGAAAATCCTATGCTGGAACTGTCGGGGTTTGGGCCGACTCGAGACAGTTCAAGAACTCATGAGGCTTATGAAGGTACACCAACCGAAAATTTTATTTCTTTCTGAAACTAGGCAGAATAAAAATGTGGTAGAGGGATTGAGGTGGAGACTTGGTCTAAAAAATGTGGTCACCTTCTGTGAAAAAGGGAAAGGAGGTGGCCTAGCTGTCTTCTGGGATGAGAGTGTGGATGTTAGGCTATTCAAAGTGGATCGTCGCCTCATTGATGTAATGATTCATGATGTTTCTGTTGGAATAAAATGGAGATGCACTTTTGTTTATGGGGAACCTCGCACGCATGAAAGACACAATATGTGGAATTTAATAAAAAGAATAAAACCTTTGCTCAATGGTCCTTGGCTCATGTTAGGGGATTTCAATGAGTGTATGTGGCAACAGGAACATTTCTCAACTTCCCGTAGAGGTGAAAAGCAAATGAGGGATTTTAGAGAAGCTCTTTCCTTTTGTGATTTGCATGATCTTGGATATAAAGGAAGACCCTGGACTTATGATAACAATCAAGATGGCAGCAAAAATGTTAAGGTCCGGCTTGATCGTGCTGTGGCAAGCCCGGATTGGTCCAACCTTTTCCCTAATAACCAGGTTGTGCATCTCACTTCTTCTCGCTCTGACCATTGTCCTATTTTATTGTTCTTGGACAATTATGGTGCTGTGACCAGAGATAAACCTATGCGCAGGTATGAAGTGTATTGGGAGCGTGAAACAAGTCTTGGTGACGAAATTGAGCAGGCTTGGGCTAGGTACAAAAAGCCCGCGGATCTGGGTGATGTTGCCAATAATTTGAGTGGAGTTATGGACTCGCTGCATGCTTGGAGTAGAAGAACTATAGGATGCATTCCAAAAGAGATTGAAAGAAAGAGAACTTTGTTGGAAAAGATAAGTATGAAATCTGATGACAAAAGCAGAAAGAAGATCAGGCAGATTAATATTGAGATTGATGAATTACTTGAAAAGGAAGAGATTCGCTGGAGACAAAGATCTCGTATAAACTGGTTGAGAGCTGGCGACAGGAATACACAGTATTTTCATAGGAAGGCCACATGGCGTGCGAAAAAAAACAAGATTGAGAAACTCCAGTCTGGTAATGGTACTGAGATTACTGAGATTGAGAAAATGCAGAATATGACTACTGAGTACTTCCAGGAATTGTATTCTGCGGATATTTCTGTTCAGCCGAATATAATTACTGATCTTTTTGAAGAGAAGATTGATGCCAATATGAATGAATCCTTATGTGCTGAATTTACTGATGAGGAGATAAGTTTTGCTCTTTTTCAAATTGGTCCAACTAAAGCACCTGGTCCTGACGGGTTTCCAGCTTGCTTCTATCAGAGGAATTGGAGTACTCTTAAAGAGGATATCATAGCTGCTGTCAAGAAATTCTTTAGAGACGGTGATATGCCTGAGGGTATCAATGATACGGCTATTGTTCTAATACCAAAGATTAAGAACCCCATCACTCTAAAGGATTATAGACCCATAAGCCTTTGTAATGTGCTATACAAAGTGGTTGTGAAATGTCTAGTAAACCGTATGAGGCCCCTTTTACATGACCTTATCTCTGAATCACAAAGTGCATTCATCCCTGGACGCATGATCACTGATAATGCTATCATTGCCTTTGAATGTATTCATGCTCTGCAAAAAGGTTCGAATAATGCTGGAAAATTTTGTGCTTACAAGCTTGATCTCATGAAAGCGTATGACAGAGTTGACTGGGATTTTCTGGAGAAAGCTTTAAAGAAAATTGGCTTTGCGGACAAGTGGATCCACTGGATTATGACTTGTGTCAGGACTGTACGATACTCAGTCAGATTTAATGGTAAGCTGTTGAAAAGATTTTCTCCTTCGAGAGGCCTCAGACAAGGAGACCCTTTATCGCCATATCTGTTTCTCTTTGTGGCGGAGGGTCTATCAAAGCTTCTAAAACATCAAATTGATCTTGGCAACATTCAGGAACTTTTTATTTGTCGAAGAAGCCCGGGTATATCCCACCTTCTTTTTGCGGATGATTGTCTCCTGTTTTTTCAAGCAAATAGGGATCAAGCTACTAAGATCAATAGTGTCCTTCGTAACTATGAGAAAGGGACAGGACAATTACTTAGCCCTGCTAAATGTTCTTTGATGCTTGGCCAGAACTGTTTGGTGGAGGACGGAGATCAGGTTGCAGCTATTTTAAATGTTCAAACAACTTCTTTTGAAGATAAATATCTGGGGCTGCCGGTGCCAGAGGGAAGAATGAAAGATGACAAGTTTCAACCTTCAAAAGAGAGGCTGGGAAGAAAGTGTTCTGATTGGTGTGAGAAATACACATCTGGAGCAGCGAAAGAAGTCTTGATTAAATCTGTAGCTCAATCTATATTTACTTATGCTATGAGTGTTTTCAAGTTCTCTGCTGGCCTATGTGATGACCTTTCTCAAATTATCAGGAATTTTTGGTGGGGAGATGACACTGATAGTAGGAAGACACATTGGATCGGTTGGGATAAGATGACGCAACCAAAGTCTCATGGTGGAATGGGGTTTAGAGATCTGAGGATTTTCAACCAAGCTCTTCTTGCAAAGCAGGCTTGGCGTCTTATTGACAACCCCGGTAGCCTCTGTGCTAGATTATTGAAAGCCAAATACTTTCCGTCAGGTAATCTTATTGATACAGCGTTTATCCAGAATTCCTCTCCATGTTGGCAAGGTATCATGCATGGCCTTGATTTATTAAAAAAGGGAGTTATTTGGAGGGTTGTCTCGGGAAACAAAATAAGGATTTGGCGTGATAATTGGGTGCCTAGAGGAAATTTGAAAATAATTGCGAATGCTTCTCGGTCTAGATATAGATGGGTGTCTGATCTAATTGACCCAACTACTAAGACGTGGAAAGAGGATATTGTCAGAGAGATTTTCTATAAGCCTGATGCTGATGAGGTTCTTCAAATTAATATTCCTTCCCTGAATGGTGATGACTTCATTGCTTGGAATTATGAGAAGAATGGGGTATTCTCTGTGAGAAGTGCATATAGATTGGGCCTTGATCTAAAGTTAAATGAACATGCCCCTGGAATTAGCTCCAAACCGGCTGGTGAAAGAGCTATGTGGGACATTATATGGAAAGCTAGAGTCCCTCCTAAGGTGAGAGTGTTTGGTTGGAAACTTGTCAACAATGCGCTTGGTGTTTAGGACTTGAGATGCCAGAGACACATGGATTTTATTCCTACTTGTCAAATATGTGGTATGGAGGCTGAAACAATTTATCATGCGATGATTAAATGCTCAAAGGCAGTTGCATTAAGAAACAGGCTTAGGGACGATTGGGACCTTCCTGATGACCAATTCTTCAATAACACAGGGCCAGATTGGGCTATAATTAGCCTAAGTCAGGTCAATGAGCAAATGAGAGCTAAAATTCTGTTCTTGTGGTGGAGAACATGGCACTTGAGGAATAATATTATCTTTGGAGATGGTAAGTGTGGGATTGAACAATCTGCTATTTTTCTTCAGGCCTATCTTCAAACTATGCAGGATACAAGGGACATTGAGACTGTAATTGACCCGAAAGGAAAATTACCTCTGTTGGATCATAGCAAAGCTGAAGTTCTAAAGAATACCAAGATGACTGAATGTTGGACAAAACCTCCAGATGGCTGGGCTAAACTTAACTTTGATGCAGGTTTTAATGATGTCTCTAGCTCTGGTTCTTGGGGGGCTATTCTCCGAGATAGCTATGGAGGAGTAATTCTGTCGGCATGGGGACATATTCCTATGTGTAAAAATGCTGAAGCAGCTGAAGCTGTGGCTAGCCTTTCTGCTATTAAGGCAGTCATATCAAACTTTTCTGGTCCTTTACACATTGAAAACGACTATGCTACTCTGATTGCTGAAGTGAACACGGCGGGTACAAGCAAGTCTGCGATTGCTAGTTTCACTATGGAGATCAAAAACTTACTTCGGTTATTCCCTGCTGTAGTGGTTACTAAAATTCATAGATCTTGTAATGTAGTGGCTCATAATTTGGCTAAGCTAGGGCGTAGTGTTTTGACTGAGAATGTTATGCTGGGAAGTGTTCCATCCTGCGTGATGGAGAGTGTGTTGTGTGATTGTAATCAGTACATTGCAGCTTAATTTTTATAAACCCAAATTCAAAAAAAAAAAAAAAGATACCTTCATTCTTAGAAGGATGCAACGCCTCGATTGATGAGGTGGGTCTTATTACTCCAAGAGTACGACTTACAAATTTTTAACAAAAAAGGAGAAGATAATCCCGTCGCTGACCATCTTTCATTCATGGATGGAATAATGGATGATCCAATACCAAACGATGAATCTTTTCCAGGAGAGTATGTTCTTTCCATTGGGAATAAGGAACCCTTGTATGCAGATTTTGCTAATTTTCTTGGTAGTCAGTTTTACCTCAAAATTACGACCGCTTGAAAAGAAAGAAGTTCTTTAATGATTTGAAATATAAATTTTGGGATGATCCTTATTTATACCACCACTGTGTTGATGGAATCATTAGGAAATATGTACCTGATCACGAGATTGAATCTATCCTACTGGCTTGTAATAATATTCCGTATGGAGGGCATCATGCTGGTGATCAAACACCATATAAAATTTAGCAATCAAGATTTTATTGGCCAACTTTATTTAAAGACTCTAATAATTTGGTTAAAACATTGTGATCCATGTCAATGAATGGGTAACATTGGTAAGAGACAAGAAATGCATATGAAATACAATTTGGTTATTGAACCGTCTGATGTTTGGGGAATGGATTGTATGGGGCCATTCGTACCATGTGGAAATACTCATAAATTTGTAGTTGTTGATTATGTTACTAAATGGGTAGAAGCCCCAACAACTTCTCATGTAGATGAAGCTACGTCGATCAGGATGATCAATGACATCATTTTCCCCAGGTTTCGGGTTCCTAGATTCCTTATAACCGATGGCAAATCTCACTGTTTGGAAGGAATTTTTAGGAAAATTCTACACAAGTACGGAGTCACGCACCGAGCCTCCTTACCATATCATCCACAAACAAGTGGACAAGTGGAGTTTCTAACAGGGAGATAAGGGAATTTTGGAGAAGTCAATTGCCGAACCAAGCAAGGATTGGTCAACTAAGTTAAACTATGTTGTATGGGCATATCGAATCGCCTTCAAAAATCCTATAGGGATGACACCATACAAAATGGTCTATGGTAATATTTGTCATTTGCCCATAGAACTAGAACACAAAGCTTACTAGTCTATAAAGTATTTGAACTATGACTATAAAACTCCAACGGGAAAACACCTACTGGATATTCATGCTTTAGGGTAACTTAGAAATAAAGATTATGAAAACCCTGGACTTTTCAAATAGAAAGTTAACGTGTGGCATGATAGAAGGATTAAGAAATGGGAATTCAAAGAAGGGAATAAAGTTTTGTTGTACAACTCCCGTTTAATGTTGTTTTCAGGGAACCTTTAGTCAAAATTGGAAGGATCATTCAAAGTTCAAAGAAGCTTATAACTCAGGAGTTGTAAAAGGTATTCCTTGGATTGTCAATGGACAACGTTTAAAACACTACCTGGCTAAAGAACAAAAGTCCATTGAGGAAATCCTCATCACCTCACCCCAGGAAGAAATAAGGTAAAGATATGGTGTTCACTAGAGCATCTAAAATACTTTTCTTCATTTTCAACTCCACCTATATGTTTCATTTCAGCTTCATTTTCTTCCTCCTTGTTTTATTACGATAAAATTGGCAGGTTTCTCGACTGGTGGTTTGGGCGGAACGTACGGCTACACACATGTACCATGGGTCGTTAAAACCTACTGCCTCTTCATCTGATTTCTCGAATTATTTTTACGAGTTTTGGTACGGGTGCATGGTACGGTGACCATGACCATACCACAACTTGCTAAACCTAATGCCTCTTCATTTGTTTCTCGAGTCATTTTTACGAGTTTCAGTACGGGTGTATGGTATGGTGGCCTTGACCGTACCATAGCCCATCAAACCTAGTGCTTCTCTATCTGTTTTATTGAGTTATTGTTATTTGTTTTGGTATGGGTGCATGGTATGGTGACCATGTCCGTACCACATCTCGTTAAACCTATCGACAAGTTTCGATTAAAATTTAGGCCGATTAAGTCGGTAACTACTATAGTACGGGGGCGTGGTATGGACGCACCCTTCCGTACAAATGGTGTTACCGATGCATATCGCCTCTTTTAAACCCGTTTTCTTTGCCATTTTCCTAATTTGGTTTTCCTCCAATCTAAACTCATGGGACCAGGGGTTGGCGATATAACCTAGCCTCTCCAAAGGCCTCTTTTTGTTTCTCCATCAAATCCAATCACAATGTTGCAACCCTTCCACATCAAGAAGGTTTGGTTGAAGAAGAATGACGAGTCAACAGAAGACATCAAGACCATGAAGATCAATGAAGAGGAACCATCAAGCCAAATCAAGGTGAACTCATTGCCTAATTGGGAAGACTTGCTGCCGCAAAGCCTCGAGATGTTGAGGCACATCAGTATTGAAGAAAAGAAGGGGCACTCACAAAATCCATACATGTATAATCTTTAAAGATCTTCCTCGAAACATTCTTCGGGACCACCTCAAATTTGGGGTGTGCTACTGGATAAGGTTAAGGAGAAGAACAACAAACTTGAGGAAACCTCTAAAGCTTGGGTTAATACTATTGGAGAAGGGGTTGATGCCTACTCGATGATGAGCAAAGATCTTGAAAATAACATCAATGAAATCAATGGTAGGATGAACACCCTCACTAAAGTTGTTATTGAGATGGCAGTAGAAAAGAAAGAAATATTGCATATTTTGCAGAAGCAGCATGCCAAAATCATAGAAATATCTTCTCATTTTGCCTGTATTTCTCATGCTTGCAGTTTGGAGGTAAGTTATATGTTGAGAATGGAAGCCTGCCTAAGGAAAACTAGGCACAAGTAAGGAATTGTATGATCATCACTCGTTTCGTTTCAATCTAGAATGATTTCTAAGTCTTTGTAATCCATCCAACATATTTATCTTTATAACAAAATTTATTTTGGTGTAAGTATGTTACATTAGGGATTTACATCATGACCATCTCTTTGAAGAGGGAACGATGTTTATCCTTTGAACCGTGAGAAAATATTGTAAATGAAGAATTCAGCTTGTGATCATTTGATTGGATTTATGAATTAAGTTGAGTACTACTTCATTCATATGCACATAATGGTTTTAGGATCTTCCACACCCATGAATCTGTTTGAACATGTGTAGGGTGATTAATTCCATGAGATAAACCACGAGGTTGATTATCAAACAAGAGAATGAAAAAGAAGTGAAATAAAGACAATTGCCATGGGAAGACCCTCAACTACTAGAACATCGGCAACATGCGAGGGGAAAGATAGTGGTTATGAGTGGTGTGGGGTAGTGCTTCTGTGGGAACATTCATTCGGGCCTCTCCTCACTTCACATATGCAGCAAAAACATATTAAATCCTTGTCAACTTAATAACATGCTAGTGGTAAATCCGCAACTCCCTGAGAACACTTCACCCCATTGAGTTTCAAGTACTTCATATCACTAGCACTGTCTCGTTTCCCTTTACAAATTTATTTACTATTATGTTGCTACCTTACAATAACTCTCATTTACCTTTTTTAGAATTAAGAATAGCTCTTGAGTACACTTTAGACAAGATAGCGAAAAAATTAAACCAGTACCAATCAGCTCCACCATGGATTTGATACTCTTACATTTGAAAGCTAGCTACACGCGATCTGTGATCTTGTAGACATCAACCACACGTTCAGTGCAGGACACGATATGTTCATTTGCGGTGGCCCGTTGGAGATGGTCTAAGGACACCTCCAGCGGCCCGACGCATTTTAGATCCAAAATCTGTCTGTTTTGGTTCGTTTGAGTCAGGCCGAGACACAAAATCATTAGCGCCGCGCCTCCTTTCAATTTGGGCCATGACCTGCCCCAGTGGCTTGGGGCAATTTTTCATTCATTTTCATTGATAGGGAAGATATTTTTTACATAGATAATAAATGGATAAAGTTTTACTAGTCTTTGATGTCGTCTTCTGTGAGGTCCACAATCACCGGCATCAGCCACAATAAGTTGAGTGTCGGTTCCTAAATCCTAACACATGTTGGATCCACCATTGTAGACATCCTCCATTGAGTTTGCCTGAGCACATCCGAGATAATCAAACCACCAGGAGCAGGAAGTAGGCCTATTACTGGAGCCCGAACCTGTCTAGACCCTCGGCCAAGAGCTACCATTAAGTCCGTTGAACGCATGCCCCGTAAAACAAAAACTTACTAAGGAAAAATACTAAGACAATGACATTCTAGGTAAGTTTAATGACATCTCCAGCTGCCCGACCCATTTAGGACACCAAATGTGTCCTTTTGACCCATTTGGGTCGGGTTGCAAACATAAACTTAGTTGTAACTTCCCCATTGTACGTTTAAGGCGGGGGAAACCCAACGGATTGACGCATTTCCTTTTTCCCAACGTCATGGACACCACAATAGTTAATTCCCGCTCGACCCGTTGATTAACCGCCCCGTCGGGTCCCTGCGAGCGCCCATTGTTTCCTACGTGGTCGCTCGATTCTCGCTTCCCCGCGCGTAACCTGTCGTTTTTTTCCTGCGCCCCATGTCGTTTCCAGTCCTGCCCTGGGCACGCCTATAAGAGGGCTCTGGCCACCGGGGTGGGCGGGAAAAACCTAGTAGACTACAACAATACCCATGAAAGAGCATGATGCGTGCAGTTAACACACGTCCGTTGGGAACCCCAAGAGGAAGGTGTGATGCAAACAGTAGCAAGTTTTCCCTCAGAAAGAAACCAAGGTTTATCGAACCAGGAGGAGCCAAGAAGCACGTTGAAGGTTGATGGTGGCGGAATGTAGTGCGGTGCAACACCAGGGATTCTGGCGCCAACGTGGAACCTGCACAACACAACCAAAGTACTTTGCCCCAACGTAACAGTGAGGTTGTCAATCTCACCGGCTTGCTGTGAACAAAGGATTAACCGTATTGTGTGGAAGATGATTGTTTGCGAAGAACAGTAAAGAACAAGTATTGCAGTAGATTGTATTTCAGATGTAAAGAATAGGACCGGGGTCCACAGTTCACTAGCGGTGTCTCTCCCATAAGATAAATAGCATGTTGGGTGAACAAATTACAGTTGGGCAATTGACAAATAAAGAAGGCATAACAATGCACATACATATATCATGATGAGTACTATGAGATTTAATCAGGGCATTACGACAAAGTACATAGACCGCCATCCAGCATGCATCTATGCCTAAAAAGTCCACTTTCAGGTTATCATCCGAACCCCTTCCGGTATTAAGTTGCAAGCAACAGACAATTGCATTAAGTATGGTGCATCTATATGGCCAAGCATCGATGTTTTATCCCTAGTGGCAACACCACATCCACAACCTTAGAACTTTCTGTCACTGTCCCAGATTTAATGGATGCATGAACCCACTATCGAGCATAAATACTCCCTCTTGGAGTCACAAGTATCAACTTGGCCAGAGCCTCTACTAGCAACGGAGAGCATGCAAGAACATAAACAACATATATGATAGATTGATAATCAACTTGACATAGTATTCAATATCCATCGGATCCCAACAAACACAACATGTAGGATTACAAAGAAACGATCTTGATCATGATAGGCAGCTCACAAGATCGAGCATGATAGCACAATTAGGAGAAGACGACCATCTAGCTACTGCTATGGACCCATGGTCCAGGGGTGAACTACTCACACATCAATCCGGAGGCGATCATGGTGATGAAGAGACCTCCGGGAGATGATTCCCCTCTCCGGCAGGGTGCCGGAGGCGATCTCCTGAATCCCCCGAGATGGGATTGGTGGCGGCTGCGTCTCTGGAAGGTTTTCCGTATCGTGGCTCTCGGTACTGGGGGTTTCACGACGAAGGCTTTAAGTAGGCGGAAGGGTAGCTCAGGGGGCGTCACGAGGGCCCCACACAACAGGGCCATGCGGGCCCCTTGCTGGCCACGCCGCCCTATTGTGGTGGCGCCTCGTGGCCCCACTTCTTATCCTCTTCGGTCTTCTGGAAGCTTCGTGGAAAAATAGGCCCCTGGGCGTTGATTTCGTCCAATTCCGAGAATATTTCCTTACTAGGATTTCTGAAACCAAAAACAGCAGAAAACAGCAACTGGCTCTTCGGCATCTCGTCAATAGGTTAGTGCCGGAAAATGCGTAATAACGACATATAATGTATATAAAACATGTGAGTATCATCATAAAAGTAGCATGGAACATAGGAAATTATAGATACGTTTGGGACGTATCAAGCATCCCCAAGCTTAGTTCCTACTCGCCCTCGAGTAGGTAAACGATAACAAAGATAATTTCTGAAGTGACATGCTATCATAATCTTGATCATACTATTGTAAAGCACATGAGATGAATGCAGCGATTCGAAGCAATGATGAAGATAATGAGTAAACAAATAAATCATATAGCAAAGACTTTTCATGAATAGTACTTTCAAGACAAGCATCAATAAGTCTTGCATAAGAGTTAACTCATAAAGCAATAAATTCTAAGTAAAGGCATTGAAGCAACACAAAGGAAGATATAAGTTTCAGCGGTTGCTTTCAACTTCAACATATATATCTCATGGATAATTGTCAACACAAAGTAATATAACAAGTGCAATAGGTAAACATGTAAAAATCAATGCACACAGTTTATACAAGTGTTTGCTTCTAAGATAGAAAGAATAGGTAAACTGACTCAACAATAAAGTAAAAGATAGGCCCTTCGCAGAGGGAAGCATGGATTACTATTTTTGTGCTAGAGCTTTTATTTTGAAAACAAGAAACAATTTTGTCAACGTTAGTAATAAAGCATATGAGTTATGTATAAGACATCTTATAAGTTGCAAGCCTCATGCATAGTATACTAATAGTGCTCGCACCTTGTCCTAATTAGCTTGGGTTAACACGGATTATCATTGCATAACATATGTTTCAACCAAGTGTCACAAAGGGGTACCTCTATGCCGCCTGTACAAGGGTCTAAGGAGAAGGTTCGCATTGGATTTCTCACTTTTGATCATTCTCAACTTAGACACCCATACCGGGACAACATAGACAACAGATAATGGACTCCTCTTTTAATGCTTAAGCATTCAACAACAGTTAATATTCTCATAAGAGATTGAGGTTTTATGTCCACACTGAAACTTCCACCATGAATCATGGCTTTAGTTAGCGGCCCAATGTTCTTCTCTAACAATATGCATACTCAAACCATTTGATTGTGAAAACCGCCCTTACTTCAGACAAGACGAACATGCATAGCAACTCACATGATATTCAACAAAGGTAAAAGAGTTGATGGCGTCCCCAGAAACATGGTTACCGCTCAACAAGCAACTTACTAAGAAATAAGACACATAAGTACATATTCTTCACCACAATAGTTTTTAAGGCTATTTTGTCCCATGAGCTATATATTGCAAAGGTAAAGAATATAAATTTTAAAGGTAGCACTCAAGTAATGTACTTTGGAATGGCGGAGAAATACCATGTGGTAGGTAGGTATGGTGGACACAAATGGCATGGATTTTGGCTCAAGGATTTGGATGCACGAGAAGAATCCCTCTCAATACAAGGTTAGGCTAGCAAGGTTGTTTGAAGCAAACTCAAGTATAAAATGGTGCAGCAAGACTCACATATAAACATATTGTAAGCATTATAAGACTTTACATCGTCTCCTTGTTGTTCAAACACCTCAACCAGAAAATATCTAGACTTAGAGAGACCAATCATGCAAACCAAATTTTAACAAGCTCTATGTAGTTATTCATTAATAGGTGCAAGGTACATGATGCAAGAGCTTAAACATGATCTATATGAGCACAACAATTGCCAAGTATCACATTATTCAAGACATTAACCCATTACCACATGCGGCATTTTCCGTTTCCAACCATATATCAATGAATGAGGTAGTTCAACTTTCGCAATGAACATAAAAGATAAAGCTAAGAACATATGTGTTCATACGAAATAGCGGAGCGTAATATCTCCAATATAAAGGATTGTGGGGTCCAATTTTATTCAAACAAAACAAAAACAAAAACAAACAGACGCTCCAAGTAAAGCACATAAGATGTGACTGAATAAAAATATAGTTTCACTAGAGGAACCTGATAATGTTGTCGATGAAGAAGGGGATGCCTTGGGCATCCCCAAGCTTAGACACTTGAGTCTTCTTGAAATATGCAGGGATGAACCACGGGGGCATCCCCAAGCTTAGACTTTTCACTCTTCTTGATCATATTGTATCATCCTCCTCTTTTGACCCTTGAAAACTTCCTCTACACCAAACTCGAAACAAACTCATTAGAGGGTCAGTGCATAATTCATATATTCAGAGGTGACATAATCATTCTTAATACTTCTGGACATTGCACAAAGCTACTGAAAGTTAATGGAACAAAGAAATCCATCAAACATAGCAAAACAGGCAATGCGAAATAAAAGGCAGAATCTGTCAAAACAGAACAGTCCGTAAAGATGAATTTTAAAATAGCACCAGACTTGCTCAGATGAAAATGCCCAAATTGAATGAAAGTTGCGCACATATCTGAGGATCACGCACGTAAATTGGCAGATTTTTATGAGTTACCTACAGAGCATTCTGCCCAGATTCGTGACAGCAAGAAATCTGTTTCTGCGCAGTAATCCAAATCTAGTATTGACTTTACTATCAAAAACTTTACTTGGCACAACAATGCAATAAAATAAAGATAAGGAGAGGTTGCTACAGTAGTAACAACTTCCAAGACTCAAATATAAAACAAAGTACTGTAGTAAAAACATGGGTTGTCTCCCATAAGCGCTTTTCTTTAACGCCTTTCAGCTAGGCGCAGAAAGTGTGAATCAAGTAACATCAAGAGACGAAGCATCAATAGCATAACTTGTTCTAATAATAGAATCATAAGGTAACTTCATTCTCTTTCTAGGGAAGTGTTCCATACCTTTCTTGAGAGGAAATTGATATTTAATATTACCTTCCTTCATATCAATAGTAGCACCAACGGTTCGAAGAAAAGGTCTTCCCAATATAATGGGACAAGATGCATTGCATTCAATATCCAAGACAACAAAATCAACGGGGACAAGGTTATTGTTAACCATAATACGAACATTATCAATCCTCCCCATAGATTTCTTTGTAGCATTATCAGCAAGATTAACATCCAAATAACAATTTTTCAATGGTGGCAAGTCAAGCATATCATAGACTTTCTTAGGCATAACAGAAATACTTGCACCAAGATCACATAAAGCATTACAATCAAAATCATTGACCCTCATCTTAATGATGGGCTCCCAACCATCTTCTAACTTCCTAGGAATAGAAGTTTCAAGTTTTAGTTTATCCTCTCTAGCTTTTATGAGAGCATTTGTAATATGTTTTGTAAAGGCCAAATTTATAGCACTAGCATTAGGACTTCTAGCAAGTTTTTGTAAGAACTTTATAACTTCAGAGATGTTACAATCATCAAAATCTAAACCATTATGAGCTATAGCAATGGGATCATTGTCCCCAATGTTGGAAAGAATTTCAGCAGTTTTATCACAAGCAGTTTTAGCAGTTTTAGCAATTTCAGGTAATTTTGCACGCTTTGCACTAGGAGTAGAAACATTGCCAACACCAATTATTTTACCATTGATAGTAGAAGGTGTAGCAACATGTGAATCATTAACATTACTAGTGGTGGTAATAGTCCAAACTTTAGCTACATTATTCTCTTTAGCTAGTTTTTCATTTTCTTCTCTATCCCACCTAGCACGCAATTCAGCCATTAATCTTATATTCTCATTAATTCTAACTTGGATGGCATTTGCTGTAGTAGCAATCTTATTATCAATGTCCTTATTAGGCATAACTTTCAATTTTAAAAGATCAACATCAGAGGCAAGTCTATCAACCTTAGAAGCAAGAATATCAATTTTATCAAACTTTTCCTCAACAGATTTGTTAAAAGCAGTTTGTGTACTAATAAATTCTTTAAGCATGGCTTCAAGACCAGGGGGTACACTCCTATTATTGTTGTAAGAATTCCCATAAGAATTACCATAACCATTACCATTAGCAGAAGGATATGGCCTATAGTTGTTACCAGAATTATTCCTATAAGCATTGTTGTTGAAATTATTACTTTTAATGAAGTTCACATCAACATTTTATTCTTGAGCAACCAATGAAGCTAAAGGAACATTATTTGGATCAACATTAGATCTACCATTCACAAGCATAGACATAATCACATCAATCTTATCACTCAAGGAGGAGGTTTCTTCGACATAATTTACCTTCTTACCTTGTGGAGCTCTTTCCGTGTGCCATTCAGAGTAATTTATCATCATATCATCAAGTAATGGACATAAAGGTACCTCCAGCAGCTGAATCCAATAGGTTCCGCGAAGAAAAATTCAATCCTGCATAGAAGGTTTGGATGATCATCCAAGTAGTCAGTCCATGGGTTGGGCAATTCTTTACCAAAGATTTCATTCTCTCCCATGCTTGAGCAACATGTTCATTATCTAATTGCTTGAAATTCATTATGCTACTTCTCAAAGATATAATTTTAGCGGGAGGATAATATCTACCAATAAAAGCATCCTTACATTTAGTCCATGAATCAATACTATTTCTAGGCAGAGATAGCAACCAATCTTTAGCTCTTCCTCTTAAGGAGAAAGGAAACAATTTTAATTTTATAATATCACCATCTACATCCTTATACTTTTGCATTTCACATAGTTCAACAAAATTATTAAGATGGGCAGCAGCATCATCAGAACTAATACCAGAAAATTGCTCTCTCATAACAAGATTCAGTAAAGCAGGTTTAATTTCAAAGAATTCTGCTGTAGTAGCAGGTGGAGCAATAGGTGTGCATAGGAAATTATTATTATTTGTGTTTGTGAAGTCACACAACTTAGTGTTTTCAGGAGTATTCATTTTAGCAACAGTAAATAAAGCAAACTAGATAAAGTAAATGCAAGTAACTAATTTTTTTGTGTTTTTGATATAGAGAACAAGACAGTAAATAAAGTAAAGCTAGCAACTAATTTTTTTTGTGTTTTGTTTTAATGCAGCAAACAAAATAGAAATAAAGTAAAGCAAGACAAAAACAAAGTAAAGAGATTGGAAGTGGAGACTCCCCTTGCAGCGTGTCTTGATCTCCCCGGCAACGGCGCCAGAAAAAGAGCTGTTGCCGTGGGAGTTGGAAATCCCTGGGGTGTAACTTTTCTTCAGATCCCCGGCAACGGCGCCAGAAAAAGAGCTTGATGCGTGCAGTTAACACACGTCCGTTGGGAACCCCAAGAGGAAGGTGTGATGCAGACAGTAGCAAGTTTTCCCTCAGAAAGAAACCAAGGTTTATCGAACCAGGAGGAGCCAAGAAGCACGTTGAAGGTTGATGGTGGCGGAATGTAGTGCGGCGCAACACCAGGGATTCCGGCGCCAACGTGGAACCTGCACAACACAACCAAAGTACTTTTCCCCAACGTAACAGTGAGGTTGTCAATCTCACCGGCTTGCTGTGAACAAAGGATTAACCGTATTGTGTGGAAGATGATTGTTTGCGAAGAACAGTAAAGAACAAGTATTGCAGTAGATTGTATTTCAGATGTAAAGAATAGGACCGGGGTCCACAGTTCACTAGCGGTGTCTCTCCCATAAGATAAATAGCATGTTGGGTGAACAAATTACAGTTGGGCAATTGACAAATAAAGAAGGCATAACAATGCACATACATATATCATGATGAGTACTATGAGATTTAATCAGGGCATTACGACAAAGTACATAGACCGCCATCCAGCATGCATCTATGCCTAAAAAGTCCACTTTCAGGTTATCATCCGAACCCCTTCCGGTATTAAGTTGCAAGCAACAGACAATTGCATTAAGTATGGTGCGTAATGTAATCAACACAAATATCCTTAGACAAAGCATCGATGTTTTATCCCTAGTGGCAACAGCACATCCACAACCTTAGAACTTTCTGTCACTGTCCCAGATTTAATGGAGGCATGAACCCACTATCGAGCATAAATACTCCCTCTTGGAGTCACAAGTATCAACTTGGCCAGAGCCTCTACTAGCAACGGAGAGCATGCAAGAACATAAACAACATATATGATAGATTGATAATCAACTTGACATAGTATTCAATATCCATCGGATCCCAACAAACACAACATGTAGGATTACAAAGAAACGATCTTGATCATGATAGGCAGCTCACAAGATCGAGCATGATAGCACAATTAGGAGAAGACGACCATCTAGCTACTGCTATGGACCCATGGTCCAGGGGTGAACTACTCACACATCAATCCGGAGGCGATCATGGCGATGAAGAGACCTCCGGGAGATGATTCCCCTCTCCGGCAAGGTGCCGGAGGCGATCTCCTGAATCCCCCGAGATGGGATTGGCGGCGGCTGCGTCTCTGGAAGGTTTTCCGTATCGTGGCTCTCGGTACTGGGGGTTTCGCGACGAAGGCTTTAAGTAGGCGGAAGGGTAGGTCAGGGGGCGTCACGAGGGCCCCACACAACAGGGCCGCGCGGGCGCCTTGCTGGCCGCGCCGCCCTATTGTGGCGGCGCCTCGTGGCCCCACTTCTTATCCTCTTCGGTCTTCTGGAAGCTTCGTGGAAAAATAGGCCCCTGGGCGTTGATTTCGTCCAATTCCGAGAATATTTCCTTACTAGGATTTCTGAAACCAAAAACAGCAGAAAACAGCAACTGGCTCTTCGGCATCTCGTCAATAGGTTAGTGCCGGAAAATGCGTAATAACGACATATAATGTATATAAAACATGTGAGTATCATCATAAAAGTGACATGGAACAAAAGAAATTATAGATACGTTTGGGACGTATCAGAGCATAACGCTATCTGGACCCGTATCTGCAGATGGCGGCCACCTGCTTCTCAGACAACGCTGACACTGCAACAATCAGCATGAGGTATAGGCGTTTGAGGTAGAGGAGACCACCGCGTATGCCGTCGACAATGCCCGCGAGGAAGGTGTACGACCTGCACGTTGAGGGGGTAAGGGAGATGGCGGAGGCCACAACGCGCGAGACCTTGGTCGTGATACATGCAGAAGAGACGAGAGAGGAGAAAGAAAAGGCACCGGCGGCGCTGGCAGAGGCCCAGGCATGGCTAGAGGGGTTAGGCAGCACTCGCTCAAGCGCATGGCTAGAGGCACTAGCAGAGGCCCAGACAGGGCTAGAGGGGCTTAGGCTGCGCTAGCTCAAGTGCATACGACAATGATGGATGCGACAAGCTCGACACCGGTGATGATGTCTCGTAGATTGCCGACGATCAGAGGGCTCTGCTTGCATCGTTCGAGACCGTCCAACGCGACTAGACTCTTGGCAGCTCATGGCTACCGAGCAGTATCCCCTAGTGGACAACCGAGCGATCGTCCAGGTCTTCTCGAGGGCGCCCCGCGAGACGATGGTGCACGCAAGGTGGTGCCAGCAGGCAAACATGGACCGGGAGATGGAGGAGGTGGCAGCGACCGATGGTGGAGGAGGAGGAGGCGAGGGAGAGGGACAAGTCTTGCCATGATGCCAACAAGGAGGTGGCCCGAAGGCGTAGACACGTCGGAAGGCGGATGACGTGCTGACCGTCGTGAGATCGAAAGGGTGGAGTTCATGTCCATGTCCAAGGCCGAGCATCGCCTAGACGAGAGGGAGCGCGAGATTTGGGTTCGCCTCGAGCCCCTGAAGGTGCCAGACCATCCGGTCATACCGGCAGCATGTAGGGTGCATGACTACGAGTAGCCCTGGCAATTATAGGGCACGCGACGACAATTAGATACTGTCATTTCCGTTTTGTGTTAACCATATGTAAAAAGGTAAAGTTTAAAATATCGAGCGCGTGGGTGCCCATCCTGCCGGTGCCACATTCCGGCCCAGAGCGGCTCCAAGAGATCCAGCGCAGGCGTGACATTCTCCCGTTGGATCTCCGCGACTCCGACTATGCCATCAAATCCCCCATGTGGGACAACTACCACCACCGGGGCACATTACTGAACAAGGGGCGGAAGGAGGGGTTCCTTGGTGACCGGGACTACTGCTTCGGTCCGCCGCCACAGACTTGTCTGCCGTTGCCACGTACACCGCCACCGCTGCCTCCTCCTCCCCCACCGACAACCTGTGCAGGGAGATGCGGGACGACTCCGACGACATCGTTAGCATCTTCCACGCCATCCGGATGGCACATGAGGAGGGCAGAGAAATCGAGCTTCCAAAAGAACTAACCGACGAGGAGGCGACGAGGCTAGTCATCCTCATATCGGAGCTGCCACAGACGTTGCCGCTGCCGCAGTACGTCGTCAACCGCATGCCACCATGCCTGTCAGAGGAACATGCCTTCAGTCTGGCATTGTAGGCCTCGGTGCCCCCTCCTCCACCGCCTTCGCCGCAGTACCTGTGGGCAGCACCGCCATTTGCTCCGCCACCTCCACCTTAGCACCTGCCGGCATGACGAGGCGTAGGCTAGGTTTTAGCAAGCCATGGCTTTTTTATATTTTTATGTTTGTTTCACACAATGCAAATTGTTTCATCAATAAAAAGTGGCAAAAACAAATGCGTGGGTCGCTGGGCATCCCAAACACAAACAAACGGTTAGCATATGTACTTTTCAGCCAATTTCGTGTCTATGACAAGAGGTAAACGAACCCGCACGGTCACTTTTCGTGTCCGTTTTGCATCAGGCCGGTCGAGATGTCTATGTCCGGCTGATGAAGATGTATAATACGTGCGGATTTACATCTTGACGCGTCCAGTCATTTGAGGCGATAAGGTTAGATGGACAAGGACAAATGAAAGAGCGGCTGGCTACCGAAGTAGCAACCTAGTACTCATTAAAATACACGCACGTCACGTAAGTTCAAAAGAAGCTAAAAACACGCACATCACGTGGCAAAACCATCAAGATTCGCTCTAGCACAGGCACACGTATCATCGTCAAGTACATACTAGTATATAAACATAGGCAGAGTGCACCTGTACGCAGCACCTGCATTATTGCTATGCACACAATGGACATGACGTCGCCTTTTTCATCCTTGCAGTCACCCCTCCTCGTCCTCGTCGTCAGCCTGTTCCTCTCTCTCTTCTCCTTCCTCCTCCTCTTTACCAAGAAGTCTCGTCCATTAAGCAGCAATGGCGGCAGGCGGCTTCCCCCGTCACCGTGGGGTCTTCCGATCCTCGGCCACCTCCCACTTCTTGGATCCCTACCGCATAGGAAGCTGCGGTCTCTGGCGCAGGCGCACGGTCCAGTCATGCTCATTCGCCTCGGCGGCGTGCCCGCCGTGGTGGTTACCTCGGCGGCCGCAGCGCAGGAGGTCTTGAAGACCCGCGACCTTGCCTTCGCGAGCCGCGCCCCGGTGCGCATGGCGGAGCTCCTCTTCTACGGCCGCGACATGGCCTTCGCCCCCTACGGGGAGTACTGGCGCCAGGCGCGCCGCGTGTGCGTGCACCACCTCCTCAGCGCTCGCCGTGTCGCCTCATTCCGCCGCGTCCGTGAACAGGAGGCCGCCGCACTGCTGGACCGCGTCCGACGTGTCGCATGCGCTTCGCGGCCCGATGGTGGCGCCGTGGTGGACCTGACCCGCGAGCTCATATCCTACACCAACACCATCATCTCGCGGGCCACGTTTGGCGATGACGGGGGTTACGGCATCGGCGACGGCCTGTCGGAGGTGTTCGCCGACCTCGAGGAGCTACTGGGGACGGTCACGGTTGGCCAGTTTGTGCCCTGGCTGGCTTGGGTGGACACGCTGATGGGGATAGACGCCAAGGCGGCTCGGACGAGCAAGGTGCTGGACGAGTTGCTCGAGCGGGTCATCGCGGACCACCGCCAGCGGCGTCTCGGCGGTGGTCGGCTTGTTGGCGACGGCGAGCAGGACGATCACCGAGACTTCGTGGACGTGCTATTGGATGTGAGCGAGGCGCTAGAGGACACCGGAGATGTCGAGTTCGACGCGATTGCCATCAAAGCCATTGCCATGGTACGTCACGTCACACAAGACTTTTTTTTTTTTGCTGTTTTGCTGGTATATGCCGATCCTTCACGGTCAATGGAACAAGTAGATGGAACAAGTGCCAATCCTTCACGGTCAATGAAACTAGATGGAACAAGAGAGTGACTATATCCAGTGTTAGTGTCCCTTTCTTATCAGTAGTACGGAACCGTAGAATGATCAGTATCACGATTTATCTATAGACATATTAAAGAGAATACTCAAATGCCATAACCAATTTTGAACCCATAAAACAAAAGTTTGAGGCACACATGCTAGTATATAGAAATGGATAGGTGATTCAGTTTTTAAAGCATAATTTTTATTTTTATTCCCATCACCTAGAGTAGCGGAACTCATGCAATTTACTACATATGTCCATAAATAAATGTCTACATCCGAATTTAGATAAATATAAGACATCTATTTATTAACGGAGGGAGTAGATAATTAGATCAACAAGGACCTTGAAACCACGCTTTTCACTTCTCGATGTTGTTGTGTGTTTACGTGGCTTTTGTTCCTGCATGAAAGTAGATTCTACTGAACCATCATGATACATGTCGGTTGGCAAAATTAGTATATATATCGTGAAAATGTAAGATACAATGATATGTATCAAGGATACAAACAACATTGATTATATCCATAATGATTGCCAGAAGCATCATGTTCTCGACACTACTAATCGTTTGACAGTCTGCTAACTTACTCGCTCCTTTCACAAACAACATTAAAGAGTCCATTTTTTTGTAAACTTTTGACAAAGTTTGCACAAAAATATACTCCTACATATTCAAGATAAATAGCTATACAATGAAAATATACTTTATTACAATCTAATGATATTAGTTTGATGGCATAAATGGTTGTGCCTGTGTTTTTGTACTGAGCTTGAAAAAGCGACTTTCCAAAAAGTTGGAAGTACACTCTTTCGTGTACGAAGGGGGGGAGTAGGCCCAAACAAACATAACACTTATGTTTGTGCCGCGATAGAGTATGCCATCATGATGGCTAACTACAAAAGCAGAACGCTAATTAGTGCATGCTTAGCAGTTTCCATTTTTATTTACCATGCATTCGAGATTTAGATAGAGTTTTCTTGCCCCGAGCAGCGGGAATTCTTATATTTGGGCCATGCCTGGCCAGGGGCAGCCCGGCCTGAGGCCCAGCCCGAAAAACTTGGGCCTGGAAAAGTTTGCCTGATAGCCGGGCTGGGCTGGGCATGGGTAGCCCGAAAACTGCATTCAGCATCACGGCTCGGCCCACAGCCTGACGGTTCGATGGGCTTCATGGGTATTTGGTCAGGCCAGGCCGAGCTTGGGCCTGATTTTTACCATCGGGCTTTGCTCGCCCCGGACCGAGGCCTGGCCCGGCCCGACACATGGCTAGGTATAATTTGGGCGGATACCTTTTTTGGTTGTCACACATTCGTCGCGTTTTAGGAGGGTTCTAGAATCTTTTGATATGTTTTCCTCTAGTCTTTTCGGTTTTGGTTTCTAATCCTCTAGTTTTTATAGTTTTCCTTTATATTTTTTCTATTTCTATTTCCGTCTCTTTTTATTGTTTTTCTGTTTTTCCCTTTGTTTTCATAATTTTTTAACACTTTGAAGTTTTAATATTTTTAAAATCATAATTTTCCAAATATTTTTTGTTCTAGAATTTTGGTTAAAATCTAAATATTTCTCAATCCTCAACGGTTTTTCAAACCTATTATTTTTAAATCTGAACATTTTAAAAAGTTGATTTTTTCAAAGGAAAAAAAAAGAGACTGAAAGAAGAAATCCCTTACCTTTTTTTTTTTTTTTTTGAGGGGGGGAAACCTTCATTTATTCAAGTTCAATAACAGAAGGTATACAAAGGCCAGGAGGCGGAGCAATAAGCCACACGCGGCGACCCCCATCATCTCGAATAACGCTTCTGGCCAAGCTATGCGCCTCCTTATTCGAGCTCCTACGTTCATGCCCAAACGTGAGTTCCTGGAAACCTCCTTTGGACTCGACGATCTCACGTACAATGTGTCCGTAGACCCCCATCGATCCTTCTTCCAGATTGCGGATAACCATCTGGCAGTCACTTGCAATATGCACCTTGGCTGCATTGATATCACATGCAAGAGCAATACCCTCTCTACAAGCCAGGGCCTCCAGGATTTCCGGATCCGTTCTCCCAGGCAACACCACAGCCGATGCACCTAAGAACTCGCCTTCCTCCGACCGTGCAACTGCAGCAGTCGTCCCCTTCCCCGTCCGTTTGGACACAGCCGCGTCCACGTTTATCTTGACGAAACCCCGTGGCGGCGGAAGCCACTGCGGCTGGCTTGTCGGGGCCTCCACCGTACTCCGCCTCCTCGGCTCCACCTTGCCAAGCGAGAGATCGTTGATGAAAGACTCAACGAAAGCATACGTCGAGAGTGGGCTTTGGTAATTTTCCTCGAACATTGCCTTCCTCCTTGCATGCCAAATCGCCCAAAGAGTTACAAAAATTCGAGTCTGATCCTCCGATTTGAGAGTCTCGATGAGATTTGCCAGCCACTTGCGAGCATCACCCTCCTCCGATCGACACAAATGTTCTGTAATGTCCTCATCGACAAGAGCCCATACACAGCGTGCCATGGTGCAATCAAGCAACGCATGTCGCCATGAGTCCGCTGCCCCACACAGCCTGCACTGATCACTGTCGGCCATCCGTCTATGGTGACGGACATCGTTGGTCGGCAAAGATTGCTTGGCCAGCCTCCACAAGAAAATCTTTACCTTGGAAGGCACCTGGATGTGCCATAACTTTGTCCACTGCTTCTCCACCTCCTTTACATTCGACGAGGTGGCTGTACCCTCTAGCCATGCTTCCCTTTTTATTGTTTTTCTGTTTTTCCCTTTGTTTTCATAATTTTTTAACACTTTGAAGTTTTAATATTTTTAAAATCATAACATTTTCCAAATATTTTTTGTTCTAGAATTTTGGTTAAAATCTAAATATTTCTCAATCCTCAACGGTTTTTCAAACCTATTATTTTTAAATCTGAACATTTTAAAAAGTTGATTTTTTCAAAGGAAAAAAAAAGAGACTGAAAGAAGAAATCCCTTACCTGGGTGGCCTAACAGTAGCGTGCACGCGGACGTCAGCGCCGTAGACGCCACGGCCCACGGGCGTCGTACGTATAGGGGAGCCCTTATGATGTGAATGTGACTCTTTTTTTTTTTTTTTTTTTTGAAACTATGTGAATGTGACTCTTCAATGGGGAAGAATCCACAAGAGAGAATAATATGCACAAACAGTCAGTGGCTGGACTCGGGGTGGACAAATGGGCCACGGCCTGAGATTTTCTAACAAGCAAAGCAAATAAAAAACATATATGTACAAGTCCATATATCGAACCAAAGTTCGTATTAAAATTATGTATTGCCCTTCTATAGTCCGAAAGCTTTGTGCATTTCTTCTCTGGTATGACTTCTTCATAGGAGGCTACGAAGATGGGAATGATGAAAATAGAGATGACAAGTTAACTTGACTTTAATGTACATATATATAACTCCCAACATTTTAAATAGCCTTTCTTGTTCGTTATCATTCTAATTCATATGGTGTATATCTCTGTGCTGATCAGTAAAGTCAAATTATTGGTCAAAACATAAAAGAGAGATAAGTTCAGCGACTACGCTTCGCACTTCTACGTACTCCAGTAATAAAAGAACAAACTAGCCGAACAAACTACATCACTAGTCCGTTAATTTCATGACTTCTTTTCTAGAATCCTGTAATTAAGTTCATGTCTTCATACGTGTCATGATGGCAGGACATGTTCGCCGCTGCGACCAACACGACCTACACGACTCTGGTCTGGGCCATGGCGGAGCTCATCAACCAGCCAGCCGAAATGCGCAAGCTCCAGGACGAGATCCGAGCGGCCGTCGTCAACAATGGCGGCGGCAGCCATGTGAACGAGGACCACCTCGCCAAGCTGCAATACCTCAGGCCGGTTATCAAGGAGACACTCCGGCTGCACTCGCCTCTCCCGCTCCTCTTGCCCAGGGAGACGCTCGAGGATACCGAGCTGCTAGGCTACCGTGTGCCGGCGAGGACGCGCGTGGTGATCAACGCGTGGGCCATTGGCCGCGACCCGGAGACGTGGGAGCGCGCTGAGGAGTTCGTGCCGGAGCGGTTCGTGGGTGGCCCGGTAGAGTACGGGGTGAGGCATGACGACTTCAGCTCGGTGCCGTTCGGCGGCGGGAGGAGAGGGTGTCCTGGGGTTGGGTTCGCCACGCCGACGATGGAGCTGGCCCTCGCGAGCCTGCTGTATCATTTTGACTGGGAGCAGCCGGGGGCGGCCGGGGTGTCGAAGCTGGACATGAGCGAGCTGTATGGGCTGTCCGTGCGTCTCAAGGCCAACCTGTGCCTGGTTGCTAAGCCGTGGTCTCCATGATATGATCAAGCCATCTGGGTGCCGAGTGCTCGTGCTCCTTGAAGACGAGTGCTACCTTCCATGGCTCTACCGTTGTGATCTATTACTCGAAACTTGAGAGCTATTGTACCTTGTACGCGCATGTATCTACAGTGCTGTTGATACGGTTTTGCGCATCTATTATGCTATTTTGGCAACAACAAAATATGATCCGAGCAGATCCCGCAGTTCGGGCAAAACCGCAAAATGCTGCTCCTCTCAAATCTGTACCGGAGCCTAGAAAAATAGGGGGCTGGACTAACCGTAAGCTAAGAAAAAAGAGGCGAGAACCGCAATGAAATGCTTGGATATGTATAATCAAAATATAAGTACTAAATTAAGTACCCTACATTGCTAATAGTTTGGAAACAAAAAAACTGAAATTACATATGATAATTAGTTTTCACTAGACAATATATGAGTCACAAATAATATTCTAGATATCCAACTGCTCTATCAAATACGCAAAATGGAAGTATGAGATTAAAAAGGAGAGTAAGAAGTACTCCCTCTGTCCCAGTTTACTAGTCTTCCCCATATCTCTAGGTCGCCAATTTGATCTATGTAATTTAAATTATATAATGCAAAAATTATATTATTAGAAAATAGAACATCTAAACTTTTTAATAATATAATTTTTATAACATATAACTAATGCTAATTTGATCAAATTTACGACCTAGAGGTACGCGCACGCCTAATAAACTGTGAGAGCGTTGTAAGGAGTTTTTCACACTCCAATGCATCCCACATACCCTTCAAATACTAATGACGCTTTGGCAGAATACCTTTACGGTTCTTGAAGGCTCGAGACTGTCGAATAATAGCTACATCATCAAGTGATCTAAATGTCTCACGCTCAGTGTAGTATATCATCAAGTGATTAAACCAATCATTTTATCCTCTTGCGTAATAATTTTTATTGGCCAAAAATCTCTCTCAACATATGTCGTTGACACCGACAATAACAAAGCCAACTCAATTTTTATTGGCCAAAAAATCTCTCTCAACATATGTCATTGACACCGACAATAACAAAGCCAACTCAATGGGCTTGTAAACTAATAGAAATACCAATATTTCCTCCGTTCCAACCATTTTTGCAGCCAAACTTTCAATATCATTGCAAGTAGAAAATGCAACGTGATTTCGAACAACATGTCAAGTTGATCCCTTAATATTGTACGAGGAGGATTAGAGAAATCTGCACTATAGATTTCAGTAAGACGACAATGCTTCTCTACGATGAACTTGGAGAAACAATTCTAAATTGGTAACCTCAACATTTCCGCCATTAGGTGAATTGTTTATCATTAAGCTCTCCAATAATCACTTTGGTGACTCTTCTAGACAATACCTTGAAAGATCCTTTCGAATCTCACTGGACTGACAATTTCCTCCACCACGATCAAAACCATCTCGTACGATGGAAAATATATGGCATTGCAATAGTGCAAGTACATATTGCGGACTCCGCTAATTAATATGACCGTTAGGGAGGGCATAGGCGATTCGACGGGCAACTCCGCTGCTCCACCGCCGGCGACGGGTTTGTCTCGGTGGAAGCTAAGGGAAGGTGAGGTATCCCCGGAGATCCTTCCTGGAGGACGTTTCTGGGCGATTCAGGAGTTCAGATGATGAGGAAGATGGAGGTTCGGAGGAGGTCGTGGAGATCGACGGAAGCGAGTCTTTCCGATATCTCTGTCGTACTCCGACCTCAGCTGGCGATCGAGACTTGTCGGAAGACATGACGGAACTGGCGAGAAGGGCTCGCAAGAGGATTGAGTGACGGAAGAACCAGAGGGAGGCGGCCATGGCGGCGATCGAGCTTTCGGCGTCCACAGGTATGATGTCTCCATCTCTGATGCCGTTGGGCATGTCAGTGCATAAGACCAAGATCAAATCTCTGCCGGTGTTGGAACCTTGAATTTTCACGGATGACAACTTGGATGGCTGGACGGTTGTTCGCCGGCAGCGTTGGCCGCCGGTGATCATCAACAATGCACATGATCCGAAAAAAGTGGACATTTCAAAAATCAGCCATTTGGGCAACGGGCTGGGAATATTTGGACAGGGCTCATTGATGTCTACGCACGATTCTATTCCTGTAGACAGTGTTGGGCCTCCAATAGCAGAGGTTTGTAGAACAGCAGCAAGTTTCCCTTAAGTGAATCACCCAAGGTTTATCGAACTCGGGTAGGTAGAGGTCAAAGATATCCCTCTCAAGCAACCCTGCAATTAAGATACAAGAAGTCTCTTGTGTCTCCAACACACCTAATACACTTGTCAGATGTATAGGTGCACTAGTTCGGCGAAGAGATAGTGAAATACAAGTAATATGGATGATTATAAGTAGTAATTGCAATCTGAAATAAAAATGGCAGCAAGCGAACATGTAGCAGAACTTGTTGGAAATGGTGTTTCAATGCTTAGAAACAAGGCCTAGGGATCATACTTTCACTAGTGGACACTCTCAACAATGATCACATAATTGAATAAATAAATGCTACTCTCAAACACTCTCTTGTTGGATAACAAACACCATTCATTGTGTAGGGCTGCAAAAGCACACCTCAAGCCGGAGTAAACAAGCTCCACAACGTCATAAAGGAATCACACACGATGCGCACACTGTCACCATCACACCGTGGAGAGTGACTCCGGAATTCATATTAAAGTAACCTCTAGAGTGCATAATAGACAAAAGTAACATCTACATATTCAACTAGATTACAAAGCTCATGATCACGTAAAGATCACACCATGGGAGAGAGAGATGAACCACATAGCTACCGGTAGAACCCTCAGCCTCGGGGAGAACTACTCCCTCCTCATCATGGGAGACAGCAACGGCGATGAAGATGGCGATGGAGTCGATGGAGATGGCTCCGGGGGCAATTCCCCATCCCGGCAGGGTGCCGAAACAGAGACTTCTGTCCCCCGAATTAGGGTTTTTGGTGGCGGCGGAGCTACGGAACTCTTCTCGAGAAATCGTCAATCCCTTTAGGGTTTTCAGGGCAGGAGCTTAATATAGGCGAAAGGGCGGCGCGAGGGGGTGCCCGAGGGGCCCACCCCATAGGGCGGCGCCGCCCCCTCCTGGTCGCGCTAGTGGATGGGGAGGAGGCCGTAGGCCTCCTCTGGCCTAGCCCTTCTGGCTCCGTGGGTCTTCTGGCGAAATAGAATTTCTGTAATTTTTCTGGATTTTTCCGAGCACTTTGGTTTTTGGGCCTTTTCTGCAATAAACAGGCATAATAAACAGAAACTGGCATTGTGGCATCTTGTTAATAGGTTAGTCCCAGAAAATGCATAAAAACATTATAAAGTGTGAATAAAATATGTAAGTATTGTCATAAAACTAGCATGGAACATAAGAAATTATAGATACGTTGGAACATAAGAAATTATAGATCATCCCTCTTCTCTTTTGTTTACACATGTATTTTAGTTTTATTTATAGATGACACTCCTCCCAACCTTTTGCTTTCACAAGCCATGGCTAACCGAATCCTCGGGTGCCTTCCAACATTTCACATACCATGGAGGAGTGTCTATTGCAAAATTAAGTTCCTTACTGATAAATCAGGGCAAAACATGTGAAGAGAATTAGTAACGAAAGTTAATTAATTGGGGCTGGGCACCCCGTTGCCAGCTCTTTTTGCAAAATTATTGGATAAGCGGATGTATATGCCACTAGTCCATTGGTGAAAGTCTGCCCAACAAGATTGAAAGATAAAACACCACATACTTCCTCATGAGCTATAAAACATTGACACAAATAAGGAGCAATAAAGTTTTGAATTGTTTAAAGGTAGCACATGTAGTATTTACTTGGAATGGCAGAAAAATACCACATAGTAGGTAGTTATGGTGGACACAAATGGCATAGGTTTTGGCTCAAGGTTTTGGATGCATGAGAAGTATTCCCTCTCAGTACAAGGTTTTGGCTAGCAAGGTTGTTTAAAGCAAACACAAGTATAAACCGGTACAACAAAACTTACATAAGAACATATTGCAAGCATTATAAGACTCTACACTGTCTTCCTTGTTACTCAAACACTTTTACCAGAAAATATCTAGACATTAGAGAGACCAATCATGCAAACCAAATTTCAGCCATCTCTATGGTAGTTCTCCACTAATAGGCTTAAACTACATGATGCAAAAGCTTAAACATGATCTACTTGAGAGCTCAAAACAATTGCCAAGCATAAAATTATTCAAGACAATATACCAACTACCACATGAATCATTTTCTGTTTCCAACCAAATAACAATCAATGCTGAGGCTTTCAGCTTTCGCCATAAACATGAAAAATAAATGATGAGGCTTTCAGCTTTCGCCATGAATATTAAAGTAAAACGAAGAACACAAGTGTTCAAATGAAAAAGCGGAGCGTGTCTCTCTCCCACACAAGCATGCTAGGATCCGATTTATTCAGAGAATGAAAATAACAAAACGAAAATAAAAGCACACAGACGCTCCAAGTAAAGTGCATAAGATGTGACAGAATTAAAATATAGTTTCACTAGAGATGACCTGATAAATTGTCGATGAAGAAGGGGATGCCTTGGACATCCCCAAGCTTAGACGCTTGAGTCTTCTTGAAATATATGGGGATGACCCACGGGGGCATCCCCAAGCTTAGGCTTTTCACTCTTCTTGATCATATTGTATGATCCTCCTCTCTTGATCCTTGAAAACTTCCTTCACACCAAACTCAAAGCAATCTCATTAGAGGGTTACTACATAATACAAAAAAATCACATGTTCAGCAAGGACACAATCATCCCCAGCACTTCTGGACATTACCCAAGGCTACTGAAATTTAATGGAGCAAAGAAATCCACTCAAAAACAGTAAAAGAGGCAATGCGAAATAAGAGACAGAATCTGTCAAAAAAGAACAGTCCGTGAAGACGAATTTTTTCGAGGCACTTAACATGCTCAGATGGAAAAGCTCTAGTTGAATGAAAGTTGTGTACATATCTGAGGATTACTCATGAATTTTGTTTAGAATTTTCAGATTTTTATACAGAGAGAAAGCTCAAATTCGTGACAGCTAAAAATTTGTTTCTACGCAGAAATCCAAATCTAGTATCAACTTTCTATCAAAGACTTTACTTGGCACAACAATGCAAGAAAATAAAGATACAAAGATATTGCTACAGTAGTAGGCAGTACCTTGACTCAAAAATAAAACAAAAATTGCAGAAATAAAACAATGGGTTGTCTCCTAAGAGCGCTTTTCTTTAAAGCCTTTTAGCTAGGCATGATAATTTTCATGATGCTCTTATAAAGATGAGAGTTGAATATAAGAGAGCATCAAAAAGCAAATACCAAACACATTTAAGTCTAACCCACTTTCTATACAAACGAATCTTGTAAGAAAACAAATTATTGAAGCATGAAGCTACTATCATAGAAAGACAAAGCAAGTGCAACTTCAAAATTTTCAACAAAAAGAGAGGTGACTTAATATTATTGAGATATATAAAACCATGTCTCCCTCTCTCATAATAATTTTCAGTGGTATCATTGATAAACTCAACAATATAGCTATCACATAAAGCATTCTTATCATGATCCACAAGCATAAAAGTATCATTACTCTCCACACAAGCACAATCAATTTTATTAGTAATATTGGGAGTAAAACTATCACATCCATCATTATAATCATCATAAATTGGAGGCATAGAATAATCATAATGAATTTTATCCTTAATAGTAGATGGACTGAAAATATCACAAGCATCATTCGAATTACCACATATTGGAGACAAAGCATTATCAAGGCAAAATACTTCATCCAAAGCCGAGGAGCAAAGAAGATTATTTTTATATAAACTACCTTCCCCAAGCTTGGGTTTTTCCATAGCATTAAAAATAATGGTGTCCAAAAAATTTATACTAATAACATTACTACCACTATTATGTAGACAAACTTCCCATAGGTTTTTTAATTTTCTCTTCAAAAGCATCATGTCCTAATTCAATATAAATTTCATAAAGATCTCTAATTTTTTTGTTGTTTTCCATTAAGCCTAAATAGTGGAATAAAAACAAGAAACAAAAAGATATAATTGTAGAATCTAAAGGAAATAGCTTCGAGCACTCACACACCGACAACAGTGCTAGGAAATAGCTTAGTAGTCGGAGGATGTGAATACCTTTTACCTTACCTCCCCGGCAACGGCGCCAGAAAATAGCTTGATGTCTACGCACGCTTCTATTCCTGTAGACAGTGTTGGGCCTCCAAGAGCAGAGGTTTGTAGAATAGCAGCAAGTTTCCCTTAAGTGAATCACCCAAGGTTTATCGAACTCAGGGAGGTAGAGGTCAAAGATATCCCTCTCAAGCAACCCTGCAAAGATACAAGAAGTCTCTTGTGTCCCCAACACACCTAATACACTTGTCAGATGTATAGGTGCACTAGTTCGGCGAACAGATAGTGAAATACAAGTAATATGGATGATTATAAGTAGTAATTGCAATCTGAAATAAAAATGGCAGCAAGCGAACATGTAGCAGAACTTGTTGGAAACGGTTTTCAATGCTTAGAAACAAGACCTAGGGATCATACTTTCACTAGTGGACACTCTCAAAAATGATCACATAATTGAATAAATAAATGCTACTCTCAAACACTCTCTTGTTTGGATAACAAACACCATTCATTGTGTAGGGCTGCAAAAGCACACCTCAAGCCGGAGTAAACAAACTCCACAACGTCATAAAGGAATCACACACGATGCGCACACTGTCACCATCACACCGTGGAGAGTGACTCCGGAATTCATATTAAAGTAAGCTCTAGAGTGGATAATAGACAAAAGTAACATCTACATATTCAACTAGATTACAAAGCTCATGATCACATAAAGATCACACCATGGGAGAGAGATGAACCACATAGCTACCGGTAGAGCACTTAGCCTCGGGGGAGAACTACTCCCTCCTCATCATGGGAGACAGAAACGGCGATGAAGATGGCGATGGAGTCGATGGAGATGGCTCCGGGAGCAATTCTCCGTCCCGGCAGGGTGCAGAAACAGAGACTTCTGTCCCCCGAATTAGGGTTTTTGGTGGTGATATGTCTCAAACGTATCTATAATTTCTTATGTTCCATGCTACTTTTATGATGATACTCACATGTTTTATACACATTATATGTCATTATTATGCATTTTCTGGCACTAACCTATTAACGAGATGCCGAAGAGCCAGTTGCTGTTTTCTGCTGTTTTTGGTTTCAGAAATCCTAGTAAGGAAATATTCTCGGAATTGGACGAAATCAACGCCCAGGGGCCTATTTTCACACGAAGCTTCCAGAAGACCGAGGGGGAAAGGAATTGGGGCCACGAGGCGCCGACACAACAGGGCGGCGCGGCCTGGCCCTTGGCCGCGCCGGCCTAGCGTGTGGGGCCCTCGTGTGGCCCCCCGCGTTGCCCTTCCGCCTACTTAAAGCCTTCGTCGCGAAACCCCCAGTACCGAGAGCCACGATACGGAAAACCTTCCAGAGACGCCGCCGCCGCCAATCCCATCTCGGGGGATTCAGGAGATCGCCTCCGGCACCCTGCCGGAGAGGGGAATCATCTCCCGGAGGACTCTTCACCGCCATGGTCGCCTCCGGATTGATGAGTGAGTAGTTCACCCCTGGACTATGGGTCCATAGCAGTAGCTAGATGGTTGTCTTCTCCTCATTGTGCTTCATTGTCGGATCTTGTGAGCTACCTATCATGATCAAGATCATCTATCTGTAAAGCTACATGTGCGTTTGTTGGGATCCGATGGATAGAGAATACTATGTTATGTTGATTATCAATCTATTACCTATGTGTTGTTTATGATCTTGCATGCTCTCCGTTATTAGTAGAGGCTCTGGCCAAGTTTTTACTCTTAACTCCAAGAGGGAGTATTTATGCTCGATAGTGGGTTCATGCCTCCATTAAATCTGGGACAAGTGTGATGAAAGTTCTAAGGTTGTGGATGTGTTGTTGCCACTAGGGATAAAACATTGATGCTATGTCCGAGGATGTAGTTATTGATTACATTACGCACCATACTTAATGCAATTGTCTGTTGTTTGCAACTTAATACTGGAAGGGGTTCGGATGATAACCTGAAGGTGGACTTTTTAGGCATAGATGCATGCTGGATAGCGGTCTATGTACTTTGTCGTAATGCCCAATTGAATCTCACAATATTCATCATATCATGTATGTGCATTGTCATGCTCTCTTTATTTGTCAATTGCCCAACTGTAATTTGTTCACCCAACATGCTATTTATCTTATGGGAGAGACACCTCTAGTGAACTGTGGACCCCGGTCCATTCTTTTACATCGAATACAATCTACTGCAATACTTGTTCTACTGTTTTCTGCAAACAATCATCATCCACACTATACATCTAATCCTTTGTTACAGCAAGCCGGTGAGATTGACAACCTCACTGTTTCGTTGGAGCAAAGTACTTTGGTTGTGTTGTGCAGGTTCCACGTTGGCGCCGGAATCCCTGGTGTTGCGCTGATACGTCTCCGACGTATCGATAATTTCTTATGTTCCATGCCACATTATTGATGATACCTACATGTTTTATGCATACTTTATGTCATTTTTATGCATTTTCCGGAACTAACCTATTGACGAGATGCCGAAGGGCCAGTTGCTGTTTTCTGCTATTTTTGGTTTCAGAAATCCTAGTAAGGAAATATTCTCGGAATCGGACGAAATCAACGCCCAGAACCCTATTTTTCCCGGAAGCTTCCAGAGCACCGAAGGAGGGTCAGAGGGGGGCCAGGGGGGCCCCACCCCACAAAGCGGCGCGGCCACCAGGGGGGCGCCCCCTACTGTGTGGGCCCCCTGTGACTCCACCGACCTTGCCCTTCCGCCTACTTAAAGCCTCCGTCGTGAAAACCCTATCACGATTGACGAAACCCGCAAAAACCTTCCAGAGCCGCCGCCATCGCGAAGCCAAGATCTGGGGGACAGGAGTCTCTGTTCCGGCACGCCGCCGGGACGGGGAAGTGCCCCCGGAAGGCTTCTCCATCGACACCGCTGCCATCTCCACCGCCATCTTCATCAACGCTACTGTCTCCCATGAGGAGGGAGTAGTTCTCCATCAAGGCTAAAGGCTGTACCGGTAGCTATGTGGTTAATCTCTCTCCCTATGTACTTCAATACAATGATCTCATGAGCTGCCTTACATGATTGAGATCCATATGATGATGATTGTAATCTAGATGTCGTTATGCTAGTCAAGTGAATTTTACTTATGTGATCTCCGGAGACTCCTTGTCCCACGTGTGTAAAGGTGACAGTGCGTGCACCGTGTGGGTCTCTTAGGCTATATTTCACAGAATACTTATTCACTGTTATGAATGGCATAGTGAAGTGCTTATTTATATCCCTTTATGATTGCAATGTGTTTTGTATCACTATTCATCTATGTGCTACTCTAGTGAAGTTATTAAAGTACTCTATTCCTCCTCCATGATGTAATGGTGACAGTGTGTGCATCATGTAGTACTTGGCGTAGTTTATGATTATGATCTCTTGTAGATTATGAAGTTAACTATTACTATGATGGTATTAATGTGATCTATTCCTCCTCTCATAGTATGAAGGTGACAGTGTGCATGCTATGTTAGTACTTGGTATAGTTGTGTTGATCTATCATGCACTCTAAGGTTATTTAAACATGAATATCGAATGTTGTGGAGCTTGTTAACTCCGGCATTGAGGTGCTCTTGTAGCACTACACAAATAGCGGTGTTCATCATCCAACAAGAGAGTGTAGAGTGGTTTTATTATGTGATCCATGTTGAGAGTGTCCACTAGTGAAAGTACGATCCCTAGGCCTTGTTTCCAATACTGCTATCGCTGCTTGTTTACTGTTCTGCTGCATCTTTACTTACTACACGCCAGCAAACACTTTTCTGGCACTGTTACTACTGCTCATATATATTCATACCACCTGTATTTCACTATCTCTTCGCCGAACTAGTGCACCTATTAGGTGTGTTGGGGACACAAGAGACTTCTTGCTTTGTGGTTGCAGGGTTGCATGAGAGGGATATCTTTGACCTCTTACTCCCTGAGTTCGATAAACCTTGGGTGATCCACTTAAGGGAAACTTGCTGCTGTTCTACAAACCTCTGCTCTTGGAGGCCCAACACTGTCTACAAGAATAGAAGCTCCCGTAGACATCAAGCACTTTTCTAGCGCCGTTGTCGGGGAGGAAAGGTAAAAGGCACTCATACTCCGGTCCCAGGTAATAAGTACTTTTCTGGCGCCGTTGTGTTTGTGCTCGAAGCTATTTCCTTTAGATCCTGCAATTGCATCTTTTTGTTTCTTGTTTACACTAGTAAGGCATAATGGACAACAATGAGCTTCTTATTCTATTTCCTGATTTAAGACATGGATGGTTTGATCCGAAAATTAAAAAACCCATGGAACATATTAGCATGAACACATTGAACACTATTGTTGCTAATGCTATGGAAAATTCTAAGCTTGGGGAAGCTGGTTTTGATGAGCATGATCTTTTTAGTCCCCCGGGCATTGAGGAGAAAATTTACTTTGATGATACTTTACCTCCTATTTATGATGATTATAATGATAGTAGTCTTTTGGTACCGCCTGTTATGGAGGATAAATTTGATTTTGATTACAATATGCCTCATATATTTGATGATGAGAATAATAATGATAGCTTCTTTGTTGAATTTGCTCCCACTACAACTAATAAAATTGATTATGCTTATGTGGAGAGTAATAATTTTATGCATGAGACTCATGATAAGAATGCTTTATGTGATAGTTATATTATTGAGTTTGCTCATGATACTACTGAAAGTTATTATGAGAGAGGAAAATATGGTTGTAGAAATTTTCATGTTACTAAAACACCTCTCTATGTGCTGAAATTTTTGAAGCTACACTTGTTTTATCTTCCTATGCTTGTTACTTTGCTCTTCATGAACTTGTTTATTTACAAAATTCCTATGCATAGGAAGCATGTTAGACTTAAATGTGTTTTGAATATGCCTCTTGATGCTCTCTTTTGCTTCAACTACTATTTCTTGCGAGTGCATCATTAAAACTGCTGAGCCCATCTTAATGGCTATAAAGAAAGAACTTCTTGGGAGATAACCCATGTGTTTATTTTGCTACAGTAATTTTGTTTTATATTTGTGTCTTGGAAGTTGTTACTACTGTAGAAACCTCTCCTTATCTTAGTTTTGTTGCATTGTTGTGCCAAGTAAAGTCTTTGATAGTAAGGTTCATACTAGATTTAGATTACTGCGCAGAAACAGATTTCTTGCTGTCACGAATCTGGGCCTAATTCTCTGTAGGTAACTCATAAAATTATGCCAATTTACGTGAGTGATCCTCAGATATGTACGCAACTTTCATTCAATTTGAGCATTTTCATTTGAGCAAGTCTGGTGCCTCAATAAAATTCGTCTTTACGAACTGTTCTGTTTTGACAGATTCTGCCTTTTATTTCACATTGCCTCTTTTGCTATGTTGGATGGATTTCTTTATTCCGTTGACTTCCAGTAGCTTTGGGCAATGTCCAAAAGTGTTAAGAATGATTGTGTCACCTCTAAACAAGTGAATTTTGATTATGCACTAACCCTCTAATGAGTTGTTTTGAGTTTGGTGTGGAGGAAGTTTTCAAGGATCAAGAGAGGAGGATGATACAATATGATCAAGGAGAGTGAAAGCTCTAAGCTTGGGGATGCCCCGGTGGTTCATCCCTGCATATTTCAACAAGACTCAAGCATCTAAGCTTGGGGATGCCCAAGGCATCCCCTTCTTCATCGACAAATTATCAGGTTCCTTCTCTTGAAACTATATTTTTATTCCATCACATCTTATGTACTTTGCTTGGAGCGTCGGTTTGTTTTTGTTTTTGTTTTGTTTGAATAAAATGGATCCTAGCATTCATTGTGTGGGAGAGAGACACGCTCCGCTGTTGCATATGGACAAATATGTCCTTAGGCTTTACTCATAGTATTCATGGCGAAAGTTTCTTCTTCGTTAAATTGTTATATGGTTGGAATCAGAAAATGATATATGTGGTAATTGGTATAATATCTTGAATAATGTGATACTTGGCAATTGTTGTGCTCATATTTAAGTTCTTGCATCATATACTTTGCACCTATTAATGAAGAAATACATAGAGCATGCTAAAATTTGGTTTGCATGTTTGGTTTCTCTAAGGTCTAGATAATTTCTAGTATTGAGTTTGAACAACAAGGAAGACGGTATAGAGTCTTATAATGTTTACAATATGTCTTTATGTGAGTTTTGCTGCACCGCTTCAGCCTTGTGTTTGCTTCAAATAACCTTGCTATCCTAAACCTTGTATTGAGAGGGAATACTTCTCATGCATCCAAAATCCTTGAGCCAACCACTATGCCATTTGTGTCCACCATACCTACCTACCACATGGTATTTCTCCGCCATTCCAAAGTAAATTGCTTGCGTGCTACCTTTAAAATTTCCATTATTTACCTTTACAATATATAGCTCATGGGACAAATAGCTTAAAAACTATTGTGGTATTGAATATGTACTTATGCACTTTATCTCTTATTAAGTTGCTTGTTGTGCGATAACCATGTTCCTGGGGACGCCATCAACTATTTCTTTGTTAAATATCATGTGAGTTGCTATGCATGTTCGTCTTGTCTGAAGTAAGGGCAATTTACCACTCATTTAATGGTTAGAGCATGCATACTGTTAGAGAAGAACATTGGGCCGCTAACTAAAGCCATGATCCATGGTGGAAGTTTCAGTTTTGGACAAATATCCTCAATCTCATATGAGAACACTAATTGTTGTTACATGCTTATGCATAAAAGAGGAGTCCATTATCTGTTGTCTATGTTGTCCCGGTATGGATGTCTAAGTTGAGAATAATCAAAAGCGAGAAATCCAATGCGAGCTTTCTCCTTAGACCTTTGTACAGGCGGCATAGAGGTACCCCTTTGTGACACTTGGTTAAAACATGTGCATTGCGATGATAATCCAGGTAATCCGAGCTAATTAGGACAAGGTGCGGGCACTATTAGTATACTATGCATGAGGCTTGCAACTTCTAGGATATAATTTACATAACACATATGCTTTATTACTACCGTTGACAAAATTGTTTCTTGTTTTCAAAACCAAAGCTCTAGCACAAATATAGCAATCGATGCTTTCCTCTTTGAAGGACCTTTCTTTTACTTTTATGTTGAGTCAGTTCACCTATCTCTCTCCACCTCAAGAAGCAAACACTTGTGTGAACTGTGCATTGATTCCTACATACTTGCATATTGCACTTGTTATATTACTTTACATTGACAACTATCCATGAGATATACATGTTACAAGTTGAAAGCAACCGCTAAAGCTTCATCTTCCTTTGTGTTGCTTCAATACCTTTACTTTGAATTATTGCTTTATGAGTTAACTCTTGTGCAAGACTTATTGATGCTTGTCTTGAAGTACTATTCATGAAAAGTCTTTGTTTTATGATTCATTTGTTTACTCATGTCATTTACCATTGTTTGGATCGCTGCATTCATTACATGTGCTTACAATAGTATGATCAAGGTTATGATGGCATGTCACTCCAGAAATTATCTTTGTTATCGTTTACCTGCTCGGGACGAGCAGAAACTAAGCTTGGGGATGCTGATACGTCTCCGACGTATCGATAATTTCTTATGTTCCATGCCACATTATTGATGATACCTACATGTTTTATGCATACTTTATGTCATTTTTATGCGTTTTCCGAAACTAACCTATTGACGAGATGCCGAAGGGCCAGTTGCTGTTTTCTGCTGTTTTTGGTTTCAGAAATCCTAGTAAGGAAATATTCTCGGAATCGGACGAAATCAACGCCCAGAACCCTAATTTTCCCGGAAGCTTCCAGAGCACCGAAGGAGGGTCAGAGGGGGGCCAGGGGGGCCCCACCCCACAAGGCGGCGCGGCCACCAGGGGGGGCGCGCCCCCCTACTGTGTGGGCCCTCTGTGACTCCACCGACCTTGCCCTTCCGCCTACTTAAAGCCTCCGTCGTGAAAACCCTATCACGATTGACGAAACCCGCAAAAACCTTCCAGAGCCGCCGCCATCGCGAAGCCAAGATCTGGGGGACAGGAGTCTCTGTTCCGGCACGCCGTCGGGACGGGGAAGTGCCCCCGGAAGGCTTCTCCATCGACACCGCTGCCATCTCCACCGCCATCTTCATCAACGCTACTGTCTCCCATGAGGAGGGAGTAGTTCTCCATCAAGGCTAAAGGCTGTACCGGTAGCTATGTGGTTAATCTCTCTCCCTATGTACTTCAATACAATGATCTCATGAGCTGCCTTACATGATTGAGATCCATATGATGATGATTGTAATCTAGATGTCGTTATGCTAGTCAAGTGAATTTTACTTATGTGATCTCCGGAGACTCCTTGTCCCACGTGTGTAAAGGTGACATTGCGTGCACCGTGTGGGTCTCTTAGGGTATATTTCACAGAATACTTATTCACTGTTATGAATGGCATAGTGAAGTGCTTATTTATACCCCTTTATGATTGCAATGTGTTTTGTATCACTATTCATCTATGTGCTACTCTAGTGAAGTTATTAAAGTACTCTATTCCTCCTCCATGATGTAATGGTGACAGTGTGTGCATCATGTAGTACTTGGCGTAGTTTATGATTATGATCTCTTGTAGATTATGAAGTTAACTATTACTATGATGGTATTAATGTGATCTATTCCTCCTCTCATAGTATGAAGGTGACAGTGTGCATGCTATGTTAGTACTTGGTATAGTTGTGTTGATCTATCATGCACTCTAAGGTTATTTAAACATGAATATCGAATGTTGTGGAGCTTGTTAACTCCGGCATTGAGGTGCTCTTGTAGCACTACACAAATAGCGGTGTTCATCATCCAACAAGAGAGTGTAGAGTGGTTTTATTATGTGATCCATGTTGAGAGTGTCCACTAGTGAAAGTACGATCCCTAGGCCTTGTTTCCAATACTGCTATCGCTGCTTGTTTACTGTTCTGCTGCATCTTTACTTACTACACGCCAGCAAACACTTTTCTGGCACTGTTACTACTGCTCATATATATTCATACCACCTGTATTTCACTATCTCTTCGCCGAACTAGTGCACCTATTAGGTGTGTTGGGGACACAAGAGACTTCTTGCTTTGTGGTTGCAGGGTTGCATGAGAGGGATATCTTTGACCTCTTCCTCCCTGAGTTCGATAAACCTTGGGTGATCCACTTAAGGGAAACTTGCTGCTGTTCTACAAACCTCTGCTCTTGGAGGCCCAACACTGTCTACAAGAATAGAAGCTCCCGTAGACATCATGCGCTGCACTACATCTCGCCGCCATCAACCTTCAACGTGCTTCTTGGCTCCTACTGGTTCGATAAACCTTGGTTTCTTACTGAGGGAAAACTTGCTGCTGTACGCATCACACCTTCCTCTTGGGGTTCCCAACGGACGTGTGTATACACGCTATCAAGCATATTTTCTGGCGCCGTTGCCGGGGAACTGAAGAAAAGCTACACCACAAAGATTTCTAACTCCCACGTCAACTACGCGCCAGCAGCATATTTTCTGGCGCTGTTGCCGGGGAGATCAAGACACGCTGCAAGGGGAGTCTTCACATCGCAATCTCTTTACTTTGTTTTTGTCTTGCTTTATTTTATTTACTACTTTGTTTGCTGCACTAAATCAAAACACAAAAAAATTAGTTGCTAGTTTTACTTTATTTACTATCTTGTTTGCTATATTAAAAACACAAAAAAAAAAATTAGTTACTTGCATCTGCTTTACTTATTTCATCATGTTTCCTTTTAATTTTACTGAAAAAGATATACCGGTAGGACAAGGGTCTATAATTGGGAGAGATAATATAGAAGAATTTTTCACCCATGTTAGTATGCATGAAGATCTTAAAGATATACCCCTTGCAAGAGCTGTCCCTACCTATGAAGATGCCTCTGTTTGTTTGGTACGCATGATGGAAACTAGATTTATTAGTCTCAACCCCATGATACAACACATGTTTCTTACACTTTCTGATATGGAGAGGGGAGAGAAGAGAGATTTTGTTTTAAAAGTCCTAGTGCAAGAATTTGAGGATGTAGCCAAAGAAGCTAGAAAAGTTTTTAGTAAGCATGATAGGCTTGGTATGATCACCGATTTTAAAAGAACACTTGAAAAGATGGATATGGATAGAATTAAGTACACTAATAATGTTAATGATGGTGGGGAGATTAAAGCACCAATACCATGTAAGCTCCTAGCGATGCATGAAGCTCTAGATGATAATTATGCTTGGCTTGTTCCTGAAAATTTGTTTGATGAGAGTAGCAAGCCCAAGACTAATGAAAAGGGAGCCGCTGAAACCTATGTATCCAAAATACTATGCATGGTTGAGAAAACTCCACACCCCGCTGTAGATGCTCCATCTTTCGATAATACTTGATACACACTTTCTGCGCCTAGCTGAAAGGCGTTAAAGAAAAGCGCTTATGGGAGACAACCCATGTTTTTACTACAGTATTTTTGTTTTATATTTCAGTCTTGGAAGTTGTTTACTACTGTAGCAACCTCTCCTTATCTTAGTTTTATTGCATTGTTGTACCAAGTAAAGTCTCTAATAGAAGTATGATACTAGATTTGGATTACTGCGCAGAAACAGTTTTCTTTGCTGTCACGAATCTGGGTAAAATTCTCTGTAGGTAACTCAGAAAATTATGCCAATTTACGTGAGTGATCCTCAGATATGTACGCAACTTTCATTAGTTTTAAGTTTTCTCATCTGAGCAAGTCTGGTGCCTGTTAAAAATACGTCTTTACGAACTGTTCTGTTTTGACAGATTCTACCTTTTATTTTGCATTGCCTGTTTTGTCATGCTTGATGGATTTTTCGATTCCATTGACTTTCAGTAGCTTTGTGCAATGTCCAGAAGTATAAAGAATGATTGTGTCACCTCTGAATATGTGAATTTTGATTATGCACTAACCCTCTAATGAGTTTGTTTTGAGTTTGGTGTGGAGGAAGTTTTCAAGGATCAAGAGAGGAGGATGATATACACTATGATCAAGGAGAGTGAAAGCTCTAAGCTTGGGGATGCCCCGGTGGTTCACCCCTGCATATATCAAGAAGACTCAAGCGTCTAAGCTTGGGGATGCCCAAGGCATCCCCTTCTTCATCGACAACATTATCAGGTTCCTCCCCTGAAACTATATTTTTATTCCATCACATCTTATGTACTTTGCTTGGAGCATCTGTTTGTTTTTGTTTTTGTTTTATTTGAATAAAATGGATCCTAGCATTCATTGTGTGGGAGAGAGACACGCTCCGCTGTTGCATATGGACAAATATGTCCTTAGGCTTTACTCATAGTATTCATGGCGAAGGTTGAATCTTCTTCGTTAAATTGTTATATGGTTGGAATTGGAAAATGATATATGTGGTAATTGGTATAATATCTTGGATAATGTGATACTTGGCAATTGTTGTGCTCATGTTTAAGCTCTTGCATCATATACTTTGCACCTATTAATGAAGAAATACATAGAGCTTGCTAAAATTTGGTTTGCATAATTGGTCTCTCTAAGGTCTAGATAATTTCTAGTATTGAGTTTGAACAACAAGGAAGATGGTGTAGAATCTTATAATGTTTACAATATGTCTTTTATGTGAGTTTTGCTGCACCCCTTCATCCTTGTGTTTGTTTCAAATAACCTTGCTAGCCTAAACCTTGTATCGAGAGGGAATACTTCTCATGCATCCATAATCGTTGAGCCAACTGATGTCTACTTCCCCCTCCTTTTCCTGTGGACAGTGTTGGGCCTCCAAGAGCAGAGGTTTGTAGAACAGCAGCAAGTTTTCCCTTAAGTGGATCACCCAAGGTTTATCGAACTCAGGGAGGAAGAGGTCAAAGATATCCCTCTCATGCAACCCTGCAACCACAAAGCAAGAAGTCTCTTGTGTCCCCAACACACCTAATAGGTGCACTAGTTCGGCGAAGAGATAGTGAAATACAGGTGGTATGAATATATATGAGCAGTAGCAACGGCGCCAGAAAAGTGCTTGCTGGCGTGTAGTTGATGGTGGTAGTATTGCAGCAGTAGTAACGCAGTAAAACAGTAAACAAGCAGCGATAGCAGTATTTAGGAACAAGGCCTAGGGATTACACTTTCACTAGTGGACACTCTCAACATTGATCACATAACAGAATAGATAAATGCATACTCTACACTCTTGTTGGATGATGAACACATTGCGTAGGATTACACGAACCCTCAATGCCGGAGTTAACAAGCTCCACAATAATGCTCATATTTTAGTAACCTTTAGTGTAAGATAGATCAAAAGACTAAACCAAGTACTAGCATAGCATGCACACTGTCACCTTCATGCATATGTAGGAGGAATAGATCACATCAATATTATCATAGCAATAGTTAACTTCGCAATCTACAAGAGATCATGATCATAGCATAAACCAAGTACTAACACGGTGCACACACTGTCACCTTTACACACGTGCAGGAGGAATAGGACTACTTTAATAACATTGCTAGAGTAGCACATAGATAGTAGTGATACAAAACTCATATGAATCTCAATCATGTAAAGCAGCTCATGAGATTATTGTATTGAGGTACATGGAAGAGAGATGAACCACATAGCTACCGGTACAGCCCCGAGCCTCGATGGAGAACTACTCCCTCCTCATGGGAGCAGCAGCGGTGATGAAGATGGCGGTGGAGATGGCAGCGGTGTCGATGGAGAAGCCTTCCGGGGGCACTTCCCCGCTCCGGCAGCGTGCCAGAACAGAGACTCCTGTCCCCCAGATCTTGGCCTCGCGATGGCGGCGGCTCTGGAAGGTTTCTGTGGGTTTCGTCGAACGCATCAGGGTTTTCGCGACGGAGGCTTTAAATAGGCGAAGAGGCGGCGCCAGAGGGTCGAAGGGGTGCCCACACCATAGGGTGGCGCGGCCAGGGCCTGGGCCGCGCCGGCCTATGGTCTGGGGGCCCAGTGCCCCCCCTCTGGTCCTTCCCGGGTGTTCTGGATGCTTCCGGTGAAAATAGGAACTTGGGCGTTGATTTCGTCCGATTCCGAGAATATTTCGTTACTAGGATTTCTGAAACCAAAAACAGCAGAAACAGAACGGCACTTCGGCATCTTGTTAATAGGTTAGTTCTAGAAAATGCACGAATATGACATAAAGTGTGCATAAAACATGTAGATAACATCAATAATGTGGCATGGAACATAAGAAATTATCGATACGTCGGAGACGTATCAGCATCCCCAAGCTTAGTTCTGCTCGTCCCGAGCAGGTAAAACGATAACACAGATAATTTCTGGAGTGACATGCCATCATAACCTTGATCATACTATTTGTAAAGCATATGTAGTGAATGCAGCGATCAAAACAATGCATATGACATGAGTAAACAAGTGAATCATAAAGCAAAGACTTTTCATGAATAGCACTTCAAGACAAGCATCAATAAGTCTTGCATAAGAGTTAACTCATAAAGCAATAATTCAAAGTAAAGACATTGAAGCAACACAAAGGAAGATGAAGTTTCAGCGGTTGCTTTCAACTTGTAACATGTATATCTCATGGATAATTGTCAACATAGAGTAATATAACAAGTGCAATATGCAAATATGTAGGAATCAATGCACAGTTCACACAAGTGTTTGCTTCTTGAGGTAGAGAGAAATAGGTGAACTGACTCAACAATGAAAGTAAAAGAATGGTCCTCATAGAGGAAAAGCATCGATTGCTATATTTGTGCTAGAGCTTTGATTTTGAAAACATGAAACAATTTTGTCAACGGTAGTAATAAAGCATATGTATCATGTAAATTATATCTTACAAGTTGCAAGCCTCATGCATAGTATACTAATAGTGCCCGCACCTTGTCCTAATTAGCTTGGACTACCGGATCATCACAATGCACATGTTTTAACCAAGTGTCACAAAGGGGTACCTCTATGCCGCCTGTACAAAGGTCTAAGGAGAAAGCTCGCATTGGATTTCTCTATTGATTATTCTCAACTTAGACATCCATACCGGGACAACATAGACAACAGATAATGGACTCCTCTTTTATGCATAAGCATGTAACAACAATTAATAATTTTCTCATTTGAGATTGAGGATATATGTCCAAAACTGAAACTTCCACCATGGATCATGGCTTTAGTTAGCGGCCCAATGTTCTTCTCTAACAATATGCATGCTTAACCATAAGGTGGTAGATCGCTCTTACTTCAAACAAGACGGACATGCATAGCAACTCACATGATATTCAACAAAGAATAGTTGATGGCGTCCCCAGAAACATGGTTATCGCACAACAAGCAGCTTAATAAGAGATAAAGTGCATAATTACATATTCAATACCACAATAGTTTTTAAGCTATTTGTCCCATGAGCTATATATTGCAAAGGTGAATGATGGAATTTTAAAGGTAGCACTCAAGCAATTTACTTTGGAATGGCGGAAAATACCATGTAGTAGGTAGGTATGGTGGACACAAATGGCATAGTGGTTGGCTCAAGTATTTTGGATGCATGAGAAGTATTCCCTCTCGATACAAGGTTTAGGCTAGCAAGGTTATTTGAAACAAACACAAGGATGAACCGGTGCAGCAAAACTCACATAAAAGACATATTACAAACATTATAAGAATCTACATCGTCTTCCTTGTTGTTCAAACTCAATACTAGAAATTATCTAGACCTTAGAGAAACCAAATATGCAAACCAAATTTTAGCATGCTCTATGTATTTCTTCATTAATGGGTGCAAAGCATATGATGCAAGAGCTTAAACATGAGCACAACAATTGCCAAGTATCACATTACCCAAGACATTTATAGCAATTACTACATGTATCATTTTCCAATTCCAACCATATAACAATTTAACGAAGAAGAAACTTCGCCATGAATAATATGAGTAGAGCCTAAGGACATACTTGTCCATATGCTACAGCGGAGCGTGTCTCTCTCCCACACAAGCATGATGTAATCCAATTTATTCAAACACAAACAAAAACAAAAACAAACAGACGCTCCAAGTAAAGTACATAAGATGTGACTGAATAAAAATATAGTTTCAAGGGAGGAACCTGATAATGTTGTCGATGAAGAAGGGGATGCCTTGGGCATCCCCAAGCTTAGACGCTTGAGTCTTCTTGATATATGCAGGGGTGAACCACGGGGGCATCCCCAAGCTTAGAGCTTTCACTCTTCTTGATCATAGTATATCATCCTCCTCTCTTGACCCTTGAAAACTTCCTTCACACCAAACTCGAAACAAACTCATTAGAGGGTTAGTGCATAATCAAAAACTCACATGTTCAGAGGTGACACAATCATTCTTAACACTTCTGGACATTGCTCAAAGCTACTGGAAGGTAATGGAACAAAGAAATCCACCCAACACAGCGAAAGAAGCAATGCGAAATAAAAGGCAGAATCTGTCAAAACAGAACAGTCCGTAAAGACGAATTTTAAAATGGCACCAGAATTGCTCAGATGAAAATGCTCAAATTGAATGAAAGTTGCGTACATATCTGAGGATCACTCACGTAAATTGGCATAATTTTCTGAGTTACCTACAGAGAATTAGGCCCATATTCGTGACAGCAAGAAAACAGTTTCTGCGCAGTAATCCAAATCTAGTATTGACTTTACTATCAAAGACTTTACTTGGCACAACAAAACACAAAACTAAGATAAGGAGAGGTTGCTACAGTAGTAAACAACTTCCAAGACACAAATATAAAACAAAGTACTGTAGCAAAATAACACATGGGTTATCTCCCAAGAAGTTCTTTGTTTATAGCCATTAAGATGGGCTCAGCAGTTTTAATGATGCACTCGCAAGAAATAGTAGTTGAAGCAAAAGAGAGCATCAAGAGGCAAATTCAAAACACATTTAAGTCTAACATGCTTCCTATGCATAGGAATCTTGTAAATAAACAAGTTCATGAAGAGCAAAGTAACAAGCATAGGAAGATAAAACAAGTGTAGCTTCAAAAATTTCAGCACATAGAGAGGTATTTTAGTAACATGAAAATTTCTACAACCATATTTTCCTCTCTCATAATAACTTTCAGTAGTATCATGAGCAAACTCAACAATATAACTATCACATAAAGCATTCTTATCATGAGTCTCATGCATAAAGTTATTACTCTCCACATAGGCATAATCAATTTTATTAGTTGTAGTGGGAGCAAATTCAACAAAGTAGCTATCATTATTATTCTCATCAAGTGTTGGAGGCATCGTATAATCATCATAAAAATTACTCTCCATAGTAGGTGGCAACAAAAGACCACTATCATTATAATCATCATATATGGGAGGCAAAGTATCATCAAAGAAAATTTTCTCCTCAATGCTTGGGGGACTAAAAAGATCATGAAAACCAGCTTCCCCAAGCTTAGAACTTTCTATATCATTATCAACAATGGTGTTCAAAGCGTTCATACTAATATCATTGCTACTAGCATGCAAATAAGATTCCATAGGTTTTTTAATTTTCGCATTAAACCATTCATGTCTTGACTCAGGAAATAGAATAAAAAGCTCACAGATGTTTTCCATTATGCCTTACTAGTGTAAAACAAGAAACAAAAGATGCAATTGCAGGATCTAAAGGAAATAGCTTCGAGCACAAACACAATGGCGCCAGAAAAGTACTTAACCTGGGACCGAAGTATGAGTGCCTTTTACCTTTCCTCCCCGGCAACGGCGCCAGAAAATAGCTTGATGTCTACTTCCCCCTCCTTTTCCTGTGGACAGTGTTGGGCCTCCAAGAGCAGAGGTTTGTAGAACAGCAGCAAGTTTTCCCTTAAGTGGATCACCCAAGGTTTATCGAACTCAGGGAGGAAGAGGTCAAAGATATCCCTCTCATGCAACCCTGCAACCACAAAGCAAGAAGTCTCTTGTGTCCCCAACACACCTAATAGGTGCACTAGTTCGGCGAAGAGATAGTGAAATACAGGTGGTATGAATATATATGAGCAGTAGCAACGGCGCCAGAAAAGTGCTTGCTGGCGTGTAGTTGATGGTGGTAGTATTGCAGCAGTAGTAACGCAGTAAAACAGTAAACAAGTAGCGATAGCAGTATTTAGGAACAAGGCCTAGGGATTACACTTTCACTAGTGGACACTCTCAACATTGATCACATAACAGAATAGATAAATGCATACTCTACACTCTTGTTGGATGATGAACACATTGCGTAGGATTACACGAACCCTCAATGCCGGAGTTAACAAGCTCCACAATAATGCTCATATTTTAGTAACCTTTAGTGTAAGATAGATCAAAAGACTAAACCAAGTACTAGCATAGCATGCACACTGTCACCTTCATGCATATGTAGGAGGAATAGATCACATCAATATTATCATAGCAATAGTTAACTTCGCAATCTACAAGAGATCATGATCATAGCATAAACCAAGTACTAACACGGTGCACACACTGTTACCTTTACACACGTGCAGGAGGAATAGGACTACTTTAATAACATTGCTAGAGTAGCACATAGATAGTAGTGATACAAAACTCATATGAATCTCAATCATGTAAAGCAGCTCATGAGATTATTGTATTGAGGTACATGGAAGAGAGATGAACCACATAGCTACCGGTACAGCCCCGAGCCTCGATGGAGAACTACTCCCTCCTCATGGGAGCAGCAGCGGTGATGAAGATGGCGGTGGAGATGGCAGCGGTGTCGATGGAGAAGCCTTCCGGGGGCACTTCCCCGCTCCGGCAGCGTGCCGGAACAGAGACTCCTGTCCCCCAGATCTTGGCCTCGCGATGGCGGCGGCTCTGGAAGGTTTCTGTGGGTTTCGTCGAACGCATCAGGGTTTTCGCGACGGAGGCTTTAAATAGGCGAAGAGGCGGCGCCAGAGGGTCGAAGGGGTGCCCACATCATAGGGTGGCGCGGCCAGGGCCTGGGCCGCGCCGGCCTATGGTCTGGGGGCCCAGTGCCCCCCCTCTGGTCCTTCCCGGGTGTTCTGGATGCTTTCGGTGAAAATAGAAACTTGGGCGTTGATTTCGTCCGATTCCGAGAATATTTCGTTACTAGGATTTCTGAAACCAAAAACAGCAGAAAACAGGAACTGGCACTTCGGCATCTTGTTAATAGGTTAGTTCCAGAAAATGCACGAATATGACATAAAGTGTGCATAAAACATGTAGATAACATCAATAATGTGGCATGGAACATAAGAAATTATCGATACGTCGGAGACGTATCACCAACCACTATGCCATTTGTGTCCACCATACCTACCTACTACATGGTATTTCTCCGCCATTCCAAAGTAAATTGCTTGAGTGCTACCTTTAAAATTTCCATTCTTTACCTTTACAATATATAGCTCATGGGACAAATAACTTAAAAACTATCGTGGTATTGAATATGTACTTATGCACTTTATCTCTTATTAAGTTGCTTGTTGTGCGATAACAATGTTTCTGGGGACGCCATCAACTAATCTTTATTGAATATCATGTGAGTTGCTATGCATGTCCGTCTTGTCTGAAGTAAGGGAGATTTACCACTCATTTAATGGTTAGAGCATGCATAATGTTAGAGAAGAACATTGGGCCGCTAACTAAAGCCATGAATCATGGTGGAAGTTTCAGTTTTGGACATATATCCTCAATCTCATATGAGAACATTAATTGTTGCTACATGCTTATGCATAAAAGAGGAGTCCATTATCTATTGTCTATGTTGTCCCGGTATGGATGTCTAAGTTGAGAATAATCAAAAGCGAGAAATCCAATGCGAACTTTCTCCTTAGACCTTTGTACAGGCGGCATAGAGGTACCCCTTTGTGACACTTGGTTAAAACATGTGTATTGCGATGATAATCCCGGTAATCCAAGCTAATTAGGACAAGGTGCGGGCACTATTAGTATACTATGCATGAGGCTTGCAACTTGTAGGATATAATTTACATAACTCATATGCTTTATTACTACCGTTGACAAAATTGTTTCTTGTTTTCAAAACCAAAGCTCTAGCACAAATATAGCAATCAATGCTTCCCTCTGCGAAGGACCTTTCTTTTACTTTTATGTTGAGTCAGTTCACCTATCTCTCTCCACCTCAAGAAGCAAACACTTGTGTGAACTGTGCATTGATTCCTACATACTTGCATATTGCACTTGTTATATTACTTTACATTGACAATATCCATGAGATATACATGTTACAAGTTGAAAGCAACCGCTGAAACTTCATCTTCCTTTGTGTTGCTTCAATACCTTTGCTTTGAATTATTGCTTTATGAGTTAACTCTTATGCAAGACTTATTGATGCTTGTCTTGAAGTACTATTCATGAAAAGTCTTTGCTTTATGATTCAATTGTTTACTCATGTCATTTACCATTGTTTCAAATCGCTGCATTCATTACATGTGCTTACAATAGTATTGATCAAGATTATGTTGGTAGCATTGTCACTAAGAAATTATCTTTGTTATCGTTTACCTACTCGGGACGAGTAGGAACTAAGCTTGGGGATGCTTGATACGTCTCAAACGTATCTATAATTTCTTATGTTCCATGCTACTTTTATGATGATACTCACATGTTTTATACACATTATATGTCATTATTATGCATTTTCCGGCACTAACCTATTAACGAGATGCCGAAGAGCCGATTCTTTGTTTCTGCTGTTTTTGGTTTCAGAAATCCTAGTAAGGAAATATTCTCGGAATTGGACGAAATCAACGCCTAGGGGCCTATTTTCACACGAAGCTTCCAGAAGACCGAGGGGGAAAGGAAGTGGGGCCACGAGGCGCCGACACAACAGGGCGGCGCGGCCTGGCCCTTGGCCGCGCCGGCCTAGCATGTGGGGCCCTCGTGTGGCCCCCCGCGTTGCCCTTCCGCCTACTTAAAGCCTTCGTCGCGAAACCCCCAGTACCGAGAGCCACGATGCGGAAAACCTTCCAGAGACGCCGCCGCCGCCAATCCCATCTCGGGGGATTCAGGAGATCGCCTCCGGCACCCTGCCGGAGAGGGGAATCATCTCCCGGAGGACTCTTCACCGCCATGGTCGCCTCCGGATTGATGAGTGAGTAGTTCACCCCTGGACTATGGGTCCATAGCAGTAGCTAGATGGTTGTCTTCTCCTCATTGTGCTTCATTGTCGGATCTTGTGAGCTGCCTATCATGATCAAGATCATCTATCTGTAAAGCTACATGTGCGTTTGTTGGGATCCGATGGATAGAGAATACTATGTTATGTTGATTATCAATCTATTACCTATGTGTTGTTTATGATCTTGCATGCTCTCCGTTATTAGTAGAGGCTCTGGCCAAGTTTTTACTCTTAACTCCAAGAGGGAGTATTTATGCTCGATAGTGGGTTCATGCCTCCATTAAATGCAGGACGATGACAGAAAGTTCTAAGGTTGTGGATGTGCTGTTGCCACTAGGGATAAAACATTGATGCTATGTCCGAGGATGTAGTTATTGATTACATTACGCACCATACTTAATGCAATTGTCTGTTGTTTGCAACTTAATACTGGAAGGGGTTCGGATGATAACCCGAAGGTGGACTTTTTAGGCATAGATGCATGCTGGATAGCGGTCTATGTACTTTGTCGTAATGCCCAATTGAATCTCACAATATTCATCATATCATGTATGTGCATTGTCATGCTCTCTTTATTTATCAATTGCCCAACTGTAATTTGTTCACCCAACATGCTATTTATCTTATGGGAGAGACACCTCAAGTGAACTGTGGACCCCGGTCCATTCTTTTACATCGAATACAATCTACTGCAATACTTGTTCTATTGTTTTCTGCAAACAATCATCATCCACACTATACATCTAATCCTTTGTTACAGCAAGCCGGTGAGATTGACAACCTCACTGTTTCGTTGGGGCAAAGTACTTTGGTTGTGTTGTGCAGGTTCCACGTTGGCGCCGGAATCCCTGGTGTTGCGCCGCACTACATCTCGCCGCCATCAACCTTCAACGTGCTTCTTGGCTCCTACTGGTTCGATAAATCTTGTTTTCTTACTGAGGGAAAACTTGCTGCTGTACGCATCACACCTTCCTCTTGGGGTTCCCAACGGACGTGTGTATACACGCTATCAGGTGGCGGCGGAGCTACGGAACTCTTCTGGAGAAATCGTCGATCCCTTTAGGGTTTTCAGGGCAGGAGCTTAATATAGGCGAAAGGGCGGCGTGAGGGGGTGCCCGAGGGGCCCACCCCATAGGGCGGCGCCGCCCCCCTCCTGGCCGCACCAGTGGATGGGGAGGAGGCCGTGGGCCTCCTCTGGCCTAGCCCTTCTGGCTCCGTGGGTCTTCTGGCGAAATAAAAGTTCTGTAATTTTTCTGGATTTTCCAAGCACTTTGGTTTTTGGGCCTTTTCTGCAATAAACAGACATAATAAATAGAAACTGGCACTGTGGCATCTTGTTAATAGGTTAGTCCCAGAAAATGCATAAAAACATTATAAAGTGTGAATAAAACATGTAAGTATTGTCATAAAACTAGCATGGAACATAAGAAATTATAGATACGTTGGAGACGTATCACTCGTTGGGGGCCGTTTGTCCGTCGTAACCATGCAAGGGTACAAACCCCTTCAGCTGCCACCACCGTGATTCGATCACATCAGGCTAGGGTCGGCAACCAGGTTGATGGGCGTGATTTCCGCAAGATACTAGGGTTAGCCTGGAGAAAGGTTGAGTTGGGCGAGTGTAACGCCCCGGAACCGGTACCATGAGGACCCCAGCGAGCCCACCGAAATCCGCACGATATCGATCCAGAGACGCCCTCCGACATGACGTGCGCGACGAATCACACACGTGATGCCAGAGGAATTAACACGAGCGGTAACATTACAACAGGATTACAATAGAGCCCACAAGAAACATATATTACAACAAAGACTCCGACGAGTCAAGATACAAATATACAATACAAAGATCCAAATCATACAGAAGATCGAATACGTCCGAGTACGGACAAGATACAAATTGGACTAAGAGTCCTGAAGATAACCAGTGGCGTCCATAACCCTGCCCAGACCAAGCCGGAAGGGTAACCTTGCTAACGTCGCCAACTTGTACCTGTCGAAGTCGGGCCATCGGTTGCCGACAAGAGGGAGGAAACAGAAGAGAAAAAGAAAAGGCGAGAGTAAGTACCAAGGAACGAACTCCGGCACGTACTTAGCGAGACTAGAAATGGCTATGCTCGCCGGGCGAGTATATATATATATAGGGATACACTATTCTAAAACCAGTGTTCAAAATATTATTTTGAGCACCACTTACCCCTATATAAGAGCGATGGAGAAAAAAACTGGGCAAAAGCCCGGCGCGGGTCGTAGTCATGACCTCCAATCCCCACGTACAGATCGTATCCGTAGTTCCCCCGCCGCCGGCCAGGCCCCCAACGCCGGCCCTCCCCAACCTCCCGCACGGCCCACGGCGGGCCTCCCCAACCTCCATCGTCGCCGCGTTCCTGGCTCCCCCAACGCCGGCCATGCTCCCACGCCGTCGGCCGGGCCGAGCGCAGTTGCCCAGCCCCCGACCACCGACGACCCTCAGGCCTCAGCCCCGCTCCGCCATGGTCTCTGCCCCGCCCCCTCCCGCGCATCTCCCTGTCGACGCGCGTCACGCGCCTCCGCGCCGCCAAAGACCACCTCGACCTCACGGGTACTGATGCACTGACGCCGACGAAGACGGCTAAGCTCCCGAATCCCCTGCCTCTCCTGATCATGTCGGCCTTGTGGATGTTGCAGCACGATCACGTCGTGGTACCGCACGCACATGGCGCAGCTCCAGGTTCTCCCCTACCGGCACAAGAGCTTGAGTTCTCCACTGTTCGCTTGCACTTCCTGGACGGTGATTCGCGCTGCCGTCCAGGGTCTGAACTCTGAAGCAGCTGATGCGTGCTATAGGTTCCGCGACGCTGGCCATGTCAAGACTAGACCAGGCACTCTCGCCGGCAGCTCGCCGCCATCGTCTGCGCCACCAGCATGTCCTTTTAGCCATCAGCCGCCGAGTCATCCGATTTCGTATCGCGCGGCCGCACTTCTCCTGTTCTGCGACGCTGGTCTCTTGTTGGTGTGTCCGTTTCATTTTTCTTTTACCTGAACTTTTATTTAGCACCGTCCCAAACTTTCGATAAGCATCGGTTTGTACTTCCCTGTGATAGACAATGAATAAGGATCGGTTTGGACTCCTCCCGTTCGGCGCTACACTCTTCAGTTCATCCGCTTCAGCACGCGCGTGCGTGGGTTGTCCAGGGGAAGGGATCACTGAACCTGCTAATGTGCCGCTCGAGCACTCTTCAGTTCAGGTTTGTTTTAGGCTGTGTATGTCTATTCATTGCTGCCGGCGACCTGCCCTAGGATTACAGGCTGATAAACTGATTCATGTGAGAAAGAGTACGCACTTCCACGTTCTAGTGGTGATAGTGTCAACGGATGAAATTTGGGCAGAGTTGTGAAGGCCACTCACCAGGATAATTATTGTAATGTTAATTACTACTAGCATTTATGAGATATACTGGAATCTACTTGACTAAATTGCCACAAGACTAAAACTATCACATTTTTGGCTCGGAGATACTTTCTGTGAAAGTAATAAATTAGCGAGTCAAATGCATCATGGTCGGCAGTGCACGCTATTGATAAGCGCAATACGAATGTGAAGTGCTTTCTCTCTGGAACCATGGTTGGTTTTGGTGGATGGCTACCTATACTTGATACCGTCTCTCTCGTTGGGAATTCTTAAAAAAATTTATCTCTGAATTTGTCGTGTATCTGCCGATGCTTGTACTGCAGATGAGGTTACAATTTTTTTTCCTTTTTATTAAACATGAATCCCGTCGAATCCCGTCGAATCCGGTCGGCCTCCAGCTCCGCTTCCTCCGGCCAGGATCCAAGCCCCCTGTACCACGACCGGCCACCGCCTCGTTCCCTGCCTCCCGCCGACCTCGTATCGCCGCCACCGCTGCCCCGACTGCCACCGAACCGGAGCCCCACGCGCCGCCGCGGTCTGGCCTGTGCGGCCGCCTAGCCTCCCCACGAGCAGCGGCCGCTTGGGCCTCCGACATGCCGCCTGGAGGATCCCCACGCCACCATCGAGCTCCGGCGCCCAGGCTCCCTTTCAAGCTCCATGCGCCCACCAGCCGCCCGGATCTCGACCTCCCCGAGGGTACTACCTGCCGCCGGCGGGAAATCGACCTCCCCCAAGCCCCCTCTGCCGCCTGCACGACCTGGCCCCTGCGCCCCACAGCTGCCGGCGGCGACCTCCCTCTGTTCCCATGCGTGCGCACGCGGTCTCCTGCCTGAAAATGCATTTCGGGAGAGGCAGAAAAATGCATTCGGAAGTGCAGGTGCTCTATTAGCACATTATACTGTTTTTGTTCTCGGAAGTACAAGTTTGATCAATGGCGTGAATTGAAGTACTCTTCGTCTTGTTTCCAGTGACAAATCTTTTCTATAGATAATGAGGAACGGAGAATAAAGAATGAAGAAAAAGGAAGTGGCAGAAGGAGTTGTTGTTCAGAAGATACGGACAAAGACATACTCGGGTAGTGAAATGTGTCGTGGAAACAGCTCAACGAGATTTCAACGTTAATGCTGATGTATGTGTATATGTGCAGCTTGTAAAAACCATCCATTTCCTAGTTCAAAAATCAAATTCACCTACAAGTGCGCATGTTAGATTTCTGAATGTGCCGTCTCATCAAATACAAAATATAAATAAAAATATTCATCAAAAGTGCATTGTCAATACAAATGGGTAGAAACAGGCACTACAATTATTAGGTAAGTACAATTTTTATCAAGGAAGTATGTAGGGGCAGTATCGACAGTTCTGAATGTGAAGGTCAAATACTTGTGGTTGAGAAGTACAACTATTTGGCGCGAGCAGTGCACCTACTTCATATTGGAAGTACTAGAAAACCAATGTAGAAAAAACAAAATAATCTTGTTATCCACGAGGAAGTTCAACTACTTGACGCTGAGAAGTACAAGTATTCGACCCGAGCAGTACACCTGCTTAATATATGAAGTACAAGAAAATCGAGAAAATCCAAATGTACAAAAAAAATATAATCCGGTCATCCGCGAGGAAGTTCAAATGCTAGACACAGATAAGTACAACCATTTAACCCGAGCAGTACAAGTAGTTATTATAGGAAGTAAAAGAAAACCAATAAAATCCAAATCTAGAAAAAACATAAAAAAATCATGTCATCCGTGAGGAAGTTCAAATAGTTGATGCGGAGAAGTGCAACCATTCAACACGAGCAGTACACCCGCTTAATATAGGAAGTACAAGAAAACCAACAAAATCCAAATGTACAAAAAACAAAAATAACTTAATAAATAATCCCGTCGGCACGAGCAGTACTTGAAAACGAGAAGCACAACCATTCGGCACGAGCAGTACAACCACTTAATATTGAAAAGTACAAGAAACCCGACAAAGTCCAAATGTAGGAAAAAACAAAATAATCCCGTCATCAGCGAGGAAGTACGTGCAGTGATTCCGAGAAGTACAGGCGGAGACAAACATGAAGTACAAGCGGTAATTACATGAATTAAAAGTGTTCAAAGAAAAATACTCCCACCTAAGTTCACATAGGAAAAAACAATAATAGTCCCATCACCCGTAAAGAAGTTCATATACTTGACAATGAGAAGTATAACCATTCAACACGAGCAATACACCCACTTAATATAGGAAGTATAAGAAACCCGACAAAGTCCAAACGTAGAAAAAACAAGATAATCCCGTAATCCGCAAGGAAGTACGATCAGTGATTCTGAGAAGTACAGGTGGAGACAACAGTAAGTACAAGCAGTAATTACATGAAGAAAATACCCCCACATAAGTTCACATAGCAACATTGTGAAGTTCAAATATTAAGATCCGGGAAGTGCAGAATCTCTTAAAATAGAATATAGGGACAATCTAACATTATCATTTTGAAGCACACATGCTAGTTTTTGTAAAACACACTAGTATCAAAACATTTCCAGGAAGTACAACCACGAAGGCCAAGCAGTACAAGGACATGTCGTGGGAAGTTCAGATGCGCGTGGTTGTGCTGAGCATTTTGTGTGGCCATGGAACTCAAACGAACATCGTATGAGAAACTTATAGTGATTTTACTGAACACTTTCGTGAAACAGCGCCGAGAAGTACAACCGCATTTCCCTAGAAGTGCAAGTTCGTGTCGAGAGAAGTTCAATGCGCTGTTTTTACGGAGCGGAAATCTATTGTTCAAATCTCATCGATTTGATCACCAACCACTTTAATCATTGTCACTAGAAGCTTTATATGGTAGAGTATATGTCTAATTTCATTACCTAGAATATTTTACAACAAATAAGTGGATCTAATCCATCAAATTTAAATCGTTATCCCACAAAATATACCAAAAACATGATTTCAAAACTTCTAAAATTACTTTTAAACCGTTCGGATTTGGCAAAAATGGTAAATACGAAAAAGATGTGCCATTTTGACACCTTTCCAACAGTATATCATTTGCATTGTTTAAATATACTGCATGGAAATCGCGGGGAAAATCATTCGGTGCTCGTCATATAAAACGTGTGGACAGTAAATCGAGTTATTCTCTTAAACTGTAAGTAATTAGAGAAAACAATTGGAATAAGAAAGTTGCGCCTAGTCCATAGCTTTCCAACGCCATATCATTTGTATCATTCCGACATACGGTTGAAAAAAATCATCCAAATTACTGTCTGCTCGTTTTTTGAGTACGTCCGAATTTCGGTATTTTTAAAATAATTAAAAAACTGTGAGGATTTCGAAAAAACATAAAACATGAAAAAGTTGCGCAATTTAATTCTTTCCAACGGTATATCATTTGCACAGTTTCGATAAGGGATTCGAAAATCGAACTAAAATTCGTTCTCTGGCCATATAGAAGCGTTTTTGTATTTTCAAAATTAAATTTAAATTGTACAAAATCTGTGAAAAGTGTGAACATGAAAAAGTTGCGGTTTTTCATTATCTATCCAACGGTATATCATTTGCATAGTTCCGACAAATGGTTGAGAAACTTGAGGTATAATTAGTACATCTGAAGAAAACGGGAAGTTCAGGTAAGTTCGACAAAAAGTTGACACTTGTTATCCGGAAAGTACAACCTTGTATCCAGAAAAGTACAAGTCGGTGCTCAGAATATTATTCTGCAACCAGTTGCAGAATAGTGCTGGTATATATATATATATAGGACATATTCATACTACACCCGGGTGTAGTTACACCCATGCGTGTTTCTCATAATCTAGAGAGTATCTATGATGCCGGATAGTATGTACATGTAGTATGAAGTATATAAAACTATTTTGGAAGTATATATACTACTTTGTATGCAGTATGTATATTTTTTTATGTAGACTCATTTTTTAAGTATATATATGCATTTATTTCAGATATATACTACAAACTATGGGTTCACTTGCATTTTTTTCACCAAACTTGGATTGGAGTATCTTAGATATAGTATACCAACATACTCAAACCGATAAAGTATCGTATATACTTCTGTATGGTAGTATATTAGACATGGGTGTAACTACACCCAGGGGTAGGAAGTATTTATCCTATATATATATATATATATATATATATATATATATATCATATTCATACTACACCCGGGTGTAGTTACACCCACTCGTGTTTCTCATAATCTAGAGAGTATCTATCATACCGAAGAGTATGTACATGTAGTATGGAGTATATAAAACTATTTTGGAAGTATATATACTACTTTGTAGGTAGTATGTACATTTTTTTACGTAGACTCATTTTTATGTATACATATGCATGTATTTTGGATATGTAGTGCAAATTATGGGTTCACTTGCATTTTTTTCACCAAACTTGGTTTGGAGTATCTTATATATAGTATACGAACATACTCAAACCGATAAAGTATCGTATATACTTCTGTATGGTAGTATGTTAGATATGGGTGTAACTACGCCCAGGGGTAAGAAGTATCTACTCCTGGATGTAACTACACCCACGTCTCATATACTACCATACGAAAGTATATAACATACTTTATTGATTTGAGTATGTTCGTACATTATATCTAAGATACTCCATACCAACTTTGGTGAAAAAAAATTAAATACACCCATAGTTTGCACTATATATACAAAATACATGCATATTTATACGTAAATAAATAGTGTACGTAAAAAAATGTACATACTACCAACAAATTAGTATATATACTACTAAAATATTCTTATATACTTCATACTACATGTATATACTCTTTGGTATGATAGATACTACCAAGATTGTGTGAAACACACGTGGGAGTAACTATATAGGACATATTCATGCTACACCCGGGTGTAGTTACTCCCACGTGTGTTTCACACAATCTAGGTAGTATCTATCATACCGAAGATTATATACATGTAGTATGAAGTATATAAGAATATTTTGGTAGTATATATACTACTTTGTAGGTAGTATGTACACTTTTTACGTACACTATTTATTTACGTAAAAATTTACATGTATTTTGTATTTATAGTGCAAACTATGGGTGTATTTAATTTTTTTTCACCAAAGGTGGTATGGAGTATCTTAGATACAACATACGAACATACTCAAATTGATAAAGTATCATATATACTTTTGTATGATCGTATACGAGAGATGGGTGTAGTTACACCCAGGAGTAGGAAGTATTTATCCTATATATATATATATATATCTGCTATTCTCGAACCGGAACCCTTTCTGAACTTCCTGGTACATGGATGTGAACTTCTTCTTCCCTGAATCTGAACGTCTCAACGGACTTCAATATTGTACATGGCGAACTTCCGAAACTTTAGTCTAGTTTGAAGTGAACTTCAGAAAATATAGTGAACTTTCATCGCATCTGAACTTCCCTGGACACATATCTGAACTTCCCCTTATCTGCATCTGAACTTCCAGACGGACCTCAATGTTGTAAGGTTTGCTATTCTCGAAATTCTCAAACCGGTTCGAGAATACCCTTTCTGAACTTCCCGCTACACAGAAGTGAACTTCTCGGCGGAACACTGGAATTCTATGTTTCATTGGATAATGTTTCGAGGCTGATTTGTGAACCGTTTATCTAAATGATGCATATGATATACCGTTGTAAAGATATGGAAATTTCGAAACTTTCTCGTTAATATTTTGTTTCCAAATTCTTCACGGTTTGAAAAAATTCCAATATACTAAAACTCTATTTCGCGGAATTAACGGTTGTCGTACTGTTTTTTGACTTCTTTTTTCGAAGTGTTTGTCGGATGGATGCATGCACTATACCGTTGCATAGGTATGAAAAATGCGCATCTTTTTCGTTCAGATTGTTCTCCCAAAATTTTCACGGTTTAAGAGCAGATTTGAAAATACTCAAATCCGTTTTCGCGAACTTCTCCAAGTTGGTGCTGTTTTTTGCGCTATTTTCAAACCATTAGTCGGATTGGAGTGTGTGATATACCGTTAGAAACGTGTGGAGATTGCTCAAATTTTTCACAGTGAACACTTTTCCAAATTATTAACAGTTTGAAAGTAATTTTATATATACTAAAATTAGTGATGGTCGCCGGCACGCCAACGGTTTGAAATTTACACGCCTTCAGTAGTCGGTTGAAGTGGACCGACATGTTAGAGTGAAATTAGGTCATATTGGTGTCAACTACTCAAGGAGGAGCTCGATTTGGCTAATCAGAGCTCGTATGGATGGATTTAGTACGTAGGATTTCCGCCTGTAAAAATAAAGTATGTGAACGTCATCCTACATGCCCGTGAACTACACGGACACTTTTAGTGAACTTCCTGTCGCGAATTATGATATACACGAAACTATGTATTTTTCAAACTCCTATGTGTTTTTTGCATAGTCTTTCAAAGTGGAATTTTGAGATTGTTAAACTAAAAAGTTTACTGGATGACTATAGGGCATCATGTGTGTTTTAGTGAATTTTTTTTCATATATACGAACATAACTTTCTCACAGGAAAGAATAAACTTCTCGGACAGACTAAACAAACCCTCACGAAATAGAGTAAAATGCCCCTTTTAATAATGTGTGCTACTAGTTATTTCTATGAATCAGGTGCATACAAACAAATCAAACTGCCTGGCAAATAAAATAAAACTTCCAGTATCAACTATTTTTTTCGCCGCTGTTGTGAACTTCCCTATGAAAAATGAAATTTATTTGTTTAATGCCAAAGCCAAACGAGTGAACCTTCTAGTATCAAAGTTGTATATGCTTGCTTCTTTTTTTTTGCCAAAGCACTACACATGCCCAGGTGTACTGACGAAGACAAGTGAATTTATACAAAAAGTTTATATGGTAACTGAACATCTTTTTCACAAAGAAATGTACGGCTCCCCTAGATGCATAAGAGTGAACTTCACACAGTTAATGTACAAAAATCATCCACCCCACAGCACAAACATCAGAAGTGAACATCACGAATAATTCATCTAGCAGATTGAAATAAAATCCAAGCAGCATAAATAGTCTAATATGAAGTATCAGGAGACATGAACTTCACGAATTAGTATCAGTAAACTTCAGTCAGCCTACATCGTGCCGCGATGCTCTTGCAACGGACGCCCCCGCGGCGCAACAGTTGGGCTTGACGATGCCATGGACAGGGAGTGACCGGCAAGCCGCGTTCACCACCAGGAAGTAGTGCAGAGATGGCACCACGTTTTTGTCCTCGTCTTATGTGGCATCACCTCGTCAGGGTGGTGGCGCTCAAGGAGTCCTTGTTGTATATGCACGTAATGCTCGGATAATTCGAGTGGACTTCTCATTTACCTGACACCAAACTGATAGAACTAGGTAAATAAAACACTTGAAATATTTTGGATTATAATGAACATAGTTGATTAGCAGTCCATAGATTCATATTATGCATCCAACGTCGCATAAAAACTGTCCAGTGCTCTACGTGTGTCTTATTGTGAATACAAAATGAACATGATATAATATTTCAAGAAGTTGACCAACTACATCGAGAAATACAATGATAAAATCTCCAAAAGTTCACAGGAGTTTTTCTTCCGGAAATTAACACAAAATTCTTCTTGTCAACAAACAACTTATTTCTTCTGTCAAAAAATAACTATCTTCGCTTCTCCTGAACAGAGACACAACGACAGTGAACTCCACACAATATACAGGTGAACTTTTGCTCCAATAACAAAGTGAATTCTATTTGTTTTTATCAGCCACGCATCAACACATACATCTGCATGAACTGATTTTTTTTGTATACAAGTAACTACTGGAGTTTTTTAAGGGTGAATTACTCGATATGCATATGCATTTCTGTCTTACTACTACTTCCATGTCTTACTGCATATGCATTTCTGTCTTACTACTACTTCCATGTGCATTTCTGTCTTACTACTACTTCCATGTCTTACTACTACTTCCATGTGAATGGAGATAGAGTGCAAGGAAACCCATAGTCATTCCAAACAATAATCTAGTAAAAAATAATTTACTCGCAGCTATTTTACACTCATAGTGGAATTATGAATAACTAATTTATCTTCTCATGATCATAAAATAAACAAATAAAGGGCACCAACTTGAAAGAAGACAAAACAATTAACTGACAAAATAGAGTGGAGCAAGGAAATTCAAAAAATTAGAATCTTACTTGTGGAAGGAAAAAAGAGAAACGAGAGGTACTCATTATGCTCAAACGAACTGCAGTTGTTACTGAAATGAACTGCCAGTATGATGCGAGCCATTTTAAAATAATGCACATTTTAGCAACACAGTGTGTCAAAAAATAAATTATAGATGAAAACTCAGTGTACAGATGAATCAAACTGCTTTGACCATCATTATTTCTCATCTAACAACAATTCAGAAACATACATGGACGAGTTCATTATCACACAAATAGGATACCAATTTTTTTTATTCAATATGTGCAAACTGCCGCTGAATTCATAATTAGAGAAATTACCGTACCAGTAGGGCGATGAGGGTTGACGGGCTGGACTCCCAGTGCCGGCAATGTTAACTCCCCACTTTGGCTGTCCGGCACCACGCACTGGACTGTCGGTGGAGGCGCAACGAACTTCTTGACCCCACGTAGTAGACTGTTGGGGAGCTGGTGCGGGTGGAATCTACAACGCTGCATTAGCTGCATGGCCGCCGACATGTAGTTCACAATGGACACCAACTTCCCCAAAATAAAACATTAACTAGGTACTCACTTCAAATACGAAAATGAGTAAACTTCTTCTAGCTTTTTTAGATGAATTTCTATCACGGTCAAACTGAACTTCAACGCCATAGAGATAGTGAACTGCCAATTTCCGATAGCGAACTTCAACTCCTGGAGGTCTTCTGGGGTAGAATATAAAATTAACTGCCAAAAGGATTAAAGTGAACTTAGTAATATTTCTAGAGTGAACTTGAAATGTAGCCAAAGTGAACTTCAGATTATTTTTATTTTTTTACAAATTGTATAGTTAGTTTCTGTTCTTTATGTGACTGCTTCGTATTAGATAGCGAACTGCTGTAACCTGAAAAACACACTCATGTGTTCTTTTCCTCTAGAATAGTTATTGCAGTTTTTATCACTGGTCTTCTGACTTCTATACAACGCAACTTCACTACTTTATAAAGGTTAACTTCTTTTTTTCCTTGTTCTGAGAACTACTATATGCAGCACTTAATTAACTCAAAACAAAACCAGAAATGTGGAGTTCTGAGCTGCAACTGTCTAAGATTTTGCCAAAACAAAACAGTGGAAATTCATATAGCATTAGTTCATTACCAGTGTCTAATGCAGTTCATATCGACGTGCAGCGCAGTTCACAACCCGCTTGAGAACAGGATAGAGGCGAACTTTACGAGCTTGGTGTGCATTGCGCGCCTGTTGCCTGCCATATTTTCTTTTAAAGCTAGAATGTCCATATTCCTTTTTTATAAGCAGATTGAACTTCTAACTCTTGTACAAAGAAGCACAAATGTAGGAAGAGTGAACTACTCATTTCTCTGTTTTCACAGGAGCGTACAAGTGATGTTGTTTACAACTCTATTCAAGTATGAATTTATAGCTTGACTAAGAATCTTAAAGAACTGATTTGTAACTAGTTACCTGATTAAAAAAAGCGGCGTTTTTCCCAAACAACAGTGGTTGCTGTACAGGCTCCGCAGACCATCCTCCACAGCAGAGACATCAACATGCTCCAGGAGCTTGGGACCCTACGAACTTCCTGAGATAAATAAAGTGAGCTTCGTAAGAGCGACAAATTATCTGATTTTCTAAACTAAACCTAGCAGGCTTTTGTGCAGAACTTCCCAATCTAACAAAATGATCTTCCCAACAAGATCCAGTGTTGCATTTAGCAATGATTTTTTTCATAAAAGAAACTACTTCAGCTTGTATGAGTGAACTACTTTAGATAGTCATGTATGCATCTGCTATACTGCCCCGTATACAAGTATGTACTGCAACACTTTTTACACAATTTTACAATCATCAGTAATGAAACAAAAGAGAAATAGAAAAGAGAGAAAGCGCCATTTCAAGGAATCACAATAGCCAGAAAGGTGAACTTCCATGGCAGCAATGATGTGGCTGCACCGCAGGACTGGAGCAGCCTGCCAAACTTGTTGCCATGAACAACACTGAACTCACCGGAGTGTTAGCATAAAAGAAAGACTAAACTTCCATGAATGAACGACCTGAACTTCACAGAAATAGGATGAGGATTAATTGAAATTTTTTGGATAGAAAAAGGCAACTCCTAACATACAAATTGAGATTCCGGAAAAAATTCGATGAAGCTCTCAACAATAGTATTCTGTAATGAAAAAAACAACCAATAGTTATTGTGTTTTTCAATTCTTTGCATCAACAAGAAAACAACAAACAAATCTGCAAAATAAAGTCAAACATCATTGTATTGACCTACAAAAACAATGGAATAACAGCATTGTTATAGAAGTTGATTCACAAGATATATTTGAGTTTTAACACATGATAAAAACAAGTGAGAATCCCCTCATAGAGGAAGTGAACGTTTAGCAAATAAAAAGTGAACCTACGACCCACAGTGCTTTATAAGTAACTGCAATTGCCCTGTACTTGTAACGAACTCCGCGGTAGGGAGGAAGTGAACTTCAGACAACTATAGATCGAAGCAAAGTGCAAACTCCATAGATGCAATTTTTATAACGGATACTTTTTCCACACAGGAACTTCCAGGTAGTGAAACGGTTAAAAACAAAGAGAGAACATCCTTAGCTATTGCAAAGCCAAAATAATTGTAAATTAGGAGCAAGTTCTTCTGGAAATTATTTTTCGAAACATAATTCATGTTTGTACACATGGAAGCAAACACTTGTAAGGCACAAATTCAACGAATAATGAACTGATAATATTAACAGAAGTGAACTTTTTGTCGCTTACTAAGTTAAGCACCAAAAGAACTCTAGCGAACTTGCAAGAGAATACATTTTTCTACCAAGAAAATAGTGAACTTAGCACTAGTACAAACTGAACTTTGATAACAGTAAATTTGGAAACTTCATATATTGAATGACAGGCAATAAAGTGAATCACGGAACTTGGATTTGGTCCACTAGCCAAAATCATCTACGACTACGAGCATCACCGCCCGAAGTTCAGAGCAGCAGTGAGGCAAGGGCATGGTTGTGAGGTCATTGCCGCGGCCATGTACTAGGAGCAATGGTTGCATCTTTGTGCCTATATCTGAACTTCACATTTTCTAATTTGTGAACTTCGAAATTCAGCTAACGTTATTCCCAATGGAAATTTCTATTTATATTTCCTGAGGTTGGATGATTACATCTCCAAATTCAATGAGTCAACTTCTCGAATTCAAAGAGTAAACTTCTGAAAGTATTGTTTTGGTGTTGTGATCATCCAACCTTTCTGCAAACAAAACACACACAATCTGTGAAAAAAATCTCACACACACATATCCAGTAGCAGCAAATCAGTGGCGGTGGCTTCCAAGGCCAGTGAGCAGGGCCACAGTTGAGGGTGCGTTTTTCCGGTGAGCAGGGTAGCGCGCCGCGGGGATCCAGGCGGGAGGGGAGGAAGAGGCGACGACCGCGATTTACCAGGTTAGCGAGGTGAGCGCAGGTGGACTCTTGACGCGACACATGTGGGCTCTAGGGGCGGCGCACGCGGTGGACCACCGATGCGCGGCGCGGAGGTAGAGGATTTCCCGGCGGAGCGTGTCGGAGGCGGGAGCCCTCCCGGCGGTGCGCGGTGTAGGCGGGGGCCCTCCCGGCGGGACGCGTTGGAGGCGCGGGGGGCTCCCGGTGGCACGCGTTGTAGGCGGGGGGCCTCCCGGCGGCGGGCGGTGTAGGCGGGGGGCCTCCCGGCGACAGGCGGTGTAGGCGGGGGGCCTGCCGGTGGCACGCGGTGGAGATGGGAGCCTTCCCGATAGCGGGGGGCCTCCCGGCGGCGGGTGGTGTAGGAAGGGGGCCTCCCGGCGGCGGGCGGTGTAGGCGGGGGGCCTGCCGGTGGCACGCGGTGGAGGAGGTGAGCCTTCCCTATAGCGCGCGGTGGAGGTGGGACCGTGGGAGGCAACGTGGCGTGAGGTTGTTTCTAGCGACGACAAAGAAGGTCGTTCTGATGGGGTTCGGTCGGTTCACTGGGTGTGGTGGGGCGGTTCGGGTGGATAGCTAGGTAAGAATAGTTCAGTTTGTTTGCAGGGGTTCAAGAGTAGCTATTCTGGGGTTCGAGAATAGTTCGGCTCTATATATATATATATATATATATATATATATATATATAGAGCCCAACTATTCTCGAACCCCCCTTAAGAGTGGTTCTAGAATAGTTATTCTCGAACCCCCCTCAAACCACCTTCTACTCCCGACCCGACCCGACCGAAAAAACTACAGCCCCGAACCGAACCCCCCCCCCCCGCCACGGCACCGCCCCCACCCCCTCGTCGTGCCCATTCCCTAGGCGAGACAGCGCCTCGCAAATCCGATCGCGCCTCCTACCTTGTCGGCGCCGGCGAGCGAGCGGCGGCGGTAGCCGGCGCGAGGGAGCCGGTGACGGAGTCCGGCGAAATCCCCTGAGGAAAATACCTCCCTACCCGGCGACCAACCGCCCCACCTCCTCCAATCCCGACGGCTCCCCACCTCTTCCAATCCCGGCGACCAACCGCCCCACCTCCTCCCTCCCTGGCGGCTCCCCGCGTCCTCCTCCAGCCCGCGTCGCCCCTCCTCCTCCCGCCCAGGCGCCGCCCACCTCCTCCCACCCGACGGCGCCCCCTTCTCCCTCCCTGACGGCGCCTCACCTCCACCAATCCCGGCGGCGCCCACCTCCTCCAATCCCGGCGGTGCCCACCTCCTCCCACCCAGGCGGCGTCACCCTCCTCCAGCCCGCTGTCGCCCGCGGTCCCCTCCTCCAGCGCGCATCGCCCGCGGCCCCCTCCTCCAGCGCGCGTCGCCCGCGGCCCCTCCTCCTCCGCGCGTCACCGGCGGCCCCCTCCTCCTCCGCGACTCGCGGGCGGCCTTCTCCTCCAGCGCGCATCACCAGCGGCCCCTCCTCATGCACGCGTCGCCGGCGCCCGCCAAATCCTTCGGTAAGGCCTCATCTCCAACTCCCGTTGTTGATGCCGAGCACACACGAGGGCGATTTTAGGCCGCGATGGCATGGAGCCTGTCTGAATTCCCCTAGCGCTGCACTGGACTCTCCCCTGGCTACCTCTGAACTCACCAGGAATGCACACTCTGCCCAGGCCGGCTCTGAAGTTCACCTAGCGCTGCACTTAGTAGTCAGGTACTGTTAGTTTTTTCTTACCCTTAGTCCTTTAGCTAATACAAAGTTTGTATGTATTTTTCTGGTTAGAAAAGAAATTTGATCCTTTTTCAATGATATCTGAACTTCAAAAAACAGCTCAGTTAGTTGTCATGGTTGTGATGGCCAGCTCCAGTAGTTCACTCTTAAAAGCTGCAGCTGTTACCTTTTATGAAAATAATGGTTCTCTCCTAGATGTATGTGGAGCTAAATAGAAAAGCATGGTGGTTGCGAAGTTCAGTTATTTCTTTTGAAAAGTTCATTTCGTCCAACGTTGGGGTTGTGTTTTTTGTCTATAAAAAAGTTCAATCCGTTCCTGGAAAATTCACATTTTAATTTCACAAAAGTTCATTTGCTAATAAACAAGGAATTCACTCAGTGAACTACTGAAGTTCACTCCATACTAATCTATGAAAATAAACTGAAAATTCACCTTGTAGATTAAAAAAGGGAAGTTCACTGATTAAAGCTCAACAGTTCATCTATTAAGTGGAAGTTCACCTTAAACCGTGCGGACATCAGTTTAAACGCGTTGGAAGTTCTGCTTTGCTAGTGCCGTCGAGATTGTGATATACTACGAAGTTCGGATAATGAAAAGGTGAAGGTTCAACTTACATTTTCTTGCAGTTCAGTTCTGCGAGCCTACAAACTTTGCACCTGATACTGCAAAGCATCATAGCTTTCGTCTTATGTATGGAACTTTCCACCTGATAATGCTCTGGTAAAAACTTACCTAAAAACAGTGTCATATCTTGTGTTGAAAAGTTCACCTTTTTATCGGGTAAAGTTCACTTGATGCTATTAAATGCTGCCTCTAAACTGCTACTGAAGATCCAACTGAACTACGTGCTAGTCCTCCTTTTTATTCCTTTATTATTGCTTCCTTCCAACGTACTAAAATGTTGTGTTAAAATGACATGATGGGTAACATATATTATCAATGCTATGAGAAAATCTGTAATTTTGATATCTGCAATTTGGGATCTTGCGTACATGGATGATGCATACATGGCTAGCTCCAGTACTTCACTCTTAAAAGCTCCAGTAGTTACTTTTTATGAAAATAATGTTTCTGTCCTGGATGTATGTGTTGATGTGTGGTTGCTAAAAAAGAAAAGAATTCGCTTTGTCATGGATCAAGGTTCACGTCTATATTTTCTGGAAAGTTAGCTTCGTCTTGGCGATGCTTTTAGTTAAATACAAAATTATAGTTATAAGAACAGAGGGAGTACTGTAAAAAATAGTTTTGCAATGCATCTGAACTGAGTTCACCTATCTTTCTCTGTGAGTTCACGTTGTCGTTGTTTGACTATGTAAATGATCAGATTCTTGTTACCAGGAGTTTTTCCCTGTTCTAAATCTGCACCAACTGTTTGTTCAGCTGGATTATCTAACTAGCTAGCCCTCGGCTCTGACTGGAAGGATCAAAAATAGGTGAGTTCAGTTTTCCACCGACCACAGTTCCCCAAAATCTCTCTCTTTTAAAGTTCAGTTCTCCAATTCGTGAAAGTTCACTTCTTGAATACGTGAAGTTGACACCTCCCTGATATTTAAGTTCAGACTATTCATAGTAGATGGATTATTCGTGAATTTTATTTCTAATATTGGAGGCTGTGGGATGGATTAGTCCTTTATATTCAATATTTTCTAAGTTCATTGTTATGCACTGGGAGAAGTACACTTGTTGGTGCATTCAAATGAAAAAATAGAGAAATCTGGGAACATATTATAGTCATGTATGCGTTGTTGATGTGTGGCCAATAAGATAAATTAAGAAGTTCACTTTATTACCCTGGCGAGTTCACTTTTATATTTTAGCGAGTTTGTTGAGTTTGGGGCTGGAACTTGAGTATTTTATATGGTCTAACTTCTCCCCTCCTTGACTGCAACGTGATAGTTAACAATCATCTCGGTGTGTTTTGTATTTGTTCCACTGTGGTTCAGTTTGATGTTGGGATTTTGTACACAGTTTCTGTGAACATTTGTCTATCTGAAAGTTCAGTTTCGTATTACAAGTAAGTTCATCTTTTTCGAGTAAACGGGTTTTAGGTAGAAACAATTTGACCTCACTTTCAAAAGGAGTACAATTTACTGTGAAAAGGAAAGTACACTTGTCATAAAAACTTGCTTTTATGCCTAAAATGAATAATTTCCAGAGGAATATCTCTGTTGACACTCCTAATTTACAAAAAGTAGACTGCGCAAGTCCACTTTGTTTGATGTGCAAGTTCATCTCCTTTTTGTTGAGGAATTCATGTTTACCTTCGTCCGTTCAGAGGATATGTCTGTTGTAACCTTTGAAGGCTTGGGGATATGCGTGAGCAAGGATGGCACCACACCAGTATGTCAGATCGATATGTTCTTTTGTAACTGTAAGTAGTATGCCTCTTTCTTTCTTTCTAAATTTAATCAACCTACTGCGAGACGTTTACTATGTGTCCAGCCATAGTACTGCACAGAAGCATTCAGAATTACAAGACGAAATTGTATGGAATTTTTTTTGTATGCTAGAGTAGCTTAAGAGTTTGACAATATCGTGCTTTGCGATTATATTAGTTTAATTATGGTTATGCATTTTCAGCAAAGCTGACTGTTTTCATTTGGATTACAGATAACAAGCCTGACCTTGGCTATCCAATGGAGTCTAAGTGCCTTGATCTGGATGCACCTGGTGTGTGCACTTTTTTGTCCTTTGCTATGCACAAAAGCTCATGGCCGGGAGAGCTGCAGTATACGGGCGGGCAGTCGAGTCCTCAGCTAAAGACAGTGCCGCGATGTGAAGCAGGTGAGTAAAGTCTCCTATGGAACAAATTAAAGGATCACAGTGAGTTGGTCTAAAAGTGAAGTTTACTTCTCTGTGTTTTTTGTCAAAACAAGCAGCCAACAAAATCACAGAATAGGAAGTTAGCATGCTCATTAGAGGCAGTGCACTTAATACATATATACTTAAATTTGCTACCACCACAGATGACCCTTGACATCAACAGCTGAGCATGTTTTATCTTTTTAGCACGTATCTAGGTGTAGTTCAGTTTACTTCTTGGCATTGTTCATATCTTGAGTGCTTGAAGTTCAGTTTGGAGGCTCTTGCCAGACAGAAGTTTGTTTTGTTTGTTAAATACTACCTTATTTAACACAAAATTCACCCCTCCTGCACATAGAACTCATTTACGGGGAAGTTCTATAAGTCCATGATTAAAGATAGATATGGTGTTTAATAAGTTCATTTCTCCTAATCTGTGAAGCTCACTTCTCCTAATCTGTGAAGCTCACTTCTCTTAATTTGCGAAGATCACATCTACTGCTATTTTCATTTCATATATTCCTGCTAGATAGCATATTTGTGAAGTTTGTGCCTGCGGAATGGATGATTCTTGTATATACAATAGTTTTATCTTATGATGATGAAATATTTTTTTATAATGTAAGAATAGAGGTTGTCTTCAGCGGGAACAACCTGCATATAAATTCACTTTTTATCACAAGTTAACAATGTGTGTGCGGGGAATTCATTTTTTAGATGCAAGTGATAGGCTGCTAGTTTAGATATTCCTGCTAGGTGAATTAGTCTTTCCAAATTTGATTTTATTTGTTAACTGAATTTTGAAGCTCACAAATGAAGAAATGTGAAGTTCAGATATAGAAACAAAGCTGCAGCCGTTGCTCCTGGTACTTGGTCTCGCCAACGACCTCACAACCAGACCCGCGGTAGTTCCCTCTATTCATAACTGAAGTTCATTTATAAATTTATGGGCATGTTTTATGCTTTGTGCTGTTATTGCTGTATGGCTGATGGAGTTCACTCTTTTCTTTTTCTGAAGTTCAGTTTGGTCTTCTCTTTAGGGCAAAGAAGGGAAAGGGAGTTCACGTACCTGTAAAAAACGAGAGGGGAAAATGCCACTGGTACACTTGTTTATTTTAGGCAGTTGGTGCACTTGATCTGGAGTTCACTCGGTGATCTCACTTAAAAGCACTAGCAGTCCGATGTAGTTCACATCGCTCTCTGCCGCGAGCACTTGCAGCTCCATCTTCAGGTTTGCGAACTGTTGATTTCTAGTTTTGGGTGATGTATTGCAAAATTGCAGCGATACAATAATTGTAACAATGCAGCACACAATGTAGTGCACGGTACATTGTACCTCAAATTTATATTTTTGTCAGGACGTTCACTTTGTTGACATAGGAAGTTCTGTATAAAAAACATTGTGGGGTGTAGCTATACAAACAAATATGCAAAAACTATTTTTCATCATCAGAAGTTCAGTTCTTTTAATCTATGGAATTAACTTCTCCTAATTGGTGACGTTCACTTCTCCTAATTGGTGAAGTTCACATCTCCTGACACTTCAATTTAGATAATCCTGGTAGGTGGATTATTCTTTTATTTCTAATCCAAGTTTCGTTCTGTGCCTCCTCTAAACCCGACCAGCACGGAGACCTTGTTTTGCAGAGATGCTGCTAGGGGTAAAGCACTAGGTTCTGTAGTGTAGTTCTACCGTTGTTACGGAGTCCAGTTCAGTTTTACCTTCACTGAAGTTCTGTTTATCCTCATGCGGGGAATTCACTTCTCATACTTCACTTATTCATAAGAGAAGTTGTGTGGCGTGAGGATTTTACTTTATTTTGTATAAAAAAGTTAAAATCAGAAGTTCATAGTATAAAAACTTAGACCAAACTAGTTTTAGTCTTACTTGCTAGTCAATTTTACAAAACAGTAGTTTGTTGTGTATGATAATAGACGTACGAAGTACACTGCATATATGAAGAGTAATTAGAATTTTGATCGCACTGCACTTGATTGTTCTCTGGCAGCTCACTAAGTCGACCCAGGAAGTCCAATCAGCATCGTCCCGAGATTCCACAACTTCAACTAAGGCAGCTGAGCGTCTCACATGCCCAGGTCAGCTTGCTACTCCTGGTGCTGATCAATATGAACTGTGGTTGCTACTTTGGTTTTCTTCTGCACATATACTTCTAGGAGTAAATTGAGTTGCTTCTGCACATAATAGTTGTACAGTGCACATAATAGCTCCGTGTTATCCGGCGAACAATGCCATCTCAGGTTCGTTTACTCATGCATGTGAGTTCATTTTCTCCCCAAGTTCATTTTATTACTGGAGTTCACTTTCTCTATTGAAGTTCAGCTTTATATTTTCATGAAGTCCAGTTTATCTGCGTATAAGTTGAAGGTTTATTGACCACTGGTATTGGTATTAGCTCTGACTGAAAATAATTCAAAATAGAAGTTCGCATGATTATTTAAAGCAGTTCACTAATTCGACTTAGACAGCTCACTCGGCGAAAAAAACATTGCACTTTATTCGATGTGAATGGTAGTGTTGATCTGTTGGCGATTTTATTCTGGCGACTTGGGCTGCGCCTGCAATAATTTCACTCTTTGATTTTGCTACTAAGTGCACTTCACCTTTTATTCAATTTCCCTTCTGGCTCCCAATTTCTTTTTGTTCTATAATGCCTAAGTGAGATCTGGTACAAGCCTGATATTATCTAGTTTGGAATATATGAAATGCCATATCCATTTTCTCTTATAATAGCAAATATTTGGTTTACGAGCATAGATTTTTGTACAGTGGTAATCAACCTGATGTTCTTCTTTTCCTATTGCAGTTTCGTGTGTGATGGTGATAGTTTACGATAAGAAAGGTGTCCATTGTCCTGCGAGCTCACTGTTGCTGCATCAATGTAGCGTAGTACAAGCTCGAACAAGTCCAATCCGCCCTGCCTTCGGCGCTCAGGACTTCACCTTTTACAACACATTTGTGCCTTGTGGGAGCATGCGTTGCCCTCGGTGTGCCGGAGCTGTGAAGTTCGGGAGGGCAGATTTTTATAAGTCCACTTTTATAAGAAGTTTGTCGAAACTTTTCTCTAGAAGCTAAATTTTGTGTGCGCTGAAAATTCATTTTGTTCTGAATGGCACGGTGCAAGTTTGAACTCCAATTTCATTTGATTGGAAGTTCCAATCATACAAGTGGGAAGACTACTTTTTTGTCGGTTCACAATTTTGATTTCCCGCAGTACACGATCATACAATAATTTTTGTGGTAGGCTTGTTTATTTTGGATAGCTCATCCGTTTGGACATAGTGCACTTGTTTATTTACTTTCATGTGAAGACCAATATTTGGTTGGAAGTTCAGTTTTACTATTATGAGAGTTCACTTTAATTGTTAAAAGTTCAAATGGTCTATTGGAGATTATACACATATTTGGCAGAAGTAATTCAATTCACCCACAAAGCTAAAAAGAAGCTCACTATTTTCAATCCTGGAAGTCCGTATCTCGGAAAAAGTTGATGTTTCATTGTCCTGAAGTTCAGTTGTATAAAAATAATGGAGAAGTTCACCGTTTAGTTTTGTATAAACATAAAATATAAGTTCACCTTATGAACATTACAAGTTCAGTGCATTCAACATTGAAGTGCGCTCTAAAAACTGTGGATTTTGAGAAAAGATAGAGTTTTGTATATTTGAATATTGCCTGTTTTCGCCCAGCTTCAGAAGTTTGTTCAGTGCCTACAATCTCAAAAGTCCGCTTCAAAATACTATGCAAAAACACGATTTAAAAAAACGTAGATTCATATATCATAATTCGCGACCGGAAGTTCACTACCAGTTACTGTGAAGTTCACGTGTATGTAGGAGGCAGTTCACATAACCTATTTTTCACGAGCGGAAATCCTACTTATTAAATTCATCCATACGAGCTCCGATTGACGAAATCGATCCTCTCCTTGAGTAGTTGACACCAATACGAGCCTAATTTCACTCCAACATGTTAGCCCCCCTCACCTGACTACGAAAGGAGCGTTAATTTCGAACCGTTTGTGTGCCGGCGACCATCACAATTTTTAGTATATGTAAAATTAATTTCAAACCGTAAATAATTTGGAAAAGTGTATAAAACAAAAAACATTCGCATTTTCCACGCGTTTCTGACGGTATATCATAAACGTGAATCCAACTTACGGTTTGGAAACAACACCCAAAAACAGTACGGAATTGGAGAAGTTCGCGAGAACAGATTTGAGTATTTCTAAAAGTGCTCTTAAACCGAGAAAATTTTGGGAAAACAATATGAACAAAAAACATGCGCATTTTTCATACCTTTTAGACGGTATATCGCATGCATGAATCCGACAAACTGTTCGGAAATGACAGCCAAAATACTATACGAAAACTTTGAATTCCGCGAAATAGAGTTTAGTATATTTGAAATTACTTTTATTCCGTTATGAATTCGGGAAAATTTTCTGAACGAAAAAGTTGCGAAATTTCCATAGCTTTCCAACGGTATATCATATGCATCATTCCGATAAATACTTAGAATATCAGCCTCAAAACATTGTCCGCCAAAACATGGAATTTTAGTGTTCCGTCAAGAAGTTCACATGCAAATAAGTGGGAAGTTCAGAAAGGGTTCGAGAATAGCTATTCTCGAACCGGTTCGAGAATAGCAGACCTATATATATATATATATATATATATATATATATATATATCGACGCGGATTTGCTACCATGGTGGCTAGCTATGCACCCATAGCCAGCCGTTGGATCCACCCTGTATGGCACTTTTGAACCCTATCTAGATTTAACGGCAGTGACGCCGTTGGTTTGGAATCTTTTCTGTCACCTGAGGCCACTTTCCTTTGCAAAACCGTATTTCTGTTGGTAGAACTGTTGGTTCGGCAGTTGGTTTGGCATTCGAATAGGCAAACCGTTTAGCACACCAACACAAGTACACAACACGCTATTTACCATGCAAGTTAACAGCCTCCACCTCCAAATTGACAACCGAATCAAGCACCCAATTCAACCATAGAATAGAGCACCCAGATGACGAATCCTTCTTTTGCACTTTGATCTGATATCAACGCAAAAATACATGTTTATAACAAATCTGGAATTAAATTTGGGACCAAAAGGATCACTAAAATTAAATCTGGAAATTGATACTGTATAATCTGGGGAAAATCCTTTGCGATTTGCTCTGAGTGCAAGAGTGAGTACAAGAATGAATGCAAAAATCATGTAAGAATTTGTGCAAGAATATGCATACAAGAATTCGTGCAAGAAGGCATGCAACGTTCGGATATTGCAAGAATGAGTGCAAGAATGCATGCAAAAAATCATGAACGAATTTATGCAAGAATTCGTGTACGAATAGAGGAGGAAGCAATTGGTTTGGTCTACAAACTGACAAAATATCTGAAACGTGTAACCACCAATTTGCATCAAGATTGTTTCAAAGAAAAGACAGCTTGTTCCCTCAAAAAAGTCAGCTTGTGCGGATGGTTTGTCAGAAAAAGATGCTCTCTCGTTGTACCTCTTATGGATGCTCATCTCCGAGCTCAGTTAACAAAATAACCATCACAGATCATACATCTAGAACCATGAACATAGATCATAACAAACAACAACCTGATGTTGAGGAAAAAATGAGCACAATAGTAAGGTATACACAATGGCCTGGTAGGATGACAGTTACCAAAGTAAAACACAGAGAAGAAAAAACTCCAAAAGTCTTGAACTTTTGTCCCCATTGCTCATCCTCTAGAATATACGATGCTGTTCCATAGAAAGCAGATCTTCTCTTCTCTTCTATTCCTCGCCTAATCTCCCTCCCGTCGTCGACATATTTGAAACGCAACAAACCCGAAGACTGAAGCAAACCGCAATCCTTGACCCATCCTACATTCACGCCAGGCTACGGCATGGGAAGCAAAACGAACAAGAAACATGCATAGATTGCAACCATGAAAAGAAATAAAAATCTAGGGGAATCTGCATCATTTAGATCATGTAAAGGATTGGGGGAATACAAACCAAAGAAAATCCAGAGTTGCATGCATCTGCAAGCTTTCAGTTGGATCTTCATAGAATCATAGTTGAATAGATCGTCGGATAAGTAGACAACCTAGCATCTTGCGGCTGCTGCCGGCTACGCGCCCCTGCAACACAAGCTTGCAGCGACCTGCATCCCAAGCCGATGGTCGTGGACCTCTCCGAATCCAAGAAAATTTGTGCAGACGAAAATCAAAAAGAAAAGGAAGATTACAAACTGCAAAAAGATCTAGAAAAAAAGCTGGAAGCATTTTGAGAGACAGTGCGAAGGAAAGAACAATTCTTTCCATTTTACTCTGATCCAACGAACCAAAAGATCTAGAAAAAATTGTGATCAAGAATCATGTAAAATGAAGAATCCATCACAAAAAGAACAAACATGGCATGGACATGGATCTTGAACAACAAATACAACCTCAAATCTTATTCCCGTCCAAGATAACAAAAAATGCAACATCTGGAACTTAACCACGATCTAAAAAAGGATCTGGAAAAAAAATTGATTGAGAGACCCGGCGTAGTGGATGGAGACATTTTCTCCTCCTGCCACTTGGTCGAGGCAGCCAATAGTGGAGACAGAGATAGAGCAGGAAAGGCCGCGGCCACCGCGCACCTCATGGACTTTCCTAGCCGCTAGGAGGACCTGGGCGTGGCGAGGTGTAGGGTGCCTTTATCCGACTGTTGGATATTGTAAGAATTCGTGCAAGAATTAGTGTAAGAAATCGTGCAAGAATTAGTGTAAGAATTCGTGCAACAACACATCCGACACCCTTTCGAGCGAGACACAGGGATTATTGTGCAGTTGGATCCAAAATTACTGATGCAAGAACACATCTCAAAAATAGAACGTCAAACTTGAGATAGAAATTTCAAGGAAAAGACAGTCCACGTCTACCTCTGAATTAGGAACACACTTGCGCAAGAAACTCAGCAAGTAAATAAATTAGATATGGATCAGGAACACAGATCGGCAACAGTCAAAGCAAAAAAGAAGGGACCTCAAACAGATCGGCAAAAAAATAAAGATCTGGAACAACTCTAAATCGACAAAAAATCTGCCAAACGGATCTGGCTAGACATGGAGCTGTGGGTCGTCCATGGAACCGACCGGATTGGAATCCCCCACAGCTGCCGACACCAAAAAGTGACCAAGCACTCATGGACGACCTTGCCGGCCGCGCGCGGACACGGCTCTCTCACCAATCGGTGCTCAACTTCCCCAACGCTGCCAGGCCACCTTCTCCTGTTGTGAGCTCCACGAGCACTTGAGCGCGCCCACGAAAGACGAACCCGTCTTGGAGGCAACCCGGCAGGCTCGCGGAGACGAAGTGAAGAAGGGGCGGCGCCGAAGTAGGAAGTGGATATGCGGGGGATGGAAAGGGATAGAGATCAGGTGACATGCACCTTTTGCATGTCACCTGGTGACATGCGGCCTAAATCCAAATTTAAATATTGCGAAAAAATTTGAAAAAAATCATGCATGTTCACAGCACATATTAACGCGACCCCTAAAAATTTTAGATCAAAATTCGAAACATACATCGAGAAACAAAAAAGAGAAATTCAGATGTGAATAGTGTATAGAGAAACTCAGATTTGAATTCGAGAACTATTCATGACAGATTTCTCTTTTTTGTTTCTCGATGTGTGTTTCAAATTTTGATCTGAAATTTTTAGGGGTTATCTTAATATGTGCTGTGAACATGCATGATTTTTTTCAGATTTTTTCGCAATGTTTAAATTTGGATTTAGGCCGCATGTCACCAGGTGACATGCAAAAGGTGCATGTCACCTGATCTCTATCCGATGGAAAGGGCAGTGCCCGCCGAGGAGGTGGTGGGGGAAGGTAGATTTCTCTGAGATGGGAGGTAGGTGGGGGACGGGCGGATCGTGAATGTGGATGTGTATTGTGGGAGGGTCCGGGGTCACGTGGGGGAGTAAAATAAGGTGGGCTTGGCCGCTAACGCCGTTAGTTATGATGTGCGGTGGAAAATGGCTTATTGGCAGATCCAAGGGCTAGATGGGGGTGCATAGCTAGCCACCATGGTAGCCCACTATTTTGGATATATATATATATATATATATATATATATATATATATATATATATATATATATATATATATATATCGCCTGGTGCTATATGGTAGGTTTAGCGGCAGCAAAACTATAACCTATAGAGACACACTACAACATCCGTCTAATCAGAGAAGGTAAGAGAGCGCATGAGGTAACAGATAAATACTACACATACATAACCCAGCCGATTACACATATCCCCTTCAACAAAGCGAAGAGGCAATGTAAAAGGCACTCAACGGTGGACAAGTTTTATTAGGTAGCCGTCATAGTAATGCTATATTACTACGCAAGTTATTAGCAAATTATTATCAGCAACATAAAGGTGTAAGTTGTTCTATGATCGAGTTAAACAGCTCCAAGTCGTCCGTAACCGCGGACACGGCTTATCGATAAGATTTACACCCTGCAGGGGTTTCCCAAATGTAACCATACGCATGCTCGACCCACTTACGACAGGTGGATGTCTCACAACAAGACCGTTCCCAGTTCAACAAGAAAGTCTAGGGGGGGCACCCAACTAAGCTACCCGTGATGAAGTTCGGCCGTACTCCGAGACGGACCCAGAGGTTGCGTAGGCGTCTTGACGGGCACTAACGGCCAAGCACTAGATAAGTCATCTAGCAATTATGAAGTGCAGTACAGAAATAAACCACCAGAAGGCAACAGGAAGTAAACACCCGAAGGCAACAGTAATAAACATGCATGCGCCAAATAAAACCAAGGTTGTGGCCCCCTTTTCAACTAACTCGAGAAAAGGTAATGGGTGAGGGGGTCCCAGTGAATCCCCACGCATGGGTAGAGCGCTCAATCTCGAAACAGATAACAAGAACTTGGGTCCTAGGGGACATTAGCGAGTCAAAGTTCCGATGCTTTCGCAAAGGGGCTCACAGATGCCTCTACTTACAATTTTAGTTGTTAGCATTAAAGTAAATCATGAGTATCTCCAAAAAACTAATATAGCATGTGATAACCTCCCAACAACCCAGCATATCCCGATAACAGATCGAGATAAACAACAGAGCCTAAACACGCCTACGACTCGCAAGGCTCAAACATCAAGCAACGGCTATGGATAAGGAATGGTGCATATAGGATTATTATGGTAACAAGTGGAATAGGACACGTGACTCGATAAAGAATCGCAACATAAGGATAGAAGTGCGAGAGAGAGAGTAAAATAGGTGAAGAGAGAGGGCTCGCATATGAAAAGCTGCAGAAGAACTTGTCGTATCTCACATCAACACTTCGTGATCCTATCCGGGAAGAAGTAAATGCTGGAACACACAACGTATGCAATCTTACTACTACGGAAGAAGAATCGGCATGATCAAGATATGTATGCATGGCATGGCAGATACGATGCGATGCACTTATCCAATTTAAGCGGAGTCGAAACCCCGAACAAACAAATTAGAGTTGGAGTTGCATTTTCTACCGACAAATTTAAGAGTGGATTAGCATAGCATAGCATGGCAAGGATGTGCTACTTCAATATTAAACGGAGCGGGGAAAACCCTAGTTGGAAATCCGAAATACTCCGCATATATGTGAGGTGAACATGCACGACTATCAACAAGCGACATGATGCGAGATGCAAACAGATGAATGGATGGCATATTCATGTTCCTTATGTTTTTCTGATCAATTTTCATATATAAAACATTTTATTTCGAGTTACGGTTCGGGAGATATGATTTTTGCAAGTTTTAAACTTTTTCTGCAAAAACAAAGGAGGAAGAAATGGAGGGGCGAATTGGGCTGGACCTGCTCAATTCTCGGCTGGAAGTAGACCTGCTGCTGGCGTCGGATGGTGGTCTAGTGTCGGGAGAAGAACCTGGGCCAAGGCCCATCCACGAATCTGGAGAGAAACAACGACAAAAAGGTGTGGCTTAATTGCCAGTTTTAGGATTTGATCTTGGTTCTCCAGGGAGCAGGATCACGGGACAAGCCACAGCGCTACTCATGAAGTTGTTGAATAAACTGGGCTGCGCTACCTTTTGAACCAGACGACACGAAGCTTGGAAAGTCAACCATGGCGAAGCTTGCAGATGACCACGGATCTGGAGATTCTGGGCGAACCAGGACGTGCGAGATGGCATCGGGGTTGCGGCTGAACATGGGGAACCGGATGGTGGTGGAGCCAACACCAGGGGATCACCGGAGCCTTGCCGGCGGTGAGGTCCTGCAGAGAATAATGGCAGTCAATGCCAGCAAGTCGACATAGAGAAGGATGAAGAGAGAGGAGAGGCTCGGGAGGACGGGGATGATACCAGGAGCGTGCTGGTGTGCTCGAAAATGGAAGGGGAGGTCGGAGACGGCCGGAATCATCACCGGAGTGTGGTGGACGGTACGGGGAATTGGCGAACGTGGAGACGATATGAGGCACCGCAGGTCGATTCCTTGCAGGAGGATGGAGAGGGCGGCGGGGCGCATCCGCCGGTGCCCTCGGAACGGCGGGGGACGCAGTAGAGCGGCGGCGCCATGGTGAGGTTGGTGGTTGCTGTGGGGTTTTCGTCTGCCTGTTTCCTTTCGTGGGGAGAACGAAGGTGGAGGGAAAAGAGAGTGGGAGTGGCAGCGGCAGGAGGGTAGAGGGGCTAGGGTTTCTCCAGGGGTTGGGAGATGGATTAAAAGGGGAGGGAGAAGGGAGCAGGTGGAGGAGGACCACGGCACCCTCACGCCATCGGCGTGCTCTCGCTGGAGAAGACGACAAGGAGAGGAATAGATCGAAGGGGTACGATGGGGTATGGATCGGGCTGAGGAAGAAAAGGCCAGACGGGCTGGGCTGGAAGAAAAAGAAAGGCCGGGCAAAAGAGAGAGATGGCCCAGGGAGGGTTTTATTATATCACCCATATGAGAAATAAAATAACTTAGGGTTTATAAAATAATTTTATTTTGTTGAAAACATGTATATGATGTATGCATGATGCATAAAAGAAAACGCACAAGCAAATCTAGTAGGGGGTTCTACCCGGGGCCGTTACAATCGACACCACTAACAAGGGATCGCGCCCCAAGATCCCACGTCCAGGTACGGGGGAGAGAGGTGAACTAGCGGATCTTCAGGCGACGTGTCGAACTCCTCGACACCACTAACAAGAATTGTTTCTCCTTGTAGAACGGTCGACACCACTAACAAGAAGTCGTTATTCCGCTGTCGATGATGTGCTTCCGTCGGGATCCTCCGAAGATCGGACCTATTAGGACAAGGGCAAAGATCGTCCAACCCGCGTAGAAACCTAAGACTCGGAGAAAACTCGGATAAGAGAGAAGACTCAAAAATCGAATAGGTAAGAAGAGAAAGAATAAGGATAAGGAGAAAAATCAGAACTAATCAGATCTATCCAACGAATTTTAGAAAATAGTTTTGGCACGCTAAACTTAACGACCATTGGCAAGGTTATCCTACAGGCTGGACTAGTGGGGTACCGTCAACCTGGGCTCTGATACCAACTTGTAACGCCCCGGAACCGGTACCATGAGGACCCCAGCGAACCCGCCGAAATCCGCACGATATCGATCCAGAGACGCCCTCCGACACGACGTGCGCGACGAATCACACACGTGATGCCAGAAGAATTAACACGAGCGGTAACATTACAACAGGATTACAATAGAGCCCACAAGAAACATATATTACAACAAAGACTCCGATGAGTCAAGATACAAATATACAATACAAAGACCCAAATCATACAGAAGATCGAATACGTCCGAGTACGGACAAGATACAAATTGGACTAAGAGTCCTGAAGATAACCAGTGGCGTCCATAACCCTGCCCAGGCCAAGCCGGAAGGGTAACCTTGCTAACGTCGCCAACTTGTACCTGTCGAAGTCGGGCCATCGGTTGCCGACAAGAGGGAGGAAACAGAAGAGAAAAAGAAAAGGCGAGAGTAAGTACCAAGGAACGAACTCCGGCACGTACTTAGCGAGACTACAAATGGCTGCCGGGCGAGTATATATATATATATATATATATATATATATATATATATATATATATATATATATATCGCCTGGGGCTATATGGTAGGTTTAGCGGCAGCAAAACTATAACCTATAGAGACACGCTACAACATCCGTCTAATCAGAGAAGGTAAGAGAGCGCATAAGGTAACATATAAATACTAGACAAACATAACCCAGCCGATTACACATATCCCCTTCAACAAAGCGAAGAGGCAATGTAAAAGGCACTCAACGGTGGACAAGTTTTATTAGGTAGCCGTTATAGTAATGCTATATTACTACGCAAGTTATTAGCAAATTATTATCAGCAACATAAAGGTGTAAGTTGTTCTATGATCGAGTTAAACTGCTCCAAGTCGTCCGTAACTGCGGACACGGCTTATCGATAAGATGTAAACCCTGCAAGGGTTGCCCAAATGTAACCATACGCATGCTCGACCCACTTACGACAGGTGGATGTCTCACAATAAGACCGTTCCCAGTTCAACAAGAAAGTCTAGGGGGGCCACCCAACCAAGCTACCCGTGACGAAGTTCGGCCGTTCTCCAAGACGGACCCAGAGGTTGCGTAGGCGTCTAGGCGGGCACTAACGGCCAAGCACTAGATAATTCGTCTAGCAATTATGCAGTGCAGTACAGAAATAAACCACCCGAAGGCAACAGGAAGTAAACACCCGAAGGCAACAGTAATAAACATGGATGCGCCAAATAAAACCAAGGTTGTGACCCCCTTTTCAACTAACTCGAGAAAAGGTAATGGGTGAGGGGGGTCCCAGTGAATCCCCACGCATGGGTAGAGCGCTCAATCTCGGAACAGATAACAAGAACTTGGGTCCTAGGGGACATTAGCAAGTCAAAGTTCCGATGCTTTCGCAAAGGGGCTCACAGATGCCTCTGCTTACAATTTTAGTTGTTAACATTAAAGTAAAGCATGAGTATCTCCAACAAACTAATATAGCATGTGATAACCTCCCAACAACCCAACATATCCTGATAACAGATCGAGATAAACAACAGAGCCTAAACACGCCTACGACTCGCAAGGCTCAAACATCAAGCAACGGCTATGGATAAGGAATGGTGCATATAGGATTATTATGGTAACAAGTGGAATAGGACACGTGACTCGATAAAGAATCGCAACATAAGGATAGCAGTGCGAGAGAGAGAGTAAAATAGGTGAAGAGAGAGAGAGAGCTCGCCTATGAAAAGCTGTAGAAGAACTTGTCGTATCTCACATCAACACTTCGTGATCCTATCCGGGAAGAAGTAAATGCTGGAACACACAACGTATGCAATATTACTACTACAGAAGAAGAATCGGCATGATCAAGATATGCATGTATGGCATGGCAGATACGATGCGATGCACTTATCCAATTTAAGCGGAGTCGAAACCCCGAACAAACAAATTAGAGTTGGAGTTGCATTTTCTACCGACAAATTTAAGGGTGGATTATCATAGCATAGCATGGCAAGGATGTGCTACTTCAATATTAAACGGAGCGGGGAAAACCCTAGTTGGAAATCCGAAAGACTCCGCATATATGTGAGGTGAACATGCACGACTATCAACAAGCGACATGATGCGAGATGCAAACAGATGAATGGATGGCATATTCATGTTCCTTATGTTTTTCTGATCAATTTTCATATATAAAACATTTTATTTCGAGTTACGGTTCGGGAGATATGATTTTTGCAAGTTTTAAACTTTTTCTGCAAAAAAAAAGGAGGAAGAAAGGGAGGGGCGAATTGGGCTGGACCTGCTTGGTTCTGGGCTGGAACTAGACCTGCTGCTGGCGTCGGATGGTGGTCTAGTGCCGGGAGAAGAACCTGGGCCAAGGCCCATCCACGAATCTGGAGAGAAACAACAACAAAAAGGTGTGGCTTAATTGCCAGATTCAGGATTTGATCTTGGTTCTCCAGGGAGCAGGAACACGGGACAAGCCACAGCGCTACTCATGAAGTTGTTGAACAAACTGGGCTGCGCTACCTTTTGAACCAGACGACACGAAGCTTGGACAAGTCAACCATGGCGAAGCTTGCAGATGACCACGGATCTGGAGATTCTGGGCGAACCAGGACGTGCGAGATGGCATCGGGGCTGCGGCTGAACATGGGGAACCGGATGGTGGTGGAGCCAACACCAGGGGATCACCGGAGCCTTGCCGGCGGTGAGGTCCTGCGGAGAATAATGGCAGTCAACGCCAGCAAGTCGACATAGAGAAGGATGAAGAGAGAGGAGAGGCTCGGGAGGACGGGGATGATACCAGGAGCGTGCTGGTGTGCTCGAAAACGGAGGGGGAGGTCGGAGACGGCCGGAATCATCACCGGAGTGTGGTGGACGGTACGGGGAATCGGCGAACGTGGAGACGATATGAGGCACCGCAGGTCAATTCCTTGCAGGAGGATGGAGAGGTCGGCGGGGCGCATCCGCCGGTGCCCTCGGAACGGCGGGGGATGCAGTAGAGCGGCGGCGCCATGGTGAGGTTGGTGGTTGCTGTGGGGTTTTCGTCTGCCTGTTTCCTTTCGTGGGGAGAACGAAGGTGGAGGGAAAAGAGAGTGGGAGTGGCAGCGGCAGGAGGGTAGAGGGGCTAGGGTTTCTCCAGGGGTTGGGAGATGGATTAAAAGGGGAGGGAGAAGGGAGCAGGTGGAGGAGGACCACGGCACCCTCACGCCATCGGCGTGCTCTCGCTGGAGAAGACGACAAGGAGAGGAATAGATCGAAGGGGTACGATGGGGTATGGATCGGGCTGAGGAAGAAAAGGCCAGACGGGCTGGGCTGGAAGAAAAAGAAAGGCCGGGCAAAAGAGAGAGATGGCCCAGGGAGGGTTTTATTATATCACCCATATGAGAAATAAAATAACTTAGGGTTTATAAAATAATTTTATTTTGTTGAAAACATGTATATGATGTATGCATGATGCATAAAAGAAAATGCACAAGCAAATCTAGTAGGGGGTTCTACCCGGGGCCGTTACAATCGACACCACTAACAAGGGATCGCGCCCCGAGATCCCACGTCCAGGTACGGGGAGAGAGGTGAACTAGCGGATCTTCAGGCGACGTGTCGAACTCCTCGACACCACTAACAAGAATTGTTGCTCCTTGTAGAACGGTCGACACCACTAACAAGAAGTCGTTATTCCGCTGTCGATGATGTGCTTCCGTCGGGATCCTCCGAAGATCGGACCTATTAGGACAAGGGCAAAGATCGTCCAACCCGCGTAGAAACCTAAGACTCGGAGAAAACTCGGATAAGAGAGAAGACTCAAAAATCGAATAGGTAAGAAGAGAAAGAATAAGGATAAGGAGAAAAATCAGAACTAATCAGATCTATCCAACGAATTTTAGAAAATAGTTTTGGCACGCTAAACTTAACGACCATTGGCAAGGTTATCGTACAGGCTGGACTAGTGGGGTACCGTCAACCTGGGCTCTGATACCAACTTGTAACGCCCCGGAACCGGTACCATGAGGACCCCAGCGAACCCGCCGAAATCCGCACGATATCGATCCAGAGACGCCCTCCGACACGACGTGCGCGATGAATCACACACGTGATGCCAGAAGAATTAACACGAGCGGTAACATTACAACAGGATTACAATAGAGCCCACAAGAAACATATATTACAACAAAGACTCCGACGAGTCAAGATACAAATATACAATACAAAGACCCAAATCATACAGAAGATTGAATACGTCCGAGTACGGACAAGATACAAATTGGACTAAGAGTCCTGAAGATAACCAGTGGCGTCCATAACCCTGCCCAGGCCAAGCCGGAAGGGTAACCTTGCTAACGTCGCCAACTTGTACCTGTCGAAGTTGGGCCATCGGTTGCCGACAAGAGGGAGGAAACAGAAGAGAAAAAGAAAAGGCGAGAGTAAGTACCAAGGAACGAACTCCGGCACGTACTTAGCGAGACTACAAATGGCTATGCTCGCCGGGCGAGTATATATATATATATATATATCGCCTGGGGCTATATGGTAGGTTTAGCGGCAGCAAAACTATAACCTATAGAGACACGCTACAACATCCGTCTAATCAGAGAAGGTAAGAGAGCGCATAAGGTAACAGATAAATACTACACAAACATAGCCCAGCCGATTACACATATCCCCTTCAACAAAGCGAAGAGGCAATGTAAAAGGCACTCAACGGTGGACAAGTTTTATTAGGTAGCCGTTATAGTAATGCTATATTACTACGCAAGTTATTAGCAAATTATTATCAGCAACATAAAGGTGTAAGTTGTTCTATGATCGAGTTAAACAGCTCCAAGTCGTCCGTAACCGCGGACACGGCTTATCGATAAGATGTACACCCTGCAAGGGTTGCCCAAATGAAACCATACGCATGCTCGACCCACTTACGACAGGTGGATGTCTCACAATAAGACCGTTCCCAGTTCAACAAGAAAGTCTAGGGGGGCCACCCAACCAAGCTACCCGTGACGAAGTTCGGCCGTTCTCCGAGACGGACCCAGAGGTTGCGTAGGCGTCTAGGCGGGCACTAACCACTACAAGGAAAAGGCCTACCGCCGGCGAACCTAAAATGCCCATTGCCGGCGCACCACGAGCCCGCCGGTGCGAACGCGCCGGTGATAAATGGCCACTGCCGGCGCACCAGGCAGTGCGCCGGCGATAGATGGATACTGCCGGCGCGCCTTCGACGCTTCGCCGGCAAAGGACCATTTTCACCGGCGCACCATCAGCTGCGCCGGCAGTAGTGCTTTCAGCACTGGCGCATAGCACGTGCGCCGGCAGTAGGTCATTTAGGTGCGCCGGCAATAAATTCGAAAATTCTTTTTTCAGCTTTTTTCCAGCATATTATAATACATATTTGACAGCAGTATATATTTACAACGCAGTTCATATTTATACAGTATTACATGCAATATGAGAAGCACATAGAGAGCCAAGTTTCATTTCGGTATCAATACACAAATACGCAAGTCTCGTTTCGGAATGTTGATTCATACAACACATGTGCATATGCAACATCGAACGACGAAGTTTCACAAAGTTAGAAGTCTTGGTACATAGTCGTCACAAGTATCGTCATACACCTCACAATGTAGGTCCTAACCTAAACTACAATCACATAGAACATGACCAACATGGTCATGATGACCATCATCACGAAGGCCATGGTCTTCATCCGGTTCCACCTCATGTCCCTCATCTCTCCCGCTAGATAACGGGCGTATCTTCCTTCCGCCTCCACCCTAGTGGGGTATCCCTTGTAGCTGTTGCCGCTGAAACGGTGCACCTGTCTCCGACAGTCCTCCCAGTCGTCGTAGACTCCAGGAACCCTCCCCTTGTACACGACATATGTCGTCGGCATCTCCATTCACAAGACAAGTAAAACGTTAGTACCAATGCAATGAACAAGTGCCAACTCAAATAAGAGACAAGTAGTATGAACTAAATAGCATGTGCCTCATACTTTGTTGGTCGAAATAAATAATAACATACAGGGATGGGGTCAGTGAGGCTAGGTAGGATGCACAATAGATTGATATTTGTGGCCATCACACCAAGCCTCACTGGCCCCACCCCGGAGTGTACAAGTGACTGAACATTTTAATCATCGGCCAATGCAATTAAGAAGTGCGAACTCAAATAGAAGACAAGTAGTACGAATTAAATAGCGTGCCTCATACTTTGTCGGTCGAAACAAATATTAACATCCAGGGATGGAGTCAGTGAGGCTAGGTAGGATGCACAATAGATTGATACTTGTGGCCGTCGCACCAAGGCTCACTGGCTCCACCCCCGAGTGTACGATTGACCGAACATTCTAATCATCGGCGAACTCCAAATACGAGGCAAGTAGTGGTCGAGTAAATGCAAATAATTATTAAGCTATGTACGCCATAATCTTGAAATATATAGCAAAGTAAATGAAACTACAGACACATGTTCACATGCACATTCATACAACTAAATAAAAGCAACTAGTCGATTCTATGGGAATATATAGCAATTACTACAGTACGGAAGTTCAAGGACATATCGTTCAAGCTTTAGCAAGTGTTCCCGTCGTAGGATCATGTTGTACGCCTAGGGGGGAATGGACGGCAGCCCTCAAGCGAGTTGAACGGCCTCTCATCACGCGACATCTCCAAGCGGAGTTCTATCTCGTCATTAGGTGGTAGACCATAGCCGTAGAAGAACTCGCCAGACCTATTGTTGACATCCTGCAGGATTATCGTGCAAATGAACTGCTGGATGCGACCCCAGTTCTTTCTAATCTCTCTATCAGGGACATCCGCCATGTTTGCAAACCTGTTTCTGAGATTCTCTGGCAGCAACATGTCATCTGCGTACTTTATGTACTCCTGCATCTGAAGGATGGCGTACCACGCGTCCATCCCATTGTCGGGCTTCGACTGCCTGAGGCAGGGGAAGTTGGTTGTGTGGGTTAAGACCAAGCCTCCTCGGGATTTCCTCTCTACTTTGAGGGGGCCTGCCTTGTTGGCGAAGCCGGTGAGAGCATCATTGAGAAGGGCCTTGATGTGGGTGTAGTCTTTCTTGTGGTCCCTACCCGAGTCGAGATAGACTGCATGCGAGTGTTGCGGGTGCACGACGATGAGGGTGCAGAACTTGTCTCTGCGGAAAACACACGGATTAACCTTTGGAAATGCAAATGGAGATATAGGATAGAATGGTAATGGGGGACTAGCGAGTGATTACTTACTCGGGGAAGTAAGGGATGAGAATGGCGCCCTTTTTAATGTTCGCCAGCATGAAATCATCGACCTGCTGGGTGGCAATCGCCCGATCCCCAGCGTTGCAGATGATGCTCTCCCGCATATAGAAGGGGTCCATTATCGCGATGGTCGGCGTCTCCTCCTTAACAATCTGGGCAGACAAGCTAAGAGCAACTAGGCGAACCACACTAAAGTGGAGCGCTTGCATGCGATAGATGCTGAAGATGTCGTTGAACCGGATGAAGCACAAGTCCGCGGGGTACTTCTCGACGAAGTTCATGCCAGTTGGCACCTTCACCACCAAGAGAGGGTAACCAGGATCTTTTGATTTGAGAAGAAGGTTCTTCACATGCAAGACAGTCTCATGCAAGCTCCTCATATCCGGCGTGAGTTTCTTCACGACATGCTCCGGCAGCATCGGTTGACCCAAGTGATGCAGAGGTCGCCAATTGTTTGGCAACTTGTCAAGGAGTGGGACCTTGTCCTTGGATTTGGCCGCTGATACGTCTCCGACGTATCGATAATTTCTTATGTTCCATGCCACATTATTGATGTTATCTACATGTTTTATGCACACTTTATGTCATATTCGTGCATTTTCTGGAACTAACCTATTAACAAGATGCCGAAGTGCCAGTTGCTGTTTTCTGCTGTTTTTGGTTTCAGAAATCCTAGTAACGAAATATTCTCGGAATTGGACGAAATCAACGCCCAGGGTCCTATTTTGCCACGAAGCTTCCAGAAGTCCGAAGAGGCGACGAAGAGGGACCACGAGGGGCCCACACACTAGGGCGGCGCGGCCCCCCCCTTGGCCGCGCCGACCTGTGGTGTGGGGCCCTCGTGCCGCCTCTTGACCTGCCCTTCCGCCTACAAATAGCCTCCGTCGCGAAACCCCCAGTACCGAGAGCCACGATACGGAAAACCTTACTGAGACGCCGTCGCCGCCGATCCCATCTCGGGGGATCCAGGAGATCGCCTCCGGCACCCTGCCGGAGAGGGGATTCATCTCCCGGAGGACTCTACGCCGCCATGGTCGCCTCCGGAGTGATGTGTGAGTAGTCTACCCCTGGACTATGGGTCCATAGCAGTAGCTAGATGGTTGTCTTCTCCCCATTGTGCTATCATTGTCGGATCTTGTGAGCTGCCTAATGATACGTCTCCGACGTATCGATAATTTCTTATGTTCCATGCCACATTATTGATGTTATCTACATGTTTTATGCACACTTTATGTCATATTCGTGCATTTTCTGGAACTAACCTATTAACAAGATGCCGAAGTGCCAGTTCCTGTTTTCTGCTGTTTTTGGTTTCAGAAATCCTAGTAACGAAATATTCTCGGAATCGGACGAAATCAACGCCCAAGTTCCTATTTTCACCGGAAGCATCCAGAACACCCGGGAAGGACCAGAGGGGGGGCACTGGGCCCCCAGACCATAGGCCGGCGCGGCCCAGGCCCTGGCCGTGCCGCCCTATGGTGTCGTCGCCCCTTCGACCCTCCTGCGCCGCCTCTTCGCCTATATAATGCCCCTGGATCGAAAACCCTGAGGCGTTCGACGAAAACCACAGAAACCTTCCAGAGCCGCCGCCATCGCGAGGCCAAGATCTGGGGGACAGGAGTCTCTGTTCCGGCACGCTGCCGGAGCGGGGAAGTGCCCCCGGAAGGCTTCTCCATCGACACCGCTGCCATCTTCACCGCCATCTTCATCACCGCTGCTGCTCCCATGAGGAGGGAGTAGTTCTCCATCGAGGCTCGGGGCTGTACCGGTAGCTATGTGGTTCATCTCTCTTCCATGTACCTCAATACAATAATCTCATGAGCTGCTTTACATGATTGAGATTCATATGAGTTTTGTATCACTACTATCTATGTGCTACTCTAGCAAAGTTATTAAAGTAGTCATATTCCTCCTGCACGTGTGTAATGGTGACAGTGTGTGCACCGTGTTAGTACTTGGTTTATGCTATGATCATGATCTCTTGTAGATTGCGAAGTTAACTATTGCTATGATAATATTGATGTGATCTATTCCTCCTACATATGCATGAAGGTGACAGTGTGCATGCTATGCTAGTACTTGGTTTAGTCTTTTGATCTATCTTACACTAAAGGTTACTAAAATATGAGCATTATTGTGGAGCTTGTTAACTCCGGCATTGAGGGTTCGTGTAATCCTACGCAATGTGTTCATCATCCAACAAGAGTGTAGAGTATGCATTTATCTATTCTGTTATGTGTTCAATGTTGAGAGTGTCCACTAGTGAAAGTGTAATCCCTAGGCCTTGTTCCTAAATACTGCTATCGCTGCTTGTTTACTGTTTTACTGCGTTACTACTGTTGCAATACTACCACCATCAACTACACGCCAGCAAGCTATTTTCTGGCACCATTGCTACTGCTCATATATATTTATACCACCTGTATTTCACTATCTCTTCGCCGAACTAGTGCACCTATTTGGTGTGTTGGGGACACAAGAGACTTCTTGCTTTGTGGTTGCAGGGTTGCATGAGAGGGATATCTTTGACCTCTTCCTCCCTGAGTTCGATAAACCTTGGGTGATCCACTTAAGGGAAAACTTGCTGCTGTTCTACAAACCTCTGCTCTTGGAGGCCCAACACTGTCTACAGGAAAGGAGGGGGAACGTAGACATCAAGCACTTTTCTGGCGCCGTTGCCGGGGACCAGAAAGCTACACAACAGGGATTTCCTCCCTCGTCAACCACGCGCCAGTCCTGGACAGCATCAAGTATTTTCTGGCGCCGTTGCCGGGGAGGAAAGGTAAAAGGTACTCACACTCCGTATCTCGGCTACTAAGCTATTTTCCGGCGTTGTAAGTACTCGAAGCTATTTCCTTTAGATCCTGCAATTGCATCTTTTTGTTTCTTGTTTACACTAGTTTGGCATAATGGACAACAATGAGCTTTTTACTCTATTTCCTGATTTAAGACATGGATGGTTTGATCCGAAAATTAAAAAACCCATGGAACATATTAATATGAACACTTTGAACACCATTGTTGCTAATGATATGGAAAATTCTAAGCTTGGGGAAGCTGGTTTTCATGATCTTTTTAGTCCCCCAAGCATTGAGGAGAAAATTTTCTTTGATGATACTTTGCCTCCTATTTATGATGATTATAATGATATTGGTCTTTTAGTGCCACCTACTATGGAGAGTAAATTTTGTTGTGATTATACTATGCCTCCAACACTTGATGAGAATAATAATGATAGCTACTTTGTTGAATTTGCTCCCACTACATCTAATAAAATTGATTATGCTTATGTGGAGAGTAATAATTTTATGCATGAGACTCATGATTAGAATGCTTTATGTGATAGTTATATTGTTGAGTTTGCTCATGACACTACTGAAAGTTATTATGAGAGAGGAAAATATGGTTGTAGAAATTTTCATGTTACTAAAACACCTCTCTATGTGCTGAAATTTTTGAAGCTACATTTGTTTTATCTTCCTATGCTTGTTACTTTGCTTTTCATGAACTTGTTTATTTACAAGATTCCTATGCATAGGAAGCATGTTAGACTTAAATGTGTTTTGAATTTGCCTCTGGATGCTCTCTTTCGCTTCAACTACTATTTCTTATGAGTGCATCATTAAAACTGCTGAGCCCATCTTAATGGCTATAAAGAAAAGAACTTCTTGGGAGATAACCCATGTGTTATTTTGCTACAGTACTTTGTTTTATATTTGTGTCTTGGAAGTTGTTTACTACTGTAGCAACCTCTCCTTATCTTAGTTTTGTGTTTTGTTGTGCTAAGTAAAGTCTTTGATAGTAAAGTCAATACTAGATTTGGATTACTGCGCAGAAACTGTTTTCTTGCTGTCACGAATCTGGGCCTAATTCTCTGTAGGTAACTCAGAAAATTATGCCAATTTACGTGAGTGATCCAACTTTCATTCAATTTGAGCATTTTCATCTGAGCAAGTCTGGTGCCCTTTTAAAATTCATCTTCTGAGGCCATTCTGTTTGTGCGATTCTGCCTTTTATTTCGCATTGCTTCTTTCGCTGTGTTGGGTGGATTTCTTTGTTCCATTACCTTCCAGTAGCTTTGTGCAATATCCAGAAGTATTAATAATGATTGTGTCACCTCTGAACATGTGAATTTTCGATTATGCACTAACCCTCTAATGAGTTTGTTTCGAGTTTGGTGTGGAGGAAGTTTTCAAGGGTCGAGAGAGGAGGATGATATACTATGATCAAGAAGAGTGAAGAGTCTAAGCTTGGGGATGCCCAGGTGGTTCATCCCTGCATATTTCAAGAAGACTCAAGCATCTAAGCTTGGGGATGCCCAAGGCATCCCCTTCTTCATCGACAAATTATCAGGTTCCTTCTCTTGAAACTATATTTTTATTCGGTCACATCTTATGTACTTTACTTGGAGCGTCTGTTTGTTCTTGTTTTTTTTTTGTGTTTGAATAAATTGGATTACATCATGCTTGTGTGGGAGAGAGACACGCTCCGCTGGTTCGTATGAACACATGTGTTCTTAGCTCATAGTATTCATGGCGAAGTTTCTTCTTCGTTAAATTGTTATATGGTTGGAATTGGAAAATGATACATGTAGTAATTGCTATAAATGTCTTGGGTAATGTGATACTTGGAAATTGTTGTGCTCATGTTTAAGCTCTTGCATCATATACTTTGCACCCATTAATGAAGAAATACATAGAGCATGCTAAAATTTGGTTTGCATAATTGGTCTCTCTAAGGTCTAGATAATTTCTAGTATTGAGTTTGAACAACAAGGAAGACGGTGTAGAGTCTTATAATGTTTTCAATATGTCTTTTATGTGAGTTTTGCTGCACCGGTTCATCCTTGTGTTTGTTTCAAATAACCTTGCTAGCCTAAACCTTGTATCGAGAGGGAATACTTCTCATGCATCCAAAATACTTGAGCCAACCACTATGCCATTTGTGTCCACCATACCTACCTACTACATGGTATTTTCCGCCATTCCAAAGTAAATTGCTTGAGTGCTACCTTTAAAATTCCATCATCACCTTTGCAATATATAGCTCATGGGACAAATAGCTTAAAAACTATTGTGGTATTGAATATGTACTTATGCACTTTATCTCTTATTAAGTTGCTTGTTGTGCGATAACCATGTTCACTGGGGACGCCATCAACTACTCTTTGTTGAATTTCATGTGAGTTGCTATGCATGTCCGTCTTGTCTGAAGTAAGAGAGATCTACCACCTTATGGTTAAGCATGCATATTGTTAGAGAAGAACATTGGGCCGCTAACTAAAGCCATGATCCATGGTGGAAGTTTCAGTTTTGGACATATATCCTCAATCTCAAATGAGAAAATTATTAATTGTTGTTACATGCTTATGCATAAAAGAGGAGTCCATTATCTGTTATCTATGTTGTCCCGGTATGGATGTCTAAGTTGAAGAATAATCAATAGCGAGAAATCCAATGCGAGCTTTCTCCTTAGACCTTTGTACAGGCGGCATAGAGGTACCCCTTTGTGACACTTGGTCGAAACATGTGCATTGTGATGATCCGGTAGTCCAAGCTAATTAGGACAAGGTGCGGGCACTATTAGTACACTATGCATGAGGCTTGCAACTTGTAAGATATAATTTACATGATACATATGCTTTATTACTATCGTTGACAAAATTGTTTCATGTTTTCAAAATCAAAGCTCTAGCACAAATATAGCAATCGATGCTTTTCCTCTATGAGGACCATTCTTTTACTTTCATTGTTGAGTCAGTTCACCTATTTCTCTCTACCTCAAGAAGCAAACACTTGTGTGAATTGTGCATTGATTCCTACATATTTGCATATTGCACTTGTTATATTACTCTATGTTGACAATTATCCATGAGATATACATGTTACAAGTTGAAAGCAACCGCTGAAACTTAATCTTCTTTTATGTTGCTTCAATACCTTTACTTTGAATTATTGCTTTATGAGTTAACTCTTATGCCAGACTTATTGATGCTTGTCTTGAAGTGCTATTCATAAAAAGTCTTTGCTATATGATTCACTTGTTTACTCATGTCATATACATTGTTTTGATTGTTGCATTCACTACATATGCTTTACAAATAGTATGATCAAGGTTATGATGGCATGTCACTCCAGAAATTATCTGTGTTATCGTTTTACCTGCTCGGGACGAGCAGAACTAAGCTTGGGGATGCTGATACGTCTCCGACGTATCGATAATTTCTTATGTTCCATGCCACATTATTGATGTTATCTACATGTTTTATGCACACTTTATGTCATATTCATGCATTTTCTGGAACTAACCTATTAACAAGATGCCGAAGTGCCAGTTCCTGTTTTCTGCTGTTTTTGGTTTCAGAAATCCTAGTAACAAAATATTCTCGGAATCGGACGAAATCAACGCCCAAGTTCCTATTTTCACCGGAAGCATCCAGAACACCCGGGAAGGACCAGAGGGGGGGCACTGGGCCCCCAGACCATAGGCCGGCGCGGCCCAGGCCCTGGCCGCGCCGCCCTATGGTGTCGTCGCCCCTTCGACCCTCCTGCGCCGCCTCTTCGCCTATATAATGCCCCTGGATCGAAAACCCTGAGGCGTTCGACGAAAACCACAGAAACCTTCCAGAGCCGCCGCCATCGCGAGGCCAAGATCTGGGGGACAGGAGTCTCTGTTCCGGCACGCTGCCGAGCGGGGAAGTGCCCCGGAAGGCTTCTCCATCGACACCGCTGCCATCTTCACCGCCATCTTCATCACCGCTGCTGCTCCCATGAGGAGGGAGTAGTTCTCCATCGAGGCTCGGGGCTGTACCGGTAGCTATGTGGTTCATCTCTCTTCCATGTACCTCAATACAATAATCTCATGAGCTGCTTTACATGATTGAGATTCATATGAGTTTTGTATCACTACTATCTATGTGCTACTCTAGCAAAGTTATTAAAGTAGTCCTATTCCTCCTGCACGTGTGTAATGGTGACAGTGTGTGCACCGTGTTAGTACTTGGTTTATGCTATGATCATGATCTCTTGTAGATTGCGAAGTTAACTATTGCTATGATAATATTGATGTGATCTATTCCTCCTACATATGCATGAAGGTGACAGTGTGCATGCTATGCTAGTACTTGGTTTAGTCTTTTGATCTATCTTACACTAAAGGTTACTAAAATATGAGCATTATTGTGGAGCTTGTTAACTCCGGCATTGAGGGTTCGTGTAATCCTACGCAATGTGTTCATCATCCAACAAGAGTGTAGAGTATGCATTTATCTATTCTGTTATGTGATCAATGTTGAGAGTGTCCACTAGTGAAAGTGTAATCCCTAGGCCTTGTTCCTAAATACTGCTATCGCTGCTTGTTTACTTGTTTCTTTGCGTTACTACTGTTGCAATACTACCACCATCAACTACACGCCACAAGCTATTTTTACGGCACCGTTGCTACTGCTCATATATATTTATACCACCTGTATTTCACTATCTCTTCGCCGAACTAGTGCACCTATTTGGTGTGTTGGGGACACAAGAGACTTCTTGCTTTGTGGTTGCAGGGTTGCATGAGAGGGATATCTTTGACCTCTTCCTCCCTGAGTTCGATAAACCTTGGGTGATCCACTTAAGGGAAAACTTGCTGCTGTTCTACAAACCTCTGCTCTTGGAGGCCCAACACTGTCTACAGGAAAGGAGGGGGAACGTAGACATCAAGCACTTTTCTGGCGCCGTTGCCGGGGACCAGAAAGCTACACAACAGGGATTTCCTCCCTCGTCAACCACGCGCCAGTCCTGGACAGCATCACCTAACATGATCAAGATCATCTATCTGTAATTCTATATGTTGCGTTTGTTGGGATCCGATGAATAGAGAATACTTGTTATGTTGATTATCAAAGTTATATCTATGTGTTGTTTATGATCTTGCATGCTCTCCGTTACTAGTAGATGCTCTGGCCAAGTAGATGCTTGTAACTCCAAGAGGGAGTATTTATGCTCGATAGTGGGTTCATGCCTGCATTGACACCTGGGACAGTGACAGAAAGTTCTAAGGTTGTGTTGTGCTGTTACCACTAGGGATAAAACATTGATGCTATGTCTAAGGATGTAGTTGTTGATTACATTACGCACCATACTTAATGCAATTGTCTGTTGCTTTGCAACTTAATACTGGAGGGGGTTCGGATGATAACCTGAAGGTGAACTTTTTAGGCATAGATGCAGTTGGATGGCGGTCTATGTACTTTGTCGTAATGCCCAATTAAATCTCACTATACTCATCATGATATGTATGTGCATGGTCATGCCCTCTTTATTTGTCAATTGCCCAACTGTAATTTGTTCACCCAACATGCTGTTTATCTTATGGGAGAGACACCTCTAGTGAACTGTGGACCCCGGTCCAATTCTCTTTACTGAAATACAATCTACTGCAATACTTGTTCTACTGTTTTCTGCAAACAATCATCTTCCACACAATACGGTTAATCCTTTGTTACAGCAAGCCGGTGAGATTGACAACCTCACTGTTTCGTTGGGGCAAAGTACTTTGGTTGTGTTGTGCAGGTTCCATGTTGGCGCCGGAATCTCTGGTGTTGCGCCGCACTACATTCCGCCGCCATCAACCTTCAACGTGCTTCTTGGCTCCTACTGGTTCGATAACCTTGGTTTCATACTGAGGGAAACTTGCCACTGTACGCATCACACCTTCCTCTTGGGGTTCCCAACGGACGCGTGTTGAACGCGTATCAAGCAGCTTTTTCTGGCGCCGTTGCCGGGGAACGAAGAAAAGTTACACCGCAAAGATTTTCAACTCCCACGTCAACAGCTTTTTCTGGCGCCGTTGCCGAGGAGATCAAGACACGCTGAAGGGGAGTCTCCACTTCTCAATCTCTTTACTTTGTTTTTGTCTTGCTTAGTTTTATTTACTACTTTGTTTGCTGCACTAAATCAAAATACAAAAAAATTAGTTGCTAGTTTTACTTTATTTGCTATCTTGTTTGCTATATCAAAAACACAAAAAAAAATTAGTTACTTGCATTTACTTTATCTAGTTTGCTTTATTTACTACTGCTAAAATGAGTAATCCTGAAGTTGAAGTTCGTTCGTTTAAGCAACAAGGGGGAGAATGTTTAAAAGATGCTTGGTATAGAATTAGTGATGCTCATAGTAGGTGCACTAAGAAACATTCCACCACTATCCTGCTCAGGAATTTTTATGTTGGTATCTCTAGTTGGAATAGATATGTTCTTGATTGTCTCGCAGGAGGTAACTTCCTAGGTGCTCCCGCTTTAGAAGCTAGTTGCATTATTGAGAGTTTATTTGGAACACCACCTGTTAATGAAACTAAAATTGAAACCTCTCTTGAGGATGTTATGAAAAAATTGGAAACCATAGAGCAAAACCTTCCAATTATTGATACTACTTTGAAAGCATTACTTGATAGCACTGATAAACTTGATAAATCTCTAGGTGGAATTAATGAGAGAATCGCCATCTTAGAATCTTGTGCTATTCATGATAATCAAACCCAAAGGATTAGTGAACTAGAAGAGGCTATGGGAACATTGGGTTCAACCTTTTCATCTATAAAGTTTAGAGAAAAAGCTTATGTGGGTAAGGAGCAAAAGTTTATGTATGTCTCTAAAGTGCCTAAACCAAAGAAATATTATTATAGACCTAAAATTGACAAAGCCCTTAGTACCACCATAGATGGGGGAGTTTGTGATGTTGACACTTCGTCTCTTGATAATACTTGATACACACTTTCTGCGCCTAGCTGAAAGGCGTTAAAGAAAAGCGCTTGTGGGAGACAACCCATGTTTTTACCTACAGTACTTTGTTTTTATTTTGTGTCTTGGAAGTTGTTTACTACTGTAACAACCTCTCCTTATCTTAGTTTAGTGTTTTATTGTGCCAAGTAAAGTCTTTGATAGAAAAGTAAGTACTAGATTTGGATTACTGCGCAGAAACAGATTTCTTTGCTGTCACGAATCTGGGTCTACCTCCCTGTAGGTAGCTCATAAAATTAAGCCAATTTACGTGCATGATCCTCAGATATGTACGCAACTTTCATTCAATTTGAGCATTTTCATTTGAGCAAGTCTGGTGGCCTAATAAAATTCGTCAATACGAACTGTTCTGTTTTGACAGATTCTGCCTTTTATTTCGCATTGCCTCTTTTGCTATGTTGGATGAATTTCTTTGATCCACTAATGTCCAGTAGCTTTATGCAATGTCCAGAAGTGTTAAGAATGATTGTGTCACCTCTGAATATGTTAATTTTTATTGTCGCTAACCCTCTAATGAGTTGTTCTAAGTTTGGTGTGGAGGAAGTTTTCAAGGATCAAGAGAGGAGTATGATGCAACATGATCAAGGAGAGTGAAAGCTCTAAGCTTGGGGATGCCCCGGTGGTTCACCCCTGCATATATCAAGAAGACTCAAGCATCTAAGCTTGGGGATGCCCAAGGCATCCCCTTCTTCATCGACAACATTATCAGGTTCCTTCCCTGAAACTATATTTTTATTCCATCACATCTTATGTGCTTTGCTTGGAGCGTCGGTTTGTTTTTGTTTTTTTGTTTTGTTTGAATAAAATGGATCCTAGCATTCACTTTATGGGAGAGAGACACGCTCCGCTGTAGCATATGGACAAGTATGTCCTTAGTTTCTACTCATAGTATTCATGGCGAAGTTTCTTCTTCGTTAAATTGTTATATGGTTGGAATTGGAAAATGATACATGTAGTAATTGCTATAAATGTCTTGGGTAATGTGATACTTGGCAATTATTGTGCTCATGTTTAAGCTCTTGTATAATATGCTTTGCACCCATTAATGAAGAAATACATAGAGCATGCTAAAATTTGGTTTGCATATTTGGTTTCTCTAAGGTCTAGATAATTTCTAGTATTGAGTTTGAATAACAAGGAAGACGGTGTAGAGTCTTATAATGTTTACAATATGTCTTTTATGTGAGTTTTGCTGCATCGGTTCATCCTTGTGTTTGTTTCAAATAAGCCTTGCTAGCCTAAACCTTGTATCGAGAGGGAATACTTCTCATGCATCCAAAATACTTGAGCCAACCACTATGCCATTTGTGTCCACCATACCTACCTACTACATGGTATTTTCCGCCATTCCAAAGTAAATTGCTTGAGTGCTACCTTTAAAATTCCATCATTCACCTTTACAATATATAGCTCATGGGACAAATAGCTTAAAAACTATTGTGGTATTGAATATGTACTTATGCACTTTATCTCTTATTAAGTTGCTTGTTGCGCGATAACCATCTTTTCTGGGGACGCCATCAACTATTCTTTGTTGAATATCATGTGAGTTGCTATGCATGTCCGTCTTGTCTGAAGTAAGAGAGATCTACCACCTTTATGGTTGGAGCATGCATATTGTTAGAGAAGAACATTGGGCCGCTAACTAAAGCCATGATTCATGGTGGAAGTTTCAGTTTTGGACATATATCCTCAATCTCATATGAGAATAATAATTGTTGCCACATGCTTATGCATAAAAGAGGAGTCCATTATCTGTTGTCCATGTTGTCCCGGTATGGATGTCTAAGTTGAGAATAATCAAAAGCGAGAAATCCAAAATGCGAGCTTTCTCCTTAGACCTTTGTACAGGCAGCATGGAGGTACCCCATTGTGACACTTGGTTAAAACATGTGCATTGCAAAGATCCGGTAGTCCAAGCTAATTAGGACAAGGTGCGGGCACTATTAGTATACTATGCATGAGGCTTGCAACTTGTAAGATATAATTTACATAACTCATATGCTTTATTACTACCGTTGACAAAATTGTTTCATGTTTTCAAAATCAAAGCTCTAGCACAAATATAGCAATCGATGCTTTTCCTCTATGAAGGACCATTCTTTTACTTTATTGTTGAGTCAGTTCACCTATTTCTCTCCACCTCAAGAAGCAAACACTTGTGTGAACTGTGCATTGATTCCTACATATTTGCATATTGCACTTGTTATATTACTCTATGTTGACAATATCCATGAGATATACATGTTATAAGTTGAAAGCAACCGCTGAAACTTAATCTTCTTTTGTGTTGCTTCAATGCCTTTACTTTGAATTATTGCTTTATGAGTTAACTCTTATGCAAGACTTATTGATGCCTGTCTTGAAGTGCTATTCATGAAAAGTCTTTGTTTTATGATTCACTTGTTTACTCATGTCATATACATTGCTTTTATCGCTGCATTCACTACATATGCTTTACAAATAGTATGATCAAGATTATGATGGCATGTCACTCCAGAAATTATCTGTGTTATCGTTTTACCTGCTCGGGACGAGCAGAACTAAGCTTGGGGATGCTGATACGTCTCCGACGTATCGATAATTTCTTATGTTCCATGCCACATTATTGATGTTATCTACATGTTTTATGCACACTTTATGTCATATTCGTGCATTTTCTGGAACTAACCTATTAACAAGATGCCGAAGTGCCGATTCTTTGTTTTCTGCTGTTTTTGGTTTCAGAAATCCTAGTAACGAAATATTCTCGGAATTGGACGAAATCAACGCCCAGGGTCCTATTTTGCCACGAAGCTTCCAGAAGTCCGAAGAGGCGACGAAGAGGGGCCACGAGGGGCCCACACACTAGGGCGGCGCGGCCCCCCCTTGGCCGCGCCGACCTGTGGTGTGGGGCCCTCGTGCCGCCTCTTGACCTGCCCTTCCGCCTACAAATAGCCTCCGTCGCGAAACCCCCAGTACCGAGAGCCACGATACGGAAAACCTTACTGAGATGCCGCCGCCGCCGATCCCATCTCGGGGGATCCAGGAGATCACCTCCGGCACCCTGCCGGAGAGGGGATTCATCTCCCGGAGGACTCTACGCCGCCATGGTCGCCTCCGGAGTGATGTGTGAGTAGTCTACCCCTGGACTATGGGTCCATAGCAGTAGCTAGATGGTTGTCTTCTCCCCATTGTGCTATCATTGTCGGATCTTGTGAGCTGCCTAACATGATCAAGATCATCTATCTGTAATTCTATATGTTGCGTTTGTTGGGATCCGATGAATAGAGAATACTTGTTATGTTGATTATCAAAGTTATATCTATGTGTTGTTTATGATCTTGCATGCTCTCCGTTACTAGTAGATGCTCTGGCCAAGTAGATGCTTGTAACTCCAAGAGGGAGTATTTATGCTCGATAGTGGGTTCATGCCTGCATTGACACCGGGACGATGTGAGAAAGTTCTAAGGTTGTGTTGTGCTATTGCCACTAGGGATAAAACATTGATGCTATGTCTAAGGATGTAGTTGTTGATTACATTACGCACCATACTTAATGCAATTGTCTGTTGCTTTGCAACTTAATACTGGAGGGGGTTCGGATGATAACCTGAAGGTGGACTTTTTAGGCATAGATGCAGTTGGATGGCGGTCTATGTACTTTGTCGTAATGCCCAATTAAATCTCACTATACTCATCATGATATGTATGTGCATGGTCATGCCCTCTTTATTTGTCAATTGCCCAACTGTAATTTGTTCACCCAACATGCTGTTTATCTTATGGGAGAGACACCTCTAGTGAACTGTGGACCCCGGTCCAATTCTCTTTACTGAAATACAATCTACTGCAATACTTGTTCTACTGTTTTCTGCAAACAATCATCTTCCACACAATACGGTTAATCCTTTGTTACAGCAAGCCGGTGAGATTGACAACCTCACTGTTTCGTTGGGGCAAAGTACTTTGGTTGTGTTGTGCAGGTTCCACGTTGGCGCCGGAATCTCTGGTGTTGCGCCGCACTACATCCCGCCGCCATCAACCTTCAACGTGCTTCTTGGCTCCTACTGGTTCGATAACCTTGGTTTCATACTGAGGGAAACTTGCCGCTGTACGCATCACACCTTCCTCTTGGGGTTCCCAACGGACGCGTGTTGAACGCGTATCAGCCGCCGCCGCCTTGTCTTGGGCGTCCTTCTTATTTTGCCTCTTCCTCTTCTTGGGTTGTACTGATGGACCCTCCATCGCCGTAGTGGCCGTAGCACGGAGTGTGTTTGGGCTCAACATATTTTTGACGGTGGCGGTGGCGACCTCCTCAGGATTTTCCTCCTCAGCCGTTTCTTGAGAATCGAACAGCTTCTTGGAGCACACATATTTCAAGCCCGGCGCATCCTCATGGACAACTTGTGAAGACGTAGGAATATCCCATTGGAAGTTGTCATGTTCGTATTCCTCGGCCTCTGGCGCAGCTGGCTGTTGTGGTGGGGCGCTGACCGGCGCGCGGTGGCCGTTCTGGTGGGGCGATGACCACGGGCGCCGCTGGCTGTCGTGGAGGGACGCTGACATGTGGCGCCGCAAGGTGCTTGTCTTTGCTTGCCGTCGACCCCGAGTAGGTGTTGATCCGAATTAGGGTCTTCGGCCATAGCAGTACCCAACCCTTCAGTGAGGCCAGATTCAACGGGCTATCGTCATCGGCACCATGCGGTTGATTAGGAGGAAACAAATCCTCATAGCCCGGTAACGCCCGATCCACTTCAACCCGGTAAACGTCATCCGCCATATCTCGTGTGTGCCACTTTTTATCCAGGGGCCGAAGGATGGACCCCCTCGCGACGTCTTTGAGTTCGTCATTTACTCTCATTAGGAAGGTGCATGGCGTTGAGAGCGCCTGCGAGAACATGTGTATGGCGTTAGAGAGAGGGCAAGGATGACGAAACTAATATATTAACTTGATGTACACATTAGTTAATTACCGTGAGGGCGTTGAGCTCGGCTAATGTCGACGGGCCAGCACATGCGGCGGCGGGCGTGCAAGTGACGGAGGGGCTGCTACCCGGCATGGACGGTGAATCCCTAGCATCTGAGCATCAATTTCCTGGGCATTTTTAAACCAGAGAACTAACATTTAATCAAGAACTAACATACTTCCACAGAAATAGCATTTTAGGATTTTTCAACTAACAAATTCAAACCAGAGAACACATTTTTAGCATTCTGTAACAATTTCCAACCAGAGAACAAATTTTATCAACTAAACCAACTAATACTAGCTATTTACATTTTTCATTTAGTTATTTCTATATCACCAAAACAAGAGAACAATTTTTAGCATTTAACTAAATCAATTAAATGAAACCTACTGCTAGCATTCAAAATTTTATGTATAACTTATAATGAAAAATTAAAACCTACTGCTAGAATTTGAAACCAATTTTTAGCATTCAAAAATTGAAACCTACTGCTAGCTAACAATTGCCAATTTTTTCAAACCAGAGAACCAATTGGTTTAGGGTTGAACAAATTCAAACCAGAGAACCCTATTTCCAATTTGAACAAGGAAATTGCAATATGGTTCATTTAAAAATTACTACATTTTCATTTGCATTGAACCAATGAACACCGCAATGAACCCTAATAGCAGTTTTATCATTCATTTTAAACCAGAGAATTGCTAAAATTTGCATTTCTTGCATTTCTTGCAATGTTAACCAAAGGTAACCAAGCAGAAATCCAAGGGATCATATTGACTTGCACTAATTCAGCTTTAGGCTATCCAATCCCTCAATATACTAATGCAAGAATCAGAGGGAAGAACCCTAGCAACCTACGAGGAAGAACCCTAACAGAAGGGGAGAGGGAAGGGGGAGGGAAGGGGGAGGGAAGGGGGAGGGAAGGGAGAGGGAAGCTCACCGTGTTGGCGACTTCTTCTCCAACGGTGGCGCCTCCTGCTCCTTGATGTGCGGCGGCCTCCTCCTCCTCGATGTGCGGCGGCGCCCTCCTGCTCCCCCGAGTGGCAGCGGTGAGTTGCTTCGGCTTTGGCGATGGGCACGGGTGCGGGAAGGTTGTGGGGATGGGCGGCGGCGGAGCGGTTAAGGCGAGGGGACGATGGAACGGTTAGGGTGGCGGCAGAGCTCCGGCCGGGGGTGCTCGATGTGCGCAGAGAGGGGGGATCGAGATGTGGCAGGGGAGAAGGAAAGGAAGAAAAACGGTTAAGTCCAGGTTATAGCTGTGCCAGGGTTATTGCCGGCGCACGAGGTCACACGTTCGCCGGGGACAAGTATACCCCCGGCGAAGCAAGGACGTGGTGCGCCGGCAATAACCCTGGCACAGCTAAACCTGGGACATGTTTAGCAGTATACATTTGCATTACAAAATCCTATACTATTTTTATTTATTTATTTCTTTTCTCTTTACTGTATACTATTTTTTCTTATCTTTTCAAGATAATAACAAAGCAATATGCATGAGTTATGTAAAAAACATGAAGAGTGTTTCACAAAATATATACATACACAAAATATATACATACACAAAATATTGACCAACACAATATTAATTATTCATACATAAAATATTGGCCATGACCATATGAGTAGTTATGAATTACACAAAATATAAGTTATAGATTGCAAATAAAGTTTTACATCATCGATTGAGAAGAGTGTTTCGCTTTCTTCTTGCTTTTCTTGCTCGTCGTTGAATAATTTAGCCCCGTGTCGTGACTTCTTCTTTTGAAGGGTCGACCTGACCTCGGTAGCGTGGTCCTGCTTCTTCTTGTGGTGTATGTTGTGTCTTCGTCCTCGGATTCTTCCATCATTGGGTCTCCGACTTGTCCTTCGAAGTCTTCCTCATTGGCGACTCCATCCATTCCGACGATGGTCCTCTTACCTCTCCTCACGATAACACGGCTAGGCCTGGATGGGTCGGTTATGAAGAAGCATTGGTGCACGTGTTCTGCCAGTACCCATGGCTCATTCTGCGCGGTGGCGTTCGTGGACTTTGATTTGTTGGCTTCGGGTAGAAACATGGTGGTGAAATACCGGTCTTCTTTTCTGACGCTCTTAGCCCATCTGATACGGAACATCGGCACTTTCTCCCCAGCGTAGCTAAGCTCCCAGATTTCCTCGATTCTTCCGTAGTATCTAGTCTTTACGTCACCCGTCCAGGAATCCATCGTTACCCCTGAGTTCTGGTAAACACTGTTCTTGTCTTTTTCTTCCGTGTAGAATGTGTACCCGTTGATATCGTACGCTTGGTAAGTCATGATGTTGGGCGCGGGGCCATGTGACAAGGCCAATACTAGTTTATCCTTGTCAGAATCCATTGGTGGGGGATTAGCATCAATGTGGTCTTTGAACCAGCGCGCGAAAGAGGAGTTGTGCTCTCTGTATATTTCTGCTTCCGTCATCATCGGCTTGCCACTGTTCTCTATCATGGTTTTGTGCTCTTTCAACCAAGGATCGATCAAGTCAATGTGTTGTAGCGCTACTAAGTTGGCCCTGTCAAAGTCGGAAGTCCGACCAGACATGTGCACGTGCAGTTCCTTCCTTCCATTTTTGTGGCCTACTCCCTCGAACCTGCGGACGTGCTTGTTTTGAGGCAAACCAACAGGGTCCTCGATGTCTAGATAATTCGTGCAGAAAGAGATGCACTCTTCGGTGAGCCAGCCCTGGACGATGCTTCCATCCGGATGTGACCTGTTACGAACGTATCCTTTAATGACCCCATTCATTCTTTCAAACGGCATCATGTTGTGTAAGAATGCCGGCCCTAGGCGACGATATCATCCATGATATGGATCAACAGATGGACCATCACGTCAAAGAATGCAGGCGGGAAGTACATCTCCATCTCACATAGGATCACCACGATCTCTTCCTGGAGCCTTGCGAGTTTCTTCACGCTTATCGACTTTCGAGTTATGACGTCGAAGAAGTTATAGAGCCCAGTCAGCGTTGCACGGACATGGTCATCCATTATACCTCGGATTGCAACCGGAAGAATCTGCATCATCATCACGTGACAGTCATGAGACTTCATGCCGCTGAAGTTTCGTTTCTTGGGGTCCATGTATCTGCTTATTAGCCCGGAGTAACCGAAGGGCACTCTGACTCCTAGAAGGCAATTGAAAAATTGATCGACCTCGGCCGGACTAAAAGTGAAGCAGGAGGGGGGACAGTAATAGTCTGGCTGCTTAATCCTTTTGCGCTTCTGACCGCCGTCCGCCTCCTCCTCCGACTGTCCCTCTTGGGCCGGCGGGATCTGAAGCTCTACCCTGATGCCCAAAACTTTCAGGTCGTGTCTTGCTTTCGGCCCATCTTTGGTCCGGTCCGGCATGTTGAGAAGAGTGCCAAGCAAGCTCTCGCACACGTTCTTTGTAATATGCATGACATCAAGGCAGTGAGGTGTATCGAGAATTTTCCAGTACGGCAAGCCCCAAAACACGGACCTCCTTTTCCATACACCAATGAGCGGCGTCGTTTCCTTTTTCTTCTTCTTCTCTCCAGGCTTTTGACGAATCTTTCCCGGCGCAGGGCACTCCTTCCAACCTTTCAGTAATGTATCGATCTCTTCGCCGCTCTTCTTACGTGGAGGTCCTCGGGGTTCATTTGTACCATCGAACAGATCTCCACGCTTTCTCCACGGGTCAGTCTTCTGTAGCCACCTTCGATGCCCCATGTAAACTGTTTTCGAAGAGCCGGGATCCTTACCAAGCTGCAAAAACATCGTCTCTTCCATGCACCTGACACATGCCTTGTGTCCATGGCACACCTGGCACGAAATGTAACCGTATCCGAGGTAGTCCTGCACCGTCGTGATCAACGCGACTCTCAAAGGGAAATGTTCTTCTGCGACGGCGTCCCATGTATCTACCCCTTCCTCCACCCACAACGTTTCAAGCTCCTCCTTTAATAGTTCAAGATACATGTTGATATCGTTTCCTGGCTGTGTCGGCCCTTGAATTAGCATACTCATCTGTATGTACTTCCTCTTCATGCACAGCCAGGGCGGGAGGTTGTAGATCCATACAAACACGGGCCATGTGCTATGTGTGCTGCTCTGGTTTCCGAACGGATTGAATCCGTCCGTGCTCGCACCCAACCTGATGTTTCTGGGATCTGCCCCAAAACTTCCGAATTCATTGTCTAATGCTTTCCACTGGCTTGCATCCGAAGGGTGCGTCGACCTTGGGTGCTCAATCCGCTCTTTATCATTCAACACTGCCTCCTTTCTTTCTGCGTGCCAGCGCATGAGCTTTGCTTCCTTGCGGTCCGCGTAGAACCGTTGAAGCTGGGGGGCGAGCGGGAAGTACCACACAACTTTCCGAGGAGCTTTCTTCTTCCCTTTCTTGTACCGTTCAGCTTCACACACAGGACATTTGGTCTTGTCCATGTGCTCCTTGCGATACATGATACAGTCGTTGATGCAGGCGTGATACTTTTCGTTGGGTAAGTCGAGAGGGCACGTGATTCTCTTGGCCTCGGCTAGACTACCAGGACACGTGTTCCCGGCAGGAAGGAGATCTTTCACGTATTCCAGGATGTCGTCGACGATTGTGTCTATCCATCCGTGTTTCGCCTTCATCTGCAGCACATCGAGAGCTACTCTCAAGCGAGACTCCCCCAACCCGCGACCTGAGTCGTACAACGAAGTATTCGAGTCTATCTCGAGTTGCTCAAGCTTTGATTTCCGCTTGGCGCCTTTCGTCTTTTCGAGAAGCAGATCTTGAAGATGAGGGTCCCGCACGACTGAAGCTAGCGGCACCTCTTCGTCGTCGTCAAGGTTATTGTCGTCGTCAAGGTTATCATCCTGTGCGACAAGCTCTTCATCGTCATCAATATCATGATGCCCTCCTTCTTGCCGGCCATTATTACCACCTGCTGCCGTCGCCCCATTGACCTCCGCGCCATCATCACTCATCCATTGAGTGTGTCCATGCATGAAACCATTAGTGAGCAGGTGCCCCTGCAATTTGCCTGAATACGGGTCAAACCATTTCCCTCGTTTGCATCTCCGGCACGGACACAATACCTCCGTGCGGTTATTTTCATACATGTCGATGATCGCGTGTTTCAGATATCTCATCACGATGCTTTCACTCATCTCGATAACCATTATCGCCTGCATGGTAAGATTACATAATTGATTAGAACCATGCATCCGTCGGTAGTTTTCACGGAAAATTTCGGCATGACCTTCCTACACGGTAGGACATAGGAGCGCCAGAAATGTGCCGAAACGGAAACTTAAAGAATCAACATTTCGGCGCAACGTTGGCAACTCATTTTCAACGCCAACACACACAAGCACAAGCACAACATATATATATGCCACACACGAGAGCTTTGCTTCAAATGTCCAACATACGTCGATTTCATTCCTTAATTTGTTCATTAATCACCTATTTGTTTGATATATTCGTCGATAAGATCGAGACGACGCGCCGCGACAATGGCGTATGGAAGCCGACTTTCTAGATCTAGATCTAGATTGAGCGGTCAATGCGGGATAGTAGATCTAGATCTACATAGGGGGATGTGGGAGATGCATGTAGGAAGGGAAGATTTGCTCAAAAAATATGATTTTGTTTGGTCAAATTGGTGAAATTGGGGATAGAAATGGGCAAAAATGAGCTGGGTTGAGAGAAGGCTCGGGTTTGTGTGGAGGAGTGGAGAGTGGGAGTAGTGGGGGATTGGTGTTGAGCAGAAATAACTGCCCAGGTTACTGCCGGCGCACCAGGGCATGGGTGCGCCGGCAGCACGTAGCCCTTTCGGCTATATCACCCCCGGGCCAGGCCCAAGAATCATTGCCGGCGCACCAGCCCAGGGGTGCGCCGGCAATAGTGCATTTTCCGCCGGCGCACCCCTGGGCTGGTGCGCCAGCAATGATTCTTGGGCCTGGCCCGAATCGACCGCGGCCATGCCAGGATTTTTCCCCGGCGCGTCTTTTCCGGAGGTGCGCCGGCAGTAGCCCTTCATCGCCGGCGCGGCTGCAAAGTGGTGCGCCGGCAACACTTTCCAACGGCGCACGTCCAAGGTGGTGCGCCGGCACCACTTGCCTCCACCTATAGGCTTTTTCCTAGTAGTGAACGGCCAAGCACTAGATAATTCGTCTAGCAATTATGCAGTGCAGTACAGAAATAAACCACCCGAAGGCAACAGGAAGTAAACACCCGAAGGCGACAGTAATAAACATGCATGCGCCAAATAAAACCAAGGTTGTGACCCCTTTTCAACTAACTCGAGAAAAGGTAATGGGTGAGGGGGTCCCAGTGAATCCCCACGCATGGGTAGAGCGCTCAATCTCGGAACAGATAACAAGAACTCGGGTCCTAGGGGACATTAGCGAGTCAAAGTTCCGATGCTTTCACAAAGGGGCTCACAGATGCCTCTGCTTACAATTTTAGTTGTTAACATTAAAGTAAAGCATGAGTATCTCCAACAAACTAATATAGCATGTGATAACCTCCCAACAACCCAACATATCCTGATAACAGATCGAGATAAACAACAGAGCCTAAACACGCCTACGACTCGCAAGGCTCAAACATCAAGCAACGGCTATGGATAAGGAATGGTGCATATAGGATTATTATGGTAACAAGTGGAATAGGACACGTGACTCGATAAAGAATCGCAACATAAGGATAGAAGTGCGAGAGAGAGAGTAAAATAGGTGAAGAGAGAGAGAGCTCGCCTATGAAAAGCTGCAGAAGAACTTGTCGTATCTCACATCAACACTTCGTGATCCTATCCGGGAAGAAGTAAATGCTGGAACACACAACGTATGCAATCTTACTACTACGGAAGAAGAATCGGCATGATCAAGATATGCATGTATGGCATGGCAGATACGATGCGATGCACTTATCCAATTTAAGCGGAGTCGAAACCCCGGACAAACAAATTAGAGTTGGAGTTGCATTTTCTACCGACAAATTTAAGGGTGGATTAGCATAGCATAGCATGGCAAGGATGTGCTACTTCAATATTAAACGGAGCGCGGAAAACCCTAGTTGGAAATCCGAAAGACTCCGCATATATCTGAGGTGAACATGCACGACTATCAACAAGCGACATGATGCGAGATGCAAACAGATGAACGGATGACATATTCATGTTCTTATGTTTTTCTGATCAATTTTCATATATAAAACATTTTATTTTGAGTTACGGTTCGGGAGATATGATTTTTGCAAGTTTTAAACTTTTTCTGCAAAAACAAAGGAGGAAGAAAGGGAGGGGCGAATTGGGCTGGACCTGCTCGGTTCTGGGCTGGAACTAGACCTGCTGCTGGCGTCGGATGGTGGTCTAGCGCCGGGAGAAGAACCTGGGCCAAGGCCCATCCACGAATCTGGAGAGAAACAACAACAAAAAGGTGTGGCTTAATTGCCAGATTTAGGATTTGATCTTGGTTCTCCAGGGAGCAGGAACACGGGACAAGCCACAACGCTACTCATGAAGTAGTTGAATAAACTGGGCTGCGCTACCTTTTGAACCAGATGACACGAAGCTTGGACAAGTCAACCATGGTGAAGCTTGCAGATGACTATGGATCTGGAGATTCTGGGCGAACCAGGACGTGCGAGATGGCATCGGGGTTGCGGCTGAACATGGGGAACCGGATGGTGGTGGAGCCAACACCAGGGGATCACCGGAGCCTTGCCGGCGGTGAGGTCATGCGGAGAATAATGGCAGTCAACGCCAGCAAGTCGACATAGAGAAGGATGAAGAGAGAGGAGAGGCTCAGGAGGACGGGAATGATACCAGGAGCGTGCTGGTGTGCTCGAAAACGGAGGGGGAGGTCCGAGACGGCCTGAATCATCACCAGAGTGTGGTGGACGGTACGGGGAATCGGCGAACGTGGAGACGATATGAGGCACCGCAGGTCGATTCCTTGCAGGAGGATGGAGAGGGCGGCGGGGCGCATCCGCTGGTGCCCTCGGAACGGCGGGGGACGCAGTAGAGCGGCGGCGCCATGGTGTGGTTGGTGGTTGCTGTGGGGTTTTCGTCTGCCTGTTTCCTTTCGTGGGGAGAACGAAGGTGGAGGGAAAAGATAGTGGGAGTGGCAGCGGCAGGAGGGTAGATGGGCTACGGTTTCTCCAGGGGCTGGGAGATGGATTAAAAGGGGAGGGAAAAGGGAGCAGGTGGAGGAGGACCATGGCACCCTCACGCCATCGGCGTGCTCTCGCTGGAGAAGACGACAAGGAGAGGAATAGATCGAAGGGGTATGGATCGGGCTGAGGAAGAAAAGGCCAGACGGGCTGGGCTGGAAGAAAAAGAAAGGCCGGGCAAAAGAGAGAGATGGCCCAGGGAGGGTTTTATTATATCACCCATATGAGAAATAAAATAACTTAGGGTTTATAAAATAATTTTATTTTGTTGAAAACATGTATATGATGTATGCATGATGCATAAAAGAAAACGCACAAGCAAAGGGGGTTCTACCCGGGGCCGTTACAGCGAGCCAGTGCTGCAGCGGTGGAGCTCGAAAAACTCGATGAATGGTGATGGTGGTCAGGGGGTTTCAACCCTGGCCATGGAGGATTTCAGCCGGCGCGCGGTGGAGGTTTTTCGGCGGTGCGCGGAGCCTACCAGGGCCGTGGAGGCTTTGGTGTTTCTCGTGCCGCCAATGGGGCACATGGAGGTTTTGGTGGTCGGCAACCCCATGGAGGAGGTCATGGTTTTGGCGGTGGCCAAGGCTATGGGGGTGGCCGGGGATATCAAGGTAATTCATCTCATTTTGATGCTGGTTCAAATTTAGTTCATGGTGTGGAACCTAATTTTGGTGTCGGCCCAAATCCTGTTCAAGGTAATACATCGAGCAATGGCATGGCCGGTATGAACGGATGGCAAGGGTATCAACATGATAGTTAGGGAGGTGGAAACGCAAACTATCAAAGAGGTGATGTTTATCATAATACAAATAGAAATTATAATGGTAACCAACATAGGTGGAACAGTTCTGGCCGAGGGGGTTATCAACAGAGGTTTAGAGTGACGGACATGTTGCACCTGCTCCAGCTGGCATTGATGCAAACCTTCTTCAGCAAACTGTGCAAGTTGTAGTTGCGGCGGTGATTGCAGCTCGGAAGAACACGGATGCAGGAGGAAGCACGTTAGCACATGCAACAACAGGGCACGAGGTTGGCTCTGGAGACACAAATCAGCCTACAGGGGTGCCGGTGGCGGCAACAACTGTAATGCAGCAACATGTAGAGGGGTCTAAACAGCAGCAGGAGGATGTTGTCATTGGATCTAAAGGGAAAGAGATTGAGGGGTCGGGTCCCTCTAAGAAGAAGAAGGGGATAAGAGTTCTTGTTTCAGATGCAAGAAACCGGGACATTATATTGATGATTGTCCTATCCCCTTTTGTGATCTATGTGAGTCCATTTATCATGTTGCTTCTGCATGTCATTTACTGCAAGCTCCAAAACCCACAGCGACCATGCATGGTTATGCTAATGAAGCACTTATGTTTTTTGAATTTCCATGTGGGGCTTTCAAAGCTAAAGTTGAGAACCCCAAGTTGGTCAAGGTTACACTTGATGGGGATGCAATGACTACTCCAGAGTTAATTGAACAGCTGAAAAGAATTGTACCTTATGACAAATTCAATTGGGAAGTTTTTCATTTCAAGGAAAATATATATAGAGTCAAGTTACCAAGTAAGCAAGAAGTCTAGAGGCTAAAGAATTTTGGTACTTATATATGTCAAGATAGGGAATCTTGTCTATCTTTTGATCTCTGGTCTATCAGTTGAGGAGCCTCTCTACATGTTACCAGAAGTCTGGGTGTAGGTTTCTGGGTTACCATCAGACATTAGATCAGATTATTTATCACTCTGGGTGTTGGAACTCTTTTTGGGAAGACACTAGATGTGGATATGGCATACACTCACAAAAATAAAGTGCTAAGAACTAAGATTGGGTGCTTAGATAGTAGACTTATCCCTCGGATAGTGATGTTTTTATTACAAGGGGATTTTATAAATTACATTTTGAAGTGGAAGTTGCTCAAGGACATCAAGAGGTGAATATGGTAGATGCCAATAATGGAAATGATGGGAATGGCGATGCTCAACATGGAGAAAAGAAATATGGTGGTGGCAATGCTATGGACATGGATCCAAAAGGAAATGATGGAGATGCAACTTCAAACAATAATGACCAAGGTACCTCGAATGTGAATAATGGTGTCGAGGGGATGCAAGAACAACTACATAGTATTGATATCGGGACAATGCATGTACAATTTGACCCTAAAGGTACTCCCTCTCAAGCAACAAATTTGAGTAAAAATGATCTATGTTACAACTCTTTATCTCATGTTGAATCCCTCCCACTAAAAAACAAACTATCCACTGATTTCGAAGCATATTTGGTAACCAGAAAATTCTTCTCGGGATCGAAGCTGGTCGGAATTAGGGAAGGGTGCCCGCCGTATGCTATTGGGCAGCAGGGCATGCATGCAGCCACAACCATTGGGCAGCGGCGCTGTTGGCCTTTAGTGGTGCAGCAGCAGCAGCATGCTGCCGTTGGGCAGTAGGCCATGCGTGCGGGAAAGCTGCAGCAGGCCCAGGCTTCCAGCGAATCGCTGCAGGAGACGGCGTCCTCGAGGCTCACCTGGTCGGGCCAACAGCATGACAGTGGGCGGAGCCACGCTGTCCACGAGCTCCCATTGGCTGCTAGCGCTGCTGGACAGAGGGACATGTAGCCTGTCTCCTCGTCTGCGGTGCAGTTGCAGCGGGCTACTGGCAAGTGGCAGCACGGCAGCGAGCAGATGGTGGCCACTTGCACGCGTGCGTACACACGCGGTTTCCAGGCGGGATCCTCTGTGGCAGAGGTGGCTGTTGCAAACGCCGAAGTTGCCCATGGATCGTCACAGAAGATCCTTGAGGATAGTGGGAGCACGATGCTGTCGGCTGCCAAGGTCAGAGCTGATGATGACGCAATGAATACTGGAGTGGGGATTAGTGCGCTGGGATCTTCTGTCAGCTACATAGTGGATTTGGTATGGCCTCTCTTTGTAAGAATTTAAATTGTGGAGTTGATACGTCCAAAACGTACCTACTTTCCCGAACACTTTTGCTATTGTTTTGCCTCTAATTTGTGTATTTTGGATACAACTAACACGGACTAACGCTGTTTTCAGCAGAATTGCCCTGGTGTCTTATTTTTGTGCAGAAAATCAACTTTCAGGAAAATCCCCGAAAATAATTGCAATGGGCCTATTTTCATAGAAGACCTACGGAGCCAGAAGACGAGACGGAGGGGGGCCACGAGATGCGCACACCACATGGCGGCACGGTGGGCCCCTGGGCCGCGCCGCCGTATGGGGACACTGCCTCGGCCAGCCCCCGACGCTCCCCTCTGGACTACTTAAAGCCCTTGACCTAAAAACGCACGGGGTTCGACCAATTTACCAGAAGACATCCAGAACTCCGCCGCCATCGAAAACTCTATTTCGGGATCAGAAACTCCGTTCTGGCACCCTACCGGGACGGGGAAATGGAGGAGATCATCGCCATCATCGCCACCGACGCCTCTCCATCGACCATCCATGTTTCCCCCATCCATGTGTGAGTAAATCCCCGCTGTAGGCTGAAGGGGATGGTAGGGATTGGATGAGATTGTTCATGTAATAGCCATAAGATTGTTAGGGCATGGTGCCTAGTATCCGTTGTTGGTACTTTTATGATATTGTTGCAACTTGTTATGCTTAATGCTTGTCACTAGGTGATACGTCTCCAACGTATCTATAATTTCTGATGTTCCATGCTTGTTTTATGACAATACCTACATGTTTTGCTCGCACTTTATAATGTTTTTATGCGTTTTCCGGAACTAACCTATTAACAAGATGCCGAAGTGCCAGTTCCTGTTTTCTGCTGTTTTTGGTTCTAGAAAGGTTGTTCGGGCAATATTCTCGAAATTCGACGAAACGAAGACCAAACATCATAATTCACCTAGACGGACCAGGACACCGAAGGGGAGTCAGAGGGGAGGCCTGGGGCCCCCAGACCATAGGCCGGCGCGGCCTGGAAGGGGGGCGCGCCGCCTGCTGCTAGCGTGGTAGTAGTAGCTTCCTTGTGACGGTAAAGCACTCGTCCGTTGGGAACCCCAAGAGGAAGGTATGATGTGTACAGCAGCAAGTTTTCCCTCAGTAAGAAACCAAGGTTTATCGAACCAGTAGAAGCCAAGAAGCACGTTGAAGGTTGTTGGTGGCGGAGTGTAGTGCGGCGCAACACCAGGGATTCCGGCGCCAACGTGGAACCTGCGCAACACAATCCAAGTACTTTGCCCCAACTTAACAGTGAGGTTGTCAATCTCACCGGTTTGCTGTAACAAAGGATTAGATGTATAGTGTGTAAGATGATGTTTGCAAACAACAGTAAGAACAAGTATTGCAGTAGATTGTATTCGATGTAAAAGAATGGACCGGGGTCCACAGTTCACTAGTGGTGTCTCTCCGATAAGAATTAGCATGTTGGGTGAACAAATTACAGTTGGGCAATTGACAAATAGAGAGGGCATGACAATGCACATACATATCATGATCAGTAGTGTGGAATTCAATTGGGCATTACGACAAAGTACATAGACCTCTATCCAGCATGCATCTATGCCTAAAAAGTCCACCTTCAGGTTATCATCCGAACCCCTTCCAGTATTAAGTTGCAAACAACAGACAATTGCATTAAGTATGGTGCGTAATGTAATCAACACTAATATCCTTAGACAAAGCATTGATGTTTTATCCCTAGTGGCAACAGCACATCCACAACCTTAGAACTTTCTGTCACTGTCCCAGATTTAATGGAGGCATGAACCCACTATCGAGCATAAATACTCCCTCTTGGAGTTACAAGTATCAACTTGGTCAGAGCCTCTACTAGCAACGGAGAGCATGCAAGATCATAAACAACACATAGATGATAGATTGATAATCAACATAACACAGTATTCCATATTCATCGGATCCCAACAAACGCAACATGTAGCATTACAGATAGATGATCTTGATCATGTTAGGCAGCTCACAAGATCCAACAATGATAGCACAATGAGGAGAAGACGACCATCTAGCTACTGCTATGGACCCATCACTACAAGAAATATGCTAACTTACGACCCTCTATATTGGTCAATAGATGGTCGCTGTGTGCCATCTATGACCATGATGTGACCAAAAACTATTAGTCGCCAGTTGAGCGTCACTGACGGCTCACAACGACCTTTCTTTTTGAATGGTCGTAGAAGGCTATGACCAAAATTGATGGTCATACATTCTATGACTAAAATCTTGGTCACTGGCTATATTGCTAGTCCACGTCAGATCCAACGTGGCAAATCCTACGTGGCAAATGCGTGACCAATCCAAATGGTCGTGCATCAAAATTAGCCCAATGCAGTTCAGCCATCTACATGGGCTAGGCCCAACGATTCTGATATTTTCTATTTAAAGCCATGGTATCTAAAATCTATTAATTTAGTGGGCCAAGCCCAAAACTTCAGCTCACATATTTTTGGGCCTTCTCTTTGGTCCAACATTTTCGTTTTTCTTTTAATTTGGAATAGGTCCCACACATCATACTGGTCCCACATGTCATATATACATTTCGCACAGCTGCTTGTCAGATTTCAATATTCTACAAGATCGTCTTGTCATGTTTCAAATTCTCATTGATACAGAACTGATAGGTCTCAGTTTCTCATGATTTGACTGTAAATATCAAATATTTCAATTGCCAATGAAAAGTGAGGGAAAATATAAAAAAATCGATTTCTATTACAATAATTCCATAGTTCTTATGAATCACAGTACTGCTGCTAGCTCTAAAATCTAGAGCTAAAAATACAACCTATTTGATGGGTTGCACATGCACTACGTGCTTCTTTGAACTTCAGCCTGGAGCTCTTGTAAGAGAGAGGAACATCACTTGATTATCTGGTAACAACAAAAGAACGAGTGAGTTTTGAGCTCTAAACAGCATGTGTACACGGATAAAAGTAAACTACTTGATATGAAACATAAATTTGTTAGTACAGTAAAACTGAAGTTGACAGTGAAGCTACTGGTTGTTTGCAAACCACACAGCCAATAGTGAGGAAAACGTAAGGATTAATGCATGGAAGAAGGAAGCACCTGCGGTAGATAATCTCAAAATAGTACTATCTTGTATTCATGCACAGGCTCAGTATGACGAACATTAGCTCACATATTGTCCAGTGGAGCACTACCTTGTAACGAACCCATTATCGTCTTCGTCCTGCAACAAGAAGTAAACTCATGTTAAGAATTAAAAGTTGCAGTCAAGAAATTCTACACTGTCATATACATGTAGATGGAACACCGGAAATACCAGTGTTGGTTATGTTTGTAGTCAACTGATAAGAACAGGAACACCAGAATGCAAGATATAGAACAATAATAACTAGTCAACTGATAAGAATAGAAACTAGATGCAACAACATAATAGCCTAACAGGTCTACAAGCGGAACATGACTAAAAGCTTTTGCTCAGTAATGACAACTAGAATAAGAATACCAATGTGGAATAAACATGATAAAAGACCAAACGGGAGCATAAAGGAAGTTATCATGGTTTCAAAATTAAGAAAGTAGTATGTGCTTTCAGCAAATACCCTGGATGTTCCAGTAACAAACGGAAAGAACTGAGCTTTATTCTCCTTGCTGAAACATTGCACAATTTCCTGGAACAATTGAATAACTAGAGAAACTGTATTTGCCATAAGTTTATTCACTAATACCAGACATAAAAAATTCGTAAGTTTCATGTCAAAAAATTATGTTGCCACTTAATCATCTCTAACAGATATTAACAGGACAGTGATGGGATTTCTATATGCTTGCTCCGCGTCGCCAGCTGCCATATATGAGGAAAAGATATTCAACTGAAGCAAGAAAAGAAGTTGTGTGTTTTATTCTAGCGCCACTTAATCAAATAGATTCGTTTGCAATGAAAAAAATAACAAAGCATCATCATCTTTGACATGCTTGTTACATAGATTTACGGCATCCATCATAGGAATAGGATCATAATAGAGTTGCACAAGTGGACATTGCAAAACTGCTACAGAAAATATATAGGATGGTATGCAAAACTTCCACCACACAGGGAATCAACACAATAATATGCCATATGTCGTGGCATCATGGCCCATCAATCAACCAAGTAAACAAAAGAAAAGAATGGGACCGAAGACCTACCTAATCAGAATAAGACAGTGTTGCTGCGGTTGCAGCACAGTGACCTCGAGACAGATCATGTGGTGGTGCCACGGCCAGGGTCGATGCGCTCAATTAGAGGTAACATCGTGGCTCCATCAGGCCTGCGAGGACAAACGAGCAAGGTGGGGGTTAACAAGCATGAAGGGAGTGTTATCAATGCTGGAGCATTAAACTAGCGATGAACTGTTCTACTTTTATATAGAACCAAGGATCACGTTCAACCAACAACAAACGTATGGAACATTACAATGTATTAGGGAGCCAGATCTCCAGTTCAAGTACATATTACGTTATGGAAAATGTAACAGGAAACCTACTAGTTATACTTATGTACCTCGAATACGATCTCTACAGGCTGATAAATTGCATGATTAGCTTTCAGTTCTTCAGAACCAATTATAACCTGCCTAATGTCAAATTGCAATTTGCTCACAAGAAACACATATGATAGTATACTGCAATGTAATATGTTCACTAGCAAAATGATATTGACTACTACTATAATCACCTTATAAGGGTCAAAAAGGAAATTTCTTGCTAGCTGCTCAACTTCCTTGGCCAAGTAGCACTCCAATAACGGTCTGAGAAAGTCATCAGGGAAAAAAGTTATCCATATAGGGGTAGTTTCTGTAAACCCAACTTCTGTAATTTCTTGCAACATATATTCTGTATGAAAAAAGTGAAGGGCGATCAGAAAATAAGTGGAAGTTAAGAATGAGAGGTTATCATGTTAAACTAAGAAAGCAAGAATAAAATAACACATCATGTATCTCCAAACAACAACACCTTTCATTTTAACAGAAAAGCACTGCTTTAAGTAAACATAATACAATTTTATGAACAAAGGAGATAAAAACAGCTTTGAGGAAGTCATACTTCTAACTTATATTACTCTACTGCAATGTAATACACAAAACGATATAATTGTGGTTATTAGGGACAGCTATCAAAGCAAAGCAATGGAGAAAAATAATAGTGGGTATTAGGGACAGGTATCAAAGCAAAGCAATGTAAGAACTAAGAAGAACCGGTGACTACACCTAAGACACTTGTACACATAACAGAGCCAGTAACTAGATATCAAGCATGTTTGTGTATGTCAATTTGTGAAGCTCCAGCTTTAGTAAACTGCAATCCCCTAACTGACTCAACAACCATATAGCAACCTGCACATGAGCACATTAATGATCGACCTTTGCTCATACACAATATATGAACCTTAGGGGCCACCTAGCATGGAGACAATCCCCCTGATCATGCCATAGGTGGCATTGGCCAACTACAGCGAGAACATCTAAACTATCTTCTACTAGAGTTTTTGGATACAGTCTAACATTAACACCAAAGCATAATTACAGTGGTAAGCATACTATATATGAATCAAAGGGAATATTATTCTGTGAGTCTGGGCTTGGACAAGATTTAGACCAACATGGTGGGAAGATGCACAAATAAATTGATCCAGACTGTAGTAGTATAAGCAGCAAAATAGTAAGAAGAAGGGAGACGTGAGCCGCAAATTATACCAGGATGAGGTCGAAGAGGGTATCCTGGCCAACCTTGACGAACTCGGCGTCTCTGTTCTTAGGCGCAGTCGTCGTTGATCGTGTGGTGGATTGCCTGCGACTCCATGGCCTTCGCCTCCGTCGATGCTTATCGATCACATACGGGAGTGTCTGCAGAGATAGAGAGAGTCTGAGAAAGACACCGAGAGAGAAAGAGGGGGGAAGGAAACAGAGAGGATAGGGGCGGCCAGATGCCCAGATACAGCGGAAGAGAGGCCAGATACAACGGCAGCGACAGTGCTCATCGCGTCCTTGAGCTCCATGGCTGATGGTTGCCTTCTCGACGAGGCCGTGGAGATAGAGCGCGAGCTCGGGGGCGGAGACGGTGCCGCTGCCATCGGCGTCGAAGATCTCGCTACGGTGGCCTTCTCGGGATCTAGCTCGGAGTGGCTCGGGTCGATGCGGATCTAGTAGGCGGCGCAAGGGGGAGGAACGAGAGGAGGAGCGTGGGTGGAGAGGAACGAGAGGAAGGTGTGCGGCGGCTCAGGCGGGGTGGGTCAATCTGGTGGCTAGGGTTTGATCTGCGGTTAGAGAAGAAGAGGGGTGGGTGGGGACTTGACGAAATTTCATTTCACCGCGCGCGGTCTACCAAAATATTGCTGCTAGTGCGCTGCGGCCTGCGGTGGACTTCACTTTGGCCTTGGCGGGGTAGGCGGGAGAACATACCGCGCACTACCATTTTTGGTTCATTTATTTCCCACTTTACTCGTTTTATTTAGTGGTGTCCATCCTGCTCCTGCATGCCTAGTAAGTAGGGCCCATGTGACAGGTTATTAGATAGACTGTAGTCGGGCCTTGGGTCGATTTGTGGGTCCACGTGTCACGAAATCTATGTAAGTGAAAAAACTAATACTTATGTAAGCGAAAGTTCTTTTAGATAAACCCAATTTCTATTAAGTGCCTGGGCACGATCGCGTCTTAGCCAGTGCCCTCCTTTTCCTCCGTCCGATCCACTTGGGGCTGTCGTGGGAGATATTGAGTTGGGGCCCACCACGAGCGATCTTATCTTCTCCATGGGACTTCTTCACTTTTTCCATCGACATAGAGTACTGCTACCGATGGATCTTCACGAACGCGACGCCGCCGGCCGCCACCTCCGCGCCCGTGCCGCCGCCGGCCGCCACCTCCGCGCCTTGCCGCCGCCGGCCGCCACCTCCGCGAGCGCGCCGCCTCCGGCCTCCACCATGGCGAGCGCGCCGCCGCCGACAACCACCTCCGCGCGCGCCGCCTCCGGCCTCCACCATCGCGAGCGCCGCCGGGACAGCCACCTCCACCAGCGCCGTCGCCCGTAGGGAAGGGAAGGAACCTCGCCTCGCCGTCGGCCGCCTCCGCCAGCCGCCACCATCGCGAGCGCGCTGCCACCAACGGCCACCTCTACCAGCGCCGTCGCCCGTCGGGAAGAGAAGGGACTTCGCCTCGCCGTCGGGCGCGCCGCTGATCCCCCTCTCCTGGCGCCGTCGGGAAGCACGAGCCGCTGGGCCCTCTCTCCGATGGGGTCCAGCGCACCGCTGCTCCCTGCTACCGCTCCTATTCCGGTTAATTCCCGCTCCTCCCAGGCTCCCTAGCTTCTACATCCAGGAACATTCAAGGATGTATAAAAGTAATTCTGGTTGTAATTTTTTTTGAAGCTGGATCTATTTCTCAATTATTTTACACCCAAATGATGGCAGTGGTGATGTAATTTTTTTGCCTTTTCTACATCCAGCATCTGGTTCATCCTAGTTTTGGATGTAAGAATAGTAGGTTCACTCCAATTTTTTTACATCCCAATGATGACAGTTTTAGATGTATTTTCTTTCTTTTTTGTACATCCACTGATCTAGAACCATAACTTGTTCTGAACTCAAGGTGAATTAGATGACATATGTGTTTTTTATGTAAATTTACGACCACGTGATGTATTTACTTTTACACGAATCGATTTCGTCATGAATTTGGGACGTAGCCGTGAAATGAGAAGTAGCTGATTTTGCACGTCACATGTTTCAGGTGCAAGAAGAAGTAGCAGAACTTTCTATTTTTAGAAACGTAACGGTTGTTAGACTAATTTATTTCTATTTTTGGGTGGGGCACTCTGTAAGACTAACCAGTGCTAGGGCACTGTGTAGCAACACCCTTAGATAAAATGCAATCGAAAGTTGCTGCATGAACAAGACACATAGGCAAAATTTGCAACAAGGATATAAATCATAGGCGCAATTGTTTAGATAGCCCACTACTTATTTTTAAGGCATCACAAATTAGGAGTCATGATCAGTTACATTGGTCGTAATCAGCAAGATATAAGGGCGTGAACCGTTTCATTTTCTCTATGACCTTTCCGTATAACGAAATTATGACCTTCATAACTAAAATGGTCGTGAATATTTAGGGTTCGGACATTCCAAAACAACATGCGACCAAGTGTTGCGAACTGGTCATAGATATATGACCAATTCAGCCACGGTCACTATAAGAAGGTCACTAGTTAACACATTTCTTGTAGTGCATAGTCCAGAGGTGAACTACTCACACATCAATCCGGAGGCGATCATGGCGATGAAGAGTCCTCCGGGAGATGATTCCCCTCTCCGGCAGGGTGCCGGAGGCGATCTCCTGAATCACCCGAGATGGGGTTGGCGGCGGCGGCGTCTCTGGAAGGTTTTCCGTATCGTGGCTCTCGGTACTGAAGTTATTATCGACGAAGGCTTATGTAGGCGGAATGGTAGGTCAGGGGGCGCCACGAGGGGCCCACACGCTAGGGCCACGCGGCCAGGGCCTAGGCCGCGCCGCCCTGCTTTGTGGCCGCCTCGTCACCCCACTTCGTTTCCCTTTCGGTCTTCTGGAAGCTTCGTGGAAAAATAAGCCCCTGGGCGTTGATTTCTTCCAATTCCGAGAATATTTTCTTACTAGGATTTCTGAAACCAAAAACAGAAAAACAAAGAATCGGCTCTTCGGCATCTCGTCAATAGGTTAGTGCCGGAAAATGCATAAATATGACATAAAGTGTGTATAAAATATGTGAGTATCATCATAAAAGTAGCATGGAACATAAGAAATTATAGATACGTTTGAGACGTATCAAGCATCCCCAAGGTTAGTTCCTACTCGTCCTCGAGTAGGTAAACGATAACAAAGATAATTTCTGAAGTGACATGCTATCATAATCTTGATCAATACTATTGTAAGCACATGTAATGAATGCAGGGATTCGAAGCAATGGTAAAAGTAATGAGTAAACAACTGAATCATATAGCAAAGACTTTTCATGAATAGTACTTTCAAGACAAGTATCAATAAGTCTTGCATAAGAGTTAACTCACAAAGCAATAGATTCAAAGTAGAAAGCATTGAAGCAACACAAAGGAAGATATAAGTTTCAGCGGTTGCTTTCAACTTGTTACATGTATATCTCATGGATAGTTGTCAACATAAAGTAATATAACAAGTGCAATAGGTAAACATGTAAGAATCAATGCACACAGTTGACACAAGTGTTTGCTTCTAAGATAGAAAGAAGTAGGTAAACTGACTCAACATAAAAGTAAAAGAATGGCCCTTCATAGAGGGAAGCATGGATTGCTATATTTGTGCTAGAGCTTTTATTTTGAAAACAAGAAACAATTTTGTCAACGGTAGTAATAAAACATATGTGTTATGTATAATATATCCTATAAGTTGCAAGCCTCATGCATAGATTACCAATAGTGCCCGCACCTCATCCTAATTAGCTTGGATTTACATGGATTATCATTGCATAACATATGTTTTAACCAAGTGTCACAAAGGGGTACCTCTATGCCGCCTGTACAAAGGTCTAAGGAGAAAGTTCGCATTGGATTTCTCGCTTTTGATTATTCTCAACTTAGACATCCATACCGGGACAACATAGACAACAGATAATGGACTCCTCTTTAATGCATAAGCATTCAACAACAGATAATATTCTCATAAGAGATTGAGGTTTGTTGTCCAAACTGAAACTTCCACCATGGATCATGGCTTTAGTTAGCGGCCCAATGTTCTTCTCTAACAATATGCATACTCAAACCATTTGATCATGATAAATCACCCTTACTTCAGACAAGACGAACATGCATAGCAACTCACATGATATTCAACAAAGTGAAATAGTTGATGGCGTCCCCAGGAACATGGTTATCGCTCAACAAGCAACTTATTAAGAGATAGAACACATAAGTACATATTCAATACCACAATAGTTTTTAAGCTATTTGTCCCATGAGCTATATATTGCAAAGACAAAGAATGGAATTTTAAAGGTAGCACTCAAGCAATTTACTTTGGAATGGCGGAGAAATACCATGTAGTAGGTAGGTATGGTGGACACAAATGGCATAGTTTTTGGCTCAAGGATTTTGGATGCACGAGAAGTAATCCCTCTCAATACAAGTTTTAGGCTAGCAAGGTTGTTTGAAGCAAACACAAGTATGAACCGGTACAACAAAACTTACATAAGAACATATTGCAAGCATTATAAGACTCTACACTGTCTTCCTTGTTGTTCAAACCCTCACTAGAAAATATCTAGATTTAGAGAGACTAATTATGCAAACCAAATTTTAACAAGCTCTACAGTATTTTTTCACTAATAGGTGCAAAGTACATGATGCAAGAGCTTAAACATGAGCACAACAATGAGCAAGTATCACATTATTCAAGACATTCTACCAATTACCACATGTAGCATTTCCCGTTTCCAACCATATAACAATTTAACGAAGCAGTTCAACCTTCGCCATGAATATTATGAGTAAAGCTAAGGACATATTTGTCCATATGCAACAGAGGAGCGTGTCTCTCTCCCACACAATGAATGCTAGGATCCAAATTTATTCAAACAAAAAAAACAAGAACATAAAGATGCTCCAAGTAAAGCACATAAGATGTGACTGAATAAAAATATAGTTTCCCTAGAGGTGACCTGATAATGTTGTCGATGAAGAAGGGGATGCCTTGGACATCCCCAAGCTTAGATGCTCGAGTCTTCTTGAAACATGCAGGGATGAACCACGGGAGCATCCCCAAGCTTAGAGCTTTCACTCTCCTTGATCATATTGTATCATCCTTCTCTCTTGATCCTTGAAAACTTCCTCCACACCAAACTCAAAACAAACTCATTAGAGGGTTAGTGCATAATCAAAAATTCACATGTTCATAGGTGACATAATCATTCTTAACACTTCTGGACATTGCACAAAGCTATTGAAAGTTAATGGAAAAAAGAAATCCATCAAGCATAGCAAAACAGGCAATGCGAAATAAAAGGCAGAATCTGTCAAAACAGAACAGTACGTAAAGACGTATTTTTCTGGGCCACTAAACTTGCTCAGATGAAAATGATCAAATTGAATGAAAGTTGCGTACATATCTGAGGATCACGCACATAAATTGGCATAATTTTCTGAGTTACCTACAGACGGGGCGACTCAAATTAGTGACAGTAAGAAATCGGTTACTGCGCAGCAATCCAAATCTAGTATCAACTCTACTATCAAAGACTTTACTTGGCACAACAATGCAATAAAATAAAGATAAGGAGAGGTTGCTACAGTAGTAACAACTTCCAAGACTCAAATATAAAATAAAAGTGCTGTAGTAAAATCATGGGTTGTCTCCCATAAGCGCTTTTCTTTAACGCCTTTCAGCTAGGCGCAGAAAGTGTGAATCAAGTATTATCAAGAAATGAAGCATCAACAGCGGGGTTTGGAGTTTTCTCAACAATGCATTGTATCTTATCTATGTAAGTTTCAGAGGCTCCTTTTTCATTACTTTTAGGCTTGCTATTCTCATCAAACAAATTTTCAGGAACAAGCCAATCAAAATTCTTTTCTAGAGCCTCATGCATTCCTAAGAGCTTGCAAGGTATCGGTGCTTTAATCTCCCCCTCGCCATTGACATTATTTGTGTACTTTAATCTATCCATGTCCATCTTTTCAAGTGTTCTTTTAAAATCAGTGAACAAACCAAGCCTCTTATGCTTAATAAAAACTTTTCTAGCTTCTTTAGCTATAACACCAAATTCTCTAAGAAGGACCTCTAAAACAAAATCTCTCTTTTCTCCTATTTCCGTATCACCTAGTGTAAGAAACATATGTTGCATTATAGGATTGAGATTAACAAATTTAGCTTCCAACATGTGTACCAAAGAAGCAGTAGCAACATCATAAGTAGGACCAAGTTCTACCAAGTGTCTATCTTCAAAATCTTCAACCATACTAACGTGAGTGAAAAATTCTTCTATATTATCTCTTCCAATGATAGACCCTTGCCCTACCGGTATGTCTTTCAGAGTGAACTTAGAGGAAAGCATGATGAAATAAGTAAATGCAAGTAACTAATTTTTTTGTTTTTTTGATATAGAGAACGCAACCAAGATAATAAATAGCGTAAAGCAAGTAACTAATTTTTTTGTATTTTGATATAAGAAAGCAAACAAAGCAGTAAATAAAGTAAAGTAAAGCAAGACAAAAACAAAGTAAAGAGATTGGAAGTGAAAGACTCCCCTTGCAGCGTGTCTTGATCTCCCCGGCAACGGCGCCAGAAAAAGTATGCTGCTAGCGTGGTAGTAGTAGCTTCCTTGTGACGGTAAAGCACTCGTCCGTTGGGAACCCCAAGAGGAAGGTATGATGTGTACAGCAGCAAGTTTTCCCTCAGTAAGAAACCAAGGTTTATCGAACTAGTAGGAGCCAAGAAGCACGTTGAAGGTTGTTGGTGGCGGAGTGTAGTGCGGCGCAACACCAGGGATTCCGGCGCCAACGTGGAACCTGCACAACACAATCCAAGTACTTTGCCCCAACTTAACAGTGAGGTTGTCAATCTCACCGGCTTGCTGTAACAAAGGATTAGATGTATAGTGTGGAAGATGATGTTTGCAAAGAACAGTAAGAACAAGTATTGCAGTAGATTGTATTCGATGTAAAAGAATGGGCCGGGGTCCACAGTTCACTAGTGGTGTCTCTCCGATAAGAATTAGCATGTTGGGTGAACAAATTACAGTTGGGCAATTGACAAATAGAGAGGGCATGACAATGCACATACATATCATGATGAGTAGTGTGGAGTTCAATTGGGCATTACGACAAAGTACATAGACCGTTATCCAACATGCATCTATGCCTAAAAAGTCCACCTTCAGGTTATCATCCGAACCCCTTCCAGTATTAAGTTGCAAACAACAGACAATTGCATTAAGTATGGTGCGTAATGTAATCAACACTAATATCCTTAGACAAAGCATTGATGTTTTATCCCTAGTGGCAACAGCACATGCACAACCTTAGAACTTTCTGTCACTGTCCCAGATTTAATGGAGGCATGAACCCACTATCGAGCATAAATACTCCGTCTTGGAGTTACAAGTATCAACTTGGCTAGAGCCTCTACTAGCAACGGAGAGCATGCAAGATCATAAACAACACATAGATGATAGATTGATAATCAACATAACATAGTATTCCATATTCATCGGATCCCAACAAACGCAACATGTAGCATTACAGATAGATGATCTTGATCATGTTAGGCAGCTCACAAGATCCAACAATGATAGAACAATGAGGAGAAGACGACCATCTAGCTACTGCTATGGACCCATAATCCAGGGGTGAACTACTCACAGATCAATCCGGAGGCGATCATGGCGATGAAGAGTCCTCCGGGAGATGATTCCCCTCTCCGGCAGGGTACCGGAGGCGATCTCCTGAATCCCCCGATATGGGATTGGCGGCGGCGGCGTCTCTGGAAGGTTTTCCGTATCGTGGCTCTCGGTACTGGAGTTATTATCGACGAAGGCTTATGTAGGCGGAAGGGTAGGTCAGGGGGCGCCACGAGGGGCCCACACGCTAGGGCCGCGCGGCCAGGGCCTGGGCCGCGCCGCCCTGCTGTGTGGCCGCCTCGTCGCCCCACTTCGTTTCCCTTTCGGTAATCTGGAAGCTTCGTGGAAAAATAAGCCCCTGGGCGTTGATTTCGTCCAATTCCGAGAATATTTCCTTACTAGGATTTCTGAAACCAAAAACAGCAGAAGACAGCAACTGGCTCTTCGGCATCTCGTCAATAGGTTAGTGCCGGAAAATGCATAAATATGACATAAAGTGTGTATAAAACATGTGAGTATCATCATAAAAGTAGCATGGAACATAAGAAATTATAGATACGTTTGAGACGTATCACCGCCCTATGGGGTGGGACCCCTAGGCGCCCTCCTGCGCCGCCTCTTCGCCTATATAAGCCCTTTCGACCTAAAAATGCGACACGGATTGACGAAACTCCAGAAAATTTACTGTGACGCCGCTGCCATCACGAAACTCCGTTTCGGGGGACATAAGTCTCTGTTCCGGCACCCTGCCGGGACGGGGAATTGCCCCCGGAGTCATCTCCATCGACACCACCGCCATCTTCATCGCCGTTGCTGTCTCCCATGATGAGGAGGGAGTAGTTCTCCCCCGAGGCTGAGGGCTCTACAAACCTCTGCTCTTGGAGGCCCAACACTGTCTACAGGAATAGAAGCGTGCGTAGACATCAAGCTATTTTCTAGCGCCGTTGCCGGGGAGGTAAGCTAAAAGGTATTCACATCCTCCGACTACTAAGCTATTTCCTAGCACTGTTGCCGGTGTGTGAGTGCTCGAAGCTATTTCCTTTAGATCATGCAATTGCATCTTTTTGTTTCTTGTTTACACTAGTTAGGATTAATGGAAAACAACAAAAAAATTAGAGATCTTTATGAACTTTATATTGAATTAGGACATGATGTGTTTGAAGAGAGAATTAAAAAACCCATGGAACTTTGTTTGCAAAATAGTTGTAGCAATGTTATTAGCATGAACTCTTTGAACACTATTATTGCTAATGCTATGGAAGAATTTAAGCTTGGGGAAGCTGGTTGTGATATTTTTAGTCCCCCAAGCATGAAGGAGAAAATTTACTTGATGATACTTTGCCTCCCATTTATGATGATTATAATGATAGTGGTATTTTGGTGCCACCTACTATGGAGGATAAAGTTTATTATGATTATACTATGCCTCCTATATTTGATGATGAGAATAATAATGATAGCTACTTTGTTGAATTTGCTCCCACTACAATTAATAAGAATGACTATGCTTATGTTGGGAGTAGTAATTATTTTATGCATGAGACTCATGATAAGAATTCTTTATGTGGTAGTTATATTGTTGAGTTTGTTCATGACGCTACTAGAAATTATTATGAGAGAGGAAAATATGGTTGTAGAAATTTTCATGTTACTAAAACACCTCTCTACATGCTGAAAATTTTGAAGTTACTTGTGTTTTATCTTCCTATGCTTGTCACTTTGTTCTACATGAATTTATTTGTGTACACGACTCCTTTTCATAGGAAGTGGGTTAGACTTAAAAGTGTTTCTTATTTGCTTTTGATGCTCTCTTTTGCTTCAACTCTTAATTCTTGTGCGAGCATCATTAAAATTACTGAGCCCATCTTAATGGCTATAAAGAAATCACTTCTTGGGAGATAACCCATGCTTTTATTTTGCTACTGTTTTGTTGTGTCTTGGAAGTTGTTACTACTGTAGCAACCTCTCCTTATCTTTACTTTATTGCATTGTTGTGCCAAGTAAATTCTTTGATAGTAAGGTTGATACTAGATTTGGATTACTGCGCAGAAACAGATTTCTTGTTGTCACGAAATTGAGCAGCCCCGTCTGTAGGTAACCCAGAAAAATCTGCCAATTTATGTGCGTGATCCTCAAATATGTACGCAACTTTCATTCAATTTGAGCATTTTCATCTGAGCAAGTTAAGTGCCCCAGAAAAATTCGTCTTTACGTACTATTCTGTTTTGACAGATTCTGCCTTTTATTTCGCATTGCCTCTTTTGCTATATTGGATGGATTTCTTTGTTCCATTAACTTTCAGTAGCTTTGTGCAATGTCCAGAAGTGTTGGGAATTATTGTGTCACCTCTGAATATGTGAATTTTTGATTATGCACTAACCCTCTAATGAGTTTGTTTTGAGTTTGGTGTGGAGGAAGTTTTCAAGGATCAAGAGAGGAGGATGATACAATATGATCAAGAAGAGTGAAAAGTCTAAGCTTGGGGATGCCCCCGTGGTTCATCCCTGCATATTTCAAGAAGACTCAAGCATCTAAGCTTGGGGATGCCCAAGGCATCCCCTTCTTCATCGACAACTTATCAGGTCACCTCTAGTGAAACTATATTTTTATTCCGTCACATCTTATGTGCTTTACTTAGAGCGTCTGTGTGCTTTTATTTTCGTTTTGTTAATTTCATTCTCTGAATAAATTCATGCTTGTGTGGGAGAGAGACACGCTCCGCTTGTTCATATGAACACTGGTGTTCTTAGCTTTACTTTTAATGTTCATGGCGAAGGTTGAAACTGCTTCGTTCATTGTTATATGGTTGGAAACAGAAAATGCTTCATGTGGTAATTGGTATAATGTCTTGAATACTTTGATACTTGGTAATTGTTGTGCTCAAATAGATCATGTTTAAGCACTTGCATCATGTACTTTGTACCCATTAATGAAGAACTACCATAGAGCTTGTTGAAATTTGGTTTGCATGATTGGTCTCTCTAAAGTCTAGATATTTTCTGTTTAAGGTGTTTGAACAACAAGGAAGACAGTGTAGAGTCTTATAATGCTTGCAATATGTTCTTATGTAAGTTTTGCTGTACCGGTTCATACTTGAGTTTGCTTCAAACAACCTTGCTAGCCAAAGCCTTGTATTGAGAGGGATTACTTCTCGTGCATCCAAATCCTTGAGCCAAAAACTATGTCATTTGTGTCCACCATACCTACCTACTATGTGGTATTTCTCTGCCATTCCAAAGTAAATTACTTGAGTGCTACCTTTAAAATTTCATTCTTTGTCTTTGCAATATATAGCTCATGGGAAAATAGCCTTAAAAACTATTGTGGTATTGAATATGTACTTATGTATCTTATTTCTTATAAGTTGCTTGTTGAGAGGTAACCATGTTTTTGGGGACGCCATCAACTATTACACCTTTGTTGAATATCATGTGAGTTGCTATGCATGTTCGTCTTGTCTGAAGTAAGGGTGATTTATCATGATCAAATGGTTTGAGTATGCATATTGTTAGAGAAGAACATTGGGCCGCTAAATAAAGGCATGATCCATGGTGGAAGTTTCAGTTTGGACAACAATCCTCAATAACATATGAGAATATTATCTGTTGTTGAATGCTTATGCATTAAAGAGGAGTCCATTATCTATTGTCTATGTTGTCCCGGTATAGATGTCTAAGTTGAGAATAATCAAAAGCGAGAAATCCAATGCGAACTTTCTCCTTAGACCTTTGTACCACTACTAGAAAAAGGGCAATCAGTGGCGCACCACTTATACCCATCAGTGGCGCACTAGTGGTGCGCCATTGTTATTTGGCTTAGCAGTGGCGCACCAGGTAGTGCGCCACTACTAGCTTCATGGTGCGCCACTCCTAAATGTCTGAGGTGCGCCACTGGACAGAAACAAGGTGCGCCACTAGTAAAATTTGTAATTTCTAGATCTGGATCTGGATCGGGATCTAGATCTGGATCTGGCATATTTTTTTCGAATTTTTTTGGCTCGTTATTTTTTCTCGTTCTTGTTGCTAGAATTATTTGTGCAATGTTCATTCTCAGTTTTCTTAGCCTAGCCGCCGGTGAGGATGGCTGAGGGAGGTAGGAGAGGTGAGGAGAGGTGAAGAGAGGTGAGGAGATGGATGATGTAGGAGAGGATGAACAAGAGGACGAAGGCCATAGGTAATGGAGGCCAGAGGGTCGCCGGAGGGTCGTCGGAGAGTAAGGTCACCGGAGGTCACCATAGTGGAGGAGCTCGCCGGATAGTAAGGTCACCGGACGTCGGCATAGTGGAGGAGGTCGCCGGAGTGAAAGGAGAAGTAGAAGAAAAGGATGAAAGGGAGGAGGAGAGGATAGGAGGAGAGCTGGAGGAGGAGAGGAGAATGAGAGCAGGTCTGTGGAGGAGGAGGGAGGGAGGAGGAAGGAGGGGTAAGTGGCCGGCCGGCTCCTCCCATTTTGAATCCCATTTTGAAATTCGTGGGCGGGGAGCTTAGTAGTGGCGCACCTCTGCACGGTGCGCCACCGCTAATTTTTTTCTATTTTTTCCCAAAATCTAAAACATGAAAAAAGTCATGTTTCTGTTTTGAATTTGACGAATCCATTTTTTCTCCAAACGGCCGTAGGCGGTTGAATTCGAATAGGAAATTTCGCGTAGATCGATTTTGATATAAAAAAAGTTTTTCATCGGAGGTCGTATGCAACCACAAAACCCGTTTTACCGAAAGATGACGCCATTTTGCATAATATATCAAAATTCATTTTTTTCAATTTTCACTAAACCTAGATGACATATTACATGGGCATTTCAAAGGATTTAATTTTTTTAATTTTCTATCTATTTCTTTTATTTTTTCCAAACTCGAAATTGGTGCGCCACTACTAAGTGATGCCCAAACATGTCCATCCTCCCCTTTACATAGTAATGGCGCACCATGTAGAGGTGTGCCACTGCTACAAAAAATAGCTATGGCGCACTTCTACATGGTGCGCCATTGCTATGTATAAGGCTGGGTCAAACCCATGGTCAAACTTAGTGGTGGCGCACCGCAGGAGAGGTGCGCCACTACTACATTTTTAATAGTGGCCCACCACTTTCCGGTGCGCCACTGCTAAGTAGTAGTGGCGCACTGCCCTCCTGGTGCGCCACTAACACCCATCTTACGGCTAGGCCTTTTCCTAGTAGTGTACAGGCGGCATAGAGGTACCCCTTTGTGACACTTGGTTGAAACATATGTTATGCAATGATAATCCATGTAAATCCAAGCTAATTAGGACAAGGTGCGGGCACTATTGGTATACTATGCATGAGGTTTGCAACTTATAAGATGTCTTATGCATAACACATATGAATTATTACTACCGTTGACAAAATTGTTTCTATGTTTTCAAAATGAAAAGCTCTAGCACAAAAATAGTAATCCATGCTTCCCTCTGCGAAGGGCTCATTTTTTTAATTTATGTTGAGTCAGTTTACCTACTTCTTTCTATCTTAGAAGCAAACACTTGTGTCAACTGTGTGCATTGATTTTTACATGTTTACCTATTGCACTTGTTATATTGCTTTATGATGACAACTATCCATGAGATATACATGTTACAAGTTGAAAGCAATTGCTGAAACTTAATCATACTTTGTGTTGCTTCAAAACTTTCTACTAGGAATTTATTGCTTTATGAGTTAACTCTTATGTAAGACTTTTTGATGCTTGTCTTGAAAGTACTATTCATGAAAAGTCTTTGCTATATGATTCAGTTGTTTAGTCATTATCTATTTGTTAGTAAACTATAGACCATTGTTTTGAATCACTTCATTCATCTCATATGCTTTACAATAGTATTGATCAAGATTATGATGGTAGCATGTCACTTCAGAAATTATCCTTTTTATTGTTTACCTACTCGAGGGCGAGTAGGAACTAAGCTTGGGGATGCTGATACGTCTCCAACGTATCTATAATTTATGATGTTCCATGCTTGTTTTATGACAATACCTACATGTTTTGCTCGCACTTTATAATATTTTTATGCATTTTCCGGAACTAACCTATTAACAAGATGCCGAAGTGCCAGTTCCTGTTTTCTGCTGTTTTTGGTTCCAGAAAGGCTGTTCGGGCAATATTCTCGGAATTCGACGAAACGAAGACCAAACATCATAATTTACCGAGACGGACCAGGACACCGAAGGGGAGTCAGAGGGCAGGCCTGGGGCTCCCAGACCATAGGCCGGCGCGGCCTGGAAGGGGGGCGCGCCGCCCTATGGGGTGGGACCCCCAGGCGCCCTCCTGCGCCGCCTCTTCGCCTATATAAGCCCTTTCGACCTAAAAACGCAACACGGATTGACGACACTCCAGAAAAGTTACTGTGACGCCGCCGCCATCGCGAAACTCCGTTTTGGGGGACAGAAGTCTCTGTTCCGGCACCCTGCCGGGACGGGGAATTGCCCCCGGAGTCATCTCCATCGACACCACCGCCATCTTCATCGCCGTTGCTGTCTCCCATGATGAGGAGGGAGTAGTTCTCCCCCGAGGCTGAGGGCTCTACCGGTAGCTATGTGGTTCATCTCTCTCCCACGTACTTCAATAAAATGATCTCATGAGCTGCCTTACATGATTGAGATCCATATGATGAGCTTTGTAATCTAGATGTCATATCCTATTCAAGTGCTTAATTATGTGAACTTTCAGGTTACTGTGACCTCGGTGTAATGGTGACAGTGTGTGCGCCGTGTGTAACTCCCTTATGAATTGTGGTGTGTTAGTACCTCCTATGAATGCTCACGGTGACGGTGTGGGTGTTTATTAGTACTTGGGAATATGCCTTTGAGGTGTGCTTTTGCACACTTGCCCAATGAATTTGAGTTCTCTATCCAATAAGAGAGTAGTATGATGAAGTGATTATATTTATATTCAATTATGATTGCAATGTTGAGAGTGTCCACTAGTGAAAGTATGATCCCTAGGCCTTGTTTCCATATATCGAATCACCATTTATTTACTATTCTGTTACATGTTTGCTTGCTGCCATCTTTATTTCAGATTGCAATTACTACTTACAATCATCCATATTACTTGTATTTCACTATCTCTTCGCCGAACTAGTGCACCTATACATCTGACAAGTGTATTAGGTGTGTTGGGGACACAAGAGACTTCTTGTATCTTAATTGCAGGGTTGCTTGAGAGGGATATCTTTGACCTCTACCTCCCTGAGTTCGATAAACCTTGGGTGATTCACTTCAGGGAAACTTGCTGCTGTTCTACAAACCTCTACTCTTGGAGGCCCAACACTGTCTACAGGAATAGAAGCCTGCGTAGACATCAAGCTATTTTCTGGCGCCGTTGCCAGGGAGGTAAGCTAAAAGGTATTCACATCCTCCGACTACTAAGCTATTTCCTAGCACTGTTGCCGGTGTGTGAGTGCTCGAAGCTATTTCCTTTAGATCCTGCAATTGCATCTTTTTGTTTCTTGTTTACACTAGTTAGGATTAATGGAAAACAACAAAAAATTAGAGATCTTTATGAACTTTATATTGAATTAGGACATGATGTGTTTGAAGAGAGAATTAAAAAACCCATGGAACTTTGTTTGCAAAATAGTTGTAGCAATGTTATTAGCATGAACTCTTTGAACACTATTATTGCTAATGCTATGGAAGAATTTAAGCTTGGGGAAGCTGGTTGTGATATTTTTAGTCCCCCAAGCATGAAGGAGAAAATTTATTTGATGATACTTTGCCTCCCATTTATGATGATTATAATGATAGTGGTATTTTGGTGCCACCTACTATGGAGGATAAAGTTTATTATGATTATACTATGCCTCCTATATTTGATGATGAGAATAATAATGATAGCTACTTTGTTGAATTTGCTCCCACTACAATTAATAAGAATGACTATGCTTATGTTGGGAGTAGTAATTATTTTATGCATGAGACTCATGATAAGAATTCTTTATGTGGTAGTTATATTGTTGAGTTTGTTCATGATGCTACTGGAAATTATTATGAGAGAGGAAAATATGGTTGTAGAAATTTTCATGTTACTAAAACACCTCTCTACATGCTGAAAATTTTGAAGTTACTTGTGTTTTACCTTCCTATGCTTGTCACTTTGTTCTACATGAATTTATTTGTGTACAAGACTCCTTTTCATAGGAAGTGGGTTAGACTTAAAAGTGTTTCTTATTTGCTTTTGATGCTCTCTTTTGCTTCAACTCTTATTTCTTGTGCGAGCATCATTAAAATTACTGAGCCCATCTTAATGGCTATAAAGAAATCACTTCTTGGGAGATAACCCAAGCTTTTATTTTTCTACTGTTTTGTTGTGTCTTGGAAGTTGTTACTACTGTAGCAACCTCTCCTTATCTTTACTTTATTGCATTGTTGTGCCAAGTAAAGTCTTTCATAGTAAGGTTGATACTAGATTTGGATTACTGCGCAGAAACAGATTTCTTGTTGTCACGAAATTGAGCAGCCCCGTCTGTAGGTAACCCAGAAAAATCTGCCAATTTATGTGCGTGATCCTCAAATATGTACGCAACTTTCATTCAATCTGAGCATTTTCATCTGAGCAAGTTAAGTGCCCCAGAAAAATTCGTCTTTACGTACTGTTCTGTTTTGACAGATTCTGCCTTTTATTTCGCATTGCCTCTTTTGCTATATTGGATGGATTTCTTTGTTCCATTAACTTTCAGTAGCTTTGTGCAATGTCCCGAAGTGTTGGGAATGATTGTGTCACCTCTGAATATGTGAATTTTTGATTATGCACTAACCCTCTAATGAGTTTGTTTTGAGTTTGGTGTGGAGGAAGTTTTCAACGATCAAGAGAGGAGGATGATACAATCTGATCAAGAAGAGTTAAAAGTCTAAGCTTGGGGATGCCCCCGTGGTTCATCCCTGCATATTTCAAGAAGACTCAAGCATCTAAGCTTGGGGATGCCCAAGGCATCCCCTTCTTCATCGACAACTTATCAGGTCACCTCTAGTGAAACTATATTTTTATTCCGTCACATCTTATGTGCTTTACTTAGAGCGTCTGTGTGCTTTTATTTTTGTTTTGTTAATTTCATTCTCTGAATAAATTCATGCTTGTGTGGGAGAGAGACACGCTCCGCTTGTTCATATGAACACTGGTGTTCTTAGCTTTACTTTTAATGTTCATGGCGAAGGTTGAAACTGCTTCGTTCATTGTTATATGGTTGGAAACAGAAAATGCTTCATGTGGTAATTGGTATAATGTCTTGAATACTTTGATACTTGGCAATTGTTGTGCTCAAATAGATCATGTTTAAGCTCTTGCATCATGTACTTTGTACCCATTAATGAAGAACTACCATAGAGCTTGTTGAAATTTGGTTTGCATGATTGGTCTCTCTAAAGTCTAGATATTTTCTGTTTAAGGTGTTTGAACAACAAGGAAGACAGTGTAGAGTCTTATAATGCTTGCAATATGTTCTTATGTAAGTTTTGCTGTACCGGTTCATACTTGAGTTTGGTTCAAACAACCTTGCTAGCCAAAGCCTTGTATTGAGAGGGATTACTTCTCGTGCATCCAAATCCTTGAGCCAAAAACTATGTCATTTGTGTCCACCATACCTACCTACTATGTGGTATTTCTCTGCCATTCCAAAGTAAATTACTTGAGTGCTACCTTTAAAATTTCATTCTTTGTCTTTGCAATATATAGCTCATGGGAAAATAGCCTTAAAAACTATTGTGGTATTGAATATGTACTTATGTATCTTATTTCTTATAAGTTGCTTGTTGAGAGGTAACCATGTTTCTGGGGACGCCATCAACTATTACACCTTTGTTGAATATCATGTGAGTTGCTATGCATGTTCGTCTTGTCTGAAGTAAGGGTGATTTATCATGATCAAATGGTTTGAGTATGCATATTGTTAGAGAAGAACATTGGACCGCTAACTAAAGGCATGATCCATGGTGGAAGTTTCAGTTTGGACAACAGTCCTCAATCTCATATGAGAATATTATCTGTTGTTGAATGCTTATGCATTAAAGAAGAGTCCATTATCTGTTGTCTATGTTGTCCCGGTATAGATGTCTAAGTTGAGAATAAACAAAAGCGAGAAATCCAGTGCGATTTCTCCTTAGACCTTTGTACCACTACTAGAAAAAGGGCAATCAGTGGCGCACCACTTATACCCATCAGTGGCGCACTAGTGGTGCGCCATTGTTATTTGGCTTAGCAGTGGCGCACCAGGTAGTGTGCCACTACTAGCTTCATGGTGCGCCACTCCTAAATGTCTGAGGTGCGCCACTGGACAGAAACAAGGTGCGCCACTAGTAAAATTTGAAATTTCTAGATCTGGATCTGGATCGGGATCTAGATCTGGATCTGGCATATTTTTTTCGAATTTTTTTGGCTCGTTATTGTTTTTCGTTCTTGTTGCTAGAATTATTTGTGCAATGTTCATTCTCAGTTTTCTTAGCCTAGCCGCCGGTGAGGATGGATGAGGGAGGTAGGAGAGGTGAGGAGAGGTGAGGAGAGGTGAAGAGAGGTGAGGAGATGGAGGATGTAGGAGAGGATGAACAAGAGGACGAAGGCCACAGGTAATGGAGGCCAGAGGGTCACCGGAGGGTCGCCGGAGGGTCGTCGGAGAGTAAGGTCACCGGAGGTCACCATAGTGGAGGAGCTCGCCGGATAGTAAGGTCACCGGACATCGACATAGTGGAGGAGGTCGCCGGAGTGAAAGGAGAAGTAGAAGAAAAGGATGAAAGGGAGGAGGAGAGGATAGGAGGAGAGCTGGAGGAGGAGAGGAGAATGAGAGCAGGTCTGTGGAGGAGGAGGGAGGTAGGAGGAAGGAGGGGTAAGTGGCCGGCCGGCTCCTCCCATTTTGAATCCCATTTTGAAATTCGTGGGCGGGAAGCTTAGTAGTGGCGCACCTCTGCACGGTGCGCCACCGCTAATTTTTTTCTATTTTTTCCCAAAATCTAAAACATGAAAAAAGTCCTGTTTCTGTTTTGAATTTGACGAATCCATTTTTTCTCCAAACGGCCGTAGGCGGTTGAATTCGAATAGGAAATTTCGCATAGATCGATTTTGATATAAAATTTTTTTTCATCGGAGGTCGTATGCAACCACAAAACCCGTTTTACCGAAAGACGACGCCATTTTGCATAATATATCAAAATTCATTTTTTTCAATTTTCACTAAACCTAGATGACATATTACATGGGCATTTCAAAGGATTTAATTTTTTGAATTTTCTATCTATTTCTTTTATTTTTTCCAAACTCGAAATTGGTGCGCCACTACTAAGTGATACCCAAACATGTCCATCCTCTCCTTTACATAGTAATGGCGCACCATGTAGAGGTGCGCCACTGCTACAAAAAATAGCTATGGCGCACTTCTGCATGGTGCGCCATTGCTATGTATAAGGCTGGGTCAAACCCATGGTCAAACTTAGTGGTGGCGCACCGCAGGAGAGGTGCGCCACTACTACATTTTTAATAGTGGCCCACCACTTTCCGGTGCGCCACTGCTAAGTAGTAGTGGCGCACTGCCCTCCTGGTGCGCCACTAACACCCATCTTACGGCTAGGCCTTTTCCTAGTAGTGTACAGGCGGCATAGAGGTACCCCTTTGTGACACTTGGTTGAAACATATGTTATGCAATGATAATCCATGTAAATCCAAGCTAATTAGGACAAGGTGCGGGCACTATTGGTATACTATGCATGAGGTTTGCAACTTATAAGATGTCTTATGCATAACACATATGCATTATTACTACCCTTGACAAAATTGTTTCTATGTTTTCAAAATGAAAAGCTCTAGCACAAAAATAGTAATCCATGCTTCCCTCTGCGAAGGGCCCATTCTTTTAATTTATGTTGAGTCAGTTTACCTACTTCTTTCTATCTTAGAAGCAAACACTTGTGTCAACTGTGTGCATTGATTCTTACATGTTTACCTATTGCACTTGTTATATTGCTTTATGATGACAACTATCCATGAGATATACATGTTACAAGTTGAAAGCAATTGCTGAAATTTAATCATACTTTGTGTTGCTTCAAAACTTTCTACTAAGAATTTATTGCTTTATGAGTTAACTCTTATGTAAGACTTTTTGATGCTTGTCTTGAAAGTACTATTCATGAAAAGTCTTTGCTATATGATTCAGTTGTTTAGTCATTATCTATTTGTTAGTAAACTATAGACCATTGTTTTGAATCACTTCATTCATCTCATATGCTTTACAATAGTATTGATCAAGATTATGATGGTAGCATGTCACTTCAGAAATTATCCTTTTTATTGTTTACCTACTCGAGGGCGAGTAGGAACTAAGCTTGGGGATGCTGATACGTCTCCAACGTATCTATAATTTATGATGTTCCATGCTTGTTTTATGACAATACCTACATGTTTTGCTCGCACTTTATAATGTTTTTATGCGTTTTCCGGAACTAACCTATTAACAAGATGCCGAAGTGCCAGTTCCTGTTTTCTGCTGTTTTTGGTTCCAGAAAGGCTGTTCGGGCAATATTCTCGGAATTCGACGAAACGAAGACCAAACATCATAATTCACCGAGACGGACCAGGACACCGAAGGGGAGTCAGAGGGGAGGCCTGGGGTCCCCAGACCATAGGCCGGCTCGGCCTGGAAGGAGGGCGCGCCGCCCTATGGGGTGGGACACCCAGGCGCCCTCCTGCGCCGCCTCTTCGCCTATATAAGCCCTTTCGACCTAAAAACGCGACACGGATTGACAACACTCCAGAAAAGTTACTGTGACGCCGCCGCCATCGCGAAACTCCGTTTCGGGGGACAGAATTCTCTGTTCCGGCACCCTGCCGGGACAGGGAATTGCCCCCGGAGTCATCTCCATCGACACCACCGCCATCTTCATCGCCGTTGCTGTCTCCCATGATGAGGAGGGAGTAGTTCTCCCCCGAGGCTGAGGGCTCTACCGGTAGCTATGTGGTTCATCTCTCTCCCACGTACTTCAATACAATGATCTCATGAGCTGCCTTACATGATTGAGATTCATATGATGAGCTTTGTAATCTAGATGTCATATGCTATTCAAGTGCTTAATTATGTGAACTTTCGGGTTACTGTGACCTCGGTGTAATGGTGACAGTGTGTGCGCCGTGTGTAACTCCCTTATTAATTGTGGTGTGTTAGTACCTCCTATGAATGCTCACGGTGACGGTGTGGGGTGTTTATTAGTACTTGGGAATATGCCTTTGAGGTGTGCTTTTGCACACTTGCCCAATGAATTTGAGTTCTCTATCCAATAAGAGAGTAGATAGTATGATGAAGTGCTTATATTTATATTCAATTATGATTGCAATGTTGAGAGTGTCCACTAGTGAAAGTATGATCCCTAGGCCTTGTTTCCAAATATCGAATCACCGTTTATTTACTGTTCTGTTACATGTTTGCTTGCTGCCATCTTTATTTCAGATTGCAATTACTACTTACAATCATCCATATTACTTGTATTTCACTATCTCTTCGCCAAACTAGTGCACCTATACATCTGACAAGTGTATTAGGTGTGTTGGGGACACAAGAGACTTCTTGTATCTTAATTGCAGGGTTGCTTGAGAGGGATATCTTTGACCTCTACCTCCCTGAGTTCGATAAACCTTGGGTGATTCACTTAAGGGAAACTTTCTGCTGTTCTACAAACCTCTGCTCTTGGAGGCCCAACACTGTCTACAGGAATAGACGCGTGCGTAGACATCACTAGGGCCCGAGTACCATGATTTCATATCTGAACATGTTATTGATTCATGATGATATTCATTGTTTTATGATCTTACCTGCAAGTTGTATACACATATTGTTGTCCGGAACCCGAGGCCACAAAGTGATAGAAATTGGGACAACCGGAGGGGAAGGCTGTGATATGAGGATCACATGTGTTCACGGAGTGTAAATTCTTTGCTCCGGTACTCTATTAAAAGGAGTACCTTAATTACCAGTAGTTTCCCTAGAGGCCCGGCTGCCACCGGCTGGTAGGACAAAAGATGTTGTGCAAGTTTCTCATTGCGAGCACGTACGACTATATACGGAACACATGCCTATGGTTATTTAGTACTTGGATACTGTTTTATTATTATCTGCAAATGCCTTGTCTTGATTATTACATGAGTTATCTTATCCATGCAGCACCCGTTCATCCATCCCTATATCTACAATATATTAATCCCGCTGTTTACTATAATCAGTACTGCTGTCTTTGTTATACTGCTACTTATATTTCACTACTGCTACTGCTATAAAACTGTTGCTACTGATAAACTATTGCGAGCAAGTCTGTTTCCAGGTGCAGCTGAATTGACAACTCCGCTGTTAAGGCTACAAATATTCTTTGGCTCCCCTTGTGTCGAATCAATAAATTGGGTTTTACTTCCCTTGAAGAATGTTGCGATCCCCTATACTTGTGGGTCATCAATACTATTTTCTTGCGCCGTTGCCGGGGAGCATAGCTTTATTTGCAAGTTCACCTGAATTGATATTGTTCGCTGCAAATCCTCCATCATCGGTAAACCTCGTGATGCTAAAGTCGCCATATTACCATCCACAACAAGAAAAGGTACAACTCTGAGTACCTCTGCTGCTCTTGATTCACCATCTGTGATAAGTCAACTTGTTTTACCACCACAAGCTTCACATGTTGGTACTTCTGCTGAATCTGAAAATTCCTCTTATAATCTTGATGGTGCTTCTACTGTTCTTGATGATAATGGTTCATTAGGTCCTTTTCTAGATGCTACAATTGCTAGGTCTAGACAAATTGAAAATACTGAAATTTCTAATGAAAATACTGTTACACCTGTTAATTCCTAGTGTGGGAGGAGATGATATCCGTGCGCTCCTGTTTATATAGGTCGGAGGCACGCGACGGCCGCGGCACGCATGGCATCGCCATTCGCAGAGGTAGGTGACAGCGCGTGCCACGCGAGGCATCGCCATTTTACGCGACTGCGGACTGCCGAAGCGGCGCCGCTGAGAAGACGCATCGACGCTAGGTCACTGCCAGGCGGGCCCAACGAAACGTCAGCCAGACGCGAGCGGACACTTTACGCGTCCACGCAGCGTCCACGCGACGGATCTGAGGCGCATATTTAGGCATGTTTGCGTCGCTGTGAACGGCCCAGTCACTATGCGTCGCTCCGCTGGAGCGTGTACCAGACGCATTTTTGGCCCGGCCAGATGCGCTCGGAACCGAAATCATCTTCTGTTCCCTTCTCTATTTCTTCAGGTTCGAGAGAACACATCAGCTCTTCAGTTCAGCAGAAATTAATCGGGTCACGCTGTTGCTTTCCTTGCCGTTGGATTGAAACGAATGGTGGATGGGAAGCCTCAGGTCACGTTGTGCCCTGTGAACGTGGGGGCACTGGATCTCTGTCCCTATCTTCTTAATTCAATTCAAAAATGCCTTTGGAATATTTCAGGATTGGTGGGAGATTTTGCCGCCCGACTGAGATTAAATTAAACCACACGTTCGACAATTCAAACTTGAGACCTTGGCTATGATACCATTTAAGTTCGAACTGATTGAAAAAGGCTATGAAATTAATTTATATAACATCCACAGGAACAACTACCAAGTTGATCCCAACCGCAGATAAATGCATCCACCAACAAAAGTAGGAAAGGTGCCATAATCTAAGGAAACATTTCACAAGACCAATGTACTCACTATGTAGTGTTCATCTCCAATTATCTATGGCATTTTCTTAGTCTTTGGGAGATTATAACGAACTTGATTGGCCTCGTGCAGTAGGGCATCACATGCTTCTAATCTCGATCTCAACATGTCAACTTTTGTTCTTAGCATAGCTGTTGCAACTCGTTCTACTTGGAGTTGTTCCTCCAAAACTTGAGGAGAGAAAGACTTGGACTTGGGCTTCAAAACCCAGCATTTCGCAGGAAAGATTTTTTGGTGATATCTTTATCTTTCCCATGTTTTGCCATCTCGAATTTCATATTAGCATGACAAGTTTTGAGTTGTGTAAAAAGAAAAGTTATTACAGAGAAAAATGCAGATGGTAGATTTAATGTGTACGAACTACTTTTAATCATACAAGTTGGCATGCCTGACTATAATAAGGACCATCTATCTTGCTAGCAGGCATAATTATTTAGGTATTATTAATGGGCTACCATGTTCGTAGTCTTCGAAGAAACAACCTTTATTGCATTTCGAGCGTAAAACAGTTCACACGTGCGCTCAGATTCAAATTTTCAGCATGCAGCCGATTTATGGTTTAATTGAAGTACACATCAGGATATTATTTCACACAAAATACAGCAGCCACATGGAACATATCTAATTTTAGTACAACAACAAAATTTGCAATTATTACAGACCACGAAATTTTGAACGAAATTTTGAGCAGTAATTAATTACAGCATTGGCATCAGCAGTCCACTTGACTGGACAACAGAATCAAAGTTTATTTAGACACCTTCAATTCCCAGACACATCACAACTGGCTTACCATGACAAGTGCATAGGAGATTCTTTAGAACATTTTCTGTCAAAGTTTGCGTATTTTTCAATTCATGTATCTCTTGGCGTGTGTTGGAAATTATTTCATCAGCATCTTTGTTTTCCCGCCCAAATATATCAACTGCCTCTTGGAGTGCATCCCCTAAATCTCTTTGTGCTGGATTAAGTTGAGCAATAGATACCATGGGCCTATGCGAGCAATATGCACTCTCACTGCTGCTTTGTGAAACATCAATACTTGAGGCATTGGCCCTTGCTTCTGGCTTTGTAGATTTATTTGAAGCCTGAAATTTAGATAAAACAAGTTACAACATCATATGATGCAATAAAAGACCTCCAATTTCAAGAGCATCATTGAGATGATATAACATAGCAAGCAATCCAAAATAGAGCCTGGTACATCTATTTCTTCTGGAACGGTTGGTGTACTGGACTCAGTGGACCAATGAGAGCACGTGCCATCACATCATTTGCTCTCGTGAAATGACCGCAACACTTGATAAATGGGTTGCCCCTATCGACATTACAGCTTTGTTTGCAGGCTAAAACTAAGACAAAACAAGTTAACATGCAATACAATACACGGCAAACAAACAAAGATCAAGTTGACATAATTTTGAAAGAACCATGGGCAGATATAACAAAGAAACCAGTTAAGCCACATGCCTCTTAGAACAAACCAAACTAGATCATGGCGATGATGTATACAATGAACCAAGCAACTAGACATCATGTGCCTAATAACGAAGCCAGGTCACTGCACAGAAGAAATCTAGCAAATAGCCAAATACAGTCAAAACATGTGTATGTTGGATTGGATACAATTAGGAAAATAATGTATGATTGATTTAAGCATGACTCAGATAGTGCCTTCGACAACGTAGAAGGTCAATGCAACAATTAATTGTATGGCTTGTATGAAGTGCCATAACATTTAAATTAAGCATATCGAGGCATTGCTTAATCTGAGAACTGAGTGCTAGCTCAGTGGCAAGGCTTGCGAGTGCACAGCCAGCCCACCCGGGTTCGAGTACCATCGGGACCGAATTAAACACGAATGAAGCGAGATGTCAGTACAAGTAGTGGCAATAGAAATGCAAAATCCATAACAGGGCCAATGACAATATTCACTTGCCAACAAAATCTAAGGCTTTAGCTTTCATATACCCTCAAAATTTAAAATAGTGTAATCCCCCGAAGGGGTATCATGGTATCATTTAATCTCAGCCATCTCACCCCTAATACCAAACATGTATCATTTATCTCAGCCGTTCTTTTGTTTTACTCAAGAAAACATTTTTGTTTTGGGAGTTTATAGAAGCACAAGCCATCGTCTACATTGGCACTGTGTTATGAAAAATATCATCTTCATCATACATGGTTATGTGAAGATATTGATATATAAGGAAAACAAATAGCAATTACTATGTTACAAGAACCATCTTCAAGCTCGAAGATACGAAGTTCATTGGTCCACCAACCAAGGCTGATAAAATATTATATATTAATTTAGTAATAATATTTCGTATTTACTCATATTAAGGTCTAACTTTTTCCCCATGACAAACCAGTTTTGATATAAAATTTAACGGTGGCCATGTGTGGGTCACATAAAAAGTATTGAGGTAGTAAATTTATACATAGATATTGGATAATGTATTTTAAATTTCAAAAAATATGGTAGAAATATATAAATTAGATAGTCTTGCCGTGCAATATGCATGCCGCAAAAGGGAAGATAGATCCTTAAAAATTCTCGACTCTAATCACAAAAATATACATAATCCTAATAGGGTGTCCATGAAAAAGTTTTGTCACTTTCGTATTAGGGTATACTTCTATTTTATACTGACTAAAAAACTTAATTGTAGTGAAATCAAATATTACTCCTTGCATTACTTCTTTTAGGGTGTATTAGTTTTTCAAAAGCCAAACTTTAGGCTTTGTGACTAATTTTAGCAAAAAATAATAATTATCAACATCAAATAAAATATGGAAATATATTTTAAAATTATATATGTCGTGACGTGCAAAGCACGTGCTACTTACTAGTAGATTACTAGAAAATGAATGAAGCAATTGAACATGGAGCGTATTATATAAACAACCAGATCATTTGAATATGGATATACCACATCATGTCAATGGGACTCAGCAAAACAAAGCTAGACATTTAAACAAGTAATATAACTATTTTTTTCACAATGTTTCAAAATTAAGCTCTTGGGAGGGTTTTTGAAATTTCCATGTTTGAAACCAAAAACCACATATCATCATGCTTGACTTCATGAGACAGAGTTTAGGGTTAGGGGGTAGATACATGATTTCTCTGGTTTGAATATGTCTAGACCTTGTTTATCAACTTAATTGAATGCTTACTATATGACATAAGAAGACTATGTTCCTTGGTTTTTCATTTTTTTAAATTATGCCCATTTGAATCTTGGTCAAATCCTAGGTTTGACCATGATTTAAACAAGTTTAAAACATGAATATGAAAAATTAAGCATCTATCCTTCTTAGTCCCTTCAAAATGAAGCTTTTGGGAGGGTTTTTGAAATTTCCATCTTTGAAATCAAAAACCACATATCTTCATATGCTTGACTTCATGAGACAGAGTTTAGGGTTAGGGGGTAGATACATGATTTTTCTGGTTTGAATATGGCTAGACCTTATTTATCAACTTAATTGAATGCTTACTATATAACATAAGAATACCTTTTTTGTTTTTTTTTAATTTTTATACCATTTGAATCTTGGTCAAATCTTAGGTTTCACCAAGATTTGAATAAGTTTAAAACATGAATATGAAAAAGTAAGCATGCATGTATGCTTCTTAATTAATCACTTCAAAATGAAGCTCTTGGGAAAGTTTTTGAAACTTTCATGTTTGAAACCAAAAACCACATATCTTCATGCTTGACTTCATGAGACAGAGTTTAGGGTTAGGGGGTAGATACATGATTTCTCTGGTTTGAATATATCTAGACCTTGTTTATCAACTTAATTGAATGCTTACTATATGAAAAATTAAGCATCTATCCTTCTTAGTCACTCCAAAATGTAGCTCTTGGGAGGGTTTTTGAAATTTCCATGTTTGAAACCAAAAACCACTTCTCTTCATGCATGCTTGACTTCATAAGACAGAGTTTAGGGTTAGGGGTAGATACATGATTTTCCTGGTTTGAATATGTCTAGACCTTGTTTATCAACTTAATTGAATGCTTACTATATAACATAAGAAGACCTTGTTTTTTTTTTAAATTTTTATACCCATTTGAATCTTGGTCAAATCCTTGGTTTCACCAAGATTTGAATAAGTTTAAAACATGAATATGAAAAAGTAAGCATGTATGCTTATTAGTCACTTTAAAATGAAGCTCTTGGGAGGGTTTTTGAAATTTCCATGTTCGAAACCAAAAACCACATATCTTCATGCTTGACTTCATGAAACAAAGTTTAGGGTTAGGTGGTAGATACATGATTTTTCTTGTTTGAATATGTCTAGAACTTGTTTATCATCTTAATTGAATGCTTACTATATGACATAAGAAGACCTTGGTTTTTCATTTTTTTGATTTTTTTTGAATTTTTAGGCCCATTTGATTCTTGGTCAAATCCTAGGTTTGACCAAGATTTGAACAAGTTTAAATCATGAATATGAAAAATTAAGCATCTATCCTTCTTAGTCACTCCAAAATTTAGCTCTTGGGAGGGTTTTTTAAATATCCATGTTTGAAACCAAAAACCAATTCTCTTAATGCATGCTTGACTTCATAAGACAGAGTTTAGGGTTAGGGGTAGATACATACATGATTTTTTCTGGTTTGAATATGTCTAGACCTTGTTTATCAACTTTAATGCTTACTATATGACATAAGAATGCTATGTGCTTTGGTTTTTTTTTTTCTATTTTTTTGAATTTTATACCCAAACCAGGAAAATCATGTATCTACCCCCTAACCCTAGCTAAACTCTGTCTTATGAAGTCAAGCATGCATGAAGAGTAGTGGTTTTTGGTTTCAAACATTTAAGCCAAAAGCCCCTTTTCAAATATTTCAAACTTATTCAAATTTCGTTCAAATTTGAAAGACATACAAGTTATAGCACACATAGTGCATACATTTTCACACATACTGCACTAGATGCTAACCCTATAGTTTGAGGCCATTTGGATGAGGTCGAAAAATTTCTTGGATTAGAATCATGTTGTTCGAACCCCGTAGTTGGATTTTTTTTAACCTTGATCTGTAGAACTGGGCAAAACCCTAGTTTAACCTATTTAATTATAGATTCGTATATCGATTTTTGTACAGTACCTTGTTATTATTACTATGCAGCACATGTGTGTTTGCCCGTCGAGTGAAACTCGGAGGAAGATGGATCGCTCGGAAGGAGAGAAGAAGGGAGAGCATTATGGTGTCTCCCCTTTTTTCGGGTGATCATGTTGACTGTTGTGCAGGGTTTGTTAGTGAGCAGGAGGTGCGAGCGAGCGAGCGAGTCGAGCGAGGCCGAGAATGAGAGAGATTTGTTTTTTTTGTGAGAGGGACAACCGAAGGATCCTGAAGGACCCAGAGACGTCCAGTACGCATCCTGATGCGTCTTCTCTTGACAAAGAAGATGGCTGGGAGTTTGCGTACCTATTGCACGTGACTTGTGCTCACTGAAGTGTGGGACCTCACGCATGGGCACCACACGTAAGTGACATACCTGTTGGTGTAAAAACTCGATTGATTATTATAGTGCATTAGAACAAAGTTTCCTATGGATTCAAGGGTAGGAAATCCAAGTTAACTCATTTACATGACATTATTTTTTCCATGAAGCAAAGTTAACGCACCTATCAATTGGTACATTTTGGAGTGACTAAGAAGGATCCAGGCTTACTTATTCGTTTTGACGTGTAAAACTTGTCTAAATCTTGGTCAAACCTATGATTTGACCAAGATTCAAATGGGCAGAAAAATTAAAAAAAACAGAAAAATGAAAAACCAAATCAAATAGTTTTCTTATGTCATATAGTAAGCATTAAAGTTGATAAACATGTTGCCAAACTATTTGAAGGGATATTTTCTAAAATACTGGTATGGCAGTATGGTATTTTCCCTAGCTATGTAGAAAATGATGAACAATCCATGCCTTTTGATTGCCTTTTTTGAACCACCTTTGGCTTGACTTCAAATTTAGGTAGGGAAAAATCATGCGGGGAGGGGACGAGTGTTAGCCAGGTAGTAGAATGGCATGACCAACAAGTTTCAAGTAAAATTTTGAATATAACCAAAATGTACCAATTGATAGATGAGTTAACTTGGCTTCATGGAAAAAATACTATCTTGTAAATGAGTTAACTTGGCTTTCCTACCCTTAGAACCATAGGAAACTTTGTACTTATACAATATAATAAGCACCCAGTTAAAATCATGAATATGAAAAATTAAGCATTTATCCTTCTTAGTCACTCCAAAATGTAGCTCTTGGGAGGGTTTTTGAAATTTCCATGTTGGAAACCAAAAACCACTTCTCTTCATGCATGCTTGACTTCATAAGACAAAGTTTAGGGTTAGGGGGTAGAAACATGATTTTCCTGGTTTGAATATGTGTAGACCTTGTTTATCAACTTAATTGAATGCTTACTATATATATAACATAAGAAGACCTTGGTTTTTTATTTTTTTATTTTTTTGAATTTTTATACCCATTTGAATCTTGGTCAAATCCTAGGTTTCACCAAGATTTGAATAAGTTTAAAACATGAATATGAAAAAGTAAGCATGTATGCTTCTTAGTCACTCTAAAATGTAGCTCTTGGGACGACTTTTATAATTTCCATGTTTGAAACCAAAAACCACTTCTCTTCCTGCATGCTTGCCTTCATAAGACAGAGTTTAGGGTTAGGGTAGATATATACATGATTTTATGGTTTGAATATGTCTAGACCTTGTTTATCAACTTGAATGCTTACTATATATATGACATAAGAATGCTATGTCCTTTGTTTTTTCATTCTTTTGATTTTCTGAATTTCTATGCCCATTTGAATCTTTTGGTCAAATTCTAGGTTTGACCAAGATTTAAACAAGTTTAAAACATGAAAATGAAAAGTGAAGCTTGTATCCTTCTTAATTAGTCACTCTAAAATGAAGTTTTTGGGAGGTTTTTGAAATTTCCATGTTTGAAACCCAAAACCACTTCTCTTCATGCTAGACTTCATAAGACAGAGTTTAGGGGTTAGGGGGTAGATGAATGATTTGTCTGTTTTGAATATGTCTAGACCTTGTTCATCAACTTGAATGCTTACTATATACATCTCTCTCATTATCGGCCTCGCTCGCTCGCACCTCCTGCGCACTGACAAACCCTGAAAAAGGTCAGACACCATAAATAAGAGGGCCCCCCTCACTTCTCTCCCTTCGTCTCCTTCCGTGTGATCCCTCTTCCTCCGAGTTTCACTAGACGGGCAGACACATGTGCTGCCTACAAATATTCGACCCCTTTGCATGGATAATCATGTCGACCATTTTTACCTGGTTTTGAAATAAATAAAATGAAAATGAAGAAAACCTAAAAAATGAAACCCTTCCGCATTGCGTGCTTATAGGTGTACTAGTTGACAGGGAAAATAAGAAACCTGTGATAGGGTAGTAAAACACAAAATGTCTTCACAAAATGGACTATCGTGCATTAAGATTCATGGGTTTCAAGCCAACAAATGGCATAGTTATGGCCATATTTGTGGCATAGTTTGTTATAATGTGCCCAAATTGGGCATGGTGGTGCATCTTGCCATTCCCAACAATGTTGCTGACTAGACTTTTCAACTTTTCGGTATATAAAAACTCATTTTTCATTTTCTAGATGACAAAATAGGTTTATTTTGTGAATGGGGTACATAAGATACGGCTCAAAATGGCGCCTCTACATTTTTAAGATAAATTAGCCACATATTAGTGAAAATTCCCAACTCTTTACGTTTTTAGTGCTTTCTAGCTAGTTTCACAGATTTAAATGACTTTATGCTGATTTATTGAAAGTAATTCCAATTTGAAATGTAGGTGTGTTATAACTTCGTCCTATAAATCCCCAAAAATCATTTTTAGATACATATTACTTACTATATGTCTAGACCGGCCATGTACATCAAGTTGAATGTTGCTTACTATATATGACATAAGAAGGCTATGTGCTTTGGTTTTTGATTTTTTTTGAATTTTTATGCCCATTTGAGTCTTGGTCAAATCGTAGGTTTGACCAAGATTTAAACAAGTTTAAACATGAAAATGAAAAGGTAAGCCTGGATCCTTCTTAGTCACTCTAAAATGAAGCTTTGGGGGGGGGGGGTTCTTGAAATTTCCATGTTTGAAACCCAAAACCACTTCTCTTCATGCTTGACTCCATAATACAGAGTTTAAGGTTAGGGCCAGGGTAGATACATGATTTTTCTAGTTTGAATATGTCTAGACCATGTTTATCAACTTGAATGCTCGTGCATTATAATATGACATAAAAAGGCTACGTGCAATTTTTATTTTTTTATACCCATTTGAATCTTGGTCAAATCCTAGTTTTGACCAGGATTTAAACAAGTTTAAAACATGAAAATGAAAAGGTAAGCCTGTATCCTTCTTGGTCACTCTAAAATGAAGCTTTTGGGAGCTTTTCTGGTTTGAATATGTCTAGACCTTGTTTATCAACTTCAATTCTACTATATGACATAAGAAGACTATGTGCTTTGGTTTTTGATTTTTTTGATTTTTTCTGGATGTTTATGCCCATTTGAATCTAAAGGTGAGAGAACATGTTAAAGGTTATTCTAACAAAGGTCATGCTTGGAATCTTACCTATGTATTATTGTACATCACAAATGTGAAATGAAAATATGTGCATCTCTATAAACCATAAACCCTAACCCTAACTATATAGAAAAAGATGAACAATCCATGCTTTTCGATTGCCTTTTTTGATCCACCTTTGGCTGGATTTCAAATTGGGGGGGTGGGGGTAGGGGACGAGTGTGTTTCTTTGGATGCCTCTCTCGTATTTGCTAGTTTTTGGGGTCACAAAGATTCAGGGTAGCATCATGCCCACCCCCCTCCCTTCACGCGCGGAAAAAGTGTTAGGCGAGTAGTAAAATGGCATGAACAACAAGTTTCAAGTAAAATTTCGAATATAACCAGAATGTACCAATTGATATATGAGTTAACTTGGCTTCATGGAAAAAAAAAATGTCATGTAAATGAGTTAACTTGGCTTTAATACCCTTGAATCCATAGGAAACTTTGTACTAATGTAGTATAATAATCAACCGAGTTTTTACACCAACAGGCCTGTCACTTACGTGTGGTGCCCATGCGTGAGGTCCCACTCTTCAGTGAGCACAAGTCAAGTGCAGTAGGTATGCAAACTCCAAGCCATCTTCTTTGTCAAGAGAAGACGCATCAGGATGCGTATTGGAAGTCTCTGGGATGGTTTTTGAAATGTCCATGTTTGAAACCCAAAACAACTTCTCATCGTGCTTGACTTCATAAGACAGAGTTTAGGGTTAGGGGGGTAGATACATGATTTTTTGTGGTTTGAATATGTCAGACCTATGACATAAGAAGATGACGTGTTTTTTTTGATTTTTTGAATTTTTATGCCCATTTGAATCTTGGTCAAATCATAGGTTTGACCACGATTTAAACATGTTTAAAACATGAAAATTAAAAAGTAAGCCTGGATCCTTCTTAGTCACTCCAAAATGTACCAATTGATAGATGAGTTAACTTGGCTTCATGGACAAAATAATGTCATGTAAATGAGTTAACTTGGCTTTCATACCCTTGAATCCATAGGAAACTTTGTACAAATGTAGTAGTATAATAATAATCAACCGAGTTTTTACACCAACAGGTCTGTCACTTACGTGTGGTGCCCATGCGTGAGGTCCCACACTTCAGTGATCTCAAGTCAAGTGCGGTAGGTACGCAAACTCCAAGCCATCTTCTTTGTCAAGAGATGATGCATCAGGATGCGTACTGGAAGTCTCTGGGTCCTTCAGGATCCTTCGGTTGTCCTTCTCACAAAAAAATCTCTCTCATTATCGGCCTCGCTCGACTCGCTCGCTCGCACCTCCTGCTCACTGACAAAACCTACACAACAGTCAACATCATCACCCGAAAAAGGGGAGACACCATAATTCTATCTCTTCTTCTCTCCTTCTGAGTGACCCCTCTTCCTCCGAGTTTCACTCGACGGGCAAACACACGTGTGCTGCATAGTAATAATAAAAAAGTGGAAAAATCGATTTTTGGCTACTAATATAAAATTAAATAAGTTGAACTAGTATTCCTCTAAAAAATCATTTTGGTATGCATTGTTTTATACTTTTCATAGCTATAGTGCATCACAAATTCATGATTTCATGCTTTGCTTTTCCAATTTCGATTTTTTCTGACCACCTTCTCTTTGATTTCAAATTTAGGTCAAACTATGGGTGCCTGGTATGTGTTATACTTGAATTGGATGATGCGTGCGCACATGTTTTGCCATTGTTTTCGGCTTCCACACATCTTTGGGGCATCCAAGTATTTAAGTTACCTTGTTTTTTCTTGAATTGTAATTCATGTACCATTCCTCCCAATTTTTATGCCCATTTGAATCTTGGTCGAATCATAAGTTTGACAAATATTTGAACAAGTTTAAAACATAACAATGAAAAGGTAAGCATGGATCCTTCTTAGTCACTCTAAAATGAAGCTTTTGGGAGGTTTTTGAAATTTCCATGTTTGAAACACAAAACCACTTCTCTTCATGCTTGACTTCATAAGACAGCGTTTAGGGTTAGGGGTAGATACATGATTTGTCTTTGTTTGAATATGTTTAGACCTTGTTTATCAACTTGAATGCTTACTATATGACATGAGAATACTATGTGCTTTAGTTTTCATTTTTTGATTTTTTCTGAATTTTTATACGCATTTGAATCTTGGTCAAATCCTTGGTTTGACCAAGATTTAAACAAGTTTAAAACATGAAAATGAAAAGGTAAGAATGGATCCTTCTTAGTCACGCTAAAATGAAGCTTTTGGAAGGTTTTTGAAACTTCCATGTTTGAAACCCAAAACCACTTCTCTTCATGCTTGACTTCATAAGACAAAGTTTAGGGTTAGGGGTAGATACATGATTTTTCTGGTTTGAATATGTCTAGACCTTTGTTTATCAACTTGAGTGCTTACTATATGACATAAGAAGGCTATGTGCTTTGGTTTTTCATTTTTTTTTTGAATTTTTATGCCCATTTGAAACTTGGTCAAATCCTAGGTACGGTTTGACCAAGATTTGAACAAGTTTAAAACATCAAAATAGAAGGTAATCCCGACCTGGATCCTTTAGTCACTCTAAAATGAAGCTTTTGGGGGGTTCTTCAAATTTCCATGTTTGAAACCCAAAACCACTTATCTGCATGCTTGACTTCGTAAGATATAGTTTATATATTAGGGTTAGGGGGTAGATACGTACATGATTTTTCTAAGTATTTTTATGCCCATTTGAATATTGGTCAAATCCTAAGTTTGACCAAGGTTTGAACAAGTTTAAAACATGAAAATGAAAAGGTAAGTATGGATCCTTCTTATTAGTCACTCTAAAATGAAGCTTTTGGGAGGTTTTTGAAATTTCCATGTTTGAAACCCAAAACCACTTCCCTTCATGCTTGATCGACTTCATAAGACAGAGTTTAGGTTTAGGGGTAGATACATGATTAGTCTGGTTTGAATATGTTTAGACCTTGTTTATCAACTTGAATATATGCTTACTATATAACATAAGTATACTATGTGCTTTGGTTTTCATTTTTTTGATTTTTACTAAATTTTTATGCTCATTTGATCTTGGTCAAATCCTAGGTTTAACCAAGATTTATTAAACAAGTTTAAAACATGAAAATGAAAAGGTAAGAATGCATCCTTTTTAGTCACTCCAAAGTGGCCATCAGATTATTAATAAAGGGATGCAAATCCTTCTTCGTGCTTGACTTCATAAGACAGAGTTTAGGGTTAGGGGTGGATACATGTTTTTCTGGTTTGAATATGCCTAGACCTTGTTTATCACCTTGAAGGCTTACTATATGACATAAGAAGACTACACGTTTTGTTTTTTCATTTTTTTGGAATTTTTATGCCCATTTGAATATTGGTCTAGTTGTAATTTTCTATTTCCTATGGGTGCTTGATACGTCTCCGACGTATCGATAATTTCTTATGTTCCATGCCACATTATTGATGTTATCTACATGTTTTATGCACACTTTATGTCATATTCGTGCATTTTCTGGAACTAACCTATTAACAAGATGCCGAAGTGCCAGTTCCTGTTTTCTGCTGTTTTTGGTTTCAGAAATCCTAGTAACGAAATATTCTCGGAATCGGACGAAATCAACGCCCGAGTTCCTATTTTTCCCGGAACCATCCGTAACACCGGGAAGGACCGGAGGAGGGGGCACTGGGCCCCCAGGACCATAGGCCGGCGCGGCCCAGGCCCTGGCCGCGCCGCCCTATGGTGTCGTCGCCCCTTCGACCCTCTGCGCCGCCTCTTCGCCTATTTAAAGCCCCTGGATCGAAAACCACGATACGATTGACGAAAACCACCGAAACCTTCCCGAGCCGCCGCCAGAGCGAGGCCAAGATCCGGGGGACAGGAGTCTCTGTTCGGCACGCTGCCGGACGGGGAAGTGCCCCCGGAAGGCTTCTCCATCGACACCGCTGCCATCTCCATCACCATCTTCATCACCGCTGCTGCTCCCATGAGGAGGGAGTAGTTCTCCATCGAGGCTCGGGGCTGTACCGGTAGCTATGTGGTTCATCTCTCCCATGTACCTCAATACAATAATCTCATGAGCTGCTTTACATGATTGAGATTCATATGAGTATGTATCACAATTTATCTATGTGCTACTCTAGCAATGTTATTAAAGTAGTTTTATTCCTCCTGCACGTGTGTAAAGGTGACAGTGTGTGCACCGTGTTAGTACTTGGTTTATGCTATGATCATGATCTCTTGTAGATTGCGAAGTTAACTATTGCTATGATAATATTGATGTGATCTATTCCTCCTACATATGCATGAAGGTGACAGTGTGCATGCTATGTTAGTACTTGGTTTAATCTGTTGATCTATCTTACACTACAAGGTTACTAAAATATGAACAGTAATTGTGGAGCTTGTTAACTCCGGCATTGAGGGTTCGTGTAATCCTACGCAATGTGTTCATCATCCAACAAGAGTGTAGAGTATGCATTTATCTATTCTGTTATGTGATCAATGTTGAGAGTGTCCACTAGTGAAAGTGTAATCCCTAGGCCTTGTTCCTAAATACTGCTATCGCTGCTTGTTTCTTGTTTCTTTGTGTTACTACTGCTGCAATACTACCACCATCAACTACACGCCAGCAAGCTATTTTCTGGCACCGTTGCTACTGCTACTATATATTCATACCACCTGTATTTCACTATCTCTTCGCTGAACTAGTGCACCTATTAGGTGTGTTGGGGACACAAGAGACTTCTTGCTTTGTGGTTGCAGGGTTGCATGAGAGGGATATCTTTGACCTCTTCCTCCCTGAGTTTGATAAACCTTGGGTGATCCACTTAAGGGAAAACTTGCTGCTGTTCTACAAACCTCTGCTCTTGGAGGCCCAACACTGTCTACAGGAAAGGAGGGGGAACGTAGACATCAAGCTATTTTCTGGCGCCGTTGCCGGCGAGGAAAGGTAAAAGGTACTCACACTCCAGACATCAGCTACTAAGCTATTTTCCGGCGCTGTAAGTACTCGAAGCTATTTCCTTTAGATCCTGCAATTGCATCTTTTTGTTTCTTGTTTAGACTAGTTTGGCATAATGGACAACAATGAGCTTTTTACTCTATTTCCTGATTTAAGACATGGATGGTTTGATCCGAAAATTAAAAAACCCATGGAACATATTAATATGAACACTTTGAACACCATTGTTGCTAATGATATGGAAAATTCTAAGCTTGGGGAAGCTGGTTTTCATGATCTTTTTAGTCCCCCAAGCATTGAGGAGAAAATTTACTTTGATGATACTTTGCCTCCTATTTATGATGATTATAATGATAGTAGTCTTTTGTTGCCACCTGTTATGGAGGATAAATTTGATTATGATTACAATATGCCTCCTATATTTGATGATGAGAATAATAATGATAGCTACTTTGTTGAATTTGCTCCCATAACAACTAATAAAATTGATTATGCTTATGTGGAGAGTAATAATTTTATGCATGAGACTCATGATAAGAATGCTTTATGTGATAGTTATATTGTTGAGTTTGCTCATGTTGCTACTGAAAGTTATTATGAGAGAGGAAAATATGGTTGTAGAAATTTTCATGTTACTAAAATGCCTCTCTATGTGCTGAAATTTTTGAAGCTACACTTGTTCTATCTTCCTATGCTTGTTACTTTGCTCCTCATGAACTTGTTTATTTACAAGATTCCTATGCATAGGAAGCATGTTAGACTTAAATATGTTTTGGATTTGCTTCTTGATGCTCTCTTTTGCTTCAAATACTATTTCTTGCGAGTGCATCATTAAAACTGCTGAGCCCATCTTAACGGCTATAAAGAAAGAACTTCTTGGGAGATAACCAATGTGTTTATTTTGCTACAGTACTTTATTTTATATTTGTGTCTTGGAAGTTGTTTACTACTGTAGCAACCTCTCCTTATCTTAGTTTTGTGTTTTGTTGTGCCAAGTAAAGTTTTTGATAGTAAAGTCAATACTAGATTTGGATTACTGCGCAGAAACTGTTTTCTTTGCTGTCACGGATCTGGGCAAAATTTTCTGTAGGTAACTCACAAAATTATGCCAATTTACGTGAGTGATCCTCAGATATGTACGCAACTTTCATTCAATTTGAGCATTTTCATCTGAGCAAGTCTGGTGCCATTTTAAAATTCGTCTTTACGGACTGTTCTGTTTTAACAGATTCTGCCTTTTATTTCGCATTGCTTCTTTCGCTGTGTTGGGTGGATTTCTTTGTTCCATTACCTTCCAGTAGCTTTGGGCAATGTCCAGAAGTGTTAAGAATGATTGTGTCACCTCTGAACATGTGAGTTTTTGATTATGCACTAACCCTCTAATGAGTTTGTTTCAAGTTTGGTGTGAAGGAAGTTTTCAAGGGTCAAGAGAGGAGGATGATATACTATGATCAAGAAGAGTGAAAGCTCTAAGCTTGGGGATGCCCCCGTGGTTCACCCCTGCATATATCAAGAAGACTCAAGCGTCTAAGCTTGGGGATGCCCAAGGCATCCCCTTCTTCATCGACAACATTATCAGGTTCCTCCCTTGAAACTATATTTTTATTCAGTCACATCTTATGTACTTTACTTGGAGCGTCTGTTTGTTTTTGTTTTTGTTTGTGTTTGAATAAATTGGATTACATCATGCTTGTGTGGGAGAGAGACACGCTCCGCTGTAGCATATGGACAAGTATGTCCTTAGTTTCTACTCATAGTATTCATGGCGAAGTTTCTTCTTCGTTAAATTGTTATATGGTTGGAATTGGAAAATGATACATGTAGTAATTGCGATAATGTCTTGGGTAATGTGATACTTGGCAATTGTTGTGCTCATGTTTAAGCTCTTGCATCATATACTTTGCACCCATTAATGAAGAAATACATAGAGCATGCTAAAATTAGGTTTGCATAATTGGTCTCTCTAAGGTCTAGATAATTTCTAGTATTGAGTTTGAACAACAAGGAAGACGGTGTAGAGTCTTATAATGTTTTCAATATGTCTTTTATGTAAGTTTTGCTGCACCGGTTCATCCTTGTGTTTGTTTCAAATAAGCCTTGCTAGCCTAAACCTTGTATCGAGAGGGAATACTTCTCATGCATCCAAAATCCTTGAGCCAACCACTATGCCATTTGTGTCCACCATACCTACCTACTACATGGTATTTTCTGCCATTCCAAGTAAATACTTCATGTGCTACCTTTAAACCTTCAAAATGCTTCTCAATTTGTGTTAAAGTTTTATAGCTCATGAGGAAGTATGTGGTGTTTATCTTTCAACCTTGTCATTTACTTTTGACAGACTTTCATAATGGACTAGTGGCACATCCGCTTATCCAATAATTTTGCAAAAAGAGCTGGCAATGGGGTTCCCAGCCCCAATTAATTACAACTTGCATTAATAATTCTCTTCACATGTTTTGCTCTGATTCATCAGCAAAGCAACTTAATTTTGCAAATAGACACTCCTCCATGGTATGAGATTGATGGTAGGCACCCGAGGATTCGGTTAGCCATGGCTTGTGTAAGCAAAGGTTGGGAGGAGTGTCACCCATAAATAAACAAAAACTAAAGTACATGTGTAAACAAAAGAGAAGAGGGATGATCTACCTTGCTGGTAGAGATAACGTCCTTCATGGGAGCCGCTCTTGAAAGTCTGGTTGGCGAGGTAGTTAGAGTACCCATTACCATTCGTTGACAACAACAAACACCTCTCGAAATTTTACTTTTATGCTCTCTATATGATTTCAAAACTTAAAAAGCTCTAGCACATGATTTAATCCCTGCTTCCCTCTGCGAAGGGCCTTTCTTTTACTTTATGTTGAGTCAGTTCACCTATTTCTCTCCACCTCAAGAAGCAAACACTTGTGTGAACTGTGCATTGATTCCTACATACTTGCATATTGCACTTGTTATATTACTCTATGTTGACAATTATCCATGAGATATACATGTTACAAGTTGAAAGCAACCGCTGAAACTTAATCTTCCATTATGTTGCTTCAATGTCTTTACTTTGAATTATTGCTTTATGAGTTAACTCTTATGCAAGAATTATTGATGCTTGTCTTGAAGTGCTATTCATGAAAAGTCTTTGCTTTATGATTCACTTGTTTACTCATGTCATATACATTGTTTTGATTGCTGCATTCACTACATATGCTTTACAAATAGTATGATCAAGGTTATGATGGCATGTCACTCCAGAAATTATCTGTGTTATCATTTTACCTGCTCGGGACGAGCAGAACTAAGCTTGGGGATGCTGATACGTCTCCGACGTATCGATAATTTCTTATGTTCCATGCCACATTATTGATGTTATCTACATGTTTTATGCACACTTTATGTCATATTCGTGCATTTTCTGGAACTAACCTATTAACAAGATGCCGAAGTGCCAGTTCCTGTTTTCTGCTGTTTTTGGTTTCAGAAATCCTAGTAACGAAATATTCTCGGAATCGGACGAAATCAACGCCCAGGTTCCTATTTTTCCCGGAACCATCCAGAACACCCGGGAAGGACCAGAGGGGGGGCACTGGGCCCCCAGACCATAGGCCGGCGCGGCCCAGGCCCTGGCCATGCCGCCCTATGGTGTCGTCGCCCCTTCGACCCTCCTGCGTCGCCTCTTCGCCTATTTAAAGCCCCTGGATCGAAAACCCTGATACGATTGACGAAAACCACAGAAACCTTCCAGAGCCACCGCCATCGCGAGGCCAAGATCTGGGGGACAGGAGTCTCTGTTCCGGCACGCTGCCGGAGCGGGGAAGTGCCCCCGGAAGGCTTCTCCATCGACACCGCTGCCATCTCCATCACCATCTTCATCACCGCTGCTGCTCCCATGAGGAGGGAGTAGTTCTCCATCGAGGCTCGGGGCTGTACCGGTAGCTATGTGGTTCATCTCTCCCATGTACCTCAATACAATAATCTCATGAGCTGCTTTACATGATTGAGATTCATATGAGTATGTATCACAATTTATCTATGTGCTACTCTAGCAATGTTATTAAAGTAGTTTTATTCCTCCTGCACGTGTGTAAAGGTGACAGTGTGTGCACCGTGTTAGTACTTGGTTTATGCTATGATCATGATCTCTTGTAGATTGCGAAGTTAACTATTGCTATGATAATATTGATGTGATCTATTCCTCCTACATATGCATGAAGGTGACAGTGTGCATACTATGTTAGTACTTGGTTTAATCTGTTGATCTATCTTACACTACAAGGTTACTAAAATATGAACAGTAATTGTGGAGCTTGTTAACTCCGGCATTGAGGGTTCGTGTAATCCTACGCAATGTGTTCATCATCCAACAAGAGTGTAGAGTATGCATTTATCTATTCTGTTATGTGATCAATGTTGAGAGTGTCCACTAGTGAAAGTGTAATCCCTAGGCCTTGTTCCTAAATACTGCTATCGCTGCTTGTTTACTGTTTTACTGTGTTACTACTGCTGCAATACTACCACCATCAACTACACGCCAGCAAGCTATTTTCTGGCACCGTTGCTACTGCTACTATATATTCATACCACCTGTATTTCACTATCTCTTCGCTGAACTAGTGCACCTATTAGGTGTGTTGGGGACACAAGAGACTTCTTGCTTTGTGGTTGCAGGGTTGCATGAGAGGGATATCTTTGACCTCTTCCTCCCTGAGTTCGATAAACCTTGGGTGATCCACTTAAGGGAAAACTTGCTGCTGTTCTACAAACCTCTGCTCTTGGAGGCCCAACACTGTCTACAAGAAAGGAGGGGGAACGTAGACATCAGTGCTCTTTGTAAAGCCTGTTTATCATAGAAACTAGGTCCTTCTAGACCATACTCCCATTTCAAAAACAACAAAAAGAAATGACGAGGATGCCAAATTTTGAAGTATTCGACATTGGCCTTCTTTGACTAAAGCTTAGGCGTCTGCAAAGTGTGGCACCCCAAAATTAGCAATATGTAACCAAGCGTGTGGGTTGTGCGGCCTCCTAGTTAGCTAGTAGGACGAATTAAGCACAACCAGAGAAGTTAATTAATTTTGAGCCAGTTTTGAAATCAAAACGAAACGAGGTACAAAAATTCAAAAAGAAAAAACTTAACCTACGTATGCGACCACCCAGTACGCATGCCGCACACCGAAAATTTGAACCAAATTTGAAACCAACCAAATAAGGTTTTAAAAAATGTAAAATTGTGAAACACGCGCATGGAGCCATCACATGCCATCTTGCTAGTATATTGTAAAAACACCAAAGCTTACATATACTCTTGGAATACTGTTTTGGGTGATTTGTCATTCAAAATTTTTGTATCATTCGGATCGGAGGAAGTATAGTTGGAGATGAATGGCCCACCAAGTCTCTGCCTTGAAGTTTGCTCTTTGACCAGATAAGTATTACTACTACTCACGAGGAGCCGATGAGACGGGGAGGCCAAATTTAAGGACTAACCTTTGCTCTAGCCGTATTCCTTAGTTCACCACTTTGTTTACCTCTTGGAATACTACTTCGCCACCATGACCGGGAGCAAGTCTCGCCACAGAAGGGCTCGTGCGGCTGCGGCGAAGCTGATAGAATCACAGCAATGGCGTCCCTGTGCTGCTGTCGAGGTGCCTTCTGCGCAAGAGTCTTCAAGGGCGTCGCAGCCCGCGACTGCTACCTTCAGGCGATCCTCCGTTCTTGCGCATCTTTCTATGTCTTTCACAACTTATCATACCCTCCTTTTCTTACCTTCTCTCAATCGTACTTTCAGGTTGGGCGGCCTTAGTTTTCCCGCAGCCCTCCTGCCTGCGGAAACATCTTCCACGGAGCCAACTTCTCAAAGCAGCGAGGTATAGACATTCGTGCAGATTGGGATTCCCATTCTCTCTATCTTGGTAGTTCTCTGGGTACACTTCTGATTTTGTGCTCCATCCCCATCTGATAGAAGCCCCGCTACGAGATCGGGACCATTTTAGAAATGGTTATGGGCGATTTCTGCGTCGAGACGGCGGACAGAAGCGCCCTCGCCGATGAGTGCATGAGACTTTATTCTGAGCTCGCCACTGAGAAGATCCGGATTCGCATTCTCGACGATATCGCCATGAAAGCGTTCACTGAGAGTAAGGAGATCCAGCGGCGGAGCCTCGGCCAGGCGGAGACCATGGACAAACTCGCCGGACTGATCCTGAACCTCACGGTTAGGACGGACAAACTAGAGGCCGAGCTGTCACAGGAGAAGGCTCTCAACTCCGAGCTGAAGCGTCAAGCAGGCTCAAGGTAGATCTTGACCAGGTCACTGTGTACCACTAGCTGCAATACTTGACGACTGCTGTGTCACCTGGCTTCCGAATTTCTGAAGGTTAATTTTCGAAATTTTGTTCGTAAAATTGGCCTGTGGAAATGTAAACAAACTAGTACTCTTACTTTATTATATTAGTACTTGTGTCCATGTACGGAGTAGTATTATTATTATGGTGGTGTACTTGTGTTCATTTACTTGTTTCAAACAGGTATTGCTGTTTTGGTGAAGGAGACATGCGTCACCCTTTTTTGGTGGGGTTAATTGGTTCTATGCCACTCCCCAATTCACAAGTTGTGTTTATGCCATTAAAAAACTAAAGTTGTGTCTATGCCACTCTCAATTCTCAATACCCCTTTCTATGCCATTTTCAGCAATACAACATCATACACTGCCTATGTATCCAGTATTTGTACCCTATACTATAGTTTGTACATACTCTCAGATAATCTGGACCGTACTTTGCACCTATGTTTAATGGATCATATGTGCCCAGAAATGGCTCATCTTAGAATAGTAGACTCATATTAGTGTTCTTGACATTCTGTAAACTTTTCAGATTTTTCGAAGAAGTTTGATTTTTTGGACAAAATTTTACCAATTTCTAGACAGAACAACTTGTGAATTGTGGAGTGGTATAGAACCAATTAACCCATTTTGGTGATGTCGTCATGTAGCCCTTGTCAAATTAAATTCCTCTGATACTGATGGGAGGGCTTGCTCACCCCACACGTCAGGAAGAAGTGGAGAGAAACAACTCGTCCCTTGTTGGACACGGGGCCATTGGAAACTTGTTTTTATGCCCTTTTGAATCTTGGTCAAATCCTTGGTTTAACCAAGATTTAAACAAGTTTAAAACATGAAAATGAAAAGGTAATCCGGCATCCTTCTTAGTCACTCCAAAATGAGGCTTTTGGGAAGGTTTTTGAAATTTCCATGTTTGAAACCCAAAACGACTTCTCGTCGTGCTTGACTTCATAAGACAAAGTTTAGGGTTAGGGGTAGATACATGATTTTTCTGGTTTGAATATGTATAGACCTTGTTTATCAACTTGAGTGCTTACTATATGACATAAGAAGGCTAGGTGCATTGGTTTTTCATTTTTGAATTTTTATGCCCATTTGATTCTTGGTCAAATCCTAGGTACGGTTTGACCAAGATTTGAACATGTTTAAAACATCAAAATAAAATGTAAGCATGGATCCTTCTTAGTCACTCTAAAATGAAGCTTTTGGGAGGTTTTTGCAATTTCCATGTTTGAAACCCAAAACCACTTCTCTTCATGCTTGACTTCGTAAGATAGAGTTTAGGGTTAGGGGTAGATACGTACATGATTTTTCTAAGTATTTTTATGCCCATTTGAATCTTTGTAAAATCCAAGGTTTGACCAAGATTTGAACAAGTTAAAAAAATGAAAATAAAAGGTAAACCTGGATCCTGCTTAGTCACTCTAAAATGAAGCTTTAGGAGGTGAGGTTTTTGAAATTTCCATGTTTGAAACACAAAACCACTTCTCTTCGTGCTTGACTTCATAAGACAAAGTTTAGGGTTAGGGGTAGTGCTGTCCAGGACTGGCGCGTGGTTGACGAGGGAGGAAATCTCTGTTGTGTAGCTTTTCGTTCCCCGGCAATGGCGCCAGAAAAAGTGCTTGATGTCTACGCACGCTTCTATTCCTGTAAACAGTGTTGGGCCTCCAAGAGCAGAGGTTTGTAGAACAGCAGCAAGTTTCCCTTAAGTGGATCACCCAAGGTTTATCGAACTCAGGGAGGAAGAGGTCAAAGATATCCCTCTCAAGCAACCCTGCAACCACAATACAAGAAGTCTCTTGTGTCCCCAACACACACAATACACTTGTCAGAAGTATAGGTGCACTAGTTCGGCGAAGAGATAGTGAAATACAGGTGGTATGAATGAATATGAGCAGTAGTAACGGCACCAGAAAATAGCTTGCTGGCGTGCAGTTGATGGTGGTAATATTGCAGGAAGTAAAGATGCAGTAGAACAATAAATAATGATTGCAGTATTTGGAAACAAGGCCTAGGGATCATACTTTCACTAGTGGACACTCTCAACATTGATCACATAATAAAACCACTCTACACTCTCTTGTTGGATGATGAACACCACTAATTGTGTAGGGCTACAAGAGCACCTCAATGCCGGAGTTAACAAGCTCCACAACATTCGATGTTCATATTTAAATAACCTTAGAGTGCATGATAGATCAACGCAATTATACCAAGTACTAACATAGCATGCACACTGTCACCATCATACTATGAAAGGAGGAATAGATCACATCAATACCATCATAGTAATAGTTAACTTCATAATCTACAAGAGATCATAATCATAAACTACGCCAAGTACTACATGATGCACACACTGTCACCATTACATCATGAAGGAGGAATAGAGTACTTTAATAACATCACTAGAGTAGCACATAGATTAATAGTGATACAAAGCACATCATATGAATCTCAATCATGTAAGGCAGCTCATGAGATCATTGTATTGAAGTACATGGGAGAGAGATTAACCACATATCTACCGGTACAGCCCTTAGCCTCGATGGAGAACTACTCCCTCCTCATGGGAGACAGCAACGGTGATGAAGATGGCGGTGGTGTCGATGGAGGTGCCTTCCGGGGGCACTTCCCTGTCCCGGCGGCGTGCCGGAACAGAGACTCCTGTCCCCCAGATCTTGGCTTCGCGATGGCGGCGGCTCTGGAAGGTTTCTCGTACCGTGGCTTATTCGTATCGAAGATTTAGGTCAGGGAGGCTTAAATAGGCGGAGAGTCGGAGTCGGAAGGCTGACGGGGCCACCACACAGTAGGGCGGCGCGCCTGGCTCCTTGGCCGCGCCGCCCACACGTGTGGGCCCCCTGTGGCCCTCCTCTGGTCCCTCTCGGGTGTTCTGGAAGCTTCGTGGAATTTTAAGATGCTGGGTGTTGATTTCGTCCAATTCCGAGAATATTTCCTTACTGGGATTTCTGAAACCAAAAACAGCAGAAAATAGGAACTGGCACTTCGGCATCTTGTCAATAGGTTAGTTCCGGAAAACGCATAATAATGACATAAAGTGTGAACAAAACATGTAAGTAATGTCATAAAACAAGCATGGAACATAATAAATTATCGATACGTTGGAGACGTATCAGCATCCCCAAGCTTAGTTCCTACTCGTGCCGAGTAGGTAAACGATAACAAAGATAATTTCTGAAGTGACATGCTACCAACATGATCTTAATCATACTATTGTAAAGCATATGAGATGAATGCAGCGATTCAAAGAAATGGTAAAGACAATGATTAAACAACTGCATCATATAGCAAAGACTTTTCATGAATAGTACTTTCAAGACAAGCATCAATAAGTCTTGCATAAGAGTTAACTCATAAAGCAATAGATTCAAAGTAAAGGCATTGAAGCAACACAAAGGAAGATATAAGTTTCAGCAGTTGCTTTCAACTTGTAACATGTATATCTCATGGATAGTTGTCAACACAAAGTAATATAACAAGTGCAATAGGTAAACATGTAAGAATCAATGCATAGAGTTGACACAAGTGTTTGCTTCTAAGATGGAAGGAAGTAGGTAAACTGACTCAACATAAAAGTAAAAGAATGGCCCTTCGCAGAGGGAAGCAGGGATAAATCATGTGCTAGAGCTTTTCAAGTTTTAAAATCATATAGAGAGCATAAAAGTAAAATTTTCAGAGGTGTTTGTTGTTGTCAACGAATGGTAGTGGGCACTCTAACTCCCTTGCCAAGCAGACTTTCAAAGAGCGGCTCCCATGAAGGACGTTATCTCTACCAGTAAGGTAGATCATCCCTCTTCTCTTTTGTTTACACATGTACTTTAGTTTTTATTTATGGGTGACACTCCTCCCAACCTTTGCTTACACAAGCCATGGCTAACCGAATCCTCGGGTGCCTTCCAACAATCTCATACCATGGAGGAGTGTCTATTTGCAAAATTAAGTTGCTTACTGATGAATTAGAGCAAAACATGTGAAGAGAATTATTAATGAAGTTAATTAATTGGGGGCTGGGAACCCCATTGCCAGCTCTTTTTGCAAAATTATTGGATAAGCGGATGAAGCCACTAGTCCATTAGTGAAAGCTGCCCAACAAGATTGAAAGATCAAACACCACATACTTCCTCATGAGCTATAAAACATTGACACAAATAAGAGATAATAACTTTTGAATTGTTTAAAGGTAGCACATGAAGTACTTACTTGGAATGGCAGAAAATACCATGTAGTAGGTAGGTATGGTGGACACAAATGGCATAGTATTTGGCTCAAGGATTTGGATGCACGAGAAGTATTCCCTCTCAGTACAAGGCTTAGGCTAGCAAGGTTATTTGAAGCAAACACAAGTATGAACCGGTACAGCAAGACTTACATAAGAACATATTGCAAGCATTATAAGACTCTACACTGTCTTCTTTGTTGTTCAAACCCTCACCAGAAAATATCTAGACTTTAGAGAGACCAATCATGCAAACCAAATTTCAACAAGCTCTATGTAGTTCTTCATTAATAGGTGCAAAGTACATGATGCAAGAGCTTAAACATGATCTATATGAGCACAACAATTGCCAAGTATCAAATTATTCAAGACATTATACCAATTACCACATGTAGCATTTTCTGTTTCCAACCAAATAACAATGAATGAAGCAGTTTCAACCTTCGCCATGAACATTAAAAGCTAAGAACACATGTGTTCATATGAACCAGCGGAGCGTGTCTCTCCCCCACACAAGCATGAACTTATTCAAACAAAACAAAAATAAAAACAAACAGACGCTCCAAGTAAAGTACATAAGATGTGACCGAATAAAAATATAGTTTCAAGAGAAGAAACCTGATAAATTGTTGATGAAGAAGGGGATGCCTTGGGCATCCCCAAGCTTAGGCGCTTGAGTCTTCTTGAAATATGCAGGGATGAACCACGGGGGCATCCCCAAGCTTAGACTTTTCACTCTTCTTAATCATATATCATCCTCCTCTCTTGACCCTTGAAAACTTCCTCCACACCAAACTCGAAACAAACTCATTAGAGGGTTAGTGCATAATCAAAAATTTACATGTTCAGAGGTGACACAATAATTCTTAACACTTCTGGACATTTCACAAAGCTTCTGAAAGTTAATGGAACAAAGAAATCCATCCAACATAGCAAAAGAGGCAATGCGAAATAAAAGGCAGAATCTGTCAAAACAGAACACTCCGTAAAGACGAATTTTTCTGGGGCACCAAACTTGCTCAGATGAAAATGTTCAAATTGAATGAAAGTTGCGTACATATCTGAGGATCACGCACGTAAATTGGCATATTTTTCTGAGTTACCTACAGACAGGGCGACTCAAATTCATGACAGTAAGAAATCTGTTACTGCGCAGCAATCCAAATCTAGTATCAACTCTACTATCAAAGACTTTACTTGGCACAACAATGCAATAAAATAAAGATAAGGAGAGGTTGCTACAGTAGTAACAACTTCCAAGACTCAAATATAAAACAAAGTACTGTAGTAAAATAAACACATGGGTTATCTCCCAAGAAGTGCTTTCTTTATAGCCATTAAGATGGGCTCAGCAGTTTTAATGATGCACTCGCAAGAAAAAGTATTTGAAGCAAAAGAGAGCATCAAGAGGCAAATTCAAAACAAATTTAAGCCTAACATGCTTCCTATGAAAAGGAATCTTGTAAATAAACAAGTCATGTAGGCATAATGCAACAAGCATAGGAAAACTAGACAAGCGCAACTTCAAGATTTTCAGCATATAGAGAGGTGTTTTAGTAACATGAAAACTTCTACAACCATATTTTCCTCTCTCATAATGATTTTCAGTAGCATCATGAACAAACTCAACAATAACTATCAAATGAAACATTCTTATCATGAGTATCATGCATAAAATTATTACTACTCCCAACATAAGCATAGTCATTCTTATTAATTGTAGTGGGAGCAAATTCAACAAAGTAGCTATCATTATTATTCTCATCAAGTGTAGGAGGCATAGTATAATCATAATAAAATTTACTCTCCATAGTAGGTGGCACCAAAAGACCACTATCATTATAATCATCATAAATAGGAGGCAAAGTATCATCAAAGAAAATTTTCTCCTCAATGCTTGGGGGACTAAAAATATCATGCTCATCAAAACCAGCTTCCCCAAGATTAGAATTTTCCATATCATTAGCGACAATGGTGTTCAAAGCGTTCATACTAATATGTTCCATAGGTTTTTTAATTTTCGCATCAAACAATCCATGTCTTAACTCAGGAAATAACTTCAAAAGCTCACTATTACTTTCCATTATGCCTAACTAGTGAAATAAAAACAAGAAACAAAAAGATGCAATTGCAGGATCTAAAGGAAATAGCTTCGAGCACTTACATCGGTACCAGAAAATAACTTAGTTACCTGGGACCAGAGTGTGAGTGCCTTTTACCTTTCCTCCCCAGCAACGGCGCCAGAAAAGTGCTTGCTGTGCAGGACTGGCGCGTGGTTGACGAGGGAGGAAATTTGTGTTGTGTAGCTTTTCGTTCCCCGGCAACGGCGCCAGAAAAAGTGCTTGATGTCTACGCACGCTTCTATTCCTGTAGACAGTGTTGGGCCTCCAAGAGCAGAGGTTTGTAGAACAGCAGCAAGTTTCCCTTAAGTGGATCACCCAAGGTTTATCGAACTCAGGGAGGAAGAGGTTAAAGATATCCCTCTCAAGCAACCCTGCAACCACAATACAAGAAGTCTCTTGTGTCCCCAACACACACAATACACTTGTCGGATGTATAGGTGCACTAGTTCGGCGAAGAGATAGTGCAATACAGGTGGTATGAATGAATATGAGCAGTAGTAACGGCACCAGAAAATAGCTTGCTGGCGTGCAGTTGATGGTGGTAATATTGCAGGAAGTAAAGATGCAGTAGAACAGTAAATAAGCGATGATTGCAGTATTTGGAAACAAGGCCTAGGGATCATACTTTCGCTAGTGGACACTCTCAACATTGATCACATAATAAAACCACTCTACACTCTCTTGTTGGATGATGAACACCACTAATTGTGTAGGGCTACAATAGCACCTCAATGTCGGAGTTAACAAGCTCCACAACATTCGATGTTCATATTTAAATAACCTTAGAGTGCATGATAGATCAACGCAATTATACCAAGTACTAACATAGCATGCACACTGTCACCATCATACTATGAAAGGAGGAATAGATCACATCAATACCATCATAGTAATAGTTAACTTCATAATCTACAAGAGATCATAATCATAAACTATGCCAAGTACTACATGATGCACACACTGTCACCATTACATCATGAAGGAGGAATAGAGTACTTTAATAACATCACTAGAGTAGCACATAGATTAATAGTAAAACAAAGCTCATCATATGAATCTCAATCATGTAAGGCAGCTCATGAGATCATTGTATTGAAGTACATGGGAGAGAGATTAACCACATAGCTACCGGTACAGCCCTTAGCCTCGATGAAGAACTACTCCCTCCTCATGGGAGACAGCAGCGGTGATGAAGATGGCGGTGGTGTCGATGGAGATGCCTTCCGGGGGCACTTCCCCGTCCTGGCGGCGTGCCGGAACAGAGACTCCTGTCCCCCAGATCTTGGCTTCGCGATGGCGGCGGCTCTGGAAGGTTTCTCGTACCGTGGTTTATTCGTATCGAAGATTTAGGTCAGGGAGGCTTAAATAGGCGGAGAGTCGGAGTCGGAAGGCTGACGGGGCCAACACAGTAGGGCGGCGCGCCTGGCTCCTTGGCCGCGCCGACCACATGTGTGGGCCCCCTGTGGCCCTCCTCTAGTCCCTCTCGGGTGTTCTGGAAGCTTCGTGGAATTTTAAGATGCTGGGCGTTGATTTCGTCCAATTCCGAGAATATTTCCTTACTAGGATTTCTGAAACCAAAAACAGCAGAAAACAGGAACTGGCACTTCGGCATCTTGTCAATAGGTTAGTTCCGGAAAACGCATAATAATGACATAAAGTGTGAACAAAACATGTAAGTAATGTCATAAAACAAGCATGGAACATAAGAAATTATCGATACGTTGGAGACGTATCAGGTAGATACATACATTATTTTTCTAAGTAATTTTATGCCCATTTGAATCTGACCAAGATTTGAACAAGTTTAAAACATGAAAATGAAAAGGTAAGCCTGGATCCTTCTTTGTCACTCTAAAATTAAGCTTTTGGGAGGTTCTTGAAATTTCCATGTTTGAAACCCAAAACCACTTCGCTAGGATACATGATTTTTCTGGTTTGAATATGTCTAGACCTTGTTTATCAACTTAATTGAATGCTTACTATATATATGACATAAGAAGACTATGTGCAGTGGTTTTTCATTTTATTGTTTTTTTTAATTTTATGCCCATTTGAATCTTGGTCAAATCCCACCGTTGACCATGATTTAAACAAGTTTAAAACATGAATATGAAAAATTAAGCATATATCCTTCTTAGTCACTCCAAAATGAAGCTCTTGGGAGGGTTTTTGAAATTCCATGTTTGAAACCAAAAACCACTTCTCTTCATGCATGCTTGACTTCATAAGACAGAGTTTAGGGTTAGGGGTAGCTAGATACATGATTTTTCTGGTTTGAATATGTCTAGACCTTGTTTATCAACTTAATTGAATGCTTACTATATGACATAAGAAGACTATGTGCATTGGGTTTTCATTTTATTGTTTTTTTTTTGAATTTTTATGTCCATTTGAATCTTGGTCAAATCCAAGGTTTGACCATGATTTAAACAAGTTTAAAACATGAATATGAAAAATTAAGCATATATCCTGCTTAGTCACTCCAAAATGTAGATCTTGGGAGGGTTTTTGAAATTTCCATGTTTGAAACCAAAAACCACTTCTCTTCATGCATGCTTGACTTCATAAGACAGAGTTTAGGGTTAGGGGGTAGATACTTGATTTTTCTGGTTTGAATATGTCTAGACCTTGTTTATCAACTTGAATGCTTACTATATGACATCAGAAGACTATGTGTTTGGTTTTTTTTTGAATTTGTTATGCCCATTTGAATCTTGGTCAAATCCTAGGTTTGACCAAGATTCAAACCAGTTTAAAACGTGAAAATGAAAAAGTAAGCCTGGATTCTTCTTAGTCACTCCAAAATGAAGCTTTTGGGAGGTTTTTAAAATTTCCATGTTTGAAACCCAAAACCACTCCTCTTAATGCTTGACTTCATAAGATAGAGTTTAGGGTTAGGGGCCAAGTATATACATGATTTTTCTTGTTTAAATATGTCTAGACTTTGTTTATCAACTTGAATGCTTACTATATGACATCAAAAGACTATGTGTTTGGTTTTGATTTTTTTGAATTTGTTATGTCCATTTGAATCTTGGTCAAATCCTAGGTTTGACCAAGATTTAAACTAGTTTAAAACATGAAAATGAAAAAGTAAGCCTAGATTCTTCTTAGTCACTCCAAAATGAAGCTTTTGGGAGTTTTTTAATTTCCATGTTTGAAACCCAAAACCACTTTTCTTCATGCTTGACTTCATAAGACATAGTTTAGGGTTAGGGGGTATATACATGATTTTTCTGGTTTGAATATGTCTAGACTTCGTTGATCAACTTTAATGCTTACTATATGACATAAGAAGCTTATGTGCTTTGGTTTATTTTTTTTATTTCTTTTTTGAATTTTTATGCCCATTTGAATCCTGGTCAAATCCTTTGTTTGACCAAGATTTAAACAAGTTTAAAACATGAAAATTAAAAAGTAAGTCTGACTCCTTCTTAGTCATGAAAATGAGTTAACTTGGCTTTCCTACCCTTGAATCCATAGTAAACTTTGTACTAATGCAGTATAATAATAACCCGAGTTTTTACACCAACAGGTCTGTCACTTACGTGTGGTGCCCATGCGTGAGATCCCAAACTTCAGTGAGCACAAGTCACATGCGGTAGGCAGGCAAAATCCCCGATCAATCCGGGCGGTGGCTGTTAAGGACCCGATCACATTTCTTGCTTTCAGACTGGGGTCTACCATGTAAAAGTTTGTTCCTTTTGGATGCATCACTCGTATTTGCAAGTTTTTTGGGGGTCCCGCAAATTCAGGGTAGCATCATGCCCCCTTCCCACGCCAACACAAACAGAGTTCAACACAACCTAATTAAGCAAGGTTCAACACAAACATAGTTCAACAACCCCTAATTAAGCTAATAGGTTCACCACAAACGCTGCTGAGCAGCAAACATAAACAGAGTTCAACAAAAGATGCTGCTTTTGAAGCAGTGATACGCGTTCAACACGCGTCCGTTGGGAACCCCAAGAGGAAGGTGTGATGCGTACAGCGACAAGTTTCCCTCAGTATGAAACCAAGGTTATCGAACCAGTAGGAGCCAAGAAGCACGTTGAAGGTTGATGGCGGCGGGATGTAGTGCGGCGCAACACCAGAGATTCCGGCGCCAACGTGGAACCTGCACAACACAACCAAAGTACTTTGCCCCAACGAAACAGTGAGGTTGTCAATCTCACCGGCTTGCTGTAACAAAGGATTAACCGTATTGTGTGGAAGATGATTGTTTGCAGAAAATAGTAGAACAAGTATTGCAGTAGATTGTATTTCAGTAAAGAGAATTGGACCGGGGTCCACAGTTCACTAGAGGTGTCTCTCCCATAAGATAAACAGCATGTTGGGTGAACAAATTACAGTTGGGCAATTGACAAATAAAGAGGGCATGACCATGCACATACATATCATGATGAGTATAGTGAGATTTAATTGGGCATTACGACAAAGTACATAGACCGCCATCCAACTGCATCTATGCCTAAAAAGTCCACCTTCAGGTTATCATCCGAACCCCCTCCAGTATTAAGTTGCAAAGCAACAGAGACAATTGCATTAAGTATGGTGCGTAATGTAATCAACAACTACATCCTTAGACATAGCATCAATGTTTTATCCCTAGTGGCAACAGCACAACACAACCTTAGAACTTTCATCCTTTGTCCCGGTGTCAATGCAGGCATGAACCCACTATCGAGCATAAATACTCCCTCTTGGAGTTACAAGCATCTACTTGGCCAGAGCATCTACTAGTAACGGAGAGCATGCAAGATCATAAACAACACATAGATATAACTTTGATAATCAACATAACAAGTATTCTCTATTCATCGGATCCCAACAAACGCAACATATAGAATTACAGATAGATGATCTTGATCATGTTAGGCAGCTCACAAGATCCGACAATGATAGCACAATGGGGAGAAGACAACCATCTAGCTACTGCTATGGACCCATAGTCCAGGGGTAGACTACTCACACATCACTCCGGAGGCGACCATGGCGGCGTAGAGTCCTCCGGGAGATGAATCCCCTCTCCGGCAGGGTGCCGGAGGCGATCTCTTGGATCCCCCGAGATGGGATCGGCGGCGGCGGCGTCTCAGTAAGGTTTTCCGTATCGTGGCTCTCGGTACTGGGGGTTTCGCGACGGAGGCTATTTGTAGGCGGAAGGGCAGGTCAAGAGGCGGCACGAGGGCCCCACACCATAGGGCCGCGCGACCAAGGGGGGCCGCGCCGCCCTAGGGTGTGGCCCCCTCGTGGCCCCTCTTCGCCTCCTCTTCGGACTTCTGGAAGCTTCGTGGCAAAATAGGACCCTGGGCGTTGATTTCGTCCAATTCCGAGAATATTTCGTTACTAGGATTTCTGAAACCAAAAATAGCAGAAAATAGCAACTGGCACTTCGGCATCTTGTTAATAGGTTAGTTCCAGAAAATGCACGAATATGACATAAAGTGTGCATAAAACATGTAGATATCATCAATAATGTGGCATGGAACATAAGAAATTATCGATACGTCGGAGACGTATCAGCATCCCCAAGCTTAGTTCTGCTCGTCCCGAGCAGGTAAAACGATAACACAGATAATTTCTGGAGTGACATGCCATCATAATCTTGATCATACTATTTGTAAAGCATATGTAGTGAATGCAGCGATAAAAACAATGTATATGACATGAGTAAACAAGTGAATCATATAGCAAAGACTTTTCATGAATAGCACTTCAAGACAGGCATCAATAAGTCTTGCATAAGAGTTAACTCATAAAGCAATAATTCAAAGTAAAGGCATTGAAGCAACACAAAAGAAGATTAAGTTTCAGCGGTTGCTTTCAACTTATAACATGTATATCTCATGGATATTGTCAACATAGAGTAATATAACAAGTGCAATATGCAAATATGTAGGAATCAATGCACAGTTCACACAAGTGTTTGCTTCTTGAGGTGGAGAGAAATAGGTGAACTGACTCAACATTAAAAGTAAAAGTATGGTCCTTCATAGAGGAAAAGCATCGATTGCTATATTTGTGCTAGAGCTTTGATTTTGAAAACATGAAACAATTTTGTCAACGGTAGTAATAAAGCATATGTATCATGTAAATTATATCTTACAAGTTGCAAGTCTCATGCATAGTATACTAATAGTGCCCGCACCTTGTCCTAATTAGCTTGGACTACCGGATCTTTGCAATGCACATGTTTTAACCAAGTGTCACAATGGGGTACCTCCATCTTTGCTGTACAAAGGTCTAAGGAGAAAGCTCGCATTTTGGATTTCTCGCTTTTGATTATTCTCAACTTAGACATCCATACCGGGACAACATAGACAACAGATAATGGACTCCTCTTTTATGCATAAGCATGTAACAACAATTAATAATTTTCTCATTTGAGATTGAGGATATATGTCCAAAACTGAAACTTCCACCATGGATCATGGCTTTAGTTAGCGGCCCAATGTTCTTCTCTAACAATATGCATGCTCCAACCATAAAGGTGGTAGATCTCTCTTACTTCAGACAAGACGGACATGCATAGCAACTCACATGATATTCAACAAAGAATAGTTGATGGCGTCCCCAGAAAACATGGTTATCGCACAACAAGCAACTTAATAAGAGATAAAGTGCATAAGTACATATTCAATACCACAATAGTTTTTAAGCTATTTGTCCCATGAGCTATATATTGTAAAGGTGAATGATGGAATTTTAAAGGTAGCACTCAAGCAATTTACTTTGGAATGGCGGAAAATACCATGTAGTAGGTAGGTATGGTGGACACAAATGGCATAGTGGTTGGCTCAAGGATTTTGGATGCATGAGAAGTATTCCCTCTCGATACAAGGTTTAGGCTAGCAAGGCTTATTTGAAACAAACACAAGGATGAACTGGTGCAGAAAAACTCACATAAAAGACATATTGTAAACATTATAAGACTCTACACCGTCTTCCTTGTTGTTCAAACTCAATACTAGAAATTATCTAGACCTTAGAGAAACCAAATATGCAAACCAAATTTTAGCATGCTCTATGTATTTCTTCATTAATGGGTGCAAAGCATATGATACAAGAGCTTAAACATGAGCACAATAATTGCCAAGTATCACATTACCCAAGACATTTATAGCAATTACTACATGTATCAT